>NC_137150.1:133856182-139101308 GCF_951394435.1 Stenella coeruleoalba | reverse complement strand
TGTCCTGTCTTCAACAACTATGTCATTCCTAAAGGGTGGTGCCCTGCCCCCTTCCCCCCTGCTTCAAAACTAGTTAGTGGCAAAACCAGACTTAAGATTCAGGTAGCCTGACTCTCAGTCCAGGTAATCTCATTTAAGACTGTAACTCTCCATTAAAAAGAAAAACAGAAAGCAGCATTACCCTTAAGGAATGGCTATGATTTAAAAAAAAAAAAATCACTTTTTTCAGACAAGCTCTGTAAGCAGAGACTATGATATCTAACATGTTGATTTTGAGGTAGGGCAAGACCTGATTTTTACAGTCCTGATTGAAGACTGGAACATTAACAGGCCATCGCTTTCTTTTCTCAAGAGTCCTTTACTTCCACTTCGTCCGATTCTGCAAAACAGACAGCTATCCTCGCACCCAATCAGTTCTATATGTTTTGAAATCTACATACTTCATTGGGCTCAGTGACAGTGGTTCTGATCTACACAGTGCTGACCTCCAAGATTTCCTGTGCCATCTGTGTCACTCTTATTTGAAGGACCTAGTTACTGTGCCGTAAATTGGACTCTAAGTTTTTCATATTGGGTTCCTTTACTGGGTTCCATTTACTGAATAACAGTAAATGGTAAATAGAGCACTTAATGGTCGGAATTAAACTGGTAAACACACTTAGAAGACCTCTGGAGGCTCAGCAGATGTGGGCGGTGGGTGCAGATAAAGGAGAAAAGACAGCTTTCTTTAATTCCTTTAATGGATGTAGCAATTTGTTTCTTCTAGTCAAGAATCAGCATAAGTTAGTTGCCTATAACAACAGCCAGATACTGGAATTAATTCTCAGTTACCATGTGCTTATTTCCTAACGGAAAATACCTATTAGCGTGAATATTCAAATGGCACTGCAGGCCATTAAGACTCCATTTGGTCTACAAACAGAGCTCTTGATGATTTTGGAACCGGGCTCTTTTAAGTAGCATCAACAACAGAAACTTCTAGATCTTCAAAGTCAGTCTTTTGAGTTCACAGTAAGAGACAGGATTGTATCCATTTGCTGCATATGCCGTAAAGTTGGGAACTTAATCTCTATTTCTTCCTCATTTCCCAGGATCATGAGACTCTGAACTGTATCATAAATTCCAACTTCCTGTTAGCAGTCAGTGGAGCCTGGACCAAATTTGTTGTTTCCTGCGGTTTAGTGGCATGGTCACTTGGAAATGGGCTGGGACCACCAGTGTTTCTCCAAGCCTGCCAAAATGTTTATAGCTCCAAGAAATTACTTCTGCCAACAGAAGCTTCATGCTGCAATAGACTTGAAGGAAATTCAATGCCTGACATACGGTTCAGAATGTAAACAGATTGAACCCCTGGGAAAAGGGCACAGATCTCCCAAGTGGGCTGTAAAGCAATAACCAGAGATTTCCTTTCATCTTCCCTCCGACTAATGTGACCTGGTTACCATGTTCTAGGAGAAGACTCCCTAGGAGTGGTGGGGAAGAAGAAGAAAAACGTGTCTCTGAGGCAGCCAGACAAGAAGCGTGGGTTAACCACAATGCACTCCTCCCCTGGGACTCAGGAAGTGGATGTGCGCCATCCTTTATGACCAATATGTGAATTAATAAAATATATAGGACTTCAGGCTTCACCCTCAAGCAAGCATGAAGGTATGCATGATTATAAAGGAGGGAACTGTGCTTAGAACTTTGTCAAAGGAGCACCCCATTACAATTTAGAATATGGCCATGACACCTGTGTCCCCACCCCCATTGACCTTTCTCATCTTCTAAAATGCATGCCAACAAACTGGGATTTTCTCAAGAATAGCCACAGATGTTTTAAGCTAAGAAATCTGTCTCAAAGGAGCTAGCCACACAAATTGCAACCATGATAATCACGATTGTGGACTGCCTTGTACGCCCCAGGCGCTGTGCTAGGAGTTTATACACGGTATTGCCTCACATTTAATCTGCATAAAAGATGTTACTCTCCATGCTCAGATCTTCATCTGAGGCTAAGAGAAGTCAAGAGACTTCTTCCGGGTCAAGCACAGCCAAAAAATGGCTCAACTGCTGTTTGGACTTCCCTCAGTCTCACTCCAAAAATGAGTTTCTATTCTTGGCAAATATATTATACTGTCCTTAAAATATGAGAATAATAATGATATTATTGTATTATTATTTGGTCATTTCTCACTAGGGGAAGATGTGAGTAAACATCCAACACGGGAGCTCCATGGATAATGTGAGAGGAAAGTGATTTGGGGGGAGAGCTCCACCTGCCTGCCACACTTCTCCATAACCCTAGGGGGAGAGTCCATCCTTCACTAATGGGGTGAACAGAAGGCAATTCAAACCCCAGGTAGACTAGGTAGTAAAAGTCAAAGAAAGATCAAAGGTTCAAATCTGAACAAAATACAGACAGACAAACCCTGATGGTCACCACTCATTTCTTCATTTATCACGTATTTGCTTAGCACGTGTTACCTGTCAGACACTGAGGATAGGAACTGGGTATCCATCCCCAACAGCGAACATGACAGACAAGGCTCCCGTCCCCACGGAGCTTTCATTCTCATGAGGAACATGGAAGCAAGAAAACAAATAAATATACACCCTGATTTCAGTTCAGGCTGGATCTTTATGGCTTTACGTTGGATCAGCTCTGAGCCAAGTCCACTCTAAGTGAGGATTCCCAAGGCCAGGATTATAGACCCATAGCAGACTGCTATGGTTTCTGACTGGGCCAGTCATATTCAGTGACATCCGGAATGTAGCACATCCTAAGAGAGGGTTTGCGTCCTCACAATGTTCTGTCCCAAAGCCTCCATTTGTTGCTGTGCTCCCATTTCTCCCCTTGGTTGGGCTCATTCCCTGTGTTCTGAGCTATTGTGGTTCCTACACTTTTCCTTCTGGTTCTTCTCCCAACCTCCCCTTGCTCTTCCTGTCCTCACCCCCTCCCCATCTTCTCACCCATCCCTGTTGACCATGACCCTCTTAATGGGGGAGTGTGGGCTGCCCTGCCAGCCCCTCCCCTCCCACCAGAATCAACAGCAGTAGCAAGTCCACATGCTGTGGTTTGAGATGCAAGAAGTCACCTCTGACCTCAAAGATCTCCCTCATTCATTCTCCAGGGAGCTAAAATGCCATTATTGGGGACTAATTCTTCGGGATTTTTACTCATCTAAACCCTTTTGTTAAGTGAGCAATTGTCTGAGTAGTACCACCTAATTCAAGGCTTTACTCCCAAGTCCCAATGTTTATGTGCAAATACTAAAAATCCCAGAGCTCTGCAAAGGGTCACCCCCCAGGAATCAGGCAGGGAATTTCCAAACAATATCTTGGGAGGAAGAAAGCAGGTGGAATCCTGCTTCCGCTGCTGCAGGCTTTGACTTTCTAACAAATATCTCCTGGAAATTGAGTTAGAACAATGTCGTGGCCTTTTTCTCTGCTGTGCACTGTGGTTTGAGAGGGGTGATGGGTTGATTAGTGTCTCCCACAAGATATGTCCACTTGGAACTATGAATATGACCTTATTTGGAAAAAAGGTCGTTGTAGGTTTTAATTAAGAATCTCAAACTAAGGTCATCCTAGATCATCCAGGTGACCCTAAATCCAATGATAAGTGCCCTTAAAAGAGAGTAGCAGGGCTTCCCTGGTGGCGCAGTGGTTGAGAGTCCGCCTGCCGATGCAGGGGACACGGGTTCGTGCCCCGGTCCAGGAAGATCCCACATGCCGCGGAGTGGCTGGGCCCGTGAGCCATGGCCGCTGAGCCTGCACGTCCAGAGCCTGTGCTCCGCAACGGGAGAGGCCACAACAGTGAGAGGCCCATGTACCGCAAACAAAAAAAAAAAAGAGAGAGGAGCAAAGGGAGATTATACAGAGAGAAGAGAAGGTTGTGTGGTCATAGAGGCAGAGGTCGGAGGGATGCGGCCACAAGCCCAGGAACACCTGGAGCCCTCAGAGGCTAGAGGAGGTAGGAAGGATCCTCCCCCAGGGCCCTCAGAGGGAGCATGCCTCTGTTGGCACCTTGATTTTGGACTTCTTCTCAAGAACTGAGAGAATACATTTCTATAGTTGTAAGCCATCCAGTTTGTGATCATTTGTTACGACAACCCTAGGAAACTAAAGGATGGGGTTAGGAGAAGACACCTTTCCATTCACCGGAAACCATCTTTCCGTCAACTCTTCAGGAAGCCCACATGCCATTATTTGACATGACTCTTGTGGGTCTGGAGAGTTTCCCAGTTTTCAGAAGCTCTATATTAAAATGTGTTTGCTTAGCATATTAAAAAAAGCTTAGTGGATATTAGTCTTCCAAACATAGCATCTAGCAAAATAACAACAACCTATAGTCATGAAATCCCATGTAGGTACCTGAAGAGAAGGTGCAGAATGCCGGGTGGGGGCCAAGGCAGGAGGCATGTGAAACAAAGTTCCCCTACGAATATTTTTGTGTCACACACACACAAACACACACACCACAACAAATGACTTTTAAACCCAAAACTGTGCCTTCCGTTTTCCCTAAGAGCTGAACGTGCCTTTATGATACATAATTTTTAATGACTCACAAATCCTATTAATCTTTAATGCGCCATTGATGCATTGAGCCCAGATGCAAGCTCCCCGGGAGATATTTACCAAGGCTGTTGTTAGGTTTTCCTAACTAGACACTCTGGAGTACAGATCTCCTGCTTACGCCATGCTCCTTTTATGTGAAATCACCCCACAGATTCAGTTCAACTGGCACTTCCGTTGAGCCACAGACCATCAGCAGAAGTTAGCTGAAATAATTAAAGAGGCAGTTATGTGCTTCTGGCAATAAAAAATAAAAATAAAATCAGCATCTCATGGCTTTCAGCTAGCTTGAGACAAAAGTACGTGAGGCTGCAGTAATTTCCTGCCATTTGAAGTTGACTGTACTTGCTTTCTTGTGGCGGCAGGACCCTGAGGAATGGCGTCCTGGGTCAGGAGCACCATGGGTAGAGGGACGGGGACACCAAGAGCAGTTGTGTACCCTGACTCAGTGGGTCATCCCAAGGGTGGGGAGATACAGGGCTGAAAAGAAGCTGATCCGCTCCCGGGAGAGGTAGTACGTGTATCTGGGGTTTATTAAAGGAGAGGCCCCAGGCTACAGGCGGCCCAGAATGGCAAACATTCCGAGTTCATGCCTTTGGACCGACATAGGATGCTGGCCAAATCTTGGGCCATCTGTACTCACGGCCTCACTGTATTTGAGACAAATCAGGACTCCTGGAAACTGGCAATAGGTAACAAATTCATCAGTAAATGGAACATTCTAGAAACCCACACAGCCAAACATTCTATTGAGTTTTTTTTTTTAAAAGCGCACACTAAATAACAAAACAAATCTGAATATTTGCATAGATACTGGCGACCAAAAGAATAGAAAATTCCCCCAACATAAGAGATACTTGGAAATAAGGTCACAGGCAAGGCTGCAGAATCGCCAAAGTCCCCAGGGAAGTCCAGAACCTAAAGGGCAGTTATAAAGTAACAGAATGTCAAGTCAAAAAGGGGTGGCGTGACCAAGTAATGTAAGGAAGTTAAAGTCTATTTCAAGTGATGAAATACCTTTAGACCCACTCCTCCTAAACGATTGTTCTATTTGCTTTGGAAAGACCAAGGGGCAAGCATTCCCCCTGAAGGCCACAATTGACCTTTGCTTTCCATGCAGACTCAGCCAGGGGAATTCAGCAGGAAGACTCAATAGCACTGTTAACTCCAAAATGGATTTTTAGTGGCCTGCAATATCAGACCCAACATTTATCCTTCCACTTCTTCTGGATCTCTTGGTAGGTCTTCGTGAGTCTTGGAGGCTAATCTGTTTCTCTGAGTTATCTCAGCAGAGGCCCTAACCCACCGAGAATTAACGTCTTCATCAAAGTACCAGGGATGCTTGGGAGAAGAGGAGGGAATCTTAAAAGAGCGAGCAAATATTTTGCAAAAAGAGTAAACCCCAATGTTGTTATTAGAAAGGAAGAAATCATAGCTTCCAACTCTTTAAAGGAACATTATTTAACAACTTGCCTTTCAACTTGATTTTTGAGAGCTTGGTACACTGTCAATTAAAAGGTCATCTACCCTGGCTATGCCAGTCTGCAGCAAATGTCTCCACTTAAAAGGCTTTCTCGGGATTTCCGATATTTTGTTTGCACAGATAAAAGCTGCTTTAGAACACAAAGGTCATATTTACAGGGATTTATCTTTTAAAAGGAGGCATGCTGGGTGTCTTTAAATGAAGTCATCCAGAATAGATTGAGAGCAACCTTTAAATGGCCAGTTGATGGACGACGACTTGGGGAGGCCCCTTTCCCTAAACTACTTTGGCGAAAGTAAAAAGCTGCCATGTTTGATTGTTGACAGGAAAATCACTTTTGGTTTCCTCTTCTCATAAGTGTGACAGCATCCACTTAAGGTGGACCTACTGTGTGCCCGGAACTTTCCCTTACCTACTCTCTAACCTTCACAGCATCCCTGGGAAACAGAGCCTCCATTCAACAGAGGAAACAATGAGGCTTGGGGATGTGGAATCACTTGCTTGGTTGCAGACATAAGACTTGAAACCAGACTCTTCTAGCTCCTACACCCCAGACTCAGAATTCCCCACTAGAGCCACTGGAATTGTTCCACTGCATGAGCTAAGTCTGGTGAAGATTTATTCAACTCAACTATCTGGGTGTTGAATATTAACAAATAACAAAAAATTTCAAAAAAGAGGAAACATTTGCCCTTGGCTTCAAGGAACTCAAAATTCTTTAGAAAATTAGGATTTGTGATGGTGAATTTTGTGTGTCAGCTTGACTAGGTCGTGAGTGCCCAGACATTTAGTCCAACCACATAGTTCTGGGTATGTCTGTAGGGCGCTTTGGGATGAGATCAACATTTGAATTGGTAGACTGAGTATTGCAGACTGCCCTCCCCAATGTGGTGGGTCTTGTCCAATCAGTTAAAGGTCTGAATAGAACAAACAGTCTGAGTAGGAAGGAACTTCTCTTTCTGCCTAACTGCTGGAGTTGGGATGTTAGTCTACTGCCTTCAAACACAGACTTGGGCTTGAACTATGCCATTGATTCTCCAGGGTCTCCATCAAGTCAGCTACAGATATTGGGACTTCCCAACCTCCATAATGACATGAGCTAATTCCTTTCCATTCTCTGGAGAACCTGACTAATACAGAACTCCTCAATATGCCTCAAGTTATTTTCTTTATTACTTGAATGTACTGCAGGGTCAAGAATCAGCCACGGGGTTATGTGAAATTAGGCTGAGGATGAAGTAGTTTGATCTATAGTCCTCAGGATGAGCTACAGATCAGTCAAAACTGGGTTGAGCCTCAATTTTCCCATCTGAAAATCAGGATGATAATAATAACAGTAACTTTCTCCAAGAGTTCTGAGGATTAAATGCATTTGTGCTTAGGAGAATATGCATTCAAAGCATTTAGCTCAGTGCCAACATGTAAGTGCTTATTTAATGAATGCTAGTTATTCCTGCAGCAGTGTGTCACCATTAAAGATTCATTCATTTGGTCTTGCAAACTTTAACATCTTTACAAGCTCATGGTAATCAATACAAATAGCTCTGCCTAGCTAACATTTAAGCCATTCTCAGCCTTAACTACATTGACAAATCTTAGTTGACCACCAACAAGAATAAGACTCAATGGCATGGGGGAAAAGGAACAGAAAGTGGGAAAGAAATGTGGGAAAGAAAGTGGAGGTGCAGAGGAAGCAGGTGGGAGGGTTGGGAAAGCACAGAGGTGGGTGCCTGAGGCTAGCTCTCCCACTTCACAGTTTTACCAATGGCCAGCCCATGGGCTATCTACTATTTTTTAAATCTGGAAAATTCCATATTGTTAATAACAATGATCATAAAATAACAGTGATAGACAATGTTTGTCGAGTGTTCATTACAAGCCCACCTCAGTGGTAAGTGGCTCTATATAAATATAACGTTGCTTTCCTTGGTATTAATGCTGATTTCATTCTTATCAAATTACATTTGCTCGTGACTCAGTTGCAACACAGCAGTGAACATCATTTGGGGGTCTTGCTTACTGGGATTCTGAGCACAGTTCCTTTAGAGAGGAATCCCTGAACTGTGTGCATCTTGGTGGATGGCCAGGCCAGGTGTGCCATGCTGACTGCTACTGAGTGGGCATGTGACCTCCACTGGGCCAAGAAGAAGCTCCTGCCCCAGCCTCTGCATCCAGGAGGGTGACCCAAAGATGCCGGGATGGTGGAGAAAGTTGCTCACAGTGGCTGCTAAACAGAGCGGGTATCCAGAGTGGCCTCTGCCCCCAGGGCATGCCAGCATTGGCACTCACTGTCCAGGAGGGGCCACACTGCCCGCAACAATGACCAGACTGGAGGGCCCTTGGCTCCAGCCCTGCTGCTGAGTCTACCTGGGTCACTGCTCTTTCTCTGAGTCAAATTCTCCAGGCTTCCCTTTAGTTCTGGAAGTTTCAAGGGACTTCCTCTCTGCTTCACCCTAGAGATTTTGACAATTCACTCACTGAATAAATTGTCCTGGAAATCAGGAAATGGATATGGTAATATCTGGGCCAGCAATGCCTAGTGATATAAGTCATGTGGATGCGTGTCACCCCCCCGCCGTGACTCCCTGACTAGTTTACATTTCATATGAGCATCTGTATTATTAACATGCATTCCTTCATTCAACAAATAATACTGAGAGCCTCCTCTATGCTAGTTCTAGAAGATGGCATGTCTTTGAGCAAAGAAATAGAGCCTGAGATTTACATAAGTCTTCATCAGCAATTAAAAGATATGCCAAAGCTTCCCCCCACCAACCCCGCCCACCACCCACACCCCTTTCTAGAGGGGTGGGATAGGGAAGGTGGGAGGGAGACGCAAGAGGGAGGGGATATGGGGATATATGTATACATATAGCTGATTCACTTTGTGATACAGCAGAAACTAACACAACATTGTAAAGCAATTATACTCCAATAGAGATGTTAAAAAATAAAATAAAATGTGTTGGTTACTCTTAAAAAAAGTATGCCGTATCTCACATAGCCAGCTTTTTCTGAGAGAAATTAGAAACTCATTCAAGGACACAGAGGACTAACTATAAGTAAGGCAGATAAATCTCCATTCTGTGTCTGTGCTTCAAAGTCTCATTTTTCAAAACATCATTATAATAATTGATCTGAGTAACAAAATAGGTGGGGTTTGGCTTTACAATGGAACCATCGGCAAGGGTTTTATGAAGAGAGATGTGCAGATTCCTTCAGCCCTTGGTCTCCGTGGCTGTGAAAGCCTTCAGCTACCATAGAGAGCAGTGCCAGCCAGAGATGAGGAAGAGATTCCAGTTCTCATTTAAGGAAATGTATACTTGCTATGTATCTCCTAGCCTGCCTCAGTCATCAGGTGTGAGGAAAAACTGGAAGCTTCCTTCCGTTCCATTCAACTTCTAACTGTGGTCGTGACAGGGAGGGTGGGAGGGAGGGAGACGCAAGAGGGAAGAGATATGGGAACATATGTATATGTATAACGGATTCACTTTTTTATAAAGCAGAAACTAACGCACGATTGTAAAGCAATTATACTCCAATAAAGATGTTAAAAATAATAAAAAAATGATGCAGAGGTGGCCACGGACGAGGTTCTGGTCCAGGTGCACATAACGCGCCATCAATCAGTCTGATGTCCTAGACACGCAGCCTCTAACGTGGTGATGGACTGACTTTGGCATGCTCATTCCTGGGGACTCTTCTTGTGCCCTCTGCTGCTTCCCCTGGGTCAGGAGGCAGCCTGGACATCATGGGATCTTTCCCTGTGTGATCCCTTCCTGCTGGGACAGTGCAGCAGAACCGGGGCATCAACCCTCAGCTTTTGAGTTCAAAAATGCCCTTTGCAACTCACTGGAGAAAGCATGGTTTACAAGAAAAGCCATTTGAGTCACAGAAACTAAAATCCTGATGGATCCAGGGATATACATTTTATACCATAAACAACAGATTTGGAAGAGCATAGGATAAAGTGAGAGCCAGTTTTTCCTGCCGCGTGGGAGAATTTTTAATCATCCCCAGGCTGGGATGAAGGAGCACAGAAAAGGATGCCTGACAGTTAGGGGTCAGTGGGTGTCCTGAAATAGGCTGGTCTGTCCTCTGGACCAAGTCATGCACAGAGGGGTGTGATAGTTAATGTTATATGTCAACTTGGCTAGGCCAGGGTGCCTGGTCGGGTGGTCAAACACCAGCCTAGATGATGCTGTGAAGTTATCTTGTAGATATGAATAAGATTTAAATCAGTAGGCTTTGAGTAAAGCAGATTACCCTCCATAATGCAGGTGGGTCTTGTCCAATCAGTTGGAGACCTTAAGAACAAAGACTGAGCTTTCCCAGAGAGGAAGGAATTCAGCTGGAGACTGCAACGTAGAAATCCTGCCTGAGATTCCAGCCTGCTGCCCTGTGCAACTTGAACTCAGGACTGAGACATGCCCTCTCACTGGAATTTCGAGCCTGTTGGCCTGACCTACAGGTTTCACACTTGCTAGTTCTCACAATCACACAATTCTGTGAAACAATTCTTTAGAATAAATCTCTCTTGCTCTCCCTTCTGTCAATAGACAGACCCATAGACGAGAAGAAAGAGCAAAAAAAAGAGAGATCCTATTGGTTCTGTTTCTTTGAAGACCCCTGAGTAATACAAGGTGTGGATGACAGATGCCTCTCCCCACCTAGAGAAGTTTGGGCACCCAAGGGCAGAAGCAATTTGTGCCTTACTTCTTAGCTGGAGACCAACATCCACCACCCCAGGTGGTGTGATGCAAAGTGACCGCTGGTGCAGCCCCGCAAAGTTCCGCACAAAACAGAATGTCTCTTCTGTAATAGTCAGGGTTCTCCACAGAAACAAAACCAAGAGACCAACAGGAGAGAGACAGAGAGATTAATTATAAGCATTGGTTCACATTGTTATGGAGGCAAAATTCCCACAAAACTAGGAAATCTGATGGTGTAATTCAGCCTCAGGCTAAACCAGTTGGGAAGGGGTGTCAGTCTTGGAGTCCAAAGGCCAGAGAAACGGGGGAGCCAATGTCATGGGCAGACGATGGTTTTCACAGCTCAAGAAGAGAGAGAACTTGCCTTTCTTCCACCTTTTGTTCTATTTGGGCCCTCAATGGAGTAAGAGATGCCCACCCACACTCGGGAGAGTGGATGAGTCTTCTGATTCAAATGCTAATCTCTTCCAGAAACACCCTCACAGACATGCCCAGAAATGTTTTAGCTGTCTGGGCATCCCTTAGACCAGTCAATTGACACATAAAATTAACCATTACACCTTCCCTGCTGAGAATTGCTCAGTGGATGCTGAAGGGGAGGTCAAGGACACCTGCCAAGGGCTCCAGGTAGAAAGATCTGGGTGGACCAGTGACCCCCAATTAAATGGGAATGTGGATGTCTCAGAAGCTCACAAGAGTAGACAATGGCATCCAAGGACAAGACGTCCCCTCCCGCCCAGGCTGCAATAGTTTCTAAACTCACAGCCCTTGAGTGGACTCACCACTATGTGGGGAAAAGGAGGAACCCTTAATTGCCCGAGGAACCCCTGAACTGGCTGTGGTTGTGCTTAATGAACCAGGACTCATTCATTTCCGCCATTTAGTGGGAGCTTAGGGTATACATGAAACGAAATTGCATTTTGGATGCTTGAGTTTGAGGACTGAGACTCATGCTCTCTGCAGAAGCTTGAATACTAACATGGCAAATTCTACATCTTCACTCAGGAAAGTTAAAAAACACTCTTTGTTGTAAGTCATGGTGTTTTTCAGTCTGGAGTCTATAAATTCATGGAGAGCACTCAAGTCCTATAATGATAGGAATCTTTCTATTGATGTTAACCTTTAAAAGCATAAACATAATCTGAGATCCTAGACATTCATGTTTGCCTCTGAATCTGTGATAATATTAGACCAGGTTGCAACCAGATAAGGAAGGGGGTCCCCAGAAAAAGAGAACCAGGCATGGTTTTCTTGACATAAGAGAAATCATTTCTGGCCTAATCCTGGTCACAATGCTTGCCCTTGAACAGGTCTCAGTAATGAATCTTAAGGGAACAAAATAAGGCAGAAACAAACAACTGTTACCAGGCAAGCAAAGTAACAATAGCAAAGATAATGTATCAGTTGTAAGGACTCCCAGTTCTGTTTCAGTGGTAAGGATTAGCCTGAAGACCAGCCACCAGATCAGCTGGAACCTACGGGAGGATGATGTGGACCTTTTCTGACCCTCGTGACTTCAATCAACTAAAGCTTGAACTCTGTTGACCACCCAAGCCCCTTCATGAATATACACATACTCTTAGCCTAAAACATCCCCAGTTTTGCTGTTCCGGGGAGACACTGCTTTGGGAAAGACCCCTGGGTGTTCTCCTTACTTACTGCAAGGAGTAAATCCTTCCTTCTCCCATCTTTGGCTTGGTTGTGTCTTTTGGCTGGACACCCACCAGGAGGTGAACCCAGTTTTCAGATAACAATGTGATCACCAAACTGGCAGCATTTCACTTTTGTGTTTCTCTCAGGGATCCATACGAAGGCTTTTTCCCTTTCAAAGGGGTCTGTACAATACTAGTAAAGAAGAAGGTGGAGGAACGGGGTCAGAAGACTTGTTCTCGGGTCCTGGGAACACCACTCTCTCATCTCTGGTCAGTTTCCTCACCTCCAGTGGTCATTTTGGAAATTAAATCAACTAAAACACAAAATGCGGGCTGTAAATTATAAGGCCCTGTAGAACTGTAATGTCCATTGAAATTCAGTTAGATGTTCCAGTAGTTTTCATGGCAGTTTGCTGTGTATGTGAGTGTGTGTGTGTGTGTGTGTGTGTGTGTGTGTGTGTGTGTATTTTGAAAAGGAAAATGGAACTAAATGTCTAACATTAAAACTATAACCATGGAAGTCCTTTGCTTTCTTATTGCAAAACAAACACCTATTTTGTCCATTGAGGACACAGCAGTTTGTATAAACTGGTACTGCTATTGAAACCTGTGGGGCTCCTGGGCATGGAAGCCTTTCAAAACATTGCTACTCAGGGAAGGGAGGGATGCAGAGACAAGGGAGGAGTAGTCAAGAAACAATAGTGCAGCCTTGGGGCAGGGTCCTGGTTCCCACAACAAGAGATACATATAATATCTTTGAGCTCTTTACGGAACAAAAACCCTCAATAAATAGAAGATGTTAGCATTCTTCACTCTGGAGAAGCTCATCAAGAGACCACCTGCGGCCAGATTAAAGGAGTGTAGGCTGTGCCCACACCCTGATCCTTATCAGCAACCCTTCCTTTGAACCTTTGTTATAAAACTCCTTACCAAGCCCTCCCAGGTTGGGACACACAGTTTTGAGGGCATTAGCCCACTGTGTCCCCCTTTGCCTAGCAAAGCAGTAAAGCTATTCTTTTCTACTTCACCCAAAACTCTGTCTCTGAGATTCGATTCAGCACTGGTGCACAGAGGCTGAGTTTTCAGCATCACTGTTTTGAAAAAAACTATGAATTTTGGAGTCCAAATGAAAATGAGTTCAAAACATCTGGTGGGGATGGAGAGTGTGGATCAGGGTATCTATTACCTTTCTCTTCTCCTTTAAAGAGCTTGATGACTTCTTACACAGGATCTTGATTCTGCCTCATGGCCTAGGGCACTGAGCGTGTCATAGCCACTTGGGAGCAAGATGATTATGCTATTAAATTGAGTGCAAAGTCAATCAACAATCTATCATCAAAATTAAAATGTAGCTTCTAACTGTAATTTGGCTCCCCCATGATATGCTTGTGTTGGAAGCACAGAAAACCTAATCTGAAATGGCTGGACATTTCCTAGCCAGAGGCAGAAAAGAGACACCGTGATTTAAAGTGATAGAAAGACTTTAAGGGCTCATTCACGAGGAGGATGTTGAATGTTCTTCTTTTTCCCCAATCTTCTGAATATTCTAGTCTTCCCTAATAGAGTAGGAACCATTGCCTCTTCACAAGGTATTTAAAAACACTTTCAAAACAGGGTATGAATAAGAGATAATGTGGCTACTGAAACTGAGCATAACCCTGTGGGGCTTCTGGACACAGAAGGCTTTCTGTCCCCCATTTCTTGTTTGTAGGGAGTAGAGGCCAGCCTCCATGACCTGCCCTGAGTTCCAAAGGGCAGATTCTTTAAGCTCTTCTGCAGAACTAAACCCCCCACCAAACAGAAGATGTTCCAGAGAGAAGGTCACAGTTTGATTACCTCAAAGCTCATCAGGAGACCACCTGAGGCCATAGTAACAGAGCGCAGGCCCTGCACACACCCTGATCCTTATCAGCAACCTCACCCTTGAACCATTGCTATAAAACTCCTCACCAACTCCTCTTGGGTCATACTTCTTCAGGGCAGGAGCCTGCTGTGTCCCCCTTTGCCTGGCAAAGCAATAAAGCTATTCTTTTCTACTTCACCCAAAAACTCTCCAAAATTTGATTCAGCACCAGTACACAGAGGCCAAGTTTTTAGCATCGCTATGACATAATTTCTATATGAACATGAGTTTGAAACTCTCAAAGTAGTCACCTTCTGTCTCCAGAATCTGTTTCAGTGATGCTAGAACATATAAAGCCATGTTGGAGTGGCTTTCTGAACTTATTTATAAGTGATTCAAGAAATACAGGCTTAAATTTTTTATTTATACTCTGTTTTTAACTTGCAGAGAAGGCCTCAGTTTAATCCCCTTTACTCACTATTCTCAATTCTGAAAGACTTTAGACAATTTTAAAAATTAAAATCCACCATCAAAGAGCAAGGATTTGCCAACAGTGAGAAGAACGGGACTGTCTTTGAAAGAATTTGTTGTTTACCACTATATGCCTAGTTCCAGCCCATAGGACTTGTTAAATAAACAGCCATACTTCTGAACTTGTTCAAAATGTTTTGGATGTGTGCTGTAGAGGAAGAAAAACTTAACTTTTTTTTCCTCTACCATCTTAGGCTTATTGGCTGGAACCCTGTAAACTAGACTGACAAAAGTCAGATTAACAAGAGAAAAACAGAAGTTTGTTGAAACGTGAAGCTTCTATACACAAGAGAGTACCCAATGATGAGTAACTTGAAGGAGTGGTTAGAACTTGGGCGTGTATAGCATCTTAACAAAAGAACAACACACTTTCATAGAAGTGATAAGACATAGAAAAAGGACTTTGAACTTCTAGGGAAGGCAAGCTCTGGGAAGGTGAAGATATGAGGACACTAATGGAAGAAAAGGGCTACCTAGTAAAGTGAGTTATGTAGGTTTCTCTGGGGCATCTCTGGGCTGATAAAGGTCCAGAGTTGTCTCCAAGAACTATCTTCTGTCCTTTCTGGTCGTGTGGGAACGGGGGAACACCTTTACAAATGTATACTCTGCTTTTAGGCAAATGGGGGAGAGCAAGGAATTTTTCTTCTATTGGCTCTATCTTCAACTCAAAATACTCTTTATTTCAAAGCGTCATATTTGGGGATGGCACATCCTGCTACCCTTCAGTCCTGTAAGCCAAGTGTGACTAGTCAGGGATATGCTTGGTTTCTTTTTTATTTCAATATATTAAAATATTCTTGTATTTATATGCTGAAATAAATATAAAATTTGAAAGTTATATGTATATAAATCTATTCTTTTTCAGATTATTTTCCATTATAGGTTATTACAAGATATTGAATATAGTTTCCTGTGCTATACAGTAGACCTTTTTGGTTATTAATAGATGTTTACTGAGCGCATAGTGAGTCAAGCACTGCAGGCTCACAGATTAGGAAAACATGCTACTACTTCCTGAAAGGCTCATAGTTGAGGTCATTTTCTCAGAACTAGAAACTGGTTTGGGGGCTGGATAATCCTTTGCTGTGGGGGCCATCCTCTGCCTTATAAAATGTTTAGTAGCATCCTTGGCCTCTACTCACTAGATGCTGTTAGCAACCCCCAAAGAGTCACCACATAAAAAGTCTCCAGATATCATCAAATTCCTCTGGGTGGGGAGAGTGGTTCAAAAGCAGAGTAGATGAGAACTACTGCTCTAGGGGAGCAAGAAAGAAAGTTAGCAGGGGACGCACTGCCGGGTGGTGAGTGCATGATGGAAACACACAGAGAAGTCCCATCCCCATCCTGCCTCCTGCAGCCTGAGGGACCAGAGATGGATGCCAGAAGGGCAGCATGACCTGAGTCTTGGAGCATAAGTGGAGATTATGAAAATAAAATTTCAGGGAAAAATATTGTTTTTAGGGTAATAATGACCCAATCATATGGAGATGTCTGGTAAGCACTTGAAAATTCAGAGGTCACACAAATAGAAGTGGATGTTGAAGTCCTGGGTTGTAGTGAAATTAGGAGAGAACATCCAGGGACAGGAGAAAAAAGCACAGCAAGTGGGGAAAGATGTGTCAAAAAAAAGATCCCTCAAGGGAAACACGAAAGAAAAGAACAGAGGGGGAGAGTTTGTAACAGTAAACAGGGCTGGATGTTTGGGTGTGGAGAAAGCTGAGAAGAAGCCTCTTGGCTTCTTCAAGAGATCAAGAGGTCACTTGAGGATCTTACAGGGAATTTTCAAAAACCAAAGTATAAAGGACACACGTGGGAGATGAGGCTGCTGTGAAAGGGGAGAGGGAGTGCTGTTTTAAGGCGTTGTCAGGGTTGAAAGAAAAATGGATTTGTTTAGAAGAGCAAAAACATAGAGCTGTTTGGAAGCCAAAGGAGCAGAATAGGAGCGAAGGGAGATTTCAGGGAAAGGGCATACACTTCATGGAGCAGGGCCTCAAGGACTCAGAAACAAGAGAACAAACAGGACGCTTCCTTTCAAAGGAAGAGTGTCTGCTTTTGCCTCAGGGAAGGATGTAGTCAGGCCAATGCTCCTACTGATACAATCACAAAAATGTGGATAAATTACAGAATTATATTCTCAAGGCATCAAAGAACTGTGGAAATGATAAGGACTAGAGGAACTAAGATTTCACATATGGGAAAACCATTCTGAGGTGAAATGATGGTGGCCATCCGTGCTTCCACAGGGGCACTTTCAATTCCTGGTGGGTGCCGGGGATAAGGACAAGCAGAGGGCTTCTGCTGAAACAAAGAGAAACAGCAAAGCATGTAAGGGCAAATGAGACTGCTGTGACAAACTGGAAATGAGAGGGACCTCAGGACAGCTTCTGGGTTCTGGAGCAGTGTGGGAGATGATGGAAGCAAGCCAAGATCTCTAAACAACAAAGTGACTTTGCTTACATTCTCTTGGTGCTTAAAAGGCAAAGTCTTTCTGGGAGTCTGCCTGAAACACAAAGCAGATCTTCCCTGAAGTCATTTGCCAGATTTTGAAAAATGTGTGTGGAGGTGTGGCAGTTTAAAATATGTTCACAGATGCTTTGATACTCTTCCCTTCAGTGGAGCTAATTCCCCTTAGTGACTCTCTTCCAGGGAATAGAATGTGGCAGACATTGATGGAGTGTGACTTTTGAGCCTAGGTCATAAAAATGCTGTGATTTCGCCCTTGCTTTCTCTCTTGAGTCACCCTTTCTGAGAAAAACCACCTGCCATGTCCTAAGGATGCACAAGTGCCCTGTAGAGAGGCTACGTAGTGAGGAAATAAATTCTCTGGCCAAGAGTCAGAGAAAAAAGGAGAGCTCAGGTGAACAGCCAGATAACTAAGCTTGTAAGATCTTCCCGCTCCAGTCCAGTCTTCACCTCAGTGGCAATCCCAGCCCACGTCTTGGCTGCAACTTCGTGAGAGACCCTCAGCCAAATCACCCAGCTTAGCTGCTCCCAAAGTCATGACCTACAGAAACGGACAGCATAATGTTGGTTGTTTTAAGCCTCTAAGTTTGGGGTAATTAGTTATGCAGAAATAAACAAATATTACATATATAAAGTTAAAGGGCTACTTTGAAAACCTCTGAAGGGCAGAACTGAACTTTCTGGTCTTTCACAGCTGAGATGAAGACTTGCTAGGCTCTCTATCAAAAGCCAGAAACATGGTGAAGCAGATGTAAGCTGAGTCTTACTAAAAGTTCTGCTCAGCACCTAACTCAGCTCAATCTTGATTACAGTAAGGTGATCAGTCTCTTATCTTCTCTGCCTAACAAAGGAAAAAGCAAGTCTTTCTGTTGGAAGCTAACATCCCCCGGAGTCTGTACTGTTCTATTATCAATATATACAATATATATTTTAAAAATTCGATAGGCAAAGAGGGAAGATCATATTGAGACAGAAGGGAAGGGACAGGGTACAACCTTTAAAAGAATGACACAGCCATTGAGAATACAACATAAACAGGTTAGAACCAACTAGGCCCAGGATGGCAGAAGATTCAACGTCCAGTGGACCTTGAGCCTTATTATAGGCTGGTTGTAATACATTAGCTAAATGACACACCCACAGGTGCCATGACTGTTTTGAGTCTAACCCTAAAAGGTCAGAAAGTGAGTGGTGACCCAGTTCTTTGGAAATCTCTCCCCCTTTCCCAAAATAGTTGGAATAATCCTCCCACTTGTTAGCCTATGAAAGTGCCCAACACATAAAAACTAACTACCCCATATTTCAGAGCCTCTCTCCCTTCTGGGACAGACTGCATTCTGTCTATGGAATGTCTATCTCTCTAAATACAGTTGCTTTCACTTTACTATGGCTCTCTCTTGAATTCTTTCTTGCGTGAAGCCAAGGACCCTCACTTGGTGGCCCATCCCAGGGACTCACCTGAGACCGAAGACATGACCATCCTCTTGCGCCCCATTTTCCTGCAACAATATGACTAATAGTCAATTGAAAGAAAAAAACATTCAATAGAAGTAGAAACACAGATAAACTGGATAGTGGAAATAGCAAACAAGGATTTTAACTTGATTAATATGGTTCTTTAAATGAAGGAGAAGAATCATAATCTAGAGAAAAAGATGACGAATTTTCGCAGAGAACTTAAGTTCAGAAAAAACCAAATGAACACGTAAAATTGAAAAACGTATAGTATCTCAAGTTGAGATAATAGTGGGTAGATTTAACAGCAGACTGGACATGCAGAACACAGTATTAGTGAGTTGGAAGAAAAGCTAGTAGAAATCACCCAAATTGCAGAGAGAATAAAACAGTAGGAAAAACAAGTAAGAGCATAAATGCCCTATGGGATACTCTCAGAAGGTCCAACATACGTATGTTCAGTGTCCTAAAGAGGAGAAAAAAAGAGAGAAAATTGGGCAGAAGTAATAGAGAGATAACAGCTGAGAATTTTCCAGCAATGAAAAAGGAAGAGAGATACTTTATCTTCTGAAAAATTAATTAGCGAAAGAGAAAAGAGGAGGAAGAGGAATTCTGATGTTGAGGTGTAAGAAGTCATGTCTTCTCAGTGAAGCAGGACACAAGTTCACCTTCAGAGAGTGAGGCAGTTTAAGGAAGTAAGTGTGAAACTTGAGGAGAACAGAAAAGGGGTAGATCAGCCATTGTGGGCAATTCACTAGGGAATTAACTAGAATAAACTACAAGAAATGTCAGGTAGCAAGGAGACCTCAGATGAGGTTATATAAAATAATTTTGTGATGAGAGCAATGAATATGATTATCTTTTTCTAATAACATCTACAAGCTCAACATCAAGACCACACACACACACACACACACACACACACACTCACACACACACACACCCCCCCCACATGAATCTAATCAAAGTTAGGCAAAAGCAAAAGGGAGGTCAAGAAATCAAACAGATACTGAAACTTAGGACACTAGTAATAGAACAATTAAGATGGTTGATTATCTAATCCAGACCAAGTGGGGAAACTAAGATAAAAGAATACTGATGGACTGAGAGAAGAAGGGGAAGGTTGCAGGACTGCTGGTTTGATGGAGGGGTGAAAAAGGACATTCAGAGTGAGACAGTGGAAGATACCAAAGGTCGTAGCCACGGTGAGTAAGTTTCCCTCCTTGAAGGCAGAGTAACTCTCAGTGGTTATAAGATCCAGAAAAGGGCAATGAATAACAGTTTTTGAAATGAAATTGAGGTGAAGATTTTTGATGTCAAAATGGTTGAAAACCTGTGAAGCCAAAAGTTGCTTCATTTCCCTAGATCTGAGGAAAGAACCCAGGTGAGACCCCTACACTCTCCCCTATATTTTATCTCTCCACAGTTTCCTACCTTAAGGTAAAACATAATGTTTTTACCGGGATTTTTAGTTAAGTTCGAATTTTTAAGGAAAGTTTCATTCTGCAAGCTTCCTTGCTGACATGAAGCAGTCTTTTTAAATGTCTGCTCAAACGGTTAAAACTAAAAATAGAGAAATAGCATTCTTTGAAAAGTCACCCTTTTATAAATGCTCGCCTATTTTCGTTTTGAATCCCAGCTAAAGATAACATACAAACTTATAGAATTTGTACTTCCAAAAAAATCCACCTGGCTCTTGAAATTCAAGGTGAGAAACAACAGGCCAGCACGTTTTTAAAAAAGAAGCAGGTAAGAACATCCAGCTCAACCTGACAGCTCAGCTTATCCATCAAACATCAGCACTGATAGAAGCAAATTGTTGGGACAACTTAGAGAAAAGGTGACTTGGAAAATGCAACAGTGATATGTGTGACCATGGCCTCCCCTTTACCCTGCCTAGATAATTAAGGCTGCCTGTTTGCCTGACGGTGATCTATACCTTGTGGAGCTACAGGTGGTAACTTGTGAAACATAGTGTTGAAATATTCTATAGATCTGTGGTTGTAAGGCACTTGGAGCATCAGATAACTCTCCAGTGCATGTTAGATGTCTCTCAAAAGGGGCTCCGTGATTTAACCACACATCCATAGAAATGTCTTCATCCTCAGATGCAGTTAACTCCGAGAACCTCAGAAGTGTCACTTCTTTTCATGAAACTTAGTTTCTTGCCGTTGTTTCCTTAAATTGAGGACTGTTTCTTGCCGTTGTTTCCTTAAATTGAGGACTTATAAGCAGAATCCACCTTTATTTTCTTTCTTTTTATTGAAATATAGTTAATTTACAATGTTATGTTAATTTCTGCTGCACATCAAAGTGATTCAGTTATACATATATATATATGCATTCTTTTTTTATATTATTTTCCATTACAGTTTATCACAGGATACTGAGTATAGTCCCCTGTGCTATACAGAAGGACCTTGTTGTTTATCCAACCTATATATAAGAGCTTACATCTGCTAACCCCAAACTCCCACTCCATCCTTCCCCAACCCCCTCTCCCTAGGCAACCACCAATCTCTTCTTTATGTCTGTGAAAATCCACCTTTAGAGCCAAGGACAGAGTTAGTGGACTTACATAATTTTCTAAAATACTATTTCTATTTTGTTTTATTCTGTCATGTACCATACCTCCCCAAGGTCAGAACTTATTTTTAAAATCTATTTTGCAGTGTTTATTCAGAGTGCTAAAACCAGAAAGAGACTAATTTTTCATAAGCTTCATTTCATTTCCATGGCATTGGTCTGCACTTCTAAGTTTTAAAGACATTAGTAAGCTTCTAGAAATAGTTCTTTGAACAATAGCTAAGAGAACATGGCCAGTTTTTATCAGCAGGAAGCCTGACTATCCTAGGATGTACTTTTTCTTTTGTAGCATAATAAGTTCATTTTATAAAATTCACCTTGGATTTGGGACTTAGGAACAAAGTACCAAAGAAAATCCAATGGAAATTTATAAGGATCTACATAAACATCTTCCTAACTTTGCACCAAAGTGACTAATGCACGATTTTTAGTTTCTTAAATCATTATCTCCCCATTGATAGGAGATAGCTTGTTCTAGGGTGACTTTAAGCTTTTCTTTCTCCCATTTAGAGCTTTTGTGTGGCATCAACAATATTCAAAAGCAGTCACTCTCTCTTCTGCCAACTGCAGTCTCAATAAAATCAGTGAATAAACCCCAAAGAAACCATCACTACATCGTCGACAGTTTTGCAAACAAAGCATCTTTTTCATGTTGGGCTTACCAAATTAAAAATTCCAATGGGAAACCTGTGAATTAAAATCCCACAGCCATTTTAGCTTCCCAACAATTCTGCTTTTTTGAGAAAAGTTTGCAGAGCCTGTTACACTAGCCCATTGCATCGCCACAGGTTACTTCTATTTTTAGCAATAAGAACTTTAATTTTCTCTAAGGTCATCCTCCATAGCTAACTCTAGAGGTAGTTAGGAGAGCTAAGTATTGAAACTTACATCTTCATGTTTTATACTCTATGTTCATCACTTCCTCTTGAAAATCACTATTTTAACACAATTCATTAGAGCTGTAGTCTGAGCCAGGCTTGTTCTCAGGCTATGAGGAGAATCCTGAACTCAGGGCTCAGAAGGAGTAGGAAATAATGTAACAAAGCACAAGATACATCTTCCCTAAAGACTGACTGTATTCCTTGAGGGGTAATTTACAACGCAAACACTGGAGAATAGAATAAACATTCACGTGAATTTTGGGGCCAGAACACCAGATTTCAAACACCTTTGGGCCTTTGGGCTGGTCATGTCTTGGGCTGGACATGACATTAAATTTAACTTAGAGTTTTTGTTTCTATGGTCTCAGAAAATAAGTCTAAACAGAGCAGCCACTGCAGAACTTGAGTTTCAAAATAGATTTCCTCTATGATGCAAAACATCCCAAGTTAAGATATATAGGAAAAGTTCCAGAAGTGGCAGGTTGCCCTGCAACGGTCTTTGAATTCTATGCCTTGGGATGGTTTGGTCCTATTATAAGACGTTGGACACAGCTAATCCTCTAGGGCAGCGTTCATTCAGCAAAAAGTCATTGAATGTTTGCAAAGGTGTCAGGTATTGAGCTGTGCCTGCCAACTCAACCACCCTCCCCCAGGTCTGCTGCGTTGGCCCCTCTCTCCTCAAATTCTGGAACATCTAGCCCCCTTTTGAGGCCCGTTCTGGGGGACCCCATTCAATTCACAGCTGACCCAGATGGGTTTTATTAATATTTAGATCCAGTAATAATAAAAACCATAGTGGGAAACCATAAATACATCTCTACCAGAGAAGATCCTACTATGTGCCAGACCTGAGTGTCTTGAGAGTGAGGAAAGGCCGATAGCCTAATTCTTGTCTTTAAATAATTGGTCATCTCAGTGTGCAGAAGAGTGTACATGAGACAATAGATGAACAAACTTAAATAAACAGAAGAAAAAGTCTAACATGTCACAGTATACGTTGGATATGTACAAAGTATACGTAACCTAGACAAGGTAATTCACACAGCGCTACGTTCAGAGAATAGTCCACACGTTGACCCTCAGGAGAAAACCATGACTCAGATCTCAGCAAGGATTAAGGAGCCGGAGACCCCTGAGGAGCAGCCAGTAGAAAACCCAGAAGAGATGCAGAAAACAGAGGACCGCAATCAGGGGGCCCCAGACAGATCCACACCTGATTTTCCAGAGCAGAACCAGCCCAAGGCATAAAATTCAAAGATTTTTGCAGGGCAACCTGCCATTTCTGGAGCTTTTCATATGTATCTTAACCTTCCTTTTCCAAGCATTTTGGCCCCAGGAGTGACCTAGGGTTGACAGGATGTGCCCGCCCTCAGAGTGGCCCAGCCCTTTCACCTGGGCTCTGCCTCTGTGTGGCCCAATCATGTGCCAGTACCTTCTCAGAGCACAGAAAACCCTTCAACACCTGGTGTCAAGGTGCTTTCCCAGTGGTTGGGAGTGCTAACAAGCCCCAAGATTCTCTGCGTGGTCTCTGTTCTGTACCCAGAGCACAACTGCTCCAGGACATTTCTGAAAGAACGTCCACCCTTGCTGGGCCATCGTATCCTGCATAACAAAGTGGCACATTTAATATGAATAGATTTTCTAGTTACCTCATTTGCTGCTTAATGACCTACTGTACATAATCTTCAGAATTTTTCATATATCAGATTAGCTGTACCACATTGGTTTCTAGCCTATTCTTTCTGGGAAGCATTTTTACAGACTCATTAGTCAACCATCCAGTCTTTGTGGAGGCAAGGTATTTTCAGAATATCTTTTTTTTAATTGAAGTATAGTTCATTTACAATGTTGTGTTAGTTTCAGGTGTACAGCAAAATGATTCAGTTATACACATACATGTATATAGGTGTATATATATTCTTTTTCATATTTTTTCCTTATGGTTTATTACAGGAGACTATCTCCCTTTTGATCAGTATAAGAAACAAGAAACCCCCCAAACAGAAGAGCAGTGGTTAGGGCAAATGTATTAACTTCCAGCGGCTGCTGTAATAAAACCTCTCACAATTCCAGAGAAATCCAAAGTCAGGGTGTTGACAGGGCCACACTCCCTCTGGAAGCCCTAGGGAAGAGTCTGCTCCTGCCTCTTCCAGCTTCTGGTGGCTCCTGGGGCTCCTTGGCTTCTGGGATCAATCCATACTCTGCCTTTGTGATCCCATGGCCTTCTTTTCTCTCTGTATAATCTTCCTTGGTCTCATTCTCTTAAAGACCCTTGTCCTTGGCTTTGAGGCCCCCCAGATAATCCATCATGATCTCCTCATTTCAAGACCTTTAACTTAATTACATCTACAAAGACCCTTTTTCAGAATAAGATCATATTCACAGGCTCTGGGGCTTAGGACAGGGATACACCTTTTTGGTGACCATCTGTCCCAGTTGTCCTGAAGATGAGGGGTTTCCCAAGATGTGGGACTCTTAGCACCAACATGAAGACTAGCTGGTTACCCTAACAGTAAGAAGCAAACTTCAGAAGACTGACATCCTTAGGCAGCGATTCTCAAAGTGTGATCCCCAGACCAGTAGCGTCAGCATCCCCTGGGAATTTGTTAGAAATGCAATTCTCGGGCCCCACCCCAGACCTATGGAATCAGAAACTCTGAGGGTGAGGCTCAGAAATCTGTCTTAATAAGTGCTCGAGGTGATTTTAAAATACACTAAAGTTGGAGAATCACTAGAAATAAGATTTTAGTCTTGGCCAAAATGTGGGCAAAGGAAAAATACTAACTGGAACTGTGGCTCTCAGCTCTGGCAGCACATTTGAATCACATGAAAAGCACTGATGCCCAAGCCTCATAATTGGTCCAGGGTGGAGCCTGAACAATGGTGTTTTTTTTAGAAGCTCCCCAGGTGATTATAGTGTGAGTCGGGGCCAAGAACCTCAGCCACAAGACTTAATCCAGGGGCAGCATAATGAGGGTGTGACTGAACTTGGGTTTCAGAAGAGGTTTGCCTGGCCCCTTCATGCTCCAAGTCATAGCATAAACAAAACCATGCTTTTATTTTGAACTTAAAAAGAATGAAAGACCATATTTCTTTGGTCTAGTTACAGATGGACTACAAAATGTAATTTCAGGGTAGCTCGAGAAAGAGAATTATGTGAATATTTTAGGTGTGAAAAAGGTCCCAAATTAAGACAGAGTAAGGTAAGGATTTAATGTGGAAAAAGAGCAGAAATACTGAATCTTTAGCTGGGAGGGAGGCTACTTCCCACGCTTGATGATGTGGGCTCACTAAGGAATTACAGCATGTGGACAGTATGCTGTCCTCTGCACATGTGACCCCAGTCACCATAGCAGCATTTTGACTACCATCTTTTTCCCCCACATAATCTAAAATCAAGTTTTAGTTTTACCTCAGGAGTACCTTATACGGATGGAGCCTGAGCATTTAAAACCAGGAAGTTGGTGATGAAGATCTGGGAGCCATGGGTATAGATAAGATGGCATCTATAGATAGATGCCATGGGTATAAATAAGAGTATCCTGGAGAGAAGATATGAAGGCTGGGGCTTCCCTGGTGGTGCAGTGGTTGAGAGTCCGCCTGCCGATGCAGGGGACACGGGTTCATGCCCCGGTCCGGGAAGATCCCACATGCCGCGGAGCGGTTGGGCCCGTGAGCCATGGCCGCTGAGCCTGCGCGTCCACAGCCTGTGCTCCACAACGGAAGAAGCCACAACAGTGAGAGGCCCGTGTACCACAAAAAAAAAAAAAAAAAAAAAAAGATATGAAGGTTGAGTGTAGAGCCTGCAGCAATTCGTCCACTTGTTAGCAAGTGGGAGGAAGAGAAAGACCCAGGAGAGGGAGAGAAGAAATCAGCAGAGAGGAGGGGCAGGGACAAGGGGGCAGAGAAACATGGGAACATCTCTGAGAGGACACTGGGCAAGATCCTCATCAATGACATGACGAGGGCTGGTCCACAAATGTCAGGTGGGAAGTGCTTTCAAGCAGTTTAGACAACTTTTACAAAAATATGTCTGTAAAGGGTAGGATAGGAGTCTTAGGAAATACCAGAGTCATGGGATGAGTTTTTTTTAAAGACAGAGCAGATCTAACCATATTTTACAGGGAAAAAGGAGGCTATGAAGACAGAGAGACCAAGGATTCAAGAGAAAGATCAAGACATGGAAACGACCTAAATGTCCATCAGCAGATGAATAGATAAAGAAGATGTGGTACATATACACAATGGAATATTACTCAGCCATAAAAATAATGAAATAATGCCATTTGCAGCAACACGGATGGACCTAGAGATGACCATACTAAGTGAAGTAAGTCAGACAGAGAAAGACAAATATTATAGGTTATCACTTATATGTGGTATCTAAAATATGACACAAATGAACTTATCTGACAAGCAGAAACAGACTCACAGACTTAAAAAACAAACTTATGGATATCAAAGGGGAAAGTGGGGGAGAGATAAATTAGGAGTTTGGGATTAATAGATACACACTACTATACAACAAGGGCCTCCTATATAGCACAGGGAACTATACTTTATATTTTGTAATAACCTATAAGGGGAAAGAATCTGAATATATATATATATATATATATATATATATATATATAAACTGAATCTGAATACATATATAATCTAAATATATATATAATCTGAATATATGTATATATATATATATATATATATATATATATATATATATATATATATATAACTGAATCACTTTGCCGTACACCTGAAACTAACACAACATTGTAAATCAACTGTAGTCCAATAAAAAAAAAGGATTTAAGAGAAAGAGTAAGGCTGTGGAGTACCTTTCCTAAAGAGACTAGAAGGAGTAGATCCCACAAAGGGGCAATTGTGCACATTTTGGAGGGAATAGGTATTTCTTTGTAAACAGGAGCAAGAGAAGAGATGGGGCTGAGAAACGTTGTCCATGAGAGAAACAGAGTCAGGGACTTATGTTGAAATAGCTTCAGTTTGAGAAGTAAAATGAGAGGTGAGCTCGTCTACTAAGAGCTGAGGGAAGAGTTGGCAATAGGATGTGTGTGGCAGTTGCCATGGGAAAGCAGCGGAGTCATTTCTGTCCACACTATTGACATTTGGGGCTGGATAATTTTTTGTTGTGGGGAAGGGGGTGAGTATCCTGTGCACTGTAAAATGCTTAACAGCATCCCTGACCTCTACCCGCTAGAGAGGGTAGCATTCGTACCCCAGTGGGGGCAACCAAAAATATCTCCAGATATTGCCAAATATTCCCTGAGGGTAAAATCTTCCTCCTGCCAACCTGTTCACTCAGTTGAAAAGGAAAGACAAATCCTAAAACAAACAGGAAAAGGGAAACTAGGGTGATGAAAGGAGAGTAATCTATCTTTGGGGAGAAAAACTACAACTAATATCCTGATAAATATGGGTAGATACGGTTTTATTAAAACAAAAATAAGGTACATTGAGTACTTATTGAGGCAACAAAAAAACTATATATTGGAAACTAAAAATATGAGATCAAAATGGAAAAGATAAGAAAAGAATTAAAAGACAAAACTGAAAAGAAATCTTCCAGTTAGTTAGACAAAATGATAGACAAATGAAAAAAATAGGAGAGAAAAATAAACAAAACGAAAGTATCATTCAAGAAACCAACATTCAAACAATAAATGTTTTAGAAAATGAGTTCAGAGAAAAATAGAGGGGAATAAATTACCAGATAAATAATCTAAGAAAATTTCCGGGAACTGAAGGACATGAGGCTCCAGTTGGAAAGATGGCCTTAAACATTCAGTACAAGAGGATGAAAGCCACTTGACTTCAAAGCACATCTCTGTAAATTTTCAGAAAATCGGGATAAAGGGAAGCTCAATAACAAAAATTGGGGCACAGACAAAAATTTGTAAATAATAATGGTATTTGATTTATTTTCAGCAACAATGGAGACTATAAAATAATAAAAAACACCTTTGAAAATCTTAAAAAACTACCAAGTGTGACAAGGATTTGGAATTAATAGAAATACCATACATTGCTGGTGGGAATGCAGAATGTCACAGCCACTTTAGGACACAGTTTGGGCATTTTTAATAAATAGAAACATAAACTTACCATATGACCCAGAAATCCTGCCCACTTATAGAGAAAGAAATGAAATAAAAATATATGTCCATATAAAGCTTGTGTGCAATGTTTGTTGCAGAATCCAGTGTCCATCAGTTGGTGAAGGGACAAATTGCAGTATATTCATACTATGGGATACATCTCAGTTGTAAAAAGGAAAAAATGCATATAACAAAATGGATGAATCTCAAAAACATACTAGATGAAAAAGGACAAACACAAAAGTCTATAAACTGTAGGATTCCACTAATATGAAATTTTGGAAAAGGTAAAACTATAGTGACATGAAGCAGGGCAATAGTTGCCTGAGAATTGACTGTAGAGGGACAAATTTTTAGAGTGATAGAACTGTTCTGTGTCTTGATTGTAAGGGTATTATTTACACAATTATACATAATTACCAAAATTATGAAGCTATATACTTTTTTTGAATTTTATTTATTTTTTTATACAGCAGGTTCATATTAGTCATCAATTTTATACACATCAGTGTATGCATGTCAATCCCAATCACCCACTTCATCCCACCACCATCCCTACCCCCCCGCAGCTTTTGCCCCTTGGTGTCCATATGTTTGTTCTCTACATCTGTGTCTCAACTTCTGCCCTGCAAACCGGTTCATCTGTACCATTTTTCTAGGTTCCACATACATGCATTAATATACGATATTTGTTTTCCTCTTTCTGACTTACTTCACTCTGTATGACAGTCTCTAGATCCATCCACATCTCAACAGATGACCCAATTTCGTTCCTTTTTATGGCTGAGTAATATTCCATTGTATATACATACCACATCTTCTTTATCCATTCGTTTGTCATTGGGCATTTAGGTTGCATCCATGACCCGGCTATTGTAAATAGTGCCGCAATGAACATTGGGATGCATGTGTCTTTTTGAATTATGGTTTTCTCTAGGTATATGCCCAGTAGTAGGATTGCTGGATCATATAGTAATTCTATTTTTAGTTTTTGAAGGAACCTCCCTACTGTTCTCCATAGTGGCTGTATCAATTTACATTCCCACCAACAGTGCAAGAGGGTTCCCTTTTCTCCACACTCTCTCCAGCATTTGTTGTTTGTAGATTTTCTGATGATGTCCATTCTAACTGGTGTGAGGTGATACCTCACTGTGGTTTTGATTTGCATTTCTCTAATAATTAGTAATGTTGAGCAGCTTTTCATGTGCTTCTTGGCCATCTGTATGTCTTCTTTGGAGAAACGTCTATTTAGATCTTCTGCCCGTTTTTGGATTAGGTTGTTTGTTTCTTTAATATTGAGCTGCATGAGCTGTTTATATATTTTGGAGATTAATCCTTTGTCTGTTGATTCATTTGCAAATATTTTCTCCCATTCTGAGAGTTGTATTTTTGTCTTGCTTATGGTTTCCTTTGCTGTGCAAAAGCTTTTAAGTTTCATTAGGTCCCATTTGTTTATATTTCCATTCTTCTAGGAGGTGGATCAAAAAGATATTGCTGTGATTTATGTCAAAGAGTGTTCTTCCTATGTTTTCCTCTAAGAGTTTTATAGTGTCTAGTCTTAAATTTAGGTCTCAAATCCATTTTGAGTTTATTTTTGTGTATGGTGTTAGGGAGTGTTCTAATTTCATTCTTTTACATGTAACTGTCCAGTTTTCCCAGCACAATTTATTGAAGAGACTGTCTTTTCTCCATTGTATATCCTTGCCTCCTTTGTCATAGATTAGTTGACCATAGTTGCGTGGGTTTATCTCTGGGCTTTCTATCTTGTTCCATTGATCTATGTTTCTGTTTTTGTGCCAGAACAATGTTGCCTTGATTACTGTAGCTTTGCAGTATAGTCTGAAGTCAGGGAGTCTGATTCCTCCAGCTCCGTTTTTTCCCCTCAAGACTGCTTTGGCTATTCGGGCTCTTCTCTGTCTCCATGCAAATTTTAAGACTTTTTTGTTCTAGTTCCGTAAAAAATGCCATTGGTAATTTGATAGAGATTGCATTGAATCCGTAGATTGGGTAGTAGAGTCATTTTCACAATATTGATTCTTCCAATCCGAGAACATGGTATATCTCTCCATCTGTTGGTATCATCTTTAATTTCTTTGATCAGTGTCTTATAGTTATCTGCATACAGGTCTTTTGTCTCCCTAGGTAGGTTTATTCCTAGGTATTTTATTCTTTTTGTTGCAGTGGTAAATGGGAGTATTTCCTTAATTTCTCTTTCAAATTTTTCATCATTAGTGTATAGGGATGCAAGAGATTCCCGTACATTAATTTTGTATCCTGCTACTTTACCAAATTCATTGATTAGCTCTAGCAGTTTTCTGGTGGCATTTTTAGGATTCTTTATGTATAGTATCATGTCATCTGCAAACAGTGACAGTTTTACTTCTTCTTTTCCAATTTGGATTCCTTTTATTTCTTTTTCTTCTCTGATTGCCATGGCTAGGATTTCCAAAACTATGTTGAATAATAGTGGTGAGAGTGGACATCCTTTTCTTGTTCCTGATCTTAGAGGAAATGCTTTCAGTTTTTCACCATTGAGAATAATGTTTGCTGTGGAATATGGCCTTTATTATGTTGAGGTAGGTTCATGTCGTATATGGCCTTTATTATGTTGAGGTAGGTTCACTCTATGCCCACTTTCTGGAGAGTTTTTTATCATAAATGGGTGTTAAATTTTGTCAAAAGCTTTTTCTGCATCTATTGAGATGATCATATGGCTTTTATTTTTCAATTTGTTAATATGGTGTATCACATTGATTTGCATATATTGAAGAATCCTTGCATCCCTGGGTTAAATCCCACTTGATCATGGTGTATCATCCCTTTAGTATGTTGTGAAATTCTCTTTGCTAGTATTTTGTTGAGGATTTTTGCATCTATATTCATCAGTGATATTGGTCTGTAATTTTCTTTTTTTGTAGTATCTTTGGTTTTGGTATCAGGGTGATGGTGGCCTCATAGAATGAGTTTGGGAGTGTTCCTTCCTCTGCAATTTTTTTGGAAGAGTTTGAGAAGGATGGGTGTTAGCTCTTCTCTAAATGTTTGATAGAATTCCCCTGTGAAGCCATATGGTCCTGGACTTTTGTTTTTTGGAAGACTTTTAATCACAGTTTCAATTTCATTACTTGTGATTGGTCTGTTCATATTTTCTATTTCTTCCTGGTTCAGTCTTGGAAGGTTATACCTTTCTGAGAATTTGTCCTTTTCTTCCACGTTGTCCATTTTATTGGCATAGAGTTGCTTGTAGCAGTCTCTTATATTTCTGTGGTGTCTCTTGTAACTTCTCCTTTTTCATTTCTAATTTTGTTGATTTGAGTCGTCTCCCTCTTTTTCTTGATGAGTCTGGCTAATGGTTTATCAATTTTCTTTATCTTCTCAAAGAACAAGCTTTTAGTTTTATTGATCTTTGCTAGTGTTTTCTTTGTTTCTATTTAATTTATTTCTGCTCTATGATTTCTGCTTTATGATTTCTTTCCTTCTGCTAACTTTGGGTTTTGTTTGTTCTGCTTTCTCTAGTTCCTTTATGTGTAAGGTTAGATTGTTTATTTGAGATTTTTCTTGTTTCTTGAGGTAGGCTTGTATAGCTATAAACTTCCCTGTTAGAACTGCTTTTGCTGCATCCCACAGGTTTTGGATCATCGGTTTTTCATTGTCATTTGTCTCTAGGTATTTTTTGAATTCCCCTTTGATTTCTTCAGTGATCTCTTGGTTATGTAGTAACATAACCATGTTATGTTACATAAGCATCCATGTGTTTGTGTTTTTTATGTTTTTCTTCCCTGTAATTCATTTCTAATCTCATAGCATTGTGGTCAGAAAAGATGCTTGATATGATTTCAATTTTCTTAAACTTACTGAGGCTTGATTTGTGACCCAAGATGTGATCTATGCTGGAGAATGTTCCATGTGCACTTGAGAAGAAAGTGTAATCTGCTGTTTTGGGATGGAATGTCCTATAAATATCAATTAAAACTATCTGGACTATTGTGTCATTTAAAGCTTCTGTTTCCTCATTTATTTTCATTTTGGATGATCTGTCCATTGGTGTAAGTGAGGTGTTAAGCTCCCCCACTATTATTGTGTTACTGTCGATTTCCCCTCTTATGGCTGTTAGTATTTGCCTTATGTATTGAGGTGCTCTTATGTTGGGTGCATATATATTTATAATTGTCATAGCTTCTTCTTGGATTAATCCCTTGATCATTATGTAGTGTCCTTCCTTGTCTCTTGTAACATTCTTTATTTTAAAGTCTATTTTATCTGATATGAGTATTGCTACTCCAGCTTTCTTTTGATTTCCTTTTGCATGGAATATCTTTTTCCATCCCCTCACTTTCAGTCTGTATGTGTCCCTAGGTCTGAAGTGGGTCTCTTGTAGACAGCATATATATGGTCTTGTTTTTGTATCCATTCAGCCAGTCTATGTCTTTTGGTTGGAGCATTTAATCCATTCATGTTTAAGGTAATTATCGATATGTATATTCCTATGACCATTTTCTAATTGTTTTGAGTTTGTTTTTGTAGGTCCTTTTCTTCTCTTGTGTTTCTCACTTAGAGAAGTTCCTTTAGCATTTGTTGTACAGCTGGTTTGGTGGTGCTGAATTCTGTTAACTTCTTTTTTTTTTTTTTTTTTTTTTTGTGTGGTACACGGGCCTCTCACTGTTGTGGCCCCTCCCACTGTGGAGCACAGGCTCAGTGGCCATGGCTCACGGGCCCAGCTGCTCCACAGCATGTGGGATTCTCCCTGACTGGGGCACGAACCCGCGCCCCCTGCATCGGCAGGCGGACTCTCAACAACTGCGCCACCCGGGAAGCCCTGAATTCTGTTAACTTTTGTTTGTCTGTAAAGCTTTTGATTTCTCCATTGAATCTGAATGAGATCATTGCCCGGTAGAGTAATCTTGGTTGTAGTATCTTCCCTCTCATCACTTTAAGTATATCATGCCACTCCCTTCTGGCTTGTAGATTTTCTGCTGAGAAATCATCTGTTAACCTTATGGGAGTTCCCTTGTACATTATTTGTCATTTTTCCCTTGCTGCTTTCAATAATTTTTCTTTGTCTTTAATTTTTGCCAATTTGATTAGTATATGTCTTGGCGTGTTTCTCCTTGGGTTTATCCTGTATGGGACGTGCTGTGCTTCCTGGACTTGGGTGGCTATTTCCTTTCCCGTGTTAGGGAAGTTTTCAACTATAATCTCTTCAACTATTTTCTCTGGTCCTTTCTCTCTCTCTTCTCCTTCTGGGACCCCTATAATGCGAATGTTGTTGCATTTAATGTTGTCCCAGAAGTCTCTTAGGCTGTCTTCATTTCTTTTCATTCTTTTTTCTTTATTCTGTTCCGCAGCAGTGAATTCCACCATTCTGTCTTCCAGGTCACGTATCTGTTCTTATGCCTCAGTTATTCTGCTATTGATTCCTTCTAGTGTAGTTTTCATTTCAGTTATTGTATTGTTCATCTCTTTTTGTTTGTTCTTTAATTCTTCTAGGTCTTTGTTAAACATTTCTTGCATTTTCTCGATCTTTGCCTCCATTCTTTTTCCAAGGTCCTGGATCATCTTCACTATCATTATTCTGAACTCTTTTTCTGGAAAGTTGCCTATCTCCACTTCATTTAGTTGTTTTTCTGGGGTTTTATCTTGTTCCTTCATATGGTACATAATCTTCTGCCTTTTCAACTTGTCTATCTTTCTGTGAATGTGGTTTTTGTTCCACAGGCTGCAGGATTGTAGTTCTTGCTTCTGCTGTCTGTCCTCTGGTGGATGAGGCTATCTAAGAGGACTGTGTTAAGTTTCCTGATGGGTGGGACTGGTGGTGGGTAGAGCTGACTGTAAACATTTTACTGAGCTCTGCTCTGGTGGGCAGAGTTCAATAAAACTTTAATCTGCTTGACTGCTGATGGGTGGGGCTGGGTTCCCTCCCAGTTGGTTGTTTGGCCAGAGGCAGCAACACTGGAGACTACCTGGGCTCTTTGGTCGGGCTAATGACAGACTCTGGGAGGGCTCATGCCAAGGAGTACTTTCCAGAACTTCTGCTGCCAGTATCCTTGTGCCCATGGTGAGCCACATCCGCCCCCTGCCTCTGCAGGAGAACCTCCAACACTAGCAGGTAGGTCTGGTTCAGTCTCCCCTGGGGTCACTGCTCCTTCCCCTGGGTCCCGATGCGCACACTACTTTGTGTATGTGCTCCAAGAATGGAGTCTCTGTTTCCCCCAGTCCTGTCAAAGTCCTGCAATCAAATTCCACTAGGCTTCAAAGTCTGATTCTCCAGGCATTCCACCTCCCCTTGCCAGACGTCCAAGTTGGGAAGCCTGATGTGGGGCTCAGAACCTTCACACCAGTGGGTGGACTTCTGTGGTATAAGTGTTCTCCAGTCGTGAGTCACCCACCCAGCAGTTATGGGATTTGATTTTACTGTGATTGCGCCCCTCCTATCCTCTCACTGTGGCTTCTCCTTTGTCTTTGTATGTGGGGTATCTTTTTCAGTGAGTTCCAGTGTCTTCCTGTCCATGATTGTCCAGCAGCTAGTTGTGATTCTGTTGTTCTCTCAAGAGGGAGTGAGAGCATGTTCTTCTACTCCACCATCTTGGTTCCTCTTCTCCACTATATACTTTTAATGAATGAATTTTATTGTCTGTAAATTATGTATCATTAAAGGTGGCGGAAAAAAACAATATATGAATCTGAAAATAATTATTCACAACCTAGACTTTTATGCCTAGCCAAACTATCATTCAATTGTAAGAGTTAAGAAAAACACATCTTCAAACATGCATGGTCTCAAAAACTATATCTTCTGGCACTCTGTCTTAGTAGGAACCCAAAGATACATTCCATCAACATGAAGAAGTTAACCAAGAAAGAGTAACACATGAGAACCAGAAGACAAGAACCCCAACACAGCAGAAAGTTTGAGTACTTGAGAGGTAGATAGATGGACAAGCCAGGATGAAAGCTGTTCTGCAGTCCTATTGCAGCAAGAAGATGGAGCACTATGTAGAAAAAATAATGAAGGAAAATACAGATGACTTGAGGAATTTGAATATACTGAGGATAGATACACTTTTGGTAGAAAGTTTGGGATTAAAATAATGATAAGTACATGAAACCTAAGCAAAGAAAAAATTAGGCAGTTATTAGCTCCAGGGAAAGAAAATGCAATGACATGGGCTTCCCCGGTGGCACAGTGGTTGAGAGTTTGCCTGCTGATACAGGGGACATGGGTTCGTGCCCCGGTCTGGGAAGATCCCACGTGCCGCAGAGTGGCTGGGCCCATGGGCCATGACTGCTAAGCCTGCACATCCAGAGCCTGTGCTCCACAATGGGAGAGGCCACAACAATGAGAGGCCTGCGTACTGCCAAAAAAAAAAAAGAAAGAAAGAAAATGCAATGACAATACATTAAATGACTCAGCTCTGGATTATATTAACACAGTCATAATCATGAAAATACCAAAATTGATTAAAACAATGTTTATATAGCTCTTAGCATTTCAGTTTCAGATGTTACATGTGGACTTTCTAAATGGAATATGAGAATTTGCCTCCCTCTCAATCTTTCCCTTCTTCTACTCTCTGCAGATGAATGTGCTTACCTTTGAAAACCCTGGTCTACAATTCAAGATTAAGTGAAAGGCTGCAAGATTTGTGATGAGCATGATTAAGAAAACAAAGCCTAAACTATTACCTGAATACTAATATTTAAGAATTGATCTCAAAGAACTTCAAAACTATAGATAAGTTAAAATCCCTAAGGTCTAGAACACAACAAATTGTTTTAAATATATCTTCAAAATGGAGCTAATCATAGTGCCTACCTCATGGGGTCAATGTCCAGGTTAAATGAGAGAAAACGTGAGAGTACTTAGAACAATACCTGGCACAGTGTGTGCACCTGAAACTCCTATCAGCAGTAATGGCAGTAGTTGTGGTGATGGTGATGGTGGTGATAGTGATGGTGGTTCTGACAGTTGAGGTGGTGCTACTGGTTGTAGTGGTGGTGGTGATGGTGGTGATAATGGTGGTGGTGGTGTCAATGGTGGTCATGGTGGTGGTGGTGAAGGTGTTGGTGGTGATGGTGGTGGTGGTGTTGGTGTTGGTGGTGATGGTGGTGATAGTACTGGAGGTGACGATGGTGGTGATGATAGTGGTGATGGTTGTGTTGTTGGTGTTGATGGTAGTGGAGGTGTTGGTGTTGTTGGTGGTGGTGGTGGCAGCAGCTGGCAAGGTAGGAAGTGGTAATGCAGTTGGGCAGGCTCACCTTCCACCCACCCATAGTCTCTGCTCCCCTTTCTGGCATGTGGCTCCTGCCCATTCTGTTGTTGGGACTCAGTTGCATGGCCACATCTAAGTGTGAGGAAGGCTGGGAAGGGTAGCCTGGTTTCATGCCCAAGACAAGAAGACAGGCTGGTGAACAGCTAGCCATCCCTGTCCCGGTGGCCATCTGTAATCTGGCCTGGCCTTCACCTACCTTTTTAGGTTTCAATCCCACCACACCACTCCAAGCTCCCTATGCATTTCCCAAATTGGAACAGCTGCTATTATCCCAAAAAGCGTCTTCTTGCCTCTGTGGCTGCCCCTGTTGGAATGTCCGTTTCCCTATCTCCACACATCCAATTTCTGTGTGTTCTTCAAGACCCATACTTTGCCACAAAGGTTTCTTTGGGTTGAAATGTATCTCACTCCCTTCCCATTCTTCATCTATGTGTCTTTCAGAGACCATGCCACTTTTACCTTCTTTGTGGGCATGTCCATCACATCCATTAAAAATCAAGCTCCTTGCAGACAGATGGTCATGTCTTAACATTATGCTTAATCAAAGCAGACATGAAAGAAAGATTTGTACCTAATTACATCATTCTCTCTATGTTCCTGTAGAATTGATACAATGCCTCCTATAGAGCAGGTACCAAGTAAACTGATGCCAACTCAGACCCTCAGGTGCCCCCTTCCCCCATCCATGGATGGACCACGGCACTCCAGCTCCAAGGATGAAATCTACTGCATCTACAGTAACTGAGAGCAGATTTGCCATAACTTTTAGCAGGCGTGTCCCCTAACTATGCCCTTGTCAAGGGCATGGAGAGAAGTATTCTCTCTTACCTCAAAACCAAGCTAGAGGGACATTATTTTCTTTCCCCCTATTTTTCTCTTCCCTTCCTCTCTTTCCCTTTCTTTTCCTCTTGGATTTTTTTTTTCAATCTTATCCTTCCTCCAATCTCACTCCTCTCCTGGACTTTGTTTCCTTAAACAAATATTTATTTCTTTGTGTCTATGTGTACAAGACAGATCTGGATCAATAATCGTAATGAAGTACAAAATTACACAAGCATGTTTTTCGCTCTTTAGACTTCTGCAAGCCAGCAGAAAATTTTCCAGAACAGACGGGACAGCAGGGAGAGAGACAGTAACCCTGGTCCCCTCCTCCCCACCCTCCGTGACTCCAAGGCCCTTTTGCTTACAGATACGCTGCATGGCTCTATTCAGACAAGGTAGTTTGTATCCACCTCAAACAAGCTGCCAACTGACGTTTTGCAGGTTGATGCAGATTATGCTAGAGATGCTGAAATGCAGTTCTGTGAGCAGCCAAAATAGAAATAAATTTTCAGTGTCCTCTCACCCGAAGGTCAATAATTGTGCTTGAGGAACATATCATGCTCCACTAGCCAGCTTTTCTTCTTTGACAGATGATCTTGTTAACATTTACTTCAATCAACTTGGGGTATCTGCATTGTCATCTTCGTTGATTGGTGTCATCCGGTTGCGGACCTAGACGGTAAGAATTTTGGCTGTTTCATCATTGTCCATTGAGGTGTCCTTGAACAAGTCATTGTGGGGAGAAGAAAGATGAGACCCTTTCCAGAGTGAAGGAAAGAGCATGTCACCCTCTAAGCACTTTGCTCCAGACAAGTCAGTGCCCAGTGATGAGTACGGGTCTGAGAACAGACTAGGGGACGTGTGGGAGAGGGTAACAATTTTGCCCACAAAGACCAACAGCCAGGCATCAGGGCTGCTAGAGGCTTTGTCATAGGAGCTAAAGACACAGACCCTGAAAACAGTCTGCTCAGATGAAAACAGCGGTTCTCCCATTTACAAATGACATGGGACATTGTTCAGAGGACTCTGTGCTTCTGTTTACTTACCTGGATAACAAAGAGCATCAACCTCAGAAGTTTCTTGTGAGAATTAAGATGATTAAAATGAGATTGTCCTTGCAAAGCCCTTAGCAGGGCACCTGGCTCAGAGGAAGTGCTCTCTTGAGTATTAGCCAATGTTGGGGACTGGCCAGATGCCCACCACCTCTGTCTCCTCCCTCTGAGCAAACAGAACAACTATATTTCCCAGGATCCCTTGCAAATAGAGCTGTACTGTGAAACTAGTTCTGGGCAATGGAATGTGGGTGGACTCTTGTGCCAGTTCTAGGGCTGACAGTAAAACAAACCTTGTGTAGTGCGTTGAAGAGTGGCTCCCAAAAAAGACATATCCAAGTCCCCAACCCACAGAGCCTGTGAAGATGTCCTTATCTGTGAAAAGGGGTCTTTGCAGATGTAATGAAGTCAAAGATCTTGAGATGAGACAACCTTGAGTCTAGGGTAGGCCCTAAATCAAATGACAGGTATCCTCGTAAGAGAAGAGAAAGAGAGAGAGTGAAAGAAAGAACACAGATACACAGTGAAGAGGTCCAAGTGTAGATAGAGGTGGAGATTGGAGTTATGTGTCTACAGCCAAAGAAACTCAAGAATTGTCAGAGGCACAAGACGCTAGGAAAGAGGCATGGAATGGATTCTCCCTCGGTGTCTCCAGAAGGAACCAACCCTGCCAACATCTTGATCTTGAATTCTGGTCTCCAGAGCTGTGAGACAATAAATTTCTGTTGTTTTAAGCCCCCAGTTAGTGTCAATTTTTTATGGAAGCCCTAGGAAACTAAGACACCAGGTAAGCACTCAAGCTCTTTCTCTCACAAGCAAATGACCCAAGGAGAGCAGACTCACCCAAGAGATGGAGCCTGAATCCCTGAGTCACCACCTGGGTGGAGAGCTGCCCGGGAGAGCTGACAGTGCTCATCAGATTGTACAGGAGTGAGAAACACGCTTCTTGTATACTGAACTGCTGAGATATGGGGTTGTTTGTTACAGCAGCTAGCATTAATTACCCTGAGCAATACAACTATTATGATGAAGAGATCAAAAGTAGGAATCCAGGTGAGACAGAAAGGAAGAGCAACCCAAGAACAGGAAAGTTGAACAGAAGAGGAGGCAAGCGGTTCTCCCTCCTCACCCTCAGTGGTATATCAAGTTCTGGGTCTTGGGGATTCCCTGGCAGTCATTGCCAAAAAAAAAAAAAAATTCTGGGTCTTTCTCGTTCAGTTGCACTCAAAACTCTGCTGGTCCCACCTTATCCTCAAAACCTGCTGGAGCTATTGTTGGCTCAGAGACATAGTCAGACCCCTTATTACAGAACAGGGCTGTCAAGTCCAGGACCCCATGGAGAAACACTAACATGATGTCCTGGGGAGACCTCACATAGAGGAGGAGTGTGGTCTCAGGCCAAAGCCAACCCAAGAGCACACCCAGGACTGAGCCAACACTGCTCAGGCAAGATAAAGCAAGATAAAGATGGTATAATCTGTCCAGAAGACAACTCAGTTTGTCAGATCGTCCATTAAGAAAACTGGGGAATCATAGCCTGGGGCTTAGAAACTATAGGAAAAGAGGAGAGATGGTGCTCAGGAAATTCTGAGGGACCACAGTGCAATCTGTGTCATCCCAAATGGAACTGATTTTAACTGGAATAGCTTATCATGGTCCTAGGACAGCATAGGTGCAGGGAGACAGGCTCTGTTCTGTGCAGCCAGGATGGCTAGATCTTGTGTCCATCAGAGAATTATTGTCACAGGCATCAAGGACCCTCCTGGAAAGCAGTAACCCTCTGGCAGAGAGCCTTGAGGGAGCAAGACTGGACCAAATGCAAGGGAACGAGGATCACTTGGAGAGCAGCCTGGAGGGTTAGGGGGCCGAGCGAGACTCCACAAAAACAAGCAAGGGAACATCTGGAAGGAGCAGGGAGAGTGGGCCCTGGGGAGCATCCCTGGGGGGAGAGATGGATGCACTCATGCAGAGAGCATTACTCCTGTTCATCCTGAGATGCAGAAGCCAGGTCCCAGAGACCTGAGCGCCAAGTCATAACAAATCAATAAAGAAGGCAGCGTCCCTGAAACGACCTGAATTTCCTGTTCTCTGACCTGAAAAAGCAGAGGAACATTCACAGGAAATTCCCAAGGACGAGAGGGAGGGTTTCTTGGCTGAAGTTCCAGTGATGAAGCGGGTGAGGCTGCTCCAGAAACATAAGTCAATTCTTCCCATTTTTTAATTCTTAAGAAGTTGATTTCTTCATAAAAGGAGGTTGTAAAACGTATAATATAAACAAAACATATCTTCCATATGGTCCAGAATTCTTGGAACCTGGAGTTCTGGCTAAAAATGCCCACACATCTCCCTGGTCTCACAGTCTTGGCTTGGATTCCCCCAGAAGCAAACTTTAAGGCAAGGATTTGGATGAAGGTGGTTTGACGGGTTGGTTATCAGAGGCGGCATGGGCGGGGAAGTGCTGACATGAGGCAAGAAGGGAGTAAAGCCAATAAAGAGCATGTGGTCGAGCAGGTCACTACGTGCTATTGGGGGTCACCTCCACCAGGATCTCTGGAAGGCAGGATGGTACAGCCTCGGAGTGACCCCACCTGAGGAGCAAGGGAGCCAGGATGGTTGTCCTCTAGCCCCCCACTGGGCATTGGCCAGGGACTGCCTTGAGTAGCAGTGATGCCCCATCACCACCGAGACCTGCATGCAGGCTGAGACAAGGCCCCGGGGAGTAGCAGAGGCTTGCAGGAGGCCATAAGCATTAACTGGATTGACCAGGGCCAGGAGACACGGGAGACACGCAGACCATTTGTCTCACCACATCACCAACTCCCCAGACCAGACATACCAAGAGAAGTGGACAGACAGCAATTGTCCAGGGAACTTGGTCCATATACGATGCCCATCTCCGTAGTTAGGCCACCAAAGGTGACCCTTGTGTGGCAGAGAATGTACCACCCCTCTATATCCATCCTCCCAGATGTCCGTCCCGTGTCCCCTTCCTGGAACTGGAATGTGGACATCATGGTGATCCATCTTAAACCAGAAGGGAAAGGGCAGGTCCTCAGGATGGAGTCAAACGAGACAGAAGGAACGTGTTTCTGATCCCAGGAGCTGCTCTCCCAGCCCCGGAAGGCTTCACCCAGACTGTCACAGGTGAGACAAGCCTGTCGTTGGAGCCACTTTTACTGGGGGTCTTGGTTAAAGCAGCTGAACTCAAATCTCGATTGCCACCCCCTACCGTCAGCTTTTCTGAGATCTGGACGGTAATAGCGTTGGAGAGGCACCATATTTGTTTGCTTCCGAGCTTTCTTCCACTTCCATTCCCAGGGAATTTTAGCAAAAGGTTGTGTAGCCTAGCAAGCGGGGGGCCTCCTGAGGCCTGGCTGGAGGAAAGCACAGCCTCGTGTCTCTGACGGAAAGTCGGGGATGTGTTGAATCAGCCCTGTTTGTGGGTTAACCTTCCTTGGGAGACACGCTGGCCCTTTAGGACTCTGGGTCGGGTCCAGGTGGTGCAGCCATGGACCAACCACTCCATTTCTCGGAGCCTTGCTTTATTTGTTTATGAAATGCGCGGGTGGATGAGATCCCACCCCCGGCCCACCCCCGGTGGCTTGAAGCATTGAACGCTTTTTGATTTATGAACAGGAAGGCACATAAGGGAGCGGTAGATGGGGGTGAGAGGACTGAGTGAGTGAGTGCTGGATTGAGAGCCCACAAGTTCATTTAGACCCAGACAGTCACCAAACACACTCCACAAACAGCTCCCTGGAATCACCATCACACACCCCCTCGGAGGTTATCACATTAATAAAGGATCCCGAGTCCTGCTTTCCCATCCAACGTTCAGCTCCACCAGGAGGATGCACTTGGAGCTACACTGCAATGGGAGGGTGGCAATGCTGGGGGAAAATTACAAATGCTGCAGAGTCTGCACTGCCCCCTCCCCACTCACAGCTCTGCAGCAGCAAAGCCATTCCCATGGCCACTGTGCTCGTCAGCTTGGCTCAGTGCCCTAGTGCTGCAAAGGCTGCCAGCTAGCTGGGTTGCAAACAGATCACACACAAAAGAGCCTAAGCAACACCTGAACCACGAGAAGATCTGCGATGACAGCCAGTGCTGGCCCCAGACCAACCTCTGCAGCCTATGCGTGGCCTTTGCCCACAGCTCTGCGGTCTTGGTAGCTGTTGATGCCGTGATGCTGCCAGGTCACTTCAGCCATCAACACCTCCCACCTTGGGGGATCCCACAGAAAATATGGGTGTGACGATGCTATGCAGCTTCCATCCACAGAGACCCACCCTGGTGACACGGTGATCTGCCGGTCATCTCAATGGCCTCATCACTGGGCCACCATCTTGGACCTCAACAGATTTCTACTCGATACGCGGATGTGTCTGCACTGTCCTCATGGAGAGGGGTAAACTGTGGTCTCCCCCTGCCAAGGGATTCTCCATTAGCTAGTGCGATAATAATTAACACACGCATAGCAGGTAAGTTACAAGACCACACCAAGTGCTAAGGTACAAGAGATACAGCACAGAAAACACCACTGTATGAATTTCCTATTGCTGCTGTAACAAATTACAGCAAACCGGTACCTTGAAATAACACAAATTTACTATTACAGCTGTGGAGGTCAGGAGTCCAAAATGCATTTTAAGGATTGAAAATCAAGATGTGGGCAGGGCTGAGCTCCTTTTAGAGGCTCTGGTGGAAGAGCTGTTTCCGCCTTTTCCACCTTCTGAATGCCACCTGCATTCCTTGGCTCACAGCGCCTTCCTCCGTCTTCAAAGGGCATCACTCCAACCTCTATGCCATCATCATATCTTTTTCTAACATGATCCTTCTGCCTCCCTCTGATAAGGACCCCATGATTATGTTGGGTTCTCCCAGACAACCAGTATGATCTCCCTACCTCAAGATCCTTAACTTAATCACATCTGCAGAGGCCCTTTTGCCATCTAAGGTAACATATTTATATTTTCTGGGGCTTAGAACATGGACATCATTGGGAGCCATTATTTTATCTACCACCTCTGTTGGAATTCGGAGGCAAAAGGAACTCCTAAGGGCTTGAATGAATGAGGGAGGCATCATGGGGACCACTAAAGCTTGTAGACCCTTAAGCCACCCTATGTGCATAAGAAATTGGTAGTTGATGCCTCATACTGAGTGATACAGGTGTCAAGGACCACAGGTTCCCAAGTCAGACACAGATGAGAGATTCCACTTCACCCTTCACTAACTGCATGACCCTAAGCATTTCCTGATCCTCTCTGAGCCTTAGTTTTCTCATCTGTAAAATGGGGATAAAGCACCTACTTTATAAGATTATTAAGATTCAATGAGATAACATATGTATAAAGTGCTCAGTGGCTTGCTTCAGCCTGACACACAGAAGGGACTCTGTTCCCTCCCTACCACCCTGGGGACTTTATTATACCCACTTTACAGAGGGGGAAATTGAGGCCAGTGGAAGTTATGGTTCTTGCCCAGGACAACACTGGTGGAAGTAACTGAGTTGGAGCCAAAGCCTGGCTCTGCTGACCACAGGTGCAGGGCGGTCTGCTCCCCTGAGAGGGTAGGTTGAGAGGAGGAGCTTCATCCACATGGAAGGAATGACAAAATATATGCTAAGCAGGATCCTGGATTTGCAGTGTTCAGACACCTGCTGTCTCTGCAGCCACCACAGGCTTGGGGATTTGTTTGCTTTTTTATTTTGATTTTTTGGAAGGAAGTGTCCTAGAAATGTACATGTCTTCGTGCCCATCTATCCTGATTCTATTGTATGTCTACACATTGTCCGCTGGGCTGACTTAAAAAATCCACCACATGACTGCCTTTCTAAGACCCTCTTAAGAAAGAAAAATGAAGCATGAAGGCTGATTTTGAACTCTGATCAAATCAAGGTCTTGCTTGGCTGTTGACTGAATGAAACTACAGGGTTCCTTTATGTCTCTCAAATATGGATCTTCATGCCCTCAAATACAATGGGAGCTGATTTCTTCAGAGTACATGCAACTTGGATATGTATTTATTCATTCACTCTCCCAGCAAATATTTAGCAAGCAACTAACTTGCCATCAAATGGATGTCCCTGACCTCACGGAGCTGAGCAGAGGATGTGACACTGATCAAAGAAGCACATAAATGCATGTGAAAGTGAAGCTGTAATAAGAGCCTTCAAGAACAGGACCTTATGTGTGGGGTGGGGGTGTGAGAGGAGGAGTTGCACCAGAAACAGTGGTGTGTTTCCTCCACCTCCTGAGCACACAGGTGGACGAATTTCCTGCTTCCCTAGAAAATATGTGTAGCCACGTGCCTGTGTTCAGACCAGTGGAACTGCTTTGAGTCATTTCTGGGCCTGGCCCTTTACAAATCTTTGATGCCATCTTCCATGAGGAGGACAGTCATGGCTCAGAACACCTGCCTCAGGCTCTGCACTGAGTAAGAAATAAGCTTCTACTGGGTGTGGTCTCCTGGATCTGGGGGCTGAGCTCTTCCAGCAGTTAGTTTTACCTCAACTGCTCCAGAAGGTAACTTGTCAGCTCAGAACTAAAGCATGGTAGGAGGTAACCAGATGCAAAGACTGAGGGGCAGACTGAAACGCCCTGACATGGGAGGAAGGCCAGCACATCTGAAAAGCTGAAGTATCCAGAAAGTGAGGGGAGAGGGCACGTCAAGGAGATTGGCTTTATCCTACGAGCACAGGGAAGCTGGTGCAAGGCTTTAAGTGTGGGGACAATAAGGCAAGGAAAAGGTGACACAATCAGATTCACATGCTTAAAAGAGTACTCTGGCTGTTACAGGGGAATGTTCTAGAAAGAGAACAGCGGGTGCAAAGTGGAGGAATCAGAGGAACAGTGAAGTGATCCCAGTGTGAGTGGTGAGGCTCTCTCCCAGTTATCAGGTCAACCCAGACCTTTGGACAGTGGATCATTAGAGAGTGGGGCACAAGCTCTCCTGTCTCGAGCTGGATATGCTCCGTGTGTGGCTTCCACAGCACAGTGGATGGTTAGAGGACTAGGGCACGGGTGGCCGTGGCAGTACCAGAGGGAAACATGTAGTCAGGGTGATGTTTCTGGCATTGGTAAGGTACACATGAGAACAAGGCAGGGAAGACTTCTCCCAGTCTAACTGTGCTTTCACCTGCAACCAGGTGTCTCTGTGCAGGAATCCATCTCATAAGTCAATGAGAGCCTGGCTTGGGACAAGACAGTCATCTCACTGGAACTCCTCAGTTCATTTTGCAGGTGGGCTAGGAAATGGTTCTTTAGTTGAGGGGCTGTAAAAAAAAAAACCCTCCCTGAAACCCAAAAAGCACTAACAGAGAAGCCCTTCTCCATCCATCCACCCTTTGTGAGCTGTCACAACTCGTGTGATGGCATCTTTCTAAACTCTCAAGCAGCAGAGACCCTGCAACGCTGGCACATAGAAATAACGAGAATGGTAGCTTCGGGGATTCAAAATCTTCATATTCACATCTGCTTTACAGGGCAAGGAGCAGAGAAAGGGCTAGTTCAGTGTTGTACTTTTGACAATCCTCTGGTCGTTTTATCCATAAACCCTGATGAGGCCCTATGCAAACCCATCATTATCCCTGCCCTGCAGACCCACCACTGACTCCCACGGAGGTCACATAAAACAAAGCAACAGTCACCGATATTCAATTAAGCATCTGTTAGCAAAAGAACAAACTATTTCCAAAAGGGCAACGTGGCACTGAGCAGAGTCCACTGTCACAGCTGTGAGGAAAACGTCAAGGCAGCAACTGAGAGGAAACAGTGGCAATGAGAACACATCAGAGCCAGGCGGTCGATCAGTGGGGTTGTGGAGCAAGGCCAGTGTGTTATTCAGTCCAATCACATTACAGTAAAGGACTTGCGGGAGAGCTGGTGAGCCCTGCCCCTGAGAAGGTGGATGTTGTGGACTGAATGTTTGTGCTCCCCCCAAAATTCATAGGGTGAAACCCTAACTCTTAATGCAATCATGTTAGGAGATGGTACCTTTGGGAGGTAACAGGCTTTAGAACAGGTCATGAGGGTGGACCCCCATGATGGGATTGGTGCTCTTATAAGAGAAGAAGAGACACCAGAGCTCTCTCTCTCCACCATGTGAGGACACAGCAAGAAGGAGGCCGTCTGCTTAGAGACAGACAGGTGGTTGCCAAGGGGGGAGGGGGACGGATTGTGAGTGTGGGGTTAGCAGATGCAAACTATTATATAGAGAATGGATCAACAACAAGGTCCTACTGTGTAGCATGGGGAACTATATTCAATATCCTATGATAAACTGTAATGGAAAAGAATATGAAAAAGAATGTATATATATATATATATATATATATATATGTATGTATATGTATGTGTGTGTGTATATATATGTATAACTGAATCACTTTGCTGTACAATAGAAATTAATACATTGTAAATCAACTATACTTCAATAAAATACATTTTAAAAGAAGAAGAAGGATGCCTCCTGCAAGCCAGGAAGAGAGCCCTCACTGGGGAACCAAATCTGCTGGCACCTTGATCATGGACTTCCAGCCTCCAGAACTGTGAGAAATAAATATTTATTGTTTAAGCCCCCCAGTTTATGATATTATGTTATAGCAGCCCAAGCTAGGATATTGGACATTGCACAGTGACTGAGAAACCCCACCTGGATCATCTATGATTTGAATTGGAGTCAAGTGAAAACTCCTTGACATGCCATTAATATGAATCCTCACCTTAAACACAAATTCTAAATGAACTCTAATCGTAAACTCTTTCCCCCTATCTAACCTTCCCCTACAATTATACTAATTTATCGAGGTTAAACTTCAGGGTATACAAAATGTGTGCATTCAAAGGTACAATACTAGGCTTGCAAGACTTGAGAAAAGACAACAGCATGAAGTTAAAATCAAACAACCCAATTAAATGACCTATGGAGATGCCTACCTCATGCATGAGATGGTCTCTCACTGTCACTTGAGATGGAAAAATCCCTTCGCCTCCCTCAATACACAAGGATGGAGTGTAAGGAAGACAAGAAAGAACAAAGAAAGAAGCTAAAAATAATAGAAAAGAAGAGAAAAAATATTGTTAATTATAGATCATAGATAAGACTGTCTGCTTGGAAATCTTAAAGAATCTACTGAAAAATGATCAGATATTATGTAGTTCAGTAAGATGAGTAGTTAATGAGTTAAATATACAGATATCAGTAGTTTTCCTAGAAAACAGCAAAACCAGCTAGAGAACACTTTGGGGAAAGATTCTATTTAGAAGGACCAAAAAACTATGAAATCCCTAGAAATAGAACAGAAAGAAATCTGCAAGACCTATATGAAGAAAACTATAAAACTTGACTGAAAGTCATAAAACGCTCTAAGGACAATGTTATAAACACATCAGTTCTTCCCTCACTGTACCCGAGTTTAGTTATAAATTCGTGTAATTCTGCTTGTCCGTGGCATTTTATTTTTTTCCTGCATGTCTTGGATGTTCTATTCTTGGATGTCTGTGAGACCCGAATAATTCTTTCTTTTTTTAGTTCATATGAGTGGGTTTCTGCTCATTTCAACCAAATGAGTCAACCTAGGCTGCCCTCCCATCCCTCGTGGGCCCATATATCTTGGGTCTTGGATCCTCTTATGCATCCCCCTGCATCTCTCTCCACATGAACTTTTGCAGCTTCTTGCAAAAAAAAAGTTTGTTTTAAGAATTTGGGGCAGCTTTAACCTGCCACAATACCAGCTTCAGCCCCTACTCAATATCTCCTTCCCATTAACTGGCTCAGGTCCCATGACTATTGGTTCAAACTCACGAGGAAAAGATTCCAATCGTCAGAGCCCACCTCTTGGATCAGGTGCCCACCACTGGCCCAGCTGGCTACAGCCAAGAGAAGCAGAGTCCCATGAATTGGGTTGACTCAAGAAAAAGCATGCTGGTGATGGAGGTGACGATTGACTCTTTACCTCATGGTTTATCATTAATAATCTTCCATTTATCACACACCCACAAGGAGATATTTTAAATCCCTAACATTTTCCCATCTACCTTGCCAAGAAGATTTTATCATCACCTTGATGGTAAGGAAACCAGCTGCTCAAGGTAAACTTCTCTGCGGTCACTTGGCCGACCTGTAGGTCAGAGATGAATCCAGTTCCAAGTCCCGAGTGCTGGGGTCCTGTCTCCTGGCCTGCCCAAGTTTGGGTAGCAGTACACCCCCCCCCCAAGCTGGGGTGTGCTAATACATCGTATCTCTGGGTCTGCAAAGTTCAGCACCTCTTTCTCCTGGGCTTTGCCCTGACTCTCCTCCACCAGCCAACCACCCAGATTATTTAACTACAACTCCCACCATCTTTCAGATGGCTGCTGAGGGTGGCAATTCCTCAGGAAGACTTGAAGGATTCTCCAGGCCTGGATGAGCTGTCTTCTCTCTGTTGCACTGCAGTATGAATCTCCCCATTTTACTGTCTATTTATCGGTGCCTCTTCCCCACCAGCCTGCCAGCACCGTGACAGCACCAAGTACATACATGTAGTAGGAGTTCAATAAACATGCATGAAATGCAACTGACACCATGTGCAGCCCAGCTCGGGTGCACCCTGGAGAGGAAAGTTCCATCCTCTTCTCTGCAATGAACACTGCAGCCCACGGGAGCAGAAAGGCCCTCCAAAGGCGGGAGTCATGAGCCACTGCTCTTTCCTCTGGCTCCACGGATCCATAGACCCAACACACCCAATTCAATGCAGAGGGAGGTACATTTGGAGTCCCCCCCGCCCCATTGCTGTTGGCTGGAGTTTTAGACTCTCATGAATCCACCTGGGAAGTAAAAAATTAAATTCATCCCTGTGGTTCACAAGAAGTCAGATACACCCTTGTCCTGTGATTGGAATGAAGGTATATCAGAATCATTGAGGGGTCTCTCCAAATGTCACAGCCCTCACCCTACTCCCCTCCTTTTGCTCTCATGGGGATTTGTCAGGGAGGGAGGGAGAGTTTCCTGTCCCTTAGAATATTGGGGAAGAACCCCTCCCTAGGACTCCCTGCTTTGCACGAAAAGTCCCCTCTTGGGGGAGCATCCTCACTATAAAACCAGATTTGCTTCAAGATTTGTTGAACTGTGCTGGCCATCAGGTCCAGACACATACGGCAAGGGGATATCCCACTTCCTTTATGTGAAATATTGGAGAGAAGGAGGGAGCAATGGGGTTGCTGTGAGATGGGATGTAGAGGGAATTCATCGGAATTCCTTAAGCACTTGTTTTGTTCCCAACTTTCTTTACATTGGTGCTCCAGGGAACTCCAAAGAAGACTACGTCACATTCATACCCCTGCTGTCTAATGAAGCTTTCTATGGAGAGCTCCCTCAACCCACTGTCCTCTTTTCAGCGGGGACCACAGGTCATCAGGAGTCCCAAGAAGCCCTGGCTGCTTGCCAGTGCTCCAATGATCCTAACTAGTGCTTGTCTAATTGGAAACCCATCAGAGGAGCCCGAGTTCGCCCTGTCCCTAGCAGCCCCAGAGAACTGTTCAGAAAAAGGAATGAAGACGAAATGCAGCTTCCACATCAGGTTCTCATGCGGCACAGCTCCAACCAACAGCCAGTCTCGGGGACGGGGCCTCCTGCCACCTGGGGCCCCAAGGCAGGCACTCACCCCGCCCCCTGGCTCTTGACTCGAAGGAGTGTTCTCTGCATGTGACAGCCCTCTCCTCCCTGCCTACCCTTTGGGGTGTGGGAAGCAATTCACCTACGAGGTTTGCAGGGGAAGAGCTGGGATGGGAGAGAACTTGCAGCTTCTCCAAATTGCAGGATGTGCTAAATAATCCTAACAGGTGGCAACTCACTCCCTGAGGGGTGTCAGGAGCTGCGGAGGGGGATGGGAGGGCAGACCAGAGAGCCACCTGGCCCTGGAGCACCCCAGGTACGGAGAGCTGCTGGTGAGCGGCAGACCAGCCCTCAACAGTGGGGGCATCCCCTGCGGAGCTCCGAAACGCAAAATGCGCCTGCTGTGTAAACCTGGGTAACTGCCCCTAAACAGATGCATCGCCCTCCCCCTTCTTGTTCTCCTGGATGAGTCTTAATTCCCCAGGGAACATTCTGACTCTCTAGCACCCCAGGATCCAGGGCTCTAATCCAATCATAAGAAGAAAATTCATCGCCATCGCCAGTCAGAGGTTAGAACTCTCCAAATGAGACAGGCACAGCTGAGAACGCATCTTCCGTTCTCAGCAGGAAAGCTCCTCACAGAAGGCACCCACCGTGTTTCGGCTCTAACCCTTAGAAGGAGAAGAAAATAGACATCTAGCCTTACTTCTAGCAACGGTAATTTCCCAAGTTAATATAAAGGGAGAAGTGGAGGCAGACACTTGAATCATGCATCTCAACTCCATTTTATTACAACATCAAGGAAAATAATCAGTTGCGAGAGGAATGGTACTGGAGATAAACAGATATTAAGCCGCTCACAATTGCATAGTCTATGCCTTCCTACAAGGGTATAAATATCACGGGTCTCTGTACATGCATTGCGGGACTGCGGTGCACGTGGGTATCATGTGCAGATGATTTCCCTCGAAGGTGTTGTTCTTTTAATTTCTTGACAGGGTGGTTGAAGGTGGTGACTTCAGGCAGACTAGGAAGGGGCTCTCCCGCTAGGACTGGGACCCAGCCTTTTTCTTCTGGAATTTTCTGAACTGAGACTGAATGGCCACTGCTGCGCGTTCTGTCTCTGGTGCATCCATGTCGATGTCGAACTCCTCTTGAACCTTCTTCTGCCCATCTGGAGCAAGAAAAACACAAACATAAGGCAATCACTGAGCTGCAAGCAGGAAGACGGACAGCAGCTCTGGATCAACAAAGCCTCCGGGGCACCATGTGGCACCACCCCCAGCACAAGACCTAGTTTGCAAAATACAAGCCTGTGGAGTGCGTCCTGAACCTCCTCCGGGCTCAGAAGAAGCATCTTCTGGCTGCTTGGCCTCTACGCCTGTGAGGGAGGGACGATGAAACTCAAAGACACAGTCGCAACATCGTAGATATCTTCTGTGCATGATTTTCTGTTCTTATGGCCCCATTTAACATTAGGGTTAACAGATACACACTACTATGTATAAAATAGATAAACAACAAGGACCTACTGTATAACACAGGGAGCTATACTCAATATCTTGTAATAACCTGTAATGAAAAAGAATCTGAAAAAGAATATATATATATATATATGTGTGTTTAACTGAATCTCTTTGCTGTACACTTGAAACTCACACAACACTGTAAATTAACTATATTTCAATTAAAATTTCTTTTTAAATTTTAGCAATGATGTTACTTTCCTCTGGTTTCTCATGTAGATACAATTTAAATAGTGCTACAGATATGGACCCAGAGATACAACCACTGGAGCTAAAAAAGTCACTGAGTTTCTGTGCACACACCCTTCTATTACCAATGAGATTTACTTATTGAATTAGGGCTTTTTTTTTATCATTGTCACAGATGGATGACACCATTCGACCTTCACAATCAAGCTGGACTTTCACAAGTCTTACATTTTGTTCCAACAAGGTAGGCTTTGCATTTTTTGCTAAGGCAGAGGAATGAACTCATTCACGGTTACGATCATTGAAAATAGGATACAAGCCAAAGCGAAGTGATCACCTGTGCTGATTGTCCCTGTGTGATGTGACCTTTCCAGCTAAATGCTGAAAACAAACAGATAAATAAAACCCTCTAATCATTCCTTCGGTCTAGTGAAAGTTAATCATTAGAATCATTAAAGGCATTATTTATTTTGCTTTTTTTTTTTGGACCAGGGATTAAACCCATGACTCCTGCAGTGGAAGCACAGAGTCTTAACCACTGGACCGCCAGGCAAGTCCCAAAGGCATTATTTTTTAATACAGACACAAGGACCCACCCCAGACTCAGGGCTGCCTCTTTGTATGGCCACAGCAGAAAAGCTCCTGAGAACAAGACCAAGTTAGATAAATCAGCGTCCCTGCAGGTAGGGCCAGACAGCCCTACTTTTTAAAAAAGCCTCTCAGGTGATTCCAAGATGCAGGCAGAGTTGAGATCCAGCTACTTGGCTTCAGATGAAGTAACAAACAAGGTCCTGAGGTTAATTCCAGGAAGAACTGGGGGCAGAACCCACCTCGGCACCTGGACGGAGAGCAACCCTGCCACCCTGGGCTCACACCTGGAGCAGAGGGGCCGGACAGTGTGAAGAGTACGTCTAGCTTGGGGATGGGAAAATCGGGGGCATTTGAGGCAGGAAAGGAAGCCCAGCCAGGGAGCAGGGACAAGGCTCTATTACTTGACTTTGTCACCAGGCAGCCTGAGTTCATCACTTAACCTAAATGTGGTCCATCTCTTCAATGCCTGTCTTAGTGCCCTTGGATGAAAGTATTCAGGCAGTGCCCCCAGCATAGAGGGTAGAGGACACTGGGAATATATGCGAGACAGGTTCCTTCTCTCCTGTTTACTCTGTCCTGTTCTCTCTCACACAATCTCTCTCTCTCTCTCTCTCTCTCCCTCTCATAAATAGCTAGCAAGATAGCTAGGTAGTTAGAAAAGATAAATGATAGATAGATAGATAGATAGAATGATAGAATAAGTAGATAGATGAGAGAGAGAGAGGGAGAGAGAGAGAGAGAGAGAGAGAGAGAGAGATGCATCTGGTTGCGTGACATTTCCTTTGTAGATCCTTGAGCAGGTTCCTCTCAATTTTCCCAGAGACTAAGCAGGTTCTGCCCGGAGCCCTCCAATCCCACCTCCGTCTGGGAGGAGAGGATGCTGGCTTTGTAAGCCTTGCCGGACTGATCGGTCCATGACCTAAATCAGCAGAATTGTTTTCCTCTATCCCAGATTGACTGCCGAGGCCCCTAAATGCAGAGATTTTGAGTGCACCAATGTCCAGGGACTATTTGGGGCAATCTTTTTTAACCCATGAGAACCCAGATGATATGGAGAATAGTGGGATTGTCTCTTACTGCATCGGGTAGCCATCCACATTTTACTCCACACTGCAGGGCCCTTTCTTCAGAGACTCTCTAAGGGACAGGGCCATTAGGAGGGATAGGAGTTTCCTGAACCTCAAGTTCATCCTTTAAAAATGTTTCACTAATGTTATCACATGAGCCCGGGACTAAAGTGCAAATATCTAGCGAACCTGAAATGTGATGGCTCCAGCTCACCTGCCCACAGCAGGGAGGAGAAGCAGCAGCTTCTGTACCAAGATTGTCATAAGATGGTTTGGAGACCCAAGCCCCTGTCCTCCTGGAGGAACCCTTGCATCTACTGTACCGTGATTGCAAAGGGGGAAAATGAGCTCTGACTCAACAGAAGATTTCTTTTTCAGATTTAAAATGTTGCTGCAGCCTGAAGCTTTTGAATAGCCTGGTTTATCTTTTCCCTTTTACAATAATGGAAGAAAACAGCAATATTATTTTTTGACACATGATGAATGAAGATGCGGAAAATTATGTATATTTAGGGAATGTATAATGAGACAGTAAGGGTGGGTCATAAAAATGAATTTCACAATTATATCTTCAACTAATATCTTCAGCCAAAAGTGATTTATCGAGTTCTCCCTCGTTTGAAAAGTATTCCAGTGTTTAAAAAAGAAACCACTAATATTTCAGGAATCGTTACTCTCTCTACTTTGTAGAGTCAAGCATGTCTTGGGGAAGGTCTGCCATGGTTACTCCTGCTGAGCCGTCCAGGGACGTGCAAAGCAGGAGGGGGACCCAGACTGTGGTGGAGAGGGGACAGCTAATTAGAATCGGTGGCGCAGTGTTCAATGCAAATGATGTGAGGGCCTGGAGATGGGTCCATGTGGTCCTGGGAGCTAGAAAAGCAGAGCTCTGAGCACCCCAGACTCTGCAGGAGGGAAGGGATGATGGAGGAGAGCATCTGAGGGACCACTGCCAGTGGCCAGAGCCCCTGGCCCTGCAGAAATCTCAGTCATCAAGCTGCCTGCCAAGGCTCTTCTCCCATGACTTGGGTGATGGTGACCACGGAGGGTGCAGGGTGGCCATACGAAAGCCTCCCTTCCCCGTCACTTCAGGGCAGAGGAGAGATGCCTACCACCAGCAGCAGCTGAGACCCAAAGGTAGGACCACAGCCATGCCCGCTGGGGACAGGAAGGGCCCCAGGAGGGTGTGCTCCCTCCAGGTCCCACCCCATCCCCTCCCCCCACCGCATGTGGCTCTCCTTGGGGCGATCACTATCTTATTCTACTTCCTGCTCTCCTCCCTAGTTTGTGGTCCATTGTCCCACTACAGCATGAGCTCTGTAAGGGCAGGGACACCACCTGCCTTGTTCCAGTGGCTCAGCCAGGGCTCAGCACATCGTAGGTGTTCCATGAGTGACCAATGATTGCAAGTGAGTCCGTTAATCAATAAGGCAGGCGGCTGTCCAGTGCAGGCCTTTCCTGGAGGACTACACCAAGTCACTCACCCTGGGTGGGAACCGTTTCATTTCCACGTGGCAGGGGGTCCTCAACCCCTCTTCCACCACATGGCCTCTCAAGGAGGAGACTGGGAGGTGCCACGGCAAAGCCTCCGTGGGGCATTGACCTCAGGTGACGTGGTGAGGAAGAGGTGAGGTTCCTCTCTCGGATGGAAAATGTGGCCACTTGGAATGACGTCAGGAAGCGTTGTCTAAAGGGTTTTAGGGGATGGTCAGGGCCCTGGTGGGAGAAGGGGTGCCCAGGCGTGCAGAGGTGGGCATCTTCCGATACTCCCACTGATGGTGGAGTCTCATGCCAGGGAGCCCCGGGTGGGCTAAGCCCCTCTATGCCCAGAGCAGTGCCTGCCACCAGCACCATGTCAGAGAATAAACAAAAGGCAGGCCTCACGTCAGGCAGACAGAGCCCTCCAGCCCCCTGGCGGATGGAGCTGACTCCTTCCCAACCCTCAGACCCTCCCGGCCCGGATGAGGCCACTGGCAGAAGCAGGGCTGTGGGTCAAGGCGAGGTGGATTGGGGGTGTCTCTGCCTGCTCTGTGGCTCTCAGGAAGGTTCTTAGCTTCTCTGAGTCTCAGTTTGCTCATCTCAAAAATGGAGAAGTAAAAATATTTTTTAAAAGCCTGCTCTGGGAGTTCCCTGGTGGCCTAGTGGTTAGGATTCTGGGCTTCCACTGCCGTGGCCCAAGGTCAGTCCCTGGTCTGGGAGCTGAGATCCCACAAGTCGCACAGCACGACCAAAAGAATCTTTTAAAAACCTTTTTAAAAGCCTGCTGCACCTAGTCACCAGTGTCATGTGCAAATCCAGGCCATGGTGTAAATTGCATGCAGGCCCAGTTGTGACAGGCAGGTCTTGCTACGTCAGAGACGGCTGTGGACAGTCACGTGGTTCTCCAGCCCGGCCAGGGCCCTGCATCTGCTCAGTGGTGAGACTTACGGGTGCTTGGGCCCCAACGCGAAGGGGAAGGGATGCTGCCCAGCAGGGCCGGCCATGCAACCTCCAAACACAGCCCGGCAGGGGCGTCAAGGCATCAGGCCCCTCAGGTGGCCTGTGGCATTTGCTGGGCTTGTGTTTGTTGGGACGGTCCCTGCTCAGCAGCACAAAGCACAGAGACGCCTCCACCTAAAGAGGACTCCCAGGTCCCGTGAATAGACACCTGGGAGAGCGCAGAAGGGCGGTGCCAGTCCCTGCCGCTGGCAGGCCCTGAGGGCACCGGGCTCTGCACAGCTTCTCCATCAGAAGGGACAGTAGACCTCGGTGAGCTGTGCAGGGGACCTGAGCCGTCTTCATTTCCAGATCTCCCTGCAGCCACCCGGCTTGTCCTCTGCTGCCGCTCACATCTGCACTGGGTGGGCTGCACCTGACGTTTTTATTCAGGGTCCCGATGCCTGACGTGGACAAAACACATCTCGCTCGGTTCCTGGCGGTGGCTTTTGAGCCTGAGCGCCTTGTAAACTGCCGGGGACTGAGCAGTCCTTATCACCTGTATCTGTCTGGGGTCCTGGAATTTGATCATTCTGTATGTCCCTCCACGAAGGAGTTCTAAAGCTTACCAGGAGAATGGTCAAGAGATTATTTATTCCAATCCACTGGTGTGATACAAAAAGATAGTAATTGCCAACTCCCCTGTAGAATGAGAGGAAAACCCACTTCCTGACAGTAGAGCTCAGGAGGTGTGAGTAGGACCCCAACTGCCATGTTCCGTGGACGAGGGCCCCCCACAGACCTTCAGGCCCATTGCCTGGAGCATCTGGTCTCAGAGACATGAGGCAGTCTGAGGAGGTGAGGATTAAAACCTATCAGGCGGGGGCTTCCCTGGTGGCGCAGTGGTTGGGAGTCCGCCTGCCGATGCAGGGGACACGGATTCGTGCCCCGGTCCGGGAAGATCCCACATGCCGCGGAGTGGCTGGGCCCGTGAGCCGTGGCCGCTGAGCCTGCGCATGTGGAGCCTGTGCTCCGTGACAGGAGAGGCCACAACAGTGAGAGGCCCGCGGACCGCAAAAAAAAAAAACCTATCAGGCGGGACAGCTGACTGTTTCCACCACAGTATCCGTCTACCTACCCGTTATCCATCTCTCCGTGTCCCCATCTATCTCCTCTCTGAGAACAAAAGGCACAGCTGCAAAAGCGTCCCAAGCAATTAGACTTTCCTCCCTGGGAAGACACTTCATCAAACAACCCAGGCACAACACAGAGCACTGCCGATGGCCCCAGCCTGATGAAAAAATAGTGCTCCCTGGGGCTTGGGATGTCTCAGGATTCAGCGCTGCCATGACCTCCCCACCAGGAAAACATCCAGTCCTATTCAGATCTATACTTTGCACGGCTCTAGGTATTCCTTACACCGTTTTCCTGAGATATTGCCTTTTCCTTGCAGAAACTGAGACAGGGAATGGCCCTGCTGGTTTTCATTTTATTATATCATAAGAGAAACGTTGAGGTAGCCCTTCTTAAAGATGTCGCTATGTTAAGAACCAGTCTTCCCTGAGCATTAAACGGATCTTCCTTCCTAGACGTAAGTGGCTTTTCTTTTACAGATCATTTGATGGCAAATGGAAAATCGAGAATCATAAATATAAAAGGAAGGAACTGCTACCGGGTAAAGACAATCCCAAATGCGTATGACAAGTCTATGATGCTGTCATGAAAATCCATCCAATGGGAGAACGGTTTGATAGACTACAATCCTCTTTGCGTGATAAACACAGAATGTGAACTGATAAACACAGATCATCCCTACAGCCCATCAAAATTTCGTACTGAGCAGCTGTATTAACCAGTAGGGCTGCCATTATGAAATGCCACAGACTGGGTGCCTTAAACAACAGACTTTTTTTTTTTTTTTTTTTACAGTTCTGGAACCTGGAAGCCCGAGACCAAGGTGTCAGATGCTGTGGTTTCTCCTGAGGCCTCCCTCCTTGGCTTGTAGACGGCTGCCTTCTTGCCATGTTCTCACATGGTCTGGGGTCTCTTCCTCTTCTTATAAGGACACCAGTCAGATTGGATGAGGACCCACCCTGATGACCTCATTTTAACTGAATCACCTCTTCAAAGGCACTATATCCAAACACAGTCACCTTCTGAGGGACAATGGCAGTTGGGGGGCGGCGGGGGGTCAGGGCTTCAGCATAGGAATTTGGAGGGAGACACAATTCAGACCTAATCTAACTTTGGGGCTCTCTAGGTTCTAAAGTAACTTTGCATTCTGTGCCTTGTCTGGTTTCTGCAAACGTTTATGAGAGCGGCAGGGGATATACACCGTCCCCATTTTACAAAGGCTCAGAGACCGTAAGGTGCCTCACCCAAGAGCACCCAGTGAGTGCTGGCCATGGGCTGATTCAGAATCCAGGTCTTGTTTTTATTCCCCAGGATGTTGTTCCTTTCAGGGCCTTAGACAGAGGCCAAGATGACAGCCTTCTGTATGGACCAGTTAATGTTGCTTAGGGGGAAAAAGAAATCTTAAATAGTCCAAGTCTAAACACATGGTACCATCTACCAGTTTGGAAAATCTGCCCGTTTACTAGGTGGTCCAGGAGAATTTATACCAAATTCTGTCGTTCGGCAAATGACCTGGAAGGCCTCGTACGGGCCCATCACTGTTCTAGGGGCTGTGAGAAAACAGAGCACAAGCACAAAACCCTGCTCTCCTGAGAAAAGAGAAAATAAAAAGGTAAATTCATGGATAAGTATTAGAATTTCAGAAACTTCAAAAATAAAGCAGGGTGCTGAGGGGGAGAGCGAGTGTGCATGCTTTAAGGTGGCCAGGTACGGTCTCTGGGAAGGGGACAGAGTGGAGGCAGGAGGCCCGAACCCAAAGCGAACCTCACACCCACCTGCCCAGATTGGGAGCGGGGGGCAGGGGCCCTTCACCAATGAGAAAACACTTTTTGAAAAATTATTCTTCACGTGTTGAAAAAGTATTCTTCATCCATGCAGATACCATCAAAGTGGCAGACTTCAAATAATTAGCATAAATTCTGTAGAAATTAACAGACATGCAGTCATCCAAGGTATAACAGAGCTACTCATGGATCCTGCAACAGCTCAGGATATGACTTTAAAAGTTGGAAATTCAGCATCATTCCAAAATATATCATATTAACCACCACGCTTGATCAAAGGAACTCTCACATTTGTTTACAATGAGGCAAAGTCATTGCCTAAAGATACTGGCAGTAATTCGTGAACACAGGGGCTTGTGCACGCGTGTGCACACACACACACACACACACACACACACACACACACACACAGGTAAAGGCTTTCGTTTACACATTTATAACCCTCCATATTTTAGGATTTATTTTCTAGAAACATATTACCTCCTAAGGCCTAATCCTGTCGATCAGAAATTTGCACATAAGCAGTAAATTGGGATATAATTGTCCTGAGTAGGAGTTTGCCTTGATTAGGAGGCAAAGCACAGAGCGTACTATAAAAGGACCTAAATTTTAGCACGCCATCAAGAAATAACAGTCATTTAACTTAGTATGCCCTGCAAATGGGGTATTTTAATGCCAAATTTCTTAGAATGTCCTACCTTCTTTCAAAGAATAATGTTAACTTGGAAAGAATTAACATCGGTCAGTTGGGTTGCCCTCGATACATGTAAGCTAACTGACACATTGTGTTCGGGCTCCTGGGGACTCTGAGAGCTGGCCACTGACACTCTCCGGACCAGGGCTACCACCGAGTGGCCCAAGGACAGCCAGCATGGCTTCCTTCATAAGGATCCAAACCCAGCCCTCCAGGCAGGAAAAGTAAAGGGACAAATAAGAAAAGTAAGAATTGGAATGTTTATCCTTTAAGCCTCAAATTGGGTCAAAATACATCCAGAGAACAAGGCAGCTAATGTTAGGGAAAAGGTCAATTCCTCCTGGGAAAAAAATAATAATAAAAATAAATTGGTATACCTAGTTCATCACGATGTTGACACAGAGAGCCATTTCATGAAACGCCAATAAAAACAAACACAACACATTCTTTAAAAAGCTGGAAATGAACAGGAAGAGGCCACAGCATCCTCAGCCAGTTGTTCCTGAGTTAAAACAGTGCCTCCCTTGCTGGGCGGGAGCGTGGAATCCCAGCAAGCCAGCTCCGGGCTCCGAGCTCTGGGCGATTTCTCGCTCCTGCCCGCTGGCTCAGGATTTATTGAATGGAGGCTGCTGGTGCGGAGAATTGCAATTTTCCAGTCCTGTGCTAAGCGGCAGAGACTAATGAGCAGGGTCAGGCGTTAGTGGCGGCAGGCAAGGGGGTGGCTTTCCACAACTGCAATGTTCTCTCTCGCATCAAATGAAAACACATTTGCCATTTCTCCTAACTTTGCATTTACCAAGTTAGCGCCCTTTTGGTACTTACAGCTTTTTCCAAGAGAGAGAAATTCTCTTTTGTCCTAAAATAGAGGCATTCTGAAACCCACAGCCTCCACTGTTCACATCAGGCTTTAGTAATATGAAGCCTCTCTCTCCCATAATCCCATTTCTCTGGCCCCTACCTGGATGCACCTTGCTCAGATGACTACCCAGCTGTGGCATTTAGATAATCAGATAAGTGCACATCTGTGGGAATCAATGGAAAAGAATAAGCACCGGTGAGACCAAAAATTTCCCCAAACTCATTAAGTCTAGGAAGAGAACCAAAAAACGATATAAATATCGTTGAAAAAAGTTTTTCTATTGGAAAGGCAAAATCGGTTTCCTAGCTGTATTAGTCTGCTAGGGCTGCCTTAACAAACCACCACAGACAGTGCAGCTTACACAGCAGACATTTATTGGCTCCAGTCCTGGAGGTTGGAAGTCCAAGGTCAAGGTGTGGGCAGGCTTGGCTCCTCTGAGGGCTCTCTCTCTGGCATGTAGACGGCCGTCTTCTCACTGTGTCTTCACACGCTCTTCCCTCTATGTGTACCGGTGTCCTGATTTCTTCTTATAATGACACTAGGCATCTTGGATTAAGGCCCACCCTAATGATCTCATTTTACCTTCATTACCTCTCTAAAGGCCATATTTCTAAATACAGTCACATTCTGAAGCACTAGGGGTTAGGGTTTCAACAGATGAATTTTAGGACATATAATTCAGCCCATGACACTAGCCAAAATGTCTCCATTTTCTAGGAAAAAAATAAAGGCGATGAGGTATGGTAAGAAACAGCTTCGCTAGAGAAGCCTCAAATTCAAGTTCCAACTGACTGAGTGTGGTCAGATTTGCCTTTCTGAGGTTCACATCCTCCCCTGTGTTTGAAATGGGCGTGATAATGAATCAAGGCTTGTTTCTGTCTCAAGACATTTACAAGAGAGTGTGCACTGGCTGCTTTGTAATATGTAAAGAGCAATGACAAATTCAGGGTTATCCCCTGGTGGTAATAGATGGGGGCCTACAGGCTGGGTTGCCCAGTACCCTCTCTTTCCACCTTCTCCCTCCACCACAGGTGTCCTGGGAGCAGAATTCTGCCACCCAGGCGAAGGGCCAGCCCAATAGGTGCAGCGTGGCAGGATCTGAGAAGGCAGAAGTGAACCCAGCAGAGGCAACCAAACATAGGAAGAGGCCCCGTCTGGCAGACACAGAGGCAGAGGCATCCACAGGGTTTCGCCAGGGCAGTCGGCAGACATCAAGCATCCTGTGCCCAGTGCCAAGGGCTGGGCAGCAGCAGCAGTAGAAGGACTTCTGCTGGAAGAACTTGCCGTGTGGTTGAGTGTTTCCGTATGCATTGTTCCTGGCTGTGCACAGCCAGGGCTGGGTTCTCTGCCTCCCAGAAATTCTGTAAGGCACCAATAACCTGTAATAAACCCCTTTCAGCTGAATCTAGCAAGAGTGGATTCTGCTGTCTGTGCCACCATCTCCTTCCTACAGGCACACCTAGCTTATGTGGGGCTGTGGGAGGAGAGGGGAGTTGTGTAAGGAAAGGGATGACATCAGATAGCAGGCTTTCATTTTATTTACATAGAAAATTCTTTAGTATGTGCTGGAGAATAACTTGAATGAAAGTAGGTAAATAAGAACCTGTCGGACACGAGGATCACACGTCAGATGTTTCTTTCCTCTTCGCAGTACGTGGTGAAAATTCCTTCCCAGGAATCAGCAGCTAACTCACTTAACAGCAGACCTCTCAGAAAAGCCACAGTTTTCTCTCCTTCACACTCTGAAGACTTCAAGCTGATTAGGGGTAAGGGGAATGTGGAGAACTTATGAGTCATCTAACACCTTAGACCTGCCCTCCATGCAAGCCAGCCAGGTACGTAAGTGCTCAAGAAACTCCACTAGTAGAAATGTGTTGTGGCCAAGTTGATTTCTTGCCTCTATTGACCCCCTTTTTCTTAGTTATAAAACCCCTGATTTGGTGCTGGGCACATGGTTACCCAGAATAAGCTTTTTATCCTCCTTACTGTTGGGTGACTTAGGTTCTGATCAATGCAATGTGGGTAGAAAGAAAGAAATCTCATTAAAAGAAAGCTAACCCTTTGCCCTTTTTACTTATTCCTATCTGCTCCCTACTAGCTGGAATGCAGATGAAATGGCTGGTGCTTGGGCAACTATTTTGGACCATAAGCCTTATGCTAAGGATAGCAAAACAGTAATACAGATGCTTGATGTTCCTTGAAATTATCCTGACTGCCCTCGACTACCTACCTCTAGATTCCTTTTGTATGAGAGAGGAATAACCATTTTTGTTTAAGCCATTGTTATCTTAGGGTTTCAGGTTCTTATAGATAAACCTCATCTACTTACACATATGTCCTTATAAGGGTATAGTTCATTTAAAGGCGTTTTGTTTCAAGCTGATAACAAGTTCAAATACACATCCCTGTGCATAGTATGGCTTCATTGTCTTCACTTAACTACATGCTTGTTCTTCTGATATATACATCTGTCCAATTTCTGATATGGCTGGCCATTTCTTTATAGTACTTAATACTTTAAAAACCTCAGGGGTTTTTACAGAAATATTGCCTGCATATCCAGTAACCTTTGCCAACCATCACTCGCAGGTTTCCCTGCTTCATCTCTCCTTTTCTGCTCATGGGGCATCAGCTTCTCTCGCCATACCCTTCCCCTTCTAGCTTTTGAAAGTATGTAGCTTTTCAAGTGCTTGAAAACTTAAGAAATGAACATGAGCTAGGTGGAGCTCCTAGGAAGGCATTTTCCCCAACCAGGTTTTGGCCCACTCCTTCCATTCTGCCTCAGGTCCATTTTTTTCTCTTCCTTTCAGAGCTTTGAAATAATTGGAGGGTTTTCCTTTCATTTATGTTACCTGGTTTTACCACTTCAGAAGGGTGGAACCTTCTCAGACTCACTTTTTCCTCAGCGTCTAAACTTCAAAATACCAGCTTTAAAGGATTAAACTCTGAAAATTTCACCAATATAGAGAATTTTCTAAAGTTCCCAAGTTTGAAATAGAAAGAAAAGTCAAATGCAATCATAATCACGGGACATGTTCAAGTAGCTTCAAAGCAGCATAATGCACCTAATTAATACTAAAAAACCTCACTTGACCCCATTGAATTTCTAACTCCCCTCACTGCATCATTCTAGAGAATTTGATTTAAAGGGGGAAGGTAGGTATCACCTCACACAAGTCAGAATGGCTATCATCAAAAAATCCACAAACGATAAATGCTGGAGAGGGTATGAAGAGAAGGGAACCCTTTTGCACTGTTGGTGGGAATGTAAATTGGTACAGCCACTATGGAAAACAGTATGGAGGTTCCTTAAGAAACTAAAAATAGAGCTACCATACGACCCTGCAATCCCACTCCTGGGCACATACCCAGAGAAAAACATGGTCCGAAAGGATACATGCACCCCAGTGTTCATTGCAGTGCTGTAAACAGTAGTCAAGACATGGAAGCAACCTAAATGTCCATCGACAGAAGAATGGATAAAGAAGATGTGGTGCATATATACAATGGAATATTACTCAGCCATAAAAAAGAATGAAATAATGCCATCTGCAGCAACATGGATGGACCTAGAAGTTGTCATACTGACTGAAGTAAGTCAGACAGAGAAAAAGAAACATAGTATGATATCACTTATATGCAGAATCTAAAAAAGAAAAATTGATACAAATGAACTTATTCACAAAACAGAAACAGACTCATGGACTTAGAGAAGGAACTTATGGTTATCAGGGGATAATGGTGGGGAGAAGGGATAGTTAAAGGAGTTTGGAATTGACGTACACACTGCTATATTTAAAATAGATAACCAACAAGGACCTACTTTAGAGCACAGGGAACTCTGCTCAGTATTCTGTAATAACCTAAATGAGAAAAGAATTTGAAAAGGAATAGATACATGGGTATGTATAACTGAATCACTTTGCTGTACACCTGAAACTAACACAACATTGTTAATCAACTATACTCCAATATAAAATAAAAAGTGAAAAAAAAAAAAGGGTGGGGGGAAGGTAGGTGCTAAGGCAGATGGAATGCATTCCAGAACTCCGAGCCGGAGGAGAAAAGCTGATGAGGACAAAGGCCAGACAAGCCTTAGGGTTCTCATGAAATTAGCCAAGCTTTGTGAATGACATGGAAAGCAAACAGCATTGTGGGTTGGAAAACCATCACATGGACGCCAGAGAGGGACCAAAGCTGTTTTCAGACTCTGGACCCGGGGTTCTCTTTTCCTCCCCTTTGCTCTCTGCAGCAGGCACTGACAGATTAGAGAGGCCTTTCTCCAGCAGCATCACAGGTGCTTCTGCATCCTTCCTGGACCCACCCCCCACCCCCGCCAGCCGCTGAGCAAGGCGGTGCGCTCTCTCCCCTGACACATACTGCTCCAGCTCTTCAAACCTGTGCCTTTAATCCAGGCGGACAGGTGTTTTCCTTGGCAGATTTTCAGGGATTACAAGATTTCTTAGACGCACAAGACTATTGGGCAGATGTGTCCGCTGTGTATATAGAATTTGACTTCGGAAGCAAAGCTTTGAAAGCAGGTCTGGGAAGCATGGCCAGAGCTCGGTACCTACCAGGTCCAGCTGCAGCCAGACCGATCAATCCCCATTACAGCTCAACAGCTTAAACCCGAGGCTGCCATCGGCATTGATTTCCCCATCTGGTGATGCACCTTGTGCTTCGCAAACGTCCTGAGACAGGGACGGGCTCTGCATCGCGGTGCGAGCCTCTGTGCACAAATGCGTCTTTACACGTCAACAGAGATGCACATTCAGCTCCAGGAACTGCCGGCCCGTGCGTGTAGACTCAACACATTCTGGTCTCTTGATCCCACAGTGTCAGTCTTCCTTCCGCACCCCATTTTGTAGGTTTCAGGCAAAAACACACCACTTCTGTTTGCTTTCTTAAAGTGACACTATCTTAAGAGCCCATGACCAAGTGCTTGCTGACTTGTTGGAAAGAGCTTTTTAGACGTGAGTCATTTTAAGCTTTGGGCTTCGTTATTCTACTTACCGGGAAGATGGGTTCACATATATGTAAAAAGAGAATAAGATCAAACACCCAAGGAAGCATAAAGTGATGCGGTTTCTGGGCGAGGTAGCTCAATCCCACAGAGCGTCTCAGATGCGGGAGGAAGAGCTCACAGTAGAGTTTGGGTTTTAGTTTTAAGCATTGTTTAATAATAACGTTCTGACGAGTAATCCCAAGAAGAAATGAATAAGACGTGCTTTCCCAGGTAAGTGGAAACGTGCTAAAGCCCCAGAGTCCTCTATTGGTTCAGGTGAAGAACACCTGGGAAGAATCCAGTCGTGGGCTGTGCTCGGTCCCACGAGCCCTGCTTAACCAGGGCTTTATGTGACCCTGTGACAGGAAAGCAAGGCCTTGAACTTTGTACGGAGACCATCTGGCCCCTCCCCCGCCATCCAGAAGTCCTTACAGACCAAAAATAAAGCAGAATATTTTTCTTACAAGAATTCCAAAAAGAAAACGATTTCCAGTGTCAGGCAACATAATCAAAAGAGGATTTAATTTTGAAATAAATTTTTAATAACACATAATTTTTCAAAAGACCAGCATGAAAATATTGTTCCTTGAAGCATTCTAATTATCAACGGAGGTAGTAGAAGCATTCCTGTCTAGATTAAAAATGGAAGCAGTGAAAAAATATCCATTTTTGGTGGCAGCAGCTCAAGGGAGCATTAAGTAGAGGCTGATGACAAGAAACTGATGAGAGAAACCAATTTAGATAGAATGCTAGGGGGAGAAAAAGTCTAACAGTCTAATGCTGGGGGGAGAAAAAGTCTAACCGTCTGCTCGAGAACAATGTGCTCCCAGAGCCATAGCATCTGTCCTTTCACTAAAGTCATTTTAAGCTGAACTGAAAATCTACACAGCAGGGACTTCTATTCTGCCAGCTGTGAATGGCCAGGGCAACCTAGAGGCTGCTTCCAGCCCAGATACGGAATTGGCAAGATTTTTGTTTTGTTTTGTTCACCTTTGAGGTGTGTGAACAGAAAAAGACTGAAAGACTGAACATCTTATCTGCAGCTCGCTCACAATGTCTTCAAAGACCCTACGCTAGCCTTCCCTACGCTAGCCTTCCCTACACTAATCTAGCTCATGATTTCAAAATTATAGTGCCGTTCCTGCACGCCTTGTTGTCATGTAAGATGTCAATGGGCTGGATTGATAGAAAATGCAAGTGAGACATTTTCCAGAAGTAGCTGCAACTCAATATTCAATTGCCATGGGGCTGGGGAGGGTACACCGCTGACAACCTCACATACCATTCCAATGATGCAGGGCAAATGGTGGCATTGCTTGGCCCACAAGGGAAATGGCTATAAAGTTTCAAAAGAAAATTGCAATACCTTCTGGCTGCAAAATCACAGTAACAATTTAATTTCAGGGGTCAAGGGAGCAGGTGTGCCCATTTTCGCCCTAGGAGGCCACCCACCTCTTTGTGTCCCTTTCATGCATGGACTCTTGTTGTCTACACCTGTCCTCGCCTGGAGGCCGGTCCCCAGCCGGGCAGCCTCGTTGTCAACCTGAATGAACACCACAGAAACATCCACGGAAATAAGCCACGTTCGGAAATGCAGTTTGTCCAGACAAAAGGCCGTATTTTTCCATTTTAACCCATTTTGTTGAAATAGTTAACGTTAGTTATCACATGTCCACAGCCAGTGACAATCTGATTCAGATTCTGTCCACTGTACTTTCTTTCCCCTCTACTACTTCCACCAAGAAATAGCATCTCATTTCTTCTTTGGACTCACTGGCAACATTCCCTCGATGTGTACAGAAAAGAGACAGACTCAGAATGTAGCCAAATTAGACAAGAGTCCAAAGAGAACATCGTCCCACAAAGAGGACATGGGGACCAAAAAAGTGAAATGCTTCACTGTGAATGAGCCGCCAGCAAATGGCCAAACCATAGAATGGCAGAGGGGCCAGAGACTCTGGGGATTCACCCTTCCCCCACCCGCTTCACGAGAAAACTGAGACACAGAAGGGGTGTTCAGGCCAGACCACGCTGCCGAGCAGGTTCAGAAGCTCTGCGATCAGGGGAATGGCTAAAAAGTAAAGAACCTTAAAAGCAATCGACTGAAAGGGGAAAAGCCCTGCAGAGGAGGCAGATGTGGTGTCAGCTCTTCCATGGATAGACCCAGCAAAAATTTGATGCTAAACATTTCTCTATTCCTTTTGAAATTCCTAGGAAACAATTACTGAGCGTGACTACCTGGGAGGAACATTTAGAGCAGCCAGAAAATGCAGTGTCATCTACAACAGGCATCGCCATGGGCTGTGTCTGATGACCCAGCTCATCTTTAAAGCTCACTATAAAAACAAGGTCTTTATGGGCTGGTGAGAAACTGAATTTTGGTGAGCGCACATCAATTCAAACTGCCAAGAGGTTCATGTTTGCCTTGAAATTCTGAAACCCCGAAACCCCGAAGCCCCGAAGCCTAAGGAAGGCCAGAGACAAGAAGCCTCATCTCACTGTGATGAGCACGATTAGTGATCACTGTGCTGTGGGAAATGGGCCCTGCCAGGTAGGATGCTTGGCTCTGTGAGCTGATTGTGATTGGACGAGGCTAAAGGGAGAGTGACTTCCCTCGCATCAGCACCAAAGCCACGAAAGCATCCCTCTGACATCCGAGGAGATTTTGCTTTCTAAATGAATGCCAGAGCACAGTTCAATTTTTCAATTATCTTCAGGGTCTGGGATGGGGGGAAGGATAGAGAGAAAAGAATGTGCTTTGGAAAGACTGAAGAAGCCACTTGCCAAGCACAGAAATAGAGCGAGCTTCCATTTCGCATAATCGTAAGTTCCTGGAAGGAGTGTTCTCATAAATACTGTGAGGAAGGCCACCTCGTCATTTGCCCATTTCCCATCCTTCCCCTGCGGCCCCCCAGGTCTGGCTCTGTCGAATCAATACATATTTCAGCTGATCATTGGTCGACTCAATTCTAGATCCCAACAGGAAGAAGGAAAGTGGCAGCTGGAACAGGACAGCTGTAGCAAGAACCCAAAAGCATCCCAGAGGGTTGATAAGAAGCATCTATTCTTTAGTTCGCTTTTTGAGAGAAAGGGGGTAATCTTCAAGAAAAATATAACTTTTTAATGTCTTATTAAATTAAATCTAGTAATATGCAAGTAATTGGCCTTCTCACTCATAAGTGGCAATTTCTGTAAATAATAATAATAAATATTCCTTCACCTTAATGCTGGAAAAAGTGAAGTCTATAAATAATTATCTTTTAAATTCAATGATCCCACAGTCTTGCTTCTTCCCTCTTGAAGTTTCAAAGTCTGGCTTATATTAAAGGGGCTCAAATCCTCATTTCTTTGGGAAATATCTTCACCATTGTGCCCGAAAGAACAATCTCCCTGGTTGTGTGGGGAAGGGGAGGGATGAAGATTTGGGTTCTGGTTTGTACTTAATTAAAAGAAAGAGATGGTCATTTCTCATATTCTTTTAAGCAGCTGATCTCACAGTCACAAGTTTGAAGTTTAATTCAAAGTTCTGGGACCCAGGAATCCAAGAGGGACCAAAATGAAAGCAAATCTGCTCTTTGATGCCTCCCCAGGACAGGGAAGGCAAAGGTTAGCATCTCTAATCGGCAGCGCTGGCTGGGAGAGCACGGTGCCGTCCATCCCAGATCAATACTCCTGCCCCAGGCCAGACGGAAGTTTGTCCAGGTCTCCCGGGGGACACCTGGAGTCCTGGCAGCCCCCCTTCTCCCACCTTTCTGGTGGCCAGGGCGGCTGGCTGAGTTACCCACTGACACAGTAGATCCCACATGCACACTGAAAGCAGTTTTTCTGGAAACTGGTGTGGCTTCCAGCCCCAGTTCACTGGAGGGGGCCTGGACATGCCCCATCCCTATTTGGGCCCTGGTGGCCCCAAACCCCAGGAGGCTGTAAGCTGCTGTCCTCTCCCTACTGTCCCAATAACCCTGACTTCAGGGGGGAACCAGGCCTGCTCTGCCCCCCACCCCCTTTTCTGGCTGGCCTCTCCATAAGGTTTCTCTTGAGACTGGACTGAGATGCGTCCAGCCTCACCCCCGTCCTGGCTGCATTCCCGGTAAGCACCCCCCATCTCTGGCCACCTCCCTTGACCCTTGAATGACACCTGAGTTGAGCTGGGAGGCTAAAACTGACTGTGTGAACACACATTAACCTTTACAGGGACAGCCTAATTGCTCTAAGAATGTCAAATATGTCATCGTTCCCAAAAGGTCTGACAGTTTTCCTTCTTTTAGAATTATTAAGCCAACCAACAACACCGCAGTTAAAATAAAAGGATGATATTGATGGACTGCTTTTCTTTTCTTTCCTTTTATTTTTGTCCTGAAACCAATCCAGAATTTGGGTACAAAAATCACTCCTACTCTGTCTTTGTAAAGCTGCAATCACTTACAGTATAACAGGCTACATTTTTAATTAGGGAAGACTGAGAAGGGCACGGGTGACCTGGCCCACAGCCCAGTCGGAGAAGTGCAGGGGTAAGATGCAAGGCAGTTCTCACCTCTCGCCCCTCCTGATTCACTCTCCACCCTTTCCCTAACCATTGTGCTGTGGCTTTGGTTGGATTCATCCCAAGGGTGGTCCTAGAGGCCATCAGAAGACAGACAGAACGAGATCTGGGTATTTATTCCCTTGCCTCCTTCCCTGCTAGGGTTGTCAGATACAATACAGACTGTTCAGTTCAATTTGAATTTCAGATAAACAACAAAAAACAAGTTTAGCATAAGTATGCTCCAAATATTCCATGGGATATACTTATACTTTTTTTTTTTTTTTGCTTATCTGACATTGAAATTTAACTGGGCATTCTGTATTTTTATTTGCTGAATCTGGCAACCCTAGAAGTTTGCAAAATTGCCCGAGCCTTAGCTATGTCCTTCAGAAGACCACAGCCCCTGTCAGGCGGCTTCTGCACACAGCGCCCTCTCTGGATTCTGTTGCCTCCCTGCAGGCCCTGCGGTTTCTAGTCTGAGGTGTTACGCTGTTCTTTGTGGGCTTCCCTGAACCCTGCACGCACCTTTGCAAATGGTCCCTTGGTAGTTAACTCTCCTCGAATTACTCACATGGAAGGTGCCCTCTGGTTCCTCCCGGGACCATGACTGATACATTCGTTACTAAGGACATCCGACCTCACTCTCCCGGCATTGCTTTTCTAAAGTATCGCATCCCCAGCTCTGAGTACCATCTCCAACGTATATTAGGTGCTTAGCAAATATTTCCTGAATAAATGGATGAATGAATGAAGGAGCAAAACCAAGCTAGAGTCCAGAGTGTTTTGCAGCATCGCTTTTCTGGTTATTAAGGACCCAAAGGTCTGCATTCTGAAGGGATGCTATACTAACCGGCAAAGAAAATGATCCAGGATATACTTGAAGGAGGGCAGAGTGAGTGAAGGAGAAGCAACCGATGGGTTAGCAAAGATGAGTGGGTTACGTGAGTCCCAGTTAACTATTCCCGGGGAATGAATCACTCCAAATTAGCAGCTTAGGCACAAGATCTGAGTATTCTTTGCCCCCAGTTCTGTAGGTTGGCAAGCTCAGCTGAGCTCCTCTTGGACGGAGACGCCCACACGGTTGCAGCCAGAAGGCCCTGGGGCTGGGGTCACCCGAGGACCTTCACCCACACATCTGTCAGCCGGGTGGGGAGAGCTGGCACAGTCACTGGCTGGGTGGGCATCTCTCCAAATGGCTGCCCCACGAGCTAGCTGGGCTTCCTCACAGCATCATGGTTTAAGGTAGCAGGACTTCTTAAGTGGCAACTGGCTTCTCCCACAGCAAACGTTCCCAGAGAGAAAAAGCAGAAGCTGCCAGTTTCCTAAGGTCCCAGCCCGGACACTCACAGGCCTCCCCTCTGCTGTGTGCTATTGGCCTGAGGAGTCCCAGCTGCCCCAAAGCAGGAGGAGGGGATTTAGAACTCCCTCTCCAGCAGCCGAAGACCCTGTAGCCATCTCTAATCCTCTTCAAAGCCAGAACCCAAACCAGAAATCCTACAGAGTCACAACCAATATACAAAGTGATCCAGGAATATTCGCCAAGGCCATTAAAAGGTAAGGAAACATATAAAGAGAAGGGAAGTTTTGCACCCCTGACTTGGAGAATTAATTAGATGCAAATCAGTTCTCATACTAAAAAGTTCCCATTATCTATCTGCTGTGCTTAAACCAGGGTAGCAATTTAGAATGTGCTGGGAAAAAACATATTGTGAAATGAATGATACATATTGAATTGTTTTTAAAAAGGAGTTTGTCTGTGGCACCCCTCGGGCCAGCTGCACGGCAGGCAACGTGCGCAGGGACCCTCACTCAGAATAGCCAGGGCTGGACTGAATGATCTGCTTAATAATTTTTAAGAAGGAGCCCATGCTTTCAATATTCCCTGGACCCTACAACTGATACAGCCAGCCCTGTCCTTTGCAGAGAGCCAAAGATGTAAAGAGGCAGCAATCAGAGAACAGCTGAGGATGAGCTTATAGAGGTTTGTCTTCTAGAGCCTGTGGCTGGGTGACACCGTGCCAACCTCGAGACAACCTCCACTGTGGTGATCCACGGCCTTTGTTCTCCTGCCTCCCCCCAAAGTGGGAGGCACCTGCCCTCTGTGAGGCAAAGCCACAGTGATGCTGCTGGTCTGCTAGACTAGCTTTTAGCGCAGGGCCAGCTAAACCCACTATCACATTTTGAAGTCACTCTTAAAAAGAGGATTCCAGATAAAGAAGATGTGAGATACACACACACACACACACACACACACACACACACAGTAGAATACTATTCATCCATAAAAAAGAATGAAATTTTGCCATTTGCAGCAACAGGGATGGACTTGGAGGGTGTTATGCTGAGTGAAATGAGTCAGACAGAGAAAGACAAATAAATACTCTATGATACCACTTATACATGGAATCTAAAAAATACAACAGACTAGCGAATGTAACAGAAAAGAAGTCACAGATATAGAGAACAAACTAGTGGTAACCAGTGGGGAGAGGAAGGGGGGAGGGGTAATATAGGGATAGGGGAGTAAGAGGTTCAAACTACTAGGTGTAAGAAAAGCTACAAGGGTATACTGTCCAACACGGGGAATACAGCCAACTTTTTCTAATAACTATAAATGGAGTATAACCTTTAAAAATGTCCATTGCTATTGTACACCTGTAACTTATATAATATTGTAGAGTAGTTATCCTTCAATTTAAAAGTTTTTTTAAAAGAGGACTCAGAGCCAGTCTGTCCTCAGCTTGCCAAAGTTAGTGAAAAGTGGTCACTTCCTGAGCACGAGGGGCTCACTTAGGAAAGAATAAAAAATTGTACTTGGAGTGAAATAGCACCATTTCTTGACTGAATCGTCTGAATTCAGGGCCAAATCATGGCAATTAATTAGGATTGATTGGAAACTCCAACTCGTTACTGATTAAGAATGTTGGACAAAACCAATCAGTCGTGTTGCGTGGATTTTACAGAAACACACAACAGTCCCCCGGGGCTCACCCCACAATGACGTTCTAGAATCGCTGGCAGAGAACTTTCTGGTGAGACCCAGGGAGACTTCTGCCCTTGGGTCTGAGTGAGTTCTGAGGGTGCTCTAAGGATGCCAGGAGATGATCACAGAGACACGGAGATTTCCTTTTCCTGCACAACTCAGATAAGACAGCAGGTCCAGCCTAAGAGGAGGTCCAGTCTCTGAAGACAAATCAGCTCACTCTGTTGCTCAAAAGGATTTCTACATGCCTTTGTAATCACAGATACACCCACTGATAGGAACCCTACAAATTTCAACCATCTTAGCTCAGGCTGAAATGTAGCTCAGGCTGAAATTCTAGTTGTTTCTCTCTTCTGAAAAGCTGTTTGCTGTGCAAATTAATTCTATAAATAAAATTATGAATGTATCACCTACTTAAAAGAGCAAAACCTATTCAAGCACTTGAGACGCATTACGTCCATACAAATAACTGATAAGCAGAATAGGAAATATTCCTATCTCCTGATCGGGGCAAAGGATAGACGGATCATCATTTTCCTGGTACAAGCTACTTCATAGGCTTAAAAAGATCTTGAGTAGCAATTCTTTCAGCATAATTTATAACTTCATTATTTTCGCTAAAGCATATGGGCCTTCTCCATATGATACAAAATTCTATCTTCAGTTAGTCTAAAGCTGTAACATATAATCTCTAAAAGACAGGAAGAGAGGAGGGAAGGGAAGAGGAAATAAGGATAAGCCTACAAATTAGAATATCGCTTCAGTTTTTTAGTTTTGAAAATCAGCAGGGCTGTCCCTGTAATTAGCCTGTGATCACACCTCTTTGCCAGAGAACAGTTAAGTAAACTGATGAAAAGATGGTGCTGATGAGACTACGGTTTCCAGCCTGGCCAAGGTGTAAGTCTGTTAACTTCCTTCAGTTCTATGGGCTCAGACCACAGCCCACCCCAGTGGCCAGTTTACACCCAAGACTCCCCGTCAAGGAGAACTCAGGAGAGAGCGAACTTGGGGACAGGCTGGTGTGTTTAGATGGCGGTCCAGATGATTTATGTGACCTTGGGGCCTATCACCTGACTTCTCAAGGAACTTGGCCTGACATCACCTCCCCTACCCACCTCCCAAGTCGGCCACGGAATCGGTTGTGTGTGAGAGCATTTTAAACTATGCAAGCGCCTAAAGACGTAGAGAATTATAACCAAGAGCAGGTAAAAGGCTCCATGTCTATTAACGATGCTTCAAGCATGTTTACTCCAAAGACACTGAATTAGAAGCATCGTGTTTGTCCAAGCACGTTACTAGCACGTTGACGTTATTATAACGCTCAGCCTGAAGGGGGAAAATCACCCCTGTAACTAAGATTGGCAGTAATAAATTCCCTGTCAGCACTAATCCCTAAAATAACCTTCACAAAGAATCGATTCACTTGTTGAACGATATTACCCATTGACCAGGTGTGTGTGGATACCCTGATTAAAAGCCAGGCTTCATAAGCAATTCCAGTTTCATTCCTTCCTCATCTGGATCAATATCAGAAGCAAACATGTGTATCCATATCTTCCTTCCGGAACAGAGATTCTTTAGAGAGTTCAGAGCCAATAGCACAAAGGGCACGTCCTGCTAATAGTATTTGGAAGCCGTGTTCGTATTTCATCCATTCTTGTTTCGAATTTTTTTTTCTGGTTACTTCAAATGCAGAAAAAGAAGGGGAGAAAGGGCCAAGCGACCCCCGACAGAGACCAGAACCGTTTGATTTTTCACCTCGAAAGCTCTGTGTGACTCGGGAATCAGGGCAGCACACACAATGCATCAGTCCAGGTGAATTCGAGACCTCATGCAGGTTTTAGCGCTCTAACAGGAAACCGGTTTAGAGCTTCTTGGCCTGGGAATCGTTGCACACCCTAGTGATCGATTACTTTAGGGGGGTGCTTTTCCCACAGCCAGATGCAGTCTCTGAAAGCTTAACCTGCACATTTCTGAGACCTGTGGCAGCTCAACATTCAAGGTTATCATTTTCCCTGTTTGAAGGGGCTTAGAGGCTCAGCGCGGTAAGTTTCCACATAACTCGTACTGAGATTCATGCAGAATTGGCATATTACATCCTCAGGGTGGAGGAGAGCTTCACAGCCCCCCGCCCCGGCTTCCAGAACCCTGAGCAGCCTGCAGAACCGACACACATCCAAATTCTCTCCATCCAGTCTCAGACTCTGATTTATCGCATCTGGTATTAGAAGCAGAACCGAGCCATGTGTCCACTGCAGGCAGTTACAGGAGATGATCCCTCCATGGCCTTTCTGGAAATTGCATTTCCCCCCTTGCCTTCCATCCTAACCTCCCTGGGCCCAGGGAACCAGACCAGCCCGGCAGCACCTCCTGCCAGAACTGAACTTCTCTCTTGGGTGTGGTAGTAAACACACAGTAAGTCCCCTTCTGTTCCCGGCCTCAAAGCAGTCCCTTTCTACTCCAAGCTGATCTTCCATCCTTGCACACAAGACCTTGCCCCACACACTTCCACAGACCAAGGGGAGGTGATAGACTAAATGAACCCCCAGACAATCTGCCCAAGTCGATGCATAGGCATAGAAAGGTCATCAAGAATACCACAGGGAAAAAAATGGGGCGTCTGCTGCGCTCTCTGGAGCCAAAGGGGGAAAGGGGGTGGGCAGTGTGTAAAGTGCTTTGGAAATAACTATTTGAATTTTATTTCTTATTTGAAAAGTCAGGCTCAGATAAGTGCTAGTGTATCTCTCTGCCTATGAATGCAGGTCCTTCTGAATCAATCTCTCTCTACCTACTTGATAGCAGAAAAACAAAATTACTCTGTGTGTGTGTGTGTGCGTGTGTTCCCTCAAATCCAAAGGTGAGATAAACTTAAATGTGTATGATTTTTAGTTTTATTCAAAGAAAGGAGAGGAGAGTACCCAGTACAACAACATTTGATCTTATTCATTGTTAGTAATTGTATAATCATATCAAAGCAAACCAAACCTTAGGTGCTCCTAGCATAATCCCACACCTACTAGAAATTTCTCAAGCCATGACCTCTTTTCCAAAGAAGAAGCACCTATTCAAGTTGTGCTGAGTTTTTGCTCGGCTACTCACATCTCAAAGAAACTACAATGGCGGTGAGCCCCATGGTATTTCAGAACGATACCTTCCTTCTGGGCATTTACCTACAGCCTGGATTGGGTGGCGGGGGGATTCTCTTATCAAACTCAGATATGTCCACATGCCTCTCACCTCCAAAGACAGACTTTTGGAAACAAATATATCACAGTTCACTAAGTCAAAAGAAATCCATTCCAGTTTTAGAAATTCAATTTAGCTTCGGTAAGCCTCCAAGCTCTGAAAGTAAGCTCCACCAGAAGTTTATTACTTATAATCTTTCCTTCGGATTGGAAGTCTCCCAGCAACCACTCTACTTCCAGTATTTTCCTATTTTTGTAGGTCAATAAAGGAATTTAACTCTTAGAGTCTCTCTGAAAGATGACTATCAAGATATAAATCAAGAGACCCAGTGAAATTATTGTCTTACAAAAAAATCTTTTGATTGTGTCCAAACTGGTGACGACTGGTGAATAATCTAGATTCAGATGGTAGTGTCTGTATTTATAAACATGTTTGAATTTAATGTAGCAGATGAACTGTAACCGGAGGTCTGAACCGTTGTTTCACTCAAGTAGGGCATTATATCTAGAAACAAATTAAGTCCTTAGCCTAAACTACTCAAATCATAAGGGTACTTTGTTCATATAGGAATGAAAATCCCTGAACCAACAAGATCCTAATGAATTTATTTTTTAAATTAAAACATAATACAACCCTAATATTTCTGAAAAAAAAAATGTCTTCACGCTGCAGGTGAGATGAGGAACATCCGGATTTGCTGGGTTGTGTATCCAGAAGTTGGTGTCCTGGAGAATAAGGACAATTTCAGGGTTGTTCTGGATAGTACGGGGTGGATATATGTCAAATACCACGGCAACAACAACAGCGATACAAAAATAAATCTTAAAAGAATCCAGACCCCCAGCCAATGGCTCTTTTGAGATAATACTCAATATAATAAAATTTCAGCAGAGCCCAAGCCTTTAGATCCCGCTGGGGTTTTAATGTAGCTGACTTGTGTCTTCTCTGATCCAATTTAGAATTTCAAGTCATCCATAATTCACTACCATAGCCTTCATTGCTTTGTGTTACAGATCTCAAATAAATTCATAATATTTGAAATAAGAACACTTTGGCTTGTAGTCAACTAACAAAATTGAGGGATGTTCGTTTTGCAATGAATTGACTACTATCCCCACCTTATAACATTTTGATAGCCTACGCCTTATATTTCTGCTCTCATGGGTCCCTGTTCCTTCCGCATGTGTAGGCAGCTTCATTTGTATTAATAGGAAATATACATTAGATAAAAGATCTCTCTAGATACCCGTGATGACAGAGTAAAATCATCTGAATTTCAATGGAATGTAATATTAGGTTAAAACAGAAATTCCGAGATGATCGTCTCATATTATGAATTTAAGAATAAGGAATTACACAACTTAGATTTTTAGGAAAACATACTTTAGATCATTTCTAGAAATCTTTACCCCAATCTTCGTTGGGTTGTTATTGACTTTTGTCTTTGTCCATCTTTAGAGGCAAAAGCACAAACTTAATATTATAATAAAATACCATGTACGTATATCACACATGAGCAATTTTATCTGAAATTAAGACAGAACATGTTAATAGCAATTTGAATGTATACAGCACCTTTATTTTATAGCTATCAAATAATCTCTAACTTTTTCTATTCAAAAATGAATATCCTCTAATATCTAGAATTACATAAAGAAAAGTTTTATCCGTAGCACCTTGAATATTTTTCTTTCTATTAACTTTTATACCTCCAGAAAAGGCACACGCAATTTTCACTAGAGTGGATCAATTTTTATCTGAAGGAAATTTCATGCCTTAGAATAGCAGAAAGTAGTGTCTTCTATAACAGCTGGTAATTCCCTCTGGTGCAAAGCAGAGCATGTAGACTTGCTTTGAAGGACCCGTGGATGCCAGGGGAAAACAGCGCTGCTGATGTATCAAGCACAAAGGACCTAGTCTTGCCTTGGTCGCCTCTCTGCTTGATCTCAGACTCCATAACTCCTGTATGACCTGGGAGTTACCTAGAGCAGCAGTTCTCAAAGTGTGGATGAGGTACCCTGGGGGCACTTCCTTCCTTTGAGGGAACCCACGAAATCAAAATTATTTTTTAATGGTACTAAGGTATTAGTAGCTTTTTAAATTTTCATCTGCTCATAGGTGCACATAGAAAATTCCCATAGAATTTTCTAGAGGCTACACAACACGTGATATTACAACAGATTGAATGGAGAAGCAGCCATCTTCCATGAAGCCAGACATGAAAGTGATTTACAAAAATACAAAACTTTTCCACTACATTTTTTTTTTCTGTCTTGGAAAATATCATCACTTTTTATTTTTTAAATGTTATTTATGTTAACATGTCATAGGTTTGTCACTTTATTTTTAATGAATGAATAAGTAAACCCTTTAACAAGTTCTCCATTTTAATTTCTAATGTGGGAACTATCAATAGATATAGCCAACAAAAATGGAAGCTCTTAGGGGTCTTTAAGAATTTTTAAGAATGGAAAGAAGTTGTGAGAGGAAAATGCTTGAGAACTGCTGCACAAGGGCATCTCTGAGAAGCCTTTTGACTCTAAATTCAATGATTCCAAGGTTGGCAGATTCCATGGCTGTGAACTCCAATGATGAGACAGATATGAATCTGTGAACCCAGCAAACCGGGAAGCACCCGTGTGGCCGTCCTTCCTTCTCTGTTTGAGCAGCTCTCATTTTGCTCCTCTCTGCTTCCTGACCTCCTTGTTAATAACCCACCCCCACCACAACCCACACAGAGAAGATGAGAAACGCCGTGGGCATCGTGAAAGGCTTATGAAAGAATTTATTTCCTCCCCCACCCTCCTCAATCCCCCAGGTCTGATCAGGACATTCTTGGGCACCAATCCCTCTGCTTATTAATATAATGACCATTTCATCCCAGCGCTCACCACCACACAGACCCTGTCCAGTACGACGGTGCCAAACAGGCAGCTGAGTCAGCAAGGCCCCAGATGAGCGCACCACAGAGGAAGAGTCTAGTACCTTAGTCTTGTTCAGGCCGCACTCAGACTCATGACTGAGGACCCTAAGTTGTTTTCAGGGCTCTAAGGAATTTTTACAGCTGGTTTTTGAGATTGGCATTATCCACAATTGGACGGACACCAGCCTAAATTCCATCCAGCAGGAAGCAGGAGTAGTTTTCCATAAAAAGTGTGTTCATTTTGTAACTAAGAAAAAGTAGGAACACCCAGAACCTAACCCCACCAGAACCATAACTAACCCTCGGCACTTACTTGGCGACTTTTCATTATGACCAGTCACCCTCTATCACAACCGCTAAAGCTGGGGAGCTGGGCTTCCTCCCAGCTCTGTCTCTTTCCAAGTCCACACTCTTCCCATTCCTGGCCATATCCCAGCTCTTCTGCTCCCTCCCAGTCTGTTTCCCCATCCATAAAATTTAATGATCATTCCTACAATTTAAGGCTGAGGTGGAGACTGGAATCAAGGAGGCAAGTACTCTGGTCTCTGCTAGTTATTGTTATCTGCTGGTGAATCCCTGGGGTGACACTGAGCCAGGACCTCCCCCGGTCCAGCACCGCGCTCTGTGTACGAGGGAGAGAGAAGCGAGTTTTAACCCTCCTTTCCTGTGAAGTTGAGCCCTTCACAGTTTTCAAAGCGCTTCTCTCATGTGATCTCATTTTATCCTCACACCAACTCGGACGATTCTCACCAACCCTAATGAAGAAAACAGAGAACGATATTTGCATTGTAACCATGTTGCCCAAAATGGGAGTCCTCCTTTGGGAGGGAAAGTGTTCTCATCACTGCATTTAGCTCAGTTTTCTTTGTAAAACCAGACCACGGTGCTTACTTTGAGTTGCTAAAATCCACTCCAAACCAAAGTGCAGACGTACATAGTAGCCGATCAGGATGGAAGTTATGATCCGCACCTGCCATATGCCCAAGGCTACAGACGGGAAAAAAGTAAGTAGTTGGACTATTCATGGGGTCTTACCATTTTCACCAGATGTCTTGTCTTTTCCATTGGTTGCCCCAGCTCCTTGTCGCTAAAGGCATTATAAAAAAAAAAAGAAAGAAATTGTTATCAGACACTTTCAGGATTATTTTCGTCTCTCTTATTGCTTCAAATACCTCTTGCATTATATCAAGTTCTATGTTACTTTAGCTCAGATGGTTAAAGCATGATGCTCGTGAGACCTGGAAAAGATCAGCCCGTGAAAGGATGTACCGGAACGTCACAGACCACCACCCCACCGGACCAGATCCACTGCTCTATGCATGCAGTCACTAGTCACTAGTCACAAGGAAACCAGAGAGGAGACTGTTGATGGATCAGAACAGCACCAAAAATACGAGGGAAACAGCCAAGAGTTCGTGCCAGCCGCGAGATCAGAGCTGTCCCTTTTTGTCAACCATTACACTGCTATAGTTTTGTTCCAATCACTATGTTCAATGCCTCATCTTCAAATAAATTGGAATCAACTAAAAAATCTTATGTCAATAGAGTTTCTCCTATTGTTGAGTTATTTTTCTGTCCGTGTTTATAACAGTTGATAACAGCTGTGTGTTTTCATTTTACCAGGTCGACCAAAAGTATGAATATATTATGGTTAGTCTTGAACCTTTGGGCATGATTCTCTGGATATGCGGTCTGGGGAGCTATGTGCACTGTATTGTATATGCAAACGTATAAGCATGTTTCCTTGAGGCTTACCCAGCGACTGTCTTTAATTAACATGATGTTTGGAATTGTTCTAGTCCTTAGAGAGAGAAGTATTTCATTAATCCAATTTTCTGGTCATTATCAGAAAATATGCTTCGAGTTGAAAAAAAATAAAATGATTGTAAAGTCTCTAAATTTCAGGTGAAGAAAATGAGGCCAGGCAGGGAGCCTGATTTGTCCAAGGTCATGTAGCTAATTGGATGGAAGTTACCACTGGAGACTGGACTTCCTTGCCAAGGTCAGTGTGTTTCAGGAATTGTCATCGTTATGTAACTATCTGATGGGATCATGGAAAGAGAGGCAAGGCGCTGACCAAGGAGAAAATCAATATAGATGACTTCCACCAGGGATAAGTGTGCCCTTAAAATTTATATTTGGGTCCAAGACTTCAGCCTAAAAACAATATTAAAAAAAAAATCATCAGTTCCCAATATTGCTCAGGGTTGTCATGAGAAATTCCCAGGTCCTTGGCCAACACTTGATTAACAGAAGCCGGATCATCTGGGAAAATCTTGCTTTCAAGTTCTGATTAGTGTAAATAAACAGGGTGAATGAATGATATAGACTTATGTGAACAAAATTAACCACCCCTGTGTACGCTTATTACCTGGTACATTTGATAACTCGAGAGAGAGGCAAAGCCAAGCCTCCCGTTTATTTCCAACCCCACCACACACATGCCGCGCACGCGTGTGCACACACACACGCGCGCGCGCGCGCCACACACACACCCCATCTCAGTCAACAAGAAGCTCAAACTCCCACCCACGGGGGAGTTCACGGGGTCACGGGGGTGCTCTGCCTCGTCCTGCGAAGAAAAACCACCTTTCTCTAGCAGGAAGTGGAAGGAAAGGCTAGATAAGTGTGGGTTCTTTCTTCATATCTCACTTGAAAGTTCTTGAATTTTCAGAATCCAGACCTGCCCTTGTTCCTGCGGAGGAAGAAGGCTGCATCTGGCCAAGCATCAACTGATCGTCAATAAACTCCACTGAGCTCCCCACGTCATGGCATCATTATCTAAAATCTCAACCTGTAATACACATCATCTTGATTTAAACCAAATTACACCTTTCTTAAATACAGTCGATTTGCAAGTAAAAGTGCCACTTTCTTCTTGCCTGTACTTATTCTGTCTCCTCTTTTTAAACACAAAGCTGGTAAGTTCGCTGCTCTATGGAAATCTGATCACCATCGTGAAAGATCAAGCTAGAGGCACAGCAGCCACCCCTGGGGGCTGAACCGCTCCAGGGTTTAACCCCTCCAGCCTTCCTCACATAATTCATAGACGACTCAGAAAACAAAGTGAATTCTACGGAATAAAAGGACAGGGTTTTAAAGTTGAATAAAGTCAAATTCAACGGCATAGAAGTACAAAATAGGTGCACACCCAGCCCCACTGTCTTTAAATACCTTAAACACTGACATTTTTCAAATGTTGTGAATACATCGTTCCATAAAAGATCACCTTTTAGAAACCTAAAGAACACCAAGATGAAGTGTGCACAGGGGAGAAGAGGGGTTCATTTTTAAGGATTTCTAAGATAGGGGTTTTGGGTCAGGTCTTATATGATGAAGGTAAAATGAAGCTGATAGATGTCATAAGGAGATGGTGTCTCGGATCAGAAAATGATCCTGACAAAAAAAAAGTAGTCTTTGAAAGCACCTCATTTCAGAATTCTTTGAGACCTGGAGACATTTTTAAGGCAAGGCTGAGAGCAGTGGGGGAACATCCAATAGCTTTCCTGTTCCTGGGGTCTACAGCAGTCAACACACGTGATCACGTGATTTTTTTTTATCACCAGGTGAGGTGGCTGAAATTCCCTTGAATCTGTACCTGGAGAGGGTCTGAGTCAGGCTGGATGTCGAGGTACTAAAGCCAGACATGCCCCAAGTGGTCCTGGGCATCAGTGAATTCTGACGGCATCCCTAACCAGGTAGGTAGCACCACTGTCCTCATCAGCATCACCCTACACATCGTATCCCCCGGCACAGAGGACTTGCTCAAGGTCACACAGCAGGGAGGTGGCAAAGCCTGAGCTCCAACCCAGAAGCACTGGCTCCAGAGTTGCCCTGGGAACCACTGAGCCTGTGCCTCCCCCAATATCCTCCTGAGGCCCCACCCCAGCAGGTGGGGAGATTTCCACATGGAGGGAAAGAAGACAGCACCACAGAGAAAAATAACTTACGAGAAAATGCATCACCATTAAAACCCCCTCCTTCTATCTCGCGCCCATTTCACCATCAGGAAATGCTAGGTCCCCATCTAAGGACACGGCCCAAGAAGTTAACATTACACACAGCATCAGAGCGCCTTCTTCTGCAGCACAAGCTGGAGGCTTGCATGATGCTAGGGTGTCTGCAGTGCGGTTGTGAGGTGATGTGAGGGATTAAGGCAGAACAACGGCCGGGAGAGGTCTTCTCTGGGTCCTCAGCCCTTAAACCCTCACCTGGCAACTCCCACGGGTCTCGGGAGGGAGGTTTCCTTCCTCGGTGATGTTAACTAATACAAGGATAGCATTACAGAGTCTAATAAAAACCCCAATTAAAAGGAGCCCAGGGCTTCCCTGGTGGCGCAGTGGTTGAGAGTCCGCCTGCCGATGCAGGGGACACGGGTTCGTGCCCTGGTCCAGGAAGATCCCACATGCCGCGGAGCGGTTGGGCCCGTGAGCCATGGCCGCTGAGCCTGCGCGTCCGGAGCCTGTGCTCTGCAACAGGAGAGGCCACAACAGTGATAGGCCCACGTACCGAAAAAAAAAAAAAAAGTATGATTTTAAATCATGCTTTTAAATCATGACAAGTATGACTTTTGAAGTCATTTTTCCTGACAGCCCCCTTGCACCAAAGGCTACAGGAAAATAACAAGGAACATGTCTTAGTTTGGTCAGTTTGGTTTCTCAGAGAGCAGAGCCTGAGGCAAGAGCCGTTAGTGCTACAGCTCAGCTGGGGAGGGAGGTGCCAGTAATGAGGCGGGAGTGGGGGAGTGGGGCCCAGACAGCCCACGCGAGGACTCGTCATCCCTCTGGCGCCGCCAGGCGCACCCAGACCCCGAGCCTGCGCCCTCCGGCAATGCTTGAACTGTGTCCCGGGATCCACCAGCTCCCATCTTGCACTGACCCAAGACATGCGCCACAGAACTTAATTCCTGATGCTTCTAGTCTGGGCCGCGTCTCCAACCTGGCATCTGCTCGGGAAAAAGGAGGATGCCCTGGGGAAGGAGGTGGGGACGCACGGTGTGGGCAGGAGGTGACACGTTGTCACTTCAGACCTGCCTGAAGTCTGCGGAGCCCACGCCAGCCGGCCACCCACAGGGGCCTCAAGTGACACGAAAGAGGTGCCTCACTCACATATCAATTTGGCTGGGCGGCTCTTTTCCACCAAGTTGCAAAGTCACGGACGGTCCTTTCATATTAGATACTTCACTAGTGGAAGAGGCCACGCCTATTTTCCGGCACGTAGGCGGCTTCAGATCTATTTCCTCCTATACTTTGAGCTCAGAGTGGACATTACACTGTGTCTGACCCCTTTGGTGCTACACGTAGAGGCCGTGAACATATCAGGAATACTTGTCTCAACGATGCCGGCTTGAATAGGAAGCATGCTGGCGTCCTGCCCATCACAGACAGTCTCAAACACAAGCCTGCTGCGTGTCCATCCCAAGCCTCCATATGCTGTCACCTCTCAGTCCTCTACTCTTCCTTGTGAAATCCATCACAAAACCTGAGTTCTTGGAGTATCACCAGTGGGTTAGGAGAGAGAGGCATTCGCCTTGGGCACAGAATTTAAGAGGGCCCCAAGAAACCCATTAATCAGGACAAACGCTGTCTGGGATCACTTATATGTGCAATCTGGGGTTGGGGGTCATAGGAGCTGCGAGAAGGATGGTGGCTGCCAGGGGCTGGGCGGGGGAAACAGGAGACGCGGGTAAAACGGTACAAACTGAGTTATGAGGAAGGTCTGAGTGTCCAATGCATACCACGCTGACTGTCGTTGATAGCACTCTGTTATAAAATTGAAATTTGCCAAGAGTGTGAAACTTAAGAGCTCTCACCAAAAAAAAACAGAAAGGTAAATATGTGAGGTGATGGATGTGGAAATTAACTCGATGGTGGGAATCCTTTCATAACATACATATATGTCAAATTATCCGGTTGTACACTTTCAGTATGTTACAATTTCATTTGTCCATTATACTTCAATAAAGCTGAAAAAAGGCAAATAATATCTTAATGCAATATTTTAGAAAGTCAAAAGTACTGCAAAAAGTCATAAAGAAAATAGCAACATTGTACACAAAGACGGGTAGCTCGTACCACTGAAATTCCCTCAGGCTCCTGTGCAGCGCTACCATGGACTGGCCACATGTTTCCCCAAAGCAAGTAAAAGATTCAAGAAGTCAAGTCATTTCAAGGATTTAGAAAATTGTTCTAATACGGCGTTAGAAACTTCTCATCCGCAGCTTTCTCACGGGCTATGACTGTGAGTCATGAATCTGTGCTGTCATTCTGTGGGTTTTGTTTTTTGGGGGTTTTTTTGCGGTACGCGGGCCTCTCACTGTTGTGGCCTCTCCCGTTGCGGAGCACAGGCTCCGGACGCGCAGGCTCAGCGGCCATGGCTCACAGGCCCAGCCACTCTGCGGCATGTGGGATCTTCCCGGACCGGGGCACGAACCCGCGTCCCCTGCATCGGCAGGCGAACTCTCAACCACTGCGCCACCAGGGAAGTCCTGTGGGTTTTTATTATACGATTTCTAGAATACTGCCATGGAGGGTCTCATCTTTCATACTTTGCCATTGATACCCATAAAACTGGGTATGCCAGTCATATGTCGCACAGGACACGGAATCACAAAAACCTGCTTCCTCATTAATGCAAACTCAGAACCCTGGACAGATTATGTCTACTTGGGAAATCATTCAGCCAGTATATATTGTTTTCATCTTTAGGATAAGACACAAGTTCCCATGAAAAGATATTTATTTTTCATTCTAGAAGGTTGGAAAGAATGAAATATGAAATGAATTCCAGCAGGTGAAATTTGGGGCACAACGGACAGTCCAAGAATATTTTCTGAATCTATACCTATTAAGTGGATAAACCTGTCTTCACTCTAGAACTTGGCTGGATGCTTAATTTGGTGCAATGTGACTAGAGGGTGACCAGTGCCAAAGGCCCCTTAGAGTTGGGGAACAAAGTGCCTTCTGAAGCAGTAAGGGTCCCCGTTCATCCCCAGGGTCCCCAGGGTCCCCCCAAGTCTCCACCCCTTCTTCCTCCGTCTTCCCAAGCAACTCGCCCATTGTGCCACAAAATTCTGGAACGAGCTCTCCCTAGGCATGCATTTGCTTTGACAACACTGGAGAAAAGACGACAACCCTCATGGAGCCAGGTCCACAGGGGACAAAGGACAGAGGGACCCACAGAAGCCTTTGGCTCACAGAGGCATTTCTTCTCAGTCCTGTTATCCAGCCATCAGGGGAGGGAAGTGAATGGGCTTCTCAGAGTCCTGGGGTCAGCCTGTCACTGGGGCTGCATTAGGAAAATTCCCCAGTTAGAGGACTCTGGTGTCTCCCAGGCTAAGAAATGAAAGATTCTTTTCAAAAGCAGATTATCAAAATTAGGTACATTCACCAATGCACAAAACCATGGGCAGTGAAGGTCACGGATTTAGCGTCAGACAGAGGCCCGGAAGCAACCCGGGGGTGACGCGCTCCTGGACTAACAATTTACTTTTCCTTCTATGAGGCAGGCACTGGGCCGGGCCCTGAGGGTCCCCAGGAGAAGGGAACGTCCTCTGACTTTGCTTGGCTCACAACCTAGAGGGACAGAGACTAAACCAACCATCTCATATGGTGGGTAAGAGCTTGACCAAAGATGACCAAGATCAGGGGCACGGAAAAGGGTCCCCAACTCACACTGGGGTGGGTGAGGGCAAGGGGGGTTCCACATCTTGTGGAGGACCATGAGTCCCAGCGACCCCACCAGCTGGGCATGGCTGGGGAAATCCCTTATCGAGTCTCTGTTCCCTCCTGAGAAGGAAAGATGCTAACCTCTGGCTTCTGCTGTCACAGGTAGGGACCTGACATGCAGCAAGTGTGCTCTCCCCATCTGTCCATCAGTGAAGGAGTTTTCCAGTAGAGGCACTATTTATTGGGCAATATCAAGTGGATGGCATCTCTGTATCAAGGGAAAGGAAAATACATGTTTCAAGGCATCTTTTAACCTTTTCCCCTCTGTCCCCAACATCTGGCCTCTGCTGGACTCTGTCTACCAAGGAGTTGCAGAGATTTGGCAAAAGAGGGAAAGAAAAGTCCATCCCATCCTCAGGGTGGCTTGGAAGCTCTTGTTTAGCAAGTGCTACTTCACACCATCTATCCCCCGATGATGCATTTCCTCTGAAGTTATTTTTCTGTGTGGCACTGTTTTCCTTTTGTGCTGTTGCATCCTGATATTCAGACTGCTAATGGGTTCAGGGATCCTGGAGCCCCTGAAATAGCAGCATCGTGACAAGCAGAGCCTCAGATGGGTCATAAATAAGAGGAAAAACACCTCTCTGCATGTCTGGCGTAGAAGGGACACAGGGACCGTGACGGCTCAGATACTGCATATTCTTACCAGGGTCAATATCCTTCACAGGAGAGATGACAAGATGCAGAACCAGCCCCAAAGATCTCAGCCCACCCTTCTGAGGTGTTTTTTGATCACTGTGTTTATAAAGAAACAAAAAAGGCATGTTCCTATGGTATTATATTAAGGCGTGTTTCTACGGCATTACATATAATGTTTTATTGACGAAAGATCATGAGTGTCTTAGATGAAATATCAGATTTTAAATGGACAGAGATGGGAAATCACAGCGATCGTGCAGTGAAATAAGATAAACAGCTGGGTCAGCCAGCAGGTAGCTGACGGTGCTCAGAGCCACCACAGTCATTAAACCAGTGGCTTCTCAGTGACTCCAAAGGCACACCATGAAAGGCCCCTTCCAAATCAAGGGCGCTGCATCTGTCTGAAGAGCAGAAGAGTCTTTTCTGCCAGCATTTTGTGATAAGGACAGAATTGATTTAATTTCTTGCCACCAGTATTTTAAAATCATCTATATTTCTCCTGGTAACATTCCAAAAACTGAGTATTCAAAAAATCCACTAATTTAATCCCTAAAGGTGTAGAAACCAATTTCAGAAGAGAACTTCAGCTGCAGGGTTTCAAAGAAAGTCAAAAGGTTGGTTAAAAAGAAAATGACAGGATCTTGCATGACAAACGCATTAACCTTCATTATTCCTCCTAATTCTTCCGCCCCCTGCTTTCACCTCTGAAAGACAAATAATTCCGCCTTAAATACTGTATTCAGCTTCTAGCATTTTCATCCTGACCTTTATGGTAAAAAGATCCCTCATTTTTAGGGATTGGTGGTTTGCCTTATTGAAATTTGCTTTATACTTTATCCTATAGCCATATATTTTAAATTAGTATTTTCTACCCTTAAAAATCTCCTCTGTGCCCATCTTCTTTTCCAAGAAAAGAAAATTTTGGAAAATAAACACACAAGGAGGAAAGCAAAAAACTACTTATAATCCAACTATTCAGAGTTAATCTAGGTAATCTTCCTTGAAATATTCCAGAGTATTTGCTTCCCATTTTTTTCTGTGTGGACATACATAAATATAGCCTCCGTTTTATAAAAATGTCATATACCACACATACAATTTCCCAACAGGTAAAGGTTGCAATTTAAAGAATAGTTGCTATGTAACGGCTTCTGTATGGGATCCTCTAATTTCATAGATGCGATGATGAGTTCTATGAGTTCATCGTGGGATGAGTTCATGTCCTATTAAATTCATTTGCAGTAAATACCTCTAACTTTTCAAATCCACGTACCTCAAATATGCCAATAAAATCACTTTGCTTCATTTATTCAACTTAGCTCAACAAAGAGTCACGATGACATGTGTTGCTGTCAATTCTCCTTGAAAATGAAAGGCATGGAAGGTTCCAAATGGTCTTTGAAATTGGGTGGAAGGCACCACCACATTTGCAGTGTTATTTGTTGAATTGTGTGTCCCCAGAATTGGAGCCCTAACCCCCAGAACCTCAGAAAGTGGCTTGATTGGGAGATCGGGTCCTTACAGAGGTGATCAAGTTAAAGTGAGGTCATTAAGACAGGCCTTAATCCAATAGGCTGGTGTCCTTATAAAAAGGGGAAATTTGGACACAGACATGCATAGAGGGAGGACAGTATGATGAGACAAAGGGAGAAGATGTCATCTACAAGCCAAGGACAGAAACCCAGAGCAGATTCTCCTTCACAGCCCTCAGCAAAAACCAACCCTGCTGATACCTTGAGCTCGGACTCGTGGCCTCCAGGACCAAGAGAGAATATACTTCTACGGTTTAAGGCAGCTGGTCTGTGGGATTTGTTACAGCAGTCCTGGCAAACGAATAATGCAAATAAGCAGCACGTCAGAGAACAGAGTCCTCCACTTGGGCTGAACTCCAGATGCACATAGAAGAAAGCTCTGCACTGGCCTTGCCCCGCATGCCCTGGACCCTGGTCCCAGAGAGCACAGGGGCGTCCTCCTTCCGCATCACTTTGGGTGCCTGCTCTCCATGGGTGTGCCATTCTGTGGGAGGGGGCTGAATTCCCTCCTGAACCCCGAAGTGCACGGAGGCAGGATGCTGTCTCGGGCTCGAAAGAAGGTAAGTGTTCTCTTTAAACCACACGGCATGACCCGGAATCAGCCCAGAGCCAGGGCTTTCCCAGCTGCATCACGGACGTCCTTGTCTGCAGCCACACGGGTGCAGACAGTGATGCAGGGCAGAGCGACGGCAGAGGGGCCCTGCTGGCTGGAAGCTCCTCGCTGGTTTCTGCGTGGTCACAGGAGCCTGGCCAGAGCCAGGCCCCACGAGTGGGATCAGGTAGCGATGCTGAGCGTCAGTTTAAGGACCAGGACAGACACCCAAACGGAGACTGCGCTGAGGCTGCTGTGCAGAAGCTGAGCACCCCCTACTTCACAGCATACCCTGTCTGCTCTGTGAGACCCTGGAGTGATTGACAAGGACCCGATTGTCACCCCTCCCTGGTCATTTTTTTTTACATTTCTAATACATCAGCTCTCAACTGTAAAGCACCATTTGGAAATTGTTGCAATATACGATTTAAATTATTTTCAACTATGTGATCGTGCTATTCTCTAGACACTGTAAACACCTTGCATAACCCGTTGGGCTTACTTTTATTTAAGGTGTGATACTGAAGAACCTGGGTTCTGGGGCTAAGAGTAGAGCCAGGGGACTGACTCCAAAGGGAAACAAAAGAACTTCTGGGAGTCTGATAGTCTATATAGTCTGATAGTCTATATCGCAAGTGTAAGACTGTAAACATGTCAAAACTCATCCACTGTACAACTTTAAAAAGGGTAATTTTACTATATATAAAATATACCTTAATAAACCTGACTTTAAAAAAAAGAAAAGAAAGAGAGCCCTGGAATCAGGCTGTCCAGGCTCTCCAGCCCTGTTACTTAGCAGCTGTGTGACCCTGCTCACAACACTTAACTTCTCTGAGCCTCAGTTTCTGCTTCTATAAAATGGGCGTAACAATACACCGACCTCATCAGGTTGTGAGAATTCAATGAAATAAAAATAGTCACATTACCTAGATGTGGTCCCTGGAAAAAAGTCAGACTGCCAAGTAATGGTAAAAGAGACTTGGAAAACAAATGCCTCCTTCTTTTCCATCGTATTCAACTTGCAGTAAGTTAAGGGAACGGAGGCATACGGGGCTCAGCAGTTTGAGGAAAGAGGAAACCCAGCTCTCAAATGTGGCTGAAGGACCCTGAACAAGTGATTTCATTCAGCTGCTTCTTGACCTGCTCAGTTTCTTCTTCGTGGAGAATTAAAATAAATACGATTAAATTAAGCATGTATTTCACATGGCTATGATGAGAATCCAAAGACAGACTATTGGTCTGCATGTTCATTTTTTTTCATAAACTATGCAGCCTCTGCCTGTTAGTTGTTACTTTCACTTGAAGTTCCCTGGGCCTCTGTTTCTGCTGTGGATGCATTTGTGTGTTTGGTATAAATCACTGATTTATTTTCTTTCTAGAAAGAGAAGATGCAGGAGGAGGGTAGACGATGACCAGAGAAGGAAGGTGGAAGGACTCTGGAAGGACCTAGTGACCCCCTTACATCGTGTGTGCCTCTCACCCAATCGGCAGACTCTCCCCAAGTCTGAGCTTGAATAAAAGGACGTGGGGGTCCATATACAGCCACAGTCAACTCAACCTGCCTGGGCCATCTTTGGAAGCCCCAAGGATCTGTAAGATGCTAGAACAGGGCTCCAGGACCCTGCAGACAGCTCTCTCTCCGTAATTCACTCTGTCTGGGTGTCCCGATTTATTTTCACACGTTTAACTAGCTTCATAAACTCTTGCCTGGACACTCCTCCTAAGAAAAAGCCAAAGCTCGGTCCCTGTACGTTGACTTGTTGTGACGGAGCGCAGACGTTGACTCAGCCCCTTTCGCTACTCCGTGGGCTTCTCCGAAAGGGGGCTGTCCCAGGCTTCAGAAGCTAGTGTCTTTCTTTTTCGGTAATAAAGAAGCAGCCAGGGATTTTTTCCCCACTCAAGTAAAACAAAAATAGCTTCAGAACATGGTAGAAGTCTGAGGTTTTATACTTTTGGAAGAGAGGGGAAGGCTTTGTCCTAAATCAGCTGTCACAGCTCAAGAAGTGAATTAGAAATTAGAAGACAGCAGAAAAGCTATACTATATATAAAATAGATAAACAACAAGGACCTTCCGTAGAGCACAGGGAACTCTATATTTTGTAATAACCTATAAGGGAAAAGAATCTGAAAAAGAATATATATATATATATATGTCTGTATAAATGACTCACTTTGCTGTACACCTGAAACTAACACAACACTGTAAATCAACTATGCTTCAAAAATAAATAAATAAAATGAACAAAAGAAAAAGCTACATGGGCCATTGAATCAGCTGCCCCCTGGGGAGGTGAAGATTCTAGCACTCTCTCCACTTAAAACAAAACATACACAGGCCCCACCCACCCAGAAGCACTGACCAGCTCAGTCTAACGTCTCTGCCTTTTTCACAAGCAATATTGCTCCAAATTTTATTTTCAAATCCCTCCGAAATCCAGAACAATTTAATTTGCTGGAAAACAAAACCCAGCTGTAATTTAGTTGAAGGTTGCCTTCCAGGGACGGGGCTGTTAAAAATGAAGGGAGCTCACGCCACCAACCTGTCTCATACCCGCCCACCTGGTTCTTACTATGGTTAGAGCTTTGTACTTCCCAAGCCCAAAAATGTTCCCTTAATTGGACAAGCATAACACACCTGCCCTCTTGTCCCCTGACATCACACACACAAGGAGAAAAGGGTGAGGACGGAAGGCTTAAGTGCAGGAAAAGTCTCAGGTCGAAACGTTCCCCTCAGAGCCAGCAACCTCACTCAGTAAAGACGTTTGGAATCCGACTCAGGGGAATTTTTCACATTGAGGTTATAGCTTACCATTTATATGGTCTTTAAAAAATATATGCTTTCCAAGTGTTTTTGAATCCGTTTTATGGCTCCAACCTCATGACAGTCCCGCGGGGTCAGAGAGCATCATCGATTCCTTGTTCAAGCATGTCCCTGGGTGGGCTTCCTCCAAGCTGGCATGAAAGCTGCATCTGATTTGTAGCTAAGACCCTCAAGTCACCTTGCTTCCATGGTCAGGCGTGGGCCATTCCGGAAGCCTCCCCTTGGAGAGGGGAAAACCATATATAAAAAGCTCCAAGCATGGCCAAGAGATAATGGGATTATGTTACAGCACTCTGTCTCTCTGTTTTGTTTTTTTTTAACATCTTTATTGGAGTATAATTGCTTTACAATGATGTGTTAGTTTCTGCTTTGTAACAAAGTGAATCAGCTATACATATACATATATCCCCGTATATCCTCCTTCCTGCGTCTCCCTCCCACCCTCCCTATCCCACCCCTCTAGGTGGTCACAAAGCACTGAGCTGATCTCCCTGTGCTATGCGGCTGCTTCCCACTAGCTATCTATTTTACATTTGGTAGTATTTGTAAGTCCATGCCACTCTCTCACTTCATCCCAGCTTCCCCCTCCCCATGTCCTCGAGTCCATTCTCTACATCTGTGTCTTTATTCCTGTCCTGCCTCTAGGTTCTTCAGAACTTTTTTTCCCTTAGATTCCATATATATGTGTTAGCATATGGTATTTGTTTTTCTCTTTCTGACTTACTTCACTCTATTTGACAGACTCTAGGCCCATCCACCTCACTGCAAATGACTCAGTTGCATTTCCTTTTATGGCTGAGTAATATTCCATTGTATATATGTGCCACACCTTCTTTATCCATTCATCTGTCAATGGACACTTAGGTTGCTTCCATGTCCTGGCTATTGTAAATAGAGCTGCAATGAACATTTTGGTACATGACTCTTTTCGAATTATGGTTTTCTCAGGGTATATGCCCAGTAGTGGGTTGCTGGGTCATATGGTAGTTCTATTTTTAGTTTTGTTTTTTTCACTAAAAGGCAATCGGCAGCCCCCATTTCCACACCTCCCTTCCCCCACGTCACGGGGCCAGCCCTGTGGCCCTGTGACACTTGCAGTCCCCTACAGGGTCCCTCACTTAAAGGGCCCACACTTGGCATCACGTTCTCGAAATTCTTCATCATGTTCAACATGGAGCACCACATTTCTATTTTTCACTGTCCCCCCAAATCGTGTCACTGGTCTTCTCCCCACCACCCAGTGACAGGCTCACTTAGACTGCCCAGCTCTGAGCTCCTGTCACCTGGAAAGAGGTTTATGGTAGAGATGGACTGGAGCAAAAGATGACAGAGCTGTGGCTTGTTTTTAAGTGGCCTCGTTTCTGATGGGAATCTGCTCTACTCTTCAGCCCCTGTCCTGCTTCCTTGTTGTAATACTGAAGGGACACAGGAGCAGAGCAAGGTCCCCTGAGGCCCCTGCTTGTGACCCTACAGTTATATCACACGGCATATATATTTGTGTCAGGTGAGAATTCCAAATCCTCATCCAAAATTCAACCGTGGGGAAGCTCTTGCATGCATTTCAGTCAAATCTGGCTCTCAGCAAGAACTCAGCATAAAAAGGGTGATGTGGAAATTCACAAAACAGTGCCCCGCAAATGAACTGAATCTGCTCTGAAGTTGGGAAAGACAAAATCTAGATGAAAAAATAACAGTGAACTTGCAAGAGGTATTTGGTGGAAGTACAGATTGACAAATGGCTGCATCTATTTTAAGAAGACATCAAGAGGAAGTAAAATGGCCCACATTTTGGAGGTAGAGAACATTGCCAGAAATAATATTTGTGATGTGACACTGTATTATCTCGGTATTTTGAACAGGACTTATGCATATGTGAGAACTGAGCTATAAATACAGGGATGAGCCCACGCCCTGAACGAACTCCAAAGACAAGAAAATAATAATAATAAGTAAGAAGCCCCCCGGGGCTCTGAGATACAAAGCGTGCAATGATATTCTGCCATGGACAAACGTTAATACCCTCACAGAAGACAGATTACAGGCATATCTAAATTCACTTAGGCATTTCTCACAATCAGAATATGGAACTTTTAAAATAACACAATATGCACAATTCCAAAAATCGTATTGACTGTCCTCATGTAATCTGCTTCCAAAGTACTGAACAGATTTATTTTCACTTAACACTTTTAAAGAAAGATATGACAAGTCAGTAGAACCCAACTATTCATTAATAAGGATGAAGAAAATGTCCAGCATGTTTAAAGCAATTTACATCACTAAGCAGGAGTTAGAAATCAACTACTGTCAGCCCTCCGTATCTGACAGTTCTGAATCTGAGATTCAACCAACCACAGATTTAAAATATTTTTTAAAAGTTCCAGAAAGTTCCAAAACGCAAAACTTGAATTTGCTGCATGCTAGCAACTATTTACTTAGCACTTACATTTTATTTACAACTATTGACATAATTTACATTGTATTAGGCATTATAAGTAATCTGGAGATGATTTAAGTATATGGGAGGATATGTGTAGGTTATATGCAAATATTATGCCATTTTATATAAGGGACTTGAGCATCTTTGGATTGGTATCCATCCGTGGGCAGGGTGGTCCTGGAACCAACCAATCCCCCTAGGATACCAAGGGATAACTGAATAGTATCCTAATAGATGTGTATCCATTCATTGGACCTGAAGATTGCTAAATTCGCATGAGGTTCTAACATATATGACTTTTAAGATTAACCATTAGTTATGGTGGTTATTCTTCAGCCAACATGTACTGAGCCCCTACTTTTGTAAGCATTGACTCTTTGGGAAGGTTTTGCAGGTCACATCCTTCTTCCCTTTTCCAGGTCTGCACAATGATGTTAACCAATGCTTCCCTGGCACTTGGTCTATACAATGAGTAGCCCCGTACCCTGTATGGACCCTGTCGTCCAGTTAATTTTATGTGAACTCTGTCTCCCCCAGTAGCCTATAAGCTCTTTGAGGGGAGGGGTCCATTCACCCAGCACAATGTCCAACATATAATGGATTCTCCATCAATGTGGGTTGAATGGTATGTGCTGAGGAGATGAAAGGGTGTAGAAGACACAGTCTCTGTCTTTTAAATATTCATAATCTAGAAGGCAAACAGAAATTTGAGAGGGTAAGTAAATACCAATAACAGGCATATCTCGTTTTACTGCACTTTGCAAATATTGCATTTTTTACAAATTGAAGGTTTGTGGCAACAGTGTGTCAAGCAAGTCTATTGGCGCCATTTTTCCAAAAGCATTTACTCACTTTGTGTCTCTGTGTCACATTTTGGTAATTCTCACAATGTTTCAAACTTTTTCGTTATTATATTTGTTATGGTGATCTCTGATCAGTCATCTTTGATGTGACTGTGCAAAATGAGTATGACTCGCTGAAGGCTCAGATGATAGCATCTTTTCAGCAATACAGCATTTTTAATTAAGGTAGGTACTTTTTCTTAGACATAATGCTATTGCACACTTAATAATAGACTACAGTGCAGTGTAAATGTAAATTTCCTACGCACTGGGAAACAAAAACATTTGCGTGAGTCCCTTTATTGAGATATTCACTTTATTTCAGTTCCATTGGTCTGGAACTGAACCCAAAATATCTCCAAGGTCTGCCTGTACATGCAATGGTTTTGCCATAGAAAAGGACTCTGTTGCCTGAGCAAACATTTTCTAAGAGTTTGATTTTGGGGGTTTAGAATGGTCTTGCACTTTCAAACAGAGCCAAGGAGGGTAAGGCAAGGAATGAAGGCCACTGGTGTAAACTCAAAGTCAAGGAAACTCTGCTGGACGATGCAGAAGGAAACTTTGTGAACAGAGATCTTTACGAGATATTGTACAAGAGTAGCAATACTGACATTTACCAACTTCATGTGTGATTGGGGTGGGAGGGTGAGGGGGTCGGCTTGGATACGTAAACCTCTAGAAACAAAGTGGAAGCCCTGGTGAAGGAAAGAATAACTTTGTCAAGATTTCTGTGGTTGTTCTTTTTTTACTCGGAAAAAAATAATCCAGGACAATATTAGTTTTAATATGTTTCATGTCCAAGTCCTAAATGGAATTGGGACAGGTATAAAAGAAATTGGGCTGTATCCAGGATATGTCAGAAAATGAGAAATTTAATAGGATAGGAAATGTGTAAGTGAAAGCTAGCCTGACTTTTGCTCAAGAATCTCTGTGATTTTGAACAGGATTAGCCTTGGGGCACTCAGTTCCCTATTTTAAATGACTACCTGGAATGAAATGACAATAGGGCCTCCTTTAATTCTAAGCAGGACGGTAGAAACAACCTTCTTTCTCTGGGTCAATGGTCTTTAAGCAGGCCAGCTGCGCCCCAGGAAGGTGCAGGGCCACCACGTTCAGCTGCACAGGTTGTGCACTGCACAACTCCAGAGGGCACCACTGACACAGACTGCAGAATGGATGGCACCTCAGGGGCTGCAAGGTGCTCAACTCTTACAACTATGCGTGGTGAAGAGAATTTCAGAATGTCTATGTATATCAGTTTAGGATCTAAGATCAGTAAGAAAGAAATTAGATGTTACCAGTAGCTATTATCTGGATTGATATCGACATCATCATTTGGTGGGTGGGAAACAGTGGAAATCCTACGACTGAGGATTGTCCAGAACACCCTCCCTCTTTTTTTCCCTTTTTTTTTTAATTGAAGTATAGTGATTTACAATGTTGTGTTAGTTTCAGGTGTACAGCAAAATGATTCAGTTTTATATATACATATTATATATAATATATATATATATATACTATTTCAGATTCTTTTCCATTATAGGTTCTTACAAGATACTGAATATAGTTCCCTGTGCTATACAGTTGGACCTTGTTGCTTATCTCTTTTATATATAGTGGTATGTATCCATTAATCCTCCTCCCACCACTTTCCCCTTTGGTAACCATGACTTTGATTTCTATGACTCCCTCACTCTTAAGTTGCTCTTGGAATATCACCACATGCTGCACTGCAGTTCCTTGTGCTCCGGTAAGAGGATTTATATTTATACACCTACATTTAACCAACCTAATCGCACCACAGTAGGTAAGTGGCTTTAAAAAATTCCTGCATAGTCACATGCTACAACATGGATGAACCTTGAGGACGTGAAGCTAAGTAATACAAGCCCGTTACAAAAAAAAAAAAAAGACAAATATTGTATAATTCCACTTATATGAGGTACTTAAAGTAGTCAAATTCATAGAGACAGAAAATAGAAAGGTGGTTAACAGAGGATAGAGGAAGGAGAACAGGGAGTTGTTTAATGGGTAGAATTTCAGTTTTACAAGATGAAAAATTCTGGAGATCTGTTTCACAACGAAATAAATAAACCATACGATTGAATTACACACTTAAAAATGAGAAAGATGGTAAATTTTCTGTTTTTTACAGGAATAAAAAAATTCCTGCATAAAATTTTCACAGATATTAATACTTCCAGCAAAAGCAACAGGGAAACAATGGAAATGCTACCTAACACTTCTCCTATTAGAATATCTTCACAAGTGCCAATACAGGCTTAAAAATCACACTCAACAAATTCAGCTCAAAAAGAAGCGCAGGGCTTCCCTGGTGGCGCAGTGGTTAAGAATCCGCCTGCCAATGCAGGAGACAAGGGTTTGAGCCCTGGTCCAGGAAGATCCCACATGCCGCAGAGCAACTAAGCCTGTGTGCCACAACTACTGAGCCTGTGCTCTAGAGCCCATGAGCCACAACTAATGAGCCCATGTGCCACATCTACTAGAGCACGTGCTCCGCAACGAGAAGCCACCGCAATGAGAAGTCCGTGCACCACAATGAAGAGTAGCCCCTGCTCGTCACAACTAGAGAAAGACCGCGCACAGCAACAAAGACCCAACGCAGCCAAAAATAAACAAAATAAAATAAATAAATAATTTTTTTAAAAAAAAAAGAAGTGCAGTTACCAAGACTATTAGTTACCAAGACTATTTGAACTATAGATTTCCACGTTTTCCATCAACAATTATCTCTCACAAGTATATACGGTGCCTTGAAATTTTGACTAAGATTAATAAAGCCATCACAATTAGCAAGATATCTAAAGTATAGCTTATTTCATCATTCTGTCATTCTTTTCAATGCTTATTTTTGGTATGTTTCATAACTGCACTTAAGAGATGAGCACATTAGCATGAATAAATAATTTTAAAATAAGTTAATAAAAAATTATTGTGCACGCATGCCCCAATTGTTTCCCTGAGAGCGTACACTCTTCTTGAGAATTGATACCCACGGTCACTGTGTACACCATTCCATTGCTCTGTCACGGATCTGCAGGACGACTGAGGAAATGGTTCCCCAAAAGCTGATAAGCTTTGAATGTTAGTTTTTAAGCACTTGTGGATGTTTATTATTAGAATTACCACAGCTAATGGTGAAAAAGTCAAAGAAAGCAAGGGGCAGGATAGCAATGGTTTCACTAGGGAGAGACCAGAATCATTTCAAACCACCTTGAATTGTTTCAGGGATGTGTTCCCATGGCATAATAGTTTGAAGTTGTGCTTGTTGCATCTCCATCTACAGCTCTTTGAGACTCATGAAGAGAGAGGATCTTTATAGAGGGTTCAACACACTCTGCCACCTTGAATGTGGGCAGGTTTGTGTCAACACCTGTGTCTACTGATGACCTCTCAACCCTCCCAAATGAGGAGACCATCACAGTGGATGCTCTCAGCCTCAGAATTTGACCACTTCACGGCCTCAGGGATTCTTCTGCACATCAAACAAGCATGCAGAAATGTGGAAAAGAAAAGCCTAGGTACAATTATCCATTTTGCCAGGCTCAAGAAAATAAAGTGATATTTTTCTAACAACCCCTAAGGAAACAGTGGATAATACTTAATAAGGAAATTATTTCTGTAAGAATCTTAGGGCTTCCCTGGCGGCACAGTGGTTGAGAGTCCGCCTGCCGATGCAGGGGACATGGGTTCGTGCCCCGGTCCGGGAAGATCCCACGTGCCGCAGAGCAGCTGGGCCCGTGAGCCATGGCCGCTGAGCCTGCGCGTCCGGAGACTGTGCTCCGCAACGGGAGAGGCCACAACAGTGAGAGGCCCGCGTACCGAAAAAAAAAAAAGGAATCTTAATCTTTAAAACAAGTGTAATTAGTTTTTAAATATTGGAATTTAACCACATGACTGACAGAAAAGTGTATTGGCTAAAAAAAAAAATTTCAAAAAGATCTTGGGAAAAAGAAAGAACGTATTTCCTTGCTATATTTTTACTCTCTTGTTTGGTTAAGACCAATGTTAATGAGTATTGTCAGTCTCTGGGGTCCTCTTCTCATGCATCGTATAAAATTAAAATAACTAGTCACTTTGTTAGAACCTTGGCCACGATACGGGTGCAGTGTTATGGGGACAGATGACCATTTCTTTCACCGTGCCACTCCACAACAGTTTTGGATTATAATAGCCAGCAAAGCGTAATCTCACGTCAATCCAGAAAGAAACTCAGTTATCAAATCTCCATAAGCAAGTATTTGAAACCTAACATTCAAAAGACATTCCAGGCCATTTGGTGAAGGACTGCAATATGGATGACTTGAGATATTTCAGTCTTAGGAAATCCACCAGTGTCCTCAAACTGGAGGCTGAAACCTCCCAGAGCAAAGGACTCCCTGTTCTTCCTTATAGCTCCATCATGATATGAAAATTGCCCTCTTTGAGTGGGGCAGTTCACACTTTGGGGCTTCTTCCCTTTAGATGTCCTGCAGGAGCATTTTCAATGTGTGGATGATTACCTTCTTGCTTTATGATTCTAATTTGTCTTCCTTTTATTTAAAAAGTGGCAGATTAAGAGTAAAATATAAAATAATGGCATTTAGTGGGTGCTTGATTTTTCCACTGGCAATGTTATAAATATGGCCAAGCGTTTCCCTTTCAGATATGGAACAAGAAGTCATTTAGTGAGATTCTGAAGCATAAATTTAGGGCTATTTGCAAGGCACAAACAATATTCAAGCAGATTGATGCCTGGAATATGTAACTTATACTGAATGGTTCATGTAAAACAGCCCAGAAATGGATGTTGGATTTATGGGTTTGGGCCGTTGCCAGATGTGGCAAGCTTGCCTGGCCTATGACACAAAGCAATGAGCTATAGAACATTCTCCTATCTGTACCCAAAGGGCACCTGTACCAAATCGAATGGAAAATGTTTCCCCATTCCTTATTTATACCTCACTTCATTCCAAAGACTGGAAGAACGGTAAGTAGTTTGTGCCTGGGGACAATAAAAGAGTGGAGACAGACCCCACGAGACTGCACAGCAGCCTGGATGCACAATTCAATGTCCTACTTCCCAGGAGGACAAATATGAATTGATGTCTTTTAGTATATGAATTGTCCTGTATTCCTATTTCAAATATAAATTAATTTGAAATATTTAAATATGCACCTATAATTAAAATATTTGTTTTAATTAGTAGTAACATCGGTGCTTCATTTTTAAGTATTAATTAAAATATTTAAATATGCAACTTGCCTCCTGTATGCTAGATATATTGCGCCTGCAACAATACTCCAGATTCACAGTTTGGCTGAACGATTGGGCATATGGAGCTAACTTACTAAAGATCCGTTTGGACTATTTCTTATTCGCCTCTAATCCCAGTCAAATTGGTTTTCCATTTCAATACATCAGCCATTTTTCAAGGTAGTCACGGGCTCTGCCCCTCAGGTTACCACCCCTTTTTGTTTGAATTTCACAGAACTTGTCTGAATCAAAATAATCTCAATGTAGAATAACCCCAAACTGAAGGATATTAGAATTCTCCATCCCTCCCTCAGCTCCCTCTTTTCCTTGACATTTTCCCAAATGTCAAGAGTTCTTTCTATTGAGATTCTTCTAAGTTTTTCTCATTTTCTTTGCCTGCCGTGAAGGTATTTATTTTGCATGTATAACAATGCACCCATTTCCAATTTAAAAGGATTTAAATGGCAAACACAGGTTTCAAACCCATAAACAACAAAAGAGAGAAATTTTTGCTCTCCAAACTCACCTGGACCACAAATCTCAACATTTAGAGAAGAGGGTGCTGGTCTGTTGGTCACAGTAACTGATAAATCCACAACCTGAAATCTACTGATTCATCCAGTAGATTAATCTACTGAACATTACAAAGTGCCAAGCCAGGAGCCAGGTCTGTGGATGACTCAGGAAGTTCAAAGTCTAGGTAGGATAATTCTAATAAATAAAATGTAACCCATAATACTTGCTATGGTCTGGATGTTTGTGTCCCCCAAAATTCACATGCTGAAATCCTAACACCCAAAGGTGATGGCATTAGGAGGTGGGGTCTTTGGGAGGTGATTAAGTCATGAGGGTGGAGCCCTCATGGATGGGATTAGTGCCTTTATAAAAGAGACCCCAGAAGGCTCCTTCACCCCTTCCACCAGGTGAGGATACAGTGGGAAGTCTGCAACCCGGAAGAGATCCTTCACCCAAGGATGCTGACACCCTGGTCTCAGACGGCCAGCCTCCAGAACCGTGAGCGATAAATTTCTATTGTTTATAAGTCACTCAGTCTGTGGTACTTTAACAGCATGATCTTTACTGCAGTGTTTCATAAAAATATCAATCAAATATAATATATACCTGTGCATATGCATCCCATAAAATCTTTCTTTTCCCCCACTATGAAGCCCTTTCTGGAAAGTCATTCTAAATTAATGGAAAGCCCCAGGCTTGGGTTCATGATATCATTCAGGTGTTCAAATAGTTCAGTGTGCCCCGTGGACCAAGAACAGAAAGACCCCAAACAAATTGTGAATTCTTTCCACCTATGACAACACCTCTGATAAAGCACTGAGAGCGGAAATTAGAATTTTAAAAAATAATGCAGAGAATGTGTTCATCATAAATTCAAGGCACTTCCCATTACAAAAGCTCATGTTTCCCCTTCATCTTGATCACACTATTCTACTAAACCCCTAACAAAATCAATTGTGAGTCATTTATTCAATTTTTCTCTCTAAAAAAATACATCTTGCATTCTGTCACTCTTAGAATTCAAAAGAGAAAAACGGTGAGACTTAATCCCACAGCATTCGTTAATGAAATGCAGGATGGGGGAAATCAATCTTATAATAATCCATTACCATCACCAGCCCAGCAAACACATTTTCTTGCTTCACTGTGGCCTCTTCCCACTTAGGAAATGTTGAAACTCGAACCCAAGTTGCAATTGGTGTCTTTCTAGACCTATTGTTCCCAATTAGAGTAGAGAGAGCATCTATCGATGTGTGATCCAGCAAAACCATATGGATTTTGCTGGATCTTCCTATATCTCCTCTCAGGCATATCCCCAAATGAGGTTAAAATTACATAAGGAATTGCATTTTCATTTGACCTTCTCTTGCTAAGCCTTTGGGGCCAGTTGCAAAATCTACACTGTGCACAGTTACCCTCAGAATCCGTGCTTAACTGGTCGAAATTATACTGTTCCTTGCAAACCTATTACTCACCCGTCAGCATCTGTTTCAGTTCACTATTACATCATAGGAAGCACACAACTATACTAATTTTCATTTTAGGCCTGTTTCATCTTACTATTTCTCTCACCAAAGGGTTACCCTGAGAGCTGAGTAGATGAGCCCTAAACCAGTGTCATATGTGATTTTTAAACCAATGGCTACTTCCGGGAAAAAAATCAAGACTTTTCCATCCCCCGCCCCCCAATATAAGTGGGCATAGCTTTCCCTTGCAATCTCTGTCCAGAGCAACACTGTTCACTGCTTTCTTCTTGCTTTAGAGATTTAATGTATCAGGCAAGTAGCTTCTGATTCTGTGCTAAGGATACACATGTGGGTCTAAAGATTTGACCCACAAAATTCCTCGGTGTGTTCAAACCATGCCTTGACAGGTGTGGTCCTTTTGTCGTGGCCAATGCCTGGATGCGAGAAAGGCCCAGAAATCTGGCACCAAATTGCAACATCCCATCCAAGCCGATGCAAGAAAAGAGACTGTGGACAGCAACAGGGAAGCATCAGGAGAACGCTTTCCCAAAGGAGTCTCAAGTCTAATTCACAGCTGTCAACGGATGCATTATGCAACCGGGAACTCCCCCATCCTCTCACAAACAGGGCGATGGTGTGTGTCATTTTTTAAATCAACTCTCCAAATGTGTGCCTTTATGCATTAATATCTTGTTCCTGGCTCTCCTAAATAAGTTCTTTTAAAAAGCAACTTAAAAACAGACACCTGAATGAGAAGATGGAACTGATTGTCATTGTTGGTGGAACTTTTTTTCAAATGGTATTATTAGGTCACTAAAAAAAAGGAGCCTTTCTCTTTCTTGGGCAGGGAAGAGGTGAGAACACATTTTGTAAACTTCAACCTTGGTGTTTAGGATTTTTGATCCAGTGAACGTACCGAAGCCTGTATCTTGATCCCGGCTAAATTGTCTTCCAGCTCATTTCATAGATTGTTCCAGGCGCATCTGACACACTTTAATACTGAAATGCCAATTAGACACCCCTGCAAACCACCTCCACTCTCTCACATTACCCTAGATTTGGACTTTACTTTCCTTGCTATACTTGAGCTGCTCTTTTCAATCACATGCCACTTACCCCTAAAAAGCGTTGTCAAAGGGGAAAAAGATGTGTGGTCGTAAAGTCACCCAGTTTAAAACCAGCTCCAGGCTCAGTCCCCCCACCAAAGGCTGCAAGAACTCAAAGAGAGAGCTCACCCCAGGGAGCCTGTGGCCCTTTCGGGACCTCTCCTCCCAGCCCAGCTGTGAGCTAGGGAATTTCTGCAGCGGGCACTATACCCTGACAGCTGGAGCAGCAACTCTGTGCCCATCAGACCCAAATAAATCCTGAGGTCAGGGAAAAGTCTGACAAAATCCATTGCTTTGGCCCTCTGGGGTAAGTAAATGATCATCTGAAATCCATCCCCGCCTGAGAATTATTAAAATTAGAAGCCACATGGAAGTCATCCAACTAAAGAAAAGCTTAGGGGGAAGGGGGGAGAGATCCCGTCCTCTACCCGGAAAAGGAGCTTCTGTTCAACTTTATTAAATGTTTTAAGCAGATTTAAGTTTGAGTCAAGGGACAAATTCCCGCCCTCCGAGGGGCACGCTCCCAGAAACTTGGAGATGAGCTGCAGACCTGGTCACGGGGGCTGCACGTGACGTGGGGGGGGGGGGATGGGTGCAGGAGGGAGCAAGGCGGAGGGAGCTGGAAGGGAAGCAAAGGGGGGCAAAGGTGTGAGATGTTCATGTTGTGGGATTTTATCAACATTTAAGGAAGAGGGCAGAGTTCTTGGAAGAGCCCGCAAAGGCCTCTGACGGAATGCTGGGGGGCGGGGCTGCGGCTGCAGAGCTGCCCTAATTACATGTTCAGCAGAAACGAGGTTGTGATCCTCATGATGGGTGAGCTCTGGGAAGTTTGCTGTCTCCCTGGGGACCTACAGTTAAGTGACACTGCCAAGCTGAGGCATTCTCGAAAGCTCATGAGTGTGGCATGGGACAAGGAACCTCTGCTGAAGATGGGTGACAGCCAGAGGGGAGAGCCAACGGGGGGATCCCCACTCCCGAAGAGTCCCCTTTAGCTAACTTGATCGAAGAGGGGGAGCCCCCTGGGCTACACAGGCTTCTAAGCCCTTCTTCTACCTGAAACTATTAAGTTGTATAAAAAAACCTACCCCACACGGCCATCCCTTCTACTTGCAAGTATGGTGAGCCGATGCAAACAGAGAATATACTGAAATCTCTGTCCAGTCTACAGAAAGCCCCTCACCTGAGCGTTCAGGAAAAGAAGGCCTGGCTCTCATTGCCCTGTCTCTGTTTCAGAGCCCCAGCTTCCTGGCCTCAGCTCCCCACTCTCCACCTCTTTCGCTTTCTCTGGCATGCATTGTTCCTACGGATCAGAAAATTCCATACGCAATTTGGACATCAAGACCCACCCACGTCCTGGATCTGCCCTTCACTAGCTGGTGGCTTTGAGCCAGCTGACCTTGAACTTCTCTGAACCTCAGTTTCCTCATCCATCAATTGGGAATCATAATAGCACCTACTTCACAGGCTTGTGGGGAAGTTCAAATAAGGTTACTGGATGCTTGGTACTGGGGACACTGGGCAAACAGGAGCTGCTGTGGTGGAAGGTTTGCTGCTGCTGGAAGGTTTCTGCCTCCCCATCCTCCATCCACGCTCGCACTCTTTCTTGCCCGATTCCTTGGCTCCAACCCAAACCCTGTTCCTAAATTTTATAACGCTTTGCCTGCTCCGTCTTCATGTCATGTTTATATCAAAAGTCACCCATCAGAGAGATGAAAGCAGGGAAGAGGCATTTTATTTCTGAAGTTGTTAATTTTACTGTAGATTTCAAAAAAAAAGAGGATCACCCATCTGTCAAAAAAAAAAAGGCAAAATAAAAGATTTTTTAAAATAATGATTTAAGTGCCGGCCAAAACGATATGAAAGTGGATTTATCTCGGCTACCAAGTGGAATTAGAAGGTGTTGGTGTACAACCCCAAAACTGCCTTTTTGAAAAGAAAGACAGAGAATAGGATCTTTTAAAAAATACAATGAGCTGTCAGTTTGCCCCAACAAACTCTTCTGGATAAACAGATACAGAGCAGTGACTTTCAATTGAAGATTGGAGCCAGAGTTTCTCCCGTCTTAGACCCACACGCCCATACGCGCAGATTTTTTGTGGTTCATACAATTTGCATTTCTCTACTGGTTTTACTCTGATTAACTGCAGATGTAGTTTGTACAGGCAATGCTTCCACATGGCCGTGCAATGCAATCCTTCCCTCACTTCTCTTCTGAGGCTGACTTTCGCCAGCTGGCCTGCCTGCTCACATTCTGACAGGTACCCACCAAGGAAAACACGTGAAGACACACACGCTGCAAGAGTGCAAATCTTCGCAAGGGACTAAAAACACTCAGCTTTCTCTCCTGAGGTCTAGACCCCAAAGCACTTTCCAAAGTCACAATTAAATCACAAGCAAAACAATGAATCCCTTTCTCTACCTAAGGTGAATTTTTAAAAGTTGCAAACTTAACCAATGTCTGCACTTGCCATGCAAACCCACATATGAACAGAGTCAGTCTCCCAAGCAAATGGGTCCAGGGTCGAAGTGTTCTACATTTTCTGAGCCTAACTGAGCCCCTTCTCACCCCCAGGTTTCCCTCCAGGAGTCAAAGCCCCACTCACCTCACTCATGATGCTGTAACAGCAGCTCCGATATCTCTACCAGCCACACGGAGAGCACTGCTCAGGGGTCGCAGCTCCCCGGTCCTGGCTTTTCTCTTAAAAAGGGCTGCCCAGTGGCATCATGCCTCCCGTGAACCAATGAGATTCATTCACCTGTCTGAACGCCTGGCAGATATCTGAGGGCTCCCAGGGCCACCTAGTGGAGCAAAGGAAGAAGGCGGGCTCGGTCACATCTCCAAGTCCTGCCAGGGAGGGAAGGAAACCACAGATGACAAAATAGTCAAAGTCAGAGGCACACGGATCATCACAGGTTTGCCACTGAACATAATTTCAAGGGGTACAGGATTTAGACATGTGGGAAATGCACTTTCAATGTCGGTGAACAGAAGGGATTTTTTTTTCAAAGGAAGACCAGTTCTGAAAATGCCGGTGCCGGCCGTTCCACACCCCTCCTGGTTTTCTCAGGAGCTGCCATTTCCTCATCCTCTGTAGCACAGTCTCAGCCTTCAGAGTTGAACATGCCCCACTCCTCCTCCAGCCCCAAACCTGCCAGCCTGCTTGCACCCCAGAAACTCATCCCCTAGTGGGGTCATGGACCTGGAGAGTCACGCTGGGACCTCAGAGGAGAGCAGCTCCCCCAGCTTTGCCTATTGGGTGTCATAGCCTCACAAGAGCCAGGAGGAAAATGGCTTTGACCCTGGAATCTGCCCGTCCAACCTGGCTGTGAAGATCCTTTTGCCCAGGTCTGGACTCCTAAGACCCTGAGAAGCATCCGAGTGGGCCCTTGATTTTCACAAGGCAGACGTCACAGATGAGAATGTGGCTGATGCACAGAACTGAGAGGCGTGTGACTGCCTGTCTCCTTGGTCCTTCCTGCAACTTGCCGGCTTCAGCTGGGCCAGATTCAAGCACAGGAGCCTCAGAGTGGTAACAACGATGCCTTCTCATGGCAGATCCTCCGAAGGATAACAGTAACTTCTCACGTGCCGAGGACCTACCGGAAATACAAACATACCCAAGTGGTGACTATGGAATAGCTCATATAGATAAATAAATGAGGACCTGGGTACAGCTATATGATCCTCAGATGCCCCCACGGGCCTCACTTTTCACCCAGAACACAGACATTCAATCAGCAGCTGCTCTTGGAATCAATGCTAGTCACAGCCCTATCTCTGACTCTCCTGCATTGGCTTCCATCACCTCCATCACCTCAGTAGCATCTCCCTTCAACTTCCTCCTCCAAGGCTCCTTCCTCCCTCACTTCACGCCCCAGGGGGTTTTCAGGCCACCTCCATGCCCTCCTTGTCCAGGCTTTCTGTTGCCAGTGGGCACCCCCAGCTCTGTACCCCAACAATCATGGCAAATCTTAATTCTCTCCCCATTCCCTGTACTTTCCTGATTGTCCTTACTGCCTGGGAATGGCCCACGGTGACTGCTCCGGGGTGGAGTCCCACCATCTCTGCCTCGCAGCCACCCTGGGACGCAGATGCCCTGGTGGGACCTGGGAATATTTGGGTGACCTACTGTTTGAAACCCGACCTGTTGGATCCACAGAAGCTACTTCCTGAGTTTGGAGGAGAAAGTAAGAAGTGGTGACCGCAGGGCAGGTGCAAGATTTAAGGAGGCACTCACTCTCAGGTCCATGCACATACTGACGCTGCACTTGCTCAAACCCGAGAATCAGCGCCTCCTTAAATTGTGTGCCCTGGGTGCCGGAATTGTGCCAGCCTGGTCCTGGCCCTGCTGGCAGCTCCCCAGTTCCCAGGAGGGGGTTGATGAGCTTCATACCAAAGAATAAAAGCACAGTGAAAGGAGAGAACAGAACCCCTCTGGACGCCATCAAAGAAGAGGCTTGAACGTGGTTCTTTGGAGAGTGTTCGAACCAGAATGTACATTTCAAGATGGAACCAGAACAGGTAAATACAATCAACAGCACGAGCACCGGATGGAAACTTCAAAACCTGTGAGCACAGGCTGCCCGAGGAGGCTGAGGCAGAAGCGCTGGGTCCGAGCCCTCATCTGTGCCCTGTGAGCACACGTGAGCAGGACCACGAAGCAGCAAGAAACACGAGTCCCCTATGGCTTGTGGGAACCCATCTTCTTAATTTATAGCCGCTTTAGGTAGGAATTGTGTCTGTAGAAAGGCCCCTTTCAATGGGAAGATTGGTGCATTCATTATAATAAATCCTATTTCACAGAGCAACAGAAATGGACTTAATATATAAATTATGCATACATGCACATATCCTAACCACACAAATCATTTGCAAGCTATCAAAGCATCTGCCTGCTGGCACATCCTGACAGCGTGCTCCTTAAATTCTCACCCTCCTTCCTCCCGCCCCCTGTTCCCAATTTCACACGTGGGAGGGCCCAGGTGGGATGCTTTTAGGACTCCCCAGCGGGTTAGAAAGTGGAGTTGGGAAGCGGAAGGTCAAGGTGGAGAAATGGGACTGCAGTGCTACCCGCAAATGCACCACAGACCAGAGGAGGGAGAGCAGGGCTCCATCCTGCCCTTGAGAAGCAGAACCACACCCTCCGAAGGGGAGCCTGTGTGGCTGGGAATTCTGAGCACCCGGTGGCTGGAGGGAGCGGGGGAGCTCTCCCAGCGGCAACCTTGGCGGCATCCCATGGTTTTGCAGGCTGTGCTAGGGCAGAGGGCACAAGAGGAGGGGCACCAAGGACCAGCCTGTGCTCTGCTGCCCTGGCTCTGGTGCAGACACGGATTTTCTCCTCCCACAGACACACGTACAGAATTGCAACAGCTTCAGATTTAGGGATCAGTAAGTATACTTTAGCGGGGGTTCCCAAGGGGAGGGGCCAGGATTGGTGGTGTACAGAGTGTGGGCTGTGGCTTTACTGAGTAGAGCGTGCAATTGATTGGGACAAACTGGGAGGGGGGGTATAAAGGTTATGGATGGATGATGATATAGGCTGAATTGTGTCCCCCACAAAATTCATGTATCAAGGTTCGAACCCATCATAACTCCAAATGTGACTGTATTTGGAGATAGGGTCTTAAAAGAGGTAATTAAGGTAAAATGAGGTCATATGGGTAGTCCCAAGTCCAATAGGACTGGTGTCTTATAAGAAGAGGAAATTTGGACACAGTCCCATTACAGAGGGAAGATGTGGAGACACAGAGAGAAGATGGCCTACAAGACAAGGAGAAAGGCCTCAGGAGAAACCAACCCTGCCAACACCTTGATACTGGATTTCCAGCCCCCAGGACTGAGAGAAAGTAACTTTCTATTGGTTAAGCCTCCCATCCTGCAGTGCTTTGTTATGGTGACTCAAGCAAACATATAGAAAACCTAGCAAGCACTTGGAGAGGACCTTTGGGGAAAGGCTAGAAGGACCTTAAAGGGGATTTCATCAGTGTTTGCCATGTCCCCCACAGTTTAACACTATTCATTCCCCAGGGCATCTTTAGTAAAGCAGTTATCTCTTGTTAATAAGTTGTGAGGTTGTGTCTGTTTTAGAAAACACAAGGCAGAGACAGCTTCAAGATGGCCGAAGAGTAAGATATGGAGATCACCTTCCTCCCCACAGATACACCAGAAATATATCTACACGTGGAACAACTCCTACAGAACACCTACTGAACGCTGGCAGAAGACCTCAGACCTCCCAAAAGGCAAGAAACTCCCCACGTACCTGGGTAGGGCAAAAGAAAAAAGAAAAAACAGAGACGAAAGAATAGGGATGGGATCTGCACCAGTGGGAGGGAGCTGTGAAGGATGAAAGGTTTCCACACACTAGGAGCCCCTTCGCGGGCGGAGACTGTGGGTGGCAGAGGCGGGGAGCTTTGGAACCGCGGAGGAGAGCGCAGCCACAGGGGTGCGGAGGGCAAAGCAGAGAGATTCCCGCACAGAGGATCGGTGCTGACCGGCACTCACCAGCCCAAGAGGCTTGTCTGCTCACCCGCGGGGCGGGCGGGGGCTGGGAGCTGAGGCTCGGGCTTCGGTTGGATCCCAGGGAGAGGACTGGGGTTGCTGTGTGAACACAGCCTGAAGGGGGCTAGTACGCCACGGCTGGCTGGGAGGGAGTCCGGGGAAAAGTCTGGACCTGCTGAAGAGGCAAGAGACCATTGTTTCGGGGTGCGCGAGGAGAGGGGATTCAGAGCACTGCCTAAATGAGCTCCAGACATGGGCACGAGCTGTGGCTATCAGCGTGGACCCCAGAGACGGGCACGAGATGCTAAGGCTGCTGCCGCCGCCACCAAGAAGCCTGTGTGCGAGCACAGCTCACTATCCACACCTCCCCTACTGGAGCCTGTGCAGCCCGCCACTGCCAAGGTCCCGGGATCCAGGGACAACTTCCCCAAGAGAACACACGGTGTGCCTCAGGCTGGTGCAACATCATGCCGGCCTCTGCAGCCGCAGGCTCGCCCCGCACTCGGGACCCCTCCCTACCCCCGGCCTGAGTGAGTCAGAGCCCCTGAATCAGCTGCTCCTTTAACCCCATCCCGTCTGGGCGTGAACAGACACCCTCAGGCGACCTACATGCAGAGGCGGGGCCAAATCCAAAGCTGAACGCCGGGAGCTGTGCGAACAGAGAAGGGAAATCTCTCCCAGCAGCCTCAGGAGCAGCGAATTAAATCTCCACAATCAACTTGATGTACCTGCATCTGTGGAATACCTGAATAGACAACGAATCGTCCCAAATTGAGGAGGTGGACTTTGGGAGCAACGATATATAATTTTTTCCCCTTTTCCCCTTTTTGTGAGTTTGTATGTGTATGCTTCTGTGTGTGATTTTGTCTGTATAGCTTTGCTTCTACCATTTGTCCTAGTGTTCTGTCCGTCCAGTTTTTTTGATGTTTGTTTGTTTTTTTAGTATAGTTTTTAGTGCTTGTTATCTTGTTATTGATGGATTTGTTTTTTGGTTTGGTGGCTCTCTTGTTTCTTTTTTTTTTTTTTTTTTTTTTTTACTATTTAAAAAAATATTTTTTAATACTTTTTATTTTAATAACTTTATTTTATTTTACTTTATTTTATTTTATTTTATGTTGTCTTCTTCTTTCTTTCCTTCTTTTTTTTCCTCCCTTTTATTCTGAGCCATGTGGATGACAGGTTCTGGGTGCTCCAGTCAGGCATCATGGGTGTGCCTCTGAGGTGGGAGAGCCAAGTTAAGAACACAGGCCCACAAGAGACCTCCCAGCTCCAAGTAATATCAAACAGCAAATATTTCCCAGAGATCTCCATCTCAACACCAAGACCCAGCTCCACTCAACGACCAGCAAGCTACAGTGCAGGACACCCTATGCCAAACAACTAGCAAGACAGGACACAACCCCACCCATTAGCAGAGAGGCTGCCTAAAATCATAATAAGGCCACAGACACCCCAAAACACACCACCAGACATGGACCTGTCCACCAGACAGACAAGATACAGCCTCATCCACCAGAACACAGGCACTAGTCCCCTCCACCAGGAAGCCTACACAACACACTCAACCAACCTTAGCCACTGGGGACAGACACCAAAAACAACAGGAACTACGAACCTGCAGCCTGAGAAAAGGAGACCCCAAACACAGTAAGTTAAGCAAAATGAGAAGACAGAGACACACACAGCAGATGAAGGAGCAACGCAAAAACCCACCAGACCTACCAAATGAAGAGGAAATAGGCAGTCTACCTGAAAAAGAATTCAGAAAAGGATAGTAAAGATGATCCAAAATCTTGGAAATAGAATGGAGAAAACACAAGAAACGTTTAACAAGGACCTAGAAGAACTAAAGAGCAAACAAACAGTGATGAACAACACAATGAATGAAAATAAAAATTCCCTAGAAGGAATCAATAGCAGAATAACTGAGGCAGAAGAACGGATAAGTGACATGGAAGATAAAATAGTGGTAATAACTACTGCAGAGCAGAATAAAGAAAAAAGAATGAAAAGGATTGAGCACAGTCTCAGAGAATTCTGGGACAACATTTAACGTACCAACATTCGAATTATAGGTTTCCCAGAAGAAGAAGAGAAAAATAAAGGGACTGAGAAAATATTTGAAGAGATTAGAGTTGAAAACTTCCCTAATATGGGAAAGGAAATAGTTAATCAAGTCCAGGAAGTACACAGAGTCCCATACAGGATAAATCCAAGGAAAACAAGCCAAGACACATATTCATCAAACTATCAAAAATTAAATACAAAGGATAAATATTAAAAGCAGCAAGGGAAAAACAACAAATAATACACAAGGGAATCCCCATAAGGTTAACAGCTGATCTTTCAGCAGAAACTCTGCAAGTCAGAAGGGAGTGGCAAGACATATTTAAAGTGATGAAAGGGAAAAACCTACTACCAAGATTACTCTACCCAGCAAGGATCTCATTCGGAATTGATGGAGAAATTAAAATCTTTACAGACAAGCAAAAGCTAAGAGAATTCAGCACCACCAAACCAGCTTTACGACAAATGCTACAGGAACTTCTCTAGGCAGGAAACACAGAGAAGGAAAAGACCTACAATAACAAACCCAAAACAATTAACAAAATGGGAATAAGAACATACATATCGATAATTACCTTAAATGTAAGTGGATTAAATCCTCCAACCAAAAGACAGACTGGCTGAATGGATACAAAAACAACACCCATATATATGCTGTCTAAAAGAGACCCACTTCAGACCTAGGGACACATATAGACTGAAAGTGAGGGAATGGAAAAAGATATTCCATGAAAGTAGAAATCAAAAGAAAGCTGGAGTAGCAATTCTCATATCAGAATAAATAGACTTTAAAACAAAGTCTATTACAAGAGACAAAGAAAGACAATACATAATGATCAAGGGATCAATCCAAGAAGAAGATATAACTATTGTACATATTTATGCACCCAACATAGGAGCACCTCAATACATAAGGCAAATACTAACAGCCATAAAAGGGGAAATCGACAGTAACACCCTTATAGTAGGGGACTTTAACACACCACTTTCACCAATGGACAGACATCCAAAATGAAAATAAATAAGGAAACATAAGCTTTAAATGATACATTAAACAAGATGGACTTAATTGATATTTATAGGACATTCCATCCAAAAACAACAGAATACACATTCTTCTCAAGTGCTCATGGAACATTCTCCAGGATAGATCATATCTTGAGTCACAAATCAAGCCTTGGTAAATTTAAGAAAATTGAAATTGTATCAAGTAACTTTTCCAACCACAACGCTATGAGACTAGATATCAATTACAGGAAAAGATCTGTAAAATTACAAACACATGGAGGCTAAACAATACACTACTTAATACCCAAGAGATCACTGAAGAAATCAAAGAGGAAATCAAAATATACCTAGAAAAAATGACAATGAAAACACAATGACCCAAAACCTATAGGATGCAGCAAAAGCAGTTCTAAGGAGGAAGTTTATAGCAATACAATCCTACTTTAAGAAACAAGAAACATCTCAAGTAAACAACCTAACATTACACCTAAAGCAATTAGGGAAACAAGAGCCAAAAAACCCCAAAGTTAGCAGAAGGAAAGAAATCACAAAGATCAGGTCAGAAATAAATGAAAAAGAAATGAAGGAAACAATAGCAAAGATCAATAAAACTAAAAGTTGGTACTTTGAGAAGAGAAACAAAATTGATTAGCCAGACTCATCAAGAAAAAAAAGGAGAAGACTCAAATCAATAGAATTAGAAATGGAGAAGTAACAACTGACACTGCAGAAATACAAAGGATCATGAGAGATTACTACAAGCAACTATATGCCAATAAAATGGACAACCCGGAAGAAATGGACAAATTCTTAGAAAAGCACAACTCTCTAAGACTGAACCAGGAAGAAATAGAAAATATGAACAGACCAATCACCAGCACCGAAATTGAAAGTGTGATTAAAAATCTTCCAACAAACAAAAACCCAGGACCAGATGGCTTCACAGGCGAATTCTATCAAACATTTAGAGAAGAGCTAACACCTATGCTTCTCAAACTCTTCCAAACTAGAGCAGAGGGAGGAACACTCCCAAAGTCATTTACGAGACCACCATCACCCTGATACCAAAACCAGACAAGGATGTCACAAAGAAAGAAAACTACAGGCCAATATCACTGATGAACATAAATACAAAAATCTTCAACAAAATACTAGCAAACAGACTCCAACAGCACATTAAAAGGATCATACACCATGATCAAGTGGGGTTTATCCCAGGGATGCAAGGATTCTTCAGTATACGTAAATCAATCAATGTGACACACCATATTAACAAATTGAAGGAGAAAAACCATATGATCTCAATAGCTGCAGAGAAAGCTTTTGACAAAATTCAACATCCATTTATGATAAAAGCTCTCCAGAAAGTAGGCATAGAGGGAACTTTCCTCAACATAATAAAGGCCATAAATGACAAACCCACAGGCAACATCATTCTCAATGGTGAAAAACTGAAAACACTTCCACTAAGATCAGGAACAAGACAAGGTTGCCCACTGTCAGCACGATTATTCAACATAGTTTTGGAAGTATTAACCACAGCAATTAGAGAAGAAAAGGAAATAAAAGGAATCCAAATCGGAAAAGAAGAAGTAAATCTCTCACTGTTTGCAGATGACATGCTACTCTACATAGAGAATCCTAAAGATGCTACCAGAAAGCTACTAGAGCTAATCAATGACTTTGGTAAAGTAGCAGGATACAAAATTAATGCATAGAAACCTCTTGCATTCCTATACACTAATGATGAAAAATCTGAAAGTGAAAACACTCCCATTAAGAAAACACTCCCATTTACCATTGCAACAAAAAGAATAAAATATCTAGGAATAAACCTACCTAAGGAGACAAAAGGCCTGTATGCAGAAAATTATAAGACACTGATGAAAGAAATTAAAGATGATACAAATAGATGGAGAGATCTACCATGTTCTTGGATTGGAAGAATCAACATTGTGAAAATGACTATACTACCCAAAGCAATCTACAGATTCAATGCAATCTCTATCAAACTACCACTGGCATTTTTCACAGAACTAGACCAAAAATTTCACAATCTGTATGGAAACACAAAGGACCCCAAATAACCAAATCAATCTTGAGCAAGAAAAATGGAGCTGGAGGAATCAGGCTCCCTGACTTCAGACTATACTACAAAGCTACAGTAATCAAGACAGTATGGTTCTGACAAAAACAGAAATATAGACCAATGGAACAGGATAAAAAGCCCAGAGATAAACCCACACACATATGGTCACCTTATCTTTGATAAAGGAGGCAAGAATATACAGTGGGGAACAAACAGCCTCTTCAATAAGTGGTGCTGGGAAAACTAGACAGCTACATGTAAAAGAATGAAATTAGAACACTCCCTAACACCATACATAAAAATAAACTGAAAATGGATTAAAGACCTAAATGTAAGGCCAGACACTATCAAACTCTTAGAAGTAAACATAAGCAGAACACTCTAAGACATAAATCACAGCAAGATCCTTTTTGACCCACCTCCTAGAGAAATGGAAATAAAAACAAAAATAAACAAATGGCACCTAATGAAACTTCAAAGCTTTTGCACGGCAAAGGAAACTATAAACAAGATGAAAAGACAACCCTCAGAATGGGAGAAAATATTTGCAAATGAAGCAACTGACAAAGGATTAATCTCCAAGATTTACAAGCTGCTCATGCAGCTCAATAACTAAAAAACAAACAACCCAATCCAAAAATGGGCAGAAGACCTCAATAGACATTTCTCCAAAGAAGATATACAGATTGCCAACAAACACATGAAAGAATGCTAAACATCATTAATCATTAGAGAAATGCAAGTCAAAACTACAATGAGATATCATCTCACACCGGTCAGAATGGGCATCATCAAACAATCTACAAACAATAAATGCTGGAGAGGGTATGGAGAAAAGGGAACCCTCTTGCACTGTTGGTGGGAATGTAAATTGATACAGTCACTATGGAGAACAGTATGGAGGTTCTTTAAAAAGCTACAAATAGAACTACCATACGACCCAGCAATCCCACTACTGGGCATATACCCTGAGATAATCATAATTCAAAAAGATTCATGTACAAAATTTTTCATTGCAGCTGTACTTACAATAGCCAGGACATGGAAGCAACCAAATTGTCCATTAACAGATGAATGGATAAAGAAGATGTGGCACATATATACAATGGAATATTACTGAGCCATAAAAGAAGTGAAATTGAGTTATTTGTAGTGAGATGGATGGACCTAGGGTCTGTCATACAGAGTGAAGTAAGTCAGAAAGAGGAAAACAAATACTGTATGCTAACCAATATATATGGAATCTTAAAAAAAAATTTTTTTAAATGGATCATGAAGAACCTAAGATCAAGACGAGAATAAAGGCACAGACCTACTAGAGAATGGACTTGAGGATACGAGGAGGGGGAAGCTTAAGCTGGGACAAAGTGAGAGAGTGGCATGGACATATATACACTACCAAACCTAAAATAGATAGCTAGTGGGAAGCAGCCGCATAGCACAGGGAGATCAGCCTGGTGCTTTGTGACCACCTAGAGGGGTGGAATAGGGAGGGTGGGAGGGAGGGTGACGCAAGAAGGAAGAGATATGGGAACATATGTTTATGTGTAACTGATTCACTTTGTTACAAAGCAGAAACTAACACACCATTGTAAAGCAGTTAAACTCCAATAAAGATGTTAAAAAAAAAAAAAGAAAACACAAGGCAATGCCGAGTGTGGCCACAGAGGGCGAAGCAAGCTGCCCGTGGGAAATCAGTGCCCACGGGTGACACAGGACGCATCTGCGTGTGCACCCCACACGTCTCCACGATGCTCGTGGCCAGTTCCACGGGCACCCTGACACAGAGTGCTCCTCTCTCACGTGCCCAGGTGGGCTCTTGGACCACAAATCTCAGCCAGCCCCATCCATGCACTTGGGGCACTGGTGCCCCAACCAGCCATGAGACCACGGATGACAAAGGTCCTCCTCTTGGACTCCCCAAGGACAAGGGTAATAAACAATAAACCTTGCCATGTCGTTCTGATACGCAGTCATGTTTGAGAATCACTGCTTGAAGCAGTGATAGGACACACACACACACACACACACATCACTTACTCACTCCTTCCAAACTTCCCAGGCTCCGTCTTGCCACCTACCCCCACTCCCCTTACCTCCTGTTAGGATGTGCACAGACATTGCTGACTCTTACATGGACCAATCTTATTTAAACAGCTTCAACACAACCCTATCCTATGACCCTCATCAGATCAGCCAAACACCATATTACATGATAGATGAAGCCAGGAACCAGAAGCTTAGAACTTTAATCCTTGACAGGAGCAATCGTTTTCCCTATGACCTTGGCCACGCCTCTGCATTCCTCAGTGTCTCGTTTCCTTCACTGGTAATATAGAAGTATTAAAACCTCACATCTGCCAACATAAGCAAAAATATATACTCTAAATATATTGAGCTGGGAAATAAATTTTGAAGGAACTTCAGGAGGATTAGATCTACAGCTTCCTATATTAGACCTGGGGGAATCCTTCAGCCCTGCTGAATTAAACTACAGACATGTGGTTCTATAATTTATGAAAAACTATACAATATGGATAGATTATTTTCATCTTCTTGGAAGCATGATCCTGCCTGAAGGTGCAAATTTGGACCAGGCGGTCTTTCAAATCTTCCTTTGGGCTTACTTAGAGGGATACTATATATTGATGACCTAAGGCTTTTCCTCAGACTTTCAGACCCAATGCATCACTTGCGTACAATGGCAGGAGATGTGGGAGTTTTAAAAATATCCACCTCCTCTTTCATTTCTCCACCTTTGCTTCTCTACCACTTCATCTTTTGTGGCTTTTTGTGAACTCCATGTGCAACCGCAGTGCCGTCCTAATCCCTGAACATGAAAGCCTTCAGGGCAGAGAATGTGGCCATCCTCCCGTGATGGAGGATTCGTCAGCTCAGCATCAGTGGCTGGTTTTCCCCCTCCCTTCTGCCTTTACTGCTCCCCAACCAGAAGTCAACACTGGTCCCTTGGGGAATATAGGTCCCCACCCCCAAGTCTCAGCATCCCCACCCTAATGGGCAGACCCAGCGGGCTCCTGTCTTTGATCCCCCACCTTGTTTCCTGCTGCCTTGAATTCTTATCCCTCCTCCAGATCCCAGCCCTCTGCCAACCTCTGGATGTCACATGGTCCAGAGCTGGGAGGCTACCCTGGTTGTATCTACAAAAGTGCAAATGCAACCTAATTCTACAAACCGTTCCTAGAAACATTTCTTTATCACAATGCTTCATTCATGTGTTTGCTGTTTACACAAATCTAGTCTCTCCTTGATTTTAAGTCTCTTGAAAGAGAATGACACCATCCCACCCAGTACACTCTTCCACTGACCCCGCCCAGCATGGCGTCAGCTCCCAACACTACTTTCCAACAAATAAGTATCCTATTGGTCACTGAGTGTGAATGTTGCTATATAAAGAAAACTCTTTTTTTTTCTATAAAATTAGATTCACTTTCCAAAGCTAATGTGTAAGAATTTTCTCTTTTGAAAAGGAGAAAAGAGGATATTTCAAAAATCTCTATGCTATTAAGACAACTTTTTAAAACATTTCAAAAAATTGCTGGCCATTACAAAGAATGAAATAATACCATATGCAGCAACATGGGAGGACCTGGAGATTATCATACTAAGTGAAGTAAGTCAGACAGAGAAAGAAAAATATCATATGATATCACATGTGCAGAATCTAAAAGAATGATACAAATGAACTTTTTTACAAAACAGAAACAGACTCACAGACTTAGAGAATGAACTTATGGTTACCAGGGGAGAATGGTGGAAGGTGAGGTGGGTAGGGATAATTAGGGAGTTTGGGCTTGACATGTACACACTGCTATATTTAAAATAAATAACCAACAAGGACCTACTGTAAATTAATTAATTAATTGCTGGCAAGAGATTGACTTGTGGTAAACTTCCATGACTGTGTTTTACTGCCTTTTTAAAGAAAAACATAGATTAATAGAAATATTCGGTAATGGCCTTCCAAGGTTTTAGTAAATATCGCACAGCTGCCGTCCTGCCCCTGCTACTTCGCCCCTGCCCAACATGTGGGTTCCCCACCTTCTGTGCTCTAGAGCAACAGTCCCCAACCCTTTTGGCACCAGGGGCCAGTTTAGTGGAAGACAATTTTTCTAAGGACTGGTGGCGGGGTGGGAGAGGAGCGCGGGGCAGGGATGGTTCAGGCGGTAATGCGAGCAGTGGGGAGAGGCAGTGAAGCTTCGCTCGCTCGCTGCTCACTTCCTGCTGTGCGGCCCGGTTCCTAACAGGCCGTGGACCGGTACTGGTCCGCAGCCCGGGGGTTCGGGACCCCTGCTCTAGAGGTCACCCTTAACTGGCCACTCCGGATGATATATGTGTACATTTTATTATTTCTGGAAGGCATTGCAAGTTTGTTATCTTTGAGCTTTCTCTTCTCTCCCACCCACCCCATAGCTCTCTGTCTTAGCTAAAATAACTTGAGTTTACTTACCCAACCTTCCACCCCACCTTGACCCTTGGTGAGGTCACTCTTTATTTACAAAAGGCTCCACCAGCAGAAGAGAAAGGGGGATTATATGGGAGACGGACACATACGGGTCAAACCCCTCTGCCACGATTCTGTGGACCCTCTCTCTTGTCTCTTCTTCTAATTTCAAGTGCAACAGTCTTACCTGAAGCTGCTACTGTTCTCAAGGTTTAAATCACTCCCAGTTTAGGGACTTCCCTGACGGTCCGGTGGTTAAGACTTCACTTTCCAGTGCAGGGGCTGAGGGTTCGATCCCTAGTCGGGGAGCTAAGATCCCACATGCCTCATGGCCAAAACACCAAAACATAAAACAGAAGCAATATTGTAACAAATTCAATAAAGACTTTAAAAGTGGTCCACATCAAAAAAAATCTTTAAAATAAAAAAGATTTTTAAATCACTCCCTGCTTATAGATGAAAAGGTCATCTTATCACCTGCGGTCCCTTTTAGCCCAATTAAATGTCCAAGTCGGTCCCCGGGATGGACCTCCTGGACAGCTCCCAGAGCCAGCGTGCCACACCCTGCAGTGTGCTCTTTGATGGAAAGGTCAGTGGGTGTTTGTATTCAAAGAGCCCCTTCTCAGAAGGCCAACGTTGGGGCCTGCTGGGAGGGCTGTCCCATCTCGGCAGCTGTGACAGCATTCAGAATCGTGCTTTGTTGCGTCCTTAATTATTCTCCCTGTCTTTCCTTCCTACACAGATGAACTCCTCCAATTCACTCTCCAACAACTGTACTCAAATTTTCAAATCAGTGATTCTGCAGAGCCATGCCACTTGTCTGGCGTTACAGGCTGAATTGTGGCCCCCATTCCCCGCCCCAAACCCCAATTCGTACATTGAAGTCCTAACACCCATGTGACTGTACTTGCAGATGGGGCTTTTAGTGATGTAATCAAGGTGAAATGAAGTCATATGGATGGACCCTAATCTAATATGGCTGGAGTCCTTATGAGAAGAGGAGATTAGGACACAGACACACACAGAGGGATGACCTCGTGAGGACACAGGGAAGAAATGGCATCTACATCCAAGGAGAGAGGTCCCAGGAGACCAACCCTGCTGACACTTTGATCTTGGACTTCCAGCCTCCAGACGGTGAGATAATAAATGTCGGTTGTTTAAGCCACCCAGTGTGTGGTCCTGTGTTATGGAAGCTCAAGCAGACTTGGACACTGGACCATGGCTGAGGTTCTTTCTATGGAGGACGCTCCAGTGGCCACCCCAGACCCGCGCCTCCCAGGACGGAAGCCTTGATTCCCCGGCTGCTGAGTGTCGGTGGTCGTGATGGACTCAGCCCCGTACTCAGTCCCCCGGGGAGCCTGATCTCAAACCAAGGGAGCTGCCTCACCCAAAGCCGCTATGCCATGCCGGAGACACAGCCACATCCAGCAAGGGCCTGGCCCCCTTGTCGCAATTCAGGACAATGCTGCAGCGTTATCCATCCCAGCTCTGAAGCTTTCTGTGGGATCTGCTGGAATCACAGCCCACATGCCCCCTCTGCTCCACCCTGGCCTTCACTCTGTCGACTGGAAAAAAGAAAAGCACAACCTAAAAGTTCAGAATGACATTTTATTTGGCAGGCAAAGCTGAGGATTTAAGCCTGGGACGCAGCATCTCAGATCACTCTGAAGGACTGCTCTGAAGAGGTCAGGGAGGATCCAGGATATACAGGAGTTTTTGCAACAAAGACCAGGTAGTCAGAACATCAAAAGATTACTGTTAATTAAAGAAAACCAGATATCTCAAGTGAATGACTTTAGCGCTTTTCTGTGTATGGGGAGATGCAAGAGTCTGGGCTCCGTGAAATCACTCCTTTGATATGCACCTTAACCACCTAGGGCCAGTATCCTGCTTTTCTCCGTCCTGAATCCCCTCACAGTGCACAGCTGGGGGCGGCTGCAGTGGCTGAGAGCTGGGCAGTGGGCAGCCCATTTGTCTCCCTCCTGAGTTCCCTCAGGGCTCACCGAGGGGGCGGCTGTAGTAGTGTGATGGCTGCGACATCCTTTGTTTACTGATATGCCAGGCAGCCCTTTTTCACTCACAACTCCCACATGGCTATGATGACAGGACACCCCCTCGATCACCCTGAGAATATTTTAACCTCCACCTCAGAGTCTACTTACAGGTACAACCTGACACAGACAGTTGCGATGGGAGAAAGCAGACCCTGACCTGGGGTTGGGAGCTGGACCACCTGCTGGCCAGCTGGCCAGGAGAACCCCCAACGGCAGCAGGTGGAGCACGGAGGCCCCTGGGGTGCAGCCACACGGTGGCTGAAGCATTCACCCTGGTGAGGTGGGGTGCTACCCCTGCAGAAGCGAGCATGCAGGGTAAGGAGATGCATGTCAGGCTTTCGAGACGTAGGTAGGAAAGCGTAACCATATTGACAGCAGAATGTGTTGGCTGTTGCTGAGGAAATCAAGGATTGGAGAAAAATAAGGCAAGGCTGGGTGATTAATTAGGAATTGAAGACTAAGTGTGAAGCCAAGGGCACCGGGGAGACTGAGGTTCGCAAGACCGCAAAGCAGAAAAGAGGCTGCAGCAGGGAGAGAGCTGCAGAGATCTGCAGTTTCCCTTGAATCTTGGACTGAACAGTGATCTATGCAAAAGTCACTCCCTGATGCCGAAGTGGAAACAACCTCCCAGCACTGGGGAAGAGCCCCTGAAGAATCCCTGGAGGTCCCACGGAACTGGAAACCGTGCCCGTTCCCACCAGGCAAAGAGGAGCAATCTTGGGCATGGGCTCAAGGCCTCAATGGCCCATGCCTTAGTGACAGCGTTAAACCAGTCCCAGAGTAAAGACTGTTCTTGGCTCACATAACAAAGCCTGACAGCAAGCCTCAGAAGACTCACACCGATCCACAGGTGACCTACTCGTGTGCCAGGAAAATAACCCAACGCTCTTTGGAAGAATGCAGTAAAGTCCGGCACCCGACAATCTGATATTCATAGCGTCTGGCATCAAAAACTCACCTGGCATATACCAAAAGAACAGGAAAATACAATTAGTTCACTTCGTAGAAACTGATCGCAAAGGGGATGGCATTAGTAGGCTCTCCCTCCTATGTCTCTGCTCCACGATCCTTTATGTGGGACTCTGCAACGCACACTTCAGCTTGGCCAGCCACTCGTTTCCAGAGTCAGCCACGAGGGAGCACGGGAGGGATGCTTCAAGGATGGAGGAGGAAGGAGAGATGTGTTCCTTCCCGTTTCTTTCTTGCTCTTCCTGCTTGATTCCTGGTTCTCTCGGTGGCAGCACCTCTTCACCCCAGCAGCGCAACTCCTCCTGGCTGGATCTCCCTGGTGGTTTTGCCTACATTTGCAGAACAAGCCTCACCAGGCTCCTTCCAGACACACCAGCCCGAGCCACGCTGCACCCCCATCCTCAGAGGTCTGAACCTCAGCTCCGCGAGGCCCTTCCTCTAAAGCTTCTAAGTTTTCATAATCCCAATTCTTCCCTTTGTTCCCTCAGCCCCAAGGGTGGGCGCTGCTTCCCATACTTGCTTCCTCTAGGACACCTTAATGTTTTCTTTTTGCTCCTTTTGTCCCTAGTCAACAACTCTACTCATTATCAATTTTTATACCAACTCCAATCTGAGCAAAAACTGGTGTGGTTTCTGCCTCCTGATGAAGCCCGCCTGGATAGCCCCTTAGGCGCCTCGTTACAGTTAGCGCTCACAAAACTGAATAAGGTAGGGAATTCTAGTAAGCTCGTTTTTTCAGATAAAGAACCTGTGGTTCAGAGAAATTGGTAATTCGCCTGAAGTCCCACAGTTAGTAACTGTAAAGGTTTGTTTTTAGAAACAAGCAGCATGACTCCAAAATGCGTGTGCTGCCCGCATGGCAGCCTGTAATGATAAGATGCCTGGACGCACTGGTATCGGGGGAAGTGTCCGTCAGAGGCCAGAGAGGGCTTAGGAGGATTCGTAAATACTACACACGCTCAGCCCGTGATCACGAGAGCACCCAGGAGAAGTCCTCGGGGTCATGTGGGATGAAATGAGTCTTGCATCTCAGACAGTGTCTACGTGAGAAACCCCAAGTGATCCGGAAATAAAAATACCAGGGAACAGGTGGTTTAGTTGTTGTTACTCACCCACGATATAACTTTCAATTCCCTGAGTTCAGACAATCCACCTGTTTTCCCTCAAGAGAAAAAAAAAATAGTTTATATGGTAGTAAAATTTTAAAATTTGATCAAATTTCTTCTTGGGTGTATAACCTGATGGATACCACTGTCTCATTCCGTCAAACCCCTTAATAGAGCCCTTTCCTTGTACCAAGTGTTGTTCAGGACAAAGATCTGGAGTGGGGGGCGGGCGGTGTGTACGCGTGTGTGTGTCCCAAGGGCTGGAGAAAGGGGCAGACAGAAAGTAAACAATCATAACGTATTCCCAGTGGCACCTTCTAAGTCAAACAGCATTTAAGTGGGTCATGAAAGAATTATCTATGGTGCCCACTCTCTGGACCTAATGCATATGTCAATAGATGCTGGGAAATTGCGCTAGAATCTTGCAAGATGAAAGCAAGATTGTCCACATTTGATCTCCTGCAAAACCTTCCTGTCATTTTAGTCATTTCAAGACAGTAAAGCATTAGCATAAAAAGTAAGTTCACTCCATTTAATATGAACACTTGCTTTAAATAATTCCAAATACTAAATCCCACCAAAGAACCTATTACCAATATAGTAAAAATTAGAAAAAAATCTCAGTCAGTTCAATTCAGTGAAATAAAGTCTTTAGAAAAATTTAATTCCCTAATTAAGCAGCTGGCCGGGTGGGGAGGACGAATGCAATGTTCTCCCCACAGTGGCTGCAGAGTTACTAAGCTCATAGATGAGGTATTCTGACTAAGACATAATTACGGAGAAGGAAGGTTAAGAATGCATAAATGCCATCATATACTCCTGATGATTCACTTCGAAAGTCAACTCCAGAAGAAAAGTTCCAGAAAATTCTCATATCTCAAAGAATTTCCCTAAGTGCCTGATGAGCTGAGAATTTGATTCCCATTGTGTAACAGGTACAATCCATTTTTTAAATAAATTAAGTATATTATTTTTTCATAACAATGAGATCTGATATTTACAATTAAAAAAAGAAAAGAAGTGTAGTGTAGATGTCTCCTGCTGTCATCATTCCTTTCAGCATCTGAGGATGGAACTTTTTCACATATAATTCTGTTAGTCGATGTTGAAACTCTTACTTCCAAGTAGTTTTGTCATTTTTATGAAGATGAAACGTTGAAGATAATTAAGCTAGAATACTTAAGTGGTAACAATCTAAATGCAAGGAAAGTAGCGGCTCCCCATGCCCACAAAAAGATCAGTGGGATGAAAAACATTCACAGGTCATAGTTATTTGATGTGGAATGCACCCACGTTCTTACTTTGAATTGTAGCTCAACGATAATAATGCTTGTCCATTTTATTAAAATTAGCCACACAATAAACAGGTGAATATTGGATCCACTTCCAGTTAAACAACAACACCGATTTCAAAGAAGGATTTCAAGAAAAAAAAATGTGTTTAAGTTGGGAAACCAAGAATTTTTCCTTTATAAATTGTTTTAATTAATAACAGCTTTCAGTGTCACAAGTAATTTGCCTTTTGAAGTATGGAAAATTCACCTTGATCCATGAAAGCTAAGTTTTTCTACTCTAAAAATATTAACCTCCTGTGGAGTCAAATTTAGATGAGCATCTTCACGTTTGCGTGAGGTTTAACTTTATTTTCTAAAGAGGGAGTCTGAAGCATGCTCATTTTTACATCCCCCTGTGTGTGCAGAGGTAGAGCAGAGAGAGTCCTCTTGCTCAGGCTTATTTTGGTTTTGAAAAGTAACAACCATATCCAGCTCGCTTAAGCCCGAGAGGATTGATGGCAGGGAAGCATCCCGCCTCCTAGAAGTCAAGGGCAAGATGAGGATGAACACAGAAGGCTGGGGGTGGGGGGTGGAGGCTGCTAGGGAACCAGGAAGCACTAGTGATTGGCTTCTACCCTCTTTCACTGCAAACTGGGCTTCTCGGCTACTCAAGGCCCACGTGGATGGAAGATGACCACTGCAAGCCCAAGTTCACGTGTAGTGATTCCAGCCACATTTGGTCTCTGTGTGTACGTGTGGTCAGATTTCCCAGAAATCAGCCCAGCGTGGGGTACACCCCTGGATGAATCAGCTATGCCTGGGATGTGGTCACGTACCAGAATCATGTTCCCCAGGAGCCCTCCCTGAGCCTGGCAGGACCAGCACGTCCTTAAAAGGGGGATGGTCAGACAGCCCGTCAGCTACTCACAGAAATAAACGCCCCCTTTGAAGCCACAGAGTGACTGGATTCTAACGCCAAGGAAACCTGGGGTTGACGCCCTGTGGAGCCCAAGTTCCTAAAGAGGAAGCAACTTGCCCTGGAGCAAAATGACTGATCCTGGGTCACGACCACGCCACACTGTACAGGATGCTTAGCACCCCTGGCCCACCCAGTAAATGCCAAAGGGGCCCCTCCTGGTCACTGTGACCCTGAACCTGCCCACTTTGCTTTAAGTACTTCCTCAGAGCACAGCACTGCATCCTGTTGAAAAGCACTGATTTTCAGTCCAAACTTCTTGAAACACACAGGGAGGGCTCCCAAGCCCTTAAGTAAGATGCAAAATACTGCAAGCTATTTAGTATAAGACAGCTGTCTCTGCCAGCCTACCGGCTCTGCGAGATTAAGCAAATACCCTAACCTCCCTGAACTGTGGCTCCTCACCATCTAAAAAATTAATTAAGTGACACTTGCCCTATAAACGTATTGTGAGGATTAAGTGAAATTAGGTATTAGGTTAAACCATGGGAAGCGTCTGGTTTCGTAGGTCAATTGCAGTTGAATATCTGCAATTTCATAGGGCTCAGACTGACACCCCAGGGCTTTAGCACTGCGCCTGGAACCTAAGAAGAGCTCAATAAATGGTAAATATGAACCCTACAAGGACGTAAGTTAAACTTGTATTGTGCAAAATACAATAAAAAAAAATAATTTCTAGGTAAGGACTTTGTGTCCCATCCTCCAACCTTGGACAGAATATATAGCACATGCCATGAACTAAGGTATAAACAATGATGGCAAGACAGTATCCTTTGGGGAAATTTTAGTTAAATGCTATCTGTGACAGCTCGTGACAATCAGAAGAGCGAAAAGGAGGCACCTTCCCAGTGGAGCCTTAGAGCATGGTGGCCAGCTGTCCTCCGTTTATAGGAGATGCTGGAGAAAGCTAGAGAAAGTCATCTGTGATGACTCAACAGTCATCCCCAGGAAGACAAAACAAAGCCTTCCTCTCCTCTCCAGAAGCAAGGAAGTGGGGCTGCGATTGGTAGCTGAAGGGATTGTGGACTTGGAGATGATTTTCATTTTTCTTGTTTCAGCCTTACCTTTTGCATCATTTTGCATAAAAGAAATAGCTTTTCTTTCAAGCTTCCCAAGGTCCTCATCACTTGCATACAAAGGCCACCTTCTGGCCCTTCAACTGGCCAGCAGGTCAGGAAAGCCCAGAGTGTGTGAATTGCCTGGGTACAGCGGGAGAAAGTTCCTTGGCACTTTTCCACTTGCAGTTAACTTTTAATTAAAAGGTAAAAGAGACATTAATTATTGGTTAACAAATTTCAATCTCTATTCAGACAAGGGAATTAATGTGTCTTAAAAAGATCTCGATAATTATTTCTTGCAGTTTAGAAAAGGGGTGATGATAAAAGTATTCCTCTGCCCCTACTCTCCCCTTCGGGTTTCAAGAAGCCTGAATGTCAGGGCAGCCATACCCAACTCCTGTTGGAGCATTCAAGATTTAAAGGCCCCTTTACAGAAAACTTCAGGAGCTGGGGCACGTCCCCCAGTGGAAAGGGAAGCTGTTGGCAGGCTGCTCACCTTAGGAAGCTGGTCCTGCACTAGACTCCCTTCCAGATCATTCTTTTCTTAAGTTTATTCCTGCTTTGCCCCCCACAGAGCTTGGCTTTCTAAATGCAGGTAGGAATACCACAAAGTCAGGAAGGATTTTCTCCACATTCAGAGGTTGCTAGAGCTCAAAGAAAAATGTTCCCAGGTAGGAAAACAAGGCAACCTCTCCCCTCATCACCTTAACAGATCTCATGTTGCAGAGCTGGCCAGTGGAGAGAAATGCTTCTCTACCCCTCTTCCTGTGTTATTTATACTTTGTGATTTTTTTCTCTCCAAACTCTCCTTCTGAGACATTCTTCACTTTTTTCAGAACCAGTCTTTTCTTTCCTTCCTTTCTTTCCTTGGATGGAAAATTGAACTGGTAACGTTTATTTGATAAGAGTAAGTCAGCCACTGAGAATGGAAAATGGGGGTTGCAGGGAGGTCAAAGGCTTTCAGCTCCTCTGGTGAAGCCGTATCAGATGGCAACAGGCTGAGAGGCCACCCGCCCCATGAATAAATTAGAACCTGGGTCGAATATAGCAAAAACATCCTCTTTCACTTGATAGACCTCAATGTAGGTCAGTTTTTAGCTGCTCCGCTGGACCCCCAGCACATTTTGAGGTCACAGAACTGAGGACTCCCCAGGGCTCGAGCCTTACAGACCAAAGGGCAGAGGAGAAAGATTTGCAAAGGTGAAGCCAGAGTGCAGCCACCCACTGCGTTCAAAGACACTCATTCTCAGAAGGAGGGGAAATGCGCCCAAACAGATCTTCCCCTCTGTGCCCATGAGCGGGTCCCTCAGCCTGGAGTCTGCCCCCAACCTGGGCCAGCTGTCCTCAAGCCCTGCCCAGGTGTCCCCTCCACCTCCCCCATTGCTGCCCCCTCTGAGAATCTGCCCTGCAGCCTCCTGCTGATGGCCTCGCATCTCCACGGAGCCACCTCCAGGGCGAAGGCTTCTTCCTGATTCTAGACCATCTCATGGTGAAACCTAAAACCCTGCTGACCCCAATGCCCTCCTCAGGAAGTCAGAGTGTCCTAAGTCAGGCAAAAACACATGACTTCCTGGCTTTTGGGGTTGTTTTAGTTACTAGGGCCACAAAATACCACAGGATGGGTGGCTTAAACAGCAGACATTGATTTCTCACAGTTTTGGAGGCTGGAATTCCAAGATCAGGTGCTGGTGAGAACCTGCTTCCTGGCTTGCACGGGCCACCTCCTTCTTACATCCTTATATGCCCTTTATTAAGTGCATGCCTGTGGAGGGAGAGCTCTCATGTCTCTCTCTCTTCTTATAAGGGCACTAATCCCATCACGGACCCCACCCTCATGACCTCTTCTAACCCTAATCACCTCCCAAAAGCCCCACCTCCCAACACCATCCCATTGTGGATTAGGGCTTCAATATGTGACTTGGGGATGGGGAAAGACACAAGCATCCAGTCCATAGCAGAGCTCTGCTCCACAAGTGAGCTGCGGGACTTTGAGAGAGCCGAGTGACCTCTCTGAGCCCTGCTTTCTCACCCTTCAGTCAACCTGGGTCTGACCACAAGCTGTTGGTCCACTCAGATGGGTTTAACAGAAAAGAGTTTACTGTGGAGACTGTGTACCCAAGTGTAGGCAGGATTAACAAAGCAGCAGAGGAAGTTAACCACCCAGGATGAATAACTTCAGGAAACTCTGTCAGCATCTCCCTCTGACTTAACAGAGTCAAGAGGCCTGGTCAGTGTGCTCCATGGGGCAGCTTCCAGGCTGAGCAGGCAGGAAGAGTGTGGTGGAGAATGGTCATTGAGGGCAAGTTCGAGACGTCTCAGTGTACACTTTTGTATTGCTTTCATATTCAAGTCATGCAAATGGGGTTCCTGTTCAAATAAATGAATATAAAGGAAAATTTAAATATTCAAGGAAGTCAATCACTGGGACACAGTGGGACCCAGAATGAGAGAGGAATTACACCCATCTGCTCCTCCCCTGCCCCATTGGTCCACAAAAGGGGCAGAGAAGGGAAGAATCTCTACATGCCCCAGAGTAGAATCAACACATCAAAATGGAATCAAAATGGAAAAACAACAAGAAAGAGTGATACATAGTGTAGAACTGTGGTCTTGCTTTATTGTATCCTGTGTAGCTGCCACTGCGCAATCACTGGGGAAGATTTGGAAGTAAAGCAATCTCATTAGAGCAGTGTCCTCCTCCCTGTGGGCAAAGAGAGACCCATTCACAGCCAGCGAGGAGGCGCCTGTAATGGAAGCTGGTCCTGGGAAGAAGCCAGACACTCCTGGACACAGTGATGCCAGGGCTCATTGTTTTGCATGGGGCAATGAAAGGTCGTGTAATGGGAATGACATGCTTTCATTGGGTGAGACCAACTACGTTGTCACCAAGTAGAAATAGCACTCACCTTGGGAAGGTGCTGGCTTTGCAGGTGAGCTAGGAAGGCGGTCAACTGCCCATGTGGCTGGTGGTTGGACCAAACTAGAGGTGGGGAGTCTGCTTTCCTGAGCACCCCCTGGACAATGCTGACCCTTCCCCTTGGGGTCTCAGCAGCAGTAACCTTCTCCACCAGCATCCAGACCAACCTGGAAGCTCTCAGCATCCAAGCCTCATGAAGGAACCACACTGAAGAAAGTCTGTCCTCTTAAGGGGAGAGGAGCAGTCTCCCGAAATCAACCTGACCCTTCAGTGAAGAAACTATGCCTCCATCCCCATCCATGATGAGTTCAGTAAAACATAGTTAAAGCCATGTGAAGATTTAAAGCCCCTCCTCTCCATCACCGAGCCCCTCTAGAAGATAAACCAGTGCTTCCCAAATCAAATGAACATGAGAAAAATACACAGCACTCTGAACCTTGTATAAATATGTAATTCTGAAAAATATGATTGCTCTAACTTCAATGTGCATTTCTTTCCTATCGTTCATGCCCAATATCCTTAAAACATCACTTCGTAAAAGCTTTATTATATGAAACTTTTTGTACCATTCTCCTCTATTATAAAAGCATTGTTATTGCAGAGCTCTCAACTTATTTGGGCAGCACCGTCACACAAGACACGCACACGTGTGCACACACACACAAATCCCATTGTCTTGTACACATGAAGGTCAGGCTTTCAAGGCCAAGAAGTCCGGCATTCTAAATGTGAGGCTTGCATACCAGAAGCACTCACGAGATGCTCATGACCCTCGAAGGTTAAAATTCCTTACCCTTTGCAACAGAGACTGAGCATTTTACTGCCCTAGGGTGAGTAGCAGAGAGGTTCATTCATTCATTCAGTGTACAAGGGATTAGTACTCTGGCACTCATGTAAGTAACACTTATTGAACACATACAGTGTGGAAAGCCATGAATTAGCCTCTGTGGGTGCCTATGGAATGTACAAGATGGGACTTCATCTTAGAAAAGTCAACATCTCATTAGGGACAGTAGAACACCCACAAACAACTGGAATACAAGGTTAAAATCGCCAAATGAGAGTTGTAGATGGTTATGTTGATATGTGGGTTTGTTTTTCCTGCAGTAGCTTGAAAAACTTCAAACTTACAGAAAAAGTCAAAGATTACAACAAACACCTATGTATGTTTGACCCCAATTCACCAATTAAATCCTCCCAACATTTGAGTCCACCCCCTCCCTATTTGTTTATCATTTGAAAGTAAGTTGAAGTCATCATAACACTTCATTCCCAAATCTTTTATCCCCAAATATTTCTTCTAAGGAAAAGGATATTTTTCTACATAGCTTGAATCTCGTTGTCACATCCAAGAAATTTAACACCGATAAATGATATTATCAAATATACTGTCCGTATTCAAATGTCCCAGCCATCAGAGACCTTTTCAAGGATCATGCAATGTATTTTATCATCATGGCTCTCTGGCCTCCCTTTACCTAGAACAGATCCTTTGCCTGTGTTTTTATTTTTGTTTCGTTTGCAACATCCTTTTTAAGAGGCCAGGCCGGTTGCTTTGTTGAATGCCCTACAGTCTGATTGAGTCTGATTGTGTCCTCAATGTTAGATTCAGGTTAAAACAACTTGGGCCAGAATGCTAAATATTTGATGCTGCGCCCTTCATCTTGCATCAGAGCAAGAGCCGGTGAAGTCAGCTTTTCCCATGACCCTGATGCTGACAGATGGCTGGGCTGGGAAGGGAAGTTTCCCCTCGTAATTAATGAATAACCCAGGGAGTGTTACTCTGAGACCATGTGTCTATCCTGTTCCCCAACAATTTTTCATCCCATGACCTTCACCTGACTCCATTATAGTCATGATTGCAAAATAAGGATTTTCTAATTCCATCCTTTTCCATCTAATTCTGTCTCCTCCTTTCATTTTGTTCTGCTTTGCTTTTGCCACGTGGATTTTAAGGAAGGGGAGATTCTGCCTCTAGCTGGGATAATAAAGGAAACCTTAGGAAGGACAAGGCATTTGGAAATGCAGAAAGAGATTGAAAAAGCCATCAGCAGTTGCTAGGCTCTTGGGGCCACAAGAGAAGGTCAGGGTCTGTTCCTTACCCTGCTGCATGGAAAGCTCAATACACCTCATGCTGAATCCCATCCCCAGACACTGTGCAGCTCAGCTGGGTCAAGTACCCCCCGTCCCTCAGACACACCCCTGTAGGGCACACCTGCTCAACACAGCATCCCAAAGCATCAGTGTGACTTGAGGGTTTGGGGAAATAGACATTTTTATGTTAAAACAAGTGGGAATGTGATAAGAATGTAAATCATAGGGGTAAGTGGGAAACTGAAATAGAAAATTACACAAAAATGTTGTGCTTTTGGTAAGTCATTCTGGGTTATCCCCCAGAACTGCAGGGACACACATCTCTCTCTTCTGCAAGGAGAATGCTGAGAGAAACATTTGGGAAACACTGTCCAAAGCCAACGAAGCAATGAGAGACCACAAACATCAGCGATCAGGCAGGAAAAATACACAAGGGGTAAACTCGACTGTACAACAGCAAGTGGGAAACTAAGAGTATTGACTTCCTTGAAATCAATATTGCGGTCACGTGACAGGAAGATTACTAACAACTAAATGTTTAAACATTTTGATCTTCATAACATCCTTACTGGTAGAGAGGGCTTTAGTTGGTCTCCTTTGTCTTATCCTCCAAATACTTCATGGAATGTGTTAGTAAAGAAAATACAGGTTCTAAATTTTTTTTTTTTTTTTTTTTTGCGGTACGCGGGCCTCTCACTGCTGTGTCCTCTCCTGTTGTGGAGCACAGGCTCCAGACGCGCAGGCTCAGCGGCCATGGCTCACGGGTCCAGCCGCTCCGCGGCATGTGGGATCTTCCCGGACCAGGGCACGAACCCGTGTCCCCTGCCTCGGCAGGCGGACTCCCAACCACTGCGCCACCAGGGAAGCCCCTAACTTTTTTTAAGCGTTTAATTTTAGGGATTTTATTGTAGGGTTCAAATTTTATATTTTGCAGAGAGAGAGAAAGAAAGAGAAACAGAGCACTCAAAAAAGGAAACCAATCGAATAGAATAAGCATCTCAAAATCTTAGGAGGATTTGGAAACTGGCCCATCATTTCATAAAAAGGAGAAAAGAAATTGAAGCTTTAAAAAGAAGAGAATGTATAACTGATTCACTTTGTTATAAAGCAGAAACTAACACACCATTGTAGAGCAATTATACTCCAATAAAGACGTTTAAAAAAAAAAGAAGAGAATGAAGTCACTATATTCATGAAATTTTTAAAAATCCAAACTCTAAGGGCTCAGATTTACCTAAGCCACCATAAAATGAAAACCAATAAAGCCTGTCAGTGCACGTTTTCATGAAGTGGACGTTATGCTCATTTTTATAATTACAAAGTAGGAGACTTCTTTGGGTCCGTCTGTCAATTTTAATTCAGGCGCTCTTAAATATTTAGTTTATTGCCTCTGTGGAACTGGAGTCTCAGCGGATAAAATTTTAATGGTGTTAGAAAGCACACTCCGGTCTCACCTCTGGCTGTGTCTGTGGAGGGTGTTGGATAACAGGCCTCTCACTTGTGGAGGAGAGCCATTCACACTTAAAAACCCGTGGCCTCTAAGGCAGCCTGGACAGTTGATCACTGTGCCCTTGGTCCTTCCCACAGGGGACCTACGTCAGGGCTCAGAGGACGGCAAAGTAAGTGACTGAGCACAGAGCCCCACCCACCTCTGCACCAGCCAATTCTGGAACCATCTAAACTGCATCCTTCCTGATTGATCAGTTTGTAGTTACGTGTTTATGTGTCTAAGGTCTGTCTCCCCTGCTAGACTGGAAGCTCCAAGAGGCTGGGGATTGTGCTGCTAGTCTAAAGGGTGAACATTTGCTGAATGAATGCATGAATGAATTATGCTTCCCAAGGAGCAGTCATTGAGTCTCAGAGTTTTCCTCCTTGCCTGGACATCAGTTATTTCACCAGATGGGGAGGTTCCAGACTCCAGCTTCCTGTAAATTGTCATTCATCCAGCTCATGTTCTCTGAGGCCCTATCACGTCCCAGGTGCTGAGAATAGAAAGATGAACAAGACGCAAAGAAATGTGTGAACTCATCAATCAAATCAAAGCTTGCCTTCCAATAGTTTTTTTTTCCAGTGGTAAGTACATTGAATTTTTCACTCTTAAAATGCAAAAACTAAAAATAAAATAAAAACTCTGAAAGACCTGTAGGAAAAAGAAATACCTTTAACAACATGGTAAGTATAATTCACACTGCTGTATGTTATACTTGAAAGTTGTTAAGAGAGCAAATCCTTACGTTCTCATCATAGGGAAAAATTTTTTTTCTTATTTCTTTAATTTTGTATCTATATGAGATGGATGTTCACTAAACGTACTGTGGTGATCATTTCCTGACGTGTGTAAGTCAAATCATTATGCTGTATACCTTAAACTTATACTGTGCTGTATGTCAATTATATCTCAATAAAACTAGAAGAAAAAAATAAAATTATACATTTATATGAAAAAATGCAATATGAAAACAGAAATTATAAATTTAGGAAGAGAAACAAAAGAGGTGGCAATCTTGACTCACCAGTGTCTAGGCCCAGAGAGGACAGGCTCTCTGATTTCACTTCTGGTAGCCCCCAGTTTTTCTCTCCTCGAAACAGCAGACATTAATAGAGAACCCCTAAATTTCCTATACACAGAGACCATCAACAGCCAAATAGAAAATGGGGTTAGTCTCCAAAGCCTACTCCTATTGGCTGGTAGTGTCTGCCTGGAGTCACAGGTGCCATATGCAAAGTGGGAAAAGACCACCAACAATTAGCGATGCAACAGGCACCATGGGTGCCACATGCCATATTTTTGTCAGTCCTGCCCTAGTAGGTGGACATTAGTACAAGGCAGACATGGAGAAGATCAGAGGAGCTTTTTTCTGACCCTGCCTTAGCCCAGTATTGGGCATACAGTAAGTGCTCAAGAAAAATTTAATTAGATTAATTAGTCTCTACTCTAGTAATGTTCACTTGGTGAGATTCATGCCACATTTTCTGTACCATTTTGTAGCTGAAGAGTTTATGGGAAAGTGATCACTTTAGGATGGAGACATTGCAAATAACGTTTCTTATGGTTCTCATATATGACTATCTAATAGAGTAACATTCTTCTATTGGACTCATGCAATAGAGCCCAAGACATTCCTGATTTAATTTATGCCCAAGAAGATTCCTTGTGTTCCCCCATGACAGGCAGCCCTTACTGAACACTGTTATGATCATTTATTTATTCATCTGCCACTTCTGCAAAGACAATGATGATTTCTAATTCATTTTTGTTTCATCAACCCAACCTGCTACATAGCAGGTTCTTATTAAATTTTAATTAAATTAATGAACTGGAAAGTGGAATGATATAACTACTGCCGGTTATATATTTTTTGACAAAAATAGCACAAAAATATTATGATTTTTTAAATATATAAATGCAATTATAAGGAACTCAACAACAAGAAAATAAACAAACCAATTAAAAAGTGGGTTAAAAAACTTGAAAATACGTTTCTCCAAAGAAGATATTCAAATGGCTAATAAGCACTTGAAGAGATGCTCAATATCACTAATGATTAGGGAAATGAAAAAAATCAAAATCACAGTAAGATACCGTGTCACACCCATTAAGATGGTTATTATCAAAAGAAAAGAAAAGAAAAGAACAAGTGTTGGTGAGGATGTGGAGAAATTGGAACCCTTGTGCACTGTTGGTGAGAATGTAAAATGGTGCAGCTTCTGTGAAAACAGTATAGTATTTCCTCAAAAAATTAAACAAGGAAGTATCATATGATCCAGCAATTCTGATTCTGAGTGTAGACCCAAAAGAATTGAAAGCAGGGACTCGAACACATATTTGTATGCCAGTGTTCACAGCACCATTATTTACAATAACCAAAAGGGGGAAATGACCCAAGGGTCCTTTGATGGATGAATGGATAAACAAAATGTGGTATATACATACGATGCAATATTTTTCAGCCTTAAAAAGGAAAGAAATTCTGACACATACTCTAACATGGAGAAAACCTTGAAGACATTATGCTAAATGAAATCCATCAGGCTCAAAAAGACAATATTATATGATTCCACTTGTATGAGGTAACAAGTGTGGTCAAATTCATAAGTAGAATGGTGCTTTCCCAAGCTAGAGAAAGGGGGAAATGAGGGGTTAGTGTTTAATGAGTACAGAGTTTCAGTTTGGGAAAATGAAAATTTCTAGAGATGGATGGTGGTGATGGTTGCACAGCAATGTGAATGTACTTAAATGCCACTGAAATGTACACTCTATTTAGTGCCACTTAAAAATCATTTAAATGGTATCTTTTATGGTACGTATATTTTACCACAATGAAACAATTTTTATAAACAATAAGTGCACATGCCCTTAGGATTATGTCATTTTACTTTTGTGGAGTTTATCCTACATATATAGTCACAAACACATGAAACTACATATGTATACAGTTATTTGTTGCAGCCTCATTTATAATAGCAAAATATTGGAAGCTATCTAAATGGCCATCATGAGAGCACCAGCTAAATAAATCATCTTTCCAAGCATACAATGGAAACTTTTGCAACTGTAAGAATAAATCAAGATGTTCTTTATATACTCATATGGAAAATTTCCCAAGATAAATAGTTGAATGAAAAAAAAGCAAGGTACAAAGCAGAGTATATAGTATGCTATGATTTCCTTTAAAAATGGGGGGAGAATATGCCCTTGAATGATTTGTATATGCATAAAACTCTCCTGGAAGATTACACAAGAAAGAAATGAAAAATATTGCCTGGGAGAAGGGAAATGGAGCAGGGAAAGGAGGGAGGCTTTTCACGTATTCCTGTTTAAGTTTTTATTGACAACCCTGTGAATGCACCATCTGTTCATATAGATTGCTAGAAATCACGTTTTAAAATAAGAATAAGCTGGTTCAACAATAACCCCACAAAAAAGTGATTATGGGGTATCTTTACTTATATTGAGCATCTGATGATGTCTAATTATTTAGATGCACTGTATTATTTTCTTGAGGCTCCCATAACAAATTACTACAAACTAGATGTATATAAAGGAAGATTCCCTCACAGTTCTAGAGCCCAGACCTCTGAAATCTAAGTATTGATAGAGCCATGCTCTCTGGAGACCCTAGGGGAGGATCCCTCCAGCTCTTCTAGTTTCTGGTGGTTGCCAGCAATCCTTGGTGTTCCTTGACTTTCAGATGCATCACTCCAATCTCTTCCTCTGTCTTCACAGGGATTTCTCCCTATGTGTATGGCTCTGTGTCCAAATTTTCCCTTTTGTAAGGACACTAGTCATATTGGACTTAAGACCAAATAATTTTAAGTTTATTATATTTGCAAAGATACTATTTCCAAACCAAGTCACATTCACAGGTTCTGGATGGATATGAATTTGGGGAGGACACTATTAAACTCAGGACATGCTCTAAAGATCATGGCTGGTGTTTCAGAGTGTTTATATAATTACCATCTTTCTTGGCCCCATCATAGAAACCTCATGTCTTTCTCTCTCCCAGGAAGGTTGGGGTAGAGATGCACCCATAAGGAACACCTAAATGATCTAACACAAGAGTTGATACATTCACTGGTCCTATTATTATTCCCCTGGTCTTTTCCAATTCCAATCCTGTGACAATGTTGGTCACCAGTTTTAGGTATTTCTACTCAAGCCAGTCCCCACTGGGATTATTTTAATAGTAAGGTTAAACTAAAGGACTTACTTGAGAATAACCACCACACTGTGATAAATTGCTGAGGGTATTTACTAAGTTGTTAAACTAAGTATAAGGCGCTAACCACAATACAAATATGAGTTAGGTTCTTACCTGTATTTTACTTTCCTAGGAAATAAATAATATTCTCTAGTTGAGAACAGCAGTTTAGTTTTGTAGTCCTGATCCTGTAATCTATGAATTATGATCTAGCATCTTATTCTTGGCTGTACTGAGGAGTTAACAGTCTTACTCTTCATTTCACTCAACATCCAATTATTCTGTTACTGAGTTCTGCTGCTGTTGCCAAAAATGCTCACAGAACCACTTCTTCCTTATTCATCTCCTTTGCTTCCCTTCATCCCTTGTATCTTCTGCAACAAGCCCTGCATCATACTGTGTTCTCTGGCCCCTACTATGAAAGAATAAAGACAGAGAAGATGGTGGTCAAGACACAGGATGTGGATTTCAATTACCTGGGCTCAGATCTCAAACATGTTACTTACTAGAGGAGCAGCCTCACACAAGTTACTGGACTTCTCTGAGCATCAGCTGGCAAGGAAGTCCTCTCTGAGGAGGTGATATGAATCTGAGACTTGAGTGATGTGAAGATGTACGGAAACAGTGTTCAAGGCAGAGGATCAGCAAGTACAAAGGCCCTGAGATAGAAACAAAATTGACCAGTGAAGACAAGTAGGCAGGGGAGTTGGCAGCATGGTATTACAGTGCATAAGTATGTCGATGCGTGATGAAGGGGTAGGGGTGCCAACTGAAGTCAGAAAAGTAAGGTAGAGCCAGATTAAGAGAGCTTGGAGGATTTTTTTCTTAAGTATAATTGTTACTTTACTCAGGTCCAGCTGCTCACTGCTCGAAAGCCAATACTCAAGAGAAAAGTGTTGGTAGGAAAGGAAAGTTTGCTTTATTCCAGAGGTTGGCAACCTGGAAAGAAGCTGGACTCATGTCCAATAGCCAACTCCCCACTGCTGATTAGGGTACAAGAGTTATTAAAGGGGAGTTTCAGGGGTGTATAGGTAGAAGTAGGGGGCTACATGCACAGCATCACAGTCAGCTCTGACAGTCATCTTGAAATTGGTCATGTGATGTTCTGATCAGTGTCATCTTGATTGTTTTAACTACAGTTAATCTTTAGTTTCAGGGTTGGTTTTTTCCCATTTCCTTGAGGCCAGTTCTTGAAATTGTGTAAGGTGGACCAGCTATGTCATGGCTACAGTCTGGTCATCATGTAGTTAACTTCTTCCACCTGGTGGAGGTTTCAGTATCTACAAAACAGCTCAAAGGATATGGCTCAGAATATTATCTATAGCCCTTGAGGAGGAACTAAAACTCCTTCACTTTGTGTAATGACTAAGCTATTATTATTTTGTCCTGTTTGACTATTTTCCTTCACTTCTGCATTTTCTCACTTCTCTAAATGTATTCTTTGGCTAAAGTTTTCTACAGACAAGAGGCAGGCAGAAGACATGGGGCAGGGGGGCCAGGGGTTTGTCCCAGGAAGGCCCCATAGGGTCCTGCTCCATTTCATAAGAAGTCATTGGATAGTTTTAACAAAGGAAAAAGTATTATCTGATTTACATTTCTAAAGACTCTCCTTGCTATTTGGAGAATGACGTGTACTGGAGCTAGAGTGAAAGCAAGAAGACCAGTGAAGAGGCTAGGGCAGTTGTCTAGAGAGGCGGTGATGATGGCTTGGACCAGCTTAGGAGCTGTGGGGATGAGCCAAGTGGATGGGTTGGGGAAGTACCTTGTGGAGGGAGAGCTAGCAGGACTTGCTGATGCATTTATGAAAAAAGAAGCAGCATAATGGAAAGAGAAGAAGCAAGGATTACTTCTAGATTATTTTTTTCATTTTACTTCTAGATTATTTTTTTCATTTTATAGTGAGGGATCAAAAGTTCTGTTTTAAACTTTTTGGTTCAGCAGCCTATTAGACCTTGAAATAGAGATGCCAAGGGGGTGGTTGCATATATGAGATTAGAGCTCAGGGAAGAAGTCAGGGATGAACATCAATTTGGAAGTCATCAGCACTTAGTTATTCAAAGTCATGAGACCATAAAAAACCTCCTGAGGGGAAAACATAAATGAAGAAAGAAGGACAGTCAACCACCAGGAGTTTTCCAACATGTCATCTGGTAAAAACAAGCAATAATGAAGGCAGTTTGAGGGAGGAAGAAAATCAAGAAAATGAATCAACTTGGAAACCAAAGAAGAAAGTCTTCCAAGAGAAGGAAGTGGTCAACTTGATCTAACACTTCCAAGAGGACCTGTGAGGTAACCCATGTGGATGTCTTTGATACTGACAAAATGGTAGTCATTGGTGACCTTGACATGAGCTGATTCCATACTGTGCTGGGGGCAGAAGCTGGACTCAATCAAAAAGAGAATGGAGGAGGAGGAATTGTGCATATAAAGTGCTGTTCTTAGCACAGAGCCTGGCACAGAGTAAGCTCCAATGAATGATAGGATGTATCACTAGGCATCACAGGGCATGGCTCCTCTGCAGCCCCACGTGACTCCTAAGCTGTAGATTGCTACAGATAGAAATTCTAAAGTTAACATGCTCTCCAAGATGCTACATCACCCAGGAAAAGGGTACCAGCAGAGGAACTTGACCAGGACAAAGTATTTTTTTAATTAAAAAAAATGTAAATTTCTAGGGCTTCCCTCGTGACGCAGTGGTTGAGACTCCGCCTGCCGATGCTGGGGACACGGGTTCATGCCCCAGTCGGGGAAGATCCCACATGCCGCAGAGCAGCTGGGCCCGTGAGCCATGGCCGCTGAGCCTGCGCGTCCAGAGCCTGTGCTCCGCAACGGGAGAGGCCACAGCCGTGAGAGGCCCGCATAACGCACAAAAAAAAAAAAGTAAATTTCTATTACCCAATCATAGTAAAAAACTGATGATCAAAACTACTAGAAAGGGCTTCCCCAGTGGTACAGTGCTTGAGAGTCCGCCTGCCGATGCAGGGGACACGGGTTCGTGCCCCGGTCCAGGAAGATCCCACATGCCGCGGAGTGGCTGGGCCGGTGAACCATGGTCGCTGAGCCTTCGCGTCCAGAGCCTGGAATCTGTACCGCAAAAAAAAAAAAAACAAAAAAAACCTAGAAAATACATGATGTAAATGAAGAAGCAACAGAAGCTTGAGACCTAAAGTGCCAACTGGGTCCTGAAACATGGGTGGGGGGAGCGCACAGTGATTTGGAGGAGTTGTGCTGCTCATGTAGACCCAAGTCCACACCTCCCTAGATGAAGGAGTTGTTCTGTGAATAGGTTTTTTCTTTTTTTTTTTTTAACATCGCATCCCCTGATGTCTCAGCACTTCAGCAATGTCATCAGAAATGAGAGATGCGGAAGTTGAGGAAGATGACGGAAGAGTAAGACGCAGAGATCACCTTCCTCCCCACAGATACATCCGAAATACATCTACACGTGGAACAACTCCTACAGAACACCTGCTGAACGCTGGCAGAAGACCTCAGACTTCCAAAAAGGCAAGAAACTCCCCACGTACCTGGGTAGGGCAAAAGAAAAAGGGAAAAACAGAAACAAAAGAATAGGGATGGGATCTGCACCAGTGGGAGGGAGCTGTGAAGGAGGAAAGGTTTCCATACACTAGGAGCCCCTTCACGGGCGGAGACTGCGGGTGGCGGAGGGGGAAGCTTCGGCGCCACGGAGGAGAGCATAGCCACAGGGGTGCGGAGGGCACAGCAGAGAGATTCCCACACAGAGGATCGGTGCCGACCAGCACTCACAAGACCAAGAGGCTTGTCTGCTCAACCGCCGGGGAAGGTGGGGCTGGGAGCTGAGGCTCTGGCTTTGGTCGGATCCCAGGGAGAGGACTGGGGTTGGCAGAGTGAACACAGCCTGCAGGGTGTTAGTTCACCACAGCTGGCCGGGAGGGAGTCCGGGAAAAAGTCTGGACCTGCCAAAGAGGCAAGAGACCATTGTTTCAGGGCGTGCAAGGAGAGGGGATTCAGAGCACCGCCTAAACGAGCTCCAGAGATAGGCGCGAGCCGCGGCTATCAGCGCGGACCCCAGAGATGGGCATGAGACGCTAAGGCTGCTGCTGCGGCCACCAAGAAGCCTGTATGCAAGAACAGGTCACTATCCACACCTCCCTTGTGGGGAGCCGGTGCAGCCCGCCACTGCCAGGTCCCGGGATCCAGGGACAACTTCCCCGGGAGAATGCACGGTGCGCCTCAGGCTGGTGCAACGTCACGCCGGCCTCTGCCACCGCAGGCTGGCCCCGCAGCATCCGTGCCCCTCCCTACCCCTGGCCTGAGTGAGCCAGAGCCCCCGAATCAGCAGCTCCTTTAACTCCGTCCTGTCTGAGCAAACAACAGACAACCTCAGGCGACCTACATGCAGAGGCGGGGCCACATCCAAAGCTGAACCCCGGGAGCTGTGCAAACAAAGAGAAAGGGAAATCTCTCCCAGCAGCCTCAGGAGCAGTGGATTAAATCCCCACAATCAACTTGATGTACCCTGCATCTGTGGAATACCTGAATAGAAAACGAATTATCCCAAATTGAGGAGGTGGACTATGAGAGCAAGATTTATTATTTTTTCCCCTTTTCCTCTTTTTCTGGGTGTGTATGTGTTTGCTCCTGTGTGAGATTTTGTCTGTACAGTTTTGCTTTCACCATTTGTCCTAGGGTTCTGTCCGTCCGTTTGTTTTTTTGCTTTAAAAATTTTTTTTCTTAATAATTATTTTTTATTTTAATAACTTTATTTTATTTTATCTTACTTTACTTTATTTTCTTTTATCCTCTTTCTTTCTTTCTACTTTTTCTCCCTTTGATACTGAGCCTTGTGGATGAAAGTCCCTTGGTCCTACAGCCAGGAGTCAGTGCTGTGCCTCTGAGATGGGAGAGCCAAGTTCAGGACACTGGTCCACAAGAGACCTCTCAGTCCACGGAATATCAAATGGCGAAAATCTCCCAGAGATCTCCATCTCAACATCAAGACTCAGCTTCACTCAATGACCAGCAAGCTACAGTGCTGGACACCCTATGCCAAACAACTAGCAAGACAGGAACACAGCCCCATCCATTAGCAGAGAGGCTGTCTAAAATCATAATAAGGCCACAGACACCCCAAAACACACCACCAGACGTGGACCTGCCCACCAGAAAGACAAGATCCAGCCTCACCCACCAGAACACAGGCACTAGTCACCTCCACCAGGAAGCCTACACAACCCACTGAACCAACTTTAGCCACCGGAGACAGACGCCAAAAACAACAGGAACTACAAACCTGCAGCCTGAAAAAAGGAGAGACCCAAATACAGTAAGATAAGCAAAATGAGAAGACAGAAAAACACACAGCAGATGAAGAAGCAAGGTAAAACCCACCAGGCCAAACAAATGAAGAGGAAATAGTCTACCTGAAAAAAGAATTGAGAATAATGATAGTAAAGATGATCCAAAATTTTGGAAATAGAATAGAGAAAATGCAAAAAGCATTTAACAAGGACCTAGAAGAACTAAAGAGGTTACAAGCAACAATGAACAACACAATAAATGAAATTAAAAATACTCTAGAAGGGATCAATAGCAGAATAACTGAGGCAGAAGAACAGATAAGTGACCTGGATGATAAAATAGTGGAAATAACTACTGCAGAGCAGAATAAAGAAAAAAGAATGAAAAGAACTGAGGACAGTCTCAGGGACCTCTGGGACAACATTAAATGCACCAACATTTGAATTATAAGGGACACAGAAGAAGAACAGAAAAAGAAAGGGACTGAGAAAATATTTGAAGAGATTAGAGTTGAAAACTTCCCTAATATGGGAAAGGAAAGAGTGAATCAAGTCCAGGAAGCACAGAGAGTCCCATACAGGATAAATCCAAGGAGAAACACGCCAAGACACATAATAATCAAACTGTCAAAAATTAAATACAAAGAAAACATATTAAAAGCAGTAAGGGAAAAATAACACACAAGGGAATCCCCATAAGGTTAACAGATAATCTTTCATCAGAAACTCTGCAAGCCAGAAGGGAGTGTCAAGACATATTTAAAGTGATGAAAGGAAAAACCTACAACCAAGATTACTCTACCCAGCAAGGATCTCATTCAGATTTGATGGAGATATTAAAACCTTTACAGACAAGCAAAAGCTGAGAGAGTTCAGCACCACCAAACTAGCTTTACAACAAATGCTAAAGGAACTTCTCTAGGCAAGAAACACAAGAGAACGAAAAGACCTACAATAACAAACCCAAAACAATTAAGAAAATGGGAATAGGAACATACATATCGATAATTACCTTAAATGGAAATGGATTAAATGCTCCCACCAAAAGACATAGACTGGCTGAATGGATACAAAAACAGGAACTGTATATATGCTGTCTACAAGAGACCCACTTCAGACCTAGGGACACATACAGACTGAAAGTGAGGGGATGGAAAAAGATACTCCATGCAAATGGAAATCAAAAGAAAGCTGGAGTAGCCATTCTCATATCAGACAAAATAGACTTTAAAATAAAGACTATTACAACACACAAAGAAGGACACTACATAATGATCAAGGGATCGATCCAAGAAGAAGATATAACAATTGTAAATATTTATGCACCCAACATAGGAGCACCACAATACATAAGGAAAATGCTAACAACCATAAAAGGGGAAATCGACAGTAACACAATCATATTGGGGGACTTTAACACCCCACTTTCACAAATGGACCAATCATCCACAATGAAATGAATAAGGAAACACAAGCTTTAAACGATACATTAAACAAGATGGACTTAATTGATATTTGTAGGACATTCCATCCAAAACCAACAGAACACATTTTTCTCAAGTGCTCATGGAACATTCTCCAGGATAGATCATATCTTGGGTCACAAATCAAGCCTTGATAAATTTAAGAAAATTGAAATTGTGTCAAGTATCTTTTCAGACCACAACACTATGAGACTAGACATCAATTACAGGAAAAGATCTGTAAAAAATACAAACACATGGAGGCTAAACAATACACTACTTGATAATGAAGTGATCACTGAAGAAATCAAAGAGGAATTCAAAAAATACCTAGAAACAAATGAAAATGGAGACACGACAACCAAAACCTATGTGATGCAGCAAAAGCAGTTCTAAGAGGGAAGTTTATAGCAATACAATCCTACCTTAAGAAACAGGAAACATATCAAATAAATAACCTAACCTTGCAGCAAAAGCAGTTCTAAGAGGGAAGTTTATAGCAATACAATCCTATCTTGCACCAAAATCAATTAGAGAAAAAAGAACAACAACAACAAAAAAAAACCCGAAGTTAGCAGAAGGAAAGAAATCATAAAGATCAGATCAGAAATAAATGAAAAAGAAATGAAGGAAATGACAGCAAAGATCAATAAAACTAAAAACTGGTTCTTTGAGAAGATAAACAAGATTGATAAACCATTAGCCAGACTCATCAAGAAAAAACGGGAGAGGACTCAAATCAATAGAATTAGAAATGGAAAAGAAGAAGTAAAAATTGAAACTGCAGAAATACAAAGGATCATGAGAGATCACTACAAGCAACTCTATGCCAATAAAATGGACAATCTGGAAGAAATGGACAAATTCTTACAAATGCTCAAGCTGCCAAGACTGCACCAGGAAGAAATACAAAATATGAATAGACCAATCACAAGCACTGAAATTGAAACTGTGATTAAAAATCTTCCAACAAACAAAAGCCCAGGACCAGATGGCTTCACAGGCGAATTCTATCAAACATTTAGAGAAGAGCTAACACCTGTCCTTCTCAAACTCTTCCAAAATACAGCAGAGGGAGGAACACTCTCAAACTCATTCTACAAGGCCACCATCAGCTTAATACCAAAACCAGACAAAGATGTCACAAAGAAAACTACAGGCCAATATCACTGATGAACATAGATGCAAAAATCCTCAACAAAATACTAGCAAAAAGAATCCAACAGCACATTAAAAGGATCATACACCATGATCAAGTGGGGTTTATTCCAGGAATGCAAGGATTCTTCAATATATGCAAATCAATCAACGTGATACACCATATTAACGAATAGAAGGAGAAAAACCATATGATTATGTCAATAGATGCAGATAAAGCTTTAGACAAAATTCAACACCCATTTATGATAAAAACTCTCCAGAAAGTAGGCATAGAGGGAACTTTCCTCAACATAATAAAGGTCATATATAACAAACCCACAGCCAACATCATTCTCAATGGTGAAAAACTGAAACCATTTCCACTAAGATCAGGAACAAGACAAGGTTACCCACTCTCACCACTATTATTCAACATAGTTTTGGAAGTTTAGCCACAGCAATCAGAGAAGAAAAGGAATCCAAATTGGAAAAGAAGAAGTAAAGCTGTCACTGTTTGCAGATGACATGATACCATACATAGAGAATCCTAAGGATGCTACCAGAAAACTACTAGAGCTAATCAACGAATTTGGTAAAGTAGCAGGATACAAAATTAATGCACAGAAATCTCTGGCATCCCTATACACTAATGATGAAAAATCTGAAAGTGAAATTAAGAAAACACTCCCATTTACCACTGCAACAAAAAGAATAAAATATCTAGGAATAAACCTACCTAAGGAAACAAAAGGCCTGTATGCAGAAAATTATAAGACACTGATGAAAGAAATTAAAGATGATACAAATAGACGGACAGATATACCATGTTCTTGGATTAGAAGAATCAACATTGTGAAAATGACTCTACTACCCAAAGCAACCTACAGATTCAATGCAAACCCTATCAAACTACCACTGGCATTTTTCACAGAACTAGAACAAAATATTTCACAATGTTTATGGAAACACAAAAGACCCCGAATAGCCAAAGCAATCTTGAGAACGAAAAACGGAGCTGGAGGAATCAGGCTCCCTGACTTCAGACTATACTACAAAGCTACAGTAATCAAGACAGTATGATACTGGCACAAAAACAGAAAGATAGATCAATGGAACAGGATAGAAAGCCCAGAGATAAACCCACACACATATTGTCACCTTATCTTTGATAAAGGAGGCAAGAATATACAATGGAGAAAAGACAGCCTCTTCCATAAGTGGTGCTGGAAAAACTGGACAGGTACATGTAAAAGTATGAGATTAGAACACTCCCTAACACCATACACTAAAATAAGCTCAAAAATGGATTAAATACCTAAATGTAAGGCCAGGCACTATCAAACTCTTAGAGGAAAACATAGGCAGAGCACTCTAAGACATAAATCACAGCAAGATCCTTTTTGACCCACCTCCTAGAGAAATGGAATTAAAAGAAATAAATAAACAAATGGGACCTAATGAAACTTCAAAGCTTTTGCACAGCAAAGAAAACCATGAACAAGACCAAAAGGCAACCCTCAGAATGGGGGAAAATATTTGCAAATGAAGCAACTGACAAAGGATTAATCTCCAAAATTTACAAGCAGCTAACAAAAAAACAAATAAGCCAACCCAAAAATGGGCAGAAGACCTAAGGAGACATTTCCCCAAAGAAGATATACAGACTGCCAACAAACACATGAAAGAATGCTCAACATCATTAATCATTAGAGAAATGCAAATAAAACCTACAATGAGATATCATTTCACACCTGTCTGAATGGCCATCATCAAAAAATCTAGAAACAATAAATGCTGGAGAGGGTGTGAAGAAAAGGGAACACTCTTGCACTTCTGGTGGGAATGTGAATTGGTACAGCCACTATGGAGAACAGTATGGAGGTTCCTTAAAAAACTACAAATAGAACTACCATCGACCCAGCAATCCCACTACTGGGCATATACCCTGAGAAAACCATAATTCAAAAAGAGTCATGTACCACAATGTCCATTGCAGCTCTATTTACAATAGCCAGGAGATGGAAACAACCTAAGTGCCCATCATCGGATGAATAGATAAAGAAGATGTGGCACATATATACAATGGAATATTACTCAGCCATAAAAGGAAACGAAATTGAGTTATTTGTAGTGAGGTGGATGGACCTAGAGTCTGTCATACAGAGTGAAGTAAGTTAGAAAGAGAAAAACAAATACCATATGCTAACACGTATATATGGAATCTAAGAAAAAAAAAAGTCATCAAGAATCTAGGGGTAAGACGGGAATAAAGACACAGACCTACTAGAGAATGGACTTGAGGATATGGGGAGGGGGAATGGTAAACTGTGACAAAGTGAGAGAGTGGCATGGACATATATACGCTACCAAACGTAAAATAGATAGCTAGTGGGAAGCAGCCGCATAACACAGGGAGATCAGCTCGGTGCTTTGTGACCACTCAGAGGGGTGAGATAGGGAGGGTGGCAGGGAGGGAGATGCAAGAAGGAAGAGATATGGGAACATATGTATATGTATAGCTGATTCACTTTGTTATAAAGCAGAAACTAACACACCATTGTAAAGCAATTATACTCCAATAAAGATTTTTTTTTAAAAAAATGAAAAGAAATGAGAGATGCTAGATGTGTGACTTAATTGGAAGATCACACTCAGTGACTTCTCCCACAGGCTGTAACAACATGGTACCAGAGCATCCTGTACATGGGAGAAGAGGAGAACCTTCTTCTTGCCATCATTATATTCATAAAGCATGTGAGTTCAGCCGAAAAACAAAGAAGCAAGCAAAATGCCATGGCCTCTTGCATCTCTGAGCCCCAGATTTCTGAGACAGCAGCTGACCAACACTGTCAGATGCTCCCCCTGTTTGCCTTGCCCCTTGGGCTCTGATTCTGCTGTGCTGGGACATGAGCAACATGCTAGCCCAACCTAGTCCCACTTCTTTCCAAACTCTGCAGAGATACTTCACCCAGTGAGCCAACTGATGTGTTGATATGTCTGATAAAGAAGTAATCATGTGGAAAACGGAGAGCATCTCTCTCCATTCCCTCTCCAAGCCCTTGAAGTGCAGAAGAGATGGATTCATTGACTGAAAGACTCAGATACTCTAGCTACATTCTGCGCTTCCTCACTCATTCAACAAAAATATATTAAAACCCTATTACTGGCCAGAAGCTGTTCTAGCCAACAATGCACAAAACAGCAACACACAAGACAAAATTTTAGGGGCCCTCATGAACCTTATTTTCTAGTGGCAGAGACAGACAATAAACTAGCAAAGGAAAGAGACTATAATGCCCATTTTGAATACTAATAAATGTTATCAAAAATAGTATAACAGATGAAGGAATAGAGGTGGCAGGAGTGGAACATGGCATGATTGCAGATATGGCCGACCAAGAGTCCTGTCCGTGGAGGTGCCGTGTTACCATTGAACTGGATGAAATGAGGGGACAAACCTCGTGAATATCTGGAAAAACAGCAAGGATTCAAGGGAAAAGTTACTGCAAAGATAAAAGCCCTGGGGCAGGGATGAGCTTGGTATGTTCTAGAAATTACAAGATCAGTGTCTTTGAAGCAAAATGAGAGAGAAGACACATGAAAGAATTCAACATTATAAAGTTACATAGACATCAGACATGTAGAGATTTGTGTGTCATGATAAAAAATTTTGGATTTTTTTCTAAATGTGCTGAGAAGATTTTAGAGCAGAAGAATAGCTTTGAAACAGGATAGTGGCAATGATCTAGTTTATATTTTTAAATATCACTTTGGTTATTTTGTAAAGTAGAAGCAACGGGAAGACTATTGCCGAGAGACGATAGTGCCTTCTACAGGGTGATAGTAATGGAGGTTGTATTAGTTTTCTATTGCTGCTGTTATGAGTTACCATAAACTCAGTGCCTTAAAACTACACTGATTTATTACCTTACAGTTCCTTAGATCAGAAGTCCCATACAGTCTCATGATGCTAAAATGAAGGTGTTGGCAGGGTTGCGTTCCTCTCTGGAGGCTGTAGGGAAGAACTTACTTCCTGTTCATTCGAGTTGTCAGAATTCATTTCCTTGTGGGTACAGAACCTGAAAGGCCTCTGTTTCCTTTCAGGCTCTAAAATGAGGGCTGTGCCAAGCTTCTAGAAGCTGCTACATTCTTTAGCCCATGGCCTCTTTTCTCCATCTTCAAAGCCAGCAACAGTGGTTGAGTCCTTCTCACATCTTACCTTTCTTACTCACCTTTTGCCTTCTGCTTCCACTTTGAAGGGCTCATGTAACTAGATTGGACCACCAGATAATCTAAAATAATCTCCCATCCAAGGTCTGCAACCTTAATTACATATGCACAGTCCCTCTTGCCATGTAAAGTAACAGTCATAGGTTCTAGAGATTAGAGCATGGACATTTTTGGGGAGCCATTATGCTGTCAACTACAGAAGTGGTGACAATAGATGGATTCCAGATGTATTTGAAGGATATTTCCAAAAAGACAATGGATGAAAGATGTGAAAAGGAGAACCAAAACCAGATGGCCTGACTCCAAGTGACATCACTTACTGACATGGGAAACAGTGGGCTTGGGGAGAAACTTAGCACTGATAGGTAGATTTGAGGTGTCTATTCAACATCTAAGTGAGAAGCCAAGTAGTAATTTGGATAACAAGTCTGAAGCTTAGGGGGAAAGTCAAGGACAAATATAAAAATGTGGAACTATCAGCTTACGCCTGGTTTTTAAAGCCATGAGACCTATGGAGAGATTATAGATAGAGATTGTAGATAGAGAAGAAAATCAAAGACTCAGTCCAAAATGAACCAACATTTAGTCATGACAAGAAGAGAAGAAGCCTAAACAAACAACAAGAAAAAAACATGGGAAGAGAAGTTAGTTAAGTAGGAGGGGGAGAAGGGAGCCTCATGGAAACCAAATGAGAGATTTTAAGGAGGAAGTGAGCAACTCTACAAAATCTCACCAATGGGTCAAGCAAGATGAATGCCACAATATCCATTGGATTTGATAACATGGTGGTTGTTTGTTACCTTGACCACTGTGATCCTAACGGGAGGATAAAAGCTTGTTGGAATTTGGAGGTGAGACAGTGGACTGTAATTTGGGGCAACTCTTTTGAGGAATTTTGCTATAAAGAACAGCAGGTTGAGTTGGGGACAAGAGTGGGATGAAAAATCAAAGAAGTACAATGTTTTGGTGTGGGAGCTGGTCAGCATGTCTGCTGATGGAGGTGACCCAGGAGAGAAGGAAAAATTGATGGTGCAGGGAAGCCACCTGCAGTAGCCAGAAGAGAGAGGATCCAGGGCACTCTGGAGGGTGGGGTTTAGACACAGCAGATCCTTTATCACAAGAGAGAAGGCAGAGGGCACGAGTCAGACAGAGAGTCTTGTTGGGCTGGCAATTGAAATAAAACATGATCATCAATTGGGAGTGATTATCATTCAGCAAATACTTGCTTCCTTCCCCCAACATCTCCATGTTGATGTGGGGTTTGGTCTTATGACTTAGTTTGGCCAGTGGAATGTGAGTGAATGTGAGATGAACAGAGAATTGAAATGACCTTGCCCAGCTGGGCCTGGTCTCTTTACTTCTCCCACTGTCATGAGAAGAATGTTTCTCTGACCTCCAGAATAAGAAGGGACACATGGAACAAGCAAACCTGCTGATCCATAGATCGATAGGCACGATCACAAATTCTTACTGTTGTATGCAAGTACAGGGATTTTTGTACTTGCTTGTTACACAGCAAAAACTGACTGATGCAAAAGGATATTGGCAGTTCCAAGGAGAGAGGAGAAACTGTGAAGTAGTTCTCTCTGGATGTAATAGAAAGAATTGAATGGAGGAAGTGACAGGATAGCTGGGCAGTGCTGAGGAACTACGTGAGGTGATGTAAAGAATTCAAAGTGGGACCAGTCAGCACTGCTGGCAATTGTTTCTAGCACATTCGGTTGCTTGAAAGCAGGTGTGAAATAGTCAGAAAATTTACTTCAGCCATGGCTGAAGTTGCCAAGCAAATCTGAGAAGGGCAAAGAGCTGAGGGCGTTCACAAGGGAGTGATTATAGGTAAGGACAAGGAACTCTAAACTGTGTTAAAAAAAAAAAAAAAGGAGTAATGCTCAGTGAAAAAGGAGGACCTAACCCTAACCAGTGGTCCCGGTGTAGACTACGCATTGTGGGGACACAGGACTTAAGTACGTAAAGATAAGAAGTGAGGAGTTTGAGATGAATATATTTAGAATTAAAATTACGGAGGTCTAAAGAATGACCAAAAGAGCAAGTGCTTGAGGTGAAACAGAGAAAACCTGTGTGTGAGCAGTGAGGAAAGGAAGGAGCTGAGAAGGAGCTGCATGTAGGTTTGTCATGAATGTTGAATCACTGAGAACCTAGAACAGCGTTGAAGACAATGTGAAGTGTTCAGTATCTATATTTTCTCATATGAAGTTGGAGGTAGATATGAGTCCCCTGAGAAAGAATAAATTAATTTTACTCACTTATCATAATCACACCCCTCCCCATCCCACACTCCAATTCTTGCCCCTGGGGTGATGCAATGAAGGCTACATCAGATATTCCCATACACGTACTGCAGTTGCAAATGGAAATATGCATCTGAGTAGTTTAATAGGATGGTTGTATCGTAGCCCTCCTCCCCTTAAAAAAGAAAATTAAAACGCATCTCCTATTTAAGAAAAAACAGAGTTGGACAAGAAAGTGGTAAAAAAAAGATTTTATTCAGAACTATTGCAAAAGGGAAAAAGAGGCCTCAGTATAGACCAGGTTCAACTCCGAGTACAGAGTGGGCAATTGGGAATCACAGCCAAGGAGCAGGGTGGGTACAGTGGAGGTGAAATTACTGAGAGGAAACATCAGGGGTAAGGGAGAGTTCTGAGTAAACTAACCTACCAAGACTCTTGCTAGAGGCAGCACAGAGTTATCAGACATCATCTGGGGGATGGTGGAGGATGAGGAACCTGTTCAGATATCAAGGATGGGGCTTCTGGCTAAACTGACTTAGCAAGAGTCTTGCCAAAACTGGCTTCTAGAAGGAAGTACACAGATGAGTCTAGGAGAATGTGCAGGAGCCCAACTGAAATTGGTCAAGGAAAGGATTTTTGTCACTCCCTTGGGAAAAAAATTCCCCTTGGAAAGGATCCTGGGTTCTTACCATTTGGAATGTAAATAAATTACTCCAAGAAGGAGAGGAAGTGAGTGTCTCCAGCTTGAGAACCCAGGGACATGCAAAGGTGCTGAGTCCCATTCCCGCCTTGAAATGTAAACACACACCTCCAGGCAGGTAGATCTCTCAGGAAAGCCTCTCGCTGTCTCACCACCCTTCATCTTCCAAGCCTTGTTCTTTTAGGCCAGGTCCTGAGTTTCAATAAAATTTGCTCAGAAAACCCTAACTGTACAGAAACATAAAAATATCTTCTCTACAGTTGCCCAGATAATAAGAATGAACTAAGTGTTCAAACCTTCAATGAGCAAGGAGAAGTGACCAAGAGATGAGCTGAGGATGGTGACAAGTAAGTGTGGTGTGATGGCTGATTCTATGTGTCAACTTTCCTGGGCCACAGGGCACCCAGACATGTCGTTAAACATCATTCTGAGTGTATCTGCAAGGGTGTTTCTTGGTGAGATTAAAAAAAAAAAAAGAATGTACATATATGTATATAACTGAATCAATTTGCTGTACAGCAGAAATTAAAACAACATTGTAAATCAACAATACTCCAATAAAAAAATATAGGACAGGAGAAGTAAAGGTATATGTGAGAAAATGAAAAAATTTTTGAATCAGTAGATGGGAGTAAAGAAGGTTGCCCTTCCAGTATGGGTGGCCTTGTCTAATCTGTTGAGGGTCTGAATAGAACAAAAGACTGAGTAAGAAAGAATCCTTTCTCTCTGCCTTATTGTCTTTAAGCTGGAACAGTCATCTACTCCTACCTTCAGACTCGGATCCAGATGGGACCTTGCACAAATCAGCTCTGCTGGTTCTCAGGCCTTTGAACTTAGACTAGAACTTTACCATCAGCTCTCCTGGGTCTGCAGCTTGTCAACTGCAGATATTGGAGCTTCTCAGCCTCCATAATGGTGTAAGCCAATTCCTTAGAGTAAATATATATACATATTTTAGAATATATATATAGTAAATTTTAGTGTATATATAGAGAGAGAGAAATATATACTATATATTTAAAATAAAACATATAATATATACAAAACATTATATTGTATTATAATAATATATCCTATTATAGGAGATATAAATAGATATAGATATAAATATACAAATATATTCTATTGATTCTGTTTCTCTGGAAAATCCAAGACTAATTCATATGGTAATGGCAATTACCTCAAAAGGCCAGAATCTTCGAGGAAAGCAGGGAGAAAATGGTCAGGGAGAAACCACATGAAGCAGAAAGGATGCTACCCCAGCTCCCAACCTGTGCTCCATGGGGAATGGGAGAAGAAACAGCCACCACTCAAAAGGACGGCAGTGTCCTCAGGGGAGAGCAGATCTCATTCTGGGAAAGAAGGGAGCTTTCTGAGAAGAGATTGAAGGTTCAGGGGATTTTGAGGATGACAGAATCGATTGCAGAAGATACACTGGAAGGTTTTGAGTGGTAAGGAAGGGATGGGAGACTGAATCCTATTAAGGGATATAAAGAAATTTATGGGGCACAAATAAGGGTTGAAAAAGACCACTTTAAAGGCTTGGCATTCTGATGGAGACTGACCTAAATGAGATGTACATACAGAGTGATGAGATGATTTCTGATGGCCTTTTAGAAGAAAGTGACTAAGCAGCTCTAATTCCATCCTCAGGCAGGGAGGCTGGGGGAGGGAGGTCCCCTTAAATATTTCAATGACACATGAGCCCAAGAGAGGCAGCTCCTCCTGCAGGAATCACTGGCTGTGCCCTTGGAGGGGGCTGTAGGGACTCTGACCAGGCAGACTCTGCTCAGGTCACCAGTGACTAGCTCTTACTACCAAGAAAACAGGAGGTGAAACTCAGGACTTTGGTTACAGACTGGAAGATGATTTGTGGTCAATGTCATGTGAGGAGACCCTGGCCGTACAAACACTCTCCCTGAGAAGATCTTCAGTAACCCATTCCCCATGAATCATGGAAAACCCAGCCCAAGGGCAGGTCCTTTGTAATGTTTCCCACCTTCTCTGCTCTGGGCTCCACCCTGCTCCTCGTTGGAACCTGCTCCTCCCTAGACCACCTCCCTGCTGCCTGAACATCTCTTGGGCTACACTCGAGCCCACTGGTAATGTTCCTTCCTCTTCTAAGGACTTCTCTCCCCTTGGAGACCTCCCTCCCTCACACCGTGAATCAGTACACAATCCACCACATCACTATCTTTGTACAACCTTTCCTGGGCTTCCTTGCTCCACACACCATCTTCTCTACTCATTCATTCAACATTATTAACAGCCTGCCCTCTGAAAACAACTCTTTCTAAATTGCCTAAAGGATGTGTTCTTCTCTGGAAAACATGTATGATGGACTGCTGACCACAGTCCCATCTCTGGGTCATATTTGGGGTCCCAGTCTCGCTATCCTTAGCATTATCTCTTCCTAAATGTGAAAAGTCCTTGAGATGCATTTTTTCCAAATAACTCACTGCTATATGAAAACAACAGCAAAATCTCCCAGACTCCACTCCCTGAAGTCAACTGTCCTCAATCACAAACTTGCTACTTGGTAATGAGGCTAACAGCTCACTTTTCAAAACATTCATTCAAACATTTACACAGTTGATGGTACATTATCTAGTCTCTTACTTCAGCCATCTGTTCTATGTTTTAATCCTTTAAGTAGGTATCAATTACATCTTTATATCATGGCATGTCACATTCAGAGAGACGTTAAGTATTTTTATCTTAGTGATGAAATAAAAGTCAAGGGTACATTGATGCTAACCGAACACATGATCAACTGTAGCCAACGCACTCTCACCACGATCTTCCATTGGTCATTGAAGCCTAGAGTCATGCATTTTCCAGAGAACAGATCTAAATTTTGCATTTTTCAGGTTTCCCTTGTGCCTGCCCACATTGGCCCTGAAAAGATGCATGAGTTTAGAGCCGGTTACACTCATTCATTTTTAGGTCTAGTTATTCCCATAGACCATGGAGAGGACGACTTGCATATCAGTGACAAGGGACACATGCTCATCTATACCCCTGGGCTTCTTCATTCATTCATTTCCTTATAATTATCACAATCAAAGAGCAGCTGCAAGCTCTGCACAATTTCTCAGCGGTTTGCCAATAAAGCAGAAAGACTTAGTCTTCAAATCTGGGTACCGAAGTTATATTCATCAAATCTAAGCTTTTTCAAGTCCTCCTCTTCTCCTCCTCCTCTATCTTCTCTTGTTTGATTGTGAAGTCAATCGATCAATAGGAAAAGGAAAAGGGAGATGAGGCTCCCTGAGGCAGATGCTTTCTGGTGCCCTGAGTACCACCTCCTCGACCCACTGTCCACTGATGTGAGGAGTTAGGGGAGCCCTCAGACTCATCTTGCACTTTGCAGCCCCCTTCCACTCCCGACTCAGGCAGCCACCTTTAGTCGTTCCCGTTTGTGCTGCAGGGTCTTCTCAGAAGCTTGAGAGAAAAGGAGAAGGAAATTAATGTCCCCATCAGTTGGGATGGAGCAGGTGACAGGTGCTGCAGCCTATTGTCTTTCAGGGGGTTCTTTTGGGGGACTCCCGTACCCTTCCTCAAGGAGCCCTCACTGGGTCAACAGCATCCCCGCTGGCTTTATAGATGAGACTGGTGACATCCATGCCTGCACATTGGCTCACCCCTTCCCTGCTTCCCTCTCTCACTCCCTAACTCCCGCCTCGTGGAATCACCTTATTTGGCCTTTGGTAGGGGAGGAGACTCACACTAAAACTCTCCCCCTACCCCATCAATTTTGCTATGTGTGTCGTCAAGAAACTGGGTGAGGAGGTAACTGAATTTAGGAGCCAATTTTGTTAAGTGACAGTTTTGGATCATCTGAAAATTTCCCTAATTCCTCAGAAAGTCCTGGCCTGTACATTGGCTGCAAAATAGCCAGTCTTTGAAGAAACACAAAGTAGACAGACCCAAGAAGCAAAGATGTCTCTCTCTCTCAGACAATATTAGCTCATGTGAGAACCCAAACACAAGTCTACAGGGAGACCATGGCAAGCAGCAGCCAGCCTTAAAACAAGACTTTAACAAACAAATGACTTGAAAATTGGATGTGCACTGTATCTTATTCTTTGTGTCCTAAGGAACCTTGGAAAATCAATGAATGTTTATTGACTGACTCTTCAACTGAAGATAGCAAAATAAAGGTTCTGAAGCAAATTTGGCAGGATACATCTGTAGTCCCAGAAGAGCTATGTCCCAGAGCAAATCAAGGGTTTATCTTAAAAGTCAGATCATCCAGCAGTGGTAAATCTCTCCTCAGTTATTCATTTGTAATGTTTATATAACTCTCACTCACAGTGTTTGCTGACTCACATGACAGAAAAATGTTTTATTAAAGTTTTCCTCTATTTTTTAAACGAACACGAATCATGTCATAACAACAAGTATTTAAATAACAGTCTTTATGTATTAACATATAAAAATATACTTTGGAAAAATCTCTATATTAAAAAATATTTATAAGCTTTAGGCATGAATTTCTATAATTCTAGAGTGTTTTGGTTTGGGGGGTGTTTGGGTGTTTTTGGTTTTGTTTTTTGTTTTGCTTATTTGTTCATTTGCTCATGTGTTTGTTTCCTGGTACATGAAAGGGATGATCTAAAAAAAAAGAGAAAATAAATGTCAGAATTAGGGTACCACTTTGTTACTGATAAGCTTAAAGTTACAAAATATACACTTTTGAATTATGGGATATCAGTGTTAGGATCTGACATAGATTTTCAAAAACTATTTAAATGAGAGAAGTGCATTTGAATATCTTAAGTTTACAGATGACAGAAAAGTCCATTCAGAAGGGGTAGGCACAGAGAAGTTTATGTAAACAGCCAGAAGAAAAGCAGCTGACTTTTAATACGGGCATTTATAGATAAGTAATGCATGTGTGGAAATGGGTTGTAATATTCTGCTCAGTCTGCCATGCAATATACCACAGAAGGGATGGCTCCAACTACAGAAATTTTTTTCTCCCAGTTCTAGAGGCTGTAAATCCAAGATCAAAGTGCCAGGAAATTTGATTCCTGGTGATGTTTCCTCCTGGCTTGCAGAAGGCTGTCGTCTCACTGTGTGCTTGTATGACCTTTCCTCTGTGGGCGTTTGCTCAGAGAGAGAGAGAGCTCTCTGGTGTCTCCGCCTCTTCTTATAAGGACACCAACCCCTTTGGATTAGGGCCCCACCCTTATGACCTTGTTTAACCCTATTACTTCCCAAAGGCCCCACCACCAAATACTATCATATTAGGGTTAGGGGCTTCAGCCCATGAATTTAATGGGAGACACAATTTAGCCCATGAGAGGGGTCATGCCCTTTGATGCAATAATGTCTCTTTTTAGAATCTATACTAAGGGATGATTCTAAAATCATCATTTATGCACATGGAAAAACATGTGCATAAAGATTTTTACTTGCAGGAAAAAAATACAGCACTAACTTAAAATGTGCAAAAACAGTAAGGAGCATAAGGATGACAAAACCACATGAAGAAAAATATTATGTAGCCATTAAACATGGTAACTACAAAGATTGTACAGCAACAGGGAAAGAATTTATAATATAATGACAGGTGATTTTTTAAAAGTGTGAGGAATTGAGTAAATCTAGTTAGGATAGAACTGGGTTTCAGTTTTTTTTTTTTTTTTTTTATTGTTACTGTTGTAGATTGAATTGCTCACCCCAAAATCCAGATGTTGAAGTCCTAACCCCCAGTAACTCAGAACATGACTGCATTTGGAGATGGACAGTTAAAGAGGTAATAAATGTTAAATGAAGTCAAAAGAGTGAACTCTGATCCAACCTGACTGATGTCCTTATAAGAAGAGGAAGAGACACCAGGGATGCATGTTCACAGAGGAAAAACCATGTGAGGACACAGTGAGAAGACAGCCATCGTCCACAAGCCAAGGAGAGAGGATTCAGGAGAAACCAACCCTGCTGACACATTGATCTCAGACTTCCAGCCTCCAGAACTGTGAGAAAATGACTTCTGTTGTTCCAAACCCCCAAGTCGGTGGCCCTTTGTTATGGCAGCCCAAGCTGACTGATCCAGTTACCTTCATGGAACCAAAGGCTTGACTTCCCTAAGATGCTCTGTGTTCAGGTGGGGGCTGGAGTGCAGAAAGGTTCTCCTCTGTGTTCATGTCCCATCCTCAGCTCTCACCCAGCCCTGTGCAGCTGCCTCTCTGAGTTTCCTGAGCTTCTGGGGGCTCTCACTCCCTCCCCTGCAGCCTGCTGTTGGCTGCTCAGTACTTGTCAGGCTGGCAGGAGGATGTGCCCGGCATGTCACCCAGCCCAACATCAGCCTCAGATGGTCCTCTGTGCTTGGGACTTGAGGGTGGAGCTTTTTGGGTATCCCTGAGCCTTCTTCCCATGAAGGTCAAGCTGCTCTGTATCTTCAGGGAGTCCTACACAAGAGCACTCCCTACCCACCTAGTAGCGTGTGTAGGATTCCAGGCCCATGGCTTTCTCTGCCCCTCTCCCAGGTAGAGGGTCTGTCTTCTCCCCTTTCCTCAGCAGCAATGGGTATGTACATGCACCTTGGAGGCTACAGATCCCACTGCCTCTTCTTCCAGAAGCTTAAGGCTTTGAGTGAAGGATCAGGCCTTAGGGTGGGGTTTCCTGACCCTCCCCCCAACTTCTTGCCCACTCTACCCTTGCAATGATACCTAGATTGTCTGCAGGCCTGCATCACCAAGGAGGCTCTTTCCAGCCTCACACCCAATCTACCTGGAGAGTCCCAGGTGGAGCTCCATAGGAGAGAGTCTGGGGGTGAGTGTGAGCTCCATGATGTCTGGGGGTCTCTCTGCTGCCATGCTAGTCCACACTAGGCCTGTAACGACTAGTCAAAATTTTGCTGATTTCTTTGAAACACTCTTATGGCAGAGGTGACTTTCTCTCTGTTCTGATGCAGCACTTGTGTCCTGACTATTCTCAGGGGAGAGACTCTGCCCCCTGGGAATTCAGGCTACTCGATTACCCCTCTGATGGGTTCAAGAAAAGCTATGATTTTGTAGCTTATCTGGCTTCTTCTCATGGACGTCTGGGTGATGTTCTTTCCAGCTTTCTCCATCCTAGGCAGGAGTGGAACCCACATCCAATTTTAAGTGGCACCTTTGCTGCACATAAATGCTGAATTCAGCACTGGCAGAAACACATTTTGCAAAAACACAATGTCAAGCCCAGCACAATAATTACCACGAGGCTCTGATATCACTGATAATTCTCCAGCAGTCAAAAATCTTCCAAGGAATGTGTAAATATCCAGTTAAGAAAAACGACAGATGGGAAGAGACAAAATGAATACCTGAACATACCTAAACAGTTTGGTGGATTCCTCTCTTTTCCCTTTGCCAAACCTCCTTCAGAAGCCACATGTGACTCTGTGGGATGGGGGAAACACAGAGATATTTTAAAGCTAAAAGGACAATCATAAGCAGAGAGTCTAAAGACTCTTACACTTTCAAATGCAATGCCATATGAGTAAAGATTATTTTGCATATGAGTAAAAATTATTTTGCAATGTCTACTTTACTTTTCTGAAATTAAGTTCATAGATAATGTAACTTAACTACATACCTAAATTTCAAAATAAAAAACTCCAACATAATGCCCTGTGTATGATATAAAGGAGGTATACACTAATTATTAGAGAAATGCAAATCAAAACTACAATGAGATACCACCTCACACAGGTCAGAAAGGCCATCATTAAGAAGTCTACAAATAACAAATGCTGGAGAGGTTGTGGAGAAAAGGGAACCCTCCTGCACTGCTAGTGGGAATGTCAATTGGTGCAATCACTATGGAAACCAGTATGGAGGTTCCTCAAAAAGCTAAAAATAGAGTTGCCATATGATCCAGCAATCCCACTCCTGGGCATTTATCCAGACAAAACTATAATTCGAAAAGATACATGCACCCCTATGTTCATAGAATAGCAGCACTATTCACAATAGCCAAAATATGGAAACAACCTAAATGTTCATCAACAGATGAATGGATAAAGAATACGTGGTACTAATAAGAACCTGCTGTTTAAAAAAATAAATTAAATAAAATTTTAAAAAAAGAATATGTGGTACATATATACAATGGAATACTACTCAGCCATAAAGAAAAATGAAATGCCATTTGCAGCAGCATGGATGGACCTAGAGATAATCACACTAAGTGAAGTAAGTCAGAAAGGGAAAGACAAATACCATAGGATATCACTTATCTGTGGAATCTAAAATATGACACAAATGGACCTATCTATGAAACAGAAACAGATGAAGAGAACAGACTTGTGGTTGGGGGGGTTGGTAGGGGAAGGGGTAGGATGGACTGGGAGGTTGGGTCAGCAGATGCCAACTAGTGTATATAGGATGGATAAGCAACAAGGTCCTACTGTAGAGCACAGGGGACTACATTCAACATCTTGTGATAAATCATAATGGAAAAGAATATGAAAAAGAATGCATATATATAGATATAACTGAATCACTTTACTGTACAGCAGAAATTAACACAACATTGTAAATCAACTACCTTTAATAAAATAAATTTTTTAAAAAGTAAAGGAGAGGGCTTCCCTGGTGGCGCAGTGGTTGAGACTCCACCTGCCGATGCAGGGGACACGGATTCGTGCCCCGGTTTGGGAGGATCCCACATGCCGCGGAGCAGCTGGGCCCGTGAGCCATGGCCGCTGAGCCTGCGCATCCGGAGCCTGTGCTCCACAACGGGAGAGGCCACAGCAGTGAGAGGCCCGCGTACCGCAAAAAAAAAAAAAAAAAAAAAAAAAAAGTAAAGGAGATATAAAAGGGAAGTCATTTATAAGACAGCAAAAATAACACCCAGTAGGACAACACCAGAAGACATATGAAGTAGTCAAATCCCTGAATCTACAATAAGAATTACCGGGGACGCAGCAGCTATAAATCCAGATGGATCCCAGTACGCTGTAATAGCAGCTCAGATACTCTAAGTCGCAGTGCCATCGGTGATGCAGTTTTCCAAAATGGCAAACAAGTCTTGAGGAAGCTCCTCCCAAAACCAACTTTAACTTTCCCTTGATTTTCAAGGTAGCTTCATTCATAGAAAATTAGATGTACCTTACACACATGATAAATATACTTTATGATTTTTTTATTGTGAAATATTTATAGTGAAATATAGGCTCAAGTAAACAGAGTTATCACTTATGTAGATGTCCGATGAGACATTTGAAATTTTTCAGGCTTTTCCCAAGTATTGTAGGACATCTAGGAACCCGCCCTCAACTGAAAGTCACCAGGACTGTCAATCGCTAAGAAGTTCAAGCATTGCACCTACACCAGAAGAAGGGCCACACCTTTGACCAAAGATGCCATGACTCAGAGGTCACAGGGCAAGTTGGCTGCAAGCCCAGTCGCTTCTTTGCAGAGTGTTTCCTCTGCATCATGTTTCTGGGGGCTTCTAAGCTCCAAAAAGGGAAAATCTAACTCTGCAACAACCCCCCCCCCAGATTTTTTTAAATCGTGATGATTACCTTAACTGTGCGTCTCTGAGCCTCAGCTTGTGTCCCCTTGGCTGGGAACACTGTGGAACCAGGTGAACCAAGGAGGGGAGAGTGGCCACTAACGTGTGTTTTGGTCAATGGGTCTCGACAGCCTGGAGGTTCTGAAAATTATGTGAACCACAGCCTAAGAGCAAAACCAATTTCCATGTTCCCTTGCTGGTTCTGGAATAAATCGTTCATTCTGCAAACATTTATAGACCACGCGGAATGCACCTGCCCCGATGGCAGCAACGCCAGGGCCATGGGGGAGCAGGTGGATGAGAAGCCCGCCCACCTTCACGGAATTTAATGCGAAAGTAGGCAGTCAGTAATTAATTACACAATTACGTCACTAATGCAATGAAGGAGACGCCTAAAGTGACGTATTAGCAGCATGGAAGCATTAACCCAGCAGGGAGGGAGTCAGAGTTCCATTAGGGAAGCAGAAAGTTCCGAGTGATACAGAGTAAGGGATTAATTATCAGAATTCCACCTCCCACATCACAGGAGATGCCGGGGAAGAAAAGGTCCAGAAGCGGAGGGTTAGATGGTCAGAAAAGAGTCACTAACCAGGGCCTGCGAAGGGAAGCTGAGAAGTCCACCGCAAGCGTGGTCCCTGCAATCAGGCCCCAGTAGAAGAGTGGAGTGTGAAGCAACAGTCAGCAGCCACGCAAACTTGAACCCCGGGAGAAACACGGCCGCCTGCCTTTCTCTCAGCTCACCCACCCCCAGTGACGCAGGCACCCTGCAGAAGCTGGCACCCTTCCCCCAGAGCCACACACACCTGCCAGGACCCAGAGAAGCAAAGGAAAAGGTCACGACAGTGCTGGAGGGGCTGCAGATCCAGCAGGCAGCAGGCCAGCCTCCGCAGGTGTGAGCTCCAAGGGCACGGGGAGCCGCACACCACCCTTCCGCGTGCATTGCCTCTGGCCCTTCACGGGCCTCTTTCTGTGCGGGCAGCTCCCACCCGGAACCACAGCAGGAAGAGTGGCTAACTGACAGAGTACAGAAGCATCCAGAAGGCTTCAGCAAGGAGAATCTGAAGAATCAGCCAGAGTCGGACAAAGTGAAGGGAGGAGGAGGGAGTGATCCAGGCAGGACCACAGACGCCAGGGGAACCTTCCGCGCTTCGGAGACCACAGTGGGATTTGTAGAGAGTGGCGTCTGGCCAGGGAGGGTTGGGGATACACCCAGCTGATCCCTGGAGGCCTTGGCAGGATTTTAGATTTCGTCCTAAGAGTGGTGGAGGTGCGGGGGAGATGTTGCCCTGCACAGGCAGAGCAGCAGCCTAGAAGTCCGAAAGGCCTGGGGTCAGAAGGTGTACGTGTTGCTCTGTGACCACAGCTTATGAGCTCACTTTGTTCATTGGAACCGCACAGGACTGAGCGAGGATTAAGGGAAATAACCCATGAAACTGTGAGCGTGCGTGAGGCAGGTGGGCACACTTCTGCAAAGGGCCACATAGTGACTGTCTCAGGCTTTGTGGGCCAAATGGTCTCAATGGTTCAACGCTGCCATCAGGCCTGAAAGTAACCACAGAAAACATGTACATATCGACTGGGTTCCGAAAAAATCTTACTTGCGGACACTGATGTTTGAATTTAACATAATTTTCACGTGTCATGAAATATTATTCTTCTTTCAAGTTTCTTCAACCACTTAAAAATGTAAAAACCGTTCTGAGTTCACGGGCCTTATAAAACTAAGCAACAGCTGAGTTTGACTCATGGGCTAGAGTTTGTTGGCCCCTGTGGTAGACACAAAACTAGTGTCTCTCCCCTTAACTTTGCTCTTTACACACACATGCACACACACTCATATATATACTACCATATACACCCACACATACATACACATCACACAAACACATGCACAAACACACACACATGCATGCATGTACACCACAGATCTGTGAAGAGGCTGCTGCCATGATGTAAGCCTTCGTGCTGACTGCATTTCCTTTAATTCAGTCCCATTTGTACATTCTGAGGAAAACAAACAAAACTAGATCAACTGGAATTTTTAAAATTGGTTTTTGATTTAGACAATAATGTGCTATGATTTGAACGACCACAGACTTTATTAGCCATGAAATTGAAGCAGTTATTACCAAGAGTTCCCAAATTAAGTTACTCTGTGAAACATCCCACATTCTTAAGGTTTCTGTAGAGAGATGTCATCAATACATTCTGTACTACATTTTCCCCATAGACTTTACTGGAATTTTATAAAATTTCTGCTTTGTCAACACAGTATGATTATGAGGCCAAGCATGAACCTCTCATTCTGAAGCCATTGGTTGAGCAATGATTCTCACAAATCTTCCCACCAGCCCGCAGGGTTCTGAATCTCAATGTAGTTTTAGAAATAACGTCTCACTCAACAAAAGAAGGAAGACAGTTGTGGGGTTGTTTCGGCTCAAGACCCAGCCTGCTACCGCAAACTCTGCATTTTCCAGGCTGAGAAACCAGGGCACCTGCTTCATAAATGTTGGAGAGTGAGTCTCATCCGAGGCTGTGGCCTGTGGCATGATTTACAGGCTGTGCAGGGTGAGAATTAAATATTTACCATCTGCAGGGGAACGCAGCTCCCTCCAAATGCTGCAGGGATGAGGGAGGACTGCACACACTCAGAGCAGGGCAGCCTCGGGCCTAAGAACTGGGCCATGTCAGGTGAAGACAGGGCAGGGCGTGTATGTGTGCATGTGTGTCTGTGTGTGAACATCTCCACGAGGGTAAGCACCAGAAGGGACTTCAGGGGTCCACAATTCAATCCCTTTGTTCTACTGATGTGTCACCAAAGACATGACCTACTCAAGTTCAACGTAGCCAAGTTCCTTTCCCCCCATGTGTGTCCTCTTTTGGTAAATGGATTCATCCCAAGGAGAGGAAAAAGCAGAACCCTACAAAGCAAAACATCTTTCCCCGTGATGTCACGAGCACAAGGCATGTCTCCATGCCTTGATTTGTTTCCTAAATGTTGCCAAACCCTCCTGGCTGGGTGTCTTCTCCCTGCCTCTCCCATCCATTGGCCGCCCTTGCCCTTCTCCATCCCATGTGGATGCCGTCCGTGGGCTCCCTGGACCCCTGGCTCTGGATGGGCTTGGTGAGCAGAAGAGTGGGGAGGTGGCCTCTTTGTTACCTGACTCCCTCCCTGCCAGCTTTCCAGAGCTTGGCTGTGTCCCTCTACCTGTGGCCCAGCAGCCGTCAGAGACCCTCTCCATACGGGGCTGGCCACCTCTCCTAGCCTGTCAGCTCTATGGATGGTGACAGCTTCTCAGACATACACATCCTTCACAGGCCTGCTGAACCGCCATCCATCCCATCCTACGTGCCCTTGAACCCTCCCTCCTGTCTTGCCGCTCACCTAGTCCTCTCGTCTCTGAACTCCATGTTCTCAACTGTTCCACAGAGAGGATTTTCCTCCCTCTTTGCACAGGACACGTGTTCTTCCCCAAGGGCATCATACTCACTTAAATGGCAGGCCCAGATGCTGACACAGCATCTCCTGTATCCTCGGCAGCCTCCATTCACCTTGAGGTCATCACCGCCTAGGAACTGGCAACGCAGCTTTAATGCCCCTAATTGTTTTCCAAGAACAGGGCCACATAGAGCAAAGGAAGTGCTTTTATTGGACCTCTCCAATTATCTTCAATGTGTTTACATTACGACTTGAGTCCTACTCGTAAGTAAATGATGAAAGATCCTTGACTCCATAGGGCAGGCTTGGAATCTGACAGCATAACCAGGGTCAAAGACCCTTGGAAGCATGGGCAGGTGTGGTCTCCCTGGGTAGCATTTTATGACTCAAGGCTTTGAGGAACATTTGTTTAAATATATCTGGGCCTTCATCAGCCATTTATTAGCAGAGAGCCGTATCTATCTTTCGGAGAAACACTCTTGGCCATGATGTTTTGACTCCTTTCACCCCTTCCCCTTGAGCCTGCTTCAGCTCTCTGCACTGCAGGAGTGAGAGATAAATCTACCACATCAGCAAAATCCCATTATCAGTTGAGAGCTGCCCTGGGGTTTGCAGGATTCCTAAATAGAAACTGGAAAGTACACAGACATAACACTGAGAGAAAACATGGATTGCGTGTTTGTGTAAAAAAGCCCACCCTTGACACATCTAGGTCATTTCCAAGTAGCTAGCTCTAGGTCAGCACTGTCCAGAAAAAACTTTCTGCAACAATGAAGGCTGTAATCTGCGTGTCCAATACAGTAGCCACTAGCCAGATGTGGTATTGGGCACTTGACATGCGGCTAGTAGGATTGAGGAAATAAATCTTATATTTTACTTAATTTCAAATAATTTAAATGCAAATAGCCACATATGTCTATGGTATTGGACAGAGAAACTCTAGATAGTTTTGTTTATAAAATATCCATACCTCTTGCAAAATAAAAACTAGCCAGGGGTCCCTTTGAGAAAACTTACTCATAGAACAAGCTACTATAAGAAAGAACCTGTTTACTTGTGACACAGGAAACCTTCCCGAGCCTGATAAATGAAAAAATATTATAGACTGATTCACCAAGCACATAACAAATTGAAGAAATTTCTGTGAAGATCATTCGGCATTGTTCTCCAGAGTCTAAAACTTGAAATTCAACTATATTCTACATGCAACCCCCCACCGACTTCTAAAATAACCACAAGAATATGATTCTTATAGCAGGCAGATGGCAAATATTCATTATACTTCAATATACTGTGTTTCCCAGTATTGACTTGTTTGAGGTCAATATTTACTCAGTGCCTCCAGAATGCTAGGTTCTGTAAAGGTTACAAAAAGTGTAAATGACATGACATTTGTTTTGTCTCGGGATCCGTGTTCTGTGGCAATTTGGAGAGAGTAAACTATGAAGAAAAGAATATGGAATTCACTCACTGAACAGCTCTGCTTAACAGGAGACCAGAAGGTCTCCTGAACCTTCTGGGCTTTATCCTTGACTTGTACCCATTCAAGGATGGTGGCAGGAGACAGGATCACATTGACAGGGAGTAAAGAAGTTATTATAATAAACAAGAGTCTCACTTTTAAGCAGTTGAATTGTCAACTTTTCTCATAAAAAGGACTCTTTGGAAAGTATCAACTGAAAAAAAATGCACAACATGGGAGTTGTGAGTTAAGTTTTATTTGGGGTAAAATGAGGACTATAGCCCGGGAGACAGCATCTCAGAGAGCTCTGAGAAACTGTTCCAAAGAGGTAGGGGAGAAGGTCAGTTTATATGTGGCTTTGGTGAAGGGGGAGTCCATGCCATCAAGTACATATTTTTTGCAGAAGGTTCTGCTAGTCTCGTGAAGGTTACTTCTAGTCACGAGGAGCAGACGTCACCATGAAGGATTTTAGCGCTTTTCTAGATATGCGGAGATACAAGAATTAGGCTCATAAAAATCATCTCCTGAAAATAACTATCTGAAGGCCTGTTCTGCCAGTTTTTTCTAGAGCACAGAGTGCCTCATTCCTGAACTCCTTTCAGAAGGTGTTGAAGGTCAGCAGCTGCAGTGGCTCATAAATTAATCCTTGTAAATCTAGATGGCAAGTGCCGATTTGTAGGTGACAAAAGTGACACAGCTATATTCATGGTGTTTCGAAATTTTGCATTTTAGTTCTACTCTAAAGAAAATAGTGACCAATTCCCTCACATTAGGGACACAGTCTTAGAAGAGGTGATCTTTTTCTTAGGATCCTGTAAGTAGCGGGCATATACAAAATATTTGACAACCTATAAAACAGGAACACCACCCAATCAGAGTGGGTAGTGTAGGGGCACCGACCAATCAGAACAGTACAGAACAGCACACAGCCCCACGTTGTACCAGCAAACACCCCTTGAGTTAGTTGTCAATTCATAGGAGGGGGTCCAAGGTAGAGACCAAATGTGATTTATGATGAAGAAATACTTTAAAAATCATGATAGTATGCAGGTACACCTTGTTTTATTACTCTTTGCTTTACTGTGCTATGTAGATATTGCATTATTTACAAATTGAAGGTTTGTGACAACCCAGCGCAAGTCTATCGGCGCCATTTTTCCAAAAGCATTTGCTCACTTCACGTCTCTGAGTCCATTTTGGTAATTCTTGCAATATTTCAAACTTTTTCATTATTATTATACTCGTTATGGTTGTGGATGAAAAACGCTGCCTGCCATATCGGCAAACAAAGGGTGATGCAGCCGTCAAGACCTCAGCCACTGCAGCCCCCCCCCAGGCGGTGCCCCGGAGGGGACTCAGGATGGGAAAGAAGAGGATGCTGGCCCCAGAGAGCTGAGGTGCACATCGAAGGAATGATTGCAATGAGCCCAGGCTCTTGCATCTTCCCATGCATAGAAAAGCACTAAATTCCTCAGCTTGAGGTGTCTGGTTTTCTTTAATTAACAGTAACTTTTTGATGTTCCAACTACCTGCTCTTTGCTGCAAAACTGCTATATATCCTGGCTCCCCCCCTGCCCTCTTTGGAGTGGTCCCTCAGAGTCCACTGAGAGGCTGCCTTCCAGGCTTGAAGTCCTCAGAAAATCTGCCAGGTAAAACATAATTCTCAACTTTTAGGCTGTGCAGCTTTTTTCAATCGACATGGTGACCTGTGATCAGTGATCTTTGATGTGGCTCTTGCAAAAGGATTGCAACTCACTGAACTCTCAGATGACGGGGAGCATTTTTTAGCAAGAAAATATTTTTTAATTAAGGTCTGTGCGTTGTCTTTTAGACGTAGTGCTAGGGCACATTTAATAGACTACTGTATAGTGTAAATGTCACTTTCACATGCACTGGGAAACCAAAACATTCCTGTTACTTGCTTTATTACTGTGTTCTGGAACCGAACCTGCAACATCTCCAAGGTCTGCCTGTATAACTTCTCTACCACTGGATTAGCACGCAGCGGTGTGGAGTGATAAGAAACATCATCACGATGAATGTGTGTCTTTTACCAGGTAACTTCAAGGAATTCACCACAATCTTAACACTTTTAAAATTTGAATTCCATAAAGACACAGACCTACTAGAGAATGGACTTGAGGACATGGGGAGGGGGAAGGGTAAGCTGGGATGAAGTGAGAGAATGGCATGGACATATATACACTACCAAATGTAAAATAGATAGCTAGTGGGAAGCAGTCGCATAGCACAGGGAGACCAGATCTGTGCTTTGTGACCACCTAGAGGGGTGGGATAGGGAGGGTGGGAGGGAGATGCAAGAGGGAGGAGATATGAGGATATATGTATAACTGATTCACTTTGTTACAAAGCAGAAACTAACACACCATTGTAAAGCAATTATACTCCAATAAAAATGTTAAAAAAAAATTTGAATTCCACTTCAGCAATAGCATGGTTGGGCCTTGGGGCCCAGAGCAGTTGCTAATTACTGACCATCATAGCAATCTGTTCCAACCAGTGCAGAGCACAGCCAAATACTAGCCTCTACGTTAAATATGAAGTGATGGGGTGGACAGCGAAATACACTGAAAATCTCTACATGAAAAAAGAAAAAAAAATTTTATAGAGGTCTCTGTTTTGTTTCTTGGAAAATTCTTGGTTCCTAAGCTCTATGATTCTTTAAACTACCCCCTGAATAGTAAAGAGTTAAGAAAAGCAATACAAGTTTTTTGGTGTTTTCCTTTTTATTTATGAAAGAACATATTTCCCATTTCCAGTTTTTTCATGGCTGGAGTATGTCCCCCACAAAACATAATCCACATCTAACTCATCCGAGGACAAGAGAACAAGACTGATGAGGGAGCAGATAAAAATGAATGTCTTCATGTCAATATTCAATAATGAGATATTTCTCAAGGTGCACATTAGCTTTAGAATTTAAAATGACTTATAACCTATAAGTCCTGATTTTCTGGGCAATTTTTATTTTTTGCCACGCCATGCGGCTTGCAGGATCTTAGTTCCCCGACCAGGGATCGAACCCGGGCTATGGCAGTGAAAGCGCCAAGTCCTAACCACTGGACCACCAGGGAGCCCCCCATTCTGGGCAATTTTCGATGTCTGATTGATCCTAATTTTTATCCTCTTTTTTTCACAGATAATATGCAATAATACCCACATAGTAAACATACATAAATATCACTTCATAGGATTTCAGATAATAAAAACTTCTTAAATGTCATGGTGGGATGGAGACTTATCTACCATTTGTTGGGTCAGCAAGCAGGAGTGTTGAGTGATGAGAAGCACGATCATGATGAATTTGCAGCTTTTACTTAGTAACTATGGAATTCACTGAAATCTCAAAACATTTTAAAAGTCAAATTCCACTTTAGAAGCTGGGAAAATGGATTCCTTCCGTCCCTATAAAATATCCATTCCGATGATGCCAGCATCGCTTCTTCTAGGTCATGTTGGCAAAGCTGGAGCCCAGCCATAGGATGATGGAGAGCAATGGCAACACCATTGTGAGCAATGATGACATCATCATGAGCAGGGATGACATCATCATGAGCACTGACGATATCGTCGCGATGTAGGTCATCAGCCAAGTGCCATGTGGAGCCAAAGGGATGCTGTACTATACCAAAGTCACATTCCTGACCTTCTTAGGACTGGCCACGTTAAAGGAAACCTGTGGGCGACTTGCTGGGCCCAGCTGGTGCTGGTCAGATCCCTGGAGACAGAGAGAAAAGGGTAGATTGAGTTGGTTGAGATCATCATAACGGCACACTTGAGAAGGAAGCTCAACTCGTCAGCTAAGATAAAACGAGGGTGCAGAGAGGAGCACAAACGTTAACACAGGTCCTTCCTCTATGATTTTCAATAACACACACTGCAGATGTTTCCCAAGTACAGGGCCTGAAGAGCGATCCAATTCAAAGAATCCAGTGTTTATATGAAGGCAAATTACAGCAAAGATTCACTGTTTTGTTTTTCAATATTCCTATGGAAATTCTCACCATTGTGTGAAAATGTAAAATATTTCTAACCTTCTTTAAATAGCACACTTTCTTTCTAAAGGAAAGGAGCAAAACTGAAGAACTGACTCCGTGTCAATCACCCACCTGTCTCCTCGGACAGTGTTCCTGGCTCTTACATTCTGAAATGTACTACCAAGCAGACCACTCACTCCTCTGAGGGGCCAATGCCTGTGGAAGAGTGTTGCCCTATTAAAATACATGCAGTGGACTTCCCTGGTGGCACAGTGCCAGTGCAAGGGGACACAGGTTCGAGCCCTGGTCCGGGAAGATCCCACATGCCCCGGAGCAACTAAGCCCGTGTGCCACAACTATTGAATCCCGTGCACCTAGAGCCTGTGCTCCACAACAAGAGAAGCCACCGCAGTGAGAAGCCCACACACCACAACAAAGAGTAGCCCCTGCTCACCTCAACTAGAGAAAGCCTTGTGTGCAGCAACAAAGACCCAATGCAGCCAAAACGAAATTAATTAATTAATTAAAAGTCATCAGTCCTTTACATAAAAAATAAATAAATAATTAAAATAAAATATAATACATGCAGCGTATTTTCCTGCCACCCTGAGAATGCTGACTCAGACTCCAGGGCACCCGAGCTGCATTTAACATCTTAAATAATGTAACTGGGCACCATAAATAATTTACATCACAATGGAACGTCAGCAAGTCTGGGGGGTGGAATCACGCTGACTCGTGGTTTTAATTCATTGACCCCCCATCACACAAGGATGCAGCCCCACAGGTCTGATGGGGTTACATCGCACCATAAAGGCGGTGCTTCTGCTGTGATGATGCCTGGAATTTTTGCTGTCGTTTGCCTTTTGTCCCCATGACATGGTTGTACCAACCGTTGTTGTTTTCTAAGTTTATCAAGAGTTTATTTCTGTTGACCTCCATGGGGAAAAGATTAGCAGGGGAGACATCATCCAGGTTTCAAGTTATTCATAACCTCACCCCCCAAAACTGAAAGAGTCAGGAGGAAAGACACAGAATTGCCTGAAATAACCAGAAAAATGGACTGACAGCGAGTCAAGGAGAGGAAAGGGTGGATCGTTTGATTGAAATATTCATCATGATGCAAAATATTTGCAAACCCTATGACTTCCTATCAAAATAAAAGGTGCATCCCTTTCTCATTAACTGTAATTTTCAGAAAGAATTTCTGATTTTATTTATCAGTTTTGTGCCAGTGTGTTTCGTGGGCAGTTACACCTGCGTTATCTGTACTTCACCAACAGAAATTCTTGTCTGGAAAATAATGTCGGTGTTATATAATCCTAACTGGAGATGCAGCCCGGATAGACATAATCAGTGTAGAAAAGCGCCATGTTTTGGTTTATGTCAGTTTGTAAAATCAGTCTCTTTTTTTACCTTCTGAGCCTTCTTAAAATTTAGTGCATGCTCTGGGGTCTCTACAGCCCCAAACCCTCTTTCTATCCTTCATATATATTGAATGCGATGTGCCTTAGACCCACCTAAAACATGGGAGATTTAAAAAGCGTTCCTCAGCTATGGTGCCACGTGGTTATGGAATATTCTGGTGCTGAGACGCTTCCATTTGATCTTCATCACAGCCCCACCACAAGCATCTCAGATCCTCCATGCTCTGTGGCAAGGGCCATGCAGTGGGTTTGTGAACACGAATGATTCCAAATGCACAGATGTAAGCAAACCCCCAAAACTCAGAATGACTTTCCCTTAGAAACAATGCAATACGTGTCTGTTTTCACGCTGAGCCACAAAACAATTTCCTTAAAGCAGATTGCCTGGGGAACAAGGTAAAAATGCCCTTTCTTCGGTCGTATCTTCCAGAGATTCTGATCCAGAAATTCTGGAACAGACTCAGGAGTGTGCACTTTAACAAGCCCTCCCCCCGCCCCCAAAGGGCTTCTCTGTACTGAGGACCACGGCTCGATGAGCAGGTACCCAGATAAGTGTGTCTCCAGGTGCTGGCTGCACCCCCACGCTCAGTGAGCATTCTTTGGTACCCAGGATACAGGAAACACTTCCCGCATTTCTGCCCATTGGTTATAGGAATGAGGATTCTCCATCTCAGCCTCTGGTAAAGAGCCCCAAGTTCACGGGGCACCCTGGCAAGGCAGCGGGCTGAGAGGTAGGGATGAGCATGGGAGGTGCTCCAGGCGGCTAGCGGGGGCGTCTTCCCACGGTTTACAAGCCAGCAACTCCCAACGGACCTGGCCTACATCAGCCATGGCCCCCTGTGGCCTCTGACCACAGTGGCTGGCCTTCTATGGAGCCAACCTCCAGCCCACAGCCTGTCCCCGATGACACTGTCCCTGATGACACTGTCCCTGAGCTGAGCCCTCACCACTTCTGACGTTTTCAAGGACGGTCAGCACTGAAAGCGTCGGGAGACAACTGGAGATCTGAGAAAAGAGGTTCGCCACGACATCCGTGCTGCCCTTCCCCACAGCAGAGCGGGCCTCTGGCGTTCCAGACCTTAACGGGAAGGATGTTGGAGGAGCGAGAGGCGTGGGGGGCTGGTGTCGTGGCGACGGGGTTTCACCCCTTCCTAAAGCATTAAGAATCCAGGCTCCTGTTCTAGTAACTGTTGAGCATAGGATGTAATTTAAATCGTACTTGGCGATGCATGATGAAGACGCAGCGTGTACAGGCTCTCTGCAGCCTGCAGATGTAGACACAGGTGGTGGAACTCTGGGTGGGAGTGACCCCGAAAACCGCCCTCTCCTCAGCAACTGTGCGCAGCTCTGAGCAGACACGGCCACAGACTCCAGGGCCTTCTCTCCTTGTAAGGGAGTCCACATGATGTCAGCAAGTGTACAGGCACCATCAACCCCGGGGAGGGGTCCAGTACAGCCCCTGCCCAGTGTGGTTACCATGAATGCCTTGGGACTCTGAGCAAATCATAAGTACTGGATGGGGTGAAATGACAAAGTAGGCAAGTCCATCTTTGGCAAAGCCGCACTCTTCCCTCCTGCAAGCCCCACTGCCATCTTACTATAAGGCAGCCAATAACACTTCAATCTAGCCACGTGTCAGAGCCCCCTCAGCTGGCTCTAAAAGGCAGAGATGCCCAGGCTGCCTCCCCAGCTCTACTGAGACAGGAAGTCTGCAGGTGGGGGCCGAGAGCTTGGACATCCCAAAGGCCACAGCGTGAGTCCCCTAAGCACCCCAGGCCCTTCGGGTTTCCCCTTTCTTGGATCATGTTTGAACGAGAGAGCCTTGAAGAAAACCCAAAGTGACCAAGATTCCAAAGGAGCCAAATGGCCGTTTGACCTGGAATCATGTATCTTTCTTCAGGGATTCAAAACAAAATGTTGCATCCTCGTCTATGTTTGTCAAATAATATTTTTTGTCATGATTTCACTGTGGTGATCAGTCCGTAGGCATACGGGCTCCTGGTGTCGCCCTGTTGGTGACAGCACAATGCTGGGCTTTGAGAACCTGCTCCACTGGAAGGAATTACTGTGTAAGGAATGCCCAGAATGAATGCTGTGCCAGACTGTGTGTAGCCAATGGCCGTCCACTACGTACGACCTCCTGCGATGCAGAGGGCAAATAAGACACCAGCTGAGCAGAAGAGGAGACAGCGTGGAGAGAACACGCACACGCGGACTTGTGAGTTGTTGTACTTGCCAAAGCCAAGATGGCGCTGCTCTGAGTGAGACCTGTTGACCCAGAGCACGAGCCTTAGCTGCTGTCATGCACACCCTGTCTCCGCCCACAGGACTTGCATCTGACCCAACCAGCTCCACAGTGATGGAGCCTGGGCTGCGCTTTTGCTGCAGGTTGACTCACAGCTTGAGTTCTCTCGGTTTAACTGACAGGTTTTTCGGGACCTGAGCCTAGCGCAGATTTTCTGCAAAACTGTGTCATCTGTAGTCAACCACCCTGAGCTCTAACAAGCCAGCTTCTCAGGCAGGAGTCTCGCTGGGCACCTGCTCTGGGCCCCTGAGGCCCACGTGGGTGGCCACACCCCACAGCAGCAAGGACGGCAAAGTGGACAAAATGAGTCACACGGAGACAAGTGGAGAGGAAGGCAGGATGAAAGGACAAAGGACGGGGCTCTGAAGAGCTCTCCTGTCCTGGGCCCTCCAGGGAGCAAAGCTCATTGCGCATGGAGAAAGTTTATGAGGAAAGAAAGCACAGATTGCACTGTCCTTGCTCTGTGGCCTAAGGGGTTCCGAGGAAATTCCGCATGAGCCTGCGCAGCAGGGGGCGTGGCCACACAGACCAGGCTGGGCTGCAGGCCCGGCCTTGGCAAGTTCTAAAGGAACCTCTGGCTAAGGGTCGCCTGGACCTGCTTCTACAAGCTATGGCTTGACCACCTGGTGGCTCTTCAGTGGCCAGATGATGACATGCAGGACTACGTCCTCTTTGGAATAAGGACACAGAAGAGACCTACTGAAGGCCCAGCCCTTTCCTCTACTGACCATCTTGTTCCCTCCCTCCTTTTTTTTTTAATTGAAGTACAGTTGATTTACAGTGTCATGTTAGTTTCAGGTGTATAGCAAAGCGATTCAGTTACATATATTGGGTTGGCCAAAAAGTTCGTTCGGGCTCTTCCATAACATGTTGCAGAAAACCCAAATGAACTTTTTGGCCAGCCCCAATGTATATATATTCAGATTCTTTTCCCTCATAGGTTATTACAAAATATTGAGTAGAGTTCCCTGTGCTATACAGTAGGACCTTGTTGTTTATCTATTGTATATATAGTCGTGTGTATCTGTTAATCCCAAACTCCTAATTTGTCTCTCCTCCCCCTTTCCCCTTTGGGAACCGTAATTTTGTTTTCTGTGTCTGTGGGTCTATTTCTGTTTTGTAAATAAGTTCTTTTGTATCATTTTTTTAGATTCCACGCAGAAGTGATATTATATGATATTTGTCTGCTCCCTCCTCCTTTAAGTGCCTCACGGGAAGCATAGCTCACAGTACATCTCACGTTAAGGTTCTTCAAATGGGCATCCAGGACACAGTGCCTGGGCCCACACCGGCAAGGCACCCTTTGCTTAATGACCAAAGACAGGCCTCTTCATAAATGTGCTTGTCCAAGTTCCCTCGCTTAGAAAAATCCAGCTATTTAAAAACTCTTTGTCAGTTTCTAGCTCAGGCAAAAACAGTTCATCTTCCTTTCATCCTCTTTGTTTCTTAAGGACCCTGGTGCTCTGGCCAAGATGCCCTGCTTCCCTAGTAGCCTTACAAACACTTCAAGAAACACAGATATGTGTGTTACCAGCCCCCAGGGCCCAGCAGCTCAATGGCCACTGTGCTTTTTCCACCAATAGATTATTTAACCGGTTACATGTCTAAGTAGCAGAAACTTCTTAAATTTCTCTCCCTGTATATTTTCAAAACAACACTTCAAGCTTAAGAGCACCCATTCAGAGCTCCAAACGTCATCCTCCATTCCTGTATCCAAATGCATCCAGACTTCCCCTTTCTCCTCATTTATATCAAGGGGAATCAACTGACATGACCCTCTTCTGTATCTCCTCCCCACCTGCCCCATCCTCCACTGCAGACCTGAGCACTGTGGCTTGTCAGGTGGAAAGACACAGAACAGAAAAAGGTAACCACAGAAAGGCCACGGAAGTAAAGATTGGCTTAAGTGTCTTCTTGGAGTGACCATGCTTGGCGCTGGGGAAGAGAGAGCCACTTCATCAGACCGCATTCCCCACTCAGGTCCAGTCGGGGGGTCTTGACAGGAAACACCCTTCACAGCCCAGCAATTACTCCCTTTCGCCCACCATCTCTTAGTCAAGCCACCAGCCCTTCGAAGGGGAAACGGTTGCATCTCTACAGTCAAGAGATATATGTGCCCAAGAGAGCAGCCTTGATGGGAAGAATTTTATGTCTCTATTTTCCTGCCACCCAGCCTGAGGAAGTAGCTTGAACTCGTACCAGGGGCTCACAATTTGTCACGTAGGCCCATCTGCTTTGTGAAGACCCTTCATACGTCTTCCTGCCTGGCTACCTTGGTTGCCGCTAATAGCATCATTTCATTCCTCCCGATACATGGCTGAGCGTCAATCAAAGCTCCCCTTCCCCCCAAAGGCCTGGGAGGCACACGTCACTGGCAAGCTGTATGTATGGAGCTGAATCCCGACCGCAGAAAGAAATATTACAGCCTGGAGCCGCCTGGAAACTCAAGTGAACATCTACGCCAGGAAGGAAAGATGGGGCTTCGAAGGCACACGCTCAGCAGTAGCTCCTCAGGCCAGTGGCAACTCCAAGGCAGAACAAAGCCAAGGCCACCTGATCCAGCAAACTGCCGGAAGCCCAATCTGTGAGTCTGGCTTTCCCAAAAGCTAAATGGGGAAAACACCCACTGGGGACATTACGGCAGAATCGCATCCCAGTACTTCTCCTTTGAAGATGCACAGGCCAGAAAATGGTCCTGGTTATATGCACATTTGTTTAATATGATTTTTGGATATAAAGAATCATATTTTCTGCATATGAACTCTAATTCATTCATGAGTGACACCAATGCTAACTCAGTGTTGGAAAGTGAACGTACGGTGTCCTCACGGTTCCTAATGGGTGGTTTTCTTTATGTTTAATGTCCCTTGGAAGGAGGTGTCCATCGAAAGTTGCCTAGCAACCAGGAACACCTGCGATCGTGCCTCTGCCTGGAGCCCCAGACTCACACATCCGTCTGCACGCCCCATACCTCTGTGTGGACGTCTAACTGACACATCAAGATTACCAGCCCCCAACTGAACTTCTGGTCTTTCCCAAAAAAACCCACTACAAAGAGATACTACGTGTCCCAGCCCCATTCCTCCATGCTGGCCCGTTGACTTGGAGGTGAGCAAAGGCCACGTTTGTCCATCATGAATGTAATGTAATCACCTACCATAGGGGAAGGGTTTTTAAGTAGCAAAAAAAAAGTCCAAAAGGGAGAAGAATGTCTGAATCACCTGATACGGTTGCCTACTGACACGTTGTTCTGGAACACTGGATTCAGAGGACTTTGCAGGGAGAGAAGCAGTCTCTGCAACAGCAAAATGATTTTAGAGTCACAAGTGACCAAAACCACACTACCTATTCTACCAATTCCAATCCATAAAGAAATACCTTTGCTTTTAAGTAGTACCCCTGGCATCAATAATCTGTAACCACACACGGTTTTTTTTTTTAAGTTTACTTGAGGTTACATATTTTTAGAACTTTATCTTTCTAATGAAATTAAAAACATAGCAAAAGGACTCAAAATCGATTCCTTTCTTGACAGGTTAGTCTCATCCAGAGACAAGATGAATCCATTGCTTTAATGGCTCGTCGAGGGAAATAAACACAGGGGAAAAAAAGGAGCCAGAGAGGTTCAGTTTGGGCCATGATTTTGGTCAAGCTACTTAATTAATCATATAAAATATTAATGAATAAATATTCTATCACAGGAAATTCTGCAAGAGGCTTTGATCAGATTATCAAAGGAAACTGTCTATGCTTTGTGGAATTCTTTTAAATCTGAAGCATACAATTTGGAATGTACCTAGGAGACAGCCACGGAAAAATGGAAATTATGGGGTTGCCAAGAATAGAGTCCCAATCTCAGTGAACAAAAGTTTTCTAGCATCTCGGTAAGAATCAATTAACCAAAACTCTATCTCTGGAATTTGTTTTGCCGGCAACTTGTGAGGGCCGGTCTCCCTCCCCAACCGCTGAGGGGTAATTTGTACCATCTCTCTTTCTCTCAACTACTTTCAAAAGGATCTTGGTTCAGATGCTACCCTTGTCCCTCACTAGTGACAGTGGTTTCAGAGACACCCCCCCCCCCACCTTATGACTGTCAGATTGAAGAGGAAAAGATTTCTTGCTGAATTTCAGACTTAATTGAAGTTTGGGGGCAGTTACCCTCGATGTATTCAAATGCCTCTTCACACACTTTAAGGTAGAAGCATTTTTTTAAAAAGAGAGAAAACACTGAGAAAAACATTATTTTTAAAAAATTCTTAAGATTTCCACCTCGATTTCTTTTAAACTTTAGACAAATAGGTGGGTTTTGACTGTTATCTTCTCCTAGAATATTTCTAGTTCTGGAATGTCGCTTTCTTCTAAAAATTACTCCCCAAATAATGACCGCCAACCACTAAGGCAGCCGCCTTCAGAAGCCGGTGTTTGATGGGTCAGCCTCTCTCCGGACACTTTCTCTTCCAGATCTTTCCGCTGCACCCACCTGGCCACTGACTTGTGGTCCATGGCTCATCTGAACTGTAGCCATAGTTTTCATTCCCGCTTTTTAACTTTGTCCCAGAAGTGTCTTTGTTTGTCTTCATATTTGCAGATTTCCTAGAATTAGACCATTTGAAAAAGCCAAATGTTAATCAGCAATGGCTGCTCGTGTCTCACGACTCCACCCAGAGCGTTCACACACGATGCACTCACCACAAGGCCGACGCTCGGGCACTGGCCTCTGGAGGGTGGCTAGCAACGGGATGTACCCTCACAGCCACCAGCACGGCCGTGTGGGTGCCCTGTGTCTCGCACACTCCTCTTATGGGGAGAAATGGAACTTTATCATGATAGGTCCATAGACTCCAGTCCCCTGGTGGTTGGTGCTCAACTCTCAGACACCAGTGACCAGATAAAGCAGGGCTGGCCAGCTATGACCCACAGGCCAAATCCAGCTCCCTGTCTGTTTTTTTAAATAAAGTTTTACTGGAACCCGTCTGCTTCCATATTGTCTATGGCTGCTTTCCTGTTACAGCAGCAGAGTTGAGTAGTTGTAACAGAGAGCACGTGGCCCCCAAAACCCCAAAGTTTCACCATCTGGCCCTTGATAGAAGAAGTATGCCAGCCTCTGAAATAAAGCAGAAGTTGGTGCAGCTTCCCAGGGGAAAGAAGTTTGGCAATGGATACCCAAAGATTTTTAAATATTTATGCTTAACCACTAAGAATTGATTATAATAAGCAAGGGAAATACGCAAGGGTATGTGCAAAGATTTATCTGAAAGAATGTTCATTCATGAGCTATTTATACCAGCAAAAGTGCAAACACAGGTGCCCAGCCATAGGTAGGGAACTAGTAAAATAAATGACAATGCATCTCTAAAGTGGAATTCCATGCCACCTGTAAAAGTTATTACAGGTGAGAACTCTCCTACACTGCTGGTAGAAGTGTAAACTGCTACACCTACTTTGAAAATTGTATGGTAACATCATCTAAAGCTGAACACATACCTGTCCTATGACCCAGCTTGCACTAATAGATTATACCCAACAGAATACAAAACAGGAATGAGGACTGGTATACATGTCACCAAAAGACACACACAAGATCGCTTAGTGCAGTAATGTTCGTCACGGTCCCAGATGCCCTTTAAGTGTGAAATGGAAAAATCAACTGCTTGTATACCCCTTACTTGGTATTATATAGTAAGAAACCACTGACATCTGCATTCAATAATATGATTGATCTCACAGCCTGAAGTTCAAGAAGGCAGACATATCACATGACTTCATTTATATCAAGTTTATACAACTCTAACTTCTGGGGATGTGGGGATAGATGTCAGAAGACATGACCTTTGAGGAAGAGGCAGCAGATGATTTCATGGAGGCCTGAGTAGGGGCTGGGGTCCTGGGGGTGTCCTAGTTCTGCGTCAGCAGTCCAGGTCCACATGCTTTATGAAAATTAATCAAGCTACGTACTCACGATTTGTGTACTTTTCTATAGTTATATTTTAATAAAAAACTTTATTAAGCAAATGAAACAAAAACATTGCAGGCAAGTATTTGTCAACAGAAATAATCTTCAGAATAGTGTCAAGTGAGGAGAGAAAGATATTAAATGATGTTTATTATGATCCAAATTTCACAGAACATATACGTGTGTGTATCTTGGTGAACACACATGTGTGTAAATATATACGTACTTAGGTAACAGTTACTTCTGGGCAATAGGGGTGATTTTAAAACCATTTTTTATAAACTATCTTTACTTAAAAATTTTTTTCTAAAATAAGTATGCATTGATCCTATAGGAAAAATATATATACGAAATATATATATATATATATATGTTATTTTAATGCAGTAGAAATCTGTGAGCAGCTAGAGTTAGCACTGTTGACCCAGTGGGAGGGGAAACAGGTACAACACAGGGGCCCCAGTGAGCTGCCCCATTTTTCTTCCCTGGGCCCAATGCACTTGGATCTAAGGGTAAGAGCTGCACACGGACAAGAGCTCAGGCCCTGAGCAAGGTCAGCTGGTTCACATTCAGACCCTTCCATTCTCTGGACAGGAGATACTGAGCACATTACTTAACCTCCCTATACCCCTCAGCTTCTTCATCTACCAAATGGAAAAAGAGTCTCATAAAATCATTGGGAGAATTCAGGAAGATAACCTCCACCAAGTGTAAAATAGCCTGACACGCATGCTAGGCACTCATGCCAGCTCTTACTGTCGCTACTTGTGTCATGATTATTATTGCCATTGTTATTGCTGTTCTCTACCCATTGCCTTGAATAGCTGTTGATCACTGTACCACGTTTTGAAATCACCTAAGATCCCAGAGAATAGAATTGACATTACACAGTCAGTAATGACGAACAGAAGAATTCAGACCGCCACCCTGCTGGTGATAGCAGTTGAGAGAAATTCCAGTATAATTACAGAGGTCAGTTTTCCTTCCTCTCCTCTTGTCCCAAGTCAGGCCCCAAAGGAGGTGCATTTTCAGATTTCTGCTTTGTGGCATCCTCAGAGAAAGCGAACCACGTTATCACCAGGGAGTGACTGGGGTCGAGGGAAAATGGATGGTATCTGTTACATGATGATTACATACATCGTCCTTCACCACACGTAGCCAGAAGATATTTTAAATCACAACATTTCACATATTAAAATTATCTAATAAAATACTGAAAAGTAGATGGGGTTTTAACACTCCCAACAAAATCACCACTGTCTAAAAAATCCTTCCCCTGAGTGTATTTATAATTATGTAAATATTGCAGACATTGAAACTGGCTTTAGTAAGTGCTTGACATAGTTACCTTAAAAGTGCTTGCAGTTACTTCTGGACAGCCGTGAGGATGGCAGGAATTTCTCTGTCCCTCCGCCCTGAACAGTGAGCTGTGAACACTCCTAATCTGTCTGCCTGTTCGGTTTCATTGCCTTAGTCACCCAGCTGGTCTCACTGTCTCTACCACCCCAAAAATTCCAGCAGGACCTCTGCCTGGTTCTTTGACATCCTTGAAATGGCCCTCACATCTCTAGCCTTGACTCAAAGCAGGAGGGCCAACAGTCACAGTACAGAGTGTCCTCTTGTGGAAAGAGTTGCGAATGCCAGACACCAACTAAATTCCACTCCACTTTCCTAAGTGAGGAAGTCAAACTTAGGCAGTAGGAACCTACCTATTTTACTCTGCAATTAATGTTGCCCTATGAGTTTGTGATTGGCATATGTGTTTTTCAGAGTTGTCCCTTTTTAGTACCTAATTTTGAGTAACATAATCCTAAAATCCCACAGCTCTGTATGTCTGTGTTGGTTGGTTTTCATTTGTTTTTTATTTTCAGAAAATTGATGTGATCTCAAACTTACCTTATTTCACTTTGATAGCTAGATTCTGCCAAAAAAAAAAAAAAAAAGGAAGAAAATCACATTAGCAAAATCAGGATAGTTATTCTGAAAATAAAATCTCATCGATTTTTCTAGGTCCCCTGATTTTAAATACTCACATTACTGAGTGTTTGTGATCCAATAGATATTAAGCTTCCCAACAGTGAACTATCAAATGACTTCCAAGCTTAAGGAAAGCAGAATTCGCTATTCACTATCATAAATATAAGTATTTGTGATACTTGGGTACCTGAAATATAGTAGGTGCCCAGTAAGTACTTAGTGAGTACTGAATCTAATTTCTGAGGTTATAAAGACTCTACTGTTCACCATAAAGAGATGCTCTGTGTTCCCAGTCCGTGCTGTCAGTCATTCAGTACTTACCTGTTCAGGCACCATGCCAGTGCTATGCAAGGTGTTATTTCATCTAATCGTCACAACAACCCGAGAGGTAGGTGTTAGCATCATCATATTTTTAACAAACTAGATACTATTACAAGAGTATAACCATGTCTTTAACAGATAAGGAATTTCATTGCTTCAGCACTATATTTCTTTTGTTCTGAAATACATTTTCAATCAATATGTACCAATGTTATCAATTCATACAGTTGTGTCCACACCCCAAAAGCTCTCATTAAATTGCTAATGTTTTTCATCAATGGATTCTTGGACTGGAGGGACTCTAGCATTTCACAATGGGGAGTAACACACAGCAGCCCCCATCCACCTGGCACTAAAGCCAGTGTGCTTTGCACTTTAGCCATCCCAAGCTTTATCAAGATCAAAAAAATATTCATTTTCCTTATATTTTGGATAATGTTCTCACTTATTTGCAGTTCTGACAACATCCGCTGATTCACACTTCAAATTGAACCTCAGAAGCAATCTTATTTGAATTGAAGGGGAGAGATTATCTAGTGTCCCTCTGGTAATAGAGGAATGTCACTAGTGTTCCCGTGAAGCTTCGACCCCAAAGCCTCCAGGCCACGCTGAGTGGGGTCCTCAGCCATCCTCAGTCAGTCTCCAGCAAACCAGGCAGAGTACTGAGAATTCTCCAGGCACCAACAAAGCAGAGCTTTATTTTAAAATACTATTTAAAACACTTGCTATTTAATATTTGTAAGCATGGAAATAATTATCATGGGACAATCCAAGTGTTCGCTGGATCCTATACATTTATGTCAAGGTGAAGTGTAGCGGCCATTGTGAATCAACTTTTCAAAGTTAAATGAAGGATAAAATCTAGGACAGATCATGATCATACAAACTTTTATTATGTTAATTTACTTAATTCTCATAACCAATCTATAGGATAAGACTTATCCCCATTTTGTAAATGAGGAAGCTAAGAATCAGAGAATCTCCCTGGTGCACATCCTGTGTGGCCACAAACCTTCTTACTAGGCTGGCGTGGGACAGACAAAAGCCTGAGAGATGCAGAAGTCCAAATAAATAGAATGTTCTCCAAATATGCCACAATAGCTAATGTCAGAAATAATAATCTGAAGGCAATGAACAATCCTAGTCAGTTCTAAATTAAAATTTAATTTATTCATAGTTTTCATTAAAATCCAGTGGTTTTCTTTTTTTTTTCTTTTTTTTTTTTTTTTTTTTTGAGTAATGCATCTGTGGCACACAGGGTAACTCCTAGGTAAAAACAAATTCCCATCAAATATGGGTCAACAGGTATTTACTACTTTTCACTTCTGTTTCCTAAAGAATAAAGGTATACCACAGAATTTATTCCCCAAGGACAAACCAAACCCATTCAGGAGCTAAGGCTAGACAATTAGCCTAGTTAAGGCTGGACCATGAACTTCACATGGAATATCTCACTAAGAGAACTATTCTGAGTAAAAGAGTTGGGTAACATGGTGCCTGGCAGACATGCAAAAAGCGCTCATCGAGTGACAGTTAGTCTTAATAAAATTAAAAGTGCAATTAAACTGACATGTAGCTAAACATCAAAACTCTAAAATTAAGAAAATTAATTTAATATTCAAATTTAAATATTTAATTTAAATATTCAGTAGGAGTACGTGGAGGTTTTATGAGAGAAAGAAAGACAAAGATGGACACACACACTCAACACTTGGAAAGTCCTGAGCTGTCCATGTGACAAAGTCCCTGTGGTTTCTGAAATCACAAACTAACTCCAGAATAAGCCCACCCCAATGTTGATGAACTCACCCTAATATTAATAGGCTCACCTCTATGTTGGCCTGCTCCCGAAACAAGGCCACTCCTTCATATATCTTGGGGTATCTCAAAAGACTTAATTTAGAAGACATGTGTAACTAGTTTTATTTACTTTATTTGTACTACTTTTGTTAACAGAAGACCATGTTTTTCTTTCTACCACTACACCAATATTCACCTACAAAAGGAAACTCAGAATTCTACAAAATAGAAAATAATCTTTTGATGTGTTCATATAGGTGGGTATTATTCTAGAAAAAACATAGCATCTAAATGACAGATTGGGACAGCCTTATATCCTTGCCAGTAAACACAAAACTCAAATAGTCAGTGTCTTTGATGAGAAAGGCACTGTCTCTTCACCTTCTCAAAGTGTGAAGATCTGTCTTCCTTGGGCGGTTGACTCAGGCCCCAGAGGAATGTCTTCCTTCCTTGAGAAAGTTCTTTCCCTCTCTATGAATGGCATGCATTTCCTTTCAAGGACTCTAAAAGCCAATATATCTTTTGAAAGAGCTGATGAGCTAATGAACTGCAAATGCTTGTACCAAAAGTTCAAAAATATATATAAATCTGTACGAACAACAACAAAAAAGTTACCTTCTTTCTCTCTCCTGGAGACACAGCAGCAGAATATTATAATCAGAACAATGATCAGGATCAAAAGCAATGACAATGATACTGCAAGTAGAACTATGGCCCAGGCAGGCAATGTTGTACCTGGTTTATCAATACTGTCTATAAGGTAGAAAGGAGAAAAATATATATTTTAGTGATGCTTGCCACTGTCAAGGGTATGTAATCACTGATTCTGCCACACTATAAATTAGATTATGTTTTCCAACAATGTTGTAACTATTCAATCTGCTACAGCCAGATGTCAAAGGCCAAGTTCCCTTCGGTGTGCTTAAATATTCAATGCTCTACGGTATTTTTCATTACAGTGTTCGTTGCTGCCAATAAATACCAGCCTAGTAACACAGTCCAAGCATTCTCTGGTTAACTCCTCTAAAATTCCTGAGAGGTGAATAAGCTGGTCTGGGCCATGACTCCCTGAGGTTGGAACAGTGGTTTCCATGCTCTGACATCCTTTACTTATTCAAGAAATGCTTATTGACTGGATATAAGCCCAGGAGTGGGATTGCTGAATCAAAACTCTAATTTGAAAAGATACACGCACGCTTATGTTCATAGCAGCACTATTTACAATAGCCAAGACGTGGAAGCAACCTAAATGTCCATCAACAGATGAATGGATAAAGAAGATGTGGTACATATACACAATGGAATATTACTCAGCCATAAAAAAGAATGAAATAATGCCATTTGCAGCAACAAGGATCGACCTAGAGATTATCATACTAAGTGAAGTAAGTCAGACAGAGAAAGACAAATATCATATGATATCACTTATATGTGGAATCTAAAAGAATGAAACAAATGAACTTATTTACAAAACGGAAACAGGCTCACAGACTTAGAAAACAAACTTATGGTTACCGAAAGGAAAGGGGATGGAGGAGAGATAAACTGGAGTTTGGGATTAGCAGATACAAACCATTACGTACAGAATGGATAAACAACAAGGTCCTACTGTATAGCACAGGGAACTATATATTCAATATCCTGTCATAAACCATAATGGAAAAGAATATAAAAAATAATATATATATATATGTATAACTGAATCACTGTGCTGTACCGCAGAAATTAACACAACATTGTAGATCAACTATACTTCAATAAAATAATTTATTTAAAAAAGAAGTATGTATTGAGCAGCTACTTCTGGACAAGACTGGAAGGATGACCTTGGTTCTCATTTCCATGTCCCCACCCATGGAGAGTCAAAGCCCAGAGGAAATCAGAACAAACTGAGAAAGAGTCACTCCCAAAGGAACCTAGTGCAAGTTTCCACCCCAGTGCTACCCACACCTCACCTGCAATTCGCTTCTCTTCTAGTAATTGCCCCTCACATGGCTCTCTGGGAGCCACCTTCCTTAGTGTCGACTTTGCCTTCTTGTTCTATCCAGTAGTCATGGAGGTGGGAGAGAGGAAGGATCAGGTGGGGCAAGGCAAGCAGAAAAACAAAGGAGCCAGGATATCGCTTGCTGCTTGTTTTGTTCAAATCTGTACAGAGATTAACGGACATATAACTGAAAGTCTCACCTACTCTCACCTGTTTCAAGCTACGGCTCGTCACCAACTTATTTTTAGGAATGGAAACGACTGTGACACTTTTGAAGTTCCTTTCATCTTATTTACACTAACGTGTCTAGTAGTACTTTAACAATGTAAAGGGTTTTTTTCCCCCAGAAAGTAATTGCAATGATGTGTTTTACAAGTTGTTGATAGCAAAGACATTTTCCTTAGAAAGAGTTTTGCCGTACACTACTTTAACTAGGGTGCTGAAATAGTGATTGTGCAAAATACATTGTACTAATTAAGCAAGCTAGAAGTACTAAGAAATTTGTGATTATTATGTTAATTTCTGGACCAAATAAAAAAGTGCAGTCAAAAAAAAAGGGAGAGGGAGAGCTGGGAAGAGAAGGAAAGAGAGAAGAAAAGCCATTTTGATTTTTCATAGCCATGTCCTAGCTGTAACTTTCTACTACACATCATATGGTTGTCTAGATTCAAATTTAATTTAATTTAAATTATATACAATTAAATACTCAGCGCCAGTCAGAGTGGCCACATTTCAAGGGCTCAGTTGCCACAGGTGTAGAACCTCAACTTCATCAGGGAGTCCTGTGGGACCACGCCGCCTAGGCATGGGCTGTGGGAACTGCACGCGTGTTCCAGACAGCCCTCATCCAGCATTTCACTTCTCCTACTGAACCACGTTGAAGTCAAACCACATGTACGTTGGTCAGCTTAAATGTGAATTGCTATTCAAGAAAGTCTGTCACTCTACCCTGAGTGCGTGGGTAGCACCTCAGTGTAAATTTGTGCTATTTTATTAGATGCTAGTCATTAGAAAAGTATTAAAACAGCAGACTTCCTATGAAGGAAGATAGGGTTTGCTTTTAAATCAATGGCATTCCCGCACTTTGGAACTAGAGATATAGCTGGAAAATGTCTCTTGGATGTTCTTACTTAGAGTTTTCTTTGAAATCATAGTTTCAAAGTTAAATTCTCAGAATAAGTTGCAGGAATGGTTAGAGATGATCACTAGTGTTCTGGTGTCGACATCTGGTTGCTGATTCATGGGCGAGCTAGGATCCCACTGCAGAATAATCCACAGGCTTATCTCAAAGCAAGTGCTAAGATCCAGGGAACTCTGTGCTTTGAAGAACTATGTAATATGAAAAGATATTTGTCTTTTGCCCTTTGTGCAAGGTTTGTCTACATTACCTACAATGGTTTTTACATTTCCTTCTTTTTTTTAACATCTCACATTCGACGCCATATTAAATGTCTATGAAATTGACCACTCTCAGGTCCATTCTTCTTACACTTCTGCTCCTATGTAAATTAGACTTAGTCCCCACAAGGACTGTGTCTTATTTTCCTTATACTCCAAGCACCTGGCACATATTGGACACCTTGAACAAATGAATTGATAGATGGATGGATAGATGGATGGATGGACAGATAAAAGAGGCTGAATTTCCTTCTGACTCTACATGGAGAAATCTGTACACCAGGCAGTCAGCTGCCTCTGAGCCAGACCTAGGACTCACCTTTCTCCCATATTAAGATGCTGAGACAAGAATTACAGGACTTTAGAAAAGTCAGAACTAATGCCATCTATCTCTGCATCAGTCACCATTTTTCTGAGGTGAGCTGGGACTGATAGAGATAAGAAAAGAGTTACCCTCCAAAAAAAATGAAGGGGGAAGGAACAGGATTATACCCTTCCCATGTCCCATACATGCAACTTTAAAACAAGCCAGTCCCTAAATTGGGAGACTGGGATTAACATATACACACTCCTGTATATAAAATAAAGAACAAGAACTTACTGTATAGCACAGGGAACTATACTCAATATTTTGTAATAATCTACAAGGGAAAAGGATCTGAAAAAGAATATATATATACATATATATGTATATATATAACTGAATCACTTCGCTGTACAACTGAAAGTAACACAACATGGTAAATCAACTCTACTTCAATTTTTAAAAATAAAAATAAAATAAAATATAGTATATGGTCCAAAACCAACAAAACAAGCCAGACCCTTCACATCCAGAGAGGAATATGGCTCATCCCCTCGCTCCACAGAAAACAGAATCCCAAGCATCTCCTGGAATGTCTATTGTGCACACGGATTCAGAGCCCACCTCCCGTGATGCTGAGTCAGGGGTCTGGAATTGGTACCCCAGGGGATTCTGATGCTGGTGGTTGGCGACCCACACTTTGAGGATCCCCAAATGCAGCCAAAATGTAAGCACCGCCCAAGCAACCTGCCACCTTAGAGGGCACCCCTATATTCTCCCTCTCTCTGATGTGATGATAAACTTATTAAGCCCAGAACTGCATTTAGGATATTCACAATCAGACCACTCTATGGAAGCTTCCTGTCTGACAGAGCCCTTTGGGCTTTGCGTCAGTGGAACCAATCAAATCTCACGGCCACCGTGTCCCTGTGCGCCCTTCGGCCTTGGGCTCACTCATCGGTAACCATTCTCACCCCACCAGGCTGTTCAGAGACTCGAGAGATGGGGGTCAACGTGCAGAACGCTGTGAAGTCCAGCACACGTGTCCAGGATGGCCGTGGTCATTTTAACTCGGTCTGTTGAACTCTTTTACACACTGAAGTTTGCAAATCATAGGAGCTTTCATAGTAAAAGGGAGCCAGCTGGGGTTAAACATTAAGGTCTGGCTCAAGATCCAAGAGACAGGCTTGAAATTCTTACTGGAAAAAGTCAACACACTGTTGACCTCCTCAGACCCTCTCTGTCAGGGGTGTTTCCTCCCCTGCTGGAGAAAGCGCTCAGCGTGCCAGCTTCTGTCATCTGAGCCTTGGCATAACAACTTTCCTCTGATCTTGCACAGAGGCAGCCAGCGATCCCCAGGGAGGGCCTGTTTAAAGGACGGGAGGCCACCTCTCTGGGGTTGGGGACAGAATCAAGAAAGAGAGCGGGTGATGTTGTGCCCTGCCTGCCTCTCGTGTCCCTTAATTCAACCACCAAGTTCAATGAAGTGATGCCTGCACTCGCCTAAAAGCCCCAGGCTCTCAGCAAAATGGCAGCCATAGGGCTCATTCTTCGCTTCTACGGGGTGGGGGTGGGGGTCAAATTTCCCATGGAGTTTCCTACCTAAGAAAGACTAAAACTCTCTCCTCCAGGGGAGCCCAGAGAAAAGTGTGGGGTGTGCACTGTGAAGAGATGTAATTTAGGATTGGAGCTACACAGAAGAACCTTCCTTACTTTAATAATAACTTTTAATTTATCATAGAGTACTTACATATATGTACACACACGCATATATATCATGGGTACTTTTGTTTAGCATGAGGCTAATTTTTAAATGAGCACCTTTACAGTGGGTTGAAAGAAAAAGAAACAATAGTCATATATTGATAAAGCAAAAATCCTGACGGTGGACAGAAAACAGAACCTTGGAATGATCTCATCCATGACCCAACCCCTTTGTCATGCAGATAAGACACTCAGGATAAGGACTCGATAAAAGGGTCAAGGGCGCTCAGAGCAGGAAAGCCCCAGGGGCTCTCACTCATGTCTTTCTATTCTGCCATGTTGGGTCTCCAATCTGGAAGAATCCTTCTGGGGAAGTTACAGCCCACGTCTTAAAGGAAACAGGGAACCTAGGTGGACACCAAGCCTTACTGAAGGGTGTGGGTGTGATGGTTCAAGGTGAATGGCAGATTTGCAGGCGAGGATAGGTATATTATACCTGAGAACCCACAAATAGTGACTAAGGAAGGTTATCTCCAGGGTCAACACAGCTCGCCTTCCTCCCTACGTTCCTTCACACACTACATGCACGTAAGGGCTGCATGACTGGATTTACTGTGTGGTTTTAATCTCAGCTCCGAGCTTGCCTTTTCCCATCTGTGAAGACAAGGAAAATAGTATTTCCCAGATGCTCTCACAGGAATGCTCAGAGTTTTAAAAGGGCGCATAGAATTTCTCAAAACCAACTGGATGACTACAAAATATCACCACCAGCATGGGCAAAGCGTGCTCCTGACTAGAAGGCACACAGGAGATCTCTGAATCCATAAAATAAATGATAACCATCGCTCACTCTCCTGTCCTGTGGGCTCTGGGACAGGGACTGTCCTAAGTGCTCTCGGTGTTTTAACCCACTTACTTCTCACAATAACAACTACCCTATAAGGTAGGGATTATTACTATCTCAGTTTCCCAGATGAGAAAACTGAGGCACAGAGAGGTTTTCACTTGCGTAAAGTCACACCTCAAGTAAGTAGGCAAGCTGGGGGTTGAGGCCAGGCTGTCTGGTGTCCAAAACTGTGAATAGTAGTACCTGATGAGGCTGGGTCAGGAGGTGGGGCCTTGGAGAGTTTCCATTTCAGTAACCCCTGATCCTGACTGCTCAGTAATTTGGGAGCGTTTCTTTATTTTTTTTATTTTTTTTTTTTTTGTGGTACGCGGGCCTCTCCCTGTTGTGGCCTCTCCCGTTGCAGAGCACAGGCTCCGGACGCGCAGGCTCAGCGGCCATGGCTCATGGGCACAGCCACTCCGCGGCATGTGGGATCTTCCCGGACCAGGTCAGGAACCCATGTCCCCTGCATCGGCAGGTGGACTCTCAACCACTGTGCCACCAGGGAAGCCCTGGGAGCTTTTTTTTTAAATGCCAATTCCCAGACTCCACACAGACCAAGTAAGTCAGAACCTCTGGGGTGGGGCCTGAGAATCAGCAAACGTGTTAAAGCGCCCTTGACAGGCAGCCAAGGAGAGGGAACGTCTGCCCTCTGCTCCTCCCCACCTCGTTTTACGGGCAAGAAAACTGAGCCCCAAAGGCCAGTGACTCGTCCAACATCACACAGCTAGTGCCAGAGTTCCCACCAGGACGGTCACTCCCACCACTCTTGTCTGCTCTCGAAATGACCACATCCCACAAAACTCAGATCATACCAGGAATCACCACAGCCTACAAGGTGCTCACGTGTCCGAAAAATATGACTTCACTTTCACAATTCACGGCCTACACACTTGTAAGTATGTAGAGAAAACAATCCAGACGACCAGACAGAGGACTGAGGGACCTTAGCTCATGGTAGGCATGATGGGGGCCTTCACCTTCTAGCTGTATGTACGTCTGGGATGCTTCAAGTCTGTGTTACCTCTATAATGGAGAAAATAGAATTTTCAAAAAAAATTAGCCTGCGACCTTTCAATATGCTTTTCTTTAAAGAATCAGTGTGTGTAATACAACCTTTTGGCTTGAACTCACTAGACTTCCTAAGCTGCCAGTATTATTCTTCTTTCAGGGACTTGAAAGGATTATTCCGGACACGAACACAAATTCCTTGCACTTTCAGGAATGAGTGGCAGGACTGATGCTTTTGTCTGATTCCTGAAGACGCTTGAACAAGCACAGCCTCGTGCATCTTCAGCTCTTTGTAAACGTGGCTTTGCTTCTACAAGCCAGCTCTCCCAGCCAAGGCAGGAACAAGGCTTTCAGATACTAAAACCTGCATAAAACACACACAGGCAGCCAGCCACCAGCTGCTCTCGATCTTGATGAATAATTTAGAAACAAATTACCCTTCTCCAAAATGAGTCCAATAAAGTCAGACTCATTGCAACACACCCCTAAGGCTCTCCTCTGTGAAACTGTCGTGACTCCAGCTGCCATAATTAAGGCCACTCACTTCACTGGTCCCAGGCTAAGAAGAATTCAGCTGAATCAAACCCCATCACGGGAAACCGAATGCCCCTTGCCCTTCCCCTAAAAAGAGAAGCTTTGCAGGCAAGCTAATAACCAAATCCATTTCTGTGAGGCATCATCATAGACCAGAGCTCTTCGCTGCATTATTACCTTGTTAAGGTGTGTGGTTTAAACAAATCCATTCCATTTGGTGCCAATGGAACTTTTTTCAATCTTCCCTTTCAAAGCCTGGACCATACTTTGTCATAGTTAAATTGCTTAAAAGCAAGCTGGGTTGGCTCCTTGGAGAGCTGGCTGATTCCAGGCTGGAACAGGGGAAAGGTGAAGACAGTTCGGAACATCTTACTGAGCCAAGTGGAAGGAGATGTGGGGATATATGTACACATATAGCGGATTCACTTTGTTATACAACAGCAACTAATACACCATTGTAAAGCCATTATGCTCCAATAAAGGTGCTAAAAAAAGAACTAAGAGGGACACATCGGAAGTACAGCAGAGCCAGCTGGAAGGGATTCCCACTGGCCGAATCTGGAGGAATCTGAGCGTCACAATGAGTAACGATGGAAATCAATCATAATGTATTGGACAAAACTGCGTCCATACTAAAACTGTAAAGATTTTTTTGAAAAAATAAGAAAAGGAAGAAAAGAAATGCCTCTTCTTTACAGAACAATGCCAAACTAATAAATATAGAAAAATGATGGAACCAGAAAAATCTCTCTTTTACAACCACTATAGAAATAAGGGATTCAGGCAATGACTTATCCATGAATGCAAATGTTATTATGTGATAGACAGTCAAGAAACAAGATAATCACACGGTACTTGTAGATCGGATATTAATTATAAAGGCCAAAAAGGCACCTTTACAATGGAGAAATCTGGGGGACACCACCTTACCCAAATGATCAAACTTATTACCAATAATAGAGAAAATTGGCATCACATGCCCACATGACATTACCCATGTCTTGCCAAAAATATTTAACCTCAGTCAAAGTATGTTGGGAAAATTCAGACAAATCCATATTGAAGGGTATCTTGCAAAAATGGTCTGGATCCTTCAAAGATGTTTATATTGGGAAAGACAAAAAGTGGGGGAACCGCTGGACGTTAAAGGAGACAGAAGAAGACCTGACAGCCAAAGGCAACGCATGGCCTTTACCTGGATACTGGTTTGGGGGAAAAAAATCTAGAAAGGACAGTAGGGGAAATTTGAATATGGACTGAATATTGTATAATAGTATTGTATCAATGTTAAATTTCCTGACTGCCAACTACATTGGGGCTATGTAGAATGGCCTTGTTCTTATGATACACATGCTGGGGTATTTAGGGGTAAAATGTCATAAAATCTCCAACTAAATCTCAAATGATAAAGAAAGGAAGAAAGGAAGGAAGGAAGGAAGAGAGGAAGGAAGAAGGAAAGAAAGAAAGAAATTTTAAAAGGAGTGAGGGAAGGATGGAGGAAGGAAGGAAGAAAGGAAGGAAAGAAAGGAGGGAGAGAGGAAGGGAAAGAAAAGCTAAGAGAGAAGCAAACATGAGAAAATGTTAACATCTGTTGTATCTAAGTGAAGATACATTGGTATTCATTGTACTATTCTTGCACCAACTTTTCTAAAGGTTTTTTAATTGTCCAAAATAATAAGAAAGCAAGCTAGGTTTGAATTCTAGCTTCATCTTCATATACAGTCTTGGTAGGAAATCAGCTAAAATCCTTTGAATTTAATAAGCTGAAATAAGTTAACCTCGACTTAAAACCAAAGAAAACACAGATTTCTGTGTCCTTTACCCTCAAAGACACTGATATTCACCAGAACCAGGTCAAAGCTCTGGCAGGCTGAGTCCCCATTCCTAATGGCAACAACCAGCTGGTGCCTGTACAGATGCTCCGTGTCGATGGGGATGCTGTTTGGTTCCCAGCAGGCCCCTGCACTCTGTCTTCTACCTGACATGTGGATTCACTCATGCTTTAATTTCTGTTGTCTGCCTGGTCTCTGGAGACATCTGAGTTGGAGACAAGGGCCAGACATCAGGAGTGCAAGCTTGTGATGGTACTGCAGTGGGGATCAATCCCTGCAGTGCAAAGCTCAGGATGACTGGTGCTAACCACAGCTTAGGCTCTAAATGGCTTTTTACAGGTTCACAGAGACATCATCTCTTATGCGGTGAATTGTCTGTCCCCAAAATTCATTTGTTAAAATACTAACTCCTGGTGCCTCAGAAGGTGACCTTATTTGGAAACAGGGTTGTTGCAGATGGAATTTAGTTAAGATGAGGTCATAGGGTGGCCCCTGATCCAATATGACTGGGGTCCTTATTAAAAAAAAAGGAAATATGGACATGAGCCACCCACACAGGGAGAACATCATGTGAAGATGAAGGCGAAGATCAGGTGATGCAGGGTCTACAAGCCAAGGGACACCAAAGATTGCCAGCCAACCACCAGAAGCTGGGGGAGAAGCTTGGAACAGATGGGTCTTCAGAAGGAACCAACACTGCCCACACCTTGATCTTGGACTCTTAGCCTCCACAGCTGTGAGAGAAACCATGTCTGTTGTTTAAGTCCCCAGTCTGAGGTTACAGCAGCCCCAGGACACTCACAAACCTTCCAGGGCTGCCCCCAGGGGGAGGGCAGAGGGGACGGGTGAGCAGATTCTGGAGACACACTGGCGAGGCCACCTCTGCCATCGACTATCAACGTGGGCAGGTTCCAAACACTGTGTCTCTGTCGCCTCATCTTTACATCAGGAATAACCACCGCATCCACTCATAAGAACGTTGTGTAATTTGGTTAACATTTGAGAACTGCTTAAAACAGTGTCTTTAAAGAGTAGATATATGTACATGTATAACTGGTTCACTAACACAAAATTTTAAATCAAGTATACTCCAATAAAATTTTTTTAAAAAATAAAGTGAAACACTGATTTTGGGGGGAAAAACACATCTTTACTTAATAAGAGCTATGTAGTACTGTTTTTTATTTTTATTATTGTTATTATCAATCTTGCTATGGCTGTAACTTTATTCCAAACTTTGGAAGATCTAAGTAGAAGTGTTTTCATAGTGGGAAGAGTTTGGGACCAAGGGAGAAGTTCCTCCTGGCTTTGGGATCCCTTTGTGCCATCAGCATAAGACCTGGAATGGAGTGTAGTCCTTCTCTGGGCCTCCCTTCCTTTCCTCTTCTGTAAAATTAAGGCATGAAACTCAGCCCCCGCCCCTGTGCTTTCTAGTTGGCCCAGGTGGCCTTCGAGGTCAAGCAGGTTCAGAGGCCCCATGAAGGTTTGGTCAGTTTGGTGTTTCCCAAGGACCCTGCAACAGATTTTCTTCAGGATTTAAACTTTAAACTTATGTCATTTTGTGAAGTTAAAAAAAAAAAAGAAAAAAAACATAGACCTGGTACTTTGAGATACACTGTGGATTTGCTGGGTAAAAAATTGAGCTCTCCTAATCCCACTAAGATTGGAAGGAATCCTTGAGAACGTGCATGACCTCCTCAGATACTGAAAGAGCTCACTTTCTTGGCCCAGGGGATGGGATCAGACAGGAACAATGAGTGAAAGCTAGAGAAAAACATTGAATTCAAGTATTTACATCTGAACTTGATGCTATTTTATAAGTAGTTGTCAAGATTCTCAATGGTTTCCATATGTAAGTAGAAAAGAGAGAAGCACTTGAAGATGGAGTTTTAAAAGTGAAATTACAAGGTCATGAAGCTGACACAAGTCATTTGTCTCCATTACCATCCCCACCTGAGATCAAGATCACCGTGCAATTCTCCTGGGCATCACTGATTAAGCAGCACAACATACAAAATGTAAAGCATGCAATAATAATCCACTTTGTATAAAGCAAAAAGTCTTCACTTACCCAAAGGAGGCTGAACCACAGTAAGATTTACAGTTACAGACTCGTGGACATGCAGCCGCTTCATCTCAGCCACACACGTCACAGTGCCATTGCCCTGCGGCGTCAGAGCCAGAACGCTCACTGCACTTTGAAGGTCCTCAGGCTCCCGGACGGAGTAATAGCTCGAATGGCTCACCGGAACCCCAATCTCCCAGGAAAGACGTGGGAGCGGGGTCCAGCCCAAGGCGCGGCAAGTCACATTACAAGGCTTATCCTCCATGACTACTAGACTGCCTTCAGGAATGAACAACCGCCCCATAACTAAAGAAGAAAAGAGAAATGTTTGGAAGGAATGATCATGCTTCTCGGTGATAGATGTCTTTAAAATTTTCCTTCAGATCACATTGCATGAGCACTACCTTCCGAGCACAAGTTGACTGTGTCTGTATCTGGAAACCTTAACTCAGGTTTGATCTGTGTATTTAACTTATACCTGTCAGGTTCACAGAAGAAGGGGAGGTGGCTCACGAGAAAACATAGATTCCAGAGAAAATGAATAAATAAAAATCAGGATCCAAGGGAATATAAATTACATGGGAAAGAGAGGGCGGATGTGCCCACCATGGAGGGCTGCACAACGTCTGCAGTGGAGTTGCAGACTTGCCCTGGGCTGCCCTAGGAGCCAAAGCAAAACGGGAAACAACCTTTACATTCTTTTCATCGTAAGGAGAACACATCTCAAAGTTTCATGGGAAGCAAGTCTCTCCTGGCCTTTGGTCAGTCAGATTCATTTTATTTTTGAGTCACATTTTTAAGGATAATTTCCTATGATAGTGCCTTAAAATATTTTTCTAGGTACAAATTAAATAAAAATCTAATCTAATTATAGAAATAACTACCTTAAATTCTGTATCAGAATATATTACTTAGATCAATTATTTTAAAGTTTTTAGTAAAGACATGCTTGCATATGCCAGGGTTCACACCATAAATGACCCATCTGAAAATAGCACTTGTATTGTTAATATTACTAAAATAACCTGAGGATGGGCGCCGGTAAAAACACAGCATTAGCGAACTATATAGACAGTGAAACATTCAGATTAAAATACCCTAAAATTCCCTGCCATGTAATATAATGGAAAGAACACTGCACTAAGAATCAAAAGATCTGTTCTCGATATCGGCTTTCCCACAAACTTGCCGTCACCGTGGGTAAGTCACTGAAATGTTCAGGCTCTCTGTTTACTACCTGGTGAACAAGATGATTTAACAAGACCAGTGGTTTTCAAACATTTTGGTTTCAGTAACTTTTATACTCTTAAACACCACTGAGGACTCCAAAGACCTTTGATTTACATGGGTTCTATCAATATTTTCCATATTTGAAATAAGAATTAAATATTTGCTTATTTTTTTTCAAACATTTGTTTTAAAATAACATGAATAACCTATTACCTGTTAATATGGATTAACATATTTTTATGAAAACTATCTTTATTTTTAACCCCAAATAAATTAGATGACATGTGTTCTATTCATGCAAATCTCTTTAACATCTGGCTGGACTCTCGTATCTGCTTCTGCCTTCATTCTGTTGCGATATATTGCCTTCTTTGGAGTATATGAAGAAAATCTGACTTCACACGGATATATGGTTGGAATGGTTAGGAAGCTTTTCAGATAATCATGGATGTTCTTTGATACTACTGATACACCAACACTTGACAAGCAGTGGTTGCCTAACGGTTAGTTACACTGTGGAAACTGAAACCGTATTAAGGCACTTTCATGCCGTTACATTAGAATCCATTGCTCCAGATGGCATTTTGAATGGAACTTTTACCCTTGCACGATTTTGTATCATTATACATCAGTCATCTGGAAAACGCTGGTCCACTGTGTTATGCAGACCTTCCCAATGTACAGTGGGAAAATCCCTGTACACTCATGACAGTGAGTGAGAAAGGCAACTAAAATCTTAGTATTACCATGGAAACAGTCATGACCACAGAGACCACCCTGAAAGAATCTAGGGGTTGCCTGGAAGTTTCCAGACTAGACTGAGCTGGATCAGCTCTGAAAGCTCTTCTTACTCTGAAATGTTAATTTCCAGTTATTCCTTTCTTGAATAATGTCTTGGAGCAAGTAAAGCACCTTAGCTATTTCAAGGATTACTGTAAACGCAGCAGTGAAAAGGGAACAGATTTGTCCCCTCAGACTACAGGATCTTGTGTTTATTCTTTTTAGTTCATTCATTGTTTCATTGATGGAGAGGTTTAAGATGACAGAAACTGGGGGTAGGGGGCTGGTATTGCTTCAGTTAGTAACAGTTGATCTTGAACTCAAGGCTTAGTGGCCTTCAAAACACAAGAGATCTAGAGTTTGGTGTGTGATTAACTGGTGTATGGGCAAAAATACAGCAATCTGAAGCATTTCCTTTTTCAGTATTTGTGATCCACCTTTCCCACTGGCATTCACAGAGGTCATCCAGTGGCATGACAAGCACTTTACACAGGGTGATGGCTAGAATATTCATGTAGATTTTGGATGACTCAACATGGAGTTATATAAGTTCTCTTTCTTTTTCTTGTGGATATATGAGAAGGAAAAAAACAAACTTTAGAAAATTCACTTTCAAAATAAACTGGATGCTTCCTCTTTTTTCGTGGTTCTTTTCCCTTGAAGAGACCCTGTTGCTCAGAGAACTTCTGTTTCTCTAAGAGCAAAGTGCCATTCAGCCCAGTGCAACCAGGGTAAACGGATGGAGTTCTGTCTCGATCTATGGGTTCCTTCCACGTGACCTTGAGGAAGACTTTAACTTCCCTAGATTCTTGTTCTTCCATCTGTGTTAAAACCAAAAGCTACAGTAGTTACCAACATTTAAAAATGCATGTTAGGGGGGCTTCCCTGGTGGCGCAGTGGTTGAGAATCTGCCCGCCAATGCAGGGGACACGGGTTCGAGCCCTGGTCTGGGAAGATCCCACATGCCACAGAGCAACAAGGCCCGTGAGCCACAACTACTGAGCCTGCGCGTCTGGAGCCTGTGCTCCGCAACAAGAGGGGCCGCGATAGTGAGAGGCCCGCACACCGCGATGAAGAGTGTCCCCTGCTTGCTGCAACTAGAGAAAGCCCTCAGACAGAAACGAGCACCCAACACAGCCCAAAATTAATTAATTAATTATTTTTTTTAAATGCATGTTAGGGGTATTCAGACAACTTCATAGTTGCATCTTGGGAAAGATGCTATAAAACCACATGGATTTATGAATCTGATATGCCATAAGCATAGCAATAATAAGTCATGCCTTTAACCCTGTTTCCTTGATCCAGGGATGCCCTCCTCCTCTCTTGCTTCCCCACTTTGCCTGTTATCTACAGACCTTCAAGGCACATCTCATATGGCACCTGCTCTGTGGAGTCATCCTAGAAGCCTTCACTAAGTCTCTCATCTCCCTTCCCAATTTGAACCTTACATTGTCTCCCTCTCTTTGCACTTGCCAGCATCTACATCGCACCACTGTTATTCATGCACTTGCATTATCTACTCTTCTTGTAAGATTCTTGAGAGCAGGACTGTGTCTTATTGCATTCACCTTGAGTCCCCCTTAAATGCCTAACACAGTGGCATGCTCCTACTGGGAATGCAACAGATAATAGCAAATGACTTTATGGGCATTGCTATGAACCAGGTGCTGTTCTAAAGGCTTTATATAGACCTACTCATTTGATCCCACAACTGCCTATGATGAGCAAACTAGGACACAAGGTCATTAAGTAACATGTCCAAGGTCACACAGTTAGTCAGTGATAAAGCTGGAACTTGAACCTGGCAGTCAGGCTCCCACCTCTGTGCTATTTACCACTAGACCTCTCTGCCCCACCAGCTTCATTTGCAGTAACTTGAAACAGACAGGGCTTTGGAGTCTTCAAACCATCCCTAGTCTTGTTCCATCCGATCCTCATAGTAAACCTGTGATGTGGGCAGGGGAGCCTTATCCTCACTTTAAAGATAAAGAAATTGAGCCATTTCAGGAGTCACCAAGGTAGGTAACTGATGAAAACAAAACCAGAACTCATATCTTTGGTTCCTTGTCCTGTGTTCTTTCCTTTATACCACAAATTATTAGAATAATAATTTGGTCATGCAAACTAAGCCAATAATCCAGGTAGCTTCACAGAATCACTTATTTAGAGAATATCATTGTGCCCCTAATGAAACCACACAAAATTAAAGACACATAAAAGTAAAGATACAACAATTTGACTAAATTAAAAAATGCAAGTAGAAATAAGTAGACATGTAACTCCACCGAACATTATCAAATTTGATTTGATAGCAATATGAATATAGACCAAATCATTGGAAATTTCTCCTAAACAAACTAATAAACAGGCATAAGAAAAAATTTCAAAGACACAATGTAATCTGTTAAAAGAAATGCTGCTATAGAAATCAGGAACTCTAAAAGCTCCAATGCATCTACAAATAGTACATAATTACATTTTTAAGGAATGCAAAATGATTAAACTTTGATAAAGATGTTCTGAATCCTTGTATCCTTTTTTTTTCACTAAGTAGCATAATCTTCAGCACCTGAAAATTACCTTTGATGCCACAACAGCCCTATGATGAAAATGAATAAATGATAAAAGGAAAAATAAGTTATCCATTATTATAAATTTTGTTTACTCTTTTATTTTCTCTAAAAGACTTGGTAGGGCTTAGTGAACACACACCTTTTATTATAAGAACCACTGTGGGCAGGAAGAGTAATAGATTAGGAAAATTCAGCTGGAAAGAGGAAAAAGTTAAAACATGATCCAAAGTTGATAAATGATGTCAGGCAAAAAAATAGAGTCAAGTATATGAAAAGCTAGAAAAAGGGCAATGATCGTCAACTCTCTCTCTAAATCAAAGACAAGTGACTGCAACTGGCCCCAGAATTCCGGGATGTACTTCCAGAAAAGTTATTAGTACTGAAATTGGTCAGATGAAAAAGTGATAAAAGCTGCCTTTAATAGTCTTAATAAGAAAAAAAGTAAAGGAAAGGGAAAGGAAGGAAACGGAAGAGGAAAGGGAGAGAAGCAGAAAGAAAGAAAGTAGAAAGACAGTCAGTGAGGATGGGAGGAGAGAAATAAACACCTAAAAACAACAAACACTAGTCAGTTCAGAATAGCTCTAAGCATACCAGCTGAAGGCAAGTCCACATGTGAAAGAAGGAAGGAAGGCCAGGAAGAAGGGAGAGGGGGAGGGAGCATGGTGATAAGTAACAAAATATCCATCAGTTCAGAATAATTCTAAGCATAGCACCAACTGAAGTTCAACCCTATATGTCCCCATATACGACATGAACTTCAGAAGGTCCCTTCCAGCCCCCCGACATTTAACCCAGTGAACTCCAAATGCTCCCATTGGAGTCACCTGCATACACACCTTGGACAGAAAGAAAGGCAGATCCATCCCGGTCACTGTTCTGGAGGCTGCATTTGATTTGCCCTGCATCACTGAGTTGTACGTCGTGGATTATCATCTCAGAGATGAAGTTACCGCCCTCTTCATAACTCATGGCGGTGAAGCGGTCGTTGGTGATGATGGGCTCCGTGGGTGTGACGCTCAGAACCACCGTGCCTTTCAGAGCCCACATGATGAGCTTCCAGCCCTGCGAGATGGTGCAGTTGAAGCGAGCCTCCGAGCCCTTCAGCACCGTGACGTTCTTGGGACCCTCTATGATTTCATTGCTGGATCCACAAGCTAAAAGACAACCAATTTTTCAAGGTGGTGAGGGGATGACTACAGAAGTCGACTGTACAATGTAGCACTTCTGTGTACCAGTTGTGGCCACTGGGTGACCATCCCGTGGCTCAGATTCCATGTCCTACTGGTCTCAGTACCAGGTCTCCCAGTAGCTCAGGAGCTTCCAGTGGACAGGAAGCCACACCCATGTCCTCCTTTCCATGGCCCTCTCCCCAGTCCACAGTCCACGGAACTCCCAGTGGGATTGGGACTGGAGGGAGCAGTGTCCCTCCTCCACCTCCTGCGGGATGTTACCTTAAGTATCTGACCCCAGCCTGTCCAGAGAGCGACCACTAGCCTAGCTCTGTGACTTCGGGTAAGTTTTTCAGCCTCACCATGAAGTGAGAATTTTCCTCCCAGTGAAGTGGGAAGGACATGTGATTTCCACCTCAGAGGAGATCCCAAGGCTCAAAGGGGGAAGTGGAAAGAAGCTTCTCTTTGCATAGAGGGTGGAGACCCCAGGTTGCCGTGACCATGGTCCACTGCACGCCCCCTGCACCCTTAGGATGGAACTGTCACTAATGCCACACCCCACTTCCTAAGGACGAGAAGAGATACGTGGGGGAGACACAGCGAGGGAAAACACATAGAAGGATGTAGGAGAATGCGACCCCTCAAGGAGAACCCTGTGGGGATGTAAAGGATGCAGGAGAGTGGGATCCCTCAATGACAACACTGGGGGGATGCATTTGGCAGCCTCGTAGAGAGTCTTAGAGCATCTAGTGTTGTGTTTAAAACTCCAGCGGGTGGGCAGGTAGTTCTAGAGCATAATACTGTGAACTCCAGAGTCCTGCCTCACTGGGAAAGTTTTCACACTTCTCCTTGACCACTCCCCTCACTGCACAACAGGGACACTAGTACTGAAACCCAGCAGAATGCTACAGGGCCTTCCCAGAGACAGGCCTTCCCCTCCCCTATCCCTCTTGCCTCTTGTTTGTATAAAAACTTTAACCTCTTAGACCTTCCCTGAGTTCCAAATAGCAAATTTAACCAGAGAAGTGAGAAAATGCATTAAAAAAGGAAAACAGTCAAACAAGACAAAATAATAATAGTTTAGCCATAAAACAAAGTCAAGGACACTTAGCTCCTCCTCCAGGGCTACAGATAATATCCTGAGCCATATTCTTGAGCTGTTTTGCAGATACTGAAACCCCCACCAGGTGAAAGAAGTTAAGTGCATGCTGACCACAAGCACATAGACTCCAGACCAGTTGGAACCAGAAGGCTGATGATGTTAACTCCTGAAATACTACCCTGTTATCTCTCCACTAACTAACCAGAAGAATGTCCAAGAGCTGTTCATGAGCCCCATGACCCCCTCCCTCACACTGCCTTTTAAAGCCCTTCCCTGAAAGCTATCAGGGAGTCTGGGTCTTTTGAGCATTAGCTGCCTGTTTTCCTTGTTTGGTGCTTGGAATAAACGCTACACCTTCCTTCACCACAACCTCATGTCAGTAGACTGGCTTGGCCACGTGTTGCGCAAGTGGACCCAAGGTTGGTTAAAAGTACCACAGCAACTAGTTTTAAGAACCACATGAGACGATCCACATAAAGCCCTTAACATGACCCTCAAGCACTCAGTAAGCAGTCACTACTATGTGACGTACAACACAAACCAAGAAAATCATAGAGGAAAGTAAAATGTTTCCTTCAGACTTCTCACAACGTTCTACCTTTTGCTCACCAGATGCACTCTGACACTGGTTTTAACTGGAATGACAACTCCTAACTGGCCTTCCCCAAGGAGGGCATCAAGACCTCTCCAGCTCATGGGAACTCAGTCAGAAACACTCAAGATGGAGTGTGTTCTGCGCCTGAAGAACTCAAGAAATCTTTCGGCCATTTAGGACTGATTTTCTTATCACCCCAGAAGAGCGAATGGGTGGTCAGAGTTTTCCTAGACTTTCCCATGTTTGTAATAATAATTCAAAGTAGAACTTACAGAGCAATTGATAATCTCCAAGATTTCTCATCTGTTACCTCTTACATTTTAATGCTGAGGAAACCAAGACCAGCAACGCCTCAGGACCTGTGATCACAGTGGTGGGGCTGAGACACAAACTCAGTCCTTCCCACTCTGAATTTTCCCTCTTTCCCACTCTTTGCCCTCTGATCTCACTCAGAGATTATAGTAAAAAGACCCCCCAACAGCCCACACTCTTGGCAGCCACGCCTGCCACCATCAGTAAGACTACATGTTCCAGGGACTTCCCTGGCTGTCCAGTGGTTAAGATTTCACCTTCCAATGCAGGGTGTACAGGTTCAATCCCTGGTCGAGAGCTAAGATCCCACATGCCTCACGGCCGAAAAAACCAAAACATAAAACAGAAGCAATATGGTAACAAATTCAATAAAGACTTTAAAAATGGCCCACATCAAAAAAATCTTAAAAAAAAAAATAAGGACTACATGTTTCTATCACCTTCTGGAGCGATATGAACCTGCAGGTCTACCAGGCAGCCCCCATCCACACTGGGTGCCCCCAAATAACTGCAGCCCCTCTTTCCTTCCAATCTTATAAGGTCAAGTTGTAAAGCAGGTTCTAGAAGAATCTAATTACCACCTGAAAGACTTCTGGGAAGGAACCTCCCCACCAGACATGCATTAACACATTGACACTCACCTGAGTACCCAGAATGCACTGCAGGGATGGTGCCCACAGCAGGGCCAGGTCAATGGGAGAGAATGGGGTGTACAGTGTCTCTGAGACCTGTAAGACTGGGTCAACTAGGAGATCCCAGGCTCCAAAGAGGCAGAACTGAGGGAAGGTCAGAATTAACTAGGACTAATCCTGTTTGGGGGTAAACATGATCACTATTCTTTGTTTTGCCTCTGGGCATGATAGAAAGAGAGAGAAAGTATGACCCTTAATAACCACTCAAATTGGGTATTCTCCCTTACCCTTGGGCACATCTTTCTGATCCAAGGATCCCTCTGATCCGAGATTTTTAAAAAAGGGGAAAAAGGCTGAAGAAGGGAAGGCAGAAATGATTCCCCAGGGAAGCCACAGCCTCTGTGCCAACTTGGTTCTTTCCACGAGCCCTGAATTGTATCTTAAAAAAAAAGCTCAAAGGAAAGAAACAGCCAAATCTACACCCCGAGGAAGAAAAGACGAGACGTGTCCTCATACTCCACACTGTAATAACAGCATCTTTCCCATCTCGGACTCGGGTCCATGGGAGTAGGTTGAACACAGCCCATGGGTCTGGGTGCCGGGAGCACAGGGACGGTGAGACCAGGGCTTGCCCGGCCAGCTGCTCCGTCCAGGACACTCCAGCAGGATAAGCAAAGCATCTGAAACCCTGGTTCCATCACTTCCTGGTGCCGGGTAGGTTATTCACTCCAAAACACTGTTCACTCCAAGCCAGTCTTTAAATTCCCTGCAGACTGCACATGGGAGCAAGAATGCACCAGGTACAGACCTTACTGTGCAGCTCAGGAGGTGGGTGCTTGGGAGGGACCTGGACCAAATGGAAACGCTTCCACTTTGAACTTGGCCTTTAAATTAAACAGGCGGCATCAAATCCTAATCACTAAACTCCCCTGACGTCGTTGCCTGCGATCCTTGCTGCCACCATGAGTAAACACCCCTCCAGCTCTGCCTCGTGACTCAAGCTCTATCTCCGGTAACGTGAGGCCCCGGAATCTCACTGCTCTCTCACCTGCATCCTATCAGATGTGGTGTGTGTAACTTGCCCCACACAGGACAAATATGAGAAAATTGTAAATAAGACCTTTCATCAAACAGTCCGCTTTCCCCTTTGCTCTCCCTTTCACTTTGTAGAGCAAAGGGCCAAACCAGGGGCAGGGAACGATGAGTGTCCCCGCACCCACCTCGGCCACCAGCTACGGTGATCACCCAACACCGGGTCCTCCCTTGCAGGAGATGATCAACTTGCAAGATGCTCATTCATGCCAACACCCTCCAATTCCACATCCAGGGCTTCAGCCCCGCCCTCCCTTGCTTTCCTCCTGCCTTGCAAATCCCGCTCCACCAGGCATCTCCGTGTAAATGGCTGGCTGCCACCCAGGACTGAGAAGGTTCTCTTCTACTCATTGTGCCCTAACAGCTGCAAAACTGAAATCACTCACACGGTAGCATGTGGGCCAGCTGCCCGGCCCCTCCCAATCCTCTGCAGATAGATCCTAAACATAAGTACCATTCTTCTACAACTGCTTCTTCTCAGCTCCCTGGAGTAGCAGCCAGGCGTCTCCCTGGCGTGTGGGACACAGAGGGTCTGCACCCACTAACCCCTCTACTCTTCCACTTACTTCTTCTCCAGCTTCCCTCCTGCACCTGTAGACCCCTCACCTTCTCCCATCCCTTACTTAACATTGGAAATGAACAGACAAGCAGACAATTAAAAGCAGAAGGGATAAAGGGAAATAAAGCAGAGGGCAGTAGAAGGGAAGTGCCCAGGTAAGACAGCTCCGATGGAGAAAATGGTAGTCAAAACACATCGGGGGCTGGGAGCATCAGAAGGAAACTGGCAAGTGAGGGAGGGGGTCCCGAGGTGTATCAGAGCTGCCCCCCATGTCCTGCTGACCATAGCAGGAGGTGCCATCACCACCGCTGTGCCTCCGCCATCACCCAAGACTGCGCTGTCCACGGGGCAGCCAGATGGGTCTTCTCAACATGCCTATGTGACCAGGTACCCTTTCCAACCTCCCACCCCAACACCCCAGACTTCGTTTAAAATATTTCCATCCTTTAGGATACAGACCAGATCACCCTTAACACTACCATACCTTAAGACCCTTCTTAGTCTCACATCAACGTCCTCTCCAACTTCATTTTGCCCCAAACTCCGCCCACCAGACCATCTTCAATTTATCCAACTCACCAACTCTTTCTGGCCCCAGGGCCTTTGCACAGGCAGTGACTGCCTGAAGAACTAGTCTCGCTTACTCCTCAGCTCCCAGCCAAGTCGTCTCCTCCTCAGGAAGCCTTCCCAGACCACCCTGTGCAGGTCAAATTAGCCATAACAGACTTTCGGATGAGTGAAGCAATTGTCATGGTGGTGATTTTGTATTGATTTTTCTATCAATTGATGTCTAAGCTCTTTGTTAGCAGAGACTGCGCCTGGTTTTGCTCATCCCAGTGTCTGCGCCTAAATGGCATGTAAGAAGATCCCAGTGAATATTCACCGAGTGAACAAATAACCCATCACGCTAGGAGCAAGGTGGACAGGCGAGGGCTGGCAGGAGTCCTCTGGGGGCACGTGGAGGTTGTCCTCAGCTATTCAAAGCCATTGGGGGTGTCTCTACCCGACACTTTCCATGATGAAGCATCCTAGGAGTTCAGGCTTTTGCAATGGACCCCATCCCCCAAAGGGCTCTAGGATTACCCATAATCCTCTCCCCTCCTGGAATAGCTATCTCCAGACCTCAACCCAAGCCATCCCTGCCTTCAAAACAGTACTTCAGGAAAAATAGCTCAGAAAAATTGTAGACGCAGAGTTCATCAGTTTCCCGCTAAGCTGCCGGAAGAGATTTTTACCGCCGTGGCTGAGACAGCCACGTTGGAGCCATATCCCTAAAAGGTGTGCCGAGCCTGGTTTGCTAACCGCATGAGTCCCTACACAAGCAGGGAAAATGTTTTCCTCTCCACCCTGCAAACAAATGCTTATCAAGCACCTACTAAACACTTAGCACCACGTACTAGAAGGCACGGGCTTCCAGACATCTTTGCACCTAAATGCATGTTAACACCACAGCCTGGTTCCCTTGTCTTAACGTGTAAACACACCCAAAACCAAACTTTGTAAGACAGTCCTGACTGCACATCACACACTCTGATCATTCCTATACTATTTTATTCTGTTTTATTTTTTCAAGCTGTCGTGGATGGAGTTAAAAAAAAAGAAAAAAAACTATTATCTAGCCGTCTGAAACAGAGTTTATAGGTGTGTCAAGTATAAAGCAAGCACAACTTATCTACGCAACTAAAAGTCACTTTGAGGGAGGGGGAGGGGATGAAGAAAGCATTTGTGAAGTGTTCTTGGGCTCATCGTTGAGACACAAAGGTGCTCAGTTTGTAAAATTTCATCAAGCTGTACCTTTATGACGTGCACTTTTCTGTATGTATATTATTCTTCAATACAGCGCCTTAAAATCCCTGAAGTAAGAATACCCTGAGGACTTTAAAACCTAGCTAGGAAAACAAGACAAACACACCAGACAGAAGCCATGAAATCAAGACAAGACATAGTCAAAAGAAAGCTGGCATACAAACTCCTGTTACCCTAAGCACCCGGGGGTCTGCACACTCCATCTCCTGCAACGCGGAATCTGAGCCAGAGACCCTGGCCTGGGGCACCTGGAATCTATTCCCACTGATACTCTGGGAAAGTTCCAGGATGAGGAGGGACTGTCGGGAGGACTGGGAAGTCTCACAGGCAATGGGCCCCTCACTCTGCCAACAATGGGAGATGTGGGGTTATCACCCAGAAAACTGCAAGGCCAGGAAGGCTTCAGGGAGGAGGTGACGCCCAAGTCAGGTCTTCCTCGAAGACTAGGTAGAAATGGAAGGGGAGAATATCCAGGCGGGGGAATGGGATGCTTCAATAAGAGCAATGAACTTGGGAAGGTACCCAAGCAGGGACCCCTGGAGGAGGACTGGTGGGCTCCTGCACACCTGAAGGACCCTTCCGGAGTGAGGTCGGCGCAGCAGGAAATGGAGGGGGTGGGGTGGAGGGGACCCAACAGGAAGAGCCTAAGGCAGAACCTGCTGGCAGCCACGCGCCCCCGTGGCCTCCTCCGAGCCCCTCCCGCCCACTCCGGGTGGATGCCCGGGAGCGTGTCAGCCAGCTCCGCGGTCCCTACCTGCCAGCCCAGCCAGGACGACCAGCGCGGCCAGGATGCCTCGGCAGCGGCCCGCATCTCGCATGTTCCTCCACACCTGGGAAAGCAAAGCGGGCAGGTCACAGCCTGTCTCCATCCAGAGGCGCATGGGGACCCTCCCAGCTCGTGTGTTTCCCTGGAGAGATAAGTCAGCCTGGCCAGTGGCACCAGCCTCATCTTGGAACTTGTTAGAAAAGCAAATTCTCGGGCCCACCCCAGACCTGCTGGATTAGAAGCTTTGGGGGGCAAGCTCAGAAATCTGCCTGAAGTTAAACATTGTACAGATTCCTGTAGATGCTCCCATGTGAGAATCAGTATATTCAACGATCTTCCTCCCAAGCCCATGTATAAGTCGTGGGAAGCACGTGCTGTACCACGACCACAGAATCACTAACCGAAAGGTCTGAGCGTGGGCATACTGCTACTCACTTCAATCGGGATGCTTTAATCATTGAGAAAAAAAAAATCCTACTCACAACAAGTGTACATTAGCAAAGGGGAAGACAGACAGCAAAAGGAGGGACTAGATCACAAGCTTATTAAGTGGTAAGAGGTATGGAGACAAATAGAAGAGAGCAGTGTGTGTGAGGGGATGTGTGTTTGGTGGGCTGGCTGGTGCTTCGAATGCAAAGGTCAAAGAAAGGCCCCCAGGAAGGTGCCCAGTGAACAGGGAAGGCGGTGAGGCGACCGGCACACGGGTATGTACAGAAGAGCTTCCCAGGCAAAACAGCAGGTGCAAAGACCCTGGGGTGGGACCGTGCCTGGCACATTTGGGGAACCGTAGAGGGGGCTCTGGGGCTGGGACAGGAGAGAGGTCAGGGTAGACCAAGTAAGGCCCCTTGGTAGCACCCAGGGATCCTGTCATGTTCATCTCTCGGCCCTTCCTTTGTTCTTTGATAACCCTCTGGCTCGCTCTCCATCCCTGCATTTTTTTTCCTTCTCCTTGGGACAGGCCTATCCAGGGAGGCCACCAGCACTGCTTAGAGCACGTAAGTTAAATCTCCCACTGAACATATCATGAACTGTCTACAAAAACACCGGCTCCTCCACCCAGGAAGGGGTTTCTTTATTTCACACATCCTTAGCACAGAGACCCGAGCTGCGGGGAGTTTTCACTTTGGCTTTGGCCTCCACGTGGATTTCACAGCTCCCCCCAAATCAGGGGGCAGCAGGTTCCCTAAGCGAGCCCGCGCAGGATTCTGCGATGAGCTGCCACACACCCCCGGGCTCCATATTGCCGTCTCTAACAGGACATAGGCCACCACAACCCACAAGCTGAAATACAATAACTGAAATAGACACAGGTAAGAGCTGCCTCGCCTGCTCCCTCAGAGAGCACCTCATACAAGCTGCTGAATCAAATAGAGTGGGGGTGAGGGAGCGGAGATGCCCGGCCCGTGACCCCACTTTACATGTAAGTGCAGCACGGGGTGCTCACAGCTCACAAGCAGGAACGTGGGGTTTCCATCCCCGTTTTCTGATGTCTTTGGAAAGCAAAATTCAGCCTGTATAGTAAACCATAACTGCTCGTGTGTGTAATATAAGGGTCCCAGCATCTGTGCTGCAGGACCTTCCCACCAAGCAACTCAGCTCCTGACATCATCTAAAAAAGACTCAGTAAATCCCTACAAATACGCCTTGATACCAAGCTGTCCAGCAGCTGAACACAAACCAAACTGAAATCATGGCCTTCCCAGATGGATCCAAGATCCCAAATTACCAAGCGCCAAATAAACCATTTACTAATTTTCAAGGTTCGATGAACACAAGTGGACCAGTCAATCGCTCTACGAGTCACCTAGAAATCTAGGCTCAAGAGGAGGATGGAGGAGAGATTGAGCTGCCGAGTTATAAAAATCACACATTTTCCTGAAAGCAATAAATGTGAAGTGCGGACCCAGCATTACTGAAACTGCAGCATAAGCTCAAGGTCCACTAGGAAAGGCTTCTAGTCACTGATTGTCTAGTGAGCCAGGCTGCAGACTAGCACCAGATGACTTAACTCGCTTATTCTCTGTGTGACAGAACGAGTCCATTTCTAAGAGCCCAGCAGAACCCCCCGGGCGGGGGCACGTAGGAACACCCTGAGTGCTACAGGAACCCAGACGTGGATCTTGAGGGGACAGTATTTTTTGAAGGGTATGTACAGGAAGGAACTGTCACCAAATTGATTCTAAGTTGTAATTGAACTCCGACAGTTTGCTTTAATTAAAGGAAGGCTTTGCCAGGTAATTTGCAAGTTCATATCTCTATGGAGTAGTTTGAGACTTTACTTCTCATTCATTTTGTTACAGAAGACTTGGATTATCTACTTTTAGTTGAAAAACTGCAAAGTCTTTCAAAAATCTTAAATCTTACTAAATTGCATTGAAGCAGAAACAGAGTTACAGATGTAGAAAATAAACGTATGGCTACCTGGGGGGAGAGATAAATTGGGAGATTGGGATAGACATATACACACTACCATATATAAAATAGATAACTAATAGGGACCTACTGTATAGCTCAGGGAGCTCTACTCAATACTCTGTAATGACCTATACGGGAAAAGAATCTTAAAAAGAGTGGATATCTGTATATGTATAACAGATTCACTTTGCTGTACACCTGAAACTAACACAACATATCAAAATATTTTTGAAAATTGCATCAAGACAGGATTTAAATCACAACCACTTCCTACTGCCCAGGCAAGGCAGAAACACTCAGGAGACCCGTCTGCACCCACCAAGCCGGTTATCTCAGGAAGAAAGTTGCCAGATGAGATCATTTCACTTATTTACCCCCACACGCAAACCCTTATGTCTGCGTTTTTGGAAAAAGCTTGAAATCATAAAATCCAGAGGCTGCAGACATCCTGTTTTTAGGCATCAGCATAAACCCTAAACCCCAAAACAGGTAGGACAGGAGGGAATTTAAATGCACACAAGGGGCTCTCCACAAACCTCTATGTGCACATACAAAGGCACCAGGGTCCCTCCTCCACCCCAGTACCCCAGCTCTGGGCGCCCCCGTATTTGGAGGCGTCTTGGCCCTGCCTGCCAGGCGTGGGGAGTCTTAGAACTTCCAGAGGTTTAGAGCAATTTCCTTTCCGTCAGGCCTCTCATTGGGGAAGAATAAATGGCATTTAAAGTCTGTCCAGTCAATAACGGGAGTGCCAGGAATTTCCCAGCCTTTGAATCCAGACCTTCCAAATTCCAGCGAGTCTCGGCTTTCAACACACTCGGAGAACAGCTCCCTGTGAAGCTTGATTAGAAACCATCTCAAATTCCTAAGCTCGCAGAGCAGCCCGATCTTTCAATTTTTAACTCTGTGGAATTTGGGAAACAGATACGTGTTGGATTGTCCAGCACTTCCCCCTCCACCCCCACCCCAGACCAGCAAGCGGCCTGCCAGGGGCTGAGTACCGGCTCCCCAGGAGGAAGCGGATACCTGCGGGGAGTCCTTTGGCCACACACCAGGCCCACGCGGTGTCTCACCTGTGACAGGGTGATCTGCCCGTTGGGGCTTCAGCGAAGGTACTGCGGTCCCCAAAGGCCCCTCTCCTGCCTCTCAGCTCTCCCCACAGAAAAGCAGGAACAAATCTCTCGGCCACGGAGAATCCGGACCGCTCTCACCTGTAACCAGGAAGTCGCTCACGTCACAGGCCGGGCTGTGCACCAGGGCCCTGGAGCTGCAGACTCCCCATTAATCATCAGCCAGCCCCGGGTCCGGCCAGGCTGACCACGTCCTGCCTCAGGGCCAAGGCTGCCCTCGCACTTGGCCTCCACCCCCTGTTCCTGCCCCAAGCCTTTCTTGTGTCCTGCAGGAGGCCAGTGGGAGGCTGGCGGCCCCCTCCTGCCCTTGGACGTGGACGTGGCCGGCCACCGGCCAACCTTGCTCCTTGAGCTCCGGGACAGGCCCGGAGCTGGCAAAGCGGGTTTCTTCTCGCAGCCCGGCCCCTCCACATCCACAAGAACAGGTTCTTTTGTGAAAGAAAAAAAAAAAAGTCCTGAGAGTGACGTCCTCTGGAACGGGGCCAGCTTTAGAAGTCAAGTCCAGTTTCCTGTGGAGCATTTGCAGGAGAACTGCTAAGAGGTTTTCTGCAGACATCCCAGACCCCACTCCCAGCCCCTGGCAAGCGAACTGAGGAACTTGGCTTTTCAGAGCATTGAGAATTCCTGGGAAAAACCATCCCCCCAAATCCCGAAGCAGCAGTGTACTGAATTGTCTGCTCTCTTACAGTTGTTTTTGAGTATCTGGTTGGTCTCCCCCATCACATTCTAATCCTGTCGTGGGACTCAGGGTCAAGGGCATCTGCACAGAAGAGGTGACAACAGAAGGTATGGGTCATATACTTAGAGTAAGACCCTGAAGCGAATAGATAGGGGAAATGCTGTGTCTTCCAGTTGAAGGGGATCAGAACATGCCACCCCAAGACATGTCACTTTGGCATAAAGATTATTTTTAAGCTGAAGACATTTGAGAGTCAACAGATGCAAAAAAAGAAAAAAGGAAATAAAGAAAAAAAGCTTTCTCAGAGCTTCCCTTTTCTGACTAAAAGCAGGACCTCCTGGGAAATAAGGCTGCCATAATTTCTTCCCCTAAAATACCTTTTCTCACCCCCTCCCTTTCTCCTACTAAATTAGCTACGTCAGTCTTTAACCATTCAATGAGCCAGTTACTTCCTTTGTTGGCTCCCATATGCACACAATAAACCTTTTTCTCCTAGTCACCTTTCTTTTGTCAGTTTAATTCACAGGTCTCAGTAAAGGAACATAAGAGGGTAGAGGAAAAGGTTTTTTCCCCTCCCTACCAGGCTCTGGTGCTAGGAGCTGGTCAGAAAAATGGTGAACAAGCAGATAGACTTAGAGAGTCGATATGTTTGTCAAATAATCTCACAAATATACACAGGGTTATAGCATCTTATTTAGGCGCTGTGTCCCGAAGGCCTAACATACTTGAAAACTCAAATAATTCCAGGGCAGTGAGTCACAGGAATAAAAATTGAAGGCCAGGGTCACTCATGTTTGCCCTAATGTGCTTTTTAAATATTTTTTGGCTCCATTCCTTCCTGACATTTAGAATTTCATTCACCAGTTCTGCGAACTGGCCTTCGGAGCACAGTACAAGCCAAGGTTTCCGGCCCTACCCTCAGCCTCAGCAGTACTGCTGGAGAATATCATTAGAGCTTCTAGAAAAATTTAAGGTATAATAACAAAGGGGAGGGGAAAAACAAGCTTTACCCTCCTCAGTCTGTGGCTGGGACGCTGGAAATTAAACTGACAAAGACAGATTAACAAGAGGAAAGCAAGAATTTATTAACACATGCAGTACAAATACAGGCAGAGGAAACTCATTGCCGGGTAGCTCAAAGGGGCGGTTAGGACTTGGGCTTACCTAGTGTCTAACAAGAAAATAAATTTTAGAGAAGTGACAAGGAAAGGAAAAGGAGTTGAGGCTTTTGGGGCGGCCACCTGTGGGAAGGTGAGTACATGGGTGAGACTAATGGAAGGTAAGTGTTGTGTTGATAAGCTTTGTTTGTGTTGATTCTGATAAAAGTCTCCAGTATTAAGATCCCTTTGCCCTTCATGGTACAAAAGAGTGGAGGGTGGAGAGTTTGGTGTCTGCTGTTTCTCACTCATCTTCAACTTAAAAGAATGCATATGCCAAAGTGGAATATTTTGGGGTGGTATGTTCTGATTCCCCACAAGTGCCAAAAGCACTGTCAGCAATTCCACCGAAGATGCGCGGTCTCCTCGGCGTATTCCTATCTACCAGTTACTGAGAGGTTCCCCCAGGACAAGAGTGGAAACACTACTGACAGGTCACTGGAAATGCAGCTCAAACTGTGTGGTCCTGACGGATTATTTTTTTTCTTTTTTTTTTTTTAATTTGGGACATTTGCATTATTTCAAAGTTTGAACATAAAGAGAGATTTTACTAATATTTTTAGCCTGTGCTATTTTAAAACTGTAAAATTCAAATTTACATAAAACATATTCACCCTGTAATTCCTATTGCAGTAAAATCTCTGAAGGAACTCTGATGAAGGTTGGGGTGAGGAGGGAGTTTCCCTGAGGAAACTGGGTTTGAGCTCAGATTGGAGTGAGAGGATGTCAGTAGTGAATTGGGCAGGAAGGTGGAGGGCGCAGAGGACCACTCCTGGAGCAGAGGGAACAATGTGCATCTGGGCAGCAGGATGGATGGCAGGAGACTTGGTACCGTGAGGATGTTAAAGAGGCTCATGGGACCTGAATGCAGTTAGCTGGGGGGCCAGGGGGGCCTCGGATGAGCCCAGAGGGGAGGCAGGGTCCAGACCAAGGGTTCAGACAAGAGGTTGGTCTTGATCTTCTAATATAGAAAGAAACATCAGGAAAACTGATGAAAACTTTGAAATGGGCAAAAAAGATTCTGGGGTTATCTGATTTAATAGGACCTGAGCTGCCTTTGAGGTGTTGAAAACTCTCTTAAGTTTGGGATGGTAGATTTTATGTGTCAACTTGACAGGCCATGGAGCACCCAGATAGCTGGTTAAACATTATTTCTGGGTGTGTTTATGAAAACATCTCCAGAAGAGGTTGGCATTTGAATCAGTAGACTGAGTAAAGCAGATTCCTTGCCAATGTGAGTGGGCCTTATCTAATCTACTGAGTGTCTGAAAAGAACAGAAAGTGGAGGAACGGTGAATTTGCTCTCTGCCTGACTGTTCAGCTGGGACATTGGTCATCTCCTGCCCTCAGACACTGGCATTCCTGGTTCTCAGATCTTTGGAGTCAAACTGGAACTTAGGCCATCGGTCCTTCAGTTCTCAGGGCTTCAGACTTGGACTGAACTACACCACCAGCTCTCCTGGGCCTCCGCCCTGCAGACAGAGGATCATGGGATTCTTCAGCCTCCATAACCACATGGGCCAATTTCTCATAATTAATTAACAAATAAATAAATAAATAACCTATTGGTTCTGTTTCTGCCTAACACTGACTAATACAAAGTTGTAAGAAACTGACAGTAATATAAATGATTCTAGTCTGTAGAAATGTCGATGACCTTTGGCAAAAATGCAGTTGATTTTTGCCCTACAGATATTGACTAGTTTTGCATCTATTTGTAAATTTTTTAACATTCTTGATGGTACATAGATATGTGTCCCTTGAATTGTCCATTCAGTCTGTTGTAACGTCTTGCTGGTTCCCTCATTAATTAGTGAGTTAAATAAAATCTGGGACACATGTTTCTTTTAGATTTGTATGAGAGCCGTGATTTTAGAGCTTTTAAAAGGAGCCCTCTGCAGAATTTAAGTGAATGAGTGGCATGATCTCTATAGAATATTTTTTAAATATTAAAAGTAATAGGTTGAATCATGAAAGTGTTACCAAGTCCAGGCTCATACCACTCACCACACAACAGGCCAATAAATCAAGGGATGAGGTGTTGGGGCAAGAATAGCAACTTTATTCAGAAAGGCAGCAGACTGAGATGAAGGTGGACTAGCGTCCCAAAGAACCATCTTCCCCGAGTTAGAACTCAGGCTGCTTTTGTACTAAAAGGGGGTGGGAGGTGGGGATGGTTGCTGCAGACTTCTTGAGAATCCTTTGTTCTTGCAGCTGTCCACATGGGTCTGGTCACAATGTTCCTATAAAGCTCCCACAAGACAAATGCTATTCTCTGTTCTGCAATTTTTATCTCTATATGAATGGGAAAGGGTTATACCTTTAAAGGTCAGAGCCTTGAGAATGGACTACCCTATATATTTCAGGCTATAGGCAACATTCTTTTAGTGATTAACTTGTAACAAAAGCAATAGAATACAAAGGTTAAAGAAACATATCCAATACGCAGTCAGATACATTCTTCCCTGTTAGAAAAGTGCCCACATTAAACTGTTTTTCACTTACATAGACAGCAATTTCATATTAGGCTCAATCTACTATAAAGAAGAAAATAAAACCCATGTGAAAGTATCACCCCTAGATAAGCATTATGAATTTTTAATACATAGCTTCTGTTGTTTTCCTCATTATAAGTGATACATATTAACTATGGAAAAATTAGAAGATTCAGGTAAGCAGAAAAGGAGGAAAATTTTAAAAGATTTCTCTTAAGCCCAACATGCAAAGACAAGCAGTTAGTAGCATGGCATATATCTGTTTAAAAAATATTCTTATATGATCTACTGTTTAGGAACCAGATTTTATTTACTTAATATATTGTAAGCCTCTGCCCCCAGTCAGTAAACACTCACATTATTTTTAATGGCTAAGCAAAATTCCATCAAAGGAAGGTGCATCACTTATCTAAGCATATTCCTGCTGTTGGGTGTCACATGACTGGCACATTTTATCACAGTGGTGAACATCGTCATGGCTGGATCAGAGCATAAACACCTAGTGATTTCCCTAGGATCAGGTCTGAAAAATGCAATTTTTACTACGGAGACAGTAAAAAGTTCAGTGACTGCTAGGGGTGGGAGGATAAATAGGCAGAGAAGAGAGTATATTTAGGGCAGTGAAAATACTATGCATGATACTGTTAGGGGAAATGCATGTCATTATACGTTTGCAAAAACCCATAGAATGTACAACACCAAGAGTGAACTCTAAAGTCAGCTATGGACTCTGAATGGTTGTGATGTTTCAATGCAGATTCACCAATTGCAACAAATGTTCCCCTCTGGTGAGGGATTGATAGCGGGGAGGCTCTACACAGAGGCTGGGGAGAGCTGCTGGGCAGGGGATATACCCTCTGAATCTGCTGCTTAAGTCTGCTCTGAACCCAAAACTGCTCTAAAAGATAAAGTGGGTTTTTTTCTCTCTTTTTTTTTTTTTTTTTTAATGCAATCCCTGGGTCAGAAGACATGCACATCTCAGGAAGTCTGAAACATTCCGGATTAGCAAGAGGCTCTCCAAGATAATTATATTGTCCCTAGCAGCTAATGTCCAATGCAATCAACATTATCAGCTATTTTAATTTTTGTCAATTTGAATGGCAAAAAAAAATACTTAAATAATTGTTGTTTTAATTACAAAAACAACAAAAGACCTCTTTATTACTTTGTTTATTTTGTGTATTCTCCCAGCCAGGACCTGTTGGCTGATCTTACTTGGATATCTACTCTCTCCATTTGTTGTATTCTTCCCATTCCATGGACCACATTGGCTGTGTCTACCTGCTAGCAAAACTTTACCTTTGTGGTCTCCCTCTTCTGGATTTAGGAACCACGATGTGTTCACCTTTCTGTTCCCAGCAAGGCTTGATACAGTGCCAAGCCCAAAGGGTGCCCCACGCACAGCTACTGGCAAGGCCCAACATCCACGGCAGAGAGAGTAGGTAGAAGGAATCTGAGCCCTCGGGGACTCTGAAGAGCCGGACTGCCTCATACGTAGAGAAATAAATGTCTACCATGTTGAAACCACTGCTATTTTGGTCTCTATAGCAGCCAGACTTATACACCAACTAATACAAGAGGATTCATAGATAAAAGCTAGAGACCATAAGGAAAATTCAAGATTTACTGGCCAAGGTTTTGGTCCTAGATGGTTAGAAAGACCAATGATTTGCGGTCATAAATGGTGCAAGTTACTTAACCTTACCAGACTCAGTTTTTCTTCTGTAAAATAGTGATACTAATATCTAGCACATGGGCTTGCATTGGATTAAATTTGATATGTCTGTAAAGTGCCAGGCACATAATAGATGGCCAGCAATGGGCAAGTATCATTATAACTAAATATTTCAAAAAAAAAGGAAAAAAGGAGTTTATGCATAAACTTAACTCTATTAGACACTAGTGTAACCTTCTTTACACAGCATAGGGATTTCTTGGCCTGGGTTTCTAAAAAAGAAGATCCTGAGAAAAAAAGCATTTGTGAGCAGGTAGTTTATTTGGAAGGTGATTCCAGGGCAAGAGAGAGGAAATGAAAAGAACCAGTGTGTTAGTTTTCTAGGGCTGCTGTAACCACACACTGGGGGCTTGGAACAGTGGAAATCTATTCTCTCCCAGTTCTGGAGCCGGAAGTCTGAGATCAAGTTGTCGGCAGGGCGGTGCAACCACTGAAACCCGTAGAAGAGACTCTTGATTCTTCCTCCTGGTTTCTGGTGTTTGCCGTCAATCCTTGGTGCTCCTGTGCTTGTGGCGGCATCACTCCAATCCCTGCCTCTGTTGTCACATGGACTTCTCGCCCCACATCTTCATTTCATCTTCTGATAAAGACACCAGACATGTTAGGTTGGACCCACCCCAATCTAGTATGACTTGTCTTAACTTGATTACATCTGCAAAGACCCTATTTCCAAATAAAGCCACATTCACAGGTACCATAGGTTGAGCCTTAAGCATTCTTTTTGATGGGGACACAATTCCACAATTCAACCTACAACAGTGAGATGGAGAAGGAGGAAGCCACAGTCTTTTCTTTTAACATCTTTATTGGAGTATAATTGCTTTACAATGGTGTGTTAGTTTCTGCTTTATAACAAAGTGAATCAGCTATACATATACATATATCCACATATCTCCTCCCTCTTGCATCTCCCTCCCACCCTCCCTATCCCACCCCTCAGTGTGGTCACAAAGCACTGAGCTGATCTCCCTGTGCTATGGGGCTGCTTCCCACTAGCTATTTTACATTTGGTGGTATATATGTCCATGCCACTCCCTCATTCATTCCCAGCTTACCCTTCCCCCTCCCCGTGTCCAAAGTTCACTCTCTACATTTCCGTCTTTATTCCTGTCCTGCCCCTAGGTTCTTCAGAACAGTTTTTCTTTTGTTTTTTTTTTTTTTGTTTTTTATTTTAGATTCCATATATATGTGTTAACATACAGTATTTGTTTTTCTCTTTCTGACTTACTTAACTCTGTATGACAGTCTCTATGTCCATCCACCTCACTACAAATAACTCAATTTCGTTTCTTTTTATGGCTGAGTAATATTCCATTGTATATATGTGCGAAATCTCCTTTATCCATTCATCTTTTGATGGACACTTAGGTTGCTTCCCTGTCCTAGCTATTGTAAATAGAGCTGCAGTGAACATTGTGGTACATGACTATTTTTGCGTTATGGTTTTCTCAGGGTATATGCCCAGTAGTGGGATTCCTGGGTTATATGGTAGTTCTATTTTTAGTTTTTTAAGGAACCTCCATACTGTTCTCCATATTGGCTGCATCAATTTACATTCCCACCAACAGTACGAGAGGGTTCCCTTTTCTCCATACCCTCTCCAGCATTAATTGTAGATGATGGCCATTCTGACTGGTGTGAGATGATACGTCATTGTAGTTTTGATTTGCATTTCTCTAATGATTAGTGATGTTGAACATCCTTTCATGTGTTTGTTGGCAATCTCTATATCTTTTTTGGAGAAATGTCTATTTAGGTCTTCTGCCCATTTTTGGATTGGCTTCTTTGTTTTTTTGATATTGAGCTGCATGAGTTGCTTGTAAATTTTGGAGATTAATCCTTTGTCAGTTGCTTCATTTGCAAATATGTTCTCCCATTCTGAGGGCTGTCTTTTCATCTTGTTTATGGTTTCCTTTGCTGTGCAAAAGCTTTGAAGTTTCATTAGGTCCCATTTGTTAATTTTTGTTTCTATTTCCATTTCTCTAGGAGGTGAGTCAAAAAGGATCTTGCTGTGATTTATGTCATAGAGTACTCTGCCTAAGTTTTCCTCTAAGAGTTTTATAGTGTCTGGCCTTACGTTTAGGTCTTTAATCCACTTTGAGTTTATATTTGTGTATGGAGTTAGGGAGTGTTCTAATTTCATTCTTTCACATGTAGCCGTCCAGTTTTCCCAGCACCACTTGTGGAAGAGGCTGTCTTTTCTCAATTGTATATTCTTGCCTCCTTTATCAAAGATAAGGTGACCATATGTGTGTGGGTTTATCTCTGGGCTTTCTATCCTGTTCCATTGATCTATCTTTCTGTTTTTGTGACAGTACCATACTGTCTTGATTACTGTAGCTTTGTAGTATAGTCTGAAGTCTGGGAGCCTGATTCCTCCAGCTCTGTTTTTCTTTCTCAAGTTTGCTTTGGCTATTCGGGGTCTTTTGTGTTTCCATACAAATTGTGAACTATTTTTGTTCTAGTTCTGTGAAAAATGCCATTGGTAGTTTGATATGGATTACATTGAATCTGCAGATTGCTGTGGGTAGTATAGTCATTTTCACATGTTGATTCTTCCAATCCAAGAACATAGTATATCTCTCCATCTGTTTGTATCATCTTTAATTTCTTTCATCAGTATCTTATAGTTTTCTGCATACAGGTCTTTTGTTTCTTTAGGTAGGTTTATTTCTAGGTATTTTATTTTTTTGTTGCAATGGTAAATGGGAGTGTTTCCTTAATTTCCCTTTCAGATTTTTCATCATTAGTGTATAGGAATGCCAGAGATTTCTGTGCATTAATTTTGTATCCTGCTACTTTACCAAATTCATTGATTAGCTCTAGTAGTAGTCTGGTAGCATCTTTAGGATTCTCTATATGTAGTATCATGTCATCTGCAAACAGCGACAGCTTTACTTCTTCTTTTCCAATTTGGATTCCCTTTATTTCTTTTTCTTCTCTAATTGCTGTGACTAAAATTTCCAAAACTATATTGAATAATAGTGGTGAAAGTGGACAACCTTGTCTTGTTCCTGATCTTAGAGGAAAGGTTTCAGTTTTTCACCATTGAGAATGATGTTGGCTGTGGGTTTGTCATATATCGCCTTTATTATGTTGAGGTAAGTTCCTCTATGCCTACTTTCTGGAGGGCTTTTATCATAAATGGGTGTTGAACATTGTCATAAGATTTTTCTGCATCTATTGAGATGGTCATGTGGTTTTTCTCCTTCAATTTGTTAATATGGTTTATCACATTAATTCATTTGCATATACTGAAGAATCCTTGCATTCCTGGGATAAACCCCACTTTATCATGGTGTATCACCCTTTTAGTGTGCTGTTGAATTCTGTTTGCTAGTATTTTGTTGAGGATTTTTGCATCTATGTTCATTAGTGATATTGGCCTGTAGTTTTCTTTCTTTGTGATATCTTTGTCTGGTTTTGGTATCAGGGTGATGGTGGCCTCATAGAGTGAGTTTGGGAGTGTTCCTCCCTCTGCTTTATTTTGGAAGAGTTTGAGAAGGTTAGGTTTTAGCTCTTCTCTAAATGTTTGATAGAATTCGCCTGTGAAGCCATCTGGTCCTGGGCTTCTGTTTGTTGGAAGATTTTTAATGAAAATCTCAATTTCAGTGCCTGTGATAGGTCGGTTTATATTTTCTATTTCTTCCTGGTTCAGTCTTGGAAGGTTGTGCTTTTCTAAGAATTTGTCCATTTCTTCCAGGTTCTCCATTTTATTGGCATATAGTTGCTTGTAGTAATCTCTCATGATCCTTCGTATTTCTTCAGTGTCAGTTGTAACTTCTCCTTTTCATTTCTAATTCTATTAATTTGAGTCTTCTCCCTTTTTTTCTTGATGAGTCTGGCTAATGGTTTATCAATTTTGTTTATCTTCTCAAAGAATGAGCTTTTAGTTTTATTGATCTTTGCTATTGTTTCCTTCATTTCTTTTTCATTTGTTTCTGATCTGATCTTCATGTTTTCTTTCCTTCTGCTAACTTTGGGGTTTTTTTGTTCTTCTTTCTCTAATTGCTTTAGGTGTAAGATTAGGTTGTTTATTTGAGATGTTGCTTGTTTCTTGAGGTAGGATTGTAATGCTATAAACTTCCCTCTTAGAACTGCTTTTGCTGCGTCGCATGGGTTTTGGGTCGTCGTATTTTCATTGTCATTTGTCTCTAGGTATTTTTTGATTTCCTCTTTGATTTCTTCAGTGATCTCATGGTTATTAAGTAGTGTATTGTTTAACCTCCATGTGTTTGTGTTTTTTACAGATTTTTTCCTGTAATCGATACCTAGTCTCATATCATTGTGGTCGGAAAAGATACTTGATATGATTTCAATTTTCTTAAATTTGCCAAGCCTTGATTTGTGACCTAAGATATGATCTAGCCTGAAGAATGTTCCATGAGCACTTGAGAAGAATGTGTATTCTGTTGTTTTGGGATGGAATGTCCTATAAATATCAATTAAGCCCATCTTTTTTAATGTATCATTTAAAGCTTGTGTTTCCTTATTTAATTTCATTTGGGATGATCTGTCCATTGGTGAAAGTGGGGTGTTAAAGTCCCCTACTATGAATGTGTTACTGTCAATTTCCCCTTTTATGGCTGTTAGCATTTGTCCTATGTATTGAGGTGCTCCTATGTTGTGTGCATAAATATTTACAATTGTTATATCTTCTTCTTGGATTGATCCCTTGATCATTATGTAGTGTCCTTCTTTGTCTCTTGTAATAGTCTTTATTTGAAAGTCTATTTTGTCTGATATGAGAATTGCTACTCCAGCTTTCTTTTGATTTCCATTTGCATGGAGTATCTTTTTCCATCCCCTCACTTTCAGTCTGTATGTGTCCCTAGGTCTGAAGTGGGTCTCTTGTAGACAGCATATATACAGTTCCTGTTTTTGTATCCATTCAGCCAGTCTATGTCTTTTGGTGGAGGATTTACTCCATTTACATTTAAGGTAATTATTGATGTGTATGTTCCTATTCCCATTTTCTTAATTGTTTTGGGTTTGTTATTGTAGGTATTTTCCTTCTTTTGTGTTTCCTGCCTAGAGAAGTTCCTTTAGCATTTGTTATAAAGCTGGTTTGGTGGTGCTGAATTCTCTTAGCTTTTGCTTGTCTGTAAAGGTTTTAATTTCTCTGTCAAATCTGAATGAGATCGTTGTTGGGTAGAGTAATCTTAGTAGTAGGTTTTTCCCTTTCATCACTTTAAATATGTCCTGCCACTCTGTTCTGGCTTGCAGAGTTTCTGCTGAAAGATCAGCTTTTAACCTTATGGGGATTCCCTTGTGTGTTATTTGTTGTTTTTCCCTTGCTGCTTTTAATATTTTTCCTTTGTATTTAATTTTTGATAGTTTGATTAATATGTGTCTTGGTGTGTTTCTCTTTGCATTTACCCTGTATGGGACTCTCTGCACTTCCTGCTCTTAAGTGACTATTTCCTTTCCCACATTAGGGAAGTTTTCAACTCTAATCTCTTCAAATATTTTCTCAGTCCCTTTCTTTTTCTCTTCTTCTGGACCCCTATAATTCAAATGTTGGTGCGTTTCATGTTGTCCCAGAGGTCTCTGAGACTGTCCTCAATTCTTTTCATTCTTTATTCTTTATTCTGTTCTGCAGTAGTTATTTCCATTATTTTATCTTCCAGGTCACTTATCCATTCTTCTCCCTCAGTTATTTTGCTGTTGATTCTTTCTAGAGAATTTTAAATTTCATTTATTGTGTTATTCATCATTGTTTGTTTGCTCTTTAGTTCTTCTAGGTCCTTGTTAAACGTTTCTTGTATTTTCTCCATTCTATTTCCAAGATTTTGGATCATCTTTACTATCATTTTTCTGAATTCTTTTTCAGGTAGACTGCCTATTTCCTCTTCATTTGTTTGGTCTGGTGGGTTCCTACCTTGCTCCTTCATCTGCTGCGTGTTTCTCTGTCTTCTCATATTTCTTACCTTACTGTGTTTAGGGTCTCCTTTTCGCAGGCTGCAGGTTCATAATTCCCGTTGTTTTTAGTGTCTGCCCCCAGTGTCTAAGTTTGGTTCAGTGGGTTGTGTAGGCTTCCTGGTGGAGGAAACTAGTGCCTGTGTTCTAGTTGATGAAGCTGGATCTTGTCTTTCTGGTGGGCAGGGCCATGTCCGGTGGTGTGTTTTACGGTGTCTGTGACCTTATTATGATTTTAAGCAGCCTCTTTACTAATGGTTGGGTTTTGTGTTCCTGTCTTAGTAGTTGTTTGCCATAGGGTGTCCAGCACTGTAGCTTGCTGGTCGTTGAGTGGAGCTGGGTCTTAGCGTTGAGGTGGAGATCTCTGGGAGAGCTTTCACCTTTTGATATTACATGGCGTTGGGAGATTTCTGGTGGACCAATGTCCTGAACTCGACTCTCCCAGCTCAGAGGCACAAGCCTGACACCCGGCTGGAGCACCAAGACCCTGTCAGCAACACGGCCAGGTACGTGGGGAGTTTCTTGCCTTTTGGGAAGTCTGAGGTCTTCTGCCAGTGTTCAGTAGGTGTTCTTGGAAGAAACAGTCTTATCAAGGAGACCACTGTGGATCATAGTACTCCATCACATTTGGACCTCCTGAGAAGTGTACACACTGCCCCCAGAACAATTCACCTAAGGACAGGAGGAGAGAGCACTTCCTGCCAGCCTCTGCCCCCGCAGGTAGAGTATCTTCTCCAAGGACATAACTCCCCACGTTGAGCTCCCCCAAGTCACAGCATCCAAGGAGCCCTGGAGTAGAAAGTAAAAACCTGAAAGACATGCTTAATGTAAGCCATTATCAGCATGAAGTGACTTGAACACAGAGCAGAAATGCAGTCCCGGCCCCTGCTGAAATCAGAGGCCAGGCCAAGAGGACACGAGTCAGAGCGTCACATGTCTGCTGGACACCCCAACACCTCTCAGATTGCTCTTTTTCTATGTTAATTCCACTCAATCTTCAAGTCTGTGACAAGCCACAATCTCTATAGATGACTCCATAGAGAAGGTGTGGGTGAGTAAGCAACCTGCAGCTAACCAGGGACCATGATTGAAATGTGTCATCCCCACTCTTCCACCACTGGCTCTCCATTTCCCTCATGCTCCATCAGCTCTTCCACTGGTCCAGGCTGCTTGCCTAAGTGCTGTCCAGTCATTGCTATCACCAGATGGGGGAGCACCAATAGAAGTCCAGACAACCTCCAAGTCCCAGGCATCCTCCCCTGTTTCAGTTGCATGGCAGCAACCATAGCCCCGGTGGTAACCGAGGTTAATGATCCTAGCTGGAAGAGTATATTCTTTCTTTGCCTACTAGTCCATCCACAGGGGAGGCCCAAAAGATGGGGTGATGTCATATTCAGGTGCAATGGAATCTTTACTGTGAACCTGAGTGGAAGCCCCCAAACTCTAACCCCAGGAACCAGAATCTCTAATCCTATAGAATGTAATTTTTCTGGCAAAATCTACTGGGAGTGACAGTGAAGGCAGCTGATCCCACTTCCAAGATTTGCTTTCCAGACCTGCAGATTCTGGCCGTTAGAAGCCAAGCACCATATGTTAGCTGCTGGTTCAGCATCACGTTGGCTATTGTTGCAGCACCATATGTTTGCCGCCCCAGAGGATGTGTCCGACTCCAGGGGACATCAGCTCTGAGCTGGCACAGTTGCTGAGCCTTTAATGGCCTTTTTTTGTTGTTGATTTAGGCTGATTGCTTCCAGGCTATGTAGTACATGGTAGAGATAATGGATTATATGGTCATGTACTCATGACACACTTTTTTGTCCATAAAATGGGTCCTTGGTTTGAGCTGATGTCATGCCGATCCAATTTGATAAATCATTCATCCTGAGGCCCTCTGATGGTGGTGCTGGCAGGACAGGAGCAGGAAAGGCAAACTTATATTAGGAGCAGATGTCAATTCCAGTAAGGATAAATTCCTCCTGCTGTAACTGAAGGACTCCGATGTTATCAACTTGCTAACAAATGACTGGTGGCTTCCTTGACAAGTACATCCTTGTCAAGCAGCCTAGACCTCAGGTGTCAGGTGTCCTCCACGTGACAAGAAGCCCTGTGAGGTCAACCTGGCTTTGTCACTGGGCTGAGTAGTGCTTGTTGATGGATGAGTGGGCTTTAAAAATGTGCAAAATCTTTTAAAAGCAGTCATTAAATTGGAGGGCTTCTATTGGTACCCTGGCCCCAAGCCAGGAGTTCCCCTCTTAGGTACCATCCTGTTCACACACTGATACAGTTCGCACACTAATGATTGTATGCAAAGCAAAATAAAAGTGGTCCTTGAAAGTGAACTTAGATTTTCAAAGACAAATAAATTATTTTTTTTTAATGAATTCCAGAGCATGGGAAAGCATAAATTGCCTTCGGAACATCATCATCTAATTTCTTCTATTCTATTTTTATGATGGAATTCTCATTTTAGGCATGTCAAAATGGCTTGACACATCACAGGTGCACGTGTCTGGAAAACGATCACATCACCCTTTTTTGGCCATCAGTGCTTGCACAGGGGCTCAGAGCTGCCTGGGAAATGATACCCCCTGGATGCTAACATGGGCTTTGGTAGTGGGATCTTTCTTGCTCCTGAGGGTGAGAGTTAAATTGACTTTGACTTCCGATAATGTACATGGTCACCTTCTGCTGTGTCCTCACATAACAAAGAAAGAGAGAGAGCTCCCTGGTCTCTTCTTGTGAGGACACTAATCTCATCATGAAGATCCAACTGTCATGGCCTCATCTAACCCCAGTTATCTCCCACAAGGCTCATCTCCAAATACCATCACATTGCAGTTTAGGGCTTCAACATATAAATTTTGGAAGGGGGAGGGGGTGGAGACACAATTCAGTCCATAGCATCCAGTCTCTGATCTACAACCCTACTTCTTCTAGGTCTCCACCAGAGGTCTCCATTTAATTTCTGAATTTCCAGTTAATTTTTTTAAATAATTCCAACCCACAGACTAAATGAGGGGGAAATCTCTCAAAGTCCATATCTATGGATCAAGGCCTTTCCTCATCATCTCTCCTACTCTAGTCCCCTTTCTTCACATTCCCCACCCCCCATCACTGGAGTTGAAGGCACACATATGCACCTGCACACACACTCATATGGTTAAAAATTAGTATAATGAGAGGGAGTTAGGAAGCAGACCGCATTCAGTGAAGGAAAATCACAACCCTCATGTCATTATCGTATCAATCTCACATCAATCATATCAATGTGAATTTCATATTAAACATTTCAATCTCATTTCATTCACATAGACTGATGGGATGTAAAGCATCAACCAGCCCCTGGGGCCTCCTTGTCTGCACTCCCTCTTGGATCCTGCAGGTTACCTGAGCCCATGGTCTCTTACCATCTCGACCAATTTCACCCTCCATGGAGTCCAGAATTCCGAAACAGCAGCTGTCACCCGCAGCCAATATTCACTTCATATTTTACTTTAATTTGCACAATTACCTACTTTAGTCTCATCCTAAATCATAATATCCATGGAATTAAGGCCATGATTTTTTCTTGTAATGTTTTTTCCTGATTGACACTAAAATAAAAGTCATAATTATGAAAATTAAAATTGTGTTTGTGCTATCAAGAATCATCTAATGGACCACTTGTAGGAAAAATGGTCATCTGGCCCAAAGTCAGATTTTATATATTTAGTCCTTTTTTTACTCTAGAAGAGGAAACTTGTCTTCTTTTGGGTCTGTTAAAGTGTTTAGAACTTGGACTTGGGGTTCACCTGTTGGGACTGTTAGAAGCTCTTTTATTGTAACCACAGCAGAGAAGAAAGAGGAACCATTTTCAAATGCTGAAAATCATTTAGGGGTTTCTATGTCAGGGGAACAAAGGGGCTTGATTTTACACAATGGAAGAAAAAGTATCCTGGTTCCATTTTGAGTAAACGCAGTGACATTTGAAGTGATTAACACCAAGTAGTATTTATGAGCTGTTACCATTTCCCATGTTTAATGACTGCAAAAATACCTAAAACATGTTTAAGCATGTTGGCACTCATACAAAAGCAGAGTTTTACATTCCAGATGGGTACAGCAGGCTCTGCAATAAAGCCACCAGGCAAGTGAGTCATGATCTCTTGATTTGGAAGAGCAGAAAATCACAACGGATCCATCAGGCACATTTAGCAGAAAACACAATACAGTCCACCTGAGTCTTACTGAGCGCCTCGCCTCACTGCTAACTTGATGAGATGGCAAATTGTTCTTTATGACACATCCTTAGGTTGTAAATATCCCCTGTGTGTCAGGATGAGTTGCAGCCACATATGCTTCAGATATATAGGAGAGAAACCCCAGAAAACAGGGGCTCATTCACGTAGGCATTTTCTCTCGCAGAAAAACGTCCAGAGGTAAAAGTCCTGGACCAGTTCCCAGAGTCCTTCCTTCTCTCTGCTCTGCAGCCTCAGCTGGTGGCTGGAGCAGGATAAAGGAAAGCTCCAGAGGATGCACTGACCAGCTGAGTCACCCAGTGGTAAGGCACCTTTCCAGGAGGTACACATAACACAGTGGCTAGAATTTAGTCAAATATCCACTGTACCTGCAAAGGAGGATGAGAAATGTACTCTTTTGGGCCCAAATAAAAGGACTTAGGATAAAGGTGTGAATAGAAATAGTTCCACTGACTTCTGTTATCAGTGTAGAGAGAAGAATGTATTACATTTTATGAAGAAGCAAAGTACTCTTAGGTCCAAGCAATTAGTTTCATAATTTCATGCCATCAAAAACCAATCTCCTTCTTAAAGTGAGTCTAAATTTCCTGATTTCATTTTTTTTAAAGGATGTGTATTATTCAGGGACCTGATTCTGACCCTAATGGGAATAAAATTAATATTTGAGTCTTGCTTAGTGAATGCAAACTACTTTTTGATCTGTAATCACATATAGTTCTAATAATGCCTCCATGAGGTAGGTTCTGGGGAGCGTGGTCCTTACCACTTACCTGCTATGTGGCCTTGTATAAGTGATGTCCCTTATCTGAACATATAGTTCCTTGTGGTGGGCAAACTCCAAGATGGTCTCAATAACTCCTCCCTCCTGGTATTCATGCCCTTGTGTAACGTCCCCCGTTTGAGTGTGAGGGGACCTTCTAACCAACAGATACAGCCAAAGTGATGGGGTGTCCCTTCTGTGGTTGCAAAAGGTGGTAACTTCCACCTTGCTAGCCAATGCTCTCCACTGCCTTCTCAGCAGGCACAGTTTCAGGAAGTAAGCAGTCGTGTTGGAGAGGTCCATGGCAAGGGACTGAGACTGTGGGAAGACTTCAGTCAACAGCCTGCAAGAAACTGAACCCTGCTGGCAACAACATGAGCTTGGAAGTGTATCCTTCCCCAGTCAAGCCATCAGATGAGATCTGAGTCCTAGCCAAACCTGATTGCAGTCTTGTGGAAACCCTAAACAAAACCACAAGCTAACTATCTGGACTCCTGACCCACAGCAACTAGGAAATAATAAGTATGTGTGGTTCTAAGCTATTTTGTCATAATTTGCTACACAGAAAAAGCTAACAAATACATTTCTCATAAGTAAAATGAGAATAATTCACCTATAAGGAAAAATAAGGACAATAATACTATCTACCTCATACACCATCGTGAGCTCCAAATGAGATACTGCATATAAACTCCTTGGAGAATACCCCACACTTAGAAGGTGCTCATTTATAGTGTGGATGCTTTCAGTGATGTTGATTAATTCACATAATAAATAATACTGAGCTTTGACAGCAGGGAGCACAATAGAAATCTCTGCTTTGGGGAACCTCATACTCTACAGGGGAAAACAGACAACCAATAAATGAACAGACAAATGTATGTTGTGTGGTGGTAAATGTTATAAAGACAAATAAGGTAGGGTACAAAAGATAAATAGTAACAAGGGATACAATTTTAGTTAAGGGTTGGTATTGTTAAGTATATCAGTCAGGATAAGATAGGCTCTGTCATGATACCAAATAATCCCCAAATCATGGTGGCTGCACACAGTCTAAGTTTATATCTCACTCAGGAGAATTCTGCTCATCTTGCTTCCTCAGACACCCAGGTTTGTGGAAGTTTCATCTTAAAAATTTTTCCTTCATTGAGACAGAAATGTGACAAATCCTGTGCTTGCTCTTAAAGTCCCCCACCCCCACCCCCTGCCACTACCTGCATAAGTAACAGATTATTTCTGCTTATATTGCACTGTCCAAATCAAACCACATGGCAACACCTAACATCAAAGCGCTTGGAAGGAGGGAAACCCCCATGTAGTGAACGGCACTGCTAACGTCACACAGAGCTCAGCTGTGTCACTGTTTTTACACAGTCATCACCACGAGTCTCCTGTCCTTGCTCTAAGCACGAATGAGATGCCCTTCCTTCTCTCTGCCTTTGGCAGGGTCTCTTGCTAGCTTTTCCATTTATAGTGTTTTCTAAAAGCACCCCTTTATAATTTGTCATACTGCAAAGTCCAACTCAGCATGTGTTTTTGTAAATAAAGTTTTATTAAAATATAACCATGCTCATTTACTTACATATGGTCTATGGCTGTTGAAAGCAAGTCTAAGTAGTCATAGCAGGTATATGGACCACAAAGCCAAAAGTATTTATTATCCTCCTTTACAGAGAAAGTTTGCTGACCCCTGATCTACATCTATACTCAGAATTTTAAAAAATGAGCATGACCTTTCATTCAGTAATTCCCCTTTCTGAGGAAACAACAAGGAAGGTGCACATAGTTTATATAAAAGAAGGTATAGTAGGGTAGTATTTATGATAAATGACAGATGGATGAATGAATGCATAGATAGATAATAAATGGTTTTATGTGTCAACGTGGATAAGTCACAGTCCCCAACTATTCAATTAAATGCTAACCTAGGTGCTGCAGAGAAGGTATTTTGTAGATGTGATTAATGTCTATAATTGATTTGAAGTAAAAGAGATTACTGTAGATAATCTTGGTGGGCTTGATTCGATCAATTTAAAGGCTTTAAGAGCAGAACTGAGGCTTCTCAAAAGAAGAAATTCCACCTGTGGACTTCATCTTTAGATTGTACTGAGTTCCAGCTGCACCTTCTGATGGTCTATACTGTGAATTTCAGACCTGCCTATCTGGATATACATATATCATCTCCTAGTAGTTCTGTTTCTCTGGTAGGACTCTCATTGATATAGATAGGTAAATAGATGGTATAATACTGTGATTTATAATAAGACATACATGTGTCTGCTCTTCATCCCCATTCCTAGCACAGAGTTCCTAAAACCCTTGGAACTTCCTAAGTGATAAGAGATAAAGATGGCTTTCTTATTCACAGAAGGCTTCCTTCAACCAAGGCTGCGTTTGTGAATGCAGTGATGTTTAGAAAGCCCCTAAGGATGGGGGGGCTTGTTGCCAGGGGAATCACCCTTGTGATTAGAGGGTTGGAACTTTCAGCTCCATGCCCTGCATCTACCTAGGGAGGGGAGAGGGCTGGAGGTTGAATTAATCACCAATGGCCAACGATTTAATCAATCGTGCCTATATAATGATGCCTCCATAAAAACCCAAAAGAATGGTGTTCAGAGAGCTTCCAGGTCAATGAACAAGAATACATCCATTGCTAGGAGGGTGGTTCACCCCAGACTCCACAGAGGCAGCAGATCCTGTGCTTGGGACCCTTGCACAGCTCCCCCTATGTTTCTCTTCATCTGGCTGTTCATTCTGTCCTTTACTTTCCTTTGTAATAAACCAGTAATCTAGGAAGTAAACTGTTTTCCTGAGCTCTGAGAGCCACTCTAGCAAATTGATCAAACCCAAGGAATGGGTCCATGGAAATCTTCCATGTATAGCAGTTGGTTGGAAGCACAGGTAACAACCTGGACTTGAGATTCGTGTCTGAAGTGGGGGGAAGGGGCAGTCTTACAGGAGGACCGCATTCTTAACATGTGGGATCTGATACTCTCTCCAGGTAGGTAGTGTCAGAATTGAATTAAATTGTAGGACACCCAAGTGGTGTCACAGAATTGCTTGGCGGGGGGTAAACACACCTCCCCACATATCTGGCCACAGAAGTGTTCAGTGTGAATATTGAAAGTACAGTAGAAACACAGCAGTGTTTTTCCTACCTCAATTAAATAACCTCGGGAGACCAGAAGGGGGAGCTCTCACACCATGCCATGATTGCAGAGCCCAACAGGAAGAAAAGGAGACTCCTCTCCCTTCCTGGAAAGGACTCAGCCAGTGCAACACCGCGGACTCTTTGTTTACTAGAGCCCTACCAACTTCCTTTACCCCTATATAAAAGCGTTCTCCTTCCCTACCTGTGCAGGGAATTTGAAGGTAGCTCACCATGGTTGCAGACCCTAAATTGCAATTCTCTGCTGATCCCAAATAAACCCATCTTTGCTGCAGAAATATCTGGCAGTCTATTTGTTTTAGGTCAACAGTACGTACATATATACATACGTACATACAACGGAAGCAACTGAACGAGAAATTTGTTAAATATAGTATGGTTGAGCACTGGTGGCGTGAACATAGCCTGAAGGGGTTAGTGCACCACGGATAGCCGGGAGGGAGTCCGAGGAAAAGTCTGGACCTGCCGAAGAGGCAAGAGACTTTTTCTTCCCTCTTTGTTTCCTGGTGCGCGAGGAGAGGGGATTCAGAGCGCTGCTTAAAGGAGCTCCAGAGACGGGCGCGAGCCGCGGCTAGAAGCATGAGACGCTAAGGCTCCTGCTGCCACCACCAAGAAGCCTGTGTGCGAGCACAGGTCACTCTCCACACCTCCCTTCCGGGGAGCCTGTGCAGCCCGCCACGGCCAGGGTCCCGGGATCCAGGGACAACTTCCCAGGGAGAACGCACGTCGCGCCTCAGGCTGGTGCAACGTCACGCCAGCCTCTGCAGCTGCAGGCTCACCCCGCACTCTGTACCCCTCCCTTCCCTCAGCCTGAGTGAGCCGGAGCCCCCGAATCAGCGGCTCCTTTAAGCCCGTCCTGTCTGAGCAAAGAACAGACGGCCTCCTGTGACCTACATGCAGAGGCGGGGCCAAATCCAAAGCTGAACCCCTGGAGCTCTGCGAACAAAGAAGAGAAAGGGAAATCTCTCCCAGCAGCCTCAGGAGCAGCGGGTTAAATCTCCACAATCAAGTTGATGTACCTGCATCTGTGGAATACCTGAATAGACAACGAATCATCCCAAATTGAGGAGGTGGACTTTGAGAGCAAGATTTATTATTTTTTCCCCTTTTCCTCTTCTTGTGAGTGTGTATGTGTATGCTTCTGTGAGAGATTTTGTCTGTATAGCTTTGCTTTCACCATTTGTCCTAGGGTTCTATCCGTCCATTTTTTTTGTTTTGTTCTGTTTTACTTTTTAAAAAAAAATTTTTCTTAATAATTTTTTTTATTTTAATAATTTTATTTTACCTTATTTTATTTTCTTTTATCTTCTTTCTTTCTTTCTTTATACTTTTTCTCCCTTTTATTCTGAGCCGTGTGGATGAAAGGCTCTTAGTGCTACAGCCAGGAGTCAGTGCTGTGCCTCTGAGGTGGGAGAGACAACTTCAGGACACTGGTCCACAAGAGACCTCCCAGCTCCACATAATATCAAACAGTGAATATCTCCCAGAGATCTCCATCTCAACACCAACACCCAGCTTCACTCAACGACCAGCAAGCTACAGTGCTGGATATCCTATGCCAAACAACTAGCAAGACAGGAACACAGCCCCACTCATTAACAGAGAAGCTGCCTAAAATCATAATAAGTCCACAGACACCCCAAAACACACCACCAGCCGTGGACCTGCCCACCAGAAAGACAGGATCCAGCCTCACCCACCAGAACACAGGCACTAGTCCCCTCCACCAGGAAGCCTACACAACCCACTGAACCAACTTTAGCCACTGGGGCCAGACACCAAAAACAACAGGAACTATGAACCTGCAGCCTGCGAAAAAGAGACCCTAAACACAGTAAGGTAAGCAAAATGAGAAGACAGAAAAACACACAGCAGATGAAGGAGCAAGATAAAAACCCACCAGACCTAACAAATGAAGGGGAAATGAGCAGTCTACCTGAAAAAGAATTCAGAATAATGATAGTAAAGATGATCCAAAATCTTGGAAATAGAATAGAGAAAATGCAAGAAACATTTAACAAGGACCTAGAAGAAATAAAGATGAAACAAGCAATGATGAACAACACAATAAATGAAACTAAAAATACTCTAGAAGGGCTCAATAGCAGAATAACTGAGGCAGAAGAACAGATAAGTGACCTGGAAGATAAAATAGTGGAAATAACTACTGCAGAGCAGAATAAAGAAAAAAGAATAATAAGAACTGAGGACAGTCTCAGAGACCTCTGGGACAACATTAAATGAACAAACATTCAAATTATAGGGGTTCCAGAAGAAGAAGAGCAAAAGAAAGGGACTGAGAAAATATTTGAAGAGATTAGAGTTGAAAACTTCCCTAATATGGGAAAGGAAATAGTTAATCAAGTCCAGGAAGCACAGAGAGTCCCATAAGGATAAATCCAAGGAGAAACATGCCAAGACACATATTAATCAAACTTTCAAAAATTAAATACAAAGAAAATATATTAAAAGCAGCAATGTAAAAACAACAAATAACACACAAGGGAATCCCCATAAGGTTAACAGCTGATCTTTCAGCAGAAACTCTGCAAGCCAGAAGGGACTGGCAAGACATATTTAAAGTGATGAAGGAGAAAAACCTACAACCAAGATTACTCTACCCAGCAAGGATCTCATTCAGATTTGATGGAGAAATTAAAACCTTTACAGACAAGCAAAAGCTGAGAGAGTTCAGCACCACCAAACCAGCTTTACAACAAATGCTAAAGGATCTTCTCTAGGCAAGAAACACAAGAGAAGGAAAAGACCTACAATAACAAACCCAAAACAATTAAGAAAATGGAAATAGGAACATATATATCGATAATTACCTTAAATGTAAATGGATTAAACACTCCCACTAAAAGACACAGACTGGCTGAATGGATACCAAAAATACCCCATATATATGCTGTCTACAAGAGACCCACTTCAGACCTAGAGACACATACAGACTAAAAGTGAGGGGATGGAAAAAGATATTCCATGCAAATGGAAATCAAAAGAAAGCTGGAGTAGCAATTCTCATATCAGACAAAACAGACTTTCAAATAAAGACTATAGAAAAGGAAAAGAAGGACACTACATAATGATCAAGGGATCGATCCAAGAAGAAGATATAACAATTATAAATATTTATGCTCCCAACATAGGAGCACCTCAATACATAAGATAAATGCTAACAGCCATAAAAGGGGAAATTGACAGTAACACATTCATAGTAGGGGACTTTAACACCCCACTTTCACCAATGGGCAGATCATCCAAAATGAAAATAAATAAGGAAACACAAGCCTTAAATGATACATTAAACAAGATGGACTTAATTGATATTTATAGGACATTCCATCCAAAATCAACAGAATACACATTTTTCTCAAGTGCTCATGGAACATTCTCCAGGAGAGATCATATCTTGGGTCACAAATCAAGCCTTGGTAAATTTAAGAAAATTGTATCAAGTATCTTTTCCTACCACAATGCTATGAGACTAGATATCAATTACAGGAAAAGATCTGTAAAAAATACAAATACATGGAGGCTAAACAATACACTACTTGATAACGAAGTGATCACTGAAGAAATCAAAGAGGAAATCAAAAAATACCTAGAAACAAATGACAATGGAGACACGACAACCCAAAACCTATGGGATGCAGCAAAAGCTGTTCTAAGAGGGAATTTTATAGCAATACAATCCTACCTTAAGAAAGAGGAAACATCTCAAATAAACAACCTAACCTTCCACCTAAAGCAATTAGAGAAAGAAGAACAAAAAAAACCCAAAGTTAGCAGAAGGAAAGAAATCATATACATCAGATCAGAAATAAATGAAAAAGAAATGAAGGAAACAATAGCAAAGATCAATAAAACTAAAAGCTGGCTCTTTGAGAAGATAAACAAAATTGATAAACCATTAGCCAGACACATCAAGAAAAAAAGGGAGAAGAATCAAATCATTAGAATTAGAAATGAAAAAGGAGAAGTAACAACTGACACTGCAAAAATACAAAAGATCACGAGAGATTACTACAAGCAACTCTATGCCAAAAAAATGGACAACCTGGAGGAAGTGGACAAATTCTTAGAAATGCACAACCTGCCAAGACTGAACCAGGAAGAAATAGAAAATATGAACAGACCAATCACAAGCACTGAAATTGAAACTCTGATTAAAAATCTTCCAAAAACAAAAACCCAGGACCAGATGGATTCACAGGCGAATTCTATCAAACATTTAGAGAAGAGCTAACACCTATCCTTCTCAAACTCTTCCAAAATATAAGAGAGGGAGGAACACTCCCAAACTCATTCTATGATGCCACCATAGTTTTGGAAGTTTTAGCCACAGCAATCAGAGAAGAAAAGGAAATAAAAGGAATCCAAATCGGAGAAGAAGAAGTAAAGCTGTCACTGTTTGCAGATGACATGATACTATACATAGAGAATCCTAAAGATGCTACCAGAAAACTACTAGAGCTAATCAGTGAATTTGGTAAAGTAGCAGGATACAAAATCAATGCACAGAAATCTCTGGCATTCCTATACACTAATGATGAAAAATCTGAAAGTGAAATCAAGAAAACACTCCCATTTACCATTGCAACAAAAAGAATAAAATATCTAGGAATAAACCTACCTATGGAGACAAAAGACCTGTATGCAGAAAATTATAAGACACTGATGAAAGAAATTAAAGATGATACAAATAGATGGAGAGATATACCATGTTCTTGGACTGGAAGAATCAACATTGTGAAAATGACTCTACTACCCAAGGCAATCTACAGATTCAATGCAATCCCTATCAAACTACCACTGGCATTTTTCACAGAACTAGAACAAAAAATTTCACAATGTGTATGGAAACACAAAAGACCCCGAATAGCCAAAGCAATCATGAGAACGAAAAACGGAGCTGGAGGAATCAGGCTCCCTGACTTCAGACTAAACTACAAAGCTACAGTAATAAAGACAGTATGGTACTGGCACAAAAACAGAAAGATAGATCAATGGAACAGGATAGAAATCCCAGAGATAAACCCATGCACATATGGTCACCTTATCTTTGATAAAGGAGGCAGGAATGTACAGTGGAGAAAGGACAGCCTCTTCAATAAGTGGTGCTGGGAAAACTGGACAGGTACATGTAAAAGTATGAGATTAGAACACTCCCTAACACCATACATAAAAATAAGCTCAAAATAGATTAAAGACCTAAATGTAAGGCCAGAAACTATCAAACTCTTAGAGGAAAACATAGGCAGAACGCTCTATGACATAAATCACAGCAAGATCCTTTTTGATCCACCTCCTAAAGAAATGCAAATAAAAAGAAAAGTAAACAAATGGGACCTAATAAAACTTCAAAGCTTTTGCACAGCAAAGGAAACCATAAACAAGACCAAAAGGCAACCCTCAGAATGGGAGAAAATATTTGCAAATGAAGCAACTGACAAAGGTTAATCTCCAAAATTTACAAGCAGCTCATGCAGCTCAATAACAAAAAAACAAACAACCCAATCCAAAAATGGGCAGAAGACCTAAATAGACATTTCTCCAAAGAAGATATACAGACTTCCAAAAAACACATGAAAGAATGCTCAACATCATTAATCATTAGAGAAATGCAAATCAAAACTACAATGAGAGGGGCTTCCCTGGTGGCGCAGTGGTAGAGAGTCTGCCTGCTGATGCAGGGGACACGGGATCGTGCCCCGGTCCAGGAAGATCCCACATGCCGCGGAGCGGCTGGGCCCATGAGCCATGGCTGCTGAGCCTGCACGTCCGGAGCCTGTGCTCCGCAATGGGAAAGGCCGCAACAGTGAGAGGCCCGTGTACCACAAAAAAAAAAAAAAACTACAATGAGATATCATCTCACACCAGTCAGAATGGCCATCATCAAAAAATCTAGAAACAATAAATGCTGGAGAGGGTGTGGAGAAAAGGGAAAACTCTTGCACTGCTGGTGGGAATGTGAATTGGTACAGCCACTATGGAGAACAGTATGGGGGTTCCTTAAAACACTACAAATAGAACTACCATATGACCCAGCAATCCCACTACTGGGCATATACCCTGAGAAAACCATCATTCAAAAAGAGTCATGTACCAAAATATTCATTGCAGCTCTATTTACAATAGCCAGGAGATGGAAACAACCTAAGTGTCCATCATCAGATGAATGGATAAAGAAGATGTGGCACATATATACAATGGAATTTTACTCAGCCATTAAAAGAAACGAAATTGAGCTATTTGTAATGAGGTGGATGGACCTAGAGTCTGTCATACCGAGTGAAGTAAGTCAGAAAGAGAGAGACAAATACCATATGCTAACACATATATATGGAATTTAAGGAAAAAAAAATGTCATGAAGAACCTAGGGGTAAAACAGGAATAAAGACACAGACCTACTAGAGAATGGACTTGAGGATATGGAGAGGGGGAAGGGTAAGCTGTGACAAAGTGAGAGAGTGGCATGGACATATATACACTACCAAACGTAAAATAGATAGCTAGTGGGAAGCAGCTGCATAGCACAGGGAGATCAGCTTTGTGCTTTGTGACCACCTGGAGGGGTGGGATAGGGAGGGGGGAGGGAGAGAGATACAAGAGGGAAGAGATATGGGAGTATATGTATATGTATAACTGATTCACTTTGTTATAAAGCAGAAACTAACACACCATTGTAAAGCAATTATACTCCAATAAAGATGTAAAAATATAAATAAATAAATAAAACTCTTAGAGGAAAAAAAAGGAAAAAAATATAGTATGGTTATAATTTAACTAAAGAATGGGAAATCCTTTAATGGAATTCTATAAAATCATTGAGAACCAAGTTGCAGAAGAACGTCATGTGACAATGTACACTCTATATTACTAAGTGATCAAAGAATGACAGAAAAAAATTTTGCAACATAATTGTAATTTTTTGTAAAATGTTTAAGTATGTGATTGTTTATGGGTGTTTGTGTGTGTTAGAGAAATAGAGAGAGGCAGACCATCAATTGGGTGGCTTAAACAATAGACATTTATTTTTCACAGTTTTGGAGGTGGAAAGTCTGACCTGTTGTGGAGGTGGGGTGGGTGGAGGGATTGCCTCCCCTGGGCCCAGCGCTGTGTCGGGGGCCGTTTCTACAGTCTCATTTAACCGGCCCTACAGTCCTGAGAGGCGGTATCATACACATTTTAGAGATTAAAACGGAGGCTCTAGACATTGCGTTGCCAAGAGCCATGCCATTGGTAAGCCAGGAGCTCTGCTTCTGTCTCTGACACCAAAGTCTGCCCGTTCTTTTCCTGCTCTACTGAGTTGTCTTTTTATTAGGATATTTATGAGAAAGTTTATAAGGGGCTTTGCTCATCTAACCCCTCATTCAGAAAACTGCCCTTATCATGAAGGATGTCATTTCGGATGTCTGTCTCTACAGCGTACATTACTGCCTCTTGCAGTTCAATCCATCAGCCACTTTATACTAAGATTTCTCTCTGTTAGGGCAAGTATTGTTGTTTGTTTTGTTTTGAAGCATCTTTTTTTAACAGATATAATTGACATATATTCGTTTCAGGTATATAACATAATGACTCAATATACGTATATATTATAAAACTATTACTACAATAAGTCTAGTTAACATCCATCACCTCACAGAGTTAACAAAAATTGTTCTTCTTGTGATGAGAACTCTTAAGATTTACCCTCTTAGCAACTTACAAATATGCAACATAGTACTATTAACTATAGTCCCCATGCTATAGTCCCCAGGACTTATTTATCTTATAGCTGAAATTTTGTACATTTTGACCCCCTTTCCCCATTGTACGCTTCCCCCAGCCCCACCTCAGACAACCACCAACCTCTTCTCTTTATCTATAGCTCAAGGGGGTTTTTTGTTTTGGTTTTTGGATTCCACATGGATTTTTTGTTGCTGTTGTTAAATAAACTTTTTATTTTAGAGTAGTTTTAGATCTACAGAAAAATCCCCAGGATAGTACAGGGAGTTCCCAGGTACCCCCTCCTCCAGCTTCCCTGCTTATTAACACCCTACAGGAGTAGGTACCCTTGTCACAATTAACAACTGAAGATTGATTTATTCTAATTAACTGAAGTCCATACTTCATTCAGATCTCCTGTTTTCCCTGAATTCTTTTTTTCCTTTCCTGAGCCCCACCCAGGATCCACCATGACACTCAGTCACCATGTCTCTTTGGGCCCCTCTTGGCTGTGACAGCTTCTCAGACTTTCTTTGTTTTTGATGACCTTGACAGTTGTGAGACCTACCGGACAGATACTCTGCAGAATGCCCTTCAGCTGCGATTTGTTTGATGTTCCTCATGTACCATACAGATGTAGGGTGTTAATTACAGGGGAAACTGAGTGTGGCGTATATAGAAACCCTCTGGACTGTATTCAATTTTTCTGTAAATCTAAAACAATTCTAAAATTTAAAGTTCATTTTAAAAAGCCTAAGACAAGAGAATGGTCAGTTGAAAACTATATCATCAAGATACCATCTTCACAATGTCAAATGGCCGAAGATTGCGCTGTGATTATTAGTACAATGCTCAGCTCTGGGTGTTGGTGTGCTGGTGGGAACAATGCTTCCGTCGGTCTCACCGGCTCTCAAGGCCGGAGCACGCGAGGACTTACTGCGTGGCAGAAAAAAAACACATTAATACCAAACCAGATGGGTAGTTCAGTGTATTCTATATGCTATATTTGTAGGAAAATATTTTAGGGACTAATGACATTTATTGTGCAGCGCAGTATGCAGTGAGTCTGTGGGTATTATATACACAGGAGATGCATGTATATTTCCTGTCTGTTTCTTCTATCTCCCCGTATCAGTTAAGCTCATCAGTTAGCAGCCTGATCATGACCTGGAAGAGAATTAGGTCAGGCTGGCCCCCAGCCAAGCCAAACTGCAGGCAGGGAGAGCCTGGGGTCTCCTTCTGTGCCTACACTGGCCCAGGTGAAGCCTCGGAAAGGTGAAGTGACCTCAAGAATTTTGTCATTTACAGGTGGTCCCGGTACCCATCCATTTACTCAACACATGTAGAGCACCTATGGCCTGTCAGGGCCCATTTTTCGTGCAACAGGGACATAAAGCAAACATGGTTTCCTCCCTCATGGAGCTTACAGTCAGGTGGAGGAGAAAGGCATGCAATAAAAATAGATCTCACCAGTATAAGCCCATGGTCTAACACTGGTGAGGGGTGGAGAGTTACAGTTTGACCCTCCGCTGAGGTGTTTGTAGCAGGGAAGGTCGGGAGGGAGGATGGTCAGGGAAGAGGATGTCCGGACCTGAATGATGCTTCCCCACTGGAAGAATCCCAGGCGTTGTGACAGGTACTAAGGGAAGATGTGTAGGCGGGAGGGGCAGGTGGCCTTCCAATACCCCTCAGGTCACCCCCGCAGGCCTCGGCTCGTCTACCCACCCCACGGCTGGGCGGGGTCCCCATGAGCGTGTCCAGGGCCTCAGGGGGCTGTAGGTGCCTCGGCTCCCTGCGGACACAGCACTGGCTGATCCGACGGCACACACTGGGGGGCTGCCGATTGGCTTTGAACGTGCATTCATGCAACTTTGGTTCTGCTGTCAGTGTGAGAAATCCAAGGTGCGTCATCTGAGCAAAAATGAGCGATTTATTATAAGGGCCCAGAGTGGCTCACAGACGGCATGGACAGAACCGGGTCTGAGCTTCAGGCCCAGTGGAGCCCGACACCTGTATCCCTTCCCGCTTCCCTTCCCCTCTCCTCCCCTTCCCCGTGTGTGGGTGAAGCTCAGCTCCTGCTGCTGCCCTTTCATCAAAAGCCACGGTCCATCGGCATTGCCCTCCAGCCCTGGAAAAAGACTGACTGTACCCTGCAGGTCTCACGTCCATAACTCCAGGGTGGAATGCTCATTGCTCCATCTTAGTTGGTGTCCAGCTCCAGGCCGGTCCACTGTGGCCCGATGAGCAAGGTCACAAGAGGAAATGGCACTCCACGTGGTCCATTGCAGGGCGGTGGGGCCGTGGGGGACCAAGCCAACGCTGTGTCCACTACCGCCAGCCTCCTATCCGCGGCAGGCTTGTCAGTCCACAGATGGAAGTCTCCTGTTCTCTGACTTACGTGGCTTCTGATTCTGCCCATCTCAGTGGTCCTCCAACTCTCCCCAGGGGCCCGCGGATGCTGCTGCTTCCCCTGGCCCAAGAGGACGTCATCTGCTCTGGGCACGATTTCGCCACTGGTCACACCTGGCCACTAGGTGGCGACAGACCTCCGCGTGCCGCACAGTCCCCTGGTCACCGCCTCCTCTGGGACACCAGACCCCCGAGTCCCACAGAGGGAACAGCCAGCAAGCCTGGAAGAGCGGGCCTGCCGCCCAGGCGGGAAGGTAACAGACCCCGTGGCTGCAGGGAAGGACTCAGGCAGGGAGCAGCCCCGGAGGCCAGAGCAGGAGCCCTCAGCTCGGGCTAGAGGGCGGCCTCCTTTGCGGTACTCTGACGCACCTCGTAGTGGACTCAGTATGGTCCTGAGGCCAAGATTCACTTATGGGGGAGAAGTCCCAGGGAATCGGATCCAAAGAAACCTGCCTCTGGGTAAATGGAGATAACGCAGTGTTTCTCTGTATCTAATATGAGGGGGACTCCATGGGTGAGGGCTGGGATTCTTGGACCACGTGCTGGATGTCATTCGGGATGATGGTGTTGACAGCATCACACAGACGGGGAGGCTGAGGGGCTGCCGGGGAGGGCACAGAGCTTCCAGAACTGGAATACGATGCTTGTTGGGCAGCAGGGCTCCAGAACTGGGGGCTGGGAGGCCACCAGAAAGCCAGGCCCGGGCTCCCAGCACTGTGGAGGCCTCAGGATCTCCCTCCCTCCCTCCTCTTCCCTTCCCCTTCCCTCCCCCTCCCTCCTCCCCTTTCTCCCTTCCCCCTCCCTCCCTCCTATCAGGGCCCTCCCAGCTCCAGGTTTCATCTCCTCCTCAGGGGACCATCAGAGACTAGTGTCTCGAGTCCATTCTCTAGGTTCCTGTGGGATGGACTCTGACCGTCCACCTTGCTCAGGTGTCCCCACTGCCACCTGCCGTCATGGGCACACAGGGCTGGGCCACCAAGAACAGGAGTGGCTGCCAGGGCCTCATCTATGGGTTGGAGGGTAGGTTTCCTAAGAAGGGTTCGTGGATGAGAAGTTCCTCCCAACACACATTCTAGAAGTTGGTGACCCAGGCTTGGCCCTCCAGCCATGGCTGGGCTGCCCACCAACCTGAATCAGAGAAGCTGGCCCCTGCTGGAGGCCTTCGTGTGCCCCTCATAATGGTACCCTGCTGGGGAGTGAGCAGGGGCATTTCCTTTAGGAATTCTGCGTTCACAGCGCTGGACTCTGTACGTGACACTCCCACCCTCGCATCTGTGGCTCGGCACCCAAAGTTCCAAGCTGGCATCTCCGTTTGTCCACGTGGAAATCTTCTCCAGTCCTCCGGCACCTTCCGGGGCCTGGGTCTAGTTCTCACTATGGCCCAACAGCACTTTCTGCCCCCAAATTCTATGAAGGTCACTAAATTAAACAAACTGTGGGGTTAATCATTATAGTCCATATCTTCATATACTACCCAGTCTGGACCTACATATATAACTGAAGAGGAAAGACAATTAAATAACTCGGGATCCTGCCTCCCCACCCAGATGCGTCCTGCTTGGCCAGGAGTGGCTCGTGGTCACCAAAAGTAAGCCATGCAGTTAAGAGCCTGAACTTCATTCTGAGCAACATTTGGTTTCAAATACCCGTTCATCCTCGCTGTCTACACTATCTTGAGTAAGTTACTGCACCTCTCCAAGCTAGGGTTGCCGGATTTAGGGGAAAATCAACAGTAACAATAACAATAACAGACCGTCCAGCTAAATTTGAAATCTCAAATAAACAAAAAATAATATTTTAGTATAAATAGGCCTCCAATATTGCATGGGCTATACTTATACTAAAAATTATTTGTTGCTTACCTGAATATCTGGACTTATACTAAAAAATGATTTGTTGATTGTCTGTAATTAAATGGACATCTTATATGTCATCTGGAAAATCTGCAAGCCCCATACCTTCAACAGCAAAATGAGAATAATTGAACTTACCCTTCATGAGGTTACTATGTGGATTTTATTAAATAATTCATGTAAAGTAATGCCCAATATATTAAAATTATTATTCTTGTATCTAGCATAGGTTTGCCTTTGACAGTCTTAGTTGATGCCTGTTGCCCCTGGGAAATTATTAATAGTTTTCCTTTTTACATTCAAAACTGTCCCAGTTTGTATAAATTATATGTTCATCACAGGTACAGGGGCCAAATGTTTATACCACATTAAGTCAGTGTTTGTTGGAATGTTTTCCTTCATTTCAACCACCAGATGGCACTGCAGGGTGATAAGCCGAATGAGAAAGATGTACATAAAATTTTACCTTAATAACATCCCTGGGTCCGTTCCCTGCCCACCCAGCACACGCGCGCGCGCACACACACACACATTTCATTTTATTCGGTGTTGTTGGGTGACTCAGTGATTCTCTGAATGCTCACCCTAAAGCTGGAACACAAAAAAAGAAAACTGTAAATAACACTAGTCATAAAACTCATGAATGATTATCCTCTGGCCATATTTTGTTCTTGAATAGAATAAAGTAGTATTTCTAACTTTCATAATTCAGGCTAAAATTAGCCAGAACTTTCTTGGCATTCTACAAGAACATCTATTTTCTTATTTGCTTACAACGCATTGTTAGTATCTAAAACAGTACCAAGCATGATAAGTGCTCAATGGAGAATGAATGAATGAATGCCAGGGCTGATTGTTAAGAAGATAAATATATGGACCGCCATAATTTGGACTGAAACTTTCTGGAAGCTGGAGTGATGTGACCCAGTTGAAAACAGAAGCACATATTTATTTACATTTAGAGAGAGGGTTACGGTACCAGGGATTATCAGCTCTGTGTCTTAAGGGAGAATCAAATGCTCTTCTTGGAAAACAGAGGTCAACTAGAATAAAAAGCTAAAATTTTCCTCTGCTCGATTCTTTGCTTATTCTACCCTCAATAGGAAAATAAAGGGTTTTCTTTTCCCTTTATTGGAAAGGAAAGAAAGTCACATTCAAGAGAGATTTGAAGACCCAGTCTTCAGGTACCAGCATACACCAAGCAAGGAACTGGTCAGAGATAAAAATATTTTTCCAGGCCAGTGCACCAAGAAAAACATTAAATAATTTCTTTTTCAGTTCTATTAATAAATAAGACACACACCCCGCAAAAGCACCTCAAAACATGTCTGTCAGCAAAACAGAAGAAAAGCAGCATTTCAAACACTGAGTCCTATTGGCCTTTTGAAATTTAACAAAAAGAAAATTTCACCTGAGAACCAAATATGTATATTGTTGGTACAAAATAAATTCATGATCATAATAAAACACTCCCGCATCACAGGGATATCCACAAAAACCTCCCAGCAGCAGCTGAGAGACAGAAGACGTGCATTTCTTTTTTTTATTGAAGTATAGTTGATTTACAATGTTGTATTAATCTCTGCTGTACAGCAAAGTGACTCATATATATATTCTTTTTCATATTCTTTTGCATTATGGTTTGCCACAGGATATTGAATATAGTTCCCTGTGCTCTACAGCAGGACCTGTTGTTCATCCATTCCATATATACTAGTTTGCATCTGCTAATCCCCAAATCCCAATCCGTCCCACCCCCACCTCTTGGCAACCACAAGTCTGTTCTCTATGTCTGTGAGTCTGTTTCTGTTTTGTAGATACGTTCATTTGTGTCGTATCTTAGATTCCACACATAAGTGATGTCGTATGGTGTTTGTCTTTCTCTGTCTGACTTACTTCACTTAGTATGATCATCTCTAGGTCCATCCGTGTTGCTGCAAATGGCATTATTTCATTCCTTTTAATGGCTGAGCAATAGTCCATTGTGTGTGTATATGTGTGTGTGTGTGTGTGTGTGTGTGTACCACATCTTCTTTATCCATTTATCTGTCAATGGACATTTAAAAACATGGAACACTTCCCAAATTTGCATGTCATCCTTGCACAGGGTCCCCGATAATCTTCTCTGTATCATTACAATTTTAGTGTGTGTGCTGCCGAAGTGAGCATGGAAGACACACTTTCAACCGCAGCGTCAGCGTTGATGCTGTCCAGTCCCGACGATGCCTGAAGCACAGCTTTTATGAGAAAATGAATATCTAGGGTTATCATCAAGACAGAAAGTTCTTCATGAGAAAGGATTGTTTAGGGCTAATGACACCTTCCGCCACCTGAATCTGTCCTTTATAAGAAACCTTGCCTTACCCCATCCTCCCAGCTCTCAGCAATAACATTTCAACAAAACGATCTGGGGTCCAGATGAAAATGAACCCCATTGAAAGCCTACGTGGCAAATCCTGGAGGAAACAGGATGGGTTTCTTAGCCAACATGTCCATAGCTAGTGGTTATGAACGTGTGTCTGGGGACCAGACTGGGCTGCATCTTATCACATTCAAGGGTTTTGGCTGTAAACAGCATCTAACTCCGGGTCACAAGCAAAATTCAGGGGAAAGTTGGGCAGCTCAAGGAATAGATGGAGCTGAGAACAGTGTTTGGAAGCAGGACCAGATCCTGGGTGTCTACACAGCAGGACCTCTCAGCCTCTCAGCCACTGATAGTTCAGGGCCCATCAGGGGGATGAACGTGCTCCCACCACCTTTTTCCATCTGGAGATGATTCCCCTCAAAATTCAAGTCCCAGAGAAAGTCTGCATGGCTGAGTTTGGGGCATGTGCCTACCCCTTGGCTGGAGCTGACAGAACACCTTGACAGATGGACACCCCCAGGGCAACACACATCAGGGAGAAGTCCTTTTCCAAGAGGAGATGCGATGTTTTTAACAAGTAGGAATGGATGCTGTGTAGGCAAAATGTCCACAAATGCCCATTGTGCCGAATTGGAGGAACCACTTCCTCTCTCTCCCCAGAGGCCTGCCTGACCCCGGAGCAGACATTCCCAGCCTCTTGGAACCTCTGTGGCCAGGTCCACTATTCTGTCTGCGCCTCACACCTTGTTCCTGCAAGAAGAGGAGGGATTTAGGGAGAGAGGAGTGGGGACAGCTAGAGCCCTCCCGGCCCTGCCCCATCAGGACACGCTTGCAGGTGCCCTGATCCAGGCACCCGCATGCTCTACCTACCCCTGTCCTCCCTGTGGGAAGCTGGCCTGGTCTGGGCTCAGGCACACCTGGGGGCTCCTGAACTCTTTTCTGGGAAGTAAGTTCTGGGCTTTGTGACTTTCAGGATACAGGTGGACAGGCTCCTTTCTGAGACGGGCTGGGGACGTGTTGCCTGGCACACCTGAGCCTTCCCCAAAGCAGGCCTGTAGCAGATGCTGAGGGAGACCCTCAGATGTCCCCCCGGCTTCCAGGAGTGTCACCTGCATGGCTCACACTTTACTGTGTCTCCAGGAATGGTCCCCAGCCAAAGCGAGCTTCCTTGCCCAAGGTTTCACTCCCCTCCCAAGGGCAACCTGTATCCAAAGACCCAGGGTGTGGGAAGACAACAGCCAGCCCAGCCCCAGGCCTCAGTTCGGAACACTGTGAAGGGCCGTCCCCTCTTCACAGAACCACGGGGCTGGCCGAGGTCTCTGTTACCACCACATTCCTGCTGCTCCGTTTCCTGCTTGACTCTCTGCCAAGGGCAGGTCCTGACAGCACCTCCCCACCCCAGTGAGGCTCCGCACACACGCCTCCATCTCTGTGTCCTGCTGAGGACAGTCTGGGCAATACTGGACCAAAGAAGCGGACTCTAAAATGGGAGCAGGTAGTTGGACCATCCACCCTCTGGATGGCCATGGACTTCAGGCTGATGATGGGCAACGATGGACGATTCCTGGAACAGTTCAATGTACTCAGATGGTTCAGCCCAAGTGCAATCGTGACGCCCTCACAGACGATGGATGGGATAAGATCCCCTTGGAAGGGAGCACCAAGAGGTTCGGGATGGGGCAACGTGAGGACTGTGGGCTCAGAGGCTGCGGCCGGGCACTGTCAGAGAGCTGGCAGAACACAGCGAAAGCCTGACGTGGCTCAGTCATCAACTCAAGGCAAAGGTGGATTGGGAGTTCGGGCCTAGCAGATGCAAGCTATTACATAGAGAATGGGTCAATGACAAGGGCCTACTGTAGAGCACAGAGAACTCTATTCAATATCCTGTGATAAACCATGATGGAAAAGAATATATATATGTATAGCTGAATCATTTTGCTGTACACCAGAAACTAACACAATGCTGTAAATCAACTATACTTGAATTTTTTAAAAAAGAGGAAATAAAAGACAAAGGTGAAAGCCATAGGACCTCCTTGGCCATGTGTAGAGAGACTCATGGAGGGTTGAACCAGCTGAGGCTCCGGCCCAGGAATTAAGTGTAAGGATGACAAACCTGCAGGGGTGTTTGACTCCACCCCCGCAAGCCTGGTATAACAAAGTGAGGGCCCTGATGGGAAAGGACAGAGACTCAAACACTCCAGATGGCGACCCCTGAGTCAATACGCAAATCCTAAACCCTCTGGGTCTATGTAAGTAGCCAACTCTTCTCTGATGAATGCATCTCCGCCCCAACCTTGCTTGACTACAATGCAGAGGCCCCTGCCTTGTCAGAAAACATGCGTCCCCCACCCTTTCCCCAGGACCTACTCCAAACTCACCATCCCGCCAGCAACCTGGGTTTACTTGCAACATAACCCAGCCAGGGAAGGGTTGGGTCGGCCAGGGGAGAGAGGGCCTCTGCCCCACTGGAGCTGCAGGACCCAGCGGACATGCACCAGCCAGAGCTGGGGGAACATGTCGGGGGGCTTGTCCAGAGGAGTGACCATGCCACCTGTGTTCTTGGGAACCATCTGAAGACAATGGTTAGAAATCCTCAGGTGAGAAGCCACAAGCACTGTTGGGAAGCTAGGGGCTGGCTGACCACAGGATGCTGTGGCAGGACCAGGCTCCCTGATAGCAGTGGGAGGAGGGAATCCACAAAGTACAAAGGCCTGGGGCCAGCAGTTCCCCACCAGCAGCCACAAGGATGCTATTACTGTAATGGGAAGCATGACTGGAAGGGCAGCTGGAAGAGCTCACCCCTCAGAGAGCCCTGGACATGGAAACTAGGACAGAGTTCCGAGGAACAAGACAGAGGCAGCCAGTGGGGTATGGCCCCATCTCTACATTCAACCAAAATCAAGGATGGCTGGTGGGGATGCTGAGGGCAATAAGTCCCAACCCCTGCCCACTTTCTGTACCTGAGCCACTTCTCAGGGCTGAAGCCCATGGACTAAAGGAGACGCTGGATTCTCAGGAGGAAGGGCCCTCAGCACCACAGCAAATGCAACTGGTAATGATTCCCCAGTCGTTCCCCAAAGGGACCCACAGCCACTAACAGAAAGGAGACACACACAGTTTGAGGGCTGCTATACACGGTGGTTGACACTCAGGGATCTGAAGCACCACCAGGGTGCCCCTGTTGGAGTGGGGGCACATTGGGGCTGATAATAAGGCCAGACTTGGCCCGGTTCTGGCAGGTGCACAGACTCACCCAGTGGCCGTCTCCCCATTCTCCATGTATCAATATAACTGGAATGGACAGACTTGGTAGTTGGAAGAGCCCACATATGATGGGTTGAATTGTGTCCCCCAAAACTCACATTTTGAAGTCATAATCCCCAGTACCTCAGAATGTTCCCTGGTTAGGAAATGATGGTTGCACATGTAATCAGTTAAGGTCATTAGGACAGGCCCTAATCTAATATGACTGGTGTCCTTATAAAAAAGAGAAATTTGGACACAGAGACACACTTAGGGAGAACACCGTGGGAATATGGAAGCAGAAATTAGAGTGATGCTTCTGCAAGCCAAGGAAAGCCAAAGATTTCCACAGAACCACCAGAAGCTGAGAGGGAGGGGATAGATTCTCCCTCACATCCTCGGAAGGAACCAGCCCTGCCCACACCTTCATGATGGACTTCTGGCCTCCAGAGCTGTGAGAAAATCAATATCTGTTGTTTAAACTAACCCACTGGTGGTATTTTGTTGTGGTAGCCCTAGGACTCTGCTCTACCACGTATGGATTCCTTGGCCTAAGTAGTAAGAGCTATCACAGTGGGAAAGCCAAACAGAAACTCATGTAATTGGCTTCAGGACAAGAGACTAAATAAAAAACAATATTTCCCAGAGAAATGAAAGATCTTTAAAGACCAGTGCAGGGGGTGAAGGCTTCTATCACCTCCTCTGTCTTGTTTACTAACTGGGCTCCTTCCAAGTCGTGGAGGTTCTGGAAGATAAACGTGAACTACTGCCAACTCAACCACACAGCAGCCTTGACAACAGCCATTGTGCCAGATGTGGTCTCTTTTCTAGAATCAATTTGCGTGGATGTGATATGCAGCCCTTGATTTGACGTATGCGTTATTTTTCATCTTTATCCGGGAAGAGGATTAGAAGCAGTTTACACATGAGATGGAGAACAGCATTTATTTATAGCTCTGCCCCAGGGTTGCATTAATTCTCCTTCTCCCTGTCATAATTTAATCCGAAAAGGCCTGGGCCATCTGGACTTTTCCCAGAACATCACGTTGGTCCACTCTATAGATGACATGGTAAGTAGACTGAATGAACAAAAGTGGCAAGTATGCTGGAGGTTTCTGAAAGATAGGAGTGCTCCAGAAGGTGGGAGAAATTGCTGTAAAAATTCAGGATATTCAGTAAATTTTTAAGAGCTTAATGGGCCGGGGCTTGCTGGGACATCCCCTCTAAAGTAAAGGATGAATTATTGCATTTTTATCTCCCACCTCTAAGAAGGAAGCACAGCTTGGTTCTCCGCTTTCTGGAAGTAACATATTTCAGACTTCAGAATATTACCGAACACGTTTACATTTACTGTGTGGCATGGAAGGTGCCAGCTCTCAGGGACACTGAGAAAAGGAAAGGGCGCCGCAGTAGGTCCAGGCTGTGGTGTAACTGTGCCTGCTGCTTGGCCATGCAGCTGGGAGACCCTGTGTGTCTGTGGTGGCCACTTAAGACAAACCCCAGCAGGAGAATCACGATGTAGACCCCTAAGATTCTAGAGCAAGCCCATGCCAACTGCAGCAGAGAAATATACAGTATTTGAAAGGAAAAGCATTTGTCCTGCTGCTGGATCCTGATAGAGACTGATTACCTGACCATGAACACGAAGTGACCACGTAGCCATCACTGCCCATCTTGACCTACACACTCACAAGCAAATAATTCTTACAATGGAAGTGGAGCCTACAGATGAGGCACCAGCAGGGCCAGAAAGTAAGTTGCGCCTGCAGGTGGCCTAGAGATCCATGTCAGTTAGGACTGTTACACCAGTGGATCGAGACCTCTGGTGGAGACCTAGAAGAAGCAGGGTTGTAGATCAGAGACTGGATGCTATGGACTGAATTGTGTCTCCACCCCCTCCCCCTTCCAAAATTTATATGTTGAAGCCCTAACCTGCAATGTGATGGTATTTGGAGATGGGCCTTTGGGAGATAACTGGGGTTAGATGAGGTCATGACAGTTGGATCTTCATGATGAGATTAGTGTCCTCACAGGAAGAGACCAGGGAGCACTCTCTCTTTCTTTGTTATGTGAGGACACAGCAGAAGGTGACCATGTACAAGCAAGAAAGAGAGCTCAGAGCTCAACCATGCCTGCACCCTGACCTTGAACTTCCAGCCTTCAGAACTGTGAGAAATGGATGCCTGCTGCTTACGCCCCCTCCCTCCCCCAGGCTACGGTATTGCATCTTATCAGCCCCAGCAGACAAAGACACTGGAGGCCCAGGGAAAAGGGATGTGGATGGGCTTTGGGGAGTGGGCAGGGGGCATGCAGATGCCCATGTCCATGGCACTGTCCACTGAGGGCCTCTGTGCCTCTACAACCAGTCGGACAGGGTGACTGGTCTGGTGGTGTCCAATGGCCTCTGTCCTCAGTCACCCATTGCGCCTGCAATGGCCCATGGGTGGAGTAGCCAAGATGGCAGGGATAGAGGGAGGTTCTGCATGGCCCCTCACCAAGGCTGATCTAGCTCCCACCTCTGCTGAATGCCAGCTGCTGTTCACACCTGTGGCTACAGGATGAGGACTGCACATTACTACCTGCTAAAGAGGAGATAATAGGCTAAGTTTTAGTTCATTGGTGAGTCAGCTTGCTACGTAGTACACCCTGAGAACAGACTATTGATTCACTACAGTCGCTGAGCGCTCAGGGAGGGGGCCCTGAAAGTCATGGTGATGGAACTCCTCCCAATGGGAAGAGCTTCAAACCTCTGTCATCCATTTGGAGCAGAAGTGACCTGAGGTTAGAACATACATGGACTCGTGGGCAATGGTGAACTGCTTGGCTCACTGTTCAGTGGCTTGGAGGAAGGAAGTTTTGAAGGGACAAGGAGGTCTGTAGATGGTCCTGTGGGAATGAGCATTAGGCATAAAGATCATTGTGTTCTATGTTAGCATCCACCAGAGAGTACTCACCATGCAACCAAGTAGATAAAATGGCTCAGCCAACTGAGGTCAGTCCTCTCATTCACTGACCACACCAGTGCTTACACAATGGATGCATGAATAGAATAGCCATGGTGACAGGAAGGAGGCTATGCAAGAGCCCAGCAGCATGGGCTCCAACTCATCAAGGCTCATCTAGCTACTGCTATGGCTGAATGTCCAACCCTCAAACAATAGAGTGCCACCCTGAACTCTCAAAATGGTACCGTCATTCAGAGACCAACCAGCTGTCCTGGAAGGGAATGACTCACCTTGATAGGCATTAACTCATATGCCAATGTGTGTTTGCCTTTCCTGTCCACAGGGCTTCAGGCAGCACCACTAGCTGAAGGTTTACAGAATATTTGATCCACGAATATGGATCCCACGTAACATCTCATGGGCTCAGGGACTCACTTTACAGCAAAAATGTTTGACAGTGGGCCAATGACCACAAAGTCACTGGTCCTATCACATACTGTACCACACCAAAGCTTTCTGACCTGATAGCACAATGGAAGAATTCTTTGAAGACACAGGTAAAGCATCACCTTGGAGGTGGTACCCATCAAGGGTGGGCACTACCCTCCAGGATGTAGTAAGTCAACAACAAAACATGGTCCTGCATCCCCAGTAGGTATTATATATAAGTGTGGAAATCAAGTGTGGAAGTAACATTGGCCCTACTTATCATCACTTCCAATGACTCACTTAGGGGATGATGCTTCCCATCATTGAAATTCTGGACTCCAATTCACGTATCCACTGATGGAGAGGAATTTTGCCCCAGGGTGATCATACCCAGAGTCTCACTGATACCTGCTTTCAGTGATTTAGATAATGAGATTTAGGACTTTTGATCTGATAAGACAGATGATAAGATTTTGGAGTTGAGTTGATGCTGTAATGATTTGAGAATCTGGGGGACTTTGGGACCGGCTGACTGTATTTTGCACGTAGGATGGGTACGAATCTTTGGGAGCCTGAGGCAGACTGTGGTAGACTGAACAGTGAATAGTCCCCCAAAGATGTCCATACTCTCAACCCCTGGCCGCCCAAGACAACCATTATTCTACTCTTGGTCATTGTAGGTGACTTTAGTCTTTTCTAAAATTCATATCAATGGAATCACACAGTATTAATGCTTTCGTTCTGGCTCCCTTTTCTCAGCATCGTATTTTTGAGATTTATCCATGGTGCATGTATCTGTAGTCTGTTCTTTTTTTACTGTTGAGTACTGTTATGTTGTGTGAATATATCAACATTTATTTATCCATTTTCTTATTGGTGGACATTTGGGTTACTTTCTAGTTTGGGCTACTCTAAATTAAAAACTACCATGAATATTCATGTCCAAGTCTTTGTATGGGCAGATAAATGCTATTTTTAAACTTGGGAAACTGAACAACAGAAGTGAATTAATTAGCAAGTGATCCTCACTTAAGTTGGAATCACAGGGAAAGACTGTACATCTTGGACTTCCCTGGTGGTGCAGTGGTTAAGAATCTGCCTGCCAATGCAGGGGACACAGGTTCAAGCCCTGGTCTTGGAAGATCCCACATGCAGCGCAGCAACTAAGCCCACGAGCCATAACTACTGAAGCCTGCGTGCCTAGAGCCTGTGCTCCACAACAAAGAGAAGCCACCGCAGTGCAAAGCCTGCACACCGCAACGAAGAGTAGCCCTAGCTCACCGCAGCCAAAAATAAATAAATAAATAAATATATATATATATATATATGTGTATGTATATATATATATATATATATATATATATATATATAAGACTGTACATATTGTTTACGGTTAAAAACTAATATAACCCAACAGGATATAATTAGTGGTTCTGTAACTACCCTTTGAAGTAACTCAAAGTTCCCATTTGCACAATTTGGATGTAGTCAGGTCAATCTGAATATTCTCAATTATAATAGAATAACATTTTAAAAAATCTTGCTTTTATGATTTCTAGGTGTATAAAATAACTAAATTATTTGCCTCCCAAGATGTTTCTAGGGAAAGACCCTGGGGTATTTATTTAAATAGTAATTATATTCTATTGTAATTTACCTTTGACGTTTAATCACTTAAACATTCTCCCTGGGATCTTGATTACACTGTTAATTTGCTTAGCAAACACTTGCTTCCAAGTATAACAGGAAACCTGAACTAAACAAATAGAGGTATAAATAATCCCTGGTTAATGAGACCCAATTAATGAAATTGTAACTTCAGGTGACATAATTGGGATCTCACCAGCTCAGCCCAAGAGGAAGGGCAAGTCGCTATAGTCTGAGTGAGTGGGTGTGGTTGGGGAAGGTGAGGACCCACGTAGGGGAGGCTCCCTCCCCAGCATCACTAACAGCCAAGTCGGCCTTTGTCAATGCTGCGCGGCCAGCCTCTTTTAGTTCAGATACTTGCTAGTGGCAGAATCCCTTATGTGAACTTCAGCATAAGGAAATAGTATGTGAAATAACCAAAGGTAGAAATAATTCATAGCGATTTTGAACACATCAGATCAGCCTGGAATGGATGATTAAACATAACTGTCGGAAAAAATGGGTCTATTAAATTCCCTCCCCAAAGAAATTAGAGTGAAGATGGTGGGTTTCATAATCAGCATGACACAAAAGAAAGAAAATGGGAAGGTGGTGGAGCTCTTGACAAGACTTTTGGGGAATTCAGGGTAAAGGAAAGCCACTAGTCTAGGACCAAATCCACTCAGCCTCCCAGCCGTTCCCCTCGGGTTGGATCTAGTCATCAAAAGCCTTTTATCTGGAGAAATGTGTTTAAGGCTCACTCTTAAGAAAATGAATTTTGCAAGAGCCCTGATGTTATCTTTGGGAGCACCGAGTTCCAGGGGTGTGCTGCAGGTGTGGCACTCAGGACTCCCAGGGACCAGTTATGTGCATCTCTATTGGGAGCTTGAAATCACCTTGATGGTAGTACTTACACCATAGAAATGGGAAATGCACAAATGGAAATGCACAAATGGCATGGGGTCCCCCCACCCCTAAGCATTTACCAGCACACCACAGCCAGCGATGCTACATGGCTGGTTGACCACGCCAGAGCCAGAGCACAGCTGATAGTAAGTTCTCAGAAATCACTTAGTAAGTGGAGGAGGCTTATAAGAGGTTAAAGGAAAAATGAACTGCAGAAAATAAATTACTTATTAATTACCTTATTGCTGTTGAATGTGCACACCCTGCGTTTAAAGCATTAGCTTAAAGCAGGAGAGTTGAAGAACCCTCTCCTTTAATTAACCAGAAGCATGGGAGAGGAAGATTTTATGGAGATAAAGGGGAGCAGAATAAGCCACCCCCAAATATGATTGATTATTTTGAATTAAAGGTATTTGAGAAACAGCTGTTGCAAGAACACGCTGACCCTTCTCTGTGTCCCTGAAAGCAATTGATCAATCTCCAGGGTGAAAGGTGCCCTCCCTGTACCAGGAGAGTAGAAGGCATCCTTATCACCAGAGCCTGGGAATTCAGGGCCAAGCAGGCTGTGTAAACAAACCTGGTTATTTTTTCACCCATTTGCTATGCCAAGCCTAAACCCTTTTGTCTTATCGATTCTTCACAAATTTATTTTCTTTGTCTAAAAGATATAAAAGCTTCCTGCTTTGGTCACTTCTTTGAGTCTCATATTTTTATGGGACTCTCGTATATATGTATGTAATTAAATTTTCTCTTGTTACTTCGTGTTGTGTCAATTTCATTATTAAACCATCCAAAGAACCTAGAAGGGAAGAAAGGAATTTTTCCACCCCTACATTAGAGATATTAGGCGTGTGTGCGTGTGTGTGTGTGTGTGTGTGTGTGTGAAAAACTTGACAAAGACTAGTTTAAAGAAGTAAAGAGTTTTATTTTTCTCATACAATGTGAAGCTTAGTAGTAAACGGTCCAAGGCCGAGGCCAGTACTCAAGGATGTCTGCAGTGAGAGTGCCTGACAACTGGCTTTTCTGAGCATAAGTGCTGACGTTAAGCTTTTGATCGCCAACAAATCCATCTCAAATAAACACATTGCCAACTACATAACGAGGTCAAGGGCCAGGCTGCCCCCCACCCATAAAGTTCTCCTTTTAGAAGGTTCTGGATGATAACTGACCACCGGACTGACCCTGTGTGTCCTTTCCTGTGCTTTAATTTCCACTCTTATGTTGTAAATTTGTCAGTAAAAAAATGAACCTGCAACCGTAGACACCCCACCCTCGATCCCCATAAAGGCAAAAACCCCAGGTACATGCTCAGTCTCTCTCGCTCTGCCTCTCTACCTGCAACCTCACAGTATGGTCTTAAACTTGGCATGTACCCTCCAGAACCCAGAGTAATAAATCTGATTTTTGCAAAGTTCCCTAATCGTTGTTGCTGAGGTGCATCTTGCAATTATAATATGATCTGTCAGAGCCAGTCCAGCCTCAACATTGGCTCTGGTCAGGGAAATGTCTCTGAGGACTCACCGAAAGGTCCCAGGTGAACACCCCCAGGCATTCCTAGTGAATAGCATCATTATTAATAGGCTGAGACCAATCCAAAACAATGTCATCCTTGTGTCTTCTGGCTTCATCATAATTACCATGTGACTCTAAGTGTGAAAAAATGGCTGCCGCTCCTCCAGCTATTATGCCTGCATTCCAGGTCGACAGAAGAGGGGAAGCACAAGAGAGGCCTCCCCCAGGGACTTCTGCCTGAACCAGAGTTCTGTAAAGAGCCACCCTAGCTACAAAGGAGCCTGCGAAATTAAATATTTTCATTTGATAGCCTCTAGAGTACAGAGCAGAGCAAGAAAAGGGGAAAAGTGTGTGGAGTGATTGTTCCAACACAGATTCAAATCCCACTGCCTCTGGAATTCAGATTCAGAATATATTATCTCATGAATTTTGCATTTACAGAGCATCCACTTTGAAGAATGTCTTTCTCAGCTGGGTTCGGAACCACAGAGCACAGAGAATGATTTGAGCGGCTATTTCTCAATTCTCCCTTGGATGGAATACTACTCACACGATCCTAGATGCAGAGGAGACCAGGTCACTTATTACCTGCAATGGAGGGGCTCCATCTCCTGGGATCTCTCGGTCTCATTGGAATAGAAAATCCTTACCTATATGGTACACAGGGCAGACTCTGTGTCTCCTGGGTATAAACAGTGTGCTGGGGGGAAGTGGAGAAGAAACAGATGTGTTAACTGAAGGAAGGAAGGTTTCCAGAGGTATGGAGATCCAGCTGGGTGTGGAGAGAAGACAACTGTTACTGATCCCCAATGGGTGGGTGACCCCTTAATGGGTCCTTTGCCCAGAGCTGCAAATGCCAATCAAATGTCAGGTAGAGCAGAGCAGAAACTTGATTCGTTGATCAAAGAATGGAGAAAGGAGGGTTCATGCTCTAAAAGTACCTCCTCTCCAAAGGGAGGGGAGTAAAGGATTTGAAGGGGTAGGAGGCAGGCTCTAGCAAAGGGACGGAGATTTCTGAGGGCAGCTGGGGGCAGCCAGGGCGTGCGCAGTCTTCCAGGCTTCTTTGCACTCGGCGCAGATTGTGCCTAGCAGAGGGCAAGTCTCTCTAGCCCACCCCACCCCACCTCCTCCACCCCCTGTGGAGATCTTAGCATGGTGATGAAGCAAAGGGAACTTTTGGACACCTCCAGGTCTCATCTGTGCATCTGTGGTCAAGTCAGAGCCGGTTCAGGGCATAAACCACTGCATATCTCTTGAAGCACGACGGTAAAACATTCGACAAATACCGGGTGCTTTGAAATAAACACAGAGATACATCAAGACCTGGATCCTTCAGGTCTCAGGGGCGGGTATGGGTGACACACCCTCAACAGATACCAGGAAAATGCAGGCACGTAGATGGATGGAACACATACTCGGAAGTGCAGGGCACCAGTGGGTGGGGTAAGACAAGGTTAAAAAGTAGATAAGAGTTACTTAGGGCAGACTTTGAATGTCAGAGGTAGGATTTTAGGTTAGGATATCAAGAGGACAGCACATATGGATCAGAATAGTGAGGCCAGACATAGGCAAACCAGTTAGGAGGCTGTCTCAATAGGGCAAAGAAAGATAGTGTCAGTGGGAGCAAGGGAAAACAGGACAGCAGTGGAGAGGAAGAGGCCAGATCTGGAGCTGAGGTTCTCCATCTGGGCTGCGTATCAGAGTCAGGAGGACTTCCAAAGTATAGATGCCCACGTTACACCTGCAGACCAGCTGAAACAGAACCTCGGGGTGAGAGCCAGGTATCCGTGCTTTAAAGCTCTCCAGGTGATTGCAGTGTTCGCTAAGGATGAGAACCCCTCGTCCAGAGCTGAGGCAAGGGGCAAGCCACAGAGCTTGGTGACTCATTGGATAGGGGAGGCAGAGGAAGGAGCTGAAAATGTGCCCAGGCGTCATTTCCATGAACGTTGAGGAGGTGATGCCCTCAGACAAGGTCCTGAGGAAGGAGACAAAGCAGTGTAGGTCAGGATGGAGGGCCAGGTGGAGATGGATGCTGGGAAAAAGGCTGAGAAGTCCATCTCCTATCGGTCTGGTCTCCAGAAAGCACTGGCAACAGAGACCCTGAAGGGCAAGGAAGACCAGAAAACATCCCTTCCATCCTCTGTCCTGCAGGACCCGTTGATTTTGCACTTTAAGGAGGAGAAGACCGTCTCTGAAATATTGTCTTGGTGGCTCAGGTCTAAATAGATACCACTGTTTTGCACTGGAATTTTTTAAAATGGCATTTGGTGCCAGAACATTGGCAAAGCCAGTCCTGGATTCCTCCTCTGACCCAAGGCCCAGCTACCAGAGTAGTGCACACATTCCTGGAGGGTTAGACTTGGCTCTGATTTTCCTAGTTTATCTAAGTCATTTGGGAAATATGTACATATTTTGGCCTTTACGATTTCTGTACACCGCGAGGCACACTGGATCTTTGTTCCCTGACCGGGGATTGAACCCAAGTCCCCTGCAGTGGAAGCACAGAGTCCTAACCACTGGACCGCCAGGGAATTCCCTGCACTTTTTTTTTTTATGTTTAGCAATACTCTGAGTTACTTGGAAATCCTTCAAAGGACTTCAGTTTTGATTATAAAGCCCAAATTCCAATTACACACATGTATCAAAGCTCCAAGGAGTCCAGAAAAAGAACTAATTCTATCACTTCCACTCAACTCTGACTCCACCCAACTTTCCTTTGCTTTTCCCTTGGCAAACTTCTGAGCAGTTCATGGGGAGCTTTTCCAAAGTGTCTATTGCCTTTGTTGTATTTTTTCCCTATTAGTATATTGGTATTATTTTAAATTTTCTATCCATGTCAGTCACGTGTAGAAAATTTCACAAGCTGTAAGTATAGAAATTGATGAATTCTTACAAAGTGATCACACCTGTGTAACCACCCAAGTCACACCAAAAACGAACGTTGTCAGCACCCCGGAGACCCCTCTCAGACCCCCCAAGTTACTGCTCCAACCCTTCTTCTCAGAGGTTACCACTGGCCAGACTTCCAACACCACTGATTAGTCTTGCCTGTCTGGGGACTTTTCGTAAATGCATTTTATTCTTTTGTGTTTGTGTAATTTTCATGCAAAATCACATGTGTGAGATTCACCCACACTGTTGCATGTAGAGTTGGTTCATTTATTTTCTTTACCATGTAGGACCCCACTGTGCAAACACGTCACTATTGTCCATCACACCGTTTGGATTGTTTGGGGCTAGAATGGATAATGCTGCCATGAACTTATCTGTGCATGTCTTCCGTGAACATGTCGATTATCGAATCTTAATTGTGTTTCTTGTATTTAGGTTAAAAAGACAGTATTTTAGGTCTTCTGCCCATTTTTGGATTGGGTTGTTTGTTTTTTTGTTATTGAGCTGCATGAGCTGCTTGTAAATTTTGGAGATTAATCCTTTGTCGGTTGCTTCATTTGCAAATATTTTCTCCCATTCTGAGGGTTGTCTTTTGGTCTTGTTTATGGTTTCCTTTGCTGTGCAAAAGCTTTGAAGTTTCATTAGGTCCCATTTGTTTATTTTTGTTTTTATTTCCATTACTCTAGGAGGTGGGTCAGAAAGGATCTTGCTGTGATTTATGTCATAGAGTGTTCTGCCTATGTTTTCCTCTAAGAGTTTGATAGTTTCTGGCCTTATATTTAGGTCTTTAATCCATTTTGAGCTTATTTTTGTGTATGGTGTTAGGGAGTGATCTAATCTCATACTTTTACATGTACCTGTCCAGTTTTCCCAGCACCACTTATTGAAGAGGCTGTCCTTTCTCCACTGTACATTCCTGCCACCTTTATCAAAGATAAGGTGTCCATATGTGCATGGGTTTATCTCTGGGCTTTCTATTTCTCCAAAGAAGATATACAGACTGCCAACAAACACATGAAAGAATGCTCAACATCATTAATCATTAGAGAAATGCAAATCAAAACTACAATGAGATATCATCTCACACCAGTCAGAATGGCCATCATCAAAAAATCTAGAAACAATAAATGCTGGAGAGGGTGTGGAGAAAAGGGAACACTCTTGCACTGCTGGTGGGAATGTGAATTGGTTCAGCCACTATGGAGAACAGTATGGAGGTTCCTTAAAAAACTACAAATAGAACTACCATATGACCCAGCAATCCCACTACTGGGCATATACCCTGAGAAAACCGAAATTCAAAAAGAGTCATGTACCAAAATGTTCATTGCAGCTCTATTTACAATAGCCAGGAGATGGAAACAACCTAAGTGCCCATCATCGGATGAATGGATAAAGATGTGGCACATATATACAATGGAATATTACTCAGCCATAAAAAGAAACGAAATTGAGCTATTTGTAATGAGGTGGATAGACCTAGAGTCTGTCATACACAGTGAAGTAAGTCAGAAAGAAAAAGACAAATACCGTATGCTAACACATATATATGGAATTTAAGGAAAAAAAAATGTCATGAAGAACCTAGGGGTAAGGCAGGAATAAAGACTCAGACCTCCTAGAGAACGGACTTGAGGTTATGGGGAGGGGGAAGGGTGAGCTGTGACGGGGCGAGAGAGAGTCATGGACATATACACACTAACAAACGTAGTAAGGTAGATAGCTAGTGGGAAGCAGCCGCATGGCACAGGGATATTGGCTCGGTGCTTTGTGACAGCCTGGAGGGGTGGGATAGGGAGGGTGGGAGGGAGGGAGACGCAAGAGGGAAGAGATATGGGAACATATGTATATGTATAACTGATTCACTTTGTTATAAAGCAGAAACTAACACACCATTGTAAAGCAATTATACCCCAATAAAGATGTTAAAAAAAAAAAAGACAGTATTTTATTTGCAGACAGAGGGGCTGAGGGGAGGAACAAGTATTGGGGGAATGAAAATAAGTAAAAGAGGAAAAAGAAAAAGGAAAACCTCAGTTTCCCACGCATTTCGCCTCTTTATTAACCTCACACACTTTATTACTCCTCACACTTGGGAGACAAGAGCCACGTTGTGGAGGAACTGAGTGGGAGAGAGTGGGGGACAGCAGGTCAGTAATCCCGGGGCCGTCCTGTTAACTGAAGGGGTTCGATGCCACGAAGTTGGTTGTTCCTCCAGGTCAGCATGGCACTACATTTGGGATTTCTGAATACAGAGTGGCATTATTTTCTGTTCCCTCCAAGTTCTATTTAAAAATCCACATTGCTGGGCTTCCCTGGTGGCGCTGCGGCTGAGAGTCCGCCTGCCGATGCAGGGGACGCGGGTTCGTGCCACGGTTCGGGAGGATCCCACATGCCGCGGAGTGGCTGGGCCCGTGAGCCATGGCCGCTGAGCCTGCGCGTCCGGAGCCTGTGCTCCGCAACCGGAGAGGCCACAGCAGTGAGAGGCCCGTGTACCGCAAAAAAAAAAAAAAAAAAAAAAAAAAAAAAAAAAAAATCCACATTGCTGATTTTCTTCTCTTCCATTAATAACAGCTCATCTTGGATGATAAGAAAGCACATCTGGTCTTTGAATCTGAGGATGATGCCCATTAAAAACTATGAAAAAAACAGAGGAACAAAAGAATTGCACTCAAAGAAAATGGGTAGAAGTATGTTGACTTGCCCTACTTTATTTCAAACTGGTGTGAATTTTCTTTCCTCTGACCACACCCCTTTAAAAAAAAATACAATTTAGTATAAAAGTGTCAGTTGGCAGCGGCAGAAACCCAATTCAGGATCATTGATGACAGAAGAGATATACCTTTCCTCCAGGTGGAAAGTTGCTCCGTGTGCACTTTTGTTTCTTTGCTTATTTTTTTATTTCTCTAGATAAATATTTCTATCTGTAGAATAATATAGAAATAACACACATATCTGTTTCTACAGGACTTGTGTGTCGTTGAGGGTGGCCTCAGGATGATAAGCTAACTATGGTTTATCACTTTAAAAGTTATACCTTTAGGGTTACAGAGGACCTACTCTTTTTCTCTCATCCACAAAGGGCTGGGAAGTCTATTGCCTTTGGTGCCAAATGGATCAGAAAGAGAAAACACGGAAGAAGAAAAGAAAATGAAAGGAGAGAAAAGAATCCACTGTGGACGGATGCTTCAGAGGAGTATGCTGTGGCCACTCCCTTAGTTCACAACAAACTCATTGCTCAAGGTGCAGACAAAACCTTTGCAAAGTGCTAGCCTTGGGTTGCATTTTAAATATGCCCAAATCAATCCCAGCAGCTGACCAGACAAAATACATAATAAATAGATGATAGATAGGAAGATAGATCAATCAGTAGACAATGATATAGGGATAGATATAGATAGATGATAGCTAGATAGATAGATAGTAGATGGCAGATAGATAGAAGATGGATGATAGATAGATATAGATGATAGATAGATAGATAGATAGATGATAGATAGGTAGTAGATGATAGATGATAGAGAGATAGAGAGATAGATTGATTGATGATAGAAATGATAGAGAGAGAGAGTGAGAGAGAGAGAGGAACAAGCCAAATGCAAACCTAGTAAAATTGACACTGCTTCTCTCTCTCTACCCCTCACCGCTGCCATTTATCCAAGATTCCATTCATGCCTGGCGCCCTCAAAAATTACAAAGTTGTTTTACACCCTATCAGTTCCCTATTTAACTACAACTTACGTTAGGTGACAGCCATTTTTGTGGGTAAAAAATGAACAATCTAATACTAGCAATTTTATATGGTTCTAGCTAATATTTATCTACTGGATTACACAATTCTTTCACACACATTATCTCACTTACTCTTCCCAGCATTTACTGAGGAGGGCCCCTATGGTTGCAGACTCCTACTCACACCCTTGGGTCATCCCCTCCCCTTGAGTGTGGGTTGAACCTACATATTTTGCTTCTAACAAACAGAATACAACAGAAGTGACAAGATGTCACTTCAGAGGTCAGGTTACAAAAGGCTGCAACTTCTGTCTTGCTTGGACATTCTCCCTGGCTCTTCTCACTCCCTTGCTCCGAGGAAGCCAGCTGCTGTGCTGTGAGCTGCCCTATGGAGAGGCCCACAAGGCAAGGAAGTGAGGACACCCGCTGGCTGGCAGCTCTCGAGGAATTTGTGATGGTCAGTTTTATGTGCCAACCTGGCCAGGCTACAGTACCCAGCCATTAAATTAAACACACATCTTGGTGTTGCTGTGAAGGTATTTTGTAGATGTGATTGACATCTAGAAGTTGACTTTTTGCAAAAGAGATTTTCCTAGATAATCTGGGTCTGATTCAATTCACTGAAAGCCCTTAAAAACAGAACCAAGGTTTCCCTGAGGATGTGGATTATAGCATCAGCTTCTGCCCAAAAGATTTCACCTGCCTTCCTCACAGCCTGCCGTATGAATTTCAGACTAACCTAGTCACACCCCACAATTACATAAGCCAGGTCCTTGCAATATATAGATCTAGATACATAGAGATGTGGGTGCAGGTGTGGATGTGAACATGGACTTGGACAAGGACATAGGCGTAGACACATCCTACTGGTTCTGTTTCCCTCTGGTGAAGCAGTAACATATACAGACATGAATCCAGCCCTCAACCACTGAGTGAGCTTGGGCGTGGATCCACCCCCAATCAAGCCCTCAGATGAGACACAAGCCACCACCTTGACTGCAGTCTTATGAGAGACACTGAGCCAGAGACACTCAGCTAAGCTGTATCTGGATTCTTAGAGAAACTGTGAGATAATAAATGTTAGTGATACTGTGTTCCCCAGGGCACCTAGCTAAGAGGCCAGGAAGAAGGGGCAATTTTCTATTTTATGCAAAGGTAGTCTTATGGGATGGCAATAGCCCTGAGCTGAGGAAAGGGAAAGGGTGTTTGTCTTCATCTTACTAATGAAAAATAAATTTCATGGAGACCTAGTCTCAGAGAGATTAAGCATCTTGCCCAAAGTCGAGAGCTAGAACTAAAAACAGGAGTCAAGTTCCAGTCTAGAGTTTTCTAGTAAGCCATTTGCCACCTGGATTGCTAGTCCTATATCCTTACTCTGCCCCATGGCGCCTACAACAGCCTCCTTGCTTTCTGACACAACAGGGTGAAAATCTTGCCCATTTTCTGCTTCAGACCATGAGTCAGTCTCTTTTTTTCCAAAAAAAAACCTCTGATTCCTTTTACAGGGAAGTTGTATTAGAAACCACAATCTGGATGTCATTGTTTCTTGGCCCTTTTGATGGACAGAACCAGGAAATACTTTTTAAGAAAAAAAATATCATAAGACCATTCTGATATATCCCATTCAAATTTAATATTAGAAGGTTTTGATTTAACTTCTTTGATTTTATGCTGTATCTCTTTTATACTAGAAATCTTAATTTCTAATGACAGTCCAATAATTATGTATTTGTTTTACATTAATAACTTATAATAGTCTCATATTAACAATATTAATATTACTACTGACAAGAAGAGTGCTGAATGGAGTTTAAGAATTATTTGATCTGCTATTGATCCTTAGAAGAATTTTCCTAGAGATATGGATTCAAAACATTGTGTTGAAAGTCACACCAAGGAAGTATGTTTTCTGTGTGGTTCTTCTTTACCTTGATAGGGGTAGGGTCAATTGTTTTCAGTTTTTAGGAACTGCTTTTTATCTTACTTTTATTTCTTTTGTTAAACTATGTAAAACATGTGCATGGTTCCAGAATAAAACTATATACTAAACATATTCCTGGAAATCTTCTACCTCGTGTCCTACACCGCTATCCTTGGATGACCACCACTATTAGTTTTGTGTATTCTTCTAGCCTTTCTTTTTGAAAACACAAGTAAATATGTATCTACACAAGGAGTCGCATACCATAAACATCATTCTACACCTTGTGTTTCTCACCTGATGCCAAAACCTCGTCCTCTGTGCACTAGTGCTAAATCAAATCTCAGAGACAGAGTTTGGGGTGAAGTAGAAAAGAATAGCTTTATTGTTTTGCCAGGCAAAGGGGGACACAGTGGCCTCAGGTCACGCAAAACTCTGTGTCCCAACCTGGTGGAATTTGGTGAGGAGTTTCATAGCAATGGTTCAAGGGTGGGGTTGCTGATGAGGATCAGGGTGTGTGCAGGGCCTGCACTCCTTTAATCTGGCCTCAGGTGGTCTCCTGAGGAGCTCCTCAGGTTATCAAACTGTGACCTTCTCTGGAATGAAGAATGCTAACATCTTCCGTTTGTTGGGGGTTTCAGTTCTGGAGAAGAGCTCAAAGCTATTGTTCTGTGTATCCCTTGTGGTGGAACCAGGACCTGCCCCAAGGCTGCACTATTGTTTCTTGACTGTTCCTCCCCTGTCTCTGCATCCCCTTCCTTCCCTGATTAGCAACTGTTTGAATCTGCCCTTCAGGACTCAGGGAAGGTCATGGAGGCTGGAGTCTATTACCTACAAACGAGAAATGGGGGACACAGAAAAGCTTCCATGCCCAGGAGCCCCACAGGATCCTGTGTGGTTTCACACCTAACAATATATCCTAGAGAACAACCCATATCTGTGTAAGAAACCTTCTCCATTCTTTTTCATGTCTTCAGAGTGATTTGTTATGTGGATGTACCCTGCTTCATGCAAGAGAGCCTTTTGAGGAACATCTTCTGTAATTCATAACTGATTCTCATCAGATAGGTCCAGGACAAATGAAGAGGACCTTCTCTCTCCACCCACCTCTCAGCACAGAGAATGAAACTAAACTTTAGCCAAGATGCCAAGTCTCTTGTTCATAACCAGTGAATCGTTGACCTCCCCTCCACACACACTTTTACCCAAATTGATTAAGAGAGAAAAGAAACGTCACTGCCCCACTGCCTTGCCTTTGGTGCATGCCATTTCTCCCTCCACGCAGGGTTCCTCTCCTCCCACACTGCTGAAAGGCCTCTTGCCAAGTGCCCAAGATGCCCCTGCTGCTTGATCTAGTTGACCAGACTCAGGTCATCTTCTCCATGAACTTCAGCCACATTCGTTCACTAGCCACATTTTTACTCCTTTTGCTCCCTCTCCTTGGGTTTTGTCACAAGACTCTGGTCTCCTCCCACCCCTCTGGACGTTCCTCTTTTCCTTCTTTCTTGCTCTGTCTGTTCCTCCGGGTTCTTAAACACACCCTCTTCTTATCTAACGACTGTTCTTGGTGATTTTCATTCATTCTTACTGCTTCTATTATGTTCTAGATTCCTAGATTTAGGTCTCCAGCCCAGATGTTTCTCCTGGGCTCTCAGACCTATACAACCAACTACCTCTCAGACAGTTCCACTTGGATGACCCCATCCATTACAAACTCTCTCTGTCCAAACTGATGAAATAAAATTTATCTATTAAAACAGGACAAGAAAAACTTAAACATAAAATTCTCTCTGTGTCCATTTGGGCCTCCTCCCTCCCTAATGTGCAGCGGGCATCGGCATTACACATTAACCAGAGCTGCTCAAAGACGGGAGTGCCTGCTCGACAGCAAAGATCAATCTGTTTTCTTTCTTCTGACCTTAGCAACGTAACTTCTTAAACAATAGCATTCTTTCCCAGCTCTGTAGGGGGTGATGATGACTTGCTGCTCGCTTTGTACATGCTTACCTGGACTATGAATCCTTGGGGAACTTTATGTGAAATATCAGTACATCATTTTGATGTACGATCCTTTGTCTCAAAAATGTAGCTGACTGGGCTTCCCTGGTAGCGCAGTGGTTGGGAGTCCTCCTGCCGATGCAGGGGACACGGGTTCGTGCCCCGGTCCGGGAGGATCCCACATGCCGCGGAGCGGCTGGGCCCGTGAGCCATGGCCGCTGAGCCTGCGCGTCCGGAGCCTGTGCTCCGCAACGGGAGAGACCACAGCAGTGAGAGGCCCGCGTACCGCCAAAAAAAATTGTAGCTGACTATGCCTTCGACTTCTATCAGGCAGAACAGTTCTCAGAGCTTCCTGAGAATCTGCTTCCTGGGTTAGCATCCTCAGTTTGGCTCCAATAAAACTCCCTCTTTTTCTTCTTGATACTTACTTGAATTTTCATCAACAAAACCTACATTCAATATCTTCTCTCTCAAATGCCAGTCCTCCTTTTGTGTTTTCTATCCCAGAAAATGGAACCACTATCTACCCAATTACCAGGCCTGAAACTCTTGGTATCATCCTATTCTCTCCTTCTCTTAGTCCCCATATTTAATTAATCACCAAGTCTGTACATCTCACTCCTTAAATATTTCCCTGCAATTATCCCCATGGCCTGGGTCATTTCCTCTTGCACAGATTACTATCATGGAACTCCTGTCTTCCAGTTTTACCTGCCTTTAACCCAACCTATACAGAAAAGCCAGAGCAAAATTTTGTTTATAGAAGTTTTTATAGAAGCTTTTTTAAATTCACAGCCTAGAGTTTACGTATTTGGCCCTTAGTTCTTCCATGTGATTTTTTTTTAATAAATCTATTTATTTATTTATTTATTATTTGCTGCATTGGGTCTTCGTTGCTGTGAGCGGGCTTTCTCTAGTTGCGGAGAGCGGGGCTACTCTTCATTGCAGTGTGGGGGCTTCTCACTGCGGTGGCTTCTCTTTGTTGTGCAGCACGGGCTCTAGGCATGCGGGCTTCAGTAGTTGTGGCACGTGGGCTTCAGTAGTTGTGGCACATGGGCTTCAGTAGTTGTGGTATGTGGGCTCAGTAGTTGTGGCTTGCAGACTCTAGAGTGCAGGCTCAGTAGTTGTGGCACATGGGCTTAGTTGCTCCACGGCATATGGGATCTTCCCAGACTAGGGCTCGAACTCATGTCCCCTGCATTGGCAGGCGGATTCTTAACCACTGTGCCACCAGGGAAAGTCCCCTATATGATTTTTAAGGTCAGTTTGTTGACTTCTATTAAAAGCCTTGTTGGGATTTTTGCTGGAATTGCATTGAATGTACAGATGAATTTTAAAAGAAGTGACAACCTACAGCACTGGATTTTTCCAAACATGAATATGATATGTCTCTCCATTTATTTAATTCTTATTTTGTTCTTCAATGAAGATATATAATTTTCCTCACAAATTTCTTTCACATTTTGGTTAAATTAATCTTAAATAGCTTATAGTTTTTGTTGCTGTTACTAAAGAAATTTTTGAAATTATCTTTTAAAAACTTTTTATTTTGAAATAATTATATATTCACAAGAAGTTGCAAAAATAACACAGAGAAGTAGTAGTATTACTTTTAAAGTGGTTGTTGTTAGTATGCTATTTGCTTATGTATATTGATCTTACATCCAGCAACCGTGATGAGTTATCTATGGTTTTACTAGTTTCTGTATATTATCTTCAGGTGTTCAGTCATATCATCTGCAAGAAGTAAACATTTTTTTCATTCCAGTCCTTACATCTCTTTTTCTCTTGCTTTATTTTGCTTTTTACATTCTTCAATATAGCACTGAATAGAAACAGTGAAAGCAAGCTTCCTTGTCTTGTTTCTTACTTTAGAGCAGAGTTTCTCAATCTCAGCACTACTGACTTCATAGGAGGTGTAGCAGCATCCCTGGCCTCTACCAGTAGATGCTGGATGCCATAGCACAGAGCCCTCACCCCCATCCACACCATACCCACTGCAGGTTGTGACAACCGAGAAGATCTCCAGACATTGCCAAATGTCCCTTGAGAGGCAATATTGCCTCTGTTCCAGTCGAGAAACACCACTTTAAAAGGTGTTCTCACATTTCACCATTAGGTTTGATTTTTGCTGTAACCTTTCTATATATACCAATTAGGGTTTAGGGTTACATACCTCAGAATCTGATTCAGGCTAAACTTATCACAAAAGGGACAACAAAAAAGAGATGGCAGGTTTCTAACAGAATCAATGAGAAGGCTGAAAAAAGCAGGCTTAGAGAATAGGCATGAACCAAGGAGGCTATGCAGGAACCCAGGGCCCAGGGAAATTTCCAGAAACAGCCTGGTGAGGGTACTGGCGGGAAGCTTCTGCCCTTGCCACCGGGGACAGCCCCAAACCAGAGCTGCTTCTTTGTGAAACCCATTCCTTATCAAGGTCACTGGTAGAGCATCCAATCGGCTAGGTTTAAGTCACAGAGCAGCTGGGGGCGAGCAGGGACAGGATCAGACTTTGGGGCCTCTAGAACAGTAGATGGGGCTGGGCTGTCACTGACACTCACAGAAAAGTGGATTTCCCGAATGTAGGAAGGAGATTCAGATGCTGAGCAGACTAAAAATATACACGAATATTGAGAAGTAAAATATAATCGATATGGAATACAACTGCATTTATCAGGTTCAGGAAATATTTTCAAAGCCTAATTTGGTTTTTTTTTTTTTTCCTTTGGCTTGAGGATTAGTTTGATTTGTCAACTGAGCTAGGCTAGAGTCCCCAGTTATCCAATCAAACACTAATCAAGGTGTTGCAGTGCCAGTATCTTGTAAATGTGGTTAGGAAAGCAGGCTACTCGCCATTGAAGTAATCGCCAGTGGGATGAGGGTGGGCCTCATCCAATCAGTTGAAGGCCTTAAGAGTCTACTGAAGTTTCCTAAGGAAGAAGAAATTCTGCCTCAGGACTGCAACATCAGCTCTTGCATGAACGTCTCCAGCCTGCTGACCTGCCCTACAGATTTCAGATTTGCCAGCCCCTCAGTTACCTAAGCCAATTGCTTGCAATAAATGTGTGTGTGTGTGTGTGTGTGTGTGTGTGTATTCTGTTAATATATAGATTTGAGTAAAAATATATACTTTTTCTGTTTCTCTGGAGAATACTGACTGATAACAAACGGTGTTTCATTTTATTAAATGTTTTATCTGCATTTAATAAGAGAATCTTCTTTTTTCTCCTTGGGGCAGAGACAGCTAGTTTTCCCCTATTATCTGTTCTCTTTTTCTTCCATAGTAGTAAAATTTCAGGGGACACGTGGCCACTCAATACTTTCCTCAAATCCCTTGAAGCTAGATGTATCCATGTGACTAAGTTCTGGCTGCTGAGTTGTGATTTGAAGTATGTGCGGTTGCCATGTCTTTGTCTTGCCCTTGAAGTCACCCGGGAAGAGCAGGGGATGGATAGGAAGGCATGCCTGTTTCTCCCATTTCTTCCTTCCTACTGCCTGGGATATATCATGACGGCAGCTGGAGCAGCCATCTGGACCAGAAGATGGAAGCCATGTGTTGAAGGGGGCAAGGCAATGACTGAGTGTAAGTCACTATTGACCATGAGTCACCACACCAGCTTTAGACCATCTGTGCAGAGTTTTGTGTAAGACACAAAATTCTGTCTTGTTAAAATTGCTGTTATTTTAGATCTCTCTGCTCCAGGAGCCAAACTTACACCCTAATACATCCTGTTAATGTAAATTACACCGACTTTCGAATCTTAAACAATATTGTCATTTTGTTTGTTTGTTTGTTTTGCGGTACGCAGGCCTCTCACTGTTGTGGCTTCTCCCGTTGCGGAGCACAGGCTCCGGACGCGCACGCTCAGCGGCCATGGCTCACGGGCCCAGCCGCTCCGCGGCACGTGGGATCCTCCCAGACCGGGGCACGAACCCGTGTCCCCTGCATCGGCAGGCGGACTCTCAACCACTGAGCCACCAGGGAAGCCCCTGTCATATATTTTAATGTACTACAGCATTCCATTTGGTAGTGGATTATTTTTGGTTTTTACATCTATTTTCTTTTTAACTTGGCTTGAGTATGAGCTTTCTATCACTGTGTAGCAAATTGCCTCACGCTATTTATTCTCTCACAGCTCTGCAGGCGGGAAGTCTGGGTGTGCTGGAGAGGGCTCCACTAAGGACCTCACACTGTCAAAAAGTGTCAGCCAGGCTGGATCCTTATTTGAAAGTTTGGGGGAAGAATCCACTTCCAAGTTCATCCAGGTTGTTGGCACATTCTGTTCCTCGAAGCTGTAGGACTGAAGTCCCACTTCTGCGCTGGTTGTCAGCTGAAGATGTGCACATTCCCTGACAATGGCCACCCCCATCCTTAAGCCAGCAACAGCATGTTGCAGTCTCAATTTTGGCATCACTGTGACTTCTTTCTGCCACTAGCCAGGAGAAACGCTCTGCTTTTAAAGAGCTCGTGTGATTAGAATAGACTCACCCAGATAATCTCCCTTTTCATTAGCTCAAAGCCAACTGATTGGTAACCTTACTTACATCTGCAAAATCCCTTTTTCCATGTAATGTAATGTAATCATGGCTGTGATGTCTCATCATATTCACAGTCCTTGAGATCAGGGTGGGAGATCTCAGGGGACCGTTTTAGAATTATGTCCCACCACATGCTGTGAAGCCATTCATTATCTGGTTCCAAGTTATCTAGTCTTGTCTCGTCAGCTCAGGCTGCCATAACAAACACCATAGACTGGGTGGCTTCAAGAACAGAAATTTATTTCTCACAGTTCTGGAGGCTCAAAGTCTAAGACCAAGGCACCAGAAGACTCGGTTCCTGGTGAGACATCTCTTCCTGGTTTTCAGACAAATGTCTTCTTGGTCTTCTTGCTGTATCCTCACACAGAGGAGAGAGAAATTCTCTCTCTCATGTCTCTTCTTATAAGGGCACTAATCCCATCATGAGGACTCCATCCTCACAGTCTAATCACTTCCCAAGGATCCCACCTCCGAATACCATCACACTGGGGATTAGGGCTTCCACATATGAATTTGAGGGGGACACAGACATTGAGTCCATAGCATGTCTTATCCCTTGGTCCTGCCCCTATGGACTTGGCTTCTGCTTACTGAGCAGTATTTCCTTCCCCAACTCACCATTTTGTCCCTGAAGCCCTCCTGCGCCTCCCATGAGGCGGAGTCTTACACAGGTCTCAGGTTAGAGTTCACTTTTTCTGGAGAGCTTTCCTGGTCCGTCAAGAATACGTTAGATCCTTCTCTGTGTGCGCCCATCGCACCCAGCATGAAACTTACCAACACAGCCCTTATCACACTGCACTGTGAATGCCTGTCAACAAACCATTTCCTTTACTAGAAAATGAATTCCATGAGGGCAGGAAACCCGGCCCACAGTAAGTGTTCAACAAAAATTTGATGAATGAATGCATAGCAATTGGCTGTCAGTAAACTGTTGGAAAGCTAAGCACATAATTGCTTTACGATGTATACCTCTGGCTCTAAATTTGAATTCTAGGCTTTACTGCCATGCAGTTGGAGTTAGAACTCCAGGGCCAATTTCTAGATGTGCACCTTTGCTATGAACTAAATGTTTTTGTCCCCCTCCCTCCTCATGATGGGATTAAGAGACACCAGAGATATGAGCTTGCTTGCTCTCCTCCAAGTAAGGAAAACGAGGAAACACACCTCACCAGAAACCAGACTGTTGGCACCTTGATCTCGGACTTCTAGCCCCCAGATCTGTGAGAAATAAATTTCTGTTCTTAAAGCCACCCTGTCTGTGGTATTTTTGTTACAGAAGGCTGAGCTGACTCAGACAGACTTGGGCAAATTCTTTAAACTTTCCGAGTCTCTGAGTCGGATGGTTTTAACTTTGAGATCTTTGCTTACACTTTGCAAGATCAAATGCAGAATGGTGTATGTGTATATATATATATATATATATATATATACACACATAAATATGTATATATATTTATATAGATATACATATTTATATACATATACATATATATACATATTTATGTGTATATATATATATATAAAATATCTTAAGTGCTATGATTTAATGTAGCATTCAAAATCCAAAAGGAGCTAAAATTACAGAGAAATGAATAAATGACCTTGTTTCTGGTGTTTTCTCCTGTAGATAAGTCCGATCTAACTTAGTTTCATCGTCTCTGCAATAAGGAGGTTGGACCCGTGGGTCTCCAAGGCCCCTCTCCTGTCTGATACTCTGGGCTTCTTACCTGAGATGAGCAGGCATCACTAAAAGTATTACTGCTAAAAGCACTAATTAAAAGACTGCCTTAATATAGACGCAGTCAGGTTCTCACGACTGAACAGGAATCTAACTGTTGAGTTCCAATCTTCATCTCTACTGATGAAGGACAGTGTCCTCCAGAAACCTTCAGGGCCACAGTGCTGTTCAAATAACAAGAGGATAAACAGAAGCATTGGTCAGCCCAGAGTCAGGATTGGCTGCAGGTGCGTGATGGGAAGAATATTTTGTCATGGTTCATAGACATTGTCCATATGGCATGAACATGCAGAGCAGAACCACCTAGAACTCTAAAGACAGTACCGGTGGGCTTCCCTGGTGGCGCAGTGGTTGAGAGTCCGCCTGCCGATGCAGGGAACATGGGTTCGTGCCCCGGTCTGGGAAGATCCCACATGCCGTGGAGCGGCTGGGCCCGTGAGCCATGGCCGCTGAGCATGCGCGTCCAGAGCCTGTGCTCCGCAATGGGAGAGGCCACAACAGTGAGAGGCCTGCGTACCACACACACAAAAAAAGACAGTACCGGATCTGTTATCTTTGTTGTTTCCTACCTAAGTGACTCTTTTCTAGACCTACCTTATAGCTCTGCGTCATGAGATAGTACACCTGACATCACCTGACATCAGTCATAGGACACTCCTGAGTTCAGTCGCTATTCCATGTGGGCAGAGGAACTCACCAGGCCAACGTGAAGGGAATTGTTGATGTCACAGTTTATTTCTCCTTTGGCTTCTTAATCACCTAACACAGGTCACTTTGTCTGTTGTAAGCTGGGGATAATTCTAGTGGCTATTCAAATAGGAATTAAATGAAATAATGTACATAAATCAATTGCTAATACCTAGTAAATGCTTATTGTTAGCTGACCATTTAAGCTATTTAGGACTAGTGGACTCATGGGCAGAAAAGGTAGACAGCTACTTAAGAAGTATGTTTCAAGAAGCATGAGAAAGGGACTTCCCTGGTTGTCCAGTGGGTAAGACTCCATGCTCCCAATACAGGTGGCCCAGGTTTGATCCCTGGCTGGGGAACTAGATCCTGCAAAGATACACCACAACTAAGAGTTTGTATGCCACAACTAAAGAAGCCCACATGCCACAACTAAAGATCCTGCAGGAGTGATTGACAGGAGATCAGGAAGATGGCGGAAGAGTAAGACGCGTAGATCACCTTCCTTCCCACAGATACACCAGAAATACACCTACACGTGGAACAACTCCTACAGAACACCTACTGAACCCTGGCAGAAGACCTCAGATCTCCCAATAAGGCAAGAAACTCTCCACATACCTGGGTAGGGCAAAAGAAAAAAGAAAAAACAGAGACAAAAGAATAGGGATGGGGCCTGCACCAGTAGGAGGGAGCTGTGAAGGAGGAAAGGTTTCCACACACTAGGAGCCCCTTCGCAGGCGGAGACTGCGGGTGGCGGAGGGGGGAAGCTTTGGAGCTGCAGAGGAGAGCACAGCAACAGAGGTGTGGGGGGCATAGCGGAGAGATTCCCACACAGAGGATCGGTGCCGACCGGCACTCACCAGCCTGAGACGCTTGTCTGCTCAGGTGGGTGGGGCTGGGAGCTGAGGCTCGGGCTTCAGTCGGGGCGCAGGGAGAGGACTGGGGCTGGCGGTGGAAACACAGCCTGCAGGGGGCTAGTGCATGACGGCTAGCCGGGAGGGAGTCCGGGGAAAAGTCTGGACCTGCCGAAGAGGCAAGAGACTTTTTCTTCCCTCTTTGTTTCCTGGTGCGGGAGGGGAGGGGATTAAGAGCACCGCTTAAAGGAGCTCCAGAGACGGGCGCGAGCTGCGGCTAACAGTGCAGACACCACAGACGGGCATGAGACGCTAAGGCTGCTGCTGCCGCCACCAAGAAGCCTGTGTGCAAAAACAGGTCACTATCCACAACCCCTTCCGGGGAGCCGGTGCAGCCTGCCACTGACAGGGTCCCGGGATCCAGGGACAACTTCCCCGGGAGAATGCATGGCGTGCCACAGGCTGGTGCAACGTCCCGCCGGCCTCTGCCCCGCAGGTTCGCCCCGCATCTGCACCCCTTCCTCCCCACGGCCTGAGTGAGCCAGAGCCCCCGAATCAGCTGCTCCTTTAACCCCGTCCTCTCTGAGGGAAGAACAGACGCCCTCAGGCGACCTACATGCAGAGGCGGGGCCAAATCCAAAGCTGAGCCCTGGGAGCTGTGCGAACAAAGGAGAAAGGGAAATCTCTCCCAGCAGCCTCAGGAGCAGCGGATTAAAGCTCCACAATCAACTTGATGTACCCTGCATCTGTGGAATACATGAATCATCCCAAATTGAGGAGGTGGACTTTGAGAGCAAGATTTACTATTTTTTCCCCATTTCCTCTTTTTGTGAGTGTGTATGTGTATGCTTCTGTGAGAGATTTTGTCTGTATAGCTTTGCTGTCACCATTTGTCCTAGGGTTCTATCCGTCCATTTTTTTCTTTTGTTGTTTTGTTTTGTTTTGTTTTTTTCTTTTTAAAAAAACGTTTTTCTTAATAATTATTTTTTATTTTAATAACTTTATTTTATTTTATCCTCTTTCCTCTTTCTTTCTTTCTTTTCTTTCTCTCTTCCTTCCTTTCTCCCTTTCTTTCTTTCTTTCTTTCTTTCTTTCTTTCTTTCTTTCTTTCTTCCTTCCTTCCTTCCTTCCTTTCTCTCTTTCTCCCTTTCTCTCCCTTTCTTTCTTTCTTTCTTTCTTTCTTTCTTTCTTTCTTTCTTTCTTTCTTTCTTTCTTTCTTTCTTTCTTTCTTTCTTTCTTTCTTTCTTTCTTTCTTTCTTTCTTTCTTTCTTTCTTTCTTTCTTTCTTTCTTTCTTTCTTTCTTCTTTTTCTCCCTTTTATTCTGAGCCGTGTGGATGAAAGGCTCTTGGTGCTGCAGCCAGCAGTCAGTGCTATGCATCAGAGTTGGGAGAGCCAACTTCAGGACACTGGTCCACAAGACACCTCCCAGCTCCACATAATATCAAATGGCGACAATCTCCCAGAGATCTACATCTCAACACCAGCACCCAGCTTCACTCAACAACCAGCAAGCTACAGTGCTGGACAGCCTCTCCCAAACAACTAGCAAGACAGGAACACAACCCCACCCATCAGCAGAGAGGCTGCCTAAAATCATATTAAGGCCACAGACACCCCAAAACACACCACCAGATGTAGACCTGCCCACCAGAAAGACAAGATCCAGCCTCATCCACCACAACACAGGCACTAGTCCCGTCCATCAGGAAGCCTACACAACCCACTGAACCAACTTTAGCCACCGGGGACAGACACCAAAAACAATGGGAACCACGAAACTGCAGCCTGCAAAAAGGAGACCCCAAACACAGTAAGATAAGCAAAATGAGAAGACAGAAAAACACAGAGCAGATGAAGGAGCAAGAAAAAAAACCCACCAGACCTAACAAATGAAGAGGAAATAGGCAGTCTACCAGAAAAAGAATTCAGAATAATGATAGTAAAGATTATCCCAAATCTTGGAAATGGAATAGAGAAAATGCAAGAAACATTTAACAAGGACCTAGAAGAACTAAAGATAAAACAAGCAATGATGAACAACACAATAAATGAAATTAAAAATACTCTAGATGGGATCAATAGCAGAATAACTGAGGCAGAAGAACGGATAAGTGACCTAGAACATAAAATAGTGGAAATAACTACTGCAGAGCAGAAGAAAGAAAAAAGAATGAAAAGAATTGAGGACAGTCTCAGAGACCTCTGGGACAACATTAAATGCACCAACATTCGAATTATAGGGGTCCCAGAGGAAGAAGAGAAAAAGAAAGGGGCTGAGAAAATATTTGAAGAGATCAGATTTGAAAACTTCCCTAATATGGGAAAGGAAATAGTTAATCAAGTCCAGAAAGCACAGAGAGTCCCATACAGGATAAATCCTAGGAGAAGCACGCCAAGACACATATTAATCAAACTGTCAAAAATTAAATACAAAGAAAACATATTAAAAGCAGCAAGGGAAAAACAACAAATAACACACAAGGGAATCCCCATAAGGTTAACAGCTGATCTTTCAGCAGAAACTTTGCAAGCCAGAAGGGATTGGCAAGACATATTTAAAGTGATGAAGGAGGAAAAGCTACAACCAAGATGACTCTACCCAGCAAGGATCTCATTCAAATTTGATGGAGAAATTAAAAACTTTACAGACAAGCAAAAGCAGAGAGAGTTCAGCCCCACCAAACCAACTTTACAACAAATGCTAAAGGACATTCTCTAGCCAAGAAACACAAGAGAAGGAAAAGACCTACAATAACAGACACAAAACAATTAAGAAAATGGGAATAGGAACATACATATCAATAATTACCTTAAATGTAAATGGAATAAATGCTCCCACTAAAAGACACAGACTGGCTGAATGGATACAAAAACAAGGCCCATATATATGCTGTCTACAAGAGACCCACTTCAGACATAGAGACACATACAGACTGAAAGTAAGGGGATGGAAAAAGATATTCCATGCAAATGGAAATCAAAAGAAAGCTGTAGTAGCAATTCTCATATCAGACAAAATAGACATTAAAATAAAGACTATTAGAGGAGACAAAGAAGGACACTACATAATGATCAAGGGATCGATCCAAGAAGATATAACAATTGTAAATATTTATGCTCCCAACATAGAAGCACCTCAATACATAAGTCAAACATTAACAGCCATAAAAGGGGAAATCGACAGTAACACATTCATAGTAGGGGACTTTAACACCCCAGATCATCCAAAATGAAAATAAATAAGGAAACACAAGACTTAAATGATACATTAAATGATACATTAAACAAGATGGACTTAATTGATATTTATAGGACATTCCATCCAAAACCAACATAATAAACACAGTTTTCTCAAGTGCTCATGGAACATTCTCCAGGATACATCATATCTTGGGTCACAAATCAAGCCTTGGTAAATTTAAGAAAATTGAAATCGTATAAGTACCTTTTCCAACCACAATGCTATGAGACTAGATATCAATTACAGGAAAAGATCTGTAAAAAATACAAACACATGGAGGCTAAACAGTACACTACTTAATAACGAAGTGATCACTGAAGAAATCAAAGAGGAAATCAAAAAATACCTAGAAACAAATGACAATGGAGACACGATGACCCAAAACCTATGGGGTGCAGCAAAAGCAGTTCTAAGTGGGAAGTTTATAGCAATACAATCCTACCTTAAGAAACAGGAAACATCTCGAATAAACATCCTAACCCTGCACCTAAAGCAATTAGAGAAAGAAGAACAAAAACACCCCAAAATTAGCAGAAGGAAAGAAAACATGAAGATCAGATCAGAAACAAATGAAAAAGAAATGAAGGAAACAATAGCAAAGATCAATAAAACTAAAAGCTCATTCTTTGAGAAGATAAACAAAATTGATAAACCATTAGCCAGACTCATCAAGAAAAAAAGGGAGAAGACTCAAATCCATAGAATTAGAAATGAAAAAGAGAAGTAACAACTGACACTGCAAAAATACAAAAGATCATGAGAGATTACTACAAGCAACTCTATGCCAATAAAATGGACAACCTGGAAGAAATGGACAAATTCTTAGAAAAGCACAACCTGCCAAGACTGAATCAGGAAGAAATAGAAAATATGAACAAACCAATCACAAGCACTGAAATTGAAAGTGTGATTAAAAATCTTCCAACAAACAAAAGCCCAGGACCAGATGGCTTCACAGGCGAATGCTATCAAACATTTAGAGAAGAGCTAACACCTATCCTTCTCAAAATCTTCCAAAATGTAGCAGAGGGAGAAAAACTCCCAAACTCATTCTACGATGCCACCATCACCCTGATACCAAAACCAGACAAGGAAGTCACAAAGAAAGAAAACTACAGGCCAATATCACTGATGAACATAGATACAAAAATCCTCAACAAAATACTAGCAAACAGAATCCAACAGCACATTAAAAGGATCATACACCATGATCAAGTGGGATTTATTCCAGGAATGCAAGGATTCTTCAATATATGCAAATCAATCAACGTGATACACCATATTAACAAATTGATTTAAAAAACATATGATCATCTCAATAGATGCAGACAAAGCTTTTGAAAAAATTCAACACCCATATATGACAAAAACCCTGCAGAACGTAGGCATAGAGGGAACTTTCCTCAACATAAAAAAGGCCATATATGACAAACCCACAGCCAACATCGTCCTCAGTGGTGAGAAACTGAAAGCATTTCCACTAAGATCAGGAACAAAACAAGGTTGCCCACTCTCACCACTCTTATTCAACATAGTTTTGGAAGTTTTAGCCACAGCAATCAGAGAAGAAAAGGAAATAAAAGGAATCCAAATCGGAAAAGAAGAAGTAAAACTGCCACTGTTTGCAGATGACATGATACTATACATAGAGAATCCTAAGGATGCTACCAGAAAACTATTAGGGCTAATCAATGAATTTGGTAAAGTAGCAGGATACAAAATTGATGCACAGAAATCTCTGGCATTCCTATACACTAATGATGAAAAATCTGAAAGTGAAATCAAGAAAACACTCCTATTTACCACTGCAACAAAAAGAATAAAATATCTAGGAATAAACTACCTATGGAGACAAAAGACCTGTATGCAGAAAATTATAAGACACTGATGAAAGAAATTAAAGATGATACAAATAGATGGAGAGATATACCATGTTCTTGGACTGGAAGAATCAACATTGTGAAAATGACTCTACTACCCAAAGCAATCTACAGATTCAATGCAATCCCTATCAAACTACCACTGGCATTTTTCACAGAACTAGAACAAAAAATTTCACAATGTGTATGGAAACACAAAAGACCCCGAATAGCCAAAGCAATCTTGAGAACAAAAAAAGGAGCTGGAAGAATCAGGCTCCCTGACTTCAGACTAAACTACAAAGCTACAGTAATCAAGACAGTATGGTACTGGCACAAAAAAAGAAATATAGATCAATGGAACAGGATAGAAAGCCCAGAGAAAAACCCATGCACATATGGTCACCTTATCTTTGATAAAGGAGGCAGGAATGTACAGTGGAGAAAGGACAGCCTCTTCAATAAGTGGTGCTGGGAAAACTGGACAGGTACATGTAAAAGTATGAGACTAGATCACTCCCTAACTCCATACACACACAAATAAGCTAGAATGGATTAAAGACCTAAATGTAAGGCCAGAAACTATCAAACTCTTAGAGGAAAACATAGGCAGAACGCTCTATGACATAAATCACAGCAAGATCCTTTTTGACCCACCTCCTAGAGAAATGCAAATAAAAACTAAAATAAACAAATGGGACCTAATGAAACTTCAAAACTTTTGCACAGCAAAGGAAACCATAAATAAGACCAAAAGACAACCCTAAGAATGGGAGAAAATATTTGCAAATGAAGCAACTGACAAAGGATTAATTTCCAAAATTTACAAGCAGCTCATGCAGCTCAATAACAAAAAAACAAACAACCCAATTCAAAAATGGGCAGAAAATCTAAATAGACATTTCTCCAAAGAAGATATACAGACTGCCAACAAACACATGAAAGAATACTCAACATCATTAATCATTAGAGAAATGCAAATCAAAACTACAATGAGATATCATCTCACACCAGTCCGAATGGCCATCATCAAAAAATCTAGAAACAATAAATGTTGGAGAGGACGTGGAGAAAATGGAACACTCTTGCACTGCTGTTGGGAATGTGAATTGGTACAGCCACTATGGAGAACAGTATGGAGGTTTCTTAAAAAACTACAAATAGAACTACCATATGACCCAGCAATCCCACTCCTGGGCATATACCCTGAGAAAACCATAATTCAAAAAAGAGTCATGTACCAAAATGTTCATTGCAGCTCTATTTACAATAGCCAGGAGATGGAAACAACCTAAGTGCCCATCATCGGATAAATGGATAAAGAAGATGTGGCACATATATACAATGGAATATTACTCAGCCATAAAAAGAAATGAAATTGAGCTCTTTGTAATGAGGTGGGTAGACCTAGAGTCTGTCATACAGAGTGAAGTAAGTCAGAAAGAGAAAGACAAATACTGTATGCTAACACATATATATGGAATTTAGGGGGAAAAAATGTCATGAAGAACCTAGGGGTAAGACAGGAATAAAGACACAGACCTACTAGAGAACGGACTTGAGGATATGGAGAGGGGGAAGGGTGAGCTGTGACAAAGCGAGAGAATGGCATGGACATATATACACTACCAAACGTAAGGTAGATAGCTAGTGTGAAGCAGCTGCATAGCACAGGGAGATCATCTCCGTGCTTTGTGACCGCCTGGAGGGGTGGGATAGGGAGGGTGGGAGGGAGGGAGACGCAAGAGGGAAGAGATATGGGAACATATTTATATGTATAACTGATTCACTTTGTTATAAAGCAGAAACTAACACACCATTTTAAAGCAATTATACCCCAATAAAGGTGTTTAAAAAAAAAAATAGATCCTGCATGCTGCAACTAAGACCTGGCACAGACTAAATAAATAAATAAATAAATAAATAAATAAATAAACTTTTTTTTGAAAAAAGGGTATGAGAAAGACAGAATCTCCTCCCAGAGACAGACACACACCCACCACTCTGTCGTGTCTCCATTACATCTTTATTCCTCTTGTTTCGGCACATTGCCTAACAATCTTCAGGGTAAACAACCTCTATTATTTGGTCTAGGTAGCATTCTTGCCTTAGGACAAAGTATCCCTGGCTCTAATCCATGTGGTTCTGCTTAGACTGTATTAGTCACTACCTATGACCCCTCAAGGCTGCAGGGTCCCGAGAATGAGCCACAACTCAGGTGTGGCCCATCAGATCTCCTCCCCCGCCCCCAACCCCACCATTGGCAACATGGATTGACCCAAGGTATGGGCCTGTGACACAAGCAGACCAGTCAGAGAGCTTTGAAGGTATGGAACCACAAAAGCTGGGAAAGATGCTCTCTCTCTGTGCAGACTGCAGCCCCCATGGTCCATGGCCTCTGTCACTGGCAGAGAACTTGATTCAATAGGAGAAGATAAGGTTATCTGCTCTTTGGAGGTAGGGTCTTTAAGGTAAAATGAGGTCATCAGGGTGGGTCCTAATCCAATAGGATACAAAGGAGAGAACACGTAAGGACATAGGGAGAAGACAGTTGTCTACAAGCCAAGAGGCCTCAGAAGAACCAACCCTGCCAACATCTTGATCTAGGTCTTTCAGCTTCCAGAACTGAAAGCAAATGCATTTCTGTAGTTTAAGCCTCCTGGTCTGTGGTATTTTGTTACGGCAGCTGGAGCAGACTAATACACATGGAAAGAGGTCATTTGACTCCAAGCGAGAGTCAATGGCGAGGAAGAGAAGAGGTCTGAAGTTTCAGCCCTGGAGTGCTCCAAATGCTGGCTGGCAAGGCTGGGGAGTGAACGTGGAATCAGCAAAGGAGACCAGGAAGTAGAGGCCAAGAGGTGAGGTGAGAGGAAATACAGCAGAGCATGTGGTCTTGGAAGACAGGGGAGGGGAGCCCAAGGGAGCAGGGAGGGAGCCCAAGGGAGCAGGGTGGGCTCAGCCGTGTCAGATGGGGCCAAGGGCTCCAGCAAGACATTGGTGTTGGTCAGGTGGAGGGCACTGGTGCATCCAACAGAACTGTCAGTGCAGTGGCCAGGTGAGGAGAAAACGGGAGCTGAGGATGGGTGGCGGTTGGCTGTTCTTTGGAGATGTTATAATCTTAAAAAATAGAGGAAGGGAACAGTACTGGAAAAAGGAGGGAAGTCTAGAGGGCTGTCTTTGAGTGGAAAGTGAGAGCAGGTTTGTGTGTCATGGGAATGTTCTAGAAGGGAGGGGTGACTGGAGCTGCAGATGGGGGAGAGAGACAATAGTGGGAGTGGAGTCTGTGAGGGGAACGGCAGGTGAGGCAGGTCAGGCCATTTAGGGAACCAGGGACAAGACCACTTCATCACTGGAGGGAGGGAAAGGCCTGGCTGCAAGGTCACCCACACTTTTGAACCCAAGCAGGACCCTGTGGGGCTCCTGGGCATGGGAGTCTTTCTGTCCAGCCTCCATTACCTTCCCTGAGTTCCAAAGGGCAGGTTCAAACAGTTGCTCATCAGGGAAGGGAGGGGATGCAGAGACAAGGGAGGAGCAGGCAAGAAACAGTAGTGCAGCCTTGGGGCAGGTCCTGGTTCCACCACAAGGGATACACGTAACAATAGCTTTGAGCTCTTTACAGAACTAAAACCCCCAACAAATGGAAGATGTAGCATTCTTCCTTCCAGATTAAAGGAACCAGAGAAGCTCTTCATGAAGACCACCTGAGGCCAGATTAAAGGAGCGCAGGCCCTGCACACACCCTGATTCTTATCAGCACCCCTGTCCTTGAACCATTGCTATAAAACTCCTCACCAAATACTCCCAGGTTGGGACACAGAGTTTTTCAGGGCATAAGCCCACTGTGTCCCCCTTTGCCTGGCAAAGCAATAAAGGTATTCTTTTCTACTTCACCCAAAATTCTCCAAGATTCAATTCGGCACCACTGCACAGAGGCCAAGTTTTCAGCATCACTTTGAAGATGTCCCCTTCTCTGCCCATCTCCAGGCATCCACACCCCCTGACACACAGCCCTGCACCCCCTGCCTGATCCCTCCAACTTCTTTTTTTAATTTATTAATTAATTAATTAATTAATTTATGGCTGTGTTGGGTCTTCATTTCTGTGCGAGGGCTTTCTCTAGTTGCGGCGAGAGGGGGCCGCTCTTCATCGCGGTGTGCGGGCCTCTCACTGTCACGGCCTCTCTTGTTGCGGAGCACAAGCTCCAGACGCGCAGGCTCAGTAGTTGTGGCTCACGGGCCTAGTTGCTCTGCGGCATGTGGGATCTTCCCGGGCCAGGGTCCAAACCCATGTCCCCTGCATTGGCAGGCAGATTCTCAACCACTGTGCCACCAGGGAAGCCTCCTCCAACTTCTGTTTTGTGTTTATGATGGGCTGGGAATGCCACCTGCAGGAAGCATGGATGGACAGTGACCTGCAGGTCTGCGGTACCACAGGAATCATGGCAAATACATGCTCAAGGCAAAGAAAAACACATCTGTTTCAATCATTTTATTTCCATTTAAATGAACTTTGAAAGATCAAGGATCCAAGCTATACCTCAGAGATGAGTTACCAGGAAGATTCTAAAGGTACAATCATATCAATTCACAAGGCTTGATTTCTTAAACTTAAATGGTAGCTTTTAAAGATTATAAATATACCTGAGAGAAAGAAAATTCCAAAGGATGGCTGCCTCATAACACCCTGGGCTTATGATTCCCAACAGGATACCTCACCTCCTGTCACTCGCCCAGGCACTGCACCCGAAAGACTCTGCAAGAGTTACAGCTCCATTTCTTTGCTTCCAAACTCCAAACGAAACAAGAAATCCCCATCTCTTACAAAGATAAGCGTGTCGAGGTTGTTCAGCATATTTTTCTAAACATATAAAATCAAAGTCGAATTTTTAAAATATTTTCCCCAAACAAAATAAATATAAAAAACATCAATATCGGGGGGAAAAAGGAAGATTGTCTACTTTAAATATTACATTGCTGACTTTTCAGGAAGAACACAAGTTTATTGCATCATTGACAACTGAGAACGAACCAAGTTAAGTGCACTCTGCTATCATAATAATTTAACTTTTATTAAAGATAAATACCATTCTTAATACTTCATAAATACATATGCCTACTCCCAAAATATGATGACCTAAGAGTCTAGTAAATTCCCCTAAAATACAGGGAGACAACATTTTCAGGTATCATTCAGTAGTATAGAGTTTTATTTTTATTTCTTGTCTTTTAGGACAAGCAAAATTTGACCACAAAGGGTCCTCGGTTGGCATTAAGTAATTTCCAGTCACGCTGGATTTTTCTTGATGTCTTATTTGACCAGCTGGAACATAAATCAATCCCCACCCGCCCCCGGCATCTGATATATTCCAAAGCAGAATTTAACTAAGAGTATCACTACTTCTTTGGTTTGTCTCTATTTGAGGACTTGAAGACCTTGCATTAACTCCCCCGGAATGTGTGTGGCAGGAGCTCTGGGCCAGGCCGGGTAAACGCCACCCTGGTGACCTTAACTCTGCCTGCACTGGGCACGGGTTTCTTCAACCAGAGTACAGAGGTAGTGGGACAAAGAGACAAGGTGAAACATTATGACACCAAAAGCTACATTTGGCTATGGAATTCATTTTTCTACTTATATTTAAGGTTGATTATGTCTGATAAGAGAAGAATTGGGTTTTTTTATTTAATTAAAAGCTAGTTTTTTGGTCTGTCCCTATTCCATCCGGCAGGCACTAGGACATACCCCGCTTCCTTGTCCCCTGGGCTCACCCAGGTTTCACGGCTCTTTGTCCCACATGGGGGGCGGGGAGCTTCACCACTCAGTGTCCAATCTGAGAGCAAAGGGCTTTTCCTCAGAGTCATATTTGAAAAGCAGGAAAATAGAGGAACTCATGCTTCTAAGTTCCCACAAGCTACAAATCCTTCCATCAAATTCAAAACAGAGAATGGAAGAATATTTCACCTCCCAGACACCTCCTTGAGAGCTTGTCTCTAATACACCTCAGCCCAAGTTCACATACGGATTTCTGGATCATGTAGAACCAAACAGACATAAAAGTGAGTGGCAACAACAATCTAGAAAAGAGGCTTCAGGGATGGGTGCTTGAAGGGGCCTGCGGTTCCCTTTATCTTCTACTCCACCCCACCATTCTGCTTGGACACCTAACCCAACAACTAGTTTATTAAGCATCTCCTCCCCACCAGGCAGGGGACTGGACAGAGGGAAGAGAAGCCTGGGAGAATCTGACAATCACTTGGGAAATTGCTAAAATGTCAGTCCTGATATGACAAATGCCAAAAATGAATTCTTAAAAAAATGAGAAAACAAATACTTCCAAACAGGAGATGTGGAGAAGAGGTAAACATCCCGTCTATTTTTAAAATAAGGAGGCACAGCAGCTGTTGTGTACAAGCAGGCTTGTTAATTATTTAATCTCTTGTAGAGCCATAGACGCTCAGCCTGGAGAGCCCAGGAGAAGCACCCAGACCCGGCCTTTTCCCTTTAGCTGGTGTATCAGGGCTCAGTGGGTGGAGCAGACCACTCTAAATAGTAGTGTGGGCACAGTCCTTGCTTCTAAGAAATGCATCCAAATTCAAGAGGCTGTTTGATCTCTTTCACTTTCTTTCACTTTTTCTAAGTATCCTGCCTGAAAGGTGGAGCTCAGGAAAATCTCTGACCCAGGCGACTGCAGACCATTCCTGCAGCCCGGGTTTCCACCACACCAAGCACGGCATGTGGCACATACTTGCTGTGTGATAGGTGACAAGGGACACCTCTCAGACTCCACACCGTCACGGCCAGGGCTGAGAACACTGGGGGCACCTGGTCCTCACATCCCACGTGGGCAAACATCACCTCGCTCTACTTATTGCCCCTCACAGACTTGGCGAGGGCAGATAACATACAAAAACCGGCTGCCACTGAGCATGGAGCCTCTATTTAGAGCCTCAGATCACACCTTTACACACACGTACACACACGCACGCACGCTGATAGAAGCCAATGCCTGGAGTGTTGAACCCACACTCTTTGGAGAGACAGCTTGTTTTGCAAGGGCTTCAGGTAAAGAGAGGTGAAAAGTGGGCTGGACTGGCCTGGAGGGGTTCGTGTTCTGAAGCCAGACACTTGTTCAAGCCGTCAGATGCAGACTTGAGTGAACTCAAGATGGGGCTGGCCAGGACAGGACAGGTTGGACTACCCAGCTACACAGGAGATTCCTGGGACACCATAGATGACAAAGGGCCAAGTCCCAGAAGGTCACATAGGACAGGGAAGGAGCAGACAGAGATGCTGTCAACACTTGGAAAAGAAGTGGTGGCACGTGGAACAAAGACAAGATGGCAGACCCCTTGGGCAGTTGGGCGGGGCCAGTCCTGAGCTTCCCATGAGACTCAGGCGGCTTTGCCGGTCCTTAAGCACCGTGGGAGGGCTCACCAACCATGCCCTGGTGAAGGGGGAGGTATTGAAGGCTAAGGGGGCGGATGGTCTCTGCCACATCTGAGCCTCCCTGGCAGGTCAGTAAGCCACTCTGAACCTCAGCTCAAAACCAGGGTGTTGTTTATAATAAGAATAGCTACTGTGAGGAACCGAGGACACAGCAGGTATGGAAGAGGCTTATGATGTCTGTCAACTGAGAAGGCACTAAACAAACGCTTCTTCTTTCAGTTGTCCAGAGAACAGACACCCCTTCATCTTCTTGACACTGTGTGTTTACCCAGCTAACGCTCTGTTTGCAGAACAGATGGCTGGCCGTGAACCTGAGCTTGACTCTCATTCCTGGTGCCTTGTAAAAAGCACTGAGCATATTTTCCCAAGGGGTGAATAAATAGAAGAATGAATGGCTGACATGAGCTTTCTGATGCTGGTTACTGATCTTGGAGATGCCGCTAACTGAAGGACTTAGCAAAGTCACTCCATTTTCCTGAGTCTTGGTTCTCTCATCTGGAAAAAGAAGGCTGTTTTTTAAACTGCATATAATCTCTATGGCACCTCCGGCTCCATCTGTTTTTTACCTGTTCAGGTTGTCGTACCTTCTGAATTAACTGAGTCTAGAAACACTGTACTCTGCGATGTTGAAGAATGCAATGGATAGAAGAACTTCTTCAAGAGTGCCAGGGAAGATTAAAAGGAGAGAAAGAAACAAGAGCTGAAACAAAGTCTTAAAGACTCACCCTGAAGATCTCTTGATTTGCCCACGGATCACTAAAAAATGCACCAAAATTCACAGCCGGAACACTGACCATCTCAAAAGCACCCAGATTACTGAGCAATTTACATACAATGTCTCAGCTAACACAATAACCCTGTGAGTTGGGAACTACTATTGTCCCATTTTTCAGTTGAAAATAAATGAGGTAATGGTAAATGGGAGTGTTTTCTTGATTTCACTTTCAGATTTTTCATCATTAGTGTATAGGAATGCCAGAGATTTCTGTGTATTAATTTTGTATCCTGCTACTTTACCAAATTCGTTGATTAGCTCTAGTAGTTTTCTGGTAGCATCTTTAGGATTCTCTATGTATAGTATCATGTCATCTGCAAACAGTGACAGCTTTACTTCTTCTTTTCCGATTTGGATTCCTTTTATTTCCTTTTCTTATCTGATTGCAGTGGCTAAAACTTCCAAAACTATGTTGAATAAGAGTGGTGAGAGTGGGCAACCTTGCCTTGTTCCTGATCTTAAGTGGAAATGCTTTCAGTTTTTCACCATTGAGAACAATGTTGGCTGTGGGTTTGTCATATATGGCCTTTATTATGTTGAGGAAAGTTCCCTCTATGCCTACATTCTGTAGGGCTTTTATCATAAATGGGTGTTGAATTTTATCAAAAACTTTCTCTGCATCTCTTGAGATGATCATATGGTTTTTCACCTTCAATTTGTTAATATGGTGTACCACATTGATTGATTTGCATATATTGAAGAATCCTTGCATTCCTGGAATAAATCCCACTTGATCATGGTGTATGATCCTTTTAATGTGCTGTTGGATTCTGTTTGCTAGTATTTTGTTGAGGATTTTTGTATCTATGTTCATCAGTGATATTGGCCTGTAGTTATGCAGAAAATTATAAGATACTGATGAAAGAAATTAAAGATGATACAAATAGATGGAGAGATATACCATGTTCTTGGATTGGAAGAATCAACATTGAGAAAATGACTCTACTACCCAAAGCAATCTACAGATTCAATGCAATCCCTATCAAACTACCACTGGCATTTTTCACAGAACTAGAACAAAAAATTTCACAATGTGTATGGAAACACAAAAGACCCCGAATAGCCAAAGCAATCATGAGAACAAAAAACTGGAGCTGGAGGAATCAGGCTCCCTGACTTCAGACTATACTACAAAGCTACAGTAATCAAGACAGTATGGTACTGGCACAAAAACAGAAAGATCAATGGAACAGGATAGAAAGCCCAGAGATAAACCCACGCACATATGGTCACCTTATCTTTGATAAAGGAGGCAGGAATGTACAGTGGAGAAAGGACAGCCTCTTCAATAAGTGGTGCTGGGAAAACTGGACAGGTACATGTAAAAGTATGAGATTAGATCACTCCCTAACACCATACACAAAAATAAGCTCAAAATGGATTAACGACCTAAATGTAAGGCCAGAAACTATCAAACTCTTAGAGGAAAATAGAGGCAGTACACTCTATGACATAAATCACAGCAAGATCCTTTTTGACCCACCTCCTAGAGAAATGGAAATAAAACCAAAAATAAACAAATGGGACCTAATGAAACTTCAAAGCTTTTGCACAGCAAAGGAAACCATAAACAAGATGAAAAGACAACCCTCAGAATGGAAGAAAATATTTGCAAATGAAGCAACTGACAAAGGATTAATCTCCAAAATTTACAAGCAACTCATGCAGCTCAATAACAAAAAAACAAACAACTCAATCAAAAAATGGGCAGAAGACCTAAATAGACATTTCTCCAAAGAAGATATACAGATTGCCAACAAACACATGAAAGAGTGCTCAACATCATTAATCATTAGAGAAATGCAAATCAAAACTGCAATGAGATATCATCTCATACCAGTCAGAATGGCCATCATCAAAAAATCTAGAAACAATAAATGCTGGAGAGGGTGTGGAGAAAAGGGAAAACTCTTGCACTGCTGGTGGGAATGTGAATTGGTACAGCCACTATGGAGAACAGTATGGGGGTTCCTTAAAACACTACAAATAGAACTACCATATGACCCAGCAATCCCACTACTGGGCATATACCCTGAGAAAACCATCATTCAAAAAGAGTCATGTACCAAAATATTCATTGCAGCTCTATTTACAATAGCCAGGAGATGGAAACAACCTAAGTGTCCATCATCAGATGAATGGATAAAGAAGATGTGGCACATATATACAATGGAATTTTACTCAGCCATTAAAAGAAACGAAATTGAGCTATTTGTAATGAGGTGGATGGACCTAGAGTCTGTCATACCGAGTGAAGTAAGTCAGAAAGAGAGAGACAAATACCATATGCTAACACATATATATGGAATTTAAGAAAAAAAAATGTCATGAAGAACCTAGGGGTAAAACAGGAATAAAGACACAGACCTACTACAGAATGGACTTGAGGATATGGAGAGGGGGAAGGGTGAGCTGTGACAAAGCGAGAGAATGGCATGGACATATATACACTACCAAACGTAAAATAGATAGCTAGTGGGAAGCAGCCGCATAGCACAGGGAGATCAGCTCAGTGCTTTGTGACCACCTAGAGGGGTGGGACAGGGAGGGTGGGAGGGAGGGAGAAGCAAGAGGGAAGAGATATGGGAACATATGTATATATATAACTGATTCAATTTGTTGTAAAGCAGAAACTAACACACCATTGTAAAGCAATTATACTCCAATAAAGGTGTAAAATAAATAAATAAATGAGGTAAAGATAAGTAACTTGCTTATGGAGTGAGGGAGGAAAGTAAAATTCAAACCCAGGCAGCCCAACCCCAGAGCAACCACTTTCAAGAGGATCAAAAAACTCACATGAAAATTAATTCAGTTTGTCCTAAAAGTACATTTTAGCACTTCATGCCAGCATGTGGAGATCACTGGAGCAGTGCTGGGGTGCCCAGAAGTAGCTGGCATCATCAGTCTGACTTCTGAAACAGCTCCTGGCTCATGGACAGGAGGACAGAATTCCCCCAGGGCAATCACTCAGCTTCCCTGGGTCTCTGAGTTTCCTAATCAGATCCACGTTTTTTAAAAAAATTACTCTGTTTGCAGCAATATGGATGGACCTAGAGATTATTATACTAAGTGAAGTAAGTCAGACAGAAAAAAATCAAATAGCATACGATATCGCTTATATGTGGAATCTTAAAAAAATGATACAAATGAACTTATTTATAAAACAGAAATAGACTCACAGATATAGAAGATAAACTTATGGTTGCCCAAAAAGTGGGAGAGGAGGGATAAATTAGGAGTTTGGGATTAGCAGATATACACCATTATAAATAAAACAGTTGAACAACAAGGACCTACTGTATAGCACTGGGAACTATATTCAATATCTTATAATAACCTATAATGGAAAAGAACCTGAAAAGGAATAGATTTATATACATGTATGTATAACTGAATCACTTTGCTGTACACCTGAAACTAACACAACATTGTAAATCAACTATACTTCAATAATTTTTTTTAATTATTCTGGGTGTAAAGTGGAGGAGAGGTTGGAAGGCAATATGATCAGATCTGAGACCAGTTAAAAACATGTTGCCTGAGACCAGCTGATCCAAGATGGTGCCCTGGACTGAGGCTGCAACGATGGATGTGGAGAGAAGAGGCCAAATCCATGGGAATCGGCAACCATCAGGTACGGCAGGGCCGCAGCAAGGCAGAGGAAAGTCGAAGAACTGAATAGGCAAATGGACAGTGACAACATTTCCTGCAACCCGAAACACTGGGGGAAGACAGGGCTGGGGTCGGAAGGGTGAAGATGTGGTTTCGATGTGCCTTTTAGATGCACCTGGGAGGGGTGTCCAAGAGCAGACGCTAGTCGGGAACTCAAGGAAAGGAGGTCTAACAGGTTTTGTTTGTTTGGATTTTTCCTCCCTCCCTTTTTACACAGAGTGCGATGTGGCTACAATGGTGTGTTTTAAGACAAATAGGAATTAGGTACATAAGATAGAAAGAGGCAGTACAGCACCATGGGTGTAGCATCAGGCTGAGGGTCAGCGTCCCTCTGAGTGCTGACCTGAAGCTCAAATTCTGCAAATCTTGGTTTTCACACATAAACTAAAGGGATGGGACCAGAGCTCTAAAACCTCTTGAAGTTTGGAAGCACAGCAATTGTACCTTCACCTGAAACTATCTTTTTTACCCTTTATTGCAGTTGTCATCATCTTTAGAAATGAGGTCTATTTCGTAACAATGTGTTTTATTGCTGTCCTTCTCCTGAGACTAAAAGTTGCATACGGTTGAGGAAAAGATCCAAAATTTTATAATCATGAAAACAGAAGGAGGTTGTAGATGAGATAAGATTGGCCATGGCAGGGGCCGGGGGTGGGTAGGACTGGGGGATAGGCACCCTGGGTACATTATAGGATTCTGTCTACTTCTCAGTGTGGGAGGTTTTCCATTCTAGAAAAAGGGGGATGTGAGGTCAAGAAGCACTATCATACAGCATTTCTAGGTTTTCAGTAAAAACAGGATTTCAGCATCCCATTTACTGATTGATACTGGAACCATACGTTGGACCCATAGTGTTGGCTACATGTCAGAAATCCTTCACATTTTAGTCGAGGTTCATCACTTCCCCTCTAAAACCACCTTCCATAAAGGTCATCTCACATCCAATCGACAAATATTTCTTAAGCATCTACTATGTACCAGGAACTGTGCTAAGAATTTGAGGTTCATCAGTGGAGAAAACAAAGACCCATTCCTGCACGAAGCTTTTGCTCAAGTGGGCTGAACTATAAACACTAACAAAATAGCCACACGATAATAAATAGATATTGTATACTCTGTTAGAAATTGATAAGTGCAATGGAAACGATATAACAAGGCAAGGGGACAGGGGGTGGGTTGAGTTGCAATTCCAAAGAAAGTAATCAGGATGAGCCTCATTAAGAAGGGGATATATGGCCAAAGACGTGAAGGAAGCAAAGGAATGGGCCATGAGACTGTCTAAGGAAAGGGCGAGCCTGGCAGAGGGATCAGCCCGTGCAAAGGCCCTGAGGAAGATGGAGGGTGCCTGGATGTTCCAGGAAGAGCAAGGAGGCTTGTGCTGCTGGAATAGTATCTCCTTTCAGGGAGGCCAGAGTGAGTGAGGGGAGGATAGAAAGGGATGAGGTTAGAGAATAACAGAGGCAGACAATGACATTAAAGATGTGGCTTTTCTCCGAGATGGGACATCACTGGAGGGTGTGGAGCAGAGACGTAAGATGCTCTGGTCCATATTTTTAAAGGAGTAGTCTGGATGCTGCCTAGGAAACAGACCAAGGGGATGCAGCGATGGAGGTGGAGAGACGAGGTAGAAGCTACTGCCAGAACGCAGGTGCGAGGTGACGGGGGCTTGGACGGGGTGGCCATAGCACAGTGAGGGCCAGTGATTGGCTTCTGGATATAAAATGATGGTCTCTCTCCTGACATACCGGCTGAGAGAGAGAGGAGTCACAGATGGCTCCGAAGTGTTTGACTTGAGCCACCAAAGGATGGAAGGGCCATTACCTGAGGTAGTGAAGGCTGCAGGTGGTGCGGGTTAGGAGTGGAGGGAGGGGTTCATCCCGACTTCAGTCTCGGATTTGCTCACTATGGGATGTTAAGCAGACAGTGGGACATGTGAGACTGAAAAGTGAGAGAGGATTCCGGGCTGGAGATAAACGGGCGTCCTCAACACGAGAGAGGATGTTTTAAACCGTGGGGCTGGATGAGACCACCAGAGTACAACCAGGGAAGAAAGGAGGCCAAGGCAGAGCGAGGAGATGGAACAAGCAAAGAAGCGACCCGCGAGGAGGAGAACACAAAGCATCCAGCGTCCTGGAAGCGGGCAAGACCCGCAGTCCAGGCGGCACGATGAGGACAGAGACCAGACCTTGGATCCTGCATCTCGGGTCATCAGTGACGTTGGAAAGAACCATCTGGTGGAGTCAGGCACCAGAGTCTGATGGGAGGGGATTTCAGGTAGAAAAGGAGACAAATATGGAACACGCTCTTGTGGGGCTGAACAGCAAAGGGAGAGGTGGGGCAGTGAAGGGGAAGGGTTTTATGATGGTTTGGAAGATGGGAAATGACAGCACATCTGGGCACGTGAGGGCTGAGCCGGCAGAGGGGAGATGGAGCGTGAGAGTGAGAGTGAGGCCTAGGCAGGGGTCTTGCTCTTGCTGAGGTAAGAAGAGCTGGGAATCAAGCCCAAAAGTGGAGAGGCTGGCTCTGTGAGAGCCCAGCAGAGAGGAGGATTCGGGGTTCAGATCCTGGAGGGTGGGTGTGCGTGATGCGGAGAGACTGATGACGGGCCAGATGTGCAACCTGAGCAGCCAAGGCAGTGGGCACCTGCATCCCTCTGCACACTGACCGCATCCCGGGGGCCCGCTGACCGCCTAGGGGCCTCAGCGCTGAGTGTACCCAGCACGCATCGTGCCCCCAAGAGCTTGGGTTCACATTCTATTTTTGCTGCTTTTCAGCTATATAAGCTTGAACTAGCTGTTCATGCTCTGTCTCTGCCTCGGTTTCCTCATCTGTAAAGCAAGGAAGTGGGTAGTCACCTCCCCACTGGAGTGGTTGTGCGCATCTAAGGAGGTAATACTTTTAAAGCCCTTATCTCAGTGCCTAGCAAAGAGCCTTTGCCATCAGCATCATTCGTCCCTGGGTGCCTGTGAGTGAAGCCACTGCATTGCCAGCCGGGCTCCTCTCCGATCCCATTATGAAACTCACTTTGGGTGTTATTGGAAAAGCGTCGCTTCGCCTCCTAATTCACAGTTTCTTACTCTCACCCAGGCAAGACGGCATCATGGAATACAGCTCTGGCTGGAACCCGCATTCCACAACAAACAAGCTGTGAAGTCTCGGGCAAAGTCTTGGGCAAGCCTCTGGGTCTCTTCGAGCTTTATTTTCATCCTACGTAATGGCAGGACCGAATAAGCTCTGTGGTCCCTTCAAGGTCTACAGTCACGAAACATATTTTTTCCCTCGAGAAGAAAAAGTCTTGACTACATAAAGAAATAGAGTCGGCGAGGGGTGCAGGGGGCCGAATGTGTTTTGCAGAAAGTCCTTTAAGAACACAGAGCGGCTCTCGGTGGAGCTGAGCCTGTGCTCATGGACTCCTACGGCCGAGGGCTTCCGGGTGGATGCTGAGAAGACCAGATCCTGAGTCAGCCACACTCACCCACCCAGCCCGGTGGCCACCTGGACACGCGCACCAGACAAGGGCTGGTTCTGTGATTCTAAGCACAGACAAACTCCTTCACCCTCAAAGCCCACCGTTGAGAGGCAGCCCATCCTACAGGACCGAGGGACCCACCCTGGCAAAATCTGGGCTTCAGAAAAACAAGTTCAGTCCCTGATTTCCCACCTGAGGAGGTGGCTTCTCTGAACGTGACCCAGCACGTTCAGAGCAGCCAGGATAAGAAAACACATCTGCAAGAAGCAGTCCCATCCAGATACGAGAAACACTGTGCAAAATAAGATGCCAGTTTGCAATCTAACACGGCCATGACCATTTTGCAGCGAACATCTCTTTCTGAGTTCAGGTAAGAGGTTCACCCAGGTTTGTAAGTTTCACAGCCACGTGAGGTCTCGGCTTTGCAGGCTGCTAACATCCAGTTCCGTAAAGTAGAAAGTAAGAACCGTTCATCTCGATGATCGCCAGCAAAATAGCTTTGCGTGTCATGTGACAGTGACTGAACGGGCAAAGACCCTGGCCAAAAAAAAAAAGTGCTTCATTGCCACCCAACCCTGCAGAACAGGCTCTTCCAAACCACCAGAAGAATATTGAAGGTTTAACTCCACGCCACAAAACTCAGCTGTTCCTTGGCCATCTGAGAAGTTCAAAGAAGCTGAGCTAGGATCTGATTTAGGAAACGGACCCAGGAAGACGCTCCCTTGACCAGGACTCAGTTCAGTGCTCAGAGTCCCAGGGGGTTCTTAAGAGTGTCTTGAGTTAAATCCACCCAAATTCCCAGAAAAGCTCCCAGCATCCTTCACAGACAAAGCCTTGCATCCAGCTGCCTTCCGGTTTGCACTTGGAGACCTGACGTGCAGACCAAGGGCACGTGGAGCTGACAGGCGGGGTTGCCGCAGATGGCTGGGAAGAAATGCCATGCTCTCGGGGTCGCGCGCTCAGCAGAGTGGCCAGCGAGTCTCTACAGTGGGCCAAGCTTCACAGCGATTTCTGAGCCAAATCTTGAAAGGCTGATTGCTGTCTCGAGCTGGGTGTCTCTGGGGGGCTGAGCTGCAGCCACTGTGGAGGTGTCTTCTGGCACGTGCTTTGCAGTGAGTTGAGGGCCAAGCTGCTAACACGGTCTCAGGCCAGCCAGACCCACTGCAGTGAACAAAGGGAGCTGGGGGTGCATTGGTTCACCCCAGTCTCTGCACTAAAAGGCACAGGAATGGGATTTGAGGAGGAGGGGACTCGAGCAAGGGACTGACAGATGCCAGCAGCAAGGCTTCCCTCGGAGCCTCCCACACCACCGTCCTCTCCCAAGAGGCAGCACGCAGGGGTGTACTGAGAGGTGGGCTCTCATCCCTGCTCCAGTGTCTGCTGGCTGTAATCCTTGGGACAGGCCCGCATGCTCCTCTAAGCTGCTGTTTCCTTGTGTGTGAGATGGGGTGCTAACACCCACCACTCCGTATGGATGCTGACCCCTGACAGGAGAAAATGCAGGCATACATCACTTAGTGCAACAGGGTAGGTACTCAAGAGAGAGTATTTGTGATGGCTCGGGGCACCAGATGGGGATTCGTCCGCGGTGGCGTTCAGGTTTAGATCGGGAAGCCTTCAGGATATCACCCTCACCCTTCGGCCTCTTCCTTCCTTACTCCCTCCCTACCCCAGGAGTCTCAGCCGTGCCATCCAAGATCTTTCAAACACCATCACCGCGGGCTGTCTGCTGTGTGTCCAGATGTGCCGCTGGGCTCCCTTCAGATATCTGGACACTCTTCCTCCAGGGAATTTTCCAGAGCCTGCCAATACAGCAGGATATCGTGAGGCTTGATGTGATGGCAGGCCACGATCTTCTTGTAACGGCATATGGTGAAGGGTAACCCATTGGGGAAGAAAGTCTGCTTGGAGTGAAGCTCCTGCAGTGTGATTTGCAGTTTTTCCAGGCAGAGCCCCACAAAGACATCTTCCAGTTTAATGAATGGGACACTTTCAGCCACGTTGTACACCTGGCCCGCCACATCGCTGGAGAAAACATAGCCAACACCGGAGCAAAAGGGCGGGTACTTGTCCCACGGATATTCGAATTTACTAACAAACCACTTATTATACCTTTTCCTGATTGGGTATTCGTTTAGTTTTAAGTAGCCGGTGAAAAACCGAGTTGTTCTGTTTTTCTTCAGGAGCAGTTCAGTCAGATAGTAGATGTTGACAAACATGTCAGAGTCTGTTTTCATCACGAAAGATGCCTGCGGACAAAAACGGTAGATCCACTCCATACCCATCATGGTCTTTAGAGTCAGATTGGAATAAACATCCACGAAGTCCTTCTGGATAATATCGTGATATTGTTGGCTCTCCTGGGACACGGCCCTCGACATGCCTTTACTGGGGGTGGTTCCCAGGAGGAAGAATGTTTTTATTCGTTTTCCCCTCACGATCTTTTCTCTCCCCCACGTGCTCCGGATGACCGAGCGGGCAAACATCTGCTCGTGGGATGAAGTAACCAGCAGGACGAGGAAGGGGGGGTCCTGCCTGCAGTCTATATCTGGGAGCTGAAGGAAGCTCCCACCTTCGTTCTTGAAAACCAATGGTTCGCCTTTAAAAGGACTCAGACCATCCAGGCTAAAATACAGACAAAGGGCTCCCAGGACCACCAGGGAAATATAAATCCATCTCATCTTCACATAAGCCATCTGAAAGGAACAAAGTCACATGGTTAGACCTCAAAAGCAGGAGTGCCTGTTTAGCTTTACCCTGGGAGGCTGAGACGGGGGACAAGACCCACGTTTCATGGCTCAGGTTTTAGAAACTCTGGAATCTTGTTGCAGACAGAAGTGGAGAACCATGGTTCCACACAGAGGCAGAGACGGCTGCCAGCATCTCTCACCCCCTAGCGGAAGATCAGGCTCAGGCAGCCCTTCACCGATGGGAGCCTCACATTCCTTACCCAGAAGGATATGGAAACACAGGGCTCACTAGGTCCGTCCTTCCGGTTCTGCCCTTCTCTGACTCCATAATGACATCTGGCTAGAGAACCTGCAAGGCTAGACCTACATGTACAGGCCAGCTGGCATTCTTCTCTGATTGATTTAAGTACCACTTCATCACTCCCAGAAAGAAGCAAGACCAGTCTTCAGATGTGCACAACTACCTCGGAATTCCGTCTCTGCTAGCAGTGGCCGTTTTTTGTTTTGTTCTGTTCTGTTTTTAGCTTACTGTTTAAAGCTCCTGGTTCTCTTATCTTTTGCTCACCTCTCTTTTATTCTCCACAAATTCAGGATTATCCATGTCAGTGTTATAACATTAAGAAAGCAAATAACTCACTCTTTTCCTGGGTAAGATGAACCTCTGGGTTGAAAGCTAAGCCAAAGGGAAGATTCCAAGAGCTGTCAACATATGACATTCAGCACGATCAGGTTCTGGGCCTGGTTTGTTTGCCAAAACAATGATTCTCTTCCTTGGGACGCCCTATAAGGGCAAACCAAAAAGAATAGTGTCATTAAAAGCCCTCATGCCTCACCGGCAGCTCTTCACCTTTTGCTGTACTGAAGCATTTGCTGTAGTGCCGATGCACCACCCACCTGCAAGACATTAATCCCCAGCCTCACTTTTCTCATCTGTAAAATGGGTCCAGTCAAGACAAATCCCAACACACGGTTCCCCTGTTGACAATAATAACAGCAAGCAAATATCCAGGAATCTTTTTAGCCTAATGGGTTAGGACAGCAGCCAGAAATTTTTAAGGAGACACGACGGACATGTAAGCCAGTGACAGTCACGTAACAGAGTCCATGGAGGATGCTTAAAGAACCTAACACAGGGAGGAAACCAACCCATCAATTCTCAACTCAGTGTCCACGTTTTCAGAATGTTATGCTGGATAAGAGGACATAGGGGTGGGCTTCCCTGGTGGCACAGTGGTTAAGAGTCTGCCTGCCGATGCAGGGGACACGGGTTCGTGCCCCGGTCTAGGAAGATCCCACATGCCGTGGAGCGGCTGGGCCTGTGAGCCATGGCCGCTGAGCCTGCGCGTCCGGAGCCTGTGCTCCGCAACGGGAGAGGCCACAACAGCGAGAGGCCCGCGTACCGCAAAAAAAAAAAAAGAGGACATAGGGGTTAGCAAGAAACCCACAAAGTGAAATGTAGAAAGGGTTGGTTGTTTTGATAGCCAAAGAGGACTTGAAATTTCATTAAGTAAAAATCTGTTGCAAGTACATTCTTCATAAAAGAAATGGAACAATGATGGAGCTTTCCAGAACTAGCCCACTCTCTGGAGGCTAACTCGGTCCAGCTGCTGTTCTTCTGGGTCCCCCATGGAGCTCCTGACCAGCTGCAGCCCTCACTGACTTCACAGAAATCACCACAGGACACAAAAGGACTTTGAGAACGTGGCTGAGCCTGCAGGAGGCTGAGAAGTCTACAACCCTTTCTTTGTGAGGTTATTTACTTGCAGGGCTAGGATGTGTAGTCGATTTGCGGCGGGGGGAAGGTGTAAGGGAAACGAAATTGCATTTTCTCCCGCAGTATACTCTAGAAAGAAACATGAAAACCAATGCAGGGGAAAAGACGCTATTTCTCGATTTTGCTTCCTTTCGCTGATAAGTTTGCTCTTCCTCTGTGGTTGCCTCAACAGCAAACCTTGGTTTTCATTCCACCTCCTGTGCCCTTTCCCGGGACCCTTCGCCTGAATCTCAGTCCCCAGGAAGGGACGCTCAGCTCACTCACAGCACTGGCGTTCAGACGGCAGAGCGAGCACCACGCTCCATGGCCCGACTGGCCAGCACTCCCTGGGGTCGTTTGTCTTCACGTGCAATTGGAAGAAACTTCCTGCCTACAGCGCAGTGACCAAGAAACACACTCTGGGGACCTCCCTGGTGGCGCAGTGGTTAAGAATCCGCCTGCCAATGCAGGGCACACGGGTTCGAGCCCTGGTCTGGGAAGATCCCACATGCCGCAGAGCAACTAAGCCGGTGCACCACAACTACTGAGCCTGCACTCTAGAGCCCGTGCTCCACAACAAGAGAAGCCACCGCAATAAGAAGCCTGCCCACCGCAACAAAGAGTAGCCCCCACTTGCCACAACTAGAGAAAGCCCACACGCAGTAACGAGGACCTAACGCAGCCAAAAATAAATAAATAAAATAAGTAAATTTATTTTAAAAAAAAAAAAAAAAAGGAAACACACTCTCCAGAAGTTATACCTCACACTCCCATTTACATCTGCATCTCTGATCGAGCATATGGTGTGTCACCAGGACCAGGAATCCAACCTTCCATCGAAGGACCAGAGGCTACAGGGCCTGGAGACAAAGGCATTGGAAGTCCACACCCCAAGGCCTGGAAGGCCAAAGGGACAGTCTGGAAAGTTAAGTTCAAGTGGGCTGGTGGGGAAGACCTCCTGGATCTGAAGGGAAGGACCTGGAATGAACAGCAATGGTCCACTCTGAGGCCAGAGAGAGTGTCCGGGGCCAAGGCACACAGCCAAGAGGCCCATGGCCTCAAGGGAGAGAGAACTGGTGAGGTGCCCAGCCCATTGGATGGGCCAGGTGAAGGATGTGGTACTCGAGCTTGTTCTTGAAGGGCAGGTGCGATGTGACAGGTGGCAGCAGAGGTGGGAATTCCAGAGCCAGGGACTCACAGAGGGTGGTGGGCAGTTCAGAGGGCTGGGATCCACCTTCAGGACATCTGCTCCAGAGCTATCCTCACACATCTGAGAAGACTGCTGCCAACCCACGGGCCACCGGAGAGCAGAATGGCATCGCAGGGAATGCACAATGAACGGATGACATGCAGCCTGAGAAACCCAGAGGCTCTCAAACTCAGTAGGTGGAAGAATCTCCCAGGAGGCTGCTTAAAAATGCAATTTCAAAGCTTCCATCCCTTAAAAAGAATGAAATAATGCCATTTGCAGCAACATGGATGGACCTAGAGATGATCATACTAAGTGAAATAAGTCAGAAAGAGAGAGGCAAATACCATATGATATCACTTATATGTGGACTGTAAAATATGACACAAATGAACTTATCTACAAAACAGAAACAGACTCACAGACGTAGAGAACAGACTTGTGGTTGCCAAAGGGAAGGGGGTATAGAGGAAGGATGGATTGGGAGTTTGGGATTAGTAGATGCAAACTGTTATAATATAAAGACTGGAAAAAACAACTAGGTCCTACTGTAGAGCACAGGGAACTAGATTCAATATCCTGTGATACACCATAATGGAGAATATGAAAAAGAACGTATATATGTGTAAACTGAATCACGTTGCTGTACAGTAGAAATTAACACAACACTGTAAATCAACTATATTTCAATACAATAAATTATTTTACAAAAGGGTGTCATCCCACACAGACTCAGATAAGGCAGGTCTGGAGCCCAGGAATCTGTGTTTTCATATGTCCCAGGTGACTACTCTAGGCTGGTTCCTTTGAAAACACCAGTGGGCAGCACTCGGGTAAAGCAGTCTGGAATAAGTTTCCCTACAACTGCCCCAGACCTACGCTGGGCCGCAGCTCTCAGCTCCCACCTGGTGCCCAGCCCCTGCCCACTGGAGGAGACATGGGCGTCAGCCTCCAAGGCAGTGGGAACAACGTAGCTCTTGCAGTGCAATGGCCGTGCGTCAACTTGCCTAGGCCATGAGGTGCCTAGACATTTGGTCAAACACTATGCTGGGTGTGTCTGTGAGGGTGTTTTTTGGATGAGATGAAAATTTGAATAAAGAGGCTGAATAAAGCAGATTGCCCTCCCTAGTGCGGGTGGGCTGCACCCAATCAGTTGAAGGCCTGAAGAGAAGAAAAGTGCTGACCTTCCCCCAAGTGAGGGGAACTCCTCCTGCCTGACTGCTTGGACTGGTACTTCACGGCTTTCCCTGCTTTCAGACTCCAGCTAAACATCAGTTCTTCCTGAGGCTCGAGCTGTTAGACTAGAACCACACTCTTGGCCCTCCTGGGTGTCCAGCAGGCTGACTGCAGATCTTGGAGCTTCTCATCCTCCATAACCATGTGACCCAGCTCCTTAAAATAAACCTCAACTTATCAAGCATCTCCTGTTGGTTCTGTTATGTGGTGAGTGCACCCCACCCCACCCCTGCGTCTTGGGAACAGCCTGTCAGTGATGCTTCCAGGGCAGCATTTATGGTGGAGGGGGCAAAGAGATTCTTCTGGAAGCATAAGGGAGAGGAGTAAAAGAGGAGGAAGACATCAGGAGTACACACCCCATCACAGGTTTCTCACAGGACAATGAGTAAATGGAGGGGAGTGAGGCACAGAACAATCATGTCCTGCAATTCTGTTTGCACCCAGATGACTCCCCCAGGCTGTCTGGTAGCCTGGGCAACTAGATATCTTATACAAAAGCTGAGGGTGTCTATCTAATCTTTTAACCAAGTTCAGCAATTTCCTTTACTATACACATAAGCTGATGTGCAGTTAACTATGTAAGAAAACTGGCATTACAATAGAAAAATAGGTTAATGGAGCAGAAGAGAGAGCCCAGAAAGAAACCCATACATATGATAAATGCAACACAATTTCGTGGGGAAAGAGTGATCTTTCAATCAAGAGTCCTGGCTCCAGGCTTCCCTGGTGGCGCAGTGGTTGAGAGTCCGCCTGCCGATGCGGGGGATATGGGTTTGTGCCCCGGTCCAAGAAGATCCCACATGCCATGGAGTGGCTGGGCCCGTGAGCCATGGCTGCTATGCCTGCGCGTCCAGAGCCTGTGCTCCACAACGGGAGAGAAAAAGGGTCCTGGGTCTAAATGCTGGAGAGGGTGAGGAGAAAAGGGAATCTTCATGACCTGTTGGCAGGAATGTAAATGGATACAGCCACTATGGAGAACAGTATGGAGGTTCCTTAAAAAACTAAAAATAGAACTACCATACGACCCAGCAATCCCACTACTGGGCATACACCATGAGGAAACCATCAAAAAGAGACATGTACCACAATGTTCATTGCATCACTATTTACAATATCCGGGACATGGAAGCAACCTGAGTGTCCATCGACAGACAAATGGATAAAGAAGATGTGGCACATGAATACAATGGAATATTACTCCGCCATAAAAAGAAATGAAATTGAGTTATTTGTAGTGAGGTGGATGGACCTAGAGTCTGTCATACAGAGAGAAGTCAGAAAGAGAAAAACAAATACCGTATGCTAACACGTATACATGGAATCCAAAAAAAGAAAAAGAAAAAATGGTTCTCATGAACCTAGGGGCAGGACAGGAATAAAGAGGCAGACGTAGAGGACGGACTTGAGGACATGGGGAGGGGGAAGGGTAAGCTGGAACGATGTGAGAGAGTGGCATGGACATATATACACTACCAAATGTAAAACAGATAGCTAGTGGGAAGCAGCTGCATTGCACGGGAAGATCAGCTCGGTGTTTTGTGACCACCTAGATGGGTGGGATAGGGAAGGTGGGAGGGAGATGCAAGAGGGAGGGGATATGGGGACATATGTATACATATAGCTGATTCACTTTGTTATATGGCGGAAACTAACACAACACTGTAAAGCAATTACACTCCAATAAAGATGTTAAAAAAAAAAAAAGAGTCCTGGGTCTATTTGATATCCACATGGGTAAGAAGTACCTGACCCCTACCTTACACCATACACAAGTCAAATCCAGGTGGATTGCAATATCTAAAGGTGAAAGGTACAACAATAAAGCTTCTGGAAGAAAAGTTTTCTGATCTTGGACTGGGTGATTTTTTTTTAAAACAGGATACAAAACACACCATAAAAGAAAAGGATGATAAATGGAACTTCAAAGCTTCTATAGTGAAGGAGTTTTTGAGGGTACAAATGGAAGTGTCTGTTGATTTTAATTGGGAAGTAAAATTTGTAAATGAGAAATACGTGATGCCACCAGAACCCGATAATGACTAAAAGATGTTAGACTTGTGTGTCCTTAATGAGGGTGTCAAATGAGTGTCCTTGGAGGAGAATATCATTAATGTAATGTCATACTGTGTCCTAGAGAAAGGTGGATGCAGTGAAGGTCTTGTCTGAAAAGATCAGGATGGCAAAGCTGCTGGGGTGCCCCATGGGAAACATGGAAAACATGTCCCTTGGGAAGTGGAGCAACTCAGCTGAGAGGCTGTTGAAATTGACACTGAACAGACACGTCCACCATATCCATAAGAGCAAAATGCTAGCCAGTTGTGGACTGAATAATATCAATAATTTTAATAATATTGGGTATTGGATATTGGGCCCTAATTGATGGAAGCACAGCATTAAGATTGTAGGAATTCCCCATATGGGAAAAGAATCTGAATACATATAAGTTATACATATACGTGTATAACATATAAGTTATACATATACGTGTATAACTGAATCACTTTGCTGTACACCAGAAATCACAACATTGTAAATCAACTACACTCCAATATAAAATTTTTGAATTTTAATTTTAAAAATAAATAAAAATTTAAAAATAAAAAGTTAAGAGCGCTCTCCTTAGTGCTTTATTTCACTTTTGTATTATGAACGCAAAAATACTGGTAAGAAAACCGTTACGAGTTTTTTAAATGCAACTGTATCTATACAAAAATTGTGTTTTAACACGGAATGTATTTTGGTTAACTTGAAAGAAATACTGGTTTGTTTCATGAAAAAAAAAAAAAAGATTGTAGGAATCCACCATGAGGCGCCCTTTATTTTTTCCAGATTCCAGAACAAGGAAAATTGAGCTGTCAAATGGAGAAACAGTGGGGATAATCACACTTTATTCGTTAGATTTCATATAGTTAATAAGGCCCCGTATTAACGTACATGGAGCCATGTTAACTATTTTAACTGGGTGTTTATGGGATTCCATTTTACTGAGCCAGTTTGTAAGTGTCAAAAAAAAGTCCTTTTATTTTAATTCATTATTTATTGTGTCAGACCATCTATGTCCAATTTGGAATATTTCAAAGCAATGGGTGCTGTGATGACGGGTAATTTAGGCAAGACAACAGAGTATACCCATTTCTCCTCCATTTGATATTTAGTTACTTTTTTAAGATTATGGGGGTACAATGTTTCAATTCAGTGGGATCCTCAGATATAACTATAATTTGAGGCCCAGTACTGACTAAGTCCATGAAGTTTTGTTAATTACTGCATTTTAGCAAATGTTAAAGATAATTTGAGAAACTCTGTGGTACAAGCACAAAAGCCAATAGGCGCCTTTTTTACTTTTTGTCACAATTTTTTTTAGTATGCAAATTTTGGGTTTTTAACTGGATCAAATTATGGAACTTGGTTTTAATTTAGTTACATAATTATATATTCTTTAGTATCTATGTATATGAAATCTTTGTCTTAATTTAGTTATATAATCATAATCATTTTCATGAACTATATTAATAATTAAATATTTAATAGTAAAAATAATAAAATGCTTATATCAATATTTATTAGTATTAAATATTTTAATCAAATATTTGTTTTAGCAGTTACACAACGTGCTATATATTTATATTAAAATATTCTATGTATCCATAATTTATTTAATGCCCTCTCCAGTTTCTCCCTCTGTATCTAGGAGTGTGTTTTGAAATCATTAGGTAATCTAGGGCTCTAGTAATGTTGGTTAGACCTGCCATGTGCTCAGGAAAAAAAAATTCAGTTTCCCTTTTTTTTTCTCTTGGTCTTGTAGCCTCCTAAAGCTGTACTGGGGTGAGAGTTGTTTGTTTTTTGCTTGAGGCTTTAGCCACCCAAAGTCACATCATCAGTTTCTCTCTCAGGTCAATAAGAGGAAGGGGGCTTCCCTGGTGGCGCAGTGGTTGAGAGTCCGCCTGCTGATGCAGGGGACGCGGGTTCGTGCCCCGGTCCGCGAGGATCCCATATGCCGCGGAGCGGCTGGGCCCGTGAGCCATGGCCGCTGGGCCTGCGCATCCGGAGCCTGTGCTCCGCGACGGGAGAGGCCACGGCGGTGAGGGGCCCGCATACCGCAAAAAAAAATAATAATAATATGAGGAAGGAAGGGAAACCCCAGTGTCTGCAGGGACCTCTCCTGGAGAAAACCCTTTCCTCTTTTATTTTTTCCTTAAGCAAAATTTTTGAGAATGGTTGGTCGGCTGGTATCTCTAAGCAGCTTAATTTTTCTTTTTTTTTTTCTTTTGTATCTCCTGTCCATCCCCAACTGTTGTTTGTTTGCTTTTATCTTTTCGGATGTTTTCCTGATAAGCCCTGATGGCCTCTGCTGTGCACAGGGCCTCCCTTGGCCAGGTGTCCCAACCAAGCTCAGAGCAGCTGTGGTCTACACTCAGGAGAGCCGCGGGCAGCATCCTGATTTTGTGATTATTTGGTTTCAGGAAGAGACTGAGCAGGTCAGTAGGCAGCCACACCTACAAGTGCCTGAGGACGTGGAGTGGGACATTTGTGATCGAAGCTGAGCTAAGCAACCTCCCCAGGGGCTTTAGGGGAGTGGGATCAAGTGCTCCTTGCTTGGTTTTTTTTTTTTTTTTAACATCTTTGTTAGAGTATAATTGCTTTACAATGGTGTGTTAGTTTCTGCTTTATAACAAAGTGAATCAGTTATACATATACATATGTTCCCATATCTCTTCCCTCTTGCGTCTCCATCCACCTCATTACAAATAGCTCAATTTCGTTTCTTTTTATGGCTGAGTAATATTCCATTGTATATATGTGCCACATCTTCTTGATCCATTCATCCGATGATGGACACTTAGGTTGTTTCCATCTCCGGGCTATTGTAAATAGAGCTGCAATGAACATTGTGGTACGTGACTCTTTTTGAATTATGGTTTTCTCAGGGTACATGCCCAGTAGTGGGATTGCTGGGTCATATGGTAGTTCTATTTGTAGTTTTTTAAGGAACCTCCATACTGTTCTCCATAGTGGCTGTACCAATTCACATTCCCACCAGCAGTGCAAGAGTGTTCCCTTTTCTCCACACCCTCTCCAGCATTTATTGTTTCTAGATTTTTTGATGATGGCCATTCTGACTGGTGTGAGATGATATCTCATTGCAGTTTTGATTTGCATTTCTCTAATGATTAATGATGTTGAGCATTCTTTCATGTGTTTGTTGGCAGTCTGTATATCTTCTTTGGAGAAATGTCTATTTAGGTCTTCTGCCCATTTTTGGATTGGGTTGTTTGTTTTTTGTTATTGAGCTGCATGAGCTGCTTGTAAATTTTGGAGATTAATCCTTTGTCAGTTGCTTCATTTGCAAATATTTTCTCCCACTCTGAGGGTTGTCTTTTATTATTTTTGACTAAGCATTGAGCCACAGGTATCTAAGGATGGGATGGGGACAGCAGCTGAGTAAGCGACCACAACCAGACCTGCCTTTGAAACATGACACTTTTAGGTCCCTCGTTTTCCATGAGGTTGGTGACCTGTCCTGTGATGGCCAGGAGACCCCTACAGATGATGGGGACTAAGGCCAGGACCCTTCGAGACAGGACAGGGTGAACACTTTAGGATTGGCTAGTTTGAATAATTTTGGTGGGCCTTGGGCTACAGGGGTGCCCTTAGTTGCCTGGTGCCTGGCCCTGGGATGACTAAGGCACAGGACTATTCTCCTGGGGCCCCAGGGCCACGGAGAGGAAGTGGGGCTCCACATGGGTTCATTTACATGTTAAAGACTAGCTCCTGGCTGGGCACTTTGTGATCTCTAGGAAGTGACAGCTCTTCTCCCCAGCCAGAAAGGTTTTTTTTTAAATGTCAAAACATCATAATATACAGAAAATTAAAAATAGGATTAATACAACCCCAGGAAATAAAGTCTGAGATTTGCTTTTTCTATAAACTCTAAAGCACTGACGGTTGCTTTAACACACCAGTTGGCCAGATACGAAAGGCAGGCTCCTTAATCAAGTATGAGGTTGCTATGATGATGCTTCAGTATTTCATTAATTGCCAAATCAGTACCCACTCCGTTTTCCATTTTAAATCAGCTTAAGATGCTGCAGAGCAGATTAAAAAAAAAAAAAAAGTCCTCTTTTGTTAACTTCAGGCAGCCTGCTGGGATGGAAAGATCCGGGAATTTGGAAACAAAAGATCTTGTTCACATCTGGCTGGATCACAACAGTTTGCAATTTGACCCAGGGTATTTAAATACTCCACACCTGTGTCTATGTCTCCAACTGGGGAGAATCATGCCTGCCTGGTGATAATTACTCCTGTCATGACTTTTTGGGGGCTCAGGGCAGGTCGCTCCAAAATATGCCTCAGTGGCGTATGGGTTATCTTGAATTACGGTTACTTAAGAAACAGCCGATGCACGAGGGACACTCTGACCCTCCTTTCCGTCTCTCTGAAATCAAAAAAATAAATCTCCCATGTGAAAGATGCACCCCCTGCATCTAGAGGTAGAAGAACACCTTTATCTCCAGAGATGGGGAATCCAGGGCTGAGAAACCTATATAAACAGATCTTGTCACTTCTTTATTACCCCAGCCCAAACTCCGTTTACATTCTTCCCTAACAGAGCACCCCAAACCTAAGTTTCTTTATCTTGTCAATTCCCCACAAATTTATAGGCTCAAAGGTTTAAAAGCTGCCTGCTTTTTAGCCACTTCTCAAGTCCCATTTCTATGAGATCTCCTTCCGTACACAAAAGGTAAAATTTGTTTCTTTTTCTCCTGTTCATCTGTCTTGTGTCAGTTTTATTATGAGTCCAGCCACAAGAACTCAAGAGGGGTAGAGGGGGAATTTTCACCCTCCTGACAACTTCGAATCAAAGTGTGCCCTTTGGCAGGTTGGGGGGCACCCCATAGTGTCACCTCAGTTCGCCCCTTCAAGTCCACCTTGCCAGAGGGATTCTGTCACACACAAGCAGAGGGCGCCCTGCCCCCGGGATGACCCCAGCCTGGAGAAGCGTGGGAAGAGTGGTCCAGATTTGCCCTGAGAGCCTCCCTCCTGGCAGGCTGCTTGCATCACAGGCCACAGCCACAGAGGGTTCAAGGGCACCGGAGAGAAAACGCAGCCGGGTGGGTTCAGAGGACAGTGTCCTCAGTGTTCAGAGGACAGTGGGCTCTTGGACAGCCAGCGAGAGGAACAGAACTGGGTCTCCTACAGTTCTCTGTGTAAGTAAGTTCTTCCCGAAGGCAGCAGGAGCCACAAACCCTCCACAAACATTTTATATCATGGAACCTTTCACCACAGTTCATAAAATAAATGATACAGGATTACAAAGGAAATCAACGATGTTGAAATAAATGTATCAAAATACTTTTAAAAGTGTACCAAAGTAATATTCTACGCTGCTGAACAAATCCCAAGCCTTTTAAACTTAGTCACTGAAAGAAAATACAGCATGAATTCAAACTACAGATTATCTTATAGAAATGGAGACATAAGAAGACACACAGCTTCAAACCCTGGAGCAATGAATGTGCTTGTACCCGGTTTGTGAGGGAAAGAAGTTCCGCAGCTTGGAGGGGACTTGGACTCCCCTTGGAGTCCCGCAGCTGTCTGTAGGGTGGAATCTCCTCATACACACAACACTATCAATTGGCAAAAACTAGAACTCCCTGCTCTGTATAAATGCTGGTGAGGGTAACCTGCACTACTGTTGTGGGTCAGAGCAACAGTATGCTGGATTTCAGGCATCAGGTGGACGCTCTCTTTGGGCTATCATGTTAACAACATCGAAATACATCAATTTCTTTAAAAATAGTTTTATAAGAAAAAAACTCTTCTATGCTGGAATGCCCTTTATTATTGTATCTGCTAATGATTTGTAGCTGCATGTCTAATAACTATCTTCATTTTGAAGGCAGCATGAGCTCCACCCGTATTTGGAAGGGTCCACAGCTACTACTCTGCTGTGCAAACGCCGATGAGCTCTTTCGGAGGCGAAGTCGCGGGCTCCACTGCTGAGCGGGTCGGTGCCTGTTAGGGGCTGACCTGTGGCCCCCACCCTGCAAAACGCCTCTGTTGGAGCCCTAATCCCCAGAGCCTCAGAACGTGGCCTGATTTGGAGAGTCTTTACCAAGTTACAATGAGGTCTATTAGAGCGGGCCCTCGTCCACTTATGACTGGGGTCCTTATTAAAGGGGGAAATTTGCACACAGTTAAGCACACAGGAAGAACACCATGTGAAGATGAAGAGAGAGGTTAGAGTGATGCTTGTAGAAGCCAAGGAACGTCAAGGATTGCCAGCCAACCAGCAGAAGCTGGGGGCAAGGCCTGGGACAGACTCTCCCTCACAGCCCTCAGAAGGAACCAATTCTGCCCATACCTTGACCTCCAACTTCCAGCCTCCAGAGCTGTGAGAAGATAAGTACCTGTTGTCTCTCTGCGGTCACACCACCCCATCTCCTCTGGTCCTAAGCCCTGGGTTTGAGGTTCTTTGTTACCACCGCCCTAGGAAACTAATACCATGCCATATTCGTGATGGAAGGAAGTGCTAAATTTCAGTGAAAGGTTCATGAAAATAAGAATGTAATTTTTGTCCCATCCAAGGTGTCAGATCCACTTTATTAGTCCTATTCTGGTGCTCAGGGTCTTCTGTCACCACTGGTGGACAGAGGCTCTCACACCTGAGCTGAGGGATGGTCACACTTCAAAACTAATGATGGCAGTGATTCCAGGAGGCGAAAGACGGCACCGTAGGCATCTGAGGCGCTGGGTGAGGTCATCTCCACATTTCTGGTCCCTCTAAGAAGGTTACGGTAGTTGTTTTTATCTGACCTTCCCTCGAGGGCCTGAGAGTCAGGGCTGGGGTGAAGTGGAGTGGAAACTTCGCACATTTTTACCACTTTTCTCAGTAAAACGTATTTTTCCATTTTATGAAAAAGAATGGTGACGGTGGCTGACCATTTTTAAAATTTTTTCTGCTTAACCAAAGAAACCATCAACTCTACTTCAGCCCCTCTCCCACTTAAAAACTGTTTGAGACCATCTGTTCTGGCTCCCTGCGGCAGCTCAGGGGAGGCTGCCCCTCCCCCGGAGGCACCCTTGGGCTGTGGCCGCGCACCCCAGCTGCCTTTGACACTGTGGGTCATCGCCGAGCCAGTGGCTGGAGTCTGCACACAGAGGTGTCTAGAGGGCGCCGGGGGCCTCCTCTTTGGCGAGAAGGGAATTTGAACGTCCCAACCCCACCACGAATGGTTTCTTTCTGTGCCTTTCACATCACCTCATGAGCTCAACCAAGAACCGTGAACAAAAATTCCATTTACCATTCAGCTCTCATGCTGCCGGCGGCTGTAGGAAATTATATTGGTGAAGCGTCCCCACCGACGTGGCCTCGGGGGCATCCTGTGCCCATCCTTTGAGGCTGACCGGCTGGGACAGGAATGCTTCCCATTGGAAGAGCTTTCAGTGTAGCCCCTTGCTGTTGGGAGGGAGCGAGCCCTGCACCCTCATCCCAGACACTTTCACTGCCTCAGAAAACCTCTTCCGAGCACCTCCTCTGTACCCGGCAGGGGTCCGGGGGCCCCGGGTTCCAGGATGAAGAAGGCAAACTTTTGAGGGGCTCACAGCCCACAGGATGAGCAGAGCAGTTAAGAACGACACGACACAACGAGGAGGTCTGCGGACCTGACAGACCCTCTCCCTGACCAAATTCGTCAGGCTCTTCTGAATCCATTTCTCAACGAGGCCTCAACCTTGGACTCCCACGTAATCTCTGTGTCACCCAATTTCAGCAAGAATCCTGCTAAGTGGGTTTAGCCAGAATCTCCCATCCTCAATATCTGGTCAAATTCCTTATCCCCCCAGGCTTGGGGCCCACCGTCAGCAAGAACCCTGTCAAGTTCAGTTTAGCCAGAATCCCCCCGACCCCTGATGCTTCCTCTCAGTAATTTCCTACCCACGGATCCCACACCCTGCTCCTCGGCTATAACTCCCCACTTGTCCGGGCCGTACTCCGAGCTGAGCCCAGCTCTGTACTGAGGTCTCATTTCCCCTATCGCGATAGTTCTGCAATAAAATGTGTGCTTCCTGCTTTATCTGCTGTCCGGCTCTGGCTTTGCTTTGACAGCACAGAGGAGAGAACAGAAGTCCTACCTGAGGGTGTTCAGGATTGCTGCTCTGGGGAGGCCCATGGGTCCCAGAAACAGGGCAACATGCAAAGGGAAAGCTTGGAAGTGAGGCTGGGGGCCAGCACGGCCTTGAGAAGCACGTGAGGAGTTTGGCTTTTCTGAGGACATCAGGGGGTCGGCTTCTCTAGGCTTTACGGACTGCTGAGTCTGGGGTCCAGTGGGGCCTCTCTCCCCATCCACTTACTTTGAACATGACAGCTCCAACCACATCAAGTGACTGAGAAGACAGAGCCCAGAGATTCATACCAACGATCCCTGGTCTCAGAATCAATAAATGTTTAGCTTTAGGAAGGCATTTTAGGGGTTGGCATTTTAGGCAGGTCAGGCTGCCGTACCAAAACACCATAGTCAAAGGAGGCTTAAACCACGGACATTTATTTTCTCACAGTTCTGGTGGCTGGAAGTCTGAGATCAGGCTGCCAGCAGGGCTGGGTTCCAGCGAGAGCTCTCTTCCTGGCTTGCGATGGCCGATGTCTCCATGTGTCCTCACGTGGCACAGTGAGGAAAGAGGGAGGGATGAGAGAGAGAGGCAAAGAGAATGCACTAAAACTAAACCTAGTTACCTTCCAAAGGCCCCAGCTCCAAACACTATCACACACATGTGAACTTGGCAGGGACACAATTCAGTCCATACCAGGGACCATCTCGCAGCGTTCACTATCTGAAAGGTACTGCTGGTCCCAGGGGGTCTCCTTAGATTTCCCTCAATTATATGAACTATTATCCAGAGGAAAGCATCGCTCTTTTCCAGGCTATCGGTTGTGCTTTCCACTGGGAAGCTCCATTTCTGGACCTTCTGTCTCTTTTTCTCTCCCAACTGTGGAAAAGATCACCCCACCGGGCCTTGTGACTGGAATTCTGACAGTGAGACAGAGACGTGTGTTTGCAGGGGTCCATACTCCACTCAGGCTCTGTCCCCTCACTCTGCAATCTACCCACTGCTGAAGACTTCTTTATTTCAAAAATAATAATAATAATAATAATGCCTTTACTTGCGGCTCCCAATCCTTAAGAAACCAAGGGCCCAACTCAAGGTATTTTGAACCTATTTCTGTTAAGCCTCTGAAGCATTCTTTTCTGAACAGCCCAAATAACAATGAACAATTTTCATTTTATTGAACAGTTTTATCCACAGTGTTAAAAAGAACCAAAAAATGGTGTCCATAGATTTAAGAAAGCCGATCTACAATGGGTTTTTAAAGACGATAAGCTTCTGATGACTTCAATAAGCTAAGAATAAGGACCCTTCTTCTGACCAAAAATGAAACAAAACAAATTAATAACATACCGAAAAAGGATACAGCAGAACATATCCTTGCTTATTCTTCTGTGCAATAACCAGGTTAGAAAAATCTGAAATTTTTGGAAAAACTCTTTGGCTGCCTGAGTCTGGTGAAATAAAGTATTCTTTAGCCCCATATAAAACACTCTGAAAACAAATACAAGAGATTTTTCTCAAAGAACATCTTCTCCCCAATTATTCTGGACTCCTGCGGCCTGAATGGGAGAGTCACAGAATCTAGAATGCTGGAATAGGGTCTCAATAAGAAAGTTGAGAGTGATAGGGATTCAGCGTGCAAACCACAGGCACGGGGGAGAGAAGGAAGAAAAATCACTGAAACAAGAGAGTGTGATCATTCTGGAAATACAGCCTGCCCAGATTTCGACTTACATGAAGCACCCTCAACAGGAGGCCATGGCAACAGTAGGCAGGATTCAGGTTGGACTGCGCTGAACCCTTCATGGCTTGAAATTTCAATTCTTGACAAATAAGTTCAGTGGATCTTTAAGATGACCGTCCACTCACCCACCGAGCTCCTTATAAAACAGCTCACATCCTGCATTCTCTGTTACAGTTGACCTCTCCCTGCCTCTCCTCTCAGGCCACGCTTGCTCCCTTTCAGATCCTTCCCTCCTGTGCAAATGACCTTCCTTGTGTGAGTTTCCAAAGCCTCTGCCACACCCCCGCCCACCCCACTCTGCTCTGCGTTACCCTTCAGGGCCCATTCCCCAGCAGTGGTGTTCTCTCCTTTACTTCCGCCACCCACTGCATGGTATTTTATCAGTTTCATGAATGGGATTTTATCATTTCTTTGTGCAGACTTTGGACTGCTGCCCACCTTTCTCACTGGCTGATACTCCAGAAGGACAGAGCAGGGACCATCTTCCATATTTTCCGTCATTGTAGCATCTGCTGACTCACCGTATTTGACTCAAAGAAACCCAAAGGAAAGATCTGAATGAATAGAGAAGCCACCCAAGTCTCCAAAGGCCAAATTATCCTTCTTTGCAACTTGGATAACAGTTTCTTACATGAAAACAAACACTTGGTTTATATGGCGTCTCCTGAGGATTAAACTGTTTACAAAATTTTTCAGTGCATTAAGTATTTTTGCTTTATGAACATTGCATAGGACTTCAATAATATCTCAGAAGAAACAGAACCTGGCGTATTTCAATGGAAGAGGAAGAAGCCATATCAAGAGTTTCACCCCCTGCTGTTCACACTGAGGAGGCTGGTGGGTTACTAGAGGCAAAGTTTGGACTGTTTTTAGGAGCATTCAGAAACCTAAGTCAGGCTGCTTTAGCAGGAAGGGGAATAAAAAGCTGTGCAAGAAGAAAGACAGGGAACGAAGGGCACACACAGGGCACAGATCTGCCTATTGGTGCCAGGAGGTAGACAGGATGATTAAGAGGATGGAAGACAGCCTTCTTTCAAAACCCTGAAGACTCCACACAAAAGCTGCTAGAACTGATAAACAAATTCAGCAAGGTAGCAGGATACAAGATTAATGTACAGAAATCCATTGCATTTCTTTACACCAACAATGAAATATCAGAAACGGAATGTAAAAAAAAATACCTTTTAAAATCGCAACCCCCAAAATAAAATACTTAGGAATAAACCTCACCAAGGAGGTGAAAGATTTATACTCTGAGAACTATAAAACTTTAATAAAGGAAGTTGAAGATGATTCAAAGAAATGGAAAGATATCGCATGCTCTTGGATTGGAAGAATTAATACTGTTGAAATGCCCATTCTACCCAAAGCAATCTATGGATTTAATGTGAACTCTATCAAATTACCATGACCTTTTTCACAGAACTAAAACAAATAATTCTAAAATTCATATGGAACCATAAAAGACCCAGAATTGCCAAAGCAATCCTGAAGAAAAGGAACAAAGCAGGAGGCATAACCATCCCAGGCTTCAGACAATACTACAAAGCTACAGTAATCAAATCAGCATGGTACTGGCACAAAAACAGACATGTAGATCAATGGAACAGAACAGACAGCCCAGAAATAAACCCACACACCTACAGTCAATTAATCTTCCACAAAGGAGGCAAGAACATACAATGGGAAAAGGACAGTCCCTTCAGCAAGTGTTAGGAAAGCTAAACAGCAGCATGTAAATCAATTAAGTTAGAACACACCCTCTCACCATACACAAAAATAAACTCAAAATGGCTTAAGGACTTAAACATAAGACATGACACTATAAAACTCCTAAAAGAGCACATAGACAAAACATTCTCTGACATAAATCATGCCAATGTTTTCTTAGGTCAGTCTCCCAAGGCAATAGAAATAAAAATGAAAATAAACAAATGGGACCTAATCAAACTTACAAGCTTTTGCACAGCAAATGAAACCATAAAGAAAACAAAAAGACAACCTACAGAATGCCAGAAAATATTTGCAAACGATGCGACCGACGAGGGCTTGATTTCAAATATACAAAGAGCTCACATAACTCTACAACAAAAAAACAAACAACCCGATCAAAAAATGGGCAGAAGACCTAAAGAGACATTTCTCCAAAGAAGAAATACAGATGGCCAATAGGCACATAAAAGATGCTCAACATAGCTAATTACTGGAGAAATGTGAATCAAAACTGCAATGAGGTATCACCTCATGCTGGTCAGAATGACCATCATTAAAAAGTCTACAAATAACAAGTGCTGGAGAGGGTGTGGAGAAAGGGGAACCCTCCTACACTGTTGGTGGGAATGTAAGTTGGTGCAGCCACTGTGGAAAACAGTACAGAGGTTCCTTAGAAAACTAAAACTAGAATTACCATATGATCCAGCAATCCCACTCCTAGGCATATATCCAGACAAAACTACAATTCAAAACAATACACGCACCCCTATGTTCATTGCATCACTATTTACAATTGCCAAGACAATAACCAAACATCCTAAATGTCCATGACAGATGAATGGACAAAGAAGATGTGGTACATATATACAATGGAATATTACTCAGCCATAAAAAAGAATGAAATAAAGTCATCTGCAGCAACATGGATGCAACTAGAGATATCACACTAAGTGCAGTCAGAAAGAGAAAGACAAATACCATATGCTATCACTTATATGTGGAATCTAAAATATGACACAAATGAACCTATGAAACAGAAACAATATCAGGGACATAGAGAATAGACTGGTGATTGCCAAGGGGGAGGGGGCTGGGAGAGGGAAGGATTGGGAGTTTGGGATTAGCAGATGCAAACTCGTACACACAGAATGGATAAACAACAAGGTCCTACTGTACAGCACAGGGAACTATATTCAATATCTTGTGATAAACCGTAATGGAAAAGAAAATGAAAAATAGTATATATATGTATAACTGAATCACTTGGCTATACGGCAGAAATTACCACAACATTGTAAATCAACTATACTTCAGTTTAAAAACAGAGAGAGAGAAAGATAGTCTTTGTTCAGAAAATCATGCACACACAGTAATAAACCATGGCTGTCCAGACACAAAATGCAAAAACCTACGTGACCTGTCACACAGCAGAGTGACTCTTTCAGGAGCAGATACACCTCTGGCGGAACTGCCTCTTGACTCGCACCTGCGCCCTCCACGACACACGCAGATCACCCTCAACCCACAACTTCTTCTCATTGTGGGATGACTTCTCACCACGGATTTCATCACTCACAGCTCCCTCTCAATCCTGACAGCAGACAATCACAGAAATCTACAAGCAGACAGGTGAAAAGCTGAAGCCAAACATCAACAGTCTCATCCACATAGGCAGGTCCCTTCTTGAGCTGCCCACGGTAACTGCGATTATTATCATGTCTTCTGCTGGAATGTCGTTTGAACTGTGGGCTATTTCAGGCTCTTGACTTCATCGCAGGAGGTGTGGTAGAACAATCTGATTTCACAGTGGATGCTCTTGTAACAAGTGGGTGATTTCTACCTCAATGTGATGAATGCTTACTTATGCCTGTCATTTTTTCCTATATAGTAATCACATAGCTTCCTCCAGCCTGTCATTACTTGCTGATTGCCTTTAGAAAGTGGGCGGATTCTACTGAGGACATATGACTAAGAAAGGAGCTTTGTTTTTCTAGTAGAAGTAGAGAAAACCTCGTGACTTCTGCCTGTTGGGTTCAAGATCACTTGGCCTGGCCTGAAGCAGATCCCTGTGCCCAGGGTCCGGACAAAATGGTGAGGCCGTGACACTCGGCCAAAAGACTCACTGATGGGGGAGGGTTTAGACCCCTTTTTTGATTCAAACACTGACCTACACAGTTGCCAAGAGACTTCCCTCAAACTCCCAAGACTGTTCAACCCAAACTTTCATTTACAAAGACCAGCCATGAAGAGTAAAACATAGACGTTTGAGGAGAATTAGCAACTGGGAGGAAGGATTGGGCAAACATTTTTGTAGTCTTCTTAAGAAAGCAGATTTCCACAGGACACCCTAATAACCAGTTTCACAACTGCCACATGTGTATAAATATTGTGCTGGTTACAAACATTCCTACCCAGATCCTAGTGCAGGCAGTATTCCATGACAATATTCTGTTAACCTTCTTGTATTTCTAGTTTTATGAAGTGCAGAAGCAAAGAAAGTGAATGCCATTGCACATAAACATTCACTAATTTAAACTTGACCTTTCCCTACATTTCTGAACTTGGGATCACCTCACCACAGTCGCAACAGGTGCTGCTGAGTCACACATACTTTTTAGGATTCCCTTATTACCAAAGGGCCAAGGTGTAAGACAGCTAGTCACGGCAAACCCTCATGGTCCTCCTGTGATGGACGGAGCCACCTGTCTACATCCACCTCCCCATTTAGATAAATAATGATATCCACTCCCCTGTTCCCAGACCTAAATCCTCAGCCTCTTAATAGAAGAATTCAATAGCCACTTCCCTCTGGGAATCTTTGGGTTAAGAAAAAAATTAGCAAAGGAATGATGGGATATTATATCTGCCCTGCTACAGCCCCAGGAGCCCTAGGAACCCCGAGGCCTAGAACAATGGGAACGAAATGGTAGGCGATGCACAAATATTTATTGAATAAGTAATCTGGGTAAAGTCTATGAGCATAAAACAAAAGGCACTTTTCCCTGCGTCAATAAGCCCCATCGCTCGGCTCATTCCTTCCCCTCAAGGTGGACCCACATTCATACCTCACCCTGTCCTCATAATGTTTAAGCCTCTCTAGTAGTAAATGTCCATGTTCTGGGATCCAGGCTTCTGGCCTGGGGGTACTGTGAATTTCTTCTTCATCAGTTCCAATGACAATACACATTAATAATGAGCAATGTGGGACTTCCCTGATGGGCCATTGGTTAAGACTTTGCCTTCCAATGCAGGGGGTGTGGGTTTGATCCCTGGTTGGGGAGCTAAGATCCCACATGCCTCATGGCCAAAACACCAAAACGTAAAACAGAAGCAAAATTGTAACAAAAAAGACTTAAAAGTCTTTAAAAATGGTCCACATCAAAAAAAAAAAAAAAAAAAAACCTTTAAAAATAATAATAATAATGAGCAATGCAAACGGTATTGTTTTTTCCTCTTAAGATGACAGCCACGGCCTACATGAATCTCTGCTGTAAGTATGATTGCAAAACAAAAATTCACTCCAAAAACATGTTTAAAGGACCTTATCTCAATAACCTAACATCTTCTGGTCAGCCTTTTATTTTCTTTCCCTTCCAAATCAAGCTTCTGGAATAAATAGTCTGTACTCACCACTTTGTACAGCCTTATCCCCCAATTAATTAACTTTCAACACACTGCTATCTGCCTCTACCCCCATTGCTCACCTGAAAGCACTCTACCAAAGGTCACCAACAGCCTGCTTTGGGTCAGGAAAGGATTAACGGAGGAATACTGATAGTCTATTCCTCCTCCACACTTCTGCCAAGAATGCTGTCTTTACCAGCTTGTTCCTTGCAAAGAATGAGCGAAGAAATGAGTTCCTTGCAAAGATGAGCGAAGAATTGAGAAATACTGGAAAAGGCGGAGAGTTACTAGTAGAACAGAACAGAATCAACATGGAAGATAAGAGGTGCTGGGGTGAAAGAAAGAGCTATGAGGGCTGGATTGGAGAGATGTTGGAGAATTTACAGGACGGGGACCGGGTAACTTTATGTTATGTTTCTTCTCATAACAGCCACAGTCCTTGGCTTCTACGCTGTGCTCAACTGCTTCTCCTCTGATCACTCATTTTTCACTCTGACTCTCCTTTGTTGTCTCTGCTACTCATCTTGCCCCTAAAATTCAGGTGTGCTGCCGACCCTCTCTTGTTACTTGACATGGTCTCCCTGATCCACCCCACCTCCCCCGGTTATACACAAAATCATCCCCTAATCCATACTGTCTTCCCGCACTTTTTGCCTATCTCCAAATCCAAATGCCAAATGGACCTCCCATAGACATCTCAAATTCCACTCCTCTTTTCAGGCTGAAGGGCCTTAGAATCCACTCACAAGCGCCAAACTCAAGCCCATTTTGACTGTTTCATCTCACAAACTCTGGACTTAACCACCTCCACTGCAGCCTCTATGCTGTCAATCAGAACTTTTCAAAACCACAAGTCCAGTAGTGTCATTCCAGTGCTTAAAACTTTCCAGTGACCATGGACTATTACTCAGCCTTTAAAAAAGAATGAAATAATGCCATTTGCAGCAACATGGATGGACCTGCAGATGATCATACTGAGTGAAATAAGTCCGACAGAGAAAGACAAATATCATAGGATATCACTTATATGTAGAATCTAAAAAAAATAACACAGATGAACTTATTTACAAAACAGAAACAGACTCACAAGCACAGAAAACAAACTTTCAGTTACCAAAGCGGAAATGGAGGTGGGGGAGGGATAAATTAAGAGTATGGGATTAACAGATACAAACTGCTATATATAAAGTAGACAAACAACAAGGATTTACTGTAGAGCACAGGGAACTATATTCAATATCTTGTAATAACCTATAATGGAAAAGAATGAAAAAGAATATATATACATATATAATATATAAGTGAATATATATATACATATATATAAGTGAATCACGTTTGCTGTACACCTGAAACAAACAGAATACTGTAAATCAACTGTACTGCAATTAAAACAAAACCTTTCCAGTGGCAACCATCACCTCCACAGTGCAGCCTACACTCCTGCCACAAGATGGCTTAAAGTCCCATGAGTGCACTGTTTTGTTTCAGACCTCCATTCTGCTCTCTCTGGCCAGAATGCCCATGGTCTACCAAGTGATCTCCTTTTAATCCTTTCAGATCCGGCTCAAACTTTGCGCTTTGAGTGAAGTTTTCCTGTCATCTCCACCACAATTCCTTGTACACGCCTTTACCATAGCACCACCGGATTATAGTTATTTGTTGCTACATTATTTGTTTATACTATACTGTAAGTGGCTTGTGACAGGAAATATTTTATTGGTATTTATTTAAACCTCAACACCTCATAACGTACTTTTCACATAGCAGATGCTCAGTAAACATTCACTGGCTGCGTAAATAAATATTTACTGTTATGGGTTGAATTTTGTTCCCCCCAAGTCCGTATACTGAAGTCCTAACCCTCAGGACCTCAGAATGTGACCTTATTTGGAAATAGGGACATTGCAGATGTAATTAGTTAAGATGAGGTCATACCGGAATAGGGTGGTCCCTCATCCAATATGACTGGGGTCCTTAGAAAACAGAGAGATTTGGACACAGATGCACACACACACACAGAGCACCATGTGAAGATGAAGACAGAGATCAGGGTAATGCTTCTACGAGCTGAGGAACATCAAAAATTGTTATCAAACCACCAGAAGCTGAGGAAAAACCTGGAGCAGATTCTCCTTCACAGGACTCAGAACCAGCCCTGCTGACACCTTGATCTCGGACTTCCAGCCTCCAAGGCTGTGAGACAGTAAATTTCTGTTGTTTAAGCCACTTGCTCTGTGGTCCCTTGTTATGTCAGCCCTAGAACACTTACACATTTACTAAGTGAATAAATGAATAAAATTACTCAAAGCAGTTATTGCCGGAATATCTGCAACGCATCTTGTGCGAGCTGTGCTAGGCAGCAAACACAATACGGTACTCGGTGGAATTCCTCCCACAAGTCATATTGCATTTAGATCTGTCAGGACATGCTTCCTCCTCTCTCTATGAATATTCTGAAAGGAAAAATGTTTTTTCCATAATTTTCCGTAATTCTTCCCCACTTGATTTTTATTTCTGTTTAAAGAAAACTCTAAAGGCAGGAACTCCTACAAAAGACTAGACAGATGGTTACAACATTCAAGAGTCAAAAAGAGCTGGGGGCTGTTTCCATTCAGCTGTGTCCCATCCTTCCTTAGTTTTTCCTGCCTCATCTTACCTCTCCAGAACTACCCTCTCTCCTCTGGCCACCTCTAGGTCATCATAGCTTTTCAATGAATCTATGGAAACCACCTTTCCTGAAATGGAAAAAGAAAATACTAACATGCAAACATCATCTCCTGGTCAAATGCCAGTCACCTCCTTGTGTATTTCACTTGAAATACACACTTGAAATTTCAAGTGTGAAATACACACTTGAAATTCTCACTTGAAAACCCAGCACAGACACCATGAATCAGTGGAAGAAGCAGAAATATGTGAGAAAGACATTTCACTGACCTAAGTCACCAATTCCCAAGTAGTCCTGAATGAGTCACTGCCCTGGGACTTGGGGGGAATGTGGCTAAAATTGCCAGAGGTAATTAACAGAACCAAGACCCACATGCTCAGGAAATTTCCCCTCGGACACGGGTTTCTTATGGATTCTGCTTCCAGCTCACTCACATTCACTTCGCTCCAAATCTGGCTGGAAGCACACAGCTTTCATTAACGATAACGTTGGCAAGAAAACTAGAGATTTTAATGTGAAACGATTCACAGTGAAAATATGACACTTTTGAAAAGCTCATTAAAATTGTTAAACATTGACGGATTTGTTAGCTACTCCTACGGTTCCACTTAACAACAGCTCTTCGTTTTTACAGAGTGCTGGCTGTTACAGAACAGGCTGGGACCATTTTCCTATAAAAAACAAAGCTAGAAATGTACCCTAAGGATTTTATTGAGAATATATAGTTTATTTTAATAATAAAAGAAACACAGCATATCAGTTGGAGAAATGAGAACTCAAATTTAGACTAAAATAAGTGAGTTATAAGCACTGTTTTCAAATGCTGGTAATTTTCATTTTAAGCCAGCATTCCCATTATTATAACTACATGTACTTCTGAATAGCAGTATAACTGTATACCGACTTAAGAGGGAAACAACAGGCCATCATCCCAGCAATAAACCAATAAAACCAGGAATTAACATTAAGTTTAACAAGATCATCAAATCCTAACCACTTAGAAATAAAGAAAATTAACTATGAGGTGAAAAGGAGATATTAAAGGTGTAATAACAGTTTAATTATAAAACAAAACAAAGGAGAACACTAGTTGATTCCTTAGAATGTGTTCAAAGTTGCTTTCAGAGGCAAATGCATAGCCTTAAGTATTTCCATTATTAAAGAAAAGGACTAAGCTCTCATAGAATTTAGAAAACAAATGAAAATTATAGAAAAGAGTTGGAATAATAAAAACTAAAAGCAGGATTGAATTAATTCACACATTAAAACAAGATATTATTGATAAATACACACACATCCTCTCTTTGAAATGGACTAAGCTGTAGCATATCCAATAAATGTAGGAAGAGGGGGCAGGAAAAAATAAAATGAGAAATGGAAAATGGGAAATGACACATACTGAAGACAGTCAAGATGTTAAGAGTTCTGTGTTTGGAGTCCAAGGAAATGGGTTAAATCTTAAGTCAGGCACTTGCTAGTTATGAGACTCTGGGCATATTTACCATCTTAAGACTAACTGATTCACTTTGTTATAAAGCAGAAACTAACACACCACTGTAAAGCAATTATACTCCAATAAAGATGTTAAAAAAAAACATGCTGGAAAACACTAAAAAAACAAGAAAGAAAGAAAATCAACTGGCCACAGAAGGTTGAATATATTTCTGGAATCTCAAAAAAAAAAAAAAAGACTATTGTCTCTATAAGTGAGAAATGGAAAAAGTCTAAAATGGTAAGATAATACTAACTACCTTCTAAAGTTTTTGTGAAAGTCAATTAAGTACCTCACATTATCCAGTAACTAGTAAGCACCAGGCTACATTCTAAATCACTCCTAGGACTTCCATGACGTTAGTTTGTTTGATTCATAAAGCCCCACCATCCCTTCTTACATCTACTCAGGATATAATCACTTAATGTGGTCCTATTAGGTCCACTGTGCAGGGTGACACTTGTGATTTCATCTTCAAAATAACGCAATTCATAGAAATAGGTGAAAGGTCAAATTCTTCCAGGTTTGTGGTGGAACTGACATGGCTGTGTATGAGCTGGTGAGGGGGCAGCTGACATGGAGTGATCTGACAAGAGTCAAAATGTCCTCCCCAAAAGATATCCATACAGCACAGTTTCATGCTACAAGAAGCCTCCTACTAAAAGGTAGAGAGGTAACCTAGTGAGAATCTGTCTGCACAAAGGCGGACAATGAAATGACGACAGCAAGACAATGTCTAGGAAGAGAATGATGAGGAGCAAAGAACAGAATTTAGGAAACAAGAGTCAGGAGGGGAACAAATGGAGGTGAAAAGGGACCAACTGGACACGTAAGAGAAAAACCAGATTACAGGCATCCCTCGGTATCCATGGGGATTGGCTCCAGGACCTCTGCGGATACCAAAATCCAAGGATGCTCAATCTTATAAAATGACGTAGTATTTGCACATAACCTACGCACATCCTCCTGTATACTTTAACTCATCTCTTGATTACCTTTTTTTAAATTTATTTACTTTATTTATTTATTTTTGGCTGCGTTGGGTCTTCGCTACTGCGCGCGGGCTTTCTCTAGCTGTGGCGAGCGGGGGCTACTCTTCCTTGCGGTGCGCAGGCTTCTCATTGCAGTGGCTTCTCATGTTGCAGAACATGAGCTCTAGGCATGCAGTGGTTGTGACATGCGGGCTCCAGTAGTTGTGAAACGCGGGCTCAGTAGTTGTGGCTTGAGGGCTCCAGAGCACAGGCTCAGTAGTTGTGGTGCATGGGCTTAGTTGTTCCATGGCATGTGGGATCTTCCCAGACCAGGGATCGAACCCGTGTCCCCTGCATTGGCAGGCAGATTCTTAACCACTGCACCACCAGGGAAGTCCCTAGATGACTTTTAATACCTAATACAATGTAAGTACTATGTCAATGCTCGTAAATACAGTGTAAATGCTATGTAAACAGTTGCAGGTGCGAGGTTTCTATAATTTCTTTTCCTGAATATTTTCTATCTGTGGTTGCTTAAATTCGAGGATGCAGAACCCACGGATATAGAAGGCCAAATGTAACATTCCAATAGTGTCTAAAAACTAACACTTCCTATGCGCCAACTACTGTGTCTAAGCAGATTTTATGTGATGACTCATTCAGTGCTCACCACACATCTCCGAGGTGGGTGCTAATGTTCTCCTTCACTGAGAGGAATCCCACAGAATGACGTCACTAGAGTGAGTTCACAGTCAAAGCTAGCATCTACAGCCAGGCAAAGGTCCACCGTCCTAAACCCCACTGCTCACTCCCCTCCCCTCACAGAGAAGTGTCCCAGGGACCAAAGGAGCTTCAAGGAGGAAGAGGTCATCATCAGTGTCAATCTGACAAAAAAACTGTGGAGCCAGAAGCTCCTGGGCTCCCAAAATGCAGCTTCAGTGGAGGAACTGTGGCTAAAATCAGAGAGCAGATGACAATCCTTAGGAAGAAAAAGAAGGCAATGGGGGCCGTTGGCTTAAATAAAACTCTCTGTCCAAGGAACCAACAGCTAAAGAGACAAGAGTCCACAACATGGGATGTGGGAAGGGGAGGGAAGGAGCGGATCTGTTGGGTCAAGTCTGAGAACAGGACAAACTAGGACAGCAATAAATAATAACCAATGGGGAACTATGATGGAGAGAGAAAAGCAGAAAAGAAATAAATGCAAGTCAATATCTTTCCCATAAGTTCATGACAGTGAGAGTATCTTATCTGTTAACAAGTAAGGGTTCATCAATAACAAAAAACAAACACCCATATTTAAAAATGGGCAAAAGACCTGAATAGACCTTTCTCCACAGAAGACATTCAGATGGCAAATACACTCATGAAAAGATGCTCAACATCACTAATCATTAGAGAAATGTAAATCAAAACCACAATGAGGGGACTTCCCTGATGGTCCAGTGGTTAAGACTCCACGCTTCCACTGCAGGGGGCATGGGTTGGATCCCTGGTCAGGGAACTAAGATCCCACATGCAAAAAACAAAACGAGATACTAGTTCACACCCACTGGGAAGGCTATTACAAAAACACAACTTTTTAAAAATTAACCAGTGCTGGCAAGTATGTGAAGACATTGGAACCCAACCTGTGCAATGCTGGTGGAACTATAAAGTGGCACGGCACTGTAAAAAACAGTATGGCAATTCCCAAAATAAGAAACCCTAGACATACCATATGATCCAGTAATTCTCCTTCTGAGTATAAACCCACGAGAAATGAAAGCAGGGACTTGAACAAATATTTGTACACCCACGTTCACAGCAGCATTATTCACAGTAGCCAAAATGTGGGAACAATGGCCCATTGATGGATGAATGGATAAACAAAATGTGGCATATTCATACAATGGAATAGTATTCAGCCTTGAAAAGGAAAGAAATTCTGACACACTACAGAAAGGATGAACCTCGAAGACATGATGCTAAGTGAAACAAGACAGTCACACGAGGACAAATACAAATGGTCAAACCCATAGCGACAGAAGGTAGAATGGTAGTTGTTAAGGGCTGGGGGCTCTGGGGAGAAATGACTGATAACGGGTACAGGGTTTCCTTTTGCGATGATGAAAATGTTCGGCAACTAGATAGTAGGCATGGTTGCAAACCACTGTGGATGTACTAAATATTGTGGAATTGTGGCTAACATGGTCAATTTAATTTACGTATATTTTACACAAATTTATAAAAAAGAGTTTGAGGGTCAATGAATTGTAAACTCTGTGCAAAAAAATATATGATGTGGATATTATACTCCAATAAAACTATTAAATAAAAAAAGAAAAAGGAAAGAATCAAGGGTTGAAGGGAAGCCAAGATGAGAGTGAGTGGGAACATGGAGTCCTTTCTGTCAGTGTGGGGGAGGTTTGCCCACACTGCCCCACCGTGCCCACGTAGGTGCCCACACATACGTCAAGCAGACTGTGTGTTGTGTTGGGGGCAGAGGGGTGAGGGTGGGAGAGAGGCGGAACTGCAAGTTGGGGAACCACTGTATTAAACAAAATTAAACAGGCTTCTTTAATGCACGACTTTGGGGAAACTTTACAAAGACCATGTGCAGAGTGAACCTCAAGAGAAGATTCACAGGCAGAGTTGCCCAAATTTCTCTGATCTTTGAACAATAGGAAACATATCCCACAGACTAATGAAGACATTGAACAAACAAAGAACAGACTGACTGCGTGGGGTAGCAGCCCAGATGGGGTGGGGCAGCAAGACAGCAAAAGCCATCAGCCCCACGAATCTGAATAACCAACCACATGCAAAATGCCTTTCTAACCTCAGAAGTCCTTTTCTCTAACCATTCAAATCTCCCACATGGTGGTTGGCATCATAGGTTTTCATTAGCCTGAAAAAGCTCCTCCGTTTCACCTGATGGAAAAACCAGTACAAACTACAGGTGATCCAAGAAGGAGTTTCAATTAGACAGGTGCGAGGAGCACGTTAGAAGTCAGCAAAACAAGAACCAGGAAAAGTGGGCACGCGATACTGGATGTAAGTGCTATGCCCTAAGTCTACAATGGGACGTGTAGATCCGTCAAAGCGTAACGCAGGGGAAATTGCATATTTGCATGCAGTTTAGTTATCTTTCTTATAAATGATGTTCTCGCATGGGAAGCAACTGGTAAACTGACTCTCAGAGCAGAAGCAAAAACGAGATATACAAGAGAATGTGTACAGGGAGAAAAACTTCAATTTTGGGATAACGAATCTTACTTGCACTTTTTTGAGGGGTAAACTGATTAGTTAATAACTAGCAAGGAGGGAAACTGGGCATTTTGTCCTTGAGAAAGCCAAATAAGGGTATCCAAAAAATCCAGTTTCAGGATTCTCCAGAAAACTTTGAGAGTTAACTGTGGAGCATTCATGATGGGTTGTATCTATGGAATGTTGACCACCATTCTTCCATCTACACCTACACCTTAATAAGGCCATCTCTCCACCATTTATTTGCCTCATTCAAATTTCTCAGTTCCTTAATTCATGTCCAATTATAGTGGGTACCTCTTTCTTTCTAAAGATTCCAATCACCTGGGCATGGTGCCAGACCTCATACAAAATAGGAATATTGAACACCCACTCTGACTGAAACCTAGTGGGGCCCTGTGGGGCTCCCAGGCATGGAGGCCTTTTTTGTCCCGTGTTTCTTGTAGGCAAGACTCCAGCCTCCATGGCCTGCCCTGAGTTCCAAAGGGCAGATTTGAACAGCTGCTAATCAAGGAAGGAACAGCCGGGAAACCACCCGAAGCAAGATTAAAGGGACCAGAGAAGCTCATCCAGATTAGGAGACCGACCACCCGAGACCCTGCTCACATCCTCATCCTGTCAGCAACCCCACCCTTGAACCGTTGCCATAAAACTCCTCGCCAAACTCCCCTGGGTTGGGACACATAGTTTTCGTGGGCAGGAGCCCACTGTGTCCCCCTTTGCCTCGCAAAGCAAGAAAGCTATTTTTTTCTACTTCACCCAAAACGCTGTCTCCGAGATTCAATTCGGCACCAGTGTACAGAGAGGCTGAGCTTTCAGCATCATGACCCACTGCTGATGGGTTGAACAATATTAGCAATTATTGATATTATTGCTTAAATGTGTAATAGGGTACCGAGACATTTCTTCCTCTACTTTGTCCACACTGAAATGAAACAATAAGTTCAAATGGGCCAAAATTATACAAGCAACACTCAAATGAAGGGACACAACTCTTGGCATACTCCTTGAAAGTGCTGGTCCAGGAAAAGCACTGGAAACACCAGAACTTTACATGCACAGGTGAATGGGCAGATGAAAGTGGGAAAAGGTGAGGAACTGAAATTCATAAAAGTCTTACTTGTTGCACTTCCCAAGCTGGAGAAAAGTGAACAGAGGTGGTAGGTAGGAAACCTGAGGGAAGTGATCCTCTAGAGCAGCGGTCCCCAACCTTTTTGGCACCAGGGACCATTTTGATGGAAGACAATTTTTCCAAGGACCGGGGTTGGGGGGGGGGGTGGTTTGGGGATGATTCAAGCACATTACATTTATTGTGCACTTTATTTCTATTATTATTACATCAGCTCCACCTCAGATCATCAGGCATTAGATCCTGGGGGATGGGGACCCCTGCTCTAGAGTAAAATGAGGGTTAAACCTCCAGGCTTGCCTTCCCAGTTTCCATAGAGAAAGGCAGACCCTTACTGAAAGGAGAATCATTATCTCCCCTCAGAGATAACTCTCCAACAACAACCAGAACTTATCAGAAAGACAAAGGAGATGTTGCAAACAGATTAAAAGGATCAGCTTAATCTGAAAAGAGTTCCTGAAGAAAAGAATTGAGGGAATAGCAGAGAAGAAATACCAGAAGAAATACCAGCTGAAACTTTTTCAGAATGAAGATATGAGTTCTGAAATCAAAACGGCACCGGCACCGTAAGTACCCAGCATGATAAATAAAGATAAATCCACACCTCAACACATCATGGGGGCACTGTGGGACATGGGGGTAAGGAGAAAGTCTCAAAAGCTATCAGAAAGAAAGGCAAATTGTCCACAAAAGCCACACAACTAGACTGACAGAAATTTCTCATGACGGAAGATAATGGAGTGTTATCTTCAAAATGCTGGAAGGAAATTATTGCCAATCTAAAATGTTATACCCAGTTAAACTAACATGCAAATGTAAAGCCATAATTAAGACATTTTCAAGCACACAAATAGTATGAAAGTTTACCACCCATGTAGTATCACTAAAACAATTATTAATGGATGCACTTCAGCAAGATGTCCAAACCCACAACAATGGCAGAGAAATTGACCAAATTTGTGATTAATAAATTAAGTTGTGTGAATAAATTAATTAATTTATGTCCATATAAAGAACTGCTATTTCATGTTTAAAAAGTTAAAACCAAACTCTAGAAACAGTTACAAAATAAGGGAGAGAGAGCTTCCCTGGTGGCACAGTGGTTGAGAGTTCACCTGCCGATGCAGGGGACACAGGTTCGTGCCCCGGTCCGGGAAGATCACACATGCCGCGGAGCGGCTGGGCCCGTGAGCCATGGCCGCTGAGTCTGTGCGTCCGGAGCCTGTGCTCCGCAACGGGAGAGGCCACAACAGTGAGAGGCCTGCGTACCGCAAAAAATAAAAATAAAAATAAATTTAAAAATAAGGGAGAGAGGTTGTTTGATAATTAAAGTGTGTTAAGGTCCTTGTCATGGTAGGGAAAATGATAGAAATACTGAAAAACTTTAAGTTATATATGGTTAAAATGCATGACTCAAAATTAAGGATAATCACTAAAATAATGCAACTACAGTCTGTAGTTCGCAAATCAGCAAAGGGCTAATATAGAAACATAGAAAACTTTATCAATTCAACAGGAGACAAAAAATGAAGAAAAAAGAACTAAAGAAAAATGGGGACTTCCCTGGTGGCGCAGTGGCTGGGAGTCCACCTGCCAATGCAGGGGACATGGGTTGGATCCCTGGTCTGGGAGGATCCCACATGCTGCGGAGCAGCTAGGCCTGTGCGCCACAAGTACTGAGCCTGCACTCTAGAGCTCGCAAGCCACAGCTACTACTGAGCCCGCACGCCACAACTACTGAAGCCCGCGGGATCCCATGTGCTGCAACTACTGAGCCCACGCACTGCAACTACTAAAGCCCACATGCCTAGAGCCCATGGTCCGCAACAAGAGAAGCCACCTCAATGAGAAGCCTGTGCACTGCAACAAAGAGTAGTGCCTACTCGCCACAACTAGAGAAAGCCCATGTGCAGCAACAAAGACCCAACGCAGCCAAAAATAAAATAAGATTTTATTTTAATCTATAAAAAAAAAAGAAAACACTTTGGTAAAGAGAACACTCATGAGAAAATAGAATTCAATCCAAGTACCTCAGAAATCATACTTATTATAAGTGGATTAAACTCATTTATAAACAGAATTTATCAGATTGGGAGAAAAAGTCCATCTATATGCAGGTTCAAATAACACACCCGAAGTAAAGGTACAAAAATAGGTGGGACGGATACCTGCAGTACTAAGCAGTGAGGTGGGCTGGGGGAGATCCCTAGTGCAGCTATTTGAGACAAAGGAGTATTCAAGCCAAAAGTAGCAACTCAACACAGCAGTTCACCATTTAATCTTATAATACAGATCCTTGATATACCTGGAAGCCTTTCACAACACAGCCTCAAAACATACAACACAAAAAAAGACAGTAGTACAAGTATAAATTGTGTACTTGGATACAGTATATCCAAGTACTACAAGGATAAATTGTATGTGTACACATTCCTCTCAGAAAGTATAAGACAAGCAAACCAAAAAACAGTAATAATAGTGACTTAATAAAGAAAACTAATGAACTTCATTTAATATATATGTAGAGAAATAAAGAATAAACACTTTTTTTAATTGCACGTGTACCATTTTTAGAATCTAAAAATCAACATAGGGGTTTCCCTGGTGGCACAGTGGTTGAGAGTCCGCCTGCCGATGCAGAGGACACGGGTTCGTGCCCCAGTCCAGGAAGATCCCACATGCCGTGGAGCGGCTGGGCCCGTGAGCCATGGCCGCTGAGCCTGTGCGTCCGGAGCCTGTGCTCCACAACAGGAGAGGCCACAACAGTGAGAGGCCCATGTACCACAAAAAAAAAAAAAAAAAACCATAAAAACATAATGGAGAAAAACGTACGTTTTGAAACTTTTAAATTTATATATGAAATAATTTATGGCTGGGACTTCCCTGGTGGTCCAGTGGTAAAGAATTCGCCTTCCAATGCAGGGGATGTGGGTTCGATCCCTGGTCAGGGAACTAAGATCCCACATGCCACGGGGCAACTAAGCCCACATGCCACAACTACTGAGATTGCATGCCTCAACCAGAGAGCCTGTGTGCCACAAACTACAGAGCCCACATCCCCTGGAGCCTGTGCACCACAGCTAGAGAGAGAAAACCTGTACGCCACAACTAGAGAGAAGCCCGCGCGCTAAAACAAAGAGCCCGTGTGCCACAACTAAGACCCAACATGGCCAAAAATAAATAAATAATCAAATAAATCAAAAAAATAATAATAATAATTTATGGCTTAAAGAGGAATTCACAACGGATATTTTAAACCAAATAACAATGAAAGAACAACATATTGAAACCTCTGGAATGCAACTAAAAATCACTTAAGAATAAATTTACAGATAGAAAAAGAAGGATTTAAAATAAGTTACACATATAATTCAAGAAGCTAGTGAAAAGACAATAAACATTAAAAAGGCAAAAACAATGGGGAAATGATATGAGTAGCAATGAATGAAATAGAGAATAAAACAGAGGAGATACCTACATATTCAAAAACTGTTTATTAGAAACACCAATAAAATAAAGTTCTAGCAAGATTTAACCAGAAAAGAGGCACAAATGAATCACATTAAAAATTAAAAAGGTCCATAACCATAAAGAAATAAACATTTTAAATCATAATGGAATATTATGAACAACCTTTATGCAATAAATTTCAACTTAGATGAAATCATATTGTAAAAAAAATCACAAATAACAAGGTTCACTGAAGAAGAAATAGAACCTGAATAAACAAACAGTAATTAAAGATACTGTACCTTACCCCACCCTAAAAGACAACAATTCAAAAAGATTTAGATTTAAACATACAAAATTTAAAGGAACAAAATACTGATAAAAATCTTTCTTTTATACAAGCTGTTTTAGAGAAACAGAAATAAAAATTTCAACTTCAGAGAGCAAAAGTAAAAGAAAAGAAAATTATGAACAATATCTCCTTCATACATAAATGGTAAAGTTCCTAAATAATATATCAGGTTTCTATTAATATACTATATCAGTAAATTAAATGAAGGAAAAAAATACATGATTATCTCTAGGGATGCAACCAAAAGAACGGAATCAATAAAATTCAGCACTAATTCATGATAGAGAAGGGTATTCATCAAACCCCAATCATAAACATCATACTTAATAGTGAAAATTAAGAGAATTCCCTTCAATGTCAAGATCACGACAAGAATGTCTATTATCACTGCTTTTATCAAACATTGTACTCAAGGCCCCAGCCAATGCAATAAGACCAGAAAAAGAAATGAGATATAAGAATTGGAAGAAATGAAACTATGCTATTCTTATTTACAGAAAATACTGTATCAAACCAAATAGTCTAGATTATGCCACATTAACAAACAACCCCAAAATCTCAGATCTAAATACTGTAAACATTTATTTTCACATAAGCAAAGTCCATTGCTGATCCAGGCTACTTTTGAAGGCAGCTATCCTTCATATGTTGATTTATCATTTTATGCTATTTTTCTTATGACATGTTCATATCAATATGTGCTTACACAAGCAGAGAATAGAGAGCTGGAAAATCAAGCAGCTGCAATTAAATCTCTTAGCATTCACCACTTCAGCTCCCATTTCACTGACCAAAAAAAGTCATGTGACTGTGCCAAACTTCAAAAGTTTAGAGAAGTAAAACCCTCTCACATGCTAGGAAAACACAAACAACCAAAATATCTAATACAATTTTCTATATAAAATATTCTAGAGAATCTACATATAAACTACTATAACCAATAAGAAAACATATCCAATTTATCAAACATCGGTGTTACTATTGTTAAAAATGCATAACTTCAATCTAGTCCTAAGAAAATGTCAGGCAAATCCAAACGGAGGAACATTCTACAGGATAACTGCCCTGGACTCTTCCAAAATATCAAGTTTGTGAAAGACAAAGAAAGACTGAGGAACTACTACAGATTGAAGGTGATAAGGCGACATAACAACCAAATGCAAAATGGGCTTTTTGGTGGGATCCTGGACCAGAAAAATGACATCAGCAAGAAAAAGGGCAAAATTCAAATAAGGTCTGAAGATTAATTAAGAGTACTGTGTCAATGTTAATTTTCTGATCTCAATAACTGAACTATTAGTGTTAACATCTTACATAACCATGTAAAGGGGAAGCTGAGTGAAAAGTTTACAGGCACTCTCTGTACAACCTTTGCAACATTTCTGTAAGTCTAGAATTGTTTCAAAATGAATACTTTTTAAAGCAGCACAAAAATGAACAAAAATCTTGTTCACAAGGGCATCAAAAACTAGAAGAAAGGTATCAAGGACTAAATCTAACTACAGATGTGCAAGACTGCTATATTTTAAAATGTTATTAAGGAACATTCAATGAACAATGCAACAGATAGCAATATAATAAATAACAAATATAACAAAAGGACATAAACTATGTATAGACATACGATGTTCATAGGTAGAAAGATGCAATATCATAAATATGATTCCATTTCTCCCCATAGCTATAAGATCTAGAAAAGTGGCTTAAAAGAACAAGGTGGGGAAACTTTACAACTAATCTTTAAAACTAATCAATAAATTAGAAGTGGTAAGAAACGGCATAGACAAAGCTGAAAACTTACATAGTAATGCCCAGGAATGGCTTCAAATAATTACAGAGTCAGAAGTTAAATATAAGGCGTAGGAACCAAAACTGAGACATCAAATTAAATACTGTGGCCCTAACATTAGTCATTTTATTCCAACAATTCTGCTGTTGCTCAAAATAGTCCGGGCACATTTTGGGTGCAATTGCTTTTAAAACCAAGGTGCTTTTTTTTTTAATTCAATAAAAGAAAACCAGTTTTGTTACTTCATTTTCATTCTTGATCCAAAGCAATTTTTTTTTTTTTTTTTTTTTTTGCGGTACGCTGGCCTCTCACTGTTGTGGCCTCTCCCGTTGCAGAGCACAGGCTCCGGACGCGCAGGCTGAGCGGCCATGGCTCACGGGCCCAGCCGCTCCGTGGCATGTGGGATCTTCCCAGACCGGGGCACGAACCCATGTCCCCTGCATTGGCAGGCGGACTCTCAACCACTGCGCCACCAGGGAAGCCCACGAAACAATTTTATACAACATGGTTTTAAGTGCGTGGCACATAAAAGGCAAATAATAGTAATAGCTATAAGTCCTATGGTACATATTACATAATGGCACTGTTGTAAAACTCTATAGATATGGAACCATCTAATCTCATAACCACCCCCAATGAAATAAATATCACTATGACCTCTGATTTCAATTGAGGAAACTGATGCAGAGAGAAATTAAGTAACTTGCCAAAGGTCACAGAACAAGTACCTGACAGAGCTGGCATGTGAACCCAGGCACTTGGGTCCAGCGTCCAAACTCTTCATCCCTCCATGAATGCGTGAATAGATGGCCAGCTACTTCCTTTACCCAACTTGGTCTCACACAACTTCTGGCTCTTTTTCTTCTATTGAGGCTATGGGAAAACATTCAAAGTTAGATATAAAAATTCTGGTTGATGTGTTCTTTCAAATGAGTCTCATTCCACCATATCCATATCCCATAATTCTGGTTTGCAAGGAAGGCCACGTTTATTGTCAAAATCTCTACAAATCACCCGCCTCCCCCACACACTTCACCTTGTCACTTCAGACACAGGTTCACTCCCTTCGTAAACAAAGAAAAGTCTTGCCAAAACCCACAAGAGACCAGCCACAAAAAACTCAAAGGAGCCTGGTCCTCAGGCCAAGGGCAAAGGAGAAAAGTCTGGAATTAGGAGGGCTGGAAGTAGCCCCTACCCATTCGAGGGGCTTTCCTGGGGGTGGGGAGGTGCAGCAGAGGAGGTCAACAGAGCACCAGGGCCAAGCCGAGTTTCTCGGCCATTGGAACCAGGACCCAGGACGAGGATCTAGTTCTGGCAGAGAATCAAGTAAAAATGTGATCAGAGGCTGGGTCAAATAGACAAGCATCCTGAGAAGGCAAAGGACTCCCCTGGGACACCAGTGCCTGGCTCGGAGCCCAAGTCCAAGTCCATGTCCAGGCAGGAGGCAATGGAGACCCTGACACCCTTCCAGAATTGGTCTGAACTGACCTGAGTCTGCGCTTGTCTTCTGCCTGAAGCTGGGCAGGCAGGACGGAGGAAGGAGGGCTGCGCGCTGGTGCCCTGATGAAAGGATGAACTTTGCCACCCACACGAGGAAGTCTGTCCAGGCACGTAGCCTCTCATAAAAACAGACATTAATCGTGGTCCTGGTTTATTCAAAGCACCTACTTAGAAATCATACAGAAGAAAGGGTGCCAGTGTCTGGAAGAATCTTCACAAAGACAGCACTGTCCTTGTCAATTTTTTGAGGTGACAACTTAGTGAAATATCTTTACACTCCGAGTTGCATATGCAGGAGTTAAATGTCAGTGGACCTCATATTGAAATCCTCTCTGCACATATTAGAGCTTAATTATTTTTTAAGTTTACCTAACAAAGGAACTATATAAGATGAACTGACTTGAAAAGAGAAAGAAAACAAGAAAGGACAGAGAAAACAGGTCTTAATAGATGTGCAACCATTCCTTAAAAGGAAGATATATGTAGACAGACAGATAGATAGATAGAGAGGGTGTTTTTTTTACTATGTTAAAAAAAAACTTGTTTCTCTTGTAATAAGAACTTATTTCTCTTCTAACTGGAATCTGTACATTTTAAGCCCCTTGACCCACTTTGCCTATCGCCCACCCCACCTCCACCCCTCAATTCCCCACCCCCGGCCTCCGGCAACCACCAATCTGATCTCTATGAGCTCAGTTTTTTGTTTGGTTTTGTTTTAGATTCCACATATTAGTGAGATCATACGGTATTTGTCTTTGTCTGACTTATTTCACCAAAAGGAAGATATTAAATGCTCTCTCTTTGAAACAATTTGCCTATTACTTGTAGCTGTTTCAGAGGAAACACCATAAAAGATGGCCATCTGCCAGACTAGACAACTTAACTGAAATATTTTAGTACATGTAAGGATGGGCAGAATCAGTATGCATTTAGCCACAAATGTGGTTCTAGGGATTTCCTGTCTATAAGACACTCCACACAGCTGCCATGTCCCACCCCCCAGCGCTCGCTGGAATATGACACTCCCCAGATCTCTATCTTCCTTAAATTCTACTCCTCCATTTCAAGAAGCGGGGGCAGAAATAGTAAATGAGGGAGACAAGGGGATGGGAGGTGATATTAATATTTACAAAGGGTAAAAACATAACAAAGATTTTTTTTTTAAGTTTGTCATGCTAATACAAAGGAAGAGTGAAAAATAACTTCACAATATCTGATTACTACTGATTTGGAAAGGGTTTTGGAAGCTGTATTTATCCCCAACAGGTCAGAAACCTAAAGAAACCAACAAAAAAGTGAAACAGAAACAGGATTTTTTCTTTTTTAAGTTAGATGCAATATTTACCACACATACACACACACACACACACACACACACACACACACACACACACACACACGACTGGCACAGATATTGCAAAAATGTTGATTATAAAATCTCACCGCACTTAGAAATGATCTAAAGAGACTCCCTTTCTCATCTCTTCCACAAAGTCAAAACCCTACTAGCACTTGGTGAAAAGATGTCTTTTCATCATATTGTCTGTCAGTCCCTGCACAACGCCCACGCTCTGCAGGAGCTGTCTGTGCAGACTGCTAAGGAGCTGACAGTTTTTTTTTTTTTAGATCAGTTATTCATTTTAACTGTGAGACATTTCTATCCAATGTTAATTCCCTAATCTTCTGTTTGCACTGTGTCCACCCAATAACCCAACTTCCTGGGTGTGTGATGTGAGTAGGGATAACCCTTCAGAAATATATTGTTATCAACAGCAAGAAATAAACAAATCAGGCCTTCCCTGGTGGCGCAGTGGTTGGGAGTCCATCTGCCGATGCAGGGGACACGGGTTTGTGCCCCGGTCTGGGAAGATCCCACATGCCGCGGAGCGGCTGAGGCCACAGCAGTGAGAGGCCCGCGAACCGCAAAAAAAAAAAAGAAAGAAAGAAAGAAACAAATCATCCAATGGGCAAAAGATGTGAACATTTTTTCCAAAGAAGACATATGGCCAACAGGTATGTGAAAACATGCTCAACATCAGTAATCATCAGGGACTCATCAGGGAAATGCGAATCAAAACCACAGTGAGATATCACCTCACACCTGTTAGGTTGTCTATTATCAACAGAAGAAGAGATAACAAACGCTGGCAAGGATGTGGAGGAAAATGAGCCCCTGTGCCCTGTTCATGGGAATATATATAGGTGCAGTCACTATGGAAAAGAGTATGTAGGTTCCTCAAGAAATCAGAACTACCACAGGAGCCAGCAATCCCATCTCTGAGTATAAAACCTAAAGGAAATAAAAACATCATCTCAGAGAGCTGTCTAGTCCCATGCTCCCTGCGGCATTATTCACAATAGCCAAGGTACAAACACAACGTAAGTGTGGACAGATGAACAGATAAAGAAAACGTGGGGGGACTTCCCTGGCGGTCCAGTGGTTAAGACTTTGCCTTCCAGTGCAGGGTGTGCAGGTTCCATCCATAGTGTGGGAGCTAATATCTCACATGCCTCGTGGCCAGAAAACCAAAACATAAAACAGAAGCAATATTATAACAAATTCAATAAAGACTTTAAAAATGGTCCACATAAAAAAAAAATCTTCAAAAACGAAAAGAAAATGTGATACACACATAGGAATGATGGAATGGAATGTTTTCAGCCTTAAAAAAGAAAAAATCCTGCCCTTTGTAACAACATGGATAACCCTGAAGGGCATTATGCTAAGTGAAGTAACCCATAGGGAGAAAGACAAATGCTGCAAATACTGCATGGTATCGCTTACACGGGAAGCTTAAATTTTTTTTTTTTCAGTGGAAATCATAGAGAGTAAAAGAGTGGTTGCCAGGCGCTAGAGCGTGAGGGAAATAGAGCTCCTGAGGATCTACTGCACAGCAAGGTGTCTATAGCTGGTGACACTGTATCGGATAACTGAAATTTGCTAAGCGGTTAGAACATAAACGCTCTCAACAACAAAGGTAAATTTTTTAAATGAATACACTGTTGGACCAACTTGGATCACATCTAGTCTGTAACCACTGCCTTAATGTGCAAAGAAGAAAGAAAGAGGTCAAACCCAAGCCCGCCGTAGGCGCTCCTCGGAAGTGCGCTGGAGGGGAAATCCGCCCGGCCCCGGCCGCCGCCCCCAGCTGCCCCGGCCCCGCCCGCGCTCCCCGCGCGCCCGCTCGGCCCTGCCGGCCCTCACCGTGCGCCCAGCACTCCCCGCGCGAAGCCGGTGCAGCCGCGGGAGCTCAGAGCCGCATTGCGGCCGTCCGCGGAGCAGTGGGTCGAGGCCCAACGCGGCTGTCCCCTCCGCTAGGCATTTAGGAGGTGGGAGGAGCGGCGCGCCGTGCGCACGGGAAATTTGATAGGTGAGGAGGCGGGGGGGGGGAGGGGCGGGGACGCGGGGCGGTGCTGCTGCGGCTGCTGCTGGGGGGGGGGCCGCCCTCCCCCTCCCCCTCCTCCTCCCCCCCGAGTCCCCGCCAGCGCCCCGCGCGGGGCTCCGGTAAGTGGCGGTACCCCCGCGCCGAGCGCCAGGGGAGGCGGCAGGCACGCTCTGACTCGTTCCTCTTTGGTCGCCCCCAGGGGAAGAACATCTTTCACGGAGCACCAGGCGTTCACGACGGTGGAGTTTGCTCCGATGCCCCTCAGGCCGGGGCTTTGCGTTTACCGTCCTGCCCTCCCTGGGGACGATCCCAAAGTTAACTTCGAAAACGCTCTCCGTGCGGGGAGAAGCCCCGCGGTCCAGCACTTCCTAAACCCCAGAGGCCTCCAGAAAGAAGTCCCTCCCCCCGCCTTTCAGAAAAGAGATGCTATTTTCATAGCAAACAACGTGGTTATGAGCAGAGTCAAGGTCAGACGACGGAATGGGGAGTTAGGGGGGCTCTTAAAACCTTAGGACGGCCGAGCGAAGCAGGCTGTATCCCCATTCCCACTTCACAGATGAGGAAACAGGCGCGGGAAAGTTAAGGGGCGTGCAGCGGCTGAGGGGATGAGCAGCGAGATGGATGAGAAGATGCCGGTGGGTACCCAGCTCCCTCTGGCAGGGAAAAAATCGCTGGCTAGAGATTCATGTGCGAAAATATACATGTACGCTTGTTAAGAGCTGGGGACACGTCATGGATCATCTCATTCATCTCAACCCTGGCCGCACATTAAAATTGCCTGGGAAAGTTTTAAAATTCCAAACGTTCAGGCCCTACCCCAGGCCAAAGGAACTGACTTCTTTTCCTTAATCTCATATCTGCAGTAACGTCAGAACAATGCCAGGCCTTCTTTTGCCACGGTTAGCATGTGATCCTTCTTGCGCAAAGATGAAGTGAGCTCTTCTCGGGGGGAGGACGAAGACCCCCGATACTTGGTGAGCTACAGCGCCAGAGCCTGAAAGGTGCAGAACCCTTGCTGAGCTGGAGAGAAAGGAAGTCACAGACACCCGCCCCCGCCCCGAGATCCAGTGGGCGGAGCTGAGCTGAGGGTGGCTGGCGAATGCCCCGTGAAGAGGCTGATGAGACAGGAGTCAGCGCTGAGAGCAGGGTGGCGTGGCGCGAACACCAGCCTCACTCGGTTGATGCAGCTCGTTTCCTGCGGTAAGCAAATGAGCCTCGCAGCTGAGCGCTGATGGGCTGGCGCAGCCAGGCGGTTGCAGCTTCCACAGCCTTTAGGTGAGGCGGCCAGAGCCCAGGGGTGAGTGAGGAAATGCCTGGCCTCCCCAGGCATCCCCGTCGTCTCCCTCCCCCAAGCCCCTCTCAGTCTCGCGCTCCGTGTCTTGTGCCTCCTCCGTCCAGCGTTGGTACCAAGCCACGCCTGTCACACACACACACACCTCAGCTCACCTCAGCTCAGAGGGCTCTAGGCCTCGCTTCTGGTATCCCGAGGGGCTGTGACACAGGGCAGATGTTTTTTAATCGAGGAGAGCAAGGTGGGTCCAAGACCTAGAGAAAAGGGTCTGGGGAGGATGGGACTGAGTGGTGGAAGGCCAGTGTCCCCTGAGATTGCAACGATGAAAAGCCATCCAGGCAGAGGGAAGCCTGAGACACGAATTTGCCTGCCCGTGGCTCAGTACTACCGTGTGGTGACACGGGTCAGTGTGCGCGAATCACGTAGCTCTGGTTACACATGTCGGGAAAATGAAAGCACCATCCCTGGAGCAGAGCTCACTGAGGTTGGCGGGTGTTTGCTAAGCTCCGGGAGGACCCGGGTAGTGGCTGCTCTGTCCCCTTCACCGCGGGGTGGGTCTCACCTGTGAGTGACGCACAGCACTCCCCTTGAGGAAAGGATTTTGCAGAAGCAGAGGCAGCTCTGCCCCATGTCCCCCACCTCCACCCCACGCCCTCTCCGCCGCAGGGGACCCGTGACTGCCAGTCGTAGGCTGCTGAGACCCAAAACAAGGGTTCCCAACCTCAGCACCGTGGACATTTGGGATCAGAGTTGTGAGGACTGTCCCGTGTGTTGCAGGATGTCTAGCAGGAACCCTGGCCTCTCCCAACTAGATGCCAGGCGTGCGCATGCGCACACACATGGTTGTCTCCAGACGTTGCCACGTGTCCCAAAGGGAGCGAAGTTGGCCCTGATGAAGAAGCACTGCTCTAATAAGAAGGAAGGGGACCCAGTGCCCCACAAATACTGCAGAACACGTATTTATCAGTGATGGCCCCATGGAAAGGGGCTGTTTCTCAAATTGGAAGCCTTCACTACAGAACGGGGCCCCTGGCCAAAGTCCACTTCGTCCGGTCACAGCATCCTTCCTGTGCTCCTTGAACAGGCCGAGCTCATCCCATGGCAGGGTCTGGGCACCTCCTCTTCCCTCTGTCTGGAGTGCTCCTCTGCCGAATATCCATGGGAAGGCCACCTCATCCCCGGCAGAGGCTCGGCCTGGCACGCAGTGGACGCTTGGACCGTACTTATTGGATAGACAAGTGGGAGGATAGACAGGGGGCAGAGATGTGCACAGGGGCTGGAGGGCGTGGAGAAAGCTCCGTTTACGCTGTTGGCTTGGGTCTGGGCGTTATGGGAAGCAGGGGGCAATCCTTTCCCTCCTTGGTGATCACAGCGGGTTCTCACTCATCTCAGACAGGGGACAGCTGCCCCAAGCGGGAAGTCCTGCACTTCCGATAAAGAACCCGGTGGAACCAGCACCGTGACTCACACAGTCCCGGGGACCCGCATGGAAATTTACAGAACAGACCAGAGTTTCTTTGAGGCCTGGAAAACGGTGCTCCTGGGGCATCCACTACACTAATTAGAGTGATTGTGCCGGGGGAGGTGTTTCAGGCCAGCAGCAGTTTTCTGAAGCGTTAAGCAAAGCTCTCAGGGAGCAAGGTGAAGGGTTGTGGGAATTGATATCCCGAGCTCCGAGGAAGTGGCTGAAATTGGCTCGGGATCTGGTGTATGTGCTGGCTGTGTGAGGCCTCAGTGAGGAGATCCTGGCTACAGTCAGGTTGGCCCATGTGGTCCTACAAGGCTGTGGCCAGTCACACCCTACATACTGGGATATTAGGGCCGCCCCTCATTCTTATAAGTAGATGGGACCCCACCTTCCCAGACAATGAAGGGATTCACGCTCCGAGTGAGTCCAGAAATGGCAGTCTACCCCGGTCTAAAGAGGGTCGGGTTAGGCAGAAGGGCTGAGTTCCGATGACCCCGGCCACCTCTGAACAGATAGAGCCCTTCAGCCCTTAGGCCACAGCCGGAGTGTAGTAAACAGTGTATGAACTCGCATCAGTAAGTTTTGTATTTTGTACTTTCATGTAAGTATTTTGCTTTATTTTGGGATTTTTTCAACATCATGCAATTTTATGGCACATGAAAAACCCAAGGACTCAGAAAAAGACCCCTGAGTTTCAGCTGCTGGCGTGGTCATTTGTACTTACTCCTCAGCACAATGAACACCATCCACGCAGGGACACGCTCCCCTTGACGTCTCCAGTGAGTGCTGGAGCATCTAAACCTAACCCAGAGAACTCCCTGGTGGTCCAGCGGCTAACCAAGCAGAGCAAGTCCTAAGCTTTCATTGCCAAGAGCTCAGGTTCGACCCCTGGTCGGGGAACTAAGACCCCACAAGCCACTCAGCATGGCCAAAAACATAATAAATATATAAATAAATAAATAAACCTAACTGGATTCTAAAGTCTAAAAATAAGTGTTCGCCTTGCCTCTTTTTTTCTTTAAAGCATTTTAATTTTTTTTTTTTAATTTTTGGCTGCATTGGGTCTTCGTTGTTGCGTCTTCGTTGCTGCGCGCAGGCTTTCTCTAGTTGTGGCGAGCGGGGGCTACTCTTAGTTGCGGTGCGCGGGCTTCTCATTGCGGTGGCTTCTCTTGTTGTGGAGCACGGGCTCTAGGCGCATGGGCTTCAGTAGTTGTGGCACGTGGGCTCAGTAGTTGTGGCTCGTGGGCTCTAGAGAGCAGGCTCAGTCGTTGTGGCGCACGGGCTTAGTTGCTCCACGGCATGTGGGATCTTCCCGGACCAGGGCTCGAACCCGTGTCCCCTGCATTGGCAGGTGGATTCTTAACCACTGCCACCAGGGCAGTCCCGCCTTGCATCTTAAGGATAGAAGTTCCAAGCCAGGGAGGTGACAGAGAGGTGGGGCCAGTCATCCTGGTTCTGCAAGCTTCTGGCTCTGGGCGTTGGGTCCTCCAGCTCCCTCATTTGAACAGTGGACATCAGGACGGAGGGTTATGTGGAAGACAGCCACCAACCCTTGTCTCAGCATTGCCTGCAGGAGCATTGGCGACCCTCTTAAGAAACCCATTCTTCAGAGGTATGCACCATCCTTGTCAGAGAAGCTATCTACCTTCTCTTTTTTGAGGTGTTGAAATCAACTCCACACTCAGAGATTCTTTTACGACTGAGGAGACTTTCACGTTCACATGCCCTGAGCTCTGTTAACAGCTCCTAGAGAGGCATTGAAGAGAGTCACGGGGACCATTTGCAAGAGAGGACATTCATTTCAAGCATATAAACTCCGGAGCGTTGGCTTCATATATTGATCGTCTTTTGAAGAGGGCACAAAAAAAGGTAAAAGTCATCATCTTTCTCCTTCAGGGAGCCCCCCTGGCAGAAGAGGGACCTGCTTGTCAGTAACTGTCCATTTCAGGAGTTGGATCTGGACGTGAATGAAGTTTAACAGAACGTGGTGGGAGAACAAGGAAGGGCCGCTCAGTTCTAAGTGGGGGACAAAGGAGGACTTGTATCCAGAATATATAAAGAACATTCAGAACTCAATAGGAAGAAAACAAAAGCCTAAACTTAAATATGTACAAAAGACTTGAACAGTCTCCTCACTGAAGAAGATATACAGGTAGCAAGTAAGCTCATAACCGTTACCCAGCATCAGTCACCATTTAGAATCAAGACTTCATCATTGTTTTCCATCCTTTTTTAGCACTAGAAACCCTCTTTGCAAATGCAATGTGTGTGGGCCTCCAATACCCCAAAACGAGCTAGGTCAGAGTTGTTCTCTAGGAGGTTAGCGGGACCCCCCAGCCCACTCAACAGCTCTCTTTCATCGTCCCAGGGATACCATCTTACACCCCTAGGACTTTGCGCAAGCGCTTCAGCGTCTCTAGACCTGAGCACAGGGACGTTTCCTTCCGGTTCTAACCATCATGTCAGTTAAGGGGGAGAAGTACAGAGCAGGGAGGAGGCTAAGGAAGTCAGGGCACTGGCCACTTGTTTCCGAAGCTGTATGCTGGGGCCCTTGCCCTCGACTCTGGCCTCTCAGACATTTCCTTCCCTTTAGCCCACAGGTGGGTGTGCCAGGGCAGGGCGAGGAAATCAAATATTAATCAGCCGTGACTTCTTGCCTGCTCCCTTCCCCGAGATGGAATCAAGATAAAGGCAAAAGCTACAGTGCAGTTTGGAGGGCCTCTTACTTTGTCCGAACTCTCCTACTTTCAAAGCACCGTGTCTGTAAACCATTTCATTCAAGCTTCCCATATTCCACCCCTCTACCCCTTCCACCCCTGGTGGACTGCGTGGGAGGCTTTACTATTTTTCAGATGAAACTGACCCAGTGGTGACTGAGATCACGGGCTCCAAAGTCACTTACCAGCCCTGTGCCCTTTGTCACCACCGTGACCTGTGCCCATAAGGGAGGTGCAGGAAAAGTGGTGGGGAGGGGTTAGTTTTTTGCGGTTTTTTACTTCATACATCTTTGTTCCTTAAAGCATTCGTGGTTTTTTTTAACATCTTTATTGGAGTATAATTGCTTTACAATGGTGTGTTAGTTTCTGCTTTATAACAAAGTGAAACAGCTATACGTATACATATATCCCCATATCCCCTCCCTCTTGTGTCTCCCTCCCACCCTCCCTATCCCACCCCTCTAGATGGTCACAAAGCACCGAGCTGATCTCCCTGTGCTATGCAGATGCTTCCCACTACCTGTCTATTGTACATTTGGTAGTGTATATATGTCCATGCCACTCTCTCACTTCATCCCAGCTTACCCTTCCCCCTCCCCGTGTCCCCAAGTCCATTCCCTACATCTGCATCTTTATTCCTGTCCTGCCCCTAGGTTCTTCAGAACCATTTTCTTTTTTTTTAGATCCTATATATGTATTAGCATACGGTATTTGTTTTTCTCTTTCTTATTTCACTCTGTATGACAGACTCTAGGTCCATCCACCTTGCTACAAATAACTCAATTTCATTTCTTTTTATGGCTGAGTAATGTTCCATTGTATATATGTGCCACATCTTCTTTATCCATTCATCTGTCGTAGGACACTTAGGTTGCTTCCATGTCCTGGCTATTGTAAATAGAGCTGCAATGAACATTGTGGTACGTGACTCTTTTTCAATTATGGTTTTCTCAGAGTATATGCCCAGTAGTGGGCTTGCTGGGTCGTATGGTAGTTCTATTTTTAGTTTTTTAAGGAACTTCCATACTGTTTTCCATAGTGGCTCTATCAATTTACATTCCCACCAACAGTGCAAGAGGGTTCCCTTTTCTCCACACCCTCTCCAGCATTTACTGTTTGTAGATTTTTTGATGGTGGCCATTGGACTGGTGTGAGGTGATACCTCATTGTAGTTTTGATTTGCATTTCTCTGATGATTAGTGATGTTGAGCATCCTTTCATGTGTTTGTTGGCAATCTGTATATCTTCTTTGGACAAATATCTATCTAGGTCTTCCGCCCATTTTTGGATTGGGTTGTTTGCTTTTTTAATATTGAGTTGCATGAGCTGCTTGTAAATTTTGGAGATTAATGCTTTGTCAGTTGCTTCATTTGCAAATACTTTCTCCCATTCTGAGAGTTGTCTTTTCATCTTGTTTATGGTTTCCTTTGCTGTGCAAAAGCTTTTAACTTTCATTAGGTCCCATTTGTTTATTTTTGTTTTTATTTCCACTTCTCTAGGAGGTGAGTCAAAAAGGATCTTGCTGTGATTTAGGTCATAGAGGTTCTGCCTATGTCTTCCTCTAAGAGTTTTATAGTGTCTGGCCTTACATTTAGGTCTTTAATCCATTTTGAGTTTATTTTTCTATATGGTGTTAGGGAGTGTTCTAAGTTCATTCTTTCACATGTACCTGTCCAGTTTTCCCAGCACCACTTATTGAAGAGGTTGTCTTTCCTCCATTGTATATTCTTGCCTCCTTTATCAAAGATAAGGTGACCATCTGCATGGGTTTATTTCTGGGCTTTCTATCCTGTTCCATTGACCTATCTTTCTGTTTTTGTGCTAGTACCATACTGTCTTGATTACTGTAGCTTTGTAGTATAGTCTGAAGTCTGGGAGCCTGATTCCTCCAGCTATGTTTTTCTTTCTCAAGATAGCTTTGGCTATTCGGGGTCTCGTGTGTTTCCATGCAAATTGTGAAATATTTTGTTATAGTTCTGTGAAAAATGCCATTGGTAGTTTGATGGGGATTGCATTGAATCTGTAGATTGCTTTGAGTAGTATAGTCATTTTCACAATGTTGATTCTTCCAATCCAAGAACATGGTATATCTCTCCAACTGTTTGTATCATTTTTAATTTCTTTCATCAGTGTCTTATAGTTTTCTGCATACATGTCTTTTGTCTCCTTAGGTAGGTTTATTCCTAGGTATTTTATTCTTTTTGTTGCAATGGTAAATGGGAGTGTTTCTTTAATTTCCCTTTCAGATTTCTCATCATTATTGTATAGGAATGCAAGAGATTTCTGTGCATTAATTTTGTATCCTGCTGCTTACCAAATTCATTGATTAGCTCTAGTAGTTTTCTGGTAGCATCTTTAGGATTCTCTATGAATAGTATCATGTCATCTGCAAACAGTGACAGTCTTACTTCTTCTTATTCAATTTGGATTCCTTTTATATATTTTTATTCTCTGATTGCTGTGGCTAAAACTTCCAAAACTATATTGAATAATAGTGGTGAAAGTGGACAACCTTATCTTGTTTCTGATCTTAGAGGAAATGGTTTCAGTTTTTCACCATTGAGAACGATGTTGGCTGTGGGTTTCTCATATATGGCCTTTATTGTGTTGAGGTAAGTTCCTCTATGCCTACTTTCTTGAGGATTTTTTATCATAAATAGGTGTTGAATTTTGTCAAAAGCTTTTTCTGCATCTACTGAGACGATCATGTGGTTTTTCTCCTTCAATATGTTAACATGGTTTATCACGTTGATTGATTTGCGTATATTGAAGAATCCTTTCATTCCTGGGATAAACCACACTTGATCATGGTGTATGATCCTTTTAATGTGCTGTTGGATTCTGTTTGCTAGTATTTTGTTGAGGATTTTTGCATCTATGTTCATCAGTGATATTGGCCTGTAGTTTTCTTTCTTTGTGACATCCTTGTCTGGTTTTGGTATCAGGGTGATGGTGGCCTCATAGAATGAGTTTGGGAGTGTTCCTCCCTCTGTTATATTTTGGAAGAGTTTGAGAAGGACAGGTGTTAGCTCTTCTCTAAATGTTTGATAGAATTCACCTGTGAAGCCATCTGGTCCTGGGCTTCTGTTTGTTGGAAGATTTTTAATCACAGTCTCAAATTCAGTACTAGTGATTGGTCTGTTTATATTTTCTACTTCTTCCTGGTTCAGTCTCGAAGGTTGTGCTTTTCTAAGCATTTGCCCATTTCTTCCAGGTTGTCCATTTTATTGGCATGTAGTTGCTTGTAGTAATCTCTCATGATCCTTTGTATTTCTGCAGTGTCAGTTGTTACTTCTTCTTTTTCATTTCTTATTCTGTTGGTTTGAGTCTTCTCCCTTTTTTTCTTGATGAGTCTGGCTAATGGTTTATCAATTTTGTTTATCTTCTCAAATAACCAACTTTTAGTTTTATTGATCTTTGCTATTGTTTCCTTCATTTCTTTTTCATTTATTTCTGATCTGATCTTTATGATTTCTTTCCTTCTGCTAACTTTGGGGTGTTTTTGTTCTTCTTTCTCTAATTTCTTTTGGTGTAAGGTTAGGTTGTTTATTTGAGATGTTTCTTGTTTCTTGAGGTAGGATTGTATTGCTATAAACTTCCCTCTTAGAACTGTTTTTGCTGTGTCCCATAGGTTTTGAGTCATCGTGTTTTCATTGTCATTTGTCTCTAGGTATTTTTTGATTTCCTCTTTGATTTCTTCAGTGATCTCTTGGTTATTTAGTAGTGTATTGTTTAGCCTCCATGTATTTTTATTTTTTACAGAGTTTTTCCTGTAACTGATATCTAGTCTCATAGCGTTGTGGTTGGAAAAGGTACTTATACGATTTCAATTTTCTTAAATTTACCAAGGCTTGATTTGTGACCCAAGATATGATCTATCCTGGAGAATGTTCCATGAGCACTTGAGAAGAAAGTGTATTCTGTTGGTTTTGGATGGAATGTCCTATAAATATCAATTAAACCTGTCTTGTCTAATGTATCATTTAAAGCTTGTGTTTCCTTATTTAATTTCATTTGGGATGATCTGCCCATTGGTGAAAGTGGGGTGTTAAAGTCCCCTACTATGATTGTGTTACTGTTGATTTCCCCTTTTATGCCTGTTAGCATTTGCCTTATGTATTGGGGTGCTGCTATACTGTATGCTTAAATATTTACAATTGTTATATTTTCTTCTTGGATCAATCCCTTGGTCATTATGTAGTGTCCTTCTTTGTCTCTTGTAATAGTCTTTATTTGAAAGTCTATTTTGTCTGATATGAGAATTGCTACTCCAGCTTTCTTTTGATTTCCATTTGCATGGAATATCTTTTTCCATCCCCTCACTTTCAGTCTGTATGTGTCCCTAGGTCTGAAGTGGGTCTCTTGTAGACAGCATATATACGGTTCCTGTTTTTGTAGACATTCAGCCAGTCTATGTCTTTTGGTGGGAGCACTTAATCCATCTACATTTGAGGTAGTTATCGACATGTATGTTCCTATTCCCATTTTCTTAATTGTTTTGGGTTTGTTATTGTAGGTCTTTTCCTTCTCTTGTGTTTCCTGCCTAGAGAAGTTCCTTTAGCATTTGTTGTAAAGCTGGTTTGGTGGTGCTAAATTCTCTTAGCTTTTGCTTGTCTGTAAACGTTTTAATTTCTCTGTCAAATCTGAATGAGATCCTTGCTGGGTTGAGTAATCTTGGTTGTAGGTTGTTCCCTTTCATCACTTTAAATATGTCCTGCCACTCCCTTCTGGCTTGCAGAGTTTCTGCTGAAAGTTCAGCTGTTAACCTTATGGGGATTCCTTTGTATGTTATTTGTTGTTTTTCCCTTGCTGCTTTTAATATTTTTCCTTTGTATTTAATTTTTGACAGTTTGATTAATATGTGTCTTGGTGTGTTCCTCCTTGGATTTATCCTGTATGGGACTCTCTGTGCTTCCTGGACTTGAGTGACTATTTCTTTTCCCACATTAGGGAAGTTTTCAACTATAATCTCTTCAGATATTTTCTCAGTCCCTTTCTTTTTCTCTTCTTCTTCTGGGACCCCTATAATTCCAATGTTGGTGCGTTTAATGTTGTCCCAGAGGTCTCTGAGACTGTCCTCAATTCTTTTCATTCTTTTTTCTTTCTTCTGCTCTGCAGTAGTTATTTCCACTATTTTATCTTCCAGGTCACTTATCTGTTCTTCTGCCTCAGGCTCTTGATCAACAGGCTCTTGATTCCTTCCAGAGAATTTTTAATTTCATTTATTGTGTTGTTCATCATTGTTTGTTTGCTCTTTAGTTCTTCTAGGTCCTTGTTAAACATTTCTTGTATTTTCTCCATTCTATTTCCAAGATTTTGGATCGTCTTTACTATCACTACTCTGAATTCTTTGTCAGGTAGACTGCCTATTTTCTCTTCACTTGTTTGGTCTGGTGGGTTTTTACCTTGCTCCTTCATCTACTACGTGTTTCTCCGTCTTCTCTTGTTGCCTACCTTACTGTGTTTGGGGTCTCCTTTTCTCAGGCTGCAGGTTCGTAGTTCCCGTTGTTTTTGGTGTCTGCCCCCAGTGGCTAAGGTTGGTTCAGTGGGTTGTGTAGGCTTCCTGGTGGAGGGGACTGGTGCCTGTGTTCTGGTGGATGAAGCTGGATCTTGTCTTTGTGGTGGACAGGACCATGTCCGGTGGGTTGTTTTGGGGTGTCTGTGACCTTAATATGATTTTAGGCAGCCTCTCTGCTAATGGGTGGGGTTGTGTTCCTGTCCTGCTAGTTGTTTGACATGCGGCGTCCAGCACTGGAGCTTGCTGGTCATTGAGTGCAGCTGGGTCTTAGCGTTGAGATGGAGATGGCTGGGAGAGCTTTCTCTGTTTGATATTACATGGAGCCAGGAGGTCTCCAGTGGACCAATGTCCTGAACTCAGCTCTCCCACCTCAGAGGCACAGGCTTGACACCGGCCAGAGCACCAAGACCCTGTCAGCCACTTGGCTCAGAAGAAAAGGGAGAGAAAAAGAAAGGAGGGAAGGAAGGAAGGGTTACTAAAATAAAAAATAAAAAATTTATTAAAAATAAAAAAATTAATGTAATAAAAAAAGAAAACAATGGAAAGAAAGAACCCTAAGACAAATGGTAAAAGCAAAGCTATTCAGACAAAATTAGACAAAGAAGCATACACATACACACAAAAAGAGGAAAGGAAATATATATATATATATATTTAAAAGAAAAGGAAGAGAGCAACCAAATCAATAAACACATCTACCAATGATAATAAACTCTAAATACTAAACTAAGATAAACATAAAACCAGAAACAAATTAGATGCAGAAAGCAAACCCCAAGTCTGCAGTTGCTCCCAAAGTCCACCTCCTCAATTTGGGATGATTCGTTGTCTATTCAAGTATTCCACAGATGCAGGGTACATCAAGTTGATCGTGGAGCTTTAATCCGCTGCTCCTGAGGCTGCTGGGAGAGATTTCCCTTTCTCTTCTTTGTTAGCACAGCTCCCGGGGCTCAGCTTTGGATGTGGCCCCGCCTCTGCGTGTAGATCGCCTGAGGGCGTCTGTTCTTCGCTCAGACGGGACGGGGTTAAAGGAGCCGCTGATTCGGGGGCTCTGGCGCACTCAGGCCGTGGGGGGAGGGAGGGGCACGGAGTGCGGGGGCGAGTCTGCGGCGGCAGAGGCCGGCGTGACGTTGCACCAGCCTGAGGCGAGCTGTGCGTTCTGCCGGGGAAGTTGTCCCTGGATCCCGGGACTCTGGCGGTGGCGGGCTGCACAGGCTCCCGGGAGGAGAGGTGTGGAGAGTGACCTGTGCTCGCACACAGGCTTCTTGGTGGCGGCAGCAGCGGCCTTAGCGTCTCATGCCCGTCTCTGGGGTCCGCGCTGTTAGCCACGGCTCGTGCCCGTCTCTGGAGCTCCTTTAAGTGGTGCTCTGAATCCCCTCTCCTCGCGCACCAGGAAACAAAGAGGGAAGAAAAAGTCTCTTGCCTCTTCGGCAGGTCCAGACTTTTCCCCGGACTCCCTCCCGGCTAGCCGTGGCGCACTAGCCCCCTTCAGGCTGTGTTCACACCCCCAACCCCAGTCCTCTCCCTGCGCTCCGACCAAAGCCCGAGCCTCAGCTCCCAGCCCCGCCCGCCCCAGCGGGTGAGCAGACAAGCCTCTCGGGCTGGTGAGTGCTGGTCGGCACCAATCCTCTGTGCGGGAATTTCTCCGCTTTGCCCTCCGCACCTCTGTGGCTGTGCTCTCCTCCGCGGCCTCGAAGCTTCCCCCCTCCGCCAACCGCCGTCTCCGCCCGCGATCGGGCTTCCTAGCGTGTGGAAACCTTTCCTCCTTCACAGCTCCCTCCCACTGGTGCAGGTCCCGTCCCTATCCTTTTGTCTCTGTTTTTTCTTTTTTCTTTTGCCCTACCCAGGTACGTGGGGGGTTTCTTCCTTTTGGGAGGTCTGAGGTCTTCTGCCAGCGCTCAGTAGGTGTTCTGTAGGAGCTGTTCCACGTGTAGATGTATTTCTGATGTATTTGTGGGTAGGAAGGTGATTTCCGCGTCTTACTCTTCCGCCATCTTGAAGGTGTCTCCCCAGGAAAAGTGTTTTGAACTGTACCTGCCTGGCACCTCGCAAGCCCTCAGGACATGGCAGCTCTGGTGGCCGGGTCACTGACCCACGAACACATCTCTAGGAGGTGGGGGGGCTGAGCACCAAGACCGAAGCCTCTGAGTGCCCCCTTGAACGGCCTCCCTAGTCCTGCTATTCCAGGGCCCTTTGTGTGGTTGCTTGAGTCCGCACAGAAGCACTTCTGGTCTCCAAAAGAAAGTAAAAAGTGTTAGCATTTATTTATTGGTGAATGAATGAACAACACTGTGATGTGAAGGCTCTGTTATCCAGAATTTTTAATTGTTGATTTCATTGAGTGAAGCCTGGGAGAAAGAATTAATCATAGTGTGACTAACTCACTGTTATTTTTTGGAGGTAATATTATTATTAACTATTATCAAATCTCCATGCCAATCATTACGCTAAATGTTTTATAAGCATTAACTTGTTTCTTTCTCTCACTACAGTTGTGTGAGGTAAGTGCTGTTTTATCCCCATTTTACAGATGAGGAGACTGAACCACAGAGAGGTCAAATCATTGGACCCCAGAAAACAGTCTCTGGCCAACTAGAAATAACCTAAAGTAATCATGTATGTGCATCACTTTTAACCTGATGTGAATGGAAGGCTGGCAGGAGTTAGCAGAGATTTGTTTCAAAAGAAGAAACCCCAGAATCCATCATTAGTGCCTGGGCTGCAAGCTGGATCAGAAACCTTTAAAAAAGAGATAGGAAGCCAATTACCCTGCTTCCCTCTGAGGCAAAACATCCAGGAATAGGGTGGAGAGCAATAAGAAAAATTAATTAGAGACAAGGTAAAAAATGGAAAAGAAAGAGCCATGCGACAAATGATAAGACCCTCTTTAGATGTCCAGGACCAGCCCTGCATTCCATTACCCACGGTTTTCCCATTTTTCTTCCTTTTTTATGGACTTAAGAACACGACTTTTAAGGTTCTCATGGTTTGTGTGTCCTAGGGCAGCATTTACAAAAGTCCGTCCCCTGGGCGTTAAAAGTGTATTTTAAAAAATTAAAAACAGTGTCTAAAGTCTCATGTACTAACAACCTGGTCCATACAGTTTTTTAGTGCAGGACTTCTCAGAGCCTTTATGGTGAATTGTGAATGTTCCAGAGGGGCATGAGGAATGCAGGCTTTTCCAAATGTATCTAATAATGTAACCCATTTTTCAAAGAGCACGTTGTAGAACTGTTGTTCCAAGGTCCTCACTTTGGAGAATGATGTTCTAAAGCAAAATAAATCAAAGGGAAATAAATAATGGTGAGATACGTCCTTTCTGTCTATTACACGATGTCCATTTGACAACACATCCTTACAGCTGTGTCCCTGCCAGGGCCAGAAGCCAGCCTGAGCTCTCCGTTCCCCCACATTGTCTGGGAACCCCACCTGCCCAGCCCTGGACTGACTTAATCCACGCAGTGCTCAGCCAGAAACAGAGCAAGCAAAAATTTAGATAAAGATCTGTTGAGTAGAGAAAGGAGATTAAATAGAAATATGTACAAATAAAATGAGACAGCCCTATACGGTGAATCTAAAGGCAAGGCCCTTCCGTATACAAGCTCATAACCTTGGGCAAGCCTCTTACACGTTGTCAGACCTCAGGGCTGTCCAGATTCAGTAACAATGGGGCCTGGCATACGGTGACCCCAGCAAGTGCTAGATGAAAGAGGGAGGGAGGGAGGGAGGGAGGGAGTGAATGAGTGTAGGATGGGCTGAGTCCAGAGCAGAAGGTGTTAAAAAAAGTAAAATTTTATTTAAATCTTTTATTGCTAACTAAAATTGTATGAAGGCTGGCCAAGACCCGTAGAGTTAAAACCAAAAGGAGTATATGTTTTTCTGGCAGGAAAGCAGTGAACTCTCCACACCCCTGAAAGCAGGATCAATGTGGATGTGGAAGACACCCCTTTCAGTGCAGTGCACTGAGGTCTTGGAGGGTCTTGCGTGGAAAGCCAAGTTCAGAGATTCCCACATATTTAGTAAGCGAACTGCTTGTTTTTGGGGGGGTTTTTTCCTGACATAAAAAAGACATCCTGCATTCCTGACATCTGTTGCCTGGGAAGGTAAACACTGTTTTAAAAGCCTCATAAATTTTAAATGATTTTGCACCTTCTGTTTCACAAGTGTCTCTACACATAGTTGAACAACAGAGAACACGTAGGAGGAAAACTCTTTTTCTGGGACATGCACGATGCTAATGGCACACACACGGGTTTAAACTCCCTTTACAAAGCTCTCTGCTCCTCAGGAGCTTGGAAACCCTAATGAGGGGAAAACATCCTGGCCTCTGAGTCAGAGTGACATGTTTAAAGTTATATCCGACCTCATAAAAGCTGTGTGATTGTGAGCAAGTTAAGAAAGCTCTCTGAGTGAGCCTTGGCTTCTGTATCTGGAAATCGGGGGTGATACTCATTCCCTTGTAGGCGTCCTCTGATGATGAACTCAGACAACGTAAGCCAAAGAGCTGGCATACAGCAGGCACTCAGCAAAGGCCTGTGTCCTCCGTCTCAACAGGGGAGTCACGTTTAAATTCACATCCAATAATAAAACCCCAAGAGAAGAGGCTCAATATGATTTTGAATATTTTATATCAAAATAATTATTCGATAAATCAAGTTTTCTCTCTATACATTTGGAAATTATGCCTTCCCCTTTCTATTCTTCGGGTGGTTATCCTTAAAATTAGACTAGACATACATGGCAGATGCCCAAAATTAATCCACTCTCTCATCCCACCGGGCAGCGCAGACCTTACAATGTGGGGTCTCCAGCCCTCTTCCTGCTGTATCTCCCTGCCTTGTTGTCCTGCATTCTCATTCCCTTTATTTACAGCCCCAAACTAGTCATCATTATTTTTGTTATTTTATATAGTCCATGCTTTTTTTTTTTTTTTTTGCTAATAGCTGTTCTCTTCAGTGAATTCAGTGGAGGTCTACTGGTTTCCGTCTGGTTTCCATTTTATTTGTCTGAAAATGCCCTTGCTCACTCACGCTTTAATGATCCCCCCAGGTATAGAATTCTAAGTTGAAGCTATTTTCTCTCAGCTATTTGAAAATGTTCCTGTATGGTGTGAGAGTTATAGGCACAGGCTCTGCCTGGCTTCGCCAACTACTAGCTGTAGGAACTTGGCACGTGACTCAGAGACTCTGGGCCTAGCGTCCTCACTGGCAACACCCGGATAATATAGGTCTTACCTTGTAGGATTGTTGTAAAGACATAGTACATGTAAAACCCTGAGAACATAACAATGCCTGCCGTAAGGTTAGCTGTTCTTTTTATCATCACTTTACTGTCTTCTGACTTTTACTGGTGCTGTTGAGAAGTCTGATGACGTCTAATTTTTGTTCTTTTCTTTTAGGTAACCTGACTTTTCTCCCTGCTTCCATGTAGGATCTTCGTTTTAGGTGTTTTACAATTTCGTTCCCGTGTATCTATCTGTTGTTTATTTTTATTTATTTAGGTCTCACCGAACTTCCCGAATCGAAGAACTTGTTTTCTTCCTTGAGACTGGAAAATTCTCAGCCATTATTTCCTTGAATATTACCTCTATCTCTTGCAAGCTCAACCTTGCATTTAGAAGGATCTTTTTTTATGTCATCCAGTATTTCTAGGGTTTTCTTTAATAGCAGGAAGGTTTTCCGTGTATGTGGATCACCTCATTGACAGAAAGAAAAGTCCTAATCTGTGCACTTTTCAAGTTCTTTAAATTTAACATTAAATTCAAATATAATACCAAAGAACTCTTTAGACCCCCAAATTACTTATTTAAATGGGAAAATCTGTATACACTGCATACAATGACATTATTCTTATAAGAGTGCTAAGCTGATCATTGAAAGCAAGGGAATGTTTGAACTTAAATTTCCTCTGACTGACACTCAAAGGATGTTCAAAAACCTTATTGTGCCAACACCTTTTTCCCAAAAACTTATCTGCCTGCAGAAACCTCTTACCAAGGCCAGTGAGTAAAAGAAGATACACCATGCGTTTCTTTTTTCGGGTCACCAACCTGCCCATTTCTATTCTCTTGTCTGTGGGCTAATTAAGCATCATGATTTCATTCCATTAAACATACCAACATTAAATTTATATTTTTTCAGAATACTTGATAGCATTTTATATACTTGCCAGCTTTTTTTTCTTTTTGCCTAAATTCACACTCAAAATCAAATTTCCCTATTTCTTTTCTTTCAACTTAACTCTGCTGAGAAAAAGAGAATATATTCATTTCTAAGTTAAATGTTTCGCTGCATAATTACATGCCTTCGGTTTTTCCATCTCCTGCGTTGGCATTCTTTAAGTCTGGACTTTGTTGAAATAATTAAGTCATAAAATGGAGTTCCAAAAGGGCAGGGACTCGTTCTTATTCAGCCCTATATCCTCAGCCCTGTAGGATGCACTCAACAAATATCTGTTGAATGAATGAAAGAAACTTTAAGCTTTTTCAAATGAACTTCCCTCCCAAAGCTGGAATCCCTTTTAGTGTCATCAGAGTAATCCAAACTCTACCTAAATATCTCCAGTGGCAAAGAGCTCTCAACAGCATACAGAAATCTATTCCACTCACCCCTAGACCTGTCCCCCACTAGACCCAGTTGTTTGGTTGGTTTGGGCTTTTTTATTTGAGTCACTCTACTTCCTACACCTAGTCCATCTGGGTCCCAGTTGATTCTTCTGCAGTAATGCTTCCTAGGATTATACTTGATTCTGCATGATAACCTATCTTAAAAAACCTCTCCCTTATCTTGTAATAGATTCTTAGAGTTGGACAGGATCTGAGGTTGGGTCAGTTTTTGGAATTTCCCCAGTGGCTTTGGATGCAATTAGTTCATGGGCCAGCACTAATTTGGTCACTATTCTGGCAACAAATTCTCCTCCAAATTTCTCCTCTCTTCAGTGAAACAGTCCTCATCCTTTTAACTGGGTCTGTAAAGTGATGTTCTTCAGTTGCCTTCGTCTGTATTCAGTCTAATCTGGACATTGCTTCAAAAACTATGTCACACATATAAATGGATTCAATACTCTACGTATGATCTGCCCACCACAGGCCATAATGAGACCAGATGGACACCATTTTTCTATCAGTGTGGACTGAGCTTTTCCATGGCCCCAAGTTTTGTCCCATTTTTAACTCATTGTCAGTTAATTCACAGCCCACTTTTTTCTCATAAGCATAGCACCTGTAGTTGGAAGGGGTGGGGGAGACAATAAACTCAATGCAGAAATTTATGTTCACTCTTTTAAAATCTTATATTGGCTTTTGTCAAATGTTCCAGGAATTGGAGAAATATTTTAATCTTGAATATCCAATAGGAATTTCCATTCAGCTTTTTGTGATTTGCAAATTTAATTCACATGCATTCTGTTTCTTCATTTATTCACTCAACAAACACTGATAACCCACCATGTGCAAGTCATTAGCTAAACCCTCATGGGGGACATGAATTTCTACAAGACACAATGACTGTTTGCAGGGATCCTGCACTCTAACAAACACATCTAAGTCTTCATTTGTATGACTGACAACAAAAGCCACCCCGGGGCAGAGACCTGTGGCCCAAGATTACAACTCTTTACCTCCAGACTGTGTCCTTCATCAACGCTATTTGAAGACAGTCCTTCATCAGGTCAGAATCCACCTCCTGGACCTTAGCCCATATTTCCTTATTTCTCCACCATTATCAGAGAACATTTCTATAAGAAACTTCATCAAGTATTTTAAGGAGATGAAAACATGCATACAGTATTCCTAAATTCACTAATTAAAAGCAAGAAGAAAATGAGGCTAATGGTGATGGTTTTGTTCATCAGGAACCTCAGCTGGCACCCAGTGTTTGTTATCTCCTCTTGTACATATTCAGACGCCATCTGTTTCATGCACCATTCCCAAGGCTACCAGGGACTGACTTGAAGTTCACCAGTTCAGAGTCTCCATTTTCCCATTTTTCTGAAGGGACTCACATGAGTCCAGTGTCTGGAGCCCCTTCCCAGGACTGTGACTCCTCAAAGTTACCTGGTGGGAGCTTTGAGAAATTCTCTGGGATGTGACTGGTCTGAAGCTGAAGCATCTACTTGCCATTTAAATGCTCTACCAATTTTCTGACTATCTTTTCACTTCTCCTGTGTCTACCTCCCTTTCTACGTTGTTCTATGCTTTCTAACCAGAAGACCCCCTTTGGAAGAGCATAGATTGAGTGAGTCTGTTGGCCTTCCTCCATCTAGGGACAAGAGCATCTTCCTCATAGAAAGGTCTTACACTTCTCGGTCACCTGACCCTCTTCTTACAGGTCCCTGCCAAAGAGTTTTATTCTATTTATATAGAGCACCTCCCCCTCCATCCTTTGTACATTATTTCATAAAGTTGAGCTCAAAGACCTTCTTATGCAGCCTTTTGTCTTCTCTAGATGTCTTTCCCTTTAATATTATTTGTGAGTTCTAAATCATTATTTTATTTTTTTCCAAAGCTTCTATTCCTTACAGATGAATATCCCTTTTAAGAGTCTATAGTCACAGCCATAAAAAGAAATGAAATTGAGCTATTTGTAATGAGGTGGATAGACCTAGAGTCTGTCATACAGAATGAAGTAAGTCGGAAAGAGAGAGACAAATACCGTATGCTAACACATATATATATGGAATTTAAGGGAAAAAAAGTGTTATGAAGAACCTAGGGGTAAGACAGGAATAAAGACACAGACCTACTAGAGAATGGACTTGAGGATATGGGGAGGGGGAAGGGTAAGCTGTGACAGAGCAAGAGAGAGGCATGGACATATATACACTACCAAACGTAAGGTAGATAGCTAGTGGGAAGCAGCCGCATAGCACAGGGAGATCAGCTCGGTGCGTTGTGATCGCCTGGAGGGGTGGGATAGGGAGCGTGGGAGGGAGGGAGAGGCAAGAGGGAAGAGATATGGGAACATATGTATATATATATAACTGATTCATTTTGTTGTAAAGCAGAAACTAACACACCATTGTAAAGCAATTATACTCCGATAAAGATGTTTGAAAAAAAAAAAGAATCTGTAGTCAGATCACTGAATCTTAACATCCTTTTAAAATAAATAGAAAAATCCAGAAAGTAGGGAAAGTTGTGTACAAGCAAGAGATTAAGTCGAGAGGATGCCAAGAAAATAATTTGAGAAGTTTGTAGCTGATGAAAAAAGCTCACATTCAAAATTTCAAATACAAGAATGTCAAAAGTAGGAAGGCACTTTAGTTATTATCGGAACGTAAAAGCGATATATGGGAATGAAAGCAAAGAAGCACATGATTTTTCCCATACTTGCACTAAAAACATCGAAAGTACACGTGCTTGCTGTAGAAGAACCCAGACATTCCAGAGCTGCGCTGAGTTCTACAAATGCCGTGATCACTACCCAGTTACAAACCACAGTAAACAATTCTGTATGTCTCTTCCTAAGATGTAGGATTTCTTCGAGACAGTCTTTATTGAACCTGAAGATTCAAATGAGGTTTCATGGCAGAGAGATCAGAAGCATCAAACTTAGTAATGTTTAGCAAGCAGGATGTTCTAAACCCAAACTGACAAAATCATTTCTAAATAAGTCATTCAGTCTTCAGGGCACCTACCCAAGGTGAAATTCTAAAGCAGCTGCTCATAATGTTGCTGTAGAACTCACCCTCTCTGGAGGACAGAGGGTGGCAGCTTAGCCCCCAGCCAAATACACTTACTGAAGAGTTTGCATATTTTCCTATTTAAAAGGATGCCCCATTCCTCATACATAAATAAAATGAGACTATACAAACATATGTATCTTCATCTGTATCTGTATACATATGTACATAGACATCCCTCTTTCTTGCCATCATACTTCTCTTGAACATGAGGTTTCCTAAATAGCTCTGAATCTGTCAGTCACCCCGTTTTAATGTTCTCAGGCTGCCATAACAAAGTACCCCAGATGGGGTGGCTTAACCAACAGAAATGTGTTGTCTCACATTTCTGGAGACTAGCGGTCTGAAATCAAGGTGTTGGCAGGGTTGGTCCCCTCTGAGGGCTGTGAGGAGAAGATCTGTTCCGGGCCTCTCTCCTTGGCTTGTTCATGGCTCTTTTCATGCTCACATGGCACTATCCCCATCTGCAAGCCTGTCTCCAAATTTCCCCTTTTTATAAGGACGCCAGTCATATTAGATTAGGGGCCACCATAATGACCTCATTTTAACTTGGTAAAAACCCGTCTCCAAAAACAGCCACTCTGTGAGGCACTAAGGGTCAGGACGTCACCATAGGGTTAGGAGGGTTACACAATTCAGCCCGTAAAACACTCCCACCTCCAGCCTTTGCCCTGAAAGTCACTTTAATCTAAAAGAAGAAGCTCTTCAGCAACAAACAACAAAATCAGCTGAGAAGAACCAAGGCTCCAAAGACTATGCCCAGTTCTTGTAGAAATCCATGTTCTAGCTGGCTGAGTATCTATGGAAAACCAGCCTTTCCCAGGAGAGTAAGAAACACAGGAGACATAAGAAAGGGAAAAAAATATGAAAGGAAAGAAAAGTACAGCAGAGAAAAGTCCTCCAAGCAGGGTGAGCGTTGCAGAGGGAGCTGCTAATTATCTGCAATCCCTGTCTGGGAAACAAAGTCAGCCGTGCCTGTGGCTGGAAGCCCCGGGCCCTGACAGCAGACAAGAAGGACTCCACACACCCGCCATCCAGACCTGTACAGGCACTCGGGGTCGTTAGCTGCCATGTTTCACACCTACAAGGTCACAGTTGTAGCCGACCAACTAGATTGTTGTGTAGATCATTCATTGTCACTGAGATCCCTTCCACACTGTAGATGTGGGTGAGGGCGTTGCAGGATATGGGAGTGAATCTACATGCAACCCAAGCATTGGTCCACTACATGCCAACATGTATTTATTGAGCTCCTGCTCTGGACCAGGCACTGTGCTAAATATTGTATTTCAGTGTAACTGGGAGTCTAAGTGGAGATTGAGTATTGATGGGGTGTAGGACTCTGGTCCCTTCCACCCCACCCAGGCATCCATTTTCATAAGCTGTTTGGGGGTGGGGAATGGCATTGGAGTTAATGAAGGAGGGGAGAGATTGTGCTTGGGGCCTGGGGAAGAGGCTTGGAGGGAACCTGGAGAAGTTTGTGGGAGGATGTGGGGAACCCAGCCCCTCCCCTACTTGCCCTTCAGAAAGTAGAGTTGTAAGTCAAGGGCAAAGAGAATGTTTTGATTAAGACTTTGTGACTTTGGGGCTCAGGGACAATTTTCTCCTCCCTCCTGTGTGGACCCTATAGCCACGGCCAGTTGGGGCCTGAGAAGGTCAGCAGAGCAGACTGCTCTTCCCTTAGGATCTTCTAAAATGGCAAATTTTCCCATACTTTGGCCAACAATTTATTTTGCAGGTATTTACTGAACCAGTTTTTCTTTCATATCCTCAAAATATTTTGTTTCCATGAACAAAGTTCTGAGACTTGTAAATAATTGCAAATGTTTTGACTTTACTGTGAATTATTGAATCACATACATTCTTAAATTACTTAGGTAGCCATTACAAGAGAAGCATCTCCATGCTGAGTCTAGTCACTGGGGGAGTTTTTCAATGATGCCCTTTGAGAGCTTATAACCACACCTGTTTAAGAAGGAACCGCAGGACTTCCCTGGTGGCACAGTGGTTAAGAATCCGCCTGCCAATACTGGTGACATGGGTTCGATCACTGGTTCCGGGAAGATCCCAGATGCCACAGAGCAGCTAAACCCGTGTGCCACAACTACTCAAACCTGCATGCCTAGAGCCTGTGAGCCACAACTACTGAAACCTGTGCACCTAGAGCCTGCACTCCGCAGCAAGAGAAGCCAGCGCAATGAGAAGCCCACGAACCGCAATGAGAAGTAGCCCCCACTCACCGCAACTAGAGAAAGCCCGTGCTCAGCAACAAAGACCCAACACAGCCAAAAATAAATTAAAGAAAGAAAGAAAGAAATTTATTTAAAAAAAAAAAAAAGAAGGGACAGCTACATTGTAAAAGAAAGCATATTAAATTCCTGGCTTTGTTTTAATATTCACAATACTGTTTTAGAATTTGCCTCTCCACATTTTAAAAATCCATCTCTATCCCACTTAAATAGCCATGATCTACTCTGGGCTTGCAACCTGCAAGGGTGTTTCAGGCTTAAGAACACCATATTGTCTTCTGTGCGTTATTCCCATAAGGCTACTAAGTCATTAATTTTGCTTTTCTTCTCCAAGAAAAAGGCTATTTCCTAAAGTATAATTTCTCAAGCAGCAGTTTATGGTTCTCTTTCCTCCACCAGTATATAAAGGTTTCTGTTATGATTTGCATAAACTTGCCAAGTGAATTAAATCAGTGTGCAAAATGCAAATGTTACCATGCAAATGTAGAACCCTGTCTGAGTGTGAGGGAAACCCACCCACCCTCATGCCACAGAGCCAGGGAGCTGCCCAAACACAAGAGAAGTTTGGCTGAGGGCATAAAACAGTCATTTTATAATCCATTTATTGGGTTCCAGAACAGTTCATAATTCAATTTCCTGTAGTCTCAACTCAAGGCTTTCTTTATTAGTGGACTGATGCTCTGTGCCGTCTGCAGATGGGCCAGCCACTCGCCCAAGGACTGGTTTCTATATGCTTCCAGCTATTCCCTGGTGAGTTCTTCTGATCTTTCACCCAAAATTAAAATAGACATGGCCATCAACTGGTTTTAAAGTTTGTACATATTTTTTCAGGATGCATTTATAAACAATAAATGTAAACCACACTTCAAAAAATTCTAAATTTAGCCAAAATTGTCATTCCTTCCTTTCTCACCAATATTTAAATTTCTTCTCCCCATCTTCTTCTCTCTCATCCCACCCCACAACTGTCCATCCTCTCCTCCTGGTCTGTAACATTTCCAAGATAGAAATGGAGAGCAAAGAAGCGGTGCTGAGAGGAGAGGCAAGCTACCATCTTTAGCTCCTCTCCCTACAAGATGTGCACCTATGGTACCCAGCTTCTGAGGGACTTTGGAGGAACTCAGTTGCTTGAAAGGAAATTACAACAATGTACTGAGGGAGTATTTTTCCTCACTCATCTTTGTCTTTTGTCAAATTCCAAGTGCTGTCTTCTTCCCTGAATCCCTGATTAGAGCTGTGAGATGCTCTCCCTAAGGAGAAGGCATTTATTCTTTCTGTGTCTTCCTTAGTTCCTTTTTTATTCCTTCCAGTTTTATGGACATATAGTTATATAATAATTATATAATCTTATAATCACTGTATTATATAATAATTATTATTATATTATTATTATTATATAATTATATAATCTTATAATCACTGTATAAGATTAAGGTGTACAGCATAATGATTTGACTTACATACATCATGAAATGATGACCACAGTAAATTCAGTGAACATCCATCCTCTCATATGGATACAAAATTAAAGAAAGAGAAAAAGATTTTTTTCCTTGTGTGAGAACTCTTAGGATTTCCTCTCTCAACATCTTTCATATATAACGTACAGCAGTATTACTTATATTTATCATGTTGTACGTTACATCCCTAGTAGTTAATTATAACTCAAAGTTTGTACCTCTTGACCACTGTCCCCCAACCCCCTCCCCCCACCTCTGATAACCACAAATCTCATCTCTTTTTCTATGCATTTGTTTCTTTTTGAAGTATAACTGACCTACAACACTATGTTAGTTCCTGTTACCCAACATAGTGATTTGATATTTTTATACATTTAAAAATGATCACCAAGATAACCTAAATGGGAAGGAAATCCAGAAAAGAGGGGATATATGTATATGTATAGCTGATTCACTTTGCTGTACAGTAGAAACTAATGCAACATTGTAAAGCAACTATACTCCAATAAATTTTTTTTAAAAAAAGAAAATTAACAAACATGATCACCATGATAACCCTAGTTGCGATATATCACCATACAAAGATATTATAGTTATTAGCTATAGTCCCCACACTGTACATTTCATACTTGTGACTCATTTATTTTGTAACTGGAAGTTTATACCCCTTAATCTCCCTCGCCTATTTCTCTCCTCCCCCAACCCCCCTGTCCTCTGGCAACCACTTGTTTGTTCTCCGTATCTATGACTGTCTTTCATTATGTTTGTTATTTGTTTTGTTTTCTAGATTCCACATATAAGTAAAATTATACAGTATTTGTCCTTCTCTGTCTGACTTATTGCACTTAACATAATATGCTCTAAATCCATCCATGTTGTTGCAAACGGCAGGGTTTCATTTTTTATAACATATATATTTTTATATATCACTATGTCACATCTTCTTTATCCATTCACTTATTGATGGGCACTTAGATTGCGTCCATATCTTGTCTATTGTAAATAGTGCTGCAATGAACATAGTGGTGCATATATCTTTTTGAATTAGTGTTTTCATTTTTTTCAGATAAATACGAAGAGTGGAATTGCTGGACCATATGGTAGTTTTAGTTTTAATTTTTTGAAGTCTCTCCCTACTGTTTTCCATAGTGGCTCCACCAATTTACATTCCCACCAAAGTGCACAAGAGCTCCCTTTTCTCCATATCCTCACTAACACTTGTTACTGGTTGTCTTTTTGATAATAGCCATTCTGTCAGGTGTGAAGTGATATCTCATTGTGGTTTTGATTTGCATTTCCCTGATGATGAGTGACATTGAGCATATTTTCATGTGCCTGTTACCAAAATCTTCACATTATTTACTTTCAAGGAGCAAAATTGTATATTCTGCTGTTGTAAAACTTGAGAGTGCTTAGGAAACTGAGTACTTAGCAGACCACAGATTCAAGCAATGAAGGTCCATACAACAAGAGGAATGAACTATCTACAACAACATGCAAAAATGTAGATGAAATCTCACACACATAATGTTGAGAAAAGCCAGACAGCAAAGAAGACCTACAGTAAGTTTCTAATGACACAAAATTAAAAAAAAAAAAAAAAAGGCAATATTAACCTCCAGTGTTAGAGGTCAGGAGAGCGGTCACCCTGGTGGCATGGGAGTGAATGGAAGGGGGCCTGAGGGGCACACCTGGGGTTCTGGTTATGCTCTCATTCTTAATCTGAGCTCATACACAGGTGTGCTTCGTCTATGAAAATTCATTGACTTGAGCACTTAGGATAACTTCTCTTCTCTGAATGTACATTATATGCCAATATTTTTTTTCAAGTGTGTGCCTTTTTTTGGTCCATTTCCTACTTTGGGCCTCACTAACACTTTTTTTCCTCAACTTTGAATTTCAACACAGATTTTCAGAGACAGAATCCAAGTCCCACTCTACCGTGAATGTAGTTCAGCATTTGTGCTACCTCATTGTCTGAGTACTAAGCTGCACAGATGGAGAGGTGAGCTCTAGGAAACCAGGCTTTAAAACAAAACACACAAAAAAATCTTTTAAGGAAAGCATATTTAACAGCAGCTGGATACCACAGGGCAAAAATGTCGATTTGCAGATTTAACCAAAATAAGTCACTAAACAAAGAAACAAGGGAGAAAAAACAATAAAAACATTTGGGGGAAAATCAGAATTGAGAGTTGATACAATATACAACCTCTGAGATCAAGTTTTCAACAAAAAATTACAAGATGTAAATGAAACAGTGACCCATACTCCAGAAAAACAAAAATTCAATCAACACTGTCACTGAGTGTTCCCAAATGTTGGGTTTAGCTGACAAAGACTCCAAAGTAGCTATTATAAATATATTCAAGGAACTAAAGAAAACCACGTGTAAAAACTTTAAAGGAAATTATGAGAACAATGAATCAGCAAATGGAGATTTTCAATAAGGAGATAGAAAAATTATAAATTCTGAGGGTGAAAACTCCAATAACTGTAATGAAACTTTCACCAAGAGGACTCAGCAACAGATCTGAGAGAGCAGAAGAAAGTTTCTGTGGACTTGAAGGTAGATCAATAGAAATTTCCAATCTGAAGAATAGAGAGAAAAACGATTAAGTAAAAATGAACAGAGCCTCAGAAACCTATGAAAAAACATGAAGTATAATATCTGCATGCAATGAGAGTCTCAGGGTGAATAGAGAAAAAGAAGCAGGAAAAAATTGAAGGAATAATGGCCAAAATTTATGAAAAAGCATTAATCTACCATCTTAATTCAGTCTGCTAAAGCAATTACCATAAACTGGGTAACTTAAACGTCAAGCATTTACTTCTCACAGTTCTGGAGGATAGCATCCAAATCAGCATGCCAGCAAGGTTGGGTTCTGATGAGATACAACTTCTTGTTGTATCCTCAGATGGCAGAAAAAGATCACGCTAGCTCTCTGGCCTCCTCTAATAAGGGCACTAATCACCTAATTACCTCCCAAAGACCATCCCACCTCCAAATACCATCACACTAGAAATTAGAATTCAACATATGAATTCAGTCAATATTCAACAAATATACAGTCAATAACATCTATATGTCCAAGAAGTCCAATGAATACTGAATAGGATACATTCAAACACTGCATAGTCAAATTGTAGAAAGACAAAGAGAAAATCTTGAAAGTATCAAGAGAAAAACAATTCATGTACAGAGAGGCATCAGTATGATTGATGGGTATCTTTTCATCTGACAAGTGGAAACCAGAAAGCTGGAGAATGACATATTCAATGTGCTTAAAATTGAAAAAAAAAATTATCAATCAAGAATTCTACTTATTGTAGTAATCATTTTGCAATATATCGATACATCAAATCACCATGTACACTTAAAACTAGTACAACTGTTAGATGTCAATTATATCTCAGTAAAACTGGTGGTGAACACAGGGACATCAGCCCAGTGCTGTGTGACCATCTAGAGGAGTGGGATAGGGAGGGTAGGAGGGAGACGCAAGAGGGTGGAGATATGGGGATATATGTATATGTATAGCTGATTCACTTTGTTATAAAGCAGAAACTAACACACCATTGTAAAGCAATTATACTCTAATAGAGATGTTAAAAAAAAACTGGTGGGGGGAAAAGAATTCTATATCCACCAAATCTGTTCTTTGAAAATGAAAGCAACATAAAGATATTTCCAGATGAACAAAGAGTAGGAGAATTCGTTGCTAGCAAAACTTCATTACATGAAATACTAAAGGAAGTCCTTCAGGGTACCAGATGATTAAAAAAAATCCAGGGAAAGAAATTAATAGTTCAGGAAATGGTAAATATGGAGGTTAAAGTCTATAAATATATTTTTTTCTCACTTATCCTCTTAACTTCTTCAATAGACATAGATTCTACAAAGCCATAACTCCCAACACTGTATTGTTGGATTTCTAACATCTACAGATTGAATATTTAAGACAACAACAGTACAACTGGAGGACGGAATAAAAGAAGAGGGGAATGGAACTATATTGGAGCAAAATTTCTACATTTTTGCCAGAATTAAGTTAGTATTAGTCTGAAGTGGGTTATGATAAATTAACAGTCATTTATAATCCCTAGCTCAACCACGAAGATAAAAAACTCAAAAGAGATATAATTTTTTTACATCAGCAGGAATTTAAATATGTTTTAATATACTTATTTAAACAAAAAGTCAATTTTTTAAAAAGAATAGAACATTTATATTCATAATATGATTCTAAGCATTGTAAGCAGCATTATTGTTTTCAGAACTTTTTTCTCATCTCAAGCAGTTTGGTTGGAAGGAACATCAGATCCAGTAAAAAGGTGGTTTAGAAACATGCCTGGGCCTCCCAGGCACTGAGGACATCCCAGGAGCCACTCCCTTTCTGAGACCCTAAGGATTTTGGTCTGTGCTCCTTTCCGCACGTCTGCCTCCTTCACCGTCCAGCTTCGGTGTTGGTTTATCAGCACATACAGAGCTCCCAGTGGTCACCAGACCCTGGGCTATGTGACCTTACAGACCTGGCTCTCCTGTCTGACCAGGTGCATTCCTTTTCTCAAATGGGCTCAGAAGAGGTTCTGGTTGGATGCTGGTAGGCAGTGGATAGGCAGGCACATGTCAACCCATGGGGATCATCTTTCCTTCTTGGTGGTGGGAGAGGCAGGGCAGGCGAATCTCAGCAAGGGCTCAGAAGGGGGCAGCAAAATGACTCATGTAGCTACACTGCTTCCTTTTACTGAAAAAGGAGCATCACTTCACTTTTTTTCCCGTGTGCTGACTTGTTTGATGGACACGTTTGGTTCCATGCATTCCTTTTTAGTCAGAAATCTTAACAAACGGCCAGAACCTAAGCAGTGGTTGGTGGCCCACAGAGGGGCCTCCCCTGGGAGGAACAGTGAGTGTGAGCTGCAGCTGGGGGGCTAGGGGCGGGGCCCCAAGGAACCTGGAGGAGGGCAGACAGACCCTGGCAGTCGGCCTCAGCCCTAGATGCACAGCAGAAGCACTGGGGGAGCTGTTAGTTCCAGGAGATGCCAGGGCTGCATCCAAGATGGACTGAATGGAAATCTCTGGGCAGGGAGGTCCCAGGTTGACTTTAATGTGCTCCTAATGCTGAGAACCACCTCTGTAAAGGAAAACCTTGTCAAAATAGTGACGTCAGGAATTTTAAACGACCTCAGAAAAACTCAGGTGATATGGGGAGGAGTGTGTGAGAATATAGCCAGGGAAAGAAACATACTCCAAAGGATTGTATATCATATCCTGGACATTGTGAGCCTTGTGTTTCGGAGACTGAGTCCTCTGAAGGATGTGGATGTTTGTTTGTGGAGCAGGTCATTCATTTCTTTGGACTCAGACTGCACACTCTGTCTCTCCAGCAGGAGCTCGTTTCTCATTTGACGTCCTTTCCCTTAGCTGGGCTCTGTCCCATCTCTGCTCAGTTCAGGGAATCAGGCAGGATGGTGAAGCTTCCACCCAGAACTGGGGACACCCTCCCTCTAGTCCCCTCCTTCCCAGGATCACCCCTCACTCTCCAGTGCCTGTAGTTTCACCAAACTCTGTCCTCTGACCCTTCAGGAAAGAAAGAACAGGGGGTTTTACTGGGGTTTTGTCTTCTCCACAGGGCTTGGCCTGCTGCCAGACTAAACGCCATGGAAATGGGGAGCTCGTCCCAGGCCACTCTCATCTTTCAAGGGTCAAGGCTGAATTGTGTGCTTTTTCTCATTCTCGTGTGTTGCTGTTGTGTTTTTGTCCAGAGTTTTACTTGTCATCTGTTGTGTGATCAGAATGAGGGGGGCAGGAACAAGCTGAGGTTCCAGGGCACCTGGCAGTGACTGACACAAATAAACTAAAAGACACACAGACATGAGTCACAGGGAACACAGGCCAGTGCCTGTTGAGCCTGTGGGTGTTGGAGGTGAAAGAGGTACAAGATCCAGGTTCCCTCCACCCCAACCCGCCCAGGTGGAGGCAAGGATTCTGGGAGAGAACAGCATCTGAGGCTCCCGCTGGGGCCTGTTAAACCCGTTTTGGTGGATTATACAGACCAAGAGAGCCGTGCTCCTCTTCCGGGGCAGGGATGCCCCTAACACTGTGGACCAGATCAAGGGAGCAGGTAGGACAGCAGGCTCACAACATGTGCCCCTTCCCTTCTCCTTGTAACTCTGTCCCTTACCAGCCCCCACATCCAAGCAACCTCCCAGCCCCCCTCAGGTCTAAGGTGGACACATTGGCAGTGTAGTCTACCTTCAAGAGAATGGACCCATGGGACTTCCCTCGTGATCCGTGGTTAAGACTCTGTGCTTCCACTGCAGGGGGCACGGATTCAATCCCTGGCCAGAGAACTAAGATCTCTCATGTCCCGTGGTGCAACCAAAAAATAAAAAGAAACAAAGAAAGAAGGAAAAAGAAAGCACTGGGAAAATAATCTAGAAAGGAGTGGATATACGTATATGTGTAACTAATTCACTTGCTGTGCAGCAGAAGCTAATACAACATTGTAAATCACCTATACGCCAATAAAAATTTTTAAAAAAGAAAGAAGATGGACCCAGGAAGCACTCACACTGGCCCTAGAAGTGGCCTGGGACACTGGGGTTGAGGTGTGCTCAGTGGTGATGCCCCAAGCTTCCCAAACTCGAGATGTAGAATTTGAATCACCCACCAGCTACCCTGCTTCAGAGATAGTTCCTGCTAAACCACCACATCTTCTGGAAACTGTCTTCTGGAAACCTCTGGATAAACAAATGGATGGGAATATGGGCACTAAACTTACACAGGAAAGAATCAAGTGATATTGAATCCAGTCCCAGTCCAACCCACCCTGTAGGTAAATAGGGGTAGGTCAGGGGCTGGAATGCAGGAAGCGGAAATGAACCAGTACTGCCCAGGTGCCACCCAGTGAGACAGCTGCTTTTCGAGGCGCCAGAAACTAATCCTTTAGTCCCTGGATTGCTGCACTCCAGGAAGTTACAACAGGTCACATCCTTGGCAATGGGCGATTTTGATTACTCACGTGACAGTAAGCCCAGAGTTGTATCTTTCCAGAGGACCCAGGAGGAGCTGCCTAGGTTTATGGAAGTGTCTGCAGCCATTCCTAAAGTGATATTTCCCACATTCTTTCATCCTTTGCCAGAGGTGACAGAATCCATAAGCCCCTCGGTGAAGGTCTGGTGCTATTGCCAGAAGCTATGCCAATGTGTGGTCATTATAGATGATGCTAAGCCACCATCTGTCTCTTATTCAAGAGAATATTCTTGAATATTATTCTACAGAGAGGATGTGCCACAATCTGACCAAGAGCCCAAACGATAAAGAGAGTGAGTCAGGTACCTTTCAATGTGCCTCCTCAAGACCCGCTCCCCAGACTTCTCCGCCATGGCTTTCATGGGGATTGGGTTGACCGCACACACAGCCCTGGTGATCAACAAGCCCTGTGCTCTCTGGCTTCAAAGTTGATTCAGCAAAGGGGAGCCCCACAGGAGATTGGAGGGAGGGAGAGCAGTACTTTCTTGGCATTAATTCTCTTGACTGCCTCCTGCAAGGTGACTTGGTCACCTTAAGGCAGGATTAATCATTCTAGGAGAGAGACTCTCCCTTTATTGATTCTTTGGACCACTTCCTCTTTCTCATTCTTTGGTCCTAGTGCAGCAACAGCTATTACACCTTCCTCCTGCTCTTACTACTGCACTCACCCTAATGGTTTCCCTATACCCTGCCTCCACACCTTCGTACCTGGTGCTTTTATTAAGCCCTTCTTGGCTTTGCCCTGTGTGATGTACTTCCTGCAGGGACTCGGACTGATATTGATACCCTATCGTTATGATAAGATCCAGCTCTCTGTAACTGAGGGCCTGGGCCCTCACATGGGCTTATTTAATGACTTGCTTTTAAGAAATACATATATCACCAATCATTTTCATTGTGTATGCTTTGCTGGAGTCTTTTCTCAGTTCTTTAGAGTTTTAAAGCTGTCCTATATTGAACCTTTATGATATTCCAACTAAGCACCTAAACACTCCAAATGCATTTTTCCTTTTTAACTCACACAACTCCAATAAATAAAGCACATCGTCATCCATTTTATTAGTGAGGGCTCTAAGGCTCTTGTCAAGATCACCCAGTCAATAAGGATTATACTTATCTATGGGATGTTACCAAGAATCTTTGATCAAGATCTTTACTGATTTTGCATTATCATTTTGTGGAAAATTTTGCTGGAGATAAGTTTCTTCTCAAAATGGCTCGGCTTGTAATACTCTTTCAAATTTCCGTCAACAACTGTCAGTTCTGTACCAGTTACTTGGAGCTCTCAGATGATTAGCATATTGAAAATGAGTCTACATTTACCTAAAGTTTTAAGATTATTTGCCTCAATTAATATAATGGACTAAATAGTGATGTAGTGAACCAAATGGACTAAATCCCCAAAATTCATGTCTACCTGGATCTTCAGAATGTTGTTTTATATGGAAATAGAGTCTTTGCAACTATAATTAAGTTAGAGATCTCAAGATGAGATGATTCTAGATTTAGAGTGGATCCTAAATCCAATGGCTAGTCTCCTTATCAGAGGAGGGGAGACACAGAGACATGGGGGTTGTAGGGTGACTACATGAAAATGCAGACAAAGATTAAGGTGATGCAGCCACAAGCCAGAGAATACTGGAAGCCACCAGAAGCTGGAAGAAGCCAAGAAGAATGCTCCCTAGAGCCCCTAATGACTCCTTGATTTTGGACTTCTGGCCCCCAGATCTATGAGAGAATTGAGAGAATACATTTTTGCTGCTTTAAATCACCAAGTTATCACCAACAAGTGATAACTTGTTGCCTAGGAAACTAATACAGTTAAATTAAATGTGGAGACATGAACCTTATTTGAATCATGGAAATATTTCATAAGCAAACAATCTGAAAGAATCATAAAAAATAATGCAAAATTGGAAAACTTTGGTGATTGTGGTTTGCTAACCTATCATTCCATGTCTGCAAGAGAGAGTCTGACCGAGTCGCTAACTGGACTAATGTCTCTGGATTTGTCTCAATTGACATCCCTTGGGTTATCCCTGGAAAACCCAAGGAATGTCTACAAGGGAAAAGGAAGATATTTAGGTTGCCACATACCCTGCACCTATTCTTTGGGATTTTCACCCAAGCAGCTGTCTCAGCAGAAAACTCAGGAGCTGGACCAAGCAGAGCTTACTCTATGAACTGGGACCAAAGGCCCACATCCCATGACATTCAGTAAATCAGGCAGAGCAAGATCTCATTCCCATAGGAGACATCTACGGAGGTGTGCCCCCACAGTGGGCTGCTAACCACAGACCCAGAAGCATTCCTGGGAGCAGTAGGGTGGAGATATTTTGGTTAGACTTCCTGAAATTTCCTCAGGGTCACAAAGTGAGGAAAGCAGCCATTGTTCTACAATGACTCAGCTGCTTCTCCAACCTCAAGACCTTCAATAAATAAAGCACCGCCACCGCTCTAGCACAAGGTCAACCTCAAGAAAGGGTCCTCCTTGGCTAGTTAAAGACTGCTGGTCCCAGCAGCCATAAAAGATGATGGTAATTTAACTCCGTAACCCTTCTGAACTTCTGTGTGAAGAAAAAAAAAAAAATCCTAACCAAGACAAATGACAAATGATTAAGTTGTTCTCAATAAGCATGGTGTATATACACAAGAGCCTGTTCCTTCACTTTCCAAAGAGGTCTTACAAATCAGTAAAGAGCCACCCAATAGCAGAAAAAAATGGAATTTAAATAGGTAGTTCACATAAAAGTATAGGAAAATAGTCTCAAACTGGCACATAATTACAGAAACTAAGACAAAAATAATAAAAATGATTTCCTTTCAATGTTGGCAAAAATTTAAAGGTTAGGTATGGGAAACAAGCATTCTTATACAGCATGGGCTGGAGTGTAAGTACAATATCTGGGGAGGAATTTGGCAATATGTATTTAAAATGTACAAACTAACACAGTTTAGATTCTTAAAATACTCTTTAAGAATTTAGCTTATGTGGACTTCCCTGGTGGCGCAGTGGTTGAGAGTCCGCCTTCCGATGCAGGCGGGTTCGTGCCCCGGTCCGGGAAGATCCCACATGCCACGGAGCGGCTGGGCCCGTGAGCCATGGCCGCTGAGCCTGCGCGTCCGAAGGCTGTGCTCCGCAACGGGAGAGGCCACAACAGTGAGAGGCCCGCGTACCACAAAAAAAAAAAAGAATTTAGCTTATGCAAAGAAGACATACAGATGACCAATGGGTACATGGAAAGATGCTCAGCATCACTAATTATCAGAGAAATGCAAATCAAAACTACAATGAGGTACTACCTCACACCAGTCAGAATGGCCATCATTAAAAAGTCTATAAATAACAAATGCTGGAGAGAGTGTGGAGATAAGGGACCCCTCCTACACTGTTGGTGGGAATGTAAGTTGGTGCAGCCACTATGGAAAGCAGTATGAAGGTTCCTTAAAAAACTAAAAATAGAGTTGCCATATGATCCAGCAATCTCAATCCTAGGCATATATCCAGACAAAACTATAATTCCAAAAGATACATGCACCCCAATGTTCACTGCAGCACTATTTACAATAGCCAAGACATGGAAGTAACCTAATGTCCATCGACAGAGGAATGGATAAAGAAAATGTGGTACATATATACAGCGGAATATCAGCCATCAAAAAGAATGAAGTAACGCCTTTTGCAGAAACATGGATGGACCTAGAGATTGTCATATGAGTGAAGTAAGTAAGACAGAGAAAGACAAATATCATATGCTATTGCTTATATGTGGATACAAATGAACAAAAAAATGGTACAAATGAACTTATTTACAAAACAGAAATAGAGTCACAGATGTAGAAAACAAACATATGGTTACCAGAGAAGGCTGCGCGGGGGGAGGGATAAATTGGGAGATTGGGATCAACATACACACACTACTATATACAAAATAGATAACTAATAAGGACCTACTATACAGCACAGGGAACTCTACTCAATACTTTATAAGGACCTATATGGGAAAAGAATCTTAACAAGAGTGGATATATGTATATGTATAACTGATTCATTTTGCTGTACACCTGAAACTAACACAACATTGTAAATCAACTATACGCCAATAAAAATTTTAAAATAATATAAATTAGATAAACAACAAGGTCCTACTGTATAGCACAGGGAACTATATTCAATATCCCGTAATAAAACATAATGAAAAAGAATATGTATGTGTGTGTATATATATATATATATATATATATATATATATCTGAATCACTGTGCTGTACACGAGAAACTACCATAACATTGTAAATCAACTAGATGTCAATTAATTTTTTTAATTTAAAAATTAAAAAAGAGAATTTAGCCTATGGATAGTTGCATAAATATATAAAATGACGGCTCAAAAATGTGCGTAATAGCACTATTTGATAGAGCAAATAAGTAGAAGCTACCCCCAAATTCTACAGTGTATGTCTGGTTAAGTCAGTGTAGTAATATTATATGGTTTTTCAAAAAAATAAGAAAAATTTATATATGCTGATACGGAAAGATTGCCAGAATATTTTAAGTAGAAAGAAAAAAGTCAGAAAAGAATGTAAATCCCATAATATACTATATTTACTATACTATACATAGTCTTCTTAACCATTCTACAACTTGGTTTTTCACTTATAGAAAATATATATTTGAATTCCAGAAGAATATACAAAAACCATATTAATAGTTTTTATGAATACATTACTAATATTAGCCATTATTAAATGGTTACTTCTAAAGACTGGGAAAAGGATCAGCAAGACAAAGGGAATTTTGACTTTCTCTTCTGTTTGAACTTTTTTTTTTTACCATGAACGTGTATTCTATTCATAATTTTTTTAAACTGACGCTAATGTTGAAGGGGATCCCGATAGTGGAGGGCTTGCCTTGTAGGTCAAGGGCACTTGGTGCAAACTTCTAGGTTTTGTTCCTGTAAGTCCTTGTTTATTGATATCCCAACATATTTTATACCCACACTTTGGAGCCTTTACCCCTTCAAGAAAGTTCTTGACTTTCCTTGGGTTGTTACTCTACATGTGTACAGTTAATTTGGTCTTCTGGAGTGTGGTAGGGTTTGCCCCGCCCTGTAGCTTCTATTGCTGCCTTACTGAGAGCGACAGAGACAGAGACAGAGACAGGGACAGAGAGAACTACCTCTCTATTCCCAGCCAGCTTTGCAGAGGTGTTGGGTCCTGCCACAGAGATCTCTGAAGGCTCTAGGAGCCAACAGCCTTTGGCAAGCTGCTTACTTTTCCCAAACATGTTGCCCAGGGGGACTCCATGAATTTTTGCAGCCCAAGGTGGTGGGGCAGGCAGAACGCTTGTGTCTACAGCCCAGAGTCCCACAAGTCCCTGCCCACCCCATGCCAACCCCACAGGGAACTCACCTAATTTGGAGCTACAGGGGGAAGTTGCAGGGAAGCCCTTGCATTAAGGCAGTTAGAAGTCCCTACACCTAATAGGAAGCCCTTATGCCTAATTTGAGCTGAGGGCTTCGGAGGCACCATGAGTTATGCTGGACACTTGGAGTATATGCATATGATCAACACATCACCCCTGTGGGTTAGGTTCTAGTATTCTTCACAGCTCTCCTGATGAACCAAGGCTTCTCGAGGCCACACAGCCACAAATCAGAAGAGCCGGGAGGCCTGCCCTTCCCCCCTCCAGAGCCATAGACTCATGACCTCACACACAGGCTCCTGGCAGATCCCATTCTTGGGACCTTATGAATTGAGGAACCAAAACCCAAGACACCTACTGGAAGACACAGTCCGACTTCCAACTGTTTTCATGTTTGAATTTAAGATCCACAGCATACGCTGCTGTCAGGGATTTGTACCCACAATGCAAGCCTCCAGGGATGGAAATGGGCTGGACCCTCGTCTATGATTCTTTATCCTTAGAATTCCCCTTAGCGCTCCCTTTTCCTTGCTCTAGACCCCAGGACAGCAGTTGTCCAAGGAACACAGTGCATTTCTAACTCTTGCCTGTTGGAGAAAGAACCTCCTTCCTGTTACCAGGGCAGGATGTTGCATAAGGAGCAGCATGGTTTTCCAATCCCATAGTGAATCCTATGGTGAGCTGTCAAGTCCAGAAGTTGAAGCTAACGTCTTGAATAACTTCCAAGCCAAGGCAAGAGATCGGCTAACCTTTACTGTACCCTTCCACCACCACATTCTCGACTGTATAATGGTTGCCAAAGAAATGCACACATGATCTGATGAATGTACCCATAATTGGTCCATTAAGCATGTGCCAATTTTAGAAAGCAGTGCTGAACCCTTGCTGTCACAGAACTAAGCACATCACATCGATTAGCTCGTTTAATGCTCACAATACTCTGAAGGGTAGTGTTATTTTTATCCCCATTTTAGAACTCAAGAATCTGAAACATATAAAGAGCTCATACAACTCAACAACAAAAAACCAAACAACACAATTTATAAAATGGCCAAGGGCTTCCCTGGTGGCGCAGTGGTTGAGAGTCCGCCTGCCGATGCAGGGGACACGGGTTCGTGCCCCGGTCTGGGAAGATCCCACATGCCGCGGAGCGGCTGAGCCCGTGAGCCATGGCCGCTGAGCCTGCGCATCCGGAGCCTGTGCTCCGCAACGGGAGAGGCCACAGCAGTGAGAGGCCTGCGTACCGCAAAAAAAAAAAAAAAAAAAAAAGGCCAAAAATCCTTGAATAGACATTTTTCCAAAGGAGACACACAGATGGCCAACAGGCACTTGAAAAGATGCTCAACATCACTGATTATTGGGAAATGCAAATCAAAATCACAGTGAGGCATCACCTCACACCAGTCAAAATGGCTGTCATAAAAAAGACAACAAATAAGTGTTGGCAAGGATGTGGAGAAAAGGGAAACCTGCACTGTTGGTGGGAATGTACATTGGTGCAGCCACTGTGGAAGCCATTATGGAGATTCCTCAAAAAATTAAGAATTGAACAAAAACACTAATTTGAAAAGATGTATGCACCTCCATGTTCATTGCAGCATTATGTACAATAGCCAAGGTATGGAAACAACTTAAGGGTCCATTGATGGATGAATGGATAAAGAGGATGTGGGGGATATATATATATATGTACACACACACACACAATGGAAAACTATCCAGCCATAAAAAGGAATGAAATCTTGCTATTTGTGACAATGAAGATTGTCACAAAGGACCTTGGGGGTATTACGTTATGTGAAATAAGTCAGACGGAGAAAGACAGATACCATATGATTTTACTCATATTCTTTTTACTCTAAAAAAAAATGAACAAACAAAACAAAAAAGAAACAAACTCATAGATACACAGAGCAGTTTGGTGGTTACCAAAGGGGAAGGAGATTGCAGGTGGGCGAAATGGGTGAAGGGTGTCAGTTGTATGGTGACGGATGACAGCTGGACTTATTGTGCTGATCACTGTGTAGTGTACACAGATGTCAAATTATAATGTTGTATACCTGAAAGATAATAATGTTATATACCAAGTTTGCCTCAATTTTTTAAAAAAAGAAATCATCTAAAAAGAGGTTAAGTAATTAATCCAAAATCTTACACATAGAAGATTAAAAAAACAAGATCAAACCACAAAGCCTAGGATTTACTGTTGTAACTTCCAACATAGCTGTTGTCATTGACCAAAATGAACTGGAATTCAGACACATTTTCACTGTCACTAAAACTTCCAAACTTAACAATTCTCTTTCTTTAAAATTCAAAATTAAACCTTTTTTCAGGCTCAATACTTCCCATCCCAAACATTTTATTAACTTGGGATCTATTTTTGTCTTGAATTTGTAACACACTGATTATCTGTTAGTTGACAATAAACTCCCTAAACAATGAGACTAAAGGAGAGAACGTTGGGAATCACACATCATGAAAAAGGTGCTACTTTGTTTTTAATTTTTATCGGAGTATAGTTGATTTACAATGCTGTGTTAGTTTCAGGTGTACAGCAAAGTGAAAAAGGTGTTACTTTTAATCCCACTTCATTTCTGAGTGGGGAACTAGTGGCAAAACCAACTAAAGCAGCACCTAATGGAAGCATAATATTCTAATAGTGGAGGTTATTTTAAAGCAAACTCTGAGAGACGATGGCTTTCACAGGCTTTTCTAGACATTCGAGACAGCTTTGGCTACTGTGCAATTTGTACATAAAATGAAAACTAGTTAAAGAACACATTCAGACTCTGTGGACCATCAAATGCATTTATGTGGTAACATGTCGAATGAAGCAAAGATAACCTTTTAGGAGAGGAGCCCGAGTCACATGGGCACATTCATCGGGTTTGCTGGCATTTTTCATTCATCTTTTCATAAAATAATTAACGGTGCAACAATTAAGACACGTTTTTCCCTCACGGGTCCTCGGGCTGAAGGTCTGTCATGGCCACTGTCACAGCCTGTGCCTTTCCTGGGTCCACCTGAACACAGAAAAGACTTTGTTGTAGGAATTAGCCTTCCAGCCTGAGCCCCTTGAGCTCTGAGAGCCATTTCATGTGGCAATGCCGTTGCCACAGTTACCAGGCCCTCCTAGGGTGCTTTCCAGATCACAGATATTGCTTGAAAACAAATTGGCTTCTTGGTCTCCATTCACAGAGTTTCCACTGTTTTATTCTTGGATGAAAAACCATCGTGACCTTCTGACATCAAAGAAAAATCCATCTCGGTTCCGGTACTCAAGAGCACTGTGAGCTTCATGTGTTTTTATCAGCCATGGTGCACGTTGCTTGGTTTGACAAATGGAATTTATGCCTTTATGTAAACGTCCTTACGTTGTGTCTATTTCACATCTTGGTGGGGTTTCCTGCCAGGGAATCCTGTGATGAGTTACTTCAATAAGCAAAAGAAAAAAAAAGAAAAACACTCCTCTTCAAACATGTATTACTGATATAATAAAGTAAGAATTGCAGTGACCAGCTAAAAACCGTCGTTTATGGCTTGCAGGCATAAGTTCTTTCCCAGTGGTCAGAATTATTTAAGGTGAAGCACGGATGGACCATGCTGGGCCCTAGAGGAAAGCAAAGATCTCCGGGACATTGTCTGCATCACTTCAGCAGCCGCAGCTCCAGGAGGGCTCTCTCACAGAGAACCTGCCGGAAGCTGGCCGCACACACCAGCCAAGGTGAGGGCAGCACATGCCTATATGGGCCCCAGGTCCCGACTGTCATTATGAAGTTAAGTCAACCCAATCTACGCTAGTATAAAACAATACCAGGGGCGTTATTACTGACCTTGGAATTTTTTTTAATTTATTTATTTTATTTTTGGCTGCGTTGGGTCTTCGCTGCTGTGTGCGGGCTTTCTCTAGTTGCAGCGAGCGGGGGCTACTCTTCGTTGCGGTGCGCGGGTTTCTCATCGCGGTGGCTTCTCTTGTTGTAGAGCACAAGCTTCAGTAGTTGTGGCTCGTGGGCTTCAGTAGTTGTGGCTTGTGGGCTTCAGTAGTTGTGGCTCGCAAGCTCCAGAGCATAGGGTCAGTAGTTGTGGCGCACAGGCTTAAGTTGTTCCGCAGCATGTGGGATCTTCCCGGACCAGGGCTCGAACCCGTGTCCCCTGCATTGGCAGGCAGATTCTTAACAACTGCGCCACCAGGGAAGTCCCTGACCTTGGAATTTTACAAAACGTACAGGGCCTGAGTACCACTGAACCCATGCCAAGAGGGAAAGCTATGTGCTTTTTTTTACACAATTAAGATTTACAGAGAAGTGGATATCAAGGCACTGTGCTTCATGATAGTTTAAGAGCACCAGCTATGAAGTCAGGGAAATCTGGGGTCAAATCCCAGCCCCTTGCTAGCCCTGAGAACTTAGGTGAGCCACGTAATGTTTCTGAGTGTCAGTTTCCTCGTGGCAGAATGGGAATGATGACACCAGTTGTATGAGAAAATGTATTGAGATACCGTAGGTGAAATGCTTGATACAATACTCAAGACACAACCTAGTAAACATTTGATAAGTGGTGGCTATAATAATAATAATGAGAAGAAAGAAGGCCGGGAGGAGGGGGGGAGGGGGCAGTGGAAGGAGGAGCCCTGGGCGGGAGGAAGAAGCGAGAAAGAGGAAGAAGGTTCAGAAAACGAGTATTTACAATGCTTACAATGTTTACAACATCTGTCATGTATACACAGGGATGGAGATGGTGAGTCATGGCCTTGAGACACGGAGTGATCTGGGTTCAAATCCTGACTCTGATGTGTATCTATTCATGACTCTGGAAACATCTTTATTTGTTTCGCCTTCCCTGCAGACCATACAGATTCACTTTTCTGCTTATAGTTTAACTAAATGAAAGAATCCACCCAACCACCCCCGACTTTAACAAGAACATTATTTAGAGGATAGAACAAGGATCCAGTTTTAAGAAACTCTCAGTTCTACCCACTTTCTCTGCAGAACAGTCATTCTGTCCCAATGTCCATTCTCCAGAGCATAGCTAAGGGGGAAGCCTCAGAGTCTGGGCTGTGACCCACTTAAGCACCGTCCTCATAAAATTGGCCCCTCCAAGTGCCACCAAGCAACAAGGAGCAGTAAAATCAAGTATTGACCGGACTTCAAGGAATAGGAACTAGATGAGGTCATCTGCTGCCTTTTGCAACATTTGTTGGCTTCAGAACTGGGCCTGGGAGGCAGAGAGTAAAGGTTACCAAAGAAACAAGGCTTAGGGAAACAATGCTGTGCTGATTTTCATCTTTCGCTGAGACGTTTCCCCAGCATATTTCTGGCTAAGAAGCAGAGTTATTTCCCTGATTCCAGGGGCAGGGTAGCTGTGTCATTTTAGGAGTTTGGAGTGGCAGATCCAATTGTGTGTGTGCATGCATGCGTGCAAAGTGTGTGCCTGTGTGAGTGTGTGTGTGTGACCTAAGCATTTGAAATACAATTAACAGTTAGAAATTGTTAGACATCAACTCTCAGTTTTCACACACAACAAACACTTTGATAAAAATACAAGCTGGCCAGAATAATAAAGTATGGTATACATTCTCAGCTTCCAACAGAACAACCTGAACAAGTCTAAAGCAACCCTGGCAATCACAGATCTCCATTATATAGAGTAATAATGTCTGGGTGTTGGCCAAAATTTTAGTGAAGAGCTCATAACTTAGTTCAATTATTTCAGTGTGCCTGGAACTGATAACATATAAGCCCCTGTGAACATTACAACCTCTTTAGGACACAGGTCCCTGGCACCTTCCAGGATCTGTTCAGCATCTTCATAGACTTAAGGTTCTCATAGACTTGGTTTGTTCCATCTGGCTGTTATAATTGCTTTGCAGACCCAACTCCTCAATGCTTGGCCACCCCAACTGTTGGAAACCCCTTTATAGATGGCCTCCAATCACATTCCAGTATATACTTGACCCCCAAACCCTTCTGTATTCTCAAAACAAGACACCTCAGGATTATCTTGGTTTCCAAGATCTAAGACCTAGCGCTATTTACCCTTCAGGTGTATTAACCATGACATTTTCTGTGTCCTGATGCTTTCGCATCCAGGATCTCGCTGACCCTTGAAAGATTGCCCCTCCCAGGGCTAGCCAATTCCTAGAGATAGTCAACAACTCACAAGCTCTCCAAATGCACAGCAACATGTCTAGAACCCACTCTGTGACCCCTTCTTCTCACATTCTGGGCTACTATCCCCCTGTCCTAATCAGGGCCAGGTACCAGACACGTAGGCAGTCCCTAGGCCCCAGAGTCCACTGGAATTATTCAGACTAGCCCATCCTAAGCCTGCTTGCCTGCCTAGGCTGTTCCTTTCCACAAGAACCACAGTCAAGCCTTTTGCCCGTACTTCTCCCACCCCTTTGCTTTCTGACCCACCCTGGTGCTTCCCCGTGTGGCCCCCCCATGGCACAGAAGCACCCCCTCCTTTGGGAACTGTGAGTAACAAACTATCATTTCAATGGCAATCATTTCCTGATCAGTTGGCCTTAATGAACCTCAAGTTTTCTATTAATACACTATAAGTTTTCCTGGGGGGAAGAGAGAGTAAAAGATTGAACGTCAGTTGCTGGGCCCACACAGTTGTAGGCAAATTGACCCCAGAAAGGAGCCTTTAGTTACTCACTGAGAGAAGAGAGTCTTACGTCTTATAAAGTCATAAGTCTGTACTGAGGTTCTCAACCCAAACCTAGTTTCACTAAGTCATTTTCTTACGGTAACCTACCATGAAAGTGTCTCCATGTTTGCTCTCTTTTCCTCATCCAAGCAACAATCTTTTTATCATCTTTTGGAAAGGACATCTGTGCCAGCTTCAACGTATAGACAGTGGACCCTTGAACAACACAGGTTTGAACTGCATGGGTCCACTGATACATGGATTTTTTTCAGTAGTAAATACCACAGCACTACACAATCCAGGGTGGTCGAATCTGTAGATAGGGAACCCCAGATACAGAGGACGGCTGTAAGTTACAGTCAGATTTGCAACTGTATGAAGGGTCATCGCCCCTAAACCCCACAGTTGATATTGTTCAAGGATCAACTATATAGTCACACTTATTGAATCAACTAGACAACACATATTTATTGAGCACCTACTGTATGCACTATTCTAGGCTCATGAGATACAACAGTGAATAATACAGACAAAAATCTCTAATCACATGGAGTTTATAACCCAGGGATGTAAGACAGACGGTACACAGAATAAATGGTATAGTAAGTTGAGATTAGCAGGAAAATAAATCAAGAAAGGGAGATAATGAGTATCAAAAGGACAGGGAGTTCACTTTTTTTTTAAATAACAGCTTTATTGTGATACAGTTCACCCTTTCAAACTGCCCAGTTCTGTGGTTTCTAGAGTATTCACAGAGTTGTGCAACCAAACCCACAATCTACTTTCAGGACATTTTCATACCCAGTCTCCCCACCAAAAAAAAAAAAAAAAAAAACATACCCATTAGCAGCCACTCACCTTTACCCCCTCTCCCCAGACCCTGGCAATCACAGATCTCCTTCCTGTCTCTGGATTTTCCTGCTCTGGACATTTCATATAAATGGAGTCCTACAATATGTGGCCTTCTGTGTCTGGCATCTTTCAATCACGTAATGTCTTTAAGGCTTATCTGTGTTGGAGCCTGTGTCAGCCCTCCATTCCTTGCTGTGGGTGAATAATACTCCACAGTATGGAGAGACCACCATCTATTTATCTATTCGTCAGTTGATTGAACATCTGGGCTGTTTCCACTTTGTGGTTATTGTGACCTAAGTGAGTCATACATGGAGACGGAGGGAGGACATGCCAGGAAGAGAACAGAAAGAGAGAAGGCAAGAGCACACGTGGTGTGTCCAAGCAACAGCCAAGCACACTTGCGTGGCTGAGATAGAACAAGAAGGAGACCACACATTGACCTACAGGGCCAACCACTGAGTTAGAAATATCACATTTAAGTACAACTTGTTAATACGTTTTTGAGCAAATGGGGCCACATAGTCCAGCCTCATGAACTGAATTTCTTGCCTCAATATATTCACAAGAGTTTCCTTGATTGACTGATTCCCATTTCATCCAGTGTCATCCATGATTCTGTGTTCTCCTGACACGTTTCATAAAGGAATATGCATAATGTTAAGAGCACAATGGTTATAGAACAAAGACTCAGTTACAGAGGTGTCTCTGGCTTCGGGGGTGGCATAGACAGGTACACCGCTGCCCCAGCCGGGTAAAGAAAGTGAACTGGAAAGCCCATCACCAAGTTCTGGTAGTGCCCACCATTTCCCAGCCCTGACAAAGCAAACCAAGTGAAAGTTCAGGAACAGCTGCATGATCACAGACCCCAGCAGGCTGCAACGGTGGTCACTACAGTTCCTCGATCACCTCTCCTTCTGTGTTGGTCAAAGAGGAGAACTAAAGAGTGACCTGATGGGCTTAACCACTCACTCCTCCTGGAAGTCTTGATTTCTGTGGCTATCACCCAGTTTCCCAGGACAGCCTTGGGTTATGATTTAATAGGGTGATCAGAGTTCTAAATAAATGGAGTGTGTGAACGGCTAGGGGAGGCTCACTGGACACAGAAGAGATGGGGGCAGGGGAGCTGTGGGCAGGTGATGCTGCACTGAGGAAATGATGTCTTGGCTAAGATCTGAACAAAAAGGTTTTTCTAGGATTGAGCCAAAGCACTCGAGGAGAAAGAATAGCACAGACAGTGGCTCAGTAGGACCCTTTTAAAAAAGCAATTAACTATGGCTCAAGTGTGATGGGGAAGGCAGAGAGAAGACCAGCCCTGGAAAGCACAGCCTCATTGTAGAGCGTTTTTAGACACACAGAAGAGTCTGGACTTCATGCTAAAAGCAACAGGCAGGAAAGGGAGGATTTCAAGGAGGGAAGTGACATGATAAGGTTTGATGTGGCTGATGGTTATGGATTGAACATGAGCAAGACCAGAGGAAAGGCACTTAGATAAAATTCACAGTTCTCTCCATGACTTTGGACTGACTGAGTGTACCACTTTGGGATGTCATAATATGCAGATTTGAATCCCACCTCTGCCACCAATTTTACTTAATATGAAGAACATAAATACTCACTGACACAACAAATACACCCCAGTGAGCCAAATCTGACAAGATCAGACCAGTCCAAATTCAGCCACATGAACGCTGTAACTATTTTGAAAAAGACCCATGTTAAGAGGGTTGGTTTGCCTACCTATCCCTGCTGAGTCCTTCTTTTTACCTTAAAAATTATTTTAATTGAGTGAAAGCAACTATAACAGATATGTGTATATATGCATGTTATATGTATACAGAAACATACAATCATTGTAGTTTTTCTCTCCACTAAACTAACATGTCATCAAGATAATCTTTTGCTTTGAAAACTTCCCAATGGGGGATGGGTTTTCTTCTATGAATGAAACAGGGGTTTGAGCCAAATTTAAGTAGATCTTAAAGGACAGCTACTCTTAGCTGACATCGAGATTATACTGGTAAAAGGAAAGAGGACTCTGGGACCTCCATTGTATTACTATTTTTCATAAAACAAAGAAAACTTTATCTGGAATTGCATCTTTGAAAATAATCTCCCATCATCATCACTTACCAAAAAAAATCTTTCCTTTTCTTAGGTATATTTCTAGTTTCTTCCTTTGTCTTCCCCAAGATACAACCAATGAACTTTTAACCAAGAATAGGTGTTCACAAGGGAAGCACTCATATGAAAATGGTCATAATCTTTTAGAAAACCTTATCTACCGTCTATAGCCCTTTCTCCTTGGGTCTGTGTGTGGATGAAGGAGGAAGCGGTGGCTTCATGCACTGCCATCATGAGGACTGTGCATTTGAGCTGGAAGCTCCCTGCTCTCCGTTTCTTGCTCCATGCTTCCATTTCTTTGGTGTTATTCTTTTCTACACACACACACACACACACACACACACACACACACACACACACCACAAAGCCTACCTTTCCATCTTATTTCTTGACACTTTTAGGACGAAAGCTTCTCTCTAGTTTTTGCCCTTAAAGCTGTGCCTGTCACATAAGATGGCCAACAGGCACGTGAAAAGCTGCTCAACATCACTAATCATCAGAGAAATGCAAAGCAACACTACAGTGAGGTACTACCTCACACCGGTCAGAATGGCCAACACCAAAAAGTCTACAAATAACAAATGCTGGAGAGGGTGTGGAGTAAAGGGAACCCTCTTGCACTGTTGGTATGTAAATTGAATGCAAATTGCTGCAGCTGCTATGGAGAACAGTATAGAGGTTCCTTAAAACACTAAAAATAGAGTTACCATATGATCCAGCAATCCCACTCCTGGGCATATATCCAGAAGAGAGGAAAACTCTAATTCGAAAAAATACATACATCCCTATGTTCATAGCAGCGCTATTCACAATAGCCAAGATATGGAAACAGCCTAAATGTCCATAAACAGATGAATGGATAAAGAAGATGTGGTACATCTATATAGTGAAATACTACTCAGCCATAAAAAAGAATGAAATAATGCCATTTGCAGCATCATGAATGCAACTAGAGATTACCATACTAAGTGAAGTAAGTCAGAAAGAGAAAGACAAATACCATACGATATCACTTATATGTGGAATCTAAAATCGGACACAAATTAATTTATGTACAAAACAGAAAAAGCCACATGGACATAGAGAACAGACTTGTGGCTACCAAGGGGAGGGGAGGTGGGAGAGCGATGGATTGGAGTTTGGGATTAGCAGATGCCAACTATGATACATAGAATGGGTAAACAACAAGGTATAGCACAATGAACTACATTTAATATCCTGTGATAAACCATAATGGAAAAGAATACAAAAAAATGTGTATGTATGTGTGTGTGTGTGTGTGTGTGTGTGTGTGTAACTGAGTCACTTTGCTGTACAGCAGAAATTAGCACAACATTGTAAATCAACTATACTTCAATAAAATAAAATTTTTTTAAAAGCTGTGCCTGTCATTTCAATTCAGAAATACGGTCTTACCAAGGAAAAGAATGGCTGGGAAGAATAGGAATCTCGATATCTGCCATGAATGATTTAAAATCAAAGATTCAAACCTTAAGGAATTTGCAGGGTTTCTGCCCAGGAAGCCATATACTTCTTTGCTTTCAGTTGATTTTAGATGCAAGGCCCACAGTGATTGCCTGCTTCCCTCCAAATCTATAGGCGAAAAGAGTAAAGACCAAAATGCAAAACTCAAGCATTATGTTTGTCTTTCATTTTTAAAGCCTGTTTTCTCTTTACTTTCTACTATTTTGAACCAATTAATCTTTAGCGAAAGACTCTCTGACCAAAAAATGAAGACAGAAAAGCATGGAGGCAAAATCAACTTCAACAAAGTCGGTCTGAAGCCATAATAATAAGCTCTTTTGGAATCCACAGCTGCGGCCTCAACTGTCTGAAAGGAGCGCTCGCTGAGCGAATCCACGAGAACTCAATGGAAATACAGTGGCCAACACTTCGGGAACACCTGGTGTGAGGTCTTTGCACCCATTAACTCATTTCTCCCTAACAACAACGGTGAGGTAGATATTACCATAACCATTTTACAGATGAGAAAACTGAGGCATGGAGAAGTTGTGTGACTCTCCATAACTCACCAGAGATCACACCTGCTAGGAAGTAGCAGAACTAAGAATCAAAAGTGAAGCTGTCTAACCCCCAAATCAGTGCTTGTACTGCTGTGTTAGAACGTCTGCTTGCGCTTTGGCACAGCCAGAAAAACTTGGAAATAGACTTTAGCTAATTGTTTATGCCTAAAGCACATGCATGCATCATGAAGGGATAAAACAACAGGTAGCTGGTTTTTTTAATAATGAAAAGTGGGGTAAAAATATGATTGACCCAATGCCTGTACATTTCTGTTTTGAAAATGACTTTTAGCGAGGAGTTATGTTCTAACTTCTTAACAATTGCATGTCATGGGGCCAACCGGTGGGAATGGACAGTGGCCAAGACATTGGAACAGGGTCCTGGGGGCCCCCCGTGGAGACAGGTGCTAACCCTTTAGTTGCTGGATTGGGGGGCAGTGGAGAGGAGGGTGTCCCAGGAAGGGAGCCAGAGCAGTATGCTATTTACCTACGGCCGCAGAAGTGTTTCAACATCTTGTTCATCGATAGGAGCAAACCAGTGCATCCCAGCAAGGTCAGCCCCACTTCCAGCCCACCCTGTCCTTATCCTGGCCCTGTGTGCCCCACTGAACTCTGGTAGCAACTGCCCTCCTATATTTCACGCCCACTTGAAGGAGATGGATGGATATAAAATCTTGAACCCTGGATCCCACAAAGATCTCATTTTTCCCCCAAAAGATTCCCACGGCTCAAGAAAAAGGCTCCAGAATACAGAATAGCCAATGACATGGTGGAAGCGTTATCGATTGTGATCAACACGTGAAGAGCCAGATAAACGTCCACAAGATGGCGATGGAGAATTCGTTGAACAGCCAAACACTGATAACATGGACACTGCAGGCAAAAACGTTAAACCCACCTGATGATTCTCTTATTTTTAACCGTATATCATTTACCACAGTAGATGATACAGCATCCCAGGGTTATGGGCTAACCCTCAGAGGCCATCACAGCAGGGTCTGACCTGTTTCTGTGGCCAGAGAGGCTCTACTGGTCCCACAGAGGCTCTCTGGAGAACTTAAAGATTTTCCCACAAATTAAACTGCCTTAGCTGTTTGAGGAGGGACCAGAAATAGTAGGAACAAATACACCTGCCCTTTGGAGTCAAAGAGGGTTTGAATCCTAGTTCTACAACTTCCTAGCTGTGTGCTCCAGGGCTGACCACTTAACTTTTCTGAGCCTCCATTTCCCCAGCTGGAAATAAAATTCTGTAAAAATAACACTTAGGTCTTACAGTCATTGGAAGGATTAAGTAAGGCAATCAATGAAAAATCCTTTCAAGAGTATCTGACACCTAGCAAACATTCATTAGGTATTAGTTCTCTTTTCTGACCAAGAAATTCACATAACACTTGGGCTCAAGGCGCTGTGCTCTGGGGCACAAAGGTGAATGACAGATGCATTCTATAGTGCATCTACAACCGAAACCTACAATCGAAACTCCCTTACTTGGTATGTCCTCAAGAGAAATAAAAAACATTTGTGTACAAAAAAGACTTGTCTGTAAATGTTCATGGCGGCTTTCTTCAAAATAGCCAGAAACTGGAAAAGACTCAAATGTCCCTCAACAGATGTATAAATAAACAAACTCTGGTAATCCCATACTCAGCAGTAGAAGGGTACAAACTGAAGTGAGAGGCAAGGGGGCAGGGCACAACCATCAAAAGGATGACAAAAGGACTTCCCTGGTGGTGCAGTGATTAAGAATCTGCCTGCCAATGCAGGGGACACAGGTTCGATCCCTGGTCTGGGAAGATCCGACATACCGCGGAGCAACTAAGGCCGTGCGCCACAACTACTGAGCCTGTGCTCTAGAGCCTGCAAGCCACAACTACTGAGCCCAAGTGCCATGCACCTATAGTCCATGCTCTGTGGCAAGAGAAGCCACCACAATGAGAAGCCCGTGCACTGCAACGAAGAGTTGCCGCAAATAGAGAAAGCCCATGCACAGAAATGAAGACCCAACGCAGCCAAAAACAAAAAACAAAAAAGATGACATAGCCATAGGACATGACAAAAACTAGTTAGAACCAGCTAGGTCCAAGATGGCAGAAGTGTTGACTTCCAGGGGACATTGAGCCTCATACACTCACTGTAATACATTAAAATAAGCTAAATGACACACCCACCAGCAGCATGACAGTTCTGAGACCATCATAGATCAAAAAGTGGGCGGTGGCCCAATTCCTGGAAATCTCTGCCCCTCCCCCAAAATAGCTGGAATACTCCTCCCACTCATTAGCCTATGAAGTTACCCAGCCCATAAAAAATAATCACCCCATATTTCGGGGCCTCTCGCCTTCTGAGATTGCCCACCCTCTGTCTGCGGAGGGTGTTTCTCTCTAAATAAATCCACTTCTTACCTATCACATTGTCTCTCACTGAATTCTTTCTGCAACAAGACATCAAGAACCTGAACTTCATTAAGTCCTAAGCCCAGGTGTGTGATCTTAATTAAAAGACGGTGGGACTTCCCTGGTGGTGCAGTGGTTAAGAATCCACCTGGCAATGCAGGGCACATGGGTTCAATCCCTGGTCCGGGAAGATCCCACATGCCGCAGAGCAACTAAGCCCGTGCACCACTACTACTGAGACTGCACCCTAGAGCCCACAAGCCACAACTACTGAGTCCGTGTGCCACAACTACTGAAGCCCTTGTGCCTAGAGCCCATGCTCTGCAACAAAGAGAAGCCACTGCAATGAGAAGCCTGCGCACCACAACAAAGAGCGGCCCCCGTTCACCGCAACTAGAGAAAGCACGCATGCAGCAACGAAGACCCAATGCAGCCAAAAATTAATTAATTAAGTAAAATAAAAAAAGAAAAGACCATGGGTTCAAGTCCCAGTCTGGGTTGCACGGTTTCTAAACTACTGATTCAAGCACCAACATGGATGAATCTCCGAAACATTTTGAGGAGGGAAAGAAACCAGACAAAAGAGAGTAAAGAGTTGTTTTACTCATGGATATGAAGTTCTAGAAAGGGAAATCTATAGTGTCAGAGAGCAGTGTCGTGGTTGTCTGGGGATGGGGTGGAAGGGAGGGATTAGCCACGAAGGAGCACAAGGGAATTCGACCAGGTGATAGAAAGGTTCTGTATCTTGACAGGGGTGTTAGTTACATGGATATGCACATTTGTCAGAACTCATCAAACTGCACCCTTAAAATGGGTGCTGTGGTATAATACGAAATATTTCTGGTCTTTGTCTCCAATTCCTGGCACAAGGCTCCTAAAACCCTTGGAATTTCCTTAGTGATAAAAGTGGATCCAAAAGAGCCCCTTTGAATCATGAGGTGACTCATTGAGGAGTTGGGGGGGTCTAGATGGCTTCAGGATGGGAGTTGATGGACAAGAAAACCAACCACATGATTAGAAGGTTAGAACGTTCATCGCTTCCCATCCTACGTCCCAGGAAGCGAGAGGAGATGGAGATTGAATTCAGTCACCAGTGGCAATGGTTTACTCAACTGTGCCTACATAAGGAAACCTTAATTTTTTTATTTTATTTATTTATTTTTAATTTTATTGGAATATAGTTGATTTACAATGTTGTGTTTCAGGTGTACAGCAAAGTGATTCCATTATACATATACATTCTTTTTCAGATTCTTTTCTCATATAGGTTGTCACAGAATATTGAGCAGAGTTCCCTGTGCTGTACAGTAGGTCCTTGTTGGTTCTCTGTCTTATATATAGTAGTGTGTGTATGTTAAGATAAAACAAAAACAACAACTCAGATAAGTTTCGGGAAGCTTCCCGGTTGCTGGACACGGTGATGTACTTGGAAGTGGTGCTGCCCTACTCCTTAGGGACAGAAGCTCCCGTACTCAGGACCCTTCTGGACCTAGCCCTATGTACCACTTACCGAATAAAGTTTGTGTGCCCAACACACAGTGAGGCCAAATAAACTGAAACATTGGAGTTTGGAGCAGAAAAAGTTTACTGCAGGGCCAAGCAAGGAGAACGTGTGCTCAAAAAAACCCCGAACCCCCTGATGGCTTGGGGGGAAAAGTTTTTTTAGGCAAAATTTGGGGTGAGGGCTGCAGGGTGTGTGGCTGTTTTCTGATTGGCTGGTGAGGTAACAGGGCAGTGCTCCAAGAATCTTACCCTGGGCCTGAAGTTACCATCCTCCACCCGGGTGGGAGCTCTGGTTCTACAGAAGAACTCAAAGATATTGTTATTTATATTGTACCCCTTGAGGGGGAGCCAGGACCCTGCCCCAAGGCTGCACTATTGCTCCTTCACTGCTCCTCCCTTGTCTCTGCATCTCCTCCCTTCCCTGATTAGCAACTCTTTGTATCTAACCCTTTGGAACTCAGGGAAGGTCAAGGAGGCTGAATGAAACCTATTTCCTACAAACAAGAAACAGGGGACACAGAAGGCTTTTGTGACCAGGACCCCCACAGGGTCCTGCTGGGTTTCATACCTGTGTTATCTGGCTGTTCCTTTGTATCTTACATAACGGATTATAATTATACGTATAGTGGTTCCCTGAGTTTTATGAGTTATTCTAGCAAATCGTCAAACCTGGGGGTGGGGTGGAGGGGAGGGGCCTCTGGATCTGTAGTCCACCGGACAGAAATGCAGAAAGCCTGAGGACCCCATTTTCCGCTGGTGTCTGAAGTTGGGGCAGTCTTATGGGACTGAGCTAACCCCAAGAGACAGTGTAGGAATTGATTTGGAAGATATCCAGTTAGTGTCAGAAAATTGAAACACTGGCTAGTGTTGGAAAAACAGCACAGGTGCATATTATTGTGTAAATTAACCTCAATGAAGTTGACCTAAAAAGAAAACTCTACAACCAAGCAAAGTGTTTTCAAACTGTACTCTGAATTGAGTCCCCTTGGGGGTCAAGGTCCCTGTAATTACATTCAGAGCAGCTCTCCTTCCACCTGATTTTTATGTGGAGATCCGTTTAAACAAAGTGTTCCATGGCTTAAATATATATATATATATATATATATATATATATATATATATTTGAAAACCACTGGTTCCTTTGTAAAAGTCCACGAGGAGTGATCAACTTTATTGTCCCATACAGGTGCGGGAGAAAGAGTTGGGTGTTTCCCAGGATCTAAATGCCTCCTGGCCAGGATTTCTTAAACCCAGCTTCACATCTGAGGAGCTTCTAAAAATACTTTGGTGCCTGACCCCACCAAGAATCTTCACAGTGAGTCGAAGATGCCATCATTGTACTAAAAACATTCCAGGAATTCAATCCAGGTGGATAACCACCAACAGGTGTGTTCAGAAACCACTCACAACTCCCATTTTCGTACCTAGATATTTTGCAGATAATCTCCACATACCATGGAAATCCTCCTGTAACCACTCTGAAACACCATCAGGTACATTTTTAGTGGATTTGACCTACCAGTATTTCAAGGTTTAAATCTCTCTGAATGTAGTTAAAAGCTGGAGAAAGTTATCTATAGAGATATCTATCTAAGGAGTAGCCCTTAGAGAAAAATAAAGCCAGGTTGCATTTCTCTGCTTTATTTTTGCAGGCTCAGGAGAAATTATTCTATGAGTCTGATGTTTTCTAGTAAGAGCTTTATTTTCCTCCCTAGATAACTTTTGTTTCATTCCAGGGGTAGACCAAGAAGACAAACATTTTTTATAACAGACCACAGAGAAAAGTGACCTGCTACAAAACAAGCAAACTAAAATTCATGTCCTGGGACGAAGGTATACTTTACCTCATTAAGTCATTCTAGGAGCCTGAAGGAACCATCCCCTCAGCTACAACTACCGTGAGGGGTTGGCCGCTACGGGGGCATCACTGGACAGTGGTTGACAGGTCAGCCCCAGAGGACTTCTGGGCACTCCTTCAGCATCAGTGAGTGGAGTGTACCCAAGGGCAACCAGACTGGAAAAGACACATGACAATTTTTAGTTTTTCTCTCTGGAACCTAAGACTTGGGGTCTAAAGCCACCACCAGTCAATTTCTAGAGTATTGTCAGCTGACGGTGGTTCAAATCCCTCTAAAACTGGGGCTGGCATTTGTGGCCACAGTGAGCAGCCCAAGAACTTGAGAATGAGGGGAATGGAATTACCCTCCAATGTTTTTTATTTTCTGTTTGTTTTTTGGGGGGTTTTGTTTGTTTGTTTGTTCGGACGCTCGGATTGCGGGATCTTATTTCCCCGACCAGGGATCGAACCCGGCCCCGGCCGTGAAAGTGCAGAGTTCTAACTACTGGACCACCAGGGAGCTCCCATTTTATCTTATTTTATTTTATTTCTTTGATGGCTTAGCTAAGAAGCCAGCACACAGTGGATCACAGCCAACAAGTACGAGTCACCTTACTCCGGGGACTGGCCCTGAGTCTAAAGACAGAACACGTGGACCAGAGGAGGCCGGGGAAGGAGGCGCTCTGTGGGCAAGGTCCCACTGCCCACCGCCCAGCCAGGCACTGTCCCAGGGGTGTGGCAGTGGTCAAGGGCAGAGAGGAAAGTGTTTGTTGGGAGGCCGGCCCTGGCCTTGGATCAGAACACACATAGACCTCCGTCCCAGCATGGCCATTTTCAGGCTGTGTAACCTCACACGAGGACCGGACGTCCCCGTGCCTCAGCTTCCTCATCCGTGAAACGGGTACCGTGTCCACCTCACCAGGTTACTGCAGGGATCACGTAGAACCCTCGATACAGAGCCCGACTCACAGCGGGCACCCCATAAATGTCAGCAAGCAAAAGTACTGTGAAACACAATATCCAGCAGCCTGATTTTAATCCTAAGCGGTGAGTTTGCTTCCCGTGAGTCGGTGAGGAAAGGCGTCACCCTCCTGAGCTGACAAGATGCGTCTGCTGGACTTGACCGTGTTCCCCCCGCGTTCTTTCCTGACCCCCGCGCCCTCCGCGCTACTCACACCCACCTGGCGCAGCCCTTCCCTGACTTGAAGCTTCCACCCCTGAGAGCATTACTACATCTGTAAACAAGCTCCAGATGTCTGGTTCTGGAAGACCTGTCTGACCGACTGATGTGTTTTAGAGATTTTCTACTTACGAGAAAGTCCTTCCAAAACAAATAGTCAAAAAGCCGAGTATCTCAGGCACCAGTGAAAAGAAGGCTTTTGCAAGGACCATGAGTCTACTTCCAAACATCTGGAAATATGTTGTATTAGGATTAAAAGGCTTAAAACAGGAGAAGACAATCAGCCATTTGGCTAATCGGGGCTCTGTTTACACTTCAGTGAGGAGCTGGAGCCATTTACAGGCTAAAGGACAATCCTGTATCTTGATCAAAATTGTCGGTAGGCAATCAGTTGTTGACCGACTTTAGACTTCTATGTAACGCAAGGGTGTGAAATTCAAACATCAATGACTGGTTTTAACGGCTTTTAAGAATGCACAACGGGCTTCTCTGGTGGTGCAGTGGTCGAGAGTCCGCCTGCCGATGCAGGGGACACGGGTTTGTGCCCCGGTCCGAGAGGATCCCACATGCCGTGGAGCGGCTGGGCCCGTGAGCCGTGGCTGCTGAGCCTGCGCGTCTGGAGCCTGTGCTCCGCAACGGGAGAGGCCACAGCAGTGAGAGGCCCACGTACCGCAAAAAAAAAAAGAATGTACAACATTTTGCCCAAAATTAATTGTCTTGGATAAAAACATTATAAACAATATACTGATTAATTGACCAACGGGTTTGGAGGCGTTTTGTTTTTCTTCTGTCTGGTGGACAAATACTTTATGCCCACCTTCTTTTGTGTGTGTGTTTGTGTGTGTGTGTTTTTTTTGTTTTGCTATGTTTTGTTTTTGCTTTAATCCAATAACTTTATTCCTTGGCATGTATTATAAGAAAATACTCCATTATCAAATGCTTTACATACAGAGACGTTTGTCATAAAATTATTTGTAAGTGTAATGATGTATGCCCACCTTCTGACCTCAACAGTACCCTAAACAGCACACGTAGCCAGCGGCGCTCCGGGACAGCAATGCTGTATCAAGAAGCTTGTCTTTTATCACCACCTAGTGGTCATTCTCTATTATTACAACTCACTAGGGTCGCCTTACCCTCACCACCCTTGCACAGGTTTGACACTTACGTTGTTTTTTAAAGAAAACTTTTCTAAATATTCCTCAAGGAACTTTGCAGGCAAAACATTCCACTCCGTTTCTACACCTCTCACATTTTAATCTAGAAAAGTCGATGACAACGATAAACCCTCCTTATTGCATATCTTGTATCCTTGTAACAAAGGAATATTACAGCCCAAAGAAATGCAAGGAAACCCCAAAGAGGAAAAGTGGAGAAGGAAGTATTTACTGTTCAGTGGTTAAAAAATGCACTCAAATTTTTGTGTACTTGCTTTTCAAGTTAAAGAATAAAAAAGAAACAGTTACTTTGAATGTTCAGGCCCTCTGTAGACTAATCAACTCTTTGAAACTCTATTAGCTTCAGATCATCATAGAATTGCTCCATGTCTCTGGTCTTTTCTCTTTTTTTGCAGACGGATTTTGCTTATTCACTTGGGTTTTTCTTTTGAGTTATTCTTTTTTGCATATTTATAATGCTGTTTAGTTTCTAGAAACTTCCTATATTGATAAAGCAAGTGGATTTTTTTAAACTATATTTTGATATCACACAGCCCCTATTTGTCACTGTGCCACTGGACCCACTAGCCACTGGAGGTTATAGGTGAAACCAAATCTGAAAGAGAACTGATACTAGCTACATGGTATTATTGACCTAAGTGATTTTTGCATTTTAATAGTATTTAATAGAAAATGAAATGTGAGTGACTAAAGAATATTTACGAGAATACTAATTTCCTAACTACAGGAAGACAACATAAGAAAAAATTAATTCAATTTAAATAAGTGGTCTACTCTGCTTATTATTAGCACAAATATTTATCTTCATTTAAAAATATGAGAAATAGGAGGGAAACTGGCACCTAGCTAAATAAATCTATCTCTATCCTACTCTACCACAAGAGCTAAAAGTCAGCCCAAGCAACAGCAAAAACTTAAAGCCTATATGGGTGCGGAGGTGCTATAAAATTGTGATGCTTTTTAGACGGGACATAATTTAATGCAACGAAGTACAAAATAGGAACTAATTTTTAATTATATGAATTTCCATCCCACTGCAGTCTCTCACCCTAATTTTTTTTTTTTTTTTTTTTTTTTTCAGTACGCGGGCCTCTCACTGCTGTGGCCTCTCCCGTTGTGGAGCACAGGCTCCGGACGCGCAGGCTCAGCAGCCATGGCTCACGGGCCCAGCCGCTCTGCGGCATGTGGGATCTTCCCGAATCGGGGCACGAACCCGTGTCCCCTGCATCGGCAGGCGGACTCTCAACCACTGCGCCACCAGGGAAGCCCCTCTCACCTTATTTTTAACTAGGGAGAAATGTCTTCAAAGTAGTGTACTTCAACAATTTGGAATAAAATCATCTTCATTCTCCTCAAAATTCCTCTTTTTGTTACTAAGGTAACAAGAAAAGAGCTGTTTGCCAGAGATCCTGTGAGCCACACGACTCCTGCCACCAGAGACTACATTCCCCAAAGACACCAACAGGCTTAGCTACAAAATCAATAGGCAGATTCAGAAGGAGGAAAAGCTCATGGCCACTCCACCGATGGCCATCATTGTCCTTAATTAGGAAAACAGCAGGGGAAGGGCCCTTCTGAGAGTACAGAAGCAACGTTGGCTGCAAGAAAAAGACACGGAGCAGCACATACACGGGTAGGGGAGAGATGTCAGCAACTTCTTACCATAAAGAAAAACATAGCTATCAGACACTGAGATGGGACAGGTGAGCAGAGAATCGCTTCAAACCTACCTGGTGAACAAGTCATGGGGCCGGACCCGCTCTTGCTGAACAGACACTCAGCATCAAGAGGCAAAATTACAGTCACGGGCTTTGCACGTAGCAGCCATGACTGCAAATCAATCAACGCCAACGCGAGAGAAGCAGAAGCAGCCACTCCCTCCAGCATAGAAACGAGCAAAGGGCACTGGGTGGAGAATTTATTTGTCTGCATCCTGACCCCTACACATGTGGACGGCAGTGACATTTAAACAAGGCTTCAGTGTATGCAGCGGTGTGTAATATAAATACGACATAACAAGACATGACATTTGAAAACATGGACCGAATAATCAGTGCAACAAAAAGGATCAATCCCAATGGAGACAGAAAAGTTCTGCTGAGCATTCAGGCTCTGCAAGAGACAGATTGAGTTCAGGTTATACACAGAGAGACTAGAAATGAAGAAATCTCCTCCTTGGGACAAGATATTGCTATTCATCTTTATTAGTATGATTGTTCTCTATAAATCTCTTCATTTTCAAAGCTAATTCTGAGAAAAGTAGCATAAGGCACATACAAAGAAATACTTTTGTCATATCACAAAGAGAAGTTCTATATTTTGAAATTTTTTCAGGGTATTAGAGGGTCTATTCATGCAGAGCAAAAAATTAAGCAAAGGCCACAAATGTCAGGCCCATGAAGGTGTGCATGTGCTATCTTCACATTTGATTTCATGTTGATATGATTAAGCAGGTATATGCATGGAGATCTAACCGTGTCGGATCATACAATTCCTCGGTGAACCCTGGATGTACTGACAGACGTGTGCTAGCTTCGGGCCAAAGCATTTTGTTGAGTTTGGTTTGTGGGAAGAGAGTTGAAATGGTGCTTCGTGGCTTGGGTTTCCTAAAAGAAAGGGAAAATATTAGGGAGAAGACTGTTAACGAGAGACAGAGAATGTTTATCAAAAACTGAACTCTTCAACAGGCAATCAAGGGAAGTATTGCTTTTTATTCTAGAAACCACTACTCGTCAAGTGCAAAGAAAGGAAATTAATTTTTTCTCATGGAAAACCAAATGATCTTTATATCCTTTCTCTATGCTAAACTATCAAACACAGAAGGAAGTTGATATCTTCCACAGACGTAGAGAACAAACTTATGGTTACCAAGGAGAGAAGGAGGGACTGGGACTAATTGGGAGACAGGAATTGACATATATACACCACTATGTATAAAATAGTTAACTAATGAGAACCTACGGTATAGCACAGGGAACCCTACTCAATGACCTGTGGTGACCTAAATGGGAAGGAAATCCAAAAAAGACTGGATATATGTATACGCATAGCTGATTCACTTTGCTGTAACAGCAGAAACTAACACAACATTCTAAAGCAACTATACACCAATAAAAATTGATAAAAAATTTAAAAAATTTTAAATGCAAAAGGAATTGAGAATGATTAACAGGGAAGTGTTAAGTAAATACTAAGCAGATACTATCGTAAAAGGGATGTAGACATTGTCTCCTAATACTGGTAGGGATGTCTGTGGGCCGTTTCTCTTATAATTTTGAAATGAAATAGTCATAAAATACCATTGCTTCAGGCAAGAAAATGTAAGAATGTAAAAATAAAGACACAAGAGCCTTTGGAAATAAATTGGATTTCAACATTAAAAAAAAAAGAAGGAAGTTGACACCTTCAATTATAGTTTCCCCACCGCATTTTCATGGAAAATGGAGAGGTGAATTTACAACTTAGTCCTGGGGGAGGAAATTGAAATGGGCCACAGCTAGACTGGAGGACAGTATTAAGCAGCAGCCTGTAAGGAGACAGAACTCAGTCTCAGACTATACACTGTTTCTCCTGGGGCATCAATTTAGCATCAATTTCAAACACAGGAAATGAGAAATGTTTCATAGTTCCATTCATTGCCACAGTCCTAGAATACAGTCCTAGAATCTGCCTGGCAGATCCATGAGCTATGAGATGGGTTTGTCTTTAGACACTGAATGGTCTGCCCAGTGAAATGCCTTATTGCACAGCCATGTTGCATTTTCAAGAAGGACATTGGATCTCTCCGGGGGTCGGGAGTGGGTTTTAGGAAGCTGTCTGATTCCCTCCTTCAGTGTCAGGCATTTTGACCTCATGACAAATATAGTAATTCCAAACTAGAAGCCATCAGAGAAACAGTCAAAATGGGCTGGCCACAGCGATATATGCCTTTTTTTTCCCCCATAATCAGCCTATCAAGCCATCTGGCTACATGAAGGATTCCCTCTCAGCTGTGTCATTTCACATTCAACATTTTTTTATAATTACATTAAAATTGAATAATTTTAAAAGAACTTTACAAACGGAGTGAATGGAAATGAATTTAAACAGTATTTATGAGTCTTTTACTGTTGGGGGAGTTGGTATAATGATAAATATTGGCATATTTTCCTTTCCCATCATTCTTCAGATAAAATTTCTAAAAGTAAAACTCGCCAGTTTTCTTTTTTGCCAAAACTGAGCCCCTATTCATTCCTTAGAAATGGGATTAGGGACACTAATCAGACTGACAACAGACTGCTCAATAGTAATTTTTTATTTTCTTTTATTTAGAAGAAAATAAAAAATAAAGAAAGGAAATGGGATCACTTCCAAAAGGACAATCATTGGCCCTAAAATAGATGTCTATGTGTCCACAACGTGAAAGAAACCACCTGGGAAAACATCAAAGGATGGGCTGGATTTGCTTTGTAATTTGAATAAAGGAGTGATGAAACTTTCCTGGTCCGATAATAAAATGTGATGGCTACTCCCACCAGCTCCAAGATTTCCTAAAAATATATTCATTTTTAATAGTAGTATTTTATGTATAAGTGTAAGTAAATTAAGAGGGGAGATTCTAATATTCAAATCGGTCTTTGGTACATAGAGCAGAGCTGTTTGTTAGCCGATATTTACAAGCACTGGGGATTTCTTTTTCTTTATCCAGCGGAAGCCTTTTGTCCGCCCTTCACTAGGCAGGCTCCAAGTGTGACCGCAGACCTTAACTGAAGACCTGCTGTGTGTCCAGCGCTCACTCCATCATCCTCCTCTTCTTCCTGCTCCCCTGATATCAACAGCCCCCAAATCTATCTTACATGTTTCAGCGGAGGCATAATAATGGACAGAAAGGAGACTAAAATTTTTTTAATTTAAATTAACAAGAACACTTATGGCACCAGAGCAAACTGTAAGCCTCACTGCCCTAGAGAATAAACAGCTGCCTTGGTTGCAAGGTCAAATAAAAAAGGTCAATAAAAACTAAAATAAATAAATAAATTAAATTAAAAATAAAATAAAAAAGGTCAATAAAAACATAACATTTACATGGGTATTTGCTAACTGTCTGTTAAACCAGATATTTTTATAGCTCTTCATGATCTTTTGATGTTTTCATACCTACCGTCTTATCTGTATGGCCCACAATATTTGAGCATTTCCCCTGTGATCTCAATATCCACTATCATTATCTTATTAATATATTTATGTGGCACTCACCAGACTATTAAGAAATACATAATTCTTTTTTAATGGTCAGTATAAGTTTAAAATTACAAGGCAGCACTATGGAGAACAGTATGGAGGTTCCTTAAAAAACTAAAAATAGAACTATCATATGACCCAGCAATCCCACTACTGGGCATATACCCTGAGAATACCATAATTCAAAAAGAGTCATGTACCACAATGTTCATTGCAGCTCTATTTACAATAGCCAGGACATGGAAGCAACCTAAGTGTCCATCGACTGATAAATGGATAAAGAAGGTGTGGCACATATATGCAATGGAATATTACTCAGCCATAAAAGAAACGAAATTGAGCTATTTGTAGTGAGGTGGATGGATCTAGAGTCTGTCATACAGAGTGAAGCAAGTCAGAAAGAGAAAAACAAATACCGTATGCTAACACATATATATGGAATCTAAAAAAAAAAAAAAAAGGTTATGAAGAACCTAGGGGCAGGACAGGAATAAACACGCAGATGTAGAGAATGGACTTGAGGACACAGGGAGGGGGAAGGGTAAGCTGGGACGAAGTGAGAGAGAGGCATGGACATATATACACTACCAAATGTAAAATAGATAGCTAGTGAGAAGCAGCCGCATAGCACAGGGAGATCAGCTTGGTTCTTTATGACCACCTGGAGGGGTGGCACAGGGAGGGTGGGAGGGAGATGCAAGAGGGAGGAGATATGAGGATATATGTATATGCATAGCTGATTCACTTTGTTATAAAGCAGAAACTAACACACCATTGTAAAGCAATTATATTCCAATAAAGATGTTAAAAAAAAATTACAAGGCAGCAAGTGTACCTGTCAAAGTTACCTCAAGTGACTTCACCATATTCCAAAGTGTTTCCACATGAGTGTTTGGGCTAATATTGAATAAACGAATATTTTGATATAAATCAATGAATATAATTGAATAAATGTAATATCAAGCACTTATCCTTGAATCTCTAGTAGCAATATCTTTTTTCATGAGCAGCCAGCTCTGTGGTATTTTTAGGTTGTAATTTATTGCCATCGTCATGAACATTGATTGTAAACTCTCCTATGGATACATAAGTATGTTGGTCAGTAAAGGAGTCCATGTGATAGAACGCTGATAACACAACACGTCCTGTGCTTCCACTTAAATAAAGAGGAAGAGGAGGGAGGAAGTACAAAACAAACTCTTCCTCACCTCAAAGTTATGCTTTTTCCTAGAAATCATACCAACCACAGGCCTTTCTCGCCCTAGCGCCCAAGAAACGGGTCCGGTAGAGTTCACCAGCCCTGCGGCTCCAGGAAGGGGCAGCCCAGGGCCTCGGGAAGACAGACAAATAGATCGAATTGAAATCCACTTCTATCACCAAGTGAAATGTGCTCTACATGGCAGACTGTAATAAACGAACCTTCAACCCCAGAGCGATGTGGCTACCTGGACAAGTGGAAGAATAAAGCATGAAAAGGCCTAAGAATCTTCTTCCTCTTCTCCTTCTTCCTCTTCTCCTTCTTCTTCTTCTCCTGGCCCCTCCTCTTCTCCTTTCTCAGCTTCCTCTTCCTCCGCTTCCCCTTCTGCTCCCTCCGCAGTTATTTCTTCCGTCTTATTCTAACAAAAATTACATTATTATTGAAAAGTGTAAGGTCAACAGACAGTAAGGAAAAGAGTGCAAAACATCAGACTAGAGTTGAGGGCCTCCTACACACCCCACCCGACACACACACACACACACACACGCGCGCAAAGACATCATCTTCCTAAACACAGACCCCACAGGCTGGGATGGTTCTGCAGGGCAAAGCATTCATTCTAACAGGTTTCATGACTCCCCTTAAGCATATAGTCTTTACTCATATTAACAGACTGCTCTCATCTTGTTGCCTTTAAAAATTCAGAAGGCAGGTGGAAGAATAAAATACAAAAAGAATCTCAGCAAATAGAATTTTGTCAGAAAAGATGAAGGTTTTAAATGTATACGCTGGTTATATTTGTTATAGCAAGCTAATTTCTTGAAGCCAAAGTTATCAGTAGCCTACATATATAATCTGAAACTACTTTCAAATTAATAATACATTTGTCTTATTTTTATATATAAAGATGGGATTTTAAATAATGGAAGCTTATCTAGTAAAAGAGAAACTAAAGAAATTATTATTGGAAAGATATATAGATAATGAAAAGTCACTGTATGGAATAGGCTAAAAATAACTTTTAGGTCTAAGAATAGGGATTAGTTTGATAAAATAATATTAAAAATAATGAAGCAGATCTATATTTACCATCCCCCCAAAAACATATAGATTAATTACATGAACAAAAGTAGATTACAGAGCGTATTCATCCAAGTTTGATAAATATGTGTATGCGTATGTAGCTAGTGGTTGTCTCTGGGTAACGGGGTTATAAGATATTTTTATTTTCTGTTTTTATCTGTATTTTCTAAATTTTCTATAAAGATTATGAATTTTTTGTAATTTCAAAAATCAACAGAAGTTTTGGGAAGGAGTTTCTTTTGACATTTGGGACCTTATTTAATGTTGATGATCTTCCACTGAAATACCTAGACAATACACGTGACCTTTGGTAAATATTCTCTCTGTCCTTGAGTTTTCATTTTTAATTTAGCCCTCTGATTAGCATTTTTAAATGATTAACCCCAAAATGTTCAAAAACAATATTCTTAAAAGTCTTGATTACAATAAAGGTCACTGAGATTTAGCTAACATGAGAGGATGGAATAGAAGTAGAGAGAATCCGAGAATGTCACTTTGGACCTGCCCCCAGAATCCACTAACATCCTCGGAAAAGATTCATCCTCACGTTCACATGATGCCGTCCTTGTTAGGGGTTAAAGTGAAAACTCCCCAACACCCAGCTAATAAAGTGCAGATTCCACAGGCAAGCGGCAGGGTGAGAATCTCAGTCCTGCTTCACTGTGGCACATAGTACCTCTTCCCCATTGTCAGCAAAAGGGGAAACAGCATGCTGACCTTGCCATGCTCAATTAATGAAAATTGTCATAAAGTTCCTCACCATGGAGTCCTCCCCCAGTGCCTGTGAGGAAGCAAAACAAAATTTCTCAAACAAAAAAGAGACCATTCTCTGAAGCTTTCACAATAAAACCAGTAGAATTTGAGTGTTTCAACAAGCAGGGAAAGAATGGGAAAGGAGAGGATTCATCTGTGAAAACTTAGATTGAGTTAAAGACTGTCCTCGGTCTTGGCAGCCTGCTCTTCCTCCTTGCTTATTTTCTATTACTCATTTCCATCACCAAAAGAAACTTAAAAGCTCTTTTTCTTTCAACCAACTGCAAGTTCCTAATGTAAAATAAATATGATTGTGTTGGAGATCAGACGGACTTTTTATCATGAGCATCAGAACAGTAGGAGTTCTTGTCTTGACCTCTACTTGGCAACACATGGGTCACCTAGAACCTATGTTCTAATCCAGTGGTTCTCAGCCTTGACGGAGTATCAGAATCGCCTGAAGGGCTTCTCAAAGCAATCTGCTGCCGGGCTCCACCTCAGGATTTCTGATTCAGTAGTTGGGGGCCAACCCTGAAAATGTGTATTTGTAGAGGTTCCCAGGTGAGGCTGCTGCTGCTCTGGGAACCCCACTTTGAGAACCTCTGCTGCAGTCTGTATTCTTTCTCTTAAATCACACTGGTTGATTAAGGCACTGTGAGCCCTGGCAACTAGCAGGTTTGGCATCACCACCCACCAAAGTCTTCACTTACCAGGGTGGGTTATGTTTGTTCCCATGCTGGTGTATCCAAGTTAGTCTTATTGTAATTACACAATTTAAATAAGTATCATGGAAGTCAATGAAATATGAGCATGAAAAGAACATTTTTCCCTGGGGCTTCCCTGGTGGCACAGTGGTTGACAGCCCGCCTGCCGATGCAGGGGACACGGGTTCGTGCCCCGGTCCGGGAAGATCCCACATGCCGCGGAGCGGCTGGGCCCGTGAGCCATAGCCGCTGAGCCTGCGTGTCTAGAGCCTGTGCTCCTCAACGGGAGAGGCCACAGCAGTGAGAGGCCCGTGTACCGCAAAAAAAAAAAAAAAAAAAAAGAAAAAGAAAAGAACTTTTTTCCCTATGTAAAATTAATGGAGTACTTTGAAAAGACCCATATATGTAAGTCACCTTAAAAACTTGTCATCAAATGATGTGTCATAAAGCTCGGGTGGCAGGGGGGAATCTGAAATCCAAAGAGCTTTATGCATTTAGAGTACTTTGCGAGTGCCTTTAAATTTCTGCTCTATTTTTAAAGAAATCAAAACTGGAATTTCTAGACAGACCAATGAGTATGTTCGTTAGAAAGACAGTGAGTAGTTCTAATCATGGGACTATTATTTAAAGAAAAGACCTTTGTCCTACATCCAAAAAATTGGCAGTAAATATACATTTACATATTTCAAGTTAAAATAAATGTTTAAGGCCTCTACCTTTTTATGATATATGACTTTAATTGAATTATTCAGCTGGTCAACTAGCCTCCAGTTCCAAACATGGGATATGAGGTCTTCCTGGGAATGTTCATTATTATTTAAGCATAGACCCTATAAACAAACATGTCAGCCAGCCCCCACATAGTTTAAATTGCATGTTACAGAGGATAAATTTTATCCCTTTAAATTTTATCCTTAATAACACTAATACTGTTTTCTAATTTTTCTTTTAATGTTTTAAATGTACTTTTACATCTTATATCCTCAGTACTCAATTTTTTAATACTTCTTATTTTGTGCAATTCTTAATCTTTTATCTTTGTGAAACTTGATTCCCTTATATTTCAGTTCCTCTTATTCTACCTTTATTCATTAAGACATGTCTTTCTTAAATTCTTTATCTTAAACTGTATATGTTTCTTTTACATTCCTAATTTTAATTCTTTTTATAATCTTTTTCTTTCTTGTTGTTGCTGGGCATAGGAAGGACAGCAAAGAGGAAGGCTCTGTCCCAAACAGGCGGAGGCTCTTATTATCTCTCTGTTTGTCTCCATGCGCTCTGTCATCCCCTTCGATCCTGGCTCCCCACAATGAAGATTCTCCACCTCAGCTCTACAGGCAAGCTGAAGGCATGCTCAGCCCTGGAGGGTCTTATCCATGGGCTGACAGAGGCAGGCTTCTGAAGCTTCAAACACACCACGGGTGATTCTAACACACACCACCAGGTGAGAACCACTGTTCTACTATAACCTCAAGTTGGAGAGGCAGGTTAAAAATCCTCTCAAGGCTCTGCCATCGCCGCCGCTGCTGCCGCCGCGATGCTGTCCCGGTCCCGCTGCCTGTCCCGCGCGTTCAGAGGCTCGCTCTCCGCCTTCCAGAAGGGGAACTGCCCTCTAGGGAGACGTTCCCTGCCTGGGATCTCCTTATGTCAGGGACCAGGTTACTCTGACAGCAGGAAGATTGTCATTTACAGCAGTAGTGTCTTCAGGGCTCGCTTTTTCGGAGCTACAGCTGTGTGCGAGGACGATGTCCTTGCAGAATCTGTCACGGAAGGGGATGTCAGGTGGGAGAAAGCTTCACCTTGCAGAAGGTGAAGTGGTTTGTGAGGTTGAAACTGACAAGGCATCTGTGCAGGTTCCATCACCAGCAAATGGCACGACTGAAGCTCTTTTGGTACCTGATGGGGTAAAAGTAGAAGGAGGCACTCCTCTTTTCACACTCAGGAAAACTGGCACTGCTCCTGCTAAGGCCAAGCCAGCCGAAGCTCCTGCTGCCACAGCCCGAAAAGCAGAACCTGCAGCGTCGGCAGTTCCTCCTCCCCCTGCAGCATCCAAACCCACTCAGATGCCACCAGTGCCCTCGCCCTCACAACCTCTCACTAGCAAACCAGCGTCTGCCGTAAAACCCACGGCTGCCCCTGCAGTAGCTGAACCAGGAGCTGGCACGGGTCTGCGTCCAGAACATCGGGAGAAAGTGGATAGGATGCGGCAGCGCATTGCTCAGCATCTAAAGGAGGCTCAGAATACCTGAGCAGCGCTTACCACTTTCAGTGAGATTGACATGAGTAACACCCAGGAGATGAGGGCTCGGCACAAAGATGCTTTTCTGAAGAAACATAACCTCACACTAGGCTTCATGTCAGCATTCGTGAAGGCCTCGGCCTGTGCCTGGAAGCAGCAGCCTCTTGTAAATGCAGCGATTGACGATACAACCGAAGAGGTGGTGTATAGGGATTATATTGACATCAGCGTTGCGGTGGCCACCCCTCGGGGTCTGGTGCTTCCGGTCATCAGGAATGTGGAAACTAGGAATTATGCCGATATTGAGCGAACCATCAGTGAACTAGGAGAGAAGGCCCGGAAGAATGAACTTGCCATTGAAGATATGGATGGTGGTACCTTCACCGTCAGCAACGGAGGCGTTTGGGCTCGCTCTTTGGAACGCCCATCATCAACCCCCCTCAGTCTGCCATCCTGGGCATGCACGCCATCTTTGATAGGCCAGTGGTCGTGGGAGGCAAATTGGAGATGCAGCCTATAATGTACGTGACCCTGACGTATGATCACCGGCTGATGGATGGCAGAGAGGCCGTGACTTTCCTCCGCAAAATCAAGGCAGCGGTAGAGGATCCCAGAGACCTCCTATTGGACCTGTAGGAGGAAGCCATGTGCCCTACACATCAACCATGCAGGAACTGAAAACCAGCCTTCTCCCTGTCCCCTCACGGGCCCCGGGTTAGCCTGGTGACAGACAGGCATATGCTGTTGTTCTGAAGCAAGGAAACCAGGGCACTAGGTATCCAGCAGTCACAGCTCTCTCCTTGGTGTTCCTGCCAGGCTCTCTCCCTCTCTGCACCCTTCTCTTACATTCGAATATCTGATTTCCTTAGGCTTGAGGGAGAGAGAGAGCCTTAATGAATGCTCATTAATATTCCCGCCTTTCCTCCATTAGCCCTCCGCAGAGATAATTTTGCTTCTCCCCCATCCAGTATACCACAGGGAAACTGCCGGGGACCACGTGGTTAAGTTTCTATCTCTTGAAAGTCTGTTCTCCAGAGACGCCTAGGAGGGTGCTGTGCCTCCCAAGCTCGGAGCAGCCTCTGTCCTGGCTGTGCACGTCCTTACTCGGTTCCACCCGTGTGGAGGTATTGACCAGAGGCCAGGAGGTGCTGCTTTGCTTCTTAAATGGCATCTTCATTCTCAGCTGTCATTGACTTCAAGCTGCCTCTTCTACCTTTTCCAGGAAGCACAGGCTGGGGGATCTGGAGGAGCAGGGGATGGGTAGGCAGTGTTGAGGGGGAGGACAGATTCTGAGGTCAGAGGTTATCAGTGAGCCTGGAGCAGAGCCCAGGCCTGCCCTCACACTCTCCGTCATAGCCCTGTACCAGGAAGACCCATTTTGGCACAAGCACGCCCAGCCGTTGTGGTGCCGACCTTTCCAGACCGCTGGGACCCTTCTGCCACATTGTTCTCAACTAGAGCAGACCCTAGCACATCGTGGCAGGGAGACAGCGTGTCCCAACCAAGGGCTGGACGGCGCCTGGCAGAGATTGGAGTGAAGGAGGCTTCCTGTGGACTGGCTCACATTGTCTTGAGCTTTTAAATTCCATTGGTTTAAGCCTGTGAGCTGAAGAAGCAGTTCTGTTTCTTTCTGTATCATGGCCCTTAGGGGGCAGAGCCTTAGCTCTTCCGCCACAGAACACAGGTCTGGGAGAGGATGGACTGTGGTGGAAACCAGCCCAAGATGCCAGTCCACAGTGGGGAAACGGCCGATGTCAACTCTGAGGTACTGCCTTGGGTCTGGGCACAATCATTGGCGTTCTTCGGAGCATGGTTAAATGCACACATCCTGTCATGAAAGCTACTGGGCTTCATCGCTTCGTATCCAACTGCATCCAGTCCTGAGGCTGCTGACACTTGACACGGGGAGCCATTTATTTAGTGCATTTTGAGCAAAGAAGCAAGGCTTGGGGGTTGGGGTAGGGGGAAGGGGTGGGAGCCAGTACTGATTGCCTACAGCATCTCCTATGTCTTCATATTCAGAATTTGTAACTAAAATATTTAAGGAAGCTGATTTTAAATGCAAATTAAAGGGCAAATGTTCCCAAACAGGGTTAAAAAAAAAAAGAATTCTTCTCAAGTCGCTACTGCTCCCCTTGTGGGAAGGGATGAATTAGGAGCTCAGGATCGACATATACACACTACTAGGTAAAAACCAGATAACCAGCAAGGACCTACTGTATAGCAAGGAAACTATACTCAATAGTTCATAATAACCTAAAAGGGAAAAGAATCTGAAAATATATATATATATATATATTCTATATATAGAATATATTGAATATAAATATGGAGATATATATATATATTCTATATATAGAATATATTGAATATAAATATGGATATATATATTCTATATATAGAATATGTAGAATATAGATATGGATATATATTTTTCTATATATAGAACATATAGAATATAGATATGGATATATATGGATATATATATTCTATGTATAGAATACATAGAATATATATATAGATATATATATTCTATGTCTGGAATACATAGAATATATATATGCATATATATATTCTATGTACAGAATACATAGGATATATATGGATATATATTCTATATATAGAATATGTAGAATATATATATTCTATGTGTAGAATATATATGGATATATATATTCTATATATAGAATATATAGAATATATGGATATATATATTCTATGTATAGAATATATAGAATGTATATATGGACATATATATTCTATGTATAGAATATATATGGATATATAGAGAATACATGTATATATATGTATATATCACTTTGTTGTACACCTGAAACTAACACAACATTGTAAATCAACTCTACTTCAAAAAAAAAAAAAAAGCCCCCCATACACACATACAAATAATAATGCTCCCCCTGGGTAGATCCCCACTAGAAATTCTGGAACCATGTGGTTACCTAATGTCAAATATCTTCCAGATGCTAAGCAATGAGCTGCATGTTTAAACCTCATGGTGTCTAAGGTACACACCTGTGGTGCAAGACCTAAAATTAAGACTCAGTACTATCTGCTGCCTTAACATCTGGTAAAATCGGGAAGACTTAAAATGGCCTGACCACTGGTTCACCTCGCCTTCTGCTCCCACAGATTGGGTCTCCCAACCGAGCAGCCCTCCTTATCAAGGGACCAGACACAGTGCTTGCTTATCCCCCAGAACTATGCAAACAGGCCAATCACATCCTCCACGTGGACCAGGGGACACCCCACCCTCTTGATACTACAAAGCCTACCTCCCACTGCCCCCAATTGTTCACTCTGGTCCCAAGTGACCCCCCCCAGTGGGGCCCTGCATGCATGGATAGCCTCATCCCTTGGGCTTGGAGAACGTGTGGCTAATAAGCCACTGCCCATCTCACCTGTCCAGTGGCAGGTGTTGTGCCATTCCTGTAACCAGAGGGAGAGAATCCCTCCCTCACCAACAAAGTGAATAGGAGGCAATCAAACAACACCAGTAAGCACCATGCAAGCTGCATAAAGTGTGTGCTACTCAAGGGGGTGAGAAGAAAAAATGGAGAAGAAAACTCCACTGAAGGACTTGGCCCAGCCCGGCCAGACTTCACTGACGACACCTTCATCACAGGAGGCTCAGAAAGCCACACCCTGTTTCCCCATCAATCTCCCTTTGATAAATGTATCTCCATCTTATTTTATTTCTCTTCTTGGCAGGCTAAAGGAGGACTTTCTGGGAGTGTGGGTTGCATCATGTCATTCTCCATGTGGCTAAAGCTGCAACTCTCTCACCTAAAAGATGCTTTTGTTAAGCACAACACGATTGTGAAGTATGCTACTGTACCTCTTCTGTTGCTGTCTCTCCCTCTTCTTCCTTAAGTCCACAAACAGAAATGAAAGAAAAATATAAATTCGCGTAAGTTTTTAAGTTGAATCTAAAAATTAAGCAAACTGTATGACCAATATTTTGTAATACTGTAAATGAAAAGTAACCTTTAAAAACTGTATAAAAATAAAAAAATGAAAACACATAAAAATTTTTTAATTTAAAAAATAAATGAAAATTAAGCAAACGATAATAAAATGCATGTTTATCAAAACGAAAGACTTCTATTTATTGAGAAAACATATCAATAGCAAAGATATGATAACTGAGCAATGCCTACGTATTTCATGCATTAGATTTCAATATTATGAAATTAAAGACATATTTTCATCACTCTTACTCCTGAGAAAATATAACTAATTAGTAATACTGCTGAATTATATGTTTGATCCTGTATCTATATCCATAGCATATTGCAGACCTATAGAGCTATCAGGGAAAATTCAAACCATATACGTAAGCAATTAGAAAATTTGAACAAAATTATGGCTTTTTGGCTTTTATGTCCTTATAACCATGCCTTTAATTAAGTTTTGAACCAATTAATAAAAACAGATCAAAACCTTTTTCACCATCAGAACAAAATGATAACATTTCTGAACGATGTAATATTTAAACACGGATTTCTGGTTAAAGAAAGAAACTTTAAAGTAAGAAAGGGTGAGGCCATCCTGGGCTCAAACAGGTCTCCACTCTGCCAACCCACTGGAATTTCTATTTCCCCCTGATCAAAGTGGGAGAACCAGGCGATGTCTCCTAAAATTGCAAAGAAATAAGAACCCATCCCTGAGCTCATGGAATTTTGGACTGAGGGAGTTGAAAGCAATCTCATATTTGCTTATATCCTCTTACCCAGTCCCTTCTATGGACAGATGAGGACACCGAGACCATAGAGTTAAGTAATTTGCCCAGAATCAGAGCACAAGTAAGTAACATGATCAGGACTCACTTCAAGATTCCTGGTTCCTAATTTAGTCTCTTTCCTACTCTACCACACTGTCTCTCAAGGTTCTCGTGGAAGGCAAGTGGTGGAGAAGCTACCACACTGCCACCTTCTCTGGCCCAGCCTCACGTTTTTGGCCAGTTCCAGAACAATACTCTCAGATTTCTGAGACTGGCAAAGAAAATACAAAATGTGAAAACCTGATCCAGCCAGCCAAGACTGAGTCAGCCCAAGACGTTCCCCAGCACTGGGAATCTCCAAATCAATTCTGGCAACATAGCAAGTTTTAAAGCTAAAATAAAGTCCAGGAAAAGAGAGTCCTTCACTTGTTGCAAAATCCAGGTGTTGGTTTTTCGGCGATGTGTTGATTGCACCTCTTTAATATTGTCTCATTCTGCCCATGCCTTGTCCTTCCTTTGCCAGGACCGCCATCTTCTCTCACCAGGGTTACATCACCTCTAGTCTTCCTTATCTCCAACCTGTTCTCCACACAGTAGCCAGAGATACCACTCTAGAAGACAACCGACCTTACCGTGCTGCCCTCGTGTTGAAAACTTTCCATCTTTTCAAGATAAATCCATAATCCTTAGAACGGTTGAAAGGCCACCATGATCTGGCCCCTGCTCACCTCTCTAGCCTCATGATTCTTTATTTCAGCTAACAGTCACATACAACTTTCTCACATCAGCGACACCTCCCAGGACACTGCTTAAAACAATCTTTTCAAGGAAGACTTTCCTGACCCATAAGCCTGAGTTAGGGGACTCCCTTATTTGCTACCATAATCATCATTTATTTATCTGTCTCCCTAACTAGTCTGCGTACTCCTTGGGGCACAACTTGTGTCTTTATTCATTTTTGGATCTCCGGGACCCAGCCACTGTCTGGAACCAAGGTATAAGCTCAATAAATGTGTTAAGTGACTAGATAAATGAACCTATAAAGTCTCCTATTAACTCTTTAGATCTCAAAGAACATTCATTTTCTTCTTATCCACATGAGATCAAATTAAAATTCACTATATGCCACACAGAGTTGTTAGCTATGTAGAGTTTTACACTTCTCTAAATCCAATTATTTTTAATAATTGTGTACAGCTGAAACAAATGAATTAACAAAAAACACACTATTAAAAATGGGATTATCCTTAGAGCTAGGCTGGAGAGCAGTAGGGGTTCTTACAGGAATAAGTGCTAATCTCAACTTTTACAGGTTAGCTAGCAGCAATTACCGAGGGACCTAGGGCTTTATCAGTATCTGAATTGACCTTAATTTCTTGAAAGAGACATTAAATAGAGAAAGTAACTGCTCAGAGAATTTATAGAAATACTTAGCCTCAAAAGGTCAGGTAAGCTTTGAAGAACCTTGGCTATGACCATCACCAGCTCCACCAGAATAGAAGCTCATTTTCAGTCCCTGGACTGCCTCGCATATGGCAGCATTCAGTCTGTCAATAAAATGTTGAATGAAGGTATTTATGTATGCCACTCATGCCTCAAATCTTTCTTAGGAGGAGGTGGGATATATTAATAAAATAAACTTAAACATCCATCCTTAGCTCACAGAATTATAAAGTGTCAGAATTAGGTAGATCCTTAAAAGTCATCTATATACAACGCTTGAATTGATTTTTATGGTTGGCAAATAATTGTATCAGCCAAAGGTTATTTTTAAGATAATTATAATCACATGGTCAATTAAGTTGAGATTCTGCAGGATCTTAGGATAGGGTATGAATCATTCACTTGACGAAGCTACAACTTAAAATCATTTTACCTTGTTGCTCTTCTAAGAAAGCTAATCAGAGGAAGCCTTCAAAGTCTTAGAACCTCACCAACAGTTATTTCTGTTGGGAACCTGGCCAGGGAGGCAGGCTGCTGATGCGGCACGTGGCCAGGACTAAGGACAGGTGTCAGCCACGGTGAATGTCAGGCAGTGGCTGGTTAGGACAAGTGGCTGGTGTGGAAGGAGGGTGGGGGCCAGTCCAGAGGGACCTGAGGAGGGCAGCCAGCCTCAGAGCGGCTGAAGGTCAGGGGCAAGAGCAGGGTTCTCTCCATCTGCAGACAGTACAGGGACGCAGCCTTAGGCTCACGAGCTTGTGGAGGACCTAAACCAATGCCCACCCCTTGGTTGAGCAACTATCCTCAAGATAGATTTTGGAGGAAGCAAAGTGGGGAAGATTTATAGACCATAATCCTGTAGTCAGTCAAGCCAAGGTCTTAGAAGATTTTGGAGAGGACCATTGAGTTAGCAGAGAATACCATGTAAAATACTTTGACCTTGATGGAAACCAAACACCAAGATGAACAAGCTGCGTCTTCTCCATTTCCAGGGTTTCATAATGTTCTCATGACACCCCTAGTCTGTAGTCCTCTTCTCAGTGTGCCCAGAAGCTGAGGTGGCCTGCTTTCCTCCTTTACTCCTCTGGTACTGTTCACAAGTCCCCCTCTCCTCTTTATCCCCTCATCCCTCCCTGGGTCAGCAGGGAAGGGGACAATGAAGTCCCCTCTCTACAGGGGGACTGAAGCTACAGGTGACATCTTCTTAGGCAGGAATGAATGATCTTTTCAGTGTGCACCATCTTGCCTCCCAAACGCTGCCCCAACCTGTCAGCAAGTAGGAAATATACGCCTCAGCATCTTGTGTGTAAGAACCCTAGAGGCCTGGGTTGGTGGTCAGGGGAAGTCCATCTCGCTAAAAGAGATAACAGTTTCTGTCCTCATCTCTTTTTATCAAATCAACGTGATATTCTTCGGTAAATATTTTCCCCATTAAAATGGCATCCTTTGAACATTTGCAAGTGTGTACTGAGTAAACATGTGCAATAGTTGAGATCAGATGGACACTACTCAGACACTCACTTAGCTGGTCTGTCACTCGTTTTAACACCACCAGCTGCTGGAGGGAGCTGTTACCACTGCACACTTGAAATGGTTCTTAACACACAGAGGAATGACTTTTAACACACAAATGAGAGGTTTGAAAAAAATGGCCAACCCTGAATAAGGTCTGCAAGTCTACTTAACAGAGATGCACCAATGTCATACTCCTGGTTTCCATCTCCTACTGCAGCCATCTGAGATGTCATCATTAGCGGAAGCCCGGCAAAGGGCACACAGGACTCTGTACTATGTCCCTGTGAGTCTGTAATCATTTCAGAATAAGAGGTTAAAATACATTTGTGTTCCTTGTCATGAATAGTATGGCTGTATATACCAGAATAAGAATTCTCATTTTGTTCTCCCTACTATCCAAAATTAGAGGGAGGGAATAGAGTTACTGTCATTCCCCACACTCCAAGAAGACAGCCACATACTTGTTCTGGTTCTCCGCCTCTAGGGAAGAAGTTATAAGCCTTGCTTATCAAAATCCTGGGCTGAAAGAGGCGAGGAAGCTAGATAATCCCTGGAAAAACGAGCGGAGCTTAGGGCTTAGAGCTGAGGAGATGAAGCAGATTGAAGACAGAAGGGGGCAGACGGAGGTGGGTGTTCCAGGAGGTGCTACCCAGGCCCTGCTTGATGTAGACGCTGAACCAGGGACCACTGGGGCATCTGGGTAGCACCTGGGCACGATGTACGAGGAGGCATATGACTGGTCACTGTGAGAGGCATGGCCACTTCCAGCCAGGGCAGAGGGCCTGAACCAAGCTGAAGGACCAGCGTCAACAGCTGCCAATAGGCAGCAGGAAACCCATGTCAGAAAGTCACCACCACAAAGAACCAGGGCCCTCTCCCCTCCAGTCACCACTGAAGACCCCATGATGACTCTAAGTCCCCAAGAAGGAGTGAGTCTCCAAACGCTTCACCCAGATTGAATCTCCTGCCAGCCAGGAGGTGGGGGCATAAAGCAGATATTATGGTGTCTAGAGAAATTAGTGACGCTGACGGTCCACGGCCAGAAGTGTTATGAACCAAATCTGAACCCGCAAAGATTATGTTATTTATATCCCTCACGGAATGTTGGTTAGAGAAGGAAGCACAGGGAGCTGCTGTTTAGATACAATGGGCTGGAGGAGCAAAAGGTACAATTCCATGAGATTTCCCCAAGGTGGTTTCAACAGAGCCAGAGATTTTATCTAAAAGCCTTGGATTTATCTGAGAAGAATCTACTGGATGTGACTGGTACTTTAAAAATTCACTTTAACAATTTATTGGGTTGGCCAGAAAGTTCGTCTGGCTTTTTCCCATAACATCTTAGGGAAAAACCCAAAGGAACCTTTTGGCCAACCTAGCACAATAGCCAACACATGGAAACAACCTAAATGTCCATCGACAGATGAATGGATAAAGATGATGTGGTACATATATACAATGGAATACTACTCGGCCATAAAGAAGAATGCAGCAACATGGATGGACCTAGGGACTATCATACTAAGGGAAGTAAGTCAGAAAGAGGAAGACAAATATCATATGATATCACTTATACGTGGAATTTAAAATACAACACAAACGAACTTATCTACAATCAAAAACAGACTCACAAGTATAGAGAACAGACTTGTGGTTGCCAAAGGGAAGGGGTGGTGGAGGAGGGAAGGATTGGGAATGTGGGGTTAGCACATGCCAACTATTATATAGAGAATGAATGAACAAGAAGGTCCTACTATACAGCATAGGAAACTATGTTCAATATCCTGTGATAAACCATAATGGAAAAGAATATGAAAAAGGATATACATATAATATGTATAACTGAATCACTGTGCTATACGGCAGAAATTAAATACAACATTGTGAATCAACTATACTTCAATAAAATTTTAAAAATGAAATAAAATAAAAAAGCATGTTAAAGAGGTAAAACACATGATCTAATTGGCCTTTCTGATCATCACAAATAAGCCCATGTAAGCCTGGGTGCACAGCCGGGAAAGATGTGATGTCAAATAGCCAAGACGGCCTTCCCATCTTAACCTTGAAAAACAACCCCAAAACCAGAAAAAGACAGAAGGTTCTTGAAGCACAAAATCCAAGCATCCCAAATATCAGATAGTTTTTGTCTCTTTCTTAAATGTCAATCGCGTTTCCTATATATTCAGTCCCAAAGCTAATCACGTTATGTCATTTTTAATGTTCACTGACCCATCATAGTTTTTTCCTTACTTAACTGAATTACAGCAAGTCAAAGAGCACGTACCACTTGTCAAACGGGAAAAAGTCAAAATCTCTCTTTATGTAGAATAAATATTATTAAAGAGTTGATCATTAATGTTAATACTATATTCATCTAAAATAAAAATGTCTTCTGTGTAGTCATTTCTTCATCTCAGCCCAAGCAAAAATAACACAGCGATGTTTTTAATTCCTATTAGGATCCACAAGACTATAATTTACTTTGTAAAGGGCTCACAATTTTTAAAAATATTAGCAAAGAGAATCCCCAAGCTGGATGGCTCATCACTTCACTGAACTAACCAGCCCAGAGGCTGAGAAGCTGAAGCCAACCCTCCCCCTGCTGTAGAAGTCAGGGTCTGATTTTAAAAATGCTGTCTTCCTCTTGGTCTCGTGGGAGAAAGGGATTGGGGTGTAATGTTTTTACCTTTGTCTCTCTGTCTTAAAAGGAGCAAACTGAATTTCAACATGTAAATCAATAATGTTGTACCAGTGCATTAGGCAATCCATGGCAAGTTCAAATTATAAAATGTTTTTAAAGATGTTTATAAATTACAGGATAATTAAATTGTCACTCTATTTCACCTTAAATTGATTGTTTCTGAATTATACAGGCTGCTATGAAAGCCCACCTAACTTCTAGATCAAGACTGAAGATTTCATCTTTCTTCAAAACAGAAACGTCAAAGGGTCTTAAATCATCAACATTTTGAAATAGCAGTATTCAAACATAAGGGAATTTACTGCCTTGGTTCCTCCCAAATTTAAATTCCTTATGATAAAGACAAGCTGATGCCACCCCCATTTTCCACAACGTGGCTGTCAGTCTTGGCCCCTTTCCTAGTCACATTCGATCTGCTGGGAACAAGAATCCAGTGATCTTAAAAGCTGTCCACATCTCTCCTGGAATCAATAAATAGGTACAAATGCAAACCATCGGGGTTTGGTAAATAGTCTTTGCTACAATTGGCCCAAGGCAGAAGCCCACTGAAATTCTCCCAAGAGGTGGCTCAGCCCATTCAGGCTCCCTCGGTGGCTCCAGGGTTTCCCCTTTGCCTGGCTTCCCAACCACATTTTCAGAATTCCTTGAATAAGTAGCCCATCTGATCCACCATTATCTTAGCTTGGTGCTTCCAGAACCACAGTCTCCCCTCGGCCCTTTACCCTGCGGCCCCTGCATTGGGACGCTTTAGAATTAGCTCACAGGCCTTGCATCAGCGGGGCCCCGAGAGTCCCCTGATTGGCATTGAATTGGTGTCAGTTTCCCTCCCCCAGGGACCCTATTATCCTCAGCTCCCATTGGCTTCCCACAAATCTTCTTGGTGGAATTGCCAACTACAAACCGGCACTTGCCATCTGCCTCTACAAGGATTAAATCACGAGCTGTTGCAGTTGCTGACCTTCAACGCCCCTTGAAAGGAGTTCGGGGTGGAGATCAGGAACGAGGCACTCTGTGCTCTGGGAAAAACTCGCAGAACAGGTCTTCAGATAGTTAGATGCTTCCAGGAGAAGATTTTATGAGCCCAATTCTTGCATCTCCTCGTATCTAGAAAAGCACTAAAATCCTTCATGGTGATGTCTGCTCCTCGTGACAAGCAGTAACCTTCACGAGACGAGCAGAACCTTCTGCAAAAAATATGCTCTTGGTTGCACGGACTCCCTTTATCAAAATCACATATGTACTGACGTTTCCCGCTACCTCTTAGGAGCAGTTTCTCAGAGCTCTCTGAGGTGCTATCTCCCGGGCTATAGTCCTCATTCTGCCCCAAACAAAACTTAACTCACAACGTTCACGTTGTGCATTTTTTTTAAGTCGACAAGTGTGATAGGAGTCCATCACTACGCGTGACCAAGGCATAAGGTCCCTTGCTTTAGAAAGAACATGAACCCAACCTAACCGTAACAACACAAGGACAAATCATTAAAGCCTTGCGTAGCCTGTCACTCCAGGCCTGGTTTCAGGGTCCTTCCTCTGGCTTCCTTTCAGCCCTCTACTCTCCTTGAGCACAGCAGTTAACATATTAAGTGAAAATTACCTGCTGCCTCCTGGCTAAACCCTCAGTTCCTTACTTTCATGCCCATTCTCGTGTGCCCAGACAGATTCCTGGCACCTGGCAGGGCTAAATAAATGCTTGTTGAACAGAACTGAATCCAGTGAAACTACAGTGAAAACAGCAAACACTCACATTCTTCTCTGGGGATCCGGTGAGGTCGCCTGCATCTTCACTGCCTTCTTTTTGTGCCTCGTGTTGTCCACTTTCTTCAGCCTTCTCTGTTCCCTGGTCATAAAGGAAACCCATGGTATCACTAACCTTGGATAAGCTTCTAAGGCGACACCAGACCACACGTGCTGTGGTTTCCTTATTTAGATACACAATACATAAACAAAGCAAACGTGGACGTCTGTGTATTAGTCACTTAACCCCTAGAGTATGGGATCACCAACCCTCGACATTGCTGATTGGATCTGTCGGTGTAAGTCCATAGAACCGACTCATGTGCATGGTAGAGTAATAAAGACCCTAATAGGAGTTAATTCACCCATTTAAGTCTTGTGAAGAGAACTCCAAAGGATTCCATATTTAGGGAATATTTATTTTCTATTGCTTTTGTGGAAAGAAGCTTTATAATTTTAGAGATTAAAAAAGAAAGATAGATGATAGATAGATAGATAGATGAGGTAGACAGATAGACAAACAGATATGAAAAGATTAGAACCTAGTAGACATTCTGAGTAAATGGGTCTCCAGGAGATGGTTCAAGATACCAGCTCTTACCTCTGTGTTGCTCTGTGCTTCTCCTGCCACATCACCATTGGGAAGGGAAGATGCTTCCTTGGGCGATTTTGTCACCTGCATCATAGAAATTGAGACTGTCTGAGAATTTTCTTGAGGATAAATAGCTTGCATTTCGATACCATTTAACTATCCAAATTATATTTGTCTTCATTTTATCTTCACTACGACACTGTAACCTAATTCCATAGGTCAGTCATCACCACTCACACCTTAGAGGCAAGAAAATAAAGGCAAAATATGTCACATTGCAAGTTAGGGGCAGGGCTAGAATACACCTTCTACTTTATGTTCTCTTGACTTAACCAGTGGTTCCCAGTCTCTTAAAATATTAGGTTATTTTTCTCATCAGAAGGAAAAAAATTGTAACTATGTGAGGTGATGGATGTTAACTTATTGTGGAGATCATTTCACACCACTTACATATATTAAATCATTATGTTGTACCCCTTAAACTCATACAATGTTATATTTCAATTATATCAGTAAAAATGGGGTGGGGGTAGGATTCGATGATTTTTATTACAAAGGCACTTCAAGCTCACGGGAAAAAAATTAAGCCATATACACAATTTCCAGTTCCAAGCTTCTATGATACTCAATATTAAAAATTTTATATGTACCTAACTCTACCTTAATACATACATAGAGGCTATTTTTGTTTCATTTTTGTGGTTTTTTTAAACAGATATGGGAACATACTATGCACAATTTGATTTTTTAGCTTAGTACATCATGTACATTTGTCCAGGTTAATTCATATGGTTGTAACTCACTGTTATTAACATCTGCTTAATATTAAATATATAACAACTTATTCAAATATTTCCCAGTTTATGGTTTTTCAGAAAGTTCACACGTTTGTGCCTGTACAAACAATGCTATATTAAAATGAATAAAATGGTGGGGAGGATTAATTTCTTTCTAAAAAAAGGAATTGTAGCAATTTACATTCCCATCGTAATATGTGCCTGGCCCCTTTTCCTTTATCTCCATGAGCAATGAAGATGATTGCACTTTTTAATCTTTGCCAACCTGTTGGGAGAAAATGGAATTTCATTTTTGTTTGTTTGTTTTGTTTTGTTTGCGGTACACGGGCCTCTCACTGTTGTGGCCTCTCCCGTTGCAGAGCACAGGCTCCTGACGCGCAGGCTCAGCGGCCATGGCTCACAGGCCCAGCCGCTCCGCGGCATGTGGTATCTTCCCGGACCAGGGCACGAACCCATGTCCCCTGCATCGGCAGGTGGACTCTCAACCACTGCGCCACCAGGGAAGCCCTCATTTTTGTTTTAAGTTACATTTTCCTCATTACTGGAAAGGAAAGGCATATTTTTCATGAGTTTTAGCCACTTACAGATAAATGCCTTCATATGTTTTGCCCATTTTTACGAATTGTTTGTGTTTTATTATCAATTTTTATAGGTTCTTTATACAATAGAAATATTAGCCCGTTGTCAGGTTACAAGGTTTTTTCTCCAGTCTATAGAGAAAAAACTTTTTACAAAACTTTTTACAAATTTTGTTGGGTTTTTTTGTTTGTTTTGTCGCCCTTTATATACACAAATTTATCTAAGTTTTATTCTCTGAAATGTATTTCTATTATTTTGTATTAATTATTAACATCTAGAGACTTAATCCACCTGGAATCTAATTTTGTATATGCTATAAAGTAGGGCTCTGTTTTCTTTCAGATAGATGACAAATTATGCCCGTACCATTATTTTTCCCTTGAATTGAGATGTTATTTTTGTCGTTTATAAAGTTCTATGTATGCATTTGGATCTGTTAATACACTAGTGTATATATAAATATATAAACATATCCATGGATGTATTTATCAGTTCCCATGCCGATATACAGCTTTTATCACTGTAGTTTTTAACATAAATTTCAATATTCAGAAAGGCAAGACTTTGCTACACAAAATCTCCTTTTTCAAGATTTTCTTGGCTCTTCTCAGACATGTATTATTCCAATTCATTTTAAGATCATTTTTCCTAGTGTCAAAAATATTAAATAGGCTTTTCATTGAAATAGCACTAAATGTATTTATTAGTTTAGGAATTATCACTTCTTATTGTTAGGTCATCCTACTCAGGGCATCATAGGTCTCTCCATTGCTTTAATATTTGTTGGTGTCTTTCAGATAAATCTATTCCTAAACATTTTAGAGATTTTTATCACCATTGTGAGTGAGATATGTTTTTTACATTTTAACTTCCTATCCATTATAGTTGCTATAAATAAAAGCTACTAATTTTTGCATTTTTTTAATCCAGAAACTTAATAAACTATAATAATAATTCTAATGAATTTTATTGGAGTTTGTTGAGATTTCTAGGCATACAATTACATCATACACAAATAAAGATAATTTTTATATTTCATATATGCTAAATATATATAAGATATTTCATTTTCTTACTTTTTTGTAATAACTACAGCTTCTAAAACAATGTTTAATAATATGGTGATGACAGGCATGCCTATCTTTCTTCTGATTTTAATGCTTCAGTATTTCATGGTTCATTAGGATACAGTTTTCTTTTGATAATTGGTTTTTATAATATTTACTCAGTTTCCTTCTACTTATATTTTAATCCATGTTTATTTTAACTAGGAGTGTCTGATGAATTATATCAAATATCTTCTTGGTATTTATGGACACAATCTTACAGTTTTTCTCCATCAATAAGTTCATGTAATGAACTACTTTGATAGAAAAAATTCTGCTCTAATTTGGTGTATTACCTTTAATTCATTGCTGGATACAGTTTGCTAATATATTATTTAGACTTCCCATCTGAATTCGTAACAGAAATTGATCTAGGTATAACTGAAAGTTTTCTAAGTAATATATCAACTGGTCAGGGATTTCATCTATTTCATATGTCTGTTCAAGTTATATATAGTCAAATTACATATAAATGTATTCAAGTTGTATATATTCAAATTATATATAAATTGTATTCATATATGCACACAGAGGCACACAGACACACACTTTCTCTTTTGTATTAAATTAATCTTGTTTTTTCTTTTTATTGATTCACTGCCTACTCTTTTTTTTCTATTTTCCTAATTTTATAAGTTGAATATTTATTTTACTAAGTTTTTACCCTTCTCCTTTAATTATAAGAATATTTAAAGTTAACAATTTTCCTCTGTATAGAGATTTGGCTGTATATTGGGGTTTGTGCATGAAATAATATCTTTTGCTTATTATTTGATGACTTGTAATATCAGTTTTGTTTTCCCTTGGATATGGAGTTATTTGAAATGGCATATATTTATTTCTTAAGTTTTTATGATATTTCTCTTCCATATTGTAATTCTATACTTGGGATAAAAATGTATCCTGTAAAATCATCCCTTTCTGAAATTTATAAAAGTTTCCTTTGTGACCAAGAACGTAATAGATTTGGAAATTGTTTAATAAGTGTAAGAGAAGAATACATTCTATTAATATCTATCTAATATATTCTTATTCTTGTGTGTATACATATATCTATACATATCTATTAAATTGTTTGCTGTCACAGAAGACCCCAAGTAATCAAAATAATCTTAAGAAGGAAAGACAAAACTGGAAGTATTATGCTCCCTAGTTTCAAACTATACTACAAAGCTACAAAATCAAAACTGTATGGTACTGGCACAAAAACAGACATACAGTTTGATAGAACAGAATAGGGACACTGAAAATAAACCCACACATTTAGGGTCACTTAACCTATGACAAAAGAGGCAAGAATACACAATAAGGAAAAAAAAAGTGTCTTCAATAAATGGTGTTGGGAAAACTGGAAAGCTACATGGAAAAGAATCAAACTGGACTACTTTCTCATACCATATACAAAAATAAACTCAGGGCTTCCCTGGTGGCACAGTGGTTGAGAGTCCACCTGCTGATGCAGGGGACACAGGTTCATGCCCCGGTCCAGGAAGATCCCACATGCCGCGGAGCAGCTAGGCCCGTGAGCCATGGCTGCTGAGCCTGCATGTCCGGAGCCTGTGCTCCACAACAGGAGAGGCCACAACAGTGAGAGGCCAGCATACCACAAAAAATAAATAAATAAATAAAATAAACTCAAAATAGATTAAAGACTTAAATGTAAGACCTGAAACCATAAAACTTCTAGAAGAAAACATAAGCAGTATGCTCTTTGATATCAGTCTTAGCAATATTTTTTTGGATCTGTCTCCTCAGACAAGGGAAACAAAAGTAAAATAAATAAACTGAACTACATCAAACTAAAAGACTTTTGCACAGCAAAGGAAACTATCAACAAAACAAAAAGGCTGCCTACCGAATTAAAGAAAGTATTGCAAATACTACATCTGATAAGGGATTAATATCCAAATATACAAAGAACTCATATAGGGAATTCAGTGGTTAGGACTCCACTCTTCCACTGCAGGGGGCATGGGTTCGATCCCTGGTCGGGGAACTATTGATAAGATCCCACAATCCACATGGCATGGCCAAAAAATAAAAATTAAAAAAACCCATGGGCTTCCCTGGTGGCTCAGTGGTTAAGAATCTGCCTGCCAATGCAGGGGACATGGGTTTGAGCCCTGGTCTGGGAAGATCCCACATGCCGCAGAGCAATGAAGCCCGTGTGTCACAACTACTGAGCCCATATGCCACAACTACTGAAGCCCACACACCTAGAGCCTGTGCTCCACAACAAGAGAACGCCACAATGAGAAGCCCACACACCACAATGAAGAGTAGCCCCCGCTTGACACAACCAGGGAAAAGCTCACATGCAGCAACGAAGACCCAACACAGCCAAAAATAAAATAAATTAAATAAAATAAATTTATTTCTTTAAAAAGTTAAAAAAATATATAACTCAACATAAAAAAATGTTAAATGGGCAGAGGACCTGAATAGACATTTTTCCAAAGAAGACATACAGATGGGCAACAGGCACATAAAAAGATGTTCAACATCACTAATCATCATGGAAATGAAAATCAAAACCACAATGAGATATCACCTCTTAGTGTCAGAATGGCTATTATCAAAAAGACAACAAATAACAAGCATTGGTGAGGATATGGAGAAAAGAGAATCCTCATGCACTGTTGATCAAAATGTAGATTGGTGCAACTACTAAAGGAGACATTATGGAGATTCCTCAAAAAATTAAAGGTAGAACTGCCACACAATCCATCTACTGCGTTCCTGGGTATTTATCTGAAGAAAATGAAAACACTAAGCTGAAAAAATATATGCCCCAATGTTCATCGCAACATTATTTACGATAGCCAAGGTATGGTAGCCACCTCAGTGCCCATCAATAGACGAGTGGATAAAGAAGATGTGGCATATATATATATATGGAATATTACACAGCCTTATAAAAGAATGGAATTTGCAACAACATGGATGGACCTAGAGGGTATTATGCTAAGTGAAATAAGTCAGAAAGAGAAAGACAAATACTGTACGATTTCGCTTAAATGTGGAATCTAAACAAAGCAAATGAACAAACATAACCAAACAGAAACAGAGTCATAAATACAGAGTGGTTGCCAGAGTGGAAGGAGATGGAGGGAGAAAAGAAATAGGTGAGGGAGATTAAGAGATACAAACTTTCAGTTACAAAATAAATGTCACTGTTATGAAATGTACAATATGGGGAATACAGTCAATAATTCTGTAATATCTTTGTATGGTGACAGATGGTAACTAGACTTATGGTGGCCATTTTGAAATGTACAGAAATATTAAATCATTATGTTGTATACCAGGAACTAACATAGTATTGTTGGTCAGTTATACTTCAAAAACAAACAAACGCATAGGAAAAAGTCTGTGGTTACCAGAGGCAGCGTGTGGGGAGAGGGGAATTGGATGAGGTAGACAAAAGGTACAAATTTCCAGTTACAAGATAAATAAGTACCAGGGATGTACTGTACAACATGATAAATATAATTATCACTGCTCTGTGTTATATATGAAAGCTGTCAAGAGAGCAAATCCTAAGAGTTCTCACACAAGGAAAAAAATTTTTTTTCTAATTCTTTCATTTTGTGTCTGTACAGGATGATGGATGGTCACTAAACTTCATTTCATGATATATGTAAGTCAAATCATTATGCTGTATACCTTAAACTGCAGCGCTGTATACATACAGTGCTGCAGTTATATCTCAATAAAGCTAGAAGAAAAATTTTTAATTTTTAAACTTTTAAAAATTAAGTTGGCTGATTACATTTGGTTTTTTTGCTGTAAATTGTGCCTGATATGTAATAAGTACAATATATTTATGGAAAGGTATGTTTTTAACAAGTTTTCATTGTATGTCTAGGAGTTTCTGATTTATGAATTTGACTGCCATGTAGTATGATCCATAAAGATCCATGACTACTATATTTTCTTTATAGATTTTTACAATTTCTCATAATATCTCTTTTACCTAGTTAATGCTTTTGGTCTTGAATTCCTCTATATCTAATATTATTAATGTCACTCCAGCTTTCTTTTTGTTTGTTTATGCCCTTCATTTCCAGTTTTCTTTGAATTATTGTTTTATTGTTATAAATAACATATGTCTCAATCTATGTTAAAATCTAATACCACTGACAACTCCAATGCCAGTGTAGGCAAGTAATATCCTATAAACTCTCTAACAAATAATGACTATAAACTCTGGGTGAATTTTTTTAAATAAATTTTCTTTAAAACAGAAGAAAAGGAAAAACAAGAGGAAAATGAACCAAAGTAAGAAGATTCAAGAGGAAGTTGACTTAAAAGATGAGAATGACTTGCACACTCAGGTTCACAGCTGCATTATTCACAACAGCCAAGAGGTGGAAACAATTCAAATATCATCAGTGGATGAATGGATGAGCATACATACAATGGAATACTATTCAGCCTTAAAAAAGAAGGAAAGGAAATCCTGACACATGCTACAACATAGATGAACCCTGAGTACATTATGCTAAGTGAAAGAAGCCAGTCACAAAAATACAATACTGTTTGATTTCACTTACATGAGGAATCGAAAATCGAAAAATTCATAGAAATAGAAAGTAAAATAGTGGTTACCAGGGACTGGGAATAGGGAGAAATGAGGAGTTGTACGAGTATAGAGTTTCAGTTTTACAAAATGAAAAAGTTCTGGAGATCTTTTGCACAACAATGTAAATATACTTAACACTACTGAACAGTAAGGTTTTTGAAAAATGGTTTAAAAAAAAGTGAGAATGGCACTAGGTGAGTTGCTGTTCTCAGAGCTTAAGCCTGAGAAAAAGCAAATCTTGTGAGAGACATAAAACCACAACAGTAAACCCACAGGTTTTTTGCCTGAAAAATCCAAAAAAACAGAATTCAGGGCACCCACAGCCCCTAGAAAATGAGGACAGAATCCTGGACAGGTGAGAGGCAGATGGAGGGAGCCCCAAATTCTGTTTATAAACTCTGTCAAAATCTCCAGCTGAGCCCAGAACAATGTGTGTATGGGACTGGTTTCAGCTAAAGAAAAAAGAGCTCAACTCAGATTTAAGCTGCTACTAGAAACATAGAGTTTGCAGTTTGAGTAGGACAAAGTAAATGCCTACTGAAACAAACAAACAAAAAATCAACATTTTTCAGAGGAATGTAACAAAATACAGTCTGCACAACACAACCTTCACTATCTCCAAGTATCCAAAACACTTGAAGTATAAAGAACAGGAAAATGTGACCCATCCTCAAAAGAAAAAACAATAAATAGAGACCAATCCAGAAAGAACCCAGATGTTGGAATTAGCAGACAAAACTTTAAAGCAGCTATTATAACTGTGCTCAAAGATGTAAAGGAAAATATGCATACGATGCTGAAACAATTAGAAATCTCAGCAGAGAAATAAAAACTATAAAAATCAAACAAGTGGGACATTCTATAACAGAAAAAATACAATATCTGAAATTTAAAACTCACTAGACTGGATGCAGAATGAAGATGACAGAAGAAAAAATAAGTGAACTTAAAGGTAGGTCAACAGAAATTATCCAATTTGAAGACCAGAGAGAAACAAGATTTTTAAAAAATAAAAAAAGCTTCAGGGAAATATGGGATAATGACAAAAGACTTATCATATGTAACTAGAGTGTCAGAAGGGGAGATGAAAAAAATGGGGCAGAAATAATATCTAAAAATATAATGGCTGAAAACTTCCTAAATGTGGTAAAAGACATATATACTTACAGATTCCAGAATCTCAGCAAATCCCAATAAGGATAAACAGAAAGAAAACTATGCCCAGGTACACCATAATCAAATAGCTGAAAACCAAAGATGAAGAGAAAATCTTGAAAGCTACCACAGAAAAATGACATATTACATACAGGGAACAAGAATTCAAGTAATCTTCATGTCTCATTAGAAACAATGAAGACCAGAAGACAGAAAGAAACAACATATTTAAAGTGTCAAAAAATTGTCTAAGTAAATGTAAAAGGTTAGATTTACTCTTTTAAAAAAAATACATAGGATTGTTCAATGCAAAAATTATAATACTGTATAGTTGAGGTGATGATATACAAAAATGTAATATACATGATACATACAGCACAAAGGATGGGGGATGGTAAATGGATATATATGATTGCAATGTTTGTTCATAGTATAAAGTGTTATAAGATTAACTATAGACCATGAAATATTAAGAATGTACACTACAATCACTAGAGCAACCAAATATAGTTTTGCATTACAAAAAAAATGGAAGAAGTATCACTAAAAAGCCAAAAAATAAATTAAAAGGGGATTCTAAAGTACATCCAAATAACCCAAAACAAAGCAAGAGCACATAGAATAGAGGAATAAAAGGAGAGGGGACAAATAAAAAACAAGTAATAAAACGATAAACCTAAACACAATTAATTCAATGATTACTTAAATATTAATAAACTAAATGGTCCAGTTGACAACAGAGATTGTCAGAATGAATAAAAAATGCACAAGATCCAATTCTATGTTGTCTACATGGGTAAGTTGAAAGTAAATGGATGGAAAAAGATATACCATGCAAACAGTAAGCATAAGAAGTCTGGAACATCTTTTTAAAACAGCTTTTTTTTTTAATCATTATATACAGATAAAAAGACAAAGAGTATTACCAGGGATTTTAAAAAGATATTTGATAATAATAAAAGGGTCAATTCATTAGAAAGTCATAATCATAAATATGATTGTGCTTTTAAAACGTATGAAGCATAAATTAGCCAGATTAAAGGGAAGAACAGACAATTCACATAACTGGAGATCTAACACCCCTTTCTCATCAACTGTACAGCAACTATTCAAGAATCCAGGCTAGGAAATTTCAGCCTCTCCAAATTTTTTAGAACAACTGATAGAGTTGGTTTGATTCTTTCTACCATATTAATTCACTAGAGCTCGTCTGTCTTCTCTCATGTTTTTCCTTCCCTTCATTTTGCTGACTTAAGTTTGTCTCCATTCTGTTTTCCTCAGCTCTGCCCCCGTTATGCTAATCTAGATGTTCTGAAATGCTTTTCTCTTTCACTATTGCTTACCTTTCTGTTCATAAAACTCACAGTTCTCTCTTAATAAATCACAGTTACATAATATGAACGATCCCCAACAAAATGATTTACCTCCCCTGCCCCCCACTGAGCCCAGACCTCCAGAACATTGGTATTTCCCTGCTTTTCTCCATATCCCCAAACCAGAATGGATATTCTCACATATGTCATTGTTCCCATATGGCCTTCCACAACTCCTGGCTATTTCTGAGGTTGTTTAAAATTCCTGACGTCACTATTTTGACAAGGTTTTCCTTTACAGAAGTGGTTCTCAGCTTTAGGAGCACATTAAAGTCCCCTGGGGCCTCCCCGCCCAGAGATTTCCATTCAGCCCATCTTGGCTACGGCCCTGGCATCTCCTGGTACTAACAGCTCCCCTGGTGCTTCTGCTGTGCATCTAGGGCTGAGGCCGACTGCCAGGGTCTGCCTGCTCCAGGGTTCTCGGGGGCCTGCCCCGCCCCCAACCCAGCTCACACTCACCGCTTCTCCCAGGGAAGACCCCTCTGTGGGCCACCACCGGGACTAAGGGCAGGATGGAGGTGGGGTGAGAGGGGTTCAGCTGCCAGGCTGCTCCAAATCACTGCCCAGGGCCCCTCCTGCAGTGCGAATGCCCCATCTGGGCCTGCAGGGCCCTGAGAGCTGAGCACACCTTGGCCAACACCAGGGCTCGGTTCTTCCTTCACACCAGCCCTTTCTGCTTTCCATCCTTCAGGGACTCTTGCCTAGTTTCTGGTCCTCAGACAGCACCCTCTGGTTTTCCTGCCCAGTCAGGAGACGAGGGGCTGGAGGGGAGGCTGCAGCATCACCTTCAAGTGGAGAGCCCTCTGCTCTCTCTTAGTCATGAGTTCTCTTCTCCTGCTCTTCACGCTTTTTTTTTCTCCTCACGCTTTTTATTTATTTATTTTTGCAGTAGGTCCTTGTTGGTTATCCATTTTATTTTTTTTTAATTTTTTTTTACTGTGCTAAAACTCACATAATCTAAAACATACTATTTTAACCATATTTAACTGTACATTTCAGTGGCACTAAGTACATTCACATTGTTGTGCAACTCTCACCGTCAACCATCTCCCAAATTTTTCACCTTCCTAAACTGAAACTCTGTCCCCATTAAACACTAATTCCCAGTCCCTCTCCCCACCCTCCCCACCCCCTGGCCCCTGGCATCTACCGATGTACTTTCTGACTATGAATTTGACTATTCTAGGTACCTCGTATAAGTGGAATCAAACAGTATTTGTCTGCACCTAATGTATACTGGAACGCATTTGAACACATATATTACATTTTAATATATTTCCGGCAAACAGATTGTACCTTCCTTTTTTGCCCCTGTGCTATTCAGTAGGCCCTCACCAGCCATCTACTTCATACATAGGAGTGTACATACGTCAATCCCAATCTCCCAATCCATCCCACCTCCCCAACTTGGTATCCATACGTTAGTTCTCTACATCTGTGTCTCTATTTCTCCTTCGCAAATAGGTTCATCTGTACCATTTTTCTAAATTCCACATATATGTGTTAATACACGATATTTGTATCTTCCTGACTTACTTCGCTCTGTATGAGTCTCTAAGTCCATCCACGTCTCTGCAAATGGCACAATTTCATTCCTTTTTATGGCTGAGTAATATTCCATTGTATATATGTACCACATCTTCTTTATCCATTCCATTCCTCTGTTGATGGACGGTTATCCATTTTAAATACAGTAGTGTGTACATGTCAATCCCAAACTCCCAATCTATCCCTCCCCCCGACAATTCTCCCCAGTAACCATAAGTTCATTCTCTAAGTCTGTGAGTTTCTTTCTATTTTGTAAATAAGTTCAATTGTATCATTTTTTTTAGATTCCACATATAAGCAATAGCATACGACATTTGTCTTTCTCTGTCTTACTTAACTTCACCTAGTATGATAATCTTCGCTCTTTCTGGAACTACTCTTGTTCATGTCCTAGGTCTCCTGTGGCTGACTTCCAGGCTCTGGCTTTCCCAAACGATTTCTATTTCTTTGCATTTTATTTTGTGTTGGAGGTATTTCCTCCTGTTGATCTTGAACCACACGTGGGTCTCAATGGCATCCACTCCACCGCTCATCTTGCAGTTTTAAATTAGGAAATTTCAGAATGTCTGTTTCTGCTCCAAATTCATGTCTTGTACAGTCCTCATCAAATGTTTCTGTCTCCCTCTCCTTCTTCCTTTCACGCTCCTTCCTTTGAAGGCAACAGGATCCTCTGTTCAGTCTGGTCTTCCTCCTTCAGGTTACTGGGAAACCCTGCACTTATTGAAATATTTTTGCCGTGACTCAAAATTGCTTTCAACGGAAGCTCACTAGTCACACCAGAAAATGAGGATCAAAACTTTTAATCACACGTCATTTGGGGCCCCAAACTACATTATCCAGACATAGTATCTGCACCTTCTTCACCAGACTTGGATGCATCCTAAGAGAGAATCCATCTTCTGCTAGAGGATGCGACCATGACCCCATCAGACGATTGGAACCCTCTTGAGCAATGTCAGTGTCACTGTGGGAAATGTCAGAACATCCTGGGGTGGCTGCTGTGACGACGGTCCCCACTGGGATGTTCAGATTCTGATACTGAATAGTCACACCCTGACAGCATTCTGTAAACGTGATGCTTTGTCATTGTGATGACTGTACGTACCTCTACCAGTTACGGGAAAATCTATTTACATATATACATATATATAACTGGATATTTTCCATTGGTGTCTTAATAATACTCCCCTGACTAAAATAACATATAGAAGACGTTGGTCCTAGTGGTTCCTTGCATGATATTTGACAATGATGGTATAGGTTATCAATCCTAACTTTAGTTATTTGCTTTAAATGTTAACTCGATCATCTTTTACTTCTTTAATTTCCATCTAGCATGATCCAGGGTAGTAATTTTCAATTAGAGATTCCCATCATATACTGTAGTGGAATAACTGAGGACGTGGAAAGGAGACGTGACCCATGAGCCCCTCCGCCCCAGCAAACTGGGGGCTGGCGAATAAGCCAGAACTGCAAACAGTCCTGATTGCTTTGAGCGCCCCCACCCCCGGCAAACCGGGGGCCTGCGAAGAAGCATTGAGTGCTTTGGGCACTGATCCATGAGATGTCCTCAGTATAATCAGAGTGGTGGGAACGCAAGGAAGTGTCCTTGTGCTACTTCAGTATAATCAGAATAATGGTGGGAACTTTGTGCTGCTTTTGCGCTCAAGGACGAAGCACGGCAGGTGCTCACGAAAGCCAATTATCGCTTGTATAATTAATAAAAACATAGGTCGCTGCTTTGGCACTTCTGAAAAGTTAAGACCTAGATAATGCTTTAATAAAAGCTACCACAGCAGGACAGACGGCGCTGTTTTGCCTGAGCGAGCGGCAGCCCTCTACTGCTGCGCTTCGGCACAACTCATCGCGTGTGATGAGCTTACTTTCAGTCCTGTCGTAAGATAAACTACAACAATATATTCATGTAGTTTTACTAATATATAGTTGTTCAGGATCTACTCCAGACCGACTGAATCTCATTACTTGATATTCTTGATATATTCCTACCATATATGGTAAGAATATGCTTGTCATTCATAGCATATTGCATGGTACATATGCTTGGTATATTCACAGTATAGTTCTCTGGATAATTTTGTTGTATCAAGATTTTTCCTCTATTCATTCATTTTTATAAATAAGATAGAATGATTGCTGTTGTCTTTGAAAATAGACTTAGTGATTACATTTATATTTTGCCTAAAACTTTTTTGGAGTGACTTTATTACTTCATTTTGCATGCCACAGAAACAGCCTATAATTTTTTTTTTTTTTTTTTTTGTGGTAAGCGGGCCTCTCACTGTTGTGGCCTTTCCCGTTGCAGAGCTCAGGCTCAGCGGCCATGGCTCATGGGCCCAGCCGCTCCGCAGCATGTGGGATCTTCCTGGACCGGGGCACGAACCCATGTCCCCTGCATCGGCAGGCGGACTCTCAACCACTGCGCCACCAGGGAAGCCCACAACCTATAATTTTTTAACCCATCACTAAGTACTTTTTGAGGTAACATTGATTTATAACATTGTATAAGTTTCGTGTATACATTACATTTCTACTTCTGTATATCCTACAACGTGCTCACCACCAAAAATTTAGTTTCCATCCATCACTATACAGCTGATCACCTTTACCCATATCGCCCTCTCCCTCACCCATCCCCTCTGGTGACCACTACTCTGTTCTCTGTATCTATGTGTTTGGTTCTGTTTGTTCATTTATTTTGTTTTTTTGTTTGTTTGTTCATTAGATTTTTATGTTGCACATATTGAGTGAAATCATACAGTATTTGTCTTTTTCCATCTAATTTATTTCACTTCTCATAATACCTTCAAGGTCCATCCACGTTGTCACAAATGGCAAGATTTCGTCTTTTTATGGCTGAATAGTATTCCAGTGAGTGCATGTGTGTGTGTGTGTGTATATCACATCTTCTTTATCCATTCATCTATTGATGGGCACCTAGGTTGCTTCCATATCTCAGCTATTGTAAATAATGCCACAATAAACATCAAGGTGCATATATCTTTTAGAATTTGAATTCCTTTTTGAGGAATCGCCATACTGTCTTCCATAGTGGCTTCACCAACTTACATTCCCACCAACAGTGTATAAGGGTTCCCTTTTCTCCAAATCCTCCTCCACACTTTTTACTTGTTGTCTTTTTGTGGACAGCCCTACTGACAGGTGCGAAGTGATATCTCTTTGTGGTTTTGATTCACATTTCCCTGATGATTAGTGATGTTGAGCATCTTTTCACGCAACTGTTGGCCATCTGTATGTCTTCTTTGGAAAAATGTCTATTCAGGTTCTCTGCCCACTTTTAATTGGGTTTATTGTTTTTCTGATGTCAAATTATATGAGTTCTTTGTATATTTTGGATATTAATCCCTTGTCAGATACATTGTTTGCAAATATCTTCTCCCATTCAGTAGGTGGGAGAAGAAGTAGACTTTTTGTTTTGTTGATCTCTTCCTTTGCTGTGCAAAAGCTTTTTAGTTTGATGTCATTCAGTTTGTTTATTTTTGCTTTTGTTCCCCTTGCCTGAGGAGAAAGATCCAAAACAATACTGCTAGACCAATGTCAAACAGTGTACTACCTACGTTTTCTTCTAGAAGTTTCACGGTTTCAGGTCTTACATTCAAGTCTCTAATCCACTTTAAGTTAACTTTGGTGTATGGTGTGAGATGGTTGTCTGATTTCAATTTTTTTACATCTTACTGTCCAATTGTCCCAATAACATTTAACGAAGAGTCTATCCTTTCACAATTTTATGTTCTTTGCTCTTTTGTCTTTTCTATCCCTGAGAGTTTCGGATTAGCAGATGCAAACTATTACATTTAGAATGGATAGCACAGGGAACTATATCCAATATCTGGGGATAAACCGTAATGGAAAAGAATATAAAAAAAGAATGTCTATATGTGTATAACTGAGTCACTTTGCTGTACAGCAAAGTACCACACTGTAAATCAGCTATACTTCAGTAAGAGAAACAAAATAAAATAATGATGCTCATTGAAGCAGATATGACCAGATGCCTGTGAAGAACTGAGGTTGATTTTATGGAGGCAATGCTTACTTACAAAGCTCTCTTGGGAGAACTGACCTGGTACTTGGCCTGGTACAGCCTGCCTAAGAAAACTGTTCTACAAGCAATAATGCTGCTTGTAATGCTTAATATCATTTTATAAGCATACATTTTCTCCATAATAGTCAAGAGTATCTATTTTTAGCTTGAACAAGATTGATTTCCTTGCTGACACTTCTCCACCATATTGTTTGCTACAAAACGATACTTGACAAATAATACGGCTTCCATAAATCATCAAGTGTCTGTCTTCCCAAAGGATACTTGAAGGACTTTGCCCCAAGTACACACCAACCCCTATAAACCCGAGCAATGCTGACAGCACCAAAGGTTCTAGCATGGACTGTGCTGCTAATTAGTGGAGTATCTTTGTGCAAATCACCTAAACTTCTCGGGCTTCGAGTTCCTCCTTTGTGAAGAGAAGGCTCTGAACTGGATGTTAAGTCTCTCTAGGCTGAGCTCTATAATTCCATGGCCACCCCTTTCTTCTACTTAGCCAAAAGGAATTTCACGCAATAGGACAAAACCTAAACACAAACCAGGGTGAGATCTAAAATCTGAGATTAGGTAATATTTTTAATGGGACAAGATGACACAGAGCAGAGGGTGAGATAGAATTACATATATTAGGGTGGCTGTGTCTCAAAACGTAATGAAAAAAGCAATTTGCAGAAAATTCCAAAAAAATATGATACCAATTAAGCATTAAAAATACAAAACAACACATGTACTGCTTGTGGAGATGAATACATAGTTTTATATATAGTCTTAAAATACCCATGATGTTAGTGGCCCCTAAGGAGGGAGGGAAACAAGGATGGGGAGAGAAACAAAGTGAGCTCATTGTTTCTCTGTAATGTGTGAGTTCTTTAACTAAAGCAAATATGATATCACCTTCACTTTGGCGAGGCATATCTATGAATATTTGCTAAATGAGTCCTTAACTTAGTGGTTGTTAAACAGGAGTGTACATCAGAATCAACCAAAGAGCTTTTTAAAAATGAAGGTCGGGCTTCCCTGGTGGCGCAGGTTGAGAGTCCGCCTGCCGATGCAGGGGACACGGGTTCGTGCTCCGGTCCGTGAAGATCCCACATGCCGCGGAGCGGCTGGGCCCGCGAGCCGTGGCTGCTGAGCCTGCGCGTCTGGAGCCTGTGCTCCACAACAGGAGAGGCCACAACAGCGAGAGGCCCGCGTACCGCAAAAAAAAAAAAAAAAAAAGAAGGTCCCTGACCCTCTCCCCTTATAATTCAGGGTCAGTAGGTCTGAAGCAGAACTCAAGCATCTTAATTTTTTAAAAACTGTCCAAGTGATTCTTCTGCAGAGCAGCCTATAATACAATACTAATATTTAAGATAAAATTAAACAAAAGATACAAATGGTCATAACAGCATTATTCATAATAGTCCCAAAGTGGAAAGAACCCAAATGTCTGTCAACTGATGAATCAATAAATAAAATATGGTCTATTCATACAATGGAATATCATTCTGCCATAAAAAGAAAAGAAGTACTGACACATACTACTACATAGATGAACCTTGACAGCATTATGCTAAGTGAAAGAACAAGAAGCAAAGAACAAAATATTGTATGATTAGTCCAGGAGGCCCAGCAGTCAAATAAGAGGAATTTCAAAAAGAGCAAAGAAAAGAAAATGGAAACCAATGGGAAAAGAATGACCACAGAAAGAGTACCTCCAACATCTTCCAGAACTGAACAACATGACTTTCCAGATTGAAAAAAGGCCCAGCAAGTGCCCAGCACAAACAAGGAAGAAAAGACCATTCCAAGCAGCTCATCATGCACCTTCAAAGCAAAAGAGAGGAACCTAAATTCTCCCAGGAATGAGAAAAACAAAAACAGACACAAATACAGGGTCAGTAGGCAGACTGGCACCAAGTTTCTCAACAACAGCCCTGGAAACTACTAAGAATATGGACCCGCAGCTTTCCAGTCCTGAGCAGAAGTGATGTCTGGCCTGGAGCTCTGCAACTTAGCACACAGAAAAGTCATCCATGAGGGGTGAAGGCAGGATCTACCATTTTCTGTAATAATCCTTGACCTTTTCAAAATTATACACATATTAATTGGATAAAAATTAAATTTTAATATTCAAAAAACAGTCTTTTCAAGAGAAATGAAGATACGCATTGGGGTACAAAGATGCACTTAAGATAAAAACTCCTCACGGTACAGTCCCTCTTCAGAGCACAACAGAACCAGAAACCAAATTGTAAAATAGAATCTGATGGTCCTAAAGTCAAGGAGGTTAAACCCTCTCATTGCTGATTCAATCCATCAGCAATTCTTACCAATTCTTCCTCCAAAACAGATACTAAAATCATCCACTTCTGTACTGTTCTATCCCCACCACCCTAGTCCACGCCACCATGACATCTCATCCGTTTTACTACAGTAATTTGTACCACTTCAATCCATTCATCCCATTGTAGCCAAAAAGAGTTCTAGACAAGGAAATAAAATTACTCCTCTGCTTAAAACCCTTACAATGTCTTAACGGCCCCTAAGATAGACTCCAGAGCACTGCTGTGGCCCATGGGCTGCCCACCTGCTGCTCCCACCTCCCACGGTGCCCCTTCCCTCTTCACTTCGGCAACTCAGGACTCAGGGCAGTCATGGCAGGTCTTAGGAGTCTCCAAGCCCTTTCCTGCCTCAGGGCCTTTGCATTTGCTCTTACCTTTGCCTGGAACATTCTTCCCTCCACCCTTCCTGTCCTTCTTCAAGACCCAAGTGACCTGAGTGTCCCCACCAAGAAATATACCTTAACACTAAGGTACCATCTCTTAAACATAATAGCTACACTAACGTGACCCAGTTAACAAACTCCTATACCAAATAAAAAATATCAAATTGCATATAATAGCTTTTAGCACTTTTTTAAATGGTTAATAACGTGTATGAGATATGTTGCATTTACGTTGACCAAAGCCAGAAAGGTATTTCATTAAAAGGGAAATATCTTTATTTCTCTGTATAGAACCATTATCCCCTTATAGAACATTAACCAACTGTAAAATCGACATGTTACCATTTGGAGAAGGAATTCGTGTTACACCTGCATGTGTTAACCTAAGCACTAAGAGACCTCAGGTGTCATTACCTGAAGAAGGTGGACACATGGAAGACAGCACATCCACATGCCTCTGAGACACACCCATCTCTATAAGGTAGGATTTTTAGTTGTGTCTCCTATGGTGAGAATTAATTGGGAGTCAGTCATCACAAATCTCTTTTGAAATGAAGCTGGGCATAAACAGATTAGTTAAGAAATAAATGAATTAGACAAATGTGTGCTTGTCTTGTATCTATGGAGAGTCATGTATGAGATGCTTGGTAGAGGTGAGGAATGCAGTGAAGGTAAGGAATAAAACCAGGTGATCTCTGGGGCTTCCCTGGTGGCGCAGTGGTAGAGAGTCCGCCTGCTGATGCAGGGGACACGGGTTCGTGCCCCAGTCCGGGAAGATCCCACATGCCGCGGAGCGGCTGGGCCCGTGAGCCATGGCCACTGAGCCTGCGCGTCCGGAGCCTGTGCTCCGCAACGGGAGAGGCCACAACAATGAGAGGCCCGCGTACCACAAAAAAAAAAAAAAAAAAAATAGGTGATCTCCACCAGACATTCAAATTCATGGTATTTACTTTATTAGCATAATTCTTTATTTAATTGATATAATTATACATAATCAAAGATGAAACAACACCAGAGGGGAAAAGAAACCTGATGAAATTTATCTTGTTCTTGAGTCTAGATCTTACTTTTTCCCGCCTCATCAGAAAAAAAGCAAAATTCAATTCATTTTCAATAGAAATAATTAATATAGGAGTACATATCATTATAAAATTAACTAACATAAGCTGTCATGAGAAATTCATAACAAAATAATTTCATAGACACAACCTGAGAATTTATACTTTTACATATTTAATTAACACACTTAAGATTATTGAATGCAATGATATTTCTTAGGTATTGTAAAGCTTACTATAACAAGGTGTAAACAGAGCAAAAATAATAAAAGCACAGTTTTCAAACACGCTTTAGTAGAAACCATGCATTATCTCTATGCATAAGACTTCATCAGAATAAGAAGTGTGTTAAAATCATGTTAATTTAAAGATCATCACTTATTAAACAGTATTGGTGCTGATTTTATCCTCACTTCTTATGACCTATATTGGACCCCAAGAGGGTGTTCAACCTTACCTTTGAGCCTGGAGGGGGAGCCAAGCCAAGGAAGGAATAAATAATATTCTCTTCTTTTGCAGAGAAGAAAGAGTCAAAATCCTTGAAGCAAAGAAAAAGAATGATTAAACCCAGTGCACACTTGTGAGCCAGTATATTGACCTAAGTTAATATTTTTTATTTATTAGTCATTAAAGTGAGGAGCTAACACAAAATGTTATCCCCATTTGCTTTACCAAAATGATCAAGCCCAAATTTAGGAAATTGAAGAATGAAGTTTACATTTGTTTTTACACACCTTCATTGTGCCTATTACAGTACAGTGAGAACACACACACACACACACACACACACACACACACACAAATTGTTCCTGCTCAGAAATTGCTGACAGCACACAAACATACATACTGAGGAAGAACCTAGGGGCAGGACAGGAATAAAGCAGACGTTGAGAATGGACTTGAGGACACGGGGACGGGGAAGGGTAAGCTGGGACGAAGTGAGAGAGTGGTATGGACATATATACACTACCAAATGTAAAATAGATAGCTAGTGGGAAGCAGCCCCATAGTGCAGGGAGATCAGCTCGGTGCTTTGTGACCACCTAGAGGGGTGGGATAGGGAGGGTGGGAGGGAGACGCAACAAGGAGGAGATATGGGGATATATGTATATATATAGATGATTCACTTTGTTATACAGCAGAAATTAACACACCATTGTAAAGCAATTAGACTCCAATAAAGATGTGAAAAAGAAACATACATAGTGGAAGCCTTCTCTAAAAGTTTCACATCTTTAGCTGTTTCCTTATAATTTGACCCTATGGATTTGGACCCTAATCAGGGTCCAAACAACACAGGACTAAAACAATTAAACCAACACAGGATTTCTCTGCTGTTATTATAGTAGCTTCTAAGGGCCCAGACCTGTCTCAGGCCCTTCTGATATCAGGAGCCACAAGATTACAGAGGGTTTAGAAAGGCTCTTGTTTTGCCAAAATGGGAAAAACTGCACAGCGATCTGAAACCTGGTAGCTGACAGAAACCGGAAGCTCAGTGAAACTCCACCCCTATGCCAGACCACATCCAGGCCAGTGCTTCACCAGGTGGGTCCAGCCCTAAACCAACTCTCCAGTAGTGTAGTTGTCAATAACTCGGAAGAGTTTCACTTTTTATCATTAAACATAAAAGATACTCCCTGGCCACTTTCTTACTGCCAATCTTTGTCATTGGGGCTGTGATGTAATTTCAACAGTGTTGCCAAAAGGCTCAGAAGGTACAGGGTTAGTCCGGCCTGAACTGAACAGGACACGCCAACCAACGTGGTCATGTTATTGCCTACCCTCCTCTTACATGTGTTAAGAGCATAAAACCAAAGACAGGCCACCTATATTGGGAAGAAAATGTTATGTACTTCTCACGTGTTTATCTTAGCCTAAGATTTATTTTCCTACCTGTAGCCCTCATTCTCTCAGTGATTAATTTTCTTCTTTCGTACTGAAGGTGTTTTTGTAAACTGCCTCAAATCTTAGCTGAGGGAAATATAGCATGGTAAGTGATTCTTTGGTATCAGAAATTCTCACTAATTCCCAGAGCACATACTTACTAGGTGGTTGTTAAAGATTACATGATAGAATTCATTAGTAGTATAGCACTAGTAAGTAGGTAAAAGGTAATAAAGTAAATTTATGCCAGTTTCTTAAAATTCCATAGATAAATATCTGACGATCTCTAGTTGTCAACTCTAGAAGCTTTCAAGTCAAGATAAGTTTCCTTATAATTGAACAGATTGTGTTTTGCTTCAACTTAAGTCCATATAGCTTCTTCAGAATTTCAGAGGACTGAAGAACAGTTTGTTCATATTTTTTACTTGATGTTAACAAATAGATATAGAAAATAATGAGTATGAAATGGTTTTTCAACTTCCAGTTACGTTAGTGTGGCAGATTAGATGCCCTAAAACACCATCTCGAAAAAGAAATTTTTAAGCCAGGTTAAGAAAAAAAGTATAAATTCATTGCTAAGCTGGTACCGGAAAAAAAAAAAAAAGTATAGCCAAGTGAGATCAAGAATCCTAAGAATAAGCACACAACAAGGCCACCATCCACGTTGAGAGTTTCTTACAAAACCAGGAAATCTTTATCTTCCACTCTGATGCCACAGAGAGAAAAGAGGCAAATGGATAAAGCCTGGGCCTCCTTAAGGTGGGGAGTTCTATAAAACACACACACATAAAGATACACACACATACATACACACACAGAGATATACATTTGCACATATAGACACATACATATACATGTGCACATATAAACGCATATATACACGTATATACATAGATGTATAGATACATGTACAGACACATACATATGCACATGCATACACACATATACATAGATACACACATACATGCACATATATATATATATATATATATACACAGACACACACACCAGAACCCCACTGAGGGCTCTACCCTCAATGTAAATATAAATGAGAAAAAACTTTGCCATGAAAAATAGAATGGAAGAAAACTTCCCTGATTCAACTTTGGTGCTCAGTGAAAGAGAAAACATTCTCTGAGAATTTATAACTACAAGCCAAAATTCATGAGAGTTTTTGATCCAAATTCCCACGACATGTGTTGTCCAGAAAATCTTCAAAGGAAATCAAGTTAAAAGGGTTCTAACTTTTATAGATCTCCCAGGAAACTAGCAGGAACAAATTCCAGCCTCAAAGAGTAACTGAAAATAGCATTTTTCTTAATGAGCAATTCAGAGTCAAAAATCACAAAATAAATAAGGAAATAAAAATATACCATGTGTGAAAGCCAGCAGAAATAATGGAAAGCAGAATCAGACACTGGAATTATCAGGCAGAAAATATCAAATATCTATATTTAATATACATAAAGAAATGAAAGAAAAGCTTGAAAACACAAGAAATAAACTAGAAAGAACAATTAAGCAAATTTGGAAAGAACCAGAAAGTCCTCCTAACAATGAAAATGTGGATTAAATAGCTAATTAGACCACATCAGAAGAAAACAATTTAGCTAACTGGGAGATTCAACCAAAGACATTATCTGGAGAGGGGGGGAAAAGGATGAAAAATATGGAAGAAATATTATTATAGGAAGACAGAATGAGAAGGTCTAACACACATCTTATAGGAGAAGCTAACAGAGACAATGGGGGAAAACCATACTCAAACATATATGGCTAATAATCTTCTAGACTTGCTGAAGATACCAATCCTTAGACTCAGGAAGCCCAAAAATAATCCTAAACTGGATAAATAAGAAGAACTCTAGGGAATTCCCTGGTGGTCCAGTGGTTAGGACTTGGCGCTTTCACTGCCATGTGGCAAAAAAAAAAAAAAAAAAAAACCTCTAAATCTAGACACATCCTAGAGAAAGATTATAATGCAGCCCATGGAGGGAGGGGTATAAGGGAGGGGAAAAGGAAAACGTTTCCCCTGCAAAGTATGGCATTAGATTGACAACTGGCTTCTCAATAGCAATGCAGAAGTCAGAAGAAAGTAAAATAATTTCAACATGCTTACAAAAAAAATAACCCTTGACTCAGAATTCTAGACTTAGTGAAACTATTTTTCATACATGAGTGAAATAAAGACACTTGTCTGGAAAAATGTCTGTTTTAAACAAAAAAAATTTAGAGGATTTACCACCAACAGACCCTCACTTAAAGAAACTCTTATAGGATGCATTTAGGCAGAAGGAAAATGATTCCAGGTGGATTATCTAAGATGCAAGAAGAAATAATGAGCAAAGGTATTAATAAATATGTGAGCAAATCTAAATCTAAACAAACCTTGACTATAAAAACAACAAGTAGAAATGTTGTGAGGTGGTATAATGGCCAACAAATTAAAATACTAAAATAACCAAACACATGTAAATAGGGAAAGGGTGATTAGGGTTAAAGTAAAGATACAATCTTACCTAATTTAAATTAAGTGTGGTTGTTAAAATAACTAAAGTAACCACTAAGAGAACAGATAGCTTATATTAAGTAAACGGAGAAATATAATTAGGAAAAAAGACTTTAGTCAAAATAAAGTCAAGAAAAGATAAAAAAAAGAAAGAAACTGCAAAAGTTGGAAAAATAAAAAGTACACAACAAAATAATAGAAGTTACTCCAAATATATCCAAATCTCAATGCATGGGTCAAAAAAGAAATCATATTATGGACTACAAATGTTTTAGAAACAACAATGAAAATATTGCATATCAAAATACATGGAATGAGCTAAAGAAGTACACAGAGGGCAATTTATAGCCTTAAATACCTACATTAGAAAAGAAAAAAGCTTTAAAAGTAGTGAGTCAAGCATTAATGTTGGGGGAAAAAAGAAACCAAAGAGTATGGAAGGAAAAAATAAAGATGAGCAGAGATTTAGCAAATAGGAAAAAAATTATATATAGATAGAGATGTATATAGATAGAGATCAGTAAGAATCAATAAGACAAAAAAAATTGAAAAAAAAATTGAAAGTTGCTAAGAGACTAGATTATATAAGTTCTCATCACAAGGAAAAAATGGTAACTATATGAAGTGATAGATGTTAATGAAATGTATTGTGGTAATCATTTTGCAGTATATACATATATCAAATCATTGTGTTGCACACCTAAAACTAATATAATGTTATATGTCAATTACATCTCAATTTTTAAAAAAGAAATAAGGGTAAATTTTTTAATAATTATTTTAATTTTTTTAAATCACCAGTTATTTCAGCTAATTGTTTCATCCACATTTATTAAAAAGTCCATTCTTTCCCCATCTATCTGCCATGCCAGCACTGTCTTAACCAGTTGTGTATTGTGTGGGACTCTATTTCCGGACATTAGGTCTACCTGTCTATTTATCCTTCAATATCACACTGTCTTCATGATCAGAGCTTTATAATGAGACTTGCTTATTTTCTGCTTCTTCTTGCTATTCTTAGACCTTTCCTTGTTCATTTTAGGTAAATTATCTTGCTTGGTTCTACAAAAATTCTTTCTGGGATTTTGATTGAAAAAGTATTGGATCTATAGATCAATTTGGGAAGAATTAGGATCTTTAAGATACTACCTTTTTATAGAGATGGTCAACCCAAGGATATGTTCTCTAGCATCATTTATTTAAGTCTTCCGTAACATTTAAATTTTCTCCAGACATCTCTTGTTAGATTCTTTTGGAGGGACTTCACATTTTTTATGCTCTTCTTAATTATGTGTGTGTGTATATATATATATAAAATGCTTGTCCTTTTTCCATCATAAGGAAAAGGCAAAAACTCAATAGAAAAGTGTTCTAAATATATACAGAAGAGGACACACAAACATGAAGAGCTACGCAATCTCTTTACTAACAGCCACAGTTAAAGGATGCCTCCTGTGGGGCCTACCCTGAGCTGCCACAGGGAGCCAGAGCAGATGGTTTAGAACATTTTTTAAATGGGAGAGGGGTTGAAATAGAGTTTTTGGATTATTTGGAGGAAAATATTTTTAAATTGTCAGCCACTGTCACCATCTTTTTTCATAAAATTGAAAAATATATTTTACCAAAAAAAAAGTGGTAAAAATGTGCAACTCGCAAAGGTTCTACTCCACTTGACCCCAGTCCTGACTCCCAGGACCTAGAGGGAAGGTCAGATCAAAACAACAACAAAAACCTTCTCAGAGTGACTGGAAATGTGGGGGCGATCTCACCAGTGCTTCAAACATCCCCGAATCTGTCTTCCCTCTCCTGGAATCACTGCCATCATTAGTTTCAAAGTGTGACCATCCCTCAGCTCAGCTTTAAAAAACTCTTTGTATTGTCTGTTAGAGCTAAACATACTGAGAGTGATGACCTAGGTCATGAAGGTGGAGCCCTCATGAATGGAATTAGTGCCCTTTATGAGGAGATCCCCCAGAGTTCCCTCATCCCTTCCATCACGTAAGGACAAAGCAAGAAGGCACCAGCTGTGAAACAGGTGGCCCTTATCAGAACTCAACCACGCTGACACCTTGATCTTGGATTCCCCAGCCTCCAGAACTATGAGAAATAAATTTCGCTTGTTCATAAGCCACTAAGTCTGTGACATTTTGTTATAGCAGCTCAGACAGACTAAGACACACACCAGTGTCTACTCTGAAGCAATGAAAATGAATAAACTAGGAACAACAACAATCAACATGGTTGTATCTTTGAAATATGTTGGTGAAAGAAGCAACTCAAAAAATACAGATAGTATGAGTCCATTTATATAAAGCTCAAAAATAGGCAAAACAAAACAATGTATTCCTTGGATGTGTATACATGGGAGACGGGAGAAAAGGAAAGGAACGGTAAACACAAAATTCACTACCCTGGCTCCCTCTTGTGCAAAAGGAGCTGGACACGATCAGGGAGAAGCACGCAGTGTGCTTTTAAATTTCTGGAGATATCACGCTACTCAAACCGATGGCGTGCACATGGTTGTTCATTTTTATTATCCCTCTTGAAACTACATATTTTTTATCATCTATGGCACATTTCATAATAAAATTTTAATAACATAAAATAGCTTGTTCAAGACTTGTGGTTGCCAAGGAGGAGGGGGTGGGGGAGGGAAGGACTGGGAGGCTGGGATTAGCAGATGCAAACGATTATACAGAGGATGGATAAACGACAAGGGCCTACTGTAGAGCACAGGGAACTAGATTCAATATCCTGTGATAAACTATAATGGAAAAGAATATGAAAAGGATATATATGTATAACTGAGTCACTTTGCTGTATAGCAGAAATTAACACAACATTGTAAATAAGTTATACTTCAATAAATTTTCTTTTTTAAAGGCAAGGAGGGCTTCCCTGGTGGTGCAGTGGTTGAGAGTCCGCCTGCCGATGCAGGGGACACGGGTTCATGCCCGGTCTGGGAAGATCCCACATGCCGCAGAGCGGCTGGGCCCGTGAGCCATGGCCGCTGAGCCTGCGCGTCCGGAGCCTGTGCTCCGCAACGGGAGAGGCTACAACAGTGGGAGGCCCGCGTACCGCAAAAAAAAAAAAAAAGGCAAGGAAAAATTGCCCATAATGGCAAAACAAAAAGTAACTTTTATTAACGTGTTGGTATATGTACTGTCAAAGTTATATATAAGATAGATATAATTTTATATATATAGATAGATAGATAGATAGATACATATATATATATGGACTTCCCTGGTGGTGCAGTGGTTGAGAGTCCGCCTGCCGATGCAGGGGACACGGGTTCGTGCCCCGGTCCGGGAAGATCCCACATGCCGCGGAGCGGCTGGGCCCGTGAGCCATGGCCACTGAGCCTGCGCGTCCGGAGCCTGTGCTCCGCAATGGGAGAGGCCACAACAGTGAGAGGCCCGCGTATCGCAAAAAAAAAAAAAAAAAAAAAAAAGATATAATAAAATTGTGATCATACTGAAAAAGAAATTTTAATTAAAAAATAAAATAAAATACCCTGTTCAGTAACATCAGTGTGTTGAGAACGCCCTCCCCCTGCCCTAATTGGACGGGCATCCTGTCCTCCCTTGCAGTCCTGTGTCCCCACAGATACTTGCCTCTCAGCTGAATGGTCAAGGTCCCCTTTGGCTGCTGCGTCCAGGCCCAGGCAGGCACCCCAGCCCTCACCTAGGCAAAAATGCACAGACTCCGACTTGGCATCAACAGACAAGTTGGCTACTTCCTGTTAGTGTTCTTCTGCCAGGCGGGTGACCCGGCCTCCACTGTGCTGCTTCCCGGTGGTGTGCCCTTTCTGTAGGCAACAGTTGTCTGCCATGCCCTCACGATAACATCTTCATCTATTCTGCCCAGAGCAACAGGGGTTCAGGCTGGCAGGGACACGATGGTACTCAGAACTACCTGTGACATCCAGCCCTCTCACTGCCCTGGTGCAGAGAAGGCCACTGCTTGCCCTTGAGGTCCCCTCTCCCTGCTGCCGTCATCAGGTACGGCATATAGGTGACCATTCAAGAATCCAGAGTCCAGTGATTCAACTTAAATGGTAGCATTATTCTGACCGTCCACATTTCAATCGTGTGGAAAGACACATCGACCATCCAGATTTATGCCATTTTATTTTTTTAAAGCAGGTTTATCACTTTCTTTTTTATTTAATTTTTATTTTATATTGGAATATAGTTGATTTACAATGTTGTGTTAGTTTCAGGTGTGCAGCAAAGTGATTCAGTTATACATACACATCTATCCATTCTTTTTCAGATTCTTTTCCCGTATAGGTTATTACAGAATATTGAGTAGATTTATGCCATTTTAAACCTGACATATCCTTCATAACCTTTGAGTCTCCTTTCAAAATCAGAACCTACAATACAAATAGTCATTTTTACCTACTTTCTGAAAACAAAGTCCTTTGCCTCATTAATGAACTTTTGTTAAGAATATCCACAGACTGCAGAAAAGCAAATTTAGCAAAGTTGCTAGTAAGAAAAACGTCTAATACCTCTCTGAAGGCAGAACTGAAAAGAATTAAAAACAGTTAAACATAAAATAATTTGTATGCTTACTCATTAGAGCCATACTTGTAATAGGAAAATACATCTTAAAAATAGAAGCCTTTTTTCTTACTTGGGAATTCTTTTCTTCTTCTTTCACAATTAAAATGAAAAGCATTGCTAGATCACAGCAAAACAGAATAAAAATGCCTTTGAGGTTTTATTTTTATAGCAGAAAATAACTGCAGACCTTTTACCCTGGAAGTTAACATAGATTGAAAGAAAATGCTTCAATATTGTTTCTACCGTAACTTGCCTTGATTGAAAAGGACAGCTAAAATAAGCAAAAGTAAGAGGTTTTAAATCCTACTTTCACTGGAAAAGTACTAGAAGAAAACATGAGATGATTCCTTTGATGATTTTAGAGCGCAGAACAATTTTCTAAACAAGACAGGAACCATTTTTTTAAAAAAGGTTAATAGATCTGTCTGCACAAAAAAAATTTAAGTCCTGCATTCCAAAAAAATCACTTTAAAAAGTCAAGAGACAAATAAGAAACATGGGAAAATATTTGCAACATGGTAGTGACAGGGCTACTTTCCTTCAAAAGTAAAGACTCTTACAAACCAGTAAACGTTACCTGGAACCAAACAGAAAAATAGTAAGTCATTGAAAAAAACACAGAGAGCTTATAAACAGAGAAAAAGATGTTCAGCCTCACCCATTAAGACAGAAATCCAAGTCAAAGCAATAAGAACACATTTTTCACTTAGATTGGCAAAGATCCAAAAGTATGCATATAGAGTGTTGTCAAAGTCACAGGGAAACAGCCACACTCAAATTACATTTGAAAATGCAAATTGGTGCAACTACAGTCCAGGTTTAATATCTATTGAAGGGTGAGAAGCGTATATGCTGTAAGTCAGCACACCTTCTAGGAATTTATCCTATACATATACTCAGACTGAATACAAAGCACTGTACCCATAAAGAGGTTTCCTGCAGCATCGTTTGTAGCTGAGAAAGACTGGAAACAACCTGAATGTTCCCCATTAGAGGACTGTGCCAATAAATTATGTCACATCCAATGGAATGTTGTGCAGCCATTAAAATAAACAGTATATGATCCAGCAATCCCATTCCTGGGCATATATCTGGAGAAACACATGGTTTAAAAAGATACATGCATCCCAATGTTCATTGCAGCACAGTTTACAGTAGCCAAGACATGGAAGCAACCTAAATGTCCACTGACAGATGAATAGATAAAGAAGATGTGGTACACATATACAATGGAATATTACTCAGCCATTAAAAAGAATGAAATAATGCCATTTGAAAAATGACAAATACTGAATCGATCAATCAATAAATAATAAAATTTAAAAATTTAAAATGATATAAATGAACTTATTTATAAACAGAAATAGACTCAAAGACATAAAAAACAAACTTATGGTTACCAAAGGGGACAGGGAGGAAGGGATTAAAAAAAAAAAAAAGAAATAGTGCCATTTGCAGCAACATGAATAGACCTGGAGATTATCATACTAAGTGAAGTAAGTCAGACAGAGAAAGACAAATATCATATGCTATCACTTATATTTGGAATCTTAAAAACTGATACAAATGAACTTATTGACAAAATAGAAACAAACTCACAGCCCTAGAGAATGAACTTATGGTTACCAGGTGGGAAGGATAGGGGGGAGGGATAGATTGGGAGTTTGGGGTTGACATGTACACGCTGCTATATTTAAAACGGATAACCAGGGACTTCCCTGGTGGCTCAGTGGTTAAGAATCCACCTGCCAATGCAGGGGACAACGGTTCGAGCCCTGGTCCGGGAAGATCCCACATGCCGCGGAGCAACTAAGCCCGTGCGCCACAACTACTGAGCCTGTGCTCTAGAGCCCACGAGCCACAACTACTGAAGCCCGCGTGCCACAACTACTGAAGCCCACACGCCTAGAGCCCGCGCTCCACAACAAGAGAAGCCATCGCAATGAGAAGCCCACACACCGCAACCAAGAGTAGCCCCCGCTCGCCGCAACTAGAGAAAGCCTGCAGCAATGAAGACCCAACGCAGCCAAAAAATTAATTAATTTAAAAAAACAAAAACGATAACCAACAGGGACCTACTGTATAGCACAGGGAACTCTGCTCAATATTCTGCAGTAACCTAAACGGGAAAAGAATTTGAAAAAGAATAGATACATGTATATGTATAACTGAATCACTTTGCTGTACACCTGAAACTAACACAACATTGTTAATCAACTATACTCCAATATAAAATGAAACTGTTTTTAAAAAAAGAGTATGTGCAGCTATGCAATGATCTCTGAGATGTGGTTATTAAGTGAAAAGAACAAAGTGTATAGAGTACACCCCCTCTTTTAAGTGATATGCAATTGTTAATGCACATAGAAAATTCCTGGAAGGCCAAACAAGAAATTGCCAGCATTGGTTGGTCCAGAGCAGGACCGGCTACATAATTTGCAGGTCCCGGTGCAAAATAAAAACAATGCTTCCCTGGTTCAAAAATCATTGTGAATTTCAAGACAGCAGCAGTAGAGCGTGAAACCAAGCTGAGAGCTCTCTTGAGCGGGGTCTGGTGTGACTTCCCAGATCCACGAAGCTGGCCCACCTGAGAGGAAGGAACTAGAGGGGGATGAAATGGGAGGGAGGAGAATCTTCACTGCAGGCAACTTTGGAAGCATTTTAATTTTTCCGTGTGCACATCTATCAATTTTTCAATTGTTAAAAAATTTTATGAAAAATAAAAATTGCTCATCACCACTACCTCCCCCGAAAAAACTTATTCTCCCTTTCTTTATCCAAGAAGAGTTGCAGTTCTTAAAAATTCAGCTCAGGGATTTCCCTGGTGGTGCACTGGTTAAGAATCTGCCTGACAATGCAGGGGACCCAGGTTAGAGCCCTGGTCCGGGAAGATCCCACATGCCACAGAGCAACTAAGCCCGTGCACCACAACTACCGAGCCTGCGCTCTAGAGCCCATGAGCCACAACTACTGAACCCTGCATGCCACAATTACTGAAGCCCCTGCGCCTAGAACCCGCGCTCCACAACAAGAGAAGCTACCGCAATGAGAAGCCCGCCCACCACAACCAAGAGTAGCCCTGGCTCACCACAACTAGAGAAAGCCCACGTGCAGCAACAGGGACCCAATGCAGCCAAAAATATAAATAAATAAATAAATAAATAAACAAACAAACATAAGGTCAAATTCAAAAAAAAAAAAATTCAGGGCTTCCCTGGTGGCACAGTGGTTGAGAGTCCGCCTGCAGATGCAGGGGACACGGGTTCGTGCCCCGGTCCGGGAAGATCCCACATGCCGCGGAGCAGCTAGGCCCGTGAGCCATGGCTGCTGAGCCTGCGCGTCCGGAGCCTGTGCTCTGCAACGTGAGAGGCCACACAGTGAGAGGCCCGAGTAGCGCAAAAAAAAAAAAAAATTCAGCTCAGGGTTGAGGGATGTCTGGAGGCCAGGAGGTCTGGACTGGGTGGGGAGAGGAGTGTGGGGTGCAGGGGAGGGACTTTTCCTCACAGAGCAAGTGCTCTCTACACTCTGGGAAGCTCCAACTTCAATCCCAGGAGAGCTGGACTGGACCATATGTTCCACTAAATAACTGCTTGCCACATTAAGACTGTTTGAAGACACTCCCACATTCACAGGACTTTGAGCTAAGCCTCTGAGGAATCCTAACACAGCCATGTAAATTCACACAGCCTGTACTGTCCCCTATAAAGCCATGTCCACCCAGGACCTCAGAAAGTGACCTCATTTGGAGATAAAGGTATTTACAGAGGTAGTTACTTATGATGAGGCTGTGTTGTACTAGGATGGACCCTATTCCAATGAATTTTTGTCCTTATAAGAAGGCCATGTGGGGACTTCCCTGATGGCGCAGTGGTTAAGAATCCACCTGCCAGTGCAGGGGACACGGGTTTGAGCCCTGGTCTGGGAAGATCTCACATGCTGCAGAGCAACTAAGCCCCTGAGCCACAACTACTGAGCCTGCACTCTAGAACCTGTTAGCCACAACTACTGAACCCATGTGCCAAAACTACCGAAACCCACACACCTAGAGCCTGTGCTCTGCAAGAAGAGAAGCCACCACAATGAGAAGCCCTGCCACAAAGAATAGCCCCCACTCGCTGCAACTTGAGAAAGCCCGTGCACAGCAAGGAAGACCCAACACAGCCAAAAATAAATTATTTATTTATTTATTTATTTTAAAAAAAGAAGGCCATGTGAAGACACAAAGAGACCTGCAAGAAGACCATGTAAAGATAGAGGCAGAGATGGGCATAATATGTCAACAAGCCAAAGGATGCCAGAGATTGTTGTCAGCCACCGGAAGCCAGGAGAAAGGCAGGGAACAGATTTTCCCTCAGAGCCTACAGAAGAAACCAACACTATTGACACCTTGATTTCAAACTTTGGCCTCCAGAACTGTGAGAGAATAAATTTTTGTTATTTTAAGACACTGTAATATCTCGGGCTGCCATGACAAAATACCATAGACTGGGTGGCTTAAATATCAGAAATGCATCCTGGGTGCAGCATAGTTGGGTTCTGCTCTCTTCCTGGCTTACAGAGAGTTGCCCCTGGCTGTTTGTTCACATGGTGAAGAGAAACCGTTCTCTCTCTCTCTTCCTCTTCCTGTAAGGGCACTAATCCCATCATGAGGACCCCACCCTCAGCACCTCATCTAACCCTAATCACCTCCCAAAGGCCCCATCTCCAAACACCATCACATTGGGCATTAGGACTTCAACGTATGAATTTGGGGGGGACACAAACACACAGTCCATAAGAACCACCAGGTTTGTGGTGTTTTGTTACATCAGCCCTAGGAAACTAATGCAAACCCCCAACAATGAAACAATTCATGATTCAAATAAAAGGCCCGAAAGCTTTTCTGTAAATGGGCAGATCATAAATATTTCTGGCTTTGTGGGTCATATGGTCTCTGTTGCAACTGCTCAACTCTGCCATCATGCAAAATTAGCTATAGGCACTAGGTAAGTGAATTAGTGCAGATGTGTCCAACAAAATTTTACCAAAACAGGCAGCTGCAGGCCTTGGCCCTCTGGCTATAGTTTGATGACACCTGCTTTAGGTGAGAAACGTAACAGTAAAGAGAAGCTAAGCTAAAGGACCAACAGTTTTGTGCAGCAAGAAGAGAAGAGGTGAGTGAAGATTCCTACACCAGGCTCTAGCCTTCAGAAGTAGTCAGCTCTGGGACTTCCCTGATGGCACAGTGGTTAAGAATCCACCTGCCAATGCAGGGGACATGTGTTTGAGCCCTGGTCCAGGAAGATCCCACATGCCACGGAACAACTAAGCCCATGCACCACAACTACTGAGCCTGCCCTCTAGAGCCCGCGAGCCACAACTACTGAAGCCTGCGCACCTAGAGCCCGTGCTCTGCAACAAGAGAAGCCACCGCAATGAGAAGCCCATGCACAGCAACTAAGAGTAGCCCCCGCTCACCACAACTAGAGAAAGCCCACGCGCAGCAATGAAGACCCAATGCAGCCAAAAATTAATTAATTAATTAGAAAAAAAAGAAGTCGTCCGCTCTGGGCCATTGATTCCCTCTGCCTTCCAGAACCCTGATTGCTGCGTCTGAAAAACGGCCTAGAAGATTTAGAGGACCCCTAAGATAACTCCAGTTTCATGCTCCAAAGCCCTTTGAGTTTTTAAATGTTTCCTTTCAACAATTTGATTTACTAAGCAGAATCTATAAACTCTGAGGAAAAAGTGATTTTATGGTAAAATGGACTACTAAATGTATAAAATAAAATTGTTATTATGATGAAATGTCCAGAACAGATTTTGTTTTTTGTGTTTGGGTGGTTTATGAACAACAGCTATTCATTTCTCAGAGTTCTGGAAGTCCAAGATCAAGGCAGCAGCAGATTCAGTGTCTGGTGAGCCCCCTTCTTGGTTGATAAATGGCCATCTACTTGCTGTGTCCTCACAAGGAGGAAGGGTGTCCAGACCAGTTTTTAAACTGTTTAGATACACTTACACCAAACTCTACTTTTGCAAATTATTCTTTACAAAATTGAAAACATACCCAGTGTCCCTGTGGGAGCATGTATGTGTACCCTGCAAGGTTGACCAGAATTTCTTTCCAACTAAATGTGTATTTTGCTTGAACAAGTGACCTCAATTCTTCAAAACAAAATAAGGAAGCTAAAAGAATCCCAAGAACTTCTGAATCATTATTTTATTGTTTCCATCATTTTGTAAGTCTTAACTATTATTGATCCTTCACCATGGATCTACCATCCAGGTACTGAATGGTAGAAATAGATCAAAAAATTCAAATGCTGCATCGAAATCGATCTGCTTTAAATGACTTCTGATAAACACACATGCAGAAGACTTTTCTAAAAAACCAAACCTCACCCCACAGTACTGCTCTTCGTTGAATATCTGTGGGGGCAGAGGAATCCCATTTTGAGGTTTCTTCTCTCCAGGAACGTTCTCTCTCATCCACTTCCGATTGTCTTCATCTCCAGCAATATCGAACTCCTTAAAATCGATTTTATTAGCTTCCAAAAAGCCCACTACTTCTTGCTGTTTCTTCCTAATCTGGTCAAGAGTAGAGAGATTACTATTAGACAGTTTGTAAAACACCATTTTATTTATATTTACATAACTTAAGCCCTTCCTTCAACTGTACCATACAACACAAATAATACCGTGAAATATTTAAACAAGGAAATCCTTAAAATCATAGCTCTTCATTCCATAGGATCAACAGGGTCATCATTTAAATTCTGAAATCTTAATCTCATCAATGTTTAAATCCTTGATGTATAATTGACGTAATAAAAATGGCAATGCTCTCATCATAGCTTTTATTTGAAGCCTTCAAAATACTTTTAATTCTCTGCTAAGCTTTAATGCCAAAAAATAAGTAAGAATCGTTTACAAAGAAAAAGATGAGAGAGAGAAGGAAAAAAAGACAATTTACTATGAAACTCAAATACCAAGTATACCCACGTTAAACGGCACTTTACTCACAGTTATGAAAATAGGAACAAGTCACATTGAACAAAAGCAGTTTTAGAAATAATACAGGAAACTGAAAAGCCCACATGGAGATTATTAGAAGAGAGAGAAAAAAAGCTAGAAAAGCTGGTGGATATTTCTCCCAGAATATTGAAGAGAAATGCAGTAAAATAACCCTGTTCTCCTTTCGCACTCACACCCAGCTCCTCACCTGAGATCAGAGTGCCAGCCACACCTAAGAGAGAACATCCTAGGGCCCTTTTCTCTACCCTTGGTTCACGTACAAGGACTGTATCTACAAAATGCCATTTCTTTGTGAATGTGGCCATCTTGAAGGCTTAGAACTCCTTCCCCAGAAACAATTACAGTTTTCTCGCTTCAAAGAATTCACTCCCAGAATGAATGATGCCCTCTTTTATTTTTTTTATAAATTTATCTTTTTATTTATTTATTTTTGGCTGTGTTGGGTCTTCATTGCTGTGCACGGGCTTTCTCTAGTTGCAGTGAAGGGGGCTACTCTTCATTGCGGTGCACGGGCTTCTCATTGCAGTGGCTTCTCTTGTTGCAGAGCATGGGCTCTAGGCACATGGGCTCAGTAGTTGTGGCACGTGGGCTCAGTAGTTGTGGCTTGCGGGCTGTTGAGGGCAGGCTCAGTAGTTGTGGCACACGGGCTTAGTTGCTCCACAGCATGTGAGATCTTCCCGGACCAAGGCTCAAACCCGTGTCCCCTGCATTGGCAGGCAGATTCTTAATCACTCAGGCAGATTTACTTTTAATTAAATATTCAGAAGGCAATATCCTTTATTCTGTCCAAACCCCTGTCTTCCTTCCCCCTCAAATACCCTCCCGGGAGCCTCAGCCTGGCTGAGGTCCGCTCCCTCACCAGCGTTATTTCCATCTCTATTAATCATGCCTCAGGACTTAACTGAATCACTGTGCTGTACACTTGAAACTAACACAACATTGTAAATTAACTATACTTCAATTTAAAAAAAGAATTTTAAAAGAAAATCATGCCTCAGGACCCGAGGTGGGTTGGAAAAGGATTTCATTTTGTTGCACAGTTTCTACACAGATGAACATTTCCCGAAGTCTTGACTTACGTTTCTTCTGCTGGAAAGTCAAAGAAAGATGGAGAAAACAGGAGAGGAAGATTTGTTTATTATGTAAAAATAGAACTACCATATGACCCAGCAATCCCACTACTGGGCATATACCCTGAGAAAACCATAAACTCTTCAAAAAGAGTCATATACCACAATGTTCATTGCAGCTCTATTTACAATAGGCAGGACATGGAAGCAACCTAAGTGCCCATCGACAGATGAATGGATAAAGAAGATGTGGCACATATATACAATGGAATATTACTCAGCCATAAAAAGAAACGAAGTTGAGTTATTTGTAGTGAGGTGGATGGACCTAGAGTCTGTCATACAGAGTAAAGTAAGTCAGAAAGAGAAAAACAAATACCAGATGCTAAGACATATATAGGGAATCTAAAAAAAAAAAAAGAAAATGGTCATGAAGAACCTAGGGGCAAGACGGGAATAAAGACGCAGACCTACTAGAGAATGGACTTGAGGACACGGGGAGGGGGAAGGGTAAGCTGGGACGAAGTGAGAGAGTGGCAGGGACATATATACACTACCAAAGTTTGCGGTCCAACAAATGTTTAATTTATATGCATCAGTTAATTCAATTGCTAAATGTTTTCCTATAATATCTTTTTAGAATTAGAAATATAAAAATGGGGCAGCTCAGAGCTAACTGGGATGCTTTGATAAACAGAATATATTCCAGAATTTCTATGCTACCAGTCTCTACAAAAGAAGTTTTCCACTCTTTGACCATTTCATTGAAAGTAACAGTTACAGTGAATAAGTATTCTTAAATTTCAGGACTCCAGACACTTTTACTCCATACATTTTGCCTTATAAGATTGGGATTTGTGAAATTATTCCTCCTCTCATTATTATGTTTGCTTACCAAACGTAAGATAGATAGCTAGTGGGAAGCAGCCTCATAGCACAGGGAGATCAGCTCGGTGCTTTGTGACTACCTAGAGGGGTGGGATAGGGAGGGTGGGAGGGAGACGCCAGAGGGAAGAGATATGGGGACATATGTATACGTATAGCTGATTCACTTTATTATACAGCAGAAACTAACACAACATTGTAGAGCAATTATACTCCAATAAAGATGTAAAAAAAAAAGAATCTGTTTATGATGATTTCTCTCAAGAAAAGCAATTACGTCTACAGGAAATTGACTGAGTGTTGGCTGCATGGTATTGTGCTACATTTTATTTCTCAGCACTGCCCCCAAATAAAGAAAAGAAAAATAAAATCTGCCCCTCCGGACTCTCCAAACACCAGCAACTTAAACTCAGTCAAGAGCATGGCTCTCCTGGCTGTTTGGAGCTCTTGGCTTCTGCCTGGGTCTGGAGAAGTGTCTTAGGATGAACCCAGAGGAGGGAGAGGGGGAGCAGGGAGTGCACGAGCTCACCTGGCTGGCACGTGGCCTTTGCAGCACTCTGATGCCCACGTGAGCAGGGCGCACCCCCCGGACCCCCCCCCGGTGGTCCTTGTTCAAGGGTCCCTACTAGATGCCGCTCCCACCACAAAGTACAGCCTTTCTCCGTGTGGCCTCCTGAGCTGACCCTAGGGACACAGCATCGGTCCCCAAAGGCCACCCCCCCTTTGTGGTTTCAAGGGTAGGGGTGTGCACAGCACCCCAGTAGCCCTCACCACAGATACACTCCCCCCTGCACCTCTCACCCCCTCTCCCCTCTCCAGGGCGCCATGGCCATTGCTGGTCCCACAGGCTGCACCGTCCTTCTGGGCAGCCCCTCTGGAGGATCCAGGGTCCTTGAGGTGTGTGTCACTTGGAGGCTTTGGGACCTCAGTGGAAGCTGAGAGAGTTCTGTTTTCTTATCCTGTTACATTGGGAATTCCCTGGCGAACCAGTGCTTAGGACCCCGTGCTTTCACTTCCTATCCTGTTACGTGGACTCACAAGAATGTGCCGTTCTCCTAGAGAACAGACCTGTGGTGGCCCAGGGGGAGGGGGTGGGGGAGGGGCGGACTGGGAGTTTGGGATTAGCAGACGCAAACTGTTACATAGAGAATGGATCAACAACAAAGTCCTCCTGTAGAGCACGGGGAACTATATTCAGTATTCTGTGATAAACCATCATGGAAAAGAAATCTGAAAACTGAATCACTTTGCTGTACAGCAGAAATTAACACAACACTGTAAATCAAAAAAATCAATAAAACAATTAAAAAAAAAAATCCTCCTCTGTCCTGAAGTCACCAGCCACTCTTGGTGACTGTGCTGCATCAGAGTGATCTTTGGGTCTCTCGCTTGGCATGTTCCGTTTATTGTCTGTACAGTGAGGAACCTTTCCGAACAAGCTCACCGTATTGTAGTAAAAAGCACGGTGCATTTGAGTGAGAGGTGACCTGCATTTCCATCCTGGCCGGGAAGGTTGCTCTCTGAGCACAAGTTCTGCCCGTCCATTGCCTCATCTGCAAAATGGATAGAACGCCGCCTTCATCCTGGGTGCTGGTGAGAATTAAGAAAGCGTGGAAAAGCATTTTGCACCACAAGTCGAGAAGCTGTGCAGTCGGGCACCCTGGCCTGACGCGTCCTGACTGCCATGCCAGGCAAGAATTCTGATCACCATTTTTTTTTTTTTTTTTTTTTTCGGTACGCGGGCCTCTCACTGTTGTGGCCTCTCCCGTTGCGGAGCACAGGCTCCGGACGCGCAGGCCACGGCTCACGGGCCCAGCCGCTCCGCGGCACGTGGGATCCTCCCGGACCGGGGCACGAACCCGCATCCCCTGCTTCGGCAGGCGGACCCCCAACCACTGCGCCGCCAGGGAAGCCCCTGATCACCATTTTAAGATAACAAAGCTGAGGTGCCAGTGAATTAAAGAATTTTCCAAGGTTCACATCCAGATCCATCTAATTCAAAAACCATGTTTTTCCCTCTATATTTACACTCAATCAAGACTGGAAAAAGGATTGCAAAATCCGGGGGCCACCATGAGGGTCTGTCCTTAAAGATGGTGGTCCAGGGGCTGTGCATCTTGAAAACAGGGAGGACCGTCCTCTCTCCCTTTGTCCCCCAACCCCTGTGGCGATGGCCTTCAGGAGGAGAGGAGGGTCATCCACGAAGGTACAACAACTTTCTCCCCTACTCCCAGGGTCTCTTCACCCAAATCTGTGTGTAAAGTGGTAAAACATGGAACCACGCTTTGGCATCAGCTGTTAAAATAGAGATGTGATACACAGCTGCATGCCTAAACCTCATCAAGAGATTACAATTGGCTTTTTCCTTTTTCATTTATTTCATTCATCCAACAGAAGTCATAATGCCCTCTTTGATGAGGTCACAGGCAAGAACCTGTTTTTAAAGTATACAGACTGAAGAAGTAAGTAGCAAAGACCAACTGCCACACAGTGTAAGTACTGGCAGCTGCTCTGGGGTCGTCCTGCAAAGAAGCTTCTGGGTGAGATTCCCCAGCCGGGAAAAATCATTAGCACTGACACCGTGGGAAAAATCAGTTCTCATTCTTTAGGATAAGACAGAAATTCTTCCATTTATGTGGCTTGAGACAGTTCTGAAACATCGTCACAGATGCAGATCTTCTAATATTAACTAATAAATATAACTACAAAAATATTGATTAACTAACATTAACTAATAACCAATAGTTATAATAATTATAATACTAACTAACCATAGCTGATAACTATAACATTAACTAATAATAATAGGACTTCCCTGGTGGCGCAGTGGTTAAGAGTCTGCCTCTCAATGCAGGGGACACAGGTTCGAGCCCTGGTCCAGGAAGATCCCACATGCGGCGGAGCAACTAGGCCCATGCACCACAACTACTGAGCCTGTGCTCTAGAGCCCGTGGGCCACAACTACTGAAGCCCGTGCACCTAGAGCCGGTGCCCTGCAAAAAGAGAAGCCACCGCAATGAGAAGCCCGTGCACCGCAACGAAGAGACACCCCCACTCGCCACAACTAGAGAAAAGCCCGTGCGCAGCAACGAAGACCCAACGCAGCCATAAATAAATTTTAAAAAACTAATAATGATAATATTTATTAAGCACTTGACACCCTGCTGGGCACCCTTTGCTTATTTCCTAAGTCCTCATGACAACACTATGAGATGAGTACTATTCTTACCCTCATTTTACAGATAAGGAAATTGAGGCTCAGCAAGGGGCAATAACTTTCCCAAGGTAACATAGTCCCAAGTGGCACCAAAACATTTGCTTCCGGCAGCAGAATGAACTTGGATTTTCTAAGATCCTGGAAAAAACAGTACCCCTCCAGATCCCCCCAGGCTAACTAAATCATGTTCCCAAACTTCAAGAATGTAGGACATCAGATAATCCTAAGAAATCCATCAGTTTGTTCACTGTCTCCGGAAGGATGCATGGGGCCACTCAGACCTGATCTATGGAACATGTAGAAGATTGGCAGGTTAGTGGAAAAATTTTTCAGCAATGAGTGTGTCAACAGCGTATTTGAAGCCCACAAAAGCCATTTTCTACAAAAAAAAATTTTTTTAATCTAAACAATCCAAAAATGTGCTTTTTGTAGATCAACTAAAAGTTTCTGAGGTCATCAACAGCCACAAAAGATTTTGCAGTTTTGCATTTGGAATTGTTCCTCATCGTTTTCTGTTAAAAGATGTTCGAGAGCTCACTAAACAGGTGCCCACCAGTTGTGCTCAGAAGGAGTAACCAGGCTCTTTTCTCGTGTTTTCCTCTCGTCCTCTCTGGAAACCGCGTGAACTTTCAGGGCTGGAGGGGGCGAGGCGGGGGCAACGCGGGTGGCATTCAGGAGCTGCCATTAGGACAGTTTCCTGGGCCAACCATTTGTCTAGGGTATCATCCTGGCTGAGAGACCACTGAAACCCAAGCTGCAACCCGAGAAGTTCCAGGAATCAGATATAAAAGGAAACAGCCCCTTTGCTGGTCTTCAACTCTCAGGATTAAAAAGCTCTGTTTCTCTCCACAGCCTCCTAGATGATAAATGCTGGTCGAAATGTCGGTCCCAGATAGACACTGCAGGTTCAAGCCTAAAATCAAAGCCTGAATCATTTCCAAGGATAAACGAGTCCCTCCCTTACTTCTATTTCTTAAGGCACAGAATGAAAGCTGGACTTAGAGAGATCGACGTGTGGTTCCCAGCCTGGTCCCAAGGAAATCAGACAAAGCAATGCTTTGGAGGTCAGCTTTTAGTACCTGTTTTTGGTCTGTCTGGATTCCTAGAGAATTTAAACCTTTAGCCTTAGAGATGTTTGTTCTTGTCACTGTGACATTATTATCCTCAAATAATAGCATTACACATGCTAACTTGACACTTTCATTAGGATTACATTGCATACACAAGTTATTACACCCAGGAGTCATTTTAGTAATCTGGCCCATCATACGCTCCAAATATTGTTACACAAAGTGTCATTTATTTGCAATTTTAAATTAGACTGTCTTGCAGAAGGAATGGCAGAAACATTCCACCAAAAAAAAAAAAGCCTCCCATTCTGTCATATATGAGACACAACACGACACAAATCACATGTTAAAAGTTCTAGTATCGGGAACTTCTCTGGTGGCGCAGTGGTTAGGAGTCTGCCTGCCGGTGCAGGGGACACAGGTTCGAGCCCTGGTCCGGGAAGATCCCACATGCCGTGGAGCAGCTAAGCCCGTGCGCCACAACTACTGAGCCTGCGCTCTGGAGCCTGTGTGCCACAACTACTGAGCCCATGTGCTGCAACTACTGAAGCCCACGCACCTAGAGCCCGTGCTCCTCAACAAGAGAAGCCACCGCAACGAGAAGCCCACGCACCGCAACGAAGAGTAGCCCCCGCTCGCCGCAACTAGACCCACGTGCAGAAACGAAGACCCAACGTGGCCATAAAAAAAAAAAAAAAGTTCTAGTATCAAACACACCCCCTTGCTTGAATCCCCTTCCACACACAGCTGTCCCAGATCACACACACTTCTTCAACACCATTCAAACCAAGGCAGAAAGCAAAGGGCTCACAGGCTTACTTACACACGCCCCAAAAAGACATGTAAAGCCAGCACTGGGCCATACCCCCTCCTTCTACTTCCAAGTCTGAGTTATTCAGAAAATAGGACAGGAAGAAAGCCCCCAAATTCCATCAGACACCTACCGCTATGGACCCAGATGATGTGGCAACAAACACTTTGATAACCATTTTGAGGGTTGCAAAGAGGACTCCCCCCAACACACCCCTGCGAGGGAACGCGGAGTCAGACAAATCCTGACAGTGACACAGACAAGTGCCAGGTGGGGACTGGCGAGGGGCCCAAGGCTGTCCGAGCTCACGCCTCTCAGCTCCACTGAAGCCCTGCCTCTCCCACGAGCGGCCCAGGCACCTCGGGCTCTCCCCGCCATTGGCCAGGGAATATTTGGGGATCTGTCAGGAAAACAGTTGATTGGTTGATATAAGCAGCCGCTGGACCCTTTCCCTAATCCCTTTGAAAGCCCGACAACAGTCCCTAAAAGGCAAGGCTGCGCTCCGCACCAATCAGAGACCTGCAGGGAGATGCCTCGGGCAGCGGGAGGTGGAGCCCCGGGTAGCGGAGGAGGAGAGAAGAGGAGGGAGGCGCTCCCCGGAGCTGGAAAAGCCCGAACACCACCAGCTCGGTGCCGGAGGGGACTTGTTTACAGGGTTTCTGGCAGGCACACAGCACGGGTCAGAACAGCCACAGAAGCCTTTACCTAAATAAAGAGCGGCTTCCTTCGTTTAAAATTTTCTGGCAGATTTAAAAAAAACTCAATGCCCTTCAACTGGAGTCAGCTTTAATCAATCTCCACTTTAATTCTGTGATGCATATGTCATGCTTTATTATATTTTGCTTCAGATAAATTTCACTGAGCAAGAAAAATCAAGGGAGCACAGTGGGTGAAAATTTACTCAAGAAATTAAGTTTGTCATTAATACAAATGATAAGCCATCTGGATCAGCAATAAGGGTCTGCTACTAAAGAGTGTTTTTAAAGGGTGCATGATTTTTATTACACCGCTCGGCAATGGCACCTAATGTACAAAGCGTGTATTTTAATCAGAGAAGGCGGCATGCTAATTAAACAATACTTAATAATTGTCACTATCATTTATGAATAGTGACATTCAAGTCTACCACATTCAAGTCTACTCTGAGGAATACCTGGAAACTTAGTGAAACCTTCAAACACAATTCCTATGGATAGAATTAAAAAGTAAAAATAATCATCGTTTTGCATTGAAAAAAAAAAAATTCAATGAACTGTCATACAGTAGATTCCTTTAGGAGTGGCCTGTTCCCAGTTTTCCCCCTTTACCACCTGTTTCTCCTGAAGAACAGAGGCTGACAAGCTGAGGACCGTGTCAGGTTTCGCTGACATCCCCAACCCAGCAGGGAGGGCTGGCTTTCAAGCAAATTGCTTCCACTGTTTTAGAGACTTTGGGGGGAAGAAATGAATGATCTGTTTGTAACAGGCTCTCTCTCTGTGTCTTATTTGTATAGATAATTTGAATTGTGTTAAACGTTAGAGACATTAAAAATCTACTAAGAAGCCCAAATGGTAGCCACCCCACTCTCCTGGTGGGTTTCAAAGTCAAGATCAAGGTCTTTAGGGGCAAAGGCAGGAGGGTATATTTAGTCTTCTTAACATGGCTGAGTCTCTCTCTTAGTTAAAGTCCCTGACTGCTCATGAAGGTCGTGGCTGTAAGATCCTGGGACCGGGGAGGGATCTTTTGGGTTTTGACCTCCAGCCCCCTCACCAGAGCCCAGAAGGTCTGGAGGCCTGCTCCCCTTCCCCTCAGGTAGGTGCCCTCCACGAAAGGTCACCCTGACCCTAGAATATAGCTCAGCTTCATTTAGATCAGGATGAATGGTTGAGATGACCCCGCAACAATTTAACTTAGGGCATGCAAAGTTTACTCCCCAAATTAGGTGAAGATGACTCATGGTTCCCCAAATTTAAGTAACAAGCATTATAAATTGTATTTATTTTTTAACATCTTTATTGGAGTATAATTGCTTTGCAATGGTGTGTTAATTTCTGCTTTATAACAAAGTGAATCAGCTATATATATACATATATCCCCCTATCCCCTCCCTCTTGCCTCTCCCTCCCACCCTCCCTATCCAACCCCTCTGAGTGGTCACAAAGCACCGAGCTGATCTCCCTGTGCTATGCGGCTGCTTCCCACTAGCTATCTATTTGACATTTGGTAGTGTATATATGTCCATGCCACTCTCTCACTTCGTCCCAGTAAATTTTATTTGAAAGCCCACCAAAATTTTATGTTAAAGCCCACCATCATTTTTGCTTTTCTTCTTTGCTGTATTTTCCAAAATTTCTACAGTGAGTATATACTATTTTTGTCACACGAAATATTTTTTCAAACACCTTAGTCTTAAATCCACCACATGAGCATACTATTTTGCTGCAAATGTTATTTAAGAAAGTAATAAGCTCTGTGTATTTCTTAATGCCTTTGTAAGTTAGTGACATAAACTGTGGCTCATGTGCCCTAGAGAATATACATCTGCTGATCATATAGTATAACTGAGGAAGACCCTATGGGGCCTCCCTGGACAGACCCCTCCCCCCATATCCTCTGCCTGCCTCTTGTCTGTAGAAAACCTATAGTTATCTCAGGCCTCCCCTGAGTCACAAAACCCTGGCTCAAGAATTAATGATTGAAAGGATGTGAACATGTAGTGACAAAAGTATCAGTTGGGCCAGGAGAACTGGTAACAATTTAAACAGTAAATCAGCCATGTGGCAGTCACAGAACCTTTAGTTCCTCCCTGAAGGACATAGATAAAAGCATTTGATGCACATTCCTGAGCTGTTTTACAGATACTAAAGCCTCCCCCAAATGGAAGAAGCTAACTGCATGATGATGGTGAGCACGTAGCCCCCAGAGCAACTGGAGCCTGAGGATTGATGATGTTAACTCCTATGACACCATCCTGATGATTGGTTCCCTCACCATCAACCAATCAGATACTTGTGCACAAGTTGATCACCTACCCTACAGCACCCCCCTCCCTCACTTTACCCTTGAAAACACTTTCCTGAACCCCATCAGGAAGTTCTGGGTTTTGACCATCAGTTGCCCACACTCCTTGTGTGGTGCCTACGATAAGTCCTGCACATTCCTTCACACCTGCATACCACAACCCAGTAGATTGTCAGTAGATTGGCTTTACCGCACACAAGGCCAGAGGACCCAATATTGGTAACAACAGGGCAAAACCTACCTCAGTCTTGACACCCCCTCCAGCTGCCTGCCCTAGGGAGAAACAAATTTCCTACTTGAACTAATAGCTAACAATTTTGAGCAAGCCAGACCTGCTCTAAGGGCTTTGCATAAACCACTCCCTTAAACCACACAACAGCCCTAAAACTGGGTCCTATTACAATCCATCCTCACCGGTGAGGACTTAGAATGGGAGATGAGGGAATTCCCTGGCAGTCCAGTGGTTAAGATTCGGCACGTTCACTGCCGAGGGCCCGGGTTCAATCCCTGGTCAGGGAAATAAGATCCCACAAGCCTCGAGGTATGGCCAAAAAAAAAAAAAAAAGAAGAAGAAGAAGAATGGGAGATGATAGGAAAGGTAACGGTGTATCCAGGATTTGAACCCAACCCCATTTATGTCCACACCACACAAGAAAAACTCCTGATTTCCTACCCTCAAATTCCCAGTGCTCCTTTATTTCACTATGAATTACTTTTAGAAGCTTATCCTTTTAATAATGACCATGAAAATGTACAAATCAGAAATTTGAAAACTCCAGCTGACACATCTTTTGTTACAGCGACATCAGTGAGCTTCAAGATAATTAAAAGGAATACAAAACATTCCAAATGAGTCTTAAAAGAAAGCTCAATGAATCTCCGACTTTGAAAATTCAATTCAGAAATAAGTTGTCTACGGCTTCCATGGTGGTGCAGTGGTTGAGAGTCCGCCTGCCAATGCAGAGGACACGGGTTCGTGTCCCGGTCCGGGAAGATCCCACATGCCGCGGAGCGGCTGGGCCTGCGAGCCATGGCCGCTAAGTCTGCACGTGCGGAGCCTGTGCTCTGCAACAGGAGAGGCCACAACAGTGAGAGGCCCGTGTACCGCCAAAAAAAAAAAAAAAAAAAAAAAGAAAGAAGTTGTCTAATCGAATGAAGATGCAAGAGGCTAATTATTTCAGATCTCTAATCCTTGATGTTAAAGTCAAATAAGAGTACTTTTAGATCTGACCTAATTTTTAACAGAATTTACTCTTTTTTTAAACTTTATTGAGGTACAGTTCACAAATAAATTGTAAGATATTTAAAGTGTACATTGTGATGATTTGATATGTGTATACATTGTGAAAGGACGATTTGACACAATTTTAGTGATAAAAGTATGAGGTACTGGCTCCAAACTTTGCAGAGATCCTCGAGGGATCTTATAATAAATGATACCAGATGCTATGTTTGGTTTATTTATATAATTTTACAGATAAAATAAAATGAGAAATAAAGGCTGATTTTCATTCTTTTAAAATTTTTATTATTTATTTATAATTTTTATTTTCCTTATTTATATTATTTATTTATATTTTTATTATTTTAACAGTGGTGACCACCATAGTAGCAGTAGTGGGTAGAATATTGTCCCGCCAAAATTCATGTTCCCCCCAAACCTCAGAATGTGATCTTATTTGGAAACAGGGTCTTTGCAGATGAAATCGGTTAAGGATCTTGAAATGAAATCATCCTGGATTTCAGGTGGGCCCTAAATCCAATAACTGATATCCTTATAAGAAGGGAAGAAAACACACAGAGAGACACAGAGAAAAACACTATGTGAAGACAGAGGCAGAGATTGGAGTGATGTGGCCACAAGCCAAGGAACAGCAGGAACCACCAGGAGATGGAAGAGGCAGGAAGGATTCTCCCCAGGAGACTTCAGAGGGAACACGGCCATGCTGACACCTTGATTTTGGACTTCGGTCTCCAGACCCATGAAAGAATAAATTTCTGCTGTCTTAAGCCATCAGTTCTGTGGTAATTTGTTACAGCAGCCTTAGGAAACTCATACAGAGCTATAAAGGCCTATGTTAATATGTAGCATGATGGAGGTGACCACCATAATTACTAAAAGGTAGTTCTTCAGCTTCGTACAGTAAGGGCCTCTCCCCCTTTCATAACAGACAGACAGGAAAGAAGTACTTCTTTCCAAGGCAGAAACAAAGGTGATAGACTGGAAAGAGCTAGAAAAAAAGAGAGGGAGAGACCATTCAGATGGGAAAGGACGTTCTGAGGAGCCTCCATCTTTCAGGTTCCTCCAGTCCTGAGAACCAGGGTTGGGATGTTCTGTTAATAATAAACAGCCACTTTCGGACTTCCCTGGTGGCGCAGTGGTTAAGAATCTGCCTGCCGATGCAGGGGACACAGGTTCGAGCCCTGGTCCGGGAAGATCCCACATGCCGCGGAGCAACTAAGCCCATGTGCCACAACTACTGAGCTCTCACGCTACAACTACTGAAGCCCGCGCGCCTAGAGCCTGTGCTCCGCAACAAGAGAAGCCACCGCTATGAGAAGCCCGCACACTGCAACGAAGAGTAGCCCCTGCTTGCTGCAACTAGAGAAAGCCTGCATGCAACGAAGACCCAACGCAGCCAAAAATAAATAATAAATTTGTTAAAAATAATCATAATAATAAACAGCCACTTTTGTTACTGTCTTGGGAGCACCAGCAGCAATGAACCAGCCATCTTTCCATGAATGACAAGTCTAGGGCAACACTTGTCTAATGTATGTCTACTTGGAGATGGTGCCCAGCTCACCCACAACAAAAACCACTACCCACCTTATATGAATAACTCACCACCCAAGGTTGTAGAAACACATAACGCAGCAAAATTAAGAGTGGGCACTCTAGGGCTTCCCTGGTGGCGCAGTGGTTGAGAGTCCACCTGCCGATACAGGGGACACGGGTTTGTGCCCCGGTCCGGGAGGATCCCACATGCCGTGGAGCGGCTGGGCCCTTGAGCCATGGCCACTGAGCCTGCGCGTCCAGAGCCTGTGCTCCGCAACAGAGAGGCCACAACAGTGAGAGGCCTGCGTACCGCAAAAAAAAAAAAGAAAAAAGACTGGGCACTCTAACAGGATAGGGAGGAGCAGGTGGTGATGGGACAGGAAAGCCTTGTCTGGCACCAACCCCTAAAAAGCCAGAATTAAATGGGGTTGGCTTGAATCCCACTTCTGGGCATGTGCCCAGACAAAACTATAATTGGAAAAGATATATACACCCCTATGTTCATAGCAGCACTGTTTACAAGACATGGAAGCAACCTAAATGTCCATCGACAGATGAATGGATAAAGAAGATGCGGTACATATACACAATGGAATATTACTCAGCCATGAAAAAGAATGAAATAATGTCATTTGCAGCAACATGGATGGACCTAGAGATTACCATACTAAGTGAAGTAAGTCAGACAGAGGAGACCAATACCATATGCTATCACTTATATGTGGAATCTAAAATAAGATACAAATCAACATACCTAGGAAACAAAAACAGACTCACAGATATAGAGAACAGACTTGTGGTTGCCAAGTGGGAGGGGTGTAGGGGAAGGAAGGAATGGGAGTTTGGGATTAGCAGATGCAAACTATTATATACAGAATGGAAAAACAACAAGGTCTTACTGTATAGCACAGGGAACTATGTTCAATATACTTTGATAAGCCATAATGGAAAAGAATATGAAGAGGAATATATATATATGTGTGTGTGTGTGTGTATATATATATATATATATATATATATAAAACTGAGTCATTTTGCTGTACAGAAGAAATTAACACAACATTGTAAATCAACTATACTTCAATAAAATTTAAAAAAAAAAAGAAAAAACAGGGTCTGCTTGGAGATGCCCACTGCCCCCTATTACATAAAAACAAAATGAAAAAACCATAAAGGGAAATGTGATAAATTTGAGCTACACAAATACAAGATACAGTATAAACAAAATTCAAAGGTAGTTGACAAACTGAAGGAAATATCTGCAGCATATACCATAGTCCGAGTTTTACAGAATGTCAAAAGTTCTAACAAATCAATTTTTACAAAGATGAACGCCAACTGAAAAAGTGGGCAAAAGGCAAATCACAAAATAAGTACAAATGGTCACTGAAAGTACAACAAAAATGCCTATCCTTCCTAGTAATCGAAGTTGTGAAAAACTCAAAGTAAGGTGTCACTTTTTGACAATAACATGGGCATACTTTTTTTTAATTTTTAAATTTTATTTATTTATTTTTGGCTGCATTGGGTCTTCATTGCTGCACACAGGCTTTCTCTAGTTGTGGCGAGCGGGGTCTACTCTGTTGCACCGCGTGGGCTTCTCATTGCGGTGGCTTCTCTTGTTGTGGAGCATGGGTTCTAGGTGTGTGTAGCTGTGGCACATGGGCTCAGTAGTTGTGGCACACGGGCTTAGGTGCTACGTGGCATGTGGGATCTTCTCGGACCAGGGCTTAAACCCGTGTCCCCTGCATCGGCAGGCGGACTCTCAACCACTGCGCCACCAGGGAAGCCCCTACATGGACATCCATTTTTAAAAGAAATAAGATTATCCGCAAATGTGGATTAAGGATTGGAGACATTTGCCTGGAAGGCAAACTTTCGTATACCTTCAGAAAGCCTCAAAGTGGGTCTATCCTTTGATCCTTCAACTTCACATGTAGGAATTTATCCTAAAAAAACAGTCGGGGTGACCCCTAGGATTCATCTACAAGGACATTCAACAGGGCATTGATACAATGGGAGGGTGAGGAGGAGGGAAGAGGAAAAAAAGAAATAATGTTATTGTTCGTTAATTATGCCTACGCATCACTGAAAACTCCTATGCAATCACTAAGAATAACCTATAGGGCTTCCCTGGTGGCGCAGTGGTTGGGAGTCTGACTGCCGATGCAGGGGACACGGGTTCAAGCCCTGATCTGGGAAGATCCCGCGTGTCACGGAGCAACTGGGCCCGTGAGCCATGGCGCGTCCGGAGCCTGTGCTCCGCAACGAGAGGCCGCGGTATTGAGAGGCCCGCGCACCGCGATGAAGAGTGGCCCCCGCTCGCCGCAACTAGAGAAAGCCCTCGCACAGAAACGAAGACGCAACACGGCCATAAATAATTTTTTTTTTTACAAAATCACCTATAATTTTTATAGGTGATTTTTACTTTTTCTTGGTACTTTCCTGTACATGGTAACTTCTCTACACCAAACATGCATTGCTTTGTGATCAGATTTTCTTCCACCAAGAAATCCATCTTTATAAAGGTTAACAGAAGCGCTCTGCGCTTAGTCCACGGCCCTCCCAGGCTGGGAACCGGACATGTGCATCGGACTCAGATTCAAAACACCCGGTGCGCGGGCGAGAGCTACCGGGCGCGGGAAGGAACCGCGGGGTCAGCTCGCTCGGCCCGAGCGCGGCCAGGGCGTAGGCGGGATCCTGGGCGCCGAGGAGGGGTGGCTGGAGGCTTGTTTGCGAAAGTCTATGCAGCCAGCTAAGTTCACCCTCACGGAAGAGTTAGGTGAGGCAGGCCTCACAACCCGAACCTGGACACCTGGCCCGGGACAGAGGCGCGGACCCGGGTGCGCGTGCGCGTAGGCCTCGCGGCCCCGCCTCTCGTTCCTCCCCTCCTGCCCGGCCAGTCCCAGAAAGCCCCGCGCGCCGGTTTCCAGGGCGACGCGTCAGAGCCAGGAGGCCGCGAGGTTGGCGCTGCAGCGGCAGCCGCGCGGAGCAGGTAACAGACCCGCTGCCGCCGCGCCCCACAGCCGAAAGTCTCCGCCCTGCCCCAGCCGAGCCTGCTGCTAACTTTCCGAGTCTTCCGGTGTCGCCCGGTTCCTCAGTCCTGGCCCCTGCCCAGCTCGGGCCTCGCTGCTTGGCTCTGCAGTTGGTAACGTAGGCAAGCCGTGAGGCCGCTTCCTCCTGCAAAGCGCAGCCTGGTGAAGAGCGGCCCTCGGCGTCCTTCTTCCCAGTTCAGACACTGTGACTGCGCCCACGCAACACACTCACAAGCCCACGCTGGCCCGGGGACCCGCGGACCAGCCCGCACGCGGACTGGCCGCTGGAGGCTTTCGGGCAGGGGGCGGTGCCGAGCTGGCCCGGGTATGGCCCGGGGGAGGGGCCCGGCCAGTCACCTTACCCGCCTTCCGGCCACGCCTTCTTCCTGCCCCGCCACGCTGGGGCCGATTTCACCCCTTCACCAACTTGCAGGCTTTCGCCGACATTTTTCTTTTATATCTGAATCTGTCACCTTAAATTTTGCATCTGCCTGCTTGCTTTTGCTTTGTTTTTTCCTTCTAACCTTAGCGCTGACATTTCCCTAATCCCCATCCCTGGGAAATCTGAATCCTTTGCAGTGTCTTCTGTGTTTTTGTCCCTCACCCGCTCAACTCAGCCTTGGAGCCCTCTGTCCACAATTTCCCGGTGGTGCTTTAACATTTCCTTGCCACACGTGTGCCAGCGGTTAAGTTTTCAGGCCAGTTTTTCACTGCCACCCATGACCTCGAACTTTTTTTTTTTAATCTACCCTCACTTCCTAGGTGAATTCATCCAGTCTCATAGGCTCAAAACCCATCTAAATGCGAGTGAACCCCACATGTGTAGCTGCAGTCCTGACCCTCCTCTGAACTTCAGACGCATGTCTGCCTGCCCATATCTCTGCTTAGATGTCTAAGGCATCTCGAGCACAGCAAGTCGAGAACATTCCCGCAAACCTGCTCCTCCCTTGCTTTTACCCACCCCAGTTACTGGAAGCCATTCTCCCAAGTTGTCTGGGCATTAGTGTCCTCCTTGACTCCTGTTTCTCTCCCTCCCCACATTCAGTCTGTCAACACATCCTTCAGAACGTATCCAATGCCCACTGTCAGCACCCTGGTCCAGGCCTGGATTATTTCAGTAGCCTCCTAATTGGTCTCCCTGCCTTGAGTATAGACAGCCTTATGCTGTTTTCTTTTTCTGTGTTATTTCATGTACGTTTTTTTTTTGAAGTATATGAATTTTATAGTTTCCATAGATAAAAATACAACATTTTTAGTATGCATTTTTGCGACTTTTAAACAAAGTAGACGAAGCTACGTAAGCACCTTACGATTAAGCTAAAAATTGAAAGATGCCCTTTAGCTTTCTGAGATATATGACAGTGTCTCTGGATAGATCTATGGCAAGAACTTTAAAACTGACTTTACGGAAGAATGAAAGAATTCTTCCAAGTGAGAAAAAAAGTCACGTAGGAATTTACGCTCTGTCTGTTCTGTATTCTTTCTTTTTTGGTTTTTTAGAGAAGCACCAAAAGAGGCAAATTGAAATGAAGACAAGTGAGCATTCCTACGCTGATCACTTTGATAGTAAGTACCTGGGCGCTGATACTCCAGTCAGGCACAGCGTGAGGCAGTGATTGATATGACAGGTCCCTGCCCTCAGGGAGCTAATGGCCCCAGACACCTGTCCCCTTGCCAGTTGCAAACCCCCAGCCTCCATTGTCTCTTTTTCCATCTAGTGAAACCCTGACGGACCAAAGTATAATGGTAGGGCAGCTGCAACTTGCAGAGGGTCTATAGGATGTTCCGCCCTCCAGCCTCCCCTTGTCCTGTCACTTCATAGAGGCTCTTAAAGCCACCTGAGGGGAATCTCCTCCATCTTCAGCTGCCACAACTGCAACCCCCCTGTGGTTTGGATCTCACCCACTCCCACTTGCTGTCACTCTCGGCTGTCCATTCTCTCACCTGTGTCATCACCTCTTCCATCTTGACTGGCGCTTTCCCTCGGCTTTTAAACATGCTCAAGGGCTTCCCTGGTGGCGCAGTGGTTGGGAGTCCGCCTGCCGATGCAGGGGACGCAGGTTCGTGCCTCAGTCCAGGAGGATCCCACATGCCGCGGAGCGGCTGGGCCCGTGAGCCGTGGCCGCTGAGCCTGCGCGTCCGGAGCCTGTGCCCCGCAACGGGAGAGGCCACAACAGTGAGAGGCCCGCGTACCGCAAAAAAAAACATGCTCAAGACCTCCCATCACAAAAGAAACAGAAACAAACTTCCTTGACCTCAGTTCTCTTTCATTTTCCAGTTATTGCTCAATTTCTCATCCCCCTTGACAGGCAAACTTTGGTAAAGAATTGCCATATTCAGTGTGTGCATTCCCTGCCTCTCATTCCTCGACCCACTCCAGTCTGCCCTGCACTAACACCGCTCATCAGACGTTCCCGGCCACGTCTTGTTCAGTCTCTCAGCAGCACGTAAGTTTGACACTGCTGCTCCCCTCCCACTCGCGAAGCACTGTCTTCCCTGGGCTTCTGCACCCTCAGCCACGCCCAGCCTTCTGATCCTCCGGCTCCCATAGGTCCAGCTGCTGGGCAGCAGTGCCTCTTCATACCTCTCAGACCCCTGCAACTCAACACGCGCGAGACCTGGCAGTCTCCCACCACCCCACCCACTGGGACCCCTTGACCTTTTCCCTCACCCCAGCATCCAGTGGGTCACCAAGTCCTGGTGACATTGTCCCCTGTGCATCTTTCACATCATCACGGGCGCCTTGGTCCAAGCTCCCGCCTTCCTTCGTCCCGCCTCCTGCATCCGCTGCTCTCTGACTCTTCCCTCTTCTGTTCTCCCCCGCTGCAGCCAGAGTCACCTCTTCGGGAGGCAGCGCAGATCATCCCTTCCCCAGCCTCTCTCTCTTTTGCTTACTGCTAGCTGGCTGTTCCTCTTGGATGAAAGATCCAGACCATAAACATGCCTTCCAGTGACCCTGCAGCTGTTCACCCCCCGACCTCTGGAGCCCCATCTGGAACCGCTGGCCCTTGTCACGGGGCCCAGCCACAGGGGCCTCCTCTACGCGCCAGCCCTGGCACTGCCTTCTCTGTGCTGTTCTTCCTTCCCACCCTCCATTCCTCTTTGCCCAGTCAATTCCCACTGACCCTGCATATCTCAACTTAGAATGCACCGCTCTAGGGAAACTCCCAGGTCACTGTCTAGATCAGGCTTCTTTGCCATATATCCTCACAGAGTTGTAGCTCTTTCCTTTAAAACACTTAGAACAGTCACTGTTGTGATTATTTTATTACCGACGTGTTAGCTCCACGAAAACAGACACATTTCTGTGTTCATTATACCCTCCACACCTCACACAGCTCCTGGCACATGGTACACACTCAAATGTGTGTTGAAAGAATGAATGAAACGGACATTCGAATGTGTAACATCAAATGTGGGATATTTTCGTAGAATTTTATTAAAATAGACAGAGTGAAAATTCTAGTAAAAAGGAATCAGGTCAACACTGTAAATTAAAAAGAAATGTGGCAGTGGCCGGGAGGGGGCGCTAAAAGTTCACGCGTCTGTGCATGTAGCCCTAGAGTGTGGGCTCTTCCTGTAGCCCATGCAGGAGCTGCATTTGCCGCCACCTGCTGGGAGCAGAGAGGCACAGCTTCTAACCCTGAAGGCGCTGCCTTGGGAAGCTGAGTCTGGGGATGAATTTGAGCTCTTTGTCAACAATCAATTAAATATATAAAATTGTTAAATAACCAAAACCTACATAACTTGTCTATAACCATCCAAAGCTTGAATGGCACAATTCCATGTTATCCAATAAAGCCTGAGATTTCTGATGTATATAGGTATATTTAATTGATGGGCTTTCATGCCGGACTAAACCTTAAACGTCATTGAAAACAGCAAACTTCGTACATTAAACCATTGAGGCCAGGCAGCTAGCTAGTAGTGGCAGAGCTGGAACTAGGACTCAGACATCTCGCCACACAAGCCTTTTTCCTTCTGTAGCATACTTCCTCTCTTCTTAATTCCAGTGTTCATTCCTTTCTTTTTTCGGCTGCGTTGGGTCTTCGTTGCTGTGCGTGGGTTTTCCCTAGTTGTGAAGAGCAGGGGCTACTCTTTGTCGCGGTGCGTGGGCTTCTCATTGTGGTGGCTTCTCTCGTTGCAGAGCACGTGCTTTAGGCACGCGGGCTTCCGTACTTGTGGCTCATGGGCTTCAGTACTTGTGGCTCGCAGGCTCTAGAGCACAGGCTCAGTAGTTATGGTGCACGGGCTTAGCTGCTCCATGGCATGTGGGATCTTCCCAGACCAGGGATCGAACCCATGTTCCCTGCATTGGCAGGCAGATTCTTAACCACTGTGCCACCAGGGATGTCCCCCAGTGTTCATTCTTAAACTTCCTTTCTTCAATATTAGAGCAACCACATTTCTGAAGCCAAAAATTGGGACACATCATCTTAAAAGTGGACACAGTGTTAGAAATCGTGTTCTTGAAAGCCTTGAGGTATGTGATCATCTTGCCTATTTTTATAACTATTTTTATAAGCTAAGGGAAGAGCTTTTCTGGTATTTAACATTCTGCTGAACTTTAAGTCAAAGAGTTCAGGCCTTTTGTTTTGTAGGAAGACCCTCAACCTGGGTCTGGTCGGTGTCTCCCCCTGACCTGACTCAGGCCTGATCCTGGCAGGGAGACCACAGGGATGACCCTGTGCTCTTCTCAGTTTCCGGGAGGCACATGAGGTCCCCCTGTCCCACTGGTGGTGCGGGCCTTGCTGACCTGGTGATGGTCAAGGTGTCTGCCAGGTTTCTCCACAAAGCCACCCTCTTTCCTTTTGTATTTGATTAGTGTTATCCCAGATCCCGTTCTTTATCAGACTTCTGTTCACTGGCCTTTAGCATCCACTGACAAGTCCTGCCTGCTTCAACTACCTCTCTGATAGCCATCAAACAGTCATTGACCCTTTCAGCCATTCCTTGTACATTTATTAGCTGTCATTCTACCATAAGGAAGAGCTTTCTCTGTTTATTTATTCATTTGTATTAGTATGGACTCATGGGTTCCTATCTTATTTAATAGGTTGTCATCTTATTTCATCCTTATTTATTTTGATGCTCAAATTGTCCTAGATTTGATCAGTGAAAACTTCAAGTTGGCTTCTGTGTCCTTTTTCACATACCAGCCTTATCTTGTACTTTGCCTGCCCCAAGCCTGGAATCGTCCATTTCTCTGAGGAACCCTAATTCCCTTTAGTAGAGAATGGTATTTAGTGGAGAATGATGCTGAGTGTGCTTATTGTTACCGGGGTGTCATTGCTTCTAGGCCTTCGGCAGAGTTAGAAAAATTACCCCCACACACACGCGCGCGCACACACACACACACACACACAGGCACGCACATATGCACATATACGCACATAGATTGGTAACTAGCTATCCTCGTGTGTGTGTATATATATATATAATATATATAAAATATGTGTGTATATATTATATTAACCCAATATTCCCTATTCTAATCGCACACCTCAGTTATTTCTAGACGTCCCCCTTTCTATGTAAGTAAAACCCTTTCAGGCAGAAATAAACTTGTCTTCTATGATTCTAAATATATTTATTTATTTCCTCAATTATCTTGTTTGCTCTGTGTAATTAATTTCCTGATCTTGCCACTACCTGTCACCTTTTGTCACACACCCCCACACTTCTCCTCCCCACCCAGCCCTCTCAGCCTCCGGGCATGCCTCCACCGAAGCCCCTGCGCAAGGGCCAGCCTTCTTGCTCTTTAAAATCCCCGTCCTGAGTGCTTGATAAGGGAGTTTGCTCGTTTCCCCAGCTAGTTTTTCTGAAACCATCCCACCAGCTCCCCAGAGTTGGTGATCTTTCTCCTAGGTGTAGTCCAGACAAGGTATAGCAAGATGGTTTTGAGAGCGTTAAGTTATTTCCCCAAAGCACGTGAAGTCATCCTCTTCATTGACTTCTTGAAGTTGATAATAGTATGTTTCATTTACATTTTAATAGCCTGCTTTTAGTCTCATTTTGATTTATGATGTTTTTCATGATAACTTCTATTAGTCTCCTGTTGCTGCTCTAACAAATACCACAAACTCTGGCTTAGAACAACACAGATTTATTCTCTTATAGTTCTGGAGGTCAGAAGTCTGAAGTGAGTCTCATAAGGCTAAAAATTAAGATATCAGCAGGGTTGGTCCCTTCCAGGGATTCCAGGGGAGAATCCATTCCCTTGCCTCTTAACAGCTTCTAGAACAGCCAGTATTTGGCCTGTGACCCCCTTCCAACACCCTCAAAGCCAGCAGGAAAACATCTGTCTCTGCCTCTTCCTCCCTCATCCCACTGCTATCTTCTGACTGACTCCCCCTGTGTACCTCTTATAAAGGTTTTTGTAATTGTATCAGGCCCACATGGATAAACCAGGATAATTCAGGATAATCTCCCCACCTCAATCAATATCCTTCAAGTGGTCATCTGCAAAGTTCCTTTTGCTCTATGCAGTTATCACATTGTGTTCACAGGTCCTGGGGATTCACAGTTTCTAGGGATTAAGATGTGGACATCCTTCGGGGCAGGGGACAGTATTCAGCCTAACACAGTACCAAATGTGGCCTAAATCTTAAAACTAGGATTTTAACTCCTTTCTTTATGGCAGGTGATGAGCAACATGTAGACAATGATTAGGAACATGACTTGGAGATCTTTGCATATCCACACATACAAAGATATATTTCAGTCTTTTATTTATTTATTTATTTTTTTTTGCGGTACGCGGGCCTCTCACTGCTGTGGCCTCTCCCATTGTGGAGCACAGGCTCCGGACGCGCAGGCTCAGCTGCCATGGCTCACGGGCCCAGCCGCTCCGCAGCATGTGGGATCTTCCCGGACCAGGGCACGAACCCGTGTCCCCTGCATCGGCAGGCGGACTCTCAACCACTGCGCCACCAGGGAAGCCCCAGTCTTTTATTTTTTTAACAACCAGGCAGTATCAGCATTACTATTAATCATGGGTACAATAACAACGTTTCATCCAATTTTTAAATTTTTGCCATTCTGATAGGTGAAACTGGAATCTAATTCTTTTGATTGGCATTTCATTAAGAGCAAGTTTGAAAAACATTTTATATATATTTTTGGTTGTCTGTGTTGCTGTAATGTGCTTGTTCTGTAATGTGTTCATACCCTTTGCCCATTTTACTTATGGAGTATCATAAGAGTTCTTTGTAAGTTAAGGAATTAGCTCTTTGTCATATGTGTTGAAAATAGTTTTCTCAGTTTCTGAAGTGCCTTTTAACATTATGATTTTTTTTTTGTTATAGAGAAGTTTTAAATTTTTATATATGCATCCAAAATAGGAGCACTTAAATACATAACAGAAAAAAAGGGAGAAATTGACAGCAGCACAATAATAATAGGGGACGTTAACACTCCACTTACATTGATGGACAGATCATCCAGACAGAAAATCAATAAGGAAGTTCTGGCTTTAAATGACATATGAGAACACATATATATATAGATAGATAGATTTTTTGGGGGGGGTGCTTTTTCCATCCAAAAGCAGCAGAATACACATTCTTTTTACGTGCACATGGGACATTCTTCAGGACAGATTACATACTAGGCTACAAAACAAGTCTCGGTAAATTTAAGAATATTGAAATATATCAAGCATCTTTTCTGACTGCAATGCTATGAGACTAGAAATCAACTGCAAGGAGAAAAAAAAAGACAGCAAAAAAAACAAACACATGGAGGCTAAATAATATGCTACTAAACAACCAATGGATCACTGAAGAAATCAAATCAGATATTAAAAAAATACCTGGAGACAAATGAAAGCAAGAACACAAGGATCCAAAATCCATGGGATGCAGCAAAAGCATTTCTAAGAGGGAAGCTTATAGCAGTACAAGCTTACCTCAGGAAACAAAAAATCTCATATAAACAACCTAACCTTACATCTAAAGGAACTAGAGAAAGAAGAACAAACAAGACCCAAAGTTAGTAGAAGGAAAGAAATCATTAAGATCAGAGCAGAAATAAATAGAGACTAAGACACAATAGAAAAGATCAATGAAACTAAGAGCTGGTTCTCTGAAAAGATACACAAAATTGATAAAACTTTAGCCAGACTCATCAAAAAAAAAAAAAAAGAGGCCCGAATCAATAAAATCAGAAATGAAAAAGAAGTTACAACTGACACCACAGAAAAACAAAGGATCATAAAAGATTACTACGACCAACTATATTCCAATAAAATGTACAACCTAGAAGAAATGGACAAATTCCTAGAAATGTACAGTTTCCCAAGACTGAACCAGGAAGAAATAGAAAATATGAACAGACCAATTACAATTTCATTAGTAATGAAATTGAATCAGAAATAATAATTTTTTTTAAAGTTTCAACAAACTAAAGTCCAGGACCAGATGGCTTCACAGGTGAATTCTACCAAACATTAGAGAAGAGTTAACACCTATCCTTCTCAAACTATTCCAAAAAAATTGCAGAGGAAGGAATGTTTCTGAACTCATTTTACAAGGCCAGCATCACCCTGATACCAAAACCAGACAACGATATCACCAAAAAAAAAAAATTATAGGCCAATATCACTGACGAACATAGATGCAAAAATGCTCAACAAAATATTAGCAAACCAAATCCAACAATACATTAAAAGGGTCATACACCATTATCAAGCAGGATTTATCCCAGGGATGCAAGGATGATTCAATATCTGCAAATCAATCAATCAATGTGATACACCACATTAACAAATTGAAGAATAAATACCATATGACCATCTCAGTAGATGCAGAAAAAGCTTTTGACAACAGCTAACATCAATTTATGATTACAAAAAAAAAAAACCCTCCAGAGAGTGAGTATAGAGACCCAACATAATAAATGCTATATACGGCATAATAAATGCTATATATATATATATTTTATATATATATATATATATATATATATATATATATATATATATATATATATACAGTTCACAGCTAACATCATACTCAATGATGAAAAGCTGAAAGCGTTTCCCCTAAGATCAGGAACCAGACAAGGATGCCCACTCTCACCACTTTTATTCAACATAGTGTTGGAAGTCCTAACCACAGCAATCGGACAAGAAAAAGGAATCCAAATTGGAAAGGAAGCAGTAAAACTGTCACTGCAGATGACATGATACTATACATAGAAAATCCTTAAGACGCCACCAAAAAACTCCTGGAACTCATCAATCAATAAAGTTGAAGGATACAAAATTAATATAGAGAAATCTGTTGCATTTCTATATACTAACAACAAGCTATCAGAAAGAGAAATTAAGGAAACAGTCCCATTTACCATCACATTAAAAAGAATAAAATACCTAGGAATAAACCTACCTAAGGATGTAGAAGACCTGTACTTGGAAAACTATAAGACACCAATTAAATATACTGAAGATGACACAAACAGATGGAAAGATATACTGTGTTCATGGATTGGAAGAATTAGTATTGTCAAAATAACCATCCTACCAAAGGCAATCTACAGATTCAATGCAATCCCTAGCAAAATACCAAGGACACTTTTCACAGAACTAGAACAAATAATTTTAAAATTTGTATGGAGGCACAAAAGACCCCAAATACCCAAAACAATCTTGAAAAAGAACAGAGCTGGTGGTATCACACTCCCTGACTTCAGACTATACTACAAAGCTACATTAATCAAAACAGTATGGTACTGGCACAAAAACAGCCACATAGATCAATGAAACAGAATAGAGAGCCCAGAAACAAAACCATGCACTTATGGTCAACTAATCTAACACAGAGGAGGCAAGAACATACCATGGAGAAAAGACAGCCTCTTCAATAAGTAGTGCTGGGAAAACTGGACTGCTCCATGTAGAAGAATGAAATTAGAGCATATTCTAACACCATATACAAGAATAAACTCAAGGATACACTAATATGTATAAAACAGATAAGTAATAATAACCTGCTGTATAAAAAAATAAATAAAATTTTTAAAATAAATAAATAAACTCAAGGAACTTCCCTGGTGGTCCAGTGGTAAAGAACCTGCCTTCCAATGCAGGAGACGTGGGTTTGATCCCTGGTTAGGGAACTAAGATCCCACATGCCACGGGGCAACTAAGCCCAGGCACCACAACTACTGAGCCCACACAACTCAACTAGAGAAACTGCGTGCCACAAACTACAGAGCCCACATGCTCTCGAGCCTGCACGCCACAACTATAGAAGAGAAGACCCGCATGCCACACCTAGAGAGAAGCCTGTATGCTGCAACGAAAGATCCTGCACGCCTCGACAAAGATCCCATGTGCCAAAACTAAGACCCAACACAGCCAAATAAATAAATAAATAACAAATAAATCTTTTAATAAATAATAAAAATAAACTCAAAATGGATTAAAGACCTAAATGCAAGACTGGAAACCATAAAACTCCTAGAAGAAAACATAGGTGGGATGCTTTTCTTTTTTTGACCGCACCATGCAGCATGTGAGATCTTAGTTCCCGGACCAGGGATCGAATCTATGCCCCCCTGTAGGAAGTGCGGAGTCTTAACTACTGGACCACCAAGAAGTCCAGGTGGGACACTCTGACATAAATTGTAGCAATATTTTTTTTGATCTGTCTCCTAAGACAAAGGAAACAAAAACAAGAATAAACAAGCAGGACCTAATTAAACTTAAAAGCTTATGCACAGCCAGGGAAGCCACTGACAAAACAAGAAGACAACCTATGGACTGGGAGAAGATGTATGCAAATGATATAACCTATAAGGGGTTAATATCCAAAAATATATAAACAGCTCATACAACTCAATGTCAGAAAAACAAACAACCCCATTAAAAAATGGGCAAAAGATCTGAATAGACATTTCTTCAAAGGAGATATACAAATGGCCAAAAGGCACATGAAAGATGCTCAACATCATTAATCATCTGAGAAATGTAAATCGAAACCAAAATGAGATATCACCTGAAGCCTGTTAGAATGACTATGATCAAAAAGACCATAAATAACAAGTGTTGGGGAGGATGTGGAGGAAAGGGAGCCCTTGTGCACGGCTGATAAAAATGCAGGTTGGTGCAGCCACTGTGGAAAGCAGTATGGAATTTCCTCAAAAAACAAAAAATAGAACTACCACATGACCCAGCAATTCTACTCCTGGGTATATATCTGAAGAGAATGAAAACATTGATTCAAAAACATATATGCACCACAATGTTCATAGCAGCATTATGTACAATAGCCAAGATTTGGATGCAACTTAAGTGTCCATTACCAAATGAATGGATAAAGAAGATGTGGTATATATGTGTGTGTATACACACACACACACATACATATACATATACATGGAATACTACTTAGTCATAAAAAAGAATGAAATATTGCCATTTGCAACAACATGGATGGACTTGGAGGTTTTTATGCTAAGTAAAAATAGAGAAAGACAAATATTGTATGGTATCACTTATATGTGGAATCTGAAAAATAAAATAAACTAGTAAATGTAACAAAAAAGAAATAGACTCACAGATATAGAGAACAAACTAGTGGTTATGAGTGAGGATAGGGAGTGGAGAAGGGTAGGTGATAAGTACAAATTATCATGTATAAAATAAATAACCTACAAGGCTATATTGTACAGCACAGGGAATATAGCCAAAAATTTATAATAACTGTAAATGGAGTATAACCTTTAAAAATTGTGAGAATCACTATGTTGTACACATGAAACATATAATATTGTAAATCAAGTATATCTGAATAAAAAAGCTTTTAAAAAATTTTATGCAGCCATTTTTACTAATTGTTTCCTTTGTGGTTTGTGAGCTTTATTTCTTACACTCCATGTTTTCTTTCAACATTTACATTTTTAATTCATCTAATATTTAAGTGTAAGAAATGTAATAAGAATTCACTTTTGTTCTGATTTCCAGACAGATGTCTAGCCTGTTGCCCCACACCATCATTTCTTGGAAGTCTGCTTTTCTCCACCTTTATCTTATACTAGGTTTCCATATGTATTTGTTTCTGTTTCTGAACTCTTTATTACATTATATTGCTCTGTCTATTCAAGCACTATTATCAGGCTCTTTTAATGACTATAGCTTTATATCACAATATCTGATAGAGGTAGTCCCTTCTCATCATTTTTTAAAAATCCTTTTGTTCTTATGCATTTTTCATATTCATAATTATATGAATTTAGTATGATCTTGTCACATTTCCAAAAAAAGTTACTCTTGACATTTTTACTAGGAATACTGTGATTATGTACATTAAATTAGGGAGAATTTACATCTTTATCACCTTGGTCCTTCTTATATAAGAACACTATATGTCTTTCCAATTGCATAAATCTTCTTTTATTTCTTTCAGTAGTTTAAAAGTTTTTTTCATATTATTTGTATTAAACCTGTATCCGATGTTCTAAATTTTTAGCTGATATATAGTAAGTGGGATCTTTTTATCTATTTTCCAAGTCATTTCAGTTAACATATAGAAAAGATTGATTTTTATATCCATTTAATAACCAATAGTTTTATTGAATTCCCTTTATTTTATACTGTTGTATGGGGTTTTATAAGTTTAAAATCATGTTACCTGCACATAATAAATGATTTGCCGTTTCTTTTCCAATATTTATATATGTTATTTCTTTCCCATGTCTAATTTCATTGGCTAGTACCTCCAGAGCAATATTAATTAGCAGAAGTGATCATTGACATCTTTATCTAAATCCTTACAGCAATGTAAATTAATGGTTCACTGTTAAGCATGAGATTAGTTTTTAGTTTGAGATATGTATTAATATTTCTTTATCATATTGGGAAAGCATTCATTTAGGGCATCTTGAGTTGGGTCAGCACTAGTGAGAAGTTTTTCAGGAGTAATGGATATGGAGAAAGGACTTAAGAAGCATAGAGGCACCCTGAACATTCATTTATTTAGTCAATCTTTATTGAACACATTATTTCCCAGGAACTCCTCTAGGCACAGGGGATACAGCAGTAGACAAAACAGTCAAAAATACTGCCATTATGAAGCATACAATTTAATTGAGAAGTCGGGCAACAAATCAGATGAATAAGTAAAATATGTATGAAATTAGACTAGTGATATGTTCTAAGAGGAAATATAGTGGGAAAGAGAATAGGAAGTGTTGAGAATGGGTGAGAAAAGGGAAAACTTGTAAGTCAAACTACCGTTTCCCACGAAGCAGGACTGAGAATACAGTTAAGAATACAGTTACCTACCCACACAATAATTTGGGTTGGTAAACATAGCCGTAACCACTTTTTGAAAACTAAATGGTCCCTATAAATTAACTATAACTTCACTACAGAATATTTACCTTTAAGAATTAGGATTTTCTGGTTGTAATAAAAGCCAAGAATCTGACAATTTGTGAGAGAGATTGTTGAGTCAGAAGGTTACATTTCAGTACATAATACTAAAGTCTATCAATATCAGTGCTTCTAAGATAAGATCCAGTGCCCACCAGTAGTACCTGCTGCTTTCAGGCAAGTAACACATAATCCAAAAACTTTCATTATTCATGTTCAAATTTTTATTAGAAAGAAAGAACAGGCAGGTGGGCCACACAATCTTTTGTGCCCCAAATTTTGAGACGCACTGCTCTGCTGTGGCCCCTTCAAATCTTATTTCAGCAGGACTGTTTGATAACTACAACCAAGAATTTCCCAATCAACTGCCAATAACTGATTCACTTTGATAGAGAGAAAGCCTTATAGTGTGTGAAGTATAAAGCAATTCATACGCAAATGAATATATATAAATTAATACTGGTTCGAAACTTTTAATTTCCAATTATATAAATGTTTATTGATGAGCTCTTAACATTTGCCTTTTGTAATATCATTCTAGGTTTTTTGGAATGTATTATTTTCTTTTTTAATATAAATGTATTTATCTATTTATTTAATTTTGGCTGCATTGCGTTTTCGTTGCTGCACGCGGACTTTCTCTAGTTGCGGCGAGCACGGGCTACTCTTCGTTGCAGTGTGCGGGCTTCTCATTGCAGTGGCTTCTCTTGTTGTGGAGCACAGGCTCTAGGCATGTGGGCTTCCTAGCTGTGGCTCGCAGGCTAAGTAGTTATGGCTCGCAGGCTCTAGAGCGCAGGCTCAGTAGTTGTGGCACACTGGGCTTAGTTGCTCCAAGGCATGTGGGATCTTCCCAGATGAGGGCTTGAACCCGTGTCCCATGCATTGGCAGGCAGATTCTTAACCCACTGAGCCACCAGGGACATCCCTGAAATATATTATTTTCTTAGAAATAGACCAAAGAATGTCAGAAAACACTACCCTGGAAACTTCATAAATATTACAGTGTGAAGAACCCTCCGCTCAGGACACAAAGTTGATTTCTCATACATCTTAGGAACATTTGGTAAAGAACGGCAGATACGCATTAATTCATTTTAAAACGTTTTTGCATGTGTTTAGTTTTTGGTCCGCCTTGTTGTAAAAGTAGAATTGAAGGCAACTACACAAGACTGTAGTATTCAGAATTATTCAGATGTATATCTCGATCTTGAACATTCTCATTTCTCATTCTATAATTAAATGAATGTGATATACAAACTTACTGTATTTATAAGCAGCCACCCCTTTTCACCACTGTGCATTCCAGAAAAAACATATCATCAACAGGGTCACATTTTTCCATTAGGTTTTTAATTGTGGGTTGTATTCCTGAGTCATACACAACAGCAAAGAAACTACTATAAACTCTATAATGATAGCAATATAGTGAAATTATGTTTCAAGTGCAATAAAATGGGCACTGTTATACTGTAAACACTAATTGTTTAAAATATGGTGCCAAAAATTTGAACTATACACTATCATAAATTTGATATCAAAAACTGGTATGCTAACTATATAGTGAGCATTAATTACATAATTACTAACTTTATTTTCAAATCCTTGAAGGCAGAGTTTGCCTTTTTCCTAACCCCAGTGCCTGGCAGACACTAAATAAATGACATTTGACTGACCATTTTAAATTAATTAATTAATCAATTAATTAAAAGGAACATTAAGGAAATAAAAAGAATCCAAATCGGAAAAGAAGAAGTAAAGCTGTCACTGTTTGCAGATGATATGATACTATATATAGAGAAACCTGAAGATGCTACCAGAAAACTACTAGAGCTAATCAATGAATTTGGTAAACTAGCAGGATACAAAATTAATGCACAGAAATCTCTGGCCTTCCTATACACTAGTGATGAAAAATCTGAAAGTGAAATTAAGAAAATACTCCCATTTACCACTGCAACAAAAAGAATAAAATATCTAGGAATAAACCTACCTAAGGAGAAAAAAGACTTGTATGCAGAAAATTATAAGACACTGATGAAAGAAATTAAAGATGATACATATAGATGGAGAGATATACCATGTTCTTGGATTGGAAGAATCAACATTGTGAAAATGACTCTACTACCCAAAGCAATCTACAGATTCAATGCAATCCCTATCAAACTACCACTGGCATTTTTCACAGAACAAGAACAAAAAATTTCACAATTTGTATGGAAACACAAAAGACCCCGAATAGCCAAAGCAATCTTGAGAATGAAAAACGGAGCTGGGGGAATCAGGCTCCCTGACTTCAGACTATACTACAAAGCTACAGTAATCAAGACAGTATGGTACTGGCACAAAAACAGAAAGATAGATCAATGGAACAGGATAGAAAGCCCAGAGATAAACCCACGCACATATGGTCACCTTATCTTTGATAAAGGAGGCAGGAATGTACAGTGGAGAAAGGACAGCCTCTTCAATAAGTGGTACTGGGAAAACTGGACAGGTACATGTAAAAGTATGAGATTAGAACACTCCCTAACACCATACACAAAAATAAGCTCAAAATGGATTAAAGACCTAAATGTAAGGCCAGAAACTATCAAACTCTTAGAGGAAAACATAAGCAAAACACTCTATGACATAAATCACAGGAAGATCCTTTTTGACCCACCTCCCAGAGAAATGGAAATAAAAACAAAAATAAACAAATGAGACCTAATGAAACTTCAAAGCTTTTACACAGCAAAGTAAACCATAAACAAGACCAAAAGACAACCCTCAGAATGGGAGAAAATATTTGCAAATGAAGCAACTGACAAAGGATTAATCTCCAAAATTTACAAGCAGCTCATGCAGTTCAATATCAAAAAAACAAACAACCCAAATTAAACATGGGCAGGAGACCTAAATAGACATTTCTCCAAAGATATACAGAGTGCCAACGAACACATGAAAGAATGCTCAACATCATTAATCATTAGAGAAATGCAAATCAAAACTGCAGTGAGATATCATCTCACACCAGTCAGAATGGCCATCATCAAAAAATCTAGAAACAATAAATGCTGGAGAAGGTGTGGAGAAAAGGGAACACTCTTGCCCTGCTGGTGGGAATGTGAATTGGTACAGCCACTATGGAGAACAGTATGGAGGTTCCTTAAAAAACTACAAATAGAACTACCATATGACCCAGCAATCCCACTATGGGCATATACCCTGAGAAAACCATAATTCAAAAAGAGTCATGTACCAAAATGTTCATTGCAGCCCTATTTACAATAGCCAGGAGATGGAAGCAACCTAAGTGTCCATCATCGAATGAATGGATAAAGAAGATGTGGCACGTATATACAATGGAATATTACTCAGCCATAAAAAGAAACGAAATTGAGTTATTTGTAGTGAGGTGGATGGACCTAGAGTCTGTCATACAGAGTGAAGTAAGTCAGAAGAGAAAGACAAATACCGTATGCTAACACATATATATGGAATCTAAGGGGAAAAAAATGTCATGAAGAACCTAGGGGCAAGATGGGAATAAAGACACAGACCACTAGAGAATAGACTTGAGGATATGGGGAGGGGGAAGGGTAAGCTGTGACAAAGCGAGAGAGTGGCATGGACATATATACACTACCAAACGTAAAATAGATAGCTAGTGGGAAGCAGCCGCATAGCACAGGGAGATCAGCTCGGTGCTTTGTAACCACCTAGAGGGGTGGGATATGGAGGGTGGGAGGGAGGGAGACTCAAGAGGGAAGAGATATGGGAACATATGTACATGTATAACTGATTCACTTTGTTATAAAGCAGAAACTAACACACCATTGTAAAGCAATTATACTCCAATAAAGATGTAAAAAAAAAAAAGTAAATAAATAGTCATCTTTCTCCCGGCTCTTTAGTTCCAAAAAAAAAAAAGGAACATTAGAAGGTTTGCTTAAAGCCTAGATTTTTAAATAATACACCACATAATCAGAAATCCATATATGTGGAGACTGCTTACATTTTTTTATTGATAACAATGTGGTGTAGCCCTACTTACATTAATACAAATATACTCTAAAACAATTTAATCAACTTAAAGGTAGTTATAGGCCTGATACTAGCCCTCTATCAATTTTTAACAGATCAATGAGAAAACTACCATTTAACAGACTGAATATTCCAGAGAGCTGCTTAATATGTGCTTTCAAGGTACATGCTGACTAGGAATAGCCAAAAATCAAAATTGCGGGGCTTCCCTGGTGGCGCAGTGGTTGAGAGTCCGCCTGCCGATGCAGGGGACGCAGGTTCGTGCCCCGGTCTGGGAAGATCCCACATGCCGCGGAGCGGCTGGGCCCGTGAGCCATGGCCGCTGAGCCTGCGCGTCCGGAGCCTGTGCTCCGCAACGGGAGAGGCCACAGCAGTGAGAAGCCCGCGTACCGCAAAAAAACAAAAAAAATCAAACTTGGTTTTACCTTGCTGATGACTCTTAGATTCAGTTTCATGAATTAGAATGGAATTCTCACAGGTGAACCCAAACAAACCCATATTCCGATTATATAAGTAGAAATTTTAGAACAGTTCTGGGTCCTGGGATTTTCAGAATTCTAAAAATGTTCTCTCTTGGGGGACTTCCCTGGTGGTCCAGTGGTTAAGAATCCGCCTTTCAATGCATGGGACGCAGGTTTGATCCCTGGCCTGGGAACTAAGATCCCACATGCCTCAGGGCAACTAAGCCTGTGAGCCGCAACTAAGATCTGACACAGCCAAATAAATTAAAAAATAAATAAAAATGTTCTCTCTCTCTGGTAGGTATAATTTGTGTTAAGCCCAAGTAACTCTTTTGGAAACTGAACCACCCTGGGAAGATACATCTGAGTGTATGAGTGACCTACACCTGTGTAACAAATCACCCCAAAACTTAACAGCTGAAAACAACAGTGTGTTCGGCCACCACTCCAAAAAACTACTTTGATAAGATCATGATTTTATTAAAATTAATGGATTAGAGATAGAGAAAATATGGTATTATATAGATTTTTTCAAAATTAAGTAAATACACATTCTAGAAAGCATCTATTAACCTAAATAAACTAAGTTGTTTAGCATAAAATCCCGTTCTTCCATTTTTCTGCAAGATCACTGTGGTTTCATAACCTCCTGGGATCGATTCACACGGAAGTTTGCTGTTTTATAAGTCTGTCTCCCGTTCTCAAATGAACACCTACTGGCTGGAAAAACAACAACGAACGTTTTTGATCCGGTGGGTCAGGAATCCGGGCACAGCTGGGTCCTTTGGCTCAGGATGTCCCGCAAGGCTGCTTCAGCATGTCGGCTGGGGCTGCAGTTACGTCCAGACTCGGGGAGAAGTTCCAAGCTCACCCGAATGGCTGGTGGTAGGATTCCGCTCCTGCAGCCCGATCGACGGAGGGCCTCAGGTCCTCCCTGGCTGTGGGCCTGAGGCTTCAGTTTTCTGCCATGTGTGCTTCCCCGTGGGTCAGCTTACAATACGGCAATTGGCTTCCATCAATGTGAGCAAATGAGAGAAAAAGCGAGGGTGATTAAGAAGGAAGTCAGAATCCTTTAGTTACCTTACCCTGGAAGCGATACCTGAGTCACACTGGAGGGGACGGGATTATACCAGGAAGTGGGAGTCAGCGGAGGCCCTTAGAAGCTGCCCCCCACGCTGTGTGCGTTCCAAAGACAGCCTCAGAAAGGTACGTGGTAACTCCCTTCTTTATCACTCTCTGCGGAAGGAAAAATGACCGACTACACATGGAGGAATCACCCGGTTGTTTTCCCAGCTGAATGAATGTCTGCAGTTAGGTGACCCTCAGCATCCGGTAGACAACAGTGAGGTGCTACTTCTGCCTCTTGATAACCAGTGGAGAGGCCTTGGTATCTTCCAGACAGTGCCTGATCACCCTTTCCCAGAGCCAAACACAGTTCAGACTGAGTCTAAGGAAGCTCAAAGCGGTTCTTACAGAAAGATTCGGGAATAGAACTGGTTTGGGAACTTAGAGCATTCTTTTCTTGTTCTAGCATGTATATATATATATATCTATATATAGATATATAGATATATAGATATATATATGTATGACTGAATCACTTTTCTGTACAACTGAAACTAACACAACATTGTAAGTCAACTATACTTCAATTAAAAAAAAAAAAAAACAGCCAGGCTTAGAGAATGAGACTGTAATTCACTAACTTTTAAATTGTTGTCATTGTTGTCACCTGATGTGAACTTTATATTTCCTGTGAATATAATCTCCCCAAAGTCCAGTCTCAGGAGTCTTACATTTTAGGTAGAAAAAAATATAAAAACCAGACTGAAAATTTTTCCAGAAAATACTTCAAAATAATGTGTTGTTTTGTATTCCTAATTATTCATTTATAGTTAAATATATTAAAGCACAGGTTCATTTCAATGTCAACAGCTATAAATCTAAAAATACTTTTCTTCTATTAGGTTGTTTACTATGTCATTGGCTGATCTAACAGAAAGGAATCTAGATGGACATTTCCCCAGTGTGGCCTTAGAAAACGGCAGGAGGTCTGCAAAATGCCAGAGCAGCCGCCCAGGTTTTCCCAGGAACAGCAACGATTCTGACAAGAGTGTTGATTACAGCAGATCTCAGTGTTCCTGCAGAAGTTCAAGTTCTCACTACGATTATTCAGAAGACTTTCTCTCTGAATGCTCAGAAACCGCGGCTAAAAAGAATTATTTAGAGAAGCCTGTAGTGAAAGGAAAAAAGGAGAAGAAAAAGTATAATGTTTCTAAAATCTCCCACCCTAAAGGTAAGAAGCAAAACTTCCCAACCAAGACCAAATTTCTGGTTATAATGACATTATTATTTAATGCACTACTATCTGAAGTGGTCCATATTCAGTTTTATTGTTTTTCCAGATTGTAAATCATACACATTATAAGTGAATTTTTATAGAAGGAATGGGAAATAGAGAAATTAAGGATCATTACAAAATAACAGAAAGTTAGGCTTAAAACATAAAGCCTAGCCCTCTTGCGGTTTTTAGTTAACAGGTGGACTTGTTACAGACTACCACAGTACTTGGAATTCACTGGCCTCTTGCCTTTCATCTCAGCTGAAGAATCAAGGTTTCAATCACCAATGAAATGTAAATATCTGTCTCAGCACCCCGGGAAGATGGTCTTCGCATCCGGTGAGGCATATTGGCAAAGATGCTCTTTAGAAACAAGGATGGTTCAAGAGGCTGTTAATAATGTCATTTCCTTGTGGGTTTTAAAAGTACTCCATCGGCTCCTAACTGTCTGAATTGGGATTAGCTTTGCAACATCCTAGACCTCTTCACTCCCCGCCCCCTGCCCAGGCAGTTATTATTCCCAGACAGGCAATCCTAGGCTTATAAATATTCCCTACGTAGAAATAGCTGGAACTCTTTTTCCACTGTGACCATCAGAACTGCCCAGTCAGTAGCTGGAAAATAATTAAGAGCCTACTCTAACTGGAGCACATGTAGTGTCACATTTACCCAGTACCTGCCTCCCATCCCCAGCCTGCCATGACCAGCTGTGCCTAGGACCCCCAGTGAAGATCTAGAATCTTCAATTGCCCTTCTTCCCAGCTGTAGAGCAGGGATTCTTCGTCTAAGACCCACATCTGCAAACCCCAGGGAATCCTTTGCATTTTTGTGTGTATTTATTTGCATTTGTGAACTTTCTAGGGAGAAGGACCCATAGTTTTCATCCAGATTCTTGGAAGGTTAACAGCCCTTTCTCTGGAGAGGTGGGAGTCCCGCACATCCTGGCAAGGCCCAGGGCAGAAGACTCTGTCATGGGAAGTCTGTTCGGGCATTTGTAGATATAATCACAACAGCACATACATCATGGACAGGCTCTACAGTCATACTCCCTCAGCCACATTTGAAATTTACGGAACTCTGAAAACCAAACGTTTTTTATATCTTTGGCACCAACACTGATTTGGCAACAAAAACCTGATTTGAACTGACATGAGATTCATCTTTATTTATTTCACTTTGTGCAAAATATAATCATATAAATTTCACTACAAAAATATTCATTACAAAAACAAAGTGTGATGTCCCCAGCCCTACTGGGCGTACTTTGGAAAATACTATATATGCATCACGAAGAATAAACCCCCCAAAATTCAGAAACAGTTTGGCCCCAGGGGTTTATGACAAGAAATCCTCAAACGATATACTACGTCTTACATGGAGTCTGGGCTTTTGTGGGACTGCGTGAGAATGCAGTTAGCATTTATAAAACCATTTCTACAAGAAACGAACTGTATTTTGAGTTCTAAGCACCTTATAATTTGACTTTTAAAAACTGATTCCTCATTTATTTATTCCACAAATATTTATTGTGTCCTTTATGCAAGATACCTGTTCATAAATTGGGAGCAGCCTAAATGAACTGTCACTTCACAGGGGACTAGAACCTAAATTCCATGATCCGAGTGAGGGCTTGCTCTCCCTTGGGTACGCTTTCGTGTATAAATACTCTGAAATTATTTTAAGCAAATCTTGGCTGCATCATTAACCCAAATTATATGTCCCTGAGGATCCTCGTACTGGTGTATGATGACCTTAAAACACTCATTGTAACATCAAACTTTGTCACAGAATGATAAAAGTGTCTCTTGGTTTATTCTTTTATTCTTTTGTTCTCTCCCAGCTCATGTTTTGCAAGTGTTTGCCAAAAAAATTTAATCAGCAAGTAATTGATGAATTAATGCTGGGTTAATGTAATTCTAAGCAAAAAAGCGTTACGTTTTAGCCAGTGCAGTCCATTCTCCAGTGAAGGTTCAATTTCTGTTCAGCTTTCTTATATATAAAAGTAGACCTCTGACCCTCAGGGGCTGGTAACACTGGATCAGGAACCACCACTACAGACCCAGAATTCACTCAAGAATAGTAACATCAGAGATTATTTTCAATTCCCATCTTAGAAAAGCAAATTTTATAGCAGAAAAACATTTCATAGAGAAAAATTATAGGGATAAAAAGAGGACTTCAGTATGATAGGATATTTGCTCTGGTCAGATATTGGAGATTTATTTAAATCAATGTAAATAGCGAACAATATATTCCTATAATTTGATTTTTCTTCCTTTTGTAGAAAAATGTACTTTCAGAATTCCTTCAATTATATATCCCTCCTTGATGTGTTTTGTCAATACAGTGCTAAACTATGTGATAGTCATTCCAAAACTGGTATACAGAAAACAGTTATTCTACTGCATTCAATTGCTCTGGACAGCTTTTGCCCTGTTGTCTTTAGTCGGGGGAAGGTGGAAGCCCTGCGGTGGGGTTGAGGGGATGCCCTCTCCAACACTAATGCCAGGGCTCTGGAGAACAGGAAAGGGAAAGGCCTGCCTTTGAACCTCTTCTTACCCTGGTCCTTGAAGGGAGTGAGCTACGTCTTTTAAGGTGACCTGGAAGACAGAGAGAACCTGGCAGAGGACAGAGCCAGCGCCAGCAGGGACGTGGCTCAGGCTAAGGACCAGAACCAGACTGAGGGTGTGGACGACTTCGCGAACAGAATGGGACCGAGAGACCAAAGAGGAAAGTGACCAGGAGACGGGGCTACGACGGGGCCAGGGAAAACGGGTGAAGAGACAGCATGGGTACAGCAGTGAGACAGGAGGACAATCGTGCTTTTAAAAGGAGGGGCAGGGGCTTCCCTGTTGGCGCAGTGGTTGAGAGTCCGCCTGCTGATGCAGGGGACAGGGGTGCGTGCCCCGGTCCGGGAAGATCCCACATGCCGCGGAGCGGCTGGGCCCATGAGCCATGGCCGCTGAGCCTGCGCGTCCGGAGCCTGTGCTCCGCAACGGGAGAGGCCGCAGCAGTGAGAGGCCCGCGCACCGCACACACACACAAAAAAAGGCGGGGCTGAGGATGAGGATATGCACCTGGGGAAATGGACGGGCTGGAGCCGGTGAAGAGGCGAGTGCGCGGCTGTCCTTAGGTCTATTCAAAAGAACACAGTTCACTCTTTGTAGTAGGAAGCATGCCTACTCTTAAGCAATGAGAAGAGTCCCTTTTTGGCTAACATGGACTTAAATGTACATGTTTTTGGTGAATTAAGTGTTTTAGCTTAGTGGTTTAACAATTAGTTATCTTAAGAATAGCTAAATCATTCAGCTAAATCTGCCTTATTGTGTGAAATGGGACAGAAATTGTAAGCTTTACCATTCTTACGTATAGGTTAGGATAATGAGATATAAATCTTTAAGGATTAAACCCTATTTCAAGTTTCCTAACCTTTATTATTATACAAGCATGCATGACATATATAGTATGGATTCATTCTACATCACTCCAATGCAAGTGGGATATTTACCTTCCTGAAGCAAAACAGTCTGGTTCATTCTCTCACACGCACCCACTAGGGTAGGTAAGACACTGAATCTCAGTTATGTTCGGGGAATGAAGGGCGTATGGGGGGCCTTACACAGACAAGGACGTTTGGGGAAGGGTCTCTGGCCCTTCCATTTTCATCACGTCTGTTTCTTGTCCAGGCCCATGTGATCCTTAAAAGGCTGACACCTCCTGTTTTCGAAGCACCCAGGCCCTCGGTGCACATCTCGACCTGGGGCCTTGGCCAGTGCCCCATGCCCGTGGGGTTTAGTCCCCACTCATGCTGACTCTGCCCTCCCATCACTCGAGTCCAGCATGAGGTGGGGACACAAGCCTCCAGTGCCCACGGAACCCACCACCCCTCATCCCTCCAGGCTCAGGAGAATCTCTTTCTCCTCCACGGTCACACCACCCAAGAGCTGGAAGGCATTACAAGTTGGGGTCAAGTTCAATCATGCCGGACATGGTGTGGAGCCTGAGAGCCCTCAGCCACCCCTGTTTTCATCCAGCCTGATCCACACTGCCTGGGTCTAGAACTCCCCCAGCCAGTGCCCAAGGTATTAGAGTATCCGGCCTGATACAACCACAGACACCCTTCTCTGGCCTTCTAGTAGGTGTCTTAAGAGTCTGACCTCTGCTTCCCAGTTTTCAGTGTGCTCAAAAGTCTATTCCAAGATACTCAAGTGTTCAACCATAGCCCCTACTACATTGTTCCCAGTGGGAAAATAAAAACCTCTGGAGGCATAGTTGTAAAGACAGTCCATTGGTTATTGATTTGATACTGATCCTGTGATCATTGTGAAATCTGTGTGGTCTGTCATGCTCAAGATTCACATGCTTTATCCTCAGAAAGCATCTTCTGTTTCTGTTGACTCATTGTTTCCATCACAGGCAGAAATGCCTTTCCCACCACCTAGACCAAACATGCTAATAAGCCATGTCTCAGATGATGTGTCCACACTCGGCCAATAGCTTAGGGTTAGGACTCCAATGACACTGGCCACTAAGAGCCTTTCTCTCTCCACGATGAGGACAGTATTTTTTTCAGATTCTAGAATCCAGTTTCAATCTCTTTCTTTCTCAGAGTATAGATATACTAATATGTGCACATGCACACACACATATAGTTACATACACAGATGCACATATGAATATCATACAGATGCACATACAATACATATGGGGCAGTGACAAAGGTACATAGACGTGAGTCTGTCTCACCACTTACCAGCTGTGTGCCCATTGATAAATGACATCACTCAGCACAGTTTTTTCATCTTTAAAATGGGATAATAATACAATGAGGTTACACATACATTTGACATACTCGAATTCGGTTACATAAGCTTCGTGTAATATCGTTTAGATGCTTTTTATTCAAAATAGACTGCCAAATGCAAACTATCTAACTGGTTAATTTAGTGCTCACCCAAAAGTAACAGGAAAAACTGGTTGTGTTGGGTTTATTGAGAGATGGAATCCTTATATGAATACTCTAAGCAGTTTAATGGCTTTTTAAGGTTCTTTTTAAATATATGAGATCATCATATATATAACATTAGGCTCTAATGTTACACTGTGATTGCCTTGTAACGTTTTGTTGGAAGAATTACGTCAGATAATCTACATAAAGCATTTAATTCAATGCTTCACATATGGTAAACCCTTAGTAAATGTTATCGAGTATTATGATTTTCAGTATACCTTTTATGATAGAAATAAGTACAGGTTTTAGAGTCAGAGAAGACCTGGTTTTCAGTTCATTTTATGTCACTTTGTGGTTATGTAACCTTTGAAAAATGACTTATAATCTCCAGCTCTAAAATAGACTACTACTGACGTTAAAGGATTGTATTAAATGGGATACCTAAACATAAAGTACCCAGCCTAAAGCATGGGTGTTCATTCAGTGTTAGTTCCTTCCCCTTCTAGTTGGCATGTGTGTATGCATATGTGTGAGGGCAGGGGGCGGGGGGCATTACACACGCCTGTATATTTACATATCTACATACCTATATACACATTACTAGTAACAAACTGGATTATCTGCTTCCACAGGCCAGAAGGAGATCGCGGTGGAGAAAAAGCACAACTGGAATGCACCATTTTTACATTCTCAGATCAATGTGGCTGCCCAGAGACGAGATGCCGTAACTCACCGCATACTCTCAGCAAGGCTTCACAAGATTAAAGAACTGAAAAATGAATTAGCCGATCTACACCGCAAGCTGGAGGCCACCGTCGCAGAAAACCAATTTCTGAAACAACTCCAGCTTAAGCACTTGAAAGCTATAGGAAAATATGAGAATTCACAAAATAATCTACCTCAAATTGTGGTTAAACATCAGAACGAAGTAAAAACTTTAAGGCAGCTACTCAGGAAATCCCAGGGAAAGGAAAGAGCCGTGTCTGGGAAACTTAGAGAAACAGACAGCGAGCTGTTGAAGACTAAAGATGCCTTGCAGGCACTGCAGAAACTTTCTGAAGACAAACATCTTGCAGAGAGGGATGAGCTTACTCAAAGACTGTCTGTTCTTACAACAAAAATGGAGGGGAATGACAGACAAATACAGGTCTGTATTTCAGAGGTCTAGAAACGTTAAGTTTCCAAAGTTCATAGAGAGAGGGTGCGCGTTCATCATATATGCCTGTGGAATGAAGCACTACCAGCTGCTGTGCTGAGCAAGAGCACACGGATGGTGGTGTCTGATGGGGAGGGTGTGGGGAAGGGGAAGGGGAAGGGGAGGGGTTTCAGTATCTACAGAACAGCTCACAGGACATGGCTCAGAATATTAACTGTAGGCCCTGAGGAGGGACTAAAGTTCCTTTACTTTGTTTAATGGCTAAACTGTTATTACTTTGTCTTTCTTGACTATTTTCCTTTCTTTCTTCATTTTCTCATTTCTCTGATTAAATTTACTCTTTGGAACTCAGGAAAGGCCTAAGAGGATAAAGCTTTTCTACAGACCAGAGGCAGGTGGAGGACACTGCAGGGGGTGGGGTGAGGGGTTCTGTCCTGGGAAGGCCCCGTGCAGTTCTGCTCAGCTACAGCTGGGCTCATTTATCTGGAAATGACCGTTCTCTCAGGCAGTCCAGCTGCTGAGGTCAAGGGAGTTTGTTCACATGCTGAAGGGGGTTGTGCTGTGCTGTGTTGTGGGAAACCTCTCCTAGAAAGCAAGCCTCTACTCCAAACTGCCTTCTTAAAAGGCTACTTCCCTAAACCCTGAGTGCATCTCCTCGCCAGCCCCCTCCTTGTTCTGTCCCTCATCAGTCTGTCGAGACATTTCTAATGTCCTAGAAATAGAAAATTTCCCCAGGTAATATTCCTGGGGACAGATAGGGAAAGGGAATTTAAATAATTTTAGAAATGAATAGATAGATAATCCTCAAGGGTGCATGGTGGTCAAAAGCCTGGGGATTACATTACAAGGGATGATTTGGGAGAACACTCTGATCATATTGAGAATTCTGCCTATTTTACATTAGGTAGTTTTGGTCTCTATGGACATAAACACAAATGGAAGTGATTTACTGTTTAATTCCCTAAAGGTGAGAGACAAGTATTTTCAATGATCTTGAAATAATAATAAGATATCAAGTTCATTTCAGCCACTGTTTTTTCTGTTATTTCTTTTTTGGTGAAACCCTCCTCTATTTTCAAAGAGAATTTTTTCACATAAAATGGATATGGAAGCTACAGGAAATAATGAGCCACCTCATTTTTCATTCATGTAAATAGTGTACCAGACTTCTAAAGTTTGGCCTTTCGGGTAGGATTGGATCCATCTTAGCATCTGTCTGTCATGTGAAAGTAAATGTATTTGTATCTCATCTACATATGTTTTACACAAACATGTTTAAGTAGCTCATGTTTTTATACTACAACCAAAACCAAAAAGAATTTGAGAACTAATTAGCTATTTTCTTATCGGAGGCACTTGGTTGTATGGGAAATATCATTTGGTTGTAGGGCATTTGGTGGGAGAAAAAGTTTGTGGGCCAAAACATGTCGGTATTTTTTTTAATGTTAATATGTTAGGAAATGGGATTTTTAGCGATTATTTCGCCCTATTAGCTTACCATATTTTCCACTTTACTGAGAAAGTATTAATGTTGTAACGAGGGAAACCACACTTTATGGAAAAGAAGGAAAGAAAAGGCCTTTTGGCCAAGTTCCTGTCAAAGACCCGCTCAAACAGTTCTCCAGTAAAACAGTTCTCATTCCACAGAGAAGGCAAATATGCAACAGTGAGTCCTTCGTATTTATAGATGGTTACTGTGCTAAGTCAGTCGTTTCATTGGCTTATAATTCATCCACGTGGCGTGGCTCTGTGAGACCCCATCGTAACTTCCCGTCTCAGTTATCTGAGAATCACAGTCCGAGCGTGATGGTCTGCACTGACGCTGGTCAACCCTTTGGCAAGAGAGATTTGAAAGGTTTTCACGGAGTGCACCATGCTAAGTTAGTCGTATCCTTCATTTCAACAGAACTGCTTAGGTTGAGTTGTAAAGTATAACGTTGATTTTACTTATTGATTCTTCAGGATCTGTTCCAAAAAATTTTTTTACCAAATTCCAGAGTGTAAAAAAACATTAGGCTGGAAACATGATATTTATTCCCTAGAGTTGGGATCTGGAATTTTTTGGCTTTTTGTGTGTGTGGTAATATTTAGTTCTAATATGTGTCCTCTAGACAAACCATCCACTAAAATTGTATTAAAATTTTGCACTTTTCATAAATGTAATTAGTTCCATTACAGTCGAAGTATTTTATAATACTACACTGGTTCCAGAGAGTTGAAATATATACTATTTTCAGAGCTTGGAGAAACAACTGAGGCTGAACAATAAAGCCTTTACTCGGCAGTTGGCCTTTGAGAACCAGAAGACCTTAGCAGCTCAAGCAGCTACAAAGACTCTGCAACTGGAAATAAAACACCTTCAACAAAAACTTAAGGTACTTCTTTCAAAGCAAAATGTAACCAAATTTGTGAAATGCTGCTTTCCAAACTATCAGAGCTATTTATGCCTAATGTATCTTTGAATTACTTAACTTCAAGTACAGCTTTCTCAAATTAACATTTTTCCCTACAACCATATGAACAGAGGATCTGAAATTATGAGAATCAGTTAACAGCCTGGTGAATATGTAATTAGAAAAATTAAAACTCTTGTCTATTCATTCATAAGACTTATTATCATTTTTATCTCATCACATGAAGTAATATTGTACTTTGTGAACATTTTAGCGGAACCCAAAATAAGTTTTTCTATTTAAAAAATTCCCTTATAACATTAAAATATTTAGAGTAATTTTTGTAGCCCATAAATTCATTTTTTCATTTTTTCTATTGAAGTATAGTTGATTTACAATATTGTGTTAGTTTCGGGTGTACAGCAAAGTGATGCAGTTATATTTTTTTCAGGTTATTTTCTGTTATCGTTTATTACAAGATATTGAATATTGTTCTCCGTGTTGTACAATAAATCCTTGTTGCTTATCTACTTTATAGATACATAAATTCATTTTAAGGCCTCACTTGCAAATATGCTTACAAAACTGTCTTTTAAAATGTGCCCTCACTTGGAGAGTATTATGCTAAGTGAAAAGTCAGACAGAGAAAGACAAATACTGTATGACATCACTTATTTGTGGAATCTAAAAAATACAACAAACTAGTGAATATAACAAAAAAGAAGCAGACTCACAGATAGAACAAACTAGTGGTTACCAGTGGGGAGAGGGAAGGGGGAGGGGCAATATAGGGGTAGAGGAGTAAGAGGTCCAAATTATTAGGTATAAAATAAGCTACAAGCATGTATTGTACAACACAGGGAATATAGCCAATATTTTATAATAACTATAAATGGAGTTTAACCCTTAAAAATTGTGAATCACTATACCATACACCTGTAACATAATATTGTACAGCAACTATACTTCAATTTTTTAAAAATCTGCCCTAAAAGTGAGAATTAGAAATATTTTCTTTGGGGAGTTCCCTGGCGGTCCAGTGGTTAAGACTCAGTACTTTCACTGCCGAGGCCCAGGTTCCATCCCTGGTTGGGGAACTAAGATCCCACAAGCTGTGCAGTGCAGCCAAAAGAAAAAAAAAAAAAATTAAAAAAAATGTACTTTTCAGACTTTTGTTCTTTCTGCCTTCAAGATTTCTAAAATGTGCAACAAGTTGGAAAAGCTAGATACAATACTTAAGAAATATAGGTCGTTCAAGCCTCAGTTAGTAAATCTTAAGCATGATTCTTTAAGACAAGAATCTTTAGCTTTTATGTCAAATAGGAAATACAGGTTTCCCAGGAGCCTTGAGAGCACTCAGAGACAGGGAAGAAAGTTGGATGTAAACTCTCCCTTTGTAAAGCAGGGAAAAGAGTTCTGTTTCATTCTCCTCTGGAGCCTCAGGAAACTTCAGAGAGAAGAATGTGCCAGAAAATGGGCGTGGCTATAGGAACTACCTTAGAAGTCTAACAGAAGAGGCTTCAAGATCCACTGGTCAAAGCAAACATACACACATATGGAGACACAATCAGGGAATTTTAAAATAAAGTTTGTGCTTTCATATGCAGCCATGTGCACATATATACTATACAGTCATTAAAAAACAATTCTGACAGGAGAAAAGCTTAATAATTAATGAAATGCTTAATGAAAAGAAAGACACAAAATTCTATATTCAGTAACATCCAAATTTATTTTAAAAAGAAAAGTAAATATACGCAATGGATTTCTGTGCATCTGTAAAATGGCATGAGGGTTCTTTATGTTGTAATATGGAGTAATCGCCAGGATATATTGATAAGTGAAAAAAGGAAGGCAGAGGGAAGTGTGTAGTATGCCATCATGTAAGGAAAGGAGACAATACAAATATATCTACAAATTTGCTTCTATTTTGAAAAAAGTATAGTAGGATAATAGTGGAAATGGGGAAAAAATAGAGTAGAAGGGACAGCTATAGAACCTAGATTTCCTTGAATATCTTTTTGGTAGATTTGACTTAGGAAATATTTTGTGTAATTATGAAGCAGAATGAAATGTAAAAAAAAAAATCAAAAAACGTTCCCTAAAAATCCAGAGTAAAATGAAAAAAAAAAAGAGCCCACTGTGTATTCCAGTGTAGGCATAATGTCACAGAGAGACACCATTCCAAGAGACTTAAAACACATCAATTTCACTGCATATGCCTAGTGAAATACACTCTTGATGACAGAGTTGGTACGGTTATTTTGAGACTGTTGTATGTATCTTATGGGGTAAAGCACATAATGAACTATGTTGGTGTCATTGAGAACTGGGATTTGGGAGATGGAAGAAAGAAAATACAGAAGTAAGATAAGGTCAAATAAAAATCCTGTAGTCCTGATTGTGAATTGAAGTGAAGGTATGATTTTTGATACATTTTAATCTTTAAAAATAAATACATATTTCCTAATGTGACCCACTCACTAACAATGAATACCCCTAATGACATACTATCATCTTCAAAATCCATAACCCACTAAAAAGAACTAAGGCACCTTAAAAAAATTCTAGGTCTGGAGCATGAACTATACTACGTGAGCCTGGGACATATAGAGAAGCAAGGAAACTACAAAGAACCATTAGGGTAATGTCAAAGAGATTCAGGAGCCAAAGATGGTTCTTACTGGCCAAAGATGGGGCAATTTAGGATCAGTAAAGATAACTGTGTGGATTGAAACTTAGCAAATATACAGAAATCAGAAAGTTCATAAGGATATTTACAAAACAAAACACCTCAGTGATTACTCAGTCACCTTTAGAGGATGCTAGGGGACCAGCACACTATTTCAAAAACTGGTAAATAAAGGAAAAGAAACAATTACTTTTACCTTTCCTATACTCAGAGTAACCAAATAACTTGTGAGAAGGGAAGACCTTCCTTGTAAAGGCATTTCCATCAATAATGAAGAAGGAATGAAAGGATGAGAATATCACTATTTTGGAACTTCTAATGAAATAGTGGATCTGAGCAATGATCGCCACAAAGGGAAACCATCCGATGCTATGCACTTCCTGACAGACGTACACACCTCCACCTAAGGAGTACTATTGCCAGAAAAAACATACCTAGATATGATTAAACATTTAGCTCTAACAACCAATTTAAGAGAAATATGGTAGCAGGGGAACATGATAAGCAACGCCTCAGGGATGCGATCAGCAACATCAGACTGTGGCAAACTATAGCACAAACTACCCTGTTTCCACAACAAATAAATATCAATGTGAAACAAATAAAAGAGATGAGGGTGGGAACTTATAGAATAAAAGAGACTGTGAGGAAAAACTCAACAACCAAAAAACAAATAACCCAATCCAAAACTGGGGCTTCCCTGGTGGCTCAGTGGTTAAGAATCCGCCTGCCAATGCAGGGGACATGGGTTCGAGCCCTGGTCCGGGAAGATCCCACATGCCGCAGAGCAGCTAAGCCCGTGTGCCACAACTACTGAGCCTGCGCTCTAGAGCCCGCGAGCCACAACTACCGAAGCCCACGTGCCTAGAGCCCGCACTCCGCAACAAGAGAAGCCACCGCGGTGAGAAGCCCGCGCACCACAACAAAGAGTAGCCTCCGCTCTCTGCAACTAGAGAAAGCCTGTGCGCAGCAACGAAGACCCAATGCCGCCAAAAATTAATTAATTAATTAATTTTAAAAATATATATTGTCCACTCACAACGGTTTGTTACTCTGTTAAAAAGCTAGTGTTTTTGTTTTTTTTTTTTTAAAGCTAGTGCTTTTTGATGTCGGGAATGATATATAATGATATGGCCCATTTCTGTTTCTGCTGGAACCTATAGATTTTATCCAAAGAACACTGAGCTCACTTTAAATTGTTTTTTTTACAAGAAATCAAGGTTGATAAAAGCAAACAATTATAGAAATATTGGTATTGTGGTTCTCTTTAGGAGAAGGGTCGAGAGCTGGAAATTAGAAACATCTATACTAACCAGATACTTAGAAATTTACGTGACAAAGAAGATTATCCAAAAGGTAAAGTATGTTTTAATTATTTTTGCTCGAAATCTATTTTGAAGTATCTAGTCAGATTTTCTAACTTATATCACCAAGATAACAGACATTTTAAAAACTTGTTTTGTTAAGCATTGAGACACATTTTGTGATTCTAGAATAACAAAACTGTGACATGGTTGAAACAGCTAGAAGAGAATAGAGAGGCTTTCCCGTGTTCCCATCCTCCACTCAGTCTTTTATGTCCCTACTCCGGTGAATGAGATGGTAACTTTCAACTTGATGCAAAACGTCTGCCAAATACTGGACTTTCTAGGTAGATCTGTTAGCCACTGTGTGGATTCTTAAGGTTAACTTTATTTAGGTACAGTTTACCCCAATACGATGCACCCGTTTTAAGCGTGCAATTCCATGGGTTTTGACAAGTGCTTATACCCATGTAACCACCGCCTCCCTCAAGATTTAGAACACCCACCCATCTCCTCAGGAGGTGCCCCCTCATGCCCCTGGCAGTCAGGGGTCCCCCAGCCCCAGCCCAAGACAACCTCGGATTTCCTCGGTCACAATAGCTCAGTTTGCCTGTTGTAGAATTTCATGAGTGGGATTGTACAGCAGGTCCTCTTTGCTGTCTGGCTTCTCTTGGCCAGCATGTTTTTGAGACGCATCTGTGCTGTGCTACTATCACTAGTTTGTACCTTTTTATTGCTGAGTAGTATCTTTTCCTTTAAGACAGGATGTACTTATTCCCTCCCCCGCAAGGTCTCCCAGCGTAAGATTCTGCTCAGAAGAGGCACAATAGGAACACTTGCCTCTCATTTTGCTACAAGTAACTATGTGTTTACTTTTCAAGGCAACAACCTCAGATTTCCTTGCCTGCCTTTGTTTGCTTTTGGTTTATAATCCAGAACAACAGCCAGCAGAGAAGATGATAAAATCAAACGTGGGGTCATTTAAATGGGATAACGCTTCAAGGAAAGTGACTACTAGGTTTAGCGTTCGTGCACTTTAGCGTGGGCAATCCAACCATCGACAACCAAGAGCTCTGACACAGGAGACACGATGGCGCACCCTCTCTGCACAGCTACGGTTCTGAATCCCTTCTGCCAGCAGGGACAGCCGTGTCCTCCAATGGCAATGCCGACCCATCCTAACGCCTGCTTCTTTGGTACTTTACCACTGTGATCGCCATAACCTCTGGGGCCCAAAATAAGACAAAACAGGCGAGATGCTAGGGCAAAAAGTGAAACTGGCAAATGTTATACATTTACTGAAAATCTTTAGAAAACATCTACTATACTTTGTTTTATAATTACATTACAAACTTCAGTTGTTATTTTACACTTAAAGTCAGTATTGCTTCCAAATGTAAAATATGTTTCTTACATATAATACACCTGTTCTGTAGTTTCTTCAACAAAGTCAGTACAAGCAGAAAGGAAAAGTGTTTCACTTACAAGTATGCGACACCAGGAAACCCAAATATCGGAAGATGTTCCATCTTTGACAACTAAGGTACAGCAAATTTGAATTCTTGCAGTGTCTAATTAAACATATCTTTACAAAAATAAGCTTTACTCACTTGTTCTATGCAAAAAGTATTTGTATTCATTAAATAAAACACAATTTAAAATTACCTCTACTGCCAAAAATATGTTTTTGCCACTTTTCTAAATTATAGGGTAAAAAGACAAGAGGAAACATTGGTCATGAAGAAAAATCGATTGAAATAATCCATGCAAGTTCTCACTGTATCAGTAAACTACCAAACCAAGAGGATTCCAAGAGAAAATATGAAGGTAATTTTAACAACTTTCAAAAGTCTCCTTTACTTTTTTTTTTTGGCTGTGTTGGGTCTTCATTGCTGCATGCGGGCTTTTCTCTAGCTGCGGCAAGCGGGTTACTCTTCGTTGCAGTGCGCTGTCTTCTCACAGCAGTGGCGTCTCTTGTTGCGGAGCACGGGGTCTAGGCGCAGGGGCTTCAGTAGTTGTGGCTTGTGGGCTTAGTTGCTCCACGGCATGTGGGATCTTCCTGGACCAGGGCTCGAACCCGTGTCCCCTGCGTTGGCAGGAAGATTCCCAACCACTGCGCCACCAGGGAAGCCCCTCTCCTTTACTCTTACTTTATTTTTTTTAACTTGTGAATTACTCAGTGTGTGTATAAAAGTATATATAAAACAGATATATTCAATTTAAAGAACTGTTATAAAACGAACTGCACTACCTGCTTAAGACGTGGAACATTACTGTCCCTTGGGACACCCTGCGGGCCCTTCATAACCATAACCCTCCCGCCGCCCACCACAAACAACCACAATCTTCCATTTTATGCCAGCTTTTCCGCACAACTCCCAATCCCGTGTGTATTCTTAGACAACATGTTCAGTTTTAAAAAAACTGAGTCTCAATCTCAAACCCAGCTGAGTAAAGGGCAGCACTGCCCCTAAAGAAGATTCCACAGCAGGCAGGCTGGCTGCAGCTTCCCTGAAGGCACCGGGGCCCAGCCAGGGCCAACGTCATGCCGGGTCCTGGGAGCTGGGGACCGATCGGAGACAGGCAGCGGCAGGGCTGCTCTGCACATGGGGTGTGGGGAGAGGCCCCGTGTGCTGGACCCCCGAGAGAGAGCAGAGGGCTCTGTGTGGTGAAATGAGGGTCCTCAGCCCACCCAGGCTGCAGGCACCATAGTGAGGGCGACAGCTTGGCCAGGCCCCGCGTGGTCAGGTCAGACCAAGGACCCTGGAGGCTGGGGGGTTAGCGGGGCAGGGGCTTGGTGGTGCGAGCCCTTTATGCTTAAGCCCTTGCCTTGGTGCCCTCTGCGGTCCTGGGGCCTCCCTTCACCCTTCCTGCTGGTTCCTGTCACCCCTTCGCCACCAGATCTCTTTCCTACCCTGTGTCCTTCCCTTTCCTGGTAAACGCCATCATGTCCTACGAGTACAACCTCTACTGGCTTCTTGAGAACACTTGCGTGGAAGGCAAATCTGTGTGCATTTCCTCTGGAGATGTCATGTTTCTACTTAGACTTGATTAATAATTGACTGGAAAGAAAATTCTAGGCTGGAGATCATCTTCCCTCAGAACGTTGATGACACTGCCCCATTGTTTCCATGTTAAGTTATTGCTAAAGGGACATCTGGGCGACACCCCACCGGGCTGGGCAAGCACAACCTCCCTGGAAAGAGCAGCCGCGGGAACAGCCCCCCAGGGGCCCAGGGCCGTGCCGGGAGGGGCCACCTCTTAGCAGTGAGGCCAGACTGGCTTTAGAACGAGGTTTAAATAACACCGAGGGTGGGCAGAACCCCTGGAAAGCCACTGGCTCCCATGCGGTTCCTTCTGTGGTCACTGGTCAGTTTACGTTTTCCACCTATTTTTTAGTCCACTTTCGTAATTTTTTTAAAATAAACTTATTTATTTTTGGCTGCATTGGGTCTTCATTGCTGCACGCGGGCTTTCTCTAGTTGCGGCGGGTGGGGGCTACTCATTGTTGTGGTGCGCGGGCTTCTCATTGCCGTGGCAGAGCACCGGCTCTCGGTGCACCGGCTTCAGTAGTTGTGGCTCATGGGCTCTAGGTGCGCGGGCTCAGTAGTTGTGGCGCACGGGCTTAGTTGCTCCGCGGCATGTGGGATCTTCCCGGACCAGGGCTCGAACCCATGTCCCCTGCATTGGCAGGTGGATTCTTAACCACTGCGCCACCAGGGAAGCCCCATTTTGGTAATTCTTACTGTCCTAGAAAGTTTCCTCATTCACTTGACAAATATTTTCTGCGCATATACTGTGTCAGGCACTGCTCCGGGCCCTGGGGACAAGATGCCCCGCCCTCGGGAGCCTGTGCCCTTGGAGAAGACCTGTGGGGCTGCGAGAGGGCGGTGGGTGCTGGAAAGAAGGTCCCCACCGAGAAGGGGACAGGGAAGGGGCTGAGGGTGAGCTGACGGCAGCTCAGGAGACTAGAAGGAAGTGATCCACGTGGAACCCCGAGAAGAGATGGTCCCACGGACGCTGGGCCCAGAGGAGGGGTCGCACAGGGGGCGAGGAAGTAGGAGGTGGTGTGTCGGAGGGGGCGGTGGGTAGGGCGCTTCGGCCACGATGAGGACCGTGGAGCCGGGAAGGAGCTGGTGCGGAGGAGGGACCAGACCCGCTACTGGGCGGCAGCGGGGAGGCCAGGCGGGGCTGGGGAGATCGTGGAAAATAAGTACTTTCCCCCATGTTCTCAAATGTTAACATTCTCATCAGGTATCATAGGGCATAATATTAACAGCTATTTAGAGTTAATTGTACGTTTGACTGGCTTCCAGGCTCAGCATTAATTCTTTTTTTTTAAATCTACTTTTTTTTAACTTTTTATTTTATATTGGAGTACACCATTCTTGAAACATACTTCTTTCTCCTGCTAGTATTATTTTCATTCTCCTAGAGTATAAGTGAATAATTTTATTCCAGAATGTAGTCACATGAGGAAATGTTCCAACTCTTTGCACACCCGATATTGTCCCCATCCTCCCTCACAAACGATGGCCTCACTGAGCGGTTCGCCGTTAGCGATGCTGTTTGCTCAGAACCCGCGAGGGTCTGGTCCTCTGAGGAGGGGAGAGCTGCACACAGGGCTTCCTCGGTGCCTGGGGAAGGATCTGCAGAGGAAGGGACATCTTTCCATACAACAGTATTCTGCGATCATCTCCTCCTGGCAGTGCATGCTCACCTCCTCATTCAGTAACTCATTTTCCACAATCCCACGCGCTTTAATTCTTTTAACCAGGAATCCTTGAACAGATGTTCAGGATGTTTCACTCTTACTAAACCAGGCTACAGGACTTCCCTGGTGGTGCAGTGGTTAAGAATCTGCCTGCCAATGCGGGGGACACGGGTTTGAGCCCTGGTCCAGGAAGATCCCACATGCTGTGGAGCAACTAAGCCGGTGTGCCACAACTACTGAGCCTGCGCTCTAGAGCCTGCGAGCCACAACTACTGAGCCTGTGTGCTGCAACTACTGAAGCCCGCATGCCTAGAACCCATGCTCCACAACAAGAAAAGCCACCGCAGTGAGAAGCCCGCGCACCCCAACAAAGAGTAGCCCACGCTCGCCACAACTAGAGAAAGCCCATGCGCAGCAACAAAGACCCAATGCAGTCAAAAATTAAATAAATAAATTTATTGGGGGAAAAAAAAACACAAACAGGCTGCAGTGAGCATCCTTAGACGCATCTTTGTGTATCTTTGTAGGGTTTGGTTCTACGAGTGAAGTTGTTGGGTCTAAGAGCATGTTCCCTTAAAGTTTTGATAGATACTACCAACCTGCCATCCAAACTGCACACCAGCTTACAAAGCCACCAATGGGGAACCAAAGTTCCAATGTCCCCATATTCTGGCCAACTCTGGAAATTATCTGCCAATTGGATGAGTAAAAAATATTCTCTTGTTTTAACGGGCACTACTTCTAGCTGGTGGTGTTGAACACCTATTAATAACATATTGGCAAAGTTTATGAATATCATTTTCTTTTGGTTTCATAATTCTCATTTATCTGGTATGTTCTAGGAAAGTATAACATTTCAAGCTTGTTAATACCACCTTTCCCTGTATTTGCTTTCCTTTTTGTCATTGTAACGTGCTTGTCAGTAGGTGTAAATAACTGTGTTCAACATGCCATCTTGAAATAGAAATCCATTCATTTTAAACGTCAGTAAATTAACTATTTTTCTACTACAGATTTATCAAAGGAAGAGGAACATATAGAAGAAGCACAGCCATCTCTAGAGAATATTGGACAACAGAGAGAGAGAACAGAAGATCAAGAAAAGAAAACCACTTTAGTAAAAGAAGAACAGGAACTACCACCAGAAAGAATTCAAGTAATCCATCCCGAAGGGGAAAGTGGTCAGGAAGACGATACAGTAAATGAAAAGTCTAAAAGAAGTCCAGAAATAAGTGGAATGGGTGAAATGCCAGATAAAAATCCTGCTCCAAATATCAAAATACCCTTCAGACAAAGAAAGCATTATTCATTCACAGAAGCGATCGAAAACTTGCATCATGGGCTTCCTGCCTCCAGCGGGCTGGCCAATGCAGGCAGCACGAGGTGCGCTCATAGCACAGGCAAGCACCACAGCCACAGGGGAGAAGTGAGGCTGGAGCACCCTACTGTCACCTATGAACCCTCTTTTGGTACATCTTCCAGAACAAAAGCAAATGACACAGCTTTCAGAGAGAAGAAAAGCAGTCTAATGGAAGAACTCTTTGGATCAGGCTGTGTCTTAAAACAGAACCAAACAAGCACTGCTGTCATGAAGGGGCCTGAGGAGACTTTGCAGAGTAAGAAGATGCACCATCTACCCGCTAGTCAGGCCTCTGCCAGCAATGCTTTCGGAGACTCTAAAGTAACTGTGGTAAGTTCTATTAAGTCATCTTCACCTACAGAAGGAAAGAGAAAAATAATTATTTAAATATATTCCAATATCCTAATCCACTCTGGTTTGATATTCTGGTCTTATGTGCCTTTAATCTCGTAGTTTTAATGTGTGTGTGTGTGTGTGTGTGTGTGTGTGTGTGTGTGTGTGTGTTTTCAGTACTTAAATTGACTTTGAATAATTAAGGCTTTGTTTTATTGCTAATCTAATTTTTAGAAGTTCATTGTATATTAGCCAATGACAACAAATACAAAATTACATCTTTTTTCTTCTACAACTGACACATGTCCATTATCTTTTGGAAGACTGATTTACTACATGGCTTCAATATACTATGGGATTCCATAGCTAGTTAAGTGTAAGTTAGTCAACCTAAGACATACACATGTCATGCATGTACGAACCTTATCAGGAATCAAATTACATTGTAGCTTAAAAACACGGAAGCAGCTCTGAAAGGAAACAATATAAGAAGCCTCTATTTAAAAAAAAAAAAAAAAAAAGCACAGCAATTACCAAACTTGGTTTTATGAAAATTACTTTTGAGCATTCTCTTATTCAGCTAAACTGGGCATCTAATATCCTGCCCTTGTGGTGACACTTTCCTCATATACACCCAAGATTCAGTATTTTTTATCTGTTGCATACCCTGTACCCTGACCCTTTTTCTGTTAATCTTGCTCTTTAAAAAGAGCACATTGGTATAATCAGGGTCCATGCAAGTTAGCTGCTCAGTCCTAATGAATATATTCATTATACTTAGATTATTTTATATTAGGACTATACAGAGGAGGCTGTACTCCCAATGTTAATCAATTAACTTACTTTCATTTATTTATAAGGACAACCTATTTGCAACGTAGACCATACTATTTCCAAACATGTTTATGGGTTGGTGTGTAATACTGGCAATGAAAAAAATTAATCAATAGTTGATCTAAGAAAGAAATGGAAAATTTTATTCAAGCCAACCTAAGGATTATAACCTGGCAGTCCTTCAGGAAGTTCTGAGAACTGTTCCACCCATTAGAAGTCAAAGTGCGGTTATATAAGTTTTTGAGGCAGAGGGCTATATATCAAGTGATGTATTATTGACAGTTTACACCACCCAGATCTACAGTATGAAGCGAGTAGTGTGCATCATCATGACCCCTTATAAGACTAAGAAGGAAGGTTATCTCCTAAACAGTTGTGACCCTTCCTAAGATTAAGAACGAGTGTTATCTCCCAAGGAGGTCTGGTTAATACAGATGCACAACGCATACTAAAGTGGAGAGAGAAGGCCCAAATGGGCAGAGAAAATTTTTATGTTTAAAGTCTTGCCATAAAATGTGAATTTTATTTCATTAATATCAACACACTTTTGAAAATTGAGAATAGTAAACTTTCAAAAGGGAATGAAAGTCATGGTGGGAAAAAAACTGTGTTTAAAACCAAAGATGAGATAAATACTACAATTGGCATAAGCTTTGATCTTTATGAAAATCACAGTGGAAAAAAAAAAAGAGAGAGAAGGAAAGAAGGGGAGAGAGGGAGGGAGGAGAGTTAGAATTCTCAGAGGCGTAACATGGGGAGATACACAAATACACATGAAATGACACAACTACCAAGCTCAAAATTCTAGAGAAATGTACTCAAAGGATTTAGAAATGGTGTACAGAGTAATATTATAATATTGCAATGCCTACTCCTGCTTTATAGCAGATGGAGGATTTTTCAAGGGATCTTTTCTTATGCCTACTCACAACAAAAGCATAAATGATAACATTAAATCAGCGCAGTCTAAAAGTGCTTCTGGGGAATTCCCTGGCAGTATAGTGGTTATGACTCCACACTTATCACTGACAGAAGGCCCGGGTTCAATCCCTGGTCAGGGAACTAAGATCCCACAAGCCGTGAGGGGCATGGCCAAAAAAAATTAAAACTTAAAATAAAAAATTAAAAGTGCTTTTGTACAGAATAACTATTGAAATATAATCTAAGCCTGTTACCTTCTGGTCCTCTTGTTTAAAAAGTTATATGCATAGGAAGTTGCGGGGTAATAAATTAAAATGTTCACTTTTTATATCTGAGGAATGAGATTGTGGCCAATTTTTAAATTTATTCTTGGAAATTTTTTTTTTTACTATGATTTTCTATAATGAACATGACCTTGTAATCAGGAGGAAAAAAGGTTTCAAAATAAAAACAAGAGATCCATTTCCTGTAGTCTGGTAGAGAAGGTACTCTGGCACTCCTGCTGTAAAAAAGCTAAAAATGCCGTATTAACTATACAAACATGTTTTTTAATCAGTTGTTCAGCTGGTAAACACTCAGGAAAGTGGTGGGCATCAGGGAGGCAGGTAAACAGAGCTCTGAAGTCAGCTCACCTAATGGGCTGTCAACTGAAAAAAAAAAAAAAAATGAACAAACTAAAAATTGAGAGTTGTGTTTTATTCGGCGGACAAAATTGAAGACCTAAGCCCAGGACAACAGCATCTCAGATGGCTCTGAGGGACTGCTCTGAAGAGGCAAAGCGGGGGCCAGGATATACAGGAGTTTTTGCAGCAAAGACCAGGTAATAGGAACATCAAAAGATGACTATTAAAGAAAACCAGACATCTCAAGTTAAGGAATTTAGTGCTTTTCTGTATATGGGAAGATGCAAGTCTGGGCTCACTGAAATCATTCCTTTGATGTGCACCTGTTCTGTCTGGGGCCAGGAGCCTGTGTTTTCCCATCCTGAGTCTCCTCAGGGTGCACCCTTGGGGGTGGGGGGGGGGGGGTGTGTAGCTGCCGTGGCTGACAGCTTGATGGCGGGCATCCTGTTTCCATCCTGAGTTCCCTCAGGGCTCACCTTCAGGGAGGCTGTATTATGATGGCTGCAACATTCTTTGTTTACTGATACGGCAGGAGACATTTTTAGTTCACAGGGCATTTGCTGAGCACCCAAAAAGCCTCCAGGACAAAACCCAGGGGACAAAACCAGCCTAAGTAGGGGCCTAGGAAGAGGTCCCTCTCACAAACTGGGACATCCAACCTGAGTGAGCTACCAAACTTAAACTCTGTTGACATTAATCAGCCCTCATCCTATTGGAGAGCCTGAAATTGGGTTACCCGGTCTCTGTAATTTAAAGGTTAAAGCGATTTAGGCTGGTAGTACCCGCAGGGCAGTGGAGATGCAAACCCTCTCTGGAAGAAACTACCTTTAATCCAGGCCTCAAGAAATTCCCCTAGAGAGGTCAGAGAAAGACACAAGAAAACAAGGTGCTATGAGAACCAACAGGAACAACAGATATCTGGGTCAGATCTACGAAGACTTCACACATCAGCGTTATTACTGTGGACAGAGAATGCCGCCTGCCGTTTCACTAAACGAAGGATGCTGTGGCCAGAAAACCGTCAGCCACTGCAGCCGCCCCTGACTGCTGAGGGGATTCAGGATGGAGAAAAACAGGACACAGGCCCTAGACAGGAAAGATGCATATCAAAGGAATAATTTCAGTAAGCCCGGACACCTCAGGATATGGCTGAGTTCCAATAAAATCAACACACTTGAGCCTATAGGCCAAGTCCAGCTGCTCCCTGATTTTGCAAATAGTGGTTTGTTAACCCTGTTCTAACAGATAAACTTCAAGCAGGAGGAAAGTGATTTGAGATAAAAGGTCTCGTACGCAAGAGACTGGTAATTCTAAGAGAACATTACCGTTTTATACAACTCGTGGGGTTACAAAAAAGTAAGATATAGCTAAAGTATCAGGTATCTATCACATAGGTTTATGACAAGAGTAGCATATACGTCGGGAGGGAAAGACTGGAGCTAAACTGTTGTGAGTCTTACACTGCTGATGAGGAGAGAAGAATATTAACTTTAAGCACTGATAAATTTTCTAGTATAAGCACTATAGCAAAAGTCAAATAACTTCAACACGTATGGGCGAGAGGGATGTGAAAAACAAAAGGTAATTGTGAGATAACAGAGTGTATGTATTGGTCTCTGCCCCCAGTTCTCGGCACAGGGCTCCTGAAACCTGGTAACTGAGTGATGAGACCACCAGGTGCATCTTTGGTTCTAGTATTTCATCCTTGACCCCAGTTCCTGACACGGAGCTGCTAAAACCCTTGTCATTTCCTGGGTGATAGGAGTGTCTTTTGTCCTAAGAACGCGACTCTTGGCGGGCTCCTGAATGGCTCCTGGATGGGGGCTGGTCTTGGTTAGAAGCTTAGACGGTAGCTCCGCACCCCACTGTCTAGAGAGGGGGAGAGGCTGAAAATGGAGTTAATGATCGAACATGCCTACGTGATGCAGCCTCCATAAAATCCCAAAAGTACAGGGTTGGGGAGCTTCCGGGTTGGTGACCCCATGAAGATCTGGGGAGACCAGTGTGCCCAGAGGGCACGGAATCTCCCGCCCCTCCCCACACACCTTGCCCTGTGCTTCTCTTCCTCTGTGTCCTTTATCCCATCCTTTATCATGAACTGGTAAACAGCAAGTAAATGGTTTTCCTGAGTTCTGTGAGCTGCTCTAGCAAATTAATCGAAGCTGAGGAGGGGGTCGTGGGAACCTCTGAGTTCTAGCTGGTCGTTCAGAAGCACAGGTGACAACCTGGACTTGGGGCTGGCATCTGAAGTGGGGGGGCGGGGGAAGGGGGAGGAGGGCAGTCTTGTGGGACTGAGCCCTCAACCTGTGGGATCTGATGCCATCTCCAGGTAAAAGAGTATCAGAACTGAGTTAAACTGTTGGACACCCAGCTGGTGTCCCAGACAACTGCTTGTTATGGGGTAAAACCCACACGCATTTGCTGATCAGAAGTGTCAGGAGTTAAGTATTCTGTGTGTGTTGTAAAGGGGACAGAGGAGAAACGCAGGAGGAGGAAAGAACTGTAGGTTCTCCTAAAACAACAAATAAGGAGGAAAAAGAAAACAGAAAAGTGGAACGAATACAAACAAAAATAAAAGTACAAAATAATATGACATAAATCCAAATATATCAGTAATTTCAATAAGTGTAAATGGGCTATATGTTCTAATTAAAAGACAATATAGATTGGATTTTTAAAATACAGCCATGTGCTCTTTATACACATATCTAAGCCACTGAGATACAGAAAGTCAAAGGGTGAGAAAAGGTCTGCCAGGCAAATACCATCCAAATGAAAGTTGGTGTAAAAAAAAAAAAAAAAGACCTGAAGGCAAAAATTATTGCTAGAGATAACACAGGTTACTATAACACAACAAAGAGTTCAATCCACCAGGAAGCTGTATGAGTTCTAAACATGCATACATTTAACAATAGCTTAAAAACATAAAGCAAAATTGACATAACTACAAGTCTGCATCATAACGGCAGACTTTTATATACCTTTCTCAGTAATGGATGGCTCAGGAAATAAAAGAACAGCAGAAAAGATAAAGATTTGAATAAGACAACTGGTAAGCCTGACCTAATGGACATATACAGAAGCCATACCCCAAAACTTTAAAACTTGTATTTTCCACCACCTACAGAGTATTTACAAAAATTCTATCCCAATATATTTGAAAGTTGAAAAGAAATGGATAAATCCCTACCCTGACATGCCTAATATGACTCAAGAAGAAATATAAAACTGAATAACCCCAGAATCACTATTAAGACACTGAAATCAGTAGTTAAAATCTTCCAATAAAAATAAGAGAAAACCCAAGCAAGTTTTTACGAGCAAGTTCATCATATATTCAAAGAATAAATAATTCAGATCTTAAGCAATCTAGTCCAGAATATAGAAGGAGGAACACTCTCCAACCCATTCTTATGAGGCTTGCAGAACCTTGATACCAAACCAGATAAGGAAAAAGGCAGTAATTCCACACTCATCATTTCTACTCAGCATCATACCAAACATCCCAGCCAGAGCAATTAGGCAAAAAAGAAATAAAAGGCATTAATTGGAAAGGAAGAAGTAAAACTACCTATATTCACAGATTACATGATTTTTACATGGAAAATCCTATGGAATCCACTAAAAAACTGTTGAATTACTAAATGAGTTCTGAAGGTTACATAAAACAAGATCAATGTACAAAAATCAATTTCTGTACACTTGTAACAATCTGAAATGAGATTTTAAAACAATCCCATTTATAATAGCTTCAAAACAAGAGATGTGGGACTTCCCTGGTGGCACAGTGGTTAAGAATCCGCCTGCCAATGCAGGGGACACAGGTTCGATCCCTGGTCCAGAAGATCCCACGTGCTGCGGAGCAACTAAGCCCATGGGCCACAGCTACTGAGGCTGTGCTCCAGAGCCCATGAGCCACAACTACTGAGTCCGGTGCTGCAACTACTGAAGCCCGTGCTCCGCAACAAGAGAAGCCACCACAATAAGAATCCCACGCACTGCAACCAAGAGTAGCCCCCGCTCGCCGCAGCAACAAAGACCCAAAACAGTAATGAAAACCCAATGCAGCCAAAAATAAATAAATAAAATAAATTTATAAAAAATTTTTTTAAATAGTGACACGTTTAAAAATTAAAAAAAAAAAAAAGATTGAACTCAGCGGCAAGACTCAGTATCCTGAGTGTTGAAAGAGGGATGCATACACTTTACATTCCAAACATGCAGGCAGAAAAGCTGACCCACACAAACAATAGTGAACCCAGAGAGAAAATGAACCGTCTGCCCTGCGATCCACATGGTGTGCAAACCAACTACACAAAGAGCTTTAAATCTTGTGACACCACCAAAAGGCTGTCATGAAGGACTTGTAAGAAAACAGCACCCTAGAAAATTTCCCTGTTAACTGGTAACCCCCCAACTATGAAAATGTACTCCCTGTAAAAGGTATACGTGGCCCTAGTGGAAAACCATTATGTGTGTTTTTTTTCAAGTTAAATATCCCTGGGTACTGACTTAACACGCTGGGAGGGGTATAAAAAAGTCTAAGGAACAGTCTCTGGCCCTAAAGGCACTTGCAGCATCGACAGAAAACCCTTTATCACAAAAGTATCTAAAACATAAGAAATAAAAACACACAATAGACACCACAAGTCAATACAAAATTAGTTGACAGAGCAGTCATATTGATATTACTTAAAATGTTCTGACGAGGAAGGGAAGAAAAAAGAAATCACTATTATCTAAAGCGGTCAGAGAAGGCTTAAAGGTCCAATAAAATATAAATAGATTGGACAGGAGGGGCCAGTGTGCGCACCACACACATGCGCGCGCGCGCGCGCGCACACACACACACACACACACACACACACACACACACACACACACACACACACAAACAGAGCTATGTATGTGTAAGAAAAACCACGGGAGGCCACAAAGTCTGGCCAGGTCGGGGAAGAGGAAACTAGTCAAGCTAGCATTCCACCCACTTGCACTGGCAACAGAAGAACTGTATCAACCCCATACAAAAATGACTGTGGGTTTGTACATAAAGATTTCCCTGCTTGACTCACCATAAATATAAAGCAAACAAAATTGGCGTGATGAGAGCTTTAGATGTATTTTTTTAAATATATATTTATTTATTTTATTTTATTTTTGGCTGCACTGGGTCTTCATTGCTGCGCGTGGGCTTTCTCTAGTTGCGGCGAGCGGGGGCTACTCTGTTGTGGTGCGCGGGCTTCTCATTGCGGTGGCTTCTCTTGTTGCGGAGCACGGACTCTAGGCACGTGGGCTCAGTAGTTGTGGCTCGCAGGCTCTAGAGCGCAGGCTCAGTAGGTGTGGCGCACGGGCTTAGTTGCTCCACGGCATGTGGGGTCTTCCAGACCAGGGATCGGATCCGTGTCCCCTGCACTGGCAGGCAGATTCTCAACCACTGCACCACCAGGGAAGCCCACTTTAGATGTATTTTAAATCAAACAGATGTCTATTCTCACATGAAACTATAAACTATACCCAGTAATTTTAAATAGAAACACAAAACCTACAGCTATCCATAAAATTTTAGGAAAAGCACAAATGTTAACACCAGTCGTCCCACTTCTGTGGAATCACAGGAGACTTTGCTTCCTCACTCCTTTTGTGTACTTTCCAGGTAGGATTTTAAAAAAAAAAAAAAACAAACAGTTTTTGTGGGGTTTTTTTTAGGTATTACTTTTTTTTTTTTTTTTTTGGTACGCGGGCCTCTCACTGCTGTGCCCTCTCCCATTGCGGAGCACAGGCTCCAGACGCACAGGCTCCGCGGCCATGGCTCACGGGCCCAGCCACTCCGCAGCAGGCGGACTCTCAACCACTGCGCCACCAGGGAAGCCCTAGGTATTACTTTTTAAAAGCACGTACATCGATATTCATAAATGTATGGAATACCATGGGAAGAATCATAAAGAAACTAGTAATAGTGGAAAAATGGGTGACACGACAGTAGAAGGTCAGAAGATGTACTTTCATCACATCCCTTTCTGTATCTTTTGAATTCAGTGCCACGTTTACTACCTATTTAAAAACAAACACCAGGGATTTCCCACTGCAGAGGGCACAGGTTTGATCCCTGGTCAGGGACCTAAGATCCCCCACAAGCCACTGCACAGCCAAAAATAAATAAATAAATAAATAAATAAAACTTTAAAAACACACACCATTTTTCAAAAACCACAAGAATGTGAAATGTGACGGACATTTAAATTTCCCTTATTTCATCTTCACAAACTATTAATGTATGTGGAAGGAGTGAACAGCTGTGAATTATAAATCTTTTCCTCTAGCCTCAGTAAAATCTGTCAAAAATCTTGCAGTATTAATTGCAAGAACATATCCTTAGGAGATAAATACGGGTCTTGTCAGGGAGACTTTCACCAATTAGTGATCCCAGGATGGTCCACAGTGCGCGTACCTGGCCCCCCGACTGTTGACTGTGTGACCTGCCATTCACGCCACAGCTCACGAATCACGTAGGGCCTGTGGCCTCGAAGGGGCCCAAGACCCCGAAGCTTCCTTCTGCTGCTATCATGTCCTCGGCAGGTCATCTGCTCATCCTCTGTGGCTAAAACGTACCTGTGAGGTGACTGGACTGGTGTTTGCTGTAAATACAGCTGTATTCCCAGTTCTACATCCTCTCCCAGAGCTGCAACAGCCTGGGGCCGGGTGAGTCTGAGTGATGAGGGGAACCCAAAACCCACTCTGTGACCATCAACTAAAGCAGCACAGTGCTCCGTCTCTACACAGCTCGATTACCAGAAATAATAACGAACTTACTATCACACCGTCAGGGAACACAAGGATACAAAAGTGATCTTTTAAACACTCGTGCTAGAAGTTCGCTTCACAGGGCCGTGGCCCACTTAGTGATCGTTTCAGGCCCTCTGCCACCGATCGGTCGTAGCAAGTAAGTGGCCGTAAGGAAGGAAGTCACACAAGCACTTGCAAGATTGTAATTAGAAAAAAGTGTTTTGAAAAATACTGAGCAGAATTATACTTGACGGGGCAAACATGTAGCCGTTGAAATTAACTTAATCAGGCTTCCCAGTTTGTTTTTTAAGTTTGTTCCATTCTACAGAGCATAAATATTAAATGCTTTAAAAATACGCTTCATTAGAAATACATTAAATATAAAACACACAGTTCAAACACAAAACAATGCATTATGGGCTCATGAATACATTTATAAAACACAGTAATGAAAAGTTAACAGCTTCAAATAAGTGGATAACACCATCCAAAGGCTTGCCCAACAAATGACATTTTAGGAAGGAAGAAGCACAAGCAATGTCAATTAGTGTTATTCTCCTGGTAGTACTGCATGAGATTAAAAAACAAATTTTCAAATTCTAGTAGTAGTATTAAAATTAAGTTACTTTCTAATCTGGATTAAAAATAGCACAAAGTCTTTAAAGTACTTAAGTTATTAGAAAAGTTTGACTTTCCAGTTGGCAATGTGACCTTTAAAATATGCCGAGTGCAAATCACAAGTAACAACATGTAGCCCATAATGTCACACACTTCTTATCACAAATCTGGTGCCGTGCTGGCTGGTACACACGAGACTGGCCTCCATGGCTCACAACAAATGTACAAAACTGTGATTCTTCTAAGAATCTCAACATGAAGTCCAAGAACAAACACGTTCAACAACAACAACTAACCTGTGGCTTGTGTTTCCTTTTTTAAAAAAACAAGCAAACAAAAATAAACAACACAATAAAACAGTATAAATCAGATTTGTAATCTCCTAAGTGAAAATTCGTTTTTGAAAGTGCTGTAGCCAAATTCATCTTCTTTTTCAGCTGAAAGGGTGAAGCACAATGGCCACAACTTTGTTACAGACTAAAATCCAACAGGTAATTCCAACACCACCTAAAAATAAAGAAATTCAACATGAGAGCATGCCAGGAGTTCCACCCACATTTCCTGCCTCTGCTACCTTTGACTTTAGGAAATAGAGCACTTCAGTCCTTTCTGAGTAGTGTTGGGCTAACACCAAGTTTGTGTTTCCTGGGTTCAAATTGATCACTTTTTTGGGGGGGGGCTGCTCTGGGTCTTCGTTGCTGCACGCAGGCTTTCTCTAGTTGTGGCGAGCGGGGGCTACTCTTTTGTTGCGGCGCGCGGGCTTCTCATTGCGGTGGCTTCTCTTGTTGCGGAGCACGGGCTCTAGGTGCGCATGGGCTTCAGTAGTTGTGGCACGCGGGCTTCAGTAGTTGTGGCTCTCAGGCTCTAGAGCGTGGGCTCAGTAGTTGTGGCTCTCAGGCTCTAGAGCGCAGGCTCAGTAGTTGTGGCGCATGGGCTTAGCTGCTCCGTGGCACGTGGGATCCTCCCAGACCAGGGCTCGAACCCGTGTCCCCTGCATTGGCAGGCAGATTCTTAACCACTGCGCCACCAGGGAAGCCCACTGACTTTCTACTGATTCACAGAGCTGCCTTCTTTACTAAGCAGGAACTACTCAAAACAACAAACAATGATTTGAATTTATCTTTCCTGCCAGAGGGATGTGCATCATTATTTATGATATTAATAGACTGTAAGACCACCCTGTCAGATGATCTGTTTTTCCCTTCCCACCAAAGCATTACAAGCACGAAGGAATGTTTACCCACACCTTTCTTGCCCCACTGATGCTGAGAGACAGGAAGAGAGGCCACAAGATGCCCGGAAGGGTGGCCTCTGGCTCCTCAGCTCAGCAACACTGAGAGCCGCCAGCTACAACAATCCTGGCTGGGTCCGGGAAGAGGGAGGGGGAGGGGAAGGAAGGGGCCTGGCTAAATTGGAAATCTTTGACACGGTCATCCCTTTGACTTAGCAATTCACCTCCAGCGTGATCACAAATCACAACCAAAGACTGGCTGACCAGGATGTGTACTGCAGCGTCATCTCTACAGCAAAAACTGGGGACTTAAATAAATATCCTTTAACAGGGAAATTAGTAAATTATGACACATCCAAATCAAGAACAGCTATTCAAAATTCCTTAATAAAGAAATTTATTAAGCTGCCCTCTCAGCACACCCAGCAGCACGTCCGTCTCTACTCTGAAGAAATTTATTGATGTGGAAAAAGACTTACATAATAAGAGGGGTAAAAAGTTGTATGTGCCAGATAACCTTAACCATACAAAAATAAATAGAAAAGAAAACTGGAAAAAATATACTGCAATGTTAAGAGCGGTTCTCCACAGCTACTGAGTCTTTTTAAAAGTTTTTTCTTATATTTCTAATCATTCTACGATGACATGTACTAATTTTAACACCCAAAAGAAATTCTTTCAGAAGTCAAAGAATGGCCGATAGCAGGAAATGCTGCAGAGGGGCTAAGCATAGCGTGAATTGAAAAGGAGTCACAGAATTTGGGAACCAGAGGTGATGTTTCTATAAACGGGGTATCAGACCCCAGGTATTGGGCTTGGATCACGGAGGCAGGCTTGGGTTGAACTGTAGCCCTGCTACTTCACATTTCGGTGACACTGGACACGTAAGTCCTCTAGACGTCAGCTCCTTTGCTGCAAGCCCTGTGTGAGGCGGAGACGCAGAGCTCTCACTGTGGGCGTCAGGCTGAGCTCAGCTGACCGAACCTCCCGCCACACGCCCCTAGGTCAACCTGGCCACGCTCTCCCACCGCGTCTGCCAGCGCCCGCGTACCTGCCACTCCAGTGGGAAATGCTACCAGGCGGTCTAGTGGAGTTATCCACCGACTCGGCACCACGGCCACAGGGACAGAGTAGTAGGTCCAGATGAGCGTGACCATCAGGGCAGCCTGCAAAGACACGGCTGGTGAGTGGAAACATCCCGCCAGGCACACAACCGATCACCACGGAGGACGAGGAAACATGGAAACAAACCAAGGAAACTCTCCAGATCGGTGACCTCACACCCTACCCATCCAGTCCTCACAGCCAGCACATACACACTACCAAATCAGCTGACAGAGTAACCAAGGTCTCCCCCAGCGTAAGTGTTCCTTCCTCACTGAGCACCTCCTCTAGGCAGCCAGCTTACGCTAACTGCACCTCATCAGTGACAAAAGTGACCTCACGCCTCTCAGATCCTTGAAAAACTAGCCACCGCTCTCACCCACACACCCAAGTGCAGAGGTGAGCCCTCTGCGAGGTTAAGTGGCGGGACGAGAAGCGCTGCCTGCCCTCTCCTCCTTTCCCAGCAGCGCTCGGGCAGCTGTCTTCCATCCCCTTCGTGGCCTTGAACGTGCCACTCGAGCGATCGGACCTCAGACCGCGGCTTGCTCAACTCCTCTCCCTGGGAAACCGCTCTCGCACCAAAGGGACAACGCCTCAGGATCAATGTCCTCAAACAAACCCAAACCACCTGGGCTTTGGGGGGGCTGGGCGCAAATCTTTTCCCCCAGGAAAGATCACACATAGGACTGAAACTCGGAGACCATTTACAGCAGCCACTAAGTGTGCGAGCGGCACTTCCACACCCTCGGCTGAAGGAAGCAGTCACAAATAGAACAAGTAAACATCCCCCAGGTAAGAACGTTGGGAATCAAAGGTCTTGGACTGACGTGAGAATGACGTGTTCCCTGCCTGAGAGCAGGCATCTACACGTCACCTACATGTCTGCACGCCAGGTGACAAGCAACGGCCACAGTCACTGACCGCCTTAGAAAATACAATGCCTAAATATCTACAGTCACTGACCCCCTTAGAAAATACAACGTCTAAATAAGCTCTCTCACTCCATACACCCCCAGGCTCCCAACACTGCACTGAAACAAAGGCAAAATGAAAGAACTCCAGAGAAGCGCATCTGCTAAAACATCCCAACATTTAACAACTCTAAAAGACAAAGGCTAAAAGAGACTAAGAGAAACAAAGGCTTCATTTTAGTCTAACATAGAAATTCACAGAGTGTTCAGAGTTACACGCTAGCAGGACCACACAGCACAGCAGCTGAAAGTGGAAAAGCCAGAATTCCCAGGCCCGGATTCTGGGCCACATGGTTCTGGAGGACAGTCCGTTACCAACTTCAATGACCCCAGGTGACAGAATAGGACACTTACTTGCAATATGTAGAAAGCAACACTTATAACCCATTTTATCTTGGCCAACTGAGCTGTCCGTGCTTTCACTGAAAGGAAAAACAGGATGAAATGGTATCAGTCCTAAAAAAAAATGAAGAAGATATTCAAGCACACAGAAATGTTATTTCTTCTCATAAACTATTTTCTAACTATGTATGTAACATCTGCTCAATATACTTAGAAAAGCAAGTTCCCTGATGGTCCAGTGGTTGGGACTCTGCACTCTCACTGCCGAGGGCCTGGGTTTGATCCCTGGTCGGGGAGCTAGGATCCCACAAGCTGCGCAGCACAGCCAGAAAGCAAACAAACGAAATACACACACACACACACACACACACACACACACACACACTTAGAAAATATAAAATAGAATTTCTTAGAAGTCACCCACAGATTATGAGATTTGAAGCTTTAATTTTAAAAACTCTTAAAGCTATTCATCTAAATCAGAGATTCTTTTACGAGGCACTTACCAACGGGACTACCTTTTTCTTCCTGGATTTCCCAGACCACACAGCACACTAATCCGTACGTGGGAGTCAGGTCTGTCTCAGGCCTGGGCAGGCCCCTGTGCATGTTCTACTAGCCACGCACTCTCTCAGCACACAAGCTGACCTCCTATCCATCAGAGGAGACTGTTAGGACCGGTGGCCAACATAAAGCTGAGTGAGACCTGATCCCCAGCCTGAAGTCTACACTTGGATAAGGACACTGCTGGGCATTTTTTAGAGCCTTCACAAAAGCTCCTGGGAATCCACCATGAGATTTTTCTAGGCTTCTCTCAGAAAAGTGTTGAATTTGAAAATGTCAACCTACAGAGAATGAAGAAAATCAAAGATGTTAGAGGTTTCTGTGTGGTTGCGTGTTTTTTTTTTTGTTCTTCTTTTTTTTTTTTTTTTTTTTGGCCATGACTCTCGGCTTGCGGGATCTTAGTTCCCGGACCAGGGATCTAACCCGGGACCACAGCAGTGAAAGTGCCGAGTCCTAACAACTAGACCACAAGGGAAGTCCCCAGGCTTCTGTGTTTAGAAAGCAAAGGTTCACCAGCAAATAAGGAGAAAGTAACAATTATTATTACTGGGTCTCTTCTAGACAACTCAAAAGTCTCTGTCAGCATCAGAACCTCAAAGATCAAAGCACATGTGCCGTGCCTCTTTCTATAAAGATTTCTCTGTTAATCAGCTCGTACGAAGCTTCCCACGCTACACACGAGAACAGTACCGTGAGTTTTGAGCTTATCAGTCATCTTGTTGATCTTCCTCTCCAGCCTGGCGTATCTGGCAAACTCATCCATCATGCTGACGGTGGAGAGCTCCTGCTTCATGCCCTGGATCTCTGCTCGCATCTGTGACTCCTGCTTCACGTCCTTCTGCAGCACCCTGGACATCTGGTGGAGGTGGCAGCCGGGATCAGCCTTCTCCCCCACCCCCTCCCCCATCCGCTTGCTGCCTCCTGCAGCTGGGCACGCTGCCCTTTATCCCCACGGCCAGGCTCTGCTGCCCGGTCCCGGTCCTGCTGCCCCCGACCACAGAGACGAAAACTCCCCCCCACCACACCCCGCCCCGTGAGTCTTTATTCAATTACGTTTTTCCTTCTGCAGATATGCCCACGGACTGCTACAGCACAAATGTATGTATCCCTCACTTTTACTGCAAAATTGTGATTACAGGGTGAAAACCGATTCCATCCCCAGAGCTCCATTCAGGTGACAAGGACCGTGCACGCCCCTCATTCCTGTACAATTCTGTGCTAAATTAGGTGGGCCGAGCAAGGGGGGTGCCGGCGGTCAGGGATGAAGCGGTGGCAGGTGAAGAGGGCATTCCCGCAGAGGGGCTGCCTGGCGTGAGAGTCGGGGTCCCACAGCAGGAGGGGCACACGTGACAAGAGGAGGTGGTGGTGGAGGCCGAGGGCGAGTTACAAAGGATTGCGCAAGTCACGGCGACCTACTGAGGATACTGTGAGCCAGTTTTCTCACTGTGAGAAAAGGGAGTGAGAAACATGCATCGGGAGAGAACCAGAATGAATCCCGTGGGACTGGATGAGACCTGGAGGCACAGGTGTGACCTCGTGGTTTTCCATAGATACACAGAAGAAATAACAGACGTAAATGTTTGTGAAGAGGAGCCTCTGACCGCCAGGCCCCACGTGGGACACGACCGGCCCAGGAGCCCTCCTGGCCGCCTGGACAGTGGAGGGGACCCAAGTGTGACGGCACCTGCCCGCACCGTCCCCAGACGCCCCCCACAGACACACACAACGGCCAGGACACCGCCAGCGGCCCGGGTACACATGCAGTGGCTGCCAGGTAGCGCCCAACAACCCACCGGGACAGGTGAAGGTCCCAGGAGAGCGAGGGGAGAGCAAGGGGACCACACTCGCACCAGCGCGGGGAGGTCCACGGGCGACCTCATAGGGGACTGAGAATTCCTCAGGGACTGACCCGGAGTGATGAGTGTACCTCCCCAAATCAACGCCCATGGTACCTGGTGAGATGCAAAGAGAACACGGCATCCTTTATGTGACATCCTCGCCAAACACTGGACAAAGATGTCCACAGGAGGCCATTGTGCAAAGTCACTGCCCTGCGACATTCGGAAATGTCATCCTCGCAATTCAAGGCAAGACCAAGATTCCTTCTAGACTGAAGAGACATGACAAGTATGTGCTATACATGGTGCTGACTGGGGTCCTTCTGCTACAAAGGACGTCACTGGGACGAGGAAACCCTGAACGAGACGGGAGGATTGTACCTGACAGCTGTACTGCGGCCAAGGCCACTGTTTATACACTAATGTACTGGGGAAAGAGGGCACTCGGGTTGACAACTTACTTTCAAATGGTTCAGGAAACAAAACCAGTTCTTTCTAATGAATGTATAACTTTTTTTGCACATTTGTGTTTGTTTCACCTTCTTAAAAATATATTAATAAAGATACATTAATAAACTATATTAATATATTTCCCTGTACTGGTACATAGCTGGTGCACAATAAATCAGTCTGTTCCTCTAGCCCCTGATCCCCCCTGCCTGGTGCACAGGAGGGTGACTCTTCAGTTCGAGCTGGCCAAGGACATACACTCTAGCCAGATCCACCCTAGAGCAGAAAACAGGAATGCACCAAATTATCTTTAAAAATCACAGAATCATCTTAAAGAGCAAGGAATTCATAGATGCTGCTTCAACTCTGTAAATCAAGAAACAGGGGCAGGGACTTCCCTGGCGATCCAGTGGTTAAGACTCTGTGCTTCCATTGCAGGGGGTGTGGGTTGGATCCCTGGTCCGGGAACTAAGATTCCCGAATGCCATGTGAAACAGTGAGGCACAGCCAAAAATTCAAATAAAGGTGTATTTTTTAAAAATTTGATTAAAAAAAAACAGGTGCAGGGTGGGGAAAGGACTTTCAGAGGTGATGGAGATATTCTCTACCTTGATTGTTTCAGTGGTTACCCTGATTAAGTGTGCCAAAACTCATCAAACTGCCCATGTACAAGAAGTGAATTTCACTGAATGCAAATTACACATCAATAAACCTGACTTTTAAAACTAGGATTTAGGGCTTCCCTGGTGGCGCAGTGGTTGAGAGCCCGCCTGCCGATGCAGGGGACACGGGTTCGTGCCCCGGTCTGGGAAGATCCCACATGCCGCGGAGTGGCTGGGCCCATGAGCCATGGCCGCTGAGCCTGTGCGTCCGGAGCCTGTGCTCCGCAACAGAAGAGGCCACAACAGTGAGAGACCCGCATACCGCAGAAAAAAAAAACAACTAGGATTTAAAAAGAAATAGAGGGGGGACTTCCCTGGTGGCGCAGTTAAGAATCTGCCTGCCAATGCAGGCAACACAGGTTCGAGCCCTGGTCCAGGAAGATGCCACATGCCGCACAGCAACTAAGCCCATGTGCCGTAACTACTGAGCCTGCGCTCTAGAGCCCGCGAGCCACAACTACGGAGCCCGTGAACCACAACTACCAAAGCCCACGCGCCTAGAGCCCATGCTCTGCAAAAAGAGAAGCCACCACATGAGAAGCCCTCGCACAGCAACAAAGACCCAACGCAGCCAAAAATAAATTAAAAAAAAAAAAGAAATAGAGGGGCAAACACATTACGTACATAGCATTATAGAGAATACAGGCTGTGCTTCACAGATTTTTTTAATCGAAGGCTTGTAGCAACCCTGCATCAACCAAGTTTACTGGCACCATTTTTCCAACAGTATTTGCTCATTTCACGTCTCTGTGTTACATTCTGGTAGTTCTCATAATATTTCAAACTTTTTTATTATTGTTATATTTGTTACGGTGTTCTTTGATTAGTGGTTTGTTTTTTTTTTAGGCCACACCACGGGGCTTGCGGGATCTTAGTTCCTGGACCAGGGATCGAATCCCAGCCCTCAGCGGTGAAACGGCAGAGTCCTAACCACTGGATCAGCAGGGTATTCCCTGATTAGGGATCTGTGATGTTACTACTACAACTCACTAAAGGCTCAGATGATGGTTAGCATTTTTTAAGCAATAAACAAATTTTTAATTAAGGCATGTATACTTTTTTTACACAATGCTATGCTACTGCACACTTAATAGACTCTAGTGTAAACGTAAGTTTTTTATGCACTGGGAAGCCAGAAATTGCATGTGACTCACTTTACTTCAATATTCACTTTATTGCAGTAGCCTGGAACCAAACCCACAATATTTCCGAGGTACGCTGTACATAAAACAATTAAAAACTGGAAAGACCAAAAATGGTTACTCAGGAGTGGAAAGTGAGTGAGGACAGGAGAATAAACTTGAGGGGAACTGAAGAGATTTGTGGTTAAAATTAGGAAATGCAGCGCTTGAAGAAAAAATGAATATATTACATCTACAAGTACAAAAAAAGCAAATTTGGAAGTGTTTAAGTTGCAAATAGGTACCAACATTAATCCAAGACCTCCTTACAAATAACTGTTAAAATATACTAGAATTATGAATTGAAATGTAAGATTTAAGGAGATTTGAATTTTTTAAATGTTCTTAATATTAATTTTTTTAATATTTATTTATTTGGCTGCGCCAGGTCTTAGTTGCGGCATGTGGGATCCAGTTCCCCAACCAGGGATCGAACCTGGGACCCCTACACTGGGAGCACGGAGCCCTAGCCACTGGACCACCAGGTAAGTCCCAATATTAATTTTTAAAACATAAACATCTGGGGCTTCCCTGGTGGCACAGTGGTTAAGAATCCACCTGCCAATGCAGGGCACACAGGTTTGAGCCCTGGTCCGGGAAGATCCCACATGCCACGCAGCAACTAAGCCAGTGCGCCACAACTACTGAGCCTGCACTCAAGAGCCCGCAAGCCACAACTACTGAGCCAGCGCACCACAACTACTGAGCCCGCACGCTTAGAGCCCATGCTCCGCAACAAGAGGAGCCACCACAATGAGAAGCCCGCGCGTGGCAACGAAGACCCAAAGCAGCCAAAAATAAATAAATTAAATAAATAAATTTTAAAAATATATATCTTAAGTCTTTTCTTTTTAAATGTCTATCAGGTTTTTAATTTTATTTTTGGGCTGCGTTGGGTCTTCGTTGCTGCATGCGCGCTTTCTCTAGTTGCGGTGAGCGGGGGCCACTCTTCCTTGCAGGGTACGGGCTTCTCATTGCGGTGGCTTCTTCTGTTGTGGAGCACAGGATCTAGGCGCACAAGCTTCAGTAGTCTCTTAACCGCTGTGCCACCAGGGAAGTCCCCTGAAGTTTTTATGTACTCAAAGGTGTATTAAATCTCCCACTTGACAGAAGCTGATAAACTGTGTAGGGTATGGTTTTTCAAAGACCTGGAGATGGGTCCACAAGTAATTCTAAAGCAGAAAAGAAAATAAGTTTTTAAAGATCAGTGAGGGAATTCCCCAGCGGTCCAGTGGTTAGGGCTTGGCACTTTCACTGCCTGCTGCCCAGGATCAAATCCTGGTCAGGGAACTGAGATCCCTCCCGCAAGCCATCAATCAATAAACAAACAAACAAACAAACAAAATTTGCTTATCATAAAAAAAAGTACGGTGGGAGAATCTGGAGAGAAAACAAGGGCAGAACCAATTCTTTGCTTCTCTTGTCTCCAGACGCTGGCCCTCTGCCTGTGTGAGATCACAGTGTCCTCCTCAGTCACCCTCTGATCCTGTCCAAGTTGGACACTCCCTCTGCCAACAAAATGCCAGGACTTGCGGTGGCACTGGGGTTGTTCAAATCCTCACTCCCCCACTCAATGGCTGGCAACTCGCTGGACCAGTCCCATCTGAAAATCGTGCCCGACGACATTTACAGCCCAAAGGCTCCTCCCTCCCGGAACACAGCAGGCATCCCTGGGAATGGCGGCTCAGGCGTGTCCCTAACACCGCAGGGAGGCCCCTCACCCCGGGAAGGGCCCAAGGCCCAGAACAACCCCACATGCCCCTCAGCCAGGACCGGCCAAGTCGGGCCCACTCCTCGCAGCCCTGGTCCCCGGCACGGGGGAGTCCGCATCCGCCAGGCCGCACCTGCTCGTGCGCACTCAACCCCCCTCGCCGCCTCTGTCACCCCCTCAAACAGCACTTGGGGCTCATGCTGGTCCACAGCAAGAACTCTCTAGGCGACCGTGCTCCCTGGAAACGGGAAGGGTCTCAGCAAGGCCCTCAGCGGCAGGCCCTGCAGGGGGCATGGCCCGTTCCCAGTCAAACTGATCCTCACTGGAGTCTTTCCCACGTGCATCCTCAGATCAGCGCCTGTGATGGGGCAGCCTGTAACGGTCGAGAAGCAGCAGCATTTTACCCTACACGGGACCAGCGCGTTCCTTACAGCTTTTCACTGACCCTCAACACAAACCATATCTCTTTATTACTTTTCCCTGTTTGAACACCAGCAACTGTACTCTGCTAGGATAATGTTATCCTTCTGAACCTGGCTAACAATTCTGACAGTGTTACAACCAAGGGAAAGCGGGTCTAAGAAGGCTAACTGGTTGGAGGTTAGAGAGGTTACACAGCCGGTAGGATGCAGCAAAGGACGTGACACAGGTCCAAGGACAAACCCGGTGTTCATTCACCTGAACGACAAACAGCCACCCTGATAAGGCACAAACCTGGTGCATGTGTAGACTGCAGCAGTAACTTCTTATGAGAGAGTGCTAGCTGCAGGGCACAGGTTTGGTGAAGGAGCCAGAGGTGATGACAGTTCTTATTTACAGCCACTGCCATATCCCAAACACTCTCCTCCTTCCCCCTCAGCTTATGAGAAACTAGGAACAATTCACAGAGGAATACAAAACCAACACAGCCTCTTTCAGCAATTGAGGTTAGTTTTGTGTGTGCGGTTCCAATATAAGGTGAAATGAGATGGGGTACATAGGAAGAATCGAAGTGATACTGCATGTAAGATGGGCAGGCAACCCACAGAATGGGAGAAGATGTTTGCAAATCATGTATCTGATAAGGAGCTAATATCCAGACTATATAGAGAACTCCTAACTTAACCACAAAAACGCAGCCACTCACACTCGATGTGGGCCTCCAGAGTGCCCTTCCCCTAGGGAGAGCGCCTGCAGCCCCATTAGAAAAGGGGCCACAGACCTGAATAGACTGTTTTTCAAAGATATACAGATGGCCAATAAGCAAATGAAATGTTCAACATCACTAATCATTAGGAAAATGCAAATCAAAACCACAAAGAGAAGCCACTTTGCATCCATTAGGATGGCTATTATCCAAAAAGGAAAAATAATAACTAAAAATAACAAGTGTTGGAGAATGTGGAGAAACTGGAACACTTGTGCATTGCTGGTGAGAATGTACATGATGCAGCCACTGTGGAAAACAGTACAGCAGTTTCTCAAAAAGATTAAAAACAGAATTACCATATGATCCAGCAATTCCACTTCTGGGTATTTACCCAAAAGAACTGAAAGCAGAGATTTGAATAAACACTCGTACACGAACGTTCTAGCAGCATTATTCACAATGGCCAAAAGGCAGAAACAATCCAAATGTCCATCAAAAGATGAATGAACAAACAAAATGTGGTATATACATACCGTGGAATATTATTCAGCCTTATGAAGGACAGAAATGCTAACACAGGCTGCAACAGGGATGAACCCTAAGGACATGATGCTGAGTGAAGTAAGCCAGGCATAAAAGGACAAATATTATACGATTTCACTTACATGAGGTGCCTAGAATAGTCAGATTCATAGAGACGGAAAGTAAAATGGTGGTTGCCAGGGACTGGGGGAAGGGGCATGCGGATAACGCCCCGTGTTTACTCGGGACAGAGTCTCAGTTTAGGAAGCTGCAGTTCTGGAGACGAAGGGTGATGAACAGTTGCACAACAATGTGAATGTACTCAATACCACTGAACTATACACCTAAAAATGGTTAAAATGGTAAATTTTATGTTATGTATATTTTACCACAATTTTTAAAAAGTAAGAAAAAAGAAAAGTGGGCTGGGGCCTACTCTTCAAGGGTCTTTTATGCAATGCTGAGTACTTCGGACACCATCTTAAAGACAAGGAAGCATCAGGAAAGATTCCCAACAGGGGATGGGATTAAGAGAGAATTGCCTCAGGACAACTTGGGTGATAAGGTCCTAGAATAGAGTTTTACACAAAACAGGCACCCGATGGATACCAGTAGAGTAGAACAAAAAGAAGTAGAAACCCTGTCTAGTCTCATATACCCCACCACCACCACCAATTTATACCAGGAGAGAAAAGCAGAACTGAGTTCCCAGGACACTGGTATAGTGTGTGCACCCCATCTTTGAGTCTCGGCCTAAGTCAGACAGCCCCTCACTCCCACTGTCGGCCTACAGAGGGCGCCCTTCCGCGGAGAACAGCTCCTCACCTTCTCCACACGCACCTCCCATCAAATATGCCACCAAACCCCCTATTCACGCTCCAACAGGCAGAGGGGCAGACCTCGGAGAATCACACACCAAGGATCAAACCTCCAACCCAGCAATTACTAGCTGGATGTCTTAGGACAACTACTAGACTCTGAGTCAAACACACCTCCTCTGGGAGGTACAGGAAGATGGCATGACAGTCACGGCAACCGTGGCGACTGGACACGAGGAAATTACTCATGATGGACAAAACGCCCCGCAGAGAGTGCTCCCAAGTGCCCGTCGCTCCTCTGGGTATAGGAAACATCACAGAGCACTGGGATTCTAAGTCTACACTGTCTCCAACCCCTCCCTCCCCAAGAATGGGGGCCCCTGCATCCTGAGACCCGTCCCCAGGGACCCTGCACAGCTGCACCGCACGCGAGAAGGCGAGACTTCCCGGAGCCCCGGACGCCGTGCTGCAGGCACTGGCCCTCCCCACGCCCCCACCCCAGCAGCCTGAGGCTGCTCGACGCCCCCAGGAACCAGAGAATAATGGAAATGAGTGCGGCTGGCAGAAGGGCACTGAGAACTCCAGACCGCTGCCACGCGAAAACGTGGCCAAGCGTTATCAGGCATTTTTTTTTTCTCCCCAAGAATCCAGAAAACCGGATATGGGGGTAAAGCGTTGCGACTTGACATTAGCAACTCACTCAAAAACATCTTAAAACACAGAACGGCCCAACCAAGACGCCTCTGCAGGCCGAATCCGGCCGTCGGGCGGCCAGTTTGAGACCCGTGTCTACGGCACGCTGGGGCGGCAACCCCACCGGCCCCTGGAAGGCCAGATAGCCACTTACGAAGGAGGAGAAGGACGGGAGGAGGATCCTGAGCACATTGCACCCAAACACGAAGCTGAGCACCAGCAGCCAAGCCCAGCGGTCGGCCTCGGCCGCGCTCATCTCGGAGGCTCACGGCGGCGCCAGCTCGGCTAAATCAGCTCCACCTGGGACCAAGCCGGAGGCCGCGCGTGCGCAGTGAGCCCAGCGGCCCGCAGAGGGGCGCCGCCGCGCCTGCGCACTGCGCCGCACGCGGGGAGGCGGGGCCGTCTCTTGCTCCGCGCTCTGGTTAACGCCAGCCTTGCCCTTGGCCTTCCCGGCTTCCGTAGACTTCTCGCACCCGCCCCACCATCCCGCGGAACCTGTTTTCCAGATTCGGCCTCCACCGTGTCTCTGGTTTTGTTGTATCTGCAAACCACTTGTGTGGTTATGTAATTAATACTTTCTTTAAACTGACTCACCTTTATTCCTAAATAAATGTATTTTCAAATAAACCTTTCCGTAAATAGAAGCCTACGGTAATGATAGTAACAAGTAACCGTAAAAAGAAAAACGTTTTGTAAGTAGTTTTTAGTAAGTCGTGTTTACATTTCAAAGCTGAACATTGTAGTAAATCTAAGTAATTTACAAAACTGCATACCTGAGGTCCTGGTTACATTCAGCCTGTAATAAAGTAGCCTACATTTATGGGAAGATGAGGTTTTACAGCGAAAGAATCCTAACTCACAGTTATGTGTAGTAGGTAAAGCAAAAGATGATTAGCTGCCTCTTCTGCCCTGGTTGGAGTCTGAGAACTAATTCCCAATCAGAATGAATGGAGGAGCTGTGGTTCTACAAATTTCTGATTAAAGAAAACATGTGAAGCGAAACTATTCGATAGAGGTAGAGGGAATTATTTCCATGGAGAGGTTTCTTGGCCGGTAGGTGATGCTGAACTGACCAAAACAAAAGACAGGCTTGGAGCCTGCTTCTGCTCCATAGCCTTCCCCTCCAGCTGGACCATCCAAGGCAGCCTGGCTGCTAGCTCCTCTACCCACTAAAGGTTTGGAAGGATTGGAAGTAGAAACCACCTCGTGAAAAGTGACAGCAGATCCTCCGGCCTCCATCTCCCGGCCCCCAGTCTCTGCTTTTCAGGCGGAAGAGGAGAGCATCGCCTGCTCCCCACCCGTACCACACCCCATCCCAGTGCCACATCCCCGCAGGAGGAGGATCACCAATTCCTGGTGAGATGAGAATTTGACAGAAAACCCTGGAGAATGTCCTGGACTGTACAACAGTGGTAGGAGAGGACCAGCTGTACCTGGCCAGTGTGAACAACTCAGCTCTCTCCTATTGCTCCATCTGGGCAGCTCTTAAGAAGTGCGCTAACAAAGGCTGCCAACACCATCCGAGTACCACACTAGGCCGTCAAGTTAAAAAGAAAAAAGTATCCGTCCCATAGAAAATAAAGACTGTGATAATGTCACAAATGGATTTCAGTCCAGAGCAAGACTGGCAGAAAATACTAACACCATTGGGGGTTTCCATCAAACCATTTCTTGTTCAGAACAAACAAGTCTTGGAACCTCTAACATAATACAACAATTCCTCTTCATAGGACTTCAGAGAATGTGTTTAGCAAGCCCTGTATCAGTGACTTTTATGTTGATTTTAAACCAATCACGACTGAAATTGGAGAAATGAGTACTCTAATAGAGACCAACTCTCCGTCAGAGACTCAGAGGAGTGTCAGCAGGGACCAGAGACGTGCCCAGAACTGAGCGATTTAGGGCCAGTGACTGAGGGTGGCCCACCTGAGGCAGAGTCTTCTCAAGACAGGCACACCCAGAAGGCAACACTGAAATGCAAAGTGAAAATGAGATTGCCTCAACTATTCCCAAAACAGGGAAAACAGAGGGGACAAAGAGAAGAAACAATTTAGCAGGAACTGAATTTACCTCTTCTTAGCTTTGCCCGCTTGGTTTTACTAAATGAAAATGATGATGATGATCACATACCAGGTTGAATCAAAGAACAGACTATCTTTCCACCGGGAACTAGGGGTACATCAATATTCAGAGTAACTTAGGTAAAAATCTGCAGTGTTTATTTCAGTAACTGGCTGTCACAAACTAAGCGCAGGCAGATACCTCATTTGCACAAATTTTATAGCCACCATATTGCTCAGTGGCTGTCAGAGGACTGGACATGTCCATATGTTGGCAGCCAGTTTTAGGTCCAAGATAGCTAACGATGAATGAAGTATTAGGATCTCTTGGAAAACTGCATTTTAACGTAGTTGAATGTTCAAGCATTCTTGTGTGTGTGTGTGTGTGTGTGTGTGTGTGTGTGTGTGTGTGTGTGTGGTGTGTATGTGTGTGAGGAAGTAATCAGAGAGGAAAATATCATAGATTGTAATTCAAGCTATTTTGTTGTTTTTTAAACTTGTTAAACTTGTTTAACTAGTTTTAAAAAAGCATTTCTGCAAAATTTTTAAATGCAAATGTTAAATATCTTTAAAAGCAGCGAGGTTATTGCTAGATGGTGGTCGAACAACATTGTGAATGTACTAAATGCCACTGGACTGTATGCTTTAAAATGGTTAATTCATGTCATGTGGATTTCACCTCAATTTAAGAAAAATATTGCTACAGCCAAATAACCTTTAAAATGTTTTTATTTTTGTCTCTTTGTTATGCTAAGCCCTTCTGAATATGCAAAATTCAACAGGTTAAAAATTAATCTTCTTATTGTTATTAGTGCAATAAATTTCATTTAGACCTCAAATTTTCACAGGCTTTTACTATGTCCAGAAATTTATCCCTAAATAAAACTGTCATTAGCTTTTTCTTTTTAAAAAATTATTCTAAAATAATTTCAAACTGAGAAAAATTACAAAAAATATAAATGGTATCAAGAACACCCAGTACCCTTTTTTTATATTCACCTACTTTAACATTAACATTTTAGCCCATTTGCTTTATCTCTTTCAAAATACCACTAAGAATATTCCCTTATATAATCACAGTACATTCATCAACTTCAGTGAAGTTGACATTGATACAATACTTTAATCTGCCATTTGTGTTCGTTCCAGTTTTGTCAGTTGACTGAATAATGTCCTTTGTAACATTTTCCCTCCATTACAAGATCTAGCCCAGGGTCAGGCATTGCATTTAATTAACATGTCTCTTTGGCCTCCTTTAATCTGGACCATTTCCATAGCCTTGCTTTGTCTCTTATTACATTAACATTTTGGAAGAATTTGAGTCCAGTTCCTCTACATTCTCACCAATACTCGCATGGTCAGTCTTTTAAATCTTAGTCATTCTAATAGGTGTGTTGTTGCATCTCACTACAGTTTTTTGCTATATTTGCATTTCCCTAGTGACTACTAATATTGAGCAGGTTTTTACATGCCTATTTGTCATTCTTATATCTTCCTTGATGAAGTATCTGTTCAAATCTTTTGCCCCCTTTTTTACTGAGTTGTTTATTTTCTTAGTATAGAGCTTTGAGTTCATTCTGGACACAAGTCCTCTCTTTGGTATATCCTTTACAAATATTTTCTCAGTCTGTGGTTTATCGTTTCATTCTTTTAGAGGTGTCCTTTGAGGAGTAGATTTTAAACTATAGTAACAGAAAGTTAATCTGCCTGGGGCTGACGATGTGATCAAGATTGGCTGAGAAAGGACAGCAGGGATTTTTTTCCAGGTGATTTGCATGTTCTAAAACTGGATAGTGGTGAGGATTGCACAACTGTGTAGACTTACTAAGAATCATTGAATTTTACACTTAAGGCAGGTGAGTTTTATGCAGTGGGTTTTTACCACAATTAAAATTTTTTTTAATTTTAAAGATTAAAAAATGTTTAATTTAAAGGGATTAAAGGCTTCTGTGTCTCAGACACTTTACTAACTGCAGGATATAATATTTTTAAATAGAATATTGATTTATTTTTTAAAAAATTATTTATTTTTTTATTTTTGGCTGCGATGGGTCTTCATTGCTGCACGCAGGCTTTCTCTAGTGGTGGTGAGCGGGGGCTACCCTTCGGTGCGGTGCAGGGGCTTTTCATTGCGATGGCCTCTCTTGCTGTGGAGCACGGGCTGTAGGCGCGTGGGCTCAGTAGTTGTGGCACACGGGCTTAGTTGCTCCACAGCATGTGGGATCTTCGTGGACCAGGGCTTGAACCCGCGTCCCCTGCCTTGTCAGGCAGATTCTTAACCACTGTGCCACCAGCGAAGCCTTGCTCAGTATAATATGTTGAGGAACCAAATGTCCTCAGTCCTTGTTCTCCTGGGGCTTAACTAAACAAATAACTGTAAGTACTGTCAGTAATTGCCAGAAGGGCTTCCGTGGTGGCGCAGTGGTTGAGAGTCCGCTTGCCGATTCAGGGGACGCGGGTTCGTGCCCCGGTCCGGGAAGATCCCACATGCCGCGGAGCGGCTGGTACCGTGAGCCATGGCCGCTGAGCCTGCGCGTCCGGAGCCTGTGCTCCGCAACGGGAGAGGCCCACGTACCGCAAAATAAAAATAAAATAAAATAATTGCAGCATACAAGTGTTTAGAAGGTGCACACAGATTCATCTAAGCAACTGCCGCTCTCCTAGTTCCCAGGCGGGATGACAGGTTTATGGGTGCTCATTAGATTGTTAGTAAATAACATAAAATAAAAGAGGGTGGGAATTCCCTGGCGGTCCAGTGGTTAGGACTCTGTCCTGTCCCTGCCGAGGGCGCAGGTTCGATCCCTGGTTGGGGAAATAGGATCCCCCAAGCCGCGCATGGCACGGCCAAAAAAATAAAAAATAAAAATAAATAAGTAAAAGACATCGAAACGGGTCTCCCTGCTTCTGCCCTTGAGCCTCTAAGACCCAGAGCAGTCAGAGTGGTCCTTTAAAAGAAATAAAATAAAATATAATAGGGTTATGGATGAAATAATAACGTTATGTGCACCATTTAAAATTGTTTTTCAAAAATGTCGTACGAGGAGGGGGACTTCCCCAGTGGCGCGGTGGGTAAGACTCTGCCCTCCCAACGAAGGGGGTCCCTGGTTCGATCCCTGGTCAGGGAACTAGATCCCACACACATGCCGAAACTAAGAGTTCGCATGCCACAAACTAAGGAGCCCACGTGCTGCAACTAAGGAGCCCACCAGCCACAGCTAAGGAGCCCGCCTGCCACAACTAAGACCCTGTGCAACCAAATAAATAAATATATATATATATATTTTTTATGTAATATGAGGAGGGAGGGATAAACTAGGAGTTTGGGATTAACATTTACACACTACTATATATAAAATAGGTAACTAACAGGGCCTACTGTAGAGCACAGGGAACCGTACGCAATATTTTGTAACAACCTATAAGAGAAAAGAAGAGATATATATATATATATATATATATAAATAACTGAGTCACCTTGCTGTACACCTGAAACTAACAGAACCTTGTAAATCAACTATACTTCAACTTTAAAAATGTAGTGCAGGATGCTATTAAATACAAAGGGGCCTGATCTAGTGTGCGGCTCGAGCATGTAAGAACTAACGAAGGACTTCATATACTTCATTCTTTTCATCTCACACCCCTGGAAAAATACACTAGATTAATGGGTCTCTGTTAGAAATTTCCAAAAGAAAGAGAGAAAAATACAGCTTTCTGATGCCCTCCCACCAACCGTGAACTTACTAGCACTACACCGGAAGAGGCAATTCTCTTTTCCCTTAGGTTGGCTCAGAGATGAGAGAGGTGGAAGGTTCCACATCAAGTTTCACCATGTCTTGTATACAAGACAAGCACACAGGTAGATTCAGTGAATCTACAAGTCTGAGATCACTCATCCCACTTAGGGCTGTTAATGGCAAGAATAACTTTGCTGGTCCAGTTAACAGGACAGGTAACTTTTGGTAATAGGAAAGCTCTTTTTAGATCGAACCTAAATTTATGGTATTTCATACACAACGTGGTAGGCTGAGCTGATCACATAGCCTAGTATCACTGAAAGGAGCAAAGAGCATTGTATGACGTGCAAATATGATCAATACAAGCGACAGGAAAATTATGCCAAATGATGTGAAGTAAAGACCATAAGTCAGAGAATTAAACTGGATTACACTTGGGCTCAAAAAGCAGGAAAAGATATCTAAGACTCATCTATTTTTGCTAATTATTCTCTGAATGGAAAGGAAAATGAGAGGTCATTCAGATGGGAATCACATTCTATATCATTTAACTGTAATGAAATGTCACATTCTGATCCCTTTCTTCCCATTTTTTCCTTAATGAAAATTACACCAAAGGGAGTTCTTCATCAATTACAATGTGTCAGTTACAAACTAAGAAAGGATTCAGAAAGAAATCTTTTTTATTATTATTATTATCTGAAAAATGTAAAAGTAGAATTAAGAAAACATTTTTTTTCTGCTTTTAATTGTTATTCTAGCCAACACTCCAAACCACAGATGTGGGGCAACATCTCACCAAATTTGGGACAGCTTCCTCCTGTAGGTTTATGAATGGGGCAACCCTCAAACCATGTCAGCTGAACACATCTACACCATTGCCTCTGCTTTTATTTTATTTAATTAATTAATTTTTTTTTTTTTGTCTCTGTTTTTAGAGTTCACACAAGCCAGGGAAACCTTGAACACTTTCATGTGATTTCAAGAGTTGGGTAGAACAAGTGCCCCTTAATGATGGAGTAGACTCTTTCTGCTCAAGCCTCAAATATTACAAAGTGGCTGCCCATTTGAAGGGGTGATTCTTTTTTGAAGCCACAGAAGCTGAGCAATCTGGAAGAGATGCAGGGAGTGTTCCTGCTATAGACGGAATATTTGTGTTCCTCCAAAATTCAAAAGTTGAAACATAATCCTTCATGTGATGGTGTTAGGAGGTGGGGCCTTTGGGGTGATTAGGTCATGGGTGTGGAGCCTTCATGAATAGGATTAGTGCCCTTATAAAAGAGACCCCAGAGAGCTGCTTTCCCCCTCCTGCCACTTGAGGACACAGCTCAAGACAGCCATCTATGAACCAGGAAGTGGGTTCTCACCAGACAATGAATCTGCCAGCACCTTGATCTTGAGCTTTCTAGCCTCCAGAATGGTGAGAAATATATTTCTGTCTTTTATAAGCCATTCAGTCTATGGCATGTCTGTTACAGCAGCCCAAACAGATTAAGACATTTCCTTTTCATATTTGGAAAGCCAAACTCAACTAGGGAGCAGGAAAGAATAATGTGACAATTTTCCAGTTTCCAATTTTTTTCTTAGTGTTCTTTCTAAAATAACAATTGATACTGTGGACTGCTGGAAGGGAAAGCTTATAACAATAATTCCAATGATCTTATCTAATAACAAGTATTTATATAGTCATGTATCCGTAAAGTTTGCAAGCAGGCTAGAAATATATACTGCATGGTAAGTTCTATGTCTAGTAGTCATCTTTGGGCTCTTTGTTTGTGTTGGGGCATTTCTGGCCAACTCATTGAGCATAGTGGTCCTTGAGAGCTCCTGTATCAGGGCCTGTATCTTTGCTTTCATCTGCGTCCTTTGCATCTCATCTTTCTGCAGCAACTTGGATATCCAGCAGAGCAGTGAACAATAGGCATTCAAGTGCTCTGACCATCACCTCCCTTCGCACCTTTTGCTCACAGGCTCACACCTGCCCTAGTTTAGCTTCCATCTTCACCACATGGACAAACTGGCCCAGAGACTGGGCTTCTTGGGATACAGTACAATTCAGCACAGCACAATAGGGTCTGGAACTCTTCCCACTTCTCCCTTTCTACTCTCTTTAACTTAAGTCTGGTTCCCTCCCTACCACTCACTGAAACTGCTCCATCAGGACAGTGGGTGACATCCTTAGTTGTCAGTGTAGTAGACACTTTCCAATCCCTATTTGACTATCCACATACCTGTGGTCTCAGCCCTCACAGCACATCACTTCTTTCAAGCTGTGTCCTTCCCCAGAGCTCCAGACCTGTAGATCCAACTGCCTGCTGAACACTGGATGTTCCCTAAGCACCTCAAACTCAAAGTGTCAACACCAAACCCACCTGCTTCCCCTCAAGCCCCTTGTGTCCCCAACCTGGTGAGTGGCTCCCCATCGACACAGCCTACAGGACACAGATGATGATCAGCCCATTCCCTTCTTTGTCCTTCCTCACAGGGCCTGTATTTTGTTCAGGCATCCACGCCCTCTACTCCTGGCCCTACCCCCGACTCGAGGGGTGGACTTGATTTGCTCTAAGAGTATCCCATCCCCCCTTGCGTGTGACCCAGTTCTGACCAGTAAGTAAAGGCAATCAAGTGAGGGCTTCTGGGAAAAGAGACATGCTTTGCCTGGATGCTATAAATCTGGATGTGACATCTGGAATTGCACTTCCAGACTGAGGATGAAGCCAACTCAGAAGAAGGAGTCTATAGCAGCCAGGAGCACAGCAAAAGGCAGAAAAGAACCTGAGACTGTGATAATACAGTAAGCCGCTGAATCCCCCAGTCTGGAACACTCTGTCATGGGAGGTAATCCACCTTCTTATTGTTTATGCTGATTTGGGTTTCTATTACTCCTAGCCGAAACTCTCCCTCCTCTCCCTCCCACCCAATCCACTGAAGAATCCTGCCAGTTACCTCCACCAAAACACATCCCAAATCCCTCCCTCCACTGATCTGCATCCCCACAGCCAACATCCTATTCACTCGTTGCGTAGACAACATTAAAATGTCTCCTCTGGTCTCCCATGCCTCCTCGCAGCAACCAGACTTCACATCCCAACCTCTCAGCCTGACCTCTACTTGGAGTCCAGATCAGTGACATAAGTCCCCTTCATAGCTCCGCCACTGCCCTCACATCCTGGCCACTGCTTTCTTCTCTAACTACAACACGTAGTTAATTAATCTCTCCTTCCAACACGCCAAGGTCAATCCTACCTCAGGACCTTTGTAGGAGCTGTCTCCTCTGTCCAGAGGCTTCTCCCTCAGATCCCCCAGAGGCCAGGTCATCTTACCCTTCACTTCTCTCCCCAGAGACCCCTCCTGACTATCCCATCTACTAGCCCCATTCAGTGTGCCTCCAGCACATTCTATATTGTGACAGTTTTCTTCCTTCAAGGCACTGCCACCCTGTGAAGGAATCTCATTACCTTTTTTATTTGTACTCCCACTAGAATGGAAGCCCCATGAGGACAGGCAACTTGACTCTTGTGTTCACCACTATATCCCTAGGTCTAGGACAGCACCTGGCATTGGGTAGGCAAACTGTTTAACTTTGTCTATCACCACCAATTCTGCCCTACATTATGCTTGTAATTCTTTTTTCTGAAATCCCTTGGGAAAAAAAAAAAGAGAGCGACTTCCCTGGTGGTCCAGTGGTTAGGACTCCACGCTTCCACTGCAGCAGGCACAGGTTCATTCCTGGTTAGGGAACTAAGATCCTGTATGCTGCACAGCGCAGCCAAAATAAATAAATGAATAAAATAAACTAAAATTCCTGCAATCAGCTCCTCATCGACCAGGCTGAATCAACGCGTGATTTTCCAAAGCGGGACACGTGGACCCCAGGGTGGAGTGGTGGTAAGCATACTTCTGTGAATGTATACAAAGGTCCTGAAGGTTCTTGGGGATTTCTTTTTTTTTTTTTTTTCTGCGGTACACGGGCCTCTCACTGTTGTGGCCTCTCCCGTTGTAGAGCACAGGCTCCGGACGCGCAGGCTCAGAGGCCATGGCTCACGGGCCCAGCCACTCCGCGGCATGTGAGATCTTCCCGGACCGGGGCACGAACCCGTGTCCCCTGCATCGGCAGGCAGACTCTCAACCACTGCGCCACCAGGGAAGCCCTCTTGGGGATTTTTTTTAAAATTTTGTGTGTTCAGGTGATCGTCGACATTCAGGATCACCCAGCATAGACTGCTACTTTTGACCAAGCATTGCCTATTTTTGTGCCTGTGTTGGGTGCGTGTTTAGGTTTGGCCCCAAGTGGGGCCAGCTTTCCACAGTTTTACAGGTAATTGTAAAAGCATCTATAAAACTATAGATGATTTTAATTCATAAATGGTGTTATCTATATCACACGAAACCTAAGTCGCACCACAAAGGGCTGAATGAATGATCGCTTGTCAATTGTACACATAAGGTGCCAGAACAAACGCCACAGAGATCATATGGGCCAAACACCATAGGCGTGCAGCAGTTTGCTTTTAGCAAAACTCATTCTTCATGTTAATGCTGTTGGTTTACATTTTATTGGTTTTGTAGAGATTTGGGGGTTCAAAAGTTAGTTTCAGATTTATAGTTGTTTAAAACCTCTAAGCATTAAACATTCCAACCTTATCTTAAGTTTTCAAAGACGTAAGTGAACTCTATAATAGAAATAATTTAAGTCAGGACTTGCAAGAACATTTTGTTGTTTTATACAACGTGCCACGTGACGTGTACATACGTGGTTATTCACTGCAGCGTCCTTTGTGGGAACGAAAGCCTGGGCGCAATTCGAAAAGTCCAGTCAATAGAGAATTGGTTTTAAAATGTTTGGCACATCTATACAGTGGACTACAATGCAGCAATAAAAAGAAGGAGGAATCTTATAAGTACTCGTAGGAAACAAACTCCATTAAGTGAAAAATGCAAGTTGTCAAACAGTGTGAAAAATGAGAAAAAGGAAGGAAAAAAATATATATACACATATATTTGCTTGTATGTGCATAAAATATGTCTGGAAGGATCCACAAGAAGCAGCAACATTGGCTCCTCCTTGAGAGAACCAGACATCTGGGGGGGACAGAAGTGGAATGGAGACTTCTTAGCAATCTTTTTTTTTTTTTTTTTGCGGTACGCGGGCCTCTCACTGCTGCGGCCCCCTCATTGCGGAGCACAGGCTCCGGACGTGCCATGGCTCATGGGCCCAGCCACTCCGCGGCACGTGGGATCTTCCCGGACCAGGGCACAAACCCATGTCCCCTGCATTGGCAGGCGGACTCTCAACCACTGCGCCACCAGGGATGCCCTCAGCAATCATTTTGCACTTGGAATTTTGAGCCACATAAATATTTCTTCCAAAAATAAACAGAAATATAAAAGGTGGCATCTATAATCATGCACGCTCACACACAGGCATCTCAAACTGCCTCTGGAGGCTCGGCAGAAGACACAGGTGAGAAAAATCAGCAGCACTGGGACCCTGGCACTCTGGAGAAAGGAAGCCTCCTTGCAAGTTATAAGGTCAAGTGCAGCCTGTGGAATGCACACACAAGGGAGGCCAGGAGAAGCTGAAGAGCTCAATTTGTATGTGAAATCATCTGATTTTGACATGTTGCCGAAAAAGTCTTTAAAACTTTACTGCTGGTATCTAGCCAGAAATGTATACATTAAGTGCACAGCTCAATGAATATTCACAGGGCGAACACAACAGTTACAAGTAACATCCAGATCAAGAAATGGAAGATGGGGCTTCCCTGGTGGCGCAGTGGTTGAGAGTCCGCCTGCCGATGCAGGGGACACGGGTTCGTGCCCCGGTCCAGGAAGATCCCACATGCCGCGGAGCGGCTGGGCCTGTGAGCCATGGCCGCTGAGCCTGTGCGTCCGGAGCTTGTGCTCCGCAACGGGAGAGGCCACAGCAGTGAGAGGCCTGCGTACCGCAAAAAAAAAAAAAAAGAAAAAAAAAAAGAAATGGAAGATGGCCAGCTCCCTAAAGCCCTCCGCTGCTCTGTTCCAGTCACTCCCCCCCCACCTACCCCCACTACTATCCTGACTTCAGACAGACTATATTCGTTGTGCCTGCCTCAGTACAGTGTATGAACAGGATCACAAGTACTGTGGGCTGGCATCTTTCTCTCAACATCGTGCCTGTGAGATTCATCCACCTCTTGTGTGCAGTTGCAGACAGCTGTTTCTTATTGTTCATACTTTTCCATTTATTCATCCATTCTCCTGTTGGTGGGCATTCAAGTTGCTGCCAGTTTGGGCCTATAAAATAGCTCAGATATGAATATTCTATTTCATGTCTTCTTGTGAACAGGCCTAAGCATTTTTGTTGGGTATGTTTCTAGGAGTGGCATTACTGAGTCATGGAGTATCTATTTAGCTTTGAAAAGATACTAACAGTTTCCCTACGGTGTTCTCGGTTGCTCCACGTGCTTGTTTTGGCAACTTTAAAAAAATCCCGACCAAAGCAAACATCTGTAGGCCGCAAGTCTCTCACCTCTGGCCTCGTGCCTCTTCAGTTCTCATGGGAGAAAGATCTTCATGAGGTTGAGATCTCAGCACATCATCCCTTAATTAAGACCGTACGGGATTCCCTGGCGGTCCAGCGGTGAGGACTCCGAACTCTCACTGCTGAGGGCCCAGGTTCAGTCCCTGGTCAGGGAACTAAGATCCCACAAACCGCACAGCAGAAAACAAAACAAAACAAAAAAACCCAAACCTTGCAATGTCTCCCACTCCTTGGATAATGGCCAAACCCCTTAGCCTGGCATCAAATGCTTTCTGCAGGCTGCCCTTCTTTTTTCTGCCTCTTTTCTTTAATCTTCACTTTCCACCGTCGATGGGCCCATCCGTGCCATTCTGAGGGCTCTGGACGGCCGTCACGTTCTGTTAAGTCTGCACGCCTTGAGATGTGCTGTCCCTCTTCCTCTGGCTTCCCCTTTCCCTTAGTAGGCCAGGCCAATTTGTGTACTTTATTCTCTCCACTAAACTACCACCCCAAGTCCTTGGGAACAGTGTCCTGCCTTCAGTCTCTCTACCCCAGGGCCTATCACAATGACTGGCACAGGGAACGTGCTCACTACATGTTTGTGCCACAAACTTGGACTCTCTGATGCTATCATTTTTTAATGCAAATAGGAGAGGGGAAAAATAAAGAAAAGTAACCTATAAGGGAAAAGCATCTGAAAAAGAATATATGTATATGTATAAATGAATCACTGTGCTGTACACCTGAAACTAACACAACACTGTAAATCAACTATACTTCAATTTAAAAAACTTACTAATTCAACAAACATGTAATAGTTTCTGGGAACAAAGTGGTGTCAAGATTAACAGGGCTCCTACCCTCATGGAACTCATACTCCTGTGAGGGAGACAGGCAACAAATAACTAAACACATAAAGCAATTACAGAATGTGATCAGAGCCATAAAGGAAATATGCAAGGTGATGTGAAAGGAAGCAACAGAAAAAGGGGAGATTAGAGAGGGACAGGATTGCCAGAATGGATCTCAAGAAGAAGAAAAGAAAAAACTTAGTGTTCTCAGCAAAAAAAAAAAAAAGAGAGAGAGAGAAAAGGATAAATTTCCATCTTACCCTACTCCCCCCAATTGTTCTTCCCAAAGGCAACCACTGGCACCACGTCCTTGTGCATCTTCCTGAAATATACAATGAACGTATAACTTTATACTCAATATAGCTGTTTAGTCTCGATAGATGCTGTGCAGATAACTGGAGATGGGGAGTTGCAATCCTAAACTGAAAGGCCAAGAAAGGCCTCAATGAGATAGTGACATCTGTGCAAAGAGCCAAAGGGGATGAGGAATAGAGCAGCACTGGTCTGACGCAGTGCATGAAGCATTCCAGGCAAAGGGAGCAGCAGGCGACAAGTCCTGAAGCAGGACTGCCCCGCCTACTTGAGGCTGGGAAGGTGAACCGAGGGAAGCAGCGGTGAAAACCGTTTGAAGTGGGCCAGATGGCAGAGGAGTATATGTCACTTTAAGGACTTGAGATTTTATTTTCTTTTTTTTTTGGCGGCGCAGCGCAGCATGCGGGATCGTAGACCCCCCACCAGAAACCCGCGACCCCTGCAGTGGAAGCGCAGAGTCTTAACCACTGGACCACTAGGGAAGTCCAATAATTTCTTGAATGAGAAGGGAAGGCACTAGAGTTACTGATCAGGAGTCAGAGTCTGACTAGTGGTTTTCAAAATTCACTTCTTCCGTGAAGAGCGGCCTCATTCTTTTTCGAATGACTAGAATACGTAGCTCATTAATCTACTACGTGAAGGTGAAGGTGTCATAGTTTCTCCGGGCCTTTCAAATGGTGGACATTTAGTCTGTTTCCAAATTTTCGGACTCAAAGTACTCCATGAATTTTCTCTTCTTCTTCTCCATGAATTTCAGCTGACAATTTTCCGATTAAAACCTTTTTCTGCATTAACCCAACTGAATCAGTCCTTCTAAACATAATTTTCTTATTCATTAAAGAAACTGGGTAACATGTGACCTCACAGGTTCCGGGGTTCCCAGCTCAGACCCCCCAGCCTGAAGCTCTTTCCACCTCAGAAAGGTGCTTAGGTGAGCCACGTGGTTAAAAAACAGGCAGGAGCCGGATGGGCGTGCTTCCTGTTTCACTTCTGCACAGTAGATCAGCCGGCCAGGGGGTCTGAGAGTGGGTCCGCGTCCTAGGGCCGGTGGGGGCCGGGACTCATACGCCCACTATGCTCCTGAGACAAACCGCCTGCACCCACGGCCCCCCAAAGGACGGATGACTTAAAAGAAGCTACAGAAAGGCCGGACCGCGAGCAACCTTGTATGGTAGCCGGGCCGCAATTCCACGGCCTTCGCAAAGACCCGCGCCTGCGCACTGGAGACCCGCGCGTGCCCGCGCCGACTTTCCTTCCCACGGCCTCCCTTCCCGCTCCTGCGCACTAGGACCCATTTCCCGCAGGCCAGCAAGACGGGAGACCTATTAGATAGCCTTTCTTACTGACTGAGTTGGGAGAAATTGGTTCGTACTTGAACCTGTTGTCTCTCCCTTCCCAGTCTGTGAGATCCAATTGACCCTAGAGGGGAGAGACCCTATCCTGGGGCTTTCCGGGAGCTGACGGGCGCTCAGGTATCCAGCAGGGTGGTGAGCGGGCTCACCCGGCAACCACGTGGCGGGCCTCCGCCAATCGGCGCGCAGACCGCACTTTGCAGCTCAGCTTCAAACAAACTACCGTGAGGCGAGAGCTGCCTGTGGGGCCCCGCCCCCTCGCCTGGGTCTGGGGCCCTGCGAGACGGCGGGCGGGTAGGGGCGCCGAGAGCGGGGGCGGGGCGCAGTGGTCGAGTGACGGCCCGCCTCACCTATTCGGGGCCCGGGCCGCGGCGCGGTGGGCCCCGTAGCCAATGGGCGGGGGCGGGGGGCGGCCCGGCCGACGGGGAGGGGGAGCCCGCGGCTGGGGGACGCGGGGGGAGGAGGGGGCGGGCTCCCAATCCGGTTCCATCCGGTTCTCCCACCGCCCCCGCCGCGGGTCCCAGCAGCTCGGGCGGCGGGAGGAGCGGCAGCGGCCAGGCAGCCCAGGTTCGCGAAGGCTCTCGGCGCGCCGCGGCCCGCAGGCACCCGGCACGCGCCCGCCCTGCCGCGACGATGCCCAAGAGGAAGGTGAGCGGCGGCCGCGGCCCTCACACGCCCCCCTCCGCCGCCCGGCCGGCCCCGGCGCCCCGCGAGGCCCAGGCCTGCCGCGCTCTCGGCAGCGCTGGGCCCGCGAGGCGTCCGGACCTGCGGCGGGCGGGCGTACGGCGGCCCCGGGCGCGCCGTTCTGGAACGTTCGGCGGCCCGAGGAGCAGGGTGGGAGATTCGAACGCGGCGGCGGGAAGCCGCTGACGTCACGCGGCCGAGCATTGTTCTCGCGGGCGGGCGGGCGCTGGGCTCGTGGGCACTTTTGTTTGCGGGCTGCGTCCACTCGCCGTCTGCTTTTTCCCGCAGGTCAGCTCCGCCGAGGGGGCGGCGAAGGAGGAGGTAAGAACCCGCTCCTCTTCTCTCCCGGGGGTGGTTTCGGTTTGCACCGCACCCCGCATTCCTTGCTCATTTTCCTTTTTTTCTCCCAAAGCCCAAGAGGAGATCGGCGAGGTTGTCAGCTGTAAGTAAAGCGAGCCCCCTGACCTCTCTTTTCCGTGGGATTGTACCCAGGGAAGAAACTCAGTGCTATCTTTGCCTTTCAGAAACCGGTTCCTGCAAAAGTGGAAACGAAGCCAAAAAAGGCGGCAGGAAAGGTAGGTTTCACACTCACCTTAAGAGATCGTGGTGTCTTCGAAATGCTGCAGTGCTACCTCACGCGCATTGCCAGCAGCTGAGATCTTGACTTTGAGAATCTCGAAATCAACTACAGTTTGATGTCATAGTCTCCTAAAAAGTCATAGTGTTACCTTATTTATCACTTTAATTCTATGTTATAGTAACTTCAATAAACAATGCTTTTTCTGGTTTGGGTAAAATACAGTAGATGTAGTTATCATCCCGGTTTACGGGAATATAATGTATCACCTTAATGCTGCTGCAGAATTTGGGAAACTTAAGACGGCTAAAAATATTGAAGAATAACTTTCGCTTACCAAGGAAATCCATTCTTTGTGTTGTGTATGTTTTGGTTAGGGGTCCTCTGTTGGTTGCGTGCTTGTACTTCCTCTTTTGACAATATCAGCAAGGCTAGGACTGAGGCCAGGAGATAGGGAATGTGTAAGTTTTTGCATGTAAGGTGCTCGAGGCAAGGTAGGGGGACATATCTTATGTCCAGGGGTAGATCAAGAGCTGTGTTCTCTGAAAACATGATGAACAGTCTTCTAAAAGTATTTTATATACCATTATATGTGTAGGAGTTCACTAAGTTATTTTATCGTGAATAGTATCATGGTTGCTGCTCTAGAATAGATCCATGATTGCTTTATTCACATTGCCGGTCTTTGGGTAGTTGTTGGATATATATATGTAGGTTTGAAAACTTTTAAGTTGGAAAAGCTAAATGTGTGCATGTTATTTGTAACTTTGTGTTTGGATTTAGCATTGATGCCACCCTCTGTAAAGCTCTTCCTTGTTCTTCAGGGGAAATTCATGGTGTGATTAATTTCTGTTTACTCAAAACTTAAGTGAGAGTTTGCTATTAGAAGTCTCTCCCCAAAATCCTTATCCTCATTACCCCTTTCCTAAAAGTGTAGGTGAAAGATAAACACTGCATAATCAAAGATTCCTTTCATTTCTTTCTTTAAACATTGTACAGAGCTGAGTGTAAAAATCTTAACGTTTTTTCAATAGAAAGTTCTGTTTTGTGATCCTTTTTAAGAGGGTTCAAGGAAGGTGTAGGCGTAGTATGTCAACTTGAAATTTCTTACACCAGAAAATAATGGGATAATTCTGTATGAGAAATAAGAGTAGGCGGGAAAAATAGTGGCTCTTGTTGCAAAAAGTCTGCTTGAACAGTATACTGTTTTATTATTACATGTTTTATTATTTGCTTTTTTAAATAAACTGATTGGATGGAATACTATGCCTGTTTTCTCAATTTTTTTCTTTTCTTTAATTTTTTTAAAAATTTATTTTTATTGGCAGTCTTGGGTCTTCGTTGCTGCGTGCAGGCTTTCTCTAGTTGTGAGTGGGGACTACTCTTCGTTGCAGTGTGCGGGCTTCTCATTGCAATGGCTTCTCTTGTTGCCGAGCACAGGCTCTAGGACCACGGGCTTCAGTAGTTGCAGCACGCGGGCTCAGTAGTTGCGGCTCGCGGGCTCTAGTGCACAGGCTCAGTAGTTGTGGCATGTGGGCTTAGTTGCTCCGCGGCATGTGGGATCTTCCCGGACAGGACTCGAACCCGTGTCCCCTGCATTGGCAGGCGGATTCTTAACCACTGTGCCACCAGGGAAGCCCAAAGTTTTCTTTATTTACCTGTGTCTGTATTTTGATTTGCCCTAAAATTTGTTTTTTAATGAAAACAGTTCAAATTTTACCTCCAGTTGGGTTTGGGACATCAGTTATAATCAACAGGTAAGTTTTCACGTCAGTGTTTCTTGAGAAACAAACCTGTCAGTTCAGTTTTCCCAAAGGAAAAATGATGGGGAGAGGGGAGGAGCCTTTTTCCCCTTTTAGTTTCAATAACATATCTTTGTCTTCATAACCGAATCGTTTTAAAGCCTTAAAAAGGAGGTAAAGCTTTTGATGTATTGATTACCATACTACGGACGTGTTGATTTATTTTGTTTTGTGTCACTTTCCGGCTGTTGATAGTTAAAATGGTATTATTTCAGTCCAGGCTATTGCATAGTTCTGTTTTCACGTTTCAGGTTTTACATTTTTATGTTACTGTGATAATGGTTATTAAATTAATGAGAAATCTAAAGAAATCAGATTATAAAAGAATCATTTTTAAATACAGAAACGATTGTCACACTTCATGGTGGCAATGTATGTAGCGGTGTTGTCCCAAATATGTTTGTTTAGGTAATTTATTATTCTAAAGATACTGAATTACTAGTAGTTGTCATGCATTCATGTATGGAATGCCATTATAGAAGTATCGGTCACTATTGGTCTTATCTAAGTCGGCTGTTAACTACATTCTCTACTTACAGGAAATACCTAAGTGTCTCCTTCCCAGTTGATGGTGTCCAGAAATACTGTTTTATATTACTTTAAAGTGGCTTAACCTTTGAATCTCTTATCATACTAACACCTGTGCTTTTCAGGTTCTTCAAACACCTAAATGAAAACGATAAACTCAAAATTGATCCTTTTAGCTACTTCTCATATGATATCAAGGGACTAACTGTAGCAGAACTGTAGTAGAATAGTCAGTCTGACCTTAACAACATGGTGCTTTTCTCAGGTGAAAGGTCTTAACTGTGAGGGTAACCATCTTGTCAAGACAGTGGTTTTGATTATTTTTCCTGCTTAAAGAGTTTGGGGGTAGGTAGGGTTATATTGGGGAAGCGATTCCTCCAGCATTTCTTCACTTCATTCGTTCTCTCATGTGGAACTTTAGAGAATAGTGGGTAATTGAGAAAGTGGAGAAGGGTTGTAGCTGAGGCTTTAGGTTTAATTAGGTTTAATTGTTGTAAGTCTGATGACGCTTGGTGTGCAGGTGCTGTTAGGGGTCTCCTCAGTGTGCTGTGTGGTCCTGATTACTGGGGGTGGACCTTAAGGTGTGTCCTGTAACTCAGAGTGACACACGACCACATTAACATTGCAACTGCGGTGGATGCAATCTCTCTAGCAAGTCAGAAAATGTTAGTAAGTGCAGAGTTGATACTTAAAATATATTCTTGTTCTGTCACAGGATAAATCTTCTGACAAAAAAGTGCAAACAAAAGGGAAAAGGGGAGCAAAGGGAAAGCAGGCTGAAGTGGCTAACCAAGAGACTAAAGAAGACTTACCTGCAGAAAACGGAGAAACTAAAAATGAGGAGGTCAGAAGTGTTTGTGTGTTGTTCATTTTGACTCTGAAGAGTAGATAATAAACTATATTTTTATGTAGCAGATAAGGCAGTCTTTATCCTTTAGGATATTGAACAGAGTTTTGTACAGTAACTCCCAAGTGAATGGACAGATTATTTTTATGCATTAGATCCTATTTGAAAATATATGTGTAAATGGGTTTTTTTAAGTGAGTGAACAAGAAATTGTAATGTATTCAGAATTTCAAAATCAGGTTCATGATCTTTATTGTATATAGGGTTTATTAATTTAATTGCTTGTGTGAGTTTTAAAAAAGATTTAATTTACTAAATGGTATAACACATTTTTCTTTCTTTAACATGACCTAGGGGTTTTCTTTAAACAAATATTCTAGTTTTTTTTTTTCCCAAATTGCCATCTGTAGAACTGTTAATATAATCTTGTTTGGTTTTTATATTCTGGATATTGCTTTAAATTTTTTTAATTGATTCTCATTTGTCTTATTTTTCCCACTTTCTAATAAAGAAGGCTTATTTTTCTTAAAAGCCACTTGTCTAGGATTAAGTAGTAACTTAGATTAAGCAATTAAAAAGATTGATGTCCTTAATCTTTATCCTTTTAAGCTCTGAGAAAAAGAGGTTTTACCTTAAAAAAAAAAGTGTGTTGCAAGGTTGTGGTAAATAACTTTTTAAGCCAAGCCTTTTTTTTTTAACATTGGCTAAGCAGAAAATATAAATAGAATATTAATTTTTAGACTTTTATATTTATAGATCAGATTTTAACATAATAACTACTTACTCCCCCGATTTGCAGTCACAAATTCCTAAATCTAACCCCAAGTCAAATATTATGTGATAGTAAGATGAAATTAATCCAGTTATAAGGGGAGAATGAGGCCTTCTGAGCCCTTTTATCAACTACAGTTGATTCTCGTTATTCATGATGGTTGTGTTCTATAAGGTTGCTCTGTATGCTGGACAGTTGCTCATAGTGGAAATTCTCAAAATGTTCTCATCACAACATTTCCATCAACAGATCAAACCATAACCTTATTTTATGTGTGTCTGTTTAATGTATGTTTTGGGTAAGTTAATATTGAACTCAGGGCCAACAGAAACAGCACTATAACTCGTGCCTCAGTGAGGCTGTCTAACGTGTGTCTTCTCCACATGGCGCGTCACAACCTTCTTGCATAGCACATAGTACTGGACAGCACTATACTTGTCTAGTAAACATTGTTGACCAAAAGCACAAAAAAAATGTGAAATGTGTGGCACTAAACAGAGTGTGAAAAAGACACTTGTTTACAGTGTTACAGCTGAAACAAGGCAGAAGGGCCTCAGCTGGGAATGTCTGTGTCGGGTGACTCATATTTTTGCTGCTCTGTATCTGCACGTATATGACCATGGAACATGAAACATGAGTATTGATTTGGGGTTACAAATAAATTTTAGTGAGTCAGTAAATTTATAAATGCAGAATCTACAAATAATGAGGATTGAATGTATTGTTAAGACTTAATAATAGTAATGAGTAAAACTTACACTGTATTAAATGCTAAATATCTCTAACATTATAACACTGACACAGAAGTCAAATGTTCTATCACTGTTTTTCCTTTGATTTTGCAGAGCCCAGCTTCTGATGAAGCAGGAGAGAAAGAAGCCAAGTCTGATTAATATCACACACCTGGTCCTATCAGTGGTCCCTGTTTCCCTTCTTGTACAATCCAGAGGAATATTTTTATCAACTATTTTGTAAATGCAAGTTTTTTAGTAGCTCTAGAAACATTTTTAAAAAGGAAGGAATCCCACCTCATCCCATTTTTTAAGTGTAAATGCTTTTTTTTAAGAGGTGAAATCATTTGCTGGTTGTTTATTTTTTGGTACAACCAGAAAATAGTGGGATATTGAATATGGGAGGCTTTGATTGTCTTGGGTGTCAGCTTAACATTCCACAGATGGAGGGTAGCTTTTATATCCTATAATACAAAGCATACTACATGGCAGTTTGGAGTCAGTTGCGCATTTAATGTCTTAAACACTTTAAATTACTTCTCTTCCCACGTTGTTTCTGGTAGAATTGTTTCCTAAAGCAAACCACTCACCCCTTGATCTTGGCTCTCCTGGGCAGAGTTTTGTGCACTCTGTAACATCTTTGGTCGTGGTAGTCCAGTTCTTCTAGTAACTGTTAATGTGCTGTGAACGATTGACAATTTGAGTATGTAGTGTATGTGATATTAAATTGTGAATTAGTGGGACTTACGATGTAACAGCATATCAATATTTGAAGATATTGGTACTTGATATCCTGTGAAGGAAAATTTGCCCCCAAATTTTAAGCTGGAAAGTCACTGGAATAACTGTTCAGAAAAGAATCACAACTACATGATTTTTTAGGTTTTTGGTACGTATGTTGAGAATTGTGTACAAATTGAAATGTCTGTGTACTGATCCTCAAAACAACAAATAAAATCTCAATTATGAAAGAATTTCTTGAAGCACATGGATTAAGTTGTGGTTTAAATTTCATTTTAAAGAATTTTCACATTTGTTTTTCCAAAGTCTTAATAAAATTTTGGAAGAGTGGAATACTTCATTTTTTCTGTAATACTTCAACAGTGTACTTTGAAGATGCTTTTGTGACTAAATTGGTTTAATGGGAAATCAGTCCCCTGTTAATTATTCACTCTTCCTATGAACTACGCTTATAAATACTGAATAAGCTAGCACGGGATCTTATAGGTTTGTATTTGTGTATTTTCGAGATTCGCTTTCATGCAAGTCCTTCCCTCTGTTTTGCCGTCTAAATAGTCTTTAGAGGTACTGGACACTGCTGCTTTGGCAAATGCAGAAGTGGAGCCAGAGATGGCATCTTGCCAAGGTCACCACTAAAGAGGGAGAGGCCTTGGAACGAAGTTTAGAACTCTACGTTTGATGTTATTTTGCCTGTGGACTTGATTAGTAGGAGGCAAGAATGCTTTAAAAATTAGTCCTTGGGGGGACTTCCCTGGCGGTCCAGTGGTTAAAACTGAGCTTCCAGTGCAGGGGCCGCAGGTTCAATCCCTAGTTGGGGAGCTAAGGTCCTACGTGCTACGTTGCTGTGTGGCCTGGCCAAAGATTAACGACGAGTCCCGGGGGATCATAGAACTCTGCAAGGGCTGTGTGCCGCGGGAATGCCCAGTGTGAACAGAGCTCACAGCGGTGAGGTGTGGCATCGTAAAACATGAAACTACAGAAAGAAATGCAGAGGACATTGATTTGGGTTGAAATGACACCCAAAAGAGGGCTTTGGCAACTCTTGGGGAGTGGGAAAATTCTTGGTGGAGGACCTGAAACAGTGATGCAAGTAGATTTGCCTGTAGTTTCTAAGTTTTGTTAGACTGTTTGGATATGCAAATTTAAATGGAGCTGAAACATTTTCTCTTGCTGTATGTATGGATACTTCATGCGATTTTTTGGTACCAGAATTTCTAGCAGCTACTTGTTGCAGTTAAAGGGTTATCTAAAAAAATAAAGGGAATTCCCTGGTGGTCCAGTGATCTAAGACTCCACGTTCCCGATGCAGGGGTCCCAGGTTCGATCCCTGGTCAGGGAGCAAGATCCCATATGCCTTGACTGAGAACCCCCATGCTGCAACTAAGACCTGGTGCAGCCAAATAGATAAATATTTAAAAATTAAAAAATAAACCAATGGGGAAAAAAACTAGTGAATTTTAACCCTGTAACCCATCTGGCAGTGTTCATTTCGTATTACCCAACCGTCCACCCCTACGAATGTGATAAATGTTTACAGATGCAAAGATTTTCTTATTCTGAACTCATTGCTAGTAATATGTTTAAAGAGATTAATTAATTTTCTAAAAAGCACAGCAGGTAAGGTTTTTTCACTTCTTGTATAGATTGATACCTAAAAGAAATTGCCTCTTTTATAGAAAATTGGAATGTAGTACTTCTAGATCCTTGCCTTAAGCATCCTTTTATGATTTTTTAATGATAAAATGAACCCTCAAGTGGGTGTTCTCTTCAGCTGTCAAAAGAAAACAATTACTTTAAAAAAAAACCCCAAAAAACACGTTGAGGCATCTTTTCTGGGATCAGTACTTAGAAAAAGTTAATTTCTTGCCCTTTCAACAACTAGTTGAATGAGAACTGAGTGATAGGAATGGTTGAGTGGAGGTCAGTTCAGATGTCCTAGAAGGACAAGGAAGATAACTGTTTAGTAATGATGCTAACAAATCAGACAGTCTCGTTTGTTAACTAGAAAAGGCAGTTAGCAAGAACCCTGCATTCTCTTGGCTTGTTTGAGGTTGAATTTGACCTTTCAGATGTAGACTAATCAGGAATTAAGGCATGGAACCTGGTGCCTGATGCGGAGATGCATGATAATCACGGAGGCCCTGGGAAAGGAGTCTTGTCTGGGTGTTTGGTAAGTGTGTATACAAGTGTGAGGGCGGGGGCAGGGAGAAGTGTGTGTGTGTGTAATTTCAGTACAGGGGCAATCCGTGCTCACTGGGGGAAAAACTCAGGAAACAGACAAGCTAAGAACACCCGAAATTATAATTCACTCACTAGGCAACTGTTTAAAGATGCATTTTTCTCAGATCCTTTTCTGTGTTTTTACAAATTTACAAGATTGGTGTCATTATACATCCGTGTTCTTTTTTGTTTGTTTGTTTTTTGGTTTGTTTTTTGTTATTGTTTTTTTGGCCGAGCCTCAACGGCTTGCAAGTTCCCCGACCAAGGATTGAACCCATGCCCCCTGCAGTGGCGACACGGAGTCCTAACCACTGGCCGGCCAGGGAATTCCTGCTACATCCTGGTTTGTAATCTTTCTCATACTGTGTGAACTTTCTCCTAGGTTAATGAGTATACTTACATAGCGTTTGTAAGCACTGCATACTATTTTATTTCAAGAATGTAATTTGTCAGACATTTAGACATTTTCCCCATTAAGACAAGCATTGTGAAACTAAAATATGGGTGATTTCTATTAATGCATACAGATATATCCTAAATATATATTTGCCTATCACAGTCCACAGTTGTTCCATGAGTTTGCAGTAAAAATACATAATTGCAAGACAGTTGAGAGTTTCAAGACATTAAACTTAAATAGGTGATGAAGAGTCTTAAATAGATAATGGGAAGCAGCTCAGTAACAAATTGATTTTCAGATCATAAATGTTTAGGGTTGTTAAAAAAACAAAACAAAAATAAAAATAAAGTAAAATCATTTAATCCCAGAAGCTGAAAGTAATTATTTTCAACGTGTTGAATTTTCTTCATATATGTTTGGGTTTTTCTTTATTTGTAAAATGTTTCAATGTTTGCTTATTTGTTCATTGTATGGCTGTGCCATAATTTGGCCGTTACAGTTTTTCTTTTTAATTAAGGATAATTTTGCCCATACTCAGAAGCAGCACAGTATACTAAATCCCCATATTCTAGTTAACCAGTCCCCAGAGCCATCCAACCATTGCTAATCTAGACCATCCTTATTATTTTGAAGCAAATAAGGATGGATATTTTAAAAACAGTATCTATAAATAGGAACTTAAAAGTGAACAAAATGCACAGGAAGCAGATATTTACATAGGTAGTAAAAATGATTAATTTATCTTTGGTCTTTTACACATTTTGTCAGGGAGTTACATGCAGATTCAATTTAACGAGAAGCTGCTTTTTTCTTTTTCTTTTTAATCCAGTGTGGCTAGTTCCATCTTTCGCATCAACATATTACCTTCGGATGCTGATTCCACATTGATTTCTTTTTTTTAAGTAAAACATTTGCTCAAGTTTATTGAATAGCATTAGATTAGATAGGAAGCATTAAAGAATTGAATACCAGAGACCAAAATAAAAAGTCTGTGCAAAAGATGTGAGTAAAAAAAAAGTTCATCAAAGCCAAGGTGTAAAAGAATACATCTAAGTGTCACTCTTTAAATCCTTTTCCTGAATATTCTATGAATTTAAGTCTGGGGATCTTTGAATGTTACTAGCTTTTATCTGTGACAGTGAATCTTATAAAGGAACTCTTTAAGTAGAGGAAGGACCTCGTTCCTCTCGATAGTGAGCTTTTAAACGAAGGATATCTATTATGTGAACCCTCTGTCTCTTGGAAGGCTGAAATTCCATGGGTTTCCCAGGCAGCTTTTAAAATCTTTTATGGGGGCTTCCCTGGTGGCGCAGTGGTTGAGAGTCTGCCTGCCGATGCAGGGGACACGGGTTCCTGCCCCGGTCCGGGAATATCCCACATGCCGCGGAGCGGCTGGGCCCGTGAGCCATGGCCGCTGAGCCTGCGCGTCCGGAGCCTGTGCTCCGCAACGGGAGAGGCCACAACAGTGAGAGGCCCTTTTTTTTTTTTTTTGCGGTTCGCGGGCCTCTCACTGTTGTGGCCTCTCCTGTTGCGGAGCACAGGCTCCGGACGCCACTAGGGAAGCCCAGAAAATACTTTTGATTGAACTAACTTTAAGTTGAGCGCTGTAAATGAGAACTCTTGCTCATAAGATCTGGCTGTGGTACTTACTAGACTATGGCGTTGGTTAAGTCCCGCAATGTTTCCTTACATCTTTAACTGTGAAGATTACTGCTGTGTTTTAGGTTTAATTCATAACTGTAAATTCTGTTAATATTACATTTTATCTCTGAAAGCACTTTGTTACCCAGAGAAAATTCAAGTTGAAAAATGTATGAAAACTAATGATACATTCAATTTATGTATGTAAAAATTTAAATACACTAATCTGTTATGCATGATTCATAGAGAGGAAAAGCTGAAAGTCTTGCATGCTTGGATGTGTCTGTATAAGGATGTGGCTGTGTATTAAAATATGCAAGATTATAATTGCCACCAATGCTGATTTGGGTTTTCACAAGAAATATATTTAAAGACAGTCTTAGCTGTTGTAGCATGATTTCTCACTTTTTGCTTCACTTATTTATCTTATTTTTTTTTTAATTTTATTTTTGGCTGCGTTGTTGGGTCTTCATTGTGGTGCGCGGGCTTCTCATTGCAATGGCTTCTCTTGTTGCGGAGCACGGGCTCTAGGTGCGGGGGCTTCGGTAGTTGTGGCACGTGGGCTCAGTAGTTGTGGCTCGTGGGCTCTAGAGCACAGGCTCAGTAGTTGTGGCACACGGGCTTAGTTGCTCTGCGGCATGTGGGATCTTCCCGGACCAGGGCTCGAACCCGTGTCCCCTGCATTGGCAGGCAGAGTCTTAACCACTGCGCCACCAGGGAAGTCCCAGAGAAAAATGCCCGTTTTTGATGCTGGCCAAGACCCATTTTGAGTCCCGAAGTTCAGAAGAGCAGTGTGCTCCTTTGCCAAGTATCCAGGCTCTGTTTATCCCAAAATCTAAGAAAAACATTTTATTCATATTAGCTCAACTAAATTAGTTGAATTTAATATTTAGTTCATTTTGGCTTCAAAGATAAATAAGAGGGGCTTGGTGCAGTGGTTGAGAATCCGCCTGCCAGTGCAGGGGACATGGGTTCGAGCCCTGGTCCGGGAAGATCCCACATGCCGCGGAGCAACTAAGCCCGTGCGCCACAACTACTGAGCCCACGTGCCACAACTACTGAAGTCCACGTGCCCAGAGCTCGCGCTCTGCAACAAGAGAAGCCACCGCAATGAGAAACCTGCACACCGCAACGAAGAGTAGCCCCCGCTCGCTGCAACTAGAGAAAGCCCGCACGCAGCAATGAAGACCCAGTGCAGCCAAACATAAATAAATAAATAAATGTATTTTAAAAAATGGGCATTTTTCTTTACAAAGAAAAATATGACTTGACTGAAGGACGTGAAAGATCTGAGTAGATGAGGAATACAATGTTCCTAAGAAGAGTCAATATTTAAGGGGGTCAGGTCTTTATATCTAAAAATGTAATGCAACTCCAATCAGAGTGCCAGTAGAATTTCCATCAGGAATTGGAAATCTGATTCTAAAGTTCATCAGAAAGAGACAATTGTGAGACTAGTCAAGAAGTTCTTGATAAAAGAATATGAATAAGGGGTCCGTGCCCTACCAGATATCAAAATGTCCTATAAAACTACAGTAATAAAAGCAATGTGAGGGGCTTCCCTGGTGGTCCAGTGGTTAAGACTCCACGCTCCCAATGCAGGGGGCCCGGGTTCAATCCCTGGTCGGGGAAACTAGGTCCCGCATGCCACAGCTAAAACAAAGATCCTGCGTGCCGCAGCTAAAGATCCCACACACGGCAGCGAAGATCCCGCACGCCACAACTAAGACCTGGCGCAGCCAAATAAATAAATAAATAAATATTTTAAAAAATTAAAAGCAATGTGATTTTGGAGCAGAAATAAACAAAAAGATCAATGAAACAGAATAGGCCAAAACATTAATTTATGATAAATTGTGGCATTTCAAATCACTGAGGAAGAGACCATTCAGAAAAAAGTTTCAGTCCAATTGGCCATCCATTTAGGAAACTATCAGTTAGTGAATTAGGTTCTCTACCTTGCACTACACACAAAGAAAAATTCCAATAGATTAAAAAATCTAAATATAGAAAAACTCTGAAAGTATAGAATAGTTTTATAATTATGAAATGGGGAAGGCCTACCTTTCTCCACAAAGTAATAAATCTGAAGCCATAAAGGAAAAGCTGCATATTTGATGTTGTAATATTTTAAACTTTTATTTGGTGTTATTTAAACAAATATCTGAGAAATGTTAGAGAGGGAGAAAATATTTGCAATACGTATAACAAACTGTTAAATGTCCAAAGTATAGAAAGAATTCCTTTGGTCAATATGAAAAAGAAAAAACTCAACAGAAATAAGAGCAAATGATATGAAAAGACAATTCACAAAAGAAATACAAATTTTAAAAATAGTTATTTTTTAATTGGAAAATATGCATACCATAACATTACTGTTTCAACCATTTTTAAGTGTACAGTTCTCTGGCATTAAGTACATCTACATTGTTCTGCGACCATTCATCTCCAGAACTTTTTCATCTTCCCCATTGAAACTCTGTATCCATTAAACAATAATTTCCCATTCTCTCCTCCCCCCAGTCCCTGGCACCCACCATTCTACTTTCTGTCTGTATGGATTTGACTAAGTACTTCATGTAAGTGGAATCATGTAGTATTTGTCATTTTGGGCTTATTTCACTTAGCATAACTTCAAAGTTTCACCCATGTTGTGGCATGTGTCAGAATTTCCTTCCTTTTTAAGGCTGAATAATGTTCCATTTTATGTATGTAACACATTTTTTTAATCCATTCTTCTGTTGATGGACACTTGGGTTGCCCCCATCTCTTGGCTACTGTAAATAACGCTGCTATAAACTTGAGTACAGATTGTCCTCGACTTACAATAGAGTTACATCCTGATAAACCCATCCTAAATTTAAAATATCATTAAGTTGAAAATGTATTTAATACACCTAACCTACCAAACATCCTAGCTTAGCTTAGCTGACCTTAAACATGGTCAAAACACTTACGTTAGCCTACAGTTGGGCAAAATCGTCTAATACAAAGCCTATTTTGTAATAAAGTGTTGACTGTCTCCTGTAATTTATTGAATACTGTACTGAAAGTGGAAAACAATGGTTGTCTGGGTACAGAGCGGTTGTTGGTGTCCGGTTGTTTACTCTCGTGATTGCGGGGCTGGCTGGGACCTGTGGCTGCTGTTGCCCAGCATCACGAGAGAGTATCAGGCAGCATGTTGCTAGCTCGGGAAAAGATCTAAATTCACAATTCAAATCTGTGAATGTGTATCACTTTCACACCATTGTAAAGTCAAAAATCATAAGTAAAACATCATAAGTCAGGGACCGTCTGTATTCAAATATCTGTTTACATCTCTGCTTTCAGTCATTTTGAGTATATATCCAGCAGTGGAATTGCTGGATCATATGGTAATTCTAGGTTCAATTTTCTGAGAAATCATCATACGATTTTGCACAGTGGCTTCACCATTTTACATTCCCACCAGCAGTGCACCAGTGTTCCAATTTCTCCACATCCTAACAAATAACAATTGTTATTTTCTGTAAAAAATAGTTTTAACTGCACTAGAGATGAGTGCAAATAAAAACAACAGATACCATCTTCACCTATTGATGGGTTAAAAAATGAAAAAGAATGATATTTCATGTTGGTAAGGATATGGGTTTAAGGGCATGCCTTTACACTTGCTGGGTCAAAGTATAAATTGGAATGACCTTTTTAGAGCACAGTTTGGTAATAACTTATCAAAAATTTAAATTAACATATCTTTTGTGATGGCTAATTTTATATGCCAATGTGGCTGGTCCATGGTGCCCAGATATCTGGTCAAACATTATTCTAGATGTTTCTCTGAAGGTGTTTTTGAATGAAATTTGCATTTTAAACGGTGAACTTAGGGTAAAGCAGCTTGCCTTCCATAATGTGGTGGGCCTCATCTAATCAGTTGAAGACCTGCATAGAACAGAAGACTGACTTCCCCTGAGCAAGAGGGCTTTCTGCAGCAGATGGTCTTGGGACTTGAACTGCAGACTTGGGACTTGCCAGCCTCCATAACTGCGCGAGCCAATTCCTTTAAATGAATCTCTCTCTGTATATTACACATTCTGTTTCTCTGAATGTGTTTAATACATCCTTTGACCTAACAATTTACTTTTGAAGAATCTACTCATACTACAATTGCACAAGGATATACATACAAGAACATTCAATGTAATAGAATTTGTAATAGTGTCCAAATATCCAACAATAGATTATAGTATATCATCATTGTTCCGTATTATGGAATAGCACTTGGCTAAAAAGAATACGATGCCGTTCTCATGAATATATTTGGATGAGCATGGAATAAGGGCACTTGTAAACAGTTAACCGTGGCTACTCCCCCCAGAGAGAGGGCTTCAAGGCAGAGGGGAGCAATGGTTAGAAAGGGAATTTAACTTTTGAATTGATTTATGTCTATATGATTTGAATTTACTGAAGCAAGTCCATAATACTTTTGTAAAAAACTTTTTGAAACCAAGGAGAGAAAAAGAAATCCAGGTCCAGATCAGTTTTTTTTAGAGGTTAGCTAGAGAGTCTCAAAAAAGGACCAAGAGGCTGGGGTTCCCACTTCAGGGTGAACTGGACAAATCCCTTGGTGGGTCTGGGGGTCCTGAACAAAGTCAGAGCTTTAGGTCTTCTCCGGGTAATTTTAACCCCTCCCTTCCACCCCACCCCAAACTGGCCAAGAATCAGGGTCATGGAGGTTGAGGAGAGAAGGGTACCTGACTCAGAACAACTGAACGGAGTGGCAGCTAATGGGAGGTTACAGCTTCCAGCAGCGTCAGCAATTTATTGATAAGTTGAAGACGTTTCTGAAGAAGATCTTGCAGTCAACCCTTGGTGAGACATGCCTTGGCAGGAAAGAGGAACAGTATACTTCACAACGGTTTGCCATTAAACAGCAGTGTGCCCTCTGCATTTCAGTATGGACATCTCCACCATCTGCTCTGTCACAGTTCCTTTTGGATGAAAGGCTCTGGAAAGAAATCTTCAAGTATCCATAAAAATATCGTAAAAGACGAGTAGGGGGCATTCAAGGAGAAGATGGTCACTTGAAAAGAATCTATTCACATCTCTTATAGTCCTGTGCTCACCCTCCCTCCTTTACCCTTCCCTAAATCCCTCCAAGAAAAAAATCCCTTTCACAGAGGACTACAGTCTCCACGTAGACAGACCAAAAGCTGCGAAAGGGCTTAAGTGTCTGAGGATGAGGCAAGGCATCTGAATATCCAAAGATAAGGTTTTTTTGTTTGTTTGTTTGTTTTGGGCTTTTTTTTTTTTTGCGGTACGCGGGCCTCTCACCGCTGCGGCCTCTCCCGTTGCGGAGCACAGGCTCCGGACGCGCAGGCTCAGCGGCCATGGCTCACGGGCCCAGCCGCTCCATGGCATGTGGGATCTTCCCGGACCGGGGCACGAACCCGTGTCCCCTGCATCGGCAGGCGGGCTCCCAACCACTGCGCCACCAGGGAAGCCCAAAGATAAGTTTTTTAAAAGCCTTCAGCTGCGTGATGAAGGGGAGGTTATTTGTTTTTTTGCTGTGCTTCATGGCTTCCGTTCCCAAACAGGAATCGAACCCAGGCCCCCTGCAGTGGAAGCGTGGAGTCCCAACCACTGGACTGCCAGGGAAGTCCCCTAGGGGGTATATTTTTGAATTAGGGTCCTTTTTTACTTACTTCATGACTGGTTTGGGGGCTATATGCTGATTTATCCCCAGCTCTGGCAGGAAGCACTGGAAATAAAGTAATCAGTGACCCGATATGCTTGACGATCTAGCTCTTTGCTCTTGTTGCATGAAAAATGATTTATCAGTGGAAGGCTCACTGGTGAAACAACGGTGTGTGATCAGGAAGACAGAGTCATGCACTCATTCAACATGTGGTTATTAGGATGGCCCCTGTGTCTGGGTAAGGTGAGAGATACTTCAGTGAACAGGCAAGTTCCCTGCCCTGTTGGAGCTTACGTTCTGAGGAGGCCAGCAGGAGACAAATGAAAACTACATACGTGAGATAATTTCAGGAAGTCAGGTTATAAAGGAAACAAAAGGAGGGCAAGACTCTAGAAAATGGAGCCATGTTATTTTGCAGAGGGTGTTTAGCGAAAGCTGCCCTGGGGCAGCAGCATCTCTGAAGAGACATAGAGGAAAGGAGCCCCCCATGTGAGGGTCTGCGGGAAGAGCATTCTGATCAGAAGAAACAGCAAGTGCAAAGGCCCTGAGGTTGACATGAGCTGGGTTTAGTCCAGGAATTAAAGGCAGGCTTAATCAGGGTTAGGGAGAGCAGTAGGGACTGAGGAGAAATAGGTATGCAGGAGCCAGATCACAGAAAGAGTCTGGGTTTTGTTCCGAGTGTGATGGGAAAACACTGAAAAGGGGATCAATGTGCTCCAGTTTATACTTTTAAAAGCTAACTCTGGGGCTTCCCTTGTGGCGCAGTGGTTAAGAATCCGCCTGCCGATGCAGGGGACACGGGTTCGAGCCCTGGTCCAGGAAAATCCCACATGCCACAGAGCAACTAAGCCCGTGCGCCACAACTACTGAGCCTGCACTCTAGAGCCCATGAGTCACAACTACTGAGCCCATGAGCCACAACTACTGAGCCCACGCGCCACAACTACTGAAGCCCATTCACCTAGAGCCCGTGTTCCGCAACTAGAGAAGCCACTGCAATGAGAAGCCTGCGCACCACAACGAAGAGTAGCCCCCGCTCGCCACAACTAGAGAAAGCCCGCGCACAGCAACAAAGACCCGACACAGCCAAAAATAAAAATAAATAAATTTATTTTTAAAAATAAAAATAAATAAAAGCTAACTCTGGCTGCTGGAACAAATTGCCACAACATTGGTGGCTTAAAACCACACAGGTTTATCACCTTGAAGTTCTGGAGGTCAGAAATCTGAGATGCGTCTCATTGGGCTTAAAACCAAGGTGTCAGCAGGACGGCGTTCATTCTGGAGATTCTAGGCGACATTCTGGTTCCTTGTCTTTTCCAGCTTCTGGAGGCCGCCTGTATTCTTTGGCTTGTGTGCCACCCCTCAGCGATTGCATCACGTTGTCCACTGTTTCTGCCGTCACATCTTTCTCTGCCTCTGACCCTCCTGCCTCACTTCTCTTTACAAGGACGTTGGGCCCACCCAGATTATCCGGAAGAATCTCCCTGTGTCAAATTTGTAACTTCATCCCATCTGCAAAATCCGTTTGCCATGTAAAGTAACAAAGTCACAGGTTCCAGGATTTGGACGTGGACACCTTTGGGGGCCATCGTCCTGCCTACTACACAGGACAAGGGTGGAAGTGAGACAGCAAAGGAGGCTGAGAGGGGAGACGGTTTGCACCTTGGAGGGCGTGTTTTGTTTGTTTGTTTGTTTGTTTTTGTTTTTGGCCACACCGCGTGGCATTTGGGATCTTCGTTCCCCAAACATTGGCAGGCGGCTTCTCAACCACTGCACCACCAGGGAAGCCCGAGAAAGGACTCTTGTTCGCAGCTTCAGTGCCTGCCAGGTCCTGCATCTCTTGGCAAAGAGGGTAAAGAGAATGAAATTTTGTTTCCAGGAAGTTGTAGAGCAGTAGACAGTAAAATTCTACTCTCAGACAACGGAATTGAAAATTGTCTTCACTTCACATGTAAAGACCCTGCCCCTGAAAGTGTTCATGGGTGCCTAGTAAATTGTTCAAGTCTTCCTTTATCAGGAGATTGACATACGCAGATATTTTAATTTTATTTTGAAAAAGACAAAATGCAGGGTCTTCGCCTCACACCAAACTTGCCCACGTGAACTCATTCTTGTTTCTAGGCCTTTCCTCAGGCTTTTTTTCCACCAGGAAAGCCCTTGATTTGCTCTGCCTGAATTCTACTCTTCTTTAAAATCACACCTCCTAGGAAGCCTCCTTAGATTTTTCTAATCCGCATCGAGGGCCATCTTCTTTGAACTCTTAGATTATAGTCACAAAGAGGAATATAAAAGCACCCATTCATTGTTTACCCACTATGTTTTTAATATACTTTAAGTATATTACCTAATTTCATTCTCACAAAACCCTAAAAAAGAAGAATCATGTCCACATAATATATGGGAAAACTGCAGCAGACACAGATTAAGCAACTAGCTAGAAAGTTGCATGGCTAGAACTTGAGTTTTATTTCAGTTTTATATGGCTCAATTTTAACCTTCCAATAAAAGTTTTGTTTCCCCAATTTGTGGTACAGTTTTTGTCCCAACATTTTATTATGATAGTTTCAGATATACAGAAAAGTTGACAATTTTATAGAGAACACCCATGTACCCACCACCTAGATTCTACAATTGATGTTTTCACTATACTTGCTTTATTCCATATCTTTCTGTTCCTCTACCCGTTCCTCCCCGCAACCAACAATTCATCTTGTTTTCTTCATTTATTTCAAGGTCAGTTGCAGACATCAGGACACTTCCCCCTAATACTTCAGCATGCATATAATTAATTAGAGTTCAATATTTGTTTATGGTTCTATTTTTTTCTTTTGAGGTGAAATTTGCATCTGCTGAAATGTTCCAATCTCAAGTGTACTGTTGATGAGACACACCTGTGTAACCCAACCCCCCCCCCAGTCAAGATATAGAAAATCATCATCACCCCAGAAATCCCCTCACACCCCTTCCTGTTCCATCATTACTCCCACTCCAGTCTTACCTTATCCACCATAGATTAGCTGTGCCTATTCTAAAACTTCATGCAAATGGAATCACGTGATATGTACTCTTGTAACAGGTTTCTTTCACTCAGGAATGTTTTTGGGATTGAGATTCATCCATGTTATTGCATGTATCAGTTCATTCCTTTTTTTTTACTGAAGTATAGTTGACTTACAATGTTGTCTTCATTTCAGGTGTAAAGCAAGGGGATTCAGTTATACATATACATATATTCTTTTTCAGATTCTTTTATGTTAATGGCAGAAATGTTTGTATTGATAGTAATGGCGGAAATTGATAGGAGCCCAGTGTCTCTCAGTAGGGGATTGGCTAAATTAACTTCATCACATCCTGCTTCATAAGCCTAAGACCTCCTTTACATTCACCACACCTTTCATGTTTGGGGGCCCCCTTAGGAAAAGAAAGGAAACATGAAAATAAGAACTTGCACTCTTAGTGGAGGAGAAAGGGATGAACAGGCAAAGTACAGAGGACTTCTAGGGCAGTGAAACTTGTCTGTGTGATAGCTGTCATTAGATATTTGTCTAAACCTATAGATTGTACAACACCAAGGGTGAACCCTAATGTAAACTATGGCCTTTGGATGGTAATGATGTGTCAGTGCAGCACCATCAGTTGTAACAAAAGTACCATCTGGTAGGGATGCTGACTGATATCAGGGGACGCTATTCATGTGTGGGGACACGAGGTAGAGGGAACTCTCCATAACTTGCAGTCAATTTTGCTGTGAACCTAAAACTGCTCAAAAAAAAAAAAATCTATTAAAAGAGATTTTTTTTTTTGGCCGCACTTCACGGCTTGCAGGATCTTAGTTTCCTGACCAGAGATCGAACTTGTGACCCCTGCAGTGGAAGCACAGAGTTTTAGCCGCTGGGCCATCAGGGAATTCCCAAAAGAGATTTTTTTTTTAAACCCAAACTTGTATTCTCTTCTCAGCTAAATTCTACCCAGAACTGTGTGTACCTTTCTCATAAATAAATCAAGATATCTGAAAATTTGTACATACTCTGTGTGTAAAATTTGTGGGAGAAACCTCGGCTTAACAATAATGCCAGCTAAAAAAAAAAAAACAGGGCTTCCCTGGTGGCGCAGTGGTTGAGAGTCCGCCTGCCGATGCAGGGGACGCGGGTTCGTGCCCCGGTCCGGGAAGATCCCACATGCCGCCGAGAGGCTGGGCCCGTGAGCCATGGCCGCTGAGCCTGCGCGTCTGGAGCCTGTGCTCCGCAACGGGAGAGGCCACAACAGTGAGAGACCCGTGTACTGCAAAAAAAGAAACAATAATGCGAGCTACCTGTTCAATTTTACTACTTTAATAAACAGTTGCCCTGTGAACACACTTAACGCCACTGCATTGTACGCTGAAAATGGTTACAATGGTAAATTTTGTGTTATATGTATTTTAGCAAAATGAAAAACAGAAACTGTTGTCCTGCTAATGAATCCCCCCTGGAGTGATTGGGTCATCTCTGCTCCAGGAAAGGTTGTAAACCCCCAGGATTCTTCCCGGCTTCAACGAGACTCTTGGTTGCAGGCAAGGCCTTCCACCCACTATCCCAGAAATCTTCATAGCAGCATGCATTGTTCATAGCCGTAAAACACTAGAAACAGTCCAGACGTCCGTCCACAAGAGAATGGGTTAATACATGGTGTACATCCATCCAACAGCATATTAAACAGTTCTTAAAAATGAATGGACCGCAGTCACATGCAACAAGGCTGAAACAGAAACACTACCATATGGAGTGAAAGAAAATCTCAACCAAGCATACACAGGTTTTCACTTATTTGCTTCCATCCACTTGATCTCTGTCCTCTTTTTTTTTTGGCTGCTCTGCAAGGCCGCTCTGGTCTTGTCCTTCTTGGTTCCCACAACTTAGGCCCCAACTTGTACCTCCTTCAATACAATCTTTTCCTTTGAACCATGAGAGTGGATGTTTGTTTTGGGAGAGATCTCAGCTGATACAGCTACATATGATCTCATTTTTTCAAAGCTCAGAACCAAGGATGCTAAACAGTATGCTATGGAAGGAACCCTATATACCTAGTAAAACTATTTATAACTAAAAACCAAAGCAGTGTCTGATAAACATACAGTTCAGGCCAGTGGGTACCTCTGGGGGCCAAGCAGGGGATAAAATTGGGAGGTTAACTTCAACAATGTTGATCATGTTTTGTTTTGTCTTGGTTTTTGGCTGTGCCACTCAGCTTTGGGATCTTAGTTCCCTGACCAGGGATTGAACCTGGACCTTGGCAGTAAAAGTGAAACAGGAAGGAAGGGGGCAGGGCACAACCTTTGAAAGAATGACATAGCCTGAGGACATGACATAAAAGGATTAGAACCAAATGGGTCCAAGATGGTGGACAAATCGACTTCCACTAGACCTTGAGCCTCAGTATACATTCATTGTAACACATCAGCAAGCTAAGTGACACACCCACAGGCTCCATGACAGTTCTAAGGAGACCATAATGATCAAAAAGTGAGTGGTGGCCCAATTCCTGGAAATCCCTACCCCTTCCTAAAATAGCTGGAATACTCCCCCCACTCATTAGCCTATGAAATTACCCCCCACTATAAAAACTGACAACACCATACCCTGGTGCCTTTCTCACCTTCTGAGATGGCCCACACTCTGTCTATGGAGTGTGTTTCTCTCTAAATAAATCCACTTCTTACCTATCACTTTGTCTCTCATTGAATTCTTTCTGCGATGAGACATCAAGGACCTGAGCTTCATTAAGTCCTGAAACCAGGTGTGTGATCTCAGTCGGAAGACTGTGGGTTTGGGCCAGGTTCGAGTCCCAGACTCATGGGTTCAAGTCCCAATCTGAGATGCATGGTTTCAAAAGCACCAAGTCCTAACCACTGGACCACCAGGGAATTCCCATCATGGTCTAACTCTTTAATTGGATGGTGTGTTCAAGGGAGTTCATTTTAATACTAGCTTCATGACTTAATACATAAATTATTTTACATGAATCAACTTTGAAAGCTAAAATATGGGGGAGGGACAGATCTGCTAAAACATAAGAAAAGAAAAAATCTCATAGGAGGCTGAAGTAAATGTTATAACCTAACATTATGAAATAATCTAGTTGGTACAGCCCAGAGGCAGAAAAAAACCCTTGGACAAATCTCTAGGTTATTTACTGTTAAGTTTTAAGAGTTCTCTACATATTCTGCATAGCAATCCCTTATCAGATACATGATTTGCAAATGTTTTTCCCATCTTTCACTGGGATTTTGATTAAGAAAAATTTGGGCTAGTTGTCTTAGTCCATTTGGGCTGCTATGACAAAATGCTATAGACCGGATGGCTTACACAACAAACATTTATTTAGTAGAGTTCTGGAGGCTGGAAGTCCAGATCAAAGTGCTAGCAGATTTGGTGTCTGTTGAGAGTCCACTTCCTGGTTCTTAGACAGCTATCTTTTAGCTGTTTTGTCAGGTGGTAGAAGGGGCAAGAGAGCTCTCAGGGTCTCTTTTATAAGGGCACTAATCCCATTCATGAGGGTTCCACCCTCATGACCTAATCACCCCCAAAGCCCCACCTCCTAAGACCATCACACTTGGGGTAAAGTTTCAGTATAGGAATATTGGACAGGGGGGACTCAAATATTCAGTCTGCATGAGTAGACATCCCAGATCTTGTCAAGTGTTTAATACATCACCCTATGGAAGAGCAGGGCAGTTTAAAAAATGAAAAACACAGGGGAGCTACTAAAACAAATATTTTCAAAATATTGTTAGAGAGAGAGAAGCAGACTAATTTAATAATTAAATTGTACTTAATCTCAAGCAAATTAATCATTGCATGATTTTATTTATGTTAAAAAAAAAAAAACAGGGACTTCCTGGTGGCACAGTAGACAAGAATCTGCCTGCCAATGCAGGGGACATGGCTTTGATCCCTCCGGGAAGATCCCACATGCCTCAGGGCAACTAAGCCTGTGCTCCACAATTACTGAAGCCCATGTGCCCAGATCCCGTGCTCCGCAACTAGAGAAGCCACCACAAGGCGAAGCCCGTGCACCACAACGAAGAGTAGCCCCCGCTCACCGCAACTAGAGAAAGCCCACGCTCAGCAACGAAGACCCAACACAGCCAAAAATAAATAAAAAATTAAATCTTAAAAAAAAAATGTAATCAAACTTGGCATCACCTCACAGTATCCAGAGTGATATTGTGCCCCTCCTAATATGAAGCAGTGAAAAATAAATGGTATCACCTATGAGACAATCTTGTCCAAAATGTTTGGCCTGAATCTAATCATGAAGAATAATTGCACAAATTCAGAATGTGAAACAGTTCAGAAGACAAATGGCCTGGACTCTTGCAAAAAGTCAATTTCTAAACAAATGTGGGAGACAACAGATGAACAACAAGGACCTACTGTTTAGCACAGGGAGAACCTAGGGGTAAAACAGGAATAAAGACACAGACCTACTAGAGAATGGACTTGAGGATATGGGGAGGGGGAAGGGTAAGCTGTGACAAAGCGAGAGAGAAGCATGGACATATATACACTACCAAACGTAAAATAGCTAGCTAGTGGGAAGCAGCCGCATAGCACAGGGAGATCAGCTCGCTGCTTTGTGACCGCCTGGAGGGGTGGGATAGGGAGGGTGGGAGGGAGGGAGACGCAAGAGGGAAGAGATGTGGGAACATATGTATATATATAACTGATTCATTTTGTTGTAAAGCAGAAACTAACACACCATTGTAAAGCAATTATACTCCAATAAAGATGTTAAAAAAATAAAAAATAAATAAAAAACTACAAAATAACAAAAAAATCTTGTAATAACCTATGATGGAAAAGAATGGAAAAGGAATATGAATATATATAGAACTGAATCACTATGCTGTACACCTGAAACTTACCTTATATTGTAAATCAACTATACTTCAATTAAAAAAACAAAAACCAAAGGTAGGGGAGAATGTTGGGGAAGGAACAATTCTAAAGGTCAAGGACCTTTTGTTCCTTCTTAAGGGCTACAGATAATATTCTGAGCCATGTCCTGTGAGCTGTCTTATAGATAATGAAACCCCTGCCAGGTGGAAGGAGTTAACCACATGATGATGAGACTGTAGCTATGACATAAACTGCCACAGTTCCAAGAATTGGCCTCAAGGAAGTGGGAACAAACCGACCCTGGAACTGAAGACCAACTCTACTTAAAACAATCAAGATGATGCTGATCAGACCACCGATGACCCATTTCAAGGTGACTGTCAGGGACTTCCCTGGTGGCGCAGTGGTTAAGAATCCGCCTACCAATGCAGGGGACACGGGTTCGAGCCCTGCTCTGGGAAGATCCCACATGCCGCACAGCAACTAAGCCCATACACCACAGCTACTGAGCCTGCGCTCTAGAGCCCTCGAGTCACAACTATTGAAGCCCGCGTGCCACAATTATTGAAGTCCGCGCACCTAGAGCCCATGCTTCTCAACAAGAGAAGCCACCGCAATGAGAAGCCCACACACCACAACAAAGAGTAGCCTCCGCTCGCCGCAACTAGAGAAAGTCTGTGTGCAGCAACGAAGACCCAATGCAACTAAAAATAAATTTAAAAAAAAGAAAAAAAAAGATGACCGTCAGAGCTACCTGTGCTGTTTCTGCATGTAGCCCCTCCCTCAGCCTATAAAAGCTCTTGCCCACTGATAGTCAGTGGGGGAAGTCGATCTTCGGACAGGCATCCGCCCTCCCCCGTCCCCCGTTGCCGGCATCCAAGATAAAGCAAGCTTTCCTTTCCACCACCTTTGCCTCTTTATTGGCTTTTGAGTGGCGAGCAGCCAGTTATAGGTACATATTCAATTATTTGAGATGAAAAGCCATGATGTATATGACTTGTTTCACATGGGTCAGGTGAAATAAATATAAGGCAGCGTGGCAAAAAGTTAACAATTGATGGACTACCTAAAGGATATACAAGGTTTCTTTAGTACCGTTCTCTCAACTTTTCTATAGGCTTGGTGAATGTCAAGATAAAAATTTGATGGGGAAGAATGCAAAAGAACAGTAAAAGAAGAGCATCACTTGGTTAATAAAACACGTGCTTTGACGTTGTTAAACTTGGCATTGCATTTCTTTGGAATCTTGAAATAAATATTTTTAAAATGTGGATATTTTTGCTGAAGCGTCTAAATTTAGATTACAGGGTAGCCATGGAGAAATATTTGCCCTTTGAATCAGATGCTGAAAAGGTAGAGTTGATTTTGGCAGGGTGTGCCCTGCCTACTGGCTAGAAGAAAACGTTCTCCCTATGCTAAGCATATTTGAATTTTACAGTACAACTATTCACAAGATACATTTACTGTTTACCATAACAGGAGTTAGGACAGAAATCGTCCCTCTTATGGAAAGGAGGAGCTAGAGGAATCTAACAGATGGGGTAACGATAAAAACTATATGGAGAGGGTGAGATGCATGCTTGGTCTTGGGAACACAGAAAGGATCTAATTCTAAGTATTTTTTTCATATGTGGAGGAGCAGAAGGCACCATGGAAACTATGTAAGTGGAGTCAAAGGAAAGGGCTTGTGAAAATAAGACAAGGGGTTTTATTAAGGGGGAACGTTGCTTCAAAAATAACACGTAAAGTTTATTGTAGATGATTTTAAAGACATAGAAAAGCACCAGGAAGAAAACAGAGCCACCAACATGCCACCACAGAGGATAGCATTTAGGTTGCTTCTAGGCTGTTTTCTACACATTAGTAAAAATGATGATGATGATGATGAGCAAATGTCTATTCTGGGAATCTAAAAAAGAAAACAAAGGAACAAACATAATACAGAAACAGACTTACAGAGAACAAATGGGTGGTTGCCACAGGGGAGGGGTTGGGGGGGGATGAGTGAAATAGGTGAGGGAGATTAAGAGGTACAAACTTCCATTTACAAAATATATGTACAACATAGGGAATATACTCAATAATATTGCAAAATCTTTGTACGGTGACAGATGGCAACTAGACTTATCATGGGACCATTTTGTAATGCATAAAATGATCACATTGTTGTACACCTGAAACTAATATAATATTGTAAGGCAATTATACTTCAATTAAAAATGTAAAAAAACAGGGACTTCCCTGGTGGTGTAGTGGTTAAGAATCCACCTGCCTTGGGCTTCCCTGGTGGCGCAGTGGTTGAGAGTCCGCTTGTCGATGCAGGGGACATGGGTTCGGGCCCTGGTCCGGGAAGATCCCACATGCCGCGGAGCAGCTAAGCCCGTGCGCTACAACTACTGAGCCTGCGCTCTAAAGCCTGTGAGCCATAACTACTGAGCCCACGTGCCATAACTACTGAAGCCCGCGCGCCTAGAGCCTGTGCTCCACAACAAGAGAAACCACTGCAATGAGAAGCCCGTGCACTGCAAGAAGAGTAGCCCCCACTGGCTGCAACTAGAGAAAGCCCGTGTGCAGCATTGACGACCCAACGCAGCCAAAAATAAATTAATTAATTTAGGGCTTCCCTGGTGGTGCAGTGGTTGAGAGTCCGCCTGCCGATGCAGGGGACACGGGTGAGTGCCCCGGCCTGGGAAGATCCCACATGCCGCGGAGCGGCTGGGCCCGTGAGCCATGGCTGCTGAGCCTGCGCGTCCGGAGCCTGTGCTCCGCAACGGGAGAGGCCACAAGAGTGAGAAGCCCGCGTACCGCAAAAACAAAAATAATAATAATTAATTAAAAAAATAATGTTTTCACATCATATTGCATTTGACCCCACAAAAATAGTCTTTCATTATTGAGGGGGAAAAAGAAGGGTTTTATTATACACTTTGCTACGTGCCAGGTACCCACATTTTCTAAGATAACACGACTCTGCGAAGTGAGAGCTATCCCTTTTGTCTTTCACTAACAGCACAGTCACCATGTTCATCTAACTTGCTCACGTGCCTAGTACGAGGTGGAATCCAGAGTCAACTTCACGTCCTCTGACCTTTTTGTCCTCCAGAAATAGATAAAAGATGTATGATGTTATCACTAATCTTAAATTTGCATGTAAGAATTCTTGTACCATTTCAAAGAGCTAATTATCTTTATGAGCGACCAGAAGTACATTTAGACCAAAAGTATATTCTTTGAGCATCTAAGGATCAATGAACTCATTCAACAAAAATTTGAGTGTCTTATATTCTAGGCATGGTGCCTAGAACATATATTATTTCTTTTAAGTCTCAAGAAGATCCCTGCGAAATTATTACAGTTTCCATCTTTCAGATGAAGTGAAGGGATTTTCCCCAAGGGATGCCAGCTAGTAAGAACACAGCCACTGGTGGCTTTGTAATGAGCCGGCCGACCTGGTGAGCTGAACAGCATTTCCCAGAATTCTCCTCTCTGTGTGTTTTCATTGCGGGGGTGGGGGGGGGGGCTACAAAAGACATTCTGCGTCCAATTGGGAAGGGAGGGGTGGAGCCAGAGCCCTGTGGTGGTTTACACTCAGCAGGACTATGCAAGGCACCCAGGTGCTGTTGAAATTCACCTGCGCAGGTTACTTGCTGGCCCAGCCTCTCCGGAGCTACTCTTTTCTCGCCCCAGATGCTCCAGATGTGACTTAACTCTTTGACAAAGAGTGCTTTACCTTCTCTCACAGGACACCACATCCTCAAATTTGGAGCCTGGCGGTGAGCTGACATCGGTTCCCCTCTGTCTCTGTGGATTTGTCTGTCCTCCTTCTACCCACTTTACGTACAGTTTTTTCTCTTTCCGACTGCCTGCCCTGTGGACCTCAGGCTCCAGCGTTAGAAAGCAAGAGGATAGCTTTACAGAGACCGTTTAACCAGCTTCCACAATTGCAGAAGGTCAGATCCTTGTTACGTACCCAGTGGTTTGCTTTCTGTGATCGAACCCCGATTATTGATAGAAGCCCAAACTTAAAAACCAAACAAACAAAGAAAAAACCAAATAAACAGAAAACAACTGTTTTCTGTGGCCAGATGGAAATAACTTGATCATTCATCTTTAAATACCTTGGAGTCACAGCTGAACCTACTTTTGAGAATTATCTAATTAAGCTGAGAGGGAAGAGAGGTATTTTTTCCAGAGTCTGGAATTTTTGAGTGATGAATTAAATAGTTTCATGTAACTTGGCAAATTATTAATTACGTTACTGGAGTTGATTATTAGGATCTTAAAAGTTGCTTCTGGCACCTATAGCTGCTGTAATAAATGATCACAAACAGTAGCTTAACACAGATTTATTATTTTATATAGTTGTGGAGGTCAGAAGTCAAAAATGAGTTTCAGGGACTTCCCTAGTGGCACAGTGGTTAAGAATCCTCCTGCCAATGCAGGGGACACGAGCCCTGGCCCGGGAAGATCCCACATGCCGCGGAGCAATGAAGCCCGTGCACCACAACTACTGAGCCTGCTCTCTAGAGCCCACGAGCCACAACTACTGAGCCTGCGTGCTGCAACTACTGAAGCCCGTGTGCCTGGAGCCTGTGCTCCGCACCGAGAAGCCACCGCAGTGAGAAGCCCCTGGGCGCCACAACTAGAGAAAGCCCGTGCACAGCAAAGAAGACCCAACGCAGCCAAACATAAATAAATAAAATTTATAAGAAAAAAAATGAGTTTCACTGGGTCAAAGCCCAGGTGCTGGGGGTAGCTGTGCTCCGTCTGGCCGCTCTGGGCGAGGGTGAGTTTCTGGGCCTTTTCCAGCCTCTAGCCGCCCACATTACTCGGCCTGCGGCTCCTGCCTCCAACTTCAAAGCACGTCTCTAACCTCTGTTTTCCTCCTCTTGGACTCTGACTCTTGCTTTCTTTGGATAAGGACCCTTGTGATTGCATCGGCCAACCTGGGTAATTGAGGATAGGCTCCCGATCTGGATCCTGGTCCTTAACTAGATCACATCTGCAAAATCCCCTTTGCTGTGTAACATAATATATTCACAAATTCTCAGGGTTAGGATGTGGGTATTTGGGGGGAGCCTTAAATCTGACTACCACAGGCACCATGGAAGTTTTTCCTTGTTTCTTTTCTTCTAATGTAAACTTTTAATCAACATGTAACATCTATTTAGAGAAGTGGATAAGTCATAAGCATACGGATGAATGAATTTTTCGCCAAGTGAATAATACATCCCAGATTAAGAAACAGAGCATACTCCAAAATCCAGAAGTGTCCTTCCCGTCACTCTCCCCACCCCCAAAGGCAACCACTGTCCTAACTTCTAATGCCACAGGCTCATTTTGCCTGGTTCTGAACTGCACATCAGTGGAATTATATAGTATGCACTCTTTTGTGTCAGATTTTTTTTTTGATGAGGACCATTTTTAAAGTCTTTATTGAATTTGTTACAATATTGCTTCTGTTTTTATGTTTTGGTTTTTTGGCCACAAGGCATGTGGGATCTTAGCTCCCCGACCAGGTATCGAGCCCATACGCCCTGCGCTGGAAGGCAAAGTCCCAACCACTGGACCGCCAGGGAATTCGCTTGTGTCCGTCTGATTTCTTTTGCTCAATCCTTATGAGTCATTTATGTTGAACATCCATTTTCACTTCTGTATAGTTTACCAGTATTATGAATAAATTTCAGTTTCTTTATCCATTCTACAGTTGTTGGGCATTTGGATGTTTTCCGGTTGGGAACTATGATAAGTAGTTCTGCCACGAACATACTTGCACGTGTCTTCTGATGAACACAAACATGCATCTCTGCTGTGTGTAATCTGAGAAATGGGACTGCCGGGTCACGGGGTTTGCATACACTCAGCTTCCCCAGGTACTTCAGAAACACAGTTCTGCTCCATCCGCATCCCTCCCATTCCTGAGGCTGCCCCTTACCCCTGTCCCTGACCTCCTTGTTATTCTGCAACCTCTGATCCCGCCTCCCAACACCCTATGCCCCAGGAACTGGCGACGGGGTAAAGTTCAGCTCTGGAATGAAGCTGAGGGATCAGATGAATGTAGGTACTTCATGCATGCCTTGGTTGATTCTTAAAATGATGCAAGTGTTAACTGTCTATTTATTTTAGGCTGTGACATAATGTCCCTTGGGTCAAATGAAGGTGCATGCCAATGGTGTGTTAAAATACATGCATTCAGAAGACGACTGGGGTGTTTTGTACTTGGTGGCAGGGCATTAAAGCTTCAAGTGTCAGGTGGGAAAGAGCATCAGAAAGGTTTTTAAAAAACAAACAAAAAAACAACCAGGAGAATGGCAAAAAATAAATAGCTTCTTCCACCTGATGGAATCTTTGCTGGTTCTAGGCTCTTGCGGGGAACTTAGGAAGCTCTGAAAGCTGTGCTTGGCTGGTAGCAAGCAGGTAGCTTGTGTGTCTCCTGCTTTATGTAGCTGGCAAAGTTTAGTTCTGTGTTCTTTGCCACTGGGGGAACTTTATACCTATAGGTCAATCCATCCCCATCTTAATGAGACAACCATGCAGTTAGAATCCTTGAAAGGCTGTAAGATTGTAGAGAATTCAGAGTATTGGGCTGGTCATTATCCTTTTTTTTATAAAGAGAAAAAGAGAAAGCTGAAGAACTTATATTCTAGTAATTCCAGTTACTAATTAGAAAGTGTTAGCCATGTCGGACCAAGATCTGTATCAAGGTAAACGTTTAATTTATAGTGTACCTTGTCATCATAAAATTGAGTTTTTGAATATTTTACTGCAAAGAGCAAGATGTTCTTTTGTCATATTCTGCTCTCTGCAAAGTCTTTATAATTAAATTCTGTGGGATGTGTAACCTTTGTGAGGTTAGATTTTGGCAAAGCTTGTCTAATCGGTTTGTTGTAGGAAATTCTATCTTTTAGTTGTTATTGTTATGGAAAATAAATCTACTCACAAAATTGTAATGAACATACCCACTTTGGGATAATTCTCACACTACCTATGACTGCATTAATTTTGTTTCTGTGTGAGTAGTACGAATCCATGGGCTGGTCAGTATTCTAGCCTCTGCTCTCTTAAAGGCCTGGAGAAAGAAACCAACCCCTGTCTAACCCCACACAAAGCCCAGTTCTTCTGGAGGTTAGGCTGGGTCCTATGGGGAGTAGGTTGATAAAGTCTTTCCCTCTCACGTAGCTAGAAAGATTCTGGGTTCTTAATTCAAACATTATCTTAACCTCATCATTGCCATCATTCATATCTTAAACCTTTGGTGGCTTTAATTTTTTTTTTAATTAACATTATTTTGTGTTAGACTGTGGGTTTCTTGACCTGCTCTAGGCCAGACTTGCCCGTAAGTGAAAATGAGGGACCAGGAAGCTTTCTCCAGGTTGTAAACAGGGAAGTTATTACTGCAATTAGGTGTCAAAGATCATCACAGAAAACGGGAAGTCTTCCCTTAGGCACCCAGCTTACACTCCACCTGCACTACCCAGGAGGGCGGTATTCCCCAGCGAGGTGACCCGGGGTCCCTGGAGCGCTCCTTCAACCCCAGCCTCCACCCTTCGTCCTTTCCTCTTTACAGACTTCCTCCTGCCCAGGGCTTCCGCTCCCTCCCAGCAGCTCCAGAGGCTCATCTGTCGGGCGGGCCCCGAAGCCAGTTTCCTTGGTCTCCTCATCTTTGCCTGAGGAAGCCCTGAGGAAACCCCAGAAGGCGGTGCCAGCTTGAGGGGAGAGGCTGGAGAATGGGGGAGGGGGGAGGGGGTGCTTTCTGTCTTGGGAAACAGGAGGGAAGGAGGCAGGGCACAACCTTTGAAAGAATGACACAGCCCGAGGACATGACGTAAACTCATTAGAAACAAATGGGTCCAAGATGGCAGACAAGTCATGTCCACTAGACCTTGAGCCTCAGTATACGCTCACATAAGCAAGCTAAATGACGCACCCACAGGCCCCATGACAGTTCCAAGACCGACCGTAAGGATCAAAAAGTGGGCAGGGGCTTCCCTGGTGGCGCAGTGGTTGGCAGTCCGCCTGCCAATGCAGGAGACACGGGTTCGTGTCCCGGTCCGGGAAGATCCCACATGCCGCGGAGCGGCTGGGCCCGTGAGCCATGGCCGCTGAGCCTGCGCGTCTGGAGCCTGTGCTCCGCAACGGGAGAGGCCACAACAGTGAGAGGCCCGCGTACCGCACAAAAAAAAAAGAAAAAAAAAAGTGGGCAGTGGCCCAATTCCTGGAAACCCCGCCCCTTCCTAAAATAGCTGGAATACTCCTCCCCCTCATTAGCCTATGAAATCACCCACCCCTATAAAAACTGACAACCCCCATACCCTGGTGCCTTTCTCACCTTCTGAGATGGCCCACGCTCTGTGGAGTGTGTTTCTCTCTAAATAAATCCATTTCTAACCGATCACTTTGTCTCCCGCTGAGTACTTTCTGCGATGAGCCATCAAGAACCTGAGCTTCATTAAGTCCTGAAACCAGGTATGTGACCTCAGTTGGAAGACTGTGGGTTTTGGCCGGGTTCAAGTCCAAATCTGGCTTTAGGCTGGGTTGAGTCCCGGCACGTGGGTCCAAGTCTCAATCTGAGGTGCACGGTTTCAGCTGGGGCTCAGGCCGGAGGCTGCTGGCGGTGAGCCAGCTGGTCCCGGGGGCACGGGGCGCCGTGTGGCCAGGGAAGCAGAGGCCACGCCATGCCCACGGGAAAGGCATGACAGAATGTTCCATCCCTGGAGTGCTCAGTCCTCTCCCCAAAGCAGCCTCCAATCCTGTTCCTGAAAATTCTCTTTCCACTCACCTTCATCTCTTGAAACTTTGTTTTCCTCCTGCCTTTGAGGGAAGCCAGGAGGCCCTTCCCTCACGGGGTCACTGTGGGCTGGGGCCTGGAGAGGGACAAGGCATTCCCGGCCTTCCAAGCTCTACTCGTGCTGGCCTTGTCTTCATGGCAACAGCCTGGGCTGGGGGCCCGGTCTCCAGGTATGTTATGAGCCAAGAGGACTTTGTGGGCTGTCCCCAGGTCTAACCACCACACCATCCAAAAGGTTTATGAGTGAATGTTGAGAGCATAACTATCTCATATTGAGGAACTGTCTGGTCAAAAGGAATTTTTCATTAAACATCCGACAACTATTTATTGTGTACTTACCATATGTTAGGCTTGGTTGTAGCTCTAGAGGGATTTCAGAGAGCAAGACACACAAATCTCTGCCTACTCTCATAGAGTGGGAGGAGACAGGCAATAAACAAAAGAGATGAGCAAATTTCACAGTAGGTTAGAAGGTCGAAAGTACTAAGGAAAAAAAGAAAGCAGGAAGGAGAAAAGGGAAATGGGGGTGCAGAGTGAGGGTAAGTTTTACTTTTATTTAGGGTAGTCAGGGAAGGTCTCTCTGGAAAGGTAACATTTGAGCCAAGACTTAAAGGAAGAGAGGGACTGGGCCATGCAGTTTTCTAGGGGAAGAGGGTTCTGGCAGAAGGAACAGCAAGTACCAAGGCCCTGAGGCAGCAGCGTGCCTGGCACAACAAGGTGGCCGGTGTAGGCAGAGCAGAGTCAAAGGAGGGGAGAACAGTGGGACAAGAGGTCAGAGAAGTACCAGGAAGGCCAGCTCCTTGGGGCCTCTGGGACTTGGGCTTCTCCTCTGAGTCAGATGGGAACCATCGGAGTGTTTTGAGAGGAGGGCAGACCTGACTGGTTTTAAGGATCCTTCAGCTGCCTGTTGAGAATGGGCGGTAACAGGATGCAGACAGAAGGAGGAAGACATTTAGCAGGTTGCTGTGCTCATCTGGGTGAGAAGTGGTTAGATTCAAGATCTCCTCTGAAGGTGGGCTCATCAGGGCTTACTGACGGATTGCACGTGTGATAGAAAAGACAGATGATTCTAAGATTTTTGAAAAGAGATTAACCAGGACCCAAATGATGTAAGAAAGGTTCTGTGAAGGAAGGAGTTTGGGGATCTAGAAGGATTCTTTCAGGCTAGAGGACAGATATATACAGACAAGGAAGAAATATGGGAGCAGAGGGGAGACCTGGAGAGCAGGTGTTCTGGACAGCCACAGGGGTTACAGTGGAGGGTAGGAATCATTACGGAGAGAATTAGTACCTATCAGAGTTCTGGAAGAAAACAATGCATAATCTGCTGGGATAGTTGAGGAGCATTAATGATGCTATTTACGAGGGTGTGGGCGGTTAAAATAAATCAGCAAAGGATGGCACAGCGCCCTGGGCTGCCTCCAATGGCCATCTGACTCAGAAGACAAAGCCCAAGTCCTGGGGGGCCAGGGAAGGTAGGGGTATCAAAACCCCGAGATTGTTGCTGTGTGGAAAGAGGGCTGTCCCTCGTGAACTGTGGCCTCCAGGAGAGGAACAGTAGCCGCCACTAACCTACAGCTTGGCAGGAAGGGAGCTGGGAAAATAGAAACCCACCCCTGCCATCTCCCGCTGGGGCCTCCTACTGGATGAAGCCAGAGGGCAAGAGAGCCCTTAACTGTTAGTGCAGTCAGCTGGGGGTGCAGCAGGGGCAGTGCGGGGGAGGGTAGAGCCTGGATAGCCCCCCTTGAAAGCCCACCCAGCTTTCAAAACAAGCCAGGAGTTCAGCTTTAGGTGATAGGGACCAAGAACGGCTTGATTAGAGAATATGCCAAGTTGTGCTTCGGAAAATGTAAAAGTTGTGATAGGATTCATTGGGCGGGGAGTCAAGGAGGAGGCTCTTTGGTGACCGAGGGAATGGAGAGAAAGATACTCATTTTTATGTGATAGCATCATGCTAAGAGAGAGGCAGTGTTCAAAGCGTTTTACAGGCATCCTCTCTGGCAGAACTCCCAAACAACGCCAGCCATTGCATGAGCGTGAAAGAATACACGTCAGTGGTTTAGCACAGTGCCCAGGATATAGAAACATTCAACATGTGTTATCTGTTAGCTGTCATCCCCATTTTAAAGATGATTAAAAAACCAAAAACAAACGTTGTGCCACAGAAAAGTTGCTCAACTAGTAAGTGGTGTTCAAACACAGGGGCATTCTGATTCTGGCTCCCACATTCCCAAGGTCATGTCCAACCTGTGTTTTCTGCAACGCCCTGAGAAACACTTCAAAGGAAGAACTGGTAAGTCTTGGAGACGGACACGGGCCAATGCCTGCAATGTGGGAACACTAGGGACCGAAGCCAACAACAAGGGAGAGGCAGAACTGGAGAGGCAAGAGATAAATGTGGAAACAATTTGCTGAGGGAGGCAGGGACAAGTTGCATTAAGGGGACAGCTGGCTGGGTTAGACTTAGAGGGAAGAAGAGGCCCTGAGAGAAAGGTGACACTGCCAGAAGGGGGAGGAAGGGCCTTGGGAATTAGATGCAAGGTCTGCGAGTGACTAGGGGCTGATCCCAAAGTCAGACACCTTCATTCATATTTCCTCTTAAAATCCTCTGGAAGCCACGGAGCCACTAAGCCCATGCGCCACAACTACTGAGCCTGCGCTCTAGAGCCCGCGAGCCACAACTACTGAAGCCCGCGCGCCTAAGAGCCTGTGCTCCACGAGAGAAGCCGCTGCAATGACAAGCCTGTGCACCGCAATGAAGAGTAGCCCCCGCTCGCCGCATCTAGAGAAAGCCTGCGCACAGCAAAAAACACCCAAAACAGCCAAAAAAAAAAAAAAAAAAAAGTCCTCTGGAAGTCTCTCAAGATGTTAACTCTTTTATTTCTAGGGATTTATCTTACGGAAGCCCGGGAGCCAGTGTTTACCACATGGTGCCCGCCTTAGAGAAATTCATTTTTTGTTGAATGAATGAAATGATGCAGGGCTTTGGGTGCACTTGAATTCACTTCCATGTACTGATTCAGTTTTGTGGGATCGTTGTTCTGTAGGTCCAACGTCATCTACTTTTTTACATCCCTCAGAACTATGCTGATACTGTGCCTGCATCGTTGATGTCTGCTAGCTGAATCTAAATTCAGTTAATAATGGACATTTGCATTAACATATTGATATTAGAATCTGAATGATGTATATAATTTTCTTTGCATAATCTCCACTGCTCACAGACCGACCTCATTTTTCACTTTTAAAATTGACCCTAATCTACTCTTTAATCCTCATTTTGGACCACTCTATGTGAACTGTTGGAAACAGTCTGGTTTGCTCACCATTTTCCAGATGTGTTTTTCACACTTAATACCTTTGTGACTCCTAAATGGTGACTTGGAAGGCCCCACTGAATTTTTTTTTTATGATGATTCATCCTTAGGCAAATTCTTAAACTTTCTAAGCCTCAGTTTCCTCATTCTTAAAATGAGAATAATAGAGTCTAGCTCAGACTTGCCTGTGGTGAGATAATGCACGTATTATGCATTTTCAAATTTCAGCTCTCTCATGTACTAGCTGTGTGATCTTGTCTAGGCCCCCTGGTCTTTGGGCTCTGATTTCCTCCTTTATGAAATGTGGCGAGGGCAGAAAGCATTCTGCAGTGCTTGTGCTCAGTTTAAGGTAGTACTGTCCCACCGGGCTTGCAGCTACATGTCCTTGGGCGCTTCTCAGTCTCTCTGGGCCTCAGCTTTCTCAGTTGTGAAGTTAGCATATTAACAGCACCTGACCGTTGTGAAGATCAGTGATGTGTATCCAGGATGCTTGCCAAGGACTAAAACATCATAGTAGTTCCCTTTTAGTGGAGATGGGTGACAGCATTATAGCTGATGTCACCAGCCATTAAGATCTTCCAACCCTTGCTTACAAAGCACTTTTTCGATAATTTAGTTTTCCATGTAGCTTTCCTGTGGTGAAATTCAAAAGCTATTTCCATTTACCCAAAAGCAAACCTTAGTGTGTGCATTTGGGATGGCTTGGATTCAATTGCGTGAGGGACCCAAACATGATTCTCGCCTTATTTGGAGACCACTTCAAATAAGGCAGGTCCCAACTATGGAGTTGCTGATGGACAGTTTTCTCCCCTTTCCTCCTCTTCATTGTCTGTAAGTGGGAGTCAAATCTGGGTTTCTGTCACTTGACAGCTGAAGGGGGAAGATATTCTGCCTCTTGTCAGAAATCCTTGCGTCTATTCCAAACCTAGGAACAGTGCTTGTCATGGACTTCAGGGTAAGTTGTAAAGGAACTAGTAGCGCTTGTACAAGGGAAAACTCCTGTCATCTTTTCTGACCTCTTGTAATGGTTACCATGCTGCCCACACCAGAATTGCAGTTTTGGACAATGACCAGTGCTTGGGATATAAATTCTTGTAACATGTTTTGGGGCTTTTACTTTTATGATTTTGCTACAAAATGAAATATGCAACTCCTTCGTCTATCTCTGAAAGGTTAAATTCTCTTCTCTTCATGTCTTTGTTATTTGCTAACTTTGGTAATCTTGTAGCATCAGATCATACTGTCCCACAGGAATATATGCGCTGTAACTTCAACTAATCAAGTTGTTCCAAGTAGTTATCCATCGTAACAATTTAACTAGCCTGGATGCCCTATCTCAGTTGGTGGCACAACCTTGACCTACTAAGCCCCAAACTTGAGATTTTTGTGACTTTTCCTCTCATTCCACTTCAACCTCATCTTACTGATTGAACTTCCTATTTCTGAGCTTCTTTTTAAAATTTATTTTACTTATATTTATTTTTGGCTGCATTGGGTCTTCGTTGCTGTGCGCGGGTTTTCTCTAGTTGTGGCAAGCAGGGGCTACTCTTTGTTGCAGTGTGCGGGCTTCTCATTGCGGTGGCTTCTTTTGTTGTGGAGCATGGGCTCTAGGTGCGCGGGCTTCAGTAGTTGTGGCATGTGGGCTCAGAAGTTGTGGCTCGCGGGTTCCAGAGTGCAGGCTCAGTAGTTGTGGCACAAGGGCTTTGTTGCTCCGTGGCATGTGGGATCTTCCCAGACCAGGGTTTGAACCCGTGTCCCCTGCCTTGGCAGGTGGATTCTTAACCACTGCACAACCAGGGAAGCCCTGAACTTCCTATTTCTGAACCCGTCTCTCTCTCCATCTTTACAATGATTGCCCTAATGCATCTCATCTCTTTCCTATTTTCGGGGTCGACTAAGTGATTTTCCTGCCTCTTGGTCTTAACCCTTTCAAATCTATCCTACAATGAAAAGAATCCTTTCTGGCTTAGAGCCCTTCAGTTGTTCCCAATTTTAACTCCCCCCCCCAATTTAAACTTTGATTTAATGGGTCCCATTCATACTTCCAAAGTCACCCCAAGTAGTCATATTAAACTTGAATTCCTTAAACTTGGAATGTTATTCATGTCTTGGCCCTTTGTTGTTCATGTACCTGGAATCCCTTTCCACACACTGAAGACTCAAACTTCTACCATCTCCCCCTCCCACAGGTGGGTTAACCTTCCTTCTTGTCATTCTTTGCAACGATGTAAGCATCATTTCTCCTAAAAGACACTGAAATCTTGGATGGCAAAGCTGTAACTCATTCCTTCATCTCAATCCCCATCAGTGTTTGCTGAACCAACAGATACAAGAAAAGACTGCTGATGCACTCGTTCAAACACGTTTGGATCGCTCCCTTACAAACATATATAAAAACTTCTGCTATGTGGTGTCTAAATAATTAAAAGCTGGCACGTACAGGGTGCTTGCTGTACGCTAAGAACACATATTAACCCATTACACCCTCACAACCCTATGAAGTAGGCACAAATATTATCTACAGTTTACAAGTGAGGAAAATTGAGGCTCAGAGGTTGTGATTTGCTCAAAGTCACACACTGAACAGCCCGGCAAGGCCCAGGGTCAGTCCCACTCCAGGGTCTGCTCTAAACCACTACCTTTAACTTTTCTATGCTGTGGTTGTTATTCTACTGCGTAGGAATTGGGATTACAACGTCCTCTCCACGAGGACAGTATTTTGCTCGCTGTTGTACCTTAGGATTCCGAATAGGGCTCGTTGGCTATGCCGAGTGAATGAATCCGCAGCCTACCACGGCATTAAGGGAATTTTCTGGACCCTTGTGCACTGCTCCAGCCTCAAATCCTACTACTGTCTTCCAAGAGCATCCTAGTGACGCATGGTTCCCCCCCCCCGCCGCCGCCCCGCCCCGCCCCGGGTGTCCCTCAAGGGACTGGGCTGCTGCGTGTCTATTGCCCGCTTCCTCCCACCCGCCTTCCTATCCGGCTAAGTCATCGCCGGCCTGGACTGCCTTCCCAGACTAGCGAAGTTGACATCCTCAGCGTTGTACTGCATTTTCTTTAACCCTTTCTACAAGACTGCTGGGCTCTCCTAGGACTGCGGCTCGGCCTCATGATTCTATCTTCTTCTACTGCATGCGGCAACGTGGACTCTTAGTAAACGTTTGCTGTGCTCTCCAAGCTACAGAGGCTCAGTGTCCGCGGCCCCCCGGTCCCCACTCCCATCCTGTGACTTCCCCACATCCCTCCTCCACTCTCGGGGGAAAGCTTCTCGGCCGGCCTTCTCTTTGCGGGCGACACGATTCTCAGTTGTAAGGGTTTCGCGTCCTCGAAGCAAGCGATCTTCCGTGGGGGGTAAACACACTGGCCCCAGATGACCGTCCGTGAGGTCCTTTCCGAGAACCCGAAGCTGGCGACCGCGCCGCACTCGCCGCGCGCCCTGGGACCCCCGCTTCCGCGTCGAGGGGGGTCCGCTCCGGCCTTCGAAGCGGAGACCTGTCCCTCTCCCGCCCCCGCCCCAGCACGACCCCCACCCGACCTCCGCCCCCGCCGCCCTCCCCTCAGCGCAGTCGGGCCGCCGCCTCACAATGGCCGGGCGCCTTCTCACCGCGCGCAGGGATCCCGGCCACGCGCGCTCCCCTCCCCCACGCGCCGCCTCCTCCGGGGCTCGGCCCCTGGCGCACATAGTCTCCGCCCTGCGCCCCCTGAAGCGGAGGAGAGGGAGGCGAGGCGCGCTCTTCCAGCCGCGGCCCGACCGCCGTTCGTCCGGTGGCGCCGGCGGCCCCCACGGAGGAACTACTTTCTCTCCCTCAGGGGTACTACTTCGCGGAGGCGTCGGCGCTGGCGGCGCGCACGGCATGGCGGCGGCAGCGGCGGCGGCGGCGGCGCGCCTGAGGTAGAGAGACGCCGGCCCGGTCAGGCCTCGGCACGGCCTACACGCTTCGCTCACCCGCTCCCGCCCCGGCTCCGCGCCCGGCCATGGCGGAGTCCTCGCCCGCCCGACGCCCGGTGCCCCTCATCGAGTCGGGTAAGACGCGCCGCCCGCGGCGCCCCCGCCCCGGCCGCGGCCCCCTCCCCGCCGCCGCGCCTGCTCCTGACCCGACTCCCCGTCTCCCCGCAGAGCTGTACTTCCTTATCGCTCGGTACCTATCGGCCGGCCCGTGTCGGAGAGCCGCCCAGGTGAGTGCGGGCCCGCGGGCGGCGGCCGCGCTCCGGGAGTCGCGGCCCCGCCGCCCCCTGGGGTCGCGGGAGGAGGGCGCCTGGCGGACCCGGGGTGCGGCCCCCGCCCCTCTAACTGCGCGTCTCTTCGGCTGCAGGTGCTGGTGCAGGAGCTGGAGCAGTACCAGGTCTGTGCTGCGCGGCGGCGCCCGGCCCGCCGCGTCCCCTGCGTCCCCTGCCGGCCCTGCCCGGGGGCCGCTCGCCCGGCTCCCCCGTCCCCCGCCCCGCCGCCCCCCGCCCCCCGCCCGGTGGTCACTCGTGTGCGTCTCGGGTCTTTGCAGTTGCTGCCGAAGAGGTTGGATTGGGAGGGCAACGAGCACAACAGGAGCTACGAGGAATTGGTGAGAGTTTTGACATTTCCATCCCGGTGTTTCCGAGCGCCCGCCCCCCGCCCCCTTTTCTGGTCTCCTGCTGGAGGGGCGAAGTGACCGAGCGGCGCTCGGAGGGGGCGGGAGGGCGGCCCGGGCGTCACCGGGACGACGGGACTCCCCCCTGTAGGTAGTATTTTGCTTTGGGGTGGCCGGGCTTGTTTGGGTAGGAAACGGCTGCGGGGGGCGAGGTGGCGGGGTGGGTCCCCAGGTGCAGTGCTTCTGGTGAGAGCCGGGGGCGCGCCAGCCATTCAGCGAGCTGCTCTCATCCGTGTTTCTCCTGAACCCGACTTGTAACTCGACCTGTGATTGGTCTTCCTCCTTTTGCCCCGCCCATCTTCTCCAACCACTTGTTCCTAGGAATAGAAGCTTCGGTGTCTGAAAGGTGGAGAAATGTTCCTCTTTTTTCCCTCAGCAGAGTAATAAAAAATCTTGGCTGCTGTGAGACTGTGCCGCTCCTCCAATACTTGTGCCGCTGTAAACTGTGCTACACTTGTTGAATGCCTTAGGAAAGTTAATGTGATGAATTTTTACGTTGCTGCTTAGTGTATGTTACTTAATATAGGCTCTAAATACGCAGTTTCTTTCTGGAGCACCATTTAACATAGATTACAGTTCTCTTTCCATTGTATTTTGTCGTCTTTTTTAGTTGCTCTCACAGTATATATGATTTGGTTTGATTCATTCGTTTTGTCCTTAGTGAAATAAAACATTTTTCAGGAAAAAATTTTTCCAATTTGTATATTAGGACAAAGGATTTCTTTAGTTGCCAGGTCATATTCAGCATCTTGTATGCACAAAACAACTGGGGGGGAAAAAAAAAGAGTTCCTGAATGATTTTTTACCACAGTTCTAATACCTGCAAGCAGAAGTTGGTAGAATATGATCACCATTGTTGAATTATACAAAAGAACAGAAATAGGGGGATTTGTTATCTGTATGTGAACAGTTAAGTATTTTTTTAAAAACTTAATTGTAGTTGATTTACAATGTTGAGGTAATTTGTGCTATACAGCAAAGTGATTCAGTTATATATACATTCTTTTTCACGTTTCTTTCCATTATGGTTTGTCACAGGATATTGAATCTAGTTCCCTGTGCTCTACAGTAGTACCTTGTTGTGTATCCATCCTCTATATAATAGTTGGCATCTGCTGACCCCAAGCTCCCAGTCCTTCCCTCCACCACTCCCCCTCCCCCGTGGCAACCACAAGTCTGTTCTCTGTGAGTCTGTTTCTGTTTTCGTAGATACTGAACACTTCAGTGTTAACAGTTAAAGTTGGTTGAATGTAACAAAAGATTCTATTTCAATTGTCAGTTTTAATATTTGCCTTCCTAGAGTTTTTTGAAGCAAACACTTAAAAGTGAATATTTTCAAGCAAGTGAGCTCTAAAGGTTCTGTATCATGGCAGTTTTTATGTTTTCTTGAGTTTGACATTTTGAGACTTAAGGAAATGTTTGAAGGAGTGCTCCGTTTTATTGTTTTACTCCTGTTGGTAGGTGAAAACAGTGTTGTCAGTGAAGCAGAAAAGCATTAATATTTTTTAAATTTATTTTTTATTGAAGTATAGTTGAATTACAATGTGTTAATTATTGCTGTACAGCAAAGTGACTCAGTTATACACATATATACATCCTTTTTCATATTTTGCATCATGGTTTATCATAGGATATTGACTGTAGTTCCTGTGCTGTACAGTAGGACCTTGTTGTTTATTCATTCTATATATACCAGTTTGCACTGCTAATTCCAAACTCCCAATCCAACCCTCTCCCACCTCCCTCCCCAGAAAAGCATCATTGACATGACAGTGCAGTCATGCTGCTGAAGAGAAAATTGCTTACATTTTGAAATAAGCGTAATGCTGTAACTACTGGAAAAGTTTCTTTAAAAATAGATTTGTATATTTTTTGGCTTTTGCTGGTAGAATTGCTTAAAACTTAAAATTCTGCTTTAAATTATTCAGAATCTCTCTTTGTGATATATCCCTATGATGTGGCTGCGACATATGTCTTCTCATTGTCTGGATGATTTGTCTGATGGGTATCCTCTTCCTCCTTTACCTTCCTGCCTCCTCCTCTCCCAGCACTAAATGGTAGAGGATGAGTTTCCTGTATAGAGAATTATTCTTTTGTCAAAGGTATGAGTAGCTTCTAGTTCTCCAACAAAGTCTCCTTTTTTTAAAAAAAAAAATTTTAAGAAGTGTTTAAATATACACAAATGAGAATAATGTAATGAATCTGCATATATCATAAACAAATTCATTAGCAATTTTTTTTTTTTTTTTTGTCTTTTGGCCTCACCCTGTGGCATGTGGAACTTCCCTGACCAGGAATTGAACCTGCGCCCCCTGCAGTGGAAGCACGGAGGCATCACCATTGGACCCCTGGGGAAGTCCCCCAATTTGCTATACTTATTTATTTTTTTATATTTGGCTTGAATTGGGCTTCAGACAAGTTCCATGCATTGGGCCGAAATTAAATCTCTTTTTATCTTGCATAGTATTTTTTTCCCCATGCTGTTGATTTACTGAAGAGACTGAGTTATTCTGTAGAATGTTTCACATATTGGTTTTGTCTGATTGTTTCTTATAATGTTGTTTGTTTCTTTACTTTGTTTAATTTATTCCTTTTTCTCAGTAGTTCGCATTCTTGGATCAGAACCACCTGGGAGCTTTATAAAATCTGGATGCCCAGGCTATGCCCCAGACCAGTTAAATAAGAATCTTTGTGGTGGGGCTGGACATTACTATTTTTTAAAGCCTTTCAGGTGATTCCCATATCACTGTTTATAAAGCTACAGTTTATCTTAGACTTGTGACCATGCTGTTATTCCAGCATGTACTTTGGAAGTGAGAATGTTTTTGATACTTCTCAGGAGAATTGAGACTAGTTATCTCTCAATACCTAACCCTGCATTAGCAGTTGGACCTGTGAATTTAATTGGAATTTTTATGATTTATAGGTGGTGAAGAAAGGGGAAGAGTGAAATAGAAGTATAGAACTGGGCATGGGAATTGGGAAGGACTAGGTTTGTAAAAGGAGGGGTGTATTTAAAAAGGGGAAAGTGATTTGATATACTTTGTGATTGAGTAACATGATAGATCAATTTTTGTAGGCAATCTCTTAACCAGAAAAAAAAAAAATCAGAAGATTCTTATAGTGTAGCCTAACATTAGGGGATTTATCGTCATTAAGTTGTCATTTATTTATTTTTGGCTGCGTCCAGTCTTCGTTGCTGTGCGTGGGCTTTCTCTGGTTGTGGCGAGCGTTGCGGTGACTTCTCTTGGTGCACAGCACGGGCTCCAGGCGCATGGGCTTCAGTAGTTGCAACACGCAGGCTCAGTAGTTGTGGCTTACGGGCTCTAGAGCGCAGACTCAGTAGTGGTGGCGCACGGGCTTAGTTGCTCCACGGCATGTGGGATCTTCCCGGACCAGGGCTCGTGTCCCTTGCATTGGCAGGCAGATTTTTAACCACTGTGCCACCAGGGAAGTCCCTTGATATATATATTTTTTAAAATAATGTTTGAGTAGGCCTTTTGTGTGAGGGAAAGTCTTCAGAGTTATTTGTATTGAAATCAGTATCTGGTTTATTAGAATTGTAAGTGGTCATAGTTTTTAAACTTTTACGTTCATTTACAAATTTTAGAAGTCTAGTAACATATAGAAACAAGTATATTTGTTTTTACATTTTGATTAGTGTTTAATTTGTCACAAGAATTAAATCTTAAAATATTTAACACCAACTTAATATTGTTAATTAAATTTCCTTGGGGGTTTCCACACTATATATGCAAATAGATGATGATTTTAATCTATAGATGTCTCAAGATGGCAAACATAAGATCTAAGCATAATGTTTCTAAGAATTTAACTGTTGTAAGTATATTTTATTTATTTATTTATTTATATTTTTGCCCGCTCCATGCAACACGCAGGATCTTAGTTCCCCAACCAGGGATCGCACCTGTGACCCCTGCAATGGAAGTGCAGAGTCCTAACTACTGGACCACCAGGGAATTCCCAGTATATTTTTATTTTATTTTATTTATTATAAATTCATTTTAATTTATTTATTTTTGGTTGCCTTGGGTCTTTGTTGCTGCGTGCGGACTTTCTCTAGTTATGGCGAGCGGAGGCTACTATTCTTTGTGGTATGAGTGCTTCTTGTTGTGGTGGCTTCCCTTGTTGCGGAGCACGGGCTCTAGGCATGTGGGCTTCAGTAGTTGTGGCATCTGGGCTCACTAGTTGTGAGGTTAGTTGCTCCGCGGCATGTGGGATATTCCCGGACCAGGGTTCGAACCCGTGTCCCCTGCATTGGCAGGTGGATTCTTAACCATTGTGCCGCCCGGGAAGTCCTATTTTATTTATTTTTATTTTAAAAAAAATTTATTTATTTGGCAGCATCAGGTCTTAGTTGCAGCATACGGGATCTCTCATTGTGGCGCGCGGGCTCCAGATCTTGCGGGCCCAGTAGTTGTGGTGCGTGGGCTTAGTTGCCCAATCAGTGATCGAACCCGTGTCCCCTGCATTGGAAGGTGGATTCTTAAACACTGGACCACCAGGGAGTCCCGTAAATGTATTTTAAATTTATTGTAGCAAATTATTCTTTTTTACTCTTACAAACATTAAAAATAGTTCAGTTATTACAAAACTTATTACTATATCAGAATAACTATAACTTGCACAAGTGTATTCATACTTCTTTTCTTCATCTCTACTTATTTGTCAACCTTCCTCGGTTTATGCATTCACTGTCCAAACCAAGGGGAGAGTGGTATTACCATCTTGAGCTCCCTACTGGATTAAGGACTCAGGTTATGATTGAAGATTATGACTCAGGTCTTGAAATTTGGGTGCACTGCCACATAGACTCTACTGTAGTCTCAAATTGAGCCTTTTTTTTTAAAAAATAGCAAGGCTACTTATTTACCCATTTCAAACAAAACAACTCCTGGGACTTCCCTGGCGGTCCAGTGGTTAAGAATTCCCTCTTCCACTGCAGGGGGCATGGGGTTGATCCCTGGTTGGGGAACTAAAATCCCATATGCTGTACTGCACGGCCAAAAATAAATAAATAAAACTCTGTTTTCCCCACCTGTGTTGCAATTAGTCACATTACCATTTTATTTTCATTGTGGGATTCTAAAGACCCTTCATCCTGAGTGCAGCTTATTTCTTTCCTCTCTGCATTTTCTTTGTACTTGACTATAGAGATCTATCATTCTACAGGCATTTCATTGACAACACTTGGGAACACTTAATGATCATGGTAGTGTGATGATAAGTTACAGTCTAGCAATAGAGCAGTATTAAATCAGAAATTTGGGTTTTGGTGCCAGGTGGCTAGGCTGTAATCTTGACTTTTTAGCATTACTTACTAGATGTTCCAAGGCAGATTATTTAATCTCTACCTCAGTTCCTCGATCTGCAAGACAAGGGTAATAATAATTATATCAAAGTGTTGTGAACCTTATATGGAAATAAATGATTTTGCAGTGTTTATTAGTAACAATGTTGATAGGACAGTAAGTCATAATATTGTTAGACTTCCCCTTCACCTAATTTATATTTGTAGGGTCTTATGAAATAACAAAATACAGTCTTTATGAGCTCTAACACTTGTATGAATGATACCTGGTATTCACCCTTATGGATGACCACAGAGTAGGAAGGGGAACGGCAGTCTCTATACCTTAGTGCTGAATAACGGTAGTGGTGTCACTATCTGAGTCACTTAGCCTTGACTCTGCTACTTTATTATTTATTTACTTAATTTTTTGGCTGTGTTGGGTCTTAGTTGTGGCGCACAAACTCTCTCTAGTTGTGGCGCACAGGCTCAGCAGTTCTCACGGCCTTAGTTGCCCCGTGGCTTGTGGGATCTTTGTTCCCCAACCAAGGATGGAACCCGCATCCCCTGCATTGGAAGGCGGATTCTTAACCACTGGACCACCAGGGAAGTCCCTTGACTATGCTACTTTAAAAGAGAATAGTTATTAGTTACTTTGTTTTCATAGGCTCATCTAATCATAACAGTTACTTTCCTTAAAGCAGGGGTCTCTAACCCCTGTGCTGCAGACTGGTACCTGTCTGAGGCCAGTTAGGAACTGGGCCGCACAGCAGGAGGTGAGTGGCAGGCAAGCGAGAGAAGCTTCATCTGCCGCTCCCCATTGCTCCCCCCCATCACTTACATTATGCTTGAACCATCCCCCCACCAACCCCCCCCTCCCCCGCCACCGTCTGTGGAAAAATTGTCTTCCACGAAACTGGTCCCTGGTGCAACAAAGGTTGGGGACCGCTGCTCTAAAGGACAAAGGTCATGTGACGTTTTTCCTTTCAAATTGTCTAAATCCTTACAGATTTTAAAAAACCTCCTTCCTATGTGGAGTTATCTGTCTCTCTTTTTTTTCCCTTAGTTCTTTACTTTGAAGCTATGTTATCAGGTGCATACAAATTCCAAACTTATCTTCCTGTTTAGTTGATCCCCCTCCTTCTTTCAAATGGACTTAATTTTTTAGAGCAGTTTTGGGTTCATAGCAGAATTGAGTGGAAGATACAGATTTCCCATATACTCCTGCTCCCATAGTCTCCCTCATTATCAACATCTCCCACCAGAGTGGTACATTTATTGCAGTTGATGACTATTTTGACATACCATGCTCATCCAAAGTCTATAGTTTATGTTAGTGTTCTCTTACATTTACATTCAGTGCTCTTGGTATTGTATAGTCTGGGTTTGGACAAATGTACAATGACATGTATCCACCAATAGAGTATCATAGAGTAATTTTACAGCCCTAAAAATCCTTTGTGCTCTGCCTAAATATCCCTCCCTTCCTCCCTTCCACTAATGTTTTTGCTGTGTCCATAGTTTCACCTTTTCCAGAATTTGACCCTTATTTTATTTTTATTATTTTAAAATTTATTTATATTATTTTTATTTATTTTTGGATGCATTGGGTCTTTGTTGCTGCACACGGGTGTTCTCTAGTTGTGGTGAGTGGGGGCTACTCTTCGTTGCGGTGTGTGGGCTTCTCATTGCGGTGGCTTCTCTTGTGGAGCACAGGCTCTAGGCACGCGGGCTTCAGTAGTTATGGCTTGCGGGCTCTAGAGTGCAGGCTCAGTAGTTGTGATGCATGGGCTTAGTTGCTCCGTGGCACGTGGGATCTTCCTGGACCAGGGCTCGAATCCATGTCCCCTTCACTGGTAGGCGGATTCTTAACTGCTGCGCCACCAGGGAAGCCCTGACCCTTTTTTTAAAAATTAGGAAATACTCTCTCTTCATACTTCTTGCTTAAAGTCTAACATTGCCTCGTGTTATTGTAGCCAGCCCAGCTTTCTTTTGGTTAGTGATGGCATGGTATATATATTTTTTTTATCCTTTTACTTTTGGTATTCCTGGGGTCTCATTTTTAAAGTGTGTCTCCTGAAACAGCATGTAGTTTTATTCAGTCTTTTAGTTGGAGTGTTTAAACCATTTGTATTTAATATAATTACTTAAACATGATTGTGTTAGACCTACCAAGTATCTGTTTTATATATGTCCCATTTATTTTTCCTCTCTTACTTTCTTTTGGATTAAGCAGCTGTTATTCTGTTTATTTTTTTTATTGCTTTTCCATAATACATCTTTTTATTGTTTTAGTGGTTACCCTAGAGATTATAATATGCATTACCATTTACTTTAGGTACTTTAACCACTTCTCATATAAATGGAGTTAAAACTATTAGTTGTCACCCTCTTGTCCTTTGGGCTATTAGCATATTTTACTTTTACATATGTTATAAATTTTTCCAGATGTTATTGTAGTTGTTTTGTTTTATTTTATTTTTTTTGGCCACACTGCACAGCATGCAGGCTCTTAATTCCCCAACCAGGGATCATACCCGCATACCCTGCATTGGGAGTGCGGAGTCTTAACCACTGGACCACCAGGGAAGTCCCTGTAGTTGTTTTAAAGTCAATTTTCATTTGCTTATCCACTGGTATATCTTTCCTGGTATTTTTAATTCCTTCCTGTCTTTCCATGCCTCTTATATGTGATTATTTTTTGTTCAGTCTCCACAACTTATTTTGGTATTTCTTTTAATGAAAGTTTGTTGGCAGTGACTTCAGTTTTCCTTTTTCTTTCTTTCTTTTTTTTTGGTTTGAAAACTTCTTTGTTTTGACTTTATTTTTAAAAAAATATTTATTTTTTTGATTTATTTATTTTCTTAATTTTTGGCCGTGTCTGGTCCTAGTTGGCAGCACGTGAGATCTTTCATTGTGGCGTGCGGTCTCTTCGTTGCGGTGCTCAGGCTTCTTTGTAGTTGTGGCGTGCGGGTTTTCTCTCTCTAGTTGTGGCTCATGGGCTCCAGGGCACGTGGGCTCTGTAGTTTGCGGCATTTGGCCTCTCTCATTGAGGTGCGTGAGCTCAATAGTTGTGGCGCGTGGGCTTAGTTGCCTTGCAGCGTGTGGGATCTTAGTTCCCCGACCAGGGATTGAACCCGCCTCCCCTGCATTGGAAGGCAGGTTCTCTACCACTGGACCATCAGGGAAGTCCCTTGACTTTATTTTTAAGGTATTTTTTTTTATTTTTAAATAATTTTTACTCATTATTATTAAAAAAATATTTTTAAAAAATTCTTTTCATTTATTTTTGGCTGTGTTGGGTCTTTGTTGCTGCGCGCTGGCTTTCTCTAGTTGTGGCGAGTGGGGGCCACTCTCGGTTGTGGTGTGCAGGCTTCTCATTGTGGTGGCTTCTCATTGCAGAGCATGGGCTCTAGGTGCACGGGCTTCAGTAGTTGTGTGCAGGCTCAGTAGTTGTGGTGCACGGGCTTAGTTGCTCTGCGGCATGTGGGATCCTCCTGGACCAGGGCTTGAACCTGTGTCCCCTGCATTGGCAGGCAGATTCTTAACCACTGCGCCACCATAGAAGCCCAGATTTTTTTTTTTAATTAATTAATTTGTTTGCTTTTTTTGGCTGTGTTGGTTCTTCGTTGTTGCGCGCGGGCTTTCTCTACTTGCGGTGAGCAGGGGCTACTCTTCCTTGCAGTGTGTGGACTTCTCATTGTGGTGGCTTCTCTTGTTGCGGAGCACGGGCTCTAGGCACGCAGGCTTCAGTAGTCGTGGCACGTGGGCTCAGTCGTTGTGGTTCGTGGGCTCTAGAGCGCAGGCTCAGTAGTTGTGGTGCATGGGCTTAGTTGCTCCATGGCATGTGGGATCCTCCCGGGCCAGGGCTCGAACCGGTGTCTCCTGCATTGGCAGGCGGATTCTTAACCACTGTGCCACCAGGGAAGCGCCCCAGATTTTTTTTGTTTTTAAGCTGTGAAATTCTGGTTGGTTGGTTGGTTCTGGTGTTTTTTTCTTTCAGCACATTAATAGTGTAAAGCCAGCAGTCTTACTATTCCTTCTTTCAAGATAATGTTTTTTCCTCTGGCTGCTTTTTAAGATTTTCATTTTGTCTTTAATTTTCAGAAGTTTTACTATGATATACTGTAGTCGTTATCGATTACTACATAAAAAATTATCCTAAACTTAGTGACTTAAGACAACACAGATTAATTAACTAATTATTTTTACTTGGTTGCGCCACACAGCATGTGAGATCTTAGTTCCCCAACCAGGGATCGAACCCGTGCCCCCTGCACTGTAAGAGCAGAGTCTTAACCACTGGACTGCCAGGGAAGTCTCACAGATTTATTATTGTCTCTGTTTAAGTCAGGAGTCCAGGCACAGCTGAGCTGAATCCTCTGTCTCAGTCTCTCTCAAGGCTGCAATCAAAGTGTTGGCCAGAGCTGGGGTTTCAACTGAAAGCTTGACTGTGGAAGGATCTGCTTCCAAGTTCACATCGTTTTTGGCTGGCTTCAGTTCCTGGAATGGATTGTTAGACTGAGAGCCTCAGTTCCTAGTTGGCTCTTGGCTGCACTCAGCTCCTTGCCACATTGATCTCTCCAACATAACAGCATGCCTCATGGAAAGATGAAGGCAGAGAGGGCAGTAGTCTGCAGGCAAGACAGAAGTCACAGTCTTCTGTAACCTAATAATGGATGTGTTACTCAATGTTAGTGTGTTCTGTTGGTTAGAAGTAACTTACTCAAGGGGAGGGGATTTCACAGGTCTGAGTACCAGAAGGTGGGAATGTTGGGGTCCATGTCAGAAGCTGCCTACCACATGTGCCTAGGTAGATTTCTTGGCACTTACTTTGCTTGGGGTTCTCTGAGCTTCTTGAATCTGTAGTATATCAAGTAGTTCACTGTATAATTAAAGTCTCCTATGGAAAGCATAGAAGAATAGGGCAGAATAAGTATTTTGAAGAGACAATGGCTGAGCATTTTCCAGCATCTGGGCCATCTCTGGGTCTGCTGCTTTTCGCCACTCCCTCTCTTGACCCTGGGTCTCATATTTTGCTTTGTTGTATGTCTCATCATCATTTTTTCTTTTGCGGTACGCGGGCCTCTCACTGTTGTGGCCTCTTCCGTTGCGGAGCACAGGCTCCGGATGCGCAGGCTCAGCGGCCATGGCTCACGGGCCCAGCCGCTCCGCAGCATGTGGGATCTTCCCGGACCGGGGCACGAACCCGTGTCCCCTGCATCGGCAGGCGGACTGTCAACCACCGCGCCACCAGGGAAACCCTGTCTCATCATCTTTTGAAGTTTACTGGGCCTTTTTGCGTTAAAAGAGTAGTGTAGTTAGTCTCAGTAAAGGATGTGCTTTTTTTCCTCTCTCATAGCTGTTAGTTTGTGGGGTTGGGTCAGTCTGATTTGTTGCTGATCATCTCTGACCTTTGGTGCAGCTTTAGTTGCATTCACTTCATAACTGGCTTCACGTGTTTTGAGGGTGGGATTGAGACTCTTGCAGCAGAGTTTGGAATTTGGGCACCAGTGAGATTCTTTTTTTTAAAATTAATTAATTATATTTACTTTGGCTGCGTTGGATCTTAGTTGATGGCATGCGGGATATTCGTTGAGGCATGTGGGATCTTTCTTTGCGGTGCATGGGCTTCTCTAGCTGTGGCATGCGGGTTTTCTCTTCTCTAGTTGTGGCACGTGGGCTCTGTAGTTGTGGTGTGCGTGCTCTCTAGTTGAGGCGCGTGAGTTCAGTAGTTGTGGTGTGTGGACTTAATTGCCCTGCGGCATGTGGGATCTTAGTTCCCTAACCAGGGATCGAACCTGTGTCCCCTGCATTGTAAGGTGGATTCTTTACCACTGGACCACCAGGGAGGTCCCACCAGTGAGATTCTTGAGAGGTCTATACTTTATAGCTGAGTTGCCTGCTTTCCAAATTTGTAAGATCTTGTGCTATTTTATAGTCCAGTTGCCTACATTTTTGTTCACGAAGAGTTCTCTTTGCTCTCCAGTTCTACCTTGTTGTCCTATCCCTAGCCAGCTGCTCTGCATCCAGTTTTTGGCCCTGTGCAGTTGGTGAAGGCCTGTGGAAGGGAATTGGCATGGGTGCAACTCACTCTGAGGAGGCTCCTTAGTGTTCTAATCAGTCGTCAGCCCACAGGTGGCTGTTTAAAAATTTGATAGATTTTTCCTTTTTCCTTATGTCTGCGTTAGTTCTTCCTGCCTGTCTGCTATGGATGAAAACAGCTGTGAGTGTTTTTTCTGTTCACAGAAGGGCTCATCAGTTCCTGGGGTACAGTTAATTTAGATTTGTTTCCTTAGCCCTGTGAAGGGGGTAGATAATCTAGCTTGTTCTCATTTTTAAGGTGAGAGCAATGGTTTTTCTTGCATTATCTCCTTTGAAATAGTTGGAATAGATAAATGATTACTTTTGACTTTTAAAAATTATGTGGCACAGGAATTCCCTGGTGGCACAGTGGTTAAGAATCCACCTGCCAATGCAGGGGACACAGGTTTGAGCCCTCGTCCGGGAAGATCCCACATGTTGTGGAGCAACTAAGCCCATGCACCGCAACTACTGAGGCCGCGAGCCACAACTGCTGAGCCCCCCATGCCTAGAGCCCATGCTCCGCAACAAGAGAAGCCACTGCAATGAGAAGCCCACACACCGCAACGTAGAGTAGCCCCCGCTCGCCCCAATTAGAGAAAGCCCGCACGCAACGAAGACCCAATGCAGCCAAACATAATTTTTTTTTTTTAATTTATGTGGGACATACAATCACCTGTAGTTATTTGTAGGTACAGCTAATTATATTTCTTGGCACATAGTAGGCGCTCAGTATTTATCGAAATAATTAATGTTTAATGCTTAGTATATTTTTTTACTGAGAACCAGTCATTAACAGTTTGGTTATTAAATAGTGTTTTGTCTGATCTTTGAGTTCTTAAAATTTCTCTAAGAAGTGTACTTCATTTGTAGGGCAGGTAGGGCAGTGTTTAGCACCGAATGGTCACGAGATACATGGAAGTTATACATCCCTTTTTTTTTAAAGCTCCTTAATCCATTTCATTAGGAACCTACAAAATAGAATTTTTCAATGATTGTTTATTATCTTTCCTTTTTTATATGGAAATGGGGAAATGGCATTTTTTTAAAATTATGTATATTCAAATGATAGTGTTTTAAATCACACGGAACAACAACAACAAAATCTTGATAAAACAAGAAATGGGAGAAATAAAAACTGATTTCTGAACCAAATGTGTACTTACACAATAGTGAATCACTGGGAAATGTAGTCATGGACTAGGTAAGCTCCATGTGAAGAAAACATATAGGAATTCAAAAGCGTTATAGCACATAACTCTTTGTTTCTTAAATAGATAGGCCTCAAAGTTTTTTTTTTATAGCACATCACATCTTTTTAAAATAAATTCTCACTTTTCTTTTTTGGCTACATTGGGTCTTCGTTGCTGCGCGCGGGCTTTCTCTCGTTGTGGCGAGTGGGGACTACCCTTGGTTGTGGTGTGCAGGCTTCTCATTGCAGTGGTTCTCTTGTCACGGAGCATGGGCTCTAGCCTTGAGGGCTTCAGTAGTTGTGGCACGTGGGCTCTAGAGTGTGTGGGCTTCGGTAGTTGTGGCTCGTGGGCTCAGTAGTTGTGGTGCATGGGCTTAGCTGCTCCGTGGCATGTGGGATCTTCCCAGACTAGAGATCAAACCCATGCCCCCTGCATTGGCAGGTGGATTCTTAACCACTGCGTCACCAGGGAAGCACCAGGACTATTTTTTTAAGGAAGTACGTTTATTGGCGGTTGATAATTCATCTTTTCTGAACTGCCTTTTTATATCTTTTACCTGCTTTTCTCCTGCTGTCTTATTGTTTTGCAAGAATTCTCTATATGTTAGGTTATTCTTTAGTCTGTCACATATTCTAAATTCCTTTTTCCAGTTTGCAAGTTGCTTTTTAGTTTTCTTTGGAGGTTTTGTTTTTAGAGGTTTAAGATTTTTAACTTTTTACATGTCTTAATCTTTATTTTGCTTTTATGGTTGTTCTTAAACCATACTTTCTATACTAGAAAATTATAAAGGCAATATTATGTATTTACTCATTTATATTTTTCCTAGGTCATTTATAATTTCTTTTTAAAAATTTTTATCGTTTTATTTTTTTAAAATAAATTTATTTTATTTATCTTTGGCTATGTTGGGTCTTTGTCGCTGCACGCGGGCTTTCTCTAGTTGTGGCGAGCGGGGGCTACTGTTCGTTGCAGTGCACGGGCTTCTCATTGTGGTGGCTTCTCTTGTTGCGGAGCATGGGCTCTAGGCTCATAGGCTTCAGTAGTTGTAGCTCACAGGCTCAGTACTAGTGGCTTGCAGGCTCAGTAGTTGTGGCTCGTGGGCTCTAGAGCACAGGCTCAGTAGTTGTGGTGCACGTGCTTAGTTGCTCCACGGCATGTGGGATCTTTCCGGACCAGGGCTTGAACCTGTGTCCCCTGCATTGGCAGGCGTATTCTTAACCGCTGCACCACCAGGGAAGCCCATAATTTCTTTTTAAATGTTTTTATGTAGAGTTTATTTTAGCATTTGGTTGGTATGATATATGAATCTAGCCTTTTCCAGATTGTCAGTCAGTTTGCAGGTAACATCTGAGTCATCTTCTTTCTCTGCAGAGAATGCAGTCATTATCATTTTCTAAGTTCTTTCTGACTTTCCTCTATGGACTTTTTCTGTTCTTGTGACATTCTGTACTATTTTTATGATTGAACTTTTTTTTTTTAACGTCATTATTGGAGTGTAATTGCTTTACAGTGATGTGTTAGTTTCTGCTTTATAACAAAGTGAATCAGCTATACATATATATATGTCCCCATATCCCCTCCCTCTTGCGTGTCCCTCCTACCCTCCCTATTCCACCCCTCTAGGTGGTCACAAAGCACCGAGCTGATCTCCCTGTGCTGTGTGGCTGTTTCCCACTAGCGATCTATTTTACATTTGGTAGTGTATATATGTCCATGCCACTCTCTCACTTCGTCCCAGCTTCCCCTTCCCCTTCCCCGTGTCCTCAAGTCCATTCTCTGTGTCTGCGTCTTTGTTCCTGTCCTGCCCCCACGTTCTTCAGACCAATTTTTTTTTTTTTTTTAGATTCCATATATATGTGTTAGCATACGGTATCTGTTTTTCTCTTTCTGACTTCACTCTGTATGACAGACTCTAGGTCCATCCACCTCACTACAAATAACTCAATTTCATTTCTTTTTATGGCTGAGTAATATTCCATTGTATATATGTGCCACATCTTCTTTAAACATTCATCTGTTGATGGACACTTAGGTTGCTTCCATGTCCTGGCTATTGTAAATAGAGGTGCAAGGAACATTGTGCTACATGACTGTTTTTGAATTATGGTTTTCTTAGGGTATATGCCCAGTAGTGGGATTGCTGGGTCATATGGTGGTTCTATTTTTAGTGTTTTTTTTTTTTTTTTTTTTTTTTTTGCGGTACGCGGGCCTCTCACTGTTGTGGCCTCTCCCGTTGAGGAGCAACAGGCTCCGGATGTGCAGGCTCAGTGGCCATGGCTCACGGGCGCAGCTGCTCCATGACATGTGGGATCTTCCCGGACCGGGGCATGAACCCGTGTCCCCTGCGTCGGCAGGCGGACTCTCAACCACTGCGCCACCAGGGAAGGCCTATTTTTAGTTTTTTAAGGAAACTCCATACTGTTCTCCATAGTGGCTGTATCAATTTATATTCCCACCAACAGTGCAAGAGGGTTCCCTTTTCTCCACACTCTCTCCAGCATTTACTGTTTGTAGATTTCGTGATGATGGCCATTCTGACTGGTGTGAGGTGTTAACCTCATTGTAGTTTTGATTTGCATTTCTCTAATGATTAATGATGTTGAGCATCCTTTCATGTGTTTGTTGGTAATCTGTATATCTTCTTTGGAGAAATGTCTATTTAGGTCTTCTGTCCATTTTTGAATTGGATTGTTTGTTTTCTTGATATTGAACTGCATGAGCTGCTTGTAAATTTTGGAGATTAATCCTTTGTCAGTTGCTTCATTTGCAAATATTTTCTCCCATTCTGAGGGTTGTCTTTTTGTCTTGTTTATGTTTTTCTTTGCTGTGCAAAAGCTTTTAAGTTTCATTAGGTCCCATTTGTTTATTTTTGTTTTTATTTCCATTTTTCTAGGAGGTGGGTCAAAAAGGATCTTGCCGTGATTTATGTCATAGAGTGTTCTGCCTATGTTTTCCTCTAAGAGTTTTATAGTGTCTGGTCTTACATTTAGGTCTTTAATCCATTTTGAGTTTATTTTTGTGTATGGTGTTAGGGACTGTTCTAATTTCATTCTTTTACATGTAGCTGTCCAGTTTTCCCAGCACCACTTATTGAAGAGGCTGTCTTTTCTCCGTTGTATATTCTTGCCTCCTTTATCAAAAATAAGGTGACCATATGTGTGTGGGTTTATCTCTGGGCTTTCTATCCTGTTCCATTGACCTATATTTCTGTTTTTGTGCCAGTACCATACTGTCTTGATTACTGTGGCTTTGTAGTATGGTCTGAAGTCAGGGAGCCTGATTCCTCCAGCTCCATTTTTCTTTCTCAAGATTGCTTTGGCTGTTCGGGGTCTTTTGTGTTTCCATACAAATTGTGAAATTTTTTGTTCTAGTTCTGTGAAAAATGCCAGCGGTAGTTTGATAGGGATTGCATTGAATCTGTAGATTGCTTTGGGTAGTAGAGTCATTTTCACAGTGTTGATTCTTAAATCCAAGAACATGGTGTATCTCTCCATCTGTTTGTATCATCTTTAATTTCTTTCATCAGTGTCTTATAGTTTTCAGCATACAGGTTTTTTTGTCTCCTTAGGTAGGTTTATTCCTAGATATTTTATTCTTTTTGTTGCAGTGGTAAATGGGAGTGTTTCCTTAATTTCTCTTTCAGATTTTTCGTTATTAGTGTATTAGGATGCAAGAGATTTCTGTGCATTAATTTTGTATCCTTCTACTTTACCAAATTCGTTGTTTAGCTCTATTAGTTTTCTGGTAACATCTTTAGGATTCTCTATGTATAGTATCATGTTATCTGCAAACAGTGACAGCTTTACTTCTTCTTTCCGATTTGGATTCCTTTTATTTCTATTTCTTCTCTGATTGCTGTGGCTAAAACTTCCAAAACTATGTTGAATAATAGTGGTGAGAGTGGGCAACCTTGTCTTGTTCCTGATCTTAGAGGAAATGGTTTCAGTTTTTTACCATTGAGAACCATGTTGGCTGTGGGTTTGTCATATATAGCCTTTATTATGTTGAGGTAAGTTGATTGAACTTTTATTAATATATAGTCAGCATTGTAGGTCAAAAAGAAGGTGGTCATTAAATACATTGTGTTGTGCTTTAAGGTGCTAGGGAATTAGGAAGGAATTGGTTTTGAACTATACCTTAACCAATAGCTGTGTAGCCATGTACGCTTTCTGGCCTTGTATTTGGGAAATAATATTTCTGTTCTAAATTATTTAATTGCATTTACTTAAGTATTTTAGACATTTCAGGGCTCAGCACCTGAACCTTTGACTCTCCACCAAGTACATTTCTTTTATTTGATTCTTTGTATTCTCTTGATTTATGTTTGTATTGCACTTTATGAATTTGTTTTAAAGACATAGGTAAAATGAATAGGTTTTATTTCTTTTGGCCATTTGGAATAGGACAGACTTCTGGGTGAAATAACTGAGTCTGGCTAGGAGATGTTTTACATTGATGTTGAAATCTGTGGTCTTTACTATGTACATGTGGCTGAAATTGTTATTTGACCAAGAACATTTATTATTTCATATCTTCTGTAGGCTATACATGTGTAAAATTCATGCATTTTAAAGTGCCTATTTCGGGAATTCCCTGGCGGTCCAGTGGTTAGGACTCTGTGCTTCCACTGCAGGGGGTATAGGTTCTATCCCTGGTCAGGAAACTAAGATCCAACAAGATGCGTGGCACCAAAAAAAAAAGTGTGCCTGTCTCTTCTGTTTTAATACATCTTGTTAAACAGTATTTTTAGAAAATGAAGTTTAACTTCTTTGGGAATATTTGTGTCTTCATTAAGTTCCATATGCAGCGGTCCCCAACCTTTTGGCACCAGGGACCAGTTTCATGCAAGACAGTTTTTCCACGGGGTAGGGGGAGATGGTTCAGGCAGTAATGCGAGTGATGTGGAGCGGCAGATGAAGCTTTGGTCACTCGTCCGCTGCTCACCTCCTGCTCTGTGGCCCTCTGACGGTCCTCGGCGTGGGGGTTGGGGACCCCTGCCATATAGGATCCGTACTTTAATTAGTCTTTGCACATTTTGATCATTCTGCTAAGAAAATTCTGTCATTTTGATTTGGTACAACAAAAATCTCAAGATGAGTGTTTTCTTTTCAGAAGTCAGGTGATTTATGTCTAAAGTCCCTGAGAATTTTGCATTCTGTGTTTTATTCTTTTCAGGTGATCTGATGGTAGTTCAAGAAACAGCAGGAGAACTCCCTGTCAAGTGTATCAGAAACCTTATGGGAATTACCTGGTGGTCCAGTGGTTAGGACTCGGTGATTTCACTGCTGGGGCCCGGGTTTGATCCCTGGTCGGGGAACTAAGATTTCACAAGCTGCGTGTTGACCAAACAAACAAAAAAGAATATCAGAAGTTTTAGTTTTTTTTTCTCCTGAGTAGTTTGTAAGTTGGAAAAGCTTATATGGTCTAGAAACAGGGGTCATTGTTTTGCTAAGGGAGGAAGAAAATATTAATAGATTGCACAGAAATGCTAACTAAGGATGTGTCCGGGCAATGAAACTGAGAAGAAATCTCCTGAGGCAGGGGACCGTTCCTGTAAAAATTCTCCTCCCTAATAAAATAGTCACAGGAAGAAAGAATCCTCCCCTTCCAGCATTTCCAGGGTATGATGGCAAGAGCTGCAAAAACCATCCAGCAACGTAAAAACTAAGAGTCTGAGGGGAAAAAAGCCAAAATGTCAAGGCTGCCGAAGCAGAAAGACACGCTCTTTAATGACACCATTAGATCACTGCATCGATTCCATCTACAGACTTGTAAGACACCATTACATATCTTTATTATTACTTAAGCCACTGCTTTGCAGCAAATGGAGTATTCAACAGCCTATTTTCATGTGCTGCGCAATCTTACAAATCATAAAAGCATGTCCACCAATCTGAATACCTGTAACAAAGTCACCCACCAACCATCTCAGTAAAGTGAGGCTTGTCTGGAAAATGCTATTAATGCTGACTTCATTGTTGGCTAAGCAGGCAGTCGCTGCTCTGGGAAGCTAAAACTGGTTAACTTTTTTGAATTAAAATACATTGAAATGCTTTTAAATGAAGGATCTTCATGCCAGCACTAGAACATTTCTCTGCCTAGGTCCTTTTGTAAATACTGTTAAGCTCCTTTTTCCTCTTATTTATATAGGAATATTCTGCCATTGACTACTAAACTTGCACTTTTTATTTATTTATTTATTAAATTTTTTTTTTTTTTTTTTTTTTTTTTTTTTTGTGGTACGTGGGCCTCTCACTGTTGTGGCCTCTCCCGTTGTGGAGCACAGGCTCCGGACGCGCCGGCCCAGTGGCCATGGCTCACGGGCCCAGCCGCTCCACAGCATGTGGGATCTTCCTGGACTGGGGCACGAACCCGTGTCCCCTGCATCGGCAGGTGGACTCTCAACCACTGCGCCACAAGGGAAGTCCCTATTTATTAAAATTTTTTAAAAAATTATTTTGGCTGCGCCATGACTGAGTTGCGACACGCAGGATCTTTAGTTGGGGCATGTGGACTCTTAGTCGTGGCATGCGTGTGGGATCTAATTCCCCAACCAGGGATCGAACCTGGGCCCCCTGCCTTGGGAGCATGGAGTCTTACCCACTGGACCACCAGGGAAGTCCCTAAACTTGCACTTTTTAAATAAAGAAGAATGTCTGCCTCATCAGAAGCTGGGGGGAATTTCTTAAGCAAAGAAGACACCAAATTTTTTTTTTTTTTTTATAAAAGGCAGTGCTTTCTGTCACTTCTTATGTTTCATTGTTATACTGTACTTTTCATTGTTATAGGAATTATGATATGGTAGTTTACTTACACGTTTTCTGTTGTAGGATTTCTAGGTGTAGCTTAAAATAATTTGAGGGAAAGCTAAAGATTAGACAGGTACATATTAAAGATATTAAATATTAATTCTAGATCCTGATTAGATTACAGCATCCCAAACTTTACAGAAAAAGCTACTTTTCCCCATAACGTTCCAATTATTTATTTGTTTAATTTTTGAATTTTATTTATTTTTTTATACAGCAGGTTCTTATTAGCCATCCATTTTATACACATCAGTGTATACATGTCAATCCCAATTGCCCAATTCATCCCACCACTCCCACCCCCTGCCGCTTTCACCCCTTGGTGTCCATATGTTTGTTCCCTACTTCTGTGTCTTACTTTCTGCCCTGCAAACCAGTTCATCTGTACCATTTTTCTAGGTTCCACATATATGTGTTAATGTACGATATTTGTTTTTCTCTTTCTGACTTACTTCACTCTGTATGACAGTTTCTAGATTCATCCACGTCTCTACAAATGACCCAATTTCATTCCTTTTTATGGCTGAGTAATATTCTGTTGTATATATGTACCACATCTTCTTTATCCATTTGTCTGTTGATGGACATTTAGGTTGCTTCCATCTCCTGGCTATTGTAAATAGAGCTGCAGTGAACATTGGGGTACATGTGTCTTTTTGAATTATGGTTTTCTCAGGGTATATGCCCAGTAGTGGGATTGCTGGGTCATATGGTAATTCTATTTTTAGTTTTTAAGGAACCTCCATACTGTTCTCCATAGTGGCTGTGTTAATTTACATTCCCACCAACAGTGCAAGAGGATTCCCTTTTCTCCACACCCTCTCCAGCATTTGTTGTTTGTAGATTTTCTGATGATGCCCATTCTTACTGGTGTGAGGTGATACCTCATTGTAGTTTTGATTTGCATTTCTCTAATAATTAGTGGTGTTGAGCAGCTTTTCATGTGCTTCTTGGCCATCTGTATGTCCTCTTTGGAGAAATGTCTATTTAGGTCTTCTGCCCATTTTTGAATTGGGTTGTTTGTTTTTTTGATATTGAGCTGCATGAGCTGTTCGTATATTTTGGAGATTACTCCTTTGTTGATTCATTTGCAAATATTTTCTCCCATTCTGAGGGTTGTCTTTTCGTCTTGTTTGTAGTTTCCTTTGCTTTGCAAAAGCTTTTAAGTTTCATTAGGTCCCATTTGTTTATTTTTGTTTTTATTTCCATTACTCTAGGAGGTGGATCAAAAAAGATCTTGCTGTGATTTATGTCAAAGAGTGTTCTTCCTATGTTTTCCTCTAAGAGTTTTATAGTGTCTGGTTTTACATTTAGGTATCTCATTCATTTTGAGTTTATTTTTGTGTATGGTGTTAGGGACTGTTCTAATTTCATTCTTTTACATGTAGCTGTCCAGTTTTCCCAGCACCACTTATTGAAGAGCCTGTCTTTTCTCCATTATATATCCTTTCCTCCTTTGTCATAGATTAGTTGACCATAGGTGCGTGGGTTTATCTCTGGGCTTTCTATCCTGTTCCATTGACCTATATTTCTGTTTTTGTGCCAGTACCATACTGTCTTGATTACTGTAGCTTTGTAGTATTGTCTGAAGTCAGGGAGTCTGATTCCTCCAGCCCCATTTTTTTCCCTTAAGACTGCTTAGGCTCTTTGGGGTCTTTTGTGTCTCCATACAAATTTTAAGATTTTTTGTTCTAGTTCTGTAAAGAATGCCATTAGTAATTTGATGGGTATTGCATTGAATCTGTAGATTGCTTTGAGTAGTATAGTCATTTTCACAATATTGATTCTTCCAATCCAAGGACATGGTATATCTCTCCATCTGTTTGTATCATCTTCAATTTCCTTCAACAGTGTCTTATGGTTTTCTGCATACAGGTCTTTTGTCTCCCTAGGTAGGTTTATTCCTAGGTATTTTATTCTTTTTGTTGCAATGGTAAATGGGAGTGTTTCCTTAATTTCTCTTTCAGATTTTTCATCATTAGTGTATAGGAATGCAAGAGATTTCTGTGCATTAATTCTGTATCCTGCAACTTTACCAAATTCATTGATTAGCTCTAGTAGTTTTCTGGTGGCACCTTTAGGATTCTCTACGTATAGTATCATGTCATCTGCAAACAGTGACGGTTTTACTTCTTTTCCAATATGTATTCCTTTTATTTCTGTTTCTTCTCTGATTGTCTTGGCTAGGACTTCCAAAACTATGTTGAATAATAGTGGTGAGAGTGGGCATCCTTGTCGTGTTCCTGATCTTAGAGGAAATGCTTTCAGTTTTTCACTATTGAGAATGATGTTTGCTGTGGGTTTGTCATATATGGCCTTTATTATGTTGAGGTAGGTTCCCTCTATGCCCACTTTCTGGAGAGTTTTATCATATATAGGTGTTGAATTTTGTCCAAAGCATTTTCTGCATCTATTGAGATGATCATATGGGTTTTCTCCTTAAATTTGTTAATATGACTTTTTTTCCTTCAATTTGTTAATTAGTCAGGTTATGTAGACCCTACTACCACTTTCTGTAACTGCTACCCAGGGCTTGAAGGGGCTTATGCTCACAGCAGTATTTGGTGATAATGATAGTAATACAGTGATTCTAGGATTGTTGCTGATAAACTTTCTGAGACTGAATATGCCTGCGAAAAACAAGATGGTAGAGAGATGGGCTGTTTGACCATTGAAGGGACTTTGTTTCTGGCTTTACTTCTGAGGACCTTGTGTAACTGTGGCTTACTCATTGAAGTTGCTGTTAGAAACTGTTACTAACGTTCATATCTAGGACTTGAAAATATTAAAGGAAAATTAGCTATTTATTATATTGATTTTTGTCTATGATATTTTTAAAAATTCAGGACCATTTTTTCTTTTCTTTTTTTTTTTTGGTCTGTATTGGGACTAGAACCATATTATTTTTCAGATACACCTTATTTTGTACAAAAATAGGATAACCCCACCCCCACCCCGATCTTTGATTTGATTTTGTTAGAATCCTCAGAAAAGCAGAGAATCTGTAATTCTCTTTATGGGAGTTAATAGCTGCCGGATGGAGTCCGTGTTCCTATAGTATCTGGACTTTGTCTTTATCTACTTGCCTATGTTGAAGTCTTCTTTTTTTTTTTTTTTGCGGTACGCGGGCCTCTCACTGCTGTCGCCTCTCCCGTTGCAGAGCACGGGCTCCCAGCAGCCATGGCTCACGGGCCCAGCTGCTCCGCGGCACGTGGGATCCTCCCGGACTGGGGCACGAACCCATGTCCCCAGCATCGGCAGGCGGACTCTCAACCACTGTGCCACCAGGGAAGCCCTATTTATTTTTTTGAGGTATTATTGACATAATAAACTGAACATAAAGTGTTCAAGTTGATAAATTTAGATGTGTTACGTGTACCGTGCCCCAACACCTCAGTGAAGATAGTGAACATACCTATTACACCCAAAAGTTTCCTCTTCTTTTTTTTTTGCGGTACGAGGGCCTCTCACGGCCGCGGCCTCCGGACGCGCAGGCTCAGTGGCCATGGCTCACAGGCCCAGCCGCTCCGTGGCATGTGGGATCCTCCTGGACCGGGGCACAAACCCGTGTCCCCTTCATCGGCAGGCGGACTCTCAACCACTGCGCCACCAGGGAAGCCCAGTTTCCTCTTCTTTATAATTCTTCCTGCTTATCTACCAGCCCCCAGTTACCTGTGACCTGCTTTCTGTAACTATATATTAATTTGCATTTTCTGGAGTTTTATATAAATGAAATCATATAGCATGCGCTCTTTTTTCTGGCTTCTTTCAGCATAATTATTCTGATATTCATCCACGTCGTTGTGTGTTATTAAATTTTTTTATTGCTGAATAGTATTCCATTGTACAGACATACAGTAATGTGTGTAGGCATTCACCTGTTAATGGACATTTGGATTGTGTTCACTTTGGGGCTCTTAAAAAGTAAGCTGTTCAAGAACATTCACATACAAACCTTTATGTGGATGTGTGCTTTCACTTTTCTTGGGTAAGCACCTAGGAGTATTATAGCTAGATAATATGGTAATGTATGTGTTACTATTAAAAACGCTACCCCATTGTTTTCCACAGTGATTGTTCTGTTTTACATTTTCACCAGCAGTTTCTCTGCATTCTTGCTGATCTTGGTCTGGTTAGTCTTTAATTTTAGTTATTCTCATAGGTGTGTAGTGATAGCTTATTATGATTTTAATTTGTGTTTCATCAGTTACTGGTGATGTTGAGCATCTTTTCATGTGTCTGGTTGCCATCTGTATGTCTTCTTTGGTGAAGTGTCTAGTCAAATCATTCTTAAAAATTAGGTTTTTTAAAATAGTGTTGATAGTTCTTTATATATTCTGGATACAAGTCCTTTATCAGATATATGCTTTGCCAATATTTTCTTTCAGTTTGTGGTTGTCTTTTCATTCCCTTAACAATACCTTTTGAAAAAACAGAAGTTGTTAGCTTTGCTGAAGTCCATTTTATCTATTTGTTCTTTTGTGGATTATGCTTTTGGTGTCATTTTAGAAATCTTTGCCTAACATCACGTCATAAAGAGTTTCTCCAATGTTTTCTTTTACAAATTTTACGGTTTTAGATGATACATTTAGATCTATGATCTGTCTTGAGATAATTTTAATTTATTGTGTGATGTATACATTAAAGTTAATATTATAATTATTTTTTGGCAAATGGGTATTCATTTGTTCTGGCACCATTTGTTGAAAAGATTATCTTTTTTTTGTACCTTTGCCAAAAATCAGTTGTTCTTATATAACAAGTCCTGAAATCAGGTATTGTTCGCCCTCAACTTTGTTCTTTTTCAAAGCTGCTTTGACTTTTCTAAGCCATTTGCATATACATTTTAGAATAAAATTGTCAATTTCTACAGAAAAAGCCTACTGGGATTTTGATTGGATGGCTTTGAATCTGTAGATTAATTTACTGCTTATTTCATTCTTTAATTTCTCTCAGCAGTGTTTTGTAGTTTTCCTTGTACATGTTTTTCACATGTTTTATCAGACTTATCCCTAAGTATTTATATTTTTTGAAACTCTTGTAAAAAATGTTGTTTTTGAAACTTGCTCTCCAATCAGGTGTTGTCCAATAAGCATGTGGCTCCTGATCATCTGTTGCAAATCTGCCAGCGCATCGGTCCCATGTTGGATAAAGAAATTCCACCCAGTATTTCAAGAGTCACTTCTTTACTTGGTGCAGGAAGGCAGTCTTTGCTACGTACAGCAAAAGGTACCTTAATTTGAAGAAGTGTTCTGCTTTGTATTACTAGCTTAATAATTATTATAATTGTGAAGTAATGTAAGCATTGTGGAAGAAAGGTGATATGTAACTAAAAACCATGCTGTGGACTATAAAATTCTCTGCATTTAGCATAGATGTTGAATTTTATTACATCAGTGTTTAATGGGTCCTTCTGCATTTAAAAAAATGATAAAGGTATAGATGTTAAGCTTAAAAGCTTGAATTTATTCTGAGATGTGTTTGAGGTTTTATCAATGTGAGTTCTTATTTTTCCATTTTGTAGCTCACTTATAACTTCATTGAATGTAATTGTATGTGTCTAATAAACTCTTTAAATGCTAGAAGTATTTCACTTGATATTTAGATTCTGAAGCCCTTTTATAAGGGGAAGTGATTTTCTAAATTTGGTAGCAGTTTGAAAATGAGCACCAAAAATGTACAAATGCATGGTTCTTTTTCACCAGTTTTTTTTTGCGAAATTATGTGGTAGCAAAATGTTTGGAATTGCTGTTCTTTTTCTGTTAGCTTGGTATAAATTACTTAGACTCAGTATATGTATGTGATATGATCTATGTATACAACGTGGCTTAACTGCTAATGGGCAAGAATGTTGGCTCTTCTGATCCTGAGTATACGTCAAGTTCATCCCTCATGATTATTTTTAAGATCTGTTGCTGACGTGATGCTGCCTCTTAGATGCTCCACCAGTGTAAAGTTTGACTGAGAAAGAACAACCCTTCCTCTTGGTTCCATGCCAGACTGGTTTGTCAGCTTTAGTTGTTTCTCAGTGCTCTTAATGGTCATGCCACACTGTAGCTTGAATCAGGAAACTGTTCATATTCTTCCTTTTTCTGTGTCCCTATTCACCTTGTAATTATTCTGTTTTAGGTTGTTATATAGTAGTTGCCTGGGTAGCCTGTTTTCCTGTTTTCTTTACTTGTGTCAAGCTCAATGTCGTTTTGTGATGAGCACTGCTTTAGAACTGGCAGACCTTAGAAGAAACTTCAGCAAGCTGTCCTAGGGTAGGGACCATATTTCTCTGTTTTGTACTAGTGACGCAAGAGGATGCCTTGTAACTGCTCTTTGATAATGATAGTGGTAATGAATTCATTCATGTAACACATGATATGCCTGTTAGTTTGGGGCACCCGAGGCTCAGTAGAGGGTTTATATAATGCCTTTCTTACCTTCCTCTTTCAGTTGTGAAGAAGCACATTTCTAGCACAGCATGATCTGTATTCTGCTGCTATCTCCTATAGAGGGGGTAGACAGTTTTTCTTAGTATATTTGCTAAGAGGGATAGGATTTGAGAATTAGTGTTCAGACTCAAAGATCCTACATATGCTCTTTTGTAAAGGATTATCTATGATCCTAAAACAAGAGGAAAGTCATTTAATTTTGTCAGTACTTTCTAAGGAGATTAAAATCATGGTAATATTGGCCATCATTATTTTTAAAACTCAGTAACATTTCAATAAGTTAATTAAGTCAGGATTTTCTTATAAACCAAAAAAATTGAAATTTTCCTTACAAAAATTTCTGGTTTTGGAGAGTTGGATCGGTTGTGATTAAGACCTTTATCATTAATAATTGTATGGTATAATTCTGCAATGAAAAATAAAAACCTGTTTGGCATTGAGTGGGACTTGGAGTCAAAAGATCTGGTTTTATGGTCCATCTTGACTAATCATTTACAGTGGATCTCTTTAAAGGTCCTGGAACCTTTGAGCCTCAGTTACCTCACTTGTAAATTGGCAATGATACCTACCTCACAGGGTTGTTGTGAGGATTCAATGAGATAATGTATGTGGAAAGCACTTTGTAAATTGTAAAGTGCTACACAAATGTTAGTTGTTGCTGTTGTATCTGAGATGTCTTAAATTTTTTTTTCCTTCAGAAATAGTCTAATAAACCTCTAGGGCTTTTCTGTTAAAGTATATTAGTTGGTAAACCTTTGAATAAACAGTTTATTACAATATACGTAAGTATTCTATAAAATCTTTCTTGGGGTTAACTTTCAAGATTTTATGTGTATCTAAAATTCATTTTAAAGACTGCAGGCACACAGTTTGGAAGGGCTCTGCCTTTGCTGCTCTTCATAGAGGAAGACCTCCTGAAATGCCGGTGAATTATGGTTCCCCACCAAATCTTGGTAAGTGAGGTTGACTTTTTAGAGGCCCAAAACCATTTTTAAATTTCTTGACCAACTTTGTAACTTCTATATTAAAACTTAAAAGGTAGTACTGGTAATGTTGTTTCAGATTTGTGGTTTTCCTAAAATTATTACTAAAAGTAATAAAAGTCAATGAAAACAATCTTATTTTAATAAGAAGTGTGTACTAGTGCTTATAGTAGAAGAGAATTGGGAAGAAACTTCGTCTTTAGGATTTCTCGAGCATTGATTTTTGTGACCCTCTAGAAATTGTTTTGGAGGTTTTCTTAGCTTTTTACATATTGGCTCCCCCTTAACCACTTTCATTGTTTTTATTTCCTAGTGGAGATACATCGAGGAAAACAACTCACAGGGTGTTCCACTTTTAGCACAGCATTTCCAGGAACTATGTATCAGCATATAAAAATGCACAGAAGGATTCTCGGACATCTATCTGCTGTTTACTGTGTAGCATTTGATAGGACAGGACATAGAATCTTTACAGTGAGTTAACATTTTAAACTCAATTTGGTATCATCTGGAGCACTTTAGTGTGCCTCAGAATTATCTAGAAAATCTTATAAAACATGTAGATTCTATCTTTCCTCTTTGTCAGGAATTTTGACTCAGTAGGTCTGGTGTGGGGCCCATGAATTTACATTTTTATTCAGTATCGCAAGTGATTCAGATGCAGATAATCAGGCCTTGTGTGTTTTTTGTGATAAACTGATTTAGAACAGTGGTTCTTGAGCATGATCATCAAGGATGCTTAAAAATATGCATTCCTAGTACTTCCCCTCCAGCCCATTCTAGACCTACTGAATTAGGTTATAGTATGTATTAACCAAAAACAATCCCCCCAAAACCCCTCTACATTAATCAAAAAGACCCCCTTCCCCCAAATCCAAATCTCTACAGGTGATTCATATTCACATTGATTAATCATGATCTAGGGGAATTGATTAACACTGAAAGATTATTTTATAATTGTTGTAAAACTATATGTAAATATTTGGAATTTAATTTACCATTTTAATGTTTTAAGGGAAAATTAAGGTGGGTAAGAAGTTTAAATTTCATTTTTCAGTTGTTGAGACTCAGTAGATACTCAAATATTTGCTGAATGGATGGATGCTTGCTGGTACTATAAATTTGAGACTCTGTTGCTTAGTTATTTAAAATGAGTGTTCTAGTCCCATTATTTTTTGTTTTTGGAATTGCCACTTAATCAACTTGTGAAACATAGATCAGTCTTAACTAACATTTGTCAAATTATTTAGCTTGATGTGAGCTAAACGAACGTTTAACCATTGTTAATTGAAATGGGTGAGCCATGAACTTTTAGTTGGACTTATTCCATGGCAGAGAATTTGGGGAAAATAGTATTTATAATAAGTCTAAGCCATAGAAATGAAAACTTCAAGGTACCTTTATTATTTGATTTGAAGAAAAAACTATTATAAGTGTTCTTGGCTGTCAGAAAAAACTATTGTAAGTGTTGTTGGCTGTAAGATTCATAATTTGCAGAATGTTCTACAGTTGGAAAGAGAGGAGGAGTTATAGACACTTAATTTGAGTGACATGTAAATGGTATTTTTTTAAATGATAAAAAAGCCTTGCTGTATTAACATTTTATTTTTGGGTGTATTTTTTCTCAGGGTTCAGATGATTGTTTGGTGAAGATTTGGTCAACACACAATGGCCGCCTATTATCCACATTAAGAGGTCATTCTGCAGAAATTTCAGATATGGCAGTAAACTATGAGAATACAATGATTGCTGCAGGGAGCTGTGATAAAATAATTAGAGTGTGGTGCTTGAGAACTTGTGCTCCAGTTGCTGTGCTCCAAGGACACACGGGGTCAATTACATCTTTACAGGTAAACCAGCTTTAGTGTTCACATTTGTGTATTATCTCCTTTTCCTTTAAAACTCTTTTTCTTTGGAGATGAGAAATAGTAAGATGCTTAGTAGTTATATGCTCTATTTTAAATTTAGTAATGAAGAGAAATATAATTAATCATAGTTCCATGAATCTTAGAAGGGTGATGTAACAAATATGTAATGCAGTTAAGAGCTGTATATAAAGGCTTGATGGATGACTTATTGTTTCCGTAAGGTTTATAGTTGAACTGAATGAGTGTCATTACACACTCATGGTGTTAAAGGAGAAAAATCATCAATTTAAGACTTGTGGATTTTGATGAGTGGATTAAATTTGCTGAAATATATTAATTTTTTTCCTTCATGGGGGATGTTAATTTTGAACCACATACACAGTAGACAGAATAGTATGATGAACCCCTATGTGCCCATCACCTCAGGCCAATTCTTCTTCAGCCATTTCACCTTGTACCCAAAGCAAATCCTAGATTTCATATCATTTCTTCTGTAAAAAACTTCAGTATGTCTTCCTAAAAGACATACTGTGTTTTATTAGAAACATTATCATCACACTTGTTTGTTGATGTTCAAATTTCCAGTTGTTTCATAAATAGCATTATTTTGTTTAGTTTGTTTGAATTAGGAATCAGACAAAGCCTGTACCTTACAATTGCTATAGATTAAAAGAATTTTAAAACAATTGCACAGTGTTGTCCAATTTTTTTTTTATAACCACTTGCAGTTTCTTTGTTGAGGAAGTTGGGTTTATCTATAGAGTTCCCACAGTTTGGGTACCATTTGCTTCCTTGTGGAGTAGATAACATGTTTCTTTGTATTTCTTGTAAGTTGGTTGTTGGATCCAGAGCAGTAGTTTTATTTAATGTGCATGAGAATCACTTGGAGGCCTTGTTTAAAACACAGATTGCGGGGCTTTCCTCGTGGCACAGTGGTTAAGAATCCGCCTGCCAATGCAGGGGACATGGTTTGATCCCTGGTCCGGGAAGATCCCACATGCCGCGGAGCAACTAAGCCCGTGCACCACAACTACTGAGCCTGCGCTCTGGAGCCCGTGCTCTGCAACAAGAGAAGCCACGACAATGAAAAGCCACAACAATGAGAAGCCTGCGCACCGCAACGAAGAGTAGCCCCCTGCTCACCGCAACTAGAGAAAGCCCGCATGCAGCAATGAAGACCCAACGCAGCCAAAAATAAAAACAAATATAGATAAATAAATTTATATAAAAACAAAAAAAGACAAAAAAACACAGATCGCTAGGCCCCAGTGCCAGAAATTTTGTTTGATTCAGAATGTTGGAGGCGGGGCCTGAGAATTTGCCTTCATAACAAGTTCTCGAGTGCTGCTTCTGCTTCTCCTTTATATATTATTATTATTTTAAAAATTTTATTTCATTGTATCTTTTATTTTATTATTTATTTATTCATTTATTTAATTTTAGCTGCGTTGGGTCTTTGTTGTTGTGTGCAGGCTTTCTCTAGTTGCGGCGAGCGGGGTCTGCTCTTTGTTGCAGTGCGTGGGCTTCTCATTGCGGTGGTTTCTCTTGTTGCAGAGCACGGACTCTAGGTGCACGGGTTTCAGTAGTTGTGGCATGCAGGCTCTAGAGCGCAGGCTCAGTAGTTGTGGTGCACAGGCTTAGTTGCTCCGTGGCATGTGGGATCTTCCCGGGCCAGGGCTCGACCCCGTGTCCCCTGCATTGGCAGGCGGATTCTTAACCACTGCGCCACCAGGGAAGCCCTGCTCCCCCTTAGGGACTACACTTTCAGGATCATTGATCGAGAGGCTTGGTTACCTTGAGGTATGTTCTTCCAGGCATTGAACGTCTGGTGGACTCTGCAGTCGTCTTAGATCCATTAGTACTGAGAATGGTGCTACTCAGTCATTTTTTTTTTTTTTTTGAAAATTACGTTTTGTTAGTAGATAATGATTTGTAAGGCCTTTTAAGACATGTTGGTGCTTCTGATTTGAGTTTGAGTAAGACAAGCAGAGTGGTTTCATTTTCATATGTGAATTTACCTAGGGTATATGTTAAGTGGTCTATAAGTAGATTTGGTGTGAAGTTCTGTGATAGAAGTGACTTTTCTCAATTCCTGTGGCCAATATTCTTGAAGAATAAAGACTGCAGACTTATTTTTGAAGGATGACAACTCTAATTGGGGTTGTGTTTTACTTTGAAAATGTAAGCAAAATTTTTGATTTGCCTGTTTATTTTTTGGCAAGGAGTATATTGTTCTCTAGAGGATTTCATAGGTTAAAAATTAATTCAAATCCTAGCTATGTTCTAGAGGTTAAAAAAATTTTTTTCATTTTGTTATTTGGTATGAACTTATAGGCAACATAACAGCAAATAAGAACATTTATAATACTTTTTGAGGGTGTCTGTCTTAAAACCATTAGGGAATTCTTCAGTGTGAAAGTGGAGCTCTGGACTTCACTGAAAGCCCCATTCTTTTGGTAATGGGGGCCCACATGTGTTTACTACCTACTGAATATATCAAAAAACTCTCCTTGGGTGGTGATAGGTTTTTATACTTCAGAAGGCTTATCTGTGCTTGCTAGTGGTTACTCTGAAGTTCAAAGTCAAGCAAATGCATGATTTTAGTTATTAATCTTTTTCATGTTCTTTGCCTTGTTGTTACTGGCATGTATAAACCATTTTAAATTTTAGTAAAGGTTTTCTTTTTATTAAAAAAATGGTATGTAAGTAATATGGTTTGCAAAAAAATTAGACAGTAGTTAATAGCAAATAAAATTAAAGACTTCCATAATCTTACCATCTAGAAATAATCACTTTCAGTATTTTAGCACACACCTTTCTCATGGGTAGCAGTATACAGTGTCACTTAATATAATTTACATTCTCAAAAATGTTAGTATTAGACTTAACTGGGTTAGAGGTAGAACCTTTTGTCTATCTAAGAGGATCAAGTGAACATTCTTCAGGAGTAAAAGACATAATGCAGAGCTGGCAACTATAGAAAAGCTGGATGAGGGTGACAAAAGTATCTGAAGTACTAATAGAATGAGAAATTATGGGACCAAGATACAGTAAATAAGGAAAGCCCAGGGAGAGGAACTTGAGTTTGAAGGCATATGCCAGTTTCACAGGAGGTGGCTGAGAAGCTTAGCTGAAATTTTGACAGACTTGTAGGGTTGGGGAGGATATATCTTGGAAGTATGTATGCATAATAAATTCATAATAAATATGCAAATTTCATCAGAACTAGAAGTTAGTAAAAAGGAAATTCTAGAATTGAAATATATAACTGAATTTAATAATTCAGTGGATGGTTTTAACAGTGTATTAGATGCAACTGAAGAAATCAAAGAGAGAATTAATGAGCTGGAAATGGGGTTAGAAGAAAATAAATAGATGGAAGCACAGAGGGAAGAGTTTGGAATGTACTGAAAGAGATTAAGAAATAGACAGGAAATGCTGAAAAGATTCCACACGTGTATACATACATATATACCATATGTGTAATTGGAATTCCTGAAGAAGAGGAGAGAATGAAGCAAAAGCTTTGTTTGTAGTGATAATAGCTGAGAATTTTGCAAAATACGCTAAAGAAATAAAGCCACAGATTGAAGAAACACTAAGGATCCTGGGCAGAATAAATATACAGACATACTAAACATTACAGTAAAAGCTTTAAAACCAAAGACAAAGTGAAATCTTAAGTAACCAGAGGGGAAAATAAAGAAGGAATAAAACTGACGGCTAGCTTCTCAGTAGAAGCAGTGGAAGTTGATAGACAAAGGAGTACTCTTCTTAAAGTGTTAATAGGAAGTGACTGCCAGTCTTGAATTCTGAACCTACTGAAAATACCATTGAACTACAATAAACACATTTTCAGACAAATGGAGAGTTTCTTATGATGGAACAGCACTAAAGGGAATTCGAAATAGTATCTATTAGGCAGAGAAGGAATGTGATCCCAGGCTTGGAATAAGAAAGAATGAAGAATTAAAAAAACAATGTGTGTGAGCAAATGGAAATAAACATTGACTCCATGCAACACATGTAATGTCTTAGGGTTTTAAATTATGTATGGAATTAAACTAACAGTAGTAATAGCTTGTATATAGGGAGGAGGTAACTTTAGTATTTGTTAGATCTTTGCATTTCATAATCTCTAAAATAATTAAAAGACTAGCAAGAGAATATATAACTACTAAGCTTAATAGAGGGGGAAATATGGAATAATAAAAAAGCAAGAAAGGAAAGAAAAAGAGTGTAGGAAAAGTACTGAGATGAAACTAGGATATCATTAAATGGCATTGTAATCATAGATTACTTGTAAATGCATTAAATGGTCCAGATAAGAGAGAAAGATTTCAGACATAATTGAAAAACAAACCTCACCTTCAATATAAGGGTATAGGGAGTCTGGATGTAAAAAAAAGTAAAGGATGGAAACAATTATCCAAAAATTAACCATAAGAAGGCTGGTATAACATACTAATATTATTAGATAAAAAGGCATTAAGGCAAATACCAATTTTAGAGATAAAGAGGGACAATTTATAATGATTAAATGTTTCATTAGGCAGGAAGAAGAGTTCTGAATTTGTATGTGTTCAGTAACACAGCCTCAAAATACATTAAGCAAAAATAGAACATATGGGGAAAAATAGACCTCCATAATATTAATGGGCAATAAGCACATCTCTGACTCTCTCAGTAGTTGGAAGAACAATCTGTGTCATTAAGAATATAGATTTGAACAATGTAAATAATAAGCTTGATCTGTATGATACATTAGAACACTGCGTATTATATTCACATCATTTCTTTTCAGTCTTAAGTGGATTATTATATAAATATTGTCCACATTCCAACCCTTAAACTAAGTTCTCAATAAATTTGAAAATACTGAAAATAATCTTAAGTATATTCTCCAGTAGTGCTATTAAGCTGGAAATTAACTACCAGCCAGAATTAATAGAATAATCCTCACTTTTATAAATTAAGCAATACACTTTTATGTAACCCATGCATCAAAGATGAAATCACAATAAAAATTTGAGAATATTTTGAACTGATTAATAATGAAAATATTATAATTATAACTTGTGGGATATAGAGTTTGGTAGCCAGCCACCAAGATGGTGCCCAGTGATTCTTCCCTCCTCATGCTGTTACCCATTGGTAGTCTCCTTGTTGAATAGGGTTGACCTGTGTAACCTATAGGATACTGGGAAAGTGATGTAGGGTGACTTCCATTGCTTGATTGTGAAAGGTTATAAGACAGTGGGAGTCACTGTCTTATTCTCTTGACGTGAATGGAAACATCTGTCTTATTCTCTTGACTCACTTGTCTTGAGGGATGCCTGCTGTGTCATGTCGACAGGGCACTCAGACAGCCCTATGGAAAGGTCTTCATGGTGAATAATTGGAGTCTCCTACCTTAGCCGTGTGAGTTGGCCTTTCTGGAAGCATGTCCTCCATCCTCATTTAAGCCTGGGCTGACATCTTGACTTCAACCTCAGGAGACCCTGAGCCAGGACCACCCTGCTAAGCTGTTCTAAATTCTTGACCCTTAGAGACTGTGAAATAATGAATATTTACTGTTGTTTCCAGTAGCTAAGTTTTGGGATAGTTTGTTATACAACAGTAGATAATTAATACCCAGCTGAAGCAGTGCTGAAAGGGAAGTTTATAGCCCTCAATGCATATATTAAAGAAAAGGCTGAAATTCAGTGATTAGATGTATTTCTCAGAAAGTTAGAAAAAGAACAGGAAACAATTAAGGATGGAAAAAATAATCATAACAGTAAAGAGTATCAACAAAGCCAGAAGTTCTTTGAATGAAATACTAAAAGTGGTGTAAGACTGAGATTAATTTAGGATCAAAATAGAAATATCATAAATATTATCATATTTGAAAAAGGGAATCACTATAGACCCTTCAGACACTAAAAAGTATATTTTAAAAGTTTTATATGGAAAATTTGAAAAAGTGAATTATTCTAAGACTGGCACAGAAAGAAATAAAATCTGAATAGACCTGTAACTATAAAATGCATTGAATCTGTAGTTAAAATTCTTTCTCTACCTGTTAGTATTTCTGTCAGAAATGTTTAACCTGAATCACATGAGGAAGCAGTCAGACAAATGCAAATTAACAGTTTATGAAAGCAATCTATATCCTTCAAAAGCTTAGTTTCAAAAAGACAAAAGGTGGGAGAACTATTTTATAAGGGAAGTAAAAAACTGTGACAAATATAAATATGTGATTTGGATCCTGTCTTTAAGAGAGGAAAAAAAAAAGAAAACCTATAATGGACATCTGAGAAATTGGGGGAAATTTCAATATTAATTGTATATTAAATGTCTTGAGTCTAATAAATGTATTATGTAGGAGAATATCATTGTTCTTAGGAGATACATGCTGAGGATTTTAGGGTTGAAGTGTCATGATGTCTGCAACTTAGATTCAGATGGTTCAAGTCCATCCAGTAGCCAGGGGCAAGTGTGGCAAAATATTAACGATTGGTGAATCTTGGTGACTGGTATGTGAGTGTTCATTGTACTATTCTTGCAGCTTTTATGCAGATTTGAAAGATTGCAAAGCGACATTTGGGGAAAATGAACAAATGCTATACTATCACTGCAACTGTTCAACATTAGCAAGTACTACTAAGCAAGAAAAAACAAAAATGTATAAATATTGGAAAGAAAGAGAAAAAAATTCTCATTTTCTTTTTTTTGGCCGTGCCGTGTGGCATGTGGGATCTTAATTCCCTGACCAGGGATCTAACCCCTGCCCCCTGCAGTGAAAGCATGGAGTCCTAACCCCTGGACTGCCAGGGAAGTCCCCCAAATTCTCATTTTTCAAACAGTTTGATTACCTACTTGAAAAAGCCAAGAGAATCAATGGAAAATGCCTTGACAGATTTCAGTTTAATCTTACAGTAGTTGTGGGACTAGATAGTGATAATGGCTGCAGAGTATTGTGAATGTACCAAATGCCACTTAATTATACATTTTAAAATGGTTAAAGTGGTGAATTTAACGTTGTGTGAATTTTACCCCCTCCTCCACTCCCCCATGCTAATAGCTCTGTCTAGAATGCACATGTGAGCACACAGGAAAGATTTGCATTTTAACAGTTAGTAGGACGGCTTACTACCTTTAAATAATGCATTCTTTAATAGCAAAATAGAGGATCAACATATATTAAAGACTGCTTATTTTGTCACTGAATAAGTTGTAAAAGTAGAAGTTATTATGCTCTCAGGCACATGTTATATACTAGACAGTTACTCAGGATGTGTGATTTCAGGAAAACTGTTTTGACTTTGGAAGTAGACATGTGAGATTGCAGTACAGAATCACAAAGCCAAAAGGGACTTTGAGAAATTGCAGTTCTTACTGTTTCCTTTATTTAGAGGTGCATGTTACAGTCATCGATGAGTAGCTTTGAGGTTGGTTAATAAAACATGGCTATATGTCAGCGATACTGCATTTGAGGAAATGTTGTTACTTAGAAACAGTAAAAGGAAGGCTTCAAAAGTTAAAAATGCCTGTTGGGTACTAAAAAAAAAAATCTCTTAAAACGCAAACTTAAGAGGATTTACCTGGTGAATTCTATAAAACCTATTAGAACTGCTGAGAGCTTAGTAAAACATTTAGATATAGGACCCATGTCCTAAAACCAAAACTTTCTTATAAACCATCAATAATCAGTTTGCAAATATAATGAAAAAAGTACATAATTCATAATAGCAACAAAAGCTTCACATAGGAGTAAACTTACCAGGAGACGGGGAAAGGTCTTAAAAATAATGGCAGAACCTTGGGTGGTGGGGAGGGAATAGTCTAAATAAGTGAAAATTTCTACCATGCTCCTGAATCAGGAGATTCAATGTTGTAAAGCTGTCACATCTCCAGATCATGGTGTAAAGTCAGTGTATTTACATTTGAAATCCCAGTTGCTTTGTTTTAATGGAACTTGGCATGTTATCAAGTTCATTTAGAAAGAGAAAGATAAGCACAAATAGCCAACCACCCACCCAATCCCTCAAAAAAAACCCTCAACTTTTTGCGATACTAGGTATTTAAAAATGCTTTAAAAGATGTTATAAACAGTATAGTGTCAACCCAGGGCTAGACAAAGACATCAGTGAGACAAAATAGAGAGCAACAAACGTCTTGTGTATCTGTCATATTAAGTGACCTGTGTTCTAACTAATTTTAATTTTAATTAAAATTCTTTACTCTGTGTTTGCAAGGTTACAAATTTTACCTTGTTTTAATTAACAAGAATTATCCAATTGTTAATATAATTTCAGTTACTACTTTTAATGGGATATTCTCTAAAACTCATTGTTAGTCCATATTCTGAAACATATCTACTTAGATGTAAATAATCACTTAAAAAACCCTTGATTTCATATATTCGAAGAGAAGGAGCTTAGAAGAAGCTTCACTGAAGAAGTCGTAGGTTCAAATTTTATCTCTCTTACAAAGTGTATATAACCTTGGGGAAAAGCATGAAACAGAGATAATAAACTATCTCTCTCTGGCATGTTGTAATGATAAGTAAGTATGTAACTCATACGGAAAAACAAAACCAACCCATTTCTTCCCAACACTTCCTTTTCTCTTAATGGCAATACTGGTCTTCCTTTTGCATAAGTTCCTTTATCTTGAATGTCTCATGAGTCAGCAAGTTGTGTTGCTTCTTTCATGAAGGTAGGGGGTACTGCCGTCCAGTTAAGGTTCTTGGATCAATTGGATTGATTCTTGGTTCTTTATCTTATCTGTTCCTTTTCAATCAATATTATATACTGCTGTCAGACAGATCTTTGGGTTGCCTTCAGTGTTTTACTTGAGAACTACAGTTAACCTCTTAACTTGGTGTTATTGGGTCCAGATTTTCTATCCATTTAACCCATTTCCATACCACTTCCAAAATGAACACTTAGTCTTATAGATCTTTCTGTTAACTATCACATTCCCTCTCACTTTTGTATTTTTGTTCGTCTTATTCCTTTGCCTAGTGCGTTTTTCTTGTTTTCCTTATATTTTTCTGTCTTTTAAGCTGCCTTAAAAGCTGCCTTTGGTCCAGGATGTCTCTGGACCAAATTGATCTTGCTTTCTCTAGCTTGTTTGTGTAGCACAAATGTTAGCCCTGTTCCAAAGTTACGATATAATTTTTGTGTTTTCTTATAATACTTTTATGGTTTTGTTATTTAAATATTTAAAGTGTTGATCACTTGGAATTTATCCTGCTTTACAGTCTGAAGAATGGATCCATTTTTTCCCAGATTGTTGCACAGTTGTCCCTTTACCATTTATGCATTTACGATCCATTGTTTCCTCAACTGATTGAGATGGCTCCTTTATCTTAAGTCTTGCGTATTAGGGTCCAGTTTGGACTTCACATTTTTCCATTGGTCATTCTGTCATTGTGTACCTACTGTGCCCCATAGTTTTAATTAATTGGCTTTGTGGTCGGTTTCACATTGATAGGACTAGATCTTTACTTTTCTCTTTGTAAAAGTTTTTCTGACTGTTCTTGTTAGTTTTGAAAATAATCATTTATTGAGATCACATTACATTTACAAATTAGAGATAGACTTCATTTTTTACAGGTTATGAGTTTTCACTGCAATAATATTACCTATGTTTTGGATTTCTTGTGTTTTACTTAAAGTGTTAGTTGAAGTTAACTTTGAAAAACTGTTTAACTTCAGTAGCAGCTCAGGAAACTGAATTGCAAATGTTATTCCTTTTTAGTTTAGCCCAATGGCCAAAGGCTCTCAAAGATACATGGTCTCTACTGGTGCTGATGGGACAGTTTGTTTTTGGCAGTGGGATTTAGAATCCCTGAAATTCAGGTAAGTGACTTTAATTGTGTAATAAGTTTTCTTTTTTAATGTTGTTACAGTTTAGTCTAGTGAAATGAAATCTGATTATAAAGAGAAATTGTGTATTGTGGTTCCGTTTTTACTTTTGAATTTAATTTTTGTTAAACACAGCATATGTGCCATATTGACTACTGTTTACACTGTACGATTTAGATAGTTGGATATGTAAAAGGAGCATAGCCATGCTGTCTTAGTGGGCACATTTTTTTGAAAAAGAAAAAGTGATAGTATATATGTGAACATTTTGAAAAATGTTAGAAAAGTATAATTACATGGGCAGAAATTTAGGAAGGATCCTTTAAGAATCAGACCTGGATCATAGCCCTGCACTGCCCAGTGTGTTACCCGCTAGCCACATGTCTCTACTGAGCACTTCGGGTGTGGCTAGTGCAATTGAGGAATCGAATTATTAATTTAAATTTAACTGATACGATTCAGTTATTACAAAACTTTTAAACGTATTTCAAACAACTTGAATATGTGAATTTAGTTTTTCATCTATAAGTTTTATGAAATCTGAGTACAGATCAAGTATTTTTGATGAAAACTGTTCAAATTGAGATGTATTATTAGTGTCTAGTATGATCTGGAAGATTTAAAAGATTTAATATGAAAGAACCTAAAGTTCTCAATAAAATTTTACTAACATTGATGTGATATTTTGGATATATTGGTTTAAATGAAGTAAAACTAATTTTATCTTTTTACTTATAATGTGGCTACTAAAAAACCCTAGTTTTATCTTTATACTTAATGATGTGGCTACTAAAAATTTAAAGTTACACGTGTGGCTCGCATGCCCTTTCTGTTGGACCATGCTATCACCCGGTGGTTCTACATCCTACTCTGCGGCCTCGATAATGGATTCTCTCACACTGTCTGAGCTTTAGTCACCTAAGTTACAGAACGGGGGTTAGTAGGCTTGCTCTTTCTGTATACTATGTTCTGTATAAGTTTGGGGATTGGACAGTTCTCTGAAATCCATCCAGCTATAACAGCATATGTGGAAATATTTGGTATACTGTGAGGTACTAGAAATAAGATTATAACATTTAAATATGCTAGATTAAAACCAATATTTTAAACCATGTTAATGTGCTAAACTAATGTATTTTTCTTTTCAAGTCCACGTCCCCTGAAGTTCACTGAAAAGCCTAGACCAGGCGTTCAAATGCTTTGTTCTTCTTTTAGTGTTGGTAAGATAACTTTAGTGTTTTTTTCTTAGTTTTATTTTAGCATTTTGAATGACCACATTATGAGAGAGAGCTGGCAGAAAGGAGGCTTAAAGTGTCCATATGAGCAGTTCTTGTGCCATGTGCCCTGTGTGTATGATAAACCAAGAATGTGGTTCTTTTAACTGAACTGCATGTTTTTGGTAGTTTAAATTTGTTTTCCACACATCTTGTGAAATTATTCTCCATTTTCTTGTACAGTGGACTTGTGTGAAACCTTTCTTTTTGGGAGAGGTCAAAGATCTTTCCCCATAGAAGTCTGAAAATTTGAACAAGTGAACTTTATATTCCAAAGCTAGGTTTAGGTGTGTAAAGCTGTTCGGAAAGCAGAGCCCCTTTTCATGCATTTTCAGAGCCGCAGCATCTTAAAGTCATTGTCACAACTAATACAGCAGAAGGAGATAGTGAACATTTCCAGTCTGAATTAACTTTTAAAAATTAAGCCTCATTTGATGTGTGCTTCCTGCCCTCCCCCCCCACCCCAGCACCACCAAACAATTCTCCGACACTAGTTAGGTGTCCTATAATTCAACTCAATTCTGACACTACCTACCTAGAGAATAGTGTGAGATCCCACAGGTTAAGGACTCAGTCCTACAAGATGCCCCACCTACCCCCAGCCTCAGACCAGGTTGTCACCTGTGCTTCTGACTGATGGGCTATATAGAGCAGAGATTCCCACAACTTCCTCCTTGGGTTTGATTAATTTGCTAGAGCAGCTGACAAAACTCAAACATTTTACTCACTAGATTTTCGGTTTATTATAAAAGGATATAATTCAGGAATAGCCAGATGGAAGAGATGCATAGGATAAAGTACATGGGAAGGGGCACTCTCTGGGTGTGCTATTCTTCTCTGATCTCCACCTGTCCATCAACCTGGAATCTCTCTGAACCTTGCCCTTTTTTTTGCGGTACGCGGGCCTCTCACTGTTGTGGCCTCTCCCGTCGCAGAGCACAGGCTCCGGACGCGCAGGCTCAGCGGCCATGGCTCACGGGCCCAGCCGCTCCACAGCATGTGGGATCTTCCCAGACCAGGGCACGAACCCGTGTCCCCTGCATCGGCAGGCGGACTCTCAACCACTGCGCCACCAGAGAAGCCCTGAACTTTGCCCTTTTGAGTTTTTTATGGAGGCTTCATTACATAGGCACAGTTGGTTAAATCATTGGTCGTCAGTGTTGATTCAGCTCTCTCCCAGGTCTCTTATCACATGGTTGGTTCCCCTAGCAGTTAGCTCCCATCCATAGATGCTTTCCAAAAGTCACCTCATTAACATAAACTCTGTTGTGTTTGAAATGGGTTTGATGAAAATCAAGACACCAGTATCACTTCACTTAGGACATTCTAAGGGTTTGAGGAGTTCTGCCAGAAAAAGGGATGAAGACCAAATATGTATTTCTTCCTAAAAGTCACAGCATTACACTGCATTAATTTTAAAAGTTCTTTATATAATGAATTAGAAAACAGATTTATTGAGATAAATTTAGTTTTGGCATAGAGAGCTTGCTTAATTTAATATAGAAATTTGGTTAAGATATTTGTTACAAACTGGATTTTTTAAACCTTAAAATTTTTATTTCAGGTGGTATGTTTTTAGCCACAGGTAGTACTGATCATGTAATCAGAATGTATTTTTTGGGTTTTGAAGCACCTGAAAAAATCGCAGAACTTGAAAGTCACACTGTAAGTATTCACGTTTTAAAATTCTGTAGATTGTTAATATTCCTGTTGGTACATAGCCTCATATTGCTAAGGGAAATTGTTACTGATTTTAATTTTAACTTAAATTTAGGGGGAATTGGAGGTGAAACATGATATTGACAAACTCAGCACCTTATGGTGCCAAATACTTTGCAGTGGTTATTTCAGCTTTAAGTCCAAACTCTTGATTATGATAATTAATCTGGGTGATTAGGTTTGAATTGGGTCTATTTATCTAAACCAAACTCATGAAATTAGAATGCTGTTTTATCAATGTGTACTAAGATAGATAACTCTTCAGTATTCTGGAGTGCTGGTTAGCGGTCAGGTCATCTTTTCTCCTATAGGAAGTTCTGTGAAGTTATTTGATAAAAAAAATCACTTTAAAAGAAATTATTATTATTATTTTTTGCACATAATCATCGAAGTGAATATGCCTTGTTTTCAGCTATTTAAACCTTTTATTTTGATCACTATCTACACGTCAATTTTTATACAGATGTAATTAATTGCAAATACTGCTTTAATTTTAGAAGTAGGCTTCTTTTTACCACATGTGTCTGTCTTTGAGACAAGAGCTGTATCTTAGTCTTATTAGGTTTGTAGTTAGATTCTTTGCACTTAAACGTACAATATATGTTTGAATGGCAGGGTTAAGCAGCGTAAGTGCATATCTCTAGCTTTAAACCAAATATGCTTCTGGCTGTAAAACTGAGTGGGTTTTCTTTGTGTACAGACTATGTAGATGATTACTTTTGTGTTTGGTTTTTTCCCCTCTTTAGGATAAAGTTGATAGTATCCAATTTTGTAACAATGGTGATCGGTAAGTAAGTGTGTGTGTGTTTGTTTTTTTAAATTTTTTAATTTAATTTTTTTTATACAGCAGGTTCTTATTAGCCATCCATTTTATACACATCAGTGTATACATGTCAATCCCAATCTCCCAATTCATCCCACCCCACCCCCACCCCCCACCGTGTTTGTATTTGTGGGTGTGTTTTTAGGTAAATATACTATGCTTCCTATTAGTATAACTAATATATCACTTTGTAGGTATATATCATATTGCAGGTACTTGTTAGTAAATGTAATAATTGAAGGAAAAGTGTCTGGGGCAGGGAGGAAACAATTAAATGTAAGTTTTTAGAATTGTAGTTTCTGCAGCCTCCTATGACCAAAAAGTAGTTTTTCTTTATCTCGCTGCTGGCTAAATGTTTGATTTATAGGAAAATTAGGTGTAAAGATAAAGAAATTTGTTATATTTGAGTAGTTAAAAGAAAATCTTTTCTAATCTCCCAATCACTGTGATGTAGTACAACAGAATTATCACTTAAATTATATCCTTTATGGTCCCCAGTGTCTTTTCAGGTACCTTTCCTAAACTGTGATTTTTTAACACTTAACTTTATTAAATGATTTATTTTTACACATGGCTAGCATGAATTAATTTGAGTTTAGAGTTAAAATGCTTATAATGGTGCTTTTGGTCTTACTGTTTCTTCCATACATTTTTTTTGTGTGTGTGTGGTACACGGGCCTCTCGCTGTTGTGGCCTCTCCCGTTGTGGAGCACAGGCTCCGGATGCACAGGCTCAGTGGCCATGGCTCACAGGCCTAGCCACTCCACAGCATGTGGGATCTTCCCAGACCGGGGCACGAACCCGTGTCCCCTGCATCAGCAGGCGGACTCTCAACCACTGCGCCACCAGGGAAGCCCATCTTCCATACATCTTTAATTGTCCTTCTCCCCCCCACCCCCCCTCCAAATACTTATTGTACATTGTCTTTTCAAAACTCAATCTATTCGAGAAGCTAGTGATTGAGTTTGAAATGTGCTTTACTTAATAGGGCTAGGCAAATCATAGCAAACCAGATTTTCTCTGTTTAGATACGTGCTAAATTCCGTGTCTTTTGGAATAAACACCTATAGATTTACCTGCAGTCAAGATAGCTACAATAAAAATTTTTTCACTTGAAATATTAACTGTAGCCCTTGGTAGCACGTATGTGAGTAGAAGATCTTCTTTTCTTTTAAGGTTTTTAAGTGGTAGCAGAGATGGAACAGCACGGATTTGGAGATTTGAGCAGTTAGAATGGAGAAGCATCTTACTGGATATGGCTACAAGAATCTCAGGGTAAGTTGAGATGGTTTGTTTCTAAGTAGGTGCATCCTAAGTACTTGGTCTCTCTCTCTCTCTCTCTCTCTCTCTCTCTCTCTCTCTCTCTCTCTCTCTCTGGTTGGTTGATCGCTTTGTTCAGGGGACTGGAGCCACCTCCTATTAGAAGAGCTACGATCTAAGTGAATGGCTCCCTCCTGCACATCTGACAGTTAAATACTTAAACCTCATATATTCTTTTTTTTTTAAGAATTAATTAATTAATTTTTGGCTGCGTTGGGTCTTCGTTGCTGCACGCGGGCTTTCTCTAGTTGTGGCGAGCGGGGGCTACTCTGTTGCAGTGCATGGGCTTCTCATTGCAGTGGCTTCTCTTGTTGTGGAGCACGGGCTCTAGGCACATGGGCTTCAGTAGTTGTGGCTCGCAGGCTCTAGAGCACAGGCTCAGTAGTTGTGGTGCATGGGCTTAGTTGCTCCGCGGCATGTGGGATCTTCCTGGACCAGGGCTCAAACTCGTGTCCCCTGTGTTGGCAGGCGGATTCTTAACCACTGTGCCACCAGGGAAATCCCCGCCTACTATTTCAAAAAATATATAAAAATAACTCAAGTATATCAAATGTGAAAATTTTCAGAAAATTCTACTTTTTGAAGGTAGGATTTTTGGAATTTTTAAGAAGACACAGCTACGTCTGGCGAAAAAAGCAAACACACTTTATTTAGGTTTAAAAAAATTAGGCTCCAGTGGGAGTGAAAATTTTTCTTTTTGTATGCTGAAATTTTGGTTTGTAAAGTGGCATTGAAGGCAAGTTTGTCTGTCCCCCTCCCTCAACCTCCAAAGTCTCAAAAACGTATCTTTAGCATCTTTGAGATAAGTTTAGTACTTTGCAAGATAAATATTACAAATTTCAAATACATTGCTTTTTTGGTTTGTATATTTTGGGAGGCAGTACAGGTGGTAGAAAGAATATGTGTTTTGGAGTCAGACCTTTGCTCAAATACCATTTACACTGTTTAAAGCTATATAATTTTGACAACATCATTTAATATTTATTAATCTGTTTCATCATCTGGGAAGTGAGACTACCTGCCTTTAAGTATTGTTGGCAATTTTAAATCATATGAAAATTTCCAGCACTGCTTGGTCTAGAGTAGGCATATCAATATTCTTAGGAGTTTTTCTGAGAAATGTTACACATTTTAGATCTTCATGTCTGCTTTATTTTTAGTAATAGTAGGAGAAATTAACCCATTCTCTGCTGTGGCTCAAACAGTTGTACTGGATTTCAAAATAAATTTGATATTAATATTTTTGTGGAATGATCTGTGGTAGAGAATGGAAAGAATACATACTAGAAATCTGATAATCCTTGTTCACAAACAAATCTTTACAGTTATTTAAAAATGTTAGATCTGGATATTTAGAAGCATCTTAGTGTGAAAGTAAATAATAATGAAAGAATGGCAGTGAAGAACATTTGAAATGGTATTCGCCCATGAATAATTATTTTATTAGGCAAAATAGGAATACCATTGTAAAAACTTGAATAAAAAGTTTTAAGTGAGACTGAGAACTATATATTTTTCTTGTTGTCACCCTCTCTTCATGGAGAGAACTTTTCTTGTATTTTCCCTCATGGTGGAAATACTCTTTTCTCATTTAAAGTTTTACTTATTTCAAATCTTGAAAGGCAGTGTTTTCTGTGTGTAAAAATTGATGGATATATTTGTTTTAGTGTTCTAATCTTGGCTAATCAACTTGATGAAATGCAACATGTCTGTTAGTAAATTCAAATGAAGTGTGGAGGGTCTTAGCCTGTATTCCATTTTGTCATTTATTTATTTTATTTATTTGGCTGCGTTGGGTCTTAGTTGTGGCATGTGGGATCTTCATTGCGGCATGCAGGCTTCTCTCTAGTGGTGGCGCACGGGCTCCGTAGTTGTGGCACATGGCCCAGTTGCCCCGTGGCATGTGGGATCCTGGTTCCCCGACGAGGGCTCAAACCCGTGTCTCCTGCATTGGAAGGTAGATTCTTAACCACTACGCCACCAGGGAAGTCCCCTTTTGTCTTTTATGTTACACTTCCTCTGACCAATCTAGTTAGATTTATTCTCTCATTTGTGTTCCATGGTGCTTACATAGATAGGTGTTACATAGCACTCATTCCATATTCTTGTAGCCGTTTTCTTTAAAATACATGTTTATTATATGCTTAATCATTTCTTAGAATGTGCTCTGTGATTTCAGAAGCAGCTAGGTCCCCCCAGTCCCCCCAACCCCATACTACTGACTGCTGTATTTTATACAGAAGCTTTGCATATTGCTTTCATAAAGGCAGCAAAACACTGCAGACGTGTATCCAAGACCGTTCTTGGCAAGGACCTGTAGGAACAGTTTATAGGGAAGTAGAAAGAGATGAATGCAGCTCATTTACAGTTCAGCAAATTGAGAGTCTGTGTCAGGCACTTTGCTAGACATTGGGGTCATGAAGATGAATTACCTTCTTTCTGTCTTCCTGAAGTTTTTTGTCATCTATAGAGAGTGAAGCAGTTGAAAGTATTACTTATAGGGCTTGGGGTCAGGAGAAGGGAATAATTAGAAAAGAGGTAGAGAGAAAAAGCTTTGCTTTTATGAGCAGCGGCGGTATTCCGAAATCTGCCTGTATTCAGTCTCCGAACTGTTTGTAAATCATCCCTTACCCCTCGGGATTTTGCCCTTATCTGTTTATAGATAATCTTTTGCGGGTCAGATGTGATGAACTCTCTATCGAGTTGGTAAGGTATGGACATGAGCTGGATTACTTCAATTATTTTTGTATTGATGAGGGATTGTGTACATTGTACAGCCTCCTACACATATAGCATTGCACATTTCATATTTTTTTTCTTAGAGATTTATCTTTAGAAGAGGAAAGGTTTATGAAACCCAAAGTAACAATGATAGCTTGGAATCAGAATGATAGCATTGTTGTCACAGCTGTGAATGATCATGTCCTCAAAGTGTGGAATTCTTATACTGGACAACTGCTTCATAACTTATTGGTAGGTAGTTTTTATAACATACAACAAATCAAAAATTTTTGAACTATAATTTTATTTTTAATAAACATGTTTCATTTATATTATCAAATGAATAGAAATTTGTATATATACTAATGTATAAATTACTGTCATTAATACATATTTAAAAACTGTTATACACTGTGACAATATGGGCTTTTAATTTTAAACTTGTAACTTGCAAACCCTCCTTAACTGTATGACTTTGTTGAATAAAGGGACATGCTGATGAAGTATTTGTTTTGGAGACACATCCCTTTGATTCCAGAATTATGTTATCTGCAGGACATGATGGCAGCATATTTATATGGGATATTACAAAAGGCACCAAGATGAAACATTATTTTAATATGGTAAGTGGAGTGAGAGGTATCTTTATGCATGTTTGCATTTGTTCCAAGTATTTGGATAATGAAGTGTAGCCAGAAACCTATCTGCATATTTTGGCAGTTTATATTTCTAGAAATCAGGGTACTACCTAGTCTGATAAATATCTGATAGCCATATATACGTACATACATACAAATGTGAAATTAATCTGTATAACTAATTCACATGAGGGGAAGATTTTCAAAATTTATTTATTTAGCTTTGTGTGTGTGAATTTTCCCTGTCTGTGTTTAAATTGGCAAAATTATGGTAATTCACACAACTTTTTCACTATTTAAATTTATTAAAACATTTGATAATAGGGACTTCCTGGCCATCCAGTGGTTAAGATGCAGCACTTCCAATGCAGGGGAACTAAGATCCCACATGGCACGTGGTGCAGCCAAAAAAAAAATTTGATAATAAAAAATAATACTCAGAGTCATCTAGGGAATCGAACATCATTGTTTGTTTTTCAGTGTTTCTGCTTTTTGCACATGAATATTTGAAAACCAGATTACGATCTTATTGCATGTTTTTAGAATTTCTTATACATAACTACAATACAGTTACCAAAATAGGCAAATTTAACATTGATAAAGTAGCGTTATCTAATCCAGGTTTACATTCAAATTTTGTCAGTTGTCCTAATAATGCCTTTATAGTTATATTTTACCCCTTGGACCAGGATCTGATTCAGGATCATGCATTGTATTAAGTAGTTATGTATCCCTAGTTTTGTAAGATCAATAATTCTGCCTTTTTTTTCCCCTATATCTTGCCCTTTTACAGGCAAATAATGTTACAGGATATCTCTGTTTTGTCTGATACTTCTTCATGATACAATACTGTTTCACATTTTTTTTATGTAATAAAACATAAATGATAGTGTGCCGTCCATGCATTATATTAGACGGCACATGATATTTATGTTCCACTGTTATATGGTGGTAATTATTAATATTTGGTTAAGGTGGCATCTGCCAAGTTTCCCCACTGATTTTTAAAATAGTTGTTTTTTCTTTGTAAATTTTAAACTGATTTGTTCAGAGACTATGTAAATGTCTGGTTCCTCATGAAACTTTCACAAATATCAGTATCCATCGAAGGCTTTCTAATGGCATCGTTCTTTACATATTTAGTAGTTGGCATTGTTGCACATAGTTTTGTAATCCTTTCTCATTTTATGTAAAGAATGTTTTTCAAACCCTTAAATATTTTTTAAGAATTTGCAAATGTATTTTTGACGGTAAATTCAGCCTATCTTAGAAGTATGTTACCTATATGTTTAATTTACTGTTGTTGAGTATTTAAGTGGTTTCTAAAATATGCACAGTAACAATACTTTGAATGTTTTTATACTTGGCTGTTTAGGTAGATCCCTGATTATTTCCTTGGGATAAATTCTGAGGGAAATGTGTAAAAGGGCTTGTACATTGTTAAGACTTTTGATTTATATATATATATGATATATATATATATATATCATATATATATGATAGGTTTTATAAAATTACTCTTCAGTTTATATTGAGATCCAATTCAAACTATAATTAATTTTTGAGGCAATATAGTAGCATCCTATAGGTGAATGATTCTTAGATATTTGATTGAAGACCATCTTAGTTCATGTGTTCCATGTTTTTGTTGGGTTTTTTTGACCTTAAAATTTTCACTTCAATGTGCTTACACTGGACAGTTTCTTCAACAAACAGTTTAAAATACAGTTTTTTATTTATTAACATTAAGTGCACTAAAACAACTCAAATAGCCTGACCCAAGTACATCATTGGGCATCTCTGAAACTTGCATCTCTGTTCAAATTACTGGAAAAAGAACTAAGCCTTCTTCAGTTTTTCTATGGCCTTAAAATTCATAGGTACATCCATCTTTTAATTAGCCTTTAAAACTCAATAGGAACATTACATACTAAATTTAATCTATTAAAACAGAAAACTACATTAATTCAGGCTTTAAACAGAATATAAGCTAAAATAACCTCTAAGCCAAAGAGTAATCTGAAAAAAGTCTCAAATGGGCAACGATGATCTTATTTCCAGTCAGACACCAAAAATTGGCCTTGTATACTGAATTCTTGTTACCTTTACTGCTCAGCTGAGAGTCTCCTAATTCTTTAATGCTAGACAAATTACGTAGGGTTGTAAACTACTAACAAAAACAGTATTTCATTAAGTAAATAGTTAACATAATGTGACACTGAAGTGTTCTCCAGGCACAGTTGAAGGTCGGATTTTGTCAGGAATCATTGTGTAGGACTCTTCAGACTGCAGGTAAAAACCGGAGTCTGTCTTGCTCTGCCTAGGTAGGTTTGCCCACTTGGGAAAACTTCCTTCTCAGCAGGTACCCTGAGCAAAGCTTTTGGTGCAGTAAGTTCCACATGTATGATAGGAGAGTAGCTGCCACCATCTTTGCTTTACCAGCCAAGGGCTCTCCCCTCCCCACCCTCCTCTGCTTTACTTGGACTGAAGGTCTCAGGCCAGAGGTGTGAAGTGGTGCCAGGGTGCAGGTTGGGCTGTGGTGGAGGTGGCTCTTCAAAGGACCCTGGGGGTGAATCTGTGTAATAGGAGGGAAAATATTTACACATTTTTTTCCTTTTTATGTTATGAGAGAATGCAAATTTGTATACATGGATTATCTTATTCAGCAAGTTCCTAAATATCCCAATACCTTAATTCCTCCCCCCCACCCCATTTTGTTAATTGGCACTCAGTCATGTGTGGTATAGCAGTAGTGAATTATTGCTTTTCGAGCGGGTATTTAGGTATGTATGTGAGTTTGTTTTGGCAGTTAGCTTGGTGGATGAATCCTTTTTCCAACGCTGATTTAACTTGTCCTAAAGTTTAATTATTGGAACGTTATAGGCTGAGACAACAGATAAGCATAGCTCTACACTATTGAGTTAATGAAACAACTCATTTAACTATAAATTGATAATACTAAACTACTATAATTTACAGTTAAAAAAAAAGAATAAAACAGAAAACAGTTTAAAAGTTATCTCTTTAAGGCAACATTCATGATGCACTTAGAGTATTCTTTCTGAAATTTGTGGCAGTTTGAAATAAGGTAGTTGCAGGTGCAGGCATTTACATATGCACCCTTGAGACTTTGCAGCATTACAAATTTTGCGTTTCCACTTAGTCATCTAAGTGGAAAGCTTAAACTCCATAAAAGTATTGATTTTAGTTCATGAATTCCAAACTTTATTAATCTTTAATCATTTCTCTTGTAGTTTTTTTTTTTTTTTTTTTTGCGGTACGCGGGCCTCTCACTGTTGTGGCCTGTCCCGTTGCGGAGCGCAGGCTCAGCGGCCATGGCTCACAGGCCCAGCCGCTCTGCGGCATGTGGGATCTTCCCGGACCGGGGCACGAACCCGTGTCCCCTGCATAGGCAGGCGGACTCTCAACCACTGCGCCACCAGGGAAGCCCCTCCCTTGTAGGTTATTAATCAAAAGATTTTTGTTATATATTGAAAGAAAAGTTTGTGAAATTGTCATTCACATGTAAGAAGTAAAGAAAGCCATTTTGGATTGGTTTATGATCCTTCATTTGATCAATTTGAGAACTAATTCTTAGAAGATCTTTTGAGATTTTTTTCTAGGCTAGTGGTATCTAAAATGAATTTTATTTTCTGAAAATATTAACATGTGCTTAACGAAAACTTTGTTTAAAAATTTGGTTTTTCAGAAGTTGATATAGCAAAAGCTCTTACACAGAAATGGTCATACATTTTTCCCTGTGTTTCCTAGATTGAAGGACAAGGACATGGAGCTGTATTTGACTGTAAGTTTTCACAGGATGGACAGCATTTTGCCTGTACAGATTCTCACGGTCACCTTCTGATATTTGGTTTTGGATGCAGCAAGCCATATGAAAAGGTCATTTCATATACTTTCTCACAGCATGTAAAATAGTTATAAAGGATGTTTTGAAAATAGGTTAGATGTATTGATTTATTTTTTTTTGTCTTTTCAAACAAAGTTAACTGGTTAATAATTTATTTTCTTTAACATGTGTAAACCTCAAAATATCAATTTGTAAACTTGCCTTTTCTAGATTCCCGATCAGATGTTCTTCCATACTGACTATCGGCCACTGATTAGGGATTCTAATAATTATGTCTTAGATGAGCAAACTCAGCAGGCTCCTCATCTTATGCCTCCACCATTCTTGGTAGATGTAGATGGAAATCCTCATCCAACTAAGTATCAGAGATTAGTACCAGGCCGAGAAAATTCTGCAGATGAACATTTGGTTCCACAGCTAGGTTATGTGGCAACAAGTAAGTTCTAAGTCTTTTTTTTTGTTTTGTTTAATTTTTAATTTGAAAAATGTAAGTAATAATACAAAGAACTTCTGTACTTTCAGATTCACCAGTCCTTAATATTTTGTTTTATTATTGTATCGCTGGATACATATTATTGTTTTGAACCATTTGACACTTACGTTCTGGCCCTCATGTCCATTTACCCCTAAATACTTCAGTATGTATTTTCTAAGAACAAAGATATTTTCTTATGTAATCATAAACTGTTATCAAAATTAGGACATTTAACAATTATATAATACTGTTATCAAATCTATAGTCTGTAATCAAATATTATTGTTCTAATAATGCCTGTTATAGCTTTTTTTTTCCTCCCTTGATGTAGATTTTAACTTGGGACTGCACATTAAATTCAGTTGTCATTGATTAAGTTCAGGTTATGCATTTGGGAAAGAAGACAACATAAATGGTGTTGTAGCCTTCCTGGAGTATCATGTAAGGATGCTCATGATTGTGTTTTGTGCACTTATTGGTGGCGCTGACTTTGAACACTTGGTATCCGCCAAGGTTTTCCACTATGAATTTTTTTTTCTCTTTGTAATTATTAAGTAGCTTGTGGTTTAAATAACCTGTTCTATTTCAGACCTTTAGGATCCATTGATAATATTTGCCTGAATCAGTTGTTACTCTGAATGTTGTAAAATGGTTTTCTAACTCTATTATCATTGCATCTGCATTTTATCATTAGCTGGCCATCTACTACTCTCCCATTTATTTATTTATTTCGTTTATTAAGTTTTAGTATGGACTTCCGGGTTGTTATATAGTGGGTTACAATCCAGTACTATCATTGTTTAGTTGCTCATATTATCCTTGGATTTGGCTGGGAGAGTCCATTCAAGCTGAGTTTTGTGTATTTTCCCAAGTCCCCATCATTCCTTGAGCACTTCATTACTTTCTGGCAAAAGATGTTCCAGTCCCGTCTTGTACTTTGCCTGTCCTAGCCAAGTACAGAGTTTTTTGTTTTGTTTGCTTTTGTATTTGTTCATGGCAGTGTAATGTTTTTCCCTAATATTATTAAATGCTATTTTTTATTTATTTTTATTTTTTAAAATTTTTTGTGGTACGCGGGCCTCTCACTGTTGTGGCCTCTCCCGTTGCGGAGCACAGGCTCTGGACACGCAGGCTCAGCGGCCATGACTCACGGGCCTAGCTGCTCCGTGGCATGTGGGATCTTCCCGGACTCGGGCACGAACCTGTGTCCCCTGCATCAGCAGGCGGACTCTCAACCACTGTGCCACCAGGGAAGCCCTAATATTATTAAATGAAGAAAAAAGATGCTTCTATTTTGTTTGGATGAGGAGTAATTTACTGAAACTAAATCACCTTAAGGTTAAAGATTAATGTAAATCACTATATGTTTACTCTTTCAAATTTTTTTATTAGTTTGATTGAAGTGTACTTTATATACAACAGAATTTACCACTTTTAAGTCTACAATTCATATGAGTTGAGAAATGTTAAACAGTCATGTAAACCACCACCACAATCAAGATACAGAACATTTCCATTGCCCCCAAAAGTTCTCTTGGGCCTGTTTGGAATTAGTCCTCTCCCTTCTCCTGGCCCCTTGTAATGACTGTTTTATTTTGTCACTTTGATTTTTCCTTTTTAAGAAATTTTGTATAAATGAAATCATACAATATGTAGTCTTTTGTGTCTGGCTTCTTTAACTTAACATGGTTCTTTTGAGATTCCTGTTGCAGGTATCAGTTGTTTTTTTCCTGTTTATTGATAGTGCAGCATTGTATGGATATACCATCATTTATCTATTCACTAGTAGCTGAAAACCATTAGTCTTTTTTCCATTTTGTAGCTGTTTTAAGGAGTGCTGAAATATCCAACTATCCTGTGAATTTGTCTTATTTTTTTCTTCAGTTCTCTCAATTTTCTCTGTATGTATTTTAAAATTCTGTTATTATATACCTACACATTTCAGATTGTGCTCCTGGTGAATTCTTTTTTTTTACAATTTTATTTATTTTTGGCTGCGTTGGGTCCTCGCTGTGCATGGGCTTCCTCTAGTTCTGGTGCGCGGGCTTCTCATTGCGGTAGCTTTTCTTGTTGCGGAGCATGGGCTCTAGGTGCGCGGGCTTTAGTAGTTGTGGCACACGGGCTTCCGTAGTTGTGGCACGTGGGCTTCAGTAGTTGTGGCTCGCAGGCTCTAGAGCACAGGCTCAGTAGTTGTGACCCGCGGGCTTAGCTGCTCTGCGGTATATGGGATCTTCGCGGACCAGGGCTCGAACCCATGTCCCCTGCATTGGCAGGTGGATTCCCAACTACTGTGCCCCCAGGGAAGCCCTGAATTAATTCTTTCATCATTATGAAATGTCCTTCTTTATCCTCAGGAGTATTTCTTGTTTTGAAGACTATTAACTTTGTTTCATATTAAAGTAAATAATCCAACTTTTTAAAATTAGTGTTATCATGTTGTATCTTTTCAATTCTTCTAACCAATATGTCTTTATATTAAAACAGATTTCTTGCAGGCAGCAATCTAGTCTGACAACCTGTCCTTTAATTGGACTGTGTAGACCATTTACATTTAATATAATTATTAGCGTAGTCAGGCTTAAAGCTCTACATAATGCTACTTGTTTTGTCTATCCTTTCTGTTCTTTGTGCCGTTTCTCCTTTTTTTCCAAACTTTTTTGAAGTTGCTTATTTTTTAGTGTTTTATCATTATTGCCACTAATGTTTTATTAGCAATACCTGTTAGTCTTACTTATTTTTAATGGTTGTTCTAGGGCCTAAATTGTCACTGTGTAGTTTGCAGACCCATGGTTTTATCCATGACCTTTTATGGGGTCTTCGAGGTTATGACTATCTTCATAATAATATGAAACTATTATTTACCTTTGACATTTGCACTGATGAAACAGAAGCAGTGGTGGGTGAAACATTTGGTACCTGAGCACAAATCAAGGCCGTGGCACCAAACTGCTAGCGGTCATTGTATTCTCCACTGATTTGAACACACATTTTAAAATATTCTGAGTGTTAAAATTGGAAATATGCTTAAAACAGTTCTTGTTTGTGTCTGAAGTCTCTGTACTGACGAGTGGGAACGTGTACTATTGCCAGCCCTGTGAGAGTTCTGGCAATTTTTTGGCATTAAAAAATGGCTTGGCTTTTTCATGTTTTATTCCCCAGCATGGTGTTTTAACCAATGTGTGTACATATTATTTAGCCAAAGAATCGATTCCTCATTGTGTACCTCTGAGCTTTCTGTGCAATCCAGTCCTCTCTGATATTCAGCCTTGCATATTTTAGTCTTTCCCCTGCTCTCAAACTCTGACCTCTGTCTCTCAACTCATTGTGACCTCTGGATGGTACTTGGGTTCCCTCTCCTTGTTCTGTAGTTTGGAGATTGCCTCCAGGCTGTTACCTGGAGCAATCAAAAGATTGGGCTCCATTGTCTTCTCTCAGGGATCACAGTCCTGTGCTGTTATCCAATATCTGAAAGCCCTTCTTTCATATATATTTTTTCCAGTGTTGTAGTAGTTTATAGTGGAAGGGCACTGTAGTACTTAAGCCTTTATGTGTAGAACCCTTCTTTAGTATTTGAATGGTGACTGCATTATGCCAAGTAGAAACAGGTATCATTCTTGATATTTCCCAAGTTACGTTTAAATTCAGTGCTGCGAAAGAAAAGTTACATAGGGTTTTTTGGGGAGGGGAGAGGATTAGAAGTCTCCTTTTCTGCTGTTTTCCCTTTGGTTCTATGTTGTGATCTTAGGGATGTTATGTTATTCCTCGTCCTAATTAAAGTCTTTTTATCCTTTTACGAAATTTTAAAAAATATACATTTATTTATTTTTATTTATCTTTGGCTGTGTTGGGTCTTCACTGCTGTGTGCGGGCTTTCTCTAGTTGTAGCAGGTGGGGGCTACTCTTTGTTGTTGTGCAAGGGCTTCTCATTGCGATGGCTTCTCTTGTTGCAGAGCATGGGCTCTAGGCACATGGGCTTCAGTAGTTCTGGCACGTGGGCTCAGGAGTTGTGGCTCGTGGGCTGTAGAGCACAGGCTCAGTAGTTGTGGTGCACAGCCTTAGTTGCTCCATGGCATGTGGGATCTTCCCGGACCAGGGCTTGACCCTGTGTCCCCTGCATTGGCAGGCGGATTCTAAACCACTGTGCCACCAGGGAAGTCCCTTGTTATCCTTCCACTTCTTGCTGTCTTAGTTCATTTTTTGACAGTGGTCAAAAAATTTCCGTGGATTTTGTTTAGCTCTTCTAAATTCTTCATTGATTTCCACAGTAAAATGGAGATGTCATCAATAAGATTTAAGGGATCTAAAAGTAGATTAGTAGAATAGAAGTATTTTTCCCCCTGAAATAGTATATGACATTTTTCAGTTTCTGACGTGTTACTATGGATGGAAGTATATCTTTGCATTCTTTTTGCCTAATACCCTATTAATTTCAATTTGTTAAGGTTCTGCTTATAAACTGGTGGGGGGGTGGTCCATGTTATTTATTATGTTCAAAGAAGATGCGTTTTATGGTGGGAGGATATGTAACGAGTTGATTGCATGAAAATGTCAATGTTTAGGTAAATTTCAAGACCCCACAACCATCTAACACTTTTTATCCATGAACACTAACTGAACCTATTAAATATCTCTGAAAATGTATTATTTGAAAAATAAAGAAGCAAAGACACTTAAAAATATCTGATTTTGTACGTGGAAGATTATGGCTATGCTTAAAGCTTATTTGAAAGAGTGACTTAAGCTTGGTGGGAGAGGCATGTGGAAACTGCCTCCCTCAACTGTGCATACTTGGGGTGGGAGAGAGCTGGAGTTGGGAGTGGTCATTTGTTGAAGGCCTAAAAGGTGTTACTTTTTTTTATTTCATAAGACAGAGAAATGCCACTGCTTTTCTCTACATCAGAAATCGCACATTATTGGTTGTTATAGTCAGAGAGACCTTGAGAGATAAGATTTTAATGAAATACTTGTATAAATGAGGGGCGTTAATGTGAAACAGAAAAACAAGACTTTCACTTTCACTCAAGTGTGTTTCCAGGTGCTCACTGCTAAGGATTTCAGAACCTCTGTTGAGGTTTTTGTGGTACTTAGTACCCTAAAGTTTGTTTTGAATTTTTTTCTGTGACTTAATTAGTTATGAATATAAAGCATATCTTTAATTGATTATTTTTGGAAAACAAGAATTCTGACAATTGCTAATGTAATTTTAATTGTAGCCTATTGAAAGTTTTTTCCTCTTCATATGTATTATGATTTCATATTCATTCATTGAATTTGCAGGTGATGGAGAGGTAATTGAACAAATTATAAGCCTACAAACCAATGACAATGGTGAACGAAGCCCAGAGTCCAGTGTTCTTGATGGAATGATAAGACAGTTGCAGCAGCAGCAAGATCAGAGAATGGGAGCAGGTCAAGATGCTGTTCAAAGTGGACTTTCAAATGGGGAAGAAACACCCCGAAGAGGTAATAAATATATGAGAGGTATTTTGCCTTAATATGGCTGGATTGAAATTGAAGAATAAATGAAGTCATTGTCCCCTACATGCAGTGTAAAAAGCCTTAAGCAATGTACGCTTACAACTTGAGTAGTAGTCTGGAGGTAGCTTTATTAGGTGTAAGGTTGATGGGCTAACAAATGGACATTTGAATTTCAAGTACTATGAAAGGCTATTGAAATCTTTTTGCTCTAAAATAAGAGTATTTACAAAATTACATTAAATAAATAAGAGTAAAGAACAAAGTGTTTTCTAAAGGAAACACTAGATTTCCTTTCCTTTATAATCCTTAAAAAACTGAATTGAGTAGAGCCCTAACGTTTCTTACTGAATCAGAAAGCTTGAAGTGAGTTTTCAGGGCAAAGTACTTGATATTGGAATGTGGTAATAATTATGTTAGTGGAAATAATCTAGAAGAGATGGGCGATTGTTATGCAACTGAAAACTTACTCTAGAAAAGCTAAAACCTTGTGGAAGATAAGAGAAGATTTGAGAGGCTGTAAAATGCTATAAAATTTCCTGTCTCTTTATCGCTCAGTGCTGTGTTCTGAACAGTTTCTTCAGCTCTTTCTGCCCTTTCACTCTTTTTTTTTTTCTTTGCGGTACGCGGGCCTCTCACTGTTGTGGCCTCTCCCGTTGCGGAGCACAGGCTCCGGACGTGCAGGCTCAGCGGCCATGGCTCACAGGCCTAGCCGCTCCGCGGCATGTGGGATCTTCCTGGACCGGGGCACGAACCCATGTCCCCTGCATTGGCAGGCGTACTCTCAACCACTGCGCCACCAGTGAAGCCCTGCCCTTTCACTCTTGATCTTCCTTTCATCTAATCTGCCTCGTAACTGGGCTTTAGATTTTTTTATTATTATTTGTTTTTTATTTTGACTGCATGGCTTGTGGGATCTTTTTTGTTTGTTTTTAATTTCTTTTTGGCTGCGTTGGGTATTCATTGCTGTGCGCAGGCTTTCTCTAGTTGCGGTGAGTGGGGGCTACTCTTTGTTGTGGTGCGCAGGCTTCTCATTGTGGTGACTTCTCTTGTGGAGCATGGGCTCTGGGCGCGTGGGCTCAGTAGTTGTGGCTCACGGGCTCGAGAGCGCAGGCTCAGTAGTTGTGGCGCACAGACCTAGTTGCTCTGTGGCATGTGGGATCTTCCCGGACCAGGCATCGAACCCATGTCCTCTGCATTAGCAGGTGGATTCTTAACCATTGTGCCACCAGGAAATCCCAGCTTGTGTAGTTCCCCAACCAGGGATCGAACCCAGGCCCTTGGCAATGAAAGTAGGGAGTCGTAATCACTGGTCCGCCAGGGAACTCGCAGTGCTTTAGATTTTTATTTGCAGCGACTGTTAGGTCTACAAGTTTCATTTTTTTCTTTTTAAAATATGACTTTAAAATTAGTGCCTTGTACTTTAAGTCTTACTTCTTTTATACATTTAACTGTTTTGGATTCTAGCAGCACAGAATTGGGTCTATCAAAACTTTGTTCTTCACATACTCTTTTTTTTTTTTTTTTTTTTTTTGATGTACGCGGGCCTCTCACTGTCTTGGCCTCTCCTGTTGTGGAGCACAGGCTCTGGACGCGCAGGCTCAGCGGCCATGGCTCATGGGCCCAGCCGCTCCACGGCATGTGGTATCTTCCGGGACCGGGGCACGAACCCGCGTCCCCTGCATCGGCAGGCGGACTCTCAGCCACTGCGCCACCAGGGAAGCCCATTGACATACTCTTATTTTTCATTTACACATGCTCCTCTTTTATTTGTTTTAAATCATGATAATAATCTACATCTTTTTATGTGGTCCTGTCCTGTTTCCCTATCCCAAGATAACAACTATTCTGAATCTCATGTTGATTCTTTGCCTTTTAAAAAATAGATTTGACACTCTTAAATGTATGAATAAAAAACATTTGTTTTTAAACTTTATCCAAAGGTTTATAAAGGTTAACTTTATCAAAAGGTTTATAAAAGGTTTATAAAGCGACTTAATTTTTTTCACATAGTGCTGTATTTTTAAGATTGCTCAGTTGTCACATTGGATTAATTTTGACTATTGTGTACTCTGTTGTATATCTGATTTTATTAATTCATTCTCTTGATGGGCTTTTGGGTAGTTTTGAGATTTTGCTAATCTCAAACAGAAATGCTATTAACAGTCTTGTATAGGTCTCATATACACTTGAAAGAATTTCTCTCTCTCAGGTATGTTTTTTTCCTAAATTCTAGAGTAAGATGTGAACTTTATCCCTTAGGCTTCATTCTATATCTTCCAAGAACTGGAACATTCTTTTATATGATCATAATACAATGGTCACAGTCAACAGACTTTACAGTACTACACAATGTACAGACTATACAGTACTGCTCTCTGATGTACAATCTTTACATTTCCCCACTTGTCCCAAAATTGTCCTTCATGGCTTTTTAAAATTTTAGGGTTTAATCAAGCCTTGGTCCATGTGTTTAATTATTGAGTCTCTTTTAATTTAGAACAGTTCCCTCATGGCACTGGTACTTTTGAAGAGTTCAGGCCTGTTGTTTCACAGAATTTCCCTCAATTTGAATTTGTCTGATTATCTCAAAATTGGATTCAGGTTAAACATTTTAGGTAAGAATACTGCATAGTTGCTGTGTTCTTCTCAGCGCATCAGAGCAAGAGGCACAAGATATGTATGCATTTTTCTGCACCTTGCTTTTTTCACTTAACAGCATATTCTAGAAATCACTCTCTTTCCATTCACAGAGCTTGTCTTCATTACTTTTTATAGCTTCATAGGACTCCACTGTGTGGAATAACCAGTCTTTGTAATTAATCTGTTTATGGCCACTTAAGTTATTTTTCATGCTTGCTATTACAAGTAATGTTGTGATACATATATTTTCTTCAAACTGTTGGAGAATAATACTATGACTTGGGCAGTCAAATTTAGAATTTAGGGCTTCCCTGGTGGCACAGTGGTTAAGAATCTGCCTGCCAACATAGGGGACATGGGTTCGAGCCCTGGTCCGGGAAGATCACACATGCCACAAAGCAGCTAAGCCCGTGCGCCACAACTACTGAGCCTGCGCTCTATAGCCCACCAGCCACAACTACGGCGCCCACATGCCACAACTACTGAAGCCCATGTGCCTAGAGCCCGAGCTCCGCAACAAGAGAAGCCACGGCAATGAGAAGTCTGCCCACCGCAATGAAGAGTAGCCCCCACTTGCTGCAACTAGAGAAAGCCCATGCACTGCGACGAAGACCCATTGCAGACACACACACACATAAAATTTAGAATTTATTTTTAGTTCTCAATTCAAAAAGTGTTTCTTAAACATCAATATATTTTAATACAAATTTTGGATTAATAGCAGGGGCATTTAATGTCATTTTTAATAGATGGAGTATAATATGTTGTGCAGGGCAAATTGGTTCACATTTGATTGGTGAACAGAATGTTGTACATAGAAGAATGCAGAGGTTTGTTCATTCATATTTGAGTTTTACCCTAAGCACGGAGAGCTGGTGTATTTGGAGTAAAATTTAATAGCCTCCCGTAGGAAAGGATATAGCCCCCGGTTTTTTTTGTTGCCTTAGTAGCAGGATCCCCTTCACCCTGTGGTTCAAGAAAACAAGTACTTTGCCTGGGATTCCCTCCACATCCCCCCAGGGTGGTCTCCATCCTTTGTGACTTCCAGCTCTTGGGAGGTTGCCCTGCCTCCTGTGTCTACCTGATCAGCTCTGCATAGGCTTAGGGCTTGATGTGGTCTGCATTGCCCTGTTACCCACTCTTCTAGCTCCAATTCAGGTGCTGCCAGCATTTCCCCACTTTGCATTTTTGTGAATTTTTAATAATGGGCTCTGGCAACTTGCTTGCTTGAGTGGCTTAGATTATCTCTTTAGGTCATAAATAATGTTTTTTGTTAGAGCTCTTATTATAAAGCCACCATAGTTTGAGGCATCTATTTGCTGTGCTAATTTTTCCAGAAAGATGTGTTTTTAGTTTGCAGTTTTGAGGAAGGCGAGGTTTTTAGGGCTGCAAATATAACATTATTATAGAAAATGCTTGTACATTAAATTTCAGAAAGTCTAATAAAAATGGAAATTGAGCTTAATAGTTATGTTAGTGTTTGTAGTCTACATTTTTTAAAGAGATCTGTTTAAATTTATTTTGGCTGCGTTGGGTCTTCGTTGCTGTGCGCGGGCTTTCTCTAGTTGTGGTGAGCAGGGGCTACTCTTCATTGCAGTGCATGGGCCTCTCATTGCGATGGCTTCTCTTGTTGTAGAGCACAGGCTCTAGGTGTGCGGGCTTCAGTAGTTGTGGCTCACGGGCTCTAGAGCGCAGGCTCAGTCGTTGTGGCGCACGGGCTCAGTTGCTCCTCGGCATGTGGGATCTTCCCGCGCCAGGGCTTGAACCTGTCCCCTGCACTGGCAGGCGGATTCTTAACCGCTGCGCTACCAGGGAAGTCCCCATGTAGCCTACATTTTGATCTCAGTCACATTAAGATTCTTTTTTCCAAAGTTTTTTCAGTAGATCTTTTTTTTTTTTGGTTTGTGTCTTAGTAGGAGAAATGTATATGCATATTAGATTGAAGTTTGTTTTGTAATCATTCTTGACAATTTTTCCCTAGGTTTTAGAAGACTAAGCTTAGACATCCAGTCCCCTCCAAATATTGGTCTGCGTCGTAGTGGTCAAGTGGAAGGTGTTCGTCAGATGCACCAGAATGCTCCACGTAGTCAGATGGCTACAGAGCGTGACCTGCAGGCCTGGAAGCGAAGAGTGGTTGTACCAGAGGTACCACTAGGCATATTTAGGTTTGTTTTAGGATATCTATTAATATTGTTTATATCTGTGAAAATATATCTATATGGTTATTTACACATTTTAATCATTAGTGGTATAAATAATCATATACATATATTTTAGTAATGGGTTGGGATGTATTTTAATTGTGGTAGGAAGATGTCAAAATTGTTCTCTAACTCCATAACCAATCTTGTTTCATCTATACAAACACCCCCTGTTCTCCCTTCAGTATTATTTTGAAAGATATTCCAGACATTAATATCATTTTGTCTAAAAGTATGTTCGTATGTAATTTCTAAGGATAAGGAATTGTCTTAAAATATAACTATAATGCCATTGTCATATCTTAAAAAACAAACAATTCCTCAGTAGAACCAAATAGCCAGTGTTTAAATTTCCAGTTGTTCCAAATGTCATATTTTTAGTTTTTTGCAAGAGTATTTCGTAAGTGGTAAAATTCCATCAGAAGGCACATAATATCTTTTTCTTTATTTCTTTTCTTTTCTTTTTTTTGTGATGCTAGCAGGAACTGATACTCACTGCCCAGGTTCATTAATTCATTAGGGATTATAAATAGTGATATTTCAGCTCTGAAGTCTTTATTATCTTGGCTACTTCCAAATAAAAATTTACCCACATCTACTATTTGATTATCCAGTAGTAAAGTTTGTATATAATAAACAAGTTTCTGTATAAAAAACAGGATAGCTGCCTGCTCATTTTGCTTTATTTACCTTCAAAATAAAGATTTATTCCTTTATATTCTCCCGCAGTGGCCAATTTGTGTGTTTGTGTTGTTCACTGTATTAATTACACTGCTGTGATTTAGCTTATTTCTAATGTCCTTGTTAATGTTTAAATTTTTTTTATCTCTGGCCAGGAGGAGCTTCTTCAGGTTGGCTCCTGAGTCCTTTTGAAATGATATAGTAGCCTTGTGTAGCATCTTTGCTGTCAGGCGTGGCAGGGTGTTATAGGTTCTTCTTGTAAATTTCTTGACCTAGACTTAGGATTAGTCTTTTCTCTTAAGCAGCCCTATTTTCTTTTAGTGAGAAATGATATTTCATAAGTATAGTGTGGATCGTAGGGTTTTCCTTGTACTGAATTGTGATGTACTGATTTTCAAGTTATCAGAATGGAGGCAGCAAATACTGTTTTTCATTGATATCTAAAATGTTTCAGTATTCTGTCATGTTTGTGTCTCACAATAACTAATACCTTGAAGATAATTTTGTAAAAGTTTTCATGTGTTTAGCCAGAAGAGTCAGTTGATTGGTGGAGTAATATTGGATAATACTTATATTTCATACAGTGAACTTAAGGATATTTATAAGTATATGATAAACTAATGAAAAGCAAAATCTGGAATTGGGATGAGAAATACAGAAAATCACTGTCGTGTATGCAGCATTCTATAATTAAGCCTTAAAATTATGTCTGAGTTGCGTGCTCATCAGAACTGAAAGTGTCATTTTAGGATACTTTTTGTTGTCAAAATCAAGGGAAGCAAATAGGTATCAGGAGTGAAAGTCCTGAAGAATAGTTCCTTAAACGAGCATTTATTTTGTTAACATAAAGGAAGACTGGAAGTAGTTTAAGGCTAGAATCATGGTTCCCCAGCATTTTCCCCGGCGGCAAAAAGGACATTTCTAGTTGAAGGGATTTCATTTAAGCAGACTTAATGGTCCCACATGACATGTCTCCTCATAACTCATTGACCAGAATGTCCTCATATGGCCACACTTAGCTACAGAGGAGGCAAGGTAATACAGTCTCTATTTAGAGCAGCAAAGAGCCTAGATGAAAATTGAGATTTTGCTTCTAAGGAAGAAAGAAGAATGGATTTTGTGAGTCAGCTAGCCGCTGCAGTATAATTTTCCCAAAGAAGAGCATAGCTCTTTCTAGAACTCTATTCTAAAATACATTTGAGTTTTTATGAAGGAGATGCTGAGTGATACAGTAGAATCCTTTAGAGAATGGATTTGCAATCTTGGAAAATCATAGGTACATTCTGAGTAGCTAACACGAGAGATTCTGTTTGAGTTGGTCCTCATAGGGCCAATTAAAATACAAATGAATGAATATTTCTGTGTTAAATACGAAAAATAGGACCTACTAGCTGCCTCTGAGATTTGGGTTATATTAAATTTCTAGAAAAGTGTAGTTTGCCTTAAGTTTTGTTATAAGTTTAGGAATTTTCTGTATTAATTAAAAAAATACTTAAGTTATGATTCCCAGAATCATAATGATTAGTTTTTTTCTCTATATATCCTTTATTTATCAGCAATTAATATAACTGGGTACTTAAATTTGTAGGAAGTTGGAAGACTTCAGAATAGAGAAAGGTGAAGAAGAAAGAAATCTTTATATAATTGGAAGAAAGAGGAAGACTCTCCATCTTTCACAAAAGGTAACCTAAATTCCATTTCCTTAGGAATAAACAAATTAGAAATTAAACTGAAATTTATAGTTTTCCTTTTGATCACTGAGAATATTAGTAATATTAGTCTTCTGTTTGGGATTTAAAGTAGTAGACGTAAAGTTGTACAGGTGTTAGGAAAAGTGGCTTGAAACTTGCGGGAAGTAGCCTGATGCCTAACAGTGATGAAGGATTCTAGAAAATTATTGTTGGGATTTCCCTGGCGGTCCAGTGGTTAAGACCTTGAGCTCCCAATGCAGGTGGCACGGGTTTGATCCCTGGCCGGGGAACTAAGATCCCACATGCCTCACGGCACGGCCTAAAAACAAAATGTTATTGTCTAACAACCCCTAGAACATTGCCAGCCCATCAAAAGCATTTTGTATCCATTCCCAATCACTACTCTCTCCTTTCTCCTGCAGGTAACCAACTGTTTGACTTTTAAAGATGCTGGTTAGCTTTGTCTGTTTCTGATGTTTTCCAAATCATGCATTTATAAAAAATCTTAGATGTCACAATGGTTTGCGACAAAGCCCAACCCTACCTGAGAAAATCTTATTCCTTAGTGTTTAATTTCTTGACCATGATATGTGAAGTATTAACAAGTTAATGGAATTTATACAAAATGTATGCACGATCAGTGCTACAAAACTATGGTGAAAATGGTTGTGTTTGCAAGATATTCTCCCAATTGGTCATTCAATTTTTTAGCCATATTGTGAGAAATGGCCTGTGCATGCCTGTCTGCCACATTAACTGCCTTGATGCATGGTGTTTTTGCTTATGACTTGGGCTTTGAGAATTAAATAAAAATAGTTTCTATCTTATTTAATTTAAAAATAATTCAAATCTATTACGTCAAGTACTGAAAAGAAAAAAATGTTGACTATCTTCAGCTATAGTTAGAATATTTTCTCATGATAAAAAGCCTTCAAAGTTAAATTTACTAAAATTTTTAAGAAATTTTTTCATTTGTTTTATTTTTGCTGGAAAAATTTTGAAAGATTTTTAAACATTTGATTGCTGTTATGTATTCAGAAATTTCTAATTTGGATATGTAATTTGATACAATCTGTAATTAAATACATCAAAAGTTATTCAAGAAAGTTATAAAGTTAAATGCAGAGAGCTTTAAAAATTTCAATTTAGCTTTTGTCTTAAAAATGTTATCTATTTTAAACCCTGTATTGGATAAGAAGGCTAAGCCTTATACTTAATCTGTTGATGTACAAAGTACAGATATACTACATAAGTGTTTACATACTGTATGTATTGTCTGTGGTATTACAATTCGAGGGAGCAAATTAGGAGAAAGTCAAGTTTCCTATAGGGTAGTGGTAATGCTAAAAAAAGGGTAAGAAGGGCTTCCCTGGTGGCACAGTGGTTGGGAGTCCGCCTGCCGATGCAGGGGACACGGGTTCGTGCCCCAGTCCGGGAAGATCCCACATTGCCGCGGAGCAACTAGGCCCGTGAGCCATGGCTGCTGAGCCTGCGCGTCCGGAGCCTGTGCTCTGCAATGGGAGAGGCCACAATAGTGAGAGGCCCGCGTACCGCAAAAAAAAAGAAAAAAAAAAGAAAAAAAAAGGATAAGAAACACTGATCTAAATGTCGTACAGTATGTATATGTAATCTTTTGTATCTGGCTTGCATTTGCCCTTGTGAGATCTGTCTTTGTTGTGAGTAGTTGAAGTTCATTTGTTTTCACTGTTGGATAGTATTCCTTAATGAGAATGTTGCTGTTTATTCTTAAAGGACATTTGGGTTGTTTTCATATTAGGAATATGAATTAGGAATAGTATGTTAGGAACAACATTTCGTACATATTTCTTGGTATCTGTCTGTATTTCTTTTTTTTATTACTTTTTTTTTTGCGGTACGCGGGCCTCTCACTGTTGTGGCCTCTCCCATTGTGGAGCACAGGCTCCAGACGCACAGGCTCAGCGGCCATGGCTCACGGGCCCAGCCGCTCCGCAGCATGTGGGATCTTCCCGGACCGGGGCACGAACCCGTGTCCCCTGCATTGGCAGGCGGACTCTCAATCACTGCGCCACCAGGGAAGCCCCGTCTGTATTTCTTTTGAGTATATGTACTGGAGTGAAATTATTGGAGCATAGGATATGTGTATATTCAACTTTAGTAGTTAATACCACATGTGGTTTCAAAACGATTGCACTCTTGCTTATAGTGAGATAAGTATTAAAGTCTCACTATGTTTGTAGATTTCTTTGTTTCTACTTACTTTGCTTTGTGTAGTTTGAAGCTATGTTATTTGGTGTGTACAAATTTAGAATTTCCCTTTTTCCTACTGAATTGAACCTTTTACCATTATGAACTTATCTCTAGTAATGCTTTATTCTTCAAATTCTTGTATATGAATGTAGCTATGCTAGCTTTCTTTTGGCTAGCATTTGCATAGTACATGTTTTTATACTTACTGTCTTTCCCTTTTGCCTTTTTTTTAAAAAAAATTAATTTATTTTATTTATTTTTGGCTGCTTTGGTTCTTCGTTGCTGTGCGCTGCTTTCTCTAGTTGCGGTGAGCGGGGGCTACTCTTTGTTGCGGTGCACGGGCCTCTCATTGCAATGGCTTCTCTTGTTGCGGAGCACAGGCTCTAGGTGTGCGGGCTTCAGTAGTTGTGGCACACGGGCTCAGTAGTTGTGGCTTGCGGGCTCTAGAGCACAGTCTCAGTAGTTGTGGCTCATGGGCTTAGTTGCTCCGTGGCATGTGGGATCTTCCTGGACCAGGGCTCGAAGCCGTGTCCCCTGAATTGGCAGGCAGATTCTTAACCATGGCGCTGCCAGGGAAGCCCTATTTTCTGTCTTTTTTGTTTTTAGGCTGTTTCTTGCTGTTCTGAATTTTTTTCTGACCGAATATATTCCACTCAGTTAGTTCTCTTCAGCTGTGTGTATCCTGCTAATAACCTTGCGTTCTTAGTTTTAGTTATTGTATTTTTCTATTCAGAATTTTCCAGAGTTTTTAGTTTTCTGCTGAAGTTCTCTTTATTTTAATTCCTTGAAAATCAGCCCTGGTTATTTAAAAAACCCATTTCTGGTTATTTCATTATCTTGTTCCCCTGTTAATCTCTTTGCATTCTGTGTTGATTTTTTTCTCATTTTATTACAATCACATTTTCTTTGTTGCCTGTATTTTTGATTGAATATTAGATGTTAGAGATGGTTTGAAGCCTAGGATGGCATTTCTTCTCCAGAGAAGGTTTTAATTTGCTTCTGGTAGGCTACTAAGGCCACTCTCAAGCCTGTATCACCTTCACCCAGACAAGGATGGGCTTTTAGTTCCTTGGGATTACTGTTTATCTGTAGTTTACCTATAGGTCTAGATTATAGCTCTTTGGGCTAACAGCTGAAGCTTGAGGTGTTTGCCTATACATAGGAGACTCCGAATTGTAATTTTTGTTAGCATAACTCAAGAGTTTAGTCTGTCAGTTTTTTGCTTACCTGCTAAACCTTTCAGCTTCCTCTTCCAGAGTGAAATTCTAGGGTTCTTTTTTATTGCTTGTATCCTTTTTCGTGTATTGGTCCTGTAAATCTTCATAGCCTTGTTAGGTATATAGGGCCCTCAAACCGTTTTTTAAAAAAATACATATTTTGACAGATTTTCTTGTTCTTCTTAGTGGTAGTTTTGGTCCATCTGAATTTACATATTATTAGTCATGAAATTCATTAATAGGAGTTTTTGCCCTAACAAAAAAAGTACTGACAAATTAAGGAAAGAAGAGTTGTATTAAAATCAGCCAGGGTATATTGTTCAGGATATGTTGAAATGATAAAACATCTCAATGATTATCAAACAGATGGCACTAACGTGAAAATTGATTTGTATATCAGTTCTGGGAATATGTACTTTCACTGAGTGATCTCGCATACGTGACTTTGGTGTTGGAGGAATAGCATGTGCCCTCCCCCGCCCCCCCCCCCCCCCCCGCCGTTTCAATCTAGCTATTTTATTTGGCTGATTTTAAAAGATTATTTAATTATTCTGTTTTAATTAAAAAAAAGATATTTAAAAAATTCAAGCACAACTGAAAGTACTGACAACAAATCATCCAAAAAGTTAAAACCTGGAAATAACTAGGATTGATATTTGAGGATCATTTCAGATATTTCTCTATACCTGTGTATTCACACAGTGATATATTCCTTAAGGTTGGTTACTGCATCATAATATATGAATATATATTTTCACTTCTAAGATATATATTTTAAAGTGATTTCTTTTTTGGATTATAGTTATTATTATCTAATTTATGGTAAGCCAATTAACTTACGGTTTAGTTTGGGAAATGATGATCTAATGTGCCTAAATTTAGCCATGTTTTCTAAATATCTTAAAAGTAACAAAAACCAATCTTGGTTAACAGTATGTGGCAAAAATACCCATTCAAGAATATTTTATTTTTTGAACTATTATTATTATTTTTGCCTTAAATCCTTTTGGGATTGGATAGAGTGCGAAATACTTTATTGAAGATTGTACTTATTTAAGAGTTGATTTTCACCTGCATGTTTGTGTTTCAGTCTGATTCCGTGGCTTTGATGTCACAGTCTAGGCAGAGGACATGTAGGCGTAAATATCCAAATTATGGTAGAAGAAATCTTGGACGGTTTGAGTTGTCTTCTGGAAATGAATCTTCAAGCTCCGTAAGACATGTGAGTTTCATAACTTTAAAATATATAAAATAATCTTGAATAATTTGTCTTAACTCTTTACTTTGAATCTACCTTGAAATTTTGTGGAAGTATAGTATTCTCTAGAGATTAAGATGAAATTTCACATTTGAATTTCTCTAACAGTTTTGAACAGCTTTGTTATACCATGTAAGTGTACAATCTGGTGGTTTTAGTATATTAACAAAATTGTACCATCACCACCACTATTTAATTTCAAAATATTTTAATCACCTAAAAAGAAACCCTGTACCCATTTGCAAGTACTTCCCATTCCCACTCCACCCAAGCCCCTGGCAACCACTAATCTTTCTATCCCCATGGATTTTTGTATTCTGGACATTTCATTTAATGGAAGCATACAGTATGATCTTGTGACTGGCTTTTTTCACTTACTATGTAATGTTTAAGGCTGATTCCATGTATAGCATGGATGAATACTTCATTCTTTTTCATTGCCCAATATTCCATTATATGAATAGACCACAATTTGTTTACCCACTCATCAGCTGGTGGATATTTGTATTATTTCTACTTTTTGACTGTTACGGATGTTGTTCCTTATCATCATTAATGTACAGGGTTTTGTTTGGCCATAAGTTTTCAATTCATTTGGGTTTATATCTGTGAGTCAGTTTGCTGGGTCATATGGTAACTCTGTATTTTAACCTTTTGAGGAATTGCCAGACTGTTTTCCAAAGTGGCTGTATTATTTTATGTTCCCAGTCAGTAATGTATGAAGTTTCCAGTTTCTCCACATCCTTGTCCACACTTGTTATGTTCTGTCCTTTTGATTTCAGTTGTCCTGGTGGATGTGAAATGGTATCTCACTGTGGTTTTGATACATTCTCCTAATGACTAATGATGTTGAACATGTTTTCGTGTGCTGTTTTCCACTTGTATGTCTTTGGAGAAATATCTATGCAAATCTCTGGCCCATTTTTCAATTTGGTTGTCTTTTTTATTGCTATAAGGGTTCTTTATACATTCTGGATACAAATCCTTTATATCAGATGTATGACTTTGAAATATGTTCTCCCATTTATTGGATTGTCTTTTCACTTCTTTGCTTGTTTCCACTGAAGCACAAAAGTTTTACATTTTGATGAAGTCTAGTTTGTTTTTTCCTTAGTTGCTTGTGCTTTTGCCATCATATCTAAGAAGTCTTTGTCTTAACCCTTTTCTTGACTTACAGTAATCATATGTAAGTTACTGTTCTTTTTGATTTTTTGGGGGGAAACCAGTATTTCTGTAAAGAGTTTTTAAAGGTTAATATTAGAATGTTAGTATTCTCTAATCAGTAATGTTTTGAGGATTGAAATGTTACATAAGGATGAACAATTTGAATTCCTCTGTAAAGCATTAAGGTAGTATTCAAACATAGGGTTTGAATTTAAATCCAAATTCTTCTACTTCGACAAGTTGGTTAAACTTTTGTGCCTCTGCCTATATCTGTAAAAGTAATTAATAGTATGTCCCTCAGAGGTGTTGTGAGAATTCGTTTAGTTAACCATGTAAAGTGTTTAAAACAGTGCCTAATATCCAATATGTTAGCTGCTAACCGTTCACTTAAATGATTTTGTGTTAACACCTTTCTTATTTATTTTCTTCTTCTTTATATGTATTGAGCATGTTTTAACCTTTAATGATTCAGGATAATTACGATAAATGTTCCCATCCATCCTCACTAGTTTCTGGCATATCTTTCCTGTGTTTTCTTCTTTCCCCTATATACTCAATTAGATACATGTATATTTTTTCTCCTTTTGTACACAAAATGTCGCATACCACAGATAGTCTTTTGCACTTGGGTTTTTTCACTTAAAATATTCTTAAAATCACTTCATATCAGTTCATAAGTGCCTTCCTTATTTATTTATTTATTTTTAAAGAGTTGCATCATATTTAAGTTATCTGATTGTAACAGTTTATTTAACCACTCTCCTGGTTATGGGCATGTAGGATGTTTACAGCGTTTTCATTTTAAATAATGCTACAATGAATAATCTTGTAGATGTATGTATTTGTCTAATGATGGAGATGTTATTGCGGGGGGGAGCATTCCTTGAAATGGGATTGCTGGGCCCAAAGATAAACACGTTTGCATCTTATGAGATGCTGATAAAAATTCCTCATAAAGGAGAATTCCAACTTGCTTTCCTCCCTGTGGCGTAGGAGAGTGTCCGTTTTCTTACTGTTTACTAACAGTGTGTTACAATTTCTAATTTTTGCCAATTAATTGGCGAGAGATGGTATCTTAGTTTTATTTTTTATATGTTTTGGCTATTCTTTTATGTGATAGAATATTATATGTAACATGAAATTTACAATTAGCTGTTTTTAAGTATACAGTTCAGTGGCATTAACTGCATTTACAGATGTATGCAACCATCACTACTCTTCATTTCTAGCACTTTTTCATCATCCCAGACAGCAGCTCTGTACTCATTAAACAAGAACTCGCCCTATTTCCTTCTCTTCCCAGCCCCTGGTAACCTCTCTTATACTTTGTCTCTATGAATTTGCCTGTTTTAGGTACCTCATTTAAGTGGAATCACAATATTTGTACTTTTGTCTTTGGTTTATTTACAGTGTAGTTTACATTTCTCTTATGTGTGAAGTTGTACATATTTTTATATATTTAGAGTCTTTTTCATCTTTGTGCATTGTGTGTCATGTCTTTTGGCCATTTTTCTATCGTGTTTTTGGCCTTTTTCCCCCTTCAAGTTTTAATTTTTTCCACCCTGCTACATTACTGTATTTTTGAGTTAATTTTATCATTGGATTCTGTGAAGTTTTCCAGGTACACTCTCATTTATACAGTATTCAGTTTTACTACTTCTCTTCTAATTTTTATACTTTTAATTGATTTTTCTTGTCTAATTGCAGTGTTTAATACTTCCAGTACATTGTTGAATACTAGTGAGATAGTGGACCATATTCCTGTTGTCAGTGGAAATGTGTCTGCTATTTTCACAATAAGTAAGATGCTTTGTTTTAGGTTTCTACAGTATACATATATATTATGCTAGGGAAATAGCAACTAATTCTTATTTTCTTAAGTGTTTCTGAAAAATCAGGAATGATTATAGATTGAGTTTTAATTTTTAGATCAGTAGTATTAATCTTACGATTTTATGTCTTAATTTGGTTTATTTGCAATTAATGGGGTACTTTTAAATTAACACAAGTATAATGTAGAATGTTAAATCTACTTGATCTTTTAAGATAAGTCATAATTTTGTGTTATGGTAGTTTACCTCCTACAGTGGTATGAATTCATTCTCCTGAGTGTTGCAGATGGGTGGAGACGGTTGTGTATATGTGTATGTTGGTTCCATTACGCTTTAGTTTGGAAAGCACTGATAGTAGAAAAAGTATGGGTTTTAGAGTTGGCCTGGTTTCTGATTCCATTTCTTATACTTACTCTTCTGTGACCCCAGGCGTATTTCTTTACATTTCTTAGCCTTGGGTTTCTCTATATATGAAAAGGTAGTAGTGGGCAGGTAGTGACTTGAGATAATACAAAACAAATTGGCAAGACGGATCCAAGATTTGTGGGGTTTGAATCTTGTATAATTTTAGGGACGTTCTTTAGAAAAAGAATTCAAAGTTACAGATAGACACAGGGCCTTGGTAGGCAAGTTAAATTGAAAACCTCTGAAACTTAAGTTTCATTAGCTTTTTCTTAACCCTGCCTCTGTTTACAGAAGTATTTTGAGAGTTAATGCAGATAAAACATTTAAAACTTTTTCCCAGAATGCATGGTTTCCAGGTAGTAGATTTTAAGAGTTTATTTTATTACTGTGATTTTTTAGAAGTCTATTTTGAGCATAAAAAGCAGACTCGTGTTGAGTAGATCTAGTGTGGTTGGCCTAGGAATCTGTACTCCTTGAATAGCATTGGGCTCACATTTTGAGGAACATTTTTTAAGAATATGTTTACTTTGCATTTTGCCTACTCAAATGAAGTAAACAAAATAGCTATTTCCTTGCAGTTCCATCTTTTTAGTTTTGTTTCTCCATGGCATTTTCATCATCCGTTTATGATTCACTTAATGTAAGTAGCTGTTACAGGAAAAGGTTGTATCTCAATTTAAAAGTACCTGCTTAGTATCCAAGACCAGAATTTAAAGTAGATGGCAGCTATTAGGGTTGTGGGAATTAGCTGCTTGTTCCCCTCTCTTCCTTTAAAGACTTCCGTGTTTCAGGTTTAAAAAAAATTACACAGTAAGTACAGCGAGTTCCCATATACTGTTTCCCTAAGTGTTTCCTATTAATAACATCTTGATTTAGTGTGGTACATTTGCTACAACTGATGAACCAATTTTATACATTATCATTAACTAAATTCTGTAGTTTACATTAGGGATCACTCTGTGTTGTATGGGTTTAGACAAATGCATAATGTTATGTATCTACCATAATAGTATCATACAGAATAGTTCCACTGTCCTAAACGCCCCCTCTGCTGTACTTAATCATCACTCTCTCCCTCTTCCTGAGCTACGGGCAACCACTGATCTTTTTACTGTTTCCATAGTTTTGACTTCTCTAGAATGTCATATAGTTGGATCAAACAGTAGGTGGCCATTTCACATTGACTACTTTCTAGTAATATGAGTTTAATTTTCCTTTATGATAAGTCTATATTTAGCTCTGTAAGAAACTGCCCAACTATTATCCATAGTGGTTGTGTTACATTTTGTATTCTGATGAAAAGTGAATGAGAGTTCCTGTGCTTCACATCTTTTTAAGATGATATTTCTTCCCAACTTCATCTATAGATTCAACACAGTTCCAGTCAAAATCCCAGCAAGTTTATTTTGTGGATATTGGCAAAGAGATTCTGAAGTTTGTTTGGAGAAAAAAATGACCCAGAATAGCTAACGATACTGAAGAACAACAAAGGTGCAGGACTGATAGATACATTAAGACTTAGTATAAATCTCCAGTTTTCAAGACAGTGTCGTACTGGTGAAAAAATAGACAAATAGATCAATGGAATAGAATAGGAACCCAGAAGTAGACCAATACAAATATACTCAACTAGTGTTTGATGGAGGAACAAAGACAACTCAATGGACAAAGCGTTGTCTTTTCAACAAGTGGTGTGGAACAACTGGACATCCACATGCAAAAAAAAAAATCTAGACACAGTCTTTTCACAAAAATTAACTCAAAATATCTCATAAACTTAATGTAAATGTAAAACACAAAATTATAAAATTTCTAAAAGATAACATATAATAAAAATCTAGGTGACCTTGGGTGTGATGATCACTTTTTAGATACAACTCCAATAGCATGATCCATGAAAGAAAAACTTGACAAATAGAAAAGCCTGAAAGATACTGTTAAGAGAATGAAAAGACAAGCCATGGACTGGGAGAAAATACATGTAAAACTCATGTCTGATAAAGGACTTGTATTCTTTTTTCTTTATTAAAAAAATTTTTTTAACATCTTTATTGGAGTATAATTGCTTTACAATGGTGTGTTAGTTTCTGCTTTACAACAAAGTGAATCAGTTATACATACACATATATTCCCATATCTCCTCTCTCTTGCGTCTTCCCCACACCCTCCCTATCCCACCTCTCTAGGTGGTAGGACTTGTATTCTTTCTTTTTTTTAATTTTTTTGAGAAAAGGACTGGGAAGGTCTTCTTTAAAAAAAAATAAATTTATTTATTTACTTATTTTTGGCTGTGTTGGTTCTTTGTTGCTGTGTGCGGGCTTTCTCTAGTTGCGGTGAGCAGGGGCTGCTCTTCGTTGCGGTGCGCGGGCTTCTCATTGTCGTGGCTTCTCTTATTGTGGAGCATGGGGTCTAGGCGTGCAGGCTTCAGTAGTTGTGGCACATGGGCTCAGTAGTTGTGGCTTGCGGTCTCTAGAGCTCAGGCTCAGTAGTTGTGGCGCATGGGCTTAGTTGCTCTGCGGCATGTGGGATCTTCCCGGGCCAGGGCTCGAACCTGTGTCCCTTGCATTGGCAGGCAGATTCTTAACCACTGCGCCACCAGGGAAGCCCAGGACTTGTATTCTTAAAACTCAATAAGAACACAACCCAATTTAAAAATCGACAAAAGATCTAACGGGGACTTCGTTAAAGAAGATATACAGATGGCAGATAAGCACATGAAAAGGTGCTCAACATCATATGTAATTAGAGAATTGAAAGTAAAATGAGATACCACTGCCCACCTATTACAGTGGCTTGAGTCCAAAACACTGAGAACATTTACATTGACTTATTAACTTTGCTCAGAGAATGGCCTCTTGTATCAGTTTCTTTTGTTAATAGTAGTAGTGTTAAGTCTCACAAATATTTTCTATTGTCTAATTTTTTGATAAGAAAAAGGATGTAGTAAAGACACTTGCTTTTTGTTTTAAGTTTACCTATTTTATTACCCGGTTACCATACTTACTCCTGAGATGATTAGAATGACTGTGTGGTTTCTCTTGCCTTGTGTTATTTAATCTCAGAGATCAAGATTTTTATTTTATTTTTCTCCCCCTCACAAAATTAGGAGACTTCCTGTGATCAAAGTGAAGGTTCTTGTTCTTCTGAAGAAGAAGAATGGAAAAGTGATAGAAGAAGTGAAAGTGACAGTGAAAGTTCAAGGTACCTGTTTTTACTCGTTTTAATCTTCTAAGCATTTTAGTCATGACGTTGAATGGAATCATACTTGAATGGCATTCAAGGTGTAAGAGCTTCCAACTGTGGAACAACTAACATTGAGTTTTTAATACATTTAAAAGGAGAAGAAAGCTGGATTAACTGCTATTTCTATAGAAAATATTTTGGGTATTTTTTTTTGGACTATAAAACATTTGAGCCAACAGTGTAAGTATGTGTACTCAAAACATCAATTTAGTCTTGGGCTACATTTATAAAGAGGAGTATACAACGTCTGTTTGGTAAAATCACAGTTAAATTTATTACTAGTTACTGCATACCTTGATGTAAGTTCAATTAACTATCAAGAAGAAAAAAAAAAAAGGGACTTTTATTCAAGCCAAACTGAGGATTATAACCGGGAAGCAGATTCTCAGGAAGCTCTGAGAACTGTTCCACCTGTTAGAAGCTGAAGGCACAGTCATATACATTTTCAATGATGGTACATCAGGATGACATACTGCTATTTTATATAAAGTTCACGAAGGATACATAGTCCAGATAAACTTTTGCAAAGTGAGCACCAAGCACTATGACCCCCTACAGAGCTGGGAAAGAATGTTATTCTTTTAAGAAGTTAAATTGCTAACATCAGAAGAAAGAAAAAATTTGATCTTTGCTGTCGAGCAGGCACTCCCATCTTTGAGCAGCTCTGGTTAATGTGTAATGCCGATGCCCGCTGCACATTAGGGAGGGTGGAGGCCCAAATGGACACAGAGAGAGAATTTTATGTTTCATTTTTCTTGTCCTGCCTTAAAATATAAATTTTATTTTATCATACGTATTACCTTTTGTTTAGTTTTGGTATCCAAATTTCATGGGACTAAGATGTTAACATCTGTTCCTTGTCTTGGTAAATGTCAACTTTGTCCTGGCAGATGCTTCAGCCAGAAACCTGGATATCATTCTCTTTTCATAACATTTCCATCACCAAGTCTAGAAAATTCTCCCTTCTAAATATGACTCAGATTATTTTAATTTCCATTGATACTGTGCTTTACAGAACACCATCCCATACTCCTGGCTTCCTTTCTTGTCTTCTTTTATTCCATTATGCTTAGGAGCTGGAGTGATTTCTAGAGCACTTGTCTACCCTTATTTTTGTTTGTTAACTTAATTTTAATTGTGGTGAAATATACAGAACATAAAATTCACCATCTTAATTGTTTTTAATTGTACAGTTCAATAGTGTTAAGTACATTCACAGTGTTGTGCACCCAATCTCCAGAACTTACTTCGTCTTGCAAAACCGAGACTGTGTACCTACTAAACAGCAGTTCGCCACTCCACCCCACCCACCCCTGGCAACCACCACTGTCCTTCCTGTCTCTATATTCACTATCTTTTAATTCAATTTTTCTTGAATTTTATTGTACAAAGCAGATGCTCTTAAGATTTTTAAAACAGCTCTTTTTATAACATAAAATATAATACAAAAATAATATTTGTAATAAATAGCTTTTGGAACTGTGTGTTATCAAGCCTGAGAGGTATGTGGTTGGACAATGATGGCCCCAGTAGAGGATTTTTATCCTTTTCTGTGTTTGCTAAAGCTGGGAGTGGGCCAGGGGCTAGTTTCCTAGTTTCCTGTTTGACTCTGCTTTTGCTCCAGGGTAGGTTAGGACTAGGCCCTCTCTGGGATCTTTTCTCATATCAGGGAGAGTCCCCCTGTTGGCAAGAAGCTTTGTCCACTTAGAGCTTTCTGTTCTGTGCTTTCCTTGTGGCTCTCAGTGTAGTCACTGACAGTTTGTCATTCTACTTACAAATTCTAGTCCCATTTTGGAGCCTCCTGCGGTTTAGGGGGTGTGCTGCCTTTCTGCACAGTCTCTCCTGCTTTCGTAGCTACACTTCACTTTTGGAAAGGGTATTATTAGTTGGCGCTAGATGTTGTCTTCTATGAGGTCTCATCCAAATTATACTTCAAAAAATTTCTCAGGCTTATATCCTTAATTTCCAGTGTCAGTGAAGATTTTTCTCCTTCTCATGGTCTTTGGTCATTTCAGTATGCACTGATAGGGAGGGCAGTCCAATCTTCCCAGGATCTTTTCTTTCCTCCTTGTTATCTCTCCTCTCTTAAGGTTGTAGGATGAATTTACTCTTAGGGCTTAGATTCTGGTTCTGTATGACTGAAACTGTTTTCCTCCCTAGTGGCTCTTCATCTAGATATTCTGATTGGACAGCTGACGCAGGCATCAATCTGCAGCCTCCTTTACGAACGTCATCCCGTCGACGAATTACTCGGTTTCGTAGTAGTTCAGAGGACGAAATGTCTACTGAGAATTTATCTCCTCCAAAAAGGAGACGAAAGAGAAAGAAAGAAAATAAGCCTAAAAAAGAGGTAAGAAAAGTATATCTTTAAAAATACCATCTATCTACACTTTTATAGTTTCTGTCCATATTTAGAAATAGAAATCTTTGGGAATTTGGAGGCTTTATTATTATTATTTTTTTGATCGATATACATCATCAGGAGTCAAATGTACAATGCAAACAAACTTATTTTTGGAAAATTTCCTTTGTTATTAAAACTTCTCTAATCTGCTCTGAGTTGGACTTGGCACTTATACCTTTCTGAATCTGTAACTTAGAGGGAAAGCTCTATTTTGCTCAGATCCCCACCATAACTCTTATTTTGTCCTCCAGTTCCAACACCAAAAATATACTTCAAGGCATTTTAAGATCCTTTCTTCTTGTTTTGTCTGCTGTTGTCCTGTTTCCCATTTTCATTTGACATGTTTTGTCTTCATACTTTTCTCCTAATTGTAATATTGCTATACCTTGTTCCATGTACAGTGCTACATGTGCTCCTGTCATATAGGTAGCTGTTGTTATTTAAAGATGCTATGTCTTTGTATTAGGTATCTATTGCTGTGTAACAGATCATCTTGGAACTTAGCTTAAAAACAAGAAACATGTATTATTTCATGTTTTGATGAATCAGGAATTCGGGAACTGATCAGCTGATTTTTGGCTCATGAGGTTGCAGTCATCATGTTAGCTTGGGTCACAGTTGTCTAAAGGCTTGACTGGGGGTCGATCTTTGAAGTTTGTTAATGGGACAGTTGGCTGCTGGCCTCAGTTCCTCACCATATGGGCCTCTCCATAGGGCTGCTTGAGTGTCTTCTTGACATGGTAGCTGATTGTCCCCAGCGCAAGTGATCCAAAAATTAAGCAGGGGCTAAGCCTTTTATGACCTAGTCTTAGGAGTCGCACATCGTTACTTCTGCTTTTTTCTATTTGTTAGAAGTAGTTGGAGCCCACATTGAGTGGAGGGTACTTAGGCTCCACCTCTTAGAGAGGAAAGGAGGAGTACAAATAATTTGTGGTTGTATTTTAAAATTACCAGTCTTTTCTTTTTAATGTTTTTCCATTATGGTTTATCACAGAATATTAAATATAGTTCCCTGTGCTATACAGTAGGACCTTGTTGTTTATCCATCCTAAATATAATAGTTTGCATTTGCTAACCCCAAACTCCCATTCCATCCCTGTACCACCCCCCTCCCCCTTGGCAACCACTAGTTGTTCTCGATGTCCATGAGTCTGTTTCTATTTCATAAAAGTTCATTTGTATCATATTTTAGATTCCACATGTGATATCATATGTAAGATTACCAGTCTTAAAACCTCAAATCAAGAGGAGACTCCCTGAGATGATTAGTCTGTGGTGAAATTCACTGTGGAGTCTTGGCAAAGCAGCCTTAGTGTGAAGACGATCCAGCTGGAAATTAGACCCACTTCATAGGATGTAAAGTGCTATGCAGAATCTGTTAGAAATTCAGGAGATGCTAGGAAAGTGCTAGGTAGATATACAATGCTTGCACAGCTGATAATGTTCCTATGTATGCTGTTTAAAAATTAATCATTAGGTGACATGCTAATAAAACAGCCATTCTGAATGGTGAAGTCTTTTGTTTTTCAATGAAACAGTGCATGCTGCCCCTTTCTATTCTACTAAACTTTGTTTTCTTCCCCTTGGCAGAATCTGCGGAGGATGACTCAGGCAGAGCTTGCAAACATGGAACGTTTATATGAATTCCATCCTCCGGTTTGGATAACTGACACCACACTTCGGAAGTCTCCTTTTGTTCCTCAAATGGGTGATGAGGTGAGAGTAATAAAGTTTAAAAATGTGAATATGGAACGTAAAATTAATATTACTCTTAGGTTTTTATTTTTAAACGTATACTTCCCTTTTGTAGGTAATATATTTTCGACAGGGTCATGAAGCTTATATTGAGGCTGTCAGAAGAAATAACATTTATGAACTGAACCCTAACAAGGAGCCATGGAGGAAAATGGATCTTAGGGTAAGATGATGGTATTATTAAATCATTAAACATTTAGCACATACATGTATAGTTAAATTATTTATAAATCCATTAAAAATAACCTACTGGAGGCATACTTCATTACTACCTTTCTGTTAATTTCCAACTTAAAAACATTTCTGCTGTTACCTGCTAAGCATTAAGGTCTAGTCAGAAGACATGCTTGTCACTGGGCACTCTGTACATTATTGGAAGGCAGCTTGGCTGTATATATCATTAATCTTAAAATGATTGTACCCAGGACAGATTTTCAAAAGAAGTGCAAGTTTTCAAAGAAACCAACACAAATTGGAGAAAAAGGTTCAACCTCACATGTAATAAAATACAGAAAAAACTTTAGCTTCTCTGTACTTAACCAATTTTATGTATGTACGTATTTTTAACACTTAAAGAAAATACCATGTTTTAACAAGTAGCAAAGGTTTAGGTTTGTTAATAGTTGTTCAACTTGGTGATAAGGGTGCATGAAACAGGTGCAGGCTCCCTACAGGGTATCTTGGCAGTTGGAATTGAAACTAAAAATATTTAGACCTTTTAAATCAGCAGTTCTACTTTTGGTAATTTAGGAAACAACCAGAAGTGCATACAAATTTAAATTCTATATCACTGTTTATAAAAACAAAAAATTAGGAAAAAATCCAAATATCCCACAGTACTGAACGAACCAAACCATGATATATTCACACATTTGGCTCCTATGTAGAGCCCACCACGTAACCGAGGCTTTTAAAATGTTTGTAGAATGAATGTTACGTATTCACAGTGTGTTACTAAGAGGAAAAACGGAATGTGAAATTCTGGTTTTGGTTATGATAAAAATTTAAAGACATATATGGTCAACCAAAATAAATACATTAAAATGTTAGTGGTGATTACATGTAGAGTAGTATTACAGGTGATTTTTAATCTTTATACTTCATATTTTTGATACTTTCATTAACTGTTAGAAGATGAAAAAACTCAATGGCTCTACTTCTTTGAATTTGGCTTTAGATACATTCAAATTTGTGTCTCTTTCACTTATTACTGTGTACCTGAGGACAGCTGATCCTCATATTTCTTGTTTTCTGTATTTACGAATTTGCCTTTCTCACTGTTTGCTATTTGTAACACCAAAATCACTACTCAAGGTGCTTTCTAGTCATTTGCAGACATGCAGTGTGGCAAAAGATTTAAGTTGTCTGCCCAGCATGTTCTCAGCTGAGGTTGAACAAGGTGATACTTCCTTCTTTTGAGCTCTCATATTGTACATAAATGTTCTTTTTGCAGTCTATTCAGTGCCACATTAAACATTTTTCGGATTTTTGTGCTTTTTTTTTCCAGATTTTTGTGTTGGTGACTTGCTGTTTAAGATGGCCGCCTAGCATAGTGCTAAAGTGCTGTCTTGTGTTACTATGTACAAGAAGGTGATGATGTACCTTATGGAGAAAATCTGTGTGTTAGATAAGCTTCTTTTAGGCATGAGTCATAGTGCTGTTGGTTGTGAGTTCAATGTTAATGACTCAACAACGTAGATTAAATGACGTGTCTCGGGCTTCCCTGGTGGCGCAGTGGTTGAGAGTCCGCCTGCTGATGCAGGGGACACGGGTTCGTGCCCCAGTCCGGGAGGATCCCATATGCCGCGGAGCGGCTGGGCCCGTGAGCCATGGCTGCTGAGCCTGCACGTCCGGAGCCTGTGCTCCGCAACGGGAGAGGCCACAACAGTGAGAGGCCCACGTACCGCAAAAAAAGAAAAAAGACGTGTCTTTACATAGAAATTCACATTACACAAGATACTGTCTTAATTAGGTGACTGAAATATTACGACTGGGGGCCTGTAGCCACCTAGCCTTGTATTCCCTCCGGGAGCAGTGGTTCAGTGTTCACTGGGAACTCACTAATTCATCATTTTGGGTGGCACTATAGAATAGTAAGAATGCTGCAGATAATGAGAACCAACTGTATTTTTAGCACTTTGGCACATTATAACAATAATATTTTGTGCAGTGAATAAATGGATGAATCATCTCATATTCTTAGTATTAAGGAAACAAGTATTGGGGGAAGGCTAATTACAGTATAATGAGTAGGAGGCTCTATCATGGTAGGAAGTTTCTCCCATTCCCTGTCTTACCCCTACTGCCTGGAATAGGTCACGGCACATAGATCTTCAACAAATATTTATTGAAATGTATTAGGTAGAAATTTACTGTCAAGTTTTTGAAGAATAATAAGCCAAACGCTTACATATTTTGATTTGCATAATACAAAGTTAAATAAATGAAAATGTTTCTTTAGGAAGAGAAGAAAGCCAGAAGGAAATTCTGATTGTGCACAGTGGTTATGTTTAGATACTGAGCTGATGGGTGATTTGTGTGTTCCTTCTTATACATTTGTTGTGTTTTTTTCTAAAGTTGGTATATTCCTTACGTTAGAAACAGTGTTAAATACCGGTCTTCAAAAAGATGTGAAGATTTAGCAAAAACAATTGTAATTAATGGTAAATTAAACCCCTCTTCTGGTTTGGAATCCTAAATTGTGAGCTGACTTAATTTGGCAATATGTGGAGAATTATAATCTTGAGGAATTGCTTTATTTTAACCATTTATTCTTTTAAAAATATCTGTTAAAGGATCAAGAGTTGGTCAAAATAGTTGGAATACGATATGAGGTTGGGCCCCCTACACTTTGTTGCCTCAAACTAGCATTTATAGATCCTGCGACTGGAAAACTTATGGACAAATCTTTCTCTATTAGGTATGTGTTACTTTTTAAAAAATGGAATTATTTAAATTTAGATTTTCCCTCTCGCTGATCAGCATGTCCTTTGCATTCAGCTGCAGGGTAAATAGTAGAGCACTGTGGACAGCCCAAGATGTAAGTTGAAGTTCTGATAGATGGGACCCACTGGAAGTAAAAATACTGGTACTGCAGCAGCAATTAGGCGGGAGCGTGTTTTATACATTTTTCATGCCACTTAAATGTGTAGAGAATTCTGGCCTGTAGTGGAAATTGCTTCCGCATTTGTTTTTGAGAAAATGTTAGAATAATTTGCTAAACCTGTGCTGTCCAATATGGTAGCCGTTAGCCACGTGTGGCTGCCAAGTACTTGAACTGTCGCTAATTTGAATTGAGTGTGATGTAAGTGTACACATTGGATTTTGAAGGCTTGGTATGAAGGCAAAGAATGTAAAATATCTCATTGTTTTGTATTGATTATGTGGTGAAACAATATTTAGGATATATTGGGTTAAATAAAATACACTATTAAGATTAATTTCACTGGTTTCTTTTTACTTTAATAAGGCTAGTCAAAAATTAAATATTACATATGTGGCTCCCATTGTATTTCTTTTGGACATTGCTGCTCTAGACTATAACCTGTTGTGCAGGAAATTTAACAGTCTTTTATTTTTGTTTAGATATCATGATATGCCAGATGTTATTGACTTTCTTGTATTGCGTCAATTTTACGATGAAGCAAGACAGAGGAACTGGCAGTCTTGTAAGTCTGTCCTTACTGAATTTTATATACCCTGAGAAATGAATCTCTCATTTTATTGCTCTAAATATTTTGATTGTGGTGCTGCTTATTATGGTGGATGCAAACATGTAAATTCTGGAAAGAAATATAAGACTGCTAAGTATATTTTGCTTAGGGCTTGGTATGGTATGTGACATTTTGGAAGCATGATTTCTTACTCCTGGAATAGACCTTCTATTTCCTTTCAGACTTGTCCACACTGCATTACTTCCATCTTTAATGTGACACTGGTATAATTAACAAAATTACCTGTAATGTAAAACAATAAGAAATTTGAAAAATAACACAATAATGTTCTGGTATGCCAGAATATCTTACCTTTGATAATCATATCAACCCAGACTTAAATAGGTTGACTTGAGGTAACCATTCCTTTAAAACAAAAAATTTGTGTAAAACTTAACGCTTTATATCCATGCATTGTATGGGTCGACAGAAAAAATAAAATCACCTAAAGGTGGGCACTAACTTTTGAATGTGGCTTTTTGAATGTGGTTTCAGTGTGGTTTTCATGGTGACTATTTAAGGCAGGCTGATAGGCTCACTTGCTTAGACTTGTGTAGGTTATTAATCTCCTCAGGATATAATTGATGACTGTAATTAGGCCAGCAACTGTAATAGTTATTTCACAGGTGTATATGTATTACTTTCCAGTATGTAATGCTGTCCGGGGAGCTCATGTATTGAGTTTGACTTTAGTCACCTAGGAGAATGAAAAGTCATTCTCCTTTTATCAATTTTAGTGAAATACTGAGTTCTACCTAGGCTGTGTCAGCTGGTATACACATTCATAAATGATGTTCAGACCTCATTAATTTTCGTAATTCCTGCAGCCTTTTTCTGCAGGCAGTAGAAACAGGTAAATAAATTCCCTGAGTTGTCCCTATTTGAAACGAAATCTTATCGGAGAGTGTGGCTGCTCTTAGTAGACTTTTTTTTTTAGTACACTATTTTTAATGGTAATGTCCACACAAGTAATCAGGGTTATTTTGGGGACTGGAGGTGTAAAGGAAAGTTTTCTTGAAGAGAAGCATTTAGCCACCAAAGACAAAACAGAACAAAATAAAAAACAAACCAAACAGCTGGAGTATGTAGAAGTTAATGTTGTACAGCCAAGTTCCAAAGAACTTTATAGTTTCCTAGCCAGTCTGGTTTTCAACCCCCATGATGTGTAAATTAGAAGCTCTCATTTTGTTCTACCAACATACCCATTCAAAAAGATTTCTTAACCTCGATTCTCTACAAGTAAATGCTAGAGATTGATTCCTGACTACCCCTTGTAATTTGGTGGGTTTTGTTTTATTTTTGAGGTTGTGAAATTATTGTATCATATCTTCTATGCTAATTAATTTGTTTTTGCTCCCCCATAAAAATCTTACCTCTTCTGCTGAAGTTTGAGCAGTTATTATAGGAAGTTGCTTGTGAGAACTTTTTACTGAGCAGATGTTTATCCTGCTTTTGACTAGCCAAAATAGGTTTATTTGAAAAATCTTAATGGAATAGAAATGCCCATTTTTACCATGAGAAAATGAATTTTTTAAGCCTCCTTTTAAGTTAAAGTTTTTAGTCTTTACCAAAGAACTATTTTTATCTCAACTGAAAGTATTCTAATGATAGATAAATAGGGAAGAAAAATATTACCTAACTAATTCTTGGTGTCAAAGACTGGCTCACTTAGTAACCATATATTTTTGTATTAGGTTTCTCAAAATGAAGCCCCTGGATTTGTTATTATTACAGTAATACTTATTGTAACAAATATTATAATTGATATTTGTTAAATTAGGTTATTTACATTATAGAATTGGACAGCAATCCTGGTGTTACATCAAAATTTTGGTATATTCCTTCTATTAAAAAGGTTTGTTGTTAAAATTTATTAAGACTTCTTTTTAAAGTTAAAGTGTTTTGGAATATCTGTATTAATGAAATACTGTCAAAAGTTGAATTTTATTAATGGTAGAAGGGTGGTGGGATGAGGGGCTTATGGGTTTCTAATGATTTTGAAGTAAAATATACTTAAAGATCATGTTTATATAAATTTGAAAATACATTAACCTCAAAACATGTAGCTCCAATAGTTGTGATATTGCTATTTTTTTCAGTTTTACAGAATTTATTGAAAGCATACTTTCTTTAGTCAAGACCATTTGTGGGGAATATTCTCTTTCTTGGGAGTGATATGTAGCTTTAATTTTGATTGATACTATTTCTGTAAAACTTTTCTTAAAGAAGGAATTGTTAATCTACCAAAGAATTATTAATGAAGGATAAGTAACTTTTTTTCATATTGATTTTGTTTTGAAAATGATGGGATGGATGGGAAGGAGGAGATAGGGTTATTACAGCAGTCTGTGTTTCTTTTGTAATATATGTAAAACAAAGATCGAATACAGTTTCTTTCTCTAGAAGTTGTTAACAGTTATAGAATATATTTAGAAATGTATATGTATAATCTAAAATCACTGAAGTCAGTTGAAGTATTCTTTCCAGTTACTTTGGTTTGTATAGGGAGCTCTCCTAAGCTCTGCTTGTCTGCTTTTATATTATGCTGAGATAATGGGGTATGTGGATGTTTAAATCTTTTAAATAATAAATACGTATTTTTAAGGGTACATTTAGACCTGATTTTTATTATGAGATCTTAAGAATTAGAACACCGTTTTATGTGGAGATATTTATATAGCAGCAACTTTAGAAGAATCATGGATTAACTTCTGATCATACGTTTATAACTTGTTTTATTCAGGAAAAGTTACATATTTCATAAGTACATTTAATATGCTTATTAAATATTTATTGATTTGTATACATCGTTGTAAAAGATTTTTGAGTTTTGTTAAATTTTGTTCTTTGTAATAGAACTTATTTTGGAGTGGGCATTTGGATCCATTAAATAATGGAACCTAGTCATAAACCGTTTTCATCAATTATATTATATGGTTTTATACCTTTGGTAAATTGCCGAGTGTAGTACTATGTCTTTTTCACGTATGTTTTATCACTAAAGATTGCAGGTAAGTGGTGAAGAATGGCTAAGTTTAAGATAAAAATATTATTTGATTTGTTTTATCTGTCATAGGTATTTTGTAAGTTAAAAATGTTAATGTTAGCAAATTGATGTCTCAGACTTGGTCGTCTCTCTTACAGGTGACAGGTTTCGTTCTATCATTGACGATGCTTGGTGGTTTGGAACGGTGCTGAGTCAAGAGCCGTATCAGCCACAGTACCCTGATAGTCATTTCCAGTGTTACATTGTTAGGTATGTATGCAGATGAAAACCAGTCATCTGCAAACATTTGTTCGCTGCGGCAGGTTGTGGTATGAATGACGTGTTTCAGGTTAAAAAAAACACCATTGAGTTCGTTGTTAAGTCACGTCAGTCTCACCTTTGCAGCATCTCTCTAGAATGCCTCTGTTACTAGTACCCGCCTTGGTACAGGTTCTGCTTGCTTCCCTGGGACCTTTTTTGTAGCCTCCTAATATTTCCTCAACCCAATATTGCAGGATCATTGTTCAGGAGCACATGTTACTTCATTTCCCTTGTTCAAAAAAAGTCTTTGCTGCCTTTCCATTGGCTGTGGAAACAAAGTCCACATTCTGAAGTGTGGCATTCAAGGCCTTCACACTATCTTTCTTCACTTACCCTGGGTACAGGCCACACAGCATTTCTGGTTTTGTCCTTGAATCCACCATACATTTTTATACTTGTTTGTTATAATCTATTCGAAAAAAACCATACTATTTAAACTTACTGCTACAGTGAGGTTAATTTTTGCATTTTCTATCTTTTTGTTTACTCTTGTAGTGGGTACCTAGTTATTAGCCACAGGTTTATTTTTTATTTATTTATTTTTTTTTGTGATACGCGGGCCTCTCACTGCTGTGGCCTGTCCTGTTGCGGAGCACAGGCTCCGGACGCACAGGCCCAGCGGCCATGGCTCACAGGCCCAGCCACTCCGCGGCACGTGGGATCCTCCCAGACCGGGGCACGAACCCGCGTCCCCTGCATCGGCAGGCGGTCTCTCAACCACTGCGCCACCAGGGAAGCCCCTATTTTTTATTTTTTATTGGAGTATAGTTGCTTTACAATGTTGTGTTAGTTTCTGCTGTACAGCAAAGTGAATCAACTATACATATATCTCCTCTTTTTTGGATTTCCTCCCCATGTAGGTCACCACAGAGCATTGAGTAGAGCTCCTTGTGCTGTACACAGTGTTCTCATTAGTTATCTATTTTATACGTGCTATCAATTGTCTTTATGAAGGGCTAACCAGACTTTTTTTTGGTTTTAACAGGTGGGACAATACTGAAATTGAAAAACTTAGCCCATGGGACATGGAACCAATACCTGATAATGGTATGTAATTTTTAAACAATGAAAATACATTTTCAAGTTTTTATGCTACTAATGCACATAGAGCACATTTGTGGTCTTTGAGAAACATTTTTAAATTTATGGTAACTGAGCTTTACTAAAACAAGTGAACAGAATTATGTGTATCTGGCTCCTTAATTCTTATCCTGTTTCCAGCTTGTTGCTCGCTGTATCTTAGTCACCAACTGTCATTTCTCATGTAATTGTGCTTTAGTCTCTTCTTGATCTCCTTCACTTAGCCTCCATTTCTCTTTCCTCATCCTTATTCTTTTACCCTTGTTCTTTCTTCAGAGAAGAGCTCTAACCTGACTTCTGTCTTTTGCATTACCTCAACTTGTCTGAGAAGTAGAGTTCTTTGTTCCAAAGGCCGTATCGTCTCCAGTGCTTGCTGTCCCACTCCTTTGAACTTCTCTTGGACCTGGTATTTACACTTAGTTCATTCCCTCCAACAATTTTAGTTTCCTCCTTCCTATCTCCATTCAAGTTTGGATTTGTGTCTTATACCTTAAAACAGCTTTCATTTCATTTTCTTGAACATTTTGCTACTGAATTACTTCACTCTTGTTGAACTTTTTGAAGGGGTACCCTGTATATCTGTTGGCTCCCATCTTTCCACCATCAAGCTTTCTTTTATATTAGTGTTGATTCAGCATAAAAACATGCAAGAACTTGTGTCCTTCCACATCCACCATTTTTGACACATGAAATCTTTGCCCTGTGTTTTTTGCTTGTGTCTGCCTTAAGGGTCAAGCCCTTTTTCCTTTGTGTTTTTTTTTTTTTTTTGGTACGCAGGCCTCTCACTGTTGTGGCCTCTCCCATTGCGGAGCACAGTCTCCGGACGCGCAGGCTCAGCGGCCATGGCTCACAGGCCCAGCCGCTCCGCGGCACGTGGGATCCTCCCGGACCGGGGCACGAACCCGTGTCCCCTGCATCGGCAGGCGGACTCTCAACCACTGTGCCACCAGGGAAGCCCCCTTTGTGTTTTATTCTCTGACATATCTCCATCAACTGTTGCCTTGCTTTACTTTGGAAATAAGGAGTTTTTCCTTTTTTTTCCTCTTTTTGTTTTTTTTTAACATCTTTATTGGAGTATAATTGCTTTACAATGGTGTGTTAGTTTCTGCTGTATAACAAAGTGAATCAGCTATACAGATACATATATCCCCATATCTCCTCTCTCTTGCGTCTCCCTCCCACCCTCCCTTTGCCACCCCTCTAGGTGATCACAAAGCACTGAGCTGATCTCCCTGTGCTATGCGGCTGCTTCCCACTAAGGAGTGTTTTTCAAAAAAATGTTTTCTAAATAACTACACTTAGCAATATGAAATGACATTTTGCGTTGTATAAAACATACATAGATAAGTGAAAACCAACATTTTTTTGAGGTCTTACTCTGCTGCTAAGAACTTCATATGTATCGATTCATTTAATCTTACTCTGAGGTGATGCTCTATTATTAATTTTACAGATGAAGGAACTCAGGCTCAGAGCGTTTTCAGTAACTTAGCTAAGTCACACACCTCTAAAAAGGATAGGAGTTTGGATTCTAGCCTAAGCCATCTGGCACCAACCAGTGCTTTTAACTGCTAGTTATAGCTGCCGCTTTGTAAACGATACCAAATCAATAAAAGCACTTGCATAAAGAGATTTTACATGTTAATGAGGCCAATAAGTCTTTAGAAGAGTTGTCAAAAGACATGAACAGGCAGAAAAATAAATTTGGAAGCATATGAAGAAAAGCTCATTTGCATTATCAGTCTCGGAAAGGTATATTAAAATAATAATATTTTAAATAATTTAAAATATTAAAACATCGTTTTACCTATCAGATTGTTAGATTGATACGTTTGTCTTCTTTCTGTTGACATTTTTCTTTTTTAAAAAAATAGTTTTCAAGAAACTATTCTCTGAATATTTACATTGCCTCTTTTTCTTTTTAAAAATGTGCATACTCTTCCATTATCAATTTTTACTGCACTTTTTAAACATTTCATTTTGAAATAATTTCAAACTTAAGAATATTACAAAAAGAGTACGAAGCATTTCTGAACACCCAATTTTCTCAAATGTTAACATCGTAACACAAGTATAGTGCATTTATCAAAATCAGGAAATACCATTGATACAATTCTAATCTTATAGACCTTTTTCAAATTTTGACCATGGTCCTAATGTTCTTTCACACATTGAATTTCATTGCCATGTCTTCTTCGTCTCCTTTAGTCTGGAATCCCTGAATCTTTCCATTATCTTTCATGACCATGACACTTCTGAAGAGCACTGGCCACTTTGCAGAATTTCCCTCAGTTTGCGTTTGTCTGATATATTTCATGATTAAGTCCAGAGTTTGCATATTTGGCAAGAGTGTCAGAGAAGTGACGTTGTGTCTTTCTCAGTGCATCATATCAGGAGGCACGTGATAGCAGTTTGTCCTGTTACTGGGAATATTAACCTTAATCATTTAATTCAGGTGGTGTCTGCCAGGTTTTTCTGCTATAAAGTAACTTCTTTTTCCTTTGATTAGTATCTTGTATGTGAACTTGGACAACTGAATTTAAATATAGTGTATATTTAGTTTGGTTTGATTTTTTTTTTCTTTTTTGATGGACTCATAGTTGATCCACCTGAAGAATTAGGAGCCAGTATTTCTGTCACTTCAGATGAGCTAGAGAAATTGCTCTACAAACCCCAAGATGGTGAATGGGGTCAGAAATCGAGAGATGAAGAATGTGAACGAATTATTAGTGGTATAGATCAACTTTTGAATCTTGGTAAGTTTTTTTACGGTGACAAGTTTATGTTCAAGATTCTTTTCCACAAAAGTATTTTAAAACAGTAGCATAATTGTGGTTGTGTTCTTTATTACAATTTGTATTTATTACTTTTTGGGTAAGCCTGTAGTGCTAATTGTAGCTCTGTTTTATGAATGATTTGTAGAGAAATATCACTTAGAGGTAATGAATTTCTTGATGAAAATTCTTCCTTCTGCCATTACAGATATAGCAGCAGCTTTTGCAGGTCCGGTTGATCTGTGTACATATCCAAAGTACTGTACTGTAGTGGCCTATCCAACTGATCTGTACACAATTCGAATGAGACTTGTTAATCGATTTTACAGGTCAGTAGAAACCTACTTTAAAAAAAATTTGAAAAGATATTTGGCCAGTTAACCAGGTAGAGTTAACAGAGGTAATGGTGGCTGATAGTGACAGTGGTGGAGTGGGGGCTGATTGACATTATTTTCTGTTTCATTCTCTTCTTTTGTTATAGTCATTTCTTGGTCCTGTGTAAGACAGTGTGTTAGATGCCTGTGGGTAGGTATGGATAGAACCTGGATAAGGAGAAGTACCACGTTTCATTCCTCAGTCTTTAGTAGTCTGTTTTCTTGCAAAAGCTGCTCCATTTAAATATAAAATTTAGTTAGTAATGACTTTGGCCTTTGAAAGATTAAATCCCCAGAGTCATCAACTTTTTATCTCTGGCTTCTAGAGCTTTGAAAACTATAAAATTTCCCATTCTCAGTGATTTTTTTTTTTTTTAAAGCAGGTGATGGTATTCTGTATGATTCAGCTGCTTTGAGAAATTATATTTACAAAAAACTGACTTCTTGAGTTCACATTGTTGATGTTAATTTACCTCTGTAGTGCATTCGTTCAGAAACCAGTTTGTGAGTTTATAGTCAGATTGACTTTCTTAGGATTGATGGTATTTAACACATTTTCTTCATTGAGTCTCAGTAGCTTCAAATATACCTATAGGCAGTGTGAAAAGGGAGGGTTGCCCTTTTGGTTTTCTGGATGTGATTAAGTGATCTGTTACGACTTTCAGTGCTTAAATGTATTCTCTGCAGTTCAGCTTCCAGTATAATTGCTTATGACTGTGATCAAGTTGACAGTATTAGAAAGTTATTCATTATAACTTTACACTTATGGTTTAATTAATATATCATGCTGGCTTAACATGCTGGATTTTTTTACTTGGTTTCTGTCTTTTCATTTTTTAAGCCCTAAATTGCCTGTTTTTTACTTTGAAGGAGGCTATCTGCATTAGTTTGGGAAGTCAGATATATAGAACATAATGCCAGAACATTTAATGAACCTGAGAGTGTAATTGCAAGATCAGCTAAGAAGATAACTGACCAGCTTTTGAAATTTATCAAGTAAGTGACCTCATATTATAGATGTTGTGGAAAAGTGCCTTTGCATATTGTGCTCTTAAAACTATCCAGTTCTTAATTTGTGCTCTCTGAATTATACCCTTTTAATGTGTTACATTAAATGACATTTCTTTACATTTCTTCTTTTGTGATTGTAATTTAGGTAAAGGAATGAGAAATTGAATAGTCCAATTTTTTCTATTTTTAAAAATTTTGAAATAATTTTATACTACAGAGAGTTGCCCTATGTATACATATACCCTTCACCTGTTTTCCCCTTAGGTTAACATTTTACACAACTGTGGTGTCCTTATGAAGTGTTAAGAAATTATCCTTGATACAGTACTATTGACTAAAGTGTAGAATTTATCTGGATTTCATCAGCTTTTACATCAATGTTTTTTTCTGTTTCAGGATCCAATCCAGAATTCCCACTGCATTCACTGTTTTGTTTTCTTAGTCTCTTTTAATCTGTTCTCTAGTCTTTCCTTTCTTTTATCACTTCATCATTTTTTAATGAGTGCTGGACACTTATTTTGTAGTGTGTAATTAATTTGGCTCGTCTGATATTTTCTCATGATTAGATTGAGTTTTAATCTGTTTTGGATTGTATCCTGTGAATATTCCACACTTTTCTTGCATTTGGAAATCGATTTGGACTAGTAGGATGAAAACTGACCTGCAGGTTGAGATCCAGGTTCTAACCTAATCTGTTCTGGTGAAATTTTCTGGGTGACTTTGCACACATTACTCAGCCTCTTTCCTTTAAAATGAATGATTTTGCTATATGACCTTGTATGCCTTTCCCCCAGTTATAAAAATTCTTTGAAAGAATTATATACTGGAGAAGATAATTTATAAACTCTGACATCATTTTCAGTATCTGGCTACAAACTGGGGAATAACTGATTGCAGCTGTTTCACTCTCCTGGGCTGAATCTGTCTGATGTCTGGAGGACTCAAACTTATTGCCTCTCCTCCCAAAGTTTCTTCTTTCTACTTCAGGAAGGTCACATACCCATTTTCATCTCCGTTGTGTCTAGATACCCCTATTTTATGATTCTTTCTTCTGCTGTGTTTACAGTGAGGTTAAGATATAATTTATTTTAGTTTTTACGTCCTTTTTTGCTTCTATTCTTTTTTATCTCAAATCAACCATTTTCCTGGTACTCACTGTACAAATATTACTAGTGATGATAACTTTGAAAAACTCATCCATGTATTCATCCAGTTGAGGCTATACATATAGTATTTCTGTACACACTTAAATTGAAAAAAAAATTAACTTTCAGTGTTCTAGTATGGTCAGTTGTTTCCACAGAGGATAGAGTAAAAACCTGATATTCTACTGCTTGAAATTAGGTGTGCATAGGAACTGTTTGCATAGTTGGGGAACTGTTTGTATCTTAATCTGTAGTTTGAATATTTGGAGACAGGGACTACATTTGCATACTGTTAAATTAAAAAATTGTCTTTTAGGAGTCAAGACTGTACAAATATCTCAGAACTTTCTAACACTTCTGAAAATGATGAGCAAAATGCCGGGGATTTGGTATGAAGTTTGTCAATTTTATAATGATTTTTGTTAATTTCAAATGATAACTTAGAATGAAGAGTGAAGTAGAAAACGTTGGTTACCTAAATCAATTCTTGCTATATTCCAATGAACTATGAAAATAGGGCACTTGATAAAACTACATTTTAAAATTATCTAGATCATCAATGAGGTAATAGCCAATAATTGATATTAAATAAACAAGTTATGTCTAAGTGAATTAACTTAGGTGTGGAATATATTCTCTTTCCAAATTTGAGATAGAGAAAGGTGTATTATAAGAAGTACCTTGGATATGTTTTTGGTAAAATCAGCATCTGAGGGAATTCCCTGGCAGTCCAGTGGTTAGGACTCAGTGCTTTCACTGCTGTGGCCTGGGTTCAATCCCTGTTTGGAGAACTGGAATTCCACAAGCCATGTGGCACAGCCAAAAAAAAAAAAAAATCAGTATCTGAGAGTTGGATTTAATTGTAATTAAAAACTAATGAACTTTACCATGCTGTAAGTACCCTAAAATCCTTCACTCAATATGGTGTTGAAGTGTAAGTAAAGGCAGATATCATTGATGTTGTGTAATTTCACTTCAGAGAAAATCAGGTTGTTGTATGGAGTTGCAGGAAGGATATTTTTTTAAAAACAGTGTGGTGTCAGTTTCTACACAAACTATCATTGTATTTCACTGATTTTCATTGGAATAAAAATGGGGATGCTAATATGTGATTTAGGGAATAAGAAAATGTGTAGCGTACAAAATGTAGGAATCTGTGGGAGACTCTTCTGAGTTTTATGGAAGAGGTAAAAACACAAATTTAAAGCTCCTTGGGCATGTCTTCTGTGGACATGCACATGGCAACTTTTTATAGCTATATTTTGGATTTAGTGCATGTTTACGTTAGGGAATGTAAGTGGTTATTAAGAATAAGAATAAGGGTTGGTTTCTTGGAGGGTGAGTGCCACAAAGACCATCTGATAGTCTGTATTTTGAGATTTTGTTAACAAGTTATAACCCTCGTAAACCTAATGTCTTTGATATGCTAAGATTATTGCATATCTAATGAAAATATTAACACTTAAAATGCTCTGATTTTTATTCCTAGGATGATAGTGATCTTCCTAAAACATCTTCTGGAAGAAGGAGAGTAAGTTAATTTGTGTGATTAACCTTAGTTGTTTATTTACTCTGTGTTTTAAAATCAACATAAGATTTTAGGTGTTGTCTTTGAAAAGTTACATTGATATTGATATTGAATATTTTATAAGAGAAATGGGAGAAATCACTGTAAGGTGGATGGCTAGGTAAGGTTTAGTGGAAGGGTTGGGATTTGGACTGTGTCCTCAGAATGAGATAGAATAAGAAGAGGACACTTGAAAAGTAAGGGTTATTATGATTCAAGCTAAAAAAGTAGGAAAGTGTGGCATGTCAGTGGGCTACTGAGAGCATTGGCCTGACTGGCGTAGGGATTGAATTTTGGAGTGAGCAAAGTGGTTGCGTCTGGCTGTTACGTTGGGAGCAGATTATGGTGATATTGTAAACCAAAGATTTCTTTTAAATTTACAGTAGAGAGTCAATTCCATAGCCAAAACAGATTTTGATTAAAGTTAGATAGATTTGTATTAAAGTTAGGAGTTCATTGCAAGAATCTCAGAGAAAAGGTGGGAAACTTAGTCAAGAATAGTGCTGGCTGGGAATTCCCTTGCGGTCCAGTTAGGACTCCGCACTTTCACTGCCGAGGGCTCGGGTTCAGTCCCTGGTCAGGGAACTAAGATCCCACAAGCGCACAGTGGCGTGGCCATTAAAAAAGAAAAACAAAAGAATAGTGTTGGCCTGCAATAGAGAGGAAGGAAAGAAGATGAGACCTTTTAATGGGAAAATTAACTAGGATTTGGTGACTGAACCTTTTTTAAAAATGAGGATTTGTTGGGAGGATAGGGGAGAACAAAGTGGGAAATAAGCTTTGGATATTGGGTAGTTAAAATTGTGGTGTCATCAGCAGTTCTTGAAGCTCTTATGTAAATGTTAATTAAAAGTAAAGCTTATTAATTGGAAAATGCTTAATAGTGTTATCTTATATTTCATTCAAATGCTTAAATTTAAGCTGTTTATCACATCAATTTTCATAATATGCTGCCTCAAATAACAATGAAAAGTTAAGATTCGAATTATTACCATTTTCATATAATTTCATTTCTAAACAGACTTCTAAGTATTTAGTATCTGTTTAGTATTTGTCGTGATTGCTGTAGCAAATTATAAATCTAGTGCCTTAAGCAATAAAAATACCTTGTAGTTCTGTGGATTAGAAGTTTGGCATGGGTCTCACTGGACTAAAGTCAAGGTGTCAGCATAGCTGTGTTCCTTTCTGGAAACTCTAGGGTAGAATTCATTTCCTTCCATTTTCCAGCTTCTGGAGCCTCATGGTCCCCTTGCATCTTCAAGTCAGCAGCATAGCATCTTCCAGTCTGCCTCTGACTCTTCTGCCTCCCTTGTATGAGGACCCTTGTGATTACATTGGGCCCACCCTGATAATCCAGGACTGTCTCCCCATCTCAAAGTCTATCTACTCTTTTAGTCATATCTGCAGAATCCCTTTTGCCATAGTCACAGGTTCTTGGGACTAAGATGTACACGTGTTCGGGAGCATTATTCTGCCTACTGCATTATCCATTGTAATACTTCATGTTCTGTGAGAACATTTTCTAAACTTAGGAGATAAGTGGTGGAATGAAAATGTTTTTAGAGTAACAGATGTGACACTGGGTTTTTTAAAAAAGTGGATTTTTTTCCCCAAGTAGATAGAAAATCATGTAATGACATATTATGACATAATACAGAAGACAACAGCTCAGTTGCATTCTTACCATTATACTATATCATACCATAGTGTGGCTTTTCCAAGATTGAAAAAACTTTTAATGTTATGAATGTATTTTTAGGTTCATGATTGGAAAACAAGGAGCATCAAAGCAACCAATTATGTTGAAAGCAACTGGAAGAAACAGTGTAAGGAACTAGTGAACTTAATATTTCAATGTGAAGATTCTGAACCATTTAGACAACCTGTTGATTTGGTTGAATATCCAGTAAGTTGTCATTATTTGAATATTTGGGGCTTTTCTTGCTGGTGTAGAGGAGATTGGGATAGAGGTATTCAAATTAAAAAGTAAGATGTCTAGAATTCCCTGGTGGCCTAGTGGTTAAGATTCTGGGTTTTTCACTACCGTGACCCGGCTTCAATCCCTGGTCGGGGAACTGAGATCCTGCAAGCCACGTGGCGTGGCCCAAAAAAAAAAGAAAGAAAAAACCCCCAGCAACCAAAAAGTAAGATGACTAGGCTTCCTGTTAACTTTGTCTCTGACCACTAATTCAGCTGTGGAAGAGTTGTTTTACACAGTTTTCTTGAATTAATAGACACCCTTGTAACTTGGGTTAAGACGTAGTTAACCAGTGTTACGTAATATAATTGGAGGATTAGTAGGCCCAGCCCCAGGAAAACTATGAATTGGTTAAAAGTGTCTGTCTTTACTTTCTAATAGGGAAATGGAAAATGACCTAAAAAAAAAAAAAAATTAGCACAAATTTACTGTAGGAAGCTTAGAAATTATAGAAGGGTATAAAGAAGGAAATAAAAACAATTTCATATCTTGCTGCCAAGTATATAATTTTGTTATATTTCTTGTCCATATGTTTGGATGTCTTCTTTAAAATTATTGTTGATTCTTAAGATCCTTGTACCCTTTTTTCTTCTGTCATTTTGAATATTTTAGAGATTTGATGCACTTACATTTCTAAAAACGGGAATCGAATCTTTGAACTAATTATTGTTTTTAAAACCTAGGATTACCGAGATATTATAGATACTCCAATGGATTTTGGAACAGTAAGGGAAACTTTAGAAGCGGGAAATTATGACAGCCCTTTGGAATTTTGCAAAGACATCCGGTTGATATTTAGCAATGCAAAAGCATATACACCAAATAAAAGATCAAAGGTAATTTTGAAAGTGGTTTATAAAAAAGAAAAAAAGTACGTGTGATCTGTGTAGATGGTAATTTTCTAGTGTTTGGTAGAGGTGGGAGCATAAAAGATCAGTGAGTAGAGTAAAACCACTGTTAAGCATAGAGTGCCACTGCCCAGGCATCTGCTTAGGAAACATCATTTCCTTGTGACACTGTTCCGCTTTCCTCAAGTTTTATAAACAAAAGAGTATTGGTGCGAGTGAGGACACCAGTGAAAAATGAACAAATTTGTATTTGATGTATAGAGTGAGAAAAATGTGTTTTCTTACATATGGGAATCTTGAAAAGTGGATTGGGAACTTAGTGATAGAGGCTGGAAGAATATTAAAAGTAAGAAAAGGAAAATCTGAAGTGAGCGTGGACTACTGATGGCATACTAACATTTTTTATCTGAAGAAGAAACACATCGGCCATCTGATTAGTTAAGAACACAAGTAGAGTGGACATTCCTAAATTTTTGTTCAAATGTTCTATGTTGGATAACTTTTCAAAACTTGTTGAAACATAATAAATACACAAAAGGATACACGTACTCTCAGTGAATATTCATAAACCTTTGTAGCCAGTGTGCTGGGTAATTAAAAAAAAAAGCAATAATTTGAGAGTAAGACTTTAAAATAAAGCCCTTGCTTGATGTTACAGCACTTTCTCTACCATCAGTGACTATCACTGCTAATTAACCATTTTGTCTTAATTTCACTTCTCCCTCATTACTTATTATCAGACTGCGTGCATTAATTCTTCTCTTAATCTGAGAACCTTTTCATTGCATTCAGTATCCAAATTGCTTATTGGATCAGTTTAACATACAAGTCTAACATTTTTCCAAGCTTGTGTTGTCAGTATTCACCATTTGCGAGACTTTCTTTCCAGACAGAAAATAAATTTCATTCATGTCTTTTTCCCTTTTGTTTAAAATATGTTTGAGGATACATCATACAACTCATGCATTTGAAGTGCACAATTTAGTGGGCTTTAGTATATTACCAAATTTTCAAAATTGTGGTTACATATATATATAAAACAAAATTTATCATTTTAACCATTTTTAAATGTATAGTTCACTGGCATTAATTACATTCACAGTGTTGCTCAGCCATCACTGCTATTTCCAGAACTCTTTCATCATCCCAAACAGCAACTCTGTCACCAGTAAGCAAGTAACTCCACATTCTCCCTTTCCCTCAGCCCTTGGTAACCTCTAATTTACTTTGTATCCCTCTGAATTTGCCTATTGTAGATATTTCGTACAAATTGAATCACACAATATTTGGCTTTTGTGTCTGGCATATTTCACTTAAAATAGTATCTTAAAGGTTCATCCATGTTGTTGCCTGTATTGGAACTTCATTCCTTTTTTTGGCTGAATAATATTTCATTGTATGGGTATATGACATTTTGCTCATTCATCTTTTGATGGACACTTGAGTTTCTACTTTTTGGTTATTGTGATTAATGGCAATACAAGTATTTGTAAGAGTTCTTGTCCTCAGTTTTCTTGGGTATATATCTAAGAGTGGAATTTCTGGTTCATAGAGTAATTCTATGTTTAGCCTTTTCAGGAACCACCAAACTATATTCCATAATGGCTGCACCATTTTGTATTCCCACTGGCAATGTACGAGGATTCTAGTTTCTCCACATACTTGCCAAAATTTGTTATTTTCTGTGTTTTTTAAAAAAATTATAGCCATTGTAGTAACTGTGAAGTGTTATCTCCTTGTAGTTTTGATTTGTATTTATGTTATGACTTATTAAAAATTATATCTAGAATTTATTTAAATCAGATATAGTAAGACATGCAGACATGAATTGTCATGAAGGAAGAAGTTTATACTCACAGATCCCTAGAAACAGAAGTGTGTGATACAAGGTTGATGAGTAGGCAGAGGGGAGAGGAGGGAAGGGAAGAGTATGGCGCAGAGCTTAGATTGGGGTTTTCACAGGACGGCAAGGCAGGGCAGAGTAAACAGTCTGGGATTGGCTAGTTTGTAGTAATTGGAGCTTTGATTTGTAGGGGTGGTCTCTAGATGTCTGATTCCTGGCCCTGGGGTGATTTGGGTAGGGGGAATATTGGCTTGGTGTATGAGAGTTTGATAAAGAAGACCTGTTAGGTGTTTGATCTCTGGATTGATTGTTTTCTGTATCAGAGGTACACCTGCAAAAAAAAGCCACTTGCTATCTCTGGGAACTAGCCCTGGGATGGGGTAGTCTCTCCAGGATCAAGGCTCCAAATGCCAGAGCATCAATGATACAGAAAATAAGAAAATATAGTCAGTACACTAATGATGTTGAGTATCTTTTCATGTGGTTATTGACCACTTGTATATTTTCTTTGGAAAAATATCTATTCAAGTGGTTTGCCCAATTTTTAATTGGATTTTTGTCCTTTTGTTGTTGAGTTGTAAGAATTTTTAAATATATTCTGGATATTAAGTCCTAATCAGATGAATGTTTTCCAGTTATTTTGTCTGTAGGTTGTCTTTTCACTTTTGATAATGTCCTTTGATGCAGAAAAGTTTTTAATTTTGATGAAGTCCAATTAATCTATTTTTTTTCTTTGGTTTCTTGTGCTTTTGGTTTCATGTTTAAGAACCCATTGCTACTTAGCGTCACACAGCCTGTAAGATGCCCAACACTACTATGGAGCAATTTGAAAAATATGTGTCAGAAACTTAAGTGCCATTTGACCCATTAATTCTAATTTTTTTTTTTTTTTTGTACGCGGGCCTCTCACTGTTGCGGCCTCTCCCATTGCGGAGCACAGGCTCCGGACGCGCAGGCTCAGCGGCCATGGCTCACGGGCCCAGCCGCTCCACGGCATGTGGGATCCTCCCGGACCGGGGCACGAACCCGTGTCCCCTGCATCGACAGGCGGACTCTCAACCATTGTGCCACCAGGGAAGCCCCATTAATTCTAATTTTAATAATTATTTTTTATAGACAGTGTTAACTGTGGAAAAGACTACTTGCACAAAACATATATATTAAGGAGTAATTTATAGAGGCAAATGTTTGGAAATAGTGTTCAAAATAGTTTAAAAAAAATCCACTGCCAAATTCAGTGTCATGAAGATTCACCTCATGTGTTCTAAGAGTTTTATGGTTTAGTTCTTATGTAAGCTATTGATCCATTTTGAGTTAATATTTGTGTATGGTGTAAGATAGAGGTCCAGTTTATTCTTTTGCATGTAGAAATCCAGTTGTCCCAGCAACATCTGTTGAAGTGACTATTCTTTCCCTATTAAATGGCCTTGCACCCTTTTTGAAAATCAGTTGGCCATAGATATATGGGTTTATTTCTGAACTCAGTTCTGTTGCATTGGTTTATACATATGAGTGTTTGTCTCTGTGTCAGTACTATAATGTTTTGTTTACTGTAGCTTTAGTAGTAAGTTTGGCAGTAAAGGAAATTTGAGTCCTCTTACATTGTTCTCTTTCAGGATTGTTTTGGCAGTTCAGGGGGTGCAATTCATTATGAATTTGAGGATTGACTTTTTCCATGTCTGTTTTCATAGGGATTGAATTGAATGTGTAGATTGCTTTGGGCAGTATTGACGTCCTGACTACTGTTTTTCTATCCTTTAACGCCAGATGTCTTTCCATTTATTTAGGTCTAATTTCTTCCAGCAATGTTTTGTAATTTTCAGTGGAGAGTCTTACAGCTCCTTGGTTAAATTTATTCCCACATATTTTATTGTTTCAGATGCTATTTGAGATGCAGTTGCTTTCTTTTTTTTTTTTTGTGGTACGCGAGCCTCTCACTGTCCACTGTGCCACCTGGGAAGCCCTGCAGTTGCTTTCTTAATTTCCTTTTTTGCTTGTTCATTGTTGGTGTATAGAAACAGAGCAGATTCTTGTGTGTTAATCTCATACTCTGTAATTTAGTTGCATTAATTTGTTAGCACTAATAGCTTTCTTGTAGAATCTTTGATTGCTTCTATATATAGGATCATTTCATCTGCAAATAGAGATAGTTCTACTTCTACCTTTCCAATTTGAATTATTTTTATTTCTTGTTTAATTGCTCTGGTAGAATTTAAGGTACAGTGTTGAATAACAGTGGTGAAACCAGGCATTCTTGTATCATTCCTGATCTAAGGGGGAAAGATTTTCAGTCATTTACCATTGTGTATAATGATAACTGTGGGTTTTTCACACATGCCCTTTTTCATGTTGAGGAACCAATAATTTTAGCACTCATTTTTGTTAAACAATTTTATTTTTAATTCAAATGTATTATTGAATTTTTCAGATGAAAGTGGTGGTACTCAGGAGTATCAGAGCTTTCAAACTTAATACGATTGAGGAAAAAAAATCACTCTTGTTAAAATTGGTGACTTATGCTAGAGTTCAGGTTTGAGGGAAAAGAATAATATATATACAAAATACTGGAAATAACTGTTAAAGACCACTTCAAAGATAAAGAGGGATTACAGATTTCACATATACTTATTATATGTATGTGTATATAGGTTTCCTTCTGTATTTGAACATACCCCATTTCTAGGTGAAGAACCAGCTACCTTAGGACACATCTTGATAACAGATACACGGAATAGATCAAGATAAAGCACAGATGCTCACAGATACAGTTCAAAACTGTGGTGACCTGCCTAAACAAAATGAGTCACAAAGAGATGTACACCAAGACACATCATAATTAAAATGGTAAAAGCTAAGCATAAAGAGAGAATTCTAAAGACAGCAAGAGAAAAACAAAGAGTCATAACGTAATAGATACCCCTTAAAGCTGTCAGCTGATTTCTCTGCCCGAATTTTGCTGACCAGAAGGCTGTCGAATTACATATTCAAAGTGCCGAAAGGGAAAATCTGTTGTCATTATACTTTTGTCAAAGCCCATAGAATATTCAACACCAAGAATGAACCCTAATGGTTCTGATGGACTTGGGGTGATAACGTGTCAATGCAAGCTCAGCAACCATAATAAATATATCTCTCTGGTTTGGGACGTTGCTAAAAAAACAAACAAAAAACTGAGGTGACCTGATGCTGAGATGCTGAGTGTAGTTGCTGGGGAAGGAGCTTGGCGGTGCTACTCTTGCTGTTTGGGGTACGCACTACCTCTATAACAGCTTGCTGCAGACAAATGCTGAACTCTGTTTTCACCTTTTTTCATAGAAGTGAAAATCTCCTTTGGATTTTTTTTTCAGTTAGCGAAAACAAGTACTAATAAAGTACGTCTTTTGTAAAAGTGAAGTGGCAGAAAGTAGCGTTTTTGAAAGTGGGGATACCTGTATATGTATGTGTGTATATATGTATGTGTGTGTGTGTGTGTGTGTGTGTGTGTGTGTGTGTATATATATATATATATATATATGAATATGGCAAATTCATACATTTTACATACTTTTTAAAGGTTCCCCAGTGTTAGTCTCTTCACCCTCCTCTACCATGCACCCGAATGATTGATATTTAGCTTTTGAATATTAGATTTTTACTTTACAGGAATGATTGTGGATGAGTAAAGAGTACTTCCTGTGAATACAGAGCTGTGCCAAAAAGTTATTTATAGCGGCACTCAACATTACATTGCTGTTCTTTTGAGGATTTGATGTTATTTAATTATAAAAGTTATTAGAACACAATCTTATATAAAGTTGTAGGGCATAATGTCTCCTTTTGGATGTAAGCAATCGTTTTTTTCCCAATAATAATCTAAGTGGCATCAGAGGCAGTCAGATTTCAAGTAGAGAGTAGTGTAGAAGTGCTTTTGTTCCCTTGCCCCAAGGAGACACTGCTTTTCTGCTGCCTAAATAGCAGCCTTAAAACCAACCAGGGGGCTTCCCTGGTGGTGCAGTGGTTGAGAGTAAGCCTGCCGATGCAGGGGACATGGGTTCGAGCCCCGGTCCGGGAAGATCCCACATGCCGCGCAGCGGCTGGGCCCATGAGCCATGGCCGCTGAGCCTGCGCATCTGGAGCCTGTGATCCGCGACGGGAGAGGTGACAACAGTGAGAGGCCCGCGTACCGCAAAAAAAAAAAAAAAAAAAAAAACAACCACCAACTTCCTATCTACGTTTGGGAGAAGGAGGCGTTTTGGGGATTTGTACAGGTAGATGTGGAAAAAACCAGTTGAGAACCATTGACATACAGACATAAATCCTAGATACAACCCTAGGGTTGATTGATTTAAAATTACTTTCTTTTCATCGGAGAAGTGTGTATTTGATACTTCCACTGTCCTTGCAGGGAAGCGATGGAAAATGAAGTAAGGAACAGTCATTTATCTATAACAGTGATATAATAGATTACAAGTAGCCTCAATGACTATAATTTTACTTGTAAAAATATTTTAAAAGATATTTTATAGTACTAGTTTTGCTTTCATGTCCTTGCAGATTTACAGTATGACGTTGAGATTGTCTGCCTTATTTGAAGAAAAAATGAAGAAAATCTCTTCTGATTTTAAGATTGGTCAAAAATTCAGTGAAAAACTTCGAAGAAGCCAGAGGTTCAAGAGACGGCAAAATTGTAACCGTGTCAATCAGTCTAACAAAAATATCAGGTAAATTGGTTATTGCAGTCTTTGTGTGCAGTTTTTAAAAATTTCAGGTTGTGATACCTCTTTGATTTTATTAAGCTAAAAATTCTTAATCATTTTACAGTATATTCACTAAAGAATAGTCATTGTTTTTTATGGCTTGAAAGCATTCTCTGCATATAGAGCTGTTGCATTAATTTTTAATTATATACATTTGTAAGCATTTAATGAAAAGCATCAACTAAATCTTACTAAGGATTATTCAAAATATTTCTTGTCTTCTGCATAAGAATTTTTGTTTTTAATGCAGAGGATAAAATGATTACTCTGTATGGCTATTGAGCATTTGATCGTGTAAGGGAAAATGCCAGTTAGATGTAATGCACTCTATTTTCACTGGGGATTAGTTGTAGAGAAGAAATATAAAATGAAGGATTTATTCTCTTTATAGTAAATTAATATTAATTTATATTTTGCCATTTATGACTATGTAGCTTACATTACTATCAAATTTATAGATATTTTGACATGTAGAAATATGGAAATTGAGTTTTTCAGTGTTTAGTTTGTTTTTATGTACTTTTTTTTTTATAAATTTATTTTATTTATTTATTTTTGGCTGCATTGGGTCTTTGTTGCTGCACGTGGGCTTCCTCTAGTGTGGCGATCGGGGGCTACTCTTGGTTGTGGTGCGCAGGCTTCTCACTGTGGTGGCTTCTCTTGTTGCGGAGCACGGGCTCTAGGCGCGCAGGCTTCAGTAGTTGCAGCACACAGGCTCAGTAGTTGTGGTTCGTGGGCTCTAGAGCACAGGCTCAGTAGTTGTGGCTCACGGGCTTGGTTGCTTCATGGTATGTGGGATCTTCCCGGACCAGGGATCAAACCCACGTCCCCTGCATTGGCAGGCAGATTCTCAACCACTGCGCCACCAGGGAAACCCATCATGTACATTTTGAATGTGCGCTATACCCTTGATGGATTTCCTCATGGTTGTTCTTGGGATTACACCATGCATCTCAATTGAAAACAATCTACTTCAGGTTAATACTATTTAATTCCCATAGATATAAGAATTCTGTTCCAGTTTAGCTCCCTTCCCCTTCTTATTTGTGCTGTTACTGTCATACAGTTTATATCTTTATAGGTTGTTTTATGAAGTTGTCTTTTAAATCAGATAAGAATAAACAAATTACTTATACTGTTATTTATGTTTACTTATGTAATTATCTTTCCCAGTGGTCTTTATTTCTTTTTATAGATTTGAGTTACCCTCTGGTGTCCTTTCTTTTCAACCTGAAGTCCTTTAATATTTCTTGTAAGGCAGACATGCGAGCAGTGAATTCCCTTAATCTTTGTTTATCTGGGAATGTCTTAATTTCACTTTTATTATTTAAGACTAGTTTAGTTGGCAGTGTTTTTCTTTTAGCACTTTGAATATGTCATCTTACTGCCTGCTGACCTCCAGTGTTTCTGATGAGAAGTCAGCTATTAATCTTACTGAGGTTCCCTTCCTTGTGCATATGGAGTTTTCTCTTGGTGCTTTCAAGATTTTCTTTTTGTCTTCATCTTGCAAATGACTGTAGGTGTGGATTTCTTTCCGTTTATCCTTATTGAAATTTGTCCAGCTTTGTGGATGTATAATGTTTTTCATCAGATTTGGGTGGTTTTCAGCCATTATTTCTTCAGATACTTTGTTCTGCTCCTTTTGTCTCCTTTGGGGCTCCCATATGTTGGTATGTTTAATGGTCTCCCAAAGGTCTCTGAGGCCTTCTGCATTTTTTTTCTTCATAAAGGATAGGATGAAAAGGAAAAGTTTTCACTCTTGAGCTACTATCACCTTGTCTACTGTTAAAAATCAAGTTTATGGGCTTCCCTGGTTGCGCTGTGGTTGAGAGCCCGCCTGCCAATGCAGGGGACACGGGTTCGTGCCCCGGTCTGGGAAGATCCCACATGCCGCGGAGCAGCTGGGCCCGTGGGCCATAGCCACTGAGCCTGCGCGTCCAGAGCCTATGCTCCGCAACGGGAGAGACCACAACAGTGAGAGGCCCGCGTACCGCAAAAATAAATAAATAAATATGTATATACTTATGATAAGTATATAAGCATATAATTATTTCTTTTTGTATTACCCTTCAGCTGATATTAATGGAAGTTAAAATTTTGACATAACAAGTTTGAGTTTTCCTTTTTTTATTTTTATTTTTTAATAAAAGGAGGAAACCAAGATGTTACGTTTTACAGTCATTTGTCCCCCTCCCATTTGTAGCTGACAGATTGGATTTAACACATGGAAACTGAAAGACTACTTGTCTTTAAACCTGGTCTGTTTACATTTGGAAACTTGAATTTTCTTGATTATGATAAACAATAACTGCTTAAAAGAACTGTGTTTTTTAAAAATTGAAGTATAGTTGATTAATTGTGGTTATCTTTAAGCTCCTAAAAGCTCCTTTGTCTTTTTGTTTTAAAGGAAAACAAAACCAAATCCTTTTGTTTTAAAGGATTATCTTTAAAAAACATGAATATTACTCAGATCTGTAATTTAAACCCAAAGATTGTCTTATCTTAAACTTCCACTGTTTTTCACCATAATCCATGGCTCAGGGGCCAATTTTGGTGAATTGGCCCTTAGATGTAAACAGATTGGTCTCAGGAAAAAACTAGCTTGTTCTCTTTTTTGCCTCGCTGTTCTTTCTCTTCAGGTTTTGTCAGTTTCTCCTAATTTTATACTGTCTTTAGGAATATATAAATAGGAGCCTAGAGGGAATGTTGTCGTATTGAGACTCAAATTTGTAATATGGGCAGTTCCTTGGTGGCCAAGTGGTTAGGATTCCAGGCTTTCACTGGTGTGGCCTGGGTTCAGTCCCTGGTCAGGGAACTGAGAATCCCGCAAGCCGTGGTGCAGCCAAAAATCAATCAGTCAGTCAAAATCACATCACATCACAAGCTCTATTGCAGATATAACTTTAAAAAAATTTGTAATATGAATGAATGCCTGTATTACATAAATGTTGGCTCCTCTTAGCATTTAATCCAAAGAATCTAAGGTATTCAGCATGATTTTCTGTAATTCTGTTTACTTGGATCATTTGTTCATTACTCAAATTTGGAATAAAATGATGTCAGGTTTAAAGAGAACAGTAATCCATGCTAGAATAAGATGTTAATAATGAATATTTTAATGTCTTGATCATAAAGTTATTCTCAGGTTAAGTAATAATACACTTTATTTAGGCATCCTCTGTTTTGTTAAATATTGTTTTATTTTTTCTTTGACCAGAAATATCAAGCAGAAGCGCTTAAAATCTCAGGCAAAAGTAATTCCTGAGTTGGTAGGTTCTCCTGTCCAGTCTACCTCAAGTAGGGCAGCTTATTCTACAAGCCACAAGACAAGTGCTAGTGTCTCTTCGGGTGTTACTTCTGGTGATTCTTCAGATTCAGCGGCATCATCAGAAAGAATGAGGAGAAATACACCTGTCACTCTAACAAATGGCTCTACATTATCTGGTGAGAAATGGAATGTTATATATTCACCTGTTGAGCACTCACGTTTGTAACATTGGTAGTTACTGTGGGTTTAGAGGAGAGAATAAAGAAGTAAGACATGACCTTGACATTCAAGGAACTTAAATTTAACAGAAGAGATTTAAGTAATACATGGAATAATTAGATTATATTTGATAAATACTGTTCTTTGCAAGTGGTGCAGCCACATTTTAAGCAAATTTGAATCATTCAGGTTTTAAATAATGTGATATAAGTACCACTGTTTGTGCAAAATTTGACATTTAAAAATTTCTTTAAATTAAAAAAAGGACTTGGTAATCATGTAAGTTTAAAGCTGATGACCTAGTAAATTCTAAACTGTTTATTTTATTACTATTTGGTGGTATAACTGTAGCTGACGCTGACCCTTTGTTAGCATTGTGCGAATGAGGCCATGGTGTGTACATACTTGCATATTGCTCTGAGTGATTTTGGTGACTTGTGATGATGGTATAATGATTACTGTTGTGATTTAAAATAGTAGGATCAAACAGGTAAAATGCAGCCAAATTTTAGAGACTGGCAAGTCTTGCAGAAAAGTTTGGATTACTTAATAGGGTCCCTTGTTGTGAAGGAATCACATGACGAATTCTGTTTCAGGAAGATTAATCAGTTTGGCAGTGATATGTGGGGAAGGAGAAGAATCTGGAAACATAGTCAACATGATGGGAAGTGGGATACAGTAGGAGCAGGCAGAGTGGGCAAACTGCAGAGCAATTTCAAAGGAAGGAACACGATTTGGTGACTGATACCCCTCTAACAGCCACTCTGTTCTTTGACGTAGAGTTGGGTTGTAATATGGAGCAGAATTTTGTCTTTCAGCAGTATGTTCCCACTCATTTTGATGCAATATTTATTTTGTGATAGGCATGCAAGAACTGAGCCTGGATGAAGGAGCAGGAAATTTGGTTTCCTATCTTGTGCCTACACTTGTGCATATACTCATTAAGTATTATGGTGGGGGGAAATGACCTGTACTATTTAAATTATTCATCTCACACCTTTTCTACCTTTTGTGTGTGTGTGTGTGTGTGTTGAAATGCTCTTTCTTGAGCTTGGAAGCCTGTATGGTACAACTATGCTGTTAGGAAGGGCTACTAGAAAGAGACCTGAAAGCCTACTGAAATACTGGACTTGAAATGATTGTCTTTTCTATAGGAAATACCTGTCTCATAACAGAAGGAAGAAGATAGTGGAGCTAATTAAATTTTTAATGAAAGCTTGTTTATAAAATATATAAATTGTATTTTCTGAATCCAAACCAGTATTAACATGTTACTTTCAGAAATAAGAGAACAAACTTGATTTCAGATGCTGATTATGTACCTTTTAATACCAAAATGTTATCAGCTATTCTTTGGAACGGTTTTAAAAAATATACTCTCCTTTTCAGAGTATTTTAAGAATCTGCTTTTAGTCTATTGTTACAAAATAACTGCTTGTGTGTAAAGATAGGAGAATATATGTAATGAACTGTTGATGCTTCATTTTTCTTAGAAAGTGAAATGGAAGATTCCTTAGGTACCTCTTCATCATCTTCAGCTTCAAATAGTTCAGAGGAAAGCAAAGAGAGTTCAGGAGCTCGTGAATCCTCCTTACGTAGTGGGCTGGCCAGGAGCAGGATGACCAGAACCAGAGCCGCTAAAAGAAAAACTGGTGAGAAGAGGCTCAGTGGTACTTTGGAGAAATGTATATCAAGAGAATTCAAAAGCTAAATATTGGATGGTTTATTTATTTATTTACTTAAAAACATTTTTTTTTTAATTTAAATTTTTATTTATTTTTTGACTGCATTGGGTCTTTGTTGCTGCACGTGGGCTTTCTCTAGTTTTGGCGAGTGGGGGCTACTCTTCGTTGCGGTGCATGGGCTTCTCATTGCGGTGGCTTCTCTTGTTGCAGGGAGCACGGGCTCTAGGTGTGCAGGCTTCAGTATATGCGGCGCTTGGGCTCAGCAGTTGCGGCACGCGGGCTCTAGAGTGCAGGCTTGGTAGTTGTGGCACACGGGCTTAGTTGCTCTGCAGCATGTGGGATCTTCCTGGACCAGGGATCGAACCCGTGTCGCCTGCATTGGCCGGTGGATTCTTAACCACTGCACCACCAGGCAAGTCCTGGATGGTTTACTGACTTAATGCATCTGCACATGATTACATGTCCTTTAGGCTTTTTTTTTTCTTGAGGTATAATTGACATATAACATTATATTAATTTCAGGTGTACAATGTAATGATTTGACATTTGTGTACTTTACAGAATGGTTACTGTGCGTCACCATACATAGTCACAAAATTTTCTTTTTTCTTGTGATGAGGACTTTTAAGATTTAGTCTTAGCAACTTTCAAATATGCAATACAGTATTATTAACGATACTTGCCATGCTGTACATTATATCTTCATAACTTATTTATTTTATAACTGGAAGTTTGTACCTTTTGACTCCATTCACCCATTTCACTCACTCCCTATGCACCCTACCCTCAGGCAACCACCAGTCTGTTCTCTGTATCTATGAGCTTGTTTTTTGTTTTGTTTTTGTAGATTCCACACATAAGTGAGATCATAGGGTATTTGTCTTTCTCTGTCTGACTTACTTCACTTAGCATAATACCCTCAAGGTCCATCTGTGTTGTCGCACATGGCAAGAGTCCATTCTTTTTTATGGCTGAGAAGTATTCGTGTGGGTGTGTACCTTTTTTATCCATTCATCCATTATCGAACACTTAGGTTGTTTCCGTATCTTGGCTATTGTGAATAATGCTGCAGTGAGCATGGGGGTGCACATATCTTTTCACATTCATGTTTTTGTTTTCTTTGGATAAACAGCCAGAAGTGGAATTGTTGGATCATATAATATTTCTATTTGTAATTTTTTGAGGAACCTCGATACTGTTTTCTATAGTGGCTGCACCAATTTACTTTCCCACCAGCCGTGCACAGGGGCTCCCTCTCCTTCACATCCTCACCAACACTTGTTATTTCTTGTCTTTCTGATGATAGCTATTCTAAAAGGTGTGAAATGATATCTCACTGTGGTTTTGATTTGCATTTCCCTAATGATCAGTGATGTTGAGCATCTTTTCATGTGCTTGTTGGACATCTGTATGCCTCTTATGGAAAAATGCCTCTTCAGATTCTCTGCTCATTTTTAAATTGGATTGTTTGTTTTTTTGCTATTGAGTTGTATGAGTTCTGGATATTAACCCCTGATTAGGTATATGATTTGCAAATATCTTCTCCCATTCAGTATGTTGCCATTTCATTTTGTTGATGATTTCCTTTGCTTTTTAGTTTGATGTAGTCTTGTTTATTTTTGCTTTTGTTGCTTTTGCTTTTGGAGTCAGATCTAAAAAATCATTGCCAAGAATGATGTCAAGGATTTTTCTACCCATGTTTTCTTCTAGTAGTATGATTTCAGGTCTTACATTCTTTAATCCACTTTGAGTTAATTTTTGTGTATGGTATAAGATAGTAGTCTAGTTTCATTCTTTTGCATGTGGCTGTCTAGTTTCCCAACACCATTTATTGAAAAGACTGTCCCTTACCATTTTTATATTCTTGGCTCCTTTGTCGTAAATTATCTGACCATATATGCATGGGTTTATTTCTGGACTCTCTGTTCTGTCCTTTAAACTTTTTAAATTTAGAAAGGTAAACTTGTTTTGGCATTAAAAAAATAAGGAACATCAGTACTAAAATGAAGTCATTTAAAAATGTTGAAATAAGGAAGACCTCTCTAATTTTACTGTTACTTTATTTTTAGGTCCAGTTTCTTTAGAAAATGGATGTGGTAGAAGAGCCACTAGAAAGAGAGTCTATTTAAGTGACTCTGATAACAATTTTTTGGAGACTGGTGAAAATCTAAAAGCCAGAGCTGGAAGTAACCGAAAAGTGCTACGAAAGTGTGCTGCTGTGGCTGCCAATAAGATAAAGTTAATGAGTGACGTAGAGGAGAATTCTAGCTCTGAAAGTGTCTGTTCTGGCCGTAAGCTGCCTCACCGCAATGCTTCTGCTGTAGCTAGAAAAAAGTTACTACATAATTCTGAGGATGACCAGAGCTTAAAGTCAGAACTTGAAGAAGAGGAACTAAAAGATCAAAATCAACCATCACCATTGTCCAGTTCTCATGCTACCCAGAATACAGAAAATGGAGATTCAGAGTCAGAAAGTGATTTGCGGGTAGCGCGGAAAAATTGGCATGCTAATGGTTACAAGTCCCAAACTGCAGCAACTTCTAAAACAAAATTTCTTAAGATAGAGTCTTCTGAGGAAGACTCTAAAAGTCATGATTCAGATAATGGACGTAACAGAACTGCTGGCCCATCAACATCTTCGCAGAAACCTAAGGCAGAAAGCATCTCAGAGGAAGAGGAGGAAGCAAATTCTGAACCAAGAAAATATGGTGGTAGGAGGTACAACACAGGTCGCAAGAATGCTGCTTTCCTTAAAAAAGCAAAAATCTTCAGTGATTCAGAGGACTCTGAATCTGAAGCAGAAGATGGAGAAGACGGTAGATGTCATAAAATGGAAATTAACCCGAGTTCAGGGAATGTGAAGTGTGAACCTATTGCTGGGTCCCAGTGTTTTTCAGATCATGTATCTGAAACTGATCTGGATTCAGATGATGACAAGAAAACAAAAGAAAAACCAAACAATTTTATGAAAGGTAATTCAAAACATTTAACCTTGGTTCACTGATTTTTCTCACTGTCCTTTTTTTTTTTATAGCATACATGTCTTTTCCCCCCATAAAACTTTTCTTTGCCACCTGTTTAGTTTTGCTTATGTAACAGGAAGCCTTGGCCATAGCTGTTTTTTTTCTCTTTTTGTCTTTTTTTTTTTTTTGTGGTACGTGGGCTTCTCACTGTTGTGGCCTCTCCTGTTGCGGAGCACAGGCTCCGGATGCGCAGGCTCAGCGGCCATGGCCCACGGGCCCAGCCGCTCTGCAGCATACGGGATCTTCCCGGACCAGGGCACGAACCCATGTCCCCTGCATCAGCAGGCGGACTCTCAACCACTGCGCCACCAGGGAAGCCTCATAGCTGTTTTTAATAGAGATTTCAGTTCTTATAATGGAATGGGGATATTGTATTGGCTATGGGCTTAAGAAAAGCAGAGGCCGGCACATTTATAAGCTGTTGGTGATAATAGTTTGAGGAGAGGAAAGAAAAGGGTTGAAAGGAATGTGATAAGTAATAATAATAATAGCAGGAGCTTCCCTGGTGGCACAGTGGTTGAGAGTCTGCCTGCCGATGCGGGGGACACGGGTTTGTGCCCCGGTCTGGGAGGACCCCACATGCCACGGAGCGGCTGGGCCCGTGAGCCCTGGCCGCTGAGCCTGCGCGTCCGGAGACTGTGCTCCACAACGGGAGAGGCCACAACAGTGAGAGGCCCGCGTACCACAAAACAAAATAACAAACAAACAAAAATAATAATAGCAGCTAAGAACAGTTACCAAGTTACCAAGCTATTTCTTATCAGGAAGTTTTTCTAAGTGCTTTACATTTATTTATGAACCAGTTTAGTCTTCATATCTTTTATGAGATAAGTACTATTATTATTATTATGTCCATTTTACTGATAATAACTCTGGAGCATGGAGAATTTAGATAACTTTCTGAATTAAGATTGTCCTGGTAAATGGAGATTGAAAAGTATTAAAGAGCAAGAGGCATCTAAAGCTAAGACTAACTGTAGTGTGTGATGGAACCTGTGAAGTTAAGAAGTTTCAGGGAGGCTGAGAGTGATGAGTTTGCATACTTTAGTGCAGTGATGAAGAGAGTGCAGTTTGTATTCATGTAAATAAAATACTCTAGTGTCAGGTGCTTTGTGTATATAGACAGAAAGGCATGGGATGTTATTGATGGGAGTATGTTATACTTGTGGATGGTGCTGAGGCTGAAAAAGTCACTGTTCTAAAGTAGTAAAAGCCCAACCCATTCACCGCCACCCTCTTTCCAAGTTAGAAAGAATCTCGGACTTCAGTTGTTTAAAATGTTGAACATTTAATTCCTTTAGACTTAATCTTCTATTAAAGATTAAAAGAGTACTCTTTAATTTTTAGACTCTGCATCACAAGACCATGGACAAAGCAGAAAAGTTGCCAGGAAGAGGGTCTGTTCCAGTGACTCAGACAGCAGTTCGAAGGTGGTTAAGAAAGCATCAAAAGCCAAAACGGGTCTCCTAAGAGTTCCTCGAAGATGTGCCACCACCGCTGCTACTAGGATCAAGCTAATGAGTGATGTGGAAGACGTCGGTTTAGAAAATGTGTGTACTAGAAGCAAAAAGGGAAGGAAAAAGTCCCTCCATTTTGCATGTACCACAGCTAAGAAGGTAGTGAGTGATTCTGAGGGAGATGTAAACTGTGACGTGCCAAACGAACAATATGGCTGTGAAGGGAAGCCACCTGAAGCCGACTCAGACGGTAGTACAAAAAGTATTAATCAGTCTTTAAATGAAGACTCAGACTCTGAAGGTATGTTGAATTCAAGACACAAGAACAGGCATACTAGTAGTCACAAAACAAATGTTGCACCTTCTAAAACAAAGAATTCCTTGATTGGGTCTTCGGAGGAAGATTCAAAAAGCCATATTCCAGGGAACGAGACTGGTAGAAAATGTTCTTCTGAGTCAACTCCGGTGCAAAAGGCTACTGCAGAGAATAACTTTGAAGAGGAACTGAATTATGGGCTACGCAGGTGGAATGGCAGAAGACTCAGGACCTATGGGAAGGCTCCTTTCAGTAAGACAAAAGTGATGCGGGATTCGCAGGAAGCAGCCGAGATGGCAGAAATGAAAAGGAAGAGACTGCATCCTGAATTGGAAAATGTGAAAGCTTCTGAAACAACAGGGAGCTCAAAGTGTGGACCTGACACTAGTCCCAAATCTGATTCAGATTTGGGGTCTGCCCCTGAATCAGATGCTGACTTTACTGATGATACAAAAACCAAAAAGAGGAAAATGAAAGGAAAAGCAAAAGTAGTTAGAAAAGGTAAAACTTTTACAGCTAACGTATCTAAAACCGTGAGACGACAAAGACAAAGCAAACGTCCTAGGTTAAACGTGGATGATAATGACTGGGAGGATGTGGACTATGCAAAATCTAAAAGAGTTCTTCGGCGTTCAAAAATAAAGACGAGAAATCAGGGTAGGAGGACCGTGAGATACCATGATGGGGATGACGATAGAAGCTTAGAAAATGTGTTAGATTTTGATGATTGCACCTTATGACCTTGAGGGAAAACCAGTTCATTTAAAGAGGGAATGGACTGGAATTTATAGTGAAAGCTGGCTGTTGAAATTATTTTTTGTCCTACAATTCAGGGAATATATTTATATTTTTCTATGAAAAGTTATGAATGTGACTAAATCATGACTGTTATTTTTATTTGCACTTGCTTGCCTTTGTAGCAGCATTCAGCACAGGTGCCAAAATATGCTTCATTTTGGGGGCAGATCTACTTTGACAGTATTTACATATAGCAAGAGTTTGAAATACGTTAAACACTAGACATTCTGGTTATCAAAACCAATGAGCATTACTTTCATGGTAGCAATTGTCATACAGTTATTTTCAGAATTCGTCAAGAGGTGGTAGTTTCTAATCCCAGTCCTATTGTAGTATGAATTTCATGTGACCTTTGTTTACAGATTCTTCATAAATATTCTGTGCATACTGACATAACAATTGTGGGAGGGGTAACCATGATTAGTAGGCAAGGTACCTACCACTTTTTTCTTTCCCTGGCTACTTGAGTAGAATGCATTATACCAGATTGGTCATTTTCATTGAAATGGTTTCCAATTTTTGTTTCAAAGCCCTGTTGGGTCTTTCTCTTTTTCTTTATTTTTAAGGAAAATATCATCCATTATATTTTATAAACTTGAATTTATAAAGTGCTGGTAAATTATTATTTTTTTTAACGTTTGTGCATTATAAACCTCTAAGGCCAGACCATAGTACTAGCATTTTCTTTTAAATTGTGCACTAACAAAATGCTATATAATTTGTCTTTCCAAGATCTCCTGGTTTCCATGTACGGAATTTAACCAAAATCTTGGTCTTCCATAGTCTTACTCTGTGAAATAGAGGAGTTTGTGTGCCTTAGATTTAGATAAAGTGTGTTCTTTAATAGAGTGTACAGGGCTAAAAGAGTAAATTATGTGTAATTTCCCCCCATCTCTTGAAATTGTAGAGTTGATTTTTGTTAAGAGTGCAATCACAAATCTCATTTATATAGGAAAATAGTTAAATGTCATTCTCCATCTCTTTTAGTCTACTGCTGCCATGTGCAATCCCAAGCATTCTTTGCTGGTGCAACTAAGTATCTTTATTAGTGACCTCTAGTTTAAATCTAAGAAACTGTCATGTGTTGTTGGAAAATAATTTTGAAATCCACTTAAAGCGTAACTTTTACATCATCAAATACCATAGTACACTTATTTTCGAGCCAAATATTTTTACTTGATAGGTTGTGCTACTCCAAACAGTATAGGTGGCCATTCCTAGCTTGTTTGTGCCTGAAGATGGACTTGATTCAAGTGGTTTACATATTTCGTAGCTAAAGGGGTATGTTACAGTACTCCCACCCTTTGTTATTTATTGGCCCTAACTGTGTTTGGTTTCAGACAAAATTAACCCTTTTCTCCTGTGTATCCTTAAGGTGGCAGATAAGGAAAAGCATCAGACTCTGGTATCAGTGTTAGAGTGTTCTTAAGTGTTGCTACTTTTTAGTTATCTTTTCCAGTTGACATGGTAGAAGGTACTTTCTCTTTCTACTCTGGTATAAGGGGAAGGATGTTCTTAGACATTACCAACTGAGGTAGGTGGTATACCTACCTCTCCTTTGGTTGTTGAGAGAGCTATCACCACTTCAAAACTATGATGCTTTTCTTCTCAAAGCTCGTGTTAACTGTATTGTTAACAGATTGAGTCAGGGTAATTGTCCTTGACTACTGACCTGAAAAAAATTAATGGCATGCTCTTCCTTAATTTTAAGAAATGGTGATAGATGTCGTATCCATTAATTTATTTTAACTCTTCTTAAGCTTCTCTGTTTTATATCTATTCTCAGGGTTATAACTCCATGTTTACCATCACCTGGAAAAAGGTACCAAAAAAATCCATAAATAAATATGGAATATATTCATAAATACATCAGTTCTTTTGGTAAAATGATACTTTGACCATTTAGGCTTCATCAATAGAACTAGTCTTATCTTTTGGACTGAATTAACTGAATTGATTGGCTGGTCAACCGTTCATAATTGTTCATTTTGTCCAAAATGGTTAGGCCTTTGTGTGTAGAAGCAGTATTTTGGTTTCATCTGAAAAACAAACAAACAAACCCCCCCAAAAATTGGCCTGGTGACTTTGAAAGCATGGTTGACAATGGTAGCTTCTCAAGTTCTGAAGTAAAACTAAGGGATTATAGAAAGAATCATTTTTATGGGTTTTTTTGGTCACGGTGCTATTCCTAAGGTTAACTTTGAATATGTGACACACACTGCTAAGTACCTTTAAGGAAAATTAATAAATAATTAATAGTTCAAAATGTTTACATTGAGCACTAGAACATGTTTGACTTTTTTTCTACTTTATGTGAAATGAGCAGGGATTTAATGCACAGATGTACTTTAATATGTTTGGGATCAGTTTGTATTTTTCTTGTGAAAAAAGACAAAAGGTTACAAAGTGAATGTGAACTGATCCAGAAGTAAGTGCTATAGCTTTCAGTTGCACTTGAAGTAACTTAATGATGTATATGAAAAAAAGACTACTGTGGTTGTTTATGTCCAAAGTCCTATGATTTTATTCATTTATGGTTAAAAAAAAAAAGGTTTGAGGTGTATTTAGATTTGATTTTTGATTCCTTTGAAAGACTAATTTTACCAAGCATATTAAGACAAAAAGATTTCAGACGTTAAAAAAAAAAAGGTGAGGTTTAAAAAAGCTTTTTTTCCCCCACTTCCTGCTTATTTAAAAAGGGTATACTGACAATGTGTAGTAACTTCTGAATAAAAGGAAAAGTTTATCCCATTTTCAGATAATTCCTAGGGTAATCATTCTCCCTTTATTTTAGGGATTAAACCCTTTGTCAATTTAGTAATCCTTGAAAGAATGATAAAGCATTTATTTACTCACAGCTTCTAAGTTACAACAAAAAAGTTTCTTCTAGATAGTTAAGAGTTGTACCTAAAAAATAAATTAGTTTTATAATAAGAGAATGGGGGGAAATAACTTATGTTTTAGGAAAAGGCTCTTCAAAACCTAGAAGTGCAAATGGGAAAAGGAGACGTAAACCAATAAACATGCCATCTGAAGGTAACTACTGTCCAAAAATAAGACACGTCACTGAATCCTTCACACTCCATTGCTTGATGACTTCTTAAGTAAAAATTGTTATTTAGAGTAATGTTGGGTCCATACTGTGTTCCCTGTCCCTCTTCCAGCCTTTTTTTCTTTAGAATAATCAGAACACAGAATTTATTAACTTCACTGTATGGTATTAAAAACTAAAATGAAAGGATTTTATTAATCTCTCCTGTCAGTACAAATTGAATTTGTGTTACCTGAAAAAAATGAGAGGTTTGTATATCAGTAGATTGCAAGAACATTGTTAAAGGTGCATACAATATTTTTGGTTTTCCTTTCTACTCAGTTGTACTCGTTTTTTGAGTAATATTTAAATGGCTAGAAAAGGTTTTTTTGCCTGCCTTTTTAGAGCTGAAATGCCATCTCCACTCTTTTCATTGATACTAAGTCAGTATATTTACTTTATCAGGTATCTTGTGGTTGTCATCAAATCCTTTAGTACGTACATTGTATAGAAATTATAGTTCACTTATTCTAGTATGATGGAGTTTAACAAAGCACCTTCATTGTAGAAGAACTTTCCGCCTGTTAATTATTTAAGTTATATCTCTCAACTTCTGCTGTGGGTATCAGGGAATAATAAAGCAGAAACCCTAAGAAATTTGCAACCTAACAGAATAAGACTGTCTCTTATTCTAGTATTCGGGAACACACATACCAGCTCAAATACATTTGTCAAAGCTAGGGAGAAAATGGAGCATTGTGGAAGAATCTAGTCCAACTTGATTTGTAAATGCTAATCCTACTTATAGCTCAAATTGTGAATTTAATGGAACGAACTGAAGTGTGAAAAGTATAATGGTGAGGGCTGTGTTGTGTTTTCTCACATTTTAAGAAAAGTTTTTATAGCTGTTTCTTAAAATTGTATATGTTGCCTAAGGATACATGGGAATTCTCAAAGTTAAGAGAAACTTTTACCAATCACTCATAATCTGCCAAACTGGTTCCTAATGTGTTGTTAATTTGGTAGAAGAATATCAAGACTCTTACTTGGTATCTCTTCAAAGATTGCCTTTATGGATTTGATGGAGGGAGGAGGGGTGGGGGCACTCACAGCATTTGAGTCCTACAGATTTGCAGGCTCTATCTTTGGCAGCATGCAAGTCGCTACAGACTATTTGTCAAGACCGATCATTTCATTGAATTTAATTATCAGTGCTACAGCATATTGTCTGGTCACACCTTAGTTTTTACATTAATTTTAAGGTAAGTTTTATCATTTATTAAAATCTTTAATGGGAATTAGGACTGTAAAGAGAAAGAGGCATTCTGAAAATTGAAATGAGATCACACAGACTATGTGGACTGCAGCAGCCAGCCCTACTTACTGTTGGTTCCACAAGGAAAATTATATAGAAATTATTACCTTTTTCAATCAGTGGTTAAATGTTAAAGGAATCTTTAATTTTTAATAGGTTGAAGTTGATTTCCTAAGTTTTGATCCACCCTTAGTCCTTGGACTGTATGGACATATTCAGTTCATCTGTAAAATTCTACCATTTTAGTGGAGCTTGTCAGAAAGGCACATCTTTAATTTTTCACTCCCACATGAGAGCTCTACTTTAACTTTTTCTAAATTAGCTCGTTACCACGACTGAGTCAGCATTGACACCTAGGAACAAATTTTTTAGACAACTGAAGTAGTAGAGTATAATAAATTTAAGTCATCATAATTATAAGCAAAGGCTTTTTTTTTTTTTTTTAAACTACTACGAGCCTTCTAGCTGGTTAAGTCTGTGAGGTCTGCAACATCCAGTCAATTTCCATTGCAGCTCATCTTTACCTCTTGTCTTAAGCAACTCTCCAACCTTTATTCATTTGTGATTTCTTCTCATGCAGGCAGAATGCAGGGCTACAGTTCGTTGTGAGCCAGGGGAAACTGGAGGGAGTCAGATGTTCTTGCAAAGGGGCTGCCGTTGGACTGTGTGGCCCTGCTGCTTTTCATTCGTAACTAATAAAGTAGATGGAAAAGCCAGTATTTACTTCTGATATCTTCTTATCCTGCCTATGTTAGTCTGAAATGATGTTAAGATCTCTCTGAAAAAATTCATTAAGCAGATAAATGTAAGATCCCTGAATTCATACTTCATATAGTCTTTATCAGATTTTTAGAAAAAAAGTTGCAGTAGCCATCACAACTCTTGTGAGAATCATTATATGACTGTTACCAATTAATTGCTCCTAGAGATGAAAGAAAACTAGAGTCAGATTAGCTGTAGATGCAAAACAAAACAAGGTTCTATGTACCCATCATTGAATGAATTAAAGACTTAAGTTCATGTGTTCAACCACAGAAGTGACCAAACTAACAGAGAACAGCTCTTGGTTACAGAATTATTTCTGACAGTCCCTTGACCTGACACTGCCATACTACAGACATTGACTTCTCAGTGTTACCAACTCCCCCTAGAAAAATGTTAAACCCAGCGAGTTACAGAAAACACTACTCTATAGCCCTTCTCTAAAGAGACTTTCTGGAAATTTACGCTGTAAGGAATATCAGTAAATGCTATTTGCTTCCTGAGTTTTGGTCATTTCACTGCCTATCAATGAAGGAGAGAATGAAGAAAGAACATCTCATATCTGCTCTGATAAGAGGCTTGCAGGACAGAGGGTATGACTTGCAACTAAAATGTTTCCCCTTTATAGGGATTTGATTTATCCGCCAATCACAGTGACCAATAATGTCTGTACTTAAAGTATATGAAATAGGCTAGCATATTTTCATTTTGATTCAGACATTCTTTTATATTTTTCCAGTATCAAATTTGTTTCTAATACTCCCAATTGAAATGCTGATAAGATTAAAATTGTTTATGCTTCTGTAGCAGTGATATGAAGTTTATTTTGGATTTAGGAATACAATTTTGTATCATGAAGTATCATAATTGGAATATGAATGATCCTTAAAATACAGAAGCTAGAGATTGCTGCTCTGAATCAGAACTGTAATGTCTATATCTAGGTTTCTATTCACTACAGACTATATCAGAATACATAGTGATCTCTGAGTTATAATTTAAAGTGGTCATCTAGGTAAACTGTGATGGAGCACTATTAAAGATGTAAATTTTCACTCTACTAGTGAAGTTTTTACCATACCCAAATAGGGAATCATTTACAGAAAAGCAACAATGCCTCTAGCACTCAGTGACTGTTCCAACACCTGTGGCTGACCCAAGACCATCTAGGACAGTAGGACTTTTGGGATTATACTGATTTGTTAGTAGTAAATGACACGATCACAGATGTATTTTTAGAGCAGTATCCTCCAAAAATTTTAAGCTTGTACCCTAATACATAAATTGGACTTCTCTCTAACCCTGAATTATCCTGTATATATTTCTAAAAACTGTTTGTGATTTTCTCAAGGACAATAAAACACTTTATAATTTACTAAGTTCTCAGTAATAAAATTAACACTGACTTACATGTATCTATTATTATATTTTAAAAAGTTCACCACTGTCATTCTTCTGTCTTCCTCAGATTGTTTTTATGAAATTCCCATTTTATGGTCTAAGTCTTCAGAGATAACAGCTTTATCAAGTTGAAGTTGCTTATACAGTATAACTTATTCCTGTATTCTCTCCCCTCTGGACATAGTTCATATTTCCTTAAAGCATGTTTAAAAGGCTAATTATAGTTTCTTCTGTAGAATCTTAACTTTTCCCTTATTTTGGATTACAAATGTCTTAAGAGTTGGTATTACTAGGTTCCTAAGTTGTCAGTCAGTATAAGTACTTTCATCACTACATTAAAAAGGAATTAAAATAAATAAAAAGGAATTAGTTAATGCAATTTAAATCATTTTGTCCCACAGAAAATTTTAGTGTAATAGGATTTTATCTATACCATTCAACTGGATATGTTGTTGGGAATGAACCAATTGCCTTTTTTTTTTTTTTTTTTGCGGTACGCGGGCTGCTCACTGTTGTGGCCTCTCCCGTTGCGGAGCACAGGCTCCGGATGCGCAGGCTCAGCGGCCATGGCTCACAGGCCCAGCCGCTCCGCGGCATGTGGGATCTTCCCGGACGGGGCACGAACCCGTGTCCCCTGCATCGGCAGGCGGACTCCCAACCACTGCGCCACCAGGGACGCCCCAATTGTCTATTTTTAATATTTTTTTCAACATGCAAATGGATGCAGTTTGTTGACTGATAATAGCATATCCTTATCTTACCATAAAGTACAAATTTCACCTTAATTTTGCCATATATTTTTAAAAACTTCATCTGTTGTAGCACATTTATATTCTAGCATTTGCTTAACATTGATTCAATGTGCTAAAGATTCACTTTGAATCCAGGGTTGGTTTGCTGAGACAGTAGTTTATAATTTAAAAACATTGTTTGAAGTGGTAAAGATACCACTTTAAGCCAGTCCTCCTTTCACTCCCCAATTTCATGTGCAGGGGACTCCACAGAGCCCAACAAAGGGTGTGGAGTGGGGGCGGGGGGGGGGTGGTGGGGGTGGACCTGCTGCATGGAGCCCCGCCCTGCTGAGTAGCTCAGCCTGCTAAAATGCCATTTTTGCAATGCCGTGGGACTTATACTGAGCACATCATGTCTTTAGAAATAGAGTTTCACTGGAAAAACAAATAGAAGACTGAGGCGTTTGTGGGGGGTTGCTTTTAGCAGAGTAGTTCCTAATCTACTTTGGGAGAACTTTCATGGGTCTTGGAGAAAGCACAAAGCACATCTTTGAAACGAGTTTCATAGACTTAAGGTAAAATCTGAAGGGTTTTTCTTTTGAGTGTGGAAGACCTTCCTCATAATCCTTGCTCTGTTGTTAATGAACATGTCAATCCACAGAAGCCATTTTCACCTGTACTCATTTGCCCTTGGTGACAGAAAGATACACATCTCCCCTCACAAAAGGAAAAACTAAGAAGGCTGGTAATGTGTAGTTTCACTGCTACAGAGTAACCGTGTTGATAGCTGAGAAAACCCTTACTTTCTCTCCTTAGCAGTGAAGAGGATATAGTGGAAGTGAGTCCTCCAGACGTGTGGTGATTTCAGTATCTGCAGCCTTTCCTTATCAACTGCCGAATGTCTGGAAACATGAGGCAGGGTCCTACAATCTCACCCCCCAGCAAGACTTGTGAACCTTTAAGACAGTTTTAGATAGTTTGACTCAGTGGCAGCAAGACTAGATTGCCAACAGATAAGGCCCAATATTCAGGGGCTGATGAACTTCAGATGCATTTTTATCAAGAGATATTTTTGCCCCAGATACTTTTGCTCATTAATCTTGTATTTGAAACTTGAAAATACAGCATTCAGATGTTGGCAAAAATAAAAATGATATGAGCCCATCTAAGCTGGTAGATGTGCAGTGGTAGCCCAGCACCATGGGGCAGCTCAGCACAGCCCCACTAAGATCCATCTGAGCTACCTTGGAGGCTGCCTCAGGCCACATGAAGGACCTGCTTCTCTAGTGTGCCTTTTGTCCTGCCTTTTGGCTGGTGGATCCCGTCACAGTTTCTAGCTCACAGCTACACTTCCTCAAAGGAAGCTTTCCTTGTCCCTTACGAAGTTAGGTTTCTAGAGTATTTCTCACAGCACCCTGTGCTTCCTTATAGCAACTATACTTGTGTGTGTAGAGTTCATTTCTTTTAGAATATTTAGCCTGATCCTCTGTGTGCCCAGCATATACCAGCTCAGAAAGTATCTGAATAATAGTGAAACTAGGATTTAATCATTTCAGTTATATAAAATGCTGAAATTATTTGAAAAAAAATGAATCTAGGATGAAAACCACATTTCAGTTATATAAAACTAATATACAGTTCCTTTTTATCTACTAGTTACCCATGTAATTTTTTTTGACTGAAGGAAACATTGGTGTTGGAACTAAAACCTTAACGATCTTGAAGTAGGGCTGATGCTGTATCATCAGTCATGATGGCATTTCCTTGTTTAGGTTCTAGGAAAATTATTTCAGAAATCATATTGAGTATTTTAAAGTAATTCAACATAGAGTATTAGAAATGATACCAAAAATTTAAAACCTACAAAGTTCTATTGAAAAAATTCAGATTTTTAAAAAGTGCTTTTAGGTTAGTAGCTTTAGGTTAGTGACTGAACGTACTTAACTCCATTCTTACAAGTCTGCTACTGCTTTGAGTGACAGTTATCCTTCCAGATTGCAAAGTATGCCAGGTGCAAGGGATCGTAGCTTCTACCCAAGACTTCCTTTTGTAGATAAGGAAATGGAAGGTTGTATCAATGTCGAAAACGTATCATTGACGATGATCATTTATGTTTTTTAATTTAGCAATGTGAGTAGTTTTAACATTTATTGTTGAGGAATGTAAGTAGTAGTAAAATCTTGTGTTACAAGATTTTTCCATTTATATGAACTTTCACTCATTTTTCAGAATCTGTTCTAGAGACAGAGACCCCAATACAAAAATGAGAACATGTATGCATAATCAGAAGGATGCAGTGCAAATGCCTAGTGAAACTCTGAAAGCAAAAATGGTGCCTGAGGAAGTTCCCCGCAGATGTGCCACTGTTGCTGCAAATAAAATAATGAGTAATCTAAAGGAAACGATTTCAGGACCAGAAAAGGGGTGGATTAGGGAGAGTAGCAGAAGACTGCCCCGTCGAAATGCTGCTGCTGCAGCTAAGAAAAATTCCTGAATGTTTATAAAGAGGATGACACAACCATAAATTCTGAAAGTGAAAAGGAGCTAGAAGATATTAATAGAAAAATGCCTTTTTTAAGGCGGTTCAGATCCTGGAAAGAAAAAGCACAGTAGTGACTATGAAAATGTAGAGTAGAATTGAAAACCAGGGGCCACAAGTAAACTGGCAGTTGCATTCTGCTCCTAGCTCTAAACGTTAATCCCTTGTTGGCACCTTCGGAGGAATTTCTAAAAGCCATAATCCAGTGGGTCAAAGTGGGAGGACGGCTTCCTCCTAGTCAGCCCTCGTACAGACACACGTTACAGAGAATTCTGGAGGGGAAATAGATTGTGGAGCCTGTAGCTGGAGAGGCGGAAAGAAAAGACAAATGGCCTGTCATGAGATTATTCCTTTCCAGAAAGGGAGGGCCTTGAAGAAATCTCTTGATTCTTCAGAGGAAGAAAATAATGGGAATTGTACAGGCTTGAGATTTCAAAATCTCAACCTGATGCTAATTTTCAGCGTTCTGCACTACAGTATAAAATTTCAGACCACCATGACTATAGTGTCATTAATGAAATAAGAGAAAAAAAGGCACATTTCAAGAGGAAGTGCCATTGAGCCTATTTGACTTTTTTTTTCTTTTTTTTTTTTTTTTTTTGCGGTACGCGGGCCTCTCACTGTTGTGGCCTCTCCCGTTGCGGAGCACAGGCTCCGGACGCGCAGGCTCAGCGGCCACGGCTCACGGGCCCAGCCGCTCCGCGGCATGTGGGATCCTCCGGGACCGGGGCATGAACCCGCGTCTCCTGCATCGACTCTCAACTACTGCGCCACCAGGGACGTCCAAGCCTATTTGACTTTTGATTGAAGCAAATACTTTAACAAGATCCAGTCCCCATAATTCACAGCCCCCAAAGGTATAAACAACTTAAACTATAGAAGGACCTGGGGTTCAATGATGGGGATGTTGATAAATGAGTTCTGAAGTAGAGCGTTGGAAATAGACAATTAGAGAAAATCCATTAGTATTCTTCTTTTGTTTATAATACTGGAATTCATACTGAATGGTGACCACTTGATATGACTAATTCAGGGAACATATATTTTTCTATGAAAGCTATGAATGTGACTATCACAACTTTTTCTCATTTTTACTTTCATGTAGCAGCATTTACAGAGATGGCCAAAATGTGCCTCACTATGAGGCAGATCTTAGTTTTAATGACATAGAAAATAAAAAGTATAGATCAAAACAGTCATATTTTTAGATGATACAGTCACATCCTCTTATGTTTCTCTATAGCACCTTAAAAGAACTTTATGAACTTATTACAAATTTATTACAGTCTCATCACAATGGCAGCATGTCTGGGCTATTTCAGTCCTTCACTAGGATTGGAAAATCTGGTCTTGATACTATAAAGAACTTATTTGCAATGAGGTTTAATTTGTTAATAGTTGAAATTAAAATCACCAGATTAAATGAACGCACTGTCAAATCTTTTTAACATGGTAACATGCTATTGGAAAACTGAATTGTTAGAAGCAAGCTGTTCTCCCATTTAAAAATATCTGTGAATATTAATATAAGATTTGCATGTGTAAATCTGAGAAAGTAAAATATAGAAACTTAAGGGTTTCTATTCCTTTTTCATTAGACTAATGTAGTGCATATTTTTTGGTTATACAGATCAACTGAGTGTCTTGATTACTTGAGAAATTTGTGGTTGCATGTCTGCTTAAAAAAAGGCTTTTTGTTGTCATTTTCTTTTTCTTAGCATAAGCCAGAGTATTTCTAACCTACGGAGTCTGTGTTCTTTGCTCTGTTTATAGTATATTTTCATCTGAAATACTGATACCAGTAACTTGTTACTAGTACAGGTGAGAAAGGGAAGAATTCCTAATAAACTGCTAATATTTTTAGGTGCATGAGGTTTGATTTTTGATCTTTAATGAAATGTTTAAACCCATTTTCAGTCCCATATTTACACTTAATTTCATAGAAACTTCTTATTGGGTATGCTGTGTCCTCAACAAATGCCATAAAATGAAAATGTTAAAAATCTCAGTTTAAGACTATTTTATTCAAAGTGTTTTGACAAGTTCAGTGTCATGAAAATTTCATTTTGAAATTATAACTTACTGTGGTGGGGTTAATTTCTGTCAGTACTTGAGATTGTATCATCAGCCTTCTTTCATAGTGGAATCCCTTTTCTGGTTGACTTTTTAATTTGAACATATACGTGCCTTTTTTTAAGTGTTTGGCCTAAATTTATTGTAACTGCATGAAGTAAGCATTTGTTTAAAATTTAACATTCTTGTAAAACTCTCTCTCTCTGAAATGTATGCAGAATTTTAATCATGGCTAAATGTGCTATCATTACCCTGTTTATAATTTTAATCAGCTTTCCACAAGTGATTTTTTTCATAATGTAATTGAAATCAAATTTAGGATCTTACTGGTAAAAATGAAGCTATTTTATTGAACAGAAGGACTAAGTGATGCCCAAACTTTTATTCTGCAATTCAGTCATTCTATAAAACCAAGTAACCCAGGAGTGTTCATGCAGTTTTAAAATATTACACTGGTAATCTTGTATATTCTAGCTTGCTAGCTATACCCAAAGTTTCCTAAGCTCTAACTGGATAGCAATTTGGTCTTATTGTTTATACTTAAATGTTCAAATTTCTTCAAAACTCAATATATTATTTTGCAGTAATGTGTAAAATTGCTAAATACTGATTTTATGGAAAGGCTTGTTCCACTTCTTTAAACAAGATGTTTCTAGCAACAGATTTCTGAGATTTTTTTTTTAATCTCAAGAGGCTCCCCCGACCCCAAATTAGCACTTAACTTTGTTACTATTTATTGATAGGGTTTCAGAATGTAAGCAATGCCCTCTAGTTTCAGCACAACTAAATCTAGGTGAATGGACTTTTTTTTCCGTTGCAATACTGGGTATTTTCATTTACACTATGGTATAGTGTCCCTTTTCTCTCCTGCTTGGATTAGTGCTCCGTTAACTTTGTCTCGATTAAATTTGAAAGATGAGAACCAATTCAAAAATTACATACTTTGCTTATTAATGAAAGGCTATTTAAGACGAAAACAAACTTTGTATTAGAAATGGCCAAGTCTTAAAAAAGAAGCAACTATTTTTGCATTAAGTCTTTTAGATCAGCTTGACAAGCATCAGCTTTTGAAATGTGACTTCCTATTGCCAGAGTAAAGGCTCATTTTTACAACACCGCGAAGCACTGTATTTCTTCCTGCCCTCCTCTGTCCACTGTCCCTAGGACGCGCCGGGCTGGCACCTACCTGGGGCGGTCGCGGTTTGAAGCCGGGTGCTTAATAAACCAAAGCTCACCCAGCCACTCCTAACGGAGAAGAAAACGGAAACGGATTTAAAGAAGGAAAGGTAACCTGGCTGCCCTCTTCCCGGAGCGCTACAAACTGGGGCTGGGGCAGCCGAGCCCCGCCCCTGCCCGTTACCTGCCGGACGGGAGGCCCCGCCCCCTGGCTCGCCTCTCGTTTCTCGCCTCTCTAGCCCGCAGTCATCCGATCTCTCGGTGGCCCCGCCGAGCTCAGGCGGCTGAAGAATAAACGCTCCGGGCTTGCGCCGCCGCAAGGACCGGGGCGCATGCGCGGGGGTGGTGCCCCCCCCCCCCCCGGGGGGGCGGGGGCGGTATGCGGTGGTGATCAGGGGCGCTTGCGCGGGGCGCCTGCGTCGTGCTGTGGAGCCGCAGTTCGGCCGGGAGGGTGTGAGGGCGGTTATGGCAGCCACGTTCTTCGGGGAGGTGGTGAGGGCGCCGTGCCGAGCCGGGACGGAGGACGAGGAGGAGGAGGAAGAGGAGGGGAGGAGGGAGACGCCCGAAGACGGGGAGGTCCGGCAGCAACTGGCGCGGAAGAGGTGAGGTCTTGGGCGCGACGTCGCAGACCCGGCCTGGCGGGCGCAGGAGCAGACGCGCAGGCCCAGGGGTCGCGGCTGCTCCGCGCTCGGCACCGATCCTCGAGGGGCACAGGGGGTCCAGACAGCTCCGGGGGCGCCGGGTGGAGGCGGCTCGCGGGGCTTGCTGCAGGCTCCGTGCAGCCGTCAGATCCTCGCGTCTTTAAAGGCATCCTTTAGCTTTGATGCAGGTGGTTTCCTGCGGGCTTGTTAGGTTTTCCAGCGCTGCAGGACTGTCTTCCCGCTCCAGGTTTGTCGTGTCTTTGGTTTATGGACATAAGACAGGTCTTTTAGAACTTTCTTCTCCGCCGCACACCTCAGTTAGTATTATGTATCAGTAGCAGATGGATATGTCTTTTTAAAAAATGGATTATTTCCAAACACACAGACACTGGAGAAAATAGTAAAATGACACTTTAAGCCCATCCAGTCACGTAAGTTCAACAGTTATGAAGATTTTGCCACATTCATTTTATCTCCCTCCACCCCCTAGGTGGGTCCCAGTCACCGTGGCCTTTCACCGCTACAGTTTTCCGAATGCGTCTCAACGATATAGGCATTGTCTTACGTATGCTGTCATCCTCCTTAACAATTAATAATACTTTTTGGATACTGTTTAATAGCCAGTCCGTGGTCAGATTTATGCAGTTGTCTCAGACGTGACATTTTACAGTGGGCTTCTGGAAATCAGAATCCTGGCCAGGCTCGCACCTTACATTTAGATGTTTCTTCTTTTGTGCTTCCTTTCGTTTGGAGCAGCCCCCCTCCTTTTTCACCCTGGCTGAGAGACTGATTGTCCTGCAGACTGTCCCATGCTCTGGATTTGCCTGATTGCTTCCTCTTGGTGTCATTTATGCAGATGTGTGTCCATCACCTGCATCTCCTGTAAAGGGAAGCTCCTTCTAAGAGGCTTGGTCAGTATTTTGCTGGCACGGATGCCTCGGAGGTGGTATTTGCAGTTTCTCACTGCACACTGTGCCCAGTTGTCCCACTTTTAGGGGTTCTAAGATGGATTGATCAGTGGGTCAGCTGGACAGCTTGATCCCTCTTGTACAGTTCTCCAGGAACTTTGCAGCAAAGGGTTTTACCTGTTAGTTATCGTCGCCTGAATCCATTGTTTCCTTAGGATTATAATTATGTTCTTTACAGAATTAAAGTTTGCATTTTACTTAATACAAAATCATACTTATAGTAGCCTTTTTGTCGTAGTATAGTACTGATTACATTTAAATTGCTTTTGTTTCGTCTTTCGTTTCTTGTGTTAGGGAGGTGCGGCTCCTTCGAAGACAAACAAAAACAACTTTGGAAGTTTCTCTGCTAGAAAAATATCCTTGCTCCAAGTTTATAATTGCTATAGGAAATAATGCAGTAGGTAAGTGCAAGTGCATTAGACGACACATTTTGTTGAAAGAGCAAAAGCTGAAGTTGCTTATTTATTTCCACCATAAAAGATTTCTAATGTCTGTTACTTTTTTAGAAAAAGTCGTAGCAGAGTAACTTTGTATCTGAGTGAATTCTGTCCCTGCTCATGCGGCACTGTCTTTTTGATAAGCTTGAAAAATGAGATTTAGAGGAAATGTTCTTGGCTTTGGGAACTTACGAAGTCAAGGAAACACGGTTTCTAGTATACAGGTTTTCTTAGGCTTCTGGGCCTGTCGTGGCCAGACTGGGAGGGCAGCGGTGGCATGTGCAACACGGCCCCCGTGTCACAGTGGTCCTTGCATGTTTTTGAGTTAACCAGCTCCTTTAAAAACATATGGAGCACTCTAAAAATGACAATAATAATTGCTACATTTTTCAGTACTTGGTTTCTAAGATCTTCACATATATGAATTCATTTGATAGGTTAAAGCCAGAACGGTGCAGAGTGCAGCTAGAACAACGCACACACACACAAGTACACAAACCTGTATCGTTTTAGGGGGTTCACAGGCGTGGAGGAGAGCCTTGGGAAACCCCAGTGAAGATTCCTTGCCCTGTAAGGTACCCCTAGTGCTTGTAGAGGAGTACATGGTAAACAACTGCTGACTCATTTACATGAAGTTCTCCTGGCCTGAAATTTTCCACAAGGGTGTTACAGTGTGTGTCTGGTAAAGTCTGTCAGCAAACCTGTCTTCTCGATTCCTGGCTCCAGTACCACCTGTACTCAGGGTGTGGCCTTTAACTTCTTGAGGCCTCAGCGTGTTTTCCTGCAAGATGATGGTGTGCATAAGGTTGATGGTCTCAATGGCTCTTTCAGCTCTAAGATTCTCAAGTAACCTGAATATCTTTTTTATTGAATAGAAAATGCAACTTGCGGATCCAAACACTAACTTATGCGAATTGTTTTTCACAGCATTTTTGTCATCATTCATCATGAATTCAGGAGTCTGGGAGGAAGTTGGTTGTGCTAAACTCTGGAATGAATGGTGTAGGACAGTGGACACTACACACCTGTCCCCCACAGAGGCTTTTTGTGTGTTTTATCACCTAAAATCGAATCCCTCGGTATGTGGGGCCTGACTTGTATGTGTAAGTGGGGTTCCTTAGGCATCATTTATGTAGTGTTCCTTTGAATTTCATGTTCCTTTATGTCTCCTTTTGGGCTGAGGACTTCTGCCTGTAGGCAGTGTTAGTAACCACTTTTTTGTCTGGTTCTTGTTTTTTTATTTTTATTTTTTAAAATTAAAAACAAATTTAAAAAAAATTTTAATTAAAAAACCTTTTTTTGTTGAAGCATACTTGGTCAACAACGTCACTTTTTTGTTTATATAAATGTTACCGTGGTGTGTTGGTAAACTTCTGAGGAAATTCTGAAATAACTTTTTTAGAAACCAGAAACATTAGATATTTAAACTTTGCCCACATTCAAAGAATGATTTAAGCTGGCAAAGGTAAACATGGGAAAATGCGTACCCGCTGTGGAAGCAGGGAGTTCTGCTTTGTCGCTGTATACCCACCCGGTATTCAGCCAATGCTGAGCACAGCCTAGGGACTCAGTTAACATTGAGCAAATGGATGCTTCGTGCATTCTAGATACAATTCTGTTGACCTTAAGCTTTCATCCTCACCTGATTCATCCTGATTTTTTTTTTTTTTTTCTTTTGGCCGCTCCCCTCGGCTTTCGGAATCTTAGTTCCCCAACCAGGGAGCAAACCCGTGCACCCTGCAGTGGAAGTGCAGAGTCTTAACCACTGGACCGTCAGCGAATTCCTAATTCATCCCGATTTTTTAAGTTATGAAAGATAACTCTGTAGCTGATGCCTAGTGGTTTCATTGGAACCGTTTGTCCTAATCCTATCCTTGGGTTCATTGAGAGAAAGGAGTGTCCTGGGCGGTTTGGGAGACAGGTCAGGCAGGTGAGGTGGCCGGGCAGGTGATGTCTGTCTCGCCACCTGCTTGTCTGACAGAGTGCCGTTCCACAGCTGCTGAGTGCTTGAACAGAGGCCAGGGGCAGGGATTCAGACAATGCAAGAAGTCAGTAATTCCATAATACTTTAATGTTAGCCTTGAAAACTATAAAATTTGATTTTGTAATACTTACAGTTTGTTTTTGTAATATGTTATCCAAAGTTATTAAAGTTTACATAAGGATTTTTGTAAACATCCAGTATTTATAGGAAATAAGTAATAAGGAAACTAAGCATTTTTTTTTTAAGATTTTTTGATGTGGACCATTTTTAAAGTCTTTGTTGAATTTGTTACAACATTGCTTCTGGTTTATGTTTCTTGGTCCCGAGGCATGTGGGATCTTAGCTCCCTGACCAGGGATCGAACCTGTATTCTCTGCGTTGGAAGGCGAAGTCTTAACCACTGGACTGCCAGGGAAGTCCCAAAGCATGTTCTTTATCTGATCCTTAGTAGGAAGTTTTCACTCTAGAATACATCATGGAGGTCAAGCAGTAGAAATTTCTGTTACTGCATTTAGTTATACCATTGATTGGTTGAGTGTCTCTTGACTATCCAGAATCTTTGTGTGTAGCTAATTCCATATCTAGTCTTTCTCTTCCCCCTGTCCCTGGGCCCTCTTTTTCCCTCTTGTGCTGCTGCTTCATTTTTTTTTTTTTTTGGCCACACCACACTGCATGCGAGATCTTAGTTCCGCCCAACCAGGGATCGAACCCGTGCCCCCGAAGTGGAAGTGCAGAGTCTTAACTGCCGGATCACCAGGGAAGTCCTTGTGTTTCATTTTTTCCCACTTGTGTCATTAAGTGTTAGTGTTTCTGGCGATATTTCAATAGAAGACAAAGTTGACTTTTATGGATGCTATCATTCCACAAGCATTAATAATCCGGAATGTCATCCTTTTACAGCATTGTGCATTGCATGTTTTCACTTCAAGCACATGGTCTGGACATGGTGTCTAGAATAATATTGCCTTCCAGGCATCAGCAGTGTCCTAGGGTGCCGCTGGGCTGAGATGCTGCTGGGCTGCTGTCCTGATAGCACTTAATGTTTTTGTAACGCTTTCTGAGTTTGATCTTCACAGTGTGCGGCACCACCCACCCCCGGATGGGCAGCAGGCCTGGTGTCGTCTCTGTTTTATAAAGAGGACTCCGGTAGTACTTACTGATAGTATCTTTAGAATCTCCTGTGCCAGCCATCACAGTTGCTCTGTCAATGTGCACTTTTCTCTGATACTAATTGCCAGTAGTGGCTTGATTCTTAAATTTTAAAAAGAAAAATAAGGAAGGCAGTAGCAGATTAAGCAAAACAAGTGTTATCCAGAGGTTATGTTGGGATTCACATGATATGTATATGATGACAGTGTGGGGTGTGTGTAACATTTATTTGACCTGACAGAAAACTCGGGGTTTGATTTTCAGGTTGTGCTCTGTCAATGTAGTTGCTACGTTGCTGAAGATCAGCAGTATCAGTGGCTGGAAAAGGTAAGAGAGATTCTGGGGTTGCTACTTCATCAAGGTTCCGTTTCTTTACACGTAAACCTATGTAGTCAGATGTTGAAGCGGGGTAAGTATTTGCTTTTTCCCTTAGAAATATAGTAGGAGTTTGTTACAGAATATAAAGAATAAAAGAACTCATTTGGCAAATGTGATCAGCAATGTGCTAAAGATCGTTGGTCATAAAAACATAAGACATAGTTGGAACAAGTTACCCCCATGAAACAGAGCAGGGTTGCAGCCACGGGTGAAAATGGGCTGTGCTGACAATGCTGCCCGGAAGCACAGGGACGGGAGGTGAGAAACTGGGTTCCTGGGGTTGGTGCTCAGCTGACACTCACACCGGGGTTTCATCCATTTTTCGTCGCATTAGAATGGATCAATTGAGGCTTCATTTTGTGGGAAAATTGAGCACATGGTATGTGTCCACCAAAACAAATTTTTCAGTGAAGAACTTAGCTAGAAATTTTAGAGAGTAATCATTAATTTTGGTAGTTGCAGGTTATTATTTTTTAATTATTTATTTACTTATTTTTGGCTGCGTTGGGTCTTTGTTGCTGTGCACACTTTCTCTAGTTGCGGCAAGCGGGGGCTACTCTTCGTTGCGGTGCGTGGGCTTCTCATTGCGGTGGCTCCTCCTGTTGCGGAGCATGGGCTCTAGGCGCACGGACTTCAGTAGTTATGGCTCGTGGGCTCTAGAACGCAGGCTCAGTAGTTGTGGCACGTGGGCTTCAGTAGTTGTGGCTCATGGGCTCTAGAGCACAGGCTCAGTAGTTGTGGCGCACGGGCTTAGTTGCTCCGCGGCAGGTGGGATCTTCCTGGACCAGGGCTCGAACCCGTGCCTCCTGCACTGACAGGCGGATTCTTAACCACTGCGCCACCAGGGAAGTCCAGTTGGTAGTTGCAGGTTATTTTTAAATGAAATAGCCCTTTTATATACGTCTTTTCAACATTGCAACTTAAATCTTAGGCATATTTTTATGTAGGTATTACAGTTAAGTTCATTAGAAATAAAAAATTTGATGTACACCTGCTTTAAACCAGATTGGCATACTTAGAAACATTTATTAAAAGTTATTCAATGCATTTTATTAAATGAGGAATTTTCTAATAAGATCTGTGAATCTTATGGTTGTATATATGATTTTATGCTGTGTACCTACGTGTATTTTCTAGAGAGAGGGTCCATAGCTTTCAGCAGATCTCAGAAGGGTGGGAAGCTGCCATATTGATTGTATTGTCAGTTTATGTAGGACGTTTTATTATTTTTGTGCTATGGAACAGCTGTTCTCTCTCAGACTTGAAAAAATGTAGAATTATGCATTTCCAAAACAGAATTTTTTAATCAGTATTTTCCCCGCCCCGGGGATACTCTTCGGGTCCCTCTGCTGTTGGGTTCACGTCAGCCGCATAATCCTGATAATCACACACAGTCCAACAGGTGTCAAGTATTGTGGCTTCAGATGATAAGTATTTTAGGGAGGATGATAAATCAGGCCTTGTGAGTAACGTTATAGCCCTTAAATGGGACGTATCTGCTGACAAATGTATGTGGTGTTAAGTTTTGTGTTTATTTATAAAGCTACACTACAATTAAAGTCGCCTTATAAATCACTTACGGCACATAATATAAAATCTTCAGTTCCCTTGCTATTTGAAATAGCCATTTTGCTCTCTTCATAAAATATTTTCAAACAAGGTGCAATGACCTAAAATCTACTCTTTTTTTCCTTAAAAGATAGCTGCTTTTTTTTTTTTTTCTTCCATCACCAAAGATTTTAAAAGCTGGAAGGGTCCCTGGAAATCCATGAAATACCAACTTAGGTGGACATTGAGGTCTTGAGCGATTGAAACTTAGTCTACGATTGAAATAAATTTAAAAGCGAATTTAAGAATCATTTGCACTGATAAAACACTTATGAGTGCAACTTGCAAGTGATGTTCTTAGAAACATCCTTAATACAGTGTTCTTGAACCTATTATATTAGTGAAAGGATCACTTCCTGTTGCTGATACAACACTAGTCTAAGTGGAGCGTTCTTAGAGATACCTGTGTTAGAAGAGATCTTGATCACGTCACTTTATCCAGTAAAGAATGGGTGTCATTCCCATTCACTTCTATTCAGTGTAACACTGTTCTCAACACTGATTGCAAGTAGTGATCTTAGAAACAGAACAAACTGGAACAAACCAAAAAGAATAATTTGCAGGCATCTGTGGCGGGCGGGAGAGGGCGTAAACGAACAGGTGCTCATAGTTGAGTGACTGCCTTACCTGCCATGGCATCCCTGGCTGTTAGCTGCTCTGCCTCCTTTGTTCCTGACTTCATTTAATCCAGATCACACCTCCCTCAGGTAAGTAGCCCTTAGTTCACAGGTGAGGAAGGTAACTTGGAGAAGGTTACCCAACTAGAAAGTGACAGAATTAAGATCAGACCTAGGTGAGGGCACAGCAAAGCATGGGTTTTGTTTTTCCATGGACAGTTCCACCCCTGCAAGGTGTGTGTGTGTGTATGTGTGTATATATATATGAATGGTGTAGATAAACAACTAGAGGGATGTTTCTATTCTGTCACAAAATTATATATATATATTTTTTTTAATTTGAAATCAATTTTGTGCTAGGTTTTTGGCTCTTGTCCAAGGAAGAATATGCAAGTAACTATTCTTACATGTCGACATGTTACTGACTATAAAACTTCAGAATCTACCAGCAGTCTTCATACTCCTTTCCTGAAAGCCCTAAAAACACAGAATTTCAGAGAGCCTCCTTGCTGTTCACTGCTAGAACAACCAAATATCGTGCATGACCTTCCTGCAGCAGGTGGTATTACAGTGCATAGCATTCACATTTTATCTTGTTATTACTTTATTCATAGTTATGAGTTGGACCAGTAGGGATCTTTTTGAGGCCGTTTGTTAATGATGATTGATGCCATTGTATTGCTGTTTCTCCTCACTAATTGCTCTAGTTGCTGGTATATTCTGTTTGGTTTGTGTCTTGAAACTTTCCAGACACACAGTTGTATGAGAGCAGCTCAGAGTTCTTAACTGTTAGCTTCCGAGTTGCCGTTTCTTTTTGGTCTTTGATAACTCATCATGCAAGCCAGTGTTAGATGTAAGTTGTTGGTGTATGAGAAGTTGGTAAAGTACGTTTTAATTGTCAGAATAGAAGCTTCAGATATTGAATTTTGGTAGTTGCTTCAACAGTTTATTTTTTATTCCTGTTACCAATTATACCCTAACATCATATCAAATTATGATTGTCACTTTTTAGTGGCTAATATGTTATAATAGATAATTCAGTGTTATTTGTTAATAAATAAAATGTTTTTAACTTTAAATGTTAAATTTACTAGAATAACTGGCTAAATATTTTACATTGTGCATTGTATATTTATTATTTAGTTTACTTTAGTGTAGTCAGCAAAATTTTAATCTTGTGTCTTAGCTAACCCAGCTGTGTCTCAGTAGTATGTTCAGAAAATGCAAAATAAACATAATTGTAAAAGCAAGAGATAACTTAGGAAAATAAATTGGCTTTGAAAGAAAATGTGCATTATAATTGGTTCAGAATGTCAGTAAATGGTTTGATTAAAAGAGGCAACAGAGATGACTTTTTAAAAGCAGCCTTTATGAGTTAGAGGTATTTAATTTCAAAATCATATAACAGAAAACTTAAGTGATTTTTTTTTCTTGTATATTCATAGTTCTGAGTTATTGTCAAGTATGGAAAATCTCTGCAATTCTGTACTTATGTTATACTGATGTGATGAAATTAGACCTAATCACAGTTGAAGCTTTTAAGCCTGTACTTTCTTCCAGAAGCTTGAAAAGTTTGGTTAAGGTAAGGTTTTATCTCATTGACTTAATAGCTGAGTTATTATAATGAACTTAGTAACAAACATAAATGTATGGTATCAGTGTGAAACTTAAGCAGCACGTAGAGATCCTTTTTTCTCCACGTGAAGAGAAAACTGCTGGTCTGGCAGTTTGAATTTGATTGTCGCATATTCTTCTACATATACTTCTGTAACTTGGAGAATATTTTGATCATGTTTTGTCAGGATAGATCAGGGCTTTAAACCCCAGATGTTTGTGTGGAAAGATGTTTTCACTGTTCAAGAAGTTTCTGTAACTAATTAATTTGGAAGGTGTAATTTTTGAGAAGGCATTTTTGAGCACAGTATGGATCAAATTATCGTCATGTTTATTCACTTAATTTTACATGGGACTAGATGAGATAAATCTGTTCCCTGTTCTCAGTCTGGATATATCTGTGGGCTCCTTTCCCAGAAAAATACATATGGGAACATGTATAGAAAAGTTTTGCCAGTAATTTCAGGTAGTTTAGGAACTCCAATCCTCTCCCTAAGAGATTAGCTGAAAGTCCGTGGACTCCTGGTTTAAGAACTTCTTCCTTAAAAGGAAGAGATTATAACAACATTGTTCCAAGTTGGAAGCCTTGTTTTATTCTAGAATGGCCATTGGTATTAGGGCAGCTTTTCTTGTAAGTTCTGTTGGCGTCATCTCATTTCATAGCTGTCATAAATTAGATTGTCAACTCCGTGGGAACGTTTTCCCTTTTGGTGTCCCCAGATCATCCTGAATATGATGTGTAGAAGGCCCTCAACCATCTGTTGAATTAGTAAGAGTGAAACTGTAGCTTAGTATAATTCAAGCATATCTTTCAGATGAGCTAGAGTCATGGATAATCTTTCAGACAAATTGAGTTATTTTGTATTTAGCATCTCCTTCCGAGGATATAGTGACTAATAGTGCTGCTTGCATCTGTAGTTAACCGATTGGCTCTTCCCACTTCGTTGAGAGCAGGGGCCATGGCCGTTGTGTCTCTTCTGGGCACTTTCACTGGAGCATCTTTGCCACAGACATTGTGGCTGCAAGCATGTTCACTGCAGAAATTTTCATCACATAACTAATTGTCTGAAAGGCAGTTTGCCATAAAAGATAAAATAACGAAAAATAAAAGAGGGACATTAAAAAGGACATAGTGAAACATGAGAAATGAATAACAAATTTAGAAAGATTTTATTGCAAAATACAAAATATTTGAATACATTTAAATATGTAAATTTATGGCGGTACTGTGCAAATAACAGATTCTGTGGGTTGTACGTAAGCTCTTGTCTTCCAGGTTGTACATACATGTGAGCATACGTGTGCGTATGTATATATACGTATACATATATGTGCGCCTGTATGTGCGTGCACACACACACACACACACAGGCTTGTTGATTTGTCTCTTCTTTCAGCATTGCACCTATTCTTTTTCACCAAAATTTCTTCCTTCATTAAGAGAGATATCAGTTTCCAAGCCTGGGATGCATATGTGTGACCTGAGCCTCCTTATTGCCTTGTGAAACCTTTTCTGCACTGTTTGTTCTTGGCCTGTTGTCACATGTCCACTGGTGGACGTTCCACTCTGCACCTTCAAATCACCGAAGGATTTGTGAACTGGTGTGTTACCGTTTTCTAGTGTAGTACACGATCTGGCTTTATCCTCTCCTGTTTCACACTTCCCCTAAGTTTTGTCACCGTATTTTGTGTCAAGTCGATGTGCATAGTTGTCACGATCCCCTGTTTTAAGACGCCAGGTCTGCTCGTCACCCTGCACACCATCATGAGGGCCAAGGCTTAAGTGACTTAGAGAGTCCTGTGTCAACAGAGAGACCCAGACTGTCGGCCAGTTGTTTCGTCTTTTGTAGCTGAACTGCCGTGCGGCCAGTTAGCCCCGCGGTGCGCACAGTAGAGAGGAGCTGGGGCTTCAGCAGGAGGGCCGGGCGGGTTCTGCTCGTGGTGCAGTTGGTGCTCAGGGCACAGATGCTCCAGGAGTATCTGCACTCATTCTCAGACTTGCAAATCATCTGCCATGTGGGGTTTAAGTCAACTTCCAGTGTCTAAAAATATTCTTTGGAGAGGAAATTTAATTAACTTTTTTAAAGTGGCTCTTTGAAGGGTGCTGTTTTCTTAATGACCAGATACAGTCATCCTGGCTTAGGTCATCTCTTCTGTCCTTCTCAAAGTGGTATTTGGTCAACAAAATGGAATTCTCTTGCACGCCTGCCCCGTGGACCCCACGGTGCTGGGTGGTCCACAGCCTGGAGGTGGCGCAGGCGGCCGCTGTGCCAGGTGCCAGCCAGGGCGGGGGTATGGGGGCGAGGCTGACCCGAGGAGAGGCCCCACGGGGAGGGTGGCCCTCCAGCTGGACTGGAAGGGTGGGTGAGTCCTAGGGGAAGGAACGTGCAGAGGGAGGCGGCGTGAGCACGAAGTTGGCAAGTTCAGGGTGCGTTTGAGGAGAGCGGTGGGGAGCGTGGTATTGGGGTGCAGACGGGCATGAGCTCAGGTGGGCCAAGCAGAGTGTTGTGTCCGTCTGAGGGCTTTAGGCTCCCGGGAGACCTGAGGTCCCGGTAGAGCTTCGGGCGGGGGGCGGGGGCGGACACGCTCAATGTCGTGTCTGCGGAGCGAGGAGGTGAGGGGCAGGGCCTGTCACGTTTGGTGCCCTTCTCTGCTTCTGCCTCGAGAGTGTGCCTTGCTCCTGACTGAATGCTCAGCCTCACTATATGAACGCCTTTTTTCTCTCCTTCCAGAATATTCCCCAGAGCACAGAGATACTGAAGAAATTGATGACAACAAATGAGATTCAGAGTAACATTTACACATGATTCCAAAGATTGTTTTGTAGAGTATATTACCCATCCATTCCTAGAAGGGGAGCGGCGTGCACTGTTTTGTAGGTTACTTTTTTTTCAGGGAGGTGTTTTGAGGATGTTAACAGAATAAACTTATTTTAAATTCATTGTAGTTTTTGTTCCTTTTTTATGGTGGTACTGTTCACACCTGAAATAAGTCAGACGTTTTTCTTTATCCACTAGGTGGGAGTATTGTTTTATTTGAATATTTTAAGGTAATAGAGTTAAATTGTTCAAAAGCTACAGATAACGACAGGTTTTATAATATGGAAAAATATATACTTTGGTGCAAAAATTCTGTATGAAACCTGAAAGTTGATGATCTATTGGTGATTCTTATTATTTGGAAAGGTTCTGTTTTATGAGTTCTTCAGGTTTTTTTGTGTGTGTGAATAAAAATCAATTTACTCAAAGTGAAACCAAAAAATTTGTGTTTCCTCATTTTCAGTAATATCTCACAGAAGCCTCTTTACGCAGACTTTCTGGGCTCTTTTGCAGGGTTAATGTGTCGATGTCCCCAGCTCTACTACGATAGAGTATTACACTAGACTGTGACTAGATCGTGAGCTCCAAGGAGCCACACTGCTTCACAGACCCACAAACTAAACTGGAACCTGCATCAGTGAAGATAAATTTTAAGACGGTGGAGTGGAGAAGTGCTTCTTATGTCTTCTTCCTTTCCTCCTATTTCGTTATTGAGTCATTGATACGTTATAGATTGAGACAGCTTACCCATTTCTGTCTTCTAGATTCAGTGTGTTTGTTGCTACTGGTTGGAGGTGGGCAGGGGAGACTGTTGGCTCCCCAAGTAAGCTCGGTTTCTCTCGTAGTCAAGTGCTGTGAGGCTTGTGCGTAGCACACGTCAACGTGCCCGGGTGATAGAAACTGAAATATTTTACTTCTTGCAAGAATGTATGTATCCATCCGGCACTGCGTTTGTAGAGCCCTGAGGTAACACTGGGTTCTGGCCCCAGCTGGACCTGGAGTCTTTTCCTGCCCTGAGGGTTAGTGTGGAAAGTAAGGAAGATCCATCCTGGAGTGAACCTCTGTTCAGATCTCAGGGCAACCCCTACAGGCTGGTGACCTCAGGCAGATGCCTTCAAGCAGGGCAGATGCCCAGTTTCCTCATCTGTAAACTGCAGGTAAAACTAGAAATCAGGGACTTCCCTGGTGGTGCAGTGGTTAGGATTCCGTGCTCCCAATGCAGGGAGCCTGGGTTCGATCCCTGGTCAGGCAACTAGATCCCACATGCGTGCCGCAGCTAAGAACTGGCACAACCAAATAAAAACAAAACAAAACAAAACTAGAAATCAAAGTTTAATGAATTAATGTAAATGTGCCGTCATTGTTACTTCCCTCGAGCCTCAGGTTTTCACCTGCCTGATGAGGGTTCTCTGCTTACATTGTTGGGTGGTTGTGAGAATAAAAATATAAAAATGCGTTTGGTGAACAGTAGAGTGGTATTTCCACACACACACACACACACGTGTACACACATGCCGAAGATGCCGACCTCGTGGTGCAGCCAGGAGGAGGCCATTTCCTTCTCAGCACTCCTCCCACCAATCTGAGAACCACAATTCTTGGCGATGTAGAGCGGCCAGGAGTGGAGTAGTTGGAAAAGTTTCATCAGGCGTGATCCTGGGAAAACCATAAAAACAGATACCCTGGGATGGTGGTTTCTCATTAATTCTGGTAAAGAAAGAATCACAGGCGGCCTCAGCTATCCAGGAATAAGCCTCTGCGAGAAGCAGCAGGTGGCACCTGCGGGAGATGGGTCATCCGCGCAGCAGAGGGGGCCGCAGTGAAAAGCGAGATACCAGAGACTTGGTGTAGGGTGTGCGGGTCCACAGCCCTGTGCGGGGGGCGCGGGAGGTGTCGGGGGAGACTCAGAGCTCGCGGACTTGGGAGGTCGCCTTTTCCGGGTAAACGTCGGGCTTGGGTAGGGTTCCCATTCAAAGGGGAGTAGCCGAAACAACATACGTGGGCCCCACGAAGAGAACTGGTGATGTAAAGGATAGGAAACGGCCTTAAAAATACAGAAGCGCATTCTATTGAAAACTATAGAAAACGGCTATTTTTTAGAATTCAGGGACTTTGGATTTTTCTGAAAGAATGAGAATGTATGAGATGAAGCTAGATGAAAGGAAAATTTGAGAACTGCATAGAAGATTTTGAAAGAGAAGATTTTAACTTTAGAACTAAAATCGGTATCGTATAGAAGTGAAGGGCAGAACGAGTGCAGTATGTCATCTGAAGTGTATATACTGTTACATGTAAATTACAGTATATCATACAGCGCCATCATGTTGCAGACTAAGCTGAAGTGGTGTCCTTAGTTGCCGAAGGACAGAAATGGAAAGATGACCCAAGGTGGCACAAGATAGCTTGCCTCCAACATGTAGGTAGTGTCCTGGTGAAGGGATCAGATCAAGACAGTAATGAACGACAACAGAGATTTTTCTGAAGTGAAGAAAGACTTTGAGTCTGTAAATTAAAAGAGCCCCATCAGTGGTAAGAACGAAGACATAGAAAGCTAGATGTACCGAACCTAAAGGCCAAAGTGCCAGGCACATAAGAGCAAAATGATAACTTGTCCACTAGCTATTACTGCCTAATACTCACACTTGAACTTGGAGACTAAATGCAGCCATGATCCATTTCTTGAGTCTGCAGGTTGGATGAGTGATCCTGGTCAGCTGGTCTTGGCTCCTGTATCTGTGGTCAGGCGTCTGATGTGAGTTGACGGGGTCCTGGCTGCTCTGGGATGGCCTCAGCTGGTGTGGTTTGGCTCTCTTCCATGTGTCACTCCTGTCCCCCCAGCAGACAAGCCTGGGTCAGGGCTGTCTAGGCATTTCTCATGGTGATTACAGAGCTGCAAGAGAGGGAACAGAAACTAGCAAGTGCTTCTTCAAGTTTCTGTATCAAGTTTGCTGTAATCCCCATGGTCACATCCAGACAGTATGGGGGAGGGGGGCACTACCAAAAGGTGTGGATGGGGCGGGGACGAGGGGGCCGTTAATTTTGCCTGGTCTGCCCTCTGACCACAGTTACTCATGCCCCTTGCACGTGCAAAATATGTGCGTCCCAGTCCTAGGACACCCAGCGTCTCGTCCAGTATCCGGCTTGAAGTCTAGAATCTTGTAACCTAGATCAGGTCTAGATGCATCTTCTACAGAAACCAACAAACTAAGAAGACAAGGTGTCTGTTCTCTACACACCCAGTGCACAGCGGTGAGACAGGGACAGGCCATCTGCAGGAAGTGCTTCCACTTGAAACGGCTAGGAAAGACTAGGACTTAGACCGTAGGCGTTGGTCTGTACCGACTCTGAAATTCCGCTGGGCAAATAGTGCCCAGCTCCCCTCCCCTGGGAGTGAGAAGTGTTCCTTGACGAGGCCCAGTTTCTGTCCTCTGGCAGAGCCTCTTCAGTCTCATTCTCAGCCTTTATCTAAGGTGTCCTTTTTCATCTCATGCCTTGTCTACTCTCAAAGAAATGGGCTTTGTTAGCAGCTCTGTAGCTTTCTGATTCATAGAAAGATGAGTGCCCGAAATACAACACCCTTAAAACACTGTGGGTTTTCTAGGTATCTTTTTTTTTTTTGGCTGTGCTGCACAGTTTGCGGGATCTTAGTTCCCTGACCAGGGATCGAACCCATGTCCCCTGCAGTGGAAGCGTGGAGCCCTAACCACGAATTCCCTCTATATATATAATCATAGTTTGCTCCATGCTCCAAACATCACACTGTCAACAACTGTGAAGGGTCAGGGATTTTGCTGACTTGCAAACTTAAAGGTAAGCCTGCCACAATGTCCTGGATCCTGGTATAGACTTGAGACCCTGGGATAGGGACAAAGGACTGTATTACAGCATAGCATGAAGCCTGTGCTTCTTGTTTGTATCAGTTTCACCTGCCCCCGTCAAGTCCTACAAGGATGATGCAGAACCATCCAGGTGGATACTGTGATCGCAGTGGGTCTGCATCACCACTGAGGACCCTCAGGCTTAGGGAATCCAGATCTTTTATGATGGACAGCAAGCAAACCTGTCTTTTCTCTGTAGGAAACATTATTTCACTGGACGTTAAGCAGATTTGCCCTTTGCTCCAGGAGACACCACCTCTGTCTTCCAAGACCGTCTGCTCTACAAACAGCCTTGAAAAGATAGCATCTCTGCTCTTAACAAGTGCAGATGTGTGAGACTTCTCTCCCAATAGTATTCACTCCTCGCATCTACACTGCCCCTCCAGCCACTGAGCAATCCGGCCAGTAGGATCTGCTAACAGCTTAGATGGATGGAGGAGCCGGGGTGAACCCCAGGTCTGTGTTCTGAGCACCTAGTAGAGTGGGATTACATCAGCCGAGGCGGGGCTGCTTGCAGGTTAAGGAGAGAAGCTCAGTGTGGTTCTGGGTATAAGTTTGAGGTGTCAGCTGGGTGTTCAGGTGGAGATGTTGAGTTGGACACCGGCTGGGGTTTGGGAGACAGGTCCCGGCTGGCGGCTAAAGATGGGAGTCATCGGCAAAGGGACCATTTAGTGCCTTGGGGCTGGGTGAGATCACCGGGCAATGTGTACAAGGGACTGGGGTTTGAGCCCCGGGGCCCTGCAGTGTCAGTGGTCAGGGAGATCCCAGGAGACCGAGAAGGGCCGCCGGTAAAGGAGGATGGAGCTGGGAGACCATGGTTTCCTGGAAGCCTGTGAAGAAGGTGCTTGAAGCAGGAAGAACTGTTACCTGGGCTTCATGCTGAAGACACATCAAGGAAACTGAGGTTGGATTTCTCTGTGTGGTGGTTGGTTGAATGAGTTACATAGTCCTTACTTTGCACAGAGATTCATAAAGGGTAACAGATCAATAATTGTTCTGAGGTTTAGGATTTGTGGATCACGAATGTGAATGGTGGTGGTTTCTGAAGAAAAGTAAACAGCAGAACGTACACAAACGATTACTTCTAATTTTGATTTCTGTCTTTTCAATGCAATGGAGACTCATTTCTGAGTTGTAAAGTTTCGCGATCTTCATTTGGGCAGAGGAGAGGGCAGAGAGAAGGGGAAGGTGTGAGAAAGATGAAAAGAGAAAGAGCGGCCTGGAATTCTGGGTTCTTAGGGAAGTGGGATGAGTGATGCAGCTTGGATTCCCCTTTGGGACTTTCCAGATAAATCAGGGCTCAAGAACAGCTCAGATTCGGCTTGGTCGAGAGCCTCCAATAACAGGAGGAGCTCAGTTTGCATGCCATGCCGCCCACGTCTGTGCAGCTCTGAGCTAATCATCCAACTTTAGAATGTCTCGGTGCTGGTAATCCAGTCTGTGGTCCACCCCCTCCCATTAAATACGGCCGCCACAACCATTTTGCAATATGAACACTGTCCCCAGCTCCCCATCTCATGACCTGTTTAACAAAGCACTACCTGACGCTGCTTAAATACACTCCATTATGGCCACAAATAGGAGCCCTGTCTCGGCATAATCTGCAAATTATATTTTATAATTTGTGAAACCCCACGGCAGTGTCGCTCTTCATTAGTGCCTCCGAAAAGCAAAGAAGGGGAGCTGAACGTCAAATCATGTTGATGACTGTTCATATGTCTGGCAAAGGCGATCCTGAGTTCCCTGCAGAGTTATCTGGGCCGTCCTGGCTTTTCCTCCAGCAGAGCCGAGACGGGGGGTGGGAGGGGACGGTTTCCAACGAAGCCAGGTCAGTGTTGTTCCTTGTGGGAAATGATAACTTCCAGCCAGGAACATCAGACTCGCTTATTTAGAAAAACGATGAACAGAATGAACTAAACCCCCCTCTCCTTTCTCCATCCTCGGTGCCGTTTGGAGATGCGTCTACTCCCCTTCCACCTGAATTCCCTCCTAAAAAGAAGCTACTGCGATTAACCAGAGCACAGGGGACTAATGCTTGTTAAATCCTCACACTGTATGTGACGTTGCCTAGGCAGGGTTATGTTTGCCATTTCACATCATTCTTTTTGTTGCTGTTGTTGTTTTGTATGTGTGTGTGTGTCTCTTTTTTTTTTTTCCCCACACCGTGCAGCATGTTCCCTGACTGGGGATCGAACCTGCACCCCCTGCACTGGAAGCACAGAGTCTTAACCACTGGACTGCCAGGGAAGTCCCTTGTTTCTTTTTTTAAAAAAATTTTATTGGAATATATTGATAGTTGATTTACAATGTTGTGTTAGTTTCAGTTGTACAGTAAAGTGATTCATATCTCTATATATCTATGTATCTTCTTTTTTAGATCCTTTCCATTATAGGTTATTACAAGATATTGAGTAGAGTTCCCTGTGCTGTACAGTAGGTCCTTGTTGGTTATCTATTTTGTATATAGTCGTGTGTGTGTGTTTATCCCAACCTCCTAAGTTATCCCCCCCCGATATCATATCACTCTTGAAACAGGCCTAGGAAGAGCCTAGCTGACAATACAAATGAATCGAGTAGCACAGCCTCGGGCCCTGGTAAGGAGTGGATTCAATCCTGCCAACCTGCCCTGCCGGGGGCTGGGGACGCGAAGTCCTGGGGGCCTCGCGGCTGGAACCACCCAGCAGACCGGAAACCCTGCTGCCAGCGGAGCCTGCGCTCCACCTTGCTGGGAGGGAAAGCGTCCAGAAGCGCCAGGCTCCCAGGCTCGGCAGCTCCATCTCAGCCACAGCTGGGGCGCTTGGACGCCGGCTGGCGGCCTCTGGCCAGGCCAGGGTGACACGGGGCAAGGCTGCCCAGTGCTGGCCTCTCCAAGCTCTGCCCGAGGGTGCCCATCACAGGTGCCTGCCTGCGGGCCACGTGCTCAGAGCTCTGGGCCTGTCTCTGCTGATGTCCCTCCCTGGTGTGAACACGGCAGTCTCTGTAGGAACCCGTTTCCTGCTGCAACAGTTTGAAAAGCGTGGGCAGTTGGCTGGGCAGACAGAGCAAGGGTCCAAGTCTCAGGTCCTAGTGGAAAGGGAATTAGAGGCCGCGTAGGCTGTGGCTCACACACTGCCAGGCTGAGGATGTCTGCAAGCGTTTAGTGAAGGGTAAGATATACCGCCGATCAGAGACCTGGCAGCGGAACTGGGCTCTCGACGGCAAAAGGGTATTTGGAAGTCCGTCTGGTGGGCACGTCAACTCCTGAGACGAGACCGGTGGGGCCCAGCCAGGAGCGGCCGAAGTGCCAGGGTGGCCGTCCCAGGGCTTGCCTACCCTCCACGTCGAGTCTGAATCCAGACAGCATCACCCGCTAGGCCTGGCCGTAGACCTGACGGCCAGTGCCGACTGCCAGCCGGCCTGCCAAGACCAAGCCTCTCTGCAGGCCTGGCCGCCCAGGCTGGCTTCTGGGCTCGCCCATGGAGAGGTGGGGTTTCTCTCTCTGCTCCCAGCATGCCTCCAGCTTCGAGAGGCCCCAGGAGGAGCAGATACCCCGGCTGCCCTGTCCTCGAGGTGCAGGCAAGGCCCGGGCCTCTGACCCCTGGACTCCGAGCTCCCCATGGAGGTCTTGCTCCAGTGAATGCTCTGGGTGGTGCCTGTCTCCACCGGGTCAAGCCTGGGCCTTTGACGTTTATAACAAAACAACCCGCTTTTCGGGTTGCCATGTGGCTGCCAGACTGCTGAGCATGGCCGGTGATTACTCAGAAATCCCGCGCACGTTTTCCAAAGGCTGGAATGCTGGATTTAAACACATATTAATAACTCAGCCATCTGCTCTGTCTCTTAATATTAAAATGTGAGATGGTTCATAGATTCACATCTACACACTGTGAAACCGATATTAAACACGACTGATACCAAAATAGCTCAAAGCATATTTATTTCAAGGGAAGCGGGGAATTTACATCTGAATCCTCACATGTGCAGTGCACTTTAAAGGCATCCTGAGAAAAGGCTAAAAAGCCCTGCAGTTACGGCTGCAAGTTCACAGAAACGGTTGGACTTTAAACGGATGCAGTCTTTTTAATTTAAAAAATTTGAAATGTTATTTATAATCACAAAAGGAATTCTGCTTTAGGACTCATGATCTGGTTAGATTTTTGACTAAATCCTTTTTCTGTTTCTCTCCCCGGGATGCTGTCCTTCCATCAGCAAACGTGGTTACTTCTGCCCTGCTTTAGAACTCTCCAGGCTTCTTCCAGCCTTGCTGTTCCCTGAAGCTCCCACCCCCTCTCTTGTCCTCTGCCCTCTCGCGCTTCTGGAGCAATAGTCTGCTGAGGTGCACGCCGCAGTCAGACCACCTAGCTGACCAGGTTCAGCGCCTCCTAAATACCCAGTCGCCTCTTCTTAGACGAGCCTCGTCGGAGAGAATCGGGTCTCAGGTGAGCAGAAGGCTCACCGTGTCACCACGTTGGTCTCCTTCTCAGCCTGGGCCCCTCCATTTCCCCTTCCCCACCCACATCCGCATGGACGTGGGAGCCCAGTTTTTCTTTTTTTTTGAAGTTGGCTTTTATTTTTTAAATTAATTTTTATTGGAGTATAGTTGCTTTACAATGTTGTGTTAGTTTCTGCCACACAGTAAAGTGACTCAGCTCTACGTATACATATATCCCCTCTTTTTTGGATTTCCTTCCCCTTTAAGTCACCGCAGAGCACTGAGTAATCTACTCTATACATAGTATCAATAGTGTATATATGTCAACCCCAATCTCCCAATTCATCCCACCCCTGCCCCTTTCCCCCTTGGTATCCAATGTTTGTTCGTCACACCTGTGCCTCTGTTTCTGCTTTGCAAATGAGATCATCTATACCATTTTTCTAGATTCCACATATATGATTAATATACGATATTTGTTTTTCCTCTTTCTGACTTGCTTCACTCTGTATGACAGTCTCTAGGTCCATCCACGTCTCTGCAAATGACACAAATTCATTCCTTTTTATGGCTGAGTAATATTCCGTTGTATGTATGTACCACGTCTTCTTTATCCATTCGTCTTTTGATGGACATTTAGGTTGCTTCCATGTCCTGGCTATTGTAAATAGTGCTGCAATGAATACTGGGGTGGATGTATCTTTTCAAATTAGAGTTTTCTCCGGATATACGCCCAGGAGTGGGATTGCAGGATCATACGGTAGCCCTATATTTAGTTTTTTTTTTTTTTTTTTTTTTTGTGGTACGCGGGCCTCTCACCACTGCGGCCTCTCCCGCTGCGGAGCACAGGCTCCGGACGTGCAGGCTCAGCGGCCATGGCTCACAGGCCCAGCCGCTCCGCGGCATGTGGGATCCTCCCAGACCGGGGCACGAACCCGTGTTCCCTGCATCAGCAGGCGGACTCTCAACCACTGCGCCACCAGGGAAGCCCCCTATATTTAGTTTTTAAAGGAACCTCCATGCTGTTCTCCATAGTGGCTGCACTGGTTTACATTCCCACCAACAGTGTATGAAGGTTCTTTTTTCTGTGGGAGCCCTTTGTTTATAAGATACACTCCAAATATCTGGTCCCCTTTCAGGCTCCTGAACGGTCTAGATCTACCTTATCTTTCTCACCTTATCACCCCCTTTCTTCAAAACTCAACTACATGCTGCCTTTTCCAAAAGCAGCCCCCAGCTGCTCAGCTGAAAGCCATCTGTTCTGCTCTTGGATGTTTGCAGAGCCCTAGGGCATGTATGACTGTCTACCTAGAAACGGGGCTGTCTGTGTGGACCTCACTGCGAGGGAAGACCTTGGAGGGTGAGGGCAGGATGCTCTGGGAGGATTTTGGAGAACTCATGGGCGGGAGCAGAGATGTCTGTGAAAGTGCAAGCGTGAGAATAGAAATATCGGAACACACTTTGTAAGTGCAGGGCAGCTTTGAAAAGGAAGAAGGTCACATGCATGTGTGTGTACTGCATGGGTGCACTTATACACAGATATTTTCAATAAATATATTTTAAATTAAAATGTATTTTAATTTACAGATCTTTAAGTGTGGGGAAAAGTCTGTTCATCAGAGATCACAAGGTGTGGAATAAAAAGAACTAGGGTTTTTATTGAAATATAGTTACTATACAATATTTTGTTAGTTTCAGGTATACTACATAGTGATTTGACATTTGCATACACTGTGAAATGATCACGATAAGTCTAGTAACCTTCTGTCCCCACAGAAAATTATTACAGTATTATTCACAATATTCCTTATGCTGTGTATAACATCCTCATGGCTTATTTATTTTATGTGTTTTTTCTTTTAATTTTTAATTGAAGCATAGTTGATTTACAATATTATATTAGTTTCAGGTACACAACATAGTGATTCAAAATTTATATAGATTATACTACATTTAAAGTCATTATAAAATATTGGCTATATTCCCTGTGCTGTACCATATACCCTTGTAGCTTATTTATTTTATACATAGTAGTTTGTACCTCTTACTCCCCTGCCCCTCTCTTGCCCCCCACTTCCCTCTCCCCACTGGTAACCACTAGTTTGTTCTCTATATCTGTGAGTCTGTTTCTATTTTGTTATATTCATTTGTTTGCTTTATTTTTTAGATTCCACATATAAATGATAACATACAGTATTTATCTTTCTCTATCTGACTTATTTCACTAAGCATAATACCTTCCAGGTCCATCCATGTTGTTGCAAATGGCAGAATTTCATTCTTTTTTATGGCTGAGTAATATTCCATTGTATATGGTGTGTGTGTGTGTGTGTGTGTGTGTGTTTGTGTATAAGAGTTTCCTCCAGATGTATGCCCAGGAGTGGGATTGCACATATATATATATATATATATATATATATATATATATATATATATATATATATATAATCTATATATACACGTATCTATCTATCACATCTTCTTTATCCACTCATCTGTTGATGGACACTTAGGTTGCTTCCATATCTTGGCTGTTGTAAATAATGCTGCTATGAACATTGCGGTGCATGTGTCTTTTTGAAAAAAAAATTAAAAATCTGGGCACTAAAAATATGATCCTCAGCCTTTTTTTTTTTTTTTTCTTTTTGCGGTATGCAGACCTCTCACTGTTGTGGCCTCTCCCGTTGCGGAGCACAGGCTCCGGACGCGCAGGCTCAGCGGCCACGGCTCACGGGCCCAGCCGCTCTGCGGCACGTGGGATCTTCCCGGACCGGGGCACGAACCCGTGTCCCCTGCATCGGCAGGCGGACTCTTAACCACTGCGCCACCAGGGAAGCCCGACTTCACATTTTAGAACTCAAGATGCCACAGCCTGCCTCCTGTTCTCTGAGCTCTGCCATGTCATCCATTCTCTGAGGCACGAAGCAGGGAGTGCCGGAGGGAGGCCGCGGTGCAGGGATCTACGAGGAAAACACACCTGAGTCAAACTGCAAGAAACTGTGGGCAGAAAGGAGAATATTTACTTAAATTTTAGAACTGTTTTTGTTTGGTGGGGATTTGGTAGTTTTTTGTTTTCTACTTAAAGTTTTTTTAACATTGAACATGAATTACTTTTATAACTAGGGGGAAAAAAACCCAAACCAATGACTTATAAAAAAAGACCCACTCTGTTTCAATCTTAAACATGTCTGGTTTGGATCTCATTTCAGAGTGTGTGTTCAGGATGCCCAGCAAATCTTTTTTTTTTTTTCTAATATTATTCTTTTTTTTTTTTTTTAAATTTTGTTTGCGTTGGGTCTATGTTGCTGCGCACGGGCTTTCTCTAGTTGCGGTGAGCGGGGGCTACTCTTTGTTGCAGTGCTCAGCCTTCTCACTGCAGTGGTTTCTCTCGCTGTGGAGCACAGGCTCTAGACACGTGGGCTTCAGTAGTTGTGGCACGTGGGCTCAGTAGTTGCGGCTCTCAGGCTCTAGAGCGCAGGCTCAGTAGTTATGGCACATGGGCTTAGTTGCTCCATGGCATGTGGGGTCTTCCTGGACCAGGGCTGAAACCCGTGTCCCCTGCATTGGCAGGAAGACTCCTAACAACTGCACCACCAGGGAAGTCCCCTAATTACCTCTTAAAGGCCCCATTTTCAGACACCATCTCACTGGGGACTAAGGCTTCAATATGTGAATTTGGGGGAGGGGGACACAAAAATTAGCCCATAGCAATGAGGGAGAACAATTGCCCTGCAGGGCAGGCCTGCAAAAGGAGTTATAGATAGTCAGGGAAGGATAATTCTGTACTCAGCCCTTGGGGAGGAATGGAAAGAAAGTGCAGAGAGGGAGACTGGAGGCTGCTGAGGATACACATTTCCACGGTGTGGAGAGCAGTCCTCAGGCTGCCACTCCAGCGACGCATTGCAAGTGAGTAAATCCAATTATATTTATAACTTCTTACGTGGGTTAAAAAATGAGTTATTTTTTAAGATAAGGTTTTGTTTTTCATTTTCATTTACCATTTCTCCCCCTGACTTACGGATGGTTTGGAGCTTGAACGTACAGTTCTTGGGATACGGCCACTGCATTTGCGTCACAGACGGCAACTACTATCTTAATCCCTTCATTACCAAAGAAAGATTTATTTTCCCAAGTCTTCAGTCTTAACTGAGTGGAATATTTACTAGAATCGCTGGGTTTTGTGACTCTCCCTTCCTCCTTTCCCTACCAGGCTGGCCTGGGAGTCTACTGCAAAGCCTCTGGGCTAGAGTGTGGTCTCATTACTGATCTTCTGCAGCTGTGTTGGCCAGGATGGAGGAGAGCAGTGGTGGTCCAAAGCCTTGCTTCTTGTCTGATGTTAGAGTGAACTGTGTCCCCCCCACTCACCCCCTAATTCATACATTGAAGCCCTAACCCCCAATGTGACTGTATCTGAAGACTGGGCTTCTAAGGATAGTTAAGGTAAGTGAGGTCATAAGGGTGGGCTCTAATCCACAAAGACTGGGGTCCTCTTAAGAAGAGGAAGAGACACCAGAGCTCTCTCCTTCTCTATGCACGTGCACAGAGAAAGGCCGTGTAAGGACACAGGGAGAAGGTGGCCGTCTACAAGCCAAGGAGAGAGGCTTCACCAGAAACTCACCCTGCTGATGCCTTGGTCTTGGACTTCCAGCTTCCAGAAGTGTGAGAAAATATTTTTTTTTATTGTTTAAGCCCCCAGTCTGTGGTATTTTGTTATGGCCGCCCAAGCTGACTAATACCTCTGGTAATGAAGAATGGAATCAGGGCTTCTCCACTCTGGTACCCTGGAGCTTCCTCAGCCTCCACTTAGCCCTCCACCCTTACTAATGGGATCCAGAAATTCCCAGCTATGTGGGAACTGGGTGGGATTGATTCTGATCAATCAAAGCCATCTGCACGTTGAATTCTTTGGTTATGGCGATTAGTCTAAGACTGAGCATATTGACCCAACCAGAGAGAAGCCCAGGGTTCTTGCTCAATGGTTGAAGAAAGAGAAGATCCCTCTGCTTGGAAATAAATGACGATACATGAGCCTGTAGGCTCCTGACACACACCTCACTACCCTGAGGGCTTGAGACAGACCCAGGGGCATCCCAGAGAAACAACTGCTTCTGAAGACATCATGAATATTTGGCCCCAGCTGCACTGTCGTACCTCTGGACTTTTTAGTTATGTGACAACAAATCGCTTTCATTGTTTTAGCTAAATGCGTTGTGTTTCTTGTGACCTGTCCCTGGAACTCATCCTGACTGGAACTCTCTCCCACCAATTGATTTTCCACACAGCAGTCAGAGTGCGCACTTAAGAATACAAAGCTGACTCATGTCACTTTGTAGATTGAATTCTTTCAGTAACTTCCTGTTCCATTTAAGATAAAATCTAGGGGCTATTTCTGGTAATGGTGGTGAAAGAAAATCAAGTGACTTCCCTCTGCAGAAAATAAGTACAAAACTGACAAAATTATTAAAGACAATCATTTCAGGTCACTGGAAAGAGACAAAAGATAGGCAACAACTTGAGAAGAATTTACCCATGAAAATTGTTACAACATTGGGTAAGAGTGGTGAGTCTGTGACCTTCTAGTCTGGAGGCATTTCCATCTCACCCAACTTGGGTGAGGAAAACTTACAACTTTACCAGCTGGACTTGACAGATTTGATTCAGGGAGTTGACAGAGCAGCTAGAAATTTAAGGGTGAGATTTTGGAAGTGAGAGAGCCAAGGAAGAGCACAGACGGAAGTCTCTCCACACATTGCTGGTTGACTGCTAGACAGTGCAGGCACATGGGAACCACAGGAGGTCTAGCAAAAATCGAAAGCCTGGGAGATGTGTGACTTTACTGCACTTTTGAGAACATGCCTCAGTCCACACATAGCTTAGGCAGCGGAGAGCGGAAGACTTACTGGCTTGAAGTGTCTGAGCATAATCTCTGCCTAAATCATTGTGTGACTATAAAACCATGCAGGTGAAGGGGAAACCCCTAAGAATCAGACCCCACCCCCTTAAAAAAATGAGCAGAGATTTCAGTGGCTGTCCATTGAAAGTGAGATAGATTTTCAGGTTGAATCCAGGCAAGTTACTTGTCTGCTAAAGATAAGAGCCCTCAGAAGAGCAAAACAGAATCCAGAATTGCTGCAACATATTGCCTACAATGTCTGGTTTTAAATAAAGAATTATTAGACAGGCAAAGAAAACGTAAAGTATTTTCCATACCCAGGGAGGGAAGGAAGGAGGGAAATCATTCAATAGAAACTGACTCTGAGTCAGCTCAGACTTACACCTAGCAGACGAAGTCTTCAAAGCAGTAAACTAGATAGATAGCTAGTGGGAAGCAGCCACATAGCACAGGGAGATCAGCTCGGTGCTTTCTGACCACCTAGGGGGTGGGATAGGGAGGGTGGGAGGAAGACACAAGAAGGAGGAGATATGGGGATATATGTATATGTATAGCTGATTCACTTTGTTATACAGCAGAAACTAACACACCATTGTAAAGCAATTATACTCCAATAAAGATGTTAAAAAATATATATATTCAAAATATTCAAGGAAACTATGCCAACAACAAATAAACAAAGAATCTCAACAGAGAAATGGAAAAAAGAAGCAAATGGAAATTCTAGACCTTAAAACTGTACTAACTGAAATGAAAAATTCATGGCATGAGTTTATTTGGGATGTGAGAAGAAAGAATTGCTGAATTTCATAGAATGATAGAAATAATTTAATCCAAAGAACAAAAAGAAAACACCTCATGATCAAACTGCCAAAAGCTAGAAGTAAAGAAATCATTTTTTTTCTATTTTTTGGCCATGCCCTGTGGCATGTGGGATCTTAGTTCCCCGACCAGGAATCAAAACCCTGCAGTGGAAGCATGGTGTCTTAACCACTGGACTTCCAGGGAAGTCCCAAGAAATCATTTTTAAGAGAGCAAAAAAAAAAAAATGTTACATTCTACACAGGGAACAACAATATAATTTACTGCTGACTTTTCATAGAAATAACAGAAGCCAAAGGACATTGAAAGCCTAAAATACTTTGTGAATTTGCTGCATTTTCTGTGAAAGAACAGTGGCTTCCTATTCTTTTTTAGTGATTGCCTATTCTGTTTAGTGACATGATAAAAGAAAATAAAAAGCTATAACCAACAAAACCGTCTCTCAAAACTGAAGACAAAACATAAAACCATTTCTAGGTTAAAAAAAGAGAGAGAAAATAAAACTGAGAGAATTTGTTGCTGGCAAACCTGTGCTAAAAGAACTGCTAAAGAGAGGTGACATCGGATGGTAACTTGTATAGTAACTTAGATTCAAGAAGGACTAAAGAATACCCCAAATGGAAATAATACATTTTTTTCTTCTATTACTTTTTTAAAAAAGACATATGACTATTGGAAGCAAAAATTATAATACTACATTGTTGGGCTTTAACATATAAAGATTATATATATGACCACAATAGCACAAAAGATAGCACAAAAGGGAATGGAGTTATATAAACGCAAAGTTCCTACATTTTATTTGAAGTTAGTCAGTATTAACTTGAAATAGATGGTGATAAATAAAAGATGTATATTGTAATACTTAGGTAAAGCACTAAAATTAATGCAAAGAAATATAGCTAAGAAGTCAATACAGGGACTTCTCTGGTGGTGCAGTCGTTGGGAATCCGCCTGCCAATGCAGGGGACATGGGTTCGATCCCTGGTTTGGGAAGATCCCACATGCCGTGGAGCAGCTAAGCCCTTGCACCACAACTACTTAGCCTGCGCTCTAGAGCCCGGGAGCCACAACTACTGAGCCCGTACGCCTAGATCCTATGCTCCACAACAAGAGAAGCCAGCACAATGAGAAACCTGTGCACTGCAATGAAGAGTAGCCCCCGCTTGTTGCAACTAGAGAAAGCCTGCACAACAATGAAGATGCAATGCAGCTAAAACAAAATAAAATTTTTAAAAAAATTTGAAAATTAATACAAGAATTAAAATGAAATACAAAAACATATTTGTTTAATATAAAAATGCAGGAGTAACAGGGATTAAAAAGAGAGAAAGATGAGACAAATAAGAAAAAAATAGCTAAAGACAGACTTATAACTATGGGAATGAACTAAAAATTCCAATCAAAAGACAGAAACTGTCAGACTGGAAAAAAGAGAGAGCTGTTGCCTATAAGAGATCACTTTAAGTTCAAAGACATAAAGAGGTTAAAGTAAATGGATGAATAATATATAGGAGGCAAATACATAAACAATAATCAGAAGGGAGATGAATGATTTTTTATTAATGTCAGACAAAATAGACTTTAAAAAAATGAATATTACTAGAGACAGAGTATTTTATAATGATAAAAGTGTCAATACAAGAGAAAGAAATGAAATATTATTGATTTATTTGTACCTAAAATAGAGCTCCAAAATTCATAAAGTAAAAACTGACAGAATTGAAAGACAAAATAGAAATACCAATAATTATAGCTGAAGATATCAATACTGTTCTCTCAGTAAGTGATAGAACAAGTAGAACAGTAAGAACAGAAAACTTGAACAGCACTATCAAACAAATTGAGCAAACTGACATCTATAGAACACTTCACCCAACAACAGCAGAATACCTTTTGTTTTCAAATGTACATGGAATGTTTACAAAATAAAGTCTATGCTGGATGAGAAAACATTTTAAATGTCTGTACATTGAAAAAGATTACTATCATATATAGCATGCTCTTTGATGACAATGGAAATAACTTTAGGAATCTACAACAGACAAAATTTGAGAAATCCTAATATATGGGGAAACTAAACACACTTCTAACTAACTTATGAGTCAAAGAAGAGATCACAAGGAAAATTAGAAAATGCATCAAACAATGAAACAGAGAACACAACATATTCAAATTTGTGGGATGTAGCCAAAGCAGTGGTTATATGGAAAATTTATAGCTTTAAAAGCTTATGTTATAAAAGAAGACAGTTCTAAAATCAGTGAACTATGCTTCCAACTTAGGAAGCTAAAAATGAAGAGAAAATTAAATACTGAGTAAGTAGAAGGAAGGCAATAATAAAGATCAGTAGGGAAATCAATAAAATACAACATGGAAAAACAATAGAAAAAAACAAAAAAACCAAATGCGGTTTCTTTGAAAAGATCAATAAAATTGACAAACCTTTATCTGGATTGAGAGTAGACACAAATTACCAATTAGGAATGAAAGAGGGAACATCACTACAGATCATAAAAACATTAACTGGGTAACAAGAAAATATTACAAACAACCTGCTCTGAAATTTAAAACACATTAATGAAAGAAATTAAAGAAGACCTAAATAAAATGGAGGGATATACCATGTTCATGGTCTGAAAGATCCTGGGTACTCTTTTGCCATCTTACCTGGGGGCCTTGACAGAAGACATGTTCATTTCAGTTTTTTCTTTTTTAATTAATTAATTAATTTTTGGCTGTGTTGGGTCTTCGTTTCTGTGTGAGCGCTTTCTCTAGTTGTGGCAAATGGGGGCCACTCTTCATCACGGTGCGCAGGCCTCTCACTGTGGCGGCCTCTCTTGTTGCAGAGCACAGGCTCCAGACCCGCAGGCTCAGTAGTTGTGGCTCACGGGCCTAGTTGCTCTGTGGCATGTGGGATCTTCCTGGACCAGGGCTCAAACCCGTGTCCCCTGCATTGGCAGGCGGACTCTCAACCACTGCGCCACCAGGGAAGCCCTCATTTCTTGCTCATGTTAGTCCTGTGTGGGTTGGGGGAGGGGAGGGAAGACTCTGCTTCACCTGGTGACTCAGGGACCAGCTTCTTCCGTCTTGTATCTCCTCCTTCCTCTAGACCTTCAGAGTCCTTTCCTTTCAGCTGGAAGCTGAATGAAGAGCAAACGTGGAGGACTGTACAGGGATTTTTCTATGACTGCATTAGATTTTGCTCTACAAATCACCCTGAACTTAGTACTGCTGTTACCACTGCAGGCGGTGATTGTGAACAGCGCTGTGGTTCCCGCCACACCCCGCAGTGGGGATGTGGGGATGGTATTTCAGCTTTAGGTGCCCCCAGGGCTTGGGAAGCCCCACTCTGATTGCTTGTCATCCTCTCCAACCAGCAAAATGAACATATACCTCTTCCCCAAATGGCAAAACCACTGGGAGTGAGTCTCCCTTTTCTCTTGGTTGGGGGAATTCCCTCTGGGCTGCAGTTCTGAGGGGGCCCAGTGGGCACCGTTGGGCTCCACCCTGTGGTGTCCGTTCAGCACGTGGTTCTGGCACCTCGGAGACCCTCTCTCCGTGCGCCCCCTCAGTGCTCCCCTGATCCTTGCAGCAACATTCGAGGTCTTTCTCTGGTGTGTCTGGAAGTTCCCTTCCTTCAGCTTCTAGTGAAGGGTACTAAAATGCATGCATTTCCTAGTGAAACTTAACCAAAGCCAAGCACTGCTGGGGGCCAGTTTTTTTTCTTTAGACTTTAAGCAACAAAGAAGCGGGATGGTTTCCAAGACCTCAGCCCAGGGCAATTTGGTATGTGTGCCTTTTCTGTGACATCCTCCCTCCAGCCCTTTCTGTGCAGGCAGCCTCTGGCCTCCACAGTGGGAGACGTGGTTCACCATCTCCCTCCGGGCACAGGGATGATGGAGGAAATTGACCTCAGGGACCAGGCTGATCACCACAGCTCTGTTCATCTGTTACCGCCAAGAGGTGAAGTTCAGAAGTCAGCCTGACCTCGTCTACCCCTAGGTCCACGGCAAACTGATTCCCTCTTCGCCTCCCATACTACCTCAAATAACATCTATCTAAAACTCTGCTGTAGGCTGAAACTCTGGGCCCCCTACACCCCGCCAAATTCATGTGTACCTACAAATGGAACTCTATTTGGAGACACGGGTCTGTAAAGAGATGAGGAAGTTAAAATGAGATCCTGTGGATGGGCCCTAATCCAACTTGGCTGGTGTCCTTACGAGAAGAGGAGATTAGGACACAGACACGTGCAGAGGAAAGATCACGTGAGGACACAGGGAGAAGACAGCCGTCTACAGGCCGAAGAGAAACCAACCCTGCTGACATCTTGACCTTGGGCTTCCAGCCTGCAGAACTGTGAGAAGACAAACGCCTGTCCTTTAAGCCCCCCAGCCCGAGGCATTGCGTTATGGCGGCTGGAAGAGCCTGAGAGCCCTCCCTACCCAGTCGTTCTCTATCACACCACCCCTCTTTATTTTTCACAATGACTCCAATCACTGCCTGGAATTTATTACTTGTTTGTTGCCCCCTGGCCCTCCTGAGGGTTCATGAAGGTAGAGACCCTGTCTGCGCTGCCCGCCTCCAGACCCCACGACCCAGGACAGCGCCAGCACGTGCTCAGCTCACAGAGTTGCCAGATGATAGACCACTCGCTCACAGTGGAGGCTGCGCTTTGCGGCTGGCAACCAGTTTACTTTAAAGCAAACGAAATCTTGTAATTACTCTGGTTGCGGAGAAGTACATCCTGGCCCGGGCCAGTCCTGGAAGGCCCTGCAGGTCCTGGGGTTGAGAAAGGAAGCAGGACAAACGCACTCTCCCCAGCTTTTAATGGCGAGCGGGGTTCGAGCTCTCAGAACCCCAGCTCCCGCCTGCTTAGCAGCCTTGGCCATCAGCTGAAGAGCAGACGGAGGATGCTGGGACATCCAAGCGCTGAGCGTGTGAGGTTCCAAGTGCCTGTGTGTGCCTGTGTGTGTGTGTGTGTGTGTTGGACACGTGGGGTATGAAACAATGCAGATAGAAACAAAAGTGTTTTAGACGTAATTACCCAACGAATCAAGATTGGGCTCTGCTAGGGTTTGGCTTCATGTCCGATCAGGATGGCTTGCTTTATGAAAGTGTAAAAATAAATATTTATCCGAAGTCTGTACTCCCAGCCATGGAATCCAGCATTTCGTGCAGACGTCACCCTGGATGAGCTGCTTAATTAACGCGGGGCTACCCTTGCTTGGAATTCGTCTGACCCTTCCAGCTACCACGTGGGCCTAGCGGAGCTCGTGAAGATTCAGCGGTCCCGAACAGAAGCCACTGGTCACATGTAGCTCTTTCCAGTGACATGAAGGAAAGGAGAAGTTCCGTTCCTCAGTTGCTCTGGTCACATTGCCCATGTTCAGTGGCCTCATGGGGTTACTGCGTGGTGGAAATATAGAACATTTCCGGGATCACAGAAAGTTCTATTACCTTTAGGGTAGAGAGCAGCCAGGCTGGCAGGGATCGCTCTGGGGACGTAGAATGGGTTTGGAGGGCAGTGGTCTTCAGTCTGGAGAGATCCCCAAAGGGGTGTTGGGACCCTCAGGAAAGCTGGTGGGTTGTCTGTCTGCTGGCCCTTTGTCATCAGCCAATAGCAGAGAGACCTGCTTTAGCTGAGAGTCTACTATGAGCCCAGCTCCTGGTATTCCAGATGTATTTAACGCTTGTAACAATTCTCTAAGGTAAGTGTTTCCTCATTTTTATGATTGAGAAAACTGCAGATCAGAGAAGTAACTTGTCCATCACCAACTAGCAAGTGACACAGTCAGGATGTAAACTTGGGTTTAGTTAGTCCTGCGCAAAGGCTTTTTCTGTGGTATCTTTCTGCTTTCTTGGAAACCTGGGCTCTGGTAGAACACAGGGGAGGAAGAGACAGATTGCACTCACTCTCTGGGCTCCCCTTTCCTCCATCAGGGTATCCCAAAGACCCCTGGTCTCCCTCCTAGCTGGTTGAAACCAGCCGGCTCTGAAGTGTGCATGTTGCTTTCCCGAGGGTCCTTGTCGTGATGTCTGAGCATCTTCCTGCATCTACAGGCAGGTACCTAGAGACAGCCACCTATAGCACAATTGATAATGGTGTTGATTAAGCATATTGGTATTGCAGTTCCTATAGAGGGAGGACCATGCCTTCTGGGGCACCTGCAGCGCTGCTCACGGATGGTGGGGCTCGGTAAAGGGGGCTCACCCATGAGGCCCTGATGTCCTCAAGGGGGAAAGAGGACTTGCAAGGAGAGCTCAGGTCCTGGATTTTGTGACCTCACTTTTCTGCTCATGAAACGAGAAGAGAACCAAGGCATGTGGCCCTCCAATCCACAAATTATGTACCTTTCAATCACCTTATAAATTCAGTGGGTTAGAATGTTTTCTGCATGTATATCTCTTTAAAAAGATTTTTATATAAATAGGGGCTTAAAATCTAACTTTAGAAGCCTATTTTTCACTTTTAGTGCTTTTTTTGGGGGGGGGGCGGTTTATGCCCTTAATTATCATATGCAGTTGGCACACAAATGCAGTCTTAATTAGGCAAAGCCAAATAAGCGGTAATACAAGGCATTTCAGGGACACCTGGGGGAGATTCTAGGATCCCAAACCTTAGACACAGAACAGATGCTGTCTTTTCACGAAGTGCAAGTCTGACTTGTGAAAGTCCTCTTTTAGCCACACTGGGGAGGGAACGAGACTTGAGGCCGGAGTGGCCAGAGCAGCACCCCCTTCCCCTGTACAGAAAGTGCAGAGATCATAAACCTACGGCCACAAGTGGACACATTCTTGTGAACACCCAGGTCAAATACAGGGACGTTGCCCCAAAATGGCATTCCACTAGCAATCTTATCTGTCTCTAAAAATGCCTTTGACTAAAATTATATTTTATCTGATACATATTTTTTAACTTTCACCTACTACCTTTATTTATTTATTTATTTATTTAAATTTTGGCTGCATTGGGTCTTCATTGCTTCCCGCGGGCTTTCTCTAGTTGTGGCGAGTGGGGGCTACTCTTCATTGTGGTGCACGGGCTTCTCATTGCGGTAGCTTCTCTTTTTGTGGGGCATGGGCTCTAGGCGCACGGGCTTCAGTAGTTGTGGCATGCAGGCTCAGTAGTTGTGGCACGTGGGCTCAGTAGTTGTGGCATGCGGGCTCAGTAGTTCTGGCACACGGGCTCAGTAGTTGTGGCACACGGACTCAGTAGTTGTGGCTTGTGGGCTCTAGAGCGCAGACTCAGTAGTTGTTGCGCATGGGCTTAGTTGCTCTGCGGCATGTGGGATCTTCCCAGACCAGGGCTCGAACCCGTGTCCCCTGCACTGGCAGGCACATTCTTAACCACTACGCCACCAGGGAAGTGCCTCACCCACTACTTTTATTTATTTATATTTTTATTTTCCTCCAGCTGTACCGAGATACCGTTGACATACAACACATGTAAGTTCAAGGTGTACAATGTGATGATTTCTGCATGTATATATTGCAAATAATTACCACAAAAATGGTTAGTCAACCCATCTATCCCCTCACTTGTTACACTTTTAGTGTGTGTGTGTGTGTGTGTGTGTAGTGAGACTATTTACAATCTGCTCTCTTAGCAACTTTCAAGTATATCATGCAGTATTGTTCATTAGAGTCCCCGTGTGTAAATTTGATCCCAGAATGTATGCATCTTAAAGCTGGGAGTTTGTACTCTTTGACCAACATTTCCTATTTCTCCCAACCTCAGCCCCTGGTGATCACTGTTTTACTCACTATTTCTCTGAGTTTGGCTTTTTTGATACCACATAAAAGTGAGAACATTCAGCATTTGTCTTTTTCTTTCTGACCTATTTCGCTTAGCATAATGCCCTCAGGGTCCATTCATACTTTTGCAAAAGGCAAAATTCCCTCTATTTCAAGGCTGACTTATATTATTTCATCTGATATTAATTAGTGGCGTTCACTCTCTTTTGGTTAGTATTTGCTTAGTGTTTGTATATAAATATATATTTTCGCTGCATCTCTTGTAAATTGGATTTAAAAAAATGGACGGCCTTTTAAGTGAGACATTTACTGCATTTACACTTAATGTAATTGTTATATTTGGATTATTTCTGCCATCTTATTTTGTGCTGTCTGTGTTCTCTCTCTCTCTTTTTTTTTTTTGTTGCATTTTTGGGCATCTAATGAGTTCTTCTTATATTGTTCCATTTTTTCCCCATTCACTGGTTTGTAAATTATACTGTCTGTTTTTATTCTTTTAGTGGTTACTTTAGAAATTACAATGTAAAAAATTAAGTTATTGTTTAAAATGTATGAAGACCTTTACTCTTCTCCTAGATAATACACAGATCTTAGGAAACAGTCAGCCTATTCATGCTCCTGACTTATGTGACTATCAAATGGGGTTTTAGGTCTACCTGTACAAATTTAAAAAACCCAGTGGTTATTATTACTACCAATTTATATAACTGATGGTCACTGAAATCTCCCCACTCATTTAACACTTTCTTTGTCCTCCGTTCCTGTTGCATTCTTTAGACCTCTTATCTGAAATCACACGCCTTCTATGTGAACTATATTCCTATAAATTCCCTTTCACGAGGATTTACCGGGAGGGAAAACCATTCGTCTGCTTCATTTCTACCACGAGAGGTCTCAACTTAATGCTTTTATGGGCTTATTGCTTTTAAATATCCTTTGCTTTCATTTGAATGGGTTCTTGGAAGGAGGAAAATAACTGTATCTTGTTTTACACAGAACTTTCTGTATGTATTTCCCCATCAATAGTTTGAATGTTATTGTCATAAAGATATTTACAAAGAATAAAGGACACATCACTTCACTTGGCACACAGATGCCATTCAATAAAATCTTGTTGAATGAAGAAATTAATGAAGCAAACTATCCTGGACAACCTTCTGGAAACTCATTGCCATTGAACAATTTCCCCCAAAGACCTTCTAAACTGTAAGGGAAAAGTGATTCTTAAGGGAATATGCAGTATATAATTTCCTACTATTTTTAGTTAAAATGTATGCAACAGCTATGTTTCATGTGCTGTGTGTTTATTTTAACTTAGTTGCCTCTGTGTAGTCAGAAAACACTTTATTGATGCTCTCTCAATTATGAAGTGTTTCCATAGATGTTTTCCACGTGCTTTCTGCATCAGCCTAGGGAGCTAGGCGACAGTTCTTAACACTATTTTATGAGTAATTAAATAGAAGTTTGGGGAGACCAAGGGACTTGGTCTACATTGCCCAAGAGCTCACAGAGCCAGGCTCTCTGATTTCTAGCTCAAAGCCTTTCCACACTGTTCTGTCCTCAGCCCAGTAGCCTTATGCCCACCCATCAGCCCTGCAGACTGATTGTGCTACTTTAAGTGATGTTGGACAGTTACTCTTCCTGCACCTCTTCTTCTGTGACGTAGGGTTGGTCATATCTATTTCTTTGTTGCAGGGTTCTCAGTCAGGAGGACAAAGCTTGCCCATCATTCCATGGTTCCAGAAAAGAGGCTGCATTGATCTAGGTGATGATCCAGGGACACACCAGTAAAACCTTCTGCCTGTCCTTCACCTGCCACCTTAAAAAGGTGAGGACCGCGGCATGCAGTGCGTGAAACATAGCAGTTCACACACACTGTAACTGAGAATAGTGGGATATGGTGAGCATTGCACACGGCCCTTTATTGCTAACACTGTGTTTTGTCCCGTGTTATCGCTCAAAGAGGTACATATAGGTTCCTGGAGGGCCCTTACCAAGCCATCGAAATACTTTCATCAAAAAATCATGGAGCATAGTGAAACTTGGTGATAAAGGATTTCTAATTTCTCCCTTTTATCCCTTAAGACAGTGGTTCCCCATGGCAGCCCTATTCACAGTAGCCAAGACATGGAAGCAACCTAAATGTCCATTGACAGATGAATGGATAGAGTAGATGTGGTACAGATACACAATGGAATACTTCTCAGCCATAAAAAAGAACGAAATAATGCCATTGACAGCAACATGGATGGACCTAGAGATTATCATACTAAGGGAAGTAAGTCAGAAAGGGAAAGACAAATATCATATGATATCACTTATATGTGGAATCTAAAAAAATGATACAAATGAACTTATTTACAGAACAGAAATAGAGTCACAGACACAGAAAACAAACTGATGGTTCCCAAAGGGGAAAGGGGGTGGGGGAGATAAGTTAGGAGTTTCGGATTAACAAATACACATTACTATATATAAAATAAACAACAAGTACCAACTCTATAGCACAGGGAACTACATTCAATATCTTGTAATAACCTGTAAGGGAAAAGAATCTGAAAAAATACATATATACACATATACATATATATATATAACTGAATCTCTTTGCTGTACACCTGAAAGGAACACAACATTGTACATTAACTGTACTTCAGTAAGAAAATGGTTAAGAGACAACAAAACAAAGAACAGGGGTTCCCAAACTTTGCTGCCTTTAGAATCACCCAGGGAGCTTTTCAAATGCTTGATGCCCAAGCCACACACCACACTATTTACATTCGTTTCTGTAGGTGAGACCCAGGTATCATTATTTTTTACAACTCCCAGAAGATGCCAACAGGCAGCCGGGTTGGAGGACCAACGTGGTCTTCAGGCCACCATCACCAGCGTCACCCAGGAACTTGTTAGACCTGGAAATTCTCAGGCTCGCCTCAGACCCACTGAGTCAGGCACCCCGGGGTCGGGTCCAGCAGCCTGTGTTTTAACACGCCTTCCGGATGATTCTGAAGCTTGTTCACACCTGGGAACCCCCCACCCCCCTCCGCAGAGCATCCCAAACGCTCAACTTCAACCATGTGGGGATCTTGTCGAAATGCAGATTCAGACTCTGGGTTCAGGGGTCGGGGGCTGGGGAGGGGCGGGGCTGTGATCCTGCCTCTCTCATAAGCTCCCAGTGCTGAAGCTTCTGCTGGTGGGCGGACTCAGCTGAGCATGGCGTCCCCGCGACACTGGCATAGAGTAGATGCTCAGTTAAGTCCCTGGTGAATAGGGTAAATATTTGGTGAAGATGAGGATTAAGTGCCATAGGGGTGACTACCCATTATTCACAGGGTAAAAATGACCACAGTTAGGGAGTTTGGGGTTGACACGTACACGCTGCTATATTTAAAATGGATAACCCAAAAGGACCTGCTGTGTAGCACAGGGAACTCTGCTTAATAGTTAGTATGTAATAACCTAAATGGGAAAAGAATTTGAAAAAGAATAGATACATGTATATGTATAACTGAATCACTTTGCTGTACACCTGAAACTAACGCAGCATTGTTAATCAACGATACTCCAATATAAAATAAAAAGTTAAAAACATACAAACAACAACAAACAAACAAGCAAAATGACCACAGTGAATGCTCTTTACACAGTCTTAAAAATCGCTGGAAATGTTTTGAACAGCAGTCTCTCCTTACAGCAAACAATCCAGCAGGTGAGTTATGTGGGCTGGAAGGAATTTACACTTTAAATCCCTCAGGCATTTGCAGCTCCCTTATTTGTGGGGAATGTTAAAAAACAAACAAACAAACAAACAAAAAAAACAGCTGGGGTGGAGGTGAGGCCTTCTTCACCATGTCAGCAGAGTCCACATTTTCTAAAGTTGTCCTGGGAACGCCATTGTGACTCTTTGCTGACATTGTTAAATCAAATTTCTCCTTACTTAGAGGTGGTGCTGTATCTGCCCACCTCCTTAGGAGTACAGGAGCGTTAACCGCGGGTGAAAATATATTCCTGCAGATTGTACAAATCAGGCACCTGTGTCGGTTTCCGGAGGTTAACGTCCTGAAATAGTTAAGTAAAAGTTGGTCACGAGGGGGCAGTATTGCCCCACAAAGATTCTTCATTTCGGCTGCTGAACCTGGAGCTGGTCACCTGCTCTTTTTAAATACGTCTATGTATCAGTAATACTCTTTGTTCTTCTTTCTTCGAAGACCCGGAAGCAATCAAAAACATGCCCCCCAAATCTGGCATTGGACCTTTATAAAAATGTCTATTGACTGTTTTAAAAAATATTTTTAGGGACTCTTTTTCTCTTGAAATTTTTATGCGACTCTAGCTCATTATTACCAAAGATGAAAAAGTGATCCTTTCCTGGAAGACGCTGTTCTTTATCAGCAGTGCTGGAACATCCAGCCCCGGAGACATTAATATTCTTAAGATTCAGGAATTTTTGTTCCCGAGGAGATATTGATCTGTGGGGAAGCCTGTTGGCTGAGAAACTCAAGAATGAGTTATTTTGGATGTTTCAGTTGCTGCCTCAGTTTCTTCTGAGGGGCAACGGTCACTGATGAATGGGACAGCCGAGAACACAATGTCCTGGTCCACCGCCGCCTGTTCCAAACTGAGCCCCGTCACATCCCCCTCGATGCTGGTCTGCATGGGTCTCAGATGGTGACGTTTATCAAAACAAAGTGCGTGGATTCCTGCACTGCTCCTTTTTGAGACGTCTGACCTAGGAGTTGCTGGAACGCCAGGCGTTTTCTTCCTTGCTGGACCCCGGGGCTGCGTGTGCTGTTTTGCAGGCCCGTTAACGAGGCTTCTTCTTGGGTTAATTGCGCGCCCCGCCCGGCCACATCTCCAGAGGCCAGCTTCACCCCCACCTCATGCCGAGATTGTTTCCATATGTGACCCCACATGCTCCCGCAGCCACCTCTGAAGAGGCTGGCTTCCAGCTGCCCCCTCGGGAACCATAAATTGTCTGTGTCTGCTGGGCTTCCTTCCAGGTAGCTCTGCACCCCACACAGGGCCCTGCTTTCGAGCCATCAATGTGGGTTTTCTTTGGAGCGGCTGCAGACTCAAGAGGCCGGATCCACGGTGACACGGAAGGTGACAGTTTCCGTGTTCTCTCTGGTGGCTTCCATTTGGCCTGCTGGGAGCTCTCTTCTTCTTTTTTTTTTTCAAGGTTGGTAGCAATCTTTTATCAAATGAATATTATATTATTTATAACATTAATATGTAAAAAGAATGAAAATAAGAAATAAGGTCCTCAAAACATTTAGATATTCACTTTGTGTAGGAAGTGCTTTTTTTTTTTTTTTTTCCCCACATCTTTATTGGAGTATAATTGCCTCACGACTGTGTGGGAGCTCTCTTCTTTGTCTGAGGCCACGGCAGAATTTCAATAGGGGCTTGATATTGTTTAACGGACACTGATGTGATGCCCGGCCCAGTCCTGGGCCCGCCCTTTGGGAGCCTGCGGCCCAGCGAGCTAACCCAATCATCACAGAAGTAAGGCCAGCATGGAGCACCCCAGGAGTTCAGATCTCCCTGCGAAGGGAGTCCTGGGTCACCTTGGACTCACGTGGTCACGAGACCCGAGGCTGTGGTCTGGGAGCTGTCTGGTCTCTTGGGTCTGCTCCGACCTGGGTCCCAGCTCTTGTCCACAAAACCCAGGGCCATCCCCGGCCACCGAGATGAGGGGGTTGGCCAAGGGAGATGGGGTGCCAGTGGACTCAGGTGGGTTGTTTCCCAGCCCTTCTGCCTGGGGAGGGGATTGGTGGGTTCTGTGAATTCACACCAGGGTGGAGAGAAGGCAGGTTGCAGCTCGTGTCACATCTGGCTGCTCGTATCAGAACACCTGATGGCAGAGGTGGAAGCAAACAGGGGTGAATAGTCATAAACATTTATTTTCAATAAATAGAGTTTATTTTTTTGAGCAAATTTAGGTTCACAGTAAAATTGAGCAGAAGGTACAGAGGTCTTCCATCTACCCCCTGCTCCCACACACACAGCCTCCTTCACTATCACCACCCACCAGCAGAGGGGGACGTTTTACAATTGATGAACCTGCATTGACATGGCATCATCGCCCAGACTCCATAGTTTACATTAGGGTTCACTCTGGGTGCTGTACATTCTGTGGGTTCAGACCAATGTACAGTGACATGTATCCACACTGTAGAATCATATAGAGGGGCAGAGTCAAGATGGGGCATGGGAGGATGCGGAATTTGTGTCTGCCCACACCTAAGGCACCTGCTGGATGCTGGTGGGGGACCTCAACGCCCAAGGAGATGGGAGGAACCCCCGAGCAACTGGGTAGGACATGGGGGGGAGTAAGGGGGGACAAGAAGTGGAGGCTGGACAGGACCAGCACCCCTGAGGGGTGGCTGGGAGGAGGGAGGGGTTCCCACTCCTGGAGGGATGCTCGGGGGCTTGAAGGATCAGGGGGGAGTGCGCCTAGCATTTTCCCTGCCCAGTCGGGCTCCGGGAAGGCTGCTGGGCTCCCGGGCCGGGTCCTCCGCCCTCTGAAGCCCCCTCTGGGCCATGTGGGTCCTAGAACTGTGGGAGGGAGGGAGGAAAAATCAGAAAGAGAAATTAAGGAAAAAATCCCATTTACCATCACAACAAAAAGAATAAAATACCCAGGAATAAATCCTAAGGAGGCAAAAGACTTGTACTCAGAAAACTATAAAACACTGATGAAAGAAATCAAAGATGACATAAACAGATGGAGAAATATACCATGTTCGTGGATTGGAAGAATCAATATTGTGAAAATGATTATACTACCCAAAGCAATCTACAGATTCAATGCAATCCCTATCAAACTACCAATGGCATTCTTCATAGAATTAGAACAAAAAATTTCATAATTTGTATGGAAACACAAAAGACTGCGAATAGCAAAAGCAATCTTGAGAAAGAAAAATGGAGCTGGAGGAATCAGACTCCCTGACTTCAGACTATACTACAGAGCTACAGTAATCAAGACAGTATGGTACTGGCACAAAAACAGAAATATAGATCAATGGAACAGGATAGAAAGCCCAGAGATAAACCCATGCACATATGGTCACCTAACTTATGACAAAGGAGGCAAGAATATACAGTGATGAAAAGACAGCCTTTTCAATAAGTGGTGCTGGGAAAACTGGACCGCTGCATTTTACATCTTTCAGTAAAAGAATGAAAGTAGAACACTACCTAACACCATACACAAAAATAAACTCAAAATGGATTAAAGACCTAAATGTAAGGCTGGACACTATAAAACTCTTAGAGGAAAACATAGGAAAAACACTCTTTGACATAAACCACAGCAAGATCTTTTTTGACCCACCTCCTAGAGAAATGGAAATAAAACCAAAAATAAACAAATGGGACCTAATGAAACTTAAAATCTTTTGCACAGCAAAGGAAACCATACACAACACTAAAAGACAACGCTCAGAATGGGAGAAAATATTTGCAAACAAAACAATGGACGAAGAATTAATCTCCAAATATATAAACAACTCATGGAGGTCAATATCAAAAAAACAAACAACCCAATTAAAAAACTGACAGAAGACCTAAATAGACATTTCAGCAAAGAGGACATACAGATGGCCAAGAGGCACAGGAAAAGATGCTCAATAGCACTAATTATTAGAGAAATGCAAATCAAAACTACAATGAAGTAACACCTCATACCAGTCAGAATGGCCATCATCAAAAAATCTACAAACAGTAAATGCTGGAGAGGATGTGGAGAAAAGGGAACCCTCTTGCACTGTTGGTGGGAATGTAAATTGATACAGGCACTATGGAAAACAGTATGGAGGAGGTTCCTTAAAAAACTAAAAACAGAACTACCATACAACCCAGCAATCCCACTACTGGGCATATACCCTGAGAAAACCATAATTCAAAATGACACATTTACCCCAATGTTCACTGTGGCACTATTTATAATAGCCAGGACATGGAGAAAACCTAAATGTCCAATGACAGATGAATGGATAAAGAAGATGTGGTACACATATACAATGGAATATTACTCAGCCATAAAAAGGAATGAAATTGGGTCATTTGTAGCGATGTGGATGGACCTAGAGTCTGTCAGACAGAGTGAAGTAAGTCAGAAAGAAAAAACCAAATATCGTATATTAACGCATGTATGTGGAATCTAGAAAAATGAACAGTTGAACTTATTTGCCGAGCAGGAATAGAGACATAGACGTAGAGAACAGACATGCGGAGGGCGGGGAAGGGGAGGGTGGGACAAATTGGGAGACTAGGTTTGACATAAATACACTACCATGTGTGAAATAGCTAGCTAGTGGGAACCTGCTATATAGCACAGGGAGCTCAGCTCGGTGCTCTGTGATGACCTAGATGGGTAGGATGAGGGGGGTGGGAGGGAGGTCCATCCAAGAGGGAGGGGATATAGATATATATATATAGCTGATTCACTTCAATGTACAGCAGAAAGTAACACAACATTGTAAGGCAATTATGCTCTGATAAGAAAAAGAGAATCATATAGAATAGAACTTTCAGTACCTAAGAATCCTGTGTGCTCCGCATCTTCATGCCTCCCTCCCCCTAGACCCTGGAGACTAATCTCTTTACCGTCTTCATAGTTTGGCCTTTTCCAGCACGTCATGAGTTGGAATGGTGCAGTGTGAGACTTTTCAGATTGACTTCTTTCAGTCAGTAGTAAGCAACATGCATGTCTTTTTGTGGCGTGCTAGTGCATTTCTTCTTAGCCTGATGAATGGAATAGTCCTGTTTATCAAGAGGTCCGAGTGGGTTGGTCATGGGCTGCTGCAGGGGCTCAGAGACCCATGTTACTCTTTTGGCTCTGCCCTTGCAGCCTGTTGCCTTGGGCACTCGTGGTTGCAGAGGCAGTTGCGTCTCCAGAAAGTGCCTCTAGGACAGAGGCCAGAGGAAGAGGGAAAGGAAAGGGGGAGGGTGTTGGCAGCCAAGGCTGCACCCTTTTTGGTGGAGCCCCTGGAGGGAATGTCCCCTTACATCTCACTGGCCAGAACCAGGTCACGTGGCCACATCTGGACATCAGAGTGGAAAGAAATTGCTAAGATGGGTCTAGACCCATCGTGGTCCCCCCAGCACTGGGCAGGGGCTTGCTGAAGACATGGGGGGTTGTTAGCAGAGAAGTGTGTGAGTGTGAGTGTGTGGGTGTGTGTGTGTTGAATGGATGCTGGCGGGTAATAGAAGGGGTCTGTTGCCACAAACTCAATAAACAGGCCCTTTACGTGATTGGGAAAGGCGACCCTTCCTCCCCTGGTGGGTGCTGTCAGAGGTGGATGCTGCCATATAGGGACATAGAGGAGGTTTAGGGGTCAGCTTGTGGGGAGGAGGCTGTTTGAGGGTAATTGTCACATGAATGGTGTGGGTATAGTTTGGAGGGGGAAGGAATCACTTAGTTCAGAGAACTGATGAGGGAGGAGGTGTCTGATCTAGGCTTTGAAGGATGGATAGCATTTTTGCAAAGTAGCTGTTTTATTATAGAAGGGCATCACCGATTGCTAATTGTCCTTTACTAGCCACTGTCCCATCTTCTGCAGTAATGACACTCCCAGTTTTGGGGCTCCCTAAGGACTACCTTTCCCAGCTTTCCTTGAAGCTGGGTGTGGCCAAGGGGAGGAAGCATTAGACGCAACTCCCAGGAGTGACACCCTTCCCTTTTTTCTCTACTACCTGCAGGCAGGTGGCCATGGTGGTACTTAGCCAGTTTGGATGCCACGGCTGAAGCCACCTCCAGGACTGATGGAGCGATGAGACAGAGGGACCCTACACCCAGACCGGATGTGACAGAAAAGAAAAGTCTTTCTTGTTTAAACCAGTATTAATGTGGCTACAGCTCTGGTAAAGCTATGAGCCTATGTCGTAATGTAAAATAATAAGTTTTAGGGTCTCTTGAAAGCTAAATTTTTTTTTTTTTTTGCGGTACACGGGCCTCTCACTGTTGTGGCCTCTCCCGTTGCGGAGCACAGGCTCCGGACGCGCAGGCTCAGTGGCCACGGCTCACCGGCCCAGCCGCTCCGCGGCATCTGGGATCATCCCGGACTGGGGCACGAACCCGCGTCCGCTGCATCGGTAGGCAGACTCTCAACCACTGCGCCACCAGGGAAGCCCGAAAGCTAACTTTAATCACACTTAACCAAATCAATGCTTACCTAGCCTTGCATTGTTAAGCAACAGTGTATAGCCTCCTTTTTTAAAAAAGGAGTTTTCTGCATTACGGTAGGTTGACAGTCCAGTTTGCTCTTGGGTCTGAATCTCCCTGTGGTGTGTCAGCCTATCTGACAAGTGTGGCAGCATATGATTTGGAAATATCAGTTGATGTTTTCCTTTTTGCCCTCTGATCCTTCACTCAGGTGGGGTTTTTTTTTGTCTCAGGGAAGGGAGGGGACCACAGAGAGAAAAAACTGGAGTCTGGTCTGGGCCAACCCTGGGGGGCGTCAGAAAGGACTCCTCTGTGCAGACCACTGAGTGGGAGCACTGGGAGAGACCCAGACAGAAAACCGGGCCCTGGGGGCCTTGGGCCGGGGAGAGGGGCCTGACTCAGCAGGATGGGTGGGCCTGAGGCCACCTCAGCAGGGGCAAGCATGGACAGATGACCCCCCCTGAGCCCCTCTGCAACACCAGGGAACCATGAACTTCTCCTTGAACTCAGCTGCAACTCAGGAAAGTCCGGGGACCTGGATTCGATTGGTGGAAATTATGCTGAGCTACAGAGAAATGAACAGAGTTACACCTGCTTTTATCAACCGATATTTGTATCTACTACACATGGCTTTATGGACATCAGTTCTGGGCCTGGCGAAATAATGAGTATTGCAGATGCAAAAACTGTCACAGACACAGAGATGCAGGAGACATTGGTCTCTTCTTTCTATCCTTTTATTCTCCACTCAAGCCACCAGGGCCTAAGGTGGCCACGCTTGAAGGTCTCATGCTACTTGGATGTCTGAAGAATGCTGGGCTATTATACTATTAACACGAGTGTAGAATCTGTGGAACTAAATTATGGGGTTCCTTTGCCGGTGGTAAGTTCTCAAAGTACTTTTTTTGCTAGCAGCTACCCACTTTGGATAGTTTGCTTTGCCCAGAGTCGGGGGTGCACTAAATATTTGCTGAGGGAAAAGAAGGAAACTCTGTTTCTTCATGATTTCCCAAACGATTTAGCCTCTGTTTGAGAGGCAGGTGACTTTATTTGAGTGAATACTATGGGCACAATCATTAGTTTCTGTTGGAAGTAAACACTCAGCAAAAGAGTGACCTGTGAGGGTAAACAGCCCAGAGCACATAAAGTCATGCCCTGTTCAAGAAAGGCTGAGAACTCAGAACTGGAATAAACAGTCTCAGTGACTACATGTGAATAATGCTGATTTTGCACCAAAAAAGAGCTTCCCATCAAATTTTAGTGCTTATCTGAGAACCGCACTAAGAATTGTATATTAAAGGGTGAAAATAATTTGCTGAAATCCTACTTCTTCCCCTTAAAAAGTCACTGATTAGCAAAATTGCGAACAAATAGCTTTTCAAGCAAGTCAGCAGCAAAACAGTCTACATAAATTACATTAGTAGTGAAGAAAAATTCCCCCAAATGGGATGCTTGGCCATAATAATGAGTTATTTTAGGAGAAAATGTGAATGGGATTTTATATAATCTTGGAAGGGGGGAGGTCTTGCATGACATGACACAAATCATGACAAAATTCAGAAGCTGTAAAGGAAAATATTGATACATTTGACTTCACGCAATTTGAAAGATTTTATATCAAGGGTACCACAAATGAATTTAAAATATCAACCAAAAAGTAACCATCAAATAAAATATGAATTTTATATTAAAATATAAAATTGCTAAAATATCTAGCAATTTTCCATTGCTAAGAAAAATATTTGCAACCTAACGTGGTGGGGGCTGATAGCCAGTGCCCTCTGAAATCTGTATTCTTTCTTCCATTGCTGTGGAATACTAGGGAGGCCTCAGTAGGACTCCAGAATTGTGCCCACAATCCCTGATGTTCATGCCCTGGCATAGTCTCCTCCCCTTGAGTGTGGGCAGGACATGCAACTTGTCTCTAGCCATAGAATATGGCAAAGGTAGCAGGACACACATGCTTGTGTGCAAGTGATGATGTATGTAAGATTGCACCACCTATCTTGCTGGAGTCTCTCTCTCTTTTGTTGGCTTCGAGGAAATCCCATATGACAAAGAATTGAACATGGCTCCTAGGAGCTGAAGGAAGCTTCAGATGGGGCTGTTAGCAAGAAACTGAAGCCTTCAGTTCTACAGCTGCCAACAACCAGAAGCAGATCTTTCCCTAGTCCAGACTCAGATGAGACTGCAGCCGTAGCCAACACCTTAACCGCAACCTTGCAAAGGACCCAGTTGAGCTGTGCCCAAGCTCCTGACCCACAGGAACTGCAAGCTAAGAAATGTTTAGTTTTAAGATACTAAATTAATGGCAACATTATTAGGCATAATAGATAGCTAATGCAAACCCAACTATACTGCATCTCCCAGGCTCCCTTGCAGTTAGATGTTGCCATGTGACTAAGCTCTAATCTACAGAATGTGAACAGACGACACACAAATGGCCAGTAAGCACACGAAAAGATGCTCAGCATCACTCATCTTTATGTCATCAGGGAAATGCAAACTGAAATCACAATGAGATTCCACCTTGTACCCGTTAAGACGGCTACTATAAAAAAATAACCAGTGTTGGCAAGGATATGGAGAAACTGGAGCCCTTGTACGCTGTTGGTGGGAATGTAAAATTGTATGGCCTCCCAGGAAAACAGTTTGACAGCTCCTCCAAGAATTAAACATAGCATTACTATATGATCCAGCAATTCCATTTCTGAGATATACCTGAAAGAACTCAAGGCAGGGTCTTGAAGAGATATTTGTACACTCATGTTCACAGCAGCATTATTTATTCACAGTAGCTAAAGTGTACAATCAACCCGCCTATCCACAGACAGAAGAATGGATAAGCAAACTGTGGTCTATACACACGATGGAATGTTATTCAGCTTTAAAAAGGAAGGAAGGAAGTTCTGACACATCCTACAACCTTGATGAACCTTGATGACATAATGCTAAGGGAAATGAGGCAGTCCCCAGAGAGACAAATACTGTATGATTCCACTTATATGAGGCATCTAAGGTAGTCAGATTTATAGAGACAGAAAGCAGAATGGTGGGTGCCAGGGGAGGAGTGAGAAGTTGTTGTTTAATGGGGACAGAGTTTCAGTTTTGCAGGACGAGAAGAGTTCTGGATTTGGTTGGTGGTGACGTTTGCACAGCAATATGAATGTACTTGATGCCACTGAACCGTATACTTAAAAATGGTTAATATGGTAAATTTTATACGTATCAAAAGTTGAAAAAAAGCAAGTTGCAAAAATAATATGTAGCACAACCCCAATTTATAAAAACATGTATGCTTGTTTCTTGTATACATAAAGAATTTCTGAAAGAATACACAAAAAAACCCACAGTAGGGAGGCTGGGAAATCAGATGACGGGGAGACCAACGTTTGTATGTTTTCTGGTGCTGTTTGGAATTTTAGTTTATGACGTACATGTCTTACTTCTAAAATTTAAAACAAATTATTAATGAGGAGATTGGATTTTCTCCTACATTGATTCCTTAGATTACTCTGGGGCCAGCCCTTGAGGATTATACTGATTCCTTATGTTGGTTTCTGCTGAGATGTTTGGAGCTGTTGGGTTTTGGTTTCTTCTACAAAACTGTTTTCCAGAGGGTAATACTTAATTCTTCAACAGCAAAACAGCCAGAATAAATTTTGAAACTTTGTTGGATTGTATCTGAATGATGTGAATCAACAAATAAAGGCCACTGAAAGAGGCTTCAGTGTTTCTAAGACACCAAATAGAGCCACAATCGAGACAGCATTTGGCAAAAAATGAACACACACAATTCCTCACGTGTAGACACCATGTCTTCTACTCTTTTTGTGTCTTCCATGGCATTCAGTAAATTCTATGTAGTATTAAGTTAAATGTTTAATAACTCCATGGTGGGTGGAAACAATTTTCACGGCTAATGTCGATGATAATAGATCATATGACTAGTTCATTTTGACTATGTTGATCTTTCAATCATCAATCTCAGAGTTAAAATAATTAAATCACTCAAATTACCCAAATAGGCAAAAGGAATGTCGAGCAAGACACTCTCTTTAGGGGAGGGAAGAATACACAGAAATGTATTTCTTGAATGGCTCCATATAGAAGCATTTGGATGTGGACACCCTCACAAGCCCAAAGAGATACAGCCCTTAGGTGAAGGAGAGAAGTATTAGCTGGAGACCAGAGTGGCCCCACCGCTGATAAAGGAAGCATTAAAAGTTGCACATAGGGCTTTCCTGGTGGCGCAGTGGTTGGGAGTCTGCCTGCTAATGCAGGGGACACGGGTTCGAGCCCCGGTCTGGGAGGATCCCACATGCTGCGGAGCAACTAGGCCCGTGAGCCACAACTACTGAAACTGCGCGTCTGGAGCCTGTGCTCCGCAACAAGAGAGGCCGCGATAGTGAGAGGCCCGCGCACCGCGATGAAGAGTGGCCCCCGCTCGCCGCAACTGGAGAAAGCCCTCGCACAGAAACGAAGACCCAACACAGCCAAAAATAAATGAACAAATTAATAAACTCCTACCCCCAACATCTTAAAAAAAAACAAATCCCTCTTAAAAAAAAAAAAAAGTTGCACATAAGCCCCAGAAAACACGTGCTCTCATTCCCTGACTTTGTCGTTCTGCAGCTTTGTCCTTTTCGATACAGACTGAATGTATTTATATTATAACCGTGTCCTGCTTAATTCTACTTAGGAGTTTTTTATTCTAAACTTTTAGCAAAAACGTTCATTTATGTAAAAGCAGTAATAATTTACACCACTGCTCCACAGTTGGGCGTTTCAGGCAGCATTTTTCAACCTCACGCTATTGGTATTTTGGCCAGATGGGCCTTCGATGGTGAGGGCCTGCCTGTGCACTGGAAGATGTCGGGCAGCATCCCTGGCCTCCACCTACTAGATGCCAGAGGCACGTCCTCCCCCGTGCTGCCAACCGGAAACGTCTCCAGACGCCCTGGGCGCCAAACCGTCCCTGGTGGAGGACTGCTGCCTCGAAAGGGGATGGAGAGATCGCAGGTGGAGGGGGCCAGCCACACCCGTGATGCCACTGCACCTGGGGGGACCTTCCCCAGCAGGGGTGAAGGGCCCAGTGAGGGGGCTGAAGTCCCCCAGATCCTTGTTTTATCCACCTGGGAGGGGGCAGCGGGTCTGAGTGCCCACTTGAGTGTTAGGAGTACAGCAGGAGAGGGACTGCAGTGCCAAGGGCTGCCCGGGCTCGACTTCCACAGGTAAGCACTACATAGTTTCTGCCGGTGACTGGGTTTATGCCCTGATGTGTGTGGTGTGAGTCTAGCTGCTTCACGGTCTCACCAATACTTAGTGTTCCTCCTATGAGCGTTCGGGTGGGAGTGTATGATTTTAGGTTGCATTTTTCGGTGACTAATGACATTTGGCCTCTTTTCAAATGCTTTACTTTTATAATGCGAAAAAAATGTAAATATGTGTGTGCATGTGTGTAAAAGGAGGAGTTATAAATATATAAAAGGTGGAGCCACAAAATTGCAGGAGTGTGGAGCACATCCGGCTGCCTTGGTGGCCAGGCCAGCACGTCGAAGGGGCAGCCTCAGCTCCCGAGTCCTCCTAGGAAACGTGGCGCCTTCCTCTGGATCCCAGCCCCGCCCCCCCGCTTCATGACGCCAAGCGCTGGCGTTCCCTTTCCGCCGGAGCTGGGAAATAGCGCCACAGAGGAGCCTCTAGATGGCACTGCACCCTGGAGATTTGTTCGGCAGGGCCCTTCCTGTCCCATCCGAGGGTGCATCCTGACCTGGCTTGACCTGTTTTGCAAGCTGAGCCCTGCCAGCGCCTGGGTTCAGAAACTCTGCGGGAGGTGTCCTCCGGGCCAGGGGTGTGTGCACATGCACGTGGGGTGCGGGTGGTGTGTGTGCTGTATGTGGTGTGTGTGTCAGAGTGGGTGGGGAGGGGAGGGCATGCTGTGTTCCAGAAGGAGAGTGGGTCCTTGCTGGAGATTAGGAAGTAGAGCCAGAATCTCTTAGAAGACAACAGTTCATCCGAAGGACACACACACACACACACACACACACACAAAAGGCACAAAGAGATAGACAGTGTAAAGCAAGTGTCCCTTACACTGTGCCCCCAGCCTCTGCTTGTCCCTTTCCTGCAGTGGAAAGAAACACAGTGAAACAAGTGTATGTAATGTGTGTGTGTGTGTGTGTGTGTGTGTGTGCGCGCGTGCACGCGTGTGCGCGCGTGCCTGCAAGCTCGTGGTGGTGGGACAGGGTCTTACCTGGACCCCAGGAGCAGCTCCTCATGCCTGGGCTCCTGTCAGGTCTGCAGCCTTCCAGCTGTAGATGGTTTCCCTCCGCCACAAGGGGTGGGGACGTTCTGGAAGGTGAGGATCCCCGCCCCCCACTCACACATAGGCACGCACGTTGGTTTCCCTTGTGTTCGTTCCAAGGTTGGCTATTTACAGATTTGGGCACAGCCCCTCCGAAAGGAATTCCCACCCCCCCTTGAAAACGGAAATAGTGTTTCTTAGCATTGTTTCCTTTTCCTTTGTTAATGGTTTATCAAATGGAAAAATACCATAAATATACTCAGACAAAAAATCATATCTTGCCCTCAAATTATCTAAGGAGCAAAAGGCCAGCTTTCTTTCACTAGAGTCTCCGTTTCAGCCTGTTTTCAGCTTTCGTCATTTCCCAGCAGGGCAGGTGCTGGGACCCGAGCGTGCAGCCCCCGTCAGCCTGTGTCTGGACTCACAGCTGCACGTGCATGGCCACCTCCAGTGGGACATGCTCTCCTGGGACACAGATCCGGTGTGTGTGCATGTGCACGTGCACGCGTGTGTTTGAGAAGTCTTGATACCATTTTGGGGGGACAATTTGGAGGAAAGCAGTTGTTACCAGAGTGGGAAAGAAGCCCGCCTTTTTCTTGACCATGAGGCTGAGCAATGCTGGTTGAACCCTTCCTGCGTTTCATGGATGTTCATGACATCTTTGGCTGTGAGTGTGGGTGAGTTTTCTGTTTCCTCTGACGTCTTTAACTTTGGCAGATCAGCCGACTGGGGTGCATGAAGAAATGTTCCACGTGTGCTCAATTCGACAGAAACAAGCTGGTTCCATTTTCTTAAAATGAAATATGTGAGCATCTTTGAAGATGGTTGCGTCTTTGCATCCACAGTGAGACCCCCTGCTCGGGAGGGCTGCACCCCAGACCTCCTCCCCCAAGACTGGTGGACCCTGATGACCTTCTGAGTGTGGTATTGATTGTAAGGGATCTGGGGATCTCACAAGCCCCTCAAACACAGTGCTGGCATCAAAGTAATGGGTGAACTGCTTCTGGGGGAGGGTGGTCTTCTCAGGCCCGCAGAGCTGGGAGAGGGCTTGGGGCTGAGCTTCTCGGCTCCAGAGTGAAAAGAAAATGTTGTCAAAAATCATCAACTGTTACCGAGTCCAGGCTCGTACTGCTTGCCACAGGACAGGCCAATAAATCAGGAGACGAGGTGTCGGGGCAAAGAATAGTGACTATTAGAAAAGCCAGCAGACCGAGAGGATGGCAGACTGATGTCCCAGTTAGAATTCAGGCTTCTTTTATATTAAAAGGAGAGGGAGGGTGGCTGGTTGTTGGAAACTTCTTGGTGCAGGAATCCTTTGTTTTTTCATCTGTCCAAGTAGGTCAGGTCACAAACTTCCAATGAGACAAATGTTATTGTCTGTTAGCAACTTTTTATCTCTATATGAATGGAAAAGTATTATACTCTTAAAGGTCAGAGCCTTGAGGATGGGCTATCCTGTATATTTCAGGCTACAGGCAACATTCTTAACTGAAAGCAAAAGCAACAGAATACAAAGGTTAAAGTAAAAGAAACAGATCCAATATGGAGTTAGATTTGTTCTTCCCTATTACACGAGTCCAAAATATGAGGTTCCTGGGCTTCCCTGGTGGCGCAGTGGTTGAGAATCCACCTGCCGATACAGGGGACATGGGTTCGAGCCCTGCTCCAGGAAGATCCCACATGCCGTGGAGCAGCTAAGCCACAACTACTGAGCCCTGCTCTAGAGCCCACAACTACTGAGCCCGTGCTCTAGAGCCCGCGAGCCACAGCTACGGAGCCTGCGTGCCACAACTACTGAAGCCACGCACCTAGAGCCTGTGTTCCACAACAAGAGAAGTCCCATTTGCTGCAACCAGAGAAAGCCTGCGCACAGCAATGAAAACCCAACACAGCCAAAAATAAATAAATAAAATAAATAAATTTTTTAAAATGTCAAAAAATAAAATTAGGTTCCTCGTGCCTCAGGCCAAGTTCCTGGAAGCAGAGCCTTGGAGAGGGGGTTTTGGGAAGGGGTATATGAGGGGCTCGGGAGGAGTGGGGGGAGGGTACGTGGCAGGAAAGGCTGTGAGTGGCCGGAATCCAGCTCTAATCAGCTCACCGGTGGTTATCACTGGCCAAAGTCAGCCCTGGGATGGGGCAAATGCCATCTTCTTGGTCTGCTGGCTTTTCTAATAAAGCCACTATTCTTTGCCCCAACACCTCGTCTCCTGATTTATTGGCCTCCCATGTAGTGAGCAGTACGAGCTTGGACTTGGTAACAGTTAATGATTTTTGACAACATTTTTTTTTCTTTTGCTAGATTTTATCCTGATCCCTACTTGTTGTATCTTTCTGCTTTCTTCCGGATTCCTTTTTTTTCTTCTTCTTCTTCTTACCAGAGTCAACAACTCAAGGATTTTCTCAAAGAGGATTTTGTGGGATAAATTCTTTGAAATCACGTACGTATGAGAATAATGTTACTTATTATGTTAAGTAATAATTTAGTTTTCGTCACAAACCTGGATATACCGTTTTAGGCGAAAATGCTTTTCCTTCAAAATATTTAAGTGATTCTCTGCTGTTCTCTTGTATCTGTCACCATTGACAGCTCTGTGAAAATTTGGTTTTGACCTTTTGTAGGAGTTGTGGGTTGCATTGGGTACCCTAAAAAGATATGTTGAAGTCCTAGCCCCTGGTACCTTGTGAATGTGACCTTATTTAGAAATAGGGTTGTTGCAGATGTAATTAGTTAAGATGAGGTCAGACTGAAGTAGGGGGGGCCCTAATCCAATACGACTGGAAGAGTAGAAGAGACACAGACACACAGGGAGATGCCATGTGACAATGGAGGCAGAGATGGGAGTCATGTGTTTACAAACCAAGGAGCGCCAAGGAGCGCCAGCAAACACCAGAAGCTGGGGGAGGGGCCTGGAAAAGGTTCTCCCCTAGACCCTTCAGAGGGAAGCTGGTCCTACTCACACCTTCATCTTGGACTTCTAGAACTATGAAAGAAGACATTTCAGTTGTTCTGAGACACCCAGTTTGTGGTACCTCCTTAGGGCAGCCCAGGTAAACTAACACAGTAGGTAATCTACTTTTTCCTTTTGGGGGATTTGAAATTTCACCTTCTCCTTAATCCTTATCTCCTTATTACTATCAGCAGGTTGATATTGTCTCCCTAGAGGCTGGATAAAAGGCCTACTTGAGGTCGTTGGGGTTTTAGGAAGATAGAAGCTTCTAGTATGAAAAGGGCTCGTCAGCCTCATCCCTCACCCCCAGACGCCCTCCCACCTCCTTCCAAGCATTTCCCTTTATGTTGTGGGGGGGAAGCCAGCCTGCAAATAATTGCCCTGGGGAGGCCTGGGGAAGGCAACTTTTGCTGGGGCTCCCCTGGCCTGGCTCCAGGGCTGCAGGGATAGCCAGGCTGGCTCAAAGCCCCCTCCCCGAGTTGGGGATAGACTGGGATGGACAAGGACGCTGGGGCCCCAGGCTCCAAGCTTGCGAGCGCATAGCGGTGGTTTCTCTCTGTGCCCTCTGTCTCTCGGGGCCCTGAGCACCCTGAAACCCTGCGGCCCTCAGCTGAGCAGTGCAAGTCTGGTGGGGGAGCTGGGAGGGGTCGGCCCTGATTGCTCTGAGGAGAGAGAAGGAGCCACAAGTCGAGGTGCCTTTCCAGCCCCCATGTGGGAGCCGTGGCCTTGACGGCTTTCCTACCTGCCCGTCACCTCACCCCACCCTCAATGCCCACCTGGCCGAACCAGCTGTTTGATCAGCATTGAAGGGGCTCTTAGACCCGCCAAGTTTTTTTTATCAGCTGTTTGATCTCAGGGCGTGGTCCCCAGGAGGCGCCTGGCAGCCCCCAGAGTTCTCCACTTTGCGTGGACGGCCCAAAACAAACAAATCGATGAACAGATCAAGAATTTCATTCATGGCCTCTTGTGATGTGAGATGTCCTCAGATCCCTGAGTCACTGCTGTGCCGACACCGCGTGTACTCCTGCTTACTCTGTGGTGGTGACGGGAGCGGGCAGGGGGAGGAAGGGGGACACCCGGGGTCTGCCGGGGGCGGGGCCAGGGGAGGCCTCGGTGGCTTCTGACTCCCTGGCTCCATCCCCAAAGGGCTGCGGATTCAAGGAGAACCAGCGTTCCAGGCCCCAGGAAGGATGTGGGTCCACTGTCGGGATTCCGGACAGGAAAAGCCACGAGCAGCGGTGACAAGACAGGAGGCACCTTCGAGGGCGCCCTGGGGGTGTGAGCTGTGCGTGGAGCTGCGAGGCCCTGGGGCACGACGCCGGGGTTTTGTATCAGCACCCGTTTCCTCCCAGATTAGCGGGAAACAGTGAGCGCTGCCGGGATGGAGGGAACCCGAGGCCACATCCTTCGTGGAGGAGAAGCTTCAGCGCTGGGGCGGCCAGGCCAGGGTCCCCGTTCCCCGTGCTGAGGGCCGCGCCTGCTGCGGGCCGCCCTGGGCTGTCGGAAAGGGGCACCGCTCGGCCTTTGGGCAGAACTGCGCGCGGTCTGGAAGGTTCTGACTCCCTGGGACACTGTGGTCAGCTGAAATTTGCAGACCATCCCTGGCCCTCGTTCATGCCCAGCTGGTACCGCAAGCGTTTAGGGCAGTGCCAGCCAGGCGCTTGGCCCTGTGGGCGGGGGAGGAGGGGAGGGGCGCCGTCCGTGCACGTGGCCCAGCGACTCCTCCCCGCAGACCCCACGGGAGGCGCCCGGGCTCTCGGGGCGTCAACCTGCCCTGCCCGGTCTCCTGCCCTTCACCCTGCCCGGCCTAGGCTGGGTGCCGGTCCCGTCCAATATGTGTTTATTGAGGGTCTGTCCTGTGGAAGGTGGGGGCTGGGCACCTGCTGGGGGTCACAGAGGTCAAAGACACTCAGCTTGTGCGTCTTCGTGACTTACTATCCGGATAGCATTTTGGGGAGGCCCATATGTCTACCAATGTGTGTCAGGGTTCCCTAGAGAAACAGAACAAATAGGATGTGAATACTTGTCTCTCCGTGTCTCTCTCTCTCGCTCCATATATATACACACACATATATATATGGAGAGAAAGAACATATATATAAAGGATTTTTGTAATTAATGAATAATATATATATTTACCATTTAGCTAGCTAGCTACCTAGCGATTATCTATCCAACCATCTAATCTTTCTAAAAATCTAAAATCTGCAGGGCAGGCTGGCAGGCTGGAGACTCCCAGAGGAGTTGATGCTGCAGCCTGAGTCCAAAGGAAGTCTGGTGGCAGCCGCCTCTTCCCCCGGGGACCGTACGTAGTCTTATTTCTTAAGGCCTTCGACTGCTTGGACGAGGCCTGCCGCATTGCAGAGGGAAACCTGCTTTACTCAGAGTGCACTGATTTAAGTGTTAATCACATCTAAAAGTAAGTCAGACAGAGAAAGACAAATACCATATGCTATCACTTATATGTGGAATCTAAAATATGACACAAGTGAATTTATTTACAAAAACAGAAACAGACTCAGAGACTTAGAGAACAAACTTATGGTCACCAAAGGGGAAAGGGAGAGGGAGGGATAAACTGGGAGTTTGGGATTAACAGATACACACTATATATAAAATAGATAAACAACAAGGGTCTACTGTATAGCACAGGGGACTATATTCATTATCTTATAATAATGTATAACAGAAAAGAATATGAAAAAGAATATATATGTGTACATATATAATGGAATCGCTTTGCTGTACTCCTGAAGCTGACACAACACTGTACGTCAACTATACTTCAATAAAAACAAAAAATACCTTCACAGCCACATCTGTGTTTGACCAAACAACTGGGCGCTGTGGCCCAGCCAACCTGACACATGGAATTAACCATCGCAACCAGTAACCATTAAACAATTTTAAAAATTAAAAAATCAAATGTAACCAAGGCATGATTGGGCTGGGAGTGCATGGGAGCCTGAGGACTCAGTTCCCCTGGGGCCTGGGGAGAACCACTTGGAAGAGAGTCTCATTAGGCTTGACATGTGGTGGGTGGCAGGAAGGCTCCTGGCCTTTGCCTTGGGCCTGGGCCGCCAAGGAGGTGGGGTGGGAAAGACCCCGAGGCTTGCTGTGGTGGGCAGGTCCGTGTGCAGCTGTGCTGTGCACAGGGACGCCATAGCGGCCCCAGCGCTGGGCTCTTGAGGCTGCAGGACTGAGGTTCCAGAATCCTGAGCAAGGCGATGATTGCAGGAGAAGCATCATCACCCTCTGGAGGGGGGACACGCATAGCGCACCTCAGCTGGCGACAAAGGGCAAGGCTGGTAGAAAGCTGCCCTCTCCCCCAGAGCCTGGAAATTTTCGACAGCTTTTCTGCCTTCCCAGGGGCTGGAGGTGGGAGAGGGGGGGTGTAACATTGGGATGGATGGATAGCACGTCAGCCTGAGCGGAGGCCTCATTCCTGCTCCACCATCCTCCCCGGCAAGTCACCAGGGGGAACCATCTCCAGACGCCCAAATCCAGAGAGATGAGAGACCTTGTTTAGGGGCAAAGTGTGGTGCAGACTTGTTTTCCCCCAGGAGCTGGTGTGGGTTTGCCCATGTGTGCATAGAAAACATTCTGGTTTTCTGTGTCAGTTCCCACTGTGTTATCTGGAAACCGTTCAATGCCTTCCCAGCGAGGTTTCATTTTCCACTCACCACTCCCCTATTGTCCGAAAGGGCCCAGAGCTCCCCAAGCTGTAGGGTAATGCATTTGTCGTCTTTGAGAGGATAAGACACTCACTGAACATTTAGCCCTTGAGTGGCGACACTACCTCACAGCACGAGTGCCAGCAGGGGTGAGCCCTGCCAGGGGGCCCTGAAGCCTTGCTGGGGGCTGGCTGTGTCGCCAGAGGCAAGCTTGGCCACCAGCGCTCACTGGCCGGGGTCAGCTCCCCTGAGGGATGGCTGTGTGGGGAGGTGAGGGGGGACCGTAGGGCTAAGCTGGCCTTGTACGTCCTGAGTTCACGGTCAGCTCAAAGAAGCATCCAACATCTGTACGATTATCCCAACTAGGGGTGCCTTTGGCAGCTTAAAAACACCACCTGAAAGATCTCCAGGTTTTATTCTGAGGTCTGCAGATCGGTTTGTGCGTTGCAATTTCTATCTACAAAGTGATAGTTATTCGCGAGAGAGACTCCAATGTCGGGAGCCTGTGGTCTTACCGTCTGGGCCCTGGGTTAAGTGCAGGGCTTGGGATGCAGGCGGCTGGGTGGGCAGTGGCTGGACCAGTGCGGAGAGAGGAATGTCTACCTTGTTCTGGAAACTTCTTGAATCTGTGACAATCCTTAACAACCCCCAGAGAAGAAACCACTGTTCTCCTCAGAATTATGTTCGTGATCTTTGAATGAGCAATGTTTTCATTTGTGGTGGACTGTGGCTCCAAGTGTAGAATGTTTACCTTGACGTGTCCCCAGGAGAGGGATAAAGCTGTTCCGAGCCATCCCTGGTGGACGCATCCCTGCACCTGCAGGACTATGTCCACGGGGGCCTTGGCCCTTCAGCAGAGCCTCTTATCATTGACTCGTCGTTTCCCACTCAGGTTGTCTAAATCGCTAAGTTAGGACCCTTTCCAGGAGAACACTCTTTCACTCACACTGTGCCTGTATGTAGACTGGATTCAGTTCACACCCCCAATCCAGTGCCTGGGAGGGGGGTGCCTGGCCTGGGACTCCAGGCACTGCACTCACTTCAGGCTCTTTAAGCAGTGGTCACCTTTCAACGTGGCACATTCTAGTATTATTCTGAGAAGAAACTCTCAAATTACAGTCTGTTTCTGTTTTGTAAATAAATTCACTTGTATCATTTTTAAAAAAAATTTATTTATTTTTGGCTGCGCTGGGTCTTTGACTCTGTGCGAGGGCTTTCTCCAGTTGCGGTGAGCAGGGGCCACTCTTCATTGTGGTACGCGGGCCTCTCACTATTGTGGCCTCTCCTGTTGCGGAGCACAGGCTCTGGACGCGCAGGTTCAGCGGCCATGGCTCACGGGCCCAGTTGCCCCGCGGCATGTGGGATCCTCCCAGACCAGGGCTCGAACCCGTGTCCCCTGCACCAGCAGGCAGATTCTCAACCACTGTGCCACCAGGGAAGCCCTGTATCATTTTTTAATTAGATGCCACATTAAGTGCTATCATGTGATATTTGTCTTTGCCTGACGTACTGAAGTGCATCCTCTGGGTTCGTACCTCCTCCGTCCCATGCTAGACACACTTAGCTCTCCTCCATCATCCCCAAACCATATGGTTTCAATGCCTGGCACCATCTTAATTGCCCGGACACTCTTGGATACTATGACTGTCTTTAAATGTTGTGTCCGGAAGGGGAGAGAACATTCCAAACTGACGTAGCATAAAAAGAGGACGCTACCCAGCTGTGCTTTTCAAGCCCTCTATTGTATGTCTTTTCTCTCGTTAAATTGTAAGGTTCTTAACAGCAGGGACCTTTCCTATATTCTATCTTTCCTATTAGGATTTTACCAGTGCCTCGTAAAGTTAGCTACGTAGATGAATAATACATGTTGTGGACAATAATAGTAATTCTCTTCAAGACAGCGGTGAGCTGACACTGGCTTATACCCTCTTCCGAGAAGCAGTTATTAAATATTCAGGAATTTGAGGGATCTGATTGTTAAACTGTTGACGCCTTGACATTGGCCATGGTAGGAATAGTTACATCATGGAAACTGGCAAAGGCAGCAAATTTTCCTCTCAGAGAGATGGTTTACCTACACACCACTGCTTGAAGATGAGAAAAATCTCCTGTCATTTATTCCCGGAGGAGAATGAGGAAGACGCTTGGATTCCCGTACCCCGCCCCCGTTTGTTCAGAGGATAAAATCGACTATGCTTTTTTGCTTTCTGGAATATTTTCTTTCTCCATAAAGCATAAACGTTTTATTCTCAATAAATAAAAAAATAAAAAGAAATAAATAACTCTGGGTTAAAGACGGGCAACTGAAAATAATCATAATATTCCCAGGCACATGTGCTATCGAAATGTAAACCACTCCTCCCCCCTCCCTTTCTCATGAAAGCTTTTGTTCAGCCGCGGGATTTTGCTGAGAGAATATAAGATTTTGCGGACACTGAGAATGTTAAACCACAGGTCTTACTGTCATCGTTTTAGGCACTTATTTACTTTAAAGAGACCGTGGGGTGGGAATATGAGATTCAGCTACCATTCGAGTCTGGTTTTTTTCTGAAAATAACTTGCCGTTTGGGAAGATGATAAAGAGTGTTGATCTCAACTGCTTGGCCGAATTTCCTAGAGACGTTGTAACTTTGCCAATCCCAAGACTAGGTGAAGTGTTTCTTAAGGAATACTTCATTTTTCAGAGTGTTCCTTGTGTTCTGAAATGTCAACGTGCCAACACTAACCTACCCCTTTAGAGAGAACGACCCCCTCTTGAGAATCCCGAGGCCTCACGCAGCTGGGCTTGACTGATACTCAAAACACTGACAGACTTACTTTTTTTTCTTTTCAAAATATATTTTACTTCAGGAAACCTTAAGCCAGGCCTCTTGCAGATGGCAGACAGCTTAACTGCTGTGGTAAATTCGCCTGACGGTTTTGGGAAAACGTTGGGTGCTATAACCATCCTTGGAACCCAGAGAAAATAGATTTCAACCCACACAAAGACATGCATGTGGACCAGCCTCTCGACTTGGTGGCCAAAGTTTTATCCAAGGCTGTTCCTTTTCCCCCTTTCCTTTTCAGCCTCTCTTGAAAGGCTTGCAAGTCAAGAATGTATTATTGGGACAGCAAAACAACAGAGGCCCAAGACGAAATGAATCAGCGTTGCTGTTTCTGTCCCCACCCTATCTGTCTTCCTGGTGTGTCTGAGATGGTGGGTGACAAGATCAGTTGACTGTATTCATGTATTAGCTTCTTCTTTTTTTTTTTTTTTTTTTGCGGTGCGCGGGCCTCTCACTGTTGTGGCCTCTCCCGTTGCGGAGCACAGGCTCCGGACGCGCAGGCTCAGCGGCCATGGCTCACGGGCCCAGCCGCTCCGCGGCATGTGGGATCTTCCCGGACCAGGGCATGAACCCGCATCCCCTGCATCGGCAGGTGGACTCTCTACCACTGCGCCACCAGGGAAGCCCTAGCTTCTTTTATTTATTTATTTATTTTTAAATTTCGCAGGCACTGTGTGCCTCTAGGTAGCTCACGTCATTGGTCCTTGGTGGCATTAGTTGTAAATTGCAGGAGACACCACATCTTTTTTTTTTTTTTTTAATCTTTTGGCTGGGCCACACGCGTGTGGGATCTTTGTTCCCTGACCAGGGATCGAACCTGTGCCCCCTATATTGGCAGCGAGAAGTCTTAACTACTGGACCAGCCGGGAAGTTCCCACCACAACTTTCTTGTGTGCCGTCCGTATGCCGGGCACTGCCCAGGCTTGGACAATGCATTTTCTGTCTCTGTATCAATCGGGGATATTTTCTAAATGAGTGACTTCTGATTCAACACGGAATTTATAATTTGGGGATTATAAGAAAAATGGTCAGTGTGAAAGCTGCTGTTCCTCACTGTGCCCGAGATCCCCGCTGTCTTCGTGGCAAAGTTAAAAACAAAACCCAGTGGAGAGTGACTTGGTTTACTTCAATAACCAGGGACTGTGAAGTTTGTTTACTTGTTTATAAACACTTGCAAACACCCCGTAGCTCGAATAGCCAACCCATGTTTGTACTTTACACGGATTTGTTTTCACGGCTTCCTTTTACGTGTGTTACCGTGTGTGTCGGTGAGAGAGTCCTTGGCTTTGACCCGTGCTCTCAGCGTCCAGTGTGCACAGTCACGGGGCAGCTGCAGGCGTCCTGCGCTACCTGGTACACATGGCGGGAAGGAAATCCAGGGGCAGGTGGCACCTGGTGGCCATGGTAGGGCCTGGACCTGGGCCCCCAGGAGGAGCTGAGAAGGAAACAGCTGATGTAGGTGGTGGTGATTGGACATCTGACAAGATTTGTTCACAGAATGGGCAAGACACCCCGAGAACCCCCCCACCCACCAAGTCCTTGGGTGGGCAGCAGAGGCAGGGGTGGGCTCTCATCAGAGGGGGCATGGGCTCCAGGAAAGCGCGTGGCCCAGGCTGGCGCTGGGGAGGAGTGATGAACGGCTGAGTTGTCCTCATCAGAGCAGGTTGGAAGATGAACGCCCATGCCCTTCAGTGGCTAGATAGGGTTGTCGTGTGGACCACAGTGGTTCCACATCCAAGGACGCTGAAGAAAACTCATCCTTCACCATGGGACACCCACTCACCTGCCGTAGATAGGGCTGGTTTTGTCATTAGCCCCAATTTGGAGATGACGACATTGAAGCTCAGAGAGCTCACTGGACCTGCACAGCCTCCCTTGGCATCTCAGTGCCAGGGATCCGAGGGAAGCTGACATCTTGCATATCTGTCAGCTCAGGAGGCGGGCTGCTCTGGGCTTCCTCACTTTATCCTCCTCTTTTCTTTACCACTCGTCCCGGGCTGCCTCCTTCAAAGCTGCTGTTCAACCAGATGTCCTCTTTTTCATTAAATACTTTCAAGTGTTTTTCTCTCTCACAAGGATCATCCTGCTTAGACAATTGTTTTCTCACAAAATACGCTAGTGGTTGCTGGTGATCTGTTTATTTTCCCTTTCCTTTCTCCAGAAAAATCAAAGATGTTAAGTCCCTTTGCAGGAAAGAAGCTTTCCACGTATGACCAGGAAAGGGTTCATTGTCCTTAGGGAGCTTTGGGCTATGAGCCATTGAGAATCCTAGTGACAAAGGCTTAAATATGAAAACAAAACAAAACAAAACACCACTTCTCTAAAGCCCAGAGGCAGCACTTCTGGGGCTCAGTGGCCCACAGACGTCATCAAAGACCAGAATCCTTTTCCCCTTTGGATTTGCTGCTCCGTAGCCTTTGTCCTCTTCTGGTCAAAAGATGGCTGCTGCTGCTCCAGCAATCACTGCAACATACAGATTGTTTAGAGCAGACACATTTCTCCTCACATGACTATCAAGGAGGAAAAGATACCTCTGCTGCTCCCCAGTTTCCTTCCAGCTCACCTACACGCCCAGCCAGTCCACACCCCTCACTGGGGCACTTGGTCCCCTGCACGCTGTACACAGGTCGTGGGGGCCATTTCTCAGTCTCATCTAGGTTTCCATCTATGGTCCCCTCCTCTTCCATCTTCTTCTTATCTGAGCTGAGGGTTGGAGTTCTCCAGGGGACTTGAAGAAATCCTTCCTCTGTGCCTGGGATATTCTAAGCCGTCCAGGTATCTTTCTGGGTTTTTCTAAAGGCTCTGTGTCCCAGCCACTGAGGTGTGGGCCAGAAGGGGTCAGGTTTTCACTTCCTCCTCTCTCTGAACCCCTGATCACATGATGCAGGACTGGGTTTCTGACCTCTTCTTTATTTTTATTATTTTAAACTTATTTTTTTTTGGCCGTGCCACATGGCTTTTGGGATCTTAGTTCTCTGATCAGGGATCAAACCCGGGCCCATGGCAGTGAAAGCCCGGAGTCTTAACCACCAGGGAATTCCCTTGTCATTTTCAATGTCACAATCTTCTCTTACTCGTGGCTTGGTCGCCACAAGGAAAGGGGGATCCTCCCTTCCCCAGGGAAGCATCGTGATGATCTGACCGCCCCCTCCGTTTAGAACTCAGAAAATCCTTCTTCTCAGTGAGAACAGCCTTCCAAGGGACAGTCTTGCTGAGATGGAAACAGATAAGTCACTTGACAGTCAGAGTTGTTATGGAGTAAGGTAATTTGTGTGAAGCGCACACACGGGTTCCTGGCATATAGAGCCCTCCACAGGAAGTAGCTGCTGACATTATGATTTTTTTTTTTTTTTTTTTTTTTTGCGTTACGCGGGCCCCTCACTGCTGTGGCCTCTCCCGTTGCGGAGCACAGGCTCTGGACGCGCAGGCTCAGCGGCCATGGCTCACGAGCCCAGCCGCTCCGCAGCATGTGGGATCTTCCCGGACTGGGGCCTGAACCCGCGTCCCCTGCACCGGCAGGTGGACTCCCAACCACTGCGCCACCAGGGAAGCCCCATTATGATTTTTATGAGCGACGATCACTGAGCTTCATGTCATGATCAGTCCTGCCCTGAGGTCTGGACAAGAAGGGCTCCACCTTGGCTTCCCTGTGGGGTCAGAAATCTGTGGGGCTGAGCCCATGCCCCCCTTCTAGACCCTGTTCCAGGTGCCGGGGACTCTGGAGTTCCCACCCCCGTGGTCCCAAGACTGCATCTCCCTGGGGTCTGCCCCCCTCCCCAGGGTGAACCTGCGGCAGGTTGTGCCCCCTTAGGCCCAAGGAGGAGGCTGTGGGATGGCTGTTTGTGAAATGAATGCTGGACAGCTAAGTGAGATGGACCGCTACAGTGGCTGGGAGGTTTCGCAGGGGATGGAGGGAGCCGGGTGGGGGTATAGAGATGACAGAGTGAGGGAGGGGCCCTGGACTGGTGGATGGAGGCCCTCTGCTCCCCTGCCACCGATTCTGGAACCCCTGGGAGAGGGAATGGTCTACATTCAACCTGAGTTTTCCAGGTTGTTATAAGATCTATTTATTGGGGTGGAAGGCTAGGACTCAACTGAACACTTTGTCCACTGGATTTATCCCTTTAAAATATTTAAATGTGTGGTCTGTATGTCTCTACTTTAGTTCTCGGCCTGGCTCCCCTCAGTGTTAAGGCTGGGCCCAATCGGAATGGTGCTCCTGAGTTGCCGTTATGGTGCCTCAACCATCGACCGAGTGATTTTAATTTATATTATCTCGTTTGATTGCTCTTATTAACTATCAAAGCAACCGCAGACCGGGGTATTACTATGACTCCCCACTTGACAGTATTGAATGCTCTGAAGCTAACACGTCACGTAATTCCATCATGTAGTTTAAATTTCTTTCCTGGAAGAAAAATGATCACGGCACTGCACACATGGGGCCAATGTACACCCAGCGCTGGGAGTTCTTCCGTGCAGCAGACCTGAGTCCTGAGGAACAGAGTGGCTTTGATTCCCTAATAGATCTACTCTGGCAGGTGCCATGCTTCACGTGCCTCCTCATGGCCTGTGGAAATGCCGCCTCCTAACAAATGCTGGACACTTGGCAAGAAAATCACGACAGGGATGTTTGTGCTCAGGGCTGTGCCAGGTTCTGCCAAAGATGGAAGATTATAGGACATGGTTCCTGCTCTCTGAGTAGTGAGTAGAACTGAGGAAGAAATATAGTATGAGAGAGCACATGCTTTTAAAAAATTTACTTCTCAACAATTTTAATTAAAAAAAACATTGAATAGGTAATGTGATCACATGGCTCAAAATTAATAAGTCAGGGCTTCCCTGGTGGCGCAGTGGTTGAGAGTCCGCCTGCCGATGCAGGGGACACGGGTTCGTGCCCCGGTCCGGGAAGATCCCACATGCCGCGGAGCGGCTGGGCCCGTGAGCCATGGCCGCTGAGCCTGCGCGTCCGGAGCCTGTGCTCCGCAACGGGAGAGGCCACAATGGTGAGAGGCCCGCATACCGCAAAAAAAAAAAAAAAAAAATTAATAAGCCACAGAAGGCTCTTCCTTCAACACGAATCCTCCAGCCACCCAGGTCTCTTCTCCATAAGCAATCAATCTTGCTAATTTCTTCCAGTGATGTTTTATGTATATGTATTTTCTACATATTATATATATATACATGTTAATATATGCATATGTTAATACATATACATGTGCACTATATATATATAATAAACACATACACGCATTTCTCTCTCTTACACAAATGGTAATACATTATGCACTTAAAAACATAGACTACTTTTTTTTTTTGCGGTACGCAGGCCTCTCAGTGTTGTGGCCTCTCCCATTGCGGAGCACAGGCTCCGGACGCGCAGGCCTGGCGGCCATGGCCCACGGGCCCAGTTGCCCCGCGGCATGTGGGACCCTCCCGGACCGGGGCACAAACCCGTGTCCCCTGCATCGGCAGGTGGACTCTCAATCACTGCGCCACCAGGGAAGCCCCTAGACTATCTTTTAAAATTGAGGTATAGTTGATTTACAATGTTGTGTTTGCTTCAGGTGTACAGCAAAGTGATTCTGTTATACATATACATATATATGTATACATATATATTCTTTTTCAGATTATTTTCCATTATAGGTTATTACAAGATGTTGAATATAGTTCCCTGTGCTCTACAGTAGGCCCTTGTTGTTTATTTTATATACAGTAGTTTGTATCTGTTAATCCCAGGCTCCCTCCCCTTCCCCTTTCCCCCTTGGCAACCACAAGTCTGTTCTCTGTGTCTGTGAATCTGTTTCTGTTTCGTAGATAAGTTCATTTGTGTCATTTTTTAGATTCCACATATAAGTGATGTCATATGCTATTTATCTTTCTGTGCCTGACTTACTTCACTTAGTATGATAATCTCTATGTCCATCCATGTTGCTGCCCATGGCATTATTTCATTATTTTTTATGGCTGAGTAATATTCCACTGTATATATGTGCCACATCTTTATCCACTCATCTGTTGATGGACACTTAGGGTGCTTCCATGTCTTGGTTACTGCAGATAGCGCTGCTATGAATATTAGGGTGCATTTTTCTTTTTGAATTAGAGTTTTCATCAAAAGTACACTATTTTAAAGGTAGTTTCAGGTCCACAGCAAAACTGAACACAAGTACAGAGGCTTCCCATATACCCCCTGGCCCCACACACCTACAATCTGTCCCGTTATCAACATCCCCCACAAGATGGTACGTTGTTTACAATTGATGAACCTACACTAACTCATCATCATCACCCAGAGTCCATAGTTTACATTGGGGTTCACTCTTGGTGCAGTACATTCTATGGGTTTGGACAAATGTTTGACATGTATCCGCCATGAGAGCATCATACCAAACAGTCTCGTTGTCCTAAAAATCCTCTGAGAGCACATATTTTAATACTCTATTGTGTTGGGAGTCTAGAGCAGGGGTTGGCAAACTTCTTTTATAAAGTTAGTAAATATTTTAGGGTTAATGAGCCATACTGTCCCTGTCTCAGCTACTCAACTGCTATTGTTGCAAGAAAGCAGCCCTAGGACTTCCCTGGTGGTGCAGTGGCGCAGTGGTTAAGAATCTGCCTGCTAATGCAGGGGACATGGGTTTGAACCCTGGTCCAGAAAGATCCCACATGCCACGGAGCAACTAAGCCCGGGCACCACAACTACTGAGCCTGTGCTCTAGAGCCCACGAGCCACAACTACTGAGCCCATGTGCTGCAACTACTGAAGCTCATGCACCTAGAACCCATGGTCCGCAACAAGAGAAGCCACCACAGTGAGAAGCCCGCGCACTGCAACGAAGATTAGCCCCGGCTTGTGGCAACTAGAGAAAGCCTGTGTGCAGCAGCAAAGACCCAATGCAGCCAAAAATAAATTAAATAAATAAATAAATAAATAAATAAATATATATAAAGAAAGCAGCCCTAGATGATATATAACCAAATGAGCATGGGCGTGTTTCAGCATAACTTTATTACAGATGCTAAATTTGAATTTCATATGCTTTTAACCTGTAATGAAATACTGTTTTTCTTTGGATTTCTTCCAACCATTAAAAAATGTAACAGCTAAGTTTGCTGGCCATACAAAGACAAGTGGTGGGCTGGATACGACCTGTGGGCTGTAGTTGCTGATCCCTGGTCTAAAGATGTGTCTCCTGAATTGGTTAGTAGGACAAAATTACTTCATGGGCTATTAATAGGCATGCAGAAAAATAAGTTTGGGAACTACTACAGACTCTGTATCCTTCTTAGAGAGTCGTGGTACACATTAGCATAACAAAGATTCTGAGAAGTCCTGCAATTGAATAACCTATGCAGCATTTCCCACTGTTTACTTAGTGCAGCATTTCCCACACTTGGTCCTGAGAATCTTCCTCCTCCTCCTTCTTCACCATAGGATACATATTAACTCCTTGTAGAACTGGTATTCTGAAGAACCCAGATTGGGAAATGTTGGCCTGGAAGTCCTAAACCTGTTGAGCACAGTTTGGAAGTGGTGGGAAGAGTCCAAGGAGGGTTTTTGGAAAAGCTGGGATTTAAGTCTAAACAACTTTTTTTTTTTTTTGATAGGTAAGAAGTGAATTTATTTAGAGAGATACACATTCCATAGACAGAACGAGGTCCATCTTAAAAGGCGAGAGCAGCCTGGGAGAAACACATTCCATGGTGTGGGCCATCTCAGAAGGTGAGGGGCCTAAACAACTTTCTTGAGTTCAACTTCAGATAGAGGGATTCTTTGGGGGAAAGCTAATATTCACTGTGCACAATACACTCTTCATCCTCCCCTTCCCACCCACTGCCCGCCCCGAGCCTTGTCCTCCCCATCTCATTCAATAGCACCTGCATCCAGCTGCTGGGACCAAAAACAGGATTTGTCCTCTTTCCTTTACACTCCACATCCAATTCATCAGCAAGTCTTTTCAACTCAACCTTCAAAACACATGATGAATCCAACAACTTCTCACCACCTCCACCCTCACCACCTGACCTATAGTAGTTAGCATCCCATCCCTCAAATATTCCTAGACCAGTGGTCTCCAGAGTAGGGAGGAAAGGAAGCCCTTAAATCTTTTATTTACATTTTCTCATTTCCCATCCTTCCATCTATTTAAAAATGTACACATTGTACATTTGCTAATGTACATAATCTATTACTAAAACAGAGCATGCTGATAATTTATAAACAATATGTTTGTGTGTGTCTATGTTTATAGAGGGAGGAGTGGAGAATTTGGGTTATTTTTGCAAGCAATCCGTCACACACACAGAATGAAATCCAACTCTCCTCCTGAGAACAGCTGGAAATGAGGACAATAGGAAAAGTATTTGAAGGTACTGGAGAGTTAACAGAGCAGTGAAGAATTTTAGGGCCAGGATCTGGGAGAAGAATAAAGTACAGCAACGTGAGCCAGCATTTGTGACTCCTTTCCCCCAGGTGTTCTTTTTCCAGAAGAAGAAAGAAGCTGAGAAGAAGAAGCTAACAGAGCTGTTGATAGACAAATGGGGATAGAAGAACAAACATCGGCATTTTGGGCCCACAAGGAACTGGAGACCCTTGACACCCCCATTCCCCTAGAGCGTTTGGTTTGGGAAAATGGCACAGGGCTTCGGTCTAGGAGTGAGGTGGTGACAAGAAATTCATTTGAAGAAATGAAGCCCAGCTTTGAATTTTTTCAATCCCGGATTGGATTAAGGAGATTAGGCATTGCTAGTGCCCACAGCTGCCTCTCATAAGTAGATGCAATTTCTCGCTGGACCAAGGAAACACCTTCCCAGATCTCGTTTTTCATACACAATGTCTGGCATTCAATCAAAATAACCTGTGCATGGGGAGACAAAACAATGATATTCAAAAAAGAGAGAATTAAGAGGTAAAGGAAACATACCAACAGGGAAAATAACTATGCTTAATATATTCAAGGAAATGAATACAAAATGAGGATTTTGGTAGAAAAATAGAAACTATAAAGGAGAATCAAAAGAAAATATTGGAAATGAAACATAAAGTAACAAATTAAGACACTAAGTTTTCATTCACAGATTAGACACAGCTAAAGAGAAAATTAGTGAATTAAAATAACAGAAATATCTAGAAGGAAGCTCAGAAAAGAAACCAGAAGAGAGCCAGAGACATATAATGTAGAGAAAGCTCTAACATGTATATATCTGAAGGTTCAGAAGGAGAGAAGGGAGAAAATGAGGCAGAAGTAATGTTTGAAGAGATAATGACAGAAAAAATTCCAAAATAGATATCAAATGACATATTCCAGAAGGACTCTGAGCCCTAAGCAAGATAAAGAGGAAGAAAACCACATCTAAGTGCATTACAGTGAAATGGCTGGCCACCAAAGACAAAGGGAAACCTCAAAAGAATCAAATCCAAGTTCCCTACAATGACTGACAAAGACTGCACGACCTGGTTCCCCCCATTCAATTTCATCTCCTGCAACCCTCCACCTTGTTTATGTCACTCTAGCCTTTTATCCCTCAGTTTTATTGAGACATAATTGACATATAACATTGTATTAGTCCACAATGTACAACATAATAATTTGATGAATGTATATATTGCTAAGTAATCACCACAATAGGTTTAGTTAACAACTATACCTCACATAGTTACAAATTTCTTTTTCTTGGGATAATAACTTTTAAGATTTAGAAGCTTTCAAATATATAGTACAGTATTGGTTAGGGTTAGGGTCACCAAGGTGTACATTACCTCCCTAGGACTTATTTATCTTATAACTGGAAATGTGTACCTTTTGACCCCGTTCACCCATCTCACCCACACTGTACCTCTGGCAACCACCCATCTGTTCTTTGTATCTATGAGTTTTTTTGATTCTACATGTAAGTGAGGTCATATAGTATTTGTCTCTCTGACTTACTTCACTTAGCATAATGCCCTCAAGACCCGCCCATCCATGATGTCACAAATGGCAAGATTTCCTTCTCTGTTTTTTAATGGCTGAATAATATTCCATTGTACATATATATATATATGTGTGTGTATGTGTGTGTGTGTGTGTGTGTGTGTGTGTGTGTGTGTATCTTCACATCTTCTTTATCCACTTATCCATCAATGAACAGTCAGGATGTTTCCATGTCTTGGCTATTGTAAAAGATGCTGTACTGAACACAGGATGCAGATATCTTTTCCAGACAGTGATTTGATTTCCTTTGGATAAATACCCAAATAAATAGGATAAATAATAAATGGATAAATAGGATAAATAAATAGGATAGCTAGATCACAAGATAATTCTAATTTTTAATGTTTTGAGAAACTGCCACACTATTTTCCATAGAGCCTGTACCGATTCATAGTCCCGTCAACAGCCTCGAGGGTTCCCTCTTCCCCACATCCTCACTAGCACTTGTCTTCTCTTGTCTTTTTTTTTTTTTTTTTTTTTTGTGCTACGCGGGCCTCTCACTGTTGTGGTCTCTCCCGTTGCGGAGCACAGGCCCCGGACACGCAGGCTCAGCGGCCATGGCTCACGGGCCCAGCCGCTCCGCGGCATGTGGGATCCTCCCGGACCGGGGCACGAACCCATGTCCCCTGCATTGGCAGGCGGAGTCTCAACCACTGCACCACCAGGGAAGCCCTTCTCTTGTCTTTTTGATGATAGCTATCCTAACAGGTGTGAGGTCACTCCAGCCTTCTTGATTGGCTGTTCCTTGAACACAACAAGCTTGTTCCCAAGTCAGGGCTTCCGTTCCCTCTCCTTAGAAAGTTCTTCTCAGATATTTGTTTGGCCTCTTCCCTCACATCAATCAGGTTTTGCTCAGACATCACCTCCTAAGAGAGGGTTTCTCTGACCACCCTAGGAATCCCTTGGCTCCCTGCCCATGGTTCTCTGTCTACTTCCATGGTGTTATTTTTCTTCACTACCTGACTCATTATTACATGTGTATTTATGTATTATTTGGTCCCTGTCACTGGAATGGCGACCCCATGAGGGCAGGAGTGTCTTTTTCACTCCTGTATTGAATACAGTCAGCACTTAACCCATAATTAGCCTCAATAAATATTGTTGGATGCAGGCATGAATGAAAGAATGAATGAGTGAAGGCTCGGCACTTGGTAGGCGCTGTAGGCATGTGGAAGAACCCTAAGAGCACTTCATTCTGATGAATTCATCAGGGGACACTTCCTGCAGGGTTGGGTGATCCCTTCATCAGGGGGGATCAGTCCCCAGGTTACCAAGGAAAACAGTTCTTTACAGCCTGTAGAAGACGCTTACTCTCCCAGCTATAAAGGTGAAACAGTGTAATACAAATTCTCAGAGGCTTTTGGGGATGAAAGGCTCCTTTTCAGAAAGTCCACATTTGCTCTGGCTGGGATTACATGTCTCGTGATTTTTCAGATTAATTTAGAACTTTACGACAGCCAATGAATCTTTTTTAAAAGACCCAGTTAATGCAGTTGAGACTTTTTTCCTGAGATAATTGACATGAAGCTTGAAAGAGATTTAAACAATTTTTTAAAGAAGGCTTTTTATTTATTGAATGGCTAAAGGCAAAATCATCGGTTGCCATAGTGATTGTCTTTGGGGAGTAAAGTGATAAAGATGCCAACAACAAGTGAATATGGCCATAAAATGTCCACCAAGATCCTGCAGCGTGGTTCCTTTTCTCACTCTCTGTCTTCGGTGGCGGCCCTTGGGTAACTGAGGAGTAAATGACTCCAAGTGTTTTCTAGTGTTGCTGAGTGAGTTCAGAGCCTGGGTCTCACTCAGGGTTCATGGCACGAATCTCTGATTTGTTAGATGTGAGTTTCCTGGAGACAGAGATGGGAGGCCTTGGGTGCCAAGGCCAAATTTCCTCTTGGGATGACTTTTGACCCTGTCCTTTTCCTGGGGTCACTGACACACAATACCTCCCTACGTTGTGCTGGGTCACTTCATATCATGAATAATTAATTAAGCAGGGCTTTGCTGCTGGAAAACCCAAGGCCAATTTGGGGTTGACATGCACCACGTTGGCCTCTAATCGATGACTCTGGTGTCCCCCACGCATGAGGATTTTCCAGATTTCTGAGACCTAACTTGGGAACAGCAATGTGGGGATATGATCACAGGGTTCTAGAATCGGGTTTTCTAGAATCTGCACACCAAATTGTGATTTAAAAATTAGATGCCATGCCCTGCTCGTTGCCCCCCTCCTGTCTGCCCCTTCCTACAAAGCTCTCTTTTCATCGATACAACTGACCTGAAACTGCAGTCTGTCACGTCTCTTTTGAACTCCCTTGTAGGTTTCAGACGGGGCCGGGTTTTGTACCGAGGATCATTTTCACTCTGCAAGTAGGTGTGCACGAGATTTGATGGCAGCGTAACGTCAGAGACACTTTAATTCCCGAGCCCTGGCTTAGGTGTATGGGGAAAATTTCCAGACGGTGCTCTATTAGATTTTCACCCCAGTTACGTGGGGGCCGTCCCCTGAGTGGTTAGCACGGACCCTGCACTTACGGGGAGAGATTGCCGGGTGTCACTGACAGCTCTGCTCCCAGGCGTAATGACCATCTGGCCCCGGTGCAAGAGAGCTGACACTTCTGCTACTGATGGAAACCAGATACAAATGGAACTGATGTAATTGCAGAAAAGCTCGTTAACAGGACCGGGGGCTCTGCCGAGGAGGCCACACAGGGGAAGGGCAGGCTTTGTTTTTGTTCTGTCTTTAAATGAAGACTCTTTCATCGGCACTTTGAAATGCTGCCAATGACCTGCAGTTGCTTGTTCAAGAAATCACGCCAGCGATTTTTGCATGTTTGACACTTCCTTACTTGGAAGGGGACAAGCTGGCAGAATAAGAGGGTACTTTTGCTTTTGGAATGACAGTTTCATGACTTTCTGACATGGGTCCTGTGTGAACTTGGGACGCCATCGGGGGACATGTCTTGCTGGCTTGGAGCGTGTCCAGCCCACAGGTGGGCCCAGACCACTTTGGCAAGAAACGAAAACTGCACATTCAGGTTTATTGCTTAAGTTGGAGGCTTACAAGTCTTGTTTGATTCCCCTCAAAGTTTACTTCCACTTCCTCGGCCGACTGTTCTTTTTCACTTCCCTAATATCTTGTTAAAACCACAGGAAAAAGAAAACATTGTTTCTTGCCAAAGGTCATCTTTTGTAGAAGCACATTTGGCTTTCAAAGGCAGCAGCATTCCTGGCCTCCGTGGAGAAATGCACTGATCTGGCGAACTTTTGAGTTGAATGATCCAGGCAGAGAAAACATATAGAGGGACCTTGGGAGTCGGCAGAGGTCTGAGCATAACAAGGCAGGAAGGCCATGGGGAGGGGAGGGAGGGGAGAGAGGATGAAATCAGGACAGATTCCAGTTGCCTTTATGTTTACCATGATGGTGGCGGTTTAGGGAGGCGGGTCCTCTCTCTTACTGCTCCAGACACTGCACCAACTGACCCACGACAGCGGGTCTTCCTTCTTTTGGGGGCATGGTCACCTCAGGGGCCAAGTCTTGGCCTGACTTTGAAGAACCTCCCTTTCATAGCCCAGGACCTCTGCGGGGAGGGTTGGGAACAGTCCCAGGGCTCGTACGCATGCTCCGAGGCTTGGTGGGATCCCGTCGCCTGTTCTGTGCAGCCCTCGTGATCCGCCTCAATTTGCTGGCCTCCCCTGTGTCACCCCCTCCTTCCATGGTTCCCGTGCTCCACCTAACTGGGCGCTTGGGGTGTTCTGGACGCTCCTGGTCTTTACAGCCAGCTTTTCATTGTCTGATGCCCTCACTACCCTCCACGCCCAGCAGCGCCCTCTGTGTTCGTCAGGCGCAGACCAAAGGTCAATTCTGTGACCCCCATCTGTGTGACCATAGCTCAGTTCTCTAGCCACCAGAGCCACTACCCTCCTTCTCAGAAAGCACGTTGGAGCCAGCCTTGATCTACCTGGTGTTCCAGGGGCTGCTCAGCTATCCAGAGACCAGCCTGGTTTTCTTCACCTTCATCTCTTTGTACTTGGTCCAAACAAGTATAAACAACAGGTGTTTAATACACGTCAGCTGGAGGAACAAAAGGGTTACATGGTGGAATCCTCTTCCAGATTTTCAAGGGATCAAGAGAGTTCACCTTCAAAAAAGAGTACGTGAAGGTTGTGTTCCAAAAGAAATATCTAGGAGGTTTGGCTCTCATATCAGAAATAGGAGGTGACCCATATCCTAGCTGGAGAGATGATATTTTGTTAGAGAATTTTGAGTCAAAAGAAGCCTAAGAAGCCTTCAGGCCATTCATCCATCCACCCACCCATCCATTTATCCATCCATCCACCCATTTATCCATATCAAACCATCAATTTATCCATCCATCCATTCATTTATCCATCTATCAAATCATCCATCCAAACCTTTATTCATGTATTTATTTCCCTTCATTTCCCCCCAATACTGATGAGAATATGAAAACATATAAGACAAGCTTCCAGGCTTGAGAATTATCTAGATTTTTTTTTTCTTAGAGATTTTCATGGCTATGTGATTAATACCAGGAGAAATTTCAAAACAAAATTTGAAAGTAGGGGAATGGATAATGTCCACTGGTGTATCCCTTGATGAAATGTTACATGGCCCTGAAAATGATGGCTGCTAAGGTCAGGCAATAATATGGGAGATTGTGTGATAGAATATTAGGTGAAAAAGTGTATATAACATTTGAAATAAATATAGTCAATAAAAAAGTCTGGAAAGGGGCTTCCCTGGTGGTGCAGTGGTTGAGAGTCCGCCTGCCGATGCAGGGGACACGGGTTCGTGCCCCGGTCCGGGAGGATCCCACATGCCGCGGAGCGGCTGGGCCTGTGAGCCATGGCCGCTGAGCCTGCGCGTCCGGAGCCTGTGCTCCGCAACGGGAGAGGCCACAACAGTGAGAGGCCCACATACCGCAGAAAAAAGTCTGGAAGGATGTAGACACAAATGTGAGCAGCAGCTCGAGCAATGGGGTATGGGTGATTCGTCTTCTTCATTGCACTTCTGTGCATCTCCCATCTTCCCTAATGAGCTCATTCTCCCTGCATTTCCCATTCTCACCAAGCAGAATGCTTTTGCAGAAATTTCTTCCATGTTCCCCTTCCTTCCTTTGGACCACTTGAATCTATATCAGTAGAGTTTATTCCATATTACAGGAAAGATATACTGTCTCTCTTTTTTTTTTTAAAGAAATAATTGGAAAATTTTATTTGAGCCAAATTTGAGGATTATAACCTGGGAAGAGCATCTCAGAAAGCTCTGAGAACTGTTCCGATATGTCTTTCTGTGATTAAAAAAAAAAAGAAAGTGTGTATGTATAAAATAAATACACAAAATCAAATATTATAAACACACACACATATATACATATAAACACATCTATATATATACAAACACATGTATATTCTTTTAATTTTTTTTCAGATGCTTCTGTCTGTTTCCAACCAGATTAAACCTGGGTGGGCTTTGCTGGTGAGCTCCTCCGGACCCCCTGTTGGGAGCCTGGAGAGGAGCCCAAAGACTTCAAGTCAGTCACTTGAAAGAACGTCATCTCACCTGTGGCCACCCTGAAGAATCAGCTCTCAAGGTCCTTCCTTTGGGAGAAATTATTAAGAGGCCCGTTTACAAGCATTAATGTGAATGGGCCAGTTTCCTCCAGGCAAACCACACTTTCCTCAGCTGATCTTAGCTCATCGTGTATATCTGGGCTGCACATCCTTTGCAGTTTAATATTCGATGTCACAGTTTCCCCATGGGCACCTTCCACCGCGTGTCTCTCGAACCTCTCATTTTATCTGCTGCCGTTCCCCCGCTGGTGGTCCTGTGAAGCAGGACCCCCCCTACTCCCCGTCTTCACTTCTGAAATCCATACTGTGATGTGGTACGATGCGTTTTCGTTGGCAGCCTCTGCACAGAGTGAGATTCTGAAGGATCTAGACATGCTCCCGCCAAGGGCGTTTGTATGTGGTTCCACTGCTTGGAGAGACAGTGACTTTTCCAGGTGTGCGGTGACTTCTATGAAGCCAGAGCAAACCTTAGTACCCTCCGATCTGGCCCCTGAGAGCTCTGAGGGTGGCTCCGCCCGGACAGCAGGCCCCTCCAATCGCAAACTCACCCTGGGGATGCTTTTGGGTCTCCCACGGTGACCTGGCCTGGGGAGGACCCTGCCTCTTGACGGGGCCCCCCTGTAGCCTTTCCCTGGGCTGCTTGGTGTTAATACTCAGCACTGGACATGGCTTGCTGTTACTGAGTCCTGACTCAGGAGGGAAAGAGAGGTCAGGGCTTTACACGAGTCATCTGCCTTCATCAGAGAAAACAGAGGAGTCGCCCATGGTCAGGCAGGACGGTGAGAGCCAGGCCTGCCGTGTGTGTCTGGCTTCCAAATCTTCTCCCTTCACCTCTGTGCTCATGCTTTCCTATATCTCACTCAGCTACACAGCACAAGGGACTCCCATGTCCTGAGTTCCTATACTACCAGGTTAATGTAGAGATAAATACCAAGGAAGAGAACACGTAGAAGAAAATCACCTGTCAGAGCAGCCCTGGTGGCCCACGTGGAAGCCCCCAGCCTTTGGATGGGAGAAGCGTGTAGGGGTCTACATGAAACAGCCTCTTCCAGAGGAGAGGGAGAGCTTGGGAAAACTTCAAAAGGGGACAGATTTTTAAAAATGCAATTATTTTAAGCTCGTGAGGACTTGGTGAAGGAGGATTAGAACTTGGCCTCATCTGAAGGTCGCCGACACCCAGGAGGACCCTGTCTGTCAGGTCCTGTGTAAAGTGATGCATACATGTACGGTGCGCCTTTATATGTTGTGTGATACTGGAGTTCATGGATCTCATCCACTGAAGCTCTCTGTGACACTGTGCTCTTCGCGTAGACATTATATTCTTATCTGCCGTCATACTGGGCCTGTGTATCCAGCCCTGACAGCCCTTCTGTTTCTCCGTCCTGGACTAGGGAGGAAATCCATGTTGCCATTCACATTGGATAATGTGGCATTTTGAGGGGTACATTTTAAAAATTTTTGGCCGCATCGCATGGCCTGTGGGATCCTAATTCCTCGACCAGAGATCAAACCCGGCCCCTCGGCAGTGAGAGCGCAGAGCACTGACCACTATACCACCAGGGAATTCCTGGGGTAAATATGTTTTTGCTACTCGGCTTTATTTTTTTTTTGAAAAGCCAATATCTTTAGTAGACAAAGGTGACAATGTTCCAAACCAACTACAAGCAGAAAAAAAAAGCAAAACTAAGAAGAACCGGGATTTTCCACATTTACCTTGACGGTTCATGCACATTTCTCAGTGAATCACATCAAACATTTACTAAAGATACAATATATGAACTGCATAGTGGAGGAACCTTGCAGAAAGCACCTGAACTAGGGAACAAATGAATATCAGGTGCTGGAAGCACACAAGACACGTTATCACTTCTGTGGTGTTCTGGGCAAAAATACAAAATAAAATCATAATCTAAAACTCTCACGAAAAATGTCAGTTTTATGCAAATTGCCGTCCACGTATACCTCCCATGTTCTCTGACTCTAATAGTGTATTTAAACAGTCTTTCTTATCAATATACTTGCTACTCTATTTTTGAATCATGTTGAGATGGTATAAACGAATAGATCAGAAGCCGTCCTCTTCCTGTGCAGAATTCATTATTCACACCGAAGCTTTCAGAAGGTTCAAGGTCCTAAAGGGACAGAGAAAGCACAGAGGGTCACTGCTGAGCTGAACGCTCTGTTCGGTTATAACTTGGAGGTTGCAAGGCTGTGGAGTTTAGTGGGCAGACACGTCCCTGGACCCCCATCCTGCCATCGAAGCCGCGTGTTGCCAGGTGCAGACGTCTCTTCAGAGACTCACTCATATTCTGAGGGCACTTTGGAAAAGAAAACAAAGGAAAGCAGTGACAAACCGTAGTTTCCCAAATCTCACAGCGGATGTGATTTGCCAAACAATGAAGCCAACCTCTTATTCTTCACTTGTCATTTAATCAGACTTGACGTACTTTGAATACCAGGAAAAGGGGAACTTGTATTCCCTGGTATTCCCCAAAGAGGAAGTGAAACAAACGAGCAGAACAATTCAATTCAAGAAAAAAAAAAAACCCCAAACTGCCTATAGAACTATGACGTATGCCTTCAGTGAACCAGGCATCTAAAATAAGGATGGTACTCAGCACAGATTCTGAGAGGGCTTTTTAAGAACGGAATGAGGCAATGAGGTGTCATCCTGGGCTCCTGGGGTTCAGGGCTTGCCTTGCTTGTGGTGTTTGAAGATCACCCCTGCCAAACCTAGAGCCACGGTCCATGGTTGGAACACTGCCCATGGGCCACTGACATTAAAGAAGCTGAGAAAAGTCCTCTTAAGCACTGCGTGTCTTGTTTGTGGCTTCGAATGATGTCATGGCTTTGCTTATTCAGTTTAATTCAAGACAGGCAAGCTGCCATTTCTACTGTTCTCAGCTGCTTCCAAAATGGGTCGCCCTTTCCATGGGTTCCTCACCTGGACAGGCTCCCTTCACCTGGGGAAACAGGAGTTCCTAAGTGTATGTTGGCCAGTTTCTACAAGTGGGCTACAATGTACGGGGGACAAGAAGGGGACAAGGAGAGGTGTCTCTTGGACACTTTCTTATTCCCTTGATAACTCCTGAGTTTTTCTCAGGGTCACCAGGAAGGGCGGCTACTTCACCTGTTGTCACAGCGGCAGGTAAGTTGGGTAGCATCTGCACCTGTTGGCTGCCCCATCTCGCTGAGGGTTGGAGTTGGTTGTGAGGGCACAGACTATAGGAATCTCTGGGAAAGATGCTGTCCACACAGGGCCACTGGCCAGTCATCGTTATGGTCTCATGGTTACAGGCAGGGCTCAGCCGGGGCCCACGTGTACATGAGTGCCCGGCCAGGCTGGTGGAGGAGACGTGAGACGGTAGCGATGCTGGGAAGGCGGATGAGGGGCCAGGAAGCACAGCGGGCCCCTCACCCTCCTCCTTGGGGAGCCCTTCTCAACCACAGATCCAATTCAAGGGTCCTGGACCCGCTTGGGAACAAACCATATCCCTATTTTCACCACCACCAGCAATTGGACCAAATTTGGCATCTCCTTGCATGGTGGAGCCAGTGCCCAGCAGCAGTGGTGGCAGGACTTCCTGCCACATTGTCCCCACGGAAACCCCAGGTCACTTCCCGCTGTGGTACACTTGCTACAGAGTTAGAGAAATTGGGTTTACCCTTTACTCCTTCAAAACATCGGGCGGGCGTGTTAGACTCACTGCCTGCCCTTGTTATCCAATGAGTGAAAGGAGCACATCTATTTTTTTTTTTTCCCACCAAAGATAATATTTGTTTTTATTATTATTCTGTGAAAGAAGTAAGGTAATCTGATAAATTGGGACTAAGTTAGGCTAGTAGGACAATCAAGGAAAAACTATCTTTAAGAGATAGCACATCTATTTCTATACCAGAAAAGGAAACACTGTTCTGATCAGACCGTATGTGTCGGTATCACGGGCTTCCTTTGTACTCGTGCGTGTTTTATTTTACGTATTTGAGAACATTCTTTCGTGAAGGGGTCCAGAGGCTCCCCCCACACGGCCACCCGCATCAGGAGCCTTGGATACAGAGGACTTTTTCCTTCCCTTTGGCCTCAGCGTCCAACACTGCACTCTTCTCACGGAGACTCTGGGGCTGCCTCAGCTGGAACCCGATCCCACGCTTCACGGGGAATCAGCACCAAGCTGGGCGGAGGGTGGCGTTGCCTTCCAGGCCAGGATGGCAAAACCCCGGCAGTGGGAAGGGTCAGAGGCTCGGTCAGCATGGGGACCGGGTGCCCGGGGAGCGGATGAAAGGCTCGTCTTGGACTTGGCATTCCTTTGGTTTCCTCTTCAAGGCTGCACTTCGAACTCAGACCCCTCCAAGGCGGCTGGTCTTTCGACTGGTGTCGCGTTTCTAAATCCCCTCCACTGAGAGGTCCCTGGACAACCAAAGGGGTCAGTGAGATGAATGGAAGTTTTTTTTTCCTTTAACTTTATTTGAAAAGAGCTATTTTGTTATGAAAGTATTAATGTTTGTTCACTGCAGAAAATAGATCAATTAAAAGGAAAACTGTCAACATTGCTTTCTGTCAAATACTCTGCCCAGGATGTGGGGTTGATATTTCCATCTTACCCACAATGCTTGTAACCTGCTTTTCTTCTTGCTTAGCTGTATTATGAACATCTTCCCACGTTAAAATGTTTTGCTATGCTACTATTCCTTCAATACGACTTACTTTGTCAATATGGAATTAATTTTTATCCCCGATGTATTTGTTCAACGTCCTGGTGTTAGCACAGTGATTTTTTTTACTATTATAAATGATGCCCACCTTGTGTCCATGAATCAGTATTTGTTTAGCTCAGGAGTAGGTCTGTGTTTTTGGGTCTCAATCTATAAAAGAGGCTTTTGTTTCTTTCTGGCAATACTGTGAGACGTAGAAATTAAAATCAAAATTGAACCTTCCAAGTAACCAGCTGGGCTAGTTGCCCATTCATGAACAATTTCAGCCCAAACTCACAAACTCTCTCTGCGGCCAAGGAACCAGTCAGATGCCAGGGGAGCTGCCCTCTGCTGGCTCCCCACTCCCCAGCCCAGGAAGGGTAGAAGTATGGGAGGGGGGAGAGCGGGGGGGGGGGGGCATGGTCAGCATCCAGGGGCTGTGAGGGAGGAAGGGGAGGGAGAGTGTGTCATCCGAGCCATGAGTCAACTTCCTAAAAAAGTGGGGTGAGGTGAGTGGTGTGTTGAGCACAGAGATTTCTAGAACCCAGGGGACCTGGACCTGGATTTGTCTCTAATCAGCACCAGACCTTGAGCTTAATATCCCCATTCGTGGCCTTTAGCTGAGCACCTACTTTTTTTTGAGTCTGGCCTGTTTTAAGGATCAAAATAGATACTTTTGGTAAGAGTGCTTGAGAACAGCTTATTTCAGTATAAAATGTGGGGAGTTTTGTTGGGATTAAAAGAGCTGAAATCTAGTCCCTGTTGTAAGTGAATGTACCTTCTGGTTTCCCCTGGAAGAAGCCCCTTCTCGAGGTTTCCTTGCCCCCGAACACCTGCCAAGGAGCTGGGTCACCTCCATTTTGAGCTCAGGGTACCCCCTCTTTCACTCACCCTCAACCTGGGACCAGAGATCCTGAAGACGAAGCTAGGGGTCTTAGGCCGAGGCCCCGGGACCTGTGGACAGCCCGAACAAAGCTGCTGGTTCCCATGAGTCAGGAGCCGGCCAGAGCCTGGAGGCCTTCAATCATCCCACAAGTCCTTTGGGCCCTGTTCTCCTCCACCCTGAAAGGACCAGTGCCAGCCTCTGGGGTCTGGGCGGGTGTGTGAGCTCGGGGCCTGTTAAGCGTTGCCTTGTGTTCCCCAAAAGATATGTTGGAATGCTAGCCCCTGGTACCTCAGAAGTGACGATGTGGAGACAGGTTCTTTATGGAGGTGATCAAGTTACAGTGAGCTCATTAGGGTGGCCCTAATCCAATAGGACTGTGTCCTATTAAAAGGGGAAATTTGGACACAGACAAGCAGAGGGAGAAGGCCACGTGAAGAGGAAGACAGAAGTTGGGGTGATGCTTCCCAAGCCAAAGATTGTCAGAAAACCACCGGAAACTTGGGGAGGCCTGGCACAGACCCCCCTGCTAGCCCTCGGGGGACCCAGCCCTGCCCACACCTTCACCTCGGACTTCTGGCCTCCAGAGCCTGAGTCAGTACATTTCTGTCGTTTAAGCCCCTCAGTCTGTGGGACACTGTTTGGCAGCCAGGTGCCTGCCTGCGTTGACCGCCTGGGAAAACTGACCGGCTCTGCTTTCCCGGCTCTTCTGCTTTGCTTTCAGGCACCGCTTCTTTGGAGCATCTCAGAATCCAAAGAAAAAACCCCACAAAAACCAACCAACCGTACAGCAGCAGCAAAAAGCAAAGAAACGACAACTGGACACCTTCTGGGTCCAGCTCCACTGGGGAAGTGGCTGGGGAGAGAAGCTTCCTCTCCAGCTGTTAAGGTTGCTCAACTCAGCAAAAGCTGTGGGAAATTCAGCAAAGAAAGCCCGGAACTGTCCCTCTGTGTGCGTCGTGCTAGTTAAGGGCCAGATCGCTGGTGTCCAGCATGTGGACACAGCCAAGCTTTGCTTTCAAACGGCCTTGAGCTTCTGGCAGGTGCTACTGACCCTGGCTGGACGTTAGTGTCACCTCGGGGGCTTTAAAAATGTGCCCCCGGGCTTCCCTGGTGGCGCAGTGGTTGAGAGTCCGCTTGCCGATGCAGGGGACGCGGGTTCGTGCCCCGGTCCGGGAAGATCCCACATGCCGCGGAGCGGCCGGGCCTGTGAGCCACGGCCGCTGAGCCTGCGCGTCCGGAGCCTGTGCTCCGCAACGGGAGAGGCCCCAACAGTGAGAGGCCCGCGTACCGAAAAAAAAAAAAAAAGTGCCCCCAAAAGAGTCCGACACAGACCAGTGTCATCAGAATCTCCAGGGGGGCCTGGACAGCAAGATTTTACAAAGTGGATTCTAGTGCACAGCCAGGCTTAGAGGTCACTGGTCTAGGAGCTGTGGGCGGCGCGTTTTAGATCCGGCCAACAACCTGGCCACCCCCTGACCCCCAGCCTCTCCAGGCGTCACCTTCAGTCCTGACCTGCCAGCCATTCTCAGCCTTTGCTGCACCTGACATTCATCCACGGAATCCTGTCCTGTGGCTGCTACGAGTAGCAAAGAACCACAGACTGGTGCTCAGAACAGCAGAAAGGTATTCTTTCATGGTTCTGGAGGCTAAAGTCCAGGTGTCCGCGGGGCTGGTTCCTTCTGTCCCAGGCTCTCCCCCAGCTCCTGGTGGCTCCCACAATCCTTGCATCCCTCAGCTTGTAGACGCCTCACTCCAATCTCTGCCTCCATCTTCACATGGCCTTCGTCCTGTGTCTCTGTGTGTCTTCTTTTCTGTCTCTTATAAGGACACTAGTCATTGGATGGAAGGCCCACCCTCATGTAGGATAATCTCATCTAGAGAGCTTTACCTTAACTACATCTGTAAAGGTCCTTATTCCCAATCAGGTCACATTCTGAGGTTCCGGGGGACATATCTTCTGGTGGGCAACACCACTCAGCTCACGACACCTGGAGGGTTTTAAAACTCCTGCTGTCCAGGCTCACCCCAAGTCAGTTACACCAGACCTGGGACCGGGACACAGACCTGGGAGTTTTCAAAGTTCCTGGTGATTCCAACATGCAGCCTTGGTTGAAAAACCCAAGGGAGTCTTGTGTTTTCAGTTGCCTTTTATACTGAGAAATCTAAACCGAGACAGGCTCAGTTGGGGATCCACCTGGTGGAGGGGGTCGATGCAATTTCTAGCCTTGCTGGGTCCTTAGTTGTAGGGTGTGTGTGTATCTTTTTTTGGGTAAATGAAACATCGTGAAAGGGCAGTTGCGGGCACCCTAGCTTTGGCGTCAGCTGTCATGTGTTATTTCTGGCTTTCTTATACCTGGGCAGCCTTGGCTTTGCGAGGTGATGTCTGTTGTCACTGGGCAGTACCAGCTGCTTTGTAATCCGCATCTTTGGTGGTCACACGAAGGTTGGAACAAAGCGTTTCTTCAGTCCTCGACGATGTATTAATGGTTTTCTTATAAGAAACCGTGAAGTCGGTTTTCTTGGGTTTGTCAGCTGGGTTTCCAAGTGAAGGCTTTTGACCCACAAAAGGGCCATTCAGCGCTCCCCTCTGTCTTAATTAATTGCAGGCCCTTGGACAGCAGACCCTGCGGCTCTGACAGCCCCGTTTGGTTTCCGTTCCACCCGAGGGCTGCATCCCCTCCTTGTGGGAGCCTCACTGGCACCAGACCCCCCGGGGGGCTCTGTCCCCACTGCCCCAGCTCAGACCTCAGCTGGCTTCTCATGGGGCGGAACCGGAGCAAACAGGATCCTTAGACGTCAGCTCGGGGCTTAGTTTCCAGGGCTGGCGGCCTCAGGCTTTCAATCCTGGACCTGGCTCACTTCTAGGGAAGGGAGAAGAGAAACTGGTGAAGCCCCACGTGGACAGGGCTGGCTTGTGGGGTCCACATCTCTGCCCGCCCCAGAGCACAGCCCTCGGGACAGGCTTGTGCTCGCAGCCCAGCTTTGCCATGCCAAGCTGTGGGACCTGGAGCAATTTCTTAACCTCTCTGTGCTTCCTTGAACCCCCTTAATGTGCTTATGACAAGGGGTGATCACGTGTGACCCTTAGCTCCCATGCCCAGTAAATGCTCGCTATCAATGCTGGGGCCTTACTGAAGCTGTGAGTCTGCCTGAGAATTTTTCTATTTTTAAAGGATAATTTCAACTTACTTAAGCTTTGACCTGAAATTTAGGGAAATGGAGTATGTCAGTTATCTGCTGCTGTATAACAAACTACCGCCAAACAACAACCATTTTATTTGCTTAGCTTTTGTAGGCCAGCACCTGGGCTGGGGTCATTGGGCAGCTGTGCTCTTCTGCCTGGGTCACTATCGACGCTGTGATCTCCTGGTGCGTAAGCTGGGGCTGCCCGGGCTATGGAGTCTCCATTGAGATGGCTTGTCTCTGCTCCCTGTGTTCTTATCCTCCAAGAGGTAGCTTGGGCTCCTTCTCGTGGCAATCTCAGAGATGTGATATATACTACAAGTTCTTTTTAACCTTTCGCTTGTGTTACGTCTGCCAGCATCCCATTGGCCAAAGCAAATCATATGGCCCGACCAGGAGTTAAATAGGAGAGGGGGCCCACATGTGGAGTTAAACATTGGGAGGTGTAATTCATCGGTTCCGTTACTTTAACAACCCACCGCGATTTACTTCGACAGAATATACCGATCGGTTTCCGGCAGATCATCCGGCTGGTCACCAAAATCAGTAGCATCTAAGGACTTATCCCTCAAACACGTTCAAGTTCACATTTCTTGTTCCTGTTCTTGTTCGTAATCTGCTTCCATCTACCTTTCTGGAGGTCAAAAGCCTAAAATCAAGCCATGGGCTGGGCTGCATTTCTTCTGGAGACTTCAAGGGGAGAATCCCCTTTCTTCCCCTTGTCAGCTTCCAGATGTGCCTTCAATTCTTGACTCACAGCCCTTACATCACTCTGACCTCTTGTTGCTTCGCTGTGGAAGGCACAGTCTGGTCATCAAAGATCATGTACAGGAAATGCCATTCTTTTTTTTTTTTTTGCGGTATGCGGGCCTCTCACTGTTGGGGCCTCTCCTGTTGCGGAGCACAGGCTCCAGATGTGCAGGCTCAGCGGCCATGGCTCAAGGGCCCAGCCGCTCCGCGGCATGTGGGATCTTCCCAGACTGGGGCACGAACCCGTGTCCCCTGCATCGGCAGGCGGACTCTCAACCACTGCGCCACCAGGAAAGCCCGGAAATGCCATTCTTTATCCATGGTCTGGAAAGACTTGAAAGAGCTGCAGTCGATCACGTCCAGCAACCCTGCTGTTTCCTCCTCTCCCGGGCACTGCAGCTTTCTTCTCTGGACACCTTTCCAATGCCCGAGTCTCCTCTCTGAAATGCTTTCCCAGTTCTTGATTCCCAAACTCAGATGCCTCCCAGAGCAGGACACCTGCCTGGATGGGTGCAGGAAGGGGAGACACCAGGTGTGTGAAGCCAGACTCTTCCAGGGAGAAGCAGGTCCCCTTTGGTTAACAGTTATATTAATATTATTAATAAGCTGTGAGGCTGGGACTTGAACCCGTGTCTGTGGACGCCCAAGCCCTTGTTACGTTGTCGACAGGAGCACGTGTGGGGGCTTGTGTGAAGTCCCTCGGAGCCAGGTTGACCGTGAGGCATGGTTTTCAGCGGGTGGTACTGCTTTCCTGTCTTTATAAAGGACCCAAAGCTCACCCACAGGCCTCAGGACAAATGCCCTGTTGATCTGGAACCGTCCTAAGGTGCATGTAAAGCTAGAGCTCTTCGTGCAGCAAGAGTGACACAGGTTTCTTGCCTTTCGTGATGAGGATTTTACTGTCATCAGCAGATCTTTGCTGAGCACCTAGGTAATGACTTTCTGGGTACTGAACAATTCGAAGGAAGGGGAAAAAAACCAGTATATGAATATCGGGCCTGCTCTCACAGACTTGGTATTTTCAGTGGGGAAATAAAACAGAAGTCCAAGAGCCCCAGAAGAGCCAAATGCTGAGGGTAACTGAGTCTCCATGAGTGGAGAATGGACAGGTCAGTGAGGGCTGGAAAGAGCCAGAGAAGATTCATGGACAGGAGAGCTTGAGCGGGGCTTCAAAGCACAAGGGACAGGTGGGTGTGGGATGGGAGGCTCCACGTGTCATGTGATTCCCAGGGGATGAGCAGAATTGCAGCAGGAATGTGAAGTCCAAGTCAATTCAATGGGGACCACATAGGGTTCACTATTTCGTTCAGAGCTGTCCCTAGAACTGGCCCTGAGTGTGAATTTGGGAGCTGGGGATATCTGTTCTACTCGTCAAACAAGTAGAGAAAGCACATTCCACGCTGGACTTTGCACTCCTGGGACTCTGGAAATGCATAAGGCGCTGGTCAGGTTTTAGGGCCTATGTGGTGCAAGACAGACCAAACCAGAACCTTCAAGAGGTTGCCACAGCAGTAGGCAGGCAGCTCTCTCCCCTCACAGCAGTGTCTCCCCTGCAGACACAGCTGCCCTGGGAGCTGGGAGGCACAGACAGCCCCCTCTGGAGCAGCCATGGACACGTCCATGCCCTTGGGAGCTCACAGTCTCCCCTGAGATTCTCACACTTCAGCTGCATCAGAATCACCTGGAGGGTGGGGCCGCACCCTCAGAGTTTCAGATTCAGCCAGTCTGGGGTGGGGCCTGAGAACCTGCATGTCTAACAAGTTCCCAGGTGATGCTGATGCTGCTTGTCTGGGGACCACACTTTGAGAACCACACGTCTAAGATGGGGTCCCAAACTTTGGACGCCTGAGACTCATCTGGGCCTAGTTTCTGGAGATTTCGACTTCAGTAAGTCTGTCATGTATTGGGGTAAATGCATGCATTTTTTTTAGAAACTCTTTATTTTCCGTCAACCTATTTCCATTTTAAGAGTTTGTGGAAGAATAGTTTAAGACCACTCAGTGGTTGTTCCTACCCACTCAGAGGCCTGAGCGGTGGGAACTGCAGACCAGTCTTCAGCAGCAGGCTGAGCACTCCAGTCTTCAGCGGGGAACCGCTGAACAGGCACGGGGGCACCTGCACACCTTCGGACCAGTCCGCCACCTCAGGCTGAGTAGCAGTGAACTCAGGAGGTGGGGCGGTCAATTCACCCTGAAATTCCTCCTCGGTCGCAGGCTTCTCAGCTGCCGCCTGCTCGTCCTTTTCAATCTCTTCAGGGTCTCTGTAGAAGTAGAGGTCAGGCATGACCTCCCGTGGGTGCTCACGGGAGATGGTGCCACGCATGCGCAGAACTTCCCGGGCAAGCATCCACCACGTCAGACCCCCTGAGTGAGCTCCCTTGTTGTTGCATGGGATGGCAATGTCCACATACCGCAGAGGAGAGTCTGCGTTACACAGAGCCATGGTAGACAGGTTAACGTAAGAGGCCTCCGGGAGAGGCAGGTGGTCAGCCCTGGGATCAGTAACCACCGGAAGTCTTGGCTCCCGGAAGGATCTGGTTAGTGAAGTTTCCAGGAGAGAAGCGGCCAGCCATAGGAGTGGCTTCAGTGGCGGCAGCTCGCTGGCCGGTATTCCTGGAGGATATGACACTGACATCAGCTGGGTTTTCAATGGCAACAATGGCACGAGCTGCCAACAGAAGCTTCTCCCAGGTTCTCTTCAGATTTATGATGTAGATGCCATCACTTTTCCTTTTGTAGATGTACTGTTCCATTTGGAAGCCAAGGTTGGTGCCACCTAAGTGGGTTCCTGCTGCAAGGAATTTGAGGACATCCTCCTCCTTCATTTGCAGGACATCAAGGGCCCCGGACATTGTGAAAGTTTCCCTTTAAGTTATGACGGGAATCCAGAACAAAGCCGTATGGACCCTTATCTGGCGTGGAAAGAAGGTGTGTGCATTTTGACAATGTTCCTGGGGAATCTGATATCTGTGAGCCACCGGCATATGGACGGGGGTGCTTGTTGCTGCAGCACCCCAGGTCCTGCCACTGGAGAGCTGGATTCTGGAGCTCTGGGGCAGGGTCCAAACCTGCATTTTTTTAAAAATTTATTTAAATTTATTTTTTTTTAACATCTTTATTGGAGTGTAATTGCTTTACAATGGTGTGTTAATTTCTGCTGTATAACGAAGTGAATCAGCTATACATATACATACATCCCCATATCTCCTCCCTCTTGCGTCTCCCTCCCACCCTCCCTACCCTACCCCTCAAGGTCAAACCTGCATCTTTAACAAGCACGCCTGTGCCTCTTACAAAGGACCAGATGACACTGGCCAGGTGGGGGAGAAAGAGTCGGAGTGGGAGCTCCTACTTCACCAGGGAGGAAGCATCTGTTGTCCCTTTGTCAAGCCTTGGTTGCCTCCCACCTCCCACTGCCAGCCCCCCTCCCCCTCCCCGCCCAATGGCAGCAGTGCAGCCACTAGTGTGGGTCCAGGAGGTGCCCATTGTCCATCCTGTTATGCTTGGCACTTAGTAAGTTGCCCACACCCTTTGGTATTCTCAACTGTGGAAATGCCCAGCAGCTGTGAGGAAAATTTCGACCTGGCTCAAGCTCATTAGGGCTGGGTCCTGGACCTCCCAGTGCTCCCTGCCCCCCAACTTCAGTGGCTGTTGACTGTTTCCTCGGTAAGAGGCTCAGCGAGCCCATTTGCAGCATTTTGAATCCTTACCTCCAATCCGCAAGAAAACAGAGATGCTATCCAACGGCTGATGATATGAAGATGCGCATGCACATATGTGTTCCTGGCTTCTCTCTCATCTTTCCTGTGCAAGGTTTATGCAACCTAGCGGACTGAGTGACCTCCCCACCCCCCGTGCCCCACCCCAGCACTCAGGAGATTGAAGGATGCTAAACGCGGGTGCTTGCAAAACTGTGCAGTTTAAACAGGATCTGGTTTCCTAAGCAAAATGTTCCGGCTCCACCCCATGCAATCCTGTGACTAGTACTTCAGGGACATTCCTCCAAGGAAGTCGCAGAGGCTGAAGGGAGATTTAAGAGGTCAGAGGGCAGGGTAAGAGGGCAAAGGGCAGCTTTGCTGCTGCCAGACTATTTTGGGGCAATCACGACTGTAGATCACAGAGCTTCATGCAGAACGCTGAAGCCTGTGTGCGCTCTCTCTCTCCCCTCTGCAGAGCCAATGGGGGGGGAGGGGGCAGAAAGAGAGCTCAGGACAGGGGGCAGGCGCCAACCTGTCTCGCCCATACCCGAGTGGAGTCCCTCAGTTTCTACATCTGTAAAACGAGAGGAAACTGTCTCTCTGGCTCCTTGAAGAGCGCCATCTGAGAGGATGCGCTGTACTTGAGGCTGCTTCCTGGGAGGGTTACCATCACTAGGCTGCCTGCTGGGTCTTCCCCAGTGACAGTGGCTGGGATCAGGCAGCCCCCCCGCCCCTCCCACACACCTTCAGGTGTCGGATTTTAATGGGGAACCCATCTGGAGAAGCCCGAGGAGTCTAAGGACAGCAGTGGATCTGGAAATCAAAATGCTTTCTGACCTTTTATGTGTACTTTTACGAATATCCTGGAGGAAGTGGGAGACTGGCCGGGTGCTTCCCCCGTTGTTATTTTCATCAATTCTATTTGTCATTGCCTGGCTTTCATGGCATCCTCAAGGGCACCCGAACGGAAGACGGGGAGGTAGCACCATGCTTTGAGAAACCAAGGGACACCCAGGCTGATAAACAAGGGCATACTTGTCCTAACAGACCTTGTCACGTGGTGTCACATCCACCTAAGTTCAGGCGGAGGGGCGGTCAAAGTCAGGTGTGCTGGGAGGCCGGGGTGCTGGGCGGCCGCACAGAGCGCATGCGCGGCGCAGGCAGGCATGAAGGATGCCCCGGCGGAGGGCGGCCAGCGCCAGGTCCAGGGCTTAGCTCCACGCAGGCCGAGGCGTGAGGCTTCGCCCCACCACTGGCACGTGGATTGCGTGATGCTGGGCAAGACACAAATGTATTTCTTTGTTTCGATTTCTTTATTTAAAAAATGGCAAAATCTCCAAGCTGCCAGCCTCGCAGTTACGGGGTTGTAGCGCCGTGGCGCGCGTGCTGTCTGTAAACTGTTAGGTGAGAATGAAACACTTTATAACCAGCCATCTCCGCTCTGCAGAAAAGCTTTGAGACAGTTTAGTTACACCAAAGTGTGAACGTGGCGAAGATTTTGATGGAAGCCCCAGGAGCAGCCGTTTCGCGCCGCCTTCCCTGGAGTCTGAGCTGCTCAGTTGCTCACCTGGAGGGGCGAAGCCTCGCTTCGGGGTCTCCTGGGTGTACTCCCAGCTATTGTGAGCTGGGTTCTGATTAGGACAGGGGTTCTTCCCTCTCCGGGTGCCATGACGTCTTTGACGAAGCCTGTGGACCCTTTGTTAGCATAATGTTTTTAAATGCATAAAATAAAGAAAATAATAAAACACTCTGGATTGCGAAAGAAATCAATTAGTGTATCGATACAGTTATCAAATTAAAAAACTTGTGCTCTTATTTTTACTGTATGTTGTAATAAGACCTACCAGCAGTTTTGATAACCAGTCATACGAAAGTAGTGGTGGGCAATCAGTGCTGTTCTGAGATTTCTGGAACTCCTGTAATGTTCCATCAAAGTATCTATGATTTCAAATCCATGACCAAGTACCAGGTTCTGTCTGTGCTGTTTGTTGTGTCCATTTGTAATGAAGAAAATGCTGATTTTCAGTTGGAGATTAGTGAAAATATAAATGTCATTATTTTCCTATGCAATTTCAAAGACCCCCTAAGTTCTGCCCATGGACACTCCTGACTAGGACCCCTGGAACTAGAGCTTACTCACTAGGAATGTCTCCTGGCTTCCTGCAACCATGTTGTGCATTTCTTTCCCTCCCTCCCTTCCTTCCCCACTATTTTTCCCAGGCTGATACAAAATAGCCCTTAATAAATATTTCTGGAAGGAACGAATTCCTTCGATTATAGGCATGAGGGCAGCTTGTGTCGTGTGAGCCCAGTGCCATGTCAGGTATGGATAAAGAAGAGTTCTACCATGGTCCCCGCCCTCCACGTGGAGCTCTGCGGCTGGGGCATGGTCCCAGCTGGCCAGGGTTGGAGGCAGAGGAGAAGGAGCCCTGCCGTAGAGCTCTGGGCTCCGGGTCAGAATCCCAACTCCATCCTTACCACTGGTGTGACCCAGACACGTCTGTTTTTTAAAAAATTGAGATATAGTTGACAGATTGTGTAAGTTTCAGGTGTACAGCAGACTGATCTGATACATTTATATTGCAGTTTGATTACCACTGTAGCATCAGCTAACACTTCCACCACATCCCATAATTATCATTTCTTCTAGTCCCATCACCGCCTGCTGTCTCAATTCCATACCTGTTAAGAGGAGAGGAGATCGGGGCTGATCCATGGGTGGCCCAGGTCAAATGAGCTGATATCTCAGGAGTGCTTAGAACGTTGGGTACATGGTCAGGGTGACCAGTTGTTTGATCTTCCTGGGGTTTCCTGAAGGGACTGAAGTTCTCTGGAAACCGGGCTTCCAGGGTTAGAACTTCGATAGTCCCAGGCAAATGGGGATGAGTTGGTCACCCCATTGGGTGCTCAGCAAGCATTAGCTACCGTCACCCTGTGGGATGGCATTGGCAGGGCACAAGCAGGAGGAAAGGAAAGGCAGGTGACAGTGGAGGGTGGGAGGCTGCAAGCCTGACCTTCAAGGGGAGGGAGTCCTGTGGGATTTTGATTTTCTTCGCAACTCACTTAAAAGGAGGCCCACCCTTTGTCACCTGATTTAAAATCGAGTGCCTCAAAAGAGGGAAGACGTAAAGCCCAAACCTCAGAACCCTAGCACGATGAACGGACAGGTTGAGAGGGAGCCCTGGGCACCACCTGCATGGGCCCTGCTTCGCTGTGGGCTTCCCAGGCTGGTGACATCTGCCTGGGGTCCTCAGACTTGGGTATTTTGCTGTAACAACAGGCTGATTGGTGACTAGAAAATTCTTCACAAGCCCACACGTTTTGGTATCTCTACATGAGTGTTGTAAAATCAGGATTCAATTCTTCGCGCCGATATTTTAGTGGATTTGTTGCAGTTTATACGCCCACCGCCCCCTGCCAGGTGCTGCTAGCTGTTGCTGAAAGCTAGAAAAGTCAATATTCTAATCTGTGCTTCCTGAGCATGTGAACACTGGGTTTATGAAAATGCAGATTTTTCTCGGGTACAAGCTTGGCTTACACTTTACGCCAATGGGACTGGGAAAGATGCAAAGCGGCACTGGCTGGTAACAATTAGAGCTCTTTTCCACATTTTTCTATTGACTGTGGAATTTCATTGTTGCCTTTAGAATTAATTTCATGAACCTGTCTCTTCAGGAAATAAATGAACACCTCACGGCTCCCCATACATAAAATACTTGTTGATTGGCTCTACCGTCTGCTTCTGCTGCCCTGTCCACCTTCCCCAGACAGCACGATGGGGTCATGAAATTGAACCACAGGTGTTTCCCTTCACTGGCTCCCAGAGGTCCTGAAGGATGCATTAGACAGAGGCTTCCAATCCTTCCCAGCTGTAACTGAGAAAAGTTTAGCAAAATATGTGTATACATACATACGCATATACGTGTGTGTGTGTGTGTGTGTGTGTATAATTGGGGAGGTTTCTGCAAATTAAAGTACACACACATGCTGACATTTTTGGTTCTAGGCCATGTGAGTATACCTGTATCCATGTATGTATCCATGTATGTACATGTATGTATACACATGTATGTACATGTACATGCATGTGCATGTGCATGAAACCGTGTAACACGACACACTCACCCTACATATGCTATGCATTCTTACATATTCTATTCTAGTCCATTCTTGTTTCATTTTTGTCAATTGCTGGCTGTGATATCTCAGTTGGTTTCATGACTTACTGGTGGGTTGAGCCCCCGTACAGATGGCTGCTGGGGAACAGACCTTACAGGCGTGGGCAGGATGCATGGAGGCTTGTGATGCAGGCAAGGAATTCCTGGACTGGGGGGTGGGCCTGCTTCTTGTGGCTTCAGCACTGGGGCGCCTCCCCTTGTCTCCTGGCCTTGACCTCTGTCTGCCTGTTTCCATCACGCTTACTTTTTTTGTTTTAACCTCAGGCTGTCAGCCTAATCCCTCACCCCACGGCTGCTTGGTTTCCATGGGGTCCCCTCTGCCCAGGCCTGCACTGGATTCTCTTTAGCCTCTCGTGAGCGGCCAGGTGGGAAAGGCCTCTGACTGTTAGCGCCTAGCCTCGCGGCCCCTGCAGATGGGGTGGCTCATCCAGGCAACTCTGTGAAGCTGCTCGGTTGTCACCCAGTTCTCCAGCTGCTAACTCGCCCCGGGTCCAGGTCCTGCAGCAAGTAGGGGAAAGGGCAGCCCCTCCAGCCCAGACCTGCCTGGCCCCCAGGCCTGTGGTTTTCATCTCTGTTATCCAGACTCTCTTTGCCTTTTTTGGATACCACATTTTTTTGTTTGTTTGTTTTGTTTTTTTGCAGTACGTGGGCCTCTCCCTGTTGTGGCCTCTCCCCTTGCAGAGCACAGGCTCCGGACGCGCAGGCTCAGCGGCCATGGCTCATGGGCCCAGCTGCTCCGCGGCACGTGGGATCTTCCTGGACCAGGGCACGAACCTGTGTCCCCTGCATTGGCAGGCGGACTCTCAACTACTGTGCCACCAGGGAAGCCCGGAAACCACTGTTTAAGGGAAGGGCTCTGACAGTGTCCTTGGAGGGAGGATGTGCTCTTCTTCGTGGGAAACAGCCCGAGTTAGGGAACTTCCCAGGAAGTCATCAGATGTGAAATCGATTTTGCTTTTAAAAACATCGGGAGTGATAAAAGCTGTTGTCAGTGTGCCTTTGTTTGCCTGCTATTTCCTTGTTTCCTTGCCTGTTCTCTTTAAACCTGTATATGGCGGGGGTGCCTGTTGATATTTGACTGGTGGGAGGCAAGCGTGGAATCATGCTGTGGAGGCTTAGGTGTTTCTGAGGAAGCAAAGCACTGTCCAGCCATGGGGTAGGCTGCTCTGTGCAAGTCATGAGCTCCTCGCTACTGGAAGTAACCAAATTGCCCAAGAAGACCGCCTGGAATGCATGATTTGGAATACTCAATGTAGCATGGTGCCTATATACAGTCGGCACTCAATAAATGCTTGTTGGATGAATGAGTTTCTGAGCTTGGGCGCCCCTTTCCTGCCCTGAGGAATCTTAGACAGGGTGAATGTTAGAAAAGACATTGAGGGATTTGTCAATGAAGTCATTGGCCTTTCATTTTCAAAACCAGCCCAGCCAGAGGGTGGCCACATTTCCTCAAACTCACTCAGCTGTTCATGTCGGGAACACACCCCAGGACTTCAGATGTTTCATGATCAAGAAGTTCTTAAGGTGCTGTCTCGAGACCCATCTGCCACAAGTGAAGTTCACTTCCCTTGGCATCCTCCCTGGCAGTGGAGATGTAATTGCGCCTGTACCCATATGTGTATATGTACATGCGTTCTGTCCTATCCTGTCCCGTCCATCCTTGGAGGATGCAGCACTTGGAAGGAGGTCACATCCTTTTGTGCTCGTCCTGGAGCTGAGGTTGGCACACTCCCGTGCGAGGGCCACATCTGGCCTGCTGCCTAGTTTTGTGAATGAAGTTTTATTGGAGCACCATGAATATTTTACGTATGGTCTGTGGTTGCTTCATGCTACAAAGGCAGAGCTGAGTAGTTGCAACAGAGGTCACAAGGCTCATGAAACCTAAACTACTTACTTATCTGGCCCTTAGAGGAAAAGTTTGCTGACCTTTGATCTACAGCAAAAAGATTCAAGATAAATGTTGAAAATATGAGCAGATATTACACAGAATACACTGAAACGTAAGGTCTCAGCAGGGTCTGCTGTGAAATCAAAATGATGGGGATGCAGAGCAATTTCATCCTTAGGTATATAGACCCCAAAGAATTGAAAACAAGGACTCCACAAATAGTCGTTCACGAACAATCATGGTGGCATTATTCCCAATAGCCAAAAGGTGGACATAACCCAAATGTCCATCAACGGACGAAATGTAACATATCCATACAATAGAATATTATTCAGTCATAGCAAAGAATGAAGTACTGACACACGCTACAACATGGATGAACCTTGAAAATATTATGCTAAATGGAAGAAGTCAGGTATAGAAGGTCATACATTGTATAATTCTATTTATATGAAATGTCCAGAATAGGTAAATCCAAAGAGACAGAAATAATTAGTGCTTTGCAGGGGCTGTGTGGGAGGGGAAGAGGGAAGGACTGCTTAATGGGTGTGGGGTTTTATTTTCGGGATGATGAAAATGCTCTGGAACTACATAGAAGTGATGATTGTATAACACTGTGAATGTACTAAGTGCCACTGAGTTGTTCACTTTCAAATGGTTAATTTTATATTGTGTGAATTTCACCTCAACTGAAAAAAATGACAGGGATGCTAAACAGTACGGTATATCCCAGAGGGGCACCTGCAGCCTCAGAGTCCTTGGTGCGCCAGCCTCCCCGCGTCTGAGATGCATTTGTGCTTGTGCGTCTATGATAACCCCAAGTCCCTTTCAATGCAACACCATATACATGGTTTCCTCTGGGTGGAGTTCTATTAGGTAGGCAACCAGAGTCTCATTATCCCTCTTCAGAATCTCTCCATCATGTAGATCCCATCAATTACCAACTAATTTCCCCATTCCAACCTTCATGCTCCTTAAAGTTTCCTTGCTTAGATAGAAGCCTATTTTCCACAGTTCATCCATGTTAGATGTATGTACATTTCTGGGAGGTGTAGGCAGGCAGGGAAGGCAGAGAATGGGGTGGAAATACATTAACACAGCAGTTGCAGGGTTCTGTAAGGGACAGGATGGGGATGGCACTGGGAATGGGAGAGGCTGAGAACTGTGGTCAGAGAGAAGGTCCCTGTGGACAGTTAGCATGAAGACCAGGGAGGGATAATTTGTTGAAGGGATGCTTGCTGAGTTGTGCAGTTTTTAGGCACCATAACACAATGGCTACATGCGTGGAGTCCCTGGGTTTGGGTAGTGCACAACCTGAGCAACTGTACATAGTGGTCTTGGGAGAAAACAAATTCACCAGACTGATTAGCTTTAACTTTGATGTTCAAATTATAGACTCATCTGAGATCATTATCTCATCTAACACCCTTATTTGAGAACTGAAGAAACCAGGATCCTAAGAGGTTAAGTGCCTTATCCAAGGTTACATAGCAGCGACTTTGAGTCATAATTCTGTCTTTCTTTTCTGATGCCCTTCATATGATATAATCACTGAAGAGGTTGGTATAGAAATGGAATGAATTGGAAAATCAACTTTCATAATTTCTGCCCATGAACTGTGCCCTTGACAAGACACTAAGGGACGCTAACATTCAGCAGAAAACACTTGAATTTCATCTTTTGGTTTTCTTTGTTGGAGAGAGAACCAAGCAAAAAGACAGGCATAACAGAAGGGGTTAGTAATGGGGAAAGGACAAGGAAAGGGGTGTGTCAGAAATTTAGAGAGAAAGGCTGGGAGAAAGAGAGGAAAACAGAAAGCTGTGTGTGGAAGGAAGGGAAAGCAGAGATTGGAAAACCATCATAGCTGATGGTAGAGACTTGGTTCCGTGTAACACAGCTTGGGAATCAACACTGGTGGGAAGACAAAGAGTCCAAATCTGCAGGTTCAGGGGACTTTAGGAGAATCTCCACCCAGCCTCCAAGTTGCTACCAGCAACAACAGTGCTTTAAAAGCCACAACCTGGCAGTTGTTCGTCGTGAAAGCATTTAGTGTAGCCTGCTTCCTTGTCTTTACACTTGTCTTCAGGACCTGTTATGTAATTTGTGGGCCCCATGCAAAAGAAAAATGCAGGGACTCTTGATCAAAAATTAAGAACTTCACTATGGCAACAGCTGTGTGGGCCCTTCTGAGCGTGGGGCCCTGTGTGACTGGCCCTGTCTGTTCTGAACAGGCTAGGGTGATTATTCTCATTTGAGGTGGAATAACTTGGTCACAGAGATGGGCTCTATAATTTGAACTACACCACAGGTATTAGATAAATGGCAACAGGGGATTCCTTTGCTGTCCAGTGGTTAAGACTCTGTGTGTCCACTGCAGGGGGCACAGGTTCAATCCCTGGTCGGGGACCTAAGATCCCACAAGCCATGTGGCATGGCCAAAAAAAAAAAAAAAAAGATAAATGGCAACAACAGAAATGTGTCGCCTAAATGGAAAATGCCAGAGTTGAGAGCACTTAAGTTTCTGCCATTCATCTTGTGAACATCAGTGACCTGATGCCAAACAACAAGCCTTGTCTTCTGGCCCAGCTTTGTGGAAATTTTCCCAGTTCGTCTTGTGGCACCAAGTACATGTCTTTTCTAGGGAGTCGGAAGTATTCCGAAGATGCTCCCTCTCCAGGGTTGCCAGATAAAATACAGGATGCTCAGTTGAAGTTGAATTTCAGAAAAAACAACCAATAATTTTTTAGCATAAGTATATCCCAAATATTGCATGGGATATACTTATACTAAAAATGTATTGACTATTTGTCTGAAATTCAAATTTAACTGGGTATCCTGTGTTTTTATTCATGAAGTTGATAACTCCATATCTAATGCATTCTTAGGACACCTAGGGCTATATATGGGAGCTGCCAAATCACTGATGTGGGTCTGGAGCCCAAGCTGGGCTGACACGTCTGAGTGATGGAAAATAAACCAATAATGGGAACTGTTGGAATTCTGGTCTGTGTTAGTTTCCTAGGGCTTTTGTAACAAAGTACCATAAACTTGGTGGCTTAGAACAACAGATGTTTATTCTTTTACAGTTCTGGAGGGTAGAAGTCTGAGATCAAGGTGTCGGTGGGACTGTGCTCTCTCTGATGGCGCTGGGGAAGGGTCCATGCATGCATCTCTCCCAGTTTCTGGGGCCACAGATGGTCCTTGGCTTGTGGCAGCATAACTCCAGTTTTCTCATGTTATTCTCCTTCATCTCTTCACAGCTCTCCCTCTGTGTGTGTCTGTGTCCAAATTTCCCCTTTTTATAAGGACGCCAGTCATATTGGATTATGGCCCACCCTCACGACCTCATTTTAACTTGATTACCTCTGTGAAGACCTGCTCTCTTAATAAGGTCACATTCTGAGGTACAGGGATGTCTTAGTCTGTTTGGGTGGCTATAACAGAATACTATAAACTGAGTGGCTTGTAAACAACAGAAATTTATTTCTCACCATCTGGAGGCTGGGAAGTTCAAAAGCAAGGCACCTGGCGAGGGCCGGATTCCTGGTTCACAGACCACACCTTCTTGCTGTGTCCTCACGTGGTGGAAGAGGTGAAGGAGCTCTCTGGGGTCTCTTTATAAGGTCACTAATCCCATTCAAGAGGGTTCCACCCTCATGACCTAATCATCCTCTGAAGGCCTGACCTGCTAATATCATCACCTTGGGGGTTAGGATTTCAACATATGAATTTTGGGCAGACACAGATATTCAGTCTATAGCATAGGTGTTAGGACTTCAGCATATCTCTTTTGGGAACACAGTTCGATCCATAACACGGCCCTAGGACTGTCCAGGGCCTTTCCTTTCTGAGACTTGGTTGGATGGCTTACATTCAGAGGGCTGGAGAGCCCATCTGTATCTGGCCTGTGAACAATCAGTCTTAACTGATGACAGTTCACAAGGTGACAGCCACGGCCAGTCCAGAGGGGTCAAGTCACAGGAAGTCAGCTCATTAGAGGACAGGCATGGAGAGGGCCAGGGCCATCTGTGGAGAGGAGAGCGTGTGTCTACTCGACACTCCAGCTGTTGTGTGGACATGTGGAAGTTTTCAAGGGAATGGGCGAACATGCATGCTTACTTCTGCAAAGTAAACATCTCTGGAAACTCTTTCTTCATGGAAGCGGCCCACGCATTTTGCACAAAATGTTGCATAAGCTTTGGAAGTCATGGGTGGAAACTGTTTGCAAAATCTCTTGGAGCCTTATAACAAATGTTTGCCTCAGTCTTGAAGCCTAAAACAAACAATCCTTCTGCTTCAGAAACGTTGGTTATATATAAAATAGATAAGCAACAAGGATTCACTGTATAGCACAGGGAATTCTACCTATTACCTTGTAATAACCTATAATGGAGTATAATCTGCAAAGATATTGAATCACTATGCGGTACACCTGAAACTAACACAATATTGTAAATCAACTATACTTCAATAAAAATGTCAGCTAATGTAGTGGGAAGCAGCCGCATAGCACAGGGAGATCAGCTCGGTGCTTTGTGACCGCCTGGAGGGGTGGGATAGGGAGGGTGGGAGGGAGGGAGACGCAAGCGGGAAGAGATATGGGAACATATGTATATATATAACTGATTCATTTTGTTGTGAAGCTGAAACTAACATACCATTGTAAAGCAATTATATTCCAATAAAGATGTTAAAATGAAAAAAAAAATCTCAGCTAATGAGATGTTTTGTTCATTTTCAGCTGAACCTGTAATAGGGAAGAGCCCTTGTGTTCTATTTACAAGTTAATCACTAAAGGGATATTGCCTATAAGCTTAAATTATACATAGCGGCCCATCTCTGGGAACCCTGCCTCCCAGATAATGAGCATTAAGCTACAGTACCTTTGTTTAGCTCACAGGAAACACCCTGACCAGGCCTACCTGTGAATGGCTGCAGGAAGGAAGAAAGTAACACATCCTCTCTAGAGTCTGGCCAGAACTCAGAAATGTTGGACTTTACCCCTTCCTCTTTTAGTATGAAAGGAGCCTGAATTCTAGCTCAGGCAAGATGGTTCTTTGGGACACTAGTCCACCATCTGCTAGGTCTGCTGGCTTTCTGAATAAAGTCAATATTCCTTGCCCCATCAACTTGGCTCTTGATTTATTGGCCTGTTGTGCAGAGAGCAGTATAAGCTTGGACTTGGTAACAAAAGGGACAGGAGAAGGTATCATTAGGAAAAAACAATTTGCTTGATCACGTTGGTCAAGCAAAGTATCAGCTGGGGACTCCAATCACGCTTGTCACTTTTATCAGAGGGTGATAGCAGGTTAGTATTTTGTTGGATAGACGTAAAGATCAATTTAAAGGATGAGCCTCTGATACCTGGAACTGGATATGTTCAATCAATGGCCACCATGATAATTTTCAAAGGAAGCCTTGGCGAGGCTGAGGGATAACTTGTGGCAGATAAATATCTGGTCCCATTAGCCCTTTCCTTCTCCTTTCTAGCGAGAAGAGGTGGGATGACAAGACCGTTTTGACACGCCGAGAAATTGTGTGGATTTTCGAAAAAGAGGCAATCGGATATAAAATGGTCTTTAAGAATACTTCCAAGAATCATAGCTTTAAAGTTTGGGGAGAGCTGTAGATCAGGGCTGCCCAAGAGAAAGAGAATCTGAGCCCTTTTGTTGTCTAAAATTTTTTAGTGACCACATTCCAAAAAAGGAAAAAAGAAACAGTGAAGTTAATTTTAATCATATAGCTTATTTAACCCAGTATACCCAAAATATTATCATCGCATCATATATTCACTCTAAAAATGGAGATTTTTGCATTCGTTGTTTTATTCTAAATGAAAGTCCATTGTGTCTTTTATACCTATAGCACATTTCAACTCTCATTTCTGACCAACAACACTTCAAATGCTCAAAGCCAAGGTAGCTAGAGCTACCTAGCTATACTGGATGGTACAGCCCTGGACCTTTGTTCCTCTAAGTGTGGTCGGTATGGTCCAGGTCAACTGGTGGTATCTGCATCAACTAGAATTTAGTTGTTTTTTAAAGTTAATTAATTAATTTTGGTCACGAGGCTTGTGGGATCTTTGTTCCCCCACCAGGGATTGAAACTGTGCCCTCGGCAGTGAAAGCATGGAGTCCTAACCACTGGACCACCAGGGAATTCCCTGGCTGTTAGCTGTTTACATGCAGAACCTCAGGGCCCACCCACACTTGCTGGGTTAACCCCTGCATTTTAGCCAGATGTGTCTCTGTGGTACATTTCACCTGCCCAGTCCCTTTACCTTGAGGCAGAACCCTCCTGTGCAGAGAGATGAGACAGTGTCTCTCTCCCAGCAGCTGCTTTCCAATCCCCAGCTTCTCAACCCGGACTCTGGGCTCCCCCAACTCAGCTGCCTCTCTGTTGAAGCCCTACTGCCCTGGGCTCTCTGCGGAAGGTGCCCCCTCCTATCTGATGGCTGAGGATGAAAGCTGGCCTGCAGACAGCAAAAGGGAAAAGAAATGTTCCATTCCCTCCTCCTCCGATGGGGGCTTCAGCCGGCTGGACTTTGGTTCAGGACATTCGGCAACTGTGAATGGACTGTTGTTTGCTGTTAGCACCAAGGCGGAGAGGAGGCTGCCCTGGCGTGTGGAAAGCCATGTCTGTGTCCTGGGTCACGGGAAACCGGCTCTTTCATCGCATCTGGGTGAGGTCAGGGAGGTGGGTGGGTCATCTAAGCTTTTCTTCTACTTCCCTGAAGAACGATGCTCTCCCCTGCTTGAACTTCACAGTGCGGTTTTCTCCCTTTCGTGGGTAAGTTTAGATTCCCATATACCGGACCCTTGTAAATGGAAATTCCATCTTGCAAAATTTGTTGGAAAATCGGTCTAAGGGCTGTGACTTTGACTCATTTGCTTGCTGATCCCGGGGTAGGTGTGGTCACAGCAGACGTGCCGTGGTTGGGAAATGAAGCCTGGTGGGGAGATACCAGGGTCTCCCGTTTGGGATGATGGAGCGTGTAAATGTAGGCTTCCCTGGAGGTCAGTCAGAGACGCTCCTGTGTGTGGGTGTCGGCCCTCGCTAAGGACAGCCAGCCGCAAAAGCAGGCAACCGAGAGCCTAGCAAATCGCTTAGCCTCTTGGTGTCTCTGTTTTCCCATCGATGACACGGAATTTACATTCCTGGAGGGTCTCTCCTGAGATTGGAGAAGACATTTGAGGGCCACCCAGGGAGAGAAGGAATGAAGTGCAGGTGCTGGAAACAACACACACGCACAGATGGGATACAGAGATGTTGCGGTAATAATCTCCAAGTAGGAAATCCAAGAACCTCCCAAATTTAAATTTTATCAGAAAGGTCATATGATCCTCAGGCAGTGTAGAGAAAAAGAGGAAAACAAAATTAAACAAAAACATAAAGAAATCCAAGAGATAATGGAAAAACTCCAGCCAGACCCTCCCAGGGTATAAATGACCCCATGGGAGTAGACCAGGCTGCTGTTGGCTGTAGGAACGTTTCGAACCCTTCTGGAACTTTTGAGGCTGGTGCGTAACAAAGCCTTGCTCAGGTCTCTGTCAGTATTCCTTTCATATGATTTTAAAGAAAGATTCCTAAGAAGCCACTGGCATACAAATTCCTTTTACCTAAACACCCCACTGGAAAACAAGTTCCCTGCTGTAGGAGGTGTCTCAGGGCCGGGTCTCTGAGGGCACGGCTGCCAGCAGAAATATCACTAGGCAGGTTTCCCCCATGGTGCAGGGACACAAAGGCTGATTTCTTGTGGAGAAAGGCGTCAGAAGAGTGTGTAGAATCCTCAGCATCATATCTTTCTGCAAAACAAAAAAGGTGAAATGCCCAAGTCATCTCTGGACAGAAATCTCTAGAAAGATGATTCCCTAATAATAATTAACCAGATTCTGGTCCTCTGGGGACATCTAGGTACTCAAATCTGACTTTGGTAACGTGAAGTGGAATTCTGGAAGCATAAATAAGTCCTTAATTCCATGATACGGTGGCTTATTTTAAAAATCAAGTGATACGTTCACCAGGTGTGAATTTTAAGTGCTAAGGTACATTATGGGATGGCATTAGCCCTTCCTGAGAGAATGTTCCCCAAACACATGGCTGAAGACTCAAGAGTGTTACTTCAAGTGGCTCATCGCTCTCTACTCTTAAAATTTAAAAAACATATGTTTTCTCTAATTATCCGTTATACATGCCCACGGTAGGAGGCTGGAAAGTTAGAGCATAGAGTAATGAATGAAATTTACAATAATAATCCCACCAGCCAAGATAGCCACTGTGAACATTTTGGTCTAGAACATTTGATTTATATAGCTTGGATCTTACTGTATTGATTTTTTTTTTTTGCTTTTCTGCTTAATATGGTGTATAGTATATAATGACATTTTTCTCAGGTCACTGAAGATTATTTGTAAGCATGGTTTTAAAACTTTTTACTGTGGAAATTTAAAAGCGTACCAAATTTGAGAGCAGTTTATCATGAACTGGAAACACTGACAATGATCAGAATGTGGCCAGTCTTGTTTCTTTTAACCCCTCTAATCAACACCCTGCCCCCAAAGTTATCTTGAAGCACTTTTCAGGAATCATATAATGTCATCTCTAAATATTTCAGTATGTAACTGAAAGATAAGGAAAAGACTGAGAACTTAAATAATACCAAGAAAACCACAGTACCATTATCTCATCTAAAAACAATGACGAAGTTTTAATCAAATTAAAATCAGAACTTTAATCACCAAATACCCAGTCAATGAGTCAATGTTTACCTTTCCCTAATGTCTTGTGAATGTTATTTCGTTTTTCGACAGTTTATTTGAATTGAAATCCAAACAAAGTTGGTTCATTTTGATTGTTCCATACATCCCTCTCTTATTATTAAATTTTCTTATAATTTATTTATTGAAGAAACCAACGCATTTTCCCTGTAATCTCCTAGAGTCTGACATTGCTGATTGCGTCCCCATGATTTTGTCTAATGTGTTGCCCTATTCCTTCTTTTTCTTACCCATTAGTAGTTATTGGCGTCTTCCAGTGAGTCGGCAAGCTGCAACATGCCCCGAGGGAGAGTCAGCATCCTGAGAAGGGGCGTCAGCAGGACCAAGGTGGTCGCGTGTCAACAAGAAATTCCAGATGTGGGTAATCCTGCAGGTGACTTCTTCTCCCCTGAGGTTCAGTCGGCACTGAACCCTGTGGTTCTCTGCCAGGAGAGGCTGCAGACATGGGCTCACAGAGGGAAGAGTGGAGGCAACGTTCTAGAAAGTATAAAAGGTGGGGGTGAGGGGCGTGTGTGTATGTAAAATACCGGGATAACTGCCTTACCTCTAGGCTGGACTCTGTGGTTGAGATATAATTAGTTTGGTGCTCAAATTTGGAATATTTGTTATTATTGATGGAACATACCTTAGATTAGTTGTAATCAAGTTTCTATGTTTGTGTGGTGATGTGGGAAGAATACTGAGCTGCGTTTGGGTCTCAGCTCCACCCCCAAAGAGCAGTGTGACCCTCAGCAGCCCCCTTGTGCCTCCCAAACCTCAGTTTCTTCATCCATAAAATGGGGGCAGCAAGCCTTGCTGACCTCACGGCACTGCTGGGGGTGGACAACGACAGGGCATTTGGGAAATGCTTTGTGAATTTGAGGAACGCAAAGCACAGTCCCCGCAGGAGACAGGTCGGTGGGGGCTGTGACTTCCCCCATCCCCCCACAGTATATTTTAACTGCAGAGCCCTGGGCTTTCCATGTAATATGTGTTCAATAAACCTTTGCTGTATTGTACTTAAAAAAATTTTTTTTAATGAAACATTCTTCTTTATTTTTAGTATTTTTTCTTGCCTTACAGTCTACGTTATCTAATAATAGTGTAGCTATTCTGGTTTTAATTTTTGCTATTGTTGACAATATACAAATTTGTGTATATATTGCATGGTATAGTTCTATTCTCTTACTTACATTCCATTTTCTCATAACAGTAATTCATTTCTTGTTGTGGTAAAATATACATAACATAAAAGTTACCATTTTTACCATTTTTAAGTGTACAGTTCAGTGGCATAAAGTATATTCACTTTATTGTGCAACCATCACCACCATAGGTGTCCAGAACGTTCCCACCTTCCCTGACTGAAACACATTAAATGCTAACTCCCCACTGTCCCCTCCCCCAGCCCCTGGCAACCACTATTCTACTTTCTCTATGGATTTTATACACTGGGGACCTCATATAAGTGGAATCACATTATACTTGTTCTCATGTGATGACTTACTTCACTTAGCATAAAGTTTTCAAGGTAGTATTGAAATCCTAACATTATTAAGTCTTCCAATCCATGAACCCAAGATATCTTTCCACTTATTGGTATCCTCTGTAATTTCCTTTAGCAATATTTTATTATTTTTGGCTCTATTATAAATGAAACTGTTCATTTCCTTTCTGCATTGTTCATTGTTAGTGTACTTTGTGTGATGATTTAGTATCTGGCAACTTTGCTGAATTCCTTTATTAGTTGTAACAGTTTTTCTTTGGTGGAAATTTTAGGGTTTACTCTGTATGAAATCATGTCATCTGCAAGCAGAGACAATGTCCCTTCTTTCTTTCTGATTTAGATGTATTTATTTACCACATGAAATCGTTATTAATCCCATTCTAGAACCATTCGTCAAATAGCTATAGATCAGAAAAAGAGGAAGCAGAAGCTGGGCTGAAGACTGTGTATTTGGTTAGACGCTTCCCCACTCATAAAGGAGTGTCTTAGTTCAAGACAATTTTGACTGACGGGCCTGGTTTAAATTAACACCAAAGCAGCTGAAAGTCTTAATTTGGGACTTAGACGCTTTGTCATGTGTCACTGAAGCTTCCAAATTGGAGATTGTCTGATCAATAAAGAAAGTACCAGGGAACACTCTGTTGCATTAATCGCCCAAAGTTCACTGACACTGAATTCTCAGCATCTAGGAAGATGGTTGAATTAGCAACATCTCCTCTGTTGATAATCTGAACCTCCTTCTGAACCAAGCATCATTTTACGGTATTTTTCCATAAGTAAGAATGGTCATATATAATTTATGTAACTTTATAACTTATATAACTGGCTAAAAATAACAGCAACTATAATACACGAATCTGGAACATTTCTCTGTATTAGAGGGGCCTGCAAGATTTGGGGAGAGAAGATGAAGTGTGAGAGCAGATGGTGACCATGTCCTGGGATTTCTCTCTGCACAGCTGTGTCACTTATCTGTGTCTGTAAATGTGTGTGTGTGTGTGTGTGTGAGGGGGAGAGAGAGAGAGAGAGAGAGAGAGCAAGAGAGAGACAATTCTGAGATCCACATACAGGAACTGTTTGAATGAGTCACCACGAGTTAACCTTTGTAACAAACAATCCCATTATTTTACTGGCTTGGTACAACAGAATGTATTCTGTATTCATGTGAAGTCCAGTTGGTGGTAGAAATTTGATGGTAAGGGAGTCTGCTCCACAGCGTCATTCAGGAACCCAGGCTCCTTCAGTCTTATGGCCATGCCATTCTCCAAGGCCTTGGTATCCTCTCCACTCAGTCAGCAGATGTGGAAAGAGAGCATATGAAAGATTTCCCAGAAGACTTTTCAGGGTCAGACCAGGAAATGGCATGTGTTACTTCTGCTCATCTTCTGTTGGCCAGAACCATCACGTGTCCACCTGTTCGCAAAGGGGACCGGGGAGTTGGTCTAGCTGTGTGTCTCGGAAGCAGAAGCCCCTTGGGACACAAGGCATTCTCTGTCACGCTGGCCAACTTGCAAATTGGTAAACCAAACCCTCCCGGGGACGGGAAAATAATCTTTTTATTAAATCAGAGTATATTGAGTTAGTATCTATTACATTTCTTTGGGATTCAGTTGCTTTTTGACTCGGTGAAAAGACTTTTAAAATTAATATCTTATGAATAAAGTTTTTCTCAGTGTTTGGTCTGGCTTCATAGGCCAAATTTAAATTTTCTGTATAAAGGTCTTAAGACATATACTTCTTTTTCCTTCCAGTTTTTTGGAGGTATAATTGACATAGAGCACTGTATAAGTTTAAGGTGTACAGCATAATTTACTTCCATACATCATGAGATTATGACCTCAGTAGGTAGTGAACACCCATCATTTCAGATAGATACAACGTTAAAGAAATAGAAATTTTTTGTTCCTTGTGATGAGAGCGCTTAGGAGTTCCTCTCTTAACCACTTTCATATATAATGTACAGCAGTGTCCATTGTATTGATCATTTGTACATGACATCCCTACTACCTATCTGTCTTACACTGGGAGTTTGTTACATTTTGACTGCCTTAATCTATTCCTTCCTTGCCCCTGCCACTGGTAACCACAAATCCCATCTCTTTTTCTATGAGTTTGTTCGTTTGTTCATTTTTACTTTGTCAAGAACTACAAAGGGCCCTAGATTTTACCCTACTTGTAAGCTAACAAGTCAGCCTGCCAGTTTCATAGCAAAAGACATGAAACTCCCGAGTCAGAGATGTTATTTATCTTGTTCACTGCTGTCTACTCAGTGCCTAGAGCACACTGCATGGCACACAGAAGCCTCAAGTAATAGTTAGGAATGAGTAAGTAAATATCCATTTATTATGGATTTGTTAGTATTCAAAATAAATTCATACTTGCATCAGTGAGTAATTATGTTACTAATGAATAAGGAACTATTATGACCTACTTTCATCAAACCCTCTACTTACACTTTGTCCTCTGTTTCAGTAAAGGACACTTCTCAGTTCCCCAGATCAAAACCCGAGGGCCACTCTCAGCTCCCCCTACCGGAATGGAAATGATCACAGGCACGAAAACACCTACCAGCCCACAATGGTTCCTCCACGTGCCGGCTTCTGCTGATTTGATTCTGCTGTCGGCTCTAAGATGGTGGAAGGAACCACGGAATACAGGCAACCACTAGAAAGCCTCAGAGACAAGGAAGCAGATTGTCCCCAGCGCTTCCAGAAAGAACCAGCCCTGCTGAGACCTCATTTTTGGTGCCACCCATGTCAGATGTCTGACCCCTGAATTGTAAGATGACACATTTGTGTTGTTTTAAGCCACTGTGTTTATGGTCATTTGTTACAGCAGGAAATCAACACACAGGAGAGAGGGGGCTCACCGGGAACCCACCCCTACTCCTGGGAACTGGCCAAGGACTCTGATGATGTCCTGAAATGTTTTGTTTTGTAGCATGAGCACAGAGGGGGAAGGGGTGTTTCATGGATGGTCAGCAGCGGGAACTGGAGAGCCTCTGAAAGAGGTTTCCAGGCTAGGCTGGAAGGAGCCAGAAGGGAGCATCCTGGCTTCTCCATCCTTGTTGTTGAGAATCTTCAGTGTGTGCGGAAGGGCATGGGGACAGGTGGGGAAGGGAGAGGTTGAAATTAGCACACAGGTAAAAAAAAATTAGCGAACAGGTGCACAGCTGTGCAATAAAACCCAACCCTCCTCCTGCTCTTGGGAGCAAAGGACTTTTCTTTCCTTTGCAGGGGACCTTCCCAAATTCTTTCACCTCCATGTGACTGAGATCTCTGCAGCTTACATGAGGTGCATCTTCCAAGCTCTGTTCTGGCTGCCGAGACAGTAGCTTTTCCTTTTATTTCACTTTCTTTTAAATATTCTTTTCTTCTCCCGATTGCTTCTCTCTCAAGTGTTTCCAGCAGAACTTGGAATTTAATAAAGGGGAAAAAATGATAGATGAGACTTAAAAGTGGGATCTTCTAAATTTCTAAAAGGAGACTATCGAAAAGGAAAAATGTTCAAGTAGCATCTAAAAGGGAGGAAAGAGAAACAAATGAAATGATCGTGAAATAGGCATGGATGGTCAAGAATTGAGCAGTCCCAAACGAGTCACCCACCAGTGACTCTTGTCTCCCAGAGAGAGATGGATGGATGGAAATACAAGATAAAGGAAGGTCGAGTTTTTCACATAAACATTAGAAAGGCCTAAGGAAGGATGCACACTTCACAAACCTGATGGTTTGATTTTCCTATTCTGATCCTTGGTCTTCTCTTTGATGTCTTTTCTCAAAGCTGCATCATATTAGGAAGAAGAAATTGGCTCTTGGAATTCTGTACTTCCTTTCTTGTACTTCCTGAAATAGCAACCCCAGTAATGTAGGTTGCAGTCTTGGAGCACAGACCACATTTTCTTCCATAGCACAACCTCATGGTATTTTGTGTCCTGTCCATTTTTCACCTGATCCCAAATATGTGTATGGTCCTTATGGTTGAAAGAGACAGTGTTTCAGGTCTTATGCATGTATACACTTCTGAAAAATGCAGACTGCTTTGTTTTCACACCCAACGTTAAAGAACTTGTATGGACTTGTCAAGTGACTTTGTGGATTATTATTCAGCAGTCATCCTCTCTAAACTAGCTTAGAAGTTATGAAATGTCTCTTGATATTGGTAATCAGCCTGTGCGTTTGAGCTGACAAGTGGCCTCAATACAAAGATGTTTCCAAACAGATGCGTGTAGACGGGTTCCCTGATGCCCTTCCGCCACTCGTTAGAGCTTTTATTTGCAGTTGTTTTTTGATCACTTGTGTTAATTATGCTTTGTTAATTTGTTAAGGTTTCATATTTGCTGTCATGTATAATCATAACACTGTAATAAAAGCCAATAATTTGTAGGTGATGGCAGACAGTAGGGCTCCAAATGGGTGCTAGAGAGAGAAATGAACTTATAGATCACATCATGATGTTTTTGTCTTTAAAGTTCCTTTCTTGTTCTCTTGTAAAATCTTTTTTTTTTTTTTTGGTGTGTTTGTCTAGAGGACACGAGCCTTTGAAATAATTTTTCTCCAGGATGTCTCTCTGGTGCCAACTCTCCATGATGACTGTTGAAAACACCCTGAGATGTTTTATATAAAAAACCCAAAACCCAATAATAGTAATAAAATTACTGGAAGCAAGGGTAGAGATCAGCCAAGGCAATTAAAAAGTTTCTGAGTAGCAGAGCAGTCATCTCTGCCGTTGCAATTCCAATCATGTTGGAAATTGTCATTGTCTCGAATCCCTTTGATGAGAAATCTCTCTGGGTCGCTCGTAACGTCTCTGGTATGAGTGTCTTGGAAGAACAAGTGTAATTTCTGGCTTCCCTTGGGGAGGGGGGAGATGGAATATTTTTTGCTTTTCTTGAGCAATGTGTGATTTTGCCAGATTCCCTCTGTGAAGCGTCAGATGGCATCGATGTGATAAATGGCTACATGGCTCTGCAAATAATTTGAAATCCCAGGGAAATTCTCCTGGGTTGGCAGGAAGAGGGGGTCTGTGCCATCTTTTGGGAAAGTAGATATTTGAGATGAATGGGATCCCCACCAGAGTACACACATATATCATGCCAGTTGCCCACCTAGAAAGGGCGGACCAATAATACATTGACCATCTCACAGGGGGGATATTGACCAATCTCTCAGTCCTTGGACATGGCTGAACTCTCCTTTTAAGACCTGCCTGCAGAGAATGCGGGTCTGTCCTGCACCTAGGACTTCAGAAAGTTGGCAGGTGGCTTCAGTTATGTTGGGGAAGCATCCAGATGAAGGTTTCCCCTGGGCTCTTGTTCTGACTTGAAATTACTCGAGTCATTTACTCATCTGGGAAGCTGAGCATCTTCCGATGGTGGAAATGGCATCTGAATGTCTCCTTGTTTGGATCCTGGCTACCATCACTGTAGATTTGTGGTTTCTTGTGGGAGGCCAACCTCCTCGTGGGGTCTCTCGCTGCCAAGACATGGCCAATTTTAGGGCCTGGGACACCCCCTCCAGAGACGGGTATGTGCTGATGGGAGGAGAAGGAGGGATTTGTCCCTTATCTCCCTCGACTTTTTTTGGGCTGACCTTTTCCTGGAGGGTGGGATAGCAGATGTTGCCTTTCCAGAGCATCACAGAACAAGCACTTGTTCTAGTTGCCTCATCAGTTTCCCAAGAATCTCAACATCCTTGAAAGAGATCCTCTTCGTCTGTGGAGTCTTTCCCATGGAATTTCATTGAGGGCGACCAGTCAACAAGGACTGAGCCAGCAGTTAAGTCAGATCTGTGCAGATTTTAAGCACTTTGGGAATGCCCTGAGACTCTGCCTCCACGACCTTGCCACTTCTTGGGCAGCCTCCACCTAGCAAAGACTAGTGTTGGGGAGATCTTCATGGGTCATCCTTGAAACCCCACAACCATTTTTTTTTCCCGCATACTGTAAAAGTCATCCTTTTAAAGGGCACAATCCAGTGGGGTTTTTTTAAATTTTATTGGAGTCCAGTTGATTTACAATGTTGTATTTGTTTTAGGTGTACAGCAAAGTGTTCAGTTATACATATACATATATTCATTCTTTTTCAGATTCTTTCCCTATATAGGTTATTAATATTGAGTAGAGTTCCCTGTGCTATACTGTAGGCCCTGGTTGGTTATCTATTTTATATGTAGTAGTGTGTGTATGTTAATCCTAACCTGTTAATTTATTCCTCCGCCTACCCTCCTTCCCTCTTCGGTAACCGTAAGTTTGTTTTCTATGTCTGTGAGTCTCTTTCTGTTTTGGAAATAAGTTCATTTGTACCTTTTTTTTTTTTTTTTTAAGATTTCACATATAAGTGATATCATATGATATTTGTTGTTCTCTGTCTGACTTAACTTCACTTAGTACATAATCTTTAGGTCCATCCATGTTGTTGCACATGGCATTATTTCATTCTTTTTTATGGCTGAGTAATATTCCATTGTATATACGTACCACATCTTCTTTATCCAGTCATCTGTCGATGGACATTTAGGTTGCTTCCATGTCTTGGCTATTGTAGATAATGCTGCAATGAACACTGAAAACCCCACAATGATTGCTAGCCCCCTAGGTGCGAGGGATTCTGGAACTGAAGAGCATGCTTGAGTTCCTGAGGGGCAGGAGGAAAAGTATCTTCTTGCTGGTGAGTCTATGGCAGTGATCAGCACATTTTTCCTGTAAAGGGCCAAATAGCAGGTTTTTTAAGCTTTGCTGGTCATCTAGACAATGACTCAATGCTGCCATTATACCATGAGAGCAGCTATGGGTGATACTTAAATGAGTGGTCACAGCTGTGTTCCAATAAACATTATTTGCAAAAACAGGCAGTGGGCTGGTCTATAGTAACTCTTCCCACTGAAAAAGAACAGCAGGGCACTAATTAGTTTCTCAATGTCTCAGCTTATGGAATATAAAAGCTCGATTGTATCACACTCTGATAAGAACAGAGCAGACAGAGGAGGGTGGGAAGTGCTGGTGGAGCATGGGGGAGGGGCACCTGATCTCCCCCATATGAGAGCTAAGGTTGGGGGAAAAGACTTGGAGGGTGGAGAGGGTCAGTGAGCTTCTCAGGTGTCGTGGTGCCAAGATGGGTTTTGAGGATGAAGTGGGAGTTTCAGGAGATCAAAGCCAGAAGGGGATTCAGGGAAAAGCAATGGCAGGTGCAAAGGCACTGAGACACAGCAGAGCTGGAGTATGTGGGGCGCCCACGTGCTCTGGTGTGTCACTGCCTAGGTCAAGGATGGGGGGTAACTTCAATAGCAGAGGAGGCTGGCGAGTCAGGCCAGGACCAGGTCATGAATGGTTTCCTGCCTTACGCAAGGAATGTGGGCTTTTTCCTATTACTGCTGCAAAGCCACCGAGTTATAGGCAGGTGACAGACGTGATCAGAAATGGGAGGGTGATGAGAAGGGGAGATGGGAGGTAGGTGGAATGCCCATGCTTGGCCCTGGCCCGAGGACCCTTGGATGAGCTCTGAGTCCTCTGCAGGTTTGGTCCAGGGCCTGGGTTAGTGACCCCCAGCACCCGCTATGTTCAGCCACTTGTGTTTGTGTGACCTCGGATTGGCCAGCGGACTCTTCACCTGGTGTGTGTCTCAGCGTTTTCATCTGGGAAATGGTGCCAGCGCTCCTCCTCCGATGACAGAAAAGCATTTCATGGTTTGATGGTTAGTTTCACGTGTCACCTTGGCCTGGCTATGGTACCTAGTTATTTCATTAAATGATAATACAGGCGCTGCCGTGGGGATATTTTGTAGGTATGATGCTGATTTAACCTCAGTGATCGGTTGATTTTGTCAAGGAGATTACATCATCCTCGACGCTGTGGATGGGTATCGTGCAGTCAGTTAACGGGCTGTGAGAGCACATCTGAGGCTTTCCCGAGGAGGAAGAAATTCAGCCGTGGACCGAAATTTTACCTTCAGTTCCTGCCCGAGAGTTTCCAACCTGCCCTACAGATTTCAGACTTGCCCAGCCAGACCACACAACTGCATATGCCAATTCCTTGAAATCAATTAATCCGTCTGCCTGTTTGTCTTTAAACACACACACACACACACACACACACACACACACACACAGAGCTGGTTCTGTTGCTCAGACCCCTGAGCTGATACGCATGGTAAGAGCAAGACTGAGATGTAATTGTGATGATGAGTTCAATTAACAAAGTGAAATTTTAATGATGTTTTCCACTGCAAAGGTAGAAAAAAAAGCCTGTCTTGAATGGAAAAGGTGGATATATTTTTGGTTCTTCTGTTTTCACCCCAGGGGTCATTCAGAGACATTGAGACTTCTGTTAACCTAGAAATGTATTCATGGACCCCTCTGCCTGCCCCCCACCCCCACCCCAGTTTGGCTCTACGGGCCTTGGAGATGTTCACTTATGATGCCCAGGTATGAATCAAGACACTCCAGGCATCATAGACGCTTGCCTAATTCCAGCTCTGCAGGTGAGATTATGCCCTGTCATGCACACCCCAGTAGGGCTTTGTGGGAAAATCCAGTGGTGTGTTTAGGCATTATTCACTCTTTCTAATGAGTAAGTCATCTGTGTAGACAACAGAGCTGGTCTGGGGAAGTGGCTCCAGGGGCTCAGAAGAAAGTTATGAGCCATGTCGGGTCTGAACCTTAAAGTAAATTACCTGGTTGGCGCCCAGGCTAAATGTCAGGCAGGGGGCCTGGCACAAGCTACTGGGCTGCGTCTTTTCACAGAGAGTGGCTGTGATGAGTTACCCCAATGCCAGCTCATAGAAACAGAGTCCAACAAGTGTTTCAGTTCTCACAGGCAGAAACCTCTGTGCAATCTGGCCGATGGCCTATGGACAAGAAGGGGATTTCTGGGAACTGAGGTGGCGGAGGGCAGGGAGGGTGACTGTCTAACTGCAGAGCGCAGAGAGCCCAAAGGGCACCGCTGCCCTGGCCCAGAGGGCTGGGACAGAGATAAAAGGCCCTCTGGTGCCCACCATTTTGGAAAAGTCCACACCTTCTATCGGAGGAAACACCAGAGACCTGGGGCGGGGGCTTGCTTACAGGAAGAAGAAACGTTCGTGAGTTTCAGTTGCTGGTTCGGGATTGAGAGCGCCCAGCTTGAAGCAGAACAGCCGGTGAGACCACATGCCAAGAAGCGATATCCCACGAGGGCTGTGTCAACTCTGGAACATCGACAATGGTGCCACTGCCAGCGCGTGCTAACAGAGGTCAGCCCATCGTCACTCCTCAGCAGCTCCCACCCAGTGCTTAAGGGCAAGAGTTGGAGGAAGTTGTGAATTCATGCTAAGAGGAAAGAAGGGGATGAGCACCTCCCCCAGAAAAGATCAACCCGAAACTGCCAAGGATTAGGGAGTCCCAAGCTTTGTTCCAGTGGTTAAACCTCGGACTAGGGCTTCCCGATTTAGCCAATAAAAATATAGTATGCCTGAAAAAACGGTGCTGGGACAGCTGAATGTCCACATGCAAAAGTATGAAGTTGAAGCCCTTCTTTATATCATATATGAAACTTGCTCATAGATCTAAACGTAAGAACTAAAAGTACAAAACTATTAGAAGAAAACAAAGGGTAAATCGTTGTGACTTTGGGTTAGGTAAAGCCTTCTTAGGTTGGACGCCAAAAGCGTAAAAGAAAAAGTAGATAAATTAGACTTCATCAAAATTGAAAAGGTTTGTACTTCAAAGGACAAAATCGAGACAGTGAACAGACAACTCACAGAATGAGAGGAAATATTTTCAAGTCATATGTCTGATACAAGTATAGTCTTCAGAATATACAAAGAACCCTTAAACTCAACAATAAAAAGATAAACAACCCAATTGAAAAATAGGCAAAGAATCTGAATAGATGTGACTTCAAAGAAGATATACAAATGGCCAGAAAACACATAAAAAGATGCTTGTTAGCCATCAGGGAAATGCAAATCAAACCCACAGTGAGATAGCAAGCACTTCATACCCTCCAAGATGGCTATAATAAGAAAAGCCCAGAAACTAATTAGTGTAGTAAAGAAGTGGAACAATTGGAACCCTGTGTATTGCTGGTGGGAATATAAAATAAATATCAATAGTTTAGATGCTGTGGAAAATTCTCAAAACGTTAGAGTTATCATATGACCCAGTAATTCCACTCCTACGTATACAACCAAGAGAAATGAAAAAATATATCCACACAAACACTTGTGCACAAATGTTCACTGCAGCATTATTCATAATGACTCAAAAGTAGAAACAGCTCAATGTTCATCAACTGATGTTCTGGTGAATAAAGTGTGTTATATCCGTCAAATGGAGTAGTATTTGGCAATAAAAAAGAAGGAGGTATTGACATGTGTTACAACGTGGATGAACTTTGAAGAAATTATGCTGAGCGAAGCATGTCAGTTCTAAAAGACCACGTATTGCAAGATTTCATTTATACAAGATGTCCAGGATAAGCAGACGGTAGTGGATGTCAGGGGCCAGGGAGTGGGGCTGGGTGCAGGGGGTAGAGCGTGACCACTAATGGGCCTGGGGTTTCTTTTTGGGGTGATGAAAATGTTCTAAAAAAATTGATTGTGGTGACGGTTGCACAACTCTGTGAATATACCAAAAAACCATTGAATTATATCCTTTAAATGGGTGAATTGTGTGGAATATAAATTATACCTCAATAAAGCTGTTAAAAATACAAAATGCATAGTTAAATATGAATTTCAGATACATCGTGACTAATTTTTAGTATAAGTATGTTTCTTGCAATGTTTGGGATCTACTAAAAGAGTCATCATGTTTATTTGAAATTCAAGCTGCAACAGGCATCCTGTATTTTACGTGGCAACCTCACACCTGAGTGCACTGCAGTCATGTGAGAATAACTTTGAGAATGATTCAAGCTGGGGGGAGGGGCGGGTCACTATTTTTTAACCGCTCCCCACCCCCACCCCCAGGCTACCTGGAATCAGAGACCAAATCAGCCTGGAGGCTCCTGATCTCCTAGCCCAGAGGTGGTTCCAGCTCTCTGAATGCCCTGTCTTGAAAGGTTTCCCGAGTTACTTCTAAATAGTTTGTTATCTGTTTTGCCAGCCAGGGAGGGTTTTCCTGGAAGCTCTCAGGGCTCCTACCTTGAGTGAGCAGGGCGTACAGGTTATCTCTTTTCTGCATCTCGTCCTGTAATACAGGCGTATCTTTCCTGTCACCTTGTTTGGAACCAGGGCAGGCCCCATGGCTCTTCTGGTTACTTTCAGATCAGTGAAAATTCTCTGGGCATCTTATTTCCCTCAAGGTCTCAGATTAGTAATTAACACATGTCCAGCCCCATGTACTCATGAAAACCCCTCACTTCACTCCTTCCCCAGCCTTGGGAAAGGGAAACAGGGAAGGGGGCTGGTTCTTCTTTCTTTACTCTGCCAGCCAGCTCCCTCCTAACTGCCCTCCCCCACTGTGGCATTGACCTCTCCAGGGAGGGGGAGAGGCAGGACATGTTCCACTTTTCCAGTACCAATGAGGAGCTGGTCTTGGAGGGTTTTTCCATTAGATTTTCTCATGTTCTGTACCAATTCATGAGAATTTTTGGATTCTATGTTTCTATGTAGCTGTCTGCTTTATTCTTATAATAGGTACATCGGTCACCAATTAAATATTGGACTTTTTGATCCCTTCCTCCATGTTTCCGTCCCTGCCCTCTTTGGCCAAAAGCCTGCTTTCGGTTTTAGGGTTCATTGCATTCGCTGGCAGGATAATCACTTGTCTCACACAAGTAAACAGCTTCAATCAAATCTTTAATAGAAGGTGATTTAGGGTTTCCCTGGTGGCGCAGTGGTTGAGAGTCCACCTGCCGATGCAGGGGACGCGGGTTCGTGCCCCGGTCCGGGAAGATCCCACATGCCGTGGAGCGGCTGGGCCCGTGAGCCATGGCCGCTGAGCCTGAGCGTCCGGAGCCTGTGCTCCTCAACGGGAGAGGCCACAGCAGTGAGAGGCCTGCGTACCGCAAAAAAAAAAAAAAAAAAAAAAAGGTGATTTAACTTAATTTCAATATACAATCATTAAAAGGAAAGGAATAAGAATATTAACAGAGTATATAACAGAGCATACATAACTGAATTGGGCTGACACCTACTTCCAGAACCAAGCAGCAGCTGGGAAGTCCCTTGAACAGCAATCTGGAGTCCCAGTTGGGGAGGTCCCAGGTGGTGCGTCCACCCCACGGGTGACGCTTCACAGTGCCGCCCGAAGGAGTCCTGCTTTTAACGATGATTACTATCAGCTTACGTGCAAATATGTAGCTCCGGCTATTGTTGCAAATGCTTTGATACTTTAGTTGTAAGTCTCAGAATATTCCCTGATCCCTGGGAACCAGCCGGATCCCCAAGGCCCAAGGAGCTGCGTGACTTACTCCCTTCTTTATCTGTTGGTTCCCAAGACTTGCTAACGCCATTTCTGCGGACCTGCACGTAGTCTAGCAGTTGGGCATGTAGCTCTTTCAGGGTCTTTGTTTAGTCAAAGACCTATTGTTCCCTCTGAAGCCTGAACAAGACTATTTACTAGCTTCCCCAACATGACTTCAGATCTGGTCAAACCTCTGCTCTAGGGATGGGTGGCCAAGCTATCTGGGCTCGCACCTGGGGGGGGATGTGAATTGCCCATCTGGAGGAGTGCTGAGCTCCGGCTTGGGACCCACAGTTTCCAGAGGGTCATAGTTTTGGTCACCAGGCTTGAGTGGAGGCCTCCTGCTTGGAGGTCATCTGACTTTGGAAACACCAGGAAATTCTAGGTCATTCTCTCTACTCAGTGCTGTTGGGTACTGGTCTATGTTACTGCCACACACACACACACACACACACACACACATTAATAATTTATGGGGTGTGATGCAATTATCTCAGGTTTGCATGGCTTTTAACCTGCTAACAACCACCAGGAGAAAATGTTGTGTCCTCCTAAGGCAGGTCCCCATATATTGTCTGACAAGAAAGTTAAGCAATGGCTTCTCTGAGACATTCAGGTGATAGTAGGGGGTGAACTCAGGTCTCCTTCCCAGCTGCTGCGGCCCCACGACATTCTTCTGAGAATTGTTCTGGAATTTTTCTCAGAATAGTCACCTCCTCAGATGAGTACAGAGGGAAGACATGAAGTCAGCCTTGCTTTTACTGAGACCTGAAGGGAAGATGTCTGGGCATCGGTGTCATCACAGAGCCTGGATACAGGGACAATCTCCAGGGCCAGGGCCGGGTGGAGGGCACTGTGGGGGGTGGCAGGGATGTGGGCGGGTACCTGTCCACCGTTGCTCATCAGCATCACTCGGAGTGGCCAAGAGGCGGAAGCAGCCCAAGTGTCACCGATGGATGACTGGAGAAGCAAAATGTGGTCCATCCATAGGATCATCCAGTCTTATTCCTTACTATGAATATTATCCAGCCTGCAAAAGAAGTGAAATTCTAAAATGTGCTCCAACAGGGATGAACCTTGAGGACGTTAGGATAAGTGAAATACGCCAGTCACAAGACAAATTCTGTAAAGATGCTACATGCTATGAGGTGCCTTGAGTAGCCAAACTCATAGAGACAGAAACTAGAGTAGTAGGTGCCAGGGGAGAGGGGAGGGGTCGGGGAGTTACGGCTTAATGGGACAGGGGTTGAGCTTGGGATGATGAAAAAGTTCTGTGAATAGAGGGTGGTGATGGTCGTACAACCATGAGAATGGGCTTAATGACACTGACCTCTACACTTAAAAATGATCAAAATGGTAAATTTTGTGTTGTGTATACTCTGCCACAATAAAATAAAAGGTAAAAAAAAAAAAAAAGACACTGTGAGGAACAACCTCCCTTCCTGCCCTGGGAGGAACTTGAAATGGTCCTTCCAAAGTGCTGGATGCACCGTGACAGGGGCTCTCTTATCATTCGGCTTCTCAGCTGGGCTTTGCACCCTCCCCTCTGAGCCCAGGAGAAGGAGCAAGTCTTCCCTCTGTCCTGAGGTCAAGATGCTTAATTTGCAGTGGAACCTCCATTCTCAAGAGTAAATTCCCTCTTGCCCACAAATACTTGTTCCACGTGGAAAACCAAGTGCCAGGCTGATCCAAGCCCTTTTACACAGCTCCCTTCCAAGGCTCAATCTAGCCCTGTGTCAGTTAAGTGACTTGCCTAAGGTCATGCAGCTAGAAAGTGCTGGAAGCTGAAACTAAACCCATGTCAGTCTATCCCAAGGCTCATGTCTTAACCACTGTTCTTTATGGCCATTCATTTTTCAGAACTCAGCTCTGATTCCCATTATCTCTGAAAGCATCTCTGGGCTGGGAGGGATCAATATCACAGCTGCCTCCTGTCCCTCTGCAACATCATAACAAGCAGGCCAGCCTCTCTGTGAATCCGTGGCGCCTTCAATATGAGCATGATACTGTCTGCAGTCCCTCTGAGTGTGATGCACGGAGAAAAATGACTTCTGCTCTGCTAGGGAATCAAAATATTAAAGGAAGATTATGTCTCTCACAGCTGGGAGCAACTCTGATTTTTCTATGGTTCCTGTCTTTCATTGATTTGTGCTTCATTAGTCTTTTGGGAATATCTTAATTCTACAGTGTTCTGAGCAAGCAACAGATTTAGCTGGCATGGCTGGAATTGTGCAATTAGACAAACTCCTGCTGATTACTGAACTGGGGAAAGTCATCTGAGCCCAGCAGAGCAAAGTTCCAAGTTGTCCTTTGTCCTTCCACATGTGTCTGTGACAATAGTATTCTATTGAGCATGGTAAAATGAACAGAAGAATTTCTGTTCAATAAAGAAGACCTGGGCTTCCCTGGTGGCGCAGTGGTTGAGAGTCCTCTTGCCGATGCAGGGGACACGGGTTCGTGCCCCAGTCCAGGAGGATCGCACATGCTGCAGAGCAGCTGCCCCTGTGAGCCATGGCCGCTAAGCCTGCGTGTCCGGAGCCTGTGCTCCGCAACGGGAGAGGCCACAACAATGAGCGGCCTGCATACCGCAAAAAAAAAAAAAAAAAAGAGAAGAAGAAGACCTGTTCGGTAAAGAAGATAAGGCAAACATGCAAGTGTCACTCTAGGAGAAAGTGTTTGTAATATCTAAAACTGAAGAAGATTAAAATTGAGATTAAATGATACAAAAAAATTCTTGGAAGTTGTCAAGAAAAAGATTGACTCTATCTTGCTAACTTGTGCTCTTGCTTCCTGATTTAACAGTAAAAAAAAGTTTGATGGTTGAAAATATTTAGGCCAGGGAAGACCTGAGTCTTAGTGTGTGATGTTGTGACTGGAAATATCCAAAATTTTAGTGTGTTTTCTCTAATTGATATATTGATACAGAGAGGCCACATGATGTAGTAGAAAGACCATGTTATGGTCTGAATGTGTCCCCCCAGATTCTTGTGTCGAAGTCCTGACCACTGGTGTAGCTGTATTGGAATTGGGAGCTCTAAGGAAGTAATTAAGGTTAAACAAGGTCATAAGTGTGGGACCCTTCTCTGAGAGGATTAGTGTCCCTGTAAGAAGAGACACCAGTGAGCTCAGCTGTTTGCAAGCCAGGAAGAGAGCTCTCATCAGAAACCAACAATGTGACACCTTGATCGTGGACTTCTTCTCAGCCTCCAAAATTAGGATAAAATAGGGACTTCCCTGGTGGCGCAGTGGTTTAGAATCCTCCTGCCAATGTAGGGGACACGGGTTCGACCCCTGGTTCAGGAAGATCCCACATGCCACGGAGCAACTAAGCCTGCGCGCCGCAACTACTGAGCCCGCATGCTGCAACTACTGAAGCCCGCGTGCCTAGAGCCCGTGCTCCACAGCAAGAGAAGCCACTGCAGTGAGAAGCCTGTGCACCGCAATGAAGAGTAGCCCCCACTCGCCCCAACTAGAGAAAGCCTGTGCACAGCAACAAAGACCCAAAGCAGCCAAAATAAATAATAAAATAAAATTTTAAAAAATAAAGTGCTTTAAAAGAAACAAAATTAGGATAAAATAAATTCCTATTGTTCAAGCTGCCTGGTTTGTGATATTTTGTTATGGCAGCCTAAGACTAATACAGCCCAATAGTTTGGGACCAGACAAAATTAGTTTAGAATTCTGGTTCTTTCACTTTGCTGGTTGACCTTGGGCAAATTACTTAATCTTTCTGAGCTTGACAAGTAACACAGGATCAACGTACCTTGTTGGTAGGTTTGTTATTAGTTAGAGATAACGTGTGACACAGAGTAGACACCCAATAGGGTCTAATTCAATTGTAGGATATGCCCTAAGCCAGTTTTCTTTCCTAAAAGCCAATCCTTGCCCAGCCCTTGAAGTGTAAAACACTGAATATTTGATAACTTGGAGGATATGTGTTATTGGAATTGACAAGGCAAAGGGGATACTTTTCCAAATGCAATGTGTATTTCTGTATTTCTTCTTTTCATTGTTAGATATTGACACAGAATTCTCTTAGGAAGACACCAGTTCACACCACTACTAATGACCACACTGGTGGTCATTACTGGTCTAAACTCCCCAGTGAGGCTCTGAGGAGCTGGAAACTTACAAATAGAAGCCAACCTCTTCCCTTAGACCCGGCCAAGAGAAATGCATCTTCGCCCCGAGGGAAAATGCTTTTAAAAGAGCCTGTTTACTTTAAAATGTGGTGAGCACCTTCATGCGAGCCACACACAACCAATATTTAACTAGACAGTAACTACTAATACTAAGGTGAGTCTTTGTGAAGGTGTCAAGAACACTGAGAATTAACACTTATATGTTGCTCTAATACCTGGTTCCTGCAGTCTTTGTGTGGATTGGAGGAGGTGGCATGTGGAGAGGTCTTTGCCAAAATTGATCTTATTGGTGACAAGTCTCAAAGTTGCTTCTGCAAATGTTGGAAAACTGTCCCTCAACATCCCCCAAATCCTTAGGTTTAGAGTTTCTACTGAGCCTGAATTTTTGTGCGCTTGGTACAGTCACTGCTTTCCAAGCGTGGGACCATATTCCGATGCTCTAATGATTAGTTTTTTGGATGAACGTGTGGGAAGAGTCCAGAAATTCCTTTGTGATTTTTGTTACTGTGGATTCCAATGGGGCAAAATGTGAAACTGGAGAATTTATGTCACCTTTTTAAGCTATAAAATAAATAATACTGACATTTGACCCATCAAACAGTTGGGACAACCCATGATGAGCCTACTTTAAAATCGAAGATAAGCTTCTTTTCTTCCTGGGAAGGACAACCCTCTGCCCCTTGATAATGTTCCTCCTCATTAGTCATGGAGACTTTTGTTCAGTACTTAAAATTACAGGCTCATCTCATTCCTGAGAGGCCATATCAACTGAAGATGTCTTGAGCCTTTGGCCATTGAGGATTCCAAATTTATTGCGTCATTGCCACGGGCTTTTCTAAGCCCCATTCTAAGCTAATGGACTTCACGGGCAACTAAACTAGGAGTGGAGAAAGTGGTTGGTAAGAAAATGTCCTGAGGATTAAAAACGTTTATCAGGCACCCCTGTGAACTGCTTATCTGTTCATTGAGAATGTGTCAGTGTGTTGTTCTCTTAGAATCTCTTGGGCAGAGTGCAAACGACTTGGCCTGACACGACACCTGGGATCCTGGCATTGGTTCTGATCCTGAAAAACACATGAGGGGTGAAATAGTTAAGAGGTACCCAACACTCCGTGGTAGGTGACAAACAGCATCATTCAAGAATCCACATGGGGGGCTTCCCTGGTGGCACAGTGGTTGAGAATCTGCCTGCTAATGCAGGGGACATGGGTTCGAGCCCTGGCACGGGAAGATCCCACATGCCGTGGAGCAACCAGGCCCGTGAGCCACAACTACTGAACCTGCGCATCTGGAGCCTGTGCTCCGCAACGAGAGGCCACGACAGTGAGAGGCCCGCGTACCACGATGAAGAGTGGCCCCCGCTTGCCACAACTAGAGAAAGCCCTTGCACAGAAACGAAGACCCAACACAGCCAAAAATAAAAATAAATAAATTAAAAGAAGGCTCAACATTTAAAAAAAAAAAGAATCCACATGGGAAGGCTAGCCCAGGAGAGGAATTTCTTGAAATTGTACATCTCTTCTTACTATATAAAGTGATTTAAAAGCATTGGTCATCTGAACGACTGGCAGCAGAATTTTTCTCAAGGAGGAAATCGTCGTGATATTTGGAAAACGCCATGAAACTTGAGGTAGGAGGAAGACCCCTTGCTTTTTCAGAGATGAGAAGAGGAGGATGAGAAAAGAAGGGGGAGGAGAGAGAGGTCAGGGGACGGGGGTGGTGGTGCTGCGGCGGCTGAGGATCTGCAGTTGGAGGTAGTTTTGCAGGTGAACTTCAGTTTGAACCCTTCTCCATCTCTCTGGCCACCAATCTGCAGTGAAGCCAGTTACCCCTAACGGGTGTTCTGTGTGAGTTGGTTTTGTGCGAGTGTGCACGCCCGTTCATGTACATGTGTCCTCTCATGTGTGTGCCTCTCCACGTGTGCTCACGCACGCACACATGAACAGCCATGCATGCCCATGCCCACACGCGCACACATTTGCTGTGCTCAGCTTTTCTTCCTTTTTTCTGACATTCTTCTTTAAAATATTCTTTTCCATTATGGTTTATCACAGGGTACTGAATCTAGTTCCCTGTGCTACACAGTAGGACCTTGTTGTTGATCCATTCTCTATATAATCGTTGGCATCTGCTAATCTCAACCTCCCAGTCCTTCCCTCTCTCACCCCCTCTGCCTTGGCAGCCACAGGTCTGTTCTCTATGTCTGTGAGTCTTTTCCTGTTCCGTAGATAGGTTCATTTGTGTCCTATTTTAGATTCCACATATAAGTGATATCACATGGTATTTGTCTTTCTCTTTCTGACTTACTTCACTTAGTATGATCATCTCTAGGTTCATCCATGTTGCTGCAGATGGCATTATTTTGTTCTTTTTTTATGGCTGAGTAGTGTTCCATTGTATATATGTACCACATCTTCTTTATCCATTCAGCTGTCGATGGACATTTAGGTTGTTGCCGTGTCTTGGCTATTGTGAATAGTGCTGCTATGAGCATAGGGGTGCATGTCTCTTTTTGAATTATAGTTTTGTCCAGGTATATGCCCAGGAGTGGGATTGCTGGATCCTATGGTAATTCTATTTTTAGTTTTCTGAGGAACCTCCGTACTGTTCTCCATAGTGGCTGCACCAACTTTCATTCCCACCAACAGCGTAAGAGGGTTCCCTTTTCTCCACACCCTCTCCAGCATTTGTTATTATGCTTGGGTTTTCATGTGTGCTTGTGTGTTCACATGCTGGAGACCTTGCCCCAGGGCCGGGGCCTGGAGGCTGAAACTTCAGGAAACCATTGGATGATTGGAGAGGACCTCACACTGCCGCATCTGACGTGGAATTGGGGGTCCAACCTGACGTCGTCGAGGTCTGGGGGATGGGGAGAACCCCACTCGACATGTGGCTACAGCTTTAGTTTTTGTTTTATTGAGGTATGGTTGACAAATAAAATTGTAATGTATTTAAAATGTACAATATGGTGATTAGATATCTGCATAATTTGTGAAAGATTCCCACCATCCTGCTAATTACCACACATCCAACACCTCATGTATTTACTCTCTCATTTTCTGAGAATACTTAAGTTCCACTCTTTCAGCAAATTTCAATTATTCAACACAGTATTCGAAATGACAGTCACCATGTTACACATTCGATCCTCAGACCTTCCTCATAACTCAGTTTGTACCCTTTTACCAGCCTCTCCTGTTTCCCCCACCCCCAGCCCCGGGCAATCACCATTCTACTCTCTGTTTCTATGAGTTTGACTTTTTTATTTTTTTGAATTTTATTTAATTTATTTTTTTATACAGCAGGTTCTTATTAGTTATTCATTTTATACATATTAGTGTATACATGTCATTCCTAATCTCCGAATTCATCCCACCACCACCCCCCTGCTGCTTTCCCCCCTTGGTGACTTTTAAATTAATTATTTTTATAAATTTATTTATTTTATTTTTGGCTGCGTTGGGTCTTCCTTGCCAGGCACGGGCTTCTCACTGCAGTGGCTTCTCTTGCTGTGGAGCACGGGCTGTAGAGCACAGGCTCAGTAGCTGCGGTGAACGGGCTTAGTTGCTCCACAGAATGTGGGATCTTCCCAGACCAGGGCTCGAACCTGTGTCCCCTGCATTGGCAGGCAGATTCCTAACCACTGTGCCACCAGGGAAGTTCGTGAATTTTTTATTTTTTAGATTCCGCTTTGTGTTACAACCTTAACAGCGAGCATTTCTTGCCATGGCTCTGCATTTGCCCCAGCTGGGTTTAAGCAGTCACGCTGTTACCAGGACCCTCAAGCAAAGGGCTGGGCTCAGAGGATGTACAAGCCATGAATGGTTTCCTGTAGCAGATGCTGGAAGGTTGTCCAATGACATTGGTTTCTCGGGGTGTAATGTGTGTCACTTCATGTTCTGCGCCTGGTGAATTCTCACCAGCCATGTCTCATCACTCCCTGGAATGTCTCCACTGAGGCTTCAATGAGACCTTACACCACAAGAAAGATCCTGGGATAAAGGGTGCTAAGTGCTTACGACAGTTTCTGGCAGAGAGCAGGCGCTGGTTATTGGAATATGTAGGTATTTCAGGTACTACTCTGATACCTGCTCCTGCCACATTGGAACCACAAATTGGGTTTTCTTGGAAACCATGAACTAAGATGGCCCCAACATACTGGGGCTCAGTGGGGTTTGTCCTGGGGAGAAAGGCGTGCATATGGGTGTTCTTGCTGGGGGGCTCTGGCTGGAACAGCTCCCTTAGAAGGAGCCTCCGTAAACCCTTCAGCCATTGGAATTTAGAACATACCTGCTGAGCTGTCCCCAGAGGTACAGACTCAAGACGGGGGCTCTCTGGCCATTGCAAGGAAATGCCTGGCTTTTATACGTTGGCTACTGCACGGCTTGTTTTGCAATGTAAAGATAACTTCATTACCAGCTTTGACTCCCACTGGAGTAAAGACCTAAATGTGAACCATAAAACCATAAATTCAATAGAAGATGTAGGAGGATGTCTTTGGCCTTAGAGAGGGAAAAGGATTAGTAAGCTAAAGTTTAAAAGCTCACATCACAAACAAACAAACAAAAATCAATAAAACCTATTGCCCATGAGGACCCCAGGGACAAGGTTAGAGAAAGAAGACAGATTGGAGAAGGTGTCAGGTTGCAGAAAGATGTTTCCACAGCTGAAACTAGTAAAGAATATACAAGAAACACCTACAAACCAGTAAGACAGAGAAGGAGTCCTGTGAAATAGTGCCATTTGCAGCAACATGGATGGACCTAGATATTCTCATACTAAGTGAAGTAAGACAGAGAAAAACAAATATCATATGATACCACTTATGTGTGGCATCTAAACTATGATACAAATGAACTTATTTACAAATAAGTTCAGCAGAAATTAACACATTGTATATCAACCATACTTCAATAAAAAAGACTCTTGAATGCATAAGCCAGCAGAGACTTAAAGACTAACTGGTAGAATGACTTTATTTCAGAAACTGGTTTAAAAGAAAGAAAGGCAAATACCATATGATATCACTTACATGTGGAATCTAAAATCTGATACAAATGGACTTAATTACAAAACAGAAACAGACTCACAGATATACAAAACAAACTTATGGTTACGAAAAGGGGAAAGGGGGTGGGGGAGGGATGAATTAGGAGTTTGGGATTAACATATACACACTACTGTATATAAAATATACACCAACAAGGACCTACTGTATAGCACAGGGAAATATATTCAATATCTTGTAATAAACCATAAAGGAAAAGAATATGAAAAAGAAAAAAGTATATATATATAAAACTGAATCACTGTGCTGTACACCAGAAACTAACACAACATTGTAAATCAATTATATTTCAATTAAAAAAAAAGAAGAGGACTTCCCTGGTGGCGCAGTGCTTAAGAATCTGCCTGTGAATGCAGGGGACCTGGGTTTGATCCCTGGTCCGGGAAGATCTCACATGCCACGGAGCAATTAAACCGGAGCACCACAACTACTGAGCCTGTGCTCTAGAGCCCGTGAGCCACAACTACTGAAGACCACACGTCTAGAGCCCATGCTCTGCAACAAGAGAAGTCACCACAATGAGAAGCCCATGCACCACAACAAAGAGTAGACCCCGCTCACTACAACTAGAGAAAGCCCACGCACAGCAGTGAAGACCAGCGCAGCCAAAAATAAATAAAATTAAAAAAAAAAAAAAGAAGAAGAAATTCTAATGGAAAAAAAGGTGAAGGATATAAACAGGTGATCTACAGGAAAGGCAGACCTCCAAAGGTGCTTCAGCTTAGGAGGAGACACTCTTTAGGAATGGGAATGGGAAAAATGCAAAGCAAAAGAATAAGACATCACTTTAAATCCATTAGGCAAAATTAGGAAGACTTCTAATACCAAGTGTTGGCTGGGGAGTGGATAGAGGAGCCCTCAGGCCTTGCTGGTGGGGTGTTCACAGGAGAGCAGAATGGCAGCGCTTCAGCTAAGTGCCCAGGCACACTCAGCGATGGGCACCCAGGGCAACAGCACCATGTGTCCCAGATACATTCTTTTTTTTTTTTTAAATAGATCTTTATTGGAGTATAATTGTTTCACAATACCATGTTAGTTTCTGTTGCACAACAAAGTGAATCAGCCATATGCATAAACATGTCCGCATATCCCCTCCCTCTTGAGCCTCCCTCCCACCCGCCCTATCCCACCCCTCTAGGTCATTGCAAAGCACCAAGCCAATCTCCCTGTGCTATGCGGCTGCTTCCCTCTAGCTATCGATTTTACATTCTGTAGTGTATATATGTTGATGCTACTCTCACTTCACCCCAGCTTCCCCTCTCACCCCGTGTCATGAAGTCCATTCCATGTCTACCTCTTTATTCCTGCCCTGCAACTAGGTTCATCAGTACCATTTTTTTTTTTTTTTTTTAGATTCCATATATATATGAGTTAGCATACGGTATTTGTTTTTCTCTTTCGGACTTACCTCACTCTGCATGACAGACTCTAGGTCTATCCACCTCACTATAAATAACTCAATTTTGTTTCTTTTTATGGATGAGTAATATTCCAGTGTATATATACCAGATCTTCTTTAACCATTCATCTGTCGATGGACATTTAGGTTGGTTCCGTGTCCTGGCTATTGTAAATAGTGTTGCAATGAACATTGTGGTGCATGTCTCTTTTTGAATTATGGTTTTCTCAGGGTATATACCCAGTAGTGGGATTTCTGGGTCATATGGTAGTTCTATTTTTAGTTTTTTAAGGAACATCCATAATGTTTTACATAGTGGTTGTATCAATTTACATTCCCACCAACAGTGTAGGAGGGTTCCCTTTTCACCACACCCTTTCCAGCATTTATTGTTTCTAGCTTTTTTGATAATGGCCATTCTGACTGGCATGAGATGATAACCTCATTGTAGTTTTGATTTGCATTTCTCTAATAATTAGTGATGTTGAGCATCTTTTCATGAGTCTCTTGGCCATCTGTATGTCTTCCTTGGTGAAATGTCTATTTAGATCTTCCACCCATTTTTTCACTGGATTGTTTGTTTCTTTGATATTGAGCTCCATGAGCTGTTTGCATATTTCGGAGATTAATCCTTTATCTGTTGTTTCATTTGCAAATATTTTCTCCCATTCTGAGGGTTGTCTTTTTGTCTTGTTTATGGTTTCCTTTGCTGTGCAAAAGCTTTTAAGTTTAATTAAGTCCCATTTATTTATTTCTGTTTTTATTTCAGTTACTCTAGGAGGTGGGTCAAAAAAGATCATGCTGTGGTTTATGTCAAAGAGTGCTTTTCCTATGTTTTCCTCTAAAAGTTTTATAGCGTCTGGTCTTACATTTAAGTATTTAATCCTTTTTTTTTTTTTTTTTCGGTACGCGGCCCGCTCACTGTTGTGTCCTCTCCCGTTGCGGAGCACAGGCTCTGGAAGTGCAGGCTCAGTGGCCGTGGCTCACGGGCCTAGCCGCTCCGAGGCATGTGGGATCTTCCCGGACCAGAGCATGAACACGTGTACCCTGCATCGGGAGGCGGACCCTCAACCACTGTGCCACCAGGGAAGCCCTTTAATCCATTTTGAGTTTATTTTTTTGTATGGTGTTAGGGAGTGTTCTAACTTCATTCTTTTACATGTAGCTGTCCAGTTTTCCCAGCACCACTTATTGAAGAGGCTGTCTTTTCTCCATTGTATGTTTTTGCCTCTTTTGTCATCAATTAGGTGCCCATATGTGCGTGGGTTTATTTCTGGGCATTCTATCCTATACCATTGATCTATATTTCTGTTTTTGTGCCAGTACCATACTCTCTTGATTACTGTAGCTTTGTGATATAGTCTGAAGTTGGTGAGCCTGATTCCTCCAGCTCTGTTTTTCTTCCACAAGATTGTTTTGGCTATTCGGAGTCTTTTGTGTTTCCATACGAATTGTAAGATTTTTTGTTCTAATTCTGTGAAGAATACCATTGGTAGTTTGCTAGGGATTGCATTGAATCTGTAGATTGCTTTGGGTAGTATAGTTATTTTCACAATGTTGATTCTTCCAATCCAAGAACATGGTATATCTCTCCATCTGTTTGTGTCATCTTTGATTTCTTTCATCAGTGTCTTATAGTTTTCTGAGTACAGGTCTTTTGTCTCCTTATGTAGGTTTATTCCTAGGTATTTTATTCTTTTTGTTGCAATGGTAAATGGGAGTGTTTCCTTAATTTCTCTTTCTGATTTTTCATCTTTAGTGTATAGGAATGAAAGAGATATCTGTGCATTAATTTTGTATCCTGCTACTCTACCAAATTCATTGATTAGCTCTAGTAGTTTTCTGGTAGCGTCTTTAGGATTCTCTATGTATAGTATCATGTCATCTGCAAACAGTGAGATCTTAACTTCTTCTTTTCCGATTTGGATTCCTTTTATTTCTTTTCCTTCTCTGATTGATGTGACTAAAACTTCCAAAACTGTGTTGAATAATAGTGGTGGGAGTGGGCAACCTTATCTTGTTCCTGATCTTGGTGGAAATAGTTTCAGTTTTTCACCATTGAGAACGATGTTGGCTGTGGGTTTGTCATATATGGCCTTTATTATGTTGAGGAAAGTTCCCTCTATGCCTACTTTCTGGAGGGTTTTTATCATAAATGGGTGTTGAATTTTGTCAAAAGCTTTTTCTGCATCTATTGAGATAATCATATGGTTTTTATTCCTTAATTTGTTAATGTGGTGTATCACATTGATTTATTTGTGTATTTTGAAGAATCCTTGCATCCCTGGGATAAATCCCACTTGATCATGGTGTATGATCCTTTTAATGTGCTGTTGGATTCTGTTTGCTAGTATTTTGTTGAGGATTTTTGCATCTATGTTCATCAGTGATGTTGGTCTATAATTTTCTTTTTTTGTGACGCCTTTTTCTGGTTTTGGTATTAGGGTGATGGTGGCTTCGTAGAATGAATTTGGGAGTGTTTCTCCCTCTGCAATTGTTTGGAAGAGTTTGAGAAGGATTGGTGTTAGCTCTTCTCTAAATATTTGATAGAATTCACCTGTGAAGCCATCTGGTCCTGAGCTTCTGTTTGTGGAAGATTTTTAATTACGGTTTCAATTTCATTACTTGTGATAAGTCTGTTTATATTTTCTAATTCTTCCTGGTTCAGTCTTGGAAAATTGTACCTTTCCGAGAATTTGTCCATTTCTTCATAGTTGTCCATTTTACTGGCATATAGTTGTTTGCAGTAGTCTTTTATAATCTTTTTTATTTCTGCAGGGTCAGTTGTGATTTCTCCTTTTTCATTTCTAATTTTATTGATTTGTGTCCTCTCTCTTTTTTTCTTGATGAGTCTGGCTAAGGGTGTGTCAACTTTGTTTATCTTTTCAAAGAACCAGCTTTTAGCTTTATTGATCTTTGCCATTGGTTTTTTTTTGTTGTTTCTATTTCATTTATTTCTGCTCTGATCTTTATGATTTCTTTCCTTCTACTGACTTTGGGTTTTCTTGGATCTTCTTTCTCTAGTTGTTTTAAGTGCAGGGTTAGATTGTTTATTTGAGATTTTTCTTGTTTCTTGAGGTGAGATTGAATTGCTGTAAACTTCCCTCTTAGAACTGGTTTTGCTGCATCCCATAGGTTTTGGGTCATTGTGTTTTTGTTGTCATTTGTTTCTATGTATTTTTAAAATTTCTTCTTTGATTTCTTCAGTGATCTCTTGGTTATTTAGTAGCACATTGTTTAGCCTCCATGTATTTGTGTTTTTTACAGTTTTTTTTTTCCTGTAATTGATTTCCAGTCTCATAGTGTTATGGTCAGAAAAGATGTTTGATACAATTTCAATTTTCTTAAATTTTCTGAGGCTTGATTTGTGAAACAGTATGTGATCTATCCTGGAGAATGTTCCATGTGTACTTGAGAAGAAAGTGTATTCTGCCACTTTTGGGTGGAATCTCCTATAAATATCAATTAGATCTATCTGGTCTGCTGTGTCATTTAACGCTTGTGTTTCCTTATCTATTTTCTGTTTGGATGATCTGTCCATTGGTGTAAGTGTTACTGTCGATTTCTCCTTTCATGGTTGTTAGCACTTACCTTATGTATTGAGGTGCTCCTATGTTGGGTGCATAAACATTTATAATTGTTATATCTTCTTCTTGGATTGATCCTTTGATCATTATGTAGTGTCCCTCCTTATTTCTTATAACATTATTTATTTTAAAGTCTATTTTATCTGATACGAGTATTGTTATTCCAGCTTTCTTTTGATTTCCATTTACATGGCATATCTTTTTCCATTCTTTCACTCTCAGTCTGCATGTGTCCCTAGGTCTGAAGTGGGTCTCTTGTAGGCAACATATATATGGGTCTTGTTTTTGTAGCCATTCAGCCAGTCTGTGTCTCTTGGTTGGGGCATTTCACCCATTTACATTCAAGGTTATTATCAATATGTATGTTCCTATTACCTTTTTCTTAATTGTTTTGGGTTTGTTTCGTGGGCCTTTTTCTTCTCTTGTGTTTCCCACTTAGAGAAATTCCTTTAGCATTCGCTGTAAAGCTGGTTTGGTAGTTCTGAATTCTATTAGCTTTTATTTTTCTGAAAAGCTTTTGACTTCTTCATCAAATCTGAATGAGATTCTTCCTGGGTAGAGTAATCTTGGTTGTAGGTTGTTCTCTTTCATCACTTTAAGTATTTCCTGCCATTCCCTTCTGGCTTGCAGGGTTTCTGCTGAAAAATCAACTGATAACCTTATGGGGATTCCTTTGTATGTTTTTTTTTGTTTTTCCTTTGTTGCGTTTTTTTTTTTTTTGCGGTATGCGGGCCTCTCACTGTTGTGGCCTCTCCTGTTGCGGAGCACAGGCTCCGGACATGCAGGCTCAGCGTCCATGGCTCACGGGCCCAGCTGCTCCGCGGCATGTGGGATCTTCCCGGACCGGGGCACGAACCCACGTCCCCTGCATTGGCAGGCGGACTCTCAACCACTGCGCCACCAGGGAAGCCCTCCTTTGTTGCTTTTAATATTTTTTCTTTGAATTTAATTTTTGTTAGTTTGATTAATATGTATCTTGGTGTGTTTTTCGTAGGGTTTATCCTGTATGGGGCTCTCTATGCTTCCTGGACTTGGGTGACTATTTCCTTTCCCATGTTAGGGAAGTTTTACACTATAATCTCTTCAAGTATTTTCTCAGACCCTTTCTTTTTCTCTTCTTCTTCTGGGACCCCTATAATTCAAATATTGGTGCATTTAGTGTTGTCCCAGAGGTCTCTGAGATTGTTTTCAATTCTTTTCTTTCTTTTTTCTTTATTCTGCTCCTCAGCAGTTATTTCCACCGTTTTGTCTTCCAGCTCATTTATTTGTTCCTCTGCCTCTGTTATTCTGTTATTGATTCGTATTTTTCATTTCAGTTATTGTGTTGTTCATCTCTGTTTGCTTGTTCTTTAGTTCTTCTAAATCATTATTAAACATTTCTTGTATTTTCTTAATCCGTGCTTCCATTCTATTTCTGAGATTCTGGATCATCTTTACTATCATTACTCTGAATTCTTTTTTCAGGTAGACTGCCTATTTCCTCTTCATTTATTTGGTCTTGTAGGTTTTTACCTTGCTGCTTCATCTGTGACATATTTTTTTGCCATTTCTTTTTTTTTTTTTATGAGTGGGATTGTGTTCCTGTTTTACTGGTTGTTTGGCCTGAGGTTGCCAACACTGGAGTTTGTAGGCTATTGGGTAGAGCTGGGTCTTGGTGCTGAGATGAGGAACTCTGTGAGACCTCACTCCAATGAATATTCCCTGTGGTCTGAGGTTCTCTGTTAGTCCAGTGGTTCGGACTCAGAGCTCCCACTGCAGGAGTTTCCGCCTGACCCTGGGCTCCCAAGTCAAGATCCTGCAAGCCGTGTGGGGAGGGGAAAAAAAAAAGAGAGAGAACAATAACAAATTAAAAAATAAAATTAGGCTAGGAAACTAACAGATATGTTAGAAAGAATATAAAAATAAAAATACAGATGAATCAATAACCAGAAGGTACATTGGTACCATATAGTAAAAAAGAGGAGGAAGGAAAAGAAAAGGAAAAAAAAAAAGGTTGAGGGGGGAGGCCTTGGCTGTGGTGGGCGGGGCCTAAGCAAGGGTGAGGTTTGGGCGGTGAGTGGGGCCTATGCTCAGGACCCACAGGGCTGGAAAAGGAGCTGGGAGCTGTGGGGGGTGGGGTTTAGGCTCAAGGAACAGATGGGGCCCAGGTGTACCCCCCACCCCTGGTCTCAGAGGGCAGGGATCTCACCTGGGAGCCCAGCAAGCTTCCTGGGCTCGAGTGGGTGGGGCAAACGCCCTCCTCTCCTCTCCTGCTCCTCCAATCTGGGGTCTGGGGGGGCCCCTCCCACCTGCCTCTTCTGACCTCCCCAGCCTCCCTCCTATGCCCCCAGGGCCCACACGGCCTGCATGGGGCTTTGGAGCGGGGGTACTGGCTTGGGAGCTCAGCAGGCTCCCCGGGCTGAGTGGGCGGGGCAATCTCCCTCTGCTCCTCTCTTGCTCTTCCTAGAGAGTCCCTCCCGCCGGCGTCTCCTGATCTCAGGGCCTCAGGGGCACCGGTCTTGTCTGGCCTCCACTTCTCCTCCCCCCTCAGTCCCCCTGCGTCCTGCCAGTTCACTCTGGGGTTCCTCCCGTCTCCTTGGGGGTCAGTGTCCCCCACCAGCTGCAGGCAGAAGCCTTAGTTGTGGGGAGACGCTAACTCCCCGTCTTCCCACACCACCATCTTGACTCCGTTCCCCTCCGAGATACATTCTTATCAGAGCCATAGGGGCATGTGGGTGAGGGCGTGTGGTGCACAGTTGAGGGTGGTCGCAGAAACCTGGGTACAGCTGGCTGCCCAGGCTTGAGGCTGGGGGTGGGTCACATGCGAAGGTGCTCTTCTTGGAGCACCAGCAGCTGTGAGAGGGGTTGGACTAGATGCGCCGGACAAGCCTCGCTGGGACATGAATATCTGTTTCTGTGTTTCCTGCCTTCCCTTCCTTTTGACGTAGATCTCCAAGTCTTTTTCCATTTGCTTATTTTCTTCATGGTGAGCGATTCACCCCAAACAACTTTCCATGTTCTCTCGGTGTGTTTTCCTACCTGTGCCTTAGTTGCACTACTTAGTGATAATTGATGGAAAGGTCCTCGGGTCTGCCCTGCCCCCTCCCCTCCTCCCTCCTTCACACACTGGGCACCACCGCATGCAGGTGCTGTGCGGGCGCTGGGAATGTAAGTGTGACTAAGTCCACAGGCTGGCTGACCCCCTAGAACTTCAGGCGAAGGAACTGATAACCAGCATATCTTTGTCATACAGGGCAGGGGTTCTCAAACTTGTTGGTTTTGGAACCCCTTCACACTCTTAAAAATTACTAAAGACCTCCAAGAGCTTTTGTTTTTGTGGACTGTGCTAACCAGAGCATTTTTACTGTATTAGAAAGTAAAACTGTGAAATTTTAAATATATTTTATTGACTAAAAAATAATAGGCCCGTTATAGGTTGACATAAATAATATATTTTATTAAAAAACTATATTTTCCAAAACCAAGTCGTCTACTAGGAAGAACAGCATTCCTTTGCATTTTTTTTCAAGTCTCTTTAATGGCTGGCCTACTGGAAGACAGCTGGATTCTTTCTCATTCCTGCCTTTATTTTCAATCCGTTGCAATATCACATGTCATAAATCTTCTGGAAAACTCCACAGTATATTGAGAGAGCGAGAGTGAGAAAGACAGGTGTTAGTGTTACTATAAAACTGGCTTTGACCTCATGGAGTCCCTGAAAGGGTCTGAGACTCCCGGGGGTCTCTGGATAGACCACACTTTGACAACCACCGACACTGGCCCTTCTGGCGATGTGGTATAGTTACTGCCTCGATTCTAGAACCCACAGATCTAGTGCTGTGATATGATCCAGGGTTGAAGTCTGGCTTAGATCATCAGACATGAAGGTAGAAATTGGGGGTAGGGGAAAACTGAGGTGGGCTGCAGGCGTTAAACTTTCTTTTTAGTGTTTATTCGTCTCTTTTGAGTTTTTAAGTGGTTAGTATTTTAGTGACGACAGGAAGCAGGTTGTAGGTGGCGCATTGATTTTTTGCTCTTATTTATTGAGCACATGCTGTGGGGTAGTCATTTTGCTGAGTGCTTTCTCTTGCTAAAATTAGTTTATCCTTTGCATGGCTCTTAACATACAAAGGGTTTGAATCGAAAGAATCAGGTGTTAGTGGAAATTTAAAGGTGCCGTAGGTCCTTTAATTGTGTGACGGCTTTGCTCTTGTGTGAATCTGTAATACCCAGAGATTCTTTTGTATATTGGGCATAAGAGGGTTTCACAGTCCTTAGATTGGAGGCAAATTCTCAGAAGAATTCTCGGAAGAGCTTAGGTGGAGAGGGAAAAATCTTCAGCTCCCAAATCCTGTGGGGGAGCAATGTGTGCTCCCGGCAGCGGAGTTGATACCGCGTCGAGCCAGCCGCCGCGAGTGGGGCGGCGGCTTCACTGCTCATAAAGGAGTGATTTGAACTCTGACCACTCTTTATGGACACAACACTACATTAAATCGCAAACGTGAATGTTGGAGTTGCTCACAGCGAGGTGAATCCAAATACCCGTGTAATGAACAGCCGGGGTATGTGGACGGCATATGCTTTGGGAGTTGGTCTGCTTCGTATCGTTTTACTCAGTATTCCTGTTGCCTGGACCTTAGCAAATGTTATACCTAATCTGGGGATGTTTGTATTTTTGCATGCAGTAAAAGGAACGCCGTTTGAAACTCCCGACCAGGGTAAAGCGAGGCTCCTAACACACTGGGATCAACGGGACTACGGAGTACAGTTTACATCTTCACGGAAGTTTTTCACCGTGTCTCCAATAATTCTATATTTTCTGGCAAGTTTCTATACGAAGTATGATCCAACTCACTTCATCTTAAACACAGCTGCTCTCCTGAGTGTGCTAGTTCCCAAAATGCCGCAGCTACGTGGGGTTCGGATCTTTGGAATGAATAAGTATTGAAATGTGTTTTGAAACAACAAAAATGCTTACAGCTACCGAGTTTTCTGTAAGGAAGGGATGGGTACTAAACTGCACCGTTTCTGTGATAATGTGAAATGAGAGGTAGCTACGTTGGAGAGCCAATTGCTGGTTCTTCATATGCTGTTTTGAAGTGCAGATTCTTACGAGAAGATGCCTTTGTTTAATGCATCTGGTATCCTTCTGTAGAGAGGCTTCAGAGGCAGGCCGGGCAGGCCCAGCTTATAAGTTAAATGGCTATAAAGTAAAGGTGTAGTAGATAAATCCAAGGAAATAAGAGATTTATAAGAAACTAAGTCCAGCTAAGCTTATAATGAATGGGCATTATGTTAAGAGAAGAAAATGTTTCATCATTCAGTCATGGTCAGTTTAAGCAGAGTTACATGTAAACCAGAATCATTTCTTTACAAGTTTATTATAGATTGTTTTCATTACCATGCATATTCCTTTTGTGTTATATAAGAGGATATATATCCTCTTGTTTTATACAAACCAATTCCTACCTTATGAACATACTTTTTTGGTTTTGCAGGCTCAACATTGTGTTGATAGATGAGTTCATTTTTACACTTATTAAGTTACTGAGTTCATGAAGGTCCACCTTCACGACTGATTGATGATAGGAGATAGTTAGGCATCTTAGAAGCAGCCTCTGAGTCGGCCTTCTAATTTTGGAACAAAGTGGGTTTTGCTGCCTTTCCAGATACAAGGCTGCTAAACGAATTAAGAAAAGAATTTATTTCTCGTAATTAAAGTATATGGTAACTTAAAGGTCTGCTGATTTGGTTGAGCAATCTAATTGTTGAAGTCTGCCATTCTTTAGCGATGGAAATTTAAAATGGACAGCTACATAGCCAACCTGTGATCTGGGAGAAACTGCTTCTCTAGCAATACTATCAGAGTAAATAATGGAGTCTTTTTTTAGCAGGTCTGTAGTAAGAGATAGCATCTTTTCTTAGTCATACTGCTCTCAGTCTCCATACTTTGCCCATTAACATCTTGCCTGTCAATACATGAGTCTTAGTATAGATAACTCAGAATGGTAACTATTTCCAAAGCGGCAACCACACTGAATCCCTGTGACTTAAGAGAAGCTTTCTATAGTTGCTGACATTAATTGCAAGAAATAACTATATTCTACTTTGAGAAATAAACACGTCAAAAAAAAGTTCTGATATGGGGCGAAACTGAAAAACCTAGTAAGCAAAATTGAGTGAAAAGAATTATAATACCAACTTAAAAATCAATTTGTTTCAAACTGACTTTTGGGGGTCATGATCATTGTTTTGTATTTCAAAAGTATTGAGTTTAGAAATCAGTTGTATGATAATGCCTTTGTATGTTTGTCTTTTCTCACGGATTTTTAAATAACCAGTAATCTATACTTTAATAAATTTTTCTTTGGTGTAAAAAAAAAAAAATGTGTGCTCCCTGTTGGAGATCCACTTTTTACAACTGAGACACATGCCCTGGGGCCCTGGTGTGATTGGCAGTGAGTTCATTACGTGGTGGCTTCTTCAGGCACAAGTGAACAGATCACATTTGAAAAATAGATTTGGGTAATTTCATACAGCAACAACATACTTGTCCCCTAAAATAAGACTGGTGAAGTATATTACGGGACATCCATGCATACAATGGAATGCTACAAGGGGTGTGCCTTTTATGTACTCGTGAGATGGTTCCAGGAAAGAGTGTTAAATTACAAAGGAAAGTACAGCAAGTCCCCGACATACGAAACTTGAAGTTGCGAACTTTCAAAAATGTGAACGTGTGTTCGCATGTCCGATCACGTAGGTTAGTTCCTGTGTCTGGTGAATGTTGTCATGTGCGTGCACCCTCTACAAGAGGTTGTGCTTTTGTGTACTTTACTGTACAGTACTTTATAGAGTACAGTATCTTTATTTCAAGCTTAGAACCTGTACCATCAACGTCAGGCGTGAATGACATTGCAGCTGGCACTCCGTCTCCTGTTGCTGACAACGCTTCAGCTCTACCATCTCCCACCTCCTCTCCGTCCTCCAGTCAGTAACTCTTCTTGCCTGTTCACTTGATGCCAGCCCCTTTATGCCAGCTGTTGTACTGTACGACTGTATTTTTCAAGATAATATACTGTAAGATTTAAAATGTTTTCTTTGTTTTTTGTGTTTTTTGAATGTATTATTTGTGTGAAAAGTATCATAAACCTATTACAGTGCAGTACTATATAGCTGATTGTGTTAGTTGAGTCCCTAGGCTAACTTTGTTGGACATACGAACAAATTGGACTTTCGAGCGTGCTCTCAGAACGGAACTGTACAGAATAGGGTATAGGGTATGCTACCGTTTGTGCAAAAGGGGGGGGGTATCCATTTGTTTGTATTTGCATAATAATCTCTGAATATTATTAGATAGAAGGTAATACGTAAAACCAGCCACTAAGTGTGGAGGTTTGTTGGATGCGGCAGGAGGGAAACTTCTTAGTTTTATACCTTCTCACACTTTTTGATAACAGGCAAGGATTACCTCGTCAAACATGAACTATGTCTAAAAATAATTAAAAACCTAAAATAAAATCCAGATGGAAAGCAGCCCAAATCCTTTTCACTAAAGCCCCTTTTGCTTTTTCTAGACAAGAAGGAGCCCCGCTGAAAACGAGACAGTCCTGCTGTTGACGTGAGCAACCTTTCGTTTTAACGGACGTCAGACTTTCTGACTGCATAACGGTGATAAATGCAAAAAGGCATGCACTAAAATTGGCTGAGGTTGGCTCAGCAAAACCAACCTTTATGGATCCACGGCGCGTCTCATTGGCTTGGTTTTAGCAAGGAAACACACAGACCCAGTGTTCAGAACTGCTGGATCGAGGGTGGGAGTTTTACAGTTTTCTTTGGACAGGTTTCAGGGGCTGTGAACATTCTTGGAGAGAGGGCCTGAGTGTGCAAATCCGTTAGGTTAGACCCCAAGACACCCCCTTGTTTAGCCCGTCCCCGTCCCCGGGAAGGGTGTAGTGCCAAGCGGGGGCAGGTACTTAGCCGACTGGGGTGACAGGATTGCTGTGTCTCTGGGGAAGCTCTCAAGGAACAGCAGCTAAAGAAGGTAAGTGGCATTTTCAGTGCAGGCGTGGTGGGGATGGGTTCTGGGGATGTCTCAAACCTAGCAGTAAAGAAAAGGATTTTGGGTCCTGACAAAAATGACCATTTTCACAAATGAACTTATTTACAACACAGAAATAGGCTCACAGATTTAGGAAATAAACTTATGTTTACCAAAGGGGAAAGGTGGGGGGAGGGATAAATTAGGAGGTTGGGATTAACATATACACGCTACTATATGTAAAATAGATAATCAGCAAAGACCTACTGTATAACACAGAGAACTCTGCTTAATTTTCTGTGATAACCTATATATACATGGGAAAAGAACCTGAAAAAGAATAGATAGACGTATATGTATAATTGAGTTACTTTGCTGTACACCTGAAACTAACACAACTTCAGTATAAAATAAAATTTTAAAAAATGATCATTTTCAAAATGTTTCAAAAATCACGTGATTCTCATACGGTTACATAGTGAATATACATCAGAGTTTTAGTTTAATTAATGAGGAGACAGAGGTTTGAAACATTCCCCCTTTTCTCAAATATTCCTGCTGTGCACCAGTGAGTGTCCAGTGCCCGCAAATGGTAAAGATGGCCATCAGGACAGGTCCAAGCTAAGTCAACCTGTCTAGGCTTCCTTGGTGTCCCGCCTGTGTGCCGTCCCGCCTGGGTCCCCACACTCAGAAGCGACCTGCTCTTGTTTTACTGCTCAGTTGTAATTTCTTAAATGGGGGTCCCATGTTTTCACTTTGCAATGGGCCCCCAACTTTTATAGCCACCTTGCACTTAACTCATTGTACCTGGAACCAGAGTTCCATGATAGCTTTTTTTTTTTTTAAATTAACTGTGTCAGGTCGAATATGCTTTAAAACAGAGGTCTGCTCTTCTTGAATTTTATTTCATTTTAAACGCGCTCTAAAGATTGGTTTTCTATAAGAGGCCATCTGTCTACTCAGGAGTAGTTTTGTACAATAATCCCTGATAATTAGCTCATAATCTTTCCTGGAACGAGATGTTTGTTCTTAGGATAAGAGGGGCCCGGGAGCCAGAAAAACAGAGCCCCATCTAAGGTAAATGAAACCTGGCACCATCGAGTTATTCTATTAGAGGTACTGAGTGTTTAAACAGCTTTGTCATCAGAGCTGGCTGTGTGTTTAGGTTTGAACTGAAATAGAACCTTTAGTGTGATCGGTAGAGCTACCAGGGAAAAAGTCTTCTATTTTTCTTGGAACGTGTGAAGAGTTTTAATTTCAGAGAGTGTATTGGGTAAGCATTTGCTCTTTCACCTGAGAGTACGTTGTGTGTAGTTTTTTTTTTTTTGCGGTACACGGGGCCTCTCACTGTTGTGGCCTCTCCCGTTGCGGAGCACAGGCTCCGGACGCGCAGGCTCAGCGGCCATGGCTCACGGGCCCAGCCGCTTCGCGGCACGTGGGACCCTCCTGGACAGGGGCACGAACCCGTGTCCCCTGCATCGGCAGGCGGGCTGTCAACCACTGCACCACCAGGGAAGCCCTGTGTGTAGTTTTGAAAATGCGATGCCATGTCCTACTGCAGGATTAACCCTCAGTTTTACTGAGGATATGTTAAAACAACAAATGCTTCTATTTAAGCAGGAATATTCTAAAGGAACGGCAGGACACTGCCTGGGGAGTAGCCCTGTGTTTTAGACTTCCTGCTTCATCAGGATGTGTCGGGAACAATTGTGCAGAGAGTTACGGTTAAACATCCAAATGAATTTTTTCCTTAAAAAATTTAAAATTTATGTTCTTTTGTTTTATTCTACTATTTTCCCTTAGCCTCTCTCTGCATGTTGGAAGATAAATAACTTCCCACTTCAGTCTGAAAGCTCGAAGTGTTCCTTTTCAGTGTACAGCCATGCATATTGTGGGATCCACATTCGGTAGACGATATTGACATCGTTAGCCTATTAACTTTAACATATACAACAACGTCATATGAATTCTATATAATTTTAAGGGTGGCTTTTATACTGGATTATAAAATTATAAATATAAAGACTATAAAATTATAAAATAGCTTCATATATATATATATTAGATGATTTTTCTTTTTCTTTTAGCAGTTTATGTTTACAGAAAAATTGAGTGGAAAGTACAGAGAGTTCCCATATACCATCTCACTCCCCCTACCCCCCATTTCCCTGTACTGAGCATCTTATATTAGAGTGTTATATTTGCTACAAATGATGAGCCAATATTGATCATTATTTTTTTTTATTTATTTTTTATTGAAGTATAGTTGATTTACAATGCTGTGTTAGTTTCTGGTATACATCAAAGTGATTCGGTTATATAATACATATATTATATATACACATATACTATATATACACATATAACATGTATACATATATAATATATATGTATATGTACACATACATATTCTTTTTCATTATGTTTTGTCACAGGATATTGAATATAGTTCCCTGTGCTCTACAATAGGACCTTGTTGTTTATCCATTCTCTATATAATAGTTTGCATCTGCTAATCCCAAACTCCCAGTCCATCCCTCCCCCAGCCCTTGGCAACCACAGTACTGATCATTATTATTAGAACAAGTCCCTGGTTTGCATTAGGGTTCACCCTTTGTTGTACATTCCATGAGTTTTGATCCATGTAGAATGACATGTGGTATCATGACGGTATCATACAGAATAGTTTCACGGCCCTAAAAGTCCTCTGTTCTCCACCTTTTCATCCCTCCCCTCCTGCCCACCCTGAACCCCTGACAACCACTGATCTTGATACTATCTCTATAGTTTTCCCTTTTCCATAATGCCATATCATTGGAATAATATAGTATGCAGAGTTTTCAGATTGGATTCTTTTGTTTAGTAAAATGCATTTAAGGTTCTTGCATGTGTCTTTTTGTAGCTCGATAGCTCCTTTTTTAAAATGGCTGAATAATATTCCATCGTATGCATGTACCATAGTTTGTTTATCCATTCCCCTATTGAAAGACATCCTGGTTGCTTACAAGTCTGGTGGCTTTTATGGCTGCCTGGTGATTGGGACTTCGTGCTACCCACCAGCCCCTTGTTCTAGGGTTTCCTCAGACTTGTAAGAGATGAAATTTCCAAGGACGCAAGCCACGAATTAATCAGATGCTTCACTTCAATCAGAATCAGGCTTTCTGCCAACATCTGTTTTGTCGACAGCCCCCATCACCACAGGATCTGGCCTTGGAGCCAGTTTTTCCATCTGTATTTGGAAACATTGCCCATCTTCTCCCTGGCTGGGTGGCCTGTCATATATTCCAAAAACAACCTCACCTCTGTCATCTTTGATGTTATCCTTGGCTAAGTATTCTGAAGGCCCCACGCATATTCATCCATGCCCTTCGACTACCGTGTTCGTGTTCCTCCCCCTTTCTTGGTTTCTTGGAACACGGTACAGACTATTTCAGTGCTGCTCTAATCATTAATCATTTCCACCTAGTTACAGGAATGCCTAACATTTACTTCTTGCTCTTAAAACTTTAATGTTACTTTGCTTACAAACTTACGTTCTCTGAGCTGGAATACAGCCATCAACGACTAATATTTTAAAAGGTTGCCTGGTTTATTTTTTGTTCTCAGTAATTTTTGTGCACGCAGAGGCATCTGTTTCTTCTGTCAGAGTGCAAATAAGTCACTGCTCAGCTTCCACTGTAAATGTTGAATGGTTTTTAAGTGCATAGTGAAAACGATGATCTCAGAGGCTAAATGTTCTCTACACTGACGATAAATTGATAAACAAATGAGGCGGGAGGAAGACTTTCTTACAGGAGGATGCTGACTTGATAAATGAAATGCAAGTGTTGCAGTTGTAAAAATCATCATGTTGCATGCATCATGGTAAACACTGGTTTAAGCAGAAATATCAATGGATGCTAAGTCGTGTGTGTGTGTGTGTGTGTGTGTGTGTGAGTGTACGTATGAGTTAGTCTCCATAAGGATTGCATAGATGACTCATTATTTGCAAGGGGGAAATAGAGACAATACTGTGCACGTGTCAGACAACACCCTTAACTGGGAATTAACATCCCAGTTGAGGGCAGATGACACTGGGCGCCTCCAGATGGGGTACCCCCAGGAGGATACAGCATTCCATAGGATGCATCGAGCTGGGAGGCATGGCCTGAATCTAACCAAGAGGAAACATCAAACAAACCCAAGTAGAGGGACATTCTGTAAAATAACTGGCCTGTGTTCTACAGATATGAAAAACAAGAAAAGTTGAGCTGTTAAAGGAGATTTAAAAAGGCTAAATAGGCGACAACTAAATTCTGGACCAGATCCTGTATTAAAGGGGATTAAATGCTACAAAGGACATTATTAGAATAATTGATGAAAATGGAATATGGACTACAGATGGGATAAAAGTACTGTGTCAAAGCCAAGTTTTCTGAATTCAGTAGCCTTCCTGTGGATCTGTAAGGGAATATCTATGTTCCTAGGAAATTACTACTTTAGTATTAAGGTGTAAAGGGCCATGAATATAACCTATTCTAGAGCGGTTCAGAAAAAAAAAATAATATGTGTAAAAGTAGGTTTTTGTGTGTATGTACACATACAGGTAGACCTCATTTTGTTGCACTTCATTGTGCTTCAAAGTTATTGTGTTTTTTTTTTACAAATTGAAGATTTATGGCAACGCTGCATGTCTGTCAGTGCCATTTTTCTAACAACATTTGCTCACTTTGTGTTTCTATGTCACACTTTGGTAATTCGCACAATATTGAAGAATTTTTCATTATTATTGCATTTGTTAGGATGACCTGTGACCAGTGATCTCTGATGTTACTGCTTTTGACTCCCTGAAGCCTCAGATGATGGTTAGCATTTTTTAGCAATAAAGTATTTTTTAATTATGTAATTTTTTTAGACATAATGCTATTGCATACTTAATAGACTACAGTACAGTGTAAACATAACTTTTATATGCACTGGGAAACCAAAACTTTCGTGTGGCTTGCTTTATTACCATATTTGCTTTATTTTGGTGGTCTGGAACTGAATTTGCAGTATCTTTGGGGTATGCCTGTCTGTATGCACATATCTTAAAAAAAGAAAGAAAAAACAGAGCAGGTAGGAAGGAGTGGAGCTATTGGGGGTGGGAGGGGATGGGCAGGTTGCAATAGTCAATAGAGTGGTGGAATAGTGTCCTTGGGCTGCCATAACGAACGGTGTGGCTTATAACAACAGCAATGTATTCCCTCATAGTTCTGGAGGCAAGCAGTCCAAAACCCAGGTGTCTGCAGGGCCACGCTCCCTCTGAAGGCTCTCGGGAAGCCTTGCCTCTTCCTTGTCTCTTTAAGCTGCTGGTGGCTCCAAGCAGTTCTTATGTTGTGGCCACGTCACTCTGATCTCTGCGTCTGTCTTCTTGGCTTTCTTCCCCTATGTGTCTCTCTGTGCATCAAATCTCCCTTTCTTCTTATACAGACACCAGTCATTGGTTTTAGGACCCACTCCAAATCCAGGATGATTTCATCTCGAGATTCTTAACGAATTACATTTGCAGCATCCCGATTTCCAACTCAGGTCACATTTACAGGTTCCACGTGGGCATGGATTTTGGGGAGGGGAACTATTTGATCCACTACAGGGTAGGTCAGGGTGGGCATCAATGAGAAAATAAGATGGAGAGAAAGCTTAACGGAGGTGAGGGGGTGAGCCAGACAACTCTCTGGGTTAAGTGTGCTCCAGGAGGAGGGGTCAGCCTGAACCAAGTCCCCGAGAGGCCGTGTGGCTGGGGCAGAGGTAGTGCTGGGGGATGGGGGAGCTGCAGAGGGACAGGCATCACGGAGGGTCCTGTGGACCATTATAAGGACTCTGCCTTTAACTCTGAGTGAACTGAGGGTGGAAGAGTGACACCAGGTAACCACAGGTGATGAGAACAGGAACAGGGACTGTCAGGAAGTTGGTGTGTGAATCAGGAGTGAGCTGAGGGTGGGCAAAGGGCCAAGACACTGAGAAATGCTTGGGTCCTGGATATGGTTTGAAGGATGGGCCAGCAGGGTTTCTTATCTAATTAGAGGTGGGGGGGGGCTTGGGGGTCGGGAGAGCGAGGGGAAGGAGAGTAGAGAACGACTCCAAGGCCCTTGGCCTGAGCAACCAGAAGGCTGAGGTTGGAGTCGAGGGAAGTGGGGAGTGGTGGGGCAGTAAGTTTGGGTAGAAAGAGCTCAGCTTTCGGTGCACTGGTTGGGAGATGCAGGGGTTGAGGTATTGAGTTGGCTGGTGAATAAGTGAGTCTGGAATTTGGGAGGGAGATCTGGACTGGAGACATAAATTGGTGGGTGGATGGCTTTTGTCCATTACTGGCTTTCCCCAGATGTTAGCATTTTGGGTGACAGAAGGAAAAGGAGTGGGGGAGAGGATAGAGGAAGGAAGGGGAGTAAAGAGATGGCGGGGAAGGTAACTGGAGTTGGACAACCTTACACAGGACCCACGACTTGGGTTTTATTGGCAGACGTGGTGTGAAGGTGAGAAGAAAGGGCTTTGGAATCAGACAGACCTGAGCCTCTGTTTCCACGGCTGTGAAACGGGGATAAATCATCATCGGCATCCAACCCTTGAAGACCCTGCTGTGAGTGAGAACAGAGGTAGAACACTTAGGTTCTGTTAAGACAATAACTGTAGCTGGGTTTCCCTGGTGGCGCAGTGGTTGAGAGTCCGCCTGCCGATGCAGGGGACACGGGTTTGTGCTCCGGTCCGGGAAGATCCCACGTGCCGCGGAGCGGCTGGGCCCGTGAGTCATGGCCGCTGAGCCTGCGCGTCCGGAGCCTGTGCTCCGCAACGGGAGAGGCCACAACAGTGAGAGGCCCGCGTACCGCAAAAAAGAAAAAAAAAAAAACAACAGTAGCTAACGTGTCATGGTTCTCACTATGGGCCAAACTCTGAGCCCTTTGCCTGCGTTCACTCATTTACCCTCACAATAGCTACGAGGTAGGTTGATTATTCTATTTGGGAGCTGGTCATTCTGAGTCACAGAGAGGTTACGTGCTACGTACCTGAGTTCACACAGCTGGTAAGAGGTGGTGCTGGCGGCGCTCAGGCCATCTGCTTCCAGCACCTACGTTCTTCACCTACACAGCTTCTCTGCATGTGTGCTTGGCATGGACTAAACGCTCAAAAAGTACTCCTGTGTCAAGTCAGGGGCATAACTGCGAGTATCGGGAATTATAAGAAAAGGGGTCCTGGGACAGCCAAGCTGAGGGAGCGACTCCCATAGCCTTCTGCATCCCACCCCCCCCCCCTCCCCGCCCCGTAGCTATGAAGCTGAAAGGAAATATGCATGAATGTCAGGCTAAGAGATGAGAAGGAGGGCTCCTTCTGTTCTGCTGACTTAAAATGTTTCAGCAGATCCGCCTGGGGGCACTTTTCTTCATATCCTGTTACCTTTGGACAACGATTTCCTTTATTTCTCTTTTCCTGAATTGCCTATCTGCCTTTGATTTTTAATCTTGTGTGTGTGTGTGTGTGTGTGTGTGTGTGTGTGTGTGTGCGTGTGGAGAAGAGAATCATGTAATATTTATTAAATAATTTAGTGTTCAACAGCCAAGGGCCTGGAAGGCAGGATCAGGGGGTCAAGGTCCCACTGGCTCTGCCGCAACCCTGCAGGTCCCAGGGCGTTTGCCCCCGAGGTCGGGGTTCCAGGTTGGGCAGCTGCCCTGGGCTGTCGTGTGTGTGAAGGCACATGTGATATATGGGCGGTACCGCCCCCAGCAGAGAGACAGCAGGCGAGGCCGTGGTGTTCCCGAAGGTTTCCCGACCAAGGAACGGCTTTGAAGACCCATCTCACATTAATGGTCACAAACTGCATTGGTGAGGGATCTGCGTTGGAGATGAAGCTGATCAAAAACATGTGGCAGACAAATGCGACCCCGTGTCACTTTGTGAATGTCGCAGGGCAGCCGAGGGGGACGTACCTTGCTCCGGAACACATAATAACTGTTTGGGCTGTTTCCGAACCTCGGGGCTGGCGGAGGGTGATGCTAAAATAGATGCAAAAATATTAATATGCCACCATTCCTAACATGCAGAAAAGAAATAAAAGGGACCCCATTCCCAGAGTCTCCTGGGGCCATTTATGGACATGGGCAGTGCCCCCTGCCGCTTCTCTTTTTTTTTTCCCCCTCACAAAGTGTTGATATTCCTTTTATAAATAAGTTCATCAATATAGAGGCATCAAACACAGCGACCTTATCAAAGACATGTAACAAATATCAACAATTTACAAAAAATATGCACAATGTCCTCAAATCCATGAAAAGAATCTCAAACTTGATTCAAGTAAGAGAGATGCAATTACAACCACACTAAGATACCAGTTCTAAACTGATAGATTGGTAAATCCAAAGGTTTGTCAACACACTCAGCTGGCGAGGATGTGAAAACCATGTCCTTTCCCACACTGCTCACAGGGACGCGAAATGGTATGATCGCCGTAGTAGGCTTAATATTGGCTTCCAAAGATCTCAGGCCCCAATCTCTGGAACCTCTGAGTATTACCCTATATGGGAAAAGGGTCTTTGTAAATGTGATTAAATTAAGGATCTTGAAATGGGAAGGTTATCCTGCATTATCCAGGTAGGCCCTGAATGCAACCACAAATGTCTTAGAAGAGAGCCTCTGCCTCTTTTCTTAAACGGTTCTAAACACCTGCCAAATAAAGTAGCATCAACCACAAACCCCAGTTTATTTTTCTGAGAAGAAAGTCATAAAATCATTGGGAAGCAAGTGGAAATTCAGAGAATTATAAAGAAGAAAATTAAAACCACACGCTCTTCTGTCACTGTTAACGTTTTGGCGTATTTCCTTCCCAGGCTTTTTTCTGTGTGTATGTGTTTTGATGGTGTTACAAAACTGGGTACATTTTTGTTTCTCACATTTTAAACTTATTATCTTGTGATTGCATTCAACTTTGAAGAAATAATTGTAATTAAAATCATCTTTATGAACATGATTTTAATTGATCCCTATCATATTGTATCTTATGCTATCATAATTGATATTAACAGTTTAATACTGTTAGTCTGTTTCCAGTTTTTTTCAGAACCAATTATGCTGCAGTGAACACCCTGGCAAATAAATCTTGGTGCATAGCTCAGATTCCTTGCTTTGGTTAGTGGTTCTTCAACTTTCCTTCCAACCCTAAAGTGAATCTAATAGCAACTTGGAGGTCTTCATTTTTTTCTTAAAATGTTATATGAATTTTATCTTCCCTAGAGTGGACTGGCTTATTTTAATGTTAAAATAATGCTTTCAATTACTGATCACTTAAATGACCTCTTCTAGCCTTACCCCCAAAGCCTTTCAGTACAACAGATGTCCCAGGAAGATGTGACCTGGGGACCCTGAGGTCTCAGTCTCACACCTCAGGGGACAAACGTGCACCAGACTGAGAAACAGACCTTAGCAGAGAGATGCAAAAATGGAATTGCAGGGTTAACGGATGGGAACTTTTTAGAAGTTCTTGATTCATATTGCCATTAAAATAAATTCCACGTGTATAAAAGTTAAGTATAAAAAAGGAATCACAGAAGAGTTAGAAAGTGTAGATGCATACTGACTGTTCTCAGGGTACAGGATTTCCTAGATACAGAAGCAAAGATACAGCATAATGAAAAAAATGAAAGGATTTAACTACATATCCAAAAATGACATCAATGAAATTAAAAGCTAAACAATAAACTAAGAATCTCTATTTGCTGTGCATTTGTATCATATATGTATCTATATGTGTATATGTGTGTGTGAGAAGCAGTACCCATCTCTTTACTAAGGATCCCTTTCAACAGAAACTAAGCCAACAACACCCAATGGAAACACGAGCACCAAACTACACGGATATTCACAAGAAGAGATAGAAATGACTAATATTCATAAGAAAAGCAGTCAGCAACCTCACTAGCAATCAGAGAAATGTTATTAATACAAAATGCGACTCTCAACTAATGTATTGGCAAAGATTTAAAAAAAGGCCAATGGGCAGGCCAGGCCGGGGCTGAATTCTCCACCCAGAATTCTCCTGTGCGTCTGCTCTGAGTGTAATAACTTAGTCCTTCTCTCCTGCCCAAGCCTGGTGACTTCTGGCTGTGTTCCTCAGCTCCCGTTTTGCCCTGTCTATTTTCCCCCTAAACCCAGGTAGAAACAACTTCACCTTCATTTAAACCCCTGTCACCTGTGTCTATGACTCTCTTAGGTAGTATGAACTATTTTACTTGATATTATTAATACTGAAAATAGCTATTTCTTTTTATACTTTGGAAATAAATAGCATTATGTTATTGGATCTATTCAACAAATACCGTTTGTGAGCCCATGCCCTGCTCTGTGTGCTGGGGACGCTGCAGTGGACAGAACAGACCTGGTTCCCTTATGTCATGGTCTGCTGGTGGGGGACACAGATACTAAGCGACCAGATACGTAAAAGACTAGATGTATGGTTTCAGTAGGGGTGACCCCAAGAGAAAATTAAGAGGCAAGACAAGAGGGTAATGGGCCATGGGGGGGGGGCTCGGAGGCATTTAGCTCAAGGTGTGAGAGAAGGTGGCATTCGAGGCGAGACCTGAATGCAGGGAGGGGACACGTCGTGGGAGAACCCGGAAAGTACCTCCAGCAAAGGGAGCAGCTGTGCCAAGGCCCTGAGGCAGGAACAGGCTTGAGCAGTTCCAGGTGCAGGAGGGAGGCCAGTGTGGGTGCCGGGAAGTGGTAGGAGGTGTGGGCAGGCAGGTGGCCAGAGCGGGAACACACAGGGAGGGCCAGGCGGGTCAGGGGGAAGCTCTGCCTTGTACTCACAGGGGGAGGGGAAGCCTCCAGATTGAGGACTTTAAGCTAAGGAATGTCATGTCCTAACTTACTTTTTAAAAAAAATTGAGATAAAAGTCACATAAAATAAGATTCACTTTTCTATTTAAAGCGTATCATTCAGTGGTTTTTAGTATATTCATGATGTGCAGCTGTCTCCACTATCTAATTCCAGAACAATTCATCACTCCCAAAAGAAACTCCTAGCCCATCGAGCAATCACTCCTCACCTCTCCCTTCCCCCAGCCCCGCGGGATGTCCTTCCCCAGCGCTCCTCCACCTGGACCACGTCGACTGCCTGTGCTCTTTCTTTTGCACGAGGATTAACTGTTAAGTGGCATCTGGAGTGAGCTGGGCATCCTGCATCAACCTGGAGACGGGTATTCATAGCGATTTTCCTCTGTGAGGTGTAGAACCATCAAGTCGGGACAATGGGCCCCACGGAGAAACCTTCCAGAAGCGACCACATGCTGCTGCTACAGACTGAGCCCCCAAGGCCCACGTTGCCCACCTCTGCGGGGGAAAATAAGTGCACAGAACAATTTCTGAAATTCAGTGCCATCTGCTGGGTTATTTTAAACCAGAGAAGGAGAAAAGCCTCCTTCAACAGACAGAATGGACTGGATTTGATCCCATGTTTCCAGGGTCAATGCAAGCACTTTGGGTCAATGTCACCCCTGTAGTGTGGTTCCGTGTTTTATTACCAAGGGCGTCATCATCTAGTAAAAAAGAAAACATCATGTGTTGTGTGGTGAGATGGCGTTAAGTCTGCAGCTCAGAGTAAAGCTTGGCAATTGCTCTTCTCAACATCCCTCTCTTTTGTAATTTTTAAAAGCTTCCTTTACTTTTTTACATTGTAAAAGAGTTTGTATTTCAAATGGAACACAAACTTATACAAAATTCAAAAATTACAAACAAAACCAGCAAAGGTTAGATTGTGTCACAGCACCGACAGCAAGGAGCTGGGCTGTCCTCGCAGGTGTGCTCACGTGCTTATTGGTGCGTGATGTTTTTCTCAGCTGCTCTGGAATCTGAGAGCTGGTTTGACTCCATCTGCCCTGCCTCCGACTTTCGGCTCTGGCCTTGCCTTAATTCTGACTTGCTATCTAGAAAGAGTGCAGAGAAGGACGGTGACAGAAGCAACAGGCTTGCTGTTGATGCTATAACCGAGCAGAGCGCTGGCTAGCCTAAACTATTCACAGGATCCTCTCCAAACGCTTTGAGCCGAGGGCTGATTGAAGCAAATGAGCAAAAGATACAGCAACATGGACCTCGGATCTATATATCTATATCTGTATCTATATCCTTCTCCAGAAACCCAGCTTCATGGAGACCCATCGACACTTCTGAGACATAACGGAATGCCCACCTCATCCTAACTGGAATCAGTAACTCAGAGCTGCCCTGGTCGTCATGTGTTTGGGTGGCCTTGTGAGGACGTCCTTCCATTCTCAGTTCCAGGCTGGTAAGTTTTCTCCAGATCCCGTTCCCTCACCTTTCTTATACTCTTTCCTACGTTTCTTCCCAGAATTTTTTCAGAAACTGATTCATTAAGTTGCCCAGGTGGCAAGTCTGGATCAGAACCCCAGGCTCTCCACCTAGAGCCAAAACTCTGAAACCCCCAGCAGGGTTCTTGGGAAACTCGTGGATTTACAAGGAAATGAGGGAATTCCCCGGTGGTCCAACGGTAAAGAGGTCTCGCTTTCACTGCCAAGGGCCCGGGTTCGATCCCTGGTCGGGGAGCTAAGATCCCACAAGCCGTGCAGCACGGCCCCCCAAAAAACCAAAACCAAAACCCAGAAACAAAACAAAACCAAAACAAACAAAAAGAAAAAACAAGGAAAGGAATGAATGATGCTGTGAACAACAGGGATGGTTAGAGGTGGTCTCCCTGGGGAGGGGCCATTCTCCCCAGATGGAAGCCTCTGCCCAGGGAGGGGACCTCAGCTCTCTGGGACCCAGTGCAGGCGGCTCCCCCTCCCTCTGTCTCCGGGCAGCAGGAGTCTGCTCAGCGCTGCCCGGAAGAGTGTTTGCGGGGTTCTGAGATGAAGACTGTGCTTCTCAGAGCAAACCCCTCTGTTCATTACTCCCAGAAGCAGAGATGACATATATTTCAGTGGATCTAGCTGTACTGCACGTGCCTCTCTGTCTTGAATTTAAGGACATACATCCTTACAAGCGAGCCAGGAAGGATGGTGGCAGGAAAGATGTGCTGGTTTGGGGATCACCTACTCGGTTCCTGTCCTGCATCTGCATCTTCCGGATGGGGTGACCTCAGCCAAGCTGCTTGGCCCCCTGAAGCCCCAGTTTCCAGTTTGTAAGACGGGGCCAGTACTCTGGGAGTGACCATGAGGACCAAGGAAGGTAGCTCAATTCTCCTCCATACAGCACCTGGCTCCTATGACGCACTCAGGGACCGGTGATGTTTACTTGACATATTTACACTTCCTAAGGTGGGTGTGTGTTAACCTCCCCTTTGCCGCATCTTCCAATGTTCCGGTTTCCACTTATCTGCCTGCATGAACCCTCCCTCGCCCCCTCCCAAACCACAGAGGTTTCCTCTCTTTCGTTGTCAGTTTAGTCCAATTTACTGCACCCCAAGAGCTCCCTGGGAGCTGGGACTCAGTGAGTTTCCTGCGTGTAAATATCGCTTCACCAAGAGCAGGAGGTGGTGGCTCAGTGGTAGTTTAAGATGCTGGTGAGGGGACAGACTGGAGCCACATTTCTGCGTTCAAATAGTCAGTGATGACGCCACTTACTAATTCCTTTTTTACTTCTATAGCTTTACCCAACACATCCCTCCATTTTTATTTAGCATCTTTATTCGAGTATAATTGCTTTACAATGATGTGTTAGTTTCTGCTTTATAACAAAGTGAATCAGCTATACATATACATATATCCCCATATCTATTCCCTCTTGCGTCTCCCTCCCTCCCACCCTCCCTATCCCACCCCTCTAGGTGGTCACAAAGCACCGAGCTGATCTCCCTGTGCTATGCGGCTGCTTCCCACTAGCTATCTATTTTACATTTGGTAGTGTATATATGTCCATGCCACTCTCTCACTTTGTCCCAGCTTACCTTGCCCCCTCCCCGTGTCCTCAAGTCCATTCTCTACATCTGCGTCTTTATTCCTGTCCTGCCCCTAGGTTCTTCAGAACATTCTTTTTTTTTAGATTCCATATATATGTGTTAGCATATGGTATTGGTTTTTCTCTGATTTACTTCACTCTGTATGACAGACTCTAGGTCCATCCACCGCACTACAAATAACTCAATTTCATTTCTTTTTATGACTGAGTAATATTCCATTGTATATATGTGCCACATCTTCTTTATCCATTCATCTGTCAGTGGACACTTAGGTTGATTCCATGTCCTGGCTATTGTAAATAGTGCTGCAATGAACATTGTGGTACATGTTTCTTTTTGAATTATGGTTTTCTCAGGGTATATGCCCAGTAGTGGGATTGCTGGGTCATATGGTAGTTCTATTTTTAGTTTTTTAAGGAACCTCCATACTGTGCTCTATAGTGGCTGTATCAATTTACATTCCCACCAACAGTGAAAGAGGGTTCCCTTTTCTCCACATCCTCTCCAGAATTTATTGTTTGTAGATTTGTTGACGATGGCCATTCTGACCGGTGTGAAGTGATACCTCATTGTAGTTTTGAGTTGCATTTCTCTAATGATTAGCAATGTTGAGCATCCTTTCATGTGTTTGCTGGCAATCTGTATATATTCTCTGGAGAAATGTCTATTTAGGTCTTCTGCCCATTTTTGGATTGGGTTGTTTGTTTTTTTGATATTGAGCTGCATGAGCTGCTTGTATATTTTGGAGATTAATCCTCTGTCAGTTGCTTCATTTGCAAATATTTTCTCCCATTCCGAGGGTTGTCTTTTTATCTTGTTTATGGTTTCCTTTGCTGTGCAAAAGCTTTTAAGTTTCGTTAGGTCCCATTTGTTTATTTTTGTTTTTATATGCATTTCTCTAGGATGTGGATCAAAAAGGATCTTGCTGTGATTTATTTCATAGAGTGTTCTGCCTATATTTTCCTCTAAGAGTTTTACAGTGTCTGGCCTTACATTTAGGTCTTTAATCCATTTTGAGTTTATTTTTGTGTATGGTGTTAGGGAGTGTTCTAATTTCATTCTTTTACATGTAGCTGTCCAGTTTTCCCAGCACCACTTATTGAATAGGCTGTATATTCTCCGTTATATATTCTTGCCTCCTTTATTAAAGATAAGGTGACCATATGTTCATGGGTTTATCTCTGGGCTTTCTATCCTGTTCCATTGATCTATATTTCTGGCTTTGTGCCAGTACCATACTGTCTTGATTACTGTAGCTTTGTATTATATCGTCTGAAGTCTGGGAGCCTGATTCCTCCAGCTCCGTTTTTCTTTCTCAAGATTGCTTTGGCTATTCGGGGTCTTTTGTGTTTCCATACAAATTGTGAAATTTTTTGTTCTGGTTCTGTGAAAAATGCCATTGGTAGGTTTGATAGGGATTGCATTGAATCTGTAGATTGCTTTGGGTAGTATAGTCATTTTCACAATGTTGATTCTTCCAATACAAGAACATGGTATACCTTTCCATCTGTTTGTATCATCTTTATTTCATCAGTGTCTTATAGTTTTCTGAGTACAGGTCTTTTGTCTCCTTAGGTGGGTTTATTCCTAGGTATTTTATTCCTTTGGTTGCAGTGGTAAATGGGAGTGTTTCCTTAATTTCTCTTTCAGATTTTTCATCATTAGTGTATAGGAATGCCAGAGATTCCTGTGCATTAATTTTGTATCCTGCTACCTTACCAGATTCATTGATTAGCTCCAGTAGTTTTCTGGTAGCATCTTTAGGATTCTCTATGTATAATATCATGTCATCTTCAAACAGTGACAGTTTTACTTCTTCTTTTCGGATTTGGATTCCTTTTATTTCTTTTTCTTCTCTGATTGCTGTGGCTAAAACTTCCAAAACTATGTTGAATAACAGTGGTGAGAGTGGGCAACCTTGTCTTTTTCCTGATCTTGGTGGAAATGGTTTCAGTTTTTCACCATTGAGAACAATGTTGGCTGTGGGTTTGTCATATATGGCCTTTATTATGTTGAGGAAAGTTCCCTCTATGCCTACTTTCTGGAAAGTTTTTATCATAAATGGGTGTTGAATTTTGTCAGAAGCTTTTTCTGCATCTATTGAGATGATCATATGGTTTTTATTCTTCAATTTGTTAATATGGTGTATCACATTGATTGATTTGCATATATTGAAGAATCCTTGCATTCCTGGGGTAAACCCCACTTGATCATGGTGTATGATCCTTTTAATGTGCTGTTGGATTCTGTTTGCTAGCATTTTGTTGAGGATTTTTGCATCTATGTTCATCAGTGATATTGGTCTGTAGTTTTCTTTTTTTGTGACATCTTTGTCTGGTTTTGGTATCAGGGTGAGGTGGCCTCGTAGAATGAATCTGGGATGTTCCTCCCTCTGCTATATTTTGGAAGAGTTTGAGAATATAGGTGTTAGCTCTTCTCTAAATATTTCATAGAGTTCACCTGTGAAGCCATCTGGTCCTGGGCTTTTGTTTGTGGAAGATTTTTAATCACAGGTTCAATTTCAGTGCTTGTAATTGGTCTGTTTATATTTTCTATTTCTTCCTGGTTCAGCCTCAGAAAGTTGTGCTTTTCTAAGAATTTGTCCATTTCTTCCAGGTTGTTCATTTTATTGGCATAGAGTTGCCTGTAGTAATCTCTCACGATGCTTTGTAGTTCTGCAGTGTCAGTTACTTCTCCTTTTTCATGTCTAATTCTGTTGATTTGAGTCTTCTCCCTTTTTTTCTTGATGAGTCTGGCTAATGGTTTATCAGTTTTGTTTATCTTCTCAAAGAACCAGCTTTTAGTTTTGCTGATCTTTGCTATCGTTTGCTTCTTTTTTTTTTTTCATTTATTTCTGATCTATCTCTTTTTTTTTTTTTTTTTTTTTTTTTTGTGGTACATGGGCCTCTCACTGTTGTGGCCTGTCCCATTGCGGGGCACAGGCTCTGGATGTGCAGGCTCCGCAGCCATGGCTCACGGGCCCAGCCGTTCTGCGGCATGTGGGATCTTCCCGGACCGGGGCATGAACCCGTGTCCCCTGCATCAGCAGGCGGACTCTCAACAACTGCGCCACCAGGGAAGCCCTTTATGATCTCTTTACTCTGCTAATTTTGGGGGTTTTTTGTTCTTCATTCTCTAATTGCTTTAGGTGTAAGGTTAGCTTGTTTACTTGAGATTTTTCTTGTTTTTCAAGGTAGGATTGTATTGCTATAAATTTCCCTTAGAACTGCTTTTGCTGCATCCCGTAAGTTTTGTGTTGTCATAATTTCGTTGTCATTTTTTTCTAGGTATTTTTTGGTTTCCTCTTTGATTTCATCAGTGATCTCTTGGTTATTTAGTAGCATATTGTTTAGCCTCCATGTGTTTGTATTTTTTACATTTTTTTCCCTGTAATTCATATCTAGTCTCACAGTGTTGTGGTCAGAAAAGATACTTGATATGATTTCAATTTTCTTAAATTTACCAAGGCGTGATCTATGACCCAAGATATGATCTATGCTGGAGAATGTTCCATGAGCACTTGAGAAGAAAGTGTATTCTGTTTTGGATGGACTGTCCTATAAATATCTACTAAGTCCACCATCTTTAATGTGTCATTTAAAGTTTGTGTTTCCTTATTTATTTTTACTTTGGATGATCTGTCCATTGCTAAAAGTGGGGTGTTAAAGTCCCCTACTATGATTGTGTTACTGCTGATTTCCCCCCTTTTATGGCTGTTAGCATTTGCCTTATGTATTGAGGTGCTCCTGTGTTGGGTGCATAAATATTTACAATTGTTATATCTTCTTCTTGGATTGATCCCTTGATCATTATGTAGTGTCCTTCTTTGTCTCTTGTAATAGTCTTTATTTTAAAGTCCATTTTTTCTGATATGAGAATTGCTACTCCAGCTTTCTTTTGATTTCCCTTTGCATGGAATATCTTTTTCCATCCCCTCACTTTCAGTCTGCATGTGTCCCTAGGTCTGAAGTGGGTCTCTTGTAGACAGCATATATATGGGTCTTGTTTTTGTATCCAGTCAGCTGGTCTATGTCTTTTGGTTGGAGCATTTAATCCATTTACATTTTAGGTAATTATCAAGATGTATGTTCCTATTACCATTTTCTTAATTGTTTTGGGTTTGTTATTGTAGGTCTTTCCCTTCTCTTGTGTTTCCTGCCTAGAGAAGTTCCTTTAGCATTTATTGTAAAGCTGGTTTGGTGGTGCTGAATTCTCTTAGCTTTTTCTTGTCTGTGAAGGTTTTAACTTCTCCGTCGAATCTGAATGAGCTCCTTGCTGGGTAGAGTAATCTTGGTTGTAGGTTTTTCCCTTTCATCATTTTAAATATATCCTGCCATTTCCTTCTGGCTCACAGAGTTTCTGCTGAAAGATCAGCTGTTAACTTTATGGGGCATTCCCTTGTACATTATTTGTTGTTTTTCCCTTGCTGCTTTTAATATTTTTTCTTTGTATTTAATTTTTGATAGTTTGATTAATATGTGTCTTGGCATGTTTCTCCTTGGATTTATCCTCTATGGGACTCTGCACTTCCTGGACTTGATTGACTACTTTGTTTCCCATATTAGGGAAGTTTTCAACTCTAATCTCTTCAAATATTTTCTCAGTCTGTTTCTTTTTCTCTTCTCCTTCTGGGATCCCTATAATTTGAATGTTGGTGTGTCTAACATTGTCCCAGAGGTCTCTGGGTCTGTCCTCAATTCTTTTCATTTTTTTTCTTTATTCTTCTCTGCAGTAGTTATTTCCACTCTTTTATCTTCCAGATCACTTATCCGTTCTTCTCCCTCAGTTATTCTGCTATTGATTCCTGCTAGAGAATTTTTAATTTCATTTATTGTGTTGTTCATCATTGTTTGTTTGCTCTTTAGTTCTTCTATGTCCTTGTTAAATGTTTCTTGTATTTTTTCCATTGTATTTGCAAGATTTGGATCATCTTTACTATCATTACTCTGAATTCCTTTTCAGGTAGACTGCCTATTTCCTCTTCATTTGTTTGGTCTGGTGGGTTTTTACCTTGTTCCTTCATCTGCCGTGTATTTCTCTGTCTTCTAATTTTGCTTAACTTGCTCTGTTTGGGGTCTCCGTTTTTCAGGCTGCAGGTTCATAGTTCCTGTTGTTTTTGGTGTCTGCCCCCAGAGGGTAAGGTTGGTTCAGTTGGTTGTGTAGGTTTCCTGGTGGAGGGGACTGGTGCCTCTGTTCTTGTGGATGAGGCTAGACCTTGTCTTTCTGGAGAGCAGGACCATTCCCGGTGGTGTGTTTTGGGGTGTCTGTGAACTTATGATTTTAGGCAGCCTCTCTGCTAATGGGTGGGGTTGTGTTCCTGCCTTGCTAGTTATTTGGCATACGGTGTCCAGCACTGTAGCTTGCTGGTCATTGAGTGCAGCTGGGTCTTGGTGTTGAAACGGAGATCTCTGGGAGAGCTCTTGCTGATTGATATTACATGGAGCCGGTAGGTCTCTGGTGGACTAATGTCCTGAACTCAGCTCTCCCACCTCAGAGGTTCAGGTCTGACATCTGGCCAGATCACCAAGACTGTGTCAGCCACACAGCTCAGAAGAAAAGGGAGAAAAATAAATAAATAAATAAAGTTATTAAAATAAAAATTATTAAAATAAAAAAGTAATAAAGAAAAGAAGAGAGCAACCAAACCAATAAACAACTCCACCAATGATAGCAAGCACTAAAAACTAAACTAATATAAACATAAAAATCAGAAACTAGTCAGTCGCATACAGCAAACCCCAGGTCTATAGCTGCTCCCAAAGTCTACCACCTCAATTTTGGGTTGATTCGTTGTCTCTTCAGGCATTCTAGAAATGCAGTGTACCTCAAGTTGATTGTGGGGATTTAATCCGCTGCTCCTGAGGCTGCTGGGAGAGATTTCCCTTTCTCTTCTTTGTTCGCACAGCTCTTGGGGTTCAGCTTTGGATGTGGCCCCACCTCTGCATGTCGGTTGCCCTCTGGCATCTGTTATTTGCCCAGACAGGACGGGTTAAAGGAGCAGCTGATTCAGGGGCTCTGGCTCACTCAGGCTGGGGCGAGGGAAGGGTATGGAATGTGGGGCAAGCCTGCAGTGGCAGAGGCCATTGTGACATTGCAACAGCCTGAGGTGCGCCATGCGTTCTCCCGGGGAAGTTGCCCCTGGATCATGGGACCCTGGCAGTGGCGGGCTGCACAGGCTCCCGGGAGGGGACGTGTGGACAGTGACCTGTGCTCGCACACAGGCTTCTTGGTGGCGGCAGCAGCAGCCTTAGCGTTTCATGCCCATCTCTGGGGTCTGCACTGATAGCCTCAGCTCGTGCCCATCTCTGGAGCTCGTTTAGGTGGTACTCTGAATGCCCTCTCCTCACGCACCCCTGAAACAATGGTCTCTTGCCTTTTAGGCAGGTCCAGACTTTTTCCCGGACTCCCTCCTGGCTAGCTGTGGCGCACCAGCCCCCTTCAGGCTGTGTTCATGCAGCCAACCCCAGTCCTCTCCCTCAGGCCACTTACTACTAATGTGATTTTATTTCATTATCTGTAAAGTGGGTCCAAAATTCCTCCTAGAGTTGTTAAAAAGAATTAAATGAGATCTTATGCATAGACCTCTTAGAACTTTGCCTGACCTTGTAATTGCTGCTTACGCGTTAGCTGTTATTATTATTCCCACTTATAAAATTTTTGGTAAATCATTTCTTCTTTCTGAACCTCCGTTTTCCCATCTGAAGTAGTAATAAAATCTGTCCTCCTGTGCTGTGGGGATTCGATGAGCAGCTGTGTGTGCAGGACTGGTGTGGGGTAAGCCCTCAACCCTGGCAGCGGTTGCCCTACTGCCTGGGGGCAGGAGCCCTGCCCTGACCTCCTTCCCTCGAGAGTTCCGGCAGGAGCCGGCCAAAGGTTTAGCAACTAAAATCACAGGACTCCCAGTCAAACTTGAATCACAGATCAACAAGTAGTTTCTTATCATGTGTCAGACAGTGCATGGGACATACTTATGTAAAGAATTGTTCACTGCTGATGCACAATTCAAATTGAATGGGAAATCCTGCCTTTTATACGGCAAGCCTGCACGAGAAACTAGTGTGCGGCTCGGAAGGTAATTATGGTCCGAGGCAGCAGGGGCCAGGGCAGAGGTGCCCGTGGGTTCCAGCTTGTTCTCTGCTCTTCTCTGCATCCCTGTGTCCCCACTGCTGGCCCTGCTGGCAGCCTCCTGCCTCCCGGCCACGAGCTATCCCTTGACGGTCCTGCCTCAGCATCTGGATGTGTCTGGCGTGTCCTTACCCACGCATTAGGCTTCCCAGCTTTTCCAACGTCGCATAAGGTGAATTCTCACCATAACCCATGGCGGTCCTCTTGGTTCTGAGCCCCGCCAGCTCCCCACAGCCCACATCGGTCCCAAATGCGGCAGCCTGTGGCATCTGAGAGGTCTTTAAACCTCTTGTCTGTTCTCCCACCTTCAGGATCCCTTTCCTGGGGTGAAAAAACAAACTCATCGCAGGTTTGGTTTAGGACGAGCTCCGACAACCCCGCTTCTCTCCTCTCAGTGTGAAGAGCAGCCCGATCAGAGACCTGGGGATGCTCATGACACGTCCTCCTTTCAACAGCATCTCGGAGATCTGCGCAAAACCCGAGCGGAAGAGCATCTCCAATTACTCATGGTTCTGGACATAGCGCAGTCTGGGACGGTTCTGGAAGCAGGCTGGCTCCAGCCAGTTCCTTGCAGCCTGGAGACGCGGCGTGGGTGGAATCCTCTCCCTGCCCCACCCCAAGGCTTCGTTCACCATAATCATCTCCCAGTGTGACGTCCCCACCCCTCCCTTTCCCAGGCTGCTCCCCTTGGGGTCTTCCAGTCTCAGGAAATGGAAATTCCATTATTCCGGTTCCTCGGACCCAAACTTTTGAGTCCTTCTAGTCTCTCTCTCTCTCACATCCGATCCATCGGCAAATCCCTTAAGGATTGGGCAGAACCTGACGGCGTCTCATCCCTCCCGCCACTTCCGCCCTAGTCCAAGCGGCCACCGTCCCTCCCTCGCTGATCTCCCAGCCCCCGCCTTGCTACCCCCCAACTGCCCCCCCCATACAGCAGCAGAGTAAGCCTTTTATTAAAGACATCACTCTGCTCAAAACCCTCTAGCGTCTCCCTTCTCACGCAGAATAAAATCTCCCAGCCCTGGCCTCTGCTTTCAAGACCCTAGGTGGTCTGGCCCCCGCTGCTCCCTGACCCCTTCCCCCGCGCGGCACTCTCCCTGTTTCAGACACACTGGCCCCCTTGCTGCGCCTTGAATACACACACCCGTCCCAGCCCTTCTCATCCCAGCTTTGCACTTGCGGGCTGGTCCTCCCGGATGAAACCTTCTCTCCCCCGCCCCCCAGTTCTCAACGTCTTCGCCCAAATGTCCCCTCACCCAAGAGGGCTCCACTCACGTGGCCTTACGTTTCCCTCCTGGCGCTGGACTCCGTGTGGACCACCGCCCCGCCCTCATCACAGACGGATGCTTTCACGTCGGCAGATGCGGAAGGAATGCGTCACACACCGGTGGAGAGGCAGCGGGCTGGCCAGCCCCACGGGCCCCAACACTGCCAGTGAAACACACTGCACGTCCTCAGGCGGCCGGAGGGAATCACTGAGAGCGAACCAAGTTCCTGGGCATTTGTGCCCGCTCTCCTCATGTCTGCTGGCCAGCTCGCTTTGATTCTGTGCTCTTTACATCTGTTAATTCCTCCTCTTCCTTCTCTTTGTGTTGCCACAGTATCTGCTGGCCACAGAACACTCGCAGGTATTTAAAAGGACAGCCTTGCCCCCCAGTAACAGGAATGATGAAAGGTTTTGCTCAGTGGCCTTGGCTGTCAAGGCGGTTCCCTATCCTTAGGTCACTTCGACCCGTGTGCCCCACAGCCATTCTCGGAGGTCGAAGGGACACATATTCTGTCCATTCTGCAGTTAGAAATCCGAGGTGTGCAGAGTTAAACGCTTTCCCTTAATCTCACAGCAGCTGCGTGGTAGAGGTGATGCAAATCCATTGTTTCTTCCTTGTTTCTAATTTTAAAAATATATAGTAAATAAAGAGAAGTTTAAGACAAAATGCTAAGAGGAAAACTGTCCATAACCCCTTGCCTCCAATACAGCTCTTCTTGTTCCCCACCAGGCCTTGCTCGTGTGACAGGCATCTCTCATAACTGTACTAAGAAGTATGACTCAGCCTTGTTAGAAATAACTTGTCAGGTGGCCACATAGCCTCGCAATAATCATTTTTAACGACTGCAAAATAGTCCAACAAGTAAAAATTCCAAATGATCTGCCTTCAGGTTATTTCTCTATATTTTTAAACTACCACATTGCAGAGGAAATGTTTGAGTTGTATTGTTGTCTTTCTTTTGAGCCCAGGTGTTCTGGGTTGATGTGTCCCTCCAAATATATGTTGAAGTGCTAACCCTCAGTACCTCTGAATGTGACTTTCTTTGGAAATAGGGTCTTTGCAGATGTCATCAAGTTAAGATGAGGTCCTTAAGGTGGGTGCTAGGCCAATGACTGGTGTCTTTAGAAGAAGAGAAAACGCCACAGAAGCAGAGACTGGAGGGAGGCGTCTATAAGCCAAGGACTGCCAGCCACCTCCAGAAGCCGGGAGAGGGACTGAAGGATCCCTCCAGAGCCTTCAGAGAGAACGTGACCCTGCCAGCGCCTTGATTCAGGCTCTGGCCTCCAGACGTTGAGAGAAGACATTTCTGTGGTTGTTAAGCCTCCCAGCTTGCGGCTTTGTTGCCATCGCCCCAGGGAACCCACACAGACTCTAATTCTGATATTCTGTCACATACACCACATACACCCGCATCCCATGACTCTGCCTTGCTGGCCGGGGGTGACTGTTGGCACCAGGAGAGCTGGTACAGGTCCAGCCACCCTGGGAAGGGGCTGTCGCTGTGGTTCAGCCTCCAACAGGCTACACAGGAGCAGAGGCCTCGGCCTTCCTCCAGCCTGGCCGGCAGGGTCCTCTGTAAAAGGATGGACTCCGAAGATTTTGCCTGTCAAGCTCAGCCGGGGTGACCTCGGCACCCAGCCTCACGTCCTTTCTCTGCACTTGGCTGTGTGCCCTCAGCACCCGGGTCTGGAGCTGAGCTCCTGTGTTGAGACACAGGTATGCAGCTCGGCCAGGCCCTAAGTGACGTCCCAGCGGGGCCTGGGACACTGCCTGCGCCTGCTTAACTCTGGATGTCATTTGTGTTCCAGACGGTGCGGCGGCAGGAGCGCAGCCAGGGTGCGGTTCGAGCCCTGATCCGAGGGACGCCCTGCTGTGGGCTTGCCTCTGACCCACAGAAACTGCATCATCGCTTCAGCGCACCTACCCACGCCAGCCCTGAATTAACGGCACATCTCCCCTGACTGGCTCGCGGCATTGCCACGTTCACAGGTGCTCTCTGGTGGCACAGAAAGACGAGTCCCCCCTCCCTTTGGGTCAGTGTCTCTGCCTGGACTCAGAGCTAAGCTGGAGGTATTAGCTGGGCCTTCAGAGACATGAAATCCTCTACCAGCTCTGGTCCCTGCAGAGGTAGGAATAGGAGGCTGGACGTTCAGGTCCTGCGGGAACTGGGCGAGCCTCTTCCTATAAAAGACGCTTCTGGTCCTTGGCGCAGGGCTTTGCCCTTCTTTCAACCTCCTTGACAATGGCCTGTAGGGGCTTTTTTTCTTACATGCATGACAGATGGGGAGGTAGGGTGTGGGCTCTGGGTGGGGTCTAGTCTCAGCCTCTCACCGGCTTGGTGACCCAGCCTCAGTGGAGCCCTGACACCGCCCAGCCCCTCCTCGGACAGGGGATGTTGGCTTGGTAGTGGTGGGTGAGTGTGTGAGCTCTGGGAAACAGCTCTTGAGAGCTTGCAGGTCCCATGATCAGCTCTTTGATTTTTATGGCTGGAACGGATTTCCGAGTGAGTGTCTGGTCAGCGCCTTTACAAATGAATGGAAGTGGAGGTGGAGAGGTATGTGACGTGACACAGTCTCCTGGGTTCCCTGCACCGTGCTTTGTCCCTGTCCCACATTTGGGATGGAAAAACCCCTGGCTGTGGGGTTAGTGAAAATCGATGTTATTATTGACATCCCCCGCAGGGAGTACATGAGCCTGTCCAGCGGGGATGGCGGCTGGACACTGCCTTTCCCCAGGGGTCTGTACACGTGGATGGTGACAGCCTGCGGGCTACCCCCTGAGGCGGGGCGGGGAGTCTCCCTGAGCCACTGCTTCCAGAAGCCTGAAGTAACCCAGAAACGCCATGTGCAGGTTGGAGACGGGGTTCGGGTGGCCCCCGGGGGAGGCCCTTGTGGCCAGGCGCTGCCGAGGAGGAACCGCCGAGAAGGGAGCCAGCTCCCTGGGGAAGGGGCTGAGCCCAGAGGCTGGGCCACTCGCCTGGGGCAGGGAGGGCTGGACACCACCCTCCAACTCTCATCTTCTCTCAAAATGTAAAGGCTCTCACCAACTGGGCTGCGACCCTCTGGGCGTGAAGATTGTGTTTGCTATTGTTTGGAGCTTCCCACAAAGGACAGGGAAGAGATGCTGATGGGTGACTTGGGAGGTAGAAGGGAGACCCGGGTATTTCAGGGGCAGCTTTGAGCCAGAGCCCACTGGACCCTGCGAGTGGCTTTCCTCTTGCTCTCTTCCCTTACTCCCCTTTTCTCCTCCAAAAATCCCCTCCCCCCAGCAGTCTGCGAGCGGGGCTGTCCCCTCCCCACTCCGCTCCTTGCTGCTCCTCGAAGCAGTTTGTGTTCAGGGCTTCCTTCCGGGACGCAGGACTCTGAACACCCACCAGGCCTGTTCAGTGGCATGAACCTGAACCCTGTGGGGTCAGGCAAGCTCTAGGGGTCCCCCCACCTACAGCCCCCTTCCAGCAGCTCCTCTGGCCCACTCTGCCTTCCTCCACGCCCAAGGTCCATGGCAGGTCTTGGGAGAACTGTCCTACTACTCAAAACTGTGTTTAACGCCTAGCTTCACGAAGACAGGACTTTCGTACAAGGTTCCTTGAAAATGGTTACAGCCCTGCAGACACAGGGGCACAGAGCAGGCAGACACAGCGGAGATTTCTGTATCTACCAGGGCACATCCACGTGCCGGGACACAGCTCTACAGAGTCCCAAGCCACAGACAAGTCGGGCTGAAGCTTTGCCCCCTGCGCACCGCGTCCGTGTTTTCAGCCCAGTGTAGCCAGAATTCCCACGGTGGCTGCAGAGAGAGCCAGCCTGCGCCCGGTGACGTGCAGCACGCCTGGCAGCGGGCCTGAGCGCCTGGGGGCGGATGCAAAAGGGATAACGGAGCACCTGCTCTCCTTCTGGGGTGTGGCAGGTGGATTTTATTGGTGGGCACGAGCCCTTCCACCCTGCCTCTCCCAGGGGCGTCAGGTTTGCCCCGGTTGCTGTTTTGTTTAGGGCGAGGATGTTAAGGGCGGAGGGTGATATTTACAAGGTGGTGTGAACATTTTACCCTTCAGTTGAAGGGCAGGAAGAGGCAGCAGCTGCCCTACAGCAGGAAGTGACACCTCCAGACTGGTAGGGGAGGGTTTCGCCAGGCAGTTGCTATGTCTTTGATGTCGCCTGCCCTTTTCTCTCTCCCCGACCACTGGACAGCTGGGTGGGCTTAGGGGGAGGCGGGGGCAGGCTTCCGTTTCCAGGAAAGCAGCCTTGGCAAAGGTCACTCCGGACAAGCTGAGCAGGGACCTGGGACTCCTGAGTCCCTCCCTGCCTGATCCGAGACTCGAGTTTGGCCCCTGGCCTCATCCCCATCCTCTGTGGCCACTTCCAGCCTCTCTAGGTGAATCCTAGCCCCGTGGCAACTCCAGCAAGAGGCCACCCTGGGGTCATGCGTATTAATTTACCACAGGGGAAAGGAGCTGCGCATCTGTGTTACTGTGTGGAGAGGGTCGAAAAAGAAATGCCCTAAGTGCACTTAAAGAGTTAAGGAGCCTGATTTAAAACAGGGAAGAGGAAAGCCTTTAAAAAACTTAGTTTTTAATGTGATTTATAGGTTCTTTTTCTATATTCACCTATCAAACGGATTATTTCCTACCCTCAAGGATAAGCAGAAGAAGAAACGTATTAGAATATATATTTTGAAGTATATATAACTTTTAAGTAAATATTTGTTTGGCCAAGACCTACTATTATGTGGTGGTAATTTATTATACTCTAATTCTCCTATGAAATTATTCTTATCTCTATATTTGCTTTTTACAGCTGCTTAAAATGAGTTGATGAACATGGTAGCAAGAGTGTTCACCACTAGTGCTAGTACAGTACAGCCAGTAGTCACACGTAGCTATTTAGCATGTGAAATGTTCATCTGAATTGAAATGTGGTGTAAGTGGAAAACACTCACTAGATTTAAAAGTCTTATTAAGAAAAAAAATCTCATTAATAATTTTTTTATTGATTACATGTTGAAAATAATATTTGAATGTATTGGGTTAAATAAAATATGCTAGTAACATTAAAAAACTTACTTTTTAGAAATTAAAAATGTCTTAAAAATAACATTTTTTTTTCTTATTATAAAAGATGAAATGTTTACTGTAGGAAATCTAGAAGTGAGAGAAAAGTTTCAGGATAAAGCAAAAAATCATTTTGAATTCCGCCAGAAACTGATAACCAACCTTTATTAACTTTATGGTTTAGTCTTGATCAACAGACAGACACACAGACACATAAACAGACACCCCTTCACTCATGAAGGAGACCATCCTACAAATACAGCATACATCCTCTTATTTTCATATAAAATTCCATTATCAGCATTTTCCCCTGTCTTTGAAAACGTGAAGTTTTAACAGCTACCTGCCGTTCCACAGAAAGGCCAAGCCATTTTATTTGGAAAATTTAATTTAAATGGACTGAAATGTACAATTTTGTCTTACAAGGCAGAATAAAAAATGTGCCACCCTGCACCTCAGTTTTCCCCATCTCTAAAGTGGGATAACATGGCCTTAGTTCAGGTGGCTGGTGTGGCCTTTAATTAACATTTAGGAAAGGCCTTGCAATTCATGGGTAAAAGATTGCTGCTCAAGATTTTGTGTCATTGTTCGTAATTATTATAATTTTCTAATTATGGGCAATTAGCACATCACAGGACAACAGAGAGGAATTTATTTGGGAGTCGATCTGCATCTTGGTCTTGCTTGAGCTGGCAATGGGGGTTCAGGAGGCCCATGATTTTCTTCCGGGCTGGAGAGACAAGGGTCAGCCAGGAGGCATCCGTCCTAAATGGGCGGAGGTAACTGCTGGCATCCCGTGCTGCCGAGGGTGGAGTGGGGTGGTGGGGAGGAACGCCACACACACACACTCACACACACACACACACCTACTCACACACACACTCACACACACACCTACTCACACACACAGTCACACACACAACACACTCACACAACCTACTCACACATGCACTCACACAACACACACTCTCACACAATACACACACTCACACAACACGCACACACTCACACTCACACACACACTCACACACTCACTCACACACACACACCTACTCACACACACACTCACACAACACACACAACACACTCACACAACCTACTCACACTCACACAACACACACTCTCACAATACACACACACAACACACACTCACACTCTCACACACCTACTCACACACACAGTCACACAACACACACACACAACACACTCATACAACCTACTCACACACGCACTCACACAACACACACTCTCACACAATACATACACTCACACAACACACACACACACATGCACACGGACTCACACACAACACACGCACACACACAACACACTCACACACCTATTCACACACACCCACACACTCACACACTCACACTCCTACTCACACACACTCACAACACACTCTCACACACACCTACCCCCCCACACAACACACCCGCACTCACACACACGCACACGGACTCTCACACTCACACACACAACACACTCACACAACACATGCACACACTCACATACACCTACTCTCACACACTCACACAACACAACACACACATGCACGCACACACACGCACACACACTCTCACTCTCACACACCTACTCACACACTCACTCACACTCACACACCTACTCACACACGCACTCACACAACACACGCACGCACACACACACACACGGACTCACACACAACACACGCACACACCTACTCACATACACCCACACACTCACACACACACTCACGCACACTCACACAACACACTCACACTCTCACACACACCTACTCACACACACTCACATAACACACTCTCACACACTCACACACACCTACTCACACACAACACACACGCACTCACACACACGCACATGGACTCTCACACTCACACACACAACACACGCACACACTCACACACACCTACTCACACACACACGCCCTCACACACACGCACACAGGCTCACATAACACTCTCACGCTCACACACAGGCACACACACGTTCACACAGTCACACACTCACACACACTCACACACACAAATGGCGTTGGGGGGCAGGGTGCAACTGGGCTTTCCCCCATGCAGGGTGGTCACTCGCCATTCCCCTTTGCTGTCCTGATTTTCATCTCTTAGAACACATAGATAATTCCAGGATTTTCATCAGAAGCCTTTAGAGGCCAAAGGTGTATTGGTTCACTTAGACTTTTCACAGATTTTTCTAATGGCCCGTGAGCTATGTCATGGCCATGACTTTGGATGCTTCAGAAATTCTCAGACATGACCAACGGGGCCTCTCAACATCTTCATAAAATGAGAGAAAGAGGCAGAGCAGAGCATTTAGCATTTAGCCACAGTTTGTAGAAACGTTTCAAGTCCATCTCCTGAGGGATGATGAGCATATTTTCTCACCCTCAAATCAGGACACATGGTCTGACCAAGGCCTGTCTTCCTGATCTGGGAGAACAGGTATGTAAAAGCTAAGGAGATGGAACATTTGCAATGGACACTAACCTGGAGACTCCAGGCCACATGGTCACCTTGCACTTGGGAGCAATGTCCACAGTCCTCGGAAATTCTTAACACCTTAGCCCGCTTTTCGGAATGTTCAGGATCCTGCAGGTTTCCTGATGTCAATTTCACAGGTACTGGCGACCCTTAGGCGCAGTGATGACTATTGCACCTGCTTCGTTCCTAACAGCAGTCCTGACACTGCTTTCCCCTTGGGTGTGGGGCACTGGGGAAAGGCTGTTTAGACCATTTTTGAATCAACATCTAGTTCTGGGGGACAGATTTAAACCTGAGATCATTGAGGGGTTCCGATTGTTGGTTGATCCAGATTTTGGCTGGGACCCATGGGCTACGGAAGATAAACACGGATGTATCCCACATAGACAGACTGTCTCTATGGACATCCAATAATGGCTTATTCCAAGCCTAAGCGGACCCCTTAGATTCATTATCAGACTTTGAAAAAGAAGTTGGGATGGTTTCAATCCTTCACAAAACAAAGGACGAGGTGGGTGGAGGGCAGCCACATCCTTCTTCTCCAATCGAGATAAACTGATAGAACTATTGTTCCCGTAGAACAAGATTAACTGGTCCTGAGCAAATTGAAGCGCTTCTGCCAATTTGAGGCTGCATGACTCTAGCTCGGCCCTTCTCAGATTTTGAAATACTGAGTTCTTTTTCACTTCTCACATCTAGGCTTTGTGATTATAAGCCAGCATGTCTTCATTTTACCAAAATATCTCAGACTGAGATGTTGAGTGCCCCATCATTCCTTGATCTCTGGAAACAGCGGGCTAATAGGAAACATAAATCTCGTAAAAGTTTTCTCATTTACCAGATCAGATATCTCCAAAGTGGGTGCATGCGCTTCCAGGACTCTGTAAGACAATCCGATGCAGGCGTTCAGGAAGAAAATGCCAGAATGTCCATTTATATGTTTCTCACTTTCACCTTGTTGATTTTTTGAGTGTGTTTTATAACATACACAATGTAGTGTAACTGAGCATAATGTTTTTGTTACTGGTAGAAGTGCTGTAGACCGGGGGTCAGCATACATTGGCCCACAGGCCAAAATCAGCCCGCCCTCTGTTTTTGTATGGCCCACAAGCTAACAACGGTGTTTACATATTTAAATGGTTGGGGAAAAAAATCAAAAGAAGAACAGTTTTTTTGTGACCCATGGAAATTCCATGAAATTTCAATGTTAGCATTGTCCATAAATAAAGTTCTACTAGAACATATTCAGGCCCATTCACTTCCATGGGATCGGTGCTGTTTCTGCATACTCTGATGGCAGATCTCAGTAGCTACAAAAAGACCAAATGGCCCTAAAAGCCAAAAATATTTTCCAGCTGGTCCTTAAAGAGAAAGTCTACCACCCCTGCCCTTGGACTGTTGGCGTCAGGTCCTGACACAGTAATTTTTGTACCGACTCACCTTTGTGGAAAGAGTATTTATTTTTTAAATTGAAGTATGGTTGATTTACAATGTTGTGTTAGTTGTAGGTGTGCAGCAAAGTGATTCAGTTATACATCGATACGTATGCGTTCTTTTTCAAATTCTTTTCCATTATGGTTCATCACAGGATATTGAATATAGTTCCCTGTGCTATACAGCAGGTTTTTGTTGGTTATTTATTTTATAAATATATGGTAGTGTGTATATGTTAATCCCAAGCTCCTAATTTATCCCTTTCCCCCTTTCCCCTTTGGTAACCGTAAGTTTGTTTTCTTTGTCTGCGAGTCTGTTTCTGTTTTGTAAATAAGTTCATTGGTATCATTTTTTTAGATTCCACATATAAGTGATGTTGTAGGCTGTTTGTCTTTCTCTTTCTGGCTGACTTCACTTAGTATGATCATCTCTAGGTCCATCCGTGTTGCTGCACATGGCATTATTTCATTCTTTTTCATGGCTGAGTAATATTCCACTGTATATATGTACCACATCTTCTGGAAGGAGTATTCTTAAGCTGGGTAAGTGTAACTTCCTTAAGAAATTTGCAGCGTGTGTCTTGGAGGACCTCTGCAGAACATTTTGCAGGTCAGGTGGGAGGTGGTGGAGGAAAAGCAGGGGAAAGCTGAGAAGCTTTCTCAAGAAAGTCCTGAAGTCAGACTTGAAAAAACCAAGAAACTGCACAGAGAGCTGATGGTAGAATAGGAACACATCCAGGACGAGTGGTCCTTGTTCCTTCAACCTATTATTGTCTTTGGATGTCAGTGCTGGAGTCACCCCCTAGTTAGAGAGGCATCACCACGGTCGTGTTAGTGGTCCCACTGCCTGCACTATGCTTACCCAGCTCCCGTCCCCTCGTGTGTGTTTATTTCTCCCCATAACCTCCCTGGGAGTGATGTTTCCATGGGTTAAGCTGTCTTGGGATCAGTTCACTTCCCTTTCGACACATGAAAGAAAAACAGTCAAGCCCTCATCCACATGGGAGGACCTTCCAAGCAAAGCCAGGTGTATGATCACAGGTATTTTTTACTCTGTGTATTTTTTTAAACCAAGAATGGAGGCGAATACTTGGGTCCAGCCGCTGCACCTCAGTGGACCCAAAAATGCAACCTTGCTTGTCAGACTCCCGTTTGATCACCGCTCTGCTACTGTGTATAGGAAGATTTAGGTCAAGGAGCCCTGTTTATGTTGAAGGTTCGCTGAAGCACTACAGGCTCCTGCCAAGGGGTAAAAAGTTCATCTCAGCAGGATTTTTTTTTTTTTTTGGTAGATGTCCAAAAAAGCGGCTCTGGAGAACCCAAGTGAGAGAGGGTATTCTGTTTAGAAAACTGGTTAGTCTCCAGTCGACCTGAGAGGGACCAGAGGCCCTGTAACTGGATTCTGAGTCTGTGCCATTCACTGAGGGACAGTCCAGTAGGATAGTAAGAGGAAAACCTCTGGGTGCTGATGAGAAAAAAATGGCTCCCATCGGGCAACCCTAACTCAGGGAAGATGGACGGTTTCATTGCAGGAGGAAGATGTGTTCCGTGACATTCACTGGACTCAGCTCACACACCTCACGTAGCTCTGAATAAACGTTGCTTACTAATACTATGGGGTGACTTAAGCAGAAGGGCGTATGAATCAAACTTTCCAGGAAAGCAATAACCACCCCAGTGGGCAGAGTGCCCACTTCTCCTTTGCTTGCCCAGTGGTGACCGCGAACGAGATTTCTGTGGGGACGGGTGGTGCCTGTAGACGAGCAGCCGGGAAATGCAAATCTCTGGATGTTAGTGATCATGTTGGAAGTTTTGTTTTCATGGAAAGCGGGCGTGGTGACCCGTGGGGTGACTCGAGGGCCAGATATCCCCGCCCCTTGAAGCCGGTCTTCCGGGATGCTTGGTGACAATGTCAGCGGATGCAGGAATTGGAGCTCCAGGCCCTGCTGTGGAGACAGGGCCCACTTGCAAGGTCAGAGGAAATGGACTGACATTTCCCCTTTTGCTAAAAGTATTTTAAAAGTGTGAAACAATGGCCACGTTAAAGAAATAAATGGAAAAACTCCCAATCCACCCCTGTAAGATGATGACTATTTTCATTTAAAAATATTAACTTCTTTGAATTTTAATACACTCTCAGGAATGGGGCACACACATTTTTTTGCACAGGGAACCCTCGCAAAGAGTGAAATCATGGTTCTTTCTGCAACTGGTGGCAGGAAGGCCTTTTCTTCTTCCTCGAGTCTGCCTGCCGTGTGTCTCTGTGGACAAGGTTGGGGCAGAAGGTTGTACTGGGCTCCTGTGTCCGTATACAGGGCCAGGGCAGGTGACAGTGGAGGGCTGTCAGGGCCCCAAAGCAACACACCCAGTGCTTTCATTCGATGTGTTAACCTGTTAACGTGTTAGCAGTCACGAAGCTGCCCAGCTCACCTGCCCACAGCTGCTTCCGAAGGACCGTCTAACTGTGTCCTGATGGCTGTGCCCTGGAAGCGCCCTCCATCCCCACCTGCCCACGTGCAGGGCCCTAGTCTCCTGCAGACATGCTTTAGGCTGAAGGGAATGAGCTAGAAGTGGAGGTGCCACTAGGAAGAATGGTGATGCGTGTGCACACCTGGGAGCATGTATGGGAGCATGAATGTGAGCTCGTGAGAGTGTGCGTATATGAGTGTGTGAGTGTGAGCATGTGTGCGTGTGTGTGTGCGTGCACGCAGTGTGGCTGCAGCAGGCTTGTCTCATAAGCCCAGCCCTGAAGGCAATTCCCAGAACAGCTGTTCCCAGAACGTTCCGGGGAGCATCACTACGGAAGCTCAGGGCTTCTCTGGCTGAGCCTACAGTGAACACCCGATCGTGCAGGTGGACCAATCCTGCTGCTGCATTTGTTCTAAGCCGTGTACGACGCTGCCTTACAGGCGCATCTTGCAAAGGGAATGGTTTGCTTTGCCTGAAACCGAGTCTGGGGAGGTGGGGAGGGACAGGTACCTAGAGAGGAGGATTTCCACGTGGCCCCAGCGAGCCCCTCCACGCCTCTACCCAGGGGTGTCCAGGGAGTCTGGCCGTAGAGTAGTTCCCGGGAAAAGCCTCTGCAACAGGGATGAGATCATCTTGCATTCTCCCGGGAGAGCATCCTCTGTCAGGGGAGGCGGGGCACCCCTCGTCTGGCTGAGCTGATGAGCGGGGGCAGGCAGGCTCCCAGCAGTGATGGGCTGTTGGTGCACCTGCAGCGGCAAAGCTCAGGGACCAGGAAGCATTCATGCATCCATACTTTTATTCAGGAAACTAGCGGAGGAGATTTTAAAAAGAACATCAGAAACATCTAAAATGAACGCAACTTTGCCATCACGCAGAGCTGTATTGTGGGGTGAGCGAGCAGCTGAATGAGGGGCCGGTGTAGGTGGGGTGGCAGGGCCCCCAGGGGAGGGCCTCGGGGGCCCTCCTCAGGGCTCCGTCCTGAATGTGCCTCTCGCTCCGGCCCCTTTTGCCTTTGGCAAGTTCGTGATCGCCAGGGGTCCCAGGTGCCTGCGCTGCCCTGCTTCTTCCCATCTGAGCTCTACCTCCACGTGGGTGACTTACATCTCCGCGCGGGTGTGTGCCAGGCCCCCAGACTCAGCGGGTCCAGACCACACGCACGGCCTCCCTCCCTTCCCCTGTCCTCGCTCCTCCCCTGGGGACGTGGCCCCTGTTTCTTGGAGTCATAACTCCCTACGATAGCTAACGTATGTGCAGCTGGGTTACAGGGTGCTTTGGATTCTGGTTAAACCTTGTTCTGGGCGTGTCTGTGAGGGTTGTTTTCTGGATGGGCTGAGCATTTAATCGGTAGATTGAGTATAGCAGGTTGCCCTCCCAGGGTGGGTGTGGCTCAGCCCATCCTTTGAGGGTCCAAATAGAACAAAAGATGGAGGAAGGGGGCCTTTGCTCTCTCTGCTGGACATTTCGAGCTTGGACATCGACCTTCTGCAGACTCTGACCAAAACTGCACTGTCAGCTCCCCTGGGTCTCCAGCTCGCTGACTGCAGGTGCAGGGACTTCTCAGCCTCTGTAACTACTGGAGCCAAATCCTTATACATATATTCTAAGTCTGGTTTCTTGAGAGACGCTGGCTAATAGCCACTGCCTTCCTCTTCCACGACCTGAGTCCTGTGCCTCTGGCCCAGCCTCCAGTATCTCCCGGAGGACCAAGCATCTCCCACCTGGATGGCCCAGATGACCAACTCATGGCCACCCAGGTGAGAGATGGGAGCTCGTTAGGCATCCTGATCGGAACGTTTGCTTCTCATTCCAAAAGGGTGGCCCCTATCTCCCCTGTAGGTGACATCCCCTGCCCCGTTCCCCCCAGGGCCCCAGCCCACCGGTCATCTTGTAGCACAGGGCGTTCTCTTCCTTTTCTGCACTCACATTAATTGTAGTTAAATAGCCACGCGGGTAACTGTGGAGTTTCTCCCGAACACTGGGCTCTGTGAGAGCACAGCGCCTCTGTCCTGTGAACGCCACTGCCCCCAGCCCTCTCCAGGGTGGGCTCCATAAGGGTTAGGGCGTGACTGATGGAGTCTCCAGGGGCACGAGGGGGAAGGGAATTCCTGGAACAGGCAGAGTGTGAACGCAGCGGCCCTGGCACGTTTGAGAAACCGTGTGAGCTGGACACGGCAGGCGTGTGGAGGGAGGGGCTGGCGATGGCAGGGGGACCATGGCCCGGAGGGCTCAGCGCATTGCTCCCTGGGGCCTGGATGCACCCGGGAGCGAGGGGAGTAAGGATGCAAAGCGGGGGAGTGACTGGCTGGGGGATGTCGAGTGGGAGGCCGGGCGGCAGGACAGGTGGGCGCTGATGCCACGTGAGCCTGAGCCTGGGGAGGGGGCCTGGCTTTAGGGGCCTATTCAGGGTCAGGTTCTGTGAGTTGGTGCAGGAACAGGACAGGTGTCAGGAATAAGGGGACTGGAGTAGCTTGGGGTGGCATTCCATCCTAGCGTGGCCTCCTCAGGACACTTGAGGGTGAACCTCCAGGTCTGAATATTCAAAACGATATTTCTATTTAGGGGGGGCGTGGGGTTGGCCCCTCAGCTCCTTTTCCCCATCTTGGAAGTTGGCGATCGGCTCTTTTATTTATACAATTAACGTGCTTCCAGAGCAACGAGAACCACTCTACCTTCCCAGCACATTACCATTTGTGCAAATCAGTCGTCTGTGGGCATCTGAGGTGATTCCACTTCCTTTCTCTGCCTCCCACCCCAAAACACCACAGAAGCTCCAGAGAGCGAATCCGTGTTCCTCAGTGGGAGAGGGGGCTTGACAGGACTGGGACAGAACCCACGGTTGGCGCTCTGCCCCCGGGTGTAGGACACCGCCAGCTCTGCTTGCATCCCCAGGGGAGGCTTCAGGCGCCAGGGGCTGCATTTTCCATCGACCCATCTTGCCTGGCCGGGTGGGGAGCGAGCAAAGCCTGGAGGTGCTGGAGGATGTCGCGGGGAGCCGTGTCCCGAGAGACCAAGCTTGCCCAGGCGAATGGCTGCCCCGAACAAAAGTGCTTTCTGATCTTCAGATGCGAACGAGCAGATGCACGGTGGGTTGCGGGGGATGGGGTTAAAACAAAAGCCAAGAAGTCCCTTCCCCTGGAGAGCCTGTCCCCACCCCTCTCAGACCTCAACCTCCCACCACACCTACTGCCCAGACCAGGGTCTCCCAGCTCTTTGGAAAATGAGGGTCCTTGTGATTCGACACATCTTGAAGACCCACAGGATCTGGGCATTTGTCGATTGAGAAAAGGTGTCGATGGTCAGAAAGGTGTTGTAAATTCCTAACTCTTTCAAGGAAGGTGGGTTTCGTCAATTCCAACAATCCTAATCCTTACATGTTATCAAAAAACAGTTCACTGTACTTGTTGAGTTTTCAGATGGTGCCTGATTGGCCTCTGTGCCCACAGCCCCCTTGTCATAATTCTGTGCTTCCTAAGCCCAGGCCTGTGGTTCACTCAGCGGGGGTGTTACCTAAGCTGCTCAGTGAGCTCACCGCGTTCCTGAGTTTGTTGTTGGGTGAATATATGTCCTGTCTTCCCGGGGGGCTTTGTAAGCCTTCTTGAGGGGCAGGGATGATGCCAGGCGGCAGGTGCCTTGTGTAGCGAAGGTGAAAACGCAGGCATGTTGTTAAGATGACATGGTAGCAGGACCAGAAGGGTCAGATGCTGAGACCCAAGTGTTTGGGGAAAAACAAATCTCTGATGCAAACCTACATTGTGATACACTACTCAGCCATATGAAAGAATGAAATAATACCATTTGCAGCAACATGGATGGACCTAGAGATGATCATGCTAAGTGAAGTAAGTCAGAAAGAGAAAGACAGATATCATATGATATCTCTTATATGTGGAATCTAAAATACAACACAAATGAATCTATCTACGAAATGGAAACAGACTCATGGACATAGAGATCAGACTTGTGGTTGCTAAGGGGCGGGGGGAGGGAGAGGGATGGACTGGGAATTTGGGGTTGGTAGATGCAAACTATTTACTTATAGGATGGATAAACAACAAGGTCCTACTGTATAGCACAGAGAACTATACTCAATATCCCGTGATAAACCATAATGGAAAAGAATATAAAAATGAGAATGTAAATATGTGTATAACTGAGTTACTTTGCTGTACAGCAGAAATTGGAACAGCATTGTAAATCAACTATTAAAAAAAGACCTAGGGCTTCCCTGGTGGTGCAGTGGTTGAGAGTCTGCCTGCCGATGCAGGGGACACGGGTTCGTGCCCCGGTCCGGGAAGATCCCACATGCCGCGGAGCGGCTGGGCCCGTGAGCCATGGCCGCTGAGCCTGCGCGTCCGGAGCCTGTGCTCCGCAACGGGAGAGGCCACAACAGTGAGAGGCCCGCGTACCGAAAACAAACAAACAAACAAACAAAACCTACATTGTGGTCACACAAGAAGAAACAGTCATTCAGGATGCAGAGGTGGACACAAATAAGGGCATCTAGAGGTATATTTTTAAAGAAAAAATGGGCACGGGTAGGAAAATGGTCAGAGCTCGAAATTCCGTCCTGGAGCCCAGGGATAAAGGTGAGAGCCAATTGTGTTAGAACCTTCCAGAATAAAAAAAAAAAGGAAACTCACCCTTCGTAGAGCAGAAGACTTGCAGAGACTACGGTGGGGTATGGGAGTAGGGTGGGGGCAGTAGTCCTGAAAACAAAAGTGACAGAATGACAGGGAAGAAAAAAGAGAAAAAGGAGGTTTACATTGGGACAGCTCCGCATCCAGTTGGGACGGAACCGGAAGCAGGCTAGAGGGTGTCGGGAAGAGTCATGACCTCCTCAGAAAAGCTGAATTATGACAACTAGACCTACTGCTGATAAAACGTTCTTCTCCAAAGAAGATAGCTATTCGGCCCATTATTCATTGGCATTCAGAAATTCTCTTGTTCACGTTAGATCGGGCCTCTAGTTCTTACGTTTTGGGAACCATGGAAGCTTTGGAAGTGCCCACAGACCCCTGGCCTCAGAGCCCTCCTCTCCCGTGCTGTCCAGGGCCAATTGCCTTTCTGAGTGCAAAGTGCGCTATGGTTCGGGAGGAGGATGCCAGCCAGGAAGTCGCAGGCATCAGGGGTTGTCCTGGCTCTGCTTGGGGACCCTGGGTGTTGCTCTGCCCCCTGGGCCTTCAGGGTTGGACTTGATTGCCTCTGAAGTCCCTTGCAGGTTAGGTGTGTCTTCTATTCTAGAAACCACCTCCGAATGATTCTTTCCTGTAGAGTTGATGACTTGTGAGAGTGTGGATCAGGCAATACGGATGCCATCTCTAACTTTGTCCCGATCAGCTGTGTGACTTCGGGCAAGTTGCTTAACCTCTCTGGGCCCTAGTTTTTCTCATCTGTGAAATGCAGTTAATAAGTTTTTGGTTTTTTTTTTAATCTCAAAGTTTGTTGGGAGGATTAAGTGCTCAGTGAATGATGTGAGCTCTCCAGCATAGAGCAGCATCAGGGGCTGTGTGTTATATGATTGGTCAAAAGGGACCTGTTCCAAAGTGAAACAGGCAGCAGGTGAAAATATGTGCAGAAATGCCCTTGGTTCAATTAAATGCTGCAAGATCTGCTTGAATTCCAGTTTCTATTATAATAGTTTGAATATTCATCATTTTCTCAGGCTTTCCTTAGGGGCAGAATCTCCTGGAGGGCTTGTTAAAACCCAGATTTCAGTTTCTGATTCAGAAAACTCACCTCTGAGGTGAGGTCCAAGAGTCTGCATTTCTAACGAGCTCCCGGGGGATGCTGACGCTTCTGGTTGGGAAAATACACCTTGAGAACCACTGGATTACGGATTATATCCTGACGTTTATTTTTTATCCCTCCAAATTTGAGTAGTGCTCAGATCCCACTTAAAGGAGGAAAAATCAAGGATTCTCTCATTTGTAAAACACTGAGTTAGTCTTAGATATGAATCTATCCTTCAACTGTGAATTTGTGAAGGTAGAATCATTTTTTACATTTATATTACCACTGAAATGAAGACATAAAATTGAAACATTTTTCTGGAAAAGATGCAGCCCACTGAATACAACCTTAGAAACGTTACTCCACAACAGAAACATTGCTAATTCTTCACGTACCCTTAAGAGTGGTGAGGAAGGAGGGGAAAGGAGGGGGTGGGGAGGGGCTGATTTGAACCTTGAGCCCCTCTCCTCGCTGAGTGGCTTTGGGTTGCACCCAGGGACCTCGGTCCTTGGATGTGAAGCGATGTGTGGGGTGTGTGTCCACGTGAGGCTCTGGATCTTGCTGGCTGCTGGGGGCAATACAGAAGCTTCCGTGGGCCTGGTCAGGCCGGCAGGGTTCTCAGCTGAGGAAGGAGCCAGTGGGAAGCTGGGTGGGATGGGCAGGAGGTGCCAGGGCCCTGGGGTGAGCTTTCCCGTCGTTCTGTGCTGCTGGCGAGCTCCTCCATCTAGTTTAGGTTAAAAAAAGAGAAACATTTCAAGCTCAAAGTCAAGAGTTCCCCAGGGACAGCTGGCTACGCCGTGGAGACTTGCATTGCTTGGGTTAATTCTGTATTCTTTTTTTTTTTGTCCATCAAGTGTCACTCACTGAAGGTTAGAGTGATTCCCTGGATACTTCACACTTTAAACACTTCTGATCTAAACCTTGAATCTCTTGGCCACACAACAAGTGGTGTTTCTTCCAAGTGATCGGCCTCCCATAATGTTCTGCTGGACTTTCCTTCGTAGAGAACCCTGTCGTGGGGACCTGTCATCTGCCCTCTCCTTTCTGACCCAGGGGGACCATCTCAGCTGTCTTGCGATACATTCTGATAAGTGATGAGACTGATGCTTGCGTGTGTAGTGTGTATAGCTGTGTGGCATCCTCACTCCTATTGTCACCACCAGCCGTCACAAGCCAGCCTCTCGTGAGGGTGTTTTCAACCCTCATCTCTCTCCGTAAGACCAGTGGGAAAACTCTGGCTGAGAATGAACCGATTTGCCCAGAAGCCCAGCCAGGACTTCCGACCCCAAACGCAGGCCTTTCCAATACGGAGAGTTATCTAACTTGGGAAGCCATCTACCCAGAAACTAAGTTGTTAGACGTGCTGTACAAACAGACTCTGAGGAATGGGGCCACGGACATTACAGAAACGTGCCTTTCCCAGCTTGTACAGAGCTCAGGAAACACTGCAGTGGTACCTCCAGCATGAACTAAGTCAAACTGGGTGAGCCTGCATCCCACCCTCCTCCACCCCCCAAATTTGTGTCCACCCCCAAATTCACGTCCACCCCCAAATTCACATCCACCCCCAAATTCACGTCCACCCCCAAATTCACATCCACCCCCCAATTCATGTCCACCCCCCAATTCACATCCACCCCCCAAATACACGTCCACCCCCCAATTCACATCCACCCCCCAATTCATGTCCACCCCCCAATTCACATCCACCCCCCAAATACATGTCCACCCCCCAATTCACATCCACCCCCCAAATTCACGTCCACCCCCCAAATTCACGTCCACCCCCCAATTCATGTCCACCCCCCAAATTCGTGTCCACCCCCAAATTCACATCCAGCCCCCAAATTCACGTCCATCCCCCAAATTCACGTCCACCCTCAATTCACATCCACCCCCCAATTCATGTCCACCCCCAAATTCACGTCCACCCTCAATTCATGGCCACCCCCCAAATTCGTGTCCATCCCCCAAATTCACGTCCACCCCCCAAATTCGTATCTACCCCCCAAATTCGTGTCCACCCCCGAAATTCGTGTCCACCCAGAACCTTAGATTGTGGCCTTATTTGGAAATAGGGTCTTTGCAGGTATAATTAGTTAGGTGGGGATGAGGTCAGGCTGGATTAGGGTGGACTCTAAATCCAGTGACTGGTGTCCTTATGAGAAGAGGAGGGGACACAGAGGCCCGCAGGGATGAAGGTGCCCGAGGATGGAGACGAGGGTCGGGTTGATGTGGCCACGAGCCGGGAGCCGCCAGAGGCTGGAGGGGCTGGAGGGGCTGGAAGCATCCTGCCCTGGAGCCTTCAGAGGGCTGCGGCCTCTGACACCATGATGTCGGGACTTCTGGCTCTAGAGCTGTTCAAAGTCCCTTTGCTGTGCAGCCCTAGGATATGAATACAGCAGGGAAGTCTTTTTTCCAGGGACTCGGGTGTCCAAATGCATAAAAATAAACACATTCCTGCGATGGCCGGGAAGAGGCCCTGGGCTCCACTTCCCTCCCTCCTCACTGGTTTTCTCCGGGCTAAGCCTTCGCGGGTGCGGGCGGGCAGGCAGGTGGGAGGCCTGGCTGGGCCACGTCACAAGCTGGGTGTAAATCTTGGTGTGTTGGGCTTGTTCTTTTCCTTTTTGCCTGGTAGTGGTAGCTGCTTGTGTTTAAGAGATAAGGGAAAGGGAGGAAGTCGGGGGAGAGGGGACTTGAGCGCAGAGGACAGAGATGGAATTACTGCCAGAAATAGTGACCCAGTGGTGTCTCCTTGATGCCAATGCCCGGAATGGCCTTTGCCAGGTGATCAGAGTCAGAGACCTGTGCTGTCGCAGCTCTGCCTCTCATTACGTGACCTCCAGCAGGACACGGCTATGAGCTGCCTCAGTTTCCTCAGCTGAGAAATGGGCTAATGACTTGCACAAACGTGCATCCTGGGTGAGGATAAAGTGACTGAGTGCAGGTGTGAGACTATTGTCTCGTCTGTCAAGTGCTTTCAATGGTAGTGACATCACGGTTGCCTTGGTAACAGATGTTGCCGTTTGGCAAATTCCCAGCCAACAACTGAGCTGTGATACTTGACCTGGGTGTCACGGATCCCGTTCTCACCCCCCAGGGTTGTCTTCAATGCAGGTGAACTTGTGCATCCAGGCACGAGGCGGCTCCGAGGGCATCACACACACACACACACACGCACACGTGACACACGTACCCTGAATCACTCCGTCATGCCCTGTGCTATGGTGACGTGGACAGGGTGATAGATGCGTGTGACCACCCCAGGGAGCCACACCGACCTTTCACCTTTGCTTTTGAAAAAGGTTTCTGGGACTTGGAGCTTTTAGACAATGACTCCTTCCTCTATAAGATACTATCTCCTGACAAGACCTTCTGAGCCATGGGGAGGGAGCGATGGAATATTTTCAGAGTATTGGCCCTTTTGAACGACTGAGAAACCAAAGACCAAGGTTTGAAAATGAGGATTCTGAGCATGTGATTCTCCTGGGCAGGGGTGCAGAATCATCTCTTCCTTTGGGGATCTGCTCTCTCGGAAGTTGGGTACTTGCCAACTGTGCAATCGGCTCCCTGAAGGATGGTCACCTTCTTTCATGTTGGGTTGCAAAGAAAGTAAGTTACTCAAGGTCACAAGGCTACTTAGCACCAAAGCCGCGACGGAGAGAGTGTCAATCAAAGAGCTCACCTGTGCTGAGCCCCTGCTGTGAGCCAGTCCTCGCTCAGTGACCTCCGTGCACGAGTTTGGTGACTCTTCACGACCTCCGTGATACAGGCTTTATCCCCATTTCACAGCTGAGGACACTGAGGCAGAGAGGAAAAATAATCAGGAGCGAGGCAGTGTGGTTCCAGAGCTCCAGTTCTTAACACAATATCCTCCTGCCCTCCCCCCCATACCCAAAATCAAGCTGCCTGGGCCATCCCGCCGCACAAGGAAATGGGAGGGATGCTGCTTGGACTGGGGCTGACGCTTGGCCCTGCAACCCACCCGCTGTAGGACCCAGGGTTGAGCACTTAACCTCTGACCCTGGGTAAATTACTGAACCTCCACAAGACTCAGTGTATTCTTCTGTAAAATGGGCATCCTGGCAGATACCTCATCGGCTGCTGTGAAGATTAATTGCATGATGTGTGTAGAGCCCCTGTCAGATTTTATTCCCAAGAGACCTTATCTATTCTTCCTCCTTCAAGACTGGAAGTGTCACCTCTGAGGCCTTGCTGCCTGGCCGTGCTAACTCTGCGAGCGTGATCGATTAATCAGATGAAGGCAGTCTTGGACATTTCAAGGATTCTGCGAGAAACCACCCACACATCTTATTGCCTTGGCCTAATCAGCATGAGAGCTTTTCTCTATATTTATCGTTTTGGTGTTTCTTTATCCCCGACCTGAGGTCGATTTTGCTCAGCTGTGCGATCAGTAGAGCTGCAGTGTCGTCCTGCATCTGGCCCGACTGGTTTGGCCTGGGCCTTCAGATGCTACGTCCGTGACCAGGCCTTTAGACTCAGCAGGGAGCCCCACGTCCCGCCCATTAGGTGGGTATCAGGGCTTCCCAGCAGGTATCTCCTCCCTGGGACACCCTCCGCTCCCCACCCAGGGCTTCCCTCCAGCATCCTGGTACCCAGCACCTGCCGGGGCCTTCCCATCCCTCTGACCGCTGACTAAGTCTGGTAGGGGTGGAGTAGGGCCCTTCCTCTGTCTCTGATGCCCTGCAGCTACTCAGCCTCTGCTGCTGCTTATGGCCTGTGAGCGGGGTCAGTGGGAGGTGAAGGCCCTAGAACAAGACACAGCAGCCCCAGGGCTCACCCTGGCAGCAGCCTGAGTTTCAGGTTGTCATTATCTAGTGAAATAATTACAGGCCAGAAAGGCCATTCTCGTGATTTGGGCCACAGCTCCTCCCAGAAAGCCTCTTCCTAGCTGAGAAATGTTGGCTACCCTGAGGACATCAGATCCCCCCATTGCATCCCATTCCCATTTTTCTGAGCCTAGAAATGAACGTTGGCCCCAATATATTCTGTGTCATTCAAAAAATTACTCATAGGAAGGGGGAATTACACAAGTGCATATGAAGTGTCCACCATATGATGGTACCTTCTGGGTTCTATAAGGGACACAAAGGCAAATCAGACATCATCTTGTCCTCGAGACCTCTGGCATAGCAAGGATACGTGTGCGCGTACACACACACACACACACACACACACACACACACACACACAGAATATAACGTTGCAGTAATTCTGTTATTGTAGTAACAATTTACCACGAATTTAGTAGCTTAAAACGACACAAGTTTCTTCTCTTACTTCCTGGTAGTCACAAGTCTGACCCAGGGCTCCTTGGTCTAAAAACGAGGTGTCAACCTCGGATGCGTTTCTTTCTGGAGGTTCTGTTTTCTTGCGTTTTCCACCTTCTAGCGGCTCCTCGGCTGGTGGTCCCTCCGTCCATCTCTGACTCTTATTCCTCGCCGTTATGTCTCTCTCTGACCACAGCTGGGACAGGGCCTCTGCTAATCACAGGACACCTGTGATTAGATTGGGCCCAACTGGGTCATCCAGGATACCCACCCGGTCTGCACCCAAGCACACCTGCCAGGGCCCTTTGCCATGTAATGTAACGAAGTCACAGTTTCCAGGGATTAGGACGTCGGCATAATCTGGGGAGGGGGGAGCATTATTCTGCCTACCGGAGATATATGTATACGTAAGTAGTAACTACAGTATGATATAAACTTGAGCTGGTATATGGATACCTATAAATAGTAATTTTAATATAATGTAGTTTAGTTATTCCAGCTGCTCAGGGTGCTTGTCTAGGGGAAGTAGGTGTTCTGGACCTGGGTTGGCAGGTGGCAGCAGTAGGGGTAGGGTGGGGAAGATTAGTTTGGGAAAGCACACATTCAAATAACAATAAAATATGGTGTATATTTATCTATTATCTATCTATCTATCTATTATCTATCTATCATCTACCTATCATCTATCTATCTATCTATCTATCTATCATCTATCTATCATCTACCTATCATCTATCTATCTATCTATCTATCATCTATCATCTACCTATCATCTATCTATCTATCTATCTATCTATCTACCTATCATCTATCTATCTACCTACCTACCTCTCTATCATCTACCTATCATCTATCTATCTATCTATCTATCTATCTATCTATCTATTTATCATCTATCATCTACCTATCATCTATCTATCTATCTATCTATCTATCTATCTATCATCTACCTATCATCTGTCTATCTATCATCTACCTATCATCTATCTATCTATCTATCTATCTATCTATCTATCTATCTATCTATCTATCTATCTATCATCTATCTATCATCTACCTATCATCTATCTATCTATCTATCTATCTATCTATCTATCATCTACCTATCATCTATCTATCTATCTATCTACCTACCTCTCTGTCTATCATCTATCTATCATCTACCTATCATCTATCTATCTATCTATCATCTATCATCTACCTATCATCTATCTATCTATCTATCTATCTATCTATCTATCTATCTATCTACCTACCTACCTCTCTGTCTATCATCTAACTAATTTTACGTGTTGCTCACAAGAAATCATAGTTGAGGAACAGTTCTTGCTTTACGGGTACCAGAGGAGGAGGGGTGATTTTTATACTTGGGAGCTGGAAAGTCTTCGAGGGGGAGGCATGCTTGGAGGACTTGAGGCTGGGCCTTGGCGGACAGGAGTGGGTTGGACCCATGGAGATAGGAGATCAGGATGGTCAGGGACCAGAGGGAAGACGTACTGGGCAGCTGAGGGGATCTGACTCTGTCAGGTGGGCTGTAGTAGAGGATTTCACAAGGGGCAAAGGAAAGATAAATTAGGGAGGTTAGGGCCTCCTCAAGGATGCAGGCCCTGGGCAACTTGCAGAGATTTGGAGCAAAACAGTGAAACACCCAGGAGCAACGGGGCCTGGTTCCAGCAGCAGGAGTCAGATGTGCTGATGGAAGGCTGGACCCCACAGCGGGTACCTGGGCGAGGTTGGTGGGGGGCATGAGGGCCTGTCAGGGGCCAGAGGAGGGGCAGGTCTACTGGGGGCATCTGGGTCTCTGCTGTAGATGCCTTGGGTCCCTGGGGATCAGCTTTGAGAAGGTGACTTGGATGCACGCCTGGGAGGAAGTCGGGGTGACTGGATGGATCTGATGGGATGGGTTTTAGGGTTCCCTGTTCAAATGCTGCAAAGAAGTGGGAGGATGGCAGGTCACCACGGGGTGTGTGGCCACATCACAGAGAGGACGGCCACCCCTCTTTCAGTGTGGGCAGGAAGCACGGGAGAGAAACCTGTGATACCGGGATAGGTTTTTGTTTGTTAAGCATTCATTCCTCAGCGTGGTGATGACAGGTTGGCACAGGAAGCTGGATGGCCAGCGGGGTTTTCTGTGTGTTTCTCCTGAGAGGGTGTCCTTATCCATCGTGGTGTCAGCAGCCCCTCCCAGCTGTTGGCAGTGCAGATTCTCTGGCCTAACCCAGAGCTCCTGAATCAGAAGCACTGGGGTGCCGCCCAGACATCTGAGTTTCCCAAGCCCTCCAGGGGAGGTCGATGCCCCTCAGGTTGGAGAACCACCATCCTATTGCCTTCCTGTCTCTCAGTCACTCCTCTCTGTCCTTCTCCCGTCCAGTCCTGCCCCATGGCCAATGCCACATCTTCACAGATCTGACACTTGGCAATTACCATTGTGACAGGCTCTGGTGGGGCTTAAGGCTTCAGAGGAGAGTCACTCAGGTGATTCAAGGTGAGATCGTCTGTCCTGTAGGAGAGTCGGGGGACAATGAATGAGCACCACCTCCCTCCCAGTAGGTGGTAGCCAGGTGAGGGCAAGATCACCCCTCCCCCGGCAGCATGAGGGATTCAGATGGGACGGAAACAGGACCTCTTTCGGGATGCGATGTCCAGGGTGTGATGTCGACTCCCCCGCTCTGGATATCCCTAAAAGCAGGGTGATTGCCATCCATGGTGAGCCCGCCTGAGGGCGGGAAAACGGACTTCATGACCTTGTATGGTCCTGAACCATTCAGAGTGTCTGCGATCTTACCGTCAGCTTCATTTCTGTCTGGAACATTCCACGGAGGACTTGGTGGGATTGAGAATGAGGCTTTTCTTACAAATGCAAACCTCCATTAGGGCTGCGGTGGGAACCTATGATGATGTCGAATAGAACTGTGGGTGCTGCTGGCCCCGCTGCGCCCCTGTTCACCTGCGTCGTGTGCAGCTCCATCTGAGGCTGGACCATGGCTAGAGCGGGCCGTGCCACGCAGGGCCAAAGAGGTCTGGGGTGAGAATATAATCATGCTGTGATGTGATGGTTTCTATAAAAAGTGCATCACCCATGAAGTCTTTCACTTTGCTTTCCAATTGGAAAAAGACACTTCTTATTTTCCCTCCTGTCGGCTGTCAATATCTTCCTCAGGTATTCCTTTTAATAGCACAGAAAAATCAAAGACACCTGAAAGAAAGGCCGGCACCTAAAGAACGAAGAGGTGGGTACCAATGCTGCTCTGTACCAGGGCTGAGCAGACGGTCAGGAGGAGTGGTGATCGGGCGGTGGCAGGGACGAGGTGGGTAGAGTGAGGGCCGGGGCTCTGGGTTGGGTGCCGGCTCCACCACTTACCAGTGTGAGCACAGGTAAGAGGAAGGAGAGGGGAAAGGAGGCTGCAGCTCCTGCCCAGAGCCCTCCCCACCTGAGGCCACGGTGACCCAGTAGCCTCCTTGCCCCCGCCCTGCTCTGATGGGATGTACTAAGGAAAGACTTGGCGTAAAAATGCTGCTGACCTTTCTTTTTAAGGAACTCCTTTATTTATTTATTTATTTTTTGCTGTGTTGGGTCTTCGCTTCTGTGCAAGGGCTTTCTCTAGTTGCGGCGAGCGGGGGCCATTCTTCATCGCGGTACGCGGGCCTCTCACTATCGCGGTCTCTCCAGTTGCGGAGCACAGGCTCCAGATGCGCAGGCTCAGTAGTTGTGGCTCACGGGCCTAGTTGCTCCGCGGCATGTGGGATCCTCCCAGACCAGGGCTCGAACCCGTGTCCCCTGCATTGACAGGCAGATTCTCAACCACTGCGCCACCAGGGAAGTCCTCCTTCCGTTTTAAGGCTGAACACTCTTCTATTGTATGGATGGATAGACCACATTTTCTTTATCCATTCATCCACTGATGGACACTTGGATTGTTTCTACCTTTTGGCTATTATAAATAGTGAGCATTGGTGTGCAAATATCTGTTTGAGTCCTTGCTTTCAATTCTTTTGGGTATATATCCAGAAGTGGATTTGCTGGGTCATATGGTAATGTTGCTTAATTTTTTGAGGACCAGCCATACTATTTTCCATAGCAGCTGCACCGTCTTACATTTGTACCAGCCATGCGCAAGGATTCCAGTTTCCCCACATCCTCGCCAAATTTGTTATTTTCTGATTTTTTTTTTAATAGTAGCCACCCTAATGGGTGTAAAGTGGTATTGCATGGTGGGATTTGCATTTCCCTAATCATTAGCGATGCTGCCTGTCTTTTCATGTGCTATTGGCCATCTGTATATCTTTTTTTATTTTTTTGGCTGCGCCGCGTGTGAGATCTTAGTTCCCTGACCAGGGATCGAACCCGAACCCTCTGAAGTGGAAGGGCAGAGTCCTAACCACTGGACCACCGGGGAAGTTCCTATGTATCTTCTTTGAAGAAATGCCTATTCAAGTGCTTTATCTATTTTTGAAGCCGGTCTCTGATTTTACCTGCAGTTGGAAGGCTGGCTAGTTGAGCTCTAAGATGTCAATGTTTTAAAAAAGATTTTCTTTTAGAATTTTCTTTGAAGGAAAGAAACTTGTTTCTGTAATTGGCTGGGCAATGTTATACTTAGGCAAAAATGTTTCTGTACCATATTTCTTCTGTCTCTAGCGGGAGGCAGGGCCTTCACCTCTTGCTGGTTCCTTGCCTTCCCGGTGTGCCCAGAGAGTTTGTGATTTGCTGAAGCCAACATTCCTTTGTGGAACTGGAGCAAAAAGGAAGATTTTTGTGAGGCCCCAGAAAGCAAGTGGCTGAAACCACTGAAAGTATCAGCTGTGGTTAACAGGGCGGAATGGCCAAGGCAGAGGGGGGAGGCTTGATGCTCTATCCTACGCCTAACTCTTGGCTTTGAGAACTATTTGTAAGAAAATCTTTAATCTTTTTTGTTATTCTTAGCCAATAGGCACTTTTTTTGTGTGTGTGTGGTACGCGTGCCTCTCACTGCTGTGGCCTCTCCCGTTGTGGAGCACAGGCTCCGGACGCACAGGCTCAGCGGCCATGGCTCACGGGCCCAGCCGTTCCGCGGCATGTGGGATCCTCCCGGACTGGGGCACGAACCTGCGTCCCCTGCATCGGCAGGCGGACTCTCAACCACTGTGCCACCAGGGAAGCCCCAACAGGCACATATTAATGCTGTTTATTGTCAGAAAGATTTTGGAAAAACTCTATGGTTGGTTAAATGGATTAAAACATATATAAAAATTGGACATAATTGTTTGGGATGGTTGATAGTAAGGGGGCTGTGCAGGTGTGGAGGCAGGGAGCTTATGGGAACTCTGTATTTTCCAGTCAGTTTTGCTCTAAATAAAGTCTATTAAGAAAGAAAGGACTTTTGAAAAGGAGATCTCCTACCACGTCAGCACCAAACCTACAGAGATCGTATCATAAATTAAGCAGTAATACAAAGCACATCTTCTGAGAGGCGTAGCTTGAATAACTAAGGCTTTATCTTCAAAGCTAGATTGATATCTGTTGTTTGGCTTGAAGTGGGAGATACACAGCTTTACTAAAGGAATAACATCTGTAGTGGTAGGCCCCAAGGACAGTTCATTCATTTGCCGGTACGCACGCACACACACATACGTGCAATGCCCATACACGTGTGCTGCATGCAAAGCTGGGGAGGCTGAACGTTCCAAGGCAACAGCTACTCATTCACTGTGTCTGGATCGCAGGGTAGATAAGGCTTTTGGTGTGTGTGCTTACTATGAAATTCACTCCCCTTCTCCTTAACCAAGAGTTTCTTTGGCTTTGAGGCGCGTCCTGACTCTACTGTCGCCCACCACCGCGGCTGAGCGGGCCTGGGTCTTTCTCTATTCATCGCCTCTTGGTGGGTTCTTACTCACTGTAGTTCTTACCATAGACCACAGCCGCCTTCTTGAAGTTCTCTTGGTTTCTGGGATACCATTTTTTCTTGATTTGCCTTTTATTCCTCTGACTCTCAGGGAAGCCTGCCCTGGCTCTCCCTGTGTTGGTTAGATGGCCCACTGAAGTGGGATAATTTGAGGAGAACTTAATAAACGGACAATTTACCAGCTTGGGGGCAGGGTGGTGCAGCACCCCAGAACCAGCAATAGTGGGGAGCCCTTGCTGACTCTTGGTCCGAAAGCCGAAAGGGGGGGAGCAGTTTTATCATTGACAGAACCTGGAGAGAGAGCTCAAGGAAGTGCATCTCTGAAAGCAACCCAGCAGGGAAGATTGTGGGGGGGAATAAATACCACAACACCTTCCTCTCTGTGAACTTCTGATGTGCTCCCAACAGAGGCTGGCAGGTGGGGGCCATTGATGCATTTCACCCCCAGGACCCTGTGGCAGAGTGCAGAGTGGAAAAGCAGGGACAGTGAACCTACAGGGGCAAGCAGAAGCATGCGGCCACTGCCGTACCTGATACGGGCTGAATTATGTCCCCCCCCCAAATCCATATGTTGAAGTCCTAACCCCCAGGACCTCAGAATATGGCCTTATTTGAAGATCAAGTCTTTAAAGAGATAATTAAGGTAAATGAGGTCACTAGGGTGGGCCCTAATCCAATCTTCCTGGTGTCCTTATAAGAAAAGAGATTAGGGCACAGACACACACAGAGGGAAGACCCTGTAAGAAGACAGGGAGAGGATGATGGTCTATAAGCCAAGAGACCTCAGAAGAAATCAGCCCTGCCTGCACCTCGATCTTGGATTTCCAGCCTCTGGACCTATGAGACATTAAACTTCTGTTGTTGAATCGGCCTGGTCTGTGGTGCTTTGTTACGGTAGCCTGAGCTAAGACAATACCTAGAGCTGCAACTTCCCCCAGCACTTTTTCCTCTTTCCTTGCCTGATTTGTCTCTTTAGCCTTTACTACCATCTGGGATACCATGTTTTATTTATCTTGTCCTTTGTCTGTCCCAAAGCCCCCTTCATCCCCATGTCAACCCCATAAAGGTGTGATTTCTGTCTGTTATGTTCGGTGCTGAAGCCCCAGGGACTAAATCATCACCTGATAAGTAGAAAGTGCTCTGCTGGGGCAAAAGTTTGTTGAATGGAAGGTTTTCCAAATCTCTCCTTTTTAATAATCTTTGCTGGTTTCCTTCTCTGATCACCTCTTAAGCCCAAATGCCCCAAACTGCACTCATTGGTCTTGGCCTCTGCAGACCAGTATCTCCTCTGGTCATCACTTTGATGAATAACACTGCAACCCAAGGGTGTCTGTAGCCAGGGACTCCAGAACCATTCTGGCCCCAGCCTCTCCTGCCTCTCTGCTGTCTGACACATCTAATCCTCTCTGTCTGCGGTCATGGCCTTGCACTCAGCCACATGGGGATACTCTCCACGCCCTCTCTGAGTTGGAGTCTAGGCTGTGGTAGGTGGTGAGCGGAGGTGTTCCGAGCGTTAACACTTCATCACTTCATAGTGTCAGCTGTAGGTGGGCCGGTCCAAGGGAGGTGCCAGGAGGTGGGAGGAGGCTGGTGTGCGAGTGAATCAGACGTGCAGTGCTCTGTGTGTGTGTGTGTGTGTGTGTGTGTGTGAGAGAAACAGACAGACAGAGACAGAAACAGAGACAGAGAGATTGAGAGAGACACACAGAGAGAAAGAGAGACATAGGGAAAGAGAGAGAGAGAGAACACATGTGTATGAAGTTTAACAGACTTCCTTCCTCTTCATGCAACATGATCTAATCCTATCAATTGTCAAGATATTGGCATTTGGCAAATGTGATGAATAAGTTTTTCTGGAAGGAAAAAGAAACTCCAAGACTCAGTCAGAATGTGAGTTCTCTTTGTACGTATGTGCCATATTTCCTCAGAAGCCTCTTGGGGAATTTTTTGCTCATCTGAGATACAGCCCTCCAGGCCTCTGGACAGGGCCTGCATTCATGTTGACTGTTTTCCAAATGTCTAAACTTCATCACAGAGAGAATTAGGACTGACCTAGGGTCAGGGAATGGGAAAGTCGAGTTGGAGCCTGTTTCTTCAGAACGCACGGGTGGCCGCCCAGCACAGGAAATGGGAAAGCTCTGGACTGGGGAGAAAATCTTGAGCCAGTTCAGGTGTTGGCTGTCACTGGCAGGTCCTCAGACTCACCTCTTACTCTCTCGAAGGCGAGGACCATGGTTTCCATGGATGGGGTCCATGTGTTCAGGTGTGCACATGTGTGCACGTGCTTGGGTGGGTGTTCATGTGTGTACAGGGTTGTGCATGCATGTACACATGTATGTGTGTGTATGAGAGAGAAAGGATGCCTGAATTAGCACATTCGCTTATTAAAATAAAATGAAAGTCTCTTTGAAGAAGGTGACGGGTCTACCCAGATGCAGGGCATGTTGTGGACAGCTGGATTAGCGGACTCCTTCCAGGAAGTTTGAACCTGTAGCTGTCTGGACATGATCTGGGGATGAGCGGAGGCCAAGAAAAGATGCTCAGAGAGAATAACAAAGAAGAAGAATGTATGCAAGGGTGGGTTGCCAGGGATTATTTGCATCCAAGAATGTCTTGTTTTATTTGTTAGAAACTCAGAAAAGGAAATAAGAAGAAAATGTAGAATGTACTACATTTCAGAATTTAGGGTGTCAACAATAAATTGTGCAACTACTGACGCTTATTATGAGCGTTCTTTATTATGGGAATTTGAATATGCCATTCCTAGCCCCTGAATTCATTCTTTCACTCACTTAACCGTTGAACAAATATTTCTTGAGTGCCTGTGATTTATTGATTCACTGATTCAGTCAAGCAACGGAGAGATATCACCCTCTCACTACATGCGTCATACGGTGCTAATTTTGCCAAAATGTTAAACACTTTTGTGGAATGATTTTATTCTAGAAATGATTTTTCCCATCTCTTCAGCATCCTAGAAGAACTTTAAATAATCCTTGGCACGTTATTTCAATATTTTTACGTCACTTGTTTAAAAAACATTCCTAAAGCCAACCATTGTGTTTTCATGGCAAAATATGGTGCTATTGATGTAACTGTAGGAGCGATGACATCCACACACACTAAATTCTGTAAACTATGACTCTACCCCTGATCAGGTTGGCACAGTTTGTAGAAGGAGGGAACAGACTTGAGTTCTTACAAATACTGGGGAAATGCAGGTTCAAGAGCAGTGTGGAAATGATCATTTCCTCTATATTTTTTGGTAGAATGTCCCAAACCCTTATCCTGGCCTTTTCCTTCTTTTGTTTGGAAAGCTTCTGGTATCCTTGTCCCAGCTCAGCCTGACTCTTGAATGAGTCACCCCCTATGACTGGCTATTCTTTGCAGCCGAGCACAATCTAGCAGTGTCATCTTTTCCCCTTTCCAGAAAGCCAGCTAAGTTCATACCCTGGGGACCAGATTGTGCTGTTACCTGCCACTTGGGCAGAAGCTTGTCTTCATCTCCACGAGCCACAGGCTGGAGTCCTCCCAGAGCAAAGACCAGATTGGCCATTTTTTGATAAAGTGCCCCGGGTCCCTACTGCTTCTTTCATTTGGAGCACAGGGCTGGTGTCTGACTGCTGATGTGACTAATGTTCTCGTCTGACCCCCTTATTTTGGGGGGCTGGAGGAGTGGGCGTAGAATGAGGTCTCCAAGAGGAGGGGAAAGGGCTTTGGACCCCGGATCAGATGAGCTCCTGCCCTTCCTAGCCTGTCTGCAAGCCCTGAGGGTCAGCGTCAGCCTATGGTCTCTGCCTTGGACGCCGCCCCCGCCCCCACCTCTGTGAAGAGCCCTGCAGGGGGTTCTGCTAGGCTTCGTGCTGCTGAAGCCTCATCCAGTGATGATGGATAACCTGGGACATCCGTGGATGTCCTTCAGGGCAAAATGCCATGAAGTGGAGTCATGGTATTTGAAGACCGCTGGCCAGTGGGACCAGAGGGCTAGGAACCAGCAGAAACCCCGGGGGCTGCTCCCCTACAGCCATTCCTTTCTCATAGGTTCTCACAGCCCTGACCCTGTTGACAAAGGGGCTTCAAGCCCTGCCTTACTAACCGGTCCAGCCGTACCCAAGCTCTCTCTCTAGCTCACGTAGCTTTGTCCTATAGCCATCCTGAACTTCTTCCAGCTACTGGAACTACCCTTGCCCACCTCTGGGCTGCCACACATGCTGTTCCTTTTGCTGATACACTCTTCCCTCCCCCAGTCTGGCCGTGTCCTAATCCTCCAGCAGGTTTCAGCTTCCGTGGGGCACCCCTGAGGGTGTCATCCTTGGCCATCCTAAAGAGATCAGGGGCCTGATCCTGTGCTCCCACATGCCTCACACATTCCCTGATGACAAAGCCTGGACCACGTGGGTCAGCCTCTGGGCTCAGCCACGTCCTACCTTAGTATGTCAGCTCTGCGGGGACCAGACCTGTGTGATACCGCTCTCTCCCCAGGGCCTGCACCTCACGGTCGGTTGGTAGCTGTGGGAATAAAGAGCCCTGCGCACCTAATGCCAGGTGCTGAGCAAGGTGCCAGGACACAGGGATGAGAAAAAGGCCCGGGACTGGGGCTTCCTGGGGCCGGGCTGAGGGAATCAGGGAATTACAACATGGTGCCCAAAGTGGTCCCCTGCATGGGATTCTAGTGTTCTTGGAGAGGCTGGAGGATGGATGCAGGATGTCCAGCCCAGGGGAGGGGCAGCAGTCAGGGAAAGCTGCCTAGAGGAGGTGACGCCTTAGATGAGTGTTCTCCTTGCTGCCTTGTGCTGCCCACTAGGCTCCTGGAACCATGGAACTGTGGCCTTGAGCTGTGCTCTGGAGCCAGGGGTGGTGGCAGGGCTCCCAGGACCACAGGTGGGAGTTTGGTGCCCAAGGTGTCCAGGCTGGTGGGAGCCCTGTGGCCTCTGGCTCTCTGATGGTGACTGTATTAGTCAGCTAGGGCTGCCGTAGCCAAATACCTGAAACTGAGTGGTTTAAACAACATTTACTTCCTCATAGTTCTGGAGGCTAAATGTTCCAGATCAAGGTGTGGGCAGGGCTGGTTTCTCCTGAGGCCTCTCTCCTTGGCTTGTGGATGGACTTCGTCTCCCTGTGTCCTCACGTGAACATCCCTCTGTGTCCAAGCTTCCCTGGTGTCTCGACGTCCAGATTTTCTCTTCTTACGAGGACACCAGTCAGATTGGATTAAGGCCCCACCCTGATGGCTTCATTTTACTTTAGTCACCTCTGTAAAGACCTGATCTCCAAATACAGTCACAGTCTGGGGTGCTGGGGGTTAGGACTTCCACACAGGAATTTGTAGGGGGGATGCAATGCAATTCAACGCAATAGTAGCTAAGGCACACGCTATGTGCGTCGTTTGCGTAATGTTTGCACACCTCCGTAGAGTATGTAAACGTCACCTAAATACCCTGAAATTTGTCACCCTTTACTCACCTGTTCTTGATTTTCCCCCTTGTTCCCCACTAGGTTTCAAACCTCAGCCACCTCTATGGCCACATTCCAGCACAGAGGGCAAGTGTCCAGGAGGCATGAGAGATGCCGTGAGGTCAGACCCTTCCGGGTCACGGGGACATTCGAACCACAATTAGGCGGTGCTGTTTACTGGTTGGTGAAGCTAAGCTTGATGTAAACTTCTGCTCCTTTGCTTTAGTTTTTATTTCCCTGAGAGGATTTTCAAGGTCAGCTGAACCCCTTTCACTGTCAATCAGTGTGAGGTGTGTCCCCACAAGAAGCACCCTGACTTTGCAGGGAGGTGGGATTTCCCAGCCCTTGGATCCTTAGTTAGGGTCCCCTTGAAAGGACTGTGTTTACTGGGCCACCTTGGGTTGCATCCTCATTAAAGCAGATGGGACAGAGCAAGCATGCTATGGTTGATGGTGAATAATCATAGTTTTTTTTTTTTTTTACCTTATTATTATTTTTATTGAATGAAAGATTCTTTACATTCTATAGAGCTTTACAATTTTCAAAAGTTTCACACATATGACTTCATATAATCCCATAATAACCCCCTTTCTTCCCTCCCCACCCTGTATTGCCCCTCCCCACTTCCCTCGCCCCACTGTTAACTACTAGTTTGTTCTCTATATCTGAGTCTGCTTCTTTTTTGTTTTATTCACTAGTTTGTTGTATTTTTTTAGATTCCACATATAAGTGATATCATACAGCACTTGTCTTTCTCTGTCTGACTTATTTCACTTAGCTTAATGCCCTCAAGTCCATTCATGTTGCCACAAATGGCAAAATTTCCTTCTTTTTTATGGCTGAGTAGTATTTGGACAATTACTCGGTCCCCTCAAGGGCCCTGAGTTCTCCTCAAGGGGCTCCATTTGATTCCCCTTTCTGGCACTGTCATTAACCCCTCACCCTGGTGTTTTTGCTTCCCATGTGGTTTCAGAAGAGCTTAGCGACCCAAAGTTCCCCTTTCTTTCCTGAAAGAAAGAGTGCTGGTATAGCTCTTCACCACCCCTCCTGCAATGGCATCAACTAAATCTGATAAAGAGAACTTTATAGACATTAATTATAGCTGAGGACTCCATTCTGTGTTGTATATGCAAGCCTTCTGTGCTCTGTTTAATTTCTTAGGAGAAACCTCATAGCAAATTAACGTTTATATGGGCCCATTAATCTTCAAAGCATTTCAATGACTTTAGTCAATCCCAATGACCCTTTTGTTCAGGTAATAATGAGCCTTTCTGGTCTCATATTCTTCTCCCTTCTACGTCTACACTTTTGTTGATGCAAGAAAAAACAAACACAAAGAAATGAAATACTCTGTGTGATCCGTGCCTCAGGGCTGGGGCCAGGTTTGGATGGGCCACATTCCAGGATCCTGGTCCCATGTTCTGGTCGATCAAGACCTCTCCTCAAAGTGGACTCACTCTGCAGCGAGAAGCTCAAAGCCACGTTTGATTTCCGAAGCCTCCGACCAACTCTAAACAGGCCTCTTTTCATTAAACACACACATACACACGTGCACACACACGAGTGCACGCACTCTTGCGTTGGCACGCACTTTTGCAGACTGGCAGAGAGGTTTGTGTGTGGGGAGGTGGGAATAGAGGTGGGCTTCTCTGAGGAGCCCTGTATCAGTCGATCGGGGCGTTTACTGGCTGCCAGGTGAAGAAAACCTGTGGAACGAATTGGACAGGCCACCCCCTCTCGGAAAGCCTGCTCTCACTCCGTCGAGGTCTGGCGCGGGCAGAGCCAGGATGGACTTGTCAGCCCCATACTTCTAGTTTCCAAATTGCAATTCCCAGCCGCGTTTTGGTAAGTTCATTGCAGACAGAGCCCCTCTATTTGCAGGGGACCCCGGGAGGTACAGGGACTGCATTCTTTGTGGCTGTGTTCTCCAGCCTAGACCAGTTGTCCGGCTCCTTGATTCCAGGTTTGGATTCCAGCTCCATGTCTTTCACTGGCAGAGCTGTCGCCAAAGGGATCTTTCTCCAATGGTTCAGAAAAAAAGTCAGTGAAATAGTGGTTTTAAGTGTTTTCAGTGGATTTTGGAGAAAGAAGTCAAGAAGAAAATGAGCAGAAAAAGTCCTTCCAGGTACAACCTGATGCAAAGGCTCTCTACAAGATGCAAAGAGAGCAGGTGACCCGATGATTAGTCTGTGCATTTCTGCTCCATAGAAATACTCCCGAGAAAGGGCCCGACTCCCACGGCACCCATCAGGAAGTGCAGGAGAAACCTTCTGGCGTGGAGGGACAGCCACCGAGACGCTGCGGACGCCCCCTCCCTCTGAGCCTTGGTGCGGGAATTTCTTAGAGCAGGACATGAAAAGGGCATGTGACCCTGATGTGAACAGACAAATCCCCTGCGGATGCTAATCTTACGCTCATGTTCTTGCAGTTTTTGTTTTCCCGCCATCACCAGCCTGACACCAGCCTGGTGTTCAGACCACAGTGACCACCACGGGATTCTGTTAAAAGGGATAATCTACTCAACCATTCCATAGCCTCAACTGCCCGGGCTCACGGGGAGAGATGCTGATACAAATTTTCTCGTTCAGAGAGAATAACCTTTCACTTATTATTTATCACCTTAATCACTTTTTTTGTTGTTGTTGTTAGAGGGACCAGTAATCCTGAGAGGAAAATGATGGCTAGAGAGGGTGTCAGGGGTCATAGCAAGGGCCTCAGATAAGGACCCTCCAATTCTTCTGCGAGTGGAGACCCAGGCCTCTGCTTCCAGGATCAGCCTAGTTCCAGGCAACCAGTCGGAAGAACACTGTTTTCCCGCCTCCAAGGACATCTATTCGACAGATAGCAAGGCAGACCCACTCACCTGGTGGACCAATTTCCATGTGTATTGCTGCCTACCTCTCTCATATTTACTACCTCTAAGTGCTCACCCATCCCCCCTACTCATTGTCTCTTCCACCCAGCACAGCTTTGGACACCTAGACTGTACCTGTACCTGCATCCATGGTCTTGGGCACCTACAATTTTCTTTGTGCTTTGGGACATTCCTGCAAAAAGTCAGAAGCGATGCAAAGCTTCCCCGTGACCAGGGGTGGGTAAGGGAGGGTTGTCGGATTCCAAACTGCCAGTGACGTTCAGGTGTAAACCAAAGGGCCGCCGCCAGCCCGGCGGGGAGGGTGGTGGTACCTTTCCAGTATATCTCAGTGGTTAGTCCTTCCAGCCTAGAGAGAGACAGCAGCAGAGCAGTGGATGGGTGTGGCCTGAAGAAGGTACAGACAGGAAAGTCAGGAATACATACAGTACTGTCCTGGAAATTAGCAATCAGATTTTAGGTCAGCGGTTTTAGAAAATTATATGCTTTCTCATAGTTAAAATAAAACCTTATTTTTAAGGGACATTTCTATTCTTGTTTTTTTTTAAACATCTTTATTGGAGTATAATTGCTTTACAATGGTGTGTGTGTTTCTGCTGTATAACAAAGTGAATCAGCTATACATATGCATATATCCCCACATCTCCTCCCTCTTAAGCTTCCCTCCCACCCTCCCTATCCCACGCCTCTAGGTGGTCACAAAGCACCGAGCTGATCTCCCTGGGCTATGCAGCTGCTTCCCACTAGCTATCTATTTTACATTTGGTAGTGTATGTATGTCCATGCCACTCTCTCACTTCGTCCCAGCTCACCCTCCCCCTCCCCGTGTCCTCAAGTCCATTCTTTACGTCTGCGTCTTTGTTCCTGTCCTGCCCGATTCTCGTTTTTAAGATGGAGCAACAGTGGGGCAGAAATAGCGCATGTGAAGGATTAGAGCTCCAAAGCAGACTTGCGGTCAGAAGCAAACTGAAAACTCTTCCTATCGCTACTCGGTGGGTCGATCCCAAATGTGTCTAGAAGAGCCGTTGGCGGAGACCATGAAGGTGGAGAGCCCTGGGATGGGGGTGAGGGTGGGGATGGGCGTTGGAGGGGAGAGGCGAGGGGCGAGAAGGCAAGCTGATTCTCCCCAGGCCAGCTCCTAGCTCATGCTGCCGCCGAGGAACCATCTCCAGCTGCATTAACTGTTTGGGGCAGGAGAGGAAGGCTTCCCAGACCGAGAACATCATTCCGATCAGGTTTGGATAAGAAGAAAGTGTTTGAGGAAGAGGATTATCTTGGCGAGTTCTTGGAGAGAGTTGTCAGAGCAATTTGGAAATGAAAATCAACTTTGAAAACCATCACGTGTGTTATTCTGAAACGATTTTATGTAAAACTGGAAATGCCCACCCATGTGAACTACTTATTTGGGGGATTATCTGCTACACGTTTTAAATTCCACCTGGGTCCCCTTTGCTACTGCTCACGTCTTGTAGCATCCTTGCCCCAAGGCTACAGGGAAGATGGGGAGAGGATGGGGTGGGGGATGATCACATGACCCACATCAATCATTGTCACGTGGTGGTGGGGGGAGGGTGGCCTCATAAAATACTGGACACCCAGTTACATTGAAATTTCATTATTTCTACAGTATAAGGATGTTCCAAATACTGCTTGGGATATACTTATACTAAAAAAATAATTCATTGTTTATCTGAAATTCAAATTTAACTTTTGGTTTTGCTAAATATGTGTCCCTTCTGCAGGGAGACTCCTTCAAGTAGACTTAGCCGAGGTGTTATTCCCTTCCTGCCAAAAGACCTGGTGTCTACGTATGGGCGTGCGTGTGAAGACACAAAATGCAACCCTTTGTTGCAGGACTGTAGAGAGTGAAAGAATCTTCTAGCAGCGAGCAGATACAGCAATGACTTGTGGGTGGGGTACCTTGACAGATAGGGGGTCTCCTTAATTTTCAGCCTGAGACAGAACAGTGCATCCATTAGAAACAGCAGGAAGTAGGTCTCTATATGCCGTTACTGAGGACCATCCACTCACGGGACTGCTATGGGTTGAATTGTGTCCCCCCACCAAAAGATAGGTCGGAGTCCTAACCCCTGGTACCTCAGAACATGTCCTGCTTTGGAAATGGGGTCTTTGCAGACATAACTAGTTAAGATGAGGTCACTCATAGTGGCTTAGTATGGGTCCTATCCCATATGACTGGTGTCCTTATAAGAAGAGAAGCAGTAACACAGGACACACAGGGAGATGCCGCGTGATGACAGTGGCAGAGATGGGAGTGATTTGTCTATCAGCCAAGGAATGCCGAGGGTTGTTGGCAACGCCAGAAGCTAAAAGAGAGGTTGGGGAGCGGTTTCTCCCTCACCACCCTTAGGAGGAACCAACCCTGCTGACACTTGACCTTGAACTTCTGGACTCCAAACTGAGAGGTAAATTCCTGTTGCTTAAGCCACCCAGTCTGCAGTGCTTCATCACAGCAGCCCCAGGAAACTACCAGCGTGGCCGTCATTTGATGGCCAGCAAAGAGACTGAGGGTGCTCTGCAATAATTTAAAGTCCTGAATTCAAGCAAGAGGCTCTTCCGACAACCAGTGGAGTGGGATACAAAAAACAGAGATGGTTCACCAGGATTAGTGACTCTAGACACAAAAATAAGACGAGCACCTGGCCAGACCCAGGAGGGAGCTACTTCTGACACCCAGCATAGGCTTGGTGACACCAGAAAGACATTCCAGGTATTCCTAACCTATGTGTGTGTCAGAGTGTGTAGATAAAAACTCCGTTACATTATCTGCTGACTGCACCCTGTATATAATATATAATATATATTGACTGCACTCTGTATGTAATGCCTTCCCTGGTAGGGGTCATACTCTTGATTGTCATTATGAAGTCTTAAATTAAAATAATTGCTTGAGATTCTCTCATCAAGGTGAGTAGATCAGGACAGTCAAGATGCCAGTGTCAGTCTAATATCTAGGTCAGAGGAGCCTCCACCCTCTTAGGAAATGTGTCTTTCACACACACTCTGCTCAAGGGTGACGTGTGTTCTGTTCCACCCCCCAACTCCATCAGTTGCTGTATATTCTGAAACTACAAAGTGATTTTAGTGTGATCTTATATGCATTCAGAAAAAAAACCCCAGATATGTTCCCCATCACTTAGGATAACTCCCAATCTCACTCATTCAACTCTACTTCTTTCAGCTCATCCACAAGCAAAAAGAGGTGATGAGTTTGAGGTCAAAGTTCTTAAATTAGACAGAAGTGTTTATTCATTGCCCACTATGTGCAAATCCTAGGTGTCACCAGGCTTGGGTGTACTGGGTATACAGGTGTCTATACATTTGCCGTCCTAGGGACTCTGGGTGACATTAATGGAAGGCTCGGTTGTTTCGACATGGGTTACAAATTAAGGTTGGGGTCTGTCAGACCTTTGCTTACAGCCAGGGGTGAACATCCTCTACCCTCCCCACCCTTTCCCCCCACTGGGCATCACGTCTGAAGGACACTCATCCTTGAGTCGGGTTTCTTGTCTTTCAGCCATCTGGTTTTGGGTTTTTTAATTCTGTTCCTACTCTTTCCTTGGCTTTAGTGCCCTTTCTTTTCCCCATATCTGTCCCCCAACTGTGCACATCATCTCTTTTAAGAGCTCGCCTCTTCCAGGAAGGCTTCCTGGAATCTCTCCTTTGCCTTACATCCTCATCGTTTATATAATCCATCTAAATAAATATACCATAGTTGGGTTCACAGTGATACACTGCTTTGCAACGTGTGTCTGATTCCACCAAAACCCTTTTTGGTCTCTTTTCAGAGTCCTCAAATTTCACTCTACGCCCAATGGGCCACTCCTTCCTCCTCCCCTTCCATTCATGAGCCGACGCTCAGCGCCTTTTTGTCCATTCACACATGACATGAGTCTACCTGTGCTCTTCTTAAATAACCTTTATGACATTCATGTGAGTTAGGGAGAAAATTAACAGGAAAAATTGCAGAGCCACCTGGAGCAGTCGCCCTGCTTATCCCTCGGGGTTTTATCCCATTTCCCCCATAATTAGGTTACTTGTGATGCAGCCAGATAATTGCCTGCCCCACCCCCCAGGGAACTCCAGCGCTATCTGTGAACACACACATCTCCCTACTGCAGGACAGATGTCAGGTGTGGTTTCCTTCCCACACAAACATCTGCTCTGTTGTTCCAAGTCTGTCATGAGAGCCAGACTAGCAAAGGGATGGGTTCTTGGGTGAGGTGCTGGGTCCTGCCAAGTTCTAGGCACCCGCCTGGGCCTCTCAAACTGTGTGACCCATCATCCCTGACTGGAAGGGCCTCTGTGGCTGCATTTAGAAATAAGCCCCCTGGATACTGTGCTCCCATGTTCTGGTGGCCTGGGGCAAAAATGGGTCTAGGGACAAAATGACTCTTGACGTTGACGTGAGTACGCTGAGTAATTTCTATTTTGGGCAGCCACAGCTCTTTTCCCCTTTTCTCTAACAGATGAATGAATGACCAGTGAGCCACGACCTGGAAACCAAGAGACTCACGCACGTAGGGTGCGCCCAGCTGTACTCACAAACGTCTTCGAGGGCTTCCTAGGCATTCCGGGGTCCTGACCCAGCCACCTCCTGGCCCCAGAACTTTCCCTGTGGGCCTTCAGGAGGCCTGGCTCCCCCAGGGACCATGGGTGCAGCTTGTGATAGCAGTTGATTTTTTTTTTTAAGCACATAATAATTTGCAGATGTTGGCAGTCACCGGCCAAGCCAGACCAAAGTTCCAAACGCTAAACCACAAACATATATCATTTGTACCCTCTGATTCCCGGAAATGAGACAGTGTTACAATACAATAGTTCATGAAGATGAATATGCCTGTTCCCTTTAGGCAGTGGGCTGGTGCCGATCTGGTGGAGATTACTGGCTATACATCAATTGCATTGCTTTACAAAGACGGAGAGACATCTCTTTGCTTCTGGTTAGTGAAGATCACCTGTCTTCTTCACGTGACAGTGAATCTTTAAAGATTCCAGCCGCACAGAGCTTATGTTGAAAGAGACCCAACAGCACTAGTGTAGGTTTCTCACGTCTAAATCTGGAGTTCTCAACCTACTTTGTGCTTAGGACTCCTTAGGATTCCTTCAGCAGCCTGGAGAAGCCTAGGATGGCTTCTCAGAATAAGGGCTTAAGTGTATAGGGTTACCAAGGAAACCATTATGCTGAAACACAGTTCACAAAATATTACAAAAAAACCAGAACTGTGGAATGGTAATCCATGTGCTTCTTTATTAATACATTAAAAACAAGATTGAGCGGTCTGTCGAATAACTACCATAATTTCAAAGGCGAGGGAAGCATGGAAGGTATGTAAGGTTCTTGCAACGGCAGCAACGCAATATGAAAATATCTGTGGGTCCGGTGGTCACAGGCGTGGCAGAGCCTGTGGGCTTCGTTGCCTGTGTTTCTGAAGCAGGGAAATGCTACATTCTGCTGGGGGTCAGTGAAAATAACAATACAATTTCTTTCCCGTCCAAGTTTACAGACGGCTGGACTTCTAACTCGGGTAAGCCCCTGTGTTCTGTGCCCCGGTGGTGATGGCTCCGGACACATGTGGACGCTGCTTTGCCCCTACTCTCCTGTGTGCAGGCCCTTGCTTGGCCTTGTGGCTCTGATGACCTTTGACCTCCTGCCATTTCTGAGTCCTGGCTTATCTTCCCTAAGGTCTCTTGGTTGAACCGGGTCCTCGTGACGAAGCTAGAAATTTACCCCCTTCCGAGGAGTCAAACCAAATTGAGTGAGTTGGTTCTTTTTATATGGGTCTAAGCCCATATAAGGGGTCCACTCCATTTGAAAGACTTTTTTCAAAGAAACAAGACACCAAATATGAAGCCTGGTTTTCAGCAAGGCCACCTACCTGCTCCTGGGCTTGTGGATGCTGTCACAAAGTGGCCCAAAACAATAGGAAGATGTTCTCCCACAGTTCTGGAGGCCAGAAGCCCCAGATCAAGGCATCAGCAGGAGAGGCCCAGGAGAGGATCCCTCCTACCTCTTCCAGCTCCTGGTGGCTTCAGGCAGTCCTTGTTTTGTGGCTGCATCACTCCCATCTCTGGCTCTGTTCATATGGCCTCTTCCCTGTGCATCTTTTCTGAGGACACAATTCAGCTCACTAAAACACCCGAGTCAGAAATTGTCTATAGGAGTGATGGAGTGTAGAAACCAGGAGTGTGGAGAAACTAAAAGTCTCCTCACCAGGCTGCTGCAGAACCACAAAGCGGGGCTTCCTGGAGAAACTGCACCGTGCCTGACGTGGAGCCTGGAGCTCCTGTGAATCGTCTCACTAAGTCCCCACAGCCACATGCAGGGGTAGGGCTGTTGTATTCGCAGTTTACAGGTGAGCAAATGGAGGCTCAGAGAGATTAACTTGCTCTCATCCACAAATCAGTCCTGGAGTGAATCCAGATAGCTTCATTCCGGGTGCTCTCATCCTCTGACCTGCAAGGCCTTCCTGTGCTATCCAGGATACTAGACCCTTACTACATGTGACTATTTGAATTTAAAATAATTAACTCTAAATAAAATCTAAAATCCAGTCCCTCCAAGGCAATGGAGGGGAGCAGCTGCCATATTGGACAACACAGAAACATAGAATGTTTCTGTCAGCACAGAAAGCTCTTCTGAGTGGTACTTCTCTGGACCAATGTTTATATTTATCTTATAATAATATCTATAGCAATGGCAAAACAACTAACCAGAATCCTCAATTAACCAGACAGTTTTTTCAACAAATAGTTTTGTGGAGTAAGAAGAAAATGAGAGGCAGAAAAATGGAAGAGAGATTTTAAAAATCCAACCACATTCTCAGGAATACCAGGAGAATGGCCAAGTGTAGCTCCACCTAGGAGTCCCGTGGCGTCATCGTGGACCCCTGACCTCCGGGCGGCCGTCCTCATTCAAAAAAGCAAGAGTAAATTATATCCGCTCCATTACACTGGCTAGGGCAAGAATGTAGACTGGGCTTATTCCACAAATGCCCAGCTTTTGCAAAGATCTCCTTGAACTAGCCAGTAAAAGGAACTTAAACTTCTTATTTTGGGGGCATTCCACTTGACCGAGTTTCATCCGTGTTCCCAGATTGGAGGGAAGAGGACCTGTTGGCCATTGGACCAACCAATTCTGCCATTTTCTTGCAGTTGGGGGATTTCTTTAATATCCACCTTGGTTTTATAATGACGCCAGTAAAAATACATTCAAAATGGAGGCAGAAGTTCACGCTCCAATGACGACAGCTTGAGCAGACCTTGTTGGGGTCCTGGGTGAGGTGGCAGCTGGCACTGGAAGAGGCGGGGGTGTGGAGGGGCTACAGTGGACAGCAGTGGCTGGAGGAATTCACGGCCGGCACACTGGAAAGGAGATAGTGTAGTGGGCTCTGCTCAGGGTAGCTTAGCGCCTTTGAGTGGGGATGGGGCTTGACAGGGACGGGGTGGGGAGGTGGCAGTATTGCTTTCATGAACTTTGCCCTTTGTAGGAGGGGCAGGTTCAAGCTGTGGGCAAGTTTCAGAGGCCACGGTAATCATCATTGTGCATCCTTGGTCCAGGTAAGGATGGAAAACCCTTTCTCGTGTTCTCTGACAGCTGGGGAAGCTGAGGGAGTGTGTGATCAAGGCCCAGGACTGGTCAGTGGGTGAGCGCACAAGTCAGAGGACGGAAGGTCTACTGGCGTCCAGCCAGGGCTGCTGCCTGGGGAGTGTCCCAGAGCCACGAGGCAGCTGGGGGCTGGGGGCTGCTGTGGGCCCTCCCTTCATGCTCATGATGCCTGGACTCCTTTCTGCGCCCCTGGGTGGCTTCCTCACGGAAAAGCTGCTGCTTCTGCGTTTACAGTTTGCCACAAACCAAACGGCAAGGGCAGGGCCGCTCTGGGGTCCCACCGCTCCTGGGAAGGGCTGGGGACTTCCAGTGTCTGGGAACATCTTTCCCCTCCGTTGTCTTGACTCATTTATGAAAGAGCAGCTCAAAAGCCTGTCTGTGACTTCTGTGTTTTCCTGAAAATGTGGGGATGTGCCTGGTCCCTCTAACCCAGGCACAGCAGAGATGTCAGAGGTCTGGGGTCTCTCAGATTCCTCTCTGTAAACACTCCCTCCCGACCCTGGGAAGGAAGCATCCAGGGAAATGGAGTTAGCAATGAGCCAAATGGGGATTTGCCAAAATACCAATAAATGCTAGACACTCAGATGGGTGAGGTGGGAGCCCTGAACTTACACAAGCCACCCCGCCACCCCCCAATCATTAAATCATGATTCACTGAGAACTTTCAAGTGCCAGGCGTGGGGGAACAAGGAGGGAGCAGGACCAGACCCCAGGCCTGCCCTTAGGAAGCCTGAGGTCCAGGGAATGGGATCTGGCCCCAAACACCCATTGCTTTGCTTTCCTTTCCACACGTCCTTCCTCTCTCTTCAACTGAGACACCCAATCTCTTGCCGAGAAAGGACCACTCAACATTTACTATGACTCTTGAGGTTCATGGTCTTGGAATGCAGGGCTTCTGATGGCCAAGCAATGTGTTCAATGCCAAAGCCACTCAGGAGCTCAACGCGAGTCCCCATCTAGCGGGACGAGGTGCGATGCTGCAGAAGCTGGGCTCCCGAAGGAAACTCCCCACCCCTGCCCTGGCCTGAGTACTAAACCAAGGTGGAGTGTGTCTTTTTTTTTTTTTTTTTAATTTATTTTTGGCTGTGTTGGGTCTTCGTTTCTGTGCGAGGGCTTTCTCCAGTTGCAGCGAGCGGGGACCACTCTTCATTGCGGTGCGTGGGCCTCTCACTGTCGCGGCCTCTCTTGTTGTGGAGCACAGGCTCCAGATGTGCAGGCTCATTAGTTGTGGCTCACGGGCTTAGTTGCTCCGCGGCATGTGGGATCTTCCCAGGCCAGGGCTCGAACCCGTGTCCCCTGCATTGGCAGGCAGATTCTTAACCACTGCGCCACCAGGGAAGCCCTGGAGTGTGTCTTAAAAGAAGTTAGGAAGGCTGTGGACTGTCATTCTGAAAACCAACTCCCATTTGTGGCCAATCCAATCATAACTCCAGTGCTGAGCACCAGAAGTACCACGGCTGGGATGTCACCTTTACCTCCTGGTAGCTTCTCACCTGGGCCAGTCTGTCCAGTGCCTCCATAACACCTTCCAGCTTCTGGGTACCCACTAGTCTAACTCTGATGACTCTTGGTGTAAACGCCTCTGGATATTCACAGAGTCGGGGCTGGCTGTGGTTGAATTGCAAAGTCAAAGCCATGGCCATTGGGACATCCTTGGTTCTGAATGTAGGCAGTATAAGTAAAGACCAGAAGCAGTAAGGACAAAGCCTGATGCGCCATTGTGCAAAGGGTTGGTTGAGAGTCAGCCCCTCCTTAGGGGCTTAGGAGCTGGGCCCCACCCTGGCTTCCTGGCAGCCCCATCTGCTGGGGAGGCTGAGTGGCATGGGAAGCGCCGGCCTCATGCCCTCCCCACCCTCTCCACCCTCTCTTCTCTCCCAAGTGTGGATGCACCATTGATCAGGCCTGGAAACTCTCCCGACTGCCCAGGCTTGGGGCCACCTGCCTGTCCTCTGAGCTCTTACCCTGCTGTTCCCCTCGCCCAGAGAGCACTTCCAGACACCCCTCCCTGCATGAATCTCACCTGTTCATCAAAGTCTAGCTAAGAGGCCTCCATCTCCATCAGACTTTCCCAATCACACCTTTGAACTCCTATTGCACCCTTCAAATGCTTACCCTATTTTAGGTTTGGTTGTCACGGTGATCCTCCTACTTGACTCATGGGAAGGGATTTCACTGAACTCCCTCACCTCCCCCAGAAGGTCTGGGTCTGAACCTGACCTGGGAAAACACTCAGTAGAAGGACTACCCCACCCTCTTTCGATTGCCTTGGACGCAGGACAGCAAAATGCTGTTGCAGATGGCCTGGCTGGGTGCAGAGTGCATGGCAAAATAGTTACATGTGTTGCCTTAAACTGGGTGGAGAATATGGTGACACAGTGAGAGAAGTAAAAATCCCGCACTTTACAGTGTGAACTGCCCAAATTACCAAGGATAATAATAACAAAACAATATTTCTAAAAGCTACATTTTTTAATATTCTATACATTTCATTATGAAAAATTTCAAAAATCACAAATGTAGAAAGACTAGAATCATGAACCTTTATATACTCATTGCCCAGCTTCAATAATTATCAACCCGTTAACTCTCTTGAAAAACCAGGTTTGCATCTGAGTCTAGTATGACATATCCTCTGTCACAGAGCTCTTCAGAAACAGTATCTTACAGAGCAACCCCCAGGCAAAAGAATAGAAAGAGAACATGGCATGAGAAACAAAGGCAGGCTGTAAATAAATGCCTAAAATGGAGAAAATCTGCCCATTTTTACAGCAGCCCAGAAAACACAGACTTGTTATGAAAGGACACTGTTCCTTTAAATTACTTACTGATCCCACCCAGATCTTGCGCCCTGGTCAAATGCCTGACCACTCTTGCTTTAACTTAATCTAAAAATCATGAGTAGAAGATTACAAAAGATCCAAAAGCAAAGACAATTTTTATTTCCCACAGAACAGAACAATATCAAATAGCCAACTCCATCCCCAACAATGGTCCTTGCTGTTGGCATTTGCTTAACCAGTCTTTAATTCCTGTTGGATAAACTTTATAAGGTAAGATGTAACCTTTTTGTTTTATTTATTCATTTATTAAAAAAATTTTTTTTTGTGGTACGCGGGCCTCTCACTGTCGTGGCCTCTCCTGTTGCGGAGCACAGGCTCCGGACGCGCAGGCTCAGCGGCCATGGCTCACAGGCCTAGCCGCTCCGTGGCATGTGGGATCTTCCCGGACCGGGGCATGAACCCGTGTCGCCTGCATTGGCAGGTGGACTCTCAACCACTGCGCCACCAGGGAAGCCCCTAAATTTTTTTTTTAACATCTTGATTGGAGTATAATTGCTTTACAATGGTGTGTTAGTTTCTGCTTTATAACAAAGTGAATCAGTTATACATATACATATGTTCCCATATCTCTTCCCTCTTGTGTCTCCCTCCCTCCCACCCTCCCTATCCCACCCCTCTAGGTGGTCACAAAGCACCGAAGCTACGATTTTTTAAATGCCCCCAATGCACCAGGCGATTTATATACATGTTATAATTGACTCTTACAATAGCTCTGCAGTGCTCAGGCAATCATCATCACCACCATCAGTATCATCATCACTGTCACCATCACCATTATCATCATCACCACCATCACCATCACCACCATCATCATAACCATCACCATAATTACCATCATCATCATCATTGTCCAGTTGGGATGACCAGGGTTGGGGTAAATCGAATGACTTACCTGAGATCCCACAGCTCGTCAGAGCCAGCACCTCAACTTGGGTCCTTCTGCTGTTCAAATCCATGCTTTACCCAAATAGCCTAAAATTGCTTTGTAAAAATAATAATTATTTATTTTTAAATGGATTCAATGGTTTTCTGTTTATTGTCTCATTTGAAATAAAAGGAAGATTTCAGAAGTTATTATTACATATATTGTAATACCAGTTGAATCTAGTTCAAACCCTTGGTTTCCACCTGGCTGCCCATTGGGACCACCTGGAGATTTGGTTCAAACCAGCCTCTGATTCCGAGATCCCAGGGGCCTCCTCTTCCAGGCTACTCCTATGGGTATGTGATTTGCCAGGATGTGATTTGGCCCCAAGGCCAACATAACCAGGCTGACACTTTCTTCTCAGGGGACTGTTGGCCGTGGGCTTCATGGTCTGTGGGGAATTAGGACCCTTCTAATCTCCCCAGGTTCAGTGGGTGGGCCTGCTGTCCCAGAGCCCACACCACACACACACACACACACACACACACAGACACACACACACAGACACACACACACACACACACACACACACACACACACACACACACACACACACACACACACACACACACACACACACACACACACGGGCTGGCTTTCCAGGAATTTGCCTGGAGGCCTGACTCCAGGGAGGTGTCTCTTCCCTCCCCAGCCGCTTCTCCCTCTTTCTTAAGGATCTGTTTTGGTTTCATATGTTACCAGTCTGTTAATACATCCTTTTACTTCCGCACTTTCGCGGGTGGAGGAAGTACATGTGGGGAAGAGGATTCCAGAGCAGGAGTGAGAGACACTGGCTTTGCACCTGAGCCGTAATGCTTAGCATCCACACGGCCTTGAAAGACCCAATTCTGGACGCTTTCTTTCCTCTTGTGTGAAAGACCCACACGCCTACCCTGCCTAACTCACAGGGTCACTTAGCTCCAGAGAACCGTAAACGTCCTTTGGAACATATAAGGTCCAATGCAGTGGATGGTGGGATTGGGAGCAATGTAGCCCAATGGGACTGGCATGGTCTGATGTCATAGATGGGGTGACCTGGTCCCCTGCTTTGCCTGGGGCAGTCATGGTTCATACTAGTGACCCTTCAACTCTCAAAACTAGTAAAAGATACTATTAACTTCAACGTAAGCCCCAAGTCTTAAGATCTTGGGCAAATCCCTGAATTTCTCTAAGTCTTAGTTTTCTACTCTGTAAAATGGGACTCATAATACATGCATTTAGATGCATATTTTGCACGTCAAAAGAGATTCCAATTGAGATCTCTTTATGAACTGGAAAAAGTCCTACAAGTAGTAGGTGTTATTATTGTTCAATCCAGGTGGTGTGAAATTTGGAGGTACCATTTCGTGTCAGCGCTGGAATTTGGTTCTTTGCTGAGGGTTATCCTGTCTCTCCTTTAGACTCTTTCCTCCTCTGGCCCAAGAGGCCACTTGCTTTCCCAGTTACCTTGTCTGAAAACTAGAGGGACTGGCGTCTGGATTTCCGAGCTGCCTCCCAGGGTTGACGTTCTATGATTTCACAATTCTTAAAATGTTTGGCCCGCTGGTATGGGTTGGTTGCTTTCTTAAGAACAAAGAAAGGCAGACAACCTAAACATGAAATCCGACCCCAGCAGTGAATTGCATGGACTTTGAACACAGCATTAAGCAGAATGGTTATGTCTAATGCTGAGCCTGCCGGCCTTGCCAGGGCCTGATACCTGGAATCAGATGTCTGAACTTGATATACACCTGCAGGTACAGTTACGGATTTTAATCCAGCGAGCTCTGTTGTTGAAGCTGCTTGAGGACATTCAGTAACTTTCTCTAAAAGCTTGTGTTATATGACTCTTTGTTTTCCCAAGAAAAATGACTCACGTTGTATTACAACTGACTTCAGCACCTTGGCCTCTGGTCGAGGGGTTTTTCTTGGTTAGGATTCGTTTGGCTTTTGTAGAGTTTCCGTGCAATCTCTGGGGATGTCTCCCGGCAATTAATTAACGTGCACTATGTGTTTGGGGATTGTCTTTCATTTCTTCCCTGCATTGGGCAATGCGATTACTGGAGGGAGTCTGGCTACAAGATTTACAGATGGAATCTGGGGGTGCAGGCTTCTCAGAACCTGGGCTCCAGGGACAAATAATAGAGATGAGAGAGAGACTCTTTACATCCAGGCCAACCATCCTAGGGCAGAACCCAGCCTTGGGTCAGCCCTGAGCCCAGGCTCTGCCTCTCAGGGATGGCAGGTCACCGTGGGTCCCCTGACCAGACCCACACCAGGAGAGGCCGGCTGATGAGCCCAGTGGCTTGAGTATTTTGCCCCCGACTTGAGCGGCTGCCTTGCTTTTCGCTGACAGACCGTAGCTGCAAACCCCTTCTGGTCCTCTCCACTGGGTCAGATGAAGTCACTGCTGTGTCTGCTTTGCAAAATACAGTGGAATAAAGCAAACCGGCAGAGGCCTCTTTCCTCTACATGGCTTTTCTGTGGTGTGGGTGGTATTTACCTCCATGCTCTATCCCGAGGTCAGTCCTGACCCTCACTCACGGTCAGGGCCCACACCCTCGGGTTCCCTCTGCAGGGCGACTGCTCAGAGCGCCTCTGTTCATTGTTGGTTTGGGGGTCTGTGCCGAAGATATCAACTGTGGTCACTCAGCCTCTGAAGTTCTAGGCTGCATCAAACCCATTCTGCAGGTCGTGGGAAGTCCAATTTCTCCGAGCTTCTGCTTCAGCTGAGTTGCTTCCCTTCAGGGACCATCTCATCAGCTGCTTCTGCCATCCCCGTTTCTCACTGTGGTGGATGTGCACCCTGGGTGGCCAGACACGGAGCTCCAGATCTTTCCGCTACAAATAACTCAGCAAAGCGTTGTGTGATTTGGCCAGTGGCTTGGGGAGCTGGAGTACTTATGCTCCAGCAACACCAATGACTTTGGAAAGAACTACGTCTGTGCCCAAAACAGTCCCCCTTTGCTCAGGGCCATTTGCTCAGCTGCAACTCACCTCCTCCTTGTGATTTTGGGCTCCTTCACCATCTCCCCTTCCTTGAAAAAGCCCTTCCTGGCTCTTTCTCCTTCCCAAATTCCTCAGATAACCCCCAGTGCTGCAATTTACCTCCTTCTTTTACAGTAACCCATGTCCTTAGGTTCTCAATTTCTACCCCAAGCAGCTGGATCGAGATGTTTGGCTAAACAGAGACAGCCGCTTCCCTAAAAGTTACCCTGGTAGCCTAAATTTTTTATTTTTATTACTTTTTTCTTTTCCACTATGATTTATTACAGGATATTGAATATAGTTCCCTGTGCTATATGGTTGGACCTCGTTGCTTATCCAGCCTATATATAATAGCTTGCATCTGCCAACCCCAAACTCCCAACCCATCCCTCCCCCAAGTCTGTTCTCTATGTCTGGGAGTCTGTTTTGTAGATAAGTTCATTTGTGTCAAATTTTAGATTCCACATATAAGTGACATCCTATGGTATTTGTCTTTCTCTTTATGACTTACTTTGTTTAGTTTGATAATCTCTAGGTCCATCCATGTTGCTGCAAATGGCATTATTTCATTCTTTTTTATGGCTGAGTAGTATTCCACTGTGTGTGTGTGTGTGTGTGTGTATATATATATATATATATATATAGATATAGACCACATCTTCTGTGTCCATTCATCTGTTGCTGGACATTTAGGTTGTTTCCATGTCTTGGCTATTGTAAATCGTGCTGCTATGAATATAGGGGTGCATGCATCTTTTTGAATTAGAGTTTTTTCTGGATATATTCCCAGGAGTGGGATTGCAGGAATCTATGGCAACTCTATTTTTAGTTTTCTGAGGACCCTCCATACTGTTCTCCACAGTGGTTGCACCCATTTACATCCCCACCAACAGTGCAGGAGGGTTCCTTTTCTCCACGCCCTCTCCAGCATGTGTTATTTGTAGACTTTTTTCGTGATGGCCATACTGACCAGTGTGAGGTGGTCTATTCTGGTAAACTTAAGATAGTACTTTTTTGGAGATGCCTATGACATGGGTTGGCTATAGGATGGGAATTTAAAGTCACGTTGATTTGTCTGATCAATATCTATCAAGCATCCACTCTTGGGGGCAGAAGGACTCTTTGTGCTCCAGGAGCTTTCAGGCCCATAAGAGAGACAGTCCTGGTGAGCAGCATTACTACCTGAAGCAGAGCATCTGCTGTGTCCAGAGTGAGGTGGAGCAGTGTTGTTGAAAGTTGCAGCTGGGGAGTCAGGGAAGACTTTGCTACAGGAACAAGCCTTCAGCCAGACCTCAAGGATGCTGGAAATGGAGAAATGGAGGGAAGGGAGGGGACAGGACACCCAGGTGGAGTTCACAGCTTCATCCAAGGCTCAGAGGCAGTGCCATAACAGATTTCAGAAGCTGTGTTGGCAGTGCAAGCGCTGGTTAGACTTCCAGTTTCTTGTCCAGCATGTAGGGAGCTTGGGAGTCATCCCTGTCACCCACACACAAGAAAAACACTTAACAAACTGAAAATCAACAACCAGATACAGAGAACCTGGGAGCAGAAATGCATGAGCAGAAACCTCCCTGAAATGAGTGTTGGGTCCTTTTACCTGGTGCAAGATGTCTGGCTTTCAATAAAAAATTACAAGACACACTAAAAGACAAAAAGGAGTTTGAAGAGACAGAACAAGCATCAGATCTTGACTTAGATACGGCAGATGATTCCACTCTGATGGAATCATCAGAGCTGGAATTTAAAACAGCCATGATTAAGACGCTAAGGCTTCCAGTGCACCAAGTAAAAGGAATGGAGCTTAGCTTGGGGCCAGGTTGTGGGGAACCTGAGTGCAGGTGTGTGTGCACACACCTCAGGCAGGAAGGGCGGGGCTTACTGTTCCCAGCAGGACACTCCTGCTCTGTCCTCACAGGCCGCCTGAGACAGGCCAGGTACGGGCTCTTCTAAACCACTGATTCTCCCTGTTCAGCGACCCCAGTGATCAGGTTGGCAAGGACAGCAACAACATAAAAACGGTCTGCTGTCTTGGCCTTTGGGTGAGGTCAGGATTCAGCTGAAGTCTGGCTTCCTGGAGTTGAGGGCAGGAAAGTGGGCTTGGTGACAGCAGCCTGATGAAAGCAACGTCTTTTTATTGTTTGAGCAGAAAGATGTCAGACCAGGTCATCCTTCCTTCCTTCCTTCCTTTTTTCAATCATTCAACATTTGTCTCCAGGCTGAGAGAACACATCACTTACTCTCTTAGCCCTGATGAGAACTGCCCACCAGTAAAGGCAATCTTAGGAAGATGGGGACAAGGGTATAAAGGGGTGTAGTCTGGTTGCCATGGGGAGATGAGCAGGTTCAGCGGGAGGAGAGGGTGATGAGTCTTGGGTCCAGAGGAGGGCCAGTCCTCTACCCTTGGAGGACCAGTCCTCTGCCCTTGGAGGGCCAGTCCTCTGCCCTTGGAGGGCCTGTCCTCTACCCTTGGAGGGGGTGTTGGTTTTGCCTTCCCAGACTCCTACCCCCTCTCCTGATGTCAGCCCCACCCCCGACCATGGGGTGGGCGGGATTGCACTCAGTTGGCCACTTGTCTATGAGGGCAGATTCAGATGCAGTGACACCGTCAGATATAAGGAAGCGAAGCCATCAGCAGCCACTGGGGTCTCTCCCCACCGTGCTCTCTAATAAATCTGCTACCCCAGCATTTCAATGAGGAATTTAACTGAGTCCTAACCCTTCCTCTGAGAGCTTTTCAAGTCAAGCCCACAAATACTCTTGTTCACCCACTGCAAGGCAGTGCTGCACCCTGACGCTTTAGGCTTTTGCCCCGCCCCCTAAAAAAAGCAAAGGCACTGCCTGGTATCACATCATCTCCCTTAGACTCAAAAAATTAGATTTCCGTGGAAAGCAAATTAGAGTCACAACCAAAACACACCTTTTGTACAGCTGCCAAAAGCAAGGGGAGCCCCTCCTCCCAGCTGGCCATTCCCCATGCTGACCCCCTCACTGGCTGAGTTTGGGGAAGTGTGTTTGGTTTGGGGGTTGCACCCATTTGCCACTTACTAGCTGTGTGACCTTGAGCGAGTCACATACATTGTCTGAGCCTCTGGTTCTCATGCTATAATGAGGCCCCCAAATACCTGCTTGCAGGGCCGTCATGAAGACGAACGGCAACAGTTGCTGTTTCTGAGGCTCCCCAGGCTGAGCCTTTCACACCTGCTGACCCAGCAAATCCCCACACTGACCCCAGGAGCAGGCTCGGTTATTATCCCTTTTCAACAAAAGTGGAGGCTGAGGCACAAGATCACGTGGTTCTAAGGGGTGGAGCTGGGGTTTAATCCCAGCAATCCAGCTCTAATGGATACCCTCACCTCTTTGCCATGCCCCCCCTTTGTAAGGTGAACGCCCACCAGGTAAGCAGTACCAGGTATGGAGCTAACATCGTTCATTTCATTTTCTCAGCGTATATGGAGATTCTCTGTAGCCCAGGCCCTGACACAAAGGATGGTCTCCAAAGGGTGCTTAATGTCAGCCCTGTGAGGTGTACCCGCTGTGTGAATCTCAAAAGTGGGGCTGCCATGGGGTTTACAGGTAAAGAGAGTGTAGGATCCTATCTAGAGAGCAGTTTTCCGTTTCTGTGTCCACAAAACAGGTATAGGAGCTGTTAGTGCTGTTTCCATGGTAAGCAAGGACGCCCTTGGGTAAGACAGAATCTTTAACGTTTAATGTTGTTTCTTCATTTCTATTTGAAAACAGGCTTGGGTCAATCCAGCTCCTGTTTCATAGGACCTGAGAAGAGACGATGGCAAAAACATTGATAGGAACTGAGAGAATAAATGACAAAAAAATCCAGGATCAAAGCTCTGATCCCATTTCCCATTCAGATGATCCTTCGAGAGAGACATAGAAGGACATTAGCACGCGCTATTTAAGAGTGAACGGTTCTGACATTGACACGACCTCTTTGTTTCAAATGAAATGGACCCCTTGGTACCCAAATCCATCACTGGCCCTAACCAGGAACCTCCAGGTCTAGACACATGGCCTGTTTGTTAAAGGCTGTTCCAAGGCTCAGTCCTCTATGTGAGTCAAGGTCAAGCCTGACTCCATAGGAAGCCCACTCTGTGAAGATGCCCAATATTAGGTCAGATGAGAGCTTCCCCTTGCCTCCCGGGAAAGAAAGGGTTTGAAGCAGATGAGTCTGCGCTATCCTTCCTCCCCCTTGGCTTTGAAGTAGGTGTGTGGACTGGCCAGTGGTCCAGGAGGCAGACTTTGGGCTGTCCGGGGCTGTCTCTGGGGGTTGTACAACCGCTCACGTGTCACTGGACCTCCCCAGTCACTGTGGATAGTGACATAGCCACACGTCACTGAGTTTCCACTGGAATAAAATAACACGCGTCTTATGATTTTGGTGGATGACTGAGCCTACTTAAATCACCAGCCCAGCTTCACTTGTTTTCTCCTGAACGTGACGTCATCCTTATGGATGGCCCAGGAGACTGTATTCTCCGCAAACCCAACGGGAACCGTAGGGCTGAGCCCAGCTGCACTTGCCCTACCCTCTCTCCTTCCTCCTTGCGGAGGTGTCCTGTCCGGCTTCTGTGGGTGTTGTTCTCCTTTTCTCCTGCTCAGCCTGAGGTCTGAGCCTGGTAACCACAACAATTAGAGGGCTAGTTTTATGAGATTGCTAGCTCTCTTTGCCCAGGCGTAATTGCCCGGCAGGGTGGAAACTGGCGTTTGGCTCTCCTAAGAGTTTAGAATTCCAGAATCAGTTGTGGTTCTCATTTCTTTATTAAACACACTAAGCTAGCCCGGGGGTTCTCAGCCTCGGTGCTGCTGACATCCGGGGCCCGGTTGCTCTTTGTCATGGGGGCTGTCCTGTGCATTGTAAGATACTGTGCAATGTGTCTGGCCTCTCGATGTTCTCTGCTCTGGACCAGAACATTCGAACTTTCATGGGGCTTCAAGACATGGGACCTAGAGGCTTAAGGGCATCGTGACCCATCCAGGACTCAAGTAGATGTTTTCATAATCACAAAACACAAGCCAGAGTGCGAAGAACTATGATCCCCAAAACGACCGAGTCTGGATTACAGTGCCATAAGGTATAATAAGAACCATCCTTCGATTCTTGGTCTGGTCACTTTGGGGTAGGGGAGGTACTGCGATTCCAGTTCACGAGGAAAGATGCCTTAGCTGCCTTTATTCCTTCTCCCCAGGGTGATGATTTTCTATAGAGGATCTGTCAGGTAACAGGACCTCCTGGTTATTTAATAATGTCGTGAAACTTCCCCCCAAAATCTCAAAACCAGAACAAAATCACTGAAATATGAAAAACAAGTGTCTACAATAGGAAAGGTGGTGGTCGTGATGTCAAAGGCCAGCGAGGAGATTTCTAACCCAGAAATTAGGAGGAGCCAGGGATTGCTCGTTACTGGGAGGATGCACCCTTCAGGCTTGCCCTGCCCCCCATACCTGCGCCGTGATTCAGGTGTGGTCACAGATGGGCTGGGCAGCAGTGTAGGTTCCAGAATTTCTCCCAAGGAGAGGCTTGGGGATATAATCTGGTTGAAGGAAAAGGTTAAGTTTGCACATCAAGTTGACAAACTCCTACTTAGATGTCATGTTTCAGATCAACAAAAAGGAGCAAGAGGCTTTTGGCCACATTTTTAAAAGATTAAGAAAATCAAGTCTAAATCAAATAGTGTTACATTCATATTCTCATTTTTTTCAAGGGGGTGGCATTGAGCTTGCCGATGGAAAGAAAAGCAGAGCCTGATGTGCGTGTCCCCAGGGCCTTCTTGGCTGGACAACTGCAGGTAGCTGGCCACTTCCCTCCTGCAGTCGGGGAAAGGCTTCCCCCAGATGGCCATCTTTGTGTCTCTCAGCCTGCCCCCCTTTGCAAGGACACGATGTGAGGTAGTGTCCCTTACTTCCTGTATTTGCTGCTTTTTCTCTGACTCTGCGAAAGTAGCCTGGGTTTATATCCAAGTCCTATCATTTGATAGCCGTGGGTGACCTTCAACAAGTCACCTTCCCTCTCTAAGCCTCAGATTCTTCATCCATAACGTGGGGACCAGGAGAATCCCTACCTCGTAGGGCACTGTGCAGATTAAACAAGGTAATGCTGGGGAAGCAGTTGCCACAGTGCCTGACATATTCAAAATGTTCTCATCGCACAGGTTTTATTAGGAGTAGAAGTTGTAGTCATAGTAATCGGTGTCCATTTATGTGCTCTTATCTGGCCTGCAGGGGAGGCCAGAGTCTTGGGGAGTCTTTAATTTGCCTAGAGGTACTAATGACTTGCCATCTTTGCTGGAAAAAAAGACTGTTGAGCTTAGTTGTTCTCTGGGCCAGTTCATAAATAAATGCCCATTTGAGATTTGGGGCAAACACACTCTTTTAATCATTGAAAAATGCAAATAAATTATTTCCCCAAAGACCACTGTAATAGTTAGGGCAACCTAGGCTTATGCTGCTGCAACAAACAGCCCCAAAATTTCAGTGGCATAATATGTAAAAGTTTATTTCTTGCTCATGGCAAGCCCATCTTAGGTCAGCAGCAGTGGGAACTCTGCTCTTATCACTCAGGGTCCCTGGCCTCACTCGCTGGAAGTTTGCTGATTGCCATGACAGGGGAAAGAAGAGAGTGGAGAATTGCACAGGGCTTGTCACTGCCCCAGCCTGGAGGTGACACATGTCACTTCTATTTGTATTTCATGGGCCAGAATGGGTTGCACAGGCTGGGAAGGGCGGGCTCCCAGCTCCCCAGCAAGGTGAGGGGATGGGATGCCAGCGAGCATAGCTGGCCTCCACCACTCCCAGAAACCAGAGGCCAGAGGCCCTTTGGCCAGTGAGGTGTGTTGAGAGCAGGAGTCCACAAACATTTTCGAAAGGGCCAGAGAGTAAATATTTTAAGCTTTGTGGCCATCGAGTCTTTGTCCCAGCTGCTCATCTTTGGAAAACAGCCATAGACAATGTGTCAACAAATGGACATGGCTGTGTTCCAATAAAACTTTCTTTACAAAAACAGATGGGCCATAGTTTGCTCAGCCTGGTTTAGGGTAAGATTATCCCTTAGAAAGCCCCAGTTGAGTTTTTAATAAAAACATAACATTCCAAGTGAAGCTTCTCATTTGTCAGAGGGGTAGGGCTCCTACGAGGAGTTAGACAAAGTGAGGGGTGTATGAATGTGTCAGAAATGACCACAGTCAGGATTTCAGTAACCTGGATGTCGAGATGTCAAGTTTCTACCCTTGACCCACAGATTCTTAAAGGACCTCAGTTATTCCTACGACTTTTTCAAGAGAAGGAAACTCTCTCACTGTTCTGGAACTGTTAGTTTCTTATTTGAAGTGGCAAAACATGACACTTTAAAGCAGAGGAGAAAAGATAGCAGCTGCAGTGTCTTCTGTTTTTTTAAATTTATTTTATGAAGTATAGTTGATTTACAATGTTGTGTTAATTTCTGCTGTACAATGAAGTGATTCAGTTAAACATATATACACATTCTTTTTCATATTCTTTTCCATTATGATTTATCATAGGATATTGAATATAGTTCCCTGTGATACACAGTAGGACCTTGTTGTTGATCCATTCTCTATATAATCATTTGCATCTGCTGATCCCACACTCCCAGTCCTTCCCTCTCCCATCCCCTCCCCCTTGGCAACCACAAGTCTGTTCTCTACGTCTGTGAGTCTTTTTATGTTTTATAGATAGGTTCATTTGTGTCCTATTTTAGATTCCACATATAAGTGATATCATATGGTATTTGTCTTTCTCTTTCTGACTTACTTCACTTAGTACGTTCATCTCTAGGTCCATCCATGTTGCTGCAAATGTTATTATTTTTTTTTTATGGGTGAGTAGTATTCCATTTTGTATATACACCATACCTTCTCTATCCATTCATCTGTTGATGGACATTTAAGTTGTTTCCATTTAGGGTGTCTTGGCTGTTGTAAATCGTGCTGCTATGAACATAGGGGTACATGCATGCTTTTGAATTCTAGTTTTGTCCAGATATACACCCAGGAGTGAGATTGCTGGATCATATGGCAATTCTATTTTTAGCTTCTTGCAGTGCCTTTTTTTTTTTTTTTTTAGTTGTTAAGCAGTTTAAATTTTATTGACCTCCTGTTTGTTTGTTTGTTTGTTTGTTTGTTTGCGGTACGCGGGCCTCTCACTGTTGTGGCCTCTCCCACTGCGGAGCACAGGCTCCCGATGCGCAGGCTCAGCGGCCATGGCTCACGGGCCCAGCCGCTCCGCGGCATGTGGGATCTTCCCGGACCGGGGCACGAACTCATGTCCCCTGCATCGGCAGGCAGACTCTCAACCACTGCGCCACCAGGGAAGCCCCTAAGCTGATAACTTTTATTATTATCAATACTATATATAGCTTCTCCCAATATTTCATGAATGGATTTATTCATTTATTTATTTAAATTTCTATTGCAGTATAGTTGATTTACAATATTGTGTTAGTTTCAGGCATACAGCAAAGTGAATCAGCCTTCTCTTCCAGGTAAAGAGAGAGACACCCTTGTAAATGGAGATTTCCTTTATACATGTAAATTTTCCTTGCACAAGGATAACCTCTACTCTGTTTTCAGAGTTTTTCCTCTATCTGTAGTTTCTCAAAAATAATCAGCTCAAAATAATCCTCTGCAAAAGAGATGCCTTCAGGGGTGGCATCTTCTGCAACCCTCACCCGTTTCTTCCCTAAATACCCAGGGAGCACCCCAGTGAGCCAAGCCCTGTGCTAGACGAGGGGACATGGGACAGTGAGACAGGCAAGGTCCGTGTTTCCACCATTCAGACAATAGACATGTAGCACGACTACTTAGATGCCAGTGAGGGCAACCAAAAAGCAGCCTGAGCAGGGGTGTTGAGCCTTTAAGGAGAGGGGCACTTGAGTCTAAGTGGAGGCTATGGGTTGGTTCGGTTTCAGAAAGGCAGCCATTCTGGTCATGTTAAGCTGCTTTCAGAACCCTTTGAAGGCCCTGGGCCACCCAGATGGCCTGCCAGGAGCTGCACCTACGGCCACCATCAGGAAAGTGGGGACCCAGCCGCCGGTGAGGGGAGCTGGCTCAGGAAGTTGTCAGAGGCTGGATCCAGGGATCGGGAAGCTCCTGGAAGTGCCCCTGGAGGCCCACAAAGCTGGGTCTGGAAGCCTTGGTGGCTGGGCAGGACTCCCCCTCCGGTCCCCCTGCTGCCATCCCCATGCTGCAGGACAGCTCCAGTCCCCCCCCACCCCCTCCCCATGTCCTGCAAGTGCGGAATCCCAGCCCTGGGGGGTGGGAAAGGTGGTGGTTGGCTTCCCACTGCAGCGCTCCTAGGGCTGTTGTGAGGAAGCACCACACACTGGGTGGCTCGAACAATAGGTAGGTGTTGTCTCACGATTCCAGGGGCTGGACGTCTGAGACCAAGGTGTCAGTGGGCTTGGGTCCTCCTGAGGGCTGTGAGGGAGGATGTGTTCCTGGCTCACCGCCCCCCCACCCCCCGCCCAGCTTCCAGGGGTTTGCTGGCATCACACCTTCTCTACCTTCATCTTCGCGTCACGTTGTCCCTTGTGTTCCCGTCCCTGTGTCCAAAGTTCCCTCTTTATAAGGCTGCTTGTCACATTGGATTAAGACCCACCTTAATGACTCCACCTTAACTGACTACATCTGTAAGGATATTATTCCCCAGCAAAGTCACATTCTGAGGTTCTTGGGGTCAGGACTTCCACATATGACTTTGGGGGACATGGTTGTGCCCACAGCACTCAGCTTCTGTAGGAAGAAGACCTCAAAGTCCGACGGACTGGAGATGGGGAAGGTCTACACTCTACCACAGGCCAAGGGGCAGCTGTTGGGGGGCAGATTCATCTCAGAGGGAACCACTGGGGCCTAAGGTCTAATGCAGGAGTGAGTGTTATTTGAGGAACAGAAAGGAAACCTTGGGGCTGCAGGGGGTGAGTTAGGGGGCAGTGTGGAATGGGGTTGGCCGGGTCACGGGGCTTTGAGGCCACTTGAAGCTGTTGATTTTCACGCTATGTGTGGTAAGAAGCTACTGGGAGTTTCTAAGCAGCAAATTACATGATGGATGTGCATTTTGGGGACACACTCTGGCTGCTGCATGGGGCAGTGACATACGGGGCCATGTGCAGGAGTGGAAGGATGGTTCGAGGGGCTGCTGCCATTGTCCTGGGGAGAGACTATGGCAGCTTGGACCAGGGGGAGCGGTGGCCAGAGAGAGGGGATGGATTTAGAGTAAGTTTTGTTGACAGCCGCCCAGATATGCAGAGCATTAGCTTACAGCCCACAGGGATGTGGGTTAGGAAATGCGGATGTGGCAGGTGGCGTCTGCAGGTGTCATAGAGCTTTCTAGTGGGCGTTTGTTTCCTGGGATGACATCCACAGCGCAGGGCTTCTAGTGACCACATTTTCTTAACACCAGATCAATACACTGAGCTGGCCAGGAGAAAGGACACTTATAGGGTGGTGGCGGTGAGTGGATTTCCTGGAGAGCTGGACTGTAAGTGCTGTCATCCTGGGATGCCAGACCAGGAGACCACAGCTGCTGCTGCCTCCCTCCTAGTGCCCCCCTGACATGCGAGGCCCCGTGTGCTGTGGCTGGGACCCTGGCTTGTTTGGGGGATGTGGATTCCCAATCCCCAAGGACTGTGAATGTGTCCCCTTTCATGGCAAAAGAGACTTTGCAGACGTGAATAAGTTAAGGATGTTGAGATGGGGAGACGATTCTGCATTATTTGTCTGGGCCCGATGTGATCACAAGGGTCCTTATAACAGTGAGGCAGCCAGGGAAGGATTAGCAGAAGGTGATGGGGCAATGGAAGCAAAGAGACAGAGCTTGGAGGAACCTCTGGTCTTGCTGCTGCCTTTGAAGTTGGAGGAAGGGGCTAGAAGTGCAGTGGCCTTTAGAAGTTGAAGAAGGCAAAGAGGACTGACCCCTAAAGCCTCAAGAAGAAACCAGCTCTCGCCAGCACCTGGGCTCTAGCCCAGTGAAATGAATTTTTCAGCTTCTGACCTCCATAACTAGAAGTTAATAAATTTGGCTTGTTTTAAGCCCCTACACGTGTAGTCGTTCGTTGCAGCCACATTAGGAAATTAATCAAGGTGGAGAGAAGAAAGATCATATAACTAAATCCCACCGAGAAATACCAAAATGAATCTAAGGGATATTTCAGGGGCCCACATGTCTCTTACAAGCACGAGTTACATTGGCCAATGAGAAGAGTTTGGCAAGGGGGTCGGGGGTGAGGGTGGGGTAGGGGTCAGGGGCACTGAAGTCCACTGCAGGCTCCCCAACCAGAGACAGAGTCAGGGAAGCACCAGTGGCGCGGCTGCTTGGTTTGTTTTGACGTTTTCTCTGGACAAACGGATATAAGTGTGGAAGCAGTAGCAGGTGGTAGACCAGCCATTGTCAATCACACACCCGAGTTAAATTTTTTTTGGCTTTGCAAACTGTCTTCCTGCTCCTTGTGAGAAAGCACACTCCAGCTGCACTCAGCAGACAGATACCCGCCAGGCCCACAGGTCTCAGACGCTGTGATTTCGGCCACACTCCAACCCGCATCCTCCGCGTGCATGTTGGTGGAGACCTAGGAAAGGAGGGTGAGCAGGGGAAGGTCAAAGATGATAGAAAAAGTTCTCACATCACAGCAGGAGGAAACCTCAGCTTGGACCTGACCCCTCTCTTGGACCCATTCCTCAGGACAGAATAACACTGCTAATATTTGAGTTTAACCATCACCAAGAACGCCTCGTTGTGGCTGGAACGATGTAATGAAGATTTTGCAATTTATTTAGTGATCTGTTTGGTTTTAGAAAAAGATGTTCCTCAAACATATTTAAAAAAAACGCAACATGGAGTTTGGGATTTGCAGATGCAAACTATTATATATTTTATGGATAAACAACAAGGTCCTACTGTAGAGCACAGGGAACTATATTCAATATCTTGTGATAAACCATAATGGAAAAGAATATGATAAAGAGTGTATGTATATGCATAGGTGAATCACTTTGCTGTACAGCAGAAATTAACACGGCATTGTCAATCAACTATACTTCAATAAAAGTAAATTAACCCCCCCCCGACTTATTTAGAATATTGACAAGACCTCACTGACTGTGGGAGATGGGGTCCCCTCGGTGGTCCATGGACCTGGCTCTGGGGGAAGCTTCTAGGAACTGGGCTAGGCCCTATGCAAATGCTGTGGGTTAGTGTGACTGTGGCCATAAAACACACCGCTCCAGCCAACTACCAAAGTATTTCGAGAGCTGCCAGTTCGCTTAACGCCACCGGAGTCTGAATAACATGCCTTGGAACAGGCGTTCAGGCAGACTTGAATTTCATTTGGAAAGAATCTGGAGCAATATGGTTTTCTTGGGGGATTAGTTGCTGCTGAGAAATTTCAAAGCCAGCATCCTGCCTTATACTCACCCAGAAAGTCTCCAGGGAGGCGGGATCCCGCAGGAAGGTGCCATTGCCCACGGCTGACTTCACCCCAGAAACGTTGGGGTTACATCAGGAGCTGTCAGTCACTGGGCCTCCTGGGCTGTCACCATAGGTACCACGTAAAACGCCATGGCCCAGTCGCCTTCGACCTCTGGGCCGGCGAGACAGTTTGCAGAGCCTCTCAGGACACGGCTGCCAGCGTCTCAGGACACTGATAGGGGTCAGTATTCGTCGAGGCTGCCGTCTCACCCCGGACCTTTGAGTTCTCTATTCTCTGCTCTTCGGGACCCTAGGCAGCTTCTCCTGCCCTGGGATTGTGACTATAAATGGAAACGGAGGCCGTCAGTTCTGTGCTCAATGCCCGCGGGTCCCTGAGACCCCAATGCGTGGCTTTCTCCAAGACCCACTGCTTCATTCTCAGCCTGAAGCCACCCATTCAAGGAGGCCTCCCTGACCCTCCAGTGAGGCCAGTGCCCCGCTGGTCACTCACATGACATCCTACCATGTGAGTGTCTTGTTGCTGCTGTAACAAATGACTGTACATTTAGTGGCTTAAAATAACACCCACTTACCCCCTCCCAGTTCTGCAGAAGTCGAGGCGCACCGTGACTAAGCTGGTCCTCTGCTTGGGGCCTCACAAGTCCAAAATCAAGGTACTGGAAGGGCTGTGTTCCCTTTTGGAAACTGTATCCGTTTCCTAGTGTTGCTGTGACAAAGCACCACAAACTAGGTGGCTTAAAACGACAGAAATTTATGCTCTTCCAGTTTCAGAGGCCAGAGTCTGAGATCAAAGTGTCAGCAGGGTGATGCCCCCTCTCAGGGAGAATCCTTCCTCGACTCCTTTGGTACTACTGGCTCCAGGCATCCCTTGGCCTGTGGCTTCATCACTCCAGTCTCTGCATCACTCCAGTCTCTGCCTCCATCTGTGTCTTCCGTCTCTTATAAGGATACTTGGTGCTGGATTTGGGACCCACCCTAAATCTAGGATAATCTCATTTTGATATCCTGAACTTAATCACACCTGCAAAGCTCCCCTTTCCAAATAAGGTCACATTTACAAAGCCTGAGGGTTAAGATGTAGAGATAGCTTTGGGGTCCACCGTTCACTCCAGCCACTCCGACTGCCTGGCTCGTGGCAGCTATGGTTAACATCTCCGCCCCGCTTCACACGACAACTCAGAGCATCCCAGGTATTTTACTACATTTTACTAAGCAAACTTCTCAACCTCATTTTAATATGAGTCACGCCTGAAAGACCTCCAGTAAAGAAGAGCGGCATCTTCAGAAACATGACATGGAATTGTGTTCCTTTAACTGGAAAACAGTTCAAGGACTAGGTGCAAAACCAGGGTAATTATCACCCACCAGGTTAACTCAAGTAGCACCTGCTAAGATGTGTGCTTTGAATTGGTTTGCACTTGGGGTTAGAGCTCATTTGCGTCTTCATCTCAGGCGATCAATACATTGCTTGTTTAAGAGAGATACTTGCAAGCCTGGAAGTCTGAGGATGAGGAGGGAAACATTTTCTCCATGTGAACTATTTCTATTTCATTTTGATAAGCACTGCACGATAAAGCCCCGAAGACCTTGGAACTTAGCGTTTACTCATTTCTAATCACGATCTTAAAAAACAGCCCATCTTACAGACCTATTAGAGGATGGACTTGAGGACACGGGAAGGGGGAAGGGTGAGCTGTGACAAAGCGAGAGAGAGGCATGGACATATATACACTACCAAACGTAAACTAGATAGCTAGTGGGAAGCAGCCGCATAGCACAGAGAGATCAGCTTGGTGCTTTGTGACCACCTGGAGGGGTGGGATAGGGTGGGAGGGAGGGAGATGCAAGAGGGAAGAGATACGGGAACATATGTACATGTATAACTGATTCACTTTGTTATACAGCAGAAACTAACACACCATTGTAAAGCAATGATACTCCAATGAAGATTAAAAAAAAAAAAAAAAAGCCCGTCTTTAGTGAAAACAAGAATCGGGTTACAAGTTGTGGTCTGTACACGGCTCTTCTCCCCAGGGCTCAGGGTGGCCTCAGGGGAGAAGCAAAAGGGCGACCAGGGCTCCCATTTCCAGCTAGCTGAATCCTCCATCCAAGTGTTCTTTCCTGTTAGTAAACAGAGATCATGACCTAATCCTGGGGCTGCCGGGAAGCACATTGCCACAGCTCTGGGCGCCAGTCACCACAGGCCACAGACACAGATGGGGACTCTGCCACCCGCGGGCCACCCCGGAAAGACTTCCTGCTGAGACTCCCAGGTCGGGATGCTGTCCAGGGGTGAGGGGAGGAATGCACAGTCCGGAGGGGTCACTACCGTGTCTCTCTCCATCACACCCCGTCCACACCCAGCGAGACCCTGCTCTCCTCTCCATGCCGCTGCACCCCATCTTTGTACCGCCTTCCTCTCTCTCCTCCCAGCTGGCCAGCAGCCAGAGTGAGCCTGCTAGAAAGAAAGCCCGTGCTTCCTTTGCACAAAGCAGCAGCTCCCACGCCACTCGTGGAGACCACCAGGCCCTCTGTGGACCCCTCCCCTCCCTGCTGCTGGCCTGTTCGCCCAGCTCCAGCCACGCTGCTCCCAACGCCTGCTGGGACCGCTGTCGCCGGACAACCTCGTGTCTCCTCTGCACTTCCTTTAGCGCTTTGCCACCTTCCCCCGAGGCTGCCCCTAATCGCAGTTGTGGCCCCTACCCCAGGCCCTTCTCCCCAGCTTTCTTTATCCCACGTGATAGGGTTTTCCTAACAGTTGCCTCTCTGACCTGCATGGGGTGGAAGCGCTCAGGGAAGAGTGAATTTGGGGCTTTGCTTCCTGTGCTGCTGTTACTCCCCCAGTGCCCGCAGCCCACCCTGGGGCTCAGTGAGTGCTCGGTCATATGGGCTGAATGAAAGTACGTGAGCCTGCAGGAAGGAACGCAGAGCGGCATTGGCTAGCGTCCTGTCAACCCACCCGTTCAGAAATGGCCTTGTCAGTTCTCTCTGAAATGAGTCATCAGCTTTGGGGCTCACCATTCTTCCTGCCTCCTTGCCCACAGACTTCTGTTTTTTTAAATGATGAAAGGCTGGATGGTGTGAAATCACCGTGGGATAGGTCTGCGTGTGGCGCTGACCATGTACTTTTCCATGCACTGGTTGAAGGAGGCGGTAGATTTCCACCAAGAAAGAGGGAGAAGCAGATGGCAAAGTCGAGAGTAGGATTTTATCGGGGAAATCCAGGGATGGCCGGCAGAAAAAGCCATCTGCAGGCCTGGCGCTAACGCTGGAGCCCTCCAGCAGGTGCAGAGCCTTAATTTAGAAGCTCCAGAGCGGAACGTTTATGATCTATTATCTGAGATTACACATGTTCCGTTGACCTGCCCCCAAATCGATTCCTGAGAAAAGCGGCGTTATCTACGGCGTGGCTTTAATAGCAATAGCCCTGCTCAGTTGAATTACCTGGAGAGCAGCTGTCCACGCTCACCTTTCTTTTAAAAAGGTGCGTCTAACAAACTGGCCACCTGACTTGTGAAGCAAGCCGGCGGAGGGAAAAAGGTAAGAGCTTTCATGCAACAGGCCCACACACGCTGTTCTTACAGAGCTGCCACTCTTTTGTTCTTTTTTCTCCTCATTTCTCTCCTGAAGAGAGCTGTTCGCCCAGCGCAAGGATTTGCAGGAAGGAGAACTGTCTAGATTTATCTGTGGGTCTACTGACCTTCTGCAGCCCCTGTGGATGGGCTCAGTTTGCGCTGGGTCGCACGTTGCCTCAGGACGTGGACAGTGTGTGGCCATATGTCCATTGTTTATGGTTCAAAACAACCATTGAGTGTATTATAGTGAATGACAAAGTTACAGACTCCAAAGCCGAAGACACAAGTTCACGTTTGATCACCTGCTGACTGGCGACATAACCTTGGGAAAGTCCCTTAGCTTCTCTGATCCTCCATTTTCTCACCTGTAAAATGGGTCAGTTCATAGCCAACTCATGGAGCCGCGACGGGAACTAACTGCAAGAATTTATTTAAAACACGCAGCACTGTCCTGGAATGAAGGAAGCCTTCAGTGAATGCTGGCTACTGCTGGTCGAGTTTCTGGCCATGTCTTAGCTTGGAAGCTGCAGGAGCTGTGGGGTCAGTGCTTCAGCTGCCGGATGTCCACTGAAAGCCAGAAGCAGAATTAGTACAGGACCACGCCCAGAGCTCAGGGCTCTGGGACCCTCCACTTCTTGGCTGCCTGTTCTGTGTACAGCTAGCCTTGCTCTACAGCCTAAAGTACAGCCATGTTTTATGTCACCGTTTCCTGTATTTGTTACTTATTATTAGTCATGAGCTTGTTCAGGGTGATTCCAGGGCCAGGGCTGCTTCCCTCCCTCCTCCGCAGGCAGCTCTGTGCCCGGCTCCCTGGCTCACACGGTCAGTTGGTGGTGGTGGACAGGAGGTCCTGGTAGGACCGGCCTTTCCTTCTACAGACGGTGGCCTCCCTACTCGTGGACACCCCACTTTCAGCTCTAACTTCTCCAGGTAGGCCTAGAACAGGATCTGGCCTTGCAGGCAGGACTGGACACACAATGAGCAGGGCCCAGAGCAAAAGGAAAAAGGGGCTCCACGTTCAAAAATAGCTCAGCATTTCAAGACGCTGACTGCAGAGCATTAAAACAGGAGTGGGGGCAGGGTCTTGTAGCCATGATGCCAGCGCTGTTTGGAGGCAAGAAATGTGTCTTAGGCTGAACTGAATAAAAAATGTGATTCAATGCGCATAGATGCCTGATGCTCTCACCAGGGTGGCGCGTGAGCCTTGGGCCTACGGTTGCTGGCTGAGCTGAGCTCTCGTCTAATTAGGTGCCAATCAGTTGAGCACACAATACAACCTCTAGGAAAACCCACCCGAGGGATTCTGATTTGATTTGTCGGGGCAGGCTCTGGACGTTGTTTTTTATTTTTAAAGATTTGTTTGATGTGGACCATTTTTTAAAAAGTCTTTACTGAATTTGTTACAATATTGCTTCTGTTTTCTGTTTTGGTTTTTTGGCTGCGAGGCATGTGGGATCTTAGCTCCCGGACCAGGGATCGAACCCACAACCCCTGCATTGGAAGGCGAAGTCAACCACTGGACCACCAGGGAAGTTCTGACGTTAGTGGTTTTAATCCTGCCTCCCATCTACCCACTGGGTGGATTCTAGATGCAGCCGAGATCGAGCGCAGCAGACTCAGTGAATTGGGGTCCACGATGCAGGATGGCTTTCCTCTCTCCTTAGCAACAAAGATAGAATTAGGGCAAACACATTATTACCTATTACTAGCATTAGTTTTATTTTTAAAAAATTTTCTTGGAGTGTAGTTGATTTAAAATGTTGTGTTAGTAGTAGTTTTAAATCGAGGTAAAATACACGTAACGTAAATTGTCCCATCTTAACCATTTTTAAGTGCACATTTCAGTGGCTTTGAGCACACTCACATGGCAGTGCAATCAGCACCACTGCCCACGCCCAGAACAGCTTCATCTTGTGACACTGAAAATCTCTACCTGTTACACACGGTCCCTCCTCCCCCAGCCCCTGGCAGCCACCATCCTACTTTCTGCTTCTCTGAATTCGATATTTCATTGAAGTGGAGTCACACGGTGTCTGTCTTTTTGTGGCTGGCTTATTCCACAGAGCAGAATGTCCTCAAGCCTCCTCCACGTTGGAGCCTGGGTCAGGATTTCCTTCCTTTTAAGGTTGAATTCTCTATATACCATGTTTTGCTTATCCATTCATCTGTCGATGGACACTTGGGTTGCTTCCACCATTTAGCTACTGTGGGCAAACATTATTTTTATAACAATGAGGTTTGATTGTTACCCCCATTCACAGAGAGGAAAACTGAGGCTACTTGGGCGGCGGTGGGTAACTGAGGCTGCTTGGGCGGGGGGGTAACTTGTCCACACAAACTGAGAAGCAGGCTCCAAACCCAGGACTATCTGCTCACGCTCCCTCCCCGTTTCTCTCCATCTTTCCATTCTTCCTTTTATTCCTCCAGAAGGGTGTTTTTTAGCGCAAGGATAAACAATGACTATTTACCCAGTGAGTGGCTTAGTAGTTTTCCTCCTTTTCACGCCCAGTGGGTGAGTTGGTGCTAGCAGGAAATTGGATAGACACAGGTGTCCTCTTATAGGAGTCTTGTGTACACAGCACCTGTGGGCACCTGGTCGTTTGGACCATGGGGCTTGCTGGGCGGGTGAAGAGGTTGAGAAGCCTTGTGCCTCTCCAGGGTGCGGGAGACCTGAGGACGTGCAGAGGGTGGACACAGGGGAGGTGCTGCGGCAGAGCTGGTGGCTCCTGTGCAGATTCTCCTGCGAGGTGGTTCATGTTTTATTCACTGCTTTCCAGTGTGGTGGGAAAAGCAGGGCCTTAGGCTTCTAGCCTGAGCCCATGAACATTTATATGTGAGGTTAGCACTGGTGACGTAACTTTCCCCAAGCAGTGGGTTTCCTCACCTTTAAGCAGAGACTATAGTGCCTGCTTTGGGCATTCTTGGGAACATGAAATTGATAACAAAGGTTCAGTACCCAGGACGCTACCGGTCCCTTCCAATCAGAGCACACAGAGATCTCTTGCCTTGGGGACATACGTTTTTAATCATTGATGTTTCAGCACATATATTTTGAACAAAGCATCTATTTCTGTGCTGAAAAGAATGCAAACTTCTCTTTATTTCATACTAGAGAGGAAGAGGTTTGTTCTGTGTGATGGATATATTTGTCTCCTTTATTTGACATGAAAGAGAGTGGAACATTACTTTTTCCAAAAGTTTTGAGACTGAAAGGTAGCATTTTTTCCTAAATCTATAAATGAGGGAAAGTCAAAAAAAGAGGGGGAAGGTTAGGTTTTCCGGCTTTGCCATTTTCAAAAATTGAACTTTTTTGGCCTTTCTTGGATTTGCTGATCCTTCGGTGATTCTAATGAGGACCTAACTGGGGAAAGGAAATCTCTGGAATGGACTTCAGAAATTTTGTGTTTTCTATTGGCATCTTTCCAAAGACCCTCAAGCACTTCCCTAATAAATTTTCGATAGAAGATCAAGTGTTGCAACTGGGGTCCAGGTTTGCTAGTGGAGAAGTCGTCAGCTGAGTCCACGTGGCATTCGCTGGTCATTTTTTTGTTCAAAGGTGGGAGGAGGGGTGTCCATTCCCTTCCAGGCTGCCCTCTCGGCCAGGACTCTGTCCACATGGTTAGTGGATAAAAGTGGAAAGCGTGGGGCTGATAAGACTTGTATGTCTCTGTACATCTGTGGTGGCTCTGCTGCCGTGTCATAACCAGCAGGTGAAACGGCGCACTGTTTAGAGAGGGACGGAAGCCAGAGTGGCTCCCCTGGCTGTGGCTGATGACAGGGTGCATGGTCACCATATCCACCTGCAGAGTTTTTGGCCCCAGAATGGACACCCACAGATCGGACGTCACCAGGCTGGTCGCACATGATTAAGCTCCTGTCCTCCAAAATCTTACAGTCGAATCAGCCAGACACCATGACGCAGCTCTCCATGTGGGATGAGGGTGATTCTTATAAAATTGTGGCAGTCAGAAGAAGGAGAACTAGAGGGACCGTGGCTTGATCAGGTAAGGCTCCTGGGGAAGGAGGGTGGACAGCTGAGATCTGAAGGTGGAAAAGTTTGGAAAGGGAGGGAACCAGCATGGGGATGAGTAATGAGGGGGCTAGGGACTGTGGGGCTGGACCAGACCTTTGGGACCTGGTTTCCAGTCCCAGTTTGACCCTGAACTAGCTGAGCGAGCTTGGGCCAGTCGCCCAATCTTCTCTGGCCTGGTTCTTCATCTCCAAAACTGGTACATTGAGGTGTATAGCAGCCCACCTCAGAGATATTGTGGGTTTTGTTCCAGACCGTTGCAATAAAACAAATATCACAATAAAGTGAATGACACAAATTTTTTGGTTTCCCAGTGCATAGGAAAGTTATATTTACACTGTACTATAGTCTGTGAAGCGTGCAATAACATTTTGTCTAAAAAAAATGTACATACCTTAATTAGAAAATACTTAATTCTAAAAATGGTCAACATCCTCTGAGCCTCCAGTGACTCGTTATCTTCTTACAACAGTCACATGAAAGACGGCTGACTACGGATCGCCACGACAAATATAATGACGATGAGAACGTTTGCCATATGGCGGGACTTACTGGAAATGTGACACAGAGACATGAAATGAGCAAATGCTGTTGAAAAAATGGCGCCGATAGACTTGCTCAACGCAGGGTTGCCACACACCTTCAATCTGTAAAAAATGCAGTATCTGAGAAGCACAGGAAAACGAGGTCTGCCTTCACTCCAAATAATTAAAAAAGGGAACTCAAACACTGACACGTGAGAGTGCACAGCGGCAGTAATTCACAACAGCGAAAAGGTGGAAACAACCCAAATGCCCATCAATGGTCAGGTGAGCAAATAAAACACGGTCTCCCACAAAATGGAATATTACTCAGTTATAAGAACCAGCGAAGTTCTCCCATGTAGGTGAACCTCGAGAGAATTAGGTAAAGTGAGAAGGACAGACACACGGGACCACATGGTGTATGACTGCACTTATTTGGAATATCTAGAATGTGTAAATGCACAGGAACACAGAGCACGTTGGTGGCTGCCAGGGGCTGGGGGGAGGGTGAAGCGAGGAGTGGCTGCTGATGGGGGCGGGATGATCCTCTCAGGGCTGACGATGCTTTGGAACTAGATCTATGCACAACATCGTGAGTGCACTAAATGTCACTGAACTGTTTACTTTAAAATGGTTGTTTTAAAATGAACTTCACCTCAGTGACACTGAAGAAGGGGGAAAATGGTACATTGTACTAAATCCAAGCATTTCCAACTTTCCTCTGGAGCCTGAAAAATTCCACGGAAGGGCCTGGGCTGCCTTCACAGGGGGGAGAGGGGTGTTACCCAGCCTGGCCTCTTTCCTCTTCCAAGATCACAGCTCTGCTTTGAGTATTTTATGCCCTAAGAATCCATGCACAGTTTCATTGAAGAAAAGCCTGATCATGATATATTTTTTCAAATGGTGAAAGGTAAGCTCATCTCTCTGCTGTCTTTTCCAGACTGAAAATTCCATAATTCCTGTGGGAATTGGTGACGTGTCCTTTGTCTGCATCAGGCTATGCTGAGAAGGTCTGAATTGACCTAAAACAGTGCTCTGTCCTCACTTGGCAGGTGGAAATGGCAAAGGTGGCTGCTTGGGTGTCTTACGAGGAATTTTGGCCACAGGAGCTTCAAGGCGTCCTGGAGCTTACATTCCAATGGGAAATCTGAAGACGGGAGGGCGTGACCAAATGTTCACTAGCTGGACAGGTGTGATTTTTTTTCTTCAAAGTGCGGTCCAAGAACCAGCAGCATGGGCATGGCCTTCAGGCTTGTTAGAAATGCAGAATCTCAGCCCAGCCCCCGACCCCCCATCTGAATCAGAACCTGCATTGCCACACGACTGGCAGGTGACTGCTGTCGGCAAGGACAGTTCAAAGGCCTGAGCTCAGCCACCTGACTCCATTCCCAGGCAAGGCTCCCGGACCCGCCATGCCCTCACGGTAGAAAGGAGACAAAAATAACCAGCCTCATAGAATTTAGCTGATCTTAGCAATGCACCACCACAGTCCCATGCAGGCAGCGATCACTCCATGGAAATCTATTCAATCTCAGTCTAACATCTGTGATTCTTAGGGACTTTTTTGGAGTTGCACTGGGTCTAAGTCTCAATCCTGATGAAAGTTTCCCATTTCACCCCATATTCAGAGTTGAAATTTCAACTTTGGGACCTCAAGATGCTCAGTTGGGTTTTTCTTAAACAAACATGACCCAGGAAATCGAAAAATATAGGCACTCAGACTTACATCTAGAGATAGTTAACGAGTTGATGTTTCTGGACAGTCTTTAAGGGCTGCTTTATAGCCACGTGCAGACAATGCTCGCCAGCAGTGCGCTCTAAGCACCCCATCAACCGAGAGGCAGGGAACACTGTGTAACACGTCAGCCCCGCAATAAAACAACCACTTCCATGGTGGACGGACCCCAGTCCTTTCATGTGTTATGTGAGTCAATGATACAAGTAGCAATTAAGTTTTAATAGGATATGTTTAAAAAGCTTTTTCTATAAAACCACTGTCAACGTAACAGTGAACAGTCTGTCTATGTACACGCTCCAAGGTGGAGTCTAGATTACTTTGATTTGTTTTCCTCCTAATGAAGTTTTTCATTAACCAAGGCTTTGACTTTGGTCGATCCACTCCTGTGTTTACCCGGATCAGAAATGAGAGTGGTGTCTGGACCAAACATCCCCACTCTTTAATAAAAACAGAAAAGCTAAAACACTGGGTGATAGCTTTGAGATGGTGCTGGAGTGTTTCTAAGAAAACCAAAGGTGAAAAGAAATGTTTCTGAGATGCTAAGCATGATAATCTTCTGAGTCATTCTGCATTTCTGGGACACAATTGGGCTGATTAAAAGCTGCTGGTATTATTTAAATTACAAGTGTAAATGTTGTTCTTTGATTGTCTCTAAGCTTTTGATCATTTGCACTGAGTTTTCTTTGCTCTAACTTGAACTGTTCATATTCAGCAAATTTTCATAATAAATATAATACTATTATTCCGTAGCTTAAAAATGATTCCATGGTGTATGAAACGTATAAGGACAGTGTCTTCTACTTGGGAGGTTTCAAATGGATAATCCTGTTTAATGATATGTTGTTAAAATCAAAGAACAATCTCACATATCTGTTGCCTGTGTTCTTTCCATCAGTGTTGAGTCAAGTCTTGCAAAGGAGTTGAAAACACAAAAGTCACCCAGGGCTTTACAGTCTAGATGCTTTCTCTGAAGCAAAGAAAATTAAATGAGTGATACATTCTGTGCTTGATCCATGGTGTGGATGAGGCTGCCACGGGGTTCAGAGCAGACACAGGGCACTGACTCTTGCAAAGATGCTCCCCAAAGCTCACCCGCCATGCTCGGATCAGTGGGGCATTTTCCGCCACAGAAGACAAAATATGTCTCAAGATCCCAGTTAAAAATAAGGTCTGCATTTGGTTCTGTTTTTTGCTTTCATGCTGAGGCAATGCAAGTATTGGATTAAAAAGCATGTTACTCAATAGAAACTAAATAAAATTAAGACCATTTAGGTCCAGAGCTACTAGGGCTTCATAGAGCTGATACTACCCAGACACTTGTTGAAATGATCAGGACTCCTTCAGGTATAAGTGACAGAAACTGAGGTCAGACTGGCTTAAGCAAAAATAAATACATAAAAATTTAAAGTAACACTGGATCCAGGGTCTCAGATGATGTCATCAGGGCTGTCTCCCTCTTCCCAGTTTCCCATCTCTTCATTTGAAATCCTATGTGCCTTCTTCCATAAACACCTCCCCTGCCCACAGACGGAGGAGGTCCCAGCCCTGCCTCCTTTTCTGAGTCTCATAAACGTGGGTGCTTCAGCTAGAGGCGTAGAAGTAGCTGGTACTGGGTTTAGGGTAATGGTCTCAGTGGGGGAGGGGAGTGTGTGATTTTGCCCCTGAGGGACACTTGGCACTGTCTAGAGATAGTCTGGGTTGTCACAACGGGGGTCCTATTGGTACCTGGTAGATAAAAAGCAGGATGTTGCTAAATATCCTACACTGCACAGGACAGCCCTGCAACAAAGACGAATCGAGCCCGCTGTGTCCATGGGAGACTCTGGTTTAAGGTAGGCGGCTAGCAGGGGCTGGCGGAGGCGAGGGACTGGTGATAAAGCCCCACAGGGCTGGCGGAGTGGAGACCACTTTGCCTGAGCCTGGCTGGAGGCACCCAGCAGGTCCCTGCGGAGAGCAGACGGCCGCCCACCAGCCGTCTCAGCCTCACCAGAGGTTTGCAGGGAACCACTGGCCCCTGGGGAGGGCGGAGGCCTGGATGTGGCCCCAGCGGCAACATCCGCGCCTGGACTGGCTCCTGCGCTGGTTGTCACCTTCCTACTGTGTTGCCTGGACACATGTGGGGCTAAGGTTAGGGTAGCGTTGCTCACAGAAACTCTAAGTGGAGGTTTTTTTGTTTTCTGGAAAAAGAACTACCATTTACTCTCACCATAATATGCGAGGCAGAGTTTGCTATGCTCCTCCCAAATCTCTTCTGAAGACTAGAATTTTCAGCGGAACACAAGGCCACCTTGCAGCTAAGTGAAGACACGTGGCTCTTTCTGGCCAATGAGGTGACAGCAATGGAGTCCGCCTGTGCCGCGTGGAGCCTTCCTGTTGCTCGGAACACAGATGTGGCGGCAGAGGCGCCAGCTGGACCAGGAGACAAGGACCTAACCGTCGGGGTGGCCAAGGGGAAGGGTGGAAGGAGCTTGGTGGAACCGAGCTGGATTGCTCCTGCCAGGGTTTCTGGGACAGGGAATCCCCCTTTCATGCCGTTTAAACCGCTGTTATCCTAGCTGACCCTAACTGGTAGAATATGTACATCCGCTCTTTGACTTGCCGATTTTCAACATTTAAACCTTTTGGGGCTAAAACAGAGGGCTGCCTGATAGAGAGTGGCAGGCCCCCTGCAAGGTGCCCAGGATGCAGCCGCCTAGCAAGGAGGGGGTCTCACCCAGACCCGACTCCTCTGTCATACATGTCCCCGTGGGCTGCCTGACCTTTTGTCACTATCTGGAGAGGGACATCTCCCGGATCACTCAAGAGAACCTCGTTGACATTTATGGTGTGTCTGTCACATGTCAGGTGCATGCTGAGGACACCCCAGAGACGCTGAGAGAGGTGTGCCCAGATGCACCCAGGCCCCTCAGTGTAAAGGGAAAGCAGAACAGTGGGCATAAACCTGGCCGGCAGGGGCCGCTGCGCTTCTAAGTGTCAGTGACACCCCAAGTTAGAGGAGCAGGAAAAAACCAAAAACGGGGGAGGGACCATGTCCAAGAGGGTCTCTTCCTAGCAGTGTCAAGCTCTTAGTGGACCGAGTCCTTTGCTGGCGCTGCAGGCGCGACCGATGGCATGTGCATCTCCATTGCACATCCAGGCTTTCTCGTGTCCACCTTTCCTCCTCCCGATGACCCTGGGGCATCTGTCCCCCCTTCTGGGGGCTCTGTTTCTGAAAGGCCTGGGACGAGAGAGGGAGAGAGAGAGAGAGAGAGAGAGAGAGAGAGAGAGAAGGGTTCTCTTCGCCTGTCTGAAGAGGTCTTGGGTGCTCTCTAATTCCCAACGCTCTCCCCATCCACCACACCCTGGCCCTTCCTCGCACCAGTGGACACAGCAGACGCAGCAGACAGGGGTGGTACTGCCTCTTCCTGTGCCCCCGCCCTGCAGGCACCCTCCTGCACCTTGCTCACCGCCCTTCCCTCATCTCATTTGCTTCTCGTTCTGAGAGGTCATCCCCTCCCTGTCCACGGAGGCGGGGCTGCCCATCCCCGTGGTCCCTACAGATCCAGGGAGCATGGGGACTCTTCTACAGACAGAGTCCATAGGCACAAGTATGAACTGGACTCAGATCTAAGACCTCTGATTCCAGGACCCTCTCTCTCTCCATGTACTACTGTTCCCTTGGCCGTAAAACATCTGGATAATACAGAAATATAGAAAGTTTCCCCCTATATAGAATGACCAGATTTTAAGATGACTTAATTAGTTTTTTTAGTGCAGAATAAAGTCTAGGGTTTTATTTTTTTGTAATGACAGTATAATAAAATGCTATGATTAAGAGCTGAATCATACTCATTTAAAATAAGCTTCTTTAGCAGAGCCAATTAGCGATGCTAAAATTGCCTGCAGTGCTCTCCTCGGATGACCAAGAGGTTGGAAACATGAAGTTCCCCAGCCAGAGAACAAGACTTAAACAATAAAGTGTCTTTAAGAGGAAAAATCCGTTCTCAAGAAAGTGTATACCCAACAGCAGGAAATGAAGATCAGCCCTAAATGATAGAAATGCTTCTCCACAGGGCTGGGGAAACAGAAGTCTCTGGAGTTTGCTTCAAAGATGGAAGGGAGCATTGTTTCTGCAGAGCTCGCAGGGGGCTGGCTGCGGCAGTTGCATAAGCCAAGGGCCGCTCTGTCTGGCTGACTGGACACATTGCCTTGCTCTCGAGATATAAGGGAATTACCCATTTAATCCTTGGCCCACGGTGCTGATAATGTAGCAATTAATGACTAATTAGGAAGATTTTTCCAGAACATTAGGTTCTGGGAGAAAGCCTTGTTTGAGACCCATCGCTTAAATCTCTTCTCTTTCTTCCTGCGGTTTTCAGCTCGAGCGTGGCTCTGTTTGCAAGGACCCCGTGGCGGCTCCGTTCACTTAGTTACAGCGGCTGGTATAAGGCAGGCTGCGCTGAGGCTGGTCCTCGCCAAGCTGACGGAGCAAAATATTAGCGCTGGCCTCCCAGGGTGCGAGGGACTTCCATCCGATTCCCTCCCTTCCTGAATTCTTGAATATGAAAGCCAGGTGAGCCAGAAAGGAGGAGGAGAGGATGCTTCTTTTTGGAACAGAGAGTAAGGGCCTGCTTTGGTTCCTTTGCTCCATTTTCTGCAGCTGGGACTGTGGGATCCCACCTGCCCCCATAGCTTCTGGTTGGGAGGATGGAGGTGGGTAGGGGAGGATGGAGACCAGGGTAGGACCCCTTGCACAGCAATGAGGGGCCCCTGTGGACCCTGGGGGTGGGGAGAAGAAAAAGGGAAAGTTGAAAGTGATTCCCAGTTTCCCAACTTTGGGAAAGGAAGAGATAATGATGGATGACCAGTGACCAGGCAGTTATAGATGGGCCAGCATTTCCCACATCCTATGGAATAATCCTCCACATGTTCACTCAGTCCAACACATCCACAGAGCACATGTCAGCCTCTGTCCTAGGCTCTGGGACACAGTGGTGACTAGAAAGGCTGTCCTCATGGAATTCACAGTTTATTACAGGGTTTCTCCATTTCAGCCCTATGGACATTTGGGGCCAAATCGTTCTTTGTTGTGGGACCGTCCTGTGTATTGTAGGGTGTATAGCAGCACCCCTGGCCTCTACTCACCGGGTGCCTATAGCATCCTCGTTTGTTCATGACATTCAAAAATGTCTCCAGACAGTGCCAGCTGGTCCCGGGATAGAGAACCATTGGTCTAATGGGAAAGTCAGATGATGAATGAAATGAATAAGCGAAAATATGTGTGCTAAACTGTAGAGAGATGTAAAGCAAGAGTGGTGGCCCGAGGGGGCTGTGGCAGGTCTTACTGAGAAGTGACATTTGAACAAAGTCCCTGAGGAGGCGAGGGAAGAAGTGACGCCGGGCAAGTGCATTCAGGGTGAAGGGGCCGAGGGATGGTGCCGAGCAAGTACAGGAAAGGGGGGACGTTGTTCAGCTGGAGGAGAGGGTGGCAGAGGAGCATGTGGAGAAGAGACAGAGGCAACGGGCCTCGTGGTGCCGGAGAGGCTGGATGTAACTCTGCCGCACTGGGCCTCAGAGAGTTCAGCAGAGGGAAGGGTGAGACCACCACTGATGGACTACAGGTCTGTGGTCAGAAGGCCAGGTCGGCTCAGCCCGTACCTCTGCCTCAGGTCTCACGAGCTGACATCAAGGTATCGACCTGCTGGGCTGTCATGGGGAAGCTCAGGGGGAAATCCCTTTCCAAGCTCTTCTGGGTTGTTAGCAGAACCCAGTTCCCTGTGGTTGTAGGACTGAGATCCTGTTTCCTCATATCCATCAGCCGGGGCTGCCCTGAGCTCCTAGAGGCCTCTCTCTGGTCCTTGGACATGGTCCTTGTAACTCAGAGACAGGAAAACCAGGATGAATCCTTCTCCTTCTTGGACTCTGACTCTCCATCTGCTGCATCTCTCTTCTGCTTCCAGCCAGAGAAAGTTCTCGGCTTTCGAGGACACACAGGATTAGCCTGGGCTCACCTGGATCATCCAGGATAATCTGTCTGTTTTAAAGTGTGAACCTTAATTACATCTGAACAGTCCCCTTTGCCATATAACACAACATATGCACAGGTTCCAGGGATTATGGTGTGACATCTTTGGGGATCATTCTACCTATTGCAGCTCTGAAACAAAGGACATGGTTTTATTTATCTGTGATGAGACTTTTATAAAGTGAACCATGAAGAGGGCTTATCTGGGCATGATTTTCTTAGGGTTTTTTTAGATTTTTATTTTTATTGGAGTATAGTTGATTTACAGTGTTGTGTTGGTTTCAGGTGTACAGCAGAGTGAATCAGTTATACATATACATATATCCAATCTTTTTTTTTTTAAGATTCTTTTCCCATATAGGCCTTTACAGAGTATTGAGTAGAGTTCCCTGTGCTATACAGCAGGTTCTTATTAGTTATCTACTTTATATAGAAGTAGTGTGTCTACATCAATCCCAATCTCCCAATTTATTGCTCCCCCTTATCCCCTGGTAACCATAAGTTTGTTTTCTACATCCATGACTCTACTTATGTTTTGTAAATAAGTTCCTTTGTACCCTTTTTTAGCTTCCACATATAAGTGATATCATATGACCTTTGTCTTTGTCTGACTTACTTCACTGAGTATGGCAATCTCTAGGTCCATCCATGTTGCTGCACATGGCCTTATTTTGTTCTTTTTTATGCCTGAGTAACATCTTAGCATTTTTTTGACCCTAACTTTCCCCCATGATGGTGAGGTGTGTGTTCATAACAGTGAACATACATTGGGCACTCATGCTCCCTGCAAGGCCAGGTGATGAGGGCTCCCCTCGCCACTCGTAACCCAGGTTTCTTAAGAGGAAACTGAGGCTGTGAAAGATGGAGTAGGAGAGCCAGGTTCACTCTACACATGGTCGCGCCAGGAAGCAAGTGTTCTTCCCTGAGACTCTTCTCTCCTGGAACGTCCCCGACAGTCACCCATGGTTTTTCATTCACATCCACTGGGACACATTGGCCTACAGAACGCCCCAAGGACAACGTTCTGTCATTACTGAGATGCTGGCATGTCAAGGGGAAGGAAGGAGTTTAAACGATGAGCAGAGTGCCAGGGCCCGTGGAGGAGCCAGTGGTGGAAATGGTCCAAGTGAAGGTGAATCTGAATGTCAGACACGGGCCTCAAGATGGAGAGGATGGGCGGCCCTGGGAGGGTGTGGGCTGAGAAAGGAGGAGGCAAAAAGGTGACGAGAGCCATGCTGGGGACTGAAGGCAACGTGTTGTGTCATCTATAATGACGACGTGGAGCAAACGTTCCCTAGCAACCAGACTGAGAAAGGGCCAGATGCACCTAGGTGTGGGGAGTGTCCAGTGGGGAGCTCAGCATGGTGCTTTATCATTCCCGTTTCAACCAGACTCTCCCAATGGCAGCCAGCAGAACAGGTGGACCATTTGAAGCGGGAAGAAGCGCCTTCAAATGGCATTGATGTAAATATCCCCCCGACCTCTCCAGAGCCCAGCAAATTGTAAACGCTCAGCAAACATCGCATCCAGCTTCCATTTATAGGAAGTTTATATTCGAGTCCATTCATCTGAAGTTCTAGAAGAGGAAGGTCAAAATCACAGTGTCAGGGAGCTGTTCACTGGCTGCCTAGGGCCAGGAGTGGGATTGACTGCAAAGGCATATGAGAAAATTTGGGGGGCGGGTGATGGGGCCGTTCTATATATTTATTGTTGTGTTGATTACATGTTTATATCTGTCAAAGCTCATTGAACTGTACAAACCAAATAGATGCTTTTGATTGTTTGTAAATTATATATTGATAGTGTTGATTGAAAAGCCAGACAGGGGCATGCTACAGCCCTTGCCTGGGAGAGGGGAGGGTTTCAGGACCGAGTTGAATTCAGATCTTGCCATTGATGACCATGCTGGGCCTGGGGCCTCCACAGTCCTGCTTTCCCATCATCAGGATGAAACGATATCTCAGACCCAGTCCCATGGGGCTGTGCAGGTGGACTTGCTGGTCATCATGTGGCTCTTAGAACCAACGACCAAGGGTGGTGTAAGCGCTGAGTGGCAATCTTGCTTGTAATCATGGACTTGTTGAGTCAGGTGGCTATTAAGTCGCTACCCAAGTAAAGATGATGGGTTAGATGTGGCTCCAGTGCTTTTATCTGATGCCGGTTGGGTATCTGCACAACAGTTGCCCTTTGAAGGATGAAAAATAAGCAAAGTCAGGGAAATACGAGTTTTCTTTTAGACTCCAACGGTTCACGTCCTCCCATCAGTGGGCAGGGCGGTGAGGTACAATAAGGGTTATTCCTAAACGGCCTCAGCAGGTCTGGCCAAACTCCTGTAGCTCTCTGATGCCTGTTTCCCTATGTGAACAATGGCATGGAAAGCATGATGGTTAGAGCGTAAGCCCCATTCAGACAGACCTGGGTTTGAATCCTGCCACAAAGTAGCTGTGTGAAGATGAGGGAGAGCCAGCCAGGAGCGTGAAGGCCAGATTTTGCGTCTGTGCTCGATGCACATTGAAGAATATCCTGCTTCAGTGTCTTTGCTTTGGTAGAATTAATTGAAACAGGATTAGATTTTAAATAACAAGCATAATGGCTCCTGTGGTCTGTAGTGAGTTTTGTGTTTTCTCCATGCCTTGGGTTTTAATTTTTTAAATATATATTTCCCCTTTAGAAAATCTGGGTCAATTTCACCATTTCTCACTTATGTGTGTCATTTTGGCATGACTTTTGAGGACTAGAATGGTTAAAAAAAGAGGTAAATAAATAACATCCTTAATTTTCTTTGCAAATAATCCTCCCTCCATGGATATGTGTATTTATCCAGAATTGTATATGCATTGATCAATCAATTGATTGAACAATTGCTAGATATAGATATGTACCCTTCTTAGTGAGGTGCCAGTGACTGACTCCACGAAGGGACAAAACACTGATAATAGTAGACAACGTTAGTGGTAGAATATTTTCCTCTCTGGGGCCCTGAACTGTTTATGCCATGGACCTCACTGGCAGTCTGTGAAACCAGTAGACTGCTTTCAGAATAGGGTTTTTAAGCACATGGAATAAAACACATAGGTTACAAAGGAAATCACTTATATTAAGGTACAATTGTCAAGCAAATGGATTATAGAGCAACATATATGCTATGTCATAACCAGACCCACGGGGGGGACTCACACCTACGGTCATTTGGAAGCAGTGATGGGCAGTGATGTGTGAAGACATTGGCACTAAATGTAACATGGGATGAAGCAACAGTCTGTGATTTTTCTTGTTGTCAAGGTCGCAGGGGTAGCACACATACTGTTGCGGTTGCCTGCATGCCTATTGGGAGGAAGTGATGAATTTCAGTTAGAAGCTAGTGAAAATAAAAATGTCGTTTTTTACTATTCAAGTTCATGGATCCAGGTAAGGAGCCCCACGTGCTTGGCTTGGGTCCATGGCCCCTCCTCTGTGCCCCCTCTCCCCCATCCCTCCTCCTGGGCTGGGGTCCAGGAGGCGGGGGCTGCGCTGCCCTGGTCGCTGTCTCCCAGCACTGGAACCCCTGGGTGTAACAGCACTGCAGGTGAGACACATCTACAGTGGACAGATTTTCTTCTCAGAGACATTAGTATTTACACCATATGATGGGTCTCAGAAAGATAAAGGGAACCTCATGCCTTGTGGAAGGCAAAGGAGGCAGCTGCTGTGGTTCCCTTAGAATCTCACCGAGTACTGTTTGGATATAAATTTATTACAGCCCCAAATGTGAGAAAGACCAGAAGTGACTCACAGGCTGCCCTCCGCGAGGTGGCACGGGGCAGCACAGAGAGGGTGATGGGCCCTTGTCCCTGGAACGGTGATAAAGGCCCCGGCACCAAAGCAGAGTTAATTAAGGTGCTTTAATAACCTGCAGTGTCGCTGAGGGTAATGAAGGTGGTGCCTGATGCGGAGTCAGGCAGGAAGCTGGAGCCGCGTTGCCCTGGCAACGGTGTCCTGGCCAATCCCAGGTGTGGTTCAGGCCTGCTATCTGAATGAAGCACTCTCCCTAATGTTCTCCATGGTTTTGAAATGCCACCCACGTGAACACAGCATCTATTTGTTGCAACAAATTTAAATAGACTCTTTAAGACAGAGACATGGAGAGAGAGAGGTAATAACAGAAAGACAGACAGACACACCAAGAGAATCACTTCTGGTGAAGTTGGTGACATTAGGAAAAGGCACGTTTCTCTTAGGACAGATTTGCTGCTGGGAGGAGGCTGGCTTGTCTCTCCCCTTGCCCCTCCTGACTGCGCTGAGCATGGCCCCAGGATGTTTGGCAAAACCAGCCCAGAGACAAAGCTACCTTCAGCCACTGCACCTGAGGTTGTCTCCCCTCTGCCACGGGGCTGCGATGTACAGCTGCACAGATTGCATGCTGCACCAGGCACCCAAAGGAGGGCTCCAAGGGGCTGAGCCCACCTGTGCTCCTTGCATGAGCCCTGATGAGCACCTGGGTCTTCCTGGAGAAAGGGGAGACTTTCCTAACAGGGACGAAGGCACCAGCTGGGCTACAGCAGCCCGTTCCATCCCACATCCCACATTTTTCACTTTGCAATTAGGAGAATAAGGAGGCTCTTAAAAATATGCATATGCAACGCCAACTTCCCATCCTCTACCTCCTCGCTTTGAAGGAGAGGGTAAAGACTCAGTTCCCGACAGGTGAATAGAACGTGTGGTGATTCGAAGTTGGTCTTGGGGTCTTTGTGGGCATGAGGTGGGTCTCTGCCCACCCTTCTTGGGATTGATGTGAGGAGCCTGCAGTGCCCTGGAGGTGACGAGAATGTCAGCCCTGTGTTAGAAGCTCAGCTCTGCGACCCTGAGCTGATTCCTCAGAATAAGACTTCAGCCCCCAGAGCCTCAGTTTACTCATCTGTACAATGGAGGGTAATAATACCAACGTCAAAGGATTGTTACGAGTGTTCAAAGAGATAAAGTATATGAAGCGCATAATGGGTGGTGAGTGTGTGGGTGTGTACAAGTGTGTGCGCGCGTGCGCAGAACCCGACTCCCGGGTGGGGGGGAGGGGTGTGAAGGTCCACGTGTCCTGGGGAGGCTGAGAGGGGCGAGATGAGGTGTCTCTCCTTATATATGTAATAATCCCCCTTTATCTGCAGTTTTATTTTCTGAGGTTTCAGTTACCTGTAGTCAAATGAAGGTCCAAAAATATTAAATGGAAAATTCCGAAATAAACAATTCATAAGTTTAAAATTTTCTGCCATTCTGAGTAGCATGGTGACATCTCACACTGTCCTGCTCTGTTCCGTGTGGGGTCCTCAACCATCAACAGCCTCATGGCCCCATGATCCAGGATCTGGGAGGTGCGTGGTCCCCTCCTTCTCACGTATCATCAGAAGGTCAGTAGCGTCCTCACACCATCACAATACCCGAATCGTTCATCTCACTTCATCTCATCACGTAGGCTTTTCATCATCTCACATCATCCCAAGAAGAAGGGTGAGTATAGGCAGGTAAGCTATTTTGAGAGACAGAGAAGCCCCATTCACATAACTTTTATTACAGTATATTGTTATACTTGTTCTATTTTATTATTACTTATTGTTGTTAATCTCTCACTGTGCCTAATTTATGAATTAAACTTATCAAAGGTATGTATGTAAGGAAAGTGCATTGTCTATATACGCTTCAATTCACTACTATCTGCAGCCTCAGGCGTCTACTGGGGGTCTTGGAATGTATCCCCCATGGATAAGGGGGGGAACTACTGTATATATATATTGCCCACTTTTATATGATATCTTGTGCCCATTTTTAACTGATTATTTGGGCTTTCTTTATCATTTCATAGAGTCTCTTTATACTCTTTAAAAAATTTTAACTATAGTTGATTTACAGTATTGTGTTAGTTTCAATATATACTCTTTTTTTTTAACATCTTTATTGGAGTATAATTGCTTTACAATGGTGTGTCAGTTTCTGCTGTATAACAAAGTGAATCAGCTATACATACACATATATCCCCATATCTCCTCCCTCTTGCGTCTGCCTCCCACCCTCCCTATCCCACCCCTCTAGGTGGTCACAAAGCACCGAGCTGATCTCCCTGTGCTATGCGGCTGCTTCCCACTAGCTATCTATTTTACATTTGGTAGTGTATATATGTCCATGCCACTCTCTCACTTCGTCTCAGCTTACCCTTCCTCCTCCCCGTGTCCTCAAGTCCATTCTCTACATCTGCGTCTTTATTCCTGTCCAACCCCCAGGTTCTTCAGAACCATTTTTTTTCTTAGATTCCATATTCAGTAGTTACTCTTGATTCTAACCCCTTTTTTGTTACAAAAGTATCATCTTGTCTTTTCACTGTCCTCAAGTTTTTAAATGATGAACAAAAGTTCTTAGTTTAAAAGAATCAAAATTGTCAATCATTTAATTTATGGTGTATGCCTATCTTGTCTTAAGAAATCCTTCCCTACCCACGTTAGGATAAATATTCATCCAACAGCAAATGTCGCTGTTGGAATTTCATTCAGTCTTTGAGCTGCCTGGAGTGGTGTGAATAGTGTGAGGTAAGGGCACAATTTCCTTTCTTCCACGTGGAGAAATATTTTTCTCTAGCTTCATTCACTGAGTTCCTATTTTCTTTATCGGTAAGTGAATTAGAGATTGCTTGGTGGGAGACCAGAACGGGCAGAGACACTTTGAAAAAGTTTGTCATCATCTCGTAAAGTTGAACATTCATACCAGGCACATACTGAGGAGAAACTCCTGCCCGAATCTATCAGAAACATGCAGAAGAATCTTTACAAACCAGCACGGTTAGGAATAACAAAAACCTGGAAATAACCCACCGCCCACCACCTGGACAGTGGATAAACAGATTGTGGCAGGTCACATAACAGGATGTGATACACTGGTAAGAAAGAATTAACCAGAGCCGTCCACCATCATATGACTACCTCTCGGCAACTGAAAACATCGAGTGAGAAATACGAACCCCAGAAAATTTCATTCAACTCGATAAACTTCGGTCAAAGTGAAAAATGACTAAAACTAAAGAGTATGTTTTTAGGAATATGTGTGTATGATGCAATTATGCATCTTTTTTTAAAAAAAATACGAGGCTAAACACAAATTTCAAGATGTAAGTGTTCCTCTAAAGGGGGAGGGACATGAAAGTGGATGTGAATTATTGTTAATGCTCTAGATCTCGTGATGCGTGGGCAGCTCACTGCGTTTATTACAATACTGCACACACTGGAGGTCTATGCATTTCCCATGAAGAGAGGATGACAGCCCATTTCTGTGAAGCTGAGACTGGAGAGGGATTGTGGGGGAGAGAGGGGCCGGTTTTCTCTAACCAGTCTTTCCCGAATGGCCCCGCTTTTGCCTGGGGACAGACAGGAAGGGGGAGCTGTCAGTTTCATAGCCGTCGATGGTAAACATAAACCAAACCCACTGTGTCCTTAGCAGAGTTTGGGGACTAATCTCCGAGACCAGGCATTGCAATTGTGTAGCAAGAGGACATAAATAGCAACTCAAAAGTTTCAGCGAGAGCAAAAGAAATACGATTTTAAAAGAGTCCAGGACACACCACCCCAAAATATGCCGCTTTATCTTATTGATTATTTTGAGCTGAAGCCACTGGAAAAGCAGCAAACACAGGGAGAGGCTTTCTCTGAACTCTCCCTCTCTGCCTGAAGACAGATTCTCCAAAGGGAACTCGATTGTCTTAAATCCCCTCCCCAGGAGTGTCGTCAGCTGCGAAGACTGACTGTTATCCCAAGAGAAAAGACCAGAAGTCGGCACCACACCCAGACAAACGTCCTCACAAACTCATATCTCCCATCTGTTCCTCTAAGTGTCCCTTCATCTTTCCTAAGAGTCATTTGCTCTTCCCTGAACTGGCTACATCCCCACTTCCCTTCCCCTGTTGAGATGGTATAGGAGCTCTCAAATTGCACCAATTTACTGAGTATTCACCTTTTTTTCCTGTGATGTCCCCATGCACATAATATTAAAAATGAATAAATGTGTACACCTTTTCTATTCTTAATCTGCCTGGTATCAATTTATTTCAGAGACCCAGCTATCAAACCTAGGAGGGTGGAGGAAATCTTTCCTGCCCTACAGTTCGTAGAGTATCATTTTGTGACCATACGGTCCAAGGCTGCTTTACTTTGAAGACAAAAGAACTCCCATCTAGCAAAGAGAGTGGAAACGAATATTTCTGCTGCATTAACTGTGTGCCTGCCAGACACCACGCTGGGGGCTTTTGGGAGGTTGTCCCATTTCAACCACAGGGCAAACCCCACCCATGTGACCCTCCTGGCTGGTGTCTGCATCTCTCCTGGTGTTCATCTCTACTTTGACTTGTGCGTTGCAGGAGATGTTCAAAATTTCCTCACAGGGACACAATAAAATACAAACAAATTGTGGGACATTCAGACCATGGATGAATGAAAAGAAACTCCAAATACACAAAACTGAGACAGGAGGAAAAGGGGAAGGGGACAACCTCTAAAAGAATGACGTAGCCTTTGAGGATTCAACAGAAACAGGTTAGAACCAATTAGGCTCAAGATGGTGGAAGATTCAACTTCCAGTGGACCTGGAGCCCCAGTGTACGCTCATTGTAACACATCAGCATGTTAAATGACACACCCACAGGCTCCAGGGCTGTTCTGAGGCCGACCATAAAAGGCCATAAAGTGGGTGATAGCCCAATTCCTGGAAATCCCTACCCCTTCTCCAAAATAGTTGGCATAATCCTCCCACTATGAAATTACGCAGCTCATAAAAGCTAACCACCCCGGGATTCCCTAGTGGTACAGTAGTTGCGAGTCCGCCTGCCGATGCTGGGGACGCGGGTTCGTGCCCCGGTCCGGGAGGATCCCACATGCCACGGAGCGGCTGGGCCCGTGAGCCATGGCCACTGACCTGTGCGTCTGGAGCCTGTGCTCCGCAACGGAGAGGCCACAACAGTGAGAGGCCCGCGTACCGCGAAAAAAACAAACAAACAAGCAAAAAAAATAACCACCCCATATTTCAGGGCCTCTCTCTCCTGTTGAGACAGACCAAATTCTGTCTATGGAATGTGTATCTCTCTAAAGAAACCTGCTTTCCCACTTAGTTCTCAGGGCAGAGCCCCCATGCCTGCCTCCTTGTATCCCTCACAAGCGTCCTATGTTAATAAATCTACTTCTTTGTTGGGACTTCCCTGGCGGTCCAGTGGTTAGGACTCTGCACTTCCATTTCAGGGGTCACAGGTTCGATCCCTGGTGAGGGAACTAAGATCCCGCATGTTGTGCGGTGCGGCCAGAAATAATCAATCAATCAATAAATCGCTCAATCTACTTCTTACCTATCACTTTGTCTCTCGCTGAATTCCTTCTGTGCTGAGACATAAAGAACCTGAGCTTCACTAAGTCCTGACACCAGGTGAGTTATTTTAATTAAAAGACAGTGGGTTCGAGTCTCAGCCCGTGAGTTCAAGTCCCAGTCTGAGCTGTGCTCTATGCGTTCTCTATAGGAAGTTCAAAAACAGGCAAAACTAACGTGCGGTGATAGAAATCGGAACAGTGGCTGCCTTGGAACAGAGACTGGATTGGTGGAAAAGGAGATGGGTCTGGTCTATAGCTTGATGGGGTGGGGACTGCACGAGTGTTTAAATTTGTCACATGTATTGTGCATGTCACTGTATGAAATTGCACCTCATTAAAGAATGTTTTAAATCTTAAAATTTTAAGAAGAAAGTTTTAAAACATTTTAATAAAACAAAACAACAGTGCAGGGTCTGAAGAGAGACTGCCTGGGTTTATATCTTGTCTCTATGAGTTTTCATTGGCTGCTGTAATAAATTATTACAAACTTACTGGCTCAAAACAGCAGAAATTTATTCTCTCACAGTTCTGGAGCTGAGAAATCAGCATCACGGAGCTGAAACCAAGGCGTCGGCAGGCCTGTGCTCCCTGCAGGGGCTCTAGGGGAGAATCCATTCCTTGCTTCGTCCACCTTCTAGAGGACACCGGCATTCCTTTGTTCATGGCCCCTTCCTCCATCTTCAAGGTCATTCGTGTAACATCTGCTTCAGTGATCACATTGCTTTCTTCTCTCCTGTCTGTGTGAAATTTCCCTCTGCCTTCCTTTTACAAGGACATGTGATAGCATTCAGTGTGCATCTGGTTAATCCAGGTTAATCTTCCATGTCAAGTTCCCTAAATTAATCACACCTGCAGAGTCTCTCTAGTAACACTTGCAGGTTCCAGGAATTAAAATGTGGATATCTTTGGGTGTCATCATTCCGCCCATCACATGCACCACTTATTAGCTGTGTGTCTGTGGCAAGTTTCCTCACCTCTCTGTGCTTCAACATCTTCATTTTTAGAATGGAGATAATAATAGTACTTACATTATGGTTCTGAGGATTACATGTGAAGTGCTGAGCACAGGGCCTGGCACATAGTAAGTGCTCAACAAATGATAGTTATTATTTTATGATCATCTTTATTATCATGCCCTTTAATTGTGCCAGGCACATGCTAAGTGTTGGGAATGCAAGGTGAAAAGACACAGTTCCTGCCCTCGGGAGGTTATAATCCACTGGAGACACAGAAATGCAAACACCGTGTATTCATCTGCTTGGGCTGCTGTAACAAGTACCGCAGGCTGGGCGGCTTAAACAACGGTTTATTTCCTCCCAGTTCTGGAGGCTGGAAGGCCAAGGTCAAGGTTGGCTCCTACGAGGCCTCTCTCCTGACTGTAGACCGCCGTCTCCTTCCTGTGTCCTTACATGTTCGCCCCTCCGTGTGTGTCTGTGTCCTGATCCCCTCTTGTTGTAAGGACACCTGTCATGTCGGAGTAGGACCCGCACTAATGACCTCATTTAACTTTAGTCACCTCTTTCAAATCCCTTTCTCCAAATCCAGTCACATTTTGAGGTACCAGAGGCTAAGAATCCAACATGTGAATTTTAGGTGGACGCAGTTCAGCCCATAGCACGAGGCATAGCGTGCATTCCAGAAGGAAAGTACAACGTGGTCAGGGAAAGGTGGGGGAAGGGACGGCATCGCCTTGTGGGCGCGTGTGAGCCTGTGAACCAGGTCAGCGACCCTTCATCCCAAGAATCCACCACTGACCGAGGACAAACAGGGAAGCAGCTGTCTGGGTACAGAAGGTTAGAGGCTCGTGGAGGGTGTGGGTTAGAGCGCTGAGTTACTGCCGCGGAGGTGAGTGGCAAGGAAGGACAGGTCAGGAGAGGCTAGGGGAGGGGAGGGCAGTGAGGGAGAGAAGTCCTACTGTCCCACACCTCCGCCTCCTATCACGTGAGGGCGGGGGCCCTGGGACTCGGACCACACCTGATGCCGTCCCGTCCCACGTTCAAATCAATGAAAGGTCCTCAACCCTGGAACCTGGACCCACCTCTCACCATTCTGGAGACGCGTTAGCAGTGCAGGATCTCACGCCCACCTGGACCCACTGCATCAGAAACTCGGGAAGCAGGGGTGGGGGACAGGGGAGAGATGGGTGCATGGGTGTCCTAACAGGCCCTCGGGTGACTCTGATGCTTACTGGAAGTTTCAGAGCCGTTGCTATAGTTATGTAATTATGCTGGGTGGTTGAATTTAAACTGAGCAGCCGCATAGACCCTGGATGGAGACTCTGAGACACCGGGCTGTGGGGCAAATCTCTGTGACCTTTGGAACAAGGAGACCTCGGCTTGGATCCAGCTTGCACACAGCACGTGCAGGATGGGAACCCTGGCCCTCAACACAGCTGGGCGAGAATGAGATATTCTCCATACGGCTCCCAGCAGAGAGTCTGGCATGCCCTGACTAGCTCCTTCCTTCCCTCCATCAGCCCTGTAGATCACGTGTATGGCATTCTTTTCTTTTTGTTTTGCTCCATCCTGCTTTAAGAGAACTTGCTTCATAGATATGTCTACGAAACAAAAACAGACTCACAGACATAGAGAACAGATTTGTGGTTGCCAAGGAGGAGGGGGTTGAGGGAGGGATGGAGTGGGAGGTTGGGATTAGCAGATGCAAACTAGTATACATAGAATGGATACAACAAGCACAGGGAAATAAATTCAATATCCTGTGACAAACCATAATGGAAAAGAATATATATATATATGTGTATAACTGAGTTACTTTGCTATAATAAGAAATTAACACAACATTGTAAATTAATTATACTTCAATAAAATTAAAAAATAAAATAAAATTATGTAAATAATCTAGAAAAAGAAAGAGAACTTGTGGGGAGGGTGCTGGGGAGAAGACACCCCGTTTTCTTCCCTTTGAAGTCATTCCAATCCCAAAGAGGGCCTTGGTGGTCCTTCCTCACATTCGAAGCCCAAATCAGGCTTAGGAAATCTCCAGGGCAGACATGAGAAGCAGCAGAGAGAGATGCGGAACAGTGCCAGACAGCTGCTTCTGCATGAAGGTGACCAAAGGGGCGTTTCAGGGCCTGACTCGGTGCATTTGTGTGCTAGGGCTGCTGTAACAGAGCACCACAGATGGGGCAGCTTAGAACAGCAGAAATTATTGCCTCTCAGTTCTGGAGGCCAGCTGTCTGAAATCAAGGTGTCTGCAGAGTTGGGGTTTCAGAGGAAGACTCCTTCCTCGCCTTTCCCTACTTTCCAGGGGTCGCCGACCAGCCTTGGTTTTCCTAGGCTCAGAGAGCACCGTGTCCATCCCAGGCTCTCCCTGAGTCTCCCTCACCCTCTTTCCTGTGTTTTCTTATGAGGAGATCAGTCAGGGCTCCAGGGCTCACCCTGACTCAGTCTAATCTATGTGAACTTGATTCCATTTCCAATAAGGTCACATCCACTGGCACCAGGGGTTAGGACTTCACCACACCTCTTTGGGGGACACAATTCAGCCCAGTGCTGACATAGCCGTGCTGACTGATGGTGCCCCTTTGACCCCCTCTGTAGCAGTGGGCAGGTGGGTGACCAGCTGCGGCCAGCTGTGAGGTTTCTTGAAAGTGTTTGTTCCTCAAGGAAGGAGGCTTCACTTGGGAGCCATCAGCTGGACTCACAGACCCTTAAAAAGCGGTGACACCTTCTCGGGCCCTGCAAAATAGAGAAAATCAGGACATGTACTTGGTCGTTTTCTGAAACCAGCTATTGCCTGTTTAGCCCCATTTAATTGAATAAAGAAAAAGGAGAAGCAGCAACTTAGATCTTTATGACTTTTTTGGCCTGGTGTCTATTTAATCGAATGAAGGGTGGATGGGAACAATAATGAGGGTGGTCTGAAAATAAATGCCTTAACTGTCCTCAGCATCTGCATGGAATGTACTGGAAGGAAGTCGTATACGTTTAATGATGTGTTTGTTAGGATTTAAGTTCCCTGGGACTGGTCGGGGGCCATTTCTTTAAAGGCTTGCTTTTTTTTTTAGAAAAAAAAACCCCTCACAAATCCCTGCTGGGTTGGGGAAAAAAAATGAGCTTAGCCAAATCTCCACAAAACTTTACACATTGTACCCTGCTGTGCTCTGGAGAAAGGGACAGAGAAACGGGTGACCTCACTTCCCATAAGCAAAGTATTGCACAACCTCAGAAGGAAGGACCTGGTCTGGTCTTGGGGATGGTGCCCCTTCCGGAGTTTTCAAGTCTGACTGCTTGAATGTGGCTTGTTTCTTTTAACAGAGTAGGTGACAGCTGCTCATCCCTAACACTGCCTTTGTCATTTGACCTTTATTCCTTTAATCCAAAGCTATCTTCAAAAATGTAAATGTCCGTGGGAAGACATTCTTGCAAGAGGGTCTACAAGACCCCAGTGTCTCTTGGAGAGCCTCTAATGCACAGGCTGCCAAGTTAGCCTGTGTCCCGTGATTTAGCCACTCTGACCACCACTGAGGTGGTCTGTCCTCCAGGCTGGCTGGTGGCCAGTGACCTGACACAAGAACTCTGCCCTAAGGCATGTGGTGAGCTGAATAATGTCCCTCCCCCAAAGATGTCCTAATCCCTGGAACCTACGAATAGGTTACCTTATATGGCAAAAGGGGCTTTGTTGACGTGATTACGGATCTTGAGATGGGACTTTATCCTGGATCATCTGGATGGCTCCTACATGCCATCACAAGTGTTACAAAAGATAGAGGGAGATTTGACACAGAAGAGGAGGCCATGTGATGAGGCAAGCAAGATGCTCCACTGATGGCTTTGAAGATGGAGGAAGGGACCACCGACCAAGGAACCAAGGGGATGCAGCTCTAGGTGCAGGAAAAGGCAAGGAAACAGATTCTCCTCTGTAGCCCCCAGGACAGAGCACAACCCAGTGAAACTGGTTTTGGATTTCTGAACTCTAGAACAGAGAGAGCATACATTGCTCTTGTTTTTAACTCCCAAGTTTGTGGTAATTTGTTACAGCAGCAAGAGGAAACTAATACCTCATACTAAACAATTTCTCTGTGAAGTAACGAGGTCCCCACCTCTGATGGTGATCAGAGACCAGACTGCTTCTCAGAGTGTGTCCATAAAGGAGAAGGTGGCTCTGGGTGGCAGGTCACATGGAGGACTTTTGAACCCTTCCCAGCCCTAAGACTGTTGTATTAGCCAGCTCGGGCTGCAAAAACTAAGCACCATAGACTGAGGGCTTAAACAACAGACATTTATTGTCTCACAGTTCTGGAGGCTGCAAGCCCAAGATCAAGGTGTTGGCAGGGTTGGTTTCTCCTGAGGCCTCTCTCCTTGGCTTGTAGGTACTCATCTTATCCTGTGTCCTCACATGGTCATCCTTCTGTGAGCATTTGTGTCCTAATCTCCTCTTCTTATAAGGATACCAGTCATATTGGATTAGGGGCCGCCATATGACTTCATTTTACCTTAATTACCTCTGTCAAGACCCCATATCCGAATACAGTCACATTCTGAGGTACTGGGTGTTAGGACTTCAGCATAAGAATTTGAGGGGGACACCGTTCAGCCCATAGCAACTGTGGCATGATGACTTTACTGACATATCTACACAAGGATGTTTTTAGGCACACCCCTGCTTTGAATTTAGGAGCTCTAATGACTGTGTATAAAAGGGGAAAATGTCTCAAAGTGAAAACCCATGATGCCAGCAAGTTCCTACAGCTTTAAGCCTTGCATCCAGGCACTTCCCACAGGGAGGACCCAGCTGGGTGTGTTCCAGCTTCTGGGAGCTCCAAGCAGCCTCAGAGCCCAGGGTGGTCTGCCTGCCCGTGTTTATGGCTCTGGACCATCCTGAGACTTCTGATGCACTGCAAACCACACTTGGCTGTCCACAATGCACCCGGCCTCTGCCAGAAAGCCTGCCAAACAGACTGAAATAGAAACTCATTTGTTTTCCAATGTGTAACAAAGGAGAGAGGTATTTAATTTTGAAGGGAGCTGAGCCAGCTTTCCTACGGGTCATTTTCTTTCTGGCACAAAATCCTCCTTAGTAGACTCCCTGGGATGGTCTTTCTTCTTATCTATCCATCAGCATTTTGAATGAGATAATGCTCTGTTGTTAGGGGGCCGTCCTGTGCACTGTAGGATGTTAGTAGCATCCCTTCCCCTACCCATTAGATACCAGTAGCACCACGCCCCATTTGTGCCAACCAAAAATGTCTCCAAAAAAATTGGCCAAAGTCTCTGAGGGGATAAATCACCCGCAGGGGAGAAGGACTGGTCCGAATAAACCGTTGAGAAAAACAGAATGCGTGGAAAGAATCAGCCATTTCCTGGCTTTGCCCTCTTTGTTGAGACTACAACAAGCTGTGTGTGGTATGTGGATAACGGCCTGGAATATTTAAGGTGGATGGAAAGACGAGCAGAGAAGGTGAGTGGCCCCATCAGCCATATGTAAGGGGCACAGGAGGGCAGCCTCCTTGGGTGTTGAATCAGACAGTTCCTCCACAGGTCCCCTGGGTGGTTTGGGGCTGCAGGTGAGAACAGCGCCCTCAGAGGACACGTGGAGTCTTTCCTCTCCTCACTGATGCTCTGAGTGAGGGACCCCGTCCACTGCTGTAGACTCAGCCTGCAGCAGGTCCCGCCCTCCGTGCACTGTAGCCATACACTTGGTTGCTCCTTAAACACCCCAGATGCTTCTTGTCACAGGGCCTTTGCACTTGATGCTCCTCCCCTATACAGAGATCTCCTCCTGTGTCTTTGCTTCCCTGGCGTCTTGGCATCTCTGAGGTCTCAGCTTGGCTGTGGCTTGACCACCCACTTAAAACTACCACCACAGACTTAAAGAATGAACTTGTGGTTACAGGGGGGAAGGGTGGGGGGGGGGTGGGAGAGTTAGAGAGTTTAGGATTGACATGTACACGCTGCTATATTTAAAACAGATAACCAACAAGGACCTACTGTCTAGCACAGGGAACTCTGCTCAATATTATATAACAACCTAGATGGGAAAAGAATTTGAAAGAGAATAGATACACACGTGTATATGTATAACTGAATCACATTGCTGTACACCTGAAACTAACACAACATTGTTAATCAATTATACTCTAATATAAAGGAAAAAGTTAAAAAAAAACACCAAACCACCCACAGCACATCACTTTGTTTATTTTCTTCATAGCATTGTCCTTATCTGCAGATGGAGATACGGAGGCTTGAAGCTTCACCAGCGGGTGCCCCTGCCTACCTCCTCCCTTCTGGTTCTTTACAGTCCACAGAGCTTCTGCAAGTCTAGGACGAGCTTCTGCTCTCCATTCCAGAGCACCAGGAGGGCTTTTCCCAGCATGCTCTGGGGTCAGTGTTGGGCTTGTTAATTTCCGTGCAGGGCTCCAACCACACCTGCCTTCCATGACCACAGAATGCATAATTGTCGTCAGGGTCTCTCTTGTGGCTTATCCTAGGACCCCCAGAAGAAAGCGCATCCTTCTTTCTGCCCAGACTTTAAAGGAGGGCAGGAAAGAGTGGGGGGAAAGGCCAACAGAGGGGATTTGGCAATAACCATGCCTAAGTCATTTTCCTGCCCTGTGAAGAGCTTGTTGTCATGGCTGGTGCAATATGGTACCCAGCCTGGCATCTCAAGTGGCAACAACCAGACGCAGCCCAGCCCCTTGCCCTTGGCACTGTATTTGCACTGTATCATACGGCTGCTCCCCCAGTCCTGGCCAGAAAGAGACCTTCCTAACTAGGTGTCCTGGAAACTGGTGGTAATTGAGTTCTTATCCATCTTTCCCACCCTGTGGCCCCTAGGGTACATCACTGCTATGGTCTAGAAACACGAAGGAGAGGGGTTAAAGCCAACCAGCGAGTGTGTTAATATCACTCCAAATTAGCCCCAATTAAGAAATTGAGAATGACCTGCATGTGAAAAACACGTGACAAGACTTTTTATTTGTAAACTTTATCTGACAATTGGGTATTTATTTGGTACGATCAATCCTTATCTCTCCAAAGTCCACGCAGGTGCACTGTAAAGCGAGGAGAGTAGCTCTTTCAGTACAACGACTAAGATGTTCAGAACAAATCTGGCCAAGAAAGATTATAACATATTTAACAGGGATTATTCTTGGAACGTTCTGACTGGTCCCTCCCCCAGCTGTATATATCTTTTAACATGTCATTCTGAAACGTGTGAGTGCCTTAAAGAGAAAACTTGAAAATACATACGATATGGGTGTTTATGACCTCTGCAGTCATGCCAGAGACTCTTTCAAAAATGAAGTTCTCAAAAGACCATTATTCTAGTGGCAAGAATGAAAGATCTTTATTGTTTCTTTCAACCTCAAGCAAGAGAATACTTCTTTTGAGCTTTGTTGCTAGCCCAGTTCGTTGTCCTTAGTGGGCACACAGGAAGTCTGTTATTATGAGCAACACTGCTTTATGGGACTTATCAAAATTTATCTCACACACAAAGTGCTTCAACACTTGGGCTGTGGCCACACAGTTGAAACACAGAGCAAGCAGTCTGAAGATTAGGGTTAATTTTATGGCCAAGTTGGAGGGCCGTATGTCTTTGAACGCTTTGTAGCAGATGGTTTATGACACAAGAACAAAGGGTACCAGCCTTAACTTATTTTAACGACTACCGTGACTTAGATCAAATCTCAGGACCCATCAGATTTCAACCGTTGAGACATTTTTCCCTGGAAAGCTGGCTGCACCCACCCCCTGTTAAGACCATCCTTCGCAGAATATAAGAAAATCACCTCCCTCAGCTGGAACTGTGCCAGCTCTGGAGGAGAGGGGACTTAGGTCTGCCATGCCTTAGCTTTGAAGAACCAGGAGCATGGCTATTTCTGGAGCAGCAGGGTTGGTAAGATCAGAAACAAGCAGGGGGAAGCTTGGGACACAGGCATTGCTCAATGTCTGCTCCAGAGAAAAGGGAACTTTGCGTGTTTGTCAGGGGGGAGGCTAAAATACACATAACAAAAATTGATCACTTTAACCATTTTTAAGTGCTCAGTTCAATACTATTAACTACATTTACATTGTTGAACTACAATGATGACATCCGTCTCCAGAACTTTTTCATCTTCCCCAGCTCAAGCGTCTTATCCATTAATCACTAACTCCCCATTTCCTCTCCCCCAGTCCCTGGGAACCGTCATTCTACCTTTTTCTCTATGAATTTAACTGCTCTAGGGACCTCATATCAGTGGAATTATATAGTATTTGTCTTTTTGTGACTGATTTATTTCACTTACATCATGTCCTCAAGGTCCAGCCATGTTGTAGCCTGTGTCAGAATTTCACTCCTTTTTAAGGCTGGATAATATTCCATTGAGTAGATATACTACATGTTTGCTTAGCCATTCATCTGTCATCTCGTGAAAAGAGAACTTTTCATATTATTAGTTTGTGCAGGGACATGAGTTATTCCAAAGAGCATTATGCAACTTACCTGAATAATTTGTCCAATCTCTTTAATCTGATGGAAAAAACTAGACCATGAAAGACAAAAGTAAGGGGGGCAAACAGCACGTATGTAAATAGGGGTGTCACTTTCCCCCTATTCTTTTTTGTTCTGGAAGAATATTCAGGGCACATCGTCTACATTTCAAAAATAGAATGTATGAGTCTAATCATATTAACTCAACAGGGAACACAGATGTCAAAACAGCCTCTGTGAGTCATTCCTTGGATTCTAAAAGGAATTAGTTTCAGATAAGAGTCTGCTCTTCTTTGAGGTTTGTTTTAAAGAAGTTCCAAAAGCAAACAGCAAAATAACAAAAAGCCTGGATCTCGCAGCAGCTCTGTGAGGCGCTGGCTCTGGCCAGGGGGGATGCTGCTCCTTGGGCTGTTCTGGCTTGCGGATCATGCTAAGTCTCTGTTTGATTTAGAAAAGCGTGATGCTGAGGGAGAAGGGCGGGGCTTGGTGAAGCAGGGGAGTGTGAGAAAGGACACAGAAGGGATCTGGGTGTTTGGAAATGCCATCACCATGTTTGAAAATAAATCCCATTCGGAAGCACCAAGTTGATGTACTGATTTTTCTGTTTCTAGCTGTCAGCCTAAGTCTAGAGCAAGCTTACATTCAGGGCTTCAGTGTGTGGCTGCAGAATTCCACTCTGTGGGCCAGTGATAGCTGCTGGGTTAGGGTTGGACTTCCTGGTCTCTGAGGCACCCGTCCCCTCTCCTTCCCCACCAAGATGATTAGGTACCATCTTGCATTTCTGACTTGTGCGTAAGCCATCGCTGAATTGTCTCATTGGCTCATCCTTACCCATCCCCTATGCCTCGGGGACAAAACCTCTTTGTCAAGAATAAACAAGCCCATGTCTACATCACCACAAACACCCCAGTAGATCAGGGTGGATTCCCATGAGGCTCTCCAGGACCTGCAAACAACAGAACGAGTGTGCTTTGGTGACTTCCACTTTCTAGATCTGTGTGGGCCAAATGTGCTGCTGACATTAGCGTCTTCTTTTTCCATCGTCAGGTAAGTGTAGTGATCAAATAAATTAGGGGAATCCTGGGCTAACCAATGACAAATATGCATATTTACTGTAGGAATTATCATATATTTAATATGTATTGGGAATCTCAAGGACACAACACATTTTCCAAATGTGTTTAATCATCAAACCTTGCTATCATGGAACACAGTATCCTCAGAAAGCACTTAAGAAAACCCCAATCTAGATACCTGTTAAATTCAGTAAGTTAATATCATGTCCAACACATAGTAGGTAATCAATAGAGTATCGATAGTGCTTCGGGCACTATTAGTGTTAAAGGCACCAATAATCCTAGACTCTCTTTCCCAACCCACCCCCAGGGTCCCCCCATTTTGGAATGCCAGCTTCGTCTTGATATTTTTGGTACAGGGAAAATAAAAGAGAGGGAAAAGGAGAAAATGGTAGGGTTTTCAACAGAAGGGTTTGAGAGCTACTGTTGCACAAAAAAGACAGAGGGAAAGCAATGAGCATGTCCTCCTGGAAGAGAGGGGCAGAGTTTGTTTGGGCAGGAGAGAGAGTCTCAAAAAACTGAAATGTGAGACACAGAGAGAAGAATGGAGAAGAAAGGTAGGAAGAAGTGGCACTGGGTATGGTGATGGAATCTTTCTTTGGCCTTTCCAGAGACTTCATCTGTTCTTTGCTTTATTCTTTGCCTGCTGGGTTGTTTGGTTTTTGAATCAAACACGGTACCATGGGGCTTCCCTGGTGGCGCAGTGGTTGAGAGTCCGCCTGCCAATGCAGGGGACACGGGTTCGTGCCCCGGTCCAGGAAGATCCCGCGTGCCGCGGAGCGGCTGGGCCCGTGAGCCATGGCCGCTGAGCCTGCGCGTCCGGAGCCTGTGCTCCGCAACAGGAGAGGCCACAACAGTGAGAGGCCCACGTACCGCAAAAAAAAAAAAAAAAAAAAAAAAAACACGGTACCATGGCTCGCTTCAGGGTGCCAGCAGATCACCCCAACTTACTGCAGGCCTCACTGATAACAATACCGTTTAATATTATTCTTATCATCATCCACCCATAGGTAGGTCTTATTTCTTGCTCTCCCCAGGAGAGGATATTGGAATTGGAACCACAGATCTGAGTACTGGCCACCTTGATTGAGTCAAATTCCACCTAAAGACGCAAAGTCTCTAAACCATAGTGGAGAACTAGCCAAGGAAAGCCAAACCCAGACAATCTAACCTTTTCTGAGGTCTTGGACAGCAAGATGAGCATTTGTTTCTAGCAGGTAAACCTGACAGGTCTCCTCTGGTCTCAGCCCCGTAATCAGGATATAGGAGCACATCCAGGGGAGTCAGAGCAGACCCCAACCTGCATTGTTGCTATTCCTCCTGCCCCCAAAAGAAAAATAACGTGCAGACTGGTGCTTCAGCCATGGTTAGATTCCAATGGTAAGTCTGAACCCAGGGGTTCTGCCCAACTTTATGAAATCAAATGAGTGCATTTTGTTTCTTGCCTATAATTTCCGCCTAAAGCATCTCTGCAGGTGACCTCAAGGTCTGCTTTGAAATCAATCTCCAAGGCACAAAAGGATTCTTTCTGCACCTTTTTTTTCTTCAAGGAACTCACAAATCAAGATCTGATAAGCGCAGTTGATGATTAAACACAACGAGCTGGCTACCGGGAGAGCTTTGATTTGCTTTGAACAAGGCTCTTTGAGCTTGGTTGAAAACCAGAATCTGTTTTGTTTTTGTTTGTCTCAGCCTTTTCTGTTGGAGACCTTGATTTAAGTCTTGAAAGGATGGAGTTTTGCTGGAAAGTTCTGTAGGTTGAGGCCTCTGTCCTTGGTGGGGACGGCTGAGGGGTCTACATGAAATGGTCATCCAGCCACCTTGGGGAACGTCTCGTGATGGCGTCAGCCGACGACATTTGGGGAAAAGATTTGTATATGATGCATCTTTCAATATCTTAATTTCTTATTTTAAAACTTAGAATATGTTAAAAAAATAGGGAGGGAGGAGGAAAAGAGGGAGTACCGCAGAGAAGTGATATCGTGACTGTGTAACCCTTGAACCGTCAGTTTTGAGTTGACCTTCTAATAAAGGAGTTATCAGAGAGATTTTTCTTTCATTATTTATGCATTTGTTCATTTCTGTCACAATTTTCCCTGGTGCTGACGAGGCCTGGCAGCAGTTCAGGGGCTCACATGGGAGCTTTTTGAGATGTACTGTCATTGGGTCCCCTGACCAGAGAGGATAACACAGCCAGCATGGTGGGTGTGGGGGGCAAAGGGCTCTTCAAACACAAATCATACCTTTCTTTTGAAAGTGAGACATGGCTGAGGGGAAAATACCAACCAGTGTAGAAAGGATTATCTTAGAAATCAAGGGTTCCCTGCCCTACCCTCTCCACTGCGGTCTAGCTCTACAGAAATAACCATTTTATTTATTTTATTTATTTTTTTTAATTTAATTTTTTTTTTTTTTTGCGGTACGCGGGCCTCTCACTGCTGTGGCCTCTCCCGTTGCGGAGCACAGGCTCCGGACGCGCAGGCTCAGCGGCCATGGCTCACGGGCCCAGCCGCTCCGCGGCACGTGGGATCTTCCCGGACCGGGGCACGAACCCGTGTCCCCTGCCTCGGCAGGCGGACTCTCAACCACTGCGCCACCAGGGAAGCCCAGAAATAACCATTTTAAATGAAATTTTAAACTATGTCTGTTCCTAGTCCTATGGTAATCACTGCCAGGTTGCTAAGTGAAATACGTATACCGCTTAAAAAAAGACCCATTTTTGGCAATACCTATAGACTGTTGTCATGGGAGATGAAAATGTCCTTCTCTTCTTCTCTCCCACCAATATAACTATTACATGATTTGGGTTTCTCAGCTGGTTGACTTTGTGAGTTAAAATAATGGATTTGTTGCCTCTTCAAGGGTCTCTTAGTCCCTCACTTGCCAGGATAAATATATTAGTGTCCTGACCTTCCTCACTTCTCCCCCCACTCCCCAGACTCCTTCCAGCCTCTCTCCACCCACCCCTCACCCACCCTATGTATCACGCTGGCTTCGGAACCCACATCAGCTCTCACTTGCTCCCTCTCTAGAAGCCAGATGTCTCCCCCTCCTTCCCAAAGAAGTTAATTGCACAGCCCTACCTCTCTTCAGAATTTCCTAGCTTAGGGCGTTTGGAAAGGCCTAGAATATACCATTTTAGCAGATGGCTGTGATGCAAGGGGTCTGAAAAATGCACTCTAAATCCTAGAGAACAGGTGACATGAAACAGCAGTTCCCGTCTGGGCAAGGACAGCCAACACTAACACAGGAAGCTAAAATGGGGTGACCGTTTTTGCAGCCAACCCTACAGAAAAGTAGAATACATCATGTTCAGGAATATCATTAGGGGCTAGAATTCCTTCATTCCACAAATGTTTACTGAACTAGTTCTGACTGTAACGCATTTCCTTTTTTATTGTGTGCTTTTTTTCTTTTTTCAAACTTTTCGGATGTTTTTACATATTTCTAATTCCAGGAGTGTTTACTCAGTGTTCCGTGTCAAGATAAAGAAGGTCTCCATAAATGGGTGCAACAGGCCCTGGCCTGCGTTGGCTGGGGGTGAGGGGTGCCCGCAGCACCTCTGTTGATGAAGCAGAAAGCAGGGAAGGCCTTTTACTTCTTTGTGATTCACATGTGGATAAATAGGCGAGGATGAGATGGGGCAGCTCTATTTTAAGGAGTCATGTTTGCTTGACTAACAGAAGCTCATCTTCCTTGTTTCCTTCCTTCACCCTTTCCTTTCCTTTCCCTCCCTCCCACCCTCTCTTCCTTTGATCAATCCTTATTTCTAATTAAAAGAGCTAGAAAACAAAAATGCAAATTTCAACACCCTTATAGGCGTGCCTTTGATTAACTCCAGTAACTAAATTAACAAAATCATCATGGTATCTCACTGCTGTGATTTACGTTTCCCTGATGGCACATGACATGGAGCATTTTTTCCTATGCTTACTTGCCATCTGTATATCTTTTTTCGGAGAGGAGTCTGTTAAGGTCTTCGGCCCATGTTTCAATTGAGCTGTTTGTTTTCTTATTGTTGAGGTTTTGAGTGTTTATATATTTTGGAGAACAGTCCTTAATTAGCTGTGTCTTTTGCAAACAGCTTCTCCCAGTCTGTGATTCGTCTTCTTTTTCTTTTGACATTGTCTTTCACAGAACAGAAGTTTTAAATTTTACTGAAATCCAGTTTATAAATGATTCCTTTCAGGAATCATGCCTTTGGTGTTGTATCTAAAAAGTCGTTGCCATACCCAGGGTCATCTAGATTTTCTTCTATGTTTTCTTCTAGGAGTTTTATAGTTTTGTGTCTTCCAGTTAGGTCTATGGTCTATATTGAGGTCATTTTTGTGAAGGGTGAAGGTCTGTGTCTAGCTTCATTTGTTTGCATGTGGCTGTCCAGTTGTTCCAACACCATGTGTTGAAAAGACTATCTTTGTCCCACTGTTGCCTTTGCTTCTTTTGTCAACGATTAGTTGACTGTGTTATACGGGTCTACTTCTGGGCTCTGTATTCATTTCATTGATCTATTTGTCTTCTCTTTCTCTGATACCACACTGTCTTGATTACTGTAGCTTTATAGTAAGTTGTGAAGTCAGGAACATTCATCCTTCAACTTTGTTCTTCGATATTGTATTGCCTATTCTGGGTCTTTTGCCTCTTCATATAAACGTTAGAATCAACGTGTCATCATTTGATTTTTCTCAGGTGCACGAAACTTACTATGGAAAAATAATCCAGGGCAAGGAGGAGTGCCTACAATAAGCCAGAATTCTGCATACAACCTCTCACTGAATCTTTACAACAGCCTCCCAGGGAGGTATTCTTACCATCGTTCATTTGGAGATGGGGAACCAAATCTAGAGGGGGTTAATTAGCTAGTAAATGGCAGAGGTAGAATTTGAACTCTTGATACTATAACCAGGTGCCAAAAAACACCCAACACACATTCACATGTAAATCGACCTGGTTGTGTGCAGGGGGCTCAGGTTCGATCCCTGGTGGAGGAACTAAGATCCCACAGAGTGTGCAGCAGAAAAATAAAAAATGAAAGAGTAATTAAAACAACAAAAAAAGAATCCATCTAGGTCCATCCAAGCTAGCACTTCAAATCACTTTGCCCTAAATACAATGCACCTGGTTAAACAGTGTTTTTGAAAGGACGCCCGGAGCTCCTGCCTAGTACTGAAAATGTCCACAGCAGCATTTAGAATTTGTATTAGTTAATAAGCCCAGTTTAAGAAAAATGGGTACGATTTCCATTGAAGGGCTCAGAATAAAGTCCTGGTCGTAATAATTCTCATTCTCTCTTCTGAAGCTGTTCTATTGTCTGTGTCCAGCTGCTTCTGTCGCTGTGCCTCTTTTCGGCTTTAGATTTTTTGATCTTCTCTTTAATGCCTTTTAAAAAAAGAGGTGAGTATATTTTTCTGTGCTTCACTTAATGGGCTAAAATAATCATTGAGCCCTAGGACAAACAGCTAGCCCAGACTATGAATAGAGAAGCCAGTCTCCATTGTGTTGCCCTTGGCTTTGAGTTAAATGGTCCCTCTTTCAAACTTCTTTTTTCAGTGTGTGGATCTGGAGAGCGATGGGGTCACCAAGTAATGTTCTTATCCACGGTGAAACAGTGACCTTAGCACGTCTTTCCAGTTCTGAGGACCAGGCCTTTGGATGTCAAGTCCCGCCGTCCATCACTCCTTTTCAGAGAGGAAGGATGTCTGCTTCTAAGTAGGGGTTTAAATTGGAGAAGAGAGGCTGCTCAGGATCACCTTTCCAGAAACACACACACACACGCACACGCACACGCACACACACGCACACGCGCACACGCGCACACACACACACGCACACACACACGGGAATACAGGTCTTTGAAGCTCTTTCACGTGAGAAAAATTCTCTTTTCCATCCCACGAGCTTCATAACCATCTCCCCACTGGTGAGTTCATGCAGCGTGCGAACTGGTTCTCAGATATGGAGAGATTCATCAGCGTGGGGCACTGCAGGCTCCCACCTGGGAGTGAGACGTGTTGATACCGTCATCATGAATCAGAAGCGGATGCACCCCGAGCCCTTCCTTTGCTGGCACAGAGGCGGCTGCGACCCTGCCACACTGGCAGCTGGGGTCCCACCACAACCCCCTCACGGCTGTGCACGGCCACTGCACTTGGCTCCCTGGGTCACAGGCACGACGCCAGCACACTGTGCCCCTGAGGGGGGGGGTGTCCCGAGAGGTGACCTCACGTCACCAGCCACCTGGCCCTGGCTGACTCCTTCCTGGCTGGTCTTCCCAGAGCCAGGAGCCAGGGCTGCTGTCCCCTCGCAGCTCTGCGGACCCCGCCCGTGGGGCGGGGCTGGGGGGAATTAGTGAATGTGTGTGAAGCTCTTTGAAGACAAGAGTGTTCCCCAAACGCTGCTTCTTGCTGTGCTGACAACAAGACCTCGGGGGCTGGTTTTCCTGGTAGAGAGAGTGGACTCTGTGTTTTCCCTTCTTTTCTTTTTTGGGGGAAGCCGAATCCCAATAGGCTCAAAGAAGTCAAATAGCTGCTCCCAGTCCTGAGGGATGCGATCGGCTGGGGGAGGCGGGCTTGTATGTGATGCGTGTGTGGTGTGCGTGTGTGCATGTGTGTGTGTACCCGTGTGTGTGTATGTATGTGTGTGTGTATGTGGTATATGTGGACCTGTGTGTGGCGTGTGTGTGAGAGTGTGTGTGTGTGTGTGGTGTATGTGGACCTGCGTGTGTGTGTGGTGTGTGTGTGATGTGGACCTGAGTGTGTGTGTGTTTCGGTGTGTCTGTTTGGTATGTGTGTGTGTGTGTGTGGTGTGTGGTGTGTTTGTGTATGGGGTGTGTGCATGTGTGTGATGTGCATGTGTGTGGTGTGTTTGTGTGTGGGGTGTGTGTGGGGGGGGTGTTGGTGTGTGTGCATGTGTGTGATGTGCGTGTGTGTGGTGTGTGTGTGGTGTGGTGTGCGTGTGTGTGTGAGGTGTTTGTGTGTGAGGTGTGTGTGTGTGGTGTGTGGTGTGTGTGTGGTGTGTGGTGTGTGTGTGGTGTGTGTGTGTGTGGTGTGTGTGTGATGTGGGCCTGCGTGTGTGTGGTGTGTGTACCTCTGTGCACGTCTTCACTCCCGGGGCATGCGCCCTCCCTGACCCTGGGCTGTCTGGGCTGCCCTGGCAGGTGTAGGGGGAGAATGGGGCGGGCGCGGCGGGGGGCGGGGGTGGGGAAGAAGGGAAGGAAGACGGAGAGGGGGGCTGGGGGGGGGGCGCGGCTGTGGGAAGTGGGGCTGGAGGCCGGCAGGGAGGGGCGTGCCGCCTTAGGTGATCTGCTGCGCGGCCTTGAACTTTTATTCCGGGAACTAAGGCCGCCCTCGCTCCAGGCCCGCTGCCAGCGCTGCACCACCCACGCGGATCAGTGGGCCAACGTGAAAGGAATTAGCTTCCAAGTGACAGGGAGTTTTCGATTTTTCTTTAAGCCCCCCCACCCCCCCCACCCCCTCACCCCCCCACCCCCGCCCGCCCCAAGTGCTGCTTCTCTTGTCTTCGTCCTGATTTCTGCATACCTTGGTCAGCATCCCCTCCCGCCCCTGGGAGGGGTCTATAAGTGCTGACGCCGCCCCGTCCTTCTCTGGCCACCCCGTGAGCTGGCGGGTCGCGGCTGTCACTCCCCGCGGATGCTGCAGCGGCTGCGCCCGAATTCTTCCCCAGGAAGCCTTATCCTCCGGACGCTGGACGGCTCGGAAGATGGGACATATGAGGGCAGAGGACGGCCCTTCCCACTAACTTGGAGCTGACGTTGCGGGCCGGCGAAGGCATGTCCCGTGCGGTCCCCACCGGGAGCACTCCCTCCCCGCCGGCCCGCCCTCTGGAGAGCGTGGCCACTGGGACCAGAGGCCAGGTTTGGCCCTGGACACCCTCACTGCCTCTGCACCTCCTTTCTGCCTCAGGGTCCACGAGGGCAAAGGCCCCCTGTGGCTTCTTTTCAAAAAAGTAAGATATAACTCCCACACCGTAAAATACGCCATTTGAAGGTGCACAGTTCAGTCGTTTTGAGTGTATTCACGAAGTTGTGCACTAATTCAGAGCTCTTTCAGGACGCCCCAAAGAACTCCTGTACCGTTAGCTGTCACTGCCGGCGTCCTCCTCCACCCACAGGCCCTGGTAACTCCTTTCTCTCTCTGTGGGTTTGGCTATCCTGGACATTTCACGTCACTGGAATCACACAATGTGTGGCCTTCTGTGACCGGCTTCTTTCACTTCCCATAATATTGTCAAGATTCTTCCATGCTGCAGCATGTGTCAGTGTCTCCTTCCTTTCCAGGGCTGGATGATATCCATGGAATGGCCAGGGACCATGATGTTTGTTTATTCATCAGCTGATGCGTTGCTGTGGCTTTGGGCAGGATTTTTTGTTGTCCACTGTTGGAAACTTCCAGTAGGCTTGGATCAATGTGCACATCATTTGTTTGCTGAGCACGTAAGTGAAGGATACCTGGGTTAGAATATCTGAGTCATGATGCTTGACCCTGCCACAGATGGGGAGCTGTGTGCTCCCCCAGCATCCCCCCACCTCACCTGGCCTCAGTTCCTCCATCTGTCAAACGAAGGGCTTGAACCACATGGCCTCTAACATCTGGCTCTAACATTTTAAGATATTTTAGAAAGCAATTAACATATTACCTTTTGAAAAAGATAGAGAAAAGCAAACTGCAGGCTGACGTGATTAAGTGCGTCCATAACTGAAACTGCTTTTTATTTTTATTTATTTATTTATTTTGTGGTACGCGGGCCTCTCACTGTTGTGGCCTCTCCCATTGCGGAGCACAGGCTCCGGACGCGCAGGCTCAGCGGCCATGGCTCATGGGCCTAGCCGCTCCGCGGCATGTGGGATCCTCCCGGACCGGGGCACGAACCCGTGTCCCCTGCATCGGCAGGCAGACTGCCAACCACTGCGCCACCAGGGAAGCCCTGAAACTGCTTTTTAAATGATAATCTGGGTCAAGCCACAGAGGCGCTTTTGTGACAGGTTTCCAAATGACAGAAAATTACCGTGAATGATGGGGAAGGAATGATGGGTCAAATTAAAAAGATGAAATACAACAGGAATAAATATAAAGTGCGGCATTTAGTGCCAAAACCCAACAGAACAGCTACTGGCTGGGGCTACTGGAAAGGAGGCCAAACGGCGCCCATCTACAAAAGGGTTTTAGCTGACTCTAAATAAATCTCATAAAGAGCCACATGGGGTTGAGCTGCCAGAAAAGAGCCAATGTGATTTTAGATTATATTAATAGGAGTATAGTGGCTGAAACAAGGGAGGTGGCCCTGGTGGGACCACCCCTGGTATGGCTGCCACATTCTCAGAGGGAGGCCACCAAGAAGAGCAAGCCTGGAGGAAGATGGGCAGGACGGTGGAGCTTTCCGGAACCATGATGTACTAGGAGGTCTAGGGTTTTGGTGTGCAGAGGGAAGCCAGAATACACTTCACGAACATGAAGCGATGTCCCATGACAAAGCGAGTTGACTTCTGCCACGTGGACCTGGAGGATGGCTGGAGCCATGAGGTGGTGGATTGCTACCCAGGGCGAGGAGGAATTCTGTGACAGCAAAAGTTACCAGAACATGGAGAGACAGACCACCTGGTTAGGAGCAGTGGGGCGGGGAGCCCGCTTATCAGGGGCGGTGACTGGGGACCGAGTCATGACTTGGGTGACGCATTTCATTTATGGGATATAGATGGTGCGGAGGGGGAGGGAGAAGGCGGGGAGAGGATGGGGGAGGCCTGGAGTCCCAGGATTCATCCCTGTCACTGGGTGCTGCCAGGCAAAGAATGGCATGCTGCCTGGACGCTTGAGTTTAGACTATTTATGCAAATGCATTGTTCTTTTCAGTGCTTGGAACTCCCAGAGGTAAATTACCTGCTGAGGCAACTGTGGATTAATCTGAGGCAATCAGCTATCTCTAAGTCCACCCAAGCCCGCATTTGGATCAGATAGGATGATTCATAGCAATCTGAAGTCAACTTTGAAAGCTGGGTTCTTCCCGGAACACCGGCTGGTGCCCTTGATGACGGATCAGACACAGGGCTCGGCTCTGCCTGGGATTGGCGCGGCTGTGTGGCGAGGTTGCTTTTTGCGCCCTAAGAACTTTGGGAGGAGGGACGGGAGCCCTGTGGCTGCTTCCTGGTCCCGGGTCTGAAAACCACTTAATTTAACACAGTTGGCAACTCCTCCACCCAAGTTGCCTTGGGCTTCCTTCCACAGGCAAAGCGTGCGGCCAGTGAGGTGGACGGCCTTGCTCATACTGGAGCTGGTCCATGGCGTTCGCGAGGTCAGTGGTCATTTCTTACTGACCCCGGTGGATCTGGTGATCCTGAGGCCCAGATCCGTCTCTGTAGGGGCAAGTGTCCTAAAGGGAGTGCCTTCTGACCCATAAGTCCTTAAGTACTCAAGTCACAGATGGCCAAGGCGAGGTGACACTCTTAATTGTTTGGATAAGATTATCCCTGCCACGCTTGGTGCAAATAAAAGGCAAAGCCCAGATGGGCTTGAGTGACAAGCGTGGCTGCTTTTCCTAAGGAGGGAGGCTGGCTCTGGGGCGACCGTGCGTCTCAGGGTGCACACAGAGGACTCCCTACTGCCAGTTCTGTAGAGCCCAGGGCTGCCTGGTCCTTAGCTGGAGCTCAGCCACTTGGAGACCAGAAGCATGCATCCCAACATGCTTCGTAGACAAGGACGCCCTGAACTCAGGAAACAAAAGAACAGGAGAGAGAGGAACATTAGGCAAACACCGAGTGATCCTAAAACCGACTGCTCGCAGCACACGGATCCGGGAAGCCCGGGATCTCCTGGGAGATCGCTAAGAGCAAGTGCGAGATGGAGATGTGTGTCAGCCCTGCGTCTGAGCTGTAAATACTGATGGTCCGGATGTCAGACGCAGGCCCTCTGGGGGCGTGGCCGAGGCCGGGTGATTCAGCCCCATCACCTGTGATGGAGACCTCAGGCCTGGAGCATTCTGTTCAGAGTTGCAGTTCCTGCTAGCCATGAACACACGGCTCCCGTTCCTGGAACCGAACTGGCTTTGGGGTGCGTCCAGGAATATTCCTGCTCTCCGTGGGCCTGCGTCTTACATCTAGAACTGCTCGCCCGTCTTCCTGGGTTCCTGGGACCTGCCCCCCACAGGTGGATCTGGGAAGGGGAGAGTTACTCTCCGAAATGTGAACAGTGCCAGCGCAGTGCCAACCGCCACTGCCCTGCACGACTCAAACAGACGTGAACCACAGAATTTGGGTGCGGGGAGCGAGGCGTGCTCCTGACAACCCTTACACTCCCTCTTCAGAATCCCTGCCGCTGGGCTCTCCCCCTCAGCTTGCCTCGAGAGAGCACCTCCTGAAGGGAGAGCTAGTGGGCAGGTCCCAAGACCCAGGGGGATGGCGTCCAAGCCTCTGCCCCACCACGTCCACGTACTGCTGCTCCAGACACCTCATCTTCCCCCCTCAGCCCCTCCCAGGCCTTCCAGTTTCCAGGCTTTGTACCTGCTCCCCACATCCCTGGTTCCCCCCTAGCCTTTTCTTTCCTGCTGAGAAAGAGAAAAGCCAGGAATCTGGACTCAGGCCCACGTTGCCTCTCCTCCTGGGGGGTCCACGTGCCCTGTGACCAATGAGGGGTTACCAGGGCCTGAGACTTTCAGTGCTAAAATCAGGACAGACCCTGGCAAACCAGACAGTTGGTCCCCCTCGCTCCTTATTAGTTGCTATGTTAGGGTCTAGAACAGTGATTTTTATGTCTTTTGCTCCTGAGTCTCCTGAGGATCTAAAGGCCATGGGCTTTCTCTTCTGTTTAGCATAGATAGGCCCTTAGACACACCACTTTACATACATTTTCAGGGGTGCTGAGCTACCCTTAACAATTCAAGGGGGAATTTGGGGCCCCAGGGACCTGTCCAGAGACCCAGGGTAAAGATGCAGTGCACGAGGAGGGGGTTTGGCCTGGTGGTCAATTGTATGAGCCCGGGGGGAGGACTGACCCCGCTTTCTGGTCAAGCTCTCCTACTTTCAGCTGCAAACCCACGTTCAGCCTCCCCAAGCCTCCCTGTGCATCTGTAAAATGGGAATTAGACCTGCTTCATAGGGGTGGAAAAGACTGTTAGTAACACAAAAACAGTGTGAAACACAGTGTCTGGCGCATCTGGATTCATGCCCGCACAAACCTGTCTAAAACACATATATTGAGCTGCTGTGTGTCAAGGACTGTTCTAGGTTAGAGATACCGCAGGGAACAAAACCAAATCCTTGCCCCTGAGAGCTGACGGTTTGGTAGACTGAGGCTGAGGTTTTATTCCTCCTGATATTCTTAGTGGTTGGATTCAGAACTTACCAATACACCCACTTCTATGCCTACTCATGGCTGGTTACCCAACAGCTTTGTCCTCTGCAGGGGTGAAGGATGGTGAGCTTTTAGACCCAGGGAAGAAGCCTCCTGTCCACCTTTACTAAAACTCTGTAATGGCCTTAATGCTTTTTACCCTAGTTTTCTTTTTTAATGATCTTTTAAAGAAGCCAATTTGAATCTTCATCCTCATATTTCTTCTTTTTAATTATTTATTTTTTATACAGCAGGCCCTTATTAGTTATTTATTTTATACACATTAGTGTATACATGTCAATCCCCATCTCCCGATTCATCCCACCCCACCCCCACCCCCATCCTCATGTTTCTAATGAGGAGCTTTCGCTTCTTTCTTCCAATAGGTTATTTAGGCCTCCTATGACCTCTTGCTGAGCTGTCATTTTTTTATAAGCAAACAGTTCTCATGTGTCGAGAACTGACAAGGAGACCCCGGATGGGACCACCGGGTCACTGAGGCACAAAGTAAACACTCTAGCCAGCAATCCACCAATCCATGCAATTTCTGTTTAGAGACTCAGTGATCCGATCATTATCCGTATTCTGATTCACTTTTCCTGCTCAGCTGAACGTGGTTGCCCCGGGAGCAGTTCCCAGGTCCCAATTTTGAGCATGGAACCATTTACCCCAGGAAATCTGGGCGCTCCTGAAGCCAGTGAGGGAGGGGTCAGCACTGCCAGGCGCTGGTCAATTTCATCCTGCAAGCGTGGGCAGGCGGGGCTGGCCTGAGGGCAGCACGGCAGCTGGAGAGGGCTCTGGCCTGAGTCCTCAGCCCGCCTTAGCTGACATCGGAGCCTTGCAGCAGGGCTGCTGACGTGTACTGGCTGGGCTGGCTGTTTACTAGATTGTTTTTCAAGAGCTGCACTTCCAGTAAGACGTGAAATCACGCCACGACACCCTCATTTATAGCACTGAGCGTGTCACTCGGGCAGCATGTGGGCCAAGAAAGGGAGAGTCCAGGAAAGGTGAGATTAGCAGACAGTCGGGAAAGTCACCTGATGTGAAGAGAGAGACTGGGGTAGACCAGATGGCTGCATTAGCACTGTCCGGGGACATGCCGTGGGCTGCACTTCGGAAGGGTTGATTAGAGTAGAATTTCTTCTTGAGAAGGTAGCCTAGTCTGGGAATAGGAACTGGCCTCAGGCTAGCTGGTTTCCAGAGTGACACGGGCAAATCATTTCCCCTCTTTGAGCCTCAGTTTCCCTACCTGTGTGATAAGGGTGTTCAGTCATTGATTCCTTAGTGGGCAGCAACCAGCCGAGGGTTGGCATGGGGGCTCCTGGGTTCCCGTCCTCCATCTCCCTGGCTGTGGGACTGTGGGAAAGGCCTTACCTTGTCAGGACACAGTCTTGTCATGTGTTAAGTGGAGACATTTGTGTACTGTGATCTCTCGGTGCTGTTCTGAGCATTTTTGTGAAAGCACACAGGACGCTTAGCAGACAGGCAGGTGCACAGCAAGCGCTCAATGCCCAGGAGCTTTTATCAGCATCACCACCAATAATGAGTGTTTGTGGAGGGCTCTGTGTACGGGGAGCACTGCGTCCTGGGCAGGGAGGTTCTGAGGTCCCTTCCTGCCGGAACATTCCATACCTGTGATCTAATAAAAGGCCACTGACCCTTTCCTCCCTCCTGATGGAAGTTACAAAAACCTCCATTTCCATTGCACTCATATTCATAAGACACAGTCCCTTTTTATTTAAAACCATTTCCCTAAGGCAAAGGTCAAGCTGTCCATTTGGGGTGAAAGATGATGATGATAATAGTAATAAAAATAATAATAATAACCATAAGTTCCTTTTTCCTTGGTATAGACTTGAAAAGCATTTTCAAGGGCTGTATCTCATTTGGATCCTCCCGACAGCCCTGTGAATGTGAGGAGGGCAAGTATTTCCCAGGAGCGGCAGGTGAGGAAACTGAGGTCCAGAGCGAAAATCGTGGATAATGAGGGGGGACTAGAAATCGTGTCCTCCAGCTCCAAATCTAGTGTCTTTCTAAAGCAAGACCATAGAGTAGTTGGCTTTTCCAAACCTGGAAATAAATGCAAAGAGGTTTATTATTTGTCTTCCCATCTCTTGCACATGGTTGGTTGGTTGTTGGTTGTGGACAAACAGTCCAGATGTGCTGTCTGGGGGTGTGCGCAGGTCACCCCATGCAGGGTATAGGACCCAGCACTGGTGTGGCCCTTCACGTGCTCCAGGAAGACCCTTCCCTAGAGGTTGCCTCATGTGGAGGTATCCTGGGTCATGTGTCGGCGTTCCACTCCTTTCTGGGCCAAGCTGTGTGAGCCCTTGAGGAGACAGAGAAATCTGTGTTGAAGCCGTGGAATGATCCGATCCAATTCTCCTAGAGGACAGGGAGATATCCAAGCTCGGCAAATGGAGAAGAGTGATTTGGTACTAAAAGCACTTGTGAAGAGTGGAATAGACCTTTAAAACAATACAAACGTGAGTTTTAACTGTAAGTGACCCAGCACAAAAGACAAGAGCAGAGACCCTGGACGGGGGTGCCGGCGGCCTGAGGGCTTCGCCTAAGCACCCTGCCACCCCCTCCTGCAGATCTGACAGGACAGGAAGAGGCTGCAGGAACAAGTCTCATCAGGCTGCAGGGGGCCCTTCCCAGACACTGCTGGCATCCTGGACCCGATGCTACCTCCTTGCTCACATGTGAGCAATTTATCTCAGGTCTTGTTTTGGCTTAGAAATCCTTTAATCTCCCAGGATTGTTTTAATGGATCGGCCTCTATTTTTATTCCTGGATGGAAGAGTGCATCGGAGACTCAGCCGAGTCCACTGGACGTGTGGAGACCTGTCCCTGGGAGCACTGAATTCCTCGCAGCTTCCAGCAAGTTAAGGACAGAGCCCAGAGACTGAAATGAAAACACCAACAGGAGGAGGCCTGCTCTCAACCACCAAGTTTGGGGCATAGTAGGCATTCGGCAAATATTTGCTAAAAACAAACATTGAGGGGTCCTATGAATTCCGAGCAGTTTCTGCCCCTGCTGCACAGCGTGGGGAACGCGTGGCCATGGCAGCCAGCAGGTCGGTTTCTGAATTGAGGAGCCTGATGCCTATAATTTTCCCAAAGCAAAATATTTGTGGGTATGGCTCCAAGCCATGGAATTTCTAGACTTCGTGCCTTCCTTTTCTATCCATGGAAACTTTGCTTTTCTTTCCTATACGTGGTCACTTCGTTTACCCTCCTTGGTTTCTCTAAGGGGAGCCTTGGGGCATGTGGACATTACATTGAGCCTGTGCGTCCTTTTTGCTGCCTTCTTTTTATTTTATTTTATATTTTTAATTTTATTTTCCATGTTCTTATTGAAGTATAGTTGGTTTACAATGTTGTGTTAATTTCAGGTGTACAGCAAAGTGATTCAGTTATGCATACATACATATATATATATTCATTTTCACATTCTTTTCCTTTATAGGTTATTACAAAATATTGAGTATAGTTCCCTGTACTATACAGTAGGTTCCTGTTGTTTACCTATTTTATATATAGTAGTGTGTATCTGTTAATCCCAAACTCCTAATTTATCCGTCCCCCCACTATCCCCTGTGGTAACCATAAGTTTGTTTTCTATGTCTGTGAGTCTATTTCTGTTTTGTAAATAAGTTCATTTCTATCATTTTTTTTAGATTCCACACATAAGCGATATCATATGATATGTGCCTTTTTCTGTCTGTTTGCCTTCTTCACAGTGCTTATCAAAATCCAGTCTGGGGCTTCCCTGGTGGCGCAGTGGTTGGGGGTCCGCCTGCCGATGCAGGGGACATAGGTTCGTGCCCCGGTCCGGGAAGATCCCACATGCTGCAGAGCGGCTGGGCCCATGAGCCATGGCTGCTGAGCCTGCGTGTCCGGAGCCTGTGCTCCGCAGCGGGAGAGGCTGCGACAGTGAGAGGCCCGCATACCGCAAAAAAAAAAAAAAAAAAAAAAAAAATCCAGTCTGGACCTTATAAACATGGTATTTGGGTTGTTCCGGCTGCCACAGTCCATGAGCTGGAGAGTTACTGGACACCAGCAGGGTTGTGTTGTAGGGATGCTGCTCTGTTTTAAGTTGTCAGCACCCTTCCCAAACGGAGGACTGCAGAGTTAGAAATGGGGAGTGAGAACGATGTGTCCTGAGCGGAGGCTGAAGACTCAGAGTCTGGGGCCCCAGGCACTAGGGCAGTGTAGTGAGCTTACTAGAATCCCAGAGGTCCTGAGGAGAATGGTTGGCCATGGCCGTGGTCAGACACAGAAGCCCACTGGTTCCGCACCTGGCTCACGCAGTCAGGAGGACCGTGCTGAGGCCATGACTCACACACCTGCCATGGCTGCCCCTTCTGAAGGCGAAGAAGGCTCAGCCCATAGCTAAGGCAAGGGAAGCATCTCTAATCTGTTCCTTATTCATGGGTGACCATGTCTCTATTAGTCAGGATTTTCCAGAGAACAATAGGATATGTATCTATATCTATGTACAGAGATTTATTATAAGGAATTCACTCATGCAGTGATGGAGGCTAGGAAGTCCTTAGACCTGCAGTCAGTAAGCTGGAGGTCCCAGAAGAGCCGGTGTTTCAGTGGAGCATAAAGGCTAGAAAAGACCAATCACACAGTCAGGCAGGAGTTTCCCTCTTATTTGGCATTTTTGTTCCATTCAGGGTTTCAACTGATTGCGTGAGGGCCACCCACATTAGGAAGGGCAATCTGCTTTACTCATTTTACTGATTTAAATGTTAATCTCATCCAGAAACACCCAGAATAATGTTTAACCAAATATCCAGGCACCCCATGACCCAATCAAGTTTACACATAAAATTAACCATCACGGTGTTCCAAACCACAATTCCCATCCTTGGAGAGACCGAGTTGGTTGAGGGTCTTGCCCAAACCAAGGGCGGCCACTTTGTGGGCTGAGTAATGACGTATGAAGGAGTGTAGGATAAAAGCCTTAAGTAGGGACGATAGTAATTAGCAAGGATGGTTATGGTCTCTTTCATGGAGACATAGATGGAATCAGTCAATTGGTACCAAAAGGAGAAGCAAGGAGACCTCCAGAGAGAAGCGGAGACCAATTGGCAGTAGGGGATCCAGGCTAATGGGGGCGCCATAGTGAAGATGCAAGAGCGCCTGGTGCTACTGAGGCAACAAGACAACATGGAGCCCAGAGCTACCTTCTGTCCTGAACAACTTCCCAGGTTCATCTGCTGTGGGGCTAGTAGTGCATTAGATTCTGTCCTCCCCTTGTATCCCTTATCACCAGATGGTTCCTTAAATATACCGTAAAACCCCTGTTCTTAAGGTGAACTGAATGAGTCTCTTCCTTACCATCAAATGAGATGAACCTTTATCTACCACACATGACAAACTAATGCCAGTGACGTTATTCTACTTGACATTTCAGAATGATTCGAGTCCAAGTTTAAGAAGAGACTCACTCAGATGCTTTCTGCTCCATCTCCTTACTTTGTTGGCTGAGTAAGAGCTGTACTGGATTAAGAGAAACAGAGGGGGAAAGAGATCACAAGATAGGGCTGGAGACCTTGCTGTTGCGTAGACGCAACTGTTCACAAATTTCATGAAAAATATGGGATCGGGGCTGTTTTCTGAGTTGTTTTCCCCTCTGTTTGCCATCACAGGCTTTCAGACCACTCAGTTCACTAGTCTTGTCTTTGATGTTCAGCACAGTCCTTATAAGTCTCCCCTAAATGGAGGGTTGGGTAGGTGGAAGGAAAAGATGAAATAAATTCTTACAATGGCAACATTAGGGTCATTATTTATGTTAACTAGAGGAGCATAGAAAAATATACCCTTATCCACTGGATAAATATTTTTAAGCACCTGCTCTGTGACAGGTAGGGTCCTAAGCTTAGAAGATGTCAATGAATAAAACAAAGAACCCTGCCATGAGGCACTTACATTGTCACAGGGAGAGCAGGCAACAAACAATGAATATAGTAAGATAGTAATATAATAAATAATAAGTGTAATACAGTAAGGTAATAAATATAATAAAATGAGCCAATATCACAGGATGTTGAAGGTGATAAATGCACTGGAAAGAAGGAAAGAGAGCAAGGGAGGAGGGCGAAGAACTTGTCTGGAGGAGGACAGAGGCCAGCCCCACTTAGAGCATGACCTTTATGAAAAGGCTTGCAAGAGGTGAAGGAGTTAGTCATTGGAGCATCTGGGGAAGAGTGTTCAGGCAGATGGAACAGTCACTGCAAAGGTCCTAAGGCAGGAGCATCGGGCATGGTCAAGGAATAACAAGGAGGCCAGTATGGCTGGAACCTGGAGGAAAGGGAAGAAGTGGGATGCTGGGGCAGAGGGTAATGGGGCCAGAACATGCGGGGTGTTGGGGAGAAAGAGAAGAATCAAGGATGGGCCTGAGCAAAAAATATAATAGGCAAATGGTGTTGGATTAGTTTAATCCCTGATGGAATCAGTGACTCTCCTGGTCGGGGAGGGGAGCTGTATATCATAACTCCCCCCTACCCCTGGAAAGTCTTTGCATGGCTCCCCTCTTTAGAACACACCACTGTCTTAAGGAGGCATCAGTACCGATGGGCAATGATGTGTCTTACTCCTGGTGTGTGAGGGCAGGGAAAGGGTTGAGGATCAATGTTGTAACACGTTGAAATTAACTAATATCTCCTCTTGTCTGCTATGAACAAACTCTCTTCTAGGGCAACTCTTTATTTTTATCATTTATATTCCAACGAGGTATCCTGACTAGAAATACACTAGACAACGTGGTATAATTTTTTAAAGGTTCTTAAGGGTGTATCTTAACGAAGCAACTAAGTGTTCCAGTAGTTTTCCACGTGTCCATTTCAGATCACAGAACCAATGTAAACTTCATCACTTTCAGATGGAGCTAGACTCTGAGGGGTGGTGATTATATGATGGGTAAATATCTTAGTTAATGTGGTTTTGTTCCTCAGGAGGTGAGATGTCTCTGTCATTTTAAACCTCATATAGAAAACATTCTCTGTGGCTTCATCTGGTTTTTTTAATATTCTATCTTGCAGTGCATTTTGGGATGTAAATTTCCCCTTCTGAGCATTTGCCAGCTACTGTAGAGGTTCATGAGTTGTGGTGAGTTATATTTTTCTGAGTCTCAGACCCTGCAGGGACGGTCCCCAGAGGTGGTTCCTGCTTCCCCACAACACCTGGCCTCATTGTGGCTTCATCGTCCAGTGCTGGCTCCTGACCTCCTCATGTGACAGAGGGACACTGTATTGGTGAAGATGTGCTCTGTAGTAATATTAACAAGTGTTATGCACTGAATGTTTGTGCTCCCCCTAAACTCACATGTTGGAGCCCCGTCCCACAATGTGATGCATTAGGAAGTGGGGCCTTTGGGAGGTGATTAGGGCTAGATGAGGTCCTGAGGGTGGGGCCCCCATGATGGGATTAGTGTCCTTATAAGAGGAGGAAGAGGCACGAGAACTTCCTCTCTTGTCATGTGAGCACACAGAAAGAAGTCAGTCACCTGCAATCTAGGAAGAAGACCCACACCACGAATGGGATCTGTTGGCACTTTGATTTTGTGCTTCCAGACTCCAGAACTGTGAGACATACATGTTGTTTAAGCTACTCAGTCCATAGTATTTTGTCATAGCTGCCTGAATTGACTAAGATAGCAAGTATGAGGCTTTTTGTAGTCCTTGCTATGAAAATTCACAAATGCTTACTATTTCTATTTTTACCTTTTCTGACCATTTTTTAAAAATTGAAGTATAGGTGAAGTATAATAAAATGCACAGCTCTTAGATGTTTAGTTCAATAAGTTTGTACTGTTGTCCATCTGTGCAACCATCACCTCTATCAAGATCTAGAGCACACACACCATCCCAGAATGTCCCCTTCTGCCCCTTCCCAGTTAGTTATTGGCCCCCTCTCATGACCTTGGAAGTAACCACTTTGACTTCTGTCACCATGGGTGAGCTTTGCCTATTCTAGAGTTTCAAATAACTGGATTCTTCCAGGATGCATTTGTGTGCATGACTCCATCACTCAGTGTTTTAGAGATGTGTTCATGTAGTTGCACCTATCAGTTCCTTTTTATTGTTGAGTAATATTCCACTATATGCATATACCACAACTTGTTTATCCATCTTCCTGTTGATGGGCATTTACTTTTTTGGCTATTGTAAATAAACCTTCTTGCATATACCTTTCTGTAGACGTGCTTTCATTTCTCTTGGATAAGTACCTAGAAATGGAATTTCTGGCTCATAGGGTAGAAGACCATTGAACTTCAAAGGAAATGCCAAACAGATCTCTAATGCAGTTGTACCATTTCACTCTCTCCTAGCAATGTACAAGCGTTCCAGTTGCTCTGCATCCTGGCCAAAGTTTGGCATTGTCTGTCTTTTTTATTTTAGTTCTTCTAGTGGGTGTGAAATGACATCTTGCTGTAGTTTTAATTTTCATTTCTCTGATGACTAATACTGTTGAGTAACTTTTCATATGCTTACTGGCCTTTCATATATCTTTTTTTGTGAAATGTCTGTTCAAGTCTTTTGCTTATGTTTAAAATTAAGTGCTTTGGTTTTTCATGTTAATTTGTAGGAGTTCTGCAATTTATTTCTGTACTTGTCTTTTTACCTCTTTACTCTCTAAATTCCTTGAGATATTTTACCAAGGATTATCTTATCTCACTGTAGAGAGATATTTCTCTCTACAGTGCTCACCACAATTCTTTGTCAGTAGCAGGTACTTAAAATTTATTGGATTGTCAGCAAGTGCTAGGCTCTGCCTGTATAGTATAGTGGTATAACTTGTTGATTTTCTTAAAATAAGTTTAAGTCAAGTTTATATGTTTAAGTTTTTGATTGACAGCTTCTTTTACTTCTCAGCTTTTGAATTTGACATTAATCTTTTCCAGTATCTTCACCTTTGGCAAACGTTCAGTGTATTTATTTCCAAATGTTTTAAGCCAATCTTGCATATTCTACTTGAGTTTGGAAACTACAATAAACTTTATAGTTAATCTTTATAAGATTAGGAAAATATGAAGTATTCATGATAGGTGGTCTCTTCTAGAAGTTAAAATATTTATAGTCTTAAAAAAGAGAACATTATGTACTAAGAAACATCTTATGTTTTTCTCCTATTCTGAAGTTTATGAGACATTTCTTTTTTTTTTTTTTTTAATGGTACGCGGGCCTCTCACTGTTGTGGCCTCTCCCGTTGTGGAGTACAGGCTCCGGATGCACAGGCTCAGCGGCCATGGCTCACGGGCCCAGCTGCTCCGCACCATGTGGGATCTTCCCAGACCAGGGTACGAACCCACGTCCCCTGCATCGGCAGGCGGACTCTCAACCACTGCGCCACCAGGGAAGCCCTATGAGACATTTCTTAACCGAGAACTGGAGCCTAAAGGGCAGAAGGAAGAAATAGAAATACTTTTATTTGAAGATGAAGATGGTTAGCATTAACAAAGAGAATATCTGAGGCTTTTAAAATCTTGTCTCCCTTCCAAGTTTGTCAGCCAGAGCATTATAAATGTATGTACTACTTTGAAAGAACACCTGCAATGATGTCATTTCATATTCTTAAATTAGTTTCTAGACAGACTGGCGAGCTCGGGAAAGCCAGAGAAATATTTCCACTCATCCATTTGAACTTTGTCCCAGACTCTTTGCTCTTGGGTATTATCCCATGTTTTAGAGAAACTCTTCATATTGATTCAGAGAAGCATAATGTTGAATCTTGAAAATTATAAGTAGCCAATAAATTTATTATATTTCACTTGATTGGTTTTAAACTCAATTCAAAATTTTTTCAGACCTCAAAAGTCATATTTGCTTGTTGCAGTAATAGAGCATAAAAGTACAGAGAAAATGAAAATGATCTGAAAATCTACCTCCATAAAAATAATAATTATTATTAAAATCTCTTAGGTTTATCTGAAATCTTTTTTATTTTTATTTTCTTGGGACTTTATATCATCTCTATTCTACAAAAAGGAATCACAGTGAATATACTCTTACAGATTCTGGGTTTTATTTATTCAGTTTTGTTTTTTCCAGAACAATTTTCACACAGCATTGCAGATTTTTAATGGTTGTGCTTGTTTTAATGTGCTTTTTGTCCATTATGTTTGTGTTGCATCTCCGTCAAGCTTTGTTGTTTTCTTCATGTTGTTAATAAGAAATCTTTTCCATCCATGACAGTATGCTTTCTGTTAGCTTCTTGTTGGTATATGTAGAAGCTATTGACTGTTATACATTTATTATTTTAAAAATCTGGCTCTTTTGCTAGGCTTTCTTTTAAGTTCCAAGTGTTTCAGAGTTAATTCTCTTAGATATTTAGGTTACCTAATCATATCGCTGGTATATAATACAATATTTATCTCCTCCTTCCCAACAGTTATAGTTCCCAGTTCTCTTTCAGATCTTATTACATGAGTCAGATCTTCTTAAGCAACATGAAATACTAATGCTTGAAGCAGCCATGCCTGCTCTGTTTCTGATTTTAATAGGAATACCTTCAGTGATTCACTATTAAGTAAGATGTTGGCCATTTGTTTATGTAATTATTATGGTGTTAAAGAAGCATCCTTTTGTCCTATTTTTCCCTTAAGGATATTTTATAATTTGGGGATGTGTTTTAGGTGTTATTTATGCCCTTTAAGCCACTATTAAAACGGGGTGCTACTGACATAAAGTATTATAATGTCAAATTTCCTAATAGTGAACACTTTTGCAATCCCAGGCTAAGAAAGGCTTTCCTTGATCCTGATAGAAAGTTCCTTTAAGATACTATTTATTTTGAAGCTACTTAGCTACTTTATTTAAGATTTTTAAATTACTCCTATGTGAGGCTGGTTTATAGTTTGCTTTTCTTTTGTTATCTTTGTTAGGTGCTGGAATCAGGGTTAATGTACCATCATGAAATAGACTGTGTAGCTTTCTATCTTTTTCTATGCTTTGGAATACTTGATATGACCTAATTCCTTAAAAATTTAAAAGAAACCTTTAAGATGCATAACTTGTATTTTATATTTCTCTGTGGGTAGTAATCTATTAGCATTTAAAATTTCTTCTTAGGTCAATTTTGGTAATAAGCCCAGAAAATTATGCCCCCTCCCCTTTTTAAAGATTTTCAATTATATTTTGCATGGAATAGAATATCATAATTTTCTATCAGGTTTGTTTTCACCTCAGTTTCATTTTTAAAAACCTTTTTATTATTAAAAAACTTGGAGAGAATATTACAATGTAGTACCGTTCCACCCTCTGGCTTCAATAATGATCAACTCATGGACAACTTTATTCTATCAATACCCTCATTCACTTGCTCACCTACTGCCCCCTCTCCCTCATTATTTTGAACAAATCTTATCATCATAATTTTATCTGTAGCTCTTTCAGCATTTATCTCTAAAATACAAAGACTCTAAAAAATAATAATATTACTACTCACCTAAAACATAAATAATAATTCTTACTATCATCAAATATCCATTCTATGTTCACCTTTCTCCAATTATCTTTTGCATGTTTATGATTTGTTTGAGTCCATACTTTAAAATTTGTTGATAAGTCTCCTACATTTCTTTGATTATATATTTCTCCCTCCAACTCTCTTTGCCTTGAAATTTCTCACGTCTAATTTCTTATTTGCCATTTCTTTTCTTGAAATGGCATATATTTGGTTGAAATTTATTTATTTGACTTTTTTCTCATTTCTATATTTGCTCGTTTTCCCCTGTTTTCTTGATTATATTTGCCTAGAGTTTATCTATTATATTTTTTAAAGAATCAAGTACATATTTAATTACATCAACTCTGACGCTGTAATCTTTTCCTCCTCCCAAACATATTTATGTTACTGCAATTTTAGTTTCCTTACACTCTTTCCTTATCTCACCAAACCTGTTTATCTGTTTATCGCCTCGTCTTATAGTCTTGGCTCATCTTACTTTTTTTTTTTCTTTTTAAGAAAGTGATGTTTATTTTTCATCAACTTTATTTCCATTGTCTGTGGAAGAGCAGCGAGGACCACTCAGTTGCACTGCAGCCCTGTCTTCAGGGGCAGGCGGGTGCTCCAGTCTTCAGTAGGGAGCTGCTGGACAGGCACAGAAGGTAACCATGTAGCTTCAGACCAGCCTTCCACCTTGGATGGAGTAGTAAACTTGGGAGCTGGATGGTCCATCCAACCTTCCCATCTCGCCACGATTTCTATACAAGTAGAGATTGGATCTGACCTCCCATGAGTGCTCCAGGAAGATGGTGCCACATGCGTGCAGGACACCCTGGACCAGGGTCCACCACATCAGACGCACGGAGCGAGCTCCAGGCCATTTTTCACACATTTTAATCCTTCCTCAAAGCTCTCATACATTACAATGACTATTCCCCTGACTCACTGGGCCACAGACTCTTGTGGAGCTGGTGAAAAACTTGCCTCTCACACAGTATACTACCTACCATCTTTCTGCTTTTATTTTTATTTATTTTAAAACATTTATTCATTTATTATTTATTTATTTATTTATTTTGTCTGTGCCGTATCTTAGTTGTGGCATGTGGGCTCTTAGTTGTGGTAGGCATGCGAGATCTAGTTCCCCGACCAGGGATTGAACCTGGGCCCCCTGCATTGGGAGCGCGGAGCCTTACCCACTGGACAACCAGGGATGTCCTATCTTTCTGTTTTTAATGCTCATTGTTTTTACTCTTTCACCCTAGCCTGTTGTTAGATTTTGATTTTCTTATCCTGTTTCATGGAGGTACCACCTTCTTGTATTCTACCAAGGATAGAAAACTATTTCCAAATTAACATTTCTTTTTTCTGTAGTAAATCATTTTCAGAAATTTCTTCATCCTCCTCTGAGTCTTCAGGATTGTGGTTTCTTTCAACGTTTTTGAATTTTATTCAAATTGGTACCATATCGATTTTTTTCCTTTTAGAAATGAAGTACTCTTCCAAGAAGAAACATTTATTTAGGCTTAAGGATGGCCTACAGAAAAACGTATTGACTGCCCTTTCATTGTGGATGAGATCGCTGGTTATATTGGTCAAGGCTCATAGTGACAGATAACAGAATGCATTCTAGTTAGCATAAAAAGTGATTTATCAGATGATATTATGAAGCTTACAGAATCTCAGTGAGACCCAGGGCATGAGATTTGATTACTACACAATCAGAAACAGTGGCAACCAAGGGAAATGACCAACAGTGTATGGAACTTTTCTAGTGGAAACCTCACTGTTGTCACCACTTACTGCTCAGTACCTAAGATATTAGGAGCCAGACTTCAGAAACTCTGCCAGAGCTGCCCCGGGAGAACCAATGTGCCTATCACCTTGCTTGCGAAGACCCCTAATTTCCCTGTGCTTGGCCACTGCCTCACATTACTGGCATCCTTCTAGTGTCATGCAGGTATCTACTTGACAGAAATTAAGTCACATACACCATCCTGGCTCTTCTAAATGAGGTTTTTAGTTTCCTAGCATCTGTAATTCTGGAAGGCCCACTAAAAGGCAGTAGGAATGGCATTTGAGTGAACCTATGAAAAATCTACTGCACTAAATAAGTTTAGTGATAGATGGAACACATCTAGCCACAATCCCAGATCCAGGAGGTCTTCATCTCTGGTGGGTTTTGCTGCATAGGAACTGGTCTTCACAATAAACCACTGATTTCCTGATACTCTGTACCAAAGAAGGATATGAAAAAACTACAGTTCCTTCTCACACTAACTCTAGGGCTTCTCCTGCCTGAATCTTCTTCCCCTGAACTTTATTTTCTCAAATGAAATTTTTTACCAGCAATCTCTCCCCAAACCCTCCATGCCACAAACCTCCACACTCACTAGTCTTTTGAGACTTTCATTTTCTCGGTGGAACTATAAATATGTGGGGATACAAAGGAGAAATTAATTCTGACCATAACATAGGAGTGGACCAGCTGCACCATTTCTGGTTTGGTACAGATCCTGGATACATTAGCTGGAAACAGAATTGGTGCAAGGATGGCCTTGAGTAAATTAATTGACTTTGTTTGAAGGCTAAGTTACCTGTTAGCGTATTTCTAGGGATAATGTCCTATGACTTTATGAAATTTGAAAGTCATTCATTTACATATTAGAAGAGTGTATTTTCTTTCTTGACAAAAATGATATATGACTTTTCAACAAATGGTGCTAGAACAACTGGATATCTACATGCAAAAGAATAAAATTGGAACCCTATCTCACAACACACACAAAAATTAACTCAAAATGAATCATAGACTTGGATGTAAGCACTAACACGATAAAACTTTAAAAAAAGAAAACAAAGGAGTAAATCTTTTTGACCTTGAATTGGCAATAGTTTTCTTAGCTATAATACCAAAAGCACAAGTGACAAAAGAATACATATATAAGTTGGGCTTCATGGAAATTAAAAAAAAAACTTTGTGCTTCAAAGCACAAAATGCCCAGAATGAGAGAAAATACTTGCAAATCACATATCTGATAATGGACCTGTATCTAGGATACATACAAGACTCTGACAACTCAATAATAGAAAAATAATCCAATTTTTAAAAATGGGCAAATCATTTAAGTAGACTTTTCTGCAAAGAAAATATACAAATGACCTAGGATGCTCAACATCATTAGTTGTTCAAGAAATGCAAATCAAAACTAAAATTCGACACACACAGTAGGAAGGCTAAAATTTTTTAAAAACAGAATTTGGCAAGAACTTGGAGAAATTAGAACCGTCATTCATAACTGGTAGTGTGTTTTTCTTTTTTTAATTTTTTAAATAGTGAACTACATTTATTGATTTCCTTTTTTTTTTTCCTTTTTTTGAAGTATAGTTTAGTTGGTAGTATTTTAAAATAGTGCAGGACAGTGACTTTGGGAAAGAGTTTGGCAGTTCCTCAAAAATTGAAACAGAAAGTTACCATATGACCCAGCAATTCGAGGACCTACTCCATGTGGATTGAAAACATATAGCCACACAACAATCTATACACACATGTTTATATAAGCATTATCTGTAATAGCTAAAGCATAGAAGATCACAAATATCCATCAACTGATGAATGGATAAATAAATATTTACTGGAATATTTCTCAGCAATAAAAAGGAATGAAGTACTTATACATACCGAATATGGATGCATTTTGAAAAGACATTTATTTATTTATTTGGCTGGGCAGGGTTTTAGTTGCAGCATGCGAGATCTTCATTGCTGCACGTGGGATCATTAGTTGTGGCATGCGAACTCTTATTTGCAGCATACAAACTCCTAGTTGAGCCATGTGGGATCTAGTTCCCTGACCAGAGATTGAACCCGGGCCCCCTGCACTGGGAGTGTGGAATCTTGGCCACTGGACCACCAGGGGAGTCCATGAATATGGATGCATATTGAACTCATTATGCTCTGTGAAAGGAGCCAGTCACAAAATACCAGATATTGTATGATACTATTCATAGTAAAGGGTCATTATAGGCAAATTCACTGAGACAGATAACAGATTAGTGGTCACCAGGGGCTTGGAGGAGGGGAGCAAGGAGAGACTGTTAATGGGTACCGTGTTTATTTTGAGGGTGGTGGAAATGTTTCAAAATAACAGTGATGGCTGCACACATTTGTGAGTACAATTGGCCCTAAAACAACATGGGTTTGAATTGTGTGGGTCCATTTCTACATGGTTTTTTTCTCAATGGTATAGAATTACATGATCCACGGTTGGTTGAATCCACAGAAGCAGAACTGCAGACACAGAGGGCTGACTATGAAGTTATACATGTATTTTCAGTTGCAGCAGGTTGACTCCCCTAACCATTGCATTGTTCAAGGGTCGACTGTACAGTATATGAAAAACCACTGAATTATACACTTTTAAAAGGTGAATTTTGTGGTATGTGAATTCCATCTATTAAAAAAGTAATGCATGAGATTTGAATTTCACAAAGTTTATTCATGATATGCTCATGGCATGAAGTACAGTCCTAGCTTCAGCTAAAAAGTTAATTGAAAAAGAAAATAAGAAATTGAAGTTCCAAATTAAAAAGTTTTTAAGAAGCAAACCAAGAGAGAGCAGAAGAAAGCAAATAATAAAGATAAAAGCCATCATTAATGAGATAGAAACTTAAAAAAAATAGTATAAATAATAAATTCAAATGTAGTTCATGGGAAAAAAACCAACAAAGAACAAAGTGGACATTAGCTACTTAAGAAAAAAGGGAGAAACACAATTATAAACACAATGACAAGGCGAAAATAATTAATGAAACCAAGGAAGTTAAAATATAATGAGAACTATCTCTGGCCAAGAGGGAAGACAAGGCTCAGATTTACCCTCTCGCTGTAAACAATTTGAAAACTGGACAAAATAGATTAGACAACTGTTTTCAGACATTAGACAATAGATAGCATAGTACTATGACCCCTACTAATAGCCTTACAATTGCCCCAGCTTTCTACCTCCAGACATTTTTCAGACCATAGGTGACAGAGGGGCAACCAAGACAGAGCCCAGTGTCCTCATGAGTTGAAGAGATAGAGATCAGAATTTAAGGAGGCTGGGGCTACATGAAGTCATAGGCAGATTCCCAAATAGGAAAGAGCTACTCAGAAAAAGAGCTGCAGAAATCTACACAGAGTCTCCTTAGGTGTTTGCTGAGTATTAGGGTGCTTCTGGGTACAGTGAACCTTGACAGAGATAGGCCAAGAATGACCAAGTGTTGTAAGCTGACAGAGTATCAGAGTCACACAGGGAAGGAAGTGGACTATTTAAATTCTGACCAGTCAGAGTGGAGGGTCCTCGGTACCAACCTGGTGCATTCATTGAAGACCCCAGAGTAGTCACACCATATCAGTAGGACTGAACTCTTTGTGGAGTGAGGTTACTCTAGACCTTCCCTAGCAAAGCTTAAAACCAGAGCTCACAGGGATCAATCTGATCTTCAAGTAACTTTTCTCCTTCCAAAACAAAGTCCATCACTCCATACAGGAAAGCAACAAAATCTAGACACAAAAACATAAAATTTACAGTATCCTGCAAAAATTACAAAAAGCCAAAAAAAGTCCAATAACTAGGATAAATATCAGTCTTTAGAAGCAAACCAGAAATTACAGAGATGATAGAATTGGTAGACAAGGACATCATAACTAGATTTTAATATTTAAAGGAACATATAATGAGAAGAGAAATGAAATACATTTAAAAGAACTAAATGGAAATTAAAGAGATGAAGCATATAATAGAGGAAATTTAAAAACCATTAGTGGAAGGAATAATAATAGTACATTAAATACTTCAGAAGAAAAGGTCAATGAACTTGTAGATATAACAATAGAATTTACACAAAATGAAGCATAGAGAGAAAAAAACTGAAAAAAAAAAAGCTAAGCTTCAATTATCTGTGGAAAAATTTCAAGCCCTCTAACATGATGGTAATTGAAATCTCTGAAAGAGAAGAAAACAGAAAATTATTTGCAGAAATAATGCCTCCAAATTTGATGAAAAGTATTTAGTCAGAGAAGCTCAACAAATCCAAACTAGGATACACACACACACACACACACACACACACTACACCATAAAACATCACAATAAAATAGCTGAAAACCAGTGACAGAAAAATTGTAAAAGCAGAGAGAGAAGATGGACATATGTACAAAGGAGAAAAGGTAAGAATGACTGCAGTTTCTTGTCAGAAACTATGCAGTCCAGAAGACAAAAGAATGATATATTAAAGAAAGAGAGATAGAGTGATGATGATAGATAAATAGATAGATAGATAGATAGATAGATAATAAATCCTGTCAACCTATAATTCTATATTCAGGGAAAATAATGGAAGTTATTATTCCATTAAAAATGGAAGTAAAATAAAATTTTTTTCAGACAAACATAAACTGCAATAATTCACTTCTAGGAGATCAGCTGTACAATAAATTGAAGCCAAGTTCTTTGTATCACAGGAATATGAAACATGTGACCACATGAAAGCTTAGACCTATATAAAGACATGGAGAATGCAAAAAATTGGCAAATATGTGGTAAATATAATTTTTTTGCCTCATTTAAAAATTCTTTTAAAAGATAATTGAATATTGAAAGCAAAATGTAAAAAATGTATTGTGGATTTAATATGTGAGAAATAAAATGTGACAATAACAAAATAGCAAGAAAAAAATAGAAGTATTGTATAATGTTTTAAGAATTGTGTATTGTACATGAAGTGGCATAATATTATTTCTATATGGTCTGTGATATGTTAAAGTTGAATATTGTAAGCCTTAGAGTAATTGCTTTAAAAATAATAAGGGACATCCTTGGGAGTCCAGTGGTTAAGACTTTGCCTTCGAATGCAGGGGGTGTGGGTTCAATCCCTGGTTGGGGAGCTAAGATCCCACATGCCTCAGGGCCAAAAAACCAAAACATAAGACAGAAGCAATATTGTAAGAAATTCAATAAAACTTTAAAAATGGCCCACTTCAAAAATAATAATAGGACTTCCCTGGTGGTGCAGTGGTTAAGAATCTGCCTGCCAATGCAGGGGACACGGGTTTGATCCCTGGTCTGGGAAGATCCCATGTGCTGTGGAGCAACTAAGCCCACATGCCCCAACTACTGAGCCTGCTCTCTAGAGCTAGCACACAATAACTACTGAGCCCACGCACCACAACTACTGAAGCCTGCATGCCCTAGAGCCCATGTGCTGCAACTACCAAGCCCATGGGCCTCAACTACTGAAGCTCGTGTGCTCTAGGGCCCATGTGCCACAACTACCGAGCCCGTGTGCTGCAACTACTGAAGCCCATGCACCTAGAGTCTGTGTTCCACAAGAGAAGCCACAGCAATGAGAAGCCCACACACCACAATGAAGAGTAGACCCTGCTCACTGCAACTAGAGAAAGCCTGTGTGCAGCAACAAAGACCCAATGCAGACCCAAAGCAGCCAAAAATTTTTTAAAAAATAATAATAAAACATGAAAAATATAGCCTATCAGGCAATAGTGAATATAAATAGAGTGGTAAAAAAAATTATACATTTAATCCAAAAGAAAGTAAGAAAAGAGAAAAAAAGAAATAAAAAAGGGATGAGACAAATATAAAAAAGTAGCAAGATGACCAATTTAAATTCAACCATAGGGCTTCCCTGGTGGCGCAGTGGTTGAGAGTCCGCCTGCCGATGCAGGGGACATGGGTTCGTGCCCCGGTCCGGGAAGATCCCACATGCTGCGGAGCGACTAGGCCGGTGAGCCATGGCCGCTGAGCCTGCGCGTCCGGAGCCTGTGCTCCGCAACAGGAGAGGCCACAACAGTGAAAGACCCATGTACAGCAAAAAAAAGAAAAAAACATATATATGTAAATTCAACCATAATGATAACACATGTAATAGTCTACACTCCAAAGACAGATATTCTAAGGTTAAAAAACAAAACTGTGTGTGATCTCCAAAAAATCTACTTTAAATGTGATGACAAAGATATGTAAGAATAAAAAGACGGAAATAGATATACCATGAAAAGAGTAAACAAAATAAAGAGTAGCTTCATTAACTTTTAAGAGAAGACGGACTTCGGAAGAAGAATTATTAATATGGGTAAAGAAGATTGTTTCATACAGATAGAGGTCAATTTACCACAAAAGCATAACAATCCTAAATGTGTGCATATACAAAAACAAAGTTAACGGGCCTCATAGACTAGGCAGAGCAACTTTTTAGTTGGAAATTTTAGCATTCCTTTCTTAATAGTTTATAGAACAAGTAAACAGATACTAAATAAGGATATTATTCACCAACTTGACCTAAAAATGTCTACCCACACCAGCAGAATAAACCATTCTTTTCAAGTGCACATGGAACATACACCAAGATAGACCATATGCTAAGTCACAGAATAAGCCTCAACAAATTTTTTTTTTTTTTTTGGCTGCATTGGGTCTTCATTGCAGTGCATGGGCTTCTCATTGCTGTGGCTTCTCTTGCAGAGCACAGGCTCTAGGCACATGGGCTTCAGTAGTTGTGGCTCGTGGGCTCTAGAGCACAGGCTCAGTAGTCGTGGCGCACGGGCTTAATTGCTCCGCGGCATGTGGGATCTTCCTGGACTAGGGCTTGAACCCGTGTCCCCTGCCTTGGCAGGTGGATTCTTAACCACAGTGCCACCAGGGAAGCCCAACAAATTTTAAAAGGATTGAAATCATACAAAGTTTATCCTTTGCTTAACAACAGAATTTAGTAAGAAATCAACAACAGAAGAATATCTGGAAAATCTTCAAACATTTGGAAATTAAATAGCATACGTCTAAATAACACATGGGTCAAAGAAGAAACTACAAGGAGGATTAAGAATATTTTGAACTAAACAAGAATAAAAATACCAGCAAAATTTGTGAGGTATAGCTTAAAAAAATGAATTAAACTTCCATCTTAAAATGTTAGGAAAGAAAAAAATGCAAATTAAATCCAAAAATCAGAAGCAGAAAATAATAAACATAAAAGTAGAAATCAATGAAATGAAAAACAACAGCAAAATAACAACATGAACGAAACCGAGAGTTGAGTCTTTGAAAAAAAATACACAATGAAATTGATAAACCTTTAACTAGACTTATTCAGAAAAAAAGAGAGAAGACACAAATTACCACTTCAGGAATGAAATAGAAGCATCACTAAAGACACTATAGGCTTTAAAAGGATAAAAATAATATGAGCAATATTACTCCAATTACTTTAATAACTTAAATGATATTTTTTTTGTCACAATATTACTTTGGTTGTATTGAAGAGTGTCCTTATTTTTAGTATATACATGCAGAAATATTGGAAGGGCAACTCACTTTCAAATGATTAAACACAATTTTGATGGTTGGTGAATTGAAATTTTGAATCTCACTGGCTGGTGTACAAATGTTCATTGTGTTCTTTCTTTCCCTTTTCTGTGTACTTGAACATGTTCATACTACGAAATTGGGAAAAAGAAATCCAGCATAAATACTTGTCAGCAGAGAGGTTCTCACTCCAGATTCTTCACTTGAAATAGGCTGATGGTGGGAAGGACGGTGTCCTGACCTTTTTTCCCAGAGGGCGGTGTTGTGACCTTCCCTCTGTGTCAGGATGAAGCTTCTTGGTGGGGATGCTGGTGGGCTGTGGAAACTCCCATAAGACAAACACAGAGAAGAAGGACCTAGATCACTGGGTGACCAGTCTTGCCCTTTCACCAACAGCAAGAGCCAAGAAAAATATTTAGTAGCTTAATCTAGAGGTTTAGCTACTAACAACAACTTGGGAAATGCCTGGGGGAGTCAGTCTTGGGCCTTGTTCTGTAAACAGAGGCCTGACATACTTAATTGGTCCCAGAGGTTGGAAAAGGAGGCCTTGACTCACACAGACATGAAACTTAGCCTAATTAAATACTAATTACTCATAAGAGCCTTGTTTACCTAAACTTCCCATAAACCAAGTTTGGTATGAAATGAGAGCAGGCATAAAGGAGCAGAATCACTGCTCGGAAAGTGACATCAATTCAGTCCTTTTTTCAGAAATGGTGTTGCTAATTGCACAAGAATCAACAATACACGAGTTGATAAATCCCACACTTAGGGGCTGTGAACAGCTTTCCTACATTCCTAGGGAGCTCTATGTTTGGAATGGGTACAGTGAAAGGAAGAATAGTTGGCCATCTGAAGCCACTTTGGATGAAAGAAGCAGAATTCTCCGTATTTCTATATATCGCTGTAATGAGAGAATCTGTCAAGGACATGAATGATTGCATGCTTACGACTCTAGTAAGATATCAGGAAAAGAGGCCTGGTAATGCGAGTTTCCCCTTGGCCTTGGGTGCTGGCTGATGTTCGGGCATCCAGCCACCCTCTCTGTCTGAGTGGAGACCTGAGAGGGAGCCAGAGGGACGAACAGCATTAAAACTTCCTTGCGGGACGAAAACGAACCACTTGCTACTTAACTTTTTATGGTCCATTTGTTCAAGAAATGGAGCGTCTCAATCACGAATGCTGTTATAGACACTAGATACAGTGGAGAAAAAGGCAAATTAAATTGCTGTTTTTATGCAGCTTACGTTGTGGTTGAAGTCATAAAATCAAAATTATTTAAATAAGAAAAAAAATATGTGAGGAAAGCTTTGGACTTAGAAAATCTGGTCTCTCATCCCAGCGTTGCAGCTAGTTGCTGGGGACCCTGAGTGATGAGTCCTTTGACCCCCGCTTTAGACCTTAAGGTCTCATTTATCTTGGGTGGAAATGACCACATTTCCCAAAACAGCCCTTCCAGCCCGATCTTTGTAAGGGGAGATCTGAGTACAGTCCAGTGGGGAAGGGCTGGGCTTTGAAGTAAAGCATTTGGGCTGCTCAGTGATTGAATCTCTGATCTTGGTCAAGTCATTTAACCTCTCTGAGTTGAGTTTTCTTGCTGTGAAATGAGATGATAATGTTTGTTCAGTTGAGATCCCACAGGCAAGACAACACTCTGCTCCTGACGTGCCCTCGTACCTGGTACCTGGCCGCAGCTCCCCTGGGGAGCTTACCTGTGAAAAAGGTTTTGCAGGGCAGAAACAATGGTCATTTTATTAGTGAAGCAACCCAGAAAGTGGGCAATTTCCCCCCAGTCGCCCAGCCTAAGAAGGTTTGGCTCACAATGGAAAAGGCGTCCCACCCCCTCCCTCATTCTGAACATCTGTGGTCTGAAGAACTGGAAAATTACCTTCAAATGAGAAAAAAATCCCTGGCGGCACATACTTTCATTATCCACACTGAGTTTGTGCTCCTTTTGGAAAATGTGTCCAGTTGAACACGTCGGGGCCATTTTTCACACGGCCTGTCCTGGCTCTGAGAGACCAGCAAGAGGGGCAGAGGGACCTGGGCTTGGGCTGCTGTGCACCAGCTGTACCCCTCGGGGTGACTCTAGTAGAGGCCGGCCCTCCCGCGTCCACGTGTCAGGGGACGATTCCTGCGACCACGGACAACTGACCCCCCAGGGGCCTTGTGGTAGAAACCTCGAGGGCAAGGCTGCAGCAGTGGTTCAACACAATAGCATCATTTCTTCTAATTTCCAGAACATGATAGATGATTAACAACACAAGACTGGGATCCAGCACTTACAGAGAACCTGCAGAAATCACTAAGAAAGAGACAAGCGAACCAATTAAAAAATGGGCAAAGGTCCTGAGCCGTTTCTTTACAGTAGAGCAGGGTCCACAAATGAAGGCGCCTCAGGCCAAATCCCACCCCCCAGCCTGGTTTATAAATAGTTCTATTGGAAGAAAGCCACACCGTTCACTCCCATGTGGTCAAGGGCTGCTTTTCTCTACAGCAGCGGGGCTGATGAGTTGGGGCAGAGACTGTGTGGACAGCTGGGGCTCTCAGACGTCTGTGGCTGAAATGCAGAGTGATACCACCCTGGAAACTGTTCTGCTGTATCCCCTACAGGTAAACACACGTGCTTCCATGACCAGAGGTTCCTGGGTGTGTGTAACTCAGGTGAGATGGGGGCTCAGGCCACCAACAGACACTCGTGAGAATATCCATAATCATCGTCATGTATAATAGTCCCAAACATGAGCTAACCCAAATGGTCATCAGTTGTAGGACAAGTTGAATCAACTGTGCTATATTCACATAATGGGACGGTACACAGTAAACAAACAAACAGTTGTTCCAGGCGAGGACACGTCACAGACACAGTGTCGAGTGAAAAAAGACCCCAGCGCGTGTACTGTGTGAACCCACCTGCAGGAAGTCCAGTGACACGTGGTGCTGGGTGTCGGGACAGAAGCCGCCTCCAGCCTGGGGATCCTTGGTGGGGGTTGCTATTGACCAGGGGGCCTGCTGGGGTCTGGAAAGTTCTACATATTGCTCGGGGAGGTGTCCCATGCTGGAGACGCATGTTAAAGGTCCCTGAATGGTACCCCGAACATTCAAGCACCTGCAGTGCAAGTGTGGTATCTCAATAAAAAAGAAGAAGATTAAAGAAAAGAAAGACTGGGAATCCTTTTGGACTTGAATCTTAATACCAGCAGTGGCCGCTGCAGAGTGAAGTTTTTTTTTTTTTTTTAACATCTTTATTGGAGTCTAATTGCTTTACAATGGTGTGTTAGTTTCTGCTTTATAACAAAGTGAATCAGTTATACATATACATATGTTCCCATATCTCTTCCCTCTTGCATCTCCCTCCCTCCCACCCTCCCTATCCCACCCCTCTAGGTGGTCACAAAGCACCCAGCTGATCTCCCTGTGCTATGTGGCTGCTTCCCACTAGCTATCTATTTTATGTTTGGTAGTGTATATATGTCAATGCCACTCTCTCACTTTGTCACAGCTTACCCTTCCCACTCCCCATATCCTCAAGTCTGGTCTCTAGTAGGTCTGTGTCTTTATTCCCGTATTACCCCTAGGTTCTTCATGACTTTTTTTTTTCTTAGATTCCATATATATGTGTTAGCATACGGTATTTGTTTTTCTCTTTCTGACTTACTTCACTCTGTATGACAGACTCTAGGTCCATCCACCTCACTACAAATAATTCAATTTTGTTTCTTTTTATGGCTGAGTAATATTCCATTGTATATATGTGCCACATCTTCTTTATCCATTCATTCGATGATGGACACTTAGGTTGCTTCCATGTCCTGGCTATTGTAAATAGAGCTGCAATGAACATTTTGGTACATGACTCTTTTAGAATTATGGTTTTCTCAGGGTATATGCCCAGTCGTGGGATTGCTGGGTCGTATGGTAGTTCTATTTGTAGTTTTTTAAGGAACTTCCATACTGTTCTCCACAGTGGCTGTGTCAATTTACATTCCCACCAACAGTGCAAGAGGGTGCCCTTTTCTCCACACCCTCTCCAGCATTTATTGTTTGTAGATTTTTTGATGATGGCCATTCTGACCGGTGTGAGATGATATCTCATTGTAGTTTTGATTTGAATTTCTCTAATGATTAATGATGTTGAGCATTCTTTCATGTGTTTGTTGGCAATCTGTATATCTTCTTTGGAGAAATGTCTATTTAGGTCTTCTGCCCATTTTTGGATTGGGTTGTTTGTTTTTTTGTTATTGAGCTGCATGAGCTGCTTTTCAATTTTGGAGATTAATCCTTTGTCAGTTGCTTCATTTGCAAATATTTTCTCCCATTCTGAGGGTTGTCTTTTGGTCTTGTTTATGGTTTCCTTTGCTGTGCAAAAGCTTTTAAGTTTCATTAGGTCCCATTTGTTTATTTTTGTTTTTATTTCCATTTCTCTAGGAGGTGGGTCAAAAAGGATCTTGCTGTGATTTATGTCATAGAGTGTTCTGCCTTTGTTTTCCTCTAAGAGTTTGATAGTTTCTGACATTTAGGTCTTTAAGTCTTTGAGCTTATTTTTCCGTATGGTGTTAGGGAGTGTTCTAATCTCATACTTTTACATATACTTGTCCAGTTTTCCCAGCACCACTTATTGAAGAGGCTGTCTTTTCTCCACTGTATATTCTTGCCTCCTTTATCAAAGATAAGGTGACCATACGTGCGTGGGTTTATCTCTGGGCTTTCTATCCTGTTCCATTGTTCTATATTTCTGTTTTTGTGCCAGTACCATACTGTCTTGATTACTGTAGCTTTGTAGTGTTGTCTGAAGTCAGGGAGACTGATTCCTCCAGCTCCATTTTTCATTCTCAAGGTTGCTTTGGCTGTTCGGAGTCTTTTGTGTTTCCACACAAATTGTGAATTTTTTTGTTCTAGTTCTGTGAAAAATGCCAGTGGTAGTTTGATAGGGATTGCATTGAATCTGTTAATTGCTTTGGGCAGCAGAGTCGTTTTCACAAGGTTGATTCTTCCAATCCAAGAACATGGTATATCTCTCCATCTATTTGTATCATCTTTAATTTCTTTCATCAGTGTCTTATAGTTTTCTGCATTTACAGGCCAATATCACTGGTGAACATAGATGCAAAAATCCTCAACAAAATACTAGCAAACAGAATCCAACAGCACATTCAAAGGATCATACACCATGATCAAGTGGGGTTTATTCCAGGAATGCAAGGATTCTTCAATATACGCAAATCAACCAATGTGATACACCATATTAACAAATTGAAGGAGAAAAACCATATGATTATCTCAATAGATGCAGAGAAAGCTTTCAGCAAAATTCACCACCCATTTATGATAAAAACCCTGCAGAAAGTAGGCACAGAGTGAACTTTCCTCAACATAATAAAGGCCATATATGATAAACCCACAGCCAACATCATCCTCAGTGGTGGAGTTTTAACTAGAATTCACACTGCAATACCTTTTAAGCTTTGCCCTAAAAAGAACGAACATTTCAGAATGTACTAAAGTCTTCTGTAGTAACCTGTTTCTCTCCCTCCGCCCCCCGTCCCCACCAAAGCTGAGGACACTAGCTATGGCCCTGGCCTGATCCCTGATGTAGATGTGTTTTGAGGTGACACCTGTGGGGTGTGTGTGTGTGACTCATACTGAGGGGACCAAGGACCGAGGCTTACGCCAGTCCTGCCCTGGTGGCCACGGAGGCCAGTCCTATTCACTGGAAGGCAGATGTTCTGGAGGTGGTGCCTCCCCAGGGTCAGCTGGTCCCATCGTGGGTCCAGGAGGAGAACACAAGGGCCATGGTCTTTCTAGGTGAACCCAAGCCCCACCTTAATGGAGCAAATACCGAGGACCCCCATCATACCTCTGACAGGAAAGCATCCCTACCCCATGATGCCTAGGACCCGGTGGATGCAGGGTCACAGGTGTGAAGGAAGGAAAGCTAAGGCAGCACCTTTTGGTCTCAAAGCAGGTGAATGTTTCCTATTAGGTATTGGGATGATGTCTGCTGCTCTCAGACTGTCCCTGGGAAAGACTCAATGGTTTCCCAATGGTCTCCCATGGGTTGGGATTTTGGGTCCGACTGGATCATCCGGTAGTGGAGGGTGGAGTCACATCGGAAATGTCCTGGTACCTCCTCCATCACTGCACACGCATGTGAAACGCTGCTCAGCTGAAGTGCTCACGTAACAGGGCTTGAGGATAGGCAGGTCCATGAACGCCTTTTCCTGGTAGGTTTGACTTAAAGCCACATCTTCACTCACCCCCAGTGAAGGCGAGGAGCCACACAGAAAGAGAGTCAGTGAGACAGACTCTGAACACGTCCCAACAAGGGAACCTTTATGAGGACATGATGAGGTCACAGATGTGGCAGGACTGCCTCTCCCCACTTTTCCTTCCTGCCCATCCTGGGGCAGAGACGGGCCTCCCAGGAGCCAAGCACAGCAAACAGAACAGAACTCGTCTTCATGGAGCATGTGCAGGATTACACGCAGGTGCAAACTATGAACTCAAGGTCATTGGTTGAGTTCATGATGAATCTGTGTCAATCCCAGGACATTCCTTAGAAGATTACTTTAAAAATACCTAAGGGGTGTGTGTGTGTGTGCGCGCACGTGTGCATGCACGTGTGTGTTATTTTTCTGTATTGTTTTACTCTTTCCTTAAAAGTATAAGGAGTAGGACTTCCCTGGTGGCACAGTGGTTGAGAGTCCGCCTGCCGATGCAGGGGACATGGGTTCGTGCCCCGGTCCGGGAAGATCCCACATGCCACGGAGCGGCTGGGCCCGTGAGCCATGGCCGCTGAGCCTGCGCGTCCAGAGCCTGTGCTCCGCAACAGGAGAGGCCACAACAGTGAGAGGCCCGCGTACCGCAAAAAAAAAAAAAAAAAAAGTATAAGGAGTAGATATCAGACACATTTTTCATTCTATCCTAGGTTCAGGCCAGTTGAATCCCAGCTTAGAGGTTTTGCAAGGCCTCCATTTTGAAGTATCATGTGTCACCGTCTTCATTTCCTGTGGCTGCTATAACAAATGACCACAAGGGTGGGAGGGAGGGAGGCGCAAGAGGGAGGAGATACGGTGATACATGTGTAGCTGATTCACTTTGTTATAAAGCAGAAACTAACACACCATTGTAAAGCAATGATACTTCAATAAAGATGTTAAAAAAAACCCAAAATAACAACAAAAAAAACAAATGACCACAAATGGGGGTGCTTAAAACAACAGAAATTTATTGTCTCCCCGATCTGGAGACCAGAAGTCTGAATCAAGGTGTCAGCAGGGTTGGTTCTTTCTGAAGGTCCTGAGGGAGGAATTGGTCCAGGTCCCTCTCCCAGCATCTGGGTCTCTGCCTCTGTCTTCACGTGGTTTCTTCCCTGTGAGTCTGTTTTCCATAAGAACACCAGTTGCGCAGGATTAGGGGCCCACCCTAACCCAGTATGACCTCATCTTGACTAATGACATCTTCAAGGACCCTATTTCCAATAAGGTCACCTTCTGAGGTTGCAAGTGGACATGAATTTAGGGAGATGCTGTTCAACCCAGCACAGGCATCAAATGTGTCTATCAGTCACCTCACACTGCAGATGGGTGGAAGGACCCACCTGTGACCACATCCTGAAGACAACCTCAGGCAAAGCATTCTGGAAGGAAAAGTGTGTCATGAGCACGGGTGGGGAGGGCAAGGGCTGGCGAGCAGGTTGCCATGGTGATTGTGTCTCATGTCTACCATGGTTCCCCCAGTTCTCAGGGGGTCCTGCCCTCCCTCCATGGACCATTCACAGTCCACACACTCCCCACACAGGGGTCAGTGCATGGCCAGCAGCCTCTCCTCCTCCCTTGATAGTCTGGGGTCCAGAGATGATGGAGCTGTAGAGCAGCTTGTAGCTCTGGGGGTAGGAAAGGCCTCCTTCCAGGAGGGTGGCTGCCTGGGTGAGCCCCGGGGGAGGGTGCAGATTTGTCACCCTAGCAATGGGTAGAGGACCCTCTGGGCCTAACTCAAAGTACAGGAGTTCACGCGGGGGGTTAGCCTTTAGTGGTAAGGGAAGAGTTCTGGGCGGAGTTTGATGCCAATTGATGGCAAATCCTCCAGGATTTAGTATCCTCACCATTATGTTATGAACCTGGGAACTGGATGGGGGGTTTGCATCTCATAGGTCGTTCTCTAGCAGGGTATGTGGCTGGAGTGATGTAGTCTGTGTTTGGGGGACGGTCAAGGGAACTCCTCCAAGTCTCAAATTCCACAAACACTGTTCCCTACACCTCTCTGTCTCAGAAATTAGTTGATAAGGCTTGGCATTAACTTTGCCCAGGAGGAAAAATATATATATATATATTTATCTGCAGCCTGTTCTTAATAAATCTTAATAGATGGGCTAGGAGCCGCCTTATTGTCTCCTCCCACTCAGAGAGTCCAATGGCGGGTAGAGATTTTATTTCAGCTTAAAGATTCTGTGTGATGCCTGAAATGAGATATTTAGAAGGCGTGTGATATAGACCTGCCCATTAGTTCTAATCTTACAACTACTCGAATCTCCCAGGTTTTGTTCATCCTGACCTCATGATTCAGACTTGAAATTTCACCAGCAGTGGGAACAGCAGAGTATTCAAATAGAAAACCAGTCCCCAACTGGCCATCATTGACACTCATTGACCAAATTGCATCAGTGAGTATTTGCCAAGGTTGAGGTCAGATGTTGGTGTGGGATGAAATGGCAGAAAAACTGTGTTTGTGGATGACGTGAGAGCTCCATGGATCTGTCTGATTAGGTGTCTTGTCTTCCAGCGTTGCTGATAACTTCTAGGGGTCTCAGGATGGGGGTTCCAATCAGGACCAGCTTCTGCCTCTTCCTCAGGTCTGGTTTTGAAGGTCCAGGAGTAACCCTCAGTCAGAAATCCAGAGAGCACTTCACCACCACCACTGTTGGGGACAGAATACCTGGGTCTCGCCCCTTGTGGCCTCTCCTTCCCTAGGAGAGTGGCAGCCCCTCCCCAGAAGCTTCCCTGGCAGGGAGGTGCTCCCTATACACACAGGAGTGGGAGCCCCCAGCCCCAGCCCTGCTCCCTGGAGGAACTGCTGTGGGTCTGATGGGTCATTGGCGAAGGCTGAGCCCTTGTGGTCCCTGCTGTCTTCCCTGGGAAGTTTGGAAGCTGGGTCAAACAATCCCCTTCCCTGAGGGCCCACAAGGAGAGTGCAACAGCCTTGGACAGAGGGTGACTCCAGAGGGAGGATGCCTTGCAAACTCAGAAACAGGGACGCTTGTCACTGCTCCTATACTTGTAAAGCATGAGCCCAGGTGTGACCAACTGCACCTTTGAGCTCTCTCACCTTGTCTGTTCTGATGGACGCTGTGACTCTGAACAGAGTGTTCTATTTAAGACAGAGTTTGCTATTGGCAGAATGATTGTAAACGTATAACCAATAGGATTCATTCACATGCAACTGATAGAAACTCAGCTCTGTCTGGCTTAAACCTCAAAGGGGACTCAATGGCTCAGGGCATTTAAGAGAGGAGGATATGGGACTTCAGGAACAGCTGGATCCAGGGTCCAGCTCTCAGGACTCTGGCTCTGTCTTTTGGCTTCACTGCTTTCTCTGCAGTAGCTTAGTTCTCAAATAGGAGATCTCCAAAAGGGAGGAGATGACCAATGATGCCCCAGGCTTACAGGATTCTTGGTGCTCATGGTTTCAAACTGAGAGAACTTCCCTCTTTCTTAACATCTGTACTAATCTGTAAAAGGGGGCTGGGCCCAGGCTTGCAGGAGTCACATGTCCACCCTGTACTTCAGGGCTGGAGGTCATTCCCACTTGGAGGAGGGCAACTCCCAGAAAGCAGGGAAGGAGGCAGCGTTGCGGGGCACCCAGCATCAGGCTTCCACTACCAGTGCTCAGAGACTAGGCTCCCCGAGGGGATGTTCCCTGGCACCTAGTGAGAGTCGGGAGACAGCAATCAGCAGAGGTTGGATGTGACCAAGAGCCTCTAAAAACCGCTGCTTGCTGACCATCTCACAACTCTGAAAACCTGAGAATGTCACCTAAATAACAGGAGAAAGGGCTGCGAGTCCCTCTGCCCTGTCCTGGGTGGCAGGCGCCACGGTGAGTCCAGAGCTTTCTCCAGGCTGTGCCAGCAGACTGGTGCACTTGACATTTAAACCACATTCCAGCCCCGGGTTCCTTTGAGAGACTAGATCATCTCTGAACTGAATATCCAGGTAAATCGAGAGAAAGATTGGGAGAAGATCCCCTCTTCTGAAACGCCTGTTTCTTAGGAGAAGCACAGGGAGGGAGCGGACCAGTCCTCCTCTGTGACTCTGCACCTTCCACGAGGTCCCAGCTCAGAACCAGGGGTGAGTTCTTTCCCGTATCCCCACCCTTCTGACCCCCGCTTGGCGATCACGGAAAAACCCAGGGAGGGATGTGACTTTTCAGGGTCCATAAATGAACTTGGATGGGCAAAAAAAACCCCACAACATTTTAATTTTCACTAGCTTCCAACTAAAATGTAGCATTTTCTTCATTAATTGAATGGAGGCAACACATTACAACAGCATTAGCAACACCTGTGATTTTGTCACCAGTCGAAATCACAGGTATGTCATACGGCATTAACGCTGTTGTGAAACCTCGAAACACCGCTTCTGCTCGTAACTGCTTTGAAATTGCAGTAGTTATTAGACCTGCCACTGATCTTATTCTACAACATGTTAATAAAAAGCACATAGATCACTTTTCCACGACTATATTTCAATATGCATTTCAATGTACAGTAACTGGTTTCATTTGTCATCCTCTGTATTTTATGTTATGCGTTTAAAAATATGATTCTGAGAAGGGGCCCGTGGTCTTCACCAGCCTGCCACTGGGAGCCACAGTACGTCCTATGTGCTGGCACTGTGCTGTGAGTTTTGCAAGTGTTATTAAGAGAATCCCCACAGCTACACTATGAGGTAGGTATGAAGAATTCCCCCATTTAACAGATGAAAAGATTGAGGCTCACAGAGTGGATAAATTCCCCCAGGACTCAGAGTCAGTAAGTGGCAGAGTTGGAATTCAAATCCAGAGAGTCTAGCAGGGAGCTACCTCACCTTCTTGACTCAGAGGTGACGGTCAAGCTCTGGTCCAGGGAGGGGGCAGGTGTCAGACGTGTTCCCAAAGCCCGTGCATCCTCCAACCAGGTTCACAGGAAGGTATGAACAGAGCAGGTGCCTGTGGGCACAGGCGGGGCCTTAGGAGGCACACCCTTGAGGGAGGACAGGTGAGAACAAGAGAACCTGCCTCGGGCTATATTCGGGGACCCTTGATTTTTTTCCCAAACACTCCTTGCAGGGTTCCCCAAATTTTCCTATCTGTGATATCTGACCTATACTTAGATATCTGATTTTAGGTATTTTTTTCAAAAGGAGTCATCAGAAATTTTAAAACAATAAAGAGGAGGTGCAATGTTTTAGGCTGGTAATAATATTATCAGTTTCTGATCAGTGAGAGAGGTGATATTTTCACTCTTCCACAAAGATCTCTCCATCCCTGTTGATGACAGAGAACTTGACCCATTTCTTTCTTATTCTTTAAACTGGAAAATCCCAGTTCATAGTTAAAGCTCATGGTTGACAGTGAATAAATAATGGCTCAGAGAGGATTTAAGTTCAAAATGAACCCAAAAACTAGGGAGCGATTTCTCAATGAAGAAGATTCTGCTTCCCTGAAAGATCATGGGAGCATGCTGACCTTTCTCCCCTCCCCTCTACTCCCCTGTCTTTCCTGATGGTTCCTGGCAGGTCCTCAGCTCCCCAGCAGGTCTCTCCCCACCCCGAAGCTCCTCTCCCTGAATCACACATCAGCAGGGTTTACTTGAAATGATTATTGAACATTGCTTAGAAATGGAAACCAACCAAGGAGAGATGAGTAAAATATCCAGCTCCCCTGCTTTCTCAGTGGGAAACACTGAACGCAGCCCTTTTCCCTGTAATTTCATGAGCATATTTGCAGGTGCTCCCGGGTGGGGAGAACTTCTCCATGTGTCTCCAAGTGCCTGGCGCCCATCGCATGCTCAGTCTGGGTGGGGTTGGGATGGATGTCGGGCAGGTGACCTGGATTGAGGTGGGAAGAGGAGGTGAGGAAGGGAAGGAGTGATGGAGGTGGGAAAGGGGAGGAAAGAGACAGGAGGGGAGGGAGGGGAGGCGGGAAGCACCTGGAGACAAAGACGGAGCCAGGGGATCAGAGAAGGGAAGGGGCGGAGACGCTGCTCTTCACAGACTCGGGTTCACATCCTGCTCTGGCCTCACCAGCTACTGAATCTGACCTGTTTCTCACCTGGAGACTGGAGACCCTGCGCAGACCTCATAGGATCGGCATGAGGGTGGTCCCCTCTGTGTGTAGACAGGGAGGTGGGCGCCCAGACAGTGGACACGCAGGTGATGTGGGCCTGACGTCATCTGTCACCTTGAGCTGCTGCTCACCTGGGCTTTGAGGACAGAACATTCTCCAGTGTCTGATCTCTGTCCGTGTGTTGCCATGGGAACCCTCTCCCCGTCCTCTACCTGCTCTTCACTCTGAACCCATCCTGGCCCTTCGGGATCAGATGCCCGCAGCCGCCACCAGCCAGGAGCTGTGGCACCAGAGATGGTGTCATGGCCCCCAGAGCACCTGGGACAACCCAGCTGCAGGTCAGCACTTTTCCTCCCTGAAGCTCTCAACACAGGATCCTGAGCCCCCTTGTCACCTGTTGGCCCCAGTCCCACAGGAACCAAACTGGGGGTGTCGGTACTCAGCATCCTATCGTTTCACCTCGTTCCGTGAGCGTTCTCATTTTTAGAGCGACCCGAATATCACCAGGGGAGCCCAGACTTTCTGCACTTGTCTCCCTATTCCTGAGCTCAAGGCGGCGTGAAAAGTGGGTTTATCATTTCATTGGCAGCATCGTCCTTACTAAAAACCCCACCCCCTGCACCTCCTGCCATCGTTTCCTGGCTTCCTCACCGTCACAGCTTAGAGACAATAAATAACTTATCCAAACAATCTTTGGCATCGTTCAGCCCTGAAACCAGGCCACGCCATAATCCGGGTGGGAGTGGCCAGTAAAATTACTACCTCGGTCCCCTGTTCTTAATAACTATCTTTTCTGTGTATAAGATTTAGATATCTTGTCCCTATATACACAAATTGCACATGTGTGATTTTTATTTTTCCTTTATTAACTAAAAGTTTTTCTCTTTATTTTTACATTTATTTTTCTCTTTTTTTTTCTATTTTTACATTTATTTTTCTCTTTATTTTTACATTTTCCTGAAATATTTCCTGTTATTTACTGAAATAACAAATAAATTGTCTTACACCCACATTGTAGTCTTTGTGTGTTTGTCTGTGTGTACGTGTGTGTGTGTGTGTGCATATGTGATTTGCCAATAGAAAATTTTTATTTTCACTTCATAAAACTGAAAAATGTCTAAACAACAGACAATACTTTAAACAAAATGACAAAGGTTGAAAATATAATAAAACAAAAAATGAGGGCTTCCCTGGTGGCGCAGTGGTTGAGAGTCCGCCTGCCGATGCAGGGGACGCGGGTTCGTGCCCCGGTCCGGGAAGACCCCACATGCCGCGGAGCGGCTGGGCCCGTGAGCCATGGCCGCTGAGCCTGCGCGTCCGGAGCCTGTGCTCCGCAACGGGAGAGGCCACAACAGTGAGAGGACCGCGTACCACAAAAAAAAAAAAAAAAAAAAAAAGAGTGCAAGATGTAAACTCCTCTAAATTATTCAATGAATTTAGACCATTTCATAAAAAATTATGACATTTTAGTGGTAGTGTATTCAAGGGTTTTTTGTTTGTTTGTTTGCATTGTGTTTTAAAACCCATCTAATTTCTTGGGGGCAAATTTTAGATACCTGTACAGATTTCTAATAACAGTTCGTAGCATACAGAAATGGTCTTTATTATTTCAAACATCTCTCTCTATGTTAAACTTCAATGATGGCTTAAGGAATAGCGACTTTTGATTTAAATTAAAATACATTATTTATACTATCATGTTCTAGACGGTGCAAGACATACAAATAAATTATTCATAAGAATTGTATTAAGGGCTTCCCTGGTGGCGCAGTGGTTGAGAGTCCGCCTGCCGATGCAGGGGACATGGGTTCGTGCCCCGGTCCGGGAAGATCCCACATGCCGCAGAGCAGCTGGGCCCGTGAGCCATGGCCACTGAGCCTGCGCGTCCGGAGCCTGTGCTCCACAACGGGAGAGGCCACAACAGTGAGAGAGGCCTGTGTACTGCAAAAAAAAAAAAAAAAAAGAATTGTATTAAATAAAACTTTATTTGAAAAATCTTACAAATTATAATGCATTATCTGTATGAATAAAAAATAAATTATGTAATAGAAGCTAAATTAAAAAGATAAAAATCAAAATTACTCTAAAAAGGGAAAACACATGCAGATGTTTTGTCCTGGTTGTGAGTGTCCAGACCTCGCTGCTGTGAGCTGAGTCAAACCTGCAAGTGACCCCAGGTCCCTGGGCCCTCGTGGCATGATCTTCCTCCTTCCAGGGAGGTGGTGCCTGATGACCCAGGGGATCCCCTGACACTTCCGGGCCTCTGTGGACTGTGGGTAGAGCAGCAGGGGCACAAGGGCCCCTTGGGAATGGCTGGATGTTGGACTCGACCTTGGCCAGCACCTGCCTGTTGTGGTCACTTTCTTGCCTTGGCTCCTTGAGCTTTCTCTCCATCTCCACCACCCAGCTTTCTTGAGCTTTTTTCTCATGGAGGCAGGTCTCCTGGTGATAGTAGGAAGTGGTTCTCTCCAATTCTCTGTCCATGTCTTTGGCTGTCTTCTTGGAGAAGTTGAGGTTCTGATTATGGAGTTCATGGCTCTATACACGTTGAAAAGTTTCTTCCATCCTAAGCAGCGTGCTTCCTCCTTAAACAATTTTTTGTGAAGTTGCATCACATAGTCGTCATGTAAATCAGGCAGACTTTGAAGTTTCTGCTTCAGCGGCTGAATCTCACTGTCAAGAAGTAAAGTTTCACACTGCACAGATGCTCCCTCAGTTTGGAGACTCGTGATTTGTCCTGTACGCTCCTCGATCATTTGCTTTTCTTCCCTCAGTTGTCTGGCTGCTCCTTGATGTTCCTCTTCAGGACGTGGCAGGGACACGTTGCAGTCAACATCATCAGTGATGCCCTTCAGGTCAACTTCTGACCCATGGACAGGGCAATGGCCATTTTCTGCTTCCTTCTCTGGCTGGATATCTGAGGTCCCTTCATCCACATGATCTCCAAAGGGGTCAGGTGCGGAGAATATTGTCAGCAGGTGTTCTGCTATGGGTCTTAATCAGCTGACTTTATCTTTCAGGACCTGCTCCTTTCATGCCTTCCACTGCTCCAGGCTTCCTCCCATCTCCTCCTTTTCCTGGACTTGCCACTTTTCTCTCTCAATTTCTTGGTCAGACAGTTCTAGACTTTCTGGACAATCAACATTGTTATTCAGATCATTTGTTTCTTTCTTCTGAGGTTGTTCTCCCTCTTCCTCTGATGCTTTAAAGGTGTGTTTTCCATCAGCAACTTGGGAAAGTTGAGGAGGCTGGCTGTTGTGTACCTTTTCCAGAAGGTCCACAGTGTCCTGAAATGATGACCTGCTCTGGTTTGCATTCATTGCCGACAAGCACAGCGTTTGTAACGTGGGAGGACTGGCCTCCACCCAGGTGGCCTGAGGGCTTCATCAGCCAGAGCTATTGGTCCAATATTCTCATTACATTTTCCACAGACTTCATCATGGTCAGAAGACCTTTTCCCTCAGAACTTCACACCTCTTAAAGTGTGCCGTCTCTTTACTATCAGAACCAGCAGCACAGCACATAACAGGAACTCGCAGGGAAACGCAGGGAGACCTGGGAGGTGCGTCAAGCTTTGGGGAACCACCAGCAGAGCACCCCACAGGTGTTCCAGGATCAGTTGGAAAGTGGACCAGGGAGCAGGTGGCAGACCTTCCATGGCTGTGCGGGCTCCACAGATCTGCCTCTGAGGGCCAGTGTCCTCTGGTTCTCAACTGACCACTCAGAACCCTGCAGAGTGTTCTGTCTCCAAGGTAAACAAGGGCCTGACAACCAGGGCTGATCCGTTAGGCTGGGGAAGGGGAGTTCAGCCAGGTTCTAGGAAACAGTTCTCCCTATTGCTCTGAAATAGAAAGTGATCTAATCACTTATACAGGCCTTGGGGGAGGTGGAAAGTGCTGATCACCGCCTGCAGCTGGACCCCTCTAGGCCCCACCTGGCCCTACAGCAAACCTAGGGGGTCAGAGCAGGGCCAGGCCATGTCCTTTCTGTGCAGAAGGACAAGTCAGTGCAGAGTGGTGGGGCCCTGTCCTATTTGCATTGTGATGAAAAATGACCTCTTCAATACCCAATTTGGTGGAGTTTACCAGCAAATGGCAAAATTGTTTCTGAAGGGCTTTACATGGAGATGGATCATGGCTGATACACAATATTTTTGTTCATTTTCTATTTACCATTTTCCCTCCATTTCTATCTCCATCCTCCAGCCAGCCCAGGCCACAGGCCCCCTTGAATCAGCCTGTCTGTCCCCCAGTCATGTAAACACACAGGTGTGTGCTGAGCCCTGATTATATGTACTCAGCGTATGAAGCCATAGACACAGAAACAACTGATGGGGATCAGATGTGGCAATCTGGGGCTGTTTTGCCATCTGAACATGAATTCGGTAAGCAACGAGGGGTCACTTACTCATAGCACATGGACAAAGGTCATGCCAATTCCAGTTGCCAAGGTGTCAACACACCAGCTGTGATCAAAAGTGATCTTTTCCCTAATATGAGATTTCAAGCAGTCTCACATGTTCTAAACCTGCCCAGGAGTTTCAAAAGAGTGTATACAATAAGGGGTTTCCCCTTTCCCTGCTTGTGTCTCACCCTTCTGTTGTGCTCTTACAGAAAAGACAGATTAACTTCTGGCCCAGGTTATGCGATCCTGTCCTCTGCTCAGAGAACGGAGCTGCCGCCAGCTGCTGAGTGTCCAAGGACTCTGTGTTCTCTTGTAGGAGGTTCCTGGATAATTTAAAATTCAAAACCAAGGGCAGTGCACAGAAGCCTGGGGGAGCCCCTGGGTAGCAGTTTTAATGACATCAACAAAACTCAGTCTGGTTATCTTGGCAAGAGAACAACGTGAGGAAACAGAAGACCTGGGTCTGAGTCCTGGTTCTGTTCAGTGTCAGCTTTATCGCTGAACTGTGCACCCATGCTGCTTCTGGAAACAGAGCATTGATGTGAGAAGCCGTCTGTTCTTTGCAGAACCACTGCTGGAAGGCTTTGGTTAAGACTTCAGTGGAGTCCCCAGGCCACTGACTTCCCACAGTCTTAAACCAACCATGGATACATCCACCAGGGACCTCATTTTGTGGGGGGAAACTGAGGCATGGAGTAAGTCACGTGCCCATGGTCACAAAGGCCGGGTAAGGGTGATAAGCTGAGGTCTGGCTCCCAAGCACAATAAATCCTCCTGCCAACTTGATGTTTCCAAAGAGATGATGAAACAGCCCACCCTGCCCCCCTCCTTGGACCCTGCCCACCTCCTCCGGCCCCACATCCTGTGCCTCACACACCCATCAGGCTCCCAGTCCCTGTATCTGCTGTGAGTGTCCATCATCTGCAGCTCTCAGGTCCCTAATATGAGGAATAGCTGGGACCCAGGGAGGAGGGGGCAGCTAAAGGCAACTTAGTTCTGCTGCTTCTCCACCTTGTGGAAAAGCTGGAAGACAGGCCACAGGAACCTCATCTCTTTATGACCACAGATTTGACTATGTTAGGAAAAATAATTTTAAAAAAATATTATGGTAAAATATACATTTAAAAAAAGGTTTGGAATTTCAGTGGAACTAGGAAAAGGACAAAGAGTAAGGCTAATAGAAGGACTTTGGATCCATCTCAGCCTGGGTGAATGGATTTTTCCTTATCATGCAGACATTAGACCATTCTATTTGCTTTAAATAAAAGATGCTTCATCTTAACCGGCTATGAAAGGGTAAGATTGGAAACACAGATACTGAATTAGAGAGACAAAAAGAAAATGTTCCCTCCCTGTGCCCCCCTCCCTGCCCCAGTTCCACCCCTTTTATTCTGGGTGAGCTTCTCCTCTTTCTAGAACAGTTCTCAAAGTGAGGTCCACAGACAACACCCTTTCAGAGGGATCCTCAAGGGTCGAAATGATTTTTATAATAATATTAAAACCTTCACCTTTTTTACTGTGTTGACATTTGCATTGATGGTGCTTAAAACTCCTGGAGCCTTAGCACTAAACTGTACTAGCAATCACGATATTCTTCATCATGTACATGCAGGAAAAAAATACTAGTTTCCTTTAAAAAATGTCCTTGATGAAGCAGTAAAAATTTTCTTAATAAGTGAAGACACATCTTTTTAGTTTCTGGGTAATAACATGGAAAAGTACACAGAAGGTCTGGTGCTACTGAGATAGATTGGTTGTCCTGGGAGAGGCGGTTGTGGATTTGAGTTGCAAGCTAAACTAACCATTTCATTCATAAGCGCCATTTGTATTTGAAAGACCAACGGACAAATGATGTTTATTCAGACTTGGGTATTCGGCAGGTATTTCCCCAAAAGTAAATGAAATCAGTCTGTCACTCCCCAAAGAACAACTTTGAATATTTGTTGCTGATGATAAAATTTGAGCTTTCAAGTGAAAATGTGAATTTTTGAAAATTTGTATCTGCCACTGGGAGCTTGATAGCTTCTCAGGACTTTTCTGGTGAAACTGGTGGTGAGAGTAACTAATGTGATCGTTTGCTATCATATGTTGAAATGAGTCAACCTTTTGAAGCAGTGTTTTCCAATGACTAATGCATGTTACAAACCCACACATGGGTAAAAGACCCATTCAAAGCGCAGGATGGACCAATGGACTTTACTGTAACCATAGGCAAGTTTATTGATATGGTTTCATAGGCCAACTGGAATTTATCTTTAAGAAACTACCATTTGTCAGTTTAGGTGTAGTATAAAGCAATATCCAGTTATGTGAAACCGCTATGAAACACGCTTGCCTGTTCCAATTACAGATCCCTGTGGGGCCTGATTTTCTTCAAAATGTATCCCAACAGACTGATGCAGAAGCCAATACAGGAATCCAGCTCTTTCCCACTAAACCAGACATCAAAGAGATTTAAAAACATGTAAAATAGTGCTGTTCTCGCTTTTCGGGAAAAAGTTATTTTTTATAAAATATTAACATAGATGTAATTTCAAAAATGAATCATAGTTTTCAACTTGTTTTAATTTCTAATACGGTTAACATTGAGGACCAGTGGTGTGCTGGTGTTTAATAACCTGCTCCCTGAGAAGGGCTGGGGGGAAGCCCTGGCTTGTAGCGTTTGCTGGTTTCAGTGGTGTAACTTACTCTCGTCCCAAACAAGTTTGAGCTGCTAATACCTCGCTGATGCAAAGTTGGGGAGAGGCCCTCACCTTCTGCTCTGGCCAGCCCGTGGCAAGCCGGCTTCAGCACGCCACTGATACAATCTACCTAAGTTTTTAGAATCCTCACTTATTTTGCAGAGTAGAAAGGTGGTCCAAGAATGAGTTTGAGAAGAGGTGTCCTAGGGACCATCAGCCTCATCTATGATAAGTCATCTCGGCAACATCAGAACTCCAGGGGAGTCAAGGTCTCAGTTACAAAAGTCCTTGAACTTCAAACTCCAATGCTCTTATTAGAAACATCCTAAAATCTCTTGTTATCTCGGCCAACCCCCTGGCAAAGACTAGACCCCTGTATTTTTCTATTTTAATCTCTTCTTGAAAATTTTTCGCTTTAAGGAACACTTTGGGGGAATTCCTTCAGGAAGTGCTCACAGTTGGTTCCAGCTTGGTCCCAATTTACTAGGGGATGGGTGTGTGAAATCAGTTAAAGGGAGATGTAATTCTGAGGGACTGAGCAGGTGTGTGTCCGGTGGTTCTGAGCCCAGTATCCTGACTCCACCGCCTCCACGCCGGGGGGTTGGTGGGGATGAAGAATGAGGACCCTTACAAGGAGGAGTTTATATAAACAAAATACTTTATTATTTGAGAAAGAAAAGGCCGAATTACAAAACTTCTATACTCAAGTCCTGTTCATTACCACGCCAAAGGTTTACCATGGATTTGATTTTCCATAACGATTGGGTTGCACCACATAAAACTGCCAACTTCGTAGATGAAACACACACACATTGGCAATTTCACGTGGTCAAACCCCATATAAAATAAGCCAATAGCTAAGATTTCTTCTTGGCAGCAAGATGTTCCCAGTCCCATGTCTGTTGATGTTATAAACAGATGTCTGAGAGATAAACAGGTCCTGCTTGAGAAAAACACCTTGTGCGTAGTGATACTGGAATACAGTCCTGTGTGGGTTCTGAGACTGTGTGGTGCCCCTTCCAGCTCTGCTCTGCCCCGCTCGCCCTACCACCCAAGCCCCTGGTCTCATCGCACGGATGATTCTTCTTTAGAGATGTCACCGATGGCCCTAGTACCTCCTCATGCTGCTAGTGAGGGCTGTCCAACCTTGAAACCGACTTGACTCGATCATTTACAAAAGGCAGGAGGCACAGGCTGAACCAGGGATTCCTTTGAAACAACTACTAAAGTCTCCATCACGATCAAGATGTTTTCTTCACAGGAACAACCCCAATCCCTTCTCTTTCCCATCTTGTTGGTCCTCTCTTTGCCTCTGGGCATTCTGCGCCCAAGAAAATAAAACTGTGGACGCTAAGCAGAGAGGAGCAGCTTGGTATCCAGAAAGCCCGAGACTCGACAGGTAAAGAAGATGGGGAAAATCAGGCTTTACTCACGTTCAAGAGGTTTAATAAAGCTTCCCCTCCCCCTGCACCTTCAGCTCTGTACGTCAACTGTACATGGAGCTGAGGTAAAAATAAAACTTTCTTTACAAATTACATTTTTTTCCAGTGAATTACTTTTGCAGTAAAAATAGCTGCTACATAAATCCCTCCTGATCTCTGAAAAGGAGTCGCATATTTCCAAAAATAGTATTCTTATTTTAATCAAACAGCATAATTTGGGGTACGGGAAGGAAATGGCTGGTCAAGGGGAGGTTCGTTGTTGGGGGAAAAACCGTTGAACTCAAAAATAAGTTTTGTATATAAACTGATTTAAAGGCATGCATAGAAATGGAAAACATATGCCATTTATCAAGAAAAATACTGCTTTATAGCTTTTACATTACAATTAAAGGAGAAGCAGAGAGGCCTGATGGGCCCCCAGATAATAACATTAAGTTTCTTATAAAAATTCCCAAATGTACAAAGTCCTTGCCATAGATAACCCAGACAGAACAAAACGAAAAAAAAACAGGAATTAACCCTCTTAGACCTCATTCCTGTAGGTATATTAAATGTAAATAATACACACTTTACAACTTCTCTTAGTCTGTCCTGGCAGATTAAATGTTTGCAAAATGCCACCTGTGCTCTTGACAACTGGAACACATTGCAAAATGCCGTCTGCATTCTCATTTCACATATAGTTATATAATTATTTTAAATTACAATATACAATTTCTGTTAAATAGGTCTGTTAGGGGATTTTGATAACAATGATAAGGTTACAGTCATATATACAAACTAACTTCTGAAATGGCATGACTGTTTCCTTGCACTCTCTTCCCCCTCTGAACCAGAGACCTCTTTGGCATTGGCGTTTCCCGGTTGCAAAAGGCAAAAGAAAATCCAAAAGTGTGTGTCCACAAGATGCTCGCTCCTTTGAGAAGACCCAACAGCCCGAACGATCCTGTCACGACACAGCCCTCCCAGAGCCAGGACGGCTGCCTGGTGCTTCTTCTGGGCCATTCTAATGTAACAGCATCTTAAGTTGCGTGTTCCTGGCAGCAGGAGTTAGAAGCGAGAAACTGTGCTGCTTTCGGCAGAGAACTGCGGTACCAGATGAAATAAGGCCGCTGCTTCTTGGAGACGTTCCCAGACGCGTTGATCCTGCCTCTCAGGGTCCTTGGATGCGTCCCCATGGCCCCAGTTCCGGCCCCGGGTGGCTTCAGTCCTCCGTGTCCAGCTGGACGCCCAGGATGGCGTGCAGCTCCTCGGGCGTGAAGCCCAGCAAGTTCTGGAGGTCGCACACGAAGCGGTACACGTAGCGCTTCCCCGACGTCTTGTGGATGATGTTCTTGTCGTAATAATAGCGTAAACCCCGGCTCAGCTTCTCGTAGTTCATCTTGGGCTTGTTTTTCCGCTTTCCCCACCGGCGGGCCACCTGTGGGACGGATGGAAAAGAGTTCCATTCAAGTTGGCAATTAAGAAAAAGTGCATCACTTTCCCAACAATGATTCGGATGCATGCTCACTTGACCACTACGTAAGGACCACAGAGGTGTCATCTGCTTCTGTGCACAGGCCAGGGCTCTGCATCCCCCCGGCTATTTCTCGGGGGATGGAGGGAGGCGCTGATGTGAGAGCGAGGTGACCCCACCCAAAGCTCCGTCTGCGAAGGCCTCTCACTCAGCAAAACCCCCAGGAGCCAAGGGTTCAGAATCAGGGAGGTCCTGAGACGAGGGAAATGCTGTGTCCCACCCACCTCCTAGGTTTGAATTCTGACCCCCATGTCCACAGCGGCTGAGGGGAATCAGGACCTCAGGACATTCTGCATCCCTCAGTGCTTCTGCTGCCCTAGGATACTGGGGAGGTGACAGAACGCACTCTACTGGTACCAGAGACCAAGGGCTCCCCCCTTACACTGTCCTCGAGGGGCTGGTATCGGACCTGTCCTCGGCTTTCTCCTCCAGATGGGGCTGGAGCAGCTCTGCCAACCTCATCCGAGGAGCGGGCTCAGTCCCTCCAAGGGAAAAGGCAAATTTCCTAAAACATCTTCAGATGATCAGGCGAGAGCCTCAGTAGACAACTTTCACCTTTTAACTAGATGACAGAGCAGGGTGGTGAAGCCTGCCTGGGGCTGTGTGCGTAAACAGGGGACACTATAAACTGTTCATCGGCGAAACAAGACTCCACATTTCCCGACAGTCAGGCATGCCTCCTGTGGAAGTGCTCTCGTCTGTATACTGGTGACCCCTTTCCTGCACCCAGAGAATTGGATTTGTGAACCCCATGGGATGGAATCAGGTTTGAGAGCCTGGAGAGCAAGTTCCCAGGTTCTGGACGTACCTCATCGGGGTCAGCAAGCTTAAACTCCCATCCGTCCCCCGTCCAGCTGATGAAAGACTGACAGGATTTGTCGGACAGCAATTCTAGAAGAAACTGCCACAACTGGATAGGTCCGCTTCCTGAGGGGAAAGGGGGTGGGTTATGTTTTTCTAGGTTTAAAATACAGCATGGCTTTAATCATTCTACTGAACCAAGGAATGTGAGACCTGGCTCTGGACTGAGTGCCAAGGTGAAGGCGTGACTCTGGGTGCTGGTGACAATCCTGGAGGGCTTCCTCCACGCCCCCTGCTCCTGACAAAGAGGCCGCTGGGCCCCTGATTGCTGGGTTTGGTCTTTTTGGAAAAAAAGAAAAAAAAAATTCTGGGCCACCAACTCTTGGCATCAAAATTTCTCACCCTAGGGCTTCCCTGGTGGCGCAGTGAGAGTCTGCCTGCCGATGCAGGGGACACGGGTTCGTGCTCTGGTCCGGGAAGATCCCACATGCCGCGGAGCGGCTGGGCCCGTGAGCCATGGCCGCTGAGCCTGTGCGTCTGGAGCCTGTGCTCCGCAACAGGAGAGGCCACAGCAGTGAGAGGCCCACGTACGGCAAAAAAAAAAAAAAAAAAAAAAAAATTCTTCACCCTATTTAATTGTTCCTTATGTAATAACTTTCAAGGTTTATTTCTAGAAACACCCAGTGGGACAGGGATGCAGGCAGTGGAAGGAGCCTTTCAACACAGGATGAGGCGTGTCATTCTCCGAATCCCATGTGTAGCTTTCTTGCCAGATGACAATCGGCAAATTGCTTAACCGAAGACTTGCTTTACTCAGTGGTCACTGGGGCATCTGGGGTTGTAGCCATGGCCTCACCGCCTCTATTTGACGAGGTATATGCTCTGCAAAGTACTCTTCATATACCTTTTCTCGATTAATACTTAGAACTGCCGCCACCTTGTGAAGTATCACCGTATCAATATTTTAAAGATGAAGGATAAGATGGGCTCAGCAGCTGGGTGCCTTGCCCTGGATCCCACGCTTGTCCAAGCGCCGTTTGACAAGGCTGTGTGACCTTTGTGACCACAGACAGCTATCTTCCTCTGAGCCCATTTCCCCACCTGTAAAATGGGTTAATACCACCCATGCTAGGCTGTCCTAGGGTCTACTGACCATATGCCTACCACACTGACCTGGCAGGCAATGAACGGTAACTAATATTAAAATGAAAACCACCAACACCATGTCTGTTTACTTTCTTATCAGGCCCTGATGCCCATGTATGAAAATTACAGCAGTTTCCACACTCTCTGAGTATTTTAACACTTTTTCACGGCTATTCGTTTTATGTGACGGAAAAAAAATGGGTGTCTACGTATTCTTATTATACCTATTGGATTTTTTTAAAGCAGGTATTTTTTTTTAAATCCCCAATGGCCCCATATGTTCAAAATATGAAGGAAAAAAAAAAGCACATTTAAGGACACATGAAGCAACGAAAAAAATTTTCTGATATTTTCGCTGAAGTACTGGAAATATCTGGTTCTAAAAACAGCTTTAATATTTGTCCCCGGCCTAGAATAGCTCTTACCCAAACCTTCAAAATAAGATGGATTTGAGAAGCAAGCAGAGGTAAACAGTCCCCGGGTTACTGGAGGCTGGCTCTGCTGCCCCTCCCCCAGCCAGTTTACATTCTCTGAAATTCCTGGCGTGGCTGAGTCAGGGCTTAAGCCTCCACAGGCCCGCGTCCCCTGCTGCTGCTCTTCTAGGCACTGGCCGGGCACATCCCAGGTGAGGGAGCAGCAAATTTGGCCTTTTCTGAATTCAGGGAGACAGCTGGCTTGGGTTCAGGATTACACGCCACGCATAAGACGTGGGGTGTCAACGCAATGTGGTCCAGCGAGAAACGCCCTTGATAAACAGGGCGGGTGCAGGGCTGGGCGGGTGCAGGGGAGGGGACGGGGACCCGGGGTGGCGCCCACCTGTGAAGCCGGCCAGCACGGCCGCAGGTATAACTGGTTTGCCTTGCTCCACCGGATCGCTCCTCTCCTGGATGTAGTCCTTGAAGGACATGGTCGGCTTGCTGAGGCCCAGGGACTGGCTGCAGTCGTCCTCGAAGCTCTCGAAGGACGGTACCCGCTGCACGTCCAGCAGGGACGACTGGCTGTTCCAGGACTGCAGCAGCGACTCCGAGCTCTCGAAGCTGTCGGCGCCTGTCTCGGCGGAGTCGTGGTCTCCGGGCTTCCCTGGCAGAGACAACAACGGACTCTGACCCTCCAGGACAACAGCACGTCTGGTGCTACCACCCACGGAGGCGGCATCATCGCCGTTGCCCCCTTTAAGTGTTCGCCCTGCTGGTTCAGAATCACCCAGACTTTTCACGATGCCCTGAAACAGAGCTGCTTATTCCTTATGAAGCATATGCTACACAATCGCATCTTCCATCAACGGCAGGATGCAGCTCCGAGCAGAGGGCTGCACAGCACGGAAAAGGGCAGCAACGTGGACGGACCTCAGGCACACACAATGCGAGCAAAAGACAAACACAGGAGAAAACACAACCCGCGTCAAGTTCAAGAACTGGCAAAACTATGGTGATAAAAGTCAGGACAATGGTGGGGTGGGGATGCTATTAACTGGGGGGGGGCGTGAGGGAGCCTTGTGGGGTGCTGGCGCCCTCTCCATGTCAATCTGGGTGGCTGTCACACAGGGGTGAATATGGAAAAATCCAACCTCAGCTTCACGTACAGTACATACGCATCCCCGTACAAAGAGATCTGTCACCTTCCTACACTGCCTCCCGCAATAGCCCACTGCGTGGACGACTCTGGCCACAGGAGCAAGGACTGTGTCATTCACCCGGCACCCCCAGTGCCTGGGACCTGAGATACGTTAGGAGTAAGCTCGCCGAGCACCACTGTTGGGACCGTGACCCGACGGACCAGTCCTTGACCTCCTTCACTGGCTGAACTCCGGATGTCTGAGCTCATGTCACCGTGGCTGCGGGATCGAACCAACAACCCTGCTGAGAAGGGCACTTGGAAGCCTGGATCTTACCAGAACTGCTGGAGAGCAGATTCAAGGTGGCGGCCGGGAAGTCCTGGCTGATGGAGCAGTAGTTGACGCTGACGGTGCTGAGTCGGGCCTTGGGAAACATCTGGAAGTCCTGCTCGGGACCGAGCGTGCTGGGCGCTGAGGATGCTGGACACAGGCCATCCAGGAGGCCGCCTTTGGGGTAGTTCTGCGTCTGCATTCCATACAGCGCTTGCTCCACGCCAAAACCTGCAACAGGACCACAGATGGCACAGCCGTCAGGTGACATCAACGTGATGACCAGAGACCCTCCACACCTCAAAACGGAGCGCGAGCAGGTCTGTCCGCTCCAGCCCTCCCTCCCCAAAACCCCAGTGGACTTGTGAGCTTGGGTGGGCAACTTTTCTACTGTGTCCTCCCCTTCTCTAAATGTTCGTCTTCTCAGTCAATGAGCCCTTTTCCAAAATGCCTGCAGCCCCTGGACCCCGGATGCAATGCCTCATGTGAGTATTTCTACATCTCTTGTTTTTCAAGTGCTTCCATGTGAGCCTTGGGACAACAGGGTCACTGGATCTTTCAGCTTCTGAGGAAACTAAGGCTCAGACAGATGAAGTGATTTGCCGTCCAGCCAGTGACCCATAAGGGAGTATCTCCAGTTGCCCTGCCCACTCTGGCTGGAGGACCACCAAAACCTACACTCGCCAGTGTCAACCACCGCGGGGGTGGTGGGGGGGACAGAATTCCATGACACCTATTTAAACCCCAAAGTTCAGAGCAAATTTAGTATTGCTGTCCACACACTTCCTGGGCCTGCCGCCTTTGTTTGTTACACTAATCTGACCACAGCAATTGGCTCACTCCATCCTGCCCCTTGAGTTATAAATTGCCAATTTGTAGCCCTGGCCAAAGCAAAGATAACGTAAGTCACTGATGCGACGTTAAATTTTCTAGTAGCCACACTGAAAAACTAAAAAGACACTGGCGAAATGAATTTGAATATTTTACTTGACCTAAGAGAGCCATTATCATTTCAATACGTAATCAGAATTTTAAAAATTATTAAGGAGATATTGACGTTCTCTGTTCAATACTAAGACTTTCGGATCGGGCGGGTGTGCGTTATATTCTCAGTACACATCTGTGTGGACTGGCCGCACTTCTGGATTTGTGAATGTGTGTGATCGCCGTATGGGACAGCGCAGGTTCTGCCTTCGAACCTTCCATGAATCTAACAGGAAGACTCAGAAGCTCTTAAGGGCAGAATTAATTGCACTGACCTAACGAATTGCTATTAATCCAATGAGGAACTGAGTTGAGGTGTGAAATTTCTTCATACTGATCTTCTGTCTTTTCTTGGTTTTCTGAAAAATAGACAGAGGAGACATAAGATTATAAATTGAGAGGTTTAAACTACAGAAGAACAAAAGTTCCTTTCTGAATTACTGTTCTATGGCTATTTCAGCATAACAAAATGCATTTTAGCACTTCCCACTTAATCTGACGGTGTTCCATGTCATCATGTCGTTTCAAAGCACTAGAGACAGAAATGTATTTTTCTAATAACTAGAATAAGTCTTCTAAACTCCTCAGTGCTGTTATTGGCAAAGCTGAATTTTCTAGTATACAAGAGAGATCTAGATGGTGTACTGTATTCATCTATGTAGTCGACAAAGGGTTAAAAATGCTTACAAAGTACCCCCCTGTACCAGGGGCTGGAATACAGCAGATTAGTAACATGGACACAGTTCCTGCCCTGGTGAAGCTTCTGACCCATCGCCTCAAACCCTGAGGTGTGTCCAGGGGTGGTGAGCGCTGTTACAGAAAGAGAGGTCAAAGCAGTGCTATGGGCATCCGAACAGGGACACACACGCTCAGGAACTTAAAGGGAAAAGGTTAGCATTCCCTGTACGTGCTTACGTCCTACAAACACACAACCACATGCACGCCCACCACAAATCCAGACCCACACAGACTCACACAGCGAGAAATGGCAAAACAGGTCTAACTTGCCAGCAAATAGATTCACCAGAAACTTGTCAGACCAGACGTGTCCAAGTTCAGGGAAAAGTTGAGGGTCTTTAAGTTTCCCTGGCCCTCAGAAGCCATAACTAAGAAGAGCTGGCAGGCGACCCCGAGAGCTTTTTAAGATTCTGAGTCTGTGACAGACGTTGAAACTCAGAGTTTAAAATCAATTAAATGAGGAATACTTCCCTAAACTCTTCTCACGGGCTTGTTTTCTTACATTTTCAACTTGAAGGATTCCCTCACTATACCGTTTCTCCTTTGTAAATCAATATATTTTTAACATTGGTCTCAATGCTCTTTTTAGGTCGAACTCAAGACTTTCTATATAAGAGCTCTTTTTACTCAAAGGCCAGGTCCTGTATAATATGTCAGTGTGTAAATATGTATCAATTACTTCTACATTGGTTTATAAACATAAAACAAAAAACTTCTCTGTTGGATTCCATTTGGTCTTAGGAAATGTTACTATAAAATTCCCAGTTTATCTGAACAAAGGCTCACTTTCGCCGAGGCTGACTTATTTCCTAAGGCTCTGTGAGGTGAGCTCCGAACACGGGCCTTCTTGCTGTCTCCTCACCTGAGCCACACGTATGCCTCCAACTCCAACTCATGACGTCTGGCGACACTGAACACCTTGGTGACTAGGGCTCCTGCCTTGTGGCCAATGCTCCCCACACACGTACTTAAGTGGAGCCAAAATCCATAAATCACCGTCACGTAGCTGACTCACGCCAATGGCATTTTCAGACAATCTGTCCTACATCACTGAAATGCCAACTGTAGAGGAGCCCCCCCATCACTCTTCCCTGCTATGCTCACCCCGCCTGGGGAGCCCAGGCGTTCACCGGTACCTTTGATCATCTGCTCCAGGTGTTCCCAGAGAATGTCACCCACAAAGTCAGGCGCCAGCTCCAGAAAGCGCTCCTTGCCAAGGTTACACAACACCTGGCCGGTCATGCCGAACCTCTGGAGGTTGACGTCCACCAGACTGAACTCGTTCGTGGCCCAGAGAAGCCACTGGCACACCTGTTGCTCAGTCCACAGCCAGGGATCTACCGGGGAGGGAAGAAAAGGACGCAGTAAGGCCAGAAGCACTCCTGATTTACCCGCAGAGCCCAGACGGGCACCAGAGTCCAAGGAAATGAACGAGACACCCAGGAAGATGTTGAGGCACTAAAAGCAGTGCTGGATGAAGTGTTCAGTTGGTTGGATTTTGAAATAAAAACTGGCTCAGCTTAATGACAGCTCCGTCCCTCTTTTCAATACGCCCTAAACACATGCTTGAAATTAAGTCATCTCAAGCTATGGCAGCCGGAAGGCTCTGTCTAGTACAGCGCAGGCGCAGAAAGCTCCAGGAAGGAGCGCTTACTCTTCGGGATGCCAAGGCGACGCTGCTCCTTTTTGAAGCCACTGAAGGTAGCTTTTAAGGCTTGACTCATCACAGCCTTGCTGCATGGGGTCAACAGAGGCAACTCACAGTTGGTCGAGTCTGGAAAAGAAACCCCACGGGGATGTTAGGAGTTCAAGCTGGCAGCAACACAGGGAGAATTGGGGGCGGGGGGGAGTCTTAGCTTCTAGGGAAGAACAATTCTGATCTCAAATCTTCCACATCGTTCCTTAGATGAGTGTAAATATTAACAAAAACTGTGTTTTTGACTGCAATGGAGAAAATATCATACATCTCATAACTACACTTATTTTAAAAAAATCTAAAATAAAACAAGTTTGATTTTTTGCCAAACTTCATAGAGCAGTGACGCCTAGATAACGGCTCTATTTAAGACTATTCTTAATTTTCGACAATGAAAGAAGTTGCAAGGTTTTTGGCCAAAAGCCTTAAGGGGTTGTAAATGGCTAATTTGGAAGCGACTTCCATTAAACTAAGCGGCAGCAAAGGAACATCAGATGTAACAGGAACACACAGCACTTAGCACCCGTGACGTCAATTTTTATTGAAACACAGCCTTCTCTGGATTCCCTCGGCAATTTCAAGAATGATAAATGACCGTCACATGATGGCACGCTTTCGCAAGCGTGTGTGTTTTAATTAATTTTCTGGGCTGTATTTTCTAGCACCTACTTCATATGACAAAGTAATTTCTGGAACGTTTCCAACTAATAACTCTATCACAGTAATCTCAGAGGCATTACTTGACGTGCTATTCCCTTAAAAAGAGTAAACAACGGGCTTCCCTGGTGGCGCAGTGGTTGAGAGTCCGCCTGCCGATGCAGGGGACGCGGGTTCGTGTCCCGGTCCGGGATGATCCCACATGCCGCGGAGCGGCTGGGCCCGTGAGCCATGGCCGCCGAGCCTGCGCGTCCGGAGCCTGTGCTCCGCAACGGGAGAGGCCACAACAGTGAGAGGCCCGCGTACCGCAAAAACAAAACAAAAAAAGAGTAAACAAGGACGTTAAGAACTACGGAAGCAAACGCAGAGGGGTAAAGATGAGCAGGAATAATTTGTTGCCCCAAAACTCGGGGTAGGGGAGGAAGATCCAGCTAAGGACCTGGATGAAAAGTTGGGGTGCATTTTAATGTCTACTGGTCTGCTTCGCAGAGGGGACTGGGAGATGGGGCCGGGGCTAGCTGCAGTGTTGAAATATCCTAAGGAGAAGCTGGGGAGGGGGGGAACCCCTGTGGTTTGCTCCCAGCAGGGCACCCACCCTCCCTGGGGTGTGTCTGGCAAGTGAGGACTTCAAGAGTCACCAAGCGCATAAAAAAGGAAAACTGTCTTCTCTCAGATCTGAGCCTCTACCGGACTTTTCATACAAAGATTCAAGATACCAACATTCGCCACTTACGAATTATAATGTAGGAACTGAACTACTTAGGGACATCACGCTCGATTTGTCAAGTCTGAGTAACAAATTACCATGAGCAATTGAATCCAAGCCTGTCGGCACTTCCTGGAGTGTTTGCTCTTCATTGAGGGAGGGGAAAGCAGCGAGCAGGGAGCCATCAAAGGTGTCAAAGGCAGGCTGGCGCTGCAAAAGCAGAGGGAAAGAAAACTGAAACGTGACATTTCAACTTACTTAATGACCTATTTTCAAAGTGGTCCACGGGCAGCCTCACTGATACACCCTGATTAAGCTGTCAGTCATAAAGCCACGCGTGGAATCAGCCAGTCTGAGTGGACTTCTGACAGGGTCCAAGTGACCAGAACGATGCTGCTTTATTCTGGATCACTTACAGGCCTACCTTGGAGATATTGCAGGTGTGGTTCCAGACCATCAAAATAAAGTGACTATTGCGGTAAAGCGAGTCACACAAATGTTTGGGTTTCCTGATACACATAGAAGTTACGTTTACATTATTAATTGTGCAATAGCGTTATGTCTAAAAACTATGCGTACCTTAATTAAAAACTACTTTATTGCTAAAAAATGCTAACCGTCATCTAAGCCTTCAGAGAGCTGTAATCATTCCACTGGTGGAGGGTTTGAAATATTTCGAGGATTACCAAAATGGGACACAGAGACACGAAGAGAGCAAATGCTGTTGGAAGAATGCTGCCGATAAACGTAGGATGCAGGGTTGGCACAAACCTTCAATTTGTAAAAAGCGCAGTAAAGCGAAGTACAGCACAACAAGGTTTGCCTGTCATCAACCGCAGAGCCAGAATGACTGGGAGCTTATTTTTAATGGCCTAACCAATTTAAATGAATAAATTAAGTAAACAAACCTAAAACCAAGAGAATCTTAGAACAGTGCCCGGAGGGACTCAGAGACCACTGCGATCCAAACACCTGGGCGGGCTTCCCTGTGGCGCAGTGGTTGAGAGTCCGCCTGCCGATGCAGGGGACATGGGTTCGTGCCTCGGTTCGGGAAGATCCCACGTGCCGCGGAGCGGCTGGGCCCATGAGCCATGGCCGCTGAGCCTGCTCGTCCGGAGCGCAACGGGAGAGGCCACAACAATGAGAGGCCCGCAAACCGCAAAAAACAAACAAACAAAAAGAAAAACAAACACCTGGGCCTTCTAAGCTACTTGGGAGAGATGCTTAGGCTGTGTGTATAAGAAAAACGACTTGGTTCACTGCAGTTAAAATGAAAGGCGAGTGATTAAATGAAAATGAAAAAATCAAACAACAAAATACATTACTTTTTCTGTTGAAGCATTTATTCTGAAATGCTTACCATGAAACACTGCAACTGAAACTACATGTCTTTCCTTATCTATTCCAACGGTTCAGAAAATAATAATACATATGAGAACATTCCTTAAGACTAAATTTTGTAAAAGTTTAGTGCATTGAAAAGGACACCCCTCCCCCATCATCTATTAAGGGGAAAGATTTCTAAAGGAAATAGGTTTAAAGTTAAACTATCTATAATTTAGGGGAAAGAGGGGGAGAAATACACAGAGAAAGATACGCCTGGAACTGTGAGGACTTCTAATAATCTCATCTAACATTTACAAATGGAATAGCCTTTAATGGTAAGACTCATTGGGACTTCCCTGGTGGTCCAGTGGTTAAGACTGCACTTCCACTGCAGGGGGCATGGGTTCGATCCCTAGTTGAGAACTAAGACCCCTCATGCTGCATGGCGCGGTCAAAAAAAGGAAAAATGACTCATTTATGAGTAACACATATAACAGATAAAGGCTTGATTCATCATTGCCTAACCTGAAGAAAAACGTGAAGGTTATATGTTTCCAACATAAGCTGGAAATCCCATGCCATGTGCACTGCAATGACCTATCTGTTGAGTCATCAATTAAAAAATGTGTAAGACATTTACAAATCAAACAGTTTGTGTGTTTTCTTTTTAGAAATGCAGAACAATGAATGACACATTACATAAGAAGTAGGAGCTCAACCCAGTGATGTCCCAATGACGTTGCAGTCCAGCTCCCCAAAACCCAAAGCAAAGATGTCCAATGGCCCAAAGCCCAAGGGGGAAAGACCAATCCTGAGAGTGTGAAATCCTCATCTGAGCTTACGAACTACCTTCTAGCAGCGCCAATTTTGGTGAAATAGCCAATAGATTTTTAAAATTCCCACTAGCGTTGCCCAGTGACTAAGAAATGCCTGCCCTTTCCTGACTGGACTCCTGACTGTTCTTTTTTTTCAAACCAGGAAGCCAAAAGACAAGACAAATTCCTGCTGCGTATTTCAACACATCAAATTTCAGCAGTGACAGTTTCTTCTCCAAGCCCAGAGATCGCACAGGCATTGTCAAACTCTTCTAGTTTATAGGAGAAGTCTTCTCTCTAGAGGGGTCGTTTCAAACTTAATACCGTAATTTCTTGGATGGTTTCTGCCATGCCAACACTGAAAACGTCTGACCAAAATGAACAGAGAAAAGAAAACCTCGCTGACTTGACGTCTGATAAGTTTCATGACACTCTAGAAAGGTCTGTGCCAATTTTTGCCTCTTGGGGTTCTATCAGACAGATAACCTCACGCTGATCCACTGAGAAAAATGTAACATGCCAGAGACACATCATCATACAAAACACCAAGCTAGGAGAAGGCTAATTTAAAATCGCTGTTTCTGAGACATGTTTACTACTCAGCACTAAAAAAACCCCAATCAAATCTCCCTGTCACATTTGTAGAAGGCAAATGGGAAATTATCAGTTTATGCTGCTAAAGAATGTTCCCCAAAGGGACTGAGACAGAAACTACACAGAATGTTTATGACGCAGCCGAGAAGGCTCTTTCATCTTGAATCTGTTCTTTGGTTTACATAAACAGGCGCAGTTGTGCCTGGAAGGACACAATGGAAGCAGACTGCCTGCATCCCGGTGGGCACTGACCCTTCTGACGGGAGCTGCAGCAGCAGTTGGGCCCGCCTGCCTCTTCTAAGCTCTTTCATTGCAGTTCTTAAACAACTTTTCTGTCACCCAAGAAAACTCCTGGGGGGACAGAACAGATAGCTCCTCCAGCTCTGTTCTCTGGAGAATTCATAGGATTTTTCACCTGGTAGGAGCCTCCGAAAGCAACTACAAAGGCCTCACCATCTACAAATTAAATGGTTTCATATCTTGGAGGACAAGTTGAACAAGCACCAGGACACCCATTTTGCAGACTAGAAAACGGAGGCCCAGAGAGATTAAGCAAACAGTCCAGAGTCACACGGCCAGTTAATTAAAAAGCTAGGGCTAGAACCGGTCTTCTGGGACCCAACCCACTGTTTTTTCTCCTAGAGATTGAGTTTTCCAATTTTTTTTTTAAGTTTTAATTAATACTTGTTCACTCACCTTGAGTGTCCCTCTGTAACTGCTGGACACAGGGGCCACCTGGTCCATGTTCTTGATTCCAAAATCATTCATCTTAAAAAAAAAAAAAAAGAAAAAGGAAAAGAAAGGAAGAAAGTCAAAGAGGCAACAAATCAAGTCCACGTCCACACCTAATTCTGGCTGAGTTGGCCCAAGTTCTCCAGCCCTAACAGGTCATTCAAAACTGAATGCCAGGAATTCTTCTCACAAATGGGATGCTACTTAAGTAATTAAATAATAATGCTGATTCGCTGCTGAATTCTATTTAGATTTGAGGCATACAGATAAAGTTGCCTTCTAGCTGGCTGGGTGAGCTGGGCTGGGGGCCTGGGTCCTTCCAGGACAGGAGTGGGAGGATGCTCAATTCCAAGGTTCACCTCGGGGTGTGGGCTGCCGGGCAGGGGAGGGCTATCTCCCTTATGCAAGGGGGACAGTCAGCTCAACCTGGGAGCTCCAGGGCAAGCGCAGGGATGACGTGCCACCGCAGCTCCCAGATCCAGGAAAGCCTGCCGGGAGACCTGCCTCGGAGGCCCCCTCCCCTCTCCAAGCTGTGAGGAAGCACAGGCCCAGGAAACAGATAAAAGGGAGAACCAGGGCTGCAGCTCAAACCCTCCTGCGTTGTCTAGATCCTCCTGCGTTTAATACACAAGCTCAAAACACGTCTGCTTTGCGTGTTGCTCAGCTGTGCATCTCTTCAAGAGGAAGTAATTCTGATCACAGATCTGCCTTACTTGCTTGGATGGTCTGGGCTTATCCTGGGCCTGCACTGACCAACGTGGCGGCCACCAGCCACGTAGGGCTCCTGAGCGCTTGGCACTGGGCTGGGGCGAACTCCGATGTGCTCAGCATGCAAAACACACTCTCAATTTCAAAGATTTCGTAGCGAAAAGTAAAGTATCTCAGTACTAATTTTGTATGTACTGCATGTTTATGTAATATTTTGAATGTGCGAGGTTAATTGAAACACATTGAAATTAATTTCACCACATTTACCGTGGCTATTAGAAAACTGAGAGTTGCATGTGTGATGGGCATTTGGACAGTTCCATATGTGACCTGTGATTGCTGTAATCAACTGAAAACTTATTTGGGGCCCTAAAATGTAATTGTTTGGTGGGGTAAGTTAAACATTAATAAGTGAGAAAGGTACTTAGATAATCCTGCCTTAGTGTTAGATTAAAAAAACAGAGCAACTAAAGCTGATTTTCAAATAACCTGGGAATCCCCTACGACGGTAACCCACCCTCCCCGCTTCACGGCCTTGAACTGGGGGTCTAGAAGGAAGCTTCACGGGGTACCTCTAACTGCCTGCCCCGCGGTCTCCACTGAGGGCTCCTACCTGTTACAACCAAGAACCCTGAGTAATTAAAACATTGTGCAATGGATAGACTCACTGGCGGAGGCAAACAGCTTATTTTCCTGTAACTACTTAATTCGAGTTTGTACTTTCTTGTTTCCTCTTTATAGTCAACGTTATGGCTAAACAGACCGCCCAACAACTCAGCATACAGACACACACCCCCTTGGCTAGAAAAGGCACTATGAGAGTAGAGTCCCAGCCACCAGGGAGGCCAGAGGCACTGGACAGGCCTGTAAAAACCCTCAGACTGCGGGTAATTATCTTGGGGGCCAGCGGAGGCGCGAAAGCTTTGACAGTAAATCATAGTTGGGGGTGGAGGGGTGGGAGCAGGGGTTCAGAGGGGCGGAGTTGTCCTGGATCAAAAGTGACCGCGTTTGCTCAGAATCTCCACTTGGTGGATCCTGTCATCCACCTGCACTCAAGAATCAATACTCACTACTGATGATCGCTGCCCTGGTAGATTCCACCTTGCTAAGGGCGAAGCCTGAGCTGGGGCACCACACCTTCCCACCTCACTCAACTGTCTTGACATCCCCGAGCGGCAGATGTTATACCATCTTACAGCGAGGCAACAGAGACCTCGGGATCTTGCCCAGGGATCACACAGCTACTGCGGGGGCATCTAAGGGGCACAGGGCAGACCAAAGCCCCGGGGAGTATGGCCCTACCTCCTGAGCTCCTCCAGGAGCCAGGATCACGATGAGGCGTGCGCCCTCCTCCCAGCACATCAATAAAGAGCAGCGATGGCACACAGATATCTTTAGCCTAGGCCCCTGCTCGAGACGCTTGATGATGTGAAATGCTCCTTAATGTAGAACTTTATGCCACTGACCCGGATGAACTAAGTCCCGTCACCGGCTGATTACACCAGCAAGCCTCAAACAGGAGACCAAAATGAAAGCACACCTTGGGTGTTGTCAGCTACCCATCGTCTTTGCCTGGTTTGCGGACTTTATTCCACATTCTTCAGCTTCACAGAGACGGACAGAGAATAGAAGTGGAAGGCAATGGAGAAGCCTCGCCTGATTTTTGTGTACAAATACCAGGAGGAAAGGCCGTCTACCACTCCCACATAAAGAGCTGTAATGACTAGCTATGGAATAGAATTCTTCTGTTGTCCGGATTTTAATTTGTTTTGTAGAAACCATGTAGAATCAAAATGCTCTACCGATGGTTTCTGACAAACACATAACTAATCAAATTTAAGTTCCCTTATTTTACTCAACACAGCTTGTGAAGGTGGCAGACAGGCCAAGTTTCTCCACCTAAGTCAATTTCACATTTAGATCTTTTTGGTGTTGCCCTATTGATCGATGCTTTTGAACAACAGAAAAAAGGGAAAATGGCAGAAATGGAAGGGCTGAGAATGGTTAAATTTTAAAACAAGCAGAACTTGCCGGACAACAGTACCCTTATGGAAACAAGTGATCGCTTATGTGAGATTAGAGCACAGGTTTCTATTTAGGTAAATTTAAAAAAAAAGCAAGAATAAAGAAAAACAAGCCTGAAACGCACTTTTGAAGATTAGTTTGCTTTTTCCTTTGAAAGTTATCAATCTAGAGAGAGGAATGACTAATCCCAGAAATGAGTGTTTGATTATTTCCCTGCAGGACTCAGAGAGCTAGCATTTACTGTACTGTGATATCATTCAGAATTTTAATAAATCTTAACTTAGAGACTTATCTCTCTGATTGGTGGTGATGTGGGCAAGCAGACAGTGCACAGCCGCTTCCACTGCACGGAACAAACATAATCTCTTACGGGTAAATTAAAATAAATTACCCCTATCTCCAAAGAGAACTGCTCACTTCTTTACTTTCTAAATCAGCAGTAGCAGGTCAACTACTATTTTCGGATACCCTAACACTGAATACAGGCCAATATAAAAGTCTCATGTGCTTAAAAAAAAAAAAAAAAGCCATACACGCTCAAACGCTGTTACCCCTTCATCCAAAATGCTCTAAGAACGGGAAAATAAAGTCAGCCTTGTGCACCCGCATCTCCATTTCCGACAGGCTCCCCATGTTCGCCTCGCAGGACCGAGGGGCCCGGACCCAGAGGTCCTGGGGCGCCCGCGGGGGTCCTACTGGAGCCGCAGGACCCTCCAGCCGGCCCCCTCGCCCGCTGCCACGGCCGGGCCCCGGACCTGGCCGCGGAGGTGACCGGGGGATTGGGATCGGCGCGTTTTCGGGAAGCCGCAGCCTCCCAGGTGTTTCAGGCGCCGGGCACCCCAGATCTTCCCGGGCCCGGCGTCCTCCCCGCAAACCCGGGCGCGCCTCTCCAGCGTCCCCCACCCCTTCGCGAAATCAGGTCCGCCGGGCGCCCACTGGCAGGAGCCCCCCTACCACGCCCGCGTTTCCTTTTAAAACAAAAGCAAGTGAAACAAGCGGCGCGCCCCGCCCGCCCCTGCCACCTCGGCGACCCCGGGGCCGCGGCCCAAGTTCGCAGCCTGCTCCGCCCGTCACCGCAGGGCCCACTCCGAGCTCTGCCCGCCGCCCCGAAAGCCACTCGGCCCCAGGAACACGAGCCCCTAGCGGACCGGATCCCAGACGCTCGACCCCCGAATACTACGGATAGCCGCCACCCAGCCTGGGTCCCGGCTGCGCCCCGGGATCCGGACCTCGGCGCCACCCACGTCCCCCGCCCGGTTCCTGGGTTCCCCGGTAGAGGATCTGACGCCGGAGAACGCTCCCCGCCGGACCCCGGCCGCCCGCCCGGCCCGATCCCGCTCTTACCGCGCCTCTTCGGGCAGGGCCGCCGGCGGTTCGGGGCCCGGGCTCCTCCGTGCGCGCCGGCTAGGGCGCGGGCGCGGCCGCGGGCGCGCGGCGGGGGATGTCTGGGAGGCCGGGATGGGCGGCGGGCGGCAGGCTGCTGGCGGGCGGGCTCCGGGCGCTCGGGTCTGGGGCTACACCGCACTCCGCGCAGCCGCTGGAGGAAGTAACCGGCTGGTCCCCTCCGCCGCGCGCTCTTCAGGAGCGGGGGGAGAAGGGAGGACAAGAGGGAGGGGAGACGGCAGCGAGGAGGGGAGGAGGGGCTGAGGGGGAGGGGAAAGGAGGGAGGGGAGTGGAGGAGAGACTGCAGAGGGCGGGTGGAGGGGAGGGGAGGGGAGGGCAGCGGGGGGGGAGGGGGAGGAGAAGAGCAGGGGGCGGAGCCGGACCTTTCAGGCGGGACCTCGCTCGGCGCCTGATGTCACTCGGCTGTTCCTCGCCTGCTGTTCCAGGGCCGCTCTGGGCCGGGGACTCCGAGGCCTGGCGCCCCGTGCTCTGTGTGTCCCGGGAGCTGAGGAGGAGAGTCGTTCTTTGGTTTCTTCCCCGGGTCCGGAGGCTTTAACCCCAAACTTGCCCTGGCAGGACTGGAGTAGTACTGGTGCCACCGAGTGGCCGCAGGGCTTGGGGTCATAAGGGATTCATCCTGGCCCCATTCTTGGACCTCCTCGTGGACTTAGGATTGCTGATCATTTTTATTTCTGATCATTCTGTCATGCTGACGCTGAGACGATAAAGATGCAGAATGGGCCCTTTTATGGGTCACGGAGTCCCCCTGCTCCGAGAAGCCCCATTCCCACAGCCGCCGTGTGAGTGGCGCCCCCTAGAGCTGAGCGGTGCCTTAGTAGTAGCCAGCCTTGACTGAGCTTCCCTGGGCTAATTCCCCGAGGCATTATTGCCCCCACTTTAAATGTGAGGGAGTTGACCCTCAGGGTAAATAACTTGCCAAGTCATAAGACATAGAAATGGGAAATTCAGGGTTGCAACTCCAGTTTATCTGACTTCTAACTAGGATCAAAACCATCACCCACACCTCCTATTTCCATTTGTAGCAGGAAATATTCAATACTTGAGTCCCTGGCTAGAAACGTGCACATTTCCTATTCAGATTCAGGTCGGATTCTCAATATTTTGGAGGAATATTTAGATTCCTAAGAGTAGTTATAAAATAAAATAGCTCAGCTTAGGCAAGGCCAGGGGCTGAAATTTGGTGCGTCTCAGGGACTGCAGTGCTGTGAAGGGAGAGAGGAAAGGCCTCACTTCTCCGTTACCAAGGTTCCTGGTTTCCATGGCAACCCTAAACCAGGAGTTATCCAGATAATTGAGATACTACTGCACCTTAATGTTTCCAGGTACCTGAGGGTCTCCGGGTATCACCATTGCATGGATCAGAGGCAGGGTCTACACGGCTCAAACAACCGGGTGCTGGAAGATTGATATTTCCAGCACATTGAACTGATTCTGATGGTTTCTCCCTGTACATTCAGGCCTGGAACAGAAATCACAGATAGGTCAAGAAGGAGTTTCATAAATGGGATACAGATCCATAGTAAGTTACCATGGAGACATAAAGAGTATTTTTTTTTTTTTAACTGTAGCAGAAAATACTGACTCATCTGGGCTGCAGTTTCCACTCATAGAGGGTCTTTTCCCCCAGGCTACTGAAAGCATCTGATAAGCTTGGTACAGACAGCCATTAGGTCAAGTTCAGTTGCCCGGAGTGGGGCTGCCTTGTCCATAGGACCTGTGGGTCCTATGTGCTAGGTGATCTCCGTGGGTCTCCGGTGCTAGGTGATCAGGGGCTCCCTGAGTCCCTGAGGTCCACTGACTCTTTGGGAAGACATCTTTCCTCCTCGAGGGGCTGGTCGGGGGAGGGGCGTTTCCAACACATCTGAGCAGAAAGACGTCAAAAGAAGTGGCACTGGAGTCTGGAGACAGTCCGTTCCTGACAACCAACTTTTCCTCTGCTCTAACGGGCTAAACCTTGGGCCAGTTCTCGCCTCTGTAGAAGCAAGGGTGATTATGGCGCCTGTGTCATCAGGCTGTGATGGGCATTTGACACAGAACCAAATTTGTAAAGAATTTGTTCAGCACATGGTAGAGAGAGGTTAAAAATGATATAGCTATTAAGTGTCTTTTTCCAAGCTCCCCTCTGGGATCATTTTATGAAAAATCCTTTAAAAACTATATACATGAAACAAAAATCCCTACCCTCTCAGATATAAATGTATGAAACCTGATAGAAAATAATCCAACCGGGAGCAAAATGCAGAGCTGAAAGAAGTGCAGAGGCTGGAGAGAGGAAGCTGGGGTCTCGCACAAGCCTGTACTCCTGACTCCCACCCAGGCCTCTGCCACTCCCTGTTCCCCTTCCCAGGAGCCCTGGGCTCAGGTAAGCAACCCCCTTGCCCTGGGTCCTACGCGGCAGTGGCTGATCCCACTCTAGGCTTGGGTGGTCACATGCTCATAATAAAATGTCTTATCCTAGTTCTGGGGCCATAACAGGGTTCCTAACATTTTTTACCTTCCTGTTGTTAGTCGGTTTCCTAGTTACTCAGCAGAACTAAAACCCAGCCTGGCTGCAGCCTGTGATTATTCATTGACTATTATGGCTTGATTCACAAGGAACATCGGGTTTTCCAGTAAATTAAACCCAATAAAAGTACGGCCCTTGCGCTTCAAGATCAAAAGTCAAAGGTGTTAGAAGGAAATTAAAAGTCAGGAGGGCCCATCAGGAGAAATGACCAGATTTACCATGTCAGGCTGAGTGTAAGAGCAGTCTTAACTCTTCCTTTAAGAAAGAGGGAAGCTCATAGAGGAGAAGAAGAAAGAGGAAATTACAGTAGAATGTATGCATTATAAACAGTAAATGTCTAGAGGGTAAAATGCAGACAAAGAGTTCTTTAGAATCCAGACGTAATTATTAAAAATGATTAGCTTACCAAATTATCCTGTAAAAACAACGACAACAAAAACTTCTCTTTAGAAACACGTCTGTATTTATCTTGAAATCCAAATCAATAGTCAACATACAGTTGCAAGTGGAAACCATACAGGTGGTTTCCACTTGCAAGCTAAACAGATGTCATCTGGTCTGAGATGTATCATTTATTCATTCAGCAAACACAGTGTCAGCTGCTGAGGAGACAGATGAGTAAGGGCTTAGTCCCTGCCCTTGAAGAAGTAAAGATGAAGTCCACGGTTCTGCAAAAATCATGCACAAGTGTGAGACTTTGGAAATCCTGGGAGGGGGGTGGGCAGTGGAGGGGGAAATGCACTTAGAGATAGAAATAATTTAATGCATGCCTATCTTTCTGGCACCTACATTTCCTTTGCTGACCATTCACCCTGCAATCACAGGGTCATGACCGTCAGTAGTTATTCCACTGATGCATGTTGGGGTCAAGGAGCAGATGAAATTAAACTTTGTTACCTCCCCCATTTCCTCCCACCACACACAGCCAATACGCACACAACGTGTATACCATCCAGCTGCTCTCTCCTTGTGCCCATCTACGGGCTGGCACTGGTTCCTGGAATCCAGGCCAAGCTAGGGTCATCCAGCAGCCTCCCAGGCCCCTCCCCCCCGACAGGGTGGTCCCACACTATGCAAGAGCAGGTAGTTTCTACCCTTTTCTTTAAGATTCCTCGGAACAGCCAACATGGGACTACCCGCGGGAGGTCAAAAACTTCTCCTAATGTCCTATGTTAACTTCAGCTGCTTTTGACAGCCTCATTGGTCCCTTGTGTTTCCTGGGGCGTGAAGGCAGGATAACTAGATATAGAGCCTGTGATCTTATCCTGGGAAGGGCAGCCTGTGGGGTCAGACTTCCTGAGGTCAAATCCCAGCTTAGCCCTTCACTAGCTGTCCAGCTGTGGCCCCAGCAAGTTACTTAAACTGTCTGGATCTCAGTTTCCTTCTCTGTCAAGTTTGCATAATAGCCTTGCTTTTCTTCTAGGGTTGTGTGACGATTAAGTGAGTTAAAGTTTCTTAAGTACTTAGAACAATGCCTGGCACATAATTAAGTCTAAGGTTGTGATAAACAAGCAACAGGTCCGCAGAGAGTTGGTCCTGCCATCCCCTTCAGCCGCCTCTGATCACGGTCTTCTGCTACACTCTAAGCAGGATTTTGATTCACAGTAGGGAATAAGGTCAAAGACCAATGCTGTCCATTGGAGCTCACAGTTTCACTATAATTCTCTTGCCTTTGGTAGCAGGAGACCAGGGAATGAAACACTGAATTTTAAAATCGGAAAAGTCTTCAGAGCTGATAAGTGAGACCAACTCCTGTTTTTACCAGGAAACTGAGGCCCAAGGAGGATCAATTCCTTGCCAACGGTCATAGGACTCTTTCCTGGTGGGCCTGGGGCCTCAGTCTAGACCTACTGCCCCCACTGCCTCCCTGACACAGTCATTTTTTCCTTATAAGGCGGTGCTCTTGGAGTATATAAACCACCTTCAAAATCCGCTGTGATATTAAACTACGTGATGACATGCTTTAGGCAAGTCTGAACAGCAAAAATAGTAAGAGGGACCTGCTGTATTCTGCAGGATTGATACTCCCTAAATAAATGTGTCTGCAGTGTGAGTCAGACCTGTACAGATAGAGGACTTTGGAGTTGTGTGTGTTTCTTCTGAATCACAAAATGATTCCCACAGCACACACTGGGCTGAAGGATTCTTCGAGCACCAACTTGATTATTTGTGTTGCAAACTGGACGCGGAACTGCTAGTCCTCGCGCAAATGAAGACTTAGTCTCTGTTGTACCTGTCAGTCCAGCAAAAGATTAAGGAAGGCTAATTCTCATGCCACTTTAGGTGACAACATAAGACCTGGATTAGCGTTTTAAGCTCAATAATGTAACAGACATAAGCAACACATGAATAAATCATTAAAACGGGATATTTATATTATGTCCATTTGAAACCGCACACCTCAAGCTGGAAGTTGAACCCACAGGCCAGGACTAGAACCCAGCCAAAACACAGGCTCCGGACGCGCAGGCTTAGCGGCCATGGCTCACGGGTCCAGCCGCTCTACGGCATGTGGGATCTTCCCGGACCGGGGCACGAACCCGTGTCCCCTGCATCGGCAGGCGGACTCAACCCCTGCGCCACCAGGGAAGCCCGAACTCACTGTCTTTTAATTGAGATTGCACACCTGGTCGCAGGACTTAATGAAACTCAGGTTCTTTATGTCTCAGCGCAGAAGGAATTCAACGAGAAGCAAAGTGATAGGTGAGAAGTGAATTTATTTAGAGAGATACACATTCCATAGACAGAATGAGGTCTATCTCAAGAGGCAAGAAGGGCCCTGGGGAGTGAAACAGACAGACTCCGCAGACAGAGGGTGGGCCATCTCAAAAGGCTAGATGCCCCGAAATATGGGTGGTTAGTTTTTATGGGCTGAGTAATTTCATAGGCTAATGAGGGGGAGAGGATTACGCCAACTATTTTGGAGAACGGGTGGGGATTTCCAAGAATTGGGCCACCGCCTACTTTTCAGTCTTTTAGGGTTACCCTTGGAACAGTCATGGCGCCTGTGGGCATGTCATTTAGCATGTGCTGATGAGCGTATAATGAGCGTATAATGAGTCTTAAGGTCCCCTGGAAGTTGAATCTTCTGCCACCTTGGACCTAGTTGGTTCTAAGCAGTTTATGTTGTATCCTCAACTGGTATGTCATTCTTTTAAAGGTTGTGCCCTGCCCCCTTCCCTCCTGTTTCACCTTCTTTTGAGGAATGGCTTTCCAATTGCTGCAAGATTTTTTCCCCCACTTCTTCGCTTTTATGGATTTTGGTGTCTATTTCAGACCCACTGAGTTGTTAGCGCCTCTTGTTTATAGCCGTTATGTAAATCACCTCTTTTCATTAAAGCTAATGCTTGCTTTACCTCTAAATGCCGGACTTGTCTCCTTGAACGTGCCTCTTTGCTTCTGGTTGAGGGTGAGGAGAAGGGCCCACCCTCCACTCGCAGCTGTCAAGGGGGCTAACCAGCTGCGCTCATCTTCTGGAAGATTCTCACAGAATGCTGCATAAGGCACCCCAGCTCTCCTAGCAAAGGAACATCCCTTCATGTGCCCCCTTAATCAAAACAAAGCAGAGCTGACTAGCAGGGACACACCCCTCCCCCTCCACGCCTGGAGAAAGGGACAGTGAAGGGACCAGGTCCCAGTCTCCACCTTGAAATTCTTAATACTTTAAAATTATTTATTTATTTATTGTTTTGTAATTTTTTGGCCATGCCCCTCGGCTTGTGGGATCTTAGTTCCCTGACCAGAGATCTAACCTGCGCTCTCGGCAGTGAAAGCACCGAGTTCTAACCACTGGACCACCGGGGAATTCCCTTAATACTTCTTTTTAAAAATAGGGGGCTCTCTTCCATTTTGCAGAGGGCTCTGCGAATTATGTAGTCGGTCCTAGGTGGGACATTTCTCCCACGCCCGTCCCCACGTGCAGGGAGCCAGCGGGCACTTCTGTCACACAGAATGCACAGCAGACATGTAGCTGTCAGTCCCCTGCTCCCGAGGCAGGTCTGGGACTCTGCGTCAGTCTGACTTGGCCTCTTCAAACTACACACTCCACAAACGCACATCCACACCTTTCCTGAGATATAATTCACATACCATAAAATTGATCCATTTAAAGTATAGATAATTCGTTGTTGGTTTTTAGAATATTCACAAATATGTGCAACGGTCAATTTTAGAACATTTTCCTCACCTCAGAAAGAAGCCCTGTGTCCATTAGCGATCACCCCACCCGCCCGTCTATCCCTATCCAGCCTTATGTAACCATTAATCTGCTTTCTGTCTGCCAATTCTGGGCATTTCCTATGAACGGAATTGTACCACACGTAGTCTTTTGTGACTGGCTTCTTTCACTCAGCATACTGTTCTCAAGGGTCATCCCTGTTGCAGCCTGTGTCAGCATCTCATTTTTCTTTATGGCCAATATATATTTTAGTATACACCGTTGTCTGGTTTCTGTTGGCAACTACCTGGGAAACTGCTGGCCTATCGATGAGTCTTAGAGCACCTTGAGCACCTAGAGAGGGGTCACTCCTCATGTTCTTTTCCTGGACCAGCCTGGGTAGCAGAGGAAGAAGCAAAGCCAGTCCAGGCAGGAGCAGCCTGGGCTGTGCCGGGCAGTCCATCACGGGGCTTCCTTTAGGTCCCATCTGTCCTTCCCAGCAGTGGGGCACCCCAGGAACAGCCGGGCCTACCTCGTAGGGGATGGAGGAGAGACCAAGAAGACCCTTCCACCTCTGATCTTTAGCACATGTGTTTCTTGGTAAGGAGGGAGAAGAACGTTTGATGAAACTTAGCGAGTTGTGTCTTCTCGTTCCCTTATTTTCACCCTACACTCTGAGGTTTGTATAGAAAAGTGAGTCAACTATTTCCCTGCAAGAACCACCTGATCTGGTTTAATTTTTTAAAAAGTAACCATTTGACATTTTATTTATTCATTCATTCATCCTAGTTTTATTGAGATATAATTGGCATCATTTGACATCTTAAAAATGACTTTTCAGTGTGACTTATACTCATTTCTAAAGGCCTAAACACTGTGCTTGTTTTCAACACAGCAGCCAGAGGGATGCTGTTAAAAAGAATCCGTCAGACCTGTCGCTCGACAGCTGAAACCGTCCACTGGCCCCGGGTGACTCAGAGGAAAAGCTTGAGGCCCCACCAGGACCCCTGAGGTCCTGTGACCCAGCCTCCCTCCGTCTTTGCAATTCTTTTCTTTCCCCAATCCTGGTGCCCCTCAGGGCACCAGCTGGCCTTCCCCAAACACCAGGCGGTATCTTTCCTCTCCTGGGAAAGCTCTTTCCCCATCGAACATTTCAACCATTGCTCATCTGACACAGCACGATTTTTTTTCTAAAGCCCTTGTCATCATGTAATGTTCCTTTGACATTCTACTTTTTTACCCTGCTAATTCTCTATTTCCCTAGCATGAATTCTACTCCATCAGGCCAGGGCTTGTATCCGTTTAGGGCACTACTTTTCTACAGTGCTCAGAACAATTCCTGACACACCACTCAATAAATATTTGTTGAGTAAATGACACTCATGAATTCCGAGGATGAATTTCTGTCACCTTTCCGAGGAACACGTAAAATTTTGGTTGATAAGTATGGATGCAGATGTTAAAAGTTTTACCAATAAAAAGAGATAAATACATTATACAATGTCTTTCATTTTTAAATATTTTTAAAATGTTATTTTATGTTGGAGTTTAGTTGATTTACAACGTTTTGTTAGTTTCAGGTGTACAGCAAAGTGATTCATTTATACATATACATATATCTGTTCTTTTTCAAGTTCTTTTCCAATTTGGGTTATTACAGAATATTGAGTAGAGTTCCCTGTGCTATACAGTAGGTCCTTGTTGATTATCAATTTTATATATATACAGTAGTATGTATATGTTAATCTCAAACATCCCTCGCCCTCACCTTGCCCCCGGTAACCATAAGTTTGTTTTCGAAGTCTGTGAGTCTGTTTCTGTTTTGTAAATAAGTTCATTTGTATCATTTTTTTAGATTGCACATGTGATATCATATGGTATTTGTCTTTGTCTGTTTCATTTCATGATAATCTCCAAGTCCATCCATGTTGCTGCAAATGGCATTATTTCATTCTTTTTTAAGGCTGAGTAATATTCCATTATATATATATATATATATATATATATATATATATATATATATATATATATGCCACATCTTCTTTATCCATTCATCTGTCAATGGACATTTAGGTTGCTTCCATGTCCTGGCTATTGTAAACAGTGCTGCAGTGAACATTGGGATGCATGTGTCTTTTCCAATCATGGTTTTCTCTGGATATATGCCCAGGAGTGGGGTTGCAGGATCTGTAGTTTTTTAGCAATGTCTTTTATAATACTTTGCTAAAATAGTAAAAAACCAGAATAGTGACAGAAGCTTGCATTTACATTGGACTTTATGCTTTTCCTAGGTTTACCTTCTGTGACATTACTTACTTTGGATAACATTAGTATTTCCAATTTAATGACTTGTCCAAAGTCACAGAGCAAACTTCAAGGTGATTCAGGACTAAACTCTCCTGAAACTTTCATTGAGAGTACATAGTACTTTGCATGTGTGTAGCCCTTGACAGTTTGCACACTGCTTCACAGACATCAGCTGCCCGTCCCTTGCCCTGTGGGAAGCAGAACATGCCCTGTTATCCCTGTTAACCAGTGAGGGAACCGTGACTCAGCCTGGCCAGTGTCTTGCCCTGCGGCCGTTGGCTAAGCTGCAGGCCAGGGCCAGCCGTCTGCTCTGTGCACTGACTGGACAACAGATAAGGCCATCCTTGTGCTTTGCAGAAGGAGCTATGACGTGACCTTGGCATTCGAGGCTGTCACGTTGGCCAGTTCCATCGTGTGAGGGCAGCCTGAAGACCCCTGGTGGGCTGGGTTTTGAAACTTGGCTGAGACATGTCTCAATTGCTCCAGCCACGTGGCTACAGGGGGAAGGGGCTCCCCCACTGCTCAGGGTGCTTTTCACCTTGACTTGGATGGGTTCCCCTTCTCTTGGCCTGTGCAGTAACTCTCCACCAGGGGTAGTGGTCATATCCCTGAAGTGAGCTGAATGGTGCCTCCCCCGCCCAAAGATATGTCTATGTCCTAACCCACTACGAATGTGAACTTATTGGGAAAAAAAGGTTTTGCAGATGTACTTAGTGAAGAATCTTAAGATGAAACCATGCTGTGTTGCCCTGGCAGCTCCTAAATGAAGTGATAAGTGTTGAGGAGAGACACAGGGAGAAGAGGAGGGGGCCAGGTGAAGACGGAAGCTGGGGTTGGAGTGATGCGACCACAAGCCAAGGGACATCTGGAGCCCCCAGAGGCTGGAAGAGGCAGGAAGGACCCTCCCCCAGCGCCTCCAGAGGGCGCGTGGCTCTAGTGACACCTTGATTTCGTACTGCTGGCCTCCAGAACTGGGACAGAATTAATGTCCACTTTTTCAAGCCACCGAGTTTGAGGTAATTCATTACAGCAGCCGCAGGAAACTAATACAATCCCTTTGTGAGACAAGACACTGGAAGGAGAGAAAGGAGGCACCAGGGGTGCTGTCAAAGGACAGGAACCTTTTCAGAAGGTGAGGGGTCTTAGCAGCAGTAAGGAAGTTTTGAGTAAACTGAAAAAATAGGGTAACAAGTAAAAAGTTGAATTAGGCAGTGACTTGGATCTCTGACATTCTCTACAAGAAAATGAGAAAAAGGAGTTTATGAAACGTCTTTCTTGAATGTTCCAGCCAGTGGGGGCAACACGCGTTATGGTGGCAATCACACGTTGGACTCTTAAGTGCAATCTGGGGAGTGAATCACCATCTACGATTCATGTGAAAAGAATCATTAAAATAAAAGAATAAGAGCTTAGAATTCAGATAAATTACATGTTAATAACGTTGTGAAGTGGTCAACGGCCTGAAGATTAGAAGAAACCGGAAGGTCGTCTTTGGCTCTCCTGTCCCTGTTTGTTCCTAGTTTCTCCTTGTTGGGCTCTCTGGGGCCCCTCAACGTTGGGATCTGATCCAGTCCCTGTTCCTGAGTTGGGAAGAGAACTGGGCTGGCTCCATGGACTTTTGGACAGCAGCTAAAGGTACCCCAATAGGAAGCCCCGTGGTCTGGTGGAGATTGGACCCAGGGTCACTGCTGGGTCTTGAGAAGTCCCCTGGTCACTGCTGTTCTGTGCACCGGGACCTCTTCCTTCCCTCACTTCTGGTCTCCAGGACGGAGCTTCTGCCTTGGTCTTGTTTCTTCAGTTCAATCTTCTCCCCTGCTTGGTGTCCTCAATCCCCTCCCAGGCCAGAAGCATGTCCAAGTTCTGCCATCCAAGGACAGTCCCTTATAGTGACCACATGTCTGTCTCTCCTCTGAGCATGAACCACACTGGGATTTCCTTCCAGCCCGTCCGTTAGCACATGCAAGTGTTTCTGTGGGACTCCAGGGCTGATCTCAACGTACTCCATCACAGGCTGTGGAGGACAGGAGCGAGGGCCTCAGGAAGGCCAGCCAGGTGACTGCACTGGGTGTAAAGGTAGGCGCCAGGGTGGCTTGAACCACCAGTGGCTTAATGGTGGAGATGGAGAAAACGATTCACCATCTTAGAAACCAGCACCATCATCCAGTTACTCAAGCCAAGGTCCTGGGGGTCATCCTTGATTCCTTTCCTTTCTCAGCCGCATAAGCCATCAGCAAATCCTGTGGACTCCACTTCCATAGCATATCTCAAATCTAACCGTGTCTCACTCTTTCTGCTTCTATACTCGTCACCATTTTGCTCACCTTGACCGTGCATCTGTCTCCTAACTGCGGACCACCCTCCACTGCAGCCCTCCTATGAGTCACCCTTCACACAGCAGTCAACCTAGTCTTGAAAAAGTAAATCCCGCAATGCTACATCTCTCCTCAGAATCCTCCAAAAGCTTCTCATTCTAAGTAGAATAGAATCTCAACTTTTTCTAGTGCTCTGAACAACTGGCCCCATCTTCTTGCCCATCATTCTTCCCCTTGATCATTATACTGCAACACACCTACTTCTGTCTGTTCCTGAAACACCTGAAACTGCTCTCACCCCAGGGCCTTTGCACTTGCCCTGCTCCACAATGTTCTTTGCCCTGTCTCTGCATCTAGGATAAATATCACTGGCTTAAGGCAGTCCTTTCTCATCCCTGATCAGAAGGAGCCTCACCTTCCCGTCACTATCACATCACACTTGTAACACCCTTTCTAGCATTTATCACTTCAAAAATTGTCATTAGGGCTTCCCTGGTGGCACAGTGGTTGAGAGTCCGCCTGCCGATGCAGGGGACATGGGTTTGTGCCCGGGTCTGGGAAGATCCCACATGCCGTGGAGCGGCTCGGCCTGTGAGCCATGGCCGCTGAGCCTGTGCGTCTGGAGCCTGTGCTCCACAGCGGGAGAGGCCACAGCAGTGAGAGGCCCGCGTACCGCAAAAAAAAAAAAAAAAAATTGTCATTAATCTGTTTCTTTTATTTTGCTGTCTTTCTACTGCAAAGTAAAACACAAGCTCAGTGGGAGCAGAGCCCTTGTCCATCCTGTTCATTGCTGTGTCTCAGCACCTTCAGTAATGAATGAATGAGTGAATGAATGAATGAATCTGACTGGATTCAGTGTACCAGTCCTACCTCTCCGATCTTTACGACTCCCAAGTTTCGTTATCCAAAGTATCTTCCATCACTAACCACTTTGAGTAAGCTATAACCTTGATAAGCAAGTCGTTGAACAAATAGTGACTAAGAATCAGAAGTATGTCACTAGGACTCTCCCTCCGGGTGGCAATAACCTAGGGATGATTAACTCATTTTGTATAACTGCCCTTAAAGATATAAGACATTGGGCAAAATATCCTGCTGAAGAACAAATAACATGTCACATTCACCTTTTCTGCTTCACCAATAAGCCCACCAGGTGCCACCGACGGAACTTGTTTTTATGAAATCCTAGCAACCCTGAGGCCCTCACTCAGTCGGGAGTGTGTCCTGGCTCAGCCCTGCCACAGCAGTTGTGAAGGGTCTGCTGCTGCCCGGATGCCTGCTGCACACCTAAACGGCCTCTGTTCCCGGGCTGGCATGGGCTGTGGACACCTCACAGTGCAGAGCTTGTGGGCAGAGGATGGGTGGCTCTGAGAGCCTATAGTCCAGTGATAGAGTTTCTCAACCTGCTGGTCCCTTAAAATACAACAAAAGCAAATGGGTCTGCCCTTCACATAGCACGGCACATAAACATGTCAGAAACAAGACACCACAAATACAGGGGCTTAAATGAGGTGGAATTTTACTGATCCTGGGCGTAACACTCGGAGGAGGTGGTCCAAAGCTGGTTTTGGTGGCTCAGTGATGTTAGGACCTAGGCTCCTCCCATCTTGTTCAGCCCTTGTCCCCCTGGTAGAGGATGACTCACTACCATGTCCACATTCCTTCCTGGGATAGGAGGGAAGAGAAGCAGAGGCACTTCCGTTTAGGGGCACGATTCAGAATTGCGCACTGCAGTCCAGCTTGTTCCCATTGGTCTGGATTGAGTCACATGACTTCATCTAGCTGCAAGGGAGGCTAAGAGGTATAGTCTCTGGCTGGATGAGCCTGTGATAAGAATGGCTACCCACAGGGCAAGCAGAGACTCAGCTACATCCATCCCTGATATACGCCACTCCCCCTGGGCTATTTCCCTGTTGACCAGGGACATTCCTCAGGCTGTCTATCTCTTGCCCTCTCCAAATCAATCTGAAACCTGAACCGGGAACTGTGGATACTAGCTCTGACATTTCCCTAACAATCTCTTCTTCCTATTCTTACTGATCTAATAGGAATGAGCACAATAGTGTCAGCCAGTTGTTTTCCCATCAGATGCCCTCCCCCTGGTATCTTCCTTTCAGTCAATGCTACACCAGGCAGCCCGATACGCTTCCTAATCCATTGCTCTGATTATGTCATTCCCCTGCTCAAAGGCGTTCAGTGCCTCAGCACTGCCCTCAAGATGAAACCTAAACAGCTTGGCATGGCTTTCGTCTGCATCGCCAGCCTTGTCTCCTGCTACCCCACGTCACCTAGCCTGTGAGTCTCAAGACCCAGCCAAGGGAAGGGAAGAGAGTGAGGAGAAAACAACGTAGAAATGTACTGAGGGTTTTTTGAATAATCATTGCTATGGTCTGAATGTTTGTGTGGCCCCCAGATTCATGTGCTGAAACCTAGCCCACCCTGAGATGGTATTTGGAGGCGGGGGATTGGGGAGGTGATTGCATCATGAGGGCCCTGCTTATTTTGCACACGGTCCTTATAGTAGCCTTGTGGTGAGCAGACTCCTGGGTCTTAATCCCTGGGCTGTAACGCTCAGTTTTGGCTGTTTCTCCCTAGAGACTCTAAGCTTCCTGAAGGTCCAGAAAAGCCCCCTTCCACCCAGGGCTTGAGGCTTCCTGGGTGAGGGCAGCACCAGCATCTTTTAGAGGAGTTGCAGGCAGTTTCTTCCAGGCTGGAGAGGCTGAGATTGAAAGGGGCTCCACCAGCTCAGTGGACGTCAGGATCCTGGCTGGCTGACTGCAAGAACCCCTCTTCCTTCCCAGAGATTTCCAGAAGAGGCAGCCAGGCCTGGTCTGTGGCTGTGGTTACTGAATCATGGACTTAACCAGGTGCAAAAGCAGTGGGTGGCCCTCAGAGGGCATGCCTCACATAGCAGGAAACACTCCGGGGCTGGTGAATGGGGCTTGACTCGTGTCACCACACTGAACTTGGAAGGCTTCCTGTGGATTCCAAAGCCTGGATCTGTTCACAGACCCAGCGATCTCCTCACACCACCCGTGTGGATGGTGTGAGCTCCTCCAAAGGGCTCTGAGTTCTTTCCTGGGAATCTATGCATCTTTCAGTGACAACTGGACACAGGCTCTCTGTTACTACCAACTCCAGGGGGCTCAGATACCCCCAGGATGACTAGAGAAGGGGGTGCTTTCTGGGGTCAGATTATAGAGCCACGTTACAGAGGAAGCTACAACAGGAAGTTTGGGCTTTACCACCACCATGGGACCTCCAACAGGGACCTTCACTTCCGATGCCTCGGTTTCTCCCATAAAACAGTGACAGTGCAACCTGCCCTGTCAATTATACAGATACTGGAAGAGCTATGCCCCTGTCTCCTCCCTCTCCCCTCCCCCTCCCTCACATCCACAGATATTTATCAGGTGCCTGCCACGTGCCAGCCCCAGTTCTAGGCAGCCTGGGATACTTTAAAACAAAATAGACAAACATCTCAGCCCTCATGGAGTTTATACATCAGCAGAGAAATACACATGACAGATAAGAAGCATAACAAGTAAGTAAAGTATTGAGTAATTAAAATGACATTGTGGGTAAAGAGGAAAAAAATAAGTGCATTGTGGGTAAAGAGGAAAAAAAAAACTGACAAGGCGAAGAAATCTAAATTAGGAATGACAAAGGGACCTTAAGGTGACTTAGTGCAATGGGTGTCAAATCTTTTTGTCTCAGGATGCCTTTATATTCTTAAAATTTCTTGTTGATATAGATCATATACATTTTTACCATATTAGAAATCAAAACTGAAACATGTTGAAAACATTTATTTATTTAAAAATAATGATGATAGACCTATTACATGTTCACCTGAATAACATTTCTTAATGAAAGGTAACTGAATGCTCTAAAACAACAAAACATTAGTGTGACCCATGGAATTGTTTTACAATTTTGTGAATCTTCTTAATGTCTGGCTTCGTGGAAGGCATTTGGATTCTCATATCTGCTTCTTTCCTTTTTTTAAATTTTATTTATTCATTTTTGGCTGCGTTGGGTCTTCATTGATGCGCGCGGGCTTTCTCTAGTTGCGGCGAGCGGGGGCTACTCTTCGTTGCAGCACAGGCTTTTCATTGCGGTGGCTTCTCTTGTTGCAGAGCATGGGCGCTAGGCGTGAGGGCTTCAGTAGTTGTGGCATGCAGCCTCATTAGTTGTGGCACACGGGCTCTAGAGCGCAGGCTCAGTAGCTGTGGTGCACGGGCTTAGTTGCTCCAAGGCATGTGGGATCTTCCCGGACCAGGGCTCGAACCCGTGTCCCCTGCATTGACAGGCAGATTCTTAACCACTGTGCCACCAGGGACGTCCTCATATCAGCTTCTGAATTCAACCCCTTGCAATATCACGTGTCACTGAAAAGCTCCACTGGACACTCAGGAGAGAGTGAGAATGAAAAAAGCAAATATGTAATTTTTGCTCTCACAGACACTAGGAAAAAGGCTCAGGGACCCATAGGTTCCCTGGAACACACTTTGAGAACTACTGCCCTGTTGTATTCTAATCTCATTTTTTAGATGAGAAAACAGAGATTCCAATGTGAGTTTATGAGGTCTGTCAGCTGATCAGTACCACGTAAGGAGGACCAGATGCACAACTTCTTACCTTAGCCCAAGATTCTCTCCCCAGCGTGTTTGTTGCTTGATAATTTTAATGCAAAGCAAATGCCTAGGTATTTAATTATGTTTAAAATGAAGGCACAACTTTTGTAATAAATACGGTATCAACTCAATGCCACCCACAGCCCAAGGTAAGTCATACGTGCCGGAGAAGCACAGCTGTCAATGGCATGTTTACTACTTCCTCCATCTCACTGGGCTCTGGTTTACACAATGCCCCTTTGTGCTTTCTGAAAGGCCTGTGTGTCTTAAGTGTAGCCTTGGGTACAGTGAGAAGAGTCATTACAACCACAGTAAATATTCCCTTTGATGAATGGAGCAAAGGTGATTTAAGCTGCATCTTGATGGAAGGAGGAGAGGTAATAGGCTGCTCTGTGTCAGCTGGTCACACTTAGAAGAGCTTCTCACCTTCTGGACAGGTGTACTTGACACACCTTGACTTCCGTTCCGGGAGGCCCCAAGTCGACTTAATCACAGCCAACTAGAGTGAATGGATCAACTCCTCTTGTTCTGGGACTGGAGGGACATAGCTACCAATTGGCACCATTTGATCTCTGTTCCAGGAAGGACAAGCCCTTGGAGCAAGTGTGGTCTGAACAAACAGTGCCTTCACCGAGCTTCCCAGGTGTTGTAGGCATTAGTCATCTAGGTGTTATCAAGATGTAGAAAGTCCTGACTGGGTTGGGAGTGAGTCACTGGGCCCCATCAAAGACCAATGAGACAAACAGAAACGAAGCAGAAAAATCAATATAGTGCCCTTCACCCGATGGGCCCGGCAGGGGTTGTGCAAGCAAAGATTTCACCACCTGGAAGGAAGGTGACGTCCCCTGTACCCAGCTGATGGGGCCCAGGGAATTGGTGGGGATCTCTAAGCTGAGGCCCACGACCTGTCATGTTCCTCCACTACGTCTCTGATCTCTTAAGGTGGTCTGTACCCCTTTTAGAATGTAAAAATGTAAAACCAGCCTCATGGGGGTAAGGCGGAGGCATTTCTGGGAAGGAAGAAAGGGAAGGGGGCTTTGTAAGAGAAAGAAATGGGTTGTTATTAGAATTAGGAAGAGTGACTCCAGAGTTCTGAAGTTTATTCCTTTAACGGCTTTAACTAAGGATCTATATTTTAAGATTTCAGTTCCTTGTTTTCTTCAGACGTTTTTGATATCATAAAATAATTTGGTTGATAAGGCTTTTAGAGCCATCATAAATTTGAATTATTAAGTAGTTACCATGTTTACTGAGACTCTAGGGTAAGTTTAAGGTGACATTTAATGTACTGTTCTCTATAAAATAATTCATTTTCATGTTTCCCTTTTCAAATTTTCAACTCTTTGTTCATAAAGCTGTACTATAATTAAGCATAAATGGAGAAAATCTGGGCCTGTAAATACTGTCTCGTGAGAGGGCTGAATACGAATGCCAACTTAAAAAAAAGTCACTGCTTTAAAATCTAGAGAAATGATCTAGACAAAAGTTAGAATACATAACTAATTTTACACCATATTTAATGCTAATGTTAAAAGAACTATTGACTTATTTCTATTGAAATGACATTTAAATACCCTTATCACTCCCACTATAAGAGCTGGACATTCTCATTAGTGACATTCACTCATCTGTATCACTTATGACTGGGGACAGTCACACACCTAAGACCCTGACATTAAGCTCTCTGCATTGGGTCAGTGTTTGGAAGTGTGTAAGGTGAGAAGCTTTGGTTTTGTTCGTGTCTGGGAAAGTTAATACCTATCTTTCCATGTATCCTAAGGACTTGGACCCCTTACTCAATTTAGCATGTTCATCATAACATTCTAGATCTACCTGGATCAGATGCACTATGTTTTGCTCAGTGGTATAATATAGTGAATGAGAACATGCAGCCTTCTTAAATGACACATGTTCTTGCTTCTCCTTATGTCAATTCACTCAGCAGGTAGTAGATGCTCAATAAATACTGAATGAATGTCAGAAACAGATTGTAGAAGAAACAATATATATTACAAAGTCATTAAACCATAAATTTTACAAGGAAATTCCTATCTTGATCAAAAAAAAAAAAAAAAACACTTAACAAAATGGTTGCTTAGTGGTGGATACTCAGGATGAGCAGGAATTTCAGGAGAAACTTGAGAAAAGTTAGGCAGTAAACATCCAGATACAGAGTCCATAACCCGACTGTGTTCCCAGGCATCTGGCTTGGCCCTCACAGGAAAAGATAATATAAGTCCCCCTGGAAGCTCCATCCCCCCAGCCTCGAGGGCCAAGGTGATCACTAAACTCTGCAGCTTTAGGTATTGTTGAAATAAATTACCAGGCCCCAGGTGGAGATGCTCTGGACCCGGGGCTACCACGTCAGCAAACCGCAACATAACTTTGGTGGCCCCGTAAATGCTCTGCTTGACCAGAAACGCAGTGTCTCTGGCCAGCCACTCCCCAAATGCCAAGCCAGCTCTGGGCTCTACACTCAAGTCCTTGTTTTTTATGTTTTATCCTGTAAACGCCGCCTGCCTTCTGCCGCATTTTGCCATTTTCCTAATGGAGACTGTCTGCTTCATGAAGGGTTAAGTAAAATTTGTTGGTATCACCTAAGCTGTCTTTAATCATTTTTTAACAGTACCTTTGGGGCCTGTTAAAGGAGGAGCTAAGACATATTAAAATGTTTTGAGCTTCTTGGAGCAAAAATCTATTCAAATCGTGCAGCACCAGACTGGAAATTGTTCTCAGGCCCCCACCCACTGTCCCCAGAGAAGAAAGATACATATAGAGCGAGTGCGGAGGCAAAGGCAGGAAATCACTGGTTGATTGTAGCGTGAGGCAGAGTTGGCTGTTTGCAATGGGTTGTCCTTAGCTTTTGATTTGGGAACTTTGAGGCGTTTACAGGCTTAGGTTCTGGTTTGCTTATGAAGCTGCCACGGCATCAGGCCACGTCAGACTAATGGCCTCTTTGTTGAATCAATTTAATGGGCCTAAACTGCCGCATTTGGGCTTAGAAACCTATAAAAACTTAATTTTAGGACAGAGCTTTAAAAGAAATAGTTGGCCCCGAAACAGCCACACTTAGACTAATATGCAGTATGCCGGCTTATTTTTTTTAATTTTTTTTGCTACTGGATATTTTAGTTTGCAGTGCACTAGGATGTAATTCAATTCAGTAGCGACCCAGTAGAATTAACTGTTCACACTACACAAAGTGTGAGTTCTGTCTTGGATGTATTTTGAGAGGCAGCCAGACAGTGTGGATTAGATTTTGGTGTGGATCAGATCTTGGCTTTGCCTTTCACTAGCTGTGTGACCTTGGGCTAGGTGTTGACCCTCTCTGGGCCTCAGGCGTAACACGGCGATCGTAACACCTGCCTCAGTGGTGTTGTGAGGGTAAGTAGCCACCCTGATGATTGATTGATGGATCCACCTCCTGTCTATGTATCTATCATCTATCTATCTACCCGTCTATCACACAGTCTGTAGACCAGGCTACAGTGTTTTGGCACAATCTGCGCAGGAAATACAAATGCTGTCATTGACTACACTGCCTCCAAAAATGATTCCATTTTATGCCTTTGTCTCTCTCTCTCTCTCTTTTTAATTGAAGTCTAGTTGATTTACCATGTTGTGCTAGTTTCAGGTGTACAGCACAGTGATTCAGTTATACATATATATATATACTTTTTCAGACTACTTTCCCTTATAGGTTATTATAAAATATTGAGTACAGTTCCCTGTGCTATACTGTAGGTCCTTGTTAGTTATCTATTTTATATATAGGAGTGTGTATATGTTAATCCCAAACTCCTAATTTATCCCTCCCCTCCCCCACTTCCCCTTTGGTAACTGTAAATTTGTTTTCTATATCTGTGGGTCTTTATCTGTTTTGTGAATAAGCTTATTTATAGCTTTTTTTTTTTTTAAGATTCCACATATAAACAATATCATATGATATGTCTTTCTCTCTGATGCCGAAAACTCGGCCTCTAGGCACAAGTACCAAATCAAATCTTGCAGACAGAGTTTTGGGCGAAGAAGAAAAGAACAGCTTTATTGCTTTGCCAGGCAAAGGGGGACACAGTGGGATCACGCCCCTCAAAACTGTGTGTCCCACTTGGGAGAATTTGGTGAGGAGTTTTATAGCAATGGTTGAAGGGCGGGGTTGCTGATAAGATTGGAGTGTGTGCAAGGCCTGTACTCCTTTAATCTGGTCTCAAGTAATCTCTTGATGAGCTTCTCTAGTTCCTTTAATCTGAAGAATGCTACATCTTCCATTAGTTGGGGGTTTTAGTTTTGCAGAAGAGCTCAAAGATATTGTTATGTGCATCCCTTGAGGCAGAACCAGGACCTGCCCCAAGGCTGCACTACTGTTTCTTGCCTGCTCCTCCCCTGTCTCTGCATTCCCTCCCTTCCCTGATTAGCAACTGTTCGAATCTGCCCTTTGGGACTCAGGGAAGGTCATGGAGGCTGGAGCCTGTTCCCTACAAACAAGGAATGGGAGACACGGGAAGGCTTCCATGCCCAGGAGCCCCGCAGGATTCTGCTCAGTTTCATCTTTCTTACTTACCTCACTTAGTATGATAATCTCTAGATCCATCTGTGTTGCCAAAAAATGGCATTATTTCATTCTTTTTTATGGCTAAGTAATATTCCATTGTATATATGTACCACATCTTCTTTATCCATTCCTCTGTTTATGGACATTTAGGTTGCTTCCATGTCCTGGCTATTGTAAATAGTGCTGCAATGAACATTGGGTTGCACGTATCTTTTCGAATTATGGTTTTCTCTGGATATATGTCCAGCAGTCAGCTTGCAGGATCGTACGGTAACTCTATTTTTAGTTTTTTAAGGAACCTCCATACTGTTCTCCATAGTGGCTGCACCAATTTACATTCCCACCAATGGTAGGAGGGTTCCTTTTTCTCCACATCCTCTCCAGCATTTATCTTTTGTAGACTTTATGATGACGGCCATTCTGGCCAGAGGGAGGTGATACCTCCTTGTGATTTTGTGCAAAGTAAGATTGTTTACTTCTCTAATTTGAGAACATCTTAGATGGATGGAAGTTTGAGAATCTAGTAGAACACGGTAAAAATGGAAAACTGAGAACAAACTGTAAGGTACTATTTTCTGGTCTTTGTTCTGTCCTACTGCTGTGTAACAGAGCAGAAATGACTTTTTAAAAGTTCAGTTTAATTGTATTGGACAGTGAAATGAATCAACCTACGGTTTTAAGTAAGTGATTATGGCCCCCAAGCTGTGGGTAGCCACTTGGGCACACAGCCCGTTTCTTACTCTATTAAAATGGAACTCTGAAGTTCTGAGCCTCCCTTTACTGTAGTGGGAAGGATTGATGGGACAATGTTTGCTCAGAGCCGGGCTGGAGGAAATGCTTTTAACAAAGCCTGTTTCTTCCTTCTCTGAAGACCTTCTTTAAATTATGTAAATAGAAACTATTTTGATTTAAATAAAACTGCTGCTTGGTTAGCAATGAGGGATGTTTCTGGCAGCCCAAGGCAGACCATCGGGTAAAAATGAATTACAGTCCTGAAAGCCTTCCTCTTTGATAAGTACTTGATCAGGCTGATAACCTTCCAGAGAGAGGGTTCTCTCTCTTTTTCCTAAAGAACCAAATCTGACTAATGCACACTCAATTTAAGATGCCAAATGAATCCCTTACATTTAAAAGTTTTCTATCTACGATTTCAGACTTAAGATGGTGGATCAGAGCCCTGCAGCCATTCAGTCAGTAAAGCTGGAAATTCTGGGCAAGCGTTTTCCTTTCTAACTGGGACTCTTTCTGCAGGTCTCTCTCTTAAGTATCACCTTACAGGGAGGACCTTTCTGACCTCAGGCTAGGTTCCATTCTGAGCAAAGTGACCCAGGAAGGCTTCTGGCAGTGGGTGGTGGAACAGATGCTCAGGACCACTGGGGTGTTCCAAATACTAGCTCCTTTTCCTACAGGCAGATTCTTCATCCTGGCTTTTTCCCCAGATGGATGAGTGATGCCCACCGACAGGCCAACTTCCCACAGAGGTCTGGCTTCGGTTATGCAGCAACACCTTTCTTCTAGTTCCCGTCATGTCAGATCGTGAAAGCCAGGGAGACAGATCTGAACCCCGGCACTTCACTCAGTGCTCCATTCCTGGCTTCAGATGCTCACCACCAAGTGCTACACAGAACCCACCATGATCCTGTTAATTTCACCCTTTGTGAGGTTCTTGCCTTTCTCGGGAGAATTAATGCAGATTTACACACAACACAAGGAACTGGGTGGGGTCTTAACAGTTGTCTCCTGAGCACACAGCAAGAGGCATGGAGGTCCGGGCTGGCCTGGAGGTGGTGGATCGGCAGTGAGGTGAGCAAACTCTCATTCTAGAAACATCTTTCTGACTACTGTGTGGAGAACAGATGAAGGGGGGAAGCTTGTTGCCATGAGGCCAGGTTAGAAGAGGGCTGTGAGGTAAGGGAAATGGAGATGCAAAGGAGCATTTCTGAGTCCACGTCGAGAGAGCAAGTTCTTTATTGTGGAGATTGGTAAGAAGAAACCTTCAATTGAGAAGTACCACCCCACATGACAGGTTACAAAACAACTGAAAATGGTGGTTAAAATAACCAAAACAGCTAAACGTGTGTGGAAATAACAAAGACTGCAAAGGCTATTTATTTCTAGCTGGTGGCAGCAAGGAAGTTGGCCACCGTCTCTTACTTCTCTTGAGCCCCCTTGCCTGACCGAACAGCTATAGAAGGACCACAGAACCATGACTATAGATTCACCTTCTTGTCAAGCATGCACAGAATATTTACCTACATTGTACACATACTGGGCTAAAAGACAAGCCTCAACCAATTTCAAACGATTGGTAAATTGGAGTCCACGTTTTCTGGCTACAATGCTATTACATGGGAAATCAATAACAAAAAGGTAACTAGAAGAAAACCCATGTGACTGGAGTTGAAGAAACACAGTTATACATAATTTATGGATGTACAGGTCAAAGGTGGTGTCTTTGTCTGCTATAGTTTCCATCACAAAGTACCACAGATCAGGTGACTGAAACAACAAAATGTTACCCTTTCTCACATCTTTCTACTGGTTAGTTAGTTTTATCCAAATACATTGAATCTATTTTATTTTATTTACATAATTTTATGTGTCAACTTAACTGGGCTAAGGAATGCCTAGATAGCTGATAACACATTACTTCTGAGTGTATCTGTGAGGGTGTTTCTGGAAGAGATTAGCATTGATTCAGTAGAGTGAGCCAGAGATTCGCCCTCACCAATGGGCAGGCATCATCCAATCCATTAAGGGCCTGACCAGAACAAAAAGATAGAGGAAGGGCAAATTCTCTCTCTCTTCTTCAGCTGGGACATCCATCTCTCCTGCCCTCGGACCTCAGAACTTCTGGACTTCAGACTGAATTTTACCACAGGTTTTTCTGGTTTTTCAGCTTGCAGATGGCATATTGTAAGACTTCTCAGCCTCCAAAATTGTGAGCCAATTCCCATAATAGATTTCCTCTTATATGTCTGTATATATCCAATTGGTCCTGTTTTTCCAGAAAACCCTGAGTACGACACATATTATTTTGCTTGAGTTACCCAGAGTTGGTTTTGCTACTGACACTCCCAGAACGACAACTAACTTGAATTTTCATCTCTGCTCAACCACTTAATAGCCGTATGACCCCATGTTAGGAACTTAACCTCTCTGAGATTTAAGTTTCTCATCTGCGAAAGAAGCATAATAATAAAAACAAGCAATGCAAAAAATGTTGAGAAGATTAAATTAGACAAAACATGTAAGTGGAAATATCCATCCTTGAATCTCAAAAGGGAGCTGTAGTTCAATAGGGCAGAGGAATAATTATTATGTATCAGTAGAATGAGCACCACGATTCTAAGCTAGATTTTATGCTGAATATCAACAAGAATAGCTGACTATACTTCCCTTCAGAATTGCCAGAGAGGAGAGAACTTCTCCTGGCATAAATTCGAGGAATTCACAACGTCTTTTCCTGGAAGCTAGATGATATAACTCTCTTGCTATGACCTGACTCTCAAGAAGAACAAAGCAGTTAGTCATCGCTACTACTCCGTCAAGCTCCTGAATATATTTGAATAAATGGGAAAAAAGTCCTTACCTTACACTACATACGTTGCCAGTTCTTTTTAAACTTTCCCTTTGAGTGTCACTCTCAGGATGCCATCTTTGTTAGCTATTCTCTTTGTACTTGTCTCTTTTGTATCGGTTGTTAGAGTTGTTTGTATTAGTTGTTTATGTTTATAAAAACTTGATGGGAGGGTAATAATATGTTTCAGAATGTCAGAGTTTATTAATAGTATGATTCCTGTTGTTAGAACTGCTTTCTATACAATTGGTGTTACTTTTCTCATTAGTGTTGTCCCAGTGTTATTTCTAGCAGTTCCTTCTCTTTCATTTAAAAAAACATTAACAACAACAACAACAATTTATTTTCACACAGTTCTGGAGGCCAGAAGTCCAAGAACAAGGTGTTCGCAGGTTTGGTTTCTCCTGAGGCCCCTCTCCTAGGTTGGCAAATAGTTGCCTACTTTCTGTGTCTTCACCTGATCACCTCTTCATCTGTGCGTCTGTGTCCTAATCACCTGTTCTTAAAAGGACACCAGTTCTTATAAGGATTAAGTAACACCCTAATGACTCTATTTTAACCCAGTTACCTCTTTACAGAATCTATCCCCAAATACTGTCACATTCTGTACTAGAGGTTAGGGTTTCAGCATATGAATTTTGAGGGGACACAATTCAGCCCAAAGAGATGACCAGAAATTCTTTGCCATTTCTCCCATCCAGAGGCAGGATCTGTGTCCCTTCCAATGATTCTGGGAGGTCTCTGTGGTTGTTTCGAGCAAGAAAATATGGCTGAAGTGGTGCTGGGCCAGTTTCCAGGTCTGAACCTTAGACTAGCAGTTTCCTTCCTCTTAGAGCACTCTCTCTGGGAACCCTGAGCCACCTTGAATTAGTCCAACCATCCTGAGACTACTGTGTGGCAGATGCCATGTGTGGACATACCAGCCAACAGTCTCACCTGAGCCTACCCTTCCCTCCCAAGATGCAAAACATGTATGGGGGGGCTGTCTTGGACCCTCCAGACCAGTCCATTTACCAGCTGAATACCACCAGTTACCTCAGTCAACACTGAGGGGAGCAAAAGAGTCACCCAGCTGAAAGTTGCCCAAATTCATGACCCACAAACTGGTGAGAGAAAATAAAATGATTGATGTTTTAAGCTGCTGTTCTTTTTTTTTTTTTTTAATGCAGCAATAGATAACCAAAGCAAAATGTCAAAGGAGAAATCATAATGGAAATTAGAAAATATTCACAACTGAACGACTAGGAATATACTAAATATTAAAACTTGGGGGATGCAGTTAAAGCAGAACTTGGAAGTATGTTCATCGTTTTAAATGCTCACATTGAGGGGAAAAAGGCTGAAAACAAATGAGTTAAATATTCATCTTAATATTACAAGAGAAAGAACAGCAAAATAAATAAACTTAGGATCCAAACTTGCAGATTAGATCTTCAAGAAGTCAGTGGGACCCCTGACACTGCCAGATTTTGTGTGTATGTGGGAGAGAGTCCACATATCTCGACAGATTTGCAAAGTTTCTCTGGGCTGGTCGCACAGATTTTTGTGACTTCTTTATTTAGTTTCCTTAATTGCTGCAGCCACTGTGGCTGTGGCTCTGGGGGTTACTTCTTTTACGTGTGTCTCTGTGTTTGCACTGTTTTTCATTTCTCTTTCTCGGACAGAGATGATGACGATCTTAATATAATCATAAAAAGTAATGCAGGCAGCCTATGGTGCTGTTCATTTTGCTCAGGTCTGTCCCCTGGTATGGGTTCTCAAACCTGGCCCACTCTTGGTCACCATTAATATCCGTGTCCCTAAAAGGCTCTAATGGTACATCCTGGCCACATTGGTCCTCAAAGCCCATCTTCTTTTGGCTACCTGACTTTGGCTACCATCCTGACATTGAGTACCCCCCAGGATCTGGCCACCGTCCACCTTCAGAGTCCTCCATTCAGGACGCACCTGGACACATCATATACTTTCTAGTCTTTACTTCTTGTCCTGCCCTGCACATGGCCCATGAGTTCTTCCCACTACACACTATCTCTTGTGCACTGGTAAGAAGGAGGCTCAGGGGAGTGGAAGGATGGGGCGACTCTAAACTCAGTTTGACCCAAGTTTAAATTATGGCCCTACATCTTACTTGTGTGTCACCCTGGGCACATGATCATACCTATTTCCAATTCCTCACATTGCTATTGTGAAGGAATATGAAAGGAACTGTTCCTCAAAAAGTTCAACATAGAGTTACCATATTAACCAGCAATTCCACTCCTAGGTATGTACCCAAGGGAAATGAAAAAGTATGTCCATACAGAGACATGAACATGAATGTTTATGGCAGCATTATTCATAAGAGTCAAAAGATGGAAACAACCCAAATGCCCATCAAAAGACAAATTGATAAAGGCCAATTGTGATGTATACATACAATGGAACATCATCGTTCAGTCATAAAAAGGAATGAAGTACAACATAGATGAACCCTGGAAATATTATGTTAAGTGAAAGAAGCCAGTCACGAAAGATCCCATATTGCATGACTTTTTTTCATATGAAATGTCCGGAATAAGCAAGTTTATAAGTAAGCAAGTTTATAGAGGCAGAATGTAGATTAATGGTTGCTTATGACTGGTGGGACTGGAGGGATAATGGAGTGATAGATAATGAGAACCAGGTTTTCTTGAGGTAATGTAAATACAGTTGACCATTGAACAACATGGGGGTTGGGGTGCTGACCCTCTGTGGTCTTGAAAATCCGAATGTAATTTATAGTCAGCTCTCTGTATATGCGGTTACTCATATCTCTGGTTCCTCCACTATCCACAGTTTCAATTCCGTGGATTCAACTGACCAAGGATCACGTGGTACTATAGTATTTACTGTTGAAAAAACTCCGGGTATAATTGGACCTGCACAGTTCAAACTCATGTTGTTCAAGGTCAATTTTATTCTAACAAAGAAGCCAGACACAAAAGGTCACATATTGTATGATTTCATTCATATGAAATGTCTAGAAGAGGCAAATCCATAAAGAAAGAGCAGATCAGTGGTTTCTAGGGGGTGCGGGGGGAGGAGTGAACAGAGAGTCACTGTTTGATGAGAACTGGGTATTTTTCTGGGGTGATGAAAAAGACTTGAAACTAGAGAGAGGTGGTGGCTACGAAGCATTTAGTGAATGTACTCAATGCCACTGAATTGTAGACTCTAAAATGGCTAATTTATGTTATGTGAATTTCACCTCAACTGAAAAAAAAGATGAAAGGAATCAATGGTACATGATAAGTGGCGATGACTATTAACCACAGTTATTACTACCAGTGTCCTTTCTGCCCCATAACCAGCAGGCCTGTTTTTTTGTTTTTCCATTTATTTTTATTTTTTTAATTGAAGTATAGTTGATTTTCAGGTGAACAGCAAAGTGATTCAGTTACACACACACACACACACACACACACACACACACACACACACACATACGCATATGTATGTATATGTTCTTTTTCAGATTCTTTTCCATTATAGCTTATTACAAGATATTGAATATAGTTCCCTGTGCTATACAGTAGGACCTTGTTTATCTACCAGCAGACTTATTTTAAGGGTCTCCCTCACTTCTGAAGGAGCCATAATGCATTATATCACATATATTAAAATGTACTCATTTCCCATCTTAAATGTTTCTTGAATGTAAAATAACCTGAGAAGATGTTTTTAAAAAATAACATTGCTTCCAAAATGAGCTGGCTGCAAGTAGCTACTTTAATCTATTGTGCATAGTTGAGAATTCTGTATTCTGGTAAATTGAGAAAATCTAGCTCACAAATTGTTTTAAAACATAGTGGAATTTGTACCTATTCGAAATTCAACAAGTAATGAATTGAGATAGCATTACAGTTTGTAGAGATTCAATGAAACAATTTGGATTTCATAATTTTCCTCTCTCATCTAGGCTTTCAAACATTTTCACAGGCCCCTCAAAAAGTTCTCAGCTAAAAGTTTAAGCCCAAGATACCTAGTGGATAAATCAGTCTGAGAGCCAGGTTCCATTCTGGTGTCTCTTCTGTACTATGCAAAGAATCCTGACAGAGTCCAAGTAGTGTTTTGATGGGTGAGGCCAAATTAGGATGTCTATAGGTTTGGGAGGTTTGGCAGGTATTTCGATGTGGGAGGAAGCTTGATTATGAAATAAGCATCATGAAGTAATGGTGTAGGATGAATATGAACAGCAAGATGAGGGTTTTAAAGCAGGATACGCCAAAGAGTCTCAGAGAATAAACGATCCTTGATACAATCTATTGAAGAGTGGGACAGCTTGATGTTTATTTAAATGGATTTTTCTGGGAAGTTCCTGGAATCAACAATAAAAGCTAGTAACTTCTACTTTCCAGGGCACAGTGGGATGGTGCAGTCATGTGAGGGAGGGCTGATGAACAGTGAAGCCACGTCTGCGTAGACAGGAACCTGTGTGGGTGTAGATGTTTCTGCTCCTGGAGATAATCTGAGGCTATGTCACGGAGCACTTTAAATAATATTTGAAAGAATTTAAATTTTATTTGAATGAAAATGACAGAACCAGAGCTTGTATTGGAGGATGAACATGGCAGCAGGTTGGAATGGAGACAAGATCAAAGGCCAAGCAGCCGACAAGGTGGATAGTGAAATAGTTCAGGTGGGAGGCCATGAGAACTTCCTAGAGACACTGTAGCCTTTACTGTCCACGTTGTCATTCATCCAGAAAATATTCTACTGGGTGGCAAGCACTGCTCTCCACGCTGGGGCTCTTGGGGACAAGTACAGGCAAGGACCTGTTTTTGTCCTGCAATGAACATGTGTAGGATGAGTGATGTCATGCCTTCTGAGTCCAAGACCCTGATTGCTTTACAGGTTAAAGTCTCACCAGCCTCAAATTCAAAGTCCTGGGTATTCATCTCCTACAGCTAGTATAACAGATTACTGCAAACTTAGTGGCTCAAAACAACACACGTTTATTCTTTTCCAGTACTGGAGGTCAGAAGATCTAAAATCCAGGTGTTGGCAGGGCTGCATTCCTAGTGGAGACTCTAGTGGAGAATCTGTTTCTTGGTCTTCTCTGGCTTCTACAGGTCATGCACATTCCTTGGCTAATGGTCCCTCTTCCGTCTTCAAGGCATAGGGTCATAGCATAGCACCTTGAAATCTCTCTCTCTGACCTTGGCTTCCCTTGTGATAGGTCCTTCTCTGAGACAGAGATTCCTGCTTCGCTCTTATAAAGACTTCTGTGATTACCTTTAGGTTCCACCTGGATGATCCAGGATAATATCCCCATCTCGAGGTCTTTAACTTAATCACATCTGTAAAAGTCCCTTTTGCCATGGAAGGCAACATTCATAGTTTTGGGGATTAGGGCTTGAACACCCTTGGGGAGCCATCGTTCTACCACCCATACCCTCCAAGTATAGATCTCATTCTTCTTGAGTCTTCTCACTCCCTTGAGCCTTCTTCTCTACTTCCCAATGGAAGTTTCCACTCCAGCCAAGCTGGTGTTCTCACAGTCTTGGCCTCCAGATTTTCTTATAATGACCTTACCCCTTTCTTGACTTTTCCATGTTCTCATCATCTTTTAGGGCCTCTGGAAGCCCACCTCATCCAGGAATCCCTCTTCGACCATTGTAGCCCATCTCTTCCTCCTCTTCCTCAGATATCTCTCATTCATTGTAAACATAAGATCCTGTTAGCTCTTTTATGTCTCTGTCTTATCTCTTTTAGGGCAGAGACTGAGCCTCAGCCACTGCTGGTTTAATTAAATAAATTTCAGAGCAACGCATTATTTTACCTAGTGAGGAAAGAGCCATGAGGCATTCATGTGGTGTCAGTAACCAAATAAATGAAGACATACAGTGTGGAAATTGTGAGCAGTCTGTCCTTCATTGAACGGAATGAATGAGAACAAGGTGTGTCTGCCAATGGGCTTGGTTCAGCTTTCAAAAAGAAACCCCTGGTCCCCGACTCTTGGGTCACTGAATTACTAGGGTGGGCTGTGGAATCTCACTCTTGGCTGTCTTTAGGAATAGGGTTACAGACTACCCCTCAAGGATGACCTGGGTGCAGCTGTGTTTACTTAGAAACAGGGAGTGGACTGAATAACACTTTTGCTCTAGGAATGTATGTGAATCAGGTCCAGAGTGAGCATCACCGCACTACTTTCATTCCCCACTTCTCTTTCTCTTCCCAACTGTGACCTTTTGGGACTGATTTTGAACTACACACCTGATCGGGAAAAAAAATCTGAAAAAGAATTTACCCGTAAGCACCCTGCTCAATGGTATCCATCTATACTTCTCAGAACTAGATGCATCAGTCAGGTAATAAATGCTAGCTGCTGTAACATTGTCTTACCATCATAAAGATCTGCTTTCCCTCCTCCACAGTCTGATGCAGGCTGGGCAGCTCTCCTGGGCTCTCCTCCAAGTGGTAGCCCAGGAATCCAGTCTCCTTATATCTTGTGAAGCCATCATCTTCACGCATAACCTCTAGGGTCATGATGGAAGAAGGGCATGCATCAGAGTTCGTGCAGGGAGCTTTAAGGCCAAGCCATAACTCCAAGACCTTCTGCCCACTTTCCATTGGCCAGAACCCAGTGAAATGGCCAACCTAACCACAAGGGAGGCCGGGAAATGCATCCTCCTGTGTGCCCAGGCTGAGGACATGCAACTATGAATATCTTGCCTCACCCACCTCTACTACAGCCTGTCCACACAGACCAAGCATCACCTGTGACCGCATCTGAATGTTTGATTAATATGACATTTTATCCCAATACTCACAGATGTCTAGCAGCAAGGAGACCAAATCTTCAGATCACTGACTGGTGACGGTATTATATCAACACAGTTAGAGATGCTTCTGCAACTCTTGACAATGTGCTCAGCCTGTGCAGGCAACCCAGAGGTAATTTCCTATAAATAATACTGCCCGGCAGAAGACCTAAATAGACATTTCTCCAAAGGACATACAGATGGCCAACAGACACATGAAAAGATGTTCAACATCTCTAATTATTAGAGAAATGCAAATCAACACCACAAATGAGGTATAACCCCACACTAGTCAGAATGGGCTTCATTAAATGTCTATAAATAACAAATGCTAGAGAGGGTGTGGAGAAAAGGGAACCCTCCCACACTGTTGGTGGGAATGTGAATTGGTACAGCCACTATGGAGAACAGTATGGAGGTTCCTTAAAAAACTGAAAATAGAACTACCATATGATCCAACAATCCCACTCCTGGGCATATACCCAGACAAAACTATAATTTGAAAAGACACATGCTCCCCAGTGTTCACAGCAGCACTATTTACAATAGGCAAGACATGGAAGCAACTTAAATGTCCATCAAAATATGAATGGATAAAGAAGATGTGGTATGTGTGTATATATATATATATATATATATATATATATATATATATATAAAATGGAATATTATTCAGCCATAAAAAAGAATGAAATACTGCCATTTACAGCAACATGGATGGACCTAGAGATTATCAGACCTAGAGATTATCATACTAAGTGAAGTAAGTCAGACAGAGAGAGATTACATGTGGAATCTAAAATATGATACAAATGAACTTATATACAAAACAAAAGCAGACTCACAGATATAGAGAACAGACTTGTGGTTACTAAAAGGGAAGGGAGGGGAGAGATAATTTAGGAGTTTAGGATTAACATATACACACTACTATATATAAAATAGATAATCAAAAAGGGCCTACTGTATAGCACAGGGAACTATATTTAATACCTTGTAATAACTGTAATGGAAAAGAATGAAAAATTCTATCTAGATATCTATATATCACAATATAAATATCTATATCTATATCCATATCTGTATTGTGATTGGGGCTTTGTTTTGACTTTCTTTTCTTACAGTTTGAGAAAGAACCATGTTCCAGGTCATTTGGCTTCATGACAAATGAAACGAAAGTGGGGCTTTTCTACCTTAAACCTCAGCCAGCCTGTGTGTCCACACCTGCATATGGTCAGCAAGGCTGCCATGCCCTCAAGGTCAGGGGTGCCAGCCCTGTCTCCTGTGTCCACTGACTGGATGGGGAGGGGACTGGCAAAGACGACCCCTGGGGGGTTTTCCAGCCTGTTTTGACCTCCAGCTCTGGCCCCCCATCTCAGTCCTCAGCCCCTGCAAAGTAGCCACAGTTTCCTTCTGGGGAAACCTCCATCCAAGGGCAGTTTTCTTTGCCACACACTCCTGGAAGGAAGGGAACCTGCTTTGCAGAGTCTGGTAGAATTTTTTACCATATAAAGGGTAGTAGAGTCAAAAATCCATACTTGTCTTCTGTCTCTAATTCCTTTGGAGTTTTAAATGCTTTACGACATCGCTCACATTCAGGGAGGGAATGCATGTGAAAATGTTTCCTAGCACAGTGCCTGACATGCAAAAAATGTGAATTGCTCTATTTATAAATGACCTTTCTGCCTGGTTCTAGTTTTCTTGATAATCTCACTGAGAGTATCCTTCCCACTGAAATGTGGATTCGTTTATCAACTTTCTGATCAGTTCTTGCCCCAGGAGAATGAGAGGCAGGCCTGCTGCCAGTGAGGACTGTGGTCCTACAGCCGCTCTCACTCCAGAATCCGGCCGGCTCCTAGATTCTTCTCCCACTGACGTCAGCATGACTGACCCCAAATTCCCAGTGACTTATTTCCCAACGCCTCCCACTTAGTACTCCCTGAAATAATATTCTGAGGCAGTCCAAGTCCAGGAGGCTTCCAGAATGTTCTTCAAATTAATCAATGAATACCATGAGAATGTGTGAGTAGGAGAACGTATCACGACACAGGCTAGCGGACGCTCTTCTCGACTGTGTGCTGTTCACACATCTGCTTCTGTGGCACAAAACAACATATTCTCTCTTCCACCCTTTACTGTCACAGCTCAGTGAAGATTCACCTATTGGAGAAAAAAAATAAAAGGAAGCCAGGATGTCTTTGAACTTAACTGTTTTATGTGTTTTCTTAACATTTTGGTCTGGGACATCTGTCTTTGCTTAAAAGCACATCTATTTATATCAACAACTGTTTACATTGAGTCCTGGGAGACTGATTCACACAGATGTTGCATGACGTGGGTTTTTAATACAATTCACTTTGAAGAAATGTGGCATTCATTTCTAGCCCACTCCCTCCCCCAGTCAAGTTAAATCTTAGAAATTTTCAAACCTTAGATTTCTGTGTACACAACGTACATCCTTTTGTCTTTTATAACACTCGACTCACATTATTGTGTGATGGATGGTCAAATGAATGATTTTTGTATTACGAGGGCTGGAGGACGGTACTCCTGTGGGAGCTGGCTTGCTTAGAAGACTGGTCATGGGATTACTCGTTTAAATAGAGACCAGCATGAAGGCTGGGAACTGCATTTCCAGGGATGTTTATACAACCACTGCCTTGGCATGGAGCATGGGGCCTGGGCAGATTGGAAGTGGGTAGGGAAGGCTGAGGCTGGCATTATGGAGTGCGACAATGCCAACGAATCAGCCACTGATGGAGTTGGAGAAGGAAAGACCCAGGGTGAAACCGCCCTCCGCTGCATTTGAAAGCCACGCTCAGGCAGTGAGGTTTCTTGCACACAGCAGACTAAGTCTTCTGGTCTCCTCTCCATAGGGCTCTGCTGGCTTCAGGTGGGAGGGCTTCCTGCTTTCGGGGGCCCTGGGAGGTCTGCACTGCTTTTCAGGGAAGCAGATTCACTAACAGAATCCTGTTCTGTGTATTGTCTGTTCGATTCTTCTTCTTGCTGCCTTGTCTTTATCTTGTCCCATATGCATCCCATTCACCGGTGGCACACAGGAGATTTAATCCTATTCAACGCATCTTTGTCTTGTATTTGTGTCTAAAGAGGTTCCTATTGATGGGATATAATTTATGAAGCCATTTCTTCCTTATTCTGTGAAATGACCTATGGAGTCTATATGCACAAGGGCCTCTTTTCTTGGAGGATATTTTCAACTGAATCAAGCCCACTTAAAGTGAATTTAATTAGGATGGGGAACACGATTTCACAGAACCAGTGGGAGGAAATGGATAACTGGGACATCATCTTGAAAATAAACCTTTAAAAAATGACGAAAATAAATAATTGTTTTTTTATTAATACATTTAAAGTAACAATTGCAACATCAGCTTTCACCACACACTGAACAATTCCAGTAGTTCCTCAGTCGTGTTCTTTAACTTCAGGAAACTTATTATCCCAGGCAAGGTTTGAATTTCTACTTTGTCATCAGCTTGCATTGTTTTTGCACATTGTTTTCTGGTGGTTTCAGTATTTGTCTGTTATATATGAGACTGGTGTAGACACTGACACAATAGTCCGCAGTCAAGGCTGGTGTTGGGTGTGGAGGGATTTGAGTGTCATCTACTTCTCCAAGTTCATTAGAGAATATTTAAGGATTATGATTAATTTGGCTTTGCTCTGCAACATGGGCCTAATTCTAAGTTCAGGAGGAATACCCTGATTTTAAAAATGACCCCTCGTTGATACATATTGGTGTTTATTGTGAACAAGGCACGTTATTCCCATTAATTCATCTGAGCCTCACAATGACTCAGTAATTTATGTGTGACTGCCCCGTTTTATAGATGCAAAAATCAGAGGCTCAGAGAGGTTGACTAATGCACCTGATGTCACACAGTGGATAATGGAGGAGATGATATCCACCCTAACTTCTCTACACAGTTCATCCAAGTCAACTGTCCTGGGTGGCCAAATAGGTAAGGGTCAAATCTAACCACTGACAGTAACCAGCCTTCGCTTTTCCTCCTCCAGACCTCTGACCTGGACTAAAAGGAACCCCTCCCAATTCAGCTGAAAGGTAAGGCCAATGGTGGAAGCTGGTATAGGCCATGCACGTCTGAAACAGTACATAACTTAAATTCTATGTGCCTCTGTTATAATCCAGTCCAATTCTCGCACTGTCACGGAGCATCTATCTGTACTTCAGAGCATCAGAAACATATTCTCGCAAGGAATAACTTTCCAAGAACAACAGAAACCCTGCCTGGCAGTGATTGTCTCTACACACTATGTATATTTTGTTGCTGGATTCGAACTAGCTGACATCTCCTCTGACGAAGGCACTGCAGGAACATCACAGCTATGACAGTTTTCTGATGAACTTTCCAACAGTATTTTGCAGCGTCTTTGTTGCAAAGATCAGGCAGTCTGCAGCCGGGCACTGAGGACGATTTTTACTTGCTCTGACTGTGTTCTGTGAAAGACTCTGGTAAAAATGTCAAATCCTTCCTCGATGGTGAATGTACAATGTGGACTCTGCATGAGCAGGTGGGAGGGAGCGGAGTCACGGGGTGCTTGTTATGGCGGCCCCTGATTGGCTCCTGGGATGCATGGCCCCGCCCATGGGGAGTGACGCTGAGTGAGGTAATGGTTCAGAGCAAGGAAATCAGGTCTCCAATACAAATCGGACTGTTGCAAGTGAGTTCTCCAAGCAGGTGAACCTAAAGCCCGGCCTGCAGAGATCTCGTGCTGGCCAAATTGCTGTTCCCACCTTCGGTTTCCTCACTTCTAATGTAAAAAATAGCAACACCGGGATCCTGGAAGTATTCTAGAGTCAGGTGAGATTTATCTGGATAAAGGATGTGAGAGTGTGCTGTTAGTGATAAAAAGCTGATTTCTAGGGAAGGGCTGGTGAGTAGTGATCACACTTTGCACAGAAAGTGATTTTTTTTTTAAATTTAAGATTAGAACTTCTTTAATGATAATATCATGTTGCCATGTTCGAAGACACTCTTTTGGAAGAAGATATCTGGGCATACAAATCCGAAAGAAAATCAAAACCAGTACATTCTGACTTAGAGCTTCAAGGAAACAAAGCTTCTGTGAACCTGACAACTGAGAATTGAACTTCTGAGACTGACGCTAGACTGTATCTTAAATGACTCTAATAAACAACCCTCTCACCATCATAGTTACCAGAAGGGTAACTTATATGATATGTTTAAGTTTGAGGTACACTATTATTCCATTGCAAACACCTATTTAATGAACTAGATTCCAAGCGTTGTTAATCGTTCGTGTAGGGTGTATATTTGGATGTGATGTATCTGCAATTAGGTTTAACTAAAACCACCCACTTAGAGCATGCTGAAAGACCAGGATTTAAAAACAGGAGCTGAATGATTAGAGTCATTAATGGGCACTGATTATTTAGTTTATGAAGGCTTAAAAATAAATAAGGATCAGCAGGTTTCTCATTTCTAATGGAAACACAGAGGACAGAGCAAAGCTACTTTGGAGGGACCCCCTCATTATAAGACCGAGAATGGCTATCGTTCTGCATTTTCCTCCAAAACATCTTCATCAGGCTTCTGTGAGTCGATACTGTGTCCTGTGAGGGTTAGAGGAAAGCCCTGCTCCTGGGGCAGAACGAGGACAGCCAGTGGGGGCTGGAGTCAGCCTCCCCGGACCCCTGGGTGGAGCCTTCGAGCTGGGTCTGAACTGCACAGTGCTGGGTGGCAGCCCTCATTCCCTCAGAGGCCTCGTGGAACTGATTCTCTGTCATCTCTGGTCCTGTGGTTACTGCATGGATTTTTCTAAGGCCACTGTGAACCTATTGATGAAACTCCTGGCTCACTCACTGTCTATGACTCCCTGCCCTTAAGTAAACAGTTTAAGTACACGATGCTGCTGCTGTCTGTCTGAGACATGCTACATTCTTTTGCCTCACTGGGGGGCTTAAAGAGCTTCAGATGACTTACTAAAAGACAGTGGTGACTTTGAAAGCACGTGTGAGGCAATGAGATACGCAACCTGTACTAATACCCAAGGTGACCTCAGGAGTACAAAATCCATAGCTGTTCCTGGGTGGGGTGGAGGTAGAGTGGTGACAAGTTAAACTCATGCAGGGCTCCAGAGACTAATACCTATGGCTGGTACCCAGTGATAAAAGGGGAGATTTTTCTGGCCGTGATTTTTTCCTAGGCTTGAACTGGACTGTATTCACAAAAATCCAGCATAAGTGGGGTGTATGTGTGTGTGTGTGTGTCCTATTAGGCAACTAACCACAGACGAGGCTGAGTTTCTATTCCTTCGCTCTATGATGGAAATCATTTTAAACCATGTTCCCCAGGCTCGGAGTGTCATTTCAAGCTACGAGTAGGTTTATTGTGAGGTACACAATGGTGCCCGGATCAGCTCCCTGAGAATCAGCCTTCCCCTCCAGCGTCTGAACTCATGTCTTGCCCGCCTAGAAATCCTGTTCTGTGTTTTGGGTACCACTGTTTACCCTTACTTCATAGTTTTACAAGTGCAGTAAATCTCATTCGAAAGTTTCACTCCAACTTTTTTGGTGGGAGAGTCAGGGAGCAGAGTTTGGATTGGTTTAGATTCACAAGAAAATGGTATGAATCTGTTCTGGATGTGTTTATGAAGTTGGTTAAATAGGATTTCATACCCATTATAAGACAAAAAGCAATCCCTTTAGAAAAGCTGTAACACAGGGCTTCTCAGCCGCATCAGTTCTGACACTTTGTGCTGGATTATTTTTCGTCATTGGGGGCTGTCCTATATGTTGTAGAATGTTGAGCATCAACCCTGACCTCCACCCACGAATGCCAGTACCCCTCTTTCCTCCCCCCCACCCCAGGGTGACATTCAAAGCTGTTTCCAGGCATTGCCACACGTCCCCTGCGGGGGGTTGAGGGGCAAAATTGCCCTGGTTGAGAACCTCATATAACATGATTTATCAGGGTAGGGAAAATTCATTCTGCCCTTCTCCGTGTCTAAAATATCTTGAATTTTGTTTTTCTAAGGTTCTCAAGGAATTACTGAATCTCAGGATTGTTTATCCTCTTCAAGAAGATAAAGTCTTTTACTTTATTAAACACTTTTTTGGGTCACATTTTTGTTTTTCTATGCAATTTACCTCCTTGAATTTTAACGTTTAGGAATGAAATTGTATATTAGCCATCCTCACACTAGGTAAATTAGGTCTACCTTCTACTTGACCTGAGATAAAAATATATCATTTCCCCTGGCTTTTCAACTCCTTTCTCCATTGACAAAATGTCTAATCATCCGAAACTGTTGACATATATGGCGAGAAGTCTTAGCGGTAAAATTGGCTGCTTAATTTTTTTCCATTTCTCCTGTTGATCTCCTTCAAATCTATTTCTCCCCAGCCTTTGTGGTGTGTCAGATTCACATGCTGCAAATTGTACCCATAGAAACATGTGGTATGTTTCCCCAAGGCACACTGTAAATTTATAATCACCCAGATATTTTCCAGAGCTACCCCAAGACCGATTCACAGTTACTTTCTGAGATAAGTCTCTCTTCCTTGATGTGGGAAGATGTCGATAACGTACTAACGAGTGAAAAGGAAGTTGTCAGACACTGTGCTTTTAAAATACAATGAAATGAAACAGACGGTGTTACAGCATGTCTGTATGGGCAATGGAGAGTCTTCCGCTAGGCGGACTCAGCACATATTATATATAGTAGTTCCTGGGGAGTCCGAATGTGGAGGACAGGTTTTGGGGGTGAAAACAGAGGCAGAGGCACTTCTGTTTTGACTCTATATGCTTCTATGTAATTTTAGTGTTTTGAATCATCATGTACTGACTTTACAACTTAAATTAGTGAAACACTTTCTCTTTTACTAGACAAGTGGCACTTTTGGGTTTTCACTTTTGCCATTTTCCCCTCCCACTTATGACATTATCTTTCACTTACAGTTTGAATAAGGGCATCATTTTTCACTAGCCAAGGATACTAGTCAAGAATGCTCTACAGCCCAGGATACCAGTCAGGTAGGCTGGCCTCAGCCTACCTCACGTGTGTAATGGCGTGTTGGGGGTAGAATTTGACATCATTCTAAATATGTCCAGCGTGCCTTTTATGTGGCAGCAGAGGTATTGGGCACAGCAGGCTCGGCAAGTCCTCCCCCCATTTCCTCCCCGGCTGGCCCCCAGGGCTCAGAGCTAAGATCCTTACAGTTCAAGGCCCCTGCAGAGCACAGGCGGGGAATCGACTAAGGCAAGTGGGGACGTTTATGCTTATGGAGAGTGAACACAATGGGTCTGAAAGCAGTTACTTTTGTAAGATCAGTCAAAATAAGGATGAGGAAAAAGGCTAAAGGCAGAGTAGCAGCTAAACCCAAGCCTTACCCTCGTGCCTTGGATGCCGTGTGAGTGTCCTGGGGCTGCGGTCACAAAGTTCCACGAACTGGAAAGCTTAAACCACAGAAAGCTATTCTCAAAGTTTTGGAGCCCATCAAGGTGTCAGCAGGGTGGTGCTCCCCTGAAACCTGTAGGGGAGGGTCCTTCCTTACTTTGCCCAGCTTCTGCTGGTTTCTAGCAATCCTTGGCACTCCTTGGCTTGTAGACACATCACTTCAATCTCTGCCTCCGTCTTCACCTGGCCTTCTCCCTGCATCTCTGTCTCTGAGTATCCTCTCTTTATAGGGACAGCAGTCATGTGGGATTAGGGAAGGGCCCACCCTAATTCAGTATGATCAGTTCTGAATTTAATTAGTTATAACTGCAAATAATCCAAATAAGGTCATGTTCTAGGGCATCATTTTGGGGGACAAGATTCAACCAGTGACAGAGTCCTCCAAAGGCTTCCTTTCTGGACCTTGTATCTTCCTGGTCAGACCTAGGTGTGGGGACTGGGGAGGGTGATGAGTCCCTTTTCACGTTTCCTCTCTGCTGGCCTTTCACAGCCCCTTTCCTAGTCCCCCTTCAGGTGTTGGAGCCACCTTCTCCCACACCTTCCTCTCGTCCCACAGAAGTGATGCCAAACCTGCGACTCACCTGCCATGCACTTGGGGTTCCCACTTGGCCTCTTTGAGTTTCTCCAGGAGAAACATGAGGATGTTGGTCTAGAAAGTCTCCCAGTTCCCTTCCTAGATCTGTTAATAAAGGTGATTAATAGAAAAACCTGCGATCCCTGTCGATTATCTCTGGAAGCAGGTTGGCTATGAATTGCTTTAAAGAGGGCATTTCAACTGAAGGGGCCTGAGAATCAAATATAACACAAGTCACATATGATTTCAATTGTATGAAATGTCCCCAACAGACAAATTTAGAGATCCAAAAAGGAGATTAAATGTTGCACAACTTTGTGAATATATTAGAAAAAAAACCAACTGGATTATGTACTTTTTTTTCACTGTGTTGGGTTTCGTTGCTGCACATGGGCTTTCTCTATTTGCAGTGAGGGGGAGCTTCTTTTCATTGCGGTGCACAGGCTTCTCATTGTGGTGGCTTCTCCTGTTGCGGAGCATGGCCCCTCTAGGTACATGGGCTTCAGTACTTGCAGCACGTGGGCTCAGTAGTTGTGGCACATGGGCCCTAGAGCATGTGAGTTTCAGTATCGCAGCATGTGGACTCAGTAGTTGCAGCACGGGCTCTAGGGTGTGTGTGCTTCTGTCGTTGTGGTGCATGGGCTCGGCAGTTGTGGCTCGCAGTCTCTAGGGAGCAGGTTCAGTAGTTGTGGCATGCGGGCTCAGTAGTTGTGGCTCGTGGGCTCTAGAGCGCTCAGTAGAGGGCTCAGTAGTTGTGGTGCATAGGCTTAGTTGCTCCGTGGCATGTGGGATCTTCCCAGACCAAGGCTTAGACCCTGCATTGGCAGACAGATTCTAAACCACTGTGCCACCAGGGAAGTCTGGATTATGTACTTTAAAAGGATGAATTTTATATTAGGTGGATTATATCTCAATGAAAAAAAATTTTAACTCTGGAGGAAACAGAGACTGTGCCTGCCCTTAACATCTTCAGAGAGATGAGATTTTCAGCTATGAATCAAGAAAGGGATACTATAAAAAAGCGACATTTAGGAAACAACAACATCCAAAGGCACTTTGGGAAAGTAACAACATGATGGCAGACATGGAAGACTCAGTGGAAGTGTTGGAAGGTGTGGTTGAAAGATTCTATCAGAAAATAGAACAAAATGACAGAGTGAAAAAGGGGAGAAAATATAAGAAATGGGAGGCCCGGTCCAGGAGGTGAGTGTCCAGGAGGAGGGAACAGGGAAGATGGTGAGAGGTCTTTAAAACACACTTCCAGAAACTTTTCCAAGAATGAAGGTTGAAAGGGCCCAGTGCGATGGGTAAAAATAGACCCACACTAAGGCCCAGTGTTGTGAAATTTCAGACCAACGAGGACAAAAGAAGATTCTGCAAGCTTCCAGGGAGTGAAGAAAAAAGCACCGTACAAAGAATCGAGACTCACAATGGCTTCAGCTCTCCCAGCAGCAACTCTGGGAATGAGAAGATCACAGAATGTCCTGAAGGTAGATGATTGTCAACCCGGAATGCTATACCCACAGAAGCTATTAATCAAGTGCAAAAGCAGAAGAAAGATATTTTCAGAAATTTACAATTACAGTAGGTTAGGTATTCATCCTACAATACCAACTGAGCTTCAAAATAGTCCTAAAGGAAAAGAGTCAGAAACATAGTGAAATAAATAACACCAGGTATGAGGGCTTACACAAAATACAGTGTGCATCCCACAGATGGTTGCAAATGTGAAGCCAGGTGTGGAGGGGGCAGAAAGGAAAAGGGAAGAGGGTGGAGACGGGAGGGAAATTGAGGAGCCATGAGAGGAGAGGGGAATGAGCAGGTGGCGTGCCTGTGCCCTGTGCCTTTTACTGACGTCATCTCAGAATAGAACTGCAGCTTTGCAGAATCTGAAGAGCTTTCAAGAAGCAGCAGAAGCCCCACAGTAGCCCTGGGAGACCCTGTGTTGGTGTCTCTGTCCACTCAGGCTGCCATAACCAAGCACCACAGACCAGGCAACTTGAACAACAGGTACTTGTTTTCTCAGTTCTGGAGGCTGGGTTCCTAGATCAAGGTGTTGGGTGCTTCAGTGTCTTCTGAGACCTGTCTCCTTGGCTTGTGGATGACTCTCTTCTTCCCATGTCCTCACATGATCATCCCCCTGTGTTTGACTGTGTCCTAAGTTTCTCTTCTTATAAGGATACCAGTCATCTTGAATTAGGACCCACCCTAATGGCCTCATTTTAACTTATTCACATCTTTACAGAACCTATCTTCAAATAAGAACCCATTCTGAGGTACCAGGGGTTAGAACTTCAGTGCATGAATCTGGGGAGATACATTTTAGGCCATAACAGCTGGACAGACAACCTTCAGATATTCAGTTTCATCACCTACAACATGTACAAAATAACAGTGCCAAGCTCTCAGAGGTATTTGAGAATCAGCAGGATAAAGTGTGTAAGCGTATATTTTTCAGAGTTAAAGCACCAAACACACCTCAGTTATTATTTCTGCAGGTCAAGGACCCATTTTATATGATGCTTAATCTTATTAAAGATAATTTGCTAGAACTATTTCCTCCTTTTCATCAGAAACCACTTTAGCAGGGTTTTATCTTAAAATGTTTCTCCATCATGCCATCTCATGGTTTGTTGCTTTGATCTGAGAGAGCCCGATCATTCGGTTGGGCAGTTTCTCTCTTGTGGCTGGCTGGGGGCAGGCTGGGTCCGGTCCAGCACAGTGTAAGAAGCAGAAGTTCGTCTCGACAGCTCTTCTCACTACCCACACAAGGGCCTTTATTCATAGAAAAATAGGCTTCTTATTTAATATAAACAGAAGCACAAATGGAAGTTTGTGCTTTTTTGCAGTTTTGAAACAAGGCTCTTATTTATGTTTTTTGCCAAACTTGGCATTTTATTGTGGACGTTGAAAGGGGCCCCCTTTTCTTAGAAGTGAAGCGCCCTCCCTGCCTGGCTTTCAGGGCCTCCCATGTAACATGGGGTTTAAGGATGAGTTTTTGGAGTCAGAAGTTTTTGTGGGACTGTGTGGGTGGAAAAGAGCGCCTTCTAATGAGCAATAGAGTCCAAGTTTGTTGGCATCGCGGTGGGAGCTGTTTACATGCAAACCTGAAACCCAACCAAACTGATGGAGTGAGACCTTCCAGGCCCACAAATGTCATCTTACAGAGCAACATCCAGCAAATACCAGATAAACATGAACAGCTGTGGGAAAGCCCCAGAAACTATCAACTGGGTAGACAGAGGCTGCAGAAAGGTATGTGTGCATGGAGGGGAGGGGGTGTGCTCCAGAAAATTCCAGAAACTTCCAGAAATTGCTCGTTGGTCGGGTTAAATGAATGGAAACATCCCCAAAAGCTTTTCTTGTTTAACAAAATTGTTATCAGTCATGCCTAAGTGCTGTGTTAGGCCTTGTGGGCACTCAAATGTGAGACAGACATTGTCACTGTTGTCAGGGGGTTGCCTCTGTGTGTGTGTGTGTGTGTGTGTGTAGCATCAGGCAGAAAGCACAGTCTCAAGATGGCTTTTCTGATCATAAAACAGGGCAAGGTGGAATGTATAATTCTTCTCAATGTAGCTCTTCCCGCCCTTTTTTCCTGGTCATTCTTTACCAGGAAAGATTTATTTTGTCCTGTTTTATTTTTCTTCAGAGCATATGGAACATGATGTTACATTACACATTCATTTGTTTACTGTATTGGGTGTCTCCATCCCTCTCCAGGCTGTAAATGCCACCAAGGCATGTACTTTCTTTCATTCCCAGCACTTGGAACTATGCCTGGTATATTTAGGCACCATAAATATGTGTGGAGTGAACAAATGCAAAACAGAAGGACAAGCACAAGATAAGAGCCCCTGAGGGAGGGACTGAATCCCCTGGCAGGCTGGGGACACCAATTTCGAGAGTCCTACACCTACAAGGTTGAGGGAACCGAGGATTCTAGTTCCACTAAATGGTGGAAAGTCTGGGCTAAAAAAATGAAACTGTGTGCATCTTTATGTCACACTGTGATAGGTAAAATATTGTATTATCCAAAGATCGTTTTCCAAATCTTTCTTGGGTAAGTGATACAGGCACACAAAAACATGTGAATGGGCATGGGATGTGAACAAAAGAGAAAGTGCAACTAGTACCTAGTTTATGAGAAATAATTCCACTAACAGTGGAGGAAATGGGAATTTAAGGAAAAAAACAGTTTTTAACCTGTGAAATTCACAAGAAAAGGATAAAATGTCATGCTATTCTCTAATACTGGCAAGGATAGGGTAGACAAAATATTCAAAGTTACATAATAATAGTCAGGTATTAACGTTGGTTGCTTTATGATGGTAGGATTATGGGAAACACTTGCCTTTGTTTAGCCTTTAAAAATGGTTTCATTTTATAGACACACGTACATATTCACAAGCACATACAGCTTATCACTGCCTTGTAGGATTCCTGTTTGGGCTGTTGCAGGGCAGGGGGTCTGCTGCCCACACAGGTGAACGTAAATAGTTTGCAGGAATAGCAGAGGCATAAGAACTTCAGAAGCCTTCCTGACATCTCTACCTCCTCAAAAGAAGTGTGCTTAGGAGATGGCCATGAAAGAATGAGACTGACCATTTCTGTGGCCTGTGGAATCTGTCATTATTTTGCAGGAACTCTCGGAACTTGTACTTCTTAAATGTGTTCATGAACTTGTCAGAACATTCATGAAGAGAGATGTTATCACATCATCAAGAAAGATACCATGAGGGTGCTTCCTGACAGTAATACTGGCCACAGCGAAAGCAGCATAATGCCTGTAAATGCAGATAAAATGGTTAAAGAATGATGAGATCCCAAGAAACAGGGTAGCGGGAGATGGGCAGGGGGAGGGGGATATTACAGGTGCTCATGTTTCTGGACATTTGGGAAAATCCGTTTTCAGATTGGCTACCAATTCAGAAGTAATTTTTTTAGCCAAAAGGGTGGACTCGACCACCTCCCTCCTATTACTGAAGTGTGAGGAAGACCAGGCTCGGGATTCCTCCATCCAAGGACAAGGTCTTTCTCTTACTTGTTATTGAAAAGAACAAACTTTCATGAAAATAAATCGATGAAAACTTAGTCTTTGGAGTGAACTGTGAGCAATTGCATCAGCACAATCTACAAAAATCTGTAAACAGTCAAGGTCCTGAAATAGGAATGGGAGCAATGCCATGCAGACCAGCATGGAATGTGGAGGAAACAAAGTAAAGCCAAAGAAGATAGAAAAAAGATCTCTCTAACCTGGAAAAGGCAGAATCTCGATTGGGCCAATACTACAGCATTTTCATAATCTCACTAATGAGGAGTTCCTGTGAGTTCCTTAGAAAGCAGAGCCTGGAAGGTTCTACCTCGATCCAACAGTACAATTTTATAGTTATTGTATATGCTTATCCTCAAGCTGATGAACAGGAAAATGGACATAGTTCTTACTTCAGAACATGGATTTTATCATCGACACATTATTTTGCCACTGAAACAAGCATTCCTGTACACATACCAGGATTAAGTTTAAGAGAGGAATTTTATACTGTAATAGTTGGCTAGGTAATTCAGGGAAGCCAGAAATTCAGTGAAACTAGTTTTAAAATTTTTTCTTCCATTGACAGAGAAATAGATAAATAAGATGTGGTACGTATATACAATGGGATATTACTCAGCCATAAAAAAGAATGAAATAATGCTGTTTGCAGCAACATGGACAGACCTAGAGATTATCATACTGAGTGAAGTAAGTCAGACAGAGAAGGACAAATATCGTATGATATCGCTTATATGTGGAATCTAAAAAAATGGTACAAATGCACGTATCTACAAAACAGAAATAGAGTCACAGATGTAGAAGACAATCTATGGTTACCCAGGGGGGAAGGGGGAGGGATAAATTGGGAGATTGGGATTGACATATACAAACTACTGTATATAAAATAGATAACTAATATTGACCTACTGTCAAGCACAGGGAACTCTGCTCAATACTCTGTAATGACCTATATGGAAAAGGAATCTAAAAAACAGTTGATATGTGTATATGTATAACTGACTCACTTTGCTGCACAGCAGAAAGTAACACAACATTGTAAATTGACTATACTCCAATAAAAAAAGAAAGATTCCCTAATATTGATTTCTTGGAATTTCCTAGTAAATAAAGGACCAATATATTTGGAAATTAAAAAAAAAATTTCTTGGGAGCATCAAAAAGCCAACAAAATAATAAAGAATTACCCGGCCAAAATGCAGGGGAGGATGAAATTCCAAGATGGTAGCCTGGATCTTAGGCTGATTTTTTTTTTTTCTGATTCCTGCAAGGGCATCAGAAAGGTAAAGAGGCTGAGCCTCTGGGGATGAAACTATGGAACCCAGGGTTTGTCAAGAGGGGAGAGGAAATATTAAAGATAAGAGCAGGAATGAATGAGACTTATGTCTATATAACAAGCACTTAATAGAGCAAATTAACAAAGCCAAAGCCAAAGTTCTTTAGAAAGATTCATGAAATTGATAAATCTCTGGCAAGACAGATTAAGGGGAAAGAAAAGACAGAAGACATAAATAATCAATTCTAAGAATTAGAAAGGAGATAACATTACAGTTTCTATGGTAAGTGGATACAATGGTTAACTTTGCTGCAAAACATTTAAAAATTAAGATAATAATTGACAAATTCCTAGAAAAATACAACCTACCAAAGTAACATTTAAAAGAAGAAAAGGTAGGACTTCCCTGATGGCACAGTGGTTAAGAATCTGCCTGCCAATGCAGGGGACACGGGTTTGAGCCTTGGCCCAGGAAGAGCCCACATGCCATGGCGCAACTAAGCCCGTGAGGCACAACTAATGATCCCATGTGCCACAACTACTGAAGCCCACCCGCCTAGAGCCTGTGCTCTGCAATGAGAGAAGTCACTGCAATGAGATGCCCACACACCACAACGAAGAGTAGCCCCCACTCGCCACAATTAGAGAAAGCCTTGCGCGCAGCAAAGAAGACCCCATGCAGCCAAAAATAAATAAATTTAAAAAAAGAAGAAAAGTTAGAATAGTTCTACAACTATTAAAATAATCGAATCCAGAATTTAACACTGGCTACCTACCCCTCTCCCCACCACTCACACACAAATTCTTGGGGTCAGAGGGCTTCACTGGCAAATCTAACAAATATTTAAGGAAGGAATATCACTAAAATTACACAAACTGTTCCACAGAGTAGAAAAAGAGAACCACTTCTCAACTGTTCACAAGAGCATATCTCTGATACAAAAACCTGACAAAGACATCACAGGAAAGAAAAATTACAGGCCTAACTCATGAATGCAATATAGATGCAAAAATCCAAAACCAAATCTTAACAAATCAAATCTAGCAATATAGAAATAGGATAGCACACAATGACCAAGTTGGGTTTAATTCAAGAATGTAAGGTGGAAAACCTTTGGAAAAAGATTATTGCAAATTCACCACATTAACAGAATAAAGGAGAAAATAATAAGGTCTTCTCAGTAGATGCAGGATAAGCATTCTATAAAATTCAACATCCAGGCATGAGAAAAAGTCTTAGCATATCAGGAATGATAGGAACTTCCTTGATTTGTCAATTGATAGATAGGAAACCTATAAAGAAATCTCATCCATTATGGTACAGTGTTGAAAGCTTTACCTTTGAAATCAGCAACAAGGCAAGGACATCTTTATTGTTATTTCCATTCTCCACTGCATTGGAGATCTTAGCCAGTGCAGTAAGACAAGAAAAAGAAACACAAACGAGTGTGGTAAGGCAAGAAAAAGAAACACAAGATATAAGGTTGGCAAGGGAGTAAATAAAATCGTCAGTATTCCTAAATGATATAATTATGTATATAGAGAATCAAAAAATGAATTAGGATTCAGGTTACTGAGTCATATCAATAAGTAAGTTTAGCAAGACTCCTTGATATGAGGTGTCTATACAAAACTTAAGTTACCCAATAGAAAAATGGACAAGACTTGAAGATGCTTGACCAGGAAGGATATTCAAATGGCCAATAAACATGGGAAAAGATGCTCAACTTCATTATTAATAGAAAATACAAATTAAAAACATATTGAGATTCTACGACATGCTCACCAGAGTAGATAAAATTAAGGGGAGTGTCTACATCAAGAAAAAGATGGGGAGCAATGTAAACTGTCTCCCATACACTGCAGTGCTAATAACTGATGGAAGCAGTTTGGTGTGAGCTACTAAAGTGAATATATGCATACATTCTTTCTTAGTGGCTCCACTCCTAGGTAGATACACAGGAGAAAAACCTGTCTGTGTTCACCAAGATACTTGACAAGAGTCTTCACAGCAACATTATTTTTAGTAGCCTTAGACTGGAAGCAACCTAACTGTCTATCAGCAATGGAATGGATTCACGAAAATGTTTTCATGATAAACTACTCTACAGCAGTGAAAATAATTGAACTACAGTCACATGAATACGAATGGCTCTCACAACATAATGATGAGCAAAAGAAGTCAGACAGATACTCAAGAAAATCCGTGGGAGAATTCCATAGACATAGAGTTTTAAAAACAGGCAGAAGTTAACTATGGTGGTAAGGGAGCCATGCTTAGGTGGTAAAACTATAGAAGAGTAAGACAATGTTTAGCAAGAGTCAGGAAAGGATAAGCGTTGTCTTTGGAGGTGGGAAGGGTGTAGTACGAGGAGGGGACACTAGGGGCTACCGGGTGCTCCCAACGTTCTTTTTCTTGACCTGCAGCATTGTTACACAGGTGTGTGTGTGTGTGTGTGTGTGTGTGTGTGTGTGTGTGTGTGTATGTGTGTGTGTTATATTCATTGAGCTGTTCATTTCTTATTTTCACACTTTTCTGTTGTGTAGTATATGTAACATGAAAATTCATAGCACAGCCTCTCTACATTTTAAAAACTGCAGAGTTATTTGGGTCTGGTATTGGCAATGTTTAGGTATCCCCAGTGAGGAAAATCATAATCTATACCAGGGTGCCTTGATGAGGCCGGGTTCCGCTGTGTGTGTTAGTCGTTACGTAACCGTGGTAATAAAGAGCACATTGGTCAGAATGGGGGAGAACAACCAATCATTATGATTCTTATGTTTGCACAGCACTTTTGGGGGCACTAAACAGAAAAGGAAGGTCAGAGGTAAAATGTTTCCAACATGCTTTAAAATTTCACTTGGCCTAAAGAAACAGCAGTGCTACGGAGATGATACTACAACAGCTGAGGGGAACTGCGAGAGACAACATTTTGAGCAGTCGCCAAGGCTAAAAGGCAAAAGATGTACGTTCCATGAGTCATTGAATCCACAGAGCAGGAGCCCAGTATACAACCACTGTGGGAAATGGAGTGTCTACATTCAAAGCAAATCTACACGGGGCTCTCCTGCATGTGGGAGATCAACAGATTCCAGGAGAGAAAGTGCTCCTGTTGCAATGTTGGTGATGATGGACCATGGCGACCAAGTTGACAAAAGGTGCAGGCAGGGCAATCCTCTGCCTCACAGGTATCATGGACCAAACGGTTCATCATAATAAACTTTCATAAGAATTAGCTACATGTATATGGTGCTTTGTAGCCTACAGAATTTGTCTGCATACATCAGTTTCATTTTCTTTTCAGCGCTATTGGGTAGGTAGATCTGCTATTATCACTCCCATCTGCCACACAAGGAAACCAAGACCTGGGAGATCACATGGGTTTGCTCAGGGTTACATAACTGGTAATAGGATCAAGTCTTCCGCATTTCAATTTATCACTTGCCCCCATGCATCAATGATTCTCAATGGATTGTCTTGGAGTGACTTCTAGCGGTTCAGAAATCCATAACAGTGATTAAATAATAACTTGTACACTCATACACGTATACCGCCATTTTTACATGTATGTATTTATTGCATGTAATAAAAGACACAATCTTTCAATGCCATTAATGAATTCACAGTGCCTTTTGTCATTATAGTTCTTCATTAATTAAGCAGCCCTACAAACATTTATTGAGCACCTACTATGCGTCAGGTGCTTTTCTAGAAGCTGGGGATACAGAAATGAATAAGACAGAAAGAGTTCCTGTACCTTGGAGCTTCGTTTCCTGTCAGAAGAGAAAGTCAATACATGAGTTGAGTAGTAATATAGTTGCGGGGGTATTAAGTGTTGTGAAGAAAATAAAGCAGCTTTAGGGGAGAGCGTGATTGTGGTGGAGGTGAGGATTGTGGGGACGCCCCACTCCACAAAGCTGAGAATGCCCCAGCCCTCCACAAAGCTTGCCCCAGCGGCAAGAGATGCAGGATGACCATTTTATTAAATCAACATCCATTCACGGGATGTTGGACCTCCACAAGTCCAGGCCAGCAGGAGGGAGGGGCCGCTAGGGAAACAGTTTTGATAAAGGAAAGTGATAAAAAAGTCATTAAAAGCATTTATTTCCCTTGATGGAACTATTTTTATAGCTTGAAGAGATGGGGGACAAAAAGGGGGCAGTTTATGGAATAATATCACAATGCTTTAAAATCATAGACAGTTCTCGAAGAGAATTATCTTGGATGCTGTTAACGATGACTGATTTTGGAGACAAAACGTCATAGTTATAAATTTAAGATGCTGAGAGTGCTTAAAAAAAAACCTACTTTACAAAAACATCAGCACGTGAAATATTTGACTTTCTTGCCCAAGGAACTCTCACTTGGCCATCATTATGATTACATATGTGACACCCAACTTGGCAAGTGACACCCGGCAGGATAAAAGAGGAACTGCCTTCCACCAAGATATTATTAAAGCAACAGATACATTTTAATTTTGTTTAAGAACAATTAAGGATGGATCATCTTGGCTTTCAGCCAAAGATTTCTCCTAGCCAGAATTTTCTCCAATTATGTAATAAATAATGGATGTCTCATACTTCAGATTATTTCCGCATTCTTTGTAGAAGCTATAGCTTGTCTTTGAACTTAAAGCATATTCAGCTGTAAACTGGGAACGGAATGTTCTTGAGACTTGGAAACTCTATGTACTTTGCTTTCTTCTTCTTCTTTTTTAAAATATTATAGAGCTTGTTTAAACCAATTTAGCCCAGACTTTAACCAATCCTAGTTAAGACAAGGAAATGATAAGGCAAGTGCGGCATTAAAAAAGACTTGAGAGAGAGTTAAAGGGATGAGATAATATTACATTTTAAAAAAAATGTTTTAATTGGAGTATAGTTGATTTACAATGTTGTGCCACTAATTTTTAGATTCTTTTCCCATATAGGTCATTGCAGAGTACTGAGTAGAGTTCCCTGTGCTATATAGTAGGTCCTTATTAGTAATCTATTTTATATATAGTACTGTGTATATGTCAATTCCAATCTCCCAGTTTATCCCTTCCCCCCTTCCCCCCGGTAACCATGAGTTTGTTTTCTACATCTGTGAGTCTATTTCAGTTTTGTAAATAAGTTCATTTGTACCATTTTTTTTTAAGGTTCCACATATTAGCCGTATCATATGATATTTGTCTTTCTCTGTCTGACTTACTTCACTCAGCATGACAATCTCTAGGTCTATCCACGTTCCTCCAAGATATTACCTTTTTAGGAAAATCAACTTGATTTTCCCTCCAAAGTTTTCAGAAATTGTCCCCTGTGGCAAAGGCAGAGATCAGTCATCTTCTCCATTTCCTGAAGATGCGGTGTGAGCTACCTGCGTGGCTGTCCGCTTATCTGGCCGGTCCCCAAGGCAGTCACCTGCCCCTTCTCCTCTCACTTAGAAGAACCACTTGCTCTCCATGCTCTCCATGCATTAGAGCAGCCCTGCTAATTTCACTGCCCATCAGCTTTTTCAAAAACAAAGTATATTGTTATTTTTCCCAGAGATATAAGCAACAGAATTGCTGTAGGAAGCATGGAGTCCCCTGTGCCCTATTGTGTGGTGAATATATGTGTGTTTTTCCATTTTCCCCAGCAGGCCAAGTTGTCACTAGCGTCTCTGAGAAAGGGCCCCCTCTTGGGGGAGGTGGAGGTTTGTCCAGGCCTGATCTTGTCAGATCAGTGGTGTCCTGTCCTGGGGAGTCTGGCCCGATCGGATCTATCCTTTCAGTCTTACTGGGGTGACAGCAGGGACACAGAGGAAATGATCCTGGGGGTAAGGAGAGCCACTCTGTGGAAGGTGTTTCTGCCTGCTGACCCTTTGGTTGGTGGGGGGAACGTTTATCTGTGTATCACAGGCAGAAGCCCAGGATCTCGGGGGGAAAGGGGCCTTTTGACTCGTGGGAGGGGATCCTGCAGAGGCCATCAGAGTCCAGAGCCCCTGGATCACTTACGTGATGTGCCCCAGGTGCTGGCTGGGGGCCCTCTCTCCACCTCATCCCTGTGACCCACCAAAGGGCCAAGCCACAGAAGATGCTGGAAAACACAAGTTCCTATCCTCCCCGCCTTCCCTAAATACAGCTCCTTTTGCTTGGTGGAGTCTGAAGCGGCCCCCAACAGGGCACCGTTCCCTCCCGACAAAAGAGGAGCCTGGGAATGCAAAGAACGTGCCAACTTAATTCTCGCTAGGTTGTCAGTGTCGAATCTGGTGGCTTTCACCTCGAGTCATTTTCAAAGATGGCTCAACCGGTTGGAGAGATGCCGTTCTGCTACCGTTCAGGACACAGGTCTCAGCAGAAAGCAGGGGAAGCAGGAGCAGAGGGGACCCGCGGAGGCCAAGGGCAAGGTTGGCTCCCACCAACTCACTGCCTTTCTCGCCGCATTCTTGGGGACTGACTCCTACCACGAGCCGCGGCGCAGGGCGGGATGCTGTGGTACGAGGTGCTCTCCTCCAGGTGGCAGGGGAGCGATATGGTCCTGATGCGGGAGGGAGAAGGGAGCTAAGTGATGTGTTTGATCTGCTGCTGTTGCTGCAGGTGAAAATCACCCCACCTGGCTTGAGTCGCCGTGGGTGTGCATTAGTGTCCGGTCCCCCTAAGGGCCTTACGGATGCTCGGTGCCAGCCTCCTGTGGGACGCATCAGCATCGTTCCTGGTCAGGAGACATCTGCTCTCATTTCCCAATGGAGGGATTTTCTTTGCTCTGGTGCAGCCGTCCACGGAAGCCACAGTCTTGGCTGCTGGGAGAATAAGAAAATGGCTCTTTGCAGGGGGGGAGGGGGGAGAAGCAGTGAAAGGATGTGACCAAGTAGAACTGAGTTTGGAAATGATGCTATGGACGGGATGGATTTTGGAGGAGATAGTTGCAAGCGTGATCGGAACAGGAAAAAAAAAATGAGGCGACGGAAGGGGTGATTTGAAAGATTTGGAGAAGCAGCAGCAGCAGTAGATGAGAGGTACCCGGCAGGCTTTCCAGAATTTGATGAAAGGAAAAGAAGAGGTCTAGGAAAAGATGAACGAAACAAAGAGAAAGGTTAACAGGTAGGTACTTGAAAAAGTGCAACAGAGCAAAGCAAGCTCTTAGCTCGGTTTCATCCAGAGGTCGCCAGCTCGTGGTGCGCTGAGTTTCGGTGCTTGTTAAATCAGCAGGTACGAAACCTAACCACACCCTAGGTGGCGCCTATCGGTACACGTTCTTGGACTCATCACTCCAGTGGTGGCGTCGTGGCTCGTGGCTCCCCCGGGGGGCGGGGTTGCTTGTCAGCCCGGTGTGGTTCAGAGAGCCTTGCTGATACGTTCCCCTGGGTGATGGGCTGAACTGTGCGCCTCCCCTGCTCCCTCCCCCCATCCACATGTTGAAGCCCTCCCCTCTAAGACTTCCAAATGTGACTGTACTTGGAGACAGTGTCTTTAAAGAAGTAAATGAGGTCATTACAGTGGCCCCAACCCAGTCCTTTTAAAAAGAGGAGATGGGGGACTTCCCTGGTGGCGCAGTGGTTGAGAGTCCGCCTGCCGATGCAGGGGACGCGGGTTCGTGCCCCGGTCCGGGAAGATCCCACATGCCGCGGAGCGGCTGGGCCCGTGAGCCGTGGCCTCTGAGCCTGCGCGCCCGGAGCCTGTGCTCCGCAACGGGAGAGGCCACAACAGGGAGAGACCCGCGTACCGCAAAAAAAAAAATTAAAAATAAAATAAAAAGAGGAGATGGGACACACACACAGGAAAGACCTTGTGAAGACACAGGAAGCAGACGCCATCTACAACCCGAGGACAGAGGTCTCAAAAGAAACCAACCCTGCCAACACCTTGGTCTGGGACTTCCAACCTCCAGAGCTGTGTGTGAGCCCCCCAGGCCACGGTAATTGCTGTGACCACCCTAGAAGACGAATACAACCTCCCTCATTTTACTCCAGCTATGCTGGCTTCTTTGCTGCTCCTCAGACACACGGGCAGCAGACTCCTGCCTCAGGACCTTAGCACAGGCTGTACCCTCTGCCTGGAGCACCCTTCTCCCAGACTCCTCATAGCTTATCTGCTTCAGGTCCTCACCTTCCATGACCTCTGGGAGCCCCCAACTCTCCCGATGCCTTCCCCACCTAACTTCTTTCCCTAGCCTTGATCACCCCTCAACATGCTCTGTCTTCCACGTCTCCTGTTTATCATCTGTCTCCCTCACCAGAGGTAAGCTCCCTAAAGGCAGACAGTTTTCTGTTTTGTCTGCTGTTCCAGTGCCTAGAACAGTGCCTGACACGTGGTTGCTGCTGCATATATGTATATATATATTTTTTTGGTTGAATGAATGTACTGAGTGCTCCCCATGTGCCATGCATTAACTCAATCCTCATAAACAACCCCTAGAAGTAGCCTATTTGTCATCTTCATCTGAGAGCAGAAAGGTTAAGCAACCCACCTGAGGTTGCCTTCTGTGTCGGCAGGAGAATGGGGATTCGAACCCACACAGCCCGGCTCCAGTGTCCTGGCCCTGAAACCTTTTGGTCTTGGACCAAAGGTTGACTGCCCTGTGCAGAAGTACAGCTTGGGGCAGGGTGGCAATCCCAGGCAAAGAAATGCAGATCTAGGGCCTGGGGGGGACCATCTACAAGGGAGTGGTGTTTGAAGCCAGGGTCCAGGGCAAGACAAGACCATGTTGAGGCCCTGAGCTCTCCTTTTTCTTTAAGGAAGAGACCCCTGCCTACATCAAGTCACACATTTTAAAATGCAGCCACATCTCACCTCACATACATATGTATTTGGCTATAAAATAATTTGAAAGACTTGTTATACCATTTGTTTTAAAAATGAGTTGCGTTATGCTTGGCTAAGATGTCAAGGCAGTTACTCTGTATACATAGGGATGCTTTCAAATCATAAAATCAAACCTACACATGATTTTTACTTCCTCTGGGACACCCTTAGCCTTTATATCACAACCACTTAGCTCATTAATGTCATTAAACGGCTTTCACTCGGTTCCTCTAGCTGCACATCTAGAAGTTTCTGGAACAGCAGTGGTGTTGACATTCCATGATCAGCTGTTTCTTCTGTAACTCCGTGTACATATATTTCACTTCGACATTATCCATTTTTTTCCTTTGATGTACTTTCTTTTTTTTTTTGCCAATTCCCTTTTTCGATTGTCCATTTTTGTAAAATGTCACGTGGGTTTATCAGTGGGGTACAAGGAAGCAACACAACTACACATGTTGCTGCCTGTGTGTGAACTGAACCACAGACACGCAGTGACCAGTCCCCCACAGACGGAAAGAAGCGACGTGATTATTATTTAAGCAGCCATTTGTGGAGTGAGGAGCTAGCATCAAGGTCTGTACTTCATGCAGTTACTCAGTTAATGCACCCTGGTAACCAAAATTTGAACCATGTTGCTGGGAAACCAGTGTTGTTTAACTAGACCATGGTGAGTGAAGTTTGTATGTATAGTAACAAAATGAGGACCCCCCCCCCATGCTTTAACTAGCTAACACTGATGACACTGCTTTTTGAAATGCGGTGATTAGCTGGGGTTCCTAGAGCTGTGTCCTTGCTCCGGGACCACCTTGTCCTTCTGCTGAAGATAATCTGAGTTCCTATAACATGCTACTGGATTGAGGGGTCTGAGCCCAGCCTCAGCTACTTGTTGTCTGTACGACTTTGGCTCGTTACCCAAACCCTCCGTACCTCTGTCTCCTCTTTTGTAACATGGGGATGGAATTCACAACACCTACTCACAAGGTATTTGTGAGGGTTAAATAAGGTAATATACGTAAAACAATTACAGCAGAGCCTGGATCACACTACAAGCTGTAAACGCATGAACTGTTATTTTTATTCTTTAAAAATAGCTCACTTTGGGTATTTCCTGAGTTCAGGGGCAATGCTAAGAAAACTCCAGGCATTGCCTTATCGAATCCTCATAACAGTACTAAAAGAAGTTTCCAGAACCCCCATTTTACAGATAAGGAGACTGAGCTTTGGAGAGATATGTAACATTTCCACGGCCACATTGGACTCAAATCTGTCTGACTCGAAAAGCCAAGCTTTTAATCACTATGTTATATTTCTTCAATCATCAAAACCCTGAGGATATCTGGTTGATAACATTTCCCATATATCCAGTTAACATGCATGTACATTAGGTCAATGTCATACCCAAATTATTTATTGTACAATCAGTTAGGTCACATCTGTACATGTCCTTATGTTGTTATCATGGTCACAAGAACTGTCTATCCTGAAAAGTTGATTTCTGCCTTCCGGTTTATTCTTTAAGGTTTATATAAATTTAGGTCCTAGAAGAGATCTACTTAGCACAAAATCCGGAGCTTACCACCCTGAAACGATGGAAATAACTGAGTTCTGTAATAATTTCCAGGCAGCTTCAGATTAAATTTCTTTCAATCTACTTTGAGGTGTAAATATTTCTCCAGGGGAACCATTGGGTTGGGCTTTCTAATTTGATTTAGCAAAAAAAGGAAGTGGAATCTCTGTTTCGTGGAGAGCAAGGCGTTTCAGTGCATTTGGGAGACTTTCAGATATCTGTGTAGGTGTTTTTAATAAGTTAGTTTACCTAATTTTATTTGCTCTCCACTAAAGAAGAAATGTCCTACCCTAATGGGTTTAATCTTTCTAAATTATTTGCTGGTTTTAATTGTGCTATTTCCCACAAGCACCTAATTTCATTATAAGATTATAAGGCTTTGCTGTGAAAGGCTTTCTTGCACATTACAAACGTTGGGATTCAAATGTTTAGAGGGGGACACAAAAAGCACGCTTATTCACTTTCTCAAGAGTGAGCAGAAAAGTGGCCGAATGCCCATTTGCCCCAGTCATTGGGGTCTTTGGAAGGTGTGGAATGTGAGGGGCCTGACCGAGTCAGGGGCTGAGGAAGACCCTTCGACCTGTCCCAAGACAAGTCCACATGTCACTAGAGACTCACACCATGGTTCCACTGGACCATGGTGCCTGTTATGGACTAAATTACGTTCCCCCTTCCTGATTCCTTTGTTGAAGTCCTGACCTCTGATGTGACCGTATTTGGAGACAGGGCCTTCAAAGAGGCCCCAAAGGTGAGATCAGGACATATAGGACTGGTGTCCTTATAGGAAGAAGAAAAGACATGAGGGACCTCTCGCTCCACACCTGCAGAGGGAAGGCCATGTGAACAATCTCCTGGCACCTTGATCTCAGACGTCTAGCCTCTAGAACTGCAAGCGGATAAATGCCTGTTGTTCAAGCCACCCAGTCTGTGGTGTATTTTTTATGGCAGCCAAGGCAGAGCTGGTTCTTAGGAGCTGGGGGTGGATGGGGAGAAGCCCGGGAGGCCAAGGGCTGAGGGGAAGGGCAATGCATGGACCACTGGGGCTCCTTCAAGCATCGTCCTGGAGATGGAAGGATGAGAGGGAAGGGAGAAAGTGCAGGCACCATGTTAAATGCCTGTTCCTTGGATCATAAATGGAAGGAGAGTCGAAAACCCTGTAAGAAATCCCAGGTAGACAAAGGATCATGGATTTCTAGCCACAACTGGGAAAGGGAGTGGAGGAAGCCAGCACCACGGTCGAAAAATGATTCATTTCTTTGTGCTTCTGATTCCTCAGCTGTAAGATGGGCTAGTAATAGTAACTGCCCCACTGGGGTGTTATGAGTCTTCATCAAGTTAATATTTGTAAAAAGCTTTAAAAATGTGTGTTTCTACAGACTCACAGACACAGAGATCAGCCTTGTGGTTGCCAAGGGGAAGGAGGCGGGAGGGAGGGATTGGGAGTTTGGGGTCAGCAGATGCAAACTACTATGTATAGAATGGATAAACAACAAGGTCCTACTGTAGAGCACAGGGAACTATATTCAATATCCTGTGATAAATCATATGGAAAAGAATGAAAAAGAACATATATTATGTATAACTGAATCACTCTGCTGTACAGCAGAAAGTAACACAACATTGTAAATCAACCATACTTCAGTAAAAAAATTTTTTTAAGTTACATGAAAAAATGCATTGCCTAAATAAATTAAGATAAAATAAAATAAAACAGGATAAAATAGACAGGAACTAACATTTACTGAACATCTACTACATGCAGGCACCAGGCTAGACATTGGAGACACAACATCTTATTTAAGAGTGTAGGTACATTAATGGTACAAGTTTCCTGATGCAATCTGTGACATATTTCGGTGACATACGTGAGAAAGCATAGGTATGAGGTTGTAAGCCTAGCTTTATTTGCTAGTTACCCTGCTCAAGATTTTCTGTCCTAACGGCCTGAGGCAAGGGAGGTACATATTGAACATATGCTAATTAAATATTGATTCTATTGACAAAAAACAAACCAAACAACAATCAACACTTTGGGTTTCATAGAATTAAGAGAGATATACTGATATTGTCCTTTGGTTTTTTTAGGCAATACAATTAGTCATCAAATCTCAAAGAAGGAGAATCGAGAGAGTTTGTTTACTGGGCATGGTTATCTCTTATTTACCTCTCAGCATCTTCCTAGGCCTGTGATTTAGGAACCCCAAGTGACACCTTCCTGGAGATGAAAAGGGCTTGATTTTATAGAAGAGATTATCAAATATTTAGCTACTTTTGCAGAACAGAATTATCTTTTCAGTTGTACAAAGTCTCACAGGTAGGGTAATGCTTCCTCTCTTTCTTAGTAATGGTGTTATTTTTTTAGCTTTGCTTTATTTTATTTTAGTTTTTGTTTTGAGTTGCTTGAAGTGCACCAGACACAGTTGTGTATCCCACACATGTCATTGTGCCAGGGAGCTGGTATCCTGCTGTAAGGAGGAAAGGGATGTCCGGGTGACCTCAGTGACTGGGCTCCTTCTAAGGATACAGGCAGGGGAGGAGGGATGCATGGAGACAACAGGAAGCCCAGCTCCACCTGCACCACAGAGAAACAGTCCCCCTGGAAATTGGCACCACAGAGAAACAGTGCCCACCTGAAACCCCTGTCTCCCATCAGCCCCTGCATTCCCACCAGTCAGAGTGGCTGCTGGGCCATATGCCGGGAGTAGGGTCCTAAAGACCAAGTGGGGCTGAGGGATATCCCAGGGGAAGGGCTGGTGTGGCTGGGCAGCTGGGGTGAGACACTTAGCAACCAGTGTGGAAGTCATTCAGTACGGGAGCTCTGGGTGCAGCTGGACCAGTGGCACCAGCTGCACAGCATCCTGGGTGTGCATGGAGGTTCCTGCGGCTCCCTCCTCCATGGAGGTGGCCACCCTGTGATGGTGCTTCCCTCCTCCTCTGCTTCTGTGCTCCTGCTGTTGCCTCACTGACCCCCTCTCAGACCCATGCTCTCTGCTTTTTGTCTGAGGGTCTCTGAGTCATGCTCTGGCTCTGTGGACTGGCTCCCCGGGCCTCCCATTAGACTTTGTAGGGGCATCGTGTAGCATTGTCCCCGGCCCACACAGGCAGGAGGCTTGTGTCAGCTCATCTCAGTGCCCCTCATGTGCCTCTGGTCAGGTGATGACCCTTGGTGACCTGTGGCAGCCTTGTGATACTTGTGTGTAAGGAACCACTTTGGGTTGGCCCAAGTAGGGGGCTATGGGCTTGGTAGGCACACTGGACTTCTTAGAGGGAAGGAAGGTAACTGAGGGGGGGGGGTCCCCTCCATGGCTTTTTCTGTGTGTGTATGGAAAAATTTGATTTGGAAAAAGAAGTAAAGAAAGAAGGCCAAATAGGCACGTAAAAAGATGCAAAAGATGCTCTAATTATTAGACAAATGCAAATCAAAACTACAATGAGATACTACAACATACTGGTTGGAATTAAAAAGTCTACAAATAATAAATGCTGGAGAAGGTGTGGAGAAAAGGAAACCCTCCTACTCTGTTGGTAAGAATCTAAATTGGTGCAGCTACTATGGAGAACAGTATGGAGGTTGCTTAAAAAACTACAAATAGAGTTGCCGTATGATCCATCCATCCCACTCCTGGGCATATATCTGGAGAAAACTGTAATTCAAAAAGATATATACACCCAAATGTTCATAGCAGCACTATTTACAATAGCCGAGACATGGAAGCAACTTAAATGTCCATCAACAGATGAAGGGATAAAGAAGTGGAACATATACATAATGGAATACTACTCAGCCATAAAAAAGAATGAAATAATGCCATTTGCAGCAACATGGATGAACCTAGAGATTATCGTACTAACTGAAGTAAGTCAGAAAGAGAAAGACAAATAGCATTTGTTATCACTTATATGTGGAATCTAAACTACGACACAAATGAACTTATTTACAATATAGAAACAGACTCAAAGACATAGAAAACAAACCTATGGTTACCAAAGGGGAAAAGGAATGGGAGAGGGATAAATTAGGAGTTTGGGATTAGCAGATATAAACTATTATATATAAAACAGATAAACAACATGGTCCTACTGTATAACTCAAGGAACTATATTCAATATCTTGTAATTAACCGTAATGGAAAAGAATATGAAAAAGAATATATATATATATATACACACACACATACATATGTGTATATATATATGCAAATCACAGAATCACTTTGCTGTACACCAGAAACTAACACAACAATTTAAATCAACTATAGTTCAATTAAAAAAAAAAGAAAAAAAAGAAGGCCAGAAGAAAGATGCCAAAGTCTTAGCTGTGGTGGGATTACCAATTTTTTTTTCTTTGTATTTTCCAATTCTAAACTAATTTTTAATGATGACGGCTAGGCATCATTGCATGTTTGCATGAGAAACAGAGAGAGAGAGAGAAGGAGAGGGAGGGGGGTGTAACAGCAAGACAGCTATTTTGACTGATGATGATGATATTTTTAGTTGAAGTAAATTTTAGGCAGAACAATTCTCTAAGAGAAAAAAAACACAAGATACAAGAATGAATTCTGGGATCTTCCACAGCAGTGAAAAAACCTGGACAACATCATAGCTTTGTTGTTTTTTTCCCTAAAGCAGTGTTCCTGAGAACTTCCTAAATTGTCTGTTCTTTAGGACAATTGTCTCAAGATGTGTTCCATGAGTTTGGGAAATGACCATCTGTTGGTGAATCCTTTATTTATTTATTTAATAAATCTTTATTGAGATCTTACTATGTTTGAGACACTGTCCAAGACACAGAATACTTAAGAAGACACAGTCTTTGCCTTCGTGGTGCTTATACTGTAGATACAGAAGGAAAGCAGGGTACCCAGGGGTAGGACCAATATAGTTGCTATGGTGACACAGACAGACACCCACCCTGCCGTTCCAGGTCAAGGGCTCTGACAAGTCCTGTGGTGAAGAAATCTACTTCATTTCTCTTCATTCCATCTTTGCCAAACTTTTCCATATAACATAGGTTGACGTCTCTCAAAACATCCATCATCCACACTTGGAGAAATACTGCCTTTTAATAAATCCAACAATTCAGTGAAAGTGGACCCCAAGCTTCTCTAAAACAACTGCAGGGAAGCTCTTGTAATTGGACCGTTTGGGACCACGATGGTTTAGCATAAGTGAGGTAGGGGAAGCTACCCTGTTTCCCCTTCTTCCCCCTTCCTTCCTCAAATGACTGGGATCTTGAATTTTTATCGCAGAGGCCAAACCCTTCTGTGCTACAATGAAAAATAAGACATAAATACCAAGTCGCAGTTGTGACTGAGATACATACAACATGCAGGTGGAGGATAGCGGAAGTGGTGTGGAGGGTGCCTCTTTGTCTAGGGAGAAGGGGAAGGGTGTGGGGAGGTCCTGGGAGCCTGGGTTTTTGCAGATGGAAGCCGCACTAGACTCACTTGCATGTGGCTGATCTTCTCACTCAGAATAAAACCCACACTTGCCGTGCAATGTCTGAGGCTGCGCAGGAGCTGGTCCTTTCTGTCTAGGGATGTCATCTTGTGTTCTGTCCACTAAGCTCCAGTTGCACTGACCTCTCCAGTCTGGAATTCACTAACTAGGCTCTCTGTGGCCTTGACCTTGCACCCTTACCCGTCACGGTGGCTCCTTCACTCCCTCAGGTCTTCTTTTTTTATTTTTTACATTTTTATTGAAGTGTAATTGCTTTACAGTGTTGTGTTAATTTCTGCCGTATAACAAAGTGAATCAGCCATATGAATATGTATATCCCCATATCCCCTCCCTCTTGTGTCTCCCTCCCACCCTCCTTATCCCACCCCTCTAGGTGGTCACAAAGCACCGAGCTGATCTCCCTGTGCTATGTGGCTATTTCCCATTAGCTATCTATTTTACATTTGGTAGTGTATATATGTCCATGCCACTCTCTCACTTCGTCCCAGCTTTCCTTGCCACATCCCCGTGTCTTCAAGTCCATTCTCTACATCTGTGTCGTTATTCCTGTCCTGCCCCTAGGCTCATCAGAACCTTTTTTTTTTTCAGATTCCATATATATATGTTAGCATACAGTATTTATTTTTCTCTTTCTGACTTAATTCGCTCTGTATGACAGACTCTAGGTCCATCCACCTTGCTACAAATAACTCAATTTCGTTTCTTTTTATGGTTGACTAATATTCCATTGTATATATGTGCCACATCTTCTTTATCCATTCATCTGTCGATGGACACTTAGTTTGCTTCCATGTCCTGGCTATTGTAAATAGAGCTGCAGTGAACATTGTGGTACATGACTCTTTTTGAATTATGGTTTTCTCAGGGTATATGCCAAGGAGTGGAATTGCTGTGTCGTATGGTAGTTTATTTTTAGTTTTTTAAGGAACTTCCATACTGTTTTCCATAGTGGCTCTATCAATTTACATTCCCACCAACAGTGCAAGAGGGTTCCCTTTTCTCCACACCTTCTCCAGCATTTATTATTTGTAGATTTTTTGATGATGGCCATTCTGACTGGTGTGAGGTGATACCTCATTGTAGTTTTGATTTGCATTTCTCAATGATTAGTGATGTTGAGCATCCTTTCATGTGTTTGTTGACAATCTGTTTATCTTCTTTGGAGAAATGTCTATTTGGATCTTCTGCCCATTTTTGAATTGGGTTTTTTGTTTTTTTGATATTGAGCTGCATGAGCTGCTTGTATATTTTGGAGATTAATCCTTTGTCAGTTGCTTCATTTGCAAATATTTTCTCCCATTCTGAGGGTTGTCTTTTCATCTTGTTTATATTTTCCTTTGCTGTGCAAAAGCTTTTAAGTTTCATTAGGTCCCATTTGTTTATTTTTGTTTTTATTACCATTTCTCTAGGAGGGGGGACAAAAGGGATGTTGCTGCAATTTATGTCATAGAGCGTTCTGCCTATGTTCTCCTCTAAGAGTTTTACAGTGTCTGTCCTTACCTTTAGGTTTTTAATCCATTTTGAGTTTATTTTTCCGTATGGTGTTAGGGAGTGTTCTAATTTCATTCTTTTACATGTAGCTGTCCAGTCTTCCCAGCACCACTTATTGAAGGGACTGTCTTTTCTCCATTGTATATTCTTGTCTCCTTTATTAAAAATAAGGTGACCATATGTTCATGAGTTTATCTCTGGGCTTTCTATCCTGTTCCATTGATCTATAGTTCTGTTTTTGTGCCAGTACCCTACTGTCTTGATTACTGTAGCTTTGTAGTATAGTCTGAAGTCAGGGACCCTGATTCCTCCAGCTCCATTTTTCTTTCTCAAGATGGCTTTTGCCTTTTGGGGTCTTTCATGCTTCCATACAAATTGTGAAATTTTTTTGTTCTAGTTCTGTGAAAAATGCCATCGGTAGTGTGATAGGGATTACACTGAACCTGTAGATTGCTTTGGGTAGTATAGTCATTTTCACAATGTTGATTCTTCCAATCCAAGAACATGGTATATCTCTCCATCTGTTTGTATCATCTTTAATTTCTTTCATCAGTGTCTTATAGCTTTCTGCATACAGGCCTTTTGTTGCCTTAGGTAGGTTTATTCCTAGGTATTTTATTCTTTTTGTTGCAGTGGTAAATGGGAGTGTTTCCTTAATTTCTCTTTCAGATTTTTCATCATTAGTGTATAGGAATGCAAGAGATTTCTGTGCCCTAATTTTGTAATCTGCTACTTTACCAAATTCATTGATTAGCTCTAGTAGTTTTCTGGTAGCATCTTTAGGATTCTCTATGTATAGTATCATGTCATCTGCAAACAGTGACAGCTTTACTTCTTCTTTTCCAATTTGGATTCCTTTTATTTTTTTTTCTTCTCTGATTGTTGTGGCTAAAACATCCAAAACTATGTTGAATTATAGTGGTGAGAGTGGACAGCCTTATTTGTTTCTGATCTTAGTGGAAATGGTTTCAGTTTTTCACCATTGAGGATGATGTTGGCTGTGGGTTTGTCATATATGGCCTTTATTATGTTGAGGAACGTTCCCTCTATACCTACTTTCTGGAGGGTTTTTATCATAAATGGGTGTTGAATTTTGTCAAAAGCTTTTTTGCCTCTATTGAGATGATCATATGGTTTTTATCTTTCAGTTTGTTTATATGGTGTATCACACTGATTGATATGCATATGTTGAAGAATCCTTGCATTCCTGGGATAAACCCCACTTGATCATGTTGTATGATGCCTTTAATATGCTGTTGGATTCTTTTTGCTAGTATTTTGTTGAGGAGTTTTGTATCTATGTTCATCAGGGATATTGGCCTATAGTTTTCTTTCTTTGTGATATCTTTGTCTGGTTTTGGTGTCAGGGTGATGGTGGCCTCATAGAATGAGTTTGGGAGTGTTCCTCCCTCTGTATTTTTTTGGAAGAGTTTGAGAGGGTAGGTGTTAGCTCTTCTCTAAATGTTTGATAGAATTCGCCTGTGAAACCATCTGGTCTTGGGCTTTTGTTTGTTGGAAGATTTTTAATCACAGTCTCAATTTCAGTGCTTGTGATTGGTCTGTTTATATTTTCTATTTCTTCCTGGTTCAGTCTCGGAAGGTTGTGCTTTTCTAAGAATTTGTCCATTTCTTCCAGGTTGTCCATTGTATTGGCATATAGTTGCTTGTGGTAATCTCTCATGATCCTTTGTATTTCTGCAGTGTCAGTTGTTACTTCTCCGTTTTCATTTCTAATTCTATTGATTTGCGTCTTCTCCCTTTTTTTCTTGATGAGTCTCCCTAATGGTTTATCAACTTTGTTTATCTTCTCAAAGAACCAGCTTTTAATTTTATTGATCTTTGCTCTTGTTTCCTTCATTTTTTTTCATTTCTTTCTGATCTGATCTTTATGATTTCTTTCTTTAGCTAACTTTGGGGTTTTTTTGTTCTTCATTCTCTAATTGCTCTAGTTGTAAAGTTAGGTTTTTTATTTGCGATGTTTCTTGTTTCTTGAGGTAGGATTGTATTGTTATATACTTCCCTCTTAGAACTGCTTTTGCTGCATCCCATAGGTTTGGGGTCATCAAATTTTCACTGTAATTTGTTTCTAGGTATTTTTTTTATTTCCTCTTTGATTTCTTCAGTGATCTCTTGGCTATTAAGTAGTGTATTGTTTAGCCTCCCTGTGTTTCTATTTTTTACAGATTTTTTCCTATAACTGATATCTAGTCTCATAGTGTTGTGGTCAGAAAAGATACTTGATATGATTTCAATTTTCTTAAATTTACCAAAGCTTGATTTGTGACCCAAGATATGATCTATCCTGGAGAATGTTCCATGAGCACTTGAGAAGAAAGTGTATTCTGTTGTTTTTGGATGGAATGTCATAAATATCGATTAAGTCCATCTTGTTTAATGTATCATTTAAAGCTTGTGTTTCCTTATTTATTTTCATTTTCGATGATCTGTCCATTGGTGAAAGTGGGGTGTTAAAGTCCCCTACTATGATTGTGTTACTGTAGATTTCCCTTTTTATTGTTGTTAGCATTTTCCTTATGTATTGAGGTGCTCCTATGTTGCGTGCATAAATATTTACAGTTGTTATATCTCCATGGATTGATCCCTTGATCATTATGTAGTATCCTTCTTTGTCTCTTGTAATAGTCTTTATTTTAAAGTCTATTTTGTCGGATATGAGAATTGCTACTCCAGCTTTCTTTTGATTTTCCACTTTCTTTTGATTTCCATCCTCCCTATGTATAACTTTGAGAAGAGTCTACACTGTCTTCAAATAAGCATTTCTTTCTTTTTTTTTTTTTAACCCACCATGACCTTGTATTTCACAGAAGTGTACATCTCCTGTAAAGAATGTGTGCAGCTGTTAAAAATAGAGCATCGACTGTCTTTTCTGCATAGGTGTTTTCTAATCAGCCACCCAGAACAAATTTGAACAACACGCTTTCCATTTTTCTGCCTCCTTCTTCAAATTGCACAATGAATAGGTCATAACTCAACATCTGTGTACACTCTTGGTGGTTACAGGCAAGTTGAGTTTGGGAAGAGACTCCACGTGCACAGATATTCAAAGGGTGTTTCCTGGGGGAAAAAAGTCTTAGTTTCTCTTTCTTATAGGACTTGGCTCCTCCCAGGAGAGAGAGCCCTCGTGAGTTGGAAAACTAAGTCACAGAGAATTTGCAAGGGACAAGGGACAAAATGAAAAAGAAATATAGGAAATGACATGACAGAGGATCTTGTTCTCTTCTCTTACTGAAAAGTCTATCTTGAACTTCAGTGTTTCTGGAAGAGGTGTGTGATTATTCCACTCAATTTATTTCATGGCTCAGCCTCATAGAAAGTGGTTATTGCCCTGGCGGATGCTGGCCTTTTCTCATTCTTGTCATTATTCTTCCTTAATGCATCATTTTGAGCCACAAGCCTCTCTCTTTGTCCTTGCCCAAATTTTCAAGGAATTGAATGAAGGTTTTGCAATTATGCCTCCAATTGGAGGTTATTTAGAGATTAGAAATGAATCCAAATGTACATATCTCTAGAAAGTTTACTTTATTCTTATAAAGAGCAGGGTTGCAGAATATGCTTTGCTTATTGAAAAGACTAGAAAATGCCGGGTTTCAGGAACATTCCATTTTAGAAGTATTTTCTTGAAAAAATAAGCAGACTTAAGCTAAATGTACAGTCCTAGCTTTTAGGAGAACTTCCTTCCTTAAAATGAGCTTTTGCCTATTTGGCCCTATTTTATTTTCCTATGTTTATTTAAATAGAGACAAGAATTACCAATATTTTAACAGTGACCGGAAGGACAGATCTTTTTACTTGCAAAGGGCCATCATAATTTTGTAAGGTAATAAGACACTGGGGAAAAACAATCACTTTGAATTCATTTGCATATGAAAGAAGAACAAACGTAACTTGAAAAGGCCTCTTATTACATCTGAAAGGCAGAAACGGAGGTTAATTCTCAAATGCTTAGTCCCAATAAGTCTCTCTAAGATTTGGGTTTTGTTCTTAGCTTTTACCTGCACAAAGGTTTCTAGGCTGCACTCTGGGCCGGAAGCTGCGGGGTGCTCACAGGGACTCTGCCAGGCGCCCTCTTACTCCCAGGGCAGGGCCTGGCATTCTTGCCACCGAAGGGCAGTCGTTTTCAGTCAATCCGTTTCTTTTACCGCAGCTGCAGCAGGTGCTGCGCTTGGTCCTGGCTGCTCTGGCATTTCCTCGTATCCAATAGCCTGTCTCCCTCTGAGGCGCCCCACTCTTTTGGGGCCCTTTTATTCGTCTTCCCGGCATGGCTTCCAGATGCTTCTCCCATTCACCCCAACGCGATGTTTCTGACCATCTCAAGTCCATTCTCTGACGATCCTGTTTGGAGAGCATCTTCAGGATCTGCGCTTCCAGGGCCAATATAGAAGCACCATTTGCCTGGAGCGCCACCGCCTGGCCGAAACGGGAACGACCTCTGCCCATCGCTGAGGATCAACTTGGAAAGTTGCTGAGGTGGCTCTTCTAGCCTTTGTACAATCCTCATCCTTATCCACTTTCTGTAAAGTGACTATGATGGATATTCTTCCTGACTAATGTAGGTAGTTTTCTTCTGAATAACTCTACACATTTCTCTTGCAATAGTTTGAGTTTAAAGGTACTGAAATAAGAATCTGCATCATCAACTAAAAATCATATAAATTGTATTATTTATAAATGGGTGGATATGATATGCTTTGGTGATATAAAAATACAATAACAGGACCATTCAGGAAATACTCTTTTTCTCACCTAGTTTTTCAGCATTCTGTCTATGTTGGGATAGATCTAAATGGAAATAGCTCACCCTCCCCCCATGGTCCCCAAATCACCTGGCATCACAGCTGGTTGATGGCCACGTTATAGCACTGACTTTACAGACCCAGGCTCCAGAATGAACTGGATTAGAAGGTTTTAAAAAGTGTGTACACCCCAGAGTGTGTGTGTAGTGTGTGTGCACATGCTTTGTGAGTTGACTCCCTGGAGTGCTAGAAGAAAATTTAGGAATTCTACTTATACTTATTTTGTATCTCAAACTTCAACATTTATATTTTATAATGTATGTAAAATTATTAGAACAGCTGTTGTAAATCATTTACAAATCAGCATTTTAAAAGGTATTAAGAGTGTGGGTTAAATGTCTTATTGATAGAAGTTTGTGACCAAAATGCATTAACATTTTATATGTTTAAAAATGCATTACAATTAAAGATGATCTCAAAACAGTCCTAACTGGCATTACAAGACAACATAATGGATATCCAGGAAATTGGAATGGGGCTTGGCCTGCAGGTCCTGTAGCCAGCCTCTCCCTCTGGGTGGGGATCTAGAATGAGATTAGGCTCAGCAGGGGATTCTGAACCTGCCTCTGACAGCCTCATTATGAAACCTGGGTAAATCATCTCACAACCGTGAGGTTTCTCCCTTGCTACACAAATGTGTAAAGAGAATCAGCTAAGTGTTGGGCATCAGATGGGGTGGGTGAGTTGAAGATAATAGGAGACAGGAGATGGAGCTTATCTTGAGGTGTTTGCAGTCAAGGCTAACTTTTGGTTGAACTGAAAAATTATATGAAAGTACAAAATAAAAGTACAAGCAAGATTAAAAGGAAAGGGTCTAAAATGCCTAAAAGAAGATGAATTATAGAGAACTCTCAAGCTCTTGAAGACCCCGCATTTGCTTACAGAACTTTGATGCCCTCTGTGTAGAATATCCTTACCAATTAAAAAAATTAGAACAGAAAAAACTCTAATTCGGAAAGACACATGCACCCCAATGTTCATAGCAGCACTATTTACAATAGCCAAGACATGGAAGCAGCCCATGTGTCCATCGACAGATGAATCGATAAAGAAGATGTGGCACATATATACAATGGAATACTACTCAGCCATAAAAAGGAATGAAATTTTGCCATTTGCAGCACCATGGATGGGCCTAGAGGTCATAATACTAAGTGAAGTCAGTCACACAGAGAAAGACAGATATGATATCACTTATACGTGGAATCTAAAATATGACACAAATGAACAGAAGGAGACTCACAGACATAGAAAACAAACTTATGGTTACCAAAGGGGAAAGAGGGTGAGGAGTGATAAAGTAAGAGTTAGGGATTAGTAGATACAAACTACTATATATAAAATAGATAAACAGCAAGGACCTGCTCTATAGTACAGGGATCCGTACACCTCAAATATCTTGTAATAACCTATAATGGAAAAGAATCTGAAAAAGAATATATATATATATATATATATATATATATATATATATATATATATCACTTTGCTGTATACTTGAAACTAACACATTGTAAATTAACTATACTTCAATTAAAAAATAAAATAGTAGCACACACAAAAATGAGAATCTCGTGTGATAAATCTGCATTATATCTATTTGTGACTATAGCTTTTTTTCTTTTCCAAAGTGGATGGCGAAAACAGGATTAATGATCCATGGGCTGAATTGCCATTTCTCAAAGATCATTTTTGTTATATGTTTGGACAAAGAAACTAGAAACTCCAGTTCTAAAAGGATAAATGGGAACATTTTAATATGCAGCCCAGGCTTTGGAATGGTGATATAAATTGCTCTTCAAGTGACAGCTTTGATTAAACTCTAAAACCAGTATGGTCCCACTCATGGGACCCAAAGCACTGTACTGGACAGAAATCTTGTCTTATTTTAAGAGAAAGGCAAAAGACAAAGACCTGTGTTTTTCATTTACCTATGACTTGCTGACAGCTGTCAAATTTGTTATTATTTTTATTTTAGATTTGAAAACAGATGCTTCCCTTTGAACAGCTTGAGGTCAGGATATTTTATTGGTGTTGGATCTTGTCTGCAGTGAATAGCAAGTTCCTCATCACATGGGTCATTTGGTGACTGTGTGGGTAAGAAAAATTATAATTTGACCATGATTTGGAAATATTCTGGAAGTTTCCAAGAGATGCAGTGTCTGGAATCACTAAAGACTCAGTGTGTTATTTGCTTTGCAAGAGAGTATGTGGGTGGCCAGAAGTTGAGGGGTGGAGAGGTAACATCCCAGGCTGAGGAATCTCACCTGGCTCTTGGTCTACCTTCTCCTATTTCTGAGGAAATACTATTTGTTGTTCCTGCCTGCCTGGTTTTGACACGCATCTTGGGCAAGGCACCCAGCTAAACTGGGCCCTCTTTCCTCATCTGTAAAATCTGGGTTTGGGTGCACTGAGAGGGCAGCATGATTCATCCAAGAAACCTCTAGCGACGGGGCTCTAGGGTTTTATCTGCCCTGGTGGGGATCAATACTCGTCAAGCCTTTTGGGAGCACCATTTGGAAGCATGAATCACATGCCTTGTTAGCCACATGCACGCTTTCTGACCCAGCAGGTCTGCCTCTAGGAATTCGTCCTAAGGAAATAGTCTAGTGATGGAGACAGAGATTCATGGACATGCTCATTTACTCCCAAAATTTTAAGACAAGCTAAATGTTTAAAAGTAAGGGCATTTCTAAATAAATTAAGTCAATTTGTTCAATGGAATATTGTGTAGACTTTACACATTATGTTTCAAAGCATATTAGCACAACGAATGTTCATTATATAAAATTATGATTGTAAAAAGTAAGACAGGGGCTTCCCTGGTGGTGCAGTGGTTGAGAGTCCGCCTGCCGATGCAGGGGACACGGGTTCATGCCCCGGTCCGGGAAGATCCCACATGCCGCGGAGCGGCTGGGCCCGTGAGCCATGGCCGCTGAGCCTGCGCGTCCGGATACCGCAAACAAACAAAAAAAAGTAAGACAGAATGTTGAATTGCACAGTACTAATTTTGCATCAAATAATTGAGACATACATTTGTATTAAAAAAGTCTGGAATAAAAACAACCACATGAGAACAGTGCTCCTAGGTGATTTAATATTCTTATTTTCCCCCTGAATTTCCAAATTTTCTTCAATGAATATGTATTTTTTTATAATTGGAAAAAACATAAAAGTAAAATTCCAAACTCAAAACAACATGGTGTTTGTGGTTTGATCACCTTTGTGACTAGTGTGATTGTGGACGTTTCTGGGACTCAGAGGAAGAGTAGGAAAACACTGTAGACCACGGACTCTACAACCAGACTACTCGGGTTCGAATTTTGGCTGCCCTTCATCTTGTTGGCATGGCTGGAGTGATCCCCTTAGCCTCTCTGTGCCTCAGTTTCTTCAACTGTGAAGTGAGGATAGTAGTAGTACCTGCTGAGAGAGTTAAAGTTCAACATATGTAAACCCCTGACCCATACCAAATACTCAATGAATGTTAGTTATTATCATTAACATCTGTAAAGTGGAAAAACTAATATTAATTCAATAAATGTTTATTGGGCACCTACTCTGTGCCAGGCACTGTCCTAGGTGCTGGATACGCAGCCGTGTAGGAATGATCAATGTGGGCAATGACTCTGCTCTCATGGAACTGTGTTTTAGTGGGGAAGACAGACAACAACAAATAAACAGGGGAGCTAGAGTGTTAAGAAGAGTAATGAGAGAAAGAATGGGAGAGGTGTGCTCCTCAGGGAGGTGTTGGATAAAGTAACATTGAGAGAATGAGTGAGCATGGGGTGAGCCAATCAGGTATATGGCTGAAGAGCAATAGGGGCAGAATGAAAAGTCAGTGCAAAGGTCCTGAGGTATGCTCGACTTGTTTAAGGAGCAGTAAGGAAACTATATAAGATAGTTATCCCCAAAGCAGACTCTGAGACAAGGATTCAAGTGCAAGTAGACTGCTTGGAAAATGATCCCAGGAAGATGGATCCCACAAGTGGGGAAGTGAGATAGGGAAGGGAAGGAAGAAAACCTGAGGGGCATTCATGAGTGAGCCGTCACTGGAGACAACTGGCCAGAACCACAGGGAGTGTCAAATACGCCCTCTGTGTTGTCCCACCTGAGGGATGAGGAAACAGGAGTATGGATCCTCCAAATCCAATCTGTCGTTAGCCGAGGGCTGGCTTTCGCTGAGTACGGGCCCCTCACCCCAGAGAAAGCACCAGAAGAAGCACCAGAGGAAGCACTGGAGCTGAGAGTTGCAGGTTCTTACAGCAGGAAGTCATCACCCCGGCTGAGGAGCTGAGTACTGAGGGATGGATTCTGGATTTTGCCAGCATCTGCCACAAAAGCCATTGTAGCTACAGTGGAACCAGCAAGGCTGACTGTGGCAGGAGTTGCATTCAAAGAGGTAAGGGATGGGGGTGTGAATCGCGTAGGGTGCTGTGGGCCATTGTAAAGAATTTTATTCTGAGTCATATGAGAGTCATTGTAGAGTTGTGAGCAAAAGAATGGCATGATCTGACTTGTTCTAGAAGGACAGTCTGGATGCTGCGTGGGGAACAGCATGTTGGAGGGCAAATGGAGGGGCAGGAACACAGTCAGGGGGTAACAGTCAAAGTCCAGGTCAGGGAGTATGGTGATTTGAATTTGAGCAATAGGCATGAGATATACTTTGGGATTCTGGATATATTTTAAACAAAGAGTCAAGTGAATTTGTAGACGAATTGGATGAGAAGTGAAAGAAAGACAGGAATCAAGGAAACTCTAAAGTTTTGACCTGAGCAACTGGTAGAACAAAGTAGCCATTTTTCAAGATGGTGAGGATGGCGGGAGGTGGTGATGATGGGAGGGTAAGAGTGGGAAAGAGGAGTTTGGCTTTCATTTATTAAATTGGAGGCATATATTAGTACTCTATCTCATCTTTTTTTTTTTTTTCTGGGAATTAAAAGAATCAGTACAGGGCTTCCCTGGTGGTGCAGTGGTTGAGAGTCCGCCTGCCGATGCAGGGGATGCGGGTTCGTGCCCCAGTCCGGGAAGATCCCACATGCCGCGGAGTGGCTGGGCCCGTGAGCCATGGCCACTGAGCCTGCACGTCCAGACCCTGTGCTCCGCAACGGGAGAGGTCACAGCAGTGAGAGGCCCGCGTACCGCAAAATAAAAAAAAAGAAAGAAAGAAAAAAAAAAGAACCAGTACAGTGTTATGAGCTCTCAGTAAGTATTACTTTCCCTACCCTATTCACTTTCCCAGCTTACTTTTTGTATAGGTGGCCTATGGTCACAATAATGTTGTGTCACAAACAAAAGTCTCAGCTTCATACGACAAAGAGGGTTTACTTTGCATCTTATGTCCGAGGACCAGGTGGCCTAATCAAGGCTCATCTGATCTCGGCTGGGCTTTTGCTCGTGCATCTAGGAATTGGCTGGAGGTCAGTTGATTTGGGCTCAGCTCTGCTCCTGTGACTCTCGTCCTCCTTGTGGGACCAGCAAGCTAGTCTGGGCTTGTTTCTTCAAGAAAGCAAGTGGAAACACATGAAGCCTCAGAAAGGCTCATACCCGATACATCATCACTCCCACGTTTGTTCAGTTGGCCAAGGCAAGTCACGTGGCTATCCCTAAAGCCAAGAGACAGCAAAACATATTCTGCCTTAGTATGTGTGTGTCTGTGTGTGTGTGTGGCTCGTGGTGGTGGGAAGTGAATATTTGTCAACAATAATCTAAGTTATAATCACCCTCTTCTTGATGAATATTAATTATTCTTCAACATGCAAAATATGTTAACCCTTATTCAAAAATCCCCAAAGTTTCGTCCAATCATGGTCTAGACTTGAAGGTCAAGATCTCATGACCTACATCAGGGCCAGATGTAATTCCTCTTTCTTGGAGGCTTTAAAGAACAAGTTGATCCCTCCTCTCTACACATATACAAAATAATACAGTGAAACAGACAGGATAAGCACAGTAAAATATGCCTATCTAAAAGAGGGAAGAATGGCCGTCATTGGTCCTTAGCAATTTTAAAGTCTTGCTCGGCAAATGTTTCCATGTCCTACGACATTGGGGTTGGTGAGTTTTCCCCGATTAACACCAGGTTCAGTTCACTGGGTGTGGTTCCTCACTCCATTGTTCACTATGGCTCATGGCTATGTTCTCTGAGCTGTCCTCTCTTTTGCATCCCTTTTCAGGGACACTTCTGAAGAGGACTTTGGAAGATAAGCTATTATTGGTGACTCAGAAACTTTCTTGGTGTACTTTCTGTCAGGAGAAAGTTGGAGGCTGAGATGGTTAATTTTACAGATCAACTTGGCTAGGCCACAGTATCCAGATACTTGGTTAACCATTATCCTAGATGTTTTTGTGAATATATTCTGTAGGTGAGATTAATATTTAAATCAGTACACTTTGGGTAAAGCAGATTGCCCTACATAATGAGGATGGGCCTCATCCAACTAGTTCCTTAGTAGGAAAAAGGCTGACTTCCTCCAGAGAACAGGGAATTCTATCAGTAGACAGCCTTCAGACTCAAGCTGCAACACCAATTCTTCCCTGGGTCACCAGCCTGCCGGCTTATCATACAGATTTTGGACTTGCTACTTCCCAAAATCATATGAGGCTGTTCCTCAAAATAAAGGATCTATCTATCTATCTATCTATCTATCTATCTATCATCTATCTTCTCTCAAGAGATTCTATTGGTTCTGTTCTTTTGGAGACTGGTACACAGTCCCAGAGATTTTTCTGTGTTTTGAACACTCACTTTTACCCCTGGTTGCCAACACGTCTATGTGGTTGCCTCAAAAATGTTGTATGTCTTACATATATTTGGCTGCAGTCTACTCCATGTACCAAAAATCACACACATATTTCATTTTGAGATATTCATCTCTCAATGTACTTACTGCTATTATGGTCACATCAGCCTGCCCTTGCACCCCACTCTATGTTTTCTAAAAGTCTTTTTGTCTAACTGAGAAAGTACATCAGACTTTACCTTCATTCTTACAAAATTCATAACAAAAGCACTTACATCCATAGGCTTAATTTGGTTTTTACTCTGAGGCCAGGTCTTACTGGGGGTGTTGTTGGATTAATCATTGTTGCCAGGTTGTATCCTGATTTGAAAATATTTTGTTACCTGGAAAGGCTGGAAATGAGAGACACTTTTATCCTCTAACTCAGTAAGTTCTGAATTCCTATATTCCCTCCAAATTCTGCTTGTAGACTGGCTGGTTCTTCCTGATCTCATTTCTTTCTTGAAGTAACTCATCACACGTGGTAAAAGGAACCAACTCACACTTTTGGTATTTTGCCTGGAGATCTCTTTGTCCAGGTTCACAAGTTCATTAGGTACATTTTCCATTTTCTACTCCCACCATGCATCATCGCTATTTCAGCCCCCTAAAATTGTTTTCTAACCATTTTCTTACCTTCTTTAAGTTTCTCAACCTCTTGCCACTCATCCCTCAAACCAACTCAACATACCTTGGGTTTTGTTAGAATAGCACTCCAATTCTGGTACCAATGTTTGTTCTGGTTTTGTGTGGCCAAAGCAATGCTGTGTAAGGGGCGACTACAAAATCTCGGTAGCCTACAACAGTAAGCGCTCGTTTAACTCATGCGTCTTGGGGTCAGCTGGGGGTCAGCTGATCTGGGCTGGGTTTGGCCAGGCGGGTCTGATGATCTTGGCCAGGTTTACTCACGCATCTGGGGGTCAGCTAGTGATGAACCGACTTGTGGTTGGTTCATCTGGGGCGGTTCAGCTCTGCTCCATGCGTCTCTCCTCCTCCCCTTTGGCCAGCCAACAGTCCAGCCTAGAGGTCTAGTTTCCTGCCAGTGGCAGAAGTAAAATAGGGTGCAATGAAACACGTGAAGTCTCTTAAGGCTGAGGTTCGGGATTGGTACTCATCTCTCCTGGTTCCATTGATGAAACAAGGCAATGAATAAACTTAAAGCCAAGGCATAGGAAATATACTCCACCCTTTAAGAGAAGGATAGAGAGTGAATACGTCTGATCAGTAATCTAATCTTTCCACTCCCCAGTCATTCCAGTGATGCTGTGTTTCTATAAAATGTTTCACCAGAATCTCCAGTTGCATGGTCCTGTGTGGGTCTGATTTAGAGTTAACCAGAAGAGAAATGTGTGTGATTTCTGAAAGGCAGTGAAGCAGCGGCCGTTACTCTCTGAGGTTTTTGGAGAATCTGGATGTGGAGGTGGGTAGACGCAGAGGTCTGGTGGGTTTCGGTCATCATCTCCCTTCTCTGCTCCCTGCCGGCTCTTGATCCTGACTGCTGGCTTTCTCAGGCTCTTGGCTGCAGAGGTGATAGCAGCCTTCTCCCCAGATCTGCCTCTGTGCTCTCATTTGAGCAATGTGAAGATTGACTCTCAGGTTGATGGACTGGGGTCTCTAACACTGATCATCACCAGCGCCCCCAACGTTGGCTTAACTCAGGTCCTCCCACAATTGTGGAAGGTCTACTTCCTGTAATTTCTCTATCCCGTGACACTCACCGTGACCTTGCTCCCCTGCCTGAGTCCCACCCGACTGAAACAGCCCACAAGCCGTCCACAACGCTGTGCTCCCTCCATTCCCATGACTCAGCCATGGACCCCGTGTCCTTCTTCTGCCTCTTAACTGCTCAACAGAGGACTTCCCTGGCGGTCCAGCGGTTAAGACCTCCCCTTCCAATGCAGCGGGTGCAGGTTTGATCCCTGGTCGGGGAGCCAAGATCCCACATGCCTCGCGACCAAAACATCAAAACATAAAAACAGAAGCAATATTGTAACAAATTCAATAAAATGGTCCATATCAGCTGCTAAAAGCTCAACACCTAACTCTTAAATGCTCCCTCCTTTCCTGAAACAATCCTCCACCCAGGTCCCTTTATTATTTTTAATTTTAAAAAATTAAAAAAAATTTTATTGAAGTATAGTTGATTACAATGTTGTGCACAGCAAAGTGATTCAGTTATACATACATATATATCTATTTTTTTCTGATTCTTTTTCCTTATAGGTTATTACAAAATATTGAGTAGAGTTCCCTGAGCTATATAATAGGCCCTTGTTGGTTATCTTTTTTTTGTTTTCCGGTACGCGGGCGTCTCACCGTTGTGGCCTCTCCCGTTGCGGAGCACAGGCTCCGGACGCGCAGGCTCAGTGGCCATGGCTCACGGGCCCAGCCACTCCACGGCATGTGGGATCTTCCCGGACCGGGGCACGAACCCATGTCCCCTGCATCGGCAGGCGGACTCTCAACCACTGCGCCACCAGGGAAGCCCGGTTATCTATTTTACATATAGTAGTTTGTATATGTTAATTCCAAGCTCCTAACTTATCACCGTTTCCCCTCCTATGTCCCTTTAAATAGGCTCCCGCTCTCTTCTCGCCATGGTTCAGCAAGCCAAGACAATACCCGTTTTGTAGCGGATTCCAAAGTGTTACTAGGTCATTTCATCATTTTACATCTATATGTTTCAGCAGGACCTCTGTGTACAATGACAACCCAGAGTAGTGATGGCGTGAGTTTCAGGCTCTGTGACAGTCCCTAGGAAGCCACTCAGGCACCCGTTAGGGCCTTGCAGAGTCTCCTAGGGAATAAGCGGCATTGGATTCCTCAGAAGCTGGGCTGGAGCGGGATTATGCCACTCTCACGCCTCTTTGCCTGAATGAGTTTTGCTTTTCCTTTGAATAACAGGGAGGTTTTGTCACAAATAGGTGGGATCATACAATCCAGGTATTTTAAAAACAAATCAATGTATAACTTAAATTTCTAAAGTAAAAACAGACCTTTTCTAAGTAGCCGCGTTGTGGGCTTACCCATAGGAAACCTCGCAGCAAGTCTCAGTACCTTTTCACAGGCCTCGTTTGGAATCTAGTAAGCGATGGCAACTCATCCCACGTGAAGATGAGCTGGATCTTTTGAAACAACCAGAAGTCAGTTAGTGATCAACTTGATGACTAAAGGGAGTTGTCAGGGTGAGTGAAATTACTATATAAATCAAAAGGTGGTTCTGAAAAGCCACGTCAAAGAGGTTCTTGAGAGCTGTTTCGATCCCTTCATGTTAACCCTGGAAAAGGTCACAGTCTTTCAGAGAGACAGCTCTGAAGAGGGATACGTGAATTTAGAGGTTAAGTCTTAGTATTTAAAATCGTTCAGGTTTTCTCAAGCCTGAGACCTCTATTGTCTTTTTATTAGTAGGTCTTATTGGTTAAAAACCATTATTGAAAATTCTTATACCTCAAACTACTATTCCCTTCACCTCTGAACTAGCACACTGCCCTTGACAGTTATTGTTTCCTTTTCTAGCAAAGTTTAAACAGGCTGATTTGTCCTGCAGGGAATTAAAGGATATGATCGACAAATTAGCACATGCTGAAAGAAAAATGGATAGTTTTGTGTCTTCTGACTTTGGGAGTGACTTGCAGCTTTGCTGGCCAATCTTTCCAGCAAGGTGGATTTTTTTTTTTTTTTTTTGCAGTTGAGCTCAGTCAGTGCATCACTGAGACCCCCACCAGCAAAACAGAAGTGGTGAGAAGTTGATATGAAACTGCTTTTGCAGGTACAAAATGGACAAATATGGGTGATTTAATATGGTTAACCTAATATTTCCACTAGTTTCCTGCCTAAGCTCTCCCCAGGCAACCCAGCTGGAACGCAGTTGGCAGGCAAGCCCGGCCTGCAGAGCTGAGCAAGAGAAGGGGACTGAGGGTCCACTCAGAGGCAGGAAACTTGGAAGAAATTTTCAGAGCATCCCTGCCAGATGAAGACTGGGAAAGACGTTGACAAAGAGAGCTTCTTGGAAAGACAGGACCACGACCTGGTCAAAGCACCATTGCAGGTAAATGCCTTCCCTCATTCCTTCCATGGGCTCTAAAAGCCATTCTTCTAAGTCCTGGTGGCTGCAGGTATAGGAGAATCAGGTCCACTGGGGCCACACGACTCTGGGGAACAGAGTGCCGTGTGGACACAATGGTGGGGGTGGACCTTTTGTTATCTTTACACCAGGTCTTGGTCGTTTGACATCACAAGTATAACTTAAAATATTTATGTCCGAGCTGCCTAACAGAGGGGCTGTTTACCCAGTGTGATTTGAGGAGGTGTTGTAGGTTGAACTGTGTCCACCAAAAAGATACACTGAAGCCCTAACCGCCCCCCCCGCCCCCCACCCCCCACATATCTGTGAAATTTATCTGATTCAGAAACAGGGTCTTGGCAGATGTCATCATATAGAGATGAGGCTGTACTGGGTTAGGGTGGGTCCTAACCCAATAACTGGTGTCCTTAAAAGAAAAGGGAAATTTGAACACAGAGAGACACAGACTCATAGGAGATGCCACGTGACAACAGAGGCAGAGACTGCTGTGACGTGTCTACAAACCAAGGACCATCAAGGACTGCGGGCATCCACCAGAAGCTGGAAGAGGCAGGAAGGACCCTCCCCTGGATTCTTCAGAGGGAGCTCCGCCCTGCTGACACCTTGATGTCGGACTTCCGGCCTCCAGAACCGGGAGGGACCACACTTCTGTTGTTTTAAGCCCCCCAGTTTAGGATCATTTGTTATGGCGGCCCTGGGGCGGCTCATCCACGAGGTATCTAGCAAAGGTGATTGTCTGAGAGAATTAACACCTGGGTAGCTCTGGGCCTGCCCCCCAACTTCCAGATTCTTCCCTCTGCTCCTGTCCTCCGGGGTCACCCATGTCTGAAACAAGTGCTACTGACGTAGCTTTCCATTCCAGAGGGCAGGTGGAAGGCCTGCCTATCAAAAGTCTCATGTGGTCAAAAAACTCCACAGCGTATTTTAAAGAAAGACGAGAAAAGGAAACAGTTCCCTCCCTCCCTCCCCATCCCCCCGCCCTTCCTGCCGACCTTTTGTAAACTTCCTTCCATTCTTCCTCCCTTACCTGTACGTTATTGGTTGACAGGGGCGTTAGACAGACATTAGGAAGCAGTTTGTTCAGACTCTTATTTGATCTTTAAACGTTTACTGGTTTATTGTCTATATGCCTTCAAGGAGTAGGAAAGCACACTGCAATCCCCTCTCCTTCTTTCTGGAATGTGTCTCTGTTACTTTATGACACAGTGTTCTAACTGGGCTGGGCTGATTTTATGCCCCTTTCAACACTCTGCACAAAAGTGTAAAGAATGGGTGGGAACTGAGTCCCAGCTGCTATCCTTCATCTTTTTTTCGGAAACTGTTGTTGGACATTTTTACAAAAAGCAACACCTAGATCTTCCGATGTATCTCTGTCTATCCCTGTCCTCTGTGTATATCTTGAGAGCCATTGGGCTAACCGAAGGGAAACTCATTCCAAATTAGCCAAGCGGGGAGGAAATATCCGGCTAGTCTGACAGGATAGAGTAGAAGCCAGTGGTCTCAGCCAGCATTTCTTACGGGGGTGCTTCTTCATGTTGGGTGAGACATTTCTTGCTGGTGCAGAATCATGCCAAGCATGGCCTCAGCCAGTAAATACGGATAGGAACTCCCAATTATTGTGACAAGTAGAACCCACTCCCAGTCACACGCACACGCTTTATTTCCAAAAGTCGTCTGTCGCAGATGCTGTTGGTGTCCTTGGATGTCATCTCTGACACAAACGGCTGCTTACTGTGAACACGTGAGACTTCCTGCCTGCAGGCTTGTTGCTGGATGACTGCAGAGCCCTCTCAGACGCACAGAACAGCTGGAAATGCTGGAGCGTTCACCCTGCTGGCTGTAGACCAGTGGTGGATGCCCCAAATCCTCACCCTTGGTTGGGCGACCTGGAAGCATGCTGTCCACCACCTTCCAGAAGCCCCCAGTGTGCCTGGGCTCCAGTTGCCCACGTGGTAGCTGACTCCTAACACGCTTGTATTAGTTTCCTGTTGCTGCTGCTACAAATTTTCATGCCTTAGTGATTAACACGACACATATTTATTATCTCATGGTTTTGGAGGTTAAAAGTCAGAAATGAGCTGAGGATCAAGGTGCCAGCAGGTGCATCTGGAGGCTGCAGGGGAGAATCCATTTCCTGGCCTTTTCCATCTTCTAGAGGCTGCCCACATTCCTTGGCTTGTTGACCCTCCCTCCAACTTCAAAGCCAGCACCATTGGGCTGAGTCCTTCTCCTGCTACCATCTCTGGTTCTCTCTTCTGCTCCCTCTTCTCCTTTTAAAGACCCTTGTGGTTACTTTGGGCCCACCCAAATAATGCAGGATACTCTCCTTAGCTTAAGGCCAGCTGATTAACAGACTTAGTTCCCTCTGCAACTTGCATTCCCCTTTGCTTGTAATCCAACATATGGACAGATCTCAGGATGCAGACATCCTTGGGGACCATCATTCTTCCTACCAGAACACGCTTTATTGGCTTCCTCTCCTTCTCTGTCTCACTATCCCATTTCCCTATTGGTCTTTCTTGGGACCATCTCCCAAATTAACTACTTGCACTAGAAGTCTTATCTCATAGTCTGCTTGTGCAGAAATCCAAGCCAGAACGCTGTCTAAAAGGGAATTTTAGACACTCAGAATCACTGGCCTGGGGACTCCAGTGCATCATCAGGACTTAGTTTCTCTGTGTCCCTTGCCTATTCCTCTTACCACCTTTGTCACAGCTGGCACAGTGGCTAAGGTAACTCTAACTAAGCCAACAACCTTCCAGGTTCAATTCTATGGGGAAAGAGTAACTTCTGTTCACATTCTGAGATAAATTCTAACTTGACTTCTTTAGGTCATGAGTCTCTCCCTCACCTGATCCTTAAGGCTGGAGGACTGTGGTGTTTTACTTGGCTAAGCCTGAGTTGCATTCTCCACTCCTGGAAATGAGGGTTGAGCCTCACCCAGGCTTCGTGGACTCAGAGTGATGTCTACTCAACGAGGCAGCAATGAGTGCTGGAAAGGCCAATAACAAATATCAACTACATCGTCTTTTCTTTCTTCTTCTTTGCTCCCTCTTCAAACCCCGCCACATGGGGCTGCATGCACCTGTGCTTGTATAACACAGGACGCCTGAGCAGGGCCTAGGGAACATCCAGTGAATTTCATAGATTGCAAAACTGAGGGCAAAACAAATGCAAGGAATTACTGTTGGTTGCACACCAGCATTGCCAGTCTCCCTTGAGAACACCTGTCTCCCGATTCTAGGCCCTGTGACCTGTTCACCACAGTCTGGCCTCTTCCAGACTGTAGCCTTTTGTAGCTCGGGTCAATTTTGTATTAAAAATGGATACATTTGAGTTGATAGTGGGAGGTATCTCCCTATTAGTAATTTATGTTCATTTGTGTTTATTTGTTTGCTTTTATCCTTGCCCCAAATACACTTTTTTTTTTTTTTTTTTTTTTTTTTGCGGTACGCGGGCCTCTCACTGCTGTGGCCTCTCCCGCTGCAGAGCACAGGCTCCGGACGCGCAGGCTCAGCGGCCATGGCTCACGGGCCCAGCCGCTTCGCAGCACGTGGGATCCTCCCGGACCGGGGCATGAACCCATGTCCCTTGCATCGGCAGGCGGACCCTCAACCACTGCGCCACCAGGGAAGCCCCCAAATACACTTTTGTTGCAGGGTGCATACACTGGTGACATGGTGTAGAAGCAAATTGAAACGTGCATTCAACAGACCACATGAAACGTCGTCAGTGTGCTTTGTGATATGGATGTGATGGCTAATTTCATACGGCACTCAAGAAATGTGGCTTTCATTATGGCAATGATGGTGGTGGTGATGATTAATAATAAACGACTTTAACAAGAACAATGTCTTACAACTTCAGAAACTGCAATACATTAGATATTCATGTGGAGATAGAGAATCTCCTCTGGAACCCTTAGATGATTGCATTCTTTTCCAGGAATTAACACCAGGAAATAGAGATCAGTTCCCTCCTTGCATCATTTATAATATGCATTGCAAATTCATGAAGCAGAGTTGTGAGAGGAAAGTTATTCCTCTCTCTGAAATATATTAGATCAGCTGTAAATCAGTTCAGTATTTCTTGGGCTTAATTCTACGTAGACTTCTCTCCCATCTTGAGAACTTTCTAGAATCTCTACTACTTGGTTATCTCTTTTAGGTCACTCATTGTGTCTCTCAGTCTTAATTTTAGGTGAGACATTTAGCCAACTGCTTCCTTGAGCTGCCTTTTTAAAACAAAAATAAAATATAACCCTAAACCAAAACCAGAAACAGCTTTCCATCCAGCCCCTTTGAAATAACCCCTAGGACTCTGGAGAGGGGTGTGAGAGAGTGTGAATCTGTGGGTTCACATGATTTTGGTTGGCTACATGAACATGCACGGAACATTTACAAGTGATGACTGGAAGTCAAAGCTTCTATAAACTTTTCCCATTCTCCTTGCAAATGGCAAACACCACTGTGGGGTAGAGAGAAATTTGCACGAAGAGCTGGCAGAGTGAACAGAGTGAAGGTGAGCAGAGATAGACATTGGACCACTGGATGTTGGGCTGGGACTGGTATGGTGATGGTGGTGGGGAAGGCATGTGGCCAAGTGGGAGAGTATTTTATTTTGATCTTAGTTTCTTTCTGTTTTATTATCTTTAGGTTGGTTGAGTGTAAAACTCATAAATGCACCAAGGTATTTCTTTTGGGGGGGTATTTATTTCTAGGCCAATAGTAGCCCAACACAGGAAGAGAGAGCACGAACAAATTGCACTGTTTAATGTAATGTAGTCATTAAAATTGGAAGGAGAGGTCTGGGAACCCTGACATTTTGGGGCCTTGGAGTTCTAATCTTTAAAATTAAAAAGTTAGGGGATCCCTAGGGACATTTCTCAGCTCTAGCACTTTAGAATTCATTGGCATAGGTCCCTGTGTTACAATTCTCAGAAACTTCTGCCTCAGGTTCTGCTAAATTAGTGAAGGGATACCCCAAAATACCTTCAAGATAGCTCGTTGGGAGGTGATGGAAAGGACCAGTTGTGTGAGGGGGATGGACACTCCCACCTGTGTCCAGTTGTCCTATAGCAATATGCACCCGTTTTCATTTGTAAATTTGACCACCGCTGAGAAATGAAGTCATTGGCAGGCTTGAAATATAGAGACCTTATATGATTAATCTTCCACATCTATAATTCATAATACTGAAGAGGAATTGGGGGGAAGGAAAAACATTTGGAAAGGGTAATGCTTTTATGAAACAAGCTCTGTTGAGTTTACTTAAAGATTATGCATGTTTTGTTTGCTCTTTATGTTGTTAAAATGTTCAGGGAAGAAAGAAAGTTGGAACCATTTAAGAAATACCTGGCAGAATTCCATGGTACAATGGAGGAACCATTCAGAAATCGAAAGTGGTCCTGCTAGGTGAGTCAAAATCATAGGGACCAGGGAGGCAGCCTCATCTCTGCATTTTGGGACCTCTTTAAGGAGCCATGAGGTGTGCATGCCTGTGTACACACACACACACACACACACACACACACACACTCACACACATACACGCACATACACACAGACAATGCAGGGTATATAGCTCATCAAATAAAGGGCAGAGGGCAGTCTTTGCAGATACAAATTGTTTCTCCTGGTAATGGGGGAGATAACAGTGGGAAAGGCTGATTTCATGCCTCTCCACTGATGAGCCGCTGAGGGCCCAGTAATGAACCTACAGGCCCCTGGGGGCTTTGTCTGCACCTCTGCAGGCTTGTCTGTGAGAGGGATGAGGGCTGAAGAAAGGAGTGCCTAATATAAGGAAACAGGCTGAAAACGGAGTAGGGTGGGTGATAGCCATAATCTAGGAGTTTGTATTCATTTTGAGACAGTCTGGGACCGGGGACCTGGGATCTGGGACCTGGGATCCTTTGCTGCAGTGCTTGCACCTGGACAAACATCTCCTGGAGCAAAAAAATACAAAGAAACTATACGGGACTAAAAATAACTGGCTTCCTGCACAGTTGGGGCAAATTATAGACAAAATGCTACAAAAAGACCCACCCCCGCCCCCTCAAAATCCACTGCCTCTTCTGAAGAGCCAGGAGCAAAATCAGGGTACTGTGCATGCCCCCTACACCCGACACCAGTAAAGGGGTGGACAAAACACCTAAGCCACCCTCTGGCCTGACCCCTGGACTCACCCCTACCCTCACCCCATATCAGGAACAGCTCGCCCCGCCCCCAACCTTGGGGAGCAAGCTGGGGAAACTGTTACTTGTTTTCACTCCCTCCTGCTGAGGCGGGTCTCCCAATACAGCCTTGCCTGAATTTCTTGTCTGGCCTCTCATCAATTTCTGTTGATTGGGGAAGGCCGAGAACCCTGGCCGATAGCCATTCTACCATTTGAAAGCAGAGACTAAAAAGTCAATATATCAATAAGGAGGACTCTTGTGCTGTAGTTGTATATGTTTGCAGTAGATAATGCCAGCAGCTCCCCCAATATTCATGTTTTCCCCTTTCTTTCTTATTAACAGAACCTTCATATGGCCTAGAAATCCAACGACTAGCTAAGAAAAAGTCACTTCCCCAGGCTTCTCTGCTGTTGAGGAAGCCATGGGCATAGCTTAGGCACGGAGACGTAGCTGCTAGACTCAGGACAGGCAGCCCCTCCTGAATCACTTTTTTGCCTTTCATCTGGTTACCCCTTTTTCTTTTTCCCACTGGATGGTGACTGTGTGAATTGTGAGTGAACTGCCATCTGGTAAGAAGCAAGTTTCACTGAAGAAACATGGCAAATGTGTTTAGATGTCATGGACTGAAAAAAGAATAGTGGTTTCCAATGAGGCAAAGAGTCACATGGAGAGTGCCTTGAAAATGCAGACATTGGTTTGTGATCCAGCTGCCTCTCATGTGATTAACCTATGTAGCATGGGCTAAGGTGATTATCAGCAATTTTATTTATTTAATGGTGGTTAATACTTCTAAGGACTACTGGGAAGTCTGGCGTTTTACACACCATTTAGAAATCTTATTGTGGTGGTGTATAAAAGATAAGACCACGACTGTTGGCTAACCCAACGTTCATTTTCAAACCCCCTTCACTTTTGCCCAACTCCATTATAGGAGCTGGAAAAACCGATCATCTTTTCCAGCCTCTTTTGTGCCTAGCATGGCCATGTGTCATAGTTCAATGGGACATAAGCATAAATCTTCATGGGGAGGATTCTGGGAAGGAACGGATATGCCTGCCTTGTTCTTCTTCCTTTCTTCCTGGATGTGATGCTGGATCTGGGGCAGCCATTTTGCCACCATGAGTGCGAGGCCATGAGATTGGCAGAAACACTGTCATTGACACTATTGAGCTACTGAACCAACAATGGCAGCCAATTTCTGCAGAATTCTGAAAAACTCTATTGGTTTGCATCATTGTGAGTCAGATTTTTCTCTTAACTTTCAGCTCAGAGCATTCCTGAAAACACAATGTGAAAAATAAGAATCACAAATGGCCAATAGGATATGAAAAAAATTCAGCTTCGATAATAATCAAATAAGTGAAATTTGACCAAAATTTTGAAATAATGATCACACTTAGTGCTAGGATGCTGCTGCAAGATAAGTGTACCTGTTCCCTACTGGTGCCATTATACACGGGTACAGACTTTCTCAAAAGACGTGGATGAATTTATGAAGAGCCTTCAAAGATTTTCAATCCTTGGACCAAGTAATTTCACTCTTGAGAACCTCTCCAGAGGAAATAGTATCAGGAACCCAGATTTGCATGCATTATGATCCAAGTTTTGTAAGAAAGAAAAAAAAATTATCTTCATAGGTGTAGACTTAGGTAAGGGTACAAAAATGTTAAGAATTGTTATCTCTTGTTCTGAGTGACATTTGTTTTTCCAATTTTTAAGAAAGAACATGTATTCATTTGGAATTAGGAATAGACAACAGAAGTCATTTAAAAGAATAATACCACTGAATGCTCAAGTCTCTGTCCTTTGTGGAAATAAAAGTGAAGCATCTTCACAGGTCTTTGACCACAAGTCCTTCTTTTCATTTATTTATTTATTTATTTTTTAATTTTTTGCGGTACGCGGGCCTCTCACCGTTGTGGCCTCTCCCATTGCGGAGCACAGGCTCCGGACACGCAGGCTCAGCGGCCATGGCTCACGGGCCCAGCCGCTCCGCGGCATGTGGGATCCTCCCGGACCGAGACACGAACCCGTGTCCCCTGCATCGGGCGGACTCTCAACCACTGCGCCACCAGGGAAGCCCTTTTCATTTATTTTTAAATTTATTACTGAGATACTAAACAGAGTCATCATATAAAAAAACGCTGGGTATGATTGCCTGAACTCATGTACTCACTTGAACTTGACAGTGGCTCTGAGAGTTATGAAAGGATGTTATTATTCCCATTGTACTTTTTGAAAAGGGAAAGAAAGGAGCCAAGTATCTTCCTGAAGGTCAGTCTGCCTGTGAGTGGCAGAGGCAGGACCTGACCTAGGTCAGCTGATTGTAACCTTGAGCTCCGTTTTGACACCAGGATTTCTATCCTGCATGAGTGAAACACATACCCAGTGAGGGCCACAGCTGAAGTTCCCTGTAATTGCAAAAGAGACCAAGGAGAAAACCTGGTTTTACATCCAGACAGGAAAAGGATGAGGGAGGCAACTGAACTGCCAGCTACACAGATTATACACACTCTGAATGCTTATTTATACAAACCCGTCCACCCACGACTATAACGTAACCAATATGCAAAAAAGAAATCTAGTTTTGAGCTAAATACTAAATCAACCATTGTTAAAAGAGAATAAACTACAAGTGCATTAGACTGTTCAGGCCTCCATCAGGGTATTTGGAAGAGTGTGGGAATCGAAATTGTGTGTGACCCAGAAGACCCACAGAATTGGGTTTATGTAAATGATGGACAGAATTTTTACGTGGCTGCGTTCCCATTAATTCCCGTTCTCTCCATGTACATGGGGTGCCACGGCCAAACTTTTCATTTTGGAGATTAACTTTTCCTTTACAGTTAGGTGTGACTGAAAAGACTGTAGGTTAGAATATTATATTTTCCCCCGGAATTTTATTTTATTTTTCAAAATTAATTTTTATTGGAGTATAGTTGATTTACAATGTTGTGTTAGTTTCCGCTGCACAGCAAAGTAGATGTATATACGTACATCCACTCTTTTTTTAGTAGAATATTCTTAAATAATGTCGTGTGTAGGAAAGAGATGCTTAGACTGCAAGGGACAATATGATGTTATCTAATTTTTAAGAGAGATGAAAATAAATGCCGAAGTATGAAGCAGCAGTGATAGAGTCTTTGCCAGTTATGAGCGATAGTTAATAGGGTTCTTTAAAACTGAACCATACATGACGGAAAGCTGGCAAGTTTCTTGAAAATTAACCAGGCACAACAAACTTATCTTCTGTGTGTCAAGTTTGCAATGCTCCAGCCCGCTTCCTGCATGGGCTTGGGCTCCTGGAGCCCACAATTGCCCTAACTAGCTAGGCGGCCCCCATCTCTCAGTAAAAGCCAATGCAAAGCAAACCGCGCGATTAGAAGTTAAGAGAGTGAGGATATTACATTTTCTTGCGGACGATCTACCTGAATTTTGTTAAGCTTATCCAGATTTATTTTACACTATGGACACCTGAGTTAGCACTTATTTTTAAGTTGTCAAGGGATACCTTCAGAAGGAAAAAAATACGGCTTCTCTATTTACATAGAATTTTTCACTCTCTGTTCACTTTCAGTTCCTTTACCCCCTGGTTTTAATTTATGACTTTTTAAGTATCCTTTAAGTAGCAGATGTTTAAACACTTTTTAATCGGCGAAACTGCAAAGTGTAATTGCTGGGTTTGGCAGGTGGCCCTCTGGGAGCCCCTGGCCCGCTGATAAACGTGTTCTGAACGCAGTACCATCTCCCTGCAGAAGCAGTGAGACCGTATCACAGCCTGCAGATGTCTTTTGTCAGGTTTGGGGAGAGTTCTTCAATTAATCAGTCGAACTGGCTTAAACTGAAGGGACGCGTCAGGGAAACATCACCTCCTACTGTCATAGGAGGATGAGGTGGAGGCTGAGTCTGCTCCCTGAATTAAAATAAAGACTCTCTGCATTCTGGGGGCCGGGGAGATGAAAGCTAAAAAGTCTGTTTGTCTGTTGGCTTGACCGAAAAAGCAAAGATGGAATCCATTAAGACACCAAACCATGTGTCTCAACTGTGAAGTGTCATTTGCATTTCTAGTTGGTTGCTCTCACCCTGTGAGCCTGCCCAGGGCAGGCGAGGGAAGCAGTGCTGAGGAAAATAAATGCCAATTCTCTACTCCTGTCATTTGTCTGTTCCTTCCAGAGTCTTAGTGAAGAGTGAATATTTCAAAATGAACACAGTAAGATACAGGCATTCTTCTTTCAGAACAACCATCCAAGGGGCAAAGCATCATGAGTTGGTCACACAAGAACTCACTCGCTTTTGGTGTTTTCTGCTACCCGCCACTTCCCTAAATGTGTATTCTGGTACCTGCCTCTGTCCCCGGATGGACGCACAGCAGTATGCCTGGATGTGGTCCATGCCGTTTGCCCGGGGCACAGGGGACGGTGATGCGGTTCTCACTGGGAGGGAGGGAGTGGGGGAGGGGCGGAGCCACGGGACCAGGGACCCGTCATTACACCAGCTGTGTTCCCTCCCCCTGTTCTGATAACAGGAATAAGGACTCAGTACTCCCTGAGACTCTTGCAGGGGTATTTGTTAGAAATGCAAAGTCTGAAGCCAATCCCAGACCTCCTGGATCAGGTGCTCTGCGTGGGGCCCTGGGCATCTGCATTTTGAACTCTCTCCGTAAGTGACTGTGTTGAGAACCACAGAGGTCACGTGTGGGATCCTTTCTGTGCTGAAGACTCCAGGTCTCTGTACGGTGTGTTGGCTCTGAGCTGAGGGTAGAGGCAGAGGACGCCCTGTCTCACTGTTGGTGTTGGCCTCGGTCTACTTGACTCCTGCCTGGGATGCTGAGGCCCTGGTCCTGTTCCTCATCCACGCAGTGCGCAATAATGCTGGCAAACACAGGGGTCGGGGAGCGTGTACACGTGAAGTTAGATTCAGGGTGAGAGGTGCTGGGGTGTCGGGGGGCCTTGGGGGAGAGGACGCATCTCACCAAGGCCTGTCATTTTCCGGCGCTGTTATATCCAGTTTGACGAGCTGGAAGGCTGAGAGTTTCGGAGTGAAGTGGAGACCCTACGAGTCAGGACCACGAGGCCCAGACGAGCATCTGTGTGTTCCCTCCCTCAGTGGTGTGGCCTCGGGTGAGATCTGTGGGCTTCTGTCCCTTCCTCTATAAATGGAGGATAATAATGCCTGATTATTTCGCCCTGTGGGGTGACTTGAGGCTCCAGTGAAACAGGACAGGAATGTGAAAGTGTCTTGACAACTGTACAGTTTAGCAGAAGCTCTTTTCTCCACTTCCGGACCTGGGTCCTCTTTCCCTCCAACTCATTCCCTTGCCCCTAATTAGGTCCTTTATTTCCATTAATGATGGGTAATGGGCTTGGAAAAGGTGGATGAGAATCTAAGTGTTTTTTTTCCTATCAAACTCTACCTGCAGGAAGAATTTTGTGGCCAGGGTCCTTGTGGGGATCTATGAAGACCACATCAGGCACCCCAAACCACTCCCCAAAACAGAACTCGCTGTACTTATTCTTTTTTTTTTTAAGATGTTGGGGGTAGGAGTTTATTAATTAATTAATTTATTTTTGCTGTGTTGTGTCTTCGTTTCTGTGCGAGGGCTTTCTCTAGTTGTGGCAAGCGGGGGCCACTCTTCATCGCGGTGCACGGGCCTCTCACTATGGCGGCCTCTCTTGTTGCGGAGCACGGGCTCCAGACGCGCAGGCTCAGTAGTCGTGGCTCACGGGCCCAGTTGCTCCGCGGCATGTGGGATCTTCCCAGACCAGGGCTCGAACCCGTGTCCCCTGCATTAGCAGGCAGATTCTCAACCACTGCGCCACCGGGGAAGCCCCTAGGAGACCATTTTTAAGTCTCCCAGTCTGACTGCTCGCTTTGCAGACCTCAAGCTCCAGCACCCGACACAAAGGCAACAGCCTTTGGGAGCCTGTTTCACCAGCTCCCACAACTGTATGCGGTTAAACCTCTTGTTGAATCTATCACTTCCTAAGTGCTTCTGTTTCTCTTATCAAACTGATAGAAGCATGAGCCTATTTGCAAGACTAGATGGGGACCCACTGAGCGTTTATGTAACAGGCAGCTCCAGGTGTCCACTCTTCAGATACCCCTCGGGTTGAAGGCATTCCATTGTCTGATGATTCCATCTGATTTGTGTAGACAAGGCAGCCCATTAAGGTTCCAGGTAATTTCCTTCTCTCAATTCTTTGTTGCTTGATCGAATTCTGGATTCTTTCCATATTTCCCTGTCTTCATAGATTTTGAAATGATACCTGAGCAGTGACCACTGTCTCTCCCAGACACTGGCCCACAACTCTGGTCTCCTGATGTCACCAAGCCTTTGGAGGAGCAGGGCTTGGCTTTGTTTGCAGCTGACCCTTTCTCGGGGGAATCTCCGAGGCCCCACTTCGAGCGTCCACCTCCCTTTCCATGAGGCAGGTGATGTAGGCTCCCCTGGGGCCGCTCAGCCCTGCCCCTGGTTGTTGGAGTTCCCCTCTCCCAGAATCTCTTTGTTGTGGCACCAGTGCCCTTCCAGAATGTTCCCCTGAGCACACTTTAAGATCTCTGTCTCTCCATCATGGCCCACACATGGTCCGTGGGAAACAGCCCGGAGTGCCGTGCGCCCATTGATGGGAGCGACCTCATGCTCCCTGCATCCCGTCCCCCTCTCCTGCCCTGCTGCTGCTGCGAACCCACAGCCCACAGCTTCTCATCTTTGGGCTCTTTGCACAGATGTCAGACATCAGTCCACCAGGCCTCCCAGAGTTCAGGGCACATGGAGCCCCAGCTCCAATCCATCCTACAGAAGTTTGAAAGGAAGAGAAAAGGCACACTTCCATGTACCACCCCTATAGGGGTATTTTGTACTTTTCTCCAGGGAAATTCTTGTCACAAAACCTGCATCTCCCAAGCCTGACCTCTTTATAGCCTTGATGTGGGTGAGTTCTCCAATTAGATCTTGACTATTTAAAATACTTACATTGAAGTCGATTTTGCCATTCACTTGTAACCTGAAATCTACCACCCCCGGGTGCCTTGGGGAAAGCATCCCACATAGTATCAGGTCCACAGCTTGGCAATACTTTGTAACGTCTCCCAGGGAGACTGACCACAGTATTAAGTGTGGGCTCTGGGCCACGGGGAAGCCCCTCAGGGGACAAAAGAGTATCAGGATCCTAATCTGATGACACAGCCAATGGCTGCGATTTCAGGCTAGTCAAGCTGCCTGTCAATCATAATTTGTCCTCTTTCGTGTATCTGCCTGAGTAGGGTTGGAAGGGGTGAAGCAGCGCTACTCAGCCACCTGATAGTTATGCTTCTCCTTGCAACAAATTCATCAGTGTCATGCCGTGCTTTCGTCTGACAAACCTCTGGAAAGACGTGGAAACTTACGTGCCTCAGCTCAGTAAGTGCTGCGCTCGCAGCAAGATGCTCCGTCTTCTCTCCCGCCCCCGGCTGTGTAGCATCCGGCTTTGCACCCTCGTTGCATATCCTCCTCCATCCATTTCTCTCGGGTTGTGCTTCCTTCTCCTTTGCCTCAGGCAGTCCCTGCTCATCAACAGTTCTCTTGTCTCTGTCACTAGATTATCAGTGACTCAGTGACATAAAGTCACTTTGTCAGACTCAGGGAGATTCTAGGGCTGTTCAGAGCTCAGGCTGGGGCTTATGAACACGTGTTGAGTAGAATCGAGGTGGATGTTTCCAACGTCTCCGAGCATGAGAAATATTCCTGAAAGGGCAGAGACAGTAGAGAGCTTAGCTTTAACTGACCTTTAATTCGTAAGCTGGTGTCTTCTTCCCGCCTTCTTCACCAAGGGAAGCCTCCATCCTGGAGCCTCTCTGAGGAAGCTGGTTAGCAAGATGCCCAAAAGTTTCCCAAGGCTGGGGGTCTGGGACAGGTGGGAAGGCAGGATAGATTAGTGGACACAACAACTGTAAGTCTGTGTTGTTCCAGGCGGGTCCTAAGCACCTTCCATGAATTCCCAGTTCCGCTCTCCCGAGAAATCTATGAGGTAGATACCCTCATCAGCAACCCACTGCACAGATGGCGGTCTGTCGATGTTAGGTATCGATATCTTTCTCAAGGTCACACAGCTCATAAGTGGTGGAGCTGATATTTGAACCAGGAAGCCCCACTCCTGAGTCCACCCTGCAATTTGCCATATTGTATTTCAATGGCTTTGCCGGCTGGGGGGCAGCAGTGCAAATCCTGGCCCTGTTACTCACTAGCTCTGTGATTTGGGACCAACAACTTGATATATTTGAGTCTCAGTTTCTAAACTGAAGAGGAGCATGAGACTCCGTTCGCTGTGAAGGTGAAAAGAGAGAAAAGGACCGGCTGGTATAAGAGGGCCCTCTCTATCCTCTCCGCTCTGCCCTGCCACACACACAGATGGTGTCTAGTTTATCCTGGTAAAGGATAAAGCGATAGATGCACCAGGATGCCGATGGGGGCGAGGTTCTAGGTTGTGGGTGCACCAGTGTAGGGCTGAAGCTTCTAGAAAAGGAAACTCATCTGAAGAGACTCATCTTGCGTGTAGTTAAAAGTGCAGAGTCCAGGGGTGAACGAATGCCTGTCTTTGACAGGTGTGCCCGGGGGCGGGGGGGGCAACGGGGGGGGGGTTCCCTGTGGCCTTTTACACCCACGACATCGTGTTCGTCTTTCAATCACATTCTCTCCTTTTCAATGACTTCTGTACAATTTCCCCTTAAAAATGGCATTGTATTGATTTTTCTTTTCTAAAAAGTAATTTATGTTCACGGGGGAAATTTTAGAAAGCAGAGGGAAACAAAAGTAAAAGCCCTAAGTCACATGCATGTTAACCTTTCATTCACCAGGACTGTTGTCCCCACCTCTCATCCTTACCCTGATCGAATGAATTCCTTCTCTGCACTTAAGCCATTGATCCTTTTAAAATGCAACAAGGTCCTACTGTAGAGCACAGGGAACTATATTCAATACCCCGTGACAAACCATAATGGAAAAGAATATGAAAAAGAATGTACATATATGTATAACTGAGTCACTTTGCTGTACAGCAGTAATTATCACAACATTGTAAATCAACCTTACTTCAATAAAATTAAAAAATAATAAAATGCAAATCTGATCCCATCACTCTCCCACTAAAAGCCATCCATCGTGCCCCTTCTCCCACAGGATGAAGTTCAAAGTCATGGCCCTGCCTCCCGGCCTTGACGACCTCCCCTTGGACCCACGTGTCTCTGAACTTCTTTCTCTGACCTTTGTGCCCTTCTCGATGCGCCTGGAAAACCACCCTCTCCCTTGCGCACCACCGCAGGGCACCTCGTCATCCTCCAGGTCTCAGTGTGAACGCCACTTCCGTGATCCCCACTGGATGACGTTGGGGGCCTCAACTCCCCAAGCCCTCTTCGCTCAGTGTAATACAATTCATGCCCGTTCTGCATTCTGCCCACCGCTTCACTGCGGGGAATGTGTCTGATCTGATTTTAAGAGAGGTCGCTGGCCGCTCTTACGGCAAGACGGACTCAGAGCCTCTCCTCTCTTTGACCTCTAAGTGTTGAAATGCACAGGACCACATCTGAGGCCTCTTTTTTCCCCCATCAACACTCTTTTCCCAGATAATACAATCCCTTTTCATAATTTTAATGTCATTGGAATGACCAACCACCATGGTTTGCTTGGGACTGAGGGGTTTCACGGAAAGTGGGACTTTGAGTGCTGAAAACCAGGGAAGTCCCAGGCAAACTGGGATGAGCTGGTCACTCTAAGTCCCACCCAATGCTGGAAACTCCACAAATTTATATCTGCAGCCCTAGTCTCTCCCCTGAGCTCCAGACATGAGACTCTAATACTTAATTGCATTCTGATGTGTTGTCAGAATCTCTAAGCTGAGGTGGCCCAGACAAGGCTCACTGTGGTCTAGACTCTGCCCCACTTCCCATCATGCCTCATCCCACCCTCACCCTAACTCACTGGTTTCCACCCATCCTCAAACATGCCAAAGCCTTCCCACCCCAGGACGTTTGCACCTGACGTCTCTCCTGCTGGGAACACCCCTCCCCTCCTCTCCTCTGCTACCCACTGCTCTTCCCTCCCGTTACTCCCTAATAGTTACTCCCTCAGAGAGCCCTTTCCAGATCTAAAGCAGCCCCCTTCCCTACTATTTTCTCCATCATGTCACCTGCCTTATATCTCTCATGACACCACAACCAGAAATTATCTTATTCATAGCATTGCTCACTTGTTTACTGCCATTCTCTCTCCCTCCTCCTTTCTGCCCTCACTCGGATGTAAGCCCACGAAGGTAGGGATTTTGTCCTGTTCTTCTATAACAGTGCCCGGCACACAGTAGGCTCAAAAATTTTGATGAATGAAAGAATCAATCAATATATTGGAATAAGAATGTGCTGGAGAGGCAGAGTGGAACAATTTTCCTAAGAAGAGTACATTATTCACAGACAAAATGTTATCACTTTGCTACCATTTTATTTAATTATGTGTCCTCCCTCTCCATGTCTTGATAGGACAGTTGATGGTGGAGCAGAGCATTTCCTACCTGAGTACTGATGCACAGAGCAAATTGGGAGAAAATTTGTCATTAGCCCTGGAAGATATCATTTAACATTTTACTTGATGACTTGGACTAGAGATTCATTGATTTTTTTTGAAGACAATTTTTTAGAGCACTTTTGGGTTCATAGCAAAATTGAGGGGAAAGTATAGAAAGTTCCTGTATGCCCCCTGCACCCACATGTCATGGCCTCCCCCACTGTCAACATGCCCCACCAGAGGGGAACATCTGTCATAACCGATAAACCTGCAGTGACACGCCATCGTCACCCCAATCCATAGTTTACATTAGGGTTCACTCTTGGTGTTTCACATCCCATGGGTTTGGACAGATGTGTAGTGACATGGACCCATCATTAGGGTGTCACGCAGAGTGTTTTCACTGCCCTCAGACCCCTTGAGCTCTGCCTAGTCACCACTCCCTCACCCGTAGCAACAATGATCTTTTTACTGTCTCCATAGTTTTGCCTTTGGAGAATGTCATATAGTTGGAATCACAGTCTATAGCAATTTCAGACTGGCTTCTCTCACTTAGTAATATGCATTTAAGGTTCTCCCATGTATTCTCATGGCTTGATAACTCATTCTTTTTAGCGATGAATAATATTCCATGGTCTGCACGTACCACAGTTTATTTATCCACTCACCTACTAAGTATTCCATTCTCACCAGCAATGAATGAGAGTTCCTGTTGTTCCACAACATTGTCAGCACTTGGTGTTGTCAGTGTTCCAGATTTTGGCCATTGTAATGGGTGTTGTAGGTTTGTTAATTTTTAAAATAAGAAAAACGTAAAATACAAAGAGCAAAATATTTTTTATAATGTCTCCAGACACAGATATCATTGTCAAAGTTCAACCATGAGTCTTCAGGATTTTGGTGTTCCTGCTAATACAGGCAAACCTCATTTTATTGTGCCTCGTTTTCTTGTGCTTTGCAGATAGTTGTGTTTTTTACAGATTGAAGGTTTGTGGCAACATTTGTCTGTTGGCACCATTTTTCCAACAGCATTTGCTCACTTGGTGTCTCTGTGTCACATTTTGGTGATTCTTGGAATATTTCAAACTTTTTCATTATTATGATATCTGTTACACGATCTTTGATCAATGCTATTTGATGTTCCCATTGTAATTGTTTTGGGGCCCCATGAACTTTGCCTGTATAAGATGGCAAACAATCAGTAAATGCTATGTGTGTTCTGATTGCTTCACCGACAGGCTGTTCCCCATCTCTCTCCCTTATCCTTGGCCCTCCTATTTCCTGAGACACAACAATACTGAAATTAAGCCAGTTAAGAACCCTACAATGGCCCCTAAGTGTTCAAGGGAAAGGAAGAGTCAATGGATGCGGCAACTTCATTGTGTCTTCTTGTTCGTAATTGGTTCAGCTACCCCTACCTTCCCAGCCACCGCCCTGATCGGTCAGCAGCCACCAGCATCGAGGTGGGCCTCCACCAGCAAAAAGATGATAACTCCCGAAGGCTCAGATGATGGGTAGCATCTTCTAGCAATAAAGTATTTTTAAATTAAGGTACGTACATTGCTTTTTTAGACATAACACATTGCACACTTAATGGGCTGCAGAATAGAGTAAGCATAACTTTTATATGCACTGGGAAAGCAGATATGCTCTACTGCAGTGGTCTGGAACCAAACCCACAATATCTCTGAGGTACACCTGTAGACGTATTCTGATTTTTACAAGACTGATGTAATGGTGCGTGTTTGGTTTGGTAGTTGCTTTAACTTTTACTTGATAATATGCCGCGATCATGTTTATACATCACTTTTGATGGCTGCATGAGATTCCATTATATACACAAGTCTTACTTTGTTTAACCAATTCCCTATTATTGGAAAATTAGATTGTTTCCAAAGTTTTACTCTTATAAACAAGGTGGAGACGATCACGCCAGTGATTACATCTCTGTCTAGATTTTTCGTTATTCCCTCTTAATAAACTCCTTGAAGTGAAATTCGGGGGCTACAAAAGTTTTAAAATTTTGATATTTGTAACCAAATAGCTCTATGGAAAGGTTAAATGAGTTTATATTTCCTAGCATAGGAGAATATGTTCAAACTTCACCCATATTAAGTTAGTGAGTTTCTTTTTTTAATCTTTGCCAATTTGAATTATACTTTCCCGTTGTTTAAGTTTCACCCTGTTGAGGATAGGGAACATGGCTTTTGGTGTTACCTTTTGGAAGACAGAGCAGGAGGTTTTTCTCTACACTCTCCTCGGTGTCAAGAGGTAGGAAGCATCCTGGGGGCTGGTGATGTGGAGACAAGGGGTGAGTGGGATAGCGTGGGGTCTGAGGGACAGCCGGTGTTGAAGGTGGTCACCTAAGAAAAGTCAGGGCTGATGCTCCTTAATTTCCGGTTGGTGGGAGAGAGATGGGCACGAAGTTCCCCGGAGTCTGAGAGAAACTTTTCTCTCATCCTGAGTTTTAGCGTCATCCCTCCCTCACACCTAGCACAGCACTTGGCACAAGATATTCTGCTCTTGTGGCTAAGGCTTTGGGGAAGGATAGTTCTTCTGAATCTTTGAGGACTTCCCATGGGTGCATGGCTCTCAAGGTCCACCCCTGGGGTCAGATTCGATGGCGATCCACAGGGACCAGTTCAACCAGAGCTTTGCAGAGAGGATCTGGACGTTTACTGACAGCATCGTCAGCTTCAGAAGGTGGACCTTCTGCTACCGCCTTCCACAGGGGATGAGCCAGGTGGGCTGAGGCTGACAGTGGTGGGGGAGGCCACCTGGAGGAGGGCAAACGGCTGTGCTCCCATTAGGGTGTGGGCACGGGGAAAGGGCTCTCTCCACCTGCAGGTAGGAGTGAACACAGATCTCCTCTGTCCTTATTCAATTCTTGTCACCGAGTGGCTTGTCAGAGACGCTGCAGTTAAACCTAAAAGCAGAGCTTTGTGAATGTGCTGACTGCCGTTCTGCAAGGTCCCAGGGTTCTCCGAGGCTCCTGTGCGGTCCTCTGTAGGACACCCCATGCTGTTCAAAGCGCCTTTGGAAGAGGACCAGAATCTACAAGGGTCTATTTTTTAAAAGAAAGAACAATTTTGTAGACATTTTTCTTTGGCATTTTCACAAGACTCCGATGTTTTGTCTAATTTGAATTGTTCGTTGTTCTTTTTGGTTTGAAATTATGGGAGGTGCATGAAAATGCAATTCGTCGGACTCTGTCAAAACCGGACTTTCCAAATGTTTAATGCTTAGCTTGGCCAAATGGCTTGCACACCCAGAATCTATTTCCAGAACTGTGGAGAGATTCATCTCTTCTTCCCTATTTGTCTGGGTGTGGACACCTGGCGAGAGGTGGTGGATCACGTTCACCCCCAGAGCAAACCTCCTAAGTGAGCCGGTCACAAGCACCTGCCCAGAGGAGCGTTTGAGTCACTTTTTTTTATTGTTCATCCTCACTGATTCCTGAAAACACACGTGATGGATATTGGGTGCTGCAAACAGAAGCAGGTGGGCAAACAGCCTTTCTAGAAAGGTGTTTTTATTCAAGTGTGCTGAATGAATCTCTTGGCAGGCATAGTACGTTTGATCTGGAGATGTCAAAACTTTGCTTTTACTTCGATGTTCTTGTACCAGCAGAGTGTTGAACTAGATGTGTTTCTTGAACCAGGCAGAGCACAGAAGGAGCTTCCTTTCATGCTCATTGACAACAGTTCAGTGTGAACAAATTCTAATCTTCCTAGATTTTAGACAACTCATCTCCTCATAAGGAAGTGGGGAAATGAGGGGGGGGGCAGCCCACTCCACAGTCACTTTTCTAGATGATTAATACTTTCATTCAATTATTTATTCACCAAACATTTATTTAACACCATCTGTGCACAGGGCCTGGGCTTATTGTTAAGGAGAAGAAGATGAACAGGGCAAAATCAAATAGAAATGCAGAGGCAACAGGTTGGGCTCTTTTGAAGGTCAGGAAGGCTTCCAAAGGAGGTGACTTAAAAAAATTTTATTTTATTGAAGTAAAGTTGATTTACAATGTTGTGTTAGTTTCAGGTGTACAGCAAAGTGATTCCATTATACATCTATACATGTATCCTTTTTTAGATTCTTTTCCATTATAGGTCATTACAGGATATTGAATATAGTTCCCTGTGCTCTACAGTAGGACTTTGTTGTTTATTTTATATATAGTAGTGCGTTTTTGTTAATCCCAAACTCCTAATATATCCCTCCCCGTCACCTTCCCCCTGGTAACCATAAGTTTGTTTTCTATGTCTGTGAGTCTGTTTCTGTTCTGTAAATAAGTTCATTTGTATCATTTTTTTTAGATTCCACACATAAGTGATATCATGATATTTGTCTTTCTCTGACTTACTTCACTTAGCATGACCATCTCTAGGTCCATCCGTGTTGCTGCAAAAGGAAGTGACTTTTGCATAGGGTCTTGAAGAGGCGTTGAGGTATAGCAGTATCTGATGTAAGGCCAAGGGATGCTTATTGCATAAGTATCACACTCAGCTTTTTTAAAGGTCATTCTTTTTACAAGACTGAGAATCTTTTCAACATGTGCAGTTGATGTTCTCCTTAGTGGAGAAAAGAGGATGACACAAGAAAACACACGGCACACACTTCCCACACCCAATTTAGATCCAGGAAACATTAAAAGGACATGTTGATTCTAACACTATTGTGAGTATCCACTTTTTACTTTCATCCATCACCAGTTGTTATTCTGTTTTCCTTTAAAGAGAAAGCAGGTGACATTGCTAATTAATATATCTTTTTGGTAGGATATGTACTGTTTTATTTTTTTCCTCTTGAAATGTTTTTTCACTTTGAATTTTTAAAGGATGAACATTGAGCCGTGATGGTAACAGAAGTAATCATGTATCTTTATAAAGTTCATGAAATTAATATGTATAGTTGCACTTTAAACAGGGATTTTAAAACATTCTAGAGATGTCATGTTCCCTCTGGTGGTGAAGTGTGGAGAGAAGTAGTGGGGGTCAGGCAATTCCAGGTCTACACGGGAAGCCTCTGGGGGTTTTGAGCAGAGGAGAGACTTGCTTCTACTTACATTTTGGGAAGAATGGGGAGGTGGAGACCTGTACAGAGGCTCCTCCAGTGGTGCAGGAAGGGCTCAGATTCAGGATGTTTCTTAAAGGTGAGGATAACAGGATTCTCTGATGAACTGGATCTGGAGCGTGAGAGGAAGGGAAGAAACGGGGACAAGGTCTAGGTTTCTGTACCTGGCAACTGGGGAAAGGTGCCATGTATGGCCATGAAGAGGATCCAGGGGTCATAGGACACATGTGGGAGGAGTTGATCCGTAGCACGGTTTGGGCTGGTAGGTGGGAAACGTAGCCCCTAGACTGGGCTTCCTGGAAGCACAGCCTGAGCTGGGGATTCTTGTGCAAGTGATTTATAGAGGAGGAGCTCTCCGCAGAAAGTGATGCGGGATACAGCAGGAGAATCAGCTGGGCAAAGCCATTGTTGCAGTCTGGTCTCATCTCAGCCTGATCCCACAGGGGACTCTGGGGCGTGAATGGCACTGTGGAGTTGCCCCTCCTGGAGGCACAGGGGCTGGGCTTCGTATCCCTGTAATAGCCAGTCATTGGTTAGGGTGCCCGTTCATCCCTTCTAGGGTATAATCCCCCCCAACATTTCTGGGTGAGGGGTTTTTCATCACCCCGGGCATCTTTTATCAGCCAAGGCAACGCTCCAGAAAGGGTGCAGCTGTGTGCTATTAGCAGCCAACAGCCCCCGGGGTAGGGACACACGGGCCTGGTGAAGGTCTAGGACACCACCTAGCGGACCACCAAGTAGAAGTGTGGAAGGGGCATCTGGAGCTCAGAAAGGAACTTGGGGTGGGGATATAAAGTTAGGGCATCGGCGGTGTATGTTGTGCCAATTAAAGCCATGAAACCAGCTGAGATCAAGTCAGGAGGTAATATGGATAAAGGTGAGCAGAGCCTCAAGAACTCGCACCTTGAGCACCTCGACTTTCAGGGCTTAGAAGAGGAGGCAGAGGAGGAAGAGGCCGGTGAGGTAGGAGGACAGCCTGGGCAGTAAGCTTCCCAGAATACACTGGAAACAGGGTGACCAAGTAAGAGGAGGACCAAGAAAGGAGCACATGTTTGGGCAAAACAGAGGTTCCTGGTGACCTCGATGAGAACAATCAGATGGGCAATGGGAAGCAAAGCCAGGTCAGAGTGGGCTCCGCAGAGAAGGCTTCTGAAATGGCAGAGAAGATTGTGTGACCTGGAGATTGTTTGCTCTTGCTGGGACGAACTGTGCAAGGGGGGAGGGGTGAATGGCAGTGACGATGGGATGGAGCAGAGGGGCAAGGGCTAGCTCATCAAGGTCTTTGGATGCCAGGCCAAAAAGCTGGGATTTTAGGCAATGGGAAGAAAAACACTGGGGATTTTAAGGAGAGAACAAATGTGGTGAGATTTGTATCTTGTTCTGGAAATATTTTATGCCTTTGTAGGTAGGTTTGCACGCCTACACTGTACACGCTTTGTTAATCTATGGGAAATCATCACAAAGGTGTGTCTCTGTAGCTGTGGTTCCATTGTATTTTCCTGCAGTTTAAAAGCGATTTCACCTTTTAAAGTCTCCATCCAGTCTGCACGCTCACTTTCAATTTGCTTCAACTTTTTTTTTTTTTGAGCTAACGATGCTAGAAAATGCTGCATCAATGAGAAAAATTGGAAAATTATTAAAAATTTATCCCAAGAGTTTTAAAATTTTCATCAGCATTTTCTTCCTGACGCACCCAAGGAAATTTTTCTTTGCAAAATAGGCTAAGCATTGTTGTCAGATAGCCCTGAGAGTTTGACATGTACAATTTTACCCAGATTTAAGCCAGCTAAGTTCAAAACAAGAACCATAGTTTCCTGGAAACATCTGGCTCTCTAACCACCGTCTGGCGTGATCTTGGTTACTCTTAACTGTTATTTTGTGCCATTTTATCAACCTTTATTTATTTTACATTATTCATTCATCTTGAAAAGGAGTCCTCAATGCTTATCAGAACACCCTTCTTTCTAGTCTCCTTCCTTTCAAAAACAGTACAGCTAACTCTTACTTTTGTTCTAAGAAAGAAAAAAATATTTAATACTTAAGCTCTCAGGCCACGCTGACTTGGTAGAGAAGAGATTTCTTCAGTATACATGTATTGCCTGAGGGAGCATCAGAGTTTTTTTGTTAACCAAATCTTATTGACTTTCTGACTGCTGGTGGGAATATAAATTTGTGCAACTGCTTAGGAAAGTTACTTGGTAGAACCTACTAGATCTGACAGTCCACAAACCCTATAACCTAGCAGTTCCATTCCTAGGTGGGAGCCACACAGGAATACATACACATGTTCACAAAAAGACAAGTACATGAATATTCATAGTGATAGTAGTCATAATAGCTCCAAACGGGAACCTATCCAAATGCTCTTCAGTTGTAGAATGGATACATTGGTTGTGGTATATTCACACAGCGGAATACTACACAGCAATAAGGATGAGTAAAATACAACCATATGCAACAATATTATTGAATCTCTTAAACATGATATTGAGCAAGGTCTATACTATAAGATTCCATTTATATAAGGTTCAAAAACAGGCAAAATTCATCTATGGAGTTAGAAGTCAGGTTAATGGTTACCTCTGGGGAGAGTTCGTGGCTGGAAGGGCCACCAGGGGGAGATTCTTAGATGATGGTCATGTTCAGCTTCTTGATCTGAGTGCTGGCTCCTCAGGTGCGTTAACTCTATGAAAATCCTTCAAATGCACGTTTTTGATTTGTTCACTTTTCTGTACTTATGTTATACAGTAATTAAAGGTTAAAAGACAATTCAGAAAGCTAACAAGGAAATTTAAAAAATAGAACTAATTCTAAACATCTTAATAAAAGTAAATGAGATAAATTTAACTATAAAAGGAAAACCGTTAAAATAAATTGGAGGGCTTCCCTGGTGGCGCTGTGGTTGAGAGTCCGCCTGCTGATGCAGGGGACATGGGTTCGTGCCCTAGTCCGGGAGGATCCCACATGCCACGGAGCGGCTGGGCCCGTGAGCCATGGCCGCTGAGCCTGCGCGTCCGGAGCCTGTGCTCCGCAACGGGAGAGGCCACAACAGTGAGAGGCCAGCAAACCGGAAAAAAAAAAAAGAACTGGAACAGATAATTGTGCCTGTATGTTAGACAAAGCTGGACTTTCTTACTGGCTTCATACCAATGCCAAGGGTATTAGACTTCACAACCCCAGCTGTATTTCTCATCCCTGATTTAGGCCTAAAGCATAGGGCTGGACCCCCCTCTTCCTTTTCGAGGATGCTTCTTTAAGAGATGTATCAGAGAAATGGTTCACATCAGTTATCACCTTTCAACACTGATCAGCTTGTCTCCTGCAAGATGTCTTCCCAGACTTGTCAGTCTTCACCGGTTGCCATCCGTTTCTTGACTCTCAGCACACCAGGTCCACTACTCACACTGGGTCGCTAATCATGGCCTGTCTCCTTGCATCCTTGCTCTGTACCTGCCCATTCCACTTGGCTTCGGGGGCTCTGTCCGTGCAGCTCCTGCATAAGAGCACAAACTCCTGGAGGACCAGAGTCATTGCTCCTTCATCTGTGTGCCCATTGGCCCCACAGCCAAGTTCCTGATGGATGCCTGGTAAATGGTTTTGGTAGGATTCCCTGGTGGGTGGTTGAATGATATTCCCCGGGTGGTGGTGTTGTGGATGACACTGTTCAACACACCCTAGCTCTTAGGAGCATCTTTCTAAAACAGAATCTATGCAACCTGAATGCACGTTACTCTGATGAGTTCTATGCATAAACAGCGTAGTTTACTTTTGGGGTCGGTTTCCTAGTATTTTCAAAAATTGTGTCATTTGATTACCTGGGAGAACTTCCCACCCTGGAGAACTGTGATTGCTGCTCGAACACTCTCAACTTCCCCTTGATTGCAGTCGGAGGGACTGGATTTGAGCAGGGATTTATGTCCTTGACTACCTTACCTACAGGGGAGGAGAAACATGTCAGATCCTTTTTCTTTTTAACCATCAAACTCTCAATTACTCATGACAAGAGTGACATGTTCTCAACTTCCACCCAAATTAGACCATCTCATGTTTTCTCCTTTCTTATTTTGAGCTTCATTTTCCTCCTAGAATCCAGTTTTTCAGAACATTAGTTTTTATAAGCCCACAATATGCCACACACTCAGCATATTAACCCCATTGTTATTGAGCTCTCTGAAGACTGAACAAGATTGAATCATTTTCTGATTTAGAAAAGATTTTCTTTCTTTTTTTCCCATAGTGCTACATAATTTGACAGGCTTCCTCATGAATGTCAGAGGGTGCAGAGTTCACATTTGGCATGATTATGCTTCATCCAGAAGAAAGAACTTTCCAGATGGTTTGGAAGGCTGAGGGGCAATATTTGGGAGATTAGGAAAACTTCCCCGCATATAATTGATTGGAAATGCCTGTCCAGTCCTTTTTTTTTTTTTTTTTTAAACAATATCCTTTTTTACTTTCACCTTTGTCCCCTTCTGTGTTATTTGAAGCTTCTCTTCATGGGGTCTAAACCCCAATCTTTTGGAAGCAATTTTTAGTGCTGGGGGACAGTATTTCTGAGACAGTTTGTATATTAGATAGAACCATAAAATTGCCAATTTTCTGGTAGGTCAAAATTCATCACATATCAGCAATTTCATTTGGCTTAATCTAAACATTGGTTCTTGTTCTTGTTTTCATCCATAAGTCAAGTAGCTGTTCAACACTTATCACGCGTGTGTCCGACACAGTGCTAGGTTGTGAAGATACAACAGGGAATGAGACAGAGGCCTTGCCTTCCAAGACCCTGATGGGGAGCAGCTGTACAAACAGGTAATAACAGCAGAGAAGTCATGGTGGGGCACTTAAGCCAGTGTTGGGGCCACCCTTAGGGAAAGCAGTGACCCTGCCGAAGGAGTAGAAGTTGGCCAACTGAAGGAGGAGCAGGAATTGTAAGAATAACACTTCTGTTTTGGAATGTTCCAAGGCCTGGGGTGGTTTACGGGGAACAGAACATATTCGGCTGTGGTGGAAATCGTGTAAAGGGGGCGTTGGGGAGTTCTGAGGCTATGAAGATGGGTGGGGGTGTGTAAACCTTGATACGGCTTTGGAAATGATTCCAGTGTAGCAGGGAGGAGAGTTTTAAACGGAAGCATAGTTTATGCCACTCTGTACCCATGTTGAGGGCTAGAAGGAGGAGCAAGAGTCGTGCCGGGGAGGACCACTGGGATAAAGGCCAGGGTGTGCTTTTCCTCTGTTCTGTTGATTGTTTGTTTGTTCTTAGGGGAGTCACTTTACTTAATTTTGGTGTGGAGCAGAAAAAAGATGGAGAAAATCTGATCATGTTCATGAGACAGTTCAGGAAGGGAGTTGTTCCAGGGCAAGTGTGGGTGAAAAAGGCAGAAGAAATGGCCTCAGAGCTTCAAGTGACCCGGCCCACTGCCTATGTAGTGGGCCAGCCAGGGCTGGCAGAAGGGAGGACCTCAGAGAGTCAGCACAGCTTCTTCGAGTAGCTGTGCAGGGCAGCTGTGGGGCAGCTTGTCCAGCCACCAGCCATGGCAAGGATGGCAAGCCATTGCCTTGAGCTTGGAAGCCACACAAAAATACCAAGACACAAGCCAGCGCCCCAAGGCAGAATCCTTCTTAACTCTGTAAAGGAACCATAAAAGTACACAAAAATGCAAATGGAAAAGAATTACATGTAGGTGTAGCAGAACACCTTTTCCTGAAAAATTGTCCCAGTCTTTTGGAGGGAGGAAGAATAGGACATAGGCAGAGAGACCTGCTTAAGCACTTAACCTGAGTGTTGCTTTCGTTTATAATTTAATATTAAAAATTGAGTCTCTGAAGCACATAAATTTATCTGATCCTGTACAGTGCTTTGGCTACCTCCCCAAGCCCCTTGTTATTTTTCCAAGCTGGTCTAAATTTTCCAGGTTGTTGGAAGTGCTGGTTATCCTGTGGCCTTCAAGAGCATCTTACATTAAAGCCAGTCACACTGAGTTATGGTTTTTCCATCAACTAAACCTTTTCGCCAAATTGCCCACGGCTGAAACTATTTTCTGATAGATAAATATTTTCAAAGTTCCACTGTCAAACCCAGTTTAGAAATGTCAAGTCTGTAATGACTGTACCCACTGGTGTCTCTTCCTTCTTAAGGTACTTTTTTTTCCAGAGCAACAAATCTGGGGGAAAAACGTAGAGATCCACATAGTAAAATGATATTAGCGAAGAAAGAAACAATGGCTTCTTTGTGATAATTTATGGTTATTCAGAGGAGAAATATATTCATACCCTTATTTTTAGCATCATACCCACTTTTGTGCTCAAACCCAGTTCTTGTGGCCATGACTGTTATGACTTATTATGAACAACACGGAGCAGCAAGAGACATTGTTCAAATTCTGCAGAGGAGAGATGTGTAGTCTAAAACGTTTGAGGACATCACTTCCAAAAATTGAAAGATGTTCATCCTGTTTGGCAAAGTTTAAAGAAGGGATAAGGACAGACTTTCTATCAGAAACTGTAAGCCAGATTATTTCAGACCTGGCATAAAGCTGAGAACAAATGAAAAGCAACGTGTTCTCTTTGTGGGATGTATCACATGGTATTTTCTTGTTTCTTTACACGTTTATTCATCTGACCCCTGCCCCAGGATGATAGCTCCTTGGGGGGCAGCTGCTTGCTCACCACTGTAAGCCCAGGTCCTGGTGAATGGAAACTTTGGTGAACAGGTATTAAATAAGTGAGCAAACACATGAATGAATGAAGAGTGAAAGTGGTCCAGGAAAGTGCTTTTTTCACATAACTGTTCAGGACTGAGCTTTGGTGTCCCCCTTAATGCCTCCCCCCATCCCATTCATGTGTTAAAGCTCCAATTCCCAGTGTGGCTGTATTTGGCATTGGGGCCTTGAAGAACGTAATTAAGGTTAAATGAGGTCAAAGCGTGGGCCCTGATGCAATAAGATTAGTGTCCTTATAAGAAGAGATGCCAGAGAGCTCTGTCCCTGTCTCTCTGTGAGGAGAGGCCATATAAGGACATAGTGAGAAGGTGGCCATCTGCAAGGCAGGAAGAGAGCCCTCACCAGGAACCCAACTCCACCAGAATCTTGATCTAAGACTTTGGCGTCTGCAGAACTGTGAGAAAATACATTTCCATTGTTTAAGCCTCCCTGTCTATGGTGTGTTGCAGGCAGAGCAGACTGTATATCTCCTGGAATTCAGTTGGAATGCGGACTCTAGAATCAGCTCTCTTTGGCTTCTAACAGCTGCCTGGTTAGCAGTCCCTGGTGAGAACTCTTCAGTTCATTTTATCCATAAACCATGAGAAACTTCTCTCTTAATAGCAAAGCTGATGCTCCAGGCAGAGGGCTGTGGTCTCAGGGCTGGAGTAACAGGGGTCACACCCTTCCCTTAGATGAAATCAAACTTAGGACCAGGGCACTTGGCGGAAAACTGCCAAGTAACTCAGGAAAACTAAAGTTTCCTTTTAGCTCTTGGAATCAGAACAATACCATTTCACACAGCCCTCTTAGGGGGCAGCACCCCAAGTTCACATCCTGAGCAGTTTAACGTCCTGGGAACAGCAACGTTGAATGTTATTCATCTTTTAAAAATTCATCTAAGGGGGTCAGAGGCGAGGATGGGGCTGCATCGTGAAGATGATGGGAACAGTGATTACAGTCTCAGAATGGAAATATCTTATCCCCTGGTGAACTCATACTTGTTTTACCAGTCCGTACACTTTCCTTTTTAGCAAGTCCCTCTTGGTCTCCTTCTCTGATGGAAAGGCTCTGTGACCCGTGCTGACTTTCCAGGACCATTCTCGTTTGTGGGGTGCTGTTGGCGGAGAGGGCCCTGGCTGCCTGGAGGCCAGGAGGTGTCAGATTCCCACAGGTCATGTCATTTTCCTGCTACCCCTTGGTTTTACTCCTGTCTCTGTGGTCTGGCTCCTCATGGTGGCCTCACACCACGGAGCTCTGCGGAAACTCAGTGCTTCAAAGGCAGCTCTGAGCTCAGCTTATGCCCCACCTTGGGAAAGGGGCAGAGCAGGGACAGGCAGCCCTAGGTGTCTGCATGATACTGTGCACACTGGGTGTGGGGAGAAGAAAGCAGCATTTCATGGCCACGTCCAGAGGACCTGGGCTGCTCTTGAACCCGTGACCTTGTGAAAAAAGTTGCTATCCAGTGACAAAGTCATCCAGGGAACTCAAGTGGGCAAACAGATGAAGTGGGAAGCTGCCAGCAAGCGATCCCAAGGTTTGCCTAGGACTCGCGGCCTGGAGAGGCCCTGATGGAGCTGAGCACACCTGACCTGGACAGTTCCCAAACTTGGTTCCCATGCAAAGAGAGCTGTCGTCCCCACATCACTGCATCTGCTGCAATCTGCTGGCCTGGGCATCCTGAGTGAGATCTTCAGCCCACAGCCCTTGGCCTCAAACATCTTACAGTCTGAGATGGAGCTGAAGCGATGACCTGTCTCGGGTCTGAGCCAACACGCCAGGTCTGAGCAGAGTCAGGCAGTGTCTCATCCTCGCCACCGGACTTCGTACTTGGGGAAAATATCCCATGGATATGTCTTCATTTTTCAAATATGGGCAGCGTGTGAGTATGATGAAAACATAATGAACACCATGATTTAAGATGAACGGGACAAGGCAAATTTTAACATCCAAACCAAAGTTTCCAATGCTATTTGAAAATTCCTTGTCATGGGACACATCACAAGTACAATCTGTAACTTATCTCCATAACAAGGGTTTCGTGATGCCTTCTGCTTCCTCTGAAAGGCGGTCGCCCTCTCGTGTGTATTTACCAGAGGTGCACTTGCTGATTAATTAGTGGCTAGAATGAAAAATAACATCACCAGTCTCTGCGTTTATAGCCTGCAAATCCGAGCCACTATTCTGCACCTAAGAGATTTCCGTAACTGTTCTCCTTCACACAGAGGATTGGATTTGCCTTCAGCACAGAGCAGAGGGGAACCTGTAGTTCAGGAAATGGTTTTTACAATAAAGAGATATCATCACACTGTGGGTTTCCAATCCCCACTCCGGCAACGTTCAGGGAAGGTTCACTAGGTACTACCCAGAGATCTGCTAAGCTGGCAAATCAGTAACATAATATTGAGCCTAAAACAGCTAAAGAGGGATGCCCAGGGCTGCTGCTGGAAGAGGGAAGGTGGTGGAGGGAGGGTACGGAGGCTGTTTCACAGGAAGTGTCATGGTATTTGTGTTTTGGCTCCATAGCAGAGCTGTTCTCAGCTCCTCTCAAAGTGAAAAATGACCCTGCCTACAACCAGAGGTTTCAACTCTCACCACCACCCCTTGGCCAGAGCAAGGAAAAATCCTGATCCTAAAGGACAGTCTGGTCAAGGGAAGCCAAGACTTGGAAGACAGTGGTGGAGGCTCCCCCTGAGCTGTCATCTCTCAAAATGCATTTGAAGCAACACCTTTCCGGAAATCAGTTGAAAAGGATGCAGGGCTGTGTTGGGACAAGCAGGTCAGTATGGACCAAAAGGCATAAATCAGGACCTGAAAGGAAGAAACAGACATAAGGTGAAGATGACTGTGTTTCACCAGGAGCAAAAAGGGATGGGGTCAGCCCATGAAGACCCTCCAGCCAAGTCTGACTACCATGGTTTTGAATGGCCTGTGAGCTCAGAAGGGCTTGATATTGTTAAATGATTGGAAGAGAACCAGATGAGGAATCTGACATGTGCAGAGCGTATACGAGTCAAATGTTAGTGTTTATTTTAAAAAGTTTTTTTTTTCTTTTCATTTTGGGAGATTTGAGATAATTTTTTTTTAACATCTTTGTTGGGGTATAATTGCTTTACAATGGTGTGTTAGTTTCTGCTTTATAACAAAGTGAATCAGTTATACATGTACATATGTTCCCATATCTCTTCCCTCTTGTGTCTCCCTCCCTCCCACCCTCCCTATCCCACCCCTCCAGGCGGTCACAAAGCACCGAGCTGATCTCCCTGTGCTATGAGGCTGCTTCCCACTAGCTATCTACCTTACGTTTGGTTGTGTATATACGTCCATGCCTCTCTCTCGCTGAAACTAAGTCCCGCTCCTTCTTTTGCACACAGCTGCTCTCATGGGACAGCAGCAGAGTGGAGAAACTGTGAGGAGAGAGAAGGACCCCAGAAGCCTGGAGTATCTGCTGCCTGATCTCCTTGAAATAACTTTCAAGGAGAAGTTTGCTGACTCCTCATCCGGAGCATCACCAAAGAGACCGGGAACGATCCCAGCCCATTGTATGGCTTTTACAGGATGTCATGTATGTTAAATCAGAAACAGTCCTCAGAGTATGGTCGGTGATCTTTCTGGAGTCTAGTGTTAGAGCATCTGAGGTGTTGTCAGAAGCGTAAGAGGGAAGAACAAATCTGACTCCACATTGGATCCGCTTCTTCTACTTTAACCTTTGTATTCTATTGCTCTTGCCTGGAGTTAAGAATGTTGCCTAGAGCCTGAAATATACCAGATAGCCCATTCCCAAGGCTCTGACCTTTAAAGGTGTAAAACTTTCCCATTCCTATAGAGATAAAAAGTTGCAGAGCAGGGAGAATAACATTTGTCTTGTTGGAGGTTTGCAGGGGCATCCCGACCTGACCGGCATGGACAGCTGCAAGAACAAAGGACTATGACACCAAGAAGTCAAGTCGGCAACAAGCAACCACACCCCTCCCTCACCTTGCCTTTAAAAATGCTTTGCTGGGGCTTCCCTGGTGGCGCAGTGGTTGAGAGTCCGCCTGCTGATGCAGGGGGCGCAGGTTTGTGCCCCGGTCCAGGAAGATCCCACATGCCGCGGAGCGGCTGGGCCCGTGAGCCATGGCCGCTGAGCCTGCGTGTCCAGAGCCTGTGCACCACAACGGGAGAGGCCACAACAGTGAGAGGCCCGCGTACCACAAAAAAAAAAAAAAAATGGGCAGAAGACCTAAATAGACATTTCTCCAAAGAAGACATACAGATGGCCAAGAAGCACATGAAAAGCTGCTCAGCATCACTAATTATCAGAGAAATGCAAATCAAAACTACCATGAGGTATCACCTCACACCGGTTAGAATGGGCATCATCAGAAAATCTACAAACAACAAATGCTGGAGAGGGTGTGGAGAAAAGGAAACCCTCTTGCACTGTTGGTGGGAATGTAAATTGATACAGCCAGTATGGAGAACAGTATGGATGTTCCTTAAAAAAATAAAATATGATCCAGCAATCCCACTACTGGGCATATACCCAGAGAAAACCATAATTCAAAAAGACACATGCACCCCAATATTCATTGCAGCACTATTTACAATAGCCAGGTCATGGAAGCAGTCTAAATGCTCATCGACAGAAGAATGGATAAAGAAGATGTGGCACATATATACAATGGAGTATTACTCAGCCATAAAAAGAAACGAAATTGAGCTATTTGTAATGAGGTGGATAGACCTAGAGTCTGTCATACAGAGTGAAGTAAGCCAGAAAGAAAAAGACAAATACCGTACGCTAACACATATATATGGAATTTAAGAAAAAAAAATGTCATGAAGAACCTAGGGGTAAGACAGGAGACGCAGACCTACTGGAGAACGGACTTGAGGATATGGGGAGGGGGAAGGGTGAGCTGTGACAGGGCGAGAGAGAGTCATGGACATATACACACTAACAAACGTAGTAAGGTAGATAGCTAGTGGGAAGCAGCCGCATGGCACAGGGATATTGGCTCGGTACTTTGTGACAGCCTGGAGGGGTGGGATAGGGAGGGTGGGAGGGAGGGAGACGCAAGAGGGAAGACATATGGGAACACATGTATATGTATAACTGATTCACTTTGTTATAAAGCAGAAACTAACACACCATTGTAAAGCAATTATACCCCAATAAAGATGTTAAAATAAATAAATAAATAAATAAAAAAGAAGTTGTGGTACATATATACAATGGAATATTACTCAGCCATAAAAAAGAACAAAATTGAGTCATTTGTTGAGACGTGGATGAATCTAGAGACTGTCATACAGAGTGAAGTAAGTCAGAAAGAGAAAAACAAATATCGTATATTAACGCACATACGTGGAACCTAAAAAATTGGTACAGATGAATCGGTTTACAGGGCAGAAGTTGAGACACAGATGTAGAGAACAAATGTATGGACACCAAGGGGGGAAAACTGCGGTGGGGTGGGGATGGTGGTGTGCTGAATTGGGTAATTGGGATTGACATGTATACACTGATGTGTATAAAATTGATGACTAATAAGAACCTGCAGTATAAACAAACAAACAAACACACAAAAAACAACTAATACTAAACTTTCTTTGGGTTATTTGTATGGAAGTATGTTAATATAAATGTTTCAGAGATTACGTGAAATTTCTAAAAATCTTATATGTTCTGGTATAATGTTATAAGTCATAATTCTAGTTATTACTTTAAAATGTATATCACAGAAATAACTAAATTTCCTTGTCAATTGCATTATTATGAACTTTCATCAAATCTTTAACCATGGTCATTTTTAAGTCTTTTGTCATTTACAGACAGTTCTGGGTGTACCCTGATGCTTTCGCAAATATGTTCCTATAAAAGGGTTTCATATTCAAGGAATTCATGGAAAAGACTCTGAGAAGTACAGGTTTCTGGTAACTGACCATACTGCTGAACTGAATGAATAAGCATTTTCAGAACTCTAATGGAAAACTGATGAATTCATAAAAGTGCTAACAAAAGATCAAGATAAGAAAAATTAATTACATGGGACTGAGTGAACTGATGAGGATGATTATAATTTTTGTGACTTTCTGTTTGAATAAAAACAAAAGAAATCCCGCAAGGACTCAGAGGCAAAAAATATACAAATCAATTTTCACTGGAAAGTGAAGGTGCTGTTACAGTGGAGGATTACTGGACTGAATGTCAATATTATGACCTAGTGTGAGTGTGTTTCGTGTTTGCTAATTGCAATCATTGTTGCTTTTGTTGCAGTCATCCATTTACAATGCTTGGTGTCAGTTTATTTATCTCTTGTAAAAATAAGATACAGTGTGTGTGTGTGAAGAAAAAAAAAGCTTTGCTGAAACCCTTCAGGGAGTTCGGGGTTTTGTGGGGCATGAGCCAGCCATTCCCCTTGCATGACCTTTCTCTGCTCCAAATTCCAATGTTTCGGTATCGTTTGGCCTCGCTGTGCATCGGGCACGTGAACCTGCATCCGGTTTAACAGGAGGAGACCTGGTCTCTGAATTATGGTGTCTGCAGTGGGCAGGATGGGGCAGCAGCACCCCTTCCAGAATTCACGTTGGTTTTCCTCGCTCTACATCTACTTGGGGGCTAAATGTTGAAGCAGAGAACCTAGAGGGGTTAGACAGATATTTAATGACTAAGAAACCCTGGTATGTGTTGAAATTACAATGTAACAGAGACATTTAGCTCTTACTTGGATTTTCTATCTGTAGTGGGCTGAATTGTGGTCCCTCCCTCTCCCTACCCCCAATTCATATGTTGAAATCCTGACCCCAGTACCTAAGAATCTGACCTTATTAGGAGATAGGGCTTTACAGAGGTAATTAAGTTAAAATGAGGTCATTGGGGTGGGTCCTGATCCAATAGGACTGGTGTCCTTCTAAGAAGAGAGATTAGGACACAGACACATGCAGAAGTGAGATGGTATGAAGACACAGAGAGAAGATGACATCTACAAGCCAACGCCTTGCTCTTGGACTTCTGACCTTCTGAGCTGTGAGAAAATAAGTTTCTGTTGTTTTAAAACCCCCTGTCTCTGGTACTTTGCTAGGGCAGCCCTAGCAAACGAATACACCACCTCATTCAATGTTAGAGTGAAATTCTCCTTTTAATATGTAAACCTTTCTTCATGAATCATTTCACATTTCTTGTCTAATTATTCACAGATTTTGTATAAATGATGATACATATCTGAAGTGAGGGAAATAGCACTGATAAAGGGCAGAGAGATTTTCAAAAGTCATCCTGGCTGAAGGCTGGAATATTTTGAGTAATTTACTATAGACACTGTGAAAGTCGGGCAGCTGTTTTGCTTTAAACATTAGTTTCTTCCATAGGGAGTGGAAAATTACTCTGAGAAGTGATTCTAAAAAGTTGATTCTCATTCTTTGTGCCAAGTTTTCCAGAAGAAGTTAACAAAAAGATTGTCTTTATCTGGAGGGACTTTCTGAACTGCTGCCTCCTCAGTGTCTCGATTCTGCCCATTTTTGTCTCCACTCCCACCTCATCCTACTAGGTACTTGTTAAGCAAATAATATACACACCCAGGGTTGGATTTATTATTTTTATGCAGATTGTTAAAAATAGTGCAACTGTGGGCAGAGGAATGACCACAGGAAGTGATTCACTTCCTCTGGTCGGTTTCTCTGACACCTACCAAGACCAGAGAAATACAAATAATGGAAGGATTCATGTTGGAAAGTCATGGCACCATCTCTCGATTCTTCTTTCTGCCAGAGACTAGCCCAATCTAGGATGTGCTTCTGCTTGCCACCCAGGCTGTATGTCTTTGAAGCCTGGGATCACGCTTAACGTCTACCCCGGGAACCTGATTCTTCACTCTGGCGTGTATCTGGCACAGTTGATAAAACTGGACTTTAACTGCAGCAGAGACACTTTCCCTTCTGCTTTTGGGGAGATGATGGGGGCTCACGTTGGTGGTGTGGGTTCCCATCGGTGGTCCTTGGTGTGCTTCAATCCGGTTTCAGCAAACCTTTCACAATGGTTCAAACCATTTTACCTGGTCTTGGTCCTAGACTCCATTTGCTTCTCTTAGACAACGGTATGACCAGACGAGTATAATTAGGACAATCTTGAGCCTTGCCTGGTATCTACAGACTGTGTTTTCTCCAACATGATCTCATTAGTGTGCATCAATTCTGGAAGGTCATGGGCGCCCTTCGCTCGATTTACTATCTGGGCAAGGGAACAGGGTTCAAAGACCCCACAGGTTGACAGTGAACCTTCCTTGTGGACCACTCAGCCTGGGAAATGGGGAAATATGATTTGACCCAGCACGTTAAACATAGGTGAGCTACAGTTGGGGAGACTCCTGCAGGGTGGGTCTGGGCTCCTGGAAGCCTTCAATTCTCCTTTCTTATTCTTATTCTCAGTAACGGGTGTCACACATTATTGTTCTATTAAATCTTTAAGCCTTGAGTAAAGAACAGTTTTTTGAAAGACATAAATGTAGATGTTTAAAAATCACCCAATGAAGATTTTGGAATAAGGTGGATTAAAAATAAAGAAAGAAATGAAATGAGCAATCAAATCACAATAGTTACAAAAAAATCCATCAAGGGCCATTAGGAGAAAAAAGAAATTCAAATCATTTGAGATGTTGGAAAAATAATTTTTAAAAGTTAAATAATTTTTAAAAGTTAAAGTTAAAATAATTTTTAAAAGTTAAAAGTTAAAAAATAATTTTTAAAAGTTAAAATTTTTAAAAGTTAAAATAATTTTTAAAAGTTAAAAATAATTTTTAAAAGTTAAAAAATTAGAAGCATTATTTTAAATCCAATATACAAAAACCAGTGTTTTCATTCCACATTCTCATTAGTAAAGAGTTTAGGGGGGTTTCCCTGGTGGCACAGTGGTTGAGAGTCTGCCTGCTAATGCACGGGACACGGGTTCCAGCCCTGGTCCAGGAAGATCCCACATGCCGCGGAGCAACTGGGCCCGTGAGCCACACTACTGAGCCTGCGCGTCTGGAGCCTGTGCTCTGCAACAGGAGAGGCCGCCATAGTGAGAGGTCCGCGTACCGCGATGAAGAGTGGCCCCCGCTTGCCACAACTAGAGAAAGCCCTCGCACAGAAACGAAGACCCAACAGAGCAAAAATAAATATAAATAAATTAATAAACTCCTACCCCCAACATCTAAAAAGAAAAAAAAGTTTGGGAAAGGAAGATAAAAGGGAAAACAGAAAGAGATATGGGCGGGTGGGAGAGATACAGAGTGGAGGAAAGGGGAATGAAGAGGAACATACAGACAGGCTGGATGGCTGTTCAGAAAAACGGCAGCAGGGGGCTTCCCTGGTGGTGCAGTGGTTGAGAGTCCGCCTGCCGATGCAGGCGACACGGGTTCGTGCCCCGGTCCGGGAGGATCCCACATGCCGCGGAGCGGCTGGGCCCGTGAGCCATGGCTGCTGAGCCTGCGCGTCCGGAGCCTGTGCTCCGCAACGGGAGAGGCCACAACAGTGAGAGGCCCGCGTACCGCAAAAAAAAAAAAAAAAAAAAAAAACAGGGCAGCAGGACCCACAGATGAAGTCAGAGAAGCATAGTATGAGGGACAGGGTGGAGCTAGAAGTCCAGGGACATTCTGAAGAGCTTGTAGATTATTCTTACTGCAGGCTGGTCTCCGGCCCTGCGGGCCTTCCCTTGCCCCATCCTATATGTATGACTGCCATTTGAAAAGCAGACTGGCTAGTCACCCAACATTTGGAAGTTTTCAATGGCTCTTCCACAAGCAAGCCAAAGTGGCATTTGAAATGGATGGTTTCAGACAGCTTGGGAAGGATGCCCTCCAGTGGGTCAGAGCAATAACCCCCAAGGTTTGGAGTAAGAGGGACAGAAGGACAAAGGGCCCTTCAGTGTGCAGGTCCTCCAAGACAGCCCACCAGAGGTTCTTAAGCTGGGGTGTATGACCCCCCAGACATCATATCTCCACCTGTGAGGGCTCAGGTACTGAGTGTTTTCCTGGGAGAGAGCGCTTGTCCTCCTAAAGTATCGCTGAGTTAGACTGCACCCAGGGAGAGCGGGACTGCCCAACAATGAGATAAAACCCCTTCCAGCAGGAAGAGAAAGCAGGAAATCGTGAAGGTAGATGCACTGCAATCCCCATGGTCATTTCCAACTCTATAACAACCTCTGGTTCTGTGATTGAACAAAAAAGACTGGAGCTCTTGATAGGTGTCATTAAAAAAATTTTTTTTTAATTATAAAATTCAAACCTGTAAAAAATAAATCAGCAGTTCAAAAGTGTATAAAGAACAGAGGAGAGTACCATCTTTAATACCATTCCTGGGTGATAATCATTGCTCAACATTTGGGATATATCCATTCATTCTTCCACACTGAAAATATGCAGAGTTGGGCTTCCCTGGTGGCGCAGTGGTTGACAATCTGCCTGCCAATGTAAGGGACACGGGTTCGATCCCTGGTCCGGGAAGATCCCACATGCCATGGAGCAACTAGGCCCGTGAGCCACAACTACTGAGCCTGTGCTCTAGAGCCCATGAGCCACAACTACTGAAGCCCATGTGCCTAGAGCCCGTGCTCTGCAACAAGAGAAGCCACTGCAATGAAAAGCCTGTGCACCGCAACGAAGAGTAGCCTCTGCTCGCCACAAGTAGAGAAAAGCCCGCATACAACAACGAAGACCCAACGCACCAAAAATAAATAAATAAGTAAATTTATTAAATATATATATATATGCAGAGTTAAACATATGAAACATACCACACATAAACACGGATAACGTCTTTTGTATGCAACTCACTAATTTTATTTGCCACCTCATGGCAAATAGTGGATACACTGCCATGTCAGTACTTAGCATCTATTTCATTCTTTTTTTTTTTTAATTTGGGCTTATGTGTACTGGAATCAAAACAGTACAAGAAAAAGAAACATGATTGGTCCTAAGACTTCAGCACTGTTAAGATTTACTGAGGCACTGTTGAGGGTCCAGAGAGAGAACTGCAGGGTTAACCTCTGGCTAAACCCACCAGCTTCTCCCTGGTCAGGTGGAGCTTTTCAGTAAATGCCCGAAAGCAGCCGTCATGGGAGCTATTTCTCAGGGCTGCCAGGGGGCGTGTTCTCCCAGGCGGGATGTCAGCTCAGCCGAGTTGCCCTTCTGTACCTCCCGTGCTGTGATGCTCTTTCCTCTCCCCGACCCCAGCCTGAGTGATCCAATCTCTGACGCTCTTGGATGTGAAAAATCTGCTTATGGGAAAGGCCTGAAATGTCAGCTCACTCTCTCTGTGTCTGCCTGTAAGTGACAACTGTGGAAACCCAAGTTCTGACCCTTGGAAACCACACCTTGGGATGGAACACGGGGTGCCAATTTCCACCATCATCACAAAGGCTGCTGTTGGGGAACCCTTAGTACACTCAGGCATTTTACTTCTTATCACCTCTGATCTTCAGAAACCCTAGGAGGGAGGTATTACTATCTCCATTTTATAGAAAAGGACAATAAAGCCCAGAGAGCTTAAGGAACTTGTCCCACGTTGCCCAGCTTCATGGTAGAAGCAGAATTCCTTTTGGGGTCTCCCTGTGCCCTTCACACTGCACCCTGCCAACCTGGTGAAGGAGGCATTGGCCTCTGCAGTCACGCCGTGTGGCCCTAAGGCAGCTGCCTGGCCAGAGTCAAGCCTGCCAGTGGTCGCTTAGAAAGTGGAGCCCTCAGCTGGGGTAGGACGCTGGAGGCCTTGGGTTCTCCTGGAGACTTCAGGGGGCCACGACCTCCAAAACCACCCTGGACGGCAACCTCCATATCACTGACCCACCTTCCTAGCCCACTGGACCTCTGGTCTCATAACAGAAACATTTCAGCATTGGTGTCTTAAACACTTGGGATCTAAGTTTGGCATCTAAGCCAGGGTTTTGGTAAAATGAATATGTCACTCCTGGGTGTCAAAATCTTCTGATAACCTGGCTTGTTTATTGCAGGTCTTCCTGCAGGTGTCTTTCATTGTAAACTATTTCAAACTTTCTTTGAAGGTCAAGGGTGTTCCAAAAAAATTGTAGAGGGGTGTAGGAAAATTGGATAGAATTCAGAAAAGAACAAAAGTAATGACTCTGAGGATGGAAAACAGGCCTCTTAGGACAGGGGATTAAGGTGATTATTCGTTTCCTGGAGGGAAGTTGAGGGGTGGCTATCATTCTTAGAATCTTGGCTGGATTCTGACCACTGACCAGCGATTCCTAACTCCACAGACAAATAGGAATTTGTCCTTGAAGGGGGCATTCTGGCCAGATGTGGTTACTGCTCGCTGGTCCAGGCTCTCCCAGAGCCCTTTGGTATCTGCTTCTCGTTTGGTTCTTGGAATTGCCTTGTGAGGGAGGGCAAGGATGCTTATGGCTTTGCCACTTACTCTTTTACCAGAAACTGGCTGAATCTCACAAAATTTCTGCGCCTCTGATTCCTCACCAGCAACATGAAGATATTAATTGTATCTATCTGATGATTAACTGAATTAACCTATGCAAGTGTTCAGAAGAGTGGTGGTCACATTGCAAAGACAATGCAAGCGTTAGCTATTGCTATTGCCGAAATCAGAAACAGAGGACCAGGGGAATTCAGAGGCTTGCACAAGGCTTGGACTAGACTTAATTTTTTAAATTAATCAATTTGCTATTTATTAATGGACCATGAGTTATGTCAGCAAAAATGAAGTGTGCACAGTTGGACGAATTTTGATCAGTGCAGCACTCGTGTGGGTATCCCCCCCCCCCCCCGGTGTGTTTCCAGTGGTTACACAGCGCGTGGTCAATGGCAGGGGTTGCCCCAGTTTACTCAACAACCCTTACTGCAGGGCACACAGAATCTAATGTTAGAAGGGGCTCGTCATCTCTGGTGTTTTGCCGCTGCCACCACCAGCATTACCCCTGGGTCCTGGTGGGGTAGCAGAGTCAGCCCTGAATCAGAGTCAGGGAAGTGTTTCTAGACCCTTCCTCCTTCTGGTCCAGACTCACCGACTCTGCCAGCGCCGCTGCAGCAACATCCCCCTCGGTGCCCCACTGTCCCTGCTCACCGAAGTCCCCAGGGAGCCTTCCACGAGGTGACTCAGAGCACCTGGCACCTTGAACACTGTCCACGAGGCTCCACCCTTCCTGGGTCCCTGCTGTGCGACAGTCACTTTATCCAAGGGCTTCCCTCATCTCTGCCCCCCCACAGCCTCTCTGACCCCTCACCTGCCTGGTCTTACTTCAACGTTCATCACCTGGCACCTGTTTCTCACTTTGTGGTCTATCTCCCCCTCCACCCAACGTCAAATGCACACTCCACAAGAGCCAGAATTTGTTTTCTCCATTGCCGGTTACCAGCGGGGAAATGTGTGGGGTGTATTAATTAGGCATTTGGGATTAACATGCACACGACTATATATAAAATAGAGAACCAGCAAGGACCTACTGTAGAGCACAGGGAACTCTAGTCAATATCTTGTATTAACCTATGATGGAAAAGAAGTTATGTATAACTGAATCACCTTGCTATACACCTGAAACATTGTATATCAACTATACTTCAATTGAAAAAAAAAAAGGCTGCCTGAGGCTGAAAGTGAGGGTGTCCTCTTGGGCCTGCGGGGGGAGGCTGTGGGCGTGTGACTCTCTGCTGCCTCCTCCTCGGGGCAGGGGGGTGTCAGAGTGGGGCTGTTGCTCGAGGGATTTTTATTTATTTATTTATTTTTGGCTGCGGTGGGTCTTCGTTGCTGCGCGCGGGCTTACTCTAGTTGCGGCGAGCGGGGCTACTCTTGGTTGCGGTGAGCAGGCTTCTCATTGTAGTGGCCTCTCTTGTTGCGGAGCACAGGCTCTAGAGTGCAGGCTCAGTAGTTGTGGCGCACGGGCGTAGTTGTTCCACGGCATGTGGGATCTTCTTGGACCAGGGTTTGAACCCGTGTCCCCTGCATTGGCAGGCGGATTCTTAACCACTGCGCCACCAGGGAAGACCTGCTCGAGGGATTTTTAGAAGAGCTCTCCCTAAGGCTCTGGTTAGTAGCCTGGTGTTGATGAACTTGGATGACGAAACAAAATGATCCGCATTTTCACCATGACCTCATTGATATTTAGCATTTTCTTGACTTATACATGAGCTAAGCTCTCCCCATGGTCATTGGCAGGACTTGTGATTTTGTCACTGATACCATTCACATATTTTCAGGGCACATTATAGTTGTTGCAGGTATCTTGGTATCTGTTTTTTGCTCATATTATAACTATCAGGGACACCACTAGATCATTTTATTTAACAAGTTAATAAAGAAGCATGTCGACCACAAATTTATTTTTGTACTATTTTGGTATCTGATGTCAATGTCATTGATTTGCTTTGAGATCCTATGTGTTCTATTTTATGAATTTAGAAACATTTCCTGAGGAGCAGTCCACAGGTGTCGCCAGAGAGCCGAGGGGATCCACGACTCACAGAGGAAGAGGTTCTTTTCTATGGGGTTGAGGGTCCCATTGAGATAGAAGATGGAACCTTGGCTGTCGGGAGGAAAAGGTCTCCTTCAGACCAGAAGCCTCGGCCCCTCGCATTCAACCTTGCTGCCGGTAGGGCCTGGGACTTGGGCCAAGGGTGACCTTGGCCTTGGCATGAAGGAGCTAAACCTTTCCCCTATCCAGGCCTTTCTGTCAGCTCTCCCATCCCTTCCCTCCAATTCTCTTTCCATTCCAGCCCCAACTCTCCCCACTAAGCACCATGAAGGCCCCTTGTATCCTCCCAGGATTTGCTACTGTCATAGAGGGAGACACATGACCTTGCCCTTCCCTGGTTGTCAAGGTGAGGACACCTGTGTGGAAGTGTTTACAAAGCCAGTTGCCACTCCTGGGCACCCAAGTCCCTAATCTAGACAGAGCCTTACTATTTTGGACAAACACTAAATTCATAAAGACAGATGATCAAATTTTCCTATCAGGTTCAAACAGAACACTAAACTGTAGTGACGAATGAGTCTCTGAAGTCCAAAGCAAAGATTTGCAGAAAGGATGTTGGTAGGAAGGAAAATGTAGAAAGAGCAAAAAACAGTTATCCATGTCGGCAGATCATGTATCCTGTTATTCTCATGAAATACTTTCTTCTGTTTAGTTTCCTTAGTGGAGGCTGGAGAATGCAAAGGAGACAATAGGAATTACTTTATTTTGGTCTCAATCATGAAGGCCACTGTGTGAACTTGGGCAAGTCACTGAAACGTATTTCATTTCTCATTTTATGAACCAGTCATTTTCTCTCTGTGTATCTCTCTTTTTCTCTGTGTCTCTGTCTGTCTCTCTGTGCCTCTGTCTGTCTCTCTTTAACACACACACACACACACACACACACACACACACACACACACACACACACAGTAGTTAAGGTCTAAGTCCCACTCCCGTTTTCATTCTCTGCATGAAGAGACTCCATGGCATCAAAGCCCGTACACAGCACCCTCTGCAGATTCAGCTCCTGGCTACAGCCCCATCTCCTTCCTCAGGTCCCAAGAATATTATGTGACCAAGTGTTAATATCTGAAAAATGCTTTGAAGTCTTGCGAAGAGACACTATATTAAAGGATTCTTAAAAAATCATTATCCTGCCTAAAATGTAGAACCATGCCCAGCAAGAAGGCTGTGATTGTGTGAGCAGGCCAAGCTAATGATTTAGAAGTTATCATTGTAATAACAAGTCAACTCAGACCATAAATTAGGTCCTAAAATAAGCCTTCGGACCTCTGAGTCTTCATCTTACTCTTGAGCAAGTCTTTAGAATAGAAATGTGTCTCATTCCATCACACATATAACCTACTTTCGCATCGAGATATTCTTCACAGAATGTGACCACTTGCCGAATTTAGAACACGATAAACCTTTTTTTTTGTCGGGAGAGGGCTGGGAGGGATCCTGACTTTCTTGAAAAAAAAAATTCACATTGCAAAATGCAGGGACGAATATATCCCACTTCCAGAATATATATGGCTGGTTCAGTCGCCACAATCCAAAAGCGCCATCTGAGCATCTATTTTTCCAAGCAGTTGAGAGAAATGATGTGTACATTTTTCATGTGTAATTAGGCAGTGTAAGGCGATCCCCGCTGCCGACGGGCTGCCGCTGCCCTCGTCGGGTGAATGGCTTCCAGATTTCACCCCCATCTCTTCTGTCTAGACTCTACGTTGCTACTTTTTTTTCCTCCTCGCTTAAAACAGACTCCAACATAAAATGCCAAAAACAGAAGTTTTGTCCGTCTTCCTCATAAAGATGTGGGACAGAGCTCGCTCTGCCAGACAAGCAGGGGCCCCAGACTTTCATAAGACACGTGTCATCTGAAGCTGGCATTAAAGATTGTCCAGGCGTTTCAGCGGGTCATGCAAACCTTTTTTTTTTTTTTTTTAAATATGGTTTTCATTAAGAAAGAGAGTATTTCTAGAGAGGTGTGGTGCAGTTTAGAGCTGGGGAGCGAAGGGTAGGAAGAGAGGCGGGGAACAACAATGCCGTTATTGATGCCGCTGCTGAAATGTACATTGTCTTATAAAAGGGCTTTTGGGGAGTGAAAAAATCATCTCATTCTATTACCAGGGGCCTATCTTGTTGAGTGTGCTGATAATTCAGGTTAAAATCTAGTCACTTAATAGAAGAAAATGGAGAAGTTCTTATGACACTAATGCCACTTATTAATTGTAAGAATGTTTATGTATCCTGTTCTGGGGGGGAGTAAAAAAGTCATTTTTTAAAACTTAGACTTAAAAAAACCCATATTATTACTGAATTTATTTAATAAGATGAGATGCTTATTATAAAGATGAGACAGGTAGTTGAAGGTCCGTGTGATTTGACCAACAAGGGCTGGGGTGGATTCACATTTTGGTTGTTTAAAGCTGCCTTGTTTAATCTCATCCCAAACTTCTGCAGTTTCTGTGGAGATGAAGTTCATATTCTTCTGTTTACCAAGCTGCTTCCATATGCGATCAACAAACAGAGATAATAATATAGAAAATCATTTTTAAAGAAAAGGATGAATAAAATAGTGCTGTTTATTGGGTATCAAAAATAAAATAATACTTTCTCAGAAAGCTGAAGACGGGTTTCAGTTTTCACTGAAAGCAAAACAGAAGTAGTGAACGCGCAGTATGAAAATAAGCTTCCAATCAGTAAATGATAAGAAAATTCAAATACTTCTGTATGTTTTCTTTTTCTGTCTCCCCTCTCTAGTCTATTTTAAAATACACCCCACAGAGTGGTACCCATGGGGCTGTTAACTAGAGGTTTAAAACCTGAGAACCTAGTTGTAGTTTGTGTTATAAACTCTTTAGGGATTACTGCTAGCCTTTTACTAAAAATATGCAAAATCATCCTCATATTATAGAACTTGGGTAGAATTTTCAAATCTTCAGAATCAGTGAATTTGCCGACTTTTTAAAAAATCTGCTTTATACGTTGGTACTATGTAGGCTGTAGAAAATCAACTGTATCTTAATTGTTTCAAAGGCGATTCAGCAGCCACTAAGCTGAAACGAATGATCCAACAACACTTTAAAAATTCCTGCATTTACCAGTGTTCCAGAGAACTTGAGAACTAGAAAAAGGGGGAGAATTGACTCGATTTTGAAAACTCCTCAACCTCAGCAAAAAGACCAAAGTCCTTACAGCTGAGAAATGAAAAGCCAGCTGTGTGAGGAGGAAAGAGACAAACGGTAACAGAAGAAGGGGGTTTCTGACACCTTGAGTAAGAGAGTTTTGTGGGCCAAGGAGGTCCAGGAACACCCCACAACATAATTTCACTTTTGAATTTAGGACCAATTTTCTTAATAGTGCTAGGCCCCAGCACTAAATGTTTCTTTAAAAACATTATAAACCCTTTAGGAGGCACTGCTGGCCTTTTACGCAAGACCATGCAAATTCATGCTTAGATTATAGAACTCAGGTTGAATTCCCAAATCTTGAATCAATAAACACAACAAAAATCCAAATATGTGTCATATACGCTGTATCGAATGCATTTTATGCCTTTACTCCTAATTTAAATGTGTGTGTTTGGATTTTATCCGATGAGGAGAATAATATGTCTATAAAACAGGGTTTAACTTTAATCTATGGAATTTGTATTCCAAGATTTATCTGCTTTGACCCCTGCTCACTCACACAGTGATTTTATTTATAATGTTTGTATCAATAGCCGTCATCCGGGGCTTCCCTGGTGGCGCAGTGGTTGAGAGTCCGCCTGCCGATGCAGAGGACACGGGTTCGTGCCCCGGTCCGGGAAGATCCCACATGCCGCGGAGTGGCTGGGCCCGTGAGCCATGGCCGCTGAGCCTGCGCATCCGGAGCCTGTGCTCCGCAACGGGAGAGGGCACAACGGTGAGAGGCCCGGATACCGCAAAAAAAAAAAAAAAAAAAAATAGTTGTCATCTGCCTTGCCGTGATTTTGCTTGGACGTCTAAATACAGCTTCCTAGATGGATATAGTTTACATCTACTTAAAATTAAATAGCTTCTTATCTAATCTGTCACTGCATCTGAGTTCACCAGAGTGACTCATGAACTGAGTCCATTTCTCTCTCTCATTACACTTAGCATAGTCCTCTGCAAGGATGAGTTTGCATACCTCTCTCCCCCATCACACCATGAATTCCTGGGGGCAGAAGGCATATCATCTTTTCATCCTTAGTGCCTGGCATGATGCATACACTCACTAGCTGCTTCAATGGATGTGTGCTTCTCCAGTTGGTGCCTGATCCACTTTCAGTGGAGTGAAGAAAGCACAAAGGCAATAAATCTCAGTTTGAACCGCTTACAGGAAGCCCACCTAGGTTCGCGAGGTCAGAAAAGATTTCGCCTGCAGCTAAACTCTGCAATCATACTCTGCCTTCCTTCTAGAGCCCTTATTTTACATATCCTTTTTGTAGATTCTTGTGTAGGCGACTTAATTGCCTTATAAGGAAGTGAGCTCGGGAAAACTGGGATCATTTAGTTCTACATCTCTGTACTGCGCATTGCACCAGGCATGGGAAAGCGTGTGTTGTGGGCACAGGGGCCATAATCTCTTGAATTTCTCTTTTACGTCTGCCCAGCACGTCGCAAGTGCATGGGAAGCAAGTCATCTTGTTGGGTGTTTCTTTATGCGGTGCTGTGCTCACGGCCAAGAGAAAGGCAATTTTTGACTAAGCTTTATTTTTCTCTGGAAAATATCTAAATACTCTACTCTGTCTTTATGTGTCAAATGACCACCACAGATTGTCCTGGAAGTGAGAGGACAATTTGGCCAAACAGAGGCTGAGAAACATGGCTTCTGGCTGTAACTCAGACTCTGATGTATTCATTTAAAATGAGGAGAAACGAAACCCCAGGAAAGTCTGATGATGCATTTAACTGTAATAGAATTTAGAGATCTCTCCACGGCAAAACCCGAGACCCAATTTGCCAAACGGACGGGCGTGGAGCCCTCCACAGTGCCAGTCATAGAAACACTTCTGCCAAGACAGGAACAACAGCCTACGGTGCAAAGCATGTCATCTGCATGGGCTCAAATTCTGCATGCTGGTGCATAATTTTTTTTTTTTCTGTTCACATCAGAGAACACAGGGTTGGAGTTGTTTTCAGAAGACTTAAGTAGCACTCATTTAAATTATTCAAAAGTTGTACTTGGCTGAAAGTTGAGTTTCATTCCTTCTTAAACTGGGATCATTTCCAAGGATTGTTAAAAAAAAAAAATCTCAGTGACTTTAGTGGTGAAAGAATGTAACTAATTTGGTGATAGCCCCCATAGAAACAGACAGCTAGCTCAACAGACGTGGTCTGGTCTGAGGCGATGTGGCCCGCGGTGGGACCTGGGGGCTGGCGGGGCTCTGCTGGAGCTCATGAAAGGGGCTCAGTCCCAGGAGTGGCCGCACAGGCGGTGGGAAATGGCAGGGCTGTGGAGAGGCAGAGCTGCCACGGCTTATCCCCGCTCGCGGGGGGAGATCATAAAAAGTATGTAACTTTCATCTTAATTGCCAAGAGTAAATGGACAGCTGAGGCTGCCTATTCATTAGCAATTTGGCTCTCGTGTGCCGACCTAGAAACAATACGCACGGGGAAAACTACTCTTTAGAGCTGAACGCCTGGGAGAGAAGGTTCACGTTTCTTTTCTTTGGAACTGGGCTGTGAGGCCCTGGGTCCTGGGGTTGTCTTTCCACGATGATGATTTGGAATTGTCTGCTGAACCCCATCATCAATGAACAGAACTCTGGACCTGATTGATTAATGGAATGAACACAAATTGACCTGCCTCAACTTAGACACATTTGGAAGAGAGTGTGTGTTTCCACAGAAGTATATATTCTTCCTATCTATCTGTCTGTCTATCTATCTATCTATCTATCATCATCTATCTATCCATCAATCATCTCTTTTCTATCAATCATCTATTAAATATCTATCAACTATCAATCATTTATCTTTGTAGCTTTTTATCTATCATTTATATCAATCTATCAGTCATCTGTCTTTCTTTTTATCTACCTGTCATTTATATCTATCATCTATTCTTTCTATCATATATTATTTCTATTTATTATATCTATCTATTTATTGTCTATCATATCTATCTACCTATAATATCTATCTATCAATCATCTATCTATCTAACATATCTATCTACCATATCTATCTACCATCTATCATATCTATCTACCATCTGTCATATCTATCTATCATCTATTATATCTATCATCTATCATATCTATCTATCATGTCTATCTACCATATCTATCTACCATCTATCATATCTATCCACCATCTGTCATATCTATCTATCATCTATCATATCTATCTATCATGTCTATCTACCATATCTATCTACCATCTATCATATCTATCTACCATCTGTCATATCTATCATCTATTATGTCTATCATCTATCATATCTATCTATCATGTCTATCTACCATCTATCAGATCTATCATCTATCTATTGTCTATCTATCTATCATCATCTATCTATCTCTCAAACAACTCACACAAACTACATTATGCTTTGTTCTTAGCTCGTGTATTTTAATCCAAGCCAAAGCAGATCCAATTTAATTCCTTTCAAACCCATTTAAAAAACATTTATTCAATATCGGCCATGTGCCAGGCTCTGAGAATACTAAGATAAATAGGACAAAACCAAGCAGTGAGCAGCCTGCCTGTTTGGCAGGAGACAGAGGCTGACGTCATCAGTGCCCTGTGCTGAGTTCCGTAGTGGACAAGCGTGTGAACCACGGTGGACACGGTGCAGCATGGCCTGTGGAAGGGGCGGCGTGAGAAACAGCCACGACTGCCGACTGCCCTGTGCGATGCTCTCTGCCACCATGTTCTCTCTGACGTGCACAGAAAGACGAGCACCTACGTTCTCAGCGCCCAGTGGGTCTGTGTTGCACTGGGAGCTGCGCTCCGTGCCAGGCGGGGCTCTTTTCCTCATGAGTCATGCGGTCCGTGTCACCCGTCGGCGATGCAGGTGACACCGCGTGTATTTTACCCTGACCTCCCAGGACTTCTTTCTGTGAGGGGACAGGGGTGTGCTGTTGCCTTGGCGGTGATGGTTGGAAGGGCGAGGTTCTCCGGGATAGCAGGGAGCTTTGGGCATTTTTAGACAGTGGCAGAGATGCCACCTTCTTTGTCACCAGCATCCTCACCAGTCAGGTTGTGAGAGGGTGAGGCCCCAAATCTCTCAAGGTCCAATTCTCCACAGACATGGCCTTCTGGCTCATTCGGGGTTCTAGAGCCTTGTGCTGTTTGTACCGCAAGGGCCACCCCTGGATCAGGTCCACAGGTCTGCTCTGTACTGACACTGGCAGGATGAGGGTCAGGGCACACGTGGACAACAAACGGCCCCTTGGTGATGTTTTGTATGGTTCCCATCAAACGCAGACTTGAGACAGGGCTTTGGGTTCAAGAAGTTTATCTGGAAAGTGATCCCAGCAAGCAAGAGTGAGGGAGTGGGGAAGAGGGATGGGGGAGGGCAAACCAATGAAAAGAACGTGTTCTGGGCGTGATTTCTGCACCAATGGGCAGTTAGGGCCCAATCCATGGAAACCATCTGAGGAGCCGTGTAGAATATGCTTCAGAGTTGTGTCTCTGAGCTGGGACATTGGCCCACGACGTGCCACCCCTCATGGTTGAGGGCTGGGATCTGTGCCTCCCCGGCACTCCTGGGCTGCCTTGCAAGCTCTGGGCACCCCAGAGAAGGCTTCTCCAAGCAGCCAGAGAGGCTCAGACAGAAACTGTGGACGCAGGAGGAAATGGTCCACCAGGCTATGGGTGAGCTCGAGGGGCCGGTGGGGTCCAGGGCAGGGCGTAGACTGCTTTGATCATCTTTAGGTACCAGGAGGTGAGTTAAGTCACAACTGCGTGAGATTTAGGATGTGATGCTAAAGTCCGTGAATCAACAGACATTTGTAAGATGGACTATCTTTCCAACGCTGTGCTTGATGCTACGAAAATGAAAATGGTAGGCTGTGCGCAGTTAGAAAAGAGTGGGAGAGGAGACTGGGTATATTGAAAGATTCATGTAAGGAAGTGATGGGTATCAAATCACAAAGCAAACCTGGACCCAGATTGTGGGTCAATATCTATGTAAAACAAATATCTATGTCAAGGAATCACAAATCTTAATTCATGCCATGATTTACACATTCAGAGAAAGGGGATTTCTTCAGTGACTCTGAGCTCCCTCCTCTGTCCCAGCTGCTGGTTAGCGGGAAAAATATTTGCTTTGTGAGTGGGTCTGGTTAAGCACCTCTAGCCTGACCCAATAAATTAAACAGTTTCTCTAGACAGGGCTAGGCCTCCCTGGTCTTCCCAAAGACTGGTACTCATCCAGTCTTTCACAGACTGGTACCCATCCAGGGACCACACTTGGAGTAGCACCGTCTTCTGGAAGAGATGGGCTCTCAGACATAAACCCTGAGGTTTCAGGGGAAGGTCTCTTATCCTCCTGGTTGTCACTCACCGTGCTGGCAGCCTTGTGACCAGAGCCTGTGGCTGGTGGGGCCCATTGTTCAGACCCCTTCTGGGCACCTCCGAGGCTTGGCCGAAACCTCCACCTGGCCTGTGAGCCCAGAGGTTAACTTCCAATGGTGACAGTGATCTTACCTAACCATGTGGGCTCCGGGGATCACAACTCAGAATCCACGCCACACGGGGGGACATGTGAGTCCCCCTCTGTCATCCTGGGCCCTGGGGCGTGGGAGCTTCCAGGTCCCTCATTAGGGACTGGGTGTCAGAACCCCCTTTTCCCCACTGTAGGCCTCACATCCCTGCATCTCTGCACAGAAGGAGAATGAGGCAATAGGGACCCAGACTTTCTTATTCACGACTCCTCCCTTTATCTCTCACCCATCCGTGGGCCTCAGAAGGGGGTGGGCTTTCCCCTATATTATGTTCTCCTCTCCTGAATCCAAATGCCCAGCTAAATCTTGATGGCAAAGAGAACTCTAATCTCCGCCACCGTGGGAGGACTCCGGGAGCAGGGTGCCCCAGGCCTGTGCAGTGCTGATAAGGGCCGAGGGTCTTCGAGAAAGGAGCTTTTGTCCTGTCCCTTAATCCTACTTGCATGTCAGAATCTTCCCCCTTTAGTTTCTTCTGCAACAAATCTTAATCCCCCTTCCCCCTCCATGCAGGTAGGTAGACATGGAGGTGAAGAGATTGCCCTCTGCAAGGCTTGGCCATGATTTCCAAATTCTCACCTGGTGCACTAGAAATGCATCTGGAATCTACCCAATGGGCAAGACGTGCTCCTGAAGGCTTCTGAAGTGATGGTGTGATGGTGTGATGGGTGTGGTGTGATGAGGTGAAGGCCCTTTGGCCAGATGGTACTTGGCATAGTGCCGGGGAGTGGGTGGGCAGTTAGGAGACAGCCTCCATGGCCAGCGGCTATAAAAGCTCAAGTGAGAGGCCTGGACCCTGGGAATAGACAAAGCAGCTGTCCATGGGAACTGTGGTGACTCAGTATGGCCGATGGTGACCATTTAGCTATAGGCCAAGTGAATGGCAGGTTCAAAGGTCAATTCTTATTGAGTTCCAAAGTGTGAATGATGCAGTCACAAGAAATTGGTGCTGTCCCAAGGCTGGGAAGTCTTGCTGGAGGGCGGGAATTAAATTAGGCTCAGGGCTGGCCAAGACAGGTCCAGAAGGAGACTTTGAATAAGGAAGGGTGATGAACTGGCCACACAGTGAAAACTCCCAAGATCTGGGTCTGAGTCTTGACTCACTTTGGAGCCTTTGAACTGGAGTGCCTCAGGCCTTGTTCCTACTGCATAAGTGACTGAAAGGCACCTGCATGATAAACATGCCTGTTGAATGGTAGACCACAATGAAGAAAGGAAGAACATTCCAGGAAACGGGGGCAAAATGAGGAAGAAATCCTAAGGTTCTAGGATTTGGGGACTGAGTGAAGATTGACACTAAACACAGAAGGAGGGCAGTCTGGCCAGACAACTGTTTTGGGGGACAGAGCTCATCTCTGAAGCGCATTTTCTGAATTATCTCATTAGATAGAGATTCTGGACTTCCTTCCTTATTCAATGAATGACCGTCATTTCAACAGCGTGATCGTTGACCCTGGAGGTCCATGCCTATGACCTGGGGAGTTTCAAACATCTGTATTGGTGCCATAGACCTCCCTGTCCCCCAAGATTCTGATTCACGTGGTCTGAGATGGGGTCAAGAGAACGGCATTATTTTTGAAGCTGCCCGGTGGTTTTGACGTAGAGGCAGGGCTCTGATCACTGCTGTGTAGACCTCAGTTCTCCACCCACGCCTGGACTGAAATGTAAGGGAACCTCTGCCCAGAGGGTGCTGTTCTCCCTGCATGGGTACACGGGAGAGAAGCAGGAGTGTGTGCTCAGGGCTTATTGAAGAGAGGTGTAATTTCTACTATGTGCCCTCAATTAATCAATCAGTTAGTCACAATGCAAAAAGCAGGGAGATAAAGATGAATAACCCAAATTCTCCCCTGGGAGTTCCTTTGTTTAGCCTATTTGAGGTCATCCACTCCAATAGCCTCAGTTAATAGATAAGAAAATTGAGATTTCAATCAAGAGGCCGTGACTTGCCCAAGGTCATAAGGCTGGTGAGTGTTGGATTCCTCTTCTCACTCATTCCTTGTCAACTGTCTGTGTATTTTATCTGAAATAGACTTTTCACCCATTTAAATTATATCAGGTCACCCATAATCATAGAATAATAATTTTCTATTCTAGGATACAAAAGAAAATCATTAAGATATTGATTTTGTTTGCACTGAGGCACTGTTATGCTAAGGCCTTTATCAATACAAAAAAAAAATCACTGAGTTGTGTCAACTTTCTAAAAATGCCACTATTCTCGCACTCATGAGTAATCCCATTGATGAAAATGTACATGACGAAACTGTTCATTGATAGAATTAGTGTCACAGTATGTATGTGAAGCTCACAAGCAAATAAGTATAATAAGTATAATCATCAGAAGAGCGGCAGCAAATCTCCTGATGTGTCCTATGTAATTCCATTTTAAAAATGCAAATACAGTCTCCCGATCCATTTTGTATAACCTTTGTCACCAAAGCTCGCTGACAGATGTACAATGTGTTTCATATCAACTCGTCGTGTGCATTATGCAAGTTGATAGGAATTATGCATTATGCAATTTTATGGAGCAGTTTGTGGTCACCACGTGTTATTAAGAACTGCTGTGTGTACTGCAGGCTTAAACTACATCTGACGGCGATTGAAAAAGTGCTTCAGAGGATAAGAGTGTTGCATGAAATTAGTTTGTCTAGGAGGGTAAGGAGCGCATAAAACTGACTTCTTAGCAGCTGATGATAAAAGATCCTGGTGAGAGTGGGGATGCTTTTGTGGTGGGTTGAAGACTCTCCCAAGAGAATTTACACCTCTGCCCTCTCGTGTTCACTTACGATCAATGAAGAAAGTCAGAGAATGGGATGAGGATGGTGGTGGGGAGAGGGCCCCCAGGGAAGCTACGTTTAGGACCCTAACTCCAGAATTCTAACGCTTATTCTCCTCCCTTTCCTGTCTTGGGTTGCCCCAGTAGGAGCCCCATCCAACCACCTCCAGGATGAAAAGAAGGTCCCAATTGATTGAGTGGAGGCTGTGGCGGGGGGGGGGGGGGGGGGAGGGGCTGGGGGTGGCCTCTGGATGCCCCGAGAAACACTGAAGATGCTCAGGGCTTCAACAGTGGGAAATGGCCAGTGGCCGAAGCACACATACTGTCTCCTTTCTCAAACCAGGGCTGTCCTTCTCGCCAGGTCTGAGCTCACCCAAGATGTGAAAAGTGTCAGTGTGGCGAACCTCACTCCAGTACCTCATTTAAAATGGAATCTGAGACTTCCTCCCTTGAGAGCCTTTACTGCAGGGGGATGCGCTCCCCTTTCCATATTTAACACGTGCACACACAGAACTGCTAAGCCATAAAGTAAGCTCAAAGACACTCCCTGCAAGGACTACAAAGGCCAGACCTTACAAAATGATAACCAGGAGTTTATAACTCATAACTCCACGCACGTGATATTAAACGTGGAAGGCTTTTTGAACTGCAACCTTTACATCCCAATCCAATAGTTCTTTCAGCTTTGAAATATCCACAATCTGAATTTTATAGGGATTATTTTTTATTATAGGTAAAGCAATTAAATCTCCATATTGAAGGATGTAAACCTTTTAAGGCCCTTCTCAGAATATCAAAAGAAAAGGAGGCTTATATGTAACAGGTGTGACAACCCAATTCAGGACATTTCATTGAACAAGAGCTTGACATTCTCCAGTAACAAATACTTAAATTAATCCAAAACATCTTTTGGATAAAAGGGATTTCAAAAAGAATTAAGTCGACCACAAAACTTGACATAGAAAGATTATCTCATGTATGAAATACTTAAAAATACTAATTCTTGTGGAACGTGTCAAGCGGTGTTTTTATAAAATCCTTCCTTTTAAATGTATTTTTTTTTTTTTTTTTTTTTTTTTTTGCGGTACGCGGGCCTCTCACTGTTGTGGCCTCTCCCGTTGCGGAGCACAGGCTCCGGACGCGCAGGCTCAGCGGCCATGGCTCACGGGCCCAGCCGCTCCACGGCATGTGGGATCTTCCCGGACCGGGGCACGAACCCGTGTCCCCTGCATCGGCAGGCAGACTCCCAACCACCGCGCCACCAGGGAAGCCCTTAAATTGTATTTTATGAACTTAGAATGACTGTATTTCCTGTCTTGCAGCACAGATAGATGGTGAATGGATCTCCATTACTTGTGTTCTGCTGGCCTCTCAAATTAACTCAATTGATTTAATTAGTTGAAATTGACTTCCCACTACTTGACCTTGATTATGGACCAGACTCAAAGGAATGCTGTGGTAGAAGCTGGGGATTAGATTAGACAATAGAAAGAACTTCCTAACGGCAACTGCAAGATACAATCAGTTGGAGGAGATGGTGTCCTAACTTTGTGAAACTCTGGGATTCTGGGTTCTAAGATTTTTCAACATTAATAACCTCAGCTTTGAGAGTGGGCTTAGTATGTGCTTTTGTCTTTTATGCAATTCTCTCTCTCCGTTCTCCTCTCCTCCCCCCGCCCCTTCTCTCTCTGTGTGGTATATTTGGGGGAATGGGAGAGAGTAGCAAGGACGAGCCGCAGATGACATTGTTTCAAATATTGTGGTTTTTCTGAACTCATTTTTTCTGTTCTCAACAGTGGTAATGGGTGGTTGAAATCATGTTCTACTATGAAAGTACAGTTCTTAATTCATAAAGCAAGCTCCTTTGTCAGTTAGCACACATTGTATTATTTTCAGCATGGTTCTATATTATTAGAGTATTTGGTACAAGTGATGACGTTGAAGGACCTTTGCTAGGGTAACGTATTGCAAAGCAGAGTCATTGCCGTGGACTGCGGATCTCATCGGTCAGGTTGAGAATCTATTCACTTTAAAGCACTCCCCTAAATGACAAAGGCTCTCTGTGGTGAGGTTTGGACATGAGTGGCTAAGAGGAAGATTTCAAAATACAGTGAGGTTTCTTGGATCTGGAATCTTTGGAGAATAGTTCTAAAGAATAGGAACCGAAATATGCAATTGATAGTTTAGGGGGGAGGCAGGTTGAATATTTTTCAAGATCGTGTGAATGGCAATACCGTGACTTCTGTGATACTAGCGAGCAATTCAAAGGAGTCAACCAATTCTGCCAAGTTTGATTCTAGTACAGGTTGTGAAAACTGACATAACCCTAGTACTAAATATGCACTTTTTAATATGCATTCTGCTTTTTTGTACCGCATCCTCAGAAAGAAAAGGGTTGCATGCCTCTCAGAAACTTAATCTGTTTTCCATACTTATTTTTATTGGTATCTTCTCCTGGCCACCTATGGAGAAGTGGGCTTGCATCCCATCTACCATGGTGTGCCTGTTTGTTCAAGAAATTTCCTAGGAACGCATTTGTAGTTCGTGAAGGTTGTCCACTTAAAAGAGAGGTACTTCCTTGGAGAGTGTGGAATGGTAGGTTTTCATATCCATGATTTCATTTTGGCATCTCTAGGGTTAAAGAACCTCTTGGAATCTATAGGTCCTGGAGAAGGCGGTTTCTAAACTCAGCTGCTTAGACCCATCCTATTTTTTCCTCAGCAAACAGGAAATGGAGGCCTGAAGGGCTTTTTTTTTTTTTTTCTTTAAACTGGAAATTGTGTGGAGAGGGGGCATACTGGTGATGCCCACTTACAACCCTGAGCCTGACCCAGACTTGGGGGTCTCTGTGTGTTTTTTCTTCCCTCTCTTTTTTTTTTTCTATTATTTTGGCAGACTTTTTGGAATGTCTGGGAGCTAAGGGCTTTGCTTCATGGAGCAGAATTCTGAAGCAAGAAAAAGAGAAAGTTATAGACTAAACCACAGAAATGTAAACACGTCTGCAGCTAAAATAACTCCACTTTCATTGAAAACACTCCTTCACAATCAGACTTCTGTGTGCTATGGTCAATAAAACTGCATGTTAATAGCGACCAATTAATAGATTATGTTGCCCGGCCTTAAACGTTGAGGGAGTTTTAATTATTATTTTTCAAATTAAAGAAGTGCTTATTCCCTCCCTTCCCTTGGGGTGGCAGGCGGTGGGGGGGGCTTAGTTTTCTTTCTGGCTGTTTGCTGAAATTCTTGGCTGTTAAAGTTTGGAGAGGGAGGGACACGAGTAGTTTTCACTTGGTCGGAAAGGGGAGAGTCTGCAAGAGGACGCTCTAGGTTGGGTTCCTAGCGATCAGGCAGGGACGGTCCCCGCGGGACATGAGTGAAGAGAAGCAGCAGTCAGGTAAGCGCGATTTTGATGTCAGAAATCACTTATAAACTAAAACATCTGGAGGGGCTTCGCAGTGCCCCCGGGCCGATGAGCCAGACCTCGCGGCTCCCCCTTTTGGAGGCTGTATCTTGCAGACACTGTTCTCAGGAGGGCCGCCGTCACCGCGTCTGTCCATCAGACCCCTGGACATCTTGGCATCCTCGCGACCGCACACCGCTGCTCCTCAGGCTCCTCCATCGGGTCCCAACGCTCTCGGGACGCGCGGGCAGTGACTCCAGGTCTTACTAAAGCCGGTGGCGCCTGGCACCGCGTCTCTTCATTACGCTGAGGGCAACGTCCTCTTAATTCTGATCAGCATCCCAGGCAGTCGATGGTCATTTTAAACTTCTCCCGAAACAACCAGTTTTAACTTTTATTATTTGTAATGTGTGTAACGGCCGAGGTTGGGTAAAAAGTTACTTCTCACCAAGTTCCGAGGAGCAAGCACCTCCGCGGCGTCCCCCACCTCCCGGGCCCTCCCCTCCCCTCGCCTGTTCTCCGGTCCTCGCTCCTCTCCCCTCCTGGGTTTCTCTCCCGCGCCGCCGAGGCCTGGACTCTGGCTTACTCCGTCCCAGGCTCCGCTTCTCCTCCTCTTCCTCCTCCGAGCCGCCAGATGCTTCCTAAAGCCAAGCGGGGTCCAGACCTGCCCGCGCCGCCCGCGCTCCCCGGCCCGAGGGCGCGCTCACGGCCACGCGCGCCCGCATACCCACGCGCACTTGGACGCGCGCGCGCGCGCACCCCCGCGCCCCGGGCCACTCACGCCCCCGCGCCCCGCCCCGCCCCCGGCGTGCACTCCCGGATCTCGAGCAGCGCGTCGGGGCGGCAGCCCTGCTCGGCGATTGGCGGGAGCCAGAGCCTCCCGGAGGCCGGCGCCCACACCATGGGCTGAGCCCGTCGGCGCCCAGGGACTCAGTGCCGCCCGGCTCGGCGCCCACGGCCAGGCACGCGCGCGGGCACACGCGGGCGCGGACACGCGCGGACACCCACGTGCGGGACACGCCCTCCCCCGACGGCGGCGCTCGCCTCTCGGTAAGTCCCGTGGCCCGCGCGCTCTGCCCGGCTCCTTCGCTGGAGGCGGCGGCGGGGACGGTGGCAGCGGGCTGACCCGGCTCTTCCGACGGCGCCGGGACAGGTGGGGTGTGGGACGCCGGGAGGCACGGCTCATCGTTGCCCGGGTCCTCGGAAGGCGCGCGCGCCCGGGACGGAGGGAGAGGAGTGGAGACCGCCGCAATAGGCGAGGGCCGGGAAAGCTGACCGCGGGGGCCTCGTCTGGGACACCGAGAAAGAGGTTATTTGTTGTTGTCTGGAATAGAAATAAGGCTCGAATTAAAGCCCACGCTTGGCTGAAAGTCGAGACGAGGTGTGGGCTTGACTGTCACTGCCGGGTCGGTCCTTCTGTGCGTGGAGTCGCCCTTCGACGGCGCTCTCACCGCGCGTTCCTAAACCTGGGCTTAGTCTCTTCTCTGCACTTCTGTCTCTGTCTTTTCACCTTCTGACACCTCAGCTTGCAGCTGTTATGTTTATATGCTTCCCGTTTACCACTTTAATTGGGAAACTTGGCATGTTTAAAAATTACATATATATATATATATATATATATATATATATGTATATCAGCTAGCCTTCTTGGTTTCTACCTGAAATCCAACATCTATGTATCGCTATTGTATATTGTATAGAGGCTTTACAAAAGGTACTGCATAGAATTATTTTTAACATTTTAAAGCAGTTAGATGCTATTACCAATAGCAGACTAAACTGCCCAATAAAATGGATAAACAATTTTAATGCCGATGTGAACTTAATACATAGAGTTGTTTATTTATTCGTTGGGATAATTTCGTTATCTTTCCAAAGAACATATTCATATGTGCCACGGATTTCCCACTGTGCATGTTTCTGGAGCTTCTGTAGTTCAGAAAACTTTCAATGTGATTTAAAAAATTTTTTAGTTTTCCCCTGGTGACATACATAGGGCATAGAGTTTATTTACCATTGAGATTATTTTTGAGTATTTTCAATTCTCTCCAAATAGCTTAGAGCCCTTGACCTGGCCTCAGCTACCCGTCACCTTATCACCAGGAGAACTGTCACATTCCTGGGTTTAACCCTTGCTTCGCTGGCAGCAGCTTGCACTGGCTTCATCAGTGGGAAGACCAGGCAATAGAAGTTACATAAAAATCCAACCAGATAAATTAACTCACTATGTGTCAAATTATGAATGAGCTAATTATACCATTGAAAGTACGATTCTAGTGGAAACCGGATGAGCTGTGCAAATTTGTGGCTACTATGCAAAGTTTTCTAATTCTGAAGAAAGGCATTATGAGTTCTACACATATCACAAATACAGTTTGCGGTCTGGTAACCCCAGCTTCGATTTGACTCAGTGACTTTTGGAAATTACACTAAGCCAGCAAATAGGTATTATATCTTTTTGAGTTATTTAAGAATATATAATTCCAGGTACACTTAAAATTTTGGTTTCTTCTCTTTTCTAACACTTTGTAATTCCTTCATGTTATTTTTAAATATTTGGGGTAGCGTTGTGATATATTATTTTCCATGTATCTATTCTCTCATGATGAGTTCTTGGTGATTTACTCTGATGCGCCTTCTTTAGGTAAATTTTTGAGAATTCTTGTTTACCATTGGATTATGTAATGGGACTGCATGTACACGTGTTTATAACCATTGCCTCCTCCACTTCTTGTTCTTTTTTTGTAAAAGCAACTTCATTTTAATTTTTATTTATTTATTTAAAATTTATTTATTTTTTGGCTGTGCTGGGTCTTCATGGCTGTGTGCGGGCTACTCATTGCGGTGGCTTCTCTTTGCGGAGCACGGGCTCTAGGCATGTGGGCTTCAGTAGTTGCAGTGCATGGGCTCAGTAGTTGTGGCTCACGGGCTCTAGAGCTCAGGCTCAGTAGTTGTGGCGCACGGGCTCAGTTGCTGTGCAGCATGTGGGATCTTCCCAGACCAGGGCTCAAACCCATGTCCTCCGCATTGGCAGGCAGATTCTTAACCACTGCACCACCAGGGAAGTCCTCGGTTTTGTTTTGGTATTAAAGAAAATTCTTGAGTTTCTCATCTCATAAAATCAGCTATTTTATTTGTGGTAAGGGCTGAGATCCCAGTGGAGTGCCGGATATATAAGTAAAAAGTAAAGCCTCTTTGAAAGATGTCAACCTTGATTTTCAACTTATGTACTATTCTAAAATTTTATATATTGTGCGTATATGGAATATATATTTTGTAAGTAGGTAATAGGAAATTTTCAACTTTTTTTTCTAAAATTAATATTAGCTCTGGTCTTTCCTTGTTACCTGTCCTTAAACAACAACAACAAAAATAATAAAAGGGGGATTTAGTTCTTCACAAGACAGAGGAGCTAATGTTCCTGAGATCTTTTGCTATTCCCCAGTGAAAAACCAGAGCAGGTCAGCATCAGTCATATGATATGGAGGGTGGGGAGACAGTGTCGTGTTGAATAAATGTCGGTGCCACTCAGTCTTTCATGGAACTTCATTCAGGAGGTGTCGACAGAGAGACACCCGCTTCTAGTGAGACTACTGGAGCCTGGGAAGCAAGAAGTGGTCCAGGTAACTTAGATCAGAAGGAAGTCATTATAAGCAGAATCCCGGCTTTGTGATGCTGCAAGTCAGTGCTCCGTTTAAGCTGGGGGTCGATCTCTCTAAATGCAGGTCTCTTTGTCACCTCCTGGCTTGATCACCCTTTGCTTCCTGGACAAGCTTTTCCAGTGAGGAGGAGAATGCCAAAGGGGTTCCATTTTCTTTCTCCAACGTGTAAGGATACTTGGGCATTCCCAGGGTATATCGTCCTTCAAAACACAGGCTTTGTTTATGATCTGCACCTTGAATTTGGAACTCTTCAAACCTTTTGAGTTGCATTTGTAAGAAAAACAAGCTGACGCAACAGAGGGATTCAAATATTTTGGACACAATTTCAGAAAATTTTGATACGTGGTGGTAGCAGTGTGAGTTCTGGGGGGGGACTTTGAAAGTCCCTGCCGTAGTTGGTGACACTCACACAGGAGGTCTCCTAGCTGCCCCTGTATTGTTGATGTCACGATGGCATCTTCCTTGGTGCTTGTTTGCACCCTCACGTGGCTTAGGAACAGGTAATTATCTGTACATTGTCAGTATACACCTTCTCACATTGATAGATTCAAAGCAGTTATTCTGTAGATTAAAAAAACAGAAGTCTCCGATGGCTGGGCTCTCATTCGCACCAGTTTTTCAAAATAGCCAGGGGGAAATGTTGCCCTTTTAACTTTTTTACCTTTTATTTTAAACATTTTAGTACTTAGAAGAGAGAGGATTCGGTGCTCTATGTTTGTAACATTGCAGATCTAGTGAAGGTAGTGAAGTGATCTGAAGGCGAGTGATCTAAAATTACTTTGCTAAATTTAAGCATAAGTAAGATGTAGACACCACCAAGTAATTAAAGGGTGCATCTAAAAATGGAGCACTGGGTCTGCGTTTTAGATTTAAAGTAACTTTTAAGTTCTTCTATTTTGACAGTGGCCTGTCATAATCTGGAAGACCCTGATTGCGTGTGAGAAGCAGTAATTTAACAATGAAAGTAAGGGGTTCAGTTACCTTGACTCAGCGCCTGGTCAGAAGCAGGAGCAAAGAAAGTTTAGTTCTGAGACTTTTTCCCGTTTCAGAATGGCTGTGGCTGAAGCCTACAATATCCTTAAAGTGTGTACAATAGGCCTTTTGAATTAATTTATCACTTTTGAAAATCACAACCCTAGAGAATTAGACGGGAGATCTGATCTAGAACAAACTGTTAGCATGTCTCAGGGATTTGAAAACCTAGATCTGTAGTTAAAACATACCACCTAATTTTGAACTGTTTCAGTGGGAATGAGATTTTCACACGTTAGTGTCTCATATCGGATTCCTTTTAGTGCTACTATTATTTTAATAATTATTCCCCCAGGAAAACCTACTCTGGGGGAGAAAAACATGCCTGCAATGGATAGGAAGAAAAACATATATTGTAAAAAATAATAAATAAATGAAAAATAAAACCTAAAGAATGGTTAAAAAAAAAGAAAAAGAAAAAAACAGGCACATCTACGGTGATTTTTCAAAAACAGGAAACCCTTACTTTCACTTGATTAAGGGTTTGGCTGAGGTCTCCAAACCTTCATTTCAAAGTGAAGAAGAGTGTTTGCCCCTTAGTTTGAGTACAGGGGAATGAAGGGGCCCAGCTTTGAGCGGTAATGTACTCGTTTGGTCATATTTCCACTGAGTGATTTTCTGTTCTTGGTGGGGAGATTCGTTTCCTCCGTGAGGGAGTGGAAATGTGGGTTATGGATCCTCGGGGCTCTACGAAAGTAGTTAAGTTGCAAAGTAAAAGAGAGATGCGTGTGCAAGTTTTTCGGTGCTCTAGGCAGGGAGGTTTGTGTCACCACCTTGAGGAAGGATTCGTTTGCGAAAAGTCATAAGCAGCATCGCGGAAATGGATTAACTGGTGTCGTGCACCTTTCTGTCTGAGCTAAGCTGGGCGTCAGGCTCTGTGCTCTTCTGAACAACAGGAGAAACCCAAGATCTTACTATGTGTGTTAACGACCCGTTGCCTTAATATAATCAATTGATTGGAACAGGCAATGGAAAAGCAGTGTTCCCTCCTCTCTGTGCTACTGGTGCTTGGAATTCTGCGTGTGCTGGAGAGAATGAAGAGCTCAGGCTTTTGAGTAGAGGTTGAAAGAAGCTGTTTTGAGGAGGCTGGCGGGAGGGAGGTGATCACGGTGGCACCTTGGGACCCCAGGAGTGAACAAGGACGGTTTCAGGATTCTTCCATGGGACGTACAAAGAACCAAGCTGAATATAAATAATAGCTGAAGTGTGTGCTAGTAAAATGAAATGTTTGGAAACACAAACCATGCACACTTGCCATCTCAACATAAAACTTGAAATTAAATATATCAGAAAATCGAGATTTCTTTTTATTGGGAAACAAGACGCCAATTGGCGTCTTAGGGACATTTTAAGAAGATCGCATTTTAAGAAGAATGGAATCTCATTAAAATCATATCCAACCTCCCGAAGCTGATGTGGGCCTGCTGCCGGATTTACAGATCTGGGTCTATAATTGCTCAAAATTTAAACGTGCCTTGTGCAAGCCTGGCGCTTTCTGGAGTGCAAGTTACAGTAGCAAGATGACAGAATAAGCGAAAGTGGAGGAAAAAATTTGCCTCTTCAGTAGTGCAAAGTACTTTCTAGTCTGTTTGACCCTGGCAGGAACATTTACTTCTCTACAGAGTTTTAAAATAGAAATAATGACAATGAAGTTCAAATCCAGGGAATACTGAGAGTCTTTTCTGGAGAAGGGGTGTTAGGTCAGCATATTACCAGGATTTAAGTTCTGAAACCCCACCCCAAACCGTGCCATTAAAGCAGAGAAAGAGATGGTTGCTTGCAGGGTCAAAGGGAGAGGGTTTTACAGCTGAAGTAGTATCAGGTCCGAAATGGCTTCTAATCCCATCTCATGAGAAAATTTGATGGATTTTTGCAGTTTTCTAAGGCTTATAAATATAGATGATTAAACAGAACATCCCACAAGACCAGTTTCTCCTACGTACTTTATTCCCAAATTGTAAAACTGGAGGTAAGTCCAGAAGAATCATCCCCTAAGTATGTAGAACCCTCAGTAAACTCCTGGGAGGCAGAGAAGGGGTTATATCTGTTTTAATTTTAAGATCGCATTTGTAACTATGTTTTGCACGCATATAAGTTTTTCTTTGCAAACGTTAAGCGTTAAATCGTGTTGAATTTTCTTTATTAAATTGAGGCAACCTGGAAACACATTTCTCAATCAAAATTTATTGATCACCTATTAAATGAGAGCACTGTCCTGAAAGAGAGATGGGAATGTGGATCGCATAGGGACTGTTAAGACACTGGACATATCTAGAGATTAGAAAAGCAACTGCACATGTAATGGAAAAGCCAGAACACTTCAGAGCTTGCCTGTCTGCCTGTTTGATCCCAGCCATTAGTGGCCTGCCTCAAGTATTCTTTGCTCAACTAGTTGTATTGACAACATGTAAAAGAAACTATAGCCCCTTCCACTCCAAATAGCTAATAGCATTCACTCTGAACGCAACGTCCTTGGGATAGACATCCACAGGTGGAAATTCATGCAGGAGAACGCAGGGAGTGCCGAGCAGGGAGAGACCTGTCTGAGGTCAGATTTGACCCAGACTTGGAAGGTTCAGGACTGCAGCAGAGGAGGGGCATTCTGAGTCACAGAGAGGCAAGCGCCAGGAAGAGACTAGAAGGGCAAGCTGATCTTTCAGTGCAAGGCACTGTGGGGAAGCCTCGGGTCAGGCCTTCAGGAGCTGAAATCTAGAAAGGGAGTGAGTGTACATGCTACTGAATCTATAAGGGGGGTGAAAGCACAGGTCATGGGATCTAGAAAGGGGATGAACACACAGGCCATGGGATCTAGAAAGGGGGTGAACGCACAGCCCATGGGATCTAGAAAGGGGATGAACGCACAGGCCATGGGCTCTAGAAAGGGGGTGAACGCACAGGCCATGGGATCTAGAAAGGGGATGAACGCACAGGCCATGGGTTCTAGAAAGGGGGTGAACACACAGGCCATGGGTTCTAGAAGGGGGATGAACACACAGGCCATGGGATCTAGAAGGGGGATGAACACACAGGCCATGGGATCTAGAAGGGGGATGAACACACAGGCCATGGGTTCTAGAAAGGGAGTGAACGCACAGGCCATGCGTTCTAGAAAGGGGATGAACACACAGGCCATGGGTTCTAGAAAGGGGGTGAATGCACAGGCCAACAAAAATGGCACATTCATCAGTGCCACCTGCTTGAACCAGGCTGGTGTGACAGTGAGCCAGGGTCCTAGGCTGTGCAGTGATGGAGGGAGTGGTCCCTAGGGGGCTCTGATGTGCTGCATTCGGGGCCATGACAGAGACCATCCCCATGCCTGCTGTAGGTCAGCTGTTGGGCAAGCTTGTTATCTTATCAAGATTTGGGTCTTATCAAGACTTGGGGTCGACTCAGCATGAGGAGTAGTTGTCTGAGTTGGATGTCATTCATCCAGCTTGGAGGTGTGCGTGTGCCCCAGCTCCGGCACGGGTGCAGGATCCTGTGACCTCCTGGGTGGGCTGCCACGTTCTTAGCTCCTCTTCCCGTTCTTGCCCTTGTTTCCCTTTAGCCTCATCTCTATTGTTTAATTTGCATCTACTTCGGAATTTTTAAAAAACCTTGTTATATCACCTGTATCCTTGTGGATCACTTTAAATCCTTTTACGGAACAAGATAGATTGTAAATAAAATAGTCCACCTCCTAAGAATCATACAATCGAAAAGGGATCTAGACCATGCCAGAGGAAGACCAAAAAATGCTTCCCGAAGGTTGGTGCGTTGGGCCTGCACCATGGCGTGTCCTGGCTCTAGATAGGCAGGGATGGGGGTGGGAGGGCAGCCGCAGTCAGGCACTGCGGTGCTCTGAGTGTGGGAAGTGCCCCCTGGGAGCTGGGGGACACAGCACAGGAACTGCCCAACCCCTGGTGTTGGAAGGACCAAGCTAGACACCAAGTGTGAAGTTAAAAGGCAGGGAATAAAGTAAGCTTGCAAAGGAGAAGCGAGTTGTGATGTTTAGAGCATGGTCACTGACCTTGACTCCACCAGGCGGTGCAGACATGGGATCCCTGTTGCCCCAGGGCATCCTCACCACGGCTCTGTGAAGGTGGTGTTTTATTGCCCCATTTTCCAGAGTAGCAAAGTGAGGCTTGGGAGAGCTGAGTGATGTGCCCACAGTCACACAGATAGAGCCAGAGCAGAGTCCGAACCCAGCTGGGGTTTGGCCCTGGATCCCCACTGCTACGGGGAGTTCTCTTGGTCAGCCCAGAGGGTCCACTTATGGAAATGACAAGAAGGGGGCAGGGTGACATGGAGGCAGGGTGGGTGGAAGGTCAGAGCAGCGCTGGGCAGGGGATATAGAATGTGAGTCTCACGTGTACTTTTAGAAAGGAAAAAGAAACATGAAATTAATAATTAACTATTATTATTAAAAATTAAGAATCTATTTTACGTAATAGATGTCCAAAATATTATCACTTCAAGTGTCATCTATATAAAAATATTGATGAGCTCTTTTACATTTTTTTCTGTATTAAATCTTCAGAATCAAGTGTGTGGGTTACATGGAGCACATCTCAATTTGCACTGGCCACATTTCATGGGCTCAGTAGCCACATGTGGCTCTTGTATTGGACAGTGCAGGTCGACACTATTCAGCATAGGTGTTCAGGATTCATATAATTAGGAGCTGTGACGTCTACTGTATAACTTGATCACAGTAATAGAATTTTTGTGACTTCGTGTCCCCCTTGGCAATATCGCCCAATATATCACGCTGGAGCCAGAAATGATAGCAATAAAAATGTGAACGCGGGCTTCCCTGGTGGCGCAGTGGTTGAGAGTCCACCTGCCGATGCAGGGGACACGGGTTCGTGCCCCGGTCCGGGAAGATCCCACGTGCCGCGGAGTGGCTGGGCCCGTGAGTCATGGCCGCTGAGCCTGCACGTCCGGAGCCTGTGCTCCGCAACGGGAGAGGCCACAACAGTGAGAGGCCCGCGTACTGCAAAAAAAAAAAAAAAAAAAAGTGAATGCTAGCATGGTATGTTCTGTATCAAACCTGCAGTTTTCAGATTGCAGAGATCACGTATGTATGATTTCCTGTTGACTCACTTCATGCTTTTAAGAGGCAAAACCAAATATCTGCTTTCAGACTGAAACTTCATGTGCCTGGTGACAAATAGTGCTGCTTTTGTTGGAATCATGCTCTGACAGCTTCTCGTATAAACATCTTATTTGAGTATTCCCTGTTTAAGGGTAATCCCGGCAGGATGACACATTACTTATTTTGCCCGTGGACAGTGTCTTGAGGATAATACAATTTATCATTTTGAGGAATAGCGTTCTTGAGGTGCTAGAATCCCAGAGAAAGAAAGGGTAGCCATCAGATGGATTGCTGCGGAGTTAACTTCTCAGAGCACACGTTCGCACAATTTGGTGATGACAGATTGCATCTAATGCGGGCCTTTCCCTCTCCTGTAACGCTGAAGTTCATAGCCAAGTCAGTCACATGCTGCTTATTACTGCCGGTGTACTATGTGTAATGTGTCGTTGAATAACTTAGCCCTTTTACCGTCTGCATGTTTTAGAGCTGATTTAATTTAATTTTTATGCAAAGTCAAAACCTTCCCTACAGATTCTTACTCATTCACCTTCCCCTGAATAAGAAGTGTGTGTTCAGTTCAGGGCCCGGTCGGCAGTGAACTCCTTGTCTGCACGTTTTTCTAGATAGTTTGTGTTCGTTACCACCCGTGCAGGAGGGCATTTCACTCCATTGTTCTGGTTTATTTTTGCTGGTGGGCAGTGCTTACTGTAAACAAAACAAAAGTGTGTTAAATAAGATATGTGTGCCTTTTCTCAAGTCGAATTTGCTGTGCAGAATCGAACACCTAATTCAGGGCAGTTATTGGCATCCCAACACAGATAGAAAGGATTTTGCGATTTATTAAAAAAACCCAGAGAACTCAGAACTAACAAATGTGGCTTTGTGTGCTGGTCTAGACGTTCCGCATCTCTCATTGTCGGGATGCTTCATTTTAGGTCAGCAAGGAATAAACCAAAAAGCGAGAGTGTTTGTGCAGTGTATGTTTCTGCTGCTTTCAAACACAGGCAACACGTTAAATCTTGTAGCTCAGTCCTGTTTCGCTCCACGCGGAGCATCGGTCGCCAGGTGAGATCCTGTTAACATAACTGCAGTTCTGTTCCAGGACCTACGGCGTGTCCACTCGATGCCATACGCCGCGTTCATTGCACCACTTTCCCACGGGAGTACAAATTTAATTTAAAGTCTAAATTATATTTGAGAAGTCTGAAGCACATTAAGCCTTCTTGAATAATTCACTCGGGGTTATGTTCAGTGAACATGCGTAAATATGAGAACGTGCGAGGCAAGTGGTCTAAACAGAGCGAATACGAGACCACACTGATGCGAGCCACATGTGCTTAAAATCTTGGAGGAAAAACCGTGCCGTCACGGGCACCCAGAGCCTTCGACTGGCAGCGTGGCTCGGCAGGGAAAGTTGAGGTCCAGTTGCTTCTGTGTGGGGTCCTTGCAAGTTGCCACATCCTCAGACAAGACCTTGGAGGCAAATTGCTGAACGGCTCTGACAGCTCGTGGCTGCAGCTGTGGGCTGGGGCACAGAGAAGGTGACAGGGACCCAGCGGGTCTGCCCATCCCCACATGGATTCCCCACCAGCTTCTCTGGTTGGGTGTTCGTGGGTGTGAAATGGCTAAAATGTGCTCTTGGAAACTGCTGTATTTAGGTAACTTGGATTAAGAATGTCAGCTGTGGAGTGTTTTCTTTCTCCCCTTCGGGATGAACAGCTTTCATATGCTGTAGGGATGTGTGGGCGGATTCAGTGACAGGACCAGTAACACCCAGTAGAGTCACCTTATGAAGGCGTTGCTAAGCACTTCCCTGTTCCTGTGGTCTCTAAACTCACTGATCCCCCTCTCTGCAGCGAGAGCCCCTGTCCCTCCTGCACGGGTCTTATTTCCTCAAGTGTCTGGATAGCACGGTTTTGATGGTGAGCGTCAGCGAAGTGTCACCTGCAGTGGACACGCACAGGGGCTAAAAGAAACAAGGCAGTGAGTCTAATGAAATCAGGCTGCAGATGTGAAGCGATTTTGGAATATCCTGCCCCTGGTTTCTGTCCTGTGTCTGGTTTTCATGGAAATTTGTGTCTGGGAATGAGGGGGAATCGGAGTGGATTTGCTGGAGGCAGGTGACTGCGTTCTTTGGCCCCGGCTGTCAGGACTCTGGTCCAGGCACTTCCGAAGAGGGGAGGGAGTCAGAGGCCTTAGGAGATTCAATGGGCACCGTGCAATCTTTATCAGACAGGGAGGATTTTCGCAGACTTCCTGATATTTGAAAATTATTCATAAGTCTGCCCTAGTCTGGGAGTTTTAGCACCAAAAACATACCCCACTTACTGTCCGTAAATTACATTTTGAGGTCATCACAGAGTTACTTCTGTATTCTGTGATGCTGGCTTACGTAACCTCTGAGATTACGAGTCAAAATGACTCCATTTCTCTCTCCAGCAAGGGCACAGACAGCGCAGGTCAGGAAAACATGTAGCATCGTGGATGGCCCTGTTGGAAATATAGGCTATCTCTCCAAAGGGCTGGGAATGAGTTCCGGCTTAACCCAGATGAAAGAAGATACAGAAAGTGGACATGAGGATGAGAATCAGTTACGTTGGCACTGGCAAAGGAAGCAAGATAAAACACCGTTTTTTAGTCTTGGCTCCAAGCAAGTAAAAAAAAAAAGAATTGCACATCATGTATTTGAGAAAGATAAACGCATGCTTCCTTTCTGGAATAAGTAAGCTTCTTAATAGACTAAGGCAAGGCAAAGATTGTTTGCTGCGTTGGATATTTAATATGGAATGAGAAGATATTCTGAGAGATCTTTAGTTCGTAGACATTTAAAAAAAATAGGTCACTGTTTTCAAATAAGTACAAGCATCTGCTTCATTTGCATTAGCGTATTAGCTCTTTATTTCTTTCCTTTTCTAGTTTTTGTTTTTCTCTTTGGTTTTGTTTCTTGCGCTCAATGCCCATTGGCTTCTAAAACAAGAGGAGACATGTATGTGAACTGTTGGTTAAAGAGTATCTCAGTGTAGCATAACTCTTCCAATTCCCAGTTTACAAAGAAATCATTATGGGCACATCGTAAACAGACTGGAGTAAATGCAAACAGGATTTCTTTATCACTGAAGCACCGGTGCTAAACATATCGAGAAGTCATAATATTTTGGGATGCAGTTACCCTTAGGCTTAAATTATTTTTCAACCTTTTTTCATAACCAATCCCCTAAGGAGTCTTTTCAGACATTTTTTCCCCTAATCACCCTTCTCCCACCTGAAAATTTAACACCACAGTTACACAGCATATCGGTTTAGGAATCTTACATTATACATATACATGTATATCTACATTTAGGTGTATCTGTGCTTTATACATAAAAGAGTGAGACCTTCTTTCCTCCTCCAAGAACAGATTTTAGCCTCCTTGGGAATGCATGGCTTAACTTCGAGAGATGCTGATTGTTTAGAGAAGAGATGGCCGATGCCACTCCGTGATCTTAGAAGGGATTGACAGAGGGGGGGTAATCCAAGGGAACTCAGGACATTATGCTGGGGAATTACGTTCTCCTTTGTATCCAGAGTGCCCTGAAAACTGACGGTATTAAAGCAAGGGCAATTTTATTTTTTTATTGAAGTATAGTTGATTTACAGTGTTGGGTTAATTTCAAGCAAATGAAGTTGATAGCTCCTTGTGTATTTCTCAGAGGGCTCCATTGACCATGTATTTCTGCCAACCACACACTCCGCACGAGAACAGGTGATGGGGTGCTTATCAGACTTAGGCTATACACGATCAGCAAGTCTTCAGAAACACCCAAGTTGCAAATACAAGTCCCCATGAGGCCAGGGAACCCTTGCGTGTCAGTGACCAGAAAGGCCACCTTTACTTCCCCATCTGGGCAGGAGCACCCTTCCTCTGCTTCTGCAGACAGCGCTTCCCCATTGTCTCAGATGTAGAAATACAGGTTGTGTGGCCGATTGGATGCAGCTGGATCCCTTTGGCGCTAAGGTTTCCCCTCTAGTAAAAATGGAAATATATTAAACAATAAACAGCCCCCCCAAACACGCCAAGTTGAAACCAAAAATCAATCAGAAGAGAAAAACATTTGGGCCAGTGTCAAGAGAAACAAAACCAAGCCAGCACAAATTTTTATGAAAATGATCACTGTATAGTATTTCCATGAACAGGCAGCTGACTCAGAGGTGGAAGGGTGAGTGTTCTGAGCAGCCTGTCCCCGGCCGGAGCTGATGGGATACTTACTAGAAGGGACCGGACCCAGTGATACCAAAAATAGGAATAACTGGATGAGGGAAAAAACCAGATTCTTAGGAAGGGAGAGACGTGCGAGCTGTGAAACCAGGGCGGTTTGGTGAGAAGCTCACATTGTACTTGAGTTTCCCCTCCTCGCCAGCAGTCCTGCCAAATCCTCTGGTTCTCAAAGTCAGTAATAGTATCCAGAGTCCCTTTTCTTCTAGAATAATCAAATGATAAATAACATTACTGTGAGTGCAGAGCGCACAAAGGTTAAGTTTTTAAAAAATGCTTACCTCCAGCTCATGGTATAGGAGGAGTTATGATATTTTCTGGTAGTATGCTTCTTTCTGGAATGTCACCAAGAAATTTGCTTCTGTTGAGATAGGTGATCCAGGCGGGTATCTGGGCCTAGAGCATCTCTGAGCCCGTGATGTGATGCAGAGCCTGGCGGCTCCTCTGCCCCACCCCTGACGCTGTCTGTGCTGTGCATCTGGAAGGTAAAAGGTGCATTTTCATGGATTCTTTTTGTCTTTGTTGTCTCCGTTTGAAGAGGTCCTAACCTCCAAGCAAGTCACATTTAATTATGAAAGCTCTCTCTCCTAACCCTTCCCCCTCTTCTTCACACAAGGCTTCTTTTTCATTTCTTACAAATAGTTAGATCACCAGTGGGTGATCCACAGTCAGAATTTTGAAAACCAAACAGGAGAATTGACCAAGTGCTATGACGTGGTCACATGAAGAACAGATTTGGAAGTTGATGAGTGCTTGCCCTTAAAAATCGCTCAGAATGCCTCTTCAAACGATGACTGCTCTCACAGTATGTGCCATAGTAAAATTACAGTGTTATTTACTTTTTTTGGTAATAGGACCAGATTAGATGACGCACCACAGTGTATGCCTAAACACTTATTTATATTACAAGCTGTGTATCTGGTCTTCTGTAGCCATCGTTGACACTTACTTCACTCCACCTTTTCTGGAGAATTCCCTTTGAACTTACTAATTGAGACTGTTGACTATAAAGCAGTCTAGGAATTTAGAAAACATTGAGGATCCTAACCAACCAGGATCAGTGATAACAGGAAGTCCACGTCTGTATCCAGAAAAGTAAATATCAAATACCATTTGGTTTTCTAGGCCATTTCAGCATTGTTTCACTGCTTGGCTCAATTGTCTTTAACATGATTTTTGCATGGCATTCCCCCGCCCCAAATCTTTTAATAAACATAAGCTATTACATACACACACACACACACACACACACACACACACGTTCACACATATATATAATCTAGTACATAGATTTCATGTGTACTGTACATATAATCTATTGCATAGATTACAATATTGCAATAATCCTGTAAATATTGTGATAACCTCTCACCAGGGCCTAGAATTCAGGATAAGTTGTCTCTTCTTAGACCACATTCAGAGAGGTCTGAGGAGGACCCCAGTCTTACTGAATTTCACTCTGTTGCTAATTACTCAGGTAGAAAAAGACCATGTTCTATGTGATCTCCTTCTATGGGGCTCCTATAGGTCAAGGCACCTGCTGTCCGTGTACGGGAAGGCTCCACACCTAAACAGAAGCCTTCACCAGACTAGTGGAACCTGGAGAAAGTTCCTTTAACATTGGAGAGTTGAATCCCCTTTAAAAATATAAGATTTTTAAAAGCAAAGATGTCTTCCCATTATTTTATAGTATGTTGTAATAAATAGAAGCTTCTTTTAAAAGGGATTCTTCTACTGGGTAAAGATAGCATCACGTTGGTTTGCAGACAGAATGCCACTCTAAAAAATGGAGCCCCATTTTCACTGGAGTCAGAAAGGCAGTCACCGTCCCTGCTTCTCCCTTCCCTCTTTATGCCTTGGCCTTGATTCAGGCTGTCAACTCCAAGTCCATCCACAGTGGATCCAGGGTGCCACCCAGAGAGGGGGTGAGTGTGGCTGGAAAGACCCTTCCAGGGAAGACAGACAACTTCACTCACGTTTGTTGAGCTGACGGGACAGAAAGGGAGCAGGGTGACAGAAGGGACTGTTATGGTCACGCTAGTCCCTGGGGACCCCAGCCTTCGGCAGTGGCTGGTTTCTTAGGGTGCTGGGCTGTGAGTCACCCCCTGCAGGGGAGGGTTTGTTACCTGCCCTGCATCACCAGTCAGCATTCCAGTCAAGGCCTTTGTGCTTCTCTTCTCATATTGACTTGAAATCTCTCGGAACACATGGGATTTACATAAACACACAATGTCACGATTCTCTACATTGACCAAAAATGGACCTGGGAAAATTTTCAGATGATCCTGCCAGCACTGAAATGGAACAATCTTGGTTGAGTCGAATCTACCTTTGACCTTTTGAGCGTTGTTCTCGTGGGTTGGGATATTTCAGGAGCGGGCTGATCACATGGGTCCTTTTGTTCCACAGAACACCTGAGTTTCTGTGTGTGGTCTGAAGGCCTGTTCTACCATAAGAAAGCATTTTGCCTCTTAAATAAAGAACCATTTTGCCTCTTAAATAAAGACTACCGTGCTCTTGGCTCTGGGGTGTGTCAAGTTTAGAAGAAGGAAGAGCTGTGTCCTGGCTCTGTCCCCCTGCAGACTTGCAGGTCCGTGGGCTGTAGGTGAGGTTCATGGAGTGCATGCAGGCTCACTAGGTATGTCCAGAAAGATGTTTTTGTTCCCCCCTTGGGGTTTAGTCCTGAGACTACCAATTAAACCATTCAATAAATCCTCCATTTTAGGTAGTAAAACCTAACTTTAGGTTTCCTGCTTGCTCCAGTATCCTGCTTGTTTGCTACTAGTTGGCAAAAGTCTGCTCCCCGGGCCTGGGGAGCAGACGCTTCACACTGCACCACATGTTCAAGCCTTTTTCTCACATATTTGGCGTTTGGTCTTCATTCCCTGACTGCTTTTATCTTGAGTTTCAAAAACTTCAGAAGATAGCGTTTTGCAGAACTCTGCAGCTTACTTGGTTCTTTTCAGTGGACAACTTTGATGCAAAGACTGAGGGAAGGGGGCATGGAGAAGGCAGTGGGTGTCAGGGTGGGTAAAGTGAAGGGTGAAGGCCTTTGCAACTTTTGCTCAGAATATGAAGGTCTGTCCCCTGCAGGTGTTTCATGCTCTGTGATCTGTAACTCAGCCCCTTCCGCATACTCAAAGCTTCTGGGGAAGACACACGCATGTTCTGAATGCCTACTGGGACCAGTTCATCCCTCCTACCTCTCCCAACAGCCTCCACCAATGATCCTGAATGTTACCAAGTCCAAGCTTGTACTGCTTGCTGCACGACAGGCCAATAAATCGAGAGATGAGTTACTGGGGCAAGGAATAGCGATTTTATTCGAAATACCAGCTGACCGAGAAGATGGCAGACTCATGTCCCAAAGAACCATCTTACCCGAGTTAGAATTCAGGCTGCTTTTATACTAAAAAGGGAGGGGGTTACAGTTGTTTGCTGCAACCTTTCTGGTGCCAGATCCTATATTCTTGCAACTGTCCGTGTGGGTCAGGTCATGATGTTCCTGTAAACCTCCAACAAGACAAATGTTATTCTCTGTTCTGCAACTTTTTAATCTCTATATGAATGGAAAAGTGTGACACCTTTAAAGGTCAGAGCCTTGAGAATGAGCTATCCTGTATATTTCAGGCTATAGGCAACATTCTTAACTTGCAGCAAAAGCGATAGAATACAAAGATTAAAGTAAAAGAAACAGATCCAATATGGAGTCAGATTTGTTCTTCCCTATTACACGAATGGTTTAGCAGGGCTAGAATTTGGGGGATTTGGAGGTGGGCTGTGTCTTCCTCATTGTCTGTCTCAGAGTCACAAATCCACTCTCTGGTTTCCTGATATTATTACAGTAAAAACAGCTCCCCTCTCATCCCTTGAATTTAGAAGGTCAGCGGGTGTAAGGAAGTTAACAAGGATATTCTGGGTTTGAGGCAGCCAAACTTTATTACCTACAAAGGAGAGATGAAACTCATGGAAAGTTGTCCTCTCACCCTGGAGACTTGGCAGGGAGCAGTGTGCCCCGAAAGATTCGGGTGAGAGTTTGGGTGTGTGTATAAATTTATTGGTTGACCAGGAGTGGGGCGTGAGGTGAAATCTATGTGAACAGTGTTAAAACGTTTAAAACGTACAAATGACATGTCTAAGCATTTTTGAACTTTGGAAGGCGATGTCTGTAATAGGCAGTCTCTATAATACTTTCTTCATTGTGGAAATATTAGAACATACAGATAGACAAAAATATTTAAATTAAATCTTTCCACACTCAGACCTTACAGCTACTGTCAATGTTGCATTTAATTCCAGAATGGTGGCAATTCTTTTGTATACACTTTTTTCCAAAAGTGGATCATATCACATATACTTTTATAACCTGTGTTTTTACTTAATATTGTAACTATCTGTCCATGTCAATAAATATGCTTAATGAAATATCTTTTTTCTGCCACATTATTTTAACACTGTCTAGGATTCCATTGTATGGCCCTATCATGATGGACTTCATCTATCCTCTCTGTTGAGTATTTAGGCTGTTTCCAGTTTTCTCTATTATAAACCAAGAGCTCTCCATCTTGGCTGCTGAATACAGATGCCCTGGCCCCATCACAGTCCAATTAAATCAGGCTGTCTTGGGGGTGAGGCCCAGGAATCAGTATTCTGACATTCTCTGAGGGTCTAAGGTCACTGTTGCAAACCAGTGGTCTAGTTTACCAAAGACTAGGATACATTCTTGGAAGTGGAATTTTGGGGTCAAGGGTGTGTGTCTTTAATCTTTTTTTTCTTTTTTTTTTGCGGTACGCGGGCCTCTCACTGCTGTGGCCTCTCGCGTCACGGAGCACAGGCTCCAGACGCGCAGGCTCAGAGGCCATGGCTCACGGGCCCAGCCGCTCTGCGGCACGTGGGATCTTCCCGGACCCGGGTGCAAACCTGTGTCCCCTGCATCGGCAGGCGGACTCTCAACCACTGCGCCACCAGGGAAGCCCTGTCTTTAATCTTTTGATGCGTCCTGCCAAATTACCATTCAGAAGTATTTTTTGTTTTAAACTAATTTTCGCCTTAAGTTTTAAGGCTTTTCAAAGGTGAAGGATGAAGGAATGTGTGTGTGGATTTGGGGAAGAGGTTTGTAGAACACCAGATAACTACACTGAGCGGTTTGGCTTTTGCTAGTTTTTGGTATAGTGACACGACCTAAATAAACAAACAAGTGTTACTAAAATAATGAAGAGGGGTGTGTTTGGTGCCTCTTTCTCCCCATGGAGCTTTGGTCAGACCACCAGGCAGATACCACAGCCCTGACGATGGGCATGTGACAGTCCTGCAGGAGGTGCTTTATACCTCTAGGCCCCTGATGAATCCTGAGACATCTGCTCCACAGCTGCCTCTTCTTTAGTTTATTCACTCGGACGGTCCCCTACATATTTTATCACTTTTCTAATGTAGTTGTTATTGTTCGCAAAATAATACATATCTATCTATCATCTATCTAAGTTTAAAAGTCCAATAGTATTTCCAAGCTCATAGCCGTTTTCTGCCCAACGCCTCCCAAAGGTAACTCCTGTTGTCTTAGCTGTTCTTCTGTCATTTACTTCCATGTTTGTGAATCATGGGCTTGTGCTGCTCCTTTATGAGTTTTCAGTTTGGGCACTATTGATTTTCTATGAAGGAAGAGCAGAATTTGCTCATCCCCCACCCCATCCCCTCCCTGTTCCTCCAACCTTCCAAGTAGTTAAGCAATGATGTCAGTTACATTAATGTTTACTTCTAAGTGATTGTAACTATGTAACTATTATTAAAGGTGAACCATATGCTGTGCTGCGTTTGCCTTTTGTCTTTAATACCTGGTATTTGAGTGTTGCCTTAGTTTTTCTATGTACTTATCAGTAAGAGGCCAGTCAACTCCCCAGCAGAACTGGCATCTCCTGCCAGAGTGGCAGGATACATTCAGTCATCCCTCAGGTTTTTGGAGGGAAGGGAGAGGATGACTTTGGGAGTCCTGTGTTCTTAGGTTCTAGGTGAATTGGCTGCTTCCAAGAACTGGGGGTCTCTTGTGTGGGACTCCCTGTGCCCCCATTATCCCATCCCTCTCATTCTTGGGGTGGCATCAGCTTGGCCATTTGGTCAGGCATTCAGTTCTCTTTAAAAAACATTTTCCTCACGATTTGGAAAGCGATGCTTCATTGACCCCTGGTTCCTGTTTCTTTTTTTTTTATTGAAGTATAGTTGATGTACAATATATAAGTTACAGGTATAATAGTGATTCACAATTTTTACAGGTTATATGGTTCCTGTTTCTTCTCTCTGAATGCTTTCAGGCTTTTCTCCTTGTTCCTGGTGTTCTGAAATTTCACACTGATGTGCCTCAGTCAGAGTTTGCTTCCTTTTATTGTGTTAGGTGCTCAGGGGGCCCTTCTGTCTAGAAGTTCATGCCTTTCAGTTATAGGAAGTTTTCCTGTATTATTTCTTTGATAATTTTCCTTCCATTTTTTCATGTGCTCTGTTCTTAGAACTCATCAATTAGGAGTTGAATGTCTTCTCTGATTTGTTATTTCAGCATCTTTTTTAAAAAAAAATGGAGGCAGCATCTTTACTTTATCTCTAGTATCTAAGTGATAGTTTTTATAAGTTAAAATATTTTTCTCTGCTTCATGTCATCGTTTTGCTTTATGTTTTTCTGTTTCTGTTTGTTGGTTTTGGTTACTGTCGCTCATGTTGGAGGTTGTCTCCCATCTGGTGGTGCTTGGGTGCTTGTTCTGATGAAGAATGAGCCCAGGTGGGGTTGTTGGCTGTCGTGTGTGCCATGATGGGAGTGGGTCCTGACCATGGACCCACAGCCACGAACACGTGGCTGTTTCAGAGCTTTTTCTTTGGAGCTGGTCAGTATCTCCAGCGAAGGGTGCTGCAACCTTCTACCCTGGGAAGGGCAGTGCAGCAAGGCTGGGGGTTGTGAGAGCCTGGCTGCAGTGTGCTGAAGGTCAAATAGAGGGAAGGTCCTTGGAAGGGGGGGTGTCTCACCATTCACTTAATTCTCCTTCCAGTCCAGTGCCTCATCCCCACACTCTGCAGGGCTTGGAATCCTCACCATCTCTGGAAGGGGACCTCCAATTTCCTGCCAGGGTATGCCCAGGAGAGGAGGGCACTTGAAATGCTCCTTATGCCAGCTTCCTTAAACTCGAGTTTTTGCCCCTCCTCTCCCCCTCCATCATGTGCTGGGCCCTCAGACATCAGGACCTCTCTGGGGTTCTGTGGTGTGAATCGTATTTCCCTTTACTGGCTTCCTTCTTTGCTGGCACAGAGGTCCCCTCCATCAGCTGCCACTTAACCATTTGCTTCTCATCTTGCAAACTGGGTGGGTATCTCCCTTAGGCTGATGTCTCCTCTTTCTTTCCTCTGTCTGCCTGGGTTTCTACTTTTTGTGATATTATTCTGAAGGTAAGCTTATGGGTCCAACATGCCATTTTTATTTTTATTTATTTACTTATTTACATCTTTATTGGAGTATAATTGCTTTACGATGGTGTGTTAGTTTCTGCTTTATAACAAAGTGAATCAGTTATACATATACATATGTTCCCATATCTCTTCCCTCTCCCTCCCTCCCACCCCTCTAGGTGGTCACAAAGTACCGAGCTGATCTCCCTGTGCTATGCAGCTGCTTCCCACTAGCTATCTAGTTTACGTTTGGTAGTGAATATATGTCCATGCCACTCCCTCACTTTGTCACAGCTTACCCTTCCCCCTTCCCATATCCTCAAGTCCATTCTCTAGTAGGTCTGTGTCTTTATTCCTGTCTTACCCATAGGTTGTTCATGACATTTTTTTTCTTAGATTCCATATATATGTGTTAGCATACGGTATTTGTCTTTCTCTTTCTGACTTACTTCACTCTGTATGACAGACTCTAGGTCCATCCACCTCACTACAAATAACTCAATTTCGTTTCTTTTTATGGCTGAGTAATATTCCATTGTATATATGTGCCACATCTTCTTTATCCATTCATCAGATGATGGACACTTAGGTTGCTTCCATGTCCTGGCTATTGTAAATAGAGCTGCAATGAACATTTTGGTACATGACTCTTTTTGAGTTATGGGTTTCTCAGGGTATATGCCCAGTAGTGGGATTGCTGGGTCATATGGTAGTTCTATTTGTAGTTTTTTAAGGAACCTCCATACTGTTCTCCATAGTGGCTGTACCAATTCATATTCCCACCAGCAGTGCAAGAGTGTTCCCTTTTCTCCATACGCTCTCCAGCATTTATCAACGTGCCATTTTTAAATGGGATGTGCTATGTTTTAGGGATGAAGTAAGTTGCAAACATTCAGATAAGGACCGTGTTTCATCATGGACTGCAACAGCTGTGAGTGGGAAGGGCTAGATCCATGCAGAATGATAACATGATCCTAATAAAGCCAACATTTATAGAGTGCTGATTGTGACACGTTACCTGTATTAACTCACTTAATCCTCACAACCCAATGGGGGAAGACCCATTCCCTCCAACTCACAGAAGAGGACCCTGGGATTTGGAATCTCTGAGTAACGTGCCCAGGGTTCCATGGGGAGAAGTGGCTGAGCTGGATATTGGACTCAGGCTGGCTCATCCAGAGGCTGAGACCCAGACCACATCACTGTCCTTAAGCAGGGAAGGGGGGTGTTTCCAGCAACCTCTCAAAACTCTCCTCCTGGTATTGGGGAAAACCTCAGATTCCACACTAGTTTTTCTCTTTGAAGAGTCCCATGAGCCACAGTTCCTCCCCTGGATCACACCCCATCCCCAACATTTATTTCCAAAGTCACACGCGCCATGTCCCATCCCTTAGCATTTAGACCTTTGTTTTCTGTGGATATGTCCAGGTAGTATGGGTATGGATATAATGAGAACTCTCCTGGTCTTGAATCCATTCAGTTAACATTTTTGCAGTGCTGAATGTTTTGCTTTTATAATTGTAAGACTCCAGAGGCAAATTCCTAATGGGAAAATGGAAACACCTGTTGGAGCACTTACATGTGTGTATACACACACGCACACAAAACCTGTGAAAATACACAATGTAAAGCAGACAGATAACGCCACCGATTAAAAAAGGACATGCAGAATAAACAACTGAGCACAAAACAAGCCAATAAGTTAATAGAGTGGAATTATGTAAATTTTTAATCATTATTAATTTTAATAATTAAAGTCATTAATAATATTAACATAATGGTAGCTGCTGCTTCTTGGGTCCCTGTATATACTAGCTCATTGTCACAACAACCTTGCAAGATGGACATTTTAATCCTCCTTTTATTTTTTATTTATTTATTTTCTTAACATCTTTATTGGAGTATAATTGCTTTACAATAGTGTGTTAATTTCTGCTGTATAACAAAATGAATCAGATATATGTATACATATGTCCCCATATCCCCTCCCTCTTGCATCTCCCTCCCACCCTCCCTATCCCACCCCTCTAGGTGGTCACAAAGCACCGAGCTGATCTCCCTGTGCTATGCAGCTGCTTCCCACTAGCTATCTGTTTTACATTTGGTAGTGTATATATGTCCATGCCACTCTCTCACTTCGTCCCAGCTTACCCTTCCCCCTCCCCGTGTCCTCAAGTCTATTCTCTACATCTGTGTCTTTATTCCTGTCCTGCCCTTAGGTTCTTCAGAACCATTTTTTCTTTTTTTTTACATTCCACATATATGTGTTAACATACGGTATTTGTTTTTCTCTTTCTGACTTACTTCACTCCGTATGACAGTCTTTAGGTCCATCCACAGCACTGCAAATAACTCAATTTCGTTTCTTTGTATAGCTGAGTAATATTCCAGTGTATATATGTGCCACATCTTCTTTATCTATTCATCTGTCGATGGACACTTGGGTTACTTCCATGTCCTGGCTATTGTAAATAGTGCTGCAATGAACATTGTGGTACATGACTCTTTTTGAATTATGGTTTTCTCGGGCTATATGCCCAGTAGTGGGATTGCTGGGTCGTATGGTAGTTCTATTTTCAGTTTTTTTAAGGAACCTCCACATTGTTCTCCATAGTGGCTGTATCAATTTACATTCCCACCAACAGTGCAAGAGGGTTCCCTTATCGCCACACCCTCTCCAACATTAATTGCTCGTAGATTTTCTGATGATGGCCATTCTGACCACTGTGAGGTGATACCTCATTGTAGTTTTGATTTGCATTTCTCTAATGATGTATGATGTTGAGCATTCTTTCATGTGTTTGTTGGCAATCTGTATATCTTCTTTGGAGAAATGTCTCTTTAGGTCTTCTGTTTGTATCATCTTTAATTTCTTTCATCAGTGTCTTATAGTTTTCTGCATACAGGTCTTTTGTCTCTTTAGGTACGTTTATTCCTAGGTATTTTATTCTTTTTGTTTCAGTGGTAAATGGGAGTGTTTCCTTAATTTCTCTTTCAGATTTTTCATCATTAGTGTATAGGAATGCAAAAGATTTCTCTGCATTAATTTTCTATCCTGCTACTTCACCACATTCATTGTTGAACTCTATTAATTTTCTGGTAGAGTCTTTAGGATTCTTTATGTATAGTATCATGTCATCTGCAAACAGTGACAGCTTTATTTTTTGTTTTCCAATTTGGATTCCTTTTATTTCTTTTTCTTCTCTGATTGCTGTGGCTAAAACATCCAAAACTATGTTGAATAATAGTGGTGAGAGTGGGCAACCTTATCTTGTTCCTGATCTTAGTGGAAATGGTTTCAGTTTTTCACCATTGAGAAAGATGTTGGCTGTGGGTTTGTCATATATGGCGTTTATTATTTTGAGGTTAAGTTCTCTCTATGCCTATTTTCTGGAAGGTTTTTATCAGAAATGGGTGTTGAATTTTGTTGAAAGCTTTTTCTGCATCTATTGAGATGATCATAGGGTATTTATCCTTCAGTTTGTTCATATGGTGTATCACACTGATTGATTTGCGTATATTGAAGAATCTTTGCATTCCTGCGATAAACCCCACTTGTGATCATGGTGTATGATCCTTTTAATGTGCTGTTGGATTCTGTTTGCTAGTATTTTGTTGAGGATTTTTGCATCTATGTTCTTCAGTTATTTTGGCCTGTGGTTTTCTTTCTTTGTGACATCTTTGTCTGGTTTTGGTATCAGAGTCGTGGTGGTCTCATAGAATGAGTTTGGGAGTGTTCCTCCCTCTGCTATATTTTGGAAGAGTTTGAGAAGGATAGGTGTTAGCTCTTCTCTAAATGTTTGGTAGAATTCGCCTGTGAAGCCATCTGGTCCTGGACCTTTGTTTGTTGGAAGATTTTTAATCACAGTCTCAATTTCAGTGCTTGTGATTGGTCTGTTTATATTTTCTGTTTCTTCCTGGTTCAGTCTCGGAAGGTTGTGCTTTTCTAAGAATTTGTCCATTTCTTCCAGGTTGTCCATTTTATGGCATATAGTTGCTTGTAGTAATCTCTCATGATCCTTTGTATTTCTGCAGTGTCAGTTGTTACTTCTCCTTTTTCATTTCTAATTCTATTGATTTGACTCTTCTCCCTTTTTTCCTTGATGATTCTGGCTAATTAATGGTTTATCAATTTTTTTTATCTTCTCAAAGAAGCAGCTTTTAACTTTATTGATCTTTGCTATTGTTTCCTTCATTTTTTTTCATTTATTTCTGATGTGATCCTTATGATTTCTTTCTTTCTGGTAACTTTGGTGTGTTTTTGTTCGTTCTCTAATTGCTTTAGGTGTAAGGTTAGGTTGTTCATTTGAGATGTTTCTTGTTTCTTGAGGTAGGATTGTATTTCTATAAACTTCCCTCTTAGAACTGCTTTTGCTGCATCCCGTAGGTTTTGGATCATCATGTTTTCATTGTCATTTGTTTCTAGGTATTTTTTGATTTCCTCTTTGATTTCTGCAATGATCTCTTGTTTATCAAGTAGTTTATTGTTTAGCCTCCCTGTGTTTGTATTTTTTACAGATTTTTTACTGTGATTGATATCTAGTCTCATAGCGTTGTGGTCGGAAGAGATACTTGATATGATTTCAATTTTCTTAAATTTACCAAGACTTGATTTGGGACCCAAGATATGATCTATCCTGGAGAATGTTCCATTAGCACTTGAGAAGAAAGTGTATTCTGTTGGTTTTGGATGGAATGTCCTATAAATACCAATGAAGTCCATCTTGTTTAATGTATCATTTAAAGCTTGTGTTTCCTTATTTATTTTCATTTTGGTTGATCTGTCCATGGGTGAAAGTGGGGTGTTAAAGTCCCCTACTATGATTGTGTTACTGTCGATTTCCCCTTTTATGGTTGTTAGCATTTGCCTTATGTATTGAGGTGCTCCTATGTTCAGTGTATAAATATTTACAATTGTTATATCTTGTTCGTGGATTGATTCCTTGATTGTTATGTAGTGTCCTTGTCTCTTGTAATAGTCTTTATGTTAAAGTCCCTTTTTCCTGATATGAGAATTGCTATACCAGCTTTCTTTTGATTTCCATTTGCATGGAGTATCTTTTTCCATCCCCTCACTTTCAGGTCTGTATGTGTCCCTAGGTCTGAAGTGGGTTTCTTGTGGACAGCATATATACGGGTCTTGTTTTTGTATCCATTCAGCCAGTCTGTGTCTTTTGGTGGGAGCATTTAATCCATTTACATTTAAGGTAATTATCGATATGTATGTTCCTATTACCATTTTCTGAATTGTTTTACGTTTCTTATTGGAGTTCTTTTCCTTCTCTTGTGTTTCCTGCCTAGAGAAGTTCCTTCAACATTTGTTGTAAAGCTGGTTTGGTGGTGCTGAATTCTCTTAGCTTTTGCTTGTCTGTAAAGGTTTTAGTTTCTCCTTCGAAACTGAATGAGATCCTTGCTGGGTAGAGTAATCTTGGTTGTAGTTTCTTCCCTTTCATCACTTTAAATATGTCTTGCCACTCCCTTCTGGCTTGCAGAGTTTCTGCTGAAAGATCAGCTGTTAACCTTATGGGGATTCCCTTGTGTGTTATTTGTTGCTTTTCCCTTGCTGCTTTTAATATTCTTCCTTTATATTTAATTTTTGATAGTTTGATTAATATGTGTCTTGGCACGTTTCTCCTTGGATTTATCCTGTATCGACTCTCTGTGCTTCCTGGGCTTGATTGACTATTTCCTTTCCCATATTAGGGAAGTTTTCAACTATAATCTCTTCAAATATTTTCTCAGTCCCTGTCTTTTCTCTTCTTCTTCTGGGACCACTATAATTCAAATGTTGCTGTGTTTAATATTGTCCTAGAGGTTTCTGAGGCTGTTTTCAATTCTTTTCTTTTTTTTTCTTTATTATACTTGCGGTAGTTATTTCCACTATTTTATCTTCCAGGTCACTTATCCGTTCTTCTGCCTCAGTTGTTCTGCTATTGATTCCTTCTAGAGAATTTTTAATTTCATTTATTGTGTTGTTTATCATTGTTTGTTTGCTGTTTAGTTCTTCTAGGTCCTTGTTAAAAGTTTCTTTTATTTTCTCCATTTTATTTCTAAGATTTTGGATCATCTTTACTATCATTACTCTGAATTCTTTTTCAGGTAGACTGCCTATGTCCTCTTCATTTGTTAGGTCTGGTGCATTTTTACCTTGCTCCTTTATCTGCTGTGTGTTTCTCTGTCTTCTCATTTTGCTTAACTTACTGTGTTTGGGGTCTCCTTTTCGCAGGCTGCAGGTTCATAGTTCCTGTTGTTTTTGGTGTCTGCCCCCATTGGGTAAGTTTAGGTCAGTGGGTTCTGTAGGTTTCCTGGTGGAGGGGACTGGTGCCTGTGTTCTGGTGGATGAGGCTGGATCTTGTCTTTCTGGTGGGTAGGTCCATGTCTGGTGGTGTGTTTTGGGGTGTCTGTGGACTTATTATGATTTTAGCCAGCCTCTCTGCTAATGGGTGGGGTTGTGTTCCTGTGTTGCTAGTTGTTTGGCATAGGGTGTCCAGCACTGTAGCCTGCTGCTTGTTGAGTGGAGCTGGGTCTTAGTGTTGAGATGGAGATCTCTGTGAGAGCTTTCACCGTTTGATATTACGTGGGGCAGGAAGCTCTGTGGTGGACCAGTGTCCTGAACTCAGCTCTCCCACTTCAGAGGCTCAGGCCTGATACCTGGCCAGAGCCCCACGACCCTGTCAGCCACTCGGCTCAGAAGAAAAGGGAGAAAAAAAAAAAAAAGAAAGAAAGAAAGAAAAAGAAATTATTAAAAATAAAAAAGTAATTTAAAAAAAAAGAAAGAAGAGAACAACAAAACCTAAAAACAAATCCATCAATGATAACAAGCACTAAAAGCTATACCAAAAAAACAAAAAAAACAAAAAAACTCTGACAGAACCCTAGGACAAATGGTAAAAGCAAAGCTATACAGACAAAATCACACAAAGAAACATACACATACACACTTACAAAAAGAGAAAAAGGAAAAATAAATATATTAAAAAAAATGAAGAGAGCAACCAAATCGATAAACAAATCTACCAATGATAATAAGCTCTAAATACTAAACTAAAACAAAAATAAAACCAGAAACAAATTAGATGCAGAAAGCAAACCCCAAGTCTGCAGTTGCTCCCAAAGTCCACCTTCTCAATTCTGGGATGATTCCTTGTGTATTCAGGTATTCCACAGATGCAGGTACATCAAGTTGATTGTGGAGATTTAATCCACTGCTCCTGAGGCTGCTGGGAGAGATTCCCCTTTCTCTTCTTTTTTCGCACAGCTCCTGGGGTTCAGCTTTGGATTTGGCCCCGCCTCTGTGTGTAGGTCGCCTGAGGGCGTCTGTTCTTTGCTCAGAGAGGGTGAAGACAGGGGTTAAAGTAGCAGCTGATTAGGGGGCTCTGGCTCACTCAGGCCGGGGGGAGGGAGGGGTACGGAGTGCGGGGTGAGCCTGTGGTGGCAGAGGCCGGTGTGACGTTGCACCAGCCTGAGGCATGCCATGTGTTCTCCCGGAGAAGTTGTCCCTGGATCACAGTACCCTGGCAGTGGCGGGCTGCACAGTCTCTGGGAGGGGAGGTGTGGATAGTGACCTGTGCTCGCACACAGGCTTCTTGGTGGCGGCAGCAGCAGCCTTAGTGTCTCATGTCCGTCTCTGGGGTCTGCGCTGTTAGCCGTGGCTTGCGCCCGTCTCTGGAGCTCATTTAGGAAGTACTCTGAATCCCCTCTCCTCGCGCACCAGGAAACAATGGTCTCTTGCCTCTTAGGCGGTTCTGGACTTTCTCCTGGACTCCCTCCTGGCTAGCTGTGGTGCACCAGCCCCCTTCAGGGTGTGTTCACGTAGCCAACCCCAGTCCTCTCCCTGGTGTCTGACCTCTGAAGCCTGAGCCTCAGCTCCCAGCCCCCACCCGTCCCAGCGGGTGAGCAGACAAGCCTCTTGGGCTGGTGAGTGCTGGTCAGCACCAGTCCTCTGTGCGGGAATCTCTCCGCTTGGCCCTCTTCACCCCTGTTGCTGCACTCTCTGTGGCTCCGAAGCTTCCCCCCTGCCACCCCCCGTCTCCGCCAGTGAGGGGCTTCCTAGTGTGTGGAAACTTCCTCCTTCACAGCTCCCTCCCCAAGGTGCAGGTCTCGTCCCTATTCTTTTTTTTTCTTTTGCAGTACGCGGGCCTCTCACTGCTGTGGCCTCTCCCGCTGTGGAGCACAGGCTTTGGACGCGCAGGCTCAGCAGCCATGGCTCGTGGGCCCAGCTGCTCCACGGCATGTGGGATCTTCCTGGACCGGGGCACGAACCCGTGTCCCCTGCATCAGCAGGAGGACTCTCAACCACTGCACCACCAGGGAAGCCCTCGTCCCTATTCTTTTGTCTCTGTTTTTCCTTTTCTTTTTGCCCTACCCAGGTATGCGGGGAGTTTCGTGCCTTTTGGGAAGTCTGAGGTCTTCTGTCAGCATTCAGTAGGTGTTCTGTAGGAGTTGTTCCACAGTAGATGTATTTTTGATATATTTGTGGGAGGGAAGGTGATCTCCACGTCTTACTCCTCCTTCATCTTGAAGGTCCCGAATCCTCCTTTTAAATTGAGAAACTGAAACTTGGAGATATTAAGTCACTTCCTATGGACATCTAATTAGTAGTGCAGTGTCTTTTCCAAATTGTGGGTTCTTTCCACTACACCATGGTATCCTTCAAAAAATTGAGTCAAGTAAAGACTACTTTTAATATTCAAGTTTTGATGGCAGTAAGAAATCCAAATGGTTGTTTCTTCAACTTTTTTTTTCTGTTCTTTTTAAAAAAAAATAATTTATTTTTGGCTGTGTTGCGTCTTCTTTGCTGCATGTAGGCTTTCTCTGGTTGCGGTGAGCAGGGGCTACTCTTCATTGTGGAGTGCGGGCTTCCCATTGCGGTGGCTTCTCTTGTAGAGCATGGGCTCTAGACATGCAGGCTCCAGTAGTGGCTCACGGGCTCTAGAGCGCAGGCTCAGTAGTTGTGGCGCACGGGCTTAGTTCCTCCATGGCATGTGGGATCTTCCCAGACCAGGGCTCAAACATGTGTCCCCTGCATTGGCAGGTGAATTCTTAACCACTGCACCACCAGGGAAGCCCCAAATGGTTGTTTCTTAAACTCTCAATCAAGTGTTTCTTCATTCAGTCAGGTTCTGTTTGCCACTTTGCAGGTAGGTCATATCCTTTCGTGAGCTTCAGTAGAAAGGCAGGCACATGTGCAATGACACACACACAGACATGAATGCATAGACATGCCTATGTGGCTTTCAGAAGACTGGGAAGGCAAAACATTTGAGATGCTTTTCACACTGACTAGCAAACACAGAGAGGCTGGTGCCTGAGCAGAAGGATCTTCATCTAGATCTTCACTTAGAATAGATCATCACTGGCAGTACCAGCTTTGGATCCCAGGTCTACTTCCTATTATGTAACATTTCACAACATTTTTCTCCTCTGTGGCTTTATTTCCCTCCTCAATTAAAGTCTTTTATAACTTAAGGGTCCATGATTCTTGTATGTAAACTACAATGGGTGTTTGCCCTTTCCTTTTTGATCATTGTCTTATTATTTAATAAATGCTTTTGAATAAATATTTGCTTCCTTCTAAGTAGGACAAATACTCAGATGGCACTCACCCATCCCTCCAAACATGGGCCCCAGTATTTCAGGTAGAATCTTCCCCCCTTAGGCCATTGGAACGGGAGAGGAACTCTTTGGATAACATCCTGCAGAACTGCAGCAGTGGGCCAAGGTGGGAGATGAGATATTGGACGGGTTTATAGGAGCCAAAGTACATTCTGCCTTCGATAATCCCCTTCGAAATGAAAAAATGGTTCTCTCAAGTTTTTATATTTCCAGCTTTCATCTGTTCCTCACCCACAGGTGCTTCATTCCTTGGCACGAGCAAATACCTTCAGGGAAAAGGAACCAGATGTCTCTTTTAATTTTCTTTGTCTTTTTTTTTTTAGCTAAGGAGGTCTCTGTTCAAATAAAATTGCACACAAAAGCCCAGTAAGTAAAACCTCCCCCAAAAGAGTGGAACTCTTTTGGTGGAAGCCAGTCCCCTCTTGCCCCTCCCTATCGTCCCATCCCCACTGTACCCAGCCCCTCTCTTCCACTGGAGACCAATATCGAAACTGCTGCCTGGTCTGTTCTGTTCACGTCTTGTGTGAGAAAATAGACACCCGTCAAAGTCAGTTGCCCAACTTTGGAGAACTAATGACTGGCAAAGTGGGGACCCTGCCCAGTATCTTATTTCCTGCATCTCATTCCACCCTTAGTCCCGCCGGGTCAACCGCGTTTGAACATGTGTGGTAATCGCCAGAGGGGATCTCTGTCACTGTGACCGCAAACATCTACAGCTCAGCCTTCAACTATACAGTTGACCTTACCTAAACACAGAAAGTTCTTGCAAAGTTGTGTGTTGTCACACTGCATTTTATACTCAATAATTGTGCTTTAAAAATATCACATTGAATTCTTTTGCAATAGTTTTTGGGTTTTCGAGATGAGAACATTTTTTTTTCCCCTTAAAGGAAGACGGGCCTGTGAAGTTTCATGATTTTTTCATTTCTTTAATTACTTACTATTTACTTATCTCTGAATCTGTTAAATTTTTTCTATCTCAGTGTAGTTTTTTGTTTTTAAGTGTGGTACATTTGTTATAATTGATGAACCAATATTGATACATTATTATTAACCAAAGTCCATTGTTTACATTAGGGTTCATTCTTTGTGCTGTACTTTCTATGGATTTTAACTAACGTCTAATGCTACATAGTCACCTTTCCTGTACCATACTGAATAGCTTTACTGTCCTAAAAATACCCCATGTTCCAACAATTCATCCCTTTGAACCTATGATGAGCAGTGACCTCTTTACCGTCTCAATATTTTGCCTTTTCCAGAATGTCATATGTTGGAATCGCACAGTACTGTGACTTTGAGGGGGCTTCTTTTTCTCAGTAATATGCACTTAAGCCTCCTCCACATTTCTCTGTGGCTCGCTAGCTCATTTCTTTTCACAGCCAAATAATATTCCACAGTATGCATGTACCACAGCTGCTTTATCCATTCACCTATTGAAGGGCATCTTGGTTACTTCCAAGTTTTAGCAATCACTTTCATGATTGTTTTCAAAGCTGGCATGAAATTTGTGAGGGAAGGATGCTACCTGTAGAGGAACTGCTGTGCTCTCGTAATTTACATTGAGATTCTAATAATGGGTCATCAGTATGCACCCATGTGAAGAGACATGGTTATATTTGATATAATAAATGTTGCAGACTTAGTATAGGTCTACATCATTTTAGGTCTCCTATCAGGTTGTCATGTTGAATGAGTAGTGAAGCTTTTCTAAGCATTTTATCTTGAGGTCACTCTGTACCGGCATTCTCTCCACTCCGTGTGCTTTAAAACTGGATTTCATAGAGTTTCTGGTTGGAGGAGAGGTAGATTGTTACCTTCACTACATCTATTTAGAACCTAGTGTAGAAGTTTCTTCTCTACATTCTTTTTTTTTTTTTTTTGTGGTACGCGGGCCTCTCACTGTTGTGGCCTCTCCCATTGCGGAGCACAGGCTCCGGACACGCAGGCCCAGCGGCCATGGCTCATGGGCCCAGCTGCTCCGCGGCATGTGGGATCTTCCTGGACCGGGGCACAAATCCGTGTCCCCTGCATCGGCAGGCGGACTCTCAACCACTGCGCCACCAGGGAAGCCCTCTTCTCTACATTCTTAATGCTCATATTGCCTTTGCCTGCGTAGCCCCAGGGATGGGGACCTCACTCCCTCACTAAATAGCCCTTTCCACTGCAAGATAGCTGTTTATCAGTATGTGTTTCCTTTGAGTGACCTCAGATTTTCTCCGTCTACTTCTTCCTTCTAGGATAACACAGTAAAGTGGCTGTTTTTGGTCATGATTGGTACTGTTAACACCTAGCACAGTGCCTGATTCTTAAAAATCTTACAATAAATGTTTACCAAATAATCTCAGAACTGAACAAGTGAATGTGTGAACATTTGACTGATCTTCATATATTTCAAATGAGTATTTCCTTAAACTTCTCTTTTTCAGATAAAACACAAAGAATTTTTAATCCCCTATTTCATATAATACATTTTTTAGAGCTATCATATATCAGTTTTATTTTTCTGGATATATTATTTTTTTAATCAATGTTCTTCTTAGAAATTCATGTCCAGAATGGTCCCTAAGAAATCTGGGACCATTATATTTTGTGATCTGGGCTTTATGCTTCTAACTGTGTTAGCTCTGGGGCAGCCCCATCATACTGCCTTTGAAAACAATCATGTCTCTTTTTGATCAACTGCTGCAAGCTCATAGTAAATAGGAAGGCTCTCAAAAAGTCTAAGCAAAGAGAATAATCCAAACTTAAGATTATATCTTATGAAATTGAATAATTGGTGGTTGATTTTTTTCTTAAAAGATTCATATTATACTTTTTACTGTTATCCTAAAATGAATAATTTTAAAATAGAATGCGTAAAGCTTCTAAAACAATTAGCCATAGAGAGCAATACATGATATGGAAAACTGCGAAGATGACAAGAAGTAAGAAAACAAAAGCCCAAACAAGTAAAAAGGCACCAAACCAAACCTAAAATAATTCACACACGTTGATGTAGTGTGGAACAAAATATGTGGATTCATTGATGAAGATGACATTTACAGAACATTCACTCTGTGCCAGGCAGTGTTCTGTGCTTTACATGTATGAACTGGTTTAATTCATATGACAGCATGTTTTTAATGATAGTTTTTTTGTCTGTGTGGTAAAAACCATATAATGTAAAATTGACTGTTTTAACCATTTTTAAGTGTACAGTCAGTAGTGTTAGGTATATTCACATTGTTTCAAAGCAGATCTGTAGAACTATTTCATCTTGCATATGTAAAATTCTGTCCCCATTAAATGCTAATTCCCCATCCTCGTTCCCTCCCGTCCCTGGTAACCACCGTTATACTATACATTTGACTACTTTAGGTCCCTCATATAAGTGGAATCATACAGTATTTGTCCTTCTGTGACTGGCTCATTTCACCGAGCCTAATGTCCCCAAGGTTCATCCGTGTTATAGCATGTAACAGAATTTCCTTCTTTTTTAAGGCTGAATAATGTTTCATTATATGTATATACCACATTTTCTTTATGCGTGCATCTGTTGATGGACACTTGGGTTGCTCCCACCTCTTGGCCAGTATAAAGAAGGCTGCTATAAACACGAGTGTGCAAATATCTTTTCAAGACTCTGCTTTCAATTCTTTTGAGTAAATACCCAGAGGTGGAATTACTGGATCGTATGGTTATTTTATGTTTAATTTTTTGAGGAACCTCCATCCTATTTTCCATAACAGTTGCACCATTTTACAGTCCCACCAACAGTGTGCAAGGGTTCCAGTTTCTCCATATCCTGGTCAACACATGTTCGTTTCTTTTTCATATTAGTCATCCTAATGGGTATGTAGTGGTGTCTCGTTGTGGTTTCGATTTGCATTTTTCTAATGATGAGTGATACTGAGCATCTTTTCATGTGCGTGGTGGCCATTTGTGTGTAGGGAGTCACTTTTACTATACCCATTTTAGGGATAAGAAAATAGAGGCAGCAAAGGTTAGTCAGCCTGTTCAAAGTCAGGTAGATAGTAAATTATGGAATCAGACTTTGAATCTGGACAGTCAGGCAGAGTCTTACTTTCATCCACTGTGTTATATCCCTCCCTGTGAGGGGAGAATGCTGCTCTTTCAAGTAATTTTTTCTAACACTTACCCTTATATTGGGCTCATGGCTGGATTTTGAGCAAGAGGAGAAGTAGGAGAGAGTTCTTCTTTCCTTCCTCCCTCCCTCCCTCCCTTCCTTCCTTTCAACAGATAACTACTTGTACCCACCTGGGTCAGCTGCTATATGAGGGGAGACTCCTTGGAGAACGGAAAGGTTGCCAGGACAGAATCTTTCCTATTATCAAGGAGGTGACACACACATTGGAGAGATCAGTTGGGTGTCTGTATAATTTTTCTTCCAAACTCGAAGTGAAAGAAGACACAATGAATAATTATATTGACAACAGGCCAAACTAGAACTGTCTTGGACGAGCTAGAATGTGTGATTCCCTTAGAGATGAGACATATGAAAAGCTGTAATATGAGATGGATAATAAATGCTAAAAAATAAAAGGGAGGGTTTAAAGCATTCTAAAACTCAAGAGGTGACTTTCTGTAGGGGTGATGCTGATGGAGGGATGATTCAAGCAGAAGCCATTTAAGCTTGCTTCCACAGCCAAGCACACCCTCTAGAACTGTCTACAGGATTTTGTTTGCAGGCCTGGGTCTGAAGTGCTTCCTGACTTGAATCGGTGGCAGGAGACAGGTAATGCCAGGAGGGCTGAGTTGGGGTAAGGGCTGTGGCTTCCAGAACAGGGGTATGGGGGCTTTATACCTCTATGTACAGATAGATCTCTTCCAAAACAGGGGATGAGAAAGGCGTGGGAATCAGGTGTGCCTACGCAGTCACACAGAGTTGTTGTAGTATTACTGAGGATTACATGGATTTTGTCCAAAGGAAAGGAAAGTAGTAAGAGGAAGGTCAAAATTGGGACGACGCCATCTCTTAAAAAGGATGAGAAGGCTATAAAAGTCTTCCCAGGCTGTTAGCTATTTCGCCTCTGCTGAAAGCGACATATATAGCAGCAACAGAATGTTAGGTTACCACTAAAAGCAAAATTTCCCCCAGTGTGCTTTAAAGAGACGAGGCATGTGGGCGTTTAGTGTTTCTGATTCTTCCTGATGCCATTTGTTTTTGAAACCAAATTTTCTATGACTCATAAGAACTCTCATCCTCTCTCTTAACTGTGTGAATATGTGAAACTCTGTACTTGGCCTCTGAAATTTTCAATCAAAGACAGCCTTCATGGGAAATAAAGTGTAGGGTAGGGGGTGTTTTGAAGGTGCTGAATCTTTTTCCTTGAGGGCAGGAGGCATTCAGAGTTGAGGGAGGTGGGTGCCCTGGAAACGGCAAGTGTTTGTTACCCACCTGAAATGTCATGAATGGGCCAGTGGGTGCTTCCTGGTCTCTGCTAAAGCTGAACACAGCCCAGGTCGTAAGGGTTTTTCTTTGTATTCAGTTATTCCAGGTGTTTGAAATTCTACAAAATGGATGGGGTGAGGCATTAGGAAAGTGACTCTTTATTTTCATCTTTTTGTTTAAAATTTTCTTCTTATTTTCTTTCTTTTTCCCTCCCTTCTCTCCATCCCTTTTTCTTGCTTTCTTTTGCTTTTTTTCTTTATTTCTTTAATTGCTTCTCAATTTAGCCGTGCTTATTCCTTGGAGTACATGGTGAATAACAACATTTTGTACTGCATATCCCTATAAGGTCCAGATTCCTTGTATGTTGCCAAGTGAGCTTACCAAAGAAGCAAGTACTCACTTGGCCACAGCTATTTCTTAAAGCTACCCCTTTCTGCATTGTGATCCTAGGTAATCTTGAAGATTTGCAACTTTGTGCCAAAAAACATTTGCAAGGTGATTTTCAACTTATGCAGAGATGGCTTGTGTTCTGTCAGTCCTCATCCTTCCCTTCTTCCTCAGTAACAGAACTCCTGAACGTTAGCGGAGAAGGTCGGTGCCTGGAACAAAGACTACATTTCCCAGCTTCCTTTGCAGCTGAGTGCAGCCATGTGACTATGTTCTGGCCAATAGAATGTGAGCAGAAGGGCTGCGGGCAACTTCTAGGAAGTTGACCTTCCACGTAGAGTCTTTAAAGGGAAACGTATGCCCTTCTCCTTTCCTTTCCCCATTCCACTTGCTGGATTGCTGATGTGATGAGTGGAGTTGGAGCAGCCATCTTGTTACAAGAAGTAAGCTGTGTGTTGAGGTAGTAGAATGTCAAAACAGAAGGAGTTGGGTCTCTGATAATCATAGCAGTCTTTATCTAACTATTTTGATATGATTTAAGCCACTATTAAACAAAATTATATTCTGGTGAAATATAACAAAATTTACCATTGTAGCCATTTGTAGTGCAGTTCAGTGGTATGAACTATATTCACAATATTGTGTAACCACCACCACTGTCCATTTCTAGAACTTATTCATCATCACAAACGGAAACTCTGTACCCATTAAACTAACTCCCTGTCTTAGCTCAGGCTTCTATAAGAAAGTTATAGTATGGATGGCTTAAATAACATATACTTCTTACAGTTCTTGGGTCTGGGAAGTCCAAGATCAGGGTGCCAGCATGGTCATGCTCTGGTGAGAGCCCTCTTCCTGCTTGCAGACAGCTGCCTTCTTGCTGTGTCCTCACACGGCAGAAACAGAGAGAAGCACACTTTTTCTTGTCTCTTCTTATAAGGGCACTTATAATCCAATAATGAAGGCTCCCCTTCACGACCTAATTACCTCCAAAAGGCTCCATCTCCAAGTATCATCATATTGGCAGTTAGGGCTTTAACATGTGAATTTTAGGGGAACACAAACATTAAGTCCATAATACGCCCCATTCCTCTATCCGCCTAGCCCTTAGTACCTTCTATTCTGCTTACTGTCTTTATGAATTTGACTACTTTAGGGACCTTATATAGGTGGAATCATATAGTATTTGTCTTTTGGTGTCTGGCCTATTTCACTCAGCATAATATCTTCAAGGTTCATCCATATTGTACCATGTTTCAGAATTTCATTCCCTTTTAAGGCTGAATAATATGGAATTTTGTTTATCCATTCATCTGTTGATGTACATTTGGGTCATTTCTATCTGTTGGCTGCTGTGGGTAGTGCTGCTGTGAACATTGGCAAGCAAGCATCTGATTCTCTGCTCTCAATTCTTTTGTGTATACACGCAGAAGTGAAATTAATGGGTCACGTGGTAATTTTATGCTTAACTGTTTGAGGAACCACCATACAGTCTTCCACAGTGGCTGCACCATTTTGTATTCCCATCAGTAATGCCAAGAGGCTCCAATTTCTCCACATTCTCACCAACGCTAGTTACTGTCTGTTATTTTGATAGTAGCCATCCTAATGGCTGTGAAGTGGTATCTCATTGTGGTTTGGATTTGCATTTCATTAATGATTGATGGTGTTGAACACCTCTTCCTGTGCTTATTGGCCATCTGCCTATCTCCCTTGGAGAACTGTCTGTTCAAGCCCTTTGCCCATTTTTAAATTAGGTTGCTTGTTTTGAAAAGCTACCATTTTTAAAAGTCAATGTTATCTCTTAAATCACAGAGCCATAGATGAAACTAATGAAATATTGAATTCAGATGTCCAGCTTATTCTCAATTTTCCTGAGACTCTGTGACAATGAAAGTTTCAAAATGTGCCCAGTGTCTTGTTTGTCCATATTCACTTGAGGGGCTCATATAGGAAGGATGTAGAGAATGTAATAATGAACAGAAAAGATATGTTTGACATGTGTAAATGTGTCTGGTGCAAAATGGATTCTTTATACTAGCAAATATAACTATAGAAGAAAATGAGGGTTGTAGGGTAAGTGTCAACTGACAATAAATACAATGATAAAAAGAAGTCAACGTTATCTCTGTCGCTTACAACTAAAATGAATCCTAATTAATACACTTGTCTGTTGCTTTGACTGTGATGAGAACCTCCTGGTGGAGGAGGTCCTAGGGTCCTGGTGTACCAGTCCTGGAAGTCCTTTATAATTGCCTCTGGTCTATGGCAGAGAGAGTGGCTGATGGGTCTCAGGTTCCCTGCTTAGAGCTTGTGCAGGGATGGAGGGGCTTAGGTTTCCTACCTCCTATTCCAAGGGTCTACCTGTCACTGTCTCCCACTGGAGAGGTCTATAAGCAGGCATCTCTGAGCTTTATATATTCCTGTCCAAGGGCCGCAGGACGCTGTGAACTGTGAACTCAGCATGGGAAACTTTGCTACTGAATTGTAAATGTTGTCTACCTAAAAACAGGTCATTCCTTAGCATTAATAATAAGAGTGATAGTAATAACCACAATGATAATAATGATAATATTAATTCGTTTAGGATACTTTGGTAGAAGGGGAACACTTTGGAGGACGCTAGTCATTTATAAGCAAAAGCTGTGTATTGCTGCTCTCTTTATCTTTTGATAAAAGAGAAAAAAGTTAATAATACAGATATGATGAACAGAGATTGCTTATGAGAAATTGTGTAAAAGTGCTCAACCTAGCCTGGTGGGCTCTGTGGATAACAGGGGTTATTCTGAAAGCTTGGAGCATGTGGATGGAAGAGGTGGGAGGTTTGAGGGGAAGGGAAGTGGAGGTGCTGCCCCCCCGCCCCGGGACGGCCCCACTTCCACGGGAAACAAGACCCTGGGAAGGAGGTGGCCAGGTAGACTCTTGAGCTGCCCAACTGGCAGACTGTGCTGTGTTCCCAGTTATTCTGCTATAGATACATCCTGGAATGAATGCTCTAACGCTTTGCTTGGCCCAGTAGCTAGGGGTGGGGTGTTGTGTGTTTAACTGACTCTTCCTTATCTGCATCCTAAGGTCATCACATTCATACTGTTGTTTTTGTGGTTCTGGGTAACGTGTGGGGTCCGTCAGTGATAGACAGCTCGCGTGATCCCTTGGACAGGCAAAGCTCTTAAAGCTGTTTTTAAATGGTTGAACTCAGGTCACCCTCTTATGACGCTGTGGTCTTTAGTTCTTAATGGCATGAGTGGAATTCAGGTAGAAAAAGATGATAAATACAGAGAAGCAAAAGGAAGAAAAAAACTCTCTGTAATGTCCCTGTAGAGTTATCCACTGTTACTATTTTGTTTTATATAGTTCCAGACTCTTTTATGCATAGTTATATAAAGATATACATCGAAGAAACACTGCATCCCTTCTTTGCCTAGGAGTATTATGATATTTAAAAATACTGAGGAGGGACTTCCCTAGTGGCACAGTGGTTAAGAATCCACCTGCCAATGCAGGGGACACAGGTTCGATCCCTGGTCCAGGAAGATCCCACATGCTGAGGAGCAACTAAGCCCATGCGCCACAACTACTGAGTCTGTGTTCTAAAGCCCACGAGCCACAACCACTGAGCCTGCCTGCAACAACTACTGAAGCCCGTGCGCCTAGAGCCCATGCTCCGCAACAAGAGAAGCCACCACAATGAGAAGCCTGCGCACCGCAACGAAGCATAGCCCCCGCTCACTGCAACTAGAGAAAGCCTGTGCATAGCAATGAAGACCCAACCCAGCCAAAAATAAATAAATGTTCCTTTTTACAAAAAAATAAAAATACTGAGGAGATCAGATGAATAAACAAGTCTGTCTAGTTCACGTCTTTAAAAAGCTGGGAAAATACTGGTTTCTTAGAGAAACACTGGAGTGCATTTCTGCTCATCTTCCATAATATCATGTAAGGAAGACAGAAATATTGAATGTACTGCATTAGCTTTCAGGTCCTATGTCACTAAGTGTGTTACGCAGCTGACATTGTTTTTTCCTTGTAGCACAAGACTTTCTCTAGAAAGGAAGCAGTTGTTGAGTTTATATTCAAGTGTATGCACCTAGATCCCTGGAATTGTAGCTATGCTCTCTGTCTCGTCTTTTCTTTTTTTTTTAACATCTTTATTGGAGTATAATTGCTTTACAATGGTGTGTTAGTTTCTGCTTTATAACAAAGTGAATCAGCTATACATATACATATGTCCCCATTACTCCTCCCTCTTGCGTCTCCCTCCCTCCCACCCTCCCTATCCCACCCCTCTAGGTGGTCACAAAGCACCTAGCTGATCTCCCTGTGCTATGTGGCTGCTTCCCACTAGCTATCTATTTTACGTTTGGTAGTGTAGGTATGTCCATGCCACTCTCGCGCTTTGTCACAGCTTACCCTTCCCCCTCCCCATATCCTCAAGTCCATTCTCTAGTAGGTCTGTGTCTTTATTCCCGTCTTACCCCTAGGTTCTTCATGACCTTTTTTTTTTTTCTTAGATTCCATATATGTGTGTTAGCATACGGTATTTGTTTTTCTCTTTCTGACTTACTTCACTCTGTATGACAGACTCTAGGTCCATCCACCTCACTACAAATAACTCAATTTCGTTTCCTTTTATGGCTGAGTAATATTCCATTGTATATATGTGCCACATCTTCTTTATCCATTCATTCGATGATGGACACTTAGCTTGCTTCCATGTCCTGGCTATTGTAAATAGAGCTGCAATGAATATTTTGGTACATGACTCTTTTTGAATTATGGTTTGCTCAGGGTATATGCCCAGTAGTGGGATTGCTGGGTCGTGTGGTAGTTCTATTTGTAGTTTTTTAAGGAAGCTCCATACTGTTCTCCATAGTGGCTGTACCAATTCACATTCCCACCAACAGTCAAGAGTGTTCCCTTTTCTCCACACCCTCTCCAGCATTTATTGTTTCTAGATTTTTTGATGATGGCCATTCTGACTGGTGTGAGATGAAATCTCATTGTAGTTTTGACTTGCATTTCTCTAATGATTAATGATGTTGAGCATTCTTTCATGTGTTTGTTGGCAATCTGTATATCTTCTTTGGAGAAATGTCTATTTAGGTCTTTTGCCCAATTTTGGATTGGGTTGTTTGTTTTTTTGTTATTGAGCTGCATGAGCTGCTTGTAAATTTTGGAGATTAATCCTTTGTCAGTTGCTTCATTTGCAAATATTTTCTCCCATTCTGAGGGTTGTCTTTTGGTCTTGTTTATGGTTTCCTTTGCTGTGCAGAAGCTTTTAAGTTTCATTAGGTCCCATTTGTTTATTTTTGTTTTTATTTGCATTTCTCTAGGAGGTGGGTCAAAAAGGACCTTGCTGTGATTTATGTCATAGAGTGTTCTGCCTATGTTTTCCTCTAAGAGTTTGATAGTGCCTGGCCTTACATTTAGGTCTTTAATCCATTTTGAGCTTATTTTTGTGTATGGTGTTAGGGAGTGTTCTAATCTCATACTTTTACATGTACCTGTGCAGTTTTCCTAGCACCACTTATTGAAGAGGCTGTCTTTTCTCCACTGTATATTCTTGCCTCCTTTATCAAAGATAAGGGTGACCATATGTGCGTGAGTTTATCTCTGGGCTTTCTATCCTGTTCCATTGATCTATATTTCTGTTTTTGTGCCAGTACCATACTGTCTTGATTACTGTAGCTTTGTAGTATAGTCTGAAGTCAGGGACCCTGATTCCTCCAATCTAGGAATAAACCTAGCTAAGGAGACAAAAGATGTGTATGCAGAAAATTATAAGACACTGATGAAATAAATTAAAGATGATACAAATAGATGGAGAGCTATACCATGTTCTTGGATTGGAAGAATCAACATTGTGAAAATGACTCTACTACCCAAAGCAATCTACAGATTCAGTGCAATCCCTGTCAAACTACCACTGGCATTTTTCACAAAACTAGAACAAAAAATTTCACAATCTGTCCCGTCTTGAAAACACTGAGTTAGGATATCATTGGGAAGTGGTATGAGCACAGGCTCCGGATGCGCAGGTTCAACGGCCGTGGCTCACAGGCCTAGCCGCTCCGCGGCATGTGGGATCTTCCCGGACCGGGGCTCGAACCCGTGTCCCCTGCATCGGCAGGGGGACTCTCAACCACTGCGCCACCAGGGAAGCCCTACGTATTTGTTTTTTTTTTGGTCACGGATTCACCTAACATTTCCCAAATAGACTCCTCTGATGCAGTTTTACATGGATGTCTTGACAATTTTATGTTTTTGTTTGTTTTTAGTTTTTGCAACCCAAGTCCCTTTGCCCTAGAAATCTTCAAAAGCATTCCTTTTATATATGAAATATTGAACATCTGCTTCTGTTGCTTTTCAATGAATGCTGTTTCTTGCAAATACTTTGTTTTGAGCTTTAAAAACAATATTTTGAATGTAAAATGCTGCTTAAGTTTTGATAGTTTCATTGTTTCATCTGCCAGTGCATCTTTGCAAATGAATACAGTGTTTTTGGCACTTCTTACCGACTATGGCTACGTAGCTGAATTTGGTTGTTCTGTGAGGGGTCATACCATTGTTGCATAGCTGGCCAGTGGTGCAGCTGAGAGTCAAACCCAGGTTGTTACACGAGGATTGAGGGAGACAGGTGCTCTAGAAGGACCCATGGAAGTGCGGTTTCACCAAGACTGTCCAGGGGTCAGGGATGGCTTCTCAGAAGAGCCAGTGCATGCACTGGGTCTAAAGGCAAACACATGTTAGCTGGATTGAGTAGGGAGGAAGTTTCCAAGAGGCATATGCAAAAGCAGGACACCTAGTGCTCATGCATTCTGGTGACAGTCAGCGGTTCACCGAGGCCGGACCATAGGATGGACGGTGAGGGGTGGCCAGAGGTGACCCAAAAGGTAGGAGTGAGGACGTCTAAGTCCCATGGTTGGCTCAGCTCAGAGCTTTACCCTAAGGCTTCAAATGCAGCCTGAAGGATGAAGAAAGCTGAGATTATTTAATAAGTAGCTTCTCTCTTGAAAATGAAAAGCATCTCAAGAATGTTTTTATTTGCTGTGTGATGACGACAACTCTGAGAGCTTTAAAACTTCTTTTGTAAAAAATTTGCTAGGGAAGAAATGGCTCACTTGCATTATGTTTTAGTGAAGATGGAGCCAGGATGTCCTTTCAGAAATCTAATGACTGAATGTTACGAATTGCCTTGTTTCGTTATGGAAGGTTTCTTGTGTGTCACAGGCAAGGGGCCCAGATGCATAGATTCATTTCAAGTTCAATTCCTCCCAGGTAGGTGATCATCTATGCCTTTGTCAGAGGTGTGCTGTCCGTGCAGAGCAACACATGTGCTCCATTTCTTTAGGGAGCAACACATCTGAGTCTAGGACTTTCATTTTCTGCTACAGTGACGTGTAAAACAAGCTAACATGTATAAAAGCTCTGTTGCACTGTGATACTGCAAAACGTGCTATTATAGTTCAGGTGACAAAACCCCCAGACACAACCCGACAGGGGAAGAGATAAATGAAATCATATTTTGAGCATGACAAACATTTCAGAGATAATGTATAAAGATCTTACATTCGGCTGGTCTTCTCTAAGTTTGGATCTAATCTGCGCTGCAAGAAAAATGAATCAGTGTTTTCATCTGCTTTCTGTTTACTTCATGCAAACTGTGTGTGCGTGTGTGTGCGTATGTGTGTGTGTTAGCTATTTGATATCGAAAGAGACCTAAGAGACCTTTCATTCAGGAATGGCAGAGTCTCATTTTCCTCGATGTCAGCCAGCCTTCATTCTCCTCCATTGATTTGGCTGAGAAGGCAAAGAGGAATGCTCTTTGGTGAGTTGTATTGACCTGTGGAGAGTGAAAAGCCCAGATTAAGGTCAAAATGAGGGCATATCCAGTGCCCCTCCTGAATGGAAGGCTCGTGACAGGTTGTGTCCTGGCACAGTGGATGGCAGCACCTGAGGTGGTAGTGACTGCAGGGTGTGCCCACCCTTCTTCCCTGTGGCTTGGCATGCCTGGGGCCGCACCTGAGCAGGGTGGGCGTGACCCAGAGTCCCACAGGTGCTGGGTCAGGCTGCGTTACAGAGCAGTCGCTTGCTTGTTTACCCAGAGGTTCAGGGCAGTCTCTGCCCTCTGTCAATTTCCCAGTCTTTTGCCCTCAGTGAGGAGACTGGATGTCAACCCACTAAGGCCAAGATTGTCTTGTGTTCATCTTTGTATGTAAGCAACTCTGCTGGCTCATAAATCTTGTAGTTGTTTGTTGAAATGAGTTACCACAATGGCTCATATCAGAACCTTTCTTCGGGGCAGGTTTTCCCTGTGGGCAAGGCACTGGTGGGGAGTCGGGTGGAGAGCACCTAAGGGAAATCTGGAAGTTCTGATGGTAAATGTGGACCATTTCATCGTCTGGTCTTGGGCTGACCTTGCACAGCTCCGTGGATCACACTCAGGCTTGAGGCCCTGGCATCTTTGAGGTAGACTTACTCTGCTTTTTGGGAAGTATCTACTGGCGGTGATAATTTTCATTTATGTATTAGTTAGCTTTTGCTGCAGTAACAAACAGTCCTAAAACTCTCAGTGGCTTATAACAACAGATATTTATTTCTTACTTGGAAGACTACAGGTCAGATGTGGCTCTGTTGGGCTCCTTTCTGGGGCCCGTGTGGAAGGGGCGGAAGCTGATGGGTGAGCAGAGTCCTGTGATTCCTCTCGGAGTTGCCTCCTGCAATGGGTACACTTTCACTTTAGCCTACGTTTATTGGTCAGAACCAAGTGCATGGGCAAGACCAAAGTTAATGGGGAGGTGAGTGCCCTGTGCCCACAGGAAGGCCAGAGCAAGTCACAGACAGCGAGTGGGGCTGCATTATTCTCTTACAGGAGGGACAGAGCTACGAGTTGGAACAATAATCCACAGTAATCTGCCATAATTCCTTTTTCACAGAAGGGGTTAGTCTGTTACTCTCTGAGTGACCTCATTTAGTCCCCCTGGCTTCCAGCACCACCCAAGGCCCGGCGACTCCCAAACACCTCCATCCCTGATGGTCCCGCCACACTCAAATTCCTATATCCAACTGTTGACTTGACATCTGACTTGGATGCCTGATGGGCATCTTTAAAATCGTTCCTCCAGTAGTCTGTGCCCTTTTAATAAATGGCGAAAACCATTGGCATCATTCTCAGCTCATTCCCCGGAGACCAGGGGTGAAGTGCGCTAGATTACGGCTAAGGCCCTTCTAACTCAACGAGTCTGTGTGTCCGTGAGTGTGGGTAAGTGGCTTCCAAAGAGATTCCACTTTCCAGGCTCTTCAGACCAAATTCACCAGCCTGCTGCTCCCCACTTGATGACTCCTGACCACATCTGCAAGGGGAAACTCGATTTAGCTTGGACTGGTGGGCAGAAAGGCCTGTCCTTGGATAGGAGAATGGTGGCACCCACATTCAAATCCATATCTTTCTGCCTCCTAAATCCATGCTTTTTCTGCTACACAGGTGTCATGATAAAGTCAGCTCTTATGGCATCCTTAAAATCTTAGTGATGGCTCAGAATCCCCGTTTTTTAAATTTATTGAAAAAAATCTGTTCCTTATGCATGAGACAACGTAAGCTGTATTTTAAAATAAATAGAACCAGTGTTCTCTTTCATTGGTCATTTTCAAATTACAGTATTGTTCCTTCCTAAGCAGACAGGCTGGCTGCAGGGCTGCAGAACACACTGGGGATTTTGTAGCTAGAAGCCAGAGGTTCATTTTGGCCATTACACATGGGCAGGAGAGTTGACTTGGCATTGTTCTTAGTCCTTGGAATAATGAACTAGAACAAAAGAACAAGTCATAGCTTTTCCACTGCTCAACCTCTCCAACCCAGAAACCAAACCAAACTCGCAACTGACCACGTAAAACCTGACCAGACCAAAACGCCAAGTAGCAGAAGATCCTTTTGCTGAAGACACCAGATCACGTGGAAGGAATATAATCCTGATTTATGGAGTCTCTTTATCTAACACTTAAAATGCTGATTTACAGAGGGAACCCAGCCCAGATATCTCCACAGAACACAGCCCTGCTGCTTGGCTGGCGTTCTGCGGATTGTCAATGGTCTCTTCACCCTGTATTTTCCCATTCAAGTGTGTCAAGCTTTTTGAGTTGAAATAACACTAAGCACATTCAAACATCCTCCAAACTTTATCAAATATCTCCTTTCCTTTTGGGATAGATTCAGGCAGTTAGACCATAACCTACATATTTTTCTTCCTCTTGTGTTTTTGTTGGTATTTTCATAATAGCTGTGATGAATTATGTCCCAGGATAAAATGAATGCTCATGGTCCTGGAAAGCGACGGCAGTGATGCTACGTGAAGCCAGCATACCATAAATTTACGGATACGAGAGTACACTGAGATGGGGCAATGGCTTGACTAGCTAATTTATGAAGCCATAAGGCTGGTAATAAATTCTGGCTCTATAAACTGTGTCAGGCAGTGTAGACTGAAATATAGTAGATTTACCTAGTACATTGTGCAGGGCCTCCTGAGCTGTCCCCATTAGTTAGACTCTCAGAAAAGGGATGCTCTGAGGTTTGCTAGGAGATCCCGTGTGCCATTTTGTTTCTTTCCAGGTAAGACTGAGGGCCACGGTGTTAATGAACTGTGAGGCCAGCGGGTGGGGTAAGCTGGGATTGCAGTGAGATTAAGTGGGAGAGAGAGGAACAAGGGAAGAAGGAAGAAAAAGCGTGAGAAGGAGGAAATGTCACGTCTTGAAGGAGGCGTTCAGAAGTGCCCAAGGCTCTTCTCTGGTTCTCTGGATGCCAGGTCGGTGGACCACAATACCAGACTCCAGTGGCTCATGAAGCTGGAGTCCTTGAAATACTTTCAGCTTAGTATCTGGACTGCCTTGGGTATGAGGAAGGGACGGCGTCTACAGGTCGAGTCTGTCATGGGCGCCATCTTGGAGGTGTCAGGAGATGGATGGCAGCAGAACCCAGTGAATTTGATTTGATTGGAAATACCTGGCGGACCCGATAGGCTTCCCACTTAACCCAGCTTCGCGTGACCCTTTACAGTGACATCTCCTTAATATTTTAGGTTCCTCTTCAGTTCCTTCCTTAGTCATTAACTTTGTTTTATTAAGTACTCGCTAAATGTTCAGAACTGGGTTCCAGTCTCCAACACAGAGCCACTCACTTAGTGGTCCCCGCATCCAGGGGGCTTGGATAATTTTATTCTCCTTTGATAGCTGGTGGACCTGAGGCACAAAGTTGTAACTCGACCAGTGTCACGCTGCTAGTGAGTGGTGGGGGGGAGTGTGGATGCACCTCAGCGGGCTTTAGTCCTCATGTACTTTCTTCCCCGTCTCGGGGGGGATGCACCGTTTATTCAGTGCTGGCTGGTCCTGAATGTCCCCGTGTCTTGGGGGAGGTGGGGCCAATACTGCTGTAGTGACAGAACGGCTGCACTGCCCAGAGGCCATGGCCTTTCTCTAGAGGAATTTTCTGAAGGGCTCACTACTATCTGTTTTATTAAGTTATGAATTTTTAAAGTTTAAAAAAATTTTTATTTCTTTTCCTTTTTTTTTTTTCGCCCAAGTGAGGGGATTTGATCATTCTTGCTAACCTTATAGTTACAGCGATTTAAAATGTTACCAACCCAGCTTCTTGCTTTGGGGGCCAAAGAATGTCTTGGAGACTCTCCCTGATCTAAGTTGCTTTATGGTCATCACTCTGTGTTACTTTTTCTTTGTTCACTGTGATTTCTAAGGGCCCTGTATATAAATTTCCACCAATGTATATCCTGATGTTTGCTCTTTCCACTCCTGTCATCTCCTGAATGAACCTGTTTATTCTAAGCTGCTCTTTTGACCCTGGTTTTGCACAGCCTGCAAGGCCACTTTCACTCCTCAAAGCATCTTACACGGTGGGGTCTTCTTACTCCAGGCTTGGGTCCCGACTTCTGTGGGGCCGGGAGCTGGGTTGCTGCAGGTGATTCTGTCAGTTTCCCACCTATGGCTTTGCCTTGATTTTCTATGTCGTCTTACTTTCTAATCTGACTGCTGATGGTCCGGAAGCCTCCATCCCCCTGTCCTCCCGTGAAGCAGCGGAAGTTGCACCTGACACGCGTGGCCTCATGCGCACTCCTTGTTCTTCCCTTCAACCACTGCTCCAGGCTGCCCTGACTCCCAGGGGCTGCTCCAGGCTGACTTGGGGCCGCTGGGTCCTCCCCCCTCTGCTTGCTGTCACCTGTGAGAGTATCCCTGTGGGGAGAATAGAGCCTTCCTTGCCTCTCTCCTCTGGAGACGGATTCCTCCTGGTGCTTCCTCAGCAGCAGACTGGCCAAACAAACGTTCCGTTTCAGGCTGAACATGTCCTACCAAGTGTTTACGGTGAAATGGAAATAATACAGAAACTGATGGAAATCTCCATACCACTTCCATGAAATAGAAACATTATCAGTGACTTGAGTCGCTACATGGAACAGAAATGAGTTTGGGACTTGCACTGTCTCCTATCCAGTGAATATTGTCATGAGCTGAAGAGGTGAGGAAGGAGGTGACGCAAACAGTGTGCCTCGCTACACTTATTTCTTCTTTAAAAAATCCGTCAAGGCCATTTAAAATGAAGGCAGAGGGACATTTTTCAGGACAACTCTAAATTTATTAAATAAAATGTTCTCCCAAATGTCAGTGGCAGCTGATGGTGCGTGGAGAATTCCCTGCGCTGGGCAAGTGGTCCGCCTGCCCTTTCCATTTGGTTTGGGGGAAGGCTGAACATGGGCCTGTTTGCAGGATCCTCCTGGCAGGCTGTTCCAGATCTGCTGTGGTTGGAGAGATGGGCTGGAAAAGAGCACATGCTCTGTGCCTGAGGTGTGCTGGGCCCATGTTTCCCCATGAACAGCTCTTTCCAGGGGAATTTTTCATTAAATCTCCTTAGTTAAGACATATTTATGGTACCGTTGAGTCTTAGAATTGGAAGAACCTTGAAGCCATCTCTGCCAAAATCCATGAGGGAAAAAAATGACATTTACCCAGACACAGCAGTGTTATTAAATGTGACTCTGTTATCCCCAGGTGGAGATCATTTAGAAGTTGGGTTTGGGGAAGCAGAATGTGATGTGACTCCTTAGGCCTCTTTGCTAGAAATCCAGGCAGATAATTTGATGAGATGCTGTCTCTCTCAGTATATTCTGTTGTATGGACGGACCTTGGTTGGGAATCTTCAGGGAATTTCTTGGTTTTCCGAATCCCTTGGCTCCATATATAGGTTGATGTCAATGTAGATGGACAGAGGTGATGGGAAAGCACTGTCCTTATTTGGTGTGCTCACAGCTGAGTGTGGGCCGCAACCCAAGCTCTTAAACATATCCCTTCCCTATTCTGATATTCATCAAAACATTTTTTTTCTGAGTCCCAGGCCAAATCTATGCCAGATGATGAAGAGATGAAAATAGCTGAGTGCCTGAAGAATCGTAATCAACCATCCATTCATTCACTTAATGTTGCTTAGTGCCCACATGCCAGGGGTTATGCCACACACTCGGGAACCCACAGTGAACAACAGGAATCACTACGGGGCTGGACCAGTGCTGAGCTGCTGTCAGCTCTTACCGCTCATAGGAGTTGATAGTATAACTTATCTTCCCAAGTCTGCGTTCAGTGACATCACGTTGATAGCTGGAAGCTGGCCCCAGTGGGAGTATTTGCACCATGGAAATTGGTAATGGCTACAAATTGGGGCTTTTTTTTCCCGAAGAAACAGACAACACTTTTACCAGCACTCCCCTGCCTCAAGCTTACATTCTGATAATCAACTATCATGTATTATGAGTATTGTTACAGGTGGACCTCGTCGTCTTACTGCACTTCGTTTTTTTATTGTGCTTCACAGATATTGTGTTTTTTGCAAATTGAAGGTTTGTGGTAACCCTGCATCGAGCAAGTCTCTCGGGGCCATTTTTCCAACAGCATTTGTTCACTTCATGTCTCTGTGTCACATTTTGGTAATTCTTGAAATGTTTCAAACTTTCTTCTTTATTATGATATTTGTCACGGTGATCTGTGATCCGTTATAATTGTTTTGGGGCACCATGAACCGCACCCATATAAGATGGTGAATTTAATCGATAAACGTGTGTGTTCTGACTGCTCCACCAATTTGCTGTTCCCCCATCTCTCTCCCTCTCCTCCAGACTCCCTTCTACCCTGAGACACAACGATATTGAAATTAGGCCATTTAAGGACCCTACGATGGCTGCTAAGTGTTCAAGGGAAAGGAAGAGTCAATGGGTGCGGCAACTTCGTTGTTGTCTTATTGTATGTAATTGGCTCAGCTACCCCTACCTTCCCAGCCACCACCCTGATCAGTCAGCAGCCACCAACATGGAGGCAAGGCCCTCCACCAGCAAAAAGTTGACGACTCGCTGAATGCTAAAAAATAGCATTTTTAGCAATAAAGTATTTTTTAATTAAGGCATGTACCTTTTTTAAGGTATCATGCTATTGCATACTTAAGAGACCACAGTATCCTGTAATCATAACTTTCATAGGCACTGAGAGACCAAACATTCCATGTCACTCACTTTATTGTGGTGGTCTGGAACCAAACCCGCCATATCTCTGAGGTGTGCCTGTATTTAATATCATTGTTATTATTTATATAATAGAAGCCATTTATTTATCTGGCTCTCTGCATGCCAGTTGCTTTACCGACCTTGTCTGAGTATCTTTACAACTACTTCTGAGATGGTTTCTATTGACCACAAAACAGGCTCGGGGAGGTTAGGAATTTAACTAAGGTTGCACAAATCGTAAACGTTGGAGCCAGAATCGGAATTGACCCTGACCTCAAAGCCCATGGAGCCCAGCATCGTGCTCTGCTGCTTCCTTCCAGAAGACCTTTCCAAAGGACCACACAGGCATTTTAACAGGTGCCGTCCACATGTACAGTGGTTTCCCTTCAAGGCGTAGGAACTGGGGGACCTTTAGGCCCCAAGTCAAGTCATTTTGGACATTTTATTCAGATAATCGTTTTACACAGCTAGATAATTCAGCACTTCTCAAATTTAAATTTACATCACCCGGCATTTTATCTGCTGGCGAGGTGGCAGCGGGTTGTGTGGGTAACACTGGTATTGCAAGCAGGTTATTTGCTTTAGGAAAGTGCAGAATTAACCAGGTATCTCGGATTTCACGGTGCCTCTCTGCTTCCCAGTGGGAAGGAATGGAGCAACTTCAGGGCCATTGGTCACCCTCACTGTTTTACCAGGACAGCAGTCTGTCTGCTGGTGAGGGAGTTGGTGGGAATGGATTGAATGAGACAGAGGGGAAAAAAGTGGCACTGTCCCTTGCTTGTCCCCATAGTGAACAGTGAAGAACCCTGGTCTGCAGGTGTGTTGACTGCTGCTGTTTGCTGAAGTTGGAGCTCTGGGGACAGTGTATGAAAATAATGGACAGCCCACTGTAACAGGGAAGGAAGGGAAGTGGTGCTCTCCGTGAGGACGGTGTTTCCTTTTCGTTGGAATGTGGTCATGTGTGCTTTAGTGACTGGGCTTCATGAATTCATCCAACAGCTCTGATGACACTGTGATCGTCAAATTTTATACTGTGGTCACTTCTTAGAGAACACACATCAACAATAGACTAGAAAGTAGCTGCTTGTTCTAATTTTTAGTTTGGAAACTAAGTCTGACTAAAGGCCCGTGATTTCTTTTTTAAACTCATGACAGTTTAGCATCTTGGACTCACTTGTGAGTTTACTGAATTTACTGAACAGTCTTAAATAAGATGATCAATGTGTCCCCGGCTGCTCTGGGGTGGACGCATCCAGAGTCCCTGCTACACCGATCCAATTGTGTGCTTGAAATGCATTTGACAAGATGAATATTTTGTTATGCCAATAAGAACCAGCGAGCAAACTAAGATGAATTGGGACTTCGAGGGTTCTCCCTGTTCAGATCTGTACACCTTTTACAAACAGTTAACACGGTTTGCAAATATAATCTGCTGCTTAGAAATGTCAAAGCAAATAACTGTAATGGTACCTAGTTGCTGTGTTTTATTTCTTCATCTTTTTATTCATAAACATTTAAATAATTCTCCAGTTGAAATGGAAGATGGAGGAGGGCAAGGGGACATTTCTAAAAGGAACGTATAGGATTTAATATGTGCAAATGCTCTTGATGTAAAAGGAATCCTCCCATGACATGTGATTTTAGCCTTATGAAAAATAGACTATAAGGGAGGCACCATGTGTAATGATAGAAAATGAAAAACATTTTATAACCAAATAAAATATCAAAGTTTTACTAATATGCTTTAATCAAAATGCTACTCCTATTATGTTATGTCTTAAAAAAAAGGACGAAAAAGAGGGAAATCAATCTGAATCAATCACATTTTCAGGAAACTATTTTTGAGCAGAATTTTAAGGTCCCACTTAAGTAGTATTTTAAACTTTTCTAAACATTTTATGACCATGATTTTGTAAAGTGGAATTCTTCAAGCAGGACATGGCTGGACCCTCAGGACATTTTTGTATGTTTTTTACTTGGCTGGCGTTTGCTACAGTCTTGGAAATGTCACCCACATTCCTCCTCCTGTTTACAAGCTAGAGTACATATAACTTAATGACAAAACTCATTTAAACTATCTCCGACTAAATTTAGTTTATTTAAAAATCAAAGGCATTACCATTTTGACTCAGGAAAGAAGAATCACACAGAACCCCTTTTTTTCTTTCCTGTTTAGCGGGAGTTTCATAAACCAGAAAACAGAAGCACGGCCTCCCCTACCCTCCTGTTTTGTCATAGACTCTCGGTGTAATTCAGTTCACAGAGATTTATTACTCGTGACCTACATGCCAGGCCCTGCTCTGGGTGCTGCGGATACAAGTGAGAGCAGAGCAGACTAAGGGCCCTGCCCTTGGAGCATCCGTTCTGCCTGGGGAGACAGTCCAAAAAAAGATAAACAGCAAAAGACCTGATTGGGTAGAAATTAGTGCTAAGAAGAAAAATAAAGCAGGGACAAGGGAATAGAGAATGCTGAGGGTCAGGGTTTTATAGTGACCAGTATTGGAAGGAGTGACATTTGAGTGAATGCCCTGCAGGAGGTGAGGGGCTGCCGTCAGCTAGCTGGGGAGGAATAGTCCAGACAGAGGGGACAGCCGGTGCCTTCTGCGTTGAGAAGCAGCAAAGGGGCCAGTGTGAGAGGGGGACAGAGGGACTTGGGAGGAGTGGAGATGAGGTCAGAGAAACAAGGGAGGGCCGAGGACGGAGGATGCTGACAGGCCACTGTGAGGACATGGGTCTTCAGTTTTTAATCTGTGTGAGATGGGAGCCCAGCACTGAGGGTTCTGAGCAACAGGGGTGACGTGATATCATGTATGTTTTTACAAGATCACGCTGGTTGCCGTGTGGACAGTAGTTTTTTGGTTCGAAGCAGAAAACACAGGAAGCTCTGGGAATAATCCGGATGAGAAATGATAGTGGTTTGGCGCAGGGTGGTTTTCCTGGAGGTCCGGGGGTGGGTGTGTCACATTCTGGTTGTGGTCTGGGTGTGAGAGGAGGAGGGGAAGTGAGGATGAAGCTGACATTTTGGGGTCTGAGCAGCTGGCACATCTGCGTCCCACCTTCCGCCGGCCGGTCTTGGTGGTTCTTGGGTGAGAGGAGTTTTTGGTAGCAGGACAGTGGGGAACAGTGCTGAGGGCTTTTTCTTCAAGCCATCTTACTCGCAGCATCTGTCCCCCTTCATGGGAAGCACTGTCTTCCTTTTTCAACCTCTCCGTGGACTTCTCTTCCTGCTCGTCCCTGCTTTGTGTGCAGGACCAGGCGCTGGATGTGGAGAGGCTGCCCAGATGCACGGTGCTGTGTGGTCACAGGAAGGCAAGTATCATTCCTGAGGTTTCCTTTCCCACGCCGCAGAGCAGAATGATGGCTCGGATCAAAAGTTCATTGTCCGTGAGCATGGTATGATTGCAATTCAATATCGCCCACTTCGGTCTGCATGCTGTGTTTTTATCGAAACTTCGAGGAATCCAGACCCCTCCTGCTTGCAGTCACACTGACTGCGGGGACCGGGTTTAAGATGGGGTGGCTGGAAGGCGGAGATGTGGGTGGACGCTGACCAGGTTGACCTGTTACAGAAGGGAGGCTGAGGCCACGGATGGGCGGCTTTTGGGTGGTGACCTTTGCCGTTGCACAGAAGCAGGCGTGGCTGGGAGCTGCCAGGAGCTTTGAAGGTGTGCCCTTCACCCAACCAGGATCTGAGCCTGGAGCCGATTTGTCAGAATCCAGCATGTTTAGGAAAACATTTCAGTTCTCGTTCCTTCCTGGGAAGCTTTGCTTTTGTGGGTAGGAGCAAGTGAAGCATTAGCCGCTCTCGGTTACTTGCTGTGTGTTGGAATACTGATGGCAACACTTTGTGCTGAATCACAACCCGCTGTGATCTCGCACCTCTCTCCATCCTTCATCGTGGCTTCTGGTCCATCCTGCGTGCAGGGCTCCAGCCAGAGCCATACTCAGAGAAGCAGAAGCTGCCATAGAAACAGGCTTTGCGTGTTGGAGTGGCTTTTCTTCTTTAATGGTGTGTATTTGAAATACACAAAGACCGGTCATAATGAAACAAACAAAATCCATGTACTCACTGACCCAGTTTAACATTTGCTAACACTTAGCTGTTATTTCTTCTTCACATTCTTTCGAAAGAAATACTTCAAATAGTCAGTGATTCATGTACGTCCCTTCCCAGTCTCGGCTCTCCCATCTCCATTCAGTGGCCAGAAATGGGTGTGTGTATTCTTCCCCTCACTCTGCACGTATGTGCCACGCATCTCACACACGTTCACACACAGGCGCACACATGTGTATTCTGTAAATGCATTAAACATTTTTTACACAAACAGTGTTAATACGTATTCTTCTGCAGTTTGCTTTTCCACTCAACTTTATGTTTGAAGGTTTATCAATATTGGTGTGTGTAGGTCTAGTTTATATACCGATTTTTCTGGTGGCTCAGTTCTAATTTTTTCATAGTTTTCTTCGACTCATAATTAGATTATTTTTTAGCCTAAAAGTCTTTTTTTTTTTGAGACGTCTTTTTGTTATTTCTAATCTTGTTTCATTGTAGTGGGAGAGTGTGGATATTCATTCTGTGGCGTTTGTGGATTATTTCTTTGGGACCTACCACCTAGTCAATTTTTATAAATCCTCCACATGGGCATGAAAAGAGTGTCATTTTTCTACGTTGTGCAGGATCCTCTGAAAACCTGTTAGATCTAGCTGGATCTTTGTGTTTTTCAAATCTATCTGTAATAGGCACATTCAGCGATCTTTTTTTCACCCTCTGTTTTTATCCTTGTGCAGATGAATCTCTTTCACAGCCCTTCTTGCTGACTCGCTGGTAGATTCAAACTTTCCAGTCTCCTTCAGCCATTTGTAAAAGTCTGGTCTAGACTAATTAAAAACTCTTACGTGATTGTACCCCTCCGTCCTCCCTAAACGGCCCTCCAGGGCATGAGGGACAGGCCACGGGGGTATAGAGGGGGAGGTCTATTCTGTTATCTGCCCCCCACCTGGTTCTGGCTCCCCCGTGTATGGGTATAGGGGTGGGTATAAAGTGAAATGAGCTAGTTGTCTGGCTGCACCTGGAGGAGAAGCTTGGCTATCGCTGTGTGTCTGATACTGTCCTACTGAGGCCCTCTGGGTGGCAGCCCATGTGTAAGGGTATCAGGGGGATCTGTAAGTTCCCCTGGAGTGGGAGACCCCTTTTGGCCTGATTGCTTCCAGGGTCCCTCTCTTTGCCCTGGCAGCTTCCTGCTGGGCAGGCAGCTCTTACTGATTCCCAAGCTCATCTCTGTATCGGCAGAAGGCTTCAAGACTCGCTGTCTCTTACAGCGTCCATAGGAAGCATCCTGGACTGGCCCCGTCCCCTACATAAACTGGCGAGGGACACTGCATCCACCTCCTAATAAGCCCAAGCCCGTCAGGTCTCTCTTGTCCTCGGTTTGGGGTTTTAGCCACCAAATCTCAGGTGACAGCTGAAGTCTCACAAAACATCCTCTGAGAACCATCCGTACTAGTTTTTTGGATATGGTAGTTTTGGACAAAGTGACAGTTTCTCTCCATAACCTATAATAGATTTGTCTATTTCTCCTTATCATGCTGTTAATTTTTGCTTATCTGTCAATATTTTGAGGCTCTTGTTAGGGGGCATAGAGCTTCTGGATTTTTTTATATCTTCTTGGTAAATCACCCCATTTTATCATGGAGCATTGCCCATCTTTATCCCTATTTATGCCTTTTGTCTTAAAATCTACCTTTTCCTGATATAAAATCGCTATTCCAGCTTTCTTTTTGTTAGGTGAAGTTTTTCTTGCTATATCAGGTATATCATTTTCAACAAGTTTATGTTAAACTTTCCTGTTTACATTATAAATTTATCTGTTGTAAACAGAATATAACTCGGATTTAAAAAAAAAAAACCCGAAGAGGATATTTATGTTTTGATAACTGAGTTTAATCGACAAAATATATATTTATAATATTATTACTATATATATTTGTATTTATTACTGTTTTTTTCAGCTTCCCAGTTTTACTCCTTTTCTGACTTTATCAAATGTATTTATTCCTCCTCTCTCCACCTACTGTTTTTGGAATGTATACATTCTAATTTTAGTCGATTTGGGCTACTCCTACAATTTTACAAGTATTCCTTAGCTAACAGAGTCCAAAGTTAAATGGTATCTCTATCCTCTGTCTACAAAATATAAGGCGTCTGACTCCCGTCTCTCATGTTATTGTCACCAAATTCCTTAGTTCTACGCTGCTTTAAAATCCTTCTAAAATTGACCATGGTTGCCGTGTTTTTAATTGTATCGACATTTATCTGGATTTCTCAACTGCTAGCTAGTTTTTTTTTTAAATTTTTTTTTAATTTTTTTTTGGTACGGGGGCCTCTCACTGTTGTGGCCTCTCCCGTTGCGGAGCACAGGCTCTGGAAGCATAGGCCCAGTGGCCATGGCTTATGGGCCCAGCCGCTCCGCGATATGTGGGATTTTCCCGGACCGGGGCACGAACCCGTGTCCCCTGCATCGGCAGGCGGACTCCAACCACTGCACCACCAGGGAAGCCCCTAGCTAGTTTCTTTTGTGTGCCTTTGCTTCTTGAATTTAATTTTTTTCCCATTCTGGGCTTAATTTCCTTGGTACTGAAGGCATACTTTGGTAGTTCTTTAATTAAATGTCCGTGAGTGGAAAATCTTTCAGTCTTTCCCTCAACATTTTCTCAGTTCCCCCTGGTTCTTGAATGATCATTTTGCCTGACAGTTGTTTAGGTTACCAGCGCTTGGAAGATATTGTTTCATTGTGTTCTGGTATGTGTTCTTGCTGATGAGAAGCCTTATATCGATTCACACTGGCTCCTTTGTGGTTAATCTCTTTCCTGTTCTCTGGTCACTTTTAATATTTCCTCTTTGTCTTCCACGTTTCCTCATGCTACGACTAGATGTGCATTTAGTTCTTTGTATTTTGCCCAGGACTTCTTTTTCTTTTTTCTTTCGAAGTCTCACTTATTTCCTCAAACCTGGTTATGATTTCTTCCCAGTTATCTCTTTGGAATATTTTTTATCCCCCATTTTCACTAATTCACTCATCATGGAAATCCTGGTAGGCACTGGCCGTTGCATCCTAGCCTCCACACTCCTTAATACCTCTCTCTTGTCTCTTTTTCCTACTTTCTAGGTGGTTCACTAATTTTTCCATCATTTATGAAACACTGTTTTTTAAATGATCTATTAAATTTTTCATTTCTGGAAGTGTCTTCAGTTATTTCAGCTCTGCTTGTGATTGGTTTATACTGTCCTGCTTTTTTCATTATGGTTTTAGATACTTTTTGAAAAAGTTATTTTAAATTTATTTTACAGATTTTTTTTTTTGGTGTGATCTTTTATCCACAGTTTTTGGGGTGTTATTCTTCCTTCTTTTTGCATATCTACATCAACTAAAATCTATTCATTTTAGTTTTTTCATCATGTACTTTGTAATATTATCTTGTGAGCTCATCTTCGGTGGGAATTAATTTTTCTTTGTATGTTTACTGTAACCTAAGATGTGAAAGTGTCCCTACAGAGTGGGTTTTCTGTTTGCTCCTGCCAGCGTCCTAGGGGTTTTGATGGTTATGCATCAGTTATCTATCTGTCTAATCTAGCTGTGCTAATATACTCTATACAGATAACAGAAATGTGGTTTTGATGTCTCACAGATAGCTTTTTCTTTTTTTTCCCCTCTGCACAAGTCCTTGGGCACTTAGCAAGCTTTCTTGCTAGGAAGAGTCCCAATCCTAGTTCTCCTGCTTCCCCTGAATCATAAGCCATGTTTTGTCCCTGTTTGAGCCTTAGAATCTACCCCTCACCTCCCACCAATTTCTTAGGACCTATATTTGGGGCCCAAATTCCTGTGGGTTTTTGTGATTTCAGCTAGTACTTACCACTCTTGCTTTATTTTTTCTCTTTGATTCTGGAGCTTGTGGATTTCTCTTTCTTTCTTTTGCTCTTGGGTATTATACAGACTCTTTTTCTGAGTGGTGGGTATTGGTGGTTATTTGTTCTATAGTATTTCACTGTGTTTGTAATGGGAATAGGGCCTTGACTGTGTCAGATGAGTCTGACATGTGGTGACCTAGGGTAGCATTTTAGGAAGAGTATTTACTGTACTTCTAGTTAAACCCAGAGGCAGAATGGGTATTCAGTAAGAGAAATCATTTTTTTTACAACTCGTTGGATGACAGTGGCTACTGTACCACTCAAAGGTGATTTGCTTTAAATCATGGTTTTTTGAAAGATTAATTAATTAATTTTATTTTATTTTTGGCTGTGTTGAGTCTTCGTTTCTGTGCGAGGGCTTTCTCTAGTTGCGGTGAGTGGGGGCCCCTCTTCATCATGGCGTGCAGGCCTCTCACTTTCGCGGCCTCTCCTTTTGCGGAGCACAGGCTCCAGACGCGCAGGCTCAGTAGTTGTGGCTCACGGGCCTAGTTGCTCCGTGGCATGTGGGATCTTTCCGGACCAGGGCTCGAACCCATGTCCCCTGCATTGGCAGGCAGATTCTCAACCACTGTGCCACCAGGGAACCCCAGATGATTTGCTTTATATAATTTTCTATGATTGGTACTGAAAGCATTGGGATAGTGTAGATAACTTCTTAATGGTTTAAACAGTGGAAAGAAGTGGGGAGGAAGAAAATAAAAGCCATACCATTCATCTGGTAGGAAAAACTGAGAATTCAGCAAGAAAGTAAACCTTCAACGATGGGAAAGAGGAAGTTGGAAGGGAGGAAAAATAGACAAAATGATTTCATCTATTAAGCACTGATGTATTACTATTATTAGAATATTTAACATGAGATCTACCATCTTAATAACTTTTTAAGTGTAGGGTACGTTATTGTTAACTATAGGTGCAATGCAAAGGTTGCGTTAAGGAGAACCAAAGCAGAACCTTCAGTTAGAATTGGGAAAGAAAAGAGGGAAGATGTACACTTTCTAGTTAACATTTCAGACTCCCAGTAGGAGAACAAATGGATTTTTTTTTTTTTTTTACCGTACGCGGACCTCTCACTGTTGTGGCCTCTCCTGTTGCGGAGCACAGGCTCCGGACGCGCAGGCTCAGCGGCCATGGCTCACGGGCCCAGCCGCTCTGCAGCGTGTGGGATCTTCCCAGACCGGAGCACGAACCCATGTCCCCTGCATCGGCAGGCGGACTCCCGACCACTGCGCCACCAGGGAAGCCCAGCAAATGGATTTTGAATCTTGTAGTGGCACGAGGCTAATAGAACTTTTATGAAGATTTTAAAATCGCTCCTATTCAAGTTGACCCTATCAGAGAAGAGTCTTTGAATATGGCCTAGACTGTTCTGTAGGACCCAAAATGGACATGAAGACTGGATTAGTCCTTAGATAATGTCCAATAAATAATACTCATAATGTATAAATTATTAAAGTGACAAAAGAACTAACATTTACGTCAATATTTTTGGAAAGACACACTCCGGTGGCTACAGAGAGAATTGTGTATGCTTCAATCGATAGTATGTATCACTCGAAACTTCTTTTAATTTAAAAGATAATTCTATAGGAATTCTATTCTATTAGAATAGATAATTCTATTAAAAAGAAATTTAAAAAATTTTACAGGGCTTCCCAGGTGGCGCAGCGGTTGAGAGTCCGCCTGCCGATGCAGGGGACACGGGTTTGTGCCCCGGTCTGGGAAGATCCCACACGCCGCGGAGTGGCTGGGCCCGTGAGCCATGGCCACTGAGCCTGCGCGTCCGGAGCCTGTGCTCCACAACGGGAGAGGCCACAACAGTGAGAGGCCTGCGTACCCACCCCCCCAAAAAAAAATTTACGTTGTCCCAATTATACCATTCTTTTGCAACTATTTTCATTTTGCATTGTATATCACATTTGTGTGTTCTCTTTCCTGGCCGTAATCATACCATATATAATATTTTGCATTTTGTTCTATTTATTATAGTAAATATTTTCAGGTATCTAATTAAATTCTCATAATTTTGCAGACATTTTAGATGGAGACTTGCGATTAAGACGTGAGACTAGTAAAATTAAAAAAAGAAAGGGAATCAGGATTTCCAATTTGTTTTGTTAAATAAGGACATTAAAATAAAAAAACAAGAAGAAAGAAAGAAACAGAACCTATTCTGTAATTTCACAGCATTTCCACAAATAAAGGACATTTTAACATCAAAAAAAAAGGATATAATCTCAAAATAAAGGAAAATGCCTTTAATTTAGCCTTTTGAGTAAAGTTACTTACTCTTCTTCCACTTCTCCCCCTATTTCTCCAAGGATGGTTGAAAACCTCATCAGGGAAGTTTCCTGATCCAAAAACCAGGTCAAGGATTCCCTGGACCTAGGCGATGTCTGAAGGAACTTCTTCATGTCTGAGTTGTGACTTTGCTTGCAAAATAGCTGATTAATGCAGTAAAACCAGTGAGAAAGCTGGGTGTTTCCAATGGCGGACCCCAAATCCACCGCTTCCCACACAGGTGGAGCTTCCCCCAAAGTCCCAGAACAAGGAACCACAAAGGATGGCTCTGATATCTGTCAGTTTTAATACAGTTTTTGTCTGAAAATCTTGAAAAATGTTCAATTAAGGCCCATTGCTGGAGACCTTGCAAAATTATATGCAATTTTGTTGAAAAAGGACCTGATTTGGACACATTTCAGATCTCTTCCTGTGGCAGACATACCCTGTCAAAGACAAGTTCTTTAGGTGATAAGGATATAAATTAAAAGTGTAACACTTTTGAACTGGCTCAGTTTGACATTGGGGCATGCTTCTGGTGCCCTGAACTGGACAGGTTCTCAGTGTCACCTTGCCTGTGCTCCTGCCTGAAGTAAGTCTGAGCTCCCCCTGCCTCGACAGCACAGCTGGGCTCCTGCCCCGACCATGGCCAAGCTCACCCGTTCTCAGCAGAGACAGAAAGCCCTTCAGTACCTTTTTTGATGTGGTTTATCTTTCACTTCTCAGGAGGAAATTCCACCCAACTGGATCATAATTTTTTGAGGACTTTCACCAGATCTTAGAGTTTCAGGAATGAAAGGCTCATGTGTTTTATTCAGGAAACTTCCAGCTGCTGAAAGGACTTGAACGTTAAGCATCAAATCAGTGTGAGGTGTTCAAAGATATTCTTCAAAAGGGCTTGAGAGAAAAAAGAAGAGAAAAAGGGCAAGCCCACACATCAATGTGTTATTAAGCATTATTTTCAGTGCCGTTGCTCTGTATTGCTAGTTACAGAACACAGAAGCATTTTTAATGATAACTTTGCCGTTGCTCTGTATTGCTAGTTACAAAACACAGAAGCATTTTTAATGATAACTTTGTAAAATATATGATAATGTAATGAAACATTTTAATGATAAGGGTGGATTTAAATTGCTGTAAAGATATCAGTTTGCTGCTTTTTCACTCCTCACCACCTCTCCTCCCCATTTAAAGTCAATATTTATCAAAAATCGTTTCATTTTCGAATGTCTGATGTTTGCACAGCTGTTTTGGTTTCTTTTTTTCAAAGTTCCTACATTTGCAATGAAAGTGTCAAAAGTTAAAGGCCGAAATTAAATCAAGAAGTAGGAGGTTTATGCCAAGTGCGAGTAACAGGATGCAACGCAGTCAGAAAGACAATGGAAGTGGCTCTGAGGACCTTCAAAGTCTTCCCAAGTTCAAAACGCTTTTCGTAAAATAACTTCCTTTTCAAAAAGTGTTTGGTAAGCTTTGACTTCTTCTCATTTTAATTTTTCTATGCCTGTGAATTTATTTTAAAGTTGCTTCTATTATTATTCTAGGAGAAAATGGTTATCCTCTCTCCTTAAAGTGGTGACTGGAAATGCTCGCAGAAATAGGAGGGTCAGTAAAAAGAGAAATAGGAGTAAAATGCTCATGGCAGCAAGTTAAGGGGATGAGAAACTCAGGGAGTCAGGTCATCTGAGAATTAAAATGGGAGAAATTCCTCTGGTACGGGGACAATGTTTAGTCATGATTCTAACCGCTCCCCGCCACGCCCATAACCGTCCTGAATTCTTTGGTTAGCCTTTGGCAATTAAAACGGAAAATATTGATATCAGTATCTACTGTCCATCATCTGTGTCTATCTATCCATCTGTCTATCACCTGTAATCCTTCTGTCTATCTATCTACCTACCTATCATCTATCTATCTACCTATCATCTATCTATCTACCTATCATCTATCTCTCTGATTTTCTCCAATTGAGCATGTCTAGTACAATAATATGGTATTGGATTGCTTCATAAATTAACTTCGAGATTCACCTTGATTTCCTTTGAGCTTTACCAAACTTTGTATATCTTTCAAGACCGTGGTATCCTCGCAGTTGAGCCTTCCCCTCACTCATCTTATTTAAACATTAGGTTGGATTTCCGCCTTATATGGCTGTTGTGTTTTAGGCTATGTCATCTGAATTGGTGGGAGTGGGGAGTGGCGGGTGGAGGTCCTGGGACCAACTCTGGAACCCAGTGATTCTCTGAATTATGTGAAATCCATCAGTTCCAACAATACAAGCTGGTGAACCCTATGTCCTGTAGGTAGAGGTGATGTTTCTGGTTGTCTCTTTGTTCCCTGTAAACCTGACTGCTGTAACCAGAGATGGAAGAAACTAATAGTGACAACATGGGTGTCTCAGAGCCAAGGATTTCCGAGTGGGGCTAGACACATGGACAGGCTGGAATCGCAGGGCTGCCTTTCATTTTCCGTGAACTCTGTCAGAGTTTAGGAATTGCCTGAAATCTCCAATTGACGTCTTGTTGGCTCACCTATAGAAGATACTCAATATTAGTATCTTCTAATACTAATTAGAAGTAAAAACCTCTTGGCATATTTCAGCCGGAAGTGTCTCTTAATTGTTTAATTCTGCGTTCTACTGGCGCTATGATTTCATCCTTATTAAGATTTCTTACTGTTGCATTTCTTGGTCAGATAAAATAGAGCTTCTCCTCCCTGCTCTTCACTCCCTCTTCACTCCTCTGAATAGCAGGGAGGGGTGGTTGATAGGATTCATGACGTCCTACAGTCCTACATGAGACAGGCTGCCACCTAGGGTGGCATCACTCCAGTGTCCCCTTTGGACCCTTCCATCGCTCCCTGGGAGGGCTGCCTTCTGTGAGCAGGGGAGGGGGTCCTCTGTGACACTGCACTGGAGCTGTTCTGTGTCCTGTCCTTCAAGGGGCATTTTTTTTTCTCACCCACCTTTCCCGCCGGCAATATGTGAACCCAACTGGGAACTTTATTTTTTAATTAATTCATTAATTTTTTGTGTGTTTTTCTTGGAAGTGTTCTCTTTTTTAAATTGAAGTGTAGTTGAGTTACAGTGTTTTAGGTGTATAGCAAAGTGATTCATATATATATTCTTTTTCATATTCAATTCCATTATAGGGTATTACAAGACATCGAATATAGTTCCCTGCGCTATACAGTAGGGCCTTGTTGTTTATCTGTTCGATATACAGTAGTGTGTATCCATTAATCACAAATTCCCAGTTTATCCTCACACGCTCTTTCCCCTTCGGTAACCGTAAGTTTGTTTTCTGTGCCTGTGAGTCTGTTTCTGTCTTGTAAACAAGTTCATTTATATCCTTTTTTTAAGGCTCCACATACAAGTGATATCATACGGTATTTGTGTTTCTCTAAACGTTAGTCTGTATATTGGGACATTTCTTCCAGCCACTGGCCTACAGGCAGGTGTTTCTGATTGCGATGTTGTCAGATCGCCTTGATGTACAGGTGTTTCCACTCATTACTTTGCAGTCCCAGGTGAGCCAAAGCCAGGGTGGGATGAATGGGGTGGGGCTTGGAGTGTGGGTCTGTCACTAGCCTGGATCACTCACCCTCTCTAGACCATTCTGCCTCTTGGTGTTTGTCCAGATGTGTCTCACTTTTTGTCGCTGTCCCCGAGGTCGGCCTCCACTCCTCCGTGATTTCACCTCTTCCACCACACCTGTGAGAAGCTGGGCATCTGTATTTCCAATGCGCTGGACTCAGTGAGACGCAGTGCGGGATGAACTTTATTCCCCCCAAACTCATGGTTCAAGTCCAGAGCACGTCTCACCCCCATCCCAGTCTCGTAGATGCCAGACTTTCCCCAGAACTTCCAGGGGCTAAGTAACAGTCTAATTTTCAAGTACTGAGAGGTCTAATCAGTGTAAGTCTGTCTTTCCGTCCATTTAAAGATGCTTTGCGTGTTGAGCCTGTCTCAGAATCAGAAAGACTTCTGGGGCCCCTGTCTCCCAGCACTGTTCTTCTTCTCCCCCTTCTCTGCTGCCCTCTGCCCCTGCTCCTCCAGGGCTGGAGCGGGAAGGGGAGGGTGGCAAGGGGCTCGTGGAAGGCTTGCTTCCCAGGGCATTGTGATTTGTGGAGCTGAGGTCCAAGCACCGGCTGTCTTGCATGGGGCGAGTTGGAAGGTTCCTCAGGGGTCTTGTAGGGACCACAGCTCTCCGTGGCGTGGTTTATGACGCCCTCCTCATAGCTTCTCCACCCCTAGGACACCTCCAGTCGCCTTCTCTCAGGCTTGACGTGCTCCCGGAAGTCTGGCATCCAACTTTCCAAAGGATGCTCAGGCCACTGATGACAACTCAGCTCTCTCCCACCGTGGCCCGTCTACCTACCTGTGTCAGGTGGCTCCAGGCTGCCTCTCTGAGAGATTCTTCCCCTGGAAGTCAGGCACCAGTCCCTCTGCCCCGGCAGCTTGGAACCCTGGGGGTCCCGTGAGGCTCCCCAAATGGTTCTTCTGAAGCTTTGAGCTCTGTGTGTGTGCGTGTGTATGCTTGTGCAATTTCACCATCTAAGTCCGTTTTCCCTTCACCCCTTGGGGTGAGGGAGACACTGCACAGACGCTGGCAACACTCCCGCTAAAGAAATGTGGGGTCTCTGACCTCCCCACTGAGTGTCCCACGTGAGAGCTGTGAGGACCCATGTGCGCTTCTCTCCCTACAACTGTTGGCCCATGGAAATCGCGGGTGGGATCATATTTACAGCACACGGAAATCAGCAGACCCTCCGCGCCCTGACTCTGGATTTTAGAGACGCTCCCTCCCTCCTGTGCATGGGGAAGGGTCAGGCTTCATCCTTGCTGTGCGGGAAGGTCCTGGACCACCCGCTATCAGAGGTCTCATAACTTCATGTGCAGAGCGTTGGTCAGCTGAGATCGGCCTCAATGTACCATGATCATCGGACGCTGTCCATTTGTGCCAGAGTATTTCACACTGAATTAGTGATGTCTAAGGTTTTTCCCCAACTCTAAATCACGCGATGTTTTCATCCTGGTTTTTACCTGACAGTTCTGGTCATTTACTCTGTACCTGTTCAGTTTGCCTGGTTAGCATGGACTCTGGAATGTGCTGCCCTTCTTAGGAGTGGAGGGCTTATTGCCTCAGATGCTGGGAGTGTGGCTGGAAGATGTCTCAGCTGTTGGCCCCCTTTGGGGAGTACCAGCTGCAGATGACGCCCTGCCCAAGGTCATGCCTCCTTCCTGGGGCAGCCAAAGCCTTCTCAGCACAGGGGTACCAGTCAGGTTCTCCAGAGAAGCAGATCCAATAGGATGGATTTAGATACATATGTGTAGATATCTCTCTATATCTGTATCTATGTCTGCGTCTGTATATCTGATTTATATCATCTCTATCTGTTTTTATATCTATTTTAATGAGATTTATTTTAAGGAGTTGGCCCACACAACTGTGAAGCCTGGCAAAATCTATAGGATGGACCAGCAGGTTGGAAACTCAGGCAAGAGATGATGTTCCAGTCTTTTTTTTTTAACTGAAGTATAGTTGATTTACAATATTGTGTTAGTTTCTGGTGTACAACAAAGTGATTCAGTTATATATATATATTTTTTTCTGATTATTTTTCATTATAGGATATTACAAGATATTGACTATAATTGCCTGTGCTATATAGTAAGTCCCTGTCTTGTCTATTTTATGTGTAGCAGGTGTGTATCTGTTAATCCCGTACAGTTAATTTATCCTTCCCCGCCTTTCCCCTTTGGTAACCAGAAGTTTGTTTTCTATGTCTGTGAGTCTGTTTCTGTTTTGTAAATAATTCATTTGTATTATGTTTTAGATTCCACATATGTGATATTATTTCATATTTGTCTTTTTCTGTGTGACTTACTTCACTCAGTATGAAAATCTCCAGGTCTGATGTTCCAGTCTTGATTCTGAAATTTGTGGCTGGCAAGCTGGACACTCAGGCAGGATTTCTCTGTTACAGTCTGGAGGCAGAATCCCTTCTTCTCCCCAAATCTCTTTTTTTCTCTTAAGGCCTTCAGCTGATTGGGTGAGGTCCACCCACATTAGGGAGGGTAACCGGCTTTCCTTAAAGTTAACCGATTGTAGATGTTGACCACATGCTCAAAATGCCATCACAGAAACACCTAGACTAGTGTTTGACCAAACAGCTGGGCACCAGAGCCTAGCCCAGTTGACACATAGACTTAACCACACAGCAGGGGTTAAAGGCCTGGCCCCTTGCCCCTGACTCCCAGCTGTGAAAGGCCAGATCAGCTGCAGAGTACCCCAGGGGCATGTGTGAGGCCTTTCCTAGTGCTGCCTGACAGCTCACCTTTCCCCCCACGTCCACGCCTGCTTCCTCCCCCCTGCATCCACAGGATACACCCTGTCAAATGCCCTCCACCTTTATCTCTGACTCAGGTTTTGCTCCCCTGAGAACCCATCCTGCAAAACCAGTTAATTAGCAAAACTGAGCTACAGGAGTGGATGCCCTGCCTTGCCTGCCCTGGGTGTGTAATTCACGCTCACTGGAAGTGCTCACCTTTAAATGACTTCTGTGACTCCAGTGGACAAAGTATTTAAAATTCACAAGTAGTCCCCCAAAACTCATTGGAACTTCTTCTCCATAAACCATTTTATGCAACTAATTCAATAGTTCACATTTATTGAGCACTTGCTATGTTCCAAGAACTCTTCTAAGCTTTTGAAATATATTAGTTCATTTAATTCCCCCAAAAGACTTATAAGTAGATATTACTATTGTATCCATTTTATAGACATGCAAATGGAGGCACAGAGAGGCTAAGTCACTCACCCAGGGTCACACAGCTTGTCCTTCTCTCACTCAGGAAGGTATAAACACAAAGCGGGGGTAGATGGAAGGGAGGTGATGGGGTTGTCCTGGGTTCAGTCATCCTTCTCAGCACCAAGGGCGGCTGGAATGTTTTCTGGGTCCCAGGTAGACTGAGAGCTGTGAATTGGACTGCGACCAGGGCCTCGTTCTCTGCTTTGCAGGAAAGTTCTCAAGAGTAAGTAGCAGGCTGGTGGTCACAGGGAGAATAAAGAAGACGATGATGTTAATGAGAGCAGCTGAGCTCTCCTCCCAGCCCTGATACATGGGTGTCTGCTCAGCTTCCCTCTGCAAGGTCTCAAGGCTTTCTGTTTGGCTGCCTGTGTTTTTGGTAAATGGGGACGGACACGATGGGGTGGAGAGCGGGTGGTGTGATGTCTGGGTTCACGCCACGTCTGAAACACCAGCGAGGGGAACGCCTCTTGGGAGCATCCCCACTGCCTGAAATGACATTCTTGAGCCTTCCCAAGAAGGCCACAGTGGCTGGGTGAGATTTTAGGAAGTTGATTCAGAGAATGGATGGACAAAACTTAGCATTTCAGAGACAAGCTAAGGAGAAACTGGGAGGCCTTAAGGCAAAGATTGGCTTGCATGTGTCCATACCTGGGGATTTTTGTCTTTGGGGCATGAGTTGGTTCTGAGTGATCAGGGTAACAGCGTGCAGCTCTCCAAGGGGCATCTTCCCACTCATCCTGGGTTTTAACCAAAAGAGGATCATGGATCTCGGGAGGGGGCCCCACGGTGGAAATGACACGTAGAAACGGTTCAGGGATGCTTGCCTCTTTGTCTTTTCTGCCCTCAAACCAGAGTGTGACTTTTCCTCCACGGAAAAGACAGCAAGGTTCACAGACTAAATCGAGGCAGGCTTTGAATCCTGAGTTCCCATCCCTGCTCATCCACTTAGCAGATCTGTGACCTCAACTTCCTTATCAGAGAAACAAGGAGAGTGATAACCGCCTCCCAGGCTCTCAGTACACCAGCCGATGGTTAGTGCCGTAAAGGCTCCACAGTTCGGGTGATGACCGAGGCCATTACTACCACGCAGGGGAATGGCAGCAGCCGTGCTGGGTTAACTGGCTTCTGAGGCATTTCTTACACAAAGCTCAAGTTATTCTATCTGCCATAAAACGAGAAGGGAGAAGGGCCCTCCTTCCTCTTGTTTAGAGAGATAGAGCCAGCCTGGAAGACCTGGTTTCGAGATTGCAAAACCTGGTCACGTTTCAGAGGGTTAGACTGGCAAAGAAAAGTCCAGGTACTTGATAGCTCTTTTCCCAGCAAGAAGGAAAAAAAAGTGATGAATAAACGTTATCATTGTATCTCGTGAATGCTGCAAACAGTAAATTCGGAGAAATTTCAAGTGAGAAGATAATCCCCGAACGGAACAGGGTGTGGGTTCAGCAGGTGGGTGTACGGAGGACGAAGGTCAGGCTCGCCCCGCAGGAGGACGACAAGCCTCTTCCATCTCCCTGTAGCCCCTCCCCCAGCCCCCATCTTAGCCACCCTCCCTGCCCTGGGAAACTCTGTTATTGCTCTGCGGCCCCGAGAGAGTCCAAGCCCAGTCCCTGCCTGGACCAAGCCCTGGAGCTCCTGTTCACCTTGCCCAGCTTCATGGGTTGGGGCCTGAGGATGAAATTTTTCATCCTTGGGACTGGAACAGAATGCCCCACCTTCATCAAGACCTCACTTTCCCATTTTCCATCCTTTCTCCTTCTCTCTCCCCCTCCTTTTCCGTGTCCAATGGGCCCCCAGGTCTTGGCATCTCCCCTCCCCTCCATCCTGCCTCCTTGCTCCTTGGCTGGGCCGCCTTCACTCCTGGCTGGACCATGGTAGCATTTCCCTCCCTGCAGTCAGCTGCCTTGGGAATCTTCCCAAAAGCCTCTTTGGGAAACTCCATTCTACAGGTGCTCAAAAGTCCCCAGCTGCTGTTTTCAGAGCAAGGGCCACACTTCCTAGCCTGTGCTTTGAGGCTCTCTCAGTGGCTCCGCCTGGCCACACAAGCCTTCCTGGTCCAGCCACGGTGCCCACCATCCCACCCTTGGGCTCTCCCGCTCTCCTGCTTTTCTGGAACATCTGCCTGAAGGACTGGCCCAGCTTCTCTCCACACCCTCTGTCTGACGCCTTTGTCCTGCTTTGAAAAGCCCTCCTTGACCACCTCAGGTGATGGCAAAAATGATTTGGTTGTTGTTACGCTGTTTCACAGAGACTTTTACTCACATGCAGAGGTGGCTGCCTTGTGCCCCCTTTATAGGCTCGTGTTCTGCAGTCCTGTTGTACTTGATGGCCTGCGGCACTTATTCCTTCTTCCCGGGCTGCCCTCCTCTCTCATGTCTGTATAACATTCTTCCTCTTTTTCATCATCTGATTTAAATCCTACCACCCAAAGCTGAAGCTCCCTCTTCCTCTTCCCCAAGCTGTCCCAGTGCATCTTATCGAAGCTGCTGTGTTGCCCCTTATTCTGTATCATAAAACATTAGGCCACACGCTGACTCTCCCGCAAGGCATGAGAGACACACCTTGGAACTTTTGCATCCTCCCTCACCCCTGGACACAGCTCTTTGCATGATGTCATCAGTTAATACTTATAGAAGGACTTGCTAATGATGTATTTCATGGAAGATTCTGTACGGATGGAATGCAGAGCTGTACAGCCGGAGGCACATTGTAAACTTTGCCTCCTGGGTACAGTAAGTTCCCTACATAGGCACCTCCAAGTTGCAGACTTTCAGAGATGTGAACGTGCGTTCACCCATCCAATCACGTAAGTTGGTTCACGTGTCTGGCGTACGTTGTCATGTGCATGCATCCTCTACAAGTGGTTGTACTTTATTGGACAGTACTGTATAGAGTACAGTAGTACAGTATCTTTATTTCAAGCCCAGGATGTCCAGAAGCAAGCGTAAAAGCAGCAGTAATGTAGCTGGTACTGCTAGGAAGCGCCAAGCGATTATGATGGAAACAGAAAGGAAAATAATTGAGAGAGTGGAGTGAGACCAAAAGATGGTAGACGTCGCTTGTCCTTATAACTTGAAACGTTCAACCATCGGCGCGATCTTAAAGAACAAGATCATGGAACATGTGAAGTCTGCTGTGCTGATGATGTTGACAGTGATATCGGAGAAGCGTGGAAAAGTGATGGAGGAGATGGAGAAACTTCTCAGTGTGTGGATGCAGGGTCAGCATCAGCGTCAAGTCCCGCTCAGCTTAATGCTGATTCAAGAGAAAGCTAAAAGCCTTTATGAAGACTTGAAGAAGAAACACGGCGAAGAATCAGAGGGAACATCTTTGAGTGCCAGCCATGGCTGATTTCATCGGTTCAAGGCTGGAGCCAACTTTCACAACGTACAACTGGCGAGGTAGCGAGTGCAGATAGGGTAGCTGCCTGGGAATTTCCTGAATTCTCTTTGTCCTAGAGAAAGAACAAAGGGAGACAAGAGGAGAACAATAATTGAAGGACCAGAGAGATTCACGATGCAGGAAATGGCAAGGAGATTTTCTTTACTTGAGAAGGCACTGTTCGTTTTTGAGGCACAGGGCCCGAACGTGGAACAGTACACAGAGGTTGCAGCAGCCGTTCAGAATGCAGTCCAGTGCTATCGTGTCATCTATGATGAGAAAAAAGAGCTACTACCCAGACATCACTGGATTGTTCTTTCAAGAGAGTAGACAGAATTGAATCCAGCAAGGAACCAGAACCTGTGCCATCAGCGTCAGGCGTGAGTGAAACTGCAGCTTGCCCTCCGTCTCCTGTTGCTGATGACCCTTCAGCTCTACCATCTCCCACCTCCTCTCCCTCCTCCAGTCAGTAACTCTTCTTGCCTGTTCACTCGATGCCAGCCCCTGGATGCCAGCTGTTGTACTGTACTACTGTACTTTTCAAGGTACTGTACTGTAAGATTAAAAATGTTTTCTTTATGGTTTTTTTTTTTGCGTATTATTTGTGTGAAAAGTATCATAAACCTGTTACAGTGCAGTACTATATAGCCGATTGTGTTAATTGGGTCCCTAGGCTAACTTTGTTGGACTTAACGAACAAATTGGACTTACGAACGCGCTCTCAGAATGGAACTCATTCGTGTGTAGAGGACTTACACTGTATCAGCGAAGGGCGTTTGTGGTGAGGCTCGTGATTTCTATTTAAATATATAAGAAGAGTGAAAAATCTTTATTTCCAGATTGTGTCCAGTACAAGTGAGACAGTTTTGATGCAGTTCTCTTAAACTAATCAAAATCAGCAGAAATGGAAAAGCTGATTTCAGTGCTCCTGCGGTGAAAACCCCATCACCAGGGAGGCCAAAGTGTTTCAGCCAAGCTAGTGGACACAGAACTACTTTCAGGATGAGTTCAAGGTTCTTTGAAATGCCTCACTCTTAAAGAGCACAAGGAAACCTTTTCCAGTTAATATTCTGTAAGTATTTGGCAGTTGGTTTGTTTTTTAAAGGCAGATAATGTAGAGAATTATCTGCATTATTGGAGAGCCTAAGAATTTTTTCTTTCTGCCTTTAGGCCAGTTGATTTTCCTTAGGAAAAGCTTCTAACTCTCCTGACTTGCCTCTTCATACTGTATTCAAAATAAACACATTAGAGGGATGCTGAAAGAAGAATTTCATCTGAAAGAGATGCTCTGTGATATTCTCTGGGTCCCTTACGTAGGATATCGCTATTAATTTAAGTTATTTTCATTTTTGCTCTGTTACAGATCTTGCTGCTCAGGAATTTTGCATTTATAATATTGAGATGGTAATACAATATTGATTAATTTAACTAGCAGTTAGTTATTTTATATGCATCCTCTAAAGCAGTTAGGCATTAACAATGTTTTACTTTTTTCTGCCCAGTGTTGGTAATTTAAAAATATGAAACAGGGCTTCCCTGGTGGCGCAGTGGTTGAGAATCCGCCTGCCGATTCAGGGGACATGGGTTCGTGGCCCGGTCCGGGAAGATCCCACATGCCGCAGAGGGGCTGGGCCCGTGAGCCATGGCCGCTGAGCCTGCGCGTCCGGAGCCTGTGCTCCACAACGGGAGAGGCCACAACAGTGAGAGGCCCGCGTACCAAAAAAACAAACAAAAAAACCCAAAAAAACAAAATATAAAAATAAAAATATGAAACAGACCTCGTTGTTTGCATAGATGGCTGTTGAAGCAGTTGCTGTCTGTAAGATGTGACCTTGTGATGACATCAAGACAACATTCATTTTGAAGGCCAAATTCGCTTCTAAAACAGACTTTGGGATTCTGTTCTCAAAGATATATTTTGTTTGATGAACTTTCTTAGAAATACATCATGTCCCTTTAATCTGTGGCCTGCTTGTCAGTTGTCTGCCGTTATGAAATGACTAAATATTTATGTTTTTCCAGTTGAGCTTAGGGAAAAAACACAACTCTGGTAAATGTGTTTCCTTTAACAGAAGGCTCAGTGTAAAACGGGAGAGAAGTAGTATTTATAGTTGTTTTCCCTTTTCTGGATGTCACCCGCCTTTCAAACGCAGCCTGTTTTCTTTCAAATGTCTCTTTTTTACTGGGGACCTCGAGGCAGACCATGGACCCCAGACCGAGGGGCTGTGGAGCCGTTTGGTGGCTGTGCGTCTTGTCCTGGTGGAAGGCGGCGGCCACCCCCCTGCCTCTGCCATCAGCCCCATCAGCTTGAATGCTTTCACATGCGCATGACGAGGCCAAGAAGGAGAGAAAGACCCAGTGTCCCTTCCTCCAAGGACATCACAGGCTCGTAAGGCGCGTTAATGTCCAGGTTCGTTTTGCTCTCTCCTTGGAAAAAGAATAAGGGAAGAAGCATGAAGGATGGAGGTTGACTTAAGGCTGTGAATGGCAGAAAGGCTGACCCTAAGGAACAAAATGAAATGAAACCAAACAACCACAAAACAAAACAAAACAAAACAAAACTGACAGGCAGCCTCCAGGCGTGGCCATGCATGGCACAGACTTGATTCCTGAAGACTCTTGCCATTTTCTTTCAGCAGAACTGCTCTGGTATATTTTTTACCACGTTTCTCTACGACGGAGAGTCGGTGGACCCCCTCTGGGGAATTTGAAAAGCTGCCAGGAATTGCCTCGCTGAGTTCTGAGAGTGGATAAGTCAGCACAGTGATTTACAAGTGGAAAGGTACCCACGTGTGCGCACGAACGATGTCAAGTTGAGGGATGGTAACGATGAACAGCATACGACGTTTTGGGTTCTAAGCAGGTTCAAGAGGCAGAAGAGCTGATGTGGATGCGATTTCAGAGCACTGCCGTGTTTTCTAGCTCTGGAACGCCATCTCCCTCGTTTCTGCCCTACCTACAAGTGACATGTCTCAGGGACTCAGCTACTGGCAGAGCAGCTGCTTTGGTTGGTCTTCACAGATTTCCTCACCATCACCTCTTAACTTAACAGTAATTTCGGGGCCTTTTTTCTCTGCTTGGCTTCTGGAGCACAGGTGTGCCAGGGCTGGCACCTCGGACTTACTAGAAAGATGGCCCATATCTCTATTCAACTCTGTACTCAGGGACTTCTGTTAGTTTCTTGAAATTGCCCAGGATAGGGATAGTTACTCCACAAGAATTGCCAAATGCTTCAAATCAGAGGATTTCCCCTGGAGAGCCGGTTGCTAAACATTTAGTAACACACCACTTCTGAGACACTGGCGTCCCTTCCACCCGCCAGAGCTGACATTATGGCCTGGCCTTTCCTCTGTGTCTTCAAGACTGGACTGTCCCTGATCCTCTGTCTCTAGAATCTGTCTCTGCTACTACACCTTTCCCTTTATCCCACCTATAAACGTACCTGCTTTTCTCATCCTTAAGAAACCAGCTAGACAAATAAGATAAACCTTCTTCTAATTGCATCGTAAACTTCTTGAGGGCAGGACTGAGTCTTGTGCACTCTTGCATTCCTAGCTGCTGGCCATTTCTGACACACAGTAGGCATGCAACAAATGTTGGGTGAGTGAACACGTGTTTCTTTTTTTCTTAAACTGCTTTCCCCTTTTCTCTCTTTGTTGCTTAGTGCCTTTCATGAATAGCCTATGTTGACCTTCTTATATCCTCCCAACCTTCCACTAGCAAACCTTTGGAAACTGGCAATATTATTGGAGGTCACCCAGAGGTTCTGACTTGCCGAATCCAATACCTTTTTGTCAACTTGTGTGGTTGGTTGATTGAATTTCTCATTCGTTTTCAGCTCTCTGGAGATCGACGCTGTGAACTGTTTCTGCCTTACTGAATGTCCTTCCTTGGCCTCCAGGACTTGGGTCCTTTCTAGATTTTTCCTGATTCTCTGACTGCTCCTCCCTGTGTTCTTCGTTGTCCAGTTTTCTTCCTTCAGTCTCTCCAATAGTTCAGGTGCTCTGCTCAATTGGGTTCTGCCTGCATACCTCCGTTGTGGGAGTTATTCTGCAGCTGAGGGTCAAGCGTGGTAATGGGGGAGTTGGTATTTGTGATTGTTCCTTTACAACCTTGTCTTTCCCACTAGACTCTCAACTCATGGCAGAGCCCACCTCTAGTTAGTGCTTAACTCAGTGATGGCACCTGGAGGAAACTGACTTAGTGGATGTTGGATAGATGGATGGATGATGGATGATGGATGGATAGATTGTTGGATGGATGGATGGATGATGGATGGATGGATGGATGATGGATGGATAGATGGATGGATGGATGGATGGATGGATAGATGGATGGATGGATGGGTGGATGGGTGGATGATGGATGGATGGATGGATGATGGATGGGTAGATGGATGGATGGATGGATGGGTGGATGATGGATGGATGGATGGATGATGGGTGGGTAGATGGATGGATGGATGGATGGATGGACGATGGATGAATTGATGGATGGATAGATTGATGGATCATGGATGGATGGATGATGGATAATGGGTGATGGATGAATGAATGGAGGAACAGTTGAGTGAATGAATGGATTTGAAGGGTAGGTTGAACTTAGATTGTGGAAAGAAACAAGTATCAACATAACTTCTTAATTATAGAGACAAGTCATTCAACATTTCTGAACTGTGTTCTGAGAGTAAAAGACACTCTACAGTGTGCCTCTCCTGCGTACTTTTTCACTTTCATACCTTTGCTCATCTCTCTCCTCTACCTTATATACTCTCCTCCCTGTTCCCATCTATTGAATACTAAGTGCCTATGGTATACTCACTCCTATGAAGAGGCATTGCCATTCCGTGAGGCTAGATGGAATTGCCACCTCTTTTGTACTTCTCTTATGACCCTCACCACATTCTGCCTCCAATCAGTCATTTAACCAGAAGTGTAATCCCCCCATCAAATCCTTTGTTTACTGAGGGCACCATTCTGTGTCACCTCTAGTACCTGGACACTCAATACATATATAGACTGAGATAGATCACTTATCTTGATAATAGTTATTTGTTTCTCAAGTCTTAAGAGATAATGTTATAAGTAGGAAGATTCATGGGCTGGGCTAATTTCCAGCAGATCATTTTATTTAAAAAATTAGAACAGAAAAGTGTATCCAGCATGTCTGTTTGAGTTGGACACAGATAATAAAAGAGAGGAAGGTGGCTCTTTTGAACATAGACACTGTAGTCTATAGGATGCTTCGTGTCTTCAGGGTTGATTAATCCTGCCGTCCCCCACCCAAAGCAGAATCTCAGGGGACTGCCTTCATTTTTTCCCCTGACATCGCAGCATATTGGTTTTGTCCTCAGGTCCCCACCTCTCATGGTTCTGAGATGGCTGTCACAGTTCCAACTGTCCCCAAGACAGGACAATATCACATGACCTTTCTTTGTCAGCCAAGAGACTTTCTCCAGAAGTCCTCTTGTTATGTCCCCCAGGGTTGAATTGGCCAAAATGATATCACATGCTCATCCCTAAACCAATCAGTGGCAAGAGGAATGGGTGCCCAATGATCAGATTTGCCCCTGAAGTTGGGGCAGGGTCAGCCTTTGCCAGGGCATGTCGGGGGGCTGGGCTACATACCCAAGCAAAGTTGGGTTTCCTTTCTCAGGAGAAGGGGGCAGCCAGTGTGTCCGCTGCCTTTGCTACCTGTGGGGAGGGGGCTATAAACAGATGAGCGGGCTCACAGTTCACCATGACTGTCCCCGGTGCCGCTGCTGGGAATGAAGCCTTTCCACAAAAGACGGCTGTTGTTCACTCAAGGTCCGGGGTGTTTTCTGTCGAGAAGGCAGCAGCTCTCTAGGACATCTAGTTTTCCATCTTCCCAGTAGCTGACCTCAGCTTATGAAACATTCACTGTTGCTGACACAGGTGGCCAGGAAAATCTGTGCGTAGGGAGTGGCTTCTTGTCTGTGTGTTTATGGAACGAGGACGTTGCATGTCCCTGGACATACGATGCCTTGTGTCTCTTCTCTTGGCACTGCCACAAACACTGTCTCCTTGGACTCGCACCATCCCTGTCTAACCCATGGCTTGCAGATGGGCAGACTGAGGTGGAGAGCGGTCTGCTGGCCGCTGGTGGTCAGCACCAACCTGGCCCTGAGCCCAGTCTCTCTGTGCACCGCGACTGCTTTGCAAATTAAACTTGCCCTTGAGATGCTCAGGTGTGTTTAACTTTGACCACTCCCAGTGAGAATTTGCCAATGATCACGATCACATGTGTTCTCCTACTGCGTAGATCAGGGGGCTCATTGGATCCAGGGGTGACAGGGTTCAGAGCACTTGACCTTGGCAGGGCTGGGCACCATGTTCTTCATCCTGTGCTTTCTGCAGGACCGAGGGCTGTTCAGCTGGCTTGAGCAGTTTGCTCTCATACCAAGGTTCTCAAATGGCTGTGTTTTTTGACTTCTTGAGTCTGGTTTGCATAATTTTCTGACTTTTCTGCTTTGATTGGGCCGGTTGTTACCTCACGCGGCTGGTAGCGTGCCTTTTCTCTGGCAAAGCTTCTCTCTCCCTAGACTTCGTGACATCTTTTTGGATCCTTTGTGGGCTTCTCAGCTGCATTACGGATAATTTACGTTGTCAGATAAATGCCCTCTGGATAGATGAAATATTAATAACATTATAACGCTAATTTAAAAATACCCATTGCACATATTTAATAGAATCTTCTCTGGCCTTTGCTCTTGTCTTTAAATCAGGTCCAATGATATTCAATCATAAATCAAGTGTTTCTTTTGGCATAGAAGAGGTTTGGGCACGAAAACATACTATAGGATGACACAGTATAGGAAATTTTAGCCCAGGCTTTTAAAACCCATGTTCCCTTTGCAGCAATTGGAAACTAAATACTATTTTAACCACTTGTCCGTGGAAAGCATTTAACCAAATAATAGTCAATATTGGCTTTTGGATTTAGAGAAAAAGAAATTTGGAAACACCTTAATTAACTCAAGATCTGTGTGGCCATGCGAAGCATGACCTAATTCACTGCTGTCCCCTCCTTTCCTGCTGAGCAGCCTGTCTCTGAGCATGGGAGGCCCCATGGTTCCTTGAGGCTGGACGCTTATCCCACATCACTGTGAAGAAAACACTTTGCAAACGTGTTTAGGATTATACAATCATTATTATGTAGTTCTTCTCTGATTATCCAGATGAATATTCTTGGTTCTGAAAATTTGGAAAATGCCCATGATTATAAAGAAGAAAATAAGACTCCCCAGAAATCACATTGGAAACCCAAAGACCACTTCCAGTAGCGACTTCCTGCACTTTCTTAGAGCCTTCCTCCTCTTTCTATCTCCCCTCTTGTTTTTTTTTTTAATTTTTATTGGAGTCTAGTTGATTTACAATGTTGTTAGTTTCTGCTGTACAGCAAAGTGACTCAGTTATACATATACATATATCCACTCTTTTTTTTAAGATTCTTTTCCCATATAGGCCATTACAGAGCATTGAGTAGAGTTCCCTGTGCTATACAGTAAGTCCTTATTAGTTATCTATTTTATATATAGTAGTGTGTGTATGTCAACCTTAGTCTCCCAGTTTATCCCTCCCCTTATCCCCTGTAGAAAACAAACCGTAAGTTTGTTTTCTACATCTGTGACTCTACTTCTGTTTTGTAACTAAGTTCATTTGTACCCTTTTTCCTCTCTTGTTTTTTCATCCATCTGTTTTCTGTTTATGATATTGGAATCAGACTATATATATGGTTTGTATCCTAATTTTCCACCAAGAATTTGGATTTTCCATATCCTACCGAACCCTTTGCCCCACCAGTTGGGCAATTTGGTTTAAATATCTTGATGCCCAGGCCTGCAGCCTTCAGGTGGAGTTGGCTGGGGCCTCTTGGGTGGAGTGGGAGTCTCAGTTGGTCTGTGGAACCATTTATAAATAATATTGTCCATTGCAAATATTGATTTTGATGCAATACTTAAGGATTTTCTAACTTGAAAATATTTTTGACTGAAAAAGCTGCCGTTTGCAATTAGTCATGTTGTGAGGATTTTGTTAAATGTACTAAATATTTTGGGATTGGATATTTGATTTGTAAACTTGCATAAGCACAGAAATTCCTATATCTCCAAAAAAAAAAAAAAAAACCCAGAGAGATTGGATGTTAGAGCTGCACCGACAGGCATATTCTGAGGAAGATTTTTTATTTTTATTTTTTTAATATGGTAGTTCTCTAATCTCTTAAAAAAAATATGGATCCTTGTGGCATCTACAAATTAAAAAGACTGTTTGTTTCCTGGGACTAAAACAGTTGTTTAATTACAGTTCTCAGGATGTTGAATAAACCCCATTACTCTTTGTTTTGAGTAGACAAAAGTGCTAAAGTAATGATCTGGGGAAACCATTATTACTAAAGCTGTGGGCTGTGAGGAAAGGAAAACACTTTCAAAATATTTTCTTTGCAAAAGTATACGTGGTCTTCAGTATATCCATTCAGGCTTGGCCCTCATTTCATTCCTAATTTTTGCTTTGTAATGCTGAACTTCCCTGGGAGAAATGTTGCCCCATCTCCCTCCCTCACTTTTTTTTTTTTTAAAGTAAGAATTTTAAGTGCATTCCCCTTTTAGGATATTTTAAAGTAATGTTTCAGAAACAGGATTTGTCACTAAATGTATAGTCGATCCTTGGTTTTAATATTTGGGAAAAAACCAGGGCTTAATATATTGAAATTCTCTTTCAGGTTGTTCCAAGATCTTTGAAGACCCAGGAAAAAGCCGTGTTGACCAAAAGGAAGACAAATGACTCACAGAGAGAAAAGATGGGGGAGCCAAGGGCAATTAAAGGTAAAACAACAAAACCCAGAAAACCCTACCTTTCCTAGTCAAGAAATTTTAGAAAAATGTGAATGTAAATATTTTATATCTTCAGTATTTGATATTTGTGGTTCCAGACCTCCAAAGACCTTTTCTTTGGTCCTTTGGTGTACTTAGAGGACTTATATTGGTTCCATTGATTCTCCTGCACAAATAAGATGCCCCTCGCCCAGTACTACCTATTCCTGCCTTCAACACTGTAGAGTTTTTTTTTAAGAGAAAAAACCCCCGTAAAAATCAGTGGGGGGAATCTTATTTCACAGGTGTCTTAAGACTCTCAACTATTTAAATAAACAAAAACTGGATATTACAGATCATGTATGATGTTTCATTTATGCAGCATAGAATAGCAATGACTTAGTGGAGCTACACTGAGGAAAGAAACCTTGGCTATACATCAATGGCTAAATGAATGTATAGTTAGCTATATTTAGAGTTTAGTAAGTTCTTCATGCATCATTTTATTGTATTTTTTTTTTTAGGTGGGAGAATTTTATTTTATTAAAAAATTTTTAAAATTTTTTAACATCTTTATTGGAGTCTTAATTGCTTTACAATGGTGTGTTAGTTTCTGCTTTATAACAAAGTGAATCAGCTATACATATATATATATCCCCATATCTCCTCCCTCTTGTGTCTCCCTCCCACCCTCCCTATCCCACCCCTCTAGGTGGTCACAAAGCACCGAGCTGATCTCCCTGTGCTATGCGGCTGCTTCCCACTAGCCATCTATTTTACATTTGGTAGTCTATGTATGTCCATGCCACTCTCTCACTTCATCGCAGCTTCCCCTTACCCATCCCCGTGTCCTCAAGGCCATTCTCTATGCCTGCGTCTTTATTCCTGTCCTGCCCCTAGGTTCTTCATAACCATTTTTTTTTTTTAGATTCCATATATTTGTGTTAGCATTCAGTATTTGCTTTTCTCTTTCTGACTTACTTCACTCTGTATGACAGACTCTAGGTCCATCCACCTCACTACAAATAACTCAATTTCGTTTCTTTTTATGGCTGAGTAATATTCCATTGTATATATGTGCCACATCTTCTTTATCTATTCATCTGTCACTGGACACTTAGGTTGCTTCCATGTCCTGGCTATTGTAAATAGAGGTGCAAAGAACATTGTGGTGCATGATTCTTTTTGAATTATGGTTTTCTCAGGGTATATGCCCAGTAGTGAGATTGCTGGGTCGTATAGTAGTTCTATTTTTAGTTTTTAAAGGAACCTCCATACTGTTCTCCATAGTGGCTGTATCAATTTACATTCCACCAACAGTGCAAGAGGGTTCCCTTTTCTTCACACCCTCTCCAGCATTTATTGTTTGTAGATTTTTTGATGATGGCCATTCTGACTAGTATCAATGAGGTGATACCTCATTGTACTTTTGATTTTCATTTCTCTACTGATCAGTGATGTTGACCATCCTTTCATGTGTTTGTTGGCAGTCTGTATATCTTCTTTGGAGAAATGTCTCTTTAGGTCTTCTGCCGATTTTTGGTTTGGGTTGTTTGTTTTTTTGATTTTGAGCTACATGAGCTACTTGTATATTTTTGAGATTTATCCTTTGTCAGTTGCTTCCTTTGCAAATATTTTCTCCCATTCTGAGGGTTGTCTTTTCATCTTGCTTATAGTTTCCTTTGCTGTGCAAAAGCATTTAAGTTTCATTAGGTCCCATTTGTTAATTTTTGTTTCTATTTCCATTTCTCTAGGAGGTGGGTCAAAAAGGATGTTGCTGTGATTTATGTCATAGAGTGTTCTGCCTATGTTTTCCTATAAGAGTTTTAGAGTGTCTGGCCTTACATTTAGGCCTTTAATCCATTTGGAGTTTATTTTTGTGTACAGTGTTAGGGAGTATTCTAATTTCATTCTTTTACATATAGCTGTCCAGTTTTCCCAGCACCACTTATAGAAGAGGCTGTCTTTTCTCCATTGTATATTCTTGTCTCCTTTATCAGAGGTAAGGTGACCATATGTGCGTGGGTTTATCTCTGGGCTTTCTATCCTGTTCCATTGATCTATAGTTCTGTTTTTGTGCCAGTACCATACTGTCTTGATTACAGTAGCTTTATAGTATAGTCTGAAGTCAGGGAATGTGATTCCTCCAGCTCTGCTTTTCTTTCTCAAGGTTGCTTTTGCTTTTTGGGTTCTTTTGTGTTTCCATACAAATTGAGAAATTTTTTGTTCTAGATCTGTGAAAAAAGCCATTGGTAGTTTGATAGGGATTACATTGAATCTGTAGATTGCTATGGGTAGTATAGTCATTTTCACAATGTTGATTCTTCCAATCCAAGAACATGGTATATCTCTCCATCTGTTTGTATCATCTTTAATTTCTTTCATCAGTGTCTTATAGTTTTCTGCATACAGGTCTTTTGTCTCCTTACGTAGGTTTATTCATAGGTATTTTAATCTTTTTGTTGCAGTGGTAAATGGGAGTGTTTCCTTAACTTCTCTTTCAGATTTTTCATCATTAGTGTATAGGAATTCAAGAGATTTCTGTGCCCTAATTTTGTATCCTGCTACTCTACCAAATTCACTGATTAGCTCTAGTAGTTTCCTGGCAGCTTCTTTAGGATTCTCTATGTATAATATCATGTCACCTGCAAACAGTGACATTTTTACATCTTTCCGATTTGGATTCCTTTTATTGCTTTTCTTCTATGATTGCCATGGCTAAAACTTCCAAAACTATGTTGAATAATAGTGGTGAGAGTGGGCAACCTTGTCTTGTTCCTGATCTTAGCGGAAATGGTTTCAGTTTTTCACCATTAAAAATGATGTTGGCTCTGGGTTTGTCATATATGCTCTTTATTATGTTGAAGAAAGTTCCCTCAATGCCTACTTTCTGCAGGGTTTTTATCATAAATGGGTGTTGAATTTTGTCGAAAGCTTTTTCTCCATGTATTGAGATGATCATATGGTTTTTATCCTTCCATTTGTTAATATGGTGTATCACATTGCTTGGTTTGCGTATATTGAAGAATCCTTGCATTCCTGGGATAAACCCCACTTGATCATGGTGTATGATCCTTTTAATGTGCTGTTGGATTCTTTTTACTAGTTTTTTGTTGAGGATTTTTGCATCTATGTTCAGCAGTGATACTGGCCTGTAGTTTTCTTTCTTTGTGACATATTTGTCTGGTTTTGGTGTCAGGGTGATGGTGGCCTCGTAGAATGAGTTTGGGAGTGTTCCTCCCTCTGCTTTATTTTGGAAGAGTTTGAGAAGGATAGGTTTTAGCTCTTCTCTAAATGTTTGATAGCATTCGCCTGTGAAGCCATCTGGTCCTGGGCTTTTGTTTGTTGGAAGATTTTTAATCACAGTCTCAAATTCAGTACTTGTGATTGGTCTGTTTATATTTTCTATTTCTTCCTGGTTCAGTCTCGGAAGGTTGTGCTTTTCTAAGAATTTGTCCATTTCTTCTAGGTTGTCCATTTTATTGTCATAGAGTTGCTTGTAGTAATCTCTCATGATCCCTTGTATTTCTACAGTGTCAGTTGTTACTCCTTTTTCATTTCTAATTCTATTGATTTGACACTTCTCCCTTTTTTCCTTGATGATTCTGGCTAATGGTTTATCAATTTTGTTTATCTTTTAGTTTTATTGATCTTTGCTATCTTTTCCTTCATTTCTTTTTCATTTATTTCTGATTTGATCTTTATGATTTCTTTCCTTCTGCTCACTTTGGTGTTTTTTTGTTCTTCTCTCTATAATTGCTTTAGGTGTAAGGTGAGGTTGTTTATTTGAGATGTTTCTTGTTCCTGAGGTTGGATTGTATTGCCATAAACTTCCCTATTAGAACTGTTTTGGGTTGTCGTGTTTTCATTGTCATTTGTTTCTAGGTATTTTTTGATTTCCTCTTTGATTTCTTCAGTGATCTCTTGGTTATTAAATAGTATATTGTTTAGCCTCCCTGTGTTTGTATTTTTTACAGATTTTTTACTGTAATTGATATCTAGTCTCATAGCATTGTGTTCGGAAAAGATACTTGATATGATTTCAATTTTCTTAAATTTACCAAGGCTTGAGTTGTGACCCAAGATATGATCTGTCCTGGAGAATGTTCCATGAGCACTTGAGAAGAAAGTGTATTCTGTTGTTTTTGGATGGAATGTCCTATAAATATCAATGAAGTCCATCTTGTTTAATGTATCATTTAAAGCTTGTGTTTCCTTATTTATTTTCATTTTGGATGATCTGTCCATGGGTGAAAGTGGGGTGTTAAAGTCCCCTACTATGATTGTGTTACTGTTGATTTTCCCTTTTATGGCTGTTAGCATTTGCCTTATGTATTGAGGTGCTCCTATGTTCAGTGTATAAATATTTACAATTGTTATATCTTCTTCTTGGATTGATCCCTTGATTATTATGTAGTGTCCTTCTTTGTCTCTTGTAATAGTCTTTATTTTAAAGTCCCTTTTTTCTGATATGAGAATTGCTACACCAGCTTTCTTTTGATTTCCATTTGCATGGAGTATCTTTTTCCATCCCCTTATTTTCAGTCTGTATGTGTCCCCAGGTCTGAAGTGGGTCTCTTATAGACAGCATATATACAGGTCTTGTTTCTGTATCCATTCACCCAGCCTATGTCTTTTGGTTGGAGCATTTAATCCATTTACATTTAAGGTAATTATCGATATGTATGTTCCTATTACCATTTTCTTAATTGTTTTGGGTTTGTTTTTGTAGGTCCTTTTCTTCTCTTGTGTTTCCCACTTAGAGAAGTTCCTTTAGCATTTGTTGTAGAGCTGGTTTGGTGGTGCTGAATTCTCTTAGCTTTTGCTTGTCTGTAAAGGTTTTAATTTCTCCATCGAATCTGAATGAGATCCTTGCTGGGTAGAGTAATCTTGGTTGTAGTTTCTTCCCTTTAATCATGTTAAATATGTCCTGCCACTCCCTTCTGGCTTGCAGAGTTTCTGCTGAGAGATCAGCTGTTAACCTTATGGGGATTCCCTTGTGTGTTATTTGTTGTTTTTCCCTTGCTGCTTTTAATATTTGTTCTTTGTATTTAATTTTTGATAGTTTGATTAATATGTGTCTTGGCGCGTTTCTCCTTGGATTTATCCTGTATGAGACTCTCTGTGCTTCGTGGACTTGATTAAATATTTCCTTTCCCATGTTAGGGAAGTTTTCAACTATAATCTCTTCAAATATTTTTTCAGTCCTTTTCTTTTTCTTCTGGGACCACTATAATTCGAATGTTGGTGTGTTTAATTTTGCCCCAGAGGTCTCTGAGACTGTCGTCAATTCTTTTCATTCTTTTTTCTTTATTCTGCTCTGCAATAGTCATTTCCACTATTTTATCTTCCAGGTCACTTATCTGTTCTTCTGCCTAAGTTGTTCTGCTATTGATTCCTTCTAGAGAATTTTTAATTTCATTTATTGTGTTGTTCATCATTGTTTGGTTGCTCTTTAGTTCTTCTAGGTCCTTGTTAAGCGTTTCTTGTATTTTCTCCATTTTATATCCAGGATTTTGGATCATCTTTACTATCATTATTCTGAATTCTTTTTCAGATAGACTGCCTATGTCCTCTTCATTTGTTATGTCTGGTGGGTTTTTCCCTTGCTGCTCATCTGCTGTGTGTTTTTCTGTCTTCTCATTTTGCTTAACTTACTGTGTTTGGGGTCTCCTTTTCGCAGGCTGCAGGTTCATAGTTCCCTTTGTTTTTGGTGTCTGCCCCCAGTGGCTAAGGTTGGTTCAGTGGGTTGTGTATGGCTCCTGGTGGAGGGGACTGGTGCCTGTGTTCTGGTGGATGAAGCTGGATCTTGTCTTTCTGGTGGGCCGGACCACGTCCGGTGGTGTGTTTTGGGGGTGTCTGTGACCTTATTATGATTTTAGGCAGCCCCTCTGCAATTGGGTGGGGTTGTGTTCCTGTCTTGTTAGTTGTTTGGCATAGGGTGTCCAGCACTGTAGCTTGCTGGTCGTTGAGTGGAGCTGGGTCTTGGTGTTGAGATGGAGATCTCTGGGAGAGCTTTTGCCGTTTGCTATTACGTGGAGCCGGGAGGTCTCAGGTGGACCAATGTCCTGAACTTGGCTCTCCCAGCTCAGAGGCTCAGGCCTGACACTAAGCCACAACCCCAAGACCCCGTCAGCCACACGGGTCAGAAGAAAAAGGAGAAAGAAAGAACGAAAGAGAGAAGGAGAGAGAGAGAGAGAGAGAAAGAAAAGAAAAAAGTTATTAAAATAAAAAAATTATTAAAAATAAAAAAATTTAAAAGCAATAAACAAAAAGGAAAGAAGAGAGCAACCAAACCAAAAAACAAATCCACGAATGATAACAAGCATTAAAAACTATACTAAAAAAAAAAACAGAAAAGGGAAAGACAGAACCTTAGGACAAATGGTAAAAGCAAAGCTACGCAGACAAAATCACACAAAGAAGCATACACATACACACTCACAAAAAGAGTTAAAGGAAAAAAATATACATATATTGTTGCTCCCAAAATCCACCTCCTCAATTTGGGATGATTCGTTGTCTATTCAGGTATTCCGCAGATGCAGGTACATCAGGTTGATTGTGGAGCTTTAATCCGCTGCTTCTGAGGCTGCTGGGAGAGATTGCCCTTCCTCTTCTTTGTTCTCACAGCTCGCAGGGGCTCAGCTTTGGATTTGGCCCCGCCTCTGTGTGTAGGTCGCCGGAGGGCGTCTGTTCTTCGCTCAGACAGGATGGGGTTAAAGGAGCCGCTGATTCGGGGGCTCTGGCGCACTCAGGCCGGCAGGGAGGGAGGAGCACGGAGTGCGGGGCGGGCCTGCGGCGGCAAAGTCCGGCGTGACTTTGCACCAACCTGAGGCCCACAGTGCGTTCTCCCGGGGAAGTTGTCCCTGGATCCCGGGACTCTGGCAGTGGCGGGCTGCACAGGCTCCCCTGAAGGGAGGTGTGGACAGTGACCTGTGCTCGCACACAGGCTTCTTGGTAGCGGCAGCAGCAGCCTTAGCGTCTCATGCCCGTCTCTGGGGTTCGCGCTGTTAGCCGCGGCTCGCGCCCGTCTCTGGAGCTCCTTTAAGCAGTGCTCTTAATCCCCTCTCCTCGTGCACCAGGAAACCAAGAGGTAAGAAAAAGTCTCTTGCCTCTTCAGCAGGTCCAGACTTTTCCCCAGACTCCCTCCTGGCTAGCCGTGGCGCACTGGCCCCCTTCAGGCTGTGTTCACGCCGCCAACCCCAGTCCTCTCCCTGCGCTCCGACCGAAGCCCGAGCCTCAGCTCCCAGCCCCGCCCGCCCCGGCGGGGGAGCAGACAAGCCTCTCGGGCTGGTGAATGCCGGTTGGCACCGATCCTCTGTGCGGGAATCTCCCCGCTTTGCCCTCCGCACCCCTGTGGCTGCGCTCTCCTCCACGGCTCCGAAGCTCCCTCGCTCCGCCACCCACAGTCTCCGCCCGCGAAGGGGCTTCTAGTGTGTGGAACCCTTTCCTCCTTCACGGCTCCCTCCCACTGGTGCAGGTCCTGTCCCTATTCTTTTGTCTCTGTTTTTTCTTTTGCCCTACCCAGGTACGTGGGGAGTTTCTTGCCTTTTGAGAGGTCTGAGGTCTTCTGCCAGCGTTCAGTAGGTGTTCTGTAGGAGTTGTTCCACATGTAGATGTATTTGTGATGTATTTGTGGGGAGGAAGGTGACTTCCACGTCTCACTCCTCTGCCATCTTGAAGGTCTGTCCTGTAGAGTTTTTAAAATCACTGCTTTCTAAGTACTTCAGTCATCACAACTCTTCCCTTCTACACTGCCTTCCACTTTCTTCTGCGTCTTCCAGAAGAGCCAAAGGGCCAAGAACAGTGTCCACAGGCCTGTACTTTTATGATAACTATATTTTTTCTGTCCTGTTACTAGGTTTGGTTCATAGTGATTTTAGAGTTATTTTGCCTGAATTCAATTGAAACCTCATTTCGAGAGGCACACACAGGGATTGAGTCTATACATTCATTAGCTATGCAAAAAAATAAATAAATAAAGGTGGAGAATTTCAGCACTTTATCTACAAATCATGCCCCTTAGCTCTTCAGGACTGTCAGGCTTCCCCCCGAAAAGCATTCCAGGGGTTGGAAGAGATTATGGTGGGCCCCGTATAACACTCACTCAAGCCTTAGAACTTAAAAGAGTCTCTTCTCTGCTGACATGAAGCCAGGAGTGATGAGTAGACGGCACAACAGTCCATGGTGCCTGGGACGGTCCTAGAGCAGAGTCTGTGTCCCGTAAGAAATAGTGCAATTAAATTGGATGTGGTTCTTGAGGCCATGCCCCCATCAGGGCCTGTATTCTTCATCAGTTAAAATATTGAAAATAAAGGTGCGTTAGTTTGCAGGGCTGTTGTAACAAAGTACCACAGACTGGGGGAGCTTAGACAACAGAAATTTCTTCTCTCCCAGCTCTGGAGGCTGCAAGTCTGAGATCAAGGTGAGGGCAGAATTGGTTCCTTCCGAGGGCTGTGAGGGACAGTCTTCCCAGGCCCCTCTCCTTGGATTGTAGACGGTTGTATTCTCCCTGTGTTTTCACATTGTCTTCCCTTTACACAGGTCTCTGTTTCAAAATTCCCTTTTTTTTTTTTAAAAATAAGGACACCAGTCATATTGGGTTAGGGCCCACCCTAATAACCCCATTTTAAACTTCGTTACTTCTAGAAAGACCCTGTCTCCTCATAAGGTCACGTTCTGAGCTACTGGGCGTTTGGGCTCCAACACATGAAGGGTTGCATGATGGAAACAGTTGCATGATGGAAACAACCCACTGAAGTAGTTATTTGTATTCATTTGGAAAGATAAGCCATATCGTACTGAAGGAGTACAGTTTCTTATTTTTAGACAAATATAGAGGTACAGTTGGTTTCTCATTCTTCCACCTTCCACTGGTCTCTTTTTTTTTTTTCCGTTATTTTTTTTCGGTACGCGGGCCTCTCACTGTTGTGGCCTCTCCCGTTGCGGAGCACAGGCTCCAGACACGCAGGCCCAGCGGCCACGGCTCACGGGCCCAGCCGCTCCATGGCACGTGGGATCTTCCCAGACCGGGGCACGAACCCGTGTCCCCTGCATCGGCAGGCGGACTCTGAACCACTGGGCCACCAGGGAAGCCCCCACTGGTCTCTCTTGCTTACCTCGGGGAGTGCAGGCACCAGGACTGGGGCCAGGGTCAGCCGAGTGAGGCACAAAGTTGAAGGAGATGCCCCCTCTCAGTGCCGGCTGAGCACCTGCAGGAGCCTGAGGGTGGGGGTGGGGCACCTCCTTAAATCGTGGGCCCCAGGTGGGCGTCTCATTGGCCTCACACTCCATTTAGGAGACCACTGCCCAGAGCAGAGTCAGCCCTGTGCAGTACTTAGGGTAGGTTTTGCTGGTAAGGGACTGACATGCCTAATACCCACTCATCTAGAACAAGTGTGTCTCGTGATCAGCTCATTCAGTGAATGGATCCATTATGATGAGTTTGCTCAGAGCCATTTCGTCTAAAATGTCTTCACTTAATGACTAGTTAGCTTGAAATTAAAAATTAGGTTTTAACATTAAGGACAAAGGGCCCTTATGAAAAACTGGCAATTTCTTTCTTGAGAATTGTTTTCCTCAAAGGTGCAAGATTTTATACAAGATCAGAATGCGTGCTTTCTTCCCCAAAATGATTATCACTGATTAAGTGCTTACTCTGCACACAGCACTGTGAGAGGTTTTGGAGGCATGGTTCAGTCTGATCCTCACAAAGGCCTTATGGAGTAGGCAGGGAAGATTAGCTACACAGTGGCTCTACTCAGGGACAAACCAGTTGCAATAGAGGCTGGCCAAATCTTGCGTCACACCTGTGTGAATGGCTGAACATCAATTTGGAGGTGGTAATTGAGGGGATTTTCCCTCCTGACATCAAATAGGTGGCGTATTTTCCAGTACCATCAACCCGTCTTCCAACTCTCCAATACCAACTGAGTATCCTACAATTTGATTCAATTCTGAGAGTACCTGGAGTTAGCACCAGACACCACAGGCTAAAGGCTCAGTGCCACAAGACTGCCGCCCACTTCAGAGGCCAGCAGAAAGTGTCAGGTCCTCAGGTTACCCACCCTTCTGTCCACCTTGGCTTCAGAGTTGGGGGTTCCCACAATCCCCCCCTCCAGGATTCAGTAATTTGCTAGAAGGAGTCACACAACTCAGGACACTGCTGTACTTACTGTTACAGGTTCTTATAAAGGATACAAATGAACAGACGGATGGAGGTTTGTAGGTCGAGGTCCAGAAGGGTCCCGAGCACAGGAGCGTCTGTCTCCGAGGAGTCGGGGGGGGACCACCCTCTTAGCACATGGATGTGCTCACCAACTTGGAAACTCTCCGAATCCTGTCGTTTCGGGGTTTTTATGAACATTTCATCACATAGGCAAGATCAATTATGAATTCAATCTCCAGCTCTTCCTCTCCCTCCAAAGGAAGCGGGTGGGGCTGAAAGTGCCAGGCCTCTCACCCAGGCTTGGTGGTTCTGAGACCATCCTGAAGCTTTCTAGGGGTTTGCCGAGAGTCACTTCATTGGAGCAAGACATGGTCCTGTCACACTTAGCACTCAGGAAATTTAAGAGCTCTGTGCCAGGAACTGCCAACAAAGGCCGAGTGTGTTTTTTATTCTCCCACGGTAATATCCCCATTCTACAGATGTGTGACCAAAGACCATAGAGAATAGAGTGACCTTTTCTAGGTTTCTGAGGAGGGAAACCGAATCTGGCTTCCATCTTCCATCTGACGCTGCACCTCTGCTTGGATGCACTACCCTCCATGAGAGCCCTGCCCCCATGCCTTCTAGGGCCTTCTCTTGCCCATCTCCCACTCCACACTGCCCTTGAGGGGCCTGGGAACCCAGAACTCCTGCCCAAACTGGCCTGAGCATCTTTCGGGCCTACACAGGCCTCTTTCCTGCAGTCCATCTCCTTGGGCCGGTCCTGTGTGTGCTTCTCTAGGCCTGAAGGATGGCCAGCATGGCCGTGTGGACTGGAGTGTCCTGATGACTGTGTGGGGACCTTGCAAACAGGCCAGAACTGGCTTGGGAAGAGAAGAGGGTTAGGGAGCGCCCGTTTCTATTCTTGCCCCAGCCATGCAGATATGCAGGTCTTCTCTTAACCATTTTTACAGTATTGCCTCTCCAATTACAAAATGCTTATTTTCCCTTTGGCCCTGTGCACCAGTCCACACTTGATGCGGTTATAGCTAAAGCAACCCAAATCAAATACGTGTTTCTGTGTAGTAAGCCATTGGCATTTGCAAAACAAGAACGAAGAAGGGAGCGTTTCATTTTTCAAGATACCCAGTAATAAAATAATACTGGATTGTGAAATCCAAAGTCATAAACATATACATTACCAAAGGAATTTATTGCAAGAAATAGGTAGTAAAAGGGTTTTTAGATAACATGGATTCAGGTTTTGCAAGGCTTCAAGGGCAAGTAAAATAGAAAATAGAAGAGGCTCCCACAGCAATATAAAAGCATCACGTCATTCATCAATGACTGAATTTTTGAGAAATGCTCATTAGAAACACAAAAGTAAATTAGAAGTGCTCTTAAAAAAATCCATAAAAACCCCTCAGATGGCAAAAAGAACAGACACCAAATGACTGCAGAAACAGTCAAGGGTATTTGTGGAGGGAAGAGGCATGGGAAAGGAGGTAGAACTTGCATCCTTCTGGGCTTTAGGGACTTTGCTTCTTGGCTGGTCTGGTTTGGAGGACGGCAGCAGCATTCACACGCTCTGGTTAGTAAATCCCTTGAGTGGATGATGACCTGATGGTGGTGGTGGGTTAGGGTCATAGACTCTGGCTCCCTAAGGTGGAGGAGCTGGGAGGAATTTTTGTTCCCTGCCTTTCTGCCAGTGTACATGCCTCTTGTTCTTCAAGGCTTCTTGGTGGCATCGCCTTGATTCTCTGTATCACTCAGCTCTTTCCCTCCCCTAGGTATCATCCATGTCCCTCATCTGGCATTGCCACTGGCCATCTGCTCTCAGGACCTCTGGGTATCTGTGTGAATTGTTTCCCCATCTCTATCCCTGGAGGGGTAGACAAGCGACAGTGCTGCATCTGGAATCTATTTATCCCCTTCCCCACAGTTTCATCTTTATGCGTTGAAAGTGCCCCAAACTTCCCCATACAAGACATGAGACATAAACAGTTGTTATTAGGTTTATGTCTTGCTTGGTTACAGATTGAATGGCCTTTGTAACTTCTGAGATGTTTCTATGGTCTTGGATATTCAGAATGTTGATTCCATTTCATTATATTTGGAATCTCCAGCAGGCTGACAGGGTCCCACGATGTTAAGTGAGAACTCGGCTGTTCCTGAGAAGGGCTCTGAGAATCCCAGAGTCTTCTGGTTGGAGTTTCTCGGTTACTCTTCAGTTTCCAGACTCATTTTGAGGGTGGGATAAGGGTTTGAGATCATGTCTCTTAGATGGATGGAAATGGTTTGTTTGTGGGTTGGGATGAATTTCCTTTGAAATTTCTGTTGGAGTCTCCTTTTATCTCTCTAGCTAGGAAAGTTTTAAGGGGCATCTTGGTAACCCGGTTATTAAGAACGTATCGTGTATATTAGTAATTGACTGTCACAAAAATGCTGTGTAACAATATACCTCCAATCTCAGCGGTTTAAAACAAGTAGCATCTGTTCAGCTCATGAGCCTATGGGTCGGCCATGTTGGTCTTGGCTGGGCAGTTCTGGTTCTGTAGTTTGCCTCACAAGCCTGGGGATGGGTAGTCTTTCAGATGGATGATCTAGAATGGTCTGGGCTGGAGAGACTGGATGACTGGGCTTTGTCCACAGGCCTCTCATCCCCAGCACACTAGCCTGGGTGTGTTCCCATGGAGCTGGAAAGTTACAAGTGCAGACACTTGATGCCTCTTGAGACTTGGGCTGTCTTGTTCTGTTGAATGAAGCAAGTCCAATAGGCAGCCCAAAAACAAGGCTTGGGGACGCGCACCCTACTTAGTGAGAGGAACCACAGTCACATGGCAAAAGGCAGGGACCCCGGGAGGAGTGGAGAATTGGAACCATCATTTAATCTACCATAGTGTGACAGGAAAATGTAAGCAAGTTAGTCTCCCTTCTCTGTGTATCTACAACACATGAAGGCTATTTTGATTATCTATGTGTGTAATCAACTAGCCCCAAAATGAGCAGCTTCAAACAAGAACCCACTTGCTATTTCTCATAACCCTGTGCGTTGACTGGACTCAGCTGACCAGTAGTTCTCCTTTCTTGCTGTCAGCAGGGGCTGCAGTCATCTGAGAAACCACCATTCTGGAATGTCCAGGATGACTCCCTCGTGGGCCTGGCACGTGGTGCAGGTGTCAGCCGGACACCCACTTCAGGCCTCTGCCACGTGCTGCCCTGGGGCACAGGGACTGGGTTCCCAGAGGCAGGAAGGGAAAGCTTCTGGTTCTATGAAGGTCTGAGCTCAGGCCCCCAGAGCATCCCTTCTGCAGCGTTCTTTGGATCAGAGGCAGTCATTAACTCAGCTGGGCTTGGAGGGGAGGGGACAAGCTCGTGGTACGAGCAGCAGCGTGTGGGTGCAGGGGGGGAGCACTGTGTGGGTTGGGTTACCCTAGAGAGGTGCTAAAACCTACAGAGAAAGCGGTCGTTCCTGAATGTGGGGTCCTGCGTGGGGGGACTTGCTTTTGTCAGGAAACCTCCAGGATGGACCCCTCTGGGCTGAATGACCCTAGGGGCAGAGTGGTCTTTTCCTGGGGTGACTTCTGCTGCCCTGAGGAGGACGTCTCGGAGGAGTGGAAGGAATTACCCATCCACCCCGCTCCCAGAGGAGCCAGCTCTGAGAGACCTTTGTCCAGGCTGCCTGCCATCCTCTGTCCTCTCCCGTGTGCGCCAAGAGCGTGGGTGACCTTCAAGAGCTGCCCAATTCAACTTCAAGACAGTGCTTCATTCCTTGTGCATTTTTAGCAACTCTTATCCCCCAGAAGGACTTGCTTTAGACCTAGGGGGGAAATTGCCTACTTTCCAAGATCAAGACATTTGGCTATAGGAAAAAATAATGTCTAAGGTTCCAAGTTCGTCATCTTGGACAGCCAAGCTTCCCCTGATCTTGGGAGGACGCCGTGGAGCCACGTGGGGGACAGACCCACCCCACACACAGACCCGGAGGCGAAGACCTCCCGTGAGAAGCTCATCTACGTTGGAGGTGGATGTGTTTGCGCCTTGAGAGGGTCGGAAAGCCCAGAATACACATGTACTTGGGACTCGGCGAGTGCCCTGGCAGATCCCTGGAGTAATGTGTTACTTGAAAGTCAGCTTTTGTGTCTGTAGTCTTGTAATGAAGATGTGAATTTTTGTTTTGTGGTTTACTACTGCTAAGAGTCATAGGCCAGATTTACCAAGAAGAAAACACACAAAAATAATAGTTAATAAAAAAGTCATGGCCCCTAAAAATGTAAATTAGAAGAGGTATTTTCAGTGCCAGGAAACAACTGATGGCTAAGATCTACAGAGAACCAGAGTTGGATTGGGGAATGGTTCCTGGAGCCTGGAGCCCTGGGGGAGGGTCCCGAGGATGGGAGAGGTCCCCATAGGATCTAGCTATGGCCAGACCGTGGCCAAGATTGCAGGGAGCCTCAAGTGGATGGTGGGAAGGATTGGGGGCAAAATGTCCCTACTCTTCTCTCTTCCCGCCTCGTGATCTCCAGGTGGTGTCATGTTGATCAAACTTGACGGGGGCCAGAAGGTGAAGGAGCCCAGCTGAGGTAGTCTGTAGGGGTCAGCCCTGGGTGGGGGCATGAGGCAGGGGTGGAGAACCTGCGATGGGGAGGGGCAGACAGACAAGAACCAGAACGCACTGGTGCAGAATCTGAAGAAAGGAAAATTTTGGATGAAGTGTTTCTCCCTAGAGTATGGGCACCTTAATATTTCATTCATTTAAGTTTCAATTAAATTTTCAAATGAATTAAAGTATCTTCAAAATACAGGGTGAAACCTGTTAATTATGTCAAACCAAAGTTCCTTATGGGCTTTGGAGTGAGGCCAGTCTGACTTGAATCCTGGCTCTGTTGCTTGAGAATCAGGTGATCATGGACAAATTAGCAACCTCCCTGGGTGTCCACATCCCCGACCAGATGATGGGAATGTGAGCTTTCAGAGTGGTGGTCAGGGTTAAATGAGAAATGCGTGTGGAGCCCTTAGCCCCAGGGCTGCCACTTAAGCGCTCGATGACCGGTATCTGTGCTTTTTATTAAGTGCTTAATTATGAGGCTTACCAAGGTGTAGATGGCATTAGTTTCAGTAGAAAGTTCAAAAGTCCAGTTCTCTCAGTATAATAGAAAATATCATTTTGGGTGTCTCATTTCTTCCTTTAAATGATCACTCGTAGATTCTACCCTTGTAAAATGATGTGCATGAACTGAATTTGACTTGGGTTTGACGGGACTTGTCCTATTAGGGTTTTGGGGACTAAAAGTAAGTGATATTCCCAACAGGAGAGAACTGGGTTTTCTCGTCACTTCATTTACTATGCATATCTAAAGGCAAATGTTTAGTGCAGAGCTGGGGTTATTTTACCATTGGTGTGTTGTGTTCAGTCCTAATGGAAAACCAAACAAAGAAACCTGGTTGTTTATTGCTATTTGTGTTGCCCCTTTGTGTCTTCTAGCTGCCTCAGGTTCTGAACAGATGGTAACCGTGCTGGCCTCCTGAAGGACATGATTCAGACTGTCCCAGACCCGGCAGCTCATATCAAGGTAGGTTCTAGCTCGGCCAGGAAGCTGCCCTGGCTTCCTCCTTGGCTGGACGTTTGCAGATGCCTGCCCACCTGTCAGCGAATGTAAGGGTCAGCCAACCACAGCCGTGGGCCAGACCCCGTCCACCACCTGTCTTTATTCAGCCCATGAGCTAAGAAAATGCTTTTAAGTTTTTAAATGGTTGAAAAAAAATCAAAAGAAGAAGAATATTTCATAGTGCATGTAAATTATAGGAAATTTAGACTTCATTGTCCAGAAGGAGAGTTTTCCTGGGCTGCAGCCACACACTCATTTCCGTGCTGTCTAGGGCTGCTTTCACACCGTCATGGCAGAATTGAGTCCTTCCAGCAAAGAACGTAGGGTGGCAAAGCCGACGATATTTACTATCTGGTTCTTTGCAGAAAAAGATTGCTGACCCCTGAGTTAACATTGAAAACCACATCCAAATCCTCTAACTTCTGTTCTACGTTCAACTCCTTTACACTTCCTGGGGTTACCTAGGGAGAGACGAGAGGGTTTCCAGTGCTCAGCCGTGTCGTTTTATCTGGGCGTGCTGACACTTCAGCAGCTTGTCACCCCACACCTGCCCCGCCTGCTCACTGGCAGCTCTTCCTGGAGCTCTGGAGGTGAGAGAACAACAGGGAAGTGAGACTCCAGCCAAAGCAAGTCCCTGAGAGGAAGCCGGCCCATTCCTTTCAATACTCCGCGTACACATGGTTATAGCCACCGGGAGAAATGAAGTGATGGTTTTCATATACTTGACCCAAATAAAAGTTACAGAAAAAGTTGGGGCTTGAGCTACATGATCCAGATAGGCTGTCTACACCTGTGCTGATTGGTCCAGCTGTCTACATTGGCCCAACCCACTCACTACCTTGCCAGTTCTTGGCTTCCCCCATATAAATTCATTTTCCCAAATGGTCTCATCGGTTTTACTAATTTTTACTCTTTACCTAAAACATTTATTGAAAATGGAAAGTGGCTTATAAAGGAGAGGAAAGTTTATGGTATTGAAATATTTATCTTTTTTTTTTGGACTAAAATATAAAACGCCCTCCAAAATGACACGTGCACACACACATTTACATACACACATGCTTTTCAAAGGCAGTATATTTGAGAAAGTGTTATGTACCATGTACAACTCACATTCATACGTGTTTAATTTCTTTGAAAGTGGAATTAGAAGTAATAAGAGTTTAAATGCATTTTCTGACCTTTGTGGGTGTTACTGCAAGTGTCAGAGATGCGGGGAGTCCCGGGGTGTGGAGCTTTCTGAATGTCATCCAGGGACGGACAGGAGCAGATCCTCTGGGTTGACACTGTCATTTGATTTCTGTGTGATAACTGATTGGGGCATGGACATTATGTCTACAAAAATGCAAGTGGGAAAACTCCTGTGGATGTGATAAGGTCTCTTCAGAAATATCTGGAATGTGTTTGGTGAGTGTGTTTGTGCTACACACTGAGTGGGGGAGGGGACTTTTTTCTTTTAGCCTCTGTTGACCATGAAGCTGCAGGATGCAAAGAAAAGCTCTCAGGGAAAGAAGTTGATATAAGAAATATCTTCTGTAGTTCAGAGTATGAGCGACAGCAACTGAAATCCACTTTGACTGGCATTTTATTCGTAACCAACCAGAAGGAAAAGATGAATTCAGCAAGAAATTATTGCAGATTTTTAAAAGTTAATTCATCAAGTGCACACAGACACATCTGAGAAACATGATCTCTGAAAAAGTGTTTAGTAGAAATGTTCTGTATTTGATCTCAGGAATGAGCTATGTTTTTAGCTCTGATTTATTACCCTCACATTGGTTAACGTAAATATAACTGACAGATAATTTTAAGAAATGGAACCCTGAGAGTTTCTTAAAAAACAAATTTCGACTAAAATTGCTTCTGTGTCTTTTGAGGATGATTTGGTAATTTAGAGTTGCATATACTAATAGCTGATGTTGGCTTTGAGGCAGAGAGAATTGCATTAAAGACATTTGTTTCCTTGGTAAATCTATCAAATTCCACCTATTGCAATTTGAATAATTATTCCTGGACTTCCTTGTTTTTTTGTTTATGAAATTGGTGTCCTTGACAACAGTCAGGAAAATAGGTTGCCTTCCACTGTTCCCTTAAAATACCCAATTTGGGGAATTTATTCAGTAAAATTTTCTATGCTGAGAAGTTTCTGGTTGTGGGCTGAGGAATGCAGCTCTTATTTCTGGGAGAGGAAGTTCTTATAAATGACACGTGACAGGTTCCACTTGCTATGTTAATGTAGATAGTGGAAGATTTTGTCTTTGGCTCACTGCTACAGAAATGGTTTTCTCATCTGAAAAGGACTTGAATTCTCCACAGAATTGACTTCACCTGGCAGGTGTGCACGGAGACAGCCATAAAGACTTTATGTGGCCTTCGTATCCCTCCATAGGCTGACCTGGAGGAAAGAAATGTTCCTTTTTATTTAGGAAATGTATTCTGCAAAATTTCCTATAGTTCTTTTCTGCCAGAGCAAATTACTTTTACTCTTTCATATATTTAAGGAGCTGGAAATAGTTTTTAAAAAGGAAGGATGGTAAATAATTGTGAAATATTAGATATTCTTGATTTAAATAATGTAACAATTGTGGCAATTGATTTACAAAGAAAATGAACAGAACTTTAAACGTATTTCAGCTTATTCTTTATTGATGAAAATATTAAGTTATTAAGCACATTTTGATTTGTCTTTCTTTGCTGGCCCTTCCAAGTACTGTCTTATAATAGAAATTATGGTGAGTGTCACACCAGTATGCTCTGAGCTGGTTAGGCCATGTGACCATGCCTCTGCTCTGCTAAGGGGTAGCACGTTTCACTGCCAAAGATAGACCCAGACTCTTACCCCTGTTACTGAGTCCAAGTTGGAACTGCTTGCCACATGACAGGCCAGTAAATCCAGAGACAGGTTGTTGAGGGGAAGGAATAGCGACTTTATTCAGAAAGCCGGCAGACCGAGAAGATGGTGGACTAGTGTCCCAAAGAACCATCTTACCTGAGTTAGAATTCAGGCTTCTTTTATACCAAAAGGGGAGGGGGTGTGGCTGGTTGTTGCAGACTTCTTGGTGCCGGAATCCTTTGTTCTTGCAGCTGTCCACGTGGGTCTGGTCACAGTTGTCCTATCAACCTCCAACAAGACAATTGTTATTCTCTGCTTTGCAACTTTTTATCTCTATATGATTGGAAAAGTGTTACACCTTTAAAAGTCAGAGCCTTGAGAGTGGGCTCTCCTGTATATTTCAGGCTATAGGCAACGTTCTTTTACAAAAGGTGCAGAGCCAGCATGATTAAGCACAGGCAACAGAGCATAAGGGTTAGAGTTGAAAGAATGGATCTGATAGGGAGTCAGGTTGGTTCTTCTCTGTTACATCCCAAGCAGGGAAAAAAGACTAGAAAATCCATTTTACTAGGACTTGACAAAGACTTTGGTCATGAATTCTCATTCCGATGAGAATTCTCATCGGAATTCTCGATTTACATCATTGCATTTCCTCCTGAGAGCTCCATTTTCATATTTTCGTTTACTAACATTAGAGACGAAGAGGATGAGCAGAGGAGAGAGTAGTCAAGTTTCTCGCTTTAAAGAAACATCTGATTGGTACAGTTTGTAATTGTTCCCTTTGCCATTCATCAACTACCCACTTGGATTACTAGACATTTTGGAACTGGCCAAAGGAGGATGGGACTGAGAGGGGAAGGGTCTGAATTTTAGTTCTACTCCATGGATCACTGGCTGTGTGACCCAGAAATGCTGGTTCCCAAAACTCTGAGAGCTGCATGTTCTTAGGTAGTTCATATCATGGATAAGAGAGAGGGTCCTAGTGTCCTAGGACTCAATTCAAACCTGCCTTGTCGTTTACTAACTCGGTGATGCTGTACAAGTTCCTTAATCTCTCTGTGCGTTGGTTTCCTCTTGTCTGAAGTGGAGGCACCTACTTTGGCGGTTAGTGTGAGGATTCAGTGAGCTCTTACTACGGGTAACGCACCAAGACCCCGCTGAGAGCCCCTGTGGTCTGTAAAATGAGGATAACATATCCGTCTCGAGGACAGAATATTGTCGTGTCTGATATACACAGAGTGACATGGGTATGTCTTAAAAAATATTGACTTGAAGGAAAAAAATCTAAAACAGGATGTGCTCTGTGGCACAATACTATTTACACATAGGAAATCATGTACACTTCCCAAAAGACATCATGTACTTTTCATGGACACATATGTATCTAAAACATACCATGACCACATCAGAGGAGATGAGTGCATATATGGGACATGTTGGCTAGTTGCTCTGAGAGGTGGGTAGGAGATAAGGGAAATAATAGTAATAATATACAGATAATGTCAGTTCCTACTGTGGATGGGACACAGAGGGTCCTCTCCTCCACACTGGTGGTAAGTTGGTACAATACCAGTTGTGCTTTGGTACCAGTTTGGCGTTAACTTCTGAAGCTAATGGTGCTCTAGGAGGTCCACCCCTGGGACCTCTGGGTATATGCACCCCTGGGTATATGCCCTGTTGCACACAGGTGCCAGGAAACATGCATAAGCAAAAAACTAGAACAACCCAAATGCCAGGAGAACAGATAAATAACTTGTGGTCTAGCCCTCCAATGGAATACTATACAGCAGTGAAGAAAAACTACAAACATCTACCTGTGTCTGTGCATTGATGTGCATGATTCTCAAGGTTGAGTGAAAAAAAAGTCACAGAAGAATAAGTACAGTATCATACTGTATTTATCATACCGTATTTATTTAAGAATAAAGTATCATACTTTATACACAGTATGATTCCATGTATAAAGATCAAAAAAAGGCAAAACTACAAAACATATGTTGTTCATAGACACACATGTATGTGGCAAAAGGAAGAACAGAGGCACAATATGTACATAATTCAGGATAGAAATTGCCTTGTGAGGGAGGGGAGAACTTTGGAGAGGGACTCAGGGGGCGTCTGAGATCCTGGTATTGCCTGTTGTGGGCTGAGGATGCATACAAGAGCGTTTGCTTCTTATTCTTTAACTTGCACAAGTATCACATATCATATTTGTGTAAGAGTGATATTTACAGTGAAGAACGTAAGATACTAAAAGAAGAGAAAGGGAAGATCAAGGTGGGCAGCTCAAGGTGGCATGATATTTGGGAAGACACCTTCTAACTGTAAACCATTCTGCACTGCGGCAGATCGTCAGTGTTAGAGGTCGCTTCGTCCAGCGCTGGTCTAGCTGCTGAGGCGGGTGGGAGCCAGCTCTGGTCAAGTGACAGCTGGGCAGGGACTGCAGTGAGAGGCTGTGTCTCCACGGAGGCTGAGCACGAAGCTCTCCAGGCAGCTCTGGTTATTGGACTATAAATCAGCTATAGTTGATTTACAAGGTTGGGTTAATTTCTGTTGTACAGCAAAGTGATTCAGTTATCCATACACACACACACACACACATATATATTTATATTTATTTATTTATTTTTTAAAATATTCTTTTCCATTATGGTTTATCACAGGATATTGAGTATAGTTCCCTGTGCTCTACAGTAGCACCTTGTTGTTTATCCATCCTATATATACTAGTTTGCATCTGCTGACCCCAAACTCCCAATCCATCTCTCCCCCTCCCCTTGGCAACCACAGTCTGTTCTCTGTTTGTGAGTCTGTTGGTCATTTCTGAGTTGAGTGAGTCCACCCGCCTGTAGCTCTGTGGGTGGCTCCGCTACACTCTTTCGCAACAAGGAATCTCTCTCTGATTCACTCGTTCATTCATTCAGCAAACATCAAAGCCTTCCCTGTACTCGAAACAGGTTGGGAGTGTGGGTGTGGGAATAAGAGATCATAAAGGCACAGCACCTGCCATCTGGGGCACAGGACACACGTTCCCAGACACATGTTCTGGGACATACCTCACCCATCCCACCTCGTCCCGCTCCTAGCCCTGTGCTCGGCCAGCACTGCTTCTGCCTGGAGACAGCCTGCTGTCTCCAGGGTCTTCCTGGGGGGGGTCCCACGTTGCCGGGTATTTCAGGTAGAGCACACACGCGATTTGGAGTGCACTTCACGGATCTGATGGCTCCCAGGTGCAGCTCACATGCTTCCGTGTCTAGAAATGCCTGGAGTTTGTCACTGCCCTGTTGACCCTCTGTCGTCCTGAGGAGGACGCCGGGCTCAGTTCTGGTGTCCATGGCTAGCTCATCTCCAGCCCCTGTTCCCCAGGGTTTCGTGTGAGGATCAGTCACAGTTGACCACGGGGTAAACAGTTTCTCTGTTCTGGTTTCCAGTTGATTCCTTCCACTAGTGGAAAAGGACTGAAAAATCGGCTTACTCAGGATTTTTGTTTCTAATGACTTTTTTGCCTTCCTGTTCCTTTCCCCTTTAACTTTTATATTTTTTTGCCCTTTTTTAGGGTTGGGGCCAGATGGCCTAGGTTTGAAGCTTGGTGCCACTTGTTATCAGTTGCCTCAGTTTCCTCAGCTGTAAAATGGGGGTATATAGTGTACCTACCTCCTAGAATCATGAGGATTAAATTAGTTAATGTTAATGCTTTTAAAGCACTCAGAGCTGTGCCCAGCTCCCATTAACACTTATTATAACATTACCTATTATTATTAATATATTAATGTCATTAATATCATATTCATTATATAATGTATTAATATATGATGCAATATATTATATATTGTATTTTACGTTATAGTAATTATAGAATATATTCTTATATTGTTTATATATTACTGATAATATTAACATTTTATATATTTATATATAATTAATATATTATTAACATGTTATATATTAATATATTATTAATGTTATTGTTAATGATATAGCAATATATTATTATAGTACTAAAAACTAAAGCAGTTGTATAATATAAATTTATGTCATTAATATATAATATTATATATTAGCATGCTCTTACATAATAGCAGTAGAAGGAGAGAAGGAAGAAGAGGGAATATTCTGGAAACAACTGGAAAGATAATAGGGTCAGTACTTGCCAAGAAGCCAACTGCTGAACTGACTTCTTTCCCACATGATTCTGTGGCTGCCTCTCTGGAAGTAATGCTAAATATTTCTGACTATAAAAGATGCTAAACTTAAACCCCGTTTGCATTTCATAGAAGGAAGGGTCTGAAAAAGATTTAAGAAGTAGCCAGGATTAAGCACAGGGTCACTGGGAGGCCTGAGAACCCAGAAGATGAGCAGAATCCTTTTAAAATAACACGAGGCAGATACAAAAACTGCCCTGATCTGCATCCCGAGTGAGCAATTAGGTGGCTTCTGTGGCTGGTGGTGACTTATCCCATCGCCCTGGAGAAGAGTGGATCTCACTACCTAGCTCCTATGTGACTGACAGAGGACCCATTGCATTGTAAGCATTTTGCGCATCTTTGCAAATCTGATTTATAGTGGCTTTGCTTCCCGGGAAGGTGGACAGCTTATCCTTTCGATGATATACTCAACAGAGGCCAGAGTTTTCCTCCCCAAATCTGTGTACTGTGAAGATGATGTAAGCCTTTGATACGCTGCCTGTTTTTTCCTCAGTAAATCAGCTTTGATCAGATGCCGGTGGGGTTAGCACATCCCAGTAAGCCTGGCGACTGGCTGCTTAAAGCTGCCAGTTCATTTTTCTGCGAGACGGTGGCACTTAATGAAACACAGAAGAGCAAATCTGCGAAAACGCCCACGATGAATGCGTATTACTTTTTATAACCAGAAGGTAATATTTAAAAAAAGTTTCAGGACATTCCACATGGCACAACTGTGGAGACTTCTAACATCCAAGCGTCTCCCCTGCACGTATCCTAGGTGAGGTTTGATGGAGCAGGGCTGTACTTTCTGTCTCTCCCTGCTGGCTGCCTGCGCCCCTCAGGGCTGAGCCTGGTCACCTGCTGGAGGCTGTGCTCAGGGTGGGTGCAGGGGGCCGTAATGGCGTGCTCCTTCCCAAACTAGCAATGCCTCATTAAGATTCAGTGACGCTGACATTCAGGGAGGGCACCCGCCTTACCGAGAGGTGTAAACGGCGGTCAGAAGAGGTTCAGATCACTTCCCTGGAGAATGGTTAGAAGTTGTCCGTGCTTGGCTTAGAGCCCCTCTGGGGCAGTTTTCCTCCAGAAGTGGTTCTCCAAAGGTATCCTGGAATTCTAATCGAAATGCAGATTCCTGGGCTGTCTGCCAGAGCCGCTTCTCCAGTAAATTTGGGTTGGGCTCAGTGATCTTCATTTTAACAAGCACCTAAGGTGCTTGCTTAGATAATGAATAATTACTAATTATTAACCTAGCCTTACGGTAAATATTTATCAAAGCAACTGATTTTCTTTTCTGTCTACACTGGCGGCTGCATTGTTCTGCACCACTGCTCTGACTATCTGAGTCACACGTGTAAGGGTTTAGAGAACCTTATTTGGACTCGGGTTTCAGAATGCCACAGCAGGTTTCCTGGGCTCCGTGATTGGGTGTAATGAGAGTCCAGGAGAGAAGTGTCCTTCCTCCTTCTTCCGCCTAATGGGAAATGAACTAATCAAGAATTTGAATCAAGAATGTTTCAGATCAGCCCCTAGCAATTGAGTGTTTTGGAGTCGTCAGCCTCTGTGGCTGACGTCGATGTTGCCTGTGTGGCTCTGTTGGTGCATTTGGGGTTTGAGCATCGTTATCCTTGTTGCAAGACTGATGTTGGGACTGCTGATGTGGAGGAGGGGGCGTGAGCTGGAGGTGAGCTTAGTGGGGACGGTGAGTCCAGGATGCAACATGTGTGTTTTCCAATGGGCGCACCGAACGCTCTGCCTGAGTGGGGACAGGACTTAACTTACAGGTTCTCCATGGTTTAATTCCACCTTCTGCTTTTCTTCTTGTACTTTCTTTACCTTCTGACCTCAAAGTCTCATGGCTTCAGTTGTCACCTTCTGGGGACAGGGGACTCTGTTATCTCTGGCTCTGGTTTCCCTCCCGAGCTCCAGCCTCACATTTCTAGGTGCAGGCTGGACACGTCACCTGGATATGGGTACTAGTACCTTCAACTCAGCAACCAATCAGAGGAGCCATACTTACGTTGTGTGATGCCTCGAGTCTCTGGAGCATCTTCATATACTTCTGGTGCATTGAATGCAGAGCTTAGCTTGTTTGTCCAGGTCACAGAGTCCAGCCTCCTCCAAGGCCAGGTTCATTCATTGTGATATCATGTCATTTCTGGTGAACCACTTCCCTTTGGGACAAGGCAGCTCCAGAGTAATGGGTGAGCAGACAGGCTGTAGAGCTAGACTTCCTGCTTTATAATCCCCAGCATGACATTTGTTATTTGACCTTGGGCAAGTCACTGAGCACCTCTGAGCCTCAATTCTCTCATCAGTAAAATGAGAGTGGTGTCTACCTCCTAGGGTTGTAGGAAGATCAGATGAGGTGATTCATGTGAACGTCTTGGAACAGTGTCTAGTGAATAGTGGTTAGCTATCATCATCATCATCATTGTCATCATTTAAATTTTTTGTTAATTCCCCTTTTCCTTTTTTCTTCACGGCCACTTCTCCCAGTTACCAGGCTTAAAATTTAGGGCATATCTTTAACACTTTTCTCTCTTTCACTTTTCACTTTGTGTCTAATTCGTGGTACCTTTTCATAGCAGGTCTGCTTTATCTCTTGTCTCTGACTATTCTTCTGTTGCTTTTTTCCACCCAACCTTCCTTATGTGCTTGTTATCTCATGCTGCCAGGTTAATCTTCCTACAAGACGGCTTCCTTCGGCACCTCTCTGATCAGAAACCTTGATTAATTCCAGGAGTAGGAACATTTTTAAGGCTTTTGATAACAATATCTCCCCACCCAATTGTGCCCTTCTTCCTTCTCCAAGGAGTATCTGAAAATGCCATTTTATCACAATCTATTGTGATTTTTAATCTTTGCTGATTTGATGAGTGGAGTTTTATCAGAGTTATTTCATTTGGAAACTTTTGCGAGTGGTCATCTCCTCATTTGCTTATCAGCAAGTTATAATATCTCTTTTGTAATTTTTTTGGACCCATTTCAATGAAACCCTTCAACATTGCTGAGGGTATAGCGTGAACCAAACAGATAAGATCCCCGCTTGCATGAAGCTTACATTCTAGGGGGTAAGATAGATGAAGCTCAAATATATATAGTATATTACCAGCATTACAGCATTACAACCAGCATTACAACATGTGTGTGTGTGTGTGTGTGTGTGTGTGTGTGTATTTTAAAATGCTGGTTATGGTTCTTTAGAATAAACGTAAAGTAAGCAAGAGGTCATCAAGAGAGTGTTGGAGGGGAGAGGCGCCATTTCGCCCAGGAGATTAAGGAAGGTTTTGGGGAAGAGCTGAAATTCAGAGAGAGACCTGAGGGAAGTGGTCATCAGATCGGGGAATTGTGTGCCAGAGAGAGGGGATAGCACATGCAAAGGCCATTAGGCTGGAGCCTGCTTGGCATGTCCAAGGAACAGCAGGGAGATTGGGGCTGGTGTAGAGTAAGGGTGAGGCCATGTGTTAAGTTCTGATATGCAAGGACAGGGACTTTTACATTGTATTCTGCATGTCGGGGGACTGGGGACCATTGGGGGCTTTTAAGTAGAATGGGCGACGTGATCTGATTGCAGGTTTTTGATTTTGTAAACAGCTTCATTGAAGTATAATATAATGTACATTGGTTGAGTCGTTTGCATTATGAGTCATTGGCCTGTATTTCAGGCTGGGTGCCTAACGAGCTCATCTGGAGACCAAGGTACAGAAGAGCCTTAGGGTTGAGCTTTGAGTCCCTGCAACACACAGAGGTTGGGAAGAGGGATTTGCATGGAGTGGACAAAAGCCACATTGGACTGGGTTCAAACCCAAAAGGGAGAATGAATAAGTGCAGACAGCTCATGCAGGCGACTCTTTTCAGGGATTTAGGAGGTTTCGTTCTTTCCTCAACAGCTTGTATACATTATACTTTAATGATATCTACCTCGAGCTATGTCATATTTGTCATACAGGTTGGTTTCGATGTTTATTCTGCCTTTTAATTTTTACCTCCATGAGAGAAATATTTTTATTTGCTTACACCTCTAGATGTTCTTCTTTGCTATCTTTCCCTTTGCTTTACAATCTAAAAAGTGCCTATCTATTTTTCTTGCTTTTACTCTTGTGTATTTCCCAGTTTTCTATACGACTTCTTTAATAGAAATAAAAGAAAATGTATATTATTTTAAAAACCACCAAGAAAGTTGTTCAGGGTTCACAGAAGACACGCAGAATTGCTGCCAGCATCAAAGCCAGGGTCTTGAGTTCTGTGTTCTGTGCACAAGGAACCCAGCCTAACTTTGCAGCAACTTTTTTCTGCTAGTTTCTCCTGGAGGGTAGGATAATCAAAATATAATATTTAACAGCTGGCATGGGCACACCAGTCGGAATGGGGCAGACCAACCAGAAGAGATCACGGTTGGAAACACCTGGTGCCCCTACCGAAGTGTTTCTATCCTTCCTCTGAGTGCCCACGTGCCAGGGCACTGAACCTCTTCCTCCAGGCTCTTCTGGCCTCTTGCTTTTGTTTTCATCCTCCAAATCTTGACATTTGCTCCTTGACATTTGGAGAGAGGAGCGGGTATTCACCATATATTGATTATTTTTGTGCCTGTTTTCTTTGCGTGTAGACTGTACATTACTTAAAGTGATCCTATAATCACGTGTCTTTCATGGTACCCTGTGCCTGCTAGATCCTTAACATAGAGGTGTTGATGGAACTGAATAAGCGGTGGTCACAGGGGAGCGAGAGTGATCCAGGGACTTTGTTCTGTTCTGGGACCGATGGCCCAGCTCAGTGCTCACCTACTCTTCACCCTTCTCTCTCCTCCTTTGCAGGTATGGTTGTAACCACACAGCCCATTTGCAGAAGAGACAATGTGTTCTCAAGGGCAGTGTGTCTTAACTTTTATTTGTATAGTTTTATATATGTAACTTTATGAGGTTTTTTTAAGAACGGTTTTAGGTTCACAGCAAAATTGAGCAAAGTACCCTCTCTTCCCACACACCCACAGCCCCTCCCACTGTCAACATGCCCCACTAATGTGCATTTGTTAACAGCTGATGCACCTGCGCTGACACGTCATCATCACCCAGACTCCAAAGTTTATGTTAGGGTTCACTCTTGGTGCTGTATATTCTGTGGCCTTGGACCCACGTATAATGACATGTTTCTATCACTGTAGTTTCATACAGAGTGTTTTCACTGCCGTAAAAACCTCTGTGCTCTGCCTGTTCATCCCTTCCCTCCCTTCCAAACCCCACCCCATCCCTGGCAACCACTGATCTTTTTACAGTTTCCATAGTCTTGTGGTTTCCAGAATGTCATAAAGTTGCCATCATACAGTATATAGCCTTTGCAGACTGGCTTTTTTCACTTAGTGCTATGTGTTTACGTTTCTTCTAAGTCCTGTCATAGCCTGATAGCTCATCTTACCTTTTCTGAATCTTAGAACTCTTTAAAAATTCGGTAAATGCTATATATTTTCCCCTCGGGGTGAGCGCACACACACACACACACACACACACACACACACACTCTTATATGCTCACAGATCTATTTCAGCACCCGTGCCCCCCAGCCCCCTGAATCAGGCCCAGGGATCCCAGGTTGGGAGCCCTGGGCTGGCAATGGAAACCCCATTGGACGCAGTTGATAAAACTGAAAATAAATTTTCATTTGCACCTAAGTGGCCTGCCAGAAAATGTGTTGCCTCTTGAAGTTAGTGGAATGACAGAGCTTCTTTGAACAAAGCTTGTTTCGAGGCACATTCTTGGTCTAAATTCAGTTCAGATGACAGATCCTCATTCTGCAGTTTTGTGTTCTAGAGCAAAGCCTTTCAAACTTTCATGTGCACAGGAGTCACCTGGAGACCAGGATGGATGGGCCTTGAGATGCTGCACTTCAAACAAGGCCTCTGCTGGTGCCGCTGGCCCAAGGACCAGCATTTTTACAGCAAGGCCCTGAAGCCCTGGTTTTCAAACTACAGGTCAAGACCCATGTGTGGAAGTGAGTCAAAGCCAGTATTAACAAAAGGAAATGGAATGGGATGGAATAGGATGGAAACTATCAGGGTGTGTTGCATATAGAAAGGAAAAGTATTCTTTGGGAAAACCTTGTTAGTTATGTATGCGTAGGTACGTATACTGGCTTGTGTTATGTAACATGATTTTTTGCTCTGGGTACATTTGGAAAACAGTCCTCAAGATTTCTGTGGTATAAGAAATGAGGGGGAAGCACCTCCCTAGTCGTTTCATCCGAAAAAATAGTGGGTTTGCAAGCATAAAATTGCACATGTGTCTCCATAGATTTTGCTGCTCTGATTCTGGTATCCAGATGTTGGGATTTATCCCAAAGCAGGAACTGTAAATAGCAGAGAAAGTTTTTTTTTTTTTTTAATTTTAAAGATCAAATTCCAGGGTTAAATGAAAATCCTGGTTGTGTTTGGCTTAATTGAGAGTACATGTTACTTTTGAGAATGTACTTTAAAAAAGTAACCAAATTGAACCGAAGCATGGATATTAATTTTTTAGTGATTCTTTGTGGATTTTCTGAGAAGTGCTGTTCATTTGCATTCTACATGAACTGCTAATCTGCTGCTATTATCAGTATCCAAAAATAAACAATAACACCAATTTATATGGACCTCCAAATTAGCCCCATAAAATTTTATGGTAGTGGTATTATTGCTCCAACTCAGTTTGAAGCTGACAGAAGTATATAACTCTAACCACGTGATTCTCATATCCTTTGTTTTAAAACCCAAGTTTAAAATGTCTTTATGTTTAAGTGTATCATCACAAATTAAAAGGGTATGACTAAAGTAACAGTCAAAAATAAGTCAAAATTTTGATGACTTATGTTGTTTGAAAAGCCCACAATTCAAATTCTTACTTTCCATTATTATTTGAAAAAAAGTCATGCAGATTTCCCTATTTCCGTACACATTACAGAAGGGGTCAGGAGCCTGCAGGTGAAAGGAGAGGTGATGAGTGAGTTTCCTGTTTGGCCATCAGGGGAGGTTGTCCGGGAAGAATTATACATAAAATAGGCAATATTAGCAATGAACAGAGGCATCAAGAACAAAAACAGAACCAAAGAAAAGATATTTTTGTCTTTTGAATAATTTGAACAATATGCTGCTGTTCTTATTCCTTAGTCTTTAAGAATGGAAAATTCACACATATTCAATAAAAGGACTTAAAAAAACCCTTACTTTATTCCTCAAAAGTGACATTAAAAAAAATTAAAATGAGGATTTACTGTATAGCACAGGGAACTATATTCAATATCTTGCAATAACCTATGGTGGAAAAGAATCTGAAAATATATATATGAATCACTGCTGTACACTTGAAACTAACACAATACTGTAAATTAACTATACTTCAATTTAAAAAAAATGTAGGGCAGTGCTCTGATACTACTAGTTTATCAAGTTTACAGTCATTTTTCCAAAGTGACTTTGATCTTAGGGCTGTTGAAATAAAATGGATTGATAATCAATAAAAACAAGACAAAACAGGGGCTTCCCTGGTGGCGCAGTGGTTGAGAGTCCGCCTGCCGATGCAGGGGACACGGGTTGGTGCCCCGGTCCGGAAGATGCCACATGCCGCGGAGCGGCTGGGCCCGTGAGCCATGGCCGCCGAGCCTGCGCATCCGGAGCCTGTGCTCCACAACGGGAGAGGCCACAGCAGTGAGAGGCCCGCGTACCGCAAAAAAAAACAAAAACAAAAACAAAAAAAACAAGACAAAACAAAACAAAAAACCTTCTGTGACATCAGACATACCTGGTGAAGAAATGTGGCTAAGAATAAGAAAAAAATGACGCAAGTATTGTTTTGTTTTTCTTTTTTCCCCAGCTTTATTGAGATACAATTGGTATGTAACATTGTGTCAGTTTAAGGTGTACAAAGAGAGGATTTGCTACAGGTACATGTTGTGAAGTGATTGCTATAATAGGGTTAGTTAATGTCTCCATCACCTCACAGAATTCTCTCTTTTCTCCTTGGTGGTGAGAACATTTAAGATCTACTCTCTTAGCAACTTTCAAGTGTACAGTACAGTGTTGTTAGTCATGCTGTCCATTAGATCCCAGAATTTACTCACCTTATAACTGGAAGTTTGTACCCCTTGACCAGCATCTTCCCATTTCCCTCACCCCGACCCCCTGACAGCCAGCATTCTACTCTTGGTTTCTGTGAGTTTGGGCTTTTTTAGATTCCATGTTTAAATGAAATCACACAGTATTTGTCTTTCTCTATCTGATTTATTTCACTTAACCTAATGCCCTCCCAGGTTTTTTCTTTTAAATGCATTTTACAGTATTAAAATATGTGTCTTAGAAAACCTTTTGATTGATATGATGTAAATCACTTGAAGGATTTAGTAAGTATCTGCTATTATTTTTGCATCAAATAACAGTATTTAGATTTACCTGAACATGTAAAAGCATGTTACGTGCAGTCCTAATTACTTTGTGTCATTATGACAATAACAACATTTCAATCATCGGTTTACTCACTGACGATTGAAATTTGTGATGCTTGTTTATTCCCTTTGAAATGGCCAAATAACATGGTTAATGGGAATTGCATGAAATAGTTTTTTGGTATGAAATGATATAATTTTTTTAAGTTGGTTTACACTGTTGTGTTAATTTCTGCTGTGCAGCAAAGTGACTCAGTTATACACATGTATATATTCTTTTTTTATATTCTTTTCCACTATGGTTTATCCCAGGATATTGGATATAGTTCCCTATGCTATACAGTAGAACCTTGTTGTTTATCCATTCTATATTTAGTAGTTTACAGCATGAAATTTTAATTTCCGGAAAGTTGATCTCTGGACTGGGGCGTGGAAAGTCACTTTCCACTGGTATTGGTTTTAGGAGCATTGTGTTAGTTGGGTTCCCTGGGAAGCAGATGTTGGGACAGAATTAGGAACGCATGAAGTTTATTTGAGGGGGAGGGTGCTCCTGTGAACGGTAAAAGGAGGATGAAGCAGGATTCGGCAGAAACAGCCTCAGCCCAGATGCAGATTGGACAGTTTGACTGGCCCAGTGGGAAGCTCTGGAGCAGACATTGCCTTTGGTGCAGTCCAGTGATGGGCAGAAATGGCCAGGCTCTTGCACCCCACTGGGTTCGGTTATTGGCTCTGGTGTCTGAGATGAGGCAGAGTGGGTGAGAGCAGCTGGAGGCTGTTCAGGTTCTTTCCTGAAGGGAGATCTGAGGCGCACACCTCTGGGGCTGCCACAAGCATCTGCAGAAGCAAGAGCAGGAAGTAGTCACCTGCTTTGCAAAGCCCGGCGGAGTCATCATTTGCTTGACATTGTTACTCCATCCTTTTTCCTTTTTTGTGGGGTGCAAACTTACCGTTTGCGGAAATATCTTCTGCTGAATAGCAGGTGCCCTTCGTTCACAAAATCTACGTGATTTTCACAGCACGGATAGCCTCTTGTCCGTAGTACTTGGATCGGGGCACTTCACTGCTGGGCAGTTCCACCATTTATCCAGTACCACCATGATGGAAAATCAGAATGCTTAGAGAAATAGATGATTTAAAAAAAGTCCTTTTTGACTATTAATGCTATTGTTTGGATGTTTCTTGGGTTTAGACCTCTGGATAAACAGTTTTTTACTCTGTTGTATTATTTGCCTCTTCAGTTACAATTCAGAGTTGACATTAAATTTCTCTTTGGGCTTTTGGTTAAGTCATTTATTTGGTTCCTCAGATCCCAAGTCTAAACACCCGAATCATGTTGACCATTCTGTAACCTTTTGCCCCCCAACAGTTAAGCCTAGTAATTGGGGCTTTATTCTAATGCTACCTTGGGCCTGGGTTGCCCCCCTGTGATCTTCAGTGCTTGAAATGAAATGAGATTCAAGGAGAGGGAGTTGATTTCCTACCAAGTATGGTGCTAGAAAGCAGAAAGGTCCCCTCACATGTGGAGAAAAAGGAACCCTCCTACCGTTGGTGGGAATGTAAATTGGTGCAGCCACTATGGAGAACAGTATGGAGGTTCCTTAAAAAACTAAACATAGAACTACCATATGATCCTGCAATCCCAGTCCTGGGCATATCCAGAGAAATCTATAATTTGAAAAGATACATGCACCCCACTGTTCATAGCAGCACTATTTATAATAGCCAAGACATGGAAGCAACCTAAGTGTCCATCAGTAGACTAATGGATAAAAAAGATGTGGTATACACACACACACACACACACACACACACACATACACACACACACACACAATGGAATACTACTCAGCCATAAAAAGATTGAAATAATGCCATCTGCAACAACATGGATGGACCTAGAGATTATCATACTAAGTGAAATAAGCCATACAGAAAAAGACAAATACCATATGATATCACTTACACGTGGAATCTAAAAAAAAAAAAAAAAGATACAAATGAACTTATTTACAAAACAGAAATAGACTCGCAGACATAGAAAACAAACTTATGGTTCCCAAGGGGAAAGGCGGAGGGGGGGATAAATTAGGAGTTTGGAAGAACACATACACACACCTGTATATAAAATAGATAATCACAAGGACCTACTGTAGAGCACAGGGAACTACACTTAATATCTTATAATAACCTATTATTATAGGTTATTATAATAAGGGAAAAGAATTATAGGTTATTATATAAGGGAAAAGAATCTGAGAAAGAATATATATATCTCTGCGTCACTTTGCCGTACACCTAAAACTAACATGATATTGTAAATAAACTGTAAAATAAAAAAAAAAAAAGAAAGGTCTCCCCTCACATGTGGGCACCAGGAGGCAGCTCTACCCATGTTTTTGCCAGGCTCCTGCCCCAGCCTTTTGCTGCTACCAGATTTGGGAATTTCTGGACCAGAAAAAAAATTGGGGGAGGCTACTCACATGGGTTTCCTTGTTCTACTCCTGATGTTTCCACACAAGGCTCCTTCTGGGCTTCCTCATGCAAGGTCTGTGGCTTCAATGCTGGCCAAAGCTTTCTCTCTACTGTGGGGCATCTATCGATAGCCTTCATCCCTGTGGCACTTTGTTTGTCCTGTGTCCCCGTAGGAGACTGAATCTTGATCTCTCTTCTCTTTCTTGGCTGTCTAACATTTTCTTTACATTCTGATTATCCAGTCAATAATTTTGGTATTATTTTGTATGTTTCCCTCCATCTTGATGAAGGACCTTGTACATTTCTCACCTTCCCCTATGTTGATGGTTAAGCTGTTTACAAATACTGCCATCATGCTTCATTTCTTTTAGATGTGCCTTAATGTTTTTAGTTTATTCATTGGAGTCATTTACTTTCCCTTTCATTTTGCAGTGTAATTTTTGTCACCTCTGTGTGTGGTAAATAGATCCGGGAGGTTTCTTCATGTCTTACTTTTGGTGTACTTAAAGCCACTTTCTTTATTGATATATTTTGAAAAATAAAGCTCCTGAGGAAGGGCTATTCCAGGCTGCAGGAATGTTGGAGCGACATTAAACACCACTTTATCTTCTATTTCCATGCCTTCACTATTTACCATTTGAGGATTTGGAGAGTGATACCATTTTTATGAATGAGCTGGACTCAGTAAAGTGTGCATAAAACCTTACTTTTCTCGGACTTCCCTGGTGGCGCAGTGGTTAAAAATCCGCCTGCCAATGCAGGGGACACGGGTTCGAGCCCTGGTCCGGGAAGATCCCACATACTGCAGAGCAGCTAAGCCTGTGCACCACAACTACTGAGCCTGTGCTCTAGAGCCCGCGAGCCACAGCTACTGAAGCCCACGTGCCTAGAGCCTGTGCTTCGCAACAAGAGAAGCCACCACAATGAGAAGCCCGCGCACCGCAACGAAGAATAATCCCCACTCGCTGCAACTAGAGAAAGCCCGCACAGCAACGAAGACCCAGCGCAGCCAAAATAAATAAATAAAACCCTACTTTTCTCACCACTGCTCCTTCCCACCTGCTTAGGGTAAAAATCCTCTTCTCTCAGATGATACGTCAGATGCATCCAGAGTTTTTATAATCACTTACAATTGTTAATACACAATTTTATTTTCAGGTATTGAGAAATACAGTTAATTTCTTTTTTTTTTTTGGCCACGTTGCATGGCATGTGGGATCTTAATTCCCTGACCAGGGCCCGTGCTCCCTGCAGTGGAAGTACAGAGTCTGAATCATTGGACCGCCAGGGAAGTCCTGGGAAATCCAGTTAATTCTTAAACATACTTCAATCTCCTATTCAGTTTGAGGTTTGTTGCCCTCTTTGGTTCTGACCTGTTTCAGGGTGAGAAACTTCAGAGTGGAAGCAGGGTGTGGTCAGTCCCCTCTTGTCCCATCTTACTTGCCCACTTCTCCTGTCATCTCCTTCCTCCTCCTGTGCCTGTGAAATCAGTGATGGGCTGAGTTCACCAGACCAGGTTTAGGGCAACTCTAAACATGTTGTAACTCAGTAGTCTTGTCCCTCACTTTATAATGAGGGCCTCTGCTGCAAGTCTGAGACCAAAACTCTTAAGTTCCACCAGGAACTTAATGTCCTGCTCCAGTTAAAAAAGAAAACATGGTAAAGTTAAATATAAAATGCCAGTTGCCAATAGCATATGTCAAACAATTCCAAGCCATAGAGAATTTTAAAAAAATTTATTCACTTCTTGACACACAAGGAAAACCTTGTACATCTCGCCAGTCTCAGTTAATTCTGCATCTTTAGGAGCAAAGAAGAAAGGTCAATATGCAGATGGTGGGTAGGCGTGCATCTTTATGGAACAGTCTCCCCAAAAGACATACTTTAGAACATTCTGAGAGTCTTCTGAGGAAACAAGGGAAATTGTCCACAACACGTATTGTTTTTCTCATGTGGCTAGGATTTAATCTTCACCTTGAAGAGCTTTTCCATGTAAATTGTCACTCTGCTGTTTTTGCTGGTTACCCGAGACTACTAAGTTGTTAAACATTTAACCATTATTATTTTTTAAAATAGTAGCTTTTTCTCAAGCTAGTATATCTTGGGTCATTGATCCTCACAGACCCCTAAAACCCCCAGTGTGGCCCTAGAAATATGGGAGATGTCTCCTAATAGCAGGTGACACAAAGTCTTACCAATCCACTTGCAACTTGGAGGTACACCATCAAAGTGAAAACCAGCAGGGATTATATAACTTTACAGATCTTTATGTACCGGATCTTTTAATTTTATTCTAAAACAGCATATTGCACTATTGAAATTCAATATGGAAATGTTTCCTTTGGTTTTAAATAAAGTGTTCAGAAATGCATAAGTTAGCAACTAAAAATAAAGTCCCAAATTTCTCATTTTTCCATAGTTATCAGAGAGATTTAACACTTTTCTTGGCACTTCAGGGAATGTCATCCATGACATCACTGGTACCAGGTCACAGAAACAGAACTTCCTCTTCATGAGCACCTATAGCTTTGAGTGGCTGAATACATGTTCTTTGTGAGTGTTCAAGTGCAGAGTCACAAAGCATGGGATGCGGTTGAGTGGGATGCGGTTGAGTGGCGTGTGCAGGAAGAGCCTGTCACTCTGCTGGGGGTGCTGGGCAGGAGTGAGGGGCTACCTCAGAGTTAATTGGGGAATACTGACAGCTCTAACGAATCCCCAGATTTCATTGGTCCAACAAAAATGTTTATTTCTCACTCAGTCCAGTTCAGGGGTACCTGGTGTGGTGGCTCTCCTGGTATCTTTTTTGTGAGCAGTGACTCAGGGATCCAGCCTTTTTCCCTCCCAGCCTCTGACTAGACTTTGCTCTTCTCAGTGTCCCCAGAAGCCTTTCCATTCAGCCACTGGGTGGGAAAGAGAATGGCGGATTGAGTGTAGGAGCGTTTCATAGATCAGACTTCCATCCACTTCCCATTGGCTAGAATCAGTCACATGACCACACCTGACTGCAAAGGAGGCTGGGAAATAGTCTACCTGGGTCCCCAGGAGGAAAAGGGACATTAGCAAATGCTTAGCCAGTTTCTCCTGTGCCCGCAAAGTGTCATGGAAACCTGATTGAATCATAGAGGAGCTGCAGGTCCATATGTGGCTTTCTTTTCTTCCTGTCTGTCTCCTTCTATGGTTACAAAATAAATGTCTTTTTGTTCTTTTCTCTCACGACAAAACTCTATATGTCATTGTGAACAACTTACAAAGATAAAATAATTATATAAAAACCCACCAACTCAGATACCCACAGTTAATGTTTTGATGGACCTCTTTCCAGTCTATTTTTTCATGAACAAAATGAGATATAATTATTTTTGCCAAAAACGGGACATAGTAAATATTTTTTGAAACTGCTCTTCTATCATCCATAGATATTGCATTGATGGTTTTGCATGTCCTAAATACTGTTTAGGACCTTATGGAATTTCTATGCATATTGCATAAATTCTGAACTAAATATTTATTGATGCGTTTTTTTGTTATTTTTTTTTTCGGTACACGGGCTTCTCACTGTTGTGGCTGCTCCCGTTGCGGAGCACAGGCTCCACACGCGCAGGCTCAGCGGCCATGGCTCACGGGCCCAGCCGCTCTGTGGCATGTGGGATCTTCCCGGACTGGGGCACGAACCTGTGTCCCCAGCATCGGCAGGTGGACTCTCAACCACTGTGCCACCAGGGAAGCCCTGTTGATGCATTTTTAGGCATCAAATTTTGGCTCTTACATGTGCTGTGTTGAATATCCTGTATCTTTCCTTAGACCTATGATAACTTTTTAAAGTTGCAATCATAGAAGTGGAATTGCTAAGTCAAAAATACACAAAATTCTAGTATTTTACAGGAATTTCCAAGTTGCCATTTGAAGACTTGTACCAGCTTAAGCATGCACCGGTATATGAGTACTTTTTTCCCTCAATGCTTGCCAATATTTATTAAATCTTTCTAACTTGACAATGTAAATGGCAAAAATTGATATGCCATTTTGTTTTCACTTTAATATTTTTTCTAAAATGTTTATTGGCCATTCATACTTCTTCATATCCCTTGCCCATTTTTTTCCATGTGGCCTTGAATATTTCTTCTGCAGTTCCTCAAATATCTTGCCAGTGTCTATTGCTGTAGACAGGCAATAAACATTTGTTAAATGAACAAAGGAAAGTGGGAAGGTTTTTTTTTATATGTTTAGGATGTTAAAAAGCTGTCACAGGTAGTTCAAATATTTTCCCCAGGTGGTTGAAAATTTTCTAATTTTTTTACAAAGAATATATATATTTTTTATCATCGAGAATGAACAAAACTATTTGCTTTTTAATTTAGTCTTTTTTAACATACAGAGTATCTTAATTCTTTTAAATGTAGTTTAATCTATCAGTGTTTTCCTTTATGGACTCTGTTAGTTCATCATGACAGAGGCTGTACCCACCCACCCTAAATTATACAAATGTTTATCTTTTAAAAATTTCTTTTTTAATGGCTTAATTTTTAGTATTTACACCTCTCATCAATTTGGATCTTAGATATATAAGGTAGCTTTTTAAAAAATAAATGATTGTCTCAGTGCTATTTATTGAATAACTCGTTTTAACCTAAGTGTTGTCCCCTTTCCTCCTAAATTCTTACGGGTACAGAGGTTTGTTTCCAGATTTTGTAGTTTGTTTAATTAACCCGTTAATTGTATGTTAATTCCTGACTGCTGGCCTTGCTGATTCCTCTACCTCCTATTTCTTACGTCACACACTTTGTGTGAAACTGAGTCCCATTTGCAGTGGCCCATCTCTGGCCAGTTGTATCACTAGGCATAGTCTCTGCGTCCTCAGTTTCTCCAAGTCAGCAGCTCACACGGTAGACGGTACACCGTGCGCGTCGAAGCCCATCCCGGTGGCCTCTGCGCATCCCCTCCTGCCGAGACCCTCAGCCCCCTGCCCTGCCTCCACGCCACGTCGGCGGCTGCTTCCACCGGCAGGAGCCGGCCAGCTCCGGTACTGCTGAGCCTTCCGCCGCGTTGTTGAGCAACCAAGTGCAAGGGATTCCGGATCCTCTTGCCATTTCTGCCCTTAAATGAAGCACCCCATACGGGCCGTAGTATCTGACTTTGGGAGTGGTAACTCTGACTAATGGCACACAAAATGCAGAAATAACATAGGCAAGTAAAGTCCCTCCTCCCTCCCTCGCGTTTGCTCTCACGAGGCAGGGTTTCTCCTACAACCTGCCACAAGGCATCCGCAGGTCTCCGCGGAGGCTGCTGTCTCTGTCCGTGGCTCATTGTGCAGCCGGCAGTCACGGGGCACCTTGCCTTGCTCCCCGTGCCTCCCTCTCCCCCTGCTTCCGTTCCCCTCACTCTCCCCGCCCTGGGTTTGCACCTCCAAAATGAAGCAACAGCGCTTTGGCTTCGCTTCAGGCTAAGCGTTCTAAGAAATCCAGGCTAAAACACCCTGTACGAACAAACATTACTTCTGGCATGTTTTCTTCTCTATACTTTTTTTTCCCATGAAAATAAATATATGCACACAAACTAGCCCTTTTCGAAAGACTCATCTCCCATGAGATTGTCCTGTTATACAACTAAAGAAGTCATGAGTGTGAAACAATCCTTAGCAGTCACTCCACTGTGCCTTACTCTGTGTGTGTGTGAGTGAGAGAGAGAGACAGAGAGGGAAAGAGAGAGACATCAAATCACAGAAAAGCTTATTGAACGTCTAGACTAGGGGAGCCTAAGCTTTACTAGGTGGAGACACGTTTTTAGTTGTAGATTTTTGTAAGCAGCTAAACTAGCTGCTTGGATATGTCCCTGTCTAGGCTGCACAGCTGGTTAATGTTAGGACGTGCAATAGAGCATCGTCTTAGAACTTCTCTAATACTCTTAAGGAGCTGTCACATGATGCTTTTAACACACTGGTTTGCAACCTGAGATACCAAGAGATCCTCTAGGGAGCATTAAAAAATGCCTGTGCCTGGGCCCTATCCCTGGTGATTCTGATTTCATTGGGCAGGAGTATAGGCTTGTCTGTCTTTTAAAAAATGCCTCCAGGTGATCCTAATGTGCTTCCACACCACTGTTCTAAATAGTAACCATAAAAAGTACTGTTCCAAAGTCATGCTATGTTGAGTTTTAAAAAATTATCATTTAATTTTCCTTTAACAATTCTTATGAGAATGGTCTCTGTTCAGGGGAAGCAAATTTAGGCATCTCAGAAGGGTTGCCTGCATTGGTTTAAGAGGCTTTATTTTTTAACATAAGTTAAAACATTAAATGAATAATGAATAACTGTCAAGTTATATATGGTGTCACAATTTTTAGAATAAGCTGTCGTAGATCTCTTGATGGCTTGAGTCCAAAACCAGGTGGGATATGGTCCTCACTGAGATACTCAGAGATTCCTCAGGGAGACAGGAGGGGCATCTTTTGCTAGATTTTGCTTTCACTGAGCTGCCATCAGGTGCAATTTGTGTCTGTCTAGCTCTTCCACTTTTTTAGACCTTAAGGGCTGGAGGAAGACCTGGAGAATGATGTGGCAACATTTTTTGGAGAAAAATATTATCATACATCTCAAAGTCATTTTGATGCAGAACAATTATGATTGCATAATTTTAGATATCTTAAATACTTTCCTGCTTAGAATCTATGTGTTGAATTAGACAAGAAGTAAAGGATTATGTCATGTTTTGTGCATTTTGTGCTTTTTATTACACATGATTGTACCTTACACATTAAAAATTGCCTCTAATTAAATAACAATGGTGCAGTCTTACAGATGCTGGCTGGGGTAACAAAGGTTTTGGTGTTGGGCTGTTCCTGGCCTGTTAGATTCATGGAGGTATTTCAAGGGCCAAGAGTGTAACTGAATGGGATGAGGGCACTGTTTGTCTTTCTTTTGTAAAGGTATGTGGTGATAGCTGCATTTATTTTGCCTATGGAATGCAAGTCAATTTCCACAGAGTAAATAAAACAAACAAAGCAAAACAAAAAACATCCACGAGCCAGCACAATCTGAGTGGCATTTTGGCACTAAGGGCAGACGTTGCCTGGGATCTAGCTGTCCTCTTTCAGAGTTAAAAGCTCACTGTTCACTTTGGCTTCTCTCTTGTTCATTGCTAGGAGAATCACTTCCAGGGGTCCCAGATCGTGGCTCCATTCCCACTGAGAGGTAGCCTTTCCTCTTGTTTTTTTAAGAATAAGTTTGATACCCTCTTCCTTTTAGTGCATTGATAGTGGAGTTTGTAATGTCACATACAGTCAAACATGTACCGATGGTCAGCCAGGCTAATCTTATGTGCGTGCAGAATATATATATATATAACTTAATTCCAAATATTTTAGCAAGAATAAAGCCATAGCCACATACGTGGGAAGCTGAATATTAATGATAAATCAGGGCATTTGAGGTCGAGAAGATGGCAGAAAATCCACGTCTCTTCATTTATCCCTGTGAACTGGCTTAGAAATTATGCAGGACAGACTAGACCAAATAGATGGGAAATTCCCTGGGTCTCCCTTAGATTCTTCCTTATTCCAACACCCTAGCTCATACTCCCAACGCAAAGGAAATTCTAAGAAGCAATTCTACAGAAAGGCAGACTGCCTGCAGACAGGTAAAATCACCTTCGAGGCCGAGGAGAGGAATATTATTCCTAATGGATGTCAGCTGGGTAGCGAACCACTTCATGTATCCACCCAAACGAGAAATAAATCATCATTGATTCATTTTGCCAGACCCTAAACGTGTTTGGATTAACCTGGACACCATTCTTATTCTTCAGAAACGTCCAGCTGAGGGAGGGAGCTCGACAGGGAGACGGATAACCAAGGTCGGCAGGAAGCTTGACCTTGGCATTCTGCACTGCCCACTCAAAGTTTCCCCAGAAGATGTGCAGTTGTTTCCGGGAAGTTGAATCCAGGAGCTGGTACCTCTAATGAGCATCATTCAAGCATCTCTGTGGTGGCTGCGGGCTGGGTCTGGACGAAGTTGTTTCTTAGTGCCACCCCCAGAGGAGGACCTCATTGTGTTTCTGTTGATGGGGACACAGAGATTAGGAGGAAAAAGACGTTGGCCCCAGAGTAGAGCTGTTGAAAACTGTATATCACAGAATGGGAAAAATGTATTCTCTTAGGAGTGTGGGCACTTGTGCCAGCTCCTGGAAGTGAGCTCATATCACAAGACTGTGATAGCGGCAAAGACGTATTGCATAGTAAGCAGTGCCTGTGGTGGTATCACATGAACCCACACCTGGATAGGGAAGGACGTGTGACACCAAGACTGGAGGAAGCCCAGGACAGCCCTTGTTGCACGTGGTTCTGTGGCGGACGGGAAAGGGAATAGAACAGGGTGCCTGTAATTGGAGCACTTCTGTGTGAGTATGGGAGGGTCAGACATAACATAAAAAGTTCTACTGTGAGTGGATGGAGTAACAGAAAAAAAATCAAAACTTTTATGGGATTTTTAAGGGAGAGGGTTGCCACTCACATCTGGGGTAGAAAAAGGCTTTACTGATAAAGGGACAAGATGTGGGCATGGAAGATGGAGCTGGGCGATGGGAGGCTCCACATAGAGCAAACGCCTTTAAAACTGCCTGGGGCTGGGGACCTGGGAAGGGAGGAATTAAAGGTGACTGGAGGCTGGACCTGGAGGCCTGGAAAATGAGGATGCCATTTCTAGGAACGGGAACATTCATGAGGAAGACAAGGATGGAGTTGGATGGAAAAGAGAAGGGAGGAGAAGTTTGGAGAATTTGGTTTCTGACCTTTGGCTTTCAAGAGTCAAGTAGAGATGTTGTGCAGGAAGTAGATTGGAGCTAATGGGACAGCCCGGAGCTGGCAGGTTTTGAAGATCGCTGAGGAGGGGAGAGTTTCACCCTTGGGAATGGGTGTGGTCCCATACGAAAGATCTTAGTGGAGTTCACTAGAAGCCATCTTGCAAGTAATTAAAGAGAAAGCGGGCGACATAGCAAGGTGTGTTGACTGTTCTTTCTTTTGAGAAATATGATGGTGAAGGCCAGAACCCCATCACGTTTGTCTTTGTGTCTGAGAATCTTAGCGCCTTCCTGGCTTAATTAGCTTTTGTTGAAACAAGGGAAAGTGAGATATTGAAGGTTGGCTTAAGTGGAGTCAAGAGATGTTTTGGATTATTTGTTTTAGGATAGAAGAAATTTCTCTTGCACAGAGAAACTATCCATTGCAGAAAGAAAGATGGAAGGTACAAAAGGGAATAGACAGTGGATAAGACAGCATGCTAGCAAACCTTGGCAGGTCTGTTTCAAGGGCACAGAAGGAGGGGTTAAATTGGGAAAGGAACAAGGGAGACGTTTTTCCTCTGAGTCAAGAGAAAAGTAGGAGGATATGGGTGACTCTCCTGAGAAACCTTGAGAGTTAGAGGTTCACACTGAAAGTACTTACTTTTTGTGGCTTCCTTCTTCTCAACAAGATAAAAAGCGAGATCATCTGTGAGTGACGTGAAAGCAGGTTTGGAGTAAGAGGCAGAAAAATAAAAGATTTTCAAGAGCTGTGCTGGGTATTACGTAGAAGGTGAATTAGGAATGAAAAAAAAAAGTCAAGGAGTAGATGTAAATTCCAAATGAGTTTGAAAAATTACAGAATTTGTGGTAGACCCGACCAGTATAGTTGCATGGTCTCCCCAGCAATGCTTAGTCTCTGGGATCACGGTGGAGAAGGAAGAGGGGGCGCCCGGCCTCTTGGTTATTAGGAGATGAGAGATTTTAAGGGACCAGTAAGATGATACTGAGATGACCACAGGGAGGTAAGTGAAACCAGGAGTTGATAAGGGATCTGGGAAAACAGTCTAGATATGGAAGACGGAACTTAACAAAGGACATTTCAGAAAGAGGGCTGGAGAGGGAAAGATAGAAGGAGAGAGGGCTGTGGTTAGTGGGAGGAGTTTAGTTAGAGATGCTTTTGCCCTCATCAGGTCAGACCCCACATGGGCTGTGTACCTTATGTAATCATTTTCATCACGCTGGCTGGCTCGCCTTTTGGGTTTCAGTGTTTGTGAGAATAGGATACCCTGGGAAAGGAAACGTAAAATCGTCTCTCTCTTCTGCCATGGTGAGGCCACAATTGGAGTGTGGTGTTTAGTTCCAGACTTTGAACTGTGTTTTCTCCACAAATCCTGTTGACTGAACCCTGGAAATCCAGAACAGGACCACTTCTCTGCTGCTGTTGGTCTGGGCCACCGTTGTCCTGTGTGGGGATCACGCCTCTGCTCTACTTCCCAGCCTCCCTTTCTTTTTCTGTTCTAACCTTCCGTGGGTCTGTTCTCCAGGCAGCTAAAGTGACCTGTTAAAACACTAAGTTAGACCCCGTCACTCCACTGTGGCAGACCTTCCAGTGCCTTCCACTTCCCTGGGGGTAAAGGCCTGAGTCTTCACACTGGTCCGTGAGGCTCTGCACCATCTGACCACATCCTTCCTTGACCTCATATCCTATGCCCTGACCCTTTGTTCTCTCCACTCCACCCACACAGGCTTTCTAGGTGTTTCTCAAGCATCCCAGGCCTGTTCCTACCCCAGGGCCTTTGCAGGTGCTACTCCTTCAGTCTGGAACGTTCTGCCCACATAGAGTGGCTTATTCCCTCACTTCTTTCAGGTCTTTATCACCTTCATAGAACAGTAAGTCCCCTACATAACAACGAGTTCCGTTCTGAGAGTGCGTTCATAAGTCCAATTTGTTCGTAAGTCCAACAGAGTTAGTCTAGGTACCCAACTAACACGATCGGCTGTATGGTACTGTACTGTAATAGGTTTATAATACTTTCCACACAAATAATACATAAAAAACAAACAAAAAATAAAGAAAACATTTTTAATCTTACAGTACAGTACCTTGAAAAGTACAGTAGTGCAATACAGCAGGTGGCATACAGGGGCTGGCATCGAGTGAACAGGCAAGAAATAAAGATACTGTACTACTGTAGCTGATACAGTACTGTACAGTAAAGTACACAAAAGTACAACCACTTGTAGAAGATGCCCTCGCAGGACAATGTACGCCAGACACGTGAACTAACTTACGTGATTGGACATGCGAATGCACGTTCACATCTGTGAAAGTTTGCAGCTTAAAGGTTCGTATGTAGGAGACGTACTGTAAAGCCTTCCCTGTCCATCCTATTTCGCAGTGTTTCCCTCACGTCACCCCTGTTCTCCTTCTCAATTTTATAGCACCTTCTAACATACTATTAGTTTTACTCTTTTTTTTTTTTTTTAACTTTGTGTCTCCTTCAGTGAGAAGGTAAGTTCACAAGGGCAGGGGTTTTTCATTTCGCTTGTTTGTGGCTGCATCCTCACCTCACAGGACCGTTCCTGGCACATAGTGGGTGCTCAGTAATGGTCGTTGAATGAATGAATATTGAATTACCTGGCTGCAAAAGTCACATATGCCCGTGGTAGAAGGTTGAGAAAACACAGAAACGCATAAAGAAGAAAATAAAAATAGTCCCTAATTCTATGAGGAAATAATCTCCATTAATATTTCAGTGTAATCTCTTTTTTTTAACCTGTGCATACATAGGTGATGTATTAATAGGGATATTGGTAAATAGAAGGTGATGGCAGGAATATGACGAGGAAGATAAAGATCTGAAATCACATCAGCTAAAGGGACATTTTGAGGGTCGTTTGGCCTGGAGATTAGAAGGCTGTGGAGGCGCATGACGGATGCTTTAGATATTATGGTGCCTAAGACCAATTATACTTCTTTACATAAATCTAGACTAGGCAGAACCTACATTAATGGGGAAAGCTACAGAAAGGGTGATTTCAGCTCCATAGAAAATCATTTCTCTCTAATTGGTCACACACCAGTGGGACTAAATCCTAGAGGACAGAATTTTCCATCACTGGAAGTTCAGATAGAAAGTCTATGGCTGGGACTTCCCTGGCGGTCCAGTGGTTAAGACTTCGCCTTCCAATGCAGAGGGTGCAGGTTCGATCCCTGGCTGGGGAGCTAAGATCCCACATGCCTCGTGGCCAAAAAACCGAAAAACTATAAAAACAGAAGCAGTATTGTAACAAATTCAGTAAAGATTTTAAAAATGGTCCACATCAAAAAAAAAAAAAATCTCCAAAGAAAGAAAGTCTGTGGCCACATATTCTACTTGAGGGCTTTCATCTGAAGAGTCTCAGGTAGCAGCAAAACAAACTAAAAAAACTATTAACAGTTTTAAACTGGTAACAGTAGATTTGCATACAGTAGTAGGAAATTTCTTATACTCCTGTGGAGATTTTTCCTTTTCTATAAAATATCTGAATTATTTCTTATAAAATAATGACTTGTATGAAATACCTATTTAGTGTTTATTTACTTATATATTTTTCTGTGATAAACCCCTTTGTATTCACAGTTTAAGTGTCATATTATCTGAGAAGAGTGTGAATTAGTTCTGCACACGATAGATCAGACAAGTAATTGATTTTCTTTTAAGAAAACTATATCTCGATTTATAGAAATCTATTATTCCGGAAACATCAGGAACACATTAAGCTACATAGTAACTAAGATTTTAAAGCCATGTTTTGAAGACCCTCTAAAGCCAATTGGTATAAACACAGTCAGGCTTGTCATGGTGATGATGTCATTTGTCCTGTAAACATCTTTTAGCCTTCGGGAATCATAGCAGACCTATCAGTAGAATTCATAAACAAACCATTTGAAAATACACACAAAGAAAAGTCGGTAATTTGAGTAATTTAATTGGAAAAATCACAGGGCATCTTATGGATTTATAAATGAGGTGATAGAACTAACAGTATATAGGATTTTTGCTTTGAAGCTGTTGATCTTTTCAGATTATTTTTTAGAAGAATGACATGATTTCTCCTTGAATTGCTCTGTTTAGTACATTACAAATTGTGCGTTTTATTCCATATATATATTAAATCAATTTGAAATAAAACTTTTTTGCAGTAAGTCTCCTGGCATTTTAATTGCAGTCATACACAAAGTAAATTTCAAATAGTTTGATTCTGTTTAAACCTGACGTATTGCCTTAAAATGCATGTTATGATTGCTTTTTTCAGTTAATATTAGTGCCATGTCAGCCGTTTAAGGCTTGTTTTCTACTACAGTGAGTGGCAATCTATGGCATAAAACAAGTCCTTCCCATGACTACAAATGGAGTGCAGTTAAGTGTGTTATAATCATGTAAAGTGAAACAGGAGACGAAGCATTTGTTAGCCAGAGCTATCTAGGCACCCCACCTTCATGATCTGAATTTATTTGGATTACCAGAATGATTGAGGGGATTTTTACTCAGGTCACTGTGGTTGGGTAATCTGGACTTTTCTTCAAATTGCATTTGAATGAAGCGCCTTAAACAGAAACATCTGGGCGTGGAAAAGCCAGCATCAGAACGCTTACAAGGCAATAAAAAGAGTAATAAGAATTTATAATTGAAGGGCATCTTTCATCCAGATGGGTTCTGTGCCAGGTTTAAAAGCCTCGCACAGAAAGGCAAGACGGATGCACAGTGGTGTGCTGACCACTCGCAGTTGCTGCCCAGTTAAGAGAAATTTGAAGTCTACAAATCCCCCCTCCCCACAGACTTCTCACAACCACCGAAGTGCTGAAGGGACAGCTAAAGAGAGGAGCTCTCGCCCTGGACCCTCAAGAGCTGGCCCTTCCTTTGTGAATTCTGCTGGATTGAGAGACAGGTCCAGACATGATCCTGGCCCGGCCATCCTCAGGTGCCTCCACCAGCCTCCCCAGTGTGTCCCCCACCCTTGTCATCACCACAGGTCCTCTCCCTTAGATCTTGGAGGTTGGCTCATCAGCTGGCGTGTGGCAAATATTGTATGGAGGCCGACTGAGAAGTTTCAACGCTCAAAAGAGCCTAATTCATGGAAGGATTAGATTGAGATGACAGGGGACATTGGAAAGCTCTCCAAGGCAGGGTCTGGTGCTTGCCTGTGTGTTGATGTATTGTGGAGTGACAGGACCTGACCCCTGGCTGGGCCTCGCTCTGTGGAGGGGGTTTCATTGGAATAGGGGGGTGGAGATATTTGTTCTTGTCAGTGTCTTCTGTTGTGTTATAGGTGGATCATTCCATGTCAGGATATTGAGAGATACTAAATAATTCACTCACCCTGGGCTTGTAGTTTACTCATCATTTTTAACTGAATAGCTAAGAGCAAATCAATTGTGCACAAAACAGTAGGGCTGGAGGGGGAAATGGGGAGTAGGTTTCCTTTTGGGGTGATGAGAATGTTTTGGAACGGGGTGGAGGCAGTGGCTGCACACATTGTGAATGTGTTAGATGCCTCTGAATTGTTTAAGACGGTTAATTTCATGTTATGTGAATTTCACTTCAATAAAAAAAATGGCAGGAGAAAACTAATTTTTTTTTAACTAAATATTTTTGAATGATGTTAAAAGATTGGGTGAGCCAGGTGCTGTTTTTGCCCATCAGACCTACAGTCAAAGAAGAACCGGAAAAATGCTGTTCCCTGTGATGCCCACAGGGATTAGAGCTGTGCTGGAGTTTCTGGATGTCGCATGCTTTTACTGCACGTCCTGCCGGGTCCTAGGGCTGTTCCTGCCTGAGCGTGTCTGCACGGGAGCTGGACTCATTAGCAGAAAGGAAAGGTAGGGAGAGGGGAAGTCAGGCAGTCACCAGCTTCAGTGGTCAGGAGTATGCTCAAAAAATTACTGCTTCAAGGAAATTACCGCTGCAAAAAATATAGTCATGATTGCTAAATGTCTCTATTTTTTAACTTTTTTTTTTTTTTTTTTTGCGGTACGTGGGCCTCTCACTGTTGTGGCCTCTCCCGTTGCGGAGTACAGGCTCCGGAGGTGCAGGCTCAGTGGCCATGGCTCACGGGCCCAGCTGCTCTGCGGCATGTGGGATCTTCCCGGACCGGGGCACGAACCCGTGTCCCCTGCATCGGCAGGCGGACTCTCAACCACTGCACTACCAGGGAAGCCCTATTTTTTAACTTTTTGGCTTTATTTACTGATTTCTTTCTATCCTCCCATGCTTAAAAATAACCCAAAAGTTATATTCATCAGTCTAGAGCAGTGCTGTCCAATATAAATAAGAATGTAAGCCATGTATGTAATTTTACATTTGCTAGTAGCCACATTAAAAAAGTAAAAGTAAAAAGAAACAGGTGAAATGAATTTTATTTTTGTTTTAAATTTTAACTTGTATCCTTTTTTTATTATTAATTTACGTTTGGCTGTGTTGGGTCTTCGTTGCTGCATGAGCACTTTCTCTAGTTGCGGCAAGCAGGGGCTGCTCTTAGTTGTGGTGCGCGGGCTTCTCATTGCGGTGGCTTGTCTTGTGGAGCATGGGCTCTAGGCGCGCGGGCTTCAGTAGTTGTGGCTCACGGGCTCTAGAGTGCAGGCTCAGTAGTTGTGGCACATGGGCTTAGTTGCTCCGCGGCATGTGGGATCTTCCCAGACCAGGGCTCGAACCCGTGTCCCCTGCACTGGCAGGTGGATTCTTAACTGCTCTGTCACAAGGGAAAATTCTGAAATGAATTTTAATTGCGTATTTTCTTTAAATAGTTTCTTTAAATACTGTGTCACTATCTGCCTAGAGAGTGCAGTATATCCTTTCAACATGTAATTAATATAAAAATGATTGATATTTCACTTTCCCTTTTCACACTAAGTCTTCGGAATCTGGTGTGTATTCTACTCTTACGGCACATCTCAATTTGGACTCACCACCTTCACGTGCTCGAAAGCCACATGTGGCTAGTGGCTGCTGTAGGGGGCGTGGATCTAGAAGTTACTATTTTTGTTGGGTTCTCTGGGCTCCAGAGATGCTCTGTAGGTGGAGATGAGGAACATCATTATCGTTCAAGTGCCTTTACAAATAGGGTGGTTCCTGATCTCACAATTTTGTGAATGAGGTAAAAGAAGCATTATTCTTTGTCATTTTGTAGGTGAGGAATCTGAGATTCTTATGACCTAACGAAACTTGTTTACTCCTTCCCAGGAAGGCTGAACTCCTGTTCTGGCTTCCTGGTTGTCCTGGATAGACTCTGAGAAGTCTCTGTTTCTGGGGGAAAGGGTTTATGCAACTGTGACAGGAACTCAATCTCGTTTTACAGACTAAAGAGTGAATCTCGGAGCAGAAAAATAGCTATCCTGGTGGTCTCAGGAGAGTCAATAGTGGACATTGAACAAGAGCCACATGGAGAGCTCCTTTGACTTGCTGGTTACAACCAGGAATCCAGGGCACTTCCTGTCCCTGTCTCCTGGTCAGTGTCGGTCACAGTTGGCCATGTGGCTGAAAGCAAAGGGTTGTGGTACCTTGCAAAATTGCACCACTCTGTTGAAAACATGGAAACCAACAGCCTAGTTCACTGACTTAGCCACTTAGCCCTAGGACAAGCTCTGGCCAGACACCAATTCCAGAAATCTGGAATTGCCCCCAGCCAGTGCCTCTCAGTTGGGTAGTAAAGTGGTTAGTGACTCACGGGCTCTAGAGCGCAGGCTCAGTAGTTGTGGCACTGGATGGGGGCCCAGTTCTCAGACGCCTTCATCACTTTGGATATATTTCTATCTCTGTGGTCCAAGAGCTGCAAAGGAAGGAGGACCTACTGGATCCAGGAACACTCAAGGACACATTGAATTCTACTTTCCTTCCATAGTGCTAACTCCTGAGATTTTATTGACCCCCCCCCCAACAAAAGTGCGTCTGTTAAATTTATCAAAAAAATTGTTTTTTGCTTAGGCAAAGACTTCACTTGCAAAAAGAAATTTTCGGGTTGAAATAATTTCAGGTGTATGAGTTTGGCATTTCTAAGTACAGATCAGTCATGGCTAATTGCACAACTTTTAGCTAGTGTGTTGAAGTATGAATACTGACGAGACCCCCTTGCCTGGTGTGTTCACTCATCCTTGTATCCACCACACACAGAGTCTCAGGCTCTGTGTTGGGTTCTGAACATTCAGATGCCTGGCCTCTTGCCTCCAAATGTAATGGTGGCTATAGCTGTACAAACAGGAGCTTTGACAGATGAGGCACAAAAGGCTGGGAACACAGGAGCGGGGGTGACTTCCAGGGGAAGGCTTCACTAGGAGGTGAGGCTAGATCTGGTACAGAGGGATGGAGAGGAGTTCTCAAGGTAGATTAAAAAGAAGGAGGAGTTATTTTAGATCTGGAGCCAATGGCTGTTCTAGAAACCACAATTATTAGATGTGGGCTGCTTCTCCCCATGGCTCACCCTTGGCATTACCTGACTATCTTTCTAGTTTGCGCCCTGGACAGAGATGTTACCATGTTACTGTACAGCTCTGGTGGCTCCTAGAGCCCCAGTGCATAGGTTGGGTTTGGTCGGAGACTACCTCAGTGTCTACCTGGAGAGTTCAATTTCAGGGCTAATGTTCCAGCAAGATATTTAATCCTGGTCTGACTGAAGTCCGCTCCGTTCCCAGGGGTGCAGAGGAGCTGATGGCTTTCGGCCCATGTAATGCTTGTCATCAGATATAATAACCTAGGTGGGTCCAGAGACAGCTTGTGTAGGCAGCACAGAGCAGTGGAGAGGATGAGCTATGAAAAAGCACCAAGAAGGTAGTGTTGATTAAAAGAACCCAAAACAATTATGTGTGTGTTTCTTAAAGGTTGAAGATGTGGATTTAACAGGAAGTGCCTTCTACTCCTGGAATCCCATAGCATTTTATCTGTATCCTTTGGTGAAAAGGGAAGCTGTGCCCAAATGAAGCACATTAATTTGTAAACACTAGTGAATTTATGGGGCCAACGTGGCAGAAGACTTGAAATTGCCATTGCATCGAAAAAATCTAGGAAACACAGCAGCTTTCAGCAGTGAACACATTCTACTTTGTATTTATGGCCCTGCAGTATCTTGAAATGTAGGGCACACCCCTGATTCATCTTTCGGTCTTTCAGGTTGAATAGCTGATAGGTGTACACATTGTGTTATCTATAAATACGGGGTGTATGGAGGAATGAATGGGGGAATGGGAAAATCATGAAATAGTTACCAGTGTAAGATATCAAATGGTTTTTGTCTGTAATAGGTGCTGAAAAATCGTTTTTATTTTAGTAAAATACACAAAGCACAAAGTTTACCATCTTAAGCATTTTAAGTGTACAGTTCAGTAATGTTAATAAGTATACTCACCTTGTTGTACAGCCAATCTTTAGAACTTTTTCATCTTATAAAACCAAAACTCTGTACCCATTAATCAACAACGTTCCATTTCCTCCTCTCTTGAGCCCCTGGCCACCACCAATTCTACTTTCTGTTCCTATGAATTTGACTATTCTAGTCAAATAGACTAGCCTTACAGAAGAGTATGTGTCTTTTTTGTGCCTGGTTCATTTCGCTGAGCACATTATAATGTCCTCAAGATTCATGCATGCTGTGATAGATGTCAGAATGTGCTTCCTTTTTAAGGCTAAGTAATATTCCACTGTATGGATATACCACATTTGTTCATTTGCTCATCTGTTGATGGACATTTGGGTTGCTTCTACCTTTTGGCTATTGTGAATGATGATGCTGTGAGCATTCGTGTACAAATACCTCTTGAAGGTCTTGCTTTCAGTTCTTTTGGGTATATATCCAGAAGTGGAATTGCTGGATCATAGGGTAATTCTATTTTTAATTTTTTCAGGACCTGCCGTACTGTTTTCCATGACAGCTGCACCATTTCACACTCCCATGAACAGTGTTAGAGGGTTCCAATTTCTCCACATCTTCACTAACGCTTGCTATTTTCTGTGTTTTTTGTTTTCATAGTAGCCATCCTTATGCGTTGAGGTGCAAAACTCTTTTTTTAAGATTAATGAATGAAGCTATTGAGTGCCACCTGCTTGTCTTCTATCAGTCAGTACATTTTAAGAAATCATTCTTCAAAGAAGACTATATTTTGAAGTCATAAGCTTCCTATGTGTGACTTTCGAGAACTCTTTGAATCAAGTGTTGTTTTGGCAATCGCAACTTTGATGAAACACCCAAAACAACCTCTTCTCCAAAACCTTTAAAAATAGTAGAAATTGTTTTTGAAAAGCCACAGATCGGTCCTCTGTCAGCAGTGATTTTCGGGCCCACGCAAAGCTTAAGATTAGTAGGTAAGTCATCCCAGGACTGAACGCAGAGAATGAGATCGGAGTGGACCCTATGGTATTATGGGTCTTGGGAAATACGTGGGTGAAGGAGCTGTCCAGCAGGAGAGAGGCAAGGCTTTATTTTCACATAACGTGCTACAACTTTTTGTTGCACCGCAAGTAGAAGTGAAGTGTTTGGTGTGTGCTCCTGTGTGTGCCTGTGTGTGTGCCTGTGTGTGTGGCCAAGGGAGAGGGGGTGTTTCTTGAGTAGGAAAAAACCGGCTCTGTTTACTCCTGAACCTTCCCTTGCTTACTGTATGAGAAAAAATATATACTTGCCGAAGGAAGGCAGGCAATTTTAAGAGCGTGGATCCTGTAACATCATCCAGCAGAGTGAATATCAGTTGAGCAGCTGGTATAAGAGAGCTTTGCAATGAGTTATGAGGCTCTGAAACTTTCCAAGTGAGTTTACGTACGCCCTTTGTGGCACGATATGAAGACTTTCGTTTAGCTTAAGTGTTTTAATGAGGTATTGCCATGTAGCACACGCAAATGAAAAACATATGATGTACCCCAGGCAAGAGAGAAGCAATAACTCTACAGGTTTTTGAAGAAGACTAGTCATACCACAGGCTACCATTATAACAGAAAAAATAACAAGAATTTTAATACCGTTGTCTGGCCAAATATATTAATTTCAACTGAATGCCTTTTAAAAAATATTATAGCTGTGAGGCAGGACGTTCCATTGGCGAGCATCTTCAAAACCTTCATTTTAGAGGATTCACTGAAAATTATTGAAGTGGAGCAGCCTTTGCCCATCCGTGCATTTGGAGGAACCACTGAAAAGTCTTTGATCATTTATGTGAGGCTTCTTTGAGTTTGACACAAAGAAGCTCAAATAAGAGGAGACGCTTTTTTTTAAAAAAAAATTTTATTTACTTGTTTAGTTTTGGCTGTATTGGGTCTTCGTTGCTGTGCACAGGCTTTCTCCAGTTGCGACGAGTAGGGCCCGTTCCTCACTGTGGTGTATGGGCCTCTCATTGCAGTGGCTTCTCTTTTTGCAGAGCACGGGCTCCAGGCGCGCGGGCTTCAGCAGTTGTGGCTCACTGGCTCCAGAGTGCAGGCTCAGTAGTTGTGGCGCACAGGCTTAGTTGCTCCGCGGCATGTGGGATCTTCCTGGACCAGGGCTCAAACCCGTGTCCCCTGCATTGGCAGGCGGCTTCTTAACCACTGCGCCACCAGCGAAGCCTGAGATGCATTTTTAAGTGGGTTGACTTCTTTGCATTTACATAAGGGCATGGCCGATTTACTGATAGCAGACACCCGATGGAGGAATTCCAGAATAAGAACACGGGGTTGTGCTTTCCAGGTCAGCTGTTCCATTGCCCGGACCACGTGCCGACTTGGGTTCACATTCAGTCATTTGTTAGATTTCTGTGTATCTCGTTTGGAAATGTTTTTGGAAAAAGGTGTTCTGTGACCTCGTTTGGGTATTACTCCTGGGTTCTAATAACGCTTGTCTGAAGAAAAAATACATTTTTGTGTATATCCTTTAATTTAGAAATCTGAAATCTCAAAATGCTTTCCTACATTTTCATCCAAAAAGCATTTTGCTGACTTTCAGGTTTGGGAAACACAGAGATGAAAAAGAAATAGTGCCCTCAGGAAGCTCTGTAGCTTACTAAGCAGTTAATTTTTACCAAAAGTCTCTGAAGACAGGTGATGACTGATACAGCACTGGGAAGCCTGTTAGGTCAAGTGATGGAACTTTCTTATTTGATATCTTTATATTTCTTTCGAGTCTACCTCACACAAAAGCACTAAGGAGATTGTTCGGGTGATCATGACTTCTATCTGTAGAGACCGTTGGATTCCAGGTAAGAGGAGTTGGGGGAGGGGGAGCTGAGAGTGTGTGTTCAAGGCGATATCATTGAAGCTTTCTTCTCATCAGAATAATCTGCGATGACAGATGGTCTGTTCTCAGCTTGAGTGCAGCCGGGGACCAGCATCAGACATCTTGGCTTTCAGTGGTTTTCCTCACTTCAGTCCTTGAAGCATCTCCTGACCCTCAGCCTTTTCCGTAAAGCTCCTCCTTTTGAATCCTCTACAAAGAGTCACCTTTTCCAAACTAGAATTGTTCCACATGAAGGGAGAACACACGTGTGGAGGCTTCTTTCAGTTTTGTGGAATAACCTTTAGAAGTAACTTCAGGAATGATTTCCCATCGCTTGGAATGGCAGCCCACAGACACATGTTCCCCCTAAATACTCTCTTCATCTCCAGCTATTGGGTCTTTCTTATGTGGAAAAAAAAATCGGTATTTTTTTCCCTGCAGCTCAAATGAAGCCAGAAATGAACACCGGTGACTCACGTATTAGCTCATCTTGTGAAAACGTTCACGCGTCTAGTTAGCATTGGTTTTCTGTCTGTGAATAATGGGAGGTCTCCCTGTTTGCTAGCTCTCCTGGGCAAGACTTGAGCTTTCTTTCTCATACTTATTCTCTTTGCTACTTACAATTGTTCTGAAAGCAACCAAGAAAATACAAAATATTGGTTCTTACACTGACGTGACTAGGCTTTGTATTGAGAGGCAAAAGAGAGAAATCACATGATAATATTTTTCTTTTTTACATGTTTTTCTCTTTAAAGAACTGAATTGTCTATGTGGTTGTTTCAGATGAAAGAATGACTCTGGGAAGCTTTTTCTGGATGGGCTTCTGCGTAACACCCTGCACTTTGGTTTTGTCTGAACACGTGTAATTGGAAACATGTACATTCACAGTGGCCCTTGACTCTGAAGAATGGTACGGACATTTTCCCCAGCTTTGTTCGTTCTTATTTTGTCCCTGTGCCATGATTTTTTTTTTTAATTGAATTCAAATTTGCAGCTTTTAAAAGCAAACCACAAGAACATGGTTTTTAATCCCTTGAGATTTGTTTGCCCCTGTTCTACATATAAAATAACAATTGCCTTAATATGGCCATGCCAGACTTATAAAACAATTAAAAATGGCATCTCTTTATTCATTTAGGTTTTTAAAAAAATCTTTTACCAGTTAAGGTAGAGCGTGTCTTACCAAAGCAAAGCAGAGGTTTTTCCCTCGAGTCCAAGGAGGTAGGGTAGCTATTTACACGGATCCTTCTTCAGAGTGTCAAGGAAGGGTCAGTCCTGGTTTTAAGTGGTAATTTTAGCCTGCAGCCAGAGATTCCAATCTTGGGGAGGAAGAAAAGTCCTGGAAAAACTGTGTGGCCACATGTCGAATGATGTCACCAGGTGGGGGAGGGCACCAAGAGAAGATGAAGAATCTTATGGCTTGTTTGATTTGTGAACTGTTTCTGATTATCCCAATTGAGGGGGGGGGGCGGTCCTTTGAATAATGACGCCTTGACATCCCTTCCCTGGAGAATCCACACTACTGGTCACCAGATGTGTTAGGGCAGCCGCTTCAAGCTTCAGACCTGTCCTGTGAGCTGCACATGTTCAGATACTGCTCTCCATTTACCCCTGCTGAAGGAAAGCCAAACCTGAAACCCGCTCTCCCAATTAAAGAAAGTTCTAGTTTACAGTGATTTGTTATTAATATTCATGTCTTTGGGCCCAGTAATTGTTCTTTGGGCATGGGCTGTGTAGCTCAGCAGCTGCCCAAGTAGAACTCTCTTGGTCCTTTTGAGCTAAATATGAAATACTATGAGCGTTTTCTGATATAGGAATTTTTATGTTTAGACATAACTACAAAGCCCTAGATTGTAAACCTTGGAGGGACTTTGAAGATCACCACTCTCGCAGATCTTTACATTTTCAACTTTTCTATCAGAATCTTGAAAAATATAAAATGATTCCTATTGAAGTCAGGTGCACTATCTAGAAAAAGCTTGCTTTTCTAGCCTGTGTCACTGTCATCGGGAAAAGCCACGTGCTAGTTGAATATGTAACTGCCTGTGTATGAGCGATTTAGGGAAATGAAGACATCACCTCCTCTCCAAGAAACCTAAACATGTGGATCATGGATTGAGAGAAATTTAGAGCTGTACCTTCCAACCCCTTACCCAGTGGAGGAATCTCCCCCGCAGAATCCTGAAAGATGTTGTGCCACCTTTTCTTGCCTCTTTCTTCTACTGGAGGAACCCTTTGGCCTTTTGGAAAAGTTCTCCCCTTCATCTTAGATAGACCCTCCAGAACTACTCAAGCCCAAAGAATAACTGAATCCCTTTTTCACATGCAAACTTTCAAATATTTGAGGACAAGACGCTCATGTCTCCCTCTGATCCTTAATTTTTTCTTTTTCGACACAACACCCCTGGTTTCCTCCCCTGTTCTCTCCCATGGTTTTTATTTCTTGTATCATCCTGGCTGTTCTCCCATGGATGTGCTTCCTATACTTAGCATCACTTTGTAACATTCTGTCACTTTATTCTGTGCTTGTCAGACTACAACTAAAAAATAAAAACTAAAAGTAAATGCGACCTATTTGCAGGGCAGGAATAGAGATGTAGAGAACGGACATGTGGGCACGGGGGTAAGGGGAGGGTGGGACGAATTGGGGGATTAGGATTGACATATATACACTACCATGTGTAAAATAGCTAGCTAGTGGGAACATGCTATATAGCACAGGGAACTCAGCTCGGTGCTCTGTGATGACCTAGATGGGCGGGATGGGGGTGGGGGGGGAGGGAGGTCCAAGAGGGAGGGGATATATGTATACATCTAGCTGATTCACTTCATTGTACAGCAGAAACTAACAGAACATTGTAAAGCAATTATACTATAATAAAAAAAGTTAAAAAGCTAAAAGTCAATGCGGTATTTCTTTTTTTTTTTGCGGTACGCGGGCCTCTTACTGTTGTGGCCTCTCCCGTTGCGGAGCACAACAGGCTCTGGACGCACAGGCTCAGCGGCCATGGCTCATGGGCCCAGCCGCTCCGCGGCACATGGGATCTTCCCAGACCAGGGCACGAACCCGCGTCCCCTGCATCGGCAGGCGGACTCCCAAACACTGCGCCACCAGGGAAGCCCTCAATGTGGTATTTCTGATTTGATCCAAGCAGCAAAGTTTCTTAAGCTGTGAGGTGCTCTCTCTGAGTGACCTACAATGTGTCACAAGGGCCTATTGCTCCCTATTCTGATTTCACTAACTTTTTTTTTTTTTTCCATATGAGGAGAGCTTTACTGGAGAACTTCACTACGTTTGTATGTGTGAGGTTATATAAATAATTATCTGCTCATTTAAAAAAGTGCAAATAATTCACAAAGATATAAAGTTGAAAAACCTGGTAAAGCCAGCGACCCCATTGATGGAGCTCTGAGGAAGCTGTGGTAACAAATTAACTCCAAATCCCAGGGGTTAACCTAACAAGCTCCCACACAGTCACTCAGGCTGACAGAAGTCCCCCCATCTTATGACTTCGTTGCATCAACACGTGGCTTCCAGGCCCATCGTAGCAGGGGAAAGAGACCCACAGAACTAATACCTGTTCTATACGATCCCTGGAGCACCGGTGACATCCTTCACTTGTGTTTATAATCCGGTGGCCAGAGTCTCTCGCAAGGTCCCAATAATTGCAAGGGCTGGGAATCTTCCAGAGTGTCCAGGAAGTTACTATGAAATTCATTAAGCTTAAAAACTTTTAAGAAAGATAATAGTAGTAAATAAATAAATAGTAAAAAAAAATTACTAAGAAATTCATTAAGCTTAAAAATATTTTTCTTAAATAATAAAAAATAAATGTTAAAGAAGGTTATTAAGAAATTCATTAATTTCTTTAAGCATAGTGAATTTCTTAGTGACCGCCTACAGGTAGCTTATTTCCTAAACAAACACTTGAATGACTGAAGATTTTAGTGCTAATCCCTGACCTGAGATCTGAGTGCCAGCCATAGACACTGGTTTGTCTGTAGCAGAGGTTGAACGAAGGCCCCCTAACCACAGGATTCTAATTGTGACCTAGTATTGCCTCTGTTTATGTGACCTGTGGTTAATTGTATTAAGCCCAACAAAGACCCCTGGAAAATTTTTTTTTCAGCCTTTGAATCCTTGGACACCATCCCCATAAGATGGTTCGTACACAGGATATTAAAAGCGTTTGCTTCTGAGAACTGAATGTCAAGTCCATTCGTCTGCTGGATTAAAACTCATCATCTGATTTCTCATTAGTGAATCTCAGATGAGGGTGTCTCAATTACATGTCTAACCTCAAGAATGGATAGGTTTTAGGATGAGTTATTATATCATTGACTACTATTAGATTATTGGTGTGATTTAAACGTCGTCATGTATCTGGAAATAATTTATAAGTTGTAAGCTTGATAATCCAGTGTGAGGCACACATTTGGCACCATTACAGAAACTTTCAAAACATTTGTATCCTTTTTTTTTTTTTTTTTGTGGTACGCGGGCCTCTCACTGTTGTGACCTCTCCCGTTGCGGAGCACAGGCTCCGGACACGCAGGCTCAGTGGCCATGGCTCACGGGCCCAGCTGCTCCGCGGCATGTGGGATCTTCCCGAACCAGGGCACGAATCCGTGTCCCCTGCCTCGGCAGGCGGACTCTCAACCACTGCGCCACCAGGGAAGCCCCATTTGTATCCTTTGCCTTAATAATATTTCTAGGCTTCTTTTATAAGTGAATTATTGGGCATTTTTAAAAAGAACTTCGTTCTTGGACTTTCCTGGTGATCCAGTGGTTACGACTCCATGCTTCCACTGCAGGGGGTGTGGATTCCATCCCCGGTTGGGGAAGTTCGTGCGCTGTGGGGTACGGCCAAAAAAAAGAAAAAAAAAAAAAAAGAAAGGTCTTGCCTTAGTACTGGAGAGTATGGGGAGTAATTAGCCCTAGACCAAGTGCTTCTGAGCACTGCCAAAATAATTTTTAAAAGATCCAAAAGGATCAAACGATGAAAAAAGAAAGAATTCTGTCCTCAATATTGAAATATTGGAAATGACTTAACTTTCTGCTACTAAGAAGGTAGTTCAGTCATTCAACAGTTTTTATTTAAGTCTGTGCTAAATGCTAAGCACTGTTCTTGACCAAACCCAAAGGATGAAATCCCTATTCTCTGAGAGCCGTCATTCTGAGGAGGAAGACAGTTACCAGGGTAATTAAATAAAATACGTAATAAAATAAGTGAGATGGAGAAAAACCAAGCGAGGAAGAACAGGACGTACTGGGAAGCGGGAACTGTAGTGTTTCATGAAGAGATGAGCTAAGCTGCAGAGAAGGCGACCTTTGAGCAAACACTGGAAGGAGGGAAGGAGTGAGGTGGCTGCGTGAATTGGGGGAGATACCTTCCAGGCAGAAGGAATAAGGACAAAGGCCCCAAGGTGGGAGCCTACCTGACGTGTGGGAAAACCAATGACCCAGCCATTCAAAGGACTCCTAGGCAGCCATTAAAATAATAACCTAGACCTGTATGTATTCACAGGGAAAGACGGTGATATATAATTAGTGAAAAAAGCAAAGCGAATTTTAAAATGATATACATAGAAAATCCCATTATTTTTGGCTGAAACATTTTACCCATGGCTATTTATAAACATATACTTAGAAAAATATCTACAAGGATATAACTCAAAAGGTTGACAGTAATTTTCTTCTTTCCTTTATACCTGAAAAATCTACTATGAATTAATTGCAATGCAGGTGTAGGATATTTTTATAATTAAAAGATCATTCTAGGGCTTCCCTGGTGGCGCAGTGGTTGAGGGTCTGCCTGCCGATGCAGGGGGCATGGGTTAGTGCCCCGGTCAGGGAGAATCCCACATGCCGCGGAGCGGCTGTGCCCGTGGGCCATGGCCACTGAGCCTGCACGTCCGGAGCCTGTGCTCCGCAACGGGAGAGGCCACAGCGGTGAGAGGCCCGTGTACTGCAAAAAAAAAAGATCATTCTATTATTAGTGTCCATCCCATATCATGGTACTCTAAATGAAGCTGAATATTTTAGCTAAATCTTGTCAGGAAAGATATTTTAATATTAATTCTACTAAACTCAATAAATACTCATTTTTGAAAAGTTTTCTATAGCTTCCTAGTCATAATACTAAATGACCTGTTATAGGTTGGGCTGTGTCCCCACAAAATTTATATGTTGAAGTTCTAACCCTCAGGACCTCAGAATGTGACCTTATTTAGAAATGGGGTCATTGCAGATGTAATTAGTTAAGAATAGGTCATAGTGAAGTAGGGTGGGCCCTAGTCCAGTATGACTGGTGTCCTATCAAAAGGGGAAGTTTGGAGACAGATACGCACACACACATATACAGGCAGAACACCATGTGAAGGTGAAGGTAGAGTTCTTGTTCAGGCTTATATGAGCCAGAGAACACTGCAGATCTCAAACCTTTTCTGGGCAAGGCCATGCACAGAATAGTGAGTCGCCCTTTGGTCTTTAACAGACCCTGCTCTTAATGGAAAGCTCCTGCTCTGTCTTTGGTGTCCCTCCAAGAGAAGTGAGCTGGGGGTGAGACAGGAGCAGAAAGCACCATGGGTCGCCTTTCAGTCAACAGCAATCCATGCCCCCTCTTCAGAACTTCCCTTGTCACCACAGTCCTGTTTGCCATCTGCTGTGCAGCATTCTGGCTGGGAGGGAATTCAATAGACTAAGGAATGATGCAGGGGGTCGTTCCTTGGTGTTCACTAAGCACTGCCCCTCTACTAAGCAAGCAGGAAGTTGTCTACCACGAGGGTCTTCAAACTATAAGGCATGTTAAAGCATGATTTCTTGGCCTACCTCAGAAATGCTGTTTTGGGGGCCTAGGGAGGAGCCCATGCCTTTCGTTTCCATCCAGCCCCCAATGATGCTGATACTGCTGGTCTGGAGACCATGTTTTGAGTAGCTCTGACCTCCCAGGACTGGACCATGTTCTTGTCCCCAGTCCAGGGAGAATTTTCTTCTCCCAACTCCACTTGGGTATTATGCTCTTGAATTTCACCAAGAGCCAGTGTGGGGTAGACCACACTTGTGGTGTCTGTCACCATTTCAGAGAAGTCCTCTCAAGGGCTTTGCTCATTTTGTTGCTGGGTGTCCTTCGTGGAAAATTACCCTCAGGTCTGAGGATGTAGATATATTGACTCTCTTCTTATAAGTGGCTGGGCTTCTTAGTAGATGGCAAAAATTAAGAGTTAGGGATTAACAGATACAAACTACTATATATAGAATAGATAACCAGCAAGAACCTACTGTAGAGCACAGGGAACTATGCTCAATACTTGTAAGAATCTATAACGGAAAAGAATCTAAAAAAGAATGTGTGTGTATGTATATGCATACGTATAACTGAATTACTTTGCTGTACACCTGAGACTAACACAACATTGTAAATCAACTATATTTCAATAAAACCATTCTGTCATTCTGTTTTTCTCATTACTTTGTCTAATAAGATGCTCAGAACGAGGATTTTTCTCAACTGCTACAGCTTCACTCAGAATTCCTAACGTAATTTTCCAATTCTGCTGCTTGATTTTGTTCTTTCATATATCCTAATAATATTTCTATAACTGTGTTTCTTATTCTTTTTTGAAAAAGTAAATTTTTATTACAAAGTTAATAGTGGTAGATATTTAGTAAATATAGTTAGTAAAAAGAAAAATAAAACCTTCCCAGCCCCATCACTCAGAAATAATATCTGTTATTTTTCAGTAGTAGTCCTCTAGTTAATACATAAAATTTATTTTAATTAAATTATACACATTTATATAAGAATATAATGTAAATTTATTTAACAAGTAAAATTCAAATGATTTAAATAACTGAAATTAAAAATATTTAACTTAGAGTTTTATTAATTGCTGTTTATTGGTAGAATCATGAGTATCTTCTCCTGTTGTGAACCTATTCTTAGATTCCAACTTTGACTCTTCTAGGTAGTTTCTAGTTTTTCTCTATCACAGACAAAATTGTGATTAATATTACAGTAAATACATCTAAGTCATCTAGTATAAAATTCTAGAAATGGATTCATTTGGTGAGAGAGAGGTGGGGAGGGAGGGAAGGGGAGAGAGAGAGAGAGGTGCAGAGTGGAGCTTACATTTTTTCCCAATCACCTCTGGCTCTGGGTTCCTGCTTCCAGGGAAGTTGGTCCATTCACGGATTATTTTACTTTCCTTGACATCCAATCCCTGTCCTCCAGCCACGCTCCTGAGGAGAGAGTTCCTTGAGTTCCTTCCGTGAATTTCCCCAGCCGTTCCCTGGCGCAAAGCGTCCGTGTGTGTAACAGACCACATCCTCTCTTTTTCAGGACTCCTTTTTCAGTTCCACGTGTCTTTGAATTCACGCCCCTCCCCCCAGCCCTAGAGTTACCTTTCCCCCACAAGAGTCCAAACAGTATTCTGTTCAAAAAATGGATTCCTCAGGTATCCCTGTGAAACTCGTCGCCTTACAGAACAAATGAGCTTGATGTTTTGCTTAGCCCCTCATCGGCTCACTTGGCTTCCAGTCGACCTTTTCAAACTCCCAGACCATGTCTCAACCAAAGGTGTGGTCGCTAAGGACAGGTGAAAACCACGATTTCAAGCTTGCTTTCTCCCTCTCCTCTGCCAGTTCTAGGATCTGACGGGAGATGTACAGAAATCAGCTTTCCCACTGATGTAAATATGCCTCTCCTGCCCCCTAAGAAGATGTTCTGGCTGAAGTCAGTTAAATAGCAACACGTAGGAGATTAGGGTTAAGTCAGTGGAATCGCGGGGGTGAACTGGACGGTGGGGATGAAGCAGTGAGATGGCTTGCAAACGGACCCCTTGTATCTTGGCTCCGGAGACTGGGGCGTGGTGGGGAACCGTGGAGGGGAAGCACCGAGGAGACCTCTGCCTTCTGTGGGGATCAGGTTTTGTTGAAGGGCTAGCGTTCATCCAGGTGAGGCGTCTGGCAGGCATTTGGATGTACAGATCTGCATCAGGAGGGGGGCAGAGCTTGGGTAGCTGTGAAGGCATCAGTCTAAGAGGTGTGTGGGGACGTGGCCTTTCACAGAGGACGTGGGCGGGAACCTGCTAGAGGACAAATGCCCAGGGGAGGTGGTGGAACCGGAGCCAGGAAGGAGATGTGAGCGGTGTCACTTCCACTGCCATGATGCTCACATCACACCAGCAGAGATGGGTCTTGAGACTCCTCTTACGTTGTCTTTACTCATTGTCTGGGAATATCTGAAATAAATTTCCCCTTTCCTTTTTCAAATTCATTTTCTGATCTTTTTCTGTGATTATAAATGCTGTTAATTCTGCATCATCCTCCACTCCTTCCAACAGTGACTTCATGTCGAAAGCAGCATGCATACTTTCTGTGACGGGTTCAGTCCTAATTTATGACTGTTGGTCTCATTGTTTGTAATTAGCACGAGCTCTTGCCTCTTGCATTAATTCTGTACTTTTCTTTGGGAAGAATTTCAAACAGAGGAGTCTTGAGAATTCTTCTGCAGGAGAATTTCCGAAGCTATTTTCAGAAGTGCTCAGGTTGAACTGGGAGATCACTCCTTAGACTTTTAAATGTTTCCCAAATAAAGGGTGCTGTTTCTGGCTCTGGAATTTCTTACTTTGGGTACTTCTGCAGGTTCCTGTCTTCTCCACTTCAGTAAAGAAAACCTAACCTCTTCTCACCTCTCTCTGTGTTTGGGAGTTTCTCATAACAGAATGTTCTGTTTTCAAGGATTCTTTTGTTTATTATATTTTAAACATGCAATGATGTTTCTAAAAATGCCCTGAAAGGGAGCAGGAAAAGTCATTGACAGCTTTGTTCAGACTCTGCCAGTTTGGATGGCTGAGGCCGAGGGATTTCAGGGCAGTAGCTCATTTAGTTTTGTGCTGGTTCTGTTGATCAGTCATTTGAAATGATCCGCCAAGAGTCATGTATATGAAGACACGGACTCTCTTCCCAGCCAGCACTGGTTGCATGTCTTCCTAGTCCAGTGGTCACCAAGTTGCTGCCACTTTGTGACATATTTGAATTTATTTTTTGTTTATAGAAATCCAAGCCAGAAAGACTCACAGTTTTGGCAGTTGATTAAAGCCATTTAAGGTAGATTTTTGACACTGTAATTAAATGTGAGCACAAATCAAATAGTGCTGCCACGTTCCTGACAGTGGGGAGGGCTCCAGAGCTGGCAGAGGGTCCCTGCCTAGCTTGGGTTAGGTCTCTGGGATTCCAAAGAAAGCTTTGATTTGTAAATGGTTGGGTTGAACGATGCCTTCCAAAATATATCTTTTAGAGGTATGAACTAAGAAAATAAATGAAAGAAAATTGGATTAATTTTAATAATTCTGCCTCTTTGATTCCAAATCCTTGAACACCTACAAAAACAGAGTGCCTCTTAAAAGCACAACTTTGCCTTTGGAGACTAGTACTCTGTTTCTGTTTATGAGCGGGAGAAGCCAGACATGTATTTTTAGATGGATGGAGGCATCCAACGGAGAGTGAAGGTGGCTGAGAAGCCCTTCCAGGGTGCTGGTTGGAGATCACTGGGCTTCTTGGAGCTTTCAGAGTGAATTCCTTTCAAATTATGTTTTTGAAACCAGATCCAGGCCCTTTTATGTTATTGATTGTTTTCATATGAAATAACATTGAAATCCAGTAGCAAATTAGGCTAGCTGTAGATGAGTATTCCACATGGGTAACTGGGATGTTAATTGAGAATTACAATAATGAATGGAGTGAGAATAGACACAGAACATTAACCAGGGTGGAAGCCCAGAGAAGCAGGTCAGGATGACCGCCAGTTTCGTGGTTAGAGAGTTCTTTGTTGCAACTCTGATCCTGCCTCTTACTTTCTGAACTTGGATAAGGGACTTACCCTGACTAAGCCTTAGTTTCTTCATCCGTAAAATGGGAAGAATAACGTCTCATTCGTAGAACTATGGTTCAGAATTAGCAGCTTATAATTAATGTACATAAAGCATTTACAGGGATTCCTGGCCTATGATAAATTAGTAGTGTTTGTCATTATTTTAATAACCAATACCACTGTTTAGATAAAATAGAAAAGAGATGTTTTCTTAGATATTTTTTTTCTGAGTATTTTTGGGGAGATGTCAGTGATAGGTACTCATTAGAATGTTTACTATAAATACAGACTTGGTGTTATATAAGATAGCAACAATAACAGTACTCTGGATTCTATGAAAAGGTGCAGGGAGAACATAATGGACTGTTTATCTGCAATAGACCACCGTGGACAGTATATAAACATTAACCCACATTATTTTTAGTCTGCCCTTTCTGCCACCTGTGTGGGTTTTTTGAGAACTATAGGCCCCATTTTGGGGAGGGAGCCTGGAAGTGTGGGATCCAATGGCATTACTTGAAATGATGTTGAGTGGAAAGCTCAGCTCCCCCAAACACAGAGCCTCCTTTGATAAACCGTTTTGCACAGCCAAAGTTGCTCCCACGTAAGAAGTAACTGCCCCTGGCTCATATGGAACAACTCATTTCTTCCCAAAACACATTTTATGTCCAAGAGAAATAGTCTCATAGAGCTTATACCTTCATTTTTTGTATTATTTCCATCATATCGTATCTAAACAGATGGTCAAAGCAAGATTGCTCAGATTTTTACAGGAAATTCACATGACAATAACAACTGTGTCTTTGGGGAACGGCTTGGAAAATACTGAAACAAACAAGAATTTGCTTATTCCTTTTGTCTAGTCACAGGACCACTGTTGAACTTTGATAAATACCTTGGAAATATCTGATCGAACTTTCACATTGTAAAATGAAGCCACATATAGATAATTGCTTGATTAAAATGACATATTTTGACATGCTTGATCTGCACTATAAACTGATAATTAAAAATAGTTGGGGTGTTTTTAACATTGCTGGTAGAGCAGTTATGGCTAAATCCACTTTATAACTTTCAAACAGCTTTTATTTTATTTTATTTTATTTTATTTTATATTGCTGTACGCGGGCCTCTCACTGTTGTGGCCTCTCCCGTTGCGGAGCACAGGCTCTGGGCGTGCAGGCTCAGCGGCCATGGCTCACGGGCCCAGCCGCTCCGCAGCATGTGGGATCCTCCCGGACCGGGGCACGAACCCGCGTCCCCTGCATCAGCAGGTGGACTCCCAACCACTGCGCCACCAGGGAAGCCCCAGACAGCTTTTATTGATTATGACTTTATGTAATCATTTGTCATGTTGCAAATAAGAGAATAGAGCTCGTGTATGGATTTTTAATTTATGATATCCTCTTCTTGCAATACCAATATAATCCATCTTTTCAAGCGTTAGTAAGTCAAGACAAAACCTTTTATTAGTAAATTTACAGACACTAAGAAAAAGGAAACCAAAAATGCATATTTTGTAAAGACCATTACTTCAGAAGTAAATCGTTCCTTTCATATGAGAAAAAGTACATCTTTTTATTACATCTTTTAATTTAACTGACTATATTTTACCAAAATTTATATATGAAACAGGTCACACTTATATACCACTTTCTAAAAGCAAACCTTTCTTTCCCCCATCACTTATTCATAGGGAGTGGACCACACATTATGAAAAATTATGAATGCTACTCTAGGTTTAGATTTAAGTAATTCTTTCCATAATAGAAAACTCTCCATTTTCATATGGTACTATCTGTAGTTATTGCACGTAACACAAATTATAACCCTTCATACTGAGAACTTCAGCTGATGAGAGGACTGATTATCAAATTTACCCAGAAATAACTGAATTTCATTCACATCATATTTTTAATATTCAAACCACACATTGCAAATATATGATCAAGAATATCACAGATAAGAGTGTCTGGATCTGAAAATGTACCCCCAGAGCCCCTTTAATGCTTGTCTGATCGTAATTGCCAATTTGAGTTCTCTTATTTGGAGCACCAGGTAGTCTAACTCTGCCTGCTCAGAGGTGCTTTGTCACCGTTGTGTCTAATCTGGGCTGCAGATTTCTAAAACATTTCCTAAGTGGTTCCCCATCTTATTTTAGTTTCCAAAATTCAAAACCTGAATTATGGTTTCTTGCAAACAAATTCAATGAACTTCATTTGCATCATTTTCCTCATCACACTGGGATGAACCACATTGTGTTTCTATGGAGGATGCCTTTCCCAAGAACTCTGAATATTGTTCTTAAGTTCCACACTTTGGCTCTTTGTGTCAGTTTCCTTTTTGTGGGCTTTCTTGGTGCCAGAGTACCTTTTCTCCCCCTTCCTTTGGAGGTAGCATTAGAACAGTGTTTAAGGATATGACATCTGGTTGAGAAGGACCTTGCCTCAAAGTTGGTGATTCCCATTCTTGCCGCCCTGATTATAACCATCCCCTAATTGCTGTGATGGTGGGCATGTTACTTAACTTCTCTGGGCCTCCGTACCTTCAGCTGTAAAGTTCGGCTAAGAGTAGACATACCTGGTAAGGTTTTGTGATGATTGGCCCTGGGCTTGTCTCCATTCATAGTAGCTGCACTTTGAGCCGTTGAACGTTACCTGAGGGAAGATACAGAACTGTGCTGGCTGCTCTCACTCTCTTTGTGACTGCAGGTCTCCGACAGGCATTCAAGGCTGCATCGAAATCCTCCTGCACGGCCCTGAGTCATAGGCTGGCTCTTTTTTCTCTGCTCAGCATCTAAGTGATGGACAGTCCCAAGGCTCAGCTTTAATCACTTTGTCCACACTCACCTCCCCCTTAAAAAAATGTGGTCCAATCATATGGTTCCACTCCCATTTCAATGATTCCCAATCTTACCTCCTTGCTTATAAGCATCTCTAAATTGATATCTCAACATGCATATCCATAAGCAACTTTGACTTTAAGTACAAATCCTGACCTGTCCTCCCCAAACTTGTATTCTCCAAGTCTCCCCATCTCTGTGAAGTGGAAACACGATCTTCCCAGTTGCAAAGGCCATGCAATTAAACAAAAGAACATCCAGAAACCACAGATCATCTCTGATGCTTTTCTTTACTCTCTGCCTCCAGTGTATTGGCCAATCCTGTCATCTCTTCCTCTGGTGGCTCCTGCTCCATCATCCTTCACCTGGGTTGACACAGTAGCATCTTAGCTACATTCTCCCAGCTCCCTTTTGTGCATGTTGACAATCTTCTCCTTTGTGCAGCGTCTGGAGCCTTTAGAGCACGTCCATCAGATCATACAATCTTTATTTCATCTCCAGCCCCAGTGGCTTCCCGCCATACTGGGGATACGTCCAAACTCCTGAGTATGATCTGGATCTTGCCCGCTTTGCAGACACTGGATGAAATTACTGGGCCCTGGCTCATGGCGCTCCAGTATTCTGTTTCTCTGATGTGCCAAACAGCCTGACTCAGGAATATTGAAGTAGCTGGTCTCTCACCTGGAGGGCTGCTCCTCTGCATCTGTAAATGGCCCCTATTTGTTGTGTACATTTTAACTGAACGCCGCCTTCTGGTGAGGGCCCCATGTCACTGAGGGCCACTCCCTCCAGTTCCTGGAGATGCCCCTCATTGAGGAGTGGTGAGGGTCAGGAGAAATATTCATTATCCTTCATATTACTGATCTCCAGTAATATGAAGATCAGGTGGAATTGGTATATTACCGCAAGTCACGATTATCCCTTTTTCACTGCCAAATCCCATGTTTCATCTGGCTGCCTGTAAAAGTATTCCCTACGTGAAAAATTTTGACCTGCTGAGTTGAGGAGAAGAGGTAGCCCTGGAGGTTTCTCCCTCTCTCCCTCCCCTCTTTTGCTTCCTTTCTTTTTGAGAGGGGATTACACAAAAGGTATTTTACATAAAATGTTTTCTATGACCTGCTCTGAGTTCCCCTTATTTGGAAGCTAATTGGGTGGTAAAGTCTTCTCAGTTGTACCTTTCTCCCAGATCAGGGTCTCTGTCCTAATTTACATCTAACCCATGTAGCCATTACCAAGTCCAAGCTTGTACTGCTCACCACACAACAGGCCAATAAATGAAGAAACGAGTTTTTGGGGCAAGGAATAGCGACTTTATTCAGGAAGCCAGCAGACTGAGAAGATGGTGGACTAGTGTCCCAAAGAACCATCTTTCCCGAGTTAGAATTAAGGCTTCTTTCATACTAACAGGGGAGGGGGTAAAGTCCTGGTTGCTGAACAGACTCCTGAGGGGATGTGTTACTTTTTTCCTTCCTGCAGCCATTCACAGGTGGGCCTGGTCAGGATGTTTCCTGTGAGCTAAACAAAGGTATTGTAGCTTAATGCTCATTATCTGGGAGGCAGGATTCCCAGAGATGGGCCATTATGTATACTTTAAGCTTAACTGGCTTCTAACATAGCCAGTTATAGTGTTTAACTGAGCAAACAAGAGAATGGATTCCTAGCATCTAATATTTCATGGTTACATAACCTTTTTATTAATTAAAAAAATTTTGAAGTGTAACACAGAGAGAAAAGTACCTGAAAGATAAATGTGCACCATGGTTAATTACAATTCCAGGAACAGCCCCACTCGTGCCCCTCCCTGATCCTTACTCCTCCTTCCCTTCCTCTAAAGGTAGATATTATCTTAAGTTTTAGATCATTGCTTCTTTGCTGTTCTTTGTAGTTTTCTCATCTAACTATGCATACCTAGTCACTAGAATGTAGCTTTGCCTCCTTTTCAATCTTTATATAAAGGTAATTGTACCATGTATTCCTTTGTGTTGGGCTTTCACTCACCATTACATTTGTGGCATTTATCTGTATTGCTGTGTGTGGTTTCTTCATTTTCACTGCTGTAGAGGGTGCAGTGTGCCACAATAGGCCACACTTTATTGATTCATTCTACCACTGAAGGGTATTTGAGCTCTTCCCAGCATCAGGCTATGACAGTTAATACTGCTGAGAACATTCCCAGAGAAGGTTCGTGCACATTGAGAACGTGCACATATGCATACGTTTCATTGTGTATGTATTAAGTAGTTTCATTGTGTGTGTATTAATACGTTTCATTGTGTATGTATTAAGTAGTGGAATTGCAAAGTCTTTAATGATGTAGATGTACTGGATTTTCTCCGTTTACTTCTCCAGTCTGCTCTCTAGCCTTCTCTGCCCTGCTTCTTACCTGGGAGTTTGACACCTGTGGACTACATCCGATGTGCTCCGTGGTCCTCTGTCTTGCGCTGAGTTCAGCTCATGAGAAACACCAGGAGGAAATCAGAGAGGAGGAGAGAGAGTTTACATATTTATTTCCCCAACTTTCTCTCTTTGGCCACAGGTTGGCAGTGGCTTTTTCTCTCTAGGGAAAGCCACAGCTCCTATGGTTTGTCCTCGCCTGTAGTTAAAGCTACAGCTGCATCTGTTTCTAGGTGCTAATAACCACCTTCTCCCTTGCTGTTTTGAGCCTGAGGATCCTAATACCTTCCTGTTCTTGCTGGCCTTTGGGACTTCATCACCCTCTAGTTTTTACTCAGTTCTGCCCTTATCTTTATAAGTTCTTTCATTAAACTCTCTGTATCTGTTTCCTATAAGAACACTGACTCATAAATAAAGATATTTTCCAAACTCCAGCTGTGTGCAAAAGTTCTTATTGCTACATCTTTGCCAAAAATGTTGTCATTCCTCTTCGTTTTAGACATTCTGATGTATATGTTGTGTTATCTCATTGTGGTTTTAATTTGCATTTCCTGGATTACTAACCAGGTGGAAGGGTTTTTCCTATATTTAATGGGCATTTGATAGCCTCTTTTATGAGTGCCTGTTCAACTTTCTTCCCTGCTTCTCCATTGGGTTGTGTGTCTTATTGATTTATAAGTGTATTTTACATATTCTGGATATGAATAGTAAGTTAGATGTGTTAAAAGTATTATACTCCATGGCTTGCCTTTTTATTCTTTTAATAGTGTCTCTTGGTGAAAAGAAGTTCTTAATGTATTTCTTTATTTTAATGTAGTTCAGTGTACCAGTCTAATTTTATAGTTAGTGTTTTTGTGCTGTTTTACAAAATTTTCTCCATCCCAAAGTCATGAATATATTCTTCTATATTATGTTCCAGAAACTTTGTTTTCCTCTCACATTTATATCTACAGTTCACCTGGAATTGATTTTTGTGACGGTGTTAGTTGTCAAGTTTCTTTTTCCCGTATGGATATCCCATTTCATCAGCACTGTTTTCTAAGAATTTCTTTCTTTCTTGACTGCTCTGCATGATACCTTTGTCAAAAATTAAGTGTGTCCATATATGTGTGAATCTGTTTCTGAAAGAAAATCTGTTTCTTTTCTTTTCCATTGTTTGTTTTTACCTGCATGAATACTACTCTAGAGCAAGTTGTCATTAAGAATCACTCTTCTTTAAGAATATCTGGTCTATTTTTGGCCTTTGTATTTTCATACAAATTTTAGAATCAATTTGTCAAGTTCTACAAAAATCTTGTTGCAATTTTGATTGCGTCTACATTCAATCTGTTGATTAGTTTGAAGAGAATTGACATCTTTACAGTATTGTCTTTCAATCCATGAATATGGTATAGCTATCCATTTATTTAGATCTTCTTCAATAATACTTTGTAGTTTTCTGTGTAAACGTCCTGCATATCGTATATTATTCCCATATATTAAGTTTTTTTTGATGCTAATACAAAGACTATCATTTAAAATTTATTTTCTACTGATGCTGATATATAGAAATAAAATTGAATTACCTATACTGACCTAACCAGCAAAGTTCCCAAACTTAGACATTCTGATGATTTGTTTCTAAATTCTCTTGGAAGTCCTATGCAGAAAACTATATCATCTGCAGATAGTTAAAGTTTTATCTATTTTTCCCCAATCCCTTGGCATTTTAGTTCATTTTCTTGCCTTACATACCGTCTAGGACCACCAATACAATTTGTGACACATGTGGTGATAGTGAGCCTCTTTGTCTTTTTCCCAACTTTAAAAAATTAGATTTCAGTATTTCACCATTAAAGTATGTGGTTTATTGTAGAGTTTGGTAAATGCCCTTTACGATATTGTTAAAGTTCCCTTTCATCTCTAATTTACTAAGAATTTTTATCATGAATTGATATTGAATTTTATCCTCTTTTATTTGAGATCATCATATGACTTTTCTTCTTTACAATGCAAATTGAATAATTTATATTGATTGAAGTAACCTTGCAGTCTTAGAATAAACCCAAGTTCATCATAGTACATATGATTCTGTTTTATATACTGTTGATTTGGTTTTCTGGGAATTTTTTCAAGTTTTTTGCATCTGCATTTATGTGTGAGATTAGTCTATAATTTTCCTTTCTCATAATGTCCTAGTCACATTTTGATATCAAACTTTCCTCTTTTTCTATTATCTGGACAAGTTTGTGTAAGACTGACATTAATTCCTGTTTAAGTGTATGTTGGAATTTGCTGAGAAATCAGTCTGGGCTTGGAATGTTCCTTCTTCATTTTTCTGAAGGTTTTAGATGATTCTTTACTAGTTAGAGTAGTTCAAATTTTTTGTTTTTTCTTTGGGAGGTTTGGTAAATTATATTTTTCAAGAATTTATCAATTTCAGCTAAATTTTCACATGTATTGATAAGAAATTATTTATAATGTGCTCTTATAATTCTCCTAATGTTTGTAGGATCTGTAATAATGGCCCCTTTTTTATTAGCTCCCCCTCCCCCCATGCCTTGCAGCATGCAAGGTCTTAGTTCCCCACCAGGGCTCGAACCCATGCCCCCTGCAGAGGAAGCATGGAGTTTTAACCACTGGGCTGACAGGGAAGTCCCCCTTTTTCATTGTTGACTTTGGTTATTTCAACCTTCCCTCTTTTCTCCGTATTTGTACTCATCAAGGATTTATAAATAACTAATCAAAGAACCAGACTGGGCTTTGTTAGTCTTTTTCCACTGTATGCTCATTATCTATTTTATAAATTTTGTTCTTGGACTTCCCTGGCAGCCCACTGGTTAAGACTCTGCACTGCCAAAGCAGGGGGCGCAGGTTCTATCACTGGTCGGGGAACTAAGATCCCCCATGCCATGCGGCCAGAAAAGAAAAAAAAAAATTAAGAAAAATTTTGGTTCATATTTTTTAAATTTTTTCTTTGGGTTTTTCTAACTTCTTAAGATTAATATCCTTGTTTGTTTCCTGTGAGAGATTAACCACAGAAACAGTAACATTATTGTCTAATCCATTTCATATTTACTCTTCGTTTTTAATTTGCAGAACCAAACCTAGTTCCAGTTAGGATATAAGTAATTTCTACAGCCATTTCTTCATGCCATGTCCTAAAATGTGTTCTAATCTGAAGCATTTTATGTGTGCCCTTTAAATTAGTCTTGTGAATCCTCATTGCCGAAATGAATCAATAATAAATATCGGTCTGTAGATGACAAGATATTTCCCTCATTTTGACACATTTCTTGGAATAATCTTACCTTCAGCTTCTTTGTTCCTTTCATGTTGAACTAACTCCTTTATCTGAGTTTTTAAATTTCTTATTCCTAAAATACTTTGACACCTTCCCCCCTACAGTCTGAACACATTCTAATCCTGTGCGACTCAACTAAAATTTTATTTTTCCCAGGAGCTTTTATTAATGAGTTTCACTGATTATTTTACTAACGTTAATTTAATAAAATAGATGCTCAAATATTTCTGGGATAAGAGATTAAACCTCTACCTCTTTTTTTTTTTTTGGTACGTGGGCCTCTCACTGTTGTGGCCTCTCCTGTTGCGGAGCACAGGCTCCGGATGCGCGGCTCAGTGGCCATGGCTCACGGGCCCAGCCGCTCCACAGCATGTGGGATCTTCCCGGACCGGGGCACAAACCCGCGTCCCCTGCATTGGCAGGTGGACTCTCAACCACTGCGCCACCAGGGAAGCCCTAAACCTCTACCTCTTTGTATTTATATTACTGTGTATTTATGTTATGTGTTTTGTAAAGTCTATTCTGTAGCCTATTATATGTTTTTATTAATATATTTAAATTCTGTGACATTTTAATATTTATCAGAATATGAATTAAATTTTTTTCTGATTACAGAAGCAACACATATTTGTTATAGCTCAACTTTCCACAAATGTTTGACTTAAAAAGAGGCAATTATCCCATGATTCCCAACCTCTAAACTGAGGTTTATGCCTCAGGATGTTTTCTCTGCATTTAGTAACACAAATCTGGTAATTTTTAAAACTTATTATGCCTTGAGCATTTTCTATACAGTGAATTTAGATCTCATTCTTCTTAATACTGTGTGGTCTACTATTTAGTCTCTGATTGATAGCATTCAATTTTTTCTCATTTTTTTACGATTACTAAACAGGTGAACACTCTTGCACCTGTCTTTGTCTATTGTGAATATTTCTGAAAGGTGGATTTCTAGGATAGAAATTGCTAAGTCAAAAGATAAATTAACTTTCTGATAAGGTATTAATCTATATCCCTAATAAATGTGAATGAAAGTGCTCTTTCCTCCACATTCTTGCCAATGTTGCAAAAATCAAAATTTTTTCATTTTTGAAAATATTCAATATGGATAGGCCCAAAATGCTGTATTTTGATTTTCTTTAATTTCTTCCTTATTTTGATTTTCTTTAATTCTTTTCATAGTTATTGGATAGTCTATATAAATAGTGAAATCTTGTGATAGTGACTTGCCTCATGCATGTTACTTAATTTTTCTAATTTAAAAAATTGTATTGACATATAATTGACATATAAGATTGTATTAGTTTTAGATGTACAACATGATGATTTGATATATGTATGTATTATGAAATGATTATCACAATAAGTCTAGTTAATATCCATTACCACACAGTTACACACTGTTTTATCTTGGGATGAGAACTTTTAAGATTTATTCTCTTAGCAACTTTCCAATATACAACATAGTACAGTTATCTATAGTCATCATGCTGTACATTACATTCCTGGGGCTGTAAGATAAATATCTTATAATTGGGTCTCTGTGCCTTTTGATCACCTTCACCCATTTTGCCCACCCCTCTCCTGCCACCTCTGGCGACCAACAATCTGTTCTCTGTATCCATGAGTTCATTATTATTATTATTATTACTGTTATTCCACATATAAGTGAGATCATGCAGTATTTGTCTTTCTCTGTGTCACTTACTTTACTTAGCATAATGCCCTCAAGGTCCATCCATGCTGTTGAGAATGGCAGAATTTTATTTTTTTTTTATGACCAATATTCCATTTTATATATAAACCACATTTTCTTTATCCATTCATCTGTTGATGGGCACTTAGATTGTTTCCATGTCTTGACTATTGTTAATAATGCTGCAGTGAACAGGAGTATGCAGATACCTTTTTTGAGATAGTGATTTTGTTTCCTTGGGATAAATATCCAGAAGCGGAATTGCTGGATCTTATGGTACTTATATTTTTAATTTTTTGAGGAACCTCCATACTGCTTTTCATAGTGGCTGTACCGATTTACATTCCCACCCACAGTGCACAATGGTTCCTTTTTCTCCACATCCTTACCAACACTTGCCATTTCCTTTTCTTGTTTTTGTTTTAGATAACAGCAATTCTAACAGGTGTGAGGTGACATCTCATCATGGTTTTGATTTGCATTTCCCTAGTGATTGGTGATGTTGAGCACTTTTCAGAGCTCTTTTACATCCCATTGGTTGGGATGGCCAACAGGCACTCTTATCCATGCACCAATTATTTGTTTATGTTATGGTTTTTAGGTCAGTCCATCTCATCTAACAGTACACTTTCCAGTTGGCTTTCCAGTCTGTCATTTATACATAAAGTAAATTATATTGTAAAGCTGACCAAATTGAATTGCTCTGTTCCGATGTTTCCCAGCTGGGGTGATTCTGCCTCTACCCTCAGGGACATTTGGCAATGTCTGAAGACAGTTTGGGTTATCATAACCGAGGGTATGGAAGATGCTCCTGGTATCTGTAGATGACAAGGTATTTCCTTCATTTTGACACATTTCTTGGAATAATCTTGGAATAGTGGGCAGAGGCCAGGGATGCTAACAAGCAAACATCCTGCAGTGCACAGGACAGCTCCCACAGCAAAAAGTTTTCCAGCCCCCAAATGTCCGTAGATCACAGGTTGAGAAACCCGGCAGTCTGCTCTAAATAACATTTTAGTGCCCTGTTCTTCTGTAAGTGTACCACATTACCTCTATGCTAAGGCACATATTGGTTTCCAAAAGTTGGGATGTGTCTGCAATTGATGGATAAGAAAGTGTTAATGGCTAATTTTGTTTGGCTGAAATTTTTTTTTTTTCTTTCTGAGTGATACATTAAATCATGGCGTGTTTTACATCTTCTCATCCACAGTCTTATGTCGATGAAATGTGATTATGACTCTGTCTTAGTCTTTCTCTTATTTATACATATGCACCAGTCTAATTTCAGTGTAGGACTAGAAGTCTTATGTAGCATGACAGTGTAACTGCCATAGTTACAGGCATTAAAAATCAATCAATATCTAGCCTTGTATCTATAATCATTCTACTCTGTGCCTGCTTTAAGGTAAAAAGCAATATTCAATGTCTAAAACAATTTTATATTTAATTTTATGTTAAAATAGTTCCTCTTGGATTTAGTAAATAGACAATATTGATAGAATGTTCGAATTTAGTGCAGAATGATTGATTTCTCCATTGGGGAGGTTCTGAATCATTCCTGTTTCTATTGATTTTTCCCTTTCACTTATATCGATTACTTTTAAAATTCGGGAAAATGATTGGAAATTCAAATGATTTCCATGTTAGAGAAACATTTTAGGTTGCTAGATTTTTTGCCTTAAACCGATTCTCTTACATTTACAAGCACTCTGGCTAATTCAAGGAACTCTGCACCTCCTGAGTCTTGGGAAAAGGTAACAAGACAAATATCTCCTTTTCAGTATAAATTCTCTCCTTTCAGATCTTGTTGTTAAAGGCGGTGATCACCTAACCTAAAACCTAGTCAGATGACAGCAGCACACTTTGGTGGAGAGAGCTTTCATTTCTGGCTCTTATCAGAGAAAATCTGTATGTGTTCAGAGGGGCATGGATTTTAATGTGTACTGTCCATTCTTTTTTGCATTTATAAGTGAGAAAACAATTAACTAGTTAAAGGGTGGCAGTTTTGAGTTATTAAGAGGGATCTGGATTAGCCTCAACTTCCCTGGGTCAGTACAAGGTAGCCACTGATACTTCACATCTGGTTTTGGTTTGCAGTAACTAACAAAGAAGCCCAAGGTATGTGTAGCCCCATTGTTAGGGGTCTCCGGGCTCTTTTAAAGACAAAGAGCTTCCCACTCCAAAGGTCCTGAAATACTTTTAACTCCAATTTACAGATTAGGCCAAACCTCTTAGGTTAAGGTTCATTTAAGGCAGTCGAACAATTTCTTTGTGAACTTCCCAGTTTTCTGGCTGTTAAAGAAAATAATAAAAGAAAAAGAGCTCCCCAGTGCAAGAATTCCATAAAACAGAGAGAGGCGTGTGAGACGCATTAATGGTTTCCATTCCTGATGAAAAGCTTGAGACAGCTTTAAGTAATATGGAATCAAATATCTCAAATCCTAGCTTAGTCTGGGAGGTGAGGCTTGGATGCTTCAGCTGCCTGAGGAGAGGAACAGTGATGCTGCATCTACAAGAATTCAACGTGAGGGGTTAAAAGCAAGATAACGGACCTTCTTTAATTAAACCTCAGATGTTCGGGGAGAATTCCACTCAGGACTGCGCTTTTCCTCGTCGTCTTTTGGGGGATGAGCCCACGGCACTGTGGTTCTTGGAAACAGACCTACTGTGTGTCCCTTTGCTCATAGTAAAGCTCTCGTCCAGTGCTTGTGCAGACCCACCGTTGCCGTCTTCCAGATGGCTCTCATTATAGTCAAAAATTGACCGACGGCAGCCCGCAAGGCGTCCTGGAAGGCTTCGAGACGGCCATGGGGACAGAGCCCCTGATTTCTAGGAGCTAATGTTTCAGGGAAAATAATAACAACACCTCCTAAACACTAGGGCTTTTCTTCTTAGTAACTCGAGGTAATGAATCCTCTCCCTCTGCTTCTCATTTCCCACCCCCTTTTCTGTGAAGTCACAGAGGGGGAAATTAAAGTTTTCCCATGTCTCCTTGGGAGAGTCATCTGGGGTTGATGGGCAGAGATGTTTCTAACAAATGGGAATGGGGCACCAGCAGTATGAAGCCTGGGGAGCTGCCGGCATTGGGTGTGGAGCCAGGGTGAAGGCCAGGGGCGGAACAGCAGGGGTTCCATCTCCATGGGGTCGTGACCCTGAGGCACATTACATTGAATGAGCAGAGAGAGGACGAGAGTAGGAGAGCAGAGGGAAGAGCTGTTATGTTCACAGTGTTTGTCCGTTCTCTTGGGTTAAGATGCTCTTGTGATTTCCGAATCTTTTTCCCTCCAACTAACATATAGGGTTTTTTGTTCTTTTTTTTTGAGGACTGTTTCTCTTCTTTCCTGCGTCTTCAGTGGCTGAGACGATGCCGAGCGTATAATGGGTGCCAGTAAAGGTTTGATGAATGGATGAATAATCACGTAGCAAAAATATTTTCTGCTGTAACAATGCTGCAAAAGATAAAGGATCTTCTGATGGCATCCTCATTCCTTATGGCTGCTAACAAAACACTCCAAAGCTCAGTGGCTTCAAATCACAGTGATCATTTGATTACTCCTTGTGGTTCCAGGGGTTGAGTGGGCTGAGGGAGAGGCGGTTTTCGCTCAGGGTCTCTCGGGTGGTTGCTGTCAAGTGGCAGTGGAGCTGGAGTCACCTTGAAGGTTGCCTCACACTGCTGGAGGTTGGTGTTGGCTGCTGGCCTGACTGATGACCTACAAATGGCCTCTCCGTGTGCCTTGGGCTTCCTCTCAGTATGGTGGTTGAGGTGTGGGAGTGGCTGTTCCCCGGAAAACCAGGTGGAAGCTGTGTCATCTTTACAGATAGCCTTGGCAGTCACACAGCTGACCTTAGGCTGTAGTCACAAGCCCACCAGCTTGGATGGGAGCAATGTCAGTGTCACCTTGTTAGATGGGATTGTGTGACAGGACATCTTACTGAACTGTCTGGGGAAACGTGATTGTCATGGGTGATACAGCAAGTGCCTAGAAATGCAATGAATCTGTCATTCAGTGCGTGTGAAGCCGGCCCGGTTGCTGAAATAGTTTAGCTGGAAATAATGTTCGTCAGAGTTCCTTTGGAAAATGGCAAGGGCTGTGGAGTACAAACGGGAGCCGTTATTTCATTCTGCAGCTCTGGTAGCTCTGCTGTGAATACAGCGTGGTGCAGGCCAAACAGAGGGCACGTACTCACTCGCTCTTCCAGTCTCTTTTTGCTTGCTCATTCATTCGGTATGTATTTATTTATGATTGAATATCTACTCACTGCCGGGTATTTAGGTCAGTTACTGAGATGGAAATCCCATAATTTATAGAGTTGGAAGATCTCTTAGAGACCCTTCGCCTTCTTCGCTCCCCAGCACCTTGATCTGGGGGAGTGGCTCAGGAAAGGCACCTCCAAAGTTGTTACCCAGGGTCCCTTGACCAAGTTTGACTTTTGGTCCCTCCTGGGCTGCCCGTTGGCACAGCCCATGCTGCCCTTCCCAGGGCTCCTGGCTCTGTAGACATCTTCATTCACTCATTCGTTCATTCGTTCATTCATTCATTCAGCAAAGGCTTGCTTAGCGCCAGCACTGTGACAGAGCCCTGGGGCCCCCTGGGGGCTGCTGCTCTCATCTCAGCCTGTGGGGTGCCAGAGGGGGGCACAGAGCAGCATGCTCAGTGTGTGCCAGTTCCTCCTTGGAACAAGCCTGTAGAGTTGCTCATTGATGTGCACATGGAAAATTGGGACAGGTGAATTAGATGACTCCTTAAGTCACTAAGGAGGCTGAGGCTGAGGCCAGGCTGAGGCCCCTCTGCCCTAAGCCTAGGCCCTTGGGATCGGGGTGCTACCCTGGGCTCGTGCTCCCTGAGGGATGTCCCCAGGCTCCCCCGCCAGCGTGTGCAGGTCTATTTCACCTGCGGACGTAGGCGGTAGCCCTGCACTCACATCCTCAGTTCCCACCTGAGACAGCTTATCGTTGGCAGTTAGGATTGTGGGAGCTGGCTGTGCTCTCCTCAGCTGCTGATGCCCGGTATCTGGAGCGGGGTCAGTGTGAAGCTGGATGAGGGGTCCCCTGCTCTTACAGTTTTCAACGCCTCGTCCCGCTGCTCTGCGCCATTTATGTGCCCAAGTCAAAGTTGTTGTTCCCTTTAAAAATCACAGACGGAGGGCTTCCCTGGTGGTGCAGTGGTTGAGAGTCCGCCTGCCGATGCAGGAGACGCGGGTTCGTGCCCCGGTCCGGGAAGATCCCACGTGCCGCGGGGCGGCTGGGTCCGTGAGCCATGGCCGCTGAGCCTGCGCGTCCGGAGCCTGTGCTCCGCAGCGGGAGAGGCCACAACAGTGAGAGGCCCGCGTACCGCAAAAAAAAAAAAAAAAAAAAAATCACAGACGGACAGATGAAATACTGCCTTAATTATCCTTCCGTAGAACACACTGCATATGAACCTCTGCTCCACTGGCAGACCGAGAGGAAAATCCATGGTCAACTGCAGTTACAGGGGCCTCTTCAGATGTCTGTGGGAGCCATCCCCACGCAGCCCCCCTCTGGGCAGCCAGGAGCACAAACAACCCTCATCTACTGCCCTCATTCTTCCTTGGTATATAGGAGCCAAAGTGGAAGAAGAAAAAGGAAATTCTACAGATATGTTTAAGTACAAGTGAAGACAAAAAGAGGAAAGTTGCAAAATCAGTTAACTTTTTTGGTTTTGCAGATATTTCCAAGACACTGCATTTTGCTTTAAGTGTGTTTTTAATGACCTGAAAGTCAGTGTAATTGCATAATAGGGTTATTTTCAAGAAAACTCTCGTATTTAGTTTTAAAGCTTATTTTATTTCAACTCTATTTATATATACCTTCATATTGTATATCATTTTGATAAGTGTTGTATCATAAGCATATCCCAAGAGACTACGGTTTCTTTTTTTAAATAAAGGAAGGGACCACAAAGTCTCTCTCACATGTTACAGTATAATCCGTACCCCTCCTATAGTTCTCATGTCTGGAAAGGGTATACTAATATCTGAGTTCAGGCAAAGTGCTTAACCCTGAAACCAGAAAATAAATGCACTCAAAACTTACCATTTACTTGATGAAACTTGCACTGGGAACATATTCAGCCCTTTAGAATTACTGTGAAATAGAATATTTTTCAGGGTTTGAAATTATTTATAGTGATGTAGAACAATTATACAATTTCCATAGTCAAATCTCACCCAGAATGATGCCATTAGTCCTATGTGCAGATCTTTTTTTTTTTTTTTTTTTTTGGCCGCGTCGGTGGGACTTGTGGGATCTTAGCTCCCCGATGGGGAGTTGAACCCGTGCCCTCGGAGTGAAAGGGCGGGGGTTGGGGAATTCCGTCTTATGTGCAGATGCATATACTTTATATTTCCTTATGTTCCATAATAATGAAAAATTTTTAATTTTCAAAAATGTTCTACATTTTGAATGTTGGACTTTGATTTTAGTGGATAAATGAGACAACTTTGTAGGATAATATCAATTCAAGAAACGTAGAGGCAAGAATTATGCATACTCCTCTCCCCTCTAAGGACCTTTTAGAGGGACATTTAGCGCCCTCTAGTGACAACAATCAAGCAGTTCAAAAAGAAATTCCCTGCAAAGCTTACTTCTGGTTTCCAGCTAGCAAATAAACAAAGCACTTTAGTTTTTTGGTCTTGAGGCAGGATTATTTTTGTAGCTGTAATAAAGGGTAAAATAGTATCCTCTAGGCAAACCGCCGCTTCTCTTCTGGCCTGTCATTGACAATACATCCAGAAAGAACATTTCCACTTGTCCCCGGAGACTGCAACTTTCCCCAAATTATGTGCTGAGATTTGTGTTGGGATCAGATGCAACCTATGAATTAACCTGCATCATAGTTTTGAGTACATTCAGTGTATTTAAATAGAAGTAAACAAATTTTCTTTCCATGAGGGTGAACTGGAAAAAAACTGGCCTGTACTCTGTACCTCCAAGAGGGAACAGTTCTGTACCTCACTTTGCAGAGGGAGAGGATACAATATAGAGAGGGTGCATGTAGAGGGGATGCGATGCAGAGAAGGAGCACAGTGCAGAGAGGGTACAGTGCAGGGAGAATACAGCCTAGCGGGGCTGCCACAGTGAGACAGACCCTGTTTCACATACCTGCCTTCAAGGTGTTGGCCTAGGACTAAGTTAAGTCTGCAGGTTGCCTGATTACACTCATGCAGATCTAAATGCGTTATTTACGGCACAGCACTTTGTTCCTTGGCTTCCTTTCTGATTCCAATTGCGATAGAAATATATCAGCAAAAACATAAACAAATTAAGTGATGTGGAAAGAAAGGCCATCTCAATCTGAAACTAAAACGCCTTTATAAACAGACTGAGCAATTATGGAATGCAGGCTTCTCTGTAAATTTCCATTAATTGTGTGACATTATGGTGCGATTTGAATGCTGTTTCTTTGAGAAATAGTATATAATTTCTTTAAGAAATAATTTACAAAATCTTACAGATCAAGACAAAAATAAATGCTGATGCCCAGTAACTTATAAGTGAGACTGACACACTTAAAAAAAAAAACATTTAAAAATCTAACTAGTGATCAAAATCTAACTTAATGTCAGTAGCTCCAGATAACTTCTCGGGGTGGCCAGGGGTGATAGCTGAGGATAGTCATTGGGACACAGAACCCTAGATCTGAGTAGCGGGCAGAGGAACAGGACAGCCATTAGGCAGAGGGCCATGTGCCTTTGTGGGCCTTCCAGTTATGTGACATGGGTGCTAGACTGTCCTGTAGTGAACCAGTGGCAATCTGATGACTATAACATTGATACTAATTTATGCCCCAGTTAGATGGATGAAGACCTTGAAATGTACTTAATGGTTCACAAATTATATATAGAAACATGATCTTTGAAAAAGGAAATTTAAATCTTCCTTTATACTAAATTAGTGTGTCAAAATAAGTACTCTTGTTTCCTTCGTCTTTGCTTTTTAATTAAAAATTTTTTTTTTTAGCCACGAGTATTAAGTTGACATACTTTGGGTTCCTGTTATGGGTTTTAATACTCCCGCATTTTTAGAGCCATTGGGTAAGAGGCAAAGTTGGCAAAATGTGAGGATATAGGTGATGCTTATGAAATCGTGTGCACTGAAATCATTGCTCCATCTGAGCCTATAGAACTGAACTTGACACATGCTTCCAAATTAAGCAACTTGGTGTTGAGAAGTCGAGGATTTAGTGTGTGATAACAATTTCCTTGTTTTAGACTAGTTCAAATGCACCAAGACGCTGAAGAATATATTAACCACTTAGAGAAAGTGTTGAAACAGTAGTTATTTAAATTGTAATTGGATTATTTCTTCATGAGCGGCTGGAGGGTATGCCACACACACACAGAGTCTTACCCAATGGAGTGAAACAGTCCTCATGAAGTCCGCTTTGAATAGAAAAATGGTCCTTAACCAGTATAAGATGGGTGACCTTGGGGGCTACGAGTGCCTTATGCTCCCTGTGTTCTCAGGCAAATCCTCCAATTGATAGAGATGGAAAAGTTCCACTGGGTGATGGAGTTTTCCGTTGTGGGGACAGCTCCAGATGCTTAATCCTTATCTACAATCTCAGGCGTGCCCCTGCCAAAAATCCTTTGGACATCCTTCTTGCCGGGCTCTCTTGAATAATCCAAACATTACACATTTTAAGATTCATGTATCATCTTAGGGACAATAAATATACAGCACTTTTATCCTATTGTTTTGCCCATAAAGAGTCTGCGGTTCATGGATTGGTCCCATGCCCTGCAGTTTTATGTGTGCGGAATTTGAGTTGCCGAACAGAGACTTCATGAATGCTGAGACACCCAGGGACTGGACAGAGTCCTGTCATCCTTGTTTCCTTGTGCCCACCAGAGCTCTGAGTGGGCATGGAAAAGGCACTCATTGACTGGAGGGAATAATGCTGGGGAGGTGACCGTTACAGAGCACATGAGTGTCTGCAGGATTTCCTTAGTGAAATTAATCAAAAAGAGCTACTCTTGTAGATGTTTATAAAAGAATATGCATTTTGGTACACACACATATAGAGTTTGACAAATAGGTATCGTGTGCTGCATGTTATACAGGTATTTAGAAAAAAATAGAACATTGCATGTTGCTTATATAACTTTTTCATTACAATGTAACATGTTTATTGTAAGTTTTTTAAAGAAAGACATCTATGAGAAATTTTTATTTAACACTATGTTATAAAAAATTTAGAACTCAAAGGAGTGCAAATGATACAATGAACACTCATGTAAGTTATGATTGAGATTTGACAATTGTACAATTTTGTCATATTTGCATTGTTATTTTTCATGAATTCTTTCAAATAAATTACAGAAATTATTACCTTTTCATCTTCAATACTTTGGAACGCAGCTCTAAGTAGTAAGGACGTTTTCCTACAAAGTATTCTTAAAGCTATAAATAGTTAACAATAAATCTATAATATGATGTAACAATCATTATATATTCAGATTTCTCTAGCATCCCTGGAAAAGCCTTTGACTTCTAATTTGTTCATGTCAGTATCTAATTGTAGACCATCATTTGCATTTGGGCTTTGGGTTTCTTAAGTTCCATTGAATCTAGAATTCTCCTTCCCTCTTCCCCACTTTTTTTTTCATAATATTGGCTTGCTGAACATATGAAACAATATGTTCTACATATTTTGTAGAATAGGTGAGTAAATTTTATTCTATTTTACTATTTATTTATTTTTATTGAAGTTATTGTAACTGTTTTTAAAATATAGATGAACCAAAGGGGAAAGGGGCAAAAACAAAAAAGATTCTCTACTATTAGTATTGTAGTATGTAGCTGACTAATATTTCTGTTTTGCCTTTTTATTTTTAACAAAATGAGTCTGTGATATAATTCTCCTTTATGACCTCAGTTTTAAATTACCGGACATCGTACCATAATTTTCCATACCACTAAGTATTCATCTACTACATCATTTTCCTGCAGTATTTTCAGTGATGATAAGTATGTCATTGTATGGATGTTGAATACAGGGATCAATCAGTCAATCATGAGTGAATCTTCTGTTGTGTCTCCAATTAAGATTCTGGCTCAGTATCTCTTTGCTACACTCATATATGATTTTTAGAACTATGTTGCCTTCACCCAAAAGTGTTCTCAACCCTTGACCTTCCTCTGTAGATCCCACACAGAGAAGTTAGTAGGAGAAGATGGATGAGCATTTGTTGACTCCAGAAAATGGGAAGCTGTGGATTTAGGAGAAATAAATGACAGTGCTCCTTTTATAGTTATGGTAATGGTAGAGTCTATTTTACACTCTTTCCTTTTTCATTTGGAGTAAGGTATGAACAGGCTTTTGAAGGGCTTTGGTAAATTCATGGGTCATGGGTCCCTGATGGATAAGTACAGAATGGAAACGTGTAGTTTATTCACACATATGCCGGGGGTGCCACACTGTTCCAGCATGGTGTTTACTGAGTTCCAAGGAGGGTGGAAAAGGACCCTGTCTTGACAGATTCATGGCAGGATGACCCAGGTGGAGGCTACCTGCAGTTGCCCCGAAATGGGTCTGCATAGTGACCTGAGGGTGGCTTCCCCCAAGGAGGCGTGGTGTCTCGTTGGAAGGGCAGCCCGGTCCTTAGGCTGCTGAGTGATCTAGTGCTGAGGCCGTTTGATGGCAGAGGTTTGGGTGTGGGTGACGGGAGCATAGATGATTTCCCCCAGAATGATGTTTGGGAAATGATTTCTGCATTACTAAATATATTCTAATTAATAGATATGCCTTGTGCTGTCAATAGCCAATTGAAGTTTGTTTGTTTTTTTAGAACTTTGCATTAAATAGTCAGAGGATACTGAACTGGGATGCTATTATGCCATTCTAGACATCAGGAATAATTCTCTCAGAAGATGATAGACATCAGTCAGCATTTGTCATTAGAAATGAGGAAGATTTGCCTTTTAAATTTTGTAACTGGGTTTACAACTCATTATCTCAAAACTGGATTTTTATTACATCACTTTGTGTTATATGCATTTTCAGAATTAGACACAATGAAACTTATGGATAGAATCTTCAGGAAATAAATCAAAGAGTAGCATAGAGTTTTCTGTTTGTAAGTTCCAAGCAAGTACATTAGTCTAACAGAATTTTATTAAAGAATAAAATATGGGTGTATATACATAATTATGCATTAGACATAAGTAAGAGAGACAGAGAGAGAGAAGGCAAAGCAAATGATGTAAATTACCAAAGTTGGAGGAACTGGTGAAGGATATTAGGAGTTCTTTGTATTATCTTGTAACTTTTCTATAAGTTTCATTCTTTCTGTTTTCTTTTTTATTTTATTGAAGTATAGTTGATTTACAATGTTGTGTTTATTTCTGCTGTATAGCACAGTGACTCTGTTATACATATATATATTATTTTTCATATTCTTTTCCATTATGGTTTATCACAGGATATTGAATATAGTTCCCTGTGCTATACAGTAGGACTATTATCCTATATATAATAGTTTGCATCTGCTAATCCCAAACTCCCAATCCTTCCCTCTCCCACACCCCTCCCCCTTGGCAACCACAAGTCTGTTCTCTATGTCTGTGAGTCTGTTTCTGTTTCGTAGATATGTTCATTTGTATCGTATTTTGTTTTATTGCTTTCTTTTTTTTTTAATTAAAATGAGCTTTTTAAAAAAGTTTTTATTGGTGTGTCTTATTTTATATTCCACATATAAGTGATATCATATGGTATTTGAAGTTTGATGTCATTTCTAAATAAAGAGTTAAAAAAATGTTACCGTTCGCTGATTTGAATTAGACAAGAACCAAGGAGTTCAGGGCAGACCCTCAACGAAGAATTAGATCTCCATAAAATTGTTGATGCTTTCCTGCTGCAGAGGACAAGGGCTGTGTCAGAAACCAGGCGGCAGTGGTGAGATGGGACCGCACAGAACTTTCTTCCATGGCTATATTTTTTTAGCAAGGGGTCACCCTACTTAAGGCTGCTCTTTGAGAAATTCATAATAGAACACTGCTTATTAGGGTACTACAGTTCACATTTGAAATTGATGCTTCTTAGGAGAGTAAAAAATAAGGAATCTCAGTGGAGCTAAAAGAACACTTTTCCCAGCACTCCTGAATCCTAGTGGAAGCTGCCCAGATAAAACAACTCAGTACTTTGAAATTTTAGGGGAAACACAATTTGAATCAGCCTGCCATCTCATTTATTGTTTGGAGATGAAAAGAGCGGAAATGAACATCCCCTCAAAATGTAGATGCTGAGAATTTGTCAGGTTCTGATTTTTACATGAGATTTCTTATAGTTTCTCTTTCTTTCGTTTTCCTTTTCCCCCCTCTGTTTGTTTCTTTCTCTTTGTTCGTTTCCTTTCCTCTTTTCTTTCTTTCTTTCTCTCTTTCTTTCCTCTCTCCGCCCACTTCTCTCTCTCTCTCTTTCTTTTCTCCTTCTCCTTTCCTTTCTCCCCTTCCTTCTCCTCATGTTTCCTTCTCCTTCACCTATCATAAGGGGAAATCTTGGGATCAGTGAAAGATATAGAAGCTTGGGCTCATTTCTAGAGCTCTGATGTAGACAGGCCTAAGTCCCAGTGAAATCAATTCACTGACTGCCTCTGAAACCAGGAGCTGCTGGATGACTCAGGGTTTGGTCTATTGTGTTCTGCGGGTCCCCTATGGAGACCACACCTCTTTACTGGCCCAACTTTAGTGTAGCTAGATTCAAAGCAAAATGTTGTTTCTTCCAGAGAACAAGTAATTTCCTGAAAATGAGTAATTAAAAGGCCTGAAATCCTCTAAGGAATGTTCAGGCCTACAATTAGCTGTATTTCCTCTGAGTGGAAAACAGACGTGTGGCCCTGAACTTACAGCTCAGATTTTAAAACACTTAATGAGGACGTGGCATCTCTGTGTAGCCAAGAGTTCTATTGGGGTCTGTTGTCTGCAACCTGGACGTTTGTCAGAGGGGGCCAGCTCGCTGCCATTATAAAGCATTCGTAGTCATTTAAGTGCCTTGGATTTTAAATAAATATTTGAAAATGAGGATTTGACAGGTTTATTTTCCTCTTTATTTCTCTTAGCTACTTCCATTCTAGAGTCTTTGCATTTTCAACTATTTTATCGTGGAGCCGATAGCAATTACTTATGTTTGGAAGGAGAAAATGAAACTGTCCTGGAACATTCACTTGAGATGCTGAACCAGTGGAGGTTGTTAAAAATCAGCAGGTGAATGGCTATTATTAAACGTCGTCGCCTATTCACATGAAATAAGCACTACCTGCAAAGCGGAGCGGGTAGGGGCCTTAGGCCCCGCGACCCAGGCGTGTGGCACATCGGGGAGACAGAGGCCCAGGAGTCCCGTCCGCACCCAGGGGCCTTGAGGAGCGCGCCGCCCACGTGAAGCCACTCGGAGTCCCGCCACATCTGCATCCTGCCCCGGGGCGGCGTGTCACAGGGCGGCACACTGGGTCACACCTGCTGTGGTCATCCCAGGCCCAGGCAATTGATGTCTTTTTTTTTTTTTAATTGAAAAAAAAAAAATCTCCTGGCTGCATATCATCAAGAAAAACAACATTGTTTTCAGGGTCTCTTATCTCTCCACTCCCAAATATCCTGTTTCTTCGGGCTGGGCAGCCAGGACCAATAGAAACCTCTTCCTGCCATTGACTGACTTCATTTCCCAGACTTAGCACAATCTCATCCGCTCTAAACAACCTCATCAAAACTACTTTCTGGTCAGAGAGAAGCAATAATTATTATTAACATTTATTAACGATCAATAAACTTGATTGCATTATGGCCAGCACTATTAAGGTAAGGAGAGGGTTCCTTTTCATTTGACCAAATTCTGTGCTTGTTACTCTTTTCTTTGGTTTCCTTTATCAACGCAGATAAGTTAGCATTGGGCAACACCCCCGCTGCCACAATAGAGGACAACAAGATTTCCTTTGCACTGCCTAGTAAATTTCCTTTTTCCTACTCCAACCATCCGCAAGGCTTAAAAACTTCAAACTCAGAAAAAAATTGGGGTTTCTAAATTCACGGTTGAGGGCTGTGGATGACCTTTTGCAAAAGCTTTTCAAAGAGCGCGTCCGAATTTTCATATTCTTTAACTATCTCTAGCGGTGCCTGGATGTGTATCTGCTGGAAGGCAATGGACTTGGAGAGTTTGGAGGGCAGGGTCGGAGAAAAAGATGGGCTTGGAAATGTTGAACTTTTGGACGTTCTTGAAGGCCTCCTTACCATCAGGGGTGCCAGCCGGTCCCTGTGGAAATGAAGAGATGCCTGGCAAGTGGCTGTCAGTCATGGGACATGCCAATGTTGACTTGATTTTTGGAACCTTCAGGCTGAGAACAGAGCGTTCTCATAATGCAAGTGGTGGTAATTCGGTTTGTTCGGTTATGTATTTATCTTTAATAAAGTACCTACTCCTCGGTGCACTGTGAATAGACTTTCTTCTCCGTGATGGTTGCTTTGTGGGAATTGCGGGTTGGTTCTCTGTGCTCTGGGGTGTGTGGTCTGATGTTTTGTTTTTCTTGCAAATAGAGAGATTAAGGTGGAGGTGAATGCACAGAGGTAGAAACGTGAATGTAGTCTGATTCCTGGAACTGAAGCCAGTTTGATGGTTCGTGCAAGCTGGCGGCATAGAGCCCGTGAAGTGGTCTGTCACAATATTTTCAAGGCCAGCACGTCTTGGTGACATTTCTAGAAATGAGAAAAGTCAGGAACAAAAACAGATACTGAAAGGAGGAAAAAGCAAGTTTTACGGGTTGCATGTCTTTAGTTTTGCTGCATGTAGGTGAGAAGTATTTGGTTGTGTTTTCATCAAGGGTTTTAGTTGATCTGAAAGCTCATCAATATAGAAGTTTGCCCAGAACTGGGCCAGGACAATTTTTAAAAGCCTCTTTGATTTGGAATTTGAAATGTTTGTGCGAGAGGATTTAATTAATACCCGTTGCATAAACTATGTTTCAGAAGTTCTGTTCAGTTTCTAGTTCTCAAGATAGGTTTTGGTTTTCAAGGTATGTTCAGTAATACATATTAAAAAATCATGTATCAAAGATTTTAATCTTACAGAGATTTTTCTTTCTTCAAGGATTGAAGTCTGCTGAAGTATAACTGTATAGAAAGGAATTTTAAAATTGAGGGTTTGATGTACTCTGCTTTGAGCTATATGAGTAGAAATTATTTGATTTTATAACCCCAAATGCTGCCCTCTTAATTCTTATTTTTACCCTTATTTGTGTCCATATTTCATAGCAGTTGAATCTAATGTTCTTTGTAAATTTTGAATAGCTTGGGTACAATTGTGTGTGTGTGTGTGTGTGTGTGTGTGTGTGTGTTTCAAAAAAAATCAGTGTATTAAAGGACATTGAAATAACAGACAATCCTTTAGGTGTGGGGTATGTTTTGCATAGAATACAAATGTGTCATACTGTTTAATTTAAAGTATACGTTTCTGAAAAGATGAAGATATTTTTGAAGCTTGAACGTTTTGTGTTTTTCAGGATGAATTTTGGGAAATAGTTTCCACTTACCCAGGAGACTATGCTTACTTTAACATTTGATTACACTGCATTATCTGTGTATCATATATAGCTTAAGTGAACTTTCAAAAATGACTTCAAGTAGACTCTTTTTAATCCTCTGTTAAAATAAAATAGCCCCTCTTTATAGGTAACTTCCTTTGACAAATGTTCTGCTAGGCTTCCTGGGTAAAGTAATGAGATGACTTTACAGACTTGTTTATAGAGTGGAAAAAAGGAGGCCTGAGTCTGTTGACTGCAGTTTTAATTACGTTAGTGCAAAGCTCAAATTAGCATAGGGAAAATTACGGCTGTCCGTTGGAATTAGGAAAGTCTGTCATACGGGCAATTTCCAGTCTCAAACGCACTCTGTTTTTTGTTGTTTCAGTAAATAAATCAATTAGTCCATCAAGCATCAGATGCACAGAATCTGTTAAGTTGGTCTCCGCGTCTCAGTGGATTTTTTTTTTTTTTTGGCGTGAATGTCTGTAAGACCCTATGAGGCACTATGAAAAGCTCTGTGTTTTTATCCCGTCTTTATGATTCTCACCATCATTTTCCCTTGGTATTTTGGAAATGGTAAAAGAGTGTTTCCATGGGAAGAAGTAAAGGAATCTTATGAGTTTATGTGAGTCTGTCGGTTGGTTTATCCTTAAAGGGCCGTGGATTTTAAGATCAGATTAAGAGTTCTAATAAAAACGTAAGCATCAAAAGGGATGTTCCCACATGTAATTCACGAATCAGTTTTGGTGCTTCCACTGCTTCCGGGGCCACCTGATGATACCTGGGGGGTGCTTTACAACCCCCTCCCTTCCTTCTGCACAAAACAGTGCTGCCTTTGCTTACAGACTCCAAGCAGCCAGTTGTTAGCCTTGGAACTTGATTTTGCTTCTGTTAGGATTTTTAATCCAATCTCCCAAAGACTTCCCTGATCCTTTGTTATGCCTTGGGCCACTCGGGAAGTCTAATGAAGCCTGCAATCCCGTCTCAGATTAATGCTTTTAAAATGCAGGAAAGGCAATACATAGAGTGACAAGGGCAGCTAATACTATTGAAATCCAGTTCTGTCCTTGGACTCCTTGGGTGGTCCGTGAACCCCAGGTTACAGCCCCTGATCCTAGAGTTTAAAGGTCCTTAGTCTTTAAGAGGGGATCGTGGGCATTTTCCTTTATCACAGATCTGGCACTGGAAGACCAGGAGAGAGCAAACTGCAAACAGCAGCGTGAGTGGAGAGCATCTTAGAATCAGGGGATGGAAAGTTACTAACAAGGCTTGCTGAGGGAGAACATGATTACGGTGTCAATGAGCTGTTTAAAGAAGTTCCTTTCTTTGATTTGACAGAGGTTGGAGGGTTTTGATGATCACCATGATATAACTTATAGGTGGAATCTAAAAACTACAACAAATAAGAAAAAGAAGCAGACTCACAGACGTGGAGAACAAACTTGTGGTTACAAGTGGGGAGGGGGAGAGGAGGAGGGGTAACGTGGGGGTGGGGGATGAAGAGGACAAACCATTATATATAAAATAAGCTGCAAGGATATACTGTGCAGCACAGGGATTATAGCCAATATTTTATAATAACTAGAAATGGAGTAGAACCTTTAAAAATTGGGAATCACTATATTGTACATCTGTACCATATAATATTGTACATCAACTATACTTCAGTAAAAAAAAAGAAGTTAATTTAAAAACATGAAGCATCTTTTACGTATTTCATGGCTTGCACGTAGCAGGCTCTTGCTGAATATTTGCTATCATGTGTGAAGCAAACTTGTTTAAAATTAAAAGCTCAGGGTTATATGAAGGAAGTTCATATATAGGATTTTAAGGGATGTGATGAATGAGCTTAATAGCTCTAGGGCATATAAATTTTCAGCAACTCATTGGCTCAAGTGGAATTTCAGTTGTTTCATCCCTTGTTACTTTAGAGGACTCTGTGACAGTGGAAGGAATAGAAAACGGAAAATATTGTTGCACCACTATGTGAATCTCATGTTTCTAGAACACTGGCCTAAGGTGGAATTATGGGCCGTTATCTTAAAATGACTTGCTGCTTGCATCCGTGGGTGGCTCTGGACACAGTTTGCCCCCTCTGGACGGGACACAGCACTCTTCCTCCTACAGCTCTCTCTGAGGCTGGGCACGCTGCCTCAGTGGCGTGGAAAGGAGAATTGGAAAGGATAGAATTTGTGGATCATTCTTCCCATGAAATATACTTATGGAGGACTGCAGTACTCTCAGAGAATGTTCTGGAAGTCTGAACTGTTTTTTAATTATCTATATTTTCTTTAAAGTGATTATTTCATTAAAATTTTTTTTATTTTTTACAAAACAGATCTTTGCTTAAATCTCTCCTCTACCCCGACACATACGTACGCTTGTCGATGTCTCTTGAAAAACCATAAGTAGAAATAAAATAAATAAATGAAACAATCGTTCCTGATGCTGTCAGGAAAATATTACTTCTGTGTTTAGAATTTCAGAATAAGGTTCCCTCTGTGGGAGGGGAGCCCCAAAGCAGAACATTCCGCTTTGGCATCCCAGTACCCTGGCAGATTTATCAGCTGACATAGAAGAGAATCACAATACAGGAGGCCGTTGGAAAGCCAGGACCAGAGAGTTTCTCTGCAGTGTAAAATCTTCCGAGAAGGGGGTTTGACAGAGACAGTCTCCAGGCCTTTCCAATGGTGGTGACACATCTGCTCCAGCAGGATTTTTTCCTAGGGCTTAGGGAATGCGTCAAATGCAGCATCCCCTCCTTTTGTCCCCACAGGTTAGAGGACGGCTCTTCTCCTCTCAGGGGACTTTGTCCCCCCGTCACCTCTGAGATTTCTTTACTTACGTTATGTGGCCACGGACACACCTGCATTTGAACCCTTCCTAGTCACGTGACCCTGGGCAAGGGCCCTAACCTGTCTGAGCTCCGTTTCCTCACCTGTAGGTGGGATTATAATGACCGTCCTGATGCGAGTCCAGGGTGGGAGAGCCTTTAGTAGGTGCTCAGTAAGTGACAGACGTCATCGGACAATCCAAGTCCATCTAACCTTTGCTAATAAATTGCACTGTCTTTCTGGCCCTGCTCTGAATTCTCTCTATGTGTTCCATTACCCGGCTTCAGTTGTGAAGCCCAGAGGCACACAGACTCTGTGCTAACGCTTTTGAAGAGACAGGGAGAATAACAGGTCACTTCCACAGGTCACTACTGCGGCCTCCCAGCCAGGGCAGGGCACACGGGAGCCGAGAGGTGAGGGGCAAGGAGCTCCTAGGGGTCCCTGGAGAAGGGTATAGCAGGGCAGGGACCAAACACCTGGGCAGGCGGAGTGTCCAGGGGGTCCCTCAAGGCATGGGTGATCAGAGGGTTGGTTTAGTCCTGTTCTGAGGACGGAGGCTGTTTGCTTCGTCGCTGAAGGAGGGCAGAGGCCTGCAGTGCCTCTTGCTTCTGATTAGGGCAGGAACAGGGTTACTGGAATCCTCCACTGTCCTGTATTCTCATTAATTTTGAAAAATGCATCTTGTTATTTTGTACAAATTACAGTCATAAAACATTCTCACTGTAGAGAAAATGAAAAAAGAAATCATTACAGAGTCAATATAAATTGTTCCCAGCCCCAGGCAGTCAGAGAAAATTACCAGCATTTGGTGTGTGTCTTCCTACTGTGTGTTTCTGTCTGTCCTTTTGTCTCCCTGTCCTGCTCATCTCAGTTAACATTGTTTTACAAACATTTCCCCATGTCGCTACAATTTTTTAATAAGCAGAATTTTTATGCTTAATTATATTCCATTTAAAATAAGTATTATGATTTATATAACCAATATCCTATTGTAGGAAATAATATTGCTTTCAGTTTTTCACCAATTACATTGCAATGTACCCTTTATGTAATTTAAAAAAAAATTATTTTATTAGTGTTAGTGCTTAGAAAAGGAATCATTGGACCAATGGGTGTACATATTTTTAAAGTCTCTGCCAAATTTAAATATTTGCCAGTTTAAAAAAAAAATGACCACTTTACTCTCTAGAAGGGTTGTACCAGTTCCCACTTGTAGCCATAGATAAGGCCAGTTCCACTGAACTCATAACAACTCTGAATATTTCACTCTTTGAATCTTTGCCATTGTGACAGGCAAAAATGGAATCTCATTTTTATTTGTATTTCCGTAATTATAGTATTTCATTCCACTTTTTTTTTTTTTTTTTTTTTGCTGTGAACCTGTTTCAACTAGTGGCCACTGTGACCTCTGGATCTTTTTCTTATTCACACTTTCATTGCCTGTTTGATCACTTATTTCGCACATATTTCCCCTATTGAACTTGGCTGAGGCATGTTTTATAAAGTTTAAGAACATTCCTCATTCTGTCCACTCTCTCCTGCTTTGTTTTCTCTCTGGCGACACATGCTCTCAGCTTTGCTTGTGTTTGTGTGACTCTACTTTTTGTCTACCTGTGTAAACAATAGAACCTGTTTTCTTGTGATAGTCTGTCCATCTTTTCTGTGTCTTGACAGAGCCTGGCAAAGCATAGGGGTTCAGTAAATAGTTGTTGAAAAATAAATTTTGATTAAAATCCTTTAAGGTCATCAAGAGAAAGTGAAGATATTAGTAAAGTCTGCAATCATTATTGCAGATTTTAAATAGATGTATTTCTTTAGAGATATCTCTCCTAGTTTAAATACACATTAACTACATAGAATTAAATTGCTGTTGAAAAGATCATAGAGAAAAGCGTTTTTAAAAGGTAGATCTTGTAGCTTGAATTCATAATCCAAATTAATATCATCCTTGTAACTGCTTATTCCAGGCCAGACTCTGTGCGGGATGCTCACGTTATCTCGTGAGATGCTCACCACAGCCTGCATCCTGGTGCTTTTTGTCCAGATAAGGATAGAGGATTAAGAGAGGCTAGGAAACTTGCTCGGGCACACAAATCTGTTTCCCCTCAATTTATCATCATCTGATCTTTTTTTCCCTGCTATTTGCCTTACTTAGCTCCAAATAATAAATTACTGTGCAGGAAAAAAAAAAAAAGGTGTATTAAATGATATAGTGTGATACATTAAATAATGAAAATTATTATAATTGGCTAACTTATGTTACCACTGTTGTGTGAAAAAGCCCACAGCCAACAATGATTATGCTCTCACTGGCTAATTAAGATAAAGCACTAGAAAACTGAACAGCTAAAACTCTAGCACCCCATTCTCCACTTGCTTGGTGCCAAGAATTCTTTCCATATTTGGCTATATCCAAGGGGCCCGTGGTTGCAGATTCCAGATCAGCTGCTGATTTGTTTCCTCACCCCAAGTATCAACTTCCTTGCCCACGTCTCTGAGTTTTCCATCAGGCCTTACCAAGTCTTTCCGCAGGGGTGTTCATGGAATTAGACTCTGGGAAGAACGGTAATCTGCTGTTAGGCACAGATAAGTGCCGAGACGTTTAGAAAAGAAATGCCAAGGCCAAGCAAAATTATTTATTTTTCAAGCCACATCATAATCCAATCATAACATTCACATCAGTGCTGTTACTTCAAATGATTTTGTTCAAGACAATGCACGTCAATTTCTGGGGCATAAAATAAAGAGCATTTCTAACATGTGCAAAGAACTCGCGCTCCTGGATCTAACACAGTGGCCTTTAAATCGCTCCACCCTGATGATTTAACATCTGTCTTTCCATTATAAAATTACAGTATAGCAAACTGATGGGGTTTTTTAATTTAGCAAGTACTGAAACAGAGTCACCACTGAAGACAAAATCTGCCCCCCATCGCTCCCATCCACATGCCCCCAAGTCCATTAATTGAAATCATCAGCCAATAGGGACTTTACCGTCCTGTTCCCTTTGGATCCCATTGGGTCTTGTTGACTTTTATTTTTTAAAGTTAGCTGTAGGCATGTGATGCTCACCTTTGAGGAAGAGGAAACTGTTGAAACAACACTTGGGAATTTGTCAACACGATTAGTTTGTGTCTCAATTTGAGGTAGATTTCCTAATACGTTGCTCCGAGTTAAAAAAAAAAAAAGTGTGTGTGGTTTTATATTGCGAAGTCCCCTTTGGATCTGTGTTGTACGTGGGTGTTACCTGATGTTCCCAAGAGCATCGGAAGCATGAAGGTGAAATAGAGCGAGCCCAGCCGTGTTTATCTTATGCCCAGGGAGGCCCTGAAGACTCTATTTCTTCACGGCATCCTTAAAATAGCCTCTGTGGGGAAAGGATTGGTCTTATCTTGTTCACAAGGAAAGGGAGGCATAGATGTGGAGGCTAGGAGGGGAAGTGGAAAGAGGCTGTCCTGAGAGAGACCAGCTGAGGCTGCAGTTGATGCTGTAGGGCCTCAGCAGGTGAAGGCACCTCTCCAGGCCTGAGTTCCTTCTCGGGAAAACAGAAATGGTCTTCCTGGCATTTCACCCTGGACGGGCCCCTCACCTCACGATCTCTGGGTGTTTCCATCTGTAAAAAGCAGTAACCACAGTTTCTACTTCGCAGGGCTATGGGGAGATGAACCGAGTTGGAATTGTATGGAGCACATTAGAGGTACTTAATACTTGTTAGCTAATTTGATTATTCACTCGAGTCAGATCAATTTTCCTTCTAGGAATAAAATCAGGAAATCCATAGAAGGCTTTTTTTTCTTTTTCAATTTCTACAACAGGTTGTGAATTGATTCTTTTTTTTTTCTTTTTTCAAGTAGCCAATTTTCCTCTGATTAACATATTCTTTTCTCTTTATTAAGAAATAAAGACTCTTACAGAACAGTGCGTTCTCAGTTATTCACACTGCTTTATCAGTATTGGAGATGACCTAAGACAGTGCTAAGAGATGCTTGCTGAGGAGTCTGCCTGAGCCTCTGCATGGCCGGCCCTGGAGAATAAATCTGGGGCCTTGCTACCCTCTGCTTCTCTCTGTACTTCTCACTCTCATGCTCCTTCCCTCCTCTTTCTTCTTCTCTGCAATAGTTAACAACCCAACAAGAGCTTTTCAAAACATAAAGGACAACAGTAATGATGGAGAGGACCCCCCCCCCACCGGAACATCTCCAGTGCTCAAGGGTTCTCCTCGGACCCGTTTCCATTCACCCCACACTGCCTCTCACAGATAGCCAATCACTCCTGTCATCCCAGGAAACCTGGGACAGTGAAGGCTCACAAGCTTTTCATCTGGAGTAAAGAAATAAAGAGAAGATTGGCAGGAGGCTCTGCCTGCCCCAGGTAAAAGTCATCAAAAGCAGTAGCCACATGTCCACGTTTGAGTGCTATCTTTAACTTCTTCTTGTGTGAACTCTTAGGGCTAGAAGCATATTTATATCCACATAAAAAAGATGAATGTTGCCCAAGGTCAAATACAAGTGATTTTATGGGCTATCCATTCTACCAGTTTGAGTTAACGTGGAAAGTCTTGTTCACTTTACCTGTTCAGCCAAAGACCCTGACTCTGTTAAGCCTGTGTTAAGCTTAGAAGAGAAATAAAATTTGCTTTGCTAGAGTAGCATCTCAGTAAAGAAAACCAGGCTTTGTTTTTTGGGCATCCCTGAGAGAGAAGCTTCTGTTCTACCCCAAAAGCTGTTCCCATTGACTCACTCACTCTTGGAAGCACGGTCATATTGCCGACGGTTTTGATAAGAAGCTGGTTATGAAATAAGTGCACATACATTTTTTTTAAGCCTTGTTCTTTGGAGATGGAAAACATCTTTTTTTAGATCACATGTTTACTGCTTTAGTAAACAGTAAAATGCTGCTGTAGCAATTACCTTGAGGATAAAGGGTTTGTAGACAGATACTTCCTGCGTCCACTTCCTACACAGATAGCCAACCCGACCAGAGACGCACCAATGCAGGAAGAGCTCCCCATGGAAGCTTCCTTTGCGAATGCACAGTTTGTGATGCGCTCGCTCCCCTCCAAGGGGAATGAGCCTATTGCTACAGATTTTCTGGCAGAATTCACCGTCTTGAAGTAGGTGAAAATACGACGTTTCTAAGGTAACGGCTTTAGACCCTTGTTCTCATCCTTGGTCTTGTCTGCTGGTTGGATTTTACAGAGGAGGGTAACTAGATTAGACATGTCCATGAGTAAGACTTGTGCCCTGTGGGCACTCTAGCCTCCTTGGAATCATGGAGAATGATGCATGAGTCTGTTTTTGTATTTGTTGAAAAATACGCCTCTTTGAGATTCAGTCAGTGGTTTTCTTTTCTGTGGTTATTTAGATGTAAAGGTCATTTTAGATTTTGCTTTCTTGAGTCAAACAGAGATCACCCGATTTGGGTACAAAAATCTCAGCGCACAGATTGTTCCCTGTGCTTGATTTTACACCAGTTGTTAAATTCCAATGAATGCATTGTTTAGGTCCTTTGAACCAAAGCAAATAAAACCACCACACACAAACACTGAACAATAGGGAATCATCAATTTTCCACTTACAGGATATGTTCTTACCGACTGGCCCCTTTGTGGGGGGAAAAATATATCAAGTCAACAAACAGTAACACTGAACAATAAACTAAACAAAATAAATAGCACCTGAAAGCCACTCGGCTCAAGCACTGGCAAAACTCCAAAGAGTGATGTTTACTTACTCTAAGCATGGAAACCTACAGCTCCACCCTGATCTCCTACGGGTCCCTGAAATAATCAGAACACTGAGCCGCTGTTAATTGTCGGGTGACTTCATGCTAAAGTGCCTCCTTTGATGATCAGAAAGCGCCTGTGAGCTTTGCATTGAAATGGACAAGAGGACAGCGTCCAATAGAGATTCTCCGTCCAGTATGTATTCTGTAGATGTTGATGGCTGTCCAGGGGGAGGCAGAGATTATATCTGACCCCGAGAAGCTGCCAGACGTGGTTAGATGTAGTACTGTCTCATGAAGGTGCTGGTACATGAACATACTCCAATGATTTTATTTACACAGTCAGTCAAGGCACGTATTTTGGTGGAATTGACATGAAGCTGCCAGAGTGATACTTTTCTTTTGGAGACCCATTTGTTTATACGCTTTTGCTCATCTTGTTGGAAGACACCGTAACATCTCAGGAGCCTCCTGTTTGAATGAAGATCTTTCTTCCTCTGTACTTGCCCGCCACCCCACCCCCCACCTTCATTGTGCAGTTTTGTTACCTTTTAGTGAAACTCCACAAGGCATCTCCCTACATGTTTCCTTCCAGATGCTGCCTCCTACCACTTCTGCTTTTTTTCAAAATGCCTTCTCTGATCTCCTGCGTCTGTATTGGTTCTGGTGCCACGGGAATCACGGTTGTGTGGTGCTGGGCAGGGCCTTATAGCTGGTAGACTCATTTTGGACATCCTCTCTGAAAATCACCACTGCCTGCCTGCGGATGGTGGTTGCTTTTGTTCTGTTTTGTTTTCTTCAACCTGAATACAGGTTTAATAAACCCACAGGATAAAATATTTTTTAAACGACAAAATAATAATACAAACTTTGTTCTTTCCCCCCATTTCCAAAACAATTATTGTAGGAGCTTAGAAAATAATTTAGAAAAGGAAGTTAAGTTAATTGATATTGCACCATCAGGGGGCTGCTAAGATTGGATTCTTTTTGAATTCTTTTGTCTGTTCTCCATGCACACAGATATATTCTTTAAAAAGCATAATAGAATGGGAGAAATTAAACTCATTTCAGTAGTCCTTTTTCATTCCCTTTTTCTTCCAGGATAGTGAAGAAAAGAGGAATGAGGACTGAACTTTTATGACCCCCTCTAGAGATTAAGGCCCCATATCCCTTCCTAAGGACCTGGTGTCTTATTCTGGAGCACAACCAGACTGCCTAGGGCTGACCCTTGTTCCAACGAGTGTTGCCAGGACATTTCACTTTTCTGTGCCTCATTTTCCTCATCTGTAAAATAGACTCAGTAGTGATAATAACGCTTGCTTGTTGGTGGTGGTTCAAGGATCCAACAGCTTAATACATGTCCATGCTTCAACAGTAATGTGTTTTTGTGTGCAAAAAATGTTCACTAATGTGAGCTCTTCTTCGTTACTCATCCTAGTCTCATTCTTATTATTTAATTTACTGTCATATCTTATTTGCTTTGTTTGAAGTAATCAATTCTTGATTGTGTTTGCTTCTACTGTTCATCTTTTGAATGGATTCCTCCAATACCCTTTAGATATTTATAGCTTCTTCTAAAGAGACGAAAGTGTTTCCCTCTATGTAATTGGTTTCTTTCTCGTGCCATTCATTTGAGGATAGTAGAATAAATATAACAGAGTCACCACTGTGAGTCCATTTAGGAGTTCAAGCAACAAATTAACCAAATTTTCAGCAGCCGAACTCAGCTGCATTTTTTTGAGCCCAGAAATCCAATAGTTTTGACGATCCAAAAAGAAAACCAAGATGGAGGGCTGGAGGATACTCACTGTCTCTTTCCTTGCCTTTTCTCTGGCCTGTGCCAATGAATGAATGAATGCTTGAATGAATGAATGTGTTCTTGCAGTGGGGAGCCACAGCTGGTCTCTGGAGCAGTCCTAGCATGGAAGGAGTCAAGTGCTAGTTTGAACCAACTACTTTGGCTGACACATTCTTTAGAGGCAAGCAGACGTCTACTGATTTACCATATCGCCAGTGAATGTTCATGATTAGGAATCTATGGGACCTCATTGAAAAACAGAAACTCTCAAAACATTGCTTGTTAAAGTTCAGCCCTCTATGCCCTAAGTTATATGGCTGGGGTCCTGTAATCTTTTATCTGTGCTGACCATGCCTGGTAAGCGGCAGGCTTTTAATAATGTGTGTTCAATGAGTAAATGAATATCTGCCTGGATGATAAATGCATGAACAAGTGCATTAATTAGTGAGCTGATAACATCATAGAGAAGTAATTCATTTAATTCAATGAGCAATTACTGATTTCTTACATGCAAAGCATCGTAAAGTCGCCCTCCGCAAGGTTCGGAGAGAAGTTGTACTTCTTGATCAGAAGACAGAATTATTACTATGTCTTGGGACGAATGTCTTGCATGCCCCTGTGTCCAGTTTGAATGCCAGATGTTAGACATAAGTGTGTGTTATCTTAAAGAACCTGCCTGGGCTTGGGAAGGTTTGGTGATCGTTGGGCTTCCCAGAACCTAATGGGGTTTTGAACATTTGTGAGCACGTGCCCGATCAATGCACATGTCTGTGCCGGCCCGTGGCTGGAGATGCTTCCATGTGAAAACTGAAAGCAGAAATACAGTTCTCAGAGCCTGAATTTTGTTACGTGACGCTTGTTTGGATGCGGCAAAACCAAGCAGCAATTTTGCTTTTACTGAGTGGCAGCACCACCCAGTGCTTCTCCAAGGTGTGCGTTGGCTTCTCTAAATGTTCAGCTGTTAACAACCCCCTATGCAAAAAGTCCTCCTGGGTACAAAGTCATGAAAAGTTGTGTTTAATGGATTACGACGGGCACCGTTTGATTTTCTTCTTTTGTTAACTGCAGTCACTCCTTAGAAATTTCAGTGAAGCTGTAACTTGATCCCTTAAACACATGTGCTGATATCCAATGTACTGGTTCACGCGGAGGGTTTCCTTGCTTATTGGTGAATCAGGCAGCCTTCCAGTACTGCAATTATTATATAGTTAACATCTGCAATGGATATAATGTGGGACAACATTTTCATGAGAGCTAAGTTCTTTTGTATTTAATTGCAAGATAATTCTGCTTTATGAGAAAGATTAATAGCAATTAACAACCAGCTTATCTAAGCCAGGTAGTAAAATTGGATTCCCTACTGAAATTTCAAAGTTAGCAAACATATTATTAACAATGAGCTTGATGGTCAAAGTATTATATATAAACCAAGGAAAATGTGATCTTTCCTAAAACGTACAGAATTTGGTTATCTTGGTAAGAGTTCTTAAATGAATTTCCAATCTAATAATTTTTCAATCTAATAATTCAAATATTTGGCTTAGTGTTGTTTCTTCAGTGCCTAGCACATAAAGTGCTGACTCATAAATATTTGCTGAATGAGTGAACACAACAATAAATGGGTACCAAAATCTTTCCCTGAGGGAAGCATGTCTTTGGCAGTATATGTCATTAGAAGAGGTCTGACTTTGGCCCTCTCCTAACAAACACCATGATCTAGTATCTAAGGAGTTGAAGAGAAGGAAACAACTTTTATTTGGGAGCCAAAATGTTGGAAGAAACTTAACTGGCCATTGAGAAGCCCAGTGTGTCTCAACCCAGTTCTCCTTTGGGTCAGGAAATTCTTAATTCTCTTTAGGATAATTGAAAGGAACTCCTAAGAGAACGAGGATTTTGTTAGGGAAAGAATATACATGAAGCAGCAGGGAGGGATAAATTGGGAGTTTGGGATGAACGAATAAATGTTACTGTATATAAAATAAACAGCAGGGACCTACAGTATAGCACAGGGAACTAGATTTACTATCTTTTAATAACCTATAATGGAAAAGAATCTGAAAAAGAATAGATATATGTATATATGTATAACTGATCACTTTGCTGTACACCTGAAACTAACACAACATTGTAAATCACTATACTTCATATATACTTCATATACTTCACTATACTTCATATACTTCAAATTATGATTGCTTCATATATATATATATATATATATATAGGAGAACATTTTCATAAATAGCTAAGTTCTTTGTATTCAATTGCAAGATAATCTGCTTTATGAGAAAAATTAACTTTAATAGCAATTAATAACCAACTTATCTAAGCCAGGTGATAAAATTGGATTCCATATATATATATGAAGCAATCATAATTTGAAAAATTTGCCCACATATGTTAGCTGGAAAAACATACTAAAAAATTAGGTTTTAATTTCCATTGGCTGTTTTTTTGTTTTAACTTCTAACAGTCTTTTCAAACGAACGTTGAGAGATTTAAAGATGTTTGTTAAAACACCTTCCCTCCTGATCATGACATTCATTAGAAGGTGAATCAGACATTTTTCCCCCAGTGGTAGAAGAGACACATTTTCCTAAGCAGAAAAATCAGGGCACGGTCAGACAAAGGAGTTTACATGAAAAGCTTTGTAAAGTTAGTATTGTTCTTGAAAATTCAGGCTATCTGGTTGCTGTAATCTGGGAGTTCCCTTCAAGCACTTTTGGAAACTGTACTAACTCTATAAGGCAATTAATGGGCCATATAATGTCCGGAGATGGTAAACTGTTAAAAACAGCATCTACAGGTAGTGTATTAGTATATCCTAGGACTCCCGTGAAAGTAACCACAAACTGGGGGCTTAAAACATCAGGAATTTGTTCTCTCAGAGTTTAGGAGGCCTGAAGTCCAAAATCAAGGTGTCAACAGGGCTGGTTCTGGAGGTTCTGAAAGAGAATCCGCTCCATGCCTCTCTCCCAGCTCCAGGTGTTTTCCTACAATCCTTACCTTCCTGGGGCTGTAGCTGCATCATCACTTCCATCTCCGCCTCTGTCGTCTTCACATCACCTTCTTCTCTGAGTCTCTGTCTGTCCTCTTTGGTCTCTTATAAGGATGCTCTCCTTGGATTCAGAGTCTATACTAATCTAATCCAATCTCATCTCAATCCTTGCCTTAATTACATCTGCAAAGACCCTATTTCCAAACAAGGTCACATTCTGAGGTTCCAGGTGGGCTTGGGGTCCTCTCTTCTGGTAGGGAGGAGACAAAGTAGGTTTCAAGGTAGATCTTCTCTTCTGCGCGTTTCTTGCCCATTAGAAGAGCGAGGCTCTACTCATTGGCAAGGTCTAATGACTGAAGTGCTGATGCTAGGATTCTAACATTCGTGCTTAGGTAGAAATCCCTCGGGTGTCAATACCATATTGGAAAGTGTAATGCAGTTAGTTTCATTGAAAAAAACATACAACTGCACAACATGGATGTCGTTCAATCCAGTATGATGATCAAAACAAAAATCACTGTCAGGCAAAGTGTTTACTCTGCAACCGTTTCAGTTTCACAAGATACTGAGTTTGATGTTGTGGTTTCCCTGATCTCATCATTTTCCTTGGTAAATGTCAAGAAGTGTAACAAGGTTAGGGCAGCCCACACCAGCTCATCAGAGTCACGTGAGGACTTAGGCAGCAAGTCACCCTCCTCCTGTCTGCTCAGTCTAGACTAATGGTTGAGTGTGCTGTTTACATCTTATAAAAAAAATGATTCCTGTGGCTTTTTTCATAATGTCCTCGAGTTGAAACTGCACTGTTCTGAGGCATAAAATGGCGTCATAAACTGTGTGACCGTCAGGCACTATGATTTATTTTTTGTCTTCGGTCTGTATATCTGCCGAGGTTATATATACATAGAGGATTTGGAACCAGAAACATGGACTGCCCCTAAACATTCTGCTTTTATGTCTTATGAAATGAATCTGACTGTAAGTAAAATGGAACTTCATCTTGTCACTGACGTGGCAGCTCTGCAAGATTTTCTTGGGAAAGAAATGCAAACTTAAATCAAGAACCAGTCAGGGACTTCGGTCATGTTGTTTGTGTGTGCCCTCGTCTACCTGAAGTACACCCGATGTTCACTCTGGGATGAAAAGTTGGCCAGCTCGAGTGACTCTAGCCCCTCTCCACCTTGCCTCAGGCTGAGTCACCAAAAAGCTCGCCGGGTGACTGGGAGAATTGGCCCAGTGGAATCCCTTGCTGGCATCAGCTTGGCTGCAAATGCAGAGATGGTCTAAATCCCTGTGATGGAAGAGTTGGTCCATTTGCTTTCCTCTCACAGCTCCTGCTCTGGAGGGTAAGGAGGTTTTTACCCACTCATGGCAGGGGGAGGCACTGTGTGAAGCAAATGAATGCAAACTCAGAAAGCAAGACCCTGAGGCTGGGATATTTTGTCCTGGTTGCATAACACTTCCCGATATGACGCATACCCTCTACCATGTCACTCTTTCATGCTGTTAATAGAGGCCGGTCCGGAGACCAGCATGGGTGAGGTTTACCCTGGAGACTCAGCTTTGCCGTGTACATGCAAACACAGCACTGAAGCCTGGTACATCGTGACTTATCCGCTGGAAAAAGAGAAACCAGGTTCAAAGGAGAGCTAAGATGCAATGTTAAGATGAACTATTTTGAGAGCTGTCTTTGGTCCTCATGAAGACTGGGTTAAAATCTTGGAGAGATAAATTTGCTTAGAACATGCTAAATGAATCTTCTCCTTTTTTCCTTTTATTCTTTTCTAATTATTTTTAAAAATCTGAGTTACAGTCACACTAGCAGAGAGGTTAGTTACATAGAACATCTGTCCCTCGTATTACTTTGTAGATGTACTTAAATATTTTTCTTGTTTAAACGCCATAAGTGGGGTATATTATGCACCCACATTGGTTTGTCACCAGTTCTAAGGTTCAGGGACCTTCTCCTTTATCTATTCATTGTTAATATCCTGGATACAAACAACCCAATGGCCCAGTATAAACTGATGCTAAAGAGAGCTGTTGCCTGAGAGATGAGTTAAATGACGTCAGAGACTTCTCTTCAGTGTCATAAAAATTATTTTCAATTGTAGGTGGTAGATTTCCTAACCACTTCGTAATTTACGTGGGCCGGCTTGGTTAGCTCAATCAGTTACAGCGTATGCTGATAAAGGCAAGATCACAGGTTTGTGCCCCATGAAAGCTAATAACTTCTCAGAGATAAAAAAAAAAAATCTCCCTTTGGTGACCACAAGCTGCATCACTTGTGCAAATGCCCGCATTGGTTGGAAGAGAGGAATTGAGTGCAAACGAGGGGCCAGCTCCGTGCAAATATTGCTCCTGTTGGACAAAAGAAATAGAAAAGGAAAAAAAAAACACGCAAATTGTGTTTCTCCTAGCAGACATGTGTTCCTGCATGAAAGGAACTCTGTCCAACTCCCTTAAAGCTAGTGATTTTATTGAAAAATGCCCCTAGTGATTTTTCACGCTAATAACCTCAATTTGAGCAGACTGAGCCCAAAGTTACCTGAGTTATCAGCGCAGTCCTGACCCATCTGCACCCTGGACTTTGTCGTCACTGCACATCTGCAGAAAGAGGCCATTTACGTGGAATTCAAATCTGGTTGTTTAGTCTACAAGGAGGTGGGGGGGAAGGATTCTGTCTCTTTAATGTTTATAACGGTTGGACAGAGCTTGTCGGGTGAAGGTTAATTGCTCTCCAGTTGAAGCAGTTGTGTGCCCAGATGGGTTATCAGGGCTGAACACTCGTTACAAGATTAATCTCATTTCCGACAAGACTTCCCTTTCCTTCAACTGATTTTTGCCCAGCCATTGGCGCTGTCATCGGCCGTTAAAAGAAGGGTGGATTACTCTGGGATATTCACGCTGGTATGCAGCGAAACAATGCAGAGCGGTGTCATATCTCAGGGAACATCTTTAGGAGAACACATTTCAGGGGGTGTTACGAAGGCCGAGGCTCATAAACAGTGGGGACAATCGAACCCCTTTACACCAAGGCTCCAGTGAAAAGGCCCGAAGTCCACGCAGCTGCTCCCTGCCCCCCCGCCCCCGCAGGACCCTGCTCCTAGGACGGATGCCGAGTGACACTCAGGGCTTTGTTTGCTGCTGAAGATGTTAAAACAATTATGATCAGGTCTTCCTTATTAAGGCGCCCACCTAAGTGGTGAGGAGTTCTGTTTGCTGCGTCCACACTGAATTCTGTGGCAGTGGACACTTCATTTAATTCCTGTGCACATTTCAAGCTTCTGTTTAATTTCTGGGATTTCATAGACATTGTCTTCATGTGTGTGCCTAAAAACGGTAGGCAGATTTTAGTTGACTGTGACAGGTAGCTTCATGACTTTTGGTTTGTCTCAGGAAATTCCTCCAAGAAAGAGCATGGCAAAAGAGCAACGTCATCTTATCCCTTTGGGTTTGGCTCGTGGGCATCAACGCGTCTGTGTATTCTGATGAGCTGTTGGGTACCCACCGTGGCTGTGGGTGCTTGAAGCAGGATGGCCAGGCTCACACGGTACCCTTGGTCCAGTGGGTATGGGCAGGTCTGACCGATGGAACACAGCGGAGCAGTGATGACGTATCAGGAGGTGGGAAGCGTGGGCCACAAACAGGAGAGGGCGTGCTGGCAGGGGCGACAGGGGCTCTGGCCTGGACTAGGTGGTTGGGGAAGGCTGTCAGGCAGAGATGCAAAGGGAGTGTGCGGACAAGGGCTGGATATCCTGGGGAAGTGTTGTGGGCTGAGTGGAGCAGCAAGGGCAAAGGCCCTGAGGCAGTGACGGGCTTGGGTGTCTGGGAGCAGCGACCATACTTGTGCAGCTGGAAGGGGGAGCCTGTGTACCGGCGGTGGACATCAGGCCTCTTGTAAAGTGATTTCTCAGAGGACGTGCTAAGAAGAGCATCCTACCTAAAGAAGAGGTCCACCTGCTTCAGTTGTTGTCAGGTTCCGTCTTGTACCAGATCCCTCTCCCTTAGGTGCGAAAAGATGGGAACGCCTTGGCCATGGGGTACCAGTGAAGTGGTTTAAGCAGAGTTAACGGCATGAAGGAAAAGTTAAATGATCTAGGTTACCTTCCCTTCTCCTTACATCGCATCTCTGATGCATTGTCTCTTTTCACTGGCTGGGCTAGTTTTCAATATTCTCTTGTTTCCTGCGTTTCAGAGTGCCTTTGCAGCCGCTTCAGTTCCAGGCTATTTGATGCAGCGGGTTCAGTGGTTAAACACATGCCCTTTGGAATCTGGCAGCTGCTAGAACTCTGGTGTTTACTAGCCATGTGCTCTAGGTAGCTTATTTAATCAGGTGAGCCTCAGTTTCCACATCTTTAAAATGGGATCGCGGTAGCTCCTACTTTAAAAAGCTAACACGCAGGTTAGAGGCATGAATTCACACAGGCGCTTGTCATAGTGATAGCCACGGTTTGATCATCCATTAAAGTTGTTACGAAGATCCAACATCGTCTGTTTCCCTTTTTTAGAGCCATCTATTTCGCTGAGAAAAGGGAGCATAAATTGTATATAACTGAATCACTTTGTTGTACACCTGAAACTAACACAACATTGTTAATCAACTATACTCCAGTATAAAATAAAAGATGTTTTAAAAAGGGAGCATGAATTATCATTAAGTCTAGAGATATTTTTGTTCGTTGGAGACTTCTTGTCACAATGTTTTCTCCCCCCAAAAAATCAGTTCAGCTGAGTTTTTCATTTCACCCTGTTTGTTGTTGTTGTTGTTGTTGTTCTGTAAATAAGGGATGCGTAGTTATCACCTTCTGCACAGCCAGGCATCTCATGGGTTTTCAGTGGTTTTTTAAGAATAAGTGCTTTATCTGTCCCACAAACCATCACGTGGCTTAATGAGATTTTTAAACCCACAAGGAGCACATGATTTTCAGGGTGAAAAGCTGAGGCAGAGAAGAGAGAGAAGTTTGCGTCGTTGGGGCACTGTCTCTTTGGGGCCTCTGACAGTCTGTGGCACTGAGGGCCAGGGAGCAGGGACCCAGCAGGCTCTGATGCTGGAGGTCACCTGAGGCAAACAGAAGATGCCGTAGCCAGGGATGCTGAGCCAACATGCCAACTCTGTGGTCCTGAACACCTGTGAAGGTTGCACCGAATGGGATGTGAGCTTGCATGTGCTGCCTTATTTCTTGGCTTTCCTCCTGATGAATTCTTTGTTTTCCCTTTGAGAATTCTTATAAGGAATACACAAGCAGTGAGTGCCTTGGGTGGGGGGAGGGTTGAGAGGACAGAGGAAATTCTCAGGCATGACCATTTTTGTCCGTGGATTCCAGGACCAGCAATGGGTCTTACCTCTTACTCCATGGATGACTCATACATGGGCAAGAATTGCCCCTCCCAGATTTCTCTGCTGTTATGGGAAAGCCTTGAAAGATAGATATACTGATGAGTAAACTTTTAACCATTTTTCTTTAGTCCCACACTCATGCCAATCTGAGGAAAGAAATCATTTGGCTTATTTTTCCAACTTACTTCCTCCTTTGATGTCATATATATGTATAAATAAATATAAATAAAATAAGTATACCTGTTTACATCCAAACTCACCCACTTTACATAGAATGTAAAGATGTAAGTGAACTTTAAAATAATATCTGTACCATACATTTAAATATGTCATTTCACAAAGTAATAATATCCCCACACTACATCTCCCTCACCTACCTTGACTATTTTCTCTTGGCCACAAAGTGAAAGATATTTCCTCCTTGGCATTTATAAATGCTTCTGAATTTTTGACACTCCCAAACTTGAGTCAGTTTCCCATACATCAACATAGGGTTAAGTTTGAATCATTACAATTTCACCACTCTCTGGTATCTAAAATAATTTTTTTCTTATTTAAAGTATTCTTCAAAAAAAGAGAAAAATTTTTGTATGTAGAATTAAGTGTAGGATCACGTTAATATATAAAAAAAATGGGCTCAGTGTCCCAAAGAACAACGAACAGCTGAACAAGATAAACTAAGGGACTTACTAAAGATAAATGATTTCACCCAACCCTCACCTGCCTAGGTAGTGTGAGTGATGTCAAGATGCGGTTGAAGTGATTGGGAATCAAATTTGGGAAATGGCTCGATATGGCTGAGTTCAGTACAGAGTGTGCGTGCAGTGCCTGTGCTGTGCCCGTGACTTATGATGTCTGAGCTATGAACTTACATTTCAGAGGCGACTAGCACCTCCTTACTTACGCTGAGCAGCCTGGGGTGCACACAGAGGGAGAAAATTCAGCTTCCTGTAGATGTCAGATCATGGGTTCAGAGCCCCCTGAAATGGCTGCGGCCCCAGGGTCAGGACCTCATTCCTTCCCACTAAGAAGGTCCAACACCTGCATCTCTGGCCTCTGCTCCTGGAGCCTCGGGATGTGGGCCCACAGCTCATCCTCCTGGTTCACGGGCATGGTATGTGCCCTGCAGTGGATCCCCCTCCCCTGTTGGTGTCATCTTTCCAAAACACAGACTTGGCTGCCCACCTGCAGGAGACCCTTTTCCAGCTCCCCATCACAAGTGACAAAGGCCACGCTGCTTGGCGTGGTAGGCAGGTCCATTTGAGTCTCAGCCCAAGGGCACTCTGTGTTCCACTACCTGCTACCCTGGGGCCATGTTTAGGGTTCTCCAACGTGGGGGGGCCTTCGGGCCCTGTTCGTGTGTGCCGGCAACGCCCTACCCATCCTCCGAGGCCCAGCCCCGATGGCATTTCACTGTGAGGCAGCTTTCTTTATTCATTCCCGTCCTGCCTAAGACGTGCTTAAAAAAATGGCTCCTTGACTCTAGGATGGTTTTAATACCACCATTACACAAGGAGCAGCGCCCAGAGGTATGAATTCCAGTCCTGGTCATTCTGCCCCTTCGCTGTAGCAAAGAACTTCTCATCTTTATTAGGAGGGGTTTGGAGTGGAAGATGGGGAGCTCATTCAGTTTGCTATTCTGGGTTATTGAAAAATGGCACCATGACCTAGGTTTCAATGGGATCTGTCCAGCCATTTTTTTTTTTTTCTTTTTTTGCGGTACGCGGGCCTCTCACTGCTGTGGCCTCTCCCGTTGCGGAGCACAGGCTCCGGACACGCAGGCTCAGCGGCCATGGCTCACGGGCCCAGCCGCTCCGCAGCATGTGGGATCCTCCTGGACCGGGGCACGAACCCGCGTTCCCCGCATCGGCAGGCGGACTCTCAACCACTGCACCACCAGGGAAGCCCTGTCCAGCCATTTTTATGAGTAGAGGCACAGTGGGGCTACCGCTCTCCAAAGTCACCCCTATTAGCCCCCTTTGGGGATTCATCCTGATGCTTAGTCTCATTTCAGGAAGTACTTCCTGCTGCTGCTTCCAACGCTCATGTGGTGTGATGAGCCCGCTGTCTTTCATTCTGTGCAGAACAGACACAGGAAAGTTCCTGGAATTGCCCATGATTGTGGCATGTGATCTGTATATATGACCACTTCTTGAATAAATATAGTCACCAGAGAAAGCAGGTATAGAGTAGGGGTAACAAAGACCATCTCAAAATGACACACAATCCCCAAATTATTTCTACTTTATTTAAAAAGTTTTTGAGATAATTTTAAATTTATAGAAGAGTTGTAAAGATAGTACAGAGAGATTCAGCCTCCCCTTGTGTTAACATTTTCCATAACCAGGGCACAATGGTCAAAACTGAGAAACTAACATCAGTACAGTATTACTGTCTAGCAGTCAGCAAACTCAGCTCACAGACCAAATCCAACCCACAGCCCATTTAAAAAAAATTTTTATTGGAGTATAGTTGATTTACAATGTTAGTTTCAGGTGTACAGCAAAGTGAATCTGTTATACATATACATATATCCACTCTTTTTTAGATTCTTTTCCCATATAGGTTATTACAGAGTATTGAGTAGAATTCCCTGTGCTATACAGTAGGCCCTTATTAGTTAACTATTTTATATATAGTAGTGTGTATATGTCAATCCCAGTCTCCCAGTTTATCCCTCCCCCCTTCCCTCCTGGCAACCAAAAGTTTATTTTCTACATCTATGACTCTATTTCTGTCTTGTAAATAAGTTCGTTTGAACCATATTTTTAGATTCCACATATAAGCGATACCATATATTTGTCTTTGTTTGACTGACTTCACTCACTATGACAATCTCTAGGTCCATCCATGTTCCTGCAAATGGCATTATTTCGTTCACCACTGCCCATTTTTGTATGTAAGTTTTACTGGAATACAGTCACGACTCTTTGCTGCCGTGTTTTTTTGGACCACTTTTGCACTACAGGGACAGGGGTAAGCAGTTTCGAAGTTGAGCACATGGCCCACAAAGAGAAAAACTTTTACTATCTGCCTCTTTATAGAAAAAAAATTGCCACCTCCTCCTTTTAAAAAAACTGCACACTTTATCCAAATTCTCCCAATTTTCCACTGATGTTCCCTTTCTGATCTAGGAAGCTGCATTGCATTTTCTTGTCATATATCTTTATATAAGACAGTTTCACGTTCTTTCCTTTTCTTTCATGACCTTGATGTTTCCGAAGAGTACTGCCCAGGTATTTTGTACAGTGTCCCTCACTGGGGGTTTGTCATGCCGAGGCAGAGGTTATAGATTCTTAGGAAGAAAATACCACAGAGGTTATATGCCCATCTCGTTGCATCACAGCAGGCGGTGCATGACGTTGCTGTGTCTTCTTGCTGGCAAAATTGACCTGGATCCCTTGGTGAAGGTGGTGTCTGTCATTTTTCTTCACCACAGGGTCACTGCTTTCCCCTTTTCCATGCTTTATTTCTTAGAAGCGAGTTACTAAGTTCAGCCCACACTCAAGGGGAGAGGAATTAAGCTCCATCTCCTGGAGGGCGAAGTATCAAAGATTTTGTGGACATGCATTAACATAACAGCAGTTATTAATAAATATTTTGAAGGAGATACTTTGAAGACATTCAGATATCCTGTTTCTCCTTAAAATATCGCCCACTAATTGGAGCCCCATCGGTACATCTTGCCTACAGCAGTTTGGACTGTGTAACTCTGAGGGTGATTTTCTATTTCCCTCACTCCTTCTATGTTTAGTATTTGGGATTCTTCTGTAAAGAAGAGTTGTCTCTTCTCCCCCGTATATTCACTTAATTCCATCACTTATGTAGATCAGAAGAGGCATTTGATATTTATCTGATTCTTTGGATTATAATCCAATACTCTCATTATTTATTTTGTTGCTGATCTTGTCCAAGCTTTGGCCATTGGACCCTCCCCCCTTCTTTATCTCTCTCTCTCTCTCTCTCTCTCTCTCTTTCTCTCTGCCTCTCTCAATCATGAGTTCATTGGTTCCTCTGTCCTTTTGACATATCTTGGCCTCTTTTTTTTTACTTTGTTGAGAACTTCCTTCATTTCATTTTGCAGTACATTTTTTGTAGACTGTTCTGTGGTTGGGAAATATGCTACACTTCAAAATCCCACCTCAGAAGGGAGGAGACAGTTGTGCAGGTCCTGGGCCGCCCCCCAAGCCCCGCTCCCCGTCTGTGGCTGCTGCCTGCCTGGTGCTGGGTCTGTAGGCAGGGCGCTGAGGGTCAGCAGAAGAAGCTAAGTTCAAGAGTGGAGATGGGGCTGCAAAACTTATTTCCTTTGGGCCCTATGGGGGCTCTTCAGGATGGAAACAGTCCACACCAAGACCTGGCAGAGAAACTTACATAATCTTGCAGCACACGGAGCTCAAGACTGGCCCACGGGCAGTCATTTCCTTCTTCAGGAAAAAGAGAAACGAACTTAAGAGCTGCGACTTCTTTCCTCCCCCCTGCCACTGCGATTTAGCAAGGCCTTTTTCAGAACGTTCATCTTCTTTCTTTTCCCTGCTGAGCGTCAGCGGCATCCCCTGCATCTTAGGACTCCAGCTCTCTGAGGGGCCCTGCACAGGCTGCTTAGCTCAGGGCGGGTACCAGACAGCAGCATCTTACGTGGGCGCCTCACCAAGCTCACCACTAAGGTGACACGTCTCTATGGGGGGGTCAGAGCGTCAGACGTTAACAGGCAAGACTCACAAGCAAACTTTTGCAATACAACCCATGTATTTATCTATAAACTAGATATCATGAAATCTCCCCTCTGCCAAGTAGGGAGTGGTTAAGAGGATCGAATGAGATGATGATCAAAACGTGTTTATTAAACTGTAAAGCGCTCATCATATAATCCAGTAAACAACTGTGCATAATGGCTAATCCCTTTCATAGCTCATTAGAACATCGTGTGTTATATGAGCACCTGAAGGCGGCCTGTACTGGTACCTCACATCATTCATTCCTTCATTCTACAAACATTCAGTGTCTGGGATTTGCCGGGAGTTGTTCAGGTTCTGGGGAAACCAGTCTTTGCTCTCCTGGGTTTTACATTCTTGTGTATCTAGTGTTTCAGATAATAATCAAATATACAAATGTACATTATACATTAATCATACATGCTAGGCACTCAAAGAAGGCAGGTAAAAGAGAATGATAGGGAGACGGATGGTTCTGGAAGGAGAATCAAGTGATCTGTTCTGAGCCTGTTAAGTCTGAGGTGCTTTTTATTGTCTTTTTTCTTTTTTTTAAGCATAGTTGATTTACAATGTTGTGTTAGTTTCAGGTGTCCAGCACAGTGATTCTTTTTCAGATTCTTTTTCCTTATAGGTTATTACAAAATGTTGAATATAGTTTCCAGTGCTATATAGTAGAATATATATATATATATATATATATATATATATATATAAACTATACTTCAAAAAGATACATGCACCCCAATGTTCATAGCAGCACTATTTACAATAACCAAGACATGGAAGCAACCTAAATGTCCATCAACAGATGAATGAGTAAAGAAGATGTGGTATATATGTACAAGGGAATACTACTCAGCCATAAAAAAGAATGAAATAATGCCATTTGCAGCAACATGGATGAAACTAGAGATTATCGTACTAAGTGAAGTAAGTCACACAGAGAAAGACAAATATCGTATGATATTGCTTATATGAAGTGCTTTTTAGACATTGTAAAACTAGCCTAATCCCTCTTTTCCTCAGTAGGTTTATTGAATACTACCATTTCCAAGTGTAATCAGAAAAGGAATTGCTTTTCTTCATTAACAGATAGATGGGGCTTTGAATCATATTCATTCGTTCTTGCAGGCTAATGAATTCTCAGAATTTTTTATCTTAATGTTCAAATTCAGGAAAAGAGGAATTAAACAAAATTAAACAATCAATGATGCTAAACGCTTTTTCTTTAACTTGTAGAAAACTATTTATAGCTTGGTCATTGAGTAATTTTATTATCAGCTTAGGATCTTTAATTAGGTTTAATTCTCATGATGAAGGTGTGGCCAGTTTACTCTGGAGAAGATGGGATAAGCATAAATGCTTAATGTGATTGGATATATCCAGAAAGAAGGAGACTTTGGCCTCTAACGATTCTAGAAATGTATCATCCTTGGATGAGCTCTGTAGCTTTTGCCCTTCTCAACAGGAGGCAGTGTTGGAATTTTGGGCCAACAGTCTTCTTGGATTATGTAAAACTAAACCATATTTTGAAGGTGTCCTCGGTTCTGCCCACTGACTGCCAGATGCTCCCTCCATGGCCATGACAACCCAAAGGCTCCACATATTCCCAAACAGCCTCCTGCCTGGAGACAGGAGGCATTTGCCGTTCGCTGAGAACCCAGATGCACTCATTTCTGTAAGAGCTTTCTTTGTTTTCCCTTATTCTAATATTTCAATCAAGCGACAGAACTATTTACCCACTTTCATCGCTGAATTTCATAATCAAATTTTAGCCTTCATACAAATGAACATATTTATAAAAAATTCTCTAATGTTTATGTATCGTTCACTGGCCTCCACTATGGTGAACTAAGCTGCAACATATAAAGCAGAATATACAAGCTGATTATAAGCTTGTAATATACACGCTACATATATAAAGCAGAGAGTCGATATAGGATGTAGGGCATTCTACCTGGAGTACAGTGAAACAGCATCAGTTTCTGCAGGTTTGCCAATAGCATCACCTTGACTAGCTCATCATCGTTGTCCAGTCTTATGAGACAGTTTACAAAGTGTCTTCCACTTTAGCCTTTCTTGTTAGTACTTGGTGTAGACTATTCTGCTATCACTGTGGAGGGATTTTAATAGACTCTTAGACAAAGCAACAAATAGAATTTAATGGTGACGAAGTGGATTATACTGTTCGTTTTCCTTTTTTTATGTTCTGAAAGCTGGGTCAATTGTATTTGGTTCCTGGTACAAGGTTTTGCTTAGGAAGCTGTTTGACAAATGTAATTATGAGATGTATATGTGGAAGAAAAGAGACACCACTGTAGAGTGAGGCCAGGTTTTACTATTTCTGGATCCCCCTCAGCTAACCAGCATGTTAATGTCCCATGTGTATTGGGTAAGGTCATTGGAATTATGACAGGTAAAGAGACACAGGTAATCCTTACAAATAAATTATTTTTTTCCTGTATGAATGGAAATAATTTTGAGAAAAAAATCCTACAACTTTGGTAGACTAGACAAAGCTATATGGACCAGGATAGAGAATCCCAGATATTCCTTTCTTTCTGCCAGTTATCCATCACGTTCAGTTGTACAAGTTAGCTCACCTACAGGAATTTTCATTCAATCAACTCTAAATAACAACCACGGTAATAGTGGAGAACACTTATGGAGTACTTATTATATGCCAGACATTGTATTAAGTGTTTTGTTGATCAGCACAGATAAGACAGGGGCAGTCATTATGCACAGTTCACAGCTAAGGACACAGCTACAGAGAGGTTAAGTAACCAAGGAGGGCTGCATTCATTCTGTGCCTGGGGATACAGAAGTGAATTTGATACTTCCCTACCCTCCTAGAGCTTACAGTTTAATAACCTGAGACAGACAAATACACCATGGTTATGCAATCAGGTTGTTCACAAATTGTAAACATCTGTATGCAATACACATGATAAAGTTAAAAAGACAAATTCCTGGGGAAATCTTTGTAGCAGATATTTCAAGTGGTAATACCCATAATGTATAAAAATTATATTAGATCCAAATGAGATTGTGTATGTGCACATACGCCGTACAGCAGGAGGAGGTAAGAGTTATAATTCCTACCCCAGTGTTGCCTTACTAACACAAACGTAAGCCTGTCCACTTATTTCCTTTTTCAAGTAAAAGCAAGACATACTTAAAAGCTGCTTATAAATTCAGTTTTTCACTCAGTTTAGTTGAAAATAAACATGAAAAATAATTTGTCATAAAATGTGTCTCTTACAAATTAATATTGCCTAAAAGATATTAAAAGGAAACATTTCACAATAGATCCTAAAAAGAAAGAGAATAGCCAAAAGCAATAAAATAAAGTGATTCTGGGGGGAAGATGCAATTAATTATGTTCATATGTAGTCATTCATTTTTCTAGGACGGCAGGATCTTCCAAAGCCATAGAGCCCAGCTCACAAAGATGACGTGTATGAGCATTTGTGGCTGATTTTTTAATAAGATAACGGCATACAAATGGCAGGTGGATAGAACTGTCGGATCTTCTCGTAAGAGATGTTGAAATTGTATCACAGTGCATGGCACAAAGTAATGAGTCAGTACATGTTTGATGAGTGAATCAATTAGTTCACGAGTGATAAGTATAATATTAAAAACATGTCCAAAGTCTGAAGAGGAGGTTGAACTTCACAGATTTCTTAGATTCTCTGACTGAAACTATTCTTGGTAGAAATGCTTCTACAATGGAAACTTCAGTTCCATCAGAGGTCTCGGGGAGCTATGATCCGATTGGACACGGGCCTGGGGGTGCGGTCTTCAAGTCACATTTTCTTCGTGAGGACACTGCATTTGTCCAGAGAGCTGGTTTATTTGGGGTGGCTTCATGGTGTGTGAAGTGAACCAAAGACTCTGCAAGGCTCCCTTGGAGTCACAGTTGACAAAGGGAAATCTAGAATGTTGCATCCCTGCTTCTGCCGTGGCGTATGTTTTAGCATCATTAACTGTGCTGATCAGGGTGGCTAGAACCTCAAAGTCACTCCGTGATTCTTGTGAAAAAAGTCTTTAGGAACGGAGGCCAATGCTATGGGAATTTTGCAAAGCTTTGCTTGTCTCAGATTTAACTTTTGCTTTCAGAAAACAATTAAGTGCACAGTATCCTTGCCATGTTAACCCCCAATTTCCACCCCCTCCGCCTCCATATCCAGGGAAGCACTTGTGTTTTCCATTGCCCAGAGCTTCAGAGCATCTTAACAGGCCAGCGGGAGAGAAGCAGTCAGGCAGGTGGACCGTTCCCAGTTAGGAGAGAAGTACTGCTGATGAACTGACCAGTGGGGGACGAGGAAGGTGCAGATCCACGTAAAGAGCAAATCTCATGCGCACGCAGGCCGTCCCTGGCTCTCCACCAACAAACCTTTCCCCTGAAGCACAGATAAGTCCCGATGTGGATGGAGAGGAGTTTCACCTTTTCCCCCTTTCTGCACCTAGCTACAGATCATTGGCTGATGGCCAGTGAGATGTTTTAAGACGGCAGGAAGCTGGAGGGAGGAAGACAAAGGTTCCAGTACCTCCCAGAGTGGGTGACAGGCCACGGCATGACTGACTCGTGTTGGGCGTGCATGTGGCCCATGGTCACAGATGACACACTGGCACACACACACTGCAAGTGTGCTTTACATTTTGTTAACCAGGCTGATTTCCACCTCACGTGCCAGGAAGGCAAACATTTTATTTTTGGTATATGCAGATTTCACTTGGAATTCACCAACTGATTGTGTGATTTTGCATATGTACTGCTTTTCCGCTGTTTGAGCCCTGAGATGGTAACTACTGAGGAATTCTTGGAAGCCCCAAAGTCAAGGTGCAAATTAATGGATTTCTGTCTGGCCTCAGATCCAAGTCCTTTGAAGGTGGCGATTTGATGAGAGCACATTGACGGTTACAGAACCCACCTCTGTGTGCCTGTTGGGGGTTCCTTCTTCTTAGTTTCATGTCTCAAATCTCAACACACTTTCTCCTGAACTCCTTTCTGTCCTGCCCCTCCAACCCCACGGGTACACCTGCCCCCGCTGCATCTAACTTGTTAGTATAATGCACTTGTTCTTTGAAAATGTGGTTTTTTTTTTAACATCTTTATTGGAGTATAATTGCTTTACAACGGTGTGTTAGTTTCTGCTGTACAACAAAGTGAATCAGCTATACATATACATAGATCCCCATATCCCCTCCCTCTTGCATCTCCCTCCCACCCCCCCATCCCACCCCTCTAGGTGGTCACAAAGCACCGAGCTGATCTCCCTGTGCTATGCGACTGCTTCCCACTAGCTAGCTATTTTACGTTTGGTAGTGTATATATGTCCATGCCACTCTCTCACTTCGTCCCAGCTCACCCTTCCCCCTCCCCGTGTCCTCAAGTCCATTCTCTACATCTGCGTCTTTATTCCGGTCCTGTCCCTAGGTTCTTCATAACCAGAAAATGTGTGTTTCTGATTTCACATTTTGATGTCCGACTGCTTGTTGGGAAACAGTATCATGTATAGAAGATCTGGGGCCAGCTTGGAGGAGAGAGGGTTGTTTGGGGCAACAGCACAAGAACCCAGTTCATTCCCTCCAGTGCACATGCCGGGAGTGTGCTTATTTCCTTGGAAACATTTGCAGCACAAGAATTTTACAGTAATGTGTTCTTGCACATGAACTTGAGCTGTGATACGTTTTTTCTGCTTTCATTTGTCTGGTCTTTCTCTTAACTACAAAGTGGGACCTCATCCAGATAAAGAACAAGGTCCTTAACTCAAGTGACTTGAATCCAAGATTGAATCCTAATTCCCAGCAGCCCATCCAAATGTTTCTTGAATTAGTAGAATAGGAGGATTTTCCCACAAAGTCACAATGATGTAGGTCGTGCCTTGCCAAGTTAAGCTGCCTCTTCTGGTTGATTGGAAGTTATCTTCATTGCTCAGGTCACTAACAAGTGAATGCAGAAATAGTTTACAAGAATAACAAGCTGTAGACGCCTCTTTGCAGGATTTATGGGTTTCTAGGGGCCAGAAGATGTTGGGAAATCGGATTTTATTTTAGGGCAGGAGAGTGACACAGTAGGATTTTTGTTCCAATAGAGAAAGGAGAGTATCTCTCCCTCCCTCCCCTCATTCTTTCCTTTCCTTCTTCCTACTTTCCTTCCTCCCTCCATCATCCAAGCAGTAGACAAACTCAGCACCACACTTAACACCTACATACTAAGAATTTATGCAATAGATATTCAGTGTGTGTGTGTCACTTTTACAGACACTGGTGAAACATCACTGAAAAAAACACCCCTGCCCTCATGGAGCCTGCATTCCCCCAGTCCTGATGCATCTCTTCTCCCAGGTGTTTTGTCCTTCTATCAAAGTGATTACAGTCTGTCTAGAATAATAGACTTTGAGAATGATCCATCTTATATCACTACCGACAGTGCCCACCCTAGTTGCTTTGCACGTGGTGGGTACCCAACTACTTGTCATTTGAATCAGGTACCTTGGAGAAATGGTTTTAAAATGAGATAGCTATGTGCAATCCCTAACAAGGATATAAACAGGGAGGATCTCCCAAGAGACAAGTTTAAAAATTAAAACAACCTGGTCATTAAAAAAAAAGGAGCGTGGTCCTTAGCATTAATTGAAGAGGGCCACCTGTGCGTCCAGAGAGGCACCAGGTGTGCCAAAATGGTATCACTGGGGGATGGGCAGGGAGTCTGTGCCTGGACCCTGCAGCCCCTCGCCCGCAGGACCAGTTTCCCAGGCTGGCTCGGATCCGAAGCACAGCCAGCTTGGTAGTGGGTAGGTGGTCTTCAGTCTCCGCTGATTTCCTGCTGGTCTGGGTTCCCTCATGGACCTCCTCTCGTTTTGCCAAGAGGCATGCCACTTTCAAGAAGGCTCAGCTGGAAATAGATGTTGGTAGGTAGTTTGTAACTAGGTGGGGGTGGGCAACCTGCTTCTTTAGTAGATTCTGTCCAGTGTTAGGCGGTCTGGGGCCAACACTTGGCAGATCAGTTGAGAGGCCAAAAAAGTGCTGATCCCTCCAACTCTTGGTGTTGTAAGTTCTTATGTTCCAAATTGAACACATCACTAGGTCGAGATCAGATTTTCTGTTTTTCTTCATGAGAACTCTCTGTTGTCAACCTAAGGGGATGGCCAACAAACTTCCTTTTTTGTGGCACTTAGCTACTAAAAATATGTTCTTTATAAAGCGTCTTATCACCCTAAGACTGTGGGTTACTTCAGAGAAGAAAGATTAGGTCCTAGCCAGTTTACCTCTGTACAGCAGTGGTCCTCAAACTTGTGGTCTCAGGATCCTTGACACCCTGAAAAATGCCTCAGGACCCTAAAGGGCAGTGGTTGATAGGGGTTATATCTGTTGATGTTTACTGAATTAGAAATAAAAATTGAGATGTTCTTAAAATATTTATTAATGAATTCATTTTAAAATAACAGTAATAAACCCATTATATATTAATTTAAATAACACATGGCTATGAAAAATCACTGTCTTTTCCAAAAAGACATTTAGTAAGAAGAGTCACATTGTTTCACATTTTTGCAAATCTCTTCAGTGTCTGGCTTAACAGCTGACAGCTGGATTCTCATATCTGCCCCTGCAGTTAATCTGTTGTACTATCACATGTCCTGTAGCTTCTGGCAAATTTCGCTGTACACCTGTGAGAGGATGAGCCAGGAAGGTGCAAATAATGTCCTAGCATGTCGTGAAAACTGTCAAGCAGCAGAGTCCCTGGAAGGGTCTTGGGACCCCAGGGGGTTCCTGGAACACACTTTGAGAACCACTGACTTATTGTTCTTATTCTGGTACCTGGCACTGTGCTAGGCAGTGAATTAAGTGGACACACTCTCTTGGGATTCCCTGGCGGTCCAGTGGTCTGCGCTTTCACTGCTGGGGCCCCAGTTCAGTCCCTGATCGGGGAACTAGGATCCTGCAAGCCGCACAGCAGCCCCCCGAAGAAAATGGACACGTTCTCTGCCCTGTTACGGGTTGAATTGTGTGCCCCTAAATTCATATGTGGGAGTTCTAACCCCCAGAACCTCAGAATGTGATCGTGTTTGGATATCAGGTCTTTACAGAGGTAATCAAGATGAGGTCATGAGGTTGGGCCTGAAACCAATATGGCCACGTCCTTATAAAAAGGAGAGATTTGGACACAGATACGGACATGCATAGAGGGAAGACTTTGTGAAGGCCCTGGGAGAAGACAGCCTTCTACAAGCTAGGGAGGGAGGCCTGGAGCAGCTCATGGCCCTCAGAAGGAACCAACCCTGCCCACGCTTTGAGTTTGGATTTCTGGCCTCCAGAACTGTGAGAAAATGAGTTTCTGTTGGTTAAGCCCCCCTAGTCTGTGGTATTTGGTTTCGCAGCCCTAGAAAACTAATATACAGACTATACACTGAATGTCGAGATTGGATTCAGAGATGGCTACGAGGCCTATGTTGATGACTTGAGAAAATTCCGCAGCAGAAGGGAAGTCACCCTTTATTAACCAGGAAGCACGTTCCACCAGATAGACCTCGGAGAATTAGGGTTCTCCACCGGCAAGGACAATAAACAGTTCTTCTAAATGCCTCCTTCCTGAAGCACGCTTATCATTGTGTTTAAAGAGGAAATACCTGGTCATCTGCATCCCTGCTCAAGCCCTGAAACTTTCAGTCCAGCATGGGGGGGAGGCAGCAGGAAGTGATGTTCTGGCCTGTCATTTGCCACCAGAGCTGCCAGAATCTGTGGGCCTCACACAGCTGACTTGGGAGCAGGGGATCCCTTTGGTGCTGTGTTTCCTTTTGATTCCAGAGGTAGGGCTCCCTGAGGCTGCCTGTTAGAGTGGTGGGGGCAGAGGAGCCTCAGGGAGGTATTTACTGTCTGTGCAAAACCTTTTAACAGCGGTCATGGCCATTTACAGACTCTCTGAATGAAAAACACATATTCTGAATTCCCACAGTTTCTCTGTATGATGACGAACAGAAGCCCCCACTGCATGGGGAGCAAAGGATGGCCGTAACATTTTGTGAGGTGTGGCTTTTGGTGTACACGTGGTGTGCACGATACATGCATGCAAGTCACTTTGAAATACTGAAAATATTGGGCTGGCCAGAAAGTTCGTTGTGTTGGTGAATCCATTGTTCAATAGAATTCTTGGTGAAAATGAAAAATGTCTTTTATTTTTACTTAAAACCGAATGAACATTTTGGCCAACCAATAATAAAACTCACTCTATAGCACAGGGAACTCTGTTCAGTGTTATGTGGTAGCCTGAATGGAAGGGAATACATGTATATGTATGGTTGAGTCCCTTTGCTGTGCACCTGAAACTATCACAACATTGTTAATCGGCTGTACTCCAATATAAAATAAAAAGTTTAAAAAAAAAGAAAATAATAAAACTCAAAAGATAGAAAGTATTTTCTTTGCACAGCCCATACGAGGTGGAAAATATTAGTATATCTTAGGAAAGAAGACAATCCCTGGGCTTTTAGCCAAGACATCTAGAGAGGCTCCCATTTCACTCGCAGTACCGCCCAGGTCCTGCCAACGACCCCCAGCCGCAACTGGCTTACCTCCTTGTCCACTGCTAGCGCTTCCTGTCCCTCCTCTCCTGTGACAATACTTCCTCCTTGGCTGTTCCTGAGCCCTGTGTCCCACCCTCAAACCACCTCTGGCCTTGTTCTGTTACCGCTGGGCCTCCTTCAAGTTTGCTTAGGGCTCGCCTCCTCCAAGAAGACCTCCCTGACCACTCTAATTAAAAGAAGTAGTCTGCCCTCTCCTCCTCCCCCTTCTCACGCAGCCCTGCCTTTTCTTTCTTTTGGGAAACTTAGACCACCCTCTCACCCAGTTCTCCACACTTAAATGTGCCTGCCATTCCCCCTATGAATCTTGTTGAATAGGGTTTTGATTCAGTAGCTCTGGGGTGGGGCCTGGTGAAGCTCTGCTTCTCTGTCAAAGTCTCGGGTGATGCTGATGCTGCTGGTCCATGGATCAGACTTTGAAAAGCAAGGTTCACAGTTCTTTACACCTTGTTTAAATTTTTAAAGTGTCCCTCTGCTTGCAAATAGTGATCAGTGCAAGTCTACCAGACTGGAAGACAGGACGGCAAATCATCCTTTGTACTAAGTAAGTTGCCCTTTTAAGTAGATGTGCCCCCGCCCCATAAGGCTTATTATGCAAATTAGATGGGTGGGTGACAGGAAACTCCACCCCCTCGGAAAGGAGATACATCTGCACAGACCCCTCACCTGTCCAGCAGCTCTCTTTGTGCCTGTACATGTATATGACACTGCACACAGTTCTGAGCCCTGGAAACTTCCTCCTTCTCCTGGAAAAGGTGGGTAGACATGGACATTCATGGTTCTGCTTCCTCCCTGGGGATTCAGCGTAATAAGTAAAGAGGTCCAAGTAAAGAGACAATCTGAAAACCGAAGTTTAGACCCTGGGGTAGACATCATGAAGATTTTCAGGCCGCCAAGCTTTTCTGCGGGTTAGAGTGGTTTGGGTAGGAACACATCTACAGATTTTTAAAGAGACCAATTTACAGAGGGGCTCAGGAGAGCCTCATTGCGTATGATATATGTATACGTGGTTTGAAATTGTTGGACGAGTTTACAGTGCATAATTCAAACGTATTAGGTTTTGAGATCAACACTCCCAGAATTGTAAAAATCAGGTCTCGCTGGTAACCAGCTGGTTGGTGCATGAAAAGTGTTCTGATGACGGGGTCCTCTCTCGTGCCCTGAACTACATGATAGGCAGAGATTGAGCTCGGCGCAGAGCGGGAACAAAGGTCATGATACCCTAGCTCCTGGGTCCCCTTCCTGTGCAGCCACCAGCACGGATCTATGTGCTAGAAAATCTGGTGCAAAGCACAGGCTTAGCCTCCCAGCCCCAGGGACAGAGGCGTCATCATTCGTGGAGCCGAAGTGAGGGTTGGCAGGGCTGGACCCTCACCGTGGGTGAGCTCTCGGCTCTTTCCACAATGGGAGTTGGTGTCTAAGGAAAAGAAAATGTTTGTGTTCATGTCTGCTTTATACGTTGTGTGGCCCTTGACAACAGTTACTTGGGAATGAGGATGGAAAGGAGAGGAAGGAGGTCCCTGGAGCACCTTGGGAAAAGTGAGGGCTTCTTACGTATGCTCCCTCCCGCCACGAGACTCCCAGTCTCTGTAAGACTTTTTGTTAGTAGAACTGTATTTTATTGTGGCTGATGTGTTTTCTGAACAGACCCAGAGTTCCCGTGCAGGAGATTAGGTCCTAATGGCAGTTGAAGACATGAAATGAGCTCTCAGGGTCTTGACTACCCTCCCACCATGAGCATGGAAGAAGTTATCCAGAGGAAATTAAAACCCAGGGCAGCCTGGAAAGAGCCCATAGTTCACTCTGAACCTGAACTCATAGGAACTTTCCGCAGCTCCCCAGGTGATAGGTTTTCCCCTTAGGCACATAGCTGCTCAGAGATGGAGAAGGTGGGGCCTGTGGTTTGGCCCCGGCAGGAAGAGAATGTCACTAGTTAAATACAGTAGATTTCATCTTGGCGCAAGGAGGGACCTCAGGAAGGAAACATCAGGAGACCAGACCCTCATGTAACAGACGAGGAGGCGGTGGCTGCAGGGCACGAGGCACAGGGAGCAGTTGCATCTCACACCAGTGACCCTGTGTTCCTGTTGTCCCTTTTAAATTCCCACGTGCCCATCCCGACACTTGCAGAGTGCATCTGGTACTGTGCACCCATGTGGGGGGAACCGCATCACTTAATAAACTTAAGGCCTCCCTCTTTTATGGGGAATTTTGAGTTGGAAGTTTGAAGGCACGAGATAGGTACCTGATGCAAACGGGCTGAACCAGCCGCAGGCCTGGGGGCGGAGGCCAGCACATCTGCTGCTGCTATCTAATGCTTGCCAGCGTTTCCCATTGTGCCAGAGTTTTCTCATGAATAAAATTCTTGGAATTTTCTCGAAAACAGTGAATCCATGTGTCAGAGATTCATGGATGAGACACATTCCAGATGTGCAGTGCACTGTATTTTTAGTGTCTGAATGTATGTTTTGAAAGGGCCAAGCATAGAGCTGCCTGTTTTCATGGAGCTCCTGGAGGTGAGAGGTATGATGTACCATCTCTCCCTTGGGGTTTAGAGAGGGCTGTTCCAATAGAGGAAAACTGCTAATGACTTTGTCACCCTTTGGGCGTGGCGGTGCCCTTCTGAGCGTCCTCTGTGCCTCTTGGAACCTGAATCACTTGCAGCCCAACCTGGGTTGGGCTGAGTGAGCTGCAGAAATCAGAAGAGTAAAAGAGTTCCGTGAGCCTCTTAGCAAGACTGCCGTAGAATCACTTCCTTGTCCAAGTTTGTTAAAAATCTCATGAGGTTTTAGGGAAAGTTAGGATGAAAAGCATCGTGGATCCCACATCCTGGAAGAGAAGACTTTTTTGGGGAGTTTGAGGAACATCAGCTGTGTGCTGTGTGCAATTTTAGGGAAATGAATGGGAATTGTGTTATGAGAACGTGGTATATTCATACATTCACCTATTCATCCATTCATCCACTCATTTTGTAGAGAACAACAACATGCCAGGGTACGTACCAGCTGTTGAGGCCACAGTTTTCAACAGGGAATCCAGATCCCTTCCCACACAAAACTTACATTGAATTGACATCCAACAAACTAATGTAGAATTACAACCGAAAACCCATGTACAAACTGGACCGGGCACCATAAAGGCTAAATCACATTGGACTAAATGCTCTCGACAATAAAAGCAAAGATGCCAGCTCATCTTTCTCCCCATGTTAGATAAAGATACCTGACTTTTAAATTTAGTACTTAACAAAGAATGAGTGACTAATGGCATACGAGAGACGATATACTTTTCCTGGCATGTGGCTTGTTAGAAGAATAGGATTTGAAACGGATCGTCCAAGCCACTGTCTTGAACCCCATGGAGAATTTGGGTCAGTCACATCAGCTTTCTAGGATGGGATAATAGTTGAAATGCAACATTAAGGCTTATGAAACCTTTTACATACACTAGCTCACTTGGCCCATTGGGAGCCCTGGTTGGGATTGGGGCAGCTCTCATCAACATCACCTTCATAGTTGAAGAAATTGAGACTCAAGCGAGGATAAGGCAGCAGGACTTAAACTTGAATATGCGAGTGTGCCAGGTTCATGTTATGAAGTGGATTCTGATTCAGCAGGGCTGCAGACACGCAGACTCTGCGTCTGTAACAAGCCCTCAGCAGCTCACGTGGGACTGAATTTGGAGCAGAGTGGGGTTGTGGAAGTCCCAGGGTGGCCCAGTGACCAAGGGCAGCTTCCACTTCAGGTCTTTGGAGCCCCAATCCAGTGGCCACCATGCTCTACCATGCTGTCTCCGACATTTTGGTGCATCTCTATTGTTTATCCTAAATTTGCTGATCAAAGTGAAAAGCAAATCATCTTTTCATCTCAAATGAGTTATTTCAAATGAGATACAAATAAGATGAAGGCTTTTGATGAAATTTTCTGAGTGTCACGTGATGACAGTGATTAGAAAAACACAAACAAGTATGGAAAGCCAGGAGTAGAATTTGCCCCCCACAAAACCAAGAGGGTGCAGAAGGATCTGAAGGGGGTAGTGCTGCATTCTTTGCACTCATTCCGACTTAAAACACACAAACAGGATGTTTCCACACATGTTTTTACACTTTTTTATTCATCTCTAAAGAAGGAAAGAAGCCTATGGGGGGAAAATGTGTTTCTTTGTAGGAAAACAAAGAGGCTATTAACATCACTTACACATTGTTTCTTTTGTTTTTTCAAAAATGACTTTACTGAGGCTTGATTGACGTACTAAAAAGCTGTACAGTATTTAACGTTTATAACTTAATAAGTTTGGAGATAAGTATCTACGCATGAAACCATTACCACAATCCATGCCATAAATGTATCCATCGTCTACGAAAGCTTCCTCCTTCCCTCTTTATTTTATATATTTTTTGCGATAAGAACACTTAACATAAGATCTACTCTCTTAGCAAATTTGTGAGTATATGATTCAGAACTGTTAACTATAGCAGGATGCTGTGCTGTAGAACCCAGAGACTTAACTCATCGTGCATGCCTGAAACCTTGATTGCCAGGCTAAATATTCCTATCTCACCCTCGTTTCAAATGTTTCAAAGAGCATCTGCATAGAACTGAGAAAGTAAACAGAAGGGTTGTTTTAAAATTATGTTTGTTGGGTTTCTAATTTTTTGAGGTTCATTTAAATCCAGTTCTCCTTATGTGGAACCTAACTATTCTCTCCTTGACATTTTTCTGCAATGCTCCAATCTCCGCAAGCGTTCTGGGATTTGCGCTTAGCCATTGAAAGCTTCTCTCCTTGCTTTGCTAGTGTTCATTTTCTAGTAAGTCTTATTTATTTCATATGTTGCCTAACTACGCAGAGTCCCTAATTCAAGCCTACGTAGATTTCAGGTAAAACCCTGCAGTAATGTGCTCCAGGATCATATGGCTGAGGCTACAGTGCCAGGGCGATTAGCTTCCAAACTCCTGGTCACTGGCTGCACACTTCATCTCACAAGTATATTTTCCTTTGTTTTGATGTGAAAAAAGTTTTTGGACCTACAGCATTTATGATCAGGCTTTCGTATAATTTCATGACTTAGTTCTGTGGTTAATAGGAACATCAACAAAATGTGATGTTAAGAAGCTGTTTGGATGCTAGGGACACACACACACACACACACACACACACACACACACACACACACACACACACACACACACAGGATCCTGCCCTGGAAATGCTCATATCTTCATAAAGGCAGCAGTTGGGGGAGAAGTATGTGAGCAAGAGAATTCCCAGGACTGGCTACGCTGCTCAGAGCCAAGGAGAAATCCGGTGAGTTCAGAGCAGGGAAATTCGTCTGAAGGTCATAAGGAGACTGGTTTCCAGATCAGTCTTTTCTTGAAGGGATTTGCTGAGGGGAGGAAAAGCACCTTCGAGTTTGAGAAAGAAACAAATCAAGGCAAAAAGGGAAGAATCCTGGTGTTCTACATCATTTAGGCACCATCTTCCCTAGGGGGTCTGCTGACCAATAAGGACTGTGTACAGGTCCTCTAAAGTGCTCAATGAGCAAAGATAGTAAGGATGGAGAGATAGATGGATATATATATACGTGTATTATGTGTGTATGTAAATTCTGTATATGAATATGCATGTTGTATGTAAATATGTGCATGTATATGAATATGCATATATGTGTGAATATGTATGTGTATATGAATACGCATGCATGCATGTACAGATATGTATATTCGAATATGTATGTGTGTATATGTGTATGACTGTGTGTGTGAATATGCATGTGTGTGAATATGCATGAATATGTGTCTATGTTTATGCATGTGTGCATGTACATACGAATATGCATGTATGTGTGAATACGAATATATTTGTGTATGTATAGGCATGTATATGGAAATTGACATATGTGTATGTATATGTGTGTGTGTGTGTGTGAGCATGCATATATGTGCGTATAAATATGTATGTGTATGCATGTATATGAATATATTTGTATGCCTGTATCTCTGCACCAGTCCTGGGTTTCATTCTCTTAGCGCTGGGCTGGTACTGCAGTTGTAAACGTGTTTGATACTGAAGCGATACCACATTGGGGAAACACTCTCTTTAGATGGACTTCATTTGCCTACATACATTTTTCCTTTGAGGTTAATCCAAGATTTTTATATTTTTGAAGGACTAAAATAGCAATGTGTTAAATGAGAAAAACGTGAGCACAAAGCTAGATGCTGCATTTAATATATGATTTTAATGTTTCCTCCGCTGAAGAATTAAGGAAAGAAAATAATATCAAGACGGGGCAAAATGATTCCCACTCAGCCTGACAATGCATCTTTTAACTCACGATGTTTGGCTTTTTTTGTGTTGTAATTAAAAGATACCGGTCAGAGGAAGTTTCTCATCCCATGAGATGTTGGCAATATTCAAATGCAAAAATATACACGTTGAGAATAAAATTCTGGAAGGATTGGCCTTTTGTTGGGCACATGGAGTGGAGGTCTTTCCTAGGGACGTATTTGTGTTGCTTTTTTCTCCTCTGAATGTGATTAGGAGTAGACTTTCCAGAAGCATCTACCGCATGCACTCTGCCTTGAAGAGAAGCTATAAACAATTGTTTTTGTTTTTGTGGTACGCGGGCCTCTCCTGTTGCGGAGCACAAGCTCCGGACACACAGGCTCATCGGCCATGGCTCACAGGCCCAGCCGCTCCACGGCATGTGGGATCTTCCCGGACCGGGACACGAACCCGTGTCCCCTGCATCGGCAGGTGGACTCTCAACCACTGCGCCACCAGGGAAGCCCGAGAAGCTATAAACAACTGGGCTTGAGACAGCCTAATAAATAGTTTTCCAGTATCATTAGGTCTGCAGACATCCATTTAAGGCCACCACGTGCATTGGCTCTAACATTTATAAATGGTGTTCCTACCTGCCCTATTCTTCCCTTGCAGTATTGATTGAGAAGCCAGGCATCCACCTACAATGAACACACCCCAATACACGGCCATCAATTTGGGTCTGAATTATCTGATTAACCAATGAAAAGAACAGATTTGTTGATTTAAACTATTAAGTAAGAAAGACTAATTAAATGTATCTGGGACCTATTGCTACATAGCTTTTAGCCTCATAAGAGAGCGTGTTGTACTTAGAAATTTCCCTCCTAGTTTCCAACAGGCTTTCCACTTACTCTCCTGATCCTTTAATTCCATCGAAGTCCTGGGATTCTGGGCATTTATCCCCTCAGCCTTCTCCCACCTCTTCCCTCCACCAGCCTCTCTCTTTCTAGGTGGTTCCGTCTCTTATTTGTGCTGTCAGCTCTGCTCTTTCCACAGCCGTTTCAAGGCAGTGAAGCCCTGTGCATCTGACCTCCATCAGCCCAACCTGTTCTTTCTCTGGTCACACCCAGAGTGGCGAGTGTACAGCCTCAGGGAGTGATTCCACTCCCCGACACGAACGCTGCTGCTACCTTGTCCTCACGTTGACATTACCCTTCTTCCCAATCCTGCTTTCTCACCTGTGGGCAGGAATGACACCTGACCTTATAAGACTATTGTCAGGACTGTATTTCATAAAATTAAGATGTCCTTGATGATAAAACGAACCATTATTTTACCGGCCGTCAAAGGAGAAGAGATGCTGCCAATAACGCATGACATGCCATCGATGGTGAGATGCATCCAGATTTCAGAGCTCGTAAAATGTGGAAAAAGGTGTATCTTAAAATCAGTGTAATAAGATTGAAAGGGATACTGCATACGAAGTGCTTACCAAGGTAACCTGGTTTATTATGTGATGGATCAGCTGCTTATGAGTCAAGAGAACATGGCTAAAAGATGGCTTATTCATCGCAGTGTAAGCAGTTATGTGATGTTCCAGATTCTGATTGGTTATGTGTGTGGGGGAAAGGCAGACTATTGATTTAAGATGACCTTGGCTTCCTAAAGTGTATTGTGATACCAAAGACTTCTGTAAGAATTTCTTTTTCTAAAGCATGACCATAATCTTAACATGCTTGTTCCACTTAGTTTTTCCATTTGTTTTTCATAACTATTTGAGGCACCTAAGACTTGAGGAAACTGAGGGTGAATTTGGGAATCCTGTTCCCTGGACGCCTAGTTCTGGCCATCCTCTGGATTTTTGAAAACGACGTAAGGATCATTTCCCTGGGTATGCTTCACTGGCTCCAGCTGTGAAAGAGAGCCGATCATTCCTTAAGACTTTCTTAGTTTCAACATTTTACCACGCCCAGATTTTCATGAAAATTTAAGTATGTTGGGTTCCCTGGATTGACATTTCAGTGTTTTTATGAACCGTGGGGATCAAAAGTTAAGAGCAAAATTGAGCCCAGACCCTTATTTTATAATTCTTTTGCTGGAAACATAGGAGCCTCTCAAACTATTCATCTGTTACAGAAAAAAATTCATCTGTTTTAGGCTGTCTGAAATCATTTGCTGGAAATGTCAGCATGCTTAAAAGTGCATTCGACTTTTAATTTTTTAAAAAATCTAAGCATTTTGGAACCTTTGTTGTACCCAAATCTAGTTACTTAAAAAATAGAATCGTATTTTAGTCTCATGTATGAAATATAATCTAGTTGAGTTCTCTTCACTTTCTAGAACTGTCAGTCAACTGTGATGACCAAAATCTGAAGAAGTGGTCCTCACATGGCATTGGTGCATATTCAGTATTCAAATGAAATAATAAACATTGTATACTAACACGACGGTCCCTTTTGTTTGAGGGCAGTTCGCTTAGAATTTATGCATTTCTCATAAGTTCATGAAAAATGGCATTGGTAGCCTGCCACCGGGCACATCAAAATATCCCAGCTTTCTTGGGGCTACAGAAAAGAACACCCCGCACACACGCACACACCAATCTAAAGTTCATGTCTTTTTAGAGTAACACAGAGGTGGGCATATTAATTAATTATGCCACATTTCTGCCAGGTTTGGACTTTTTTTTTGAATTCTCTGTCATAAGGTAGCCAAAGCAGTTTGCAAGTCCCCGCGTCTGGCCGAAGGTGCTGAGGGAATAAGCCATAGATGTTACCTAAGGCATCTGCCGACAGCTTTGGCAGGTAGGCAGGTAGGTAGGTGAGATGACCACAGACAAGGAGGGAAGCCAGACGGCAGGGAAGCAGGGACAGCATCCGTCGAGGCCAGGAAGAGTCACTTGCAGAGCTACAGTTGAGGGACTCATGTGTTCCTGGTTACCAGCCTGTGTGTAGCGATCCATTCTGGTTTTAATCCTACTAGGCTAGATCCTTTCCCTGCTTTGAAGTCCCAGTGCTGCTGGGGTGGGAGAATCCTATGCACCAGCCTCTGTCATTCATACTGCAACCAAAGGGATGATGAAACCTACATGTAATATACAAAGTCAAGTGGGTGAACAAAGGCATGCTGTGGGTACATAGCATTTGTTTGCTTCTAAAGAACAGCAGTTAATTTTCGTGGTCATCTTTGAAGCAGGTCTCTGAAGACCACCCTTCAGCTTCTTTTGACTCCTCCATTGTTCAGATGTGCTAAGTTAGCACGCACGTGTGTGTGTGTGTGTGTGTGTGAGATATTCCATTTATTCATTTGTTTCCTTTTCCTGACTTGTACTTAACCCTAGGTGCTTGCCTGCCTTGGTTTAATTAGCATCACTTTGGGGCATGTGCTGTCTTTCCAGAATATGGACTGTGTTTCACCCCTTTGGAAATGAAACGTTTATCCTGAAGCGTCCTCATTTTTAGACTGCTTCTCCTCTAGCGAACAAAAGCAGCTTTTGATATTCTGAAGTATATGGCCTTTCTCATTTTTATTCAGTACTAACTTGGAGGAGAATTTTAAGATACGAAGAAAAGATGTGTGTCCCCCCCCCCCCCCCCCCCCCGCTTATCTCTAGCTTTTGTAGATTTTTTTTTTTCCTAAATCGATCTCAATTAACTTTGATTTCTTTCTTTAGAAAACCATGTGGTGGAAAAATGCTTTGCCAGATGTGAGAATGGGTTCCTCCCCCTCCAAGCACACACTGAAGCCTGGTTTCAGTTCTAGTATTTTGGTCCAGTTTTTAAATCTTAGGCTACATTTATTTGGTCATTGGTTGTGTTTGTGAGAATATCCTACTTTATCTTGGGGAGATACTCATATTTTAACATTGTTACTCTTTTTGTTGTGAAAGCCATTTTCTTCTCATTTGTGATTTAAAGGTTAGCCTGCTCCTTATATCTAACCTGTTTCTGCCAATTTCTGATACACATCGCACATTTATTCATGTTTCTCTTCACCGGTGAGCCAACGCTGACATTACATAGCATGGTATTCCCCTCCGAGGCTTGGTGGAGTCTGCAGGACCCGGCGGGAGAATGGAGGCAGCCTTCAGCCTTGTTTTTTGCTCTGAGTGCGTAAAACCATTCCATCCAGCGCCGCGATGGGAAAGGAGACCCTGTCTTGCACAATTTATTGAAGAAGCTATAATTTTGCCTTTATTAATTAGCAGGACTGCACTAAGTCCGTGGTGCCGATTTGACTTTTAAACCCATGTCTGTGAGTTTAGATTCCTTACATCCCCTCACTCCGTTTGTGACCGGAAGAGAGCGCCACGTGACTCAGGCTCCCCCGCCGAATCTACCGTGCCCATTTCTCGGATTGTTGCCGTCTGTTTGTTGATGCGTTTGCTTTTGCTGGCGGTTCAAGATGCCTTACTTTTTTTCTTTTCTTCCTTGTGCCTGATTCTGGTTCTCTGGCTGGCACAACCCATCCTTTTCTACATTTTGAGTTATTGTTTAAACCCCCAGCTTACTCTTTCCCAAACTGTCACAGGGCTGCGATTCTAAGAGATTTTAGAGATACCGTGGTGGTGGGTGGTGGCGGGGGGTGGTTATCCATGCACAGACACCTGGCCTCCACTCTGAGAGCCAGAGCACTGAGTTTGTTCCTTTTGATTCTCCCTGCTCACTGGTTCACAGCACAGTGTGCCTGGCAGTGAAGTTCAGGTACTCGGGTCCCTGGGTAGATGGGGGATGGAGTGGGGGAGGACACACTGGATTGGGGGGTGCTTTGTGAAATTGCATGTGTTCCGTAAAGATTCGGACACTTCTGCCTAAGGAGGGGGGGGCTTCTGTCTTAGAAAGGCTGCTTCGTAGGGCTCTATTATTAACGGGGGTGGGGGGAAAATCGTTACTTATTTAAGTATCAATTCAAAGAATGAGAAAGGAGTGCTAAGGCAGACAATTATCGGAAACCAAGGAATATAAGAAGGGTGTCCTGGGCTGTGGGGATAGGAGGGAACTGAAGATAAAACACTCACCATTGTGCTCACCAAATCCCTGCTTTATCTTGGGCAGCTCACCTCAAGGTGAGGTCTCGACCTTCCTGGGTCTCAGATCTTCCCATTTGGGGGATGAGGAGTTTGGACAAGAAGGTCTCCACAGTCCCCACTGGCTCCAAAGTTTCCATTTAAAAAACATGTGTGACCCAGACAGCATTTGCTTCTCACCAGCTGCATAGCAGTACCGAGGGTGCCCAAGGACTGAAATAAACATGAACTACCACATGGATTTCTGTTTTGGTTATAGAAAGCAAAGTTGGATGGTCTCGTAGTTCTTCTGTGTCGTTGCTGCACAATACGTCATTCCAGTAGCTGAAATTTCCCAATCGAATTTGCCTTTGCTGATTTGGCTGTCGAATGTCCGCCTAGCCATAGGCTAACCACTTGTTTGACTTAAAACCACAGAAGAATGCTCTAACAATGACACATTTCTATTTCTTCTCACCCAATCATGCAAAATGAGCAAAGATAGGAATAGAAAGTAAGGGGAAAAAAAAAAAAAAGAGCTAGTCAGCGATCTAGGTATTTTAAACATCTTGGTATTTGGAAACCTCTGGCTAATCACAGCTTTTTTTTTTTTTTTTTGGTTCATTTATCATCCAGATGTTCACCGTCATGGAAGCGCCACTTGAAACTATTTCAGCTAATAACTTAGAAGTGGAAAAATTCGTATCTTTGTCTCTGTGTCCTTTGGTGCCCCATTTCCCCCTCACTCTTCTAAGTAGCTCTTCTTCAAAATCTCCTGGGAATGTGGCGGTTTTGCCAGATGCTTAGGTGTTAGCCGTCACATGTCTTTTTTAATCTTCACGACCATTCTGTACCCTGTCTGCTTGAATTATAGATTGCATTTGTCAAATAATGACACATGCAATTGGATGTCTTCTAAGACCTTTGAAATTCCACTTCCTTGAGTTGAGATTAAAGTGGGTATTATCTGCACGGCTGTGGTCAAGGCTGGGATGTTTGGAGACCTGCACAAAAGTTTTTCTAGGTCGGCCAGTGCCAACTCTTACCGTCTCTAGGGGAAAGAAAGCCAGCTCCCTTTTGCTGCTGAAAGGTGGAAATGGATACCGTAAAAACTACCTAAAAAGGGGGTCCCAGTTAGAAATGACCATACAGTTAGCAACTTTTTGAAGCATGACTGTCCCTTGGAACGTCCTGACTGTGTGTTTCTTTGGGTGTCCAGGAAGCGTTATCTGTCGTGAGCGAGGACCAGTCATTGTTTGAGTGCGCATACGGCACGCCGCACCTGGCCAAGACGGACATGACCGCGTCCTCCTCCAGCGACTATGGACAGACATCCAAGATGAGCCCACGTGTCCCTCAGCAGGACTGGCTGTCTCAACCCCCAGCCAGGGTCACCATCAAGATGGAATGTAACCCTAACCAGGTGAATGGCTCAAGGTAAGGAGACTGCTGGCTCTTGCTCTCCCAGACCTCTGGTTTTCCCACCCCTTGAAAAGGCAAAGTGGAAATTGATCACGCTTCCCCCGAGATGGTTTCAGAAACTCAGGGCATTGAACAGTAACACTGGGTAATGCTGAGAAAATGTGTTCTCCAGTGGTTTGCGTGGAGGATAGAGGTTGTAAAACCAGTAGTACATTTACCGAGAACTCGCTTTGAAGATGAGATGTTCAATTCCACTTCCCAGACGTGAGGGCTTTGTGGGAGGGGGCCTTGCCCACATATGGCAGAATTTGTCTCTGAGGTTTTTATTGCCTGGAAAGTAAAGCTGTCTTCTGTTTTCATGGAGGGAGAGTGTCAGCTAGTGGCCAGGCAGTGTAGCATATGTCCAAGCCCTATGACATTGCTAACGGACCTACTTTCTGTGTCCTCCAGCCCCCCGCCCCCCAACCTTCTCTCCTCTGTCACCTTCTTTGGATGCTTGCTTTTTCTTCTCATCTTTACTTACACTTAAAACCAAGCACCAGTGTCACCCATAAGTATTAACTCTCCTGAGTTTGTCACGATAATGCTGCGGTCACCTAGAATGTATTAGTGAATTACCGAATGTATTATCCCTGACACTCAAAAGCATTTCTTTTTCTTTTTCTAAATTTATCTGTTTGTTTATTTTTGTCTGCGTTGGGTCTTCGTTGCTGCGTGCGGGCTTTTCTCTAGTTGCAGCGAGCAGGGGCTTCTCATTGCGGTGGCTTCTCTTGCTGCGGAGCACAGGCTCTAGGCACGTGGGCTTCAGTAGTTGTGGCACATGGGCTCAGTAGTTGTGGCTCATGGTCTCTAGAGCACAGGCTCAGTAGTTGTGGCGCACGGGCTTAGTTGCTCCATGGCATGTGGGATCTTCCCGGGCCAGGGCTTGAACCTGTGTCCCCGGCATTGGCAGGTGGATTCTTAACCAGTGTGCCACCAGGGAAGCCCACAAAAGCATTTCATTGGATGTAGTTTTGAAGAGTCAGGTTGATTTCAATTATGATATAATACCCCATATATATTCAGAAAGAATCGTATCAAATCTCAAGACAAAGAAAGAATAATTGCATTTAAATTTGTATGATCTGCCCAGAGTCACAAGAGCAGCTCACAAGTTTTAGTGCTTTACTATGTATAAAGCCCTTTTACATCTGATGGCCTGTCAGTCCTCCAGGCAGCCCTGTGAGGAATGCTTATCCCCATTCGATGGATGAGGAAACTGAGACTCAGGCATTTTCTGGCTAACCCAGATCAGCACTTAAAGCAACTCAGAATTTGGATTCCAATCAAGGGTGTTTGACTCCACACCCAGTGCATTTTCCCCACTCTGTCGCAGCTATAATAGGCCCTTTTTGCTACGTATATATTTTAATGCGAAATATGTTTTTTATAAGTGTCATGTTTTATAAGTGCTGGAAACCATTGCATCAACTTCTAGTGTGGTGTCCGTGAAGGTGCCAAGTCACAGCCCTCAGAGGGAATGTCAACCATGAGGCTGGACGTGCCAAACAGGGAGATGGGAGGGGCCAGAACGTCCCTGGGCCCTGAGAAGTCAGTTCGCTTCTGTGCGTCGAGTTTCTTCTTGAAAGTGGGAACGCTAATTCTGATGTTGCCTATTTCCTACAGCACTGGTCCTTTAAAGGGAATTCAAGCCCAGGCAGACCCATCTTAGGCCTCGTCAAGGGGCTAATTCCTAGACTTCTGAAAGGACCATGGTAGAAAAGGCAAGCATAGGGTCCAGGATGCCAGAGTCCCGGCCAGCTCCTCGTTATATGTAAATATGTTACAGGTAAATCCTATCCATCTGATAGAATGGTCCCACTGACCGTTCGCTGTATCTGTTTCTGAGACTTGGAGGCATGCAGGTTAATCCTGTTCTGAAGAAGGTAGCGGTGTTTGTATAAAAGGGTAGTTGTGGAGCCAACCCTGTAAACACTGATGGATTCTATTTTTTGGTGGAGTCACGTGATCCCACGCATGCCGGGGCAGTCACGGTGGGAGCATTAAGAGCAAGATGCATTTCTAAAGCGTTCTTCTTCCAAGGCTAGTTTCTACCTATGGGAGATACATCAGCCCGTGTGTGTGCGCACGCGCATGTGTGTGTGTGTGCGTATGTGTGTGTGCGTGTGTGTGAGAGAGAGAGGGAGATTGTGTGTGCAAGGGAGAGATGATGAGAGAGATAGAGATGGAGATGGAGAGAGTGGAAGATAAATAATTAGAGAGAGAGGGAAAGAACACTTCGGGCAGAGGGCACTGAGATGGTCTCCAGCTGGCAGCTGGCAGAGCGAGCCGTGCCCTGGCCCTTATTTGTGGAGTCTGGCCTAGGGCCAGCTCCAGGAATGCCAGTCTGGATTTAGCAAGCCTCAGAAAGGAGACTGAATGAGGAGGTGAGAACAATGTTGCAGAAATGAAACTTCCTCTCCTTCTCGCTGAATTTAAATAGATGAATGGATAAATAAGTAAGCAAACAAATAAATAAGAGAGAAGTGTGAATACCGGTTCCTTCAATGCCGGCCTGTGCTTCCCTTCAAGAGCTGATGTCCACCTGCCCTCCTGGCCAAGCCCTGGGGCCTCCTTCCCAGCCCGAGGTGGTCATCACAGGGATTCGGGATGGGTGGGGGGACTTGAGGTGACCCTGAGCCTGGCCTAGGGGCTTCAAGTCCCCAAGAAAGACACGGGCCCCCGGAAAGCTTCTCCCGCGTTCCTCGGCCGGCTGACCTTGGAAAGCTTCTTGGCCGTTCGTCTGTCAGGCAGCTGCGAAGCTGCGGACTCAGGCGAGGGTCTCTTTCCTGGGAAGGGAAATCATTTTTGGAGAAACTGGACCATTTTCTTGCAAGGGGACAATGGAAGCGTCAGTAGCTTCCACTCTCAGGCCCTCATGGAATCCTAAGATGCTCAGAATGCTCCCCTCAGAGGATGGTTAAAGGCAGTTCCAGCTTTGGGAGCAAACTGGAATGTGTTTCGGTGGCGGCTACCGAGGGAAGTCAGCCTTGTCGTGGTCCTTGTCCTCCTCCTGGATGTCCAGTGGTGCTGGCCCAGCAGCCGCTGCCCGGGAGGTGGGCACGGCTGCCTGCATTTGCCTGGTAACTTGATGGGAAATGGCAAGCCTGGTGTGGAGCAAGGGGTGAGGGGCATGGGGAGGAGGGGCACTGGGGGGAGGAGGACGTGGGGGAGGAGCACGGGGGGAGGAGCAGAGGGGGTGAGGGGAACGGGGGTGAGGGGCGTGGGGGGGAGGAGCAGAGGGGGGAGGAGCACAGGGGGAGGAGCAGAGGGGGGAGGAGCACGGGGGTGAGGGGCACGGGGGTTAGGGGCGTGGGGGGGAGGAGCAGAGGGGGGAGGAGTGGGGGGGGAGGAACACGGGGGGAGGAGCAGAGGGGGAGGAGGATGGAGGGGAGGAGTGTGGGGGGAGGAACACGGGGGAAGGAGCAGAGGGGGGAGGAGCATGGGGGAGGAGCACAGCTTGTGGAACTGAGGTATGATGCAGATGTCAGCTGGTCACCAAGTGCCCTCCTTCCCCTCACCGTGGAACGTTCTGGGGAAACAGGAGGCAGACATATATTGGTCCTCTTTGTAGAAGAGTCTTTTGCCCGTCTTTTCCGAGCTCCACGTGCTGGATCCAGCTCAGTGGGGCTGGTCTGGTGTGTCCGTCAGGGTTCTCCAGAGAAACAAAACCAGTGGAATGCACAATGAAGAGGTTTGCTGTAAGGAACTGGCTCACACAGTTGTGGAAGCTGTCAAGTCTGAGATCTGTAGGGTGTACCAGCAGGCTGCAATCTCAAGGAGTAGGTACAACAGTCTTTTTTTGTTTTTTCAAATTTATTTTATTTTTTTGTACAGCAGGTTCTTATTAGTGATTATTTTATACATATTAGTGTATACACGTCAATCCCAGTCTCCCAATTCGTCCCACCCTCCCCCCGCCGCTCTCCCCCCTTGGTGTCCATACGTTTGTTCTGTACATCTGTGTCTCTATTTCAGATGCAACAGTCTTGAGGCAGAATTCCTTCTTCCTTAGGGGAAGCTCAGGTTTTGTTCTTTAGACCTTCAATTGATGAGATGAGGCCCACCCACATTATCAAGGATAATCACCTTTATTTAAAATCAATGGTTGGTAGATGTTAACCGCATCTGTGAAATACCTTCAGACCAACACCTCGACTGGCATTGGATTAAGTCACTGAGTGCAGTGGCCTGGCCAGGTGGACACAGGACACCGACCACACCTGGTGCTTCTGGCCCCTTGGCTGGTCAGTGGTTAGTGGGGCCGTTCCTTTCAGATTTGCAAATCAGCATTTCCTGGGGTAGCCAGTTCCCTGTCCCTGAAGGGGCTCAGCCTGGCTGGATGGGAAGTGTTGGGGGCTGTCGCACGTCAGATTGATGGTCACCAGGACCGGCCTTCAGGCTGTGACCTTGTGGAATATTGCAAGTGGGTGGTGAGGCCCAGTCTGCTCTTCAGAGCATGACGGGCTGCCCAAAGGGGCGTGGAGGAAGGAAAAACTCAAAATTCATCAGCGGACCTAAGGCCCATTTCATCTCGAGGATTGGAAGAGGCCGGCAGACAGGGCTGCCCGGGATCAGATCCGCAGACTTTGCCAGCTTGCGGCGTGGTCTTCACACGTGTCAGCTCCAGTTCCATAAAAGGGAACGTGGACCTGCATGGACTCTGCTTTCATTCTAGAGACCTTGAATGGGCCCCTGGCTGTACCAGCTCTGCCCAAAGTGTCAGGGGGCAGAGGCCCAGGTCATGGAGACAGGGATCCTCCCTGGAGGGGCTCACGGCAGAGACACTGCAGAGGTGAGCGCGGTCGAGCACCAGGGACCAGGATGCAGCTCGTAAATGTGCTGCCTCCCTGCATCTTTCCGGAGATGCTGGCTGCCTCACCCACCACCTGGAAGCCCCAGGCCAGGGGTGCTGGGAGTTAGGGACTGCAGCAGGAAAGGAAGCGCATCTCCTGGCCCCCAGCCCAGTAGCTCCGTCTCATTGTTCTTGCTCTGAGCTTTTGTGTGGTGGGCTTCCGTACAGTACACTTGCCTCTTGAAGTCACGTTCAGGGGGAGTTTACGTAAGTCAAAAATCGGACTTTGGCTGGAACGGACAGGCTGTTACCTTTGTGGCCCCTTGGTGCTCTTTTGCAAACACCCCCCCGGGGGGGGGAGAGCCCCCTGTACAGCCTGGGCATTGCCAGAACGTGACCTAGCTCCCTCCGCATAAGATACGGTCCCTGGGAATGGTCCTGTCTGTCCCTATCGACTCATTACCCTCGGAGGAAAAGGCCAAGGCTTGGAGGAGGGAGGAACTGAATTTCCCAAGCAAGTGATGGAATTCTGCAAAACCTTAGCCCCAATGCGCACACAAGCTCCTGAAATGAAATATGAGTGGTGAAATGAGATCTACTGCCATTATAACAGAGCTCTATAAAAAATAATGAAAGGAAAACAGGAGAGAAAGGAACCATGCCTTGTGAGCCAACAGGGATGTAATTGTGGGTTTGGCTTGGCGGCTGCCGTATCAGAGGACATGATTCTTGCAGACACTAATCCAATTGCACATTGTGTAGACACAAGACATCACTTCTCAGCTTCGGTGGTCCCTGACACCCTGCCTTTCCCCTTTCTTCACTCCAGCCTCACACACAAGAAACCCCCAAGTGTTCACACAATGGAGACGTGTCAGTGCAGCCCAGCTGGAACAGCTGTTCACAGAGGGCCCTGCTGGGGCTTCAGAACTGCCTGGCCTCCAGCGAGCCCCCTGCTGTTGGCCTTAATTCTATGTGAGGTTCCTAAGGCCCAAGCCACTGTAGACTGGCAAGATAGACGAAGAAACACACACACGCACACACACACTCATACTCACATGCGGTCCACAAGAAAATTGTCTTCCATCACAAGCAGGCAGTATGGTGTGCAAGCCTTTACTCTCTCTCAGCATCCCTGTCTCGGAGATTCAGTCAACTCTCAGGCGGGTGGAATTGGGCATCCTTCATCCTTCCACAGGCAGTAAAAACTCCTGGTAGCCCACCAGGAAGTCGTGGCAATTCCGTGCTGCCCCCCTGGAGGCTCCCTGCAGCTGGAATTGAATGACTCTGTGTGCCACACTGTGAGTCCTGCTCTTAGCCCAGTACCCAAGCCACCTGGAGCCATTCATCTATTGTTGAGGTCTGTTGGGTGAGAGGTCCCCTGGTGCGCTGATCTTCAAAGTAGGGCCCTAAGATCCGCTGCATCAGCACCATCTGGGAGCTTGTTAGAGATTCAGATTCTCAGGCCCTGCCCAGACCTGCTGAGTCCAAAGCTCTGGGGGTGGGACCCAGCACTCCTGCTTTAACAAGCTCCCCCTCCCCTGCCCCGGGATTCTGACACTCACCGGTCTGAGAAACAGTCCCGTGGCAGCATCCAGGGAGAGAAAAAAAATGAGAATCCCCGGAACTGGTTAAAGGTGGCCTATAGAGTGGATAATCTGGGAGAACAAAGTGCAGAGGAGGGTTCGCTCCCAGGAAGTCTGTCTGCCTAGGTGGACGGCCACCCTGCTCGCCTCTCACTGCAGTGGCTTTTGTCTGGCTGAGCCTGTGAGGTGAGAGACTGGGCCTCGCCTCTCTCTGTTGTCTGGGAAGGAGATTCACTGTGTGCTGTGAAGAACTCCAGCCTAGGATCAGATGACAGGATGCTTTTGAGGTAATATTTAAAAAGCATGCGGTCTGGAGTGTGATGAAGATGACAGAAAAGGGGGCTACCTGATTGGTCCATCTTGGTGTCAGACGTCCTGGTTACGCACGGAGTCATTCATTCGTCCAGCAAGTATGTACTGAGCACCTATTATGTGCAGTCACTGTTTTAGGTACTTGACATACAGTCGTAAAACATACACAAAAATATTGCCTCTCTAAGTTCACTTTCTAACGGGAAAGACAGCCAGTGAACCAGATAGCTAATTAAAGGCTAACAGGTTAGATTGTGGTAAGTGCTAAGGAAAAAAGAAAACTAAAGCAGGGCAGGGGGTGGCAGGTCTAGAAAGGGCAGCCTGAAAAGATCCCCTCTGAGAACATGACATTTGAGTAAAGCCCCAAAGTCAGTGAGGGAGAAGGTCCCATGGTTACCCAGTAGGAGAATATTCCAGGCAAAGGGAGTGGTGAGTGCAGAGACCCTGAGGTCAGCCTGAAGTGTTGGAGGACAGTCGTGGCTAATGTTCAGTGACCAAGGGGAAGAGTGATAGGAGATGAGGTTGAGTGATCGTGAGGCCAGTGAGGGGCTTTGATCTTCACTCTGAGCGAGCTAGGAGACCGCTGGGGGCTGTAAGCAGAGGAGGGACGTGACGTCACTCAGATTTAGCAGGATCTCCCTGGCTCCTGTGTTGAAGCCAAGACCACTAGGAGGCCCTTCAGGAGTTAGGGTAAGAGATGGTGAGGCCTGCGTAAGGGTGGTTGCGATGCAGGGGTGGGAAAAGTGATTGCATTCTGGACGTATTTTGAAGGTAGAACAGTTGTGTTTTGCTGATGGGTATGGAGTGAGGAAGAGGGAAGTGAGGCTGAGCCCCAGGTTTGGGGGGTGTACCCCAAATGAGGGGTGGACAAACCACAACTGGAATCCTCCTGAGAATCGAGCCTAGGCCCCGCTAAGTATCAGCCCAGACGCAGGAGGCTTGCACTTACCTCTAATAGGCACCAGGCAAAATAGGACGAGCTCTGGACTCCTTGCCTGAGTTCAGGGGATCTTACTCATTAAACCAGTGCTTCGCAGATGCCGTGCCTGCGCCCCCAGGGAGCCATTTGGCAGTGTCTGCAGACAGGTTTTTTTTTTTTGCGGTATGTGGGCCTCTCACTGTTGTGGCCTCTCCCGTTGCGGAGCACAGGCTCCGGACGCGCAGGCTCAGTGGCCATGGCTCACGGGCCCAGCCACTCCACGGCATGTGGGATCCTCCCGGACTGGGTCACGAACCCGTGTCCCCTGCATCGGCAGGCGGATTCTCAACCACCGCGCCACCAGGGAAGCCCTGAAGACGGGTTTGACTGTCACACCTGTGAGGCGTTCCTGGCATCTAGTGAGTTGAGGCTAGAGGTGCCGCTCAGCGGCCTACAACACACAGGACAGCATCTGCCCCCAGAAAGAATCACCTGGCCCCCAAGGTCTGTCATCTCGAAGTGGAGAACTCTGCACTAAACCATTTATTTGGTGTTTACTCTTCATCATAGACAGTGTTTGCTATGAAGATGAGTTAAGAGAAGCTTACGGTCCATCAAAGGTGAAAAAGATTCCGTGAGGTCGCGTGACAAGTACAAGTTCAGGGGGATGCTCTGGGCCTGGCCATAGCAGGGATGAGAGTATGACTCAGTTTCCCCAGGCAGGAAAGACTCCCAGAGGAGTGATACTAATATTTCTATAACGCACTGATTTATTAATAGATTTTAGGATACAACATATCATCCAATTTCCTCATTAAATCTATGAGATGGCATTAAGATTATACCCATTTTACGCATGGAGACCATTGAGTCTCCGTAACTTAAGTCCGCCTGCCATGGGCCGTGTGACCCCAGGCCTGTGCTCCTCTTCCTCCCTCGGGGCTGCTTCCTTTAGCCAGGCATCACCTCTGTGTTGGCAGGGATGGTGGAGTTTCTCCAGGTGATAGATGAGCAATATGTCCGATTTTTTGTCTTCTGAGAGGCATTAAATCCAAATACCAACCATATTTTGATTTCTTGTATATATTACACAGTTAAAAAAATTTACTTTCCTCTCATTTTACTCATTATAACAGATCAATTAAACTGCACTCATCTTTACATTCCCTTCATGAGGTGATTTCAAACAGAACCACATTTAACAAATAATTCGCGTGATGGGAGACCTACGGTCTGAGCCCAGCGGTGGCTCTCAGTAAATACTCATTGGCCTGAAATTAAAAATAAAAAATTCTCAGTTTTAGGATAGTGACTATTCCAGTTCCCTGTGTGTCATTGTGTTGGAAGAGGTGCTTTGCCCAGTTCCTGCGTACAGAGCAACATCTTAGCGGAAGGTCTTTTAACATCAGTTTTCTCATTTTACGTGGAATACTCAATATTTGACATTTGAAAGCGGCTCCCTGGGACTGGTCTCCCTCATGCCTTTCTACTTTGATGCATTGAGATTTGACTTCATGTATATCTTCTTACATTTTCTAGAAGACTTTATGTCTTCTTTTAGGACAGTGAAATTTGCAGCTATAATCACATTTGTTCCTTTCTGCCTTAAGGTTCTGAATCCGACTGGCATAAAAGATGTTTCCTAGTTAAGCTTGGCCACCTTCCAAACCTTCCAAGCTGTGGGCGGCTCAGTGTTGGAGACTGGAAAACTAGTGGTTTTCCCAACTGTGCTAGTGAGGTCGGGTGGTAATAGTTTGTCCTACTTGTAAGGGGCCTTGAGTCTTTACAGACATCAGTTCATTGGGCTGCAGGGCTGAGACATGGATTGAAAGGGCCTCACTTGGGGAAGATTTAGTGAGAGAGTCAAGTTCTCTGGGGCTCCCTCTCTGTCTGGAGCAGACTTTTTCTCATCCCCCTTCCTTAGTAGCACTCATGAGCATCTTTGCCATTTCTTGGGGTGTCAAATGAATGGACACCATTTTGGAGAACAGCCTAAGAGCTGTGCTCTTCCTTATGATGTAAGTGAATCCCATCGGGTCACTGTGGATATTGACATTGGGACAAGGGCACTGCTTGGCATTTTCTATCCTGAAAGGAAAATCATCTTGGTTAACCAGAATTTACATAGCCTTTTAGGAAAATAAAACCCTGAAAGCACCATAATGGCTATCGGGCTTACTTCTTTCCTCTCTGAAAAATGAAAGTGTTTTGAGAAAAGCATACACACACGCACACAAGATAGAAAAGGTGCTACATCTTTGTCAGGTAACTATTTGTAGACATCTTATTCTACAGAATACTTTATTCTAAAGGATGCGTTTCCTCCTCAGTTTTCAAGACCTAAATGTGCTGTGATCTTGCTGATACCATTTTCGGCTGTTAAACCATGAAACTTTCTCAGGGAAACTTCAGACCCCTTTTGGGGACAAAGAACTAACTGTTGGTGGTGACTTTTTAAATTAATTTCGTCTTCAACTGCTTAGGAGAAGGGAGAAGGGAGAAGGGAACAGGCCTGGTGGGAAGAGGCTGAAATTCCAGGTGTAAGAGAGAATATTTAGTAAGGGTAAAAATAACACACAGCTGTGAAGATAAACATCTCCAGTTTCAGTTGGAGCCCAGAGTGCTCCGTGAATCACTGCCCAGCTCCACCCGCTGCTCAGGCCATGGGCTCTGAAGCAGCTTTTCCACTGCCTCTGATTCAGAAATAAACCAGACCTACAAATTACCCCAGTGCTTTCCAGACAATCCCCTCCTTGTCTGGGGTCCTAAAAATACCTTTTTGTGGTGACTACCTCCATTCATGGCGTGAAACTTGATTAGGAGTTGGTTCGGTCGATTAGGACTAAGTATGTGCTTTTAGGATTCTTAGGAAGAAAACCACCTGAGGGGGGATTGATTCCTATTCAGGTTTAAGGCAGACTTGGGATGCGTGCCCTGGCCAGCATCCTTAGGACCCTCTCGTGGAACTGAACTCTTTGGACTGTCAGGGTAGAGCTGCCAAAGAAAGCCTCTGTAGTCTAGCTTCATCATCAAGTTCTTAACATGAAGTCACCTAATAAGCTAAAAAGCACATTTGGGAAGATAGTGCCGTTCTAATAAACCGTCATGAGCTGAAGACTGCACGGGAGTAAACATTCGCTTGCTCATCCACAAAAGGGTTGGATGGGATGTGGACCGTGGTCTTCCAGGGCAGAGTATGTGGGGCTGGGGAGAGAGACTTCACCCACCCAAAGGCAGGCACCACGAGAACAGGGACACTGCTGGGTCCCCGGCACCTGGGACAGTACGTGGCGTACACTTGCTCTGTAAGTGTTTGTCACACAGATGAATGGATAAAGAAGATGGGGTACATATGTACGATGGAATGTTACTCAGCCATAAGAAAGAATGAAATAATGCCATTTGCAGCAATACGGATGGACCTGGAGATTCTCATACTGAGTGAAGTAAGTCAGAGAAAGACAGATAGCATATGATGTTGCTTATATGTGGAATCTTTTTAAAAAAAATGGTACAAAGGAACTTATTTATAATGCAAAACAGAAATAGACCCACAGACATGGAAAACAAACTTACGGTTACCAAAGGGGAAAGGGAGGGGAGGGATGAATTAGGAGTTTGAGAGTAACATACACACGCTACTATATATAAAATAGATAAACAACCAGGATCTACTGTGTAGCACAGGGAACTGTACTCAATATTCTGTAATAACCTATAAGGGAAAACAATCTGAAAAAGAACACGTGTGTGTGTGTGTGTGTGTGTGTGTGTGTGTAAAATGCATACCTGAATCACTTTGCTGTACACCTGAAACGTACACAACATTGTAAATCAACAATACTTTAATAATTTTTTTAAATGAATGAATTGAGGAGGCCCAGGGCCAGATGGCCGAGGACAGTCTAGGGAGTGTGGATTTGTCGGACGGCTCTATGGGCCGAGGAAGGGCTTGGGTTGCACGTGGCCAGCATGGACTTGTCTTTGTGGAAGATGACTCTGGTAGCAGGAAAGCAGACTCTCTGGAAGTAAAGCTCAAGAAGACTCCACCTTCTAATTTATCCCTCTCCCCCTCTCTTGCCTTTGGAAACCATAAGTTTGTTGTCTACATCTGTGACTCTAGTTCTGTTTTGAAACTAAGTTCATTTGTGCCATTTTTTTTAGATTCCACGTATAAGCGATATCATATGATATTTGTCTTTTCTCTGTCTGAATTAGTTCACATATACACACTACTATATATAAAATAGGTAATTAATAAGGACCTACTGTATAGCCCAGGGAGCTCTACTCAATATTCTGTAATAACCTATATGGGAAAAGAATCTAAAAAAGAATGGATATATGCATATGTGTAACTGAATCACTTTGCTGTACACCCGAAACTAACACAACATTGTAAATTAACTATACTCCAATAAAAGGTTTTTTAAAAAAATATGCATTTCAGGGCTTCCCTGGTGGCGCAGTGGTTGAGAGTCCGCCTGCCGATGCAGGGGACACGGGTTCGTGCCCCGGTCTGGGAAGATCCCACATGCAGCGGAGCAGCTGGGCCCGTGAGCCATGGCCGCTGAGCCTGTGCGTCCGGAGCCTGTGCTCCGCAACGGGAGAGGCCACGACAGTGAGAGGCCCGCGCACTGCAAAAAAAAAAAAAAAAATGCATTTCAAATGTGAAAAAAAAAATTACTCCACCAGCATGTGATGGAGAACGAGGCAGGGGAAAGCCGTCTCCAAGTGCAAGAGGAATTCAGGAACAGGAAGGAGGATGGGGCTTGAAGAATGGGTAGATTTTCTAGAGGACCAGCGGGTTTGCCACCACCAGGAGAAGTTATATCAGTTTTGCCCAAATTCGATTTTGACTTGCCTTGGGCTTTCTCTCAGGCCTGAGCGCCTCCACTAACTGTTGTGAAGTGAGGGTGGATCACAGATTTAAGGTGGCTGGTGAGCTCGGCCCTGTCACTTGAGGCTGCATTCAGTGACATGCTTGGATGAATGAGGTCCATTCACACTCAGCTCAGGGCACAGCGCATCCTTGTCAAGCTAACGTTCGCATCTATGCCATTTCACTGCGGGCTGTTTCTGTGATGGAATCTGCCCTGCTGTAAGTAGACTCTGATGTGAGAAAACCAATGTCAGATGTCAAGTTTATTTTTTTTTTCAAAAACCAAAGCCCTAATTTTAATGTCTTGGTACATTTTTATAGGCATATTACCCCTTTTCAAAGAAAAGGATTATGGAAACAGCTAAAAGAAGCTTTTGTATCGGGCTGGGGTCCACTTAATCTTAAAAAAATTAGATGGACTACTTTCTCAGTGGTCCAGCTTCTGTCCTGGTTCTCAGTTCTGTCTTCTTAGACCCATGATCTGAGTCACAGGCACTCCCACTCTCCTCTCTGAGCACAGACACTTCTTGTCTGATTTCCTCACACTCATGAATGTTCACCCATCATCTCTGCAGAGCTTGCACCCTGCTGAGTGCCTCAAGGAAGGTTTGGGGAGGGACATATGATGTTCAACTGTAAATCGAGGTGGCCACCTTTTTCTTAAACCAGACTTATCAAAATTCGTATGTATGTCCAAATAAACATTGCCGCCTTTAGCGTCTCCCAGGAGGCTCTGCCTTTGTCTGCACAGGGCTGGCCGCCCTATCCATGACTGTCTTCAGGGCCACTCCCAGGATATTCTTCAGAAAATACCCAATAGTGATGACCTTGAGTCTTCTGAGGGTCCATCCCATTATGTGTTATGTCTGTGAAAGAGACCATTCGTGTGGAGTTACCAGGGGAGGTCCTATAGCATGGTGGTCAAGTCCTTGGACTCAGGACCCCAACTCTGTAGGTTCAAATCCCAGCTGCTCCACTACTGGTCGTGTAACCTTGGGCACAACCTGCCTCCATCCTCTCTGCAAGTCAGCTGTAATATTGCTGCTGCTTATTGGTATTTGACCTCGTGGAGTTGTGTGGATGAGATGAATAATAACAGCTAACGCATAGCGTTTACTGTGTGTTAAGCACCATTTTGAATGTTTCACTATAACATGAATACATGAAAAGCGTTTGGAGCCATCCCTAGCATGAGTAAAAGCAGTCAGATACGGGCTAGAAGATGAAACAAATGAGGTCTGTAAATATTCGTTTGCCCACCATGCAGAGGCAAATTTGAATTTAAAACATATAACTTAGAAGACCGTGGAAACTGGAATATGTAGCATTCCATCTCTCAGATTGTTTTCGGTTTTTAATCATTTATTTTTTATATTTTTGCACCCATTTTTCTGGTTGGCTGGTTCTTTCCAAAATCAGTGTCAAGAAGTGGTAAGCATGGAGCGCTGGCTGAGGAAATACAGTCTCCCAGTTCCTGTAGCTGAAGCAGCTGCGAGCTGTGTGATTGGAGCATCCTGCTTTGTGTGTGGTATGTTCTCAGGTCTGTTATGGGACGCTGGGAAGGATACTGCTTCCCGAATCACCCAGTTCTCTGCAAGAGAAGCCACGAGAGAAACTTCTCTCAAGTTCCAGCCCAGGAAAAGCTTTGCTTCTGCTGAGTGACTGGTTCAGATGTATCTTTTTGACACCTTGAATTGTCACAGGATAGATTCCTTTTTTGCTTTGGCAAGTAGGAAGTTCAGAGATAGATTGATGTTCTACCTTGAACAACTATAAATAGGAAGCTTACTCAATGTGCTGATTTTATCTCTTGGTTAATTGCTTTTCTGCCCTCATATAACCTTCACTTCCATTCCTTTGATCGTTTATGTCTTGTGTGCATTTTTGCAGTCCACCTCAAATGTCACATAGTTTGAGGAAGGACAGGGGAATAAAGTATATTCAGAGCCACCACACATACACATAAATATAACTCTGGAGCTGCAGAGGGAGATGTTGGACTCTCCTCCTTAGAAAAATGTTAATATAAGCTAAGCATTTGTTCATCCAGGTAGCTTCTGGAGAGTCCTGCCTGGGGGCTTGGGAATGGAGTTTCCCAGCCCTCTGATTCTGTAACCCTACGAGAACCCAGCGGAGTTTGGCAGCATGTCTGACTTCTCACCTTAATTTAAATATAGTAGATTTTTCCAATTTATTTGATATTCTTTGCTATGTTCTTTCATCATTAATTCATAATACTAGTATGTTTTAAGAAGTCAATGATCGTGTTCTCAACTCACCTTAATTCTCCAAATGCTACTTAAGAGCGATTAATTAATTGAGGCTCAGCAGGCCATCTTAGTTGGGCATGTGTCTCCAGTTATCAGAAGAAGGGCACCAACCCCCTGTCTTGTTCATCATGAAGGTTGAGGGGGTCTTTCTACATTATTTCTCTATTTCCTAGAGTGACCGCAATTATACCCAAGTGGCATGGAAATCTGTTAGATTGCTGCAGAGATTAAACTCCTGAAGTTGTTTGGCCCCAAGGATATTTTAAGGGGCTTGGAGGCTGATACACCCAACTTTCTGGCACCCCAGCTGTTGTCCAGTGCCTTCCTGAAATTCTTCAGTCTGAATCAGCCTCCCCCTCTCATGGCAGCCCCAGCCGCATGTGGGATTTCTCCTGCTGTGAGCGGTCTTCCTGCCTTCTCTTCCCTCTCACTGGTGCCACATACTGTATGGGGTTGTCAAGACCAGTGTTTTGTGGGTTATAAATAGAACCCAGACCTGAAAATGTGAATCTGAGAATATGGTTAAGACACATCATTTTTAATTTATTTTATTGTGGTAAGAACACAACACGAGATCTACCTTTTAAACAAATGTTTAAGTGTACCTTATTGTTGACCAAAGGTACCAAGTAGTACAGCAGATCTCTGGAGCCTTTTCATTCTACTTGACTGAGACTTTATGATGGTTGATTAGTAACTTCACCACTTCTCCCTCCCCCAGCTCCTGGAAGCCAACATTTCACTCTTTGATTCTCTGAATTTGACTTTTTTAGATACCTCATATAAGGGGGAATCGGGCAGTATTTGTCTTTCTGTGACTGGCTTTTTTCACTAAGTATAATGTTCTCAAGGTTCATCCATGCTGTCATCTATTTCCAAATTTCCTTCTTTTTAAGGAGAATAGTATTCTATTGTATGAGTGTACCACATTTTCTTTATCTATTCATCCATCAATGGACATACAGGTTGTTTCCACACCTTGACTATTGTGAATGGTACTGTAGTGAAGCTAGAAGTGCTACTATCTCTTGCCTGATTTTAATTCTTTTGGATAATTAGGCATAAGTTGGATTGCTGGATCATATGGTTGTTTTCTTTAAAAATGTTTCAAGGAACCGCTATACTGTTTTCCAGTGCAGCTGTACCATTTTGCATTCCCACCAACAGTACGCGAGGGTTCCAATTTCTCTACATCCTCACCAACACTTGTTATCTTTTGGGTTTTGTTTTTATAATAGCCATCTTGACAGGTGTGAAGTGATATCTCACTGTGGTTTGACTTGCATAATCACTTTTCCATGCCCTTAAAAGATAGAGTCTTTGAGAGAAATATCTTGAACCATGCTTATTAACAATAAAGAAATTGATGCCCCAAATAATAAGACAGAGAACTTTCATATTCACCAATTAATTACCCATTTAGCAGGCATCTAATGAATTGCCTTAGAACTTTCACAGGAACTGTTAAAGAACACATATGTGAATACCCAGAATATCATATTTAAAGGGATGCTCTTTGCTATGTGCATTTCAAAGTAATGTACTGAATGCTCAAACCTTTACCATGTTAGAATAGAGAACGTGGGATCCTCTGTTCTAGGCTTGGTACAGGTAGGATACCAGGCTGTCTGTGGGAGCTTCTCCCTGTGACTTCTCGGAATGCACGATGAAGGTAGAGCTAAACAGTGCAGTAAGCAAGGGGCAGATTTCCGGTGTGGATCTCTTCTTACCACAGCTGGGCAAAGAGCTGAAAACGCATTTATTGGGAGACTTTTCAATATATACTTTGCAATTCTCTGAATCATGTTAAGATTTCTTTTTCTTAAAATAGCAGTGTCTAAAGTCCATGAAAAAAATCCTCCTCCAGGATTTCCCTCTCTTTCTTATTTCCGTCTTTTTAGATACGCTCTGGATGGGTCACACATCTGCTGTGCTGGGGAATGAACAGTCCAGGGGCAAGGATGGTGGCCTAGACTATGAATCGTGTATGTATCACAGTGCACACCCTAAGCCAGAGTAACGTGTGGGGCAGGGCGTTCCTGATGCCTTTCTGAAATAAGGATCTGCTTTACTTTTTAAAGGGCCGCCATCCTAGCCATCTTAGCTTTACTGGGTGGGGCTGTCTGTGTGGGGGTTATAAGTGTGGCCAGTGAGTAGAGGCTGCCCAGCTTCAAGCCTCAGTTCTGCCTCCTCCTGGCTCTGAGACCTGGAGCAATTCCCTTCTCTTTTGTGTCATCAGTTTACACATCTGAGAAAGGGAGCTAATGCCAGCTAGCCGCTGCACCAGGCTGTTGTGAGGATTGGTAACTGTTAAGCTCTCAGAACACAGCGACATATATATATGCTACTCTTTTGCTATTAAAATTTCCAAGAGAATAAACAAGGTGAATGACCTGGGGCCCCTTTAACCAGTATTTATTGAATACCTGCCTTGAGTCTCGTATGTCAGTGGCCCTATGGGCTGACCTCTCCCCTCTTTGGGGTTGGAGTTCTGTTAGATTTATTACTTAGATTCAAAAACTATTTGAAGTGATCACAAACATGGTTCCCTTCTGTCTTCCTCTGAAGCTAAAACAAAATACAGTGGAAAAAAGACAATTTTTTTTATTGAACTGAAGGTACAACGTTTGAAAATAGGGTTTCATTCTGCTGCTTTTTTTCACAATGAAAGCTGGCTGGAAAAGCTTAATGAGATGAATTATGTCTTCTGGTTATAAGATGAAGACAAAGTAACCATATTGAAGACTGCCCCTGTTTTAAATACTTACACATATTTTTGGAAAGCTCTGGTAAAATGCAATTTAATAGCTCATTATATCTCTGTATTTGATGAGGGATCTATTTTAATGCCATGGGAAAACTGATTTGTTCCTAGAGCTCTCGTCCTCAGAGATGGAAATTGAACAATTGAATTGTAAGAAAATGGGAGAGTTGGAACGTATGGTCCATAATCCCCCATGTTTCCTCTTTCTATAATTCTGTACATCTCTTTGACTTTTAACTTTTTAGATGGATAACTGCCTTGCTGGAGAAGAAAGAATTTACGGTGCCTGCTGTACATCAGGCACTCAATAAAAAATAGTCTAAATGGAGGAGTGAACAAATGAATCTGAACAGTGCTCATCTTAGATCTTACAGATGGTACTTGAGTGACACTCATCACCCAAGTAGCATCTAAAGTCTTTTTCCTAAAGAAACAAACCCCTTTAACTCTCTTCCCTAGTCACTTCTCTCCTTGAGACCAACGGACCAAAACATACATACTCCACTCAACTGATGGAATTTTCCAAAGGGAAAGGAAACTAAGTCTCAAGTGAAGACATTCAGTGTTTTGATATTAGGATGGGTCTTTTAGAGATAAATGTTGGAAGCCAGGAAAAACAGCATCAAGAGGAAATAATGCACGTGTAGGCAGCATTGGAAATATAGAGGGTTCGCACCGTGGGAACTCCGACTGCTATTATTTTTAAATTTCCTTCATGTTAGTACAGCTGTGAGGATGCCATGAAACAGGGCTGTGTATTTCCAGGCCCATGGTAGGAACTTAGTCCTGGATGACCCCAACTATAACCTCCATGCACAGACATACCTGCTTCTTCCTCATCATCAGCCCTAAGCTCCCTCCATCAGCACCAGACATGTGCAAGGGATGCTGAGAACAAATCTGTATTTTCAGAGTTCCCAGACGCTGAACAAACTCTTTCCAGGGCCTTTGGTCTGCTCTTCCTGTCCACACCCCTGCCATGGCTCTTGGGTCTAGAATGACCTTTTCCACCCCACCTCAGTGCTGCCCCACCCAGAGAGTGCCCTTCTGCCTCAATGCCTCAGACCATCTCTGACTTGAAGGTCATGTCCATGCCAGGCCTATAGTTCCAAGATTCTGCAAATTGGCTGCAGAGTTCCAGCAAACAAAGTGTGGAGGAGACAAAGGAAGGCTCACTGGAGTGGAGCCCACAACCATCAGGGCCTCAGACATGGGGATGGAAATCTAACATCCAATGGAGATGCGTAGATTCCTAAGAGTATGAAGAATCCTGTGTTGGGTAGCACTTGAGAGGAAATTTCTAGAAGTCCACCTTAGAAGACATAACCCAACCATCAAGATCCCTCAGAAAAAAACATTTTTCTGTTTCCTGGTTAAGCTGCATTTTCTGTTTGGAGTTTCCCCATTATGTATGATTTCACCATGTCCAATAACTTTCCAGTCTCACTTAAAAATTTATATTCCCCTTTTTTTCTTTTTTTAGAAAGGCAGGTTTGTCTTTGTCCAAGAGGCCATGGCTGTCTTAACGAACAACAGCCCTGTGAGCTGTTCCCCAAGGCCCAGCAGCTGACTCCTTTCTGCAGGCGCATAGCTGGTTCCCCCCCACCACCAATCCTAGTCCTACAGGGCTGCTGGGGTCCCCTGTCCTTCTCCCTCCTCTGATCTTCCTGCCTGCACCTGAGCCAGGAACACTGGGGGCCTTCAAACTCTGTGTCTAAAGATTGGCTGCAGGGATTTGAAATTGAGCACAAGGATTTCGTTCTGAGGTTGTGAAGAGGCGTGCACTCTAGGATAAACCTTGCTGAGGGTCGTCTCCCAGCATCTGTGTGCGTGGCCTGTTTACAGTCACACGGGGAGAACAAGCGCCAGTTCCCTGCTCCTTGCAAGTGTTTCCAGTCAGTTGTCATGGAAGGGGGTTTGACACGACAGTTTCAGAAGGAGCTGGCTGGAGAAATAGAAGGCAGGTGGCAGCTTTGCTTCCCACGTGCCTGCCCTCTGCTTCCACTGAGCAGGGGCACTGTCTTAGTCTGCTTGGGCTGCCATCACAAAATACCATGGACTGGGTCAGTGGGGGGCGGGTGCTTAAATAACAGTTCTGTAGACTGGAAGTCAAAGATCAAGTTGCTGGCAGGGTTGATGTCTGGAGACAGCTCTCTTCTTGGGTGGAGGATGGCCACCTTCTCACTGTAAACTCAGTGGCAAAGAGGAGAGAGACAGAGACAGAGAGAGGTATCTGGTCTCTTTGCCTTCTTATAAGGGCCACTAATCCCATCATAGGGGCCTCACCCTCAGGACCTTGTGTAAACTTAATTATCTCCCCAAGGCCCCACCTCCAAATGCCATCACGTGGGGATTAAAGGTTCAAAATATAAATTTGGAAGAAACACAGCCATTCAGTTCATCACAGACACTGCATTTGTCTTTTCACAGTCTCCTCGCCCTTCCTCACACCCCTCCACCTTGCCCCTCCTTGCTTCTCTGGGTATCACGCGGAGACAGGGAGGAGGGCTCTGGGTTGCCGCAATAATGGAAGGATGTGTCTTCTTCCCCTCCAGGAACTCCCCCGATGAATGCAGCATGGCCAAAGGAGGGAAGATGGTGGGTAGCACGGACACTGTCGGGATGAATTACAGCGGCTACATGGAGGAGAAGCATATGCCGCCCCCAAACATGACCACGAACGAGCGCCGAGTTATCGTCCCAGCAGGTCAGAGGCTCGGTCAGCGACCCACGCCTTCCTAGAACTTCATTCGGCTCTCTCTTCTTACCCTTGGCATTGGTCACCCTCCACTCCCTGGAGCAATGGTTGTAAATGGAAGCCAGCAGAAGTTGGTCCACCCACAGTGAAATGTTCACTGCTCTTTGTGTGTGTGTGTATGTGTGTGTGTGTGAAAGAGAGAGAGAGAGAGAGAGAGAGAGAGAGAATCCATGAAAAGTGACCTCTCTAAGGAAGAATTGGCTTTTCTCTGAGGTTATTTGGTGTTAAATAGCCTTCCTTTTATGAGGTGCTATTTATAATAGAAGGTAGGCTTTAAAAGTTTTTTTTATCTAGCAAAATTAACAGTTGGGAGCCCTATATTGTTTGATCTCAAACTCTGAAATTCCAGCTATCACTGACATATAACACAGACTCTGAGAGCCAGAAAAATTCTTTACCAGAAGTAGTTCTAAACCCAAGCCAAAACAATGGCTCTGGATTTGAGGAGAATGCCAGGAATTTATTTATTTAGCAAAACTAAAGGTAATAGGAAGGATGCCTTAAACCTCCTCAGAGGAAATACACTACATAAAACCAAAAATATCACCACAATAGCAACGGTGACAACTCAGTGGGTCCTGACTCTATATTAGGTATTTGGTGAGCGATGTGCAGACATAGAAAGGTTGGTGTCATGAAATCTTGGGAAATAGGTAGTGTCTTTGTCACAAGTGCCCTGATGAGGAAACTGAAGCTTGGAGAGGTCAGCCTGCAGTTAATAAGAGGCCGAGTTAGAGCTCAGGCCCTTCTGACTCCTTCGTTCTCTTCCTTTCGGGGGGGGGGGGGGGGGGAGGGGGGTTGGAATGAATCTCAGCCCCTTGCAGTAGCCCTGCCGGTTCCCTCCCATCACCCACTGCAGCCGCCTGGTCCCCCTCTTGTTCCGCCTCAGGGGCTGAACTGGCTGTTGCCTCAGCCCAAAACCCCCTTGGTTCCAGGGAGTTCTGTCCTTCACTGGGGCTCTGTGCAAACATCTCTTCAGAAGCCTTTCCTGACCACTCCATCCAGAGTCGCCCCCTCCCCACTCAACCCAGTGACTCTCAACCCCCCACCTGCTTCATTTTCCTTTATTGCCTTTATTCCCATCTGTCACTATAGTGGACATTTATGTGAAAGCTCTCTTATTATCTCCTCCCTCAATAGAATGTAAGCCCCACAAAGGCCCTACCTCCATGGCCAGGTGCAGTACCTGGTGTATACTAGGTGCTCAATGAATATTAACTGAGGGAGGAATGGATGAAGGGGTGCCTAGCCACTGGGTAGTCCTGTCCGGGCTGCCCCTTGTTGCTGGAGTAATAAGAGGTGTGCATGGGTGAGGTTGGTGCAAACTTGATTCTCCCTTGCCGCAGAAGTCACCTCTATTCATCTCCATGAAGTGTGATGGCAGACGGGTTCAAATCCCCTCTGTGGCATGATTCCCACCCCTGCCCCTCCTTCTGCATCAGGTCACATCCAGTGGACTTCTGTTCCCGTTGCTTTCCGAACAGGAGAGTTCAGAGTGCAGAGTCCTTGGCAAAACCTCTGACTTGGGTTCCTGGACTGGGTTTCTCTTCAGGGTTGTCACTGTGTGGCTTTGCAGCAAAATGATTTGATGCAGTTATAGGTACGAAAGGGATCATCCGTCCCTGATCTGGAAGCGCACGTTGTAAGACAGTGGAGAGTCTCAAGTGTGCCGTAGGAGAGGGACAAAGCTGGTTTTCGTGTTTCTTGAAAGACAGTTGGCATTTATGCAGAGGGCGTGTATTTGGTTTGATCATGGGAACTAAGCTGCATTCCTGAGACCCATTACTTGTTACTGAGACTTAGAACAGGAGGCATTTCCTGTTGAATGGGAAAAAATATGGAAGGGCAGATGTCCGAGATGCCCATCCGGGATGTGTGGTACCTAAAAAAGGCTTGAGAACAGACATGTGCCTGGAGAGGACTGGGAGGGCAGGGATGCTGTTGCCTCGGACACTGGCTGACGCTGAACGGGATGACAGAATCCCAGAGGATGTCCGTCCAAGCCCATCTCACCCTTTGCCTTCCTCCTTAAGAAAGTATTTTCTTCAGTTTACGCAAAACAAGGTCTTTTTAGTTCTCTAAGGTGAGAGAGTCAATCTGAGGAGAGGCCCATGTTAAAGATGCTTATCTGGGTTCCCTGTAGAATCGCAGACCCAGGAGCTAAGCCTGGTGCCATTATATCCTTTTCACTGACGAGGTCCTATTTCTGTCCTGCCAGCAGCAGCCTTTGATGTCATCAATATCCTTTCTGGTAGGGCCAGACTCGCGGCTTCCTATGTGAAATAAACTGTTTAGAAAACAGGAGAGATATTTACATGGGAAAGAGGCAAAGAAGCAATTGAATCAAGTCAAAGCATCCACCATTTGTGATCTAGGTAGTAGGTGCTCATTAAATGTCAGTCAGTTGGGTGGAAGCCTGGTTGCACAGATTGGCTCATATTAAGTGTCTGTGTAAAGGCTGGTTTCATCTCCTGAAGAAGGTCCTCTTTCAGCTGTCCCCTCCTTTGGTTGCTTCATGCCAATGCAGAGGCAGTTATTCAGTTGACAGTGTTTGTAAGAGAGCTCCTTGTGGCTGGTTTTGCAAGTTGTGAGCCTTTCAGTTATTGGTCAAGCCTCCCGTGTGTGTGTTCATACACAGACACACAGATGAACGCACACACACACAGCTGCGTTGCACCATCCAGAAAATTCCCCAGCGTAGAGATGGCAGGACGTGGGGACCACTCTGTCAGCTGCTGCCTCTGTACCTTAGGCCCCAGCTCTGGGATCCAGGCACCTCACTTGGGCACATTTTGGGTGTAGAGAACTCCGTATACTTAGGTAGAATTCTCCAAACCTGGTTCTGACTGGTTCATATAGTTCCTACTACTTAAACACATTGATTGGCACTCATAAGTGCAAATCAAAAAGATAACCAACCCCCCCCCCAAAAAAAACCCATTATTTACTCTGAAGCACTTGCACCATCGATCACCTACATACTGACATTCATGTCCTAGACCTAAAAATGGTCCTGATACACACTGGCCCGAAGGTGGGTGTGTTAGTGAGAAGAAACAGCAGAACTTGGGGTATTGTCTGTGTTCAGATTGGGCTCTTGTACCTGAATTCCTCACTTCTCAAAGTTCCTGGTTTTGAGACTCACTGTCTTTAACTCAAGAGCTTTAAAGAAACTCATAAAATAACCCTAATGAATAAATGTATACCTTCATTGGATATATTTACACTCTCTCCTTGTTTCAAAATGGATTTAAGAAAGCTCACACAAATATAAATAAAGGAACAAGACAGAATCCATATTCAGAGTAAACGGATAGAGAACAGGGGCTAAAGTAAGAACTTAACAGACGGTGAAACCAGGAGGGGGTTTGTATGTTTGTGTATATATGTATATATATATGTATATATTTTTAACGCAAACTTTTAGATCCTGCACAGTTGCAGAAAGCGGGTGTTATTTGGGTCCAAGGTGTCAGCAGGCTGTGTGGAGACGCTTCCATCAATACATGCCTCAGTGTCCCTAGAATAAAAAGAAAACAAATGTGGGAAAGTGGCCCAGCTATTAATTCTGAGTCTAGGGAAAAATGGGTTCCTGGGTTTATTGTAGGAGGGTAACAGGGACGTCACAAGACAAATAGTCAGTAGAGCTGCCAGACATTCTGGGAAACCCTGGCTTACACCTGTCATCCTGGCAAGGTTGGTGATTGTGCCCCTCCCCCTCAAAGTGTAGTGGTTAGACAGTACATCACACCTGTTCTTACTTTCTTTCTCTCTCTTCCTCCCTTCCTTTTTTCCTTCCTTCCTTCTTTCCTCCCTCTCTTTCTTTCTTTCTTTCTCTTTCATCATCTATTCTTTCTATCATCTGTATATCTATCATTTATCTATATCTATCTATCATTTATCTGTCTGTCTCTATCATTTATATCTATGTATCATACCTGTCTGTCTATCTATCTATCTATTTGGCGTGAATATCTGTATATCTGGGTCTACATCTCAGGGGGTTGGGCTGTTTCTCATGTTCACAGTTGTAGATCAAAGTATCATTCGGTGAAATCAGTCTTAATAAGAGGGGCCCTGACATGGGACCCAGTTAAATGGCTCTTTGCTGGCTCAGCTTAATTTGGAGGCTGACTGGGAAATGTTTCTCCCAAGTGTGACCGGAACCACTTGCATCAGGGTTCCCTGGGAGACTTATGATTTTAAAATGCCCATCTCTAAATTTTATGAATCCTGGCGTGGGGTTGAGGATTTTACATAGTTAACACGTTCCTGTGTGATTTTCATAAATTATAAGGTTTGAGGTGCTCTAAGCTAGATAGAAGACACTAAATCAATTTTGCTTTCATACACCTTCATTGTTTGAAATAAAGGCATCATTTAGAAAAGGAAGTTGGCAAAAGAAAGAATTGTCCTAAAGCTTTTCCCTTCAGGTGTGTTTTGGGGGCTGTCATCGGCTGGCACAATAAATTCTGTAAAGGTCCTGTATCAGGGCACTCAAAGGGAAATACAGGGCCATTGAAGGCACAAAACACAGTGTGAGAGCTGAGGAAGAAGCCCCGCAGCTCCATTCATTGGTGGCAGCGCTGAGCTCCATTCAGACAGATCAGGTCAAGCGCAATACTCAGCCTTATACATTTTACTGTGCTCCCATCAACAGCTGAGACAACTCGGGGACAACCTGGGAATCTGACTTCCAGGTGGTATTTCCAGTTCTTCTTCACCAAGGCTGTGAACACAGATCGATTTTTAGAAAGAATGGGTCCCCATTGTACAATTTAACTAATATGTTCTAGAGAACGTAAGTTTTGTGATGTCTGATGAAGCCTCTGCAGCCTCTGATGCTGTCCCTCCGTGTGCCGGGTGGCCTCCGGCAGTCACTGTTATTTTTTTGGCCTTGACAATATGCTCAGCGATGTGCTAACTGAGAGAGCTGGCAAAGAGTAAGGCACGGTCTTCATCCACTTTTCTTCAGAGTTGCAGAACGCTGACCATGATGTAAGCTGGTTTCAGCAGCTTACATCATTTTGAGAAGATTTTTCTTTTTCTTTATTTTTATTCCCTAAAATGGGTGCTAAGGCATGGGGCTTTTCAGACATTTCTTTTTTTTTTTTTGCGGTATACGGGCCTCTCACTGATGTGGCCTCTCCTGTTGCGGAGCACAGGCTCCGGACGCGCAGGCTCAGCGGCCATGGCTCATGGGCCCAGCCGCTCCGTGGTATGTGGGATCTTCCCGGACCGGGGCACGAACCCGTGTCCCCTGCATCGGCAGGCGGACTCTCAACCACTGCGCCACCAGGAAAGCCCAAACACTTCTATTTTTATTTTCTAAATATCCACTTTGAGCACAAATGCTCTTGGGAGTCAGAAGTCTCAGAGACAAAAAGTTGCCACGTTCATCTTTTAACTAGCTCCTTGTCTGCATTCATTCATTCATCCATTCATTCATTCATCCATCCATCCATCCATTCATTTACTGAGCACTTAGAATATTCTAGTCACCAAGGATAAAAGCTCTTATGTGATTTAAAACCCCCTGTTCCTGGCCCCCAAACACACATGGCTAGAACTTCTTGTATTGTGTCTTCCTCAGGCCCTCCCTGCTGGGTAACTTCTACTCAATGCGTGAGGTATTTACTGGGTACTTGCTACTCTCACACCAGTCACAGAGGAAATGACCAAAGCCTGTGAGAAGCAGATAAGACCCAGCCACATGAAGTTAAGTAATTCGTGACAGCAGAGAGTATGATTAAGAGCTCAAATGAGTGATTCAGACATGTTTCAAAATAGCTGAGGAACAAGATGACTGTAAACATGACTAGTAAAGAAAAGCTTCCTTTGTTCCCTGATGACAAGATTTCTAAATCCCTTTGCAGCCTCCACCCTGTCCTGCCCTCCAGTCACATCATTCTACTCCTGTGCTGCGTTGTCACAAGTGTCCTCGCCCATGCTGTTCCCTCTGATGGAATGCCCTTCCTCTCTCTGCTAACAAATCCTTCTCACTTTTCAAGGCATCTTTGAAATCCACCTTGTCTAGGAAGCCATCCTTGATCTGCTGGCACCTTCATTGCTTCTCTGCCAACGTCTTACCAATTCTTTCATTGCCACATTTTATTTGGTTTTATACTATATTCTATAATGCATCTGTATACTGGACATAGCATTTAATTCCATGAAAGATTTGAGATGGCTTGTGAACTAAACTACTGATAATCATGTGAACCAAGCTACTGATCAGTTAGAAACTGATGTTTGTTTGTATGAGATCAGTACTAAGGCAATTACAAATATTAATGGAAAACCAAGGTCACATGAAGGAGGAATGCAGCCATTTTGGCCACAAGCTTGGCCAATATGCTGTAGCTAAGCTTCCAGTATGGCTCTGAGCTTCCTGGTGGCCAGTGTAAAAAGAGCCATTTGGGGAATTAATGCCTGTTTTCAAAAAAGTTTCACAGGAAAGGCAATGTTTTTATTGGTGCAGAATCCTAAAAGCAGGATCCCTGGGCTTAAAGTTCGGGCTTCACTGAGGCTACAGTCGTGACCACCATCCTGCCTCAGTGGCAGTACCACGTAGTGCCAGCCTGCTTCTTGTGACATCCTCCACGGACAGAGTGAGTTACATTAGCGAACAGCTCAGTGCAGACAGAGAGCGTACGCCCAGTGTGAGTCTTTGCTGGTCTGGTTTCTTAGAAAGTCAGGGTTTTGAGTTTTCAGAGTGGCAGAAGTCTCTCATCACCTGCACACGGTCCTTTCTACATAGGACATCTCCAAGCTGGGCTTGAAAGCAGACGAATAACAAGCAATAGAAGAATACACTCTCCAACCAAGCCCAGATGACCAACATATTACTACGATTTAATCTTATTAGACTTAGTTATTTATAAGCCTGTCTGTTCTATTAGATTGTGAGCATCCTGAGTTGGTGATTATGTCTTTTGCATGTTCTTCACCACCAGCCAAAGCAGCAAGCTCATGGCCTGTGTGCAGAAGTCAGTAAACATGCATTTATTTGAGTGAATGGGAATCCGGCTTTAGTTAGTGGGAACCACAGAATCACAGGAGACGGATGTACAAGATTCTTGGTGATCTTCGTTCAGATTTGTATTAGGCAGGGTTCTCCAAAGAAGCAGAACCAATCTTTCTCTCTCTCTGTCCCCCTCTCCCTGTCTGTGCTTTACTCAGTCTCACAATTCAGACGCTGGTATCTTCTGGAAACACCCTCACGGACACACCCAGAAATAATGTTTAACTAAATATCTAGGCATCCCATGATCTAGTCAAGTGGAAACATACAATTAACTATCATAAAACTCTTAAACATGACAAAATCGAGCCCTAGGGAGGTGAAACAACTTTCCCGAGGACACACGCGGAGATGGGTGAGACCAGAGCCAATTCCCAGGCCTGTGCTCATTTATACTTAAAGAACTTCTTGGTAAAGCTACACATTTCTTTTTTTTTTTTTAATGGAAGTATAGTTGATTTACAATATTGTGTTAGTTTCAGGTGTATAACACAGTGATTCAGTATTTTTGAAGATTATACTCCATGATAGGTTATTATAAGATAATGGGTATTATTCCCTGTGCTATACAGTCTATCCTTGTTGCTTATCTGTTTTATACGTAAAAGTTTGTCTCTGTTAATCCCACACCCCTAATTTGTACCCCTCCTTCCCTTTCCCCTTTGGTAACCACACATTTGTTTTCTATAAACTACATTTCTTTATTTTACTTTGTCATGCCTCTAAACACTTCCAAAGATCTCTCCCATTATGTCTGCATTATGGAATGTGTTTCTATAAGCTTCTGGTTACAATTTTTTATGCTAAGTCAAGCAACTAAACAACCAGACCAACTAAAACTTAAATCCTAAAGCCAAAACTAATTATATTTTTAAACTGTGAGCTGAATTGAGGAAACTGCCATTGGGTTATACGTGTGACTGAAATGATAAAGACAGAAATAGCAACAGTCACCCTCTGTTGAGCACACTGTTGTCAGGCAGTTGGCCATGTTCTTTATTAAAAAGGGATTATCTCACTTAAATCCCACAACTATCCTATGGTCTAGGGACTATTTATTATTCTCACTTTACAGATAAAGAAACTAAAACTAGGGAAAATAAGATAGTAGCCCAAGATGTCCTAGCCAATGATGTGGAGAGCCAGAATTCTAACCCAGTTCTGTCTGAATCCATAGTCTGAGCTCTTATTCCTATCCTACATGATCAGAAATGTCCAGGAAGAACACAAGGTAATAGAATGGTGGAATAAATTTGTTAAATTGTTGTAGATTCTGAAATGGCCTTTTCCAAGGAGATGTAAGTATTAAGTCAAGAGATAAAGGAGATTTTCAAGATCGTCTGTTGCTCAGCCCATAACCTTTACATTTCCATGATGATAATGATTTCTCTGTTTTTCCTGTAAACCAAGAAAAGAATCGCATTGAAAATAGCTTTGATTTGGCAAGAATGGCTGGGTGGATGTTAGTAAATGTAAAAAAAAAAACTAAGATAGATGATTCTGGTTTGGTTCATCCTGTACTTAAGATGTCCATGTGATACCCACAAGGCAGTTCAGTGGGCCCATGTAGAGCTAGGGTTAAAATTCTTTATCATGGGGTCACTGCACGTGAGTTCTAAACTATGCCATTTTCTAGCTCTGGGAAGTCATTTAATCTTGCTGATCCTTAGTTTTTTTGCCACTACAATAAGGATGATAGTAATGCCTACCTCATATGGTGCTGTATGGATTAAATAAGACCTATGTGTGAAGTGCGTCAACAGTGCTTGGGCTATAGTGATACCTCCAAAAATTGCAGCTCTTCTCTTCATATTTGGTCAGGCGTTTGGGAGAAAGCGCTAGGCTCAAGGGATAAGCGTGTATTACGGGTTGAATTGTTCCCCCACAAAAAAATATGTCGACGTCCTAATTTCTGGTGCCTTGGAATGTGACCTGATTTGGAAATAGAGTATTTTCAGATTTGATCAAGTCAAGATGAGGTCACAAGGGTGGGCCTAATAAAACGACTGGTGTCCTTATCAAAAGGGGACATTTGGACCCAGACATACATGGAGAGAAGATGATGTGAAGACACAGGGAGAAGGCCATGTAAAGATGGAGGCAGAGATTGGAAGGATGCAGCTGCAAGCTAAGGAACGCTGAGGATTGCCAGCCACCACCAGAATATGGAAGAGGAAAGGAAGAATTTTATCCAGAGTCCCAGAGGGAGCACAGCCCTCCTGACAGCTTGATTTCAGACTTCTAGCCTCCAGGACTATGAGGGACCACGTTCCTGTTGTTTTAAGCCACTTAGTATGTGGTCCTCTGTTAATGGCATCCCTTGGAAACCAATACAGCGTGTGTGTTGTAGTTGGAACGTGAGAGCCTAGACGCCCAGGGATATCTATGAAGTGAGGAGAATGGAGGACCGAGGACAAAACTCCAGGGACACCAACGTTTAAAGAGGGGCAAAGAAAGAAAACCCAAGCAGGGAGAGACTTTGAAATGGAACAAGTCACTCTATTTCTAAAACATGATGGGCATAAGCAGCGTTGTCACGGAATAACTAAGGGGAGGTAATGGGGGAACAAATAAAGAAAACCAAAATCCCCAAACTAGATAATCCACTCAAGAGGAGTTAAGAATGTCTCCATCCACTGAAATATTTTGGCATGTCAGAGTTTCAAAGGGATCTTTAGAGCCCAACAAAAATAGTGTAGTCATGTATGTTTTGAATAAAATACATAATGGAATTGTTGATTCTCAGAGAGTTTAAAGTAGGCACATTTTTTTTTACAGTTTTTATGCTGTAGGGTATTGAGCAATTCATATGTACAATTAACTTTTGACAGTTGATTAATTAATAAATGAATGAAGTGGAGCATAGTGTGAGCTAGGTTGACAGCTGCATTGAAAATGGAAAAGTTTTAAAGTAAATGGGTAAAAAATATGCAGAGAAGACTCTTGGTTCTAGTAAAATATTGAACTTAAAAGGATCTCTTGTGGAGCACCTGGAAATTATGCATAGAATCCAACGTCCTTTTAAATGCATAGCTGAACTGAGAAGAAAGTCAGTGAATTTCTTAGGGACTAAAACAAAGGGGGGAACTGAGAACAGGGCAGCCCATTCTCATGTTGTCACCTGGTTGCCTTAGGTGGCGTGAATGGGGGTGGGGTTCCAATGTCTATTAATACAGAGATTTAGGTTTTAAAGGTTAATTAGGGGCAGGAAATGAGATCTTGGTCTTGCACAAAGCAGGAGTTGGGCATGATCCCTCCCCTTACCCTATACACACATGCACACAACTGTGTGGTCCAACAATCCTGAGTCAGAGATTAACCATTGAAAAGTAGTTACGAGCTAGTGATAACCTTGGGCACCTGGAGGAAGTAAGTACAAAATCTTCCTGGAGAAGCTTGCCTTCAATCCAGGCTTTACAGAATTCCTACAAAGACCCACAGAAAATGATTCTGCAACCCCAAGTTTTGAAAAACAGGAAGAAACAATCTACCAAGACCAAGATTCAGCAGAAACAACAGATTAAACCCTCAAGAATATTAGATAATTGAAGTATGATAGAGAATATAAAGTGAGTAGATTTAAAAGTGACTAGATACATAAAAGAAGGAACCAAAAAAGAGGGGAAGCAGATATTATGGAAAAGAATAGATAATCTTGAGGAAGAAACAATAGAATTCCTAGAAACACAAAACAGTTTTCAAAATTCAGTGTCAAAAAATACCAAAAACAAAACAAAACAAAAAAAATACCAAAAACTCAGTAGATGGATTAAGCAGTTGATCTGAAAAAATCAAAGAGTGAATTAGAGAAGGGAGACTTGAGATTGTTTTCAGAGTGCAGCACGTGACAAAGGGGTAGAAAATGAGAAAAAAAGTCAACAGTTGGGAAGGACTCATAGTAATGTCTTATGTAGATCTAATAGAAGTTCCAGCAAGAGAAAATAAAGAGAACGGAAGAGATGAAATATTGGAAGAGATAGAAGCTAAGACTTTCCCAAAATTGGTGGACAACACCATTCTCCAAATACAGGAAACACCAGTCAGAGAAGGATAAATAAGACTTCATCTTCTCTAATTACATTATGGTAAGACTGAAGAACACCAAAGACAAAGTACTTTAGAGCCAGCACTAAAGAAAAAAGACAGACTATCTGAAGATAATGACAGTTATGAGGACAGCAGACTTCTCAACAACAAAACAGGGCACAGAGGGGCAGTAGAAGGAAATCTCCAGTGACCTGGGAGAAACTGACAAAACTCTAGTTACCTTCTGGGCTCTTAACCTTTCTTTTTTTACCTTTTACAGACTCTAATAAGGTGGAATAAAAATACTGGCCAACATTATCTTATAAGGATGAATGACTAGTGTTGAGGGTTCCTAAATTCCTTCCATTCTTTGGGAGCAGGACATTTGGTGATTAACTTTAGATTTTGTTTAAAGATTAACAAGTAGAGAAACAAAAAAGGAACAAAGAAAAATAGATCAATCCAATCAGGTATTTGGAAAGGAGAAATAAAGAACAGCCATAGCAATAATAGAAAGCGTAAAGTGGTAGAAATCAGATATATCAGTAACAATAAATGTAAGTAGACCAAACTTGCCATTAAAGACAGAAAGTGATGAATTTTTAATAATTTTTAATAATTTAAATATATTATTAAAATATTATTATTTTTAAATTATTAAAAATAATAATTTTTAATAATTTTTAAAAAAATTATTCTAAAGTTAGTTATGTATATACTATTTACACAAACATCTAACACAGAGAAGGAATGGCAGCAAATAGATGGGATAAGATATAGTAGTTAAATTTCAGTCAAAATAAAGCTGACGAGAATGGAAACAGAAAGCAGAAAACATTACTGGAGAAAGTGGAGGGTTATCACATAATAAAAACAGTTTACATTTATGAAGAATATATAACAGTGATAAAGTTGTATATACCTAATAGCATAGCCTCAAAATACATAAAGAACTGTACAGAGAAATAGACAAATCCACCTTAGTGAGAGATTTAAATTTGCCTTTCTCAGTCTTTGATAGATCAATGACATGAAAATTATATATGCATTACTAATTTTGATCTAGTGGTTATTCATAGAAACCTGCACTCAACAATTAGAAGATAAGCCTTCTTTTTAAGCATGGTCAATTTGCAGAAATTGGCCACCAGAGGAGTAACAACCAGTATTCAAAAACTCAGTATCTTAAACCTCCTTCACTGGCCAAAGTGTCATAAAATTAGAAATCAGTAATTATCAAAACAATAACTGAGCCCCATTCATAGTATGGAGATGAAAAGGTTCAGAAGTAGCCTTGACGTAGGCTCTTTACTTGAGCTCAAATTTCAGTTTCTTGTGGAGTGAAGCTCAAATGTGAGCTAGTTCTCTTTATTAAGCTTCCTTATAAATGTAAAGTCTGTTCCAATGAGGAGGCAACATGCTAAATCTTATTTTTGCAGGCTTCTGAGTGTGTGGGACAGCAGACTGGCAGGCTCACCAAGGTCTGGTTTTATAAACAAAGACCTCATAGGATTTTGATATGATTCAGAAGTACATTTTATTTTTGTTGGTATTTTTTCATTACCAAGGGTGATTTTTCTTTCTGGAAGCCAATATTTTACATTGATATTGTTCAAGAAAAATGACACTCAGAGCTTATATTATCACCAATTTGGTTCTTGCTTAATCTTGCTTTTATTCATTCCTCTGGGGTGGGGTTGGGGGTCTCTGAAACAGGATGTTTGCCTACATGAGGTATTTTGTTTCAAGAAGGCACAGTATGTCTTCAGCAATGCAATATCCTTTTGCTTAATTTAAATATCTACTTAATATTTTCCTGGCAGCAGTGGAACTCTACTAGGGCAGAATCCAGTTTCAGGGAAATGTAAAAAAAATGTTCAACCCTAATCCCACCCACTGCTTGTCCCTCCTCCCCCTGCTTCCCCACCCAAACCTTAAACGGTGCAACTCTGCTTTGCTTTTATTTATTGTTTTAATCCCAGTTTACTGAAATAGCATTTGTAAAACTTTTGGATATTAACCATGTAATCTAAGGTACAAATAAGAAACTGCAGAGAGAGAGATGGCTTCCTGTTTCTTTTACCCTGTACCATGGGGGTTTACCATTTTGATGTCCACGAAATGTGGAGTGATGACACAGATGTTTTCAAAACAATTGGACTGGAGGGCTGAAAACAAAACAACTTATCTGTAGTGGCTCTTGGTTCATCTCACAGAAGCACCTCCGAAAACTTCTTAAAATAAAGTGATAAATCAGACTTTTGTGTTTAGAGGAAGAGGCTGACCCTGTGATAATAGATTGTTTATTTCATTTTAGCAGAGTTTGCAATGCAAAATCCAGTGCGTGGTTGCATTATTGCTCTGTAATGTGTTATTGTTGGCAAAGTGCTTTCACATACGTTATCTCATTTACTTTTCTCTTCCCCTAACATTTCACTTAATTACCCACAGAAAGAAGAAAACAAATTCTAGAGAGGTTAACTTTTACATCTAAAGCACGGTTGAATCAGAGCCCAAATATGGGTATTCTGGCTCCCAATAAAGCCTTTTATTTGATCACCAACTTTGCTGTGCTTGATGTAACTTAAGACATTCTTTGATTCCTCAGACATTTTCAATGACTCTGAAATTCCTAGATCATAAAGTCTAGCCTTCTTAGCAAGATCCTCAAGGCTCTCCTTGATCTGTCTCCAACTTTCATTTCCATCCTCCTATGTCTCTGTGCTCCCTCTTAAACCCTCCACTCCAGCCACACCAAACTTCTCACATGTCCCTCAAAACCATCAGATATTTCATGCCTCTGTGGGTGTGAAGCTGGGCTCAAGCTGTTCCCCTAAACTAAAGGTCTTCTCTGCTTTTGTCACCCTACTTCTGTCAAAATCCTTTTTGTTAATGCAGGCTCAAGCCAAACCCTTCTGGTGAAGCCTTTCCCTTTTTTCCTTGTTGGGATCAGTTGCTGCTTCTCTGTACTCCTGTCCTGCTTGGATAACACAGATTTCATTCTGCTTTGTGGGTTGTCTTCATGGCTGCCTACCTCGGTAGATTCTCAGCATCTTTGTCTTGGCCAGTTCTGAATCCCTGAAGTACTTGTGTATATTATAAATGCTCAATAACTCAGTTAAATTCAGCTTAGTCATTATCCTATGGGTCCTTGGAGGCTGCACATTGTTTTATAAATGTCCATCAACAGATGAATGGATAAAGAAGGTGTGGTACATACATACAATGGAATACTACTCAGAACAAAATAATGCCATTTGCAGCAACATGGATGCAACTAGAGATTATCATATTAAGTGAAGTAAGTCAGAAAGAGAAAGACAAATACCATATGATATCACTTATATGTGGGATCTAAAATAGGACACAAATGAACTTATCTGCGAAACAGAAACAGACTCACAGACATGGAGAACAGACTTGCGGTTGCCAAGGGGGAGGGAGATAGGGGAAGGAAGTATTGGGAGTTTGGGATTAGCAGATGCAAACTAGTATATATAAAATAGATAACCAGTAAGGTCCTACTGTGTAGCACAGGGAACTGTATTCAATATCCTGTGATAAACCATAATGGAAAAGAGTATGAAAAAGAATGTATATATATGTATAACTGAATCACTGTGCTGTACAGCAGAAATTAACACAACTTTGTAAATCAACTATACTTCAATTAAAAAAAAAATAATGAAATGAGCAGAAAACCACAAAAATCCAGGCTTAGTCGTGAGGTTAGGTGGCAGGTTCTGAGCTGCATCACTACCTGGGGCAGAGGGTGTGGGATGCCACCCCTGAACAGAGGCAAAGTTGACCCTTGGTTGGAGCTCATCCTGTTGCCCCCTCCCCTTTCTCCTTCACCTGCATAGTTGAGGAAAGAGATAAGGCCTTTTGAATCTTGTGGGACCTCGTGAGCTCCCTTCTGTTATGGTGGGTGGGCCAGAAGCAAGAAAACTTTGCTGACCTGTCATGGGCCATGGAGGAGACCTGGAAGCTTCTACTGGGTGCTCTGTGGAGTTGAGGAGTGAGCTGGGACCCCACACACTGACCTGAACCCTAAACAACACTGTCTACAGTGGCACCATCCATGCCTGGCCCAGGGAGTTTGTGGGGAGCCCAGGGTGGGCTCCACCATCAGGGCAGGGACAGGGCCTCCTGTCTTTTTATCAGTTCCCTGCCCAGAGATTCACGATAAGTGCTTACACCTCAAGAGCGTGGAGGACAGACACCCAAAGCAGGTGGTGAGTGTAGGTGAGGATGCAAGCAGGGGCGAGTCCTCAAGCAGTGGGTGGTGTGTGGGTGCAGGCAGGGGGTGTGGGTTCAGGAGATGGCAACTGGATGTGTGTAGGATGAAGGGGTTGGGGAAGGACAGGGGATGATACCTATTAAGACGGTGGGCCCCAGAACCTAAGAGTCACGTGCTTTAGGCTGAAGAGTTTGGACTTGCCCCTTGCAGACTGTTCTCTTTGCACCTGTAGAGTAGGTCCAGAGTAATGGCGCCCTATGGACAGGTTGGAAAGGAACATCTCATTTACTCTTATCAAGTGACCATATTTTGTTTTTAATATTCTTTGCTGATAAATGTATAGGGCAGAGGTATGGAGATCAAATTCCAAAAGGATACAGGAGTAACCTGACTTTGTGTAATTTTATTCTCTTCAAACGAAGCAATTTCCATTAACAAACTGTATAAGAAAGTGACGTTAAAATATTATACTCTTGAAAGTTTTATAAAAACACTTTAACAAATATATATATATAATATATATATATATATATATATAAAATCCTTTATAAAACCTTGTTTTGAAATATAGAGAATACATTTTTAAAAATAACTTTATAACCCAAGTATTATATGTGTATTGTAGGAAAGAGAGAAGATAAAGTTTAGTGAAAAGAAAACTTTTAAATCTCTACTGCCTTTGTTTCAGAGACAGTAGTTGCCATTTCACTGCATATCTCTCCAAAATTCTTTCCATGGATATGTTTATATTTCTTTGCAAAATATAATCTACCATAATGTTTCAAACGTTTAAATTTAATCTATTTTGAACAGTTTTCATATCAATAACTACATTCAGCAGTGTAATTTTTAGTTTCTAAATATCACAGGACTGTTCCTAAATGTACAACAACTTAACTAGTTCTCTTTCTCTGGGACATTTAGGGTGTTTCCAGTGTTTTGCTATTATAAACAACACTACAAAGAACATCCTTGAAAATAAATCATTGCGCACTTCCTCTACGATTTCCTAAGGATAAATTTCTAGAAGTGGAATTTTTAGTTTAGAGACTATACACATAGTTTTTTAAAAGGCATTTGAAATGTATTGCCGAATTGTTCATTGGAAAGGTTGTAGCAATTTACAGCTCACTCCAGCAGTACAAGAGAATGGCCATTTGACCAATCCAAAGTGAGAATTTAGGGATTATAACAGGGCAGGTCAAGGAGGAATTGGTCTCTGGGGTCTTGCATGTGATTCCCTTAAACGAAAATTGAATGAGCCATTACAACCTTGGGCTTAGCGAGGGAAACCAATTAACAGGCACACCAAGGGATGCTGGAGAGATTGGACTTCTTTTTTTGGCTATCTTCCTAAGACGTCATTTGACCGTTTTAACATGAACCCAGGAACTTTCAGGAAGATCTTTATGTATCATTTTTAGAATATCTGTTTCTACCATTAAGAGAAGAAAATGCCTTCCTAGAATGAACTGATTTCTAGGAAGTAGTTACACCAAAACATAGTCCTTCCAGGTTGTTAAATGCAAAACAAAACAAAAAGAAGAGTTTGGCTAATACCTAGTGGTGGAATTTATAGGAAATGGCTTGGGGACCCCTGTGGAAGGGAGGGTCTTCTCTCTGAGAGGGCCGTTTAACTGTCCTCTGCACAGAACCAAGGAAAGAGGACTTGAATTCAGGGCATCCTAATACCAATATATGATCTGTTCCTGAATAATGAGGAGTCATGACATACCATGAGAAAAAGGAAAAGAAGGACTTTCTATGGAAACATTCTGGAGTTCAGAACATTTTATCCCTGAAAGCAGAATGCTGACCCAATGGCAAAGAGCCATCTGAACTTCAGTGACTTGGACAGAGTTAACATTCCCAATACACATTCGGTTTTCACAGGCTAACAAAATGTTTCCATGTGTTTGGATTACAAAGGAATATGCACAGCTTTCTGTCAACACTGCCATTTGAGCTTTTGTAGATGTTCTGTGCTTCGTAGCAGAACCAGAGTTCTTAGTTTATAGCTTCTACACATGGGCCCTATGGCCGGCAATTCTACATCTAGGTCCTCACCTAGGCCAGCACTTTCTCAAGCTTAATGGGCACACAGATCAGCTGAGAATCCTATGAAAATATAGACTCTGATTCGGCAGGCATGTGGCAGCCCCTGGGATTCTGCATTTCTAATTAGGTCCCAGGGGAGGCCAAGGCTGCTAGATCCCACGACCACAGTCTGAGTAGTGAAGCCCCAGGGTAGATGGTCTGAACCACTTTAGAATTACCTGGACAGCTTTTAACAACCCTGATGCCCAGGCTGCCCTCCAGCAGAATTAACTCAGAATCTTTGTGGGTGAGACCAGGCATCAGTAGTTTTTTATTGGAACCCAGGCTGTGGACCAATGCAGATTGCTTCACATGTGGGTGGGGAGGGAGACACAGGGGTCTTCATTGATAAGTAAGTGGGGTATATTTGTGGGGGGTGGGGGTGGGGATATCCGAGAGCAGATTAAATGATGAAATATACCTCCATGGATTGACTTGGACACATCTTGAAAATACAGTGCCGAACGCCAAAAGCAAATCAGATACCATTTATGTTAGCTTAAAGGCACACAACAATATATGTACAGTGGATATGGTAAATGTATTCAGATATGTATAGGGATGATGCATGTATCATTTCAGGTTAGTGGTTCCTCCTGGAGTGTCCAGGAGGGGAATGGGTTAGGGATGGATTCTATTGGGGTTGAAAGAATTTCTTTCTATTAAAAAAGATATGAAAAAGTAGGGAATGGACAAAATAAGGGAGGGAGGGGGAGGCAGAAAGAGAGTAAGAAAGAAAAAGAAAGGAAAGAAGGAAGGATGGGAGGGAGGGAGAAAGGGAGGAGAATTCTGGTGACTGTGACTGTCTGGCTGTTTCTCACTGTTACTGCCACTGACTCTGGAAACCGAAAATGTATCCCAACAGCACATCGAATGCCCATTCTTGAGCAGCCTGAAACATTAGTAAGACCAAACAAGCTTCTAAAACTATTAGCTGGAAAGCAATTCAAAAGGGTGATGTATTTCCCCCAGCAGATATTTTCACTCACGATGATCTGAGTATCGTGGCACACCTGCCCTCTACGAGCCTGTCCAGAGGACCCAGACCAAGGCTTTCATTTCACGTTGGAAACAGACACAGAAAGGAGAAGCAGCCTCTGGAGGCTGCAGCGTTGAGAGACCCTGGGATCAGGACTCTGGGCTCCTACTCCTTTGCCCAGGTGTCTTTCTGTGCTCAGGGACCCCAGGGAGGAGCCCCGTCTGCTGGCGAGGCGCCCTGGGCACCCCTCCACCCAGGCTGTTTGTGTGGGGTGGTCCCAACTTGTGTTTCCGTTGGGGATCACCTGCTCCTTTTCCCCAGAGACTTGCTCTCCTGGTCATACAGGGTTCTCCTCCCATATGTGGCAGCAGCGTGATGACACTGCCTGCATCCTGTGGGGTGTTTGTGCCCCAGCTGCGGAATGTGAAAGCCCCCCAGCCAGCTTGCCTCCTGCAGGTGTGAGTTAGTTGCAAAACCAAGTTCTCTGCAGGAAAAGCGTGTAACTGACGGCTCTCTCTTAGAAACACTAGCTCCTGGGAAGTGCTAGGGTTCTGGCTGACCTACACATCATCTCCAATTCTGTGGTCAATATCTTTCAGTATTTCAGACAAATACTGTATGGGATTTTTTTTTTTTTTGGTAATCTGTAATTAACATCTTCCTGATATGTGTTGCTCTTATTTCATATAAAGATACCAGTAGTTTTCTGAGGAAAGAAAGTTTTCATTTATTCTTATTCATTTTTTCCCATTCTTTTTTAAATTGAAGTATAGTTGATTTACAATGTTGTGTTAGTTTCAGGTATACAGCAGTGTGATTCATATATATATATATATATATTCACACATACACATATTTTTATATGAATAAATAAAAATTAAAAGAAACTAATAAAAAGAAAATCCCATCCCTACAGGAAACTTTAGATTATATGAGCAACAGAAGGGCAGGTGGTGTGAATAATCCTAAACTTCCAGAACAATTCACTTTAAAGACAGTGGTCTCTGACTGTGAGTCAGTTGGTCTTCCTCAGACATTCTCCTCGGACTGGTCCCTGAGCCTGGCTTGAGGCTGTGCTTCTGCAAGAGAGGGAGGGGATGCTCTGGAAAGCTATGGCTGGTGGGAGATCCCACCTGGGATATGGCTCTACCCCAGAAATTTGTCTTCAGGAGTTGACCAAATATGCTTCCATCCCGTTTCAGATCCTATGCTATGGAGTACGGACCATGTCCGGCAGTGGCTGGAGTGGGCAGTGAAAGAATATGGCCTTCCGGACGTCGACATCCTATTGTTCCAGAATATTGACGGGAAGGAGCTGTGCAAGATGACCAAAGACGACTTTCAGAGGCTCACCCCGAGCTACAACGCTGACATCCTTCTGTCGCATCTCCACTACCTCAGAGAGAGTAAGGCAGTCCCCGCTCCCACAGAGAGCACTGTCGAGAGGTCCTTGTTAACGTAAGATGCGAGGGTTCAGCCCAGTTGCCGGCAGCATCTTGCTGCCCTAACCCGATTCCCACTAGTATCTGAGAGAATGCTTATAAGTGATGACTTATTGCGTAGTGAGAAGTAGTCAGCGCTTTTACGAAAGCGGCAAAGTCAACTAGCATTCAGCTGCCTCCTTCAGGGTCCCCCAACCAGGAAGATCACATGCCAAAGGGAAACAGAGCTTTATCTGGTCACACATTATTTCATCTCCATGATGCCCAAATAGAAATAAACATTATGGAAAGGCTCCTACTTGATGGGAATTGTGGAGTGTATCTTCCCTAAAGCCAAAGCAAGCTCCCCTTCGTATCCCACTCAAACACAAAATGAGGAACATTTTCACTTGGTATCTTGAGATGTGGCTTAGCCTGTCACAATGGGAATGGCGTCTTGGCAATGAGAGGCATGAATCCACAGAGTCTGCTGCATGCTTTAATATTTCAAATGTCAAGCATGATCAGAAGGAGATAGTAGAGATAGTGCAACAGTGGGTGGTGTGAACTCTTTGGTGTAAATGCTTTGCTTGGCATCCCAACCACTTCTTCCCTGAACTCCATATGGATCCCCATCTAGGTTTTAACATGCTAACCAGTAGCAGGGCCATGGAGAGATTCCCAAGCAGCCCATGATAACAGGATGGGGAGTGGGGTGAATGTTTTCCTTCTTTTTCTTCTTTTTTTTTCAAGGAAGGAAATTCTCTCTCTCTTTTTTCATTTGGATGTTGCTTTTTGTTTTGTTTTGTAGCACCTCTTCCACATTTGACTTCAGATGATGTTGATAAAGCCTTACAAAACTCTCCACGGTTAATGCATGCTAGAAACACAGGTAATGCTGGCCCTGCCCCTTCCCCCCAGGACAAGTGTAGGGTTTTGTTTACAGGTTGCATGCTTTACAGGTAGAACGTGGGACAGTCAGTGCATCAGGAAGGCGGAAGTCAGAGGTGGATGGTTGAGGGGTCCCTGGTAGGTTGAGGCTCTGTGTTGGCGGTACCACGGCCTCAAGGCAGGAGGCACTCTTTGGTCTCTGAACACTCCCCCGCTTCCCTTGCCAGTCAGAGGATTTCTTTGCACCAGGAGATGTGCAGAATCAGCCTTCAGCCATAGCCTCAGCTCACATTGGCTGGGTCACAGTCTGCTGTTGTTAGTCCTCAAGTATGCCCTGTGCTGACTGTAGAAACTAAAAGCATGTTCCATGTGAAGGGGCCCTTAGCATGCTCCTTTTTTCTTTTTTTTCCTTTTAAAATTTTCATTCTTAAAGGAATGTTTACTAGGACAAGCAGGGGTTTTACTTTTTCCTTTTTGGTAAAGTTTTAGGCCATTCAACTTGACTTGAATCTTCTTGCACAGTCTTCGTACATTTGCAAAAAGGCCCGTAGGAGGGAATGCCGGTTACTTTGGGGGAGCTTTTGTTGTGAGGGAAACTGTGTTATGACTTGGGAAGATTTGACATTAGTGACTAACTAAATACCTGCTATTCTGTGTCTAACCATTGATGCTACCTTTTATTTAATTATCTATTTTATTTTATTTTTTTTTGCCTGAGCCTGATAGAGTTTTAACGTGATGCTTCTTCCTGGCTAACCCTGCTCCCTCCCCTCCTAGTAAAGGCTGAGAGTAGAGGCTGGGCTTTCTGTGGATGAATGTGGCCCTGGTCACACCCATTTCCTCCCTGGTGATGGAGACACTTACAGAAGCATGGCCGCAGGCTGCTCACCCCACTGTTATCAGCCTGCAGGGACCCTCTGCCACCACCAGGCTAGGGAGAAAACCATCTAGTGTTGGAAAGACTTAAGTAACCCCTCATAGGCAAGCCAGCCAGTTCATGAGCAGCCCTCACATAGGAATACAGCCATTTTCCAAAGACTTGCCCTGTTATTTTTAAATGTATGATGTGAGTGAGTCCAGGCTTGAGTATTATAAAGGGATTGCTAGTTGATCTCCAGTAGCCAGAATGTTGTGCTTTTAATCTGAAATTTTAAAAAAATGGCTTTGAGTCAATAATACACTTTTTCAATATAGGTTACACAGTCAGCCCATTAATGACCTTGTGGCCAGAAATAGCAAGCACCTTAGACAAAGTAATTCCCCTGCCTTAGGAAACGCCTCGGAGGTACACACACTTTCTGATAACTTCTTAGTCATTTAAAAAGTTTTTAGCAGAGGATGAAAGTGTCAGGAAAGCTCTGACTTCATTATTTTTGCTATTGCTAAACATAGAAGCAATTGAAAAGCAGGACAACAGATTCCAAACGGACTGACCTGTGAAAAGAGGATTACTTCCACTAACAATTTGAGAATTGATTGAGGGAGAGAAAGGGAAAATGTGCATCTGAACAGAGACACGGATTAATTTTTAAAAAGATCCATATATTCTTTGGCAAAATATTTATCATTCTTTGGTGCTCCTTTCCAAGGGCTCTGTAAAATGTTTTATGGGTTTTATACGATTTGAAAATTAAAACACCCACCATAGAATTGTTTTAATAAAATGAGCTTGCAGGGGGATGGGCAGACCCACGGATGGGCTTCAGGAGGAAGCCGTTAAATCAAAACACAAGACGCCTTATGCCGAGTGGGGCACAGAGAGAGTCACATCTCTTCCACCTTCAGCATCTGTTTCTGACCTGTGTGCTAGTCCCTTCTCCCGAAGTCTGGCGTGGCAGGTTCTAGGAGGCCACCTTCCTTGGTTGTCATGGGGCAAAGTAGATTAGGCGCTGTTGCTGAGATCAGATCAACAACCACAGCAAAAGACCTTCACATGTTTTGTCTTTCCTTTTGTCTGCAGGGGGTGCAGCTTTTATTTTCCCAAATACTTCAGTATATCCTGAAGCTACGCAAAGAATTACAACTAGGCCAGGTACGAAAACACCCCTGTGTAATCTCTTTATTGAGAGACATCCCAGGATGTCCTGTGAGGTCCGTGACCTACGTCACGAGACACAAAGACAGCTGATCTTGGATCGGACCCTCTAAACGGTCTTATTCTGCCTCTGTGGATCTGGCGCCTAGAATCAGACCGTTCCATCCAGAGATCACGCAAACAGTCCCCGAACTGCGGGATTATGAGCAGGTCAGCCCCTTCACTAGCTGCTCTCGAAGACAGATGGGCCAGGAAGGCATCCTGGATGCCTGGCGATAAGGAATCCATCCGGTTTCGAGTTTACAGAAGGACATAAGTGTAATCTCTCCGTCCTCAAGGCACAGCACAGAGCAGGAGGCATTCCCCTAACACTAACAGCTGGTCCTCAGCTGTCACGAGAGCCAGTCTTTCAGAGCAGAAGCATGTAATCAATCATATGTACACCTGAGTCTTACTTTCTGTCTTTCCCGATGATTTAATTAGGTTATTAATTTACGCGTCATTCACGAAAAGAATCACTGTCTATCAAGTGTCTGTTAGTGCCAAGCACGATGTTAGATTCTGGGAATCTAAAGATGAACCAGACTTTACAAAGCTTCCTGTCTTCAGAAAGCTGAGCTGTTCATTCCACCGTTGTCCATGGAGCCTCCTGAGTGCCAGCCATGGGGGTGCAGCAGAGAACAAGCCCACAGGCACACAGCCTAAAGCTCTAGATGTTTCTAGATGTAAAGCCACCTAGAGCCAGAAACAGACTCACACACATGTACATTTAACCTACGGGCTAGGTACCTGGAGCCGGAGAGACAGATACGGATGTTTAACCTAAAGCGCTGATTGTATAGTAGAGGCAACACCTCTAACGACAGAGGCTGTGGGAACAGGAAGGGAAAGGAATTCATCCCTCCACGAACGGGGGAAGGAAGCGTTGCAGAGGAAGGACCATATGCCAGAGGAGGATTAGGTGTTGCCAGGTGGAGAAGGAGAGGGTGACATTGGGCAAGCATGGCTCAAACATCTGTCCCCTCGCTGGGATGTACAACCCCATGAGCTGGATGACACATGCCAGCCTCACAGCTGAGGAATCGTGATTAGAGCTGTGGGATGGCTTTTCCCTATTCACTCGTGGATCTAGAAGTCACGTCTTCTTAGACCCAAGCTGCTGCTCTTGGGTGTCTGTCACGTGTCCAGGCTGCCCAAGTCCTAGTTTGAACTGGTCCCAGGCACTAAGCTTGGCGCTGCTGTTTCTTCCCAGTGAAAAAGACGGGGGGTGGGGGGGGGGGCAGTGAGCTGAATAACCTGGGTGAAGATGCTCCTGGGAGTTTTTCTCGCCCCGACACAGCCCTGGTACTGTGACTTCAGGCTGGCGATTTTCTGTCCCCTAACCTCATGAAGTTCCTCCTGGGAAGCATAGTGGAAAGGCTTGGCGATAGTGCTTAGTTACCTCTGACACAGGCCATTTGATCGTGGACAAGACCCAGGGTCTGGAGTGAACTAGATTGACCCTAAAGAAACCCGCCGTGTGTACTGAGAAAGGACAATGAAAGTACATGTGTCACGCTAGCTCTAGGCATTCCTGAGTTTACTGCCAGTAAATGGTCCCTTGGGAGGACATGGGAAGTGTAGGAAAATCACCATGATTTTGTGAGTGTTTGAAAGAAGTTTCCATACGTACTCACAAAAGTCAAAGCTATCTGTGAAACATTTGGCCATGGGTTGCGTATTTGTTTGTTTATTTGAAGCAATTTCATGGATGCCTCTGAGTTGCAAAAGCCAGGGATTGTGAGCTGGTGTCAGGGCTGTGTGGCCGCATGAGTTCGTTCAACACGATGGTCGGAGCAGCCAGTCGGCTGCCTGTTGCTTCCTAGACGGAACAGTGGGTCCTGGAGCTCCTTGGCTCCCTATTTGAGGATATGGTGGATTTGGAAGATATGGCGCGTCCAGGTGTCAGAGAGGAGAGTGGCCGGGAGGACTCTGGCTGGGACACCCCTCTGTGCTTCAGCCCAGGGGGAGACAAGGGTGGCAAACACTAATTCACCTAGCAAAGCCCTGATGATGCTCTTTTCTTGGGTCTGTCGTTCGAGTGTGACTTGGAAGAAACTTGATTTGTACCAAAATACGTGTTTTGGTGATTGCTGCTGTGATTCTGAAAGGAGATACAAATATTAGTGTCTGAGCTACAAAGAACTGAAAATCAGAGTGAATGAGCCAGAGAACGGTTTGCTGTCAGCCAGACTGAGGGATTCAAACTTGGAGAACAGACTTGTGTGTATACCTTGGGTGGACCAGTGATCAACCTTGCAGGAACGGTCTTGTGAGTGTGAAAGCTTATAACGGTGCAGTTGGAGAAGTTTGTGACGGCTCAGGGGGGATGGGTGTTGTACATCATTGGGGGAGGGGTCACTGGGAATCTGACGGTATCCCTTTGGTTGGTGGGTATCTGACTGCTTTCGAAAGAGCTGGTTGCTGACTTTCCTTGGGAGAGGTCCTTGGGGACAGAGACCCGAGTTCCCGTTCCCCTGCACTCTTGGTTTGCTGTGTCCATCCATTTCTCTAATCCCACATCCACGGAGACAGAGGACTCCTTCCTCCCACCTGTGTCATCCTGCTGAGTCCAACTTCCCAGTGTCCCCTCCCCACTTCCTTCCTTTCCTTCCTCCTCAAGTAACCACCCCCGTCTGCCTTTTCTTCTTGTCACGGCCCAGCTTCGCAAAAAGATCATTTATTCCAGAGTCCCCTTACTGCCTGCCCTGTCCAATTACTGGGTCGTTTCAGTTCCCCCCCCACAATTGTCCGGGACTGTTCAGTGACCTTACAGGATAACACATGATGGACAATATACTCTTTTGTTCATGCCTCAATCCCCTCTCTGCCTGTGCTTGTTCCTATTAATTTTATCCAGATTTTCCTGATTCAAAATGCACCCTCTTTCACGATCCCTTTGTTGAATTAGCATTTAGATGAGTCTCTCCTCTCCTCTTAGAAAGTGCTAGCACATAGGCAGATCCATTTACGTTCTTTTTTTATGATCGAATTTCATGGTGTCGCATGTGTTTCTTGGGTAGTCAGTTATTATGACCAAAAGCCCTTTCCCCATCTCCCCTGTAAACTCCCTCCTTCTTTGCTGAACACATGCTTTCTTTGGGGCCATGGCCCCTTGAGGCCTCAAGTGGCATAAACAGAGACAGGTCTGACTCAGAGAAACTTGCAAGCTGGTTTTTGACCTCATGATGTGAACCCTGCCTGGCGTCCTAGGAGCAGTGTATGTGAAAGCTCTGGTGTGTGCCCAGGACGATCTGTAACCCCATCCTCCCCTCCTCCGTCACCATGGTAATCCAGGCACCATGATACCCATCTAGGATTTTATCGAAGGAGACTAGAGACTCGGGTCAGCAAGTGCAGCCTTGACTTTCCCTTTTCAGCTGGCTCTCCTCAAGGGGTTCTCGGAATCTGCAATGATTCCTCCTTTGGAGTTTGCAGCTCAGTGCCATTCAGCATCTCCAGTCATAGCAAGATGACGCAGCCAGTGCACTGTGTCCTCAGCTAAGTAAAGCCTGTATCACAGCAAATGGCTGAAAATGCATTCTTGGCTTTGCCCTAACTATACTCTAACCACAGATCTGTACATCTGTATGCCTAGTTGAAAAGGGAAGGCGCAATGCCCCCAGATCTCCCTGTCTTTGACAGAGGAGTTTAGAAGACCCTAGGGAGAGCTAGAGGAAGACACGAGAGAGTGATTTAATCATGTCAGTCGGCTTTGACCCTGAAAATTCCTTGCATTAAATAGGGGTTTATAGATTGGTTTAGGCCAATAGCTCTCGGTCTTTGTCTTTGCCATTAGCATCTAAGTTCATTGAGAGTGGCAAAATTCAACCTTTCACATCCAGTGCAACCGGGGACCTCCGGAGTTACTTTGTACATGTGGCATGGATCCCCAGCATGAGGATAAGCTCTCCCATGATCCAAGTTCTGGTCCTTTAAAAAAATAAAGTGGTGGGTAGATGTCAAGAGGGCTAGTGGGCTGTTCTTCAGTAATCTTGATGAAAGGAGAGTATAAAACTTGGTGAACTTAATCCTGCACGAAGGGCAGCAGGGATGCTTGCTTACATCATTGATGTCTAGGGAAGGGAGTGGTTGGGGGAAGGAGTCTCATTCAGAATCAGGAACTGATCTTGACTCCCCGGAAATAAACAAAGGTGCTGGGGTGGAGGGGGCCAACACCAGTCAAACTCCCTATTTGTAGTTTTCATGGTGTTTGGTCTAGATCATGGCATATAGCATACTTCTTTGGTAACCCTCAGCTGCCTGTGAAATGGCTTTTATAAAGTTGTTTTAAAACACTGTCTGTTACAGAAAAAAAATAGCAGAACCCATGCCAGAAAGCAGCTGTCCCTGACACAGGACCTTCTGCCAAGTCTAAGAGTTAATGACCTTGAAGATTAAAGTTGAAGAGAAATGGAGAGTGGATTGAAATGACCACCAAAAATGCAGTGTATACTGTGTTCTTCCTAGAAGTCTTATGATCTACTCTCCGTAAGAGGCAAATAGCAAATGTACACAGAGTAATAATTTTTCAAGGAGCCAAAAAGCAGAACTGCTCAAAACTGGCTCTGCTTTGAGGTGTTGTAGCTGCTGACAAGGTCACAGAGATGATTGTCTCCCATCTCAGCAAGCCTTAGTTCAACACCCCCCAATGTCACATCCCACAGGAGGGGGGCTTGGTGCCCATGGCCTGTGATCTGTAGCTGATAAGAGAACACTGGAGCAGAATTTCATGAACAAAAACAAAAGCCCACTTATCTTCCATGGCAATATGTTCATGAACACATTAATCATTGTTCATATAAACATCTCCAGTTCTTGGCAAAAAATCAGACTTGGAGTTGTTTAGGGCCTGACTGATTTTCAAGGGAGGATGAGACACGGTTACACACTCTAAGAAGGACTTTATGAATTAAGAGTTTCAGAATATTTTCGTATTAGTAGTTTGGTGTTTAATTTCTTCCAGTCAGATTTCATGGGCAAAAAGTAGTAGCAGACTAACTACTGACACTTGCTATTAATTCCATTTCTAATGTTTCAGGTGAAAGCATTCAATCTAGAACTCTTTCCACACATTTATTTGTGTTAACACACTCAGATAGCATTTCTGAAATCCTTATCTGTAGGAACACAGCTTTTTAGAAAAGAATAGTGGAAATTGTCTAGAACAGGCTTTCTCAAACTTCAGTGTACACCCAAGTTAAATGGGACCATGTTAAAATACAGATTCTTTTTTTTAATTGAAGTATAGTTGTTTTACAATATCATGTTAGTTTCAGATGTACAGCAAAATGATTCCGTTTTATATATACATATAAAACTGTGTATATATATATATATGTATATATATATTTTTTCTTTTTCAGATTCTTTACTCTTACAGGTTATTACAAAATATTGAGTATAGTTCCCCGTGCTATACAGTAGGTCCTTGTTGGTTATCTATTTTATTTATAGTAGTGAGCATATGTTAATCCCAAACTCCTAATTTATCCCTCCCCCCCTTTAGTAACCATAAGTTTGTTTTCTGTGTCTGTTTTATATATAAGCTCATTTGTATCATTTTTTTGTTTTCTGTTTTGTATATAAGCTCATTTGTATCGGTTTTTTTTAGATCCCACATATAAGTGATATCATATGATATTTGGCTTTCTCTGTCTGCCTTACTTCACTTCGTATGATAATCTCCAGGTCCATCCATGTTGCTGCAAATGGCATTATTTCATTCTTTTTTATGTCTTGAGTAATATTCCATTGTGTATATGTACCACATCTTCTTTATCCATTCCTCTGTTGATGGACATTTAAGTTGCTTCCATGTCTTGGCTATTGTAAACAGTGCTGCGATGAACAGTGGGGTGCCTGTATCTTTTCTAATTATGGTTTTCTTCAGATATATGCCCAGGAGTGTGATTGCAGGATCATATGGTAGTTCTATTTTATTTTATTTTTTACCCGAATCTGGTAAAATGCAGATTCTGATTCAATAGATCTAGAGTGAGGTTCTGCATTTCTAACGAGCTTCCAGACATTGCCGATACAGCTAGTCTGCGGAGAAACAAGGACCCAGAACATATTTCTGGATTCTCTTGCTTTTTCATTTGGTAGACAGAAGTCCCATGTTGATATGGCTGTCTGCTCCTAAAGTAGGGGAGATGCTGTTACAGTTGCCCTGCTAGTAGATTTTTCTTTCTGAGACAATTCTCAAATTGAAACTCTGCCTAACCATTTTCTAGAGAAAATGCAACTAGATGAGAATCTGTGTGCAAATGCTCCCAGCGACTTAAGTTGAAATTTAGTTGTAAATTGATAGCGACTGCAGATTTAATTCCCACGTGTAACCTCAACACCAGAAAAGTGAGAATCTGAGGAACTGGGTGGGAAACGCTTACAGTCCAAAAATACAGAAATGCCAGTGGAGAGGGAGTGGTGAGCAATAGGAGAGTTTCAAAAGAAAAATTATCGAATTCAACCAAAGCTCTGGAGGGTAGGATTTCACGGACCACACTAGTCGAGATGCTTGTAGCCAAACAGACCAAATAAATTAAGGCAATTCTGCGTTGGATTTCACGTTGCATTTCATTGCTATTCTCTCTGGGATATGAAACTAGGAAGAGACATGTCTTCTGCAACACAGTCAATAAGCTTTTTCAAGATTGACCCACCAAACTGCCAATTTTAAACAAAGTTTAAAATCTCTCCAAGTGAGATTTTATAGTCATCTCCAGGTGACTGGCAGCAGAACACCTGCTGAAGTACCTGGCTATGGCTTTCAGCTGGCCCAGAATGACACGTGGCATTGGACCGAGACCCGTCAGTCCAAGTTGTAGTTTTGAAATGGTTCTGTAATAAAATTGCGTGTAGTTGGCCACCCCACTCCCCAGCTTTATGTAGGCACAGTTAGTAAGAGCATGCATAATAACGTTTCTGGAATATATTTTTAAAGGAAACTTGAAATGATAAAGAGTCATAATCATTAATAGAACTTGCACTGAGGATGCAGAAGTATAATTATTAAATTTGCGTATGCAAAGTGTGATGAAGTTTTATGGGACAAATAGCAATACATTATAAATACAAAAAAAAATCATTGGCATATACTTCAGCTCTACGGCATTGCCAGTGTTTCACGGGGGCAGTACTATTTCAGTCTTACAGTTCATTTTAGAGAAATTCTAAATTCATTTAGTGAAGGAGAAAGAGTAGACATTTGCGTAGGAAAATAACTAGACCCACCTAAATGGGAGGGAAGTCCAAAAGGGAGGGGCTATCTGTATGCGTATGGATGGTTCAATCTGTTGTGCAGTGGAGGCTAACACAACATTGTAACGCAACCATACTCCAATAAAAATTAATTTTAATAAAAAAAGAAAAATAACTAGACCCTTAAGACTGATTTAATATAAGTGGATGAGGGGTGGCTGAGAGAGGCATCTGGCAAGTAAGAGAAGGCAGTGCTCGTTTCCAAGGAAGAAGAAAAGGGAGGAACGTGAACGTCATTTGGTGGATCTAGTGTGAGACTTCACATAGGAAATCGGTTGATTCATCCACGTTGTAGGCTGTGTCTCAGACAGGTCATGAAGATAATAAAGGGGTGATGGACTTATGTCAATTCCAGCGGGAAGCAGGAAAAATTAGATTGTAAGAAACTTTTGATATGGTCTTGACCTAGGATTGCAGGAAATTACCTTAGAAGAGTCAGCCAGCTCCTAGAGAATCCATCCATGGGAGTTTTCAGATTAATGGGTGCAACTGTTAGATCAATAAAAGATACAAAGTTATCATTTGTAAATAAAACCCAAATCTCGTGGAATCCAGGTTGAATATTACTTTGGATAACTGGGTTTTCTTGCACAATATTGATTCTAATAAACACAAAACAAAAAAAAGCACACAAAATAGCTGTTATCAAGTTACATCATTGATCTTTTAGTCAGTTTATTTATCTTTACAGATTTACCTTACGAACCACCCAGGAGATCAGCCTGGACCAGTCACGGCCACCCCACCCCCCAGTCGAAAGGTACAGTGTTGGTTCCCACTGCCTTGAATCCTCACATCACAAGGCAGTGGGTAACTCTTGATGCAGTAAATGATAATTTCTGTAGCCAAACTATGCTTTTCAACATACATTTGTCCCTTTGGCAACAAAGCGCAACTGATCTTTAAATGCAGTGATTCTTTCTCTATTGGCATTATACCTATTTCTATAACAAGAAGAAGTGAATGATGTAATGAATGATGTAATGCATTTCTGGACAAATGCATGTCTCATAGGATGCTTGAGTACAGATTAAATACTGGGTGATTTCCTAATCTTGGCCATGTTTATAGTATTCCTTACTTTATATTTTCCTGGTGGTTTCCCTTTATCTTTTTATTTTAGAGTTGATTCATTTTAATCTGTTTTGTAAACCATCTCAAATTTTTTTTAGTTTTGCAAAAAGTGGGGTAAAAATAAATTTTTAAAATAAGTATATTTAAAAATAAATACTTATTTAAAAATAAGTATTTTAAAAATAATAATAAATTTTTAAAAAGTGCCCTCGTTTTGCTACCACATTTACATTTGGTTTCGTTAGAAAGGAAATTTTTTTCTTACCATGTTTCTTATTATAAGAGTAAGGCTATTATGTTAATAACTAAGGTAAATGATGGAATGATGATACAACAGCATCAAAGTCTGGTAGCAAATACAAGTTATAACTAATTGTCTCTTTGTTTTTTGGATTTTCAGCTGCTCAGCCATCTCCTTCCACAGTGCCCAAAACTGAAGACCAGCGTCCTCAGCTAGGTATGTTTCACAGAGCATCTTGGTGGCCATAAAAGAAGAAACAGGTTTAGCAGCATCTTTCTAAAATGTGTCACTTTCTAAGTTAAACTGATGTTCCTTCGTCTTCTTTAGGACTGCTCCGTATGTAAACCAGGGACTAAATTATCAGTCTACTCAACTGGGAATGACTTGAGATTTTGCTAAAACATTTCCAAAACCCGTGCAATAAATATGGAAAAAACATGCTGCGTGCCCACAGGCAGCTTCTTTGCGGCCTAGCAGTTCTTTGATTTTCACCTTCCAGGTCACATACAGCAACATCAGCGTGTGTGCCAAGTCCAGTGCGGAAACACAGTGGCAGGATGCTGCCGCCCGTGTGCTGAGCGTCACGGCCCACACAGCCCTGGCAGAATACATCTGCCCTGTTTAAATCCTGGGATGGAGAGGGCGCTGGGCTAGGTGTTGGGAACCCTGGGCCAAATCTGAGCTTGGCCACCAGCTAGGAGACCTTTACTGAGAAGCATCACTCAGACCCATGTGACATCTTTTCTAATACAGGAAGTGGTGCTGGGGGACTTTGGCGTGGGGGACATTTTCAGCTCTGAGATCTGGAAACACCAGTGGGTCAGCATTATTCCTGGAGCTGCATCCTACCTGCTCACAACTATGTCTTTGGGATCTGACTTCTTTTCTTTTTGCTGTAGATCCTTATCAGATTCTTGGACCCACGAGTAGCCGCCTTGCAAATCCAGGTGAGATACTGCTGACGATTTTGCTCTTATAAAGTTATCTTTTAGGCAGTAGCTATTTTGAAACCGCACTTGTATAGACAAGAAATCCCTTCCACTGAGCAAGCTGAAGTTGTAGGTCTCGCTGGACTATTTGCCTAAGTGGAAAAAACTGGGTCGGGTTATACATTAAGATGTAGCTTCCGCAAAGAGCATCATTACCTAATCCAAACTGTGTCTGTTTCCTAGGACTGCTCTAACAAGGTACCACAGACTGGGGGTTTAGACATCGACATTTATTGTCTCCTAGTTCTAGAGGACAGAAGTCCAAAATCAAGTGGTCAGGGTTATTTCCCTCTGTGGACCATGAAAGAAGGATCTATTCCAGACCTCTCTCCTTGGCTTATAGCTGCCGTCTTCTGCCTGTATCTCTTTACCTCTATATGTGTCTGTGTCCAGATTTCCCTTTTTCTAAGGACACCAGTCATATTGGATTAGAGCCCCCTCAAATGATATTACTTTAACTTGATTACTTCTCTGAAGACCCTATTTCCAAATAGCGTCACATGCTGAGGTACTGGGCAAGTCCAACATATGAATTTGGGGGGAGGGCCACAATTCAACCCATCACACTAGCAGATAAAATAATATCTTAAAAAAAAAAGAACCATAATGACAACCACAAGACTTCAAATCTAGGATCATCTTCAATGAATGGTCTATTTCTGAACTCAGGTGCCAGGAGAAAGTACAGATTCTTAATTGGCCCATTTGTAACCTGTCCCTGGCCAAGGATTGTCACCTGTCATCACGCTTCAGTGCCAACCAAATTGTTTGATGTGTTTGTATTCAGATCAGAACCAGCTGTGCTGGCATCCACTTCAGAAATTCACAGCATATGCTGCATATTCTCAACAGCAAATTCAGATGCCAAGATGTCATAGGAGTATTGCAAATACAAGCTGGAATGTATATTTCCTATACATTGAGGCCAAAGTGGGGTTAGAAATGGGAAAATTTAGGTTCAATCAGTGTACATCCCCACAGGGAATCTATACGTTTGAAAACATAAAATATCATCATTATTTGGCATCCACATCTTTGACATTAAATTTTGATTAATGTTAACTAATTCAGCAAATATTTTTTAAGCAGCTTAGAAGTGAGAAGGGTCTGTTTTGTTTATTGCTCTACCCCTTGGGCCTAGACCGGGTGCTAAATAATTATTGGTTGAACAAATGAATGCAAGGAGTAACAAGATACCATCCTGGACCCTCAAGGAGCTTCCATTCCTGTGGAGAAATGGACACAGGTTCACCCCAGCATCCACCTGGTGGCCACGTCTCCAGGGTCTTGGTCCGTCCTCCTGCCTATGCTCAGCTTTCTATTTGCAACTGCCTTTATAACCATTCACATAAAAACGATTACTATGTTTTGAGATGATTATTATTAGTCAGGCTTCAGGAAGACTGATCTGGCAGCAATGTTCAGGATAGATTAGAAAGGGGAACAGGACGGAAGCTGGAACACGCTGGGAAAGTTAATACAATAATGTGAAATAACAATTCAATAGCTTTCCCCCCCACCCCTCCCCCATATCATGCCTGGGCAAATGCCTGTCTCAGAACAGCCCTGGGAGGTCATTATCTTCGTCCTACGGAAAAGGAATCAGAGGTCCAGACAAATTAGGTAACTTCTCCTGGGTCACACAGCCCATAAGAAGGGAGGCCAGGTTTGAACCGTGACTCTCTGTCTCCAAAATCTGCTTTTACTGATCTTTTCTGGCTCTCCACTGCCACTGAGTGAGCCTGGAAGAGGGAGGTCTTGGAGAATGAGGACCAAGAGAATAGAAAGAAAGGATTTCCTTTCAGTTTCACAACTGTTTCAATGCTTGGGATGAGGCTGAGGTCAGGGATGAAGAGGAGGAACATGTCAAACTGCACCAAACAAAACCAAACCGACCCTTTCACCCACACAGATTGGTGAAGTGAAATATAAGTCTGTGCCCATGTTGTTGCAGTTCAAAGGTGTGGCTTGGTTGGTGCCTTGGGGCCAAAGAGAGTTGCCGGCCCCTAAGCAGAGGGCTTAGTGTCTATTCACGCTGTTCCCAGCAGCCTGGGGTTGCCTACGGAGGGTAGAGGGACCTGGGACTGAGCAAGGAGGAGACTGCAGACCCATCACTGGCCTGGGAAAATGTCTTGGTACCTAAGAGGTCCGTGACACTGGCATCGTAAGCAAAGACTGTGCCCATTGGGCCTGGGGAAAGTGGCAACATCCAACTTTTGACTCAAAGATTTCTTTTACTTCGTTTATAATGAATTAGGCCTTCTCTCCATCTCTCCTTAGGCTGTGTGTCAGTTACTTTCATGTGGCCTTTCCCCCTAAAACCAGAATGTCTTATCATTCTATTAATGAGAATGCTTCTTCCTGTTTGATTCTAGTTTCCCATCTCTGATAAATAAATCCTTCACCACTTAAACTGCTGCCTCTCCTCTTTTCACAATGCAAACGTTTTTTAAACCATTTTAAATGGAAAGATGACATCATATAGTATGAATGCACGAGATGATAACAGCGTCGCAACATCTCTATCCAAAATATGCATTTGGGGTGCACTTTGGACCGTATTTCTTCTGCTGAGAAGAGTGTGTCCCTGCATTATTATGTCCTGGATCAGATATTAGCGACGTAGCGCCTTTATGTCCCGTCAGAATGGCTGACCATTTAATGTGGCTTCTGTGATGAACAGAAATTTCCTTTCCATGGAAGAGCTTTCCTGGGAGGAGTTCAGTAGCTCCCTCGGTGCTCCCTGGATAGTCGCTAATGGTGGGCATGAAAGTGTAACCTGCTTCATGCGGAACCAGAGACCAGTTTTAGGGATGTTTTTCCATTGGTTAGGAGGTGGGAGTGTCCAGTCTTCTACTGGGAACCCACCAAGCTCCAGGCCCAGGGAAGGACTGGAGGAGACTGCAGAGGTGTGTGCAGAAACCAGGCGCAAGAGCAGTGTTGTTGTGCAGTGATTCAGCCCCAGATTCTAGGCGAATCTGGGTTCCAACCCTTGCTGACCTTGGGCAAGATAAGTCACTCTACCTCTTTGGGCTCTAATTCCTCACCCCTACAATGGGCTATCACATGATTCTGGGGGGAGGGGGATTAAAATAAACACGTGGAAAATGTTCAGAATGATGCCTGGTACCAGTCAGCATTCAGTGATGCTGGCCAGCCCTGAGAATACCACCATTCCCAGCTTTTGCCTGGCCAGCATGGGGTTTTTGGGGGGAAGGTGGTTGTTTTCCTTTGGCATCTTCTGGCTCTAGGCAAGGGATGTACCTTTCTTTTTTTTTTTTTTTTTTTTTGGCGGTACGCGGGCGGGCGTCTCACTGTGTGGCCTCTCCCATTGCGGAGCACAGGCTCCGGACGCGCAGGCTCAGCGGCCATGGCTCACGGGCCCAGCCGCTCCGCGGCATGTGGGATCTTCCTGGACCGGGGCACAAACCCATGTCCCCTGCATCAGCAGGCGGACTCTCAACCACTGCGCCACCAGGGAAGCCCAGGATGTACCTTTCTTTAAGCCCTGGTTTCCAGCTCAAACAAATCATGATAAGAGCACTTATGTACCGAATTCACCCTCATAGTGATCCTGCAAGATGGTACTACCATCTTGAGGGTATTACCATCACCTACATTTTGCAGACAAGGACATTGAGGCACAGAGAGCCAGGTGAGCAGAGCCAGGATTCAGCTGCGACAGTGCCAACTCCAAAGGGGTGCTTCCGGCCACCATACTGTCCTGCCCCTCCCACCCCCGCAACAAGCCCTGTCTGAGCCACAGACAAAGCCTTCTGTCTGAGACAAATGCCTGCCGCCTGAATCCCGATGCGCTGGGGGGTCCAGGCTGTGCACGTGGGATTTTCTGCAGCACCTCCAGCTACTGTAGAAAGTAGCCCAAGTGATCGCCACTGTGGTGCTTGCTGCTTTAAAGACCCTCTCTGCTTTATTTATGGCTCTGTTCCTCCATCAGCTGGCTGCTGAGCGCCCTGCTTGGGGACACCCCTCCTACTTGACCCACAGCTGCTGACTCACCCCCAGCTGTGCTTTTCTCTGTGGTTTATAAACCGTTTAGATGTTTTGCCCTTTTTTGCTCAGGCTGTACCTCTTCACTAGTATGTTTCTCTTCTTTTCTTTTAATTGCATTTGGAGAACACTTTCTTCCCCAGAATTAAAGGATTGCCTTCTGTCTTCTTTGAAGCCACACTCCATGCCCCTTCACCCCACTGGACTCTCCTGTAGGTGGGCAGCCGACATCTTTGGGTCCCCCCCACCTCCCGGTCCTGCCTTTTTAGTTAATTACCTTGGACAAAACTAGGGCAAAAGTAGCTACTCCTTACTGATGTTCCAAAGGTGGTTATCAGGATAGAGAGAGAAAATAGATACGAAGAGTTTTTCGGAAGAAGGTTATTTTTGAGGTGCAGGTGGTGAGGCTGTTTGGGTGCGAGGTCCTGTCTTATAAGAGCATCTCCCTTTACTTGTTGGTTTGGCCAGTGGAATACCCAAGCCACTCTTAGGCTTCCAAATCTTAGGAATTCATGTTCTGGAATCCCTATTCTATATTCTAAAATGCACCTTCAGTGCACAGTAAGTGTTATTGTTTCGACAGTAAACGAAGAATTTAATAAATTGCTTTTGAAATTCGTGGCCACAAGTAACTCGTTTAATTTACCACTGACTATAACTTCTCAGCAAACATTGTGCCCCCTTGAGGATTCTCGAACAGCGAGAAAATCTGCTGTGGACTGTGAACGCAGTGGATTTTGTTATATTAAATTTAACAAGTAATGAGCTTGACATAATGTTACATTTTATAACATCTACTTAAACATTAATTGATTTGCATTTATGGTTTTGTTCTCAGGTTCGGAAGCTGATGAGTTTTGTTTACAGGTGTCTTATTCCCATAGACTCTTGAAATGCTCAGAGGCCCGAGCACTGTGTACAAGGACTGATGGGTAAAATCGTCTAGGGAGAAATTCCTCATCCATCCTTTGAACTTTGAGTTTCTAGCCATGAATTTAGTTCCCTGACTTACTAGTTCTTCAGAAACAGGAGACATGGGAAAACACTTTTGTACACTGGTTCTCTCCTATACATGTTTATAAAGGAAGTGGGTGAGGGACAAACTCCCAAGAGGCAATACCAAGGTTTGAATAGATACCAAGTGTAAGTTTGACTGTTTAGGAAGATCTGTGTATTTATACAAAATCTGTGGGATTGTTCTCTGTATGGGAGGAGGTTGACAGTGAATATTTATTTTCAAACAACTCTATGTGTTTATATTGAAACATATGTTACACTGTTAAATCAAAAATCTATGTTTTTCCCTATTCCCAGGTCATATATGGAATTTTTTTTCAAGTAGTAATCCTTTGGTTACAATATATATACTAAAACCATATGGTTTTCTCAAACTATTCTTTGTGTTTTTTAAATGCATATTAATGAAATGTTGGGGGCAAGAAAACTTGATTGAGAACAGTTTGAATATGTGGTCCCGAAAAAGCAAAGGCTTCCATTGCGATGAACTACAAGCTGTTAATACACTTCAAATGTGTTGCTAGACTGAAAATGCTAATTTTCCAGAACAAATTCAGAAAAGGCTGACCTTTCTCATGATGCTGTTGTACGGATAAATTCACAAACATATCCATTTCCATGTAGCCAACATGGAAACAAAGATTTATGAGTTGGACAATTTATCTAGTGAGCTAGTGGGGAGGATTTAGAGAAAACACGTCTATAATTGAGTTTTACATTTCATCAATTCCCTGAATAGTCAACAGTTCCTTTAATGATTTTATCATTATCTACTGATATTTATTGATAGTATAATACAAGATAATCTTTTTGGTAATAAGCCCAAGGCAGTGCTTGGGAGTTTGGGAGGAAAGACCTGCCTCATGTGTCCATTTTCAAAGCTTCTAAAATCTGCTTAAAGCATCTTAGCTTCTCCTGGTACTCAGGATCAGATATTCCCGGTACTTCGCCTCTCCTGGTACTCCTGGTATGACTGTTGATATTTGCATGTTTCTCTCTTTTAGGGAGCCATCAATCATCTTAAAGTATTGTAGCATAGAGTCTAGAATGGTGTGCCTGGATTTTTCTCTGAATTTAATAAAACCAAAAAGCCACATCTATAGGTCTCCAATGGGATCAAGAGAGTTCTGTGTCCACCCAGTCAAATGAGGTCTCATTGACTCTGTTGGAAGCCCCAAGAGGGCTTGCAATCACTCATTGTTACAGTTTTTTCTTTTGGAAACTCTGCTTAACACAATTGGCATTGCAACGCAGGGACAACACATGGATTTCCGTTAAGATGCATTTGCCTAAATACTGGAAATGGGTGATCTGGTTTGAAACAGAGCCAGCTTTTTTCTAAACTTCCTCATTTTGAGTGGGTTAATTCTGTTCTAGGAAAAGTTTTGACAGAATGGCTTTCTGCATGCCAGCCAAATGTTATGTTAGAAATAACGGTGTTTACTTCCATTCTCGATTTTTTTCCATAAACTTTTTGAAGTTCATTTCCTAAATCTGACTTTTATTATTTTACTTGACCTAGCCAATATAAATGGTATTAAGTCATTATTGCCAGCCACATAACAGCACTTTCTGCCTCGCAAAAGAGGAAAAGTAAGCCCTTCCACCCCCAAAACACAACGTTGACTTGGCTATTCTTCTAAGGAAGTCAGAAATGGATGGAACAAACCTGAACTCTGACCTCTAGGAACTCTTTGCATTTCCAGGAAGGACCTGGATCTTTAGATCAGCCTGGTAGTCACCAAGGATCATCATCTTAGGTCAGCTTCCTTAGACACAGAGCTTGGGCTAAGGATACTTGTGCAAGTGATTAATTAAGGGTATTTCTCAGGAGAGAGGGAGTGAGGACGCAGGATTGGACCGGGGAAAGTGAAGGAAGCTTGTGGACTTCGCTGGAGCCCTGCTTTTGTCTGATCCCATGCGGAGCCCGGGGCATGGCCAGCATCACAGAATTGGTCCCTCTTCGAGGCAAGGGGGCCGGCCTCTGGTACCCTGTGTCAGTCCATCAGGCTGTGGGCTACCTGGGGGTGGATGAAATAGCGCCTCTTCAGCCAAGGGCAGTTCTCTGGAGACAAGCAGGGGGATCTGGGGGACAAGAGCAGCCAATACCCCAGCCGCTGACGGATGGGCGCACAGCCTGGTAAAGGAAGTCTGGGTGGGACACCACAGCCCCCTCTTCTGTCGTTGAAGAAAGGACCCCTTTAGCTCAGATCCTGTTCTCACTGGGGTTTTCTTGTCTTTTCCCACCTCATCAGGGAGCGGGCAGATCCAGCTGTGGCAGTTTCTCCTGGAGCTCCTGTCAGACAGCTCGAACTCCAACTGCATCACCTGGGAAGGCACCAACGGGGAGTTCAAGATGACAGATCCAGATGAGGTGGCCCGGCGCTGGGGAGAACGGAAAAGCAAACCCAACATGAACTATGATAAACTCAGCCGGGCCCTCCGTTACTACTATGATAAAAACATCATGACCAAAGTCCACGGGAAGCGCTATGCCTACAAGTTTGACTTCCACGGGATCGCCCAGGCCCTGCAGCCCCACCCTCCAGAGTCCTCCCTGTACAAGTACCCCTCGGACCTCCCTTACATGGGCTCCTATCACACCCACCCACAGAAGATGAACTTTGTGGCCCCCCACCCTCCAGCCCTCCCCGTGACATCGTCCAGTTTTTTTGCTGCCCCAAACCCATACTGGAATTCACCAACAGGAGGGATCTACCCTAACACTAGGCTCCCAGCCAGCCATATGCCTTCGCATCTGGGCACTTACTACTAAAGACCCGAGAGAGGCCTTTCCCAGCAACATGCAACCGCCAACCAATTGCCACAAGCTCTATCGGAGACCATGATCAGAAGTGCCTCAAGAGGAATGAAAAAGCTTGACTGGGGCTGAGGGGGAGGAAGCCGGGGAAGAGATCCAGAGACTCTCAGTGGGAGGGAATTACTAAAATATTACTACAGAGATAAAGAGGATGCTACAAGTGTAATGTACGTGGACAGATCATCTGTGGACCAACCTTGTGAAAGGCATTGTAAGTAGAAGCATGAAGTCATGAGGACAAAGTGCCAAAGAAAATGTTCTGAAGAAGTGTGTAAACCTTAGAGGAGCCTTTGGGATCCTGTTCATGCATTAAACTGGGATTAAACTCAAGCAATAGAGATAACACAGTCTGGACCTAACATGCCATTTCTAATGTCATTTGAAGGAAAAAAAAAAACTACCTGTATTTAAAAAGAGAAACATATCAACACAGAAAAAAAAGAAAAGAGACTGTGGCCCATCGATAGACATTGATAGGGAACTCATCAGCACTTGCAGTTTTGGGCGAAATCAGATTCATTCCATTTGATGGAGAGCGGTCAGCTCTCTCCAACTGTGAAGACAACCCAAAGCTTCCAACTCCTTTATGATAGGACAGGAGCTCTGAGCCGAAGGGAGGGACTGAGAATGTGTCTGGAGGGTAAGCGTGTGGGTGTAGACAGATGAGGCGGGAGAGGAAGAAGCAGAAGAGGAGGCAAGGACTGGGAAAGAAACTTCTCGAGCAGTAAAGACTGGACTTAGGACGGTGTCGGTCCTGCAGAGAATTGAGTCATGGAGACTTGCGGTTCCATACGGTCAGTGTTGTACCAAATCCAGTGTTATGAGGAAGGACACAGCGTCACGGAGGCAGGGCAAGTAGTAGAATTCAGAAACAAAGTCGTGCATCTCTCTTTTTGTTTGTTTATCAAAAGAAAAATTGTAACTGGAATTGTCTGATATTTAAAAGAAACATTCAGGACCTCATCCTTAGGTGAGGGCCCTGCTCTCCACAGGGTCAGGTAAGAGCTAGCCTTCTGGGCTACTGCGATCCGAAATCACCTAGGCATCGGGGCGAGGCGGGCTCCAGGTTTCCTTTTGAGTCGCGAACGCTGTGCGTTTGTCAGAATGAAGTATACAAGTCAATGGTTTTTTTTTTTTTTCCTTTTTATATAATAATTATATAACTTATGCATTTATACACTACGAGTTGATCTCGGCCAGCCAAAGATACATGACAAAAGGGACAATCAATGATCTAATGTGGCCTTGAACTTTAACTCTGTATGCTTAATGTTTACAATATGAAGTTATTAGTTCTTAGAATGCAGAATGTATGTAATAAAATAAGCTTGGCCTAGCATGGCAAATCAGATTTACACAGGAGTCTGCAATTGCACTTTTTTAGTGACTAAAGTTGCCTTTTAGAAACTTGTGCTGCAAGGGGTGGGTTTTGTGTTAGAATTCTCCTTTGTCCAGGAACTCGTGCAAGGGAGAGCCAAGCAAATGCCACGCTTGGCACGCAAACAGTGATGACCTCTCCGGGGCCTTGTTGCCAGCTGGAGCCGTCCGGAGCAGAAGGACTGAAGGTTTTCACCTGGGAGCCTCCAGATTTAGACCCAGAGTGGAGAGAGGCCTCTAAGCTGGGGTTGTAATTGAGAAATTCCAGATCCGCACCTAGTCACGAATCACCCTTAATTCCTGCTATAAAGCATTCATTGGATGGCAAACAAGCTATTGCTCTCAATGTAAACTGTATTATTGTTGGTAAATAAAGCATCAGAGATCGCAGCAATGTCTCACTTTAACGAGACAAGGGACAGCTTCAAAATTTGCCATTTGGCTTCTCCATCAGAGGCTCTCATCGGGTAGACTGTGGCCTTGACCTTCCCACACCAGGATAACCTGGGTACCCTGGTTTGGGATTCACCAACCCTGAGCCTGACAGATGATCAGACACTGTTTATTTCTCTGATCCAAAGTCAATTCCCCCTTGACATCCTTTCTCTCCTATGTGCCACAAAGGATGCCGGCCTTGGCCAAGGTGAAGGCAGCTCGAGAGCTGGGGTGCAAGGCCCTGTGAGAGGGGGTGAGCCTGGGCAGCTCCCTAGCCTGAGTCAGTTTCTGAACTGGCCCATCTCCTCGCTGTTTGGGGGCTTGTTTTGCACTCTGTAATCCTCTTGCGATGATTAAATGACGTTGCCAAACCTCTGGGCTCTGGATCCCTTGGCAGTGGTCTCTAAAGCTGGTAGGATCCGATTACCAAAGCTGCAGACACTCGGCATTACTTGGATTAAAAGAAGTCCAACTCTCCATCAATTACAGCAGCTTGGGAAGGGCCCGCAAAGTGCCTGTATCTCCTTAGGGAAGACATAAATAAGTAAAAGCATAAACGCTGGCAGCTGGGGTGACCCACACTGTGTTAATGGGGAAGATCAGTCATTTTTATTTTGCAATGCAAAGTTGAAGCACACCTACGTTCTGCATAGAAACAGACATTTACTCGGATAATCACTCAGTTCCCCTCTTTCAGGATTGTATCATGAACAAAGTAATAAAAACAAGGCGTAATTCTCATTTTCAATTTTAACAGCTGTTTTCAGTTAGGGTCCCACCTCCCCCTGCCATCCAGATTATTAGCAAACTTTATGACAAGCATGAGCAATGGGGATTATTTTGGATAACGTGATAATGCTGAGTTCTCCCAAATAAATAATTATTCAGTTATATCTTAAAATAACGTTCACTCTCTGCTCCTGCAGAATCGAATTCCAGAGCAGTCTCCAGTTCGTATTCATAGTGGCATCAAGAACCTTTTCCTCTCTGCTTTCCCATCTCTCGGTTTGCCCTGATGTACACTCAAGATCCCTGCAGAATCTCCCTTCTGCTGGCAAGAGATGGGCCCTCTTCTTGTTTTAAATAGTCTTTTGGAATTTGTACATGGTGGAATCTCTGCGGATTCCCAAATCTCAGTCAAGACTTCATTTTTGCTCCCAGTTTGATGTCCTTGCTATGTCTCAGAGGGGTTCATGATGAAGCAACTTGTCAGGACTGGTGCAGGTAGAGGACTTTCTGCTCCTCCAAAGCACCTCTTCGCTGCTGCAGCCCCTGCCACCTGGGAACAAGGGTCTGGAGGGGCATGCCATGGATGCAAGATGCTTCAGGGACCACTGACACCTGGGATGTGGGGCGGTGATGGCAAATAGGGAAAACATGGAGATCCCGCAAGCCCTCCCGGATTGACTTGTAACCTATGGTTAAAGAAAAGAGCATCATGTTTATTGGTCTTCCATCATCCCACCCAAATAAAAGTTCTTGGATGACTACTTGGAGAATGAAAAAGATTTTGGACTGCTCAAAGGTATATCACATTCCATTCCTTCTTTTTATCTTAACCTTGGTTTAAAAAAATCTTGGTGAAACGTTTTCATGTCAAATGGGGAAAAGGTTGGCTATAGAAATCAAATATTAAAAATAACTGGAACCTCTTCATCTATCATAGAGCAGTGGTGCTCAAAGTGGGGTCCCAGGGCCAGCAGCAGCCTCACCTGGGAACTTGTTAAATATGCAAATTCTCAGGCCCCACCCCAGACCTGCTGAATTGGAAACCCTGGAGGGTGGGGCTTAGCCATCAGACCTAACACACCTTACAGGTGATTTGGAAGCATGTTGCAGTTTGCGAACCACTGCAGCAGAGGAAAAGATAATCTTTGTGTGTGGAATATTCAGTGTGAGATCTCCATCCCATAACATTTTCTTCTGTGGCCATATGAAAATCAACCATCAGGGAAGCCAGTTTACTCTGGAAGTGTCATCCTGAGTTCCGCTCCCTCTGAACAGCCCTCCTCCCTACTGTTAACTCGCCTACATGTGTATTAGTTATCTACTGCTGACTAACAAATTACCGCAAACTCAGCAGTTTGAAACAACACACATCTGTTATCTTACAGTTTCTGTGGGTCAGGAGTGCAGGCACAACTTAGCTGGGTCTTCTGTTCAGGGTCTCTCCAGGCTGAAATCAAGGAATCAGCCAGGAGTGTGATTTTCTCTGAGGATGGAGTCCTTTTCCGAGCTCACTGGTTGTTGGCAGAATTTAGTTCCTTGTGGTTGTAGGACTGAAGTCCTATTTCCTTACTGGCCATCACCAGGGACCACTCTCAAGTCTTAGAGGCCACTTGAGGTCCTTGCTGTGTGGCCCTCTCAACCACTAGGAAGTTGCTTCTTCAAGGCCAGCAGGAGAACCTCTCTCATTTCAAATTTCTCTGACTTCTTTTAAGTGCTCACCTGACTAGGTCAGGCCCACCCAGGAGAATCTCCTTTTTTATTAACTCAAAGTCTGCTGATTAGGGGCCTTATTTATATCTGCAAGATTCCTTTTGCCGTAGAATGTAACCTAATCATGGGAGTGATAAGCCATCATGTTCACAGGTCCTGTTCATACTCCAGTAGAGAGGATTCTGTAGGGCATGTACACCAGGGGTCGGGAATCTTAGAGACCATCTTAGAATTCTGCTTAACACCATAGCTATACTGCCTGTCTTCTAGCATTTTCTAAAGTCCTTTGGCCAATCAAAACTTTTTAATGCACGTTGCTGAAAAGGCCAGGCTCGACTCAGCAGCACTGATGCCCTGGGCTCCATGGCTGCCTCTCCCACTGGCAATGTGGACTTCTTTGAACGAGTCTATTGGTCTTAATCTGACCAATCTGAAAACTTTATGCTGAACATGTAAGGGCTTATGGTAACTTTTTCATAGTATTTACATATTCTTTTGATTCTATTGAAAAAGCAGCTGAACTTCATTCCATATAGAAATCACTGTGCAAACTCTTCTAACTTATAACTTTTATTTTAAATTAATTTTATAAAGTGAAATGGCTTCATTCTTTTTCTCATAAAAAGTTTTGACAAGATATTATTTTGTCAAGGCAAGCCTTAATATTTACTTGATTATCATTTGTGTCAGACATGTTGAATTACAGACTTATGCAGGAAGCATGTTAAATGTAAGACCTTTATGAAAAAAAGAAATAGCAAGTTTTTCATGACTCATAGATACACATAGCATGTTCCCTAAAGAAAATAATACACAAATGGTAACCAGGATTTTATTCTGAGAGGACTTCATGAAACTGTTTTGAGATTTTGCAAGGTCATAACTGGTTGAGCACAGCCAAAGAGTACTGATTAAAAGATCAATACCCATCTGGAAGAGAGGTCCCGGGGACAGACTCCAGGCCTCTGCCCTTGACCTTACTCATTTATACCTCACTAGGGTGAAGATATAGGAGGTACACCAAAGACAACTCCAGATGCTGTGGGCTGAAAGGAAGATAGGTTACATGACGATTTCAGGATCCAAAAGAGCAGCCTAAAGGGATGGGCCCAGTTTTCCAGGCTTACTGGAGCTTAATGATGTTAGGAGCTGCATCACATTCAAAGCACCTGAGAGTGGGACTGAGCAAAAGCACATGTGAAAAGCACATCAGGGTTTTGGAGATGATGACAGTGATGTGTGGAATATACAGTATTAATGAGCTAAGGGGCAGGGGCAGACACTGCGCTAAGCACTTCAGATGCGTTGTCTCATTACTCCTTCCAGGCGTCCTCGTGAAACCAGCTAAAAATAAAAAATCCTGACACTCAGATTAAACAGTTTATCCAGCGCACCCAAGGTAAGAGGGTGAACTAATGCTGTCCCAGTACTGACTCTCAAACCTCTATTCTTTTTTTTATTATTAATTTTTATTGGAGTATAGTTGCTCTACAATGTTGTTAGTTTCTGCCGTGCAGCAAAGTGAATCAGCTATACGTATACATATATCCCCTCTTTTTTGGATTTCCTTCCCATTTAGGTCACCACAGAGCACTGAGTAGAGTTCCCTGTGCTCTACAGCAGGCTCTCATTAGTTATCTATTTTATACCTAGTATCAGTAGTCCAAACCTCTATTCTTAATCTTAAGCTATGTTGCCTCATATTGACAGGATATGGGAAAGTGACATGACTACCCTAATGTAGGCTGCATTTTTTTGAAAAGATTGGGAAAGAGAACTTGCTTATGCTGTTTTGAACTGATTCCAACATCAATTCTGGACATAACCTTGCACAGGTACATAGACCAGCTAGAGCAAGCCTAATAGAGATGAGAGAGGGATGAGGGAACCCAAGATTATGGCATGGAAGAACAGCTGAAGGGACTGTCCAGTATTTATACTGGAAGCAGGATTACATTTATGGCCCATCAGTCCAGGACCCAGTGTGGTGAATGGAAGTATTAAGCTGTCAGTAAATGTCTTCGGCTGTGAATATAAATGAACATGCAGAAAAGTAACTTCTGGAGCATAGCTGGACCCAGTGTGGATGCCCATTGGCCAGACTCAAGAAGAACTTTCTAACAGAGGAGCTTCATATAGAATGGCCAACCCTTTGCCCAGCAGTTGCTGGACGTGGGTGCTCAAGTATAGACCATGTGATTAATCACCGGATATTTAGCAGCATTCGGTAGGTGGACTACTTGGCTGTTTAGGTCTTTTCCAGTTCTACGGAACTCAGGTTCTGCAAAATGATGAAATGTCATATATATATGTTCCTGGAAGATCAGGGAAAAGGGTCTGAAATGCATGACAGCTTAGAAGTCTCACTGTTGGTCAGTATCACTTAGTCCCAAGGGCAGGAGCACAGTTGGGGATTAAACATTATGTAGACATTAGAACCCCCCAAATTTGCTTGTTCTGTGGCTTTGTGTCTCCAGATTGATTTGAGCCCACTTTGCTTGGAGGTTAAAATGTACATATCCGTTCAGCACCACAGGGACCTGGTGAATGGGGAGAGGCAGCTGCCTGGTAGAACCGCTGAAGTTCCCCTCCACATTTTCTCACTTAACAGGAAGACCGCCCCCTGCCACACTCTTGCATAAAGGCACACATCGTGGGGTTGTTGGTCCCAGCCTGCTCAGCATTAGTCATGGCTCAGCTAAAAGAGTGTAGGGCAGCCCCAGGGAGCCTCAACCCAGCTTCAGACTGAAACCGTTTCCACCTCCCAGCAGGCATCGGAGGCTGGGAGACAAGGCTGGCTTTCCACTTAAGATGCTAAGGAAGGGATGGGAGCCGAGGTTAAATATGCAAGAAAGAATTTGGGCTAGAAGTGATGAAGCCATTTGGTAAGATCTCTTGACTAGAAGGCCAGGATATTCCAAGAAGCTGGCAGAAGTTGAGCAGAGTACGGAGCAACCTGCCTTCTTCAGAGAGGGTGATACCCAGGGAGAGAACAACCCTAACAGATTTCTGGGAGGGTGAGTCCTGTCTCTTCCTGTAGGAGACACCGGAAGGGGTGGGGACAAAGCAAGAGTAACTGTGGGTTAAGCCCTCTCCACAGAAACGTGCGTCTCGTGGGGAATAGTGGGACCTGATACAATTTGTAATGCTAACGTAACCAATTGTACAAAATAACAAAAGTCAACAAAGACAGTACAAAAAGGACAATCACACTTAATGAATGTGAGATGCAAAGATATTAAACAAAATATTAGCTAATAGAATTCAGCCATGTATAACAAAGCACTTACATTATAACCAGGTTGGACTTATCAAAATAATGCAAATTTGGGTTAATATTGGACAATCAATTAATGTAACTCCCACATGAGTACATTATGAGTAAAACACGATCATCTGATAGACATAGAAAATTTGTTTAATATAATCAAACAGGTATATATTGCTATTCGCAAATTAAGAATAGAATGTGACTTCTTTAACCTGTTAAAGTGCATCTATAGAAACATACAGCAAATGTCAGACTTAAAGATTTAAAATTGAAACATTTACTTTGTTGTCAAGAATAAGACAAAGATGTTTACTAGTACCATTTATATTCCACATAATTTTGGAAGTTCTCACCAGAACACTAAGCAAGAAAAAAAGAAATAAAAATTATAAGTATTGGAAAGAAAAAAAACCCCAATATTTCATTAATCACAAAAAATATGACTGTTTATGTAGAAAATCCAAATTAATCCTTAGGTTAATTTTTTGAATTTATAAGAGTCTTAGCAAAATTGTTGAAATAAAAATTCAACTGCATTTCTACATAACTAGCACACACACTTAGAAAGATAAACTTTAAAATATTATTTACAATAACATGAAATATGTGGTACCTAAGAATAAATCTAATACAGATATGCAAGATCTCTATGGGAAAATAGTAAAACTTCACTGAGAGACATCAGAGAAGATCTAAATAAATAAAGAGGTGAATCATGTTCATGGAGTTGATGATTCAGTATTATAAAGATGTTTATTATTTGCAAAATCTGGAAATTTACTTCAATCCCTATCAAAAACTCCCAAGTCTTTTTAATTGTACAAGCGGACTTTAGAATTTATACAGAAGACACTCTAGAAGAAAACACAGTCTATATTTTGTGGGGTTTGTCCTCCCAGATACTAAATCTTATAAAGTTATAGTAATTAAGAATCACAGTGTGAGATGGCTCAAAAAGAGACAAATAGATCAATGGAATAGAAGAAAAGTCCATAAACAAATGCAACATATCTGAATACCTGATATAGTCATAAATGACACTGAAGATCAGTGCAGAAAGAATGGATTTTTTAATAAATAGAGCTAAAACAATTAGAAATCTATACTGGGAAAAAATACGATGGAGTGTTATATAATACCACACAAAAATCAGTTACATGTGGTTAAGGACTAAAATTTAAAATGCAAAAGTGCAAAGATTTTCAAAGATCTTCCAGAAAAATACCGTCATGAACTTGAGGTGTGAAAGAATTTTTTAAACGTGACCAAAAAAAATACAAGACATAAAAGAAATATTGATAAAATTTTCTGTGTTTATATTAAGAACTTCTTTTCCTTAATAGCTATCATTCAAGAGAGCAAAAAGACAAGCTACACTCTGGGAGAAGGTATTTGTAACTCATATAACCTGCAAATTACTAGCATCCAGAATGTATAATTATTATAAATCAATAAGAAAAAAGCAATAGAAAAATATGTAAAAGGGTTGAATAGCTCACTTCTCAAGAGTGGAAATGTGATAGACAATAAATGTATGGACCGTCATCAGGCTCATGGTGATCAAGGACATGTAAATTAAAACCAAAATGATATCCATTTGATACCCACCATATTGGCAAACATTAAAAAGTCCAGTTAAGAATGGTGATGGTGGTGATGTAAAACAAAGGGAGGTCTCATGAACTACTGGTAGGAGCAGAGGTTGGTACAATCTCTTTGGAAAACAGTTTGTCATTCATTGTAGAACAGACAAAGTGTATACCCCAAATCCTGTTAGGGAAATTCCAAAGGAAACCAGGAACCTTCTATAAGTCCACTGGGATACATGAACCACAGTGTCCCTATAAGCCTGCTTGTAATAATAATTGGAAACAACCCAAGAATCCATCTACATTAGATTAGATAAGCCAGTTTTAGCATATTCACATAATGGAAATATAGACAATGGTGAATGAAACTCACAAATTTAATATTGAGCCAAAGAAATAAATATCAGGAAGACATATACAATATGGTTTCATTTATTTAGATTTCAAAAGCAGGCAAAGACAAATAATATGTTGTTCGGAGATTATGCAAAAGTGTTCCAAAATAGGAATAAAAGCAAGGGACTGATGATTTCAAAGCCAAGATAGTGATTACTTCTCAGGGGGAAGAAGAGAGATGGGGTCAAGGAGGGATGCTCAGGTGTTTAAAAAAATCTGGCCATGTTCTTTTCTCCATCATGAAAGCTATTTCTTTATTTGCTATGTATATTCATTTTAAACATTCTCTGTACCTATGATGTATCTTCCAATTCAAATGTGTTTTAAATGCTGTGACACAAAGAGGATAAACGCATATGAAGCCACAGTTTCCCACCTGCCAGCAGTGTGCTGTTGGAGCAATGTTTACCAGCACTGAGAAACATGCTGCCCTCTGACTGCTCCTTGCAGAGGATGCTCCGTTTCCTCTTGTGAGGTGACTGAGAGTTCACTTTTGGTACAGTGGGTTTCGGTATTCCCCAGGTTTTTCTTCCTGTGCCAAATGCTCTCTGTTGGTTAGTTATTGTTGATGAATATCTGTACCTCATCCTGTCTCTCTCTAAGATGAGTCTCCTGTGAGTCTTCTCCATTCAAGAGATAGAGTTTAAGATTCCACCCTTTCAGAGTAGGCTGGACTCAATGACCTGCTAGTAAACAGAAAGTTGTAGAGGTGACAGTGGGTGACTTCTCAGATTACATGGTAAAAGGCATGGTGACCTTCTCCTTGCCTTCTCCCTTGGATAACTCATTCTGGGGAAAGCCAGCAGCCATGTCAGGAGGACACTCAAGCAGCCCAGTGGTAGGGCCATGACGGACTGAGACCTCCTGCTGATAGCCAATCCTCCAGCCCCAGTCAAGCCTTCAGATGACCTCATTCATGGTCAACATTTTGACTGAAATCTCACGAGCGACCCTGAGCCAGAACCCCCCAACTAAGCTGCTTCTGAATTCCAGACCCACAGAAACTGTGAGGTAATAAATGTTTGTTGTTCTAAGCCACTACGTTTTGGGCAAATTGATTACACTGCAATAGATAAAGAATACAACTTGCTTTCTCAACCTTGCTGCCTGTGAGTTCTTCCCGACCTACCATATTGCTTTAGACTTTAAGAATGGCTAAGCCGATATAGCCTGGGTTGACCTCAGATCTGGATATCCCTCTGATTCTGAAATATCTTGGGCTGATTCTTGTCATTCCGTTGACAAATTATGTTTCAACTCTCAGGTTTTCTGAGGCTGAAGGATATTGCTTAAAGAAATACTTTTCCCGCAGATGTAAAAGGGGTATTATAAGCACCTAGGACCCTAAAATTCTGGGTTTTGTGAATTGTAGTTGAAATAGTGTGGGTTTCCAAACCCCATGGGCATGCATTGAGTCCTACCATTTGCTGGCTGTTTGAACTTGGTTATGGCATTTAGCTTCTCAGAAGTTCTCTTTCCTTCTCTGTTGGTCAAATAATAGTTACTTAGAATTAAGTCTGGCTATGGAAGAAGAAAAACAATGGTTTTATCAAAGTAGAAGTTTGCATCTCTTCCATGTCAAAGTCCAAAGGTAAATAGGTGGTCTAGGGCAGATGTGGCATCCGTGATGTCAGGAAATCCAGGATCTTTGTCTCTTGTTGTTCCACTATGTGTGGTTATTCTGATCAAAGGTTGATGCGCTAACTCCAAAATATTCACGGCAAAGCAAAAGTTGGACCTGGACTATGTGTCAGCTAGGGTTCTACCAGAAAAACAGAACTGGTAGAATATGAATGTCTGTATGCTCCTATGTGTGTATTAATGTATGTATGTAGGTACAAATGTGTGTGTGTATTTGTTTCAAGGAATTGGCTTCTGCCATTGTGGCATCTGGCTGGTGAGGCTGAAATCTGGTGGGCAAATCAGCTGGATGGAAAGTCTCAGTCCAGAGTGGACACTGAAGTCCACAGGCAGAATTTTTTCTTCCCTCAATTTGCTCCTAAAATCTTTTAACTGATTGGATGAGACCCACCCAGATTATTAAAAGATAATCTCCTTTACTTAAAGTGAACAGATTATGGATGTTGACCACATCTACAAACAGCTTAGAGTAACACCTAGATTAATGTTTGAATAACTGCCAAGAGCACATGAAACTGCCCATCTCAGGCTACAAGTCCAGTCTAGGACTGATTTCCCACCAGTCGGTCTCCTGCAAAGCTCCATGAAAAACAGCTACAGCTGAGTGCTGGAGGCGGCAAATCAGGTCCCTTCTGCCACATCATAGGAACTGCATCTCCAAGGCTTGGACTTTGAGCCCTGGTTCTCCAGAAAAGAGACCGGTGCTCCCCAGGCATGAATCTGAAGCTGCTGGGACAGGGCTCGAGAGAAAGTCTGACCACCCCTACTGCTGTTGGATCCCGGCTGCTGTCTTGCTGGAAGAGGCAAGCTTAGACCCCTCTAAGGGTAGGGCCCTCTTCTGCAGCCTGATGTCAGGCCCTGCTAGCCCTGTGTGCCCTGGTAGCCACAGAACAATGTGTCCACAGGTGACCCATGCGCCCACTTCTGCTTCTGACTCCTTGAGTTTTCTCTAATTAATGCTTCCCAGTAGGTCGTGTGTGTGTGTGTGTGTGTGTGTGTGTGTGTGTGTGTGAGTGAGAGAGAGAGAGAGAGAGAGAGAGAGAGATCAGGCCATGCGTCTCTGGCTGAGTAACATCTGCAATCCAGCTCGCGCCAGTGAGGGAAGGATAAAGAAGAGAGACAAAAAGCACGTGACGAAGCGTGCTTACTTCCCACTGATAGCACGTAGCAGCAGGGAGTCTGAAGAATGCATGCACTGCTCACTCACATAGAGACTGAGTGAGAGAGGAGACTGGGTAACTATTAGCTTTTCCCAGCAGGGCCGCCACCAGCACACAGGAAAGGAGCATGCTCTGGACCGACAAGCCACGTGGGTGAACGATTCTCAGCAATGTGGCCCTGTCTCTAGGCAACACATCCCTGAGCCAGGGCGCAGGTCTTGGTGATGGGAGCATGGGCTCCGCCGTCAGCCTCCACCCGCCCCTCAGCCGTGTACCTTTCTGCTCAGAACAGTCTGTTCTTTCTGCTGACCTGGGTGATTTTTTTGATGAATGTAAATGCGTCAAGGTCTTTTCAGAAACTGGGACAGACATGGGGGTAAGTGCTGGCAATCCTTTGTAACAAGTGTATGCCCTGTGCTCCCAGCTGGGGATAGAGTGCCATTTGATGGCAGAATCCCGCATCTCTTTTTGGAGGTCAGAAGCACTGTCTCCTGTACAGGTGCCTACAGTAACAGTCCTCCAGGGGCTCTGAACTTGAGACTTCGTGAAGATGCTGAGAGGGTCTGATGACCATGACCGCAGCCACGCGTTTTAAGGAGAGCCGAACACTGCATACTTTATCCTTTATATTTTCATATCTAGTTGGCATGTGAGGGATACAAACTGAGAACGTTCAGTTTTCAGTTCCTTCTCACAAGGGAGCTGCAGGGGACTTTCGATTGTGGAAGCTTCCTATCATGCTGAGAATAAAACTAAACTCCTCACCAGGTCTGCAGACTCTGCAAGGTTTGCCCCTGCCACCTTCTCTAGTTTCATGGCTCAGTTCTACCCTTGTTCTCCTTCTCTCTCAAACCCATGGCCTTTTCCGAGTTCAGGCCTTTGCACTAGCAGCTCCCGCTGCATGGGGCACTCTTTCTCCAGATCTTCATGCAGCAGCCTTCTTCTTGTCCTCTGGGTCTCAGCAGGGCCGTCTCTGACCACATCTAACTCAGCCTTCTGCACAATCCCACATCCGCAGGGCTACTTTCGTCAAGGCCCTTGGCACTGGCCTTCTCCTCTCTTACATATTTGTTTTTCATCATCATTGCTGTTGAAACCTCCATGAAGGAGTGTCCTGGCACCTGGCAGGTTGACGCAGTAAGGATGTTTTTATTTGTCAATGAGACAGATTTGGAAAGTTCAGAGCTAGACTTCAAGCAGAGATGCCTCCAGGGGCTTCATGACTTGGTTTAACTCCATCTCTCAGCTTTATTTTCTCTCTGTAGCCTTTGGTTTTGGGTGGGCTTGTGTCATATCAACATAGTCGCCACAACAAAACTCCAGGTAAAGGCTTACAGAAGATCTCTCAACATCAGTACCATCGACGTTTGGGGCCAAACGATTGTTGTGAGGCTGCTGTCCTGTGCCTTGTAGGATGTTCAGCAGTATCCCAGGCCTTTACCTACCATTTTGCCAGCATCCTGGATGCATAACAATACGAAAGGTATCCAGACATTCCCAAATATCCCATGAGGAGTAAAATCACCACTGGTTGGGAACCACCAACTACTCCATGGCCTTTCAACCACTCCAACAGAAAAGCACTTGTTTTTCCCAGTAGTTCAAAGAGGAGACCTGGAATTAAGTGTCACTCCTGGACTTTGGTCACATGCCCTTCCCTGAACCCATCACTATAGCCAAAGAAATAAAATGCACTGATTGGCCAGCCTGAGTCATGTACCCTAGAGCTAGAGTTGGTTCAGTCACAGCCAAACCTTTGATGGTTAGGGAGGAGCTGTCACCCAAAGGAAAATGAGGGAATTGTGACCAAACGGGAAAAATTTTCCCGCTAGTCTGAAGGAAGTCTCTTTGGAGGAGTCCACATTGTTCTTTTCATACATGCAGGGGTCTGCGCTGGGCCCACTTCACGCCAATGTCATGGTAGTCTTCACGCTCTAAGAAAGTGCAGATGATTTTAGTATTTTAATCCATAAAGCAGAGATCCTTAACTGGGGCTGGTAATGCTTTAAATTGCATAGCAAAATTTTTTGCATTGGGGAATTTTTCTGGTGAGATGGCCCATTGCTTTCATCAGATCCCCAAAGTTTACTATCACCCTAAAATATTAAAAACAACTGCTCTAGAGATTGACCTTGTTTCAAGCCTTTTAATGGTGAATCAAGTACAAACCTAGGAAGAGCTATTTGTGCTTTATTGAATGACCCTAGACACATACCCAAATCTGTTGGTTTGGGCCCAAATAACACTCCTTTTATGTTCCACTGACTATGCATTTGTAGATAATGGAATTACTAGTTTAGATAAATCCAAATGTTCTTTGTGAGTTTATTAATCAAGGTTCCTAAATTTCTCTAATGAAGCCAAGAAATTAAAACTAGATGATGCTAACCTTAATGTTTATGACTCTGTCCTCGTCAGGAGAGCCTAAAGATGTGATTTCGTGCAGAGAGCACCAGTTAGGAAGATAATGAGCATTTGCGATCCTGCTCCTGTTCTGAAAGGCTAGATAAATCCAGGCAGTGAGTGGTCCCAGCAGTAGCAAGCATCAAGTCAACAAAACTTCCTTTTGAGAAACAGCCTTGTAGCACCTTCCATGAAATGAAGATCATGGTGGGGTCAGATGCCATCATGCTACTTGTTTGCATTATGATTTTGAACTCATGTGGCCACTTGGTCCTGCTCTATGATGTCTTTGACGCCATACGGCAAGTGTTTTACGCATGGACCTGGTTGGATTCATAGGGTTCCCTGATACACTGTGAGTGGATTGGGGTAAAATCAATGTCTGCCCTTTACATGGTCACTAGAAGGACCAGTTCTGTGCCTCCTTCTCTGAGGAAGACCTCTGGCATCTCTTTACTGGTGCTATAATTATCACCATAATCTCTGTGTATATCTGAAGTCTTGAATCAAAGTGAGTTTAAGTAATTTTCCCAAGACAACCATGCCAAAGTCCCTGCCACTGGGTCATATGGCTTTGCTTCTTCTTCCCCAGCCTCGCAAGGTATTCCTTTGTCTTCTCTCTCCCCTCTTTCTTTAATCCCCCACTCCATCCATTTCCTTGTTCCTCTCCTATTCCAGAAAAAAATGTCAGGGATAGAGTAGAGATATGTGAACATACAGAGTTCCTTTTCTACCCAATAACTCCAAGAATCAGACATACTTTTCCTAATATTTCCTGAGCATTCCAGCCATCTTAGCAGGGGTGGAACTGTCGAGGGACTTGAGCTCCCAGTGATGATGAAAGCAGCTGTGATGGAGTTACCTCGTGGAGATGCAGAAGGGAAGGAAGTGAAGGGCAACCTTCTCATCTTAGGAGGATTGCTCTGATGGTTTGTCAGAGAATGGTCAGGGTGGGAGAAGAAACTGGCTGCAGGGTGACTGGAGCAGCTCGTGAGTCTGAAGGATGATTAACTCTCTTGGAGTGTTGGACAGAAGTGGAGCCAACTGTCCTTAGGGCAGGGCCTGCTGATGGGTGCTCTGGCCAGATTGTTGGGAGATAATGATGAACTTAAGGGCAAGAAACGTTGACCCAGAAGAAGAGGAGTCTTGAACAAATTGCATGCCTTTAATGCAAGATAAAACCTCTCTGGTGATGAAAGCAATCTAGAGGTAGAAGCTGGGTCAAGGCTGGGCCACATTGCCAAATTGTAGCTGGGTGAGATGAAGCTCCATTTAGGTTGAAATGAGGAAGGATGACCAGGACTTGAGCCAGGAAAGGGAAAATCTATTTGTCATTGGTGGTAGAGACTTAAATCTTGGGGTCCATGAACTAGTCCACCATGAGTGAACCCAGTGAAATCCTTTCAAGTAGAGGATGGTGACTGGGGATGTGAGTGATGGGAGGGTAAGCCTTCTAGATAAGGAAGGGCAGGGTCCTGGAGATGAGCCCAGGCAGGCTGGTGAATCGTAGGCTGCCCACCTCCCCAGTGGGCTGTCTCACCCTCCTGGTTTTTACACACATGCTCCCTCTCCCTGAAGTGCTTCCCCCACATCACCACCTGATCGGTGCTCACTCGTCCTTCAAGAACCATCTCAGATCTCCATCTTTCACATTTTTGAGCACCCCAGGTCCAGTCCTCAGAACTCTTCTTTGGTTGATCCCACACAGTCTCATGTCTTTGAGGACTATCTCTGTGTTCTTAGGCTGTAAATGCAAAAAGATGACTCCCAAGTTGTAATTAGTTGACATCTTCCATGGGCTCCAATCTCTACTTGGCTGCCTAATGACCTCAAACTTAACATGTCCCCAAACAAAATCAAACTCTGTCTCACATGCCATATGTCAAATTGAAATCTGATTGGCTCGACTTTACAGAAAATGTACAAAAATAAGCTCACTTCACATTACTTCCACCAATACCTCTGCAATGTCATACCTTAACAAGCCCTGTATCAGTCAGCTCCGCTGATTAACAAACATCCCCAAACCTCAGAAGCTTTTGACAACAATTTATTTCTCATTCATGCTTCACGTTAGTGCCTGTGTTCAGTTCTTGCAGCTTTGCTCTGTGTTTTCTAGTTCAATGACCTGGGCTGAAGGACAATCCTCTACTTCTTCCTATTTGGGATGTCTGTTCTTTTAGAAGAGGGAAAAAAGTAAGAGCCAGTCAGGCAAAGGCCCCTTAAACTTCTACTCATATGAGTTTACTGCCCAAGGCCCCTTGAGCCAAAACAAGTCACACGGTCAAGTGTACAGTCAACAGGGTGGGGGAGTTTATTCTGCCAGGGGAAGGCAGGTAAGCCCAGGATGCAAACTCCTGGGAGAGTAAAGGGACAGTAAGACAATCTACCATCTCTCCTAACTTGTCTCCCTATTTCTATTCTCTCCACCTACTCTGCAATTCCATTCTTAATTTGGCAGTTAGAAAATTCCTTTTAAAACCTTAATCCAATCATATTGCTCTTCTGTTCAAATCTTCCAATGGTGCCTGGCCCACTGGGAGCAAAAGTAAAAACCAGCATCCTCATAGTGACCAACAATGCCCTGTAGAATCTGACTGCCAGCCTCTGACCACCTATGAGACTTCATCACCCACTACCCCCTTCATTCACTCCACTCCAGGGATACTGACCACCTTGCTGGTCCTCAAAACCCATCCTGGCCTCAGGGCCTCTGCACTTGCTGTTCTCTCTGCCTGAATATCTTCAAGGCTCACATCCCTCACTTCCTTCAGGGCTCTTCTCAAATACCACCGCCTTCAGGTCCACCCTGCTGAAACCTGCACCCCCCGCCCCCCGGGAGGCACCTCTCCTCATAACCTGCTTCATTATGTCCTCCATCGCACCTGTCACCTCCACTACATTTACTTGTTTGTATGTTTACTGTGTCTTCCTCACCAGAAGGGAAGCTGTCTAGGGAAGGGACTCGGTCTTGCTTGCAGTTCACACCTGATGGGATGGTCAGAGCAAGTTTTAGACACGCCCCCACCCTTGATTTATTCTCATGTTTAATTCATTTTATCTTAACTTTTGCATAAGTAACATGATCTCATGACTCAAATGTTTGAAAATATAAAACAGCACACAGCAAAAAGCCTTATTTCTCACCCTATCCTCCCCCATCCCAGGCTCCCCTCAACATATAACAACTATTGTTCAATTGTGTATCTTTTATAGTTTTTAAAATGCATATGCAAGACAACATGAATATAAACTCTTGCCTGGGACTTCCCTAGTGGTCCAGTGGTTAAGACTCCGTGCTTCCAATGCAGGGAGTGCAGGTTCTATCCCTGGTTGGGGAACTGGGATCCCACATGCCTCGTGTCCAAAAAACCAACAAAAAAACCCAACAAATAAACCTCCTGCCTTCTTCACTTTCTATTTGAAAGATGGCAGGAGAGGTACCTGCTGGGTATCTTGCTTTTTCCACTTAAAAAGGTACCCAGGAGACTTTCCCCATCTATTCAGAGAAAGCTTCCTGGTTCATTTTTCATAGCTGACTGGTTTTCTGTTGCTTAGATGTGCCATTTTTATTTGACTTGTCTCCTATCGAAGGGATTTGGCGTTGCTTTCAAGCCACTGGTTATGCAAATAACACTGAAGGGAGTAATCACGGACACATGAAGGAGAATTGACAGAAGCCAGAGGTGGCCAACTGATTCATTTAAAAGGAACAGTTTTTAAAATATTAAGAATATCGATTTCTGCCCTAGATGCAAATAAAATCACCCCAGAGCATCTAAAAATTACTGATGTCAAGACGTAACTTCCAAAAATTAAGATTTCATTCATCCGCAGTGGGGCCCAGGGGTTGGCCCTTTGAAAAGGTTTTCCTTTTGAATTTTATTGAAGTATAGTTGATTTACAATGTTTTGTTACTTTCTGCTGTACAGCAAAATGACTCAGTTATACGTATATATTAGAATATATATGTATTTATCCTATATGAATAAGAATTTAAAAATGCAGCCAGGGCTGGGAACCATGAGTGTGGGGTGGGGGAATGCTTGGAAAGGATGATACTATTTTCAGGGGAGAGAGAGGAGAGGTTTGGGACAGCTGCCCGCTGCCAGGGACTTTGGCGAGGTAAGTTGGTAAAGCTTGTTGGTTGGCTGGTTTCAGTAAATTTAGCTTGTGTGTATTCTGTGGCTCTGCGTCCCCACCTACCTTCAAATGACAATCAGTAAAGGCGCACATTACTTTTCAAAGAGTACGGATTCAACTCTGGGTCTTTTGGACAGATTACCATGTAGGATGGCCCTAAAAGAAGCCACTTTTATTCAGATAAACACATGTTGTTGACTCATCTGGTCTCCATCATGAGGCACACGGTATCAGAATCTTCATTTTGTGGATGAGGAAGCTGCAGCTCAGAGACGTTAAGTGGTCTGCCCGAGGTCACACAGCTCAGAAGTAGGAGATTCACACCCAGGTTGGAAAGCCGAGGTTTCCTGCCAGAAGGGAGCCGATTGCTTTTCCTGCAGCTGTCAGGACTTGCAGACTTTTGCCACTTTCTGTTTGTTTGTTCATTTTCCTTCATCTTTTCTAAATCCTCTTTCCCTGGCCTCTTGTAACTTATTTCACATCGGCTCCAGCAGGCTAAACCTTGTGTCTTGTGAAGCGCAGATCATTACTCACTTTCTTTTTTCTTTCTGAGGAAGAGGCTGTGAGCCTCTAAGTCATGTTACCAGCCCCCGATTCACCAACCCTCACCAGGAAGGTCTCTACAGCCTGGTGGGCTAGCAGCCCCTGATAGAGGGCAGGGGGTGGTGGTGTGTGACCCAACCCCCGCACCTTCCGTCACCCCGAGGAGGGCCAGCCAGACAGAGCATGTGAGTGTAAACCATTGGCCATCTCTCCCCCACCGGAAGATTCCCAGCTTGTTCCATTGTTCCCTCTCCTGGGGCGCCCAGACCTGCATCCTTATCTGGGGTTGGCAGAAAAGGAGACTTAAAAAAACAAAAACAAAAACAAAACAGGGGCAGGACCTTGATAAGGCAGCTTTGGCCACTAGGGGTCACGGGTTTAATATTTCTTCCCCACTCTGGAATCTGGCAAGATCTGGGGAAGCCAGTCTGCTGAAGCTGCCCCACAAGCCCGGCAGGGCCTGGAGGGAGATGGTGGCATTGAAGCTGTGGGCATACACTTCTTTTGAATGTCTGTGTCTGTGTGTGTGTCCCTGTATGTGTGTGTCTGTGTGTATGTCTGTGTGTGTCCCTGTGGGTGTATCTGTGGGTGTGCCCCTGTGTCTGTTTGTGTGTCCCCGTGTGTGTGCGACTATGTGTGTGTCTGTGTGTATGTCTGTGTGTCTGCATGTATCCCTGTGTGCATCTCTGTGTGCGTATCTGTGTCTGTGTGTGTCCCTGTGTGTACATGTCTGTGTGTCTGCATGTGTCTGTGTGTGTGTCTGTGTGTCTGTGTCCCTGTGTGTACATGTCTGTGTGTCTGCATGTGTCTCTGTGTGTGTCTGTGTGTCTGTGTCCCTGTGTGTACATGTCTGTGTGTCTGCATGTGTCTCTGTGTGTGTCTGTGTGTCTGTGTCCCTGTGTGTACATGTCTGTGTGTCTGCATGTGTCTCTGTGTGTGTCTGTGTGTATCTGTTCTGTTTGTATGTGTGTGTGTTTTGCGTGTTGCCATCTCAGAGCTCTACTTCCTTTGAAATATCTTTTCAGTTCATAGCAAAGGGGAGAAGATTGCAGTTGCTCCCCTCTTTAATGGAGGACCCCCCAAAGAAGACCCGAGGTTAGAAGTACTTCTAGAACGCACTGTGTTGTCACCAAGCCTAGGGACCCACGGGCAGAGAGGACCTCTGGGCCAGGCAGGAGGTGGCGGCACGTCTTGGTAGATTGATGTGAAAGCGCGGGGACGACTCCCATCCATCCACTAGGTGGCGCTAGAGCTGCACGCACGGCCACTGCGGTCGGGGACCCAAGACCCAGTTCCTACCTCACCATTTGCCTTCTTAACTTTGATCATTTTCTTTTTCAGGCATCATTCATCTCTCCAGAATAAGTTAGAGGTCAGTTGCGAGGTTACCTCCAGCGTGCTGCGGGCTGGCTCCCCCGTGAGCCTGGGCAGGGCTTGGAGAGAGATCTTGGGACTGAATCTGTGGGCACACACTTCTCTTTTTAAAACTCCCTGTGTGTGTGTATGTGTGTGTGTCTAGATTTTGTGGGCTGCAACCTCAGAGCTCTTCAAATGTCCTTTCAGTTCATCAGTTCATACTGATGGGGAGAACATTTAAGTAGGTCCCACAGAGAAGAGCCAGCGTTGGAAGATTTGGGTCAGCAGAGCTACTGATGGCCCTTGGGGTGTGGGGACATTCCAGTCAATGAACCCCGGAGCCTCCTGCAGATTCTTCCCTGGCCGTGACTTTCAAGACCCAGGTGTGGTCCTCTTGGGCGCATCTGAATCAGGCATGAGGGCTATGCGTCCCACGGCATCACGGGGTGGTGTCAGGTGCCAAAAACAGGGCCAGCGTGGCCAGGGGTGACCGCTGAGGGCTGAGGCCATGTTTCTGAATAAAAACAGAGAAAACTTCTCTGGCTCGTTGGTAAGAGCGCCAACTTGATCCCCTCTCCCCATTGTAACTGCTTGCGAGTCCTTCACAAAAGGCGGTGCGTTTGTAACTCAACAACACATGTCTGGGAGGGATGGTTTTGCTTTTTTCTTCCCTCCATCCGATGTCCTTAAGTTTAAAGATGTGTTTGGTGGTTGATGCACCAGGGAAACGGCATCCCTTTATAGTAAAACATCATTAAATTCAGGGCCAGAATCGCTGCCATTTTCACCAATAACCTGTTTCCGTATATTTGTGTCATGAGAGACTCATTTATTATTTCATCTCCTTTTTGGATAACGTTCATAAAAACGGCTCAGATCTAACAGGGAAAGTGTGTTCACGTGTATTCTTCATGGAGAAAACAACTGGCAGGACTCAGACTCTAAGTTGCCCTGAGATGCCCTGTTATTTTAACTTAATATCCAGTCAGTCTGTCATTTGTTCGTTCAAAAACCATGTAGCAGAAGAGATGGAGAAGGAAACCAACATGAGCAGAGCATTTCCGAGGGGCCAGGTGCTCACTCTACACAGGTATGGGGGGGGGAGCAGACGATGGGGCAGCCACTGCCTGGGGTGGGGCTCACAGGTGAGTGTGCATCTGAATCCCTGTGTCTGCGTGTTAATGATGTCCGTTCCCGATTGTGGCCCAGACCTAATCTGCTTATACTGCACACACTGCAGAAAACACTTGCCTGGTGGGTGAAATCATAGCCGGTGAGGTAAGTACTGCGAGGTGGGAGAATCGCCCTGAAACCAAGGATGGCGAACACCTAGCTCCTGGTCCATCATGGACCTGTCCTAAGTGCTTTAGGTATTAACTCATCTAATTCTACAACAGGCATTCTAGGTGCTTTCTGCAGTCAGCCTCGTTTTCCAGATGAGGGACTGAGGCACAGAGAGGTTAAGTAAGTTGCCCAAGGTCACACGACGGATGGGTGAGGGGAGGTGCAACCTTAACGCCAGCAGTCCAGCAGCAGAGTCCAGGATCTTAACTGCTATGCCACTGCCTCTGCTAAGATGTAAGAAGGAAGGCCCTTTGTGTTAAGAGGATAAAGATAATCCTCTTAGAGAATTAGAAGGTTTGAACTGATTTATAAATTTAGGAACTAGGGTGGCAGCTTGGAAGAGTCAGGTCAGAGAGCCAGTGAAACGAGAGAAATAGAAATGTTTAGATGTAAGAGAGGAAAAAACCAGAAATATGCAAGATTCTTAAAAAGAAATAATGAAGAACGTGTCTCAGGGAAGAAACCCTGCGGTTCTAATTAGAAAGTGCAGTTGAGGGAATGAAAAGACCCGCCAAACCCAGGAGGGACTCGAGTCAATACCGCTCTCGGCCAGCAGATGGCGCTGGAGCTTCCCAAAAGAGACCCAGCGCAACTCGTCCCTGCTTCTCACAGCAAGGCTCCCCCTCAAGTCTCCAGGCTCTTATTTTGTTTGTGCTGTTGCTTCAAAACAGAGGAAACCTTGATGGGATTCCCCAGGGTGGGAAGCATCCGGCTCTGCTGGTGTTAGCGAGACCACAGTCGGCTGGCCACAATCAAAGCCTTCTCAGCTTTGTGCAGATCTCCGAGGCCTTGGGGCCGGCCTAGGGCTCCCCTTTGAGTTGGACAAGGGCAATTTGATACAGGAATTAAGACAGAGAACTTAATCCTGGGGGGATTAGGAGATGTGAAGGATAGACCTTCGCTTTTAAATTATTGACAATATGTGCAACGTTCTAATAACAGCAAATATTGGGGTAATTTTCATGATTTCGTTTTCATCTTTAATTTGAACTGCGGCTTATTTTACGCATGTTGTCGACGTACATTGTTGCTAATTATATTTTTTTAAAAAAAGAGAATTTATTCCTATTGAGAAGCTATCAGGTGAGCAGTTCCAAAGTCCTAATCTTCTCCACAGTGACTCTACTGAAGAGGTTCTTGGTTTTTTTAGTCCCAATGCACAGGCCTCGAAATCAAGCCTCGGGGAGGTGAGATAACTTGCCAACCTGTGCACGGTGGCTCTGGGGTGGAAGCCTTGCTGCCGCTGCCAGCTCCCTTTCCACCGCGCCACCCTGCCTCGGAGGATGGCGGGGGGGCGGGCGGGGGGTGCCTGCCTGTGCGCGGAGCCGCTGGCTCTGAGTAGTAGATACATGCCAGGTGCTGCTTTGTTTTCTTAGTATTTGCTTTTCTCTTTAAGGTGGAAGCTAATCCGATTAATCAAGGGTTTCAATTAGACGCGTGCAGACTAACTCCAGGTTTTAAGGTACTTCCTGCTCCAAGTGGCTGTGTGACGAATCAGCTGTAATCTAGGTGGCTTAAATATCTCTTACAGGAAAGGGGACCGAGGCCTCCCCTTTTAGGAAGTGGGAAGCAAACATAAGAGGTCTTTGATTTCGGGGTTCTTAAATTCCCCACCCTCTGGTCCTACTTGACATCAACAAGGCTTACATGTGAAAAAAAGAAGAAAAAAAAAAAAAAGAAAAGATGTGTCCTGTGGCTGGACTGACCTTAAGAGGCCAGCTCTAGCTATTCTCAATCTCTCTCTCCCTCCCTCCTTCCTTCCTCCCTCCCTCCCTCCCTTCCTTCCTCCCCTCTTTTCCCCTCCGCTCCCCTCCCTTTTTCTTCTTTCCTTACCTTGGCGGGGGAGGGGGGGGAGTGGGGGGTGGGCGGGGCCGGTGCTGGGTGAGAACAATGTACAGAAGGCAGAGGAGGCAGAATCCAGAGCTTCTCAAATTCTAATGTGTGGGCTTCCCTGGTGGTGCAGTGGTTGAGAGTCCGCCTGCCGATGCAGGGGACACGGGTTCGTGCCCTGGTCCTGGAAGATCCCGCATGCCGCGGAGCGGCTGCGCCCGTGAGCCATGGCCGCTGAGCCTGTGCGTCCGGAGCCTGGGCTCCGCAACGGGAGAGGCCACAACAGTGAGAGGCCCGCGTACCGCAAAAAAAAAACAAAAAAATCTAATGTGCACACAACACAAATAAATCACTTCAGGACCTCGTAAAACTCCAGATCGTGGGTCTTGGGTGAGCCTGAGATTCTGCATTTCCAGGACGCTTCCAGAAGCCGCTGCTGGGTGATGCTCGGCACGGCAAGGCATGAAGAGGTGCCAAAGGGTAAAGTGAGTGCGCTGGCCGAGCCTCCTCGCCCTGACGACTGATCGTGACGAGATCCGGCCAGCGCAAAGCAGCACAGGGACGGCCGGGCCCCTGGGCCACCTCAGACCAGCTGCTCTGAAACCTGCGGCCTTGTGTCTTGACTTGGGGATCTTCTGAGCTCAACAGGCTCTCCTTGTGTCCTGGGGAGATGGACTAGGTGGGAAGGGAGAGCCGTAGAAGTGGCAGCATGTTGGTGGGGGTCCCCTGGCTAGATGGTGAGGGAGGCAGTAGGTGCCCCTTTCGGGCTGGACAGCAACTGAGCCGCCCCTGGGCTTCAAATTCCTCCAGTCTGAGAGAGTCGGACAACATTCCAGTTGTGAGATTAGCGTTTCACAAAATGTCGTGCAGTGGGAAGGGCAACCTCAGACTACATCTGAATTTTCAGGGGTGGGTCCTGGGCTCCTGACACACCGTCCAGGTGATTCTGACCTGCACTGAAGTTTGGGAACCAGCATCACCAAGGTTGCCTCTGGCTCTAAAATTTCTCTTTTCCCAGCCAGTCAAGCTCTCCTCCCTACGATGTCTCCAGAGGCTCACAGGAGGGGCTGCTGTACAGGAGGCTGGGGTTCATCCAGCCTCTTGCCTTCACTTTGGAGGAACTGAAGTCTGGAAGCATTAACTCCTGGTGGCCCAGCTGCCGAGCGTAGAGCCAGGACTAAGCCCAGGGGGGAGGGTCCCTCGTCTAAAGCTCCTCCCTCAGCCATGCCCTCTTTCCCTTCCCTCCACAATGCCCCACTTAGCTCCTTACTGCTTCTCTCTTGGGCTCTTGCTCTGGCCTGTCTCTTATCCCTGCATTTCTCACCCGACTCTTTAATCTGTTCTTCACACTGACAGCAGTCTACGCTTTCTCCCCAGATCCGTTATTTTCTCTGCTCTTACCCACACCTTTTCTGTGGTTCCCAGCCGCTACCAAAAAAAGGCCCCAACCCCTACCTTCTGAGGATCCTCTGTGTTTTGCCATCCACCATAGTCACCTGACATTCCATCCTACATCCAGGTGTGGAAGAAGAACGTCACCGTCCATATCAGTAAACAAAGGATGTCGCAGCCATCACGCTACTACAGCCGCCCCCTCGGTGAGCCCTGAGGGAACCCGGGAGGGAGACAAATGGGCTGCCCACTGCCCAGCTCTCAGCCACTGCAGCCGCCCCCAGCTGTGCACTGTGAGGGGATTCAGGACGGAGAAAAGCAGGATACTGGCCCTAGATGGTTAAGGTGCATATCAAAGGAGTGATTTCACTGAGCCCAGACTCTTGCATCTCCCCATACATAGAAAAGCGCTAAAGTCATTCACTTGAGATGTCTGGTTTTCTTTAATTAACAGTAATCTTTTGATGTTCTCACGACCTGGTTTTTGTTGCAAAAACTCCTGTATATCCTGGATCCTCCCTGACCTCTTCGGAGCAGTCCTTCAGCACGATCTGAGAGGCTGTTTCCCGGGCTTAAGTCCTCAGCAAGCCTGCTGAATAAAACATAATTCTCAACTTTTAGGTTGTACCTTTTTTTTCAGTCGACACAGGTAACTGCCATTTTAATCACTCAATTTTTCTCATTTCTTACTTCCTCGGTTTGCTCAAACTTGGAAAATCATCTCCCTACATCCTTAAAAGCCCTTCATTTCTTCCTGTCAGAGTCCTTCCCATCCTTGTAGGCCAACAACAATATTCTCCCTCTCTGGGGACATCCCTGAAAAGTAACCACGCCCTCCCCTGACCTCCCATGGTGTTACTGATGTTGCTGTGTCCCTGGAAAGCTCTTTGCATTCAGGGTGGTGTCAGACTTCTGCAGGTATGGACCACATGTTGATAGGCTGAAGGAATGAACGAATTCTTGGACAAATGACCACGTATAAGTGACTGATCTGATATGTGAGCTTCATGATCTAGAAATTTAAGGTTTTCCACTGATTACTGAAGGTAGTTAGGTAGAATTTTTGAGTCTTTAACCCAAAATGCAAAATCAAGTTTAACACAACTTCAGTTTATCCTTCCCCAAATAGATAGAGGGTAACAGACACGATACTGCAAAGGGTAACCACAAAGATACACTGGAGAGAAAGAACTAATTCTGATGGTCAAACAACCCAAATTATCTGCTTTTTAGAAATGTTATTATTATTTATTGGGTTGATTCAGAGCTGTGGAAACTGTTCGTGTAAACAGACAGGGTGGGCGGTTCCCAAAGAAAGAGAATCAGGCATGGCTTTCTTGACAGGAGAGAAGCCATTTTTGGCCTAAGCCGTTTTGTGATCTAAGCCTGGCCACAATGCTTGCCTTGAACAGGTCTCAGTACTCAGTGATCTTAAGGGAATAAAGGAATGCAGGAACAGAGAAAAGGCAGTCAAACAATAGTACAATGACAAAACAGAGTCCTATTCCCCTCAAGGGATATGCATAATAATATGTCTTTGAGTTCTGCAGGAACTAAGGCCCCCATCCAGGTAGAGAATGGAAGGATGTTGACCCTCCTGATTTCAATCAACTAAAGCTTGGACTCTATCAACTTTTGCTCCAAGTCAACTTGAATTCTCCTCTGCTCAAGCCCGTTCATGAATATGCAGGTATCCTTAGCTTAAAGCTTCCCCAATTTTGCTGTTTGGGTAGACACTGCTTTGGAGAAGATCCCTGGTGGCTCCTTATTTGCTGCAAGTGATAATAAATCCTTCTCTCGATCTTTGGCTTGGTTGTGTCTATTGGCTTGATACCCACCAAAATAACCCCACTTTCGGGTAACATTTATGCAGTTATACTACGGGCTGTAACTGTCTAAAATCATCTTCCAAGTCAAGTCAAAGAGTTTAGACTTTGGTAAACGTGTAATAGACTTACACTAAAAGGGCATGAAGATTGGTCCTTTGAGGTTCACAATGGGTAGATGTCAGAGACCTGAGCTACATCTTCTCTGGGGAGTGTGGACCACAAATCAGATGAAGTAGATTCTCTCATTCCATTCCAAAGTCTAGCCAGGGTCCAGATATCAGAACCTTCCCTCCTTTCACTTAAGTAACTAAACGCATGCTCCAGCTATGGAATTTCCCTGGTAACTGACACAGAAGATGTTTTTCTGCCTTCCGCCTTCTCAATCAATTGTACATCCTGCCCACGTCCCCAGGTAATTTGTAAACACTGCTCCACTTTGCTTCCTGTAACTACAGCCAGCGACGTGCGGGACAGTGGAGAGAGTCATAATTTCTGAAACTGTCCATGAGCAATTTTCTTACTTAAACCATGTCTCTCTGACCCTCCTCTCAGAAAACCACCCAAGCTGAGATGTGTGTTCTTAACAAACCTCAGTCAAATATCTTGGCTGGTTTGCCATTTTCTTTCAGCAGATTCCAGGAAACAGGGATGCAGGGGTGCCTTACGAAGCCCCAGTTTGTGAGATTCCAGACACAATCCTCCCATCCTGAAGAAGGGTAGCTGGGGGTCAGGTGCCTTTTGTTGTTGTTGTTTCCTCTTCCTAGTACACACAAAAGTATGAGTTTACTTTTTTGTGTGTTTGTTTTTCTCTTAAGAAAACTATTGTCTTTTTTAAAAAAACATGCTAACATGAGTTTTTCTTCTCTCAGTGCAGATGGTGATAATTACTGGGAAAATTAGCTACTTATTTCTAATGCAAACAGTGATAGACTCTCAAGGCATCTTAGCAAAGACACCGTGCTATTCCCTGTGGGTTGCTGGTGCCTTGGGCTGCAGAGAAGGGGGTGAGACCTGTCTGTAAAAGTCTCCCTCCCCCACAAAGTCCTGCCCCCAAATCAGGCATGATTGTGCCCCACAAAGGTTCATAAGCAGAGATATTTCCCTCCCAGGATCTGGGGTATCTAGGTATCCTCTTACCTCCAAACCATCAGACTGTGAAATCAGAGTCTAAGGGATTCAACCGCCCCATTTCCTGTCCTACCCTTGGGGTGAGAGGTCGCCAGTGTCCTGAGTGGCTATAAAGTGTATGGTTCAGTTGCCCGCTTTGTAATCACCCCATGAGCGGCCACAGCACATGGGACCCACTGCCTTCCAAGACAGATTGTATTTTGGGAGGCCTCAGTGAAGAAAGCTCCTGAGTGAGACGAGACACCACTCCTGCCTCCATCTCAAGAAAAGACTCCTCAGGGGTCCCAGGAAGTGATGACATTTTTTCCTTGGAACCAACCTTGAGGAAAGAGAAGGATTCGTTGCAAAGAGGATTGCTGCATCCATTATTCACATTAAAAAACTACCTTTCAGTTTCCAAGACTGTCTTCAGATAAACTCCTTGCCCTCTGCCCTCTCCACTTGCTCTCACTAAGCAAACTTCTATGTGGGGCTTCCTTTTCATGCAAGGAAGCAAATGGCTGAACAGGAAAAAACTTTTTTTTTTTTTGCAATACTCGGGCCTCTCACTGTTGTGGCCTCTCCCGTTGCAAAGCACAGGCTCCGGACGCACAGGCTCAGCGGCCATGGCTCACAGGCCCAGCCGCTCTGCGGCATGTGGGATCTTCCCGGACCGGGGCATGAACCCATGTACCCTGCATCTGCAGGCGGACTCTCAACCACTGCGTCACCAGGGAAGCCCTACAAAACATTTTTGAGATGATGAGGATCCCTGTCTGAGAAGACATCTCAGCACTGTCTGCATGGCTCATGACCACTATCCTTGCAAGACAGGGCACAGGATGAAAAGACTAAGGACAGGAGGCAATTGGAGGGGATTCCTATGGTTCTAGGGACTGAAGCTCTGAAATGAGCAACAATTCGAGGGCTCATCTACTATGATCACCACCAGAGATAATAGTTGCTACCATTGCTCGGCCACTGCATGTCAGGCTCTGGGTGCTCTGCATCTTACGTATATATTACCTCATTGCATTCTCCCAGTAACCATATTACACAGATAGAAAAACTGAGCTTTAGGAAGATTAACGAATTGTGCAAAGGCATAATCTCAACACTCACAAATGATGGGGCTTGGAATATATGCTGAAGCCCTGACCCAGCAAGGTGACTGTCTGCAGAAATACGGCCTTTGAGGAGGTAATTAAGGTTAAATGAGGTGTAAGCGTAGAGCCATAATCTGATAGGACTTGTGTCCTCACGAGAAGAGGAAAAGACAACAGAGATCTTCTTCTTTCCTTGATGCACACAGAGAATAGTCCACGTGGAGGCACATGGAGAAGGCAGCCATCTACAGGCCAGAAAGAGAGACCTCACCAGAAACCAAACCATGAAGGCTCCTTGATCTTGGCTTTTAGCCTCCAGCACTGTAAGAAAATAAATATTTGTTTTTTAAGCCTTCCAGTCTTTGGTGTTTTGTCATGGCTGGCTGAGCAGACTAATACAGCATCTGATTTAAAAATCTATGCTCTTAACCATCCCCCATACTCACCTGTCCTCATGGTAGATGCTTTCATGCTTGATAGGATGATTTGGTGCTAATTTCCAGGGTTGAGGAGGGATGGGGGACTTGCTGGCCTCTGCAAAGAGACTTTAAGGGAGGTAGTGGCCTTTTCCCCTGTGTGTGTAGTAGGTATGCCATGTTAACAAATGAATGTGCCAGATGGATCAGAACCAAGCAGAAGGAGCTGCAGTCCTGTGGGAGGATAGAACCATTTCTCCTTCCAAGAATTCAATACAACCAAATACGTCTCCAAGGTGCCTTAGTGCTCTGTAGGTCCAGGTGGACTCACGCTGTTCTCAGCCTCTTGCCCCAGCCCTGAAACACCACAACCCTGGTTCTCTTCCAGTGCCCCACATCTCAGTGACTGGTACCCCCTTTCTCACTTCCACCCCAGCACTATCCCTGAGACTGTCTCCCTCATGTCCTTATGACCAATTTACAACTGAATTCTGTCTTGCCTTTTAATCTCCCACACTTCTGCAAAATGCATCCACTTCTCCCCAGCTTCATTGCTACCACCTAACTTAGATTACTGAAATAACTGTCCATCTGGTCTACCTCTCTTATAGTATTGTGTCATTGTTAAGTGTGTGGCTTTGCAGCTAGACAGCATGGTTGGAATCCTGGTTATTTATTCTGTCTGTGTTTTCATTCCTTCATGGTTAAAATGAGGATCACAAGAGTACCTGTTTTATTGGGTGCCTGTACTTCATTTAAACTTACAAGTGTGCTAGGCACATAGTAGATTAATCAGTGCAAGCTGTCATTAATATTATCCACTCTGTCCTCCCTCCTGTCTGTCCTTCCCTCTGCAGCCAGAATAATCATCTGACTGCTCTACTTAGAGCCCATCCATGGCTCCTCATTGCACGTAGGTTAAAGATGATGGCCTTTAATTGACCTGCCAGGGATTGATCACCATGGCCCTCACCCGCCTCTGCAGACCTGTCTCATCCCTCACTCCCCAGACTCTCCAGGCTTCACACTCATGCTTCCAGGCCTTGTGCTCACTGATCTCCTTACCACGGGGGCTTGTTTGCACTTGCATTTTCTCAGATTTAGGAGTCTCCTTCCCTTCCTTTTTATTGACATAACTCCTACCCATCATACATTTCTCAGTTCAAGCATCACTTCCTTGGGGAGGCTTTCACTGACTGTTCTTACTTGGCTTATATCCTGTGGGAGGTTTTATTTGTTTGTGGGATGTTTTTAGTTAATGTTCACGACCCCGCATGTGAGTACCTTGAAGACAGGGACTAACATGGTGCTTGGTATATAACAGGTACTCAATTACCTGCTGCACGAGGGTTTACTGAGACATGTTCCCCCCTCCCATCACTTCTGGCCCCTAACTCTTCCCTGCAATCTCTCCACCAGCTGGGGGATTGAAGAGCAGAGTAGAAACTCTTCCTTTCAGGCTGTTGTTTTCAAGCTGCCACTGGCTTTCCAAGCTTTGGTTGGAGGGAAGAGAAGTGGTCACCAGCTGATGGAGTTTTATGGTTCCCCATACATGTTCACATTCATTATCTTAATAGACCCTCATGATGAATCAACTCTCATGTAGGATCATTAGTCTCCCCATTTGCCAGTGTGCAAACAGGGTCCCTGTGAAATTGATTTATCCAAGATCATACAGCTAGTGACTGACAGAGCTCAGACGAGAATGTGGCCCTAGGAACCTAACTCCTGTATCCTTTCCACTGTGCCCCAGAGTCTGACTGCTGCAGAAAGCCAGACAAGGAAAGGTGATGACAGTACAAAAGAAAGCAGATTTGTCTTTTGCCCTTTCATTCTCCTCTTTGTCTTGGAGAATTTCATCTGTTCTATTTCCTAGTTGTCACAAGTTGGGTTCCCTGGGAATGGACTCTGAAATGGAGTTTAAAGTACAGGATGTTTATTAAAGAGTGCCCTTGAGATTGACACCCGTGGAAGGGAGGAGAAGGAAAACATGAGTGGGATGAGGAGAGACAGTCTCAGCTGACCCTATGGGGACCTTGGGTGTTAAAATGGCCAAAATACTAGGCCTTTACACCCTCTCCTTGATCTGTCATTGGGCCACCTTGGTCAAGCAACTCTCTGCAACTGGGGCCATCCAAGAAGGAGCTGATAGCACTCCTGGCAGCTGGGGCAAGATGTCCTTCATTGGGGGAGTGTGGGCAGGCATCCCACACTCTACTAAGCTTGTCTATGGTTCCTGCTTTCTGTGCCTAACTTATGGCTCCTCCCTTGCCCCTACTCCTCCTGGATCGCTGAGCAGTCTGGAAAGAATTTTCCCAAATGAGTCTCTAGAGGTATATGGCCAAATGGTCAAGGGGTGGCTGTGTGTCTGAATGTGTGGGATTCTTCATCTGTGGTATCTGATGCTAGAGTGATCGTGGAGCCTAAGTAATCAAAAATAAAAAGTTAAGGTCAAAGGAACTTACTTGGCCTTTTCCACTAGAATTGTTCTTTTCCAACCTACAGTTTCTATTCCAGTAAGTTTAATTTCTACAAAACTGAATGATTACATAATGCATATCCTTGCAAAAGGCCCAGCAGTCATAGGATCTACATCCCACGGACCTTGCTTCTTTTCTGCACTATGTCCTACTCAGAGGGCTTCCCCACCTGCTTGAGTTCTATCAGGGCAGGCACAGCAGGTGTCCTGGACCTGAGAGGACACACAGAGGTCAGTGCATGCTCAAGGCCATGGTTCCAATTCACTGCAGATCCAGGAGGAAGACACGGGTCTCTCAACACACAGATCTTTTCACTCTTCTGGTTTTTAATAAGGTCAGTCACAAGGAGAATATCTTTTTGTAAGATGGTTTAATTTTGTGGCAAATATCTAGATTCTCTTTATTGTTCAGTTAGATTATTCAGGCTGTAAAACTTGAGATAATTTGCTTTCCTTTTGGGGTGAGAAGGGCAAGAGTCTATTTTTTGCCACATTGCTCCTGTGAACCTCAAGGTAGCCTGAAAGCGTCAACACCAGCAGAAGTTAGGGAACAGCTCAGTGGATGTTTATGTAATGTATTATCATTATAATAATATAAATAATTATAATAATAATTACCTTTATCGTCAGTATTTGCCCCTATGGAAAGATGGGTGGGCTCTAGTCTCAACTGAGTGAAGTTTTAAGTTGGCTCTGGTTTTTATTCCACTCCTCTCTGCTCTCCTGGGCTCCCAATCTGAAACACTGCCTATAAATCCATGCTACGGTCCATGGTTTTCAGACAGTTGGAAGATTATGTTGACTAGACTCGAAACTGATTTTCATTTTCAACAAGTAGACACAAGCTCCCATCAGCTCAGCAACCTGGCAGCCTCTGTGACTTGGGGCTGTTCTCTGTGTCCTTTCCTTTCATGTCAGCAGTCTCCTAATCTCTCCTGGAATCAGGGCTCAGTCTGTTGCTGTGGGACCCGCACCAGTAGACACCATTCAACCAAAGTGACCCTGAGGCGGACTCAGCATAAACATGGCCCCTCTTGAATCAAGCGTCCAGGATAAGGGAACCAACGCTGGGCTGAAAACCGCAAGCGGGTATTGTTTAAGTGCTATCACCTGCCCCTCAGCTCTTTCTGTAGCCCGGGGCTGGCAGGGCTGTGGAGTGCATGCCTGGTCCAGAACCACACAGAGGCCAACATCTTATCAACACTCAACAGCCAAGTAAACACTTGGTTCACTTACTTTTTCCTGGCTTTGCTCTGCTTGATAACAGAGGAAGTGTTCTGGGGAGAGAGGTTTACAGCAGTGTCAGCAGAAATAATTGCTCCAGTGTCAGTTGTGGTAGGTTTCTTGCTCCCTCCCGGGCTGTTTTCATGGATAGGAAAGGGCATTTCTCACCCAAGTCAATGGTGGCCTTTTGCATTGTGTGAAGTTTTGCATTTGACTTCATTGAGGTTGAGGACTATTTGATTGCTATGAAGTGGGAAAGACTGAACAAAACGATTGTCTCACAGTCCAAGTTATTGAGACTGTCAGAAGAAAGGGGCTGGTTCTTTAATCTTCACACAATCCCTGCCATTCTCAGAAGACCTACTTCACTCTAGTCTACTGTAATACTTTTGGGGCATTTGAGGTCAGCATCTCTGAAGCAAATGCAAGACCAAAACTCTGTAGTTGTAAATATGATTATAAATATGTTGATGACCATGTATTATAGTAGACAGCCTGGGTGCTTCAGAGACCTTTTAATCCTAAATTGTGGTTCTATTTTATGACTGTTTTGGGGAAGTGAGGAGGTTGAGGTGCAGAAGATGAAAAGGAATTTGCAAAGATGGTTGTGGAGGGGATGTTCCCTCCCTGCCAGCTTAGGAATTCCTGGGCTGAACCTTTCCCTATATTCCTGATCACAATTGGAGATCAACTGCAGAAGTAAGACAATAGAAGGGCTCCAATCCATGTCCTACAAGTGGGTGAGAGAGAGTGAGGCAGTTAATGAATAACATATTTAGAGACAGAACCTTGGTACTAAGGAGCTGAAGTTTTCTCCCTGGGCAAAGACCTGACAACATTTGCTCTTGGAGATATTCTGAGGCTGGCCTATAAGAAATTGGGGGGCAATTCAGGGAGAAAAACTTAGGATGAGTACAACTTCATCCTTTCATGAACCTAGTGGAAATGGACTCACCTAGTAGAGCGTGGGATTTTCTAATCCTTCTAGTCTACCTCACTATGATTAGAAAAGGGCCTTCATTTAGAAGCATTGGAGAGCATGAGTGCCTGGGATGAAAAGTAGTACAGGTGAGCTGGATAAGGGTGACCCTTATCCTGTTGGGGTGGTGATGAAGCCCTGCAAAGGACTCTTTACAAACTCTGAAAAGTTAGAGCAAAAGGGGTCATCATCAATGACTTCCTGTGTTTGATGGAGTAAAAATCTTGATAAAGGCCCTTTCCAGTCAGCGTGAGTGTTCATTCCATCAATGTTTGCTTAGCACTTACTAGGTGTCAGCAGTATGATCTGGGCATCACAGATAAAACAAGGAAGAAGACGGGGCTGTCCCTGCCCTCGCTGAGCTAAAGTGCCTTTCCCTGGAACAGAAGTTAATTGAAGACACGGCTGCCACAGACGATGGTGCACAGTTTTCTGGATCTACAGGCTTTATACCTTTTGGTGGAGAACATATGAGATCTGAGTGTGAGACTTTCCATGCTTAACTATTTGTATAACCTCAAGGATCAAGATACGGGGGTGAAGGCCTAACACACAACATTTCCATTTAAGCCTGCTGACCTCTGCAAGGCTGAGACACTTGACTTTGCTATATCAAGGAGATGAGAACTCTTGGTCACCCCAGGGACACCTCAGGCTCTACCAGGGGTATGTTTGGAGCCTCAGCGGTCACTGGCGATGACTTCACATCTGCTTTCACCTGGCGTTTGTTTCCTTTGGCCCTTGGTCTAAGCTCTGCCCACATGTGTCCTCTGGCTGAAATTCTGACCATCACAGGAGGAATGTTTCCTCGGAGGCAAAAACAGGGTTGTTGGTTAGCTAGCAGAGTGGGCTGGCGGCCCACTGGCAGAGATGCTGGCTGTGACTCAGAGGCACCAGGAGTGGGCAAGGAAAACCCTCCTTTATGAAAACCGATAGGGTCCTTGGGGAAAAGGAATGGAGACTTGTGGTGGGGAGTCTGCGACTTTGGGCAAAAATAGACCTGGAAGGAAAGCGAAGCCATAGCTGCCAGGAACCAGGTCTGCTGGGAACTGCTGGGGAAAGGGCCAGCCAGGAGCACCTGGCCAGGAAGCCAAGGACACGGCAGCCTCTGTGCTCCAAGGCTCCATAGGCTGGGCAAGGTGCGTAGTCACAGGGACTATGTGTTCCATATTCCTCCCTCAAAGAAGACAAGTTGTCTGGCAGCCCTACATGCTCTCTAAGGAAAACAGATCAAAGTACTGGAGTCTGGGGTCTGCCCCGAAAATCTCAATTATGTGGCTGTTATTTCTAGGGGGAGGTGATGCTTCTTGCCCACCCCGTGTGGAGGGATATCCATTACGTACTTTGGCCTCCTATTTGTCTTACTCGTTTCTTTATTTATTAAATTCTTGAGCATAGGGGAATGTATGAGTGGTACCCTTTCCTTCTGTTGATAGTTACACTGTATATTATTCACACACTATCTTAAAAGAAGGTTGAAAAATCTATCTACCCTTGTGCGTATTTATAAGTTATTATCTAAATGTTTTCATCATAAACTTGAAAAAGTCTACTTCTTGGTAATAAATAAGACAAACATATAATACTCTATAAGATGAAATTAGAAGATGATGATGGATGGCGATTAGAATAAATATGATGTGACTTGATAAAATAGCTTTAACTATTCTGTCGAATAAAACACACCAACTTTAGAATGAATCTCATAAAATTTTTATCTGCACTTTTTTCTTTTTTTTTGCGGTACGCGGGTCTCTCACTGTTGTGGCCTCTCCCATCGCGGAGCACAGGCTCCGGACGCGCAGGCTCAGCGGCCATGGCTCACGGGCCCAGCCGCTCCGCGGCATGTGGGATCTTCCCGGACCGGGGCATGAACCCACGTCCCCTGCATCGGCAGGCAGATTCTCAACCACTGCGCCACCTGGGAAGCCGTATCTGCACATTTTATATAATGTATCATGAAGAATTCGATAAGCTCACATTCTGTCTACATTTATAAGAACAAGTGACAATGACCTAAACTGCTTTGACTGTTCTATATTCAAAATATCACAATATAGGTCCAAATACACTATTTCTAATACCAAGCTTCACCAATTAACAGACCTATCTTTCAGGCAGGGAAAGACAGGAAGCCATATGGTTCCATGGCCTTTGTTTAATCAAAGAAATAAATACCTTTTTGTATGGTGCCATGGGTGTATTTCAGTTCAGGACGATGAGCCACAGTATATTAGAAGCGGGTGTGACACACGTTTTTCAAGGTGGGAAAAGGGCTATTCTGAATGTAGGCTCAGACTGACCAGTTTTAGGAAAGGGTACTGTCATAGGGACTTTGAAAATAGACTCCGAGAGCTGGATGTCGAAGTTTATCGGGGAGTGCTCTTGGGCTGCGTACATCTAAGGAGGTGAGGGAGGCAGAGCCAGCAGAGGGACGAACTGGCCTACAGCACAGCCACAGGTGGAGCCTCAGTTGATCTCCAGCAGCTCTGCAGCTGGGATGACCCTTCATAGTTGTCCCAAACTGAGGAAGAGAGGTTGAGTGTATGTGTCCCTGCAGAAGCCAGTCATTGATGACAGTTGTCCCCTGGGAGGAGGTATGAGATTAGGCAATGCAGGTCCCTGTGGCTGATGGAAGTTCCCATCAACGGATGCAGCTGGGAGCCATTAGCAGCCAAACCGTCCCCTGGGAGGTGAGTAAACCTGCTCCACCCGGGGTCTGGATGAAGCCCTATAGTATCTGCTATGGACTTAATGCGTGTGTTTCCCCTTGAAACTCTTATTTTGAAATTCCTACCCCCCAAATCTGATAGACTCACAGACTTAGAGAAGGAACTTACAGTCACCAGGGGAAAAGGGTAGGGGGAAGGGATAGTTAGGGAGTTTGGGATTGACATGTGCACACTGCTGTATTTAAAATGGATAACCAACAAGGACCTACTGTCTAGCACAGGGAACTCTGCTCAGTATTATGTAACAACCTAAACGGGAAAAAATTTGAAAAAGAATAGATACATGTATATGTATAATTGAATCATTTTGCTGTACACCTGAAACGAACACAACATTTTTAATCAACTATACCCCAATATAAAATAAAAAGTTAAAAAAAATCCTATCCCCCAAGTTGACAGTATTAGGAGGTGGGGCCTTTAGGAGGTAATTAGGTCATGAGGGTGGAGCCCTTATAAGGCTTTGTGCCCTTATAACAGCAGCCTCAGATTGCTCTCTAGCCCGTTTTCCACCATGTGGGAGCACAGTGAGAAGTCCTTGGCCGTCTGCAGCCTGGAAGAGGTTCCTTATCAGAACCTGACCATCTGGCACACTGATCTTGTACTTTCAGCTTCCGTAATGTGAGAAATTAATGTCTATTGTTTATAGACCACTTAGTCTATGGTCTTCTGTTACAGCAGCTCAAACAGGCTAAGACCGTCATTACCCCTTGCACTGTCCAGATCTACTTGCTTCTTACAGTAGGTTTGCCCTGTGGAAAGAACTTCTGTAGGATTTTGTTTGGTCTTATTTCCCAGACAATTATATGAGGAGCACTATTAGAACAACTAGCACTTCCACTGCTTCAGCTGGTCTTAAACTGGTACGTATCATCCCCCTTATCAACTGTCCAGCCTCAATTCTCTCAGTTACATCTCTGCAGGTGTAGGCAGACTGCCTGATGGGATGATCGAGACTCTCATCTCTGAGGACTCTGAGTCCCTGTCTCCCATGCCCTTTTTAGGCCATGGCTACTTTCATTGTTTAATTTGGGCATGAGAGCATAAAGAGATGTCCTAGTCTTTTCCCCAAGTGCCAAACATACTTTATTCTATGCTGTTTATGTAACAGCAGCACGACCACCTTCTGAAGATCGGGTCCCTCACCACTGACAGCATGGCAACCCCCTTCCTCACCCCTAGGTTCCTTGGGCATAAGGAGCCCGAAGTTACTGGAAGGCAGCCATCACTTAAATTTCAATGAGACTCTTGATGTGCCCCCTCTGGGGAAGCATCTCCCCACTCTGGGAACTAGGACCTCTCGACCCAGAAATCCTAAAACTGTAGGGACATGAAACACAAATTCCGTAAGTCATTAGTAGTGATGATCAGCAAGACAAATTCTACTCTCAACCTTTTGTTCCTAGACCCTCATAAATTATCTGTGTTGGACACAGAACCATATGATGATCATTCTTTAGAGTGTGCCACATTCTGTATGATGGCATCCTATCCCCACAGAATGTCATCCCTAACCCCAAGCCTCAGGTATATCTTTAGAAGACCTTTCCACTGTCTTTCAGACCAGTGGCTCCTGGGAGGAGGCTGTATAGCACTGTGTTTGGGGATAGCACTGCCTTTTCTTAAGAGTCCCTGTTGATGGATCAAACCTTCAAAAATACTCAGACAGTGAGTCTGGTTTGGGCACTGTGGGCAGGAAAGACAAACCCATATTTTCAATATACGTCTTTTCCTGAAAAAGACATATATTGCCTCTCCCTGATGGAGACGGGCCAATGTAATCAGTTGCCAACAAGTGGCTTGTTGGTTACTTCTTGGACCAATATGTCAGGTTGAACATTCAGTAGAAGTAGGAGTTAGATCAGCCTTGGTAAGTAGGAAGCCCTGCTGTTGGGTCCATGTGTACCCTCCTTCCCAGCCACCATGGCTACTCTATCCATGAGCCCTTTGTGTCAGAACAGAACTGGTTCATGATCAGCTGGATGAGTCACTCTGCTTATCTGTGCCTTAGTGCTTGTTACAGATTGAATTGTTCCTTCCATGAATTCATATGTTGAAGCTGTAACCCTCGTTGTGACTGTACTTGAAGATATGGCCTTTAAGGAGGTAATTAAGGTTAAATGAGGTCATAAGGGTGGGGCCGGATCCAATAGGACTGGTGTCCTTGTAAGAAGAGGAAAAGACACCAGAAATGCATGCGCACAGAGCAAAGACCACAAAGGGCACAGTGAGAAGGTGGCAGTCTGCAAGGCAAGAGGAGAGAGGCCGCAAGAAAAACCAAACCTGACACTTTGACCTTGGACTTCCAGCTTCCAGAACTGTGAGAAAATAAACTTCTGTCATTTAGGCTCCCCAGTCTGTTATGGCAGTGCAGACAGCCGAATACATTGTATCTTCCGTGGTGAGTGCTTTCTGGAGAGCGCTGCCACGCCACAAACATCCTCACGTTGTACCCACATGTGTTAGTCCACACTCATCATACCCAGGCCGTCTTATCTCCCGATCTTTCAATCTTATTTTTCTCCTTGACTAGCAACTAGGCCATTCCTCACTGCCCATGACTCTGTATGTATTCTAACCACTTCTACATGAAGTGGGTGACCAGGGGCACCACCCAAAGCTCCACCCGGTGGAATTTTCCCTCACCGCAGTCTTCCAGGGCCACCCTAAGTGGGGCTGCAGTGCGGTAACAGTTGCCCCAGGGAACGGGCAGCTTCTGTGATGGAGAAAGATCAGATGCAGTAGAGGAGGGGCCAGGAAAGCCCCAGCTACAGGGGTAGCCGACCCTCATCATCAAGGAGCCACAAGGAACCGCAAGGCTGTCAGGCCCTAATCTCCAGACATTAATGTGGACTTTCTCAATGTTTAAATGTTGGCCTAAAACATTTTAAGAAAAAACTCATGCCTACCACAACCGGAATAGGACAAAGTGTCTCAGTGAGATCCCTGTATTCTCAGGCATCCACGGACGGCTTCAGGTTTCTGGAAACCTCCAGAGGACACATGGACCTGAGAAACTGTGTGTCTTTTCTGGGGAGGGTCTCCATAGCTACAGCAGTTTTCAGACACCCCAAAATGTTAGGGGTTACTGCCTCACAGTGAGGTGCTGTTTTTTAATTTTGGCAGCATGGGGTGGGGGTGAGGGGTTCCCTAGAAGGTCTCCTGGACCTATGTGTAAATATCTCCTGGAAATTTTGCCTTCTAGTTGATTTCACCTTACGTGCATGTTTCTTAAGTTCAAGCCTCTGGCGGCCTGTGGTTGTCCTAAGTGTGAACCAGAGAAGGTTCTAGAATAGTTAGTAAGGTAAATGACTTACATCTGTGCTGTCAAACGGGGGAATTTTTTAACCCCCAAGGCACAGTGCCCTGCGCCCAAGGTGACTTGAAGCCGCAGGCGAACTGCGGACACAGCTTCCTGGGACATCAATATTTTTTTTGAGTTTTCAGGCAATCACTAATTTTATATTTATTTAAAATAGACATGGCATATTTTGGAGCAGAATGTAAAATTCTCGTGAATTATTAGGATAAATTCAAGACTTCAAAGGCACTCCTTGCTGACACGGGGCTGCTCCAGGCTAAACTGGGGGACACAATTCAGCCCACAACAGGTGGCTAGGGAAACAATAGAGCTCTCTTTGCATGTCTCTTGCCTTCTATCAGGGAGGAAAATTCTCTCCCAGATTGCCTCCAGCAGATTCCTTCATGGCACAGCATCTGGAAATGGGTCAGAGTGTCACCTTAACTTTATAAAGGAAGGGATGCAAGGGAGGAGGGAGTTGGTAAAGGGTTTAAGGAAGGGACCCAAGCAGCATCTGCCTTAACTAGGCTTGTGATCTTGGGGATGCCACTTAACTTTAGTTTCTTTAACTGTGAAATGAGGAGGTTGGATTGGATGAGATATAAGGTCTCTTTCAGTGCAAAGGAATTTATTGTAGAAATCCAAGCCCCACCGACATGCCCAACATGCTTGTCCAGGAGGGTGACTAATTCGGGGCCATCTTGGGCTTGGGATTTTGAAGCACCTGGGAACTACGTGATCTGCTTGGTTGGGTTCATTCCTGTGGGCTGTGTAATCAGAAGTGTGTCTGGAGCAGCTGGGCTTGTAGGCATTTCAGGAGCCACTGATTAAAATACAAGGTTGGACATCAGAATCAGAGCCTGGCTGCTAGGGGTCAGTGGGGCTGTGTTATTAACCCAGCTGCCTTGGGGGAAGTTTGTATGGGACTCAGAAAGTCACATGGTAAGCAGCAAAAGTGATCGTGTTTGTTTAATTGTGCTTTCTGTCTATGGGGTGAGGTGTATTTGCTGATCTCCTTAATACCTTTCTCTTCCCCTCTGCTAGTCCACTTCTAAGTTGGTCTATTACATCTACCCTGGGAGCAATGGTTAATGGGGTCAACGAACCCAGATTTTAATACCAGCTCAGTCGCTTATCATCTGGCCAACACTGGACAATCTACTAGCCTTTTCAGCCTTGAATCCACCATGTGTAGAATGGTGTGATAATATTTCATGAGTGTTTTGATGATGAAGTGTTTTGATGTTAAGCCTAAAATTAAGGCTCAATATTATGTGTTTCCTTGACATCTGTTCAAATCAGGAGGGCCTCAAATCACCTAAATTTTGAATCCAGCTCCTTCCAAATGCTGCTCCTGCAGATGAAGTCCTCCTAAACAAGCAACCTGCCTTATAAAATGGACCAAGTGCAGTTCTTGCTAATCCCTTAGTAGCAGGTTTTATTCAGTTCCCTGCCAGCCTACAGAATTATTCAAGTAAACCACCACATCTTGGTGTCTGTGGGAACCAGGGCCCCCTTACCCTCTTGTTACTACCAAGCCTGCCGCACAATTCCAGCTTGTTCCCTCTGTGCCCAAGTGCAACACCTATATGGTTTGCAGTATCTTCCTTCCATGGGCTGTGAGTGTATGTTTCTGATAAACTACTATTGATCTCATTTCTCCATTGTTGGGTGTTGTGCATCTGACCATCCCCATAACCTTAGGGTGGGAATCTCTCCCTTACCATCTGGGTGAATAAGAGGCAAATAAACCCATTTGTAACATTCTCAGAAACTGTGAGACGCGTTTAGAGCCCAGCAAGTGTTAGCTATTGCTGTTGCTATTATTTTGAAGGAAGATGATAGTTTGGTTTTTCTTTCAATGAAGTTTGATTGGTGACTGTGTTCTTTTGTTGCATTAGTCTTAATTTCTTTCAGGAAATTTTTCTGGGTCTTTCTATCCCACCTCAGTTAATATTTAGACACATTAATGTGTGCCTGTGGGGCAAGTGACAGCTGCATGTTTGAGGGCCACACTGAAAATCAAAGAAGAATTAATGCCAATTCTTCTCAAACTCTTCCCAAAAATAGAATAGGAGGGAACTCTTTTTATGAGGCCAACATTACCATGACAAAGCCAGACAAAGATGCCACAAGAAAAGAAAATTACAGGCCAATATCCCTGATGAACATAGATGAAAAGTCCTCAACAAAATATTAGCAAACTGAATTTAACAATACATTAAAAGGATCATACCCCATAATCAAGTGGGATTTATTCCAAGGATGCAAGCATGATTCAACAGCCACAAATCAGTCAGTGTGATACACCACATTAAAAAAAAGAAGGATAAAAATCATATGATCATTTCAATAGATGCAGAAAAAACATTTGACAAAATTTAGCATCCATTTATAATAAAAACTCTTAACAAAGTGAGTTGAGAGGGAATGTATCTCAACATGATAAAGGCCATATGTGACAAGCCCACATCTAACATCATACTCAATGGTGAAAAGTTTGAAAGCCTTTCCTCTAAGATCAGCAACAAGACAAACATGCCCATTCTCACCACTTCTTCTCAACATAATATTGTAAAAGTTCTAGCCAGAGCAATTATGAAAGAAAAAGAAATAAAAAGGCATACAAATTGGAAAGGAAGAAATAAAACTGTCACTGTTTGCAGATGACATGATATTCTAAATAGAAAACCCCAAAGATTACACCAAAAAACTGTTAGAACTAATAAACAAATTCAGTAAAGTTGCAGGATACAAAATAAATATTAAAAAAATCTATTGAATATGTATATATTAATAAACTATCAAAAAGGGAAATAAAGAAAACAATTCCATTTAAAATCACATAGAAAAGAATAAAATACCTAGGAATAAGTTTAGCTAAGGAGGTGAAAGACCTGTATATTGAAAACTATAAGACATTAATGAAAAAAATTGAAGAAGACACAAATAAATGGAAAGATATTCTGTGCTTATGGATTGGAAGAATCAATATTGTTAAAATGTCCATACTACCCAACATGATCTAAAGATTCTATGCTGTCCCTATCAAAATTCCAAGGGCATTTTTCAAAGAAATAAAATAAATAATCCTAAAATTTGTATAGAATCACAAAAAATCCTGAATAGCCAAAGCAACTTTGAGAAAAAAGGTCAAAGCTGGAGGTAACACGCTTTCTGATTTCAAACTATCTTACAAAGGTATAGTAATTAAAACAGTATGGTATTGGCATGGAAACAGACACATAGATCAATAGAACAGAAAAGAGAGCACAGAAATAAACCTCACGTATATGCTCAGTTAATTTACTACAAAGGAGCTGAGAATACACAATGGGGAATGGACAGTCTCTTCAATAAGTGGTGTTGGGAAAACTGGACAGCCACATGCAAAAGAATGAAACTCGAACACCATCTTACACCATACCTGAAAATTAACTCAAAATGGATTAAAGATTTGAACATAAGACCTGAAACCATAAACCTCCGAGAAGAAAACATAGACACTAAACTCCTTGACATAGGTCTTGGTGATGATTTTTGGATTCTGACACCAAAAGCAAAGCAACAAAATAAAAAAATGAATAAATGGGACTACTTCATGCTAAAAAGCTTCTGCACAGCAAAGGAAACCATCAACAAAATGAAAAGGCAAGCTACTGAATGGGAGAAAATATTTCCAAACCATATATATGATCATTTAAAATATATCTAAAGTACATAAAGAGTTCAAACAACTCAATAACAAAACAAAAACAAGCAATCCAATTAAAAAATGGGCAGAAGATCTGAACAGAAATTTTTCCAAAGAAAGCAAGCAAATAATCAAGAGGTATATGAAAAGATGCTCAACATCATTAATCATCAAGGAAATGCAAACCAAGACCATGATGAGATATCACCTCACACCTGTTAGAATAGCTATTATCAAAAAGATAACAAATAACAAGTGTTGGTGAGGATATGGAGAAAAGGGAACCTTCATGCACTGTTGGTGGGAATGTAAATTGGTGCAACCACTATGGGAAACAGTATGGAGGTTCCTCAAAAAATTAAAAATAAAGCTACCATATGATCTAGCAATTCCACTTTGGGGTATTTATTCAAAGAAAACTAAAACATTATCTTGAAAAGGCATATGTACCTCTATGTTCATTGCAGTATCATTTACAATAGCCAAGATATGAAAACTATTTATATCCCTTGATAGATGAATGGATGAAGAAGATGTTATACACACACACACACACACACACACACACACACACACACACACAAATATTATTTAGCCATAAAAGGAATGAAATATTGCTATTTTTGACAACATGGATGGACCTCAAGTGTATTATGCAACTGAAATAAGTCAGACAGAGAGAGATTGTATATTGTATGATATATTGTATGAAATATTGTATGAAATATATTGTATGAAATATTGTATGATCTCTATTATATGCGGGAATCTAAAAAATAAAATAAACAAACAAAAAAAAGAAGCCCATAGATACAGAGAACAGATGGGTGGTGGCTGGAGGAGGGGATGAGGAGGTGAGAGAAATAGATAAAGGGGATCGAAAGGTAAAAAGAAAAAAAAATGAAGTTGATGTAAAACAGACACAGAAAATTTGAATCATACTCAAAACATTTACTTTATATATATGTTTATACAGTAAGAAGTGGAATTTATGAATGAATGAAGCAAAACCTTCCCTCAAAAACCTATTTAATCTCAGCTACTCAATTCCCTCTCTGGTCTTCTTTATAGCAGAACTTCTTGAAAGTGTTGTCTATAATCATTGGTTCCATCTCCTAACCTTAATTTTCTACTCAACCCACACCACCCATCAATTTCTTCATCAAAACTGTTCTTTTGTGATCATCAGTGATTTCCATGACAGTAAATTCAAAGGAAACTTTTTAGTCCTCATTTTCTTGGCTTTTCAGCTGCATTTGAGACTGCTGACAGTGACCTTGGCTTCTGTGACATAATACTCTATTTTTTCTCCTCTTGATATTCAAAAAAAATAAAAATAAAAATAAATAAAAGTCCTTTTTAAGTTAAAATAAAGCTGTAACTCAAACAGGGATGCCCTACTTCAACAGTCTGATGTCATGCCCAGATGAGAAAGAAGTTTACTCCTCCCCTGGCTCCTTATCTGTCTATTTCTAGAATTAGAAGAGCAAACTCAGCTGTGCTCCCTGAGGCTGGAGCACTTCACAGCCCAGCTACTGCAGCTCAGAGCAAGTGCTGTTGCACTGCCTGTGGTTGCCACCCAAATATGGTGGCTGTGGGGGACCTAAATAGATACCTCTTCTCACTGCTGCTAATAGCTCCTAGGGCCTGGCAGGCTATTGTGACGTGTTCAGCTTGACCACACTCTACAGCTGTCTGCAGCGGATGCTCTCAATGGCTGCTGAAGCAAAAAGTATGTTGTCTGGTTACTGAAACATCACCAGCAGAAGACTGTGTGGTTTGACTGAGTGTTCATCTCTGGCTCTTGCCCTGCCTCTTGGTGTAGATCCTACCATGGCATCAGCCAAGGGTGGGCCACCCCAGAATTGGCTTGGACCCCAATATGAGGCATTTATAGGCATGTACACAACCATTTCCTCAGGCTGCAAGCCTATCCCCAGCACAGCCCCAGGATGGAAGTTTCTAGAATCAGTAACCTAAACTCTAAATTTTAGATCTAAAATTGCTACCACCTTCTAGTCCCACTACTTTCTCTTCTATGGTGAGTGCTATCTCATCCAATAAATTAAAGAAAAATATTCAGCAAGGTGCTTATTGTATAGGGCACATTTTCATAGACACTGTGGATACAGGAGAAAAGAAGGAAAATCCCAACCCTCATAGAACCAATATTTCCATTTCCAGTGTTATTGCCATTTTCTGTCATTTGGGCTTAAATCAAAACCACCTTCATCTGCCTACTATGTTTTATACGAAGGGAAGAGTTTCTCTTTTTATTCTATCTTTCCTAGTCTATCCTATTTTATACTAATCTTCTGTGCAGACTCCCTGAGTGTGTAACAGCAATCAGCATGCTGTACCACACTGGGCAAACTGGGAGGTCAGCAAGAGGTGGTTACATCAGAGGAGGATGTTGAATCTTCACCTGCCTACACAACCAGGGCCTCTATTTCATGAGAATTAATTTCCTCTGCATCATGTATAATGTAGTGTGTAATTTACAGCAGTAAATGACCAGGAAGGCTTTTATGCTCACCTTGACATCTCAGTATGCAGCTTCATGTAAGAGGTCTGTCCCACTTAGTTTGAATAGAAGGGGTTGTGCTCCCTTCATTTGCTCATGAGACCAGGGAACATTGTAAGAAAGGAGCAGTTACATAATTACACTCCAACAGCCTGATCTATCATGGATCATTGAAGCCCCTCTTCCCGACCTTAGGTGCAACCCATCATTCTATTTCCCCTCAGCTACCAACAAACTTGTTCTGGGGTGATGGGGTGTGTGTAGTTTGAAATATATCCACAAATTCTTTGACACTCTCTTGAAAAGCTGGAGCCTATTCTCCTCCTCTTGAGTAAGGGCTGGATTTAGTGACTTATAGCTAAAGAATAGGTGAAAACAGCAAAAGTGATAGAGTGCAACATCAGAGGCTAAGTCATAGAAGACATGGTGGATTCCTGTTTGCTTTCTCTCTTGGATCAATCTGTCTGGAATATGCTAGCTTCCATGTCATGAGAATGACCATGGAGAGGCCCATGTGGTGAAGACTGAAAACTCCAGCCAATAGTTAGTGAGAAATTGAGTTCTCCTATCAACAGTGGATCCTCCAGCCCCGATCAAGCCTTCAGATGACTGCAGCTCCTGGCAACACCTTGCCTGCACATCATAAAGACTTGGAGTCAGAATCACCTAACTAAGCTACTCCCACATTCCTGACCATCAAAAGCACTCAGATAAGAAATGATTGTTATACACCACCACCTTTCAAGGTAATTTGTTATTCAACAATAAGAAAGCTAATACAAGGTACCATTATATTCTCAAAAACTTCTAAGAATCTAGCCTAAAATCACCATTTTTATTACTATCAGAGAATTATAATGACACGTTTTAAATCAGTAACTCAAAGTTTACAGCATGTGTTAGTCAGGATGGTTACCACCAGCTACTGTAACAAACAAGCTTCCTTCCACCCACAAATCCCAATGGCTTAACAGATAGAGGTTTAGTTCTTCTTTGCACTCTGTTGGCCAGAACCAATCACATGTCCCCAGCCTAGCTACAAAGGAAACTGGCTAACTTTGGGAGTCCAAGGAATATGGATCACTGCTGCTGTCACTGTCACGTGGCCCTGTTTGAGTCTTCTAATTTCAAAACCAGGATAAATATAGCTTTAAAGAGATGTGTAATCTATGTTTGCTCTTTGTACAGAAGCCTGGGGATTAAAATGGGAGATATATTGACCATAATAAACCTTATTCTGTTATTGCTTCCTGCATAAAGTCCCCACCACAAATTGTTTTTCTGGGAATCCCCAGGGTATGTCTCCTAGACACCTGAGACAAACTTTATCAGACACCCACCATTTCCTTCTTTTTTCCTGCTGGGCAGCATCCATTGCTCCACTAACTGCCCATTCCACTAGGAACAGAAGTGGGTCCATTAAGGTTTGACGAGTTCTGTGCTTCCTAGACAATGCAAACGGACTGTTCTGTGAGGATGAGGGACAACCGCCTCTTTCCCTTTTGGGTCTTACTTTGTCCCCTGGAACCTCAAGATGACCTTTAAGTGAAAACAGCTCTTTAACAATAGCTCTTTATTTCCATATCTCTGAAACAAAGATGGCGCTGGGGGTTCCCCCTGCCCCACCCGTGCCCACCTCCTGTGACACATTTCTTCTACCCTCTCTGGTCGTCCATCCACTCCTAAGCATTCCATAGTAACTCCTTTATCACATGTCTTATGACATGTGATACACGGAGAATTGTGGGAATCCATGCTGGCGTGTGATGCCAAGATGCTGCAGTTCTGCTCCACTCTACAATGGCTACTAGGGGTACTCTGCCTGAATATTAGAGATGAGAAAATCTGCACCATTTCTTTAAACTATATTGTATTTTCCAGACTTCCCCTGAGCCTATACTTATTGAACTTACCCAACTTTTCCTCCCTTTCCAAGAGATTTTCAAATACATTCCTTTAGCATATTATGACTGCACACCTCATGTGTGTGTAATTCTGGGCCCTAGAACTGCCTAAAAGTGTAAACGTTCACCCAAACCCACATTTTCTGGCATATGAGTTTTCCAACCTTCCTCATTGTTTCCTTTCCCTAAATAAAAAAAGATTGATAAAAAAGTTATAAAATATTTCTCAGACTTCCAGGAAATTGCATTAAACATCTTGATAAGTGAAGTGTAAAGAAGTTGAAATATGCAGATCAAATTCCCATTAAAAAACATGAATACTCATACAAATGAGGGGAAATGTGCTTTGCAGAACCATTGTTTTGGATTTTCTGAACCAAAAGCACTTGAAAAAAATAGTTGGAGACATTCAGCAATTCCAAACTGTGGCTGGGCTCACCCGCCCCTAATTTCAAGGGAAATTAAACCCATGTGTTTCTCATTCATTTACACTCAGTTCACCAAAATACTATTTGGTAAGAGTGATGGGCTGACCAGGAAGCTGCCCAGACTATTTTTCAGTGTTGTCCTCAACTGGGAAGTGGGCTTGGCCAATGGCCTTCAGCTTCACTGGTGGTTGATCTTCTACATGGAACCCACAAAGTCCTAATGGACTTGAAACTCGCTGAGGTAGACTCATAGACATGTGAGGGCTTGGAGAGGTCAATGGTACAGCTCCCTGCCTCAGGGAAGATCTACATTTAGAGCCCTTGCTACTCCAGTTTAGTTCTGTCTTCTTTGCTAATCCATCCTTTTCATCAACAACTTTGCCCTTCAGGAAGCGCCTCCTTCTAGCCTCCCTAAAAGGCTCGTATACTGTACTGGACACTGTTCATGCATCGCTCATAGATCCTTGGACATTTTTTCTTGTAATTGAAATACAGTTCATTTACAGTACAATGTTGTGTTAGTTTCAGGTATACAGCAAAGTGATTCATATGTATATGTGTAAATATACTGTAGGTCCTTGTTATTTATCTATTTTATATATAGTAGTATGTATCTGTTAATTCCAAACTCCTAATTTACCCCATCCCCCCTTTCCCCTTTGGTAACCATAAGTTTGTTTTCTATGTCTGTGAGTCTATTTCTGTTTTGTAAATAAGTTCATTTGTATCATTTTTTTTAAAGATTCTACATGGAAATGATATCATGTGATATTCATCTTTCTTTGTCTGACATATTTTACTTAGTATGATAATCTCTAGCTCCATTCACATTGCTGCAAAGGGCATTATTTCATTCTTTTTATGTCTGAGTAATATTCCATTGTATATATATAGCACATCTTCTTTATCCATTCATCTGTTGATGGACATTTAGGTTGTTTCCATGTCTTGGCTATTGTAAATAGTGTTGCTGTGAACATTAGGGTGCATGTAAATTTTCAAATTAGAGTTTTCGTCTTTTCCAAATATATGCGCAGGAGCAGAATTTCCGGGTCATATGGTAACTCTATTTTTAGTGTTTTAAGGAAACTTCCATGCTATTTTCCATAGTGGTTGCACCAATTTACATTCCTACCAACAGTGTAGGAGGGTTCCCTTTTCTCCATACCCTCTCCAACATTTATTATTTGTAGACTTTCTGATGATGGCCATTCTGACCAGTGTGAGATGATACCCCATTGTACTTTTGATTTGCATTTCTCTAATAATTTGTGATGCTGAGCATTTTTCATGTGCCTGTTAATGAGACACCTTTTTCCAGCTTTCTGTCCCCACCTCCCAACTTGTGCAAGCTTTTCTGCCATAGGCTCCCCCCGGGGTCCCGAAGCTTTCTTACCCTCAGCTTAGGGGAGGAATCATGTATTGTAAGGAATAATTATGTTATTTAAAAAAATTTTTTTTTGATGCTCAGTCTGATATGGACACAGAATAACACCAGAGAGAAACATATGAAAACAAAAGAGATTTATTATACTTACAGGTCCTAGAGGAGGGAGGCACAGCTTGGCATGCAGCAGCCACTGGGGCAGAGCATGCAGGGAGTGGGCTCAACCAGGCAGGTGGGAGAGAGTGAGGACTCCTGGGCCAGTGCCTTTTTGGGGATCAGGTGGACTATGAAAGCAAAAGGCCGGAGTGGGTTTCACTGATGTGTTTGAAGGTCAACAGGTCACTGTCAGGGGAGAGCAAGAAGGGGAACTTGTGTCAGGGGACAACCTTATCACTCTGGTGCACCTGGTCACCTGGTTGGTATGTTCACAGCCTGTTCGTGGGAATGTTGAGGCAACCGGAAAATAGGAAGTTTTAAAACTTTGCACTACCAATCAGAGTCTTCTTGGAGGATGGATGATGAACCCAGGTTATCAGCTGTCTCCCCACAGACCGGCTGGATGGGAATGTTTGATGGGCCAATAGGAGAGAATGTCAGAGTCACCCCTGCCTTCCACTTAGAGTCTCAATGAATTTCTGCAAGTTGCAGGGATATCTGAACAATACTCCTTTTCCTTGGGAGCCAGAGATCAAAATGGCAGCCCAAGTCCCCAGAAGCTCATAGCATGACTCTCTCATGGTGTGGACTCTCTGGTATGAGGAGTCACTAGGGCAAAATGTGGGTCTGGTTCTGCTGGAAAATAGCAACATCACTGGGAGGACAGAGGAGGGTGGTAGGGAACACCAGTCAGCATTCTTGGTAAACAGCTCAAAGAGTAGACACTGCTTGGATGCTGGGTTGGTTGGCAAAGGATAACACACTTTCAGGAGAACATAAGAAGAGCTGGCCCATCTTGTGGACAAAGGCTGATACGGGACAAGTGCTGAATACATATCTGATGTTGAAACAATAATGTTCTCCATAAAGAATGGCAAAGTGGGAAGATTCTTGGACAGGGATTAGTAGTTCTGATTTTGGGGCCGGAACCTGTGACATTTGGAGCATGATAATTGCTCTGAGGGGAAGTCATAGAGCACAATGGTTAAGTGTGTGATGCTTGGGGTTGAATCTGCCTCCTCTGGGTTTCAACCGCGACCTTGGGCAAGTCCCTTAAATTTTCTGTGCTTTGGTTTTTTACATTTGTTGTTATGGGATAATAAGAGTACCTGCCTTTACACTGAGGATTAAGTGAGTAAATTCATGTGCAACTGTGAGAACGGTGTCCAACACTCAACGTCTGCTTAATAAATGCCAGATATGATTGTTAGTATCATTAACAGTCTCATGGATGGATAACACTGTAGAGGAAGTTGTGGGACATGACCCAGCTCTATACGAATGAGAGAGGTGATGCTAATCACTCATGGAAAGAGGATTTATAAAAAGCTCTTCAGCTATACCTTATCTAAATTGGAGAGTTTAGTTCAGGCTCCTTTAAGTGTGGACTCAGACAAGCAGCTTGCGTGTCACCTGGGAACTTGTTACAGATGTGGAATCTCAGGACCCAGCCCAGATCTAATGAATCAGAATCTTTATTTTAACTAGCTCCCTGGTGATTAGAACATACATCAATTCTTTAATCCAGTTTATTATGTTAAAATTAAGAAATAATAACTGTATGTATTTAAATGATCCTGGTTGATGTGTGTGTATGTATGTTTAGCCTATTGAGGTATACAAAATTGCACACATATTAATATATACCTCTTGATGAGTTTGGTCATATGTTATCACCACAACCAAAGTATTAAACTTATCCATCACTTCTCAAAATGTCCTTGTGTTCTATTGTGTATGTGTGTGTGGAAGACCACCTGGCATAGGACCTATCCTCTTAAAATATTTGAAAGTGCACAATACTGTATTGTTAAACATACCTATTATGTCACAGAGCAGATCTCTAGAATTTAGTTTTAACTGATGTGTAGACCTATGAACCATCATCACAGTAAAAATTAAGAACATCTCCAACACCCTCAAGATATTCCCCATGCCTTTTTGCAGTCATTTTCTCTCTCCACCCCTGACCCCAGGCAACTGCTGATTAGCTTTGTGTTACTGTAGATTATTTGGACAACTTAAAAATTTTCTATAAACAGAATCACACAGTAATACTCTTTTTGTCTGGCTTCTTTTGCTCATAATGTTTTGAGATTCATCTGCATTGTTGTCTTCATTCATTAATAGTAGATCATTAATTTTTATTTATTCCATTGTATGTGTAGATCACATTTTGTTATCCATTCACCTACTGATGGACATTTAGGCTGTTTACAGATTTCCTGGTTATTATAAATAACAATGATGTATAAGTCTTTGAGTGGATATATGTTTTCATTTCACTTGGGTAATGCCTAAGAATGGAACATCTAGGTCTTCTCTTGCCTGTATATTATACATTTGACATTACTCTGCAGGTTCCTGGGGCTTATTAACTTTTTAAAAGTCTTTTTTCTTTCTCTTCTTTAGTTTGCATAACTCTACTGATATATATTCAAGTTCACCTACACTTTTCTTTTCATTTCCATTCTGCTATTCAACCTAGCTAGTAAAATTTAAAATTTCAGATATTTTATTTTTCAGTTTCAAAATTTCAACTTGGTCCTCATTTATATATTTCATATCTCTGGTAAGTTTTCTTATTTTTTTCATTCATTGCATTGTATTTTCTCTACCTTACTGAGCATAGTTTTAACAACTGTCATTTTAGGGTTGACCTCTGTTACTTGTCAGATTTTCCTGATTTTTTGTATGTCATTTAATTTTGGATTGTATCCTAAACATTGTCAAAGTCATGTTGTAGATAATCTGAATTCTGTTCCTTCTTATAATGTGTGCTAATGTTTTTCTTTTAGCAGGCAATCAACTTGGTCAGAGTTAAACTTCAAAGTTGATCTCACCTGTGGTTATGTCATAGCTGTGTTCTCAGTTTGGACTTTGTAGTCTGCCCCATGTGTGTATGTCTCAGTGGTCACCCACAGACTTTTCTAGAGTGTATGTACAGAATTAAGGATTCCCATTCTGTGCTTTTTCCTTTCTTTGATTCTCCCACCCTCCAGTAGTCCTGGTTGCCCTGGGCACCTATCCTTCTCTCCTGAGCCAGAAAACTGATGACTTTCCATTGAAGTTTTAGCTGACCTATGACACACCACAACTGCAATTGTCCTTAGGGCAAGGCTAGAAAGATGGGAACTTCCCCCATGCTTGCTGCTTCCTATGAGTTTCAACTCTCAAAACTTTACTTGCTTCTATTCACTCTATAGAGTCCTTGGGTAGTTGATTTTATATATTTTTTTCCAGTGTATGTAGCTGTTATCTGTGGGAGGGTAGGTAAGTTTGTTACAAGTAACAGAGCCATTATTTGTGGATTTTCTATTGCATTGATTTCTGTTTTGTTTATAATACTTCCTTCCTTCCATTTATTTTGGATTCAACTTACTCTTTATTTTTCTTTTTTCCTTCTTGAGGCTGGAACATAAGTCATTGATTTTAGGCTTTTCTTCTTCTCTAAAATAAACACCTGAGACTGTAAATTTTTCTTTGAGCACTCTTACTGATCTTTATTTAAAATTTTGATAGTTTGTCCACTATTGATTTTTTTGGCCTTAATTTGATTTAAAAAAATATTGCTTCAAAATATGGTTTTGATTACTTAGTTTTTTTTTTAGCACCCCTTACATTTTTCCCCTGAGGCAAATGTCTCATTATCTCACCTCACCCCACCTCAGTCTCATTAGAAGAATCAGTGTTAAATCACCTACCTAAGTGAGCCAGTAATAATAGTTGAGGATGTTTGAAGATACAGTGCAAAGGAAAGGCATAACAAGGGAGGAGATTATTAGGAGCCACATGAAGGAGAGCCATGATTCCCATGTTAGTCTTTATTCTGAAGCATAAGGTTTTGAGCAAGGGAGTCATATGATCAGATTTTTATATGATCCATGTTAGAATGCCAACTCTGTGTACAGTGTGATGGCGTGGAAGGGAGAAAGACTAGAGGCAGTTTCGGCCAGAAACTTTCAAAACACAGATTAGAGATGACAGTGACCTGAGCTAAGGAGGAACAATTAGAATGAAAGTGAAGAAACTGACTTGAGACTCATTTCAGGGGTGGTGTGGACAGGGATGGGTGATGCTTTAGATACTGGTGGTGAGGTAGCAGGAGAAGACAAGGGTGTGTCTCAGGTTTCCTGCGCTGGAGGAGGAGCTGGTCTGGGGAGGATAACAATGTGTAAGAACATTGTTCACAGAGCAACATGGTGCTACCTGATTCTGTATAATGGTGCAAGTGTGAGCCCACACCAGGCATACCTCAGCGTGTGAACTGGCAATGGCTGCAGAGCTGCCTCAGTGAAGCACGTCTTGGTCAAAGGAAGGGTTTTTAGTAATCTTTATAGTAGGAGACACAAAATGCCCCAAAATGACAGACACAGAATTATGAAATGCATTTAAAAGTCAAATACTTTCAAGTTTTGGGAAATCAGCAAGCTCTTTGTGGATAGCAGTTGGGAGGGGAAGCCCAGTATATGATTAACTTGTAGAGGCTAAAACTAGCCTCTGACTATTTGAAAGCCAGGTTTAAAAGTCTTCCGGTGTACGAAAATTGTGGAGAGAACATCCAAGGAAGAAAACACTTTGTTTTCTATGCGGAGAACCAAAAACCCTCTCAGCGGTGTCTAAGAGCATCCTCAATGAAGCATCTCCTGGAAATTTGCTCTGTCTCTCCATTCTGCAGAACTGGGAGACCCAGGACAATTACCATCACCAATGTGAACACCTTGTCTCTTCCAGGGAGAAGAATGGGAGGAGACCTGAGTGTAGACAAGCCAGTGATGAATTGGAAAGGAAAGAATAGTGTTATAGGTTGAATTGTGTCCCCTCAAAAAGACACGAGGAAGTCCTAATTCCCAGTGCCTTGGAATGTGACCTTATTTGGAAATAAGGTCTTTACAAAGGTAATAAAAATGAACGCATTAAATGGTCCCTAATCTAGTATAACTTTTGTCCTTATAAAAAAGCAAAATTTGAACACAGAGACAGACAGAGAGGACAGGCAATGTGAAGACCCAGGGAGAAGACCATGGGAAGATGGAGGCAGAGATTAGAGTGATGCAGCCACAAGGCAAGGAGCATCTGGGGCTCCCAGAAGATGGAGGAGGCCAGGAAGGATCCTACCCTACAGGTTTCAGAGGGAGAACCGCCCTGCCTACATTGATTTCAGACTTCTTGACTCCAGAATAGTGAGACAATAAATTTCCTTTGTTCTAAACCACCAAATTTGTGTAATGTGTTACAGCAGCCCTAGGGAAAGAGTACAAATAGCATGGCTCTTCAGGGAATCAGCTTTTATCTCCTAATACAATAAATGTTGCCAAATCGATATTAATGTGGAGACCACAACACTCTAAGGACCTGGCGTGGTAATCAGGCGACTGTTAATGTGTCTAATTTGGCTGGATAAGAATTAAGTGAAGAAAGGAACCACTTTATCTGATGATGAACCACAAACCTATGGCTCTGAGGATGGGCTTGCTTCCTGCCCTCCAACCTCTGCCTTGGAGAGCACTGAGGCTTGAGCTGTGGTTTTCAGCTCAGATTCCTACTCAGGGGAAATGAAGGTGCTCTGGGCCATTGGCTCCTCACTCAATCCACCTTACCCCAGGTCCTGTTCTCCTTGAACCCTTCTTCCCAATATTTTACCCAGTTCCACTCCTGTCATGGTCAGCCTATTTACGCCTGAGTTCCAGACTTAGTTTTTGCCCCAGAAATAAGGTTTTGTCTGTTTCCCTTCTTCACTGACTTCTCCTAGGAACAGGTTCTGCCCCTGATTTGGCCGCATTGGGTTTGGGTCCCGAAACTTCACTCTCTTGATCTCCACTCTTTGTGGTGGGTTCATTGACCATGTCTCTCTCCTTGGCCCCTTCCTTTACTCATCTGCCCATGAAAGGGGAGATTTGCAGTCCTGTCTCCCCAAGCATCAGGACCCATCTGTCAGGATCTCCCTCTACAGTCAGCTTCCAGGGACTCCCTTGTGTGTTTGCCCTGTGTTTCTAGCTTTTCTTGGCTCCTGGGTCCTGATCTTGCCTGCTTAGCCCTGGTCATTATTATAGCAGTGACTGTGTGTGCTGGGACCACTCACTTGTCCCCACTAGGCCCCCTACACTCAGGATCAAATTCCAGCATGCTCTGTTGGTTCTGTAGTGTTTGCTCATCTCTATAAAACTCTCTTTGTCTCTCCATAAGCCAAGATCTTAAAATGATTACCTCTCTTAGAGTTTCTCTGAAGAGCCCAGTATAAATTCTTGCAGATCAGGTTTTCAGAGATCAGTAAAACAATCATTGGAAACTTACCACTCCATCTGTATTGGCAGCACACTGGCAAATCCCTTACTATTTGCATTGCTGCTCTTCAGTATTAATTCAGTACCCAGGGGTCAGGTCTATGGCAACATAGCAACTCAACCGTGGTTTGTTTTCACTTGACAAAAACACACGAGAGCTGAACAGCAGCTGCTTTGTTCCAAGAACATCAACCACCAAATCCACTAGGCTACTTTGGATGCTCTGTGGAATGGCCCATCCAGGAGTCAGGAGAGAGCTTGCGTAGGGAGACGGGCTTTCACTTTGGTCAGTCCTGGGTTTTACTCCTGGTTCTGTCACTTCCTAACTATGTGACTTTGGACAAGTTACTTAACTTTTCTGAGCCTCAGTTTTACCATGTATAAAATAGGGATCCTGACAATGCTTACCTGTTTCAGGGAGATACAACTGGATCATAATGGATGTAAGGAACTTCAAACTAAACTGGGTGCGTACACTTGACCACTGAGACTCTCCTTTGGGATTTCTTAATTTTGGGTCACCCCTATGTCTATTTTTTGGCCAAATGTTCATCTCTACATAGATAAACAGCAGGGCTGTAGATTTTGTTTAAATCTTAGTGAGCAGCCTTCATTTCTTCTGCTCTTTTCTTTCAGCTGATTGATTCATATCACTTCTACCTTCTGAATACTTATCCCGTGTGCTCAGCCCCTGAATAACAGACTCCTGGCAGCATGCAAAGCCTCCGTGTAATTCTTCCAGGCTCCCAGCCTCATCTTTTCCCTGGGTGACCTACTCTGTCATCACTTAGCTCTGATTTTGACCCATCACATGTAGAAATCAGTTCCACGGTGAGATTCCCATGTTGTAAATTTAGGGGATGGAACATTAGACCGGAAGGGAGAGACCTGAATCACCGTACTCACTTGCTGGGTCACACTGAGTGAGACACTGAACCTCAGTGAGCAGTAGGGTCTTCTGTAAAGTATAGGAATGAAACATATCCTACTTCCTTTGTTGGGTATAAAATAGACCATTAAATGTTTTGAAGTTGCTTAAAGCATTAAGAACCCTACAAGTGTGGGTATTGTTTGCTCTCTGCAAATCCAGGGTGTGACCAGAAGTCCTGGGACTTGCTTGCATGCACGTGTGTGTGTGTGTGTGTGTGTGTGTGTGTTGCTTGTATGAGTAGAAAAGGCATGTTGCAACAGGACACGCTACAACATACGCCCCATGTAGCAGGTCAGCCAGATTCATGGTGTGGGTGTGGGTTAGGAAAAGCACACGTTGTTCTGTGTTGGTGTAGAACTGTGTGTCTGTTGTTTATAGCAGACTTATGGCAGATCTTTAAATCACATGCAGATCTTTAAACCATATGTAAACAGAGTTTTTGACATACTCAATAGAGGCAAACCAAGAAAGATACAAAAAAAAAAAAACGGCCCTAGGGACCAGTGAAACACATTTGGGACATTCAAATATATTACATGCTCAGCACTATAGTGGAAGTGTTAAATTCAAGTAAAAGGATAGAAAGTTTGGGGAAAAAAAACCTCAAACAAGCTAATAGTTTCTGGAAAGAATATGGACTTTTGCATGAAAAATTAAACGATAAAACTTGTTTATCTGATTTTTTTAAACATCTTTATTGGAGTATAACTGCTTTAAAACAGTATGTTAGTTTCTGCTGTATAACAAAGTGAATCAGCTATACATATACATATATCCCCGTATCTCCTCCCTCTTGCGTCTCCCTCCCACCCTCCCTATCCCACTCCTCTAGGTGGTCACAAAGCACCGAGCTGATCTCCCTGTGCTATGCGGCTGCTTCCCACTAGCTATCTATTTTACATTTGGTAGTGTATATATGTCCATGCCACTCTCTCACTTTGTCCCAGCTTACCTGTCCCCCTCCCCATGTCCTCAAGTCCATTCTCTATGTCTGCATCTTTATTCCTGTCCTGCCTCTAGGTTCTTCAGAACCTTTTTTTTTTTTTAAGATTCCATATATATGTGTTAGCATATGGTATTTGTTTTTCTCTTTCTGACTTACTTCACTCTGTATGACAGACTCTAGGTCCATCCACCTCACTACAAAAAACTCAATTTCATTTCTTTTTATGGCTGAGTAATATTCCATTGTATATATGTGCCACATCTTCTTTATCCATTCATCTGTTGATGAACACTTAGGTTGCTTCCATGTCCTGGCTATTGTAAATAGAGCTGCAATGAACATTGTGGTACATGACTCTTTACCCTGAGAAAACCATAATATCTGACTTTTTGAAGGCAGGTGAATGAAATCAAGGATTTCTGAGAAATTATGGCTGCCAGGATGCTCTGTTTCCTGCCCAGAACCAAAGCTTCCCATGCTGCTGTGACAAAGTCCCATATATTCACTGCCCCAAAGACATGGTGTGGTAGAGTCAAAGCTATTTCACGTCTCGGCCAAGGTCACCCCCCAAGGGCAAGCAGATGCGGGGAGATAATGGAGTAGAAAATAATATGTGTCTGAGAAATTTCATGCAAATTAAAATTAATAAAATGTATCCCAACTGACGAGCCTCATTACTGTGTCTCAGATTACTGTGCACTTTCTGGAAAACATTTTGGCTTTTTTGCCAAAACAACATCCTGCATTTTGACTTCCTACCATATGCACCAGCCTTTTATATTTCCACCTGTCACATTCTCAGAGAACCTAGTCTTGCCACCACTGAGAATATCGCAATGAATGAGCCAGGATTCCAAAAGAGCAGGTTCCAAAAGAGGCACCTGTAGAGGGTTTGGAGCTTTGGTGGCTACTCTGTTGTATGCCTGTATGTGGTATTCCCGCAGGAGGACAGCGATATGGGTGCATATCTCTGCAGTGTGGATCTTATATAGCTGTGTTGCTTTGTAGTCACACCCATACTGATGCATTTAAGGCTTATATAATTATGTGTTTTATTTCTTTTCATCTGTCAAAGTAAAAGAGCAATGGAATGCAAGGGACTTTGGTAAGGAATAAGGTGCTGAAAGGATGCTGTTAAACTGTTAACTTGATCGTTAATCATTGACTAAAATAAAATGAGCAAGTAGAGCATCACGGCACAAGAAAGAGAAGAAGCGGGAATTTCATTTCTTTGATTAGAAAAGAAACAAAATACATTCCTTTAGACATTGGTAGAAAATACCATCTCAACAAGGACCTAGTCGTCCCCAAATTATTGTAGTTACCATCATTGGAAGAGGCTGTGTCAAATGAGTTTATCTCTGAGGTCTCTAAGAAACTAGTAATTCCCTGCCCATCAGAGCACCAGCTGTAACATCATTACTCTTCCAGTGAAATGAGAAGAAACTCAAGACTATAAAAGTAGTTTTATTGTATTTGCTATTGTTTCACAGATGAGAATGATTCCATATATATATAAAAAAAAGGGTGATGGAGATACATATGAAACAAGAAATGGTTTGACAAATAGCGGAATGAATTCATAGAACATAAAAGGACCTATTTAAAGCTGATTGGTCATAGCATGATTGGGTTCAGTAGTGACCAAGTACACACACCTCAGTTAGTTTGAGATTTCTAACATGCACCAAGTAGTAGCTCAACCTTGAGAAACAGGAGTCACTACTATGCTATGGTAAATTTAAGCCTAAGACTAGTTTAAAAATCAGAGGAAAACAAGGACACGCCTCTTGCGGCATGGTGTAGTGATCAGATGGAGTGCTATATATAGCAAGAGAGCAAGGCATGATGGAGATTTTGGTAAATGCAGTCTGCCAGTATTTACGAAAAGTAGAACTGTTTGCTTGTAAAATCTCATGTCATTTGGGATTTCCATCTTCATAACATTCCCGTGAATTTCATTAAGTGGTATTTTGGAGTGGGTCCTTTTGAAATGGAGATGACTGTTTACCAAAGCATTCTTTTTCATAACTTACAATGCTATGATACCCTACAGAAATAATTCTTCAAAAATAGATCCAAGTTGGCTGTCATCCTGCCTTCCCCTCCTGACTGCTGTTGAATATTTTGTGTCAGCACACAAACACAGCTTCCTCTCATGATCTGGAAGTTTGTTTTTGTAAAAAGTCCCTGATACAGTCATACTTCCTGTAATGATGTGATTTAATACAACGTCCTTACTCTTAAGATTTGATTGCAGATGGAAGAACATGGTTACATTATAGTAAATGAAAAAAAAAAATCATTCCTTTGAATTCCTCTCCAATCACGTTCTTGGAAGTTCTTTACTTTTTCAGCAATATTAAGGGCATTGGCAATAATAACAATCATAGGAATAATAAGCTAAGAGGTCATATTTCTTAGCTCGGAATCAACAACTTCTGATGTTTTTTGAGAATGGGTACTATGTAATCAATTGTAGTAGCTCCCTTGGAGTCTACTTTTGAGTAGGTTCTACCTCTAACTTCAATATTTTTGAGGGGTGAAATTGGATATCTTAAGTTGTTGCGAAGGCCTGGATACTAGATAAGATTTGGCCTTGAGTGAAGATAAGATCACAGTTAAGTACATCATAAGGCTGGAGCTGCTAAACAAAACACTTGGTGATGGGCTTTTAGGTTGATGCCTTCATCTTTGGTTTTGCTCATCCCGTGCTGGTTAGGAATACAAAGCCATCAGCCTGATTCTCCAACAGAGGTTGGGAGTCAGGGCTCCTGTACATCACGTGGAGGAAGAGTTAGAGCCCATTGTTCCTGGCTCTTCTGTGACAGGCTCAAAGGATGTGCATGGAATCTACCAAAGTCCCCTGTGTTTGGCTGAAATTTACTTTTACTATATATATGTCCTTTATCTACATATATGACATCTTCGGCATTTATACTCATATGCCAATTATGTGCTTCGACTTCCATAATCAATTCTTGTAATTTTATTAGGAATTAACTATCCACTCAAATCAACAGGTTTTTCTTTTCTTTCTTTTTTCTTTTTAAGATGTTGGGGGGTAGGAGTTTATTAATTAATTAATTAATTTTTGCTATGCTGCATCATCGTTTCTGTGCAAGGGCTTTCTCTAGTTGTGGCAAGCAGGGGCCACTCTTCATCGCGATGCCCGGACCTCTCACTATGGTGGCCTCTCTTGTTGCGGAGCACAGGCTCCAGACGCGCAGGCTCAGTAGTTGTGGCTCACGGGCCTAGTTGCTCCGCAGCATGTGGGATCCTCCCAGACCAGGGCTCGAACCCATGTCCCCTGCATTAGCAGGCAGATTCTCAACCACTGCACCGCCAGGGAAGCCCCAACAGGTTTTTCTTGGTCTTCTATTTTTACATACGAGCAACATACTAACTGAAAGATAAAAGTTCCTATCCTCGGTTTTTAGGCATCTAAATGTCCACAAATTACTAATTTGGATTGATTGATTATTTTTAACCCACAGACTTATTTGACTTGCTAGAATGGATGGCAAAGATGAAGAATAATCAACCAAGGACATGTCAAGTTGAAAAGAAAATTGAGTCTAACAGGAGAACTGACAGAAGATGAAGATGAAGTGACATAACTGGAGCTTTATTTCTGACTCATGTTTTTTTTTTTCAGTAAATATCTAGTAGAAAAACTTTGGGAAAAAGTGGGGCTTAATACATCAGTGTTTCTTAAAGGCTAGGAAAATTGCTACCCCTGGGAAGCCAGAAGGATATGATGACACAGTCTGTTGTAATGTGAGACTGAATGACCCATATTTCCCCTGCAATGAAGTTCTTTTCCACTGGTAGAAGTCTTTTTATGTGGAAGTCTAGTTGATCACCTATTAGCTTTTATTTTTACATGTTTCTCCCTGCCTTTCTTACTTTGAAGACAAAGACTTTGTTTCAGATTTCTTAAAAAAAAATCAAAATGACACAACGACAATAAAAAAGTCTACCAACAAATAGTAATACCTCAAGAAATTAAGCAGCTCCTTTATTCTTTAAAATTCCAGTTGAATTCTAATTATACCATTTCATTACAAATTTATACTCTGGAGACTCAAACTCTGCTCATACGTTACCTCACTCTGAGAGCAGAAACTGCTCATTGCTACCCAGAGACCCAAGGATTGGTTGGCAGCTCATCCTGATTACAGATAAACTGAAATCCACAAAAGGCAAAACGTGTGTAGTTAGTCAATTAGGAGTGAAATGTTAAGTTTAGACCTTCAGGGGTAAGTCTTCCCAGGGGAAGAAAATTAAGGGCACCTTGGACCTATGCAGAGTCCAATGCTGAAATTTGAGTGTACACTATAGAACTTGGAAATCAAGACTTGAAATGCTAATATCTTTCATTTGAAAAAAAATCCCATCCCAGAAAGCGATTATAAAATAACCTGCATTCAAAACTAGTTATTTCTAATATTTAACAGTAAAAGTCTAGCAAGAATGAAAGCCAAGATTGAGAGGCTGGAAGTCTTTGTTATGCCACATGGTTGGATGTCTGACCGTTTGACCACAGAGACCAAATACAGAACCAAGCCCGAAGATGAGGTGGCCCTTTACTAAGCTACCAGTGCAAAGGCCTCGTGACTTCCTTGTTTTTCTTTTCTCTTTTCTTCTTTCTCCAGATGATGTCTGAGTACAGAGGATCCAAGCAAGGGAGAAAGAAGCATATTGCAGTAGAAGTGTCCCTTTTTTTTTTTAATCTGTCAATTTACATTTTGATGGGATTGAAATCAGTCAATTAAAACTGAAAATTTAATTCAAAGAAAAATCAGACAAAATAGTTGTTTAAATGCATCTAAATACCTGACTCACTCATTCATGGCACTTTTTACTTTTAACCTCTAATTTTAGGTTTCTGGAATCTCATCTCTGGGCCGTAATTTCCTGTTAAGTGGGAAAGAGAAACAAAGATGGCTTGTCGTGAGGATCAATGAGTGAATCTCTGCTATGCTGTCTGGGGCCATTGGCTACCGGGTGCCATGTCAGTACAATGTATTTTATCACTTAAATAAGACATGATTTGCCGATTACACTGATTTGCTGCTTGTTACGTTGTGGTTTCTCAGATGGAACATGACATTTTTGAATGGCTGCACTGAGAAGGCCTCATGCATTGGAAATATGTCAAAATGCAAAAAAGATTTTTGGGTCAAAATCCTCCGTTAGCTTGACAATTGTTAGTTGGGTGTTGAGCATGAATCTGTTTCAGTCAGATTCATGCCCAGATGTAATCAAACAATTTTGCCTGAATCCTTTTGTTAGCATGTTAACACGAGAGGATTTTGTACAGAGTAATAATAAGTACGTGTGCCTAGAAAATGCTAAGTTTCAAACCAGAAGCAACTTTAGAGCTATTTATGGAATATTTTGTTATAATATGATTTATTGACTTGTACAAGTATTGGATTTTAAGACGCTACATATTTATTTTGTGTGTAGTGCAATAGATCAGATGATTGAGTCTTCCAAATTTGGCTGAAATAGGTATGCAAAATGAACATACAGTAAGATTTCTCAATCTTATGTTACATCATTGTACCATATACAATAGAAGTATGCAAGATTCTTAATTTTGATCACATTCAAATTAGCACTGATGTAAATACTGTGAAAAAACGTAAGAAACGTAGTGCAAGAGAAAAACTGTAAACATACCAGGGCATTATTTTCCTGTCAATGTTACCACATTATACAATTAAAAAAGGTTTAATAACTAAAACGACTAATATCTAACTACATTAATGTGATTTTTAAAAATTAATTAATTAATTATATTTTGGCTGTGTTGGGTCTTCGTTGCTGCACGTGGACCTTCTCTAGTTGCGGTGAGCAGGGGCTACTCTTCTCTGCAGTGCCTGGGCTTCTCATTGCGGTGGCTTCACTTTGTTGCGTAGCATGGCCTCTAGGCGTGCGGACTCTAGAGCCCAGGCTCAGTAGTTGTGGCTTTGTTTCTCCACAGCATGTGTGATCTTCCCGGACTAGGGCTCGAACCCATGTGCCCTGCATTGGCAGGTGGGTTCTTAACCACTGCGCCACCAAGGAAGTCCTAATGTGATTTTTTAAAAAGAGAATGAAGATCTAAAACAACCTGCCATAAAATGATCAACAGAAAAAGAAAAAAACTTCCTGAAAAATTGAAGACAATAACTTCCTGTGCACGGAGATTGTATTTTAAACTTTTTTTTTTTGGCGGTACGCGGGCCTCTCACTGTTGTGGCCTCTCCCGTTGCGGAGCACAGGCTCCGGACGCGCAGGCTCAGAGGCCATGGCTCACGGGCCCAGCCGCTCCGCAGCATGTGGGATCCTCCCGGACCGGGGCACGAACCCGTGTCCCCTGCATCGGCAGGCGGACTCTCAACCACTGCACCACCAGGGAAGCCCTGTATTTTAAACTTTTAACCCCATGATTTTTACAGCTGCATTAAAGGTTCAGCTCTGGGTCAGAGGTTTTAGCCACATTTTCTGTTTAATGGAAGAAGACTTGAAATGTGGGAACATCATGATATGACACCATTTCACAGATAATCTGAATCCAGATTACTTGCCCCAGTGTTCCCATTCTTATAGAACAAAATATACACGAGCACACTTGCCCAGGACTTGCTCTCTTAATCACAAATGTCTTCGTGGATAATTTCCACAGTTGTGATGGAAGAGCCAGGACGAGCACGCCTCTGTGTGTGTGCGTGCATGCGGTGTGCGCGCTCCCAGGTCAGGTCAGTGTATCCATATATGTGGGCTCGTGTGTACATCCATGCCGTGTCTACACACTCAAAGTCACATTCTTCTTGAGTGAATGTACAAATCTGTCCTGGTTTGAATGAAATGAGAATTCACCTTTTGCACATTTAGCCAATCCTAGCCCATTTATTCTCTGCCCCAAATAAACGCTCTAAATTCTGCCAAAATCCAGACGTTACCGGTGTAACACTGAGTTGTATGAGATTTGTTTCAATACTGAGGGCATCCTTTACATGTTATCAGAGTATCAAATTTTGTTCCTGCTTCAAGGAATCGTCTGTGTTTGAATTCCTTATCCTCAGCTCCACCTGTTCTTCGGAGTCCCATCCAACCTCACGGACTGGACTTCAATATAGGAGCACATTTCTGATTGTTATGGAGCTGAATGTTTCTTTTGTGTTCACTGTAATCAACAAGCATGCACTTAGCTTGAGAGAGACAGCCATTATTCTCAACAGTCTTATTCTGTTCTTGAAATACCTGTGGCAGTTCCTTTGCGGACAAGGTATTTTAATAAGGAATGAAATCACTGAAAGGAATATGTGTCCATAATAAAGAACGGGGGATGTGGGACCCACAGAGTCCCCTGGCTTCAGAAAGTTACTTCGAAAACATTGTCCAGAGTGAAGTTTTAAAACTTTCATTTTTACGTGAATGACTTGTGGGTCCTGTTAAGATACAGCCTTGGATTCTCTAAGTCCAGCTGGAGCGAAATTACTAATAAGCTCCTGGATGCTGTTGATACTGCTGGTCTGTGAACCCATTTTGAATAGAAAGGGGCTAGTACATTCCAACCAAAACAAATTAGTGTGAACAATCACATCAGCTCCATCTATACATGTATTCACAACGATGCATTCCTGATTTGATCAATTTCACTCTGTACAATTACATTCACCGAAAAAGGTAAAAACAGAATTATCCTATTTTGTGAGTACAGAGTCCCTTTGCCCCTTTTTATGTATTACCAGATAGCCTTCATTATAAATACCTTTTTCTCTGCTTGAAAAAATGAGTGTGTTTTAGAGCAATGATATAAGTGGGTACTGAACCACGTTTCAGCTCTCGGCCATCTCCTTTTTGATACTTGGATTGAATAAATACATTTTATTATAGCTGACATCCTTGTATGGAAATGCATTTCCTTTCAATACCAGCATTGTGAAATATCCGTCCATCCAGATTGTTTCAAGTAGCCTCCACCAAGTTCTTTGAAATGCAGCCCCCTTTTAGAAAATTTGAATTTGGGGAGTTTGCATCACACAAAGCATTTAAAAAGGGAACCCTCCCAGATGTGGAATGCTTGTTTAGACACCAGATCAAAGGAACAGGTCTGTACATCTGTGCAGTTTTTCAGAGTGCGTCCACACATTTTTGTTTTCCCGGTGACCTCTGGGTTTGAAGGGAGCTCAGATGTGGAAGCAGCTCAGAGTTAAGTCGAGGCGACACCACTGCCGTCAGACGTTGCTCTGTTGCAACAAAAGCGTTCTCAGCTCTCTTTCCCTCTGATCTTCCTGCCTGTACTTCTCCTCAAGTTTCTGCTTCTCAGAATCCGTGCAGTAAAAGGTGCAATCTGAGCTCTTCCGGATCTGTTCGAACTGACTGAAATCAGCCACGTACTTGCCGGTTTTTGAGAGAGAAACCACAGGCACAAACTCAAAACCCCAGTAGATCTCCTCTGGGATGTAAGAGGTGCGGCTCTGGCAGACAGCGCTGGTGGACTCCACCGTGGCGTTCAGGAGAACCACCAGCTCAAACTCCTTCTGCTTAAGGTTTTGGGGGGTGAGATCTCTCAGGGGGCTCGTCTCATCCAGCACGTGGTAGAATGTCATGGGCAAGATGAGGAAGGGGCTCTCGGAAGAGGAGTCCACGTGGAATTTGACGGTGGCCTGGTTGAGGAGGATTCGCTCCCCCTCCTTGGTGACGTGGGTCTGGAGGAGCTTTCCCGAGAGCTGGCACTGAATCAGGAGACTCTTCCTCATGTTGGCCACCTGGATCACCAAGCACAGCTTCCCGTTCTGCTTGGTGATGACGGCACAGTGGCTGAACTTGATGGTCTCTGCCCGCTTTTTGGGTCTCGCAATTTTGGCCAGGAAGGTGCCCGTGATGAAGATCTCAATCAAGGTGGTGATGACCAGCTGTGCCACCAAGAGGAAGATGGCATGAGGGCATTCCTCCGTGATGGAACGGACTCCATAGCCGATGGTTGTCTGGGATTCCAGGGAAAAGAGAAATGCCCCCGTGAGGGAGTCCACCTTCATGATGCAGGGGGTGTGATTTGAAGTGTGCTCCCTGGGTTCTAAGTCCCCATGAATGAAGGCAATGGCATAGTAGATCACACCAAAAAGGAACCAGGTCATCACGAACGTGGCAGCAAACAGGGTGAGCTTGTATCTCCACTTCATGTCGATGACGGTGGTCCACAAGTCTTGGAGGTAGAGCAAGTATATGCCATCCACTTTGTCGATTCTCACGTTGCTGTGCCCACTCTTGGACATGACTCGGGGTCTGCTGGCCTTGAGGCCAGCTCCAGCCGTGTGCTTCACCAGGGTAGCCCTGGCCATACTGATGTTAATCCGTTCCATGGTCAGGCCTTGGGACCACCTAAGGAAATGACAAAGAGAGACGTTCCATTGTTGTCACATGAGGTAGAATGCCCAGAAAACAGAAACAGGATAATCATGTGAGATAAGTACGAATGTACATGGACGTTTATAAGAAAGGATAATTCTGAGGGCAAGATGAATCACTGGGTACTTGAGGATGGCAGTAGGAGGGAGTGAAGAGCACAGACTGAAGACAGGGAAGCCTGGGTTAAATGTTGCCTCTCCCACTTATTTGCTGTGAGACCTGGGCTAAGCTATTTAACCTTTCTGGATCTCAAATCTCTAATATGTGAAATATAGAAATAAAGTCTACTTCTCAGGGTTCTTGTGATAGTTGAATGAGATAATGGCTATAAAGTGCCAAAACAGAGATTCACACTCAAAAAAATGATGCTAATCTTCTCTTTGTGATATCACACTCACAAGAATCCATCCCACGGAGTATTATGATTATTTATGTATATTCAGCTCTTACGGATTTCCAAGTATAGAAAATTTAAAAATAAGTTGACTGAGCATAGGGCTAGTACTGATATAATTAAAATGCACCATCCATAAGATACGTCTTGATACAGCAATGGGAAATGTTAATACAAATTTTAAAACCGTGTGTAGTATTCATAAACATTTTTAAAAAGCTACCATTTGCATGACATTCCCTGTAGTAGCAATTCATTTTCCCCCTAGTCCAATGAATAATTGGGAATCCATGACCTGTCCTAGTTCTTGATTACAATGGAAAAGAGCAAGTTATCAAACAACTAAAAACAAACATAGAGTGAATAATTAAGCTTTATTAACGGCTTGATCAATATGCTCGTTATTCTCAGAAAAGTGTTATCAATATAGAATATTAGGTGTGACATTTAGGTATGGTGCAAAAATTTGGCCTTACTTCTTTTGAGCTAAGTAGAACCAGCATAGGAATCTATTTTAAAGAGCCAATGAACAAGTAAATAAGTACAGGCATCCAACATTGTAGCAGAACAGACTTACCTAGAAGAAGCACTAGGCTCCCACACTGAGCCCTGGGCAATGCTCTGCCCTCCGTTTACAGATAGGGACAAGCTGGGTATGAGGCCACACAGCATCTTATAGTACCTGCCTGGCGACTGACATAAATTACCCCTACATTCCTTGAAAAACATAATGTGAGCGATTATAGGGCAATTCTACCTGGTTGGTATGTTTTTTCCACCTCATTGGCATTTTAAGAATAATAATAAAAAAATTTCTCCCTTTAAAAAGGAACTGGTATAGGGTGGTCTGTGATTCACGCAATAATCTCTGCTGTTGGAGCAGTGTTATCTCAATAGAAGTTTCTAAAGTAATCCTTTGGGCAAATCCCTTCAAGGCATCTGAAACTGTATCCATTATAGGATAACACCTGTTGAGGATGCAGTAAATCTGTTGGGCTTTTTAATTTTCCTGTTATGTTATTAAGAGTGTGTCATTTACTGACTGACCCTTGAAATGTTTTTTTTTTTTTTCCTCAGAAAGGAGAGTCACCGTTTCATTTTCTTTGCAAAGAAGGGCCCTAAGTTATTCAGAATTTATTTTACTTGTTGAAGCCTATTCCATTTATTTGGGTATCAATTTAGATGTAAAGTACAGGATATAATTTAGCGGGGGCTTCATCAGACCCTTTATGCAGCACTTCTCAGTAATCAAGAGGAAAGCGACCACAATGAAAGCTTGAAAAGGTTAATGCCCTGCTGGCATGCCCAGATGTGTAGTCAAGCTCAGAACACTTTGCCAAGACAAATGCAGCTTATGGACAAGTAATTGCATGCACTTCAACAAACAAAAAGAAACTGGTAGGGGAAAGTACATGCCATTCAACCCACTGAAATAAAAACAGAAGCTTAAGTTTTCTTGTGTGAATGATGCAGAAGTGTCCTGCAGCACACGCTAAGCTCCAAGCTCAGCCTTCCACCAGATTCTGGGAAACTTGGCCCTGTTTCTATGAAGGCAGTGTCATGAAGCTTCTGTTTTAACCTCTGTTTCAAAGGGGCAGTGGGCCAGGCTCGCGATGAGCTGAATCTTTCCCCTCTTTCTGCTGAAAGTTCTTGGGCTGCATTTTTGCACAACTGTTGTTGGAATCAGTGACACCAATGGCTATCAGAGGACGGGGGGCATATATGGGGGAACAAAACTTAGAGTCTCTGGGTGGGGTGGGGGTATTGGGATTAGCATCTCTCTGTGGAAAAGAGCGGCTGGTGGAGAGCACTCAAAGGTTAAATACCCACTCCCTCCCTCTCAACATTCCTGTGCCCTCAGAACTGGGTGCTACCTGGTCACTCACTCGGCAGGTCAAATGGCGACTTCTTCAAAGCAGGTGTATCGTCCTTGCTCCCCTTCGCCCACCTGGCTACCATAGGATTCTTCTACTTCCTGAAAGAAAGAGGGACACATGGAGTTCACAGCTGTTTACTAAGAAACTGACCCAGTGAAACTGACCCTTACTGATTCCCCCAAGTACTAGGGCCCCAGCATTCACCTTCCAACCCCTGGTGATCTGGCATAGTGCCCAGAATAGATCCAAGCTCAAGGAGTGTTTTAGGAATGAAATTGAAGCCCCAATCACAGCCCTCACTGTAGAATTCCCACCCTCTGGAGGGAGCTCAATAGTAAAACACCCTGGAAAGGGTGGGTTAACTCACCCCCACTGAAGCCCACTATCAACTGACCAGCAAACAGGGAGGCAGGAAGGGGAAGTGCAGAGGAAGTAAACAGTGAGAATTGGAAGGGAAGAGTCTAGAATATTTTTACCGCCTGTGGAAATGCATTATTGCTGTTGAGTCATAGAACATTAGATTCAAAAAGAATGTCAAAACCAAGGCATTTGACACACGTTTTTCAAACCAGGAGACCTGGGAGGTTGCAGTGACTTGTCTTCTTCACACAGATGGCCCATAGCAGAAAGAACGGGGTCCAAAGTTTTTGGAAGCTAGACTGGAGTTCTTGTCAGTACACAAATCCCTCTTAAACCTCCAAAGTTTAATGCAATCTGTTCTAACTCCACTAGATTCTTTTGCATGCTACTTTTCTGAAATACTTCTTCCTAAACTATACATATATATCTCCCCACATTTTTATCTGTCTTATACACAGAGGCTTAGTACACTTCACACGTCTTTTCTGATCCACTAATTATTGTAAATAATTACAATAATTACTCCTTTATCATTTAGGTAGTCTCAATTATCAGTCCGTATAGCCTTTTATATATTGGATTCTCCCAGTGTGTTCACAGTATGTTTGGCAAACGACATCTACATCATCGCTCTATTAAGATCCAGCATCTTCTTCTTTGCACCCATTTATTTTTACCTGTATGCTTTATCTTTTACACTTTATTATATGCTCTTAATTTATAGTATTTCATTCCTCAGCAGACTTCCTTAATGCAATTTACTTCATTGCACACTCTTCTTTCATATAATTTTATGTTACTGCTTTAGATGTTTTTTCCCTTAGATTCTGCAATCTACCTGGTTTCACTTCTAAAATATTAAGGGACCATAGTCATTTCCCAAAAGTAAAGGAAGGAAAGAATAATAAAAGATATTCTCTTCTAATTTTCCCTCTCCTAGTCCCGCAAAGAAACAATATTCCATATGAATCATTAGTAGTTTTCTATAGTCTCTGGAAACTGTATTTATTTCTCCAGTTTTCATCATATGATTCCAACATGTGGGTTGGGATTGTATTTCTTAGAATGGTGATATCTTTACTGAAGTGAAGTCCTTGAAACTACTGAATGGAGAGATCAATGTTACACTCTCCTATTTCAGGCCAGTAACATATACATGGAATGAAGTCACTTAGTGCTTAGGCTGTGTAGCATTTGTTTTCTGGAGATAAAGGGGAAAAGAAACACATTTTGGAAACAGAACAGTAGCCACATTGAAAAAGATACTTATCTATATGAAGAACCACACTTCCAGTGCTGGGGACAAAACAATGAGAATGGAAAAAATGGAAAGGAAGTTCCCATCACCATCGCTGGTGGAAGGGGAAGAATTCTATCCAAGAAAAGGGGATCTGGTAAGAATGGAAGACCAAAGAAATTAATTACTGCGAGCTGGAGGATGCTGTCCTGTCAGAGAGAAATCAACCTGTAAATGGACAGAAAGTCCCTGACCAGTTAGGAGAAATACATATGCAAATACTAAGCAAGCACAGAGTCAGGATAGAGCCAGAAATGGTCCAAAGTGGGAAAGGTCCAGATAATAAAATGACAATAATAAAATAAAGATTCAGATAAGTGACAATAATACAAAAGCTTCAGATCATTAATAACAATAATCATCATCATAAATAGATAGTGCTAGAGCCATGTACCAGCCACTATTCTAGGTGCTTTCCATGTGTGAATGTAATTAACCCTCACACCATCCCCATGAGGAAGAAATGGAGCCACAGAGAGGTTGTGTGACTCACCCAAGCTCTCAACAGCTGCCACCTGGCAGTGTGTGAAGCTGTTGTATCTATACTCTCAACCACTCTGACAAGGGTGCTCAGACTTTAGCTGCATCGGAACCATCTGGAAGGCTTGGAGTTTCTGACTCGGTAGGTTTAGGGTGGAGTCCAAGAATTAGCATGTCTAAAAATTCCCAGGTGATGCTGCTGTTGCAGGAACACACATTGAGAACCACCACACTGGGATATAGATGTTGAGTCATATCAGCAGCCTAACGGCTTCCCCCCCTTGATAAATCTCCGATTCCCCACTTGCCCTTAGCATTTCTGAAATAACGCTATTGCACGCAGACGTGGAGAACATCCGTTTATTACTTTTCAGAATCTTCACCATCCTTACAGATAAATGAATGCCAATGACCCAGTGGCCCAAGGCTAAGTAGTAATTTTTTAAAAAGCAATATATGGAGAATCTGATCAAAACTGTAACACATTATTTATATTTATCATATAAATATCATATAAGTATTATGTGTTATAGGATATGTAGAAATTATATATTATTTAACTTATATAACATTTACAGTAAACACATAGATATTATGATACGTTATTCATATTATATTAATATATGATATAAATAATGCTAGTAGATGTATTAGCCAAAATTAAGCACAGACAAGTCTCTCATTTCCACAATAGACTTTCACCCACCATTCTTCTAGTCAACCTGTATTGACAGGATATTTAGTTCTCAACAATGTGATAATACAGCTAACTTTCATGTGATGTTTGGCTGGGAAAAAAATAAATATGCTTTAAGAATGATTTTTTTTCCCCTCCTAGTTAGTACAAAACTGAGACCTTCTAAAAACGTATAGCTCTGTTGAGTCAAATTTTGGAAGTTTCCAGTTCACCCATGCTGGGAAAAACTTCTGTGTTCCATGGTGGGCTAACAAAGTCTATGCACCTGTGGAAAAATAATGTAAAAATGGGGAGACAGTGGCTCCCTAAACCTGGAATTTCTCAACCAGGCCTCAAGTGATGTCATCCTACATACCTTCAAATGGGCGGTGAGGCATGGAAGAATGAAATCCAAATCCAACCATAACTCTGGATTTCTAGACTAAAATTAGAATCTGAGGGACTTTGACTTGAAAACTCTGGCCAAAGAGCTCCCTGTTTGTAAGAAAAGTTGCTTCTAAAGCTTTGTTGGATGTCAAATATTTTTGACAAAACAATCTTTTAATGATCTCTCTTTTTGCTATGAATCTGCAATACCTGGCTGAAATTTCACTTTAAGGGTACATGGGCTTAAATATTAAGTAGAAAAAAAGTGCTTGACAAGAATCTAGTTGGGGTTCACTGAACTCAAAAGGTTTAAAAATAATGGAAAATAAACTCAGTGAGGCTTAGCTATCCTTTCTTTGGATCCTGTGACTGTGGCCGCACATACACACGCACTGGGGCCTTTGGCACTGGCCTCGTGCCACCTTCTACCTGCTCTTCAAAGCAGCCTAGGACTCGCTTCAATGGCTGGGCTCCCTGTTCTGAATCCACTTCTTGACTTCATCAGTGTCAGCTGAGGACACAGATGGCTTTGCCCAGGTGGCCTCAGAACTGGACATGTTCATTAAAGAGAACAAGGTGGCCAAAGCTGACTCTCGGCAGATTCCAAAGGGTGGCCCCTTGGTTTTATCTGCTGGGGAAATTACTCTTTCCTTCTGCAAACCCATGTTTTCTCTCGGACCATTGAGGACTGAGGTTGGCTGGAAGGAGTGGCAGCTTTTGGGAGGCTGTGGAGTTGGACATTCTTCTTTGTGAGGAACAAGAGGCTCTGAGGGGAAGCACCAATGAAGGTTATGGCAAATTCACAATCTAGTTTCCTCTGTCCTAATGACCTGTATTTTGAAGACATGAACTTGGAACCTCATTGGTAGAGCCGTGGTCATTTTGGGTTGTCGTGGCTGATTGTTGCTTCCACCTACTATCTGCCCCTCTCTGTGGGGTCCATCCATGAGATTCCTTCCCTGGGTTTGTCCCGGCAGGGAAGTATGTTTTCACGCTTTTGTGTCAGATGTGGTCATGTGACTGCTTCGGCCAATGGCCTGTGAGCTGCAGTGACTCAAGCCTCACCTGAACAGAGACATAAGAATGACACGGTTCTGTCACTGCTCTCCAGGGAGGCTCAGATTGGGCTGCTCCTTCCTCTGGATGGCAGTGGGGGGTAGAGGGGAGGTGGAGGACACTTGGAGCTGAGCTACAGCTGAACCAAAGCTGACTTGTAACCCAGGTGAGAAAAAACTCTTGTTGCCTGGTTGAATTCTTGGACTTGTTTGTTACTAAGGCAAAACCTAGTGAAAGTCTGACCGCGGTGATGCTCTTACTACATATTTTTGGATCAAATATCTGACCTAAAAGGAACTGTATTTAAAGAAAACATGTAAAGTCTTGAAATATCCCTCAAGGTAAACCTCAAATGGTAGTTTATGGCTAAACACTGAATAGAAAAATAAATACAAATCTCACAGGATTTCAGTGGGAAGAAAGACTTGCCTGATCCCTAAGGACAGCAGAGAAAAAGTGAATAATTCTTCTCATTCAATTACTTCTAAATCAGTACTTAAATTTATCACGACAAGACAACTTTTCAGGGCAAGATATAAGGGCCTCAGATTCTGTCACTCTTATTTCTGTGGAGCAAGAAGCCCTTGGTTAATGTTCTGGTGGCCTCATAATCTGTGATGACAAACACATAGGGGATTATGTCATTAATTAAATATTATGTCATTAAAAGGGACTAGCCCTTTTCAGTGCAATTACAGACAGTATTTTATTTAATCCTTCTCTTTACCTTCTGAAGAGAGAGTTTTCTTGATTTTCTAAATGAGGAAACTAAGCTTAGAGAGATTTGATAATTTACACATGTTCATAAAGTTAATACACAGAGGAACTCGTTGGCAAAGCAAATCTGTCTCCTATCTAACCACTTGGCACCTCTGTCCTCAAAACGAACTCAAGAACATCACTCCTAATGATGCAGTTCAAAACATCGCAAAATAAGTTCCTGCTCATTACATGTTAGTAGCCCTTATAGAATAAACAGCTTTGATTTATTGCTTATCCGGTGCCAGATGTTACATAAGGTGCCGTATATTAATTTAACTCTCACTTAGATTCTGAGAGAGTTAATATGATTATTCCTGTCTTCCAGGTAAGGAAACTGATATAGCACAAGGTCTGTTTGAGTCTGTAATCCTCGCTTCTCATCTCTATAACATGAATTCCCCAACTTCAGCGAGTGTCAGAATCACGTGGAAGTCTTGAAATACAGATAGCTGGGCTCCAGAGTCTCTGATTCAGTAGGTCTAGAGTAGGGCCTGGGAACATGCATTTCTAATGAGTTCCCAGGTGATGCTGAGGCTACTGGTCTTGAGACCACACCTTGAAATCATGATCTATACTCTTCGCCACTTAGAGTTATATAGAATCTGTGGGAAATTCACAAGCACGTAAACCGGGTTGCCTAAAAGTTCAGCCTCATTACTTTCAAGCAAAGGAGTGGGTCCTTCGGTGTGAGAAGGAAGAGAAAATCAATGGGGCTGAATGTACAAATATGGTAGCTGTTGGGTGGAGTTTTCAGTTTGCCAGGAAAGGTGTCCTAGGGAATAAAAGTTCAGGTGAATTGTCTTGAAGGGAAAAATGAGAATTTGGGAGAAAAGGAAAGCAATTGGTTTAAAATTTCTCTAAGTTTTCTTCCCTGGATGATGGATATCATCCTACAGTTGCTTTCGGGGTTCACTGGCTAAGAACATCAGAGGCCAGAGGAAAGATCCTGGATTTTAGGGCTGAGGGAGCTGAAGCTAATAGAAGAACCTTAGCAGTTCTCTTGCTCAGGCTTCCCCTAAGTGTGTGGTAATAGGTATTCCACAAATAAAGCAATTTGTGGTCAGGTAATTTGGGGAAGCTTTGCCTACAGAACCTCCAAGCACCCCACTGTCCCCACCCACTGGAGACTCACACAGCACATTTGTATATTACAGGGTCTGAGAAGTTCTACAGCAAAGAAACATGCTTAACTCTGTAAATCTGGCCTTTATCTGACGTGTGGGAACACTCTGAGGAGTGCTGATCTGGTTTAAACTTTGCACTTTATATCTGGGGAAAAATAGGATCACAAAGGTTGAGAGTGATTTATTCAAGGTCACTGAGCCAGTGGCAGGAGTAGGGATGGAAACAGGCTTTATGAATCTTCGTTCATTTGATGGGCAGATATCTTTCTCTGTGGTCATGAAATACCTTGAGATGAACTATCCATATCCCTGGACCCTGAAGACAGGACAGCATATAATAAAAGGCTTGCAGCTCCAGCATCGCTTACTAATGTTAATCAGAAATCCCAGCTCTTGGGTCCCACACTCGAGCCACTGAATCAGAACCAGTGTCTTAAAAACACCCAACTTCCTAAAGGATTATGTGGCTGGAGGTTGTAAGTGATGGCTTGGAGAACTGACAAAGTCTTTCTTTTGCCTTATTATACATTGGAAAAGCAACAAGTACTGCTTTAAAGACAAATCCCACATTTTACATTGCATGTGAGCATCTAATGATCCAATTTGCCTCTGTGGTCAAATATTTAGCCTTTTTCCTATGTTTCCATTTCATTATTATTGTTTCAAATTCCATAAGTAAGTAAAAAAATCCTTTGGTTTGCATAGTTATACCCTTTACTCCTCAATGTAGATTCATTAAAAATTTTTTTCATTCCATAGAACATCAAGTTTTCTCTGGGCAAAGACAAGTTTAAACAGATAGTGGGTTCACTAGGAGACTCATTTCCCATTTTCCATGGCAAAGAATCCGAGCACTGGAATAAGGTATCATTTGCTGAATATTTTTGTAAAGACAGTTCAATTTCAGGCCCTTTATTTGGGAGAGAGTTGGCTAACCCAAATAAAACATTTTACATCTGTCTGTTGTTACGAGTGACCAACTTCAGCTGAACATCATTACTTAATAACAGCTAACTTTCCTATAGAGTAAGAATGCGCAGCAGCTGAAAAGCAAATGGAAATTTCCTTTGGTTTACCACGCTTGGTCTCTCCGTGCTCCAACATGTGAATAACTTGGGTAATAAGCATATACTCCCCTCTAATCACAGCATGGCTTGGACATGCATTGTTGTAAGATGACTGGTGAAACAGGAAAATTTATGTCTGAGTGGAGAAAAAAAACAAGGCGGGTTGGCCTGCGATAGCCTCCCTGATGCACTGCCCCCAATTTTCTCTTTAGGGAAGAGGTTTAACTAGCTCGTGGAATCTTACTTACTATTCTAGTCTGGATGAGTTCAAATGTAACACAGAGAAGACGGCTCCACATTGTTCCCTTTAGATAAGGAGATGAAAATGTAGAGCATCTGGGTTTGTCTGATGATAACCCGGAAGCTGGAACTAATTCAGAACGGAAGGCATCTATTTTTGCAGATGGTACTTGTAGAGAAACAAGTATTTTATTTAGTAGATTCTATTTAATGAAACTTCAAACTGGGCATAGTCAGAGCACTAAAAGACGAAGAAAAAAACGGAAAGCAAGCAAGCAAGTTTGTGTTCTCAAACCCGCATCTCTGTCCTTCAAAAGTTGCTTGAGGCGAGATCACTGCCTTTTTACACTGCATCATTACATAATTTGCAACACTCAGATTGATTTTTCCCTAAGTAAGTCTCTCATTCACTAAGACATTGAACCCGCCGCCTTTAACCACTCACATCTATCTTTCTTCGTCTCACATTTATAATATTTTTTACTATGGTGAAGGAATAGAAACACAGAAAGCATATCACATTATAAATATACATACCGACTTCAGGCCGGTTTGTTTTCTGGCTTCATGCTGACTACTTTTTCTTCTGTTAAAAATAAATTTGGAATTGTTGGCCTCGAGCAGTTGATGATTACTGGGCTTTGGTGTGATGCACCTGGATGCGAGAGTGACATTCTCCTCCTCGGTGATGTCTATGCTCCTTATTTTCATGATTGGAATCTCATCCCAGACAAAGGAAATTATGACGTTTGCTTGATTTGGAACCAAAATACTTAACAACGGGATGAGTGTCAAAAGGTTTTGAAATTCAGTTTCCCTGTCAGTCTAAACTTTGACCATATTTCTTTGATACAGAAACTGGATTATCACAGGATCTCGGGGGACACAGTTAACACCAAAATTCTTGGACGGTGGTAAATGGACTTTAAGGACTGGTAATATGTGTGAGTTGTATGCTTGTCCCAAAGTTGAAAACAGGTGTTTGTGATCACTGGGGGATAATAAGAAAATTTCAACTTCAAAATACCTTCACATTTAATCAAAGTCTGAGACCTTTGGCAGCTAACTAATCTCCATCAGTAAACACTGTAAGAAAACACTTTCTAACAATCTGTAGTTAATTAGTTGGGGGATACTGGCCCAATTTTGGTGTTTTTAGGGTTTCCAGGTAAAATACAAGATGTTGAATTAAAACGGAATTTCAGGTGGACAACAAATAATCTTTAGTTTAAGTATGTCCCATGCAATACTTGATATATACGTATTCTCAAAATCAGTCATTGTTTATTTGAAATCCGTATATATGTACCACATAGATATAGTACAAAGGAGTCCTATATTTTTATTTGTTAAACCTGGCATCCCTAGGGAAGAGCAGATCGATGCTCAACAGTAGCTCAGAAGGTCAAAACACTCAAAGACAAGGTTCAATATACAGACAACTTTCTTAGAAGAACAGCAGTCCAGATTTTCCCAGTACTAGGACTCCTGGAAACAATTCTAACCATTATGGGACGAAAGCTTTTTCACGCATCATACATCAGAGGGTGTCAGGAAGTCTAATAAGTCTAGTAAGCTGGTCTCATTTTTAATATTTTAGCTCAGGGATTCTTTTTTTAAATTTGTTTTATTAAAGTATAGTTGATTTACAATATTATGGTAATTTCTGCTGTACAGCAAAGTGATTCACACACACACACATATATATATACACACATTGTATACGTATATATATATATATATATATATATATACACACATTATTTTTCATATTCTTTTCCATTATGGTTTATCACAGGATACTGAATACAGTTTACTGAGCTGTACGGTAGGATCTCACTGTTTATATGTTCTACACATAATAGTTTACATCTGCTAATCTGAAACTCCCACTCCATCCCTCCCCCACCCCCTTCCCACTTGGCAACCACAAGTCTGTTCTCTGTGTAGCTCAGGGATTTTTAACCATCTTTGTGTTATAGCTCTTTTTGGCAGACAGGTAAGACCTAAGATTGCTTTCTCAGAATGTGTTTAAATAGATAAGAATAAAATAAATATGACTACAAAAGACACCGATAATATTAAAATGCACTCATTAAAATATTTTTAAAACAAAATTGTGCTCTGTTTTCAAGTATTACTTAAGAAGAGCTAGCGTCTTGAAAGGGTGGTGAGCAGAAATGTTATTTCAAAATCTCTGAAGCAACTACATGTTGAAATACTGTGACTTCTACTATGACACAGTCACAGTTGGGGCTAAAATGATGGTGGTGTGTTACACATTCATAGTAAACAATAAAAGCCTAAGAGGTGATTGAGAATAAACAATTCCTCTTCTCCCACCCCTCCCCACCATCCTAGGACATGGACACTCCTGATTCTACCCCGAATCTCTCCAGGCTCCGTGCACCTGTGTGTAAACCCTGCTGTGAGTGAGGCTTCTACGTACAGTAATTCTGATAATGTCACAGAAATCGGGCCAACCTACTGAATCCTTCTTGGTTGATTTCCCTACAAACACTCCCTTGCCATTGATTACAAAGATGCTGTTACTTCTGGAAGAGTAGTTGAGATATTTCACAGAATTGCAATTAACTCCCTTTCCACTAGGACACCACTGGGGGCACTAGTGTTGGCAGTCACCACTCCCTTGGTGTTCACATCATTGGAGCAATGATACCCATGGGGAGACAGTCCAACACGCCCTCCTCTGGACATGATGGTACAGTTTCTTACATGGAAACAAAGGAGGAAATAGCAGCTCAGGCACACACGTAATTCTCTGTCTTCACAGCCTCATGGGCTGCATTTCTCAGGACTGTGAACCCGGATTTTTACAGTTAAGACACTATTCGGTTGCATGCAACTTTGTATTACCATGATTTCATCGTATCTCTTACCAGGAAGAAGAAGCACACTCATCTACAGAGTAATGCAGACGACAGCTCCCTTTGTAAGTCCTCCAGCAGCCTCTACTGCTGACAGGATAAATCCTCATCCCCTTTGCAAAGCAAAAGGTCCTTCTAAGCCCTGGCTCTCGTACCCTCTTCATCTTTGTTGCCTCCAGGATTTAGCCTGGTGTGTACTTACCTTTTCCAGACTGCTCAATGTGTTCATGGCTCCATGACCAGCAGCTGCTCCTTCCTGAGGGTGCTCGTCCTGCTGTTTCCTTCTCCGTCAAATTCCACCTGTTCTTCAAAGGGCAGGTTGAATATTACCTCCTCTGAACTTAAAAAAAAAAAAATTAAACACTTCTTCAGAGGCAGCGTAGTGTAAAGGTTAAGAGTACAGTGTTCTGCTTCTGTTACGAATTGCTGTGTGACTTTCAACAACTTACTTAACCCCTCTGAGATTCAGTTTCATCCTCTGCAAACTAGTGCTAATAATCATGCCCACTCATAAGGTGGTGTGAGGTTAAAACATATAAGGCACCATAAAACTCTGCCTGTTCACACTAATAATTATATGAGAGTTAGCTGTTATTGTTATGTGTTTACAATAAACAAAACACACAAAATATGCCTTACCCAAAGGAAATTTACCACAGATGACAGAAAGTTCTTAGAAGTCAATAAATTACTGTTTCCCCCCCAAACAGTAACATTTATAAGTAAACAATTCAAAAAGAAATTAAAAGGTAAAAAATCTTGAAGATATTTCAAGAATGATTCATTCATTTGTACACCAAGAGTTTACTGAGCACCTACTATGAGCTGCAGTGTGCAGGGGCCTGCAGATCCAGCAGGGAGAAAGACTGACTTGGTCCTCACTTTCATGTAGTTTACAATAGATCAGGGAAGAGAGGTATTTAATAAATCATTAGAATAGAACATGGGGTGTACAACATGTCCTAGCCTGGAGTTCCAGGAAGACTCCCTTGGGGAGGTGGCATTAAGGTGGAGACATAAAGAAGGACGAGCACTTGGCAGGTAAGGAGGCAGCCTGGGAGAGAGATGAGTGTTCTGGGCACAGGGCTACACATGGCATTTGCAAAGGCCTGGAGCTTGCCTTCTGGGACGTGAGGAAGGGTATTGAGTTGGGGAGCGTAGAGGGGGTGGAACAGGAGCTTAGGGCTGAGCCACACCATGTAGGGCTCTGTGGGGCCCTTGAACACCATCAGCACCATCTTAGCTGAACGAGCAGCATCTTGGGGTTTCAGTCAAGGAAGAGGTAGGATCAGACTTGCCTTTTCAAGTCATCTTCTGTGACATGACACGGGGAATGGATTGGAAAGAGGCAAACGTAGATGCTGGAAGTCGGGCTATCAGGTGCTTTCAGTAATCCAAGCTAAAATTAGGGATGCGCGGACAAGGGCTGAGAGGGGCCAGGGGCTCTGAGTTTCACGTTCCAGACAGAGTCAGTAGGAGGCTCTGACAGGTGGGTGGGGCGTGGGTGGAGAGGCAGACGGGGTCTCAAAGATAACTCCTGACTTTCTGGCATGAAAAAGAGGTGGATTGGATGTGGGTATGTTACTGATTCCAAGGACACTGGAACTTCCTCTGTAGCTAACACCCACTCATCCGTTATCAGACACCCACGCTGTTAGAATGTCTTAATGTTATATCAGTGTGGAACTCACTCTGGTACGTAATCCCAATACTGAAACAGGATCCAGGTTTGGGGGTGAGGTTCAAGGGAATGCACTAGGGCTGCCTCAGATGTGATCTGGGGTCTGTGCTCTTGGGTCTGATGTTCAAAAGAGAGGGCTGGGCAGGAGGGATGCCTTTACTGTTTAAGTCTACAAATAGAAAGTGAAATATGTAAGTGAATGAGATTCTCCTAGACGTAGGGTGTGGGAGAAGCAGCCCCAGACTGAGTCGTGGGCAGCCCCAGGGCCAGGCAGAGCAGGAGACATTGGCAAATGAGAATAAGAAGGAGCCAGGGGTCCAAGAAACACAGCTTTTCACTGATCAGATAATCAGAGGTTTTAAAAGACACGTCAACATTCTGTATCCACAAGCATGCAGAGGCGAAGGGCTTCATACATGGCCTCCGATAGAGTAATTTGGCCAAGCTGTTTTGGAGGCAATTTGACAATGTATAACTAAAGTTTAAAACTGTTTATTATTCATAATCTTTGACCCAGTAAATGTACTTCTAAGAACTAATAAGAAATATGCATCAGGATTATGTGTAAGAGCGTTCTCTGCATTAGTTACAATGTTAAAACCTCCAAACCAACCTGGATCATCAATAACATAGAAAGGATTTAAAATGTACAAAATATTTATAAGCTGAAAATATTATGTGGTCTTTAAGTCACGGCAACGTGCTAAAATGTTAAATTTTAAAAAGGCATTAAGGGGGGCTTCCCTGGCGGTCCAGTGTTTAAGACTTGGCGCTTCCACTGCAGGGGGTGCGGGTTCGATCCCTGGTCAGGGAAATAAGATCCCACCTGCTGCGTGGCATGGCCACCCCCCAGCTTCAGCGCTATTTTCAGGTGAGAGATCCAATTTTGGGGGGTGGAATTTGGAACGGCATTATGTAAAGCTGAAAAGACAGGATAAGTGCTCGGCTTTTCTCTTACTAGATAAGATTAAAATGAAATGTCTCTAAAATGTTAACAGCAGTTATCTCTTCAAAGGAAAACAAAATTAGTAAGGTTTTTTTAAACCAGACTTTCCATTTTTATGCAGTTAATCTGAAAATTCAATTTCCCTAGCACAAACCTTTCCCAAACATTCCAGATTTTACTGTAAATGAGAAGTACTTACTGTGCTCTGCTGAGAAACTTTCCACACACTGTCGTGGCCAAACCGTATGAAATAACTTACTCTCAGAGTCGTTCGATTTTACAAACCCAAGAGCCTACTGTTCAGTAAGCGTTCAGGGTTATTATTTCATGTCAATTTAAATTATTTCATTTAACTGACTGAGTGAGAAGAGTTTGCACTTCACCCAAGAGGAACGCTGATAAAGCAGGTTTCCTGCCCAATGCCTTTGCTCAGGGAGGTCCCTTTACCCCCAAGTTCCTTCTCTGTGCCCTGTGCCTGGCAAACTCCTATTCATCCCTTCAGGCCCAACTCAAATGTCACCTCCTTCAGCTTCCAGAGGAAGCTCTTCTTACTCCTGTCTTCTGCCTTTTGCAAGTTGTCCACACTGCATGATAAGACTTATGTATTGCTGTAATGATTTGTTGTGAAGCTTCTTTTTCTCCTTAAACCAGGCTCTGTGGGGTGATCAATTTGTCTTTTAACCCCAATGCCAACACAAGGCCTGATACATGGTAAGAAAGAAACAGGGTGGTCAGAGATGCTGTTCACATGAACACAGAGCCATCTGGATTTAGTAACTGATGTCACCCATTTAAATGATGATGTTCTAGGTCAGAGGGGAAGCTAGTCCAAAGCTAGGTGCGTCAGAGAGGATACCAAATACGTTACTGACTTGAATGACTAAACTAAAAAACAAAGATTTAGACTTCCTATTTTGATTCATAGCCCAAGGAACATCCTACAGCATTTTACTTTGAAGAGAAAAATGGGTTTTACATTTCTCAACCTGATGAAATTGATAAACACTACATATAAATGCATATGCTGGGGATATGGCTTTACCTGTGGGTGGCATACATATATTCAATTTAGCCCAACAAATTACTTTCTATGTGTGTTTTGTGTTCCCTGAGGCCTTAAGAACCCTGACCATCATATAGAAAGTGTTCTAAGATTCCTTTTAGCTCTCTATTTGCTTCCTTAGAACAGGGGTCTACAAAGTATTGCACCCCAATAACCTAAGAGGGTACAATAAGAAAGTAATAGAACTATTCACATGTACCTTCTGCTTCACCCTTTTAAATGTCTGTATTTTGTGCATATTTTAAAATGTACCTCATATATTAGTAAAGGACAAAAAATTTATATATGATGCACGTATGTCCCAAAGTGTGTGTGTGTGTGTGTGTGTGTGTGTGTGTGCGCGCGCGCGCACGCGCAGAGAGGGACTGTACATTTTTTAATTCACTGCTCTAGACTAGTGTTTATTAAACTTTAATGTGCAGACAGGTTCCCTGGGGATTGTGTTAAAATGCAGATTCTGATTTAGAAGATCTGGACTGAGGTCTGAGAATCTGCACTTCTAGAAAACTCCCAGGTGATGTGATGCTGAGGCTGGAGGTGGCTACACTTTGGATGGCAATCAGGCTTTTGCAGCCCTGGTTCTTCATCTGAACCACACAGCATGGAACACAGAAGGTGGTTCCAATAACTGTTTATTTGTGACTCCCACAGATAGCCGTAACTAGCACTGCTCGAGAGCAGAGGAGAGAAGGTAACTCATTCCAAGCAAAGGAAGCTGTGGGGACATGAAGCCTGACTTCTCTCACAGAGAAAGGGGCCTCCAAGGAGCATGCTGGCACACGGCTTTACCTGTGCGAGAAAGTTCAAGGGCACTAGCCAACTTCATTAAAACAAACAAACAAACCAAAAAACCCCACTGTTTATAAATCACCGTACAGTCTTACAAAACAGTCCTGGAGTCAGCAATTCTTTTCCAGTGTTTGGCTTCTATCTGAGAATTTCCTTTACGAGAAGTATTGCTGGAAACCAAGGTCTTGACCACTTCTAATGGTCAAAGATCCTGGGGTGCTAATGTTAAGTGGCAGAGCGCTAAGTCCGGAGTTTCTGACTACTAATGGCAAAATCCATACACCCTCACCCTAACGGGACCCTGATGTTGGGAGTCAGTGGGTTACAAATACTCTCTGTCCAAAAGAAGAGAAGAAAAAAAACACATACAGATAGCCCCCAATGAATATTTGTGAGTGAATATACACACTCACACATACACACACATTTTTGACAAATAAAATGATTCTCTTAATTTGCAAAGTCTACCCAGCAACTCACGTTTGTGTGTCCCATAGTTTCGAAAGACAACTTTGGTCTAATTTGAACCATATGCCTTAGCTTAATTTCTGAGCTGGTTTACTATGGAATAGTGGTTACAAATGCGTTTTTGAATATCTAACAGCTTTTCCACTATGTAACTGGTGTCAACAAAAAGTGGCGTATCACTGAATTAGAAAGACGCTTCTTCTGACTCTAGGTCTGCTCTCCACACAAACGTAAGGCAGCCTAACAGGACTCAGCCTCTAACCACCTCAACACCTAAGGGCACATGTTCAAGATTAACAAAGAAAATGGAGACAAGAGGACGGATGAGGAAATTCCAAGAGGCCTTTAAGTTGTCCGCTTGAGATGAGCTGGCCCCTGAATTTAGACTTCTTGGCCAATTCTTAATGTTTTATCCTGGATCTATCTTCAGCACTATTTTCAGGTGAGAGATCCAATTTTGGGGGGGTGAAATTGGGAACGGGACCATGGTTGAAAGACCTGGGCACGACCCTCTTGTTTGTTCTGTGTGCCATCCTTTGTTTCCTCTTGATCATTGATGATAAAGATCATGAAATGAAAAAGGCCAAAACACCCCTCTTTGGGTTGTGGGGAGAGACAAGGTGTATATCTTGTATCACAATGCCAAACTTCGGGGAACAGAATGGATGGCTATGGAGAAGAGCTTTAAGAAGGAAGGAAATGATGCTTTGCCTCCATGCCTTTGGTGGCTGTGTGATGACTCTTCAACCCAGGGGAATAGTCCTCTACTCACCTACTTGACACTTCCGTAGCATTTCAGACTGTTGCTACAGTCTTCTCCCAACTTCTCCCTACTTTTCTGGCCCTTTTTCAGTTTTATTTTAGACTCCTCCTCTTCCATCAGCTCCTTAAAATGATATTTTCCCCGTGGCCCCATACTCCAAATCATTTTCTTCTCACTAAACACACTCCCGTACCCACTCCCATGGCTTGAGATGCCACCTTTATTTTTTAGGAAGCCCAGACCTTGCATCTCCATCCCAGGTCTCCCTCTCCCCTGCAAGAACATCACTGTAAGTCAAGAAATGATTCTGTTGTCCCATTTGATTGACCACAGCTTAGCTTCATTATCCACTGTCTAGGTCAGCTCCCCTGCTCCTGTAGACCCTCAGGCTCTGAAAGATACTGAATTACTCCTAGTTTATCTCTATATCCCTTGAAGCTGTCACCTCTCCCTTCCCACTTCTACTTCCTTGGTTTAGATGCACATCCTTTCTTCAGTGATTCCAGCAAGTTGCCCTCCCTCTAAAGCATCCCCCATAGTGCAGCCTCTGTGATCTCCCTAAATACTCCTCAGCTGCCCAGCCCAGTGACCCCTTATTATCTACAAACCAAAGCCTCAGCTCCTGACCTTGTGAACATGGTATGTGAGACCTTCAGGAACTGGCCCCGCCTATATTTTAGCCTTGACACCAGCCATTCTGCAGCCTGCTCCGTGATGAATGACTTTCAGTGGCCCAAATGGGTTGGTCCTCTACTGATTGATTCAATGCACTGAAATATACCAAAGCCATCTGCTGGAAGCCCTCTTCCTTTCTTTCCCCGCTTTCTCATATCTATTTTTTGAGACATTGCCCATTCTAGGTAGGTGCTTTCTCTGCTTGTTCTCATGGGTTAGGCGCTTTCCCTGTGTTTCTATCTCCCAGAATATTTATCTCAGTGTAGTTGAATTGTTTACTTGTATATATCTAATTGCAATAATAATTATCAAACTAACAGCTACCAGTAGTGGAGAACATAGGTGATCAGCATTGCGTTGGTAGTTCATATAGTTGAACTCCAAACCCATCAAAATAAGTAAATGGAGGCTCAGATAAGTTAGAGAGTGTGCCTAAGGTCACACACCTAGTCAGCAGTGGTGACAACATTTAGATCCTAGTCTGTCTGACTCAAAAGCCAGCTCTCTATCCATCATACCTTACTGCCTCTCATTGGAATGTGAGCTCCCATATATTATCTGGTTTATGCTGGTGCCTAGGTTCTAGCAGGGGCTTCATGTTTGTGAATGTATGAATAAGTGAATGCATGAATGGAAGCAAAGGGAGCTTGGACTCTTCCAGTTTTGGAAAAGCAGTCTGGGGTCTCCAAAGAAAATCTCCTACATACTGGTTGTATTGATGAGCTAAGTTGAGGGAAAATCACTTTGACTCAGTCTCCTGTAGCACACGCGGCTGCTTACCAATGGAAGACATGGATGGTATCGTGCCTACAAAGTCAGTGTTCCCTGGAGGTACATTGTGCTGCGCTGCCTACAACCCTCACTCCAAACTGCTCCTCTTCCTGTATCATTTATTTCTGTGAGTGGCTCCACTGTCACTCAACCCAGATGCTGGAGTCTGCTTCCCCTCCCACTTCCTTCATGACCACAGCCACATGTCATCCAGTTCTATCTCCCGAATAACTTTTGTTTCCACCTCCTGCTCCCCTGCCCTTTTATGGCTTCACCCTGATCACTGCATCCCTGGCCCCTCCTTACCCCTCTCCACTCTGACCCTTTTCAGAGCCAATCTCTCTAACCGCAAATATAACCTTTCAAAAATTAGAACTTGTCTGTGTCGGTTCCCTGTGCCAACCCTCAAATCGTTCTTCAGTTCTCACGTGATAAAGTCTATACACTGTTTACCCAACATCCAAGACTTCTGGCTACCATGTTGGTCACATCTCTGGATGTTCTCTCCACCATCCACGCTTCCACAATGCCAAGCAGCTTCCACTTCTCCACACACGGCGCACTGCCCCACACTTTTCTACCTGCTTTTGCCCCCAATGTCTCCCTTGCCTGAAAACCACATCCTAGAACCAGATCCCTCAATTGTCCCCATGGTTCTTCCCTTGGCTCACTCCTCCCCTGCATCTTCATTTAAGATCCTGCCTCCCTTTACCATTATAAACGGTAATATCAATACACTCACCACAGTATGATTTTCTCTTCATGTTTCTTCTTCCCTTTATAGATGGCTAGTTCTCTGAGGGCAGGGATTAGGCCACGTTCATCTTTGTACCCACAGTAACACAGCCCCTGGCACAGAGTAGATGCTCAAACAAAAAAATAATAACTCATACTCATGACTCTATAAATGAGTCATCGAATAAATGAATAAATGGATTAATATTCAATCCATAAATTAAAGAATGAATAAATGTCAAAGACATGGCCAAAAACATGTGAGCAGTTTCAACGCCTTTATCATGACATGTGAAGTTTTCTAAACGGCTTTTTTGGAAATGATTTATATTTGCACATTGTTGTATCTCTGTGGGAAATGAGTTTCCACAGTGTTGAAATCCTCTGGATTAGGAAACACTTCCTTTTATCTCTCCTGACTCAGACGCTCCCGGAAGCTGGGCTAACCCTTTCAGCTCACTCAGCTGATGACTCTTATTCTCTGGTTCACTAGTGTCCTCAAAGTACTTGGATGTTCAGAGATGGCTTTCTCCCCGAGAACAGTTTACTTCTTAGGGTATGATTAATTGCTTGAAGGATTAGAGGTTTCCACTGGAGAAGCACAATTACTTTCACATGTGCATTTGTCCTTCACTTGTTAGCCCCACCCCAATCAGCCTGGAAATTATTGCAGGGCCCTATTCATCTTCATTTATTTGGTGGCCATTTTAGCAGCTTTCTCAGCAATATCTTTAAGAGGCCCAAAGAAAACATGGAGACCATGGCAAGTTCAACAGGGAAGGAGGAAGTCTCATGGATCTGTAGGGTGGACAGGTGTTTCTTCTAATCCCCCCACCCCCAGTTCTTCCCATCAGCCATCAAACCATCCCATTTGATCTCCAGGATTTGCTTATTAAAAGCAAAGGTGCTAAGTATTATTTTGGACAGACCATTACCACCTTCTTGTCATGAGAGAATTGGACCTAGTTTCTAATAAGATATTATTATTACCATTTAAAATAAACTGTGGAATGGTTGGTTGACGGAAATTGTAGAACTCACACATAGCTTAGGACTGAAAACGATGATGTAACTCCAGTGGGACACCCTCCACCCTGGGCAGGCACTGAACTATGGCACTACTCCCTTGAAGCTGACACTATTTCCCAATGACTCCTAATCACCAACGTATTACTCATTCACTCATTTCCTCACTCACTCATTCATTGATTCAGTAAACATTTAACACTATTGTAAGAGAAACGTGGTCTTTGCAATACATAAAGGTGAATGATGCGTGGTACTTGCCCTCAAACATATACCGATGACATATACATAAATTGTTATTGCACCAGGAAGAATAGAGCCTTTTATGTCTAAACACTATCTCATGGACACTTCCATATTGCTATTATAAAACTTATGGTATTTGTTGGTTCATTTTTTTTTTTTTCAGTATACGAGCCTCTCACTGTTGTGGCCTCTCCCGTTGTGGAGCACAGGCTCCGGACGCACAGGCTCAGCGACCATGGCTCACGGGCCCAGCCGTTCCGTGGCATGTGGGATCCTCCCAGACCGGGGCACGAACCCGTGTCCCCTGCATCGGCAGGCGGACTCCCAACAACTGTGCCACCAGGGAAGCCCTATTTGTTGGTTCATGTGTTTCTCTTATCCCACAAGATGGGCAGCTATGTGAAGACAGGGACCTTATCTTATTCTAACACTCTGCATTGTCCTTATCTAACACAGAGTCTTCCCTGCTGACATGAATGAATGTAATATATGAAAATGTACTAACAATTTCCAGGAAAAGGATTGATTCTTTCCAGTTGGAAGAAAATCAGAAGTCTTCATGCATTTTCTGTAGGAAGAAGAATAGAGCAAAGAGAGCTGCTTTCAAGGGGAATTGCTCAGGCAAAAGTATGGGGTGTTGGTAAAGTACTTTGCTAAGTACACTCATTTGATTGCATCAAAGAGTATATCACTGATTCTCAACTATGGCTACATGTAAAAAGCACCTGGGGAAATTTTAAAATTCCCTAATACCTTGGCTCTACCATAGGTCAGTTGAATCAGAATCTCTCAAGGAGGTGGCTGAGTGGGAGACATATGAGTAGGAGACAGAGTTTGGGTACTTTCTCCAAGCTCCCCATTTGCTTCTAATGTGTATCCATGGTTGAGCATCACTGTAGTACATGTAGAAAGGTAGTATGAGGCCAGATTGGAAGCTATACTGGCAATAGATTTTAAAAGGCCATGGAGAGATAGCTTCAAGATGGCGGAGGAGTAAGGCGCGGATATCACTTTCCTCCCCACAAATACAACGGAAATACATCTACACGTGGAACAACTCCTACAGAACACCTACTGAAACCTGGCAGAGGACCTCAGACCTCCCAAAAGGCAAGAAACTCCCCATGTACCTGGGTAGGGCAAAAGAAAAAACAGAGACAAAAGAATAGGGATGACACCTGCACCAGTGGGAGGGAGCTGTGAAGGAGGAAAGGTTCCCACACACTAGGAGCCCCTTCGCGGGTGGAGACTGCGGGTGGTGGAGGGGGAAAGCTTCGGAGCCGCGATGGAGAGCGCAGCCACAGGGGTGCGGAGGGCAAAGCGGAGAGATTCCCGCACAGAGGATCGGTGCCGACTGGCACTCACCAGCCCGAGAGGCTTGTCTGCTCACCCGCCAGGGCGGGCGGGGCTGGGAGCTGAGGCTCGGGCTTCGGTCCGAGCGCAGGGAGAGGACTGGGGTTGGCGGCGTGAACACAGCCTGCAGGGGGTTAGTGCACCACGGCTAGCCGGGAGGGAGTCCAGGGAAAAGTCTGGACCTGTCGAAGAGGCGAGAGACCCATTGTTTCGGGGTGCATGAGGAGAGGGGATTAAGAGCACCGCCTAAACGAGCTCCAGAGACGGGCACAAGCCGCGGCTAACAGCGTGGACCCCAGAGACGGGCATGAGATGCTAAGGCTGCTGCCACCACCAAGAAGCCTGTGTGCGAGCACAGGTCACTCTCCACACCCCCCTTCCGGGGAGCCTGTGCAGCCCGCCACTGCCAGGGTCCCGGCATCCAGGGACAACTTCCCCGGGAGAACTCACGGCACGCCTCAGGCTGGTGCAATGTCCCACCGGCCTCTACCACCGTAGGCTCACCCCGCATCTGTGTCCCTCCCTCCCCCCGGCCTCAGTGAGCCAGAGTCCCCGAATCAGCGGCTCCTTTAACCCAGTCCTGTCTGAGCGGGAACAGACGCCCTCAGGCGACCTACACACAGCGGCGGGGCCACACCCAAAGCTGAGCTCCGGAGCTGTGCGAACAAAGAAGAGAAGGGAAATCTCTCCCAGCAGCCTCAGGAGCAGCAGATTACATCTCCACAATCAACGTGATTTACCTCCATCTGTGGAATACCTGAATACACAAGGAATCAGCCCAAAATTGAGGCAGTGGACTTTGGGAGCAACTGTAGACTTGGGGTTCCCTTTCTGCATCTAATTTGCTTTTGGTTTTATGTTTATCTTAGTTTAGTGTTTAGAGCTTATTATCATTTGTAGATGTGTTTACTGATTTGGTTGCTCTCTTCCATATATATATATATATATATATATATATATATATATTTTTTTTTTTTTTTTCCTTTTTCTCCTTTTGTGACTGTGTATGCATATGCTCCTTTGTATGATTTTCTCTGTATAGCTTTGCTTTTACCATTTGTCCTAGGGTTCTGTCTGTCCGTTTTTGGTTTTTTTTAATATAGTTTTTACTGCTTGTTACAATTGGTGGATTTGTTTTTTGGATTGGTTGCTCTCTTCTTTCTTTCTTTCTGTCTTTTATTACTCTTTTAATTTAAAAAATTTTAATAACATATTTTTTATTTTAATAACTTTATATTATTTTTTCTTTCTTTCTTTCTTTCTTTCTTTCTTTCTTTCTTTCTTTCTTTCTTTCTTTCTTTTTTTCACTCCCTTTTCTTCTGAGCCATGTGGCTGACAGGGTCTTGGTGCTCTGGCTGGGTGACAGGCCTGAGCCTCTGAGGTGGGAGAGCCGAGTTCAGGGCATTGGTCCACCAGAGACCTCCCAGCCCCATGTAATATCAAATGGCAAAACTCTCTCAGAGATCTCCATATCAACGTAAAGGCCAAGCTCCACTCAACGACCAGCAAGCTACAGTGCTGGACACCCTAAGCCAAACAACTAGCAAGACAGGAACACAACCCCACCCATTAGCAGAGAGGCTGCATAAAATCATAATAAGGTCACAGACAGCCCAAAACACACCACTGGATGCAGTCCTGCTCACCAGAAAGACAATAGCCAGCCTCATCCACCAGAACACAGGCACTAGTCCCCTCCATCAGGAACCCTACAGAACCCACTGAACCAACCTTACCAATGGGGGAAAACACCAAAAACAATGGGAACTACGAAACTGCAGCCTGTGAAAAGGAGACCCCAAACAGAGTAATGTAAGCAAAGTGAGAAGACAGAGAAATACATAGCAGATGAAGGAGCAAGGTAAAAACCCACCAGACCAAACAAATGAAGAGGAAATAGGCAGTCTACCTGAAAAAGAATTCAGAGTAATGATAGTAAAGATGATCCAAAATCTTGCAAATAGAATGGAGAAAGTACAAGAAATGCCTAACAAGGACCTAGAAGAACTAAAGAGCAAACAAACAATGATGAACAGCAAAATGAATGAACTTAAAAATTCTCTAGAAGGAATCAATAGCAGAATAACTGAGGCAGAAGAACGGATAAATGACCTGAAAGATAAAATAGTGGAAAAAACTACTACAGAGCAGAATAAAGAAAAAGGAATGAAAAGAATTGAGGACAGTCTCAGAGACCTCTGGGACAACATTATATGCACCAACATTCGAATTATAGGGGTCCCAGAAGAAGAAGAGGAAGAAAAAGGGAACTGAGAATATATTTGAAGAGATTATAGTTGAAAACTTCCCTAATATGGGAAAGGAAAGAGTCAATCGACTCCAGGAAGCACAGAAAGTCCCATACAGGATAAATCCAAGGAGAAACACGCCAAGACACATGTTAATCAAACTATCAAAAATTAAATACAAAGAAACAATATTAAAAGCAGCAAGGGAAAAGCAACAAATAATATACAAGGGAATCCCCATAAGGTTAACAGCTGATCTTTCAGCAGAAACTCTGCAAGCCAGAAGGGAGTGGCAGGACATATTTAAAGTGATGAAAGGGAAAAACCTACAACCAAGATTACTCTACCCAGCAAGGATCTCATTCAGATTTGATGGATAAATTAAAACCTTTACAGACAAGCAAAAGCTAAGAGAATTCAGCACCACCAAACCAGCTTTACAGTAAATGCTAAAGGAACTTCTCTAGGGAGGAAACACAAGAGATGGAAAAAACCTACAATAACAAACCCAAAACAATTAAGAAAATGGTAATAGTAACATATATATCAATAATTACCTTAAATGTAAATGGATTAAATGCTCCAACCTAAAGACATAGACTGGCTGAATGGATACAAAAACAAGACCCATATAGATCCTGTCTACAAGACACCCACTTCAGATCTAGAGACACATACAGACTGAAAGTGAGGGAATGGAAAAAGATATTCCATGCAAATGGAAATCAAAAGAAAGCTGGAGCAGCAATTCTCATATCAGAAAAAGTAGACTTTAAAATAAAGACTATTACAAGAAACAGAGAAGGATACTACATAATGATCAAGGCACTGATCCAAGATGAATATATAACAATTGAAAATATTTATGCACCCAACATAGGAACACCTCAATACATAAGGCAAACGCTAACAGCCATTAAAGGGGAAATCAACAGTAACACAATCATAGTAGGGGACTTTAACACCCCACTTTCACCAATGGACAGATCATCCAAAATAAAAATAAATAAGGAAACACAAGCTTTAAATGATACATTGAACAAGATGGACTTAATTGATATTTATAGGACATTCCATCCAAAAACAACAGAATACACTTTCTTCTCAAGTGCTCATAGAACATTCTCCAGGATAGATCATATTTTGGGTCACAAATCAAGCCTTGGTAAATTTAAGAAAATTGAAATCATATCAAGTATCTTTCCAACCACAATGTTATGAGACTACATATCAATTACAGGAAAATAATCTGTGAAAAATACAAACACATGGAGGTTAAACAATATACTACTAAAAAAACAAGAGATCCCTGAAGAAATCAAACAGGATATCAAAAAATACCTAGAAACAAATGACAATGAAAACACGACGACCCAAAACCTATGGGATGCAGCAAAAGCAATTCTAAGAGGGAAGTTTATAGCAATACAGTCCTACCTCAAGAAACAAGAAACATCTCAAAAAAACAATGTAAGCTTACACCTAAAGCCATTAGAGGAAGAACAACAACAACAAAAAGAAACCCCAAAGTTGGCAGAGGGAAAGAAATCATAAAGATCGGTTCAGAAATAAATGAAAAAGAAATAAAGGAAACAGTAGCAAAGATCAATAAAACTAAAAGCTGCGTCTTTGAGAAGGTAACCAAAATTGATAAACGACTAGCCAGACTCATCAAGAAAAAAAGGGAGAAGACTCAAATCAATAGAAATGAAAATGGAGAAGTAACAGCTGACACTGCAGAAATACAAAGGATCATGAGAGAATACTACAAGCAACTATATGCCAATAAAATGGACAACTTGGAAGACGTGGACAAATTCTTAGAAAAGCACACCTCCCAAGACTAAACCAGGAAGAAATAGAAAATATAAACAGACCAATCACAAGCACTGAAATTGAAACTGTGATTAAAAGTCTTCCAACAAACAAAAGCCCAGGACCAGATGGCTCCACACGTGAATTCTATCAAACATTTAGAGAAGAGCTAACAACTATCCTTCTCAAACTCTTCCAAAATATAGCAGGGAGAGTAATACTCCCAAACTCATTCTATGAGGCCACCATCACCCTGATACCAAAACCAGACAAAGATGTCACAAAAAAAGAAAACTACAGACCAATATCACTGATGAATATACATGCAAATATCCTCAACAAAATACTAGCAAACAGAATCCAACAGCACATTAAAAGGATCATGTACCATGATCAAGTGGGGTTTATCCCAGGAACGAAAGGATTCTTCAATATACACAAATCAATCAATGTGACACACCATAGTAACAAATTGAAGGATAAAAACTATATGATAATCTCAATAGATGCAGAAAAAGCTTTTGACAAAATGCAACACCTATATATGATAAAAACTCTCCAGAAAGTAGGCATAGAGGGAACTTACCTCAACATAATAAAGGCTATATATGACAGACCCACAGCCAACATCATTTTCAATGGTGAAAAACTGAAACCATTTCCACTAAGATCAGGAACAAGACAAGGCTGCCCACTCTCACCACTATTATTCAGCATAGTTTTGGAAGTTTTAGCCACACCAATCAGAGACAAAAAAGAAATAAAAGGAATCCAAATCAGAAAAGAAGTAAAACTGTTACTGTTTGCAGATGACATGATTCTATACACAGAGAATCCTAAAGATGCTACCAGAAAACTACTAGAGCTAATCAATGAATTTGGTAAAGCAGCAGGATACAAAATTAATGCATAGAAATCTGTTGCATTCCTATATGCTAATGATGAAAAATCTGAAAGAGAAAGAAAGGAAACACTCCATTTACCATTGCAACAAAAAGAATAAAATACTTAGGAATAAACCTACCTAAGGAGACAAAAAACCTGTATGCAGAAAACTATAAGACACTGATGAAAGTAATTAAAGATGATACAAATAGATGGAGAGATATACCATGTTCTTGGATTGGAAGAATCAACATTGTGAAAATGACTCTACTACCCAAACCAATCTACACATTCAATGCAATCCCTATCAAACGACCAAATGGCATTTTTCACAGAACTAGAACAAAAATTTTCACAATTTGTATGGAAACACAAAAGACCCCGAATACCCAAAGCAATCTTGAGAAAGAAAAACGGAGCTGGAGGAATCAGATGCCCTGATTTCAGACTATACTACAAAGCTACAGTAATCAAGACAGTATGGTACTGGCACAAAAATAGAAATATACATCAATGGAGCAGGATAGAAAGCTCAGAGATAAACCCACACAGATGATGACCTTATCTTTGATAAAGGAGGCAAGAATATACAATGGAGAAAAGACAGGCTTTTCAATAAGTGGTGCTGGGAAAAATGGACAGCTACATGTAAAAGAATGAAATTAGAACACTCCCTAACACCATACAAAAAAATAAACTAAAAATTGGTTAACAATCTAAATGTAAGGCCAGACACTATAAAACTCTTATAGGAAAACATAGGTAGAACACTCTATGACATAAATCACAGCAAGATCCTTTTTGACCCACCTCCTAGAGAAATGGAAATAAAAACAAATATAAACAAATGGGACCTAATGAAAGTTAAAACTTTTGAACAGCAAAGGAAACCATAAGCAAGATGAAAAGACAACCCTCACAATGGGAGAAAATATTTGCAAATGAAGCAACTGACAAAGGATTAATCTCCAAAATATACAGGCAGCTCATGCAGCTCAATATCAAAAGAACAAACAACCCAATCCAAAAATTGGCAGAAGACCTAAATAGATATTTTTCTAAAGAAGATATACAGATTGCCAACAAACACGTGAAAGGATGCTCAACATCGCTAATCATTAGAGAAATGCAAATCAAAACTACAATGAGATATCATCTCACACCAGTCAGAATGGCCATCATCAAAAAATCTACAAACAATAAATGCTGGAGAGGGTGTGGAGAAAAGGGAACCCTCTTGCACTGTTGGTGGGAATGTAAATGGATACAGCCACTATGGAGAACAGTATAGAGGTTCCTTAAAAAACTAAAAATAGAACTACCATATGACCCAGCAATCCCATTACTGGGTATATACCCTGAGAAAACCATAATTCAAAAAGAGTCACGTACCACAATGTTCATTGCAACACTATTTACAATAACCAGGACATGGAAGCAACCTAAGTGTCCATCAACAGATGAATGGATAAAGAAGATGTGGCACATATATACAATGGGATATTACTTAGCCATAAAGAGAAACAAAATTGAGTTATTTGTAGTGAGGTGGATGAACGTAGAGTCTGTCATACAGAGTGAAGTAAGTCAGAAAGAGAAAAACAAATACCGTATTCTAACACATATATATGGAATCTAAAAATAAAATGGTTCTGAAGAACCTAGGAGCAGGATGCAGACGTAGAGATGCAGACATAGAGAATGGACTTGAGGACACAGGGAAGGGGAAAGCTAAGCTGGGATGAAGTGAGAGAGTGGCATGGACACATATACACTACCAAATGTAAAATAGATAGCTAGTGAGAAACAGCCACATAGCACAGGGAGATCAGCTCATTGCTTTGTGTCCACCTAGAGTGGTGGGATAAGGTGGGTGGGAGGGAGACACAAGAAGGAGGAGATAGGGGGATATATGTTTATGGATAGCTGATTCACTTTGTTATAAATCAGAAACTAACACACCATTGTAAAGCAATTACACCCCAATAAAGATGTTTAAAATTAAAATAAAATAAAAGGCCATGGAGATCAAACTGGAAAGTTTGGTCTTTCAACAGGCCAAAAGAAGCCAGGCTCATCTGGTAGATAGATTGAGTAGGAGGGAACAGCTGTAAAGAGATTATTTAGGAGGCTGCTATATTCATTAAGCAACACACGAACTTAAGGGCATCAACACCTACGTTCACCAACAGGTAATCCTCACACACCTCTTAGATGTGAAGTGGAGGGTGGAGAGCAAGAGCTGAAATGACTCTGGGCTTTGGTGCCTGGATGAAGAGGACGCCTTGCCTGAAAAGCAGAGGGTATTGACCATAACACGATGAGGTTGGCTCTGGCTCTGATGGTAGGAGTCCATCTCTAGGAAATAAATTGGGGGCTGGCAATGGAGATTTGGGGATCACTGCCCAAGAAGTAGAAGTTGATCACCTATGAGTCAATGAGATTTGCAAAAAAGAAAAAAATACCGAGAGAAGAAGGCAGCTGAGGGCAGAATCTTGGGGACTGCCTGTACTGAAGAGAGAGAGAACTTTCTAGCAAAGCAGCTTGAGGAGGAGCAGCCAGCAGAAGGCACGGCTCTGTAGACTCATCAGAGTGGACAACTAAGGAGGCACGATTTTGAGAGTGAGGACATGATCCAGAGGTCAGAGATCTGAGGGTGAACAAAGGGACACTGATGCTCCCAGGGGCAAAGTCTTAGATTGGAGGGAGACAAATGATTCCCTAAGAGAGCAAGGGTTACATTCATCACACATGTACGTGTCAAGCACCTACTATTTTCCAGACTCTTGTAGACACTGGGATTCAAGAGTACAGGCAAGATGCTTGTTCCATGAAGCTTCTGCTCCAGTTGTGGGGCAGAGGAAAAAAGATAAGTTATAAAAATTTTTTGAGCAGTTGAGGATGAAACTTGAGGAACTCTGTCCTTAGTCTGGGGACTGATGTCTTGGTCCTTTGGTGTAAGAGGAACAAGGCTGAAAAATGTCGAACAAACCTGTGCTGGCTCTTGAGAAGCACACAGGTGAAGTAATAAGAGTTGAAGAAAGAAGTTCAACCACACGTTGAGGAGGGAAGAGGTGGGCTGTTCTGAGTTAGGTATTGGCAAGACCGCCCATGGTAAAAGGTGCCTGGGACTCGGGATGACAAATACCACATTAGAAATGTAAACATTTGAAAACCACAGAATGGAAATGCTCAAGGTCACAGCAGCCTCATCAGCTCATGGAATCCAGGTAGTAATTGAGCACATTAAGAAGCCTACTAACTCTGCTATCTTGTTTCAGGAGAGCTGTAATTTGGTATAACTAGCTATCAATTAGTCCTGTTTTCCTCATCTGTAAAATGAGAGGGTTGGACAAAATGACCTCAAAGTTCTCTCCCAGCATGGTCAGTGCTGAACCTGAGGGCACACGTGAAATTCTGAGTTAATTTGCTTCCTTAACATCTACATCTAATGTTTAACTATTAGCGTTCAGAAATGCAGCTGCAGAACAAACAGGAATCTGTGCATGCAAAATCCTTAGTTTTATGGATCATCTTGATTTTAAAATAAATTGCCCTGTGAAAATGTACAACTTAATACTGGTGGGAGAAATCTCAAGTGTCGTGGGTAACTGAGCAGAGTAATTGGTAGGTCATTGATATGACATTGATAGGACAGACTAGAAGATGATTAGAGATGAATGGGTTCTAATATTTGCAGGCCTGGGAAATTGCTTTGTGAATAATGGGAGAAAAGGGAGACATATTGGTCAAAGGGTTTCAGGGGGTGGGGGAAGGGAAGGAGCTTTTCAAATATTAGGATAAGAGTAGGTAGGGATATTAGATACAGTTATGCAAATGTGACTTCTCTCACAGAGCTAAGAATAATTTAGAGTAATATCTGCAGGACCGTTTTAAAAATGTTTTATTTTATTGACGTATAGTTGATTTACAATTGTGTTAATTTCTGCTGTACAGCAAAGTGATTCGGTTTTATATATATATATATATATATATATATATATATATATATATACACACACACATATATACATTCTGTTTCATATTCTTTTCCATTATGGTTTATCACAGGATAATAAATATAGTTCCTTGTGCTATATGTAAGTCCTTTTTTGTATCCCTCTCAAAATTTGCGAATAAGAGTTAACCAGGCCTTGGGTAGATTCTGAAAGCCTAAGATAAAGTATGATCACGGGGTGCTAGCGAGCTACCATCATTTAATACTTGAAAAATCGTATCACTTTCCATATGCATTGTGACTTGTGAATAATAATATACGTGATCTTGAAAGAAATGAACCTAAGTATACATGCTTTTCCAAAAAGCTGCGTTTTTATACATGTTGTCATTGAAATCAAGGTCTTTAAGGGTCAAAACTCAGCACTAACTCTGCAAGTTATTTGCTTGTAAATTTCATCTGGATTAATATAGCTAATTGCTATTTACAGAAGCATGTTCAATATATTACTATTGAAAGGAGGTTTTGGCCTAACTAACTGCATTTTAGTTTTATACCGAGGCCTTTGTTTATGCAAATAAATTCGGGTTTCAGTCTTACAGTATAAGGTACAAGTCTTAATTACTTGTTTTTCTGACCAAGTGAATATTCTATTTTATTTACAATGTCATTGAGTAGTGCTTAGTTGTTTTTAAGCACTGGAGTTTTCTTCAAATCAGTAAGATATACATGAGTTGAAATTGAAAAGAGTGGAGCGTAGAGAAGAAAATCATGCCTGAGGTCAAGATGAATCACTTTGGTTGGACCTTCCGGAAATTCCCTGGTCCTCTGAGGTCTGGGTGTTTTATTTTCCCCTTCCTTCTCTACCACCCAGGGTAATTAGCAGGAAGCACTCTGGGGGTCTTACCTGGAGTCCAGGTGCTGGGGCCCAGCTCAGGTGAAGATCCCAGCCATCTGGGGAAGTGATGAAGGAGGCTGGCTCTGCAGGGAGGAGGCTCGAGGTGCTGGGAGACTGGTTTGCAACCCGCACCTATAGGCTCTGTGCTCACGTGACAGCCAAGAGAGTGGACCGGATGTGCCCTCCACCCGGAGGTGGAAACTGGGCATCGAGCAGGGGCCTCTGTCCCTACCCCAGCAGCCCTCACACACCTCCAAGGATAGAGCCCTTGGACCACGAGTGCTTTCTAGCACAAGACTTGGTTTTTATGCATGAAAGACTGTCCCCTTGCATCATAAGATAATTATATCTGATATAGCTCCAGATTTTTCTTAAAGCTATTTGACAAAAAAAACTGCCAAGCAGAATTACCACAGAGGCCTGGGAGGCAACACAGAGTTTTCTTATTCTTCAGAGGTGCTAGGGGACACTGGAAGGTCTTTCTCTCTCCTGAATTCTACCCAAAGGGCACCGGGACCTTGGGAAATCATCGGGGGAAGCCTCACAGTTTAGCAGCTCTCAATGCCAACCTGGGGCTTCACACTTTCCCTTGTGGGTCTGATTGTGGCACTAAGTCACGGGTTTTGTGGTTTGTTTTTAAAATGTCAGGTAATTAAGCAGCCCCTTGTGGTGGAGAATTATCACAAACAAATGGGAACCCACTAGAAACTTCCCACGACATTGGCTGGATCCCGTGCACCTTCGTTTGCGATGACCTCTCCATTCATTTCTACAGACGTTTCTTCCCTGCACAGTCTGTTCCCATGATGACCTCAGGACAGGATGTGGGCAATCTGCACATCGTAACAATGACCAGGTCCGGCAGCCAGGGCCTGGGTGATTCTATAGTGTAAGCAGCATAGTACATGGGCTCACTACATTCTGATAAGAAAAATACTAACATGCCACTCAGCCCAGTTCCCAGAGATTTTCCTTATAGGACTGACCTTAGGAATGAGAGTTCAGAGAAGGAACTATTGACAAATGTCAATGGTTTAGGAAAAGTAGGAGTCTTCTATTTTTCTTTTTTTCGTTTTTTTTTTTTTTTTTTTTTGGCCACACTGCATGGCATGCAGGATCCTAGTTCCCGGATCAGGGATTGAACGCTTGGCCCCTGCACAGAGTCTTAGACACTGGACTGCCAGGGAAGTCCCAGGAATCCTCTATCTTTTTAAAACATGCAAATGTCTAACTAATTTTCTATTTCTTTCCATTCACTCCTCTCATCTGTTTCCAAACTATAAGACGGTTCAGTTATTTGGCATCCCCCTGAGTTGGGGGTTCATCTTTTCCTCTTGGGTTCCTCCTGGGATAAGAGGAGCCCTGGTGAGGGGTCTCAAGCACCGTTAGAAGAACCAGCTTCTCTATGTGCTGCAAGACCCCAGGCAAGTCATATGACCCCCTGGGCTTCAGTGTCCTCATCTGTAATGGGAGAGAGGGTCACACTCACTTCTCTGAAAATCCTTTAAGCTTTAACTTTCTATGAAGTGAAATTTCAAGAAAAAACACAGAGCCCAGACTCCAAACTTCAGCTTATTTAATCAGGTACGGCAGTTTTATAAGAACATCTGTCTTGGAAGACACCCCGTCCAGTTTTGTCACTGAGAAGATTTAGGAAGATGGACGTTCCTGCAGCTAAGACTCCTGCTGCTTTTGGTGATTTCTGGTACCTCAGGAGACTGGGCTCCATGAGACGAGAGTGATGCTGTCACTAGGAACTATCTTTGGCTCTTCAAGAAATTGTGCTAGAGACCTATCTGCTACATTTAAAATTCTTTATAAGACATGTGGCATGTATGGAAGTACATGTGACCCAGGTGATAAAATAGTTACACACTCCCTTAAACATTAACTTGCTTATAAATCTTTTTACCCTCTTACTATAAAGAACAAGGAGTCAAGTGTTGTCTTGGTCTTCTCATAAATATCCAGCGAGAATGAGCTACCAAGTCGTGAAAAGACATTAAGAAAACTTCAGTGTATATTACTAGGTGAAAGAAGCCAATCTGAAAAGGCTACTTACTGCCTGATTCCAACTACATGCCATTCTGGAAAAGGCAAAACTGTGGTGGCAGATAAAGATCAGTGGTGGCCAGGGATTAAGAAGGAAGGGAAGGATGAATAGGGAAACACTGAGGGTTTTGGGGCAGTGAAACTACTCTGTATGGAATTGTAATGATGGATACATGTCATTACATATTTGTCCAAACCCATAGAATGTTCGACACCAAGAGTGAGTCCATATGGTAAACTATGGACTTTTGATGTCAGTGTAGGTTCACTCTTGGTAAGAAAACTCTACCATCTGGTGAGTGATGTTGATAATGGGGGAGTCTGTGCATGTGTGGTGGCAGACGGTGTATGAGAAACCTCTGTACATTCCTCTCAATTTTGTTGTAAACCTAAAACTGCTCTAAAAAAGGTATTGAAAAATCATACATATATACACTTTGAATATTTATATTATTAGGGAAGAGACCTTGCAGGCAAAGGCAACAAGATGGGATGAAACCAGAAGCAACAGAACAGGTGGCCTGAGTGGGTAGGGACAGAACATGGGTAACTGAGGTCAAGTGATGGAGAACCTTGACGATAAGCAGGTCCTGGAACGGGTAACTGCAGGACACCACAGTAGATGCTTACGACTACTGGGTTCCATGGAACTAGTTAAGACTGCTACTAATTGCAAACATCCCCAGCTCCCAAGGGCACCTGGTGTTCTCTTGATGCCAAATTGATTCTGTCTCCTCTTCTCTGAATTTGGGAGACTTGTGGTTTCTTTCCACACCAGCCTGTGCAGTATGTAGTCAATTTATAGTTTACAGGGAATTCTCCCACACCCATATATGCTTTCCACTGAAGTACTTTTTCCTAGACCCGCCCAAATTCCAGAGCATGGTTCAATGGTATGCCAAGTTCATAGTCTTTCTCTCTGTCACTCTTCTCTCCTTATAAGACCTAGGAGAAAGTTACCTTTTAATGCTTCTATGTATTTTTAACAGAAAAGAATGAAGGACCAAAAAAAAAAAATTACAAGGGTAATTTCTGATTCAATTTGCGTCGAGAACTACAGTCTTTTCTAGAGGGAAACCCAGTAAGCTAGTCCTGCCAAAACTAAACTCTCCTTCATCAAAGTTTGAGTAGCTACAGGGGTATAATCCCTTTAAAAAATTAAAAATATTTAAAAAGCTGCTTGCAGATTTTGTAAGGGTGGTAACCTAGACTCTGGAATTGTGAGTTTCTTTATAAAGTAATTTCTAAAAAGCAGAATTGTATAAAAAGGGAATTAGCTCCTCAGGGAAGAAAGGAGGGTTGCTTTGGGTCATATTGAGAATATTTGTTCCCTAATGATTCATAGAAACAGGGGTGACTTCCCCACACTTTTACAAAAATCTGCTCATCGAACACTCCTGTTTTATTCTTGCGGGTAGGAATTTCTTCAAGTTTACAGATGAGAATCTAAGAAGTTAGATAACTTTCGGAGGATCACACAGCACAGAAGTGAAGACTCCAATCCAGGGATTCCACTCCCAAGTTTAACTTTATTTTTTCACCAGCTGCCTTAAAGAAAAGCCTTGCTTTGCCCTTGGGAGTGGGGGTGGTGGTGAGGAATCAGTGGGGGAGGGTGGCGACCAGGAGTGGGGAGAGAAAGAACCAACATCTGTTGATTGCTTCCCATACACCCTACAGTACACACTGAGGCTCTGACGGTCAGTGCATCTCACCCATGGGAGCCCGCACACCTGAAATTCACATCCAGGAATGTCAGCTCCCAAGTCCAAAGTCTTTTCCTGAGACCAACCTGCCCCTCTTCACAGACAGCCCTCTGTTTGTCAAGTTTCCACCGTTATCTACCTTGAGGCTTTTCTCATTCCTCTCCCAACTTTTTTTCTCTAGGGCTTCAGGAACTCTTACCAAACACATTCTGAAAAAAAAAAAAATCTACATTTTCTTACTCCCCTCCCCCAAATGTTATGATTTTTATGTCCTCTTTTACATCTTCATGTTTATCCTTTTGCTGTTCATTGTAGTTATCAACTATACTTCAATAATAAATTGAAAAAAAGAACTCATCAAATATTCATATTCTTTAAGACAGAAGTTTCCAAAAGACTACCCATTTGACTTTTGCTAAGAAATTAAGACTGTGACTTTTTTAAAAATCCACCTACATATTTTTCAAAACTACTATAATATAGCATTTTAGGTTTTGCTGAAGTTTTGCTTAATCCCATTACAACACCGAAAAAGTAGAAGATAGTCCCAGCAAAACAAACTTGAAACTGTAGATTCAAAGCCAACAACGAATCATTCTGAAGGAACTGGCCCAGCCTGCTCTCTCTCTCCATCGTTAAGACTATCTGTCAGATCCTGTTTGTATTCAAAAGGTCTCCGATCTTATAAAAGAATAAACTTGAAAAGTCTTGCTTTAATCATGTCAGTAACTAGCAAATTTGGACGCTGCATTATCTTTCCCTTTTGATTGGAAACACATTCAAGAATGGGCTTGTGGACTTCCCTGGTGGTGCAGTGGTTAAGAATCCGCCTGCCAATGCAGGGGACACGGGTTTGAGCCCTGGTCCGGGAAGATCCCACATACTGCAGAGCAACTAAGCCCGTGCGCCATAACTACTGAGCCTGCGCTCTAGAGCCCATGAGACATAACTACTGAGCCTGTGTGCCACAGTTACTGCAGCTCGTGTAGAGTCCGTGCTCCGCAACAAGAGAAGCCACCGCAATGAGAAGCCTGTGCACTGTAATGAAGAGTAGCCCCCGCTCGCTGCAACTAGAGAAAGCCCGCATGCAGCAACGAAGACCCAACACAGCCAAAAATAAATAAATAAACAAATACATTTATTAAATAAAAAAAAAAAAAGAATGGGCTTGTAGTTTATCCAGAGTGTCTCAGGAAACTAAAGCACATAACTTGCAGAGACCAGGTATTCACCCAGTTCCCAGGGGCCTGAGTTGCTGGAATCTTCCTTTGGGAATACATGTAACCACCCTCTGAGCTAAGCACAGACTATTAAAATCATGATAGATGTTAATTTATGGAATAACTTGCCTGACTTTAAAGAGGAGCGGGAGCAGATTAACCATACTTAGAACAGGGAATAGAGGAAAAGACACTTATGTCACTAACACGAGTAGAAGTAGCCATCCTCCTGGCCTCTGAGACTCTGATTGGCCAGCCAAACGATCATCTCTCAATTCATCTGACTTTCTTTCTGGGGAGTACATTGGGATGGCGCTACCAAGCCCTCCTGCAACATCTTTTCTTGCTGGTACCTTTAGACTCTCTGCTGCTTCTCTTCTTCAGTTCCCAAACATGCTTCTCCAGTTCTCTGATGTGCGAGTCAGGGCAGGTATTAGTAGCAGTGTCTTCAGAAAGTTCCTTCTGCCTTTTGCTACTGGATCAGAAGACTCTTTGGTCATCCATCTGCTTCCCTGATTATCCATTCTCTTTCTGCTTGGTGGACTTTCCCTCTTCCTTCTCGCGCCCCCAGTTATATCCCCCAGGGTCTTTTAGTCATCCTCTTTTATTTCTCTTTATTCTCTCTCAGCATCCTCTACCTTACTCCCTCGACCGGTTCTGGCCCCATTTCTTTACCTGTGCCTCCTCTTAGATTCAATCTGCGTTTCCAATGTCCCCTGGTTCACCTCCCATAGAGAACTGCTCAGAACCGACTCGTCCAAAACACAACTCACATTGTTCTCCCTGCATCCAACTACTTCTCCTGATTTTTGGTTCCAATCAATGGTGCCCTCATTCTCCCACCTGTGTGTCTTGACACTCCCTCACTCCTGCCTAATTAGTGCGAGCCCAGAGGTCCTACCTTCTTAGTGTATCTCGTGTGTGTGTCTCTCTTTCCCTCTCTTCTTCCCCTGCTCTGCTCCAACTCCCCAGTCCCTTTGCCCAGCCTCTCAAAATACCCTTCTGACAAGTCACATGGTCTTCACTACTGGGCTGATATTCAAAAGTGCAGCTCAAGCAAAACCTTCAGTGACTCCTCATTGCTTATGAAACCCCAAACAGCCCTTCCCAACGAGCTCACCCTTAAGGCTCATCTCCCAGGGAGCAAAACTTCAGGGTGTGGCCTCTAGAGACCGATGGCCTCACTTCAAAGCCCAGGATCACACCGTCTGAAACCTGTGAGTGTATACTGAACCTCTGCTCTCTGCTTTCCTCATCTCTAAAACAACGCTAATAAGAAAGCCTCCCAGATAGGCAGTGGTTGTGAGGATTAAGACACAGCTGGAATGATCTGGCCTTTGGTGAGCACTCAGCAGTGTCCACCATCATCAGCGTCATCTAGCTTCTTGTCATGACTCCCAGACTCCTTCTCTGCAGCAGACTCAACCCTCTGCCCACTGCAAGCCTCCCTGCCCTTCCCTTCAGGTGTACCTTTGCGCCTGCCTTTCTCCTGACCCCTGATGGCTTCTCCTCCCCATATCCTGATTTTCGAAGTCTTATTCATGCTCCAAGGTTCTCTCCAAGACCTTTCCCAAATGTCCCAAAGAGATCTGATCTTTCCCTCTTTGACTCTCCTCAGGCTTTTGTCAAGGTTTCATGTAATGCTCATCATATTCTGCCGGGCAGCACAGCACTTCATGTGTTTTGAGTATTTCTTACTATTTTTCCACCTGCATCCCCATCCACACCTCCTCCCAGCAGTGGGGTGGAAGTTCCTTGAGATTAAAGACTAAGTCTTCTCCTCCTGTACCTTCTGAGACACAGCCTTCCAGCCTCCTGCAGAGCAAGCTGCCGGCACATGTGTACCAGGTAGAGAGAACTGAGTGTCAGAGCCTAACCAGCCACATTCCTGAGTTGATTAAGAAACTCATTAATTATACATTTTGACCAATATAGCGCTGGGAAGTCACAAACCGTTTCTTCGGATATTGAATACAAAACAGAGTGCTATGCAAAAAAGGCTAGTTAAGAGACCATTCCCAGGATATTGGACTAGACAAGTTAAAATCCATAATTGTAAAATGTATGTTTAACTATACAACCCTCATGCAGCCTCAGACTCTGAAACACCATGTACTGGCATCCACTACTCCTAGTCGGAATGAAATGCATTTGATTGTAATCACAGAAAAGTGGCTCTTATAAGTTTTAGTCCTATAATATTTCATCTTTAAAATGGGCAAATCTTAGAAAATGCTCTTCATCTTAAAATTTAAAACACATTGCGAGCCAAATACCCTCATTGCCGCAGGTATGCTAACACAGACTGTATCTAAGCACAGCATTTGAGGGAGACTGAAATGATGTGAATTCCCTTGTCTCCTGGATGGGTCACGCCATGGATCAAATCACCCTTTCCTCCCCAAGACTGCAGTAGATTCTTTCATTCCTTTCTTTCCTTTATTTTCTTCTCCAGGATCAAACTTTCAGGCCACACCAAACCCTGCTGGCTCTGCATTTACTTTTTCTGTTTTATTTTCATTTTCCTCTTTCCAAAATACTCTGCGTGTTTCCTATTTTCCCTCCGTGGGGCTCACACAAACTCCTACATTGTAACTTGGTGGCCTGTTTCTTCTCACTCATACAAATATGTCTCCCTCCTTAATAGCCCCCTTTAAGTGATTCTAACAGCCAGTCTATCCCTTTGTAATGGTCATCAAGGGAGAAAATGCACTAGTCAGGAGTTTTCAGATACATGTATTTTCAAAACACTTCAGATACAAAGTCCTGTGCTCTATGTTTACAGGATGGGACGGATGTAGGTCACGGTTCAACTGAAGATGTAATTACAGCAGAAATTTTGCCTCGGTGTCAATGCATGTTGGTTCAACAAGCATTGCCTAAGGAATTATTTGGGCCAAGCTCTGGGAGCACAGAGGAAGAATCAGGTAAAACCTCCGTGGACATTGAGCTTACGACCCAGTAGGGGAGAGACACAAGTAGACAGGCGATTGCAAAGTAGGACCAAGTGGGGTGAACCAGCTACATCCTGATGGAGAAAGTTTATAACCTCACTTACAGACAATTAAATTACAGAAATAGTGAGAAAACGAAAAAAAGAAAAAGATCTCGAGAGGCAGAATTAACATTGTCTTTTAAAAGAATTATAAAATATGGTGCACATAAAACTAGATCCAAGGAGTGCCTAGTTGATTTCCAGGGTCAAATATGAAGCATATTTTAAAATATACATTGAATTCTAAAGTCACAAACAAGATTCCACTGCTGTGGGTCAGGGTACATTAATTTGTGGTTTTTAAAAATAGGTTAAAACTCATATAAGTAAATGATTTCATCAAATTACTTCTTTGAGGCTTACTCTTATTTTTCTTTTCCATCTACTTTTAATTAGTATTGTATTTGTGTGAGGGTATGTGGATGTGTCTTTGTAAATTCACCTGAATCCTTTTGGGAATAAGATGTACATAAAGAAACAAAGAGACAAAAAGGAAATAAATTATTTGCAGCTGACTGTGGGTGGCCACTTTGTAATCCCAAAGGCTGGCCAGTCACCTACAGGTCCCAAAAGTACAACTCACAGCCAAGTGGAGTATGAAACTTGTAACATGTTCTTTTCCTGGAGTATGTGAAAACTTTCCAATCAGAGCCTGCAAAAGTGTCCTCCATGGGGTTGCGTGAAGTATTAGTCAGAGGAGTGAATAATAGTTACAAGGAGGCGGAAGGAGGCGGCAGACAGTTTTGTAGTCCAACATGGTTTAAACAACTTGGGATTCAAAGTTAAAGGATGCCTTTGCTGCTGGATTTCTTAGACTTTTTAATATGGTAATGATAACTGGCACATTCTAAGGGGGAGTTCTAGACTATGACAGATTTCCCAAACCTATCAGAGTATAGACCTTCTTATCTCCTGTAAGCCAAGAATTACACAGAACTCTCCGCAGGACCACTTGCTGGCCAGCAGAACTTCCCAGGAGAGATGCTGCTTTACTGTCAAACTTGATTGTGTTTTGGGATGCTTCCTTCAGCCTTCTGGCTAGGGGATTGCTCCTGCCCCTAGACCCCTAAGACAAGAAGTAGAGGGCCAGCTTCCAAGGGGTCTTCCCCCAGTTCCCAAGAGATTGAGTCACGAAGTCACTGGAGTGGACCCCTCAGTCCCCTCACCTCCCCATGCCAATAGGGATCAGGTGAGTTGTGGTGTTAAGAGGTGAAACCCTGAGTGTTCCCTAATCAGATTATCATGACATCCTGTGGACGATAATGGAGTCACATGAATATGATACCCACCTCCTTTGTTAAAGGGTGGTGCTAAGATCATTGTCACCATGGCAACACTGTTTAGAGGGCAATTGTTTGTACACTTAATCTTTACTATGGACCTTAAGTGTAAATTATAGATTTGAAATTTACTAAACAAGACAAGATGTTGAAAATAAAGCAGCATTGTACTGTGACATTGTTGGCGTTGGAATAAATTCCTCTATACCTACACAGTTAGTGTCATTATTAACGTTATGGCTAAATACATATCCACGCTCGCTGCCTTTGTTAGTTGCATATATATGTCTGCATGTGATGTAGCTCACTATTGGTTTATACATAAATTCTTTCCATGGACTTTTGAAACTAGGACGAGGACAGGGCAGCTTCTCATTCCTCAGTATTTAGAGAATTCTTAATAAAGGAGCCAGGTGCTCCTGGGCTCATATGTATATATTTTTAACTTGTAGCAGGTATGTGGGGATAGGATTTGTAGGAAAAGTAGTGATGATGTCAAATTTCATGATATTTCAAAACAAATGATAGGCTTCTCAAATGTGTTCTTGGAAGTTAGGGCTAGACAAAGGGGTAACTCAGGAAGTAAGAAAGCCAGATTCATTCGGGGAGCCAACCTTGCATTCTTTGGCAGGAGACTAGGATGAGCAAGATACCAATCTGCAATATTTGAAGACGTAAAATTCACTGAGTGAGAGCATTATTTGGCCTGGCAGGCATGGGTTTAGCCAGCATTCATACTGAGAAATGATACTGATAACTGCGATTGGAGCTGGAAACAGCACTCATAGAAATAGAAGAGGCTGTCCCTTGCCAGACACATAGATATTTCGCTGGGCAAGGCCTCAAGCCTATTAAAAGAGAAGTGTGTTCTTGATGCCTTTAATATCTTTCTAGGTTCTAGGCCCACGACTAACGCGAAGTTCTTCCGTTTTTAACTTGAGGACTTTTCAAATGGAAAAAGCGCACCATGAATTTCAATTCCCACATACTCAGCTGTAGGAGTTTTGATAGCATCTTACCATTAGTATCTTACCACTGGGTAGTTATAACCTAACGTTTTTGACCACAGTACAAGAATCTACATTTCACAGCATTGTGCCAGTGAAATGAGAAATGTTCTAGGTATCACCCACATCAGCCTCCCATATATCACCAATCATTAGATGTATATAAGCACAATTATTTGGTATTTTCACTTATCAGTTTTCAGAGTTACTTAGAGGGCAACCAGCAGCTAAAATTTACATAAATTAATTCAACCATTCCTGCAGGAAACAAGTATTGGGCCTTTATGACGTAGGGCACAGAGTGGATTTGTCATGAAGCTAATGAAATGCAAGCTTCAGGGCTCCTCCCTTGTACCAACCTTCTCCAAAGCTTTGTACCTAATTTTACAGTCATAATTTTGCATTCCTCTTCCTTAAAGAGTGCTCTCAAAATTGTATAATCTTCAAGCTCCATAAAATCTTGATCAGCCTCTGGTCCCGGCACTGGAGAAAACTCACAAGAAGTTCATAGTCATCAGCCCCACAGCAGGGCAACTTCGGCTGAAACAGGATGTGGATTGAAACCCAAACCCAAACCTGGGCCCTGAGAACTGGATCCTTTTCTGCAGAGTTCCTCCTCCAAGCCACCTCTTTTGTATTCATTCCGATGGCCCTGACAGTGACTGAGGGTTAGAGTGATTTGTAATCCCAGGGTCACAGTCAGGCCATGGATGTCACTTCCCTGAACTCGGAACCCCGAATGGGAGCCTAAGTAGCCAATGCAGCCATGTGACTACAGATCAGGCCACCATGGAAGGAACTGCTTGCCTTGTTTAATGTGGATCAATACACTTCTAGATTGCTCTGAATCTGAGCTGTGGGGTCATGCGGAAGAACCAAACAAAACCGTGCTTATTCTATTGCTAATTCCTTTCAACGGCTCCTCTGGGTCCTCAGCCCCCAGGTAACACGGGCCTGCTCTTCTACTTCACTGTTTCCCATGGACAGGTGTGTTCCTACAGACAAGTGTGTTTTGTCCTTCTCGTGTATCTTCTGATTCTGTGAGCCTGGTCAGGCAACCCTAGTTCATCTTCCGATAGGACTGAAATATCTGGAATTCTGTGTTATGGAATTTTAGGTGTGGGACCACAGATTATTCTGGAATTAGGCCAGGTGTGAATTTCTAAAGTCCAATTGGGTTGCAGTGACTATTGGCTTATGAATCCTTTCACCAGATAAGTCACGGTACCAAATGAAGGGAAGGCAGGTGTACAGACCCCTCACAAGCTCTGACCTTTGTTTATGAGAAAAGCAGAAATGTTTTTAGTTAAAAAGCCCTGGGAATACAGTGGGAATTTCTACGTGGACTCAGCTGCGTTGTGAGCAGAGGTGCCCACGTTGCTGTCTGCATTAGCCCAAGGAGCATTTTGCAGGGAGGGCAGATTTTCAGATTCGTCTTTCTTGCTTTGTCTTTTACCAGGAACGTCTATATGCTCATTTTTTTTTCCCTTTTATCTTAACAAAGTAATGCTTAGCAAATAAAACTTCTTTCCCAGAACCTTCGCTTTCAGATTTTAAGTTATTTTCTCTTCTCTCAATTCTCCATTTCAAGGTGGGGAAGGTGGGCTGCCCTTAGTTCCTTTAGCTGTGGGAAGGTTTGGCACTTCTGGAGCTGCTCTTTCTGGCCACACAGTGCTTTCTCTGTCTGTAAAACTGGCAGCAGGAGGCCACCTGAGCGGCAGGAAAGAGCCAGGTGTTTGGGGTCAGATCCGCCCCCTTCCATGGCACTGCATCCTTGAGGGGCACAGAGCAAGCCCCCCACACACACCCACCTTGGATCGCTTTGCTCCTCTGTTCTCCCCGTACCCAGCCCGGCCACACCAGTTGCACCCAAGCCCCACTCCCAAGGTGCGTCTACAAGATGAAGGTGAAGGGCAGGAGAGAGGAGAATAAAGAATCATCCCTGTCTGATATGCGTCTTTCACTTACCCTTTAATAAGCAACACACTCTTCTTTGCGAGCATGAAAGCTAACATTAACTCTGGCCATAGCTTTCCGACTATTTTTGGAGCAGAATTCTTTTTACTTAAAAGAAGAATTGAAACAGCACAATTGGAGATACCTGATTTACTCTGGCGTGAAGTGCTTGAATGGTTGCAGGGGAGAAGACGGTAGCTGAATTCCTTACAGAGTAAAGGCTGAAAGGCATGACTAGGGAGCTTTATATGCCTTAAACAAGCCTTCCCAGCGACTTGTCATCAGCAGCTCCAGCATGCTTACGGTTCATTCTGCAGACTCCTGCGCTGGTCCTAAGATTCTGATGCGTCCACCAGGCAAATACTCTCCACAAACATCTCTGGACTCTGAAGCAGAGTCAGGAAGGAAGTCAGTTGGCTGCCCCGCGTCTCTGACAGATGAGAGGGGGTGTGGCAGGAAAGGAGATTTCAAATGCTTGACATTTAGTGATTAAGTCCGAAAGTGTTTGTCTTTGATGCCTAAAGCCACACATTGGTGGCTCTTCTTGTACAAAGCACATTGTCATTCAGGTACATAATTACACACACACACACACACAAACCAGAAAGTTCAGCCCTTTTAAGATTTCCTTCACACAAGGGCAGAGCGAGAGTAGAAGGATCCAGCAGACCTGCTTCTCTCAGCTCTTCGGGACCGTGGGCATGGGAAGCCTGGGGTCTCACTCTGTCTCTTTTCCCCCAAACATGGGGCTGTCTACACTGGTTCTAAGTGTCAGGAGAGGAAATTGGGGAAATAGCACTTTCCGTAAAATGACCACAACGGTTGATGAGAGGAAGGAGTGATGAGAGTGTGGGAGGAGTTTTTAAAAATGTGTTTTCCTTAAGCAACCAGAATCGCCAAATTCAGCTAAGTCTATTTCTAGAAAACCCCCAAACTACTTAGGCATTTACTTAATTCAGTGAGGACCTGTCAGCCCCGTTATTTGATTAGTGTTTCTGAGATGACTGGTGATTTGGTGAAACTCTTCTACTCTCCAGACGTTTGCAAAGACCAGTCATATGACCTCTGGGTTGCTCCCTGCCTGGCCATTTACTGTATTTATCACTAGGGAAGGAAGAAAACTGCTAAAAAAAAAAAAAAAACCTGGGGAAAACAGTTCTGAGGGCAGATGTGTGTAAGGTAAGCACTTGGTTGTCATAAAATGATGGCATTTAAAAATGCATGATCGTTGTATTTGACTCTTCTCTTTTGATTTTTAGGACAATTTTAAATTGAAAGAATTTATCACCTAAGGCTATCGTAGATCATTACATATTTATTTTAACATTTATGAGAGAGGACAGAATGGAATAGGATCTAGGATTAGCAGTTGTGTGTGTGTGAGTGTGATTTTGAGGTTTCAAAAAAAGAACTTCAAGAATCACTTGTAATATTTTTTTCAAAATCCTTCCTTTAGATAAACAAACAAACAAAAAGATTAAGATATTTTCTGATGAGAAGAAATAAATCTAAAGATTTGAATTGAGTAGGACTAATTTTGGTCTTTAATTTTGCCAAGTTGAACATCGCATTTGTTGTAAGTTTCCTAACCTGCGACTTAAAGAAATCATGAGGTCAAGAGATTTCTGTTGAACAGCACATTCTTATTTCCTTCAGGCAACTCAATGCGGAAGTGCAGAGGAGATAAAAAAAACTAGCTTCACAGGAACAATGTGGAAATTTCACCCAGTATAACATTGATTAGCTGAGAACCGTCTAGACCCCCATGAAATTATACACAGGTTATAAAACGCATTAGCCATGGGTTGTGAACCAGGTTCCTAATGTTTCCAAAGTCAGAATTGTTTACATTCCTTATACCTACCACAGAAAACTTACATTACTTTTTTCTTATAAGGATAGGTAACAGATTTTAAAATTTTCCGGCGAGGTTTCGCCTTACGCCAAGCTAAACTGATTTCTCCGCCGACTAAGGAAAATAACTGCTGAAGAACGACGCAAAAAACCCATGTAATCACTAAAAATCAATAACAAACTTGCTCTCACAGACACTAGGAGAAAAAAACACTTGCAAACAGAGTAATTCTTCTCCCTCCATCTAGATCACTTACACCCACAGCAAACAAGACAACATCTGGTTATTGTTTTACAGGCATGAATAAAGCCTTTTTTTTTTCTTGCCCCATCATTAAGTAAAAACCCGTTTTCCACAGGCAAACAGCACTTGTAAATTCCCCCAGATAAGCCTGGAAGTCTTGAAGGATTTAAGTCAGTTTCAAAAGAATCGCAACATTTTCATTACCTTTGGAAGGAAAGTTTTTCAGAAATCCTTCCAGCGAGCAGCATGTTCCAGAATTGACCTAAGCCTGTGCCTCTTACCTGCGAGGACTGGTGAATGCAGGCGCCTGGCTAGATGCGAGGTTATGAAAAGGCGAGGAGATGAGTCCTCCACGCAGGTCGCCTTGGGAAGCCTAGGTCTTCAGGTTCTCTCAGAATGGAGAAAACGCTCTCGCTGTGCACTGTCAGTCAAAAACAAGTTGGTACAAGTCGGAGTAGGATTTACCTGAAGGAACTGAAGAGAGAAAGAAAGAGATTGGGAGAGATTGGGCGGAGGGAGGGAGGAACGGGAAAGGAGGGGGGGAGGGAGGGAGGGAGGGAGGGAAGGAGAGAAAGTGAGAGAGAGAGAGAGAGAGAGGAATCTGAGAAAGGAGACCACGATGTCAGCAGTGTGTCTTAAGGGAATCTACAGACCGGCAAAATATTCTGATGGACACCCAGTCCTGAGTTCTCCAAACACCTGCATAAAAAAAAAAAAACTAATGCCCTTTTAAAGAATGCCAGTTAATCTTTAAGAAACTTTGGCCACTCTTATCACAGCCTTTATAAAGGTCCCTTTGCGGAAATAAACTATAAATAAATAACCAGATTATACTTTTTAACAAGCTCTCCTTCACCTCCTGTTCTCTCCTCCTCTTCCCTCTCCCCACTCCAGGTGAATATTAACAAAAATCCTTCCTCCTGGGAAAATCAGGATGAACCCATATAGATAATGCATATATCAAATATACGTATAAGCAAACATTGCAGATGGACACTCTATGTTTTTAATTCAATCTCCTTCTGGCTGTATTGATTTGTTTCTATAGCCTTTGTTTTCCCTGATCAAAAAACATAAAAAGGTGGATAGATATGGGTAAAATCGAGTTCTTCCACAGCATGGAAATTGGGAATGAGATTCCATGTTGGAATCATCCCAGCGTTGGTCCACAGAGTCTAGCACTTTTATGAGAAATGGTCCTAATTCTGGAATGCATTTGTGTGTCCTTCCTACACCAAGCAGTTTCTTGCAGCCATCATGCCAAGGGACGCCAGTCCACAGCCCTTGCCTGTCACCAGCTGTCCTGTGGCCAGAGTAGACCCTGGTACACCCTAAGGGAGAAGATGCCCACAGGCACTTTCCCTAATGAGATCCCCTGCACTGGTCCAGGGGCAATACCTTGGTGGGAAGCAAAGACCCTCTGTCACCATGGAGATGATGACACACTCACACAGTCTCTTACACAGACACCTGGGCGGGGCCAGGGTGCTGCAGCTGCTTCACATTGGAGGGAACAGGAAGTGAGTTGATTTGTTGGAAGAAAATGATATGTCTGCTTTCCTGAGTTTTGGGTTCCACACTCCTGTGCATCTCCTCTCCTTGACCCTGGGTTCAGCTGCATCTGTTCTGGGGCCTTGAACTAACTGAAGGCAGGAAAGCCTGAGGAGTTATTCTGCTTTGGCTGGGGGGGGAAGGTCTGAGACCTCCCCATTTTCTCCTACTTCCTCCCTTGATCCCAAGCCCAGGTATAAATCATCCCCTGCCCCTGATTCCCCAGTGGGAACATGCACCTGTCCCCATCCTTTTGTCCTTTTCCTTCCCATGAAGCAATGGTTTCCTCTTCTGCTGGGAAGAGTGCAGTGGTCCCTGAGAGAAGACTCTGGGCTCCCAGAGGCTCAGGACTTGAAGAAGCCACGTAGGTCCAGACCTCTTCAAGCTGGTTGTCTTCCTCCAGATCCATAAAATCAGATAGATCTCATGGGAGGGAAGGTATTATAAAAGTCCCATATAAAACAGGTAAACACAGAGATGGAGAAAAACAAAAAAGGGGAAATGCAGCATTCAAGATCTGACCATATCCCACCCCAGACGATTTGCACAAGCTGTTCCCTCTGCCTGGAATGCTTTTCTTCAGATCTTCATTCACCTGCTCAACCCCTTATCACCATTCAGGTTTAGCCCAAATGTTACCTCTTCATCTCCCGTGGTTCCAATCCAACTCTGTACCTCAACTCTCCCTCTCACTTTGTATATCACTTAGCACTGTCTAAATTGTCCTCTTTATCATTTACTGTCTGTGCTCCTTTTCAGAGCTCTACCACGCCTGTCTGGCTTGCTACATGTTCCTGGAGGGACACCTGACACATCATAGACCCTTAAAAAATTGTCAAGAAGGGCTTCCCTGGTGGCGCAGAGGTTGAGAGTCCGCCTGCCGATGCAGGGGACACAGGTTCATGCCCCGGTCCGGGAAGATGCCACATGCTGCGGAGCGGCTGCCCCTGTGAGCCATGGCCGCTGAGCCTGCGCGTCCGGAGCCTGTGCTCCGCAACGGGAGAGGCCACAGCAGTGAGAGGCCAGCGAACCGCAAAAAAAAAAAAAAAAATTTGTCAAGAAGGTCGATGAACGATTATAAACGGATGGTATGGCTTGTTACAAGTGAACTTTAATTCTTATTTTTAATGCATATTTTTTTCCCATTTCAGCTTTTATTAGTAAACTAACATTTGAATGTTCTTTCTCAATTTATAAAGCTCTTTCAGAAATGTGATTAATTGGATGCTCAGACCCAAAGGCATAATTAGTTGCATTTTAAGGGTGAGGAAGTGGAAGCCAGAGACGCTGAGTGATTTTCTCAAAGTCACAGAGCTAGAGAGAGGTGGGTTGAGGCTCGAAACAGCTCTTCTCACACTCAGTCCATGCATTTTTCATTAGACTCCATTTTTCTCAAATTGGTCTATTGTGGGCATACATGTGCATGTGTAGATTCCTTTGAGTATCAAGCAACACACCGCATGAATTATAATCGCAGACTAACCACCTGGCAAGCTGCAGTTTTCACAGGGCCGTACACAGCAGAGCTCGGGCTCATTCATCACACAGTCTTTACAAATGATGAAAGAAGAAAGTGAGTCCAAAGTAGTATGAACACACGAACTAATTTACATGTGAAGACAATACTCTCAGAGAAGACCATAATTCAAAAGGGCACATGCAACCCAATGTTCACTGCAGCACTATTTACAATAGCCAGGTCACAAGTGACCTAAACGCCTGTTGGCGGATGAATGGATAAAGATGTTGTGGTACATATATACAATAGAATATTACTCAGCCATAAAAAAGAATGAAACTGGGTCCTTTGTAGAGATGTGGATGGACCTAGAGACTGTCATACACAGTGAAGTAAGTCAGAAAGAGGAAAACAAATGTCAAATATTAATGCATATATGTGGAATCTAAAAAAATGGTAGAGATGAACCTGTGTGCAAGGTAGAAATAGAGACATAGATGTAGTGAACAAACACATGGACACCAAGGGGGGACGCGGGGGCAGGGAGGTGGCAGGATGAATTTGGAGATTGGGATTGACATGTATACACTAATATGTATAAAATAGATGAATAAGAACCTGCTGTATAAAAATAAATAAATTAAATTAATTTAAAAAAAACAATAAAGGAGGCAACTTTCACACACACACACAGAGACACAAAAGACAATATACTCTTCTCACTTTGGTAATGTTAACCTGTTTTTGTTCTTTTTCATTTGAGGATATATCAATAATCAGAGGGTATTTTAGATCTGACAGAATTCGCAAAAGAAGGTAAGGCATTATAAACACATGATTAAAGATTTGAGAGGTGAGTGGGAAAATTCTAGAATCAGCATCCATGAGATTTCTGCCACAGGGGACAGATTTTATGCTGCATGTTTTAATAACTGGATGATCCATGTAAGTATTTCTGGAAATTTCTGAGGGTAAATGAGGGGAATAAGGTAAACTATTAATCTTGACAAAACATTTTTTGTCACCCCATCTCCCTCCCAGCCAGTAAGCAAAAGATTTCTCACATTCTGATTCTAAGGCGTAGATTCTGCAATCTACCATATAAAATTTCTTCAAAGAACACGGCTAATCATTTTGTAATGGAAGATGGTCAGTGTTATTGATCTTTTAGCCTAATATAAAAAAATAACATGAATCACTGCTCAGTAAATCATCTTTCTCTCTTTCTTCCCACTTAACTGAAAGCAAGACTCTTGTAAGTGTCAAATTTGAAAAGAATATACATCTAAAGTCTGGATTTTTAATCAAAGTTCTAAAAAGATGTTTGAAAACTGGGCAGAAGAGATCACAAGAACCAGCTTTTTTGAAAGAACCATTTCCCGAGAATAATTTCCTAAAAAGAAAAAAAAAAACAAAAAAACAGGCTGTTTTGCTTCCAATTTTCATCTTGGCTTGAATTGAGACATTAAAAACCTTGAAGTGTGATGAGAGGAAAAAATACACATTTTTACCTTTGACTACATCTATTTAACTTGGGTTAGATATGGAACTATTTATGGAGGGTTATGTCAGTTTTTAAAGCTTCTCGAAACCTCCGATGGCCCCAGCTGCTTAAAGCATCGTCCACGGGCTAGGCAAGATTTGGGCAGTTTTCCCCAGTTTGCCTCCACAATCCCCATCAGAGGTTTGTAAAATGTCCTCTTGGAAGGTAAGTGAGCCGTGGAGGATGAAGGATGTCCATTTCAATCATTTCAAGACTCTGCAGGCCAGAGGCGGGGACCTGCTTGCCTTTGGCCTTTTCCAGTGAGAAGCTTGTCTTAGAAAACCATCAAGCTGGAATCCTGTCTTGAAGTAGGCACTCTAGAAGCAGATGCTGAGACAAGGTTGCACATGCAATTTATTAAAGAAGGATTCCTCTGGGTGGGGGAAGCCAGCTGGGGGAAGGGAAGAAGTCAAGTGAGGGTGAGATTTCAGGCCAAGGTCAGTTCCCTGCCTGATTCTGGAGGGAGTTCTGGAGTGAAAGTAGTAAGGGTACTGGGTACTGGGTGATGAGGTAATGGGGGTTTCATGCTCTTGCCCCAGTCAGCCTTTGCTAGGAGTAGGAGCGGCAGGGCATGCAATCTCCCAAGTGCTCTGCTTTCCTGAATCTGCAAAGAAAAGGCTCTCATGGTCCAAGGGCAGGCTTACACAGATGGCAGTAGGAGCTCCATGCCATCAGAAGTAATACACACAAAAGTGTAGGAATGGGCACCCATGAGCAGTGAAGGAGATCCAAGAGGATCTGGGCAGACAACCAACCACATTGCCTAAAATCGCTAATCCTGTGAATGCTGGAATGATTCTCTTCCACTGGTACAGCTACTCCCCCTTACCATGGCCCGCTCACTCCCTCACCATCTCCCACCTTCCTCCTCCACTACAGCAAGTTCCCAGCCAAAATAAAATTGGGGATCTCAGACTAACTCTGGAATTTGATTTAAGATGCACATAGCCTTCCTGTGCACGTGGTCAGTTACTCAAAGTGCCAGGAGGACCCCAGCAGGGCCTTCTATTACTAATAGAAGCCTTTATTATGGATATCACATTGATTTAATTTGATTGGTAACTACATTGGGTGCCTTCTCTTTGCCACAATCTCTGCACTGGGGTAAATTACAGTTCAGCAGAAAGATGGGCATAGCTGACTGCAATGCAGTGTCATTAAGTGCTATATAATCAAAATACTCTAGAAGCCCATAGGAAGGGCAGTGAACTCTGCTGGGAGTTCAAAGGTCAGCTTCCAGAAGAGGGAACAGTTAAGTTCAACTGACAAGATTTCCATAGGTGGAGCCAAAGAAGAGTTGTGCACATTCCAGGAAAAAGAAACAGAACAAATAATGGTAAAGAGTAAAATAGCCAAGAGAGCTGAAGCTTAACAATGGTGGAGCCTGACAGTGCAGCTCTACCCTTAGACTCCCAGAGTTTAGACAGCATGAATCAAGAAAAGTGCTTTGGGGCTTCCCTGGTGGCGCAGTGGTTGAGAGTCTGCCTGCCGATGCAGGGGACACGGGTTCATGGCCCAGAGCAGCTGGGCCCGTGAGCCATGGCCACTGTGCCTGCGTGTCCGGCGCCTGTGCTCCGCAACAGGAGAGGCCACAGCAGAGAGAGGCCCGCGTACCGCAAAATAGAAAAAGAAAAAAAAAAAGAAAAATACTTCGGTTATATTACCATTAAGGGGGTTTCATTAAGTAGGAACGAATATAGGTCAAATTTGACTTAGTGTGGCCGCATGGGATAGAAAGTTACACGACTTTGAAGAACATCAGAACACTAAAAGCCACATTTTGTTTGCTAACATTAACATTTTTTGAATATCATTCATTTTTAAACTGAGAAATCAGAACCCAAATGTGTTCTCTCTCATGTCTGCCTTCGTTCAGACTTTTAAGTCACCAAGCAGAAATTAGCTTGTCTTCAAATTTCATTTCATCAAGGCAGATCACCAGCTCTCCACGCCACCCCCATACGTATAAGTGGCTCCTCTCCCCTCGGCAACCTCGCCTCTCCCACCCGACAGCTTTCTCCCACTCAGCATCTCCTCGGCATGGCTGGGCTCTGAGGGAGAAGGAAACTTTCATGAATGGCTATGTTCCAGAAAGCGAGCAATAAGAAGAATCACAAAGGCTTAGCTAGAGCTTGAAGGAGCCTAGAAATCACCCTGTTCAGTTTCGTAATGTTTCTCTTTAAGACACTGAAAACCAGAGAGTGACTTTCACAGCGTCTACAGAGCCTGGAACCCAAAAATCGACGTCGACATCTCCTGAAAGATTCTCGTACACTTTACTGTGCTCCGCTAAGCTAGTCCCTACGTTGACACGTGTGTGTACCCATATCATTTTCAAGTGCCAGAAACCTATGTAAAAGTTTGCATTGCTGTAAAAAGAGCTGTATCAGTGGGGGGCTTTCAGGATGTGACAGCAAGCTACCTGACGGTCTCACTCTCTCCCCCAGGTTTGGCTGATGGACTTCAGCCAATGAAGTTTTAGTAGAACAGTAAAAATAATTACTCCAAAGCCTCAGGCGTGAGAAGCCCTCTTAGTGGTTACTACGCCAGATTAGGTGAGAAACAGAACAGTGTCTGCAGGCATTGAACCCAAAGTAGAAGCACAACCATCCTTTGCTTTTGGTGCTTGAGTGGTGATCATTGAAGGTACTTGGAACACCTCTGAAGACTCTGAGGGCTCACGCCCAGGACATGTTCATTTTTCCTGGTGAAGATGCTGATGGGTTCTAGCATTCCCTCCCTCTTTGCTCACCCTTCCCATAGCATGTCACGTGGTCAAAACATCATCCCTGCTGTGTTAACTTCTTCCTGCTGTCAGTTTGCCTCAACCCAGAACTCAAAGACCACTTAATGTTTTTCCTGACTGAAGGTTCAGATACGTAAGTGTGTGCCCCTCTCCTGTTAGACAGAATCATGACCACGGATGCCTAGTTTTAGGGCATTATTTAGGGTGAAGAATGTGGCTGTTCTGTGCTCTGTGAAAGATCTGAGAGATGTTAAAATTATCAACAACAAATTCTGACCAGGAGCTTAAGAAGACAACTATTTAAGTCACAGGGGCCACTGCTGAACACATAAGGCCAGGTAACTATCTTCCCAGGATCCTAATAGAAAAGCTGGCCTTATGGGTGAGTTGGCTTTTAAAAGTTTCCCAGCCCTTGCGGCAAGGCCAGTTATTCCTGTTGGGCTGAAGGAAGATCTCTTGCAAAGAACAGGTGAATGCCCCTGCCTGAATTAGTTAAAAGTGCATATTCTCTTGAACTTGTTTCCATCTATTGGTTTCTAAACCAGCTCCTATAGGACAAAGCCCTCAGGCTCTAGCTGGCAGGTCATCTGCCTGTGGACTCTTCCAGCAGGTCCCCAAGTACCTGTCTCCTCTTGCCCCTCAGGGTTCCCAGGCTATCTCCTGCTGGAGGTTTCTCAACCTTTCCACCACTATTCCCAACTAAAAAGAATTCCTCCTCTGGAAAACAGTGAGGCTGTTTTAGGGCTTTTTCACATTCTTCTTCAATGGAATGGCACAAAAAATTATCTCCAAATGGAAGAGTAACTTAATACTCTCCAAATGATTCCACTGTAGGGTGATGAGCCGGCCTGGTTTTCCCGTGACTGCCCCAGTGTTAGCTCTGAAAGTCTTGTGTCCTGGGACATCACTTGGTCCTAGACAAACTGTGACGGTTGGTCACCCTACTTCTCTGTTTCCAGCTCTTTTGTAGGCAACTGTCAAATTTTAACACTTAAAACATTTTTGTTTAATTTTTAAGTGTGAATATAGGCATGATTTCCTAATTTGTTAGCACCCACTGGACATTTGTTAGGGCGTATGTAAAATCCGATTTTGTCAAGTGGGAAGATGTATACTTAAAAAGTTAGATGCAGGAAATGCTCAACACTCTGTACAGAGGCTGGTCACCTTCCTTTAAACCTCCCCTAGAGTTTGTTAGCAATTTCAGGTCCTCACCCACAGAGTGGCTTGGGAGTCGGTGAGTTGCAAAGCACCACTGACATTAATTCAATGGTGATCCAGCTTCCTCTTGCCTCATTCAAATTGGACATTGTTGCTTTAGCTGTTGTTGGTGCAACCTTACGCTGAATGTTAAATACACACATTTTGTTCCTGGTTCACTTCAGACCCACCTTACTAAGTGATCTGTTCTGTGGCAATTTCCATCAATGAAAGGTATATGATAATGACTTTTTTGCTGTTGACAACATGGCTGGTAATAAGAATGCAACACCTACAGGGTAGTTTCCATCTTCAGGCTACTGCATCCAGAATGATCCCACCTTCCTTACAAAGCCTAATTGACTGATAAACAATATCAGTTTATCAGTATCAGTTTATCAATATCAATATCACCGTATCATTCATATGGCCACGTGTTACCTGCTGGCTTGATATAAGTCACCTCTTCTATTTCTGTCTTATTGTTGTTAACTCTGAATCAACTATATGGGTGATCTTCTATGCCAGACAGTGAGATGTCTGTGCATGGACCCCATCTCCATCAGGTGGCCAAGTACAGTATTTTACACAGGGTAGATTGAGTCTGAAACTCAATCTCAATTCAAAACTCAGAGTCACATTTAGACTATTTAAAATACAATAGAGTCGATATATGTATATGTATAACTGACTCACTTTGCTATACACCTGAAACTAACACAGCATTGTAAATCAACTATACTCCAATAAAAATTTAAAATAAAATAAAATAAAATAGGACAGAAAATGCTATTATCACCCCAAATAATTTCTGTGAATAATTGAGGAACACAAAAGTAGTGAAATATTTTACCTTTTCTCTTGGTTTTCATGTTTTAGCGCTTTGTCCTTGGTTAGATATAAGCTACATACTTCAGCTTTAAAAAATCATCCAGTTGGGCTTCCCTGGTGGCGCAGTGGTTGAGAGTCCGCCTGCCGATGCAGGGGACACGGGTTCATGGCCCAGAGCAGCTGGGCCCGTGAGCCATGGCCGCTGAGCCTGCGCGTCCGGAGCCTGTGCTCCACAACGGGAGAGGCCACAATAGTGAGAGGCCCGTGTACCGCAAAAAAAAAAAAAAAAAATCATCCAGTTGACGGAATATTTTTCTTCTTGGGTTGGAGATATCAAGGTATAGGCAACATGTCTGATTTTATCTGATGGACACAGGCATTATCCTTCATCACCAAATTCCATCAAACTGTCTCCTTACAGGTTTCATTGTTCTGACATTTCTTGCCATAACGTTTTGGATCCTGAGCACACGTAAAGCCTCTTTCCCACTTTTCCCAAGTTCAGTCCCTGGCCTCTGGCATAGCCCATTGGATGCACCTTGTATGTCTTCTGGCTCTTTATTTGGTTTAGCATTTAGTGGTATTATTATACCGTAAATCTTTCATTTATAACTTCCTGAATCACTTCTCTATGAATCCATAGTTTCTATCTCTGATAACCACAAAGAAGAAAGTAATTAAAACCTTGATTCTCCATCAGTACCTCTATTCCTACATGGTGTAAATGCAGGAGAGCCCAGGAGAGTTCTCGGGACTTATTTTAGGTATTTATTATTAGCAGAACCGGGTAAACAACTAGAATTTTACTTTGGGATCCTTCCCACTGCAAAATTGTACTTTTTTGCCAAACCTTCTAGTTATTGTGGGAAAACTGAGCAATGCAAATTGTCTAAATTCATACAATGAAGATCCCAGCCGAGTTGTCATAAACTCTAAAGGACTTCATCCTGAAGAAGTAGTCTGGGTATGGAAAGACGGTGATGGGCACTCAAAATCTCAGCTCCAAACCCCATTGAATCCTGAGCTCCCTCAGCCAAGTGCAGGTGCTAATTGAGCAAACACTGCCTGGAGAAGTTGTAGCTTTACCCAAGGCTACACAAATTGGTTAAAGAAAAAAATGGCCTCGAAGGGAAATCTGTCCACAGTCATTCTTGTTCTAGCCTCGTGCTTCAACTTATCAAGTGCGCTTGTAGAAACAGCTGAGTCACCAGCAGAACAAAGAGATGATGAAGAATGCCAATAAAAGGATACTCTTTTCCTTATTGTTCTCCTTGATGGTCCAACTTGACGAATAGAAGCTGGAGATGTAGGAGGCCAGGTTGGACTCCTGAAACCAAAGTGATACGGATTCAACTTCCTTGATGTTTGACACCTACACAGACTGGAAAAGGAGTGCCTGGATTTTCTTTACTCCTCCTTTAAGAAATGTTCCTAAGGTTTTTGTACCTTCTTGCATTTATTTTTTATCACATGCTGAAGAATAGTTTCTGTACCTGTCATTTGCTCTGTCCCACCAGCTTGGGTTTTCCATTGTGGTCACCCGAACCCAGAGTGAGTATTGACTTATGACTCTCTCTTCTTCAAACGACTTTCATTGATGAACTTCTAATCCCTGAAAACTTGCCTTCGCTCACTTCTCTTCTGAAATCTGTGTGTACTTAACAAGCAGCAGTAGTTGCAAAAGCACAGCGTTACTGTTTATCAGTCAGTAACTACTGCTTATCACACAGTGAAGCATGCACACCAACAAGAGTGCTTGGATTATCAACTTAGACTCATGGCAATCTCTTGGCAAACATTGTTATGTTTTGTTTTTCAAATTGCTTAATGGTATATCTTACCTTACTAGTCAACTGTCACTTTATCCTTGCCTCAGACACAGAATTGTTATACTATTTCTTTCTGGCAAGCAGTACAGTATAATGGGGGTAAAAGTATAGGTTTAGTCTCAGGTAGGCATGGATGTAATTCTAGAATGGCTACGTACTAACACAAATGCATGACCTGGGGCAAGTTCATCGATGAACTGGTTTTTGCACTAGTGAACTTAGGAAAACAAGTATACCTTCCAGGGTTCTAATGCAGCATAGATGAGGGTGAGTGTTGAAAGGGTCTGACCCCATGAGGGGTTCTATCAGAGGGCTTTAGGGAGTGGAGTTCCACGGTGAAGGTGGCCAGTGTCTAGACACTCTTCCTGCCCACTGTGGTCTGCCACTGTGACAGGATACTCTCTTGTCTTGTCTCAACTCTCATCCAAAAATGGTCATATGAAAATTCCTGCTCTGACACTGAGATTCTCCTCTCTTCTTCTGGGTTTGAATTGTAAGACAGGTAAACTGGGTATTCCTATTCCTTTAAGATCTGCTGTTTTCACTAGTCCTTCTGCAGAGGCCCTGAGCTGGCTTAAAATACCTTAAATGATTTGCATTCCCTAGAAGCCCTGCTGTTTCTTCCAAGGGGAGCCTGTAGGTAGGAGAGCTTTCTGAGTCCTACTCTATTTCTTTTATCACAAACCACTTGAGTAGTCAAATAGTTTAGATTACTTGAATAAAAAGAACTTAATTAGATTGTTCCTAGGAAATTGAGTTTTCTCATGCCAATTTTCCTGATGTGCATTGCATTGCAGTGATAAGCTATAAGTTTTATGCCACTTAGTTAAGCATTGTTTCTTGACTTTTATAGGACCTTAGTATTCCCAGCAATGGAGAATGACAATCTATCTCTTATCTTGGTTATAGAACCTAAAATAATATTTGATATTGCTCAGACACCCATTCTGTTTCTTATTTGCTGTTGAAGTGCTTACAGCACCCAACCCTGAATCAAGTACAGATATAAATGTGTGCAAGTCTGAAGGGGCAAAGATAAGGGGGTGGGGAGTGTTATGTATGGCATTGGCTGTCCCTTGTGATGTAATGTGCTCTTACTGGCAATAAGTATACAATGCAAACTTCCACCCGAATTGTAGGAATCTTTAGGAATCACAAGGGCAGGTGATGGAAAGCTTCTTTCCGGTTGTATATGCCAAACTATGTGTGCGTTTATGTGGAACCTGGGAAAACATGGAACACAGGCACAAGATGAAATCAACATGACAACAGTAACACCACCCTTCCACCAGAAGGCTCACTCTTCAAGTGGCCTTGGAGAACATGTAGGTACACAGAGTAACAAAGATTTCTTTTAACTCCAGTGTTTTATTAAACCTATCTATCTATCAATTTACCCATCCAGACAGACAGCCATCTGTCCTTCGTTTTCTGGTTTTATGATGTAAACTTTGCCTTTTTCTTGAAATTGAAGCTCAGGATAACTTTCAGCTTTAAAGGTCTCCTGTCAGAAAGCCTATGTTCAAGTTTGGTTCTCAGACATGCATTTATATTATTGTGAACGGCAAATCCCAAATGTTAAAATCTGTGGAGTAGGACTGTTACTACCAATCTGATAGATATGTAGGTAAATACATGCCCCTTTAATTAACACACACACACACACACACACACACACACACACTCACACACACACACACATACACCCCATACAGGCCAGGTAGCAAGTATTATGGTCATAATGTAGGGCACAGGAAACAAAATTTAACTCCTAAAGATTATGTTAAAATTCTGCTTGCTTTGTAATATACTTATTCTTTACTTTTTAAAGTTGAAATCAAGCATTGGAGAGATTCATACTTTGCCTATATGCTTAACACTAGTTTTAACCAAGATTTTAAAAACACTCCCTTCAGGTCACTGTAACTCATCTCTTGACCCCCAGCAGATAGTAGGGAATATGGAAATATCTTCACTCCTCACATGAGCTGCTGTGACTTTAAAGGAAATCAAAGGCAGCCCTGGAATTTTTATTTTTGGTCTGTATCCTGCAGACCAAAACTTCCTCCAAAAGTTTGTCTTCCTTGAATGCCGACAGCAGCCAATACTCCTGGATCTCATTGAACTTGGCAACACAAAGAAACTCTAGTGAGCTCATTGCTTCAAGAAAAATCAAGACTTCATTATTAGTGGGTTCTATTCTTATTCCATATGACAAGGAATTGAGACTCTGACACACAATTCATTTTAGTTTTAATAATAACAACTGCCATTTGTTAAAGAAATGCCAAGGGTCAAGAATTTGATTTAGGTGTTTTATATCCACCACCCTGTTTAACTATTATTGAATATCAAGTTATTTTTTATAATTTCACATTTGCTATCATATTAACAAATCTATCTGTGAGACAGGGATTATTCTTCCCACTTTGTAGGTGAGAAAATTAAGTCTTAAATTAAATCACTAGCCCAAGATCAAATAGTTAGCAATTTGAGTTGCAAAGATTCAAATCTTGGTCTCCCTTCCAAGTACGCATTCTGAATCACTGTATTTTACAGTCACTCATGAATTCACAACTCATGTGGGTCATCTCAGACTTAACTGAGCTGCAGTAATGGATTACACCATGAAGGAGTAAAAATAAATGAACACATGATGTTTGACCCAAGTTCTATTTGATTTCCAGCTGTAGACACCTTTCACCTTTTCAAAAAAGGTTTATAAAAGGAATTATTCATAAGGTGACCTCAAAGCCTACTTTCAGATGCAGCCTTATCTGAAAGCCTCATCTGAGGAGGTTCTCAGATGAAGGGATTGTGGGGTGGCTAGTAGCCTTCCTCATTTCCTTCCTGTAGTATTTAAGCATCAAGGTGATAATGAAACAGAACAGTGGTCCCCGACCCTGAATGCACAATAAATCACCCAGAGAGACTTTTTAAAGGGCCAAGAGATTCTAATTTAGTTGGTCTAGGGTGAGGTCTTGACATCAATATTGTGTTTAAGAAACTGAGATGGTTTAAATGAAACTAAGTTTGAGAATAAGGGGGTGGACACAGAGAGAGGACATTGGGAACAGAGCCAGGAGGAGGTAAACTCAGCTTTCAATCCAGGTCTCCAGTCTTCCATCTCTCCCCACTGAACCTCTCTCTCTGACCTCATCCTGTTGTCAGACCGTGTGATGACGGGGCCTGTAGAAATCTCCTGTGGTCAGAAGGGGACTGGGCCTGTTCTTCCATGTCATGGATGAGTCACCAACCCCCAAAAGAGCATCTTAGACCCACAGTGTCCATGTGGTCATCGACCTCAGGATGTGTCCAATTCCCTTAGCTGGGCCTTTGGTCAGCTGCCAGTCAACAACTCTGGTGACTTTGATTACCTCGACTCAGGAAGAAAAGACTCTGTTCTTAGTCCAGAGTACCTACTGGTTCCCATTAGTTCTGCAGAATAAATACCTCATAAGTAACAAGACAATCCCCCACTGTCTCATTAGCTGCTAGTGCTATTGCCCCGAGGGCCTTCAGCGAGACACAGCTTTCCAGGGGTCAGTGACTTTAAGTCATTTGGAACTCAGGGGTGTGCAGGGACTGAGATGGGACCAGAGATCAAGATCTTACTGCTGGGGACTTAGTTCTGCCTAGAAGGAGCCGTTGGAGTCCAGGGAGCTCTGGGTGTCCCCTCCTGCTAGGAGAGTGGACAGTTCTAGAGACAATCTCTGACCCACCCCAGATCTGATGGAGGCAGCGATGAGTGAAGGAGAGGCACACCTATGAGGAAGTTGGTTTCGTCACCACCGGATGAGGAAAGACAATAGCTCTACATGCAGGCCCTAGACCCAGGTTAGGTTGGGTTTCTGTGCCAAGCATGGAATGTGGACTCATCTCTGCCTCCTGGTATTTTTAAAGTCGCAACTAAAGGATCAAACTCTACCCCTCTTTCCTCACTTGTATGCAACTCGCATACAAGGATTGCTTGTTATTGGGCCTGAGGAGAACAAAGGAGATACAATCTGGTTTATATTACATATTGATCCCTCCTGAAAACACGCCTAATCTGCTGTTTCTTTCCCTCTTCCAGAGTCTGGTGGGTGAGAAACGAGTTTAACCACAAAGAGCTTAGCAAGCCCTGTCTTCAGACTATACTACAAAGCTACAGTAATCAAGAGAGTATGATACTGGCACAAAAATAGAAATATAGATCAATGGAACAGGATAGAAAGCCCAGAGAAAAACCCATGCACATGTGGTCACCTTATCTTTAATAAAAGAGGCAAGAATATACAATGGAGAAAAGACAGCCTCTTAAATAAGTGGTGCTGGGAAAACTGGACAGCTGCATATAAAAGAATGAAATTAGAACACTCCCTAACTCCATACACAAAAATAAACTCCAAATGGATTAAAGACCTAAACGTAAGGCCAGACGCTATCAAACTCTTAGAGGAAAACTTAGCAGAACTCTCTATGACATACATCACAGCAAGATCCTTTTTGACCCACCTCCTAGAGAAATGGAAATAAAAACAAAAATAAACAAATGGGACCTAATGAAACTTAAAAGCTTTTGCACAGCAAAGGAAAATATAAACAAGATGAAAAGACAGCCCTCAGAATGGGAAAAAATATTTGCAAATGAAGCAAATGACAAAGGATTAATCTCCAAAATATACAAGCAGCTCATGCAGCTCAATATCAAAAAAACAAAAAACCCAATCCAAAAATTGGCAGAAGACCTAAATAGACATTTCTCCAAAGAAGATATACAGATTGCCAACAAACACATGGAAGGATGCTCAGCATCACTAATCTCTAGAGAAATGCAAATCAAAACTACAATGAGGTATCACTTCACACCAGTCAGAATGGTCATCATCAAATAATCTACAAACAGTAAATGCTGGAGAGGGTGTGGAGAAAAGGGAACCCTCTTGCACTGTTGGTGGGAATGTAAATGGATACAGCCACTATGGAGAACAGTATGGAGGTTCTTTAAAAGACTAAAAATAGAACTACTGTACGACCCAGTAATCCCACTACTGGACATATACCCTGAGAAAACCATAATTCAAAAAGAGTCATGTACCACAATGTTCACTGCAGCACTATTTACAATAGCCAGGATATGGAAGCAACCTAAGTGTCCATCGACAGATGAATGGATAAAGAAGATGTGGCACAATGGAATATTACTCAGCCATAAAAAAGAATGGAACTGAGTTATTTGTAGTGAGATGAATGGACCTAGAGACTGTCATACAGAGTGAAGTAAGTCAGAAAGAGAAAAACAAATACCATATGCTAACACATATATATGGAATCTAAAAAAAAGAAAAGAAAAAGAAAAAAAATGGTCAGAAGAACCTAGGGGCAAGATGGGAATAAAGATGCAGACCTACTAGAGGATGGACTTGAGGATACAGGGAGGGGGAAGGGTAAGCTGGCACAAAGTGAGAGAGTGGCATGGACATATATACACTACCCAATGTAAAATAGATAGCTAGTGGGAAGCAGCTGCATAGCACAGGGAGATCAGCTCAGTGCTTTGTGACCACCTAGAGGGGTGGAATAGGGAGGGTGGGAGGGAGACACAAGAGGGAGGAGATATGGGGACATATGTGTATGTATAACTGATTCACTTTGTTATAAAGCAGAAACTAACACACCATTGTAAAGCAATTATACTCCAATAACTATGTTAAAAAAAAAAAGCTTTGGAACAGAACAGGCTTTATAGAATCATAAAAAAAAAAAAAAAGAACTATCATAATATCCAGCAATCCCACTACTGGCATATACACTGAGAAAACCATCATTCAAAAAGAATCATATACCATGGTGTTCACTGCAGCTCTATTTACAATAGCCAGGACATGGAAGCAACCAAAGTGCCCATCAACAGATGAATGGATAAAGAAGATGTGGCACATATATACAATGGAATATTACTCAGCCATAAAAAGGAACAACACTGAGTTGTTTGTAGTGAGGTGGATGGACCTCGAGACTGTCATACAGAGTGAAGTAAGTCAGAAAGAGAAAAACAAATACCGTATGCTAACACATATATATGGAATCTAAAAACAAAAAAAAAATGAAAAATTGTTCTGACGAACCTAGGGGCAGGACAGGAATAAAGATGCAGACATAGAGAATGGACTTGAGGACATGGGGAGGGGGAAGGGTAAGCTGGGACGAAGTGAGAGAGTGGCATGGGTATATATACACTACCAAATGTAAAATAGATAGCCAGTGGGAGGAAGCCACATAGCACAGGGAGATCAGCTTAGTGCTTTGTGACCACCTAGAGGGGTGGGATAGGGAGGGTGGAAGGGAGATGCAAGAGGGAGGAGATGTGGGGATATATGTATATGTATAGCTGATTCACTTTGTTATACAGCAGAAATTAACACATCATCGTAAAGCAATTATACTCCAATAAAGATGTTAAAAATAAATTAATTAATTAAATATTTTTTAAAAAGGAAGAAAAAAGAGAAGGCAATGTCCTGGTATATTTCCTAAGTGGGTCAAGCTTTGTATAATCTAAAAATTAAATAAATAAGGACTCAAGCTTGGGATTCACTTAGCAAGTCTTTATTCAATTAACAAATAGACAGTAATATAAATGGAACTAAAATTATCTCAGGCAGCTTATGTCCAATTCAGAAACACAATGGAACCAAACAGTTTGTTCTTAGGAATAGTTATTTTATGGCAAAAACAGTCTAGCACAGGGACCAGCAAACTACAACCCACAGGTCAAATACAGCCCACCACATGTTTTTGTAAATGAAGTTTTACTGCAACATAGCCACGTCCATTTGTTTACAAATTGTTTATGTCTGCTTTCAGGCCAAAAAGGCAGAATTGCAGAGTGGTGACAAAAAAAAAAGGGTGAGAAGTATAGTCCACAAAACTGAAAATATTTACTGTTTGGTCTTTTTCAGAAAAAGTTTGCCAACCTGTGATCCAGCAGATCAAGCAATATAAAATGTATCATCTAAAACCACCTTCTTAGTCACAGTGAGTAGAAGTCTCCAGAAAAAAGAGGTTCTTTCCAACAAGTAGTTATTGAGCACCAGTTAAGTGCAAGTTTTGTCTTGTGAATATCAGAGAATAAAAGGATGTGCATTTTTTAAACCTGCCCTTAAGAAAATTATAGTCCAGTAGGAAAAGTCAGAAATAATTTATTTCTTTACAAAGAAAATATTTCTAAAATTTTATAGCTTGAAAAACCATACAAATTTTGAACCTTCTCAAAAGTCCTCATCTCAATAATTGTACAGACAAGAGGCAGAGATGTTCAATGGTTCTGAATTAGACAAGCTCCATGAGATGATTTTAGTTGCATTCTTATTGTTGGCCACTTGTTATTTGAACAAGCACTTGCTAAGTGCCTCTCAAGCTTGAGTCCTTATTTATTTCATTTTTAAACTGGGTTGAAGTCACACAGCCGGGTGGAGAGGCAGGGAAGTGAATCTCTACTATTCGTTTCCTCCTCGTATACTGCACCATTTGGTTTGATCATTTTGATTACCACGTTTCATGAAGCATCATCTCAACTATGGGCCAGGTACTCTTCTATTGGTGTGGAGACAGCAGTAAACAAAACAGACCTCCACCCTGTCCAGTTTTTCTTTGCCTTGAATTTATAAGTAAGCATATACACACACAGCTCGTCAAGTGAGGATGGAGAAAAAGCAAGCAGGTGTGGGTGATGGGAAATGAGGAGGGGTCAAGAGGCCAAGAAGGTGCCACTGATGAGGCTACTTTGGGACAGAGCCCCGTTGAAACAAAGAAATTGGGCAAACAGATAGACAGAGTCTTAGAGGGGACGGCCCGGAGGAGGACAGTCTGGGAGCGCACTAGGAGAAGAGCCGGGATGCCCGGGTGGTAGGAGAGACGTGGGGATGAGGGATTGGGGAGGAAATCCTGTAGAACCTTGCAGACCTTTGTATGAATTGAAAATGAAGCCACTTGGGCATTTTATTTATTTATGTATTTTGTTTTATACAATTTTTAAAGGTTACTTTCCATTTAGTTATTACAAAATATTGGCTCTATTCCCCATGTTGTACAATAGGTTCTTGAGCCTATCTTATACCCCATAGTTTGTACCTGCCACTCCCCCACCCCTATCGTGCCCCTCTCCCCTTCGCTCTCCCCACTGGTAATCACTAGTTTGTTCTCTGTATCTGTTAGTCTACTTCTTTTATGTTATATTCACTACCTTGTTGTATTTTTTAGATTCTACATATAAGTGATATCATTCAGTATTTATCTTTCTGTCTGACTTATTTCACTTAGAGTAATGCCCTCCAAGTCCACCCTTGTTGCTGCAAATGGCAAAATTTCATTCTTTTTTATGGCCGAGTAGTATTCCACTGTATAAATGTACCATACCTTCTTTATCCATCCCTCTGTTGATGGACTCATAGGTTGTTTCCATGTTTTGGCTATTGTAAATAGTGCTGCTATGAACATAGGGGTGTATGTATCTTTTCGAATTAGTGTTTGTGTTTTTTTCAGATATATGCCCAGGAGTGGAATTGCTGGATCATAGAGCGACTCTATTTTTAGCCCTTTGAGATACCTCCATACAGTTTTCCATAGTGGCTGCACCAATTTGCATTCCCACCAACAGTGCACAGGGGTTCCCTTTTCTCTTCTTGGGCTTTTGAAATGATTTAAATGTTGGATGAGGCCCTCTCTCTTTAAACTCCTAGCTCTGGGTTTCTGTTTGGTTTGTCTTCAAAGGGTGTACACATGGGTACACCCATGTGTACACACATGGGCAGGAGAAGGGGTCTTTTCCACACGCAGCCCCGTGTGAAATCCTGGTGCTCAGGTAACCCCAGATCACTGTCAGTATGGCAGAAACAAGCATCAGAGAAGCAGCAGTGAGAACAGCACGTATATAGGAACAACTTTCAGTCCATCTGGGATGCATATAACCACCACCTTGCTCGCTCTCTGATTACATTTTCTGTTTGGGTAAATAACCAAGACAGAGTGTGGAAAATGCACCATCCAAGTCTTGGCTGCACAAAACGAAAATGACCAGTGGACGCAGTGTGGGGCAGAGGTGACGACAGCCCCAAAAGGCAGCTGTGGCTTCAGGTACCCATGTGCCTGTTAAGGATAATTAATCCCTCCCTGAACAGAAGAAAGCGGTTTACACACACCAACACTGGGCCTTTGTAGACAAAAGAAAAGAGGAAGCAAGTCATCCTTGAAAAGTTTAGACTAAAAAGTGGAATAATCCATGGAGGGTGGAAATCCCATATTGCTCCAAGAGTATGTTTTGCCCAAATGTATTTAGGTAGTGGCCTCAACTCTACACACTGTCACAAATTTGCTGTTCATAGTGGAGAGCTTGGATCTGGACAGCGAGCTTATTTGCACAAGATGAAAATTCACGGAGCTGCCTCGGGCCTCTGCCATCTACACAGGGCTGGCCTTTTCATGGAGCCCATGGGCGCCTGCACCCAGTGGTGCTGTGAACACCAATACCGCAACCTTCAGGGAGACATCTGGAACAAAAGCGATACCCTGCTGCATTGAAAGGTGACCTGGCTGCCTTGCACTTGGGGAAATTGCAAACCTGAAAATTCTCAGCAAGAAAAACATATCTTACCAAAGCACAAACCAGACACTTGGCACCTACGCTCTGTGACGCAGGGCTCCCCGACTGGCAGGAAAACCACAGTAAAGAACTGATTATGCTGCTAGAACAGATTCCATGGGCTGTCCTAGGCTATTTTTATTTTATAATAAGGTACAATATGTTCCGTGATGCTCCCTACCCTGGGCAGTTTTTAAAAATTGTATTTGCCTACTCATTAATCCCAGTATATCACCAACTACCCAAAAATTGAACAAATTAACTAGATTTGGGTGTGTCTATTAAATGCAACAGCAAGAGTCATACACATGTGTAATTTTTATTATAAGCAGAACACTGATGGCTGGTACCACCTGTTGACTATGGAAATCTTTCATGAGAGATGGGCATTTTGAAAGACCGAGCTCCAGGAAAACTCTTGAATTTTACAGATCAAAAATGCCTGCCTTTTTAAATCTTTTTTTTTCCTTTTAAGAGAAGTCAACTGTGAAAACAGTGTTTGGTCAAATGTTATTTGGTCAAGAAATGGACTAAATCCTCATAATAGAACATTCCAAGAATTTTCCCCCTAAGAAAATAAATGTTCCTGTTTTAACTTAGACTCCATAAAAATTAAAATTGTTTTGGAAGAAGGAATGGCTTCCCTGCAACATAATGGATATTCAACAACTCAGATGCATTTTGAAAGCAACTTTCCATCCATCTCTAAAAGGATAACAGACGATCAGTGTAAGATTACTCGTAAAGCCCAGACCGTGCTTGAAGACTCATGCTGAAGAAAAACTTCCTTGCTAATGCTTAACTTGTTATCATGACCACGTTTGCTTTTTCAGTACTTCCTAGCTCCTCTGTAACCACTTTTAATCAGGCAAACTGGACAGAGCGTATCAAATCCAATCAGTAGGTCCGCTAAGGAAAGACTAGACGTGATGAAATTTGAGCATTCCCCATTGTTTTTTTTTCTTTGCAGACTTTGAAAAATCTAAGGGTCACGAGAGGGTTAGCCATCTGCAGTGTCATGGTGGGAGTCTGCGCTTCTTGATGGTCCTTAAAAAGGACAAGCCATCACTGTAATACAGTGTACTTTGTTATGGGGGTCCTTGGAGATACAAGGGTGGGGAGAGACAGAAGTGACCAGTGAATTTAAGTAATATATCTAATTACTCATAACAAGGAGAAAGAATAGGAAATATACCCCAGGAATAAAAGCTCTGTAAGGAACTGCAGTAAAAATAATGCTCATATATGCAAATTTACACCTCATAAGAAAACACACATAAACCAAGAGTCTTGTTCTAATTTTTTAATGGCAATTTTGCTGACAAGATCAGGAGACTTGGGCCAAACATCTGCATCAAATGATAAAAGTCACAGCAAAAATGTCCTTTTTCCACTGTAGGGCAGTCACAGCAAAGCAGACACACAGAAATGCTTTCTGTTTTCACTTAAAGCTCAGATGAGGGTCCAAGCAGAGTTCCCCATGCTGGGAGTGGTAGTGCTTCTATTTCCCTTGTAACTCTAATTTCTATTTTAAGATAAGGTTGAAGGAGCTGACCTTTTTCATATCTTTGGTTTGCTCATTGGCCTGCAAAGATTGTGCATATATCTATGCTGTGCTTTATTCACTATTTAACCCTAACTAACACTAATAACACTATTATTTTTATTTAGTTTTTATAGGGTACCAGAAATGTGGCTGAAGTTAAGTACTTTTTCTGCCTTTCCAGCTACAATGGAAATTCTTTTTTGGAAGGTTTTTAAAAGACAAAAAGGGAGAAAGGGAAAAATAAACATAAATCAGGACCCCAAGAGAGGTCTTTTCAGAATTCATGCGTTCAGATTCCCTGCCACGGGGGTCCTGTGGGTTGCCTGTGGATTCTCGGGGTGGGGGGGCAGGATGCCTTCACTGTAATGCCACCCTTGGTGGCTATTACACTTGATATACTTTCTGGGTGGGTGGCTTTGTGACCTTTGGGTGATCAGATAGCAAGCTTGTGGGAACTGAGCAATGTTACAAATATCAAAGTTGTAAAGTAAATGTCACATCAAAAATTGTTCTGGTTGGAATCTTGGTAGTAAGGGTGAACATGCCTCTACGAACATCTGGCTCCCAGAAATATCAAAAACAAAAACAAAACAGCTAGGTCTGAATTATTTTCCATCAGCTCCTGTGAATAGGTCTTTTCTCTTGTGACAGCAAGCCAGCTTTTCCAGTTCAGTGGAAAATGGCTTGCTTCTGCAGGTTGACCCTCATCCAGAAACATCCCAGATGTTCCCTGTCACTTCTGCAGATCTACTTGTAGGGTTTTAACTTTCACAAGTCACTTGCCTCGCAGTTACAGGATCATGTCTAACCAGGGAACAACCTCTGAGAACAAAAATATTTTGTGAGGGAAGGACAGGTAAAAGATGTAGAGAACTGAAAGGGAGAAACATTTTTCCCTGTGGTCTTTCTTTTCCACACCAATCCCTGGACATAGAGTATTGGAACTATACTCAATATCTGGTAATAACCAATAATGGAAGAGAATGTAAAGAAAAAGAATATATATATGTATATGTATATATAAAAGAATATATATAAGAATATATAATATATATATATAAACTGAATCATTTTTCTGTACATCAGAAATTAACACAACATTGTAAATCAACTATATTTCAATTAAAAAAAGTTATGGGCAAAAGGAAACAAAAATACAATTGCAGAATAGAAATATTAGCACAGTCTTAATCATCTATTTTTAGAAAAATGACATACTTATTCTAGAGAAAATCATCTCTGGCGGTCATCAAAGATCCAAGTGTTTTACAAAGGTAAAAAGAAAAGGGAGGAAATGTCTTCTATGCTTCAAGAAAGGCCCTGAAGAAGAGTTTTTGTGTCCAAAACCTATGAAATCTACTGACACTGTGCATGGACTATATTGATTTTTCTCAAGAGTTAAGATCTCTGTTGAAATCCCAGCATTTCATGATTTTATCAGGAAATTACCCTGGTGGGTTTCTGGACATCACAGGCTGTTTGAGCATGGAGAAAGTGATCTAGCCACACACCTAACCTGTCTGACAGGTATTGCTTCTACCTGTATGTCTTATTCATGAGTCAGAAAACACCTCTGTTGCCAGGTTTGTGTTTCATTTTGTTCTTACTTTTGTCTGACTCAGGATGTTGAACGAGTTTTAAAATTCAGAAATATAAAAGGTTTTAAAAAGCATGTGCTTATTATTCAGATTCTCCAAATAACAGATATCTTTATACATAAACTTACATTTATTGAAATGTTTATATAGGCAAAAAGGAACCCTAGAATAACGCCAATGCCAGCATTCAAGCTGTGTCTCTACAGCTATAAGACTATCAGACATTGAAGGGGTTGTGATAGTTTCAGTGCCTGGTTGGTCCACTCGGAAAGGGCTCCCAGTTGTGAAGCTCTCTTTAATAAACTGGAGGGGATCTTTAAACCCAGCCTTGGTTGGTCCTTCAAACAGATCACAAATTCATAAAGTCTTTTAATTTCCATCATCACATCTTGCTAGAACAAAAGTTGTTTATTTGTTTCTGTTTGGTCTATAAGGAACCCAGGACAGCAGTAACGAATCATTTTACTATGTGTAGAACTTTAATTCAAAATATGATTCATATATATATATACACATATATATATGAATATATATAAAAGTGTAATATATCTGACAATAACAGCATAAAGGAGGCAGGAGGGAACAAAGACATGTTGGGGTAAAGTGATGACACGGTAACTTTAATCTACAATAACAAATAAAGAGAACCAGAAATGAAACATAAGAAGACTGACATAAAAAGTCTTTAGATACGTATTTTCTCTCCTTTCTTATCTCAGCTTCCTTAAATGATATATAATTACCTAAAGTGGTAACTAAAGCAATGTATTGTTGTGTTTATTATATATGTATATGTATATTTGTATACATATATAGAGAGATGTATGTGTATATATATATATTTATACACACACACACACACACATATATATATATATATGTGAGAAAGAGAGCATGTATAACAAGAATACCACAAAACAGGGAGGAGGACTGTATAGAGCTATGTAAGAGTAAAGTTTCTATATCTCACTGGTTGGTATTAATTTAGCATGAGTCTGAAGTCAATTCTGATAAATTAAGGTTATAGTATAAACCCTAGAAAATACCTTCTTATAAGCCACTAAAAAAGTAACTGAAAAAGTTATTAGAGGAATTAAATTATTACACTGTAAATATTCACTTAATGTAAAAGAAAGTAGTAAAGGAGAACAGAGGAGCAAAATGTTACATGAGCTATATAGAAAGCAAAAAGCAAAACAGAAGGTGCAAATCCAACCATATCAGTAACAATACTAAATGTGAAGAGATTAAATAGTACAATCAAAAAGCATACATTGGGCTTCCCTGGTGGCGCAGTGGTTGAGAGTCCGCCTGCCAATGCAGGGCACGCGGGTTCGTGCCCCGGTCTGGGAAGATCCCACATGCCGCGGAGCGGCTGGGCCCGTGAGCCATGGCCGCTGAGCCTGCGTGTCCGGAGCCTGTGCTCCATGATGGGAGAGGGCACAGCGGTGAGAGGCCTGCGTACCACAAAAAAAAAAAAAAAAAAAAAGCATACATTTTTAGACTGGATTAAAACAACCATGATTCAATTATATGTTGTCCCTGGGTCATAAACTTTACATTCAAAAATATAAAGAGCTTGAAAATTTAAAAATGAAAAAAGATATGCCATGCAAATAGCAATCATAAGGGAGCTACTAATGTCAGGCAAAATATACGTTAAGGCCAAAGAAATGATACTGGAAATAAACAGGGTATTTTATAATGATCAAAGGGTCAATCTATCAGAAAAATATAATAATTATAAACATTTTTCACTTAACAAATCTGATTAGGCCTACAAAAATAAAAATATTGAATGACTAATTTTAAAACTTCCCACAGAGAAAAGCCCTGACCCAGATAACTTCACTAATGCATTTACCAAACATTTAAAAAAAAAAAATAATAGCATCTCTCCAGAAATTATTTGAAAAAAATAGAAGAGGAGGAAACAATTTCCAAATCATTTTGTGTGGCCATTGTTACAAAGACACAAAAATCAAACAAATGCATCATAAGAAAACTCTCAAAACTACAAACCAATGTCTTTTATGAACATAGACACAAAAAAATCCCCATCGAGATAATGGTGAGCTGAATCCAGCAACATATAAGAAGGATTATTCCTATGACCGAGTGGGAAATATCCCAAGAATGTAAGGCTGATTTAACATCTAACAGTCAATCACTCTTATATACCATATCAATAGAATAAAGGACAAAAACTACATGACTATCTCACTAGAGCATAAAAACATTTGACAAAAGCCAACACCTATTCATGATAAAAAACACTCAATAAACACTCAATAAACACTCAGGAATAGAAGGAAATTTTTTCAACTTCATAAAGGGTAGCTATAAAATCTCGCAGATAACAACACACTTAATAATGAAAAGTTGAATGTTTCTTTTCAAGATAAGGCAAAATACAAACAGGTCCACTCTCAGCAATTCTATCTGACATTATACTGGAGGGCATAGCTTTGGAAATTAGGCAGACAAAATCCCTGGTCAGGGAACTAGATCCTGCATGCATGCCACAACTAAGAAGCCCACAAGCTGCAACTAACTAGTCTGCATGCTGCAACTAAGAGTCAGCATGCCACAACAAAAGACCGCGCATGCCACAACTAAAGATCCCATGTGCTGCAACTAAGACCTTGCACAGCCCAAACAAACAAAGAAATATTTTTAAAAAAGACAAACGAAATAATAAAACCATCCAGATTGTAAAGGAAGAAAGAAAATCATCTCAGAGATTTGAGAAGATGGCGGAAGAGTAAAACGCGGATATCACCTTCCTGCCCACAGATACATCAGAAATACATCTACATGTGGAACAACTCCTACAGAACACCTACTGAACGCTGGCAGAAGACCTCAGACCTCCCAAAAGGCAAGAAACTCCCCACGTACCTGAGTAGGGCAAAAAAAAGAGAAAAAAACAGAGACAAAAGAATAGGGATGGGACCTGCACTAGTGGGAGGGAGCTCCCCTCCCGGGAGCCTGTGCAGCCTGCCACTGCCAGGGTCCCGTGATCCAGAGACAACTTCCCCGGGAGAATGCATGGCGCACCTCAGGCTGATAAAATATCTTGTCAGCTGCTGCCGCCGCAGGCACGCCCCACCTCCATACCCCTCCCTCCCCCAGGCCTGAGTGAGCCAGAGCCCCCAAATCAGCTGCTCCTTTAACCGCGTCCTGTCTGAGTGAAGAACTGACGCCCGCCGGCAACCTACGCGTAGAGGCAGGGCCAAATCCAAAGCTGAGCCCCGGGAGCTGTGCGAACAAAGAAGAGAAAGAGAAATCTCTCCCAGCAGCCTCAGGAGCAGCGGATTAAATCTCCACAATCAATCTGATGTACCCTGCATCTGTGGAATACCTGAATAGACAACGAATCACCCAAATTGAGGACGTGGACTTTGGGAGCAAGATATATTATTTTTTCCCCTTTTCCTCTTTATGTGAGTGTGTATGTGTATGCTTCTGTGTGAGATTTTATCTATATAGCTTTGCTTTCACCATTTTCCCTAGGGTTCTGTCCGTCTGTTTTTTTCCTTTTTAACTTAAAAACATTTTTTTCTTAATATTTTTATTTTAATAACTTTATTTTATTTTATCCTCTTTCTTTCTCCCTTTCTTTCTTTCTTTCTTTCTTTCTTTCTTTCTTTCTTTCTTTCTTTCTTTCTTTCTTTCTTTCTTTCTTTCTTTCTTTCTTTCTCTCTTTCTTTCTTTCTATTTTTTCTCCCTTTTATTCTGAGCTGTGTGGATGAAAGGCTCTTGGTGCTCCAGCCAGGAGTCAGTGCTGTGCCTCTGAGTTGGGAGAGCCAACTTCAGGGCACTGGCCCACAAGAGACCTCCCAGCTCCACGTAATATCAAGTGGCAAAAATCTCCCAGAGATCTCCATCTCAACACCAAGACCCAGCTTTACTCAACGACCAGCAAGCTACAGTGCTGGACACCCTATGCCAAACAACTAGAAAGACAGGAACACAGCCCTACCCATTATCAGAGAGGCTGCCTAAAATCATAATAAGGCCACAGACAATCCAGAACATACCACCAGATGAGGACCTGCCCAACAGAAAGACAAGATTCAGCCTCACCCACCAGAACACAGGCACTAGCCCCCTCCACCAGGAAGCCTACACAACCCACTGAACCAACCTTAGCCACTGGGGACAGACACCAAAAACAATAGAAACTACAAACCTGCAGCCTGTGAAAAGGAGACCCCAAACACAGTAAGTTAAGCAAAATGAGAAGACAGAGAAACACACAGCAGATGAAGGAGCAAGGCAAAAACCCACCAGACCAAACAATTGTAGAGGAAATAGGCAGTCTACTTGAAAAAGAATTGAGAATAATGATAGTAAAGATGATCCAAAATCTTGGAAATAGAAGAGACAAAATGCAAGAAACATTTAACAAGGGCCTAGAAGAACTAAAGAGCAAACAAACAGAGATGAACAGCATCATAAATGAAATTAAAAATTCTCTAGAAGGGATCAATAGCAGAATAACTGAGGCAGAAGAACGGATAAGTGGCCTGGAAGATAAAATAGTGGAAATAATTACTGCAGAGCAGAATAAAGAAAAAAGAATGAAACGAACTGAGGACAATCTCAGAGACCTCTGGGACAACGTTAAACGCACCAACATTCGAATTATAGGGGTTCCAGAAGAAGAAGAGAAAAAGAAAGGGACTGAGAAAATATTTGAAGAGATTATAGTTGAAAACTTCCCTAATATGGGAAAGGAAATAGTTAATCAAGTACAGGAAGCACAGAGTCCCATACAGGATAAATCCAAGGAGAAACATGCCTTAATCAAAATATCACAAATTAAATATAAAGAAAATATATTAAAAGCAGCAAGGGAAAAACAATAAATAACACACAAGGGAATCCTCATAAGGTTAACAGCTGAACTTTCAGCAGAAATTCTGCAAGCCAGAAGGGAGTGGCAGGACATATTTAAAATGATGAAGGAGAAGAACCTACAACCAAGATTACTCTACCCAGCGAGGATCTCATTCAGATTTGATGGAGAAATTAAAACCTTTACAGACAAGCAAAAGCTGAGAGAGTTCAGCACCACCAAACCAGCTTTACAATAAATGCTAAAGGACCTTCTCTAGGCAAGAAACACAAGAGAAGGAAAAGACCTACAATAACAAACCCAAAACAATTAAGAAAATGGGAATGGGAACATACATATTGATAATTACCTTAAATGAAAATGGATTAAATGCTCCCACCAAAAGACACAGACCCGCTGAATGGATACAAAAACAAGACCCATATATACGCTGTCTACAAGAGAACCACTTCAGACCTAGGGACACATACAGACTGAAAGTGAGGGGATGGATAAAGATATTCCAGGCAAATGGAAACCAAAAGAAAGTTGGAGTAGCAATTCTCATATCAGAAAAAATAGACTTTAAGATAAAGACTACTACAAGAGACAAAGAAGGACATTACATTATGATCAAGGAATCGATAAAAGAAGAAGATATAACAATTGTAAATATTTATGCACCCAATATAGGATCACCTCAATACATAAGGCAAACGCTAACAGACATAAAAGAGGAAATCGACAGTGACACAATCATAGTAGGGGAGTTTAACACCCCACTTTCACCAATGGACAGATCATCCAAAATGAAAATAAATAAGGAGACAGAAGCTTTAAATGATACATTAAACAAGATGGACTTAACTGATATTTATAGGACATTCCATCCAAAAACAACAGAATACTCATTTTTCTCAAGTGCTCATGGAACATTCTCCAGGATAGATCATATCTTGGGTCACAAATCAAGCTTTGGGAAATTTCAGAAAATTGAAACCATATCAAGTATCTTTTTCTACCACAACACTATGAGACTAGATATCAATTACAGGAAAAGATCTGTAAAAAATACAAACACATGGAGGCTAAACAATACACTACTTAATAACGAAGTGATCACTGAAGAAGTCAAAAAGGAAATCAAAACATACCTAGAAAAAAATGACAGTGGAGACAGGACAACCCAAAATTTATGGGATGCTGCAAAAGCAGTTCTACGAGGGAAGTGTCTAGCAATACAATCCTACCTTAAGAAACAGGAAACATCTCAAATAAACAACCTAACCTTGCACCTAAAGCAATTAGAGAAAGAAGAACAAAAAACCCCAAAGTTAGCAGAAGGAAAGAAATCATAAAGATCAGACCAGAAATAAATGAAAAAGAAATGAAGGAAACGATAGCAAAGATCAATAAAACTAAAAGCTGGTTCTTTGAGAAGATAAAAAAAATTGATAAGCTATTACCCAGACTCATCAAGAAAATAAGGGAGAAGACTCAAATCAATAGAATTAGAAATGAAGAAGGAGAGGTAACAACTGACACTGAGAAATACAAGGGATCATGAGAGATTACTACAAGCAACTCTATGCCAATAAAATGGACAACTTGGAAGAAATGGACAAATTCTTAGAAATGCACAACCTGCTGAGACTGAACCAGGAAGAAATAGAAAATATGAACAGACCAATCACAAGCACTGAAATTGAAACTGTGATTAAAAATCTTCCAACAGAGAAAAGCCCAGGACCAGATGGCTTCACAGGCAAATTCTGTCAAACATTTAGAGAAGAACTAACACCTATCCTTCTCAAACTCTTCCAAAATAAAGCAGAGGGAGGAACACTCCCAAACTCATTCTACGAGGCCATCATCACCCTGATACCAAAACCAGACAAAGATGTCACAAAGAAAGAAAACTACAGGCCAATATCACTGATGAACATAGATGCAAAAATCCTCAACAAAATACTAGGAAACAGAATCCAATAGCACATTAAAAGGACCATACACCATGATCAAGGGGGGTTTATTCCAGGAATGCAAGGATTCTTCAATATACTCAAATCAATCTGCATGATACATCATAATAACAAATTGAAGGAGAAAAACCATATGATCATCTCAACAGATGCAGAGAAAGCTTTCGAAAAAATTCAAAACCTATTTATGATAAAAAGCCTGCAGAATGTAGGCATTGAGGGAACTTTCTTCAACATAATAAAGAGCATATACGACAAACCCAGAGCCAAAATCGTCCTCAGTGGTGAAAAACAGAAACCATTTCCACTATGATCAGGAACAAGATAAGGTTGCCCACTCTCACCACTCTTATTCAACATAGTTTTGGAAGTTTTAGCCACAGAAATCAGAGAAGAAAAGGAAATAAAAGGAATCCAAATCGGAAAAGAAGAAGTAAAGCTGTCACTGTTTGCAGATGACATGATATTCTACATAGAGGATCCTAAAGATGTTACCAGAAAACTACTAGAGCTAATCAATGAATTTGATAAAGCAGCAAAGATACAAAATTAATGCACAGAAATCTCTTGCATTCCTATACACTAATGATGAAAAATCTGAAAGTGAAATTAAGAAAACACTCCAATTTACCATTGTGACAAAAAGAATAAAATATCTAGGAATAAACCTACCTAAGGAGACAAAAGACCTGTATGCAGAAAACTATAAGACATTGATGAAAGAAATTAAAGATGATACAAATAGATGGAGAGATATACCATGTTTTTGGATTGGAAGAAAAACATTGTGAAAATGACTGTACTACCCAAAGCAATCTACAGTTTCAATGCAATCCCTATCAAACTACCACTGGCATTTTTTCAGGGAACTAGAACAAAATAATTTCACAATTTGTATGGAAACACAAAAGACCCTGAATAGCCAAAGCAATCTTGAGAATGAAAAAAAGAGCTGGAGGAATCAGCCTCCCTGGCTTCAGACTATACTACAAAGCTACAGTAATCAAGACAGTATGGTACTGGCACAGAAACCGAAATATAGATCAATGGAACAGGATAGAAAGCCCAGATATAAACCCACGCACATATGGTCACCTTACCTTTGATAAAGGAGGCAAGAATATACAGTGGAGAAAAGAGAGCCTCTTCAATAAGTGGTTCTGGGAAAACTGGATATGTATATGTAAAAGTATGAAATTGGAACACTCCCTAACACCCTACACAGAAATAAACTCAAAATGGATTAAAGACCTAAATGTAAGTCCAGACACTATAAAACTCTTAGAGGAAAACATAGGTAGAACACTCTATGACATAAATCACAGCAAGATCCTTTTTGACCCACCTCCTAGAGAAATGGAAATAAAAACAAAAATAAACAAATGGGACCTAATGAAACTTAAAAGCTTTTGCACAGCAAAGGAAACCATAAACAAGACTAAAAGACAGCCCTCAGAATGAGAAAAAATATTTGCAAATGAAGCAACTGACAAAAGATTAATCTTCTTAATTTACAAGCAGCTCATGCAGCTCAATAATAAAAAAGCAAACAACCCAATCCAAAAATGGGCAGAAGACCTAAACAGACATTTCTGCAAAGAAGATATACAGATTGCCAATAAATACATGAAAGAATGCTCAACATCATTAATCATTAGAGAAATGCAAATCAAAACTACAATGAGATATCATCTCACACCACTCAGAATGGCCATCATCAAAAAATCTAGAAACAATAAATGCTGGAGAGGGTGTGGAGACAAGGAAACCCTCTTGCACTGTTGGTGGGAATGTAAATTGATACAGCCACTACGGAGAACATTATGGAGGTTCCTTAAAAACTACAGATAGAACTGCCATACGACCCAGCAATCCCACTACCTGGCATATACCCTGAGAAAACCATAATTCAAAAAGAGTCATGTACCAAAATGTTCATTGCAGCTCTATTTTCAATACCCAGGACATGGAAGCAACCTAAGTGTCCATCAACAGATGAATGGATAAAGAAGATGTGGCACATATATACAATGGAATATTACTCAGCCATAAAAGGAAACGAAATTGAGTTATTGGTAGTGAGGTGGATGGGCTTAGAGTCTGTCATACAGAGTGAAGTAAGTCAGAAAGAGAAAAAGAAATACCGCGTGCTAACACATATATATGGAATCTAAGAAACAAAAAAGGTCATGAAGTACCTAGGGGTAAGTCGGGAATAAAAGCACAGACCTACTAGAGAATGGACTTGAGCATATGGGGAGAAGGAAGGGTAAGCTGTGACAAAGTGAGAGAGTGGCATGGACGTATATACACTACCAAACGTAAAATAGGTAGCTAGTGGGAAGAAGCTGCATAGCACAGGGAGATCAGATCGGTGCTCTGTGACCACCTAGACGGTGGGATAGGGAGGGTGAGAGGGAGGGAGATGCAGAGGGAAGAGATATGGGAACATATGTATATGTATAACTGATTTACTTTGTTATAAAGCAGAAACTAACACACCATTGTAACGCAATTATACTCCAATAAAGATGTTAAGAAAAAAAAAGAAAATCATCTCTATATATGGCATGCTCTTGTATATAAAAAATCCTAAGGAATCACTAAAAAAAAGTAATATAAGTTAGTTCTGCAAGATTGTAGGATACAAAATCAATTTATGAAAATCAGTTTTGTATTGTTATATGCTAGCAATCTGAAAATGAAATTAAGAAAACAATTCCATTTACAATAGTATCCAAAAAGAATAAAAGCTTAGGAATAAATTTAACAAAAGTAGTGTAAGACTTGTACATTGAAAACTTTAAGACTTTTTTGAAAGGAATTAAAGAAGACCAAAATAAATGGCAAGTCATTCCACGTTCTTGGATTGAAAGACTTGATATTGTTAAAATGATGCTATCCCTCAAACTGATCTACAGATTCAGCACACTATCAAATCCCAGCTGGTTGTTTTTCAGAAATTAACAAGGTGATTCCAAAATTCATATGGAAAGTCAAAAGACACAGAATAGCCAAAACAATGTTTTTTCTTTTTCATTTATTTTATTTATTTTTTTTTTGGCTGTGTTTTGTCTTAGTTGCAGCACACGGGATCTTTCATTGCAGTGCAGGCTCTTCGTTGTGGAGCACGGGCTTCTCTCTAGTTGTGGCGTGCGGGTTTTCTCTCTCTAGTTGTGGCGCATGGGCTCCAGAGTGCATGGGCTCTGTAGTTTGTGACATGCAGCCTCTCTACTTGTGGCCCACATGCTCAGTAGTTGTGGCACACAGGCTTAGTTGCCCTGTCGCATGTGGGATCTTAGTTTCCCGACCAGGGATCGAACCCACGTCTCCTGCATTGGAAGGTGGATTTTTTTTACCACTGAACCACCAGGGAAGTCCCTAAAGTAATCTTGAATAAGAACAAAGTTGAAGAACTCACACTTCTTAATTTCAAAACTTATTACAAGACTATAGACACTGTCGTACTAACATAAGGACAGATAGAGATCAATAGAACAGAATTGAGAGTCCAAAAATCAGCCCTCATATTTATGGTCAAGTAATTTCAACAAGGATGCCAAGACAATTCCATGGGGACATAGTCGTTTCAACAAATGGTGCTGTAACAATTGAACATCCACATGCAGAAGAATGAAGTTGGATGCCTTCCTTACACTATAGAAAAAGTAACTCAAAATAGATCATAGACCTAAATGTAAGAGCTAAAACTATAAAACTCTTGAGAGGAAACATAGAAGGAAACCTTTGTCACCTAAAGTTAGGCAAACCCTTAGATAGGAAATTTTAAAAATGCAAGTTACAAAAGAAAAAAATAGATTAATTGGAACTTGTCAAAATTAAAAACTTTTGTGCCTCAAATGATACCATCAAGGGTGCAGTGGTTAAGAATCTGCCTGCCAATGCAGGGGACACGGGTTTGAGCCCTGGTCTGGGAAGATCCTACATGCTGCAGAGCAACTAAGCCCGTGTGCCACAACTACTGAGCCCACGTACTACAACTACTGAAGCCTGCGTGCCTAGAGCCTGTGCTCCACAACAAGAGAAGCCACTGCAGTGAAAAGCCTGTGCACCGCAATGAAGAGTAGACCCCGCTCACCACAACTAGAGAAAACCCGTGCACAGCAGAGCCAAAAATTAATTAATTAATTAAAAAAATGATACCATCAAGAAAGTGAAAAGACAACCCACAGAATGAGTGAAAAATATTTGCAAATTGTAAATCTGATAAGGAACTTGTGTCTATATAAAGAATTTTTAACAACTCAGTAATAAAAATATACATAACTGAATTAAAAATGGATGATTGATCTGAATAGACATTTCTTCTAAGAACTGGTTAATAAATACATGAAAAGATGCTCCACATCATTAGCCATTGGGGAAATGCAAATCAAAACCACAATGAGATACTACTTCACACCCACTAGGATAATAATTACGAATGACAGATAGTGATAAATTATAATCATGTGGAGAAATTGAAATGTTCATACATTAGTGGTGGTAATGTAAAATGATTGAGCTACTTTGGAAGTTCTTCAAACTGTGAAACATGGAGTTATATGATCTAGTAATTCTTTTCCTGGATATATACCCAAGAGAAATGAAAACATACATTCACACAAAAACTTACACACGAATATTCATAACAGCACAATTCAAAATAGCCAAAGTGGAAATAACCCAAATGCTGAAATAACCCATCTACTGATGAATGCATAAATAAGACAGTTTATTTACATACCTTATTATTCATCAATGAAAAGGAATGAAGTACTGAAACATACCACGATATGGATGAACCCTGAAAACGTTATGCTAAGTGAACGAAGCCAGACACAAAAGGTCGCATATGGTATAATTCCATTTATGTGAAATACACAGAACAGGCATATCTATAGAGGTAGAGGGTAGATTAGTGGTTGCCTAGGGCTTGGGGAGGGGGTAGGGGAAGGGCGGGGAGATTATGACTGAAGTGTATGGGCCTTCTTTTGGAGTGATGAAAATGTAAAATTGGTTGTGGTGGTTGCACAGTTCTATGAACACACAGAAACCATTAAATTGGACACTCCAAATGTGTGAATTGTTTGATACATGAATTACATCTCAATAAAGGTGTTAAAAATTTAACAGACTTATGAGCCAGTCATGTAGTATAAGGTTTTAGTCTCTAGAAAAATCATTTAATACAGTAACCTTCATTAATGTTGTCACTTTTGATATTTTGGGCCACACATTTGCTGCTGCAGCGGGGTGTGGGCGGGAGGCATCCCTCTGTCCTGTGCATTGCAGGGTGTTTAGCTGCATCCTTGGCCTCTACTCCCCATATGCAGTAGCCTCCCTTCCCCTGGGTATAACCACCCAAATGGTCTCTAGACACTGACATACGTTCCTTCGGGGAGGGGGGGAAAAATAGCTCCTGGTTGAGAACCACCGTATACAGTGTTTAGTAGCAGTAATTGGACAACATCTGAAGACTTCAGCTTTTAACACTTTATATTTCTAGAAGCTTAACCATTTGCCCCTTATTACTCACAATAAAACTAAAGAGGGCTTCCCTGGTGACGCAGTGGTTGAGAGTCCCCCTGCCGATGCAGGGGACACGGGTTCGTTTCCCGGTCCGGGAGGATCCCACATGCCGTGGAGAGGCCAGGCCCGTGAGCCATGGCCGCTGAGCCTGCGTGTCTGGAGCCTGTGCTCCGCAATGGGAGAGGCCACAACAGTGAGAGGCCCGCGTACCGCCAAAAAAAACCACCAAAAAACAAAACTAAAGAATAGATTATTTTTGTTACTTTCAGCTTATATCCTGGAGCTCAAGGGAAACCCAGTTAGGAAAGTGGTGTAAGTGCAATTATAACTTTCCACAGATTAGGGCCTGTACTATGTTTCTAGTTAACTAGCATACTTGGTATTGTAATTTTAGTGAGTGTCAAAAAATATTAAATTTGCTTGCTACCCATTTAATAAAGAGTTCCCCTAAATAAGAAAATATTTAGAAAAGTAAAAATGCCTGCATCTTTTACCAATATTGGATTGGTAATAGAACAAATACTATTCACGCTTATGCAAAGTAAGAAAAAAAACAGGATTCTATGGGGATTTAAATAAAAATATTTCTCTCGAATTTACTCATTTTTGGTAAATTAGTCATCGAGCTTCTCAATCTATATTCAAGGAGCTCAACAAAAACTCCAGTGATTGATTGGAAAACACAAAATTTGATTTCCAGGTAAAGCAAGAAGGCCTGTGATTTATTCTACCACTATTTAACACAAAAGCTAAATTGTAATGAGTGAGAAAAATTAACTATATTGAAACCCAGGAGAGAGCAGAATCAGAACTGTGAATCTTAGGGAAAAAATGAGAAAAATGTGACAAGTCATGAGGGTGTTGAATAAGTCACTGATAAAAGGGAACATATCACTTTCTCTCACAAAGAGTTTTGGCAATAAAAAACAAAAATAAAAACAAAAAAGAAACAAGGAAAGTCGCCATCCAATGCAATGAGAAAATATCTGGGTTTTACGTACACAGACTCATGAGCACATTATCACTGAATAGTAATACTCATTGTCATATATTCATTTCTTTTTTAAAAAATTTCTATTGGAGTATAGATGATTTACAATGTGTTAATTTCTGTTGCACAGTAAAGTGAATCAGTTGTGCATATACATATATCCACTCTTTTTTTTTAGATTCTTTTCCCATATAGACAATTACATAGTACTGAGTAGAGTTCCCTGTGCTATACAGTAGGTCCTTATTGGTTATCTATTTCATATATAGTAGTGTGTATATGTCAATCCCAATCTCCCAATTTATCCCTCCTCTGCACCATAAAGAGATAAAGATACGGAAAGAGAGATAAAGAGATGGAAAATATGCAAGAATAAATAACTTTAACATATTTCTTATAGATGTCCCAGAAATAAAATAGGAAAAATGAGGAAGAAACAACACTCAAGGAGATAATTACTGAGAATTTTTCAGGGCTGTTCAAAGACAGGATACTCAGACTCAAAAGGTATACTGAGTCCTGAGTAGGAAGATATGGATTTAAATCCACATCTGGACACATTGTAGTGAATCCACAGAATATCAAAACAAAGATGACATATTAAAAAGTATCAGAGAGAAAGGTCAAGTACAAGGGAACAATGATTAGCATAAAACAGAGTTCTCGGGCTTCCCTGGTGGCACAGTGGTTGAGAGTCCGCCTGCCGATGCAGGGGACACGGGTTCTTGCCCCGGTCCGGGAAGATCCCACATGCCGCGGAGCGGCTGGGCCCGTGAGCCATGGCTGCTTAGCCTGCGCGTCCAGAGCCTGTGCTCCGCAATGGGAGAGGCCACAACAGTGAGAGGCCCGCGTACCGCAAAAAAAACAAAAAACAAAAAACAAAAAACCAGAGTTCTCAAAAGCAATAATAGAGATCAGAAGATAATGAAATAATATAAAGTGCTGTGGGAAAAATATAATATAGAATTTTACATACAACTGAGCTATTATTCGAGAGTAAGGATGAAATAACAACATTTTGATTTATGCAAAACCTAAGAACTGCAAACTTAATTGAATACACATAAAACTACAACTGATTTAGGGACCATTAAAAAATTTGCAACTAAATATAAAACATAAAAAGTGAGGTTCAATTAAACTAATAGATAACTATAGCCTATAAGTTGAGAGGGAGTGATTGGACTTCAAGCAAACTCATATGTTTGTATAGTTCATGAGAATGGCTGAGATACTTGTTAATATTAGACTCAAGTATGCATACTAAATATTTAAGCATCACCAGTTCAAGAACAGAAGCACAATATATAACTTAGGAAAGAATGGGAAAAGAGAATTTATAAAAAAACAATTTCTAAAAGAAAATAAAGCAGGAGAGGGGAAGAAAAGAAGCAAAAAATACATAGTATATATAAAACTGAAAATGATATGGTACAAATTAATTTTCTTAGTGACTGATTACAATGGACTATGTTCGTTAATTAAAAGACTGGGATTTTCAAATTGGATTTTTAAAAATCCAGTTATATGTTGTTTAAGTTTTTAAAAAGTAAGCAAAGGCAGAAGTAAACTGATAACATTGTTATTAATATTAGAAAAAATAGGCTTTAAGGTAAAAAAACAAAACAAAAAACCATTATTAAAGATAAAAAGGGTCACCACAACATAAAAGAGGAATAATTCAATAAAGATATATAAAAATTCTGAAATTATGTGTCTCTAACTATGTAGCCTAAAAATGAATGCAGCAAAGGTGAGAAAATTATCAGGTAAAATTTTTAAATCTACAATAAGAATTGAAAATTTTATCACATCTATCTCAGAAGAACAGATCAAATAGAAAAAGTATTAGGTGTGTAGAACTTTTAAGTGAGAAAACTGAAAACCTTGATCTAGTTAGCATTTATGGAACCCCTATCTCATCACTGGAGAACATACATTGTTTTTATGCACCCATGGAACATACAAAAATTGACCTCTTAATAAGCCACAAAGCAAATCTTTGAAATATCAAAATACTTATGTATCATGGGGCCATGTTCTTCTGGCACAGTATTCTAAAAAATAGAAAATGACAATTTAAAGTTAATTTAAAACATGTGTTTTAAAACATTTTGAAAGTTTAAAGACACGTCTTTATAGGTCACTTTATATGACCTATAAACATAGGTCATAAAACAGGTCAAAATGGAAGACTGTTAGAAATAAATGAAAAGAAAAATACCATACCCTCAAACATAACAGTATTTAAGAGGAAATATATAGGAATATATATCATATTCATCAGGGGGGAAAAAAAAAGAAAGTCAAAATTAATGAGCTAAACAGTGTGAAAAGTTAGAAAAAGATCAGACCTAACTACAAAGAAAGTAGTACAGGGAAACAAAAACGAAAGCCCAAATAATGAAATAATAATTGAAGAAAGAATAATCAATATCATGTCAGTGAAAAGAATATTTTTAACACCAAAATACCTCTCAAACCTCCCCCCATTACATTCATAACGTAATGAATAATTTACAGTATTCAATGTAAATTGAATAAATGTCTTTATGAAAACTTATTATATTTTTCTTCTATTTCACATTTTGCCCCTGACTCTTGAAAATTACTTTATACTAGAATGGCCTTAATTTTTGAGCCATTTGTTGGAAATGACTGCATTATACCCTGAAGTCTCCTATTTTGATTGAACATGCTCAATACACTTCTAAAAACAAAGAAGTTTTTACATAAAATAACATTTTTATAACATGCACATAAATTAATTAGAAGTTATATTTTATTCTTTTTAAAATACCCATGGGTTTAAAAACTAATGGGAAAAACTGTTTATCTCACCATGCCAAGTGTTTAGAAAGAACTTCGATGTGTTTAGTGACCTCTCCTGTAGGACAGGTCTAGAATTTAGACTCTGCTCTCTTCTCTGACAATAATTTGACATATGCTCCAAGGTGCATGTCAAAGAAACTCTCTTATTTTAGGACTTTTCTTTCACCATTGAAGCAACCACAAGAGCTGAATGGCATCTTGCTCTTATTACTATCCAAGGCACTTTTACAGTCAATCTTTTCTCTTGCTACTATTCTATTTTCCTTTTGCAATATTATCAGCAATTTTATTTGAAAATAAACTCATAATAACTAGCATGGTAAGAAAACTTTTTACAACGCCACATGTTATAAATTAGCAAATGAAAGGCACACACAACATCTTCAACTCAACTTATGCTCATGTGGAATCCTTTAGACCCGCAGGTTAGTTGAAAGAGGTGAATTGTGTTATTTCGAAGAATAACCTGTGTTCATATACTAGTTCTATTTCTTATTAGTTAGTGAGTTGCTTTGCAAGCCAGTGTCTTCATCTGTAAAGGCGAAATAATAATGATATATTCCCTAAGGGATTTCTGTGGGTGAAATCATGGACATGGAATAATATTCTACTCACATTACCTTCCTTCCATAAAGTAGCAGTAGCAGTAGCAGCAGCAGCAGTACTAAATAAATAAATAAAATGAATAAATATAAATCTTCCTTTTACTTACGATGGGGTTACATCCCAATAAACCCAATGTAAACTGAAAATATTGTAAATTGAAAATACATTTAATACACCTACCCCACCAAACATCCTAGCTTAGCCCAGACTAACTTCAATGTACTAAGAACACTTACAATAGCCTACAGTTGGGCAAAATCATCTACCACAAAGCCTACTTTATAAAAAGTGGATGGACCTAGAGTCTGTCATACAGAGCAAAGTAAGTCAGAAAGAGAAAAACGAATACCGTATGCTAACACATATATGTGGAATCTAAAAAAAACAAAAAGGTTCTAAAGAACCTAGAGGCAGGACAGGAATAAAGTCACAGATGTAGAGAATGGACTTGAGGACACGGGGAAGGGGAAGGATAAGCTGGGACGAAGTGAGAGAGTGGCATGGACACATATACACTACCAAAAGTAAAATAGACAGGTAGTGGGAAGCAGCCGCATAGCACAGGGGGATCAGCTTGGTGCTTTGTGACCACCTAGAGGGGTGGGATAGGGAGGGTGGGAGGGAGGCACAAGAGGGAGGAGATATGGGGGTATATGTATACGTATAGCTGATTCACTTTGTGATACAGCAGAAACTAACACACCATTGTAAAGCATTTATATTCCAATAAAGATGTTTAAAAATAAATAAATAAATATGGGGGGAAAAAAGTGTTGAATATCTCATGTAATTTACTGAATACTGTCTTGAAAGGGAAAAACAGAACGGTTGTCTGGGTACAGAATGGATGTCAGTGTTATTGGTTTTTTACCTACATGATAGTGTGGCTGCCTGGGAGCTGCCCAGCATCATATCAGAGTTTCATACCACATATCACTAGCCCCAGAAAAGATCAAAATTCAAAATTTGAAGCATGGTTTTACTGAATGCATATTGTCTTCACACCATTGTAAAGTCAAAAACTGTTAAGTTCAACCATCGTAAGTAGGGGACCATTTGTAATACTAAAAATCATAACAGCAACAATAATAATTGTTGTTATATTTATGAGAATATTATATACAAGGTACTAGGCTAAGCAGTTCCCATGTACTAACTCATTAACTCATCCTCTAAATAACCAGTTTGAGTGGTACTATTTTTATTATCCCCATTTTACAGATGGAGAAACCGAGGGCTAGAGAAGTTAAATTAGATGTCAGCTTCTAGGGGACAGGCCTAAAGCTGCATGCATCCCTTCTATCCACATCTCCTGGGTCATAGCTCAGAAATATGGCCTTACTTAACTACAAAGACGGCTGAGAAATGTAGTCTGCCAGGAAAGGGAAATGGGTTTAGTGTACATTTGGCCAGTCTCTGCAAAAGTATAATTATACAACTTGCTTTTTTCACTCGATATTACACATTTAAAATTTTACCCATGCTGGTACATGTAGAATGAGTTCATTCATTTCACTTTGATATATTATTTCATTGTGTGGCTTTACCACAATTCATTTATGCAGTCTACCATTGATAAGCCTGTGGATTGTTTCCAGTTTGGGGTTATTGCAAACAGTGCTGCAATGAACACAATTGAATTGGTCTCCTTGGACGTACAGAACGTTTCTATATTGTATATACCAATAAGGAGAATGGCCACACCTTATGGTCCAGCGATCCGCAACTTTACCAGATATTGCCAACTTGCTCTCCAATGCATGTGAAACAATTTGCATACCCAGAAGAAGGAGCTAGGACTATTTTCCCACATGCTTCTTACATGTTTTAAATTTTGCCCATCTTATGGGTATAAGGAAACATCTCAAACTTAATTAATTGTTAAATATACATTGAGAGGAAACATATCACATCATAAATGGTAATTTTCAAGGTGGATGATTTGGGTAATGTTTCTTTAGAAGTTCTGTATTTTCCCAGTTTTTCTATAATATTTTTATAAACAAAATAAGTATTAATTTTCAGGGAAAAGAGAAACTTGTTCATATACAACTATGAAATGTGAAATCATCAGTCAAGAAACGTTCAAGACATGCACAAGTGTGCAATGCCCGCCCTCTCCAGCTTTCTAAGGGTATATCTTTCTAGGTCACCTCAAACCTTAAGAGATAAAAGCTAAACTCACTGGGAATTATGTGCTTAATATGTACAAGGCACTTTCACATGTGTAAGCCTTTCACCTCCTGTGGGGGAGATTTTATTATCCCAGGTTTAAGATTAGGAAAAGGAAGCTCAGCAAAGTCATGTGACTATCTCAGGATTCCACAGACAGAGCAGCTGAGCTGGGACTGACCTCAGAGTATCTGAATATAAGGGCTGAGCTCTTCCCAAGAGCTGCCAGGCCCTTAATCCTGCAGAAATGGTTTCCATTCACAGCTGAAGGTGGTCAAGGGCTGGACATTTTGCTGCAAAACAAGGGCAAAACGAGATATAAGGCCCATGGTAACAGCTGGATCCTCTCACTTCACCATCACTCCAGCTTTATGCTCCAACATCATGGGCTTCTGATGATATTTAGTGTAGACTCCTCATTTCCAGCCCCAAACTTGTTGCCCGGATTTGTAGAAGATTTTGCCACATTGTTTTGACTCTGAACATGTCTTAGAGCAGTGCCAGCACACAGAGCGATGCTTCACACTCTGGTCCCTTGGGGCTACCTTCCCAACTCAGGTCCTTTGACCCTGACAGGGGAGTTCAGGGTTAGTTATCTTCTAATTATCACCAAGGTTTTGATTGTTTACTAGACGTGTATGGTCTAGAAGAACAATAGCTAAACACTGTTTCCAGATAAAATTAGATTCTACCCAGGGCTGCCTTCTTCCAGCAACGGGCATGCACATGTTCAAGCACACAGACACACACACGCATACAGCCTGGATAAGAAGTCTAGCACTACTTGGCAGGCAGACTAAATGGGCGTGAATTCCTGGGAACTAGTCTTTCCAGCAAACCGAAGAGTGTTTCACGTGGAGAAACCTCTCAGGTGAAGAGCATCACATTTCAGTTGTGCCCTTGGGCACATATCTAATGCCACTGATTCCGGGTATTGTTTCCTAATATTTGGATAACAGTAAGCACACAGCTACATATTAGATTCTTAAGCCTAATCTCTGTTGCTTGATGTCTTGCTGCCAAATCTGTTCCAGCAATGCCCTGGAGCGGTGAGCACCCCCCTCTTCCTTCCCTATCAGGAGGTTGAGCAGTGGCCCTGCAGCGCCAGACAACATCCATCATGGCGCCCGTACAGATGAGATGTTGAAGGAGCCGGTGGCTTCATCAAGTGGTCCCACTGGAAAGACTATGAATGAAGGAGGTTCCATATTCCCAGACATGAAGAGTGAGGATCATGGGAAGTAAATAAGGTTCCTTAAGATAAGTGGGAAATTTCACCTCCTATTGAGGGCTAATAATCATATTCTTTTTGATTTCCTCTGAGGTGACAAGTAGAAAATTCAATTTTTTTGTATAAACAAATTTTAAAAATGTGAAATCATAGCATCCTAAGGAGGTTTGCTGTTGTCACTATTATTGTCCTCTTAGTTGAAGATTGTTCTATGGGAAAAGTGAATCTCCAATCATTCTGTTTTAACCTTTTCCTGGGCAAGACCTAGAAGCAAGGTTGAAATATCCCTCCAGAGACATGGGTATAATTTGTTTCTAAGTTCAGACACAATAGTGCAACTTTTTAAGAAGCGTTTAATAAAAGTCACACTAAGGAGGAGAAATCTGGTAAAACTTGACTCTGAAAGACCATCCAGGGCTCGCCTGTCAACTCCCTAGCTTGGTGTAAGCATCCAGGTTGAGCTTTAATTTTTTGTGACCCTGCTGTGATTAACTGGCTTTACTAGCTCCCCATACATTGCTGAGGATGGGCTTGGATCATTTGTGGGGCTGCGGGGGAGTGATGAGAGGGGCTTGTTCAGCTTCTCAGAGCAAAGTGGAAGACCAGGTGCAGAACTAGGCCTGCTGTCCCCAGCCTCCAAGGGCACAGAGCAGCATAGCTAGACAAACCCAGTGGGAAAGAGTAGGTGTTCAGGGCTGAACTGTGTCCCCACCCAAAGATGTTGAAGTCCCCAGGACCTTTGAGTGCGACCTTATTAGGAGATAGAGTCTTTAAAAAGGAAATCAAGTTAAAGTGGGGTGATTTGGGTGCACCCTAATCCAATATGACTGGCGTCCTTAGAAAAAGGGGAAACTTGGACACAGAGACAGACAGGCACAGACAGATGATGATGTGAAGACACAAAATGAAGATGGCCATCTAGCCAAGGCATGTCTGAAGCTACCAGAAGCTGGGAGAAAGGCCTGGAAGAGAATCCCCCTCACAGCCTCAGAAGGAACTAACCCCGTTGACACTTGTACATCCAGAACTGTTGAGACAATACATTTCCATTGTTTAAGTCAATCACTTTTTGATACTTTGTTATGGTAGCCCCAGGAAACTAATATAGGAGTCCAGTGGCTTCTTCTACCAAAGGGCTCTGCTGTGGTAGGTGCCCTCAGAGCCTACTTAAAAACAGCTGGTACCCAGAACTCTCTGCTGGGGCTCGTGCCTAAATGAAGGACAGAACTCCAACATAGGTGGAAGGCTTTGATTTGTGCCGTGTAAACCACTTCCTATGGGAACAGAAGGGGACACAAAGGCCCAGATATTTGTTTTTCTCTTTTCACAGTGTATTTATACAAAGTACACAATTATTATACCCTCTTGGAGAAAGCAGTTAATAAATGACTATTCCAGGAAAAACAGGACTGGTTCAGTGTCCTGTCCAGATTCCTCTTTGTATACTTTAGTGATAGTCACTGAATTACCCCCAGAGATCCTTAATTATCTCCTCTGCAATCAGGAAAGGATTCATAATTGCATTCATTTTCAAGATGTACATTATTGTTTCTCAAATTCTAATATTCATGGGATTCTCCTGAAGGGTTTGCTAAAAATCGGATTCCCCGAACCCACCACAGAGATACAGAATCAGAATCTCTCCAGGTAGGACTTAGAAATCTCCAATTAATCATTCCCCCTTTTCCCCCTACCCCACCCTAGGATACTGTTATAGACAACTTGATCAACCTTCTTTGGGAAACTCTGTTGGAAATGATCAGTTAAAGTGTATGGTTTTATCTCTGTGATATCTGAATTTGGAGAAGCAATACAACCTTTGTAGGCCTAAACCAAAGGAATGAAGATCTAACTGTGGAATATTGGGCTATGGTGAGTTGGAACGTGGAGACATTTCCACGAATAGCTCCTTGACTAGGCTGGGCTCATTCCTACAGTAAGTTACTGGGTTGGGGAGTTGTGTCTCCATCTTTCAGTTCACGTGTCTTTCTTATGCCCAAGTGAACCGGGTAGTTTCCTACAATAATGATTGTCCGTCTAGATCAGGTGGCATAGTGGGAAGCCAGGACACCCAGTGAAGTGAGTCATGGCGTACTGATGGATTTAATTCCACTTAGAAACACCACGCCTGTGCCTGGAGAAAAAATGACTTTATTACATGCAATATCAAGTAACAACCAGAAGAGTATGTGGAAAGCAACTTCTATGTCCAGCATTGGTGCCACATGCAATATCAAGTAACAACCAGAAGAGTATGTGGAAAGCAACTTCTATGTCCAGCATTGGTGCCTATTTCTGAATGATTCTAGGGCTCATCGTCTGCCACATGGTGACTCATCTTCTCACAGGCCAGCAAGTGGCAACAGATGCTCAAACTGCACGGGAAATGTAGTAGAGAAAATTTGAAAGTGAAAAACTAAGACCCATTGATTTTTTTTTTCTGTAAGTTGATAACTTTTTGTTTAGTATGTGAAAAACTACCACTGAATCTTTTCCAATGACAGAGAGTATTTTAAAGATGCTGTCTAAAATTGGGCAAAAATTCTTAGGCTTGTAATAAGTAGAAGTGTTTAAGTGGTATAAAACTAAAATTTCAAGAGTACAGGGAAATAGCATCTTCCACTTCTGTAGAGCTATGGTATTTTATTTATTTTATTTTTATATTCTTCATATATTTATCTATTTTATAAAATTATATTTTATGTTACATATTATACTTATTTACCTATAATAAATTTTACATTCTATATTTATATGATACATATTTTGTATTAAATATCCATGTATATGATATATGGATATATTTTGGATATATGGATATATATGGATATATTTTAGAGTAGACTGGAAAATCCAAATAAATGTTTTAAAATAACTCTTAATTTCAAAGAAATATTATGTTTGCATTGGGTATCCTAGAAAGCCAGGCACTCAGATATTACAATATAAAAATATGATTACATGAAGCGAAAATCACAGGACAAATACAAATAGATCATAAATACAATTTTGTGGGAAAATAAAATTATATATATATATGTATATGTGTATATATATATATATACATATATATATACACATCAGAAAACAGTTACCTTTGATGGTAGAATTGGGTGATTTTTATTTTCTTCTACAGACCATATTGTTATTTTTCATATGTTCCACAAAGAACATGTGTATTACTTACATAATCAGAAAAAAATATATAATTCACTGCCAAATTTTCCATGCAGTTTCCTATTTACTTTACTTAATTACATTTGTAAATCTATTTTCTAGATGATGTTACAAGCTCCTGGTGAAACCATAAACAAGAGTTTTTCAGGATTCAACAACTCCTATTGCCAGGGGGACACCATTTCCCATCTTCAGATCTGTTTTTATGTTCCTACTAATGATCTGGCTCTCAAATTCTCTTTGCATTCTTCCCAGCAAACACTCCTCTAGCTAAAAGAGCATTCATGTATGCATGGCTCTTTCATCATATAGTGAGTAATTGATGTTAATTCCATGGAGCTTTCTGAGACGGTTAGTGTTTTGAAATAACAGAGTGTTTGATCTCTTTTAAGCTTTCTACATCGCGGGACAAAACTGCAGAGTTCAAGGGTATGTCTCTCTTGGCAAAGTTTAAAATGTAAGCTCACCCGAAGAGTAAAGAGTAGTTAGTAAATTGGAACCCAAACATTCTGGTGCCTGTTCGTCTTGTCGGGTGCCGGGTCCTGATTCTTGGCACCCAGGGAATTTGCTAGAGGCAGTGGCCTTGGCCATATTTCACTGAGGTGTTATAAAGAAGGCAGCACCAGGGACAGCCCCTTACTCTAGGAAAGATGGTTAAAATCAACTGGAAAAACAAATTCCTTTTTACCTCCTCCTGAGACTTTCATTAAGAGTGTTTATTCTTGGCTGATGGGGGTTAAGGGAAAACGTATTTCAGATGTTGGTGCAGGGCCGGATGCTGAGATGTGGGCTTTCAGCTTGTGATGAAATTATATAATGCGCACTTGGGTAAGAGCTGCTTAATCCCTCCTAGTTAGGGATCTTGCTAACTGAAAACAGGCTTCCTTATTGATTTTTGTAACACTTTGGTAGTTCTTGCTTAACATTTTCTCAGTCAAAATTGAATTAAGACAATTGTTTTTAACAATTCTTTAGAGCAGTATGATGAGGGAGATGATTATTTTATCCCATTTGGAGGAGGTGAATCCAAGCACAAAAAGGAAGTGAATTTCCAGGAAGCAAGGCATGGATGAACTTGACAATTTAGAGAACAGATCACCCTTCTCTCACCCGGCAGTGACTCGTACCACCGCACACCCACCCCATCCCGACATGGCCAGATCTGAGTGTTTGCACACTGGCCTGAAGGTTGCTGTAATGTCAGCCTTACCATTGTAAGCCAGGACCAATCCTATTCCAAAATCAGAGTGTGCCAAGATCGGAGAGGAAGACTGCTACCTACCACTGGGTATCTCTGTTCTGTGAGAAGTTTCATGCAGGGTGCATAATATACATCATTTCTTCAATCCTTTCAACTTGACTTTGAGGTTGACATTACAGGTGCACAAACCTAAACTCAAAGAGGTTAAGAGAGAAGCCCATAGTCATATTTGTAGGTGGTAGCAGTGGAATTCAACCTAGGGTTGTTCTGAAGCCTGAGCTACTTTCCACATACCATGCTACCATTATTTTTTCAACTTGTCTTTTAATATTAGAAATAAAAGGAAGCTGAGAGAAGGATAAACTGACAAGAGAGGAGCTAATTGCCAAGATGGATAGGTTTTCTTTCATATAAAGATTAAACTCTGATTGTCCCTTTTTGCCCTTTCAAAGTTAAAAGCCTTAAACAAGAGTGTGAATGAATTAGTCCTACCTGTGACCAAACTATGCCCATACAGGATCAGACTAAGGATCAAAGCAGTGGGAATCATTTTCTCACCTGTACACAAGGTGGCCCAATCCATGCCTCAAGTTGCAGAGTTATCTGGAGACCAAGCCTGAATCAGAGATTTGTTGATTACCAAGTGCCAGAGTTATTATTACCATCACTATTGTTTTTACAAAGTCTGGTCTTTACGTAGGTGCAGTGAGAAAGGCAGCCAAGATTTCTTCCACACCACTTAAAAGTGAAGGAAAACATTAATTTGGTTCATCTGGGCATGTAGTCCTAAACGATCAAGACTCAAAATATACAGTCTGGATTTTTTTCAGTTGATCAAATATGCAAGTAATTAACTTTTCCTTATCTTAGAGCCAAAATAACTAGAATGAGGTTGAGCAGAAGAAAATTCAGTGGTTCTGAGTTACTCGACAAGCCACAGTCCTCCATGAGGGACAGAGAATGTGGCAGTAGGCACCCCATGTTCCCCTTACAGGAACATAATCCTAGACAAATACCTTGACAAATAGAGCCATGCACATCTTTCACTTTTCAGCATCCTGTGTAGAATTCACACATGGGACACATAATATGTTTAATATGCCTGGATTCTGGGAGCCAGGGTTGGGTATGGGAGGGGCATGCCAGTCTTGGTGGGATTGTAGAATAAAGATGAAGAAAGAGGGATGTGTGGGGGACTCTGAAAGGTGGGTGGAGGGAAAGAGTCCTATGCAAAGGTAAAATCTAGAATCAAGAAGAGACAAGGCTAAGCTGGGGGTTTTCAAATTACCCAGAAATTCCATGGGAATTGAGGCACCAATACCAGTTTTAATGGGTTGAATAATGTCTCCCCAAAAGTGCATGTCAAAATGGAATCAAATAAGAATGTGACCTTATTTGGAAACAGTCTTTGAAGATGTAATTAAGGATCAGTATGAGATCATACTGGATTAGCACTGGCCCTAAATCCAAAGACTGGCATCCTTAAAGAGGAGACAAGACAGAGAGACATACAGAGAAGGCCACACAAAGATGGAGGCAGAGATGAGCGTGATACAGCTAAGAGCCTAGGAACAGCAAGGAGTGCTTGCTGACACCTTGATTTTAGAGTTCTGGCCTATAGGATTATAAGAGAACACATTCTGGTTGTTTCAAGCTGCCCATGGGCATTTAGAAACAGAGCTTTTCACAGAAGCCAGTAGGGACCTGGGAGCTAGACACTATTCAAGCACTGAACCAGTTTAGACATTTTACTGGCATGGCAGAAGGCTGAAGGGAAAATTTGAAGATGGAATTGATTGGACGATGGTCACACATTCCAAGCAGTAATACATACGTGTTCAGTACTCTGCGATATGTCCTTGGAGGAACCTTTCAGACACTGGGAGGCTCGAAGCAGATTTAGACCACCGTAGGGTGTTAGTGTGATTTTATATGCTTGTTTTTTCACTATGAAAAATTCCCACCCAGAAAACGAGGAAACATCTAGCATGAGGCATCGCTTGGCTATAATGGCAGGAAGTGGATATGGCTGAGGAATTACTGGTAACCCTGACAAATCTGACAAAAGTAAATCCATAAAGCCCCTTGACCCCCTAAACATTTTAGTATTTCCTGACCATAGTACAATGACCAAAACTGGAATTTAATACTGACATAATGTTTATCTAATCCTTTGTCCGTATCTAAATTTTGTCAATTTTTCAAATACTATCATCTCTATTTATTTTCCTCTGGTCCAGGATCTAATCCAGGATTGTGCATTGCATTTAAATGTCATGTTCCTTGAGGCTCTTTAATCTGAAACAATTCTTCAATTCCTTTCTTAGTCTTTCATGACTTTTATTGTTTTGAAGCATATGGACCAATAATTTTGTAGAATGTCCCTAACTTCAGGTGTCTCTGGTATTTCTTCATGATTATATTCCAGTTATGCATTTTTGGTAGAAAAACTAAAGAAATATTGTTGTCTTCTTTTCAGTGCATCATATCCGGAGGCACATGAGGTTGGCCTGTCCCAATATTATTCCTGTTAACTTTTATTACTTGATCAAGAGGGTTTGTACTACATATATCCTAAGTTACTCTTTCTCTCTGCTTAGAAATCAAGAAGAAATTTACCAACGTGTGTGGAGACATGAACTCCATATATCAGAACTGCAACCTCTACGAGAAGGTAGCCTAAGACATGGGCAAAACATTAGAGGAACCACTTCCTACTATCACAAGGAGACCTGCTTCTATGAGAAGAAAGCTCAAGAAAGTGGATGACGGCTATGGCCATTGAGAGAAAGCTCAAGGAGCTAAGGAAAGAGAGTGACCACAACAGGCAGATGCTGGCCAAGGTCGAGTCCAACTTCCAGCCTTTCCCAAGGGGCCCTTGTGCCCCTGCTGCTCTACCCACAGTCCACAGGGGCCCGGAGGTGTCAGGGGATCCCTTGAGTCATCAGGTCTCCTGGGAAGGAGGAGGGTCACGCCATGAGGGCTCAGGGACCTGGGGTCCCTTGCAGGTTTGACTCAGCTCACAGCAGCTGTGACACTGACAACCAGGACACAACATCTGCATGTGTTTTCCCTTTTTAAAGTAATTTTATTTTTCTCTTTATTTTTAGCTACTATAAATTAAATGATATTCTCTTTCAGGTAGATAAAGCATTATAATTTGGAAGATATTTTTTTCAAATTTTCATTTACATCTGCATGTATTTCTGTTGAAGTAATTTTGATTTGTCCTTCTTTAGTTAAGCTACTATTCCTAAACGGATGCCACAATTATCCTTATTAGTATAGCATTATACATTTATGGTAGTATTATTTAAATATAGACTCCATTGTATAATTCTCATGAATAAATAATATCTCCATTGGACCCTTCAGGATTATATAAGTATTTTATTTTGATTTAAATTAAATGCCCACTATGACTTAAATCATTCTTTAAGTTTGACATGGATAGAAAAGTTTAACACAATACAGACCATTTCTCTCTACTCTGCCTATTTTTACAAATCTGAAGAGGTAACTTAATATTTGCCTTAATAAATTTTGGTTGGTTTAAAAACAGTGCAAAAAAACCTTAAATAAAACAGCACCACATTCAAACTACAGAAGATTTGTTAGTGTGCTCTGAAATTCATAGTTTAGTCCCCAATTCATAAAATTAGTATAGTCCTAAATATACAGATTGGAAGACTTAAGATTTTGCAATAATTTCTTACTGTTTAGTAAGTTTTTCTTAACTTTTGTTGGTTCGTTCAAGATAGTGTTTGTTTTTTAACATCTCTAAAGTTTATGAAATCAAAATCAAGACGTTTTCTCTTGATTGTAAGCACACACACACACACACACACACACACACACGCACACCACAGTACAGATAGATACTGGGCCTAATTTGTTGTTTGGTGAGTACCTGAAATGTAAAAATAGAGTTTCAAATTTTTTAGAATGTTTTCAAATAAATAATGAAAAGAAAATTTGCGTTTATATAATTTGTACATAGGGAAAAGATTCCTAAATCATATACAAAGAAATGAGAGTTACCTGATGCTTCAGTAAGGTTCCAACTAGAAACACTTCATCCAAATGGTGCAGATGGAGGGACTGAGATGAAGGTGGTTACATGGGCTGTGGAAGGATGAGGGAAACAGCGAGGATGGGGACTCCCAGGTGGCAGCAATAGGGATGATGTCCCCACCCCTGGGCCTGGAGGGAAGCAGGACAAGTGGTGTCATCTGAGCTCAGTGAGGAGCTGTCATGGGACCGGAAATAACTCCCAGCACCCTGTGTCCTGTCCTTCCATCTACTGCTGGAGCAAGAGACAGCCACCCAGGGGGCCAGGTAGTAGAGACAAGAGGTGGCCCAGAAGAGAGCCTGGTAGAATCTGGAGAATGACCAGCACAACTGACTCTATTTGATCCAAAGTGTGTGTATGTTTGTTTTATTCATTCACATCCTTTTATCTAGTAAATACCTGTGGAGCTTCTCTGACCTTTGACAATGTTCAGGTATTGGGGATGCAGTGATGACAAAAGCAGCCAAGGGGGGCTTGTGGACCCCAGAGGTTACACTCTAGTCAGGGGAGAGTTCAGATAATAAAGAAAAAGAGACAAAGGATGGTAATATTTGCTCTGCAGATGATTCCACCAGGGTGACAGGCTAACACCAGGAGGTGACATTTACACTGATATTTTAAAAGGTAAGGGGAGTTAGCCTGGGAGAGTCATGGGGCAGAATATTGCAGGCAGAGAGGACAGAAGTATAAAGGCCTGAGAACCAGGTTTCTGGACCGGGAAACAGGGCAAAGATGATGGGGAAGGGGCGAGGCGGTCAGGGAGCAGCCCGCTGCACAGACGTCTCTTTAATGCAGTGTAGGGACCCCAGGAGAGGGTGCAGACCTGGAGGGAGAGGGTTGGAAGGTGAGGACAATGTGTGTTGTGTGCTTTACACAGACCTCAGTGGCCGTGGAGAGAGTGGAAGGTGGGGTGTGGGAAGGGGGCAGCGTTGGGGGCAAAGCCCTCACAGGGGTCTCCGTACAACATTGTGGGCTCAAAACATAGACGGAGGACTACAGATGGGGCTGGGGGGTCAGAGAGGAGGAATAAGAAGCAGCTCAGACCTTTTCTAATCACTCTGTGTGTCTTTGTACTTCAAGTAACGCTTGTAAAGTCTCTTGAGAGGAAATCCCAACAAATTCAGCAAAGCGTATTACAGCCCATGAAAGCCTGCTTCTCTAAGGAGTAGAGCATGGAGTATGCAGGTCCATTTGGACTCCACGTGGTCTCTGCTCTTCCTGAGGGCCCTCGTGATCAGAAGCTCTCACCTGCCAGGTGTTCCTACAACAGGGGTTCCAATGGCAGGAACAGGAGGGGCTGGAGTGTAGGGAGAGGATTCCCACGTGTGATGCACTTCCTACCTAAGTTGAGCTGTCAGGATGCTACTCGTGGGGAGACCGAGATGAAGACTAGGTTTACTGCAGCGGAGCACAGGCTGCGGAAGAGACAGACTCAGGGTCTAGAAGTGCTCATGAAGGTGACGGGGACAGTCATTGTTGGCGTCTTGCCCAGCTCTCTAACTGTCCTCGTAGCAGGCTGGGGGTTAGGTGGGAAGTCTGGGAGGGCTCTCTGAAGGAGGTGGCCCCTGTGCTGACTACTGAAGGATGAGTAGGGATTATCTCCAGTGCTTTTCACCATTTAGGGGCATATGACTCACTAGCAGATTGTGTCACAAAGCAGATTCCAATTCATAGGTCTTGGGTCGGCCTGAGTCCCTGCACTGCCGCTCATGGTGTCGACAGGGACAGGACATGGAACAGCAAGGAATTTCAGATGGTTATGGGGGAGGAGTAGGGGCAGTTGGAGGGAGAAGGCGCATTTCTGGCAGAAAGCACAGCACAGGCGAAAACACAAGGACACAGAACAACCTGGTCTGGGTGGGCAGTGCAATTAGCTTTCTGGGGCTCAGAAACTCAAAGCTAGGAGGACAGGACAGGAAAGCCAGAAAGCCGGACAGATGTAGAAGCTGTGCACACACTCTGTTCCCACTTATCCTGTCCAGGGCTCCTCTCAAAGACGCGGGGATGCTCTCCCTACAACAATGCCCATTTCAGAGGTGCACTAGGAACCACAGACTTAAGGTCCCCTGTGGGAGGCCAGCCATAGAGGACCTGTTCTGTCCAGACACAGACACAGCTTTGCACGATAGAACGCTCTTTATCCTGACGATGTCAATGGCTTCAGACCACAAATACAAGCTCATTTGTCCCATGAGTGGGGTATCTGACTGCTCAATTGTCTGTGCAGCTAGTAGGCACATCAAAGGCAAACACATCTTATGTGTCGGTATTTGGTGACACATATATGTATTGACCCCTTTGGCAAGGTGAAAGGATATGTATTTTGCTGTGCCCACTTCAACTGAGGGTTAAGAGATATGTATATTTAGCATGTTTTTTTTTTTAAAGCATCACAATGCTTTCTCCTTTCAACCTACAAAATTCTCACCTGACAGCTACCCCAGGTACAGGTTTCAAAGACAGCTGCAAAAAAGATTGCATGTTTTTATTCAAGGTTAAGCTGGTTATACTTTTATTTTTTTATTCATTCATGCATTCATTCACCTAACAGTGATTTATTAAGGAACTTCTATACCAGGCAGCAGGCACTTTTGGAGGATATCGGTATGAACAAGATAGACAAGATCCCAGCTTGAAAAAGTTGAACTTGACCAAAAGGCACTGAAGCCCCTGTGGAGGGCAGAGGTCCCCTGCCTAGATCCCTGGGGAAGCTGGGGTGAAGGTCGGGGCACGCTCGCCTTCAGTACAGCATAGTCAGAAAAACTTATAGTTACAGAGTTTATTAGGACATATTACAGAGCTAAAAGGATCACATCACTAAAAGAACAATAAAATAAAAAAGAGATTAACGCAAAACCACAAAAGGCAAAGCCATGCATCAGCCTGCTTCTTACGACACTCACGACAGGGTGGAAATCTCCAACTCACCCTCTGCCCCGTGCAAGTATTTTTCTCAAGAAGAACCTAATGGCATCTTCCATTGTGAGCCTGTGGCCACCACCTCATCAGCTGTATGCAGCTGGAGAGGCAGCTTTGCAGAGGACAGAGGCAGAGGACTGGCTCTGGGCAAATAACTTAATGCCAAGAAATTTCAGTTTACTTATCTGAGAGACAAGAATAACCATTGCCTTTGCAGGATGGCCACTGAGGAAGAACTTACACTTGTGCTGTGACCAGTAAGTCAGTTCTTAAAGAAGGGAAACTCTTAGCACCAGGCTGAGCCATAGTGGAGCCTGGGACAAAAGGAAAAATCAGTAGTAGTATTTCTCTTTATCTAAAATGTTGTTATTTTGTTCACCATGGATTTTTCTGCTTTAATTTTGATTTTTAAAAAATATTGCATTCAAATATTATCTGATTACTGGGTTTGGGGCAAATTATTTTATTATTATAAAATTAAATATATATTATTATATATTATATATATAAAACTTACCATTTTAACTATTTTTAAGTATAAAATTCAGGGGCATTAAGTACATTCCCAAGGTTGTACCACTATCACCACTCTTCATCGTCAGGACTTCTTTTATCGTCTCAGACTTAAACACTAACTCCCTGTCCTGTACTTATTCTTCTGCGACTTGATATTTTGCTCAGTCATCTGTACTGGAGATTTAGTCATGGACGTAGTTCTAGTTCATTCATTTGAAAGACTCAGGAGCCCTCTAGCATGTGAAGATCCCCACTGTTCCACCCCCTGCCGGCCAGATGGGCCGCTCATCTAACTGCCTGTCCGGTGCCTGACCCCTCCTGTCTCCAATGGGAGGAATGTGAGAAAGGATCTCCTGTGGGGACACCCAGAGCCCTGGGCGTGGAGGCCCTGGTCAGGCACGACAGACTGATCAGTGTGCTGTTACCCCGTACCTCACTCCTCATGGATTTGAGGTGCACACAGGAGAGCATCGCTGAAACTGAAGATTAAAAACTCGAATGCATGTGCGATCAGAGCAAAGAGAACGAAGACAGAAACATGAGGAGAAGGAGGTCAGGATGTGCTGTGTGCTCACGGGGATTCAAGGGGACACAGTGCTGGGGCCCCATGTAACCCGAGCTTTCTGGGCCGAGCAGAAAGGGGACTACACCAGGACCTAATGGTTCTTCCAGAAGAAGCAGAGACCTGCTGGGCACTTGCCGTCAGAGAGCTTCCCATGGGATCCAAACAGGAGACCCTGAGGAGGCCACTGCCTGGGACTCTTCCTTGCACACAGGGCCCTTGGGGCTGCCGTCCCGAGGGGACGTAGGCTCCCCATCACCCCACCCGCAGTCCTGCTTCCCAGGGCAGCTATTCTGCCTGTGTTGCTCACCCACACCCTCCAAGGCAGGAACCGTCTCTCCTGCACCGTGCAGTCCCCCAGGATTGCACGGCCGGCGCTCAGCAGGCCCTGGTTAGACCCGCAGGTGCAAGCGGTCTCCGCGGTGGGTGAATCAGGTGATGTGTGGCTGTGGCCTCTCCATCCAGGTGAAGATGAGGATCCTTGGGAGAAGCCGCCATGTGATGGAGATCAGCTCCCCAGGGGGACTAATGCTGCTTCTCTGCAGCGCCCCCTTCTCGGCTAATCCAGAGTCATCAAGCATCTTAATGTCGGGCCACATGCATTCTGCAGTCACAGGTAAGTCCCTTTTTAAAGACAGGCTCTGACAAGCCTTCTGGCATGTCCCCCACCCCGTCCCAAAACCTAAACTAGGATTTCACCATCGGGTCCTGAGCGATGTCCTGTGAAAACCCCACCTCCCCTCTTGGCCGCCCAGGGCCCACCTGCTCTCCAGTTATTGCCAGAATCTGCCTGAGTCACCCAGGAAAGACCTTCTTCCCAAGTGGCTGGTCTGGGGGACTGCACACCTTCCCTCCCCAGCTCATGGCAACGGCTTCCTCCTCACCTGCCCACCCCTGTCCCAGCCAGCATGGAAATCAGAGGACGGACCACTGAACAGGAATTTGTACCTGGTTCCCGTAGCCAGTTATTCAGAACAGGGACTAGGTGTTAATTTTACCAGCCGCTCCCACCTGGAAGACGTCATGTCCTGGTTTCAGGGCCAAAGGAGGCCAAAGGACGTTGGGAAAAGGGACTTGTTATTTATTGTCTCTAAGCTGTGAAGGTGAGGAAGCCAGGAAACGATGGCAGGAGGTGGAGGGGGTGGGGTTTTTAGTAAGGACGATGCTGCCAATGAAATGATAAACCCACTTTTCACGCCGCCTTGAGCTCAGGAATAGGGAGACAAGTGCAGGAAGTCTGGGCTCCCTCAGCGATGTTTGTGTTGCTCTAAAGATGCTGAGAACACTCACAGGATGAGGTGAAATGACAGGGTCCTGAGCACCGACACCCCCGGTTTGGTTCCTGTGGGACTGGGGCCAACAGGTGACAAGGGGGCTCAGGATCCTGTGTTGAGAGCTTCAGGGAGGAAAAGTGCTGATCTGCAGCTGGGTTGTCCCAGGTGCTCTGGGGACCATGCCACCATCTCTGGTGCCACAGCTCGTGGCTGGTGGTGGCTGTGGGCATCTGATCCCGAAGGGCCAGGATGGGTTCAGAGTGAAGAGCAGGTAGAGGACGGGGAGAGGGTTCCCATGGCAACACACGGACAGAGATCAGACACTGGAGAAGGTTCTGTCCTCGAAGCCCAAGTGAGCAGCAGCTCAAGGTGACAGATGACATCAGGCCCACATCACCTGCGTGTCCACTGTCTGGGCGCCCACCTCCCTGTCTACACGCGGAGGGGACCACCTTCACGCCGATCCTATGAGGTCTGCGCAGGGTCTCCAGTCTTCTGATCTGCCAGCTCCGTCTTTGTCTCCAGTTGCTTCCCGCCTCCCCTCCCTCCCCTCCTGCCTCTTTCCTCCCCTTTCCCACCTCCATCACTCCTTCCCTTCCTCACCTCCTCTTCCCACCTCAATCCAGGTCACCTGCCCGACATCCATCCCAACCCCACCCAGACTGAGCATGTGATGGGCGCCAGGCACTTGGAGACACACGGAGAAGTTCTCCCCACCCGGGAGCACCTGCAAATATGCTCATGAAATTACAGGGAAAAGGGCTGCGTTCAGTGTTTCCCACTGAGGAAGCAGGGGAGCTGGATATTTTACTCATCTCTCCTTGGTTGGTTTCCATTTCTAAGCAATGTTCAATAATCATTTCAAGTAAACCCTGCTGATGTGTGATTCAGGGAGAGGAGCTTCGGGGTGGGGAGAGACCTGCTGGGCATCTGAGGACCTGCCAGGAACCATCAGGAAGGACAGGGGAGTGGAGGGGAGGGGAGAAAAGTCAGCATCCCCAGCGGGAACTCAGGCTTTCCCGGATGCTCCCATGATCTTTCAGGGAAGCAGAATCTTCTTCAGTGAGAAACCTCTCCCTGTTTTTTGGGTTGATTGTGAACTTAAAACCTCTCTGAGCCATTATTTATTCACTGTCAATCATTATGAACTTTAAATATGAACTGGGATTTTCCAGTTTAAAGAATAAGAAAGAAACCCTCTGGGTGGGTCAAGTTCTCTATCATCAACAGGGATGGAGAGATTTTGATGGAAGAGTGAAAATATCACCTCTCTCACTGATCAAAAACTGATAATATTATTACCAACCTAAAACATTGCATCTCTTCTTTATTGTTTTAAAATTTCTGATGACTCCTTTTTAAAAATATACCTAAAATCAGATATCTAAGGGTAGGTCAGATATCAGAGATAATATTTTGGGGAACCCTGCAAGGAGTGTTTGGGAAACAAACCAAGGGTCCCTGGGCATTGCCTGAGGCCGATTCTCTTGTTCCCACCTGTCCTCCCTCAAGGGTGTGTCTTCTAAGGCCCCAGCTGTGCCCACAGGCACCTGCTCTGTTCATACTTTCCTATGAACCTGGTTGGAGGATGCACTGGCTTTGGGAACAGGTATGACACCTGTCCCCTCCCTGGACCAGAGCTTGACCGTCACCTCTGAGTCAAGAAGGTGAGGTAGCTCCCTGCTAGACTCTCTGGATTTGAATTCCAACTCTGCCACTTACTGACTCTGAGTCCTGGGGGAATTTATCCACTCTGTGAGCCTCAATCTTTTCATCTGTTAAATGGGGAAATTCTTCATACCTACCTCATAGTGTAGTTGTGGGGATTCTCTTAATAATACTGATAAAGCTCACAGCACAGTGCCAGCACATAGAAAGTGCTTGAGAAATGTTAGCTCTTATTATTTGTACAGCCATGTGTGTGTGGGGGGAGTGTGGGGGGGGGTGTTAGTGTGACAAAGTCCCTGCCATTTCAAACACCCAGAAACTGGAATGTTTAAAGTGCCTCTTTTGTAGGGAGTCTGCATGTCCACATGGTCCAAAGTCTCACACCCGACAGGGAGGTAAGGGAATTGAAGGAATGTGCGATGACAGCTCGTGTCCAGTCCTAAAGCTGTGCCAATAAAGAGGTCCTCATCCAGATGCACTCAGGACTCTGCCATTCCCCAAATCAGGGCTTCCAGGGTAATCTGCTGCCTCCTGTTCTCCATCTGGCATCTAATTAGATGCCAAATTAGATGCTCAGAAGGGCATGGCTCAGAAGGGCCTGAGGCTGCAGGAGGTCCCCTTGTCAGGAGACATGAGACCTGGGAGGGAGGGAGTCCAGAGAGGACCCCTAGCCACAAAGGACAGGACAGTGAAGGGTGGTGGCCTTTCCCACTGACCCTTTGTTTCCCTGTGCCCAAGATCCAGAGGAGTAAAGGCTGTAAGAATGAGGATGAGCAGGTTGTTTTTCTTTGTTTTTGTTTGTAAATAAAATGCATGTTGGAAACGATTTGTCAAGATAATCTCGAGCGCCTTCACCATCCCTAGCTCTTAAAAGCTACACATGGATCTTTTTGAAAGTCTGGCATGTGTCTGGACATAAGGGCAGCCCCTACAAAAATCAGCACAGAGGAAAATGTGACGCTTTTGGGAATATTCAAGAGGTAAAGGCAAGAGTAGGTATTTCTCCGACTACTAGAGCATTTTCACATGTGACACATGGGAAAGTCACGACAAAGCATTCGGAAGGCACTACACCTGGGGTCCAGGTTTCTGCAGCCCCAGAGGCAATGACAGAGGCATAAATTCCTGAGCAAAGGCCAAGAAATCCCAAGAACCACAATTCACTCATTCTGTGTGGTCCTTGCCTTCTAACCGCCATAGGTGGGTCCCATCTGGGACAAATCCAGTGTGGATTTCTGATGGGTGTGGGTCGTACCCAAGGCTCCTCCCTGCTCTGAAATAATGCTGAGAGGTCTTAAGCCCTGACGGCCCACAACTAATGGAAAATGCAAACTGATGTATTTAGATACGGCTATACATATGACAATTTTTGGTAACAAATGCAGCTTCATCGTTTTCTCTATTGAGATACAGCTGACATATAACATTGTGTAAGTTTAAGATGTACAATGTGTTGATTTGATACATTTATATATTGCAATATGATTACCATGATCGTCTTAGCTAACACCTCTATCACATGACATAATTATCATTTCTTTTTTGCAGCGACAACAATTAAGATCTAGTCTCTTAGCAGCTTGAACTTTATAATACAGCATCGTTGACTGTAATCTTTAGGCTGTGCACTGGAGCTCCAGGACTTATTCATCTACTAGTTGCAAGTTGTTACCCTTAAACACCATCTCCCCAATCCTCCCAGCCCACCACCACCCCCCAGACCCTGGTAACCACCATCCTATTCTCCTTTTCGATGAGTTCAGCTTTTGTAGATTCCATATATAAATGGTATCATACAGGATTTGTCTTTCTCATTTGTATAACATCTGTGCCTTACATGAAGATTAACTTTCACATCCTGACCAGACCTTACTTGGAAAGCAAGGAGAGGTCAGAAGTGGGGAGAAACCAGCCAGGGTGTGACAGTGCTTGACCTTGATCATGTTCTTTGAGATCAGTCAAAATGACACGTATTACATGCAGTGGGGATCTGCATCACGCTGAGTTCCATCAGTGAAGGGCCGTTGGATATGAGTGCCCAGAGCAACTGTGGAGAGAGAAATTAGTTCAACCCTCTGTGCTCCACACTTGAGGAAAAGAGGTCAGAGAAAAAAAGCACCTGTTTATGGAGTTAGGGGAGGCCCTGGAGGAGAACCACGGGTCCTGAATGTCCCCTGGTGTTCCCTGCTCAGCCTATGCCCTCTGAATTGCTGTTGGGCAGTGACTCCACCCATGTCTCTCGGGAGGGGTCCTCACATCTGTGCTGTGTTCCCCTCTAGCCACTGCTGGAGCCAAGGGACAGTATTATGTGAGAAAAAACATTTCTGTGGTTGAAGCTACCCAGTCTGTAATTTTTTGTTATGGCAGCCTTCCAGTGAATAGGATGGGCCTCCTTCGCCATCAGGGCAGGACTGGCATCAGCCTGGGTCCTTGGTCCCCTCAGTATGAGTCACACACACACACCCCACAAGTGTCACCTCAAAACACATCTACATCAGGGATCAGGCCAGGGTCACAGCTAGTGTCCTCCCAGCTTTGGTGGGGATGGGGGGCAGAGGGAGAGAAATGGGTTACCACAGAGGACTTTATTTATTTATAAATTTGTTTATTTAATTTTTGGCTGCATTGGGTCTTGACTGCTGCGCTCATGCTTTCTCTAGTTGCGGCGAGCGGGGGCTACTCTTCGTTGTGGTGTGCGGGCTTCTCACTGTGGTGGCTTCTCTTGTGGAGCACGGGCTCTAGGCACACGGGCTTCAGTAGTTGTGGCACGTGGGCTCAGTAGTTGTGGCTCACGGGCTCTAGAGCGCAGGCTCAGTAGTTGTGGCACATGGGCTTAGTTGCTCCACGGCATGTGGGATCTTCCTGGACCAGGGCTCAAACCCGTGTCCCCCTGCATTGGCAGGCAGACTCTCAACCACCGCATCACAAGGGAAGCCCCAGAGGACTTCAGTACTTTCTGAAATGTTCATTCTTTTTAGGGCAAAGTTTAAAAGTCGTTACAGTTTGAATTTTAGTTAAAACTTCACTCTGCAGAATCCACTGCTGGTGTTAAGGTTCAAGTCCAAAAGGACTCCCAGGTTTTTTTTTTTTTCTTTAATCTTCTTCTTTTTTATTGAGATACCACACTTGCACTGCAGGTGCTTGAATGTTCGGGGTACCATTCAGGGAACTTTAACGTACGTCTCCAGCATGGGACCCCTCCCCGAGCAATATGTAGAACTTTCCAGGCCCCAGCAGGCCCCCTGGTCAATAGCAACCCCCGTCAAGAATCCCCAGGCTGGAGGCGGCTTCTGTCCCGACACCCAGCACCACGTGTCACTGGACTTCCTGCAGGTGGGTTGACACAGTACACGCGCTGGGGTCTTTCTTCACTCGACACTGTGTCTGTGACGTGTCCTCGCCTGGAACAACTGTTTGTTTGTTTACTGTGTACCGTCCCATTATGTGAATGTAGCACAGTTGATTCAACTTGTCCTACAACTGATGACCATTTGGGTTAGCTCATGTTTGGGACTATTATACATGACGATGATTATGGACATTCTCACGAGTGTCTGTTGGTGGCCTGAGCCCCCAACTCACCTGAGTTACACACACCCAGGAACCTCTGGTCATGGAAGCACGTGTGTTTACCTGTAGGGGATACAGCAGAACAGTTTCCAAGGTGGTATCACTCTGCACTTCAGCCACAGACGTCTGAGAGCCCCAGCTGTCCCACCATTGTCACACTGGTCAGTCTCTAGAATTTTAGCCATTCTAATAGATGCAGGAGGTAATTTACTATGGGTTCGGTTTGCATGTTCCTCTTGGCTAATAACCTTGGGCACCTTTTCATATGCTTAGTGGGCTCTTGGATCTGCAGATTTTTCTGAAAGGGGCTGATAGTAAACATCTTTGGTTTACAGGCCACACAGTCTCTGCCCCAACTCATCAGCCCCGCTGCTGTAGAGAAAAGCAGCCCTTGACCACATGGGAGTGAACGGTGTGGCTAGAACTATTTATAAACCAGGCTGGGGGGTGGGATTTGGCCTGAGGGGCCTCATCTGCGGACCCTGCTCTACTGTAAAGCACCGGCTCAGGACCTTTGCCCATTTTTTAATTGGTTCGCTTGTCTCTTTCTTAGTGATTTCTGCAGGTTCTCTGTAAGTGCTGGATCCCAGTCTTGTGTTGTTAATCATCTATCATGTTCTGGAAATTAGAAGAAATGATGGTATTGTGTTGGACCACTACTGCAGCCTTGCCCTCGAGGTTTCTACCACAAGGCCCCTGGGGGGTCAGTTGTCCGTGGTCGCAGGAATCGTCCCCTGACACGTGGACGCGGGAGGGCCGGCCTCTGCCAGAGGCACCCCGAGGGGCACAGCTGGCGCACAGCAGCCCAAGCCCAGGTCCCTCTGCCCCTCTTGCTGGTCTCTCAGAGCCAGGACGGGCTGTGTGAAAAATGGCCCCGACGTGTTCAACTGGACACATTTTCCAAAAGGAGCACAAACTCAGTGTGGATAATGAAAGTATGTGCCGCCAGGGATTTTTTTCTCATTTGAAGGTAATTTTCCAGTTCTTCAGACCACAGATGTTCAGAATGAGGGAGGGGGTGGGACGCCTTTTCCATTGTGAGCCAAACCTTCTTAGGCTGGGCGACTGGGGGGAAATTGCCCACTTTCTGGGTTGCTTCACTAGTAAAATGACCATTGTTTCTGCCCTGCAAAACCTTTTTCACAGGTAAGCTCCCCAGGGGAGCTGCGGCCAGGTACCAGGTACGAGGGCACGTCAGGAGCAGGGTGTTGTCTTGCCTGTGGGATCTCAACTGAACAAACATTATCATCTCATTTCACAGCAAGAAAACTCAACTCAGAGAGGTTAAATGACTTGACCAAGATCAGAGATTCAATCACTGAGCAACCCAAATGCTTTACTTCAAAGCCCAGCCCTTCCCCACTGGACTGTACTCAGATCTCCCCTTACAAAGATCGGGCTGGAAGGGCTGTTTTGGGAAATGTGGTCATTTCCACCCAAGATAAATGAGACCTTAAGGTCTAAAGCGGGGGTCAAAGGACTCATCACTCAGGGTCCCCAGCAAGCTAGCTGCAACGCTGGGATGAGAGATCAGATTTTCTAAGTCCAAAGCTTTCCTCACATATTTTTTTTCTTATTTAAATAATTTTGATTTTATGACTTCAACCACAATGTAAGCTGCATAAAAACAGCAATTAATTTTGTCTTTTTCTCCACTGTATCTAGTGTCTATAACAGCATTCGTGATTGAGACGCTCCATTTCTTGAACAAATGGACCATAAAAAGTTAAGTAGTAAGTGGTTTGTTTTTGTCCTGCAAGGAAGTTTTAATGCTGTTCCTCCCTCTGGCTCCCTCTCAGGTCTCCACTCAGACAGAGAGGGTGGCTGGATGCCCGAACATCAGCCAGCACCCAAGGCCAAGGGGAAACTCACATTACCAGGCCTCTTTTCCTGATATCTTACTAGAGTCGTAAGCATGCAATCATTCATGTCCTTGACAGATTCTCTCATTACAGCGATATATAGAAATACGGAGAATTCTGCTTCTTTCATCCAAAGTGGCTTCAGATGGCCAACTATTCTTCCTTTCATTGTACCCATTCCAAACACAGAGCTCCCTAGGAATGTAGGAAAGCTGTTCACAGCCCCTAAGTGTGGGATTTATCAACTCGTGTATTGTTGATTCTTGTGCAATTAGCAACATCATTTCTGAAAAAAGGACTGAATTGATGTCATTTTCCGAGCAGTGATTCTGCTCCTTTATGCCTGCTCTCATTTCATACCAAACTTGGTTTATGGGAAGTTTAGGTAAACAAGTCTCTTATGAGTAATTAGTATTTAATTAGGCTAAGTTTCCTGTCTGTGTGAGTCAAGGCCTCTTTTTCCAACCTCTGGGACCAATTAAGTATGTCAGGCCTCTGTTTACAGAACAAGGCCCAAGACTGAGTCCCCCGGGCATTTCCCAAGTTGTTGTTAGTAGCTAAACCTCTAGATTAAGCTACTAAATATTTTTCTTGACCCTTGCTGTTGGTGAAAGGGCAAGACTGGTCACCCAGTGATCTAGGTCCTTCTTCTCTATGTTTGTCTTGTAGGAGGTTCCACAGCCCACCAGCATCCCCACCAAGAAGCTTGGTCACAACACTCCCCTCTGAGCAAAAAGGTCAGGACACTGTCCTTCCCACCATCAGTCTTTTTCAAGTGAAAGAGCCTCTCTGCTGACAAGAGTTTGTGCCTAATTTGTTTTTCCCAAATTTATATTACAAAAATTTCAAACATATAGAAAAGTTTTAAAAAGAGTATAATCATATTCATATACCCACCACTTAGATTCAACCATTGTTAACATTTTTCTGAACTCTTTGAAAGTGAGTTGCACTTTAAATATTTCTGGGTATATCTCCTAAGAATAAGGAAATTCTCCAATAAAACCAAAATAACATTATTACAAAGATTTACTTATTCCACTTAAGTTGTCAAAATTGTTGGAATAAAGTTGCCCATAATATTTCCTTACTAGCCTTTTAAAGTCTGTAGGATAAACATAAAGCCAGGAACAAATTAGATGCAGAAAGCAAACCCCAAGTCTACAATTGCTCCCAAAGTCCACTGCCTCAATTTTGGGCTGATTCCTTGTGTATTCAGGTATTCCACAGCTGCAGGTACATCAAGTTGATTGTGGAGATTTAATCCGCTGCTCCTGAGGCTGCTGGGAGAGATTTCCCTTTCTCTTCTATGTTAGCACAGCTCCCGGGGTTCAGCTTTGGATTTGGACCCGCCTCTGCGTGTAGATCGCCTGAAGGCGTCTGTTCTTCGCCCAGACAGGACGGGGTTAAAGGAGCCGCTGATTCGGGGGCTCTGGCTCACTCAGGCCGGGGGGAGGGAGGGGTGCGGAGTGCGGGGCGAGTCTGCGGCTGCAGAGGCCAGCGTGACGTTTCACCAGCCTGAGGCGCGCCGTGCGTTCTCCCGGGGAAGTTGTCCCTGGATCACGGGACCCTGGCAGTGGCGGGCTGCACAGGCTCCCGGGAGGGGAGGTGTGGAGAGTGATCTGTGCTCGCACACAGGCTTCTTGGTGGCGGCAGCAGCAGCCTTAGCGTCTCATGCCCGCCTCTGGGGTTCGCGCTGGTAGCCGCGGCTCGCGCCCGTCTCTGGAGCTCGTTTAGGCGGCGCTCTGGATCCCCTCTCCTCGCGCACCCCAACACAATGGTCTCTTGCCTCTTCGGCAGGTCCAGACTTTTCCCCCGACTCCCTCCCGGCTAGCCGTGGTGCACTAACCCCTTCAGGCTGTGTTCACACCGCCAACCCCAGTCCTCTCCCTGCCCTCCGACCGAAGCCCGAGGCTCAGCTCCCAGCCCCGCCCGTCCCGGTGGGTGAGCAGACAAGCCTCTCGGGCTGGTGAGTGCCGGTCGGCACCGATCCTCTGTGCGGGAATCTCTCCGCTTTGCCCTCCGCACCCCTGTGGCTGCACTCTCCTCCGCGGCTCCGAAGCTTCCCCCCTCCGACACCCGGGTCTCCGCCTGAGAAAGGGCTTCCTAGTGTGTGGAAACTTTTCCTCCTTCCCAGCTCCCTCCCCGAGGTGCAGGTCTCATCCCTATTCTTTTGCCTCTGTTTTTTCTTTTTCTTTTGCCCTACCCAGGTACTTGGGGAGTTTCTTGCCTTTTGGGAAGTCTGAGGTCTTCTGCCAGCGTTCAGTAGGGGTTCTGTAGCAGTTGTTCCACATGTAGATGTATTTCTGATGTATTTGTGGGAAGGAAGGTGATCTCCACGTCTTACTCCTCCGCCATTGCAGCTCTATTTACAATAGCCAGGACATGGAAGCAATCTAAGTGTCCGTTGACAGATGAATCAATAAAGAAGATGTGGCACATATATACAATGGAATATTACTCAGCCATAAAAAGAAACAAAATTGAGTTATTTGTAGTGAGGTGGATGGACCTAGAGTCTGTCATACAGAATGAAGTAAGTCAGAAAGAGCAAAACAAATACCTTATGCTAGCACATATATATGGAATCTAAAGAAAAATGGTTCTGATGAACCTAAGGGCAGGACAGGAATAAAGACGCAGATGTAGAGAATGGACTTGAGGACACGGGGAGGGGGAAGGGTAAGCTGCGACGAAGTGAGAGAGTGGCATGGACTTATAAATACTACCAAGTGTAAAATAGATAGCTAATGGGAAGCAGCCCCATAGCACAGGGAGATCAGCTCGGTGCTTTGTGACCACCTAGAGGGGTGGGATAAGGAGGGTGGGAGGGAGACGCAAGAGGGAGGAAATATGGGGATATATGTATATTTATAGCTGATTCATTTTGTTATAAAGCAGAAACTAACACACCATTGTAAAGCAATTATAATCCAATAAAGATGTTAAAAATAAATAAAAAAATAAAGTCTGTGGGGTCTGTAGTAATGTATCTTATCCTTGATGTGATAATTTCTATTTTCTCTCTCTTTTTTTTTTTTCTGGATAAGCCTAGTTAGAGGTTTATTTAATTTCATAGATTTTTACCAAAGAATCAGCTGTGGAATTCATTTGTTTTTTTAAGTTTTGTATTTCAATGAGTTCTACTTTTATGTCTATTACTCCATCTTTCTATTTTAGTTTTTTTCTTTTGTACCATCTTAAGGTAGAAGTTTAGATTTTTTTTAGCTCTATCCCCTGAATTTGGGTATGTGTTTTTAAATTTTTATTTAGTTCTAAATGTTCTTTGTTTTTTATTAAATAGAATTGATATACAGTATTATGTTAGTGTACTACATAGTGATTTGACATTTGCATGTTATAAAATGATCACCACAATAAGTCTAGTAACAATCTGTTCCCATACAAAGTTATTACATTATTACTGACCATATTCCTTATGTTGTATATTACATCCCCATGGCTTACTTATTTTATAATTGGAGGTTTGTACCTCTCACTCCCCTTCAGCTATTTCACACACATTCCCCACCCCTCTGGCAACCATGCATTTGTTCTGTCTCTATGAGTCTGTTTTTGTTTTATTTTGTTTACTTGTTTAGTTCTAAATATTTTTAATCCCCTTTATGATTTCTTCTTTGACCCATGTGTTATTAAGAATATGTGGTTTAACTTTCAAATATTTGAGGATTTTCTATATATTTCACTATATCCTTGTCAAGACTTATTGTCTGCTCTTTCTCTTTTTAGTTTAGCCATTGTAGTGAGTGTGAAGTGGCTTCTCATGTGGCTTTGATTTGCATTTCCTGAAAGACTAATGATGGTGAGCATGTTTTAAGTGCTCATTGATCATTTGTAGTCTTTTTGCCGAAATGTCTATTCAAATATTTTGTCCATTTTTAATTGAGTTATTTGTCTTTCTACTGTTGATTTGCAGACATTCTTTACATATTCTGAATACAAGTTCTTTATCAGATATATGATTTGCAAATACTTTCTTCCATTCTGTGGGATATCTTTTCTTGATATTGTCCTTTGAAGCACAAATATTTTTAATATTGATGAAGTCCAATTTATATTTATTTTGTCCCTTGTGTTTCTTTGGTGCTGTATCTAAAAAAACTATTGCTAATTCATAGTCACAAAGATTTCTTATATTTTTCTCCAAAGAGTTTTATAATTTTAGCTCATACATTTAGGTCTAGGATACATTTTGAGCTAATTTGGTGTATGGTGTAGGGAAATGGTCTACCTACATTCATTCGCATGTACATATCCAGTAGTTCCAGCACCCTTTGTTGAAGCCATGCATCATTATTGTCAAGAAAAAAGAAAACTCTTCTAATACATAAACTTTCTAATTTTATGAAGTCATAGGATATTACCTCTAGAATACTGCTTACAGATAACTTAGTCTAAGTGCCCTTAAACAGGTCAATTAATTTACTCAAGATCATCCATGCACCAATTCTAGTCCCAGCTCATGCACTCAGGATCTGCACCAACCCTAATCCTTAATGTGATGGTATTTGGAGATGGGGCCTTTGGGAGGTAATTAGATCATGATGGTGAAACGCTCATAATGGAATTAGTGCTCTTAAAAGAAGAAACAGGAGAGAGCTTATTGCTTCCTCTCTCTCCTCTCTGCCATGTGAAAACACAACAAGAAGACAACCATCTGTAAATCTGGAAGAGGGTCCTCACCAAGAACCCAGCTATGCTGGCACCCTGATCCTGGACTTTTAGCTCCTAGAATGATGAGAAATAAATGTTTGTTGTTTAAGCCAGTCAGTCTGTGGTCATTTGTTAGAGCAGCCCAAACTAAGATACCAACTATGTGAAAAATGGCTTTGCTTGTCTCGAAGCTTGTTTCCTTATCTGTAAAATGAGACAACCACATCTAAGCAGGGTTTGGGGGAGGGTGAATGAGATGACATATATCAAGTCCTGTGTACACTGATGCGCTCAGTCTATGGAGCATATTCTGGCATGACACAAGGGTTTGAGATGTTGCCGTGAGCTGGATGATACCTCCATTCACTCTTTAAGCTCAAGAGGTCTCCTCCTTGAAGCATCCCCATTAGAAGCCCTCTAAAATATGCAGGATTCCAATCTTGGCTAAATAGAGCCTGAAGCTTCCTAAGACATACTCCCTAAGCCATTCTCTCATTGGCAAATAACTGAAACACGCAGTTTTAACCCTTCCTCTGCTCTTCCCCCTGGAAGGCAGCCCCACTCATTCTGGGTAAGATCTCTTCTGTCCCTCCATTCAGGCCATCATCTAGCTCTTCTGTCTGCTGCTTTGCTCTCTGCTACTCTCCTCTCTGTCCGTCTCCCCATCCCTACTTATTACAGTTTAGACTAGGACCCAATCGTTATCCACTTAGACTATTGCAATAACCCCTCAGCTGATAGCCTCATCCTCAGATCCCCTAAATTTCTAACCTCTTGATACACTGCCACCAGAGTAACCAATGAAAAGCACATATACAGTATGATCCTGATAGCTTCTGCTCTCAGAAGACGCGATTCTCCATCTCTATCAGTGGGGATCATGAATGAAGCCATCAATCTGAGAGAAAGAAAACTTGACAAGTCTATCAGGAACTCCTTTTTATTCCAGTCTAAGTCCAAGCTTCTTCGTATGTCTCTCAGGGCCCTTTAAGACCTGGTCCCTGCGAATGCTACAGCTCCATCCCTTAACACTCTCCGTGGAATTTCATGCTCTTCTCATATTGAACTGGATGGACTCTCTGAATTCACCTGTCAATGTCCTGCCCTCATCATTTTCCCTCCACCTACATCATCTTTGCTTCTCACCTTCATGCACATAACTCTTACACGTCAACTATCTCAACTCAGAGGTTTCTGCTTTCTGAAGACATTTCTTGGGGCCTCAGCAGACTTAAGTGTCCTCTCATGTCTGCCTACAGTCTCTGTGACCCCTCTGCGCAGGTCCTTATGATAGTGCATTTCAGTTGTCTCTTGACTGGTCCAACTCCCTTGTCAGACAACAAACTTCTTGTGTTACTGTTCACTGTAGCCTTAGACTCAGCACATCCCTGATCTCTGAGTGTGACTCCTTGTATCTGTGGGAATAGGTGGGAGACCCTTGGTTTGGGAATCAGCAGGGGAGAATGCAGACATGTTCATATATGTCTGACGAACTGTGGTGAGGGACAACAGGCGACCTACAGGAGAGATCAAAGGGTCTCCTGGGAGAAAACTCAAACAGTAGGAGAGTCTCCAGCTATGAGAATTTTGTTTTATGCTATTGCTTGATGAGCTGATGGGCTTCCACTCCCCAAAAAACTCAGATAAGAGGTCAGGGGTGGCTGTTACGAGAGAAGGACTGCACTGGAAGGAGAACTGGGGGATGGAAAGTACTATGTGGTCCCCATGTCCTCTGAGGATAAAGGTTTTCCTGCTAGGTTATACTGCCCCTGCACATGCCACACACACAATCACAACCCTCTCTTATAGCTCATTCTTAGCCAGGTCTCCTAATCCCTCAAAACCCCATTTTCTTCGCTTCAGATGACCCGCACGGAGCCTAGGACAGAGTAAGCGCTCATTAAACAACATTACTGTTCTATTAGTATTATCTCCCTTGGAGGAGCCAGAGACATTAATTCTCCCATGATGAGATTCACTGTTTAACGTGCAACAGTGAAAGCAGGTGGTTAATGTGCACACACAGGTATGTCTGACCACTTGGTGTAGCTGTGGAGAAAGGAGAAGCGAGACCACAGCAGGGAAAGATTCTTTGCAGCAGTATAAGCTGAGACTGTTCCCTCCCCAGAAGGAGGCTGCTGCTGTCATAAAGTGTCTCTTTATCCAGGGCAGTAGAAAACTTAATCCCCATTGATCTCTTTGTGACAGGCTTTGGGAGAAGGCAGTGGTTGCTGCCGCTTCTGCTCTCACAGGACACAACTCCCCCTCTCTATCATTATGGGTTATAAATGGAGCCGTCAATCTGAGCGTGAATACTTGGCAAAGCTGTCAGCGGTTACACACTTAGCAAGCTCTGAGAACAAGAAATAGTGCGATGGAGATGCCAGAAATGGCATTCCATTTCCCCCTCAGCACTCTTGTCATTGTATTAGCCAATTAAAATGCAATTCCTGGCTGAAAGTGTGATTCTTGTCATCACTTTTCACATTTTAATCTATTTCACAGAAAATCTTCTTTAAAGTACCTTAAGGAATTTCATTATAAAAAATTATTTTTTTAAAAAAACTTAAGCCATGCTGTAGAGGGAGAAATAACACTACGCACCTTTCAGGCAATGAAAACAAAATCATTGCCCCCATTTTTATTTTCCAGTGGCACTTTGCTTTATTGCTTTGTTATTGTTTGGAGTCAGAAATACTAACTTTACTTAAAATGTAAGGCAACTTTTCTGTCTCTTCAGAAATACAAGGAAGAATTCCAAACAACTCAAGTGTAATATTCTAATGATTTTCTTATGGCTTGTTTGATTCAACCATCAAACAGTCAAAGGAGATTATAATTTTTAATTAAAGGGTCATGCAGTCCTTTGGTTAAAGTATAACTTTGCTCATATGAACTTAATCACTATAAATGCTGATTAGCATTTCCTGGTTTATTTATTAATGATAACATAAATGGTTGCTTTTATATATGAATACATAACATTATTTGAATGAGTTCCTACCGATAATCCATAAGTTCTACTTGAATGAAAACACAAAAGTCCATGCCCAGTGATATTATGTGACAGGAATAACAATAATACTGACAGTTCATATTTGGTGAACCTATATCGTACTCTGCCTTGTGCTATTACTTTGCATTTGTTACTTGTTTTTCGTTTATTTCTCACAGCAATCCTATCAGATGTGTAGTATGTATGATGGTTAACATTTTATAGATAAAAGAATGGCCTATAAAGTTTAAGAAACCTGCCAAAAATCACAAGCGAAAAGATTAAAGTGTACTGAGTGACTATGTAACGTGCTAGTCATTGTGTTAAGCATTTAACTACTTCCTGCCTGCTTCTCTCCATCCCTTCTTCCTCAATCCCTCATCCTCTCCTTTCCTCCCTCCCTACAACTAGATATTTATCAAGTGACTGCTACATGTCAGGCATGTTTTCTGGCACTGGAGGTTATTAGACTGATGAACAAGACAGGCAATGTTTTTGCTCTCATGATCTTTATTCTCTTATAGAGGGAGTCAGGTAGATGTTAAATTAATATCAATAAAGCAGATGGTAACACGTGCTGTGAAGCAAGATATAACAGAGTCATTGGGTGGCTACTTTGGGTGTATTAGACCTGGCTAGGCTTTCTAAAGCAGTGGCATTTGAATGACAGGAAGAAACCATTGTGGGATAGTCAGGGGGAAAGGAATTTCAGGCAGGGGAAGCCATGTTTAATCCTCTTAGTAAATCTATAAGAATTATTATTCCCAATGAAAAGAAAAATGGAGGCTCAAATATAGTGAAATAACCAGTCACAATCATGGAATCAGTATGCTGCCATGTTGGCCTCAATCAGAGAGGTGTCTAATTCTACTGTGTTGCTTTTGACATTTAATTGATTTGAGGGTCACACACGCACACACACACTACATATATAAAGTGTATACAGAAAGAGGCAAGGCACAGGGATTCAGTTGTGTGTGCGTGCTTGGGTGCCTATGTTTACTTGTATCTGTATCAGCTACCATCAGATGCTTAGTTCTGTGACACCATTATTAAAAACCTTAAAAACATTTTTCACCTCGCATATACCGAAACACTTGACCAGCCTTTAAAATCTGCTTCTTAGAGAAAACATCATGCATAGATAAAACTAAAACCTGTCAGTGTGGTTGGAGCTATTAATCAAATGAATAGGACTTGTAAAGGAACAGCAAGTTAGCAGTAAAAGAATTTATTTGCAAATATCTACCTCGAGTTTATAAGTAATAACTTATATTACAAGTGAAAAATAATGTAGTGCTAGATCACTTGCTTAAATAGTATTTGTTTCCTGAGAGAAAAATGTACAAATCCTTAGTAAGAGAAGAAGGAATTCACTTTTCTTTGATTAAAAACAAAGTAAAAGACCTTTGGTAAGCTCCTGGGGTTTAGGAAAGTATGGAAGTTTGGTCTTAAGTCATGGGGTATAAAATTAGGCAATTAAGAGCATTCTGGGTGGCCATTCTAGGATAAAATCATCACAATGGCATGGACAATGTATTGTATAAAGCAGTACTTATTTTGTTACATTTGTGATTTTTTTTAAAATTAGAAGATATTGTCTGCCTGCAGGAACAAGGCATTTTACGTGGAACTCTGCCTATTGTTTGGTCTTGCCCCGCAAAATCTTTCTCGTCCTTCTATTTCTCTTTCAACTTATACTAAAAATCTGTAAGAAGAGAAAAAAGCAAAGATGTGCTGGTTCTCCTTCGTGAAAGATTTTTTTTTTTTTTTTTTGTGGTATGCGGGCCTCTCACTGTTGTGGCCTCTTCCGACGCGGAGCACAGGCTCTGGACGCGCAGGCTCAGAGGCCATGGCTCACGGACCCAGCCGCTCCACTGCATGTGGGATCTTCCCGGACCAGGGCACGAACCCGTGTCCCCTGCAGGCAGACTCTCAACCACTGCGCCACCAGGGAAGCCCGAGGATTTTTTTTTTAATACACAGAAAAATTTTCCAAAAATTTCCTGATGGAATCCAATCAGATTTGTCATCCGCATTTAACATTTACACTTCTGAAGTTTGAGAAGATCAGAGTAGTGCATATATAGAAGCAAATACACCCCAAATGACCTGACTAGTTTGTTTTATTATGATAATAATAATTATGTATCTTTTGGAACAGTTTATGTTCGTAGCAAAATTGAAGGGAAAATATAGAGATATCCCGTGTGTCTCCTGTCCCCACAAACGCATAACGCCCCCCATTATCAACATCCCCCGCCAGAGTTTTGCTATAATTTTTGTTTTGGCCACTCCTGAGGCATGTGGGGTCTTAGTTCCCCAACCAGGGATCGAACCCACATCCCTTGCAGTGGAAGCACGAAGTCTTAACCACTGGACTGCCAGGTAAGTCCCATGTTATAACTGATGAAACTACACTGACACATCATAATCACCCAAAATCCATAGTGTTTACCTTATGCTTGACTCTTGGTTCTGTGCATTCCATGGCTTTGGACAAGTGTATAATGACATGTAACCACCAATACAGTATCACACAGAATAGTTTCACTGCCCTAAAAATTCTCTGTGTTCCAACTACTCATCCTTTATCCTCCCCACCTCGGCCCCTGGCGAGTTGTTTGTTTTAAGAATTAGCCAGTACTGCGCGGGGCAGTCCTTCTCCAATCAATAAGTTCCCAGATGCCAGAGCATGAAGAATACAGAAAATAAGAAAATATAGTAAAATATGTAATTTAGCAACAAAATAAAATGAAAGTGTATTGGTTTTCTATTGCTGTATATACCAAATTACCACAGACTTAGTGATTTAAAACAAGAAAAGTGTATTATTTCTCATGGCCATGGGTCAGGAGTCCAGGCACAGAGCAGTGGGCCATCTGCTCAAAGTCTCATTAGGCTGACATCAACCAATTAGCCAGGGCTGGAATCTCAGCTGAGCCCTGGGGTCTTCTTCCAAATTCACTGGTCGTTGACAGAATTAAGTTCTTTGCAGTTGTAGGACTGAAGTTCTCATTTTCTTGCTGGCTGTTGGTCTTTTTTCAGCACCTACAGGCCACCCTCAGGTCCTGGCTATGTGGACCCCTCAATGGGCAGTTCAAACATGGCTGTGTGCTTCTTCCAGTAGCGTGCCTCTCTCTGACTTTTGTCTCAGACCTCGAGAACTCACCTGATTATGTCAGGCCCACCCAAGACGATAGATTTTTTTGTTAACTCTACTCTTCAAGGACCTTAACTGCATCTGCAAAAATCCCCTTTATCATCTATGGTAACATAGTCACAGAAGTGATATCCTCTCAGATCCACAGGTTCTGTCCACAATCAAAAGAGGAGATTCTGCCAGGATGTGGGTCATCTTAGAATTTTACCTGCCATGGAAGAAAAGTACTCCTTTGGAGACAATGAAAGAAAAGCTGTCAGAAAGATTTTCTTCTTTTCATTTGGGATGTTTTCTGTATTTTAAATGGATTTATTGAAAACTGGAACCAGGTCGTCTATGGTTTCCCAGCAGAGGGGTGTGCATTCTCCCTCAGAAAGGTTGCCTGACTCCTATGACTCATTCTTGGGTCTAGTCCTAGGACCACCTCAATGCAAATATCCCAGAGGGTTGGTGAGGCTTTGTGCATATGAGCATCAAAATTCAGCAACAGCTGAAATGTTCTCCCATTAAGGGAGTTGGGTACTACTATGGACTGAATGTCTATGTCCCCCCGAAATTCATAGGTTGGAACCTAAATCTCCAATGTGATGGTATTTGGAGGTGGGGACTTTGGGAGGCAATTACATCATGAAAGTGGAATCCTTGTGAATGAGATTCATGCTTTATAAGAAGATAAGAGGAAGAGAGAGAGAGAGAATATGAATCTCAGCCACGTGAGGACACAGTGAGAACAGAACCAGGAAGCAGGACTTCACGAGACACTAGACCTCCCAGCACCTTGCTCTTGGACTTTTCAACATCCAGAAGTATGCGAAATAAATATTTTTTGTTTAAGCCACCCAGTCTGTGGTGTCCTGTTATAGCAACCTGAATGGACTAAGACAGGTACTGTTAATGGAACAGACATCAGACGGCACGTGGCAGATGACAAGGAAGATGCTGAGGGTCTGGGTAATGGGGGTGCTTTCTCCCTCTCTCTGGGGTTCCCAGACATGCATTTTCAAACTCCTTCAATTACCCAGACCCTGGGCTTTGATGGTCAGTCATCACAGATTTTCAGGCTGTCTGCTGCTAAGAATAGTTTAAAGGTGGTAGGAAAGGAAAGATGGGAGGAATGGGGAGTGTTCCGTACACGTTCACATTTATTGTGCAGAAGATTTAGAGCTTTAATCTTTCTCAGCTTTGCTTCCAGGACTCCAGGGCCTCACTGTGACTGTTGTATTCAAAGCATGAAATGTTATTTAAGGCCGTTTCTGAAATCTCCTATAAAAAATATTGAATGAGGTAGAGAAAAGCTGTGTTTACTTTTTCGACACGCCTGAATGTTCCTTCCCTAATGGCACTGTCCCCCTCACTCCATCCTTGAGCCCATCTGAGAGGCCATTTCATGACTAATCTCAAATAATCTGGGAAAAATAGGTCGATGCTGGACCCAATCCAGAGGTCTAGGAGGGTTGAATTCAATTCCAAAAGTTTTTGTTTTTGTTGTTATTTTGGTTCAGCTGTTATCAGACTAAACCAGCGGTTCTCAATCAGGGGCAATTTTACATTTTGGGTGTCACAGCTAGAGAGGCACTCCTGGCATTTGGTGGAGGCCAGGGATGCTGCTAACATCTTACAGTAGACAGGATGCCTCCCCCCCAACCCCAAGGCAAAGAATTCTCTAGTCCAAAATTTTAATAGTGTGGAGGTTGAGAAAGCTTGGATTAAACCAAACCCTTGGGCCTGCCAGTGCTGTGTCCCTTCCACCAAAGCAAGCTCATCTCGTGAGGCCAGGACATGGGGAGGCCGAGTTTCTAGAGCTGTGGTCACTTCTGCCCCTCCCCATTTTCCTCCCACAAAGAAGTGAGATGCCCCCTAATCCCTAGTGTCCTGTATCTGTGGGCCTGCCCCGTAGAAAACTCATGGTCCTGGATCTAGAAACCCAGCCTTTGTAGGAGCTCCAGGCAGGACCAGGATGCAGCTGAGCTGTGCACCAGGGGGTGCCGTTGCCCACTCTCACCCCTGGGTGCCCTGACCTCTATGGGGAGGTGGGAGGGACACATAGCCCAGGGCTTTAGTTGATTATCATCTTACTCAGGACTTCATTTTCTGTCACGCAGGTAAATCCTGAATAAATGGTATGTGCTCCTGATTTTTGCTTTCAGGAGAAAAGGTAAAGGTCAGTCAAATGAACTGATATAAAGGATTCTGTAAAAGGGGAGAAAATATCCTTCCAGGTTGTGACAGAGGCAAGTCAATACAGAAGACCTAAGCTTGAATCTAATGTGCTTGCAAACAACCCTATTTTGTACATTTGTGTTAAGTAAGTTCCAGAAAGAAATAAGAGAAGTAGAAAATATTTGAATTTGGGGGATGGGAGGAGGTTTTGGGTGCCAAACCCCAAGTCCCCAGTATCTCTGGTCACTCATATCTCTGGGTAAGGGCAGCTTAACGTGTTCCCCTTGCTCTGTGACCTTGGGTGTGGTATAGTGGCTTTGGAGCCAGACACACTGGGTATGACGACTTAACCTCTGTGTGTCCTTGGGCTTGTTACTTAACATTTCTGAGCCTTGGTTTCCTTAACTGTCAATTAAGATAATAATACTGCCTGTGCATAGGGTTGTTGAGAGAATGAAGTGAATAAATATTTGTAAGGTGCTTAGAACAACGTCTGGCCTTTAGCTAATGGTGCCTAAATGCCTGTTGACTAATTTTAAGATCTTTTTTTCAGCTGCAACGCCCTGTGAATCTATGACCCTTTTTTGTCGCTGACCTGGAGGCAGTGCCTTGTTCAGAACCAGCAGGTACAGCACCATGATAGCCACTCTGCTGGGCTTTGTAAGCAGCACACACCTTTAAGGGATTTTCTACAGCAAGAGAGAAACACGGAGGTCTTCAATTAAGCTAAGCTTCACCAGAAATTCAATTCACCGGACTCTGGTCCAACGGCATCATTCTCGCTGAGATCCTCCTTTGAGGCTTTCGCTATTCCCACTAGATGGGACGTCACTTTCTCGTGTTTCTGCTTCTCCCTGTTTCTCTTGGATATAGATCATGGCTCTTGTTTTGTTTTGGAGAGAAGACTGGTGCTGGAGAAGGTTCTAGAAGGAGTGTGGAGACTGAAATCTAACAGCCCCATTTAGCCCTGGGGAGGGGAGGGACTTGTTCAAGGTTGGGGCAGCCTGGAGCAGCACAAAAGCTCCCCTCCACTCCCAGGCCAGTTAAACTATGGACTGCACAGAAATGACAGGCTGAGAGGGACCAGCCACTGGCCTGCTCCCTTCCTGGTGAGGAAGAAAGTGGCCCTCTGGCAACCCCTGAGGACACTATGGGCAATGGGGGGAAATACATTCTCTTCACCTCCCCCATCGCATTCCCAACGCGGAGGTGCTGCCAGGAATGGGGGTGACAGGGTCCACCCTCCCAACCACACAAAACCTAGATTGACCAAGGTCCCTTAGAAATATTCAGCGCCTGGCCCTTCCTCCTATGTCTTCTGGTCTCGTAGCCTCCTCAGCTGGTGGGAGGACACAGGTGAGTGTCAAAGGGGGAGAATGATGGATGTCGCTTCTCCCTGCTGTCCTGGCACAGCTATTAACAATGTCCCTTCTACCCTCAAAGGTGCCCCAGTTTGGAGGATGAGTTATATGACCGACACTTAGCATCTCCTGGAATTCAGCAGCTGGGAGGCATATTTGTGTGTCTTGGGGGATGGACACTGGGGACATCAGTTGTGGCTCTGGGCCCCCTGCCCCTGTTTCCCTGACCAGTGCTGGCACAGCCAGCAGTGGGCACACACTCGGCAGGTACAGTGGGCTACCCCAGAGCTGGCATTGCAGTTCAGGGAGTAATGGCCAAGCCTTCACGTGAAGCAGAGAAAGGCACTTGGGTTCTGCTTCCAGGCAGACGTGGGGAAGAATCCTGATAGATCTTTGCAGTGTTTGGAGGAAGACTAGGGATAAGGTAAACAACATGCCTTACCGATTCCATTGCTCAGCACGGTAGTAGATTTACTACATGGCAGCCTGGATTAATACCCTCGCACCATTAATACCATTATACCATTAATATCATTGCATTGCAAGTACCATGGCTGAATCTGGCTAAACTTTGAGATTTTGGCGGAACTTCAGGGCGTCCCTCTATGGGGAGTCACATAAACCAGTGCCTACAGTCTTCTGTCTAGCAAGAGGGGGGCTTCAACGGACTCTTGGTGTGGTCTCTACCCAGTGGGACATCTCAGTGCATGGGTGTAAAGCAAACACCTCCTCCCAAAGGCTCACTTACACCTCTTGCTTTCATGGGACCCAGGAGACTCTATAGGGTGAAAGGCTTTAAGCACCTTTTACTTTTTGGATTTACCTGTCTGAGGGATGGCCAATGCTCACAACAACCCACTGCAGGAGGGACAAACAGGGGTGGAGGGAGGGTTTGAGACAGAGCGACCCAGGAAGGAGGGAGGAACCAGACGAGCTTCCCCAAACCCAGCGCCGAGCCCTAAGAACTGGAACCAAGTGATGGTTTTTCCCAGCCAGATCTAAAGTAGCACTGTCCTCAGTTATAAGAAATTAACAGGTATTCTTGTTAAAGGCTTACCTTTACCTACCTCCACAGCTAGACCCAGGCTCCATCAGGGCGACACCTTGTCGTTTTCATCGCACAGCCTCCCTCACCTAGTGCCATGCCTGGTACCCAGCAGGCAGTGATGAGCCCTGTGGGGTACCTGGGTAGACCCTGCATGTGGGGTGGGACTGAGCCCTGTCCTCCTGCCTCCTGGCTGGGTGTGTGGGCTCCAGGAGAGTGGCTGTGGGGAAAGAGTTCAAAGGACAGGGTCCCACTGGGCAGACGTAACTCAAAAGGCATGTGTAGGGCTGGGACAGCATGGGGGGTGAGGAGAGAGGTATGCTCCCAGACTGCTGGTCTCAGATGGCCCAGGGCAGGAGCTGCCCTTTGGGAGCCGTCAGCTCTGTGTAACCAAATCTGTCTCGACCAGCTGCAGTGACAGCAAGGACTGGAGGTGACCAGGAATATCAGAGTTGTGGATTCTGGAAAAGGATGGGCTTTCCTCTAAGCAGGCTTCAAGGTGTACCTATTAATAGAATACATAATGTGTATTAACGTAATATGCAGAGTGTTAACCATGTAATACGGAGGGTGTCAATAGTGTAATATGCAACGTGTATCATTGAGATATGGAATGTGTGTTAGCATAACGTGTAATGTGTTATTAATACAATGCACAATGTGCTTTCATGTAATGTGAAATGTATTAATCCTGTAATAGGTAATGGATTATCAGTGGAACGTGTGATGTGTATTAATGTAACGTGTAGTATCTATTAATATGATATGCAATGCATACTAATGTACTGTGCAATGCAAATACTGGAATAGGTAGCCTGTGTTAGTGTGATGTGCAAAGTATAATAATATAATACATAATGTGCGTTGATGTCATATGGAATGGGTTACTCATGGGATGGGGAATGTAAGTTGGATGCAGTTAGAATGACTGTGAGGACATGGTGCCCAGATGGCCTGTCCTGACACAGGTCTTTTCTTCTCAGAGGCTGGCTGGTAACACAGCGACAGGTACAAGGTCTCAGGGAAAGACCTAGGCTTTCCGTAGCCAAAGGGAAAGTCCACAGGAAATGAGACAGAGCCAACCACGCACGTGTGTGTACACACACACACACACACACACACACACACACACACACACACCACTGTATTTTCAAGGAACAATAACTTGTAACTTTGCTCTCTAACTCTTTGATACAAATTAAAGGCTTTCAAAATAATGAATACTTCAAAGGACCTTTCAAAAGAATAGAGCTTCCAGCTGTCTTCTGAGAGCAAAGGGAGCATATAAATAGATAGATGGATGAGAAATTGACAGATGATGATAGATAGATAGATAGATGATGGATAGATTTTACTAATTGTGTGTCTGTTATACACATGTGTGATCTTATGCTTTCTCTTCATCAAGGTTCTCATCATCAGAACCTCAGCACTACTGATACTTTGGGGTGGATAATTCTTTAATGTGTGGCTGTGCTGTGCATTGTAGGGTATTTAGCAACATCTCTGATCTCTACTCACTAGATGCCAATAGTGCCTCTCCAGTTGTGACAACCAAAAGTGTCTAGAGAGTGCCAGTTGATGCTAACTAAATGCAAAATCATGGCCAGTTGAGAAGCCTTGCTCTGCCATCTCAGGAAGAGCATGGCAACGTGTTTAGGGGCACAGAGTCCAGAGCTAGATGGCCTTGGTTCAAATCCTGACTCACCATGTAGTAGCTCGTGACCTCAGGCAAAGTGACCTTTCCGCGCCTCCACACACCCATCTGTAAAACAGGGAAATGGGGATGACAACATTAGCACCAGCACAGGGTCTTTGTCCTGAGAACCAGGTGAGCTAAGATGCATTAAGCATTTGCTACAGACTCTGGAACAAAGTAAGAGCCCAGCTCTTGTTATTCTAAATCCCCAAAGAAATAGAATGGCAATGTGAGGAAAGGGTGTTCCGTATCCATAAACCATAAAGAACATGAGAATGAGAAAATCTGGACATGTATCTTGATTCTTAGCCAGGAACCCCTTGTGACTGTAATCTGTTGGGGTTCACATGAAATAACATCTTCATTGAATTAGAATTGGATTGATGAAAACACAAAGTATTTCCATAACAAGAAGGTATCTAACAGATGGGTGTGTAGTGCTTGGCAAAAGGCAGATTAGATTTATGTTTAATCTTTTCATCATTTTTCACAATTATTGGAGTGAGTTTTCTTTCAGGGTCTATCTTTAGCCAGAACTCCCAGTTCCCGCTGGCTAAGGGTCTCCATCACCCTCTGCTGGAGCCTGTGAAACAGTCTAACAGTGAAAGAAACCATCCTCAGCCACAGGATGGCTTCACCATTTCGTTTTTGTGGGAAAATTGGAAAATCCTAATCATGTAAGGTCATGGGTTCAGTTTCAGGATCACAACTTTCTTCTTCTAATCATTTCACACTCCTGATTTTGCAAAGGACACACTCAGTATTTGGTGGACCTCAGAGACAAGGAAAGTATCCACATACCTGCCAGGGTGACCAGAGAGTCACAGAACCCTGGCCTCTGTGAGATGCCTAGGGATACCCTTGGTGCTGATGTAATGTCCACCCCAGCGAGGGCCTGAAGAGCAGAAAGATGCCCTGAGGCTGCCTTGCCTTTAGAGAGAGGAGGTGACACAAGTGCAAAGGATTGCTTTCCCTCCGTGGAGCCTTTACTTTTCCGGGGGTACAAGATTCCAACTCTAATGATAGGAGCAAGTGGGATATTGCAGGCTTTGTGCATGTGTGTGTTCACGTCTGTGTGTGTGTGTGTCTCTGTGTGTGTGATTTTTTAAAAATCCAGGTTCCCCAATTAGTTGGTAAGAAGTTTGACTTTTCCTCGAATATACAATTCCTGGGAAGGATGAGTTGCTTACAGAAAGTCAATGTCACCATCTGGACTCCAGCTGACTTGGCAAACGAAACATGTAAAGAACGCTGGTCTTTAATACAATCGATCGCTTTTGGCAAGCAGATGAAAATGAATTTAAAGGAGCCAAATTTTATAATTGTCGGTAAATCTGGTGATGATCAGCTTTGAAACCTTTGTGGTCCTTTTTTCTTTCCATGGATCACCATTTGTTATATTCTGCTTCCCATGTTTTTGGAAACATAACCAGATGGAAACCAGGCGGCAGCCATCAGGCAGGTGAGAAACAGATGGTCCAAGAGGGAAAGAAACCAGAAAGCCAGCAGGCAAGGGGCTGGTGTGCCAAGCAGCCTGCCCGGGTCAGGTCTCAGGACCAGGCGGGCTCCAGAGACTGTCCCAGCACTTTGCCCCTGTTGCTGTTATCAAGCACAGGGCACAGGTCACCTTTAGGTAAGGACAATAGTGACAGAGTGAGGGGAAGGGGGGCCTGCAGGGTGGATCAGACCTTCCAGCTGCCAACCTGGCTTACGGGTGAATAAAGGTGACTATTCCTGGCCTTCTGAGACCTTTGAACCTGTGAGACACTCTTTTGTATTCCCTTTCCATGTGAATTTAGTGTCTATCTATTGTCTTTTGTCCATTCTATAATACAAGCAGAAATAGGTCCTCTGTATCCCCACCCGTTTCCCACTTGCAAATCCCTTGACAGTAAATCTAGACGTTCATGCAGCCACAGCAAAGCAGAAATCAAACTGGTAATTCACGCTTCTCTGTGTCAGAAGATTCTCATGACCCCTCCTCCAAAGGAGAACACACAGCCCAGACCCCATGCAGCTTGAGCAAACTGCTCCACTCTGGGTGGGTCCTCAACAAAGGATCTGGATGTGACCTCATTACTTATCAATAACCCATCAGGAAGAATTGGCTCTGATCAAACAGAATTAGGACATTGCCTCTCTGGAAAAACTATTTCTGAAATGCAAGACAAAACCTCAATTCTTCCTGCTCTGCCAGGTTTCCTTTCCTCTTTATCCAGGAGCCAGACATTTGGGGATTTGAACAGACCAGCACATAAATCATCTCATCTCACCCCAATCAATTGTTTTTCTTCCTGTCATTTCCTTCTGCCTTTGGTGGGTCAAAGGATGCTTTCAGATTTTCAACCACCAAGGGATAGCAGGATTTTCAGCTTAGACGGCGCTGCTGGTGAGGCAAAGGCAGAAGCCAAGAAAGGAAGGAGAGGAAAAATAGAATCAGATCCAAGACATAAGGAAAAGGGAGGAAGAAGGGGACATGGGGGTACCAAGGGCAACTATGGAGTCACAGACAAAGGGTGTTGCTCCTAATACCTTCTGTTTGTAGGGTGCAGGCTTGAACTCTGAAAATCTTTGTCCAAATACCAGTTCTGCTACTTCTTAATCAAGGGATCTTTACTGAGTTACTTGGTCTCTCTAGGTCTCAGATTTGGCCACACAGCATTATTAGGATGAGAGGAGCAGGGTATGTTACAAATGACCCAAGAATGTGGCAGGCACACAATGCCTGTCGAACTTGCAGTTAACTGCTATTGCAGTAACCACACTGTGTGAAGTCCATCATAGGTTGTCATTATTACCATGTTGTGAACTGGCACCTAAACCAGGGGGGGAATGAAATTGGCTAATATATTCTCTTATGCCTAAAAACAACTCTAATTTTTAACATTCTGAGAACAGTGCTTTAAGTTGTAGGTTTTTGTTTCATTTATCATTTTTAAACTATAGCCAAACTGAGACAATGAAATTGTCCTGAAAGAATAGATCCTCAAATTGTTAAGTAAAAAGAAGGAGGAAGAGGGTGAGAGAGAAGAGAAGGAGAAAGAAAAGGAAGAGGAGGAAGAGGAGGAAGAAGAAGAAGAGGAAGAAGAAGAAGAAGAAGAAGAAGAAGAAGAAGAAGAGGAAGAAGAAGAAGAAGAAGAAGAAGAAGAAGAAGAAGAAGAAGAAGAAGAAGAAGAAGAAGAAGAAGAAGAAGGAGGAGGAGGAGGAGGAGGAGGAGGAGGAGGAGGAGGAGGAGGAGGAGGAGGAGGAGGAGGAGGAGGATGGGAGGGGTAAGGAGAAAGGGGAAAGGGGAAGGGGAAAGGGAAGGAGAAAGGGGCAAGGGTCAGAGTGCCTATGAGCACACAGTTAAATCCTGAGATTAAAACAGATCCTGACGGGATCCCTGAGGAACTGGTGTTCTCTGGTCACATGTGCAGAATCGCTGGATGAAAAACTGTGCAGAGAGGTAACACCTCTCATTTGTAATCCAGTTTACAGTGCACAGAAAGTTGTCACCTCTGGTAAGTTTATTTCCTCTTCCTCCCCATCCTATGAAGGAGGTTTCATGACCCTGAAGCCTCCTATTTTACAGATAAAGAAATTGAAGCCCAAATGTTTAAGGAACTGGTCAAGATCACTAATGAGTAAGGAAGCTAAGGCTAAGGCCCCCCCATCTCCTAACAATTTTTTCTTTTAAAAGAGCACACACAGGTTAAAACAAAGTGCCAGAAAAGCCTCCATTCCCAAGAGGTCCACTTTCTCTTCCACTCATTAATCCAGAACACATTTGTTCTTGGACGTTAGGAGACTGGGTCAGGCTCAGCTTCCAGACATCATAGAAGTTGACTCAGTTCGTCAATGAGAAATGCCTATTGGGCATTAGTTGACAAACAAGACTCAGATTCATCACTCAAAGTCTTATTTAATTGACTTCTTCAAGCTTACAATTTAGCAAAAATAATATTTTAAAAACATGAACATTTGGGTAGTACATGGAAGAGTTACTCAAGAAATACATATTTTGTTCTGTTAAATTACCTATGCCAATTTCACAATTTGTATGGAAACACAAAAGACCCCGAATAGCCAAAGCAATCTTGAGAAAGAAAAATGGAGCTGGAGGAATCAGGCTCCCAGACTTCAGACTATACTACAAAGCTGCAGTAATCAAGACAGTATGGTACTGGCACAAAAACAGAAATATAGATCAATGAAACAGGATAGAAAGCCCAGAGATAAACCCATGCACATATGGTCACCTTATTTTTGATAAAGGAGGCAAGAACATACAATGGAGAAAAGACAGACACTTCAATAAGTGGTGCTGGGAAAACTGGACAGCTACATGTAAAAGAATGAAATTAGAACACTTCCTAACACCATACACAAAAATAAACTCCAAATGGATTAAAGATCTAACTGTAAGGCCAGGCACTATCAAACTCTTAGAGGAAAACATAGGCAGAACTCTCTATGACATACATCACAGCAAGATCCTTTTTGACCCACCTCCTAGAGAAATGGAAATAAAAACAAAAATAAACAAATGGGGGCTTCCCTGGTGGCGCAGTGGTTGGGAGTCCGCCTGCTGATGCAGGGGACACGGGTTCGTGCCCCGGTTCTGGAAGATCCCACATGCTGTGGAGCGGCTGGGCCCGTGAGCCATGGCCTCTGAGCCTGCGCGTCCGGAGCCTGTGCTCCGCAACGGGAGAGGCCACAACAGTGAGAGGCCCACGTAATGCAAAAAAAAAATAAAAAATAAAAAAAATAAAGAAATGGGACCTAATGAAACTTAAAAGCTTTTACACAGCAAAGGAAACCATAAACAAGATAAAAAGACAACCCTCAGAATGGGAGAAAATATTTGCAAACGAAGCAACTGAAAAAGGGTTAATCTCCATAATTTACAAGTAGTTCATGCAGCTCAATAACAACAACAACAACAAAACAACCCAATCCCAAAATGGGCAGACCTAAATAGACATTTCTCCAAAGAAGATATTCAGATCACCAACAAACACATGAAAGGATGCGCAACATCATTAATCATTAGAGAAATGCAAATCAAAACTACAATGAGGTATCACCTCACACCAGTCAGAATGGCCATCATCAAAAAATCTACAAACAATAAACACTGGAGAGGGTGTGGAGAAAAGGGAACCCTCTTGCACTGTTGGTGGGAATGTAAATTGATAGAGCCTCTATGGAGAACAGTATGGAGGTTCCTTAAAAAACTAAAAATAAAACTACCATATGACCCAGCAATCCCACTACTGGGCATATACCCTGAGAAAACCATAATTCAAAAAGAATCATGTACCACAGTGTTCATTTCAGCTCTATTTACAATAGCCAGGAGATGGAAGCAACCTAAGTGTCCATTGACAGATGAATGGATAAAGAAGATGGAGATATATACAATGGAATATATACAATGGAATATTACTCAGCTATAAAAAGAAATGAAATTGAGTTATTTGTAGTGAGGTGGATGGACCTAGAGTCTGTCATACAGAATGAAGTCAGTCAGAAAGAGAAAAACAAATACCGTGTGCTAGCACATATTATGGAATCTAAAAAAAAAAATGGTTCTGAAGAACCTAGGGGCAGGACAGGAATAAAGATGCAGACGTAGAAAATGGACTTGAGGACACGGGGAGTGGGAAGGGTAAGCTGGGACAAAGTGAGAGAGTGGCATGGACATATACACACTACTAATTGTAAAATCGATAGCTCGTGGGAAGCAGTTGCATAGCACAAGGAGATCAGCTCCGTGCTCTGTGGCCATCTAGAGGGGTGGGATAGGGAGGGTGGGAGGGAGACGCAAGAGGGAGGAGATATGGGAACATATGCATATGTAAGGCTGATTCACTTTGTTATAAGGCAGAAAGTAACACACCATTGTAGAGCAATTATACTCCAATAAAGATGCTAAAAAAAATTACCTACACCACGTATGTCAAGAACTGGTTGCAGTTACTTACATTATTTGCGGGGCAAATTATTTTTACCTGTGAGGAGGAGATTCACCGCGAGGGTGCGTTCTTTAGCGTTTGCTCACAATTTCGTTAGATCTGTTATTGATTTCTTCTCCATAAAAACTAAATTTGAGGGCTTCCCTGGTGGCGCAGTGGTTGGGAGTCCGCCTGCCGATGCAGGGGACACGGGTTCGTGCCCCGGTCCTGGAAGATCCCACATGCCGCAGAGCGGCTGGGCCCGTGAGCCATGGCCGCTGAGCCTGTGCGTCCGCAGCCTGTGCTCCGCAACGGGAGAGGTCACAGCAGTGAGAGGCCTGCGTACCGCAAAAAAAAAAAAACCAACCAAACAAAAAAAAAAACAACTAAATTTGAGCATTGGGTGGATGCAGTAAAAGAGATTTTCTCATACGTACAGCTTCAGAGGAAGATACAGAATGTACCAATTCTCCAGGGTGTTTGGGGATGGTTGGCTTTTCTGTTTTTGCTGACAGGTGGGAAGTATGGCCATTGAAACACACCCAGGTTGCCTGACTTCTTGGAAATCAGAGAATGTGGCTAAAGGGAAGATGAGCTGAATCCAAGGTTCATCTAAAAGTGTCTTCCAGAAGCAGAAACAGACACAGGATGTATGAAAACCAATTTCCAATGAGACGCTCCATTTCCATCTCCTTATAATTGGAATGATCTTGATGTAGCCTATCAGCACTCACTTTGTGTTTCAGTGGAGTTTCCTTGGAGAGCAGCACGAGGCACCGTATCCTCTGTGCCCTGTGTCTTTGCTCACTGGATGCTGCAGAGGGGTTCCATGGCACTCCCGCTTCTCCCACCCCACACCCCCTCTGGCTCCTTGGAACTGTTGCCTCTCGTAGTTGAGACACCTCCTTTCACAACCACAGCCCTGGATGCCAGTCTGCAGCTCAGAGCCCTTCAGCATACAAACTGGAGAGTCACAAATCAAAGGAATCCACTCTGGCAGTGGCTGGACTGCAGGTATGATTCTGGGGCATGAAGAATCTCAGGGTGAACAGTTCCGATCGTTGGCGGCTTTGCTGTTGGATTGGACTTTTCATAGCAGTAAGAGCATTCAAAGATTCCTCCAGAAGGTGGAAACTTGCTGGGGCAAAAGTCCTAGGGAGACACCCTTAAAGGTATTCCCTTAAATGTCAGTGAGTGAGACTTATTATAACCTCCTAGTGCAGTGGCTCTTAAATTTTAGGGCTATAAAGTCACCTATGGATTTGTTGCATATTCCTGGGCTGTAAGTCAAGAGAGTCTAATTTGGAAGCTCTGAGGCTATTGGAAGAGGTTTGAGCAACGCCTAAGAAAGCCTACAGACTCCTTTACCCAGCAGTGCTGGGGAGCATCAGTTTTTCCCCTCTGAGAAACAACTATCATATCTCAGCCATGTTTTGTGTCCTGACCTAGGCAGGTATATTTGCTGTACCTCTCCCTGTCCCCCCACTTGCTGTGGATTCCAGAAGTCCATTGCATCTCATATTTCCCAGGATTTAGTTACCTTCAAATGCAATGAGGGGTTAATTCTGATAAGGAAAACTCTATGGCTTCCTAGATATCTCAGGAACGTTACACTAACGATGTCCACTTATGAGCCAGGTTTAATGGGCTAAGAAAACACATGGCTTCAGTTTGAAAGGTCTAACATTAACTTGGTTCGCTCAAAAAGTCTGAAACACTTTAACGTAAAGATCCTTCTTTCATCCACATATCTCTTCCATACACTAAGAAGATTGTCTATTTCAGTTGGAGTATAACTATAGAAAAAGAAGGAGTGAAAGTAAAAGGGGCTGATTATTATTATTTTTAATTGTATGTCCACAATAGCCGGGCATGGAAGGGATCTAAGAAAACTCTTCAAATAACATGAAAGTGTTACCACCTTCCCCAGCAGGTATAGTTGGCACCTTTCTGTATCAACCACACCCAAACTTTGTTCCAAGAGAAAACAATTAATTAAATGAGATTCATTGGAGGGCAATGGACTGAGCCTTCTAAATTCAACCCTTTCTTTTCCATGTAATTGGTGCCCCCTAGTGGCTGAAAAGACTGTCCCTCATTCAGGAGGTGGATGGTCTCAGAAACAGATCCAATCAACTCTGTCCCTGGAGTTCAGGTTTTCCAGCTGTGCCCTCCATTGCTTGTGAGACCACCAGGGACTGAGGACCGAGATTGGGAGTGGAAGAAACTTCACGGATTTGTCATACAGTGTGCTAAGCACTTCCCATGGATTGTCTCATTAAATCCTTACAAATCAAGGAGAGTTACCATTAGTTCCCTGGCTCTACCGTTGGGTACTGGAAGCAGTGAGGTCATGTGACTAAAGTCACTATACCGGTAACTGGCAAAGCCAGGATTCAAAGCAAGCTTGACTTGATCCCAGCACTCATGCCTTTTCCCAGTGCATGGTAAAACACCCAGAAGGGGAGAGACAGGAGTGGGGTACCCGCTGCTCTCAGAGCATCTCAGGAAGAGAGAAAGGCTGCACCTCCTGAGCCTCTGAAGGTGCCTCTTTGCCACATTAGCCTGGGATGCAGGGTGTTCCCCTTTTGCCAAAGGTTCCTGATGCTCTTTCCACCCCCTTTCTGAAAAGAACTCCACGTACCCGAGTGTACAGTGGAGAACACTTGGGACTTGGCTTCCCTCATAATCCATATTCTGGCAGCATTTTATCTTCAACAACTACTGACTTGATAATCAGGGCAGTTTGCTCCTCCATCTAGAAACAAAAAATCCACCCTTAAAGAGATCGTTTGTTTTCCTCTTCCCACACTGCTGGTCACATATACTAAGTTATTCCTCAGACCCTTACAGTAACCCATTTGGTGGTCTATATACATGGACATTGGTGGTCTAATACATGGAAACTGATTTCACACTGCAACAAATGCCAAGTCTATCTTGTGGGTGGTGGAGGTCACGTTTTGTTGGACTAGAATGGTTAGTTTATAATTAGGGTGCATTGAGATTCTGATAGGATCCTTCACTCAATCCATCTTGACAGAAGGGTGAGGACCAAGATGTTTCATTCAATAGAGCGTAGAAACTGGAGAATAAGTAGCTGGAGAGGCTGAAACAGTAAGAACTAAGTCCAAATGCCAAAACAGCCTGTGTAAAACCCCGGGGTTTGCCCCTGAGTCATCATAAATCTATTTCCATAAGTAACTTCATTTTCAGAGGGAAAATGCTGGAAAGTGAGCCAGAGTCACTATATGTTGATGAAACAGGCGTATTTGAAGCTGAGGACATCTTGGTACTTGTTGAGCTAAGCTCTGCCTTGGAGAATGCCAAGAAAAGCTGGCTGAATCCATCTACTTAGGGGTGGGTGGAGGCCATGTAGGCATCACCTGCCAGAGAGTCCCCGGGAGCAACCCCAGGATACAGGGGCCTCAGGAAGCTACAGAGGATCACACATATGGTGGAGCTGCTGCTCCTTTCAGCAGCACAAAGCATCACTCTGCAGTAGGTGAACTGTCTAGAAAGATGACAGCCTCTCAACACAGACCCACCTGCTTGAAAAACAGTGCCTTGGCTTCAAAGGTGGCCAAAGCCAAGCAGGGGCTTAATGCTAATGTCTACTGTGCACTTCAGAGCAAGGAAAACCTGCACGTGAAAAATCTGTCTTTCATTCAGTTACATTTGTTGAGGGTCCCGTAGCTGTTGGGCATTTAGAGGAGGCAAAACCCATCCCGCACACAGTGCAACCCAGGCTAAGAATCCCAAACTGGAGGAGATCTCACTGATTGACCAGCCAAGCCAAACTCCGTACATGCTACTAAACCACAAATAGAACCAGTATTAAAAACAAAACAAAGTATTAACAACGATGATAGTCAACAACAACCGCAGTGGATTGATCGACGGGAGAGAACCAAAACTCAAAGCCTGTATTTTCTATACCATTGAATATGGAATAAAATTGCAACATCAAAACCTTCCGAGAACTGAGTGGGGCAGCAGTGTGAGCTCACTTGGAATAAGGGCCTGGCGTGCAGAAGCTCAGCATACTATGCCCTCAAGATCCACCAGTTCAGTAAGACAGCAATGGAGCACAGTAGCTGATTATCCACCAGAATCTAAACTGTGTTCATTGCAGAGGACCAGCCTTTCGTTTTAAGTTAACAGAATTACCCTTAAGGAGCTCGGTGCCCTGGGGACTTAAAGGCTTCAGTTTGCTTTAATGCTTTTTAACAAGATGTGTGTGTGTGTGTGTGTGTGTGTGTGTGTGTTCATTTTCTGGGTGAGATTATCCTATGTCCTCTGAAGCATTTTCCATCTCCTTTCTCTGAGCCTGCTTCTGTATTTCTCTGGATTGCCAGCAACCCACCACCCCTTCATCATTTGTTTCCCGAAAAACCCTATCCTCCAAGAAGCCTAAAGAGTTATGATTGCTTCACTACACAAAATGCCACAGGTGGAAGAGTCATTCTTCACTATTTTACAGAAAACCAGAAAGGAAGAACATCAATTATCTCCCTGTTGAGCTCTGTGATGTGCTGTATGACCGTAGTTTTTTTTTAAAGTCACTGCTTGTTCAGTCACACAGAGGGATGTTACCACATACCATGAAGGGCTGATGAATCAGGAGCATGAGTCTCTCGGGGGTTCCCTGGATGACAGGAAATGGAATCAAAGGGTATTATACCGCATTGGTGAAGGGTCACCAGAGAACAAGGTCATCATGCTGACACTATCTGTGAAGTTCTGACAGGAATACTTAAGCCATTCCTTTAAACTTACCTGGTCTTAATTTCTACATTCTTAACACTAGGAGTGTTTTCCAAGAATATCTCCCTACGCCAATGCCTGAGTTTTCTTAAGAGCACGGAGAGCAGAGCTTTTTCTGGAAACTCAGAAGAGAGAGATTGTCAGTACATAGCTGCAAAAATCATTGTGATTTCTTAAAGCCTGTTTTGGTAGGCAGTATTGCCAAGACTGTCTTTGTTTCAATAAGATGATGCAAATCAGATGCAGAATTATTAAACTTTTGAAAGTGTCTAGCACACATGAAAGATATTTGTGTAATGAGGTATGATAAGAATTTTTATTGATGGAAGCTTTGCAATTAAGTATGTGTTCACTCTTATGGAAACAAGTGAAAACAAACAGTAAAAGTAGCTTTAAAGGAATTGCCACAGCATGACCTGGATGGACACATAGTGGACTGGTACTGTAGGTCTTGGCATGGACAGTTGCATTATTCCAGAAGAACTTCCTTCATTTCCAAGGCTTACAACATTGCTTTAGAGCAAATAACTCATAGATCCACTGACATGGGCAAAATAGGTCATTTTTATCACCCTATTCAAGAATCTGCCATTTATTACCCATTAAGTGGATTCTTATTACCCACTGGGTGAAAGACAAGACCCTCACTCAGGGCCCCCCAACTATAGCCCTTCTGCTCCAGCTATCCCACTTCTTTTGATATTTCCACCATACTTTGCTGATTCCTCATTCCGCATTATTAGTAAGCCATACATCCCTGAAAAATTCACCTGTCTCTTCTCCAAAAATTCATGCCCTTAACTTTCTTTAAGACCTTATAGGAAAGAGGTTTCCAAAAGTGTTCCCCTACCTTTCCCCCTTATAATTTTACAATTCATTCTTTATTCGCTGCCTCCACCACTTAAACAGAAAATAATTAATAAAATAAAATATTGATCTTATTTACATTTTATTGGAAATTGCTCCTCAATTTTGTTGATGTATGTATTTCTTTGAAAGCAAACTCTATGTCTTCCTTAAAAAAAAATTACAGTGTCAAGTATAATCTGGAATCAGAATAGAGAACCCTATCTTGTTGATCATGACCTGCCAATCAATTTGAGTCTTGACTGTTCCATTCTCAAGTTGACTGTCATGATCGTGCTTTATGCTCATCAACACAAAAGGCTGCTTTAATATTGCCTTTCTTTAAAAATGCCTTGCCTAGACTCTACATCACCTGCAATTGCTACTCTATGTCTCTGCTATCTTTATATTACTTCACAACTACTCCAAAGAGTTGAGTAAATTTACTGTACTATCTCACTGTATGTTCTCTCTCCAGCCTATTTCATTTAGGATTTTGGAAACTACTCTGGTTAAGATCACCTACAACTGCCATCTGACAAAATCCAGTGTTAAATTCTCATACTCCATCTTATTAAAAGTCGTATCAGTGTTTCACACTGATTATCATTCTCTCCTCTTTCACTTGACTGTCAGCAAACCACATCTCTAGATTGTTTTCTCGTGTTCTCAGTTTCATTGACTGTTATCTGCTCCTCTTCCTGACCTCTAAACATTCTCCTAGTTTTGACTGGATTACTTAAGCCATTTAAGTTAACTTCAGGTCCCAACTTAACCTTCTTTATCTTAGAACATTTCTCAATTGCCACCATATCCCAGTTTCCTAAAAGCATATAGGACCGTGTTCTTGGACCTCTTCTCAATCTACTTATTCCCTAGGTAATATTCTCCAGTTGCACTCCTTCAGTTACCATTTGTATGTTTGTGGCTCCCCAATTTATATTTCTCTCCTTACCTTTCCCCTGAATTCTAGACCTGTGTATCCAACTGCCTACTTGAGACTTCCAACTTGGATGTGTTTGTGTCCACAGGAAAACTTATGACCAAACAATCTGAAAATGTTTTATTATTCCCCCTCCCCCCAGCCTATAAGGACCAGTTCTTCCCCTCTTTCATGTGCTGTATGCTTCTTTTTGACAATCAGCTGAAAGGCTGGGAATTTTATCTTCCAGGCTCATTTGCCTTTCAGCTTCCAGTTACAGCTGTGTTCTGCTAATGAAATGCTCTAGTGTGAGATTTTGAAGGTAGAGGAGAAACAGAATATATTCTTCTCCCCTGTGCACTGATGTTGGACATGGGAGCTCTGGCAGACAAGTTTTTTCAGTGGCCTCTGGGTTTTCCATTGAGATAATTCCACTCAGGGCTGTGAGGCAGCTTCAACCATCACCATCAGTTTCTTAGTTTCCTGTAGTTTCCTAATCTCTGGGTGGAAGCAACAATTCCTAAATTCACTGGACCAAACAGTGGTGGCAGAACTGAATACTACTAGTCACCTCCCCTAACTTGTGTTTCCTCAGCTCTTCCAAGGTTTCTATAAGCACTCAATTCCCTATCTTAAATCTCTTTCTGCTTAAAACACCTGGAGTGGTTTCTGTTTTTTTGTATGAACCCGCACTGATATAGTTATCCATCTTCTCAGCTAATAGCACCAACATTTACCCAGTTGCAAAGAACAAAAATTTAGGAGTCATTCTGACTCCTCATTTTTGTTCTTTGCATCCCACATTTAATCCAGCAAAGCGTCAGGCTGGATTTTCTTCCAAAATATATGCTGAATCCCACTTTCACAACCAAAGGATTCTCATTTCAATTATAGGATCCATTTTTCAAATTTCTTTGGGATTATCTATGTTCTCCACCAGAATGTTCACAAGATAGCTTGGTCAGCTAGTTCACCAATGTGTCCCATTGCTTAAAATTATATCTAGCACAGAGTAGGCATTCCATAAAAATCGATTGAATACATAACTGGATTGCATTCTCCTCTCTTCAGAGACAACAAGCCTTCCAAGAGACACAATTAATGATTTTCTCAGCATATTCTCTCCCTTAGCTAGCCACACTCATCAGACCCTGAGGAAGTTACAAGGAAAATTTAAAAATGGCAAGATTGTCAAGGACACAGACCACTTACCTAAATATACCTAAACTCTTAATGGGGATTCAGCTGAAAATAAAGAAAAGCTATTTTAAATGTCCTTGAGTAGCATTTTCTCTGTGCACATGTTTTTAGAAGTTGTTTATAACATAGTGTGTCCCTATATTACATTCTTAAGTTGATTGACACAGCTCACACTTCCCTGGGAAGAGTCCACCTAATGGATTGATCCTTGATAAATGAATGTATATCATGTGTCAAGATCGATACCATGTACTACTTGTGTAATATAACGGAGAATGGAAAGTCAATGGAGAACAGAGAGCAATGGAAAATTACAAGTTAAGAAATACAGTGATCTAATGGCCAATGAAACTTCTTTGACTGCCAATTTTCTGCCTTGGTGGAATTATTTCTGAGAAGCCAAAATTATCAGGGGAGATTTGAAAGATATTGAGCAAGAAGTTCAGAATGAAATGCAAGAGGCATGACCTCCAAGAGCTAGTAAGTAACTGCATATTTGCATTTTAATTATTGCCCACTACCACCAAGGGTGTAATTGCTTCCATAGGAAAGCTCCTTGATATCAGCCCAAGATGCTAAACTGCTTCTATCTGCTTGGAGACTGATGATCTCATAGCTCAGGGCTATAACTATTGGAGGAGCTGTACCATCTTCTAATAAGCCATACTTATCTCTGCTAAGTAAGATGGAGAGAATGCTTCCTGAAGAAAGCATCAGTCTAATGCTAAAAGAAGTCTTTTGTCCTGAGCAAGGAAGCAAGGTGAAGTTGACTCCTTACTACATAATATTAATTAAATATGCATACACATGAATACATGTAAATACATGCTATGAAAAATAATAACTGTGAAAGCTGTTAATTCTGTTCTCCAATTATTGCATTTCTTAAGGCTCCACTTGACTACTTAAGTATTTCCAGTCAACAAGTTCTGAAGAAAAAAAAGAGGTATTCATCACTGCAGTGTAACCAGGTCTATCTTAACTGAGATAGGCAGCTACTGAGGGTCAGAAACCTTATATTAACTTGACTTGTATTAGCTCATTATTTCTCACAACAATCCTGCGAGGTAGGTATTTTTATTATCTCCATTTTACAGATGAGAAAACTGAGGCCTAGAGTGGTTAAGTAGTTTTCCCACAAAGCTCCTAAGTGGCAGAGCTCAAATTTTAACCTATAGAATCTGACTCCAGCATTTATGCTCTCAATCACTCCAATAATGAGAAGCCCTTTTGCTGTGCCAGGAAGCAAGATGAAGTCACACGTTTGAGGTAAAGCACATTTACATGTGATGGTCAATGACTCCACCCTGGACATCCATGGTAGTTTTTATTTGCATTAACAGGGACTTTTCTCAAGTGCTATTTTACAAATGGAATTGTATTAGTCAGGGTTTTCCCAATAGGATATCTCTCTGTATATCTACATAGAGATAGGTATATCATTATATAGGTAGATCTATTCAGATATAAAAGATATCTATATCTATATAGGTAGATATAGATAGATATACATATATAGAGAGAGACAAAGTTACAGAGGCAGACAGACAGACAGACTGGGGGGAGAGAGAAACAGAGAGAGAGACACACACACAGAGACAGAGAGATTATAAGGAACTGCCCCTGGCAAATATGGAGGCTGGCAAGCCCGTAACTGCAGTGTGGGACCCAAAGGAGCTGATGGTACAGATGAAGTGTGAAAGCAGAGAATTCCATCTTGCTTAGAGAGGTCAGTCTTTTTCTTTTATTCAAGTCTTCGACTGATTGGTGAGGCCCACACACATTATGGACAACAATCAGCTTACCCCAAAGGTCACCAATTTAACTGTTAATCTCATCCACAAATGCCCTCTGAGTTGACATATAAAATGAACCATCCCAGGAATACAGGTCTTGGAGAGGATGATTCAATGGTCCAGGGCTACATGGCAAAACCAACACCAGAGCTCAGATCCTCTGGACCCCTGGTCAGCATGACCACAATACCACACTACCTCCCTGTGAAGCCATGAGAAGGATCTGCTGCCCCCAAGGGAAGGGTAAGTAGAGTACTAAGGCATCCTGTTCTTCCAGCACTGCTGTCACCCAGCAAGAGTGTAAAGGAACTTCAATTCTTTTTTGCTGATTCTTTTGTAGGTTGATGTTTCAATGAAAATGTTTTATACTATGGGTGTTGTTTGTTCTTTCTCTGGTTCCTTTAGGTGTAAGTTTAGGGTGTTTATTTGAGATTTTTCTTATTTCTGGAGGTAAGCTTTTATTGCTATAAACTTCCCTCTTAGAACTGTTTTGGTTCCATCCATAGATTTTGGATCATCCTGTTTTCATTTTCATTTGTCTCTAGGTTTTTTTCTTAATTTCCTCTTTGATTTCTTCAATGATCCATTGGTTGTTTAGTAGCATATTGTTTAGCCTCCATGAGTTTGTGTTTTTTGCAGTTTTTTTTCCTTTTTTTCCTTGTAGTTGATTTCTAGCATCATAGTGTTTTGGTCAGAGAAGATGCTTGATATAGATTTCCGTTTTCTTAAATTTACCGAGGTTTGCTTTGTGGCCCAGCATGTGATCTATCCTGGAGAATGTTCCATGTGCACTTGAGAAGAATGTATATTCTGCTGCTTTTGGATGGAATGCTCTATAAATGTAAATAGCAATGTTCTATTATTTACTGCTCAGAAAGATGGTAACACAGGAAGCACAAAATAGGGCTTAAAATTAGGTGAGGTATATGATTTTCCTGAACTTAACACTTTTGTTTATGAGAACTATAGTTTGACCCCTCAATTAAGACTGGATCTAGCCCATGACAAGGAATAGGAGACAGATTACATTTGAGCTTATCTGAAAATTACATTTTAATTGTTTCTTTCAGTTTAGTAGTTCCCGACTTCTTCTAAATTATTCTTTTAACAATAAAAGAATAATTGTCCCCCTGCCATGTGCCACACTTTGTGACATTAGCAGAGCATGTGTCAAACATTGTGCTTAGTGTAATATTGACAATCAACTCAGATGCTCAGAAACACATATCTTGATCAAGGTTAAAGGCATTGTTTCATCATCTATACATGTAAGACATATGTTTAGACATGAGTTGGACACAAAAAACGTCAGGGCACAGATTCCATCTGTGCAGAGATGATGTAACCAGGACGTCTGTGACAACTGAGAGGTTCAGAGACATTTACCAAAGTCAACCATTTTTTTCCCTTATAATCCCATTGACACATTATTTGTATGCCAATAGCTAGCTACTAAGTGGAGCACTTCCCAGGTGCAAATCACTGCTGAGAACTTTCCAAGTATTGATGATTTTTTCTCATACATCCCTGAGGTGGGTGTGACTATGCCTGGCTTACAGATATGACAACGAAGGTGAAAACAGGCTAAGTTACTACCTCAATGTCACTCCACTGGTAAGCACTGGAGCCAGAAACTGAACCTTGCATCATCTAGGCTGAGGCTAGCAAATGTTTTCTGCAAAGGGCCAGCTGGTAAAGATTGTAGGTTTTGTGGGCTATACATTTTAATTTGCAACTAGTCAACTTTGTTGCTGTAGCCTGAAAGAAGCCATAGAAAATAGGCAAATGAATGAGCATAGCTGTGTTCCAATAAGACTTTTAAGGGCATCCCTGCATCACAAAAAGCAAGCAACTGGCCAGATTTGCTCCATGGGCTATAGTTTGCCAAGCCCTGATCAAGACCATCACAGAGTCTGACTTGAGAGAGAATGGCAGAATGAATGCAAAATGAGGAGTGAAACACATTCCTTCTACTAGCCCATCATAAAGTTGTAACTTCCAAGTAAATATTGGAAAGAAATACTGTATGTCTACTTATGAGTGGATTTAAGTATCAGAGAAGAGACAGCCAAGATGTTGAGGTGTGTGCATGCAACAAAATGGCCTTGACCTTGACCTAAAGTTCTATTTGAGGATATTTGTGCTGGGAGTAGAAAGGGGTGAGAAAAATGATTACACCTTTCAGAAAGTAAGTGTAGGACAGTGCCCTGGGGAAAAAAATTTTTTTTTCCTGTATTTTCCTTTTTTTTCTCTGTTCTAGCAAGACTGACAGTGGAACATCACCTTGTCTTTTCTAAGGTCAGTAGAGAAACTTTGAGCTCAAAGGGGGATGTAGCTGCCTGTAGGTGAGCAGGGAGACAGCTATACTTCTCCAGGAAAGGGATCTAATCTGACTGTTGGGATTTGAAGGCCTGGGCTCCCTGGCGGCAGTAGAGGGTGCACTTTAGGAGGAAGGGCAAGGGAAACCTATTAACCCATGAGCTGTGCACTAAAGTCTGAGAGCCTTGGAATCAAATCTTGGTGTCCCATTAGCTGAGCTCAGCTCTGAGCATCATGGTCGACCCATAAAGGAGCATAGGGGTCTGGACAGGGACTGGGGTCAGCAGCTGCCTGTGAGTCTTCCAGGTGGATGGGATCAGGGATCCCAGACATCTTGGTGCTTTAAGTCCTCAGCCCACAGGACTTCAAGATTCCCAGTAGGAATAGGAGGGCAATTGAGAGTCCAGATCAAGGACCAGTTAAACAAGAGCAGGAGGCAGGGTGGGGACTGGTAGAGTGAAGACCCCTGATGTGGGGCCTGAGGAACCCAAGGCTCATCAACACTAATTCTGTTTATTGACACTGGGAAACTAGCAAAGTGAGAAAAGAAAATCAAAGGTAATATGCATTTGAAAAAAGTTTAGATTGCTTATCATCTCTGCCTAATTACTGAGAAGCGATAATCATGACTACTTGCAATCACAGAGTGTCACATTTGCTTTCTGTTTCCGGTGCCATTTATTCTCAAGTCTACATCTTTGGGATGTGTGGTTGCAGCTCTGATGAACAGGGCTGTCTCCACGAGCTGCACACACATTTTTGCATGTCTCTTTCTAATCATTCTTCAAAGATGTATTGTCTTAACAAAGGAGAGGACATTGCTCCCAAGAGGTGACTCTTCAGACCAGGCAGCAGCTCCTGGGTCTCTTGTCTACTTATGTCTTCCAGGTCCTTGTATTAGCATACTTTGTATCCTGATGCTTTTACATCTGGGGCATGGCTAACCTGGAAAGACTGCTCCTCCCAGGGCTAACCAATTCCTATAGACTGTAAATGACTCACCTACAAGCATACCTTCCATATGCAAACCAACCAACCCAGAGCCCATACCACAACCACCTTTCACACTCCAGGCCACTCTTTCCCTGCCCTAATCACTTAGCGGCCAGGTACTAGACAATTTGCGACAGCCCCTACACTCCAGAGACCACTGAAATTACTCAAATGAGTCAATCTTATGCCTGCTTGCCCTGTCTCATCCATCCCTTCCCACAAAGACCACAATAAATGCTCTCACCCACATTTTGCTCCCTTTCTCTCTCTGCCTCCTGACTCACCCTGGTGCTTCCCCATGTGGCCCTGTGTGGTGTAAACATGACCCCCCATCTCTTGGTAACTATAAAGAACAAACTATCTTTTCAATGGCAGTTGTCTCCTGGTTCCTATACCTAAATAATAATAAAGCCTACATTTTAAAAGTCAGGTGCCCCCAGATTCTGCAGATCCCCAGATCCTGCAAAACCTTAAAATGACAAACACTTCCATGTGTAAAGATTTTCTAGCAAAAGTGTGTAAAGAAATGCCATTGGCAGGGGAAACCCTGGCTTTAGAATCAGACTTTGGTGCTGGAATTAGACTTCTGCTCCTTCTGCTGGAGACCTTGGTCTGATTCAATTTCCTCATCTGCAAAACAGAGGCTCAATCAGGACCCAACTCAAAGGACTGAAAAATGACACATATCAAAATTGTGTGTCATACAATGAACATTTAAAACTACTATTGTGGTTGGTAACATTGTTCTTCCTCAATATTTGGTAACCTCAAATATTTTTTAACCAGTAGACTAAATTTTATCTGAATGAAGTTTGCCATTTTTCCTTTTCCCTCAGCTATTCTTTTAAACATTTGATTTCCGTATGGTCATTTGAAAGGGCACAGACCTTCTCATTAATTACTAAGGTTTCAAAACCTTTGGGTCAGAACTTGACTAAGACAAAAAACAATGTTTCCCAAACTTGAAATTTAGGGCACCCAAGAATACTTCTGCAGAACCTAGTTTGAAAAACCCTGCATTAAAAATTAAATACTGTCAGTAGAGGTGACTGCTTCTTGTTGACAGATTCATAAACCCCAACACAAATGGGACCCTGAAATATTGTAATGCATGGGGCTTTTACCCAAATAATCCATGATAGGAATGTAACTGTATGAAGGTGGATAGAATCCAAATGAAATGAAGGAAAAAACCTTTTCCAAAAGAGATCTTCATGGATCCCCAAGGAACGTAATTACAAAGTAATTTGAATCATCTTGTAAGTTCCAAGAAATCCAGGGTTGAAGCCTTCTTTGCAAATAGACAGTTTTCTTCTGGAAGCATAACTTTTATTAGAGTCATCTTCCCAGTCCAAACAGTGTATTTGGCCCCCAAATTATAAACCTCAAGTCTCTGGCATAACTAGTTACTAAATCAATAGTGAGAAAGGATTTGCTTTCCCTCACTGAGACCACCAGTGCCAGCTTCATGGGCCTGTGACCTGTGCAGTCACCCAGGACCCTGTTCTCAGAGGGGCCCTCCATGTAGTTTAATTGTCTTCTATCTCTGTCTTGAAAGTCTTACTGCTTTTTGAACACAGTACCCGTATTTACATTTTGCAATGGGCCCCTCACGTTAGGCAACCAATCCTGAAGACCCCCATTTACTGCCCCCTCGTTAAAGGGTACAACCCAGGTCAAAAGCAATCCTGGGAGGCTGCCTTGAGAAATGTGTGACACCATCATGTCGTGGTGACAGGGGGCTGGCTCTTCCGAGAACCACCCTCTGGTAGAAAGATAATGAGTGCCCTTAAATCATTGAAAATTCAGCACATACCAACTTAGAAAAGATGACCCACACTAATTCAATTGAAAATACCAGAACAAGAAAGAAAGAAAGAAAGAAAGAAAGAAAGAAAGAAAGAAAGAAAGAAAGAAAGAAAGAAAGAAAGAAAGAAAGAAAAGAGGGAAGGAAGAAAGGCTTGCACTTTTTTTTTTTCAAACCCAACCATCTGGCTGTTCTCTCTTATTCATCTTGACATCTGATTCTCTATTTTGTAGCAAATTAATCCAGGTAGTGATCCCTATCATAAGTCTTCTGAGTGGTTTAAAGGGCTGATTTTATTACAAAAGGCTAATTCTTTGATGCTCACTGCCTGTTGGAAGGATGCAGAACTGGCAGGCAGAAAATGCTGCCTGTTCTATACAAGGTCAATGGTCCAGAGAACTAATGTCTTGTATCTGAACAAACAACCTAGGTGAGGCCAGCCCAAAACCTTTCCTCTTTGTCTTTGGCATTGGAAATAGGGAATTGGATCACCCTGTCAATCCTTGACCAGGCTGGGAACAGACGCAGAGATGAATGTTGTCCTTAGCACCTATGCATCTCTTTTCAGAGTCACTGTTTTCTTTTCTTTTTTTTTTTTTAACATAGTCACTGTTTTCTTGTCATGAGCTATCTCGAATCCCAGGTGCCATTTCCAGGTGATGCTGTTGGTTCTCTGATGCTTCCTTCCTCGGTGGGGTACCTGACTGCTCTTCCAATCTCCTCCTTGTCAAGCCCTGCAACCTGCAACCTCAGAGCTCTGACCTCAGCCGCTTGTCCCTTTTTGAAAATATTAGGCAAGTAGCACAGCTGATGACTTCACATTGGCAGTCAAGGAATGTTTGCATTTCATAAAAGAGCAGACTCCTACATATGGAACTCTAACCCACAGGGAATGCTCCCACGTGTGGACATTGAGTTCTACTTCAAGAGTAACAAGGGCATGATTTGAGAGTAAGATGGGCTGGGAGAAAGGCTATATTTTGCTTAGATGTTGAAAAAAATGTCATACAGTTGACCCTTCAACAATGCAGGGGTTAGGGGAGCCAGCCCTCCGTGCTGTTAAAAATCATCTTGTGGGCTTCCCTGGTGGCACAATGGTTGAGAGTTAAAAAAAAAAATCATCTTGTAACTTATAATTGGCCCTCCATATCTGAGCTTCCTCCATATCCGCAGTTCTTCATCCATGGACCAACCAAGGCTCCTGTAGTACTGTAATATTTACTATCAAAACAAATCCGCCATGTAAGTGGACCTGCGCAGTTCAAACTGTGTTGTTCAAGGTTCAAGTGTATTTTGCTTAAATGTTGCTTTGAAAATTTAAGTTGTCTGAAAAGAAGATGGTTTATTTAGCTGAGGCTGACTCTATACATCTCCTTGCAAACATTTTGCTAGCAGTTGAGATGAACCGGTGGGTCACCAAGGGTATGATCTGACTTCCCATAGACTTATCTGATATCAGCTATCAGTGCACTCGCTCCACTGATTTCTTATTTCAAATAAAAATAAGAAAACTAAAATTCTTGCGAATCCCCTGGCAGTCCAGTGGTTAGGACTCCACACTTCCACTGCAGGGGGCACTGGTTGCATCCCTGGTGGGGGAACAAGGATCTCACAAGCTGCGCGGCCAAAATAAAGAAAGAAAGAAAAGAAGGTTTCGCCCAAGTCAATATTTAAAGATCAATAGCAAAATACAGTTTAGACAGTCAAAAAAAAATTGTGAAAGACTTTGAAATGGACAAAGGAATGACTGAGTCTCCTGTCTAGGGCACCCGTCTGCCCTGGCTCTGCTTTTCAATGTCTTTCAGCTATTTCACAGCTCCATAAGATGTAGAAAACTGACTGTAATGCAATCGATTCTTGTCTATAGAAACTCAAATAAATTGTGTCCAGTGGCGATGCAGTTGGTTACTGTTCTGGGAATATTAACCAATTTTATTTTTACTTGGTCTATTCAGATTTAATTTTTTTTCTTGAGTGAATTTTTTTTTTTGCGGTACGCGGGCCTCTCACTGTTGTGGCCTCTCCTGTTACGGAGCACAGGCTCCGGACGCGCAGGCTCAGTGGCCATGGCTCACGGGCCCAGCCGCTCCGTGGCACGTGGGATCTTCCTGGACCGGGGCACGAACCCGTGTCCCCTGCATCGGCAGGTGGACTCTCAACCACTGCACCACCAGGGAAGCCCTTGAGTGAATTTTTAAAAATTATAATTGCTAGCAAAGGTTTAATCTAAGATTAAAATTTACTGGCATCATGTTCTCTTGAGATTTAAAAATATTTACTGTACCCTCTAGTTATATATCCTTTTTTATTCTTAATGTTGTTCTTTTTTTAACATTTACTTCAGTGACTTTTTATTATTTTATTTTACTTTATTTATTTTTTAACATCTTTATTGGAGTACAATTGCTTTACAATGGTGTGTTAGTTTCTGCTTTATAACAAAGTGAATCAGATATACATATAAATATGTCCCCATATCCCCTCCCTCTTGCGTCTCCCTCCCTCCCACCCTCCCTATCTCACCCCTCTAGGTGGTCACAAAGCACTGAGCTGATCTCCCTGTGCTATGAGGCTGCTTCCCACTAGCTATCTATTTTACTTAATGTTATTCTTTATGTTCTTTTTTTTCCCTGGGCCATTCTCACTCATTTTATTTATCTTTTCAAAAAACTAGCTTTCAGTTTTCTTGATATTTTGCCTTCTTTATTTTTATTTGTCTTGCTTTAATCTGATGTTGTGTCTTGTACCTTGTCCATGACACAGAATATAAGAGAATAGCTCTTTGCTCCTTAAAATATTTTCTACTTGGGGCTTCCCTGGTGGTGCAGTGGTTGAGAGTCTGCCTGCCGATGCAGGGGACACGGGTTCATGCCCCGGTCTGGGAGGATCCCACATGCCGTGGAGTGGCTGGGCCCGTGAGCCATGGCCGCTAGGCCTGCGCGTCTGGAGCCTGTGCTCCGCAACCGGAGAGACCACAGTGGTGAGAGGCCTGCATACCTCAAAAAAAAAAAATTGTACTTGAAAAACCTCATTATGAAGACATGATACAAGCTCAAGGTCAACAAATATTTTTAAAGGATTCATTTTATTTTTATTAATATTAGTATGGTTTGATGAAAATTACACATTCAGCAAGTATGGTTCCAATAGGACATAAATTCATGGATTACTTCAGAAATGTCATATGCAACAAGATAAATAGTAAAACTAGATGGGTATTATATGAAACCATGAAAACATATACTTTATGACAATATAAATACTCATTTCCAAATTCACTTATTCAACATTCATACCACAAGTATTTATGGAGTACTGTCAGGTTACTGGAGGTTTACTGGTAAATAATACTAAAGGGCCCCTATTCTTCTCAAGTTTGCATTTTAGTAAGGAAGACAGATAATAAATAAGAAAATAAATATATATAAAGTAATTTCAGATAGAGATAGGTCCTTTGAAAAAAAGTCAGGTTGAAAGATATGGGATAAGTTGGTTTAAATTCTCTCCTGATGGTGATGGCTACTAGTAATGAATATACTTTATGTATTTTATGGGCTTTTTAAAGCATGCCTAGGCAGAGTCAGTGAATGGCGTAGTGGAGAGAAGACAGTTGAAATAATTATAAAAGCCTAGGTTAACAATAGAAGACCAATAGACTTCTCCATTTGATTTATAGACAAGAAAACAAAAGACATCTTTATTACAGAGCAGTCAACATTACCTACTTTGTAAAATCTATTGAGAGTGTCAGCTAAAGTGTAAAATCTATTGAGAGTGTCAGCTAAATACCTGAAGGTATCATGAGTTAAAAAGAAAAGCCATGGAGATATAATTTTTATTGATGCGATGGCAATTTCAACAGTCATGGGGTATTTCCATCCACTCCACTTGTCTCTCTCTCTCCTCTGAACAAAAGCTTCCATTTTTCTCAGTTTACTCTGTGACCTACACATCTTTAGCACAGTCTCACCTAGTCCCCCAACCACCCTGCCAAGTAAGGACTGTCATTACCCCATTCCACAAGTGGGGACATGGAAGGTCAGAGCCATAGCCAAGAGCAACAGCCAGCAGGTAGGGGTGTGGGTGGGGTTTGTCCTAGAGGTCAATGGCAGAACCTGAGTGCCTACTATGAGCCTGCACTTTCTCCCATCCTCTCAATTTTGACAAAAAAATAGACATGTTTTTCTTTGTGGAATTTCTTCTTGGCAAGTTGCCACAAGCGTGAATAACAGGAGGAGATTCTCTGAAGTTTTGCCAAGGGCAGATGAAGAATTCTGAAAGATTGTCTTTGCCAAAAGCACTATAAGTGGAGTAATGCTTAATTGATCTATTTTCATCTTTGTTCAGTGGCCCCAGCAGAAGGGCATTGTCTTTAGGCTGCAGTAGCTTCTGTTAAAATTTGTCCTGGAAGCCCCAAGCCACTTGTGTGAAGCACAACCTAGATTTACCCACCCAAGCCCTCTCCTCCCTTTTCTTCTTTATTCTCTTCTGATTTTGTCAGAAAGATATATTCTGAAGGCAGTGGTGGGGTCAGTGTACATGCTAATTAAATAAATAATACACAAAATATACCCATCTAGTTGCATTGTCTTTTTGAATATGAACACATCAATATCTGTTCATAGTTTAAAATACATTTTGCCTAAATTCTCTACTTCTCCTTGAGGAATATTAAGCCAGATCTCAACTGAAAAAACAAAATTGGAGACATAAGGTGTTACTGGTTAGATTCATTAAATACATGAAACAGATCTTTCCAAAATTTTGTGGGTAATTTAAGAAAGTCTTTTATTGTGACTGGATTATTCAATGAATTGATGCAATTGTTTCACAAACTTTGATTGCAAATGCCCTGTCCCTGATGAACTATCATCACTTCTTTGTGATGTCAACTCACATTTAATGGCAGGAAAACCAAACAGACATCTATATTGGAAGTAAAGAAAGTGAGACACGCTTTCAGGAATCAGGCATTTTTATTTGAGTTACAAATTTTAGCAACTATATCAGGCTCAAAGAATTACAGGACAGGAATTTCTCCCCTAAAGCAGCTAAGTGGATGAAATGCAAAAAAGGAAAAAAAAGAAAAGGACTAAAAATTAAGAGACAGGCCTAACCTTGCCACGAAAACATTGCCTCATCCCCCATAAGTTATTTAACTTCCCTATCTCTCAGTTTAAGCCATATGGCTCTCAAAAGAATAAGTGGATGGATGGATGATGGATGAATGCCTGGATGGAAGGATGGATAAATGGTTAGATACATGGTGAATGATGGATGGATGGATGGATGGATGATGGATGGATGGACTACAAATAGGGGAATGGATGAGTAAATCATTTAGAATGAATTACTGATTTTGAAACATTGATGAACGAATTAATGATTTTTGCCAGTTTTTCCATCCTATATACCTCTAAAGGTCTGAATGTATTTTCTGAGTATCTACCTGAACACTGATTGTGAACTTTACATACAAGAAAAGATTGAAACATTCTCTACTTTACAGAAATCTATAGTCTGTATCAGAGAAGCAAGTTAAACCACATAAAGTTAACCATAAAAATGGGAATCAAGTGAAAAATGATGGCACATAGACTTTGAGTGCTATAGGCATTCAAGGAATGGTGAAGTCTGTCCTACAATTCAATAGGCTCCTGAACCAGAAGGACAGGGGAATGTAGAGCAGATCAGAACTGGAGCAAGTGGGCCAGCCCCTCCAAACAGAAGCAGCGTTGAGATCAGAATGGGGTTGGTAGGGAAGCTCAAGGCTTTGAGCCCTTCTGGGTGTCATTCAGTTAAGTAGGCATTAATCCACTGTTCACTGTCCTAACGAACATTCAAGCTTCTTGCCTTGATGGTTAGTTTTACGTGTCAACTTGACAAAGTAATCATACACATTTATTTATTCAAATGTTAATCTAAATGTTACTATGAAGGTATTTTCCATTGTAGTTAACAGGCAATCACTTGATTTTAAGTAAGAGATTATCCTCAATAAAATGTTTAAGCTTTGTCCAGTCAGTCGAAGACCTTAAGAGCAAAAACTATTTCCCAAAGAAGAAGCAATTCTGCCTCGAGACTGTCTGAGTTTCCAACCTGCCAACCTGACCTACAGACTTTGGATTTGCTGACATTGCATAAACCAACTTCTTAAAATAAAGCCTTTTAAAACTTTCGAAAATTAAAATTAAAAATATCTATCTGTCTATCTATCTATCTTCTATTGGTTCTGTTTCTCTGAAGAACCCTGACTGATGCAATACCTTATTTCAATATAAGCAGATTTCCCATTGGTGTGGAATACAGGTGCAAACCTGGGTATCTGTTTTGGCTTGATTTTTATGACAATTTTTATGTATATTTTTAGGACAAGATGTGAAGTTTGGTGATGAGCTGCTGGGGTTCTGAAATTAGGCAGAGGGGGCAAAATGATTGGAAACCACCCTACATGCATGGTCCCTCAGGGACGCTTTTCAGCTTCCAGTAAACATAATCTTTGGCAAATTTGACAAAGTCACCAACCTGCCTGAGTTCTCAGCATGATTTTGTTTATGGGAAATGAGAAGGCACAACTCTTCTCCAGCTCTTTCCACTCTGCTCTTTCTATGGTGCAATTAAAGCTTTCCAATATCAGGGACGTCAACACTTGAAAGATTTTCTTAAGGGAAGACAAGGAATGTAAAGCATCTCAATTTTAATTAAAATTAAAAGGACCTCATTACACAGTGAATAAACTATGGTGCTGATCATTATCAATTCAAAAGAGTAAAAATGGTAATTTCTAGCTAGGAAATAAGTACCAGTTCACCCCCTTATTTAATCCATCAAATTTTAATTTCCTTCTTGTTTATGTAATTGAGGAAGAGCTGCCAGATTGGGGATGACAGTGCTGCAGCCTTCTGCTTTGAAAGGAGGGGCTTTCTCCTTAACTGTCACATAAGCCATTAAAGCCTCTGAACTGGGCTGTCTCAGATAGATTTTCCTACTTTCCACTTACTCATCCTGCCAAAAATAAGGAAGTTCATTAACCTCATACTGTTAAGAAACGGAGCTTATCACAAGAAGTCTGGAATGGGTTCCTTCTGTGAACTGGGAATGAAGGACCGTTTTTCCTAAGGTGAGCACTGCTGCAGGAGCCTAGGGCATCAGATGTAATCTGGCATCTTCCTTCTCTTTTTTTTGGTTTTGTTTTGTTTTGTGTTTTGGCGGTACGCGGGCCTCTCAGTGCTGTGGCCTCTCGCCTTGCGGAGCACAGGCTCCGGACGCGCAGGCTCAGCGGCCATGGCTCACGGGCCCAGCCGCTCCGCGGCATGTGGGATCTTCCCAGACCGGGGCACAAACCCCTGTCCCCTGCATCGGCAGGCAGACTCTCAACCACTGCGCCACCAGGGAAGCCCCTTCCTTCTCTTTTTTTAAAAAATAAATTTATTTATTTATTTATTCATTCATTCATTCATTCATTCATTTATGGCTGCGTTGGGTCTTTTTTTTTTAGCTATTTATTTATTTTTAACATCTTTATTGGAGTATAATTGCTTTACAATGTTGTGTTAGTTTCTGTGCGTTGGGTCTTCGCTGCTGTGCACGGGCTTTCTCTAGCTGTGGCGAGCAGGGGCTACTCTTTGTTGCAGTGCACAGGCTTCTCATTGCAGTGGCTTTTCTTGTTGTGTAGCATGGGCTCTAGGCACACGGGCTTCAGTAGTTGTGGCTCGCGGGCTCTAGAGCGCAGGCTCAGTAGTTGGGACGCATGGGCTTAGTTGCTCCTCAGCATGTGAGCTCTTCCCAGACCAGGTCTCGAACCCGTGTCCCCTGCATTGGCAGGTGGATTCGTAACCACTGCGTCACCAGGAAAGTCCCATCTTCCTTTTCTGAATCATCCCCCAGAGCTCAGTCTCCCCCACCCACAGTACGAGAAAGGTTTAAGGAAGCAACATAGTCTCTAAATAATAATATCCAATGGCATAGCAATAAAATGTTGCCAAATAACAAGCAAGACATTTGGATTGACCTTATTCTGGTGCTGTATTAGACTTTAGGACTTCTTCTGAGAGGAGCGCAGGACCAGAGGGGAAGCAGATGTGAGATTCTAACATCTCTCCAGTACATCATGCTGGAGTACAGTAGAATTACCTCGGAAAATCATTTTAAGTTGCCAGCTCCTAGTGCTCCCAGATGCCGTACCATTTGATAGCTAGCTGTGTTTTTAACATGTGCGTTATCTTTTCAGCTATTGGTATAATTAATGGTTCCCTACGTGAGCCCCATCAAGCTTTGGAGATGTTTAAAATGAAAACATAACTTTTTTTCTTCCTCCTTTTACCTTTTCTTTGTTTCTAAGTGGTAGCATCCTTCAGAGTAAAACCTGGCCACCATTGAAGCATCTTTAGTTGAAGATTAATCATGGTTCCTACAAAAATGTCAGAAAGGCAAGCTGAGGGGGTGTATTTCAGACAATGAGGCGTGGAATGTCCTCTAAGCTATCAGGTGGTGCTAAAGTAGCAACTCATACTTAGGCTGGATATAACCTCTCGGTTCTGCACTAACAATGATGTGAAGTTCTTCTGAAATTAATTTTCAGGTCATGACCGCTCAGCCGTTCTGGACAGAACGGGGCTCAAAGGTTAGTGGTGGGTTATCATCAGAGAGAAATATAATTTCTTCTTCCTTAGAGCAGAGCTTCTCAATCTCAGCACTTCTGACATTTGGGGCCACTTTAGTTTTGGTGTGAGGGACTGTCCTGTGTGTTGTATGGTACTCAGCATCACCCCCTGGCCTTTACCCCCTGGATCTCAGTAGCACCCTCCACAGTAGGGAAAATCAAAAATGTCCCCAGATACTGGAATGTCCCCTGGAAATGGGCAGGGGGGTCGGTCAAAATCAACCCTGGGTTAGAACCACTGCCCTAGAATAAAGCAGCCTCAAGTTGAATATATGTGAAAAACATAGACCGGGTATTACCTTTGAATACTAAATACAACATGTAATTAAAGTTAGAAATACACTACCCAAATCTCCACCTATTCCTTTGTTGCCACTTTTTAAAGGTATTTACAAATAAATAATCACACCTATAACTGTTATAAAAATCATTCTGAAATAATAATAGTGACAGTGTTTGCCTCTGAAACAAAGACAAAGTTTGAATTCTTTTGCTAAGAGTACAAATGTTGAGTGTATTTATATTTACTTCTCAGGATTCTAGGAAAGAATTTGTCTCAGTAAAATGAGCATAAAATAAAGTTAATCCCCATAAAAATTAATAAACTACTTCATGTTACCTGTTTTCTATAGAACTCTACCTAAAGTTATGCATGATTGTCAATTATTATGATCCCTCTTTAAGGACAAAATCTCCATCGTCTTCTCCCCCTAAATTTTTCTGGCTGTGGTGTTATGTGGGCACTACCAGATGTTGCTAACTACTCCAAAATTGAGAATTCTTTTCTCAACATGTCTAGATGGTTCTCACCGGAATGTATGATTGGTTGTGGGGTTTTAACACAGTTCAGTAAAGGGAGATGCTACACCCAGCAAGGGAATGTTCTCACTTCCTAAACCATCACAAACCGTCAGCATCTGGATATAAAAATTATGCTTTAAACTTCTAAAAACTTGTCTGCCAGCTTATAAATCTTCAGTTGGCCACAAATCTCATCAGTAGAACTGGGGGTTTTATGAACCTGCATTGGAGAAGCACTCATAAGATTACAGCAGGGAAGGGGTGTCATTTCAATAAGAAAAGATAAAACAGAGCTTCAAACCCCCCTCTAAGTGTTCATTCCAGCACCCCCCCCCAACACACACACACACTCACACACACACTAACACATCTATGTCCAGCTACGTCACCTATTTTTCGAGAAGGTGCTGTGAAGAAGGACAGGTATATTTACTACTGTTACCATTCAGAGCATGATTCCCCAGAACATCGTGGACCATGGCTCCTGTGTGAACATCTTGGCAGAGGCTTTCTGAGCATATGTGGGAAGACAGATCTGTCCTGCTGGGATCTGGCATTTTCCAGTGTGTATCCTAGACAGAACGTCAGGCAGACACCTGAGCCACCAAGAGACACTGCTGGCATCACACCTGGCCTTCATTTCCTCCCAACATCAAGGTCATGACTGCAGCCCAACCATATGGTGAATCTGGTTCAGGTGAAACTTGCTGAGGCCCCATGTGCCCAGGAATTGAGCCAGAAGAGTCTCACATCCCATCTTCCTGACATGGCTTTAAGCCAGAAGAGTAGTGTCCCAGCCTAATAGGACTGGAGGAAACTGAAACCTGCCAGGTCAAACTCTTTATGTCAGAAACAAGGGAACCAAGACTGAGGACATCTAAGGGATCCTTTCAGTGTCCTGGGGTTAACAAATCCAGAGCAGATGGTTGTACTGAGAACCAAGACATCTGAGTTTATTGAGCATCATTGTGCAAGCCACTGTTCTGAGACCTGCTAGACGTACAAAGAAGTATAAATTATGGACTCTGCCCAAAGAGCTCACAACAATCCTGAAAAAAATAACTCCAGAGAAAAAAATACAAAGAGATCAAGACAATAATCGAAGAATAACTTAGGAAGTGCTGAATTGTGCCAAATGGAATGATCTGTATGTCATTAATTTTTGTTTGGTGAAGCCAGTTCAGCTCTATTTTGGCTGAGGTGCTTGGGAGAAATTATAACAGGTAAAACTAGATTTAAACTGGACTTTGAAGGATAAACAGATTTTGACCAGGTGCAGAGGGAAAAAGAGAGACACCCAGAAAAGAAAATGGCAAAATAGGGCCAGGAAAAATAAATAACCTGGTGTGTTGATATAGAAGTACAGGCAAGGAAGGGAAGAATACTGGCTGTAGAGCAGAATGTCTTGGGTTCAAATTGTGTGGCTGGACTTGACCAGCTCAGCAACTCTACCCCACAGAGCCTCAGCTTCCTCCCTATAAGAGCAAGTAGTGGCCCCAGGCAGAGAGGACTCAATGAGATTGCGTGTATGTCACCCACACGGCAGCAGTAGCGTCTCTGTACTTTGAGCCCCCCACTCCATGTCTGGGGGAAGATCTGTGATCCATGACCACCCCAAGATTTCTCCAAGTATCCAATGGTTTAAATAATGATAATCACTTTCTAGTCTCAGAATCTCCTTTCCAAATTCTTATCTCCCCTCCCAGGGCTGAGTTCTCTTTGATTGGCACTAACCCATCCCTGAAAGTAATGTGCAGGATGCCACAGTGATCAATGATGGGAGGACACAGTGTGTTTGGAGGCAAGGAGAACTATTGGACGGTTATTGCACTGACTGGGCATATTAGTTTCCAAGGTCTGCCTTAACGAATTACCACAAACTAGGTAGCTTGAAACAACAAAAATATATTCTCCCATAGTTCTGGAGGCTAGAAGTCCTAAATAAACATGTCCAAAGTGTTGGTTCCTTCTGTAGACTCTGAGGGAAAATCTAAGATGTGTCTCTCTTGTAGCTTCTGGTGTTTATCAAAAATCGTTTGTTCTTCTTGGCTTGTAGACATAACACTGCAGTCTCTACCTCCATTGTTACATGACCTTCTCCCTGTTTGTATCTGTGTACTAATTTCCCTTTCCTTAAAGATACCAGTCACTGGATTAGGGCCCACCCTAATCTGGTATGACCTCATTTTAACTTCATTGAATCTTCCAAGATCCTATTTCCAAATAAGGTCCATTCACAAATACAGAGGGTTAGGACTCAAACATATCTTTTTGGTGGACACAACTCAACTCACAATCTTGGGTATGACCTGATGAAAGTATGGAGTAAAAGTCATCAGTGAGAAAGGAAAGACAGCAGGAGATGAAAAAGTTTTCTGAGGGGAGAATCAATTGATCTTATTAACATGGCCTTGGGAAATGGAAAGGAAAAAATGATGTCAATTTTTAGCACTGTGTGCTTATAAATGAGAAAAAAACTGCATATTACTTAGCAAGTGCTCAATAAATTTTGCAGGAGCCCGTGCAGTAGTATGTAAGTTCCATGAATAGAGGTGCCATATTTGTAACAGGGGAGAACAAATCTGACTCCATATTGGATCTGTTTCTTTTACTTTAACCTTTGTATCTTATTGCTCTTGCTACAAGTTAAGAATGTTGCCTAGAGCCTGAAATATACAGGATAGCCCATTACCAAGGCTCTGACATTTAAGACTCTGACCTTTAAGGCATTACACTTTTCCATTCATATAGAGATAAAAAGTTACAGAACAGAGAATAACATTTGTCTTGTTGGAGGTTTACAGGAACATCATGACCTGACCTAAATGGACAGATGTAAGAACAAAGGATTCTGACACCAAGAAGTCTGCAACAACCAGCCACACCCCTCTCCTTTTAGTATAAAAGAAGCCTGAATTCTAACTCAGGTAAGATGGTTCTTTGGGACACTAGTCCACCATCTTCTCGGTTTTCTGGCTTTCCAAATAAAGTCTCTATTTCTTGCCCCAACAACTCATCTCTTGGTTTATTGGCCTGTCATGCAGCAAGCAGTATGAGCTCGGACTCGGTAACAATATTGTATTCATCCACAGTATAAAACTTTCAATAAAATGTGAGCAGAAAAGAGTGGGAGGGAGTGAGAAACAGGGGGGCCATGTGAGGTTACAAAGGGAGGGAGAGAGAAAGGATGGGAGAAGGGTGGGAATTTAGAAGGGAAAACCATCTCTGGAGAAAGTAAGTCTTCAATATCAGTAATGCTGAGCATAGATAGATTCATATGCCCAGGAACCCAGTGGAACTATGTTTCTAGATCTCGGGCCGACATCTCATATTCATCTGGTATCTGGAATACAAATAAATTAAATAAACAATGACAACTCATAGGTGGAGACAGAAAGGTAACAACCAGTTGGGGAGTTGTTTTTCTCAAACACTAACCCCTCCCCTCTCCTGGAAAAGGGTGAAATAAGATCTTCACTCAAGAAAGACCCCTGGGACATTCTTACCTGGAGACTAGCCCTGACTCATATTTATAGAGTGTGACAGATTGGGTGAAATGAACTTGAGCTTTGGGGACTTTCAACCCCCTGCAGATGCTACATGTCATATGGATGCTGTGAAGAGACTCACTTCATTATTCTGTCCCCCCAAATCTGAGACACTTAAGTAATAAAGTCACTCTGAGTTATTTAATGTTTATTGCCTCAGATGAAATTGGACTGAAAATATACTTAGAGAATTCAGAATTTTAATTGTAACTCATTGAATTGAGACCATTAAGTAGCAAAAGAACACCTGGGGCCAAACAAGAGGAAGGAGGAGCAGCATTTCCCAACTGAGAACTTACTCCCCGATTTCATGTGTCTGGGAGCTACATCTTCTTCTTACCTGGCAAAGCCATGTCCATGGGGATGTTGGGGGGCCTTAACCAAACCTGCTGTGGGAGAGGGAGTGGGCTTCCCTTCTAGCTCCTAATGCATTCGAAGACAAACCTCAGCTTGCTCATTTTTTTTTCTATGAAAATTCAAACTAAAGCAACAAGACCAGAGGTCTGTGCAAGGCTGTCATCTAGAGGGCAGCAGAGTGCAGACCAGCAGCCCCATGCACAGGGGGCATCCTCCAAAGCAGGAGCAGGCAGAAAGGTGACTTGATTTGTCTGTTTGACTCTCATCTGGAGGTCTAGAATTACCACTCTCCCTGGCATGGGAGCTGTACCTTTTCAGAAATGACTAAAATTGTAGAGGCTCAGGCCAGTTGATTAATATTCAGCAAATGAACAATAAGCAGCTTTTGAATGCTTATATGCAAAACACTGGATAATGGCGGGGAATAAAATATAGATGAAATCTTCCCTCAAGAAGCTCAAAATCTGGTAAGAAAATAAAATATGAACAAGCATCACAAGCGGTACGTGTCACAGACAAACACAAATTAAGGCTGTAGAAAGATCCCGTCTGTTAGTGCCTATCTCACGCTATCCTTTCTGAGCTGTGAACTCATTAGCTGAGACATGACAATGAGGCCAGGAGGAACCCTACTTCCTAGTTAACATATGGAAGGTTAATACTAGGTTTCCAAATGGTTTGTAATGTTTTTTGTTTTGTTCACTGCTGGGCCCATTCACCTAGAATGGAACCCAGTACATAGTTGAACCTCAATAATATTGGTTGAGATAAATTAAATTGTTCTTTCACATGTTCAGTGGAAAAGGAGTTTGTCAGCTGGAATTTTAAGAAGCAGTTTTAAAATCTGGTTATACCCCCTCAAAGTTGAAAACATTTATCGGTGTTATTGAGTTTGAAACTTTACTAATGTCTATCCCTGGAAGAATGAGTGATGTGAATGTTTTTCCTAATTTGATGAAGACTGCCATGATGGATTTGTAACCATGTGTAAGAATGCTCCACATTTTAAAAATAAAACAAACAAGCAAAAACCAGGAAATAATAAGTGTTGGCAAGAATATGGAGAAATTGGAACCTTGTGCATGCTGATGTGAATGTAAGTGGTGCAGCTGCTATGGAAAACAGTATGGCCATTCCTCCAAAATTAAAAATACAATTACCATAAGATCCAGGATTCCACTTCTGGATATATACTCCAAAGAGTTGAAAGCAGAACTCCAAAAAGATATCTGTGCACCCTTGTTCATGACAGCATTATTCACAATAGCCAAAAGGTGGAAGCAACTCAAATGTCCATCAATGGATGAATACATGAACCAAACGTAGTAGTACGTGCATATATAGACGTGTATACATATATAAATGCACATAATGGAATATTACTCAGCCTTACAAAGAAAGAACATTCTGGCACATGCTACAACATGGATGAATCTTAAAGAATTATGCTAAGCAGAATAAGCTAGTCAAAAGAGGACAGATGCTGTATGATTTCACTTATATGGGGCACCTAGAGTAGTTGAGTTCACAGAAACAGAAGGAATTTTGTTGCCAGGGGCTGGGGGGGTGAGTTATTATTTGATGGGGACAGGGTTTCAGTTTAAGAAGACAAAAAACCCTGGAGATAGATGGTTGTCGCACAGCATCATGAATGTACTTAATGCTACCGGAGTGTACACGTCAAGATGGTTAAAATGATCAGTGTTTTATATATTTTGCCACAACTTTAAAAGATTAAATTTTAATTTAAAGAAGTTCCAGGTACACAAGAAGAGTGATGTTCCATTATATGTTAAAGTTGATGTAACATAAGCAGTAATGTGGCACCTACGCCTCTACTCCCACTCAGTGAACGGAAGAAAAAAGCAACGTTAACATCAATACTTGGAATCATAGATAAATCTAGATTTTCAGATAAAAATAAAAGCAGATAAAAGTAGCCAGCCTTAGGAAGCACTGAGACAGAAACCTCTAAATCTTACATTAAATGAAAAACTTCAATTTAACCAAAAGCAAAAAGGAAATCAGAGTGAATGAGAGATGTAAAGAGTTCTTGTTTGGTTAAATAAACTGCTGAGTCAGAGTCCATTGATCTTATCAGAGCTTTCATTTCTAGGAACTGGAAACAACGTGGGCTTTCACAGGTTTCAAAAGCGGTGTGTGTGCGTGCATGTGTGCATGTGTGTGCGTGTGCACTCTGTGTGTGCACACACACGTGTGTGTTTGTACCTGCGTGCATGTGTGTGTGTGCTGCATGTGTGCACACATGAGCGTGTGTTCATACCTGCGTGTGTGTGTGCGTGCTGCATGTGTGCGTGTGTGCATGTGTGTGTGTGTGTGTGTGTGTGTGTGTGTGTGTGTGTGTGTTTATTTGCTTGGCGCAGGCAGTGGGGAGAACATATATGAATGCTTGTATTTAATATATCCCAACTTTATGTAAGGTCCTCTTTAAAAAAAGCTGAAACTAGTTCTGATTTTGCCCTCTTTATACTTAGCATCAGTAAACTTTTAAGGGCAATTTATGTCATGGGAAGAAAAGATTCACATTCCTGATCAATGAGGTATAGAGGGGGTAGTAGGTAGATGCATGTGGCACAGTCCAATGCTGTAAATGATTCCTCCGTCAGAGTCCTGGAGGGAAACATAGCAGTGCTCATACCATGCGACTGTGCTGAGCTGAATTAGGGGACTGTTTACAAACATGTGGGCAGGGCTGTGGGAAACCAACACTAGATGTTGAAACGTCCATGCACAGCAACCACAGAAGAACCTTGAATTCCCCTGGGACTGGGGAGGGGGGGACAGCAGTGAGAAAGGAGACCAGGACCCAGAAAGAGCTGAGATTGGAGCCATAGGAGAAGACTGGGGACAGGGACTGTGCTGCCAACACATGGCTTGAGAGTGATGCTGAAAACTTTGTCTCTGTGCACTGGTGCCAAATCGAATATCTGAGACAGAGATTTGGGTGAAGTTGAAAAGAATAGCTTTATTGCTTTGCCAGGCAAAGGGGGACACAGTGGGCTTGTGCCCTGAAAAACTGTATGTCCCAACCTGGGAGGATTTGGTGAGAAGTTTTATAGCAATGGTTCAAGGGCGGGGCTGCTGACAAGATTACGGTGTGTGCAGGGCCTGCACTCCTTTAATCTGGCCTCAGGTGGTCTCCAGATAAGCTTCTCTGGTTCTCAAGACTATCAAACCATGACTTTCTCTCTGGAATGAGGATTGTACATTTTCCATTCATTGAGGGTTTTCGTTCAATAAAGAGCTCAAAAGATATTTTTATGTGTGTCCCTTGAGGGGGAACCAGGACCTGCCCCAAGGCTGCACTACTGTTTCCTGACTGCTCCTCCCTTGTCTCTGCATCCCCTCCCTTCCCTGATGAGCAACTGTTTGAACCTGCCCTTTGGGACTCAGGGAAGGTAATGGAGGCTGGACAGAAAGACTCCCATGCCCAGGAGCCCCACAGGGTCCTATTTGGTTTCAAAAGGAGAACAGATACCCCACCATTTGGTTCTCTTGCCCCAGACTCCTCTGGTGCTTCCATGGGCCAAATCCCAGGCAGTCATAAACAAAGGAGCCCAGTTAGCTCTATTCATAGAGGTCAGTCTCCTGGGGCTCAAAACATGGCGGGGAAGGATGGAAGTGGACCTGAAGGGGCAAACACAGAATGCCCAATACATTGTTATTGTGTTTTTTATCTGATGCTCCTAAACCGATTTTACCAACATATTCTGTTTGAAAATACACTTTATGAAGGTCTATATTATTATTATTTAATTTCAATTTGTATCTGTGATAATTTTATGTGTTACCTTGACTCAGCCAAAGGAAGGGCAGATATATATATATATTTTTTGCGGTACGCGGGCCTCTCACCGCTGTGGCCTCTCCCATTGCGGAGCACAGGCTCCGGACGCGCAGGCTCAGCGGCCATGGCTCATGGGCCCAGCCGCTCCGCGGCATGTGGGATCCTCCCAGACCGGGGCACGAACCCGTGTCCCCTGCATCGGCAGGCGGACTATCAACCACTGCGCCACCAGGGAAGCCCCTGGGTCAGATATTTGATTAAACATTATTTCTGGGAGTCTGTGAGGGTGTTTCCAGAAAGGATTAGCATTTGAATCAGTAGACTGAGTACAGCAGATGGCCCTCCCCAGAGTGGGTGGACATCATCCAATCCATCTAGGGCCTGAGTAGAACAAAAAGGCAGGGGAAGGTTGAATTTGTTCTCTCCCTGACTGCTGTCCTGGGACTTCCCATGTTGCTCCTGGCCCTCAGGTCTTCAGACTCGGACTGGAACCTACACCACAGAGTCTCTAGCTCAACCACACCACCAGCTTTCCTGAGTCTCAGCTTGCAGATTGCTTGCTCAACTTGCTCAAATTGCCAGACTTCTCAGCCTCCAAGACAATGTGAGCCAATACTTTATAATAAAGTGCTCTCTCTCTCTCTCTCTCTCTCTCTCCATATATATATATATATATATATATATATATATATATCTTGTTTTGTTCCTAACTAATACAGTATCTATGCATTTACTTAGAAGACATAAAGTCATTTAAGAGAACTGAGTCACTCAGAAGAATCATTATATAGTTGCCCATCAGGTATCATATAGGGCAAAGTATTCCAAATTGTTTAAGAATAAGAACTCTACTAGAAAATGTCCAGTTACCTGTGCTTACACAAAACATCTCATGCACACTTTATTACCATACTCATTCTAAAAACTTTAACCATTATTGTGTTGTACATTCATCACTGGAGTTTTTCACTGTTCAGTATTCCCCGTTGGCAGCCAAACTCCTGTCTGGGAAATGGATGAGCAAGTCTATATTTTCCATGATGAGTTTCCAATGAAGCATTACAGTCAGAGAATGATTTACAGTCATTGGTCATACTCATAACCAATGTCTGTAAATGAGGCAACATTCTAAGGATTCGATTCATTAATAGGAAAGCATATACTTACAATAGGTTAACAAATGCCGTCTTGAATGAATGAAGCTCCTTTGTCACAGTAAAAGAGATGGGTCCAAGTTTCTTCATTTTTGCTCAGTGAGGTGGAGCTAAGGAAACAGGAGAAGAGATCAACCATCAAATCATTGTAACAACTGTTCTATTCCTTTTTTAAGTTAATTTTTATTGGAATATGGTTGATTTACAATGTTGTATTAGTTTCTGCTGTACAGCAAAGTGAGTCAGTTATACATATACATATACCCATTCTTTTTTAGATTCTATTCCCATATAGGTCATTACAGAGTATTGAGTAGAGTCCTCTGTGCTATACAGTAGGTCCTTATTAATTATTATTCTCCACCATCCACCCCCAGATCCAGAGGATGCTAACCATGGCCCTCCAGGTGCTGAGGTAAGAGTACTCCCATTGAGTACCCATGACCCAAGGTGAGCTTTCTTGGTTGATAGACAAGCAATTGTATTGTACCTTTGAGACCCAGGAAACTGACAGGAATGAGTGGCAGTGACACACTGGAATCTCTGGAACCCCAGCCAGGGTTCTTCTTGGAGTTGAGAGCTATTTTGACCTTTTAAGAATGTCCACCACTATATAGTATGGTAGGGCAGAGAGATAAGTTCCCTTTATGAAAGCATCAAAGGATACTAACAACTTTCTTTTATTTTGTTCAAAATAATAGACATGACATCATGCCAACAATGAAGTAAACATGTTAAGAAAACTAACACCACTCCAAACCCACACACAGTGATGTGTGGCCCAGGTTCCCCAGGGGATGGAAGGAGGCCCAAGCACCCTGGAGCCCTGCCACCCAAGGCCCTCTGGTGTCAGTCCCCTTTGGAGTTCCCTCAGCAGGAGACAGCTGCCTCACCCACGGTCACACTCCCTCTCCAGGGTGCCCCATGTCCAATGTTCAATTGACTTTGGTGCATAAAGGCCAGCCCTGCTGGCCCAACTCAGCAGAGCTCAGAAAGGTCATTCCACCTTCTGATCTCCCTCGAGGATGGGCAGAGTTTCTTATTGATACTGCCTTGAGCTGAACTTCTTTCTTCCCAAATTCTGCTTCCTTCTCCCTTCCATGGGTGTTGATCCCAAGAGCAATCCCTAAACTTTCTGCAATGATAATCTCCATCTCAGAGCTCACTTCCCGGGGAAACCACCTGTAACAATTACCAACCCACTGGCTTAAATTTGTTAACTATTTTTTTTTCAATTGAAATATAACACATATTCAAAAATACATTTAAGTCTGTGTGATGATTAGTTTTCTGTGTCAACTTGACCAGGCTTTAGAACCTAGTTATTCAACAAAACCACAATGACATATCACCTCACTCTGGTCAGAATGACCATCATCAAAAAATCTACAAACAATAAATGCTGGAGAGGGTGTGGAGAAAAGGGAACCCTCTTGCACTGTTGGTGGGAATGTAAATTGATAGAGCCACTATGGAGAACAGTATGGAATTTCCTTAAAAAAACTAAAAATAGAACTACCATATAACCCTGCAATCCCACTACTGGACATATACCCTGAGAAAACCATAATTCAAAAAGAGTCATGTACCACAATGTTCACTGCAGCACTATTTACAATAGCCAGGATATGGAAGCAACCTAAGTGTCCATCGACAGATGAATGGGTAAAGAAGATGTGGTACATATATACAATGGACTATTACTCAGCCATAAAAAGGAACGAAATTGGGTCATTTGTAGAGACGTGAATGGATCTAGAGATCCATCATACAGAGTGAAGTAAGTCAGAAAGAGAAAAACAAACATCGTATATTAATGCATATATGCAGGACCTAGAAAATGGTACAGATGAACCGATTTGCAGGGCAGAAGTAGTGACACAGATGTAGAAAACAAATGTATAGACACCAAGGGGGGGAAAGTGCGGGGGTGGTGGTGGTGGTGTGATTAATTGGGAGATTGGGATTGACATGTATACACTAATATGTATAAAATGGATAACTAATAAGAACCTGCTGTATAAAAAATAAATAAAATTTAAAAAATTGTTTAGGTGTTGTTGTGAAGGTATTTCTTCTATGTGGTTAACATCTATCATCAGCTGACTTTAAGTAAATGAGATTATCCTCAAGAATGTGGGTGGGCCTTGTCTAATCAGTTGAAGGTATTTGGAGCCAAAACAGGTTTCTCTGGAGAACCCTGACGTTTACAGCCTCCCAACATGATTGTGGATTTTTTTATTTCTCTTTGAAGGTCTGTCCCTTTTTATTTTATGTATTTTGAGCCTATGTTATTAGGTACACACAAATCTAACATTGTTTCATCTTAAATTTAAAACTTTTGTTTTTCTTAAATGAACCACTTTTAGCTCTGACTTTGGAACTTTTGGTTTGCACAGTATTTTTCCCATCTTTACTTTCAACCTGTTGGTATCTTTATACTTAAGGTATGTCTCTTACAAGAAGTATGTTAAGCTTCGTTTTATTATATTATCTGGTCTGAGGATCTTTAGATTTCGATTGGAATACTTAGTCTGTATAAATTTACTGTAATTTGGGTTTGAATCTACCATCTTACTATTTGTTTTCTATTTGCCTTGACTATTTTATGATTTTTATGTCATTTATTAAGATTTTTGATTTATTTAGTATTTTATAATTACATTTCTCCTTCTATTAGTTTGTAAATTATTCTTAATTGTTTTTTGCTATTTGCCCTAGAGATTACAATATGCATTCTTGACTTATTAAAATGCTGTTGCTGTTGTTGATTTTAACTTTCTATTTTAAATCTCATGACCTTGATGTTATTATTTATACAATTAGTACTTATCTAGATTTATCCATATATATATTCTCACCATTACTCTTCATTCTTTTCTTTATTTTCATGTTTTGTTTTACTATATGTCATATACTGAGATAAATGCATTACATATGTTGCTTGTAAATCTAAAAACAACCTTGCAATGTAGTTCCCATTTTATAGATGAAGAAACCAAAGTCGGAGAGATATCATCTGATACAGTAGAGCTAATAACTAAGAGCATAGGCTTTGGAAGCCAGTGAACTCTACCGCTTACTGGTCTTAACATTTTGAGTGAGTAGTTTACCACTGTAAGCTCTATATCTGTAAAATGGTAAATACTAATAGCAATAACCTCACCTCCCTCATCTTCTGGTTGTGAGACTCCAGTGAATTAAGGCACGTTAAATGTTTAATGCAACGTCTGGCTCATTGTAAATGCTCTGCAAATGCTCACTTTGTTTACTATGATGATTTGCACTCTTGTAATGGGCACATTGCCCACTATCTCTGCTCTCCCACTGTCCTCTTCTAAGGGAAACCCCGCCTTCTGCAGAATATTGAAGGAAGTAGCATTAAGCAGCCTTTGAGAAAGGGGTGGCCAGGGATCTGACCCAAAGGCAGCCAGTATATCAGTGGCCAGTGACCTCAGAGTGGCCTGACCTGCACACCAAGTCTCTTGTTCCAAAAGGGTTGCTGTGAGTTTCTTAGACCATCAGACTCTCTCCCATTAGGATCTGTACAGGGAAAGACTGAGAGAATGGGCTGGTTGGTAGCTACTGGAGAAATAACATGACATGTAAAGAGAAGAAGAACAACAGAGAGCATAATGACCAAAAAGCAATGACAACATCTCCACCATGGCTGAACTCATGGGCATCGGCGCCAACATGAGTGACCTTGAAGAATCCAGCTCTGGAGCACGGCTGACAGCAAGTCCTACTACTTGGTGAGACTGTAACAGAAGGAGCTGCCAGAACTTTGCCCAAGATCATACAGTTGCTAAGTGCTGGCGATGACAACTGCTCTCAACAGGTCTGACCACAAAGGCATGGCTTTTATTATGCTCTGCCCCTCAGCTGTTCCATAATCATGTAAGTTGTTCCGGGACTGGGAAATGCATAATGTGGGTCTGTGTTGCCTAAATATTACAAATGGCATTAAATGAAATCTAAATAGACTATTAAGATGTCAGGTTTTTGTTGTTGTTGTTACTGTTATTGTTTAGGAAAAACATTTGAATGGAAATCATGACAGGATGAACTGTCTTATTTTTAATTTTTAGACATAAAGCTCTCATGTCCTTACTGAAATGTGGATTGATTTAGATTGAGTGTAATTAAACTATTTTATAAATAATAACACAATCTTGGAAACGATGGGGAAAAATTTGCCCAGCTAATCTCTAATTCCTATGAATAAGAAACACATACAACCTCATGCAGAGAAAGTGAATGCTGGTTCGTAAAGGAGAGCAATATTTCTCCTCTGCAAAATGGGGATAATAATAGCGACTGTTACCCTTTTTTGACCAGCACATTCCCATCTGCATCTGGAACTCGGGCCTCTCTGAATTCCAAGGGCAGTGTGCTGAAGACACAGAGATCTGTCTGCATTGAAGTTCGGGGAGATATTTTCAATGACTTAATACATCAGTGCACCATGGAAGTGGGGCTACGAAATCCTAAGTTTCATTCCAAGAAGAAATCATCCTAGCGGCTGTCTACATGATAACCCATCTGTAGGATAACACACTTTCTAATCTTGTCCCAGTTCAAACCTAGAAGCATAAACCTCAGAATCAGCAGCAAGAGCTGTTATTATGAAAAGCTGAAGGGGGCTGACTTTTGAGATATGAAAGGTTTTATTTTATGCAGTCCTATCAGTCTTCTGTTGTGACTATTTTGTATTGCTTTTACACTTAAAAAGCCTTTTTCTGTTCTGAGGTACACAAATATTCTGCTATTCTTCCAGGATTTTTATCATGGCTAATTTTTCACATTTAAATCTTTAATCCACCTGGTATTTATCTGGGGGTATCGTATCAAAATACATCTCTACATTTACTTCATATTTACATATTTATTCTGTTATTGGAGTTTCTATTTCATTCCTTTATTCTGATAATGTTTTCTGTGCCACCACCACCTGTTTTGATTATATTAATATTAAATTATGTTTCTATATCTAGTAGGACAAATATCACAAGTAAGTCTTTTTTATTTTGTTTCTGTTTCAACTTTTCTCAGCTCTGCTCATGAATTTATTCTTCTAGATGAATCTTAGTTTTACTTGAACATGTTTTAGAGTAAATCCCGCTGGAAACTTAAATGCAATTGCATTGAACATATAAATGAGTTTGGGAAGAACTGACATCTTTTCAATATTCAAAATGGGGTGATTTTTATTTAACACATTCTCTTTTTTTAATGTAGCTATCAGGTTTTTTGGCTACCTTCACATTTTTTGCAAAATTTTTATAAAGCTTTTTAGGCACTTAATATTTTGTGTTATCATTATAAATGGGAAACTGTTTCCATTAAATATTATACTTAGATCTTTTCCTGGATTTTATAAAAGCCATTAATTTTTATAAATTCATTAACTGTCTACCCATTTCATTTTTAAATTTGGGGGTCGGGAGTCTTTCTAGACAGAGAGCCATCATTATCTAAAAGTAATGAAAAGGTAAATTCCTTGTTTTTCCCAATGTTACATATCTTACTATGTTGGCTAAAATTTCTAGACCCTTAAATGATAGTGGTGGTAGAAGGCATCCTTCACTGGTTCTTGGTTTTAGTGGGGACGTGTTAATATTTCACTGTCAGATATGTCTTTGGCTGTTAATTTCATATAGAGATTCTGTCTTGTGTTGAGAAACAGTGCTTACATTTCTGATTAGACTTCCTGCTTCTCCTCTCTCTCTAATAACAAAGACTCAAATAATAGTAGTAGTAGTTGTGGCTGGCATATTGAGTACTCATCACTACTTTATATACATTTAATACAGTCATCTCAATATTTATAATGTAGCATTGTTATTGTCCCCAGTTAAACATAAAGAAACAGAGATGCTACACCTGTAACTTATGTAATATTGTACAGCAGCTATACTTCAATTTAAAAAAGAAAAGGAAACAGAGACGTTAACTAACCAGTCCTTGGTCACACAGCTGCTAAATGCTAGAACTCAGCTTTGAACTTGGCTCCGTAATGGTCTAGAGTGTGACATACTGATTTTTTAACGATACAAGGAGCTTGTAGTCATTCTTCAACACGTGTCCTCTCCCACATGGATTTCCCAGCCATCTGTGCTCTGCTCTATGCCCCCAGGAGGATGACCTCTGCAGACTGCACTCCCCAGCCTCCCTTGCTGACGGCCTTCTAGTGGGTTTTGCCAGCTAGGGTCACTGACATGACACTGAAAGATATGAAGAAGAGGCAAGGATATTTCACCCTCTGCTCTCTCCCTGCCTAGGCATGAACTCATTAGTAGTAGTTGAGTTCACGATAATAGTAAAGTTTCAACATGAGGTTCCAGCACCAACTCTTCCCTTTTTCCCATCAGCCCTAGGGTGGTAATAGCTTACCATGATTACTATCTCTAGGTGCCTCACAACCCCTTATATGTTTTGTTAGCCTTGCCAAGCCTGTTTTTTGTCCCCTCATTAAACTCCCTATTTAAAAAAATCTAGTGGGAACACTGACTAATTCAGAGCTTCTATTTTTTTTTTTGAGTGTATCTTATAAAACTTCAAGAAGATAACGTAGGAGAAAATCTAAGTGACTTTGGGTTTAGTGATGACTTCTTAGATCCAAAAGCACAATCAATAAAATTTTAAAAAAAGATAAGCATGACTTCATTAAAATTAAAAAAAAATTTTAAATGACACTGTTAAGAGAATAAAAGAACAAGCCACAGACTAGTGAGGGTTTTTTTTTTTTTCAAAACACATATTGGATAAAGGATTTGTATCCAAAATATACAAAGAACTTTTAAAACTCAGCAATAAGAAAACAAAAACCTCAAAATAGGCAAAAGATCTGAACAGATACCTTACCAAATAAGATATATAGATAGCGAATAAGCATATGAAAAGATGCTCAATATCAATAGGGAACTGCAAATTAAAACAAGGAGATACCACTATACACCCATTAGAATGGCCAAAATCCAAAACAATGACAACACCAGATGTTGGTGAGGCTATGGAGCAACAGGAACTCTCATTCATTGCTGGTAGGAATGCAAACTGGTAGAACAACTTTGAAAGTCAGTTTGACAGTTTCTTACAAAACTAAACGTACTCTTATATGGTCAAATAATCACCCTCCTTGGTATTTATCCAAATGAGTTGAAAACTTACTTTCAGACCAAAACTTGCACGTGAAAAGTTTATAGTGGCTTTAACTATAACAGTTAAAACTTGGAAGCAATCTAGATGTCCTTCAATAGGTGAACGCATAAACAAATTATGGTACATCCAGACAATGCAATATTAATCAGCAATAAAAGGAAATGTGCTGTAAGCCACAAAAAGACATGGAGGAACTTTAAACACATGTTGCTAATTGAAAGAAGCCGATCTGAAGCAGCTACATACTGTAGGATTCCTATCGTAGGAGAAAAAAAAAAAATTTCCCCTTAGCCTTCTGAGTTCTGAGCCAAGACCTGTAATGGAAGATACGTTAACAAGAGAAAAACAAACAGAAGTTTATTCACATGTATAGCTTGTATATACATGATGTATATATATACATACACCAGCGAAAAATGTGGAACTTCCCAAGGTGGCTTAGAATTCAGGATTAAATACCATCTTATTAGGGTAAGGGAAAGGGAGATGTAAGCCTTTTAGGGAAAAGTAAATGATTTTTAGGAAAGAAGATGGGGGCCTCTAGAATAATAGATGAAGGGATGATAGTTGGTAACAAAGTTTGTCTGGGTGTGATGTTGACTTCTAATCTCTCCTGTGACAAGAGCCAATTTTCCCTGTTTGATGAAGGGGCTTTGTGACAACTGTGTTCCTTTTGGAGGCTCTGTCTTTAGGCAGATAAGGGGAGTTTGGAGAAAGCCTCTCCCTGAGTTTGCTGTTTTTTAAATGCCTTTAGCCCAAAATAATCAATGTACCAAACAGCATATTTTGGGGAGTCATGTCCTGAACTCCCACAGTCATATTTCGGGGTGGCATATTCTGCTACCGTTCTCTGAAAAATTTAAAACTATGGAGATAGTGAAAAAATCAGGGGCTTGGGGAGAGGGAGAGATCAATAAGTGAAGCACAGGGGATTCTTAGGGCAGTGAAACGGTTATTCTGTATGATACTCTAACGATGGCTACCTGTCATTATACATTTGTCAGAATTCATACAAGGTACAACACAAAGTGTAGACCCTCATGCAAACTATGGACTTTAATAATAACGTATCAATATTGGCTCATCACTTGTAACAAATGTACCAACTGACTGCAGTATATTAATAATAGAGGAAATTTTGGCCCAGAGTATATGGAATCTCTCTGTACCTTCTGTTCAATATTTTTCTATAATTAAAACTTCTCTAAAAAAGTCTATTAATTTTTTTAAAATTTGTCAATTTTCTGAATGCATTTTCAGTATCTGTAGAGATCCTTGTCTAGCTTTTACTTTGAACTATAGATAAGATATGTTAAATTGATAGATTTCCTAGCATGGAGTGATCCTTGTATTCCTGGAATAATTCTATCTAATTGTGGTATGTTCTCATTTTTATTTAGCATTGAAATTGATTTGTGAGAATTCCATTTAGAATGTCTGCACCTATATTCATATGTGAGAGTGTCTCATGCTTTTTTTTTTTTTAGCTTCATGGTTTTGATGTTTTCTCCAGCATTGGTATCAAGTGAGTCTAGTTCACAAAAATAAATAGAGATTTATCTATAACTGTATATGTTTATGCACATGTGTGGTATTATATACAGTATAGAGTATGAAACCACCTGAACTTGAAAATGTTTGGAGTAAATTTTATATATTCTGAATAACCTTCTCCGTAACAAGCAAGAGTAATTGGCCTATTCAGATTTTCTGTTTCTTTTTAAGTAAAGTTTTCTCATTTATACTTGGCCAGAAAATTGTCCCTTTTCATAAAAATATCAAATTTATTTATAGAAAGTGTACTTATAAACTTACCCTTATTTTTGTAGCTTCCTCTGAATCTGTAATCTCATCAATTTTTTCAGTTCCACATCTATGTATTTTTATTTGAGTCAAATTTACTTAATTAAAAGAGTAAAAATTAAAAGGGAATGCATGTCTTTCATTGAGCTTTTCTTATTCAAATAACTGGATTTCAGATTTATTGATCTATCAATTCAACTGTTTTCCCCTTTCCTGATGTTAGGGAGAAAAATCTCTTCCTGCATCTATCTTAGGTTCTCCTGCTGGGGCCTCTACCTTAGACTGGCCAAAGGCAGGTTAACAAGAGAAGAACAATCAGAAGTTTTTAACACATGCATTGTGTATGCACACATAGGAGCACTCAGTCACCCCAAGTGGTGGTTAGAACTCAGGCTTCAGTACGAAAACCAGAAAAGCAGTCTGGGAGCTTCTGTGCAGGGAGGCACTTTGTATGAAGGTGACCAGGAAAATTATGGTTGAACAAGAGGTGTTCAGTAAGGTTTGTTGTGCAGATTTAAGCCAGTGCCTTCTGGCCTGTTAAGGGTCCTCTTCTCCCAGGTACAGCAGAGGGACACATCTCTACAAATGGAAATTTCCTCTAAAGAAGGAAAATCTATACCCTGTTCTTAGAGCTTGTCCTGTGTCTACTGGTTCTCAGTGGCCTTTGACTCAAAATATTTCCTATGCCAAAGAGTATATTTTGGCGTGGCATATTCTGGTACTCTTCAGTGAGTATTTTTTTAACGAGATATAATTGAAGTATCACATTGGAGATTTGATATATTTGTATATTGTGAAATGATTACCAAAGAAATCTTGTTAACATCCATTACCTCACATAGTTATAATTTTTTTCTTGGGATGAGACTTTCAGGGTTTACTCTCCTACAGAAACATTCAAATCCCATATTGTTAACTATAGTCATCATGCTGTGTGTGACACCCCCAAGACTTATTTCTCTTATAACTGGAAGATTGTACCTTTTGATCCTCTTCAATAATTTGACCCATACTATCCCACCCCACCCCCCTGCCAACCCATTTCTGGCAACCACAAATCTGTTCTCTGTGTCTATGAGATCTTTTTTGTTTGTTTTTTGGGGTTTTTTTCAGATTCCATAAATAAGAGATTGTACAGCATCTGTCTTTCTCTGTCTGATTTACTTCACTTAGCATAATGCCCTCAAGGTCCATCTATGTTGTTGCAAATGTCAGGACTTCCTTCTTTTTCTGACTGAATAAAATTTTGTTCTATGTATCTACCACATTTGCTTTATCCCTTCATCCATCAGTGGACACTTGGGTTGTTTCTATACCTTGGCTATTGTAAATAATGCAATAAACACGAGGTGCAGATATCTTTTCAGGTAGTGATTTCATTTCCTTCAGATAAATACCCAGAATGGAATTGCTGGATCGTATGGTAGCTCTATTTTTAATTTTTTGAGGAACCTCTATACTGTTTTCCACAGTCACTGTACCAATTTATATTCCCACCAGCAGTGCACAAGGATTCCCTTTTCTCCACAACCTTGCCAACACTATTTCTTGTCCTTTTAATAATAACCATTCCAAAAAGGGGTGAGGTAATATCTCATTCTGGGTCTTTTTTTTAATTAATTAATTTATTTATTTATTTTTGGCTGCATTGGGTCTTCGTTGCTGTGCATGGGCTTTCTGTAGTTTGGGTGAGCGGGGGCTACTCTTGGTTGCAGTGCGCGTGCGGTGGCCTCTCTTGCTGTGGAGCATGGGCTCTAGGCACACAGGTTTCAGTAGTTGTGTCTTGTGAGCTCTAGAGCACAGGCTCAGTAGTTGTGATGCATGGGCTTAGTTGCTCCATGGCCTGTGGGATCTTCCCGGACCAGGGCTCGAACCCGTGTCCCCTGCATTGACAGGCTGATTCTTAACCACTGTGCCACCAGGGAAGCCCTCTCATTGTGGCTTTGATTTTCATTTTTCTAATGATTAGTGATGTTGAGCATCTTTTCTTTTACCTATTGGCCATTTGTATGTTTTTCTCTCACTGATCATTTAATATTGGCCTTTATGTTTATTATAAGCATTCTCCTTTGAAACTTGAATTTGTTTTGGCATTATTTTCTTAATTTCTTATGATGAATAACTAGTTTTAAAATATCTTAATGTTTATTTCTTAACAATGATATATATGGATATATATTTGCTTCTGAAAGAAAAGTTTAACTTCATCTGCTAAGTTTTAGCAGTTTTCCTATAATGTACCAAAGGATGATTTTCCTTTTCTTTCTTTCTTTCTCTCTTTCTCTCCTTTCTTTCTTTCTTTCTTTCTTTCTTTCTTTCTTTCTTTCTTTCTTTCTTTCTTTCTTTCTTTCTTTCTTTCTTTCTTTCTTTCTTTCTTTCTTTCTTTCTTATACATTTGCTGAACTATTTGGGTTTCTTGAATCTGTGGATTGATTTTTATCAATCTGGGCAAATTTTTGGCCATTATCTCTTCAATTACTGCTTTTGCTCCATTCTCTCTCTCTCTCTCTCTCTCTCTCTCTCTCTCTCTCTCTCTCTGTCTCTGTCTCTGTCTCTGTCTGTCTCCCCCCACCCCGCGTTCCAATTATACATATGCATTTTTAATAAGACTCAACCCATCTCTGGTTCTTCTCTGTTTGTCAGGTAAGACCCTTCAGAGATTTGAAAGCCTGTTGGGTTACTGTCTCCAGCCAGGAAAGACTGGGGGCAAATCCACTTCTTATCTCTGGGTCCAGCTTGGTTCTTTGTCTCCCATTCCCTTGTACCTTTCAAATGCGGCAAAAATCTTAAGTGGACAATTGACCTTCCCTGTTCCTCTGGGGAAAAGTAATCTCCAAGTACTTTGATATTAAGGTAGACTTTACTCTGCCTTTTAGAAACTCTTGTGCTGGCACCTCAATCTTCCATGTGCACAGGAATCTTCATGACTTTGGATTAGGCAATGACTATTTTAAATTATTTTACATGTAGTAACTAGAAATGTGTATACATATGTTTTTAATTATTTAAGTTTTTTAAATCTTAAAACATACACTTTAATTGATATACATTTAATTATTATTGCCAAGTAAAGACAGTTTCTATTGATGCTTCTTTACGTAATATTTTTAAATTAGCAGCTTTTTTTTTCTTACTCTTCTCCAGCATCAACGTTCTAACTTTGGTGGCAATGATCCGAGATTTTAGAAGTGTATGTCTGTGTGTGAGTGTGTGTGAGGGGAGGGCTGCTTTTACTTTCTGGAGCATTTAAAAACTATATGCACTATGTTTTCAACAATATTTTTAATAATTATTACAATTTTTTAAAATAAATCTGAATGTTCTCTAACTCATCTGCCATAATTTCCACATTCTCAAGTTTTTTACTTTGCTTTGATATGTACTCAGTTTTGGGTTTCTTTGTTTTTTCTCTGTGTTTTTTTTTTTTCTTTTTAAGAAATGGCATGGAAATGAACTACTTTTTAAAGCCTTGACTATTTACTTTTGCCTTTACAGATGAAGGAAAACTTGTTTAGTCTAGATTTCTGGGTTACAACCTTTCCCCTTTAAATCTTTGTAAATGTTACTCTTATTTATATCTGATGTTCGTTATGAGGGAAAAGTCTGAGACAAGGGTCATTTTTCTTAATTTGCAGGTAAATTGACTTTTCTGACTATATACTTGCAGGGTGGACCTTTTGCCTTGAGATTTATAAATTTCACAAAGATGCATCTAGAAATTGATCTCTGTTTTTAGTCATATGAAAATAGGTGAAGCGTTTTTATTCACAGATTTAAATTCTTCAGGTGAAAAGCGTGCTCTTTTATTTTAGCTTTGATCATTGCTTCTGTTTGATTTCCTACATAACAGACACATACACGCACAGTGTTAAATGTATCAATCTTTCATTGCATCTGGATTTTGAGTTTTTTCCTCCTTTCAAGATAATGTTTTATTGGAGCATTCGTATGGTTTGAGTGTTAAGATCACTGATCACTTGGGGTTCTCCTTACGTGAAGAATTTTATCCTCTTACAAATGAATCTAGCAATGCCAACATCATTCACAAGAAAGTTCATAATTTAACAAATAATTTGAGATGCATTTTTCATCATATACAAGCTTACTTTATAGCTGGATCTATTTCTGGACTTTCCATTCTCTTTCCTTTGTCTATCTCTTCATGGAACATTTCCACGTGATTTTAATTGCAGATGCTTGAGGCATATTTTAATACCTCATGGGGTTAAGACCATTTCCAATTCCTTTCAGAGTTTCCTTAACAATTAATTCCATACTTTTTAGAATCTATATGAATTTTAGCATCAAATGTCTAGCCCAAGGGAAAACACATTAGTATTTTTATTATGATTTTGTTAAGTTTGTTCATTGATCCAGGAAGAATGGACAAGTTTATGATGTTGGATTGTTCTATCCCTAAGTAAGGAGTATCTCCATTGTTCAAGTCCGTTATGTGTCTTTTGGGAGTGTTTTTAGTCTCCCTTGGTTTTGTCCCATTTCCTGTGACATTTATTTCTAAATATTTTTCATTTTTTTCTTAAAATCCATATATTTATTTATTTACTTTGGCCCTTGTAAGTGGGATCTGCTTATTCACTGTCTTCGAATTTGCAGGGGTGGTCAAACATGCCTTCTGATGTGTAATGCTCTCTCCTTCCTGTAACGTCTGCCTTTTGCTGCCTTTCTCCCTTCACCCTCAGGCCTGCATGGTGCCTCCCTCTTTCCTGGAAGACTTGTACCTCTGTTCCTGTGGAATTTCAAGCCTCTTCCCTTCAATCCTACTGTAGCCTGTGCTCCGGTCCATGAGGCCTCCAGCCTGTTCTCAATATCTCCCTATTCAGGAGAGTCCTCTCTTCTCCTGGGGGTGCCTTCTCATTCCACCACTGTGATGGGGTTCAGGACATGCTACCCCAAAATATGGCACATTGGAATATTGAATATTTTAAGCTGAAGGAGTTTGAGAAAATGGCAGAAGCAAGAACGTCACTCTGACCTCTTCCTCCTGTTGCCCTTCTTCCCTGAAACAGGGAAGAGTCATATAACCTTCATGTGACTTAGTCCTTTCCCTGAGGAGGAGATGAGCTCACTGAGATCGTACCTGTCTTTGGACATCTAGAGCTGGCTCGGACATAAAAAGAGTGCACTGAGTGAACGTTCGTGGAATGGAACTGAGCTGAATGAAATTGAACTTTGGCAGGTCCATAGTCTAGACAGTGGAAGTCCTTCAGAAATGAATATTTTTAAAACATTTTAGAACTTCATTATAGAAGAGAATGATTTTAGTAATTTAAATTTAAATCACTATTTCACATGTGATTCAATATTTACTGAGCAGTCAAAATACTTTTGTTTTTACCAACTCTCCTTCAGTTTCATGTGATGCTGCTATCTTACAAAGAAAGATGAAAATGAAAATAAATTGTACCTTCTTTCAAGATTATGAATAAAATATTCAAAGTTAAAAAAAAACCCTTCATGTAAGAGGTGCCCTCCATGTACCTGGAAGATACTCAGAGGAAAGAGGCATCTTTATCTCCAAAACATAGAGGTACCAAGAAGAATCTTCATACATAGGGCTTGCTAAGTTTTCCCCAGTTTACTGAATGTCCTTCATTCTCCTTAACCTACTATGTTCCTCCATGACCACCTACTCTTCATCAAGCCTACATGAAAATACACAGCTTTGTTTCTTTGGGTCTTCATTTTATTGGAAGGCTCCCTGGTCAGTTAAAACTTACATTATATAAATGTGTGTGCTTTTGTTCTGTGAATCTGTCTTTGCCAGTTTGATTTTCAGACCCAGCCAGGGACCCTAAGCGGGTAAAGGAAAACACTTTCCTCCCCTGCAATTGCTCCATCCGCACTGCAGTCCTATCTCTTCTGTCCCAGCCTGGCGCCTCTCTCTGCTCAGCCTGGAATCTGAAACTGGCTCTGCTGGTTTGGAGTGGTTTCTCCCATCACACTTAGAGTTTATACCATTCTTTGTCTCCTAATTTTATTATGATGCGGGTTTTAAGTGACTTTTATGTGTGATTGTCGTTGATCTGTATGCTTTTTGAAGGATATATGGAGAGATTCATATTGAGGGGCAGGGATGCTGCCTCTCCTTTTTAATTTGGAAGAGCAGACCTAAATGTTTGCTTTTGTTTATGATGGTAGCAAAATTACAGTAAGGCATATAATATATGTATAGTATATTTGTAATACATTTCTAATATATAACTATTATATCAACATTGGACAAAGAGAGATCAATAAACCTCAAAAATTTGATCAACAAATAGGTTAGAAAATGGAGATTAATTTTCTGAACTCTCTCATTATTATTGTTTTCAAATAAGTTCTCACTACAAACTCAGCCCCATAAGCAGTGAATGGCTTCTACTCTTTGTACCCCTCCCAAGGAACTTCTAAATTAATTGACATTAATTTTTGAATTACCATTAAAGATTGACTAAGAGAGTGAATACATAACCTATTTGAGACTCTGAATATATTTAGGTATTAAATTACTCACTTGGACAACTGTCATCATAATTAGTACTTACATCAAGTGATCATCAGTCAACAACTCCAGCTATGATATTTACAAAGAAACCAAGTAAGAGTTGGATGTATGTGATGAGATAAACTATGCCTAGAACTCTTTTCCTAACATATTTAAAATCAAGAAATTTTTCTTCGAAATGAAGTACCAAGAACTTTCCTTTTTGTCTGCCTATGAAGAAGGTAAGTTGGTTTTGAAAATTCTAAGATGACTAAATCTCATTTTAAAAACAGCTCAACGTCAATTCAATTAGATTTTGTTACAGTGCTGCTTCCAATGTTTCTAGATGCCTATTTATTAAATCCAATGAGTCAATAAAGAAAGACTAACGTTGCTTTGTTTAATCAATAGTGTGCTTAAGGAAATGAAATAGAGCCATGTCAAATAAATTTCTATGAAGATAGAAGATTTTATAAGTGATGGACCATTTTTTTTCTCAGAAAGTAATCACTAACTTTAGTCATCTAATCATTATTTTCTTCAAACATGTCTTTCTAGACGTTCTTTATGACAGATAAATTTGAGTCATCACTAAGACATTATTATTCATATCATTCAATATTTTAAACAAAGTGACTCACATTTTCATTTTAAAAATCAATAAACTTAAAGGTTCTGGGAATCTCCCAGAGTAAGTTCCCTCCCACAAGTCCTGAATTTCTTTAATGAGTGAGGTTGTGTTGTAAATTGGTCTTTTTCTCTTTTCCCGTGGGCGTGGATGTCTAATCACTCGGTACTCAATTGGTGTGTTTTGTACATACATAGAGCTCAGGTACTAAGGTCTAAATACGTAAAAGAAACCCACCTGGATTACAGACCCTTCCCTCAACTGACTCCTGCAGCTGGAGCTCACTTCTCATCCCTGCTGCTGTCCCTGTTCATGGTCATTTCCAATTGGGAGAGATTAAGAACTTCTGCCTTGCTTCCCAGGGCCATTTTCTCCTGGATCCAAGTTTTCCACTCCTTCCTCTCTCCATGTTCTTCCTTCCACTATCAGCTTGCTACCTCCCATGGAGGTCAGACTTTGCTGAGGTTAGAACAAATAGCCTGGTTGAAATCACATTCGTACAGTAATGTCCCCACGCCTTTTACTTTTCCTTAGTTTTTCTGATTCAAGGTCCATGTCCTTCTGAAAAGGAGGACATTCAGAGAACTAATTTCTATACCACCTACCACAATTTAATGTGACACTGCTTCTCATATTAAGTGTAATGTGCTCTCATTAGGTGTACTCACAGCTACCAATTTTCATGCTGCCAATTTTCACATCTTAAGAGTTGGAATTGGAAATGCTTCCTGTAATACAATTCACCACTTTTGCCAGATTAATATCCATTTACCACTCTAGATGAGAGAGTGGTCTCTAATCCCCATAAATTGGGGATAGATTCCTGCCCTGTGGGCCCCAAGGGACATGTGTTCATTTACTCCTTGGGGAGGAATAAAGACACTCCCCTGGTGGTGCAGTGGTTAAGAATCCACCTGCCATTTAAGGGTACACAGGTTCGATCGATTGCTGGTCCGGGAAGATCCCACATGCCATGGAGCAGCTAAGCCCGCGAGCCACAACTACTGAAGCCCGAGCGCCTAGAGCCGTGCTCCACAACAAGAGAAGCCACCACAATGAGAAGCCCGCATGCCACAACGAAGAGTAGCCCCCACTCACCACAATTAGAGAAAGCCCGTGCGCAGCAACAAAGACCCAATGCAGCCAAAAAAAAAAAAAGACATTTCTATGTGCTACGTTCCCAGCTTCCTTCCCTGGGCTTTATTTATAGGTCAGTTTACTGAACTCCTTAAATGACTGAGGCTAGGCATTTTGATTCATCTATTTTGAGATTCATGAAAATGAAAGAAAGGATGGTCAAATTTCATCCAAGATTTCTTCTGAAGAAAAAGATGTCCAATACGTACAAAGTTTCTATGCAAGCGAATAGCTCAACTGTCAAATGTATTTATTTTGTACAATAATTAAGACAAATTCATGGATTTATAAGGACATAATATTGAGTTTAATGAGAGAAAGAGCTTTCTAACAACCAAAGCTGTGGAACATAAGGTAAGTTGGTCGGGGATTAATGAGGCCCTAGCACCAGTTATCTCAGCAGAGGTCAGCTGGTTCCTGGGGATTCAGGGGATTGAAGCACAGCCTGAGGAGATTTAAACTAGATCGACTTTTGGGTCCTTTCTACTCTGACAGCTAAGACTTCAAGGTAACCAAGCACAAGAAAAAAGTTATGTAACATTCCAAAGAAACAAAAAAAAATGCTATTTTCAAAGGTATCCTCAGATGACTCATGTTGATGAATCTGAAGTCTTGCATAAATATTTTCTTTCACACATGGGTTTATTACTCTCCCTCTGCCTCATTCCTCTTTCTGTCTGTCTCATTACAGCCTTCCTCATCATCTGAACCAATGAACAAGAGGAGCATCAGTGTCTTCTTCATTTCTTGCCCTAAAAGTCTCAGGTGGAATGGAGGGTGACAGAGGTGACAGCAGATTTATGAGATGCCTTCGTTTATGATATGTTCACAAATGCCTCAATGACAAGATAGAAAGGAAATAAATGGATGTTACCTGGTTCCTTTTTCCCATTCTCACTACTGCTCTTTCTTTCTTTCTTTCTTTGGACATTTACACCTTTATAAAAGTCAACAGCATTTAAATATCAACATAAAGTACCAGTTTCTATCTACCTTCCAGTGCCAACATGCTTTGATTTTGTGATTTTACAGGTTCCCATGATTGTACAGACAATACATCTATAACTGACCAGGAGGCAGGAAGTGTCTGGGGGGTGCCTTAATCTCTCAGGGTCTTGCTCCCCCACAAAACATCCTTGATAGCCACAGTCAGACAGGGTTCTGGACTGGGTGGATTTTTGTCCTATTCCAGTGTGGTATGCCTAAGTTTTTATGCTCCAAATCTATTCCTATTTTCTGCTGGGCTCCTTCTGCCATAGAGGATGGGCAGATAGAGAAGTTAATACACTGGCATTTCTTTCCTCTTTACTGAGACACAAATGGCTCCACTAACTAGTCACATGTACATGCTGGATTATTTATGTACTTTTCTTTTTCTTTCTTAGAACCTGGTGAAGACTCTCAAGTGAAAGGAAAGACTTTGGACTTCTGGTTTTAGCTCTGACATGTAAAGAGCTTGGAAATCATTCTATCCTTACAAAAAGAAAAGGCTGAACATTTTTCTCAGAAAATCAATGACATTTCTTGGAACCATGAGACGATTGAGGTTTCAGGGAAAATTGCCACCTCAAAATCTGGAGATACATAACCTAGATATGTTTCCTGGAAACAGAAGCCACGGGAATCGTAAACTGGTAGGAACACACAATGGTAACTGATGAATTGCTCAGGGCTGAGTGTGGACTACCATGAGAGTGAGAAACTCCTGAGAGTCACTGTCTGAGGAGGGACCCACAGCTTCATGGACTTTACCTCCAGGAAGCTCATGGGCTCTCGAGATGAAGATGTGAAAGATCTCCTTATGGCTCTGGCAGAGGGAGGGGAAGAGTACACATTCTGAAATGTGTCCACAACAAAAGCCTATGATCCATGGGAAAAGGCCTTGCTAGAGCCATGCCTCAACTAGGGGAAGGGTATTCCTCCCACTACAGCACCCTCTAAACTTCCTGTCTCCTTGGATAGATAAGGGATACAAAAACATGGTCAACAAGGAACATGGCTTCAAGGGAAAATATTGGGAATGCTGCAGCCAGGATAGAGAGTAGGGGCAGGGGGAAATACCAATGGAGGAATATTTGTGAAGGTCACAGTTCCCAGACATAGACCCATTAAAAGACTGAGATTTATTCATGAGATTTTAGAAGGCTTCTCCTCCCCTACATCTTCTACCATATCAATAGGCTCCAGTATAATAACAGCAAAACAGCACTGAAAAAGCTGACACAGATTCAAGGAAGCCCAAAGTCAAGAGGGGAGACAAAAACAAGAACGAGAGGAATCTGAGAGGTCGAGTACCTACACCTACAGCAAACACTAAGTAAACACAGTCAAATTCCTAGCAAGATGACCACACCTTTTCATACCAAAGGTCTGTTTACCTTAATACTTGTTACCTAATACAACATGTTTGGCATTCAACAAAAAATTACAAGGCATGCCAAAAGTCAAGAAAAAAAATCACAGTCTGAAGAGGAAAAACAAGCATCAGAACTAGAGTCAGATGTGATACACATGTTGGAATTATTAAAACAGGTAATTTAAAATACCCATGTTTAATATGTTAGGGGCTCTAATGAAAAAAGCACACAACATGAAAGAAGAGATGAGTAATGTAAGAGAGAGACAGAAATACTAAGAAAGGATTAAAAGGAAATGCTAGATAGAAAACAAACTTACAGTTACCAAAGAGGAAATGGTGGTGGTGGAGGTATGATAAATTAGGAACTTGGGTTTAATGGATACACACTACTATATATAAAAGATATAAACAACAAGGACCTACTGTATAGCACAGGGAACTATATTTAATATCCTGTAATAACATATAATGGAAAAGAATTTGACAAAGGATATATATATAACCGAATCACTTTGCTGTAAATCTGCAACTATTACAACATTGTAAAAAACTATACTTCAAATAAAAGAAAATGATGTTAAAAGACATATGCCCATGTTTACAAGCTGAGGGAAATTGAGAAGTGTCTGTGTTTTGCCAGTATTTTTACACACAACTCTTACACATAATGGGGAAAATTAAAATTGGCAATTACCCGAAAAAAATGACAAAAATAAAGAATGTCTTTGATGAGTTTATTAGTAGACTTGGCACTATCCAGGAAAGAATCACCAAGCTGAAGATAAGTCAATATAATCTTTCCAAACTGAAATGCAAAGTCTAGGAGGGACAAAAACGAACCAAACAGAGCATTCAAGGACTGTGAGACAATTTCAAAAGGTATAATATAGGCAATTAGAATACTGGAAGAAGAGAGAGACAGCAGAACAGAAGAAACAGGTGAGGTACCAATGGCCAAGAACTTTCCCACAGTAATGAAAGGTACAAAACCACAGATTCAGGAAGCTCAGAGAACACAAAGTAGAATAAGTAACAAACACCACTTGCTTTGACTTCATGTATACTAACATGGAAACGATACAGAGATAAACAAGGCCACTGTGCAAGGACAATTCACCAATTCATGGAGCATTCCATATATTTTTGTGACTACAGTTAATAACACCATGCGGCATGTTGGAAAGTCTCGAAGAGAGTAAATTTTTAAAGTTCTCATCACAGGAAAGAAATAAGTTTGTAACTGTGTGTGGTGATGGATGTCAACCAGACTTACTGTGATGATCCTTTTGCCATATATACAAATATTGAACCATTATGTTGTAACCTGAAACTAATATAATGCTGCACATCAATTCTACCTCAATAAAAAATGAAAAAAAAACAAGCGAATGTATCTAAGCATATCATATTCAACTGCAGAAAACCAAAGACAAGAGAAAATCTTTAAAGCAAGAGATTAGGATTTGACAGAAATGGGTGCAGTCCTAGCTGTCCTGCTTACTAGCCAATCAATACTGGACTTGACATCTTTCAAACATTGGTGGTTTTCTCCCTTATATAAGGGATGATATGATATGTGTAAAAATACCTCGTTATAGGTATTACTTTCTTCTTTGTATAAATGAAGTTCAAATAAGGCCTTTTATATATGAGGAAGCACTTTTTAACAACAGAAAACTCTAAATATTAAGAGTTACAATCATTAAGGAGTTGCATCCTCATCACTCTTCCAGGAGCTTTGAAATGAGCTTTCTCAGCAAGAATATTGAAGTTTATTTTAAATCACAAGGCATTACTTTAAAGGATGTAAAATTGTATATTGTTTTTGGCTTAGATGGGCCTTGGTGTTTCCAAAGCCAAGTTCATGCAGAAGGTGACAGGATGGTGAGATGCAAACTCATAAGATAAATGGGTAGGGTAGGCGTAAACTAACTGAGCTGCTTTGGAATCAACAGGAAATAAATATATTCTGATATAGCTACATCTATAGATGTAGAATTATCAGAATTCCCAGGGAGGTGTCTGAATCCAGGAATAAGAGAGGTGTCTGAATCCAGGAATAATGAATTTTAACTTGTTAAACTTACTACAGCCAAAATATATCAGGGGTAAAAAGATTACAAAAACAAGATCTAGCAAGTAAGAGAGGAATTAAAATATATATTGAGAGCAACTTAAAGATGGCGGAAAAGTAAGATGTGGAGATCACCTTCCTCCCCACAGATACACCAGAAATACATCTACACATGGAACGACTCCTACAGAACACCTACTGAATGCTGGCAGAAGAACTCAAACCTCCCAAAAGGCAAGAAACTCCTGACATACCTGGGTAGGGCAAAAGAAAAAAGAAAAAACAGAGACAAAAGAATAGGGATAGGACCTGCACCAGTGGGAGGGAGCTGTGAAGGAGGAAAGGTTTCCACACACTAGAAGCCCCTTCGCGGGCGGAGACAGCGGGTGGTGGAGGGGGGAAGCTTTGGAGCCATGGAGGAGAGCAACAGCAGTGCGGAGGGCAAAGCGGGGAGATTCCCACACAGAGGATCGGTGCCCACCGGCACTCACCAGCCCGAGAGACTTGTCTGCTCACCCGCCGGGGCAGATGGGGCTGGGAGCTGAGGCTCGGGCTTCAGTGGGAGCGCAGGGAGAGAACTGGGGTTGGCTGTGTGAACACAGCCTGCGGGGGGTTAGTGCACCACGGCTAGCTGGGAGGGAGTCCAGGGAAAAGTCTGGAGCTGCCGAAGAGGCAAGAGACCATTGTTTCAGGGTGCACGAGGAGAGGGGATTAAGAGCGCCGCTTAAAGGAGCTCCAGAGATGGGCGCGAGCCGTGGCTACCAGCGTGGACCCCAGAGATGGGTCCCAGTACTGGGCATATACCCTGAGAAAATCATAATTCAAAAAGAGCCATGTACCACAATGTTCATTGCAGCTCTATTTACAATAGCCAGGACATGGAAACAACCTAAGTGTCCATCTACAGACGAATGGATAAAGAAGATGTGGCACATATATACAATGGAATATTATTCAGCCATGAAAAGAAACAAAATTGAGTTATTAGTAGTGAGATGGATGGACCTAGAGTCTTTCATACAGAATGAAGTAAGTCAGAGAGAGAAAGACAAATACTGTATGCTAACACATATCTATGGAATCTAAAAAAAAAAAAAAAAGGTCATGAAGAACCTAGGGGCAGGACGGGAATAAAGACGCAGACCTACTAGAGAATGGACTTCAGGATAAGTGGAGGGGGAAGGGTAAGCTGAGACAAAGTGAGAGAGTGGCTTGGACATATATACACTACCAAATGTAAAACCAATAGCTAGTAGGAAGCAGCCGCTTAGCGCAGGGAAATCAGCTTGGTGCTTTGTAACCACCTAGAGAGGTGGGATAGGGAGGGTGGAAGGGAGGGAGATGCCAGAGGGAGGAGATATGGGGATATATGTATATGTATAGCTGATTCACTTTGTTATAAAGCAGAAACTAACACACAATTGTAACCAATTATACTCCAATAAAGATGTTAAAAAAATAATAAAAAATATAGATAGATAAATACATTTGCACTGTGCATTAGAATTTACAATACACTCATAAGCATTGTATCACTTAGGTTTCATAACCAAGGGCATTTAAACTCCAATAAATTAAGAGATTTTCTGACTTTGCTTGACATCAATTATAGTTGAATAATTATTCTCCCTGCCTCTATCTTTTAAACTCTGAACCAAACAGCTCATGAAAATATTTTTCAATAAGGGCAGGAGGTAGAAGTGATAAGCAGTGAGAATTTTCATGTAGACATTTTTTAAATTGCAAGGTAATACTCAAATGGATTATTTATATAATGTTTAGTTTATAAAATGCATTTTTTTAAAAAAATAGATTTTTATTGGAGTATAATTACTTCACAATGCTGTGTTAGTTTCTGTTGTACCCCAAAGTGAATCAGCCATATGCGTACATATGTCCCCATATCCCCTCTCTCTTGAGCCTCCCTCCCACCCTCCCTATCCCACCCCTCTAAGTCATCGCAAAGCACCGAGCTGATCTCCCTGTGCTATGTGGCTGCTTCCCACAAGCAATCTATTTTACATTCAGTAGTGTGTATATGTCGATGCTACTCTCACTTCGCCCCAGCTTACCCCCGTAATCTAATGCATATAAAATGCTTTTGTGCAATGATCTCATATTATGTTTTTTCCCCAACCTTGTAAGTTTGGCAGGGGCCATTGTACTCATTCTGATTTTGTTGAGGAGTCCAGGAGCAGCCCTGTAGAAGCCTTGTCCCACAGCTATTGAATGCCAGGGCTGGGAATCAGAGAATCTGAGACTTCTGACCCCAAACTTGTCTCAGTCAGTGCGAGCTGACAAAGTACCACACCCTGAAGTCTTATCAACAGCAGACATTTATTCCTCACAGTTCTGGAGGCTGGATGTCCCAGACCAGGGTGCCGGCACGGTCAGGGTCTAGTTGCAGGCTGCCAACTTTTCACTGTGTCCTCACATTCTGGAAAGAGGTGTGGCAGTCCCTTTATAAGGGTATTGATCCCGTTCATGAGGGCTCCACCCTCATGACCTAACGTTCCTTCCTAAAGTCCCCGCCTCCTAACACCATCACATTGAGGTTCAGATTTCAACATATGAATTCTGTAGGGACACAGACATCCAGTCCTTTGCACAACCCAACGTTGGTTTTTTATTTGGCTTTCCTTGTCTATTTCCTTGTCATTGGAACAGTCCTCATTTCACCTTGACAACACAAAAGTGGTAGTTTTACCTTCAATCATTCTAACATTTTAATTTCATCAGCTTCTTTGACATCACTAATCAAATCCATTTCTTCAATAACTTATTCAAGAAAGAAATCCTTTCACTTTTCCTTCCCAGCATGCTTTTAAAAGTTGCCTCTAAAAATGTGTTTAGTAATCTCTGATGGATGATTTGTTTAAGGTTAAGTCATCCCTGTCTATTTTCAACACCTTTAGAAGAGGGTTTTTCTTCTTCCTCATCCTGGAAATCTAAATGCAGGAATCTACATCCATCAACATCTCTTCATTATGTGACCCTTCAATTCTGTTAGTTCTATGGCTCAAAACCCAGTTATTGGAATCTGACTACATTTTACCTCAAATAGGAATCCAGGCTACAAATGACGTGCCCCAAATTTCTCAAATCACACAAAGGTGACAGCAAATTTCTTTGAATGTATAGAATATAGTGACTTTTTCCGTTCCAAGGCAAATCTGATAAATCCTATCAGGTCTTTATGTTATGCTCTCTGCACAGAGGATTTCCTTCCTGGTTCGACTTGATCTCAGCCATACTGAGACATAATCGTGCCCTCACACTACAGTGAATTCAACATCATTTAAGCTGCATGGAAATTGAATGTTATTTCTAACTGACTGCATCTCTTTACAGCACTGTGTGATTATATTCGTATGTCACCTCTGAGTCATTCAATCACCCATCACTGTCGTCTCGGGGGCATCCTACCCAGCCCTGAATTAGGAGGAAAGCGTCGGTGGGTATTGATGGCAGATCTTAGTGTCTGAGGCATGTTAACTTTATGTGCTAACTTATTAGCAGAAGTGAACTGTAGCATCAACAGGCATTTTGAATGTCAGATATTTCCAGGGGTGATGGGCAGAACGGTTAAACCTATGTGTGTTGCCAAAGCTCAATTTTTAAATGATAACTGAGTATTTGTAGAGCGTGTGTAGAGTTTACAATCTCTCTATTCATGTTATTTCCTTTGATTCTCACGATAATATATTGAAGTAGACACTGGGAGAAGATTGAAGAGGGTGCTGCTCAGATGGGATTGGGGAGAGCTATACTGGGCACCCAGCCCCAGGGACAGGGGGTTGCAGGTCTGCCTGGACCCTTCTTCCCTCCTCCTTCGTTCATTGCGCTAGGCCCGCTTCAGCTTTTTGCCCTGCAGACAGACCCTCCTTTAATACGTGCATTTTGGTGGCATTCATTTGCATGTTTTACAAACTATTGGATTTTATTCATCATTAATCTTCTGGGGGTTAAGGACCCATTTAAGAAACTGATAAAAGCTATCGATCTATTCTCTAGGAAGTGTACATACACTTCCTCTGTTTTACATACAATGTCAGAAAGCTGATTATTGGGAAACGTTTCAGCCATTTCACTTCAATTCAGTTTCTTATTTGGGGCAGTTCTTCCCTTTCACAGCTTCCCGCTACCTCCACAGCAGGGATAGAAATGAAATAGCAAAAACACTTAAGTCAAGAGTTCATTACACTGAGTCCTTCAGGAAGCTCTAGTGTTAATATCCCAAACACCTCCATTCAGGACCAGTTTAAACACAGGCAATGCCATCAGGAGAAATGATAAGAGCCCAAAAGGCTATGGAGGAAACAGAAAACCTGGTTTATTGCTCTAAGTTGTCCACACAAGCCTGGTTGACATGTCTGTTTACCAGGTAATTGCTTTTCCCATCCCTTTGACTGGAGAGGTATACCCAGTGTATAAAATGCAGTTCCAGGAGCACTTTGGGCTAAAGGGGAGACACGCTGTTTTAATATGTATGTGTAAATACGATGTACATTAAAGGCTAAAGCATAATTGGTTTCCATGACATTTCCCTTTTCTACTTGATCAGCCTCAATAGTCTTCTGTATCTGAGCGAGGACGACAAACACGATTTAATTTCATGGTCAGTCACTTGAGTCGACAGGACCGGAAGATTTGATCTCTCCCTCAGGTAAATCTAATTTCCTCTTTTAAAGGCTGAAAGTTCCATTTTCCTTTCCCCAGGGTGAGTGCCTGAGAAGTGATACCTAATCAAGTCACCCTAAACGCAAATTGACCTTGTTTACAAAGAGTGGGGCTCCCCCAAGAAAGAAAAAATGACCTTTTGTCAGATGATTCCCCAGCTATATACACTGAATTCCCACTCACTCTCAGACTGACCAGAAGGCTTTGGATCAGCTGTTCATATCGAATCAGATTTAAACATTCTGTTTTCAAAGGAACATATTTATTAAAATGGTGGATTATTAGATCAATGTTTTCACCCTGACCCCTTCAGTCCCGAATCACCACATCTATTATCAAATTAACCTGTTAGCATTTATTTGGAGTTTGTTGACAAACAAAGTATGTAGAAGAAAATAATATCAGGCAAAAAAATCGGGTGGAGATAATCAGTTAACCATCTGAAATGAGCATGCAAATTCTGATTTTGTAATCTCACCTGCTGGGAGTAATTTTATTGAAAACTCATAATGCTGACAAACAGGGATTGAATTTAAAGTTTCCCTCTCCCCCCAACTATCTAAATATGGGTGGGGCACCTCCTACCTTCTTTTGAATACATTTTGAAGGAAAATTACGACGTGACCCAAATAAATATGAGTTTGGTAGCTCCTACACACACGCACACTCAGCTGTTCTGTTCGGGTTATGCAGAATGACAAAAATAAGCTATTGATCCTTGAAGCACATTTAATTTAGGTCCCTTCACTTTGAAAACTGCCTTAATTTTTCACATCACATTTAGCAGGCAATCATCTATCACCCAGTCTAATAACGTTGGGTACATTTTATAATTAGCCATAAAAGAGATCTTTTTGCCAAGCCCCCAAATTAAGTTTGCGCTGCAACATTATACAGACGGCCTTTTCTTGGTGGTTCACAGTGTGCATTTTCTGTTGCCTTGACAACTGTCTGGCTGGGGCTTCCTTGTTTGGAGAATGAGGACGTCTTTGCCTGATGCAACCCCTCAGAAAAGATAAAGAACACTAAGCAAAATGATACCGACAGTGGTAGGTTTGGATACATAAATATCAAAATTCTGCCTAAATTACATGTGCAAGGAGGACAGAAGGGAGAGAGAGAGGAGACAGAGGGATGGGGAAAGGGTTGCAATTGTTATCAATTCTAATTAAAAAAAAATATGGGATAAGGTCAGCAGTCAGCTGTGCTGTGAAGCCAGGGCAGACCTTGTGAGGCATAGATGGGTACAGTGGACAACTTTTATGAGACTCATTAAGGCTTCTAACAGTTTTGTCAAAATATAATCAGTGCACACAACCCTAACATTTCACGACATCAAGATGATTAAGGCATAGGAGAAAATGAAAACCTCTCATTCTATTTGGTCACAAATACCCCTGGATCCACCTGTCATTTTTGTTTAGGTTTCTTCCCACTTTTGTCTTTTAAGGCAGTGAGTCTGTGACATTTTGATCTGGGACATTCTGACCCTATATGCAATGCAGCAGTTTTTTTCTCCTTATAATTTGAAACTTGGGAAAGAGAGATGAAGATCAAGAATTGTGGCGGCAGAGTCACAGTAAGAGCAGAGTCCACAAACTTCTATTATTAAAGGTCCTAGGACTGTGCCAGTTCTTCTTTTCCCAAATCTGATACCTATAAAGTTTCCCTAATTTTCTAGAACTTCCAGTGTCTTCCTTCCCAAAATTAAAAGCAAGTATTCAACCCACCCCCCACCCCGCACCACCCCCTCTCTCTCGGTTGTTCTTGTGGCTTCAGGTTAGCCAGAATTGCTTTCTGTTCTTTGTAACCTGGTGAAAATTTTCCTTTACCGTGTATATGCAAAATACTTTGACTTTTTCTTTAGAGCTACATTTTACCCAGAGTTGGTGAGCTCCCTGAAGAGAGAGGTTGTGTTTCTCATCCCCGTCTTCAGCGCTAGCAGTCCTGACACAGATGGCCTTCAGTGTATGTTTGGTGAATGAAAGCGTTACTTCTCCAAAGTGCCATGAAGTTAGCAGCTTAAAACAGTACCCCCTGATTGCCTTTCAGTTCTGTAGGTCAGAAGTCTAGGCGCAGCTTGGTTTAGCTAGTTTTCTGCTCCAGGTCTCATAGGATGAAACCAAGGTATCAGCAGGACTGTGTTCCTTTCTAGAGGTTTGGGGTATGAGTCTGCTTCCAAACTCATGCGGGTTATTGGCAGAATTAAGTTTCATCAGTTGCAGGACTGAGGTCCCTGTTTCCTTTCTGGCTGTTTGCCGGGCACCTCTCCCAGCCCCTAGAGGCCGCCACTTTACTTGGCATCTGGCTCTCTTCCTTCATCTTCAAAACCAGCAATGGCAGAGCAAGGCTTCTCATGCTTTGAATCTCTCCAACTTCCCCTTCTGCTGCATCTCTCTGACTTGCTCTTTGCATTTAAGTGCTCACATGATTACTTTGGGCCCACCTGGATAATCCATGATATAATCACCATATTTTAAAGTTAGCTGGTTAAGCCTCCTTAATTCCATCTGCAAAGCCCCTTCACATCCCTACCCAGATAACTATTTGATTAAATAACCAGTGGATGACATCGTGGGGAGACAGCTTTAGAATTGTCTCCTACAGTAGGTGAATGAGGTCAGGTGAGATGGGCATAGTTTCAGGCAGGAAAGGGGTGCAGTGCAGCACCTTGCCTTCCTCTCTTCTAGAACACTCTGCTGCCAGCTACTCTGCTCTATGTGGCCCTAGGGAGGAAAAGTTTGATTCCCAGCAGTACTGGGGCTCCTGTCTTTAGTTTGTACCAGAACATAAATATCTTTCTTACCAACACTGAATCTATTTCACTAGTATTTTTTTCCACTAAACAATGCATTAAAAACATCATGACCAAATTGGGCTTATTCCAAAGACTGCAAGGCTGGTTTAATATTCAAAAATCAATCAATGCAATTCATACAAGTGGACTCAAAAGATAAAGAAAAATATGATCCTCTCAATATATGCAGTAAAAACATGGGACAAAAGTCAAGATTCATTCATGATAAAAACTTTTAGCAACCTAGGAACTTATTATCAACCAGTAAAGGATATCTAAAGAATTAAGTATCATTGTACTTAATAGTAAAGACTGAATGCTTTCTCTCTACAATCATCAACATGGAAAGTATATCCTTTGTTACCACTTCTATTCAACATTGTACTGGATTCCTAGTCCATGCAATAAAAAGCATACAGATTGGAAAAGAAGAAATACAACTGTCTCTGCTCACAGACACTATTGTCTATATAGAAAATCCCAAAGAATCTATCATTAAAAAACAGCTTGTAGATCCAGGTCACAGGATACAAAGTCAACATACAAATGTCAATTTTTATATAATAGAAGTGAACATTGGAATTCCAAAAAAATTTTTAAATTAGAAATCTAAAAAATGTATGCACAGAATCTGTATACTGAAAAGTACAAAATCCTGATTAAAAAAAAAAAGCAAAGATGATCTAAATAAATGGAGAGATATACTGTGATCAAGAATTAGAAGACTTAGACTTCCGTGGTGGCGCAGTGGTTAAGAATCCGCATGCCAATACAGGGGACACGAGTTCGAGCCCTGGTCCGGGAATATCCCACATGCCATGGAGCAACTGAGCCCATGCACCACAACTACTGAGACTGTGTGTTAGAGCCCATGCTCCACAGCAAAAGAAGCCACCACAATGGGAAGCCCCCGCACTGCAACGAAGAGTAGCCACCACTCGCCACAACTAGAGAAAGCCCGTGCACAGCAACGAAGACCCAATGCAGCCAAAAATAAATAAATAAAATGAATAAATTTATTTTTTTTAAAAAAGTTAGAAGACAATATTGTTATGGTATCAATTCTTCTTAATTTGATCTATAAATTCAGTATAACCCTAATCAAAATCCAAGAAGGCCTTTTTTTGGTAGCTATTAAAAAGCTGATTGGAAAATATATACAGAAAAACAAAGGAAATAGACTAGTCAAAACAATTTTGGAAAAGAAGAACAAAGTTGGAGAACTCATACCACCCAATTTCAAGAGTTTCTGTAAATCTACAGTAACTAAGACAGTGTAATATTGACAAGAAGCAAGACACATAGATCAATGGAACAGAATTGAGAGTCCATAAATAGCCCAGATAATCAAGCAGCCAATTGATTTTGAACAAAGGTGCAAAAGCATTCAATGTAGCAAGGATAGTTTTTTCAACAAATGGTGCTGGAATTACGCGACAGACACATGCAAAGAAAAAGGAAAAGTGTTGAACTCTACCTCATACTTTATATAAGAAAAAAACTCAAAATGGATAATAGACTTATTTAAATTATTAAATTTCCAAAAGAAAACATAACAGCAAATCTTCATGACCTTTGGCAGGCAGCATTTTTTTTTAGCATTTTTAATTATAACACCGAACCACAATACATAAAGGGAAAAAATGATAAATTGGGCTTTATCAAATTTAAAAACTTTTGCTCTGAAAGGACATACTTAAGAAATTGAAAAGACAAGTCACAAATGGAGAGAAAATATTTGAAAATCATATTTCTGACAAAGGACTTTTGTCCAGAAGAAAGAACTTTCAAAACTCAAAAATTAAGAAAACAAGCAACTCAATTTTTAAAAAAATAAGCAAATGATCCAAACATGTATGTCACCAATGATGGCATATAAGCATTTTAAAAATGGATAACATTATCAGTCATTAGGGAAATGTAAATAGCACCACACTGTAATACCACTACCCACCTATTAGAATGGCTAAAACTGAAAAACTTGACAATATCTTATACCAGCAAGAATGCAGAGCAACTACTACTCCTGTGCATTGCTAGTTTGCTGGTGAGAATGCAAAATGATAAACTGCTTTGGTGAATAGTTGACCATTTTCTTATGCTGTTAAATATACACCTACTATATCACTCAGCAATCCCCTTCCTAACGATTTACTCAAGAAAAGGAAAATTTATGTTCACATAAAGACCTGATTGTGAATTTCTATAGAAGACTTATTCATCATTTCCCAAAGCTGGAAATAGCCCATGTGACCTCCAAGAGGCAATGAATAGACTATGGTGCACCCATACAGTGGAATATTACTCAGGAAAAAATAGGAATGAACTTTTGATTTAAACAACAACACAGATGAATCTTAAGTTGCTGTGTGAAACAAGTCCAACCCCAAAGGCTACATATTGTATGATTCTATTATATGACATTCTGGATAAGGTTGAGCTATAAAGATGGAAAGCAGAGCAGTGGTTGCCAGGGGTTGGGTGATGATGGTAAGGGTTGACTGCAAATGGAAATTATGAGGGAATTTGGGAGATGGGGGATGGACTTGGTCTCTAAGGAACTGTGGCAGTCAATAAATGACTTTTCATTTGTCCAAAATTCTTAAAACACAGAGAGTGAATTTGCTGACTGTAAATTACATTCTAAAACTCAACAAGCATGTTGGGTGGAGGGAAGACTCAAGAGGGAAAGCAGACTGTGAGAAATGAATCTAAATGTGTTACAAGAAAATCACGTAAGCTCTCTAAGAGTGGGGAAGAAAAGGTGACTTATGTGTCTTTGGGAAACCTGTTTAGACTGGATACCGACACGCTAAAGACAGAAAGAACTGTACGTGACACGGTACTTTATTTGATAAATTTGTTTTTCCTCTGGGGTATGGGTTAGCAGTTTTAAACCACTTTATGTGTGTACTAGGACTGAACAGATAAGAAATGTATTGCAGATAATGAGAGTCAGGTTTCTCACAGTCAAAGTAATTACAAATAAGGAGGGGGTGGCTAGCCTGAACTGTGTGGTGTTGGGCTGGACTCAGAAGTATCAGTATGAACTTATGTTTTTATAAATGATATGCATAGATAAGTGTGTGCAGAAATATAGATGTGTATATGGGTTAGTGTAATATATGTATTTCCTGGTTCTGTCGGCAGAAAGACTTAGAAGCAATGACACCACAGTAGCAATGAGCACATCTAGTGCCCGGATCATGGTTCTTAAGTTCTAGTTTGCAATAATAGAAATTGGGGCTTGTGGAGAAGAAGTTGATTCCATGGCTACAGTGCCAGAAAGTAAGAACATGCTCAAACAAAAAGGATGGAAGCGTACAACGGGGGGAGGAAGAGCTGAAGATCTCCCAGTGCTAAAGATGAAACAATCTGAGCAACAAAATAGAGTAATGAAACACAACCCAAAGAATAAAATAAATGACCCTTCAGTTCATACCGAGGAAAAAAAAATAACTGCATAAATAAATAAGTGAGGGAGGAGAAATAACTTTCTTCTAGAGAAATTTCAATTAGTAAATACAGAAAGAATGAAGAAAATAGAAAATCACCATTGGAGCCACACAGTAAAAAATTCAGTCAACATCCACCAATGGATGCTAAAAAGAGTGAGCAAAGTTTTAAGAAGAAGCACGTCATTTTCACAGTCTCAAATGATCTCTCTCAAACTACATATTTATTCATTACAAAGGGAAACACTAAGTTCACTGTGGAGAATCTTGGCTGACATCCCCCTAGCCTAGGGTCAGGGTTAGTATCACCAGTAGTAAGACAGATAGACATCACGGACCCCCTGACCTGATGCACTAAGGAGGATCCATCACCTCGGTGGTATTCATCCCCAAATGCACAAGCTCAATCTAATCATGAGAAGACATCAGACAGACCCAGTCTGAAGGATATTCTGCTGAGTACCTGACCAGCACTCTTCAAAATTGTCAAGGCTTGGAAGACAAGAAAAGACAGAAGAATTTTCACAGATTGGAAGAGACCAAGGAGACATAACAAATAAATGCGAGGTGACATCCTGGACTGGATGTGGAACAGAAAAAGAACGTTTGTGGAAAAACTGGTGAAATCTGAATAACATCTTCAGTTTAGTTAACAGTATTGTACAAATCTGAATTTCTTAGTTGTGATCCTTGTACTGGGGTTTAATTAGATGTTAATTTAGGAGACACTAGGTGAAGGGGATACAAGAACCTCGTACTATTTTTGCTATTCCTCTGCATTTCTGAAAGTATCTCAAAATTAAGTTTTTTTTTAAGGATATGGGTTAATTTTCACTATAAATGCCCTAATTCTTTCATGTTATTAATCTCCTGGTGAGGTGCCTTCTCTCCCCAGAAGCCACATTGATTTTCTCCTGCCAGCCTGTAGATACAGATTAATGCTATAGGCAAATGCATCCTTCCCTTGTTGAGATTCTGTTGTTGATGAGCTCAGTTCCCACAAGTCCATGTTCATCGTCGCATAAATAACCACACTAAAAGGGCTGTCAGTTCGCTCCTATTTATAGTTCTCGTGTTTCGAACAATGGAACTGTTGCTCCAACAGATGCTATTATGTCTCATGAAATCAGATCATTCAGGAGTCATTTAATTAACACTTTCAGGCAGAATTATAGTTCTGTCTGTTGGTAAGGCACATATGAAGGTTCAAAACCTAATTTTAGAGAGATCAACACAAAACCCAGCTGTTTTCATGATTGCTGAGAGTTACATGCTTGTCACCTTGACCCTGACCAAGTCTCCTTCCCCCGTTGGGTTGAGGCAGGCACCAGACAGCAAAGGCTGCTTGGGTCGGTGTGGGTGTCTGTGGGGAGGAGGAGAAGGAGGGAGGGTGGAGCTATTCCCTGAGCCAGAACCCTGGCTCTGTACCTTCCCACAGTCCCATGCAACCCAAGGCACTTCGTGTTATAAGGAACTCCTTTGGATTTTCCCAAAGTCTTAGAAACTGCCCAAGTGGAGGGATATACATATGTGTGTGTTGAGGTGCGGGTGAGGGACATTCCTGAAAATGCACAGATGTTGACTAGTAGGGAACAAGATATATTATCCATTGATCTGCCAAGTCCTTCTGGTCTACCCAAAGAACAGAAATAGCAAATGGCACAGTGAAGTGGTACAACATGCTCCATCCAGATTTTCCAGGATTTGTCATCTGAGTTAATGAGCAGCCTCATCTTGGGGAGAGAAGAGGCATTGAGGGAAGTTCAGTTCCTGCCCAAGACATGCTGTGGGTCTAGTTTGTCATCATCTCTTAACCATGTCTGGGGTGGGTTCTTGGGCAGAGCAGAGTGATTTGAACGTTAGAACATGAGTGTAAATGAGAAGATGGAAAGATTAAAAACTATCAGTAATAAAGTTTACAAATTAAGGAAGAAGGAGCCAAAGCTTTATTTCCTTATTAGCACCCAGCTCAGAATCTATAACAAATCAAGTGGAGTTGAACATTTGATGAGGAACCCACCCCTTCTTCAAGCTCATGCAGAGACAGTATATCTGATTCTCTCTCCCTCCTGGCAGCAGAACTGGGCTGTGACTGCAGCAGGTGCCCTGTAAGTTTATATAAATGCCCATTTTTCCTAGTTGTATATATTTGCATATATGCTAATACTGTGTGTTCTGCCTATTTTTGTTTAGGTCATGTGGGGAGTGCTCTCTGCCATGCCAACCCATGAAATAATTCTCTAAAACCTGCTGCGTCCCCACTATGGCCATTAGGGTAATAATTGCAGGAGGGAAGAAAACAGAGCGCTCGGATAACACGGATAGATTTGATACAACTGATACACAGGGCCGAGGGAGTAGTGAGAAATGTAACTCATAAGATGTTTGGGGTTATCATGAAAATAGCCAGGTCACCTCTCCAAAGGCACAGTCCTAATTGCCTCATGTTTGATATGCTGCCAGAATTCCCAGGGGATTTTTTAAATCCTTATTGTTTTGTTAATAACGACGGTGGTTGAGCAAACTGGTTCCCTGCTGCATTCAGAAGCTCTGAAAGAGATATTGCAGGTTGCTCCCTGACAGTGAATGCGACCTGGTCCTGCAGTCAGGCTGCCAGGAGAGAGACATGGACATCAGTCATTGTCACCGGCATGTCTAAAACTATTAGAAACAGTCCTGATGAAAGAGCACTTTTCTCAAACTGTTGAAATTAAGTGTTCTCAGGGTGATTCCATTTAAATCCAGATGCAAATATTTTCATGTCTAAAGATATTAAATAAGAAACAGTGGTCTCTGGCTTAAGTGTCCTGCTGTTCTCATTCTCATATTCTCAATACATAAACATTAAATGCCCCTCGGTTCTGAACAAATGTGGGAAGTTCAGATGTGTTGCTTTATCAGCATTTGGCTCGCTTATGTGGTTTAAAGGCAGAACCAAAATAACAGCACATTCAGATGATGTGATTGTCCTTAAAATGACATTATTATACCGAAGAAGGAAACCAGGCTGTGTCCAGCGGGATGAGAGGAAGAGGTCTGGGATGCAATACCTGGAGAGCCAGCAACCCGATATTTCTTAGGAAGAGAATGAGGAGGTCCAGCAAATTTATTTCCATTTTTGAGATAAGAAAAGCCAATAGACCTGAGCAGAATATATTTATTTTTTATCTGCTTTTCCCAGTAAAGTTAGGGTGCTCTTACAAGCATACGTGAGTCATAGATACCCAGGACCTGACAATACTGAATCCTTGGAAATATTTCTCATAAGAATGGAGGTGCTATGTATCTTGATATTGAACTCTTAAGCACTTCTGACTTGCCGTCTCACTGGCTCTGCACTGGGGGCACAGACCTTTCCTTTACCTTCTTATTTTATTTCCTGCGACCATGTCTTGATGATCATTTTGGCTTCTTTTATTCATCCTAACCACCCTGAGCTAAACATGTGTCGTGGAAATTAACTGACACAAGTTAGCTAATTTTAATTAAAATAAATATGCATCATGGAAATGCACATATTTAACAACGTAAGTAAATTGAGCCATGAGAGAAACATGGAGGATTCATTTGAAAACTTGGTAGAGTTTGAATATTTGATTTGAAAACCAAAAAATTTTGGAAATGGTAAAGATCAAAATCATGGTACCATGGCTAATGGTGAAGAGTCAGTGAAATGGCTTAACCTTAGGATGCTCAGTGAGGGGCGGGGGTGGGGGGTGGGAATCTGCCTGGTCCTCAAGGTCCTCCTGACCATGAAATCCCCCTTCTTCCCCCTAATCCAGGCCTTCATTTCTTCCAACAGGGGTGACTGCCACAACACCTTCACTAGCTTCTCTTTCTTCTCTCCTCAATTCGATTAGACTACATATGTCTGCCAGGTAAACCTAGTGAAAACACAATTCCAACCAAGTCAATTTCCTTTTTAAAAAACCTTCAGTGGTTCTCCATTGCCTGCTGAACCAGGTACAGATTACTCACCATAAGACCATCTTTAGAAACCTTTCTCCTCAGCTTTATCATCCATTTTTCCCACAAATGGAGTGCATAGCACTTTCTATCTGCCAGGGCTTTACTTTGATAGAGTTTAATTTTCAGAAAGGCAAAATTAAACTCTGGGCAAATATAAAATGAACAAGTGTTAAAGATTTTAACTTATTAATTAATGAGGGAACCACTAAGATGTTATGACTGGTTCAAAGAACATCTGAGAAGCTAAGATATTTATAGGCAACTTAACAGAGTAATGTTAGAATAAGATTGTTTAGTTAGATATAAAACCAATAAATGTCCAGCAGACTGTAAAACTTTATGGTCATCAGTTCCAACAAACAGAAATTATTTGTGTCTATATCAGACCAAAAAACTTTAGCAAGTAACTTCATCTTATTATTTTGATCAATAATAAACAATGAGATGAACTAAGTTAATTTCCTGGTCAATCCTTGAGTGACCTCTGCCCCAGTATGATAGTGAAGGACATGCCACCTACTTTTTTGCTGAATTTCTAAATTTTGGATAATTTTTTCTAACAACTTTTATAAATTTCCAACTGTTGGTCCCCCTCCACCACAATTGTGAAAAACAATTCTGTTGACCTCTCTCTCCTATGCACCCTAGGAACAGAGAATTTGGAGAAGGAGTGACCTCCGTGTAAAAGGTTGAGGAAAGTTTATCAGTGGGGAGCAGATTGTAGTCAACATGGGGAGGTAGATGAGTGAAGATGGCAGAGAAGGAAAGGCTAGTCATGGTAACAGGGATTCCACAGGTCACAGTGACAGCAAGAGCTGCCAACACCAGGAGTGAGGATGGAAAGTGATCCCAAGGGTAGGACTAATCATCAGGACATTAAACTGGGATCAGGAATAAGTAGGAGGCTAGGCAATAGGCAGGGGCGACATGCTAAGAGAGGGATGAGGATGGCCCAGGGGCAGGGGGGGAAGGGAACCTGTAATAATTGAAGGAAAGAGCCAAAGGAAACAGCCAAAGGATTGCTTGTAAGCTGTTTCCCAAAAACATTATCCATCCAGTTCTTGTTCCTAATTAAGGGGCTCTCAGAAGTCATTCTAGTCAAATGTCCACCTTTTGCAGAGATCAAAAGAAAAAGCCAAAGAAGTTAGATGTTTTGCTCTGGGTCCTGAGACCTGTTAATGTCCCAGCCTCAGCCTTTGGGGCTTCTGATCCAGGGCTCTTTTATAACCATTTCCCTAGTCATATGATACAAAATGAAAAATAAATGCTTGATTTAACTAAGTACTGACTTTTCTAGGAAGGAATTATGACAATTGGATGACACATATCATAAAATGGGCCTGAGCCATCTCTTTTTTATTGAAACATCATCACCATCACCATCATTATCATCATCACCATCAGCATCAGTATCATCATCATTTCAGTTGTTAGAACACTGGTTTGGAGAACTCCTGTTCTCTCCTTAAACAGCATGCTCATATTTTCCTAAAAGGAATGTGGAGTGAAACACACAATGGTTGTATTCTACTCTATCTCAGGACTTTCTCTTTTGTTTGTACTTTTCCTTCCTAGAACTTCAAAGCCACTTTAGTTTTTACCCCCTATCGTAGAACCAACAAGAGACTGGATACCACCAAGCTATGCAGGAAAGTAAACAAAAATCTGCATAACATTTTGAATGTCGCCACAAATATACAACTGGATGTACAGTTACAATCACATGATCAGGGTTGACATGAGGGCGCTGTACATGGAGGTTATTTTTTGATGATGAAACTGTTCTGTGCCTTGATTGTGATGATGGTTATATAACTGTATACATTTGTCAAAACTCATAAAACTGTACAAGAAAGTAGACTGTACTCCACATAAATTTAAAAATATATATATTCCATGATTACATATGTTTAACTAAAGTTAATCATTTTTTTTAAATTAATTAATTTATTTATGGCTGTGTTGGGTCTATTTTTTTAACATTTTTATTGGAGCATAATTGTCTTACAATGGTGTGTTAGTTTCTGCTTTATAACAAAATAACTCAGTTATACACATACATATATGTCCATATCTCTTCCCTCTTGTGTCTCTCTCCCTCCCACCCTCCCTATCCCACCCCTCTAGGTGGTCACAGAGCACCGAGCTGACCTCCCTCTGCTATGCGGATACTTCTCACTAGAAATTTTACATTTGGTGGTGTATATATGTCCATGCCACTCTCTCACTTTGTCCCAGCTTACCCTTTCCCCTCACCTTATCCTGAAGTACATTCTCTAGTAGGTCTGCGTCTTTATTCCTGTCTTGATGCTAGGTCTTCATGACCTTTTTTTTTTTTCCTTAGATTCCATATATATGTGTTAGCATACAGTATATGGTTTTCTCTTTCTGACTTACTTCACTCTGTATGATAGTCTCTGGGTCCATCCACCTCACTACATATAACCCAATTACATTTCTTTTTATGGCTGAGTAATATTCCATTGTATATATATGCCTCATCGTTTTTATCCATTCATCTGTTGATGGACACTTAGGCTGCTTCCATGTCCTGGCTATTATAAATAGAGCTGCAATGAACATTGTGGTACATGACTTTTTTGGAATTATGGTTTTCTCAGGATATATGCCCAGTAGTGGGATTGCTGGGTCATATGGTAGTTCTATTTTTAGTTTTCTAAGGAACCTCCGTATTGTTCTCCATAGTGGCTGTATCAATTTACATTCCCACCAAGAGTGCAAGAGGGTTCCCTTTTCTCCACACCCTCTCCAGCATAGTTGTTGTAGATTTTTTGATGATGGCCATTCTGACTGGTGTGAGATGATATCTCATTGTACTTTTGATTTGCATTTCTCTAATGATTAATGATGCTGAGCATTCTTTCATGTGTTTCTTGGCAATCTGTATATATTCTTTGGAGAAATGTCTATTTAGGGCTTCTGCCCATTTTTGGATTGGATTTTTTGTTTTTTGATATTGAGCTGCATGAGCTGCTGGTAAATTTTGGAGATTAACCGTTAATCAGTTACTTCATTTGCAAATATTTTCTCCTATTCTGAGGGTTGTCTTTTCGTCTTGTTTATGGTTTCCTTTGCTGTGCAAAAGATTTTAAGTTTCATTAGGTCCCATTTGTTTATTTTCGTTTTTATTTCCATTTCTCTAGGAAGTGGGTCAAAAAGGATCTTGCTGTGATGTATGTCATAGAGAGTTCTGCCTATGTTTTCCTCTAAGAGTTTGATAGTGTCTGGCCTTATATTTAGGTCTTTAATCCCTTTTGAGTTTATTTTTGTGTAGGGTGTTAGGGAGTGTTCTGATTGCCTTCTTTTACATGTAGCTGTCCAGTTTTCTCATCACTACTTATTGAGGAGGCTGTCTTTTCTCCACTGTATATTTTTGCCTCCTTTATCAAAGATAAGGTGACCATATGTGTGTGGGTTTATCTCTGGGCTTTCTATCCTGTTCCACTGATCTATATTTCTGTTTTTGTGCCAGTACCATACTGTCTTGATCACTGTAGCTTTGTAATATACTATGAAGTCAGGGAGCCTGATTCCTCCAGCTCTGTTTTTCTTTCTCAAGATCGCTTTGGCTAATCAGGGTCTTTTGTGTTTCCATACAAATTGTGAAATTTTTTGTTCTAGTTCTGTGAAAAATGCCAGTGGTAGTTTGATACGGATTGCATTGAATCTGTAGATTGCTTTGGGAAGTAGAGCCATTTTCACAATGTTGATTCTTCCAATCCAAGAACATGGTATATCTCTCCATCTATTTGTATCATCTTTAATTTCTTTCATCAGTGTCTTATAGTTTTCTGCATACAGGTCTTTTGTCTCCTTAGGTAGGTTTATTCTTAGGTATTTTATTCTTTTTGTTGTAATGGTAAATGGGAGTGTTTCCTTAATTTCACTTTCAGAGTTTTCATCGTTAGTGTATAGGAATGCAAGAGATCCCTGTGCATTAATTTTGTATCCTGCTACTTTACCAAATTCATTGATTAGCTCTAGTAGTTTTCTGGTAACATCTTTAGGATTCTCTATGTATAGTATTGTGTCATCTGCAAACAGTGACAGCTTTACTTCTTCTTTTCCCATTTGGATTCCTTTTATTTCTTTTTCTTCTCTGATGGCTGTGGCTAAAACTTCCAAAACTATGTTGAATAATAGTGGTGAGAGTGGGCAGCCTTGTCTTGTTCCTGATCTTAGTGGAAATGGTTTCAGTTTTTCACCATTGAGGACAATGTTCGCTATTTGTTTGTCATATATGGCCTTTATTATGTTGACGTAAGTTCCTTCTATGCCTACTTTCAGGAGGGTTTTTTATCATAAATGGGTGTTGAAGTTTGTTGAAATCTTTCTCTGCATCTATTGAGATGACCATATGGTTTTTCTCCTTCAATTTGATAATATGGTGTATCAGATTGATTGATTTGCATATATTGAAGAATCCTTGCCTTCCTGAGATAAACCTCATTTGATCATGGTGTATGATCCTTTTAATGTGCTGTTGGATTCTGTTTGCCAGTATTTTGTTGAGACTTTTTGCATCTATGTTCATCAGTGATACTGGCCTGTAGTTTTCCTTCTTTGTGACATCTTTGTCTGGTTTTGGTATCAGAGTGATGGTGGCCTCGTAGAATGAGTTTGAGAGTGCTCCTCCCTCTGCTATATTTTGGAAGAGTTTGAGAAGGATAAGTATTAGCACTTCTCTAAATATTTGATAGAATTCACCTGTGAAGTCATCTGGTCCTGGGCTTTTGTTTGCTGGAATATTTTTAACAACAGTTTCAATTTCAGTGCTTGTGATATGACTGTTCATATTTTCTATCTCTTCCTGGTTCTGCCCCAGAAGGTTTTGCATTTCTAAGAATGCATCCATTTCTTCCAGGTTGTCCATTTTATTGGCATATTGTTGCTTGTAGTAATCTCTTGTGATCCTTTGTATTTCTGCAGTGTTAGTTGCTACTTCTCCTTTATCATTTCTAGTTCTATTGAGTTGAGTCTTCTCCCTTTTTTTCTTCATGAGTCTGGCTAATGGTTTATCCATTTGTTTATCTTCTCAAAGAACCAGCTTTTAGTTTTACTGATCTTTGCCACAGTTTCCTTCATTTCTTTTTCATTTATTTCTGATCTGATCTTTATGATTTCTTTCCTTCTGCTAACTTTGGGGTTTTTTTGTTCTTCTTTCTCTAATTGCTATAGGTTTAAGGTTAGGTTGTTTATTTGAGATGTTTCTTGTTTCTTAAGGAAGGATTATATTGCTATAAACTTTCCTCTTACAACTGCTTTTGCTGTATCCCATAGCTTTTTGGGTCGTTGTGTTTTCACTGCCATTTTTTCCTAGGAAGTTTTTGATATCCTCTTTGAGTTCTTCAGTGATCTCTTGGTTATTAAGTAGTGTATTGTTTAGCCTCAATGTGTTTGTATTTTTTACAGATATTTTTCCTGTAATTGATATCTTGTCTCATGGCATTGTGGTCAGAAAAGATACTTGATATGATTTCAATATCATATCATAAATGATATGATAAATTTATCATATAAATTTACCAAGGCTTGATTTGTGACCCAAGATATGATCTATCCTGGAGGATGTTCCATGAGCCCTTGAGAAAAAAGTGTATTCTGTTGTTTTTGGATGGACTGTACCATAAATATCAATTAAGTCCATCTTGTTTAATGTATCATTTAAAGCTTGTGTTTCCTTATTTATTTTCATTTTGGATGATCTGTCCATTGGTGAAAGTGGGATGTTAAAGTCCCCTACTATGACTGTGTCACTGTTGATTTCCCCTTTTATGGCTGTTAGTATTTGCCTTATGTATTCAGGTGCTCCTATGTTGGGTGCATAAATATTTACAATTGTTATATCTTCTTCTTGGATTGATCACTTGATCTTTATGTAGTGTCCTTCTTTGTCTCTTTTAATAGTCTTTGTTTTAAAGTCTATTTTGTCTGATATCAGAATTGCTACTCCAGGTTTCTTTTGATTTCCATTTGCATGGAATATATTTTTCCATCCCCTCACTTTCAGTCTGTATGTGTCCCTAGGTCTGAAGTGGGTGTCTTGGAGACAGGATATATACTGCTCTTGTTTTTGTATCCATCCAGCCAGTCTATGTCTTTGGTGGGAGCATTTAATCCATTTACATTTAAGGTAATTATTGATATATATGTTCCTATTAGCATTTTCTTAATTGTTTTGGGTTTGTTATTGTAGGTCTTTTCCTCCTCTTGTGTTTCCTGCCTAGAGAAGTTCCTTTAGCATTTGTTGTAAAGCTGGTTTCATGGTGCTGAATTCTCTTAGCTTTTGCTTGTCTGTCAAGGTTTTAATTTCTCTGTCAAATCTGAATGAGATCCTTGCTGGGTAGAGTAATCTTGGTTGTAGGTTTTTCCCATTCATCACTTTAAATATGCCCTGCCAGTCCCTTCTGGCTTGCAGAATTTCTGCTGCAAGATCAGCTGTTAAGCTTATGGGGATTCCCTTGTATGTTATTTGTTGTTTTTCCCTTGCTGCTTTTAATACTTTTTCTTTGTATTTATTTTTTGATAGTTTGATTAATATGTGTCTTGGTGTGTTTCTCCTTGGATTTATCCTGTATGGGAACTCTCTGCACTTCCTGAACTTTATTAAGTATTTCCTTTCCCATATCAGGGAAGTTTTCAACTATAATCTCTTCAAATATTTTTTCAGTCCCTTTCTTTTTCTCTTCTTCTTCTGAAACCCCTATAATTTGAATGTTGGTGCAGTTAATGTTGTCCCAAAGGTCTCTGAGACTGTTCTCAATTCTTTTCATTCATTTTCCTTTATTCTGCTCTGCAGTAGTTATTTCCACTATTTTATCTTCCAAGTCACTTATCTGTTCTTCTGCCACAGTTATTCTGCCATTGATTCCTTCTAGAGAATTTTTAATTTCATTTATTGTGTTGTTCATCATTGTTTATTTGCTCTTTAGTTCTTCTAGGCCCTTGTTAAACATTTCTTGTGTCTTCTCTATTCTATTTCCACGATTTTGGATCATCTTTACTATCATTTTTCTGAACTCTTTTTCAAGTAGACTACCTATTTCCTCTTCATTTGTTTGGTCTGGTGGGTTTTTACTTTGCTCCTTCATCTGCTGTGTGTTTTCTGTCTTCTCATTTTGCTTAACTTACTGTGTTTGGGGTCTCCTTTTCGCAGGCTGCAGGTTCATAGTTCTGGTTGTTTTTTGTGTCTGCCCCTAGTGGCTAAAGTTGGTTCAGTGGGTTATGTAGGCTTCCTGGTGGAGGGAACTAGTGCCTGTGTTCTGGTGGATGAGGCTGGATCTTGTCTTTCTGGTGGGCAGGTCCATGTCTGGTGGTGTTTTTTGGGGTGTTTGTGGCCTTATTATGACTTTAGGCAGCCTATCTGCTAATGGGTGGGGATGTGTTCCTGTCTTGCTAGTTGTTTGGCATAGGATATCCAGCACTGGAGCTTGCTGGTCGTTTAGTGGAGCTAGGTTTTGGTGTTGAGATGGAGATCTCTGGGAGATTTTCACTGGTTGATATTATGTGGAGCTGGAAGGTCTCTGGTGGGCCAGTGTTCTGAACTTGGGTCTCCCATCTCAGAGGCACAGATATGATGCCTGGCCAGAGCAACAAGAGCTTGTCTTCCACACAGCTCAGAATAAAAGGGAGGAAAAGAAAGAATGAAGATAAAATAAAATACAGTAAAATAAAAAATTATTATTTAAAAATTTTTTTTAAATATAATAAAAATTAAAAAAGAAAGAAAGAAGGAAGAGAGCAACCAAATCAAAAGACAAATCCACCAATGATAACAAGCACTAAAAACTATACTAAAAAAAAAAAAAAAGGACGGAGAGAACCCTAGGATAAATGGGAAAAGCAAAGCTATACAGAGAAAAATCACACACAGAAGCCCACACATACACCCTCACAAAAAATAAAAAGGGGAATATATATATATATATATATATATATATATATATATATATATATATATATATATATATATATAGTTGCTCCCAAAGTCCTCCTCCTCAATTTGGGATGATTCGTTGTCTATTCAGGTATTCCACAGATGCAGGGTACATCAAGTTGATTGTGGAGATTTAATTCTCTGCTCCTGAGCCTGCCTGGGAGGGATTTCCCTTTCTCTTCTTTGTTCGCACAGCTCCCAGGGTTCAGCTTTGGATTTGGCCCCGCCTCTGCGTGTAGGTCGCCGGAGGGCGTCTGTTCTTCGCTCAGACAGTACGGGGTTAAGGGAGCCGCTGATTCGGGGACTCTGGCTCACTTAGGCTGGGGGGAGGGAGGGGCACGGATGCGGGGCAAGCCTGCGGCGGCAGAGGCCGGTGTGCAATGCCGTGCGTTCTCCCGGGGAAGTTGTCCCTGGATCCCGGGACCCTGGCAGTGGCGGGCTGCACGGGCTCCCAGGAGGGGAGGTGTGGATGGTGACCTGTGCTCACAGCAACCCCAGTCCTCTCCCTGCGATCCAACCGAAACCGGAGCCTCAGTTCCCAGCCCCGGCCGCCCCGGGGGGTGAACAGACAAGATTTTCGGGCTAGTGAGTGCCGGTTGGCACCGATTCTCTGTGCAGGAATCTCTCTGTTTTGCCCTCCGCACCCCTGTTGCTGCGCTCTCCTCCGCGGCCCCGAAGCTACCCCCCTCCGCCACCCACAGTCTCCCCCACCGAAGGGGCTTCTAGTGTGTGGAAACCTTTCCTCCTTCACAGCTCCCTCCCACTGGTGCAGGTCCCGTCCCTATTCTTTTGTCTCTGTTTTTTCTTTTTTCTTTTGCCCTACGCAGGTACGTGGGGACTTTCTTGCCTTTTGGGAGGTCTGAGGTCTTCTGCCAGCGTTCAGTAGGTGCTCTGTAGGAGTTGTTCCACGTGTAGATGTATTTCTGGTGTAACTGTGGGGAGGAAGGTGATATCCACGTCTTACTCTTCTGCCATCTTGAAGCTCATTCTAAAGTTAGTCTGTTAATGGTAAAATTCTATTACAATAATCATCTTTCCATTTCTTAGTTCTGCCTCTTATGTGAGTGTTATTTGTGGGAACACTTTTAAATCCAGCACGAATATCCCCTTGAACCTGGTCACTATTCCTCCAATGTGCCTTGCATTTTTACTGTCCCCACATCTTGACTCATGCCTTTCCCCTTGCCCCTCCCCTCCCCCCCCACTTTATGGCAGGCACTCCTGATCTTACCCCCTCCCTCATCCATTACATCATCTCCATCCTAGGAGCCTCAGCCTCTCTGTGAAGCTTACCCAGTCCATAAATTTCTGGGTCCTCTGGACTCACAGAATTTACTATCCTTGTCTTTTTTAGCCATTGGTTCTCCTGCACTGCCTTGTGACATATTTTAATCATTATTTAGTTATATTCTTGCCAACTCTTTGTGAATTTGTCTTCATTTCCCTGATTAAATAAACTATACTCTCCTTAGGGATGGATCCTGTGCTGTGTATATTGCAATGGTTGAAGAAATACTTGCAAATGGAGAGTCAAAATGCCTAGCTGACTTAAAGGCTTGAAGTTGGACATGCATGGATTTAAACAACTGTGGGTGGGTTATTATCTTTATCTGTCACGTGGGGCTTATAATGGCATAGTGTTGTCATTATGTTAAATGTAGTAATTGCTATTCACCAACAGTTAACAGCACATAGCAAGGAATACATTCACAGCTGTATGTTTATTCAACAAATAGTAATTGAGCACTTGCTGGGTGCTTAAGACATGGCCAAAAAAAAAAAGAAAAAAAAGAAAAAAACCAGTTATAATCCTTGTTTTTGTGAAGTATACCTACTGGGTGGAAGAGGCAAAAAAGATGAGTGTTTGCTATTGTAATCTGTTGTAGGAACAAGATATTTCCTGGTCCTCTTGTCTTCTGTTATTATTCAAGTCGATGATGGCCACCTTCATTTTACATACTGTGGGGCATCCAGAGCTCTCCCAGGTACTCCTGCAGATCCCTCAGGTGACTTAAGGTCTTCTGCTCACCTCTCTCTCAATCTCTGCTCCCTCAGATTTCTGGCTGCCAGCTGAGGTCGAGACTCCTGTCTACACCGGGGTGTCCCAGGCAAGAACACAGCCTCTTCCCCTTCTTTTGCTCACTTTTACGAAGTGTTGGGGGAAGAGAGAGATGGACTAAAGCTAGTGCAGAACAAAAGCCAACCTCAAGCTGAAATATGGCAGATTAAAGAAGGCCACAGTCTTTGACATTTTCCCATGGAGAGGTGGGGCCTCTGTCCCCTCCCGCTGAATCCAAGTGGGCCTGTGACTGCTTTGACCAGTAGAATACAGTGAAAGTGATGCTGTGACAGATTCCAACGCAGACCTGCAGCTTCCACTTCCTGTCTGTTGGAGCTCTTGTGCTTGGAGCCTGAGCCACCATGCAAGACATTGGACTGCCCTGTGGGAAACTCCACATGGAGAGATGTGAAACCCATGAGACGGAGAAACTCACAGTGGCTAGAGGAGAGGTTTACTTGAGCCCAGCCTCCCAACAGGTGGGTGAAGCCGTCTTGGACCCTCCAGACCAGACCAGTTGCCAGCTGAATCCCATCCAGGGACCCCATTCAATGCCTTTTTGGAGCAGAGGAATCAATAGACCTGCAGATTGTAAACATAATGAAATGTTCATTATGTTACCCTATGGGGTTTGGGTGCTTTGTTACCCAAAAATACACCATCAGAACATCAGATAATATTCCTTGTGGCCAGGTCTCACCCTCTGTGTCTAGACCCAATCCCAATTTTCTTCATCTCTGAGCCCCGAGACTCCCTGGTCTACCCTGTAAAAACAGAAAATTGAGTCTCTGTTTCAATTACTCCTGCTCCAGACTGTTTAGATACCAGGTGCCTATCTTTGTTTAAATACAAACTTCCATCAGGGAATCTCCTAAACCAATGTTGTCAACTTTGGGCCTACACTTCTAAAATATTTGAAATAATAGCTTTTCTCTATCGTCCCACATCAAATTCTCTAAGAGGTACCCTCTCACCTCCACTAAAACAGAACTCGAGGGATGGCTTGGGTAGGTATTTCTCCAAGCCACGCAAATAAATACACAATCTATATAACACCAATGTGCTTGTTATACAAACACAGCTTTAAGACACCCCCCCCCCAGTACCACTGTCCATGCAGCTAGATGCCTGCTCATAAGCCCCTTTTATGGAGTAATTTGGGATTGCTAATTCTCCCTCACTAAGTATAAGGTGAAGAGGACAATAAGATATTTATATGCATCCTGTACAGAGCAAATACCAGGAGTGTTGATTTTAATTCTTCAGATTACATTATTCTAGTTATTAGGCTTTGATTAATTATGTATTCCTGAAGAGACTGTGCTGTATACTGGTCACCTGCCTAAGGAGTGCACACAGGTGTGCAAACAACTGTCTAAATGGGAGGAGCCACAGCAGGTGAAGGAAGGATGCCTTGACCCACTCCTTCTGGTCTTGATGGGCAGGTTTTTAGCTGCCCCCTTAGTCCATAAACCAATATTCAGTCTTGCACAGCTTAGAGACATAACCCCCAGAAAAGGGTTAGAGCTTTCTACTTCCAGAGCCTGTTGGGTGTACCAGGAAGGGCGTTCCCTCAGCTGTTTTCCTAAATGTAAGTTGAAGGAATACACAAAAAGAGAAGGACAAGTGGGAGTGTTTGACATGTTATGAGAGTGACTACAGCTGGACCAAGCCAGGTCAAACAGTGGGGCAGAGAGGACCATAAAAGTCTCCAGGCAAGACACCACGGACATGAGTGAGACATGGCCTCAGGCCCAGGCCTGCCCGGGTCACCCTGTGTAATCTGCTCCATATTTCATCCTTGTCATGAAGGGAAGCCTTCTATTAAGTGCCTAACCATTGATTTGAAAGCTTGTGACCTCAAGGCAGCTCCCATTTAAGAAGTCCTGCCCAAGGGCCTATATAATCTTCGAAAGCTCTATGTATCTTCTTTCCTGTCTTAGTACTGGCTTAACACTTAGTATCACAATTAAATAAAAAACAGAAAAATAAAACACATCAGGGCAACTGACACAGGCCAGTAATCAAATAAATGCACTTCGTTTTGAACTAACTCAATTGCAAATAAAGTGAAACAAATAAGGGGTGAAATATATATCTTAATTTAAAATCTAAAAAAAAAACCTGTTTTCTAATGTCTTATTTGGCTTCCTATGGCTACATGAAAATACTTCCCCAAAAAGCACTCCTAATGCAGATAAGTGAAGCCAGTACACTCACTTACTTACCGCCTTCATTTGGTCATTAAACAAAAGCAAAGCAAAAAGTGCTATTGTTTATAACCTTTAAATGTGCAACAGGATACTGTAGCTGGTAGAAATTACCTGAGGGTATGTGCACACTTGCAGAATGAAATGGAAAGTGAGGCCATGATCTCAATAATTCAAGTGGGCTGAATAGTTCCTCCTAGAGATCAGCAATTTCTTAAATCATCACACTACTGTAGCTGTCCTGGCTTCCAGGGCTTTGTAAATCCAGGGTCATTGTGTGTGCGGTTGCAAGCTGCCTGGTATGCATGAGGCATTAAAAAATGCAAGGTTTGCTGTGAATATTCTCGTTCTTCTGATTTTGTAATAACCAGGGCAGGCTAAACATTCACTGTATTAAGACCATGCATGTGCCCCCAGACCTAGTTCTTTTCCTAGTGTGGCTTTATAAATGCTGGTGATAAACCAAGTCTGATTTACATGATGCATCTTATGTGGAAAAGGTCTGTGACTCTAGGTATCTGGTCAACCTTGAGAAATGACAGCACAGCTAGTATAATGACTTTTGAAGATAACCATTGCTAATTTGATGATTACCAGTTGCCATTAAATACACTGTAATATTATTGTGTCTTATTTTCTAGGCGATTCTGATATCATTAGAAGCATGCCAGAACACACTGGTGAAAAGTAAATCACGCAAAAATTTTCTTTAATAAAATCTGGCCAGGGCTTCCCTGGTGGCGTAGTGGTTGAGAGTCCACCTGCTGACCGGGTTCATGCCCTGGTCCGGGAAGATCCCACATGCCGCGGAGCGGCTGGGCCCGTGAGCCATGGCCGCTGAGCCTGTGCGTCCAGAGCCTGTGCTCTGCAACGGGAGAGGCCACAGCAGTGACAGGCCCGCGTACCACAAAAACAACAACAACAACAACAACAAAAAGAGCCCAGTCTCTTGACACAGGCTTGCTTGTCAGCCTCTCAGATGCTTGATAATAAAATGACTAAAAGAAACACAAGGCCTGGCGAAGGTAAGAGAGGCAGGGTTAGTAGTTATTGTTGTCCATTAATGTTCTTTCCCAAAGGCATTATTTTGCTCCACATTTTAGACTTTCTTCTTACAGATGTCAGAAACATATTTGCTACAATCATAAAAATGTCACTGGGATCAGAGTGACTCAGCGTCCTCCTTCCTTATGACTCCCAAGTTGTTATTAAGGCAATACTAATGTATAAAGGCCAGGCTCAGTATGCTGCCTGGAGTCTTATTTTTCATCTTCCTCCCACCAACAAATCTATAGACCTACCATCATGTGCATCCATCTTCCCTGCTTTCCTACTACAGTGAACAAAACTGGTAAATTCCTCTGCTTGCGCTCTGGGTCCCATCTCCTACTCCCTTCTCAGATATCCTACTCCTCACTTAGTTTTCTCTCTCTCCTCTCTCTCTCTCTCTCTCCCGCTCAGATACTTTTATCCCTCCCCACCACGTTATTCATGTCAGTACACAAACCTGATCCATTTTTCAAAGGCACCTCTTTACCTCTTACTCAACTCTAGCTAAAACCTCTGCATCTTTTTCTCCTGTTTCCTGTGAAACAAGCTATAAGACTCACTGTCTGAATTGAATCACCTAGCCCCCTGCCATCTCTTCATCCTGGTCCTGTCTGTCCCCCATTCTTACCACTCTACCCTCTTGTCAAGGACCGTGCCCCACCTCCACTGCCAAATTCAGTGGCACTTCTGTGTCATAGCCACCAGACCTCTTTGCAGCCTTAGGCACTGTTCCTTCCTCCTTTTCGATACACACCTCTCTCTCTCGATTTCTGATGCTGTGCTCTCCTGCTCTTTTCCCCACCACTCTGGGATCTTTCTTCATCACTTTTGCTGTCTCCGGCTCCTGCCCTACACAACAACCATATACTGCAGTGTCTTTGAATAGGACTTTAGCCCTGCTTCTCCATCTACGCTCCCTTCTTAGGTCTGATCGGTTAAGTTCACATTTGTAAATATCACCCGTTCTTTCTAGTCCAAAATTTTATCACTAGTTCAAACTTCTCCTCTGAACCCAGGGCTTATATAATCAATTTCCTGTTTAGTACCTCAATTTAAATATCTTATAGACATTCCAAACTTCTAAAACATCAATGACCAAAACAGCAGCCTGGTTTCCACCCTCCATAATCTGTTTCTCCCTGAGTTTTCTGCACCTCATTATATGACATCTTTGCCCACTGATTGATCAAACAGGAAACTTAGGTGGCCACACTTCATTCCTCCTACCCTCCATATCCAACCAGCCACCAAGCTCTATGTGTTACTTTCCTATTCCTTCTCTAACAAATTACCACAAACTTGTGGCTTAAACAATACTCATTTATCATCTTACAGTTTTAAAGTCCACAAGTCTGACATGAGTCTCCCTGGGCCAAAATCAAGGTGTCAGCAGGGCCATGTCCTTTTTGGAGGCTCTAGGAGAGAGTCCATTTCCTTGCTAATTCAGGTTGTCAGCAAAATTGTCTTCCTTGTAGTTGTTGGACTGAGAGCCCTTTTCCTTGTTGGCTACCAGCTAAGAGTCTTTCCCAGTTTCTAGAAACCACCTGCATATCTTGGCTCACAGCTCCCTTCCTCCTTCTTCAAAGCCAGCAATTGTGGGTAAAGTTCCTCTCATGTTTCAAATCTCTTCTTCCATTGCATCTCTCTAATTCAGCTGCAAAAGATTCTCTACTTTTAAGGGTCCATTAGAATGGACGCACTCATATCCTGGCAAGATCCAGGATCTCCCCATCTCAGTGTCTGTACTCTTAATCACATCTGCAAAGTCCCTTTTTCCAAAGAAGGTAACATATTCACAGGTTCTGGCAATTAGGCATAGACATCTTCAGGAGGCCATTGTTCTGCCTACCACAGCCCATCTGTTCTGCACCCAACACATCTCAGATCAGTTCACACTTCTCTCTCCACTCCCACCACCCGCATCCTTCCACCATCCTCTGTTACTGGGCAGATCCAATGGCCTCCTCCTGTTCTTTCTGCTTCCACTCTTACTATTCCAATGCGGTTCCTACACAGCAGGCAAAATAATATTCTAAAACCTTAGGCACAAAATATTCTCCTATCTCCAGCTTAACCCTTCACTGTCTTCCCTTTATTGTTGAGACCAAAATTCAAATGCAAAAAAGTCTTTGTGATCTGACCCCGCCTCCCTCTCCAGCGTTCTTTTCCACCACTCAGCCCCTTGCTCACCAGACTGTGGTCCTTCCTGTTCTCAGAGGATTCTTTACCTTTTTCCAGCTTCTGAAACGCTTGGCTGCATCTCATCCTATAGGCAGCAGACCAAACATTGTCTCCTCAGATCTGCCTTCCCCAACCAACCTAACCTAAATCCCTGATCTCACTCCATCCCAATTACAGGCACATTACTTTATTTATTTCCTAACATAACCACGATCACAATTTGTATTTATTTCATCTTTCCATTTATATATTAATATTAAGTGTTTATTGTCTCACTCCCCAAGTTGAGCAAAATGAAGGGGCCCTATTCTATCTACGGCGCCATCCAGTCTCTGTGGTGAGTGGTGCAGTGTCTCACACCCAGCAGGCAAGCAATGATTGTTTGTCAACTGACTGAATGAAGGAACCAATGAATTAGGGCTATTCTCCGAAAGAAACCACAGTGAGTCACAACCACACACTCAGCAGGTGAGGAAAACCCTCACTAGGGGGTTTATGCATTCCGTTGTTTTATGAATGAAAGCAAGGGAAAATAAATCTGCTAATAACCAAGAATACTGCCCAGATCCTGGAAAGCAGAAAACCAAACCAAATGAACAGGAAAAAAAAATATTTCATCTGCCTCAAGAACTAAGAGCACCAGAATTCTTTGCTTTGAGGTAAGCAGAAGTGAGGTAGAGAACAGATGACATGACTCTGAGCTGGTATTTTAAACTCCTGAAGACCCAGGAGGAGTATTACCAAAGCGATAGATGGTCCTGATCACCAATGGACCCAAACAAACAGTTATTGCCATGAGCTCTTGAGTCCCCATGCTTAGTATTCAAGGGCATGTGGATGTAACTGTGTGAAGTCTTCTTTATTATTGGCTTTTACAGTTCTGTCTTGTCCTTCTAGAGACAATTTGTTCATTGCTTCAGAAAAAAAAATAAGAAAATATCTGCTTTACTCAGACAGTTAAGGTCTATATTGCTTGGGTATTTGGCTTCCATCACCACACACATCTTTTCTGAGACACCTCCACGGCTGAGAGTTTTCATCTAAAATCGTTTTCTATGTCTGTGCTCCTATCCTGGCAAACATTTCAGAAGGTGCTGCTTGATCTGTCTTGCTACACATCTAGAGAAGCTGTTCTCCACTGGGGTCATTTTACTCCCCAGGAGACATTGAGCATTGCCTGGAGAAATTGTCAGTTGTCACAATTTGGAGACAGGGAGGGTGGAACTGGCACCTGCTGGGTAAAGGCCAGGGATGCTGCTAGGCCTGCTGCAATGCATAGGACACCCTCCACAGAAAAGACTTATCAGGTCTAAAATGTCGACGGTGCTGAGGTTGAGAAATAATTTGCTAGAGGGAGAAAGAACACATGTCAATCAGGTGCTCAATTATATCCTGGCAGCATAAGTTGAGAAGGCACGTTGGGCCACTCAGAGATGGGACCCAGAACTTCAGTTCCCTTTACAATAACTGATCTAAAGATTAGCATCCTAGCCTAACTCTCTCAAAATAACTCACTTATCCTTTTTCCAAAGCAACATATAATACAATTGAAATCCACTTGACCCTCTCTGGGGCATTTTTGGCTTCTGACTGCTTCCTAAATCCCCTCTCCCCTTGGTCTCTGGATGCACTTTCTCCCAGTGTGCCCCCCGACCACTTCCTCCCCAACTCCTTTGTGAGCTGATCTCCTCCTGCCCACCCACAAAGAAATGGCAGCCTCTCTTCATTCCACCCTGTCTCCCTAGACCATCACATTTACTTTATACTTTTAACTCTACCTGTATGGTGGCAACTTCCAGAACTGCATGTCTAGGCCAGAGACCCTGATGACTTCAGTGTTCAGTTGCTTCCTGGGTATTTATGTAAATGTCCTGCAAGTGTCTCAAATTCAATGCACCTAACATTGAGTTATTATCCTGCTTTCCATCCACAGTCTTGCTTTTTGTCCTCTACATTATGAATTCTTACTGTCTAACCGAGACCCATTCCTGACAGTCAGTCTTGCCTCTTCCCTTTCTTGTGCAACAATTTCCAACTCAATGCAAATCAGGGGTTAAGTCCGGTCACACTTTTCTCATAAACATCCCTCCCATCCCTCTCCTCCTCTCTCATCCTCACTGCCTTCCCTTAAGTTAGTACCATTTCCCAAACAATCCCCAGAGCCATCTCTCAGTAGGTCTTTAGAATTCTAGTTTTTCCTTTCTTTTATCCAGGCTCCTCTCACCTACTAAAGAGGTCTTTCTAAAACATAAATCCAATCATTTCAATCTATCACTGAAATATGTTAATGCCTCCTGTGTACATGATAGATCAATTCCAAGTGCCTATCCTAGCCCACAGACCCTGCCAAGGTCTGACCTGACCTTCCTTTGCAGCCTTGATTCTCTTTGCATTTCTTCTCACACCAATATTTAGGTCATGCTGAGCTTCTTGCATTTATCAACCTACCCTGCCTATATCTTATCTCATAAACTCTTCTTACACTGTGGGCTCTACCACTTCCTTCCTGGACACTTTCCCACCTTCTACTTGAAAAGCTGAGCGGCCTCTCCTTTGGGCCTCATTGCTCTGGTAGATAACTCTGTCTCGGTGCTTCTGATTTATTGCTCTTATTTGTATACATTTATGTCATCTTTTAGACTATATCCTCTTTGCTTGCAAAGGTCCGTGTTGCACACCGTATGCCCAGCAAACACCACAGCAGCAGGAACAGGGTGGGAACAATAGTTATTTGTTGAGTTAAGTAATTGAATAAATATCTACTTTGCTCCAAACACCTCCACAAGTCTTGGCTCAGCTGATCACTGGGACTGAAACATCAACCACTCTGGCTTGAAATCCAGTGTGTCACAATGTTTTCATGTATCATGCGAAAGTTTAATGTTCACTAGGGCTTGTGGACATTAAAATGTGAGTAATACATCAATAGCCCTTCTCCATGGAAATAAAAGACCATGATGACCATATACGTAAATCAATTTTTATCTTAAATCACCTCACTTTTTCCAATTACATAGTGTCAGTAAAAGTCAATAGCATAAGTCTTTCAGAATTTCCTCACCATAAAGTAATTTGTAGTTTCCTACTCATTTATGCAAGTCAGTAATAGTTGTATAATCTATAGCAAAGCTGAAAACATCAAATGCCTGTTAATGCTAACCTATGCATAAGCTTACTTGCATACCATTTGTCCATCCTACCATTCCCCCAGCCCCTCTCACAAATATAATGAGAAATTCAGCACAGGGAAAAATGATTCTGATGATTTATTCAAATATTACTGTATGAAGAATAAAAATTTTAGCTAGTATTATCTTCGGGTTACTCCATCAAAATAAAACCAATGACTCAAATATAATATGTCAAAAGTCATCTAATTATCAAGTTCATTTCAGAAGTCTATTACACAATGGTAAGCATAAAAATATAGCTATAATATCTTATAAAAGGAGAACTTATAAGGTATGTAGGCCTTACACATTAACTGGCAGAGCTGGTAGATATATTAATTGGGATTCTTGGGTCATAAGGAACAGACACTAATTCTGTCTAAATTAAGTAGGAGGATTTATTGGAAGAATGTCAAGAGCACACAGTATCAGTGCAGGAGACTGGACACTCAGGCAAAAGTATGGGCAACTTCAAGAGACCCACGGCAAGAGGGGTTTGGTCAGGGAGATACAAGTGAATGAACTCCACCCATTTGTATTTTCTTCCCTCTGCTCAGGATCTACTTCTAGGGATGATGTGTGCAATTATCTCAGGTTGGGTCACACCTGCTCCTTATGCAGAGGAGAGCAGAACACTGTATTACAGTCTATCTTAGCTTGGGCTGCCATAACAAAACACCATAGACAAGGAGGCTTAAACAACAGAAATTTATCTTCTCACAGTTCTGGAGGCTGGAAGTCTGAGATCAAGGTGTCAGAAGGTTGGGGTTCTGGTATGGACCCTCCTCCTGGCTTGCAGATAGCCACCTTCTTGCTATGTCCTCACGTGAAGACATAGACAGAGCTCTCTGGTGTCTCTTCTTATAAGGGTACTAATCTCAACATGAGGTCCCCCTTCTGATCTCATCTAACCTTAATCACCTCCCCAAAGCCCCATCTCCAAATACCATCACATTAGAGATTAGGGCTTCAATTTATGAGTCTGCGGGAGACACAAACACTCAGTCCGTAACACAGACCCTCCAGATTATAACCCAAGAGGAAAAAGTAGTTGCCCACAAAGGGCATGGATCTGCCTGGATGGCCAGAAAACAATTAAATTAGTGAGTGGATTGACTGAGTGCCTGAGGTCATGATGTAATTATGGAAGACGATGAAACATTGATATATTTAACTTAATTAAGCATATGGATTCATTAAATTTTAATAATTTTAAAGAAAACAGAACTATATTTATACATAAATCTATGAAAAGGCAAGTTGTTGAAATAAGCACTATCATTTCTTTTCCCTTGTTGTTTTTTTTTTTCCCTTCCGTTGATAGTTTCCCCAACAGAGAAGTAATGACCAAGCACCAAAACGTTAAGATAAATGGGTAGCAAAAATGAACACTGACAAAGTGTTATATGTTATGCTCCTTTATTCTGAGAATTGATGAAAGACAAAACATATGAATTCCTTTTAGCTGCAGGACACCTGGGCTCCAAGCAAGTACAGCCAGAGGGGCACCATGAGAGGGAGGGACATTGCCAAGCTCTTATTCTGTGTCAGGCACTGTTCTAGACTTTTACAGGTACTAATTCACAGCAACCTCATGAGCTAAATTCTACTGTTATCCCCATTTTACAAATACTTTATGCCTGCAACATCAATTTGTTCCCTCTAGTAAAATCACAACCAAAGTAATAACAAGCATGTGTATTTGGGGGCTGGTAAAGTGGGAGTGGTCCAGGGCTGGGTCAGGTACAGCAGACACAGCAGTGAACAAAACAGACAAGACCTCCTGCCCTCATGGAGCTGCCATTCTAAGGAGGGGAGACATATGGTGAATGAGATTAATGAGTAAATACATAGTGTATTTGGAAGTGATTCTCTAAGAAGGGAAATAAAGCATGGAAGGGGGACAAGAATTTCGGAGGAGAGACAGAGAGTCACAATCTTAGACAAGATAGATAACAGCGGTGTTCCCATTGAGAACTCTCCTGTCAATATTTTAAAGGGACAGAAACAGGACTTAGGGAACCATACCTCAGAGGACCACGTGCGTGAACCTCTGAGTGACAAGGGACACAATGACACGGTGAGAAGATGAAGGAAAATCAACCCATATCTTTCACCTCTAACCACCTGCTTCTGCACACAGTTGAGACCAATGAACGGCCATTCTGCAACTCTTCATTGCATGACTTGAGCATATTTTAAAAGTCTGCTCCATATACTTAAACAGCTTTCATACATTCAACTACAGCTTTTGGTAATTGTAACAGAACATGGTTGCAGTGCTGACTTTTGCCTCTGGTGTTGATGGTCATTTCATATTTCTGCTTGAGCATCTTTTCAGCATCATCAGAGTTAGACCAAGACAGGGGTTTCAGGCTCTTCAGCACTGACTGAGGGTGGGAGTCGTCCCATGGCCCACGCATTTTCTCACAGAATTCACTGCATTGCCTAATTAAAAAAAATTTCTGACCCAGCATTTTCATTCCTCAATTGGACACTCCACTCCCTGCTTTCTACATGTTGCCTCTAAGTTCTTACCATCTTTTACCTTCAGGGTTCCCCAAAGGCTATTGTTCATAAGTAAATTAAAAACCAAAATGATGACATCTGAAAATTAAACAATCCCAACTGCAATCTCCCAGAACCGTTAATGTAGCAAAGCTTTGCCATCTAAGGTCTACTCTTCTGGAAGCATCAGATTCCCCCAAGGACTCCTGGCATTAAGCCCTTAGAAGAAAACATCTTTTGCAGTTCAAAAGACAACTGACAGCAAATGAATACTGCCAGGAAGATGCAAGAACTCAGATATTATACTTGGTAAATGTCATGAGAGTCTTAACAAGAAGGGAAAGTGGATCTTGATTAGCTGTCAATGGTAAAATCAAGCAGACAAGGAGAATTGATGGGAAAATAATGAAGAAAAAGAAAAAAGACACAGGAGGGTAAAGTAAGTGGTGAAGACGGGCAAGGAGTATGGCAGCCTTGCAGTCAGCCATCCAACTGAGAAACGGAAGTGCCATCACCAGTGACCAAAGGAGAGAAGTGAGCATCAAAGGGAGAAGAGGACTTCTGTGGTGTCGAGAAGCAAAGTGTCTCATATGTCTCGACTGAGTGTTGTGGATTGAATTGTGCCCCCCCAAATATATGTTCAAGTCCTAACCTCCAGTATGAGTACATAGGACCTTATTTGGAAATACAGTCTTTACAGATGTAATTAAGATGAGGTCATATTGGATTAGAATGGGCCCTAAGGCCAGTAATGAGTATCCCTATGAGAAGGAGATTTGGAGTCACGGAAACACAGGGAAGAAGACTATGTGTTGATGGAAGCAGAGACTTGAGCAATGCTGCCAAAAGCCGAGGAATGCCAGAGCTCCCCTCCTCCCAAGCCTTCAGAGGGAGCATGAGGGAGCCTTTGAGTTTGAACCTCTGGCCTTCAGAACTGTGGAAGAGTAAATTCCTGTTCTTTTGATTCCCTAGGTTTGTGGTAACTTGTTACAGCAGCCCTAGGAAACATACAGATTCCAGATGGACACCTGAATAAAGTTGCCTCAACAGGAGCTAGACAACAGCTGAGCTCACCCTCCAGGTGCTGAGTTAATATTGTGTGTATTTATTTTAACCCTTTTCCTACCTTCACTTTCTGCCTTTCTGGATTTCGACCTATGGCTTATGATGCATTTCAAAGTATGTATTATAGAAGAGGTTATATAAAGATATCAATCCATCATGGAGGTATTTTATAGGAAATTTAATATTAAGATGCAATTTTAAATAGAAATCAGGACTCTATGAGTCAAACATAGAGAGAGCTTGGAAGAACTTGCAGCCTGGTGTCATGTTTGCCAAAGTGCTCTCTCCTTTAGAACGGGGCTTCTCAAGCTCAGCACTATTGAGATTTGGGGCTGGACAATTCTTCATTTGGGGAGCTGTCCTGTGCACTGTAGGATGTTGAGCAGCATCCCTGGCCTCTGTCCAATAGGTGTCAATAGCGCCGTTCCCCCATTTGTGGCAATCAAAAGCAACGGACAAAGGGTTAAGATCCAAAATATACAAGCAGCTCATGCAGCTCAATATCGAAAAAGCAAATAACCCAATCCATAAAGGGGCGGAAGACCTATATAGACATTTCTCCAAAGAAGACATACAGATGGCCAACGAACACATGAAAGGATGCTTAACATCACTAATCATTAGAGAAATGCAAATCAAAACTACAGTGAGGTATCACCTCACACCAGTCAGAATGGGCATCATCAAAAATTCTACAAACAATAAGTGCTGGAGAGGGTGTGGAGGAAAGGGAACCCTCTTACACTGTTGGTGGGAATGTAAAGGGATACAACCACTATGAGAACAGTATGGAGGTTCCTTAAAAAGCTAAAAGTAGAACTACCATATGATCCAGCAATCCCACTCCTGGGCATATACCCAGAGAAAACGATAATTCCAAAATGACACATGCACCCCAATGTTCATTGTGGCACTATTTACAATAGCCAGGACATGGAAGCTACCTAAATGTTCACCAGCAGAGGAATGGATAAAGAAGATGTGGTACATATATACAATGGAATATTACTCAGCCATAAAAAGGAATGAGGACGCAGTGGTTGAGAGTCCGCCTGCCGATGCAGGGGACACGGGTTTGTGCCCTGGTCCAGGAAGATCCCACATGCCGCGGAGTGGCTGGGCCCGTGAGCCATGGCCGCTGAGCCTGTGCACCTGGAGCCTGTGCATCCGGAGCCTGTGCTCCGCAACAAGAGAGGCCACAACAGTGAGAGGCCCGTGTACTGCAAAAAAAAAAAAAAAAAAAAAAAGAATTAAATTGTGCCACTTGCAGAGATATGGATGGACCTAAGGACTGTCATACAGAGTGAGTAAGTCAGAAAGAGAAAAACAAATATCATATATTAATGCATATATATGGAATTTAGAAAAATGGTGCAGATGAACCTATTTGCAAAGCAGAAATAGAGACACAGACGTAGAGAACAAACATATGGACATTGGGTGGGGGGTGGGATGGATTGGGAGATTGGGATTAATGTATATACACTACTATGTATAAAGTAGATGGCTGGTGAGGGCCTACTGTACAGCACAGGGGGGGAAAGGTACAATCTCTTTGCAGAACATATATTAAGTTAACCTTAAAAATGCATTCCATATACATTAGGTGCAGAGAAATACTTTTTGATACCACTTATCTGAGGTACCTAGAATACTCAAATTCATAGAGTCAGAAAGTACATCGGTAGATGCCAGGGGCCAGGGGGTGGGGAGGGTGGGGAGGGGGAAATGGGGAGTTAGTGTTTAATGGGGACAGAGTTTCAGTTTAGGAAGGTGAAAACTTCAGGAGACGGATGATGGTGAGAGTTACACAACAATGCGAATGTACTTAGTGCCACTGAAATGTACAGTTAAATATGGTTAAAATAGTATGTTTTAGATTATGTGACTTTTACCACCATAATAAAAAAAAAAACATTAAAAAATGTCTCCAGACAGGTACTTGTTTGAATATCTGTTTTCAACTACTTTGGGTATATACCTTGGAGTGGAATTATGGGATCATATGGTAATTCTGTGTTTAACATTTTGAAGAACCAACAAACATTTTCCCAGTGGCTGAACCATTTTATATGTGCACCAACAATGTACAACTGTTCCAATTTCTCCACACCTTCACCTACAATTGTTATTTTCCATTTTTAAAAATCGTATTCATCCCTTATGTTTAATCTTTGGAGAAGTGTCTAGTCAAGTTGTCTACCCATTTTTGCTTGAGTTTTCTGGCTCTTTGTACTATTTCTCTATATCTTGTTGATAAATAACTTGGAAATATTTTCTCCAATTTCTTTTTTAATTTAAATGTAGTTAACTTACAGTTTTATATTAGTTTCAAGTGTATAGCATAGTAATTAGACATTTTTATAGAACATACTCCATACAAAATTATTATAAAATATTGACTATATTCCCTTACTGCATATTACAGCCTTACAACTTATTTTATACCTAGTAGTTTGTACCTCTTAATCCCCTTCATCTACTTGCCCCTTCCTCCCCTGCACCCCATAACCACAAGTTTGTTCTCTGGATGTTCATAGCAGCACTATTCACAATACCCAAAAGATGAAACAGTCCAAATGTCCGTCAACAGATAAATGGATAAACAAATTGTGTTATACACAAAGGGATATTATTCAGCCATAAAAAAGAATAAAGTATTAATACATGCTGCAAAGTAGATGAACCTCCAAAACATTATGCTGAGTGAAAGAAGCCAGACACAAAATATTACATATGATATGATTCCATTTATATGAAATATTCAGAATAGATAATCCATATAGACAGAACACAGATCGGTGGTTGCCAGAGATTTGGGGAGGGGCGAATGGGAGAAGCTGATTGTTGGGTAAGGGGTTTCACTTTGGTATGATGGAACATTTTGGAACTAGATAAAGAAGGTGTTTGCACAAGATTGTGAATATACTAAACACCACTGAATTGTTCACAGCGAAAAATAATTTCGCTAGACATTGTCTAATATCCCTGGGGAGGAAAGGCAAACTCATCCCAGTTTGAGAACCATTGCTTTAGAGTAAGTGTACTTACTCTGTACACTTTCGTAGCATAAATTACTTTAGTGGGGAGAAAAGTCCTCCTGCAGCTTTTACAGAGAGAGAGTCCAGGATGGTGAAGTAGATGTAAACTGATGTGACTCGGGTCAGAGATACAGGTGTGCCTGGTTCCAATAAATCAAAGGCTTCTGAGATGATCAGAAGATGAGGGTTTGTGGGGGAAGGTAATAAAAACACTCAATGAGAGACGGGCTCAGGCTTTGATTCCCTGAGTCCACAGAAAGGCTGGTGCATGACCTCAACCAAGTGACCCTTGTGTGTATCACCCCAACTTGATGAGAAGAAAAATGATCTAAAAGCAAAATCAAGGGATTCACATGACAGCAAGTTCTGTGAATGGATGCACTAAACTCCATGTCTCACACCTTCTACATCCAAGTCAGTATCTGCCATTCCATCCAGAGCTATGTGAAGTCAAAATAACTGGTGTGCATGGGAACCATGATAAACCATTAAGAAACTACTAAGCTATGATTGGTATTAACTATTTTTAAAGATAGGACACACCTCCAGAAAAAAAATAAAAGTTCAACTTAGATTTTAATGTTCTAGGGAATAAGAGGGTTATCCTTCAGCTATCTGGTCAGTTTGGTTGTCCAGAATGATTTATTTCCAGGAGATACTGAAGAGTTGAGATTTTTATGAGCTGCATTCTGTATCCAGATATCTAGATATTTATTTCAAGCAAACCCTTCCTCAAAAATCATATATCAAGATCAGGAAAGGCCATAACTTCTGAAATTATAGAAAGAATACTAAAATTTTACTGCATATTCAGACCAAAATCTTCCATAGTCAAAAGTGACCCAAATCCTTCATAGAGCAGAGGTAGATGTTTAGATAGAGCTCACATAACTGACCTTGGAGACCTTATGAAAAGTCACCTAGAAAAACATTACATTTAACCACTAGCATCCTAGCAGCTCTAGACAGTGAGTAAGTAGATTCCTGTCCATGAGAGCCCAAGTCCATGAGGCCCTAATAAAAAATTTAAGAAAAACGAAAGATTTCACTGAGACCCTCCAGTCAACAATGACTCCCCATTCGAACTGTAAAGATTGGGTTTTAAATCTCCAGACGCACCCCGCCTGCTTCCCACCCGAGTGCCTGCAGCTCAATTTGTCAACAGCGTTTGTGGTATGATTGCATCTCCAGGCAAAGCTCTTTGTCTGACAGGTTGGTTATTTTAAACATGACTTTTTTTTTCCTAGGTGGTGTGAGATATTAAAAGTGATCTCAGCAAAATATTAGACTTTTTCAACCCTACCTTTCCCAGCCTCAAAGGAGCCCTTAGGGCAATGTGCTCACAAACGTGCTCCAAGTCATTTTCCAGAGCAAGAGTCCTGGATGCCATGAGCTATCCTGGTGGGGCCTCTGCATCCCTCATCCCCTGCTCTTTCTTCAGGACTTGCTGTTCCCCCACGTGTCCAAAGCAGGACAGCAGCTTATTAAGGGCTCACCTTCCCTCTCTGAATAAGTAGGGGCCTGGAGTCAGACCCCTGGCCAGGGTTCAGGCAGCCTGGGCTCCAGGGAGAGAGAAGCAGGAGTTGAAGGAGAATTAGAAGGTGCTTTTCAGTGTAAAGCTGACAGTCCAACCCTAGTGCCGTTCTGGGGATGGCCGTGAGGTTCAGTGAGACCAGGTGGTGAAGGCGAGGGGATGGACCAGGATGCAGAGCTTGGAGTCAGACATTTCCCGAGGTGCACAAGCATCACCATGAGAGTGTGATGGGTTCCATTTTGTCCCCCCAAATTCATCTGTTGAAGTCCTAACCCCTAGGACCTCAGGTTGTGGCCTTATTTGGACATGGGATCTTTGTAGACATAATTAGTTAAAAGTGAGATCATATAAGAGTAAGATGGGCCCTAATCTAATATGACTGGTATCCTGAAATGGGGAAATTTGAACACAGATGCACACAGAGGGAATGCCATGTGAAGACTGCCACAAGCCAAGGAACTATCAGAAGCCAGGAGAGAGGCATGAAACAGATCTCCCTCACAGCTCTCCCAAAGGACCAACCCTGCTCCCACCTTGATCTCTGGACCTCTGGCCTCCATAGCTGGAGACAATAAATTTCTGCTGTTCAAGCCACTTAGTTTGTGGTGTTTTGTTATAGCAGCCCTAGGAAACTAATATGGGTGACCTGCCTTACTGAGAGTATTGTGGCTACAAACCCCATCTTGTATGATCAAAAGATAATTTTATTTATTATCATTCTTGGAAAAACACCAGAAAATATTACTTATATAACACCCCAAAGGAAACTTACTACAATGAAGTGATTTAATATCTGAAAAGTCTTTCTTTTTAAGACATAAGAGTTTTGATCACTTCCTACCCAGTAAGTTTAAAGAACATGGAACTATATCCGTGTGCCAATTTAACTCATAAGTGTTTGAAAAGAATAATATTTTATGGTCAGGAAACAATTTTATTCTGCTTTCATCTTTGAAATTGGCTTTAAACATCACATTGTAACTACTCTCATTCTACAAGTTTTTCCAATAGCTTTTGGGCTGAGACCAATAAAATTTTGAACTGAATTGACCCAACTATCTCTAGAAGATAGGAGTCTGTTTTTGCACATCCTTCTGCTGTGATTAATAGAGTGTGTCAGGATGGTATGCAAGACAAAGTAATCACTGGGTTGAGAGCTTGGAGAAACTTAGATGGAATTTGTAACTTAAAACAAATTTTTCTCCCCCCAAATCTTTTTCACCCCAACATGGTACAACCTTTTTTTTTTTTTTTTTTTTTTTTTTTGCTCTACGCGGGCCTCTCACTGGTTGTGGCCTCTCCCGTTGCAGAGCAACAGGCTCCAGATGCGCAGGCTCAGCGGCCATGGCCCACGGGCCCAGCCGCTCCGCAGCACATGGGATCCTCCCCGACAGGGGCACGAACCCGTGTCCTCTGCATCGGCAGGCGGACCCTCAACCACTGCGCCACCAGGGAAGCCCGGTACAACCTTTGTAAAAAACATGCTGTTTGAACTAAATATGTGTTTCAAATAATGGTACCAAATCAAGGCCCAAATGTATATACATTTTTTAACTTATAATATTGATATAAAGCCAATAATAATCATACTCCTCTGGCTGTTCGTTCCCATTTAGCAGTGAAATATATACATTTAGGTGACAAAATGTCAATTTCTCGGAGATGTTAATTATATCATGACCCACAGGGTGGGCACATACACAGCTGTTTGGTAAGTGAAACCACAGCCCAACAATGTTACACACAGAAGCCCAATCCTCAGAGGGAGACAGATGCAGACTCATTGCCCTTACTCCTCTTTGAGCTGTTAGGCCTGAGATCCTACCTCATTTTCCTTTAATCAGAGTTCATATTATCTTCGTTGGTATCAAATTAGCTTTATCTGTCCTTGATTTATCTATAATCTTTCTGATGACAATTCAGAGGGGAGTCATCCCTGCAGTGACAGCCTAATTACAGCCATGTGTCCATTGAGGGTATCGGATTTGTCCTCACATTTATATGTGGGAGGAATATGAGAAAGTGAAAACACCAAAGACTGGGTACAATTTTCAAAGACTGAAACTGGTTGGAAAAAAAAAGGTAGAGCAAAAAGACACACACAGACTGAGGTGGGATGTGACTGGTGGTGCTGGAGGGAAGGTTTTAGTCCTCCCTCCTCTCAAATGCAAAGGTAGCCATTAAATCCAAGCAGCACAGGTAATATTAGGCTGTCCTCTAAATATTTCACAAGGTCGAAACCTGGACTCACCAGTTTTTCCCTGAAAAATGAATATCTTTCCAGAATCTCTATTTCCATTTAGAAACATATCATACCTCAAGTTACCCAAGCTCAAAACCTCGAAGTCGTTCATTAATTTCATGAACCTCTGGGCATTAAGCTATGTGGTAGGTGGGGAAAGCAGAAACCCACCCCACAGAATGTGCTATGAGCCACAGCAGCAGAAGGGTCCATGGGTCCACAGATGTGAATGCCCCAACCGGCCCAGGATGGGGACTTGACCCTCCTCCACTATGCCAACCACTTACCAAAGAGAAATTGCATGTGGCTCCTTCAGAAGGATTAGGGAGAATTACGTGTACCTCCTTCCTCATGAGAAGGAAACTCCATTAGTGCCCTTTTATCTCTTCTCCTCACAGATAAAAAGTGAGTTTCATTAGAACAAATTCAAGAGAAGGCAATAAACACGAAGGATTTGTTTCCCCACAGAAAGGTAAGTGCCACGAGAACAGAAATACTTTCTATTTTGCTCACGCTTGGCAGTTACGAGGCACTCAATAAACATTTGTTGAGTGAATGAACGAAGGAATGAAAGAACGTGTAAGTAAATGAATACATTCCTTCTCTGTTCTCCCGTAACCAGTGCGAGCCAGCAATCCTGCGTAAGTGAACCTGGGAGACACAAACCAAGCCTGGCTGGGCTGTGCCAAAGGCTAGACAGGCTGGCCGGGAGCGGAGGGCTGGAGTGGAGAGCACTCACCAGCCCAGCTCGTCGCCTGCCTAAGCCGGGTCCTCCAAGCCAGCTGATGTTTTCATCCCAGCACGTCTGGCTCTGAGTATTCTGTTGCTTCAGAAATCATGTGAGCAGAAGAGGGGTGTTACTTAGTGACCCCCTGAAGTCCTCGCATTGGGTATATGGAATATATACAGAGCATAGATGTCTGCCATTAAAGCTGGGAATCTCAAGGAATAAAGCAGAATTGGTGAGGCATTCGGGATTAACATACACACACTACTGTATATAAGATAGATAACCAACAAGGGCCTACTGTATAGCACAGGGAACTCCACTTAAAATTCTGTGATAACCTGTATGAGAAGAGAATCTGAAAAAGAATGAATATATGTGTATGTATAGCTGAATCACTTTGCTGTACACCTGAAACGAACACATTGTTGTAAACCAACTATACGCCAACAAAATTATATAAAAAAAAAAAGAATTGGTGAGATTAAGAAAGTTAATGATGGAGTCGGGTCAAGTAGCTGCTGGAAACCGCAGCAAACCACCATCTCTGTCACCACAATCCCACTCAGTCTGGACTCCTGGCCAGCAGCTCGTGCTTATGGGGACAGAGCCACTCTTAATAAGAGGGGACCTTAGAACCCTCCTTATCAAGCTAGCAACACAGCCTCACTGTGTAGACAGCTGCAGCTTGACCTTAAACTATGAGAGTGCAGCTTACCCAGGCATTTGATGTTTTCTTAGCATGGGTGGTGGAACAATATTTGCTGCTTTCTGAATTATCTCAGCCAGACCTGTAGGCAGGTATTTTAAATTATAATCAGAAAGCTCTGTGTGTCTCTGGGGGCACTGGTGTGTTGGGATCAAATTTTAAATTGATAGTACCAGACCAAGGGGGCAGCAGCATCACCCCATTTGGTGTACTCAGGAAAGTGAGGAGTGGATCTCTTCTTACTATGTGCCTTGCCAGAGACTCTTAAGTATCACGCCACCATCTGCATCACTATCATTGCCACCACCTCCATCACTACTGTGCCCACTACCTCCGCAACCACCATCCTCACCACCCCAGCTACCACCACTACTATCATGTCCACCGCCATCACCACCACATCACCACCATCACTTCCTTCATCCACACCTTCACCGCCATCACCTCCATCATCTGCACCTTCACCACCATCACTTCAATTACCACCATCCTACCACTCCCACTACAATCCTTCCACTACTGGTACAGTCACCACATTACTGCCCCCCCCACCACTACCATGTGATCTCAACTTGACTCTACAATTTTTAGTTGCATAAACTTTAATCCTAAGTTTAGACTTCAGAGATCCAGGCTGGTTTTATTTACAGAAACATGGTAGGTTTGATTTGCCAATAAATAAAGAGGAATAAGGATGTGTATTATTTTTACAGTTAAAATATAGATGAAGAGATCATATAATTTAGATGAATCTTCCCTCAAAATAGGATAAAAGAATTTCATTAAAAAGTGGGAAAAATGTCATCTTTTAAGGGAGCAGAAAAGAACAAAGAAAACTTATTTCAGTGTTTATAGACCCAAAGGTTAGAAGTACAGTGGAAAACCTTGTGTCTGGATTACTATGTAAGTGTCAGGTTTGCTAGAAGAATCGAGAAAGAGCTCAAACACCGTGAAAGTGTGCTTCATTTTATTATAAGAGAAGGGGTTGTAGAATAATTTTTTAGAGAAAGGAAGTCAAGCTAATTAAGCTGGAGGGAAAGGGAGTGATTTCATTAGGAGGGATGGGATGCTGCACTCTCAGAGGAGGGGCTGGGCACACAGAGGGGAAGATGAGATCTCAGTGGCCAGGATGGGCAGAAGTGACCAAAAGGAGGAGCTGCAGATGGGTCCAGGTGGAAAAGAACAGCTGTGGATTCCATATTTCAGGACATCGGCAGCTAGCAGGTTCCATATCTGAGTATTTCTCTGACAAGCTCCTGCTAAGGTTGATGTTGCTTGCCTGTGGAGGAAGGCACTGAAGGGCAATACATTTGAGAAGGAAGAAAACAATCTCAGAAGCAGGCTGAAATCCTGGAAACGCAGCTGGGCTTTCCTGGAAGCAGCAAAAGCAGGAGGGGGTGGTGACAGAGGGTAGCACCCCTACTATTACAGGTAAAAATGTTCTTGGGCCCCAGAACATCTGGAAGTAGAGGGAAGACAGCATCCTGAGGAGCAGAGGGAGGGTTCCTCTCCTCCGCAGCCACCCTCAGGAGGTGGTTTTTCACCCTGCTGCACACTGGATCTCCAGAAGAACTCTAAAAGGCAGCAATGTCTGACCCACTACAACCACCCCTACCAGTCAGGGCTCTCCAGAGAAGCAGAACCCACAAGATGCATGAGAGAGAGAGAGGTTCATTTTAAGGAATTGGCTCATGCAACTGTGGAGGCCAGCAAGTCCAAAGTCTATAAGGTAAACCAGCAGGCTGGAGACCCAGGAACAAGATGGAGTTCAAATCCAAAAAGCAGTCTTCTGGCAGAATCCCTTCTTGCTCAAGGGAGGTCAGTCTCTTTCTATTAAGACCCTGAACTGATTGGATGCGTCTCACCTGCTTTGTGGAAGGCCATCTGTTTACTGATTTAAGTTATTGTCATCTAAAAAAATACTTTCACAGCAACCTCTAGACCAGTGTTTGAGCAAATACCTGGGTTCCATGGCTCAGCCCCATTGACATGTAAAATTAATCATCAGACCCCCTCAGAGACAGTGATGTAATTGATTGAGCTGTAGCATGGTCCTCAGGATTTTTAAAGCCCCCCCCCAAAAAAATCTCTAGGGTGCAGCCTAAGTGAGAACTGTGCTCTAGGAGAACAGACTTTTGAAGCATCAACAGCAGGTTGGGTTCAGGGATCTTCTTTGATTCACTGAAAACCATATGAGGACCAGAAGGAAATCATCCCCAGAGGCCATGTCTCTCAGACCTTTGCAATTTCACAAGAAGAGGCAATGGAAGCAAGTGACTGTGTCTCAAGACAGAAAATACACATCTATAACACTGGGTGGCAACTATGCCACTGGAGAGAGGCAACCCTCCAAGCAGCCTGAGAGACTCCAGACCCAAGACTCAAAGGGGAAGTGGAAACTAAGATGAGGAAACAAGGCTGCCACCATCACAAATTTCTACATTCTGCAAGAAGATAAGAATGTCCCGAATATGTCTCTGAAAATGCCTCCTCTAAGAAAGGAGACAGTACATGAAGGTTAAGTAAGGGTATTGTTAACCTCTTGAAAAGACATTTCTTGCAATGGAATTAACTTCCGGGGTCAGGGTGCCTTGGCCCCAATGGTTTCCTGCAGACATGAAACCAAGGATGATTTTCCCTCTTTATCCTCCAACCTGTCCTCAGATTCCATTCAGCTTCCACTTCATATTTGACATCAGTAACACAGGTCAAGATTTTACCAAACATGATATCCTGAGAACCCCATTTCACTTGGGATGGCTCCTCCAGGCATTGAGGTTGGTTAATGATGTAGAGTCAGTACTGTGATAATACTGTAGGTCCTAAGATCACTTTAAAAATGTACTGCAGTGTAGCTGATGTACAATATTATGTAAGTTATAGGTGTACAATATAATGATTCATGATTTTTAAAGGTTATACTCCATTTATAGTTATTATAAAATATTGGCTATATTCTCTGTGCTGTACAATATATACTCATAGCTTATTTTATGCATAATGGTTTGTACCTCTTAATGCCCTACCTCTATCTTGCCCTTCCCCCCTTTCCTCTCCCCACTGGTAACCACTAATTTGTTATGTATACCTGTGAGTCTGCTTTATTTTTGTTGTTGTATTCACTAGTTTGTTGTACTTTTTAGATTCCACATATAAGTGTTATCATACAGCATTTGCCTTTCTCTTTATATTCTAAAGTGGAGACTGAGAAATTTAACTAACTCAACATCTAAAATCCTGAAGGCATTAAGTCCACTGTGATAGATGGTGGCCCAGCTCACACAGGATGGTTGAAGAAAGCCAGACTCTTAACAAAGGGAAGAGGGCTGTAATTTCATTGAGTGTTAATTTAAAATCAGGAATTATAGACTTTGGACTTGACTTCACAAGAACAAGAGTATTTAATTTTGGACTTTACTTCAGACACAAAATTAGTTGAACTTTAACTTACAAGAACAATGTAATATTTGTGGCCTTTTATCTCTCCCTGAAAATCTGTGCTGGTCCTTAGAGTTGTTTGCACTCTTCCAGCTCTTGTTCTCCAGGAAGGTGGGAGAATTGGGCTTCCGTGCCTCTTTGGAACTCAAGCACCACACGTAACTTGCTTTGGCCCATAGAATGTGAGCAGAGGGGACATTGATACTTCCGGGAGGAAGCTGTAGGCACCAGCGTGTGCTTAGCTAAGCTTGAAGTTCCCTCTGACACATGACCAGCAACACTCCAAATGGCTACACTCTCAGGTGGGTACCAAAGTAAAGACCATGGCGATGCAGAGCAGAGCCCTCTGTGGACAGTGAAATCTATGGAAAGAAATTTAATCTTAAATTTAAATTTAAGAAAGTGTTAATCCACCGAGATCTGGGGATTACTCTTTGCTGTAATATAGCCTAGTCTAGTCTACTAAAACAGAATTTAATAAAAGAAGGCTTTACATTCAACTTCAAGTCATCTCCAGGTTGTTGACATTGTATTCCCAGTTCATCTAATGTTGACTTTTAATCACATTGCAGAATCTCAGATAAGCTACATTGGGCAATAGGGCTGGGAAAAAATGCAAAGAAATATAGAAAAGAATAAATATTCAGCCTTGACTCAAGCTTGGCTCAAAGTTAATTTAAATATTTCAGTATTCTAAGCCAATGGACAGCTTCTGGGAACAAAACATATCCTTCCCAGAAGCTGTCACAGGAAGGTATCCCAAGGAGGAGTGGGCTGTTGAAGGTGGGAGTAAAACTGGCCTGATGGATGGCCCCACAGAGCAGGACAGTACACCCCTGCCTCACCAGGGGCTTAATGCTTAAACCAATGGTTACGCATTAAGAGAACAGAAAAGCTGGGGGACCTGGAGTCCCCATTCTTCGTGCGTGCATGTGGAAGGGATGCTACTTGACTTACCCTTTTGGCCTCTTTTTCCAGTCTCACTGGCCACTCTCTGCGGAGGTGTGGGTGACTGCTGATGGCTTGTGTTCCATGACTGTGGGGAGCTGATCTATTAGAAGAGTGTAAACAATATGAATTCCATCTCCTTTCTCCCCTCTCCACCCAGGACCAATGAGAGGCAGCAATCTTGGATAAAATGTCTGATTTGGAGACCCAACTTCACCCTCATGAGCTGCTCCAAAAACCAGATGGCAGAAGGGACAAGCAGAGAGGTGGCGAGCCCAACACACAAATGCAGGAGCCTCATCCAATGTCCTCTCTGTGGTCAGCAGCAAAGCTGACACTTTGGTCTCCATCTGTCTGTCCTTGTGTCTGCTTTTCAGTTTCCCATATGGAAAACCTACATCCATGATGTGGCAGCAATAACTACAAGGGGTCCATCTTGTGCCCGAGTGTTGTGATCCCATTGGTTTCCTGTGGCTCCTGCTGTTACCAGCTGCTCACTAAGGCCAAGGGGACCCCTGAGGGGCAAAAAGTCTCTGGCAGACTTGCAGAGAGCTACTGGGTGGTTGAAAGGTGTGTGTGTGTGTGGGGGGGTGTCTTTGGGAACCTGGGGGTTGGTGGTACTGTGGAGACACAAAAGATGGGCAAACCTCTTTGCCTCCGCAGAGAAGTGGCAGTTGAGAGAGAAGCAAGAAACTCTCACCCAGTAAGAGCCAGGAGAGATGTTTGGAAGAGAGTGAAACCCTATAGTAAAATACTTCGTGGTATTAATTCATTGCATCTAGAGGGGAACCCGCTTCTCTGGGACATGTCTGTCATCTAGTTATTTTCTATAGCACTATTTGGGGTACTTACAAAGTTCTTGGCAATATTAATTACATTTCTTAATGTAAAAAGGGTATGAAATGGAAATTCCCTGGTGGTCCAGTGGTTAGGACTCTACACTGCCACTGTCGGGGGCCCAGGTTCAGTCTCTGGTTGGAGAACTAAGATCCTATAAGCTGTGTGGTGCAGTCAGGAAAAAAAAGGAGTATGAATTAATGAAATTTCTGTCACCTATTTTTAACTTTCTCTTCTCACTGCTAATGCCCAGTACAGCCCTTTATCATCATTCCTCTGGATTAATTGGCCCTGAAATGATACTGAGAGAGATCAGTATTCCCCCCCTCCACCACCACCTTCAGCTTCTCCATCTAAGGCCACTTTGGAAGGAGAGCAAGGCCCTGCACGGGCCAGCAGAGGAGCGAAGGTGGCCCTCCCCATGTGCTCTGAGGCTCTCTGGCTAGGCAGCCCCAGCCCCACAGGCTGGGGGAGGGCAAGTCCTGTGGAAGGGAATCCAGGAGAAGGCAAAGACAGAGCTTGCCCCCTTGGAATGTGAGAGGTTGTTTCCCACTATCAAGGTTCAAACAAAGGGGGAAAAATGAGCTGAACTGGCCTCTGTAGGAACCAGAGGAGATTAAACGCCTGTCCATTACACTCCTTCTAGAAAGGAAATCTGTTATAACTTAAGTTGATGGAAGGGGAGAAAGAGCTAACCTCCTCAGGTAGAGACTTGCAGAAAGGATGTGGTTTAAGTGTTTAACCAGCTCTTTCCAAGCAGTAATTTCAAGGAAATGGTTGGATCTTTATGTAGTTGGGGAACTGGCTCATATGTCTAGGTAACTGAGGGTACAGGAGCAGAGCATCATTGAAAAGGCTAACACTGTACAGTATATCATGTGAAATAACAGTGTGTGGGGGGAGGTGCGGGCACGAGAGGCTTTATGTGGCCAGTAGGAGAACATCCTCTTCTTTCCTCTGAACATGTGGGTCTGTCTTGGGTAGGGGTGGGACCAGGTCTGATTGTTCACACAAGGGAGGGTGGTGTGATCTAACAGTTCCTACAGGACATGATGGGGGTCAAGGTAAGAGCCACATCTGTAGCTCTTCTGGGCAGCGAGACCTCAAAGAGGCTCTGACTTGAAGTCTCCAAGGATCCCCAGATTTTGCTGCAGGCCGTATAACACAGTCCTGAGGAACTTCACTCCTAGGCAGAGAGGCATCAATCCCAAGACAGGCCCTGTACTTCTAGGGGAGTGGCATTTCTTTATACATTGGTGAAGATGGTCAGTGCTGAGGCGAGAAGGGGAGGGAGACTCAGACCCTGGACAGGAAGCTCCCTAGAAACTGAGGGCATACCTGAGCTCTTCCAGGGAGTTATGAGAAGGTTCACAGTTCATGTGCAATCTTAAATATTGTCCTGAAAAGCATTTAAATTCTTTCACTTACTCCAACTGAGTGGGAAAGCCTGCTTTGATCACACCAAGTTGTGTGGTGGTGGAGGAGAGAATGGAATCTTCAAGAAACCAAAGTGGGTCCCCCTCGGTGTGCTTAAGATCATCTCAATTCCTACATTGCATATTTAGTCTCCTAGATTTCCTTCTAACATTTTTATTACTACATTATTTACATTTGAGTTTTTAAACCGATTAATTTTGCTGTTATTGCTGAGTAAAAATGTTATCCCCAGATGCAGTGGATTAAAATAATGGCCATTGTATTTTTCTCATGATTTTGTGGGTCAGGAATTCTGGAAGGGCTCAGCTGGGCTGTTGTTGCTTGGAGCCTCTCATGTGGTTACAGTCAGATGTCAGCAGGGCTGCAGTCATCTGAAGGTTGAACCGGGCTGGGTGTTCAAGATGGCTCATCAGTAAGTCTGGCAACTAATGCTAGCTGTTGGTGGGGAGCTCAGCTGGGTGGTCAGCCAGAGTAATTACATATGGCTTCTTTAGCAAGTCTGTCTCAGCAGGTCCTTTGCTGACTTCACTTTTAAAATAATGCAGGGTCAGGTACTTCCCTGGCAGTCCAGTGTTGAGACTCCATGCTTCCAATGCAGGGGGCATGGGTTCAGTCCCTGGTTGGGGAACTAGGATTCCACATGCTGTGTGGGGCAGCCAAAATTTTTTTTAAATAACTAATAAATAAATAAAATTATGCAGGGTCATTTCAACTGTTAAAGTTACAAGCAAGTCACTAAGATTAACTCAGATTCAAGGGTGTCCTCCACCTCTTGGTAGCAGAGGTGACTAGGAATTGTGGACACATTTTAGAACCACCACAAATTCCTCCTATCAAGAGACTGAGTCTACTCCCTTGAACGTGGACATAGCCATGTGACTTGCTTTGGCCAATGGGATATCACAAAGCTGGTGAAGCAGAGGCTTGAAAAGTGCTAGTGCATTGAGGTAAGCCCTCTCTTGCTGTTCATAGGAAGTCTGCAACCACCATCATGTGAACAAAGCCATAGTAGCCTTCTGGACAATCAACAATACATAACCCAGTTGCCTCCATCAACCCTTCTATCAGTAGCCCTGTGAGTGAGGTCAGGCAGCCAGCCTTCAGCTAGCTTTCCATGTGGCCTCAGAACTGCCAGCTGACTGCAGACACATGAGTAAACCCACATGGAGCAGAGACAAGCCTTCCTGGCTGAACTAAACCAAATCACTAACCTACAGAACTGTAAGCAAATAAATGGTTGCCATTTTAAGCCACCTATCTGGGTGTGTTTGTTATGCAGCAAAAACTAACTGATACACTAGCTGCTCTCTTCGTCATCCTTCTTGTCCAGGTCTCACTCACCTTCCTGGGCTCCAAAGTATTTTTTTTTTTGACATCACAGAGAATTTATTGCTTGAACATAGGAATGAAGCAACAGAGAGAACCACAGTGAATCCAGTGTGTGGTTTGGGGACTGAGGACCACCATTATTAGAAGATAGAGGACAACTGTGCTTCAGATGTTTTCAGAGGCATGTTAACGTACAATTGTTATCATGTTTATGTACTATTTTGAATTAAAAAAAGATTTAAGACATTTTAATTCTTAGATGGCATGTGTTAGTTTTACTTTTAGTTATTAACACAGTTTTCGGTGGAGGAGGCAATAGGGAAAGTACTCCTACTTTTTCGTCTATACTATACAGTAAGTGTAGATCAAATTTTCACATGCTGAGACTATCTTAGAGTCATAGAAATGGACGTGAAGAGACTTCAGATATTACCTCCAGCCTCTCTCATTAACGAAGGAAGAAAGTGGCCCTCATAATTTCTTGGAACTTCACTTTTCAACATTTTAAAGCTTACTTTACAAAGTTTAATTTAGCAAATGGAAAGAAAAAGGAAAAGATCAGTGCCCATAATATCACTGTCTGTTCCTCCCAGAGGCCAGGGAATGTTATTTATGGTCTTAATGTAGGGGGACAAATTATAGGACACTGATGACTAAGCCGACCCATCCTCATCTCTCACAACTCCATTATGTATATTTCAATCCAATTACAGTCAGAGCAGGCAACTCAAGAACTAAAAGCAAGAATTGGGCTCCATCAATCAGAATTAATTTTACCTAAATGACATTTGAGATGCACGGATATGGCATTTGTGATTAGACGCTGGAGCTGGCATCCACCCCGCAGAGAATACTAATGCTGATTCCAGTCCCAAGTGGCACTAGGCATCCTCACGGCTGACTGCCAAACCGTGCCCTGAAGATCCCTTTGAAAACCAGCTTGTCAAATGTTGGGAGAGCTGCGATGAGTCTGCAGGGATCCATTTAGAACCCCTGCTCCTCATTCATATTCATCCTTTTGGTATGAATTCACAAGTGATGGTGGCTGCATCATGTTCTGTCAGTTCCTAATGCCTCTCAGAAATACAGGCGTTTTTAACAAGAGATGGCCTGATTGCAAAGCAAACACTCTGGGGTAATTTTTTTCTGGAGGGAGAGCACTTTGGGAAAATAGGACACTTCCAACAGTCTTCCTGCTCATCTGTCCCGTTCACTGTGTCACTATGCCAGCACCACGTGGACACAGCACATGTGATACATCAACTGTTTCCATGGATCTCCCTCTTTTTTGACACAATGGCCAGATTTTAGGTGGAAAATAGTGGTTATTTCTTCAAGATATGAAGAAGAACCATAAAGGGAAGTATTCTAGCAAGAGATGTAGGTGAGATGCAAAAGGAGTGAGCCACTCTTCCCTCCCTTCTCTCTGGGGGATAAACAGGCATGAACCTGGAGGTTTGTGAGAGCAACACAAGAGGTCCTGGAAAAGATGGACGCCCCTTTCTGTGGCTCAACACCCACGGGCAGGGCTGTCTGGAGGACTGAAGAAAGCTTCATCTCTCCAGCTTAGAATCCTGGCTCCACCACTCACCATGACATCACCTGAACAGACAGGTTCCTGAACTTCTGCACCTCGGTATCCTCATCTTTAAAAGGGGATGAGGATAATAACACCACCTTCGTAAAGCTGGCATGACTTACATGGGATTTTTCCCCCATGTAATAATATTCTTAACACAATACCTGGAGAATCGTGAGTGTTCGTGAGATGTTAACTTTTATTATTATCACTAATAACATAGTAAAGATTTCCCCTACTAAAACATTCCATAGATCTTGTCTATTTCCAGATTTGGCCATGGGTATTATGTTTTGACCAAAGATATACATCATGAGGTAGTTTCCAAGAGGTGGAGATTCATGTGTCTGCAAAACAACATTTTTCTGCGTATCTTTCTTAGATGTCCGCATAGCCTTGTCTTCTTTAAATACATTTATTGAGTTAGCATATCATGTCTACTCTAGAAGTTACAAGGGCTAGACTGGGATCTGAAGGATTTGAAGGGTCTGATTTTGTGACCTCCTGCCACAGAAAGTCATTCAATTTCTTCACTCTCGGTTTCCTTATTAGCACAATAATGTTTGAGGTACCAGATGATCTCAAGATTTTCTTCAGACTAAAACTCCAGTTTAATAAATTTTTAACCCATGCTTTGGAGAATTTGTCTGCCATTCTTCTTCCTCTATTCCCATTCCCTGGCACATAAGAGGTACTAAATTATCATTTCTGGAGTAAACAAATGGATAAAAAATAAAATTCATATGGGAAAATGAAATTCGATTGATCCTTTTCCACATGAAGGAAAAAAATAGTTCTTATTCCATTGATTGGATACATCAAGCAAAATTACTGCTTCTGTTGGCTTTATTGTGCTGTCCACGTAGTAACTGCATAAAGTAATGATAATAATGTCCTTTTAGGCTTACAATAAACATATAAAACTACACTTCAGCAATAATATGTAGCTCATGAGGGTAATAAATGAATTTAAAATATTCTACTGTTCTTGAATTTTCTGGGAAGGGATAGAGGTACAATATTTGTCTTTAATAAGTCAGGAGAGTGTATTTTACCTTGGATTATAGTCACTAGAAGAATAGTAAGTGAATATATAACTTCGATAGTGAATTGAGTGGTGTTCCCCAAAATGTTATGCCCACGTCTTAACTCCTGAAACCTGTGATTGTGACTGTATTTGGGGGAAGGATCTTTGCAGATGTAATTAAATTATGGCTCTTGAGATGAGATTATCCTGGATTATCCAGGTGGACCCTAAATCCAATGGCAAGTGTCCTTATAACAGATAGATGAGGAGAAGACAGACAATGTGAAGATGGAGGAAGATGTAACCACAAGCCAAGGAATGTGGACAGCCACAAGAACCTGAAAGAGAAAAAGGGCACAGCCCTGAAGACACCTTGATTTCATACGTTTGGCCTCTAGAACTGTGAAAGAATATATTTCTGTTGTTTCAAGCCACCAAGTCTGTGTTAATTTGTCACAGCAGCCACTGAAAACTAATGCAATATCTAAGTTCATAATGGAGAAAAAAATAACTTCTGAAAACCAAAAAATAATTATTTTTTATCATAGTCACAGAGATGACAAGGAATTCACAACCTATAAAGCCTGCAATGGGTTTATATTCAGAATATATAAAGAGCTCCCATAAATCAAGAAGAATAGAAAGAGCAAACTAGAAATGTAGGCAAGAGGTTTGAACAGAGTATACCCAAGTGGCCAATAAATACACGAAATTTTACAGGGAAATATAAGACAAAAATCACACATGCCCAGTGGAAAGGCAAAAATGAAAACAGCAGATGATGTCAAGTGGTGATGTGGACATGAGGCAATGGGAACACACTCACTGCTGGTAGGAGTGTAAATTGGTACCACTGTTTTAGAAAACTGTTTGGCCTTATTTACTAATGGCAAACACGTATCTCTGTCCCCACTCCTAGGTATTCTACTCCACGGTATATACCAAATGTAAATGTGTCCATATGCACCAAGAGAGAATGTTTTCAGCAGCATTACTCTTAGAGTAGAAAGCTAGAAACAGCCCACGTATCTATAAACAGTAATAGTGATAAATAGATAGCAGTATGTTATAGATAATAATAAATATGGACAAAGAGTAAATAGTAAGAAGTAATAAGAAATGTACAAACTCTAGATGCATATAACCACATGGAATCTCAGAAACCTACTGAGTGAGAGAAATCAGATACAAAACAAGGCATGATGTGTATAATTTATTTACATAAAGAAATCAAAACTAAGCCACAGTGTTTCTGTGGCTTAAGAGGTCAAAGAATAAATCAAAGCAAGGAAGAGATTATGAAAGTAGGGATGGTGGTGCTCTCTGGGTGAGAGGGTGGAGCAGTGATGGGAGGGATGATGGGTGGCTTTTGCGGTACCTGCGATGGTTGGTCTGGGTCGGTTTGTGATGCATCCTTATGCTGTACATTTCTGTGTTGTACAGTTTTTTTGTAGTGTGCTATATTTCATAATAAAAATGGTTTAAACATTGTAAAATATTCGAGGGGAAAGCACATGTAAACTGCAAAGGACCAGTGATTGAGTCTTCACTGAAGTGAACACCCTTCTCCTTTACTCTTAAGTCTATTCCCTGAAATCAAAGAAAAGATTAGGTAAAGGGAAGCACTGTGTAGTGTGACCTAGGACAGAAGTCTCCAGCGTGTGGGTGGAGGAGGGTCCTGACACAGCAGGAGGGCCAGGCCTGAAGGGTCGAAAGAAACTTGGAGCCACCACATCTCCTTGAACCACTTCCAGAAGCCCCTGTCCATGGCATGTGGACACAGATTCTGTCACTCATCTATGGACTACCTGGAGATGGAACCCCCCAGGTGATGCTGTGTCTTGCCCCTGATGTCCTGATATATTCCTAAGATCAGAGCCTGATTCCAGCTGGAATGGTGAGCCTTCCAGTCCAAGAGCTGCAGCCCCAGCTGAAGGAGGGTCTGTCGTGAACTCAAGGACGTTGAAATTCCAAGGACACGTGGCCTTAGATCTGTCCACGGCCAACAGTCATCTCAGGATTTCTAACAATCTGCTCAGTGAAAGTCTTGGTAGATCGAAAAGAATCATCCTGACAGACCAAGAAATTGTACAACACACCTGTATGCCCTGGACCCCCTCGTACTTATCCTGGTTGCCTCACCTGAGAGGTGTTCGTGAGAGTTGAATCACAGTGAGACCTGAAAGTTTGCAAGGAATCTACCAACAGGGAAAGAAAGATCTCCTTATCCTCAGGCCCTAGAATGTGGACTGTAAGGCCTTGCATCACCAGCTGTGCCCCAGGGTCACATGCTGTGTGACCCTCAACTTATGCTGGGGGAGGATTTTGCTGGGTTTGGGAGAGATTTCGTTTTCCCAGTGCCTGCCATGGACCCCACAACCTCACTTTCACCATCGACTCCACCTCTGAATCCACTTACCTGACCTGAGCTTCCAGAAGATGGGGAAAATTTGCTTTCTTAGGATCTGTTCCTAAGAGGATTCAAATTTTAGACACTCTCACCCCCATCCCAGATCCCCAGAGAAGAGAAATAAGACTCCACAAAGAATGCATGTGGAAGGGAAGTATTGAGTGGCTATGATTAAGAGCTGTCTTCTCTTATGTTCTCACTTTGTCTTAAAATACTTTGAAGATACCTCTGGGAGAATAAGTAAAAAACTGATAACATAGTTGTCTCCGAGGATAGGAGCTGGGTAGTTGGGAGACATAGGTAGGAGGGAAACTTCACTGTGGATCCTTTGTCCCTGTTGAATTTTGCAACATGCTTGAATAATACCTACTTAAAAAAAAGAAAAAAAGTCAAAGAAAAATGGTATAAATAATTTAAGAATAAAGAATGAAAAGAATCAGGTCTATTTAGGAAACGGATTCAGTGCTAAGCCTTGACTTTTAACTATTTTTCGTCTATGCTTTTGCTTTCTACAACAGTATCTTGAGTTATCAGGCAAATGAAAAACTTACTGAGTGAAAAAAAAAATTACTGAGTGAAAAGAATAATACACCATATTTCCTATAGGACTTGGCCCTCTGTCTTGAGAAGAATATGTATTTGATTAATAAATAATAAATTAATGATCTTTTTGAAAAAAAAAACAAAACACAACAAGGTTTTACTTCTGTATCCAAAACATTTTTCCTAAACCAGGAATTTCTTTCATAAATCAAGGTCATCTAATATTTGACATTGGACAAAATATATAAACAAGTCTGAGAAGCCCGGGAAGCTTGATTTCTGGGCCTGCAGACCCCATCCAGGACTTGAAATCACCCTTGGATCTCTTTTTGTGGAGAAGCTCTTCAGGGCTTTCTGGGCAGATAGAAAGGAGAACATGACCATGGGTGCAAATGGGCATCTGAAACTAATGTTTCTTACACTGTTGCTCCATTTTCTCCCTTTTGATCCTAACTTCAATTCATTAATTCTATAAATACTTATTGAACATTGTGCAAACTTTTCTCGCCACAGTGCACATGCACAATGAATAGTTTTCATAAGTTTCATGTGGTTGTTGTAGGCTGTGAGAGGTTAAGCTAGCATTCATCTTACATTTCACTCCATCCCACCCCCCATTTCCCTTAAATCAGCCCTTTCCTCTGCCCAGTGAAGAATCCCATGCCTGGAGGGATTGTTTAGGAGAAATCTAGCAACAATTCTCTCGACTGATCTTTGTCCTTCAGAGCAGAACTTCAAGACTTCTGGGCAATGTATGTACCACTAATTTACAAATGGAAAAGTTGAATAGAGATAAATTCGCTTTGCTCACTAGAGGTGGTGGCTTCATAAATGTTCAAGATTGTCTCTTATTCTACACATTAAACTCACACTTACCCTCATCAACATGTCCATTAGTTTAGTGTAATGAATCCCAAAGACTAAACAGATGTACTTGCCTGCGTGCTGAGAAACAATAATCATTCCACTATATTAAAATGTCTGCTCAGCCATTTTTCTTTGATATGCAAACACAAGATCAGCATTAATGTACCATAAAAATGTGAGACTCTGTACCCAGTGGCATTTATTTTCAGTCTGAAGAGTCTGTGTCTGCAAAAAGCTGGCATGTTCATGCATAAAATCATACCAAGTGCTGTGTTTAACCGCTCCCCTAACCTTGAAATCTGCAGACACCCTTCCATCCCAGTGTGCTCACTGAAAGGACCTTTAATGTCACAGATGAGAAGGAGTAGCAGAATACCTTGAAATGGTGAAGAATGTGCCAGGCAAACAGCTGTGTGCTCGCTTCATATCGAGAAGGCAAATTGCTGATGTACCAATCCTTGGTTATCACAACAACAGAGCGTCACTAGAAGATCAATTGATGTCTGTGTTTTTAGGAGAAACAGAAAAGGGAGGTGGACACTTTTAATAAAAAAGTGGACACTTTTAAATGCAAGCTGTGTGTAAATAATATAGCAAGCAAATTTTAAAGTAAAGGGACTAAAATCCAACAGGACCTTCTGGATAATATTGCAATGACATTAGCTTACATTTTCAACTCCTTGGCCTTTTATGGTGGACTCATTCTGATTCCTACAACAACCATATGGGGACAGGACACAATTATAGGTGAAGAATCTTGAGCTTCAGATATATTAAATGACTTTTCCAAGGTCATAACTTCAGCAAACCATTGTGCAAGAACCCTTAGCCCCAATGTTTTTCTCTAAATAGAGGTCTAGAATGGCCCAGCAGGAATTGTGTTTTCCCCTCTCCCTGTTCACTATGGCTTTGCCCAATTATAGTTCACTGATGCCAAGTACCCTTAGAAAAGGCAGACCTGACTACCAGAAAGAGGAAAGATGTCCTCAGTGGAGGGCAGTGTGTCGCAGCCTACCTGACATGAGAATACACAAACTAAGAAAGGCCAGCGTGAAGATACTTAGAGTTGTCAGAAATCAGAGGAGTTGGTAGGTAAGAAATACGAACAGAGACCACAGGCCGGGCCACATGAAGTAATGAGGGGCTGGAGAAGGCAGCCCATTAATAATCCAGGGTAGTGACTGTTAGGTGACAACAAAGGTTGAGACCACATAGGGTGGGCCTCTCATTTTATTGGAGTGAAGCAAGGATTTGAGGTTTGTTGTTGCTCTTGGTACCAGCACATCCCTAATGCAGAAGACAGTGCACTTGGCTCATGACATTCTAGATGGTTCCACTGACCTCACTGCACATCTTGAGAACAGGCTGACATTGCACACAGAGCTCAAGGAAGCACACTCTTCTAGAAGCTTAGGTAAAGAAAATTCTTTCTGAAGACGGTCGGAAGGTTACTTACATCCTCTGGAGAAGGTAAATCAGCATTCATGCACAGATGCCACACAATGACAGCTAAAATGTCTATCCCTATGGTAACCTCTTTGTGACCATATCACGTGATAAAAACAATGAGAGCCCAAACCAAATTCAGATAAAAACAATAAAAATATTTTATATTATCAAGAAGGCTGTTTGAATGTATTCTTTCATTTAATAAATATTTATTGAGCATCCTCTATAAGACAGATAGAGTCTAGGTACTGGGGATAGAACAGTGGACAAAAGAGTTTTACTCTCATGTAGAGACAACAAGTACATATATACAATGTCAGATATGAGAGATGCTATATGGAAAAAAGAGCAAGGTGGGGATAGGAGTATCTGAGGAATTGCTATCTATCTGTCTATCTATCTATCTCTATAGCTACGTCTATACATAGCTATAGCTACATATCTGTATGTAGCTATAGAGGGGGAGACCTCTCTGATAAGGAGATGTTTGAGCAGACCCTAAAGGAAGCAAGGAAATGAATCTTATGGATACTGGAGGGGGTGCACTCCAAGAAGAAGAAAGTGCAGCAGCAAAGGACTGGGGTAGAAGCTCACTTTGCTCAATCTGAGAGGCCAGCCTGGTTGGGGAGACATGAGTGAGAAGGAAAGTGGGGTGTGAGGCAGTCCAGTCATTGGGACTGAAAAGAGTGAAGGTCATGTAGAGATCTGGAAATATTTGGGCTCTTACTGTGAATGAAACGAGAGGCACTGGACCGTCTGCACAGGGATGTGACAGGATGGGTTTTTCAATGGTCCTCTAGCTGAGAATTGACAAACAGGGTGTGAGGATGGAAGCCAGGAGACCAGATAAGAGAACATTGCATTTGCAACATGGATTTAAAACCATTTTCACTTTCCTTTAATAGTGAAATTTATTCTAGGTGTATAATTGAGCCTTGAGCTGGTAATTATTAATGTCATCAATTAGCAAGACACTTAAAAAGTAAAAAACTAATACACTTAAAAACCAGAACATAAAGACACTGCCTAATTTTTCTTTGTTGTGTATAAAGTCACTGGATACTCAATATTTCAAAAATACCATTAATCTTAATGATAATTGTTTAGAGGTTCCTTTGAAGTCTCTTACTCAGTAGCAAAATCCTTATTAGGAAAGCACTCATTCAACCCTTTGAGGAAAAATGGCTAAACAGATACATAGGAATCAATACATACCAATAAATTAAACTACTTTCCTTTGTCAACAAATCTGGAAGGGATTTAGGAAACACTGTTAACATTTTAAGATAAAAGTATTAGAATAAATTATGTGGTAGGGAATATTAGCTATAGAGTTGAATGAAAGCATAGATGTTTCCAATACTTCAGCAGCTTATATATTTTCTAGATCCTATTCCAGTAAAGAGATGTTTCAATACCTTCACTTATGTATTTGCTACATTCTATTCCAGTAAGGAGATGAATAATAAATGACATTTTTTATGAGCCACCAACTGAAAACTTTATTGGAGAAGACATCTTCATAAGAGTAATTTGTAAAATAGAAATGCTTGATGGGAAAACAGCGTAGTGGAACCCCTGATGGAGTGGCTGCTTTGACTGGAATTTTAAAGAACCATTTCTAGGTGAAGATTACAGAGACAGCCCCACATGTGAAGTTTATGTACTGCATCCTTCAGAAGCAAGGTGCTGCGGCAAATGTTGTTGCATCTATAAAGGTAAAACCTGTGCATTTGTTATTAATCGCTGCATAACAACTTACCACAAACGTATTGGTTTAAAACAGCCCACATTCATGATCACATCGTTTCTGGGGTCAAGAGTCCAGGCATGGCTTAGTTGGGTCTGCTGCAGCAGGGTTTCTCTCAAGGCTGCAATCAAGGTGAAGGCTAGGGCTGGGGTCTCATATGAGGCCCGACTGGGGAAGGATCTGTGGTTGGGAGGATTCAATTCTTCACTGGCTGTAAGACTGAGGATCTCAGCAACTTGCTTGTTGTTGACTGAGGGATGCCTTCAGTTCCTGGCAACAGGGGACTCTCCATACACCAACTTAATTCATCAAATCCAGCAAGGGAGAGAGTCAGTGGAGACAGTCACTAGCTGGACATAAGTTACAATCTTATGTAATATAATGATAGACATGACAGTCCATCACCTTTGTCATATTCTACTGGTTAGAAGCAAGCCCCATGTCCCACAGGTCAAGGGGAGGGGGTTCTACAGGGAAGTGTGTATTAGGATGTCCGGATCATAAGATCCACATTAGAGTATGCCTGACAAAACCTGCATCAGGTAGTAGAATCTGTGCAACACTTTATAATGGGTGAGGAATAACCAGGAAAATTGTCCATGAGGGTAAAGTTTCACTGGCTTTTTAATGACAAAATACGTAAGAGAGTTGTCAAAATTAAAAAAAAAATCACGTATGTTTTCTTTATGCAATGACAAGTGTTCCAGAAAAAAGAAGTGACAATGATACACTACTTAAAAGATGTTTTGAAAAGTTAACATTCCCTTTGAAAAGAGAGGTGATGCTTTAATGACAATTAAGAAATGACTTCAATGAAACACAGGGAGGAGAAACCGGAAAACAAGAAAACTGATTATCTGTAAGGTGTAAAGGACATAAGACGAAGGTATCTAAGAGAGAATAATACTTCTCTGAATTTAACTTAATGTGTACTTTTGACTTTTAGAAGCATGTAGATGTTCAATATTTTTTCCTTTTTTAAAATTTTGGTTTGGTTCTTTTTGGTTTTTTGTTTGGTTTGGTTTGGTTTGTTTTTTTTTTTTATGTTGAGTTGTATGAGCTGTTATATATGTTGAATATTAATCCCTTATTAAACCAGTAAGGATGAGAGGGGGGAAATAAAATTTAAAACTGAATGTAAACTGAATAAAAAAGAGGGAAAAGAAAAAGTCTTCCATTCCCATTCCCTCCAACACTACAAAGCAACAAAATATTATCTACCACTTTCAAAGAACAAATTATGAAAAGAACTTTTGTTGCTTGGGATTTGCATTTGTTTATGTTTTGAGAGGGATAGAATAGAAATTTTCTTTCCAAATCTACTTTGGAGGTAGGAATAAAAAACAAACAAAGAAAAAGGAAGGAAGAAGGAAGGAAAGGAGGAAGGAAGGGAGGGAGGAAGGAAGGAAAGAAGGAAAGGAGGAAGGAAGGAAGGAAGGGAGGAAGGAAGGGAGGAAGGGAAGGGAAGGACTACTTATAGAGAGAGCATTTTAAAAATGGATGTTTGCAAATATTGCTCAATGTGATGAAAATGTGTCACCTATAAAAACTCTAATATCTGCAGAGAAAATGAAATTGCAAAGAATTTTAAAAAATATTTTAAATGGGGCTTCCCTGGTGGCACAGTGATTGAGAGTCCGCCTGCCGATGCAGGGAACGCGGGTTCGTGCCCCGGTCCGGGAAGATCCCACATGCCGCGGAGCAGCTGGGCCCATGAGCCATGGCCACTCTGCACGTCCAGAGCCTGTACTCCACAGCGGGAGAGGCCACAGCAGTGAGAGGCCCACGTACCGCAAAAAAAGAAATAAATAAAAATATTTTAAATGAAGAAGTTTATTGAGTTTTAAATCCATTTGTTAACTTTAAATATATATGATTATTTAATTTAGCTTTTAGGTATGATTTTGGACGAAGAAGGTGGTTCTCTTTCTCTCTTTCTCTGTCAGATACTCAGAAGAGAGGGAGAAAGAGTACGAGACAGAAGAGAAAGAGAGAAGGAAGGAAGGAGGGAAGGAAGAGAGGGACACACACACACACACATACACACACACACACACACACACACACACACACATTCATACTGGTGATAGTACATATATTGATAGTTGAACATAAATTTGACCTGTAGGTGCACAGTTTGCTCTTTTGGTTGGAGCAGTAGTGGCCGAGCCAGATTGTGGGGGGCCATACTGAACCCTCCTGGAGATGACCAAATGTCAGCCCCATTAATGAGCCTCACCTGGGATAGGAAAATGCTGTGCCCCGTGAAATCAACTGGAAACGCAAGGGTCCTGAAACAGGAAGCAAATTTGCTCTTGGGGTTTAAGTGAACTTAATTTCAACCCCATTTAAGTTTTAAAGTATTTGACATGCTAAATTACTTCTAGTTCATGCTATGTTATGATGTGTCCTCTTAATAATGAAAAAGTGAATTGGCTAAGGACCTATTTGTAACTAGATTAATTGGGAGGGTAGAACCACCAGCGCGAATCTCCAAATGCATTTTCTCATACTCAGCGAACAATCAGAACCACTTAATTAAGCACTGAGAGGAGCCCTATTATCGACCAGTAGATGATTGTGCCAGCCCCGGGCCAACCTGCCTTCCAGTCCATCTGCCAGATGCCACCCTTTCATAGGAGCCAGTAATGCAGAGTGAGCACTGCTCATTAACTTCTTGAAAATGCTACTGCTTCTTGAAAATGTGTTTAATGCTTTCAGTATTTGTTTGCCCTTGAATTAATGGTTTTTATACATTTTGTGTGAAATAGAGCTATGAGGGGGGAAAACACAAAAACAAAACCTTTGTTCTTCACAGACACTTGGTTCTGTACCACATCATACGTGCTCTTAAGCTATGCTGTTATGTTCTGGGGAGGATGTCCTTGTGTGTGTGCATGCACTGTATTCCACACTAACAGGTTACCAAATAACTTTGTTATTTTTTAAATTGAATTATAGTTGATTTACAATATTATAGTAGTGTCATGTGTACAACATAGTGATTCAATATATTTATGGATTATACTCCATTCAAAGTCATTACAAAATAATGGCTATATTTCCCTGTGCTATGCAATATATCCCGTTGCTTATTTATTTTATACATAGTAGTTTGTATCTTTTAATCCCATAACCTTATCTCACCCTTCCCCCCTTCTCTCTCCTCACTGGAAAACACTAGTTTTCTATATCTGTGAGTCTGTTTCTATTTTGTTATACACATTCATTTATTATTTTATTTTCCACATATAAGTGATAACAGTATTTGTCTTTGTCTGTCTGATTTATTTCACTAAGCATAATACTCTCTAGGTCCATCCACATTGTTGCAAATGGCAGAATTCTATTCCATTTTATGGCTAATATAAACAGGAATATACCACATCTTTTTTTAACATCTTTATTAGAGTATAATTGCTTTACAATGGTGTGTCAGTTTCTGCTTTATAACAAAATGAATCAGTTATACATATACATATGTCCCCATATCTCCTCCCTCTTGCATCTCCCTCCCACCCTCCCTATCCCACGCCTCTAGGTGGTCACAAATCACCAAGCTGATCTCCCTGTGCTATGCGGTTGCTTCCCACTAGCTGTCTATTTTACGGTTGGTAGTGTATATATGTCCATGCCACTCTCTCACATTGTCCCAGCTTACCCTTCCCCCTCCCCGTATCCTCAAGTCCATTCTCTAGCAGGTCTGCATCTTTATTCCGGTCTTGCCCCTATGTTTTTCTGACCATTTTCTTTTTCTTTTTCTTTTTTTTAGATTCCATATATATGTGTTAGCATACGGTATTTGTTTTTCTCTTTCTGACTTACTTCACTCTGTATGATAGTCTCTAGGTCCATCCACCTCACTACAAATAACTCAGTTTCGTTCCTTTTTATGGCTGAGTAATATTCCATTGTATATATGTGCCACATCTTTATCCATTCATCTGTTGATGGACACTTAGGTTGCTTCTATATCTTGGCTATTGTAAAAAAAAATGCTGATAAAAATATTGAGGTTCATGCATCTTTTCAAATTTGTGTTTTTGTTCTCTTCAGGCACATATACGACAGTGGAAGAGCTGGATCATACAGTAATTCTATTTTTGGTTTTTTGAGGAAACTCCACATCCTCTCCATCATTTGTTATTTGTAGACTTTTCAATGACAGCCATTTTGACAGATGTGAGATGATATCTCACTGTGATTTTGATTTGCATTTCTCTGATGATTAGTGATACTGAGCATCTTTTCATGTGCCTATTGGCTATCTGTATATTTTCTTTGGAAAAATATCTGTTTGGATATTCTGCTAATTTTTTAAATTGAGTTCTTTGTTTTTTTGATATTGAGTTGTATGGGCTGTTTATGTGTTTTGGATATTAACTCCTTATCAGTCATATCATTTGCAAATATTTTCTCTCATTCAGTAGGTTGTCTTTTCATTCGGTAGGTTTTCTTTGCTATGCAAAAGCTTTTAAGTTTAATTAGGTCCCATTTTTTATTTTTGCTTTGATTTCTTTGGCCTTAGAAGATAATCCAAAATAATATTGCTAAGATTTATGTCAGAGTGTTCTGCCTATGTTCTCTTCCAGGAGTTTTATGGTTTCCGGTCTTACATTTAGGCCTTTAATCCACTTTGAGTTTATTTTTGTATATTATGTGAGGAAATATTCTAATCTCATTCTTTTACATGTAGCTGTTTTATATATATACATATAGCTGTTATATATATATGTAGTATATATATATATTTTCCACACAATAAAATATCACTCAGCCATAAAATATATACATATATACACACACGCACATATATATATATATATATATATATATGAATGGATATATATATATATATATATATATATCACTTCTGCTTTATCCGTTCATCTGTTGATGGATACTTAAATTGCATCCATATCTTGGCTATTACAAATAATGCTGCTATGAACATTGGGATGTATGTACCTTTACGAGTTAGTGTTTTTAGTTTTTTCAGATATATACCCAGGAGTGGAATTGCTGAGTCATATGATAGTTTTATTTTATTTTTTTACCTTGCACAACATGCAGGTTGTGTTGCAGTTGTGGGAAAAAATGGCATCTATGTTGGGTTTTGTCCAAGTAAGTAAGTAATGGTGAAGATTTGGAAAGACATGGCCTTGGGAGAGGAGATAGGGACCAATGAAGGAGTAAAATTCTGCAGAAGGAAACAACTGAACATTGATTGGGTGACAGATTGAAAACTTGAAGCTCAGGTCCACTGCTTACAAGGGTTTTCTTTTGTGTTTTGACCAAGCTGGGGAAGAAGACAAGAAGTTTGAAGGAAGTTTCTGGAACAGGGGAAAAAATACTATCTCCAGTTTTTTTCATGAAACTGGCAATTAAAAATCCAGGTGTTCTAGTAGAGCAATTAGAAATAAATAACCTATTTCAAAGGGTGAAAATAATAGGTAACATCTGGATTTTGAATGTATTTCAGAGAGATGAATGTACCTTAGAAAGTCCCTTCCAAGAGCCCCAAATTAGAGGCACCAAAAAGATGTCATAACAGCCTGTGCTTGAAGAGCTGAGAAGCTCACAAGAGACTCAGAAGAAATGGAAGAAATACTAGCTGCTTAGCTAATGTGGGAGTTTTGATAGAAAGAGGCTGCTAAGAGTTTTCACATGGTAGAAAGATGAAGACATGTCTCCTGGAAAGAATACTAATAGCAGCAAACAATTTCTCCACTTTGGGTCTACCATGAAGCAGATGCTAAGACAAGATTAGACATGCAAGAGACGTATTAGGGGAAAAATGGGAAAAGATGGAAATGGGGAGAGCCTGCAAACCATGTTGCAAGTTTGGCACCTGGCAAAGGAGAGCAGGAAGGAAGAAGGATTGAATTAGGAAGAGTCTTGGACTATAGCACAGCTCTAAAACCTTTCTACCAGGCCAATGGGGATCTCACATCTTGCCCAATGTGGGTGCATTAACGCCCTGTCACACTCTGTTATTGGCTGGGACCTGCCTGCAGGAAGCATGGCCTCAGGGTGAGCACTCCCAGCAGCAGGAGAATTGAGCAGTGAATTTCCATGGTCAATACATACTTATATAATGCTTACTATGTGCTAGGCTGTTACTCCTCACTTAATTGTCACATCAGCCCTGTGACATGCTCACTAGTATTAGGCTCATTTTACAAATGATTCTATAACACAGAATACTAATGGACTCTTCCCTAGTCGTTAAAGTATAGGGTTTATTTCAACTCTGTTCTAACATTGTTTCTTAATCCTAGAGTCCTTTTTTATTATTATCGTTTTATTTTGTTTATCATAATCACTTTCCAATGCTCTTTTTAAAACGCTTTGTTTTCTAAATCAGCATTACCCAGTAGCACTTTTGAGATGAAGGAAAACTCCATGTCTGTACTGCTCCAGACAGTAGACACGGGCCACATGTGGTTTCCAAGTAGCTGAAACATGACGGCTTTTAGGTGAATCTAAAAATCATGGAGAACCAATAGTTCTCTCCCCAGACCCTCAGAGGGGGTCTTTCATCACAGTAGGGAATATACAGTGGTCTGGGTTTAGGCCTCTACATCACAAATTCAGACTCTGATTTTCTAACACCTCAAGAGCAAATCCATCTTCCAAGTATGAACTCACGTTGGTCAGACTCAGAAGACTGAAGTATAAAACCACAGGGAAACTTAAATTTATAGTAGAAAAAACTGCCATGCAGTAAGCCAATCTTCCTGAGTCAACATGCTCAGCACAGTCCCTCCCTACAGTCAAGCTGACCAGGAATTAAATAATTAAAAAGAACTTATGAAGCCAAATCCAGACTCTGTCACCTGACACTGAATTAATTCTCAGAGACAGAGTTTGGGTAAAGGAGAAAAGAATAGTTTGATTGCTTTGCCAGGCAAAGGGGGACACAGTGGGCTGATGCCCTCAAAACTGTGTGTCCCAACCTGGAGGGAGTAGTGAGGAATTTTATAGTAATGGCGCAAAGAGGGCATGATCAGCTTATGGACATTCTTCTGATTGGTTGGTGGTGAGGTAAGTGGGAGTCAGCATCACCAACCTTCTGATTCCAACAGGTCTGGGGTCTGCACACTTGTGGGCAGCATACAGTTAACTTCTGCCACCTGGTGGGTGTTCCAGTATGTTCAAAACAGCTCAAAGGTATTGTTGTGTATATCCCTTTATGGGGAACCAGGACCCTGCCCCAAGGCTGCACTATTGTTTCTCTTGACTGTTCCTCTGTTGTCTCCACATTCCTTCCCTTCCCTAATCAGCAACTCTTTGAACCTGCCCATTGGAACTCAGGGAAGGTCATAGAGGCTGAATAAAGCCTATTTCCTGTAACCAAGAAATGGGGGACACAGAAAGGCTTTTGTGCCCAGGAGCCCCATAGGGTCCTGCTCAGTATCACTGACATGAATTTACATTAAGAAATTAAAAAGATGGCGAAGGGAATAGATGTTTCTCCAAAGAAGACATACAAACAGCCAATGAGCACATGAAAAGATTCTTGGGACTTCCCTGGTGGTCCAGTGGGTAAGACTGCATGCTCCCAATGCCGGGGGCCCAGGTTCAATCCCTGGCTGGGAAACTAGATCCCATATACATGCCGCAACTAAGAAGTCTGCATGCCACAACTAAAGATCCCACGAAGATCTGGCGTAGCCTAAATAAAAAAAATTTTTTTAAAAAAAAGATTCTCAATATCACTAATCATTAGGGAAATGTAAATCAAAACCACAATAAAATACCACTTCACATATGTTGTAAAGGCTATTACCAAAAAAAATAATAATAATAAGGAAAAATAACAAGTATTGGTGAGTATGTGGAGAAATTGGTGTCCCCACGCACTAGTGGTGAGAATGTAAAATGGCATAGCTGCAGTGGAAGACATTTTGGTAGTTTCTCAGAAAGTTAAACATAGAATTATCATATGACCCAACAATCCTAAGTATATACTCAAATGAACTGAAAGCAGGGATCCAAACAGAGTACACCAATGCTCTGGCAGCATTATTCACAATAGCCAAAAGGTGGACACAGTCCAAATGCCCATCAACAGGTGAATAGATAAACGAAATCTAATATATACACACAATGGAATAGTATTCAGCATTAAAAAGGAAGGAAGTTCTGATACATGCTACATAAAGGATAAACGTTGATGATACTATCCCAAATGAAAGAAGCCAAAGATGCAAAGACAAATATTGTATTTTTCCACTTACATGAGGTATCTAGAATAAGCAAATTTAAAGAAACAGAAAGTAGAATAGTGGTTACCTGAGACTAAGAGGTGAGGGAATGAGAGTTGTTTGATAGGTACCGAGTTTCTGTTTGAGAAAATGAAGATGTTCTAGAGATGGATAGTGGAGAAAAGACAGCCTCCTCAATAGGTGGTGCTGGGAAAACTGGACAGCTACATGTAAAAGAATGAAATTAGAGCACTCCCTAACACAACACACAAAAATAAACTCAGAGTGGATTAAAGACCTAAATATAAGGCTGAACACTATAAAACTCTTAGAGGAAAAGATAAGTAGAACACTCTTTGACATAAATCGCAGCAAGATCATTTCTGACCCACCTCTTAGAGTAATGGAAATAAATAAACAAATGGGACCTAATGAAACTTAAAAGCTTTTGCTCAGCAAATAAAACCATACACAAGATGAAAAAATGACCCTCAGAATGGGAGAAAATATTTGCAAACAAAGCAACTGACAAGGGATTAATCTCCAAAATATACAAAAACCCATGAAGCTCAATATCAAAAAAACAAACAACCCAATACAAAAATGGGCAGAAGACCTGAATAGACATTTTTCCAAAGAAGATATACAGATTGCCAACAAACACATGAATGTATGCTCAACATCACTAATCATTAGAGAAATGCAAATCAAAACTATAATGAGGTATCACCTCACACTGGTCAGAATAGCCATCATCAAAAAAATCTACAAACAGTAAATGTTGGAGAGGGTATGGAGAAAGGGGAACCCTCTTACACTGTTGGTAGGAATGTAAATTGATACAGCCACTATGAAGAGCTATATGGAGGTTCCTTAAAAAACTAAAAATAGAACTACCATATGACCCAGCAATCCCACTCCTGGGCATATACCCAGAGAAAACCATAATTCCAAAAGGACACATGTACTCCAGTGTTCATTGCAGCACTATTTACAATAGCCAGGACGTGGAAGCAACTTGAGTGTCCATCGACAGATGAATGGATAAAGAAGATGTGGTACATATATACAATGGAATATTACTCAGCCATAAAAAGGAATGAAATTGTGCCATTTGCAGAGATGTGGATGTACCTAGAGACTGTCATATAGAGTGAAGTTAAGTCAGAAAGAGAAAAACAAATATCATATAATATCACTTATATGTGGAATCTAGAAAAATGATACAGATGAACTTATTTGCAAAGCAGAAATAGAGGCACAGATGTAGAGAACAAACATATGGATACCAAGGGGGGAAGGGGGAGTGGGATGAACTGTGAGATTGAGATTGACATATATACACTACTATGTATAAAAATAGGAACTAATGAGAAAGTACTGTATAGCACAGGGAACTCTACTCAATGCACTGTGGTGACCTAAAAGGGAAGGAAATCCAAAAAAGAGAGGATATGTGTATATGTATAGCTGATTCACTTTGCTGTGTAGCAGAAACTAACAACATTATAAAGCAACTATACTCCAATAAAACTTAATTTAAAAAAAAGTCCTCATTTGGGGGAGGAGATGATGAATTCCTACAGACCCTTTTAACAGCAGGAACCACAAGTATCTGTTGAGGTTACTCATGACCCCATTCTAAGGAATTAGAGCCATCTGCATTTTGCCTCTGCAGGAGAAGAAAAAGGAAGTCAAGAAAATTATTTGGAGACCTTGACGAGCTTTGCATTCCACATAATTGATGAAGTTCTATACAAAAGATTAGGACTGAATTATTGCCATTAATAAATAAAGATTAAAACAACAGGGACAGGCCTAATTTGCTCAGTTCCACTCCATGTATCTTTCATATCACCTATACCTTGTCCTTTAAGCAATTTATGATGCTAATGGCTTAAGCATTATTCCTGCCACTGGGCACAGATTATTGCACAGAGCCTGGGGAACGGAGAGCTTAAATAGGGGAAAATTTTTGTGTTTTAACTGTATTTTCCTTTCAGGACTTTGCATAGAAGTGCAAAGATTAAATCTAGAGGAGTTTCCAGGGCTGTGATTTCTTTAAGCCAGCAGGAAAATGTGATATAATTTACAGCAGAAGGATGGATGCCATCATAGCTGAAATTTCTTACTAGAAATATACTTTCATATATATTGTTATTTTTAGTTAAAATGACACTTCCCCATACTTGTGCAGCCGGTAGCACCAAAGTGTAATCTGTGGTTTGAACTTCTAGATCGGTCCTTAGGTTGCTTTTGCATAATGATTAATTTTTTGTATGCCGTGAGAATGGGGTGGAAAGTTACACTTACATCCTCAACTAACTCTTTATATTAGTTGAAAGACCTGACTGTGGTAGGTACTTTTTAAAGTACCTTTTTAAATTACTTTTTAAAGTACAATGAAAAGACTTTTATTTTGAATTCAAGTCCTTGGTGATGACTGCAACTAATTGGTTGTATACAAACATCACAGAAAACAAGAGGTTTTGGTGCATTTCCATTTCACACTTTTTCAGGTTTTGTACCCTCAGTTCATTAACAGTTTCATGCAATGAGAAATCCAGTGACATGACCCTGCAAATAACTGTTGATGCTGTTGACACTTAAATCCTTTCTGAATACAAGTGTGGAAATGATGTCTGTGACCTCTGCTAGGAGTTTTGATGACATTTGACAGTCATCCCTTGGTTTCTGCAGGGGATTGGTTCCAGGATCCCCCACAGATACCAAAATCCAAGGATACTCAAGTCCATTATATAAAATGGCATAGTACTTGCATATAACCTATGCACATCCTTCCATATATTTTAAATCATCTCTAGATTACTTATAATATCTAATACAATATAAATGCTATGTAAATAGTTACCAGTACACAGAAATTCAAGTTTTACTTTTTGGAACTTTCTGGAACTCTTTCCCTTGAATATATTTCATTCAAATTTGGTTGAATCCATAGATGTGAAACCAGTAGATATGAAGGCCTAACTGTATTATGACTGAGATTATGACCAGACACCTAAGATGCCTGGCCCTTAAACTGCCAGTCGCCCCTCTTCCAGTGAGCTCTCCAAAGAAGCTTTTCACCCAAGAACAATAGCAGGGGAAAGTCAGGGTATCGTGTTGTTGACAGCTCAAGCTATACCTGATGACCGAAGGTGAAAGATTGTGTTGGCGATTTGGTGGATCTATGTTGCAGATCCCGGGCTGGGCACAGGATATAAAATCACCAACAGGGCTTGTCCATCTCCTTTTGTTTTTCTTTCTTCTTGGTCAGCTTCATGCTCAGCCAGGCTTTCTGCTGTGGGAACCCAGTAGAATCAGGTGTACATATCACCTACTTAGCAACCATAAAAGAGAGCATTCTTTCTCCATAGGTCCAGTGAATGGTCTGACCTGGATCACATGCCCATTCCCAAACCTTTCACTGGACAGGAGTATGGAATATGCTCACAGGAGCTGCCTCATTTATGCTTTCATACCAGGGTCAAGCCACACTTAGAGTCACATGCACCAGGAGTGGAGAAAGGATGGTTACCCAGGAAAAAAAAAATAAAGTGGTATAGTGCCAGCAAAAGAATGGGAAAGTGGGACAGGGAAACACAGGAGATATCCTCTTTATTTCAAAATCCAAATGAGGCATGCATGCATGAGAGACAGAGAAAGAGAGAGAGACAGAGACAGAGGCACCATAAGCACTCAGTAAATAGTTGTGGAAGGTTTGATGCTCTTTCTCGGTTCTGGTGCACCACCTGCACGACTGCACTCATAGGCGTGGTATGTTTTATCATCTCTAAGAACTCCACATGGAAACTGACCTTAGTATGCACCCAAGAAGGGTTGTGGAAAGAACTTTCAAGGAGATATAGGGTCTGCATAAAATACCTTTCAAAATGTTTGCTTTAAAACATAGAAAGGATCCTAGGAAAAGTCAGCAAACCTGGATTCTCTCTCAAAGTAGCAACTGATAAACATCTCAGCACAGTGTGACATCATGCAGTATTATAGGCTTGTTTTCCTGATGCAACTACACACTCTGAACAAAGCGTTATCTTATGAAGGAGACAGTGTGTCTCAGTGGAAAGAATGCAGGCTTGTGCAACAGACAGCCTCAAATCCCAACTTCACCATTTACCAGACCTTGGGAAAATCACTTAACTCTGTCACCTTCTGTTTTCTCACCTGTAAAGATTAGTAGACTGTATGTAAAGTGTGTAGAATATGATAGCCACTCTATAAGTCTTGGCCCTACCGGCCTTGGGAAGGACCCTACTATGACCTACGCTCTCAGGCTGCCAAAGGATGCAAGGCGGCACTGGGAGACCTTGGGAGATCAACTGTGAGATGCCACTGCTGGAAGAAGCAGGAGACTGACCATCAAGCTGGGAAGAACTGGTTTCCTGGATTGTCCTTCTCTATCTGCTCCTTATTCTTTGATTCTCTGTTTCTTGTGGAATCAGACTGGATGGGTATCCTAACTCTCAGCTTCCCAACTTGGAGGGCAGAGTACACAGAAACATATAATCCTGGGGCCAGGAATCTTTCAACCTAAAGGGCACCCTAATTCATCAGTTCATAAATGCTGTCAATGTTCTTTGTTACCTTCCCCACTCTGCTTATGCTCCTCAAAGACCCTCTGCAATCCTACCTGAGAAGATTCTGTCATGTTCCGAGGACAGGTTTCTCTCCTCTGCACCAGTCTTCCAGTGTGTCTTTGAGAGTGGGGTAGCTATAAGCACTTGGTCCCTGACTTATGGGTCCTGTGCTTGAACCTGCTCTGACTCTCTCTGAGGTCAGCTTGTGTTCCCTGTCTTCTCACCACGTAGCCCAGCCCCAAAGTGTAATATTTGGCATCCCAACAACCTCCCCCCCAAAAAAGAGTGGGGTAGCAATATTCTTAAAGTAAACCAGGCAACTTAATGAGGAAAGAAGAGTCTGACAACCAGTCTCTTCCACGGGGAAAAAAAACCCAAACCAAAACAATAAAACCAATCAGTGAACTAAATTGGTTGGACACTTTATCTCACAAAACAAAACACGTTATTTCATTTATCCATGACTCATATGCCAGTGATAATTTCCGCCTAGATTTCTTATTCTCTGTGATAGCTTCCTGGAGGCATCACCTCCCAACTCTGTCTACTCTGTTCATTCAGACTCATCACAATGGCTATTTTTTTCTCCTATTACCTTTGTCCAATTTCACTCCCTTAGTTTCTCCTGCCTAATTTTATTTTTTTCCAATTTGTTTTGTGCTCCTTCTATATGAGTCATATTGCTGAGTATAATTAATAGGAAATTGGACTTTGTTTCAAGTACTGGCTGGCTGACACTTCCAGAGATGTCCAGAATTTGGTAGAAAAGTATTCATTATGCTTTCATGTGTGGAAGCACTGCCCTAGGTGTTTGTAGAGAGAACACACTGAAAATAGAAACAGGAGATCAATGGACCCAATTGTCACAGGAAGACCAGATTACAGGAGTGTGATCAAGACACAGATGTGTGTGTCTGCAAGGACATGGAAAACTTTCTGAAAGGCAGTGGCCCTCAGCTGCTATTCCTACCCATATTTATTGGTCTTGTTTAGATGAAGGACCATATTGGAATGGGCATGTGGCTTTAATTCCAGTGATTTTATGTATAAGCAAATGAAGGTACAATTTGGGAGGTTGAGTTGGGTAGAAGGAGGTTGCTTCACTCCCTTAGATAGAGCCTAAGGGTGTTACAGAGACCACAGTGTGGAACTGGGCACAGCACAAGTTTTCTCAGAGCTGCCAGGAGAGCTGTCTAACTCTCACAAAGCTCACCAGAAAAATCTCCATGACTTTGCTTTAAGAGTGAGGTCACTGCAAACATTCAGCTAGTGTCACTCACTACAGCTGCAGCTCCCTCTCCCTGTCTGCCACCTGAATGGGGGCTGGTTGCACAGTGTGATCCAAAATCGAACACGTGCTAAGAATGTCCGCTGATCCTCAGTAGAGTGGACCATTTCAGAGCCTATAACTAAGAAGCTCTAGGTCTTTTTCATCATCATTTTCTCCTCTCCTGTATTTTCAGAGTGCATAAAGTGGTAAGTTCAGTATAAAGTGCAGGGAAACCTAAATCTTAGGTTCTGTTGGCTTAGACATTAAAAGGACCACCATTTTTGCATAAAGTATGCAAAATTTCCTCCATTATCCATTAACAGGATCTACCCCTGGCCTAGAGATGGCTAGTGATGAATGCCAGTCAATTAATATCAGGAAAAGCAGGATGCGGAAGGACTTTCTTCTATGGGGCATACATGGGATGAACTGTAGATCCCACCACACACATAGACTTTTCCTGAAAAAGTTGCTACAGCTCATGAAGAGTGGTTTGGGTAAAACCAAACATGTTTCCAAGAAGCAACAGTTTGGATCCAGGCTCAGAACTTGATCTGAAGCAAAAGTGTAGTCCATGTAGGAAGGAGGCCAACTGAAGGAGTCCATGTAGGAGTCTCCTTCTCCGGAGACAGGCGTGGCTTCTGCCCAGTGGGATGTTTGTAGGTTAATATTTACATGTGCAGAGATGCAACGTGTATTTCTCCATAGCAGAATACACCATACTCATGAGCCCTCATTTCCTCTGGTGGTGGGGAAAAACATGTGATACTGACTCTTCCAGACAGCTAAGTCACCTCTGGTTCAAAAATTCTGGGCAAATGCTCAGACAATTCAAAATTTTGGTGCTTAATCAATAGCTGAGTATCATCAAACATATTTTGATACAGGAATGTACTATTTTCCTAGAGATCTACTATCCCCTCAAGCAAAAGCCTTGCACACCTGCACACACTCAGCAGAGAGGGAAGCACTGAGCCCCTTGTGCTGGGTCGGGGGCCGGGAGGGGCTCCTCTGTGGAAGATTACACCTGGGGCAGGAGAACAGGAGAAGCAAGAGGATCGTTGGGCCATAATCAAGTTGTCAGCGGGGCTGCGTTCCCTCTAGAGGCTCTAGGGGAGAATGGTCCCTTGCTCCTTCTCGCTTTGTGGTCACCGGTAGTCCTTGACTTGTGGCTGCGACACTCCAGTCCTCAAGGCCAGCATCTTCAAATCTCTCTCTGTTCTTTCCTTAAGTCACCTTCTCCTCTGTGTAATGTCAAATCTCCCCCTTCCTCCCTTTTAGGAAGAATACATACGATCACATTTAGGACCCACCTGGGTAGTCCAGGATAATCTGCCCTTCTCAATATCCTTAATTACATCTGCAAAGACCAACCCCCCCCCCCTTTTTTGTTATACAAGGTAACTTTCACAGGTATTAGGACATGGGTATCTTTTGGGGGAGCTACTTTTCAGAGGCCCTACTCTGAGGTCAAGCCTGTGTCTCCATCAAAGTTTCCCAGAAGCCATGCATTTGAGTGGGCATCAGTCACTTTCCTAACCACTATTATAGTATTTTGACCTCCGTTTGGATAGTAATCTGTGCCTATACTACGTTGACCAGAATCCTAGCATGAGGGAAGAGTCTTAGGACTAGAATTCTACATCCAATTTCCTTGACTGAACTACAGAAGGTTCTATCTATGAGAAACGACCATTGGTTGTGAATGAAATTAGTTTTAAGAACTGTCAGGTCATTGGTACTTTTCTAAGATTTGTATCAAAAGAACTTATAACTTAAAGGCTGCTTCTAGAATTGTTTTCAAACTTTCACTCAGCTGACCTAGAAATGAATTTTTCTGGAACAGAGCCCCTCTGTATTTTGAGGACTGCATTTATTCCAGAAATGAACTTGCCCTAGTTAGGGTAGAAAAGAATTCTGATGACATTTACTATATAGAACAAGGTAACAATTATCCAAGCACCAAGTCAAACTTAAAGTAGGAACAGTCTTTTATGAGCCAGGTGACAGACTAAGGCTGCTAGTTGTCAAGTTTTTGTTGGTGATATTCTCACTGTCAACCTGTCCATGAAGTCACTGTTTCATCTCATTGACTTTCTGACTTCTGAGGCACACGTCTGAGAGTCTCTATTTGGAATCAGTGGGACAAACACTTGTAACATCTCCTTTCTTCAGACCCTTTCATCAAAGGACCCCCAGTTGACCAGTGGTTTAAATTTTTTTTTGCCATTTGTCTTAGTCTTTTTAAAATTTATGTTAAAAACACATAACAAAAGTTACTATCTCAATCATTTTTAAGTGAACACTTCAGTAGTGTTAAGTGTATTCAAATTATTGTGCAACTGATCTCCAGAACTTTTTCATTTTGCAAAACTAAAACTCTGTACCCATAAAACAGTAACTTCCCATTCTCACCCCTCTTCTCGCAGTCCCTGGCGCCCACCATTCTATTTTGTGTCTCTGTAAATTTGACTATTCTAGATACCTTATCTAAGTAGAATCATATAATATATTTGTCTTTTAGTGACTAGCTTATTTCACTTAGCATAATGTCCTCAGGTTCATCCATGTTGTAGCATTTGTCAGAATTCCCTTTCTTTTTAGGCTGAATAATGTTCCATTGTCTGTATTTTATCCATTCATCCATTGATGAACACTTGAGATGCTCCCATATCTTGGCTATTATGAATGGTGCTGCTGTGAACATGGGTGTACATGTATGTGTTTGAGTGCCTGCTTTCAATTTGTTTTACTAAATATTTGAAAGTGGAATTACTGGATCATATGGTAATTCCAGGTTTAATTTTTTGAGAAACTGCCAGACTGTTTTCCACAGAGGCTGCACCGTTAACATTTCCACTAGCAATGCACAAGGACCCCAATATCTCCACATCATCGCCAACATTTATCATCAAACATTTGGGGGGTTTTGATAGTAACTATCCTAATGGGTGTGAGGTGATATCTCATTGTGATTTTGATTTGCATTTCCCTCATGATCAGTGATGTTAAGCGTCTTTTCATGTGGTTATTGGCCATTTGTATATCATCTTTGGAGAAATGTCTATCCAAGTCTTTGCTCATTTTTTAATTGGATTATTTGGAGGATTTTGTTGTTGTTGTTGTTGTTGAGTTTTAGGAGTTCTTTAAATATTTGGCCTATTAACATCTTATCAGATATATGATTTATATGTATTTTCTCCCACTCTGTAGGTTGCCCTTTCACTCTATTCATATGTTTTTGATGCACTGAAGTTTTTTAGTTTTGCTGTGGTCTAAGTTGTCTAGTTTTACTTTTGTTGCCTGTGCTTCTGGTGTGATCAGGCCAGTATTTTTGTTTGTTTGTTTCTTTGTTCGTTTATTTTTAAGACATTATAATTATTATTATTATTTTACATCTTTATTGGAGTATAATTGCTTTACAATGGTGCGCTAGTTTCTGCTTTATAACAAAGTGAATCAGTTATACATATACATATGTTCCCATATCTCTTCCCTCGTGAGTCTCCCTCCCTCTCACCCTCTGTATCCCACCCCTCTAGGTGGTCACAAAACCCCGAGCTGATCTCCCTGTGCTATGCGGTTGCTTCCCACTAGCTATCTATTTTACATTTGGTAGTATATATATGTCCATGCCACTCTCTCGCTTTGTCACAGCTTACCCTTCCCCCTCCCCATATCCTCAAGTTCATTCTCTAGTAGGTCTGTTTCTTTATTCCTGTCTTACCCCTAGGTTCTTCATGACATTTTTTTTCTTAAATTCCATATATATGTGTTAGCATACGGTATTTGTCTTTCTCTTTCTGATTTACTTCACTCTGTATGACAGACTCTAGGTCCATCCACCTCATTACAAATAGCTCAATTTCGTTTCTTTTTATGGCTGAGTAATATTCCATCGTATATATGTGCCACATCTTCTTTATCCATTCATCCGATGATGGACACTTAGGTTGCTTCCATGTCCTGGCTATTGTAAACAGAGCTGCAATGAACATATTAGTACGTGACTCTTTTTGAATTATGGTTTTCTCAGGGTATATGCCCAGTAGTGAGATTGCTGTGTCATATGGTAGTTCTATTTGTAGTTTTTTAAGGAATCTCCATATTGTTCTCCATAGTGGCTGTATCAATTCACATTCCCACCAACAGTTCAAGAGTGTTCCCTTTTCTCCACACCCTCTCCAACATTTATTGTTTCTAGATTTTTTGATGATTACCATTCTGACGGGTGAGAGATGATATCTCATTGTAGTTTTGATTGGCATTTCTCTAATGATTAACGATGTTGAGCATGCTTTCATGTGTTTGTTGGAAGTCTGTATGTATTCTTTGGAGAAATATCTATTTAGGTCTTCTGCCCATTTTTGGATTGGGTTGTTTGTTTTTTTGTTATTGAGCTGCATGAGCTGCTTGTAAAATTTGGAGATTAATCCTTTGTCAGTTGCTTCATTTGCAAATATTTTCTTCCATTCTGAGGGTCTTTTGGTCTTCTTTATGGTTTCCTTTGCTGTGCAAAAGCTTTGAAGTTTCATTAGGTCCCATTTGTTTTTATTTTTTATTATTTCCATTTCTCTAGGAGGTGGGTCAAAAAGGATCTTGCTGTGATTTATGTCATAGTGTGTTCTGCCTATGCTTTCCTCTAAGAGTTTGATAGTTTCTGGCCTTACATTTAGGTCTTTAATCCATTTTGAGCTTCTTTTTGTGTATGGTGTTTGGGAGTGATCTAATCTCATACTTTTACATGTACCTGTCCAGTTCTCCCAGCACCACTTATTGAAGAGGCTGTCCTTTCTCCACTGTACATTCCTGCCTCCTTTATCAAAGATAAGGTGACCATATGTGTGTGGGTTTATCTCTGGGCTTTCTATCCTGTTCCATTGATCTATATTTCTGTTTTTGTGCCAGTACCGTACTGTCTTGATTTCTGTAGCTTTGTAGTATGGTCTGAAGTAAGGGAGCCTAATTCCTCCAGCTCCGTTTTTTGTTCTCAAGATTGCTTTGGCTATTCGGGGTCTTTTGTGTTTCCATACAAATTTTTAAATTATTTGTTCTAGTTCTGTGAAAAATGCCAGTAGTAGTTTGATAGGGATTGCATGGAATCTGTATATTGCTTTGGGTAGTATAGTCATTTTCACAATGTTGATTCTTCCAATCCAAGAACATGGTATATCTCTCCATCTATTTGTATCATCTTTAATTTCTTTCATCAGTATCTTATAATTTTCTGCATACAGGTCCTTTGTCTCCTTAGGTAGGTTTATTCCGAGATATTGTATTCTTTTTGTTGCAATGGTCAATGGGAGTGTTTTCTTGATTTCACTTTCAGATTTTTCATCATTAGTGTATAGGAATGCCAGAGATTTCTGTGCATTAATTTTGTATCCTGCTACTTTACCAAATTCATTGATTAGCTCTAGTAGTTTTCTGGTAGCATCTTTAGGATTCTCTATGTATAGTATCATGTCATCTGCAAACAGTGAGAGCTTTATTTCTTTTCTGATTTGGATTCCTTTTCTTCTCTGAGTGCTGTGGCTGAAACTTCCAAAACTATGTTGAATAAGAGTGGTGAGAGTGGGCAACCTTGTCTTGTTCCTGATCTTAGTGGAAATGCTTTCAGTTTTTCACCATTGAGGACAATGTTGGCTGTGGGTTTGTTATATATGGCCCTTATTATGTTGAGGAAAGTTCCCTCTATGCCTACTTTCTGCAGGGTTTTTATCATAAATGGGTGTTGAATTTTGTCAAAAGTTTTCTCTGCATCTATTGAGATGATCATATGGTTTTTCTCCTTCAATTAGTTAATATGGTGTATCATGTTGATTGATTTGCATATATTGAAGAATCCTTGCATTCCTGGCATAAACCCCACTTGGTCATGGTGTATGATCCTTTTAATGTGCTGTTGGATTCTGTTTGCTAGTATTTTGTTGAGGATTTTTGCATCTATGTTCATCAGTGATATTGGCCTGTAGTTTTCTTTCTTTGTGATATCCATGTCTGGTTTTGGTATCAGGGTGATGGTGGACTCGTAGAATGAGTTTGGGAGTGCTCCTCCCTCTGCTATATTTTGGAAGAATTTGAGAAGGATAGGTGTTAGCTCTTCTCTAAATGTTTGATAGAATTTGCCTCTGAATCCATCTGGTCCTGGGCTTTTGTTTGTTGGAAGATTTTTAATCACAGTTTAAATTTCAGTGCTTGTGATTGGTCTGTTGATATTTTCTATTTCTTCCTGATTCAGTCTTGGCAGGTTGTGCTTTTCTAAGAATTTGTCCATTCCTACCAGGTTGTCCATTTTATTGGCATAGAGTTCCTTGTAGTAATCTCTCATGATCTTTTGTATTTCTGCAGTGTCTGTTGTTACTTCTCCTTTTTCATTTCTAATTCTATTGATTTGAGTCTTCTTCCTTTTTTTCTTGCTGAGTCTGGCTAATGGTTTATCAATTTTTTTTTATCTTCTCAAAGAATCAGCTTTTAGTTTTATTGATCTTTGCTATCATTTCCTTCATTTCTTTTTCATTTATTTCTGGTCTGATCTTTATGATTTCTTTCCTTCTGCTGACTTTGGGGTTTTTTTTGTTCTTCTTTCTCTAATAGCTTTAGGTGCAAGGTTAGGTTGTTTATACGAAATGTTTCCTGTTTCCTTTTTTTTTTTTTTTTTGCAGTACGCGGGCCTCTCACTGTTGTGGCCTCTCCCATTGCAGAGCAAAGACTCAGGACACACAGGCTCAGTGGCCATGGCTCACGGGCCCAGCAGCTCCGTTGCGGGTGGGATTTTCCCAGACTGGGGCATGAACCCGTGTCCCCTGCATCCACAGGTGGACTCTCAACCACTGCGCCACCCGAGAAGCCCTGTTTTTTGTTTCTTAAGGTAGGATTGTATTGCTATAAACTTACCTCTTAGAACTGCTTTTGCTGCATCCCATAGGTTTTGGGTTGTCGTGTTTCCATTGTCATTTGTTTCTAGGTATTTTTTGATTTCCCCTTTGATTTCTTCAGTGATCACTTCGTTATTAAGTAGTGTATTGTTTAATCTCCATGTGTTTGTATTTTTTACAGATCTTTTCCTGTATTTGATATCTAGTCTCATAGCGTTGTGGTTGGAAAAGATACTTGATACAATTTCAACTTTCTTAAATTTACCAAGGCTTGATTTGTGACCCAAGATATAATCTATCCTGGAGAATGTTTCATGAGCACTTGAGAAAAATGTGTATTCTGTTGTTTTTGGTTGGAATGTCCTATAAATATCAATTAACTCCATCTTGTTTAATGTATAATTTAAAGCTTGTGTTTCCTTATTTATTTTCATTTTGGATGATCTGTCCATTGGTGAAAGTGGGATGTTAAAGTCCCCTACTATGAATGTGTTACTGTCGATTTCCCCTTTTATGGCTGTTAGTATTTGCCCTATGTATTGAGGTGCTCCTATGTTGGGTGCATAAATATTTACAGTTGTTATATCTTCTTCTTGGATTGATCCCTTGATCATTATGTAGTGTCCTTCTTTGTCTCTTCTAATAGTCTTTATTTTAAAGTCTATTTTGTCTGATATCAGAATTGCTACTCCAGCTTTCTTTTGGTTTCCATTTGCATGGAATATCTTTTTCCATCCCCTCACTTTCAGTCTGTATGTGTCTCTGGTCTGAAGTGGGTCTCTTGTAGACAGATATATATGGGTCTTGGTTTTGTATCCATTCAACCAGTCTGTGTATTTTGGTGGGAGCATTTAATCTGTTTTCATTTAAGGTAATTATCAATACATATGTTCCTATTCCCATTTTTTTAATTGTTTTGCATTTGTTATTGTAGGTTTTTTCCTTCTCTTGTGTTTCCTGCCTAGAGAACATCCTTTAGCATTTGTTGTAAAACTGGTTTGGTGGTGCTGAACTCTCTCAGCTTTTGCTTGTCTGTAAAGGTTTTAATTTCTCCATCAAATCTAAATGAGATCCTTGCTGAGTAGAGTAATCTTGGACATAGGTTTTTCTCCTTCATCACTTTAAATATGTCCTGCCAGTCCCTTCTGTCTTGCAGAGATTCTGCTGAAAGATCAGCTGTTAACCTTAGGGGATTCCCTTGTGTGTTATTTGTTGTTTTTCCCTTGCTGCTTTTAATATGTTTTCTTTGTATTTAATTTTTGACAGCTTGATTAATATGTGTCTTGGCGTGTTTCTCCTTGGATTTATCCTGTATGGGACTCTCTGTGCTTCCTGGACTTGATTAACTATTTCCTTTCCCATATTAGGGAAGTTTTCAACTCTAATCTCTTCAAATACTTTCTCAGTCCCTTTCTTTTTCTCTTCTTCTTCTGGAACCCCTATAATTCAAATGTTGGTGCATTTAATGTTGTCCTAGAGGCTTCTGAGACTGTCCTCCATTACTTTCATTCTTTATTCTGCTCTGCAGTAGTTATTTCCACTATTTTTTCTTCTAGGTCACTTATCCGTTCTTCTGCCTCAGTTATTCTGCTATTGATACCATCTAGAGTATTTTTAATTTCATTTATTGTGTTGTTCATCATTGCTTGTTTCATCTTTAGTTCTTTTAGGTCCTTGTTAAATGTTTCTTGCATTTTCTCTATTCTATTTCCAAGATTTTGGATCATCTTTACTATCATTATTCTGAATTCTTTCTCAGGTAGACTGCCTATTTCCTCTTCATTTGGTAGGTCTGGTGGGTTTTTATCTTGCTCTTTCATCTGCTGTGTTTTTTCTGTCTTCTCATTTTGCTTATCTTACTGTGTTTGGGGTCTCCTTGTGGCAGGCTGCTGGTTCGTAGTTCCCATTGTTTTTGGTGTCTGTCCCCAGTGGCTAAGGTTGGTTCAGTGGGTTGTGTAGGCTTCCTGGTGGAGGGGACTAGTGCCTGTTTTCTGGTAGATGAGCCTGGATCTTGTCTTTCTGGTGGGCAGGTCCATGTCTGGTGGTCTATTTTGGGGTGACTGTGGCCTTATTATGATTTTAGGCAGCCTCTCTGCTAATGGGTGGGGTTGTGTTCCTGTCTTGCTAGTTGTTTGGCATAGGGTGTCCAGCACTGTAGCTTGCTCGTTGTTGAGTGAAGCTGGGTGCTGGTGTTGAGATGGAGCTCTCTGGGACATTTTCACCATTTGATATTATGTGGAGCTGGGAGGTCTCTTGTGGACCAGTGTCCTGAAGTTGGCTCTCCCACCTCAGAGGCACAGCACTGACTCCTGGCTTCAGCACCAAGAGCCTTTCATCCACACGGCTCAGAATAAAAGGGAGAAAAAGTAGAAAGAAAGAAAGAAAGTAAGTAAGAAAAAGAAAGAAAGAAAGAAAGGAAGGAAGGAAGGAAGGAAGGAAGAGGAAAGAGGATAAAATAAAGTATGATAAAATAAAATAAAGTTATTAAAATAATTATTAAGAAAAAAAACTTTTAAAGAAAAAAAAAAACAGACAGCTAGAACCCTAGGACAAATGGTGAAAGCAAAGCTATACAGAGAAAATCTCACACAGAAGCATACACATACACACTCACAAAAAGAGGAAAAGGGGGAAAATAGTAAATCTTGCTCTCAAAGTCCACCTCCTCAATTTGGGGGGATTCGTTGTCTATTCATGTATTCCACAGATGCAGGGTACATCAAGTTGATTGTGGAGCTTTAATCTGCTGCCCCTGAGGCTGCTGGGAGGGATTTCCCTTTCTCTTCTTTGTTCGCACAGTTCCCAGGCTTCAGCATTGGATTTGGCCCCGCCTCTGCGTGTAGGTCGACGGAGGGCGTCTGTTCTTCGCTCAGACAGGACAGGGTTAAAGGAGCCGCTGACTCGGGGGCGCTGGCTCACTCAGGCCGGGGGGAGGGAGGGGCACGGAGTACGGGGCGAGCCTGCGGCGGCAGAGGCCGGCGTGACATTGCACCAGCCTGAGGCGCGCCGTGCATTCTCCCAGGGAAGTTGTCCCTGGATCCCGGGACCCTGGCAGTGGCGGGCTGCACAGGCTCCTGGGAGGGGAGGTGTGGAGAGTGACCTGTGCTCGCATAAAGGCTTCTTGGTGGCAGTGGAAGCAGCGGTCTTAGCATCTCATGCCCGTCTCTGGGGTCCGCGCTGTTAGCCGCGGCTCAGCCCGTCTCTGGATCTCCTTTAAGCAGCGCTCTTAATCCCCTCTCCTCGAGTACCAGGAAACAAAGAGGGAAGAAAAAGTCTCTTGCCTCTTCGGCAGGTCCAGACTTTTCCCCCGACTCCCTCCCGGCTAGCCGTGGTGCACTAACCCCCTGCAGGCTGTGTTCTCGCCACCAACCCGTCTTCTCCCTGCGCTCCGACCGAAGCCCGAGCCTTAGCTCCCAGCCCCGCCCACCCCAGCAGGTGAGCAGACAAGCCTCTCGGGCTGATGAGTGCTGGTGGCACCGATCCTCTGTGTGGGAATCTCCCCGCTTTGCCCTCTGCACCCCTGTTGCTTCGCTCTCCTCCGCGGCTCCAAAGCTTCCCCCCTCCACCACCCACAGTCTCTGCCCACGAAGGGGCTTCCTAGTGTGTGGAAACCTTTCTTCCTTCACAGCTCCCTCCCACTGGTGCAGGTCCCGTCCCTATTCTTTTGTCTCTGTTTATTCTTTTTTCTTTTGCCCTACCCAGGTACGTGGGGAGTTTCTTTCCCTTTGGGAGGTCTGAGGTCTTCTGCCAGCGTTCAGTACGTGTTCTGTAGGAGTTGTTCCACGTGTAGATGTATTTCTGGTGTATCTGTGGGGAGGAAGGTGATCTCCGCGTCTTACTCTTCCGCCATCTTCCCGATTTCCCTCCAAGGCATTATTTTTTTAGAGTAGTTTCAGCAATTCAGTTCTCACAGCAAAACTGAGAGCTAGGGACTGAGATTTCCCATATACCTCCTGCCCTTTTACATGCATAGACTCCCTCATCATCAACATCTCCCACCAGAGTGGTCCCTTTGTTACAATTGATGAGACTGCATTGACACATCATAATCACCCAAAGTCCATAGCTTATATTCTATGGGTTTTGATAAAATGTATAATGACATGTATCCATCATTATAGTGTCATATATAATAGTTTCACTGCCCTAAAAATCTTAGGGGCTCCTCCTATTCATCCCTTCCCACTTTTCAAACCTTGCAACCATTGATTTTTTTTTTTTTTACCATCTCCATAGATATGCCTTTTCCAGAATGTCATATAGTTGAAATTATACAGTATATAACCCTTTAGATTGGCTTATTTCAGTTAGTAATACACATTCAACATTCCTCCATGTCTTTTCATGGTTTGATAAATCATTTCTTTTTATTGCTGAATAACATTCCATTGTCTGGATATACCACAGTTTACTAATCCATTCACCTACTGAAAGACATCTTGATTGCTCCCAAGTTTTGGTAACTATGAATAAAACTGCTATAAACACCCCATTCAGGTTTTGTGTGGACATAAATTTTCAACTCCTTTGGGTAAATACCAAAGAATGTGATTGCTAGATTGAGTGGTAGGAGTATGTTTAGTTTTGTCAGAAACAACCCAACTGTCTTCAAAAGTGGCTGTACCATTTCGTATTCTCACCAGCAATGAATGAGTTTCCATTGCTCCACATCCTAGCCGGAATTTGGCATCAGCACTCTGGGTTTTGGCCGTTCTAATAGGTGTATAATGGTATTCTGTTGCATTGATTTGAATTCCCCTCATGACGTATGATGTGGTGCCTCTTTCCATTTGCTTATTTGCTATTTCTGTATATTCTTTGGTGATGAGGTCATTGGCCCATTTTTTAATTGAGTTATTTGTTTTCTTTTTGTTGAGTTTTAAGAGTTCTTGTTATATATTAGATAACAGTCCTTTATCAGATATGTCTTCTGTAAATATTTTATCCCAACCTCTGGCCTCTCCTCGTTCTCTTGACACTGTCTTTTGCAGAGCAGAAGTTTTTTACTTTAATGAAATCCAGCTTATCAATTATTTATTTCATAGATTGTGCCTTTGATGCTGTATCTAAAAACTTATCACCACACCAGGCTGGTGCTTTTCACAGTTTATTTTGCATACAACTCATGCATGGACTTTGCAAAATGTTATGTTCTGGCTGAGCAGATTATAGATGGGAACTGAGATTTGACAATCCTAACAGGCTCCTGGATGATGCCAATGCTGCTGGATCACACGGGCCACCCTTTACTAGCCAGATTCTAAGACATAGACAAGTTCTACCAACAGCATTAACCATAAGATATTAAGTACTTGCCATTCTCCAGATACTGTGCTGATTATGCACTTAACAAAATACAGATTTTAATTTAGTTCTCACAACTCTATAAAGTAGATATTTGTTTTAGCCAGGACCTTTTTTTAGCTTTAGTTTCCAGTGATGGAAACCCAACCAAAACTAACACCAACAAAAAAAAGGAATTTTAAAGAAACACATAACAAGAAAGTCTAGAGATGAAGGTGGGCTTGGAGATGACAAGGGTCTCCTGCAGGGCCATGAGTCTGGAACACCCCCACCTCCTCTCTGCCTCTTTCTTTCACTCTCTCTCTCCCCCTCCCACTTACGCTCAGCTCTTTTTGGTTTATTCTTTCCTGCTTCATACAGGATTTCCCCTGTGGGATAGGAAACATGGCTGCCCGCATCTCCCTTTAGTTTTTTTTTTTTGTTTTTTTTTTTTCAGTACGCGGGCCCCTCACTGTTGTGGCCTCTCCCGTTGCGGAGCACAGGCTCTGGACACGCAGGCTCAGTGGTCATGGCTCACGGGCCCAGCCGCTCCGCGACATGCGAGATCTTCCCAGACCGGGGCACGAACCCGTGTCCCCTGCATCGTCAGGCGGACTCTCAATCACTGCGCCACCAGGGAAACCCTCCCTTTAGTTTTTAATACAAAGAGAAAGACTGGGTTTGTCTCTCTCACTATAAATAAGACCCCCAAGAAGGACTCTGATTGACCTCACTTGAGTCACATTTCCATTTGGGGGCTGATCACTGTGGCCAAGAGCATGGGTCACTGCCATTGGCCAAAGCCTGAGTTCCATAAACACCCCTGTGGCCAGAAAGGTGTGTCTTGTGATTGCAAGCTTCTCCAGCACCAGAGGGTGAAGGACCATTCCCCAAGGAAAGAGGTGTTGAGCAGACAAAATGACAGAAGTCCACAGCAGGTCATCATCCCTACACTATCTATGAGAAAACTCAGGTCAGCAACCTGCCTGAGTACAGATCTAGTAAGAGGACGAGCCAGGTCTTCCCAAACAAGTATGACGCACACCAGAGGGCCTAGGAAATCTTACCACTCACTTCCTTCAGTTGTGTTCATAATGGCAGCATCAGCCCCTAACTGCTGGGCAAATCTGACTCTGGCTCTGTGGGAAGAAACTTCTTCTCACTTGCAATCAAGAGGGCCTCACAATCACACCACACATGTTATTGAACAAGCTTATCTTGGCCTCCTGCAACTGGTGATGAAGATAGGAAATTTCTCTCCTAACGCAGGAACCCCTATTGACAAAAGACCTAGCATTGGAGCAACCTGTGCTGGAAAGAGAAGGATGCATAATAGGACAGGGATGCAAGGACATGTGAAGCAAGAGTCAGGCCAGCAAATTAAAGATGACACAGATCTGGACTCATGGGTCTCAAGGCTACTTACCCAAGAAAAGAGGAAAGGGGTGAAGGGGCTAGGAGAGAGAGAAAGGGGCTGAGCTTACATTATTAAGGTTGTAGTGAGGTAAGTTTGAAACAGCACCGATTTTCACTGTCTTGACTGACAAGCTCTCCCCTAGCTATCTCCCAATTATTCCTAAGATATCAGCTCAAAGCTCCCTTCCTCACAGGGAACCTCCTTGACCTTCCTCATTATACCAGCCCCACCTCCCATTTTATCCTCTCATCACACACTGTGTGCCTCTTTCACACAGTTATCACAGTTTGAAACAACATCTGCCATGATCCTTCATGAAGGACTGTCTCTTCCACTGAACTATAAGTTCTGTGAGAGGAGTTTTGTTCCCCCATTTGTTCCTATCTCATATGCCTGGTACATAGTAGATGCTCAATTAATAAATATGGAATAACTGTTTATTTTAAAAGGACTGCTCTATGAGGTTTTTATTAGTGAACTAAACAAATAAAAATAGTACATAATATGATACCCTCTTAACTAATTATATAGCCATATAAACCAAATTATTCATCATGGTTCTCAGTGACTGGTGGTATCGGGGCAATTTTTTAAAACATTTTCTAATTTTTCTACAGTGGAAACTTTACTACACAATATCTAGTGTAATAAAAATGACAAAGGGAAAAAAGAAACTTCTGTGTTCTAAGTCACTGTATTCAAAAATAATCAGAAGTTTCTAGACATTAATCCAACACAGAGTTACCAGCATTCCCAATCCTTAATGCATCCATTATATTCACAGAAATGTACACTTCATTTGGGGAACACAGATGGTCAAGGGCTCCTGCATCCTAATGCTTGCATTTGCGTGCATCATTTGCATTTATGTGTGTCATTTTCTAAAATGTTACTATAATTTCAACAAAGTCTAAATTGGTCCTTGAATCACTTCAGCAAGTCCAAAGAGTCAGACAAGATGCCTCCCAGTTTTGCACTTCCTAAGAGGCCAGCTTCCAACTGTGACACTTTATTAAAAAGAGTTCACTGCCCACCTTAAACCTTAATTAAGCTTGCAAGACAAGACAAAGGAGAGTGTTGAGAATGAAGGTAAAATCAGTCCAGTGAAAGATGCGGAGAATGTAGCTGGGGGGAGGACAGTTTTCACTAGAATTGGCAAATAAGGACAGAAGTACGCAACGTGTGCCATCCACCCGCTTATAATTCCTTAGTGTAGGCCTAACCATCCCGTGAGTCCCCAGCTTGTACACCATCTTCAGAAAACCTTTCACTGGGACAAAGCACAGTCCATCGGAGGCTCTGTCTATATGGCCTGCTTTGCTATATTAATATATATTTCTATGTTTCTCACTGTTTTAAAAAAAGTGAGTTGATTTATTCTGACATATGTAAACACAAAACAAATTGATTGACAACAAATGGAGGAAAGCTGAGAAAACCTGGATGGTGGGAAACATCACAAGTAATCTCCCTCGACAATGTATTTTGCATCCATACTCTGGTTTCCCTTCCCACATTCCCCATCTTAGAATGGAGCCTTGGTGCCCGAGACTTGGAGCATTCTGGAAGGTTCTGAACTTCTCTTCAGTCTCCAACTTGCCTCCATCTAGATTTCGGTAAACTCTGTTTTTTTTTTTTTTTTTTTTTTTGCTGAGTGATTCTTTACTAAAAAATTATAGTTTACCCAAAGGACTACATTAAGTGGTAAACTCTTCTCATACACTCATAAATAACGCAGTTGACAGAAATTCTACTCACACATTGATTGCGTTAGGTAGGAAGATTTGAGTCAGGAAGTAAAGTCTTAACAAAAATAAAATTCTTTTAAAAATCAAATAAGCCATTCACCACTCTACAGGGGGGTGCATACTTGTAGGGTCTTTTCCATGTCAGCCCTTTGTGTGGAGTACTTCATCCTGGAGGGTAAATTAACTCCAGAGATGAATTACAAATCATTGATCTCCCCAGGGAGCCTACCCTGGAGCAAGGCCTCACTGTCAGCTGGTGCCACTTCCTGACAATGACTCTGACTTCATTCAGAGCCTGGGTCTCTCTGATGTCTTAATAGCCCAGGACCTGGGACCCAGCCGGTAACACTATAAATATTGGATGAATGAATAAACACATCCCACTATGTGCAAGACACAGCAAGGAATGTTCCATTTTATTTGTGAAATTCTAGATTTTAAAACAAAATAAAAAATATAAGGAAGTTTAGTCCTGCAGATGAGATTGATTAGATGAGATATGATTTGGAGAAGGAGGATATTAACGAGGGTATACATCAGAAACACCTGCACATCTTTTATTTTTCAGTGCAAGTATCTAGATATACTAGAAATACCCTAGGTATACTAAAATAGAATGCCAGGGGGTGGATCCCGGTGTATGGATGTTAAACTCCAGTGATGATTCCGGAATATACCTAGTTACAACTCATTGATCTCAAATAATGCTTTAAGAACTATACTTCCTATAGACATATTTTCCCCACTCTTGAGCACCTTTATTGGTGTCTCTGAGATACCATGAGGAACATCATAGCCATTTCCCATGGGGATGCAATGCTTTTTCAGGGGATGAAGACTGAAGAAATAAGTCTCTTGACTGTATTTGAAACTGGCTGACTGAACATGAATTTATATCCTCAGTCATCTCAAATCCCTCTGAGAAAGTAATTGGAGGATGTGTCATGAATAAGTAATAAACAAACTAACAGATGTAGCAGTATATTTAAATGTAGTCCCAAGGTACAATAGACGGCGGTTCCCAACTGAAAGGCCGGACATAAATCTCATTGGATTTAGCCTCCGAAGCACAAGCAGATCCAACACTCATGAACCTCTCAACACTACAAACGTAAAAGAGTGGGAGGTGGAGAGACAGGAAGGGTTTTGATAAGAATTTCTTAGGAATGAGCTACACTGTGAGTTTCACTCCAGTGATGAGAGGTGGGAGTGTCAGCCGCTCACCTAGAACCTAGTGAGGGAGGCCAGAGGGGTCGGGAGAAAAATGTGCCGTGAACCCCTGTACCTGGGGTGCAGCTCTGGAGACAGACACATGTCTGATCCCTCCTGAGACTTCTGAAGTCCTAGAGACTGGCTGGCTGACTGCTGACAGAGGATTCCAAGGAAGTGTGGCCATGTTGGGATTGGCTGCCACTCAGGATCAAGAGGGAAAGTGTGTCTGTGTGTGGGAAACCCATGGGCCCATTCAGGCTGGCTTTCGCTGGTGTAGACCTGTGTGTGATAAGGAGTCTGACTCCATGTTTGATGACTGAAAGCTGACCACCCTCAAGCCTCACCCCCCTTCTTCTGCAGGTGGTCCACACCTGGACAAGCTGGTAACAAAGTCTGGGCACTCCCTCAAACCCTGCAAGCCAGGTCCCCACAGTAAAAGCCCAGGCCAGTAGTCTCCTTTCCTCGCTCTCTCAAGCCATTTCTGACCTGTTCAAGAGGCCTGTCTGCTCTCCCCAGATATCAACTCCCAGCGAGCTCTTTCTTCTTCATCACATGGCCTGGGTTTAGCTTCCTCACTAACTTGAAGACCCTCCTCTAATATGTTCCTGAGTAAAGTATGGCTCCAGCTATGAGAGCCATGCTCCAGACAAAGGGTGGGGTTCCAGCCAAGAACAGGGAGAATTGCTCCAAATTCCTCCTCCTTTTAAGAATCAAGGTCTATCACTGGAACAGATATGTACAAATACGATATTGTGTAGAGATTTGTGATTTACAAACACTTTCTCATGTGCTGCCTCCAGCTTTTAGAGCAGAATTAATATCTACAACAAAACTTGTATGTACATGAGACATTGTGTAGTGAATTGTGGTTTAAAAAACACTTTCCCATATGCTATCTTGCATTGGTAGCCAAATCAACACAGTAGACTCACTTCAAAAATTCTAGTAATTAGAACCTCTGGTTTTTTATGTGGCTGTGGATACTAAACACCATCTCCCCTTTCTGTATTTGCACAGGGAGTTTTAGGACATGAGTGCAGCTTCATTAATAAGTTAACCATGTTACATTTCATTTCACTAAGTTCTGATCATCTTTCGAACCTGTAAAGATTCTCATAGATGCCCCTACCTCCAATCCTGCATGAATTTGAACCACAGGGAGACTACAGACTCCTATAGTTAAGACCCTGGGCAATGGAATCAGAAAAACTGGGTCCAAATTTTGGCTCCAACCCTTTGTGATCTTGGGTATATTTCAGTTCTTTGCCTGTTCGTTTATGTAATAACAGATTCATCATAAGACCTATCTCCTGTGGGTATTAACTGAGATCATCCTGTACAATGCTTAGCACAAAGCCTGGTACAATGTTAGTACTTACTCATTGTTACTTGTGTTTATTATTGTTACCAGTAATGATACTTCGGATGTCATTGATTTCAATTCCCAGAGCATTTGGTGTCAGTATTGAAGGCAAGCCCTGTAGCTCATGGAGAGAAAATTTCCCCATGGAAACATCCATCAGTCATTTAACATAAAAACAACCTTTCCTAATTTATTTTGAATAAGACATATTTTCCTATTTCTCTAATCAACAAGCTTAGTAATGTCTTTTTTTTAACCTTTTGAAAAATTTCAAATTATTTTGTTTTCATCACAAACTCATAACTTACTAATGAAATCCTAAAATAAATATATTCTCCAAATTGGTTTTTTATTATGACAATCAAAGTAGAGTTTCAGCCAGCTATCAACTATTGGGTCCAAACTGTGTTTGTCAAAACACGAGTGTGTGAATAAATAAAGGGAGAAAGAACTCATTCTTCTTTCTAGCCTGTCAGTAGTCTGGGCATACACTGGGGTATGTTCTTCCTGGTTGGAATGATAACTTAAAAATCCATGTCCACATGCTGGAGATCAAAAAAGAAATCTTAAAATTCATCATGGACTTAATGAGGTTAAACTGACATATGAATACATTCTGATAAGGAATGTAACTAGGAATTCTTTCAACCCAAACATGGAGAAACAGATAGAAAATGATGTGCCCGTGCTTACAGGGCCCTTAGGCAGGAAACAACTGCTAACCACATGAACACAGAGAAGGGACAAACCCAGACAAACACAAAGCCAGCATCCAGAGCAAAGGATGCCCAAGGTAGCAGTGTCCCTTCACGATGTAGCTAACACAGCAAAGCTGGCACAGCTCATTCTGCAGCAAAGATGCTGACCGCCCTGATTCTAGAAAACTAGCAAAGCTCTGACACAGCTGCCATTAAGCCCAGCATTTACCAGGAATGGCAGGGGAATTGTGACCCTAAAGTTAAACCAGACATGCTATTCGTTTTTCCTTTTTTTTTTAAACTGAAAGTCTGATCTCTCCCTTTGTTTGACTCTGCACAGCTGATGTGGACAATAACATCTAGAATGAATGATACAAACAGTTGTAGTTAAATTGTTTTTAAAGTCTGTTTCAGGATACAGACTTCTCTGCTGACTTCCTGTTTGCATTCATGTTGCCATCATTTCTTGCAACTTCTCCTCTCTGGCACCTTCAAGCCTGGGGCAGGGGGTGTGTCACAATAACCTCCACTGTTGTTGCTCCAGAGTGTCGCTCTGTCCTTGAGGGTATCCTTCAACTTGCCCTCAGATTTGTAAATAGACATCTTACTGAAGTGTCCTCAATTACCCCATCCAGGCGTGTCACCTGTCCCCTTCTAGGACCCTGACTGATACAGCTTCCTTTTCTTCTTATTATGATAATGTAATAGAATTTAAAAAGAGGAATGATAAAATAATTTTCATGTGTTTAAAACTCACTTTCATTAGGAACTTCAATATGTGGATTTACTCAATAAAGATGATGATAAAATAAATAAGCTACAAGGATATATTGTACAGCACAGGGGATATAGCCAATATTTTACAATAACTATAAATGGAGTATAACCTTTAAAAATTGTGAATCACTGTGTGGTACACCTAAAACTTATATACTATTGTACATCCACTATATCGCAATATTTTTTTTTAAAAGATGACAATAATCATTATGAGGAATGCCTATTGGATTGTAGCTTAGTTATTCTGCTTAAACTACTGCATATAAAAGAACATACTTGGTAATTATAGGAAGCATTCTTTCACAGTAAAAGTGAGTTCCAGAAATGTGAGGCAGATAATTTGTCAGGAAAATATAACTATAACAATAACGATAACTATAAATATAAATATTGAATTCAAGAATGAGAGATAGAAATCCTAAGTTCTTCAATAACTCCTCTGGAAAGTGGATGTGTAGGGAGGTACTGCAGTTATCTAAAGGTATACCTATGTTCAAACAAAGTCTTTTTGGTTTAGTTAATAGTAATGGACCCACGTTGGTGTCTTAGGTTTGCAAATGTACCATGGTAACATGAAATGAGAATGTTACTGTTAATGTTAATAGGACAGGATAATGTTAATTAGGGGAAACTAAAACTTGGTGAGAGTATCCAGGAGGACTCTTGACACTGTCTTTGCAATTTTTCTGTAGATCTAAAATTATTTCATATTTTAAAACTTTACTTATATTTAAAACAACTAATCCTATGGAAACACAAAACTTTCTATTTTAACAATTTTTATTATAAAAAATAAGAAAATTCTCATTTGACCTATACTCACACACTAATGTCTAAGAAAGCAGAGCTTTCTGAACAAGATTTAATTTTCAGAAAGGTCATTCTTAAAAGCATGCTTCTTATAAACCGTCACCAATCTTTTTTCCCTGCATTATTTTAAGGATACATTTTAGGTTTCATACCATAAAAATGCATTACTCTTCTAAGAAAGTAATGATGTTATATTTTATGATAAAATGTGTTCCAATTTTAGTTTTAAAAAAAGAATCTGCTCCGCTGGATGAAAGAGTGTCCAAGGCGGGACACACTCCCACCTGCTCTTTCAGCCAACGCGGGAAGGTCATCGCCTGTTGCCATCAAGTCCCTTCTCGGGTGTGGAGTTCTCAGTTTCCACTCCAGAGGCACAGCTGCAGGGAGCAGACTGCTCCCAACACTAAAGGGAACCCAATCTCCCTTTGCTCCCCCAAGCCTCAGTCCCAGAGTCTTCTCCTTAGGCCACTGATGAAAGCCTGAAACCCCCTTTTAGGAGCACAGTAAGCACAGTATCCTCAGCTTTGCCACATAGCTGGCATTTTGGTTATTCCCTTTGGTTGTTCCCATTGTCCCCACTCCCAACACACACAGCTTTCCTCACAACTCCATGCTCTATGTTGTAATAGAGACACACTTAGGGCAGAGCTCCCAACAGGGGGCAGCCTGGGGTACAGACACATGGAGAGTCATCCCCTCAGCCCATGGAGAAGCTGGATGGAGGTCTGGGGGGTCTGCAGCCCCCAGGTCTGGGGCCAGCCTCTAGCATCATTATCCCATTCATCCCAGGTGATCATACAAATACTGTCTTTTTTCTATATATACCATAACTCAGCTGGGACAAAGTGAGAGAGTGGCATGGACTTATATACACTACCAAATGTAAAATAGATAGCTAGTGGGAAGAAGTTGCATAGCACAGGGAGATTAGCTCTGTGCTTTGTGACCACCTAGTGGGGTGGGATAGGGAGGGAGGGAGGGAGACGCAAGAGGGAGGAGATATGGAGATATATGTATATGTATAGCTGATTCACTTTGTTATACAGCAGAAACTAACACACCATTGTAAAGCAATTATACTCCAATAAATATTTTATATATATATATATATATATATATATATATAAAATATAAAATATAAAAAAAATGTTGAGGGTTCCACCTAAGATGGATCATATCAGGGTCCACTGAGGTTGAGGGGCTCCCTGTTTGCACACCGACTCCTCTCCAGACATCCAGGTTGCTCCTGCAGCTAGGTGTAGCTCACTTCTGCAGCTAACTCTGTGTGCTCTAGGGATCCACTGGAAGCCACTGCTCTCTCTCTCTCTCTCTGCTTTGGAGTCACAAGAACAACTCCAATCCCAACACCTCTGCTTATCAGTTGTGTGGTCTGAGCCTCCATTTCCTCAGCTGGAAGGACAGAAATTACAACCATTTTCAAATTGCACGTTGAATGAGCAAGGGAGGTGAATGTAGCCCTCACAGCATCAGTACTCGTAGATCTTCCCTAGAGGCGCAATCTCTCCCCCAACTCCCTCTCTACTCCTTCCTCTCTTCCTGGCAGCTTTCATCTCTTTTACTCAACTGTGTTTTTCACTTTTGGTGGAATCGGATATTTTTAGCAACTTTTAGCCAATGAGAATGCTGGCCAATGAGCTGACCACCCTATGGCATCTTTACTCTCCACATTTTAGGTTTTTCTTTCGATCATCTGGCCATTTCTCATATAGCCCACATGATACTGAGTTGAATGGTTAACTAATAGTTCCCCCATTACCTCATATTCCATGAGGTCTTAATAGACAGCTCAATCAAAAATGGGGCAGGAATTCTATGGTTTAATAAATTTGGTAAATGCTGCATTAATTCAAGAGAAAAAGATTTCTTTCTTGTAGAATTTCTCAGTACTTTACAAGGCTAAAATGCACTGTGAGTCACTGATGGGGCCATAGTTCCACAGAAAACAGCTTTTAAAACACTGAATTAAGTATTGCTGTTGCATTTCTTTATAAAGATATATACACCCAGAATTATCGAAATCAATAATATGTATATACCAATGTTCACAGCAGCATTATTCATAATAAACAAAAGGTGGAAGAAACCCAAGTATCCATTGACAGATGAATGGATAAACAAAGTGTGGTATGTCCGGAATATGAGTATAATGGAATATAAGTACAACAGAATATTATTTATTCTTAAAAGAAATGAAATTTTGACACATGCTGTACCATGGATGATTCTTGAAAACATTATGCTGAGTGAAATAAGCTGGTTACAAAAGGATAAATATTATATGACTCCACTTACATGAGATACCTGGAATACTTAAATTCATCGAGACAGAAAGTGGAATGGTGGTTGCCAGGTAGGTGCTGGGGGGAAGGGGGATAGGGAATTATTGTTTAAAGGGTACAGAGTTTCAGTTTGGGAAAATGAAAAGAATTCTGGAAGTGTGTGGTCCTGATGGTTGCAAAACAATGTGAAATGTACTTAGTGTCAATGAATTGTACACTTTAAAATGGTTGAATCAGTAAATTGTATACTATGTTTATTTTGGAACAATAATAATATACAATAAACAAATATTACTGCTATTGTATATTGATGTTTCAGGGACTTGCACAAGAAAAGTTATGGTATATAACTGATTATAACTCATATAATCAAAAGTCATATTTCAAAAAGGAAAGTGAAAGATGACTCCTTCCTTCATCACAGAATACCCAAAAAAGCGCAACCAGTTGAGCAAACAAGGATGCAGGACAGAATGCTTAGGGCACTGAGTAAAAGCTCAGACATCCTGCGTGCATTCCACTGTCCGTTAGCAGTGGTCATTATTGCTTTTCAGGAGATAATCTCAGCTGTCTAATTTCTGCATGCATAATCGACTGCACTTTTCTGCATCTTCTGGAAGTTACATGTGGTCTTGTGATTTGCAACAAAGTCATGTGTCACTTTCCTATGGAAGCTTTAAGAACTGGTGTATAACACACCACATTTTCTTTCTTCTGCCTAAACAATTGTGGAAGCATAGTGCTGGAGCCTTTCCCAGCCAGAATGTCCCAGTGAAAGTAATAGGCACAGAGGCCCCAGCTGAACTGCAGTGGGTATGTGGTGTGAACAAGATATAAACCTTTGCAGTTTCTGTCTCAGATCTTGGAGTTATCCGTTATTGAAACGTAACCTAGCCTAGCCTGACTGATAATATTGCTAAAGCTGGATCTGCTACCCAGCATTTGGATAACATGAAGCAAAACCCTCAGTAGAAGATGACCGTCAAAGAAGAGATTAGGCTTTTGGCCTTGGAGATACAAAGTTTGAAACTCTCTGTAATTATTCATAAGAGCCATGAAGGAAGACACAACCAATCAGATGCTGAACAGCTTCAGGCAAGAGTGGCATGAACAGAGAGGGCCACCAGAGCAGTACCCATGGACAAGAGGAGTTTAGACTGGACTAGAAAATATACTAGTTCCTCAATCATACTAGTTATGGTTAACCCAGGAATTCCTGTTCCCAAAGTAAGACCAGAGACAAAGAGAGACATGTGGGTCACGGGAATATTTCTTTTTGCTCTTCCTCTTCTACCCTACACATCAAAATCATAGCCCAGATGCTTCCAAAGTGAGCCTATACATAAGGTTGACCATCCCTCCACTTCATATTCAACCTGGAGTCCTTTTATGACCTCCCCAAAATGCTTAGGAATATTCCTGTAAGCCATCCAGTAAGGCTGAGTGTTTCTACATATGACTAATGATGGTGGTGATGGTGATGAACCTTAAGTGACCTTAAACTGTGAATACCTGTTATTAAGTATTGTCTCTTGCCCAGCATATGGAGGGATCTAGTAAATGTAATCTATGAATTGCAGAAAGTACTTTAATCAAAGACCTGAGGTTGGATGTAGAACAGAATTATCTTTTTGTCCTCAGGGGCTCGTTAATGCAGCCTGCTGACATTGGTAGCTCTGGCTGGAAAGTAGCAAATGATATAACTATTTATATCCATTAATCAACAGACGTAGGAAACATGAAATACTATGTTGAATCATACAGAATTGTCAACATTCATCCTTTCTGACCTATATAAATGCCACTTTTTACAGTTCAACCTAACAATTGATCAAAATGACTCACCCAGTGGATTTGGAAACCATACCTCATAGCTTTTGCTCTAACCAGTTCCTGTCAACAGCCAATACTCAGTAGAGGTTTCTAGGGACTGTGCTGAGCGGAGGGTATTGGGGTGAGTGTGTGAACCCATGCCCCCACCTCCAACATCCATGTGCATCCTGTGGGTTTTGGCTGAAGTTTCCCCATCACCTCCAGCCACTTATCTGGCAGCTGGAAATGAAAAGTAGCTCCTCCTCCAAGAAAGACTGCAGACCCTACAACTGGAGGCATACGAATATGTATAATAAAGAAGAAATACACTGCTTAGCTACAATAAAAATGAGCAGAAAGCGAGGAATTGGTAAAAAAGCAGACTGTTCGATTCACAGCTAACACTACAGGGAGTGGACAGACTGCTGTACAGACAGTGACTCAGTCAATCCTCTTGTAGCCCCACCAAGTGGATACCACTCTTACCATCATCCTTGTTTTACAAATGAAGAAACTGAGGCACAGAGAGATTAAACAGTAGTGAAGCGAGGAACTGGGATCTGAGCAGAGACAGCCTAGCTCTAAGACACAAATGCCTCACTTCAGGGCTATAAAGAAGATCATTTCCAATTCCTACAAGTGGAATATCCATCTTTCCCAAGAAAAATAAATAAAATCTAAATCAAAGAAACATTTTTCAATTACTAAAAATATCACCTGGCCATCTTATTTACTCCCTGTGAAAGAAGAGCAGGTAGTTAATTCCCAGGGTAGTCTGAATATATTTAATCATTCTAATGTACCTCTTTGACAGTCTCAAAATATATTAAATTCAAACATCTGTGAAAAAAACCCTGTAGCCACTTTGTAATCTGCTTTCTCGCCATAATTAACAGTAGTTTCCCCTCCTCCTGATTCTTTTCCCACATGGATTTAGTAACAGTGTTTGACCCCCATTACTATGTCTTATTTTCCAGGCAATCCGTCACATGCATTATCATCCCATCACAGGAGAAAGGCAGTAGGTCTTTCTAGTAGTTAATCTTGCAAAGAGGGCAATTGGTTTATGATCTGGTACAAAATTGCTGAGCTCATTCTTACGACCAGTCAAATGATGACAAAGTATTTTCCCCTCTGCATTTTAAAAGGGAATTGTTTTCTGCTTTCTCCAACCTCATCTCCCTCTCCATCTCCATGGGAAATTGCCTTCAGCCGCAGTCATATATTTCCTGACTCTTGAAACCACAGGGTTTCCTGAGGCTCCCTCCCTCTTTTCTGAGTCCCATTCTCCTCCTCCTTTCAGGCCTGCCTTGGGAGCTATTTCAGCCCAGAGTCATATATTTGAATTCATATTTTGAATACAGCAATTACTAGTTAATTTTCCTGCAATATCTCTTCTGGTGTTGCCAGTACACTTAAAGTCTTGTGCTGGGGTGTGGGGGTGGCCAAGATGGTAGAGTGGGAAGACACTGAGCTCACCTCCTCCCATGAGTACACCAAAATTACAACAATTTACAGAGCAACTATCTATGAGAATGACCTGAAGACTACAAGAAAAGATTCTCCACAACCAAAAATATGAAGAAGGATCCATAATGAGGTAAGTAGGAGGGGCAGAGACATGGTAAAATTCCCTGGGTTGGTGACCCACAAATAGGAAGATAACTCAATTGCCAAGGTTCTCCCCAAGGAGCAAGGGGTTTGAGCCCCACCAGGGTTCCTACACCAGGAAGAAGATCCCCCAAAATGTCTGGCTTTGAAAGCCAGCAAGGCTATGCGTACAAGAGAGCCAGAGGGCTGGAGGAATCAGATTCCACTCTTAAAGGACACATGCAAAATCTTACATGTTCTGAGTCCCAATGCAGAGGCAGCAATTTGAAAGGAACCTGGATGAGATCCCCTTGCTGATCTTGGAGAGCCTCCTGGAGAGGTAAGAGACAACTGAGACTCACCCTGGGGACATAGATGCTGGTGGCAGCCACCTTAGGGAGCACATTGTACCATGAGGACATGATGCTGGCAAGTGTTATTTTGGAGTCCTCCCTCTAGTGTGTTACTCCAGGGGCTTACCTGCACACCAATAGGCCAGCAGCAACCTCACAAGGGAGGACCTGGCAGCTAACCAGGTCAGGGGCCAGCCCGATATACCAGCATGCTCACAATAGTCAGCCCCACCACAAAAGGGACCACACAGCCCACATAGTGGGTGCCCCTGGAGCATATAGCTCTGATTACCAGAGGGGAGTGTGCTCCTGTGTCCCATAGCATGTCTCCTACATATGACTACTTCTCCAAGATCACGAGACTTAACCAACCTATCTAATATATAGAAATAAATTCAGCAAGTAGGCAAAATGAGGAAACAGAGAAATATGTTTTAAATGAAGCAATGAAACAAAACCCAGAAGAAGAACTAAACAAAGTAAAGACAGGTAAGCTACTGAATAAAGAGTTCAAGGTAATGATCATAAAGCTACTCAAGGAAGTTGGTAGAAGAACAGATGAACACATTCAGAAGATTAACAGTGAGTGAGAAAATATAAAGAAGAACCAAACAGATCTGAAGAACACGGTAAAAAATATAATAATAAAAAATACACTAGAAGTAATCAACAGTAGATTAGATGATACAGAGGAATGGATCTGTGAACTGGAAGACAAAGTACCAAAAATCTCTCAAGCTGAACAGAAAAAAGAAAAAATAATTTTTAAAAATGAGGATAGTTTAAGAGACTTCTGGGATAATATCAAGCCTACTAATATTCACATTATAGGGGCTCTAGGAGGGACAGAGGACTTACTTGAAGGCATAATAACTGAAAACTTCCTTAACCTGGGAAAGGAAACAGATATCCAGGTCCAAGAAGAATAGAAAGTCCGAAACAGGGTGAACCCAAAGAGGTCCACACCAAAACACATTATACTTAAAATGGCAAAAATTAAAGACAAAGAGAATCTTTAAAAACATCAAGAGAAAAGCAACTAGTTGCATACTAGAAAACTCTCATCAGACCAACAGCTGACTTTTCAGCAGAAACTTTGCAGGTAAGAAGGAAGTGGCACCGTATATGCAAAGTGATGAAAAGTAGAAAACCTACAACCAAGTATACTCTACCAGGCAAGATTGTCATTCAGATTAGAAGGAACTAGCAAAAGAATAAACAAAATCTAAATGTAGTAGAAGGAAAGAAATCATAAATATCAGGGCAGAAATAAACGAAATAGAGACCAAGAAAAGGAAAATATCAATGAAACTAAGAGCTGGTTCTCTGAAAAGATAAGCAAAATTGACCTAACTAAATAAACTAAGAAAGAAAGAGAAGGTTAAAACCGACACAATTGAAATACAAGGGATCATAAGAGTTTACTAAGAATAATTATATGGCAATAAAATAGACCACCTAGTAGAAATGGATAAATTTCTAAAAATGTACAATCTCCCATGACTGAATCAAGAAGAAATAGAAGATATGTACAGACCAGTAATAAAGTTGAATCAGTAATTTAAAAAACTCCCAACAAACAAAAGCCCAGGACAAGATGGCTTTCTAGGTGAATTCTACTGAACATTTAAAGAAAAGTTCACACCAATCCTCACACCAGCCTCCCAGGGCTGATCAGGTAGGCTGGGGGAGTGTAGACCAGCCAGGTTCTAGGAAACAGTTCTCCCTAACTGCTCTGAAATAGAAAGTGATCTAATCACTTATACAGGCCCTGGGGGAGGTGGAGAGGGCTGATCACAGTCTGGAGCTGGGGCCCTCTAGGGGTCAGAGCAAGGCCAGGCCACACCCCTTTCTGTGCACAAGAGCACATGGGGCAGAGTGGTGGGGCCTCTTCCCTGGGTAAAACCCATTCTCCTGACTTAAAGTTTTCTTCTGCTTCAGAGAAACCTGGTCCTACCCTCAAAGTCCCAGGGAATCTCCCTCCTCTGAGGCTCCCTTTCTCCTTGTGTGTGGTCCCTGTGGGCAGGCAGGGGTGAAGGGTGAAGGGTGTCCCAAAAGGTATTAATTGAAAGAGATGGATTCTAATCCTAGCAACCCTGGAAAATTTCACTGGACCTGGCAGGGTCTTATAATTTCATGGATTCTGTGGACCCAGCATGTCCCTGTGTAATTTAAGTGCTCCTTGAAGAGGGTGACCCTGTACTGGGGGTGACACAGACACCATGGCTCCATCTCTCATGTGGTCCTGTCATCTTGGGGAGGGTCTCCTATCTGCCAAGTCACCTTCAGAGTGGGCCTCTGTGGAGGGTGCATGTCCTTCTTTCAGCTCCATTAACCAACTTTTATTTCATTAAACCACACCTTGCTCTCCTAATATCTCTCAGGCAGATCCAGGCTCAGAGCCTCCTAGTTCATCCTCTAGGACTCAGCCATGAGAGCCTGGTCTCCAGTTCCTTCACTGCTGTGGGAACAATGTAATCTAAGGCCAGTTGGAGAGTCCTAGAGGGTGCCAGGGATCAAGAGAGCCATGGGACATGAAGTGGGCACTGGGGGCAAGGGCTCCTCCCAGGGGAAGTCAGACCCCTTTCAGGGCAGCGGGAGCCAACTCTGCACCTGCAAGTGGTTGGTCTTTTAAAAAGATCCAAAATGGGCAGAAGAAATGATAATATTCTTCCTAATACGAAGTCAGGCCTTAAAAGAGTGAAATAGAATTGAGACTATTGCCCCATAAACAGGTCCAGAATATGTTAGTGAGTGAAATGGTAAGATGCTTGTATATAGAGAATTCTGAAAACATTCTGGGAGGATGGCCCCTCCCCAGTCCCCACAGGGTAAAGAATTTGAAGAAGCAGGAGGGAGAAGACTTTGGCCTCTCCCCTCCCTTCCCCTCCCCTCTCCTCTCTTCTTCTGTTCTTTTATTTTTTCCTTTTTTTATCTTTTATCTATCTATCTTATCAATCTGACATTGTTATTATCAGCATAAATAATTTGTAACCCTTGACAGTTTACTTGTAGCCAGGTTGGAATTTGGACCCCACATCACACACTGTCCCCTGTGGTCTGTCCTCACTGTCCCCTACATGTGAGCTGCTCCTTCCTGTTTCCACTGCTCCCCAGACAGAGGCCCCACATCCACTGAGCAGCCTCAGCCTCCAGCTCGTGAGCACTCAGCACCCAGAGCTCACATCACCCCAGGGTCTTCTCTGCTTGGGCAGCTCCTGGGGTCCCTTCCTGTGAAGAGCGGTGCAGGCCTTTCTGCTGCAGTGTCACCTTTGAGCTGTCCGCGCCCCCATGCACCAGTGTATACCTATGTGAGAGTGTATGTGTGTGTGTGTGTGACAGTGCATGTGTGATGTGAGTGTAACAGTGTGTGTGTGAGTGTATGGTGTATGTGTAACCGTGTGGATGTGTGTGTGTGATCGCGTGTGTGCATGTACGGTGAGGGTGTGTTCATGTACGTGTTCACATGTGGGTACATGTGTGTCCTTTGTTTTCTGCTGGGCCGTTAAGTCCATGGAGGGCAGGGCTACATCCTTTTCCTCCTATCCCCCTTCCCCTTCTGCCCTCCACTCAGGGTGTGACTCGGTCACCTCATGGAGAAGTGTGGCCTCCAGGATGAGACAGCTGCCTGGGGTCCTGACTCACCATTTGTCCCTGTGCCATCTTGAGCAGTTAGTCACTGCCTCTTGTTTCCTTTTCCCCATCTTGAAAGAGGGTGATGACAGTCATCCCCCAGCACACTTGTGAGGATTGAGCCAGACGATGCTGTAGGATGCCTACAACAGTGCTGGGCAGATGGAAGAGTCCCCGCAAAGGGTAGAGGTCATTGCCAGGAACACTATTAGTAATCACAAAGTCTTGTTAGACTGAACTGGATAAATATATAAAAATCTGTATCTACAGCGTTCCTCCCTGGGGAATGACTATCCATGAAGTCATTGCTATCCCCAGGGTAGGGATAACTAAGGGCAGGTGAGAGGGGCCTGAGTCCCTGGACAAAGGGGTTTCTCTACAGGCTACACACCAAGGTGTAGGGAACATTTTGCCTTGTTATGGAGGATGATATACAGATGGAGGGTAGGAGTGGACTGTGGACTAGAAAGACCCCTGCACACAGGTACAGGCCAGGTGTTCTCCCAGAAGCCTGGGTGATGCTCTCAATCTGTGCTGAGTACCCAGGTATTGGGAGATGTGCCCATTTTACAGGTGCAGTAAAATATACAAGAATCTTAAAAATCTTGTCTTTTAATGTACTTTGACATAATTCCAGCTATAAGAATATATTCCAAGTACATAATCAGTGTTTGGACTAAATATACTGCACAAGAATACTTATTACAGAATTACTTGTAATAGAAGAAACCTAGAAAGACCACTTAAAGTCCAATCACAAAGGAAAAATTCAACAAATTAAGAGATAGATTCAGGATGATGATATTTGAGTATGGTGAGCAGCAAGATTTGGGGAGAGGACATATGATTAGATGTAGCTTATTGTCAATGAAGTTTTGCTATAGCAGGTGGATTAAAGGATGCTTATTACACTACTAAAAATACATACATATGTACATGAAACATACCTGCCATGCATGGGCCAATGATGAATTTACACCATGAAATAAGGAATGTAATTTAGCCACTTCAGAGGAATGGACACCCAAAAAAAGATAGATAGATAGATAGGTAGATAAGTGATAGATAAATACAGATGATAAATGTAGATATACTCATACACACATACATATATATGTGTATGTATTTAGACATGTGAATTTTATTACATAACATTTAAAAATAAAAATTTAAAAATATTCTTTCCAATAGTATTCACAAAACATGAAATACTTAGAGATAAATTTAGCAAAAGGTGTATAGGATCTCTATAGTGAAAACTATAAAACAATACTGAGAGATATAACAGAAAACCTAAATAAATGTACAGTGTTTAAAAATTAGATGACAACATGTTATAATGTCAGTTCTCTCCAAATTTATCTGTAGATGCAATGCAAACCCAAGCCAAACTCCAGCACTTTTTTAAAAATAAAAACTGACAAGCTGATCCTAAAATACATATGAAAATTCAAAGTACCTAAAATAACCAACACAATCTTGATAAAGAACAAATGTGGAGAAATTACACTAACTGACTTGAAATTTAATAAAGCTACAGTCATCAAGTCAGTACGGTGCTGGTTAAAGAATAGGCAAAAATAGATCAATGGAACCAAACAGAGTTTCCAGGAATAAACCAAACATATATGATCCAATAATTTTTCGACAGAGATACCAAAGCAATTCAAAGGTAGACTTTTTTTTCAAAAAATGATGTGGAAACAAGTGAATATGGGGAAAAAAAAGTATCTCAATTCCCACTTCACACCCTACACAAAAATTATTCCGGGAGAGATCTAAGCCTAATCATAAAAACTAAAACTGTAAAACTCTAGAAGAAAACCAAAGAGAATAACTTCATGACTTTGGGGGCGGACATAAATTTGTTAGAGAATCCACAGAAAGTAATAACCATTAAAATCATTATTTTGGTAAATTGGAATTCACTAATATTAAAACTTCTGCTCATCATATATATGTTATTAAGAAACTAAATAGACAAGCCACAGACTGATAGAAGATATTCATATATGTTTTTAAGGGATTTCTGTCAAGAAATATTTTTTAAAACTGCTACAATTTAATAATAAAAATGTAAACAACTTAATTTAAAAATGGGAAAAAATCAAAATACCAATGACATTTTTCACAGAACTAAAACAAAAAATCCTAAAATTTGCACGAAAGCAAAAAGACGTTGAATAGTAAAAGCAATCTTGAGAAAGAAGAACAAAGCTGGAGGTAGCACATTTGCTGATTTCAAACTATACTACAAAGTTACAATAATCAAAACAGCATGGCACTGGTACTGGTGCTCATTTAACTTTTTTGGTGTTCCTGTGTCAAAATCTGCACTCAGATTATAAGCTTCCTGAAGCAAGGACTGGGGTCTACATCCCATTGCACATCCTGAGCATCTAGTCTTCTACCTTAGCCATAGTGGTGGGCCATGGGGCTGCTCATTTTGGGGTTCATTCCCCATCTTTGGCTCCTCTCTCCCAGTCTTCATAATAGAATACTAACACTGTCCCTTCCCCTCTCCCCCCACATCAATTCAGTCAGCAAAGCTCCCCCACTCTGCTATGAAATGAATGTAAAATCCTCACCTCCACGACCACCACCGGGGTCCAGCCACCCTCATCTCTGTGCTTGGGTTGATGTAACAGTCCCCCTGTTGGGATCCTTACTCCCTGCTTGCATCCCTGTAGAAGATTCTCCACAGAGCAGTCAGATTGGTCCTTCTTGTTTGTGTGTTTTTAATAGCTTTAAGAGAATGTAACTTAGGTATCATACAACTCACCCACTTAAAGTACACAATTCCATGGTTTTTAATGTATTCACAGAGTTGTGCAACTACCACCACAGGCAATTTTGGAACCTTTTCATTACCCCCAAAAGAAAACTCCCAACCCCTTTATCCCATAACCCAAGCCCCTGGCAATCACTAATCTGCTTTCTATCTCTGGATTTGCCTGTCTTGGAACTTTTCTATAAATGGAATCACACAGTACGTGGTCTTTTGTATCTGGCTTCTTTCATTTAGCAAAATGTCTTCAAGGGTCATTCGTGTTGAAGCATTTAAGCATCCCTCATTACTTTTTATTGTCAATTAATATTCCATTATATGGATATACCACATTTTATTTATCCATTCATCAGTTGATGGCCATGTGGGCTGTTTCCACAAATAACCTTGACTACAGTGAATAATGCTGCTATGAACATTTGTGTACAGGTTTCTATGTGGGCACATGTTTTCATTTCTCCTGAATATATACTAAAGAGTGTAATTGTTGGATCATTTGGTAATCCTATGTTTAACATTTTAAGGAATTTTCAGGCTGTTTTCTAAAGAAGCTGAATCACTTCACATTCTCAACAGCAATCTATGAGAGTTCCAATTTCTCCACATCATTGACCACACTTGTTATTACCTCTTTTTTTCATTACAACCATCCTAGTGGGTGTGAAGTGGTAGCTCATTTTGGTTTTGATTTGTATTTCCCTAATGGCTAATGATGTTGAACATCTTTTCATGCTCAATATCATGAGCTATTAGGGAAGTGCAATTTATATTAGTCATTTGTAGATCTTCTTTTTAGAAATGTCTATTTGAATCCTCTGCACATTTTTTAAAATTAATTTTTATTGGAATATAGCTGATTTACAATGTTGTGTTAGTTTCTGCTGTACAGCAAAGTGAATCAGTTATACATATACATATATCCACTATTTTTTAGATTCATTTCCCATATAGGTCATTACATTGAGTAGAGTTCCCTGTGCTATACAGTAGGTCCTTATTAATTATCTATTTTATATATAGTAGTGTGCATATGTCAATCCCAGTCTCCCACTTTATCCCTCTCTCCCCTTTCCCCTTGGTAACCGTAAGTTTGTTTTCTACATCTGTGACTCTATTTCTGTTTTGTAAGTTTTAACTGGGTGATTTACCTTTTTATTATTGACTTGTAAGAGTTCTTTATATAACCTGGATACAAGTCCCTTATTGGATACATGATTTGCAAGCATCTTAACCCATTCTGTCTTTCCACAATCCTCCTAAACATGCCTTGTCCCTCCTCTGACATCCTTTCTCATAGAGAAGGCTGTTAGGAGAACTTAGGTTCAATGAGCACCTATTTGTTGTGCTCCCTCCCATTACCAATCTGCCCCCATCTCTTACTACTCAGCCCATTCACTCTGCCCCAACCACGTGGGGTCCTGGACAGTCCTCCTGCCTCTGGGCCTTTGCACCTACTATTCTCAGGGGAGACTTCCCTGCACACCCCATTTAATTGGCAACCACCTCTACCCTGGAGCACCTCATCCACATCTTTGCTTGTTTTTCTCTGTAGAGCTCATATCTGACATACTACATTACACTTACTTATTTGTTCATTTCCTGTCTCCCCTAACTAGGCTGTAACTCCATAAAGTGGAGTTTTATCTGTTTTGTTCACCGCTCCATCCTCATCACCTATAACAGGCAGGAAGGATTTGAAGGAATAATTATGCTCCTGAAAACCCACAAGGAAATCAAAGTTTCAACATTCAACACATTTTAAATTCAATCAAGGAGCAAATTTCCTAAAGTAAATATGTATGTTTTATTACATATCCTTAGAAAAAGAGGCTCTTCCAGACCTATCCATTATATATATATGTGTGTGTGTATATTTTGCTTTATTTTCCACACAGGGCAATTGAACCACCCAAAGGGGGCAATTATTACAACCACACAAAGTGAAGCAAGAAATAAATGAACCTATAAGACAGAAAAGGAATCAATTCTTCCTTAGGCTATTGAAGGGAATGGTGGTATTATGTTCTCAGCCAATCCAGAAAACCAATTATGAAAGTAGACATAAACGGTTTTCAGCCTTGTGGCTCAGAAGCACCTCTGTGTGTTTCTTCAATAAACTGATGTGGTGTTTTTCTTTCCATGATTTGGAAACCAAACCAATGAAGCAATTTTATCCTCTCAATTTACATATGTTGCTTTCTGCCATCATTTATAGTGAACTCAGCAACTGGATTAATTCTGTAATTTTATGGTAGATGGACAGCTGCAATCTTTTGACTAGGACACAAGCCTTTTCCTTTTGCTGTGTATAAATACACAGCATCCTGCTTGAGAACCCGTATCGCCTCTCGACATTCCTTGATCCATCTCTATTTTACTCACCCAGATTCTCTCTTTCCAGCTCTACAATAAAACCTCACACGACTGCCTCCACCGCCACTCTACCAAGGGCACTGGGAGAAATCCTTCAACTCACCAGCTCCACTGTGATCTCCTGGTCCAAGATGTTATCATTTCTTGCTGGATTATTGCAATAGCCTCCTAACTGGTCTCCCTGATTTCCGCTTGTTCTGAGCACCAGTGAACAAGCAACTCACCCCACAAAAGAGTCAGAGTGATCCTCCTAAAGCCCAAGTCACTTCAAGTCACCCCTCTGCCCCAAACTCTTCCCATTTCACTCAGATAAAAAGTCTTCACCCTTATAGCAGCCTCACCCACCCACCCACTCACATCCAGCCTCTCTGGTCTTGCTGCCCCAGGGATGTGCCAGGCACACACTCACCTCAGGGTCACTGCCCTTGAGGTACTGTTGTCTTAAACATTGTTCTTCTAGAAATTTGTCTGACTCATTTCCACATCTCCTTAAGGTCTTCATTCAAGCTATACCTTTTCCAGTGAGGCCTTCTCTGATGATCATATTTAAAATTGCAATATCTCCCCTGACCCCCACACCCCTAACTAATTCAGTACATATTCTACTTATGTAGTTAATAGCCTGTGTCCTTCTCCCCACTGCCTTGTAAGGTAAGTGAGGGCAGGACTTTTTATCTCTTTGTTCACTACTGTTTCCCAGTACCCGACATACAGTAGACACTCAACATTTGTTGAATGAATGAATTACATGAGTGAATGCGTGTTGGCTGCCTACATGGGTTACAGCTGTAACAGCTCCTGAATAGCTTTTCCAGCATATGGAAGAGGACTTGTTCTCATTTCTCTTGGGTATATACCTGGGAGTGGAATTGTTGGATCATATGGTAATTCAATGTTTAACATTTTGAAGAACTTCTGGACTGCTTTCCAAAGCAGCTGCACCATTATATATTCCCATCAGCCGTCTGTGAGGGTCCAAATTTATCCACATCCTTGCGAATATTTATTACCATCTGTCATTTTGATTACAGCCATCCCAGTGGGTATGAAGTCGTATCTCATTGTGGTTTTGATCTGCATTTCCCTATGGACAGACATCTGCTAGGCAGACACCAAAGGGACACGGAACATAATCAGAAGAGCCTCTAGGAGCCTAGGCTTACCTCCAACTGACCCTCAACCAGAGGGAACTATGAGGCAAAGATGACCATGAAGGGGTCAGACTATAGCCTCTGGTTCTCTGCTTGGCATCATCAGAAAACACCAATGGGAGATAAAGGAGACCCAGCTGGGGTGACAGGCCCACATCCTGGTTATTTCAGCCTTCACCTTTGGCAGATGAGTGGGCTGAACATACAGGTTTATTTAAAGGTCTTCCAGGAAACAACTCCTATTTGAATGGTGGGAATGGTGAAAGTTTTCTTGAAAATACCCATCTTACAAATATTTTCAAAATCTCTAAGTCTAAAAAGTCCAGTTTGTCATTTGTATTTTGGGTTCACCAATATTGTCATATTTTAGAGGTTTTCTTCAATGAGCATTGAGAAGCGCATACTAGGCTTCAAATTTAAGATGACAAGACACTGAAATTGAAATGGCTTGGGTTAATACCCCTATTAAGCCTTGCACTCACTTAACCATGGAAAAGAACAACCAGGATTGCCTACAGCCCCTGCTGATTAAAGGAAACTTTGCTTTCGCCTTCCTGGTTGAGAGTAGGCACTTATGTCCTTCTGCTCCATTGATGCTAGATCTCGGGGAAGGACCCTCCAGGCAAGATGGTAAACTACGGTCTCAGAGTGGAGCTTTCCAGCAAGGTTAGAAGGAGAGCTCCCTGAATGAGTATCTGCCATCATAACAGTTGACGGCAAACCCCTCCCGTCTGTCCCTCAGCCTACCCACTGCCCTCTGCGAGAGAACAGGAGCTGAGAAAGGGGAGTGAAGTGCAAGCATTACGGGTCTTACTGACACTAATCCTGAAGGTCAGTGCCACCTGCTAAGGTGTCATGAGCCAGACCAGGGTGACAACACTCCCCTATCCTGGTAACTGCCTGCCCATCTCTTCTTTTTCTAACCATTACACCCCACTGAACTTTTATTTCACTGTGCCTGGGTTGACATCTCTCCATAGTGAGCTTGGAAATTCTTCAGGGTTTTTGTATCATTCAGACGTCTTGTCATTCCCTGTTTTTTCTTTCAAGTGCCCTCCAGGCCCAGTGCCAGCTTCCCAGTGGGTGTCCTGCAGGTTCTTGTTGAATTAAACTCACCAGTGACATCCACCTCCCTCTGAACACTTCCTGCTCCTTCAGACACACCCATGACATGTCCTAGAAATGGGCAGCAATGTATAGAGCGTTAAAGAGCAGCATCTTTTCAAATGAAACCTATAAAACAGGTGGAAAGCTGAGGCAGTGGTTCTTTCTATTTTGGATGGGTTTCCATGTGGCTGTTTTCCAGACACTTCTAATCATCCCTCCACTCTCAGAGAACAACACAAGCTAAGCCCCCAACTTCTTGCCTTTAAAGAATCTGAGACTCACAGAAGCCACATTATTGGCTTAATCTCAAAAAACAAAAAAAACAACTTGGTTTTGAAGCTGACACAAGGTTTTAGCCTCCCCATTTCAGGCTTAGCTTCCTGGGCTACACTAAATTTTTTAAACAGCCCTATACTCCCTTTCAAAAGTCTAACCTGGTACCTAAGAACAAAAAATAACCAAACACTGCGATTCAAAATTGGGCAAAGGAGTTGAATAGACATTTCTCCAAAGAAGATATACTGAATGGCCAATTAACACATGAAAAGACACTGAACATTACTAATCATTAGTGAAATGAATGAGATATCACCTCACCCATTAGGATGGACTTGAGGATATGGGGAGGGGAAAGGGTGAGCTGTGACAAAGTGAGAGAGTGGCATGGACATATATACACTACCAAATGTAAGGTAGATAGCTAGTGGGAAGCAGCCGCATAGCACAGGGAGATCAGCTTGGTGCTCTGTGACCACCTAGAGGGGTGGGATAGGGAGGGTGGGAGGGAGGGAGATGCAAGAGGGAAGAGATATGGGAACGTATGTATATGTATAACTGATTCACTTTGTTATAAAGCAGAACTAACACACCATTGTAAAGCAATTATACTCCAATAAAGATGTTAGGGGCTTCCCTGGTGGCGCAGTGGTTGAAAGTTCGCCTGCTGATGCAGGGGACGCAGGTTTGTTCCCCGGTCCGGGAGGATCCCACGTGCCGCGGGGCGGCTGGGCCCGTGAGCCATGGCCGCTGGGCCTGAGTGTCTGGAGCCTGTGCTCCGCGGCAGGAGAGAAAAAAAAAAAAAAGGATGGTTATTATAAAAGAAAATCAGCTGATAGCAAGAGTTGGCAAGGACATGGAGAAATTGGAACACTTGTGCACCATTGGTGGGAATGTAAAATCGTATAGCCACTATGGAAAACAGAATGGCAGTTCTTCAAAAACTTGTAAATATAATTACCATGTGATCCAGTATGTGATCCAGGTATAGACACAAAAGAATTGAAAGCAATGTCTGAAAGAGATATTTGTACACCCATGTTCATAGCTGCATCAGTCACAATGGATAAAGTGTGGAAGCAACCCAAGTGTCTATCAACTGATGAATGGATAAGAAAAATGTGGTCTATATATACAATTGAATGTTATTCAGCCTTTAAAAAGAAGGAAATTCTGCTTTATGCTACAATGTGGATGAACCTTGAGGAAATTTTGCTAAGTGGAATAAGCCAGACACAAAAGGACAAAAACAGTATGATTCCACTGATATGAGGTGCCTAGAGTTGTCAATTCATAGAAAGTAGATCGGTGAGTGCCAGGGACTGGGGGAGGGGGGAACAGGGAGTTATTGTTTAATAGGAATAGAGTTTCCTATAGATAAGAGTTTTACAAGATGAAAAGAGTTATGCGGATGGATGATTGTGATGATTGCCCAACACTGGGACTGTATTTAATATCACTGAACTGTACACTTAAAAATGGTTAAGGGCTTCCCTGGTGGCGCAGTGGTTGAGAGTCCGCCTGCCGATGCAGGGGACACGGGTTCGTGCCCCGGTCTGGGAAGATCCCACATGCCGCGGAGCGGCTGGGTCTGTGCGCCATGGCCGCTGAGCCTGCGCGTCCGGAGCCTGTGCTCCGCAACGGGAGAGGCAACAAAAGTGAGAGGCCCGCGTACCACAAAAAAAAAAAAAAAAAGAAGAAAGAAAAAAAATGGTTAAGATGGTAGATTTTATACGTGTATTTTACCACAATTTTTTTAAAGTGCAGAAAAAGTCTAACTTGGCCTTCAAAGGCTGTCTCTTTCCTATTCACACTAGCATCCCTTCACCTTATGGTCTGCAGTCTGTTCACTAGACACACGGAGTAAATGCAATAAAAATGGTGAACACATAAAAGCTGCTGGAGAAGTGGTGGAGCAGGAGGTCTGCGTGAATTCACAAATTCTTCATGACAGGTAAGCACAGCACCTCCTGTGCCCATGACAATGAGCTGGCCCTCAATAGATCCAACAAAGCTGCTATCCTTATGATCTGCTTTTCTCCTCCAGGGTCCTTCAATTTTATTCTTCTTCTCTAGGGGATATTCTTTCCTTTATACCCTAGATTTTATTTCTTGTGGAATTAAACTGCACTTTGGTCCTCGAATTGACCACCTGCCAGGTCATAAACATTTAAACATTTTCAGCCAGATATAACATTGCTGAGAGCTTGTTTTAAGCACACAGTCACTCTGGGTCTGACAAGAGGCTGGTGGTGGTTTCCATGGAGCCAACTGTGCTGGTGGACTCCAGAGGCCAGCTGGCAACCATTCTGTTTTACATTCAGTCAAACCCCTCAGCAGAAAGTCTGCAGGCCCTTCATCTTGGTCAGTCCTGCCCCTGTGCAGTGGTCCTGTGTCCCCAATCCCAAAGCAGGACATGTATGCAAAGGAGCAGAAGTCAACCAGAAGGGAAGTCAACAGGCTTATTTGAAGGAGTGATTTCCCAAGTGGAAGTTTATGTTATGGTGGCCACATCTTATTACCCAGAAAATCCAGGGTCCCATGACCCAAGCAAATAAACTGCATCCTACCTATGAATTTGACATCAGTTCATACACCGTGCAAAAAAAAAAAATGGAGTTGCTTGTTTTTTGTCACTTCTCTGAGGAGATCTTAAGGCAAGAGGCATTTTCAAATCATAGTTGTCTTTTGCGAACAGAAGTATAAGCACTGTTAACATGGGAGACAATGGCTCATTAGGTTTAAGCTGCATCCTAAGGGCTGTCTCAACAATGCACCAGCATTTCTCTGAACCTTCCAAGCATTCCCAAGATGGCTGTCTGAAGGCCTCAAAGGCCACTTGCATCTAACCCAGCACATCTTGGTAAGAATGCTTTCTCCAGTCTACAAACTAACTCTCTATTTCTCTCAATCTGCTCAGCCTGCCACTAAGTTGCCTGTTGTATTCGGCTCTCAGAGCAACTTGTTCTTGATGACACACAAGCATATAAGAAACAGCCACTGAATGGGATGCTTGAAACCACAGTACCGACGGTTTCATTGCATCTGAATTTGGGCTGCATGCTCTATAAGAGGCAAAATTCAAAACTTTTGGTAAAGATACAAAAGCAATTCAATGAAGGAAGGATGGTCTTTCAACAAAAGGTGCAGGAGCAACTGGGTATCCATAGGCAAAAGAAAATGAACCTGACTAAACTCACCTCTTATAAACAGTAATTCAAAATAGAACATAGATTTAAATGTAAAGTGTAAAACTATAAAACTTTTAGAGGATAAGTATAGAACACTTTCATAACCTAGGGAATGGCAAAGTGTTCCAGACATGATGTCAAAAACATATGCATAAGATAATCAATTTATAAATTGTACCTCACTAAAATTCAAAATTTTTACTTTGTGAAAGATTTCATTAAAAAGATGAAAAGACAAGCTGCAGTCTGGGAGAAAATATTTGCAAACCATGTGTCTGACAAAGGACCCATATTTAGAATATATAATGAACTCTCAAAATTCAACAGTAAAAAGCAAATAATCCAGTTAGAAAATAGACAAAAGACATGAAGAGAGATTTCACCAAAGAAACTATGCTGATGGCAAGTAAGCTCATGATAAAATGTTCAATACTATTAGCCAGCAGAGAAATGCAAATTAAGACCATGACGAGAGATTAATACACACCTATCAGAACAGCTAAAAGAAAAGTAGTGACAAAACCAAATGCTGGTGAGGAGATGAAGAAACTAGATCTCTCATACATTGCAGGTGGGAATGTGAAATGGTACAGCCATTCTAAACAATAATTAGCAGTTTATTAAAAAACTGAACATACACTTTCCACACAACCCAGCAGTAGTTCTCCTGGGCATTTATCTCAGAGAAATGAAGAGTTGTGTCCACACAAAACCCTGTGCTTGAATTTTCATAACAGTTTTATTTTTATTAGTCAAAAACTGGAAGCAAGTATAATGTCCCTCAATCTGTGAATGGTTAAACTGTGGTGTATCAGTAACCAAGGAGGACCCTATGGGGCCTTCCTGGGACAGACACCACCCCCCACCATGTCCTCCACCTGTCTCTTGTCTGTAGAAAAACTTTAGCCTCCTAGGTCTTCCTCAAGTTCCAAAGAATATATTTAATCAGAGGAGTGAGAAATTGCAGAAACAAAGGAAAACAATCAAGCAAGACAAAATAATTAGAGTTTAGGCATTAAACAAAGTCAAGGACCTTTAATTCCTCCTCACAAACTATAGATAATATACTGAGCAATGATCAGGATATTATCTATTTTGCAGATACTGAAACCCCCACCAGGTGTAAGAAGTTAATTGTATGCTGCCCACAAGCAAGTAGACCCCAGACCCATTGGAACCAGAAGGTTGATGATGTTGACTCCCTAAATATCACCCTGTTATCTCACCACCAACCAATCAGAAGACTGTTCACCAGCTGATCACACACCCTGAAACTGTCTCCTTCACTCTGTCTTTAAAAATCTTTGCCTGAAAACCATTGAGGAGTTCTGGCCTTTTGAGCACCAGCTGTCTGGACTCCTTGCTTGGTACCCTGAAATAAACACACTTTCCTTTACCACAACTCCCTGTCAGTAGATAGGCTTTATTGTGCACAGGAGAGTGAATGCAAATTTGGTCCTATAAAATATAAAAAGGAGTTGAAATTTTTTAATTTTAATTTCTATTTTATATTGGAGTATAGTTGATTAACAATGTTGTGTTAGTGTTAATGTCAGGTGTACAGCAAAGTGATTCAGTTATACATATACATGTATCTATTCTTTTTCAAATTATTTTCTCATTTAGGTTATTGCAGAGTTTTGAGCAGAGTTCCCTGTGCTATACAGTAGGTCCTTGTACTACTATATTTTAAATATAGTAGTGTGTATATGTTAATCCCAAATTCCCACTTTATTCCTTTCCTGTCCCACCTTTCCCCTTTGGTAACCATAACTTTGCTTTCTAAGTCTGTGAGTCTGTTTCTGTTTTGTAAATAAGTTCATTTGTATCATTTTTTTTTAGATTCCATACCATATGATATTTGTCTTTCCCTGTCTGATTTACTTCACTTAGTATGATAATCTACAAGTCCATCCATGTTGCTGCAAATGGCATTATTTCATTCTTTTTAATGGCTGAGTAATATTCAATTGAATATTACAATGAATATTCAATTCATTCAATATTCAATTCACATCTTCTTTATTCATTCATCTGTCGATGGATATTTAGGTTGCTTTCATGTCTTGGCTATTGTAAATAGTGCTGCAATGAACATTGGGGTACATGTATCCTTTCAAACCACAGTTTTCTCCCGATATATGCCCAGGAGTGGGATTGCTGGATCATATGGTAGCTCTATTTTCAGTTTTTTAAGGAACCTACATACTGTTCTCCATAGTGGCTGTACCAATTTACATTCCCACCAACAGTGTAGGAGGGTTTCCTTTTCAAAAGGAGTTGAAATATTGATACATGTCACAACTTGGATGGATCTCAAGGACAATGTCCTTGAGTATTCAATGCTGAATGAAAAAAGTCAGTCTCAAAAGGTCATATGATGCATGATTTCATTTATGAAATGACAAAATCACAGAGATGGAGAACATATTAGTGTTTGTAGGGGTTAGGAATGGTCAAGGTGGTGTGGGGGCTGTGACTGCTGGGGTAACATGAGGGAGGTCTTTGCATGGATGGAACAATTATGTATCTTGATGTGGTAGTTGTTACAAGAAATCTACACATGTGATAAAATGACATAGAACTTCATACACATTGTATCAATGTCAGTATTGATATTGAACTATAGTTGTATAAAATGTAACCATTGGGGGTACCTGGATGATGGGTATATGGCATCTCTTTACACCATCTTTGCAACTTCCTGTGAATATATAATTACTTTAAAATTAAAAATTAAAAACAAATAAACCCAACCTTAGTATTTAGTTAATCTGAAAGCCTGAGGGTCTTTTGAAAAAAAACTAGGAATATATAAGGAATATGTCACTACTTATATTGACTTAGTAGAGAACTGAAACATCAAAATGTAGCAACTCTTCTGCTTGGAGTCACACAAATTCTGGAAACACAGCTCTGCCCCATTAAAGAACGACAGAGAACGTCGAGTTTTGATGTATGGTGCTCATAAATCCAGCTTTTATTTTAATAGCTGTGAGTTGCAGACTCACCACCATGGGTTGTTACAGGGTCCCAGACTCTGCCTGAGTTTTCAGAACCTGTACAGCCTCTGAGGGGATATAACGCAAGTAGAGCTGTGTCCTCACAGGGCCACATGAAGTGGTGGGCCAGCTGGGGAGCCTTGTGGAATTCTGGTCCATGAGGTGCACTAAACACCATGGGAAGCAAGCATCTCTGGAAAAGAAGAAAAGGAAGAAAAGTGAATTTATCAGAATTCATCTCTAAGTAAGTATCAGGCAGGGCTGAAAGGGGCTCTTGTATAGATGTTGAGGGTACAGGGAGGAGGCTGTGACACACCAGGTGCAGAAAAACTAAACTCCACCAAGGGGCCTGGGTCCCTTCATCCACAGGGTTTTCTTATACAGCTTTGGGAGTGTTTGGAACCAGGATAGAAACCCTGGAGACCACCGAGAGAAAGTTAAAGGCTGATACAGGTGATCTTTCTCCTCCTTCCTTTCCCGACACTGCACTGAGGCCCCCCAAAGACATACCCACTGATCAGAGGTCACTGGTTAGGCCCAGCACTAGCTTTAAGGGGGAGAGGGCAGAATCCTGAGTGGACCAGTGTGTCCAGGCTGGTTCTCTGCATTATTACAGAGCAGGAATGAGTCTGTGATGATGACCAAGGGGAGAAATGCAAGCAATTAAAACCCAGAGTCAGACTTTCAAGAAAGTTATGATTCTCAGAACATACACTTGATACCTGTTGTCTTCCCCTGAAATACTTGTATTTTTGTATTGTTATGGGAACTGCACTCTGTAAGTCATTACAGTACAAACTGTGGCTTCTTGTCCTTTATTCTTCCTCAGTGAGCTCCTGTATTTGTTTCCTATGGTTGTTGTAACAAATTGCCACAAACCTAGAGATCTGAAACAACACAAATTTATTATCTTACAGTTCTAAAGATCCGAAGTCCTCAAATCAAGGTGTCAGTCTGGCTGTGTTCCTTTTGGAGGCTCCAGGAAACAATTCACGTCTTTGCCTTTTCCAGCGGCTAGAAACCTCTGCATCCCTTGGCTTATGGCCTCTTCCTCTGTCTTCAAAGCCAGCAGAGTAACAACTTCCAATCTCCCTCTCTCTGCACTGTCCCACCTCCATCTGTGACTCTGACCCTCCAGCCTCCATCTTATAAGGATCCTTGCGCTTGCATTGGGTTCACCCTGGTAATCCTGGGTCATCTCTCCATCTCAAGATCTTTAGTTTAATCGTGTTTGCAAAGTCTGTTTTGCCATGTCAGGTAACATATTAACAGGTTCTAGGGATTAGGATATGGTCATCTTTGGGGGGTCCTTATTCACTATCTTATTGGTAGTGGTAGTTTAATAAAAACTTGGGTGAGGAAATGAATGAATGTTTGAAATGAGACAGATAGTATTTATGAGGATAGTTCTACCTGAAAACAGAAACACATCATATAGCAGAGAATCTATAAGGTTATGACTTCGTTCATGTTTAACAGAAGAACAGGAACTCTTTTTCTCTTGTCAATAAAGAGTAAGGTATCTCAAAGGTAAATTGTGGTACAAAAGAAATTTCTAAAATCAATTGCTTCTCTATGTACCATTAATAACCAATTCAAAAACATGTTTGAGAAAAGATTTCAGTCAGAACAGCAAGAAATCTTAAAATACCAATTAAGTAATACGAAATCTATTAATATAAATTAATGAGGCATGTATGAGACTCACATGAGAAAAACTTTAAAACTTTAGGAAGAACATAAAAAGACTTAACTACATAGATTCTTTATATTTCTGAATTGAAAGACTCAATTTATTAAAGATGTCAACGCTCTCTCCAAATTAATTTGTACGTTCAGTGCAACAGAAAAATTTAAATGGAACTTGAAAACTGATTCTCAAGTTCATCTGGAGAAATAACAGTAGTTTTTGAAAAATAAAATAGTGAAGAATGATTCTTATATTCTATCAGATATTTGAGAATATATATAAAAGTATAACTTAGTGAAGAATGCTTCTGGCTGAAGAATCATCAGACAAATCAGTGAGACAAAACAGACATCCTTAAACAGTCCTGTACACCATCTTTGCAACTTCCTGTGAATATATAATTACTTTAAAATTAAAAACAAATAAACCCAACCTTAGTATTTAGTTAATCTGAAAGCCTGAGGGCTTTTATATTATATAAGATGGCATTAAAATCATTACAGAAAGGAAAATAATTATTTGATGTAATAATTTAGAATAACAAGTTAAGTATTTAGAGGGAAAAACAATATAGAGTCCCAACCTCATATTGTACTCTGAAAGAAATTCCTAGTGGATCAAAAAAAAATGTAAATAATGAAAAGCCTGGGGAGAAACGTATCTGATCTTGGGATGAAAAAGCAAACTTCTGAGCATAAGAAATGATGGGAGAAATCACAAATAAAAAAAAATTATCTCATAATACTTTGAAATGTCTGTATGTCAAAAAAAATTGTTAAAGCATGAAATGAGACAAGAAGTATGTCAGAAATATCACAGGATAAAATGTTAATGTTCTAATATATTAAGTGGTTACAAATCAATGAAAATGGACAAGAACAGAATCAGAAGAGGAAACATAAATGACTAATAAGCATTAAATGTTCTGTTTCACTCAAAATGAAATATCATTTTTCATCTATCAAATTAACAAAGTTTCAATAATAATTTTGACAGTTAGTGAAGTTGTGGTAAAATGGACATAGAAGCCCCTCCCCTTCTTAAAGTCAAAGCAAATGCATCTAAATGACAGAATTATTTCAAAGGGAATTTTTATAATCTTGCATTTGGAGAAAAGCATGGCTTTGTAACAAATGAAGAACAATTTTCTATAATGTGTGGCATGGGGCGATGCCACCTCCAATTGGGGATGTCAAGACAGGTCCATCTTATGATAAAGGAAGCATGGCCTTAATCCTAACAGACAATGTTCCCTCACTGCTAATATGATTTTGTGGGTAACAGCATCAATATGTTCACTAGTTTGCATTTAGTTACCAACAATCTGGGAATGTCATATAACTGGAACAGATGAGATCCCTGGCATGCTGGAAAATGGTATTCCATCCTGTGCATAAACTTCCATCCTAATGAACCTTCAAAATTAAACAGAAAAATTTAAACCTCAAGGCGAAAACTCATCCATTTGCTTACCCCTAAAGACTCTGTTAACAAGTGTGCAGAGCAGTGATAGTCTTGGCCATCAAAGCGATTTTTAGTTTATAATCCATTTACTGAGTTTCAGTTTTTATTTTGAGTGCCTCAGCAACATCAATAACCCTAACATGTCAGATAAATATAAAAGGAAAAACAGGGTTGGAAACGTTACAATCCAGAGGCATAAGATTATTACAGAGGAATTGAAACAGTTAAGACAGAGAGTGAAGAGAAAATAACAAATTTTTACTTGGATGGTATGATAAGTAGAATTTCTAAGTAGGGCCCCCAAATATGTCCTACCTTACTCTCCAGACCCTGTGGGTATGATGAGATGATTGCTTCATAGCATCATGTTATGTCACATGGCACAGTTAAGCTTAAAATTGAAAGATTATCCTGGGCTATCCAAGGGCATCCAAGGTAACACCACAAGCCCTTAAAAGCAGAGAGTTTTCTCCAGCTGGTGGTGAAGCAGTCAGAGAAATTCAAAGGATGAGAAGGACTCGATGATCACTGCAGTTTTGAAGATGGAGAGGGTGCTAGCAGGTGGCAAATAGGAGCTAAGGACAGTCCCCGTCTGAAGGCCAGCAGGGAAATGATGACCTCAGTCCCATAGTCCCAAGGTACTGAATTCTGCCAACAACCCAAAGGAGGTTGGAAGCAAATTTTTCCCCTGAGTCTCTAGTTAAGAGTCCAATCTTGTCAACACCTTAACTTTGACCTTGTGGGACCGTATGGAGAATCTGGCCACAGTGTGCAGAACTCTGATCTATGGAGCTGGAAGCTAGTATGATGCTGTTTAAGCTGATAAGTTTGTGATAATTTGTTATGCATCAATAGAAAACTAATAATAGAAAACAAATATCATGGGCACTTACAAACAGAAGGATTTATAGTCAGTTTCTAAAAGCTTTCCAGTTGCTACATAGAGAAGCTCTTAATATTGTTGGTGGGACCATAATGTATACATCCTTTATCAGAAGCATTTGATAGTAAGTTTTAAGAGTCTTTGACCTACCAAACCCATATCCAGGAAAATAGGAAAAGATTTAAATACAAGTCTCATCACAGAGTTATTTTTAAAAGTCAAAAAATTCTAATTGATGTATCTATCAATAAGGGATTATTTACATTAATCATGTTATGTCTATAATCTTGCTTCTCAGAGTGTGGTCCAGGGGCCAGCATCAGGATCGCATGGGCACTGGATGCAAAATCTCAGGCCCCAGACCAAACCTAGTGAATTTGCACATCTGTGTTAATAAAATCCAGAGGATTGATAAGCAAGTTTGTGAAGCACTAATCTAGACAATGGCATATTACCCAACAGTAGGAAATTGTTTATTTTTTTAATGCATCATGAACAAATTGTTTGGGTTTCTTTTTTGAGGAATGGCAATTTGGTTTAACAATCGAATGTCAGTAAATTACAATCAACCACATTAATAAGTTTTAAAAAATGATCATCTCAGCAGATGCAGAAAAACTATTTGATTAATTTAGTACCAATTCATTTTTTAAAAATTCATGGCAAATTGGCAAAAGAAGGATGCATCTCTTTTTCTGATAAAGTGTGTCTATGAAACATTTAATATCAAAACATTGTAAACCTTGCTTTGGAATCCAGAGGAACACAAGTATACCCACTGTCACAATTTCTATTTGGCAATGAAGATAGTATCCATTACATCAAGGCAGGTGAAAGAAATGAATCTTTATAAATTGTATAGTAAGAAACAAAACCCTCATCACAGATAATAAGTAAAAAATAAGGAAAAAATCCAAATAAGTCTGCAGACAATTTAATAAAATTTGTAATACTTTAAAAATTTGCTGCAGATATATGTGTGTATATCATTTCTATATATCAGTGACAAAGAGTTTCAAAATAAAATTTAAATAAGTTTTCAATTAAAAAAAACTGCCAATGGATATACAAAACCTCTGTAGGACAGACCAATGGAAAAGACTAAAAAGCCCAGAAACAGACACCATATGTGACTATTGATCCACATCAGAGGAGGCAGAAAGAGGGAGCATTTGGAATGTAAAATATAGTCATCCATCCTTGTGCAAACAGGTGAGACTGGACCCTGCCACAGAATTTTCTCTACCATCAGGGTTCTTCAAAGTATTCCGATGCACAGATGTTCTCTTCCAAACATCTGACAGCTCTTACTTTGTTTGCTTGCTTGCTATTATGTTTGATGGTTTGATCTTCTAGTTATAGACTGTCTTCATTGTAAGAAGTCAGAAGATAGAGAATGAGCTATCTGAATACCTATCTTCTTGGTTGGCATGCACTGGAAATTGTACGTGCCATAGGTAAGAGCTGAAATCACTGACATATGAGATTAACGTCATTAATGCCCCATCCATGCAGCTCTTAGAAAGCCCCATCGTGATAGTCTTCAAGTGATCTCTTGATCTTCTGTTATCCTTGAGTCAAAATAGTTCTGGAGGCTGGAAATCCAAGATCAAGGTGTTGGTTCCTTCTGAGAGCAGAGAGGGGGAATCTGTTCCATGCTGTCTTCTAGCTTCTGCTGGTTGGCTGGCCATCACTGGCTTTTCCTGGCTTGTAGATGCACCTCCCCGATCTCTGCCTTTGTCCTCACATGGTGTTCTCCCTGTATGTGTCTCAAATCATGCTTATTTTCAAAGGATATTCAGTGACCTAGAACATTTTTCAAAGCGTAATACTGAATTTAAAAGTAAGCATACAAAACAACCATATGATCTCAATTTCATAAAAATAATAATATACAAGCATTTTTTTTTAAATTAAAATAAAATACAACCAAAGGAAGAGTGTTTACACATGGGTGTTTTTTTCTTTATGTTTTCTAAATTTTTCACTAGAGCATTTACATGAAAAATAAATAAATGTAATAAAAGAAGTGTGGGTAGAAACTCTTTACAGAAGAGGCTCTTGTACATGTTAGGAATATAAAGAGATTTTCCACTTAATAACAACAATCACCACAATAAGCACTCACTATGTGCCCAGCGATGCTTTCAGAGCCCTGTGTGTATAATTCATTTTATCTACACAAAAGCCCTATTGTAACCAAGCAGGACACAATGGGGCCTTCCCAGAACAGACTCACCTCAGTCTCCTCCACCTGCCTCTTGTCTGTAGAAAAACTTTAGCCTCCTAGGCCTTCCCCAAGTTCCAAACAGTAAATTTAATCAGAGAAGTGAGAAAATGAAAAAAGAAAGGAAAAGTTAAGCAAAACAAAATAATAACAGATTAGCCATTACAAAGTCAAGGACTTTTAGTTCCTCCTCAAGGGCTATAGATAATATTCTGAGCCATATCCTTTGAGCTATTTTGCAGACACTGAAACCCCCAGCAGGTAAAAGAAGTTAACTTTATGCTGCCCAGAAGCATGTAGACCTCAGGCCAGTTGGAACTAGAAGGCTGATGATGTTGACTCCCAATTACCCCACCAACAACAAATCAGAAGAATGTTCATGAGCTAATCACACACACACAATGCTCTTCCCTCACCCTGTCTTTAAAAAACCTTTCCCTGGAAGCCTTCAAGAAGTTTGGGTCTTTTGGACACTAGCTACCTGGACTCCCTTTTTTTTTTTTCAATTAATTTTTATTGAAGTATAGTTGCTTTACAATGTTGCATTAATTTCTACTGTACAGCAAGAGAATCAGCTCTATATATACATATATCCCCCCCTTTTTTAACATCTTTATTGGAGTATAATTGCTTTACAATGGTGTGTTAATTTCTGCTGTATAACAAAGTGAATCAGCCATACATATACATATAGCTCCATATCTCCTCCCTCTTGCATCTTCCTCCCACCCTCCTTATCCCACCCCTCTAGGTGGTCACAAAACACCGAGCTGATCTCCCTGTGATATGCAGCTGTTTCCCACTAGCTATTTATTTTACATTTGGTAGTGTATATATGTCAATGCTACTCTCTCACTTAATCCCAGCTTTCCCTTCCCCCTCCCCGTGTCCTCAAGTCCATTCTCTACATCTCTATCTTTATTCCTGTCCTGCCCTTAGGTTCATAAGAACCTTTTTTTTTTTTTAGATTCTATATATATGTGTTAGCATATGATATTTGTTTTTCTCTTTCTGATTTACTTCATTCAGTATGACAGACTCAGTGTCCATCCACCTCACTACAAATAAGTCAGTTTTGTTCCTTTTTATGGCTGAGTATATTCCATTGTATATATGTGCCACATCTTCTTTCTCCATTCATCTGTCAATGGACACTTAGGTTGCTTCCATGTCCTGGTAAATAGTGCTGCAGTGAACATTGTGGTACATGACTCTTTTTGAATTATGGCCTTCACAGGGTATATGCCCAGTAGTGGGATTGCTGGGTCATATGGTAGTTCTATTTTTAGCCTTTTAAGGAACCTCCATACTGTTCTGCATAGTGGCTGTATCAATTTACATTACCACCAACAGTGCAAGAGGGTTCCCTTTTCTCCACACCCTCTCCAGCATTTATTGTCTGTAGATTTTTGATCATGTCCATTCTGAACAGAGTGAGGTGATATCTCATCATAGTTTTGATTTGCATTTCTCTAATAATTAGTGATGTTGAGCATCCTTTCATGTGTTCATTGGCAATCTGTATGTCTTCTTTGGAGAAATGTCTATTTAGTGCTTCTGCCCATTTATGGATTGGATTGTTTGTTTTTTTTGATATTGAGCTGCATGAGCTTCTTGTATATTTTGGAGATTAATCCTTTGTCAGTTACTTCATTTGCAAATATTTTCTCCCTTTCTAAGGGTTGTCTTCTCATCTTGTTTATGTTTTCCTTTGCTGTGCAAAAACTTTTAAATTCCATTAGGTCCTATTTGTTTATTTTTGTTTTTATTTCCATTTCTCTAGGACGTGGGTCAAAAAGGATCTTACTGTGATTTATGTCACAAAGTATTCTGTCTATGATTTCCTCTAAGAGTTTTACAGTATATAGCCTTACATTTAGATCTTTAATCTATTTTGAGTTTATTTTTGTGTATGCTGTTAGGAAGTGTTCTAATTTCATTCTTTTACAAGTAGCTGTCCAGTTTCCCCAGCACCACTTATTGAAGAGACTGTCTTTCCTCCATTGTATATTCTTGCCTCCTTTAGCAAACATAATGTGACCATATGTGCATGGGTTTATCTCTGGGCTTTCTATTTTTGTGACAGTATCATACTGTCTTGATTACTGTAGCTTTATAGTATAGTCTGAAGCCAGGGAGCCTGATTCCTCCAGCTCCGTTTTAGTTTCTCAAGATTGCTTTGGCTATTCAGAGTCCTTTGCACTTCCATACAAATTGTAAAATTTTTTGTTCTAGTTCTGTGAAAAATGTCACTGGTAGTTTGATAGAGATTGCATTGAATCTGTAGATTGCTTTGGGTAGTATAGTCATTTTCACAATGTTGATTCTTCCAATCCAAGAACATGGTACATCTCTCCATCTGTTTGTATTGTCTTTAATTTCTTTCATCAGTGTCATAGTTTTCTGCATACAGATCTTATGTCTCCTTAGGTATGTTTATTTCTAGGTATTTTATTCTTTTTGTTGCAATGGTAAATGTGAGTGTTTCCTTAATTTCTCTTTCAGATTTTTCATCATTAGTGTATAGGAATGCAAGACATTTCTGTGCATTAATTTTGTATCCTGCTACGTTACCAAATTCATTGATTAGCTCTAGTAGTTTTCTGGTATCATCTTTAGGATTCTCTATTTATAGTATCATGTCATATGCAAATAGTGACAGCTTTACTTCTTCTTTTCCAATTTGGATTCCTTTTATTTCTTCTTCTCTGATTGCTGTGGCTAAAACTTCAAAAACTATGTTGAATTATACTGGTGAGAGTGGGCAACCTTGTCTTGTTCCTGATCTTAGAGGAAATGGTTTCAGTTTTTCACCACTGAAAACAACGTTGGCTGTGGGCTTGTAATATATGGTCTTTATTTTGTTGAGGTAAGTTCCCTCTATGCCTATTTTCTGGCGAGTTTTTATCATAAATCTGTGTTGAATTTTGTTGAAAGATTTTTCTGCATCCATTGAGATTGTCATATGTTTTTTCTCCTTCAATTTGTTAATATGGTGTATCACATTAATTGATTTGCATATACTGGAGAATCCTTGCCTTCCTGGGATAAACCCCACTTGATCATGGTGTATGATCCTTTTACTGTGCTGTTTGATTCTGTTTGCTAATATTTTGTTGAGTATTTTTACATCTCTGTTCATCAGTGATACTGGCCTGTAGTTTTCTTTTTTTGTGACATCTTTGTCTGGTTTCGGTTTCAGGGTGGCTTCGTTGAATGAGTTTGGAAGTGTTCCTCCCTGTGCTATATTTCAGAAAAGTTTGAGAAGGATTGGTGCTAGTTCTCTAAATGCTTGATAGAATTCACCTGTGAAGCCATCTTGTCCTGGGCTTTTATTTGTTGGAAGATTTTTAATCACAGTTTCAATTTCAGAGCTTGTGATTGATCAGTTCATATTTTCTGTTTCATCCTGGTTCAGTCTCAGAAGATTATACTTTTCTAAGAATTTGTCCATTTCTTCCAGGTTGTCCATTTTATTGGCATATAGTTGCTTGTAGTAATCTCTCATGATCCTTTGTATTTCTGCAGTGTCAGTTGTTACTTCTCCTTTTTCATGTCTAATTCTGTTGACTTGAGTCTTCTCCCCTTTTTTCTTGATAAGTCTGGCTAATGGTTTATCAATTTTGTTTATCTTCTCAAAAACCAGCTATTAGTTTCATTGATTTTTACTATTGTTTCATTCATTTCTTTTTCATTTATTTGTGATCTGATCTTTATGATTTCTTTCCTTCTGCTAAGTTTGGGTTTTTTGTTATTGTTCCTTGTTCTCTAATTGCTTTAGGTGTAAGTTTAGGTTGTTTATTTGAGATGTTTCTTGTTTCTTGAAGTAGGAATTATTGTTATAAACTTCCCTCTTAGAACTGCTTTTGCTGCATAGGTTTTGGGTCATTGTGTTTTCATTGTCCTTTGTTTCTAGGTATTTTTTGACTTCCTCTTTGATTTCTTCAGGGAACTCTTGGTTATTTAGTATTGTTTAGCATCCAATGGGTTTGTGTTTTTTATAGTTTTTTTCCTGTAATTGATATCTAGTCTCATAGCATTGTGGTCAGAAAAGATGCTTGATACAATTTTAATTTTCTTAAATTTAGCAAGACTTGATTTGTGACCCAAGATATGAGCTATACTGAAGAATGTTCCATGAGCACTTGTGAAATGTGTATTCTGTTGTTTTGGTATGGAATGTCCTATAAATATCAATTAAGTCCATCTTGTTTAATGTTTCATTTAAAGTTTGTGTTTCCTTATTTATTTTCATTTTAGATGATCTGTCCATTGGTGAAAGTAAGGTGTTGAAGTCCCCTACTACTATTATTATTGTGTTACTGTCAATTACTATTATTGTGTGACTGTCGATTTCATGTTTTATGACTGTTAACATTTGCCTTATGTATTGAGGTGGTCGTATATTGGGTGCATAAATATTTATAACTGTTATATCTTCTTCTTGGATTGATCCCTTGATCATTATGTAGTGTCCTTCTATGTCTCTTGTAATAGTCATTATTTTAAAGTCTATTTTTCCTGATATGAGAATTGCTATTCCAGCTTTCTTTTGATTTCCATTTGCATGGAATATTTCCATTCCCTCACTTTTCCATTCCCTCACCTTCAGTCTGTATGTGTCCTCAGGTCTGAAGTGTGTCTCTTGTAGAGAGAGTATCTATGGGTCTTGTTTTTGTATCCATTCAGCCAGTCTGTATCTTTTGGTTTGAGCATTTAATCCATTTACATTTAAGGTAGTTAGCGATATATGTGCTCCCATTACCATTTTCTTAATTGTTTGTGTTTGTTTTTGTAGATCTTTTCCTTCTCTTGTGTTTTCTGCCTAGAGAAGTCCCTTTAGTATTTGTTGTAAAGCTGGTTTGGTGGTGCTGAATTCTCTTAGCTTTTGCTTGTCTGTAAAGGTTTTAATTTCTCTGTCAAATCTGAAAGAGATCCTTGCTGGGTAGAGTAATCTTGGTTGTAGGTTTATCCCTTTCATCACTTTAAATATGTCCTGCCACTCCCTTCTGCTTGCAGAGTTTTTGCTGCAAAATCAGCTGTTAAACTTATGGGGATTCCCTTGTATGTTATTTATTGTTTTTCCCTTGCTGCTTTTAATATTTTTTCTTTCTATTTAATTTTTATAGTTTGGTTAATATGTGCCTTGGTGTGTTTCTCCTTGGATTTATCCTGTATGGGACTCTCTGTGCTTCCTGTACTTGATTAACTATTTCCTTTCCCATAATAGGGAAGTTTTCAACTATAATCTCTTCAAATATTTTCTCAGTCCCTTTCTTTTTCTCTTCTGCTTCTGGGACCCCTATAATTCGAATGTTGGTGTGTTTAATGTTGTCCCAGAAGTCTCTGAAACTGTCCTCAATTCTTTTCATTCTTTTTTCTTTATTCTTCTCTGCATAGTTATTTCCACTATTTTATCTTCCAGGTCACTTATCCATTCTTATGCCCTAGTTGTTCTGTTATTGATTCCTTCTGGAGAATTTTTAATTTCATTTATTATGCTGTTCATCATTGTTTGTTTGCTCTTTAGTTCTTCTAAGTCCTTGTTATATGTTTCTTGTATTTTCTCCATTCTAGTTCCAAGATTTTGGATCATCTTTACTATCATTACTCTGAATTCTTTTTCAGGTAGACTGCCTATTTCCTCTTCATTTGTTTAGTCTGGTGGGTTTTTACCTTGCTCCTTCATCTGCTCTGTGTTTCTCTCTCTTCTCATTTTGCTTCTCATTTTGTGTTTGTGGTCTCCTTTTTGTCCACTGCAGGTTCATAGTTATCATTATTTTTGGTGTCTGGCCCAGTGGCTAAGATTTGTTCAGTGGGTAGTGTAGGCTTCCTGGTGGAGGGGACTTGTGCCTGTGTTCTGGTGGATGAAGCTGGATCTTGTCTTTCTGGTGGGCTGACCATTTCCGGTGGTATGTTTTGGGGTGTCTGTGAACTTATTATGATATTAGACAAACTCTCTGCTAATGGGTGGGGTTGTGTTCCTGTCTCGCTAGTTTGTTGGCAGAGGGTGTGCAGCATTATAACTTGCTGGTCGTTGAGTGGAGCTGAGCCTTAGCATTGAAATGGAGATCTCTGGGAGAGCTTTCCCCATTTGATATTATGTGGAGCCAAGTGGTCTCTGGTGGACCAACGTCCTGAACTTGGCTCTCCCACCTCAGAGGCACAGGCCTGTCACCTGGCACCTGGCAGCCACATGGCTCAGAAGAAAATGAAAAAAAGAAAGAAAAATAAAATTAAATAAAATTTTTAAAGTTATTAAAATAAAAAATTAAAAGATTATTAAAAATAAATAGATTAAAAAGTAATAAAAAAGAGAGAGAAATAAAAAAGAAAGAAGAGAGAAACCAAACCAAAAAACAAATCCACCAATGATAACAAACACTAAAAACTATACTTAAAAAAAAAATGGCAGACAGAGAGAACCCTTGGACAAATGGTAAAAGCAAAGCTATACAGACAAAATCACACAAAGAAGCATACACATACACACTCACAAAAAGAGAAAAACAAAAAGAAATATATATATATATATATATATAAAAGGAAGAGAGCAACCAAATCAGTAAACACATCTACCAATGATAATAAGCTCTAAATACTAAACTAAGTTAAACATAAAGCCAGAAACAAATTAGATGCAGAAAGAAAACCCCAAGTCTACAGTTGCTCTCAATGTCCACCCCTCAATTTTGGGATGATTCGTTGTTTATTCAGGTATTCCAGAGATGCAGGGTACATCAAGTTGATTGTGGAGATTTAATCCGCTGTTCCTGAGGCTGTGGGAGAGATTTCCCTTCTCTTCTTTGTTCGCACAGCTCCTGGGGTTCAGCTTTGGATGTGGCCCCGCCTCTGGGTGTAGGTCGCCTGAGGGCGTCTGTTCCCGCTCAAACAGGACGGGGTTAAAGGTGCCGCTGATTCGGGGGCTCTGGCTCACTCAGGCCGGGTGGGGGGAGGGGCACGGAGTGCGGGGTGAGCCTGCGGTGGCAGAGGACAGCGTGACGTTGCACCAGCTCAAGGCGCGCCGTGTGTTCTCCTGGGGAAGTTGTCCCTGGATCATGGGACCCTGGTAGTGGTGGGCTGCTCAGGCTCCCAGGACGGGAGGTGGGGGGATAGTGACCTGTGCTCGCACACAGGCTTCTTGGTGGCGGCGGCAGCAGCCTTAGCATCTCATGCCCGTCTCTGGGGTCTGCACTGATAACCACGGCTTGTGCCCATTTCTGGACCTTGTTTAGGAGGTGCTCTGAATCCCCTCTCCTCACGCACCCCTGAAACAATGGTCTCTTGCCTCTTAGGCAGCTCCAGACATTTTCCTGGGCTCTCTCCAAGCTAGCTGTGGCACACTAACCCCCTTCAGGCTGTGTTCACGCAGCCAACTCCACTCCTCTCCCTGGGATCTGACCTCCGAAGCCCGAGCCTCAGCTCCCAGCCCCGCCCACCCCGGCGGGTGAGCAGACAAGCCTCTTGGGCTGGTGAGTGCTGATCAGCCCCGATCCTCTGTGCGGGAATCTCCCCGCTTTGCCCTCCGCACCCCTGTGGCTGCGCTCTCCTCTGCGGCTCCAAAGCTTCCCCCTCCACCACCGCAGTCTCCGCCCGCAAAGGGGCTTCCTAGTGTGTGGAAACCTTTCCTCCATCACAGCTTCCTCCCACTGGTGCAGGTCCCATCCCTATTCTTTTGTCTCTGTTTTTTCTTTTTTCTTTTGCCCAAGTACTAGGCGAGTTTCTTGCCTTTGGGGAAGTCTAAGGTCTTCTGCCAGCGTTCAGTAGGTGTTCTGTAGGAGTTGTTCCACATGTAGATGTATTTCTGATGTATTTGTGGGGAGGAAGGTGAACTTATTCCTCTGCCGTATTGAAGGTCTCTTCAAAGGGAGAGTTTTGAAGGGAGGGTTTCATAAAGCCTTGGAGGGTAAAGAGTTGTTTGATTCTATCTATTAAAAACTCTAACAGTTTCAGGTTCATTTAAAAAAATTTTTTTAAGGAAGTTCCTGAACTTCTTGCAAATAAAGTTATTTGCAATGTTTAATTTCCCGGGAAAGAGTGTCCTGGAATAGTAAAGTATATTGATAAAAACAGTAAGATAGAAAAGTCAGGTCAAGATCAACCTCAGCTGTAGTTGGGTGGGTATAGGTGTTTGGGTTTCTCATACTGGAGGGCATCTTAAGTAATGAACGTTGAAGGAATTTCAGGAAAGTGAGATTCAGTGAGACTAGAAACTATTAGGGAAAGCTTTCTAGTAAAAGAGACAGTAGGGTTGAACCTTTGGTGAGGGGATAGGATTTGTGTGGGAGTAGGATCAAAGGCATCCGAGGAGTGGAAGGGTATGAGCAAATGTTTGGAGTTAGAGATGCACTTGGTGGGGGGTAGGGGCAATGTGGAGCCCATCCTCCCTTAAGGACAGCTCTGCATCATGAAATTCTGCTTCCACAGAATGTGGAAGCCACTCATTGCAAGTCCTAAACAGAAAGTAAGACTGTGGACTTTGTCCTTTAGGTAGTGAGAATTCCCCTAAAAGAGCCTTCAAAATTTTCATGAAACTGATCATTTAGGAAATATAATACGGCTGTGTGCTTATTTACTTACAGGGCAGAAAAATCGAAGGCAGGGACATCAGATTAGGAAGCCAGTGTACTGATTCAGTTGTGAGGTCAGAGAATGGCCTTGAGTGGATCTGTTTCTGCATCTAAGCAATGAAATCTTTGACAGGTGACCCCTCCATCTAAAGCAATAAGTAATACCCAAAGATAGTTCTGGAGCTATCTAATATCTTATCTGAAATATATGTTTAACTCTTTTCTAAAAAATAAATATAGAAGAATGAAAGAAGGGAGAGAGGAAAGGAGGGATGGAGGGGTGGAGGGAAAAAAACAAAAGGAAGGTGGGAGTAAAGAGAAAAAGCTCAAATTTTGCTGACACTGATCCACAATTGTTCTAATATTAATAAAAATATCTAACACTAGAGGAATCAGTTTAAGAGTGATTAATAGTGTTTCTTCTATAACAATAGTTCCAGCTAATACAATGTAAAATGTAACCTTTGCTAGAGAAAAATAACACCCAGAAGAACACATATAAAGAAAAATAAACTTCTATTGGCCCTGTGTGGCATGAAGTTGATTATGTTTAAGGATTAGAGGTCAAGCAAGAGTATAACTATGTCCTAGGCTCATAGTTTTCCCAAGATAGAAAATCACACTTCCTTCTAATTCATAGTTTCTTTCTTCCAAGCTTCGGTAAAAAGGACATTATACATTTGGTCAAAGGTGTTTTGCCTAAAGAGAGATGAGAAAATGAATTTAGCATCATAGAGGGCTCAAGAATGACTCCTGAGTGTAAATAAGGAAGAATGGCTAGAGGATTTTATCCAAAATACATGAGCCCAGTGCTCTACTCTGTGCCAGTTTAAATATTCAGTGCTAATAAGGGGCCACCATGTGAGACATTAATACAAATAGAGGAGCTGTAAACACAACATACCACTGCATATGCCAGAAGTCGCAAGAGGATAATCTGTACCAGTTGTTGCTGATTATGTGTTTTGTTATATGTAGGAGACAGATACAGTGGCAATAAAAATCTTGATAATTGCTGTTTCAAACCATCCTCCCATATTGGGAATGCTCTCTTCCATCCAGCCCCTCCCAGTGATCGTTTGAATTGAGATGCCTTCACTGATGTCCAATGAGCTAAAAGTGTAGGATCTAAATTACTAAAAGGACTGCAGTTTACGTTCTCTCAATGTACATGATTCAAAGACAAGGGCTGTGACCAAAAACTGTACTTTCCCTAAGAAGAAAAGAAAGACATACAGAGAAAAAGAGGGTGGGATGGAGATAACGGGGTGGAGGGGGGAGAGAGAGAGAGAGAGAGAGAGAGAGAGAGAGAGAGAGAGAGGTCTGCTTAGTTCTAAGGCTTCAAGCTTGAGCAGAAAATTGAAATTTTGATTCAGTATCCCAAAGTGTAGAGTTCTTTAGTCTCCAAAATTTTGTTCCATAAATAGAATTGCCTCCAGACTCCAGCTTTCCATAGTAAAACATGCCATCCCACCCTGGTTTGAGATGCAAAATGGAAAGGAATTGCTCTCTGATTCTTAGGGAGTAAGGGGACTGAAAATCGACACATCTTTTGGGGACTTACGAGAGCTCGGTCCAGCTGTTAGTATATCTTAGCCTGCTCAGTTGACTCTCACCTAGTCTCTATTTTAGCCCCCCCGGCGTGGAGGGGTGCCTTCTCTTGGCCCACATTGTAACCAGGTGTAATTTGGGGATAGGAGTGTCCACAAATTTATTCTCCCTCAGTCACCTGTCTCCTCTCCAAAGCTGAAAGTCTTGGCTTTCAGCAGGCAGGAAATTCCCTGCTGCTGGAGAAGCTCAGGGACCCCTCCTTCCACACCACAGGGTGTAAGTTACTATACACAAGATACATCAGGAATATATAAAACGTGAAATAAAATGTCACTGGCTTGCTTGAATTCCTGTGAACTAAAAAGAAATCTTTCACTGATTTTAGATTCAAATCAATTAATATCCACAGGAATCCATTTGGTTCTCCACCAACATCAGTCACTCCATTCATTCTTCCATTAATTTCGGCCACTTTCATGTGGAGGTAAGGCTACATCTCTCCAGGACTGTGTCCCAACTAAGTTCCTTAAAAATAAAATTTTAAAAAATCTATTTCTTTTCTGAATAGAAAAGCAATTATGTAGAGAACAGACAAGTGGACACAAAGGGGGAAGGGGAGGGTGGGATGAATTGAGACATTAAGACTGGCCATATATACACTACCATGTGTAGAATATCTAGCTAGAGGGAACCTGCTGTATAGCACAGGGAGCTCAGCTCAGTGCTCTGTGATGACCTAGATGGATGGGTGGGATGGCGGGGGTGGGAGGGAGGTCCAAGAGGGAAGGGATATATGTACACATATAGCTGATTCACTTTGTTGCACAGCAGAAGCCAACACAACATTGTAAAGCAATTATACTCCAATAAAGAAAAAGCAATTACATGTCCATTATGTAAAATATACTAGTAATAATAATAATTATTAATTCGAGCACTTTCTATATGTTTTACTGTGATAGTTGCCATGATTTTTCCTACATCACCCTCACAGTTTACAATGGTAGATATTATTAATTCCTAATTTATAGAGGGAAAAACCCAGGTTTAGAGAAATTTGGGATTTGGCGACAACCACACAGCTGGCAGATATAAGAATCAAGATTCCAATCCAGGCACTCTGATCCAGAAGTGGCACTCTGCACACCCCGTTAGATGTTAACAAAGAGGACATGAGAAGCGCCCTCCAATGCACAGATAACTACAGCTATACTGTGTGAAAATCCCATTAATTTTCTACACATCTATTATTGACAAAAGAGTTCATGCACACAAACTATTGTGCAACTTGCTTTTATTTCCATTTAGTAATATGTCTCATCCTTCCATTTCAAGACAAATACATCACTTTCTTCTTGTAACACAGTCACCACTTTGCAGTAAGAGTGAGACTTTTAAAAGTATGTAGAGAGATACCTGCTTCAACCATTCTGAAGCTGTAAGACAGTCCATTGTCTGGAGTTATCACGTGTTTGCCCAATTTTTTTATAGCCATTTGGCATATGAGCAATCAGTTTTCTCCTGTGAACACTGTGGACTCTCCTGTATAACTATGCAGTTTTCTTTGTGTTAATTTCCTAAAAGTGGATATGGAAGAAACAAAGGGTATATTCATTTTAATTTTGAATACTTTTGGCTAAACTGTCCTTCAAATGATTGTATCAGTTGACATTACAAATAACAGTGTGTGTGAAAGTGATCCTTGACTTTCTCTAATGCCAGAAAAATCAATACTTCTTATTTTTCCACTCCAATACTTCCTATTTGTTTGATGCTAGTAAGATTGAAGTAGATTTTGATTGATTGATTTTGTGCTTGTTGGTCACTTGATCATCCTTCTTGTATTTGGCAAGACCTTAGAACAGTGTGAGCACATATTAGGGCAACGTCATGACACGTCCAATCAGGTAATATGTTAATTTCTATAAGAGCTGTGTGATCCTTCCAGACTGGACAAAAATGAGAAGTAGCAAAATGTCATCAGGTTCAGAGACATATGGAGCTAGATGAAATGTACTGTTACACCCAAATCCTTTCTTCCCCAATATTGTCTCTTCATCCTATTCCTCTACTGGGACATGACATTCCCCCTCCCAGAGACTCTGCTTGCCCTCAGCCCTGTCAAGTCTTCTCTTCAGCATCCCTTCTTTGCACCACCTGGCCTGGAGGTGGGGGTGATCTACCTGCAGCATTTGACATGGTTTCTCCAGATTGTCTTCCTTCCTCCTTCATCAAAACACCTAGCTTTGAGTTTCAACTCATCAGGCTATGTACCAGTTACTTACCCTGCTTGCCACCATCATTAACTGACCCCCAGTTCACTGTCACTTGTTCCTTGAAAATTTAACTCCCAGCTTATTTTGCATTTCCTGCACATTTTTTCTTCTGATTCAACTCCTCTAGTCCTTCAGACCTAACAGTACCAACAATCTAGCAATCCTGGCTTTGTCTGTTCCCCACCATCCTCTTGTCCTCACTGACTTGTTTATGGAATGTAGAGTCCATGACCAATCAGGATAATCACTCTCTCACTCCCTCACCATCCCCCCTCACTTTGTTTTACTCACTTGAACTCCAAGTCTATGTTCACTTTACTGCACTGGTGGGGCCACATGAGACTGGAGGAAAACTCAGTGTGCAGACTGGCCTTGTTCTAAATTCTCAGATATTAATCTTGCATCTGTGCTCATTTGCAATGCCTTCCGTCTTGTTATAGGTGAACTCTCCCAACTCCTGGCAAAGGTTAATAATCCTGCTGTGTTCTAGATACCTCCTGTCTTACCTAGTCAAGGACATCACTCCTGTAGCCTGGTCCACTGTTCTCCTGAACCATGTATCTTCCCTCCATCTTGCTAATCTTTCTCATCAGCACACAAACATGGTGTTACTTCTCCCATGGTAAAAAGCAACAAAAAACAAAACAACCTCTGGCCCTGACTTCCCCTCTCGTTACCATTCTGTTTCTCCTTTCTCCTCTAAGCAAAGCTCCTTGAAAGAGCAAGCTATTCTCAGTGTCTCTAATTTCTCTCCTCCTGTTTTTTCCTATTTTTCTTTAATTGTAGTAAAATATACAAACAGTAAAATGCATAGATCTTAAGTGCATAATTTGGTGAATTTTGAAAGATGTATACACCCATATAACCTCCACCCCAATTAAGATGCCATTTCCATCACTTCAGAAAGTTCTCTCTGGTCCCCTTGTAGTCTTCCTCACGCCGATTAAAAAAACCTCTGTTCTGATTTCTATCAGCTACTTGCCTCTTCTTTAACATCACATGAGTGGAATCACACTGTATATATTTCTTTTGACTGGTCCTTTACATTCAGCAAAATGTTTTAGGAATTCATTCATGCCATTACCTGCATCAGTAGTATTCACTTATATGAATATACCACAATGTATTTATCTATTTTCCTGTCAGTGAAAACATGGATTATTTCCAGTTTTTGACTGATATCTGTAAACCTCCTACAAATATTCTTATACAAATATTTTTGTGGATAAATGTTGTCATCTGTCTTGGGCTGTACTGAAGAGTAGAATTGCTAGATCATTGGGAAGGTATATGGCTAAATTTATAAGAAACCGTCAAACGGTTTTCCAAAGTGGCTGCACCATTTTACATGACCGTCAGTGATGTGTGAGAGTTCCACTTGCTCCACACTCTCAGAAACATCTGATGTTATCAGTTTTTAGATTTGGGCTAATGCTAGTGGGTGTGAAATGGTATCTCATGGTTTTAATTTGTATGTTCCTAATGACGGATGCTGTTGAGCATCATTTCACGTACTTACTGGCTATTCCTGGATCTTCTTTGGTGAAGTGTCTGTTCAAATTTTTTTATTGGATTGCGTTTCTTGCTCGTATTGATTCGTAGGAGTTCTTTTTGTTTTCTGGACATAAATCCTTTGTCAAGTACATATGGTGTCATCTGGGCATGGCCTTATATCAACAATTAATCCTTCCAACACAGTGTTTGAAGGAGCTTGAACTCATCAGTCAGATTCAGGTTCGGAGATAAGGTGCACTTGTCATTCAGACTTTGGCACAAACTCTCATGCCATATATGAGGTTCTAGGGAGGTAAGATGCTTGCACACAGCCACACAGTTGGACCAGGAGTAAATTAATTCTGCAGTTTAAATCCAGTGCTTTATACTCATCATATTAAGCTCCTCCCATGTACAATTGTGAATAGCTGCACATTGTTATTTTAACACTGGCTTTAGGAAGTGAATGCCTTGAACACAAGAGTACCTGTGACTTTGGGCATCCCAGCAGAGACGAGGACATGGCTCTCAGTCCGCTGTCCGAGGACCCTTCTTCCTCACCATGAAGGACCTGCCCACACACTGACCCAAGTGTGTTCTCAGAAGGAGCACCTCTCATTCCGTGGCTGGTGTTAAAGGATGCCCATGGTTCCCCAAGGCCGGCCATTCCCACAAAGACACGCTCTTACTGAATCAAGATCACCACAGTAAACCTACCTGGACCTTGACTGGGCCATGGGATGCCCAGATAGCTGGTTACATGTTATTTCTGAATGTCTGTAAGGGTGTTTCTGAATGAGATGAGCCTTTGAATTCGCAGTCTGAGTAGAGCAGATTGCCCTTCTCAATGTGGGTGGGCATCATCTAATCCACTGTGGGCCTGAAGAGTGCAAGAAGGCAGAGGAAGAAAGAATTGTCTCTCTCTGCCTGACTGATGAGCTGGGACATCTGTCTTCAGCCTACAGACTTAGACTGGAACTTATATTGGCCCCCTGGTTCTCAGACTTTTGAGCTTGGACTTGAACTACATCACTAGCTATCCTGGAGCTCCAGCTTACAGACCATGGGACTTCTCAGCCTCCATAATTGTGTGAGCCTGTTCTTTATAATAAATCTCTCAATATATGTATGTATATATATATATATAATCTCCTATGATTCTGCTTCTCTGCAGAACCCTAATACAAGGAGTCATCCTGATGTACCCTATTTTGCTCGGTGAGCCAGGAAAGGGCCGTCTCCCTTCACAAGCTGAGCACCCACCCTGGGGAGGCCTCCTGTAGTCCAAGGCCACCACTGTGAACACTGATCACTGTGAGGAGGAGGTGAGGACAGGTGAGATGGAACCAACTCCTCTGTTCCCACCTAAGACCTTCCTCCTCTTGGAGTTAACGAATTTTGGAGGAGCAGATGCTGAGTCCTGACAAGGAGGCAGAAGCAGCCCAGGCCAGCTGCTCCACCTGGCAAGTGAGTATCCCACAGATGGTAAGGGAGTTTCCGACCCCAAAAGCTTTGTCCGATGACAATTCTCAGTTCAACCATATAAAACTGCTAAAATGTAATGACTTTTGACTTAGGAAGAGGGCAATTCTAAATAGTTCAACCTAATAATAGCTGACATTTGTTGAGCACCGTGCGAAGCGCTAGCTTGTATTATCACATTCAACCCTCAAAACATCCATAATAGTTAATAATTGGTACAAGTCTCCCTGTTTACAAATAAGGACTGAGGCGTAGAGAGGTTGGACATCATACCCCGGGTCACACAGCCAGCAGTTGCAGAGCAGACTCACAGGCAGGCAGGAAATGGAAGCGGCAGGTGGGAGCCTCACTTTCACTAAACATGGGTGTGAGTGTGGGTTCCCTCCTGTTGCAAACTTGGCAGAGGAACGTGAGAGAAAGTGCCTGAACTGGTCCAAAGAGGACAAGAAGAGGCAACAAGCCACCCCTGAGGGACAGAGCTGCAAACAGCCGGTGCTTGGCTACAGCCTGTTACCCTGACCAATAGCCGTGGGACCGAAGACACGAGAAGACCACCGGGCTTTGTGGTCTGTGGTCCTAGGAAGCCAGTGAAACACTGGTGTGTGGAGGGAGGCTGTCAGGGAAAGGCCTCCGGGCTGGGGGGCACACGGCCCCTCCTCTGTTTCCCTCTGGCAGCCCCTTTGGGACTCCAGGATGTGACCAGCCTCTGAAACAAAGTAGGTATTTCGTGAAGAAAAGCTCTTCATTTTAAGTTAAGGAGACTGAAGCCCCAAGAAGTAGTCTCGGGCAGCCCCTGCAAGGGGCCCTGCAGATCTCCAACAGCAGAGACATTTTGACCAAAGCCTCCAGGTGTCACACTTTGAAATCCATCCTCACCATGTTTGCACAAGGCCACGCTTCCCCTGGGCTACTCCAGCCAACGACCAGGGCAGCCTTGTTCCTGAGAGACACAGGTGAGCTGCCCAAGCCCTGTAGAGCCTTCCAGAGACTGCAGCCTGGCGGTCCAGGATGCATCTTCCCTGCTTCCACTGATTCCCTCTCCCTTTTCTCTCAAACAGTAGTTTCCTCTAATAAAGCCTGTGAGCGTTTAATCCCATCTTGACACCTGCTGCTCTGAGGACGTTGACCGTACATGATTCAGCTCGGTGTGCCAGGAGTTCCTAGCTCAATTCCCTTTATAGTTCCAAAGCTCCCTAGTCTTTGCCGCACAAATGGTGATTGTTTTCCTTGCTCTCTGCTACCAGCGAACTGTCAGAGTTGTACTGAAGTGAGCCCGAGCTGTGTGAGTTCTTCCTTCAGAAGATAATTTACACAGCTCGGCAACACAGAAAGCACATAAGGCTTCAGCGATGCTTCACAAAAAGGTACTGATTTCTTCCCTTATCACTACAGTGCACCCCAAAGAACAGAGTAGGCTGTACAGCATAACAAGCTCGAGGGTGGAAAATGGAGCTGAGGGATTCAAGTTCAATTCCTTAGACCAAAAGTAGGTCAGAAACCTCAGGACATCTCCCGTCTGAAGGAGCCACCCACGGGTGGGCAAAACCACACACATCCACCACCCCCAAACTGTAGGAGGGCTACCCGTATCCAATGAAACCCTTGAAAAACACTTGGAAATGCAGAGAACTCCTCTCTCCAGCCGAGAACTGCAATTAATGCAGCCACATCAGAACATCGAGTTATACTATTTGGTGTGGAGGACATTGCTATGGTTGTCCAGACTCTTGGGGTCCCAGAAATTCTACCAAGGTGTTTCCAAATTTTTAGACTTAATTATAATCAGGTATATCCCAGAAAAATTGTGCCACACTTAATCTCCGGTTGATACTGAATGCTAGTCTGAGGCCACCAGGTCGCACATTAGCAGACGTTCTGGGGACAAAGGGTTGGCTGGGGAGGACACGGGTTCTCAGACCAGCTCACTCTGAAGGGCTATTGTGGATTCACCAGTCCCTCTGCCACCAGACCAAGAAAGCACCCAACGGTCAGGTGTGGATCAGTATCACACAGGAAATGTCACAGGTACCTGAGTCCTTTGTCAGGTTGTCAGCACATCCTAAATACAATGAAGCATGTTCCTCACAATCCCCGGGATGAAGTTTTGAATAAAATGATTTATGTCCAACCTAACTGTCCAATTCAGATTGTGAATAGTAATTCTGCCTGAAGCCCACAGCATCTGAACCAACGGCCGAGACACAGTCTCATAAATATTCATTTTCTTGGCCAAGACAGTGATCACACCGTATTTGGGGTTGTTTACGGTCAGGGTCTTGCTGATGCTCCATTTTTAAAAGCTGAATCTACGACCAGAAGAAAATGGCCTTTATTCCTATTACGACAGCAATGGCGGAGGAGGTTGAGCCTAATCGCTTTTCTGAGGGTGTTAAATTGATGTTAATAATAAAAATAGGAGCCTGGACCGTTAGAGCCTCACAGATGTTAACTTTTATTATGAATATTAACACTGGTAACTTCACATTGATTTTTTTTTAACACTCATACACACAGCAACAATTTTGAGCAAAAATGACAGGACAACTTTTCCTAAATTCAGCTTCTGTTAAACTCTTGAATTCCAAAATCCAGCCCAAATCTAGCCTTAAGTTTCTTAGTCCCCTTTACAGCCACCCTCAGCTCTTCACATCCCTCCCTCACCTAAAATAATCCAGAACATATTTCTTTGCCATGAAATAGAACAAAGGAAGCACGCCTCAGATAAGCACATCTAGCGGGCTCCAGCGCTGCGTTTCCGTTGCGCTCCCACCTCTGTCACACAAAACTCACCTGTTATATCCCCTTCTTGTTCTGGTTGAGTCTATTTGTCCGGGTTCTAACCCAGCCAGTAGGTGACATCCTGGAGCATACTTGGGACACTGCTTGCAGGGGGACTCGAGGAGAACAGGTTGTCCTTGCAGACTGGTGACATGGGTGATGCCTTCACTCCGTCTCCTTCATAGCGCAAGGGATGAGCTTTTCAAACCACCTGGCTTAAGATCATAGAGCAAATCATGAAGGGCCTAGGTTCCAGTTCTGCCTCTTCTGCTTCTTATATGACTCTGGGTGAGTTCTTTAACCTCTCCAAGCCTCATTTCTATTGAATACATCTCTTCAGTGAAGATAATACTACCTACCTTGCAAGGCTGCAGTGAAGAATGAAAGAGAAAAGGGATTTGAAGCATTTAGCTGAATGACTAGCAGAGAAGTGCTGTTCTAATTGTATTATAGTTGATTCTGAATCTCCTTTGCTTGGGGTTGAGTACAAAGTCACTGATGGTAAGAGCAGGCTGGATCTCATGGCACGACACTGGAGAAGGCGTGAGGGTGAAGTGGGCCACTCCTTCCACACCAGCCAAGGCACAGTGACAACCCCTGACCTGCATTGTACACACAGCCAGCCCCATGACCTTCTCTCCAAGAGGAAGGAGAACAGCTATGGAGGCGAAGGGTGTTCTAAGAAAAAGTACGATCAGCAGGAATAGTGCATTCAACAAACCATTCCCACATCACTGATAAAATACCTACTGACAATTGATGGTTGAAATGCTGTAGTCCAAGAAATCATTGCAAGCCAATATTTTTATTTTTCTGATTGAAGTATAGTTGATTTACAATGTTGCATTCGTTTCAGGTATACAGCACAGTGATTCAGTTATATATATATATATATATATGTAAAACTGAATATATATATATATATATATATATATGAGTGTGTGTGTGTATATTCTTTTTCAGATTCTTTTCCCTTGTAGGTTATTACAAAATATTGAGTACAATTCCCTGTGCTATACAGTAGGGCCTTGTTGTTTAGCTATTTTCTATATAGTAGTGTGTATATGTTAATCCAAAACTCCTAATTTATCTCCCCACCCCCTTTCCCCTTTGGGAACCATCAGTTTGTTTTCTATGCCTGTGGGTCTATTTCTATATTATAAATAAGTACATTTGTATCATATTTTTAGATTCCACATGTAAGCGATATCATATGACATTTGTCTTTCTCTGTCTGACTTACTTCACTTCTCTAGGACCATCCATGTTGCAGCAAATAGCAAGCCAACATTTTTAAAAAGTCAGTTCCTGGCTACTCACATCTTGTCATCACATTCTCCAGACCAGGAGGTGGCAGGTGGGTTTCGTTACAAAATCCAGAGTTTTCTGTAGATAAAGATTCTGAGGCTGAGTCAGAGTGGCATCACGGTCTAGCCATGTCATCCATTGACTGTAAGAACAGCGGGTGTGATGGTATAGACTTGTCATGACCTCCTTAGACAGTTCAGAAAAAGAAAACCCAGCCACACACACAATACTTAGAAATATAATATCTTTATCAGCAAGGAGTACAGCCACCATCGTCAGAGAGTATAGACAGCAAAATTGTTCCTATAAACTTCAGCTAACTCTCAACACCAAGAAATGCTGAGGACCTTAGCTCCGGGCTTTGCAGGGATGCACTGAGATGGCAAAGAGGTGCAGAAACCAGCGTCTGCTCTCTCATCGACCCTTCTGAATGCGGCCCCGTCACTGGGCAGATGAGTCGGCTGGAGTCCCAGGAGGGCTCACGTTGGAGTTTGTGGAGAAGACCTGGAAAGTTCTACCCCTCCCCAGAGTCTGAGAATGTGTATATAACCCTGTGAATCCTGACCACCCCTCAGGGGAGCTAACGGCCTGCGGATTTCACCATCTAGCCTTGCATCAGTCAAGTTAGCCATCAGAAGCAACTCCCTACTCCACCGTTAAAGGCCACCCACAGTGGGCCACCCAGCCCTGCACTCAGAGGGCATCACTGGGCCCCTACCCCTTCACTCACACTCCTCCCTGACAGCTTTCTGGTCCTTTGGCTCACGGAACCAGACACTATAGATTTGAAGCAGTACACTGTTCCTTTCTGCACACTCAGGCACCACGCACTCCAAGGACAATGGGACTTGGGGTGAAAAGCCGGAGACGCAGGGTGTCCTCCCAGCTTAGTGTCTGAGAAGTCACCTAGCACAGTGGGAGCCAGATATTCCTGCCCTGGTCATTCAATTAAATTATGAGTTGATCAGCTACTGTGTGCTCAGTAAATGCAGGAGGAAAAGTCAGTTTCAGGGTGGACACTCAGGAAACCAAAAATTACGTACAGGACTCTGGACACACTTACAGAAAAGCAATGGAAGGAAAACACAGCACTTTTTAAATTGAAGTATAGTTGATTTACAATGTTTTGTTAGTTTCAGGTGTACAGCAAAGTGATTCAGTTATGCATACATTTTCTTGGAAGTTTTCTCTTTTTCTCTATTTTTAATTGAAGTATAGTTGATTTACAGTGTTTCAGGTATACAGCAAAGTGATTCATATATATATAGTCTTTTTCAGATTCTTTTCCATTATAGATTATTACAAAATATTAAATATAGTTCCCTGTGTTATACAGCAGGTCCTTGTTGATTATCTATTTTATATATAGTCGTGTGTATATGTTAATCCCAACCTCCTAATTTATCCCTCTCCACCTTCCCCTTTGGTAACTAGAAGTTTGTTTTCTATGTCTGTGGGTCTATTTCTGTTTTGTATATAAGTTCATTTAGAAAATGACGGCTGTTATGCCTCAGACACATTCCCAAGCATAAGCACTTGATGTTAATACAACTGCATTTGAAAATCACTTGACGTGGACTGATATTCACATGAAGACATTTAACATATACTTATGTTCTTCACAATAATTGGTTTCCTTGCACAGTGTTTTAAATAATAGGTATTCCATTTGGCTTTATGTCGGGATGATGAGAATTGTGGACCTTCACATTGTTTTGAAGTAAGTGTGACATCCAGTCAACTGCAAAAGTAGTTCTTTAGCCGCAAAAATAGTTCTTTAGCCATGAATGTAAATGGGTAGCAACCGAGTAAAGAGGAAGAATAAAATATTTAGATTTTCGTTTTCTATAGTGTAGTAAAAATTCATCAAATTTACCCCTTTGTCATCAGTGTTTGAGAATAATAAAAAAAAAATAATAGGAGAAAATAATAAAAATCAGTTCTCTTTTATGTACAAAATACAAGTTACTAGAATGCAAGTGTTATAAAATATCTCTGTCTTTTCTTTTTTCCTGCATTCTGTCTTCATACCTATGGGGATTTTTTTAATTAGCATACGGACTGTTTCCTCCCAATAAATTCACTGATTTATTTAAATGCATCCATGTCAAATAGACGCATCTATGTTGTTCTGAAGAAAAACAAAATGCATATGGGTCCATCATTCCACTGCACTGTAGTGCTCATAAAACACAGTGATGTAAGATTTGCAGATATTTCCTACAAAGTAACAAAATCTCCCAGTGGTATTAGTATCAACATATAATAGTCTCCATTTCCTTTTTTTATTGGAGTATAATTGCGTTACAATGTTGTGTTAGTTTCTGCTGTACAGTGAAGTGTGTCAGCTATATGTATGCATATATTCCCTCCCTCTTGGACCTCCCCCCCCCCACAAATCCCACCCACCTAGGTCATCACAGAGCACCGAGCTGAGCTCCCTGTGCTACACAGCAGGTTCCCACTAGCTAGCTATTTTACACATGGTAGTATATTTATGTCAAACCTAATCTCCCAATTCATCCCACCCTCCCCTTCCCTACGTGTGTCCACACGTCCTTTCTCTATGTCTACATTTCTCTTCTTATCATGTATGATCAAGTTCTCCATAAGTTTACCATGAGTGGAAACCTGTGTTCAGAGCTGTCTCACATACCAAAGCAGGGTGAGGGCCCCTGAGAGTGGCTAGTGGGAGCTGAATGGGGGGAGACATTGCAGCCTCCAGAGGGGAAATGAGGGGGTGGAGAGTCATGTGCCCTGAGGAGGCCATGGTCATGGAACATGCCAGAAATTCTCTGGATGGAGAGCAGCAGCTCAGGGCCTCCCTACGGACCCTTCCCTCTGCTTTCACAGCCTACTCATGACCACAAGATTCACCACCACAGGTTAAGTAGAAAATACGCTTTTCCAGGTCCTTCCTGTTCTCCATGAAACAAGTGTCATGGCTATTTTTGAACAAGGACAGATGTTTCCCTCATAAAGAAGGACTTTTAGGTTACAAACTCCTTTTCCTCTTACCTTCTTTTTGACTTTCAAATGAATAAACATAGCTACCGAGGATGTAAGAGGTAAACACACGAGAAGGACAAAGCAGAAACAGAGAAATATGAAAAGAACATAAAGAAGAAAAAGAGGAAAGAATGAAGGGAAGAAGAAGAGCCTGGAAGAGAGGAGGCCTTAGGAGGAATCATGGCCCTGGTCCCACATAACACGCATGCAGTCCCGGGATTCCTGCATGTGTGCATGAGTGTACGTGGGTGCATGCGAGTGCGTGCAATGCCAGCAACGTAAACCATAACAATCTTCCGTTTCTCACTTCCTGACATTAGGGACGTGTCCCTTTTCATTTCCACGGTGAGTTAATACAGGCTTCTGTCCTTAATAAATATGTCTTTCAGGAAAGAAAAACTGCCCATCTCCACAGTTAAACAAAAGTCACTTTTCAATGTATGATTCCTTTTAAAGTTTGGACAAATGATCCCCACTGTCTACTAGATTTACTTTCACTGCAAATACACTTCACCACTATATATATGTATGTATTTACTTGCATATGTAACATCATATACAGGCATATATATGACTACGTGAATACATGTAGTATATAAACATGTATGTATATAAACATGTAGTATATAAACATGTATGTATATTTACAGTTAGCACTCATTGAGCCCTCAGAGTGGGTCAAAACCATCTCATGCTTTTATAAGCATCATCTCATTTAATCCTCTCAACAACCTGACGAAAGAGATACTGTGAAACTCACCAAGTTACACATGAGGAGACTGAGGTGTAGTTCAAGTTCCCTGCCTGAGGATCCAAAGCTGTTGAGCAGCGTTGAGAGCCAAGGTCAGCCTAGGCTGTGTGCATCTCTGTGTTTTAATCGTGCGATTACTTTTAATAGCTGTCCAAGGATATCCTTCCCTCTCTTGAAAGCCAGGATTGGCTGTAATCTTCTGTGATCTTGCTCACCACCCTTTTGATTTTTTAAACCACGTTCCCACCTCTGCTCTCTGCTGGGCTCTGCTTTCCCTTTACTGTTTCCCCTGCCGCATCAGACTTGATGCACTGCCATTTTCTGGAGGGGGTCGCTGTCAGGAACTGAGGTCCCCCAGGCCAGCCATGCTCACGCAGATGTCTGCATTCCTAGCCCAGGAGCCTCCACCAAAACCTCCTCAACAAGGTGCTGCCTGAGGAACTTTTCTCCACTCTGACTGAGTACTTTTCCACCCCAGGCTTTCCCCTCTTGGCGAGTACCCACCCAACTCTGTCTGCCTGACCCTCGCCTGATGCCATTCCGTGGGGGAGATGGGACACCAGGGAGTTGGAACCTCTTTTTTACCTCTTGCTTGCGCTTTTGCAGTAAGAGAACCAAGACTTGATTGTCAGTTTCACTTTAGTTCGTTGTCCTACTTCACCACCTCCATGCCTGGCACCTGGACAAATCCTTCAGCTGTGACATTTTCTGGTGTTTCCATGCTTGATCTGATGCTGGGACTGACATTGGACTTTGGGGAGAAAATAACTCGAGATGTTATAGGATACCTTCCTTTGTGATAGCAGTTTGCCTTTTCATTTTTTATTATAATCCATAAAGCGCCCGGGTTTGGGAGGCGATGAACCCGTACTGGACAATCTCAGTCGCCCAGGAGCTCAATTTCGAGAAGAGTCAGATTCATGGGCACTCAGTGCCTGTCTATTTCCTGTCCCCCACGCTGGCCCCAACGAAACCTACATAGTCCAAATTACAGTAGCAAAAGAGAAACTTATGTCCCGAGGCTCCCCTGTCCTTCTAAACCACATGAAGGGTCTCTGTCTCCCGCTTATCCCTGCAGCTGCCCCACTTTCATCTGGAGCTTTAACGACACCCTGAGGTCTCCAAACTTTGGGCCCTCGTTTACTCATCACTACTTAGCACCTTCCTGAATTTTTTAAAACTTTGCATTTCACAATAACATTGAATTTACAATGCAGGAATAATCCAGAGCATTCCCATGGAAACTTTACTTAGATTCATCCATTTTTAATATTTTGCTACATTTGTCTCATCATATTCTCTCTCAGATTCTCATGGTAAATGACTTTGTACACAATTTGTTTTCTCTGGAACTTTTGAAAGTAGATTTCATACCTCGTTCCTCCTTACCTCCTAATATTTCAATGTGTGTTTCCTATGAACAAGGATAGTCTCTTTAAAAGAAACACAGTTGTCAGTTCAGGAAATTTAACATTGAGAAAATACTTTTATTTAAATATAGACTATATTCCAGTGCTGTCAATGCTATCTTACACCACTCACAAAAATTAACTCAAAATGGATTGAAGGCTTAAATGTTAGACCTGAAACTATGAAACTCCTAGAAGAAAACATAAGAATAAAGCCTCTGCACACGAGTCTTGGCAATGAATTTTTTTCTAACATCTCTATTGGAGTATAATTGCTTTACAATAGTGTGTTAGTTTCTGCTGTATAACAAAGTGAATCAGCTATATGTATACATATATCCCCATATCCCCTCCCTCTTGCATCTCCCTCCCGCCCTCCCTATCCCACCACTCTAGGGGGTCACAAAGCACCAAGCTGATCTCCCTGTGCTATGCGGCTGCTTCCCACTAGCTGTCTATTTTACATTTGGTAGTGTATATATGTCCAAGCCACTCTTTCACTTCGTCCCAGCTTACCCTTCCCCCTCCCCGTGTCTTCAAGTCCATTCTCTATGTCTGCGCCTTTATTCCTGTCCTGCCCCTAGGTTCATCAGAACCGTTTGTTCTTTTTCTTTTTTTTTTTTAGATTCCATATATATGTGTTAGCATACAGTATTTGTTTTTCTCTTTCTGACTTACTTCACTCTGTATGACAGACTCTAGGTCCATCCAAGTCACTACTAATAACTCAATTTCATTTCTTTTTATGGCTGAGTAATATTCCATTGTATATATGTGCCACATCTTTATCCATTCATCTGTCGATGGACACTTAGGTGGCTCCCATGTCCTGGCTATTGTAAATAGAGCTGCAATGAACAATGTGGTACAAGACTCTTCTAGAATTATGTTTTTCTCAGGGTATATGTCCAGTAGTGGGATTGCTGGATCCTATGGTAGTTCTATTTTTAGTTTTTAAGGAAAAATAGAACTACCTCCACACTGTTCTCCATAGTGGCTGTATCCATTTACATTCCCACCAGCAGAGCAAAAGGGTTCCCTTTTCTCCACACCCTCTCCAGCACTTATTGTTTGTAGATTTTTTGATGATGGCTATTCTGAGCAGTGTGAGGTGATACCTCACACCTACAATGAGATGATACCTCATTGTAGTTTTGATTTGCATTTCTCTAATGATTAATGATGTTGAGCATCCTTTCATGTGTTTGTTGACCATCTGTATGTCTTCTCTGGAGAAATGTCTATGTAGGTCTTCTGCCCATTTTTGGATTGGGTTGTTTTTGATATTGAGCTGCATGAGCTTGGCAATGAATTTTTAAATATGACAACTAAAGCACAGGTAATAAAATCAAAAATAAGAAAGTGGAACTATATCAAATAAAATAGCTTCTGTACAGCAAAAGAAACCATCAATAAAGTTAAAAAACAATCTATGGAATGGGAAAAAATCTATTTGCAAACCATATATTTGATAGGGAGTTAATATCCAAAACATATAAAGTACTCATGCAACTCAACAACAATAACAAACTAAACAACTCAATTTTTAAAATGGGCAGATGACCTGAACAGGCATTTTTCGAAGAAGATATATAAAAGGCCAACAGGTACATGAAAGGATAATCAACATCATAGTCATTAGGGAAATGCAAATTAAAGCCACAATGAGCTATCACCTCATGACTAATGTGAGAATGGCTATTACCAAAACGACAAGAGATAACAAATGTCGGCATGGATGCGGAGAAAAGGGAATCCTCGTGCACTGTTGGTAGGACTGTAAAGTGGTGCAGCCATCGTGGAAAACAATATGGAGGAGCATCAAAAAATTAAAAGTAGAATTACCGTATGATTCAGTAATTCCATTTCTGAAACAAAAACTCTAACTTGAAAAGATATCTGTACCGCCATGTTCACGGCAGCATTACTTACAATAGCCAAGACATAGAAACAAACTAAATGCCCATTGATAAAAGAATGGATAAAGAAGTTGGGGGAATATAAACACAATGGAGTATTATCCAGCCATAACAAATGAAGGAATCCTACCATTTCAACAACATGGATGGACCTTGAAGGCATTATCCTAAGTAAAATAAGTCAGACAGAGAAAGACAAACATTATATGATCTCATTTATATATGAAATATAAAAGAAAGAAAAAACTCATAGAAAAAGAAATCAAACATGTGGTTACCAGAGGCAGAGGGTGAAGGGAGGGAAAATTGGAAGAAGGTGGTCAAAATATACAGACGTCCAGGGACTTCCCTGGTGGCGTAGTGGTTAAGAATCTGCCTGCCAATGTAGGGGACACTGGTTCAAGTCCTGGTCCAAGAAGATCCCACATGCTGTGGAGCAACTAAGCCTGTGTGCCACAACTACTGAGCCCATGCACCACAACTACTGAATCCCATGCGCCTAGAGCCCGTGCTCCACAACAAGAGAAGCCACCACAATGAGAAGCCTGTGCACTGCAACAAAGAGTGACCCCCTCTCACTGCAACTAGAGAAAGCCCGCACGCAGCAACGAAGAGCCAACGCAGCCAAAAATTAATTAATTATTTTTTTAAAGAAAGATCAACTTCCAGTTATCAAACAAACAAGTACTAAGGGTGTAATGTACAACAAGGTGACTATAGTTTACATTGTTGCATGATATATAGGAAAGTTAAGAGAGTAAATCCTAAGTGTTCTCATTATAAGGAGATTTTCTTTTTTTTCCTTTCTTTTTTCTTGTCTTTATAAGGTATCTATATGAGAAGATGCATGTTAACTAAACCTTTTGCAATAATCATTTTACAATATAGGTACATGAATCAAACCATCATGCTGTATGCCTTAAACATACAGCATGTGTGTGTCAATTATTTCTCAATAAAACTGGGGGAAAAAAGAGTAAATAAATAAATAAGAATCACCCTCAAGTGGTACATTATTGATTTTTAAGAGGCATTTGTGAGTGACTGTTTGTCTACATATACTTTACATGTAAATGGACAAACATCTCACTTTTCTCCAGGTAGTGCCGTTTTATGTAAGTTGTCTTGGTGTAATTAGTGATAGCACCCTCTTCCACTTCCAAAAGGGACCTCCTCAGAAGATAATTATGTAATCACCTCTTCTTATATACCTGCTTTTCAGATAAATAAGTACTTATTCCAGGCCTACAGCATCTTTTTTCTGAAATGGAATTTACTTTACATATTTTCCTGATTATAAGGATAATTCATCTTCTTTGTGAAAAGCAAATTAGAAAATACAGAGGCATAAAGAAGCAAAAGAATTCCATTTACTGGCTTGTTTCCACTTATGATAATGCTTTAGCTTATATGCACGTTCACATTTGATTTTCACCACCATACTGCAATAGAGCTGAGCCGAGATTATTCTATTTCTTGTTTTACAGCTGAAGGCATTGAAGGTAAAGAACCTCCAGCCCAGACACTCTGCCTTGAAATCTCATTCTCTGTCCACTGCATCACATTGCCTGAGAGACACAGCTGAAGGGAAGTGCAGAGTAACAATTGCACCAGCAATAATGGACATTACGGTTGAGCTCTTAGTAGTTGGATGTCTTTAAAGCTCTAAGCAACCTTAGGAGGTGGGCATTAAGGGAGAAAATGATATACAGTGGGGATGAGCAATTGTCCAGTATCCATCTCACAGTTCACAAGTGATGCCTGGCTTCTATGTCTGAACTCATGGCCACTATGATCTAACCCTCTTACGGTTTTGAAAATCAATCTTATTGAGATAGAGTTACATACAATCAAATGCACCCATTTTAAGTGTATAGTTCCATGAATATGGGGATATGTATATGCAATTCAACCATCACCACAATCAAGATTTTGAACATTTCTGTCACCCTCAAAAGTTTCCATATGATTTTTTACAGTCAGTTCACATGCCCACCACTGCCCCCAGGCAGCAACCCAGCTACCACTGTACCTTAGTTTTGCCTTTATAGAATTTCATAAAAAACAGAATGATGCTGCTTAATATAGCAAGGCTGAAATTTACCTGAGACCTGTGGTCCTGAAAAATAGCAAAGGCTCAAGGAACACCATTCCTGCCCCAACCCTTTTGTGTTCTTGAAAACATCTTACTGCAAAAAGCACCCATCCCCATACAACTTAATAAGACTCTAAGAAGCCCACTTTGTTTATATATGACAGCCAGACACAGACACAGACACAGACCCTGCAAATTCCCTTCCTTTGCTAATCATGAAAGATTAGCTGCACTGCTTATGCCCACTAATCAATCAGAACAAAATGTTTTTTAATCAAACTTGGGTTAAGAGTTTCCTTCCCCCCATGGGAGCAGGGGGAGTGGGATGAATTGGGAGATTGGGATTGACATATATACACTACTATATATAAAATATATAACTAATGATAACCTACTGTGTAGCACAGGCAACTCTACTCAATGCTCCTAAATGGGAAGGATATCCAAAAAAGAGGAGATATATGTATATGTATAGCTGATCCACTTTGCTGTACAGCAGAAACTAGCACAACATTGTAAAGTAACTAAACTCCAATAAAAATTAATTTAAAAAAAAAAGGATCTCCTTCCCCAGGCCCATGAACTTTGGTCCACCCTTCAGTGCCAACAGATAGCACCTCACAGAAAAACAGTCCCACCCTCACTGCCCCTCCTATAAAAGTCTGACCTCAGGGTAAAACATTCTCGATCTACTATCCAGTCACCTCGCCTCTCACCCTACTTCCCCCACCTGCTTCTTCCTGGCTTTATTCACTCCACTCTGCAAAGAACAACCCCTAACGCTAACCTCTGAGATGCTTGCTGATCTGATGGTCAGAACCAGCTCCCTACTGCAGTAGCTCCTCCCCCATTGCGATTTCCTCTTGAATAAACTCTCTCCAAATGAAGTCGAGATTTGTTTTTATTTGACAAATAAAATTAAAAATCTGGCTTTACTTGCTCAACATAATGTTTTTAAGATTTAGCTACATCTTTTCCATGTATCAGCAGTTTCTTTTCATTGCAGAGTAATATTCCACGGTGTGAATATACAAGTTGTTTATCCATTCCCCAGTTAATTTGAGTTTTTTCTTGGGCTCTGAGTTTGAGTTTTTCATTTGAGTTTTTTCTTGGTCTTTGGAGGTTGTGAATATTCTCAAGCAAGTCTTTTGTGGACATGGGCTTTCATTGCTCTGGGTAAATGTCTAGGAGTGGAATTGCTTAGGTGACCCACATTTTAAAGTCAGCTGTCCTCTCCTTTGATTTTAGTGTCCACCCTATAAGTTGAGTATAGAACAGCATTTTCTGATCAAAAATCTTGAAGTGAGATGTTGCATGGTTTCCTCACTTGTGCTTTACTCATGTATGAGCACACATGATGATTCCTTTAAAAACACAAGCTTCATATCAAATTGTCCCCTTACCAAGTAGCTCTGTATTCAGCATGATTCCAAAGAAGAGGTTGGAACACGTGTATATGAGTTTCAAGCAATACATATATCCTTTTTGCTGGAGGATTGCTTTAATTTACCCATTTTAAATGTTTCATTCACACTGTTATAAATATTATGCCCTTTTTCCCATGCATCTGCTGCTTCTTCTCCACTTCTCTCCCCAGCCTGGTTTATTGTGTTTATAAATAAGAAATGACAAACATTTGTTCTTTTTAAGAAAACAAAGCGCATTTCTTTCCATCCCATCAAATGAAGTTCAGCTATTCCACTAGTTAAAATTACATTAGACAATTTCAGTTAGGAAGAAAAATAATCAACGTGATAAGCAAAATCCCCTTGAAAAGGGAGGGACGAGAATAGTTGAGGATAAAATGCAAGGTCTCCTGTGTGAGTGTTAGTTCCCATCTTAAATGGCTTCTGCTCAGATGTCCATTTAACTCTTCAGCCTAGTTTATTTCCTCCCATTCTGTGACCTGAGCAGAGGGCTGAGTTCCAGGACCTGGACACAGGCTGGAGGGAAGGAAGGAGATGGAGAGAGGATGCCAGCAGAGGTGGGGAGAGCTGGCCATAGTTCTCTCTCCCCGATGGTCTGAAAACTTGTAACAACACTATTTTCACTCTGAGCATTTCCACCTACAGGGATCAAATGCTTTCCAAATTCCTGGCACCTAGTCACCTACTTCACTGCTTGTCAGAAGCGCTGACATCAATAATTTACAGCCTTTAAATGTTTAAACTTTACTGTTCCTGGAACACAGGCTTAGCTGGAAGCAGTGGATTTTTGTTTTGAATTTTATTTATTTTTTAATACAGCAGGTTTTTATTAGTTATCCATTTTATACATATTAGTGTATATATGTTAATCCCAATCTCCCAATTCATCCCACCACAACCAGCCCCCCCACCACCCCAGTTTCCCCCCTTGGTGTCCATAGGTTTGTTCTCTACATCTGTGTCTTTATTTCTGCCTTGCAAACCGGTTCATCTGGAAGTAGTGGATTTTTAACAGAAACCCATATTCTCAGGTTAGTTAAGCAGTACTCACAGCTTAAATTAATGCCATTAAATCCCCACATAAATATCCTGGAATTTTATCATCATTGCAACACAGTTACATGTAATTACAGATTTAAAAACAGAACATCTAGCCCCCATATTAAGACATTTCAGAGGACTAAATAAATATACTTGTGGTGAAATGTATCTGTGGGCTTGCTTTGTTGGTGGTATGTGGTTTTTTTTTTCTTTCTTTCTTTCTTTATCTCCCAGAACAAAGCAGCCTGTTTCTTTACTTTTGTTTTCAGTAGGAGTATGCCAAATTGCACTCACTTTTAACAGGTCCCTTAACTACCCTGTTCTTTTAAACATCTATCTCTCTGTTGTTTCATAACATGTAGCTGAAGATTGTAAAAGGGGAATGGATCAAGAGCCCTTCTGCTAGTCTCTGGTCACACTGCCTATTTCTAGGCAATGTAAACACATCCCGAATCCCCACCCCAAAACAAACAGACAGGACTTACAGAGTCGGTGCAGGAGTCCTTCCTTCACTACAGGGACCCCAAAACAGTCACTACTGTCCAGGTAGTAGAGTTACCAGATTTACTAAATAAAATTACAGGCCGTCTAGTTAAATTTAATTTCTAGATATCACTGAAAAAAAAATCTAGGAAGTTCCCTGGTGGTCTAGTGGTTAGGGTTAGGTGCTTTCACTGCCGTGGCCTGAGTTCAACTCCTGGTCAGGGAACTGAAATCCCACAAGCCGCACAGCACAGCCAAAAAAAAAAAATTTTTTTAGTATAAGTATGTCCCAAATATTGCATGAGATATACTAAAAAAAATTCTGTTTATCTGAAACATAAATTTAACTGGGCATCCTATATTTTATCTGGCCACCCTACCAGGCAGAGATGCCCAAACCTATCCCAAGAATTCCATGGAAGGCCTGCAATCTGTGGTCAATTCTTGAAGTTTTTCTAAATGGATTTAAATAATAATGATCAAAAATATAATTTGATTGAGTCTTTACCTTTATGGGTTAGATCCTATGTTGAGTACTTTTCCAACTCATTTCATTCATCCCTTCAGCACCCTTAGGAGGTAGGTATTATTGTTATCACAGAGGAGGAAGATGAAGGTGTAGACAAGTTAAACAAGTTGGCCTGGGCTCTGACCAATCCTCCAAGCCCATGAACTTCACCTGTATTCCATACTGCCCTCTCTATATGTTACTCCTTCCCCTGAAGTCATTGCCATTGAGTATGATAGAGAAAGGCCTACAGGTACACACACCCTCCAGCCTCTGCAACTGTTCATTTCTCAGTTGAGATTTAAACATAGAGAAACCACCTGCTAACAGAGACAGGACATGGGCCCATTCTATCAGTAGTTCTCAGACTTTGGTCTGCGTCAGAATAATGGAGGGGTAATAACTTGCATTTCTAACAAGCTCCCAAGTGATGCTAATGCTGCTGGTTCAGGGAACACACTCTGAAACCTGCTGGTTTAGAGCACGGACTGTGCCATGAGCCTCCCTGGATTTGCGCCTCAGTCCAGCCTTCTAGTAGCTCCACAGCCTTGCACACATAACTTAACCTCTCTGTGTGCCTCAGTTTTCTCACCTGAAACATGTACCTAATAATAGCACCGCATCCTAGATATAGTTGCATGACATACTACATGTAAAATGCTTAGCTCCATAGCTGGCACTACAGTAACAATAATAATAATAGCAGCTCATTATTACCATGATTATCTGATTATCGGAAGAGCATTTTGCTAAGGTTCTAATAGAAAGGAGTGCTGAGTTCTAGATTCTTCTCTATTACATTCTAGCTCCACAGGCCAGAACCTCTACTCTGTTAGGCTTCTCTTCTCTTAAATGTCAAATGGGGCTCAGCATCCTTTCTGAAGACCACCAACCACTGGATCAAATGATGCTTAGCCCATCCTGGCCCTGAGAGCTTCGATCCCCTGCTTTAGTTGGAGGGCTAATGTTGTCTGATATCAAGAATTATTATAAAACTACAGTAATCAAAACAGTGTGGCATATAAAACAATAGAACAGAACAGAGAGTCCAGAATCAGACCCACACATAAATGGACAACTGATTTTTGGCAAAGGTGTAAAGGCAATTCAGTGAAGAAAGGATAGTCTTTCACCAAATTATGCTGGAACAATTGGATCTCCACATGCAAGAACAGACACTACAATTCCTGTGTACCTTAATGAAATTATTGGTTTATCTCACCCCAGCTGTCCACTACCTGAGATGAAAAAGCGACCTAGGACCTCAGAGAGCATTCGACAGTCAGAGCATGCAGGAGTTCCGTGGTCTTCAAATCCCAGCTGGAACTCTGTTCAAAGCCAAGAAAAGCAGAGTCAGGTGCCTGCTGTTCGAGGGTTCCACCTGCAGAACAAGCCAGCTCTAGGAGACCACAGCTGCTAAGACCTCCCCAGGGGAGATGGGCCTCTCATCAGACCAGGATGGTAGTGCTGCCTGAGGCTTCTGAAATGAGGGCTTGGAACAAATGCATCCCAGAGTTTACTCCCCACTCTCATTTAAGTTTCAATCCTCCCCCTGTTACCACTCCCCCGACACCCCCACCCAGAATGAGTGCTCTGTTCAAACACAGAAGTGCAGACCACGTCTTGGCCGGAGTCCACCAGCAGACTCCAGGGAAAGCACAGCCCTTCTCCGAGGTCGCCAACTCTGTGAACATGGTGTAGGGGAAAGCACCTCCCACTGCTGGAAGTGTAGACACAGCTGTGACCCGGGCTTGCCTGGCTCTGTTGCAGGTACAGAACCAATCTTTTGTGTTACCATCCTAAATCCCCACGGTCCAGGGGCCTGGTTCACCGGCCAGCCTGAATGCACAGGAGCACAGCCTGGTGAGGGCAGGGAGCATGGAAACTCAGCCTGTCACTCCACTGAAGACGTGATTTACAGCCCATACCTGTACCTAGCCAGCCTGCTTTCTCAGAGAACATGTTCTTAATCGCCTGTGCATCAGGGTCTGGCAGGAAGGTGAGGGAGAAAGCGCTTTCATGATTTTCAGCAAATTTATTTTCCTGTCAAAGCAGCAGGTATTTTGGCCCAGATGAGTGGGCTTTCTTTCAGCAATAGAAAACTTTTACTCAGAAATAAATACTACCTTCACATTTCTTTTCTTAGCTTTCTTTGGGAACTTAAAAAGTGTCAAATGACCAAGCAAGAAGAAAGAATATGAAAATTGGGGCCCAAACTCTAGTTCTCAGTGTCAATTTTATAAAAGGACAGCTGGAGATACTAGAAATCATGTCCATTTCACAGATGAGGAAACTGAGGCCCAGATGGAAGGTAACTTTCCCAAAATCTCACTGTTGGTCACTGGCAGACAGGTTGCCTGATTCTCACACCACTGCCAGCTCTGGTGCCCCCCAGGGCTCCTGAAGGGCAAGGATACCAGATGTGGAAAATAAAAATATAAGGGCAGCCAATTAAATTTAAATTTCAGGTAAATAATGAATATTTTTTCAATATAAACATGTCTCAAATATTGTATGGGACATACTTATATTTTAAAAATTGTTGATTGAAATGTTAAATGCTTTATTGAGATACAATTGATATACCAAGAAACGAACATGAGTAATGTATACAATTTGATGATTTTAGACACACCCATGATACCATTACACCCACACACCCATGATACCATTACCATCAATACAATTGAGGTAATAAACATATCCATCACCTCCAAAAGTTTCCTTGTGTCCCTTTGCTTTATTGAAATTTATTACATCAAGGTATATATTACTCAAAGCCTCAATTTATGTTTGGTGTATTCACTTCATGTCCTTCTGAGATACAGTGTGAGATGGAATGCCACGATTACAGATAGGCTCTCCTGCCCACCCTGAATGAGCAGAGTCTGGATAAAGTGAATTATTATGACACCCTAAGGAAAGACAGAGGTCACTGATACATAGGAAAGCTCCCCGGTGGTCGAGATAGAAACAGGGTTCGATGAATGAAAAGGCATGAGGTGGGGTTTGTGAGGGCTGAGGATCACTCAGAAGCATATGCAGTATCTCTGTGATCTGGACACTTGTGCTGACCAGAGAGGGAAATAATCAGGAACCTGGGTCAATACAAGCTGTGGGCCTTCACCTTGATAGGCTGTGCCCTGGATTTCTTCCCATGGCCCACAGAGAGGTGGAGCCAAAACATTTTCATCTCCAAATAGACACCCACACAGTGTTCTAACATCGTCCTTAAGTCACTAAAGTTTTCCAGGTCCTCCAAGCTAGACTCATGCCAAGTTTCCTATGGCTGAACCAAAAACATATACAGTTGAACCTAATTATTTGCAGATCTAATATATGCAAATTCACCTACTCCCTACAATTTATTCAATGCGCAAAAATTGATAGGTGTGGTGTCTTAGTGGTAATTTGTGGGCATGCACAGAGTGGGAGTAATCTGAGTTGCCCGACAGGTGTGTTCCCAGCTGAGGTGGAACCAGGTGATGCCCTGCCTTCTTGTTTCAGCTCTTGTCCTCTAAACAAGTGTCCTTTCCTTGATCTATTAGTGCCACTTTTTTGTTCGGCACTTTTTGTTGGTAATGTTGTTTAAAATGGCCCCCACATGTAGTGCTGAAGTGCTGTTTGTTTAGTCTCCCTAAGTGCAAGAAGGCTGTGATGTGCCTTATAAAGAAAATGTGTTAAATAAGCTTCATTCAGGCATGAATGATGTTACGGTTGGCCATGAGTTCAAGGTTAATGACTCAACAATATGTATTAAATAAAGCATCTTTAAACAGAAACTTAGGTAAGTCAAGGTTCTATATTGATCAGTTGATGGAAACATGACCAGAGGCTCGCAGGAACCCAGCCCTATAATTCCCCTAGGATCTATGATTCACTATTTGCTAATGCAGTGTGTACAGCAATCTTAAGGAACATAGCTTTCTTTCTTTCTTTCTTTCTCTCTTTCTTTCTTTCTTTCTTTCTTTCTTTCTTTTATTTGCCGCATCGTGTCACAGGCAGGATCTTAGTTCCCCAACCAGAGATGGAACCCATGCCTCCTGCAGTGGAAGTACAGAGTCTTAACCACTGGACTGCCAGGGAAGTCCCGAACATAACTTTCATTGATGATGAGAATCAGTTGTACCAGGAGAGACTTGGGCTGGGTCACCAAGTTCATGCAAGAGAACATGGGAGGTGGGGAAGAAGTAAATCTTGTGCCAGCTTAAGCCAAGGTCAGTCTCACCCTCTTCCACAGCCTGTGTGCCCATGGGCACAATGTACTGCATACATTTATTTTAACAGACTTTATATTTTAGAACACCTTTAGATTCACAGCAAAGCTGAGCAGGATGTATAGATACTTCCCATATACCCCCTGCTCTCACACATGTGCAGTTTCCCCCATTATCCACATCCCCCCACCAAAGGGATACATTTGTTACAATTGATGAACCTACATTAACTCCATGTTGTCACCCAAGGTCTATAGTTTACATCACTCTTCACTCTTGGTGTTGCACATTCTATGAATTTGGACAAATGTATAATATGTATCCATCATTATAGTATCATATAAAATAGTTTCACTGCCCTAAAATCCTCTGTGCTCTGCCTATTCATCCTTCCCCACCCCCAACCCCTGGCAATCACTGATCTTTTTACTATCTCCATAGTTTTCCCTTTTCCAGAATGTCATGTGGTTGAGGTCATACAGTATGTAACATTTTCCGATTGGCTTCTTTCACTGAGTAATGCGCCTCAGTGCCTACATTTTGGAAGTATCAATGCTTAAACTCAACAGTTTTTCTGTCATTAGATGAGTGAATCAGTGGTGATTACTCATCTGGCCTCTGGAGGCCTTGGGTACACAACTGATAATATTCCTGTTTGGCTGAGAGGTAACAGAAAGCAGCAAATCCACCCCATCACAGGCTCTTACTCTGATGGGCTGAATGCAGTATAAGCTGTCTTTCTAATGACACTTGAAGAGGGTCATTTCTTAAAAAGAAATGAAGATTAAGATAGGGTTTTCAGGGTTGTTTAATTTTTTAAATAGATTTGGGGAAGAGATGGATATCATTTAAAATGTACTATTTTCTTGATGTAAAGATAAGGCTTCCCTGGAAATTTTCAATAAACCCGCATGGTTCTTTGGAACATGTTTCCCTCCCCTAGCAGGACTATGGCCACCCTTTGACATCAATGCCCTGCACCCCACAAAACAAGCAAACTGTGCTTCTCTAAGGACATGAAGTAGACATAACACAGGGTTAAAACTGGAAATTTTTAAATTAAGATCATGTACATCTGAAAGGCCATATCATGGCATTTCAACCCCTATAGATGTCAGTTCTTCATTCTGAATAATGCTGGAGATGATATCTCTGCCTTTCTCCAAGACTATGAGTCTTGCTTTTTATCAAAGTCATTAAGGTTCAGAGCTGCTATTCATTAGGTTTTGTCTGCCTTGTGTTTCCAGGGTCTCAAGGTAAACTTCCTTTATGATTACTAATTATTAGCCCTGTTGATTTTTAAGCTTGAAGACTAAGAAATACATTCTTGGGGATGTTTGCAGTGGAGTACGGGGGTGACAAAGACAATGTCCTTGACCAATGTTAGTCAGGCTCCTCTGAGCGTTCTCCACTCAGCCTGAATTTGACCTTCCATGTTCATCTCTGCTGAGCCCAGTTTTAGCAAAGATGCCTGCTATCCTGTGCATGTGTCTTAATTTATAAAGGGAACTAGTGATGACATGGAGAGCTCCATACCATTGAAAGAAAAGTTTAATGTAACTCATGGTCTCCCTAGGAACAAGAGGCACAGCTCACCACATAGTACAGGAGGGACACTAAGTTTTGGTCAGGAGGAAGAAGCAGGAACAAGGGGAAGGCATAGACCACAGCCTTTATTGGGGTCTCTATGGGAAAGACAAGACAGAGAGAAGTATACAGTGTAGGATTGGTTAGTTTGAATAATTTCAGCAGACTTTGGGCTATAGGCATGGTGGTCCCTAGTTGTCTGGTACCCGGCCCTGAGTTGATTAGGGCAGGGGGAATATTGGCTTGGTGTGTGAGAGTTAGACAAGAAAGTGGACGGGGCAAGGCCTTGATTGGTCAGTCTGCTCATGAAAGGCAGGTTCCAGGCAAGCTGTCCAGCCCTACCCATCCCAAGAATTAGTTATGCCTGGGAGGAGCAGTCTGTCCCTGGGGTCTCTGAGATCCCTGAGAAACATCAAAACATCATAAGATTAAAAAATAAAAGTGTAATTAATATACCTGCTGAATCCATCTAGTGAGAATCCTCCCACCCTTGATATTCTAAGACCTTGGCCTGGCTTTAGCAAGACTTCTCCTATCCTTCACTGCTCCTCTTAGTAACTTCCCATCCACTGACTCCCTCTCACTCTGCCCATTGGTTATAAATCCCCAGCTGTGTTTGCAGTTGAGGTCAGTCTCTCTCCCCTATTACAATAGTCTTGAATAAAGTCTTATCGTTTTAACAAGTGTCAAAATAATTTCTCTTTAACAGTAGTCAAACTCAGGTTTAATGACTGGTACCCTCCCTCCACCCACATCTTCATGGATTAAGGACAGGAAAGCCTTGTATCAAAGCACCATGCCAACGTCAGATGGAAGAGTCTGTTTTAGCATGTTGTTGGCTTCTCAGGTAGAGGTTTTATTAATTCAAACCCATCTTATTCAATTTGAAACTTTTTTTTAAGACTTTGGTAAAAAGAATGTCTGTTTTCTATCTGGAATGTTACAGAAGTGATCTTTGACATAAAACCTATGGCAAAAACCAGTAAACTAAGAATTTGGTAATCCAATATGGAGCTGAGAAATATTCTGAAAAAATAATAATACATTTATTGAGGGTATTTGTTCCTAGAGAATGTTAAAGAAGGAAGTTTTTTTTCAGTTAAAACAACCAACATCAAATTAAACTAGCCCCAATTTCTAGAACTTCTCAGAGAATGTATAAAAATACTCTGTACTATTAGTAGATGATGTTGGTGCCCTGCCCAGATCCGCATCACCAGCCAGTGCACCCACCCCTCAGAGGCCAACAAATAAGTGCTCTCAGCGGACCCTCCTCTGGAGACCTAGTCTTGTCCATGAATGCACTCTCTCACCATCCCCACACCCAGTCTGCAGCCAATGATGGACTGATACCAGGATTTAATGCACACCCCCTTTCCAGGAGGCAGGATGGGCTCTGTGGTACAATCTCACTATAAAGTCAGGCCAAAGCAGGCCTCCAGCTGAGCCCACACCCTTGCTTAGCATCTTCCCCTGCCATACCCTGCACATCTCTTCTGAGAGTGTGACCTCTTTAAAACAAGTCTCCTGAATCCCTGCCTCAGGCTCTGCCTCTTGGGAACTCAACATGTTCCAAAGACAAAAGAAGATACCTGTCCTGATCTGTTCCCATCACGCACCTCACTCCTTGAATATCATCAAGAGAGTTGCTGGAAGGAAAACCCAAAGCCACTCTCCTCAATGTGTTGTTCAAGGCCCTCCCTGACCTGACTCCACCTTCATCATCCTGCCACTCCTTGCACTTGACCTTTCAGAAATGTGGAAACCCTTGTATTCACTGCCACCACCCCTCCTTTGCCAATCCCACCACACAGCCATGCATGAGCTCACACACATGTGCACATGCATGCACAAACACACGCATGCACACATAGGCACACCTGCATGCGCATAGCCATGTACACATACATGCATGAACACACACTCACACCTATACTCATGTACATCCACACATCTGCAGAAACAGCAAACACAGGCACATGCATGAATACACAGATATACACATACACACACAAACACACGTGTACACACAAATACATGTGCATACGTGCATACACAAATGCACACCCGCATATGCACACAAATACGCATGCACAAAAACATACACCATCCACCCTGCTGTTTCTTGCCTTCATGGCTTTTTCGTGCTTTTTCCTCTTCCTGAAATGTCTTGTCCCCATTCTGACTAGCTAATCCTACTCATACTTCCTGGCTAATCTCAGAAGCCACCTTTTTCTGGAAGCCTTCCTGTTTGGGTTAGATTTACCTCTGTGCTCCTAGAGCCCCCTGAACTTATTTCTATCACAGTTTCTATCTATTACAGTAATATTCTCTGTCCATGCCCCACTCTCTGGCCAGCTTGTGAGCTCCCTGAGCTGCCTGAGGTCACAGACTGTTTTATTGATCCTCCAGCACTGTGTCCAGTATCTAGGAGACACTCATGAAGTGCTTCCTGAATGAACTTGGAAAGAATTTGAAATGTAAAAAGACTCAAGGTATCTGAAATGGCCTGAGCTGGCTCTTGTTGTCAGAGTAAAGGGATTTTCTTTTAAGTGTACATGGAATAAGTTCTTTCTAGAACGAAAGATCTAGTGTTTCGTTTGAGAAACTTACAGCATGTCACCAGGCAGAAAGGAAATGGGAGACTGGTAGCAAGTTCATAAAAGCAGGAATAGGTGGTTTCTGCACTGGAAGGAGAGCAAGCCAAGCATAGCATTATGGCCCAGGTGGCACGTTTGGGGGCCTGTGTGTGGTCCTCCTCAGTGAGAGCTGCCAGATGCAAGAAGACTCTGGACGCTGATCCAAGGCCATTACACCTACCTCTCCACCCGGACCAAGAATTCAGGGGACTCCCCTGCCTGGGGGAGGGTTCCACCCTCTCTGTCAGCAAGAGCTGGATGCCACAACCGAGGCAGCAGGCCATAACAACTGCTAACAACCCAAGCCAGCTCTCTGAGGTCCCCATGCTGGAAGAAGGGGTCCAACTGTCTCTCAGTGCTAGGGTTTCCTCCCCCAACACCAGGGTCTCAGAGGGGACAGGGTGCATGGATGAGCCGTCATATTCACTTACACCAAATACTAACCAGGTGGCCACACGGGAACTTGCAGTAAAAAAGAGGCACCAAGCTTGCAAGCACAGAACCACGTCTTTCATTTATAATCTCAAGACACATCCTGCGTACTCTGCTGACTCTCATGCAAGCTCCTGCCCAGACCTCCTGCAAGGTGGCTAGAGGAGGCTGTTCCAACCCTATGTACTGCTCAGCTCATTGGATTGAGACTTTTCTCACTGTGTTATCACAAAAGGGGCCAAGAAAGAGAGCCTACGGTAACCATGGTTACCAAGCGTGAAGGCTGCACAGGTTCACCTCTTTGAGACATTGTTCCATTGGTACTCCTAGCTTGTGACATTCTGTGGCCTCAGGAATGTGGCGGTTCTGCAGGCTTTTCTTCCTTCCCTTGTAAGACCCCACCCCCGACATGATAACCCTATGTACTGCTCAGCCCATTGGATTGAGACTTTTCTCACTGTGTTATCACAAAAGGGGCCAAGAAAGAGAGCCTACGGTAACCATGGTTACCAAGCGTGAAGGCTGCACAGGTTCACCTCTTTGAGACATTGTTCCATTGGTACTCCTAGCTTGTGACATTCTGTGGTCTCAGGAATGTGGCGGTTCTGCAGGCTTTTCTTCCTTCCCTTGTAAGACCCCACCCCCGACATCATGAGCCACCCATGTCTCAACAAGCCTTTCAGTCAATTCTGATGGCCATTAAAGTGTGAGAACTGCTGGATTACAAGATAACCACTCATAAAACCCCATTGCCTGCTGCCCATCAGAGTCTCATTGTGTTGATCAAGAGGAGAGTCCCTGAAAAAGAAAATTGCTGTCAATGAAGGTAACAAGAGAGGCAAGAACAGCTCATTTGTTCATTTTCTTTTCAAGGTCAGCCACCTTCCTGCATATTAAGTAGACCAGACAAAAATATTAGCCCATTTTCTTCTGGACTTATTGGATTAACCAATGCTCATGATCCTCAAGGAGAGTGGATTCCAACATAAGAAAGCTTATATAAAATAGATAATAGACCATGATGAACTGGGATTTATCTCAAGAATGCAGACTGGTTAATATTCAAAAACAATGTAATTCACCATATTAATAAACTAAAAAAAGAAAAACCATGTATGGTCATCTCAATAGCTGCAGAAAATGCATTTGACAAACTCCAACATCCACATCCATGCCCAATAAAAATAATCTCAGGAAATTAGGAGCAGAAAAGAACTTCCTCAATTTGACAAAAATATGTAGAAACCCACAGTCAATGTCATACTTAATGGCAAAAGTCAAGATGCTTTATCCCTAAGATCAGGAACATGTCAAGGATGACCACACTCACCACTCTTATTCAACACTATACTAGAGGTTCTAACCAGTGCAGTCAGGCAATGAGAAACAGGAGGCATCTAGATTAGAAAGGAAGTATAACTGTCTTTATTCAGAGATGATAGGATCATTTATGTAGAGAATCCTATGGAACATACGAAAAGTTACGAGAGCTAATAACTGAATTTAGTAAGGTTTCAGGATACAAGAATAATACACAAAAGTCAATTGCATTTCTTTATACTAGCAATGAATAATAAATGCTTTGGGATAAATATGACGAAAGATATGAATAACCTCTACACTGAAAATTATAAAATGTTCCTGACTGAAATTAAAGATGTAAAGATGTGGAAAAATTGGCCTCTTTTATTCAATATTGTTGAAATGTAACTTTTCTCCAAATTGATCTGTAGAGTCAATGCAATCCCAATCAAAATCCCAGACAGCTTTATTGCAGTCCTTCATAAACTGATCCTGAAACTGGTGTGGAAACGCAAAGAATATAGAATAGTCAAAACAACTTGGAAAGGGGACCTTCAAGATGGTGGAGAAGTAAGACATGGAGATCACCTTCTTCCCCACAAATACATCAGAAATACATCTACATGTGGAACAACTCCTACAGACCACCTACTGAACACTGGCCAAAGACCTCAGACTTCCCCAAAACAAGAAAATCCCCACGTACCTGGGTAAGGCAAAAGAAAAACAAAAAACAGAGACAAAAGAATAGGGATGGAACCTTCAATGGTGGGGATGGGGGTGGGCAGGGGGAAAGCTTTGGAGCCAAGGAGGAGAGCACAGCCACTGGGGTGCAGAGGGAAAAGCGGAGAGATTTCTGCACAGAGTATTCGTGCCAACCAGCACTCACCAGCCCAAGAGGCTTGTCTGCATTCCCACCAGGGTGGGCACGGGCTGGGAGCTGAGACTCAGGCTTCTGAGGTCAGATCCCTGGGAGAGGACTGGGGTTGGCTGTGTGAACACAGCCTGAGGGGGCTAGTGCACCACAGCGAGACAGGAGGGAGTCTGGGAAAAGTCTGGACCTGCCTAAGAGACAAGAGACCACTGTTTTGGGGTACATGAGCAGAGGGGATTCCTGCTCCATGCACCCACAGAAGGCAGAGCACCACCTAAATGAGCTCCAGAGATAGGCGTGAAACGCGGCTATCAGCTCAGACCCCAGAGATGGGCATGAAATGCTAATGCTGCTGCTGCAGCCACCAAGAAGCCTGTGTGCAAGCACAGGTCACTATCCACATCCCCACAGGAGACTATGCAGCCTGCCACTGCCAGGGTCCAGTCCCATGATACACGGACAACATCCCCGGGAGAACACACGCCACATCTTAGGCTGCTGCAACATCACACCGGCCTCTGCCACAGCAGGCTCACCCTACATTCCAATTATGACAACTGTACCCCTCCCTCTCCCTGGTCTGAGTGAGCAAGAGCACCTTAATCAGCCGCTGCTTTAACCCGCTCCTATCTGGGTGGGGAACAGATGCCTGAGGGTGACCTACATGAAGAGGCGGGGCCAAATCCAAAGCTGAACCCCAGGAGCTGTGCGAACAAAGAAGAGAAAGGGAAATCTCTCCCAGCAGCCTCAGGGGCAGTGGGTTAAATTCCCACAATCAACTTGATGTACCTGCATCAGTGCAATACCTGAATAGACAACGAATCATCACAAAATTGAGGTGGTGGACTTTGGGAGCAACTGTAGACTTGGGTTTGCTTTCTGCAACTGATTTGTTTCTGATTTCTATGTTTATCTTAGTCTAGTTGTTAGTGCTTGTTATCATTGGTGGATTTGTTTATTGGTTTGGTTACTGTCTTTTAAAATTATTATTATTTTTATTTTAATAATTTTTAAAAAAATTTTATTGCTTTTAAATTTTTGTTTCTTTTTTTCTCCCTTTTCCTCTGAGCTGTGTGGCTGCCAGGGTCTTGGTGCTCCAGCCTGGTGTTAGGTCTGAGCCTCTGTGGTGGGAGTGCTGACTTCAGGACATTGGACTACCAGAGACCTCCCAACTCCACATAATATCAATCAACAAGAGGTCTCCCAGAGATCTCCATCTGAAAGCTAAGACCCAGCTCCACCCAACGGCCAGCAAGCTTCAGTGCTGGACACCCCATGCCAAACATCTAACAAGACAGGAACACAACCACACACATTAGCAGAGAGGCTGCCAAAAATCATACTAAATTCACAGACACCCCAAAACACACCACTGGATGCGGCCTTGCTCACCAGAAAGACAAGATCTAGCCCCACCCACCAGAACACAGGCACTAGTCCCATCTACCAGGAAGCCTACACAAGCTACTGAACCAACCTCACCCACTGGTGAGAGACACCAAACACAACAGGAAATATGAAACTGCAACCTGCACAAAGGAGACCCCAAACACAGTAAGTTACACAAAATGAGAAGACAGAGAAATATGCAGCACATGAAGGAGCAAGGTAAAAACCCACTAAACCAAACAAATGAAGAGGAAATAGGCAGTCTACCTGAAAAAGAATTCAGAATAATGATAGTAAATATGGTTCAAAACCTTGGATATAGAATGGAGAAAATACAAGAAACATTTAAAAAAGACCTAGAAGAACTAAAGAGCAAACAAACAATGATGAACAACACAATAAATGAAATTAAAAATTCTCTAGCAGGAATCAATAGCACAATAACTAAGGCAGAACGGATAAGTGACCTGGAAGATAAAATAGTAGAAATAACTACCACAAAGCAGAATTAAAAAAAAAAAAAAGAACAAAAAGAATTAAGGACAGTCTCAGAGACCTCTGGGACAACATTACATGCACCAACATTCAAATTATAGGGGTCCCAGAAGAAGAAGAGAAAAAGAAAGGGTCTGAGAAAATATTTGAAGAGATTGTAGTGGAAAACTTCCCTAAAATGGGAAATAGTCAATGAAGTCCAGAAAGTGCAGAGAGTCCCATACAGGATAAATCCAAGGAGAAACATGCAAAGACACATATTAATGAAACTATAAAAGTTAAATACAAAGAAAAAATATTAAAAGAAGCAAGGGAAAAGCAACAAATAACATACAAGGGAATCCCCATAAGGTTAACAGCTGACATTTTAGCAGAAACTCTGCAAGCCAGAAGGGACTCGCAGGACATATTTAAAGTGATGAAAGGGATAAACCTACAACCAAGATTACTCTATCCATCAAGGATCTCATTCAGATTCGACAGTAAAACCTTTACAGACAAGCAAAAGTTAAGAAAATTCAGCACCGCCAAGTAGCTTTACATCAAATGCTAAAGGCATTTCTCTAATCAGGAAACACAAGAGAAGGAAAAGACCTACAAAAACAAACCCAAAACTATTAAGAAAAAGATAATATGAACATACATGTCAATAATTACCTTAAATGTAAATGGATTAAATGCTCCCACCAAAAGACATAGACTGGCTGAATGGATACAAAAACAAGACCTGTATATATGCTATCTAGAAGAAACCCACTTCAGACCTAGGGACACATACAGACTGAAAGTGAAGGGATGGAAAAAGATATTCAATGCAAATGGAAATCAAAAGAAAGCTGGAGTAGCAATTCTCATATCACACAAAATAGACTTTAAAGTAAAGACTATTACAAGAGACAAAGAAGGACACTACATAAAGATCAAGGGATCAATCCAAGAAGAAGATATAACATTTGTAAATATTTATGCACCCAACATATGAGCACCTCAATACATAAGGCAAATACTAACAGCCATAAAAAGGGAAATAGACAGTAACACAATAATAGTTGAAGATTTTAACACCCCACCTTCACCAATGGACAGATCATCCAAAATGAAAATAAATAAGGAAACACAAGCTTTAAATGACACATTAGACACAATGGACTTAATTAATATTTATACAACATTCCATCCAAAAACAACAGAATACACTTTCTTCTCAAGTGCTCATGTAACATTCTCCAGGATAGATCATATCTTGGGTCACAAATCAAGCCTTGGTAAATTAAAAAAAATTGAAATCATATCTTTTCTGACCACAATGTTATGAGACTAGATATCAATTACAGGGAACAAAACTGTAAAAAATATAAAAACACGGAGGCTAAACAATACACTATTAATTAACCAAGAGTTCACTGAAGAAATCAAAAAGGAAATCAGAAAATACCTAGAAACAAATGACAATGAAAACATGATGACCCAAAACCTATGGGATGCACCAAAACCACTTCTAAGAGGAAAGTTCATAGCAATACAATCCTACCTCAAGAAACAAGGAAAATATCAAATAAACAACCTAACCTTACACCTAAAGCAATTAAAGAAAGAAGAACCAAAAAATTCCAAAGTTAGCAGAAGAAAAGAAATCATAAAGATCAGATCAGAAAAAAATGAAAAAGAAATGAAGGAAACAATAGCAAAGACCAATAAAACTAAAAGCTGGTTTTTGAGAAGATAAACAAAATTGATAAACGATCAGCCAGACTCATCTAGAAAAAAACAGAGAAGATCGAAATCAACAGAATTAGAAATGAAAAAGGAGAAGTAACAATTGACACTGCAGAAATACAAAGGATCATGAGATATTACTACAAGCAACTATATGCCAATAAAATGGACAACCTGGAAGAAATGGACAAATTCTTAGAAAAGTACTGAACCAGGTCTTCCAAGACTGAACCAGGAAAAAAGAAAATAAAATAGATAAATCATACTCACTGAAATTGAAACTGTGATTAAAAGTCTTCCAACACCTGCATCTTTATTCCTGTCCTGCCCCTAGGATTTTCAGAACCATTTTTTTGTTTCTTTCTTTTAGATTCCATATATATGTGTTAGCTTATGGTATTTGTTTTTCTCTTTCTGACTTATTTCACTTTGTATGACAGACTCTAGATCCATCCACCTCACTGGATTGAGTTACAAATAACTCAATTTCATTTCTTTTTATGGTTGAGTAAGATCCCATTGTATATATGTGCCACATCTTCTTTCTCCATTCATCTGTTGATGGACACTTAGGTGGCTTCCATGTCCTGGCTATCGTAAATAGAGCTGCAATGAACATTGTGGTACATGACTCTTTTTGAATTATGGTTTTCTCAGGGTATATGCCCAGTAGTGGGATTGCTGGGTCATATGATAGTTCTATTTTTAGTTTATTAAGGAACCTCCATACTGTTCTCCATAGTGGCTGTATCCATTTACATTCCCACCAACAGTGCAAGAGGGTTCCCTTTTCTCCACACCCTCTCCAGCATTTATTGTTTGTTGATTTTTTGATAATGGCCATTGTGACTGGTGTGAGATGATATATCTTTGTAGTTTTGATTTGCATTTCTCTAATGATTAATGATGTTGAGCATCCTTTCATGTGTTTGTTGACAATCTGTATGCCTTCTTTGGAGAAATGTTTATTTAGGCCTTCTGCCCATTTTTGGATTGGGTTGTTTGTTTTTTTGATATTGAGCTACATGTAAATTTTGGAGATTAATCCTTTGTCAGTTGCTTCATTTGCAAATATTTTCTCCCATTCTGAGGGTTGTCTTTTCGTCTTGTTTATGGTTTCCTTTGCTGTGCAAAAGCTTTTAAGTTTCATTAGGTCCCATTTGTTTATTTTTGTTTTTATTTCCATTTCTCTAGGAGGGGGGACAAAAGGGATCTTGCTGTGATTTATGTCATAGAGTGTCCTGCTTAGGTTTTCCTCTAAGAGTTTTATAGTGTCTGGCCTTACATTTAGATCTTGAATCCATTTTGAGTTTATTTTTGTGTATGGTGTTAGGGAGTGTTCTACTTTCATTCTTCTGCATGTAGTTGTCCATTTTTCCCAGCACCGCTTATTGAAGAGGCTGTCTTTTCTCCATTGTATATTCTTGCCTCCTTTATCAAACATAATGTGAGCATATGTGCGTGTTTATCTCTGGGCTTTCTATCCTGTTCCATTGATCTATATTTCTGTTTTTGTGCCACTACCATACTGTCTTCATTACTGTAGCTTTGTAGTATAGTCTGAAGTTAGGGAGCCTGATACCTCCAGCTCCGTTTTTCTTTCTCAAGGTTGCTTTGGCTATTCGGGGTTTGTGTTTCCATACAAATTGTGAACATTTTGTTCTAGTTCTGTGAAAAAATGCCATTGGTACATTGATAGGGATTGCATTGAATCTGTAGATTGCTTTGGGAAATATAGTCATTTTCACAATGTTGATTCTTCCAATCCAAGAACATGGTATATCTCTCCATCTGTTTGTATCATCTTTAATTTCTTTCATCGGTATCTTATCATTTTCTACATACAGGTCTTTTGACTCCTTAGGTAGGTTTATTCCTAGGTATTTTTTCTTTTTGTTGCAATGGTAAATGGGAGTGTTTCTTAATTTCTCTTTCATATTTTTCATCATTAATGTACAGGAATGCAAGAGATTTCTGTGTATTAATTTTGTATCCTGCCACTTTACCAAATTCATTGATTAGCTCTAGTAGTTTTCTGGTGGCATCTTTAGGGTTTTCTATGTATAGTATCATGTCATCTGCAAACAGTGACAGTTTTACTTCTTCTTTTCTGATTTGGATTCATTTTATTTCTTTTTTGTCTCTGATTGTTGTGGCTATAACTTCCAAATCTATGTTGAATAATAATGGTAAGAGTGGGCAACCTTATCTTTTTCCTGATCTTAGAGGAAATTGTTTCAGTTTTTCACCATTGTGAATGATATTAGCTGTGGATTTGTCATATATGGCCTTTATTATGTTGAGGTAAATTCCCTCTATGCCTACTTTCTGGAGAGTTTTTTTTTTTCATAGATGGGTGTTGAATTTTGTCAAAATCTTTTTCTGCATGTATTGAGATGATCATATGGTTTTTATCTTTCAATTTGATAATATGGTGTATCAGATTGATTGATTTGTGTATATTGAAGAATCTTTGCCTTCCTGGGATAAACCCCACTTGATCATGGTGTATGATCCTTTTAATATGCTGCTGGATTCTGGTTGTTAGTATTCTGTTGAGGATTTTTGCATCTCTGCTCATCAGTGATATTGGCCTGTAGTTCTCTTTTTCTGTGACATCTTTGTCTGGTTTTGGTATCAGGGTGATGGTGACTTCATAGAAAGAGTTTGAGAGTCTTCCTTCCTCTGCTATATTTTGGAAGAGTTTGAGAAGGATAGGTGTTGTCTCTTCTCTAAATGTTTGATAGAATTCGGCTGTGGAGAAAAGGGAACCCTCTTGCACTGTTGGTGGAAATGTAAATTGATACACACACTATGGAGAACAGTATGGAAGTCTCTTAAAAAACTAAAAATAGAACTACCATATGAACAAGCAATCCCACTTCTGGGCATATACCCTGAGAAAACCATAATTCAAAAAGAGTCATGTACCACAATGTTCATTGCAGCACTATTTACAATAACCAGGACATGGATGCAACCTAAATGTCCATCGAGAGATGAATGGATAATGAAGATGTGGCACATATATACAATGGAATATTACTCAGCCAAAAAGAAACACAGTTGAGTTATTTGTACTGAGGTGGATGGACCTAGATTCTGTCATACAAAGTGAAGTAAGTCAGAAAGAGAAAAACAAATACTGTATGCTAACACATACATATGGAATCTAAAAAAAAAAATGGTTCTGATGAACCTAGGGGCAAGACAGGAATAAAGACACAGATGTAGAGAATGGGCTTGAGGACACAGGGAAGGGGAAGTGTAAGCTGAGACAAAGTGAGAGAGTAGCATTGACATATATACACTACCAAATGTAAAATAGATAGCTAGCAGGAAACAGCTGCATAACACTGAGAGATCAGCTCAGTGCTTTGTGCCCACCTATGGAGGTGGGTTAGAGAAGACTGGAGGGAGAAGCAAGAGGGAGGAGATATAGGGATATATGTATACATATAGCTGATTCACTTTGTTACGCAGCAGAAACTAACACACCATTGTAAAGAATTTTAGTCCAATAAAGATGTTAAAAAAAAAACTTGGAAAAAGAAGAACAAATTTAGTGTGCTAACACTACCTGATTTCAAAAATTATTATAAAACTATAGTAACCAAAACCAGTGTGGTGCTGGTGTAAAGGTAGAAAATGCAATTGAATGGAAGAGGGAATCCAGAATTAGATTACACATAAACAGACATCTCCAGCCATGCAGTGGGTGTTAATTCTATGCTATGTATTAGGCTAAGTACTTGAATATGCTAAAAAATGTCTTTAATCTCACAAAACAATACTATGAGTAGACACTACTATGAAACACATTTTATATGTGAGTGTACTGGAATCAGAGATATGAATGCACTTGCCCGAGTCATCCAACTACAGTGGTAGAGTTTGGATCTGTGTTTTTAACCACCTGTGGAAGGAAGTGGAACATATTTGATGACCAACTGAATAGCTGTGACACATACCCTTGTCTGATCGGGCCCCTGCCTCACTCTTCAGTCTTACAATGTGGGAGTCATTTATCCATAGGCAGATAGTTGTTACCTGTTCTCCAAGACTGGAGAGCGCTCAGCCAGGGAGCACTCACTTCCCCTTTGCTCACACATGGCTGGGCTGTAGAATTGGATCTAAAATCCACCAACTGGTTTCATGTCCTGGGTGTTTTTCAATGCTGCTGGCCTCCTACATGTTTCAGTGATCTTGTTCCCAGCAGAAATGTAGTCAGTCTAAACCATGAGCTTCTTTTTACATTCATGGGGCATCTGGCCCAAGGCCAGGGCTCTGAGGATCCCAGAGCATCCATGAAGTTGCTATTCTACAGCAAGACAGGCGTGATTTGCTGCCTTTCTCAACAAACTGGCAACCCAGCCTGCAGCATTTAGTACAGAATACTCAGGGCTTGTGATAAATTGTCTCTTATACATTACCTTGATGGATACAGTGTCTAACCACATCTAGACTGATGATTCCAATTGGCATTTATGATTCCCCTTCTATTTCTTGAACAAAAGCCCTTCTTTGGTTGGAATTTTGTAAGCAGCAGCAATGATTAATATCTTCTATGAACCCTTTCACATACTGAGGGAGTTCTCTGTAGAAGACCTAAAGACACCTGCTATTATAAAAAACACTTCCCAGAATCTTGGCTCTAAAGGCAGATATGTGTTATGCAAAGAAATTGAATAGCATGAATAAAATGTTTACAGAAGAGAAGATAAAAAGAGGTATATGCCCTAACATCTTGATCATTTGGCATTATCAGCTGCTGTTACATATGAGTTATCTCCAGATAACAGCTTCCTCATCTAGCATCAGAATTCATTTATATAACTGAGTTATTTTAATGGAAATTATTCTAAGATGCACAGCATGGTTTCCTTCTTTCCAAAAAGAGAACAATGAACCTAATTTAAAATTTTCTTGATAGATCACGATTATTTAATACAGTACATTCAATAAATACAGTGTTGGCTTTTTATTGGCAGTATTTCTGCTGTTAGTGGATATTCTCCCAGGACCTTACTTGTTCTCACTTGCTGTGGGCTGAAAGTCTAAATGATCAAGTTTGTTAGGATTGTGTGTAAAGTAAAAGTCAATAAGGAATAAGAAGTAAAGTGGATGACTGTAACACCAAAGGCTTTGGAAAAAATTATTCCCCATACTAAAGGGCTTTTACTTGCACATTTGTGTTAGATTCTAGAGAGCTGACATGTAAGGAAGGAATATTGTCACCAGATAAATGGAATACAGGGATATAACAACAATAATAATCTCCTAGAATTTTTTTCTATTTTAGTTCTTTATTGGAGTACAGTTGATTTACAATGTTGTGTTAGTTTCTGCTGTACAGCAAGGTGAATCAGTTATACATATACATATATCCACTCTTTTTTAGATTCTATTCCCATATAGGTCATTACAGTGTACTGAGTAGAGTTCACTGTGCTATACAGTAAGTTCTTATTAGTTATCCATTTTATATATAGTAGTGTGTATATGGCCATCCCAATCTCCCATTTTATCCCTCTCACCCCCACTTTCCCCCTTTGTAGCCATGAGTTTGTTTTCTACATCTGTGACTTTATTTCTATTCATTTGTACCATTTGTTTTAGATTCCACATATTAGCGATATCATATGATATTTGTCTTTGTCTCACTTACTTCACTCAGTATGACAATCTCTAGCTCCATCCATGTCACTGCAAATGGCATTATTTTGTTCTTTTTTATGGCTGAGTAATATTCCATTGTATATGTATACAACATCTTTTTTATCCATTCTTCCGTCAGTGGACATTTAGGTTGTTTCCATGTCCTGGTTATTGTAAATAGTGCTACAATGAATATTGGGGTCCATGTATTTTTTATAATTATGGTTTTCCCCAGATATATACCTAGGAGTAGGATTATTGGCTGATATGGTAGCTCTATTTTTAGTCTTTAAGTAACCTCCATACTGTTCTCCACAGTGGCTGTACCAATTTACATTCCCACCAACAGTGTAGGAGGGTTCCCTTTCCTCCACACCCTTTTCAGCATTTATTGTTTGTAAATTTTTTGATGATGACCATTCTGACTGGTGTGAGGTGATACCTCATTGTAGTTTTGATTTGCATTTCTCTGATAATTAGTGATGTTGAGCATCTTTTCATGTGCCTCTTGGCCATCTGTATGTCTTCTTTAGAGAAATGTCTACTTAGATCTTCCACGCATTTCTTGATTGGGTTATTTATTTATTTATTTATTTTGAGCTGCATGAGCTATTTGTATATTTTGGTCATTAATCCCTTGTCGGTCACTTCATTTGCAAATATTTTCTCCCATTCTGTGGGCTGCCTTTTCATTTTGTTTACAGTTTCCTTTGCTGTGTCTCCTAGAATTTTCTAAGAAAAATGCTTTTCATACAGAAGTTTCTTTCTCAGTCTGAGTCCTGAGGCAAGTTAGTAGTTCTTTAAAGTCACACTTCCACTACTTAGTGTTAGAACTCTGATTCAAAGCCTATATCTTTTTTTTTTTTTTTTTTTTTTTTTTTTTGCAGTATGCAGGCCTCTCACTGCTGTGTCCTCTCCCGCTGTGGAGCACAGGCTCCAGACACACAGGCTCAGTGGCCATGGCTCACAGGCCCAGCCGCTCTGTGGCATGTGGGATCCTCCCGGACCGGGGCATGAACCCGTGTCCCCTGCATCGGCAGGGGGACTCTCAACCACTGTGCCACCAGGGAAACCCCTCTCTCTTTTCTGACAGTGAATTGATATTGTTTCTTCCACTAATCTTTGATAAAACTCACCACCAAACTCACATTCATTTCTTGGTAAGGATATTTTAAATTACTAATTCAATTCTTTTACTTTATACAGAAATATTCAAATTTTCTGGATTTTTTCTTGATTCTTCAAGATAAGGTGTATTTTTCAAGGAAATTATCTATTTCGTATATGAGGCCAAGTTCATTAACATAAAGTTGTTCATAATATTCTTTTATCATTATTTTAATGTCTGTAGGGTCTGTAGTAATTTCTGTCATCCAGATACTGATAATATATGTCTTCTGTCTTTTTTCTCTTGATCAATGAGCTAAGGCTTATTCTATCTGATTAATCATCTTTTTTTAAAAAAAACTAGCTTTGACATTATTGATTTTTTTCTGTTGTTCATTCATTTTCTTTTTCATTCATTTCCACACTGATTTTTTTTTACTAAGATTAAATTTGGTATTACTTTTCTCAGCTTCTTAAAGTGGAAACTTTAAGCACTGGGTCTGGATATTTCTTCATTTCTAAAGCTGCATTTTTCCCACTAAAATCTACTTTAACTGCATCCTTCAAATTTTGTATGCTGTGTTTACATATTCATTTACTTTATTATTTCCAATACTTGGGGCTTTCCCAGATATCTTTTCCCGGATATCTCTTTCTCTTCTTGATTTCTAACTTACATTACAATCTAACTTACATTACAGATTATAACCTGTGTAATTTAAATATTTTTTAAAACTTTCAAACATGGTTTATGACTGAGAACATGGTCCATCCTGAAGAATATTCTGTGTGCCCAAAAGAATGTATTGGCTCAAACAAAGCCCCATGCTATTGTACTCATATATATTACACATATATATAGTATAGACCCTAAAATACAGTTGTGTATTATAAATTAAGAAAATAAAATATATAAGGACATACACAAACATACACACATTTACTATTTCCAATCTATTGATTCTTCCTTGTAGATCTGAGTTACCATCTGATGTCATTTTCTTTCAGCCTGAAGGACTTCCTTTAGCAAGGTAGCACAGGTGTGTTACCAATAATTTATTTCAATGTTATTTCTTTATCTTGAATTACTTTAATTTTGCCCTTTTATTTTAAGTATGGTTACCTGCATTGTAATTGACATACATTTCAAATTATCCTTTTTTTTAGTTATGCAGTTCTATGAGTTTTGACAAGACACAAAGTCCTGTAATCACTGCCAAAATCAATATATAGAACTGTTATATTACCCCTAATTTTCCCTGGTGCCTCTTTGTAGGAAATCTCTCCTCTTACCCTCGGGCACCAGCAATTGCTGATCCATTTTCTGTTTCCATAGTTTCACTTTTTGAGAATGTCATATAAATGGAATTGTACAGTATGTGGCCATTTGAATCTTGCTATTCTCACTTATCATAATACATTTGATATCCATTTTTTTGCTGCTTGTATCACAAGTTGTTTCTTTCTATTGCTAGGTAGTGTTCTATGGTATGGATGAAAACAGTTGTCTATTCACCTCTTGATGGACATTTGGATAGTTTCCAATTTTCAACCTTTATGAGTAAAGCTGCTCTAAACATCCACATGCAGATTCTTGTGGGAACATAAGTTTTCATTTCATTGAGTAGATACTACTAATGTGATTGTTGGGACTTATGATAAGAGTACATTTAACTAAATAAAAATGGCCACACTGGTTTCCAAAGTAGTCATATCTTTTGCATTCCTACAAAAACATATGAGTGTTCCAATTTCTTCATTTGGTTTGTTCACGGGTTTTTTTCCATTTGAATAGATATGTAGGTGTATCTCACTGAAGTTTTAATTTGCATTTTATCTAATAACTAATGATGTGAGAATACTTTTATGTGAATTTACCATTCACATACCTTCTTTGGTGAAGTTTCTATTTAAAAATTGGCCCATTATTTTTTAGACTGGATAATTCTTATTTTTGAGTTTTGAAATTTTCTTATATATTCTGGATATAGGATTTTAGCATATATATACATTTTTCAAGAATTTTTCCCAGTCTATGGCTTGTCTTTATTTTGTTAATAGTGTGAGCAAAGATTTTAATTTTAATGAATTCAAATATTTATCAATATTTTATTTTATGGATCATGCTTTTTGGTATCACATTTTTAAATATTTTTACCTAATCCAAAGTCAGAAACATTTTCTTTTGTTTTCTTCTAGAAGCTCTATAGTGCTTAGTTTGGTGATACCTATGCATATTGTATTCTTTTGGCACAGCCATATTCATAATATTAAACACACACACAATGCTTTGCCATCTAACTCAATAATAAAAAAATTCACAGTCAAATTTAACTTTTCTCTCCATTTCTTATTTTGATATGGTGATTATGCACTGGTAATAAAAATATACACATAAAAGTTTTCAATAAACCTCATATTGTCACAAGTTTATAAATTTGTCCAACTAAGTCTTTTTCTCATCCTCATATATACTTATCACCATCAGTTAGTTCCTTATGCAACAATAGCTGACTGAGTTACCAGAGATTTAACCCAAACATCAGCCAATTGACTTTCCACTCTCAACCCCTCTCAAAGATCTTTCGTATGTCTTCATATGTCCTGGCTGGAATACAGAAGGATAAGTCTTGGATCCTCTTGAGCTGTCCACTTAAAAGCTGTCCCTCACACCTAAGTTCACTCTGAAAGGCCACCGCGCCTGGGCTGACGTCACCAAGAAGAATTCTAGGACCTGGAGAACGGTCTACAACTGGGAACTGCTCCCCACTCCTCCACAGATGTCCAAAGAGGATAGAGCAAGCAACCACCTTCATAATCAAACTGCCCTTTCTTCTTTCTAACACGGAGACCCTTACACCAGCATGTATGACTCTGTACTGAAAGGCTGAGATGATTTACAAAAGAAAATACTACACATAAGAGGGAAGGGAAGGTGAATGCTCAATAAAACATTTACCAGAATTTTCAGGGAAAGCGCCTACAGCTTGCTAACAACCGGGTCCTCAATGAGTTGTGGGTTTCAACTACCTTATTCACCATCAGAAAATTCTTGTCAAACTTTCCCTCTTGTATCTCCTCCCATCCCTTGGAGAATCACCTCTACCCAGAGGGAATCACTTAACACACAAAGCACCATAGACCATCAATTCTTCTGTTACCATTCATGCATTTTCTTAACTTATTATTCAGCCAGAGTGCAGCACTAGCCAGATGTTAGTACTGGTCCTCAGCCCTCTAGGTTCCATATATAGTCTGATGGAAGGGGCTTAGGCTGCCAAGACTAGACCTCAGGGTGGGGTCTCTCAGGGTGGTGTTAGGGTGGCGTCAGCTCAAGTTTCAGACATATCTGCTTCTATCATTGACATCTATCTATTGCAGCAATAGTGTGTGTGCTCGCATACACACACACACACACAAACACACACACACACACCTTTCTCTGAGGCAAACACTCATTTTCAGGAATAACACTTATTACTCAGTAAAGAAGGAAACCCTCTAGCAATAGGAATGATTCTTTTATCTGAAATCACTAGGTTGGTTTCCATATGGGGTTTTGCAGAGTAAAATTGCCTCTACATCCAAAGAAAACAGCTGTTCCCTTAGTGCACAAGAGACTCTTTGAAAGGCCCTTTCTCATAATGGCTTGGTTAAGTTCTAATCCAAGAGCCTTGGTTCTCTATAGTCGTGACTGGAGGAAAGGGAAAGGTGAGACCTATTACTGCAGTTTAAAATATAACATTGTAATAGCACCTAAATTTCACCTGAAAATATTGCTTGATAGATTTCAGTCAATTGCTTGAGAGAGGTGGGGAATTTTCTTATACATCTGTGTATTTTTCCTTTTAAACTGTGTTGCTTTTTTTTTTTTGGTTACCTGGAAAACAGAGCTGCTTAAAAACACATCCTCCAAGTGTATTTTTTCATCCTAAAGCATCATGAATATTTCAGTAGGCCAGTTAATAACTCTAACTCGTTTGCTGTCCTGACAGAATTTATTATTAAAGGTAAAAGAATGGTGTATGATTTGTCTTATTTCAAGGAAAAGGAAATATAAACTAGAATTCCCCATTTCTGCAAATCCAGTGATTTATAGCTAACATTGTCTCAAATCATATCATACAACTGTGGCTGTGAAGTCAGTGTGTAAAGAAAAAACATAAATCAGAAGAGAAATTAAAATGTAGAAAGATATTTTTATGCTCCTTCTGGGAGTTGGACAGTCAGGATCTATACTACTGTGACAGTGACGATCTGGAGTCAGAGGTCTCCAACTGCAGTGCCACTGCAACAGACCATGCACTTGATTTAGTCCTGGTTTCAGGACCCTTGCAAGTCAGTGATGAGCAAAGTCATTTAATGATGTGAGCCTGAGTCCACTGGGCACTTCACTCTACAGCAATTTATTTCTCATTGTGTTTGGCTTATAAACAGTTACCTGGCCTTCCCTGGTGGTGCAGTGGTTAAGAATCTGCCTGCCAAAGCAGGGGAAACAGGTTCGAGCCCTGGCCCGGGAAGACCCCACATGCTGCAGGGCAGCTAAGCCCGTGCGCCACAACTGCCGAGCCTCCACTCTAGAGCCCGTGAGCCACAACTACTGAGCGCACGTGCAAGCCCGCACGCCTAGAGCCCATGCTCCGCAACAAGAGAAGCCACTGCAGTGAGAAGCCCGCGCACGGCAACGAAGAGTAGCCCCCACGTGCCATAACTAGAGAAAGCCCATACGCAACAACGAAGGTCCAATGCAGCCAAAAATAAATAAATAAAATAGATTTATTTAAAAAAAAAACTGTTACCTAAAACAGTGGGGTTCTTTTTTTTCCTTCTCACTTCCCTTCAAGTAAATATGCTCTAAAATTGTATCAGTTATCATAAGGTATTCCCATTTGTCTGAATTTATTAGTTAATAATTATGGCCTGAGTACTTTTTGACATCCCACTCTGAGTTAAGAACTGTGGTCATCAAAAAGAAGCATGAGATGTGTCCTATTCCTAGCCGTTCTCAAGTATAAAGGCTAACAAAGTAAAACTAAATAAATACACAAATAAACAAACATAAGAATACACACTTTTGAAGACTCCCCTACTATGAGAAAATGTCTAGGTGCCTTTGTAGCTGCATGAATGACATCCCCAAACCTTCATTTTTTCCAATATTACATAAGAGAATTCATTACCTAGTATCTCCAGATATTTGTAACTCTCTCTTCGTCTACTGAGTTAGTCACTTCATGATTTAGAATTGATTTTTCCAGGATTTTCTAGAGTTCCCAGAATCCACTAATAATAAAGGATCTAAAATAAAACAAATGGATCATAACCCTACATCTAAATAACAATGCTTTGGAAACTATTCACCTGAACTTCCATTCCATTATAAGCCCAGTAATGGAGTGCTGATCAACGTTTTGGCCGGCAAGGGTATGTCTGGTGAAGAGATCCCTAGGAATAAAATAGATGCTTCCTCCTAATGTCATGGTTTTGCCTATAAAATCAGAAAAAACTCTTTTCTGGAATGTGGGTCTAATACTAATTGAATTCCCTTTGTGGGGATTCACAGCCCCTTTTCCAGTTCCCAGACCTAAGTCAGCTCCAGACCCAGAGCCCCTTGATGGAGGAGGCTGAGGTCAGGCTCTTCAGGGAAGAACCATGCAGTGTAGCTACAGATGTCAAACAAGGAAGTGTATGGAGATTCCGGAAAGCTCCTATAGGAGAATCACAGAGCAGACTCTTAGGATTTAGGCATGAAGCCATGTTCTCTCCAATTGAAAAGTAACTCCTCACTTGATTTTGGGCTCTAGTAAAGATGGAAAGTTCACCATGGATCACCAAGTGACCATACAACTCAAACCATTCCTCATTAACTGGGTGTTATCTGATCCACGGAACCACCCAAAATTGGATGTTCATAGCAGCATTCCATTGTAAAATGGAGATGGCACTGTTTCAGCTACCCATTGCTGTGCTCTTCTGCTAGTTTCACCTGAGCTCACAGGGCATGGTGTGATTCACTGGAGACTATTAATGTAACAGTGCACCATGTGTATATAAGATGGGTCCAATCAGGTCTGGAAATTATGAGAAATCTGCCCAAGCTAATGGCCACAACTACTATGATAGTTGGTATTACTCTCCACCTCTTCATCAACCAGCACCTATGACCTCATGGGGAATTCCATATGATCAATCTTCCACAGCCTCCTCCCCCATCCCAACCCTCTGATCCAATGATTCAAATGTTTCCAGTAGGCAAAATACAATTATCCCTTCCTAAGTCTCCTAAATTCTCACCCAATCATGTCATCAGGCTAGAGGCCCATATTCTTTTTATATGCATTAAATTCAGAAGTAGGCAAGGCTCCTTGAGACCAACGACTTTTAATCTAGAAACCTTTCCCATACATACAACGTTGAGACAAGAACAGGTTAATTGCAACAGGTTAATTAATTTTTTCAATTAAAAAAGTATTAATTGAAGTAATATTATTAAAGTAATATAAGAGTCATTGGCCCATAGCAGTTCTGAAATACATCCAAAACACTGTTGTCATGGCCTCCTGCAGGCAGGAAATGTTCCATCGTTAAAGCCCAGTTCTGCCCCCAGCAGTTCTTCATGGTTCTTGGCTCCTCTCTTTGGGGGTCTTAGCTTTGCCCTCTCAGAGATCTTTCTTTCACATAACCAATGCCCCATGTTTGTACATGAGTAGCTCTCCCAACCTATTTCCTGCCCATAGGAAGTTATGGGATCCAGAGCCTCTTTGCATTTTTAATTGACTCTGTCTCTTCTAGTTCAAGTTGGCAAAAAATTTAAAAGTATCATGAGCTTCCTATAGTGATTGGGATTCACCCTGTTCCCCCAAGCTAAAATCATCTTTCAAGACAGATCACTCTCTACTTTGGATGCCATACAGAACTTCTGGAGGACAATGCCCTTAAGATTCTTGAAAGCCCTTTTGTCTGTTAAGGAATTAACCCAGCACCACTTAAATCTTTCAGAGGTCTTACAGTCACATCCTTCATTTGATCCTTATCCTGTGACTAGTCCTTAGCTTGAGACTTGTTTGCTGGTGGGAAAAAACAAGAGATGAGAAACAGTTTTATTTTCCAACCAGCAGGTTCTATCTCTTTTAAAGTTCTCCTAAATTCTGCTTACAAATGGAACAGTTATTATTAAACACTTCCTTATTATATGCAGCTTTAAAAAAGCCATTTGGTTCTTTCAACATTCTACCTGGAAATCTCCTTAGCCAGACCCATAAAGGTAGGTACATTTTCTATCTTCAAAGTCACACAAGGTCTTGGATAACTAGAGGCATGATTTTATGGGGGCCATTAGTGGACAAGTCTAGCACAGGTATATAGAACTTGGGGTCCAAACAGAATGGACGGTCCAAGTAAACCTCACAAGATAGTTGGGCAGATTTCTATGTTACCTGATTGTACTGCTCTGCCTCTTTTCCATCAACACATGTTTATGTCTTAATAGGAAATTTCTTATGACCCATTAAAGAAGAAAGAAAAGTCAAGGGCCTGATCTGCCTGTTCCAGACAGAAGTGGACTGTTGCTCAGAAAAGGTGGTGGTAAAAGGAAATCTCTCTATGGGAAGGTATGTGGGTGATGGTTTACATTTTCTATGTAATGGGGAAGGAAAGGTAGACAGAGGTACAGATATGCCCTGATTCATATCACCAGGATTGGTGATAATGAGGTCTGGGAAGAAGTACACGTATCAACCTCAATGAATGAGCACAGAGTGTGAAGGTATTTGTGTCTTGTGTCGAAGTCAGTATCCCCTGCAGAGGACCTGATGTGGCACCATTCCTTGAGGGATACGGGAGGCCAAACTGTAGTACGTTCATTACGTGGGATCTCTTCCAACAAGCCTTCACTGCTTGAACAATCTCTCCCTTATCCATTACCATAGTGTCCCTCTGAGCAGGGGTCAATGTGTGGGACATAAAGTGTGACAATGGGCTCATGAATTTCCAGTGAAGTTCACTGGTCTTACCATGTGTCTCATCACCAAGAAGCAGCTTCCTTATTGCAAAGGTGGAATGGTCTTCTGAAGACTGTCATGGCACAAGCTGGGAGACAGCACCCAGCTGTCTTATAGGGATTCTGTCTTATAGGGAGTGGTAAATGCCTTAGACTGGCAAACAACACTTGTGCTGACACTACCATAGCCAGAATATGCAGAATTCATATCCAATAACCAATAGGATGAAGGAGAGAGTGGCCCCATCACTATTTCACCAAATATTGTTTGCTTCTCAACCTTTCTGCCTTGGCTTCATGAGTTTAGAGTTCCTAGTGTCAAAGGGAGGAAGGCATCTACCAAGAAACATAATAAAGGCTCTGATGCATTGGAAGTTTGCATTACATCCTGGCCTTTTGGACTCCTTATGCTACTAAACCAACAGGCAGACAAGAAGTCCTTGTTTGTCATGATCAATCCTGATGACTAGAGAGAAACTGAGTTACTTCTCCATAACACAGGCAAGAAGACATATTTACTTTTAATTTATCTTTTATTGAATTACAGTTGATTTACAACTATGTTGTGTTAGTTTCTTGTACAGCAAAGTGATTCATAGATAGATAGATAGATAGATACTCTTTTTTATATTCTTTTCCATTATGGTTTATTATAGCATATTGAATAGTTTCCTGTGCTATACAGTGAGACCTTGTTGTTTATCCATTCTATATATAATAGTTTGCATCTGCTAATCCCAAACTCCCAGTCCATCCTTCCCCACACCTCCCTTGGCAGCCACAAGTCTGTTCTCTATGTCTGAGTCTGTTTCTGTTTTGTAAATAAGTTTATTTGTGTCATATTTTATATTCCACATATAAGTGATATCACATGGTATTTTATTTCTCTTTTTGATTTACTTCACTTAGTATGATAGTCTCTAGGTCCATCCATGTTACTGCAGATGGCATTATTTCATTCTTTTTATGACTGAGTAGCATTCCATTGTATATATATACCACATATTCTTTAACTATTCATCTGTCAATGGACATTAAGGTTACTTCCATGTCTTGGCTTTTGTGAATAGTGCTGCTATGAACATTGGGGTGCATGTATCTTTTCGAATTAGTTTTCCTTGGATATATGCCAAAGAATGGGGTTGCTGGATCATATGTCAACCCTATTTTTAGTTTTTTGAGGAACCTCCAGACTGTTTTCCATAGTGGCTGCACCAATTTACATTCCCACCAACAGTGTAGGAGGGTTCCCTTTTCTCCATACCCTCTCCTCATTTGTTATTTGTCGGCTTTTTAATGATGGCCATTCTGACCAGAATGAGGTGATATCTTATAGTAGTTTTGATTTGCATTTCTCTAATAATTGCCAATGTTGAGCACCTTTTCATGTGCCTATTGGTCATCTGCATGTCTTCTTTGGAGAAATATATATTTAAGTCTTCTGTCCATTTTTTTTTTTTTTTTTTTTTTTTTTTGCGGTACGCGGGCCTGTCACTGTTGTGGCCTCTCCCGTTGCAGAGCACAGGCTCCGGACACGCAGGCTCAGCGGCCACGGCTCACGGGCCCAGCCGCTCCGCAGCATGTGGGATCTTCCTGGACCGGGGCATGAACCCGTGTCCCCTGCATTGGACTCTCAACCTCTGCGCCACCAGGGAAGCCCTTCTGTCCATTTTTTGATTGGGTTGTTTGGTTTTTTGTTATTGAATTCTATGAGCTGTTTGTATATTTTGGAAATTAAGCCCTTGGTTGTATCATTTGCAAATATTTTCTGCCAGTCCTTAGGTCGTCTTTTCGTTTTGTTTATGGTTACTTTTGCTGTGCAAAAGCTTATGTTTGATTAGGTCCCATTTGTTTATTTTTGCTTTTATTTCAATTGCAAGAAGGGCTATTTTTGAATGGAATTCACTGGGGCATCTCATTACTCCCTTGATCAATAGTCCTGGAAAAATGTGACAACTTAATAATGGGAGCACCACCAAATTTCCTCCTTCTAATCAATAACAGTTGAAGTTACCTGTACAGGTGAAGTCCATCTGTCAATGTGCTGACAGAGGGTAAGTGGGATACAAGATAGCGATAGAAAAAGGCAGTCCCTACTAAGATCTTACCCCTTAAAACCAGATAGAGATGTGGGGACTGCAGCATTGACTCAATACGATGCAAACAGACTGGAACCCACAAGGATGAACTGAACCTTGTGTCAGTTCTTACTGCCTCTGGCGCTGGTGACGTGAGTGTTCTACGGAAGTCTTTCATCACAGGGTTAAACACACCCACACCAGGCCCAGGAATCAAAGAAGCTGATGGAGGAGGCAGGGAATGGTGGATAAAGTACAGCCTCAGCTGATGCTTCATGCCAACAAGATGAATCAGCAGATCAGCAAACCACGTGGGTTTCTTGGTGTTTCCATGAAAACTTCCTTTCAGGGCTTCCCTGGTGGCGCAGTGGTTGGGAGTCTGCCTGCTGATGCAGGGGACACGGGTTCCTGCCCCGGTACGGGAAGATCCCACATGCCGCGGAGCAGCTGGTCCCGTGAGCCATGGCCACTGAGCATGCGCGTCCGGAGCCTGTGCTCCACAGCGGGAGAGGCCACAGCAGTGAGAGGCCCGCGTACCGCAAAAAAAAAAAAAAAACAACAACAACAACAAAAACTTCCTTTCAATATACTGTGTACCCATGTATTACCTCATTTATTAAAAACTCTATGAAGTAGAGAATTCTAAGAAGGCTCCCAAGATTCCCAGCCCTGGTATACAAACACCTTCTCCCAGCTGTTCATTCAAACATTAACCTAGGTGCTGCTGTGAATAGCTAAGCTCCCAAATCAGTTGACCTTAACATAGAGAGATTACCTAGATCAGCCTGCTCTAATCGCTCCTTTGAAAGCAGAGAGTTTTCTCTGGCTGGCAGTAGAAAGAACCTCCAGACAAGAGCTTAGCCTGGCTGACCCCCTGATTTCAGCATTGTGATATGCTAAGCAGAGAAACCATTCATGCCCTGCTGAACTTCTAACCTACAGAGCTATGAGCTAGTATGTGAGTATTTTTCAAGCCACTAAGCTTGCAGTAGTTTGTTATGCAGCAATAGAAAACTAATACAAAGTATTTTTATTATTCTTATTTTAGAGAACCTAAAAAGTTAAGTAATTTGTCCAAGATTGCTTAAATTTCTAAAAGCTCCTATTACCCCAGGAAATATGTGGGCAAAACTCCATCTTGGTATCATTGTATTATCTTGTATCATTTTTCTTTCTTGAATTGTACTTGTTTGAAAAAGATCACATAACACTATGGGAAATGTTTGTGCCTTTCATGTTTATGATACTATAAATAATCTGTTTAATGTATGAGACAGATTTGAGAAGACAGGAACTAGGACAAGGAATGAGTCAATAGTGGTCAAAGTTGAGAACTTAGTTTTGAGAAGAGGGAAAATTATTCCAGGGCATCAAATGTAAGAAATAAGCTAAAGATATGAGAGTTAGTGTCAAAGGCTTTGATGTGGTCAAAAGAACAGCCAATCCAAGAGTTGGAAAGCGGAAACAAATCAACATACTTAGGTGGTAAAGGCAGTCCAGGGTGTGTTAACTGGGGTGAGAGAAAGGCTCATGGAAACTGAAAAGGGACCAGCTAATCCCTAAGTTGAGTGACTTCCAAGTGCTATAGTCTGCGGCTCTATCATCTTTACACTTTTTTTTTTAAACCAGTGTTCTCTTTCCTGCCACTTTGCATCAGCAAATGAATACCAGTAGAGACAACCACATGGGGACTGGAGGCTGCAAATGAAATCTGTTCTTTGTTTGCCATAAGCAATTAGTTTCATGAATCCCAGTGTTAAATTGCACCCTCGCTTATACTTTCCAGGCTGGGTTGCTTGATTCCTTGTAGACTCTGGAACTTTTTGATGCTGTATTCCATTTCTTCCACTTTAGTTTAAAATAAAAAGAATATAGGAAGAAAGAGCTACCTAAATAAATCACTGAGTTTTGAGAATTACTATAGCAAGGGAAAGTGAGTTCACTGTCTATAGTGACCAAAGTCTCCTATGAGCCTAGGTTGAAGTCCCAGTGAACTTGAAATGGGGTGGACAGAAACCTGGAGCTAGTTGAAAACACACAATCCTGAGTTTGCTTAATCATAAAAATGACAAGCATCATCCATTAATAAGTAGCTGACACTTATTAAACCGTTACTCTAGCCAGACCCCACGCTCCACTTTTTATATGAATTATGTCATATAATACTGAGAGGAAACCTATGCAGTAAGTAAATGTTATCATCACCGTTTGTGGTAGACATGGAGATCTGTCACCAAGATCCCCCTTCAAGGAAGGACTTAGCCGTGCTGCCATAAAATTGTTGGCAGACAGCTTTTAGCAATCAGATGCAGAGTACCTAGAACACACATCCAGGAACTGATTGGAAAGGGGCTATTTTGACTCATTACAAGGCAACTCTAATGGTCCAGTTTAGCTTCAAAGCTGCCCATGCGATCAGCCAAGGCTGGTATCAGTCATGCTTCCCCTTATGCTCATTCACACTTCCTTTCTCTCCCTTCCATAGATGTTGATCTCATAAATATAACATCCCTTAGAAATGTCTCTAATAAACATCCAGCACACTAAACTTCATCTCAGAGTCTGGTTCCCCAAGAAACCACCTGTAACACCATTTTACAGATAAAATAATAAAACAGAATACCCCTGGCTAAACCCATCACTTAGCATGGACACTGGGGCCAGGACAGCTCAAGTATATGAATCTTGCTTCAGACCACTGAGGCTGATCTGGAATGTGAAATTGGACTTTGGACTGTATCTCTAGGAAGGAAGGCTGACAAGGTTCCTTTGGGAGAGCTAAGGAAGCCTGAGAATGTTGTACAGGAGCTCCATCTCTCCTGAAAGCAAACAAGGTCCAATGCAGTAACTACTGCTTGGTATGCAGAGTGACGGTAGGAGATGACCCACAAACAGATACAGTTCCCTACAGAAGAAGGCACTTCATCTCATTCCCTCCAAGGCAGAGTCTCTGTTAAGAATATCAGCAAGAAACAAAGAATCTGGACATCTTAGCAAATAGTTAACCACAGGAAGAGCAAATTCAGTTCCTTTATTTGAATGTTCAATGTTTCTGTTGTGCAGATTTCATGTTAATTAAAATTATTTCCAGGAAGAGAGTAGTTCATGCAATTGTTTGTAATCATCACCTGCTGTGGTCTTTGAAATATTACATTTGAAGTTATGATTTTTTAAATTTGAATTTTAATGAATTCCTTGGGGACACTGTGATTAAAAAGAATGATACCTGCTAAATGATGAACTAATAAAACATTCTATAAGAAAGAATTGATCAAATAATTATTCAGATTTCATTTATTTATCAAGTGAGGAGACAAAAATTAAAATGTGTAATTTCAAAATGTTTATAAGCATTTATAATCTAAGATTACTAGGACTCAAATCAATAGAATTAGGAATGAAAAAGGAGAAGTAACAACTGACACTGCAGAAATACAAAGGATCATGAGAGAATACTACAAGCAACTATATGCCAATAAAATGGACAACATGGAAGAAATGGACAAATTCTTAGAAAAGCACAACCTTCCAAGACTGAACCAGGAAGAAATAGAAAATATAAACAGACCAATCACAAGCACTGAAATTGAGACTGTGATTAAAAATCTTCCAACAAACAAAAGCCCAGGACCAGATGGCTCCAGAGGTGAATTCTATCAAACATTCAGAGAAGAGCTAACACCTATGCTTCTCAAACTCTTCCAAAATATAGCAGAGGGAGGAACACTCCCAAACTCATTCTATGAGGCCACCATTACCCTGATACCAAAACCAGGCAAAGATGTCACAAACAAAAGAAAACTACAGGCTAATAACACTGATGAACATAGATGCAAAAATCCTCAACAAAATACTAGCAAACAGAATCCAACAGAACATTAAAAGGATCATATACCATGATCAAGTGGGGTTTACCCCAGGACTGCAAAGATTCTTCAATATATGCAAATCAATCAATGTGATAAATCTTATTAACAAATTGAAGGAGAAAAACCATATGATCATCTCAATACATGCAGAAAAAGCTTTTGACAAAATTCAACACCTATTTATGATAAAAACCCTGTAGAAAGTAGGCATAGAGGGAACTTACCTCAACATAATAAAGGCCATATATAACAAACCCACAGCCAACGTTGTTCTCAATGGTGAAAAACTGAAACCATTTCCTCTAAGATCAGGAAAAAGACAAGGTTTTCCACTCTCACCACTGTTATTCAACAGAGTTTTGGAAGTTTTAGCGACAGCAATCAGAGACAAAATAGAAATAAAAGGAATCGAAATCTGAAAAGAAGTAAAGCTGTCACTGTTAGCAGATGACATGATACTATACATACAGAATCCTAAAGATGCTACCAAAAAACTACTAGAACTAATCAATGAATTTGGTAAAGTAGCAGTATACAAAATTAATGCACAGAAATCTCTTGCATTCCTATACATTAATGATGAAAAATATGAAAGAGAAATTAAGAAAACACTCCCATTTACCACTGCAAAAAAAAGAATAAAATACCTAGGAATAAACCTACCTAAGGAGATAAAAGACCTGTATGCAGAAAACTGTAAGACTCTGATGAAAGAAATTAAAGATGATACAGATGGAGAGATATACCATGTCCTTGGATTGGAAGAATCAACATTATGAAAATGACTATACTACCCAAAGCAATCTGCAGATTCAGTGCAATCCCTATGAAACTACCAATGTCATTTCTCACAGAACCAGAACAAAAAATTTCACAATTTGTATGGAAACACAAAAGACCCCGAATAGCCAAAGCAATCTTGGGAAAGAAAAATGAGCTGGAGGAATCAGACTCCTAGACTTCAGACTATACTACAAAGCTACAGTAATCAAGACAGTATGGTACAGGCACAAAAACAGAAATATAGATCAATAGAAAGCCCAGAGATAAACCTACGCATGTATGGTCACCTTATTTTTGATAAAGGAGGCAAGAATATACAATAGAGAAAAGACAGCCTCTTCCATAAGTGGTGCTGGGAAAACAGGACAGCTACATGTAAAAGAATGAAATTAGAACACTTCCTAACACCATACACAAAAATAAACTCAAAATGGATTAAAGATCTAAATGTAAGGCCAAACACTATAAAACTCTTATAGGAAAACCTAGGCAGAACACTCTATGACATAAATCACAGCAAGATCCTTTTTGACCCACCTCCGAGAGAAATGGAAATAAAAACAAAAATAAACAAATGCATCCTAAATAAACTTAAAAGCTTTTGCACAGCAAAGGAAACCATAAACAAGACGAAAAGACAACCCTCAGAATGGGAGAAAATATTTGCAAATGAAGCAACTGACAAAGGATTAATCTCCAAAATATACAAGCAGCTCATGCAGCTCAATAAAAAAAAAAAAACAACCCAATCCAAAAAATGGACAGAAGACCGAAATAGACATTTCTCCAAAGAAGATATACAGATTGCCAACAAACACATGAAAGAATGCTCAACATCACTAATCATTACAGAAATGCAAATCAAAAGTATAATGAGGTATCACCTCACACCACTCAGAATGGCCACCACCAAAACTTCTACAAACAATAAATGCTGGAGAGGGTGTTGAGAAAAGGGAACCGTCTTGCACTGTTGGTGGGAATGTAAATGGATACAGCCACTATGGAGAATGGTATGGAGATTCCTTAATAAACTAAAAATAGAACTACCATATGACCCAGCAATCCCACTACTGGGCATATACCCTGAGAAAACCATAATTCAAAAAGAGTCATGTACCACAATGTTCATTGCAGCTCTATTTACAATAGCCAGGGCATGGAAGAGATGAATGGATAAAGAAGATGTGGCACATATATACAATGGAATATTACTCAGCCATAAAAAGAAACAAAATTGAGTTATTTATAGTGAGATGGATGGACCTAGAGTCTGTCATACAGAGTGAAGTAAGCCAGAAAGAGGAAAACAAATACCATATGCTAACACATATATATGGAATCTAAAAAAAAAAAAAAAAAATGATGGCTCTGAAGAACCTAGGGGCAGGACAGGAATAAAGATGCAGACGTAGAGAATGGACTTGAGGACATGGGGAGGGGGACGGGTAAGCTGGGACGAAGTGAGAGAGTGGCATGGACCTATATACACTACCAAATGTAAAATAGCTAGTGGGAAGCAGCTGCATAGCACAGGGAGATCAGCTCCGTGCTTTGTGACCATCTAGAGGGATGGGATAGGGAGGGTGGGAGGGAGAGGCAAGAGGGAGGAGATATGGGGATATATGTATCTGTATAGCTGATTCACTTTGTTATAAAGCAGAAACTAACACACTGTTGTTAAGCAATTATACTCCAATAAAGATGTTAGAAATAATCATTATGTTGTACAACCGAAACTAAAAAAAAAAAAATTAAAAAATAAAGAAAAGATTACTAGGAATACTGAATGGAATTCCGAAGTGAAGAAAACGTGTAGAAGATGAAAGGTATCCCCCAAAAAAGGAAAGTGATAACTGAATGATTGGAGAATAAAAGTACTAAAAATCAACACTAAAATGCCCCACATGCTATGAAGCTAAAACCCATCCGAAAGCGCCTTCTTAAGAAAAGTACTGAATTTTTTTCACCTGGAGATATTTATTAAGAATATATCTCCAAATTTATAATCAAAGTTCAAAAAGGAAATACAATAACTCTTTATAGATAGTCCCCAAATAAGAAACATGGATGAAATCCATCTGGCCCATTGGAAGTAGAGCTGCAGGATAGAGTATTTTTAAAATTTATCTTTCTTGATTCTCTTAACGATGTCCTTTATAGTTAAAGTAACTTATTTTAAAATTATACACCTATCTCTGCATTTTAAAGATGTTGTTTTTTTGTAGGTTTTATTTGGTTTTTTGTTTGTTCATTTTTTGATAAAGAGAGGTGGGTGGGGGAAGTGAAATGGAATAGAAACTGGGTCTCCACAACAGCCTAAGATCTTAAAAATAAAACAAGTCGACACAAGTAAAGATAAAGACCAGAAACAGCCACCCACCTTGCTCCTAGTGTCAGCCTGCCCAAAGCAGAGCCAGAGCTACACGTGGGCGGGGGAGACAGCCCGGGTTGTAAACTGCCACAATGGATAATGGAGAAAAACAAGACTACCTGCCACAAATGGCACCCAGTTGAGATAATTCAGTTTGTCAGTTTGGGTAGCTAATAAGCCTCCATTACAGTTGGATACATGGGGAGAATCCAGTTTCATCTATATAAAAGAATCAATCAGTCCTAGAAGCCACTGTCTTTGTCAGCTTTGGAGTACTAACCTCCCCAGAGACAGAGACCAAAAGAGCTAAAGTCTTGTGAGCCTCACCCCCCAGCCCTTGCCTTCATCGGAAATCATAAAATAGACATATAAGTGAGATTCCAGGCATGCTGAACACAGTGTAGCCTGAGAGACAGGGCTCTGGGGAGCTCAGAGGAGCCGCAGTGGGCAGCTCCGAAGCACAGCTTGCCTGATTTTCTGACATCACTGAGACTCCTCCTAGCTACAGCCATGCTGATCACTGTCTGAGCTCTCTCAGGAATAAATGAATTTAGTTAAGCCAATCGTTCTTGTCTCTGGTGTTAATCAAATCCCATGCCATGTATATGTGACCCACCTCATTCAAAACAAACTTCTACACTATTCAGGAAGAGCTGCAGCCCGTATCACCCTGGCTTGCTGCTTCAAGTTAGGGCAGTTTTCAAAGTGTTCAAAGCAGAAACAGATGATTCTCCTCTTTGACTTACTTAGTCTGATGCCTTGAGAAATCCTTCCACTGGTGGAAACCTACATAATCAAACTTGGCGGACGTACCCTTAGCAGCTTCGCAGATTAAATAGAATGCTCTTTAGACAACTATAGTCAATGTGAGTTGTCCTTTTAATGTTCTAGGGAGGTTTCCACCAAAGTCCTGCATCTCACATCCTTACTCCAGGATCCCTCAGGGATTGTTGAGTCCAGTTGTCCTTTGTTTATCTTTATCTCTGACAAAATTACTAGATCCAGCAAGCACTATGGAGCATAAAAATCACATAGTACATATACTAATATCTTCTGTATTTGAGCTATGTGACTCAGAAGTAAGAGCAAGTGAGATTACACAACCTCTTAGGGAAAATCAGTGAGTATAAGCCCACAGGTTGTGTGTGTGGTTGACTTGTCTATAACTGATGATGCAAATTTGAAGCAAGCACCTCTCCATACCAAAAGGCATCCTTAGACAGCAGACGACATTCTTGAGGGGCTGAATTGCTGTGTAATTAGAAAGTATGAATGTAGAATAAAATAATCTTGGAAATAAGAGGTCTTGACCAGCACTTTCTCTTGAATAGGGTCACCTTCTTGGAAATGGAGATCCTGTATGTTGTGGAAGGAAAGCCACTTTAAAACATGGCACAAGAACAGCCAGTTACTGAAAGGACCATTACAAAATTATCAACCAATGGTATTCATTGCTCTCACAGTTTAGTTGTCAACCCATTTATCCCAGGAAAAAGATGGCATACAAGAGTGGACAGCATGGAGGTAGAAGCGAGTTGTGTGGAAAGGATTCGGAAATGTGGAAATACTCTTTGTGAAGATCATAAGAAAAAGAAGGGTTGCAGAGGGGACCACTATGGTGTGCTCCCTGGAATAACAATACAAAGCAAGTTTAAAACTCTAAGGATGGAGGAGGCAGTTGTGCAGGGACTGCCGAAGTCAACTTTGAAGGCAACCTGGATTGTGTATGAAAACGCCCACGGCGCCTTCTCCTCCAATGCCACGGAACAGAGACGTCCGGATGCGGGTAGGGGAGGAGCAGCAGTGGGGACCGGGGCCCAGCTGCCGTGGTCAGGACGCAATGTATGCAGCAGCCTGCTGGTCTCCGGCGGTGCAAGCTTTGGGGCGCGGCCCCTGGGCTCCCACGCAGCCCGCTCCCTGCGCCCCCTGCCGGCCACGTGGACAGTGCGCGCTCCGGCTTCCGCGCCCCAAGCTGACTCTCCATTTCAGCCCAGAGGGAGACAGGGACAAGAGTCTCTTTCTCCTGATGTCACAAAACATTAAAGAAAGAGCCCCCTCCAACCAGCAGTCAAAAACTGATCCCCGAGCTTCGGCTTTCCTGCTTTCCAGGCTTTTCTTCGAGAATAACTTAGTGACCTGGGGGGGAATGATGGGAACCCGAGGCTAACCCTAAAATCATCCCCAGGCATCGAGAGCCCCACATTTTCCAGGCTCGTATTGGAGGGGTGGGGCTTGACTCGGTTGTTTCCGCATTGGCTCGGATTTGGGGGCGGGGGGGGGCGTCGTAGTGTCCCCGCCCAAGCTGGGCGATCCAACGCGACACTGATGCTGAAAATGGGAGGTGGGTGGGCGCCTCCGGGTCTCCAGCTCCATCCCTCCGGGTCCCCGCCCACGGCCTCTACGGAACAGGCTGCGTGGCAGCTTTTCTCCAGCACGCGGCGCTGCGCTCGCTTTTATCTCCGGAGCCGCGTCTGTTCGTGCGCTGACAGCCGGGCTCAGCCAGTCGCCAGGAATTGAGTAGCGTTCTTTGAATCTGCGGCTTTCATGACGTCTCCCTGCGTGGTCCATCACTTTTCTCCTAGCCGGGGATTTTTTTTTTCCGCCACTCTAGCCTTTTCCCCCTTCCCTCCACCCGGTCTCCCTCCCCCGCCCCTGCCCGAACGCACACCCCTCCGCCCCTCCGTTGGCCCCCGCGCCCAGCCCTCCTCTCCACTCTCGGCCAGAGGGAGCCAGTTTGAAGACGGCCGCACCTGGCCGGAGAGGTTGGGCGGGCGGAGGGGTGGGATCCGCGGGACCCGGGAAGATAGACCCAGACCTGGATGCACCGCGAGGAGAATGGAGTCTCCTAAAGCCTCCCGGGGCTGATGTAAAATTTGACCATCTGATTCCAGTTTTCCTTCCCTTTTCTTTTTTTATTTCCTCCCCTCGCCATCCATCGTGTAGTGAATTATTAAACCTTGCTCCGTTCCAAGAGGGGAGATCATGATTGAATGAAGCCACCAAGTCCGCAGCAAGGTAAGCGGTGCGCTGAGTTGCTCGAAGGCAAGAAGCTGGCATCAATCTGGGCAAGAGGTTCTGTGCCCTCGGGTCCCCAACTCCCCTTCCCCAGTTTCCGCCGCTGCATGCATCTCCACTCTGATGAGAAACAGGATGCCCAAGTCAAGGGAAAGGCGAGGGAGAAGCAGGTTACATAACAGAAGGGAAATCTGTTTCATACGGTTCTCATTAGCAACTGAAAACTCGCAAGGGGGGCGGGGAGAGGAGGGGGTCTGCATGCCCAGGGCCCGGAGAGACCCAGTCAGTTATTACAGACATCATTTCAACATCCGTTGGCAAAGATGAAATGCACGGATTAACTGGCAGGGGTGGCTTGCTATGTAGTCATTTACAGTTGGGAAAAGCCCATTGTCTTTGTGGAAAGCTGTATCCTTGTTCTTCTTTGCGTATAGGAGCAGAAGAGAGAGAGGAAGGAAGAGAGAGAGGGAGAGAGAGAGAAAGAGAGATAGGGAGAGAGAGAGAGAGAAAGAGGGAGAGAGAAACATGAGGAGGAAAAGGAAAAGTGAGGGCTGGGGAGAAACAAGCAGAGAATGGGAAACAATAACTCCTAACTGTTCTCTATCAATATAGCCAGAGATGTGATATGATGACTACCAACAGTGAATAGGAAGCTCTCCCTAGAAGTAAACTGAATTATTTTGTAATTGGAAGAGAAAAAAACAAACAAACAACAACAACAACAAAAACCCTTCAGATAAAATGAGATGTTTACTGCATTTAGGGGGCTGGATGAATTCACTGGCTTGCTTCCTCCTGGGTATATTTTCATTTGCATCAAGACATTAAGCTTGGATGAGTTTTTAACAGAAATAACATTTGTATTTCCCAAACCCAGTAAAACCTTGGGTTAATCCACAGGTATATCTCTTGTACCGGGTTCAGTAGGGAGAGACTCTTAGGGAGGAAACATATCTTGATAGAAACAGCCACAGTAATGGGGTGAGATTAGTGGAGAAATAAAATACCAGCATTTTCCAAAGAATCCCGCCTCCACTCCCAAAAAAAGGGAGGGGAGGGGGGACTCCAGTACTTAGGAGTTGGAGATTTATTATACATTTACAGTGTCTCCTGCCTGCTTTTACCCAAAGTCTGATGATCCAAGGAGCCACCACAGAACCGGGTGTAATGCCACATTCCAGCTAGCACCATTCCCTGCCTGCCTTTCTTCTGAAAAACGGAGAAGAGGGATGCCCAGGAGCTGCTTAGAAAGAAGAAGGGGCTTTGCTACAGTCAGGGCTGAGCTAACTAAGCTTCGCCCATTTTGCCTGGAGAAAAAGAGAAAGAGCTCAAGTCTCCATGGCGACCCAGGTGGGAGGGGAGAAGGCAGCTCCAGTTACAAATAAACGTTGTACAAAACTTTCCCAGATCCAAGCAAAGAAATAAGGGAGCTGCGTCCCCTGCGGAGGGTCCCAGGGCATAGGCTTTGCCCAGATTCCTGCCGGCGACCGGCGAGGGGGTGCCTAGGACTGGCCAGTCCCCATCAGACCTCCCAAAGTTGCCCAGGAACTGCTGAGATTGTTGGACAGCGGGTTTCGGATTCAGCACCAAGGCCAGAGCACAGGCGCCCGCATTCCCACCCCGGATGGCTACCCCAGGGAACACTATTAAGTTCCTTTGGTCGCGGGAATTCAATCGCTTTCTATAAAGGAACGATTCCCTTGCCAGTGCAGAATCTGGATATATGATTATGCACGGAATTGCGTGGGACAGAGAAGCTTGCAAATCACCCATTTCACGCATGGCGGTGCATCACAATAGCTATTCAAAGTCAAGAACATTGAAACCGCAAACGATCCGAGCTGAACTGAGAATGGGGAAAATCCCATCCTCCGGGGAGAAAAGGAACACACACACACACACACACACACACACACACACACACACGCAGGCACGCACGCACGCCACGGATCAGTCCCTGATGAGAGTTGTCTAGTTTCAACCGAGCCCCTTTGGCTTCAAAAGCGTTCATTCATTCCTCACCCTCTCGCTCTCCTCTCTAACTTTTTGTCGCGCTTAGAAGGCAGAAAGGCGCTGTGGGAGAACTATGGTCAGCGACATACCGGCCAATCAACTCCTGTCTAAGGGTCCTGAGACCCAGGAGGGTGGAGAAATAATTTACTCTTAGTCCAGACCTGACAGACTTCTCAGCAGAGCTGGTGAGCTCCAGGAAAGGGAAAAGGGTGTGTTTGTGAGATCAGTGACTAACTTCAAGTCAGCATGTGAACAGAGCGACTACATTTCCAAGGTCGCAGGCATAGTAAACAGAGGAGGAGTTACTTCTCCTAATAGAAACAAGGAAGAAACTGTGCAAGAGGGGCCGATTTACTATCATTCCAGTTCCATTTCAACATTCCTACAAGGGAAACAGGTAAGTTCCTCACGCCATTCTGTCTTCACCTTAGGCAAGACTGGTCTGTGCCGCGCCCTCCTCTTCTTTGGTACCAGCTCCTCACACACCCCCTCCCCTGGACTGATACTGATGAGGAAAAATAGTAGAGGAAGGTGGAAGTCACATTTTGAAAGAGGAAGCTTTAAAAGGGGGCATCCAGGTGTTAGAAGGCACAGTTTGAATTACAGAGCCGAGGCACGGTTTGGCAACGGGATGGAAATACTGATAAAGACTCTACAGTACCCCTGGCTGCCATTCTCTTTTGAGGATGCCATTATGCATGTGTGGTCTTGAGCTAGTTCTGGTTTGTTGTTTATGAAGGTAAATGATATGTATCCTGGTTTTCCTTGTTGGGTATTTCATTGCTTTCTAAAGATGATGCATGCAGAGCACTCAGGACTTGGATAAAGCTGTGTGTTTATACCTTCCGGTATTTTTTCTTCCCCTGTGATCACTAGTGAAGGCAGAAGCAATCTATTCTAAATCTGGGCAAAGGGTGAAATATTACACTACATTTACCTTTTGGTTCCTGATGGACATGGACACGTTTGTCTATCATTTAATTTATAAGAGTAGACAGAAGTGATGTATGGAGTATTATTAGGACTTAAACAAGGCAGTTTACCCTGCCTTTGCTGCATCTAATCTTATCAGCAGAAGGAAAGTAGACGTTACTTATGAAGATAAATCCAGACAAGAATATGGATTATTAGATAAACAAAGTAGTGTATTTGTGAGTTCTAAAGTTCAATTTCTCTCACGAATTAAAAAAAAAAAGACGGGAATGAAATTGCTCAATCAATTATCTTTAGTTCTGGTAGATTCCATGTTCATGTATTCAGTGCTAATTTACCAAACTATGGTTTGCTTTCTTCCTGGGTGGCTAATTGCTGAGCAAAGTGTCATTATGTCCTGATGACAGTGAATAGCATACTCCAGAATAATTGGTTTACCCATTTCAAGTAGGATTTGTTAAGGAGAGCAACTTAATTTTATTCCTGCATACCTGGAGCCATTTTGTAATTTTTTAAAATATAATTTTGATACCTCACCCTGGTATTTCCTAAACATCAGTAAATATATGCACTTGTATGACCCAGGTCTTCATTTAATACACAGGACTGGTATAGGCTGTTTCCTTTGAGTATATAAAAATTCTTCAGTTCACTCTCATATTCCTCCCTATTTTCTCACAAACTATCCTTACTTTACAGGATAAAAAGAAAATAAAACATGAAAATAGCTGTTTAATAAGGAATAGAAAAAATGTGTTGGATATTAAAAATAAATAAATATAAGGGCGGAGGAAGGAATAAATTAGGAGTTTGGGATTAGCAAATACACACTACCATATATAAAATAGATACACAACAGGGGCCTACTGTATAGCACAGGGGACTATATTCAATATCTTGTAATAACCTATAATGGAAAAGAATCTGTAAAAGAATATACATATAGACATATATTCACATCCATATATATAAAACATATATATAACTGAATCACTTTGCTGTACACCTGAAACTAACACAACATTGTAAATCGACATTACTTCAATTATTTTTAAAAGAAAGTAAATACAGCCTTATGGAAGCTTAACCCCATTCACGGGTAGAAAATATTACTTTCTTCAAGGGTTGAATGTTGATAAAATGCATTTTCATGGAAACAAGACAAACCCTCTTTTTCAAAATGAGCAGGTAGGCAAGATAAAGCTTTTCTTTTTTTCACTATTCCTTAATCAAATGTTATGTAAGTACTATGTTGGTTAATAAGGGAAATGGACCAGAGAGAGTCAGAATAAGGGGAAGGAAGGGGGCTAGGGGAAAAGGCAGTTATTTATTTTTACCAGGTTTAAAGTCATGATACTTTTCAAAGCAAGGTAGTTTTTTTAGTTCATTGTATCAGCACTTTAAAGTTCGTGGACTTGAAATGTTTAAATTCAACAAATTTGGGTTTGGTTTACTAAGATGGCATTTACTGTTTCTTTTATTTTTAATAATTTCATTTAAGTACCAAAAGAGAATTGGTTCCATCTCGATTTTTATAAAATTATTAAATTTGGTAGTATCAATAAAAGAGGAATTGGTAAAGTTAAAAAATTATCAAGACACTTCTGTTGAATTGAGGTATTTTTCTTTAATTGTACTTCAAGTATTTAAAGAGATATAAAAATAAAATAAAGTCATTTCGGGGCTTCCCTGGTGGCGCAGTGGTTGAGAGTCCGCCTGCCGATGCAGGGGACACGGGTTCGTGCCCCGGTCTGGGAAGATCCCACATGCCACGGAGCGGCTGGACCCGTGAGCCACGGATGCTGAGCCTGCACGTCCGGAGCCTGTGCTCCGCGACGGGAGAGGCCACGACGGTGAGAGGCTCGCGTACCGTAAAAAAAAAAAAAAAGTCATTTGGGATAAAATACATTTTAAAATGTATTTAAAATAATTAGTCTTAGAAATAATCAGAATTCTATAGAAAGAAGAGATTATGATAACTGTATTAGTGCCTGAATGGTATTCTGACTCTCCTCTGACAAAGTATATAATATACCCATACTTGATAACATTTTACTAGCACTAATTAATAATACAACTTTACTTCCTTTCAATAAAGAAGGACAATGTCATCTTAAAAAGAATATTCTGTGTTCCCTAAACTATAGCCTTGATCTAACAATACCTGCTAATCAACTGTAGAGGCCCAATTATTTATTTATTACTGAATTGAATAGTTATTTCAACAAAACCTCAGAAGCTGATTTTGCTCAGTGCACAATGTTCGAGTGGCTATACTCAAATCTCTATTTTGTCCAGATGCAGTGAGACCATCAATCAACTTTCCTACTTACAATGTATGAAGTTAACCCCAAATTTTAATGAAATGGCTATTTATTTCATGTCTTTACAGATGAGTTCAGGTCAGATTAATCCCAGTAACCCCTTCAGTCTCCCATTTCATGTTTCCTGTTGATGGCTGTGCTTAAGACCAGGGACCGTATAGTACTGGTGGTTCTTTTAGTGGATAGATTTTGGGTACTATTCACCTCCAAACTCCCAGTCACAGAGATGTGATTACCAGTGTGAAAACTTTAAAAAATGAACCAGCAAGTGAATCTGTAAGATCCACATCCTTGCCACCAATTTTTTTGTGGGGCACTACATCTAAACATTTTGTATGCGTTGTGAGAGACAAAGCTATGAGTTAAGTTTTAATCCCAGTGCTGTGGCAGTTTTCTCTTCAAACTCACAGGCATCACCTTTTTCCTACCCAGAATGAGAACAGACTTTTTTTTTTTCAATGGTGCTTTAAATTTTCATCATATCATCTGACAGGAACGTGTGCAAGTGTGACAATGTGCCTGGCAGGTGTTGTTTGGTGATGAAGAGCACAGGCTCTGGTGTCTAACTAACTGCATTTGCATCAAGTTCTAGATGTATCCATCAGCTTTTAGTAGGTTTGGTGCAGTAACAGCCATTACAACCTCTCAGTTGCCTATAAAGCAAAGGTTTATTTCTCCCTCAAGCTACGTGCCTTTGCTGGTCAGCGTGACTGCCCTTAAGTGTCTTCTTCACACTGGAATCCAGACTGAAGGACCAGTCTGACCTGGGACTTTCCATTCCAGTATCAGAGGGAACAGAAGAATGCCAAATTAAGCAATGGCTTTTAAAAGTCCTGCTAAGATATGACATAAGTTATCCACTCACATTCCGTTGACCCAAAACAAGTCACTTGTCACACCAATGCCAGTGGTCAATGACATGTATATTTCTCCCAGAGTGGGGCACTGCAAGTCACATAACAATAGGTGGAGACATATAATCTTCCTACAGAGAAAGAAGTGAATAACTGGGGATGATGATACAATCCACGACACTAATTGGATGACCTTGCTCAACTTCAAGTTCTTGGTTTGCTTATCTGTAAAATGAAAATAATAATAATGTCTACTCCGGAGATGTTATGAGGATTAATGTGATAATGAGGTTCTTAGCACGATGTCCAGCACAAAGTTGGCACTTTATAAATAGTAGATGCTATTATTTATTTGTTATAATGTGTCATTAAGTTTGGTCCTCAATGAGGCTATGTGAACTCTATTAATTAGGTAGCTGATGCAACAGAAAATCCCTACATTTCAGCAGTTTAGCAAAACAGAAGATTATTTTTCATCCCTATAAGTCTACTTGGCTGATGCCATACCAGCACCCAGGCTGATGGACACTTATTCATCTTAACATCTGGCTTCCATGATCTCCTTAGAGTTGATATGCAGTTAGCAGATAGGGTAAGAGGGAGTAGATGATTATGCAGGAGATTTTCAGTGATACAAGCCTGGAAGTAATTATATCAATCTTGCCCATATTCTATGGCCACACCTAACTGCAAGGGTAGCTGGAAATTGTAGCTTAGCTCTATGCCCAGGAGGAAGGCAAACTGGTAGGGTGAACACACTTGAGTCTTTGGCATATGTACCCAATGTTAAGCATGCAAATTTGACTACTTTAATATAAATGTCTGGCGTCAAAGAAGTACAGTTAGTGTGAGTCAGCAATAGAGTGGGGCAAAGCAAATGATTTGTCCCAATGGTGAAAAGATCCCCAGTTGGACTAGTATTTTGTTGAGCTCTTGAATCATTCTCCAGTAGTGTATTTTTTCTTTTTTTTCTTGCGGTACGCGGGCCTCTCACTGTTGTGGCCTCTCCCGTTGCGGAGCACAGGCTCCGGACACGCAGGCTCAGTGGCCACGGCTCACGGGCCCAGCCGCTCCGTGGCATGTGGGATCTTTCCAGACCGGGGCACGAACCCGTGTCCCCTGCGTCGGCAGGCGGACTCTCAACCACTGCGCCACCAGGGAAGCCCCCAGTGGTGTATTTTTTTAAATAAGTTAGTTGGGAACCTTTTGACTTTAGGAGTAGGCCTATGTGATGCCTATGAAAGAGATGCAAATCTATATTGTTTGACTTCTGGTAGCTGAACCATTAAAGTAGACACAAAGAAGAGCTGACTTCACAACTCAAGCTTGGGAGCAAGTTTCCAATCCTGACAATTACACCCACATTGTGTCTAAGAAGGCTGAAGCATTAGATGCTGTCTTCCAGTATCTAGTACTTGCTGTTGACTAGCAGTTTGCATTTTGTTTTGAATAGCATATAAGTTAGACACATGCTCTAAGTTTAGGTTAAATTAATCTAACAGTAGTCAAGTGTTCTTTTGAAAATAGACCATGTAATTTGGAAGTAGTCTTTGAGAACTCCTGCCTGCCTCAAGGAGAGTAGGTACCCTTGGAAACTAAAATCTGTACCTTTTCATTAGAAGGGAGAGATCAGCCTTAATGCCAAATATACATTTAGAAAAGAGAAATGTCAGGAGGAGATATATGAGAAAGCTATGAGAGAAAGAGCCAGAAGAAATGTAGTGGTGATCCGTAATGCTTCCAGCCTCTTATGTCATTCCACTCCTCCAACTTAGGTGCCAAAGCCCTGGCCCATTCACGCAGGGCCCAAGGTTGCCAGCCTGAAACAGTGAACACCTACCACTAATGTGTGTTCATCCTTCCATGGTGCAGTTATACTGGATTAGAGACCCCTTGAACACTTGAAATATCTTGCCATTCCAAAGTGAATAACATCTCATAGTGGAGCTTCTGTTTAATGAAGAGAGTGTTTTTGAAGAGAGGGTGTATTTCACTGCCACATCCTGACATTTCAACCTAGAAGGGATATAACTCAACTCAGTCTCATGCAGAAGGGAGCAATTAGGATAGTAGGTAAGTCCAAACCATGTAGTATAAGAGGTAGATGAAGGAATTGGGGTTATTTACCCTAGAGAATTCTTGACAGGAAGGAAAGACCATTGTTTTCAGGTGTCTTAATATTTGAAGATGAAGGATAGATTAGAATTGTTCTGATGGACTCTAAGGGATACAACTAGGACCTAGTGGTAGAAGTTACAAAGTGACACATTTCTGTTTCATATAAGAAAGAATGTTCTGTAGTCAGAGCTGGGCAGGGCTTATATGATCTGTCCTCTTCATTTGCATAGCTCTGAATTCCCCATCACTGGAAGGCACAAAGAAGTTGGAGGAGCTAAGAAATGGGGCTAAAGTGCATGTGTTTTAAAGTCTCTACAAACACAAAGAGCTTCCAAGTCCTAAGAGGGCAGTGATGACCTACAGTTTAAGCCAACAAATCAGACTGGACCTCTATGAGGTCCATAGAGTAGGCTATGATGGACTGAGGTCATCATTTTATGAGGGAACCATCATTTCTCTATGAGAGAAATGAGTCATATTTCACCAAAATGACACCTCGGTCCATATACAAAATGTGTGGTCAGTGAGAGCAGGTCTGGAATGCAGGGACCACATGACCAGGCTGCATCTACAGGATTCATCACTCAAGGAAAACACTTACCCTGCTGCTTTATGTTGTCCATACCTCTCTATCTTCCATCAATAGATAGGGCATGAAGTACCCCTTTGGAGGTTTCTCATGGCACCCTGAACCTTCTTATTTGTAAAAAGCCCCAAGTTGCTTTCAGAGTCAGGACTCCGTGACATATCAGCCAGAGTACATTTCAGATTTGCAGACATTTCTTTTGTGCAGAATATGGTGTGAATAAGATAAAATTCCTACTCTTAAGGAATCCAATTTCAATAATAGCAAAGAAGGAATGGACCCCTTCCTTTTCAGCTGTATCCTGAAGACTCACCAGTGAATACCCTAAATATATATTCACCCTCCTGGGGTGACCAGACCCATTGTAGTGAGGCATATACAGAGAGAGGACACAAAGAGAGAAGCAAATAGAGAATCTGTTATAGATGTGCTGTCATAAAAGGGATTCCTTCATTGAGGAGACTGAATTAGGTGGCCCTCTGTCTCATCAGCAGCTGAGGAGTGTTAAGCCCCAAGCCAGCCCCTCTCATGCCTCCTTGCTGGCCACAGGCGGATCTCTGTGAGCAGAAGGAAGCATCAGAGCTCACAGAAGTCAGCTTAGGTCGATGGTTCCCAAACTGTGTCCCTGAACCAGTAGCAATGGTATCACCAGGGCAACTGGTTACAAAGGTTAATTCTCAAGCCTACCCCAGACCCACTAAATCAGAAACTCTGGGGATGGAGCAACCCATCTGCATATCTCCTCCAGGAATTGATGCACACTAAATTTTGGGAACGACTGGCTTATGTTCTTCTCAAATGCAGCCCCTCTAGTAGGCTTCTTCCTGTAGTGAAGACCTCCAAGTGTCTGCTCACTTGAGAGCCATGCAAAGTCACAGCTGGAGATGGAATGCCTGTCTTTATCTTCTACTGCATGTGCAGATCTAACCTGGTCTCAATGCCCAGGGGAAAAAGACAAAAACAAAAGGCTTTTGTTCCAACAGATAAAACATGCACAATCGTATTAAGTGGGGAAAAGTATGGCAAGTAAGGGCTTCTCTCTTGCTCTCTTCATGTAAATAAACTGCTTAGTCTTTTGGAATTCCAGATAATCCATCCAGAAGGTTTTTAGTTCTTATTTTAAATTAATAGTCTCATCTATTATCCTTTAAATAAAAGATGCTATCAGAAAATAAGAATGGTGTACTCTGGAGAAAAGCCACATTACAAGAATTGAATAACGGGCTTATCGTGGCAAACCTTCATGCAACCAAGTGAAGAATAATTATAGTTATATAACATTCACTTTTGTTTAAAACATCTCTTGACCATCAGCACATTTCCAGAAATTGACCTTTAATAGCTATCCCCCGTATCAGCATAGCTTCTTGAACCAGTCAGTCAACAAGTCTTTAAGAGTAACTGCTATATAAAGAAGACAAAGGAGGAAAAAGTAAAAGCATCCTCATTTCAGCCTTCAGAGGCATTAGACTTTACGAAAATAAGAATATCAGTGAAACAATAATGCACAGGACAAAGAAGCATAGCATTAAACAAGAAAGTGCTAGGCTTTGAGTAAAGAAGGGGGATGTTAAAAAGGGCTAGTGTCAGTAGGAAACATCAAAGCATATGGTGGAAGGTAAAGGAATCTTGGAAGAAGTAGGGTTTTGATGGGGAAATGGGGAAGAGAGTGCTTTTCAAATGAGAAATCAGTCTGCATGGAGGGGGCATTGGCAATGAGGATAGGTCAGGCAGGGGTATTGGTGTACCTCACCATGGAGAAAATGGAGTCCAGGCATCAGTATGGAATTCGAGTCTTCAATCTCAAGTAATGGCTTTGGTTGGGGGCAAAGGAGAGGATACACAGATTTTATTCTGCCATTTTAATCTGGCAGCCTTGGGCAAGGCAGACTTGGAAGAGAGGAAAAACTGGGATCAGGAGATAGCCAGACCTTGATAGGAAGGGAAGAAGACCTAAGTATGCTCAGAGTTGTAAACCAGCAACAGAAAAATGGTCCCATTTGAGTGCCTTCATTAGTACTGGAATTAGATCTCGTGAGCGGAGAGACCAGGCTGAGGTAGATCCAGCCCAAAGAAAGCTCCACCGTCGTGTGCTCCGTGAGCACGAGGGATTGCACGTGGCCGCTGTCCAGGTGTGGAGTGTTGAGGTCATTCCAGTGAATAAATAACACGACTGGGAAGGAGGCTGAGCGAGGGCTGCCGTTAGAGCTGAGGTTAGGGTTGTGGCTCATGGTTCATCCTCACCTTCACGTGCAAACACTGGGCTGCAGCATTCCAAAATGTGTCTTTGGGGATTTGTTGTTCCTGAGCCACCATAGGGACAAGTATGTGCAGGGGTATGAATGGGAGATTTGTTAATCCTGCAGGCGGTGGGACCGTGTTATTTTGTGATGCAGAGCAGAGGGAAGAAAGAACTCCTTTAGCTCCTTTCTTGTTTGCAAAACCAGTGCTGCCTGAGATTCATCTCATAGTCATCCCTACTCATGTATGTCGGACTCCTACTTTTTCTCTGCCCGTGGAGTAAAACTCACTGAAGACTTTATGGAAGTCACTGGGGATTTAGTCTGGCTCTGAACAGCATGAATGGAGCCCCCAGGAAACATGGAGCTTTAGGATATATCCTACCAGTGCCTGTCATTAACCCAGGGCTCCCACTGAGCTGTCACCAAAGAGTAAATATAAAATGGACCCACCATCATCTGCAATAACCTAAACGGCATGGTCCCCTTTGGCACAATGAGAGGCATGGGTCAGATCCACCACTGCAAAATGAGTAAAGATATTTTTTTACAAGACCTCAAAGTAATAAAGATAGTGAACTAAAATATGTTTCTTTCAGTGAATTTTATTTTTCAGGGAAATAGTTTATTTGGTCTACACTCTGGAGATAAGAGTCTTGATCCTCCATTCCTGTTGTTTGCAGAGGTGGAGCTTATTTTAAATTAGCAATGCTGAATCTTTTGTGAGATTTGGCTTTCATGGGGAGAACAAAAAGTTATGTTGGGCACTGGGTAATAAGGGCGATTATGTGGCATTCTCAGATCAGAAAGAATAAATCCCCTGAAAATTCCTGGTTATAAATAATCATCTAATCTTCAAAACAATACCAAAGTCATCCACAATAGCCCTCCCTTAAAGTGTGTAGATCCTGGATTTTAGAGCAACTCGTAGAGAAAAATGACATTGTGGTGACACACAAAACTAGTCTGGGAGAGGAAAATTTCATTAAAATCCACCAATCATTTTCAAATAAACCTCTAATTTCTGTTATTTATTTAATAATATTTTCTTAAAGAAAGTAATTGTTAAACTATACGAACCTTGTTTTGGTTACCCCAACCAATCCAAAGTGTGTCTTTTTGTGGCAAAAGAAGTGTCAGAATGCTGTTAGCACTGAGATTGGAGCCTGGGTGTCCTTGGGAGAAATTGTAATCCTCGTTTGACTGCTCAAGCTCTTGCAATATGCAAGTATTGTTCTAGTTTATTCCTTTACTCATGTAAGGAATCTGGACTCAAGTTATTTCTTTCCCTGTTAAGTTTCCAGATGAGCTGTTGGTATTGCTAGAATAATAAACCCTGGAAACATGAGGTCGGCGAGCAGGGCAGTCACTTAAGTGACAAACCCTCCATTCCATCCTGGCTTCTTCCCATGCCCAGTTCCAGACATAGAGGAACTGGTTGAATCATGTGTGCCTCGGATTCTAACCACAAAACAGATCACTCTGTGCACTTAGAGCATCCCCAAATTTCATAAATGTTCAATTACATGAGAAAAGACAAGAGAAATCCCGTTCAGTTGGCAAAGAAAGCAAAACTGCCCACTAGGGCCTTGAAGCCCTGAGCACAAGAGAAGGAATCTCAGGCAGTGGGAGGGGGAATGAGCAGTGGTTTCTAATAAGCAGAGAGAGAAAATGGGCCTGAGATCTATGCAAGGTGGGCTTGCTGGAGCCAGAGGTTCTGACACCCTAAAAATGCTTTAAAAGGAAAGGATGGAAATTTCTGTGCTGGCATCTGAGAAATCAAAATGATAAACGAGGCAACGTCTTAAGTGCAGTGTCCAGGTCACTAAATTTAAGATGTCAATTAGAGTATATTGGAAGATACCACCGAAATTCAAAGTTGTGCTCTCATGCTTGAGCCTTCTCCTCTCACTGTGGGTACCATTCGATGGGCACTGTTCCGTGGCCACTGTTCCGTGAGCACTGTTCCGTGGGCCTTGTCCTGCAGCCACTTCATGGGCTGCTGCGTACCTGCATGCTCTACCGCTCTGCCAGGCTCGAACCTCCTTGCCAACGAGGGCTAGACTTAGACATCACTGCACCCCCTCTGTGTTTCTCCCTAAGAGTTTCATGGAAGAGCAATTCAATATGTGGTATTTGAATAACATTTCTATGATGCCTAAAGTTTTCTGATTCCAATAGACAGATTAGAAACTGTTAAAACTATTTAAAAATAGCTCTCCTCGGAAGATGAATACAGCTTGTGTCAGTCCATGTAGTCAGATTGTAGCCATCTCCAAACGTTCAGTAAAGACCACCCAAACAAGAAATAAAACACCCAAATTTTGTATACGGAGGCCAGAGGGGAGACATAAGAGGGAAAGATCTTCTTCTTCCCTTAGTAACTTGTACGTCTGTTTTGGATGTCCCTCAAACACAGTATGTGAATGACGAGGAAAAGGGATGAGTGTGGGTTTCAGATGAGACTAGGTGAGTATCACTCTCACTTCTCTCAGCCATATAAAAATCGAAGCTCAGTCATTTCCAGGTCATTGGTTTCTGACATGTCTGTGCTGGTCTAAGCGCTGTTAACCATAACACACTTCCTTTCAAGAAGCCTGAGAGATTGGCGTTAACGTTGAGGCATGCGGTTTATAGAATGAGCTTTGACAGATACCAAGCTCTGTTAGATGAGTTATTGAACTTCTTTCTCTGTCAGGTTTCCCAGCTATAGAGTAGGGATAATTCAGGGAAATAAACTCAATAGATTAGTGAGCTATTTTTCCCATACCTTGCTTCTAAGAGGGTATGGAAAATTAAAATGAGCAATTTAATGATTTTACACTTTTTTTAAATGCCAAGTGAATATGTTCAGGAGGGAGATGCTACTCACAGCTTCATTATAGGCCTCTGAAGGTGAAATAAGTTTATGGGTAGGATGATGCCCCAGATACACTGTGGGAACCCACATCATCAAAGACTGAACTGTGCCCAGCCTTGCACAGTCACCAACACAGGGAAGTGAGCTCATGGGCTAGGAAGATGTTTAACAACTGAATTTGAAATCCTAGGAACCATCAGTTGAAATTCTCTTTATTCCTGGGTGGAAGAGATAATCCAGGTAATTCACTTAAACCAGACCATCCCATTCCTGAAGCACTTTCAATCAACAAAGTTTTACGGCAAAGTCAATACTGAATCTTGTGAGTACAAATGGGTTTCAAAATGTATATAAGCTTATGTGTGGATCAGGAAAGCTCTTCACATTTGTACCTATATAACCATATAACCTGTATAACAATTTTTTGTGTGGTTTCCATAGAGGTGGCACTTTTTGGCACTACCCTGGTGAAACGTCTACCGATGGAAGTATAGAGAAATTGTATGTTGGGTGTGGCCAGACTTCTGGAAACCAAACTTCTCTTTCCCTGAGATAACACTCACCTTTAAAGTAACTGGACAATTTTAACTCTCCCATTGTTTGAACATTTCTACAAAGCCAGGAATGTTTATAGCTGATTCCGAAAACTAAACAAATTTTGAGAGTAATGAAACCTGTGCTCAGACAGTTTGACTAAAGACAATAAAATACAGTCAATTTATTTTACCTGGGCATTTCTCCCTTATTCATTGTACCAGTAAGTTACATTCAATGTAGAAAACTGTAAAGATTCAAATAAGCTTAAAAAAAAGTCAGGAAAGCAACAAGCAGGAAGGAAGGGAGGAAGGAGAAAGAAAAGAGGGAACGAAGTAGCATGTACAGTAAATATATGAGTTTATTTATGTTTGTAACTCAAACCGGATCACTGTTTTTAGTATACACTATTTTGCTGTGCTCTTTTCTTACCTGATGATACATCATCAGCTTCTTCCCAAGTCAGTAACTAGGAGCAGATTGTAGATGTCTTTGACCTTACTCCCTTCTGCTGTGGGACTCAGTCCCTGCACTCTAACCACCTTGCCGACGGCCCGCCCGGCTATCCCTTTAACATGATCGGTAGTTGCCTGAGAACCAAGGGAGCTGATAATGTGCATCTTAATCTGAACTCAGGATAGGATGGAATGAGATCTTCCAATCAAGCAGTGAGGCGGGGAAAACAGGGGCAAATTCCTTCTTTCTCCACCTTTTGTTACATTCAGGCCTTTAATGGATTTGATGATGTCTACCACCTCGAGTGGGGAGGGCAATCTACTTTGCTGAGGCCACTGACTCAAATGTAAATCTCATCCCAAAACAACCCCCCAGACACACCCAGAAATAGCGTTTGATCTGGGCACCTCCTGGCACAGTCAAGTTGATGCATAAAATTAACCACTGCATTGGCACATCCTTAGCATCCCAAGCACTGCCCAGCACATAATAGGTACGCAATATTGTTGAATAAATATATAGTTGTGACGGCTACATTGTAAGTAATTCTAAAACTTATTTACTGTGAATTTTTTTTCATCTTTATTTTGGGCATTTGGGTTGTTTTCCTTTTTGTGTTGTCAACACTACTATTATAAGCATTTTTGTACACACCAGTTGAGAATGCCTCTTTAGCATAAATTATTAGAAATGTAATTGCTGGGTAAAAGGGTCCACATTTTTGGTTTAAAGCTCTTACAACATTCAACCAAATTGCCACCCAGAAAGGCTGCCCCTATTTACATTCTACCAGAGGTCCAGTCCACTGACCCACTGACCGCATAACCAAGCGAGCCAGATGCAAGATCATTTAAAGAATTGGACCAGGTCTGTCTCAGCTGCCAGAACCTGCGACCCCTTGAGCCATTTGGCCACATGACTGGGCCAGTTAGAAAGAAGGAACTAACATCGGACATTGGGCAAACACTTTCCTAGGGTGGAACTCAGATGATTGATACAAATTTCAGAGATAATATCCCAATCATTAAGCCAACTGATCCTCACAAGAGCCCACCAAGGAATGGCACACGCTGTTGACCCATTGGCAGATGGCGAACCAAACCCAAGTTCACACGGGTAGGTGATCACCACGATTTGTAGTCAGAGTCAGGATTCCAGGCCTCTGGCCTTGAACTCTTTCCCCCTTTGCTCTTTCAACAGCCAAGATCCACTCTTCAATCCACATTCACACTGGCCAGGAGTGTCCAAGATGGGTCCTTTAGAAGCGATTTTAAGAGATTCAGCAACACTGTAGTAGTATATTAACTTATTGAAATACTTTTATAATTTGTAGACTTGAGGGATGGGGAGAAAGGGGAGTTGGTGGGGAGAGAGGGAGAAAGAGAGAAGAACAATCCAGCTAGGGGCAGTTTCTTAGCAATAGCTTTTGTAGTCTACTTGGCCATAGTAGACTACCATGGCTCTGAGTTTTTCCCTCTGAGTTCATAAACTGTTATTAGTTTCACATGTGTAAGAATATCATTAAAGAGATGCCATGATTTCTGCTGACATTATACACAAAAGATAAAAATCCCTTCCTCCAGGGACTTCCCTGGCAGTCCAGTGGTTAGGACTCCAAACTTCCACTGTAGGGGGCAAGGGTTTGATCCCTGGCCCTGGGAACTGATTCTGCAAGCCGTGGGGCAGAGCCAAAAAAAAAATCCCTTCCTCTTGCCCCCATCATTCCACTCCAACCCAGGAGCAAGTCAGCATAATATATCTCAGTAGATGGAGTCATGTCTCCCTTTATTAGCTGATATCCCCCTTAAAACCTAAGAAAAGTAATTCATTTGAGGGCTGAAGGTTTTTGCTTTTTAACAGAAGGAAAAAAATTTTTTTTTACTATGTGAGATTTTTACCTGTCTTATTTTAAAACATTGAAAAATGCTTTCTTATCAAAACAGGATATTTAAAAGTTTTGTATGCATTTGAAACTTCAACTGAGAAATAGTGAAAAGAGAACAATTGTCATCAACATCTGTAAATTATGTGTAAGCTAATAGAAAAAGGAATCTCCTTCCCTGGCTATGCCTTTTATTTTAAAAAATACAATTTCATAGATATTTTAACAATTCAGTTTCTCCAGTGTCTCTGATATCTAGTGACTTACCCACATTTTACAGATGGTAAGACTGGGGCTTAGAAGGAAATATCTTCTCCATCCACCATGCCTTTCTAGAGCAAAAAAACAAAACACAAAAACAGAAGAAAAAACTAGTAGCGCATGATTGACATTTTTTAAATTTAAAAGAAATGAAATCCACTGGGAACAACTCTCAAAAGGCATTTTGCAGTGGCTGATCTGGAGTGGAATTTTCCATGACCAGTAAAGACTCTGGAGCAAATCTGATGACCATTCTAAGGAAAGACAACAGAACCAGGCTTGAATCAGCAGCCAAAGATACTCAAACAAGAGATGCTCTGGACAACCTTAGCCATCCAGCCACACAGATTCAACAGGTCTGTGGTGCGCACACACACGCGCGCGCGCGCACACACACACACACACACACACACACACACACACACGTACCACTTCAGAACCTCCCAAATGATTTTAAAGGGCAGCCAGGGTGAAGAACCCACAACAGCCAGTGCACACAGCCCAGCATTCAAGGTTCACTCTATGACAATAATAGGAATCTTCCCTTAAACTTTCTCATGAGCTCCAGCACAGGAAGTGGTTTCCCATCTACAATCTCGTTTGATCGTCACTCCCTCAGCAAACAGGGATTGGGTCCTACTGGGTCCTAGGTGCTGCAGTACCACTCAAGGGCTTTTCCCGCTAAGGGGTGGAGAGAATATGACAGCTCTAGTGCTGGTGGGTGTGGGATCCCTGTCCCCGAGATGGGTGAGGGGCAGTTGTGAAAGACCTCTGATGGAGCCCAGCATTAGGAGCCAAGCTTTCCCCCGCGATGAACTCGGGAAATCGGAGGTGGCCGTGGGGAAGGACAGGGGCTTGGTGGGATGAGGGAGCCAGGGGAGAGGGTTGAAGACGGGGTGAAGGGCCAAACCACAGGGACCCGGTGTGCCACCAGAAGCACCTTAGTTTTCATCCCAGAGGCAACTGAAATCCAAAGCAAGACTTTAGGCAAGGCAGCGGAAGGGACAAATTTGCTTCTAGAAAAATGATACTTGTGTTTATCTAAAGGCAGTATCAGCAGCAATACTTAATTTGTCAGTGAGACGGGCAATTGTGAGGAATAACAGAGCTTATTTTTAGATCCACCATTTCCTGGTGCCCCGAGCTGACCCCACTTCCGCCAAAACCACACCCTGAAGGCCGTTTCCATGTGATCTACATCTCAGGGCTTCTCACCGGGCATGAGAGTGGACGTGAAACCTATGTGTGTGGGTTCCAGGTGAGCAGGCCCTCAGCTGATGTTGCAGGTCATCCCTCCTGCCGTGGGCGGCCCCGACTGGGCTTCTCCTCCCCTTCCCCACGGCTTCACCAGCATGGAGGTGGACGTCACAGGAGTCACTGCCCTCACACAATCCTGTGACTGACTTACTGTTCTCCCTCCTCGCTGGGCAGCCCCTTGGGGATGGCTGAACACAGAGACAGGATGGGGGCCCACACCCCAACCAGGGGTCTGCAAGGTAACAGCAGACCAGGCTTCCTTGCAGGGCTGCCTTCAAAAGATTTTCCAACCCAAATCAGCTTCCTAGAGTGGAGAGAACCCCGTTCTCTCCAAATCTGTCTTCCCAGCATTTAGAAATACGGTTTAAATCCCTTAGCAAGATGAAGGAGCCAGTGTGAGTTCCTGCAGGCAAATCTTGGGCTTTCACGCGAACCAGCTCCCTGCTGGCTTTGTGATTCATCCCAGCCTGCTGTCCCTTCCTCGGAGAGAGCCTGGGCAGGAGATGAATTCCCAGCGGTCCTGGCACCAGACACTTGCCTCTTCTCTTCCTTTTTAAAGGGCAAATCCTGTGCTCCAGGCACTGCCTTTGCACGCCTCTGTTTTTGGCAGGGATGTGTCTGCCAGCGTGGTATCCCCACTGCCTCTGGGACCCTGGTTGATTCTCCCCAAAGGCTGTCAGTTTTTCTGTTCCCCTGACAGACACCAGCTCCTGCCAGAGAGAAACCCTGAGTGTTCCCACAAGGTTTCAGAGAATTTGTTCACCTCCGGTCCACATGCCACCCTTGAGTCTCCTTCAGGACATGGGAGGGAAGGGTCCTGCCCTCCTAGCCATGCTGTGGTCACCAGGTTCACCTTGGGGCTTAAGAAAGGTCACCTCTGCACTTTCATGACCCACGAGAAATGCACACCTCCCACCCAACGCACCAGGCACCACCCAACAGAGGCACGACCACAACCAAACCCACAGTCAGGCTGGTAAGAAGCCCCAAGCCCCACACGAGCTTTATTCTTTCAAGTGAAAACAGATGTGTGACATCACTGGCCATCCCAAAGGACTTCGGAAACGTCAGCAGTTTTTACGGACCAACAGGAACTTCTCTAACATTTGAGAGAAACGGTCCGTTTTTTTTTTTAATTTTTATTTTATTTTTATTTATTTTATTTTTTAAATTTTTATTGGAGTATAGGAGATTTACAATGTTGTGTTAGTTTCTGCTGTACAGTGAATCAGTTATACATATACATATATCTACTCTTTTTTAGATTCTTTTCCCATATGCAGAGTATTGAGTAGGTTTCCCTGTGCTATACAGTAGGTCCTTATTAGTTATCTATTTTATATATAGTATTGTGTATATGCCAATCCCAATCTCCCAACTTATCTCTCCCCCCACCTTACGCCCTCTACAAAACGGAAACAGAGTTACAGATGCAGAAAACAAACTTATGGAAACAGTCCTGGTTTTAGGAGTATGACTTTACCCTGAGAAACTTCAAGATTCTACACTGAGACTTCACCCTGAGTTTCCATCTTTCAAAATAGGGAACTGGGGGCTTCCCTGGTGGTGCAGCGGTTGAGAGTCCGCCTGCCGATGCAGGGGACATGGGTTCGTGCCACGGTCCGGGAGGATTCCACATGCCGCGGAGCAGCTGGGCCCATGAGCCATGGCCGCTGAGCCTGCGCGTCCGGAGCCTGTGCTCCGCAACGTGAGAGGCCACAACAGTGAGAGGCCCGCGTACCACAAAAAAAAAAAAAATAGGGAACTGGAACAGGGTACCACTTTCAGGCTTAGGGTGGGTCTCTGACGCCCTTGGTCTCTGCCTCACAGCCCCTCTGTCCCTGATCCCCTCCCTCCAACAACTCCCCCTGCCTTCTCGGAGCCATTGGAGGATGGATGATGTTACAGGACGATGGGAGAGATGGAAGCAGAGAGGGCTGTGCATTGTTAACCACAGACACTGTCCAAAGAATGACCTCCAGGAGGGGGGAAGGTCAGCACCTCAGGAAGGTTGTGGGAGGCGGGAGTGGGGATAGAGATGCTGAGTCCTGGGGAGGAGGTGTGGGGACAGGGGTTGCCGTCTTCAAAGCAGGGATGCTGTCTTCGGGAGAAACAAAGCCTGCTCTAGTTAAGAGTGCTAATGCTTCTGCAGTAGGAGCAGACGTTCCGAAAGAGCTATTAATGGGATCTTATTAAGATGGCCAGGTTCCCACTCTCTCCTGGCTGATTCTAGGTTCTTCCCATTTTGCGGCAGCTGAACTTGTGGTTCTTGATCTTGTGGGTGTTTGGGGACAAAGCCACGTTGCCTCATGAACCTTTAAGAAAATCCCTTCTCTTCCTCATGTCTAAATGCCAGGACCGTTAACTCGGGCTTCAGAAAGAAGCTGATTTGGCATAATTCGAAGTTGTGTGTGCTTCTCTTCCTTATTTGGCATATGTAATTTTAGTTAAAAAATAGTAAACAGGATACTGTGAACACAGTTTTAAAATAAAGTGATATTCTCTAGGTTCTTTTGAAAAACATGCAATGGGAATCATCGCTCCAGTGCTAACAAAAGAAAGTTGGAGAAAATGTCGATATACTGCTGCTTTATTTTCCTTAAACTACTTAAGAATGGTCTTGAAAGTTGTAAGCCAGATTTTCTAGGCAGTTAAATTAATATTGCCCATGGGAGTCAAGGGGTCCAAGTGTTGATTCTGTGTGATGGGTTCATGTTTCTCAAACTTTAATGTGCTCAGGAACCATCTGGGTCTCTTACTAAAATACAGATTCTGATTCAGTAGGTCAGGGCTGGAGCCTGGGGTCCTACATTTCTGACAAGCTCCCTGGTGATGCTGTTGTTGCAAGGCTCTGAGTAACTTCCACTGATTCACCGAGTGCCTTGTTCCCTTTATGAGTTTAGACAGACATCAAGGAAGGATGAATAATCCGCTTCTAGAACCAGGCTTCCCAGGTCATCTCCTTTATGTCTTTGGTTTTTGTTCTGTTTTCTTTTGTTTTGTTTCTGAGTGGTTAAGCAAGGATCACAAGGCTTCCTGAAGTTAAAACGTGGTAAAGGGTTTTGATTACACTCTAATTTAACAGATCAGTTTAAGATTTTGGAGGGCATGATGTTGAAGAGGATCCGAGAGAAGAAAGAGAGAGGAAGAGGCCAGCTCTGCTTCTTTACGGCAATTTTGGACACGGCTCTGGGTTATGTATATAGCGTGTCTCTGCCAAAGGGAGTTAGAGAAACTTGGAAGAGGTTATTTATTGAAGTATTTTAGAAGTAAATTCTACCCTTTACAATCTTTTTAAAATAAACATCTCTAAATGGAAGGACCAAGGAAACTTCAGTTGCTATCCTAGGAATATAATCCAGAACCCAAGGTAGTACTTGTTGGAAAGAAATGTCAAAAGGCATATGGAAGGGCAGTCAGCAGAGCGGAGCAAAGAAAGCCCTCCCTCTGCCATGGGGCACAGACCACACAAGTAGCCAGTTACACAAGGGTGTATTGGTGCAGGTTTTGAACAAAGAAATCACCATGTTTCTGCAAAAAGGGGGACAAGATCAAAAGAATACCCAGGAACTTGGTGCAAAGCTGTGGAAGGAACCAGATGAGTGACAAAGAAAGGGAAAATTCTTGGGAGTGCCCACTTTCCTGAACTGTAATTTCTTCTTAAAAAAACTCCTTAATAAAAATATTGTGGGCTTCCCTGGTGGCGCAGTGGTTGAGAGTCCACCTGCCGATGCAGGGGACACGGGTTCGTGCCCCGGTCCGGGAAGATCCCACATGCCGCGGAGCGGCTGGGCCCGTGAGCCATGGCCGCTGAGCCTGTGCGTCCGGAGCCTGTGCTCCGCAATGGGAGAGGCCACAGCAGTGAGAGGCCCGTGTACAGCAAAAAAAAAAAAAAAAATTGTAAGCCATCGTTAGGACCAGCAGTAGACAAACTGGTGGTTGCCTTAGACATCCTAAGCCTCAGGCCCATCCTGCACCCCTTTTCTCATCTTGTCTCCCCATCTTTGCCCAGCCTTTAGTCTCTTTCATTGCCTCTACCCAGTTTCCTGACTTATACTAAAATAGAAGGGCTCTAAATGAGCAGCATGGCTCAAATATATGCCCAAATATAGTCCACATTTTTCAATCCATTCATACTTACCAGATATTTTTTAAAAGCCACATTTTCAAAACTGATACAGAAGAAATATTGCAGAATACTAATATCCATTATTAAATCTGGAGTGAGAGCTTGGTTATTCTGTGTCCTTTCCTAAATTTTTTTTTTAATTTATTTTTATTTTTGGCTGCGTTGGGTCTTTGTTGCTGCGTGCGGGCTTTTCTCTAGTTTTGGCGAGCGGGGGCTACTCTTCATTGCGGTGCACGGGCTTCTCATTGCAGTGGCTTCTCTTGTTGTGAAACATGGGCTCTAAGCGCGTGGGCTTCAGTAGTTGTGGCACGCGGGCTCAGTTGTTGTGGCTCACGGGCTCTAGAGCGCAGGCTCAACCCAGACCAGGGCTCGAACCCGTGTCCCCTGCATTGGCAGGCGGATTCTTGACCACTGCGCCAACCAGAGAAGTCCCATCCTAAATTTTTATAATATCTTATAGTAAATAATAAGAAATGAAGTTATACTTCAATGAAAAAAGAGAAATGAAGTGGGTGGCTTTATTATTGAACAGTTAGACAACAAGCTTGTCCCTTCAGAGGAGGTAGCACCACCTGAGTCCCCCTCTGTTACCTGTGCCTGATTGGGATGCTCTGTTTGACCTGCAGTGGTTCAACACCCCGTGTGCACATCAGCATCTCCCGAGGAGATTTAAAAATATATCCACATCTCTTCCTCACCCCAAACCAGTTAAATCAGAATCACAGCGGGGAGCAGCCTCTGCGTTGTATGTTTTCAAAGCTCCCCACATGCTTTTACTGGGCAGCCAGGGTTGAGAACCATTAGTTTAAAGAATAACCATCAGATGCCTTCAAAACATACCTGAAAATTATTAAGCATTGAAACTCCCAACGTGAAAATCTTTTACCTTTTTCTTATTGCCTAGAGCCATTTAAAAGTCATGTGATGGACATCCCCCTTCCCTCCACCCACTATCCCCTCCCCATCCCACAGCATCACCATCCCCTATCATCACCACCACCACTGACAACAGCAAAAAGGTCAAAATACAGAGCTGAGGCACTTATCTTAAATTATCAGCTTTTGTATTTGGATATTCAAACCTTTAAAATGCGTAAAGTAGCAGCCATGGAAGGAGGTGGTAGGTGGGAGCATAAAAAAACATTGCAACCTGGGCCCCCAAGGGTATTTCTAGCTTTCATCGGGTATAAGAAACTGTGAAAACAGTTTCTCTTATCCAAACAGCATACAAGTAATCGATCTATCAATCTCCCTTTTTACAAAATTAAAATATGCATTAAAGCTTTTTATTTGTAACTTTTAGAGACACATTTGTAAGCGATGCTTAAAAATCCTTGGTTTTCCAGCTAGTGTGAACCTTTGATAAGTCAGAGGCCAAATTTTGATCAATATATAAAAGGTATCTTTGCTACAACTAAAATGACATACTGTGCAGAGTGGACAGAGAAAGAGAGAGAGAGGGGGAGAGAAACTGTGTGTGTGGATGTGAGTTCCCTTAACCTACTAACTTGCTTCAGTAAAAGCGATGTTCACCTTTTAGTCTCTTCAGTATCCTGCTGAGAGGTCCAGCCTATGAAACTATTCTATAAAAACAAAAAAGGAGAAAAATCTCCTGCCCTGTGCTTTCCATTCCTCTTATTCTGTCTATAACTCACCTTTCTAGGATAATTGAACATTATTTACTTAGAGTCAAGAGATCAGGGTATATACCCTCAGAATTCCTTGTGTTTAACTTCAGGGAGAAATTTCTTGAATTTCTCACCAGACTTTCAATACACATTATTTTACAGGAAACATTTTTATGAAGTTGTCCCCGTACGCCATCTTGCTATATTCGATTTTGCAAAGCTTTGGGGGGAAAAGGCGGTAGGTTCCAGCTTCACGTGGGGTTTGTTTTGTTTGCTGCTCGCTGGAGTGTGGAGGAGGTGGGTAGAATTACAGCTGGCGTTCTCCCGAATTATACCAACGTGGCGTGCTTGCCCTGTCGGCGGGGCGTGCGGGGGAAACCTTCTGACACAAAGAGTTGCCACCTATTATGCAGGGTTCTTTTCAGCCCCCAGAAATCAGAAGTCTCAGGGTGAGTTTCACCTCCAGGAGGTGTGAGCCCAATCATGGGTGGGTGTGATGTACAGACCTGCACATCTCACCAGGTCAGGATTCTAGAGCCGCAGCGGCTGCCTAGAAGCAGAAGGATCGTGTGCTGTCAGTTCCTGACTCTCAGAAAGAAAGGGGCCTTTCCTGAAGAGTTTATGAACAGATGTATAGGCCTCAACTCTTTGCCTTAGAAATGTGAATAGAGTATAAAACACCTTTGAGAAAGAGGTAAGTTCTGCCATCTGATTTCTCTAAACCCAGCATCCGACCAGGAAGCCAACAAGACAAATGGGTTTCTGCAACCTAATTCACTACCGTGAATTGAATTGTGTCCCTCAAAAGAGACATGCAGACGTCCTAACCCTGGTACCTGTGAATGTGGCCTTATTTGGAAATAGCTTTTGCAGCCATAATCAAGTCAAAATGAGGTCATGAGGACGGGCCCTAATCCAATATGAGAGGTGTCGTTATAAGAACAGAGAAGGTGATGTGATGGCAGGGAGGGAAGAGGCCGTGTGAAGATGGAGGCTGAGACTGAAGTGATGTGTCTACAACCCAAGGGATGCCAAGAATGGCCGGCAACACCAGAAGCTGAGAGAGAGGCATGGAACAGATTCTCCCGTAGAGCATTCAGTTGGCTCTGCCAACGCCCGGATTTTGGGCTTCTGACCTCCACAACTATTAGGGCTTTAAGGTTTTAAGCCATAAGGTTTTAGGTTTCTGTGGTTTTAAGCCATCCCAGCTTGTGGTACTTTGTTACAGCAGCCCCCTAGGAAACAGATACACTATCCAAGAACCTTCCTCTCAAGAGTCAGCCAGCCCTGAGCAAAACTCTATCTCTCACAGCTCTGCCCCCATCCCGCTCTGGCCCTTCCTTCTGCGTTAGACCACCTTCTCCAAGGACCCTGACTTCCAGCGAGCTTGTCACCCATTGAGCCTTATTTCTCTTGGTGAAATGGAAGGCTTTTCTGCCTGTTGAAATAACCTGTAAGAAATCGCAGTAAGAATCTCACCATCATAAAACTTAAAGTGGACTTCCCTGGTGGCGCAGTGGTTAAGAATCTGCCTGCCAGTGCAGGGGACACGGGTTCAAGCCCTGGTCCGGGAAGATCCCACATGCCGCGGAGCAACTAAGCCCGTGCACCACAACTACTGAGCCTGCACTCTACAGCCCGCGAGCCACAACTGCTGAGCCCATGTGCCACAACTACTAAAGCCCGTGTGCCTAGAGCCCGTGCTCCACAACAAGAGAAGCCACCGCAATGAGAAGCCTGCGCACCGCAACAGAGTAGCCCCTGTTCGCCGCAACTAGAGAAAGCCCATGCGCAGCAACGAAGACCCAACGCGGCCAAAAATTAATTAATTAAACTTAAAGCGTTCAGAGGAGAAAGTCCACTTCCCTAGACCTGAGCCCACACGAGCCCCCGTGAATGGGAAGTAGCAGGAAAACTCTTGCCAGTTGACAGTAAACTCAGTCCCTTATGATTTACGTCTGTGTAGGGGCCTGAGCCCACATGCTGCTCCCCACTCCCTTGCAGAGCATGTGTGCTTGGCAGGGGGAGTGGGGCGGTTGGCACAGTGATGCCCTAGGTCTCGACTCCATCAGCTGTCTGGTCCCCACAGGACCTGGCTCCTCCTCCTAGCCCTGTGGTCTCTGCCAGCCCACGCGCCTCTGGACCATCCAACTCCCAATGCTGGTCTAGGTCTAGATGCCAGGATCTCAAACAGGTTTGCAATTCCCTGGGCCAAACATGAGCAAGCTAGCTGCAAGTCTCCTCTGCACTGTGGTCCCCAAACTCATCCCCTGTCCCCTCCAGGCTTCCAGCTTCAAGGAGACAGCTGGGGGGCGACCCCACACTCTCCTCTCACCTGGCCAAGTCTTCCCACCTTCCCCCCGCCGCCAGTGTAAGGTTTCTTGTCTCCTTTTGGGAGACAGAACAGCTGCTCTGTCATCACATCTTCTCTCCTCTTCAGGAGTGTATAGGCTTTATGCTCTCCCAGGCTCCCCAGGCTCTGTGCCTGGTATCTGAAGCCAAACTTGGGAGAACTCACAAAAAAAAGTCTGTCCAGCTCTTGAATTCCAAAACCCTGGCTCCCAAGACTGTTCTGGAGGTCAAAGCCAAGAATGCCACCATTTGACTTGCAGTGCTCTTTTCTGTCACCCTTCCCTGGGCTGAGGAGCCTTCTTCACCTGTGGATTGAAGGGTGGGAAAGCTAAGGGCAAAAAGGAATTATGAGGATGCCAGAGTGGGGGGGCGTCAGGAGCTGGGAGGCAATGAGGTGTTTAGAGGGGATCACAAAAGTTTACCGGCACCCTAAAATCTCACCTTGTAGAGAAGCTGCCTGCAACACTTTCACCATCCCCAGCATCAACACTGCTGAGTCAGAGAAGCCAGCCCTGTCCTCACAGGCCTGTCACAAGAGGAGTGCAGACTGCCTATCCCAGTTTCCGTGGACCCCACCAAGCCCTTCCCCAGACTCTCTGCTCAGTCCTCAGACATCCAGCCACGGCAGCAACAAGATGAACATTTGCTCTGGCTGGCCCAGCCCCACACAGCTCCAAAACACCAACTGCCCAGCTGGGGCTACCATTTATGGTCAAATAAGTGGAGGACTCTAACCTTCCTCACAACTGCCTTCCTTTGCTTTATCCCAGTTCACCTGACTTTCCTCCTGTATTTCCAGGGGGAAAGAAAAGAGAAGCTGTATCCAAATCATCGGTGCATTAAGGTGGTGAAGTGCTTGAAGTCAAGCTACTTCTAACCTCAGGACCTTTGCACTTACTGTTCTCTCTGCCTACATCATTCTCCCCCCCTCCCCAGGAAATGTGCATCTTATTTCTTCTCAAAGAAATGTGCTTTCTATCTCATCAGAGAGGGAATCCCACCCTAAAACCACCCCATTACTCTTAATCTTCTTACACCCTTTAATTTATAGCACATACTATCTCCTGAAATTTACACCTATAATATGCAGCTATTAGTTCCTGTTTTGATCTCCCACCAAAATGTAAGCTCCATGAGGGTAGGACTCTGTCTTGCTCATTGCTGTGTTCCCAGGACCTGGAACAGTACCTGACATAGAGTAGGCGCTTAAGAAAGACTTGATAAGTGAATGGTGACAGCATCCACTGGAAAGTATGACCAAACTTGAATGGGGCTTGGTTTTGCAACAAGCCAACCTGTGATGAATATTTGAGGGAGAGGTTGTCTTAGTAAACACAGGATCCCATGCTGACTCGGGGGTAAGGCATGATTATAAAACAGGATAATCCTACTGTAGCCCTACAAAGTTGGCCTAAGAGTTCTTTGACCTTGGAAGCTTCCCACACACAGAACTTCCGCAAGAATCTGGGCCGTGGGCGTCAGAAACTCCTGGGTCAAAAGGAGACCACGCTGAGCCCTCAAGCAAGCTCAGGAATGTGAGAGTATTCATTCGAGAGGGTGAGCATGGAGGAAACTGCTTTGTGGGTGAGAGTGATTGGGGGTGGGGCTGGCCCATGCTCCTGTCCATCAAGCTGGACAGAGAGAGAGTAGAATTCAGGAAAGAATCAGAAGCCCAAGGTTGGACCTGGCAGGGGAAAAAAATTAGTGAATTTTAACTAAAATTAAATCAACATACCATGAGGCTTTTTTTGTGTGCCGGCACAGTGCTGGGACTGGGCATAAGACCCCCAAAAGTCACAGTTCCAGCCCTCAAGGAGCATAAGCCAGAGGTTCTAGAAATGGCTGTGAGACCAGAGTGAGAGCTAGACTTTGAAGGAGGCTGAACTGCAGCAAAGTGGCAACAGTGACGCGGCCGGCAGCTCCCCCTCTGCTGGGACAGGTTCTCGATTCCAGCTTCCTCCAGTGGGTATATCCTCAGACTTACTCATCGGTTATAATTAAAAGTAGCCTGCATGTGCGACGCCTTATTAAAAGTGCCTTTCACTGACTATTTTTAGAGGATATTAATCATGTTGCCTTTGGATTTGAAATTGAGGCAGGTTAGTTGTAATTACACGAGATTCTTCAAGAAGCTTGAAAAGACCCAGATGACCCACCCCCATGATCACATTATCCCTGACCCTCTGCTCTTGCTCTCAGGGAAAAGCCACTGGTCAGAGGCAGGGTGGGAACACTAGGGATGGTGCCCAGGTGTCACCACCCAGGACTGGGGAACAAAGGCTATCGCAGTAAGCAGGTGGGCAACCACACATCCTAGTCCATTATTTAAAACATAACCTTGTCTCTGATGTAGACTTCGGTTCCCTTGAAGCTCTTGATAAAAAAAGATAAAGAGTCTTTTTTTATTTAACTTTTCTGTTCAATTTTTCGAAGGATTGCAGCCAACACGTTAGGAATTTTGGCAGCAGGTTGCAAAAAGAGTTCTTAGAATGTACCTAGGATCCCCTTTCCTTCCACCCCACTCTGCTCTGGAGAATGTCTCATCCATAACAAAACTTGCCCCTCTTGTCATTTCATCTGCCAGGAGATGGCAGCCCTGCCAGGACTTCCTGAGCCTGGCGGGGGCAGAGTATTAATAAATCACAAAGGAAATGGTCTTGAGAAAGCGCGTTTTGGAGAGGAGAAATCATGCAGTGGTCCTACTGCAATTAACAAATTACCACAAACCGTGAGGCTTTCACGTCACTCCTTTATTATACCATGGTTTCCGGGGGTCGGACGTCAGGTGCAGCCTAGTGGGGTCCTCTGCTCAGGGTTCCACAAGAATGCAATCAAGGTGTCTGCAGGGGTTGCAGTCCTTTCTGGGTCCTCTTGCAAACTCACATGGTTGTTGACAGAATTTGCTTCCTTGAGGTTTTAGGACTGTTGGTTGCAGGCCCAGGACTGGGCTTAGCTCCTAAAGGCTGCCCACAGTTCCTTGCCATGTAGCCCTGTCCATGCACCCTCTCAGCCTTGAATCCTTCTCTTGCTTCGAATCTCTCCTGTAAGGAGGAGCCCAATCTCTATTAAGTGCTCACCTGATTAGTTCAGGCCCACCCGGGATCATCTCCCTCCCTTAAAGTCAACTAATTTCAGATCTTAATTACATCTGCAAAATCCCTTCACAGAAGCATCTAGGTTAGCATTTGAATGGATCACTGGGAGGAGGTGTGTGGGCACCAGAGGGTAGGGATCTGGGGGACCACCATGGAATTCTGCCAACCACAAGACACTGACACCTTTGTCCATGTCTTTAAAATTTCAGTGGTATATCAACCCACTGTGCCTGTTTTAAAACTTTCCCTCTGCTCCCCACCGGTCCCACCCTGAAAGTAGGACTCAGTAAGCCTTGCTGTGTGTGCGGAAGGGACCTTTTCTAAGAACCAGGTCTCAACTCAGAATTAATTCTGATCCATCCCTCTGCCAAGCTCTCCAGGGGCAGTCAAGTTGGGGATGGGACAGGCAGGATGAGTGGATGTGCTGGATGGATGGAATCCAACACATGGCATCCTCTGCTGTGCCTAGGGACCCAGGGATGAACTGGAATTGGAAGAAGGTTTCTCTGAGGATGGGAAACTCTAGGCCCACATGGAAGGATAACAAAGAGAAAAGAGAGCAAGAAGCTGTGCAGCAGCAGGAGGCTGAGAGGCAAGAGGGTGCATGGTGTAGTTTGGGTTATTTATCATTTGTGACCTAGGGACTTCCCTGGTGGTCCAGTGGTTAAGACCCCATGCTTCCAGTGCAGGGGGCGGGTTCGATCCCTGGTCAGGGAACTAAGATCCCATATGCTGTGTGGCATGGTGGGGGCGGGAGGGGGAACCTCTATAATTAATGGCCTTCGCTATTTTATTCTGACTCTTGAAGTAACATGCATTGTCATTTAGCAAATTCAAGGGCTGATGAGACTAGCTGGGTTTGAGCAGGCTTCCTGGAGGCTGTGGTTCTCAGCCCAGTAGCTGGGCCCAGTTCTGACCAATTGAACCCAGGCACCGGGCATGAGATCCAGACATCTTTATTTTTGACGACTTTCTGAGATAAAAATAAAGACGCAGATGGGAGACTAGGAGAGTATAGACGTCTGGGTTTTAGTGAAGTTGGGGTTTTGCTTTTGACTTTGGGAAGTTGTGAAGTTTTTCTGAGTAAAGGAAAACTTGTGATATCAGTGAGCAAACTGCCACCTTTGGAAGGTTAATCTGGCAACAGGGCAGACACTTGGGTCTCTGCCCGAAGAGGAAAGAGGAAGGAAGAGAGCTGATGCTCCCCGAGGACGCAAGCAGGCAGAGATGGGAGAGGAGATCAGGGAGGGGGGCACGGGATGGAGATCGAGACTCGCTCACGGGTAACTCTGGGTCTGTCCAGAGAGCCTGTGAACTTGGGAGCAGTAACAAGTGAGTGCCTGGGTCCACCTCCAGAGCCACATCGCCATCATGCACTTCCAGAGGCTTTCTTAGGAGAGATGCAGATACATTCATTGAGCCTGGACGACATGCCCACGGTGTCTGGCTCTGACACCTCGAGCCCACGCTCAGCCAACACACGCTGGGAATCAAGAATCCTGCAGGCGGTTCCCTGAGCGGAAAGGTTTCTCTGCCTGCAAAGCAGCAACGTGGCCCCAGGGAGGGAGACGCAAGAGGGAAGAGATATGGGAACATATGTATATGTATAACTGATTCACTTTGTTATAAAGCAGAAATTAATACACCATTGTAAAGCAATTATACTCCAATAAAGATGTAAAAAGAAAACATAGATATTTTAAATAGATGCCAACGTTGAGGGAAATCTTTCTACCACGGACAACCCATGAATCACAAAGACAAAGACAGGTGAACCAAGGAGCAGGGATGGCTCTGAGGACCACAGCTCGACCTCCAGCAGATGGGCAGCTTCCTTCAGGCCGGTGTCCTGAGGCCAGGCCTGGACCACGGGCAAGGGCTTCCTGGGGCTGCAGTGTGGGAGGGACTGGGCAAGCTGAGTGTTTAGCTACAAGGGAACTCAAAACACCCTGCTCTCAAGCAGCACTAAGGGTAAATTGCACGATTTCATATCCAGAAGGAATCTGAACAGTTTCAAACACAGTTACCCAAGCAACCAGAGAAGTGAACTCACCTGGGCAAAGCCATACAGTTAGGGAGCAAAGTGAGGATTCAACCCTCCCTCCAGAAACAGAGGCAGAGGGTGTCAGCCTCCCGGCCCCCGAATCAGAGCTGTGTCCCCACCACCCTGTATTGACCGCTTGGTCAAATGGGAGCATCGGATGACAAACTCTGCAGGAGGGTGAAACATCTACCTTGGCCGCAACCAATTCACTGGGCCAGGGGAGCCAGCCGTGCTGGAGCTGAAAGGGGTCATCTACAGGGTCCTGCAGCTATGCCAGGCCACGCTACCACCTCTTTTTACAAGGCCTGAGCTCAGAGTGGCTTTTGCAGTTTTGAAAAGTTGAGGGAAAAAAAGAAGACCATTCAACGGAAACTACGTGTGCCTTGTAAAGAATAATATACTTAACAGCCGGCCCTTCCCAGAAAAAGCTTGCCAACCCCTAGATCCGGGGCAAGCCTACATTTCCAAGAATTGCCAATGACCACGGGAGGTGGAGAGACTCCTGGAAGGTGACCCAGCTATTTGGAGACAGAGCTGGAAACCAGGACCCAAGCAGTTTATTGCTACTACCTAGAGGGAGGGCCTACATGGGTGTAAAACATGTGAACACACACAGGCACATACAGACACACATATATAGTCACGCATGGGTGCACATGTATACACAAACTTGCACACATGCACACACAAATGTCCACACAATCATGCACATACCATATACTCACGCACACACATGAATGCACACACAACCTACTCATGTACACACGCAGGCTCCAGAGACGCCCTGAGGACTTTGCATCAGGACCTACGATTCAGGAATAATGATAGTACTTTTTCTCTTCTTTTTTTTTTTAATGTTTTCTCGTCTTTTTTTATTATTATTATTGGAGCATAGTTGATTAATAATGTTGTGTTAGTTTCAGGTGTACAGCAAAGTGATTCCGTTATACATATACGTGTATCTATTCTTTTTCAGATTCTTTTCCCATTTAGGTTATTACAGAATATTGAGCAGAGTTCCCTGTGCTATACAGTAGGTCCTCGTTTGTTATGCATCTCAACTATAGCAGTGTGATACTACTTTTTCTTTCTGGCCTGCAAAACATTCCATCCGTAAAGGCAGTTTGCAAACTCTGAAACACAAAGTGGTGTCATTTACAAAGCGTCTCAAGCATGATGCTCAGTTCCTGGTACTGACTCACTCAAGTAACTCAAACTTTCATGAACTATCGTGGCTTTAAATCTTCTTCCTCATTGGTGTCAATAGAGCGAGCTTCTCGTGTTAAAACCCTTCCTCCTTCCTGAGCCACCTCTGCTCATGGGCTCTTCTCCATACGTTCTCTGAATTCCTTTTTGGGGGGAGGTAATGACTCTATTAATACGTGTATCACAAATGTTCACAGTATCAATGCATTCTTGTTGGTATGCAAGACAGAGATATTATTTTTAAAGATCTTTAAAAAATATTCTGACCTTTGTTCTCCCTTCACACTCATTTTTTAATTGATTTGATGAGGTCCTCGATGTCTGTAATGTCAGTGCAAAGAAAAAATATAGAAAGAAGTTTGCCTTCTGAAAACTTAGAGCCAGTTCTCACTCTGTTTTCCTTGGAGCACATGGTCTGTGAGCTCTCAGTGTTTCCCACCAAAAAGATTTCAGAGTCGAACCAGCTTGGGAAACACTCCACAAGTGGAAAGGCCCAAGGAAAAACACTTATTTCATTGAACCCACAATTATCTAAATATATTTGCTCAAAAGAAATTGTTGCAGACAACCTTGAAGGACTGATGGAACATGGAACTCAAAACTCTTGCTTAATTCTACACTTCCTTCTTCTTCCTTCACTATTGCAAACCTTCAGCTGACAGAATCACATTCCATGAAGGTCCCAATCAAGCCTACTTTTGGGGGAAGAATTAAAATCCAGAGGACCATCCTCCCCACCTTCCCCACTTCCCTTGAGTGGTAAGAAGATGATGACCTGGAGTGGCCCAAGCCCTCCCTGTATAGCAGACTCTGAGTTTCCCCCAAACCAAGACTTTCATTGTTTCTCTCCAGAAGTGGGAGGTGCTATACAAGGTGCTTGACAAAATCTGGTGTGACCCCTTTTTCATGGACAATGCCTATATTTTTTCCTTTTGAAATGGAAAGCTATAAATTTCAGGACCCCCAAGAAGCCTATACATCAGTCAAAACATTATTCTGCTGCTGCTTCGAGTTCTACAAAACCCAGGTCACCTTCAAATCCAAGCTTGGGAGAGTTCTGCTTCTTTTTGAACATGGTTTTATCCAACCTGGAACTACTGACTGTGTCTCCTCCCAACCCAACAAGTATGCAAGCGTGCACACACACACACACACACACCTCTTTGTAAGGCAGGCACTGATTTTTCCCAACAGCTGGGACTCTGCTTTGAGCTCTCTGATGTCACTTTGTCTGTGATGCTAAACTATAAGCAACGGAGCCCAGACTTTAGGAGGAGGGAAGGAGATGTTATTTTGGACCATAGGTCTTTCCCTGTACCTGGAAATGACATTGGGTGAACCCAAGGCACAGTAAGCTTAAAGCTGTCCTGTCCTTAACTGACCCAGTGGTGGAGTCAGAGCAGCCAATGTTTGTCACAGCTGACCCCTCACCACCGCCACTAAGCTGCCTTGTTCCGGTGCAGAGAAGACTCATAATTAAGAGCTTAGTATTAAACAGAGGATCACTAGATAGCCATTGAGAATGCAATGAGTCTGAAAATGCAGCCCAACTTTGTTCTGGGGACATCGCACACTGCCTTGTCCTCAGAGGAAGCTGTAGTCAACACCCTGACTTGTACACATTTTCTGTGGAGCTGGTCATAAACCTGCTATGACCCTATCCAGACTGTGACCAATTTGAGGGGAGGAACGGTGTCTTGTTCTTGTTCTCCTCCCATCTCTCAGCACTCAGCCAACCCTCAGTAGCCGATCCACCCACAGCAGGAGGTAATCGTCGTTTGTTGAATTGACTTGCTGTGAAGAACAGATTCCTTTTGCTTTCTCAGGCATTCCTTCTACAAACCTTACCTAAGAGCCATATGTCAGCATGAAAGATGGTCAATAGACAGTGCCTGTCCTCAAGGAGTTTACAGTCTAGCACTGGATTCAGGCGTAGGTGGTATGCAAGACACAGCTAAGCGTATCAGGACATTGTGGAGGGTCGCCATTGTCAGAGTGGGAGCCTGAGAAAGAAAATAGCCCTGCCATGGGGTCAGTGCTGGCCCTCCCTATTCCCTTGACCTCCTCCCAACATGCCACTTCGGCCTTCCTTTTCTTCCTACCCCATGACCCCCATCCTACTCACCTTTACTTTTCCCTCTGACACTCAGTGGTGGGCATAGTTTACTCGATACTCTAGGTGCCCTGATACAATTTCACCTGAGCAAAGATACAAGCAAACAAACATGATTGGAACAAACAGGCTCCCCAGTTTCTGATGCTGGGCACAGCTCTTGGCAAGGGTCTGATGCTAACACCTTCCATCACCCTGGCCAGTCCTGGCTCCTGGCTGTGGGGCTGAGCTGTACTGAAGGAGGAGGCTGGTTGACCAGCAAGCCTGCTGGAGGGAAGGCTGACCCCTTCAGGAACTTCTTGAGAGTTTGTGTGTCGAACCTGCTTTGCCACTCACCCAACTCACAATGCCGCTAAATAAATCGTTGCCATCCCACAAAGCTATTTGCTTGGAATTTCAAGTCACAGTTCAAGGAAAGAGGTAGAAGATGAGCATATTATAAGAAATACTTATTAGCTCCGTTCCTCTTTAAGGAAGGTAATTTTTTTAAAAAATCCCTCTAAACGCAGCAATAGTCACAATGCGATGTGACATTATAACTTCAGGCACAAGAATAATTCAATTATCCTTGAAGGTTACTTAGTTTTAAACTAGCATTTTGCTGCGTTTTGTTTCTCAAGCCTCAGCTGTGCAAAGCTGAATGGTTTTTGTTCTCACAATGCAGATTGATAGCAGACAGGAAATCCCAAAAGGAGCTCAGTTCCTAAATGAAACCATTTAACCATCACTCCTATTGAGGATATTGTCAGATGTAAGTCATTTTTTTTTTGACTTACGCTTTCTTTAAGAAAATCTCATGATCCCCTTTCTTTCTTTGAGTTTCTCTTCTCCAACTTGTGTTTTATCTTGCAAAATGTCAAACAAATTAAGTTTATGAACTTCTGGTGCATTCCAGAGAAAGAGACAGACAATACACACCCACATTTGTTCTGAACCTGGTATTCTCTTAAGTTCAAACTAAAACCAGTGTCTAAATCCACAGTCCCAGGAAATAAGGCCTCTGGACAGGGAGAGTAAGGGGGGCAAGCAGCCTCAGAGCACATCTCTAGACGCCCCAGCTGGGGATGGGTGGAAACACAGGGGGTCCAGCAACATTCCTCTGTTTCACCTTCCAGAAGGAAGAGCAAACTCACCTGTGGGTTTAAATCTCAGTGGCCTTTTAGCCTAACCAGAATTTCTCATGTCACTCACTCCACATTAGGTTTGATGGCTTCACAAAACATCCCGGCTCTTTCCCTTAATTTGGAAAGCAAATTATTCAGCTGGATTTTATACTTGAGTCTCAAGTTTTCCTGTTTAGAGGGGAAGAAGCATCTCTTGGATCAGTGATGTTTTTCCCATACACATCCTGCAGAGAGATGTGTTGGCGCCATTAGATAAAAACCACAGGAATATTCTCAGGCAGTTGCTTCTCCTAACAACACTTGACTGGTGTAGAAATTGCAGATAATGCCAGTAGGCTATCTGCAGGGAAGAAGGGTAGTCCTGCTTCAGGCTTTCTGAGTTGTCACGAGAAACCTGGAAAGGAAATGTGAAGGGGACTGGCTAGGACAAGGAGCGGCAGGGAGGGGGGTGGTCCATGATTTAATCATCATGATTGAATCAGTTGCTGTTTTCAAACCAGTTGTTGTCTTTTTATTTAACCTTCCACCATGGAGTCACTGTTTTGGGTACAGCATGTGTACATAGTGTTTGAATGGCACCCAGGTGCAAAACAGTTTCTATCAAGCCATCAACTCGAGAGCTGAGCACTTTGAAACATGACTCTGAAGAATAAAAACGTTCAGTTTCCTTGACCTTGGACCACATAAGATACACTGAACAGTGAAGCTACGGGCATTTACAGGTGGGCTGGTCGAGCTTCCAGCACTTCCACTGGATGACTTCTTAGGTAGTTGAACTGAGGTTGCCTCGGGTCTGATATCTTTGGGCTCTTGTTTGGTCTTTCCAAAATATGTGATTTCATGAATTCAATTATCCAAAACGCTGCTCTGAGCTTGGGCTTGGCCACCTTATCCATTTGCTGCTGGGTTATCCAGACTGAGTCCATTTGGGTCCACCATGTACATTTCCTACTGTGTGTTTGTTCAACTATCAACCCACAGACATGTGAAACTGTGACTGGGGTTTTTGGTTTTCTTTATTAATTTTTTAAAATTTTTATACAATTTTTAAAGGTTACACTCCATTTATAGTTTTCAAAATATTGACTATATTCCCCATGTTGTACAATATATCCTTGAACGCCTCTTACACTCAATAGTGTGTGTCTCCCACTCCTCCTGTATCTGTATCTCCCCTCCCTCCCCTCCCCACTGGTAACCAACCACTAGTTTGTTCTCTGTATCTGTGAGTCTGCTTTTTTTTGTTGTTTTATTCACCAGTTTGTTGTATTTTTTAGGTTCTACATATAAGGGATATCATACAGTATTTGTCTTTCTCTGTCTGACTTATTTCACTTAGCATAAACTCTCCAAGTCCATCCATGTTGCTGCAAATGGCAAAATTTCTTTTTTATGGCTGAATAGTATTCCATTGAGTATATATACCACATCTTCTTTATCCATTCGTTCATCAATGGACACTTAGATTGTTTCAATATCTTGACTATTATAAATAATGATGCTAGGAACAGTGGGATACATGGATCTTTTTGAACTGGTGTTTTTGTTTTATTTTAGATATATGCTCAGGGTAGAATTGCTTTATCACATGGTAGTTTTCCTATATAGACAGATAGCTGTCACTTTGAGGATTGTTGCTCTGGGTTCACTGCCTAGAATTGAACCCTGGCTCTCCTGATTATTAGTTGGGTTGGGTGACTTTGCAAGTAACTTAACCTCTAAAAGCCTCAGTTTGTTCATCTGTAAAATGGAAATAAGAGAAGTTTTTCTCTTGAAGGGTTTTGGGGAGAATGAAGTATGGACCCTCAAGGCTTACATGGTCGGTGCCCAGTCACGGGCCACATCCTATGAATATACACAGGGCCTGGTGCTCAGAAGGGCCCAATGCTTAGTTTACCACTCTGCTGTCATCATGAAATTCTTCATTTTTAATCAAGGAGCCCGGCATTTTCATTTTGCACTGAGCCCCGCAAATTCTGCAGCCTGTCCTGAGCCCAGTAATTGTTAGTTGATATTATCAATCATCCCTACTGGTACTTCATTATTTCCAAGTTCAACACACAGTCAAAACCACAGGTCTTTACTAATTACCTTTTAATTATATAAACCATCCAGCAATGTCATTAGGGCTCTGAATTATTTAGTAATTAAAAAATAAGTTAGAACCCGAGCGGTCTGCCAGACGTGTCCTTGCACTGAAGCGTCTACAAGCAAACATGGGGAGGATGGGGCACAGTCTGCTGGCAGGCACCGGCCCTGAGGTGGCTGTCCTGGAAAGGGCCAAGGTTATCCTTTGTAATATGGAAAAATCGAAACAATGGGCTGTTAGCAGCCGCGTGTGCAGCAGCAACCTCAGATGCGCAAAGCCTCCAGCAGTGAAAGCCAAGGAAACCCAGAGCAGAAGGTGGGAGACCCCAGTGGCCTGGTCCCTCGGGGGGGTTCCTGGACACTTGCTCTTCTATCTACCCTCACTCCCCACCCCAGGCTCTCCAGGTCAGCTCGGGGACAAAAGCACTGGGCTGGAGAAAGAAGAGGACACAGGATGGGGGATTTGGCATTTGGAATTCCTAGGAAAGGTGCAGATGCCCCACCGAGAGCTGGGCTTGGGGAATCAGAGTCAGGCAGCCACAGTTCCAGTTCTTAGAAGGCAGATTTCTGCTTTCAGCTTCCTTTTTCTTTTAAGAAGATTTTTTTTTTTTACAAAAATAATGCCTGTTGATTGGAGAGAGTACTGATTCACCCTGGAAGCGGTGACCATGTCCAGAAAGGGCACCACAAACCCTGCACCTTCATTTCTAGAATCAATGGTGGAGATGGAACCGCCTCCTGAGCCTGCCCTGGGCTGAGGGCAGTGGGGGGAGCCTGTGTCCACCATCAGGTGGTCCCTGCTCACCGGGACCTCAGGAAGGGGAGTGCAGGCCTTAGTGTGATGTCGGCATTGTTGAGAGAAGGGAAGAGGAGGGTTTTGAGCAGAGGACTGCCAGGACCCACCTTATGTTTTGAAAGGACCACTGTGTTGAGAATATATTTTCAGGGACATGATGGATGCAGAGAGGTTGGTCATGAAGCTGCTGCAGAGATGGTGGCGTGACCCAGGAGGGAGGTGGCGGGAGAGCCGAGTCTGTCAGATATGTGAGTCTGGAGTTCAAGGGAGGACCAGGTGGAGACCTGGGAGGTCCAGGTGGTCCTGACTGTGTGCTGATTTGGCTCTCATCAGCACACAGTCAGGTATTTAAATCCAGAGTGAGAATGGAGAGGAGAACAGGTCTGAGGGCTGAGCCCTGGGGTATCCTAAATAATGAGGAACCAGCCAAGGAAAGAAAGAAAAAGCGCAACAATAGCAATGAGAAGCCAAGTGAAGAGGATGTGTCAGTGTGGGGGGGGGGGCGTGGGGGGGCAGGGCTCTGATCAAGTGTGCCACCTGCCACGGATGGCTCGGCAGGACGGGTCCCGTGGGCCAGTGGTGGCGTCCACCAGGCAGGAGCAGCTCACAAGGGAAGGCAGAGGGCAACCCCCAAGTGGAATGAGTTTAAGAGAGATGGAGGGCGAAGTAAGAGTAGGTCTTCTAAGGAGTTTGCCGTAAAAGTGAGCAGAGAAATGGTGGTAGAGGTTAATGGGGGAAGGGGACAAGAAAAGATTTTCTTTTTAGGATAAGTAATGACAGAAGATGGGAAGAAGCTGAAAATGCTAAGAAAGAAGAGAAATGCTGAGCCATGGTGTCTGTTAGAAGGCAAAAGGGAAGGAGGGGATCAGAAGTACAGTGTGGGGATGGGCTGCCTAGGATGGGAGCCTGGGCAGTTCCTGACTAGTAACAGGACCCAGGGCAGAGGAGATAGGCAAGGATGCGGACAGGTGGGCGGGTGGCACCTGTTAACCTGTGGGCGTTTCCCTATGAGGGCATCAGCTTTCTCGTTCGAAGAGGAAGCTGGGTCTTCGGCTGAGAGTGAGGATGGAGAGAAGGGCTGGAGGTTTGAGGAGAGAGGAAAAATGAGTGGGAAAGTGGATCATTGTTCACCTTGCTATCTCTAGTCCCTACATAATGGGCTCTTTTTTTTTTAATGAAGATGGGAATGTTTCTTTTTATTTTTTATAAATTTATTTATGTTTGGCTGTGTTGGGTCTTCGTTGCTGCACACGGGCTTTCTCTAGTTGTGGTAAGCTTGGGCTACTCCTCATTGCAGTGCACGGGCTTCTCACTGCGGTGGCTCCTCTTGTCGCGGAGCACAGGCTCTAGGCATGCAGGCTTCAGTAGTTGTGGCACGTGGGCTCAGTAGTTGTGGCTCACGGGCTCTAGAACACAGGCTCAGTAGTTGTGGAGCACGGGCTTAGTTGCTCCACAGCATGTGGGATCTTCCTGGACCAGGGATCAAACCCGTGTCCCCTTCATTGGCAGGTGGATTCTTAACCACTGCACCACCAGGAAAGTTCCCATAATGGGTTTTTTTTTTCTTTTTTTTGCAGTATGCGGGCCTCTCACTGTTGTGGCCTCTCCCATTGCGGAGCACAGGCTCCGGACGCGCAGGCTCAGCGGCCATGGCTCACGGGCCCAGCCACTCCACGGCATGTGGGCTCCTCCTGGACCGGGGCACAAACCCGTGTCCCCTGCATCGGCAGGCGGACTCTCAACCACTGCGCCACCAGGGAAGCCCCTCCCATAATGGGTTTTTAATGAAGGTTCTTGAATTCACGAACACTTATAAATCAAGGTTAATTAAATGACATCAGTCCAGACAGGTCTGCAAACCCTAACATGCTCTCCTGTCTGTTTAGGGCTGGTATGTTTCCTGAGCTAGTTTAGGAGGTCAGTCAGTGTATGGTTGGGCACATGGACTCTGCACTGCCCTGGCTGACCTCAGTCCAAGCATCCCCACTGACTGTTAGCTATGTGATTTTTGGAAAAATCATTTGTTTGATTTACTCTCAGTTTTCTCAACTGTAAACTACGACTGATACTAGTCCCATAGAACCACTGTGAGGATTTACTGGAAGGATTCATGTAAGGTGCATGGCACATGATAAGCCAGGAAAGAATGGTAGGCATCATCATCACTCTCAGTATAATTACATTACTAAGAAATGACTGCAGTGCGTGCACAGTTGGGATGGTGATATTGTCCTGGAGGAGCCTGGCGAGTGATGACTGGAGTTATTGCCGTGTTCCAGGGTCTGGCCCTCAGGCCCCAAGAGCAGCAACTTGACTTTGTCAGGTCTGTAGAGAATGTTGAGCTCAGGGAGCCAAACTCACATGAACTAAACTCACAGAAGACTGATGGATAAACCAGAAAGCCAACTTAGGAAACATCACTGCCAGGAGAAAAATCTACTGAGGGAGCCAAGTTACAATCAGAAGGCTGTTCAAAGAGTCTGGTTGAGTAATGTGAATGAACGAATGTCATCAGGATGCAATAATTACTCATCCACCCTTTGTCTCTACAGATTAGGTCTCTTGGGTGGAATGACAACTTTCTGCCAGGAGCCAGGGTGCCCTGTTCCCTAACTGATGCCAGTGACACAAAGGAAGACTTGCCCTTTGAGGTTCACAGATCCAGACTCCAGACAATCCTCTTACTTAGGTTTATCCACATATTTTCTGCAGGAACCGTAAGAGCTGTGGTCCCTTTCACATCCAGGTAGCCTTGATGAGACTTCTAGGCCTGGGTTGTGCCTAAAAGAAGCCCTTAGTGTATCCATGCCTTACAAATATTTATTCTGATTTGCATGTAAACCTTTGTTTAATAAACTCCCCCCACCCCCCCCCCCAAAAAAAAGGCTGAACTCTATTTTCATGGGGAATTTCACTTTTATTTTAAAATTCACACATTCAATTAAAGAAAAATGAAATCCATATGTTTCCAACTTATTTATTCTAAATCCATCAAAACATTTTAACAGTAGCCTAATGCCCAAGAATCATTTTGATGTCTCTTAATAGCTTTTTAAAAAGCTTTTCTTTAAAAAATACAAGAAGAAACAGGTGGTTAAACTTTGTGAGTCGGAAATATATCCAAACACCAAACTTCTGTTGCTTTGGACACATTTTACTCTACAGGCTCACCTTTTTCCATCTCTGTTTATCTAGAGTCCCCCCATCTGTCTGCCAGTTTACTCATCTGTCTGCAGAAACACACTGTTTTGTTTTTGGGGGGGTGGTTTTTTTTTTTTTTTTTGGCTGCATTGGGTCTTTGTTGCTGTGCACGGGCTTTTCGCTAGTTTCGGTGAGCGGGGGCTACTCTTCACCGCAGTGCGCGGGCTTCTCATTGCGGTGGCTTCTCTTGTCGCGGAGCACAGCCTCTAGGTGCGTGGGCTCAGTAGTTCCGGCTCACGGGCCCAGTTGCTCCGCGGTGTATAGGATCTTCCCAGATCAGGGCTCAAACCCATGTCCCCTGCACTGGCAGGCAGATTCTTAACCACTGCGCCACCAGGGAAGTCCAGCACATTGTTCTTTGAATGACTTCTTCCAGATTTGAGGATGGAGCCATGAGTCACATGTGAAGAATATCCAAGAGTATAAATCCTGCTGTTATTCAGGAAAAAGCCTCAGAGCCCAGCATGTGATTGTGCCCAGACCCCTGTCCTCTTGTCAAGGGTAGAATTGGCCTCTGACCCTCACCTGGCCCTCACCTGGCCCTCCACCTGGACATTCTGCTAGGAAGGTGGGTAGGAGTGCACAGGGCCCACATCAGCCTTGCATTTCACCTCTCAATTCTCATCCACCCAGAACTCTCAGCCCCAGACTTTGGTTTGAGCTCCTGCATTCGTCTGAGGTTATGGCACAAGGCAGAGCAGAGCAGCAGGGCCAGATGGATGTACCCAACTCACATCCAATGACAATCATGGCTGTGAGGTCCCCCAAGCTATGTCCTCAGTCCAGGACCCACAGCTTGACTGAGTCCACCCAACCTGCCCTTCCCTGTGTTAGTTCTCATCCACTCAGGACCCTCCCCTCCACTGTTATTCAACTCATGAGTCAGTGGACAGCCAGTGCCAGACACTGGAGCCCTCGAGGACAGAAGGGGAAATAAAAATGCGGAATGGAAGGCAGTGGATGAGAAAGAAGAGTTGGCAAAGTAGAAAGAAGCCTTGAGTCTGACAAAAAAACATCTGGAGTGACAGAGATAATGGTGCATCCCCCAGTGGAACTGGTGTCTGAGTCTACGAGATGGACAAAGAATTCCCCAGTTCCTACTACGAGGCTCTCATGAGTGCCCAGGCCAAGCTGTAGTGCCAGAAGCAGAACCCAGCCAAGCATCAGGTGAAGGGCATGTAGGGACACAAAGAAACACAATGGACAATGGCATCATCAGACCACCTTTGGATCACCTTTTAGATTGGACCCTGGAAGGGTCACTCCAGAATTCACAAATTTCTTCATCAAATATAAACATCTGATAATAAGAAACCAAAACATTCAGGCGTACATTGTACTGTGTACGCGTTCTCTCTGAAATGATTTATAACTCATTTAAATCCCTTCCCAAGAGCTGATTTTGAAAACAAAACAAGACAAATAATTCTTGAATTGTTTCCATTTTCTAATGCACTATCTGGAATAGCTCAGAATTATTCTAACAGACCTCTGAAACCCAGAGAGACAGCTTTCAATTCTGGCCATCTGGAGTTTTTAGATCCCAAGAAGCAACTCTGGGGATAGGTTTGGGTCCTTGCCAGCTAGGTACTTGGGCCTGAGCCAAAGAGATAAATACTGGGCTGCAAGTAAAACAGATGCTTAACTGGTCTGTTCCACTCCTGAGATCTCTGTTTAAAGGCGGCTATTGCTGACATTATTCTTAAATTTTTAAGTTATCTAAGCAGACTTATAATGCCACATGTCCTCCCTTGTTTCCGCAGGCCTGAGAAATTCCATCAATTGTGTGGCCTCCTAGTTACTGCAACACACATGAGAAACAGAAAAGGGATAACTCAGCATCTAGTGAGGGCTCCTACCTCCCATGCTTCCAGGATGTAAGACATGGCTATGTAAGAAGCTCACTTTGGAGAGCTGTGATCTCGTTTTTTTTCTTCCCAATATTCTCCCAGAGATCTGTACCATTCACTGCCTGGCTTGCCTCTGCCTGTTCTGGTGCTTTACTTTTCAAATCCTACTGTCCATAACACCTCCCCCCTCAAGTCTGACCTCAGGAGAATTCAGTCCCTCGTTTAAATTGCCATGTCCTGGAGCCCAGACATTATGACTTAGTGCCTAGTAAAGGTGCCGCAGCCATCTGGTCAACCAGCACGCTAATGGAAGAAGATGAGCTGGCTTTCCAAGCTCATCCTTTAAAAAGTCCTAAATAGGACTTTGCTGCCTTATTTGTAAGTATGAACAACATAATAGCTTTAAAACATATAGAAGGATAAAGATGCCATGTTACCTGAATGGTGGGAGAGGCTACAAAGGGAAAGATAGAACGTATTTCCTTCCTTTAAATCACTACGAGTCACCAACCCCCTGCATCATATCTATAAATTCTTCCAACTCCTGACAGGACTTAAAACTAGCAGAGTAAGCTAAACTCAAATTATACAAACATGTGAAAGCCTGAGACAAATGTTCCCATCAGAACCCTGCTTAAGCAGATCCAAGAATTATTGAACCTGACAACTCAGGGAAGTGGTTATACGTTTAAAACACAAACTGTAGCTAACTTACCTGATGAGTTTTTCCACTCTAGTCTGTAAAAACACCTCCTGGATTGTTTCTATGAATTAATACATGGAAAGAAATGCCTGGCACATAGTAGGTGCTCAATAAATGTTAGCCATTACTAAGATTAGAAGAGGGGTCACCAGTATGAAGAATGTGCTTTGGAGGCTCCAGGTATGTCAATAGCAGGCCTGTGTCAATAGTAGCTCATCACACTCAGGAAACCCTATTCCTTCCCTGTCCTCACAGCATGTGATTCACTATTTACTCCCAGACCCTCCGGGGGACTGACTCAGGCTGCTTTGATAATCCCAAGAAACAATTCACTGCCCCGTGCTCAGCTCAGGGATCTGCAAAGTCTGGTTCCCCCCTCCCCCAACCCAGGGCCACTGTGAATTTCTTGCACAACCTGCAAAAGACCTCATTCGTACCTACTTTCCTTTTTCCCTCTTCTAAACTCTGAGTGAGATAGCGAACACACAGCTTGAGAACCACGTTTTAAAACTGTCACTCACGTAAAAGACGTCCAAGCATTTTCTGTACTATGAATTCCGAGGAACATTTTAGTTTTATTTGAAAATTACCAGGTCCTCTTTCTTACTCACCCCACTCCTGCCCATGGTGGGAGCCCAGTGTAGCTACTCTTAGGATATGACACAGGTTTTGAGCTACGTGGACCCACACAGAGATTGTCCCCTGACTGGTTCATTTCCAGGGCTCTGAGGCTGGTCCTCTTAATTTTCGAACCACCATTTACATCCAACTCCCTCTTCCCTTGCTGAGAGCACATGCACTGCTGCTGCCTCTGGACTTTTCCAGTTCTGTCTATATTTTCCCCACATATCCCAGGGAGATGTTCTTCCTCTTTTGTCTGGAGTTCAGCTTTAGTCTAGATCCTTCTCTTAACAGCAGATAGATAGAGTGTTAATATAATATCTCAGTTTCCCAAATGCTTTTCTTGATAAAATGTGTAATTTACCTCCTGAGGCACACAATATTTTCATTGACACGTATTTAATTTAATTCTGTGATATTTTCCTTAAAAAGACCTTTAGGAAAGTTTTTTAGAATTACATTCCAGACAGTATAAATCTCCACACTCACTGATCTCATACAATTCACCTTGAAATTTGCAGTCATTATCTCTCTCAGCACAACGACATCTATTAAGAAAATAGTATAAAGTGCCCCCCTCTGCTCCGTTTATTGCATTGTTTACGGAGTGCTCAATGACCCTTGCCGACGCCATCCCCACCATCACCATGGTGCTGGAGACAGCATGGCAGACAGGACACCGGCCAAGTGGGAGACTTGTGCTCCAATGTTCCAATGATGTCTTAGGGCAGGGATGGTCCCTATCCCTGCTCCAGTGTATCCATTCAGAGGGGAGAATTAGCAATGTCTGCTGCTGCCCCAGGCCTGCACTCTGCTGCCCCCGCCCCCACCTGCAAATGGAAGGCCAAGTGTTCTTGAAAGTGAAACCACACTTGGCTCTTTGGAGACTGTTGACATAAATCCAACCTGCAACGTAACTTAATATCTCAGACCTGGTGACCTTGGGTGATCCCCTCCCTCCTCATCTTTTACTTTCTGTTCATCAGTCTCATTAGCTGCCTGCCTGTTGTTATGATATATTTACCATGTAGCCTTCTGTTATTTTTATCATATGGTTTCTCACCATCTGCTCTGTGGTCCTGCAGATGATATTGCTCTTTGTAAGGTGAGGTCTGCTAGACAATCTATTATTCTTTCTCCTTTTACCCTCTGCTCCACTTCAAATGTGGTTTCTGGAAGCAGGTAAGATAGAAATCACACCTACATAAACAAACGTGTATATAAATATAAAACACAGAGGATGCATTTAACTCTCCTTCTAAAAACTATAAAAGCATCTCTTGATGTTAATCTCAAAGGGAAGGATAAAGGATCTGAATTTTACCCTAATTTAAAAAGAAAAATTAAAAAGTTTACTTTTGTTTACGTTGTCTGTGCTGCAAGGATGACTGCATGGGCCTTTCTGGGGCCTGGTGACCCTTCAGCTTCCCTCAAACATAAAATGAACACAGACCAAATATTGCATTAACTCATTAATTAAACAAGGAAATCATACAGATGTTACAACAGGTTCAAAGAAGTCAAACCACAAATTTATATGGAGGAAAGTAATGTTGAAATGTTTTTTCCCATCAGGAAAGAGATTGATTGAACCGCCTCCTGGCAGAATTTATTTGTAGGTCTATATACAAGAATTGTTTGATTGGTAATTATAATTGCATTGCAATCAGTTCTCTACCATTTACAAATTATAAAACTATCTCCACGGCAATGAACAGCTCAAATCAGAAAACCCAGAAGGGTGTGCTCTAAATAATGCATAGTTTTCCACTGGAAACACCCAGTTACCTTCATTGCTTATTCCTAAATTTCCACACCCAAAGTCTGGCTTCCTGTTCTCCGTCTTCCCTTGTCTTTCTCGCAGCCGTTGGCTGTCTTAAGCTCATCTTGTGACCTCTCATCTTGACCATGACCTGGTGGCAGGCAAATCTGCTCATGCTCTGTTTTCCTAAGAATCACCAATTGATCATTCCAACTCCTTTCTGTCAGTTTCTGATCTACACTTCTCTTGCCCTCTCTCCCTCTTCCCACCAGTGCCCGGTAGGTGTGAACCAATGTCCATCAGTCTTTATATCAGAATGCAATCTGGACCTCAATGTTCCAGAAGGGCCAGATCTTCTTCTGCAGCAAGAGTTGCACAAAAGCATATGAACAATCAGGCTTCTGGTTCCATGAAGTAAGAATAAGTGGGCTGTGGCCATTCAAGGCTTTTCTTTCTCTTTCCATCCATATACGGAAACCTCATGAGATGCTCCCAGCACATCAGATCCACTTTTGGTTTTTTTGGGGCTGTGCTGCCGCATGGCTTGCGGGATCTTAGTTCCCCAACCAGGGATCAAACCCATGCCCCCTGCAATGGAAGCGTGGAGTTCTAACCACTGGACCACCAGGGAATTCCCCATCAGATCCAGTTTTTAACTACAATTGCTCTCTTGGTGTATCTGTCAAGGTTCAACAAGAGAATCAGGACCAGCAGGAGATATATATTAAGAGATTTATTGGAAGGAATTGGCTTCCATGATTAAGAGGCTGGTTGGTCATATCAGAAATCTCTAGGGCAGGCTGTCAAGAAGGGAAGACAGAGGGCTTCCCTGGTGGCGCAGTGGTTGAGAGTCCGCCTGCCAATGAGGGGGACACGGGTTCGTGCCCCGGTCCGGGAAGATCCCACATGCCACAGAGCGGCTGGGCCCATGAGTCATGGACGCTGAGCCTGCGCGTCCGGAGCCTGTGCTCTGCAATGGGAGAGGCCACAACAGTGAGAGGCCCGCATACCGCAAAAAAAAAAAAAAAAAGAAGGGAAGACAGAAGCTCTCAGGCAGCAGCTGAACCTGTCATCCACAGGGAGAATTTTTTCTCTGAAGGAAGTCTCAACCCTCCCCTTTGGGCCTTTCAACTGATCGAGTCAGGCCCACACAGGTAACATAGGATCAAGTCAACTGATTACGTCTATGAAATACTCTCATAGCACCACCTCCATTAGTGATGAGTGAATAGCCAGGAACTGTAGCCCAGCCAAACTAACACACCACTTGGGAAATGAACAAGTGTGTCAGTGACACAAGTCAGGTTATGCTGTGGCAAAAAAGAAAAACACACACTTGATTTGTAGTTGTCACAAACCCTGGGCTCTAGACCTGTCTCTGTCACTGGAGCCACTCAGGCTCCGTGTACATCCATTCCTTCCCTTGTAAAATGGTCAGATCTGGTCTGGGTAGGATTCCTGGTCTACTGAGCTAGTCAGGGCGTGACGTTTTATATTTGTGAGGGGTTGTTACTAATATGCTTCTAGGTAACTAATTGGAAACACTGCGTATGTCTTCTGGTTTACTCTCAATAAGACAACTTCAAGTTTTAACAAATTACCTTAGTGTAACCTGTCGCATAGTGGGAGTGGAATAGCAGAGGAAACCTTGCCTTTAGACCTGGCAGGAAGGACAAGAACCAGAAGACCAACAGTAAGTGCATTTTATTTCTTTGTCCTTTGACATGTTCAGAGTCAGAACAGTGAGTGCTATGTGGAGTTAGGAAGAAAACTCTAAACCCCAGTTTGTGTTAGCTTGCTTTGTGGTATGCAAATACCTACCAAGCAGAGAGAGAAGTTTACTGCCCATTTCCCCTACTTTGAAGCTCAAAGACTGTGAAGATGAGCCCCCTAAGAAGGGGAATTGGTAGACCCTCAATTTGGAGAATTTGCACGTTGCAAACTTTGTCTTTCACACAGTTGAGTTGGACAGATTTTTTGTTTTCCTTCTAGTTCTTTAATCATGAAAAATTAGAGCTCACACTTCCGTCATATGGTTCTATTTACCTCATCAGACTGCAAAGAGGAGGGACTGGGGCTTGATCAAATTGGAGGATATTCACTGGTTCATCTCTAAGGTGTTGAAAAAATCCATTGTTGAAATAAGTCCTAGCTTGAAAAAATTCACTTACTCTCAACATAAAACTCATCACTCCCTTCAACATAGACCCTTGGTTTTTAACTCCATCACCAAATTATAAGACCTACCATTAAGACCTAAGAAACAAGGAATGGGGCCAAGGTCCTCAGTTATTGTATGTTAAAGTGTCAGCAAGAGCATAGCTCTGTGAAGGGAAGTCCCAGTTAACTCTCAACTTCTTTCTAAGCTGGCTCCCACACTTACAGAATGATTAAATTGGTCAGCTGACATTGATGGTTCTACTTCTGGCTTTCCAGCAGAAGAGCTGAAATCCGCATTCCATGGAAGGAGAGATGCGAGTTCTGAAAGGTCAGACACATTGCTCCTCCCCGACCCTGTGCCTTTCACTCTCTTCTTCTCTTCTTGTGCCCTGCAAAATGGCCAAGAACTGCAGGTAGACATGAGTGGCACGTGGGTATCAAAAAACAACATCCAATTATCTGACCGTGTTTGCAAGTGGCCTCTTCCACTTTTTTTTCTGTACCACGGTCACTTCTATTTTTCGTGTCAACTGACGTAGAATATGTCTTAGCTATTTCAGTATCACATGGAAGATACAGCTGTCTTTCACCTGGTACAAAAACAACAGTTTGAACATGTATTTGAATTCAAATATTCAAATTATATGCAAATCACCTGGCCAAAGGTGACTCCAGCTTTTCCTGCACTCCCATTGAGTTCTCTTGCACAAGTTAAGTTTGGGGTTAGGGCTAGGGCTCTCTATCCAGGGGACACTTGGGGTCTAGTTCTAAGAAATGAACACAAGGAAACCAACATCCTTGAAACTTCATGGGCCTAGAGAATGTCTTTTTGTGTGCTTGACTTTTCTGTTTGTTTATTTGGGGGAGACTGTAGGCTGATGGAATCATGGGTATGCTAAAGACCCCAAAATCACTCCTTGGTACCATCACTTCAGTAGAAGTAAAATAAAGTGTCATCTCCATTTTGAGAGGGGGCATTGGTTAGGCATATATTTGCTGGAAACAAGTGCCTTTTTAGAGACACTCCTGTGACAGTCCAAATTAGGGCAATTCAATCACATGACCTCAGCAGAAGGGCCTGACACCCTCCCACCCCTGAGCCCCAGTCATACTTTTTTCATGAGTTAATGATACCTTTAATTCAAATAGGACTATAGGATTATTACTTAGTTTTTAATTTATTGTATTGAAGTATAGTTGACTTACAATGTTGTGTTAATTTCTGCTGTACAGCAAAGTGATTCAGTTATACATACATATACATTCTTTTTCATATTCTTTTCCATATGGTTTATCACAGGATACTGAATACAGTTCTCTGTTCTACACAATAGGACCTTCTTGTTTATCCATTCTCTATATAATAGTTTGCATCTGCTAATCCCAAACTCCCAGTCCATCCCTCCCCCCCCACCCCCTTGGCAACCACAAGTCTGTTCTCTATGTCTATGAGTCTGCTTCTGTTCCTTAGATAAGTTATTTGTGTCATATTTTAGATTCCACATATAAACGATGTCAAATGGTATTTGTCTTTGTCCTTCTGCCCAGTCATGTTTTTAAATCTTCCTATTTTAAGGTACCTAACCACAAACAGAGCTTACAAGTCTGGGTAAACTGTTGTTTACTTCTGTTTAGGTTTTATCTCTTCCCTGACTCATCTTGCAATGTGTTGAACAATGGCGAGTAAATATTTAATTTGAATGCTGACATTTTAAGAAGAAAAACTATTAAACAGTGGAAGGTTCCTTTCCACGCCTGTATCAAACATCAGGTGTGGATTGATGCATCGACGCAGACGGCTTCCGCACCAGCCTCAGCCCTACAACCTGGCTTGTGATGCCCGATGACACACTGGCCATAAAAAGCCCACATTTTCAAAGGATTTCTCTGAGAGTCTAGTCATTTCAAGCAGTTTAAGCTCAGGCTCCAAACTGCCAATATAGTGTAAGCTCTTCCCTCTCTGCTGCCCTGCCACAAAAAATACCAAGCTCCATATATTTTAGTTGCTTCAAGAGATACTACAAAACAGTAAGACTCTGGTAATCTATAGAACAACTTGTTTCTTACACAAGTCACAGCAAGTCATGTAAGTACAAGCTGAACATTATTTTAGAAGGGGAGCTTGTATGTATAATGGGCTTATAAACCCATTAGCTCCTAAATCCTGCTAATTATGCATTTTGTCACAAATAGCCAAGCGCCTGTGAAAACCTAGTTTAATGATACTTTAATAATGTCATTTCTTTATGCACAAAAATTGATTTTAGATGTTAACCGCACATTGTGAATAAAGCAAAATTGAGTCCAAAACATTAAAAATAAGAATGTCGGGCACCAGATGTACTTTTTCTGAAGAATAAACTCTCAAGGACACAATTATAAAATAGACACAGGCTTTTTCTCTGCACCCACTCTAAACCAGGTGTTCAATAAATCCAAGCTGGTACTACTGGTGATACAGCCATCAACATGAAGAAGTTGGGGGCATAGCATATGGCCAAAGAGCCATTCAGTTTCTCCTTATCATCAGATATCACTGTCTTGTTTACTTTTGAAGGCACAGTCCAGCCATAATCATCTCTGAATTTCAAAATCTTTGAACCTAAAAGAGTATTAATTCAAAAGCAGTAAATTCTAACTAATTTAAATGAAGAGAACCTAACAGATAAGGAATTATTTCTCTAAAATATTAATGAATCAAATAATACAAAATAAAACACATTTTTTGAAGAAAAGAATTCAAAACACGTTTTGCCTCACCCCTCAGTTTTCCTGAATTGATTTATCAACAGCTTCTTCCCAGCTCTTAATGTCAAGTATCTGAATTCCTCAAGGGGACTGCTCTGCTGTTCTTTGTCTTGAACTCACCTTGTCAGAATTTCTTTTCCTTTTTAAGAGTCTGTTCTACGTCCTGGAAAATCTCCCAGCTGTGGTTATTCTTGTGTAAATCTGACCCCTTCATCTTTGCCTCAATTCTGCTTTCTTTTAATAGTGGCAACAAAGAATGTCACATGCCAGTCTAGATGCCTGCCCTAACTTTCCAATTAAACCCCGAGGCTGTCTATGAGAATGACTCAGCAACTTACATTTTTAGGGCCTTTATACTCTTTCACAAAACCACCAAAATATGTTCAACTAAATCACCCTATCAGACAGCACAAATATAAGAGGAGAAAACCTAATATTTCACATTCCCCTGACCATCCATACCTGGTAACTACAGTCCCTGTAGCTTCTATTTCAAAGTCAAAATGTACAGGTTGGTGCCCAGAGTAAAGCAGGATCCCCAAAGCTGACAGATGCTGTCTTTAGGTTTTTTGTGGTATTTTGGCTTAAACTAGGATCATAATTTTTTCTGCAGTTTGAACTACTTAATAAAGCCTTCCAGTTTTAGACCTGATTTAGATACCAGGTTCTTACAGAGGTAAGGCAAAAATGTATGTGTGTGTGTGTGTGTGTGTGGGTGTGGATGTGGTGTATGTGTGTGGTGTGTGTGTGTGTGGGGTGTGTGTGTGTGGTGTGTGTGTGTGTGTGTGGTGTGTGTGTGTGGTATGTGTGTGGTGTGGGTGATGTGTGTGAGAGTGTATGTGTGTGTGGTGTGTGTGTGTGGTGTGTGTATGTGTGGTGTGTGTGTGTGGTGTGTGTATGTGTGGTGTGTGTGTGGTATGGGTGGTGTGTGTGTGAGTGTATGTCTGTGTGTGCAGTGTATGTGTGTGGTGTGTGTGGTGTGTGTATGTGTGTGGTATGTGGTGTGTGTGTGGTATGTGTATGTGTGGTGTGTGCAGGGGGGTGTGGTCTATGTGTGTGTGTGTGTGGTATGTGTGTGAGTGTATGTGTGTGTGTATGTGTGTGGTATGTGGTGTGTGTGTGTGCGTGTATGTGTGTGGGGTGTGTGTGTGTGTGTGATGGGTGTGCGGGGGGTGTGGTGTGTGTGGTGTGTGTGAGTGTATGTGTGTGTGATGTGTGTATGTGTGTGGTGTGGTGTGTGTGTGTGTGTGGTGTATGTGTGTGTGTGTGTGTGTGTGGTGTGGGTGGTGTGTGTATGTGTGTGGTATGTGGTATGTGGTATGTGGTGTGTGGTGTGTGTGTGTGGTGTATGTGTGGTGTGTGATGTGGGTGGTGTGGGTGGTATGTGTGTGAGTGTGTGTGTTTGTGGTGTGTGTGTGGTGTGGGTGGTGTGTGTGGTGTGTGTGTGGTGTGTGTGGTGTGTGTGTGGTGTGGGGGGGGTGGCTGGGTGTGTGTGTGGTGTGTCTGCTGTGTGTGGTGTGTGTGTGTGTGGTGTGTGTGGTGTGTGTGTGTGTGTATGTATACATGTATAAAGGCCACATGTACAAACAAAAACCACAAATTAGAAGGCTTCCTTTTGCCAAAAGAGGCACACTGACTATTTTTTGCTTTAAATAGTGACCCAAACCCCAACCCTGACCACTGTGCATTTAAGGTAAACTTGGATTTAAAATTCACAACCAACCTTTGGAGAATTTAACAGTAGTATAGAGTGAGGTTTACCTGATCATAAACGAGTAAAATATAGCCCTTCTCCACAGCACTCACAGGAGAAATTCCAACCACTGGTGATTCCAACACCTTACATAAGATCAGAAGCTGCTTCCAAGAAGGGCCGTCTTCCAAGCCTCAGTCCAGGAGAGGAGCAGAGCCAAGGATTGAACTTGGTTTGTTCCTTTGATGAGAATGGAGATCTGTCCTGCTGGAGGGCTGGAACCACCTGCTTACCGTGGGCTGACCTGCAGCCACGCTACCCAAAGCTCAGGGTTCTCTGTGCCTCCCTATCCTTTCCAGTCTCTAAGCCACCAAAGAGCCCAGCACCAGCTCCTCAGTGAAGCTGGTGGACCCTTCACAAGCCCTCAGCTGGTTCCTCAAATGCCTCCTCTGCTCAGGGTTCATGGCTGCCCTGTGCTTCATGGACATAGGACAGAGCAAGAGACGTGGGTAGGAGGCGCTCTTGTGCTTTCAAGGGATGGTTATGAAGAAACTGAATATACCAGATGTAGCAAGAGACAGGAGGGAAGAAGCACTCCCATTCATTCAAGAGATAGTTATGGACAAACTGAAATATACTAAACATACTTCTACCTGCTGACGTACGGAGCTCACCAGGCTGTAAACCTTGAGCTCCAGATGTTAAGGGCTGAATAGTGTCCCCTCAGAATTCACAAGCTGAAACGCTAACTTCCAATACCTCAGAATGGGATCATAATTGGAGGTAAGGTCTTCAAAGAGGTAGTTAATTTAAAATGAGGTCCTTAGGGTGAGTGCTAATCCAGTATGACTGGTGTCTTTATAAGAAGAGGAAATTAGGACACAGACAGGTACAGAAGGCAGATTATGTGGGGAAACAAGGAGAAGATGAATATCTACAAGCCAAGGAGAGAGGCCTCAGACGAAACCAACCCTGCGGACACCTTGATGTCAGACTTCTGCCTTCCAGAACTGTGAGGAAATCAGTTTCTGCGCTTTCAAGCCACTCAGTCTGCACTGCTTTGTTACTGCAGCCCTAGCAAACTAAAACACCAGAGTGGCAATCTAGGGTAGTGACTGAGGCAACTGTGAGTAAATAAATACCAATTTTATAATATAACAAATACCTACTTAGTGTTCATCTTCTGCCTGCCACCCTTCTAAGGGCTTTTCATCCCTCACAAGAGTCCCATAAGCTGGGTGTCACACTACCTCCACTTTACAGATGAGGAAAGTAAAGTAGAGGGAATTTAAGGGTTTGCCCAATGTCACACAGCTTAAGCAGCGGAGCTGAGATTTGAACCCAGGCAGTCTAACCCCAGTTACGTTTTCCATTCTTATACATAGTAAAGATGAATGTTGCAAAGAAAAATAGGGTTAGAATATGATGGGGGGTAGAGAGGAGCTCTATATTAGGTAGGGTGTCAGGGAAGCCTCAGAGGAAGTGATGATTTTAACCATGACCCAAATGATGTGACAGAGAGAGGCATGCAAGGACATAGAGGAAGGACTTTCCTGGCAAGTACTAATGGCCCCAGGAGGGAAGGAGCTTGACATGTGGAAAGAAGAGCAAGAAAACTGGAGATCAGTAAATGCAGTTATGGGGAGAGTGCTTGGAGATCCTGCAGGGATTTATAGATCTCCTGAAACCTAGATTTTATCACAAGTGTGCTGGACAGCCAGGGAGTAAGGTCATCTGATTTATGCTCAAAGCCAACAATGGCTCCAGCTGCCATGTAGAGAATGAACTATAGAACGTCCAAGACGGTTATCGGGAGGTCAGGAGTAGACCAAGCAAAAAGTGATCCTGCCTCGAACTAACGTAGTAGCTGTGAAGATGGTGGGAAATGGGCAGATCTGGGATTTACTTAGAACAGAGAGTCCATGGTCTTCCCCTGAGAAAGGATTAAACTCAAGTTGGAGAAAAATGATCACAGATGAGGTAATTGGAGAACAATTGATGGCTAACTTTTGAGATATTAACTGTGAGGATAACAGGACTCAGGAAAGAAAGAATTAAGGATTCACTTAAGGTTAAGGATTTGCTTAACTATATATCTTGGAGATTTTTCCAAGATAATTACCTAGAGATAATTACCTGGTCTTTCATATATTAGAGTTATTATTTTACATTAAGGCTTCAAATCTTTAAAATATTTTGATCTTTCTTTATCTTCCATTTTATGGTCTAGGTTTGCTTTGCTTTGTTGTGTGCTTTTTGCAAATTGTAGTTTGGCAGACCAAGTCTCATTTCATTCTTCCCTAATACATCCTATACTTGTATCTCAGTTCTTCAGACAGAATCTATTGCCTCCCCACCATACACTATATTCAAATTCAGGTTCTTTGATTTTCATCCACCTTTCCTCTTTCTCCTTCACTATCTGGTGATACTGTTATTCCTAGTTCATCTAGTGTTTATCTTTATTCCCTTAAATTATATTCTTATAGTTCCCTATTTGATTTTTCAGCTTTAAACATATCTGATCTTCTTGCTCTGTAAGGTAAGGAACTTTGCAGTCTTTCACTACCTTCATCTTCTCTACCTACCACCTGAATTTTGTTAGTTATATTATTATTTTAACATTGCCATTGTTTTCACTTCTCTGTTCTTTTCTGTAATAATAATTTCCATGACAATTTTATCCTTAGATCTATATGCAAATGGATTCATCACTCACTGCAACATTTTCTCATTGTTTCTCCATTCTTCACTTAATGCAGCTGAGATTTGATGCATGATATCTTCAAAAAAGGCTCGTGGAGAACTATCATTCTCTTTTTTTAACATCTTTATTGGAATATAATTGCTTTACAATAGTGTGTTAATTTCTGCTTTATAACAAAGTGAATCAGCTATACATATACATATGTCCCCATATCTCCTCCCTCTTGCGTCTCCCTCCCTCCCTCCCTATCCCACCCCTCTAGGTGGTCACAAAGCAACAAGAACTATGTTTCTTGAGTGTTAGCATCTTTAAAACATATCTCTTCATGGCTGAGTAATATTCCATTGTATATATGTACCACATCTTTTTTATCCATTCTTCTGTTGATGGACATTTATGTTGCTTCCATGTTCTGGCTGTTGTAAATAGTGTTGCAATGAGCATTGGGGTGCATGTATCTCTTTGAATTGTGCAATGGTTGTGCAATTTGCAGAGATGTGGATAGACCTAGAGACTGTCATACAGAGTGAAGTAAGTCAGAAAGAGAAAAACAAATATCATATAATATCTTTATATGTGGAATCTAGAAAAACAATGCATATTTGAACTTATTTGCAAAGCAGAAATAGAGACACAGATGTAGAGAACAGACATATGGATAGGGGGGTGGGGATGAATCGGGAGACTGGGATTGCCATATATACACTACTTTGTATAAAATAGATAACTAATGAGAACCTACTGTGTAGCACAGGGAACTCTACTCAATGCTCTGTGGTGACCTAAATGGAAAGGAAATCCAGAAAAGAGTGGATATATGTATATTCATAGCTGATTCACTTTGCTGTACAACAGAACCTAAGACAACATTGTAAAACAACTATACTCCAATAAAACTTAATTTAAAAATTTTTTAAAATAAAAGATATCTCTCAGGATCTTGACTAGGTATAAAATTTAACTAGGTATAAAATAAGAGTAGGTATAAAAATATTTGTCTCACTTTCTTTTCCTAAGGACTTCAAACCATGTTCCATTGTCTTCTAGCACTGAATGTTTCCAGAGAGATATCTAAAGACAGTCCGCATTTCCCCTTCTCAGTGTGTTCTTTGTACTTTGATGCCTGTAGAATTATTTCCTTTTCTTTGAAGTCCAGTACTTACATCAGTATACGCATCAATGTCCATGAATTTTCTTCCTCCTCCAAGAAGGACACAGTATGCCCTATCAATGTTAAGAATTGAGCTTTATCTGAAAATTTTCTTAAATGATATGTTCAAATATTTTTTTCTATTGATTTATTCTGTTTTCTTCTCCAAGGACACAAAGAATATGTTGAGTCACCTTTGTCTTTCATGCCCATCATGTACTATTCAGTCCTTTTTTTTTCACTCTTTTGTTTGTTTTCTTTTTATTTTGCTCATTTTCTCAAGTCTGCAGTCCATGTCTCGATTGTATTTTTATCAGTGTCTTTTCTCTTTTGTCCATATCCAAGGTAGCTTCTATTATTATATTCACTTTACTTTTCTCATCTAGGTCATTTTTAATTTATTCTGTTGTTTTGTCATTTCCTCCTACAGCTCAGGAGTCTCTGCTTTTAGTTCTTGAAATATTAAGGTTATTTTTCACCAGTTCTTTGAGTTTGTGGAGAATAATTTTGTTGTCTTTTTCATCTACTCTGCTACAAAATGTTTCCTTGTGTTTTCCCTCAGTAGCCTCTAGTTTGTCTCTTTTTTGGCAAAAAGTTTTGAATAGATTCTCTGCTCATTCCTCATCAATGAGGGGCATTCTCCCTGGATCAGCTATCTGTGAAAGGACAGTCTAGAGAGGACCCAAGAAAGCACTGAAAATTAGCAGGGGGTCTCTGGCTCAAAGTGAAGCTCTAATAGTGGATTTTGTCAGAGGGTGTAGTCCTTAAATCACTACAGCTAAGAAAGATTGGCAGCCACAGAGCTGCCAATCATCACAGTTCCTCCTCCATTCAGCCACCCAGGGAGACTGCCTCTTGCAGATCTGAGCATTTTCTCATTTCCTTCTGTTTCCTGTGGCCCCTCTGTGGTGTGACACACTGTCCAGGGAGACGCCCACAGGCAGCCCTACATCTTCATCTTGTTGTTCTAAACATTGGTTGTGCCCCAGGATGGAGAAGACCATGCTCTGCCAGTTCTGCCATAGATCACCAGTGTCCACCAGTCATTCTTTCTCACTAACAGGCTTCATTGTGATCCAATTTCTGCTGCATATGGTGCATATCCTTTATACATAGTTTGGGACTACAGACATTTCCTAGTTTCACAGAAAAAATAATAAAATTCTTTTTTGTTTCTTTGTCTCTGTGCTGTTTTCTGAAGGAGACAAAGAAGCCCTTGTCTTATCATCTTCAAAGTAGGTATCTCCACAAACAATGGTTTAAATAAATACTACTTTTTCTTTGTTTCTACCCCTAGAGAGTTCAATTCAGTATGTCTGCAATGGAGCGTAATCATCTCTAGGCTTAGAAAGAGCCCACAGGCAAAGAATCTGAAGCATTTAGGATGCCACTAATGGTACTCCTATTCAGAGTACGGACTGATGAACCATATAAAGTGATCTCACACTGGAAGGAAATCAAGCAACCATCATATTTATCCATATTAGCACCCTAGCCAGACACTTCCCCCAGTGCAGAGACCATTGATCAGACCTAAGACTGAAGAGAGGTGGCTTACTGTCACCATGCTGGTCTTTCCCATTTTTGCTTTAATTTTGAAAATTTTTGGACCAACAGAAGTCACAAAGGTAACAAGACAGTACACATCCTTGTACCCTTCACCTTTCACATTTGCCTTATTTGTGGATTCCCTCTCTCTCTTTTGGACCATTTGAGAATTAGTTGTAGATGTCAAGATACTTCACCCCTAAGTATCTTAGCATGAATATCCTGGGAACAAGGACATTCCCCACATTGGTTTGAATACCACCTGCTCCACAGGCTCCCTTGCTGATCTCAGTAGAGATAGGGAGTCAGGAACAGAGAGGGTAGATGCCCACATAGGAGCCAGAAGCGCAAAATCACCCTGAGTTCAGGACGTGAAAGAATGAATTAGGGAGAGGGCAAGAGAAATGCTAGCAGGGCCTCCAGGGGAAAGGGTCCAGGCCACAGGAAGGAATTGAAAATGTTTACGCTGGTTGCTGCTTTAAGTTGAGTAATTCTATCCCCACCCCTACACCAGAGAATGTGATCCAGTGAATGCCACAATATTGTATAGAATTGCCTCTGTGATACTTAGAAAGCAAACTTGAGTGATTTTAAAATGCAGGGAGCCTGAAGAGCTTCAATAATGATGTTTGGATGCCCCCATCCCCCATGCTTCTGGCCGTGACTCCCTGACTGATGGAGAAAGCAAACACCATCTGCCCAATGCCCAGCCCCACAGAGGTTCCAGACTCAGGAAAGAATTTTTGCCTTGAGCTCCCTGAATCCTAGCTCCACCCCTCCCCCTTGCCTTCTGCTGTCCTCTGGGACAGGGAGCCTGAACATCTGCTGCCTGTCAGAAACTGAGGCTCCTGGCTGTGCTGGGCCAAACAGCCCACCTTGTAACTAATGGTGGCAGGAGTCATTTTCTTTTCCTATGGATAAATATCAAAAAATTGGGGATCACTGAATTGTCAGTGGGAAGCCCATTATTGGGAATACATGGTTTAGAGAAAGATTCACTATTTGGGGACAGGACTGGGTTTCCTAGCTCAGCAGCACTGAGAGGGCCATGTGAACACAGCACAAAATTATGCAATGACTGGTCCACAGGGACAGAGGGTCCCCAGCAGATGCAGTCACTCTCAACTTCTGCCTTTTGAATTGGAAATTTACGGTCGAATTTTTAGGTCTCGTAAGGCATAAAGAAAGCTATTTTTTCTGCTCCACTTATTTTTTTTTTTTTTGTCTCAAAATTACTTAAAGTGCACAAATGATGCAAACCCATTTTCAGTGACACAGACTAGGAATCTCAACCATCCTCTTCTCTCCTCTGGTTTTGTATAGCAAGGTCCCAGGGATAGTCAGAACAAAACAAGGTGAAGGTCATATCAATTCTCCAAAAGGAGAGCCTCTCCAATAGAGAGGCTTACGAGAATGAAAATTCCATTTCTCTCTTTCCTTTAAAGCCCTAGAACATGAAAGCCACATCCCACTCCAAAATCTTTTCATTAACTGCATCCTCACTGCAACACTTAGAATGAGGGCAGGCCTGAGTGGCAGAAGAAGAAGCAGGTGGCACGAAGAGAAGAAAAGAAAAAATACATAGAAAAGACAAAAACAGAGAAAACAATTTTTTTTAGTTTAATTCCCTTTTGGTCAGAGAACATAGTCCATGTGATTTCAATTCTTTTAAGTTTGTTAAGGTTTGTTTTATGGCCCAAGATATGTTGCATCTTGGTATACATTCTGTGGGCACCTTAAAAGAATGTACATTCTGCTGCTGTTGGGTAGAGTACGCTATGAATTAGATCCTATTGGTCAATGGAGTTGCTGAGTTCCTCCATATTTCTGCTGACTTTCTCTCTAGTTGTTCTAACAATTGTTAAGGAGTTGAAGTTTTCAACTATACTTGTGGTTTTGCATATTCATCCTTTCAGTTCTATCAGTTTTTTCTTTACATATTTTACATCTCTGTTGTTTGATGTATATTCATTTAAGCTTGCTACATGTTCTTGGTTGGTTGACCCTTTGTCACCATGTAATGTTTTCCTTCATCCCTGGTGTTTTCTGTGCTCTGAAGCCTATTCTATATGCTAATAAAGCCATACCAGCTTCCTTTTCATTAATGTTTGTGTGTTATATCTCTTTCAATCTTTTTTACTTTCAACGTATTTATACCATTACGGGAAACAAAGTCTACGTGTTTACCTCTATATTTGCTCTTTCTATGTCTTTTCTCAGTTTATGGTGTACCAGAAATCCTTCTTTTATCATTTTCTCTTTGTTTAGATAACTTCCTTCACCATTCTTTTAGAGTGAGTCTGCTTTTGACAACTTCTCTTTGTTTTCCTTCATCTAAGAATGGCTTGATTTCCTCTTAATTCATGAAGGATGTTTTTGCTGGTATAGAATTCTGGGCTGATGATTCTTCGCTTTCAGTAACTGAAAAACATTGTGCTACTGCCTTCTGGCCTCCATAGTTTCTGATGAGAAATCCACTGTCATTTGAATTCTTTTTCCCCTGTAAGTAATGTGTCTTTTCTCTGGATTCTCTCAAGATTGAGAGAGTGACGTGGACATATATACATTACCAAATGTAAAACAGATAGCTAGTGAGAAGCAGCCGCATAGCACAGGGAGATCAGCTCGGTGCTTTGTGACCACCTAGAGGTGTGGGATAGGGAGGATGGGAGGGAGACGCAAGAGGGAGGAGATATGGAGTTATATGTATATGTATAGCTGATTCACTTTGTTATACAGCAGAAACTAATACACCATTGTAAAGCAATTATACTCCAATAAAGATGTTTAAAAAAAAAAGATTTTCTCTAGTATTCAGAAGTTTGATTATGATGTGTCTTTGTGTGGGTTTATTTGGATTTATCCTGTATTGGATTTACTAAGCTTCTTGAATTTGTAGGTTATTTTTTAACTTGGGAAGATTTGAATACTCTTTTACTCCCAGCCTCTTTCTGTTCTTCTTCTGGTACTCTACGGCATAATTCTTAGATCTTTATTATAGCCCCACATGTTCCCAAGCCTCTGCTCATTCCTTTTTCAGTCTATTTTCTCTCTATTGTTCTGATTGAATAATTTATATTATTCTGTCTTCAAGTTCACTGCTTTTTTCCTCTGTCCCCTTCACTCTACTGCTGAGCCCACTCACTGAGCATTTTTTGCAGGAACTGTAATTTTTAGTTCTAGTATTTCCATTTGGTTCTTCTCTACACTTGCTAAAATTTTTTGCTGAAGCTTACCATTCTTTGCTAAGATTTTTTAAAAATTTGTTTCATCATGTTTGTAATTGCTTGTTGAATCCTTTGTATGATGGCTGCTTTAATATTCTCAGATAATTCGGAAATCTGTGTCATGTCCATGTTGGTGTTTGTCTTTTCTCATTCAGTTTGAGCTCTTTCTCTTCCTTATTGTGACAAGTGAATTTTTTAATTGAAACCTAGGCATCAGAAGGATTGTAAGACTCTGGATCTTATTTAAATCCCATATTACAGCAGTTCTCCTCTGACACCACTCTGGTGGTTGTGGGGTTTCACCTAATTACTACCTAGTATGATGTCAGTCTCCACTGACATAAGGATGAGGGAGGATCCTTGTTACTACTGAGTGGGAATGAGAGTTTAAGCTCCCCAATGAGTCTCCAGTGATACCACCCTGGACAAGAGGGGTACCCCATTGATGTTTCCCCTGTGGTCTCCACTACACTTTGTGGAAGTGGCATTGTTATTGATGAGTAGTAGTGGAAGTCCTGACTCTATACTAGGATTCTCCTAATGCTACCCCAGTGGGGATGGGGAGGGCTGCTTCACTACTTCTGAGTCTGGGGAGAAGTCCAGGCTCCCCATGTGGTCTCTAGGGGGAAGCTATTACCCCTCAGAAAGAATGAAAATCTGGGCTCCTCACTTTGTCTACTCTGATACCCCCCAGCAGGAAGTTTGGGGTGCCTTGCTACAGCCTGGCAAGGGTAGGAGTCTAGGCTCCCCACTCATCCTCTGCTCTCAGGGTGATGTCACAATTTTTTTCCATGTAGTTTTGGCTGGAGTAGAGCTGTTATTATCTAAAAGTTTTCTGTCTTTCTAGACCACCTCTTTCCTAGTCCTTTATCTAGAGAAGGCAGACTTTTGGGGGCATTTCTGTCTGTATCCATTGACATTTCCAAATTGCCAACTTCTATAATGTCTGGTCTAGGACATAGGAAGCAAAAAGGAAAAAACAAAAACAAAACACAGGAAACTCACCACCATGTTGTTCTTCAGGCTCAAGGTCCCTGGTTACTCTGCCATCCTCTCTCCACTTTTTATGTTTGTTTTATGTATTGATATATATACAGGCAGACCTCGTTTTATTGTGCTTCACTTTATTGCACTTAGCCAACACTGCATTTTTTACAAATTGAAGGTTTGGGGCAACCCTACATCAAGCAAGTCTATTGGCACCATTTTTTTCATCAGCATTTACTCATTTCCTGTCTCTATGTCACATTTTTGGTAATTCTCACAATATTTCAAACCCTCCACCAGCACAAAGATTACAACTTGCTGAAGGCTCAGATGATGGTTAGCATTTTTTAGCAATAAAATATTTTTTTAATTAAGGTATGTGTATTTTTTTAGACCTGGTGTTATTGCACACTTAACAGATTATATTGTAAATGTAACTTTCATATGCACTGGGAAACCAAATCAATTGTGGTAAATATTATGATATTTACTTTATTACAGTGGTGTGGAAATTAACCCACTATATCTCTGAGGTATGATTGTAATGTTCATGTTTTTTTAGTTGTACTTAGTGGGAAGAATAGAGAAAAGTACACGTATGTCATTTTCCCAGAAGCTCAATTTGGATGATTAATTGTAAATAGAGAGAAAAAAGAAAGGAGGACAAAGAACAAAAGACAAAGGATAAAGGAGTGGTGTTTTCTTGTTTTCCTTTCTTCTCAGAGATGTGTGCTGCCTACAATGAGCCATGAGGTACCTAATGAAGGGGTTACCATCTCTGCTTTCCCTCCTCTGCCCAAACAGAAGTCCAAGCTGAAAATGGGCAAGAAGCGCAAGAAAATGATATGATTTTTGTCAGTAAATGTTCCTCCATTCTCCAGCCCTGTAAATGTCACGTTTGGTTATGAAATTGCATTTTGCAAAATAACATTTTTAAAATATTCCTCCGACTTAGTATCTTAGTATTGACACAGATGAGAGATTGAAGTATTGCATCTCCTTGTCCCCTGCATCCTTTCTCACACATGCATAAGTAACAGGCTGACTCCTGGTGACTCCAATACCTGGGGCTCTCAGCTACCCATTTGGCTCCCCTAAGACCCAGTCCAGCAGGGATGGTGTCTGTTTTGAAAAGAAGCATCCACACCACTTCCCTGGACACCAACAGTGCCCAAGAGTGGCCTGGCTTCGGAAGGAACTGTTACTATGCTCCACTGGGCTCCCCATATCACTGGGGAATTTCCACATGGGTTATCCAATATTGGGCAGCCTAGTCCTAAGTTTCACCACTGAATCAATCTCCTTTCAAGAAACTTGATCATGGCCCTCCCAGAGGCTGTTCGTGATTGTACCTCACAAAACTGAGCATAAATGAATGCATGAATGGATGGATGAATGAATGAATGAATCCCTTGACCTTCACTACAACCCAGCCAGTTCTTGAGGGAGAACATGGCAAATTGCCTCCTGGCAACACAGCACAGCCCTAGCGAAGGAAGCTATCTCATTCCTGCCAATGGAAACTATAGATAGAAGTTAAAAGGCAGGGAAGTCGTGAACTCTGAGCAACTGTTTTATCTGGGTAAACTGGAAACTGGAGAAAAATTGTTTTCTCTGGGAAATGGGCCTGGAAAGCTGCCACAGTACCTTTGTACGGGGCTCCCCAATACAACATTCAGTCATCAGCCAAACGTAAGACATTCTAGGGACCATATGTGTCTCACCATTGGACTTGAGCAAGTCTTTAAAAGAGGATTCAACCTGCTGGGTGAGGCGAATTTTTCTAAACATCCCTTACATGGCAGAGTAACCAGTGACCAGTTGTTTTTCCAGTCTGTTCCTGTCATTTCTCCCACTTCACCTCCACCACCACCCCTATCACCCACCTCTGATCAGATAACAAAAACAACTCCATACAAACAAAAGCAAAAGAAATTAAGGATTTTTTTCCCCTTTGAAACAATTTTAGAAGGGCTCTTACAGATCATTCTATTGCACCACTTCCTGGAGCAGAAATCCTTCTGGAGCTTTCTGGACAAATGATGACTCAGCATCCCATGCCAGGAAACTCACAACTGCTCAAGGAAACCTTATTCATTCTAGTCATTCTTTTTTTTTTTTTTAAACAACAGAAATTTATTTTACTTTTTTTTAACATCTTTGTTGGAGTATAATTGCTTTACAGTGGTGTGTTAGTTTCTGCTTTATAACAAAGTGAATCAGTTATACATATACATATGTCCCCATATCTCTTCCCTCTTGCATCTCCCTCCCTCCCACCCTCCCTATCCCACACCTCTAGGTGGTCACAAAGCACCGAGCTGATCTCCCTGTGCTATGTGGCTGCTTCCCACTAGCTATCTATTTTACGTTTGGTAGTGTATATATGTCCATGCCACTCTCTCACTTTGCCCCAGCTTACCCTTCCCCCTCCCCATATCCTCAAGTCCATTCTCTAGTAGGTATGCATCTTTATTCCCGTCTTGCCCCTAGGTTCTTCATGACCATTTTTTTTTTAGATTCCATATGTATGTGTTAGCATACAGTATTTTTCTCTTTCTGACTTACTTCACTCTGTATGCCAGTCTCTATGTCCATCCACCTCACTACAAATAACTCAGTTTTGTTCTTTTTTATGGCTGAGTAATATTCCAGTGTATATATGTGCCACATCTTCTTTATCTATTCATCTGTTGATGGACACTTCAGTTGCTTCCATGTCCTGGCTATTGTAAATAGAGCTGCAATGAACATTTTGGTACATGACTCTTTTTGAATTATGGTTTTTCTCAGGGTATATGCCCAGGAGTGGGATTGCTGGTTTGTATGGTAGTTCTATTTTTAGTTTTTTAAGGAACTTCCATACTGTTCTCCATAGTGGCTGTATCAATTTACATTCCCATCAACAGTGCAAGACGGTTCCCTTTTCTCCACACTCTCTCCAGCACTTATTGTTTGTAGATTTTTTGATGGCCATTCTGACCAGTGTGAGATGATATCTCACTGTAGTTTTGATTTGCATTTCTCTAATGATTAATGATGTTGAGCATTCTTTCATGTGTCTGTTGGCAATCTGTATATCTTCTTTGGAGAAATATCTATTTAGGTCTTCTGCCCATTTTTGGATTGGGTTGTTTGTTACTGAGCTGCATGAGCTGCTTGTAAATTTTGGAGATTAATCCTTTGTCAGTTGCTTCATATGCAAACATTTTCTCCCATTCTGAGGGTTGTCTTTTGGTCTTGTTTATGGTTTCCTTTGCTGTGCAAAAGCTTTTAAGTTTCATTAGGTCCCATCTGTTTATTTTTGTTTTTATTTCCTTTTCTCTATGAGGTGGGTCAAAAAGGATCTTGCTGTGATTTATATCATAGAGTTTCTGCCTATGTTTTCCTCTAAGGGTTTGATGTTGTCTGGCCTTACATTTAGGTCTTTAATCCATTTTGAGTTTATTTTTGTGTATGGTGAAAGGGAGTGTTCTAATTTCCTTCTTTTACATGTAGCTGTTCAGTTTTCCCAGCACCACTTATTGAGGAGGCTATCTTTTCTCCACTGTATATTCTTGCCTCCTTTATCAAAGATAAGGTGACCATATGTTAGTGGGTTTATCTCTGGGCTTTCTATCCTGTTCCATTCTATTCATTCTTTAGTTTTGTTTGGGGATTTTGCTTTCTCTTCTTTGGAAACCAAAGGGTGAATTCCTTTCAGTTTTCCAGTTGTTCCTGAAGTTGTCATCATTGTTGCCTCTGGAAGTCATGGCTCTGAGAAGGAGAAGCCCTGTGACAGAAGTATGTGCAGGTGCTGGGGTACAGAGAGAATAGTCACTAGAAAACGGGTAGCTGGGTACAATGTCAAACAAGAGGTCAAATCTGAACAGATCCTCGGAGACAAGTGGGAGTTAAGTGTGCAGGCAAAGAAGATGGGAGGAGGAATGGAGCAATGCAATGTGTTCTGGTACCAAAAGGGGCTCATTTGACTGGAACATAGCTTAGAAGCAAGGAGTGATGGGGATTGGGCCTGGAGAGGCAGGTGGAAGCCAGGTCTCCAAGGGAAGTGTCCTGACTTACCACCAAACGGGGCAGAGTTGGGAGTGCAGAGCAGCGATTAGAGGACTCACTGGGCTCAGAACTTGTATGGTGACTGAAAGGAAAAGAAAGGAAATAATTATGGAAACTTCTCCCTTTCCGCTTGCGAACAGAGATGGTTTAGCAAAGCTGATGCCTCTGATGAAAGTGAATGGGAGAGGCATCGGCCACTGTAAGGGCTAGGATTCCTGGAAGGTAGCTCTGGAGGTGACAAGAGCCTCAGAGAGATGCTGTCCCAGAAGGGAGGCAATAGATTGAGTGAAATGAGACCAAGAGAGAATTTCAGGCTGCTTCGAAGATTCAGTACCTCGCAGTTGAGTCCTGGGAAGCTGGAGTGAACCTAGTACAGGTGCATCCTGGGACAGGAGTGCCTACCTGCGTTGGTGGCAACGAGAATGTTGTCTGTGTGTTTCAGCTGCCCAGGTCTTCTCGGTTCCTCTCTGCAGGCTGGCTCAGTATTCTCTTTAAAGGAAACCTCTTGATATGAGGTGGGTGCTAATGCCTGTCTTATATTTTATGATATGTCCAGGAGCTCTAGGAAAGGAGGAATGAGTCACTCATCAATATTCCAAGAAACCTTGGAATATTGGGCATTCACAAAACATTGCTGGGACGTCGATGCAGGAAGTCTAGAGTGTAGCCCACGGGGTTTCCAGCAGGGGAGGACACACACAGAGGTTTGGAGAAATTCTGCAGCCATGTGATCCAGCAGTTTCTAACCCTTAGCCCCACAACCTGTCCCTCTCGAAAGAAGTTCGTGTGCTCAGCATACTTCCAAGAAAGAACCCAGGGTGATGTTCCAAATCCTCTCCTCCCACCTAAGACTAAGGGCATAGGGGAATTGAGAGGCTATGAGTCCAAGCACAGCCTTGAATTCACTTAATTTATTTTTGTAAGACATCCTAATGCCTCCACGCAGTAGAACCTTCCCTAGTCTGGTCAACATGGCTGCAGCGATGCATCCTAGGGAACCCCGCAGGGTGACCTGTATACAAGGGACCTTAGAAAGGGTGTCTAGGGGAGACAGGGGCTCTCACCTTGTGCAGAGGAGGCCATATCCCCAAAAGCCTCCTGCGTGGCCTGCCCAGTATGAATTTCACCTCCTCCTTCAAACACGCCCCTACACATTTTTTTTACCACAAATTCTATCTTTAGATCACCCTAGGAGCATTTCACTGAGTAAATCAAGGATAAAAACTAACTGTCCCATGTAAAATTGTACCACACGCTAATGGACAAGTTCTTAATTCCTCAAATCCCTTGTCCCTTGGCTGCTAAGAGGGGGCTCTCTGGGTTTCCCCAAAGTCCAGGCCTTGGCACCAGCCTCCTCCTCCCACAGCTTCACACATCACCCCAACTCTAGCCCCGGTCTCCCTCCTGAGCAACTCAGCCTGCTCCCCTTGGTTCTCTGCAGTTTACACCCTAGTTTTCTAAGCTGGCCCTCTGCTACTCTTCTTTCTCTTGGCCTCAGTCTACCTGCGATCTGCTCTTCCTCTCCAGTACCAAGTTTCCCCACCTCTGTTTCTCCACCTGGAATATTCTGCCTCATGTCTCCCCTCCCCACATCACTCTTAGACCCCACCCCCCCTTTTTTTTTTGGCCACTCTGTGAGGCTTGCAAGATCTTAGTTTCCCGACCAGGGGTTGAACTCAGGCCCTTGGCAGTGAAAGGGCAACGTCCAAACCACTGGACTGCCAGGGAATTCCCACTTTGACCCTTCTTGACACAGTGAAGCTGTTCCTCTAACTCTGGTTCCATGAGTCAGAACTTCTGTGTTTGACATTCAACTCCACTCCTTCCCAGCTCTGTGACCAAGGGCAGTTTGCTGAACATCTCTGTACCTTAATTTCTCCATCCCCAAAGTTGGGGGTAATAGCATTTATTTCATAGGGTCATGGTGGAAATTAAATGAGATAGCCTAGCAATGCACTTAACATAGTGCCAGCGTGTAATAAATGTGAAATAAATGTGAGGGATTACTATTTTATTGTCCCAAACCATAGCTGCATGCTGACTACTCATTTCCATGAGTTTTTTATTAGGAAAAAAAAGCTAATTTGTGGTTCTTAAATCCTCTGACCGATATTTTTCTGTAGCAACTCAAGCAATATGTGGTACCACATTATAAGAACACTTACTTGATTGGTTACCTGAGGAAGGGGACATTTCCCTTTTAAATCAGTTCTCCGGTGACCTGCTATGGCATCATGTCAGGAAAGTGGAAAAGGGAAGCTGTGGATGGAGACCACAGCTGGCACGTTTATTGAGAAACCTAAGAATAAGGTGGGAGATTTGTGGTCCCTGTTTTAACCTGGAGGTGAGGTCCAGTGAGGATACAAACTCATAAAATAACATTATCATTTCCCACTTTATATAAATGTTCCTTTAAGTGGTTGTAACTTAAAAAAAATCACAGTTTTCTGATGAATATAAGCACACATTTTTAGAGAGATAAAAATATCCAAAATGCAAATATGACTGGTTTGAAATATATCAACTATGACGAGTTTCCCCCTCATCCTTAAAAGCCTACTTCTGGGTTCCAGAAAGCAATGCAGTCGCACTGTTCAACCCGCAGACCTCACTCAGCTGCGCCAACTGCTGCCCTCTGTGTGCAAGGGAGCCCCGTGCAGCAGAAAATCCCCTCCTCCACCCTCTCTAAAACTTGGCATTCATGAATCCACCCCCCCCCACCCAATACACACACAGCGTCTTAGTCGTAGCTTTGAGCTACAGCCAAACTCTGTTATAATTGCCCTCATTAAAAACCCGTCTGTCATTTCAGACAGAGAGAAGTATGTATCTGGCATGGTTCCAGTAGAGAGACACATTCACCTTAACTGAAACTGAAGTATGGGTATAAATCTCCACACACACAACACACGTCCCAAGCAAACTGCTGAGCTTTTATTTATATTCCCGGGTATGGTAGAGAGAACACAGTCATACAGTAAGAAAATTAAATACCCACTGGCCCTGAGGGTCAACACTCTCCCCAAGGAGTCTGGTATGGTTTTAACAAGACAATCGGGATTTTTCTCAGCATCTGTGGACATAGCTTGCTCAAACATGTCATCATGATTCCCCCAAACTCTAGATGTTTCTGTTATTCCATTAAATGTATGACAACACAGTTGTAAATGGAATTCCTCTTAGAGCAAAAGAACCCAGCTCTTTCAAGAAGTGTACCTTGTGTTCTGGTGGAGGGTGTTGGAAATGGGGGTGTGGGGTGCATGGCCACCAGCTGTTGACACTTATGATGAGTGGTCTCCTGGAAAGTAGGCAGCCTTGGGTCTTATTAGTTTCAGGGAGAATTGCTCTGTTGTATTTGGTATAAATGCCAGAGGTCAGTATTTGCCCTCTAATAGAAAGAACAGACTATAACCCTTGACCCCCACATGGTAGCCAAAGGGAATAATGATCACACACACACACACACACACACACACACACACACACACACAGATATAGCACTTGGGTGCATTAATACACATTTTCTCATTTGCTCTTTACAATGGGCCTGTGAATGAAGAAACACAGATAGATACTACTTATCCCCACTTTAGAGATAAGCAAACTGAAGCTTCCAGAGGTTAATATAGTAAGTGGATAGGAAGTAAAACCAACACAAAAACCTTTTAAAGTCCCCAACCTCTATACTTCTCACTCACTCACATTCTCAAAATAGTAAGAACATCCAAGCAGCACAGACACAGTAAATAAGAACAATAAAATTTCAGACCAAATAGGCTCTTTTCTCCAAGACAGTAAGATTCCTGTATCGTTTTAATTTTACAATGAGTAAACCAGTTGATTATGTCAACTATCAAAGCCTTTGGCTCCCAGAGCCAAGATATTTCTTAAGGACTCAAAGCAAACATATCTGTCTTTTTCATCTTAAAATATTGCCACTACTCACACTCTCTCCCCAGCTAAGCATGTACAGATGCCCTCTTCACATAGCTGACTACTTCTAGGGGCACCTCAGCAAACAGCAAACCATGTCTGAAATGAACAGGCCAGGAAACTGTGTCTGAAATGAACAGACCAGGAAACTGTGGCCAAAATGTGGCCTTGCTCAGGATCCTAGGGTGTTTCCGTGGCAGAGACTTCTGGTCTACCACACACTTCCTCCCACCGTGATGGTTGTGCCAATGGGAGCCTCTGGAAGAGGCTATGGGAGGTGGACTTGACTTTTCCAAAGGTCTCAGAATCCCTTACACAAATAATAAATTATGCAGTGATACACGATCACGTATGAGCATGCTTAGAAACAAAACTCAGAAAAGATGATCAGGAGGAGTAGGGGAAAACTGTAGAGATTTACTGGTACCCAGGGAAGTTCTTAGGGATAAATTTGGGAGCACAAGGAGGAAATGGAAATTGGGTAATTGCCAAGGCAGGAAAGTACCTACAACTAGGGTGTGACAGATAAAGACAGAACCATCCAGGCAGCCTGCCCTGGTTAAAAGACAAGGATTGCATGCTTACTTGCTAGAGAAGAACTGACATATTTCAAGCAGGGGTGCCTGGGTCAAGCCTGCATTTTAGACAGATCCCCCAGGATTGTTTTAAGATAAACCTTCAGTGTTGCAGGTAAGGCTGGAGACACAGGGAAGCAATACCAACTTTCCCTTTAAGAGACGGCAGCGAAGGGAGGTCAAATTTAAGCTAAGTGAAATATCGGGGGGTGAGGAAGAAAAGGGAGGTGGGGAGTTCCCAGATTTCGGGCTTAGGTATAATGTGGGTTGTGATCCGATAAACCAATGACAGAGAATGGAAGAAATCGCCCAAGTGTGAGGGGCTGAGGGTTAGCTGGTGGAAAGTGTGTGGGAATAAAGAATAACCTCAAACACGTTGCTTTGAAACATGCATTAGACAGCTGTGTGGTGCTGTCCAGTCGACGATATTTCAATGTACAGGTCAGAGCTGGATGTACAAATTTGGAAGCCATCAGCCATTTGTGGATATTGGAGCCACTGTTGTGAATGAGACTGCTCCAAGAAGGAACACAGAGAAGGCAAATCTGAGAAACTCCAACACAGCACCAGGATTGTTGTATAAGGACTCTTGTTACAATATATCCCTATATGGTAGACCTTGAGGTTCTCGGGGAGTAGAGGTTGACAAGGAGAAGAGACCAGCTTGGTGGAAATTCCTTTCTTGGCATGGGCTTCAGTTTCATCAAGTGCATCACTGTGGAGTTGGACTTGACATTCCTTAAAAGATTCTCTTCTAGGTTTAACATGCTATCATTCCAAATCTCTTCCAGTATTTGTAAATCCCATAACCAGGAATTTTACTTTGGAGGAAGCTCTTGGCTTTAGAAAAAGGAGGAGAATTTGCGTGAATGAAATGTAAATCCTTTATCGAGTATACATGTCATGTAATTGCAAACCTCAACTTTCCGATAATGAGGGAAGGACATAAGGAGTTTAAAGGCATCTCCTCGAATGACTAAACCACTTACACAGAAACATATGTCATGATTTCCACCATAAGTTATGCCATAGATGAGTCAAACTGGGAGAGCTAAATTTAGGACTTTTAAGGGCCCCTCCCCTCTCAATGTCAGAAGTTTCCATCTGGCACAGGGAAGAGGAAAATGCTGACACAGGCAGTATTTGATTTCTCCAGGATATCCAACACATCTGGATAAAAATAGCTGCAAGGAACACCCACCAGCAAGACTGGAGTACAAAAGGTGGTGGGGTCCCTGGGTCATAAGAGATAACACAGTGACACACACACAAGAAGACAGACAAACGACAGGGCTTTGTGAGGATATAATGCCTGGAATCTGGGTGCCTGTGGTTTGGGGACTCTCACCACTGGGGCCATTAGAAGAGGACCAAGCTGAAGAGGTGAGTGATGCAGAGTAAGACTTGATGGAGCACAGGGAACAAAGGGAAAGCAAATCATAGACCAGGATACAAGGATAGATGGTGTAACTAGAGAGGCCAAACCAGCAGCAGAACTAGGCTAAGAGGTGAGGTGGAGAGTCAAGGACAGAGCAAGCGGAGACAGAACAAGTTTCCTACAGGTCAAGGATGAATTTCACTGAGTTCTCACCATGGAGTTGCATCTACGCATGAATTACCATCAACCACCAGGGTAGACTTGTCTTTGAAGCAGCCTTGTGCATGCACCTGTGAACCCGCGTTGCTGTGAGATGTTCCTCTCTGCCGGTCTTGTCTCTGCCACCCAACGCTCTTAGCCTCTCCAGTAGCTGTGCTTTTCCTTTACATCTTGAAATAAACCACGTGGCAGGCTAAACATCATAGGTTAATGCCACCACAGTAGGGTGGTAGATTATGGTTTCTTAGTTTCTTCTGTCCTCAAGGGCAATTATTAGTTTAAGTAAGAGGCAGTGCCCTGGTTTCACTGCGTTATTACAGGGCTTGTGCAAGTCAAGTGTACTTGTGGTGTGCAAAGTTGTTTATTGACACTCAACACAGACCCTTTTGGTTTGGGGATGGTGGCTCTAGAAGAATGAATAATGATGCTGATTGTACTTCCACACCCAAGCCATGACACGTTGACTCTAGTGCTAGCCAAGCAGCTGTGAAGAACTCAACACTAAACTGTGGCCACGGGGGAAGATAAATGCCACCTTTGGCTTCTAAGAACCAGAGTGTTGATGGCACAGGAGCTAGGGGACAGCTACACAACAGAGTCAATGACATACCTACTCCATGTGACAGCATGCTACTGTCGTTCGTAAACAGAAGGTCAGAGAAAGAAAAATGGCAGTATAAAAGCACAAGATACCACTTTTTGCTTATCAGTTTGGCAAAGATTGAGGAGGAGTGCTAAAGCCACTGGCAAGTTGGCAAGAATATACAGGAACAAATGTTTTTGAACACTGTCAGAGCCAAAGTTTGTGGGGGACAATTGAGCAATACGTGTCAAAATTCTTAATAGTCATACTTTTTAACCAAATCATACCTAACTCTGATATTTACCCTCAGTGTTGATAGGACAAGGGCACAAATATGTGAGTTCAAGGATGCTCATCACAGCGTTTTATAAAATAGTGACAATCTGAAGCAAATTCAGTGGAATCTGGTTGAGGAAATTATGGTGTAATTCATGACAAATGCTACGCAGTCACCAAAAAATGATGATGTATTCTACCTTTATTGACGTAAAAGATGTATGATACCGAGTTAAGTGACAGTAGCTTACAACATCGTATGTATAGTATAGATATTTATATTTATAAAAAGGGGGTTATATTTCCATATCTGTATATATTTACAGGTATAGAAATGGTAATAGAAAGATTTTCACCAAAACATTACAGTGGTTTTCTCTGTGGGGTGGCATCATGAGAGAACTATATTTTCTGATTTATAATTTTTCAATATTTTCTGAGTTTTTAAATAATGAGCATGTGTTAGTTTCATCATCAGAAAAAAAATAAGGCTGTAAAAAACAGTAAAATCATAGCAGCCAATGTTTCAGTTACTACAGGAGCCTAAGGAAATTAAAGAAATTGAAGAGAACTTTCAGAAGAGATGACCATTATTCTTAATAGCTCTGAAGTAATCTTCTAATTAGGACAGATTCAATTTATGTATGTATCATTCTCGCTCTCAGACTCAGTGGGTTATAGCCTACATCCCAGTTGAAACAAAATGTTTTCAGCCCAAAACAGATAAGGTCATAAACCCATCAAAAGTGATGACTTTCAAAAAACTCCAGGAATTCAAAAAAGTAAGACAAAGAAAAATGTACAAAATCTATTTAGCTTTTAGGAAAAAATGAGACCAAATGACTACAAAAATACCAGCTCCAAAAATACCAAAAATGCTTCAACAGGAGAAAATAGAGAGCAAAAGACTGGCATATGGATATCAAAATTCCAGTGTCAAGGAGGTTTTGAAAACTGGTCATGTGTCACCAATTATATATATCCAAGATCAATGTGACAGACACTCATTTCCAAGAGCACTGGCAAGTTTTTTAGGATTCTAAAAATCTCTTTTCAGTGACTGACTGATCATATAGCAATAATGTGAGATTTTAAAATTCATTTCATCATTGGTGACCAAATTCTAACATAAGAGAAAGGGAGAGAGAGAGAAAGAGAGAGCTGTTGTTACAGACCCATTGTGTTGACTCATATTTAAGATGTGCTTTGTACCTAATTATCTTTTCTTCTCACCTCCAGGAAAAGCACAAAGAGGAGATTTCAACGATGGCCAAGTTGACAGAATCCATGAGTAAGTAACTTGAAATATATTCTTCATTTCTGGTTTTGAATGGAAAACGACAAAATCTTGCAAAAAACACATCCCCTTGTGATTACCTGATTTGTCTTTCACTCTTGTGATAGCCAAGGTCTATTTAACACAGATCATATTGTGCTAATGTTACATTTTGTGTTTTTCAAAATTCATCGCTCATGGTGTCCAATTCTGTGCTGAAATTTTCCCCCAACATTATGGAGCTAAAGAGTCAAAATGAATTTTATTTGTAGCACTGCGTTGGGTATTGGGACCCACAATAATTTTAAACTGATTTTTAAGAGGTTTAGACAAAGTCTAAAGCTGAAGTTTTATGCACAGATATTCCATAGGCTGGATAATCTAAAGAGAGGAAAGAATGGCTTCTTGTTGTCAGACTTGTTAGGTGCTGTTCTGGAATTTCAGAGAGAACCGTTAAAAGATGGAGAACTTGAGATGTAAGCAGCTTGCAGTGATTTAGGTTTCGAGTCTGTCGGTGGTATAATGCTCTAAGCTCTTAAGCCAAGTAAACAGGATACACAAAGCGTTTTGAAGAGAAAAGAAAAATTAATTATAATAAATCCTCCTGCAAACTGAGAAGTGCAATTTCCTGTGTTGACGTTTAACTATTAAAGACCATGTGGATATGAAATAAATAGACAATGCAGACTTTTTTCCTTTGCAAAGGTACATTTTCCTAGTGATGGATTTCACATCTAAGGTGACAAGGGAAGCTTGTAAACACTTCTCCAGTATCATTAGGGCCATAAACACCTACTTAAAATTGGCCTGAAAAATTAGCCATGGATCTTGCACAAATTTAACTGGCCCCTGTCTTCTCCTTCTACTATTCCTCAAATCCTGAGACTGTTAAATACAAGTGTTCTCCTGCAGCACAGTCAATGAGCCCTTATCGCCAAAGGTACCCCCCCTTCCAAGAAAAGGTAATGTTACAAGGTTCTGTACATTGCATTGCTTTAATTCCTGACCCAAAACCTCTGCCTAATTTCATATGTCTTGAACACATGCTAATTTCACGATGGAAATGGCAGCTCACAGGGACTAAGGGAAGGACAAGGTGCTCCCACGTCTCTCTTCTGCTCTCCTTTCTGGGTCACTCCCTGACCTCACTCCGTTCCACCTTTCTCTCTACCTCTAGCTTTGCAGATGGAAAAACGTTCCAAGGATTTGCCACTTGGTTTGAAGAGCACCAAACTGGTTCTCTGTCAGGGAAAGGCCCTTGAGTCATAGAAAGTGTTCTTCTCAGACCTGGAATGAAATAGTGAGGGTACCAGAACCACTATGAAACTGACATGCCTATGCTGTCAAAATATGGAGCGAGATTGGGACACATCAAGTAATTCACAATCCACAGCACTTTCGCAGACTTAGTCCTAATCTCTAAGTCCGAAGTCGCCAACACAAAAGACTCACAGATTCTCTGAATGCTAGAAAGATCAACGGCTTGGAATCTAGCATCCTTTTCCATGAGTGGAGTCTGGGGTGTATGGTGCATTAAATCAAATAGTGTCTTGTGTGAGTTGTGATGCTAACAGGTTTTACCATGAGTCTCCTGTTAGAATTTGATCTCTAGTTCAGTGAATATTTTTTTAACTCACCTAACTGAATTATAAACCATTTAGGGCACTATAAGAGATCTACTGGTCAATATTTCTGATAAAGGTATTTTAATTTTTCTATATCTATTGGATCCAGATGCATTTAAATAAGAGCCCCTCCCTGGACCCTCCCTGATGTGTTGGTTTTCAGTTTCATGTTTGCCTCTGCAATGGTTCTAAGGATTTTGACCTATGCATCCACTGGCTTAAGAGAATTCTGCCAAAATTGAATTCCAAACCCTTTGGTAGATGAAAGGGCATGGCCATTCTTCTAACTTGCTCTGTCTTAAAAAAAAAAATAGAAGAAGAAGAAAAGAAAAGATCACATAGATAAGCTCAATGCACAAAGGAAATTTAAAGTTTGAAAACGGACCTTGGAATCATACCCAACATTCCAGTCCAGTGATCCTGACAAAGATAAAAAAAAATTATAAAATATATGACATACTCCTACTTTTCAAGGTGCTCACTATGAAAGTTAATCACATGGTCAACACTAACAAATAGTTCATCAAAATTAAATTCCTGAATAACATTATATACAACTATACATTTATTCTACATAGGAAACCTGCAAGGAAATAAATACCTAATTATCGAAGGAGAGCCTATCAGTGGGCTAAGCAAAGAATTAACATTCTTTTAAGAACTGCACAATAAATGTGCTGGGAACATCAAATCCATGGCCACCAGAGAAAACGGACAAAAACAGAACCACCAATGCCTAGGACACAGTGCACTGAATGAGTTTTCAGAGCCAGTAAACACTCTGCTTGTTAAACTGCCAAACAAAAACCATCTGGTTACTAGAATATCTCTCTGTCTAGCTAGACTAGAGAGCAATTCATCTCCAATCACCATAGGGGTCCAAATGCTTTTGATGGCTATGCAAGTACCATCATGCGGATGGGGTATCTTCTTCATCTTCTAGAGCAGGGTGAGGAGTATTTCTTTCTATCACGTGCCATTAATCAACCACGTCAGAAACAATAGCATTCATCATTTTTTTAAAGGGCAAGCAAGGGACGCAAAAGTATTAACAGGTTTTCAAATGTTTAAGGAAAAACAACTTTATTTAATAAATACATGATAAGACTTCAAAATATATTTGTCACATTGCTGAAGTGAGGAGGGTCATGATAAGGAAGAAAAAACAGAGAAAGGAAGAAAAAAAGATGAAATATAAGAAAATGCACATGAGAAAAATACAGGGGGAAACATATGTATAAAAAAGACCCGAGGACATCCCTGGTGGTCCAGTGGTTAAGACTCCGAGCTTCCAATGCAGGGGGCATGGGTTTGATCCCTGTTTGGGGAACTAAAATCCCATATACCGTGAGACATGGCCAGGAAATAAAAATAAATAAATAAATAAATAATAAATAAATAAACATTTTAAAGCTCCAGAGAAGGCGCTATTAAGGAGGAGAGAGACAAAATCATGGGCAAAGAGAAGATGAGAAGGCAAAGAGAAAGGAGGCAAGGACAGATATTGACCAGGAGGTTCAGGGGATCTAAAATTCATAAACTACACACTTGCATTCATTGGCTGTGGTCATTGAACGTTTCAAAGCCTATTGTTTTTTTACCGTTGCCCTTTGACATTTTAATCTCTGTTAGCATCTTAGAAAAGGATATTCTCATACTTCATCAGAAACCCGGTTCCAAATGAGACGGCGGAAAACCCCACACTAGAGGAAGTTACTCTGAACTTGCCGGTCAGTAGCCAGGATTTTACTACCCACGCACTAACGGAAACCAAGCTGAAAGCCTGACCCAAGTGGAGACTCCCAACCTTGTCCATAAGTAGGCACACAGAGACCCAAACAAGGAAACCAAATCCCACACTGTGCTGTCCTTAGAGGTGACGTTGAGGCTGTCGGGCTCTGTCCTGGCCACTCGAATCTAAGTCAGATGGTGACAAATTGCAGATGTTGAGAAGCACGCAAATAGCCTGGGGCTCCGGGATCGTGATCTGTACAGAGTACCTTTGTAGGTTGTTCTTACATAGATTTCTGCAAGTAATTCTCTTCATGGTTGTCACCTGCTGACGTATCCCCACACACCTGGGAACCTGTCAGACAACACAGGGGTCCATTAATAGTGTGGATTACGATCAAATGTCTGTCTTAGTGATGAAGTTGCAAGGGCAGGACAGGTGGGGATGCTTGGCCCCCATGCCTTCTGCAAGTTTCAGAGCCCCTTCCCGAGCCCCACCCCCAGTGCTCCGCAAGCATTCTTGGAGTCCCACTTCTGCCTCTTTCTCCACATCAGTCACAGGTATGCAGTGCATCCCTGCAGCAGGAGACAGTGCGCAGGGCCAGCCGTGGCTCACTCTGAATCATGACGGGAAGAGTTGACTTCTGTTGCTTTCTGTCACCATCCGCCAGCCTCTCTCGGGCATGTGAGCCCCAGAGGAGCCCTTCTGGTCCTCCCCAAGGATCATTCTACCCAGGTTGTCCCCTCAGTTAACCCTGTGGTTATCACAACCGTAACACATCTGCACAGGAAACAGTTACTCATCATCCTCCTCAAATAAAGAGCAGAGTGGCCACTGTAACCTGAGTAGCTTCAGGGTGGTCCTTTCCTGGCCAGGACAGAAGTGAGGGGTCCCTGGTTCATCCCACCGCCCGGGGCCACAGGCCTGTTTCGTGAGGCACTTAGAGGTCTTGGCGGTCTGCATTAATGTAGAGGGAATTCCTCCTCCTACGATTAAAGTAATTGTTCAAATTTAACCCAGACTTGAAATGTTCTAGTGTCAAATGAAATGAAGAGTGAGAACCAATTACAATCATCTCATATTAAATTAGCTTCATTAAAGCACAGTGGTTTTTTAATCATTTATCCTCTCCTCACGGAGCTGCTATCATCACTCCAGCATTGTGTTAAGTCCTGGAAGGATAAGGAAATGGGGTCCTGGCCCACACCATGTGCAGCGTTTGGGGGTGAAGGGGGTGGGAGACTACAGCACAGAGAATCAGGGTCTTGCAGAAGCCACCTGGTAAGCACTGTAGCTGAAGGTGCATGCTTGCATGCGTGGGCATCATAAAGGCACCCAAAGGTTACACAGGTTTCACCAGGCAGCCAGTGAGAACATGAGTGCCCTGACCGAGGACCCAGGACCCAGCGTGGGGAAGCGAGGGCAGCCGGGGGAGACAGCAGATGGCTGGGCACATAGGCAAGAGTCAGGTCATAAAAGGACTAGTCTGCAGCTTCTGTTTTATCCTGTGGGTGATGGGGAGGCACTTAAGACCCACAGAAAAGCTAAGACAGGAAAGGTGAGGCAGGGGGCTGAGGCCAAAGAGCCAGGATGGGCCCAGGGGAAACCAGAATAATCCACAAGGGCAGGAATGGCCACCACCACTGCTCCAGAACCATCCCCCTAAGAAGAGGAAGCTCAACTTGGAACCACCAAGGCCAGGAGCCAGGAAAGCAGGCATCAGGATTCTCCACAGGAGCACATTTGTCCCAAAGCATTAGGGTTCCTGACAGTGGGAGAATAGAGACACCGTTCCCTTTGGCATTAAACCCATGGGGCCTGTCCCCCTTGCTGGGTATTGAAACTCCTTATCCCCATGCGGAAATGCCCACCTACCCTCTCAAACACACCATTGCCAGTGCCCTGCCCTACGCCCTCTTGGGTGAAAGGAAGATGTCACGGGTCCAGGCAGATGTGGGTACCCAGACTTTGGCTTCTGTTCATGGCTGGCAAGAGACCCCATAGCTGGATTGGGAGTATAGGGCGATGGAGGATATTTAGGACAGGGCAGAGCTATTCTTTGCATGAGGTCATTAGGGCGCGAAATGGCCCTCTATCCTCAGGGACTAAGGCTACATCAGGCCCACCAGATGGTGCTTTTTAAAATGTATCTTCTCCCTCCTGATAAAACTCAGACACTTTAAATATGGGAATCTGTCTCTCAGGCTCACCCTCACACAGGTAGTCACAGCATCATCTCAAAAGTCACACGACTTGATTTTTAAAGGTTATACTCCATTTATAGTTATTATAAAATACCTGCTCTATTCCCCATAACCTTTAAAAATTGTGAATCACTGTATTGTTCACCTATAATTTATATAATATTATACATCAACTCTGCTTCAATTAAAAAATAAAAAAAAAGACAACAGAATACTAAATTCAAGTTCTGAGGGAAATGATTTTCCACCCGAAAATTCATACCCAGCTGATAGGTAAGTGGGAGGAAAGAATACAGGCATATTACAATCAGAAAGCATCCTTTAAAAAAAAGGATCCCATGCATCCTTTAAAAAACAATAAAACTTCAAGAAAGAGAAAAGAATACAAGAAAGACGACACCATGGGTTATAAGAGCAGTGAAATTTTTAGAAAATAAAGGTGTAAATCTAGTTCATTAAATTCATGCTAATCGCTAGGAAAACTAAAACCAGATGCTGTTGACAGCATTTCCTCTGATGATTGGAAGTGGGTAGGAAGACCTTTTACTCTGTATTTTATACTCTTCTTTATTATCTGCATTTATTTTTGTTTTGGATACAATTACTCGTAATAAAAGATTTAATAAAACTTCAAAAAGGCACCCCCTAAGAGAAAAGAGTAACACGACTTAAAGACAAACCCATTGCTCTCGAGCACTCGTTCTTGCCCTTACACAGTTTAAATCGTCACTTTGTTACTTGTGATTATTATCTAAATGAACTCCTCTGTGACAGCCGCACAGGAAAGCATCACTCCCTCTCGTTCCTGGAAAAGGGAGGTTTCAGGTCTTCTTAAACCCCTCCCCACATGCCCCATCACTGTCAGCTCTCCCTGGCAGTGTACCCTTGACCCTCCTTGCTGTCTCAACCTTCTCTCTCCTGTCAAGTCTCCCTTCTCATGTGCCTTCCTCCTCAACAGAGGGCACCTGTTGCTCTGGCCACCCAGCATCTCCTCCAGACTCTCCTTTGGTAGTTTCCCACCTCCCTTCCTTTTGCATCTCCCAGCCTGAGACCGTGTCCCTCTCCATCCTGCAGGCGAGTTGATGCAGATGGGCCACGGGGCTGGGTGCCAGCACAGGTGCGGACAAGCAGCCCCTCCCCTTCCCAGCAGCTCTGCCATGTGCTTCTGGGAATAGGTTCTCCAGGCTGAGTCTCTCACTCTCCTGTGACTCTGGGAGCCTCGTCTTATCCCTTATCCATCCTGGCTGCCCACACTCGCCAGAATGGCTCTGCCACCTCAACTAGCAACTCTGACCAGAGCATCCTCCTTTCTGTATCTTCTTTCCTGGGTTACCTGCAGGATACGGGGAGGGGGGCACAAGAGTGGATGCCCAGAGAAGCCAGCGTGGAGGGGCAGCAGAACGCAGATGGATGCAGAAGATTTTATGGTATGATACGTTGGGTCCCTTCACAATATATCATTTCAGTCCCACCATTAGGCAGAAATGCTTCCTTTGATCCAAAGCAGAAGAGAGAGATCCAGCAGCCTCTTCCCTGCTTGTGCTCCTCTAAAAAGCTGTTATTTTTTTACTAAGAGGCATGTGCTTTCCTTACTGGAATATATCTTTTAAATTCAAGGATAATCACTTTCTGCTTGAGATTACGGGCCTGTTCAGTTGGAATCAGAGATTCTAGCTTGAGTTCAGAGGACCTGAAATGGATCGTAGTCTTCATGCCGCTTAATGGCCCCAGACACCATCTCCATGGGGATGGGCTTCATGCCCTGCCTGGTCCCCCCTTTTCCTCCCTCCCATGTCCCTCAGTGTGAGGACTTCCTTGCTCCTTTGGTTTCCATCTGCTGCCTCCCTTCTGAGGCTCCCCCGACAACAGCCTTCTTCAAATAAGAATGACGCTTCCTTCCTTGCCATCTCCAGAACGCGCATGTAATTTAAAGGATGTGACTGGTAGAAACACACAGCGGTGTTCAAAGCAGCAAACTAAGTGAGTAAATTTCAGCTTAGGGTGCCTTACATTTGTACAGATTATTACTGTGCTTCGTGAAAATGGAAATGGAGAAAATCTGTTTTCTCAAGTTCATTTTCCTTCCTTTAAGATTTTTGGAGATCACTTTCACCCTCACCTTCTGATGAATGTTTGTGACTTGGTTGGTGAGAAACTCATCTCTGACACCGACAACTTCTCTTGGGCCCTAGGAAGATCTAGACTGCGTTTCTTGCCTTGGGCACCATTGACATTCAGATCTGGATAATTCTTCATTGTGAAGCTGTGTGTGTTGAAGGATGTTTAACGGCACCCTTGACTTCAACTCACTAGATGCCAGTAGCACCTTCCCCCACTTGTCACAATCCATGTCTTCAGACATGACTGAATTTGTTCTGCAGGGCAGGTCACTCCCCATTGAGAGACTGGGAATCACTGCTCTAGATAAACCAGGAAGAACCAGTCCTTTCTTCTTATGCAGCAATAGTGAGACTTTCTAGTCAATTGCAGATCCTCCCGAGGTTTCGGTCTCCAGTATCACTCCCTGCTACAGCCTCTACTTGAGTAATGCAGAGATGGAAACCTGAGCCACTCTCGGTGACCACCGAGAGAATCCATCTCTCTCGGCCACCTGGCTTTGGGGACCATCAAGTCAAGGGTATTTCTATTTTATTGATGCAGCCATTGGATGAAGCTTAGAAGGATAAAGGGATTTTCCCAGCATGATAATGTCCAAGAGGAGAGTTGGAAACACCACAGCTCCTGGGATTAACAGAAATAGGGGAGGTGGAAGGTGCTTGGGGAGAGAAGTTGGAGACCTCCTTTCTCCCAGAAGCTGGGAGGGGTATCATTCTTTCCAAAACAGCAATTTGCAGGACCTGCCCATTAGCTCTGGCAATAACAATTTTTCTCTCTCACTTTGCCTTTCCGAGCCGTTGATGGTGGGAAGCCCGGCTCGGGGGCAGCTGCATCCACTCGGCCCTTCTTCACTGGTTTCCATGTGCCCTGATCTCAGAAGGCACCAGTGCCGTTGGCATTTCACTGGAGTGTCTCCCTCTCTCATTGGGGATCGCAAGGACTCTGGTCCTCCTTCAGTTTCCACTCTTTTTACAGAAGGTCGTGGCACACAAAGCAGATGTTCAAAGCACGAGTCACCACACCACCAGCCCAGGTTGGCAACGTGGAGACAGTCGCCCTAGCCAGGCTGCCACCACCGTCCACTGGGGCCACGAGCAACCAAAAGTCTCTGTCTCCATCACCACCCCCCCACCATCCACACACATCTCAGCAGCAGGCCGTGCTCCCCAGGCCCTCTTTGCCAAGCCCACGGGAGTGCGTAGGTGACACCCCAGGGCTGTGGAGGAGCTGTAATGCCCCCTCGGGACCCAAGTGCCGAGTCCCCCCAATTGGGGGTCCAGCTCCCCCCTTGCCTTTGCTCCAGCCCAAAGGAAAAGAATAAACAAATGCTTTTTTTTTTTTTTCGCGGTACGTGGGACTCTCACTGTTGTGGCCTCTCCTGTTGCGGAGCACAGGCTCCAGACACACAGGCTCAGCGGCCATGGCTCACGGACCCAGCCGCTCCACGGCATGTGGGATCTTCCCGGACCGGGACATGAACCCGTGTCCCCTGCATCGGCAGGAGGACTCTCAACCACTGCACCACCAGGGAAGCCCGAACAAATGCATTTTTAAACTCCCTCACCTCCCACTTCCTCCACTCCCCTTCCCTGTCCCCCACCTAATGCTGCCCCGGCTCTCTGTCCTTCCCCTCACCCCTCCCACACACTGCCACCTGCTCCCAGGGCCCGCTCCACCCTCCCTCCACCTGCCACCATCTCTCGATCCCTCCCCTCCTTCCTCCCACTGCTCCCCATTCCTTCCCCTCCTCACATCAACCGCCAAACCCCCTTCTCCACGTTTCTGCCATCAACAAGTTTCATCAGGGCAAAGAGTGGGAACTCAGCATCTCAGGCGTCCCTCTGTGCCCTCAGGTTGCAGAGAGAAGGATCCCCTGCACAGAGGTGTGGCCATGAGGAAGGCCAGAGGGCAGGGGAGCCAATGGCCTACAGGGCGAGCAAGTGTGGCCAACCCAGAGCTGGAGGATGTGAGCAGGTGTGTGTACAGGAAGCGCTTAGCTTAATATAAGGCATTTGAGATGTGAGCCTCAGATCATAGGAGGGAACAGCAGGAACACTGAACTCTAAAGCCCAGGCTCCCAAGAGGACAGCACAGGCAGGGGAGAGACGCTGCCCAGACCTGAGGGCAGACCTGGACTCCTGAACATCTGGGTGGAGGAATTTGCTTTTTTACCTGTGCCGCCCTCTTGGCCTCATTGATACTCCCCAGCAAAAGGGAATGAGGCCCTTCAGAGACTTTGTCATCACTCATCTGTCACCCGCTTGTCCCCTGGTGCTAGGCTGCTGCCCCCTCCCCCTTCCCCACCCTACTCTTCCTCCTGGGGACAAGTGTGTGAGCTGGGACAGCCCCTGGGCTCCCCGCGGCTCCCTCTGCCTCTCCCCTGGAGAGGGGAGGCCTGCCGGGGAAGCACCTGGCTCCTGGCGCTGGGGAAGACAGGCTGACAGCGGATGTCACCTGGTGGGAGGGAGTCACTTCCCAGATTTCACCAAGTCTCGGCTTCACGGAGAGGAAAGAGCTGGTGGGGGGGTGTTCGGCAGTAACAACATCACTGCCTACATTTCTCGTGCACTTTTCTGCTTTGATTTAATCTCTCACAAGACATTACAATTTCAGGCTCAAAGGCGTTAAAAGGAAGGGAGGTGGGAGGCGGAGGGGGGTGTGTCTTGATGTTTAAATATTGACTCAGAGAATCGCTCTGCAGCCCAGAACTGCATTCATAAAGGTTTCTACACAGTTAGCAAGACATCTCTGGCATGCAGTCGTCCTTCTAGGGAGAGCATCTTCAGTCAGCATGGTCTTCCCAGGGTCTGACTGCCACGCAGCCACCTCCTAGCTGTGAGCCCACCCATGAATTACTTAACCCTTCTTCTCCGAGTTCCTGCAATGGAGCATAACAGCCACCTGGCATTGTTTTGATAATGTGTATAAAGGTAATAGAGATGTATATATAAGCTAATATATATACTTATCCATATAAGCTTGTATAAATAATTGCATTTGAATATGTATATACATGCATAAGCTAACAGATATGATTGAAAGCTAATAAACATATATATTCATATAATCACATAATATATAATGCGTGCAAAGCATTGAGCATAGCAATTGTCCCCTATCAGGTCCAAGGGCTGTGGCCTGGCCGTATGATCTTATGAGTTGGCATTAGGTACTAAAAAATTCTTGTTGACTGATTTCAGCTCCCTTAGGGATTTTAATATGTGGTGGTTTTTTACCTGTTGTACCTTTGTTCTGACAAGTAATATTTCACCTTATACTTGGACTTTCATCCTTGCCAAAGAGTCTCATTGTGGGTTTCATTGCTAAATACTGTAATCCTTTCAGCTCGGTATACAGACACTTTCCTCCCAATATCCTATGCTCTCTCCTGCCACAGATGTGATATTGATGATGTTTGCTCCCCAGATTCACACACAGTCCAGTTCACAGAATTAAGAGAGATAAACCTGGCTTTGGATTTCCTGAAGTCAAAGCCAAACCAAACATCACTCCCTGCTGGGTTGCTAGGGTTGCTTTCTTAGTAGATATTTCATTCAGATTATGGCTCTGGCTCTCACCTAGGAGTAAACGTGCATCTAAATCAAAGAAAGGTGCCCCATGGTGATCGTGTTCTGACTTCTAAATAATACCCTTCCCCAAATTACTATCTCCTCCACGTTGCTGGGTCCCTAACCTGCAGGCACACGGCTTTGCAGTCCTTTTTTCCAGCACACATTTTCAAAAAGGATGCTCTCATAGGAAAATGGATAGGAAGAAAAAAGTCTGGATTTTTTTTAAGCCAGAATGTTCTCATTCTCGTGTAAGATGCACATTTTTCCCCCACGGCTTTAATGAAAAGGAAGGTGTCAGATGCGTGTCTCAGAGCCTCCCATGGAAAAGGTTTTCTCTCCATTTTCTCCTGCCAGACTTGTTCATGTTGCTCCACGACCATCAAGGAAGGAAGGAATAAGACTTTGAATAAGCCAAGCATTGTATTCCTCAAAATGCAGGATTCTTCCTTGCGTACAATTTTTTAATCTAATTTTTTTTAATAAATCAAGGGTGAGTCCATCACAAATAATTAACCAAGTAATCAATAAGTACTTACCAGCAGGCATGGAGAGTGTGGGGGAGGGGTGATAAATTATAAAACAAGAGTCAGAACCCTAAGGCTGACATTAAAAATTTAACACAACTTCGGACAACAAACTAACTCTTGTCCTGTTTTAAGGAAGTAGATGATAAAATTCCAAGTAAGTGAGGACCTACAGAGCTCACCTTTTTTTTTTTAACCAAGACATAAAATCAAATGAAGTTCAACTCACAACAACCCATTTCCTAGAGAAAAGTCAAGATTACGCTGTAGTTCACCTCCCCATCTTTCCATATTGGAAAGACCACAAGGTCATTATAGGGATAACCTTGAATCTGCTGGTTGTAAAACTAAAAAGTAAAGATTTGGACATTTCTGTACTTAATTATTATTGACCCTGGGGTATCTCAACACTAAAGGTGAGATTTAAAAAGGGAGAGACTCCTTCTTGGAAGAACCAGGAAGAATTTGAGAACGCTGGGCCTTCGAGAATGGACAGGGCTTTACCGAGGAGGTGAAGGGGTGACAGTGCTTCTGATTAGGGGGTGGCAGGGAGCTTGGGGGTCAAGATGAGGTGGGTGGTCATTATCTTAGGAGAAAGTGGAGGCAGGAGAGCACAGGTATATTTGGAGAACAATGATCAGGACACATTGACTAAAGCTGGACATTTTAAGTAGGAAAATAGTAAGAGAGAAATCTAGGAATGGTAGATGGGGTCCTTAATGCTGGAGAAGAAGTTTCTAAGTTATCCTAAAGCCAAACATTTTCTGAGGTTTATTCCTAGGGCCATTAGTCCCATGACATCCTCAGACTAATTTTTGTGGTGTTGGTGATTCAACTCTTGTAAGGGGTACTTGCCTCTCCCCTTGAGATTCCCACTGCTTATTAGTGTAGTAATGGCTTTAAGATGCTCTGCAGGAAAGAAGTCTGCTTAACTTCTTTAATAGAGTGAAAAACTGGGCTCCACAAGAGAACCACATCCTGGAACCTGTAAATGTTACCTCATATGGAGATAAAAGGCGGAGAGATCTTTGCAAATGGAATCAAGTTAAGGAACTTGACTTGGGGAGATTATCCTGCATTATCCAGGTGGACCCTAAAAGCAATCACATATGTAGAGCAGAGGTGGCAAAGTGAAGACAGAGCAGAGAGATTTGAAGATTCTGGCCTTGAAGATTGGAAGGATGCAGCCACAAACCAAGGACTGCTAGCAGCCCCCAGAAAGTGGAAGAGGCAAGGAAGAGGGAGTGTGGTCCTGCCGACACCTTGTCTCAGACTGCTCACCTCCAGAATTGGGAGAGAACAAATTTCTGCAGTTGTGAGCCACCCAGGATTGGGTAGTCTGTAGTGGAGGGCCTAAGAAATGAACACAAGGGGGATGTTGGTCTAATGACAAGTTTCCTCAGAATTATATTTGTCTAAGAGTTATATGATTATAAAGGTGCTAAATGGGAGATTAAGAAAAGATCTGAGATCTAGAAGATCTAGGGGATTTACTAACTGGGAATTTTGAAATATTCTGATACTTACTGACCCTCTAAGTTGACCAGAACAAAAATATGTACTATTTTGTATAAAGGCCCCTTTTAGATGTCAGTTCCACTAAAGCAAATTGTGCTGTCATATAAGACACACTCTAAACGTTTGTTAGAAACGGCTTGGCTCTGTGGCTCCAAGAAAGAGCAGCTGTCTTTCACTGAACCTAAGATGGGTGGTGAGATTTAAATCCTTATAAAAGAGAAATGAAGTTATGTAGATTTAAAGTTCTTTAAGAAATCCCCTCTCACTGGTCCACAGGCACCACTTCCAGCGAAACCATGGACCCCAACACCCAAAGGAAAGAAGGCATCTTCTCATTTCAAGCATATTGTCAGCAAAATATTTTTCTCTGTGCTGAGAAGGAAAACACAATTAAGAAGATTGTCTGGACAGAAAATCCCCCACATAAAACAATAGCCAGACATCAGTTAGAGGCTATGCAGCACAGAGCTGTGCGGGTTTTCAGAAATGAGAGTTCCCAGGTTGTAGGAGCCCCGGAGCTGGTCCAGGGACGCTGGATGCTGAGTGGGGCTGAGGGGACAGAACTGGGCACCTGGGGACACCGCCTTCCCCACCCACAAGGAGTGGGGTCACTGCTGTATCTTGACACATTCTTTATTGTCAAATGGTGTCTGGGGGCTACTCCCCAACGCCCAGACCTTATGTAACGAGGGACTTGTCATCTTCCACGTGCATTCCGATGGTTCTTACAGCTATCTCTCGAAAGGGCAACTTCCGGGCAACTGGCTCATCCAGAACGGTAGCTGCAAGTTGCAGTTCAGTTCAGAAGGTCTCCTTTGAAACACTGTGAATGCAATGCTTTTTTAAAAAAAATAAATTTTATTTATTTATTTTTGGCTGTGTTAGGTCTTCATTGCTGTGTGCGAGCTTTCTCTAGTTGTGGTGAGCGGGGGCTACTCCTCGTTGCAGTGCACGGGCTCTAGGCCCACTGGCTTCAGTAGTTGTGGTACGAGGCCTTCTCACTGTGGCGGTTTTTCTTGTTGCGGAGCATGGGCTCTAGGCACGCCGGCTTCAGTAGTTGTGGCTCGTGGGCTCAGGAGTTGTGGCGCATGAGCCTAGTTGCTCCGCGGCACGTGGGATCTTCCCGGAACAGGGCTCGAACCGGTGTCCCCTGCATTGGCAGGCGGATTCTCAACCACTGAGCCACCAGGGAAGCCCTGCAATGCTTTTTTTAACAAAGCGGTGTGACAAGTTCCTGTGAGCTGATTCTCCTCCCCAGTTTGAATCCTCTCATTGACTCAGATACGAAATCACATCTCTGGCTGCTCCTGACTTCTGCTTGCCTAAAGAAATCTTTTTGATTTGATAATATAATTTGATAATTTGATAATATAATCCTAACGCAGTATGATTACAGCAAAGCTCTGTCATTCAACATTTCTTAGGTAGTTGCTGTGTGTCTGCTCTTTTGCTGGATAAGATGGAAGATACAGACTCTATCAATGGAGTAGAATTTTCTAGTTGATTAACCAGACCCAGTTGTCTGGAATCTTCCTATAGCCATATACAATACAATTAGGAAAAGTAAGAAAATGACAAGGAAAAAGAAAGTACTCTACATGTATCCCTTACACAGTAGACATAAATATTCGTTAAGTGAATGACTGAAAACAGAGATTTTTTTGGAAAAATAATTATCCTCTGAAGGGGAGTAATGGCTTTGAGTATGGGGTTTCCTTTTGGGGTGATGAAAATGTTCTGGAACTAGATAGAGGTGGTGGTTGCACAACATTGTGAATGTATTAAATGCCACTGCATTGTCCGCTTTCAAATGGTTAATTTTATGTTATGGGAATTTAACCTCAATTTAAAATAAATAAATACTTCCCATATTACATCCTGAGGTACTGGGAACAGACAGATTTAATCATGTCTTCACAAAACTTTGCTACAGTGATTGTAATGACTAAGAAGCAGAAAGGTCCATAGACCAATAAATCCTTGCATGGGAAAAGTTTTTACGCTGCCAAACTATTTGATAAGACAAAAGTACTTCCAGAAAGTTCTCTTTCGCCTGTCAATTTATGGCCATCTACATTAGAGTATTTATTTTTGAGTCTGGACTGCTTGAAGCCTTTCCCATAAATATGGAATCCTCAAAATGCAAATTTTATATCCCTGTGTTTCGTAGCCACCATAGTTCTTTCATAAGAGAAAAAACTCATTTTCTTGATGAGGACCCTGAAGCAACACTGCTGGTTAACCCATTGGCCCAAGGTGGGGTGGGAACTGGAGGGAGGGCAGAAGAAGTGAACCTGAAATAGAGGCCCCCAAATTTCTATGTTGAGGGAACAATTTTTTACATAAAAGTCAGGGTTGAGAGAGGTGGCATAAAAGAATAAAAATGACTAAAACTGCAACTTGGGAGATGGGTAGAACCCATGTGTCATGATATTTTGATGTATTTTGGCAGAAATCAAAAGAAATAACCAGATAAAAGATTAGGCGCTTGACAACAGTGCTAGAGGGAAAGTGACAAATCTGGCAATAATGTACACAAAACAGCATGTCCCTGACACTAGGCAAGTAAGAGCAGACATCAGGAGGGCTATGTCTTGCCAATTATTTATGTGCTGTGGTGTAGTAAGAATATATGTGGTCTTGTCCCTGAGTCCTGGAACAGGGCTTCAAAACCCCTTGGAGTTTCTTCAGTGAAAAGAGTGTGTTTGTTCTGCTAACAAGGTGACTCATCATGGGCCCCTAGTTCAACCCAGGACGGGGGCTGGTCACCAGAAATACCAAGCCCAACCTTGGTGCAGGGGAAGGGACTGGAGATTGAGTTCAATCATATGGCCCATGACTTCATGGATCGTGTCTATGTACTGAAACCCCCAATAAAAACTCTGGACATGAGGCTCCGTGGAGCTTCCCTGTTGGTGAATACATTGACATCCCGGGAGGGCAAAGTGCCCTGACTCCATGAGGAAAGAGCATGGGAGCTCTGCCTCTCTCCTAGATCCCCCCTATGTGTGTCCTTTATAACAAACTATAATTGCAAGTCTAGCACTCTCTTCAGTTCTATGAGACCTTTTAGTGGATTATCATATCTAAAGGCATAGTGGGAACCCCAGAATTTATAGCTAGAAGTGTGGTAAGACATATAGGTCAGAAGTGCAGATGGTCTGGGGACCCCTAAAATGCATCTAGCGTCTGAAGTAAGGACAGAGCTGTGGAGAACTGAGCCCTTAACTTGTGGGATCTCGCACCGTCGCCAAGTGGTTAGTGTCAGAATTGAATTGCAGTGCACCCAGTTAAGGTGGAAACAGACCATATATATATATGATTTCAATTTTTCCCTCACCAAACAATGAAATACATCCTTAAACAGGTAAAATTCGGACAGTTTAACTTTGGAAACCCAAACAGAAAAACCTCCTTCAAAACTTTATGCAATTTACTTTCGTTCAAAATTATGAATTCTGATATATTCCTAATGCTATCTTTGGCTCTCTTTTTCTCAAGCAGAAGAAATATTACTTCTATTTACATGAAATTAGAAAATTAGATGGGTTTTTAAATCTATTTTCCTCTCATCCTTTTTTCCAGATTTTTCTGGTGGGAAAATTGCTTAGAATTTAATTAATGGCTTCTTGGTGACCTGGCTTTCTCAACAGCCAAATATAAAAGATAAATGAATCAACTTATGGCAATCTGGGAAGGCATACCTGCATTCTTTTAGGAGCCTTTACGTACATCAGAACCAGTAGCATAAAGATACAAGAAAAAGCCGGTTTTAAGAAGACTGACAGATTTACTAAAAAGCATAACCACATAATTTTACCAGTAGTACATTATTTGAGAGGGAGTATAGTTTGAGACATTTTTTTCTTTTAAATATATTATTGCCTTTCAGAGCTCCAAACATTCTCAAACTCTCTTGTCATAATCACTCTAATAATAAGTAATGATGGATTTCAAATGCCAAGAGTTAACAAGTCTAAGAAGCAAAAAAAGAACAGCCTCAAGTTTTGAGATGGACATGACATTCTGATTTCAATTCTAAAATCAGACAACTTAGCATAATAGGCTTTTCAAATAATAAGATCTTACATTATTTTCCCTAGAACTTTCCAGGCAAAATGGTCAATCAAATTGAAGCATATTTGGAATATTTGACTGTTTGCTGCCCCCAAACATCCAGAATAACAACAGAAGAAATTATAAACAGAAAGTTAAACAATAACCACCTGAGGCAAATATCCCATTAGTCCAGTGTAGATGAGACCAAATAATATGGAAAACTATTCAAATATCCAGACAATTATAATCATACAAAAAGAGCTTTCATATTAATGAAGGGGTAAAATAATATACTTGTGGAAATTACCCACACACTTAATCTTTTCAGCTCATCAAATATATGTTTGATCCCATCTGTTAATATTTTAAAGCTCCTACCCAACCTTTGAAGGGTCGTATCCTACAGTTCATACCTCTTACCAGCAGGATTCACAACCATTTTGATCCTTGCCTGAAAGGCAAAAAGATTGAGTATATATTGTTTAGAGCCTTAATACACAATCTCTAATGGAGAAAAGGTAGAAGAGGGTGAGGGAAAGGTTAACAAAAAAAAAATCAGAATTATTCCTCTTGAAATCACCTCTGTTTCTCAGCAGATTAAAAATGTCAGTGTGACAAAAGAACAAGAGAAAACGCATTAGGACCACATAAGAGACCTAAAAGGTAACCGGGCTGGGGGAGGGGAGTCTTACCATGATGGAGAAACTGTCATTTTTAAATTGACTGTGTTGTAGGTTACTACGGAGACCTACATTTCATGACCTGATGTGGGGCAGTGAACCTACAAAAGTTTCATGACAATCAAAGCCTGCACACACTTAAGCTTTCATGGAGTAAAACATGGGGTTCTGTCATCGTTTGGATGTCACTGGCTTATTAAGAGCCCCAAGGAAGGGCCATTGCATTCTAAACTGGCACGCTGTATGTTCTATTAAGTTGCCTCATTAGTCCCTGCCTGCCTTGCACAGGATGTATCCACACTGCAGAAGCCCAATGGACTGAAAGGCTGGTTTCCATGGAGATGTTTTGCAGCTTTGCTGGTATTTCCTATGGAAGGAAAAGAGACTGTCGCGGTGCTCAACGTGTACACACACACACACACATACACACTCATACGTACACACACACACACATGCACACATACTTTTCAGTTAGACAAACTGGCTATGGAGCAAGAAATATAAGATAATTGAGAGGGGCTAGTGGGGTTTGAGGAATAAGGACTGGATTGGGGAACGTTTGGGGGAGGATCTTTTTTGAAGCATCTGTAACCTTCGGATTATGTGTTCAGTGGAGAGTGAAGAGAGGGCCATTTTGTCTGCATCTGGGCACAGGCGGATGCTGTACCTGAGGGGACAAGACTTCCTGTGAGGGCAGGAGGGCTGGCCAGGTGTGGAGCTAGAGCCAAAACCCTCCCCAGAGAGCCAGGGAGACAAGGAGTCCCTTCACAGGGTAACTGTGCGCCTCAGCATAACCGTATCGGACCCAACAACAGCAAAAACAGCCAACCCTGGCAGGTGATTTCTGAACCAGGATCATGTTCTATCGTTGGCTGACTTGGAAAGGACTATGCACAGCCTGATGAGAATTTCAGGCCTGAAACTCCCTCTTGCTCTCGCAATAAGGAAAATACTTTGGTGAATTGTGGGAACAATTTCTTTTTACTTGGGGATCTGGTCATGGTCTCAGAACCACCATTATTCGCTGGGTAACTTCTGTGGAGGATTTACTTGACCTCTCTGTTTTTTATTTATAAAACAAAATTAATAACTTAGTATTTGTATAGCATTTAGTATGTGTTGTGGGCTTCTGCAAGCACTTTACTTTCTCACTAGTTTATCACAGCAGCCTTCGGGAACAAATGCAGTTATTATCCTCATGCTGTGGGTGAGGGAACTAAAGCACAGAGAGATTAAGAAACTCACTCAAGATCACACAAAGAGGAAGGAATGAAGTCAGGGTTCTAACCCAGATCACCTAGCTCTAAACCCAGGTTCTCAGCCTCCATGCTACAATGTTAAGAGGTACTGAATCATTTTTAATCTTCTTGCTTTACCTGCAATCATGTATTTAAACTTAACAATTCTATAAAGTTGGTGCTAATAGACTTTCAGATAAGGAAACTGAGGCACAGAGAGGTTAAGAAAAACTCCACTTGCCCAAAGCTACACAGCTAAAATAGGAGGGGGCTGGAATTTGAACTCAGGCATTCAGGTTCCAGAGCAATCATTCAAGGATCTGAAAAGATGGCAGTAGAAACCGCCAGAAAGGGGGCAGCTTGGAGAAGCCCATGTGGCTGGCGGCCAGGGTCAGAGCGGCATCTGTCGGTCCAGCGCTGTTGAGTGGGTTGCCTTGCGGTTGGGAGGTGAGGGGCTTGCTTCCCCTGGGACCAGAACAGCAGGTCAGTGCACCTGTGCCTCCCCACCAACCATGCTCAGCACAGCTAGCATCCTCGGCGTCCCTTCCCCCGTGAAGAGATCCTCATCAGAAGGTTTCACTGCTAGAGCCAGAGGTACCCGCTCTGCCAACCAGCAAGTCCCTGCCCACCAAGGTCCAGGCTGGTCCCTCACTTCTCCCAGGGTCAGCATGACTTGATGACTTCAGACAGCTCACGGTCCCAGCAAGAGGGTGGGAGAGGTGAGAAAATACATTGTGACGAAAAGTGGAAACCAACTGAAAACACGTTGATCTTTCAATGTGTAGTTTGTTACCCCAAGAGCATATGTTCACATAGAACAAGAGCAACATGGATATGGACCGGGAATTATTTATTTTATCTACCGGTGGTACCTAGGGCATAGAAGCATCCTCGGGCCCTGGCCATAACTTCTCCCCGCCTCCCTGCCACGGATTTGAGAGTTGAACACCACAAATCTAAGCCCACTCTCCTGAAACACAAGGGCCTTATCTGTCCTTAGAGCCCTCAGCACCCGGCACAGTGCCCGGCACAGAGGAGGGTGTTCCAGGAGGGCCGGCACTGGACCCCCAGCACTAGGTACCCACTGGAGACCTTCTAGGATGGCAGTGCAAGGCAAGGAACCCAGGGCTGCTCTGGGCTTGGCCTCTGTCTGGCTCTGCCCCCTTCAGAGGCCAGCATGGCCACCACCTTTCCCTGTGGCTGCCTCAAGTGAGGAAACTGGAGGGGAGCAGAGGGGGCGGGGCAGGTGGAGGTCTGGGGCTGGAGGTGGGCATGCAGGGGGCAGAGCCCGTGTTCACCCAGACACCCGTCCCCTCCACTCTCTGCTTTTGCTCTTGTCACGGTCTCACCACTGCGTCCCGTGGCCTACGCCTGAAATATCCTGCAACATTGTGTGTGCTCACATTTATTTATACGATGGGGGTTAAGGCCAAGGGCTCAAAGCTTTCAGCAGACCCCTAAAGGGGACCAGTTCCAGGAAATAAGATCCCTGCTCCCCAAAGTCTGGGATCTGAGTACTTTTCAGAGAAGTCACCTGACATAGTCAAAGGGATTCTTGCTACTCCACCAGAGACCACCCCCTTCTTCATCCAGGCCCATGATCAGCCATGTGCTAATTTGGAGCCCAAAGCCCTCATCATTGCTCCCTTACCACCCATCCAGGCCCCAAATTTATGGGGATCGGAACGCACACTTACCGGCTATGTTTCTTAACCTTCTGGGGCTGCTTTAAGGACCTACTTTGTCTAAGGCAAAGCCTACTGGATTAGATGATCTCCCTGGAGCACCAACTTTCTCCCCTGGAGGACTGCCTCTCGCCAAAACCCCATTCTGGAGACTCAGCTCTGTTACCTGCCCCATATGGCTTTGTAGGGCTGACGAAGGCAAGATTCGGGGATCACGTCTATTTCCTTAATGGCCAAATAAGATGACCCTTCAGTTAAATTCCCAGCTCCGATGCTAGGTTGGGTGGACGCCTTTCTTTTCCTTCCTGCAGCTAAACAGACTCTCTGAGACTGAACAATGCTTCACTCTCCCCAACACTCTCAGCTCTGAGAGGCGCACGGGTCTGGGAACCTCCAGCATGACCCAAGGTTGGGGGTAGGCGGGCGAGGGAGTCACTTTAGCCAGCGCGATTCCTCAAATGCTAGCGTGACCATCCCTGGTATGATTTCCTCAGTGAGTTCTGGGCAGCCAAAGCCTTTTTATGTATAATCCAGAAGACAATTTTACATTCTTACCAACTTAACCGGGGAGGAGGGACCCTCACATTGGCCAAGTTCCTTCAATTTCTTGGTTCTTCCAAGGTACGAGTCTATTCCCTGCTCTCCACCTAAGCAATAAAAATAGCACTGCCATTTAATTGTCTTGCCGGGTTGGCACTGTTGCCATTTATCCTTCTGAGACGTCTTTATATTTGCAGAATGTTTCACCAACGTTATGTCTCTTGGCTAGTTTCCCTGTGTCTCCCCTTTCACTGCTCCTAGGAGAGCACTGCTGTACTAACCAGGATACTGCCGGAAATGCATTGCTTCCTGACAAGTCCAAGGTTGAAAGGATGCTCTTCTAAGTCCCCCAAAGATCATTTAAATTCCAGTACTTGGTAGTCATGTCAGTTTCAAAGCACATTTCACTGGCCAAAAAAATAAACCTCACAAACAAGAGAAGAGAAGGACAAGCTTTTCTTGATTATTCACAAAAGATGAAATGCAGTCAGAGGTCAATAGACATGCGAAGGAAGGTCAATAACAAGAGTGATAAAAAGAAATGAAAATAAAATCACCAAGGTGATCCCTCTTTGCTATTATACGGGCCAAGATTCTAAAGTTTGAAGATACCAGGCGGATGAAAGTGGAAACAGGTGCTTTCACTACCCGTTAATTGACAAGTGGATTATGGTAAATTCTGGAGAGCAGTGTGGCAATGTGGCTCAAACCCCACTCTCATAATTTTTCTGACACTTTATCCTGATGCTATAATTGGGCAAGTGCACAAAGAGGTATGCACATGGTTTTTCATCTCAAAGTTGTTTATAATAATGAAAAATTGGAAACAGTCTAAATTTCCAGCAAGGAAAAATTAATTTATTTCACCGTGATAGAATCATTCAATAAAATGGTATGAAGCCATTTATAAGGATGATATATATTAATGAACACAATATATGAAAATATCTGCACCAGAAATAATTGAGCAAAACAGATATTGGGTATGCTATGATCCTACTGGGAAAATATTGCGTTTGCCTGCAGATGTGTGTGTAAGCGTTACTCATAAAGAGATATCTGGAATTATATTTACTAATAAGTTATGTTGTTATTTCTGGTGGTAAGATATCGAACTAGTCAGGGTAGGATAGGCAATGCTGCATTAAGAAATAAACCCAGACATGTAATGATCCAATACAATGGAATTTTATTTCTCATTCATGTAAAGCCCAAATGATAGCAGGTGCTGGCTATGGAGGGAATTGACTCCCGCCATTTTGAGCTTCGCCATCTCCAGTATGTGAACCCCAAGGTCACTTTGGGAGACCTTTCCATTCTAGTCTGATGAGAAAACAAAGAAAGGCTACGCCCTATCACAAGGAAGGCCTTTAGTGAGACAGGCCCAGAGGTACCATGCATCTCCCTTCTCATGGCCACCTAACTACAAGGGAGATGTCAGGACTGTGTCCTCTCCTCAGGGAGGAGTAGAGGAGTTGGATGAATATCCCAAAGCCCAGGTATACCAAGGTTTTCATTTTTGTGTGTTTTTCCTGCATTGCTTGAATTTTACAAATGAACTTGCTATTAACTTTACAGGAAAAGAAAGTTACAGCAAATTTCCTATTTTTTAGAGTAACAGTATCTTTAAAAAGAAGAGAGCGAGAGATTAAGATAATTTGGAAGAGCTAGCCCCAAAAAGCAGGGGCTCTAAGTCATGCTGAGACAATGTAGCTGTGTATCTGTACCCTGGGGGTCAGGTACCCTCTCTTTCTGAGTGCTCCCAACTTCAACAGCAGTCAGCAAGAGCTCAGAGAGTGAGATGATCTTAGCCTTTGAAAACTCGTATTTCTGTTCTCACATTTTAGATCTCTAGGGTACAAAGTAGAGTGATATTATTGAATTTGATTTTTTTTTAAATTTGATTTTTAACACAAGGAAAAGTCAGTTGCATTATTAGTGGATTAGCTGCTGTCTCTTTAAAACTATGCACAAGGCCAGACATAATCTCATAAAGTGAACGATTTGTGTGTTTCTGGGATGAAGTGGTGGGAGAGCTTTTCATTCAACTTTTCAACAGTCCATCTAAATTTTAGTTGTTATTCTCACCCATGACTTTGGCTTAAGGCAGGTTATGGTCCTTTTCAGAACAACTTGGCAAAGCTAACTTGAGAGCCCATGACCAAATTAATCAGCCCATCGAGGTCACACACTGTATTACGATTAACACGTGTAACATGATGCTGTCACGCCAGATGATAAGATGAATTCCACGGATTTCAGTAGACATGCTGTTAAAATGTATTCTAAGGTCATCTGACTAGTGGGTTGCTGTTTATTATTTAATTCATGGAAAAATCCATGCAATTCACACTAATCTGATCATAGAGCAAATGTGTGACTCCCTTGAATTCTTCAGAGAAAGATGTTTGCAGAAAAGAAAGTCACAAATTAGCCATAAATAGCCAACAGCATCCCGGGACTAGGCCTCTGTCTACTTCCCCTGCTGGACGTGCTCATTCTCAACTCAAACCCTGTATGTTGGGTTGGTTCCCAGACCTGCCATTACCTGGGAGGTGCAGGCTACTGAGGAGGCAGGTGTGGTTCTCGACTGGCCTGATGTCTCAAGGTCCTGCAGTGTCTGCTGTGAGCCCGAGCTGCCACATCTGCTTGTCAGCCAGAAAGGAGGCACCGCAATTCAACCACTTCTCCCAGTGGGGCTCTGGGCCTGCAGAAAGAAAGTATGCTGGGCCAGATGGGGATATTCTTAAATGTGACCACTGCCATTGAATCTCTCACAATCCTTGACCTTCAGAGTCACATAGTTGTGACTTACAGGCTTGAGGAACTCATTCCAGGGCTAAACTGTTGCATTTCTTTTTACTGGTTTAATTTAATTATGGCATGCAGTTTTCTTTTCATTTTTCTCAAAGCCTTGGGAAAACAGACTAAATCATCCCCAACTACATCACCAGTTGCCCTAATGAAACTAGTTTTTCTAAGATTATAAAACATTAGCTTAACTACACTCAGTGCCCCTGACATGTGGGATAAATGTAGGTCACTAGATGTTAAAAGCTGTCCCCCAATGCACAGATATGTCAGCAACTTCAAAATAGGCCAAACCTCATAAAAATTTCCTAAGAAAATGGAGAAACAAATTGAAAACTAATCTTTCTAAATTGTTATAGCATATTTTTAATTATGCTGAGAAAGAAAATGCCTTACCTATCCTATTAAAAAGTTATTTCCATTTACTACTCCCAAAATACTAAAACAATATAACCTACAAATATTTTATATGCCTTTACAGAAATGTTCATCAGCCACTTCACCTGCAGAAATGGACTACAAACCTCCTTATTTATGTTTAAGTTTTACCTATCCGTGTTTTACTGATGACTTATAATATTCATCTTAGCAATTTATTACTCTCAAAAAGGCAAAAATACATTGCATATATTAAAATATTATCTTTGTCCTACTGATTAGAGAAAATTTTTATATTCATGAATTTAGATCAAAATCATTATAGTCACAGTGACTCAAAAATGTAGATATTAATTTTTTTGTTCAAACCTTGAGTTTATAAGGTAAATGTATTCTGATCACTTATCAAATCAACTTGAAAGCCCTCCTGAAGTCTGAAAGCTATCTAATGAATAGATCCCACTAGCAAGATTAGGGGAAGCAAGACCTTGAAATCATAAAGCCCTGGGGTGGAACTCTGGCTTTGCCACATGCTAGATGATTTTAGAGGCATCCTAATCTCTGTTTTTATGTCTGTTGCCTAATTTGCAGAAATGTGAATGAGAAGACTGGTCACACAGGGCTGTGGAGAGGAATAAATTAGGCCAAGTTCACAGCATCTGACTCATATTAGACTCCTCATTAGGCTCATTTCTCTTTTCCATCTTCTTCTGTTAACTCAGGGTGGAAAGATCTAAATTGAATTCCAGGTCCCCCATTCTGCTCCCTACTTGGGGTAAACCACTTCTGCTCTCTGGATCCTTCACCTGCAGAAGCGGAGATTACCATTTCAATTTTCTACCAGCCATTGGCCGGGGCTTCTTCCCACCTCAACCAGGACAGCTTGTTTGGAAGCAGAAGATTCATTCACTCCGCAAATATGAAAATATGCTCGAGTCTCTGTGTGCCAGGCTCTGCGCTCAAGAAGCATCTTAGTTTCCTAGGGATACCATAACAAACTGTCACAAACTGGATAGCTTCAAACAATAGACCTTTGCTATCTCACAGTTCTGAAGGCCAGAAGTTCAAGCTTAAGGTGCTCACAGGTGCTCCCTCTGCAACCTGCAGGGGAGAACGCTCTCACCTCTTACAGCTTCTGGTGGCTGTTAGCGGTCTTTGCTTTCCTTGGCATGTAGCTGAGCACTTCGATCTCTGCCTCCACATCACAAGATCCTCTCCCTGTGTGTCTTCACATTGTCTATTGAATAAGTCCACAATGGACTTATTTCCATTGTGGAATGATGTCTTGGTCTATGTGTCTAAATTTTCCCCTTTCTAAGGACACCAGCCATAGGCTTAGAGCTCATCCTAACCCAGTATCACCTGGTCTTACCTTGATTACTTCTGAAAAGACCCTATTTCCTAATAAGGTCACAGTCACAGAGAGTGGAAATTAGGACTTGTATCTATCTTTTGTGGGAACACAATTTAACCCACAAGGAAGGGGGAAGACAGTGGTGACTAAGGCCCTAGGGGCTCTCAGAGAGCCAGGCTCAGACAGCAAACGGATCAAGTTCAGAGCACAAAGGCAGAAAGAGACCCTTGGCTCCTTGGTTCTGGGAGTGACATTTGGGCACTAGATGTCATCGGGGAAGGAGGTGGCAACTGAGATTGGAAAAGCATATTTTTTTCTTTTACCATCATCATCTTTATGAAAATAACACAATTTTCAAAATTCAAGTAGAAGAATGGGACAACCTGGGAACCCCAGTATCACTCCTCAGAGGTGATATTTTTTCTCATAATATTTTATTTAAATATAATTCACATACCATAAAATTCACACTTGTACAGTGTCTAATGTAGTGGTTTTTAATATGTTCACAAAGTTGTGGAATCATCACCACTACCTCATGCCAGGACATCCAACACCCCGCAAAGAAACTGTGCGTGTTATCAGTCATTCTATATTCCCCCACCCCTGGCAATCATTAACCTATGTCCTGACTCTAGAGATTTCCTATTATGGATATTTCATATAAATGGAATTATACAATATGTGGCCTTTTATTTCTAGCTTCTTTTACTTAGCATAATATTTTCAAGTTTCATTCATGTTCTGTCCTTTTTATAGCTGGATAATATACCATGGCACGGATATACCACATTCTATTTATCTATTCATCATTTGATGGACTTATTTGGCTATTAGGAATAATGCTGCCATGAACATTCATATGGTAATTTTTGTGTGGACCTATGTTTTCAGTTCTCTTGGACATACACCTAGAAGTGGAATTGCTGGGTCATATGGCAGCTCTATGTTTAACTTTTTGAGGAACTTCCAATAAGTCCTCCAAGGCAGCTGCAGCAATTTACAGTCCTACAAACAAATGAACAAAGTTCCAATTTCCCATCTTCACCAACACTTGTTAGTGTCCATCTTTTTGTTTGTAGGCTTCCTGGTGGGGGAGAAGTTGTATCTCGCTGAGGTTTTGATTTGCATTTCCCTAGTGACTAATGACGTTGAGCATCTTTTCATGTACTTATGGGGGATTTTTAAATCTTCTTTGGAGAAATGTCTCTTTAAATCCTTTGTCCATTTTTTAATTGGGTGCAGAGCAGTTTTGTTCACACACAGATTTTGAACCCAAAAATAAAGTTTAAAGAGGGAGATTTGGAAAGAAGTGAAGAGCAATATTAGCAAGAGTTTTCCGCCAAAAGGATTCCCCATTCACTGAGGCGCGACCTCCTTCCTCCATGCCTCTGGCTACAATGAAGTCAGGAGTTAGATGGAAAGGACACAGCTGAAAGGTGAGCCCAGCACAAATACAATGAGAGAAATAAAGTGGGTACAATACTGGTATTTCTTCAAGTGGAAAGTAAGTGTCCTCTGCTCATTTTAATTTGAAGCAGAATACCACTTTCTTGTCACTCTACCTTCTGGTCTGTCATCTACCTTGAGGGGAAGAGAAAGTGTTTCTCCACCAATTTGAGGAAGCAATTACCAGCCACACACGTGACGTCGGCTACAAAATCAAAAGTAAATTCCAACAATGAAGTACCAACTAACACTGTCCCAGGAAGACTCTTAAGCCAATTAGAGGGGCAGGAATCATGATAAATGCTGTAATTATGATTCAGGCAGACCAACTATAACCCATGAGTCTTCTGCCCCTGCTCTGGTCCCGGCGTCCAACAGACTTATTTCCATTGTGGAATGATGTCTTGTTCTATTAAGTATGTTTGGAAATCACTCAAATGCTGTGTTATGGGAAGTGTGGATTTGAGGTCATAGATTCTCAGCCACAACTGTCACTTAAAGGAAAGCACTAAAATGGGAAATTAAGTTTCACAGTCTACTCAGCCATCCTGTGGCCATGGGGATAGAAGGACGTCGCTGGCAGGGTGGTGGGTTGATTTTTTTTGCTCCGCATCACATGCCCACTCTTCCAACCAACGCTGGAGAGAAGAATATAAATTTCAGTGGCCAAAATTTTAAAAAAAAAATCATGATTCTATGGAAGCCTCCACATGTAAATAGATATGCCTGAACATATTTATTTAGACTGAAGTAAACATTAAGTCATAAAAAGAGATTAAGCTGTCCCGATAAAGCTCAAGACCTCACCAATCTACTTTATGTTACTGTGTTTTCTAGATGTATTGATGTATTGATGAAGGGGTTATAGGAAATTATATAAAGACAATTTGATGTAAGTGCTAAAAAATGTTATTGGAATTTTCCATGTTTGAAGAGTTCTAGAATGTAATACATTATACAAGACCACACACACACACACACACACACACACACACACATACACACACACACACACACACACACACACACATTTCAATATAATTGTCAAAGGCTTGAAGCTTGACTGGCTCCCTCTGCTACGAAAACTGTCAGCTGAGAAAGTCACCTGCTTGAAACTCACCACTTTCAAAAGGCTTTCAGAATTCTTACCAACTCTGATAGAGCTGAAAGCCCCGTTGGGACTCCTGGGTAAAGCAAGTCAGTGAGTGTCCTGGGGCAGAGGACCTCATTGGCCTTTGGGTGGAAGATTCTAGAGTCTGCACATGCAAATTATTACCACAGTGTTGAATTGGTTATTTAATTATTTTTAAACATCTTTATTGGAGTATAATTGCTTTACAATAATGTGTTAGTTTCTGATTTATAACAAAGTGAATCAGCTATACATATACATATATCCCCATATCTCCTCCCTCTTGCCTCTCCCTCCCACCCTCGCTATCCCACCCCTCTAGGCATTCACAAAGCACCGAGCTGATCTCCCTGTGCTATGCGGCTGCTACCCACTAGCTATCTATTTTACATTTGGTAGTGTGTATTAGTCCATGCCACTCTCTCACTTCGTCCCAGCTAACCCTTCCCCCTCTCCATGTCCTCAAGTCCATTCTCTACATCTGCTTCTTTATTCCTGTCCTGCGCCTAGGTTCTTCATAACCATTTTTTTTTCTTTTTTAGATTCCATATATATGTGTTAGCATACGGTATTTGTTTTTCTCTTTCTGACTTACTTCACTCTGTATGACAGACTCTAGGTCCATCCACCTCACTACAGATAACTCAATTTCGTTTCTTTTTATGGCTTAGAAATATTCCATTGTATATATGTGCCACATCTTCTTTATCCATTCATCTGTCGATGGACACTTAGGTTGCTTCCATGTCCTGGCTATTGTAAAGACTGCTGCAATGAACATTGTGGTACATTACTCTTTTTGAATGATGGTTTTCTCAGGGTATATGCCCAGTAGTGGGATTGCTGAGTCATATGGTAGTTCTATTTTTAGTTTTCTAAGGAACTTCCATACTGTTCTCCATAGTGGCTGTATCAATTTACATTCCCACCAACAGTGCAAGAGGGTTCCCTTTTCCCCACACCCTCTCCAGCATTTATTGTTTGTAGATTTTTTGATGATGGCCATTCTGACTGGAGTGAGGTGATACCTCATTGTAGTTTTGATTTACATTTCTCTAATGATTAGTGATGTTGAACATTCTTTCATGTGTTTGTTGGCAATCTGTATATCTTCTTTGGTGAAATGTCTATTTAGGTCTTTTGCCCATTTTTGGATTGGGTTGTTTGTTTTTTTGATATTGAGCTGCACGAGCTCCTTGTATATTTTGGAGATTAATCCTTTGTCAGTTGCTTCATTTGCAAGTATTTTCTCCATTCTGAGGGTTGTCTTTTGTCTTGTTTATGGTTTCCTTTGCTGTGCAAAAGATTTTAAGTTTCATTAAGTCGCATTTGTTTAGTTTTGTTTTTATTTCTATTTCTCTAGGAGGTGGGTCAGAAAGCATCTTGCTGTGATTTCTGTCATAGAGTGCTCTGCCTATGTTTTCCTCTAAGAGTTTTATAGTGTCTGGCCTTACATTTATGTCTTTAATCCATTTTGAACTTATTTTTGTGTATGCTGTTAGGAGTGTTCTAATTTCCTTCTTTTACATGTAGCTGTCCAGTTTTCCCAGCACCATTTATTTCAGAGGCTGTCTTTTCCCCATTGTATATTTTTGCCTCCTTTATCAAAAATAAGATGACCATATGTGTGTGGGTTTATCTCTGGGCTTTCTATCCTGTTCCATTGATCTATATTTCTGTTTTGTGCCAGTACCATAGTGTCTTGATTACTGTAGCTTTGTAGTATAGTCTGAAGTCCAGGAGCCTGACACCTCCAGCTCTGTTTTTCTTTCTCAAGATTGCTTTAGCTATTCGGGGTCCTTTGTGTTTCCATACAAATTGTGAAATTTTTTGTTCTAGTTTGTGAAAAATGCCATTGGTAGTTTGATACAGATTGCATTGAATCTGTAGACTGCTTTGGGTAGTATAGTCATTTTCACAATGTTGATTCTTCCAATCCAAGAAAATGGTTTATCTCTCCATCTGTTTGTATCATTTTTAATTTCTTTCATCCATGTCTTATAGTTTTCCACATACAGGTCTTTTGTCTCCTTAGATAAGTTTATTTCGGGTATTTTATTCTTTTTGTTTCAATGGTAAATGGGAGTGTTTCCTTAATTTCTCTTTCAGATATTTCATCATTAGGGTATAGGAATGCAAGAGATTTCTCTGCATTAATTTTGTATCCTGCTACTCTACCAAATTCACTGATTAGCTCTAGTAATTTTCTGGTAGTATCTTTAGGATTCCATGAGTATAGTATCATGTTATCTGCAAACAGTGACAGCTTTACTTCTTCTTTTCCAATTTGGATTCCTTTTACTTCTTTTTCTTCTCTGATTGCTGTGGTTAAAACTTCCAAAACTATGTTGAATAATAGTGGGAGAGTGGGCAACCCTCTTTTTCCTGATCTTAGTGGAAAAGGTTTCAGTTTTTCACTATTGAGAATGATGTTGGCAGTGGGTTTGTCATATATGGCCTTTATTATGTTGAGGTAAGTTCCCTCTGTGCCTACTTTCTGGAGGGTTTTTATCATAAATGGGTGTTGAATTTTGTCGAAAGCGTTTTCTGCATGTATTGATATGATCATATGGTTTTTCTCCTTCAATTTGTTAATATGGTGTATCACATTGACTGTTTGCATATATTGAAGAATCCTTGCATTCCTGGGATAAACCCCACTTGGTCATGTTGTATGATTCTTTTAATGTGCTGTTGAATTCTGTTTGCTAGTATTTTGTTGAGGATTTTTGCATCTATGTTCATCAGTGATATTGGCCTGTAGTTTTCTTTCTTTGTGACATCTTTGTCTCATTTTGGTATCAGGGTGATGGTAGCCTTGTAGAATGAGTTTGGGAGTGTTCCTCCCTCTGCTATATTTTGGAACAGTTTGAGAAGGATTGGTATTAGTTCTTCTCTAATTGTTTGATAGAATTCACCTGTGAAACCATCTGGTCCTGGGCTTTTTTTGTTGGAAGTTTTTAATTACAGTCTCAATTTCAGTGCTTCTGATTGTTCTGTTTATATTTTCTATTTCTTCCTTGTTCAGTCTTGGAAGGTTGTGCTTTTCTAAGAGTTTGTCCATTTCTTCCAGGTTGTCCATTTTATTGGCATATAGTTACTTGTAGTAATCTCTCATAATCCTTTGTTTCTGCAGTGTCAGTTGTTATGTCTCCTTTTTCATTTCTAATTCTATTGATTTGAGTCTTCTCCCTTTTTTTCTTGATGAGTCTGGCTAATGGTTTATCAATTTTGTTTATCTTCTCAAAGAACCAGCTTTTAGTTTTATTGATCTTTGGTATTGGTATTGTTTCCTTCATTGCTTTTTCATTTATTTCAGATCTGATCTTTATGATTTCTTTCCTTCTGCTAACTCTGGGGGTATTTTTGTTCTTCTTTCTCTAATTGCTTTAGGTGTAAGGTTAGGTTGTTTTTCTGAGATGTTTCTTGTTTCTTGACGTAGGATTGTTTTGCTATAAACTTCCCTCTTAGAACTGCTTTTGCTGAATCCCATAGGTTTTGGGTCACTTTTTTCTAGGTATTTTTTTATTTCCTCTTTGATTTCTTCAATGATCTCTTGGTTATTAAGTAGTGTATTGTGTAGCCTCCATGTATTTGTATTTTTTACAGATTTTTTTCCTGTGATTGATATCTAGTCTCATAGCATTGTGGTCAGAAAAGATACTTGAAATGTTTTCAATTTTCTTAAATTTACCAAGGGCTTAATTTGTGACCCAAGATATGATCTCTCCTGGAGAATGTTCCACAAGCACTTGAAAAGAAGTGTATTCTGTTGTTTTTGGATGGAATGTCCTATAAATATCAATTAAGTCCATCGTTTTTAATGTGCCTTTAAAGCTGTGTTTCCTTATTTATTTTCATTTTGGATGATCTGTCCATTGGTAAAAGTGGGGTGTTAAAGTCCCCTACTACAATTATGTTACTATCGATATCCCCTTTTATGGCTGTTAGCATTTGTCTTATGTATTGAGGTGCTCCTATGTTGGGTGCATAAATATTTACAAATGTTATATCTTCTTCTTAGATTGATCCCTTGATCATTATGCAGTGTCCTTCTTTGTCTCTTGTAATAGTCTTTATTTTAAGGTCTATTTTGTCTGGCATGAGAATTGCTACTCCAACTTTCTTTTGATTTCAATTTGCATGGAATATATTTTCCATCCCCTCACTTTCAGTCTGTATGTGTCCCTAGTCTGAAGTGGGTCTCTTGTAGACAGCATATATATGGATCTTGCTTTTGTATGCATTCAGTTAGCTATGTCTTTTTGTTGGAGCAATTAATCCATTTACATTTAAGGTAATTATCAATATGTATGCTCCTATTACCATTTTCTTAATTGTTTTGGGTTTGTTATTGTACGTCTTTCCCTTCTCTTGTGTTTCCTGCCTAGAGAAGTTCCTTTACTATTTGTTGTAAAGCTGGTTTGGTGGTGCTGAATTCTCTTAGCTTTTGCTTGTCTGTCAAGGTTTTAATTTGTCTGTCGAATCTGAATGGGATCCTTGCTGGGTAGAGTAATCTTGGTTGTAGGTTTTTCCCATTCATCACTTTAAGTATGTCCTGCCACTCCCTTCTGCCTTGCAGAGTTTCTGCTGAAAGATCAGCTGTTAACCTTATGGGGATTCCCTTGTATGTTATTTTTCCCTAGTTGCTTTTAATATTTTTTCTTTGTATTTAATTTTTGATAGTTTGATTAATATGTGTCTTGGTGTGTTTCTCCTTGGATTTATCCTGTATGGGACTCTCTGCGCTTCCTGAACTTGATTAACTATTCCCTTTCCCATATTAGGGAAGTTTTCAACTATAATCTCTTCAAATATTTTCTCAGTCCCTTTCTTTTTCTCTTCTTCTTCTGGGACCCCTATAATTCGAATGTTGGTGCATTTAATGTTGTCCCAGAGGTCTCTGAGACTTTCCTTAATTATTTTCATTCTTTTTCCTTTATTCTGCTCTGTAGTAGTTATTTCCACTATTTTATCTTCCAGGTCACTTACTGGTTCTTCTGCCTCAGTTATTCTGCTGTTGATTACTTGTAGAGAATTTTTAATTTCATTTATTGTGTTGTTCATCATTGTTTGTTTTTTCTTTATTTCTTTTAGGTCCTTGTTAAACCTTTCTTGTATTTTCTCCATTCTATTTCCAAGATTTTGGATTGTCTTTACTATCATTACTCTGAATTCTTTTTCAGGTAGACTGCCTATTTCCTCTTCATTTGGTAGGTCTGGTGGGTTTTTACCTTGCTCCTTCATCTGCTGTGTGTTTTTCTGTCTTCTCATTTTGCTTAACTTACTGTGTTTGGGGTCTCCTTTTTGCAGGCTGCAGGTACATAGTTCCCTTTGTTTTTGGTGTCTGTCACCAGTGGCTAAGGTTGGTTCAGTGGGTTGTGTAGGCTTCCTGGTGGAGGGGACTGGTGCCTGTGTTCTGGAGGATGAGGCTGGATCTTGTCTTTCTGGTGCACAGAACCACGTCCAGTGGTGTGTTTTGTGGGTGTCTGTGACCTTACTATGATTTTAGGCAGCCTCTCTGCTAATGGGTGGTGTTGTGTTCCTCTCTTACTAGTTGTTTGGCATAGGGTGTGCAGCATTGTAGCTTGCTGGTCGTTGAGTGGAGCTGGGTCTTAACATTGAGATGGAGATCTCTGGGAGAGCTTTTGCCATTTAATATTACGTGGAGCTGGGATGTCTCTGGTGGACCAATGTCCTGAACTCGGCTCTCCCACCTCAGAAGCACAGGCTTGACACCCGGCCGGAGCACCAAGACCCTGCCAGCCACACAGTTCAGAATAAAGGGAGAAAAAAGCAAAGAAAGAAGGAAGAAATAAAAATATATATAGTTATTAAAATAAAAAATAATTATTAAAAATTAAAAAATTAAAATGTAATTAGAAAAAGAAAGAAAGAAGAGAGCAGCCAAGCCAAAAATCAAATCCACCAATGATAACAAGCGCTAAAAACTATACTAAAAAAGGACAGACAGAACCCTAGGACAAATGGTAAAAGCAAAGCTATACAGACAAAATCACGTAAAGAAGCATACGCATACACACTCAGAAAAAGAGAAAAAGGAAAAACATATATATATATCATAGCTCCCAAAGTTCACCGCCTCAATTTGGAATGATTCATTGCCTATTCAGGTATTCCACAGATGCAGGATACATCAAGTTGATTGTGGAGATTTAATCCGCTGCTCCTGAGGCTGCTGGGAGAGATTTCCCTTTCTCTTCTTTGTTTGTACAGTGCCCGGGGCTCAGCTTTGGATTTGGCCCCGCCTCTGCGTGTAGGTCGCAGGAGGGCGTCTGTTTTTCACTCAGACGGGACGGGGTTAAAGGAGCCGCTGATTCAGGGACTCTGGCTCACTCAGGCCAGGGGGAGGGAGGGACACGGATGCGGGGCGAGCCTACGGTGGCAGAGGCCAGCGTGACGTTGCACCAGCCTGAGGCGTGCCGTGCATTCTCCCGGGGGGGAAGTTGTCCCTGGATCCCGGCAGTGGCGGGCTGCACAGGCTCCCGGGAGGGGCAGTGTGGAGAGTGACCTGTGCTCGCACACAGGCTTCTTGGTGGCGGCAGGAGCAGCCTTAGCGTCTCATGCCCGTCTCTGGGGTCCGCGCTGTTAGCCATGGCTCATGCCCATCTCTGGAGCTCGTTTAGGCAGCGCTCTGGATCCCCTCTCCTCGTGCACCCCAAAACAATGGTCTCTTGCCTCTTCGGCAGCTCCAGACTTTTCCCCGGACTCCCTCCCGGCTAGCCGTGGTGCACTAACCCCTTCAGGCTGTGTTCACACTGCCAACCCCAGTCCTCTCCCTGCCCTCCTACCGAAGCCCGAGCCTTAGCTCCCAGCCCCACCCACCCCAGCGGGTGAGAAGACAAGCCTCTCGGGCTGGTGAGTGCCGGTTGGCCCCGATCCTCTGTGCGGGAATCTCTCCGCTTTTCCCCCTGCACCCCTGTGGCTGCGCTCTCCTCCGCGGCTCCGAAGCTCCCCCTCTCCGCCACCCACAGTCTCTGCCCGCGAAGGGGCTCCTAGTGTGTGGAAACCTTTCCTGCTTCACGGCTCCCTCCCACTGGTGCAGGTCCCGTCCCTATTCTTTTGTCTCTGTTTTTCCTTTTTTCTTTTGCCCTACCCAGGTACGTAGGGAGTTTCTTTCCTTTTGGGAGGTCTGAGGTCTTCTGCCGGCCTTCAGTAGGTGTTCTGTAGGAGTTATTCCACATGTAGATGTATTTCTGATGTATTTGTGGGGAGGAAGGTGATATCCACGTCTCACTCCTCCGCCATCTTGAAGGTCTCCTGGTTCTTTATTGCAGACACCTCTTCTCTTCTCCCTGTGTATTTCCTTCTGAACAGGTCTTATATGAACCTCTAACTGATTAAAGTGTTCTTATCTAGAGAGATGGCTATGAAACACCTAAATTTGTATTGTTTTAAGCCACTAAGTTTCTGGTAATTTGCGGCAACATGAAACTCACATAGATTTATTATCTTACGGTTTTAACAGCTAAAAATCTAAAATAGGTTGGCCTATCTGAGTTCTTTCTGGAGGTTCTAAGAAAGAATCTGTTTTCCTGCCTTCAGCCTCTAGAGCCGCCTATAGTCCTTGGATCATGGCCCCATACTTCATCTTCAAAGCCATCAGTGTAGCAGCTTCCAATCTCTCTCTGCTTCTGTCATCACATCACTTTTGTCTTTCTGCTCATCCTATGCCCCCCCCACCATAAGGACTCTTGTGATGACATTTAGGGCCCATCCAGATAATCCAGGAGACTCTCCCCATCTCACGATCCTTAACCTAATCCCATCTTCTAAGTCCCTTTTCACTGTAATATTCACATGTTCTGGGAACTAGGAGGTGGACATTTGGTGGGGGGGGGGTGTCCATTATTCAGCCTGCTGTAGTCTCCCCGACCTGAACACCAGGGGATTTGGGGACCTTTCCCCCTAATGTGTAAATAATGGAAAGATATTCAGATACTCCATCCCTGCTGTGGCTTCTCCTCCACCAGACGCAGGGATAGGCCCTGACATGCAGTAATGTCAAAGCCCTAAACTTGCTCTGTGTCTGCAGAAAGAACTGAGAGCTTGGTGTCAACACCAGCTTCACTGCCCATAGTTCACAGGTTGTATAATTTGGGGCCAATCACACTTTCTCTGAGCAGTCACTATAGCTACTGTTTCATCAACCCTTTGGGAGGACAATATCTTTCATGCCTACCACTAAAGCTGACTGGGAGGAATAATTTTGAGATAATTTATGGGAGTGGGTTTTAGAAATAAAAATGTCAAATAAATTAAGTCATTTGACATTATCTTTTTTGTCCCAACCACACACACCCCCTTGAGTTAGGGAAAGGGTGGGAATCTCCACTTTGTGGTGTTGAGAAGCACAAGAGTCAGAGAACCGAGGCGGAGATGAGCCCACACCCTTGGGAAGCCCTGCCTTTGGGGTGGGGCTGGGAGAGGTTTACCCATGAACCACCACAGTGTAAGAGGCAAGTGAGCCCTATGAAAAGTGCTGAGTGTACACAGAGGGCAGGCAACCCCAAACAAGCTTCCCCAAGTACCATTATGAATATGAGAAGAATGGAAATCTCTAGACAGTGTCCAGGAGAAAACACGTAGGCAGGTCCTTGGTGGAATCCTAGATGTCCTCTGAGAGTTTTGTACATGGTGGATGCTCAAAAGGGTTGGTACCAAACCACAGACAATAAGTGAAACAAAATGTTGGGACTGTTTCCAAGTTTACTCAAGCAAAACAGAGATGTACTTTGATCCGGAATATCCAGTAGACTGAGGCAGAAGGGTTAGGTTGAAATATCCAGATTATATAGAAGGGACCCTGGTTATCTGAGTCTGAAAAGTTGGAGGATTGAGTAAGAAAGTAGAAGGTGTCATAAACAAGAAGACTCCCCAGAGAGCTGGCTAAATTAACAACTGGTCGCCCCTTTATCTCCAACATCTCTCTTCCCCACCCCTCATCAACCCCCCAACCAAGGCATTAAATCCTTTATAGGTGGGTCTCTCTGAGTCACGTATGTTGCCAGGTAATCCATCACAAGTGAATTACAAAGTGAAATGTAAAATCTTGCAATAGATGCAGGATTTCATAAAGTCAATTGACAGTGATCAAGTTAGGGATCTCCTCCCATCACAGGGGAAGTCGTTGATACATGATGACCTGGCAGAGATGGGCCCGTGACACCCAAAGAGGAGGTAATGATGGGGAAGATGGCAAAGAGGAGGTGCCTTCAAAGAGAATGATTCGAGTAGCAAAATGTTATCCAAAGCCCTTGGGGAAACAAAGCTTCAGCATATTTTTGCAGACCTGACCCTCTTTATGACCTTTCTGATCATCTCAGTGTGTAAAATGAAGGCTAATTGATTGTACTAACATGAGGGTTGCCAGAAAAATCACCCAGATGAAAAATAATCAACACTTTATCCTTGCTTTTTTCCTAAGAATTTGTGCATAGTTATGATTATAAGCATGTTCAATGGAAGATAATGTAAACTTATTTTTATAGTTTTTGTTTCAGTTTTCAAGATAAAGACCCAACAACCATACCTTTCTTTTCTTTATTTTCTTTTTTCACTGTTCAGCATGAAGTTTTGTTTAAGTGGATTCCCCCATGGCCTTCCCCCCAGCCTAATAAGGGCTTCCTACACTGCAGCCTCCCTATCCACCATCCCGTGTGGAATAAGTGGGTACCTTGCTGTGCAGCCAGCTCATGCTCTGCCTGGTTACCTTTGAAGAAGTCTCTGCTCCAGCAAAACTGGGCACAGTTTGTTCCAGCCACACCTTCCTTTTTCTCTTGCAGAATGCTCCATTTCCAGTTTCTTCTAGGACTTGAGCTGAGAATTATAGCCAGGGAATGAGCCCTTTCTTGGATAGGCATTTCATTGGATAGGCATTTCTATCCAATGCCTAGGATAAACTTGTCAGCAGCTCTTGGTGTTATCCTAGGGGTGAGGAGTTCAAGATTTAACAGATAAAGGGGTTGAGTGGCTCTCTTAATAAAAGCCACATTTTCATAGGAATTTCTGAAGAAAAAACTAATATAACAGAAGCTTTGAAATAGAGTCCATAGGACGACTAACCAGAGAGACAACTCTATTGTGAAAATGCTCACTTGAAATTCTGAGGGACTTTTGAGGGAAATATCCAAACCTAACCACATTTTTTAAATGTTTAAGTAAAGGATAATCAGTAATCCTTCTCAATGTCGTATAAGAAATTGAGTGCAAGTCCCAGAATTATCAAGCAGCTTATTTTGAGAGAACTTGGAACAAATATTTGGATAGATATTTTCTAGGTGTTTTTTCCTTTCTACAAGATGGAACTATTTTATTTCGTTACACAAAGTTTTGTGATCTCAACTGCAGTTGGCTGAGCTATTATTTCCTCCACACCAAGCAGAACTTGCCCTTGTCTGTTGGCCATAATTGCTGCATGGAGGGGGCTCACCTTGCTCAAGGTAGTGGGAAAAGGAACGGTCATCCTGCAAACACCTTTTCTCACCTTCCCCTCCCCCCTCCTCCCCTTCCCCTGAAACTACACACACCTTCGTGCTGCTGTTAAAAAGAAAATCATTCAATGGCACTTGCTAAAGGACAGTAAGGCAGATTTCATTCAAGGACGGCTGTAGACGTAGGTATACGTAGAGGTTACTGCATTGGGGTTTTACAGGGGAAGAGAAATTGGGCTCAACTCTGAGTACAACGTGGGCAAGTGGGACTTATAGACAAGGAGCAGGGTGGGGTCCGTGGATGGAAAATTACTAAGAGGAGACATCGGGGTAAGGGGGCTTCTGGCTAAACTGACCTAACAGGATTCTTGCTGAAGGCTTACCAGGGTGATCAGACACCCTCTGTGGGTGGTGGAGGATGAGGAACCTGATCAGATATGGAGGGTGATCAGATATGAAAGGTGTGGAATTCTGGTTAAACTGACTTAACAGAATCTTTCCTAGAATTGGACAATGTGGAGACAAACACAGAAGTCCTAAAGAGAAGACCTGGTTGAAAAAGAACTCAGGGGACCCTGAGTAGAGTTTGGTCAAAGAGAGACACTTTGTCACTGTGCAGATCTCTGTTGCACTGGCTGACATGCTTCCCTGTTTCCAGCTTCTCCTGCCCCCCTCGCTTTGACATCTTCTCCTCCTCCCCCGCTCAAAGTTACTGGAGGCTGAGCCCACTTATGACGGATGACTAGCTAAGGTGCTTCCCCTCCTAGAAGCACTATGATTTTTTTTAACAGCTTTACTGAGATATAATTCACATACCATACAATTCACTCATTTAAAGTGGAACAAATCATTGATTTTTAGTATAATCTCAAATATGTTCAACCATCACTGAAGTCAATTTTAGAACATTTTTATCACCTCAAAAAGAAATCTCACACCATTTAGCTATCCATATCCCCCATATTTCTCAGCTCTAAGCAACCACTAACCTACTATCTCAACAGATTTCCCTATTCTGCACTTTCATATGAATATAATCGAACAGTACGTGCTCTTTTTTCACTGGCTTCTTTCACTGAGCATGTTTACAATGTCCATCCATGATGTAGCATGTGTCAGTATTTCATTCCTTTTTATGGCTGGGTAATACTCCATTGTATGGATAGAACATGTTTTATTTATCCATTTGTCAGTTAATGGACATTTGGGTTATTTCCACCTTTTGGTTATTGTGAATAATGATGCTATGAACATTCTTATATGAGTTTTTGTATGGATGTAGGTTTAATTTCTCTTGGGACAGCACTATGATTTAACCACATTCAAGTGTGCAAATCCCCAAAAGGCTCCTTAAGGAGATACCAGGGGTAAGACTCATGGGACATGAGGCCAATGGGGAGGAGGATTCAAGGAAGAGATAGAGCCTTTTCTGGGTCTCTTCAGAACTAATGTGTATGGCTGCCTGCCCCATTTGTACTGTAAGCACAGAGTAAGGGGTTTGGAAGCATAGGATGAAATCCTGCCTTGACCACTAGCTAACCACTGTTCTAAGGCCAGTTATTTCTGTTTCTAGGCTACCACTTCTTCATCACTAAAATAGTACTAAAAATAGATATACTTTATGGGATTGCATTATTAGAACAATGTAACAATGCCCAGTGTAGAGTGGTTACTTAACAAGGGCATTATTAAGTTAGGTTATCAATTAGGAAGCTCTAAACTGCAGGTGAGGAAATGTCTGACTACAGTGACTTGAATATTTGGGAATTGTTCATAAATCTCACATACGAGAAGTCCAAAGGTAACTAGTCCAGTTCAGCAGCTCTAGATTCTCTGGACTATGGTGAGTCCATTTCCCTTTGTTTCTCTTGGCCTTCTTCTCTTGTAGATAAGAAGGCTGCCACAACTCCACAAACAATATCCTGACTCAATCAGATTCAAAGGAAGAATCTTCTCCTCTCTCATTTCTCCTTCACCCACTTCGTCTGCTGACTTCCCTTCAGGAATGGAAAACATGGCAAACCCCTAGCTATGAGGGAGGCTGAAAAAGTGGATATCTGGCACTTACAACTTCTGTTGTGGATGGTTGATTGGCGAGGGGAAAAAAATAGGTGGAGAAATGTCTGTTGGTAGCAAGTCAACAGTGTCACCATCTTGTTTTGTTTTTTTTTTAATTGGGGTATAGTTGTTTTACAATGTTGTGTTAGTTTCTACTGTACAGCAAAGTGAAGTAGAGTTCCCTGTGCTATACAGCAGGTTCCTATTAGTTATCTATTTTATACATATTAGTGTATCGCCATCTTGTTTTTATTGTTGTTATAATTCAGTGTCATGGAAATGAAACCATATAAATTATTAATTCTGAATCGCTGTATTCTATTAACCACTTACTCCCAATGGTGTGTTTTACCGATTGCCATGGTTGCACAAGCAATCTCACTTGTTTTACTCTTTGCAACCCACACCCAAATCTTTCTGTGCTGTAGTCACAAAAAAGGCACAAAGGAGAATCCAGAGAGGCCAACTTATTGCCAACCGCAACCAAATGGACAAATAACATAAAGATTCAGCGTATAGTAATGAAAGCACATGTAGGCAGGTAGTTTACAAGGAGACTTGATTGGCATTGGGGAAGGTCCTATTTTGACTACCTTAAATCTCAGTATTAGAAGCAGGAGGGATCTCAGAGACCATCTCATCCAAGTACTTCACTTTGGGAAAAGAACTGAAGCTAGAATTAGAGCCAAATACTTCTGAATGAAATGAAGCTTGGTCCTGCCTGTGGCCGCTCAACTAGGCTACTGGCCTTGAATCTGCCAGCTTAGACTTCCAAAACAGCCAGCCACTTTGCCCCTCAACACTGAAGTCAATCTTTCCATGCGTTCCCAGGCTTAATCCATTTTAATGAATTAATCCTTTTTAACGGTTCTTTAATTTTGCTGAGTTTCCAACACACTAAGCTTCTAAGAAAGGGCAAGAAGAAGGCCATTGATCCAGCTAAGAGCAAATGATATTAGGTTTGCTGACTTGTCTTGGCAGCATTCCAGCCTTTTCACTTCCATGCAGCGTCCATAAAAAAGACATGAAAAAAGATCTAGGTGCAACCTTGGGTCAAGGCAAATATAAACCCCACTTTCTGGCCTCAAAGAATAAACAGTGGCCAATCATAGTCTGTTCTGTCACGTCAGATTCCTGGTCTCTCCTATATTGTTCTTGGATCATCCCTTCACCTCAGCCCCCATAGAACCTATAATTTTTCTATGTCTTAAATGCAAGGGCAGGATAATACTATATCACACTACATCAAAACAGGGAGAAATCCCTGGAGGTTGATGCCTAAGAGGTACCTTAATGCCTAAGGGAAATTTTTTAACCCCTCATGCCTCCATCTCCTCATCTGTAAAATGGGTATAACAAAAGAATACCCATTCCAAGAGATTATTTAAGGCCCAAAGAGATTCCTTAATTTTCCTTCTCTTTTTTTCTTTTAAACCTCCCAAAATTAGGATTGAATTCTATATGGTGATTTTGCCTCTCACAGGTCTACCTCAAAGAATGTCCTTTGTCCTTAAAAATGGAGGCCTGCCCTGCTCCATTAGCCTCTTCTTGTCCTGATTTCACCCCAGCACCTCGTGCTGTACCAACTGTAAATCACAGTGGGAAAGGTTCCGTAAAGCAAACTTTCATCTTCCCACAGGCATCATGGGGAAAATATCTCCACAGGATGCAGTCTTCCAGATAACAGAATTTACCCCTTAATGGTACCAACATTTTGGTGTCATTTTATTATCTCAATGGAATTTTTTCTAAAATGTGTTATATGTTTCCCCACCTTCTTTATGTAGAGTTTAGACTGAGTATAATTTAACCTTCTGTCTATGAATTTGTGTCTGTTTTATAAACATACTTTAATCTAAGACATAGAGTTACATTTGAATTTTAGTTTTGCTCTTTTCTACTTCAAATCAGCCACACCTGCCTCTAAGCCCTAGAAAAGTAGGGTTTATATGATTATTACCCTGACCTCCAACATACTCATAGACAGACTTGCATCCCTCCCATAGATACCAACTGCCTTAATTTTTTTGCTGGTATTAAATAGCAGATACAGATGCAAAATAAATATATTGTGGAAAAGTCACTTGTAATTATTAGGAAACTAACATTAATTATTTACTTTCACCATTCTTCGGTTTAAGCCCTTCATCTGTATTATTACACCAAGTTGCTATAACATCTCTTTGAGGTAGCTATTATTTCATTATGTTCACTTTGTAGATAAGGAAACTGAGGCATGAGGGGTTAAGGGATTTACCCAAGGTCAAACAGCCTACAAGTAGAAGGTCTTAACTTCCAACTCAGGCTGTTCCAGAGACATAGCCCCCATTAACCAGTGTCTGTGACTAGGGGGTCACGGCCTACAGATTGTGAAAATAAATGAATTTAATAAAATAAATTTAACCAGCACTGTAAAAAAAAAATGAGATAAAGAAAAAGGGAACAGAAAATCTTTCAGTGTGGAGTACATGGTAAATTAGGAAAAATTATTCCATGAAATTTTGGGTTGAGTCTATACACACCCACTCCTATGTGTATGCATACACAAATATCTAAATATGACCATTGAATCATGATAAAAAAATATATTTCTTATCATGAGGTATTGTCCAAAAAGTCTGAAAAACAATGGCTAAACTCTGACTTCTTGTAATGGATGGATTTTCTTTTACTTTCATACAGGTATGATTTCCTGCCTTCCATTTATGATAAGGGATGGTAGTATTCATTAACTTCCTCACGTTACAAGTCAGGCACCAGCCGTTGCCTAAGCTCTGTGATGATATGTTTAAGTCTGTAGGGTCTGGAATCAGACTCTCCCGTGTTTAAACCCCAGCTTTTGAACTTCCCACCTGAGTAAAGTGTTTAACCTCCCTGAGCAATCAGTTTCCCCTGGAACTAGCACCCCCCTTGCATGGTTCCTCCCTGGCATGGCTCCTCTGTGGCATGGTTCCCGCTAGAACTAAATGCAGTGATGCAGACAGCTTGGTACTCAGGAAGCCTCCAAGACGAGGCAGCTCTTGCTCCCTTAACCAAGCTCTTCACTCCACAGCACGTGTGCCCAGGAAAAGGTGGCTTTGAATTCTGTGGTCTCTGCCTGTGTCATCTCAGCTCACGGCTGAGGACGTGGAAAGGGGGAGGTGACTCAGTATCACAGACGTGGTCGCCTTCAGGGCATGGCCCCTCTGGTTGATGGACACCCATTCACAGCCTACATGTATGAATTCCTTCATGTATGCATGAAATAACCTGCCTTGTTTGACAAGCCATGAGAAACCAGCCTCTCAAAAAGAAGCTCTTCCTTAATGAATAGAGAGCATTCTAGAAATAACACTTAAAACATGAATATTTTCTAACCCCAAATCCCTTCCAGCTTCCTCAGGATGAGGCCACCCCAACCTGATAAATGGAAAGAATGAGCTTTCCCAGGTTCTAATGGGGTAAATATGGAGTTAGGGCTCCCAGTGAGCCCGAAAGGACAAGCAAAGTGCCGCAGGGGACACCTTACTTTGTGCGACGTTCAGCACCTTCAGAGAAGGGGCTCATGACCTTGCCTTGGACCAGGCCTCATGCATCACAGGACTTTGGTCAGCCTACTTTGTGGAACTGGCCAAAGGACCAGCAACCCAGGAGAATTTCCATGTGGAAAGCAGTAACAACTAGCTTTAGTGGAATGCCTCAGAGTTGACAGATACGCTTTGGTGCATATTGTCTCATGAAACCTTGACTAAAAAATGCCCCTTGATTAAAGCAGACAGATATTCTCACCGTCAAGAAGATGAAAAGGGTGCAGGAAAGGTGACAAGAGCAGGATTTTCGTGCCCTTGCATGATAGTGGGGAAATTATCTACCCTAGGTGGACACATGTTCCTAATCTGCAAAATGCACTAATAACTAAACCTGTTGTGTGGATTAAAGGAGATGACAAGCCCCAAACACTTAGCAGGTAATAGGTTCTCAATCGATCTTAGCTGCTTACTGCCTCTAGTTTCCCCTCCCAATGCCATTGAACCCCAGCATCTGTGCCCTTCCCACAAGATTGCATAATGTTTGGCTTTGCTGCTTGCAAATTTTTAACATCAGGCTCTTCAAAGAGACGGGCAAAGAGAGGCATTGCTGTGTTTTTTACGGTACGCCACGGGGATAAAGGCAGGGAGGGGGATTGAGTTCAAAGAACAAAAATAATTAACTTGGCGATTGATCTGGGCAACAGGTGCCTCAGAGCTGAGCCCGCAGAACTCGAACAGCACCTAGAGTTGGGCAGGCTTTGCTGGAAACTCGGGGTCTATGTCGAAGGAAGACTGGCCACAGAGCAATAAACAGAAGGGTGGCAGCAGACACACCAGCATCCATGGTCCATGGACTGAAGTATTTCTTCACTTGCTTTCTCTTATCTCATTTTCGGAGGAACCTGCTGGCCTCGGAGGCTGCACACCTCCGTGTATTCACTGGCAACTAAACAGACCAAATTACAACTCAACCACTGATGGATAAAGTCATCTCTCTCTAATATTAATAAAAAACCCCTGCCCAATTCATATGAAGAAAATAAGGTGGGAGGAAATAGGGACATTGTTAAAGAAGGCTAAAAAAAACACTTCAATCTTTGCCAACAGATTAGAAAAGCCGTACAGATAAGCTGATTTTATTGGCCTGTCGCCTTGGAGAATTACAAAAACAAAGACAGGTGGCAATAAAATCTCCCATCAAGAAAAACTTCTTCAAATATTAGACAGCTATGGTCAAAACATTCTTCAATTATATTTTCTTTCATGGATCCCGGTTCTTTTTTTATCAGAAGTAATTTATGTCCATTAAAATACTGTTGTCCCAGGCTGCCAACCCATCTCTAAAGGTATTCTTGAAACTTTTCTTTCTTCTTGTCAAAGGACAAAATGTTTGTCCCCACCTCACCCTTCCCCACACCCCCAGAAGCCCTAGCAAACTTGGCCTCCAGCTTAAAGCCCAGGTCACTCCAGTATGGACTGTAAGAGCTGTCATGGAGGATGGTCTTGTGATGAAGACACTTGAGTCTGGGTTCACGAATGCCAGGTCAGAGGCATTAGGGAGACACAATCATTTTTCTTCATTTTAGAATGCACAAGGAAATGTTTGTTTCTTTCTTTTTTAGATGTAAGGTTAATCAGAAACTGCCCTAGATGAGTGAGAAAGAGCTGTTCAAGGACACAGTCTTCCCATGACCTCATGGCTGGTCCAGAGGATGCTTTGTGGCTGGAGAACAAGGTCCCTCTCAGGGCCAATGTCCCAACAGCACCATGGAGCCAACACTGTGATGAGGCTTCCAACTGGACTGTGAGACAAAATTAAAAATAGACGGTAAAGATCTAGCAAAGGAGAAATCACAACATAAATTGGCTTTTGCAATCCAACTGTGATAAACAGTGGGAAGTAATGGAAATGTAATTGTGGAGCCCTTGGATGAGGTACTAAACTTTGAACAGAAAGGATTCACATTAGCAAGCACCAGTATGATCCTTTGGGGCAGGGGGTAGGGGAGGATGCTTTTGATTTGATTAGCCTTACTGCTTCAGCCCTGTTTACAAAGTTTTCTCCAAATGCTTGCAAAGTGGGGGAAAGGGGAAGAAGTTATCCAGCAAAATATTACTCTTGCATTTTGAGGAGACTAGAGTCACAGTTCCCCCAGTCATATGTAGGTCACCTACAGTTATCAGGATCCACTTCGTTCTACAACACTTGGTTTCATCATACAGACCTACGCAGCGTGAAGGTGCTAAAAGTTTCAATCCTGACTCCACCTGTGGTCTGCACAGCCTTGGGCAAGGTATTTAACGGCTCTAAACCTCAGACTCCCCATCTATGAAATGGAGATAATAACTGTGCCTGGAGGCTGGAATTGGCTGCGGATGCAGTATGCTGAAGATGATGAAACTGTTTACCCTAATTTTCTTGAGAGTAGTGAAATGATAAAGCTTCCAAAATAAGTGTCAGCCTTTTTGATGATGACTCTACAATGAGAGTCACTTTTTCTTTAAGGAGTTTTTCTTTTTGTTTTTTTTTTGTTTTATTTGTTTTTTGTTTTTTTGCGGTACACGGGCCTCTCACTGTTGTGGCCTCTCCCATTGCGGAGCACAGGCTCCGGACGCGCAGGCTCAGTGGCCATGGCTCATGGGCCCAGCCGCTCCGCGACATGTGGGATCCTCCCGGACCGGGGCACGAATCCGTGTTCCCTGCATCGGCAGGCGGACTCTCAACCACTGCACCACCAGGGAAGCCCAGGACTTCTTGATAGATTAACCAAAGAACCTCTCTTAGGTTAGAGAGAGGTTATTAGCTAGCTTTTGCTATGTAACAAACTTCCCCAAAGTTAGTAGTTCAGTGGGTCAGCAATTTGAGTTGGGCTTCTCTAGATGATTCTCCTCCCAGTCTTAGGGGTAGTCACACATGCATCCAGGTCAGCTACTGAGTTGGCTGAGATGGGTCATCTCTGCTCCACATAGTCTCTCATCCTCCAGCAGGCCAGCCTGGGCTCATTTCCAAGAGATGAAGAGAACTGGCACTTTCACTTCTGTTGGCCAGAGCAAATCACAAGGTCAGTCCAGATTCAAGGTGGGTGGGGGGGGACTCTACCTCTTATTGGCTGAAGCTGCAAAGTCACATCATAAAGATCATGAATGCAGAGGGAATTTCTACAATCAATCACAGTACGCTGGTCGCATGGTAGGAAGAATGTGAACAAATGTGCAAATGAGAATAAGAAGGATGTTCTAAATCAGCAATTTGTTGAGTTATGTTAATACCACTCCAAAAGCAAATTAAAGTGAACATTCTATGCTATACCAAAAAGATCAAAAAGAAGCTCCATGTTCTATGACTGCTTCTGGAATGGGGCCCAAATTCTTGTTAAATCTTCATATTTCCATCTTCCATCAAAGCAAGAATGACAAACTCATTGATTAATTTTTTTTTTTTTTTGCAATACACGGGCCTCTCACTGTTGTGGCCTCTCCCATTGTGGAGCACAGACTCCGGACGCACAGGTTCAGCAGCCATGGCTCACGGGCCCAGCCGCTCCGTGGCATGTGGGATCTTCCCGGACCAGGGCACGAACCCGTGTCCCCTGCATCGGCAGGCGGACTCTCAACCACTGTGCCACCAGGGAAGCCCCCTGATTAATATTATTTGTCTAAAATTAATGCAGGAGGAAAACTGGAAATCCATGAGCAGCTTCATTAAGTCAATAAGCAACGAATGGTATTTTAAAAATGCATGAGCAAATGCCCTGAGAATAAGAGATCTTTCTTCTCATGTCTGCGCACAATTGGTACTTGAAAAATGTGAAAACAAGGCATTAATCACATTAGCTTTCTGTCTGTGACATTAAAGAGGTCTCTCCACCTGGGATGGTAATGACACAGAGATGAGGGCAGAGGTGGTCCAACCCCATTATTCTTAATTAAAGTCACAGCTGATGGATCCATGACCTTAAGAAAAATATTTCTGACCTTCCCATGACTAGGTTCAAACTTGAAACTTTAATTAATATTCTTTCATAGTTCTTCTGCCAGCTCTTTCTAACTCCATTTTAAATGTGTATGCTGATTTTTTTTTGTAGGCCAATTCCCTCTGCTTTCAAAAATAATCAGTATTAGATTCCCATGGGCATCAGGCACGACCATTTCTGTTTTATTCCCAGCATCATTGTGTCCAGTAAAACTCATTGCAAGTTCCCAAAGAAATACATTCATGTATTTGGGGATTCCAAGGTAGAGCAGCAGACCCATGCTCTTGGAAATGCCACGTAAAACTTCATGTGTGTGGCTTCATTCTAGATGAAGAAAGCTATCAGAGATCATTTCCTTCTTTCAGAGCAAAAGAAGCTTCTTAAGATTCTTTGGTATTCTCCAGTGTGAAAACAGTCAGCATCCTTTACAAAATCCCCGTCAGAGGAAGGATGAGCACGCCCCAGGCCTTGCCTCCTGAAAGGTCTGCCATGGGCATCACTCAGTCTAGGGATGCAGAGTTCCCTGCCCATCAGGAAATTGTTGTGCTTCAACCACCCTCCACCCGCAAGCTCCTCCCAGGCTCAGCTTGTCCCAAGGGGGCTTCCAAAGTTTATATACAGCTTTAGACAATTTTATACGCAGATGATGGGAGAATGTTCCAACCCCCTCTTCATTTGTTGTCTTTGAAGCTATTTTCTCAGATGCTGGCCTGGATTCAAGGTAGAGGACAAAAGAGAAGAGATTCCCTGTCAACTGAGACCAGAATTTTAAAATAGTACATCAACCATGATTCGGGGAATATGTTTAGTAGGTCCTACTGTGTGCAAAGCAAGCTCTGTGAGGTACTATCAGGGAGGCCTTGCTTTTAAGGAACTTACCCTCCACTCAGAGAAATAGAACAGAGACATAGAGAAAATAACTGTCAATAATCACAGCTAAGATGTGTATCCATTGTGTACTGAGTGCCTGTCAGATGCCAAGATCACTTTATTTATATTGTCATATCCAATCCTCACAACGGCCTCATTTTAAAATGAAGAGACCACAACTCAAAGAAATTAGACAAGGTGTCCAGGGCCACACTGCTAGTAAGCGGCAGATGCGAGAACCAAACTCCACTTAATCTCACTGTAAAGCCCAGCCTCGTCCCTCCACATTAGAGCAGCAGTAGGCAACAGCCAAATGGAGAAATATATCCAGGTTCTGCACATGGCCTTTGAGGCTGCCACAGTTGAGATGGCTGCACTCACACCTGTTGGCTTCCTGCTTAGCTGAATTGTGGGGCAGGCAAAAGTGCCCAGAGTCTGATGCCCCATGTGGAAGAGGAAGGCGTTGGTCCACCTAAGTCCTGGCCACGTTTCAAGAAGACCCAGTGTTAAGCAAGATGAATAAGCTCTGGAGATCTTCTGTACAACAATGGATGAAAAACACTATATTGTACTTTCAAATATTTGTTAAAGGGACAGATCTCATGTTAAATGTTTTTACCATAGTAAAATAAATAATTTTTTAATTTTTTTTTAAAAAAAAAAGACCCCCGGGGGACTTCCCTGGTGGTCCAGTGGTTAAGAACCCACTTTCCAATGCAGAGGACATGGGTTCAATCCCTGGTCAAGGAACTAAAGTCCCACATGCCACGGGACAACTAAGCCTGAGCCCACGTGCCACAACTAGGGAGAAGGCCATGTGCCACAACGAAAGATCCCGTGTACTGCAACTAAGACCAAACACAGCCAACAGAATAAATAAATAAATAATAAAAAATTTTAAAGACTCCTGGCCCTACCTCTTCCCCCCTGTGGCAGCTAATATTTCTGGCTTAAGTGCAATGGGCCAGCATCACACCAAGATGGAAAGCATTATATCACCAGGAAGGCAAGGAGTTTGCATCTCCCATGTTGACACCAACTCCAGCTGATTAATTCTGACTGCTTGGAAGGCTGGGCTCAAAAGGGTTGTAGGACCACATCAGGGCTCATCAGGAAAAGAGTACCATGCTCGTTAACAATGCCTGCATGGAAGAGGGAAAGGGAGGTGTCACATTTGTACTACCTAGTTAATGATCGTTGGGTGATGGCCACCCAGAGCTGTGTTCATATCCCCTCCACTTCCTGTGTGACCCTCAGCAAGGAAATTCACTTTTCTGACCCCCAGTTTCTTTACCTGTAAAATGCATGAACTTTTCTTCAAAGATTTGTTTTGGAGATTAAAAAAATAATACCATTATATGGCCTGAAAGTTTGTGTTGCCACAAAATTTATGTGTTGAAGCCTTTAACTCCCAAAGTGAAAGTATTGGGAGGTGGGGCCTCTGAGAGGTGATAAGTTTTATATGAGATCGTGAGAATGGAGCTCCCATGATGGGATTAGCGCTCTTATAAGAAGAGGGGACACCTGTGAGGACACAGAGAGAAGGCTGTAGCCTACAAGCTAGGAAGAGGGCCCTCACCAAAAGCCAACTCTTCCAGCATCTTGATCTTGGACTTCCCAGCCTCCAGAAATGTGAGAAATAAATGTTGTTTAAGGCACTGAGCCTACGGTATTTTGTTATAGCAGCCAGAGCTGACTAAGACACATGTATAAAGCACTTATCACATTGCCTTTCTACTCTCTAGTAAGCACTCAACTAGTGATAGATGTTGTTTTTATTTGTTAGTAGTGTATGCTAACTAATGCACATGTTACTCTGTGTTAACAACATATAAACAAACTGTAACAAGGACAAAAACCCAATGCACTGAGATAATGCAATTTCGGTGCATTGTCATTCCCAGATGTTAAGACCTGAATGCCTGTTAATTATGAGAGTACAACAGTGAGTCTTTGGAAACTGCCACGTGGTTTACTTATGAACAGTGCTAGTCTAAAATCTCCTTTAAAATGTGTTTTGAACATCTTCTATAATGCTCAGAACTCACTTGTAACCTAAATTTTCCTGGCCCTCCTCATCTTGGTTGCATATAGAGCCATATTAACTACGATAAACAGAATCTACTTATTCTCACCACGGATCCCCAGGCTGAATCTCAGCCTCCAGAAGTAACTCTTAAGCTCTCTGGAGACAATCAACAGTCTCAGGGGAAATTGCTGTCCCTGGGGCTCTGTGGTCTAAGGAGGTGCCTCCTACATTCCTCCAGTTTTACCAAAACACCTGTTCTCAAAAGGGGGTATATATGAGTCTGGGGGTCCTTAGAAGATATATCCTTAGAATAGTCCCAAACTATGCTCAGAACCAGAAGTCCCCTTGATGACTGAGGCTTAGAAGAGCTAAGTAACATATGAGTTTCTGGAGGAAAATATTACATCTGCCTAGAAGAACCATTTTATGAGAATCCTGAGAGCATTTCTAATATACAAGTCATAACGAGCAGACGGGGAATCTGGAGTGCTGGTTGGGAATTTTAGCATCCAGCTCTGCCAGCAATTCACACATCCTTGGATCTGGGCGGGCCCACACCCTGTGCTGAGAAAGACAGACCCAGCCACTGGATCTCTGAGCAACAGAATGCATGACAGAGCAGCCTGGGGACATTCACTGTGACTCAGCACAGTGTACGAGTTTGCAAGCTCACTAGGTGTCAGGATGCTAGGGGAGGCCCCATGCTAACTAGAATAAGGCACCTGTCCTGAAGGGCAGGGGTGAAATCAAATACCTGTAATACTGGGGTATTAGTTTCCCAGGGAGGCCATAACAAATCATACAAACTTGATGGCTGAAAACAACAGAAATTGATTCGCAGTTCTGGAGGCCAGAAATCTAAAATCAAGCTGTCAGCAGTGTCTTAGTCCCTCCAAAGTCTCTAGGGGAGAATCCTTCTTTGCCTCCTCCAGTCTCTGGTGGCTCCTGGCATTCCTTGGCTTGTGGCCACATCACTCTGGTCTCTGCCTCTTTCTTCCCTCTGTCTCTGCGTTCCTTCCTTTTCTTAAAAGGACAATTTAGAGCCCAACCTAAATCCAGCATGATCTCATATCAAGATACTTAATTACAAATGCAAAGACTCTATTTCCATAAGGTCATGTCCTGAGGTTCTAGATGGCCATGAATTTGGGGGACACTATTCAACACCCTACACATGGCCATAGTAAACCCAAACTTCCTGTAGCAACAGAGGCAGAAGAATGGGTCTGGCTGTGAGCAGGGAGGTCCATGGATAAAGCAGTCTTCTAGCAGGTCCTTACATGGAGGACGGGATTTTTAACTTGTGGAGCTGGGAGCAGTGGCTTTGGGTGGGAGACCACTGACAGTCAGCGAGAATGGTCAGGCCAGACAACAGCTGAGACACCTCTGTGCCCTGTTTGTCAGTGGTGAAAGGTTTATGTTTGGAAGCAGAGTTGTGAGTGGGAGGGTGAGAGAAAGCTGGAGGGGAAGAGGACACACACTGAGAGGCATAAATGACAGGCAGGTGTAGACTCAAAGGGAGAGAGCTGTATCCATCTGTCCTTGCTGCTATAACAGGATTCCACACCAGGTGGTTTGAACAACAGACATTTATTTCTCACAGTTCTAAAGGCTAGAAGTCCAAGATCAAGGTACCAGCTGATTCTGTTTCTGGTGAGACCTCTCTTCCTGGATTGTAGATGTCTGTCTTCTGGCTGTGTCCTCACATGGCTTTTCCTCTGTGCATGCAAATAAGGAGAAAAAGACAGAGAGAGCAAGCTCTAGTGTCTCTTCTTATAAGGACACTAATCCTATAAAATCAGGGCCCCACCCTTATGACCTCTTTTACTCTTTCAACAATAATTATTTCCTCAGAGGCCCCATCTCTAAATACAGCCACACTGGAGGTTAAGTTTCAATATATGGATTGGGAGGGACACAAAAATTCAGTTCATAACCATAGCAAAGACTGTTGAGCAGGGACAAGATACCTTCAGTCAAGAGACTACCAAAGTCCAAGGGTTCAGGTGTCAGACCTGGCAGGTTACACAGGTATTAGGTCCTGGTGAGCCAGCACCCCCATCAGCATGCCCTGAGCAATGTGAATCAGTGGGGAAGATACTTCTCGTGGAACCATTACTGGAGGATTCCTGAGCTCAAGGCACGTTTTGGCACCGAGTTCATGGGACCTTGAACAATAATGTCTTTAGGAGTCATCATCCTCTTCTGTAAAATTAAGGGGTTGGGCTTGATAGATTTCTGGGCAATCCCATGATTCAAGGAGGAGGTATCAGGGGTGTGCTGGACGGCAGGAGGAGGCCAGCCTGGAATTTTAAATGTTCAGGGACTAAATCACTTGCAGGCAACTGCCAGGTTGATGGAGATGAGACAACCATACTTAGTTGACTCTTGAAAAATGGGAAGAGTTAGGGGGAGTAGCCCTCCCCTAACCCCACAGTTGAAAACCCTGGGAACTTTGTAGTTGGCCCTCTCTATCAATGGGTCCTCCATATCTGGAGGATTCATCCAACCGTGGATCATGTAGTACTGCAGTATTTATTGAAAAAAATCCATGGATAAGTGGACACACACAGTTCAAACCCATGTTGTTCAAGGGTCAACTATAATTTATCATCCAAGCCAGGTCAAAGTAAGGGCCCTCAAGTGGGCAGAGGGAGGAGTCATGGATGTGAAAGGAGGCTAACCATACTGGGGAGCCAGACCTCAAGAGGGCAGAGAAAGGGCTGGGAGCCAGAGTCAGCAAGCTCAGCCCTAAATGCCTGAAGATACATGTTCATGTAGTATGTGTGTGTGTGTTCCCTATGTATATTAATTTCCTGTTGCTCCTATAACAAATTACCACACACTTAGTGGTTTGAGACCACACAGAGGGGAATTCCCTGGTGGCCCAGTGGTTAGAACTCTGCTTTCACTGCTTAGGATGCGGGTTCGATCCCTGGTTGGGGAACTAAGATCCCAGAAGCTGCCGGGCGCAGCCAAAAATAAAAACAAATGAAGACCACACAGGCGTAGTCTCTTACAGTTCTGGGTCTGGAGGCCAGAAAGCCCTCAAACCAAGGTGTGAGTAGGGTTGGTTCCTTCTGGAAGCTCTCAGGGAAAATCCTTTTCCTTACTTTTTCCAGCTTCTAGAAGTCACCCACATTCCATGGCTTATGGCCTTACAGTGTTCTGACCTCTGCTTCCTCCTTCTCTGTCTGTCTGTCTCTCTCTCTGTCTGACTTTGACCCTTCTGCTTTGCTCTTATAAAGACCCTTGTGATTACATTCCACATGAATAATCCAGGTTAATCTCCCCATCTGAATGTCCTTAGCTTAATTAAATGCAAAGTCCCTTTTGCCAAACAAGGTCACATATTCACCAAGCTCCAGAGATTAAGACACAGACACTTTTGGGAGGTCCTTATTTAGATTCCCACGGCATGAAGGTTTGTATTATATATTATGTGTCTAGGTATTTCCAGGCAACACCCGTTTGCTCTCTGCCCCCTTGGGCTGGGCAGTGCTGGACTCACAACTGTCACCTGTCCAGAGGAGCTAATCAGAGGCCACATGGTTTGGAGAAAGGCCACCATCCTGAGCTGGAAGACTGGATTTGAATTCTGTTCTGCTTCTTAGTGACTATGCAATCTTAACCACACAACCAAATCTAGTAACAGTCTTCTCATCTGTAGAATGGGATATTGGTAGACCCCACCTCTGTTGTCATGATTAAATAAATTTCTCTTTTTAAAACGCTTACACTGGTGCCCAGCTCGTGGGGAACATTAGTGGGTGCTGCTCTTATCTTGTTCCTCATCATCCTAGTTTTCATTAGTGCATGTGGGCTGCTCTGCAAGTATCAGTTACCCTTTCTTCCTTAGCAAGAAATCCCAGCTCTGACTACAGCAGGGAAAGTCACCTCCCCAGGCTGCTGTGTCAAGGATGTAAACACTTTCCTTCTTTCTCCATCTAACACTTCCCTGTCTGTCTCCTCACCCCTGCCTCTGCCAAGGTTTGAATTACGCTTGTGAGTGAAAATATTTGTCACACAACCGAGGCAGCTCAGATAGGGATCAAACTTGATATCCCCAGGGAACATTTGCCATGTCAAGGAGCTTCTGTCATGACCCACATTATTGAAAATTCCATTTGACTAAATGCAGGATGGGTGGTGGGTTGGAAAAGGAAATCGGGCTGTTTCGAGCCGGGTTGATGGTAGCAGACGTGCGCTGCGTCTGGAAGGAGCCATGCTTCACCCCATGCCAACCAAGCTTTCCTTCTTAACATGCTGTTTAGAGCTAAGGCCCTTTGTTGAAAGATAAAAGATGAGACAAATAGGAAGATGAGACAAATTCTTTCTCTCCTCTCTTTCTTTCCTTTTAATTAATAGACTTCATTTTTTTAAGTTTTAGGTCTACAGAAAAATTGAGCAGAAACTACAAAGAATTTCCTTATACCCCCTCTCTCCCTACCTCAGTTTCTTAATTATTAACCTCTTGCATTAATGTGATACAGTTGTTACAATTGTAACAATAATTGATGAGTCAATATTGATACTTGATTATCAACTTAAGTCCACAGTTTAGACCCTCTCTTGTGGCATATTCTGTGAGTTTTGACAAACGTATAATGACATGTATCCATCATTATAGTATCATACAGAATCATTTCACTGCCCTAAAAATCCTATGTGTTCCACCTATTCATCCCTGTCTCTCCCTCCCATAATCCTTGGCAATCACTCACTGATCTTTTTTACTGTCTCCATAATTTTGCCTTTTCTAGAATGTCATATATTGGGAATCATGCATACAATATGTAGCCTCTCAGATTGGCTTCTTTCACTTGGTAATATGCCTTTAAGCTTCCTCCATCTCTTTTCATGGCTTGATAACTCATTTCTTTTTAATGCTGTATTCACATTCTTTCTTTATCTTATTCTCTCAAGGTAATAATTTAGATCCACACTCTATCTCTGATCCTCAAACAGGCAGAATGACCCCAGACCAACAGAGGAATAACAGGTAGTCAGAGACACCCCCACTACACACACACACAGACACAGACACACACACACACACACACACACACACACACACACACACACACTACCCCTGTGTAGTGGGATGACACAAGAAGTCTCCATAACCTGGTAGGATAAGAATCCAGCCATGAGCCAACCTGAAACACACCAAATCCAACATAACCACATTCAAAGGCATACACTGTTACACTTTTATTCTAAGAGTAGAAGATTTTAAGTATATACTATTTCATTTTCATTTTCATGACTCCAAAAATGTCATCTCAGTGCCACACCACCATACAAGTAAACCTTCAAAGGTTACATTCATCCCAGAATCCATAGCATATGTTCTTTTGCAGAAATATTGGCCAATTTTTAAGGAGTTCCTTCCTGCTTGAAACAGAAGCTCCTGGGGCCCAACTAATGTTTGACTTCCCTCAGGTCCCCTGAGTGAGCTGTTCTCAGTCAAATTCTTCTCTCCCAGACAGCCCCCATGACTCCCCTATCAAATGGGCACTCGATTTCTGAAGCAGAGGAAGTCCACTTCTTAGATGTGCAGGGGGGTCTACAGGCAGATGCACTCACGGACAGGTCAAGGGCAATGACTGGGCTTTTTACAAGTTTATGGTCCCCACATATGTTACCAAACCAAACTTGAGTCCACTTGCCCATGAACAGTAAAGCCAATCTACTGACACTGGGTTTTGGTGAAGAAAAGTGCAACATTTATTGCAGGCGCCAAGCAAGGAGTCCAGGCAGCTAGTGCTCAAAAGACCTGAACTCCCCAAAGGCTTTTAGAAAAAGCTTTAAAAAGACAGGGTGAGAGAGGGGGGTTATGGGATATGCAATTAACTTGTGGACACACTTCTGATTGGTTGGTGGTGAGGTAACTGAGAGTCAACAACATTAACCTTCTGGTTCCAACCTATCTGGGGTCCACGTGCTTGTGGGCAATATGCAGTTAACTTCTTCCACCTGGTGGGGGTTTCAGTATCTGCAAAACAGCTCAGAGGACATGACTCAGAATATTATCTGTAGCCCTTGAGGAAAAACTAAAGACCCTTGACTGTTTAATGGCCAAAACTGTTATTATTTTGTCTTGCTTGACTGTTTTCCTTTCTTTCTTTATTTGCTTACTTCTCTGATTAAATTTATTCTTTGACTAAAGATTTTCTACAGACAAAAGGCAGACAGAGGACATGAGGAGGGTCTATTCCGGGAAGGTCCCATAGGGTCCTGATCAGATACACGTGGTCCTAATCACATTGCTACACCTTGAAGTAAACACATCAGCAGGTACCTCAACATGTTGACGTGGGAAGGCCAGAACAGTATCAGCTACAAAGATGCCTCACAAAGCTTATAATCAAGGGACAGAGGACTTTCATTGTGTACAAAATGGACTGTGAGACCCCAGGCACTTGTCACTGAATGGACTGAATGAAGCAGGGTCAAGACTAGGGTGAGGCCAGTGAGGCACTGATCTCAGGTGCAAAATTTAAGAGGACAATGAGGAACTCAAGAATCAAGATAAAAACTGTTCTGATGCAATATACTTAAAAATTAAAATGAATGCAGAAAAATTCATGGTTAACAAAATATCAACATTTTAAACAAAGACAGGATCCAACCCAGCACTTGCACGAGCCTGAGGGTGAGATCCTCACTCTCCTCCCCCTAATCCCAGCCCTAAGATGAAATAATGGGGGTGAGCATGCTCTGAAAACAGCACAGAGCTGCTGAAAAGCAAGGTCATGTTACTAGGAGTCTGTTGTTGCTGCAGATAAGAAGGGCAGTAACAATTCAGAGAAAAGACAGCTGTGTCTGGATGGACCCAGGTGGTTCAAGAAAGTGCCATGAGTCAGAGGTGAGCTTTGATAGGGGAGTCGGGTCACAGAGGCAGAAGAGAGGCCGCCACGGACAGGCAAGCACAGAGCAAAAGGACAGACACTGTGGGGGAGGGGATACAGGAGATGGGAAGATATTGTCTTAATTCAAACAGAAGATGGGTGTTGACGCATAAAAAGAAATACGGTGAGAAGGAGCCAGAGTCTGGGGGTCCAAAAGTTTCACCAAAGAGTTGGGATGGATGCAACAACCAGAACACAGAATTCTCTAATGTCGATTCAAAGGCAACTAATGAACAGAAGTAGTGCTGTGGCTGCCTTTAGAAGTATATATAGACTTATCTTTCCATCTTAAAAATAATACAAGCTCATTCTATAAAATTAGAAAAATACAAAAAAAGGAAAAGAGGAACACCTCCAGAAGTGTGATGCCTTCTTTTTCCACATTCTCTAGGAAGAGACAGTTCTCTAGGAAAAAGTAGTTATGTTTGGAGGGCTAGCGCAGCAAACTTAGAAACAGAAGAGGCTCAGAAGCCAGTTATATAGAAACATTGACTTTGAGATGGCAAAGTGACAACACGTGGGGGTATAGGTCCTTCCTTTGGGAATTCTCACTTAGGCAAGTCCTGGCATACAAAATTATACCCCAATCCCTTGGAAGCTTCTGTTCAAATAAAACCCCTGCCATAGATCAAACACAGTTCTTTTTCTAGCCTGGAAAAAGCAGAATGGCCTTAGTGCTTTGGGTCATGTTTTCCCTTCCTCTTTTCAAACATCTGCTACCAGCTTGATGGTAAGAACACTAGGAACATTTTCCCATTCTTCGGAAACAGGCGTCATTCCTGAGTCTCTGAGCAGCAGAGAGCAAGGATGCCTGACGCTCCTGATACAATGGGCTGCCAGTGGGCTGGGCTGCTGTCAAGGGTGGCATTCCTGGTTCCACACATAAGGACCCATTGCTTCCCTTTCTTCTGTAAAGTTTAAGATTCCTTTCCTAGCACCCATGAAGCATCTCTTGCTATCAACAGATACCAGACACACTGGTAAAAGAGCCAGACTGAGAAGTCTACACCAGATGCTTCATTTCCTTCAGGCAAACAGGCAAGATTTGTATTACATGAGTTGATAATAGAAGTGACAGTTGATAAGATTGTCATTAACTCGACTTTATACTAATCTTTAAAAATGCAATTCAACTTCTAAAAAAAGATGCCAATTCTTCACCTTTACTTAACTAAGTGTAATACTTAGTACTTAGTTCTTAATAAAAATACGGAAACCATGAACTTAGCTCTATTCTAAGTGCTGGAATACATGGCACGGACAATGTCTGTGAGAAGACAAAATATAAGAAGCAAGTATAACAACCCAAGGATAAAGTAATACAGACCAGGCATGGGCCCTAAGGGTGGAAATGCAAGAGCTCGACCACTGCTGAGCAAGGTCAATCAGAGGACTTGGGGAAGGTGAAGCTGTGCATTGGGAAAAGGACAGCAGAGGTAGCACTGAGCAGATGAGGTAGAGGAGTAACAGACAGCAGTGACCTTTGTTTGCTAGGGGAATAAGAGCATAACTCTGTATGTGTGTGAGTGCTATTATCTCCTAAAGTTCTCACCACAAACAATTACCTAGCATATCAGACAATCCTATACAGTAAATGCTTTATTGCTGTTTCACAGATGAGGAAACCTAAGAAACTCGTCTGAGGTCACACAGTTATCCGGGGCAGAACTGGGTTTCAAACCCAGCCTTCCGACTCCAGAATCCTTGCTCTTAACTGCTATGCTATAAACGATGATGAGACATGGATAATTGAAATCTTCAGTGTTCTGCCACAGAGATGAGATTGGTTTGATAAGCAGGGAAAGAAGTAGCAAAAACAGTGTTTAGGTAAATTGTCACACCAGGATGACCCAGAGAGGGTCGGGGGTAAAGAAAGTAGGGAGCCAGGGTATGAAATAAAGGGGGCGTGGCCAAGGGGAAAGGAGGCATACCCGGAGGCAATGCTTCAAACTGGCTACAGAAAAGATCTTTGGAAATCCTAGGGCAGATTGGGGAACTGGGGAGGGTCAGAACAGCAATAACCCCAGGATGATGATGGAGCAATAGTCCCGAGCTGTTAGCCATGACCCAGGCGTTGGGCAGGGGGCCGCTTGGTGCCCACCTGGGGCAGCTGGAGAACTAGAGACATGAACTCAGTGTGCAGCATGTTAGATTCCAAATTATAAGAAAAGTCGGCAATCCATCCTACCTCCAAAGAACCCACCTCCACGTGGATGTGCCTTCCTGTTTGGGGAGGGAGAGGAGGGGGGAAGGGGGCAGGGCGAAGGAGAGCCTTAGGGCTTCCCACACCCTCCTCCACTCCCTACTCACAGGAAGGAGAAAATAGCAGCTACATTTTCCTTACCAGGAATTGCCCTGGTCCTGGGGAGAGCAAGATAAACAGGACATGGTGCCTGCCTTTGAAAATGAAGACAGGAAGGTAGAGTGACTGCCCGGGATGTGCCCTGGTGGCACCCAGGATGCTACAGAAATGTCCAGAGAACCTCCACTGAGCCCTGGAGCCTCTGACCCAACCTTTCTCGGCCCAGCCCATGAAGGCACACCAGGCACCCCCCCTTTAGGCAGCACAAGTTGAAGGAAACAACACACAGGGATCACCATACACAAGCAGTTCTTTAGCACCTACTGTATACAGTTCACTGTGTAACCACACCCCAGGGGCACCACAACCCATAAGTCCCTAAGACTGCCCTTAAGGGGCTAACTAGAATATTAGAACAATAGATGAGCATAGGAAAGATAGGTTTTCTCACTAATAATGAATTTACTAACGTATTATGGATGAAAAAGATTTCTCCCACAAACTCATCATTTTTCCTCAGGAGATGCAATCATTTCACAGCATCCATGTTGAGTTGATGCTGTGATCCAGCATACACGAGCATATATAGTATAGCATAAAGAAATGGCAGCAGTATCTTCATAGTACTGAAATATGTAAATTAAGATATTTATCTTGTTTGAAATGTACTTTATCAGATTTAGTGGAGGATAAAATTTTTTAGAATGTAAAGTAAAAGATGTAAAAAGTAAAGATGAGAAAGACAAATAAACTCTACAAAATTTTTGGCAAGAAGATCGTAAGAGCAAGAGAAACATATGCTATATAGATAAAAATCAGAAAATACTAAGGTGGCAGCATAATCATGAGACATTCTACCCAAGTCGCTTGAGCTTTATAATTTAGTCTTTTAAAATTAAACCCATTTAGAAAATTTAATTTTGCAGCATTGCTTTAGTTTATTTTTTTTTTTTTTGCTGTTGGAAAAATTAGAGAGTAGAATTTAAGAGTATGATAATTCTAAGATAAATGCTAAGTGCCAGAATAAAAAAAATCAGTCATTTTCATCAACTCTAACCTGTAAATTGGTTGAATTTCTACTGTAAAATACGTGTGTATATGCATGTGGACGTGCACGTGTGTGTGTGTGTGTGTGTGTGTGTTTCTATCAAGGAATACTAAATGTACAAACTAGAAGATTTCCACTTCACCAGCTAGGTACAAACGTAATAATATGTGCAAATAATGATAAATTCTCTTGGCATGCTATTTCCACTGGGGATCCTTTTGAGATTAGGATATGAAAATTCTTCTTTCAAATATAATTTTGGAGCACTCTTTAATTTTTGGCTCTTTGTCTTTATTATAAAATCTCTTTAAAAATAGGTTAGAGTCTAATTTACTATGGGTGAAGCAAAAGGCAAGCTAAGGAGATAAGATTCTTCCCACTCAGAATTTTATTTATGGACCATAAATGTATGGATAAGTGTTTCCTAAAATATCTCTCATGCAATTCTAGTGTTGCAATACCCAGAGGGGAAAAAAAGTGTTCCATATTCAAATAAGATGAGGAGACACCTCCTATTATGTTCCTTTTGGATCTCTCATGCGCAGTATCATTGTAAGGCTTTAAGAAATCTTGAAATAGAGACATCTCTTTAACATCATTTCTCAAACTTACTTGCCCAGAGAAACCCCTGCCCTTTTCCTTTCCCAAAAAGCATACTTTGTGGAAGTGATGCACATAGAACTACATCTACTTCAACCAAAAAATATTCATTATAAATGAGTTGGTCATTACTGTATTTACTATAAATCAGAATTACCCATCTGGAAAGTTTCCTTGGATCCAGCAGTGCTTTCAGCTCCATTACTAAGTTTGATGAGCAGATACCCATTCCCACACCCACCAGAAGGTTAAATCAAGTGTATCCATTAAGGTTTACCAGAGAAGCAGAACAAGTAGGAGACATATATTAAGATACTTACTGCGAGAAATTGGTTTACATAATTGTGGAAGCAAATCCAAAATGTATAGGGCAGACCATAGGGAATAGCAAGCTAGAACTCTTGGGCATGGGCTGAAGCTTCTGTCCACGGGCAGAATTTCTTCTTCTCTTACAGCTGGTTGAATCAGATCCATCCAGATCACCTGGGATAATCTCCTTTATTTAAAGGCAATGGATTTTAAAATTTAATCACATCTACAAAATACCTTCGCTGCAACATCTAGATTAGTGTTGGAGTGAATAACTGGGAACCATAGTTAAGCTGTGTTGTTACAGCTAAAAGACCACCATCCACTCCTGTCAACTTGGCAACCATGCATGTCTCCTTCAACATACTTAATTTCCAAACAAAGACAATATCCAAGTCATAATTCTACCTAATGTGACACAAAAACACTCTTTGTTCAACCAAAAACACACTTTCCTTTTTCCTAGAAAAGGATGCAAAGCCCTTGAGTGATGTTCTGTTTTCTTTGATATTCTGTACCTCAAAAGCTGAGACAGAAAGTTAATGATTATTAATAGATCTTATGTTAGATAATAAGGGAATAAGAAAAGAAAGAAAACAGCATATATATATATATATATATATATATATATATATATATATATATTCCTTTTAAAAATTAGGAAGAAATACTCATAACTATCGCAGTCCTCATTTCTACAACTTGTCTCATGACCAGATTATCTAGGATAATCTTCTTTACTTCAGGTCAACTGATTATGAACTTTAATCACATCTATAAAATACCTTCACAGCAACTTCTAGATTGATGTTTGAGTGAATAACTAGGGACTGTAGCTTAGCCATGTTGGTGTATCTAAAAGACTATTATCTTTGCCTAGTGGGTGACCCAAACCTTCATCCTTGAAGAGGCTGGACCATTATCAGCCCTGCAAGTATGTATTGAGTTTGGTAATTTCCCACTGACTCTAATCACAGGCTTTGGTAATATTAAGAGACTCTCTCAAGTATTTCCTTTATTCCAGACATACTCTTCATTACCCCCCTGTGTAGTAGCAATCAAATTTCTCCTTGGTAATTAGAATCAAGTGCCCCAGTCAGTACATTAATCCCTTTCTTTGCCTGATGGCAGTCACAACTTTCAGTTCAATGCAATCATAGTGCCTTCTAGTGGAAGAATTACTTCTTAGGGACCAAGACCTCTAGATCATCAGAACCTAAAGATGGGAGGATGGGAAGCAAAAATGTTGCTAGCGGATAACTAGGCGTAATAGTGAGTGGATCTGTGAATCTATGGGAGAAACAGCAATGTATATTGGAAACAGATGTAGAGCATATACTGCATCCAGAGGACATTGCCCAAGCTCTGCAAGGTATTTCCACCTACCTAGTGCTGCAGCTGAGTCTTTAAAAGGGCATTCCACCATCCTACCAGGCCAACCACTTTAGGATGATGGGGGAAATAGTAAAACTAGTAAATTCCATGATCATGGGCTCATTACAATGCTTCATTTGCTGTGAAGTAAGTTCCTTGATCAAAATCAGTGTTGTGTAGGATATCATGACAGTGGAAGAGCTATTCTCTAAATCCATGGGTTGTAGTTTTGGCAGAAGAATTTCACACAAGGAAGGCAAGTCCAGATTAAGTATATATTCATGTTAAAAAAAAAAAGTGCTGACCCTTCCATGATAGAAGTGGTCCAATGTAATCAATCTACCACCAGGTAGTGGACTGGTTACCCCCTTGGAATTGTGCCATATTGGGGAATCCACATTGATCCAATCTGCTTCTCAGATTGGACATTCATCAGTGGCCATAGACACGGTGGCTTTGTAAGTTCCTGATTCGTGCATAACCTCCATCCCTGCCACCATGACCACTGTGTTCATGAGCCCATTGGGCAATGACGGGAGTGGCTGTAAAAGGAGGCTGACCAGTATCCACAGAACTGGTCATCCTGTCCATTTGATTATTAAAGGTTTCTTCTGCTGAGGTCACCCTTTGGTGAGCTTTTATAGGGGACACAAATATCTTCACATTCTTTGTCCATTCAGGGAGCTCTATCCACATACCTTTTCCCTGGTCTCCTTGTTGCCAGTTTTCTAAACATGTTTTTAACAAATCCCTGTCTATCCATGCTATTGGCCACAGCCCATGACTCTGTATAGCCTCATACCTCTGGCAATTTCTCCTTCCAGACAAAATGAGCAACCAGGTGCACTGACTGAAAATTATAGCACTCTCATACATACCCATCTTGTGTATATCACTTCCATTTAACAATGAGGTGCTGCTGTGCACACCCAACTTAATCGCTTCGCGGATTAGACAATAACTGATACATGATGGACAGCTGAGTTCACATGGTAACTTGGTGGCCCACAGTTAAGTGTTTGGTCTCTACTAAGTAGCTGACCAAAAGATATTTTTCAAAAGAAGAGTAGGTATCCACAAAGGATGGCAGGGCTTTGCTATGAAATGGTAAGGATCTGCACTGTGATTCAACTGCAGAAGCCTGCCAACAGCTTCAGACAGCATCCCTATCTGCACTGACACTTCAAACATGATCAGATATGCTCTATCTGGGTTCTGGGTTCTGGTCCGAGTGGCAGAACAGCTTGTATGGCAGCCTGGACCTGTTGCAGAGCCTTCTTTTGTTCTGGGTCCCACTATAAACTAGCAGCTTTTCAGGTCACTCAGTAAACAGGCCAGAGTAGCACACCCCAGTAACGAATATGTTGCCTCTAAAATATAAAGAGGCCCACTAGGCATTGTGCCTCATTTTTGGTTGTAGGAGGGACCAGATGCAACAATTTATTCTTCAACTTGGAAAAGATATCTTGATGTGCCCTACACCACTAAACCCCTAGACATTTCATCGAGGTGTAAATCCCCTGAACGGTTTGTGGAATTTATTTCCCAACTTCTGGCATGCAAACATCTCACCAACAAGTTTAGAATAATTGCTACTTCTTGCCTACTAGGTCCAATCAACCTAAGGTCACCAGTTTAATGAACCAGTGTGATGCCCTATAGGAGGGAGGGGTGATCAAGGTCCCTGAAGATTTTATTATGACATTAGACTGCAGAGTTGATATACCCCTGAGGTAAGATGGGGAAGGTGTATTGCTGGCCTTGCTAGTTGAAAGCAAACTATCTCTGGTGATCTCTATTAACAGGGATAGAGAAGAAGGTCATTTTCCAAATCAGTAGCTGCACACTAGGTACCAGGGAATGTGCTAATTTGTTCAAGCAACAAAACCACATCTGGAACAGCAGCTGCAATTGGAATCACCATCTGATTGAGCAATAAATCCATTGTCATTCTCTGAGATACATCTGTCTTCTGTACAGATAGGCAAGTTGAGTGGGGATGTGGTAGAAATGACCACTACTGTACCTTTAAGTCCTCAATGGTGACACTAATCTCTGCAATCCCTCCAGGAATGCAGTGTTACGTATGATTTACTATTTTTGTAGGTAGAGGCAATTCTAGTGGCTACCACTTGGCCTTTCCTACCATAAGCTCTCACTCCATAGGTCAGGGAACCAATATGGAGATTCTGCCAGTTGCTGGGTATATCTATTCCAATTATGCACTCCAAAACTGGGGAAATAACCACAGGATGGGCTCTGGGACCCACTGAGCCCACTGTGTAATGGACCTGACATTGATCACCTGACCTTCATAAGCTCCTACTCTGATTGGTGGACCACCGTGATGTTTTGGATCTCTTGGAATCTGTATCAGTTTAGATCCAGTGTCTGGTAAACTCTAAAATGTCTCGTTATTTCCTTTCCCCAGTGCATAATAACCCTGGTAAGTGGCTGTAGATCCCTCTGGGGAAGACTGGGAGAAAGATTAATGGTAGAAAATTTTGACAATGTGCTGGAATCCTTCATCTTGGGGACCAGGTTTCCCCTTTTTTAAAGAGGTTCTTAGTCTACAAACACACCCAAATCTGAGAACTGATTCAAGGACCATGGTTCTCTGTTTTGTTGTGTCAAGTTAGACTTCTGTTCACTAGACCTAGAACTCTTCCACTTATACAGCTCAGGTAAGAATTTAGTAGACTGTTCATTTGCTTCTTGTCTAGAGACACCATGATCAACCAGATAATACCATAGTCTCTGTGAGTCAGGCTATAATGATCACTGCTTTTGATTTCACCATCCTTTACAGTAAGCATGACCACCTCGTATTTTGCAATTAACTGCCAACACTTGGTTCCTGCCACCCTGGGATCCAATTACCCTCATTGTACTTAGGGATCTCAGTTCAACAGTAGCAGTTACCACTGTAATTTCTGCCCCACAGAGAAGAGTAAGCATAGAACTCTTCAAGAATATTGGAGTTCCCCACATTGACTTATTTCTCACACTCCTGGTAAAAGGTGTGTCTTATGCGTCATCCCTGAGTGAGCTGGTCAGGTCTTAAGAGGATAACTCCTCTTGAACAGTTCAATCTACCCCAAGCCTTTGGTTGTCTCCCTCTACGGTAGACTAAGGCTATTCTGACATTTCAACTCCATTTAGTTTAGGCCATTTTTGAGTCCACGTTTTATCCAAGCAAATAAACAAACTTTTAGAGCCCTTTTTAACCCTCAAGACAAAATATTGAACCCAGAATATCTGCCTATTAGGTCTATATCAATGGCAGGGTAAGCTGTGAACAGAATCCGCAGTGTCTTACAAGGAAACTACCTCAGGGGAGTCCATTACGTGTTCTTTGGGCAGGAAAATTGAGAGAACTGGTGATTCTGTGTACTTTGTAACCCCAATGCCACTTTCTATCATGTAAATCCAACTGTTTTATTTTGGTTGCTCAGTTTATCATTTTTCTTCCTCCTTACTTTGTCCTTTAGCTTGATAATTTGGTAAGAATCAGGGACCACCAGACATTTTAAAGATACAAGTGCAGTTACTCCCAAACCAGCTTAGATGTCTTCCTATTGTGTTGTTATCAATGTGCATATTCAGAAGCCAAAATAAAAGCACGTGGTCCCTCAGTGGGTTCCCTGAACTTCCATATCACAGAGTAGATGACCCTGAGTATCATGTCACACAGAGCTGTCCCTGACTGCTGTGTCACAGTGACCTGTATGGGGGTGGTCTCAGAGAACTGACTCTATCAACCAACCAGCTCAAGAAGGACGAATAGGCTGACATATGGCTGAGAAGAAAAAGTCAGACAACTCACGATGACTCATACAGACGCTTGAAAATAAAAAATCTATACACAGCCACCTACGGTATTTTAATTTAAAAAATTTACCCAAGTCCTGTAGAAATATAATTTGCATGAAAGCCCACATTGCTAAAAAAAATTTTCAGTTCTCACGTATGATTTCCCAGACTTCCAGACTTCTGTGTCTCCTTCTAAGTACAGATAATTTTCCAAACTTTGGTGCATAAGACACAAACACTGATTTAAGCTGAAATCTAATCAATCCACTCTTTTGGTGGAAACATGAAAATTAAACTTAAATTCTCATCTCAGAATTTTTTTGAAAGGCAACTTCAGGATTGGGGGAGGGAGAGGAAAACCAAACCTTTGACCACCATCTCTTTCATCTGGGTTTCTGACTTTCCTGCCCTCTCCTCAACCTTCTCATCTTGGCTGGGAAGTGGTGAGAGGGTGGGATTAGCAGTCACACCCCCAAGGGTAGCCCAGCCCCTCCCCTGAAACAGGTTGCTAATCTCCTCTGGTTGCTCCCTTCTCCATGAAGGATGGGATTTGAACTAAAGGCTTCCAAGGCCCCTTGCAGATCTTACATCCCACAATTCTACTTTCTCTTTGACCCTCTACCCCATCCTGTGTTGTCATTCATGGATTTGAAGGCCAACCTGGGAACACAAATGGTGACGCACACCTGAGATTTCTCCAGGGTGAAAACAAGGCAACTTGCATCCTTCCGGATCCCTTCTTTTTCATCTGGACAAAGGATGGGTGTCCCACAATTCTTAAAGCTATCAGATAATGAGGTTCGGGATGGTTCCGACCCCATACACAGAGTTCCCATCACTAAGATGTGGCATATTGGGGGTGGGGAGTCCTTCAGGACATCGAAGTTGGCCTCATAAGAGTTGCACCACATTTGTCTAGCTTCAGCCTTCATTTCCTTTGGTGCAACTGAAAAGCAGGTAGAGGATGGCTCTTCCCTTCCTGGGAGGCTTCCTCAAGCTCCCTCGAGGGGGCCCTACCGCATACTGCTTTCTATCCCATTCCTGCTATCAAAGTGTACCAGACCCATCGGCTGTTTCTTCTGCCTTCTGCTCTGGAAAGACTACCACTACCTTGAGATCTAATGGATTAAATGTATGCTCAAAATCCTGCCGAAAATCAAGTCACGCACTGTGTTACCCACTCCCATGTCTTCTGTCCCTTCACCCATCCTTTTCTAGCCTAGTGACAACCCACCTGTCTCCACAAGGGCCCATGTCAGACACTGGAGACAGGCCCCTGGAGCAGGTATTTAAGGGGTGGTAAGTAGGCTTTCAGTGGCCCTGCTACAAGTCACACTGCAAGAGAGGCCTCCTACTCCACCCACCCAAGGAACCAGCTCGATCATGCATTTGTATTCCTCCCTACTCCAATCCCTCCCAGAAGATAGCTGCCTAGAGCTACACCGTGCTTTCTCGAGATGTAGAATTCATGAACACATTTCTGAGGACACGAAAAGAGAGTGTTAAATTTAACATCAGATAACTTTGCAGCTTCTAACCAATGGTGTGCTGGTAAATGTTTATCAACAGGCTCTCCAGGAAAAACATGTGCACACACATACACACACACACGTTTATAATACATTGTACTGATCTAAAGGATGTATAGCACACAGTTTACAAATAATAATATATGTAGCAATTTTTATTGTAAATTCCACTTAGCCCATTGATTCTTACAGAATGTTTCTGTGGACTTTTCCACAATGCTTGTTTCTGCAGCCAAACTATGGTGGTCATTGACAAATGAGTGTCGTTCCAACATGAATATGGGTTGAGATCTTCATTTAGTGAAACAAAGAAGGTGAAGATGCAAGTCAGAACTTCACTCATTCATCAGTGACATGAACAACTTCTGTACTGAATCAAATAACAGTTTTTGAGTACTTGAAGAATATTTCCTGAGGTTTTGTGGTGGTATTCACAATGCAACAGGTACAGACATGAGACACTCTTGAGTTTAATCTACATTATTAACAATGCCCTATTACTTCCTTGAATCCAGACCAGGATTTCTCAACTTCACTATTGACATTTCAGACCAGAGAGTCTGATCATTCTTTGTCGTGGGGGCCATCCTGTGCATATTGAACGTTTAGCAGCATCCCTGGCCTCTACCCACTAGATGCCAGTAGCACCACCACCCCCATTTGTGACTAGCAAAAGTGTTTCTGCCCAATGTCCCCTGCGGACAAAGTCGCCCCTGGTTCATAACCACTGATTTTGATAATCAGCAAAACAATAAACCGAGCCTGATTGGTTGTGTTTGACAACTTGTGTGGTATAAATACTCCCACCACGGCCAATTTCCAGCTATCAAAGTGACTTCACGAACACCATTTTGCGGTATTTCCACGTTATAGACACAACAGATGTAAATAACCTCAAGAAATAAACACAGTAAAAGGAGTAGGAAGGTGATAAGTTTTGAGTATTGATCACCTTTGTCTTGAATATAATTCATTTAATTGTAAGTTTATGTAGTTTAATTTTTAACGATGGCCGTGTTTAACAACCAGCTCCTAAACCTAAAATTTGAGAGTCAGCTCTCACCAGCCAGTCGAATGAGCTCCAGCACACCACTGCTTCTACTCCATGAGAGCATGCAGGGTTTTTTTGTTTCTTTTTTTAAAACAAATAAGAAAATAATTTTATTTTCAGCATAATTTCTTTCCTCTTTGGACTTTAAAGGGATTTGATCTTTTCAGTTTTAATTTTCCCCAGAAAATTTTATAAAGAAATAGTCAGATTTTGTTTATCTTCATATCACTGGCACTTTTTATTGGAATTTTTATGTTGCCTTTCAGTGTCATTCTAGAATTTTTGATGAGCTATACTAGACAGTTGGATTGGATATGATTTGGGCAAAAATAGAATCTCAACATTTAAAAACATAAATAGAAATTTAAGGTTCTATTTAATATTTTGTCTTTTTTTGACCCATTACTTTTAACTATTAACTGGAGTCTGGCTCTTTCTCTCTGTAAAGGACCTCAGTAGTTTCTTAAGGAAGTATATGCGCACTTTCCTAAGGTCAGTTCCTAATAACAATAAACCCTCCTTTGGGTATGGTAGTAGGCATGAGCAGTATAATTTTTGCGCTCAGAAGCTAAGAAGTGGTTCTAAAGAATAATTCAATAAATTCAAAGAGTTTTCAACATAAATATGAAATATTATGAACATGCAGTTTTGAGTGAAGTATTTGTGGTGCCTCTTAAGCCTGCACCTTGGCACAGAGTTTCTGGTTTGTTTGCATGATTTGCTTCTTCCCACTCTCCCCTCAGCTGAGGCCCATTCTTTTGAAAGTGCTTTCAAAGCACTAGCAGATCACAAGATGACCAAGCACATACTCACCCTTAAAAATACAGCTGGCCAGCAGATGGCCTGGAAACTCATTTTGGAAAATCCCATGAAAAAGTAACAAGTTCCTTCAGGATTTTCTTCTGAACATCTCAGGCTAAAGTCCCCCTCTTCCTTTGCTCCCCCTTCATTTGTCATGCTTCCCAGAAGCTCAACTAATGGCTCACATGGTCCCATTTTCTCAACCTGCTACTTTGGAAGGAGAAAGTCCCTTCAAGTCAATTGCTTCTGTACTCATTTCCACAACAAGACACCTCTTACAACACCAGGCCCTCAACCTTACTCACCACAGTCTTCATAAAGAGATGGTACCGGCTGTCAGTGTCCATAGATGGCATTTGGCCTATAATGCAACTTCATTTCTTCATTGAAGTTTGGTTGCTGTACAATATTATATAAGTTACAGGTGTCCAATATAGTGATTCATAATTTCTAAAGGTTATTTATAGTTACTATAACCTATTGGCTGTATTCCCTACGCTGTACAATATATCCTTGCAGCTTATTTTATACGTTAACAGTTTATACCCTTAATTCCCTGCTCCTCTCTTTCCCCTCCCCACTTCCCTTTACCCCACTGGCAACCAGTAGTTTGTTCTTTCTATCTGTGGGTCTGCTTCTTTTTGTTATGTTCGCTAGTTTGTTGTATTTTTCAGATTCCACATATGAGATACCATAGAGTATTTGTCTTTCTCTGTCTGAATTATTTCACTTAACATAATACCCTCCAAGTTCATCCATGTTGTTGCAAATGGCAGAATTGCATTCTTTTTTATGGCTGAGTAATATTCCATCGTATATGGGGGGTGTGTGTGTGTGTGTGTGTGTGTGTGTGTGTACACATCTCACATCATATACATATATATATCTTCTTCTTCTTTATCCATTCATCTGTCCATGGGCATATAAGTTGCTTCCATATCTTGGCTATTGTAAATAGTGCTGTTATGAACATTGGGTGCATGTATCTTTCTGAATTAGAGTTTTTGCATTTTTTTGGATATATACCTAGGAGTGGAATTGCTGAGACATAGGGTAATTCTATTTTTAGTTTTTTGAGAAACCTCCATATTGTTTTACACAGTGGCTTGATGCAACTTCAATTTAAACATAACCTGTGCCATAATAATCCACTCTGCTGATCAAGGACTTGGTTCCACTCTAGTCAAATATGGCCTTTGGATGTGTAGTGATATACGGCATAAGTCGAGGGGAAACAACAGTTTTCAAACAAGCAAAGGCCAGTCGTTTATTTAAGACGCATTCATTACTCTCCGTATGAGCCAAGCAATGTTCAGGTACCAGAGATACAGCTGTGTGTCATCTAAACACTGTTCCTCCCCTCCTGCAGTTGACACTCCAGTAGGAGGGCCAGTTGTCACTCAAATAACCTCTCAAAACATCATCACAAATAATGCGGAGGGTGATGAGAAGGAGAAGATTTCAGAAAGCACGTGGGAAGACCCTCAGTGTCATATCTGCCAAGAGAGGCTTTAATTCAGCAACTCACAGAAAAAAAGCAGTTTAGCCAGGAAGTCCTGAGGTCGAATTTTGACCCTCCGCACTGCCCTTCCTCACGGGGCCTTGGAGAATCTCAGGGGAGCCTCAGAAGCCTGGATTTGGCTGTTCAGGTCTAGACTTATACCCCACAAGGGAGGCCTTCCTTGTGCCCAGAGAAAGCCTGTCACCTGGCTGGTTTATTTCCTGCAGGAGAAATAAAACCCTGAACGTGGCTGCTCATCTTATGGCAGAGGATGAGCCAGGGGTCTGCCTCTAGCCTTTGCAGGTGAAAGGGTGCCTTCCCCCAGGTGTAGGGATTATGGTGACCTGCCAGTTCCCTGCAAGAGGCCAAGTCAAGCATTGGGCTACCGGGAAACCCCTTCTCTGGGCAGGGACCCGGAAGCCCTCTCACCTCTTGAGACAGCAAAGTTGGGCTCATGTGAGGGGCCTGATTGTCTCTGTTCATCCACAGATGCCCTGCAGACCCTGTGCAGACAGCCTGGCTGGGCAGTTCAGTACGGGGCCCAGAAACCAGGCTTCACACCCTTGACCATGAACGTCTCCAGGATAGGCAAGGTGGTGAGATCAGAGGCGGATTCCAGATGCCCTAGTGAAAGCCAGCCTCTCTGTCCAGGAGGTTGTCAAGATCTGGGGCTGGTGGGGGAGGAAACAGCCTCGGTCTTGGCCTGGGTGTTGACTCTGAGGAAACATCACCCACGCACATGGAGACCACTTGCAAATCTTTCCTTCCTGGAAACGGGGTCAGTCTACCTCTGCTCCTGCAGGGGTGGTCCAAGGTCTAGGGTGATGGAGTCTGGAGGCAGGGGTTCCAAGGAGCAGCCGTTTCCGAGTCACCCAGCACAGGGGTCACAGCTAGTGTCACTGGAGAATGTTAGAGGGGACGGGGACTCCAGGAGTCCCTGTGGCTCAGATTCAAATCTTGGAAGGAACCATGGGGACAGAGCAGACAGGGAACAGCAGCTTCACTGGACAGCGGCCCTACCCTCCCAACCCTGGTGACCCCCCCATTTACCAGAGCCCCCAAATTTCAGCCAGCTGATGCCACAGAGGACTCCCCCTGTTGCCCTTGTCAGTCTTGGGGGTCTGAGACTGACGGGGGGGGTTGTCCTTGGGAAGACCAGCAGCCCCACCCGGAAGAATATGGCTTCTGAGAAAGGGTGCCATGGGGTGAGCCCCCAGCCGAGCTCTGATCTAAAATGAAGAGGGTGGCTCTTCCACACGACAGAGGGAACACAGAAGGTGTGGGCAGCAGGTGGCAGGTGCCGTGCCCAGGAGTCACTCCAAGGCCATGTTCTCCAGCAGAGGGGCCGGGGTGCCTGGGTCAGGGGCTCGGGCAGCCTCACTGCATTAGTGCTTAGTCCATGGCTACCCAATACCGCAGGCTCCACTATCCCCCAGTCGGACCGGATGTGATGAAGGGAGGGAAGGGCGGGTCCTCTTAGTCCCGCCTCTGCCAGTAGGTGGAGAAGGTCAGAAGTGGGCCTGGCCAGGACCTTATGACACATGGAGCCACCTGCCCCGCTGGCATGGCTGAGCCTCACGGAGCAGCCAGAGGGGCTGGCATGGGCTCTGTGGCCCCTCTGGAATCAGGAGTGGGAAGCAGAACAGGAGGATGGAAGAGAGGCAGAGATGATGTTTTCCCCGCTCTTCGCCCCCTGAAGCTTCATCCTTGCTTTCAAGTCCTGGGGGGCATGAGAAGGGGTCTGCAAGCAGCAGCGCCAGGCAGGGTGGGACGGCAGGCTCTGACCTTCGGGAATGGCACCTGCCAGGGGTAGGTGAGGGCTGCCCTTGTGTTCTCCCAGGAACTTTGGAAAATTCCTTTCTCATGATTCCCATCCACCAGTGGATGCCACCCATCAGTGGTTTTCGATGACTCGGGGCTTCTCAGAAGCTGGGGAACCACGGGGAACGCACAGCAGTCAGAGCAGCCTGTCCTCAACTGCCCATGTTTATCCCTCGGTGCAGATTCTGGTGGAGGCAAGAGTTCCTGCTGAAATGAGATGGGAACATCATTCTTCTCACCCATAGCTGCCTGTTAGAAACAGCTGCCCAGGCCCCACCCCAGAGACTTGCGGTGGAGCTCAGATGCTGGAATTTCTTAGAATCTTCCCCAGGATCCTAATGTGCAAGCAGGGCCAGGGACCACAGCTGAGCAGCTCTAATCATAAAGTGCAGCTGGCTGGGTCCCCAAGGACCCAAGGGAGCATGGCTCTTGCTGCCCGAGGCTGTGGCGGAGACCACCTGCATCTTGGTGACCAGTCCTCTCAGCTCTGGTCAGCGGGTGTGCTCGGCTGCGGGTGTGGCTGGCAAGTGTGGATCTCGCTGGGGACCTTGTGGCCTCCTAGTTGGGGCCCCCATGAGAGTGGCTGGCTTGGTGTCCAGCCAAGGGGCAGGCAGTCCTGCATGGCCAACGCCCGGAAGAGGGACCTCTTTCCTCCCTGCAAAGGCTCAGGCCCAACCTGTCCATCAACCTAGAATTGGAGCCCCTGTGGCCAGCTTGGCCCTTAAATGTTTTAATTTCTAGTAACTTGGGCAGGAAACCTCACAACCTTTTATGGGTTGCCTTCCACAGACCAGGTGTCTACCTCCACTTAGGAAGCCACTGGAAGCGTGGCGTTGGTGGGCAAGGCAGGGATGCTAAGTGCAGCAACACAGGGCCACCAAGCTGAGCAGGGCCCCCGGGAAAGCAGGGAAGCCATGTGGATGGGCTTTTCCCTCTCGCTTCAGCTCCCACTGGATACTTAGCTCTTTCCGTGAGGCCTCTGGGCGAGGGCCTGGGACGCGGAGGGGAGGAGAGCTGCAGGGCTTCTTGCTGTGGACAGTGACATCCAGTAGGTAGAGCTGGGTGCCCACTCTGTCCCAGCTGTGGGCAGATCCTTTCTAGAGAAAAGGGGAGTTTCCTTGAAAGAGTTCAACCTATCAGAGTGTTCTGGGCGCTCCTGGCTCGGAGAGACTGCCAACCTGTGTTTTATGGTTGCTGTGGGTCATTATACCCTCAGGGCCACTGTCCTGATGGGGGGTTGGGGAGAGAGTTCAAACGGACCTCAGATTCTCCCGATGAAAAAGGAAGAGGGTGTGTGATGTCCTTACCCGGTGAAGACTTCCACATTCGGTACCTCAGACTTCAGGTCAAATCTTGCCCGCACATTTGAGAAAAACTAGCGAACCACAGATAAACGTCCCTGCCCCCAGGGAGCTACAGGGTTCCAGGCTGGCCCCAAACCATCTTAACTACTTGTCGGCTATTTCTACATAACTCATGATGGGTGGACCTTACTCCCCTCCTCCCTAGACTTTGTCGGACTCTGGGGTCAAAGGAGTAAAACGTTGAGCAGTGAGCATGTGTGCATGTGTAAATGCGCATGCAAGCACACATGCACCAATGCACACAAACACGCCAAACACACACCACACACGCGCACACACACATACCCCTCACACGCACACACATATCCCAAACCTGCCCATACTCCAAGGGGTACGCCATGGCAACCCTCCTAGCCAGTTGTGTGAGCCTGGACCCAGATCTCCAGGACCCCAGGCTGTGTCTTTCTTCCAGCTCCTTCCTCACCTCCTTGGCTTTGTCTGAACCAGCTGTGTCCCTTTGAGCCCAGGAACTCAGCCCAAGGCCCTCTGGCCATCCCCTAATCAACCCTGGGCTAACACAGTGCCCCCCGACTCCAGAAATGTGTGTTGAAGGGGTGGGGAGGTCCATTCCCAGCACAGGTAAGGAATGTAAAAGAAGAGTGAGCCCTCTGCATCCTGGGCCTCCTGTTCCGGATGACAAGAGGGCCAGGCAGGCTCTGATGAAAGGTAGGGAGGAGGGTTCTTGGACCCCAACACATTGCAGATAAGGGTGAGAGGACAAGTCCTTGAGCAGGGAAAGCTCACCTGAAATTCAAAGCAGACACAGAAGTAGGGGCAGCAGCACGTGACAGCTGGATGGCTGGTGGTCCTGAGGCAGGATTCCCAGTCCCTGTGGTGTGGGACACCAAACTGAGTCAGAGGCCTCTCTCCTGTTTGCAGGGCCTGAATTTGCCTCTGACTGCAGAGGGGAAGGCCCAGTGCCTCCCCACCACCCAATCTGTCCCTCATTTGGGATACATTGTCCACAAGTAAAAAGGGTTTGAGAACATTTTGGGGGGAGATAGTATAGTGTAGTGGTTAGGAGCACGGGCTGTGGAATCCGACCACCACTGTCCAAATTCTGACCCTGTGTGGCCTTAGTTGCGTCATTTAACCTCTCTGTGCCTCAGCTTCCTTACTCATAAAATGAGGATAATGATAGCACTTTAATGTTCATATTAATTTGCCGTTGCTGCTTTACCCCCAAAACCTCGTGGCTTAAAATAGCGGGAAACACTATCTCTGGCATTTTCTGTGGGTCAGGAATTTTGGGGCTGGCTTGGCTGGGCAGGTTAGTCTCAGGATTATTTGGGGTTCCATCTGATGTTGGCTGGGCTGTCATCTCGAGGCTCAACTGGCTGGAGGGTCGGCTTCCAAGGGGGCTCACGCACACACCTGGCAAGCTGGTGTTGGCTGTTGGTGGGAGGCATCCTGACGTGGGCTTCCCTGCAGGGCTGCTTGGGCATCCTCTCAACATGGCGTCTGGTCACCCCAGAGAGAGAGCAATCTGGGACAGACAGAGCCAGGCAGCTGCTGTCCTTTTATGACCCAGCCTGAGAAATTCTAACACCATCACTCCTATTCTATTCATTCTATTCACATTCTATTCATCAGAAGAGAGTACTAAGTCCAGCCCACATTCAAAAGGAGGGAAATCAGGGTCTACCTTTTGAAGGGAGGACTGTCAAAGAATTAAGGATGATAGGAATGCCAGGAGGGAAAGAAATAGGGTGCTATAGAGAGAAGGCCAGAAAAGCTACTTAGATGGGATGATCTGGAGACACTGTCTAAAGGACAAGAAGCAACCAATACAGGCAAACCTCAGAGATATTATGGGTTTGTTTCCAGACCACTGCAATAAAGCAAACACTGCGATAATGTGAGTCACACACATTTTTTAGTTTCCCAGTGCATATAAGTTATGTTTACACTAGACTGTAGTCTATTAAGTGTGCAATAACATTGTCTTTAAAAAAAAACAATGTACATACTTCAATTTGAAAAACACTTTATTGCTAAAAACTGCTAACCATCATCTGATCCTTCAGTGATTTGTGATATTTTTGCAATAGTGACTTCAGAGGTCACTGATCACAGATCATTATAACAAATATAATAATAACGGAAAGGTTTGAAATATTGCAAGAATTACCAGATGTGACACAGAGGCCTGAAGTGAGCAAATGTTGTTGGAAAAATGGTGCCTATAGAATTGTTCAATGGAGGGTTGCCACAAACTTTCATTCTGTAAAAACACAATACCTGTGAAGTGCAATAAAACGAGGTGTGTCTGTAATGGGAATAGCCAAGGGATGGGCATTCCAGGTAGATGGAACCGTAAGCTCAAGGGCCCAACGGAGAGAAGGATCCTGGGGGGCTCTGGAACATCGGCAAGGACAGGATGCCTGGAGCCGGTGAGTGAGGGTGAGCGCTGCCGGAACAGGGGTGGAAAGGCAGCATTTCACCTGTCTTTCCAGGTTGTCAAAGGCTCTGCCACTTAGTGCAATCTCACTGCTTGCTACAGAGTGGCTCATTCAGGAGTGTTGAAAGGAGGAAGAGGGCACCAGGAGAGGTCAAGGGCATCAAGGACGAGACAGAGGCACCAGCAGCAAGACAGTTTAGAGTGGGCAGAGAGGATGAAGGGAGAGCAAGCCACAGGCCGTGGGATGTGGCTGGGCAAAGTCAGCTCTGCAAAGGCCACTGGTGTCACCTGACCTGGGGGAGCAGGAAGCTGAAGTGAGAGACAGCCTCCTCCCCAGCCTTGAGCATGGACAGGTCACCACTGGGCTGAGGATCAGATGGAGACCAGGAGGCAGTGAAGAAAAAGGCTCGGACAGTTTTTGCCAACCCACAGTTAGAGGGCAGGTGACCTCCAAGCCTCCATTTCCTTACCTATAAAATCTCTAGGGCTTCCCCGGTGGCGCAGTGGTTGAGAGTCCGCCTGCCGATGCAGGGGACGCGGGGTCGTGCCCTGGTCCGGAAAGATCCCACATGCCGCGGAGTGGCTGGGCCCACTGAGCCTGAGCATTCAGGGCCTGTGCTCTGCAACAGGAGAGGCCACAACAGGGAGAGGCCCACGCACCGCAAAAAAATAAGTTAGTTAATTAATTAAATAAAATAAAATAAAAATCTCTAATCTTTACCTCCTACATCTGTCAAATCCCTGATTATTTCAAATGTGCTGGAGCTGCTCCTCTGGCCCAAGAGATCTGCCTGGTAAATATTCAGGGATTTTGTGAACTGGTTGTAAAACTGCTGATAAGTCTAAAATCAGCAGTGGTGGGAGCGTTTACACCACAGAAATTGGCAAACACTGCAAATCAGGACTTTTCTCCACCCCCCTTTCTGGGCTGTTGGCTTCTCCGCCTGCCATTTGCACGTGCTCTTGTTTTCAGAACTGAAAAAGGAGAAAGTATTTACAGCACCCGGCACACGGTAACTTCTCCCCAAACAGTTGCTACTCGTCCACACATATTCTCATCAACGCAACCATAATGACCGCAAACACCTTTTGAGTCTAAAGACAGAAGAGTTACAGGACCTCCGGGAAGTCACACTGCATCCACCTTGCAGACCTCTGTGACCAGCCACCTCCATGATGCCCCACTGCTCTGGACACTCACATTCTTACTCTGTCAAGGAAGTTATGTCACGGGGGCTTTAAGAGGAAAGACAGTTGGAGCAGCCTCCACAAAAACTCCCCTGCTGCGGCCACATGAGACATGGCCCCAAACCAAGGGGGGTCTCCTCCTTGCCACCCTCCCAGTCTCCCCCACCCTCCCAGGCAGGACCCAGGACCTGCAACTTCCCCAGACAACGCCAGGCAGTCATTCACAGCCAGTGAGCAAATGCAGGGGTAGGGGGTCAAAACCTGATCTCATCCCAAGAGCTGAGATTCTCATGCCTTCTTGCAGCTGTTGTTTTAATCAGGAGTCGTTTTCTAGGAGACACATTTTGCGATAGAATCGGATGTCAGTTCAGACGACCTGGGCTCAAGCCAGCCAGTTGCCAGATGTGTGATTGCATCCAAGTCAAGGTCATCTGTCGCTTTACTATAACACGGAATGATTGTTTTGACAAAAAAGGGAATTATCGTGCTGTAGTTGAGCACTCATAATGGGCCAGACACTCCCCTGGGTGCTTTACACTGGTGATGGCCACAAAGCAGGGTGGAAGTGGCAGATGCCAGCAAGCGGACTGCCCTCCCGGGCAGAGGATGGAGAAAGATGTCAGTGCAGCTCTGAAGGCTGGAGCCCCAGCCCCAGACTGAGCCTCTATCCCTTTGCACGTCAGCTGTCTTCTCCCAGGGCCCCCAGCCAGCCCTATTCCTGGGACGTATTCCCTGAGCGTGGGGCTCGTGGCCCCCATGTCCCTTCAAGTGGTGGTCCCGTGTTCCCTGTGTTTATTACAAAACAAGGTCCAGCCTTTCATTTCTAACATGGAATGAATGATTACCTGTCGTAGTGTTTGTTTCCTTTGAGTCAGTTTTTCTACTTCTGCTCTTTTTTCTTTTTTAATTTTTGGCCACACCGCACGGCATGTGGGATCTTAGTTCTCCGACCAGGGATGGAACCCGCTCCCCCTGCAGTGGGAGCGCAGAGCCTTAACAACTGGACAGCCAGGGAAGTCCTTGCTTTTGCTCATTTTTAATGATGGTTCTGCCAAAGTCACACAGGAGGCCAGCAGGCACTGAGTCCAGAGCTAGGAGCTTGACAAACCTATCTCACTAAATCCAGAGCTGTACCACCAGCTCCATTTCCAAATGAGGGAACGGGACGCCATCCATCCCTCCAGAAAACCTAGAAGAGCTCTAATCCAAAAGCACCTCAATGAAACCAACCCCACTGGCTATTTATTTTCCTTCTCAATCTCTACCAAGTGACCATTTAGAGCCACTGAATAAAGACTTCAGACAGTCCATGCATCCTGTAGGACGCATTCACCCAACACAGAAGATTCCAGAAGTTGATGGCTTCACCAAGGGCTAAGAGGGCTGGAGGGAACCAGCAGCCTCCACGCAGCCCCCAGGCTCGCACCATGTCCACATCTCTGTCCCTCTCCCTGCGCTGTCAGGCCCCACGGCAGCACCTACCTCACTCCATCACAGCTGCTCACGCTATGACCAGGAACTCAAGGTGGCTGGGCCACCTTTCGGGTCCAAGGCAGGTAGAGGAGGCCCCTTGGCTTTCACAGTTATAAACATCTAAACCTTCTAAACTAAGGGCAGCTCAGGCCCTTCTTTCATGTAATTGCCCCTGGTGACCAGTGCACACAGATTTGCATCTGTAAAGCCAGTGTGTTTGTTTTCAAGAAAACCTAGCCTCTCCCTGCTTTCTCTTTTGGATTGATTTTTTAAAAAAGACATTCAACTACAGATGAAAAGCTCTCAGGTAGCATTTGAAGATTTGCAGGCCTTTTAGATAACCAAGAAAAAAGTCGCAGAAAAGAGCCTTCTATCCCTGGGGCACTGCCTTTTCTTGCCTTCTTTGAGGGTCTTTGCGTGTGTGTTTCTGTATTTTTTATTTTCAGGATACCACTGAACATGGATATCTCAGAAATAAGGAACCAGGGACTACAAAAGTCAGCCAAGTTCCTTTTGATAATATTCCTTCTTTATTGTAATCTCTGTTCCTTCCATGACATTGGATATTTCTATTTATCTTGACTTTCAACCAACTAAGCCAGTGACTGACTTTTTAGATTTCCATGTGGCTCTTTGAGGAATTAGGACTTGTTTCTCAGGGAGACTGGCAGTCTATACGTCTTAGTGATGAACACATCTCAGATTGGCTAGTTTGTCACTTTGCTAACCTGTTGCAAAGCCTCAGTCCTTCAGGAACCCTCGAAGCCCTAAGACACCTCAGCCGCTCCCGTCCCAACGGCACGTTGCTCAGCATGTGCTCACACATGTCAGCCAATGGCTGGCAGCCCTATAACCTCAGCACCGAGAATGTGGCTAAAGGCCCAGAGACAGCCCCCTAGAAGGGAAATCCAGCACTCCCCATCCCGAAGGAAGAAATCCATGTCTCTCCTTCACCATGGCAAACATCTAAGCTGGAAATGAACCACAATTAGGGGTGAGGCAAAGCCTGCCTGGATACTTCACCCCACAGCAACCCACTCCCTCCTGCATCTCCTGGTGGGCACAGCTCTCCCACATGCACCGTCAATGGAACCTCACACACCCATTGTAGGGGTGAGTAGACTGAGGCAACTGATGGCATTAAGTCCCAGTCCCATCTGCTACGGCACAGTTTAAAACAGATAAGCCAGAACCACAGGAGATAAAGACATAGTGTGCTTCTTCTTTCATTTATTTATTCAACAAAATGACACTTATCGGGTGTTTATGAACGGCCGAGCACTGGAAAGGCACATCAGTCCAAACCACAGGCTTCAAGCCATCGTGACCAGTTCTGTGTTCTGCTCACAAACTATGGCATTAGAAGATACCTGATAAAAGGCCTCCTACTTCTCACAGACTCATGGTCTCTTAAAAAGCCAGTTTCATTTTGCTCAAGCAAGCAGCAGTAGAGAATTAGAATGCTTTGTCTTGGGATCCCAGAAGGCTTCCTTTCAGGGAAGACTCGCTATCTTCAAAAAAAACACAAAAACACCAGGAACACATCTGCATCCCCAGTAACTGCCTGGCGTGGGCCTTCCTTGCCCTGGCAATTCTCTTCCTCTAGTAACATCTATTTCATGTGCAAAACGTAAAGAATGGGCTTGCATAGGACATCCATGTTTAATTCTCCCTTGATTGCAATATCTCAGGTATTATCCAGGCTCCAAGACATTTTCACACATTCATGACAACTACCTACAGGCATGTGGGCTCTGATCTCAGACCCCACGAGGGAGCAGCCCTGTGCTCCACAGTCAGTTAGTACATGCTCCAGGGTCCAGCCTGTTCCCAGTGGAATAAAACCAGCCAGGGAAGTCCAGAGCATCCCACAGGAGTGAAGGCAGTGGCATCAGATGCCTCAGAGGCCAAGGAGAGGGAGGGATCGGACCAGCCCCCTGCATTACAATCCAAGCGTGCTAAGGATTCTTCCAAGGCTCACCTATAAAACACCACAGTGAGTGTTCCTTCGTTCTGCTGGTAACAGGTATTTCAGATGATGAAAAGAAACAGGAGAAAACAGAACAGAGGGCCCTCTGAAATGCATGCTTCCCTAACATTGTCTGAATGGGCTTTCCCAGCTTCCTCTCCAGAGTCCCCTTTCAGCCTCAGGAGCAGAGCCTGGTGGAGAACTCCGAGAACGCCACGTTCCTACCTGGTTACCAGGCAGACCACAGTCCATCTCTGCAGACACAGCCCTCTGTTTCTATTTTGTTTATGAAACTGGGACATAGACTCACTGTGTGAACAGAACACAGTGGCCCTTTGCAGTTGACACCTGGCTGAAGCTTCTCCCATTGTGGTCTCCCTTCTATCAGTAACCTGTGGTTCCTAGGAAGAAACAGACGTGCCCTCAGTGTCCTGATTACAGGGCCCTAGGGAACAGCCAAGATCACAGCTGTCACCCGAGCCAGGAAAGGCCATCTGGGGCCCTAACGGTTCACTCTGGTCATCTGAGAAGTTCAGAGAGTCGTGCTTCCATGTTTAGGCATTAGGAGGCCCCCTGGGCTTGCAGAGGTTCAGGTGGCCTCCCTCACCCACCCTGGATGCACACGGTGCATGCATTTGCCACGCACACGTGTGCTTTTGCACGTAGGCATCTGTGCAGGCGTCCCCCAGCTCAGGGGTTGCCTTCTCAGAGGCCTTCCCCCTGCTGTCTGCCGGGCCCATGCTGCCCTCACCCACTTCTCACTCCTGGAAACCTTCATTTTCCCTTTCACTTAAGGAATTTAATATACACCGCCTTGGGTTTTTCTTGCGTTATCAACTCAAGTATTAAATTCCCTCCCAGGCAGAAGCAAAGCCTTACAGTTTCCTAGGGTCCCCTCAGTTCCCCACAGCACACAGAACCCTGGAATCACAGCTTTAGTGCTGCGTCTCCTAGACTAGCTGGCCTGTTGAAATGGATGAGGCTTCTTGAGGAAGCCTACTGGGCTGCCTGGGGTCAGGGATTTTGTTGAACTAATGCCTGTGGCCACCTAGCCAGGTTCCCTGGGAACTGAAGCCTCATCGGTTTCCAGGATTTATCAGCGCCATTGGGTTCTGGCGGCTCTGGCGACCCAATAGCAGCATGTCTGCCATGTGGGGACCCAGCTTCTCCACTTCCGCTCCTGGCTTTGCTCTCCTCTCCTTCCTGCTCCCTCGGAGCTTCCTCTCCTTGCCTTCTCTCTGCATCCCTCTTAGCTTTCGCTGCTGCCTGTGACTTCTCTATCTGGCTCACTTTCCAGGGAGAGAAGAGACTGGGTGACCGGCCACTGGACACTAGAGTCATCTCCTATTGGGCGGGGCTCCATGTCAGGTCATCCATTGGCTGGTGGTCAGCTGCCTTTTTGGTCAGGTGTCCCTATCTGGTCCAATCAGCTGTGAGCAGAGTAGCAGGGCCTCTTGGCATGAATCAGGGAAGCTTATCCAGGAAAATCCCTCTAAAGGAAGGTACGGCTGTGGTAGACTCTGGTGTCCAAGGTCTCATGAGGACACAGAGAAGTACGCCTTGCGGTACAGTGCTTTTTCACTTTCCACTTGATGAATGACAGATCCTTGAGATTCCTGGAGAGCTTTTCTTTTAACGACATGGTTTTCAGTAGCCACTGAAGGTTAAATTGAATTTGCAAAGGAACGAGATTACTGTACATTGTGGATAGCTTTCCATTGCTGCCCATTCTTGAACTGTGCCAATACACACTTTTGAACTTGATGCATTCTGTTCACACAATGGAAATGTCTTCTTTCCCTCTCTCCTTCCTTCCTTCATTCATTTACCAAGAATGCACTGAGGAATGACAATATATCAAGTATTGTGCTAGGGCCTGAGGGTACAGATATCAAAAAAAAAAAAAAAAGTTGTTCCTGTCTTCAAAGACCTCATAACAGTAAAAGAGCTTACAGTAGTACATGGGTTTGTGAAATGTTCATCATTTTTCCACATCATTCTTCCTTCTGGGAGGAAGTGTTTTAAAAGGTGCCACAATCACACTTTTAAACTCAGTACACAGAACCCAAATTGCTTATAGTCAGGACCTTCTGTGGCACCGTAAATATTGTATTTGAAGGGGAGCCCATCCTCGGAGTTGAAATGTCTCTGGACAGCTGGGCTCCTTCCCTACAACCTCCCAGTCCGCTGGGTCTGCTAAGCACAGAAGCTCCTCACATTTCCCACTCTACTCGACAAGTGCAAATGCACTCCAAACACGGGAGTGTCCAACCTTGCACTTGACTCCCAGAGGGCTCCAATGTGTAAGTGTGAAAAGAGGCACATCATCATCATAACAATAAGGTCCCACTTCCCTCCCGCTCTCCCTGGGCCCAGCATCACCCAGGGAGATGGGGTCAAGGCCGAGCTCCTTAGCAGTTCAGCAGGTAGCGCTGTCCACATTTCCCTAATAAAATGCCCAGCAGCCCAGGACTCACACTCCAGCCACATCATGAATTACTTTAGGCATGAAGAATTCCAGTGAGAGGTTGGACATTTAGCGAATGTTCATGAGATTGAAGGCAAGCGGTATTGCATCCTCTCTGTGTGTCCGGCTCTCTCCACTGTCTCTTGGACTTGCTTAAGCAGTTCCCTCCAAAAAGACTATTCCCTCAGAGCTCCAAGGATGTTCTCTCCTCGACTGTTTAGTGACTTCTTCAAAAGGACATCATGGAACACAAATACAAGCAGTGTTCTCTTATTCCCAGGGCTTTATTGTTAGTTTCTTAACCCTAAACCCATAACAAGGGCTTTAGGGAGTGTGTAGGAGGTCGCAGCTTCAGGCAAGCTCCCAGGTCTTACCAGCTGTAGCTTCTAATAAAACTACTGCATAAATGTAGACTTCTGTGCTCTGCTAAAAATAAAACCGTAAGTTTTTAAAAACATATCAACCCAGATGTTTGATCTCACAGATGAAGGTTCAGATCTGTGAGTTTGTAGCCCAGGCCCCCCTCTCCTGAGATAATGTCCTACTGCTCGTCAGTTCACGCTGGCTTGGAGCTCCCTTGGCAACAGTGCAGGACTTATTGCTCCTTGACATTGTCATGCATTCTCCAGCACTTTGGCTCCAGAGGCAGTGGTTTGCCCTGCCCCCCATGCTGCCTCAATAGATTATGTCCTTACAACAAGCAGGAGGACTTAAGACCATTTTTTAATGTCCAGCATCTTTTAGATTCCATCCTTAAGCTAACAGAAGTTTCTTGGAATCGTGACCCACAAACATAACTTCCCTCGTTTCTCGCAATACGATGGGCTTAAACACAAAGCCTCCCTTTAAGCTGGAGTCTAAGTCCTCTTGGAAGGTGGCCAGGACAGCCCTGACGTCTCTACTTTGTCTCCACAACACAGAGAGTTACAGCTGGGTTCTAGGCATGGGTGCTATAAAAATTCCATCTCACACAGCCTAGTGATAAATCAAATCCAAGTTTATTTATGAAGCGACTCCTGCAGGGTCCCCGGCACGGTGCAGTGTTCTGTCTACTGGCAGAGGATGTTTCTTCAGGTTGTATCGGTGTTTGCCCAGTCTCACCCACACATACTCATTCTCTGCTCAACTGTTTCCCAAGCAAAGTTGCTCCTGGAACAAGCCCAGTTTCCTTGAAGGGATGCCAATGCCTGCTCCCACCCACCTTTCCCTCTGACCAGCTAGTTGATGTCTACATACCTGCTGTTGTGTTACCCAACCCACCTCCTTCCTATCACCTAGACTACCCGAGCTGCAAAGCGAAAGCTAGAAATTATAGAAATTAATCTATACATCTCTAAAAATAGTGCCCTCCATCAAAAAGTGTAACTATAGGGCTTCCCTGGTGGCGCAGTGGTTGAGAGTCTGCCTGCCGATGCAGGGGACACGGGTTCGTGCCCCAGTCCGGGAAGATCTCACATGCTGCAGAGCGGCTGGGCCCGTGAGCCATGGTCACTGAGCCTGCGCGTCCGGAGTCTGTGCTCCGCAACGGGAGAGGCAACAGTGAGAGACCCGCGTACCGCAAAAAAAAAAAAAAAAAAAAGTGTAACTGTAGGTGTGTAGGGTTGAGAGATACATATAATCTGAGGGTTAAATATCCATTGTCTACTCAGGGTTGATTGCTCTTTACCTAGTAAAACAGCACAAGGCAAAGATCATCTTGGAATCCTTAATGTTCAGGTTTTTCCACAGTTTTATCCCTGGACATTTTTCCTGTCATTGCAGCTTCATGGGGCTCCCAAGTTTCAGGTCAGTGAAACCCCAGTGGGGATACTCAGACCCACAGGTTTGTCCATCGTAGTACAAAGCCGAGTAGGAATTTGAGTAAAGCAAACAAAAAAAATAAACTGCGGGCTTCCCTGGTGGCGCAGTGGTTGAGAGTCCACCTGCCAATGCAGGGGACGCGGGTTCTTGCCCCGGTCCGGGAGGATCCCACGTGCCGTGGAGCGGCTGGACCTGTGAGCCATGGACGCTGAGCCTGCATGTCCAGAGCCTGTGCTCCACAACGGGAGAGGCCACAACAGTGAGAGGCCCGCATACTGCAAAAATAAAAATAAAAATAAAAATAAACTGCAAGATCCTGGAGCAGCTGTCAAATCTCAACCTACCATGTTGGGACTTAACAGACAGGCGGGGGAGAAGCAAAACACCAGTCTAAGAAGAAAGAAACTGGATCTTTGAAATTTTTTGCTGAGACTTGACACTCTGCTTACGAATTCTTCCATTTTCTATCACCAGTACACTCATTTTTGTCATATTCTGCCCAAGATAAAACTGAACTCTGAGAAAACCTGAAACTCTGTGGAAATTTCTAGAGATGGGCTCCTGCCATCCATCTCTGGAAGTCTTCTCTCCTCCCATCCTTGATGCCGTGGAGCCCGGTTCCCACCTCTCCACCTGCCACTCCCATCCTGGCCAAAACACAGCCGAAAACCCATCTCTTTTCTGAGCTTGCTCTGACAAGTACAATTCTGCAACAATTACCATATTCTTTTAGAAACATCTGGATTAGCAGAGCACTCACAACCCTTGGGGGCAAGATCCATTACAACCGCAGATTTTCCGAGTTCTGAGCACCTGCCGCCCTCCAGGGTGGAGGAGCCGTCCTGTGGCTGTCGTTCTTGAGGGACACCAGCTCTCCCTGGGGTTGAATAAGTAACTCAAGTGGTTTACACAGTCCACAAACCCTGCGGAAAGATTTCTGGTCCTGGTCTGTGCTGTCGTCTGACCTCTGCACCATCTATTCAAGGGAACAAGACCTTGTGAGCATGGAGTTCATGCCTCTACATCCAGTGAAGCCTTCTCTGCCTGCTACAGACTCAGCAGAGTGGCTTAGCTTCCAGGCATCCCCACGTCACCCTGTGTTAGTTTCCGAATGCTGCTGTGGGTAGCTACCTCAAACCTGGTGGCTTAAACAACACAAATACATTATCTGGCAATTCTGTTAGAAGTCTGGACCGTTGGGTCAGTCCACCTGAATTCCTGTCTCGCTGCTGGAGACATCCCAGCTCTGGTTTTTCGCCTCCTCTTTCCTGTTACCAGCATCGCCTTCCTTGTGCAAATGAGAAGGCAGAAAAGACACCCAAGTGGGACGAAAGGGAGTGTCAGCAACCACCCAGCAGAGGTCACGGAGACTGTTGCCAAGAGGCCTGCAACTTGGAGAATGTGCAGAGAAGCTGGCCAGAGGAATCTGAGGGGGAAGGGCTGGAGACTTTGTCCTGCCCATTACACTACCTCCTTTTAAACCTCCAAAGATATCTTTTTTTTTTTTTTTTTTTTTTTTGCGGTACGCAGACCTCTCACTGTTGTGGCCTCTCCCGTTGCGGAGCACAGGCTCCGGACACGCAGGCTCAGCGGCCATGGCTCAGGGCCCAGCTTCTCCGTGGTACGTGGGATCCTCCCGAACCAGGGCACAAACCCGTGTCCCCTGCATCGGCCACCACTGCGCCACCAGGGAAGCCCCAAAGATATCTTTTTTAATAAATATTTCTAATAAAATCTGTGGAAGGCATATCCTTGTTACCCCACCCCAAAAAAAATACTGGGCTCAAATCAAGTTTTGTGCAGGACTGTGTCACTGCTGTGGCTCAAGGGGAAAATCCATTTCCTTGACTTTTGCATTGTCTAGAAGCTGCCCACGTGACTCTTCCTCCACCTGCTAAACCAGCAACATGGGGCCGAGTCCTTCTTGTGCTGCCATCTCTCTGGTTCTCCCTCTTCTACCTCCCTCCACCACGTACAAGGACCCTTGTAATTATGGTGGGCCACCTGGATAATCCAGGACAACCTCTCTACTTGAAGGTCATCTGATTAGCAACCATAATACCACATGCAAGCTTAATTCCCCTTTGCCATGTAACATAACATATTCACAGGCTCCAAAGATTGACATGGGCATCTTTGGGAGGACGTTATCCTGCCTACCACACACTCCATCAGACATCCTGCCACTTCCCCGCATAATGTGCTCAGGTGTCCCCTCCCACTTGCAAAACCAACCCCCTTCTTCAGATCTAGGGGATTCCTCCCTGCCCCTAGCAAGGCCTCTACCAGCTTTTCCTGATTAAACCTCAAAGCTTCACCCCTTGAGAGCAACCCAGCTCTTTGTCTCCTGAAGCCAAATCTTTGGAAAACAAAAGAACTTTGAAGAACTCCTCAAAGGCAAGACACAAATCTCTCTGGCCTTCTCCAGGTGGGGAAAATACCTGCCCCTTTCAGGGAGGGAGAAAAGACAGCTGGTTTCTCAGCTGTCTTTCTGATAATTGCCTTCTTGGGTCTGCTCGATGCCTGCAGTGTGCCTCTTCCTATCATTATGCTTGTTTGGGTTTGGGAACACATCTCATCCTCTTGAACCTTCCACCAGAGCTCACACAGTGCTCTGCACACATGTTCAAGCATTCACTGATTTCACACCAACACATGCAATGGGAGAGATTTTAGCTTTGTCTCGGCAGGGCTTCAAAAATCGTCAAAAATATAGAAGAATGTAAGGCTTTGCCACCAATCTCAATAGCCAACAAAATCCTACAATTGGAAAGCTTAAAACTTTTGCTGGGATCTATTTGGATATTGTGCTAGAACATTTTAAAAAACACAAGCCATAGAGCAATCAAAGAGAATGAAGTACCATTTGGAGAGCATGAGAAAGTTGCAGGCTACCATTCCAAATGTTTAGTCTTAAGGAAAGGAAAAGACTCATTCATCTATTCAAGAAACATTTATTGAGTTCCTAGTATATGCAAGGCCTTGTTTGAAGTACCAAGTTTATGGTCACAGGAAACCTTGTGCTCTCTCTTGTTCCTCCACGGTTTAATCAGAGGGGAATTACTCAGAGTAGAGTGAGTATCGTGGAGGATGTGGGCTTTGACATGAGACAGGAGGTCAGATGTCCTGGGTAAGCTACAAAACTTTCCAGTAACTTCTCCCCCCTATATCTTAACAATGGTAATACAAATGACATCTGCTCACAGTATTTGGGAGAAGACAGAATTGCACACATAGAGTGAGCTCAATAAATATCCCTCTTCACCCCTCTTGTCTCACAGAACACACTCAAAATAATCCCAGATCACTAGACTTCCAGGTAGAAAGAAGGAAGTGGCTTTCTTGTAATCCCAGGCTTTGTTTAAACTGTTCCCTGTGTCTGGGATTTTCCTAAACCTCTGCTTTTCCACTTAAGAACTCCCTGCTTTCCTCAACCTTTCCCTTCACACCTCATCCCAGACAATTAGTCCACCATCTCTGCATTCCCACATGCTACGGACTGAATTGTGTCTCCCCAAAATTCATACGTTAAAGCCCTAACCCCCAGTGTGATGGTATTTGGAGGTGGCATCTTTAGGAGGCAAGTAGATTGTGAGGGTGAAGCCCATTAATTGAATTAGTGCTTTCTAAGAAGAAACCACAGAGAGCATTCTCTCTTTCTCTCTCTCTCTCTCTCTCTCTCTCTCTCTCTCTCTCCATCATGTGAGGACATCTGCAAACTACAAAGAGAGTCCTCACCAGGAACTGAATCAACCAGAGCCTTGACCTAGGACTCAGCCTCCAGGACTGCAAGAAATAAGTGACTGTTGTTGAAGCAGCCCCCCAGTCTGGTATTCTGGTGTAGCAGCCTGAGCTGACTAAGACACCAGAGTCCTGGGATCACCACTGCTGCCCTAGTGGCCAGCGTGCACTACCTTTTCTTCAAGGCTGCAAACCCACAAGGGCAGAGCTGTGTCCTTATTCCCCATCTTACCCCAAGCATTTAGCACAGGATCTACTGCCCTGAATTGTTTCCTGTCGCTGCCATAACAAATCATCGCAAATTTGTTGCACTAATAACACAGATGAATTATCTTACAGCCTTACTCAAAAGGCTGACATGAGTCTCGCTGGGCTAAAGTCAAGGTGTCATTAGGGCTGTGCTCCTTGCTGGAGGCTCTAGATGAAGGTCTGTTCGCTTGACTCCTCCAGCTTCTGAAGGCCACCTGCATTCCTGGACTTGTGGCTTCATTCTACCATCTTTGAAATTATGCTGCCATCTCTCTGGTCTTCCCTCTTCCACTTTTAAGGACCCAGGATAATCTCCCAATTGACTGACAACCTCTCTTTCATCTTCAACCTCAATTTCCTTTTGCCGTGTAACATACATATTCACAGGTTTCAGGGAGTGGGATGTGAACATCATCGGGGCATTATGTTGCCCACTACAAGCCATAGAAGGAGAAATTGAATAAACCTGGATCTTAATTTATGATGCCTGCAACTCAGCAAAATCCTAACACCCTCTTCTTGTTGCCATCCTTTACAACCCATAACCCCAGTAAGCCTGGTCTCTAGTCTTGAATATCTCAGGAACTTATTCTGAAAAACATTGTGTAAGAGATACAACACCAATCCTATGGTGCTTGAGTTTTTTCTTGGTGGCCTTTAGTCCAGCAACCACTTAATCTTCACTTGTCTCACTTGAATTACTACTGTAAGTGCAGGATAGCCTTCTGGGAAAGGTTCTGGAATGGGGATTCCATTCCAGGCCACTCTTCTTGCCCCATCCACCTTCCCAAGAGGACACTGCTTCATGAGTGGGAAACCCTAGATAAAGCCCACACCTGATCTGTGCTTCCAGCAGGTTGGACCTCTAATTCTTTGTGTTTCTGGAAAATCATAAATCATCTGCCTTGCTTCCCAGTCATCTCTCCTGAAAGTCTCTCATCTGGGAAAATAGGAATGCATGCTATCTACTATTTATAAGGGAGTGTGGCTCCCCTGTTGATTTGGGGAAAAGTGAATTTTCCTGCAAAAAGCTCAAAGCATTTTTATGAATATAACATTTCACTTCCCACAAGATCTTTATAGAGTTATAGATAGAAGAAATAAAAATGGCGGCAACTTATAGAAGTAGTACTGAGCATATTTAAAGGCAATAACTGAGATTTTTAAGTGGTCACCCCACAGAAGGTAGGTGTTGGCATTTTCTATTTGATACCCCAAATCAACCTGACATGCGACCAGTTCATTTACAGATAGATATGTGTGTGGAAACACACACACACACACATCCATATAATTTCATCCATCCACCAACTTACTCATTCAGGCAGTGTCTACTGAGCCTGCACTGTGTTCCCCACATTATCACAGGCACAGGGATGTGGAGAAAGTGGGTGAGACATAGCCACTTACTTTTGAGAGTTCAGGGTCTTCCAGGGCAGAGTGGCATGGAAGCCAGCCATAGTCATACGATGTGCTGAGTGTTATCCTTTGCAGGCACTGGGTGGAGAGGATGGGAACCAATAGTCTTGGGAGCTCCCCGGGGAGGGGAAGTTTGAGCTGAGTCCTGAGGACTCAGGTAAGTTGTAGGGGGTAAGAAAGAGCATGGAAGACAGTGGAAGTGAAAAGACATTGTCATGTGAAAGGACACATGTGTGAAAGAGCATCGTGCCTTAGAGCACCCTGGGAACTCTACGTTCAGGCAGAGGGAAAACCAAGGTCACATCATCAGTGGCGTGGACAGCCACTGCCAAGGAGCTTGGACTTTACCAGTGGGACCCCTGAACGACGTAAAGCAGGACAGGAACACAATGGGATCTGAACTGGAAAGAGCCCATGAGGAAGCTCTGTGAAAAAGAAAGGGGAGTCTATTTCTGGTTTACACCTGAAACTAACACAACACTTTAAATCAACTATACCTCAATTTTTAAAAAAAAAAAAAAAGGGAAGCGGAGGTAGGAAAGACTGGAGCCATGATCTAGACTTGGAGACACCTGCAACAATCCAGATGAAAACTGATAAGAGGCTGCAGGATAGCATTTATGGGCTGATCACGTGTGTTTGAATGTGTGTTGATGCACAAAGGTACCTGGAAAGATGTTCATTAAAATGTTAACAGTAGTTACCTCTGGTGGCAGGACACAGGGTGAATTTTTTGCTTGCTTCTTTACACTTTCCTTGGTTGCTTGAAATTTTCTACATGAGGATGTGTTACCTTTATAAGCAAGAACAAACAAAAAAAGTTTTGTTTTTGCTGCTTATTAAAAACTGACAGTGACCCTGAGAGACTGCATATACAAATAGGCAATGGCCAGACCATGCATAAAAATAGAACGTTGACCCATATCCTGTAGCAATCTGCCCAGGAAACCAACCCCTTATGTGCAGTAAACAACCCAGGAAGCTAGCCTGCTTCCTGGGTCAGACTGTAGTCGGAGGTGTAGAAACCCAGACTGTCATCTCTAGTAAAACCCAGGAAGCTAAATATTGACTTCCATAACAACTGGCTCAACATGGCCGGGACTTGATTAATAACTGACAGCTTTCCTAATTTTTGTCTCTGCTTCCAACTTAGTACCAACTAAAGAAAGCTAACTATGCACCCCTAAGCAATCACATAGGATACCCCCCTACTCATTGGCCACCCATACCTTCTCCAGACCTATAGCCTCCAATCAGGGCACACCTGAAGCCTTCCCTTTTCTCCACTATGAAGCTTTCCCACTGCTCTGCCTGCCTTTGAGTCTTTGCCAAAATGCAAGTCACGTGGCTGACTCTCTTGCTATAGCAAACTCTAGTAGTCTTTGCTTTTCTCATGTGGTTGGTCTTCATTTATTCCACAACACAATCAGTTCTGCTCCAAAAGGGGATAATAAAGTGGGGGCAAGAGGAAAAGCTTTTAGGAAGAAGAGGCCATGGGATTTGGTGTCTACTGTCAGTGGGGTGAAGGAGAGAGAAGCAAGGAAGCCTCTGGCTTCTGGCTTGGGATTCTGAGCAGACGCTGGTGGCATCCATGGAGTCATGTAAAGGGAAGGAACACATGGGAGAGGTATATGACAGGGTCTACAGGACACAGAAGGCACACATGGTGGAGGGGGTGTGGAGGTTAGGAGAGAGACTCTATGGAGGTGTGGGGAAATCTAGGGGAAACCAGCCCGGGATGGGGAGGCCTCAGGGCTGGGAACAGCTGGAGCCATCACCACCCGGAGTCCACAGGTGCCAAAGAAGGAAACCAGAGAGAACTGTGGGAGAGAGGGCCACCGAATGGGACTGTGGTGGTAGAAAGAGGAGCTCAATCCATTTCAATTCAACCTGGAGCCCACAGGAAGGCTCCACTGTCCACCTGCCTTTCCATCTCCTGTCAGTGCTTCCCATGAGCTAAACCCACCAGGAAACCAGAGGACATGAGAGACCCATTGCATCCATAATAACCATTCTCCTGTGATGTGGAGAATCAAGGAGGGTTCAGGGAAGCTCTGCAGGGGCACTTAGAGAATACTTAGCCCAGACAGCCTGGGGATAATGAGCTCCATCTTGAAAATGTTCATTTTGAGGTTCCCTGGGAAATGCAGGTGGAGCTGTCTAGCAAGCAAGTCAATATGGCAGCGTAGAAATGGAAAGATCTGAGTTGGAGAGGTGGGTGTGGAAGTCATCTAAATATCAGGAGAGTTTCAGCACAAGTGACCTCTCCCAGAGAAAGAATGAGGGATGAGAAGAGAAGCAGGCTGAGGACAAACCCTGGGTGACCCCAACATTGAGGTGGGAAAACAGAAGAAGGGGTCAGGGAAGGTCAATGGGAAGGAGAATGGATCAGAGACCCAGAGACCATAATCAGGATGTTCATGAGATTTTTAGTCATACTTTTCAGCCGTCAGGTCTACCAATAAATTAGGGAAAGATCTAAACAAAGGTACAAGGTCAAACCAAACACAAATAACTTTTGAAGTTCATGGTCTTTGAGGGCTCTAGGGGGAAGGGCAATAAGGGAAGAGTTACTGGGAGTCACAGCATTTGCACTTCCTTGAACACATTTTGTAAAGTAGTCCCAGCAAGAGACTTCCCTGGTGGTGCAGTGGTTAAGAATCTGCCTGCCAATGCAGGGGACACGGGTTCGAGTCCTGGTCCAGGAAGATCCCACATGCCGTGGAGCAACTAAGCCCGTGCACCACAACTACTGAAGCCCGCGTGCCTAGAGCCCGTGCTCTGCAACAAGAGAAGCCATTACAATGAGAAGCCCGCGCACCGCAACGAAGGGTAGTCCCACTCTCCGCAACTAGAGAAAGCCCATGTGCAGCAACAAAGACCCAACACAGCCAAAAATAAAAATTAATTAATTAATTAAAAATAAAAAAAGATTTTTTAAATAAAGTAGTCCCAGCAAGCCTGTTTAACAAGCTGCCCTGGAGGAACTGATTTGGCAGGAAAGATTAGGGTGACAAACTACATGATTGTCAATACAGGCGACGTCACCAGTGCTTCAAATATGAGACTCATACCCACAGCGTGGGATGCCAATCAGTGCTTGGTAATTATTGATATTTTTCTTTCAAAATCCCCGAGGAAGTTTTAACGAACACAGAATTACACATAAATTCATGAGCCATCCAGTCGCCTAAACCAAAAGATACACTACCTGGTCCTCACATCTCACTTCTTCCACTTGCAAGTGTCCGTTTTTCCAAGAGCTCTTCCTCTCTGCCAAGCCCCCTTGTTGTGCAGAGCACAAAAGTAAGGTGCTCTCAATGTCTGTTTTCTCCATCCAGGCACAAATTAGGTTATTGCTGATGTGCAGAAAGCCAGCCCATGCTTGAACAAATGGGCGCCACCGTTTCCAAAGATGGAAAGCGGTTCACGCTAGCAGCAATCTCTTAACCCTTTTTCGACTAGTTGTGCTTAATTCCAAACCTTATTCATTTATTTCCCCAAATCCTGGGCCTCCAAGTTTGCTCCTCCCATATAGCAGCCCTTTTCTTCTCCCTTAGGCCAGGGAGTTGGCTGCTCTGAATCAATTCCAGTCCCAGCGCACTAGGAGTAGGCGTTGCTGAGGAGTAGATGTTCCACAGCAGCCCCGTCCAGTAGAAACATACGGCCAGTCCCTCGTGCTACCTTACAGTTTCTAGGAGGCACATTTAACTGGAAAATTAAATAGGTAAAATTAACATAGTGATATATTTCATTTAACCCAATATAACAATACAGAGTATTATCATTCTAATGCGATCAATAGGAAAACTGTTGATGAGATATTTTACATTATTGCATTATTACTTTTCTCATTATGTCTTCACATCCCCTGTTTGGATTGCACCTACAGCACATCTCATTTTGGGTCAGGCTCATTTCAAATAGCCAGTAGTGACAACGTGGCAGGTGGCTGTCATATTAGTGCAGATCCTGGACCCTCCTCTGGTGACCGCCCCAGGGTTCTCTCCAGCAAAAGTTACTCATTCTTCCCAGAAAAAATGAGCCCATCAGCCCATCCAAGGAGGAACTTGTGGGCTACAAAGGCTCTCTTTGTTTTGCATATATCAGGAAGTTATTAGAAATTATCATACTAAGTGAAGTAAGTCAGACAGAGAAAGACAAATACCCTTTGATATCACATATGTGGAATCTAAAAAAAAAATGATACAAATGAACTTATTTATAAAACAGAAACAGACTCATAGACATAGAAAACAAACTTAAGGTTACCAAAGGGCAAAGATGAAGAAGAGATAAATTAGGAGTTTGAGATTAAAATATATACACTACTATATATGGAGTAGATAACCAACAAGGACCTACTGTATAGCACAGGAAACCATATTCAATCAATAGCTTGTAATAATATATATATATATATATATATATATATGTATAACTGAATCACTTTGCTGTATATCTGAAACTAATGCAACATTGTAAATCATCTGTATTTCAATAAAATTTTTTTGAAAAGAAAAAACCTAAAAAAAGGAAGTTATTAGAGACGGCTGGTGCAGGAAGGAGAGAGCTGGCACATAATCTATTATGCCTTATTGTGTGATGAACAGCATTATCCAAACCAACGCAGGGTCCATTAAAGCAAAACACACAAACAAAATCTCTCCTGGTCCACCTGAGCATTTATTTGAAAAATATTTCTTGGGACTCGGGGAAAAGGAAATAAATAGGAACATTAGATTTATGGCTAGAAGCGCCAGCATCTCTGGATTTATGATATAAGCCGAAAGTTTGCAAAGCTAGATAAAACATGACTTTTCAAGGACATATCATTTGCAACTGTTGACATCCACAGGCAAGGCAAAGTCGAGAGAAGAACGCCAATTTCTATTTTTCCTTTTAAAAAGAGCAGATGTAATTACTTCAGTGTATGTACTTGTGTTCAGAATTCAATCAAGTGACTTTAGAGAAATCAAATACACTTTTGCTGGAGAACCAAAAGGAAAGAGTGATTCAGTGGGAGGCTGAGCAAAACACACAGGGGAGGAGCACAGAAGCAGGAGAAAATGCAATTTTAAAAGGACCATATCCCAAGAGCATGAAACCCAAACAGCATTGCAGCAGACAGACCCCAGGCACGGGAAGCGCGAGGGCTTTTGCAATCTATGGGTTGTTAATAAGTCGGTCTCGGGAGATACAGAACACCAAACCGGCATCATAGTTACCCCCAAGGGCTGCCTGTTACCATGGCTTACGCCAGTTGTCAGTGGAAGCAGAGAATCAAAAAGAGCTCACTGTTTAAAAAGAGTATGATGTGAACACTGAACACATACAGCAACAGAAAAACCCAGAATCCCCTGTGCCAAACCCATCCCTCCACCCGGCTTCTCCGAGAGCTGACCAAGTGCACAGTCCAAGAATTTCCTCTCGCTGAAGGTGGGAGTTTTCTCCCTTTCTACCAAAGCCATCTTCTGTGAGAAGCACACCTCAGCCACAGAGCCTTCCAAGCTCATTCAAACGTAGACCTGAAAACCTAGGACCAGAATGGCCTTAAGTCCCCAGACACAGCCATGTAGGGCTAAAGAGCTTTATTGTGCAATAATTTGCCATTTTCTATACAGAAACAGTCCAGAGCTGTGGCTTAGTGGACCGAGAGCCTTTGCTGGTGTTCTGACCCCATCCCCAGCGCTCACTCAGGCCCCACCCTCACTAGCTGTGAATGGACAGGAAGGAATCAACAGTCCCCTTTCCAGATCTCTTTCCCTCCCAGGATGGAAGACTCAGTTCGAGTCCTACTGTGGTCAGAGCTGCCCAAAGGTGTTCCACAATGCAAGGCTGTTCCTTGGGGAAACTGTTTGTTCCTTCTAGCAAGATGAGACCAGAAAACAAACAAACAAGACTGGCAAAGAATCGCAGAGAAGTTGCCGTCTTGACTTTCCCTCTGCTTCACTTTACAAAGGCGCTTAATTTCACAAGAGAAACACACAGCCTGAGTTGGGAGAAGAAGAGAAAGGCAAATATCTCCAATGCCTGATGAATATTCACAAAGTATTGCAGGTTCAGGTGGGGAATCGTCCTCAAGGAGCGAATGAATGATAGGTACAAATCCAGCAAACTTCTGGCCACTCTAACCCCAAATGAGACTTCCGTCTCCAGCAAACACACCCAAAGTGAGGCAGGATGAAACAGGTCTTCCCATTGCATCAAGCCTGAACGGAGCCGGGGCGGAGGGGGTCCCTCAAGGAAAGAGCAAGCCATGCTTTCTGAGAACACTGCTGTGCTCCCCATGACATTAGTGCCAAGCCAGGAATGCCAGTACCACAAAAGGAAAAGATGATGCACCCAAAGTGATTGGTTGGGAAATTGATCTCAGGAGAAAAGCTCACTGTCACCCAGTCAACCGCAATGGCCCGTGGTGGCAACTTGTGTCTAATTTGCATAAGAACATGATTAAGGATGGCATCTCCCATCCAGTGAAATGCTAACGTCGGTTGAAGCTCGCAGGCGTTCATCACAGTCACTGGTTATGAATGACTTGCCAGATGTTCTAGGCTGGCTTCGGCACGATGGTCAGCACCGGAGCCTGTAGGGGTGAATGGTACATGAACAAGGAGCTGGGGGGACAGTCCTCACCCTCTGTCCATCTCCCTGCCAGGCCAGCAGCCCCGGGCAGGCATCCCAACACGCTCCATCTCCCAGCTGCCCGTATGCTTCTCGGGCTTCGGCAGATGGGGAGGCGTGACCTTCTGGACTTTTCCCATCCAATGCAAGTTTTCTTTTTAGGTGAAATCCACATAACATGAAAACTAACCTTTTTTTTTTTTTTTTGGCCACATCCCGTGGCATGCAGCCTCTTAGTTCCCCGACCAGGGACTGAACCCGTGCCCCCTTGCAGTGAGAGTGCTGAGTCCTAACCACTGGACCTCCAGGGAATTCCGAAAACTAATCTTTTTGAAGTACATTTCAACAGCATTTAGTGCACGGATAAAGTTGTGCAGCCAGCGTCTCTATCAAGTTCCTAAACAGTCTCATCACCCCAAAAGGAAACCCCATGCCCATTAAGCTGACATCCCCTATTTCAACACAACCTTTAAAGGAAGATCTTCTCTAATTACAAAAACATATCTCCCCACACTCCTGCCCTGACCTCAGACCAGTTTCTAGCCACAAAAAAACGTGGCATCCTCTGGCAGGGATTTAGGTTTTATTCATCTCTCTATCCCAGGGCCTAGCCCAGTGAGTGACATGTGGCTCCCAGTGGAAGTTATGGGATCAAAATGGTAGAGACAGGGCGCTAAGCCTGCACTTAGGGCGTCAGGGATGCATATTTCAGCTCATCTGTTTTGAGGTGAGCCCTGAAGCTGTACTTCCCCCTAGACTCTATGTGAAGTTCACCCAAGACCTAAGCTGGCTGGGAAGCCAATGAGAGCCAGGAGGAGAGAATCCTCCTTCCTTTATGGAGTCCAGACCCCAAGGGCATCCCAAATGGCATGTCCACAGATGAGCTCCATGACACCATTCCCTCTCCCCTTGGAAACCCAGCCATGGGTGGTCCATGGGATGCTGTGATGTGATAATATCACATCAGGAAACAGCAAGCATTTTTCAGGGGTGGGCATTTGATTGTGGCATATTTTCCCCTAAGAATTCCATCCATCTCCAATAACAGCAGCAGCTGCTGCTCTAGGAATGGGGGCTTTGCCCTCATTCCCCACCAGCGAGGCTGCTTTGGCTCTTTCAGAGCAGATGTCCTTTTCTCTTTTGCCTCCAGCTGTGGGTTTCCACCAAATGAGTCACTTCAAGGACTTTAAGTCACTTGAGGCTTTAAGCACCCCTTCTGCCCGGCTGCCCCACACTGTGCCTCTGAGGAGGGTCCGGGACTTGCACTGACCCTTTGGGATGGGGTCTGGTCTGGATACCGCACTGGTCCTGGCACCAGCCTCCACCAGAGGCGAGAGCTTTGGGGAGAAGGGCTGGAGGGGATAAATACACAAAAATGCCCAAAGCCTGGGTGCTGAGGTCTGGGGTCTCCCTGGCGCCATGAGGGGCAGTACCACACTTAAACATAGAAGGATTGCATTTTCAAGCCCACAGGAAAAAATGCGCTGGGTGAAAGCAGAAAAGCAGCACAAAGAGTCTGTAGGTGATTCCCAGCCCTGGGCTGTACCTGTTTCTGGTTAAGTGATTCTATTTTAGAAGCTCGATTTCCATCTACCCTCTGAGTCTAGCAACAGAGTCTAAGGTAACCTCCCATGCGTGTCAGAGAGTCTTCCTCTGTTTGGATAATATGTCACTCTCGTCTTTGCTGTCACCGGGTGACTGAGTCTCTCTTTCCCAAGTCGAGGGGAGGGAGGATGGGTGGATGGGCCCCGAGAACAGTGGGTACACTGAGAGTCAGAGCAGCCTGCAGCACCAACCGTGTCAGCCAGATAGAGAGCGGGGGGTGGGGGGGTGGAGGGCAGCCCTGAGCAAACAGCAAAGAAGGCCAAGTGTGGACCCGACGGTCTCCAATTCCCACTGCACCCCAGGAACCAGTAAATCTGTATTTCAGATACCTGTTCTGTGGAACCTAGATGTGTAATTCTGGGAGAAGCACATTTAAGCAATTACAAATAATTGTAATAGTATATATCTATAAAACAGGATGATTCGGAACAAGCCTAGCTTGTTCTAGAACACTCCAAGGCGAGACAGAGTTGGCAGCATTTCCTAAACCTACTATCCCTTCACTTTCCTTCCCCTTCAAAACAGGATCCCTTCACCCTCACTCTGGGAGGTAGAACTTGTTCCAGCCGGGTGAAGAAGTAGGTTCATCCCGACTCATGAGAGGCAACTGTTACATATTCAGGAATTTTGAGAGCTGGTCAACAGTTGATAGGTTGGAATCAGCCGTGGTGGGAGTTTTTGCAGCACAGGAATAGGCAAACTCTCTGATCAAGGCTTTACTCCCCGCTCCCAGCCACCCCCCGTGGAGCTGCTTTAGCAGCAAAACAGTGGTCTTAGCCCAATTTAGGGAGTCTCCTGGACTTGGAGGGGGCGTCGGGGAGTCTGAGGATTCCCCATGTCTTGTCCTCTCCTCCGTGGAATCCTTGGACTGGCTCCCCTTTTGTGGGGCGTTTTGAGGCCTCAGCAGTTTCCCTTCTGCACAGACTGGAAGGGAGGAGGGGCGTTCCACTCCACCCCTCCCAGTGGGAACACCTTGACCCAGCCACCCAGTCTCAGCCCTAATGGGAGGAAACCCACCCCACACTGTTTATGACATGTTCCCAGACAGTGACTTAATTATGAAAAGAAAAATGATATCCCTGGAGCCTGGCCAAATGGAGAACCAGAAACCGGCATCCAGCCTAGAGATTCAGGTTCCGCTTGCCAGCCCCTCAGAGCCTTGGGGGCAACACACGGTGACTCAAACAAATGAGAAAAACATTGAAAGCCCAAGAGACTGCGGAAAGTGAAGGCAGTGAGATTTGATGCCTACCCAGTCACCTGGTGGGCTGCGTCAGTCAGGTGCCGTTTGAAGAGAACCCAGAATGCTGGTGCAGGTTCACAGAAACTGGGCTGCCCAGGAAGTTGGGGCAGAGGTGAGGGAATGGCCACACCTACCTGTCTGATGCAGGTGGAGGAGAGCCGTTCTCTTCTTTGAAACCTGGGGGAATGCAAGCCTCATATGTGTGAAAAATGGTGAGATGTGATTCTCACATCTACTGAAACCTCATGGAAGTCTTTTGAGAACATATGGCTAAGATTGTATTTTATTTGCTTCCCAGGGAAAATAAGATGCAATGTATTTCATTGGACAGAGACCATTCAAAAATATATCAAGCTTCCTTTTTTTTTTTTAATTGAAGTATAGTTGATTTACAATGCTGTGTTAGTTTTTGGTATACAGCAAAATGATTCGGTTATATATATATATATATATTCTTTTTCATATTCTTTTCCATTATGGTTTATTACAGGATATTGAATATAGTTCCCTGTGCTATACAGTTGATCTTTGTTGTATATCTATTTTAAATACAGTGGTGTGTATCTGTTAATCCCAAACTCCTAATTTATCCACCCCCCTTCCCCTTTGGCAACCATAAATTTGTTTTCCATGTCTGGGAGTCTGTTTCTGTTTTGTAAATAAATTCATTTGTGTCATATTTTAGATTCCACATATAAGCAATGTCATATGATATTTGTCTTTCTCTGGTTCACTAAGTATGATAATCTCTAGGTCCATCTATGTTGCTGCAAATGGCATTATTTCATTCTTTTCAAGCTTCCTTTTAAAAGGAATTTCTTATTTCATCCTGAAAAAAAACAATTGTAGATGGGGAATATTTTTCAGGATGAAAGCTGATGGGGTAAGTTGTCTACCAGCAAAAAGGCACCTTTTCTGGAAAAAAAGGCACCGAGAGGTGGGGAAGGAAGGTCAGTGGCCCAAGATAAGGAACCAAGTGGTTGTCTGGACACTTGAGTCTGCAGACCCTGAATCCAGTGCATTTGCCCTCCGCAAAGCCCTGGCGGAGGACATACCCATTCCTGCGTGCTAAGGCAATGATTGCATGGAACAGGCTTCTCTTCAAAAGACTCTCAAATGCCAACAGCAGATCTTGCCAGAACAACACAGATTTAATGAAGTGCAAAATGTAGGCCTTCTGCATTCCAACCGGAATTTCACCAGGAATTTAAGCCACATCTCCAGTAAAAGCAATGCAGTTTCATTGATGCAGGAATTAGTGTAATCACTGAAATACATTCGGAGGATACAAGCTTTCATAAGAAAAGAGGCCGTCGGCTTTAATCTGCTCGAAATGCTATCACTTAAACTTTAAGTGCAAAGTTAAACGACAGGATGCCTATAGATCGTGCAGTAAAGGTGAAGTTGAGGGGGGAAATGATGCAGGGAAATAACTGTTTTCTTGTAAAATTAAGCATACCTTGTTAGAGCAGAGGAAATACCCTGAATCCTGCTCTCCAGCCCCCACCCCCAATTTTTTTGCTGGTAGCAGGTGGAGTCTCCCAACAGGTGTTTCATGGTGGGGACCAGTTATCCTGAGCCCTCAATTACCTGGTCACTTCTCAGAGTGAACTGCCAGGACCCTTCTCCTGAAACCCAATTATTGTCGCTCCCAGGAAAGGGGCAGCAGAGGAAACAAAATTCAGTTTTCCACTTGCTAGAATTCTTAACAGCAAGGGGTCTGTGGGAAGCAGTGAGCTGAAACAATTGTCCAAAATTGGAACTCTGACTAACGTGAGGGCTGAAGTCCTTCCTCCACTGTGAAAACCCGCAATGTGGTGGGGCCTGACTAGGCTCTGCCTGTCCTGCTCCAGAAAATTGACAGAAACGTTATGCCCATCAGTCAGGGAGGGACTGGATATTCTGAAACAGCTTCCCTTGTCCTCACCCTAGAGCTTACCAAACCCTTCATAGAATATTGGGCACCTCACAGTTCTAGAATCTTCGGGAGGTTGTCTTGGGGCTCAGCTCTACTGCAGAGCTAAGAAACTACTTTCTCACCTCTCCCGGCCCCTCCTTGTCCCTCCTCAAGGCTGGAAAGTCAGATCTCTTCTGTTCGCTCTCCAGGATGGAGGACCGCAGTCCAGGGACAGGAAGAAGAAAGGACTGGAACGGCTGTCCCCGTTCTGAGCTGGACACAGCTTGTCATCCTTCCTGTGTCAGGCACGGTGGCTTCAGCAGACAGGAAGGGGTGGTCCTCTCTCTGCGGGCGATGCTTGAATTCCACCCCTTCCCAACCCCGGGATATCTTATTCACTCTCATGCCAGTGCTTTCGTCCAGAATTCCCCATTGCTCCGTTTCCACCAGCTCCCCCCTCCCCTCGTTTGAAAATCCAGATCTCATGCTTATTGTTCCCGGCCACCCTGCCCCCTCCCTCCACCTACAGACAAAATGTCTCCTGCCTCTTCAGCCCATCATCACCCTCTTCCCCTGCAGCCTGACTTGCATTCTGACCGGTCTATTCAGAGTCGCCAGTGGTCTCCTGGCTGCCAAACCCAATGACCTCTCCTCTGCTAAATATGGGGCCTTGGCTTCCCTGACCTGGACCCTCCCCTCAGCAGAGCCTTCTCCCCTCTGCTAACTCCCTCTCTCACTCCCTCCTCAGACCACTCTCTGTCGATACCCCCTGGGTACCTATGGTCTCAATTCTTTTGTGGTTCCTCTATGCTCTCATGTTCTGGGACAGCTCGCCCATCGCCCTCAACACCACTGGGCTGGGGCGTTGTGCATCTCTGTGCTGTTTGATTAATGGAAAGAGCCCTAGACGCGCAGCCAGCACCCTCGACCTAACACAGTTCTAGCCGTGTAACCTCGGGTGAAGACTTCAGCCTTTCTTGCATCAGTGATTCAAGTCTGCCACACCGATTCCTGAAAGATGAGAATGAGCTGAAACAGCAGGTGAAGCCACAGAGCTCAACACTGACCCATAGGAGGGATTCGATAAATATTCACCCTGCCTTCCAAAGTCCAGTCCCCCTTCCCAATTTAAAATTTTATAAAAGACACCTGAATTTTCCCACTTACTACACTGGTTTTGGGCACACGAAGTCCTAGAAGGTCTTTTTTTTTTTTTGCAACGCTTTCCCTTCTCCTCCACCTTCCCCACTCTAGAGTGACCCTTACCCCAGACACAACCCCACAAATCCATCACCCTTTTATTTCCATCTCTTCCACTCTATGGGGTAATTCACTCGAAGGGCACCCAAGTGAGGCAAGATCCTTCTCACTGCCGCACTTTCCCTCGCGTTGCTCACACACACATGCACATACGCACACACATCCTCACATCTCTCCACAGTAGCCGAAGGGAAAGAATATGAGTTTCAGGATCAGGTCAACCTGACGGAGAGTCCTATTCCGGCCCCATTTTAGATGCATAAGCTTCAGCAGGTCACTCAACCCGACAGATCTTCATTGCCTCCCCTGCAGGGTGGGTCAACATTTCCTGGTGGCTATGGTGCCCCACCCAGTACGTGGCACATAGTATATGCTCATTAAAGGTTGGCTTTCATTTCCCACCTCCTTCAAGATGCCTTTGCTAATTAGCCCAGCCACGGCCTACCCCTGTCTCTGACATGCTGGCAAATTCTTAGTCTCTCATCCACCGTGTAGAGTGCAACTCACATTGATATGGGACAGTGTGCGCGTCTCACATCACCAAGCAGGTTCTTCGCTTCCAGATGGGTCTACCCATCTGTGTCTTGGATTGCATCTGAATTTCTCACAGTTTCCAAGACAGTGTTGAGCTTATAAAAATTGTGATTAATATAGCTACAAATTGGGTATCTTCTTCAACCCAGACACTACCATAACTTGTAACCATTTGTTCAATGTCTGCTACGGACCAGGTGATTTATTTCTTTTTCACAGTAACCCAGCAAAGTAGGTCTTATGATTCTCATTTTATAACTGAGGAAACGGACACTCAGAGACTGAAGTGCCCTGAGCAAATGCACACGGATTGGAGGTGGGAAAGCAGTGTCCCAGACAGGCCTGCCTGCTGCCAAAGCCCAGTGCCTTGTCCCAGGCCACACTGCCCAATGCAATTATGTCATTTCATTCTCCCATCAACCCAGCAAGGCCATTTTACAAATAAAGAACCTGTAGCTTGAAGTCCCCCAGCTGGTGAGCAGCCCAACAGAGATGCCTCAGGTCTGGCTGAGGCGAAGGCACGCACTGGACTCATCAGGAGAGAAAGAGTAGAGGAATTCTCACTCCAGAAGGGAACCGCCAAGTCCAAGGTCTCTGAAGAAGGGGAAAACCTGAGGCAGCCCCGTCTTCAGAGAACAGGGAAGGTGGGAAAACTTAGACTGGAATCCATGGACTCAGAGCTCACTCTGGCTCTGCCTCCTTGCAAGTCAGTTGGCTTCCTGGGGCCTCACTTTCTTCCTGTGTAATGAAAAGAGAATGAAATTTTGCCATTTGCAGCAACATGGATGGACTTGAGGAGCATTATATTAAGTGAAATAAGTCAGAAAGAGAACGACAAATGCTGTATGGTATCACTTATATGTGGAATCTAAAAAATACAACAAACTAGTGAATATAACAGAAAAGAAGCAGACTCACAGACATAGAGAACAAACCGGTGGTTACCAGTGGGGAGAGGAAAGGCGGGGAGGAGCAACATACGGGTAGAGGATTAACAGGTACAAACTATTAGGTATAAGTTACAAGGATATATTGTACAACACAAGGAATATAGCCAATATTTTATAATAACTGGAATATAACCTTTAAAAAATGTGAATCATTATATTGCACATCTGTGACTTACAGAATATTATACATCAACTATATTTCAATAAAAAAATTTTAATTTAAAAAGGAGGAGGACAAAATAAATGATGCCCAGAGTTCCAGAAGTGCTAGCTAGGCACGCAAATCACTGACTGGATCTCAGTCATCTTGCTCCCCTCCTCTGGACACCCTTGTGCAGTGCACAACCTACACAACTGTATGCAGTGGTCCTGAGAGGTTCTTACTGGTTCTCACTATCCAAGGTTCAGATTCTTGAAATCCAATGAGAAGAGAAATCATGGTATTGAATGTTGGTCTCCTCTGATCTGTCCAAAGTGACCTGTCATTTCCCTCCTTTGAACACTGAACTTGCACATTGTACAAAGTCATATCCACGTGCACAGCAGCCAGGGTTAGTCCTCTGACCTGGCAGTGGGTACTAGACATTCTAAATTTAGGTTCATGTTGTGGAGCCCCCAAGCTACGATTTTTAATAGGAACATTTGCCCTTTAGTTTCTGTCACATATTCCCAGTGGAACGTAGTAGCCGTTCTGCCACACACACACACCTATGACTTTAAACTTTCCAGTCTGTCAGAATTTCTGATTATTATAATGGTCTCCCATAGTTACAACAGCTCAAGGTACAGGACAAATAAAAGCGACTTCACCTCCCTACGACACATCAGACATCAGTGGCAGGCATCACCACCAGCCCCCAAGGAAGGAGACTCTTCACACAAGGACTTACGCAAAACGACAAGCATCAGGACAAGGGGCCAGAGGCAAACTATTGACTTTGAGCTTTAAGCACCACTTGTAACTACAGCTCTGAATTTTCTCTCAAATGTGTTCCAGTCGTCAATGGGAGCCTCAGTGGAAAAATGCAGGCATGAATATAACAGGAAAACCCCACCCTGTCCTCTGTCTGGAGCATCATCACCTGTAATTCATTACTGCTGTTTGTAAACTTTTTCCTGAAGTAAGACAAGAAAGCATCTTAGAAGCTAATCTTCCCCTCTCGTTTAGAAAATAGATACGCTGGGCTTCCCTGGTGGCGCAGTGGTTGAGAGTCCGCCTGCCGATGCAGGGGACACGGGTTTGTGCCCTGGTCCGGGAAGATCCCACATGCCGCGGAGCGGCTAGGCCGTGAGCCATGGCCACTGAGCCTGCGCGTCCCGAGCCTGTGCTCCGCAACGGGAGAGGCCACAACAGTGAGAGACCCGCGTACCGCAAAAAAAAAAGAAAATAGACATATAGACATGCTTTTCTTTTTGTTAACACAATTTACTTTTTTATTGTGGTAAAATGCATATAACATAGAATTTACCGTTCCAACCATTCTGTAGAATCTACAGTTCTGTGGCATTAAGTACATTCATATTGTTGCGCAACCAACACCATCATCCATCTACAGAGCTCATGATCTTCCCAAACTGAAACTCCATACCTATTAAACCCTAACTCCCCATTCCCTCCTCCCCCAGCCCCTGGTAACCGCCATTCGTATTTCTGTCTCTAAGGATTTGACTACTCAAGGGACCTCATATAAGTGAAATCATACAATATTTGTCCTTTTGTGACTTTATTTCACTTCACATAATGTCCTCAAGGTTTATCCATGTTGTAGCCTTTTTAAGGCTGAATAATGTTTCATTGTATGTATAGACCACATTTTGCTTATCTATTCATCTGTTGATGGACACTTAGATGTCTTCCACCTTTTGGCTATTGTGACGAATGCTGCCGTGAACAGGAGTGTACAGGTATCTGTTTACATGTGCTTTTCTTGACCAGTAAGGATGGGGACACCTTTGGCTGATCTGTGATTACGCAGAGTTCAGTTATTTGCATTGTGAGATGCAGATTCAATTCAATGAGTCTGCTGAAGTACAGATTTCTTGCAATTCACACTGGAAAATGAGCCCATCTGAAGCTCCTCCATGACACAGAGCCTGAGACAGATGTCACCAATATTCCCTTCCCATCTTTCTCCTTTCCTCCTCATACCACACTTAACCTTTCAGGAGGAAGCTTCATCCCTTTTTCTGTACGCGCCCATCCCCCCACCCTTGCTCTTGACAGCACTATGTGTTGACTTCCATTCCACCAGACCCCTCACTCCCACACTCCCCCCTTCCTTGTTGGGTCAGCCTCTCCGCTTCAGCTTCTTCTCAGGATGCAAAGGTGCTAAAAACTCCCCAGGTTCAAAGTCACCAACTGTATTAGTTTCCTTGGCTGTCACAACAAGTTGCCACAAAGTGGGGGGCTTAAAACAACAGAAGTGTGTCCTCTCACAGTTCTGGAGGTCAGAGTCTGAAATTAAGGCTTCAGCAGGACCATTCTCCCTCCAAAAGCTCTAGGGAAGAATCCTGCCTTGCCTCTCAGCTTCCAGGGGTTCCAGGTGTTCATTGGCTTGTGACCACATCACTCCACTCCCTGCCTTTGCCATCACATGGCCTTCTCTGTGTCTCTGTCTGTCCTTTTCTGTGTCATATGAAGATGTTTTAACTGGATTTGGGGCACACCCTACTCCAGTATGATCTCATCTTGATCCTTATCTTAATTACATCTGCAAAGACTCTACTGCCAAATAAGGTCACATTCTGAGGTTCCGGTGGACATGAATTTGGGGGTGGGACAAGGTTCAGCACACTACACTAGTAAATCCCAGGTGCCAAGCCCAGTGGACATGACTCAGTAGCCGTACGCAGAATTTGTTTTGTTTATTTAGAACAGAAATAGCTTTATATTGCCTACTGATTTTTTAGATGATAGAACTATTAACGGAAAGTTTAAACATAAAAAAATTGAAAGAAAGCAAAAACACCAACAAACTTACAGCTCAGAGATTGATCTCAATTATCATTTTGGAGGACATTCTTCTACACACACTCACTAATGCAAAAAGGCAATATATGCAAAGTAAACTATACGTTTTATTCTGTTTTTTCACTTAACGCTATGGCATGGACAACCTGCCAGGTTGATAAACACATATTCATTCATTCAATAAATAGGTGCTGGGGCTTGCTCTGTGTCAGGCACTTTTTCCAGAGCCTGAGATCCATCAGTAGATAAAACACATAGAGATCTCTACCCAGGAACTTCCTTTCTGACAGTGGCAACAGACAATAAAAAATTAACACAATAGGGCTTCCCTGGTGGCGCAGTGGTTAAGAGTCCACCTGCAAAGGCAGGGGACATGGGTTCGTGCCTGGTCCGGGAAGATCCCACATGCTGTGGAGCGGCTGGGCCCGTGAGCCATGGCCGCTGAGCCTGCGCGTCCGGAGCCTGTGTTCCGCAATGGGAGAGGCCACAACAGTGAGAGGCCCGATTACGGCAAAAAAAAAAAAAAAAAAAAAAAAATTAACACAATAAATAAACTCTTTCATGCTGGAAGGTGAAAAGTGCTACAGAAAAAGTAAACAGTAGCATAAGGAAGAGAGATGTGAGGACCTGAAGGAAGTGACTGAGATTTTTAAGAGGAGGTAAATGTCCTCATTAAGAAGGTGATTCTTCCACAAAGAGTTGAAGACCCCAAAACATTGGGAAATCATATTTAATAACTGCACAATATTCCATTGATTAGAGCTGCAACAATATGTTTAACTAGTGCTCTGTGGATAGACATTTAAGTTGTTTCTAATTTTTAACTATTATAACTGAGGCTGCAATATCCCCTGCCTACAATAGATAAATGTTGGTAAAATTATTTTCTTAGGATAAATGTCTAGATCCAGAATTGCTAATATGAGGCATCTAATCATTTCTAAATTGTGAGACCTACTGTCACTCTCTCCTCCAGGAAGACTTTGCCAGTTTACACATCTGATAATACATGCACGTTCACAATTCCACTGCCCCCCAACACATATACTCCACATGCTGTATTTATGGTTTATTTTTAATGTTACTAACTTTAGAGTAAAAAAATGTTATTATATTTGCACTGCTTTTACTTTGCCATGGTTGAGCATATGCTTTTCAGCTCCGAGTATTTCTTCTCTTATAAACTCCATATTCATTTCCTTTGATCGGTTTTTTCTACGGGGGTATTTATTGCTTTTGTAAATCAGAAATATATATGTGATGTGTGAAAATATTTTTTGTGGTTTGTCTTCTTGCTTTTTTTTTTACAAACATTTATAATTTTTATATTGACAAAAATACCAGCATTCCAAGATAGTTTCTGGATTCCTCTTACGATTAGAAAGGCTTTCTCAACTCGGAGAACTATAAAAACATTCAAATCTTCTACTCCTTCTGTAGTTTTTATTTTTTTGTACTTAGATCTTTGATCCACTTGGAATTTATTCTGATATAAGGAAGAGGGAAGGGATGCATCATTTTTCTTCCAGTTGTCCCTACAGTGTGTGCCAAATGCCCCCTTTGCCCCCCTAAGACTCCAGTTCCACCTGCCACCTGGCTACCTGCCTGCCCTCCCTCTTCTCCTCACATCTCTCATTCCTTCCTCAGCACCCGCTCTGGGTTCTCTACTTCTGGCTTCATATTGTAATTGTTTTCCAGAATCCTGTCTTCTATATCCTCTACTTACTCCACAGCCTCCAGAAGAACTTTCACCCATGCCCATAGTTACACTTCCATGCACATGTGCTAACAACCTCCAAATCTAGAGCTCGGTCCAGGTCACTGATAAGCTTCAGCCCATAGGAGAGAGCAGACACTTGAAACTAAACCTGCCCACACCACATCATCCTCTGCCTTCTGGTCTCAACCATCCTGCCATCCCCCATTCTCCTGCCCACACCCCTCCGCAGTCTCTAATCTCCAAATTATTTTAGTTTTGCTTCTTATTCAGCCCCCAATCCACTGTCCCCTCTTCACCCTCATGGCTGCTCCCTTAATCCAGCAGCTAGCCATTTCTTCTTACCAGCATGCCTCTAACCCAGAGGTCAGCAAATGACAGCCCAGGGAGTCAGATCCAGGCTGCAGCCTCCTTCTGTGCTGCCCATGAGCTAAGAATAATTTTACATTTTTAAAGCATTGTAAAAAGTCTTTCAAAAAACAAAAGAGTATGCAACAGAGACGTGTTGCTTGCTTGCAAAGTCTAAGCTGTTTACTATCGGCCCTTTGCAGAAAAAGTTTGCAGAACCTTGCCTCTAATCTACACTCCACTGGGGGCCTCCAGTGGTCTCAGACCTGCAGGCATTCTGTATACGCCCACCACTCCTCTGCCCACAAGCACCCCATGGGGGTTACTTACGATTTTCTTAGAGCCATGTGAAACAAATCTCTCCATTTCTAAGTTACCAGATATATGGGACGGAACACCTTCAGATCAAGTACTTGATAATTATTTAGCTTCTATGTGCTAAATTCCATGATCACATGCCAGGAGAGTCTCAAGGTTTTGTTAGAAAATATCTTTTTTTCTTTATGATGGTAAAAGGAATATAAAGTCATTCTGGAAAATTTGGAAAAATCAGAATGTTTAAGAGGAAAATTAAAAGCACCCATAGCCCCCCTCTCAGAAGTTCCCTATTAACATGTGTGCATTTCCTTCCAGTCTTTGATTTTTCCTGTGCGTTTGAGATCCATCCCGTTTTTCCATTGGGTTTTTCCCCCACGATACTAAAAATTCTTGAAGTGCTCTTCGGACATTTTCTTAGACACTGTAAGTTTCCCCCATAGAATTCGTATACAATTTTCAATGTAGAATTTCCCATCAGGAGAGCATCTATTCACGGCAGCCTTCTCTCCACAAGCGGTGCCCCCCGAATTCGAGGTGCTTCCGGTAATTCTGGGATCAGGTCCTTTCCAGTTTGTAACTCAGTCACATGTTATTTCTTTGAGGTTAAATTTCAACACCAGGCTATTTTGCACCTTACCTAGTTTTATGTAAATTGGTCATCTTTCTAATAGAAAGAAAAAGAACATGGGGGTGGAGGGGGGCAGGAGAGCGGCTTTTTCACACAGAGTCACATTTACTCTAAACCAAAATAACTCAGGTTAAGTAAATCATCAAGATCCTTGGCGCCGTTCCTCCCGTGCTTTTGCACGCTGTACAGCACTTCACAGTTGGCAAAGAGTTCCTATACATTATCTCTGGTCAAGCCACGTGCACGATGCTGAAGGACCAGGGTGGCGGGTCTCACCGGGACTCTGATGCGCATGCGCATGGCTGGGGGCCCAGGGCAAGCTCCTGAGAGGCGGTGGGGGTCGGGGGGGTGGGGTGGGGTGGGAAGTCGTTTGTGTCCCGGGCTGTGCAGGAACGCAGGTAGGTTTGTCTGCTTTCCCAACCGCAGCTGCAGCTCCCCACGCCGAGCAGCTCAAATGCTCTTGCAAATGCAATTCACATCACCCGGTCAAATTCACACCTGGGATTCCAAGAAAGAAAGAAACGTTAAGAGCTAGAGAATCAACATTCCCTTCTGTATTCCGCCCCCCCCCCCCCCCCCCCGCACGCGCATTTGAATTCCTGCCCGGGTGCTGAAGCACGCTCACAGCTCAGACCTGGAATGGCCCTCTCCCCAGTCCAGGGCTCCCTGACACTGCTCTGGGCAAGGCCTGGAGGCTGTGCTGCCTTCTTCTGCCCACTCCACACCCCACCTCTTCTCCTCGCTGGCCTCACCTCTTCTGCCCCTTGAGACCCCTACTTCAGTCTCCTCTACTCTCCAGGTACTCTCACATTTCATTGGCTTTTTTGGTTTCTCAACTCTGCCTGTTCCCCACCAGCCACTGTCAAGTGGGAGGCCCAGCTTACCTCCCCATCTTCCCTTGGATGCATCTCACGTGCACCCACTGCCTCACCTGCAGTGGTGCCTCTGAGGCTGTTACCAAGTCCAAGCTCGTACTGCTTGCCGCAGGACAGGCCGATAAATCAAGAGCTGAGCTGTTCGGGCAAGGAGTAACGACTTTATTCAGAAAGCCAGCAGACCGAGGAGATGGCGGACTAGTGTCCCAAAGAACAGTCCTACCCAAGTTAGAATTCAGGCTTCTTTTGTACTAAAACGGGAGGGGGTGTAGTTGGTTGTTGCAGACTTCTTGGTGTCGGAATCCTTTGTTATTGCAGCTATTCAGGTAGGTCCAGTCATGATGTTCCTATAAACCTCCAACAAGACAGTTATCCTCTGCTCTGCAACTTTTTATCTCATGAATGGAAAAGTGTTACACTTTTAAAGGTCAGAGCCTTGAGAATGGGCTATCCTGTATATTTCAGGCTATAGGCAACATTCTTAACTTGTAGCAAAAGCACCAGAATACAAAGGTTAAAGTAAAAGAAACAGATCCCATATAGAGTCATTGTTTTTCCCTACTCCAAAGCCACCTTTCCACCATACTCCCTGGGACGTTCAGCTTTCTTTGTTTGCTTCCATTTTTGTTTGTTTTTAAAAGGCACTTAAGTAGCATATGCATTGATATTTTTTCCCTGACACAAAACACAGACATTCAATTAACCACATGCTAGTTCATTAGTGTCGGCTAAAAAAAAAGTATATGCACACCTAAGAGTTGAGAGTTATGTTTTATTCAGCAGATACACTGAGGACTTCAAGCCTGGGAGTCAGCATCTCAAGTAACCCTCAGACAACTGCCCTGAGGAGGTGAGGGGGGCGCTAGGATATACAGGAGTTTTATAGCAAAGGGCGGGTAGTAGGAACAAAAGATTACTTTTTAAAAGAAAATTAGGTATCTCAAATTAAGGAAGTTAGTGCTTTTCTATGCATAGGAAAATGCAAGAGTCTAGGCTCACTGAAACCATTCTTTTGATATGAACCTCAGCTATGGGGCCAATACCCTGTGTTTTCACACCCACAGTTTCCTCAAGGCTCACCATGGGGAGTGGCCACAGTCTGATGGCTGCTAGATGGCAGGTATTCTTTGTTTCCTCCCTGAGTTCCCTCAGCACTCACCAGCTCACCATTGGAGGGCTGCAATTGCTGATGACTCTGACATCCTTTGTTTACTGATATGGCTGGCAATGTTTTATTTCTCAAAAGACAATGTTAGAAAACAAAATTCAACTGAGTACATTTGAAGAAAAAATTGGCTTTATTCAACAATTCATGAATCAGGCAGCATCCCATCTAGCAAACAGACAGGAGGGGTCCTGTACAAAATGGATGGTTTTTAAAGGCCTAAAGGGGATGGGACAGGAAGTCATAAACAATTGAGGATTATTTCAAGCAAGGTCACTTGCCTTGGGGGAAGGCAGGGGTCTGTGTGGTAGGCTACCTCATCTGTGGCCAGAAAATTCCAGACTGACTGGTAAAAGGTCACATCCCTGGGAGGGACTGAACCTGGATAGGTATTCAGTCCCCATTGACTGATGTAGAGCTTAGCACAAGTGACTCCATTTTTGGATTCCTGTTTCTTTTCAACAACACCAAACCCACACACCCCATCTTCACTCTCTTCCCCTCTCCCTGCTCTTTCCCACACTAGCCCCCTGAGAACTCTTCTGTCTGCTTATCCATGTCAATACTGCTGCCCATAAAATTAGACGGAAGGCTCAATTTGATAACAGACACAAAATACATAGCTGCTCAAACACAATTTTTGTTTCTAGTTGGATGGCAGCTCTCTGCCACCAGCTGGGAACCCAGGCCCCTCCACCTCATGACTCCATCATCCCTCGTAGAAGGGGCAGGGGCATAGGAGGGGACACACCCACTATTTCAGGCCTTGGTCCAGAAGGGCACATCCACTCCCGATGGGCCAGGACTCGGCACGTGGCCACTCCTCAATGCAAAGCAGGCCGGGAAATGTGGTCCAGTCCTGAGCTAGGAAAAGGGAAAAAATGGATTTGGAGGATCAACTGGCAGGCTCCCGAGACTGTCCAGAGCACTTATCTCTACTCCTCCATTAACCCTTCAGACAGGAAGGTTACAACTGAGCCAGAAAATGCAGAAAACAGCTTCACACCGGGGGCTGGGGTATGTGTAGGTTGCCTCCATGAAATGTTAAAGCATGGAAGATGGCAGAAGACTGTTGGGAGTCAGCTATTCAGACAAACCCCCCTCTTCCACTTCCCACCCCGTGGAAACAAGAACCCAGGGTGATTCTGCACAGGCAGCGAGCTCCTCACCTGGGCCAGAGCCAGACCACACTGCAGCTCTGCAGACAAGGCCGCTCCACGCTGGCCGATCCTGAGCTGAATTCAGCCCACGTGAAGTCACACTTAGAGATTCCCTCTCAGGGCAAACTTAGCAGCGAGAGCTCGGACATGCGGCCCCCTGGGCCACAAACATCCCACCTTGGCAGGGGTGCCTGCAGTGAGCAGGGACGTTCTCCGTGACCTCCATCCAGATACCCCAACCCCCTCCAACCTGTCCCACTCTCAGCTGCTTCCTTCGACTCCTGTCCTGGTATCTGCTTTGAAATAAAAGCGAGGTTTTATTTACAAATGAAGAGTTACTGAGGGTAGCGATCTAAAGTCAAAGCTATCGGACCAAACATCAAGCTTGCAGACCAAATGCTGCCTCTTCCTTGTGCTGAAGTCTAAAACCGGATCTATGGGATTGATAATGAAGGAAACTATCCAACCATGAGCAAGGTTAATCCATAAGTTAAGTTGGTACCACTCAAGTCCCATCCCCAGCTGTTTTCTTATTCAGATAAACGTTGTTTCTCAACGGACTGTGTTTCTCCCTTAACCAAAGGGAGAAAATGCACGGCAAAGTCAAATGACACAGAATAAAAGCCTGAGGGAAGAAACTGCTGATAAAACTTTCAGAAAGCTTTGAAATTATTGGCTAAACAAGTAATTTCATACAGTGGTTTATATGTATTTCACAGCAGCATCAGTTCCAAATGTCCCTTTGCACTCGGATTCCGGGAGAGTTTTCCTAATGCTTCGTCATCAAATGATTGTACCGATGCATTAATCATGAAGGCCGTGAGGAATAAAATAACCGCAAGCCAAAACTGCAGATGTTAAATGTTGAGGCAGAAACCAAATGAAATGTGTAAACACATAGAAAGAGAGAGAACATTTCCCCCACACGTTTTTTAACCTTGGCATTGCATCAACCATTAGGGTAAAATGCATGCATACTTACCAATAAAATCCAGAATTTTTTTTAAACTGAAATTTGACTGACATCTTAAAGAGGTCCCTCCAAATTCTTGCCCCTAAATATAAGGAGAGTGGCAAAGGAACAATTTATTACAAAAGAATGTTTATGACATGTCTGTTCCATGCAGGCACATATAATGCACATGTTAACTTTATAACAACCCTATGAATTGGCTATCATGATTACCATTTTGTAAGTGTGAAAACTGAGGATCAATCAGTGAATTTTAATAGTCTATTGTTCTACTCAGGCTGCCATAACAGAATACTACAGACTGGGGGGCTTAAACAGCAGCAATTTATTTTCTCACCGTTCTGGGGGCTGGAAGTTTAAGATCAAGGTGCCAACAAGGTTGGTTTCTGGTGACCTCTGTTGGTTTGGAAAGACCTTTCTTCCTGGCTTACAGACAGCTGTATTCTCACTGTGTCCTCACGTGGCCTTTCCTCTGTGTGCACACCCCTGGTGTCTCATCCTCTTGGATCAGGGCTCCACCCTTCTGACCTCATTTAACCTTAATTATGTCCTCAAAGCCCCCTCTCCAAATACAGTCACACTGGGGGTTAGGGCTTCAACATATTTGGGGGTGGAGTGGAGGTGCAGTTTGGTCCCTAACTGATAGCATGACCAGGAGCCCACAGTTGCTGAGTGGTAGACCCAATACTGTCTGAATCTAAACATTTCTTTATCCAGAGTGCACTGCCTCTCACATACCACAGCATCTCAGAGAGAGTGCGGACACATCCCACTGTAAAAGCTGACTCTTAGAACTTGCTGGCAGGGAGACAATTTCACAGCAGTTAAGCTCTGTCCCTGTGAGAAGGGTGGTGAAGTCCTTACACAAGCTAGATCACAGAGGCCAGGAGTCCAAGGCAACCCATTCAGATGACACCCCCCAAAAAAGACTTCATCTACACTGTTAATAGCTACACAAATGGTCAAATGGTGGTTTCCTACCATATTCCATCCACAGTGGGATTTCCATGACCTCCAAAGAGCCAGCTTTTCATTCAGTTTTTCTTTTCTTTTTTCCAAACCACCAGCTAACGTCCTGGAGGGTGACTCCATGGACCAGGATGTCGAGAGCCCTGTGGCCATTCACCAGCCAAAGTTGCCTAAGCAGGCCAGGGACGACCTGCCAAGACACATCAGCCGAGACCGGACCAAAAGGAAAATCCAGAGGTATGTGCGGAAAGATGGAAAGTGCAACGTCCACCATGGCAACGTGAGGGAGACCTATCGCTACCTGACCGATATCTTCACCACCTTAGTAGACCTCAAGTGGAGATTCAACCTGTTGATTTTCGTCATGGTTTACACAGTGACATGGCTCTTTTTTGGAATGATCTGGTGGCTAATTGCATACATCCGAGGAGACATGGACCACATAGAGGACCCTTCATGGACTCCTTGCGTCACCAACCTCAATGGGTTCGTCTCTGCTTTTTTATTCTCCATAGAGACAGAAACCACCATTGGTTATGGCTATCGGGTCATCACGGACAAGTGCCCAGAGGGAATTATTCTCCTCTTAATCCAATCTGTTTTGGGGTCCATTGTCAATGCATTCATGGTGGGATGCATGTTTGTAAAAATATCTCAACCCAAGAAGAGGGCAGAGACCCTGGTTTTTTCCACCCATGCGGTGATTTCCATGAGGGATGGGAAACTGTGCCTGATGTTTCGCGTAGGGGATCTGAGGAATTCCCACATCGTGGAGGCTTCCATCAGAGCTAAGTTGATCAAATCCAAACAGACCTCAGAGGGGGAGTTCATCCCCTTGAACCAGACGGATATCAACGTAGGGTATTACACTGGCGATGACCGTCTCTTTCTGGTGTCACCACTCATCATTAGCCATGAAATTAACCAACAGAGTCCTTTCTGGGAGATCTCCAAAGCCCAGCTGCCCAAAGAGGAACTGGAAATCGTGGTCATCCTAGAAGGCATGGTGGAAGCTACAGGTAAGGTGTGCTCCATCCGGGGGTATCTGTGGGATCAATGCTCATTTTAAACTGAACCTCACATTCTTATTTTTGACAAAATATGGAAAACTGAACCTCACTCACTATTGACGCCACCTCTTTATTCATGAAGTAGTATGTGGCCTATAACCTTAAGTATGTCCACCACAAAGTCTAACAATTTAGCTTTTTAAAAGCCCTTGGGAAAATAAATTAACAAACAATTTTTTAAAACACCTCTTAATATATTTTAAATTTTCAAATATTTACTTAAATTAAAATTTGATCTCTCTCTAAAGCAATTTTTAGATTGTTTTAAAGCATTGTTTAAATTAAATACTTGAGGTTATTTATTGCCAAGCCAGGAGGAAGAAGTTAAGCCTTTCAAAGGAAGCCTGACAAATTGCTTTAATAAAAATACAATTTTGCCCGTTCTTTGGGAGCCATTTGCAAGACCCATAGCCTTGCTTTTTCTTTTATATCAGTTGAGCACTTGGTATCTTTTCCCTATACTCTACCTGCCAAATCCCCTGTAGATATAATAATGCAGACCCAGTAAATAACTCTAACAGGAAAGAAAAAATATTGATATCCACTCATCATAATTCTATTGACCCATCTGCTTTGAACAGCTAACTACTGGTGTATTTTAACAAAGATGATCTGTTCTAAAAATAGAGAAATGGTCTGTTTTTATTGAAGTCTTCACTCATATCTTTCCATACGTGTTACACATCCCAGGAGCAAAGGAGGTTCTGCCTGTATTTATCTGTAACTTTCTATGAAATAGAGCCATAAACTCTGCCTTAAGCTAACAATAGTGCCTGTGGGAAAAGTATAAACTAGAACACTAATTCAAGCTTTGCTTTACTATTCTTCTGAGTCATTAGTCTTGGGATCCTCTTTAGTTATACAATCTGCCCTTCTGTGCTTTGAGGTCTTCAACTTGAGGCTCAAGTAAGTTTACACAATCTGAAAATGCACGGCTACCAGCCAGACCCCAGACTCTTCATCCACCCATAACCTGACCTCAGTCATCCGTCAAATGAAAGTCATTACTCCCATGTCTCAGCCTCCCTGGACCCAACAGGCAAAGTCATTACCTCTAACAAATTTCTCTTATAGTGGTAAAAACGTTTGCAATAGTTTTTTAAAATGCAGCAAACAATGAAAATGTGAGTAAAAGGCTTTGCATGAAGTGTGATCCTTTGCATAAGGCAAAAGGAACATCTAAAACAAAAATAATCATTGTGAAATTATAAATAAGTGCTGCACATGTGCACTGGGCTATCTGTACCCTGAGCCTGACTTTGGGGTGCCCTCGTGAGCCAATAGTTGTGTGAGGGGAGGGAGGAGGAAGGAGGGGGGAGGAGGGCGGGGAGAAACCAACTCCATAAGAGAGCTCTGTCATTTTCCCACAGACCAGAAACTACTCCCACCTCGGCCAAGCACCTGGACTCTGGGTCCCCCTAGTGGTAACCACTGAGATACAGTCTCTGGCAGCATAAACTGACCACTTATGATGCGCTTTTAATATTAGATTTCTCGCTATAAACTCTCCGGATAGGACAGAAAGGAGGGGAGTGGACAAGCCTTGTTCTCCTTCTGTCTCTGAGCTCAAGAAGCAAAAGCCAGTGGAGACGTACCCTCTGTTTACTGGTGTTAATCTGAGCTTCGAATTGCAGGAGCTGTGTTCCCTCAAATCAAAACCCAAGCTCTAAAAATAAGTCAGTCCGGAATAAGCAACTTACCTTTGTGATGTCTCTGAGTCGGAATTCTCCCTGGGGCAGACCCTGTCTTTCTGAAGATAGCTTGTAATGACTGAGCCTTTCCAAATAGGGGAACATCCTTTTGTTGGTAGTTAATAGTGATACCTCTGAGCATTCGGTGGCCTTTCTACTGCTTTCATAGAGAAAACTGGGTACTTGCCAGCAAAAAAAGAATCAAAGGCAACCACTATTAACTTTCTAAAAGTAATAATAATAATTTTCTAATTTTTGGAAAGTGGAGGAAAGAGTGTTCTAGAAAGTTCTGGGTTTGTCTGGAAGCTGGACACGTCTTGATCCTTTCCTGATAGGATTCGTAGAGTTCAGTCTTTCCAGCACATCTCATCTCTTAATTTAACGAGGCACACTTTTTTTCTTTGTGAATGAAAAGCACAGTTGGGATTTATGGGTATTAAGTAGGCCCTTGGGGTGGGGGGAATGTTTCAATGAATCAAAGCCACAGGAAAAAAAATAGATGTGGACCAAATGCACCCTGAGGAAAACAGATTCACAAGGATCTAATTATTCATTGGAAGGCTAGATGGGAAATCAGGAGCCATGAAAACCGCAAGCTGACACAAAGGGGCCTCTGCTTGACTCATGCTTTCTTTCAAGTATGTCTTAGTTGACCTGAAACTACCCTCAGTGACCTCAGTTAGGATGCCTCTTTCAAGGACGAGCCTCACCATCGCCACCACTGCAACCTCCATGCGATGCCCTCCCTCTTTCTGTCTTGCACGTCGTGGGCACACAGCGACCCCGACGTGGTATTTTCTGGGGATCCGAGCTACCAGGCAGTCGGCTGACCCAGCAGGTCCTTTAGTCCACTGGGTGCTCAGGCCCCTCACAGGCCAGCTGGTTGACACATAATATGCCCACTCCAGTTGTGCTGCCCCAAGCCTGCTTCGTCACATCACTCAGGGTCAGGCTCGTCTTTAGAAAACGGGAGTAAGCTCCTTGAAGGCGGGAGGTGAGTCTTGCCCACCTTTGATGTTCTGCAGGTCCTGGCCCCAGTCCTTCATTCAGTGAGTTCTCTGGCCTCATAAAAGACAGACTCACACCCACAAAAGACAGACCCACGTTCTTGGTGGATGGTTTCAGTCTGGTCCTGCCCCAAGTCAGGGGGATGTGTCACCTCTCAAGAACCTTCCAGTCATGTGGTTCTATTTTTGAAAATGAATCAAACCCTGGAAAATTCTGACACCAGCCACCCAGACATCTGGGAACTGGCCGTGTCTCATCCCATAAATATATTTTTAAAGGGGGCCCTTTATGTTCCTGACACAGGGGCAATTTGGAGATAGTGATGTTTACAGAAGGGTTCATAGCTACGTAAACAAACATGCCGAGCAGCTGTGGCAAGTGAGCCTTAAATAGTAAAGCATTCATATAGCCTGTTATTTATAGAGGGCAAATTGGCATAGAGGCTAGATGACAGCCACACAGAGCTGGGCCCGGTGCCAGCCAGCTCCTCACTATAGGCTTTCTGATTGATGAACTTCCATATTTACCCCCAACGATTATGCAACTATGACAGGCAGCCCTTTCCAACACCTCAGCAAATATGTCTCCTTAGAATGAATCCCATTAAGCTTTTTTTTTAATTTTTATTTTATATCGGAGTATAGTCAATTCACAATGTTGTGTTAGTTTCAGGTGTATGGCAAAGTGATTCAGTTATACATATACATATACCTCTTCTTTTTCAGATTTTTTTTCCATATAGTTTATTATAGAATATTGAGTAGAGTTTCCTGTGCTATACAGTAGGTCCTTGCTGATTATCTGTTTTAAGCTCTTTTTTTTTGCCTTTTTTATTATGGAAACTATAAAACTTATATAAAAGTAGACCAAATCCTATAATCAACTCCCATGTACCCATCATTCAATTTCTATAATTGTCAATTCATGGCCAAACTTGTTTCATCTGTGTCACCCACTCACTAACTGCCCCTCCAGCATCATATTTTATCTGCAAATATATCAATATGTCTCTAAAAGATAAGGACTCTTTTAAAAACATAACTGTAGGGCTTCCCGGTAGCGCAGTGGTTAAGAATCCGCCTGCCAATGCAGGGGACACGGGTTCGAGCCCTGGTCCCGGAAGATCCCACATGCTGCGGAGCAACTAAGCCCGTGCACCACAACAACTGAGCCTGTGCTCTAGCCCATGTGCCACAACTACTGAGCCCATGTGCCACAACTGCTGAAGCCCATGCGCCTAGAGCCCGTGCCCCACAACAAGAGAAGCCACCGCGATGAGAAGGCTGCGCACCGCAACAAAGAGTAGCCCCACCTCCTGCAACTAGAGAAAGCCCGTGTGCAGCAACGAAGACCCAATGCTGCCAAAAATAAATAAAATAAAATTAATTAATTTAAAAAACATAACTATAACACTGTTATGACACCTAAAACAATTAATGATCATTTCTTAAGATCCAATATCTACTAAATGCTCTGACTTCCATTTGTCTCATAAATGTCTTTTTAAGTTTTGTTTAAATCTGCTGTTTGAATCCAAATCAGGTTAGCACACTGTTATCGGCTGAGATCTCTTCCAAACCTTAGTCTATGAGCTCCCCTTCCATCCCTGTGGGGTTTTTATCTTTCAAGTTTTTCTCAAAGAAGAGAGTTTCTGAAATATTTATATACTACGAAGAAAGCCGGGGAAAGTGGAGGGTGGGAGGAAGCCAACTTAGTGAAGATATACTAGATAACACTTTGTAGATGAGGAAGCAGGGCTGACTGTCCAGACGTCAGTATCTACGGGTTACCAAGGAGGAGGGGGAGTGTGTGTCAGAAGTAGGCAAGCAAACCGGAAGTAGGTGAGGGCAAGCCATCCTTCCCCACAGGAAAGCTCAGTTCTTTATTCACATGAGGAGAGCTTAGTCACATAAATCACATCACAGGATTTTTGAGTTGCAAGAGTCTTCGCCCTACTCTTAATTACTTTACAGGTGAGGAAATGGATGCCCAGCAAAACTAGCGAGTTGGCTAAGGTGCGATAGTTACGGGCAGAGCAAGACCTTGAAACCCTAAACCACGGATGATGTCCAGCCTCCAAGTTCAGTGCTCTTTGCATCATGAATGCTGTTGGTTCGTGAAGATTCTGCAGAGCATGCACCCAAAAAGATGACTGGTATTTAACGTGCAGACAGGCTCTCTTTTCTCCCATCCTTAGCTCTTTTTCTTTAAGGCTTCTCTTTCGGTCTCCAATGTTATCAGTTCATTTTAAAATTCTTTATTACATTCACATGAATTTTTAACAAGCATATATTAAAATGAGATCTGCCACAAAACTGTTCTGAAATCAAAATTCAATAAGCACCGTCTACAAAAATACTCCTGGAAGAATATAATGTTCTGTCAAATCTGATTTCCAAGAACCGCTTTCCTTTGCCATAGTCAAAATGCCACTTCTCTATAACAGAGGAGAATATGAGATCACAGAGTTTGAACAGGTGGCATTTCTCAGCTAAGATGGTTGAGGGTTAGCATCACAGTACTTTTAAGCTGTTTCTACTAATGATATTTCATAGCCATTGTATTTTTCAAATCTTATTTTCCCCTTTAGATAGGTAGCTGCTAGTCTCTCCACTGGCAAGTCATTATCTCCAGATTTACCATTTTTCTTTTAAGAGTTGTAACCCCAACTACCCAGCCTAGGAAAAGAGTTAACTGATAAGATCTGGAATGCTAAGATCTTGGGTGAAAATCTCGTGGTAAATCTCTATAAGGCACAATTAAAAAAATTCAAAGACATGTGAATTTATTTTTCCTGGATGGAAATCTACCACTCATCAACATCAAGAAATCCAACCATTCTTTCTTCTTCGAGCATTAGGTTCAGGTGATCTATTCAGGGCTTCCTCCCAAATGCCTACCTCAGTGTAATACACCTAAGTAGTGTCAGTGACTGGATAAAAACTGATAATACCTGCTCCCTAAATATGGTAAACTTTTTGTGATTCTAAGCAGTTTGGGGACACTGTTCTGGTCCTAACCATCTGAGGCTGGATGCAGTAGAGCACACATAGAATTTTATACTTTTCCGCCGCCCCTCTAGAAGAAAGAGACTGTAACCCTGTTAAACGTTATACCTCTGTTAAACATTATACCTCTGTGAAACATTATACCTCTGTGAAACATTTCTCCTAATTTAGAAGGCACTTAGGATCTCATAACTTAGATAGCAGTGTATTGAGGTCACCATAGACTATTGTGGTTGAAAAGACAAAAATACTGGATAATTATCAAACTTTTCATTATTAAAACATCAATAGCAGAAAATCCATTGTTCTTCCTTCTCCAAATGGGCTGTGAGGAGCTCATAAAATAGATGTTCAGTAGAAGTCAGGAATGGCCGCACAATATATACAATTTAAAGTTCAAACCCAAGGTAAAAAATAGACTAGCATGTAAAAGTTAGCTCTGACTCAAACTCGGAAGTCAGTACTCATGTTGGGAAGAAACTGCACCATTCAGATTAAGAGATGAGTATCAAAGAGTGGGAAGCCTCTAATTAGTGCATCCTGAAATAAATCGAGCTTTATTATTTCCCAGGGCATTCAGTAATATGAGTGCTGACAGCATGATGCCAGTGAAGCAGTTCTACCTGACAATTTCTAATGACCAGAAGAGGATCATTGGGGAAAACCATATAACTTATTCACACATGCACACACACACACACACACACACACACACACACACACACACACACACATACCTCTGCTAGATAGCTAAACAGCCAGAAGCCAGAGGGGCTTCTTCCCCAGTTAAGCATGCCCTTGCTCCTGTGTTTTACACCAACTCACTTACACCAACTCACTTTGTAAGTGAGTTTGTTTGTTCTATTACTTATTTAGTACTCCTCTTTTTTAAAAGTACTCTCTCTTGGCCATAGCTCAGCTTATCTGTACTTCTTTGTGTCGTTTATACTGTCAGGCAATCCTGGGTTCAAACCACAGCTGCTGTATTCACTGTCTTGCTTAACTTCTCTAAGGCCTCACTTTTGCCTCTCTAAAATGGGAACAACAATGGTACCTAGATCGTTGGTGACCTTTCAGCTTCACAGATTCTGTTAGATCAGATCATTCCTTCCCCCATAGACTGCACAGGGGAAATGCAGTAGGGAGGAGGGAAGCCAGGCATTTGGGAGGGTCAGTCCCAGGGACTGGCTCCACTGTTTCCAGGGACTGTGCAGCTAGCGTCTCCACACGATGACAACTGACTCTCCTCAGAAGGCACTCTGAACAGTCAAAATGGCAAATGTCAACCTGCGATAGCCAGTGCAAGAAATGCACACTCACAACGTGAGAGTAAATGCCAGCCTGGCCTCTTCCCAGTTACCTACCACGAATGATGAGCTCTGAATTAATGAGGATCACTGGGCTCAGAATAGACTTTGCATTCCTATAGATAGTAACATTTCATCATTATAATTTCTGCCCAAAGGGGACATGAATATAGATTATTCTCAAGTCTTCTAAGGCAGCTGCTCAGGGAGGACAGGACCAAGAGTCTGCATTTGAAAACAAGATTTCTATGTCCCCAGTCCCCCTCCTAGGTTTTTATAAGAATGCTCTGGTGTCAGCTGATGCCCCAATTTGGAGAATGTATTTTTGTGCTGTTAATTCAACTGAAGAATATTTATTTACATAATAAGCCCTTAGAGATACTTCTGCGTGAAAGTATAGATATCCTTCAACAAAGTGGACAGTAAATGTGAATTTCTATATGGCCCATTCCACTGTTCTCTATTTACTGAGAATGAAAAGATACTGTACAGTCTGGTTTGGCTAGGCATGTTGCAGTAACAAACACCTCCAAGGGCTTAAAGCACAAAGGTTTTATTTCTCATTCCTATTACATGTCAGTTGCAACTCTGTTCACATCCTGTTGACTCCAAGATACAGACGAAAGGAGCAGGCCTACTTAGGACAAGGCATTCTCATGGCAGGGAGAAAAAAGAAATGACGAAACATCTCGCTTCTGCTTGCCATTTATTAGTCATAGCAAGTCGTATGGCAGTGCCTGATGTCCATGGAATGGGGAAATGTAATTCTCTCACAGGGACTTGGAATAAATAATTCAGAACAAAATAATACAATCTACCACAGGTACCCAAGTGGTTTTGAAAACCCCTAGACCGAGTTAAAAACTTTTTGCAACTTAGGGTTTAAAATGTGCGGTAGTCATTCGTGTTGTCTGTGAAATATGTCCAGGTTTCGTCCTTCTAAACACATGTCAGGATCACATTTCCCTGTTTCTGTTGGACACGGTCATGTGACTTACATTTGTCCCAACAGTATATGCATACATCATGTGTATCACGCCGCTGGAAACCTTACAAGCTAAATAGGATAATTCCCTTCCTACTTCTGTAGTTCTCATGGAAGCACATGTCACAGTGAAGTTTCCATCATTCTGGACCCTTGACCGGCTTTGAAGAGAAGACCCTTGCCAGCTCACTTGGGACTTGTAGCATGACTGAGAAATAACCTTAGGTTGGGTTAAGCCACTGAAATTTGGGTTGTTTGTTACCACAATATTAACTAACCTCTTTGGCCTGACACAAAATTTCATGCAAACATTTTGACAGGTTGGCTGTTGTATACTGCTCATAGCCCCACACTTGCCATGAAATGAATTCTTGTCTAGCTACTTTGCAAAGCTTCTCCTCCCTCCTTTAAACTCTCTGTTCACTGCTTAAGACTCTGAGGTCAGACAGGCTGAATTCAAATTCTGCCTCCACTCCCAACTGTCCATGTGATTGGGTGCATCACTTTCCTTAACTTCACCAAACCTTTTTCCATTCTGAAAAATGGGAATGATACTTATATTTATAAGGAGATTCCATGAGATAATACAGGCAAGTCATTCATCATGGGACCATAGTATGTGCTCAATAAATTTAGAGAGTGAATCTATGATTCTGTAAATCATACTATTCTCATCCAGCATTCATTAGGTGCCTATTGAATCCAATTGCTTTATTAGATGCTTTCCATATATTATTTTCAATCCTCAAAGCAATTCTGAAAGGTAGATACCATCCCCATTTAACAAATGAGGAGGTTGATTCTGGAGTAGGGAGTTGGGGAGAGTAACTTGCCCGAGGTCACACAACTGGTGAAGTAGTAAGGCAAGATTCCATCTCAGGGCTGCCCACCTTCCCAGTCTGTCTCCCTTGTGCCTCTACAGGGAAGGCATAGTACACAATAGCACACTGAAAGTAGTGGTTATTGATTAAAGGTCATTAGTGTGTGGACGATTATCGCTCAGTGATATATTCCCTTTTGATTACTGGCCTCAGCTTCCCCATCAGGCTCCCCTCACCAGACCGCGGGAGGCAGGTACGGGCAATCTGCTCTTTCATAACAGTTGGCACTGAGTCTCTTGAAAGGGCACCTACTTGTTCATACTCTCAGATTCTGCCCAGTTCTACGTTATCAGGCAACCATGCCACTTGACACTGGGCCAACCCCATCTAAAAGAGCCTGGTGCCGTGCCAAGTATAACCCAAAGTGCAACCAAGCAGTCAGTGCCAAAACCCTTAGGGGAGAAAAAAAGAAAGTTTAACACTGAAAGGGAAGAATCCATTTTGACGCTGAGCTTCCTGCCAGAAATCACAATAATAAAACGATTTAGGCTTTGACCAGCCCAAGTAAACCCTGCTGGGGTTTCCATTTCACTGCAAAACATCCAATAAGACCCTTTTGGGGGTTTGAGGAGGATGCTAATTTTTCTCTTGTCACTGAGGCCATCCTTAGACGATTTTAATTAAACATTTGCGAAGTAAATACATTTTCTTTTACGTTTTCTCAGGCATAGTTTCTATAGGGTGAATATTAATAGAAATCTGTGAAGGCTGATGGATAAAGGAGAGGCTGGTGGGCAATGATATTAGAGAAGAGCACACAGCAGGGAGCTCCAAGGAGACAAGACTGAATGTTGAGCCTGAAAGGAATTAATGCTACATTCACATCGGCCCGCAATGAAGTATCTTTAATACAACTCAGAGAGCTAAAGTAGTAACAAAGTATTAGCCATGAAGTATTTGCTTTAGATACTTGGTTATATATGTTGACTCTCTCCCCAAAGTTGGAAAAGGTGTACAACCCAAGGAGAACAAAAATGATGCTGCAAAACAAAAATGTCTATGATTCTTACAGAAATGCTTAAGAACCCACAAGGTCCAACATGGGGCAAGAAAGATTTCCAAACACCTCCCTGGGTCTTTACAGCATGCGTCCTTTATGTTCACCCAGAGGGACCTCAGCAGGTCCAGCCTCGCCTGCAGACCCTGTGTCAGCCCCCAAGGCTGGGGGAAGAAAGAAGCCACATTCATGAAGCTAAAAACAGATGGGTCACGGCTACCTGGGAGGAGGCTGGCAGCTTCACTGGCCATCAGCAAACCAGGCCAAGAACAAGGAAGGGCAGGGATGTCTCCAGTACCACCTCAAAGCCTCTGCTGCTGCGGGGACCTGGCACAGAGTCACCCCCTGTGTTTGGTGGATGACTTCGCAAAAACCTCACCTGTGACCAGAAATGCTCACTCCTGACATCAAAGAGACTAGCTGGGTGCACTTGGAGCTCCCGTGTCAGCAAAGCAAAGTGTCCTCTATTGCCATGTCGAAGGGTGGAATGACGCAGTGGCACTCCTTTCCTTGAGTTCACTCCAATACACGTTCACCCAGGTGGAAGGGGGCAACTCATGAACGAGGAGCATCTGTAACCTGGGCAGGAGATGGTCTAGTAGACAGGAGACGGGGAAGATGTTAGGCAAAAATGTGCCGTGGCCTTCAGTGTTTCTCACAGGCCCCGCCCTGGGATGTCTTCCTTTTTTTTTTTTTTTTATTAAATGTATTTATTTATTTATTTCTGGCTGCATTGGGTCTTCATTGCTGCGTGCGGGCTTTCTCTAGTTGTGGCGAGCTTGGGCTACTTTTTATTGCGGTGCGCGGGCTTCTCATTGTGGTGGCTTCTCTTGTTGAGGAGCACAGGCTCTGGGCGCGTGGGCTTCAGTAGTTGTGGCTTACGGGCTCTAGAGCGCAGGCTCAGTAGTTGTGGCTCGCGGGCTTAGCTGCTCCGCGGCATGTGGGATCTTCCCGGACCAGGGCCTGAACCCGTGTCCCCTGCATTGGCAGGCGGATTCTTAACCACTGCGCCACCAGGGAAGTCTGGGGTGTCTTCTTAGGATGAAACAAAATCCACAGATGGACCCGAGGCATATGCATTTACATTTAAATGCTTAGTCTCTTTATTTTCCCATCCACCAAAATCATGAGCCCCACATCCTCCTCTCTCTTCAATCCTGCAACATCACTCCCTCTTAGATAACAACCTGGCTTCACACTTCGTTGAGAAAACAGAAGCAGTCAGACTGGAACCCTGGCCTTTCCGCCGGTCCCTATCTCACCGCCACACCCCCGCCTCCGCCACCTGGGCCTTTCACCCCTGTCCGGAGCCCTGTCCAACCCGGGGCCAAACCTGGACCGCATCCCTTCAGCCCTCTCAAAGACTTTTAGACTACACCATCTTCTTTCCCCCATCATCAATTTTTTTCTTAATAGTTTATTTCCGACAACATAAAAATATTTCCTAATATCTATCATTTTTGAGAACAAACAAAAACAAATCTAGACTTCTCCTGGTACCGTGTCCCTTTCCAGTACTGTCCCACTTCTCAACGCTCTTTCCCACATTACTTCTAGGAAGAATTGTCTGCATCTCCATCACCACTGTTTTACTTCCCTTTCCAAATGAGCTACCATTCCTAGCACACCACTGGCACACACCAACAACATCCATCCTGCTAGCTCCAGAGGCCACCCCTCTATGCCCGTCTTACTTGGCCTCTTCGCATCAACATGCTGACCACTTCCTCCTTCTCCAGCCTTTCTTCCCCAGCGTTCACCACTACTTCTGCTTTCCCTCCTTCTTCAGTGAAAGCTCCTTTCCATCCTCATCTTCAAGCTATTTCTCCTTTTCCCCAAAATCTCAGGGCCCATTCCATCCAGAGTCCTAGCCTCCATTAATTATCCTTTTCTGTTATTTCAGCCAGGACCTTGGCTTTAATTACCATCTTTTTCGCATGTGACATCAAATTTCTATCTCTGGTCCTAACCTCTCCCCTGAGCTCTGAATTCAAAGATCCAGCTGCCTACTTGGCATCCCTATTTAGATGCTTGTACAACTAATGTGACCAAAGCAGAAACTAGATATCCTAGCATCCCCTAGAATCTGCTTCCCTCTCCATCTTCCCCATGTTCGTAAATACCATCATCAAACACGTAATGACTTACATCAGAAACTTCGGGAGCATCCCTGATTCATCTCTTGCCCTTACCGTCCAGAAGTCCTATAGATGTGACTTCCAAAATATGTCTATCTCTGTGGCTACTGCCACAGATTGTCATAATGTGGAGCCCACGGCATTCAACTGGGTCTCCCTGTTTAACTGTGACCACCCTACACAAATCCGTTTTGCACACAGCAGCCAGAGTGATGGTAAGAAAAATGTAAACCAGAGCAAGTCATTCCCGTGCTTAAAACCCTCCCATGGATTCTGGCTGCACTTGGAAAATCCAGATTCCCTGCCATGGCCAACAAGCCCCTTCTGGCCTGGCTCCAGCACGCTTGTCTGCTCTCACCTCCAGCCACTTTCCCACCCAGCTCACCACGCTGCAGCCGCGTGGGCTCTCCGTTCTGAGCACAGAGCTCTTGTACAGGGAGGTCTTCTCTGCCCACCAGATAGAAACCGGCTCCCATCACTGTGCCTCTGTCACTCGGTGCAGAACGTGTCACCAGCTGATGGTATCCTGTGGACTTGTGTGTTAACCAATAGTCTTTGGTTGCCCAGGTCAGAAACGTGGTTGTCATTTATGCTCTCCCCTCCCTTGGGCACTGCAGTCTTCTCTCTCCCAACCATTTCCCCAAGCCCACAGGGCTCCTTTGTGCAAATGAGGAAAAGCCATCCCTCCTCAACTCTACTGCCATCTGCTGGGAAATTTGTGTCATAAATATATCTGTACCACTTAGATTTAGTGAGTTGTGCAGTGTACAGCCTGCACAACCGTATGTGGTGGCCCGAGCTAAACTTATCCATTCCATCTCGTACCCCTCTCTAGTATCCAAACGTCCTCTCCTCTCCAGCATCTTGGCCACTGCACTGGTTCACAACACCACTCCCTCCCTCTGGGCTATTACACTGCTTCCATACTGACTTCTCTAATTATAGACTCTCATTTCTACAATTACCCTCCTTGCAATTAGTAGAGTAAACTTTGTAACTTACAGATCCCATCTCCTCACTCCCCAGCTCAAACATTCTCAGTAGTTTCTGGGTAAAGAATCAAGTCCAATCTCGTTTGCATGTCACAGTCTTGCCACCTGTCCAGGAGCCCTGTCACTTTCCCCACTACCTGCTTGTGCTACTGAAATTCCTGAATGCACCATGGGTTATTTTGCCTCTGGCCTGCACATGCGCTGACATTATCTCTGCCTAGAATATCCTCCTCCATTTATCTTCCCAATAACCCCTACTCACCCACCAAATCTCCCTTCAAATGCTGCCTCCTGTGAAACCTTCCTGACTGCTTGGCAAACTCTGGCATCCTCCCTCTCTGCTTCCCCTGCACTTCTACAAATCTCCATGATATCTGACTGCATTGTGGATGACTGATCACATGGCTGGGTGTCCCCAACAGACTCTGTATTTTGAGGATAAAGATTATGCCCTTTCTTTCTACCCCAACAACTAGCACAATTTGCCACATGGTAGGTGCTCAATAAAAAGAATGAATACATTGATGGTTTTGTAAAAAGCAAGGTCTGGCCTTTCTAAATGTGTCTTAGACTCCTGGCAGCATTTCCTTTCCACCTGGCACCATCTTATCTCAACTCTACTGAGAGCCAAGGACTACATCTGCCTTCCCAATGAGGCTGTTATATCATTTAATTTAAAAATTAGGGCTTCCCTGGTGGCGCAGTGGTTGAGAGTCCACCTGCCGATGCAGGGGACACGGGTTCGTGCCCCGGTCTGGGAAGATTCCACATGCCGTGGAGCGGCTGGGCCTGTGAGCCGTGGCCGCTGAGCCTGCCTGTCTGGAGCCTGTGCTCCGCAACGGGAGAGACCACAGCAGTGAGAGGCCCGCGTACCGCAAAAAAATAAATAAATAAAAATTAAAGGCTTTTTATTTAACGAGCCTGTTTATTTTACAAGATCCTTTCCCCATCCAATATTCACCAGGCATCTTATAAAGTCCATCCAATGTAAATACAGATAGTTTAAAGCAGAGGTCCAAAAGGCAAACTTGTCCCAGAATTTGGTCTTAAATGACACAAGGGGCTCTTCCAAGTAGACATATCTCTGGTCCCCTTTCTAAAGTAGGTCTAGTCCACTGGAGGCTCAGTGGGGACAGGAGATGGGGCTCCCATAACAAGAGTCCCCCATTACTTTCATTCCCCCTCATCCCACGCATGGATATTTCCCTCTGATGTTGTCTGGCTCTGCTCACAAATCTCCGCTCTGCCAAAGGACCAAGCAGAGAGCTCAGAAGAGCAAATCATGGGAAAGGGAGATTCCTTTACCCAAGTTTCTAATCCATAAATAAATAAAGGGTCTCTCACTATGTAAACCTCACCTTCTGCAGTGATGAAGGATGAGGGTAGGTGCTAGATCAGGACACACCAGCCCACACCTGAAGCATCCTAAGCGGGCTTTCTGAAGGTAAGAACTCTACAGGCAAAGTGTCTGAGGCTGAGGCGTACTCAGTCTGCAGGCAGGGATTTTCCAGAACCTCCCATGGACCTGGCATTGGGCAAAGTTAGACAAACACAGTCCTGCCCTGAGGGAACTCACATTTTAGAGCAGGAGGGTGGCAAAATGTTTTCTGTAAAGGGCCAGGTAGTAAATACTTCAGACGCTGTGATGTCTCTGTTACAACTACTCAACTCTGCGGCCTTGGAGTTCAAGCAGCCACAGGCAATATGTTTCCAGAGGACTGTGGCTGTGTCCTAATAAAATTTTATTTATGGACACATAATTTTCACGTGTCATAAAATATTATTCTCCTTTGGGGTATTTTCCAACCATTTAAAAATGCCAAAACTGCTTTTAGCTCTCTCCTGTTCTAGGCGATGGGACTGGACATAAAAACAAGTTACTACACAAAATGGAATAATGCATATACAGAGAACATTTTTAATGGGGAGGTGCACCAGCGGGTACAGGAGCTCTGCTCTTGTACTCCCAGCCAGAATCCCACTTCAGATGTGTGCCACATAGTAAGTACCAGTGACAGCAGCAAGCAAGGCACCTCCAGGGAGAAGGGGGAGCGGCCAGAACCCAGGAGAGAGGAAATCACTTACCTTTGCTCTTTGCATTTGCAATCCCCCAGAAGGAGAAGATAATGGGGGGCAGAGGGTTCCTGACCTTTGAGAGAGAGCTAAAATTGAACTTCTGTTCAAAAGCAGAGATTCATCGGTAAGCAGTACTATTATTAACATCATGGTTTAAAGGGAAAAAAATTAAAGAATGTGAGTGTCTTTGTTTCGGGAGGGTTCGCACTGACACTTCCTTTTGTGCTTGCTCTGTTTTTCTTTGGCTGAAAATTACTCCCCCTACTTAAAGTTATACAACTCTCTCCCAGCAACATTTGTTCTTCTGTTAAGTTAAAATATGTATTTATTAATTTATTTTTTATTGACGTATGGTTAATATACAATGTTTCTGGTGTATAGCAAAGTGAATCAGTTATACAGATTCTTTTCTATTACACATTATTATAAGATATTGAATATAGTTCCCTGTGCTTTATAGTAGGTCTTTGTTGTTTATCTATTTCATATATAGGAGTATGTGTCTGTTAATCCCAAATTCCTAATTTATCCCTCCCCCCGCACCCGTTCCCCTTTGGTACCTAGAAGTTTGTTTTCTACGTCAACATTTATTCTTAACATCAATTCATTTGGAGGTTGAAGGTCCTAAACTCCATTCCACCCCCAAAGAGCCTTTCTTGGTCCCAACTCGCCTCTGCCCCCTCCCACTCGCACTCCCATTTTCTTAGGAGGCTGAGGGGGACGTATAGCGATTAGCCATCAATGAAGGCACTCAACCTTTGCTATGAGTTACACATCCACACAACCCCGCCCTCTATCAGGCGATTATGGGACTCAGTCCACAAAGAAAGTTGTCCTTAACAAATTCATTGGAAATGCCTCAATCAAACAACTTGCTGTCAACACAACTGCCATTGACCCAACCAAATATGGTGGGAGGAAGACTTCACCAAGACCCACAACCTGCTTTGGCTGTATTTCTACCTACTCACAGGAGCTTGGTTCAGAATAATCATAACAAACGCTTGAAAAACAGTTGCACATTGGAACTTGCCTTGACAAAAATCATTTTCCCTAGAATGGATTTTCACTGGAAAACCCACACGGGAAAGCCTCAGCTTCTCTCCTGGTTCGCTTTTGTTCCCCGTCTTCCCCACACTGCTTTCTGTGGCTTCTTTTCCTCCCATTCTGAATTCTCCACACCCTGTAAAGTCCAACAAGCGCCCCTTCCTCCGCAAGGCCTTCACATGACGCAGCCTCACCCCTAACCAGGTCCTGTAATGTCCCCTCCTTTTCCAAGTGTCATTGTCATCTCCCAAGTGGACCCTAAGCTTCTTGTCTTCTCTCTTTCTGGTCCCCGTTACACCATACTGAGCATAGGAGACCACAGTGCCCATTGGTGATAGCTCGGGGACCTGTCAAGGGTACCTCCTGAGCTGCCCCTATGGATCCCAAACATGCCAGGAGTTCTTTGCTAACAATTTGACAAGTGTCGGGGCCAGAATCTGTTATGAGGTCAGTTATAGACCCTCAGTATCCCTCACCCATTTCGGATCCCCACGTTGATCCCGTTAGCCGTGCTATATATCATGAGTCAGGAATAGCAGGAACCGTCTTCCACATTTTACCACATTTGCTCAATCTACATACAGGTATCAACATAGATCCATGCACTTACGCATGTATGTGAATTTGAGATTTTTTAAATCATTTGAAAGTAAACTGTAGACAAGCTGCCACTTTAACCCTAAATTCTTCAGTGTATATTTTGTAAATGCAAAGACAGTCTTACAAAACCACAGTCTAATCATCAAAATCAGAAAATTGATATTGATACAAGGTTATTATCTAATCTAAAGACGATTCAGCTTTTGCCAATTTTCCAAATAATTTCTCTTATTATCAAAGAAAGTCACAGGCCGTACTTTGTTGTCATGTCTCAATCTCCTGTGACCTAGTGGAGCTCCTCTGTGTGTCTTTAACTTTCCAAACACTGACTTTTTCAGAAGAGTAGAGGCCACTTTACTTTGTAAAACGTCCCTTAATATGGATTTTTCTCATGTTGCCTTGTGGTTAGATTCAGGTTTTGCATTTTTGACAAGAATACAATAGAAGTGAAGCCGGGCCCCTCTCTGTACATCAGATCAGGAGGCACGTGATGTTGGGTAGGGGTGCCTACCAGGCTTCTTCATTGTAAAGTTATTGCTTTTCACTTTGTAAAAAGCATCTTGCGGATAGACACTTCGAGACCACATAAATATCCTGTTCCTCGACAAACTTTCATTTTAGCATCCGTTGATGATTCTTACCCAAATCAACTATTACTAGGATGGCTATCAAATGGCAATTTTCTAACTCCATGATTCTTTCTACATTTAGGTGTTGGCTTTCAACACTAAGGAAGAGCTTTTCTCCCTGCATTACCTAGCTATCTATCTATCTACCTACCTACCTATATCAGTATGGACTCATGGAGTCTTATTTTATCCAATGGATTACAATCTGCTTCTACCATTAATTATTTGTGATGCTCCAGGTATTTGAGATTTGGCCAATGGGACCCCCTACTGGCAGGCTTCTTATCCTTTGAACATTTCCCCATAATTCTCTTGTGCTTTCTTCCTTTATGGCACAAAAAGATGCTCCAGGCTCACATTTGAGTTTTTCCAGTCCCTGCTATGGAATCAGACATTTCTCCAAAGATTTTTTTCCGTTTAGTAGAGTATGGTCTTTAGCACCAAGACTTGGGCACTAGGTATGCAGAACAGATAGCCATATTAGGCTCCTCCTATTACAAAGGAAAATGTCAATGCTACCCCAACTCCGCTGGCTGCTAAATGTATGTTTCTGAACTAAACCAGGAGTTCAGAAACTCTGCACTCCAGAAACTTGTCAGGGAGAAATCTCGAGCTCACTTCCTCCAATATTTATCAGAAAGTTGGTCTGGAGTGAAGCGCATGGGGAGGCCTGCCTGAAGTTATGCAGACCCCACATTCTTCCAGAAGGTCTATAACCCAGCTTTTGCACCTACCAGAGAAGCACAGAATAACCCTGGACTTAGAAGTCCACTGCAAAAGGGTTTTACTGAGCTGCGTGAAGTATAACCAGCCCCGTGAAATGGACCTTGTGTCTCCTAGAAGGCGATGTTGACTCGAGTTCGCAGTCCCATCAGTTTGTTGCAAGCTCTCAGGAGACATTTCTTCATGTCACAGCACTAAGAATAGCTGGACTTTTGCTCAGGAATTGATTTCCTTTTATGTGATGGGTGCTGTAAGTTCTGTATCTAGCCAGGTCTCCCTTGTGGTTGCCATAATGCCTAGAACCAAATTTGGGGTGCGTGTAGCAAGGCTGCATGCGGTTGTGCTGTGCGTTTTCATGATGCCTCATTCCTGGTGCTTTTTATGACCCCATCTTAGGTGGCTTTCTCTCCGTAGCATCACCCCCAGCATGATGGTGCTATGTATATATAGGCTACACGTATTAGTGGTGTAGAGCTGCCATTAAAAATACCACAGGCTGGGCAGCTTCAACAACAGACATTTATTTTCTCACAGTTCTGGAGGCTGGAAATCCCAGATGGGGCTGGTGGTGGCAGATTCGGTTTCTAGTGAGAGCTCTCTTCCTGATTTGCAGATGGCCACCTTCTCCTTGTGTCCTCAAAGGGCCTTTCTTCTTTGTGCTGGAAGCGAGGACTCCCTCCCTCTTCTTAAAAAGACACCAATCCTGTGGGATTAAGGCCTCATGCTTATGACCACATTGAACCTTTGTTTCCTCCGAATAGGACCCACCTCCAAGTACAGGCACGTTGGGGTTTGGGGCTTCAACGTGAATTTGGGGGGAGGGGACACAGGTGAGGCCATAACACCATGTAAGCTGCTTCTATCCTTGTGGACCACGTCAGAGTGATAATAAAGGGACACAGTGTTTGCATCCTCACTAACAGTCTGAAACCTTTATTGCACTGACACCTAGAACACAGACCCTGACACGCCTGCCACTTGATCGGTTGTGCTTTATCTAAAATTATATACAGCAAAATCCACTAAAACTTGGCTCCTTATTCTATAATCAGACAGTATGGAAAAGTCCTTACAGTGCCCCATCATCCCTTGCCCAGAACACCCCACAACCCTTCCCTCTTTGGTGGAACGTGAGCTCATAGGTGCTGAAAGAGCCATCAGAGTGGGAAGGTGAGAACTACCAGGGTAAACACACAGCAGGGCAGCCGTGGATCCAGTCGGCCTTGTCTCAGAAAGGGAAAGCCTGAGGGCACACGACTACCTGAGGCTCTAGTCCTGGACTTGCCACATCTGCCTCCCAGCTTGGAGATTTCTCCCTCCGGAACCTTCCCTACACTTCCCTTCCAAGTCCCTCTGGCAGGAAGGGTGCTGCTGGCCCAGCAGCTGGCCCAACAGGGTTCATCTGTGGCTCTGGGAGCTCTGTTTCAGCTCGCGTGATAGGGTTTCTGCTTTTCTTCCCAAATCGCCGATCGATTCATTTTGAATTATCAGCTGTGCTGTGGCATCCACCCTCCCCGGATCCCTCCTGCTTACAATTGCCTGAGGGGCTCAGGGAAGCAAGTCTGCCCAGCAGAGAGGCTCAAGGCTCTGTGCACAGCTCCTGCACCCTGCGTATGGTTGCCCTGGCCTCCCCTGTCCTGCCCAAGAGCCACGCAGCGTGCCTCACCTCACACCTGCTTCTTGCCCACGGGATTTGGCCATTTGGACCGCGGCTGTCAGGTCCAAGCCATCACCCAGGATTCTGTCTTGAGGACTCATCCATCACAGCCCAGACCTACATGCTCCTTCACCTCCAGCTCAGGTACCGACCCGGGGCCCCCTCCTTGTGAAAGAGGCATTTGAGACACCACCCCCCAGTCGGTGACTTTCATCAAGAGACCACAGTATTTACACCCCACCCCTGCTTAGATGTCATTGAACTAGTCATTACTGGAGTGCTGCCTGAAACATCGATTCTGTCCTCAAGAAGCAAGAAAATACCTATGACATAGCACTTGGCACCGTCAATTTCAGAAGGAAAGATTATCACATTTAAATAGTTGATCTGATAGAGTTCCAAATTGGATTAATGTTATTAATTTCCTGCTGTCACAACAGAGAGTATCACAGGAATGTTTCTCCCTACCCATTAACCCTTTTCTTTAATTGATTTACAATGTTGGGCTAATTTCTGCTGTACAGCAAAGTGATTCAGTTATACATACATACATACATACATATATATATGTATTCTTTTTTTATATTCTTTTCCAATATGGTTTATCACAGGATACTGAATATAGTCCCCTGTGCTATACAGTAGGACCTTGTCGTTTATCCATCCTGTATATAATAGCTTCCATCTGCTAACCCCACCCTCCCACTCCACACCCCTCCCCCTTGGCAACCACAAGTCTGTCCTCTGTGTCTGTGAGTCTGTTTCTGTTTCCTAGCTAGGTTCATTTGTGTCATATTTTAGATTCCACATATAAGTGATATCATAGGGTATTTGTCTTTCTCTTTCTGACTTACTTCACTTAAGATGATAATCTCTAGTTGCATCCATGTTGCTGCAAATGGCATTATTTCATTCTTTTTAATGGCTGAGTAGTATTCCATTGTATATATGTACCACATCTTCTTTATCCATTCATCTGTTGATCATTAACACTTTTTTTTTTTTTTGCGGTATGCGGGCCTCTCACTGTTGTGGCCTCTCCCGTTGCGGAGCACAGGCTCCGGATGCGCAGGCTCAGCGGCCACGGCTCACGGGCCCAGCCGCTCCATGGCATGTGGAATCTTCCCGGACTGGTACACGAACCTGTGTCCCCTGCATCAGCAGGCGGAGTCTCAACCACTATGCCACCAGGGAAGCCCGATCATTAACACTTTTTAATAGAAGCCGGAAAACAAAATGGAACATAAACAGAGTATAGCTAGTCATTAATGAGACTGTTCTTACAAGGTTGCTCACAGAATCTGTTTTGTTGTTGTTATTTACAATACAAAAAAAGATACGTATGAAAAGCTACCCCTTCTATATTAAAAGTAAAACTTAACATATCTAATCCATCCCTTTTATTCTAACTTTAACTAAATAACCATTTAGTTGAGGGAAGCGACTTTAGAAATTTGGGCTAAATAGATATTTCCTTGGCATATTGCCAGGCAATTGTGGATCTCAATGGGAGATCTGTTTCTTGGAGAATGTCAAACTGTCAATACTCTGACTCTCTGAAAGTGAATTATAAGTACTCTCCTGTCTCCCTGATTCACTCCGAAGCCAGGGCCTAAACTCTATTTCAGGGAGAGAGAAGGGCTCAAGCCCTGGACCCCGAAGTCCTCTCTGAACCAGGAGGACATAGTACGTCCAACCAAGACATGGCTTATATTGGCCCCCACATTCGCATCATTTTCTTGATCTTTTTACTAAAATGGAAAACAAGGATGGGGCATTATTCTTAATGTAAGTGCAGGAATTGGGGTTGATACAGCTGAAGAGGTTATACTTGATCTTGTCTACTTTAAACCCATGAGCTTTAAACACAATTTGATCCCCATATGCAGCTCCTTGGAAATTATTCTGAAAGGGAAAAAAAATAAATTGCACTTATTTCTCAAAGGGAGAGGGAGAGGAAGTTGAAACACAAAAGTTAAATGGGAATGTGGACGGCTCTCAATGCTCTTTAACCTCTGGAAGTGGACACATATATCAAATTCCATTGCCATCAACCCCAAGTGACTATCAAAGTGCGTTAGAATTCAACTATGTCAGGGATCGCTTGTAATAAGTGGGCAATCAGCTGAGGGTAGAGAAATTTTCTTTTAATTACATAGCAAAACATCTCAGAAGACATATTTGATCCACGGTCGTGGATCACAGCAAAAGCATGTTGAATGAATGAATACATTCATATCTGTGCCCCTGTTTTAACTTAACAGGTCCTGCAGGGTCCACGGAGTTCTAATGGCTGTGCTTTCCAGGTAAGCACAGGTGTGCTAGTAACTCTACCGATTCCACCCCTGCCAGGTGGCTCCAGCCGTGTCTCACTACACCCCATTATTATTACTGATTTCAACTCATGCCAAAAACTGAGAAAAGCACTGTGGCCTGAAGCTAAACCTGGAGACCATTCCAGCCAGGGGCAAAACTGTGAATCAGGCGCAGGACAGGTCATCCAAGAGGAGTTCTTCAGAGGTCAGACTCAGCTGGTGCTTTCACCCAGTGGGTGTCAAGTCCTTCCAGCTTCCAACAAGATCTGCTGGGCTCCTTGAAAGCTAGCAAAGTGAGGGGTCAGAACCCAGCTTGGTGGCCAACTCTTCACCCACATTGAAGGTAAATTGAAATTGAAAAGTCACCTGAAGTTTCACCATGAATATGTTACTCTGATCTCTGCCTGCTTCTGATCCATCTTCTGTTTGGAAAAGAAAGGACTCTATGGATTTTTTTTTTAATTCATGTTTTTGCCTTGACTGTGGCCATAGGCTATTATCCGGGCCACGTGCCATCTTTGGTAACCAGGTCCCCAGAAGTGAGCAAAATATTCACAGGGCATTGGCAAATTTAAAAACGTTGAGGTTTCCTAAGGTTCCCACAACAAAGACCTCGTATCCCACCAATGCCTGTTACAGCTGTAAAGGTGTGTAGCTGCCCAGCAGACAGTGGCTGAAGTCAAAAATTTACACCCACATTTTATTAAAAGTCTTGTAGTCGACAGTCCTTGAATTTTATAAATTTAAACAAGATTCAAGGGGACATGGTTACTGTCAGGTGTATGCTATAGAGTGGAAGCACCTAAATGTTAAAAAAAAAAAAATTAAATGATAAACCTCTGGACATAGAATAGTTCATAATGATGACCACAATGAAAGTAATAGTAATTTTTAAGTAATTATATCATGTGTTGATTATTTGTCAATTTTAATTACATAATGCTATACTGAGAAGGCAAGGGTTTTTATAAGGACAGTCTCTGGTTGATTGCAGTGGATGTCTTTCATCTTTCTAAATCCTCAATCCAAAATTAAGTTCACTAAGGATACAGCAGCTCGGGCCATTGATGATGAATAAGCTGGTGCCTTGGCCATCTGAGACCCAACCTTTGATTCTTAGCCTGGGACCCAAACCAGCCTGGATGATGGCGAGGAGACACTGCTTCCCTGATGTGAACTAAATGGTGTGAGGAAAGGATTTTCAGGTCACCCAAGCTCCCCACCCACTGCTGATGCCTGACAGGAGATAAGAGACTAAGTCTTGTCTTTCACAATCAATGTGAGATTCAACATACAAATAGCCCAGCATGACATGTCATGTGTTCTGACACTCCGTGGCAACTGTTTTCTCCTATTACCAATAGATTGTTAATTCCTGAGAGGGAAGAAAGGAGGAAGGGAAGGAAGATGGGGATTTATTGAATGCTTACTAAATACTAAGAACTAGGGACTGTGGTTGGATAGAAGATAGATAAGTAACACTCTGAAAAACTCAACGCCTTCTTCTTGGGAGGCTTTGATAACAAAGAAACAGAATGTGAACACCGAGCCCCTTAAAAGGAAAGAGAAAAACAAGGTGGAACCCCTTTGAAGGGGGAGTGAGAAGAAAAGGAATATACACTTTGCCTACCAATTTTTCTTGTCACTCTTCTCCTTTATAACCCAGCAGACCTTCTAAAATTCGTGATTTTGAAGTGATTCCAGGGTAGGAAATTCATCAAAATTTCATCTCATGAAGGACAATGGAGGGTAGGAGAGATCATTCTCTTCCTTACTTGGGCTCAGTCAACCAGAAAAGGATCACTTTTTAAAAGCTGTAGACCCGAAAGTTCTTTCCTAAATGGTACTTCTTACTCTCTCCTGCACTTTAACTGTACTTTCAAGAATATATGTATATTATAATATATAATAATATATATTATAATGCAACATATAATATTATTATGTTATAATATATATAATATAATATATATAATAATATTATATTATATATATTATATATGTATATTATATATATAATATATTATATATGTATATTATATATAATAATATATTATATAATATATATTTTATATGTTATATATTATATATAATATTATATATAGTATATATTATATATAGTATATATTATATAATAATATATATAATAATATGATATATTATTATATTATATATGTATATACATATGCATACATATATGTACATAAATATACATATACATATATACACATTATGTATATATATATGCATATATTTAATGATATCTTCATTACAATTGAATTATTGCATTGGCCAAAAAGTTCATAACATCTTAGGGAAAAACCCAAATGAACTTTTTGGCCAACATAATACATTAGTTCAGAATATATTCAAAGAATCCTCCATTTGACCTCCAGCATGCTCTCTTTGGATCTGATATTTTAGCCAACACTTCCACCCATAATGTCACTGTGTCTATTAAATACCGTTTCTAAAACTGTAGGACTAAGAGAAAATATTTACTAAGCACCCAAGTCTGGTTTCCAGCCAAGCATCAGTACAGACAGGTCTCAGTAATGAATAATCTCAGGTATCTTATCTGACACCTGCATCCCTCTTCCCCACCTGTTTGGCCACTGGAATTCAGTATCCCAGAACAAGCCTTGCCAGCGTCCAAGAAAAACCAGAGCCTGAGAGTAGTTAAAGCAGTAAAAGGAGATTTTAATCAGGCACTATTACAATAGGGGAAACAAAATCTCAGTGTAGAACTGGGCTCAATTCCAAATACAGTGTGGACAAGCAGGGACTTTTAGCCAAGGTGGTGGAGGGGGAAGTTGTCGGTGGATGGAAAAATACTAAGAGGAAACAGTTGGGGTAAAAGAACATTCTGGGGCTTCCCCGGTGGCTCAGTGGTTGAGAGTCCGCCTGCCGATGCAGGGGACACGGGTTCGTGCCCAGGTCCGGGAAGATCCCACATGCCGCAGAGCGGCTGGGCCCGTGAGCCATGGCCGCTGAGCCCGCGCGTCCGGAGCCTGTGCTCCGCAACGGGAGAGGCCACAACAGTGAGAGGCCCGCGTACCGCAAAAAAAAGAGAACATTCTGACTAAACCAACCTAATAGGACTCTTACTGAAGGCGGGCCAGGGTGATCATCTAGGGAGTGGTGAGGACCAAGAACCAGATCAGATACTGAGGGTGATCAGATATCAAGGAACGGGGAATGGGGGTTCTGGCTAAACCGACTTAGCAGGACTTTTGCTAAAATTGGGCGATGCAAAGACAGACACATAAGTCCCGAAGTCAAGGCCTCATTGGAGAGGGGGTTCAGAGGAGCCTCCCTAAAGTCAGGTCAGGGAGAATCTTTGTCACCAGCAGTGGGTTGTGTTACACACTCCACTAGGCTGACCAAGACGGTGCAATTCACCAGGGAGAGCAGTGACCTCTTGTGACCAGAAGGTGCATTCACGTCTTGACCCTACCCTGTCCTTGACCCAGATACCTGGTCTACCCGGACCCCCAGTTCCTTTACCTGATGAGAGGGGATAATAACCTGCCTGGCTTAAATAAGATTACGTAAAAGAGCTTAGCATAGAATCTGAAATATTGCAGACAACCGAGAAAAAAAAATCTTGCTTTTTAAATACTGGTATCTCTCTAGTGCTCTGAGGCTCTAACTCACCTGTAAAATGACAGATAGTTCAAACTCCTAAAAATGTCAGGTTAGAAAAAGCACTCATCCTCCTTATTAGCTGGTAATTCTTTCTTAGGTTGAATCTCAGCAGGATGAGCTGGGAATTCCATCACATATAATTCAGGTAACTTTAGAACACGTTAGCTCTAAAATTATCTTTATAAGGAAAAAAAACCTGTCTGCCTAGCCCTTAGCAAAAATATCAGCTAAACTAAGAACTGGAGAGCTGCCTGTTTCTCATCAGGTGTTCTATACCTGAACCAGGTCAGACGAGAGGGATGCCTTCCATCTTGGATGCTAGGACTCAGTGAACAAGAACAAGAAATTTTAAATCATTCAGAATCATTGAATATGGTCTAAAGAGCACTAAAAAAATGTCAGTCATCTGACACTTGTTTATCCAGCAACTTGATCCATCTAGATTCCAGAATCCAACTAAGAACCCAAAAGTGAGGAGAGAAATGCAACCACAAAAGACATCAGAGTATCCACTGGTTAAACCTCATGCATTTTAGCACAGTACCTAAGGCTGACGTGCAGATAAGCAGAGCCTGTTTCTTTCTTTTTTCTAATAAGAAATCCTAAGGTCAGTTGACAGGATTCCCAGACCAGAGCAGACCGGAAGCAGTAAATAAAGGGAGGAGATGGGTTTGCAAACAGCTGGCATGTGGAAAGCAGTGAGAGTTGGGTCTGGCAGCAAGTGAGGAAAGCCCAGAGCCCTACACCAAAGAGAAAGAGCCCGAACATGCAGCCGTTGGAACTATTCAGGAGAGAAGCCCACGTTCCTACACCTTCCAGTCTCCTGAGATCAGGTCTGCACTGAAGGGCAGCACTGTATGTAAGGTTTCAGCAACATGGCACGGGGACATGAGAACATGCTTAGATGACACTCGGGCATCGTCCGCTTGCAAAGAAAGGGGAGTGTTTGCCACACTGCTGAAAGAATTCTGGCTTCAACCGAGAAGCGTTTGTTTATTTACATTGCCATTTAAGGGGAAAAGCTCTGTCGTCTGGAATATCCATCCTGCGGCGTGCAATCCCACGTGGCTGAGCCAGTGGCTGGGGCCCAGCCAGGTATGAACCTTCCAGGCTCCCAGCAGCCCAGGTCTCCAGCCCAGCCTGTCCCAATTGAGGACGCCCCTGTCACATTGTTCTAACCCAAGCCAGCACCTAAAGCACTTCTAAGGGCCCTGGCGGTCTGTGTGGGTGACGCCCTCCGCCCTAAGGGGCTTCCCTGTGTCCTAGAAGGTACCCTGCCCTCTGGGGGCCTTAGATGCTCCATGTGAGAGGACAGCGTGGACTAAGGGACCAGTCCGCTGGGGCAGCCATGTGAGCCACTCTGGGCCTCACTTTCCTCATTTATTTGACCAAGTATTCTTAGGAGCTTGAATTTGCCTGCCTTTAGGGAGGGTGCGTGCTCCGGGTTTTGCTGCAGGCCCCCTCTCTCCTCCTGCCCCCAGCCCTCATTTTTCCCTTTATCCCCTCCCTCCCCATCATGTCTGTGTCCTGGCACCTAGGTGCCCAGGAGTCTGAGGTCTGTGACCAAATACCTCGGCCCCCGTCTACCCTTGTATCCTGGGAGCATCTAACGCAAGGAAGGGGGCATGTGGAGGTCAGACCACCAGATTCAATGCCTGGTTTTTCTTTTGTTTTCTTCGCTGCTGCACCACGAGGCATGTGGGATCTTGGTTCCCTGACCAGGGATGGAACCTGCGCCCCCTGCAGTGGAAGCGCAGAGTCTTAATCACTGGACTGCCAGGGAAGTCCAATGCCTGTTTTTTAAATCATAGGAGCTCTTTTCCTCCCACACAACAGACACCCTGATCCACCACCTACATAGCCAGCTTGATTTGGGTAATGAATCTCTCTTTATTTGCTTCAGTCTAAAGCATTTAAATTTTACCTGCCACTGTCCTCAGCTGTACACATAAGAGTCATCAGAGCAAAACCATTTGATTGCCAAAGAAGGATCAATGTCTGGCTCCTCAATTTTTTAGTCATTTTGATTTTGATGTTTTTACATTACAAGTAATAGTGGTATATGGTAAGAAATTCCAATAGCATAAAAGAATGTGTAATGAAAAATACATCCCCCGCCCACCCCCTCTTTTCTGGTGCCTCTACCGGGAGAGAACGGTTCACAGCCACTTGTATGCCTTCCAGAAATATTCCATACTTATTCAAGCATACGTCCACATGCATTAATACATATTTATATTTTGTTACACAAGTGGAAGCATACGTTTTTGCTCCTGGTTAATTGCTTTTTCACAATGTAATCTATGTACGGATTCAAGTATTCTTTCTGTTTGTTTGTTTTATTGTTTTATTTATTTATTTTAATAGATCTTTTTTTTTACATCTTTATTGGAGTATAATTGCTTTACAATGGTGCGTTAGTTTCTGCTTTATAACAAAGTGAATCAATTATACATATACACATATCCCCACATCTCCTCCCTCTTGCGTCTCCCTCCCACCCTCCCTGTCCCACCCCTCTAGGTGGTCACAAAGCACCGAGCTGATCTCCCTGTGCTATGTGGCTACTTCCCACTAGCTATCTATTTTACAATTGTTGGTATATATAAGTCCATGCCACTCTCTCACTTCATCTCAGCTTACCCTGCCTCCTCCCCGCGTCCTCAAGTCCATTCTCTATGTCTGTGTCTTTATTCCTGTCCTGCCACTAGGTTCTTCAGAGCTATTTTTTTTTATTCCATATATATGTGTAGCATATGGTATTTGTTTTTCACTTTCTGACTTACTTCACTCTGTATGACAGTCTCTAGGTCCACCCACCTCACTACAAATAACTCAATTTCGTTTCTTTTTATGGCTGAGTAATATTCCATTGTATATATGTGCCACATCTTCTTTATCCATTCATCTGTCAATGGACACTTAGGTTGCTTCCATCTCCTGGCTATTGTAAGTACAGCTGCAATCACAGCAAGATCCTTTTTGACCCGTCTCCCAGAGGAATGGAAATAGAAACAAAAATAAACAAATGGGACCTAATGAAACTTAAAAGCTTTTGCACAGCGAAGGAAATCACGTATTCTTTTAAGCTGCAAAATAATAGTCTGTTTTATGGATGTGTGATCATGTATAGAGCTAGTCCTCTACTGATGAATATTTAGATGGCTTCCTACATTTTTTTCTATTACAAACAACACTATAAGGAAACTCTTTGATTTCCATAAAATAGATTCTTAGAAGTGAGATTGATGGGAGAAAAGGGGATATGCATGTTTTGCTTTTAAAGATACTGCCAAATTGCCCGCAAGAGGTTGTGTTGATCTAAAAGCCTGCCTCCAGAGGGGCTCGTGCCTGAGTAAACAGATTTTCACCCACGCTGGATATAAGCAGCTCCTTGGTCTTTGCCAGCAGGGTAAGTGAAAACTAGGTGTCATTTACATTTCTTAGAGTGGAGTTGAGCATCTTTTTATATATTTCCTGGTGCTGCTTTTTCTGCCCTTTGCCCATTTTTTCCAATGGGTTTTTAGCGTTTTCTTATTGATTTGGAAAGCCTTGCTTTATATAAAGAAAATTAGCACTCTGCCAGTTACATGTTTTACACATACGTGTTTTTCACAATCTATCCTTTGTCTCATGGCTTTCTTTGTTAATGGTATTTTTTTATCTTTAGCCTGGATATTTTTATAATATTTTTATTTTATGTAGTGAAACATCACTTTTTTTTTAATAAGATCTCAGTTTTATGTCATAGGCATGCTTATATTTTAGGAACAGGCCTTCCCTATTCCTATATTATTAGCATAAAATAACTAGGAATAGGCCTTCCCTATTCCTATATTATTAGCATAGGAATATTATTAGCATAAAATAACTCTGCTTTGTTTTCCCATAGTCCATTTGTTTTCCCATAGTCCTTTCAACAGTTTAACTTTTAGACCGAGATCTTTGATCCAACTGGACTCAGCTAGGGAGCCAGCTTGCATTTTGCTCTGAATGACCAGCTGATTGTCCAAACACTGTCCATTGAATGATCCATTTTTCTCTCAGCTGAGTTGAGTGCTTATCAGCTTTGCCCTTTATGATTTTTCCTGACCCTCTTCAGCAAAAGAAAACCCAAGTCAATAGTAAATATTCCTGATCTTCGGGTGACTGTTTCAAGTATCAATCTAAGCTCCGCTAAGCTGCTTATGCCAACACGACTTTTTACAATTGTTATTATTGAACTGTATCCCCCAAAATCCATACGGTAACGTCCTAACCCCCAGGACCTAAGAATGCGTGCTTATTTGGAAATAGGGTCATCGTGGATGTAATTAGTTAAGATGAGGTCATACTACAGTAGGCTGGACCCTACTGCAAAATGACTGCTGTCCTTATAAAAAGGGGAAATTTGGACACAGACACGTGCTCAGGGAAAATGTCACATAAAGATGAGGGCAGGGCTTCCCTGGTGGCGCAGTGGTTGAGAGTCTGCCTGCCGATGCAGGGGACACGGGTTTGTGCCCCGGTCTGGGAAGATCCCACATGCTGTGGGGTGGCTGGGCCCGTGAGCCATGGCCGCTGAGCCTGCGCGTCCGGAGCCTGTGCTCCGCAACGGGAAAGGCCACAGCAATGAGAGGCCTGCGTACTGGGGAAAAAAAAAAAAAAAAAAAAAAAAAAAAAGATGAGGGCAGACATAGGGGTGGTGCAACTTCAAGCCCAGGTTCGCCAGTGATTGCCAGCAAAGCCCCAGAAGCCAGGAGGGAGGCCTGGAACAGACCTTCCGTCACCACCCTCAGAAGAAACCAAACTGCGCACACCTTGTTCGCAGAATCCGGCCTCCGGACCTGGGAGACAGCAGCTTTCTGTTGTTGAAGCCCCTAGTCTGTGGCATGTCCTTGTGGCAGCCCTAGCAAACGAATACAACAATCAGAGGGAACGTTTTGACTTCTTACTTATGGCTGGAGACCAGTTCATTTGCTGTTGGAGAAGGTTCCATGGGGAACATCTCCCCTCTGTGCAGGTCGGCCTCACACAGATGTGGTCATTCTCCATCTCAGGCCATCAGTGAGATGCACTCTGGGCCTCACTCCCACCCGCCCTGCACAGTTTGATGCTGCAAGCAGCTAGCTCATCAGACTGCAAAAGCCACGCCCTCTCCCTCCGCCTACCCAAGTAAGGGTTCCTCCTCTGCAGTATATCAGGAAAGAGCTGGGCCCAGGGTCCAGACCAGCAATCTGCTATGGTGAGGCAGCCCCCTCCCCATACCCGGTCACGCTCCGCTCCCAGCAGAACTCTGCCCACTCCTGCCCTGGCCTTGGCTTCCTTCCCGTCATCTCCCCTCCTACCACCTGCCAGGCTCTGAGCTTTCCTTCCCTCTTCCTGGAAACAAACAAACATGCTGAGCTGGGCAAACAGACCATTCCGACCATTGAAGAGACAGTGCATCTGTGTTTCCTCTGCTGAGAAATATTATCGACAATGTGCTCCTAAAACTGTAGAAAAGCCAGGGGGCTAAGCGAAGGAAGGGGGATGGGAGGGAAAGGATGATCCTTTCAGGGAACCCTGAGGAAGGATTTATTCAAAGCTGCTCTCGTTAAATGCTGTTTTTTAAAAAAGCAAGAACCGTGAAAATGCTTCCAGAAATGGGGGTTTCTCAACGGCCACATCACACTGAAGTCCACAGCCACGTCTGTCACCGGGGAATCCACCTTTGCGACACTGGCCCCGTCTTTTTCTGCAAACACGACTTTTCTTTCGGGATTGCTTTGTGCTTATATGTGAATTTTGGGTGATGGCTTGTAGCTGATTTCCTCCCTCTGGGAACACACAGCTGAAGAAATTATAATGTAAATCAGGATGGTAATATGATTCAGAGGACACGCTTTTCCAGGAATGCTTCCCTCAGAGATGAGAGGCAGCGTGGGTGGAAGCAGACTGGATCTACTCGGAAAGGTGAGCGTGGATCTTGGAGATCTGATTTGGCCTGAGCACTGTTCCCAAGGGTCTGCTGTTCCCTGAAGCATCCCTGCCTTTGCTCCCTGTGGCTCCAGAGCTCTTGAAAGCTGCTGGGTTTGCAGCACCTTCCCAGCAGGCTGCAGGGTCAGATGGAGCCCCCTTCAGTAGTTCTTGGGTCAACAGAGGACCACTCTGTCACTGCTCGGGCACCAACCGATATGTAGGGGGTTGAATGGTGACCCGCCCCGCAAAAGATGTTTATACCCTAAGCTCCAGTGTCTCTGGAAAAAGGGTCTTCAAAAATGTAAGTAAGCTAAGAATCTCAAGATGAGGTCATCCTAAATCCTGTGACAAGTGCCCTTATAAGAGATAGAAGAGACAAAGACACAGACACAGAGGAAAAGGCCACGTGAAGACGGAGGCAGAGATTGGAGTGATGTGGCCACAAGCCAAGGGACATCTGGAGCCACCAGAGGCTGGAAGAAGCAGGAAGGATCCTCCCCCAGAGCCTCCAGAGGGAGCACAGCCCTGCTGACACCTTGATTTCAGACTTCTGGCCTCCAGATCTACAAGAGACTCCATTTCTGTTGTTTCAAAGCCGCCCGGTTTGGGATGATTTGTCATGGCAGCCATGGGAAACAAACGCTCCATCCTTCCAAGTAATCTCTCACCTTCTGCTATCTCCTCACAGACCATCTAAGTCGATAATATTTGTGGAATAAAGAAATGGACAAGACAGAAAAGTGTCAGGTCCAGGCCAGCCCCCCAACACGTGGGCACGCCAGACCTCTTTCGCCCCGATAAAGAAATAGAGAAACAGGTACCCAACACCTTCATCAGCCAGCCTAGGCCAGCATCCCAATCACACACCCTGACCTCAGATTACACGGGGGCTCCAGGGACGGTGGTCTCAGTTGGCCACGGTGGCTGCCCAGAGCCCTGACCTTCCAGAAAACGCCCTTTTTACCTTCCCTTCTTTTTCTTACTTTTTGTTGCCAGCTGACTTCACTAGCCTAATTCACCAGCCACATATACATTCACAGAGAGAACGTTTAATGAACAGCAAGATGAGAAAACATTACTCATGTTTTCCCTTTTTCAAAAAAGGTTATTAAGAATCTGAGTGCAGACATCCTAAGGAAGCAAGCCCTTGGGGGATGGATCAGGGTGAAACCAGCAGGCTTGTGCACACACCTTTCAGAAGCTCCTGACCAAGTTACAGGTTTCTGTTCTGCTCAGGACAGCGCAGGATCCTGTGCTAAATTCGTCGACAAGCACCTGTCACTCTCCTCTCGGACTGAAACCAACACAGGAACAGTCCACAGAAGACGAAGAGACAGGCGCAATCAGAGAAGCTTGGCGAGTTATCAGATTACCGTCTGGCTCTTTCTAGATCATCCTTCACTTGGATCATATCATCCGTGCCGACACTTTGGGAATTTCCTCCCCTCCTCTGAGAGTTTCACATTGTTGCATCACATGAAAAATGCCAGGAAAAGTCAAGCATTGAAAACTCTCAACCCCTGGAAAGTTAGAAAGACAAGAGGAAATCTCAACCTTGGCATTGTTATTTCTGACCGGGGCCACGGGACTGAGCTTTTTACTCCTCGATACCTAACAGACAGATTTCTTGAGGTTACTTAGAAATCTTGCAGTCAGCTCTAGGGTCATAGCTCCCTCCACAACTGGCATAATCCTCATCCCAGTGCCCTTGATGGGAACCTCCGCAGAAACACCAGATCTGCCGCAGACAGTGAATGCCGCCTGCTCTGGAGAAGGGATTCTTCAGTGAGCCCTGAGGTCCCAGAGGGGTGGGTTAAAAAAGCCCCACAAAGGGTCATGGAGGTTCTGGCTGCGGTGTTCTGTTCAGTATGCGTATTAGTATGGACTCTCCAGAGAAACAGAACCAATGGGGTAAAGATCCATGGATGACAGATTGAGAGATAATAGCTAACAGGTGGATATAGATAGATGACAGATAAAGAGACTTAGTATAAGGAATCGGCTCACATAGCCATGGAGGCTGAAAAGTCCCCGGATCTGCAGTTGGCAAGCTGGACACCCAGGAGAGCCCATGGTGTAGTTCCAGCCCGAGTCCATATCCAAAGACAGGAGAAGACCGATGTCCCAGCTCAGTCAAGCAGAGGAAACAAACCCTCTCTTCCTCCACCTTTTTGTTCTATCCAGGACTTTAATGGATTGGATGACCTCCCCACGTTGCGGAGGGCACTCTGTTCTGCTTAGTCCAACGATTCAAATATGAACCCTACCCAGAAACACCTTCACAGACACACCCAGAATAAGGTTCGACCTGGGCAGCTGGCGGCCCCATCACATTGACACATACAAGGAACCGTCACAGTATGGATACCCCAGGTTTCAACGGCAGCCACATGGGGCCCAGAGTTGGCTGGTCAGCCGCTCTGTGGCTCAGACAGTGAGCACCCTTGGAGACTGGTGCAGTCTCAGAACTGTTGGTTTTGTTGGGGGGGGGCGGGAGGGGGTGTGTGTGAAACATGCTAGGTGGTCACGGGAAGCACAGCTCTGAGAAACAGTCCCATCACAGGGCTGAAATGGGCGTGCCCTTGCCAGCAGCCAAATATTCTGGAAGCCAGCAGAGACAGAGTCGCCATGCATGCTGGTTTGACCTTCCTGCAAGAGCCCTTAGAAATTCGCAGTCAGTTGCTCACTGAGGCCCTGGCTGACTGGACCAGGGTCACAGTCTGTGATGAGCAGAGTTTCGCTTTACCTTCACTCACATCATTCTTGGGCACATCTTTCACTCTGATCTGTCCCCAGAGGGCTTTCTTCCTCAGGAATTTCTGCACCCAGTTGGAATCTTCATATGCTCTTTTCACTCCAAAAGGGGGAAAAAATGAGTAAAGAACAAGTAAGAAATGTAAAGCAATTACACTGCAATAAAGATGTTAAAAAAAAAGAAAAGTAAAAAAAAAAGAACATGTAAGAATGGGCCGTTATTTATACACACTCCTGGCCAGTTGGGGAAACCAGTTGAGAGCAAGTGAATGGGATCTGCACATCTAGCTTTTGTATCAGAGGAAAAAAAAAAAATGATTTGCTGTAGACCATTTACTTATATACAAATATCTAGCTAGAGTCAAATAAGAATTTTAATAAAAGTTGTCACAATAGTAACTGGCCCTTCTGCTGACTCAGGGCTTCCCTGGGAACTGATGCTCACAGATACACAGTTACTTCAACAATATGAGTAATGAGGATGTTTGATAAAGATTTTTCAGGTCAATAGATAGGGTTCTTTCAACCAAGTCTAGAAGGGGAGACAGTATGATATGCTGAATCACTGCAAAAGGCAGCAGGAGAGGTTCCTGAGACAAAGAGGGCGTAGGGCTCAGCACAACCCCCAGAGCACAGAGGCTCCTCCCATGGTGACGGTCACTCCCCTTCATTCACTCCCTCATTGGCCTGCGGACATCCTTACCCTTGTGATGTGTTTGGGTTGGCAGAGCTCACCAACTAGTTAGGATGAGTGTCAATTCCCACCTTCTATTCATCCAGCAAGAACTCTCTTTCTTCCCCACTCTTCCACCACTTCTTTTTAAGTTTTTTTTTTAACGTCTTTATTGGAGTGTAATTGCTTTACAATGGTGTGTTAATTTCTGCTGTATAACAAAGTGAATCAACTATACATATACATGTATTCCCATATCTCCTCCCTCTTGCACACTCTTCCACTTTTGCCCCAAATTCATGCAATGACTACCAGTAATAGTTAAAACTAACCACCACTGATTGAGCAATTACTGCATGCCGGGCACTGTGCTAAGTACTTTATATGGACTAACTCACAGAATTGTTATTGACCCTCTATGATGGAAACACTGTTATTATCACCCTAATTCTGTGGGTGAGGAAGCAGAGATTTAATTCACTTGTCCAAAGGCACAGGGCTTCCGTACTGGTCCTCTATTGCGGCACAACAACGTACCCCAAAATTTAGTGGCTGAAACAACAAGTAGAGGTTGTCTCACAGTTTCTGTACATCGAGAACCAAGAGCTGCTTAGCTGAATGGTTCTGGCTCAGGGTTTTTCATGGGATTGCAGATGAGCCAGGGCTGCAGTCTCCCGGGGGCTTGACGGGGCCGGAGGATCCGCTTCCATGTGGCTGTTGGCTGGAGGCTTCAGTTCCTCGCCTTGTGGGTCTCTCTATAAGCTGCTTGAGTGTCCTCACAACATCACAGATAGTTTTCCCCAAAGCTGGTGGTCCAAAAAAGACAGAGAGAAACCTCAGTGCCTTGAATGACCTCATCTCTGAAGTCACACATCATCACTTCTTCACTAGAAATGAGTTACTAAGTCCAGCTCACAATTATGGGGAGGGAAATTAGGCTCCAACTCTTGAAGGGGGAATAGCAAAGCATGTAAATGTTGGAGCTACGGTCTGGATCACTCAGTCTGGCTCCAAAGGCCATGTACTTCACGGTTATGGTCATCATCCCTAAGTTTACTGGATAACATGGGTCTCTCAGCCACACACGCAAAACTCTGTAGCTGCTCCTGTTATACTCCCTTCCAGGTCCAGGCACCACCACCTATCATAGTGGCTTTCTACGTGTTGCTGGGAATTGTGCAACAAGCAATCCTAGGACCCTAGAACAGAGGTTTCTAAACCTCCCAGAGCATTTTTAGTCACTTAGGAGAGCACTCCCCACCTCTCTCTGACTTTGCTGTGGAGAAGCCATAATTCCCAACTATTATTCCCTGAACCCAGAGGTATCTATCTAAAGCACAGTGCTGACCACATCACTCACTTCCTCAGATCTTCAATAGCTCCCCACTGTCTATAGGATTCAGTGCAAGTTCCCTGGTATGTCACCGAAGGCCCTTCGCAATGTACACCTAACTTATCTGTCCATTACCATCTCTGCCCTCACCTTCACTTCAGCAACCCATGCCTCAGCCCCAATGAACCACTCACTAAGTGCTGTTCCCTCTACCTAAATGCTGGTTCCACTGCTCTCCACTTATCCTCCAAGGCGTTCCTGATAAATCTCTCTTCTCTGAGATCTTTCCAACTACCCGCCCAGTTAGCCAGCAACTTCTCTCTGGCCCCATAGGACTTTGTACATACCACTCAGGTCGCATTTAACACACTGTATTGTGAATTTATACCCTCCACTAGAAGGATATCTGTGTGGGCCGGGCAGACAGCAGGCACTCCAAATGTTTGCTGATGAGTAGATGGACGGACAGACGAATGGTTGGACAGTTGGCTGCCTGGATGAATGAGTTGATGGATGGGTGAGCAAATGAATGGGTTGATAAATTGATGGGTGGGTGGGTGGGGAGATAAATGAGTGGATGGATGGATGGATGGATGGATGGATGGATGATGGTTGGATGATGGATGGATGGATGGATGATGGTTGGATAAATGATTGCATGTATGAATGGTTAGGTTGGTAGGTATATGGGGAGATGGATGGGTGAATGGCTGGATGGAGAGACACAGCTCCTGATCTCATGGAGCTTATAACAGTCATATAAAAAAAAGATTAACTATTAATATGTATTCTAGAGAAATTTACTAAAGAAAAACATTATGGAAAAGAGCCTAATCAGGATAAAACCATATGAAAAACAAAGTGTAAAATTTTAATACAAACAACAACAAAAGGGGAGAAAAAAACAGGAGAAGGACAGGAGAAGAAATGAAAGGGCAAATAAAATCACCACTATTTCACAAACCCAAGGATTTCATTCTCTTGAGCAATATTATTGTTTTTCCCCCAAAGGATTGAAAATAAACTCTCTTGGCCAACTTGCTGTCTGGGTAGGACACAGGCTGCATATGCCCCACGTGCCTGTGAGCAGACCCAGCGCTGAGCTGTTGCCATGGAAAAGACATTGTCCCCGGGCTGTGTTTACAGCAGTCCTCTTCCTCCCCAGCCCCCAGGCTGTCCCCGAGCAGCAGGTTGGAGCTTGCCTTAAGCCACAGGAGGGATGGGTCCTGCAGTCAGAGGCAACTGTCCAAGGCCAGCAGGGTGGTGGGCACTGCCGGCATGCTGGCATCTGGGGAAAGTGTCTAGAACCAATGATGGATTTCAGCCACTGAACAGATAGAACTCCCGGGGACAGCCTCAGCTTAGCCAAGAGACCTACCCTTACAGTCAACTGGGACCAGAGCTGCAGTCACTCCTCTTAAGGTCTCAGGCCACAGCGCTGAAGAAAGTGGAGCTCGTGAGGGAGATGCAGAGCCACTGTGAGACAGGAAATCTCCAGCGATGTGGACAGAGGCCCTCCGCTCTCTTGCACAGTTCCTCCACCTTGACGCTGCTCACATCTGAGGTTTTTGGTTGTGGAGCCATCCTGTGCGTTGTAGGGCGTTTTGCAGCAGCGTCCCCGGCCTCTACCTTCTAGCTGCCTGTAGCAGCTCTCCCCCAGTTGTAACCATCAAAAGTGTCTCCAGAAGTGGCCAGTGTCACTGGGGGTGGGCAAAGCTACCCACTGAGAACGACTGATCAGGCAGGAAGGTCGACCCCTCTGCTTTCCTGTTGTTTTGTTCATTCACTTGTCAGCTCCCTACAGGCCCACCATGGGCACAGCCCCTCACTAACATGCCAGTGTCCTCCAGACGCCCAGGACCCTGTGCACATGCCCACAGCCCTCGGGGGCCCTTCCACTGGGCCCTGGGATTGTTCATCCGTGTTCATGCTTCATTCCACAGTGATTTATCAGGTACCCAGTGTCAGCTGGTAGCAGGATACAATGGTGGCCAGAGGACAAGGCCTGCCCTGGGGAGCTTAGAGCCCATCTGCCACCCGACTATGAGCTCCTTGTGGTCACAGGACACATGCCTGACCCATGGCAGGACCACCTCCTGGAAGAAGGGCCCACAGCCCTCTCTCAGCCTCTGACCCAGCGGTCAGCTCTCCAGGCTGCAGGCATCGCCAACCTTGCTTACCGCCCTCAGACTACGCGTCCTGCATCCCGGCCTCTCCCAGCACAGGTCAAGCTTTCAGATGCCCACGAGTCTCCTGGGGATGGTGTTGACAGGCAGATTCCGACTTAGTAGGTCTGGGTTCTGCATTCCAACCAGCTCCCAGGGGATGCTGCCACTGCTAGTCGTGGGGACCACACGTGAGGGGTGGTGGTCCAAGCCACAGTTAGGAAATCTGACAGATGCCTCGGACAGGGTTAGTGCACCGCCTCCCATGGACATGGGGACTGCAGGGGCGTCCGCCCTAAAGATGACTCTAGCAACAGGAATTTGGGGATGGGGGTAACACTGACAGACTTTTCGGGGGCAGACCTCCAAATTCTTCTTCTCCAGTACACGGAAATCGTGTAAGAGTCAGTTTACTGGTTTGCTGTTGCTTCTAGCAGAAGCAAAGGCCTCTAGTGACAGCCTCCAGGGTCTGAATCTAGAGGTCAAGGCCTCCTCTCTTATCACACACCCTCTCCTTGGGGCTGGAAACTTCTGCTCAGGTTGGGGCAGAGAGGAGGCGGCCTCAGACTAAGGTACCCGGGGCTAAATTCATCACTGCAGCTGTCCCCTCCCAAATCCCGGGACCAAGGAGAGATCAGGGAACACCTCCTCCCAGAGATAGTGGGGTCTCGAGGACCCGAGGGGCAGCCCGAGGTTTCCCTGCGACAGCACCTTTCCTACATGGCGTTCACGGTGACAGCCCGGTGCTCTTTCCCCAACGCTGTCAGCGGCGACGGAAAGCAACCTGGGCCGTCTGACCATCCCTGAAAGACGCGCGAGTGTGCGCGCCACCTGGTGGTACAGAGGCCACACAGCGCAGCCGAGGTGTCCATGGGGCTGGCGGACAGTTTCTAAAACCAGCGCAGTCAGCCGCTGGAAAACATCACTGAGGTTTATTCTGTGCACATTCATATCTCTGAGGTATAGCCATCACCTCTGAAACTCCAGATAATGAAAGGAAAGGGCTGTGGGGTTTTCACTGACCCTAGACCAGACACAGTAATAGGACAGTAAATAAAACACAGTTGAGGCCCCCTGGGCTCAGTCCAAGCAAGACACGTAGAGCATGATGTGAAGGACGTCCGCTGAGTTAAGCCCAGGGCACCTGGCAGCTCCAAGCAGGGCAGCCTGAGCCCACCTGGGAGGCTGGGGGTTGGGGGGCTGCCTGGGGAGAGCCGCCCTTGCCCCTCCTTGGCCACCCCAATGGAGCAAGTGGTCTGGATTTTATGCATTCATTCATTCATTCGTTCGTCATTAACTGAGCACATACTATGCAATGTTCTAGGCCGTGTGGACACAGCAGTGAGTGAAGCAGGCCCCAGCTCTCAGGAGCATCTTACAATAGTAGGTGCTCATCGTGCTTTTAGCATGCACAGAACTGCCAGCATTCCTGCAGCCGAGGTCAGGCCACCAGGAGCGAGGGTTCCGGTCCCCAGGGAGCCTCTCACCGGTGGTCCTCAGCTATGGCTGCATCAGAACCATCTGGTGAGCTTTGAGCAAATACCACCCGCAGGCAATGACAGCAGACTCTCAGGGTGGAGCCCAGGCACCAGTTCTTTTGAGAAGCTCCCAGGATCTCTGATGTGCACCCGGGGGCAAGAAGCACTTCCCTAGCAGGAGTGCTTCTTGCCCTGTGCCCAAGCCCCATTTGGATATGGTCCCACTGCATGAGACGGACCTGGAACGGTGGTTCTCAGTCAGCGGCAAGTTTGTCCCCAAGAGACACTTGGCAATGTTTGTAGACATCTTGGTCGTCACAACAGGGGATGAGAGATGCTGGAGAAAAGTGGGGATGCTGCTTGACATCCAACCACGCTGATCCAAGAACCCCTACTGCCTCTTCCTGTTGAGCTCTGCCAGGGCTCTGCGGGCTGACCCTAGGCTGGGCTGGACTTCCTGGTCCAGACAGGATGCGCAGAGCTTGGGGCTCTATGTGCTGAGAGCAAAGAGCTGCCAAGCACTCCCACAGAAAAAAATTTTCCAGATCAAAGTACCCATGGTGTGCTGCTGAGAAACGCTGACCTAGAGATACAGGTGGTGAGCCAGAAGGAACTCACACTCATTGGCACTTATTGTTACACACCCAGCTCTGGTCTGGGTGCTTTGCCCCTGTCGTCTCATTTGATTCCTAAGGGGAAAACAATGAAAGAGGTACTAGCCTTGGATTCCCATTTTACAGATGAGGAAAGTACATCTCGGAAAGGTAGGGGGACCTGCCTGAAATGACACAGCAGTGCTGGTAGAGGTGGATGTCCCGGTGTTACCAAGTCCAAGCTCATACTTCTCGGTGCACTACAGGCCAGTGAATCTAGAAAAGAGTGTTTGGGGCAAGGAATAGGGACTCTATTCAGAAAGCCAGCTGACCGAGAAGATGATGGACTCGTGTGCCAAAGAACCACCTTGCCTGAAGTAGAATTCAAGCTTCTTTTTGTAGTAAAAGGGGAGGGAGTAAAGTCAAACATTTCCTGGTCCCAGTCAGCCTCCTGAGAGGATGTGTTAATTTTTTCCTTCCTGCGGCCATTCACAGGTAGACCTGGTCAGGGTGTTTCCTGTGAGCTAAACAAAGGTATTTTAACGTAATGCTCAATATGTATAATTTAAGTTTATAGGCAACATCCCTTTGGTGATTAACTTGTAATAGAATGCAAAGGCTCTTCCCTATGGTGCCAGCAGCCTTCTTAGCAGCTCATTCCCATCATCATATAGCAGCACCCGAGTCATGCCATCCTGCCCAGACCATGAGGGTCCAGTTCAGCCGAGGTTCGGCCCAAAGGATCCAGGCTGGGGACTTGGCAATACCCAACAGGAAGCCAGGACTAGGGTACTCTTGGGTCGACAGAAGCTGACCTTGCCCATTCCCCAGTCTCTCCGTCATACTCCATCTTCTCCCCTCTCCTCTGAGCTCCCACCCTGGTTAGAATCCCCCCACTCCCGGTCGTTTGGTTTATGGAAAATCATTTCACCAGTGCAGCCCACAGCCTTCTCACCTACAAAATGTGGAGTAACAGTATCTTGCTCTCAGGTTCTCAGGGTGGCCGTGCGGTATAAAATGAGATCACACGTCAAAAACAACTAGCAAATTTCCGGGGCATCGTAGCATGTGTGCTCGTTTCCTCCTTCTACCCACATCCCATCCGTTCTCTGGCTTCCATAATGTGTCTTCCAGGAAGCCTTCCCTAACCACGTCTGACACTCCCTTCTCCAAATAACTAAACCACCAAACCTCTAGCACGCACTCACACAACACCCCCTACTGCTGTTCAACTCTCCGTCAGGGTATTTTGTTTCTCAGATACACTTTAAATTACTAAAAGGGAGTAAACTTTCAAGTACAAGATTTTCTGTGATGCTTGGTGGAGGGATGAACGATTTCACCCAACACACCCTTGGATCCACCTAAAACCCTATTTTAGTCTTATGCGTCTGCCTTGAACCACTGAAAGAGGCAGGAGGGGCTATGCTCCTAGACAGAGCTGTGTGAATCCCAGCTCTAACTCTTACGGGCACCAAGGTGGCAATCTCCCCCTCTTGAAATTAGGTGGAATCATTAAAAATTACTTCTCCACCTGATCTTGCTGTTTCCTTTTACAGTTCAGAACTACTTCCGATTGCCATGAATCTGCATCCTGCCAATTGCTAAATGTTTATTGTAAAACCAGAGTGAGTAATGATTACCCCTTCCCTGGAGAAGTGACTCTTGCAAAGATTACCACATCCCCTACCATGGACGGCCTTGTCAGCTAGGGTCTCTCGGGGACAACCTCCCCATGTTAACGCTCTGTTTTACTGTTGTGTGATCCATAATAATAATAGTTACTGTTTATTTAATGACTATTCCCCCAAGTGACTTCCATTCATTATCTCCTCTAATCCTCACAAGGATCCCAAAAGGTTTGTACTGTTGCTGTCCCATTCAACAGACGACTAAGCCAAGCCTTAAAAGGAAGGCAAATACCATATGATATCACTTATATGTGGAATCTAAAAAAAAAGGATACAAGTGAACTTATTTACAAAACAGAAGTAGACTCACAGACATAGAAAACAAACTTATGGTTACCAAAGGGGATAGAGGGGTGTTGGGGGGGAATTTGGAATTAACATGTGCACACTGCTATATATAAAATAAGTAAACAACAAGGATCTACTGTATAGCACAGGGAACTGTACTCAATGTTTTGTAATAACCTATAATGGAAAAGAATCTGAAAAAGAATATATATATTATATATACCTATATGCATATATGTATATACATATAACTGAATCATTTTGCTATACACTTGAAACTAACACAACATTGTAAATTAACTACACTTCAATTTAAAATTAATTAAATAATTAGTTCGTTAAAATTTAAAAATTTATAAAAGGAATATTTCCTTTTTCCAATCTCTGTACAGTTATCTATCCTTTAAATGTTTAAAAGAGCCCACATGCTATGCTTGCAAACCACTTCAGTTTTTGCATCTAGTATTTCCTTTTTATGAAGTCTTTTAACTACCAATTTAGTTTCTTTAATAGTTATAGGACTATTCAGGTCTTTCTATTTCTAGTTGAGTCAGTTTTTGGAAGTTACATATGTTTTAGAAATTTGTCTATTTCATCTCAATTTTCAAATTTACTGGTATAAATTCGTATTTCTTGTTACATTTTTACATCTCAAGGCATCTTTAGTATGTACACTCATTAATTCCTAATACTGTTTATTCAAATTATCTTTTTTTCCCACTGTGCTCATCTCATTAGGGGTTGGTCAATTTCATTAGCCTCCAAAGAATCGACTTAATCCTTTCCATTACATTATTGTTTTCTCTTTCATTATTTTCTGCTTTTATCTTTATTGTCTCTTTACCTCTTTTTCTTTGGATTATTTCTGTTACTTTTTTCTCTTAAAGTGGGTGTTTCACTCATTCATTTTCTGTCCTCTTTTTCTTTTCTAATATAATTTAGAGTTGATTTTCTAAGAGTCCCTTTAGTTTCATCCCACAAGTTTTAATATGTAGTTTTTAAATTATGGTTCAATTCCAAGAGTTATCCAGTTTCTATGATCTTGGCTCATTAACAGATAAATTATTTAGACATGACTTTGTTTCCAAAAGCATGGCATCTTATTAATCTTCCTTGTTATTGACTTCTAATTTAATTTCGTTATGGCTGGAGAATGTGAACTGAATGATAGTTCTTTGGAGTTTATCAAGTCTTGGTTGCTGATTTTGTACATAGTCAATTTAATAAATACTCTGTATGTCCTTAAAAAGAATGTGATCCCAGCCCTTGGATGCAGTGTCTGACACGTGTTCACGATATTAATTAAGCTTGTTAATTGTGTTCTTTGTATAGATACATGGGTTCTTACTGATTTCTTGTCTGTTTAATCTATCTGTTACTGATAGAGCCTTCATTACATTGGTGAATGTGTCCATTTCTTCTTGTTCTATTTTGAGACATGTTATTAGATGTACATAAATTTAGCATGTTTATATCTTCTGACGAGTAGAAACTTTTATCATTATGAAGTGATCCTTTCATCTCTTGCAATAATTTTAGCCCTAGTCCATTTTGTCACATATTAATATAGCTACACAAGTGTTCTTCTGGTTACTATTTGCCTGATATACCTCTTATTATTATTTTTCTTCAAACTTTCTGTACTCTTGTGTTCTATGAATGCATCTTTTTATTTTTATTTTTATTGGGGTATAACTGATTTACAATGTTGTGTTAGTTTCAGATGTACAGCAAAGTGAATCTATTATAGAAATACATATATCCACACTTTTTTTAGACTCTTTTCCCATATAGGCCATTACAGAGTACTGAGTAGAGTTCCCTGTGCTATACAGTAGCTACCTATTAGTTATCTATTTTTTATATAGTAGTGTGTACGTGTTAATCCCAATCTTCCAATTTATCCCTTCGCCCCTTAACCCCTGGTAACCATAAGTTTATTTTCTACATCTGTAACTCTACTTCGGTTTTGTAGACAAATTCAGTTGTAGATTTTTTTTAGATTCCACATATAAGCAGTATCATATGCTATATATCTTTCTCTGTCTGACTTACTTCACTCAATATGAGAATCTCTAGGTCCATTCATGTTGCCGCAAATGGCATTATTTTGTTCTTTTTATGGCTGAGTAATATTCCATTGTATATATGTACCACATCTTCTTTATCCATTCCTCTGTTGATGGACATTTAGGTTGCTTCCATGTCCTGGCTACGGTGAATAAGGCAATGAACATTGGGGTGCATGTATCTTTTCGAATTATGGTTTTCTCCAGGTGTATGCCCAGGAGTAGCATATATTGCTGGATCATACAATAGCTCTATTTTCAGTTTTTTAAGGAACCTCCATACTGTTCTCCATAGTGACTGTACCAGTTTTCATTCCCACCAACAGTGTAGGAGGGTTCCCTTCTCTCCACACCCTCTCCAGCATTTATTGTTTGTAGATTTTTTGATGATGGCCATTCTGACGGGTGAGAAGTGATACTTCATTGTAGTTGTGATTTGCATTTCTCTAATAATTAGTGATGTTGAGCATCTTTTCAGGTGCTTTTTAACCATCTGTATGTCTTCTTTGGAGAAATGTCTATTTAGATCTTCTGCCCATTTTTTGATTGGGTTTTGTTTTTTTGATATTGAGCTGCATAAGTTGTTTGTATATTTTGGAGATTAATCCCTTGTCAGTTGCTTTATTTGCAAATATTTTCTCCAATTCTGAGGGTTTTCTTTTCGTTTTGTTTATGGTTTCTTTTGCTGTGCAAAAGCTTTGAAGTTTAATTAGGTCCCATTTGTTTATTTTTGTTTTTATTTTCATTACTGTAGGAGATGGATCGAAAAAGATCTTGCTGCGATTTATATCAGAGTGTTCTCCCTATGTTTTCCTCTAAAAGGTTTATAGTATCCGGCCTTACATTTAGGTCTTTAATCCATTTTGGGTTCATTTTTGTATATGGTGTTAGGATGTGTTCTAATTTCATTCTGTTACATGTAGCTGTCCAGTTTTCCCAGCACCACTTACTGAAGAGACTGTCTTTTCTCCATTGTATATTCTTGCCTCCTTTGCATAGATTAGGTGACCATAAGTGCGTGGGTTTATCTCTGGACTTTCTATCCTGTTCCATTGATCTATATTTCTATTTTTGTGCCAGTACCATACTGTTTTGATGGACTGCCTCTTATAAATAGGATGCTGTTGGATTCTTTAAAAATTCAGTAGAACCATCTTCATCTTTTTACTAGGGAATTAGTTGAGTGCTGTACATCAGAGGTCTAAGGGGGTTTATACAACTTTTCTGTTCACATACTCCTTAAAAATTTGGGCAAACAGGCCTCTCACAGAGGTTTAATTTGACATCTAACATGTTTATCATAAGTTTAAGTAATTGCAAAAGATTTTTTGGCATACTGTAAATACTGACATTAACTATAAAATGATTACATAATTCATTTAAATATATTTTATGAAATATAAATATATAGCAATTTAATAGTTATCATCTATTTTAAAAACACAAGACAAGCTTTTCTTTAAACATCTGACATTTTACAGTGTCTTTTTTTCCCTTGAACTTGTATTTTCATTTCACCTCCCCCAGAGAATTCTATTGTAGTGTGTTACATTTTTGTGCTTCCAGATCTTTTGATTACAATGTCAGACTTCTTTGCAACAAGAATACATATACAAATTTAAATTTGAAAAAAATTTCTTGTAATCATAAAACTTCAAGGATTAAACTGTTTTCTTCTTCATAGATATCATTACAACATAAGTAGAACACAAATAATCAAAATATGAATATATTAAAAAAAAAACATTAAAGGGAGTTCCCTGGTGGCCTAGTTGTTAGGATTCCAGAATTTCACTGCTATGATCTGGGTTCAATCCCTGGTTAGAGAACTGAGATCCCACAAGCAATGTGGCACAGTCATAAATAAATAAATAATATATTAATTTGGGGTAAATAATTATTAAGTACAAACAGAAAAAATTTATTAGATATACATCTCTTAAAGACTTGGGTGGAGTTTTTATTTTTCACATGTAGCTGTAGATACTATTACTTATTGGTAGTCTGAGACAGGGATGAGCATTATTTTCATTCTGATTTATTATTTGTTTAGCTACAAGTACTGATAAGTATTATTCCTATAAATACATAAATGGGGTAGAATGCGTATCACTATAGCTTGCCACTCAGTTCTTTGAACTTCTTTGGAATCATTTGCTTTAAAAATTACATATTGATTAATCATCAAAAAATATTTTAAATGATCCACATGCTGAGACATGAATTAGGTCCTGTTTTAGGGGTTTTTTTGTTGTTTTTTTTTGTTGTTTGTTTGTTTGCGGTATGCGGGCCTCTCACTGTTGTGACCTCTCCCGTTGCGGAGCACAGGCTGCAGACGCGCAGGCTCAGCGGCCATGGCTCACGGGCCCAGCCGCTCAGCAGCATGTGGGATCTTCCCGGACCGGGGCACGAACCCGTGTCCCCTGGATCGGCAGGTGGACTCTCAACCACTGCGCCACCAGGGAAGCCCAATGCAGACCATTTTTAAAGGCTTTATTGAATTAGTTACAATATTCCTTCTGTTTTATCTTTTGATTTTTTGGCCGTGAGGCATGAGGGATCTTAGCTCCCTGACCAGGGCTCAAGCCTGCACCCCTGCATTGGAAAGTGAAGTCTTAACCACTGGACCACCAGGGAAGTCCCCTGTTTTAGTTTTGTTAAAAGCAACTCCTTAGAAACCAGCTACTTACAAAAGGGTTTGTTACTCTTACCGAGTCCAGGCTTGTACTGCTCACCGCACAACAGGCCATTAAATCAAGAGATGAGTTGTTGGGGCAATAAATGGTGACTTTATTCGGAAATCCAGCAGACCGAGAAGATGGTGGACTCACATCCCAAAGAACCACCTTACTCGAGTCAGAATTCAGGCTTCTTTTATACTAAAAAGGGAGGGGGTGTAGTTGGTTGTTGCAGATTTCTTGGGGTCAGAATCCTTTGTTCTTGCAGCTCTCCACGTAGGTCAGGTCATGATACCCCTGTAAACCTCCAACAAGACAAATGTTATTCTCTGTTCTGCAACTTTTTATCTCTGTATGAATGGGAAAATGTTATATCTTTAAAGGTCAGAGCCTTGAGAATGGGCTATCCTGTATATTTCAGGCTATAGGCAACATTCTTAACTTGTAGCAAAAGCAATAGAATACAAAGGTTAAAGTAAAAGAAACAGATCCAACATGGTGTCAGATTTGTTCTTCCCTATTACATTACTAGTCAATCACATTCTAGTCACATTCTAATCATTACAGTCAATCACATTCTCAGTTTCAAAGAGTTATACAGAGTGTGGGTGTGGAGGGGTTATCAAGACTATTACCAAGAGTATCTAATACTATTAACCAGTATCCAATTAATTATATAATAATCAAAATAATCAAAGTTAATTATGCTGGTTACTCTTGTAGTTAGAGGCATATCTTTTAGCCTATTCTACAAAAATTTTAGGAAACTAGAAATATTCATTTCAATAGACCTTTTCAATGGTAAAGTTGAATAGGGCATTCAGTCAGTAATTAAAATTGTGGCAAAATTTAATGCAAATCTTTGCCCTGTGAGTCTGAATAATGTTGAAGAAACTCTAAAACACTATCTTACCACTGATACATGCTGCCTTCTCTCAAAGATGTCATAATGACCTGCTAGAAGCGGACAGTCTCACTTTCTCGTCCTTAAAATCATGTGACAGTCCACGGAGTGAGACACCAGCATAAGACAGGGCTCCCCAAGATCAATGCAGTTAATAAAGCAAAGTGTGCAATTCCTGGTGCCAGGCCTGCATGCAGTAAGCTCTTTCTGTCTCGAGGTGGAAAACAGGCAGAGAGGGTGTTCGGAGGCCGATGGGCCTTTCCAGCATGCCTTGTCCCAAGCCCAGATATTTCTAACACAGGGAAGCAGACAAGGCGTGGAGTCCTGTGTGTGTGTGCATGTGTGCATGTGTGTGTGTGTGTTTGCTGCTTGGGTGACAGGAGACATAACCATCCAAGAGTCTTTGTTTTGTCCTCGTGGGAACAATACATGCTGTGGCCATAGTAGGAGATGAAAGGGACAAGGTGGCTAAAGGGAGAGTTGTGCCCCGTGTGCTAGCCCGCTCTGCAGCTCACCTGGATTCAGAGCATCGCAGCTGGGCCAGAACACCTGTGTCCAGTGTTCCCCGCCCAGGGCAGGATGTGCAAGACCCAGAGTGGTGCCCAATTAAAAGCGTGTCCACCGGCTCTGATATTTCCTATTGCCCCTTTGGGGCCTCAGGAGGTCCTTGCACTCTGGGGCACTGATGTTGGTGAAATGTGGCCACTCTCGGTCAAGTGCAAGGGGACAAATCACAAAAAAATAAAAACGGGGAAAAGAAACTGCAGGTGTGTGCCAGGTGGACACGTTCGGGAAAGGCTCCCCAGATGGTGAGGCTCTGCGGGTGATGCTGTGCGGAGCCCTCCAGGCAGAGCCCGCCACCCAGGTGGACCCAGAGCAACCTCACCGAGGTGACCCCTAGCCATCTCCACTTCCCCTCCCGTTCCCTCTTCCTGCCTCTTGGGACTGGCCTTTCCTCCCAGCTTCATCTGTACCGACACCTACGTTTTTATCGTGTGTCGGTGGCATTTTAAGTATTTCTGAAGGGGACAGTTTTCCGGTTGCCTACACAGCTAGACGCAGAAGTGCTTGGGTAGTTTTACAAAAGGTTTTGAATCTCTACCCAGTTAGGAAGGCCAGAAGAAGCCAGGAGTGTACCAGACCTAATCCTGAAGTCGCAAACTTGACCAAGCGTCACCCTGACAGCCCCCACCTGTGGACTGTGGTCCTTCCACTGGGTTGGGCTGGAGACCACTGGCTCATGTGAGTACCCTCCACAGTGAGGAAGCTGAGGGACGGCAGGGAGGTCCCGGGCCGTGGTGAGCACAAGTTCCCCTGCCCTCCGGATGCGTCTTCCTGTGCTCTTCCCCTCTTTTATTCCTGCCTCTTTCTCTTTCTCAAGCTTCCCTTTTTCCATTCTCATCTTCTCCGCTGCATCTCAGACCTACCTGGATGCTTATAGCATCTCCAGCAGTTGGGGTCACAAGAGATCTGCCCCAGGTGTGATGGGGTGGCAGCTGAAAGCCGGGGCTCGGTCTTCAAGGGTCATCTACCCACCCTTGGTCACACCTTTTGGTTTCACTTCTACGACTCATTTGGTGCCAAGTTCATGGTCAGGAATGCGGCCTCACAGCACATTTCTTATGTGGAACAGTGTGATCTGACTGTACTGCAGGTTCCAGCCGTGCCTGGAAAAAAACAAAACCCAGGGACAACCTGGAACTCTTCCTCCGAGCTCCACCCGCCGCTCTGAGAACTTCCACGAACCAAGTTCTAACCAACAAGCCCTGACGAAGCAGAGAAGCATTTGAGGCCAGGAAACTTGATCAAAATACATCTCATTTGAAAACAGAGTGAGGAGTATTCCCAGCTCTGTTTCCAGCTAATGTAAACACTGAAAACAAATTACTCACATGGGGAGAGAGAACAAGGAGATTTCTGTTTTGAAGTGTGGGAGCCAACATTTCTAGACAGATGATGTTTGGGGGAGGCAGAATGGAAAGAGGATTGGCCTGGGGAACGGAGGGTCTAGGTGAGCCCCAGGCTCTGCCACTAGCCGGCTGGGCCGCCCGGAGCAAGGAGCAAGCGGTCGCTGCCTCTGTCTTCCCACCTGCCACAGGAGGGGGGCGGGGATGGCCTCTGGTGTCCTTTCCAGCCCTGATGAGGCAGGATCTGTGCCACAGAGAGTTCTTTTGGCCTCAGCATCCCTTTCCCTCCCATCAGTCCTGCCTCTGGTGTTTGCATTGCCTGGTGTGCCCTTGGGAATGAGCACAGTATTTGGGTACATTTTCTCTTTCCACTCATTCTGTAGACAAGCCAAAAAAAAAAAAAAAAAGAAAAACTATCACCACCCCCCATTTCTGCAAGGCTTTTTAAACCATCAGAAAGTTGCACACAAGCATCACTTCTGCCTGCTCGCTGCAACATTTTAGCAAATGAAAAGCTCATTTCAAATGTTCTGCACTGAGGATATTTTAGGACCAATGTTAAATGGCCGCACAGCAGCAGAAACCTGATAGAGACACTCGCACACGTGCAGAGGCATTTCCAAGAGATCTCAGTTTTCTCACCCAAACTAAACTGCAATGTCATGCTTGTCTTCAGGGTCCAAATCTTCCGTCTCCCCCTTGAATTCACTGTGCGTTCCTGCTACATGCTTGCGATGCTCTGATCTCGCTTTTATTTTCAACTTAGTCACTAAAATGAGTGTCTCCATCAGGCTGTGGCTGGCATGAAATCAGTTAATTGGGCCCTTTCTGCAGATGGCCATGTCCCCTGCCCCCACCTCACTCAAAGAAATTCCGTTCCATGTGTAACAAAGTGATCGATAAATATTTACAGAAACAGGAGCCTTGTTTTAGAAGAAAACATCCTAGTCAGAAACATGAGTCTCAGAGCTTGAGTCCAGTCAGGCATGGTGTGATGAACTTGAATAGCCAACGGACCTGAGTTCAAATCCCGCACTCACCACTTCACCAGCCTGCAAGACAACCACGGGAAAGACACTGCCAGAGAACACAGTGTGCCATTTCCCCTGAAAAGATGCTTCACGTTGCAGGGACTTTTCCAAACCAGGTGGTGGCCCGGATGGGTCAGTTTTGAGAAATCACCGCTTTATTTACTTGTCTTTCTATGAGGAATGATATGGCAAAACTGGAGGAGTGTGATTTCCACCAAGTCCAGAAAATCAGGGGAGCCCCTCTGGTTCACTGCGGTCATCCCGATGGACCCTCTCCCAGTGGAGAGTCCCTTTACTTTATTTTTTATAGCTAATATTTTATAATTACTTTAAATTGAGTATAATCCATAAAAATTTGGGTCACTGTGTTATACTACCTGAGCTAATATTGTAAATCAACTATACCTCAGTAAAAAATTAGGTTAGGGGCTTCCCTGGTGGCACAGTGGTTGAGAGTCCGCCTGCCGATGCAGGGGACACGGGTTCGTGCCCCGGTCCGGGAGGATCCCACATGCCGCGGAGCAGCTGGGCCCATGAGCCATGGCCGCTGAGCCTGCGCATCCGGAGCCTGTGCTGCGCAACGGGAAAGGCCACAACAGTGAGAGGCCCGCGTACCGCAAAAAAAAAAAAAAATTAGGTTAATAAAAATTATAAAGGCTCGGGGTCAGCGTTATGAGCCAGCAACCTGTACACAGGGCCCTGACTTAGTTTAATGCTCCACTGTCACAGTCTTAATATTCTAAACAGTTGTGAGTAAGAGGCCTACATTTCCACTTTGCATCAGACCCCATAACTTACGTAGCCAGTGACAGTGTCCCTTTAAAGGAAGAAGAGAGGAAGGCGGGGAAGAGGGTCCAATGCTCCCCATAGAGCTCGGTCCTGCTGCAGATGGAGAAGTGGGGCTCTTCCTGGGGATGGTGGGGCAGATCCCCGCCCATCTCAGGACCAGCTCCTCCCCCTTGGGCTCCCACTGGCTGTGCTTCATGGGGCCAGAGCAAGCGCAGAGGTGCCCCCCAGGACACACACCTCTTCTCTCTAGTCTCCGTCTCCCAACTGGTCCAGCGGGGGTCCTTGGGACCTATGTGGGTTCACCCTAGCAGGTATGTCCAAGGTCTCCTGCAGCCCCTCAGGCCTAGGGGTGCCCACACAGCCAACTCCGCGACTCTGGCCAACGTGGGCCTTGGAATAAGATTGGAGCCGCTTGCGGGAGGGCATTCCCGGGTCCCAGACACCTGGGGCTTGGTGGCAGTGGAGGAGGGGACTCCTCGTCCCGGGGAGCGAGGCCGGTGCAGGCCCCAGGGCAGGGGCACCCCGAACTCCCCCTCCACCCTAGGGCAAGCCCCTCCCCCTCGCCCGGACCTTCCAGTGGAGCAGCACAGGGACGCACCTGGAACCTCTCTCCAGGTCAGAAGGAGGCACAAGCGCCACGACACCCCCCAGGGATGAAGGAGGAGCAAGCATCCCCCATTCTTTCCAGTGGTTTCCAGGACCTTCCAGAGAAGAGAGCCCCGGGGGCCAAGTCATGCACGACCACCACCTCTGTCCTCACCCAACCAGCACAGCATCCTGGCCAGAAGCCAGACCAAGGGTCTGTTCTCCAGGGCGCCGTCCAAGCGGGCAGGCTGGGTGAGAACAGAAATGAAAACTGCATTTGGATCGGATGCCAGCTCCCAGCTCCAGGAGCTCCACCTGGCTCACTCCCTGCAGCTCTGCGCAGCCTGGGGCGTGAGAGGCGCTGGCCGCCCACCTCGAGGTGGGGGCACCGGGGGCCAGAAGCCAGTCCAGGACAAGGGCCACCAAGCCATCGTCTACACCGCAAACCCAGCCGCAAGCCATCGTCTACCCTGCAAACCAAGCCACAAGCCGTCGTCTACACCACAAACCAAGCCGCAAGCCATCGTCTACACCACAAACCAAGCGACAAGCCATCGTCTACACCGCAAACCAAGCCGCAAGCCATCATCTACACTGCAAACCAAGCCACAAGCCGTCATCTACACCACAAACCAAGCCTCAAGCCATTGTCTACACCGCAAACCAAGCCACAAGCCGTCATCTACACCACAAACCCCGCCATCGTCTACACCACAAACCCAGCCGAGTCTGCAGCTGCGCCATCGGAGGGACCAGCAGAGACAGGTGAGCTGCTGGGGATGTTGAGGCAGGCCCCTTAGCAGTCAAGAGGGGTCTGAAGCCCATGGGTTCAAACCCAGCATGTATCTTCCAGGGAGGAGTTATCCAGCCTAGACCCTGGACACACCACGGAAGGAGCCCCAAGCAATGGGATGAAGGTGCCGGTCTCCAGGAGCAAACACAGTGCCCGTAATGCTAGGCAAGGAGGAGGTGGTGGTGGGCAGCAGACGCCAGTCTGGGGAGCAGGGGTGCATCACTTTGGGGGGGCACAGCACATCACGTTGCACCCAGGAAACATGGCCTCTCAAGCCCAGTCCCCACAGGTGCTCTGCTCCGTTCAAACCCATTGAAAATGTGCTTACACTGAGCCATAAATGATCCATGGATCCAGGAGCTACGTCTTTCAGGCTGTGTGCATTTAAAAGCCTGGAGCCTAGCTGAAATCTTGAGAGTGAATTGGTAAGAGAAGGTCTGAGAGGTGAGGTGGGTCTGTTATTCCATCTGCAGAGAAGGCTGGATCCCAAGGGAGAGTATAAGGGGAGAGGGTGCTGAATACTTCACTCATCCCAAGGGTATTTGCCTCTCCCTATGTCCCTTGCTTTTGAATTTTCCCACCTGGAAAAAGGCTGGACCTAGGGTAGGCACTAACAATATTTCAAATGAAAAATAAAATAGAATATATAGTGACAACAACAAAAACAGCATTGCTGCTGTGAATGCAATATGCAAGCATGCTGTGCCCGCCCGGGTCCCCATCGGCTGGGCCAGGATGGTCAGTGACCACCATCGGCGCGCTCCCTAAGCCCACGGGGGTCCCGTGTGTTATGGGAACGTGGAGAGAAACCACGGGACAAAGGTGGTGGTGTGACACTGTGTCCATGCAATGCCCCCGCGGCTGGGCTGCATGCGTCCCAGTAGTGGCATCAACCAACTCCAGACACAGGAGAGGAGAAGGTGGTGACAGCACCAGAAGCGGGGCCAGGGGAGGATGTTCCTCTAAAACCCGTCCCCAGCACAGCACCTGCTGGCCTGGCCTCCTTTTTGCCTCTGCTCCCTTCTCTTCCATCTCGAGGCTGGGCTCCAGGTCATGGTCTCTAAGGAAGAAATACTAGCCCACCGGTGTGAGTCATCACCGCCAGGACCTCCCGGGTCATCAGGAAGAATCAAGGGAAGGCGCTGCACTAATCATGGAGCTTTCAGAGGCCAAGAATCAACTGAACAATCATGGAAGGTCACATCATATTTGAACAAGACCTTTCTTTAACTTTGCAAAGAATTTTCCCATCATTGTTCTCGTCCATCCTCCCCCACCTATGTCCCACCTTCCCCCTCATACACTTTCACACACTCACTCACACACACAATCACAGCCTGCACAGAGGTCCACATAAAATCTAGAATCGCTTCTTCCTTGGAATAAAGAGTCTGTTGAAATTCTTGTAAAAAACAGCCCGTGAGTTCATTCGGCTTCTTTACAAAAAACAGCAGCTTTGATTTGCATGTCACATTCAGAGATGTCATCTCTGAAAGCGTAATTATTTCAGAAAGCAATGTGGCTACCACTGGGGGTGGGGTTGGTCTGGAGGCTCAGGGTTTCACATCGTAGCACTGGGTATCAGTTACCCTCTTCAGTGCCAGTAACACACATGTGTGCATACACACACACACAAGCTGGAGCACAAAGACCAGTGTCACAAGCCCAGGCAGGACTAACTAAGATACAGTTTGACCCAAGAGTTCAAACGATGTCATGGGACCTTCCCTTCCTCCTTTTCTCAGCTGTACTTCCTCTGTGTTGCCTCTGTCTCAGCCAGCCTCTCTCACACCTCTCAGGTTCAAATTCAAAGGGGAAGGGCTAAGGTCCTTTCCTGTAGCCCTGTAAGTTCTGAGAATCACTGTGATTGACTTGGGTCCCACGTGGCCTCAGGAAGGTCCACGCGTGTTGGCACTGACCTGGACACGGGGTCCTCACCGGAGCCCAGGAAAACATCTGTGTCCCCAAACACAGCCAGGCGCTGTGCAGAGAGGATGAGGAAGCAGTTGCTGGGGAGGAGAACCCCAAATACCCACCACATCGAGGCTCCTCCAGGAATTCGCCTCTGCTTCCTGCAGGTCACTTAATTGTAAATTTGCTCATCGGTCAAACAGGAATGCAGCAGCGACTGCCCCCGCTGCTTCACAGAGCGCTTGAGAAGATCAAAGGAGGCCAGTGGGAGTGGGAGGGAGGGGGGGACAGGCCCTGCCCGAGGGCACAGTCAGGGCTCTGACCCCCCGCTGGCCGGTGCCCTTTCTCCTGCACTTGCTGTCTACAGGGACTGTGGGAAGGGGATCTGGGATTGCCACTGAACGAAAGCGAGCTGGGAGGAGTTATCAGGAGACACGGAAACGTTATTTCCCACTGGTCAATACAGGGGAGTGTTACACCAGGAAGACAGGAGACCAGCCAGAGAGCTGACAGCGGCTTCTGTCTGCCCAGCTCTGAGGGCCATGCTGCATGCTCCACGACCCCAGTGCCTCGGACACAGCAGCCCTGAGGGATATCGGCTCGCTGGCCCCAGGAATGAATGAATGAAAACATTGAGGAGATGGGCGGCAAGCTGACAAAGTGTGCAGGATGCTTTTACGTCCGTGGTCCCCAGTGCTCATAAAGCTCTCACGAGGCAGAATGTCAGCTTCTAAGAGATGGTGAAAGTTGCCCAGAGACCACCAGCTTCCTCATGGGCATCTCTTGCACACGGCTCCAGACCCTTTTGGGATCTCCATGCCTGAGCCTCCTTGTCGTCACGGGGTCAGTGCTGGAGCGGGGTGGCTTCACACTTTGAGGACTGTCCTTTAGAGTACGGAGTCGTCTTACCTAATTTTTCTGGAAGTTGTTATAACTGAGACTGTGTCTCCAACTTTCTGTGGAAAGCATTTCAAGCCCCTAACACAGGTCATAAATTCTCACCTAGGGTAGCCTGTTAAAGATTAAAAATATTACGTAGGAGAGTAAGAGAGGCAAGATAATTAGAGGAATACATTTGTTCAGACACCAAATTAGAATTACATCAGAACTAGAGACAGGATAGGGAAAAACTATGAAAGAGGAGAGTGTATAAAATACTGACTGAAGTCTCATAATCCCAAAATGTATTAGTTTCCTGCCATAACAGAGTACCGCAGACTGAGAGGCTTAATCAACAGAAATCTAGTCTCACAGTCTGGACCCAAAAGTCCAAGATCAAGGTGTCGAAAGAGTTGGTTCCTTCTGGGGGCTGAGGGAAGGATCTGTTCCAGGTCTCTCTCCTAATTTCTGGTGGTTTGCTGGCAATCTTTGGCATCCTTGTATTACACATGTATTACCCTGATCTCTGCCTTCATTTTCACGTGGTGCTCTCTGTGTGTGTGTGTGTGTGTGTGAGTATGTGTGTCCAGATTTCCCCTTTTTATAAGGACACCAGTCCTATTGGATTAGGGCTACCCCAATGACCACATTTTAACTTGACTAATTATATCTGCAATGACCCTATTTCCAAATAAGGTCACATTTGAAGACACGGGGGTTAGGACCTCAACGTACGAATTTTAGGGGGACACAATTCAACCCATAACACCATTCATCCTAGAATCAAAGACCACTTGATAATGGTAGTTTCCCTAAAGCATTTAAACGCATTTGCTTTATTTTTTTCAACACATTTAGAAGCTTGCCTCTACCGTCAATCACTCACCCTACTTCCCCCTAGAGTATTTTTGTCCCTCCCTTCCTTTGTTATAACGTCCCGTGAAGAGAATGTACATTCACAGATCCCAGCCAGCACCCTCTGAGCCTCATGCCCTGTGCCCTCTGGCATGCTTGGTGACAACTTCCCACCTCTAGCTCAACCACAGCCTCCACCCTGGGCTCACAGCCTTAACGCCAACCTTACCAATCCATTGATTTTACTCCAAATCCATCATCACTTCTTCCTTTCTCCAGCCTAAGTTCTTCACTTTTTCTTTATGCAGTCTAAGTTCTGTCTTCCACCACTTTAATAAAATTCTTGGCAGTACATTAAATTTTTCCTTTCACCCTTTTGTTCTGTTGCTAGAATAGTTGCACCAGCTGGAAAAATGTCAGCCCTGCGGGAAGCCAACAATCCACCATCTCTAAGCTGCCCTTGAGCAGCTGATCTCTGCTGGATAATCCCATACACGTGACGGGCAAATGAGCATTGTTATAAATTCATGGCACCCAACCTCACATGGCCCTTCACCACCACCCAGTAATACCACTATATTTCTCTGGTCAACTTGCTCTTCCAGGCTCCATGAGAAGCATTTGAAACTTTCTCCACTCATCCCCCCTCAGCAAATAATCATACCCCTTAACTTCCTAAAGGAAATTGAAAACATCAGATGAGCACCCTTCAATTCCTCTGCAGAACAAGCCTATGAACCTCCCTCCACCTCAGTTCATCCTTTCCTTTCCTCCATTGCAAGAGAGAAGGTGGCCCTCCTCCTGCAGAAGTAGGTTCCTATTCCTATGCTTTGGATCTCATCGCCTCTCACCTTCTCTAAAAACTCAGGTGACCAAACATTCCAGTTAACCTAAGACTGTTCTGGGTTTTGCACTGAAAGTCCTGGGTCCCAGGACACCCCTCTGTCCTGGGCAAACAAGGACAGCCACTCACCCTAAAACACTCTAGGTAAGATCCTCTTTCTCCTGAATATTCAGCCTCTCCCTTGCCAGTGAATACTTTGCATTGGTCTGTAATTGTACTCAAGTCTCTCTTATTAAAAACCTAACAAAGGGGGCTTTCCTGGTGGCGCAGTGGTTGAGAATCCGCCTGCCAATGCAGGGGACACGGGTTCGAGCCCTGGTCCGGGAAGATCCCACATGCCGTGGAGCAACTGGGCCCGTGAGCCACAACTACTGAGCCTGCACATCTGGAGCCTGTGCTCCACAACAAGAGAGGCCGCGACAGTGAGAGGCCCACGCACCATGATGAAGAGTGGCCCCTGCTCACCACAACTAGAGAAAGCCCTCGCACAGAAACGAAGACCCAACACAGCCAAAAATAAATTAATTAATTAATTTTAAAAAAAAACAACTAACAAAGATAAAGAAATTCTCCCCTGTTTCCACAGCTCCCCATTGCTCTCTTTCTCTCTCCCCACACAAGCAAATTAAGAATTGTCTATACTTCCCTCCTCCCTCTTCTCTTTGCCCATCCACACCTCCCACTGGGGTCTGACCCTACTGGTCCAGCTGCACATCTCTCACTCAGCTCCTCAATGACGTCTAGTCTCCAGATCCAATGAGCCAGTTCCAATCTTCATTTTATTTGTCCTTCCAGCCATTTCTGATGTTGACCACACTTTCTCTCTGGCTCTGCTCTCTTCCCTGGGCTCCTATGACATCTAACCTCCATGGTTTTTCTTCCCCTCTGTCCATCCCTCAGGCTCTTGTTCAAGCTCATACTCCTGTAACCAGCCACGAATGTCAGAGTTTCTCAAGGTTCAATCTAAGCCCTCTTCTCCCTCATTCTATCCTGTCTCCAATTCTCATTCCCACCCACAACTTCAGTTACCCCACACCAGTGACTCTTAAGCTTACCCCTAACCCAGACCTGTCCTTAGAGTTCCTGAATGCTTCATCCAACGGCCACCGTGAAAGCTCCTCTTGGAGCTTGGGTTTCAAAGGCACCATAACGCAACACAACCAAACTAAATTCACAAATACCCCCTAAGCCCGGTCCTCTCCCAGGAGTCCACATGTTGGCATACAGCACCTCCATCCTTCCAGATGCTCATTCCAGAAACCCAGGAGACATCGGGCCCCTGCATCTTCCCCATGCCCCTCTCCAATCCAGCTTCAAGCTCAGCCCATTTCAACTCCTACCTCTTGAATCCATCCACTCTCTCCCTCTCTGCAGCTGCTCCAATCACCCAGACCATCAGGAAGGCCTCTAGCTGCCCTCCTGTGACCACGTGTACTGTCCTCCAGCCCACTGTCCACACTGCAGCCCTTTTCAATGAAAATGCAGATCAGGTCCTTTCTGATTCCTCCTCAAAATGCCCCCAGTGACCTCTTATTGCTTTCAGAGGAAAGGCTGAGTTATTGATATGACCACAGCCTGTGCGTGGGCCCCTGCCCACCGCTCTAGCCCCGTTTCCCATTATGGCCAGCCCACACTCTCCCACCACAGGGTGCTGGCTCACCAGTCCAATAACTCCCTTCTCTCCACATTCCCCTTCATGTGGGTAATGTTAATTCTGACACCAAGACAGCCTTCTCTACTCACCAGTTTATACCACGTCCCCACCCTTATCTTCAGCCATAGCCTTCTATACCTTTTTCTTACATAAAACTCATCACAGCTTTTATACACTGATAAATGTTCATCACCCCGCCCAAACCACAAGTTTCAAGAGGACAGGATTTGTGTCTGGTGTTATTCATTAGTGTATCCCATAACCAACACAGTGCCTGACTCGTATAATAGACGTCCACACTTGCTGAATTACTGAATGATTTTTATTTGTGTACGTGACACCTGATCCAGGCTGGCTGCGGGAGTGAGCACCCACTTCAAAAGAACAAAAGCTTTGTGTAGTGCCAGTAGAATGAATCAAGTAACCCACTCTAGGGATATTATTTAGATATTATCTTCAAGTATTTAGTGAGCTTATGCAAAAGATACAAAATTCTCTTCAGGTTATCTGATTAAGGGATGAGGTTGGAGGTGCAAAAATACATTCACTAAACTCCATGGACTGGGCTTCCCTGGTGGCGCAGTGGTTAAGAATCCACCTGCCAATGCAGGGGACACTGGTTCGAGCCCTGGTCTGGGAAGATCCCATGTGCCACGGAGAAACTAAGCCCGTGCGCCACAACTACTGAGCCCGCATGCCACAACTACTGAACCTGTGCACCACAACTACTGAAGCCCGTGTGTCTAGAGCCCGTGCTCTGCAACAAAAGAAGCCACTGCAATGAGAAGCCTGTGCACCGCAGCAAAGAGTAGCCCCCGCTCACCGGAACTACAGAAAAGCCCATGCACAACAGCAAAGACCCAACGCAGCCAAAAATAAATAAATAAATAAAAATGAAAAGTAAACTCCATGGACTTACCGCCTAGTTGAGGAACTAAGACTCACACTTAACTTTTTTATGATAGTGATAAATAAAACCCTTAAAAATGGTCAAGGGAAAAACAATAGACAGAACATGAAAAGACCCTAGTGAGTGGTACAGACAATAAATGAATCAGAATTCCTGAGAATAAAGCTGGCTGGGATGCTCAGAGAGGCCTCCTCATGGCGTTAGATGGGACTCTGACAGGCAGAGGAGGAGAAAGAATATTCCAGAAGGGAGGAATGGCACAAAGGTGTGGAGGCTGCTGCCCTCCAGCTGTTCTCTTTATGGAGAGCTTACAGTGGATCAGGTAAAATTCCCTGCATGCCTTGCATAGTACACCTCACAGCAACCTGGAAAGTATTATTATTCTTCTTTTACAGATAAGGAAACTGAGGCTCAGAAAGACAAAGCAACTTGCCCCAAGTCACACAGCGAGTGACAGGAAGACAAGGGTAGCCTACTCCCAACAACGACTGTGGGCTGCCTCCTTCCTGCCCAGACCCACCTTGTCAGGGCTGATTGCTCACAGAGGACAAGAGGGAACTGGCCCCAGACATTCTGAATCAGCCTCAAGTGGGCCAGGCAGGATCAAAGCCACATCTTAGTGCACTACTTTTCTAGAATGCAGACACGCCAGACAGATTGTTTTAAGAGCTGGAATGAGAGTTCCTTGTTATTTCCACAAATGAGGACATGCTTTTGTTTATCAAGTCCAAAAAGAGATAAATAGACATTTGTCTCTCTCATACTCTGCCATGAATCTTTGTGCTTTATGTAGAGGTTTGAGGATATTCAATCCTTATAAGAGTCCAGGGCTGAACTAGTCTCCAGGGACCTAGAAAGAGAAACAGACAGACAGACAGAGAGTGACAGACAGAGAGAGAGGAAAGCAAGCAAGCTACTGGGTGTTCTCCCTGACCCAGGGAGGGTCTTTCTTCCATTTCTTCTATTAGAGTAACACTGTCACTTTTGTGAAATGCAAACTTCTTATCAGATCACTGAATCAGTGAGGTACAGGGAGCTCCCAAGTCAGACTGTTAATAAAAATCTTAAAATTATATTTGAAGGACTTCCAGCTAAAAGGCAGATTCCAACTCATAATGGAGGAATGCATGTATAGTTCAGAGTCAAACATTTAACTTAAAAAAAAAAAAGTGAAGATTTTGCCCCAAACGTGTCACCGAGGAAAGACCCTATAAAATGGTCAGGTGAAAAGTGATGCAACCACAAGTCTACTCCACCTCTTCATTTAAAAGCAGAGCTAGAAATGTACAAGGGAGGGCAGAAAGGGAGCGCTGTGCCCAATGTAAACGTGTCAAACCACGCAGAATCTCCACAGACTAAAACCATCCCTCAAAGAGTTGAGAAAGCCTTTGCAAAAGCGAATGCACCAAATGAGATGGTGCTGGGTGATTTGGTGCCCCCTGCAGGCAGGAAGGCTCCCTGGAGCCTGGAGAGGATGGAGCCCATCTGTGCACCGCTGCTGGGGCCAGGGCTGTGGAGAAGTACCTGTAGAAGGACCCGCAGTTTCATCTCCTATTGACCCCTCTCCCACACTCTCTGCCTGAATCCCTTGGGCCCACGTGCAGACCAGCGCAAACTCACCTCCACTGCAGACCTCGGTGGCCCATTCCTTGATTATCTGTCTCATTTTGTTCTTTCATGATTCCATCCATCCATTGATTTATTGAGCACCTGCTATTTGTAAGGCACTGGGTAAATACTGCATTAGGTAGAAAGCTTACTCTTGAATAGGGAAAGGGAAAGGGAGACAGATATGCAAATAGCTATGGTTCAAACAGGAAATGAGCTGGGATGCAGGGGGGCCAGCTCAGTCTTCTGTGCTTTGGGCCTTTGCCTCGGCTGGTACTAATCACTAGGGATGCTCTCCCTCTTGGCATTGTCTCTGCACCCCTTCTCAGTCTTAATAATTCCACCTGACACCCTTTTATGCAAACATTTTAGCATTCTTTAAAGTTGGTCTTCCACTATACATTTTCTGGTTAATGCAGATCAAGTCATAAGTTATTACTTTCACACGCATTGGTGTACACTCACGATCAGTATTTTCACAGTAAAGGAGTCCTTATGAAGTGCTGTGAGTTGTAAAGTGAAATACACGGCCTCCAATGAACTGAGAGATATTCCCCAAACCCTTCTCCACCAAAAAGGCCACCAAGGGGACGTAAAACAAAACTTCCCTGGTGGCTCAGCGGTTGAGAGTCCGCCTGCCGATGCAGGGGACGCGGGTTCGTGCCCCGGTCCGGGAGGATCCCACATGCCGTGGAGCGGCTGGGCCCGTGAGCCATGGCCGCTGAGCCTGCGCGTCCGGAGCCTGTGCTCCGCAACGGGAGAGGCCACAACAGTGAGAGGCCGGTGTACCGCAAAAAAAAAAAAAAAAAAAAAAAACAAAGCCACCAAGGCTGTCCAAGGGAAGCAGGGCTGCATCGCCCATGAAGGTCTTGGCAGGGGCATGTCCCTGGCGCATATAGAAGATGCTCACTGAATCAAGTTTATGCCATGTGGTCACCTTCTATTCAATGACGTAGAATAAACATACAAGATACAAATGTCACTAAATCAGAACCCAGGCTACTTCATTTGGAAGCAGCGCCTTTTGAAACCTCAGCAACAGACAGCCCACCAAAGGCAATCTGAGGCTCATGGCTGCATCTCTGTAGATGGTGCAGACAGCCCCTGGCAAAAGACTACTGTCATCCCCACAGCTTCCCACCACGGAAACCCTAGTTTCCAATTGATTTCATCATGAGACTGTCATGGACGGCTTTTGCAACCTACAAAAATATTCCTCTCTATAAGTCTCCTTCAATTTCTCATTCTATATTCCTTAATAACTTGTATTGAGAAGTTATACAGTTGTAATGAATTCTGAGTCTGTGGAACAATACTGAACAATTAGAGGAAACTGAAGGAGTGGCCAGAGGAGAAAAGGCATCCCATCCTCCTTCTAGGAATATAAGTGCTAGGATTCCTCGGGTCGAAACTTCTCAGGTCTCTTCCACCATAGCTCATGGACATTTTAATTGCAAAAATTAAATAGAGGTGCTTCCCTGGTGGTGCAGTGGTTAAGAATCCGCCTGCCAATGCAGGGGACACGTGTTCAAGCCCTGGTCCGGGAAGATCCCACGTGCCACGGAGCAGCTAGGCCAGGACGTCACAACTACTGAGCCTGTGCTCTAGAGCCTGCAAGCCACAGCTACTGAGCCCACGTGCCACAACCGCTGAAGCCCACGTGCCTAGAGCACCTGCTCTGCAACAAGAGGAACCACCGCAAGGAGAAGCCCACGTGCCGCAACGAAGATTAGCCCCCGCTCACCGTAACTAGAGAAAGCCCGCACAAAAGTTTGTACCTTTGGAAAGACCCAATGCAGCCAACAATAAATAAATAAAAGAAAGAAATTTATTTTTAAAAAATTTTTAATAAAAATTGACAAGGGATTTGAAAAAAATTAAATAGAAGTCAAAGGGAGAGAAAAGAGAAACACATTGATTTTAACATTACAAGTTCTTTAAAAAAAAAAAAAAAAACTTTAAAACCCCAGCATAATAAATCCAGTAGAATGTGGCTCTAGAAATGATGGACCCCGGGAAATAACAAAAAACAGGGGAGAAGGCTAGTTTCCATCATCTCGTCAGGCTGAGAAAGGTCCTGTGACATCTATGGTCCAGGAAGTAGCACAGTGAAATCAAGACCCTCTCTTCCAGGAGCAGAAAACGTGTACCTACTGACAGTTTGGTTAGAAGAAAATGCTAAAGGGGTGAAGTTAGATTACCCAGAAAGGAAAATAAACAATTCTGGTTTTCATCCCCCCAATCTAAATATTAACCGGATGACATCCATCCCCCTGAGGCCATGGACCAGCTCTCCAGGTTGATGCCCACCATGTGTGCATGAGCAGTTCCCAGAGGAAAGGCCAGGCGGCCTTCCCCATGGCTCCCCTGAGGAACATTCTAAGAGCTCGGCAAGCAGGTGGCAGCAAGGAAGCCACTACTTGCAAGACTATGGCCCCAAACTCTGCACACAGAGCAGCCGGCCTCAACGATGCCAGCCAGCCTCCACCCTCTCAGGCAGAGCCTCTTCCCCTGTGGGCCCCTTCCAGGCCTTGATCCCCAAGTCCTAGCTCTTTTGGGGAGCACTTTTTTTTTTTTTTTTTTTTTTTTTGCGTTACGCGGGCCTCTCACCGTTGTGGCCTCTCCCGTTGCGGAGCACAGGCTCCGGACGCGCAGGCTCAGCGGCCATGGCTCACGAGCCTAACCGCTCCGCGGCATGTGGGACCCTCCCGGACCGGGGCACGAACCCGCGTCCCCTGCATCGGCAGGTGGACCCCCAACCACTGCGCCACCAGGGAAGCCCTGGGGAGCATTTCAATTCTTGAAAGTGAAAGGCAGAGGTCATGCTCAAAGCTGCCTCTTCCGTGAGCTCCTGACATCCCCCCAGGACTGTCTAAAGAGCATCTGTGGCAGCAGCCACCCTGTCCTGGCTACTCCAGTCCAGAACAGATAATGCCCGTAACACCTGACACATGGTGCTGGCTCAGATCACGGCTCCCGATCTGAGGTTCAGGAAACACAATCACTGTTAGAGGTGCTGTTACTTCCTCCCCAGCTACACTGTTGTCAACCAAGCCACAGACCCTGCCCTTCATTTCCTCCAGGGGTTAACTGTTTTAAAATAGAGAAACAACTTTTCTATGTATCAGTAGAAAAATTGAGGTTCCGTAAGGCCAGCAGATCAGGAGATGATTGCCTTTGCAAAGACGACTTGTTACAGATCCCACGGCACGCCACGCCATGGAGGGGGTGTGTGATGGGAAGAAGCATTGGGATTGGCCAGGAGGCAGAGGGAAAGGGGAAACGATGGGAAAAGCTTTTATTGTGGTTTCTGTGGCGAGCGTTGACCTAAAAACACACACAAAAAAACAAAAAACCCACGTATTTTACCAGCAAAATGAGTTTATTCAGGAATAGCAAAAAATTGCAGCTCGGGACGAGCCAACTATGGTGAACCATAGGCAAGTCCAGAGAACAGAGGAGGCGGCTTGAAAGCAGGGAATCGGGGCAGGCCGTGGGGTTTGCCATTAGTTGCAGACGGCGGCGGGCAGCTTGCATTGGAGGGTCAGAGGAAACCTTTCTTCCTGCCCGGGTCTGTACGTTTCAGGGCTTCCCCGCTCCATTTTCAGTGAGGTTTCCTTTAGCCATTTTCACAGGAGGGAGGGGCAAGACTGAATGGGCTGGTTTGGATGATTTTAGCGGACTCCGAGCCTAGGAGCTGCCCCTGGCTGTCTGACACCTGGCCCGGGGGTGATTAGGGCAGGTGAACAGTGGCCCAGGAGTGGGAAAACCTCATAGAGGGATGGGTTCAGAGCGTCGACTCTGGATGGGTCAGTTTGTACTTAAAACTTTCTCTCACGGGCAAGCTGTTTACTATCAATCAATATGTGCAGGGATTGGCTAACCCTGGGAGGGACAGTCCCTCCAGGGTCAGCAAGGCCCCAGGTGTCAAAGCATCAGAACACAGAAAATAAAAGACATGGTTAGTACATTAACTCAGAACCAAGCCACGAAACAGCCACAAAATACCGCTCCCCCAGCCCACCCTGACCCTAAAAACATACACGCCCCTCGGCCAGGTCTCTACACTTCATAAAGCACTCTTAGAAAGACCCCAAAAATCATGGGGTGCAAGGAAATGAGCTAAAAAGAATCACCAGTACATTGAGGATACAATAAGCATAACATAACAGCCTAGGCTTAATAGAAGGTGCCATTGACTAGGAACGCGTTAAGGGCTCGGCACCGTGCTAGATACTCATGTATTATTCCACCCGACATATGATTTGTCTTCCTCCCACTGGGACAGAGGAGGGGATCCCCCCCGCCTCCAGTCTCACCCGCGCACACGATCTGCGCCACGCTGCGCAAGTGCCCCTGTCACAAAGCGTCTGAGCTGATTGCGGATACACCGTGGCCTAGAATCCAGGCATTTGCTGTTCCTGTCTCTGGGGAACTCTGCTCAGCACCTCCGGCACACCGGCTGGAACATCGCAGCATCCCTCCCGGAGGAACAGTGAGATGAGATGGCAGAGATTAGCCCGAAGAGGAACACAGTGTCGTTATACGGACCCTTCTTGCCTTAAAAGGCAGAATCAAGTAAATGATGAGGCTCCCAGAACGTGGTATCATGCCAGGATAATAACAAGCAAGAAGTGAGAATAGAAACCAAAGGGATGGTCCCGTCACTGCCCGGAGCTCAGGCGGGCGAGAACCCAGACACCTGGGTGGCGATTCGGAGCCCAAGGATGAAGCGTGGTGAGGGTTTATCTCGCCACACCAAGTTTCCTTTCGATCCTTAGAAATGTTTGATTCTCATTCAACATCAAAACCCTGTATTTGAAACGTCATACCCTCCTGGGTTACACTTTTCACCATAAATGGTTTGGAATGAGGAATGTAGAGATTAGTTGATACATGTACTTGAAATCAAGGCTTCAACACAGAATTTAGCTTAAGGAGGCTAACAGGATGATGCCTCCTTTCTAACAGTGTGACGCACGTTTACGAGGATGTGCTCATTCAAAAGGCTTGCCTCACACGCTACAAGCCAAACCCAATTTTCCGCATGTCAGGAAAGAACCCAAATTTGAAGAAAGGGAGCAGAATAGAATCATAAGTAGGAGTGACCCCAAGTTCGTTAACTGTTCACCATTAGTTGAACAACAAGGAAATTCCAACAGATCACAAGAATGTCACTAGATTTGTAAGTCAGTCTGTAAAGGTCTTCTTTGTTTTTAAAAATCTGTTGCTTGTGGTTAAAAAATCATTTAGGGTCTGGTTTTATTGGGGTTTTTTGTTTGTTTGTTCATTTTTTCAAAAGAAAAACACTGGCTTTCTTGCAGTTGGTGTTTCCCACACTTGCTGCTTCTTCCCTTGCCCATCACTTTCCCTCCCCCTAGGGGAAGGGCACCTTTGAATCTTCCAGAAAATGATTTTGAGGAAAGGAGGGAGGGTAGGAAGTTTGGCTATTGTTTTGCAGGTATGCCCCTAACTTTAAGAAGAATTTAAAATATGCTCAAGCATTTCCTTCTTTTTCTTCAATTTTATTGACACACAGCACTGTGTAAGTTTAAGGTGTACAGCCTAATGATTTGACTTACATGTATTGTGAAATGACTATCACAATACACTATGACTATCACTAATATCACTATTAGTTAACATCCATCATCTCATACAGATACCAAAAAAAAAAATGAAGATGTTTTTTCTTTGTGATGAGCTCTCAGGATCTATTCACTTAACAAGTTTGAAATATACCATACGGTGGTATTAACTATGGTCATCATGTTGTACATTACATCCCTAGGACTTATTTCTCTTATAAGTGGAAGTTTGTACCTTTGGACCACTTTCCTCCAGTTCCCCTTCCCCACCCCCCCACCTCTGGTAACCACAAATCTGGTCTCTTTTTCTCTGAGTTTGACGGCTTTTTGGTTTTTTTCAAATATAAGTGAGATCATACAGTATTCGTCTTTCTCAAGCCATTTCCTTCTGACGGGCTATTAACAAGGCAGAGTACAAATGGGTCCTCTGAGACACAGAAACTGTATCTCTGCAAATTGATCCAACAGTGGCTCCCAAGGTGTAAAATTAATGAAAACATAAACAATTATGAAAAGGCAATAAAAGTGAACTATGTCTAGGCCAGGCTTAAACTATACTTAATTTTCAGTGAAGGGTCTCCAGTTTTCGTACACTTCTGAGAGATAGGACAGATTCATAGACCTAAAGGAAAATCAGGAGGGGGGGTCCCCCCATTCTGTTCCCTTCCCACACGTAAATCACCCCTAAAAAAAATCGAGGGCTGTGCACATGCCTCTTACAGGCAGAGACAAACCTCCGGCTGGAGAACTGAAAGTTGTTTTGATAGGTGTTACTGGCTTCGTATTCTTGGCCAAAATGATGTTCTTTTTCTCTGGTAACTGTGTCACCTTTGCTGAGACGCTTCTCTTCACTTTCAGCTTTCTACACAACTGCCCAGGTGCAAATCTGTGGCAAGGGGTGGTCTAGAGACCTAGGTCACCCACTGGGATGCCAACGGTATCCACAAGATGCCAAATTGAGCCTTTGTTGAAGTGTCTAGTTCTCAATGGTAGCACCTTAGCCCAGAGCTTGTTTGCACGTAACAAATGGGAACTTCAAGGCACAGGGGTTCTGCTAACCTGAAGCCCCATCCTGCGAGGTCTTCAGGGCCCAGCTAAAGGCATCCTGGTCCAGAGCCTTCCCAGCCGGCCCCAACCCAGAGAGAATCCCTCAGTCTTTAAACCTGGAAACACTCCCTGGGCTGCTCATTCAGGTTTGACCACATGCAGCCTCTAACTACCCATTATCTTTTTCCCAGGTGAAGGTGTTCCCTCTCCAACTGGATTTGTGCTATTGTAAGGTTATCAGTGAAAGAAATGCTGGTTATGCTTTGTCATTTCCTCTCATTTCTTTAGTTCCCCAGGTCTTTATTGGGCACTTACTGTGTCCCACTCTGGGCACGGTTCCAGAAACATAAAACAGGAACAGTCCCTGCTGTCGCAGCATTTATGTTCTATCGGGGAATACAGGCATTTTATCAAGAATTGCAGTGAAAGTCTCAAAGGGAACAGGCGGGTGTGATGGGTGAGAGTGACAGGGAGGTCTAACTCAGTGCAGGGGTCAGGAAAGACCCCCTGGAGAGAGCAATATGACCCCTGAGGAAGGTCTCAAGCCAGCCAGGCGAGAGGAGGATGGACTTCAGGTAGTGGGAGCAGAGACCCGGAGAGAAGGCTCTAAGGTTTTGGAGTTTTATTCGAGGAGCGATAGGGAGTCACTGAAAGGCTCTAAGCCAGACACAGCTAGAATCAGATCTGCTTTGTTCCAAGGTCACCCTGGTGGCAGGAGGAGAAAAGAGAGGAGAGCAGAAAGGCTGAAGGCTGGAGTTGCTGCTGGAGGTGATACAGGTCACGGTGGTGGCCATGAGGCTAGGGAACAGCAGAGATCCCAGCAATATTTCAGAGGCAGAATCAACCAGATGTGTTCAGGGAGTGGATGCTGGGGGGAGGAGAGAATTCTGTCTGGCTGGTGGTAATGGTACCTGGAATCAGAAACCTGGGGTGAGGTGCAGGCTTGGAGGGAAAGTGGCTGCACGTGTCCCATCAGGAGCATTTAATGAGACATTGGAGGGAAGATGCCCAGTGGGCAGGTGAATGTCTGGGTCTGGAGATCAGACATGAGGGTCAGGCTGGAGGTTCGAAAGCCAGCAGCACATGAAATCACATGAGTGAATGAGGTCATCCAGGGAGAGAGTGTAGACAGAGGACCCCGAAGCCCCAGAAGAGGGCCCTGATGGCCAAGAGGACCGGCATGGTCAGCTGCAGAGCCAATCCAGTGAGCTTGCACATAATAGCAGCTCCACAATCATGTAACTGATTTTTGCAGGATATGATCACCCGTCTGTTGCCTGCCCGCAGTTTCACCTGAGTTTGGGGTTTTATAAAAAGCTAGATAGGTGGGATGAGGTCATCATCTAGAGTTTCCCTCAACATTTTTAACTCTCAATTGCCACAAAAACAATGGAGGCAGTAGTTCATGTACGTTTTAGTCTTCTCAAAACCACAGTACATGCTTTTAACACCGATGAATCCATGTACTGGACAGGAGCCCACAGGTCCATAGAAATGGTCCATCTGTACATCTTTACCCATCAAAAAGATCCTAAGTCTTTGGAAAAAAACTGAGCCCCACACCCAAATGTCTATATTGTTCTAATTATCAAACTCAAAACTGGTTTTACTAGAATCTTAAAGCCAGTTGAAATAGGGTGTTTATGTTGAACTCTACAAAGAGTAATAGGATCACATAAGTTTTCCCAAGTTTTATAAACTCATCAGAGGGCATCCTCAGGCTCACAGACTCTGATTTTTCCCTCCAAGACAAAGGCATTTTAGTTATAAATGTCATTTTATGTCTTATTTGAGAAGGAGTTCTAAAGATTTTAAGCCAACTTTTAAAAACATGTTCAAGGGGAGTTTATAATTTTATAGACAACACTCAGATAAGTACGGATAGAACTGACTTTCTCTGCGACTGAAATTAACTCTTCTCTTAAGCACCCTTTTTGTTTCCTCCTAGAAAAAAGAAACCTTAAATTTGGGAATTAAAAGGTGACAATCACTTCCAACTTTTTTTTTTTTTTTTTTTTGGCCACACCTTGTGGCTTGTGGGATCTTAGTTCCCTGACCAGGGATCGAACCTGCGCCCTCGGCAGTGAAAGCACAGTGTCCTAACCACTGGACCACCAGGGAATTCCCTCACTTCCAACTTTAAATGGGGTTAACTCAGATCTAAACTGTCATTCGAGATGTCCCCCTCCGCCATCCTAGGAGCACTCTGAATTGGGGTGGGTTATACATCATTTTGGCACGAGGGATGGAGGGGTGTGGCTTAAGTACATTCTGTCTCGTTGCTACTCCCCCCAAGGTCTTCGAGGGTATCCCATGGTGTCCCTGTGTTGGATGCAGGTGCCAAGGCTCCTGGGTAGAAGTTTCTGGGCACCTCTCCCCACTGGGCCTGCCAGTGGATCCACCCTCTCGGTGGAGCGATGTGGGAACACACACACACACTCCCGCGTACACGCTCTGGAACACACCCACTTGCACACACACGAGGGGAGCTTGCACAAGGGCAAAACGCACCCACCTACACACAAACAGGCACAGTGCACTCACATGCACACACATACACACACCCGCTCACTCTGGGGCCCGCCCCACGCTGCTACCAGACACTCCCCTGTCGGTGCTGGCAGCCAGCCTCACAGAAGCTGGGCCGACCCTAGCCTGCTCCATGACGTCTGAAATCCTCCGGGGCCACGGAAAAGGCACTGAGTCCTGACGATTTCTGATTCCACTTCAAACTCTTTAGGGCCTTTTGTCTTGGCCTCTTCCCACGCCTAAGTCAGGCCCAAGGCAGGGGGTCCTGAGCCATTTCCTGGAAACCCGGGCAGTGTGCAAACCCTAGTCACATCCCCAACACCTCCACCCGGTCCCCCCTCTTCCCAGCTGGTCTCACTTTCCTGAATGGCACAGGAAGATTTCAATTCTCTTAGCTGTGGCTTCTGGAACTCCCAAGTCCTTTTTATTTTCTCTCCACAAAGTTTTGCTCTTGTCAATGAAAGCCCTGCTGTCCAGGCCACTGGTGCAACTTTGGACTCAAAGTGTAACTTATAGTGTGTCAAAGCTGAGAGCTGGCGCCTCTCCACCCACCCCACGAAGCCGTGAAAAGCATTCACACCATGAGTGGGAAGACACAGGGCAGCCAGGAATAACCTGGGGTCATCAGGAAGAAGACTGCATTCATGAACTTTCCAAAAGACTTTCCCTCTGCATGTTCATGGGTCCCTCCAGGGAAATCCCCACTGCAGGAATCGGCTCTAAAGTGATGCTTCCTCGACCAACAGAGAGCACGGTGAAAACTGAAAGGCTGGTGGCCAGCGTGGGACAAGCACCGACAGGGGAGTGTCTGGCAGCAGCGTGGGGTGGGCCCCAGAGTGAGTGGGTGTGTGTATGTGTGTGTGCTTTGGACGTCAGCATCAGGACCAGTTTATTGCTTAGCACGTTTGATAGCATCTCTATGTAGGTCTAGACCCAGAGAAAATTCCCACCGTCTCCTTGCCCATCCCCTTAAAATTAGTATTTTTGATGAGAAAAAGTAGATTGAAATGAACATCAAGAGCAGCTTTGAAGTTTGTTGAATTGAAGGAATCGAAGTTTGCGGGACCTTTTAAGGCAATATGCCATTCAGGAGAATATGGCCAATCACCCTGAACTGCTGTAGTGATAATGAGAAACTCATTCATTCATTTACTGAAATTTGATGAGAATTTATCATCAGTGGTGCTGGGTCATTGGCCCTACTGCAGCCCTCCACTGGATGGTCAACTTTATGAGGTCAAGGTCATCACTGAATCCCCATCACCAAGCACAGAATATATATGGCACTTTGAAGGTATTCAATAAATTCTTACTGAAAAAAATGAATACGTTAGTCTTCATTTGGTTTTGGTCTAGTTGGCAGATCAATGGACCCATGTGTTAACCCCAGCAGTCTGGCTAGAGAGAAGGTTAACACACATCAGGGCAAACTGGTGCCAGGGTCAGACAGATTGTTTTAGGATGCTGTTGACAACCAGGCTAGAACACTTAGGGGGTTTGTTGCCTCTCACAAGTGCAAAGTCCATGGACAGATAAGGTGTCTGCTCCCAGTCATCTCTTCCTATCTCTCTGCTTTCACAGCCCCAATATGGCCACCAGCAGCCAGCAGGGCTATATGTGCCCTGGTTCACAATCATGAGGAGAGCTTACTTCTGCCCATCACTTTATGCGATGGTTTGAAATTCATCCTGAACGAAGAACCACTGAAGGAACATCATATGCCTTCTGGAACCAATGACCGTGGCCAAGAAAATGAAATGTATCAACAAGCTTAAGCCCAGTGGGACCCCAAAGTTCATGGGCTATAGTGGAGGGGGTGCACCTATAAAACTCTGAGTACCTTTAGGAAGAAGGAATATAAGCAACAAGTATTCATTGCAAGTTCATGATTATCCTCCTGTCTTAATCCTTCTTTGTTTCTCTGATCAGTCCGCTGTCCCACTCTCCACCGAAAATTTCAAATCTTCCCCCACCCACCTCCTACTTCAATAAGAAAATAGGCACTTTCAGACAGAAATTCGCTCAACTCTGCCCCATATCACAAATCTACCTGGACCAACGCCCACGGTCTATAAGGACAGAGCCTCCTTCTGCCACCTTGATTTCCTAGCTTTACCCGTCTCTCCAGAACCATAAGCTACTGATTACATCTTCTCCTACATTACATGGAGCCCTTCCCACTCAACCAGAGCCTTTTGCATCAGTATTTGAATGTGGGCAGGTGTCCCACGTCTTTAAAAACTCACTCAATCCCATGTCCCTTGCTAACTATTGCCTTCTCTCCTCATCTTCATAGTCAGGTTCTTGAAAAACTTTCCTAAATTCACTCACCCCATTTCCTCACCCCAAACCCACTTCTCAAACCACTTCACTGACTCCTTTACCCATCAGCTCTCACTAAGTTGATAATGACCACCATGTCTGAAATCCAGTGTATACTTTTCGGTTTGGGGCAATTTTCTCTCACCGGTTCTTGGCACTGTTCACCACCCGCCTTTCTTGAACACTCCTGTCCCGTGGCTTGTGTCACCCTCCACTCTTCTGTCTTTCTTCCTATCTCTGTAGCCACCCTCTCTCTCTCTCTCAACATGCTGGGCAATCTCATCCTTCTCCACCTTCAAATGTTAAATTTTCACAATAGTCTCACCCTCAGTTTTTCTCATCACAAACCCTTCCCTTGGCAATTTCATCCACCCCCAGGCTTCAATTCCATCCACATGCCACTGACAGCCCAAGTATATACCCAATCCAGACCTCTTCTGTGGATTTGAGACTTGGTTATCCCAAGGACCTATTCAATATCCTTGCATATCTCAAAGTCACAATAAAATTAACATTCCCAAAACCAAACATGTAATTTTCCTGCACTCAAGATTCGCAGTGGCACCACCATCCAGCCCATTGCCTGAGCCAGAAATCTGGGCATCATTCTTGGCTCTTCCTTCTAACTCACCCCCATGAATAATTCATTACAGAGGTCTATCCATTTGGCCTCCTAAATACATCTTCAGTCCATTTTAGTCTCCCATCTCCACTGGTTCTCTTCTGCTTCTGATAACTATAATTTCTTCTTTGTACTATTGAAGTAGCTTCCTCACTCTTCTCCCCACACACACTTTGCCCTCCTCCAAGTCATTTTTCCCTCTGTAGCCAGAGCAATATTTTATTTAGTTCCCCTCACCCCTACCCCAAACACACTAGTCTTTCAGTTTCTTGGACATCTCAGGGACCCTCCTCCAACAGAGCCTCCTTCTGCCAGAAATGCTTCCTTGATATAGTCCACTTACCCCTACCTCACTCATTCCATTGCTCATCCTTAAAGTCTTAACCCAAATGCCACATCCTCAGGGACACTTTCACTAATTCCCACGTGAACCCAAGTGTGATTTCCATGTTATGTTTTATAGAAGAATCCACCTTTTCTTCATTGCATTTATTACAGTTATAATTTTACATTCATTTAGATGTTTATTCCATTCTTAGAAGACTATAAATCCGATGAACCCAGGGACCATGTCATCTTTTGATGCCCAGAATTCGTCAAAATGCCAGACACACAGTAGGTCCTCAATAAATATTATATGATGAATGAATAAATGAATTATTATCACCTGGGCCCTTTTATTCCTTTAGCCATTAACAAATACTTACTGGGCATATTATCAAACACCATTGCCAAACACTATAGCAGGGGACAGAGATAAAGTAGTGGCCAAGACAGAACTCCTGCCCACAGGAACCCCCATCCCCAGACTTGAAAATGTAGGAACAAATATTGACAATTGCAATTTGGTGAGGAAGATTCTGGTAGGGTGAGCACTGGCCACTGAGAAAGCACATGACCTGCCCATAACCCAGTTGCAGTTTAACGAAACCCTCTCTTCTCTATTTTCCCTTAAACCCCTTCCTCCTCACATGCACACACACACCTTCTACTAAAGCAGAATTGTTTTGTTCTTTTGGTTTTGCTTCTCTTTGTTTTGTTTGAACCTAGGATCCCACAAATTTCAGTGAGTTCCTGAGCCCTTGAACCTTTGCAAACTGTTGTATGTTTGTATATTTTAAGAAGAGAGGATCCATGAACTTCATAAGATTCCCAAAAGGGTCCTTGACCAAAAAAAGTTAAGAACCACTGCCTGGAAAATGCAGAATAATGGGGGACAATGAAGAGACGAGTGACTCTTCAAATATCAGGCACCAAAGGGTATTTCGAAATGTTCAAAGAATAGTAAGGCATAAAGTAAACCCTGACATCAACAGGAAGATGAAACATGATGTCTCCAGATCTTTCTCTGAATGGTTTTTATTCCTTTTGAAAAAAATCAACAAGCAACCAAACACTTGATGTAAGGGAGGAAAATGTTATTGATCAATGCTGCTAATTCTACAAGAAAGGTCAGCTTTTATGCTTGACCAAGGGAAGGAATGGCACTAAGAGAATTGCCAGTGATGTCCTCAAACAGAGCCCTAGGTCAAGGCTTTCACCTGTGAAATTTCTTGTAGATCGTTTCTCTACTCTGGTCATTATTTCCCCAGCTATGACAGATGAGGAATAAGAGAAGCTAAGTAGCCTATCCAGGCCACACTGTGGCTCTGGGCAGCCCAGATTTAAACCTGGGCCAGTCTGCTTCCAGCTCCCACTGTTCAGCTCCACTGTATCATTGATAAGCCTATGGATTCTATGATAAAAGGAAATGAGCACCTCCAGAGATTTCAAATTGCTTTAGCAGAAGAAAATCATCATACAGCTTCCTGTCCTGAAATATATTCCCTCTGCAGGGTCAAAATGAGAAATAAGAATGTGTGTGCATCTAAGTTTGCTTATTTTACAAAAGGAAACACAGGGTAAAGCAGAAACAAATGAAAATGGCCACATACAGGAGGTGGGCAGAAACAGGATAGAAGAAGAGGTGGGAATGAGACCTTTCTGAATATATCTTTTTATGCTGACTTAATTTTTGAACTATTTAAGTGGTTTAAAATTTCTTTAAAAAAAAAAAAAGGACCACAAAAGCAAATCCTAAAAAGAAATACAATTAGAAACAAATGAACCTAACTAGATATAAAACAGATAACAAGGCTGCATAGAAAAAAGGATGAATCCAATAACTTTGGAACTCAGTACTTAGATTGCACTACCTCAGTGGGAATCGTCTAAGATTAAAAAGAATTTCAATTTTTAATTTTACCTCATAGGTTTGCGGATGATGGTTTCAAAAGTACACAGAGCACCTGTACTATTAACAAAAGGTTGCTTATTCAGATCATACGAGATAGTTTGCTACTATCTCTTTCCTTCGGTAGAAACTCACAGGACTTACAGAGTAAAAGGAGGAAGTGTTAAGAGAGTCTTTGATTGGTGAGTGTTCTATTATAGAATTTTTGGAAGCAGGGAAGTGTTCTAATTGGCTTTCAAGTGCATTTGGCAGTCGGTGGCTCACTATTTACTGGTACACACTGGGGCTTTCTTGTAAAGTCACAGGGGCTTTCCTGTTTCAACTAGAAGCATATCTGGTCCTCTGCTGTGAGGTCTGAGTCTTGTACAAACAATTCTTCAGTAGACTTATAGGTGTGATAATTCTAAAGCTGCTTTGTGTGCTCGTAGGATAGAGCCAATGATAAGTGTATAGATTTTTGGGAACCCGGAACTGTTGGAGAAGAGAGAAACGAATATAGAATGGGAGAGGTTGAAGAAGAATCCTGCAGTTTATGATTTGATTTGAGGCTATCTCATGATTTCTTTCAAAAAGAATCAAGGTTTTTAGTGTCTCCAAGCAACGTTCTGAATCTGGTAGCCACTGCTCCAGATTGAGTAGAGAATAAGTACATTTGTATGGTAGACAAGGTAAGAATGGACAGGCTTAGGAGAGCTGGTGGGGAACAAATGGTAGATATAATGGGAAAGACAAATGGTGAGCAGGTATTATTTGGCAGTCAAGTTACAACACCCAGTGGCAACATCCCTTGGGCCATGATGATTCATCTACTCTCCATTTTATTTTGTAAATATAAGTATAAGGCACTTACAGGAGTTACAAAGGTCACAATGAACACATGATCCCTGTTTTCAAAAATAGATATAATAGTGTGGCAGTTGAGGACATAGGCTCTAGAGACAGACTCCCTAAATTAGAACCCTAGTTCCACTCTTACTCTTAGTCTGCTAGGGCTGTCATAGCAAAATGCCGCAGACTGGATGGCTTAACCAACAGAAATTATTTTCTCACCATTCTGGAGGCTAGAAGTCCAATAGCAAGGCACCATCAGCACTGGTTTCCAGTAGGGCCTCTCTTCTTGGCTTGTAGAGAGCCACCTTCTGGCTTTGTCCTCATGTGGCACGTGGAAAGAGAGAAAGCTCTCTAGTACCTCTTCCTCTACAAGGACAATGGTCCTACTGGATTAGGTGACTTTGTTTAACCTTAATTCCCTCCCTAAAGTTCCTACTTCCACATACAGTCACATGAGGGGGTTAGGGTTCAATATAGGAATTGTGGAGGCACACAATTCAGTCCATAAAACTGTGTGACCCAGAACATTTACTTAACCTCTCTTTGTCTTAGTTTGCTTATATGTTAAGTAGATATCGTAGCATCACCCACCTATGAGGGCTGTTGTAAGGTGTTGTTAGTTGGTTGACACACATAAAGCATTTGGTGCCAGGCATACAATAAACACTTAATAAATAATGTGTATTACTTAATTCAATACTTGATTTATGAATTTATCAGTTACTTTGGTGAGAGTACAATTGGGAGTACACACGTAGAATGCCTTTTTCTAAACATTAAAAAAAATACACTTTTCAATATTTTTTGTGTGTAGCTAAAGGTGAACCTCACTGGCCACCCAAAATTTCAGTAACAGAAGAAGTACAACTGTTTATTGAAGGTATTCTTAACCTGAGCATAAGACAGGGCTTGTTGTTGTTTAAATGATCAGCAGTTGGCTGAGCCTAATGAATTAAAATTACCATTACATTATGGCAGAGATTACTCTATACTGCTTCTTTTTGACACTGGGCTTGGAAAATCACCAAGATCGTTCTCCCTCACAAAGACTTATAAACATTAGTGCAGAACACTTTATTACTGCACTAATTCAGTGCAGTTTTTATTGAGAATGAGAACAAAGAGTAAAGGAAAACATTACATCATGTAGCCTGGTATTTGAAATAAAAAGAAAATGCCTGCAGTCAATTCTTTGTTTCTGAATATTGGCAATATAGGTTAATTTTACAGAATTCCAAAGTGGTGAGGGTGGTTTATTCCATCTTATTTTATTGGAATCACATTCTCCAGGCAATTTTGATGCATTTTCTATCTACTGAGCGCATACTTCCAGCTTTATCCAGAGGGCTCTCTCTTGAGGATGGCTTTCATCATATTGGTATTCTGCACAAAACATCTCCAGTCATCATTTGTCGCCGCGAATCTAAAAATAAGGCTTTGCCTGTTAAATCTCCATCTTGCAGGGTCTGACCTGTGTTTGCTCAGTGCCTGTTAGATCCCTCAACTGGGCCTCAGTCTGGCTTCCCGGCTTCCTGGGCTTTTTGTTCACCACCAATGACAAGCAGTCCCTCCTTCACCACTCCTTATTCTAACATACTCTTACTCAAGGAATGAAACACCACCAAAAAGATGGGCTATTTCTATTCACTTTCAAGTGAGTTAAACTCTTGGAAGATTAACCAGAGAAGCTCTCAGTGGAGAAATTATGAAGTGCAATAATTCTTTTTAAGACACACACACACACACACACACACACACACACACACACATACACACACACATGCGCGCGTGCCTTTGGGCTTTGGGGAAATAACTTAGACCAGACAACGCTGCTATGGAAATCAAGCAGGCTCCTCAAACACAAAGTCAAAGGCATGACTGACCCACGAACACACCAACAGGCCATTCCTCCTCTAACCCCACTGGCCTCAATGCTGTCTTGCAATGTCAGTGTCCACCTGTTTCTTTCGAGATTGTGAGGCCAGATTCCCCAGGGATGTGACATGAGTGGTCTCCACACCTCAGTTTCCTCATTTGTAGAACAGGGATAGAATCATAGCACATGCTCATGGGGTTGTTGTAAGGATTAAATGAAATAGACAAGGTAAAGGGCTTAGGGAATCCCCAGCTCACAGTAACTACTTGGGAATATTCCATGAAGATGACAGTGATGTGATAATGAGGAATGAGAAGAAACGGGGACTATCATTTATAGCACAGGTCCCACATGTCACGTCCTCCTCCCCGATTTTGTCTTGCCCACCTCTAAGCTGACTCTCAGTTGTGGAATTTCCTGTGGTTATTTGCACAGAAAGCAGTCAAGGAGGCTAAGTAGACAGCATCCTACTCTACAGAGACCCAGTTTCTGACTCACCATCAAGGAAATAAAAATGCATGAAAAACTAGTTGAAGGGTGAGAAACACAATCATGTATTTCTGTTTAACCCCACTAGCTGGGTCACGGAGCCAAGGAGACCATGGATGGAGTTTACGCCCCAGATGCACTGAGCCTCCCTCCTTCCCCTGCCCCCACCATACATTCCGAAGACCCCAGGCACCCAGTTGGATGTCAATTATCGTGAACCCTTGGTCATTAGGGCACGCAGGCAACGGTCCTCATTTCTGGAAGTCCCAGTCAGAATTCCTGATTCTGAGCTTCTACAGGAATGAGAAGACGGACTGTAAGCTCCCTGAGGCTGGGAACTCATTACCTAGCACATGGATTTCATTTAATAAACATGACCCGAATAAATGAGTGGTTAACAGTTCTTATCACAGGGTAACTTTAAGAAAAGACATTATAGCTATTTTGAGCCAACAGATGTTTGGAAACATTTAAATGATGGTACAAAGCCGAATTATATAGATTAGATTATGTCAAAATTCTTTTTTCTTGTTTCCAATTCTTTGCATAAAAATATAAGTTTGTATAAACAACAAGGACCTACTGCATAGCACAGGGAACTATATTCAATATCTTGTAATAAACCATAATGGAAAAGAATCTGAAAAAGAATATATATATATATATATATATATATATATATATGTATAACTGAACCACTTTGCTGTATACCTGAAACATTGTAAATAACTATACTTCAATAAAAAAAAGAAGAAAAAACAGTTCTGAAAACACAGAACAAGAGGAGCCTTTGCACAAAAGATAAGCAGGCTAATACTGCAACAACAAATGGAATTAGCAAGCTTTTAAAGTATAGCACTTGGTAAGTACAAAATAATGCATGTCACGTATTACATTCCAGGGTATAAGAAAACACTTCCAATTTGACTGTTCGATTTAAGAGCTAGAACATTACTGCTATATCTCCTTCTGTATTCCTTCTCCACCCTACTTATTTTTATCATTCTCTTAATTTCTTTAAAAAAATAATTTTGAATGTGCCCCTGAATGATATATTACTTATGCTTACTTTTAGCTTTGTACAAATGGTATCATTTTTATATTCTATACAACTTGCTTTTTCACTCAATATTATGTTTTCTAATTTATTCATTTATACACTGATGTTTATTACCTATTTCCCATGGATTCATCCTGTTGTTCTTTTACTAATTTCTTAAGTTGGATATTCTGCACAGACTTTCTTCTTTTCTAATATAAGCATTTAGGTCTATACATGTTTCTTACTCTCCATGTATCCCACAATCTTGACATTCTACATTTCAGTATCATTCATTTCTAAGTATTATTGAACTCCCATTAGAGTTTCTTCATTGAAGTCGTTTCAAAGTATGATTATATGTTATGAAACACATAGTAGTTTCTTTTCATTCATCGTTTCTTTTTATTCATGGTTTGCATCGATTCATACACAGAATTAGGGGATACTCTTCTTCAGTTTTGTCCTCTGTGAGATTCCCCATCCTTTTCAGCTCCCAGACTCCCTCTTCTCTGTCTATGAAGACAGGATTTCTCTCCACGTGTTGGCCACCCATACTGCTGCCCAGTTTCACAGGCTCAGAGTTCATTCTCAGAGTAAGGCAGTGAGAAGAGAGGAAAACGCAGCCACAAACTCTTTGTTCCACAGAGACCTCTTTTCCCAGTCCTCTGGCCAGAAAGATTTTCTCACAGCTCTGGACTACGCAGCACTGAGAGCTGGGTGCAGAGATACAAAATTAATGAGAGCTCCCCACCCCCATTCTCCAGCCCAGAGGGGACCTTGTCCTGGTCCTTTGGCCAGAAAGACAGGGTTTCTCTCTGAGATTTTGTTGCAGCACCACAGCCCAGTTCTGCATAGGGACCACTCTCAGGTTAAAGCCAGATGATAAAAGAGAGAAAAAAAAAAACAAGAAATTTACCCCCAAACAAGTCGTTCTTCAAGTTTTGGTACCCCTCCCCAATCTTCCCACTAGTGGTAACTTTTCAGAGTCTGCAGGTTGTTGCATTTTGTGTTTTGTCTAGAAGTCTTCATTGTAAGCAACGGGAGACAAAGGCTGCACTGACTCCATCTTCACCAAGCCCAGAAGTTCCATCCCTTACTTGTTATTGAACTTATTTTTGATTAAAATTCGGGAGTTTGTAACTTTCCAGTGTCTAGCTTGTATTTTAGCTGAGGGTCATTCCTAGGTAATCTGACATGACGCAGAAACAGAAATCTCCCACTTTCTTTTCTAAGAACCACAAGCCATCTTTTAATTTAATAATACATGTCAGACATTTCCAGTCAACATTTCTCTATAGTTCCTTAGGTCCATTCTCTTCACTTAACAACAGGTATTTGGGGGGAACCTCCAATGTTGAAGCACTATGTAAATGCTAGGAATATGGAAATAAAGAAGATAAACGAACTTTGAGGCATCCACAGTCCAACAAGGAAACCAGACACTTAGCATGAGCTGCAAAGGTTGTGAGAAGGCTGTGATGGGGTGTCACTGAAATGTCCTGATAGCCGTGGGCTCCTAGTTCCAACTCAAGTAGGGTCGGTCACAGAGGGCTTTAGAAAGGAGATAATAAATCAGCTCTTGAAAGATGAACAGGAGTCCACCGGGGGAAGGGCATTCAAGATAAAGCAAATAGCACACATACAGTCATAAAAATATAAATGCAAATGGCAAGACAGCCAGCATGCTCAGAGTAAAGGCTGTGATCTGAACTTGGAGATCAGATTTTTCAGGTTTTATTCATCTCTACAAAAGGAGCTTCTCTTTTTCCAGAGATTACTTCACTCACTTCAAAAACCTACCTCAGTGGCTTCCTTGGTGATGCAGTGGTTAAGAATCCACCTGCCAGTGCAGGGGACACGGGTTCGAGCCCTGGTCCGGGAAAATCCCACATACCATGGAGCAGCTAAGCCCCTGCGCCACAGCTACTGAGCCTGCACTCTAGAGCCCGCGAGCCACAGCTTCTGAAGCTCATGTGCCTAAGAGCTCGTGCTTCACAGTAAGAGAAGCCACTGCAATGAGAAGCACACGCACCGCAACAAAGAGTAACCCCCGCTCGCCGCAACAAGAGAAGACATGCACACAGCAACAAAGACCCAGTGCAGCCAAAAATTAATTAATTAATTAATTTAAAAATAAAAAACCTACCTCAGGACACCGTAATGATCTTTCTGATATGAAAAACAAACACAACTTGCATACACACTGATTGAATCTTTTTTTTTTTCTGATGACCAGGCGGTCTCCTTTTACTTTATATTTCTGTACATACATAGACAGGTAGTATCTAAACTTTTATGTGCGTGGTAAATATACATGTGTCATTCCTGTTTTCCATTATTAGTGTTGTGGATATTTTCATGTTTTTCATTTTTAATCTTTTTTATTAAGCAAAGAAAATTCTGCATCCTCAGCTCACACTCATTTCAAAGCCTGAAACACAATCCGTGAAAAATTGGTCTCAGAGTCACGGTCACACTTCAGTGAGTTAAGTGACATCGAAAATCACAAGGGCTCCACTGTCACACACTGATGTAATTTTGGTGGCTGCACCTTAGTTGGTTTTATTTTGTTACTTTTTCAACATCAGTAAAAATCACAATTTTTCTTAGAATGGACTGGGACCAATGTCAACATGTAAGACAGGAATCTTTCTGAAGAAAATGGAAATTATCAGCTTACACTAGAAATACTTTTCGATATTGTTAGACAAATATATTAATATTCTTTTCATCTCTTTTCAAATGAATCAGGACACCAAAGGTGAATAAAAATTGGGAAAGCATCCACAAACATTTGTTTAAATCTCTCTTATTCATTTTTGATTACATAAATTAATCCTATTAAAGTGGTACTATGAAAAGGTATTTTACTATCCCTGTGGAATTCAATAAGCACATTCATTTGCTAGGGCTGCCATAACAAAGTACCACAGACTTGGGCGGCTTAAACAGGAATTTATTGTCTCCTAATTCTGGAGGCTGGAAGTTCAAGATCAAGGTGTTGGCAGGGTTGGTTGCTCTCTCCCTGGCTTACAGATGGAGATGACCATCTTCTCCCTATGTCCTCACACGGTATTTCCTCTACACATGTCTGTGTAACTTATCTCCTCTTCTTATAACAACACCAGTCATATTGAATTAGGACCCCCTCCCAATGACCTCATTTTAACTTAATTACCTCTTTAAAGACCCTCTCTCAAACAAGTCACAGTCTGAGGTACTGGGGGTTAGAACAACATAGGAATTTGGGCTGGGGGAGAGTACAAAGTTTAACCACTGTTTGTTTTTGACAAACAGCCCAAGGGAACAAGTTATTTGCATTGGGCAAACTCTGTCCCAAGTCACAAAGAGACAAGCCTTGTAAATGGGATTTTCTAGGGAACTGCTAGAAACTTCAACTGATGACAATTCTGAGCATGAGGCTTTGAAAGAGCTCCAATCCTGTTCTGACCCCTCCAGCAGTTGCTAGACTGCTCTTTTGCACCATGATTGCAGGCTGTTGATTTTTAAGGCTAACGTAAAGCTGAGCAGGGGGAAAATTTAAATTTCCCAAAGCTCAGGGTTCTTACTGCAATTCAGCCATTTTTCTTGAGCAAACACTCCTGGAGTTCATTTACAGAGTTCTAAAAGAGTTTGCTTTGTCCGTTTCTGCCAGCGTTCTCATTGCTTTCATGGAGGAGAGGGTTTTCAGAGGTCCTTTCTCCAGCAGTCCCAATGACAACCTCTTGGCTTCATCCTGTGTTGTTTCTTCATACCTGTGTCCCAAGTTTCTAATTCTCTCTTCAGTCAATTCCAATTGGATGTTAAACCTCCATATAGATTTTAATTTTAATAATTGTATTTTTAATTTCTAGTTCCATTTGGCCATTTACATAGCCAGAAATCAAAATCTAGGTGAATTTTATTTTATATGCCTGTCTCTGTTTTCTAGTCATGTCACAATAAACATATGCTTCCTCAATGGGAAGAAAAATTTGAAAGTCATTTTATCACCTTTTCTTTTTGACTTCCTGTTTGTGCCTCACTCTGAGCCCACAGAACCCTGTCATCACCTGTCTTCCCCCATCACTCCCAAACACAGATAAAGAGTTGGTAACTCAGAAGAGAAACGTTGAGAAATAAAAGCAAGATGCTGTTGTTCTTTGCTTTGCAATGCCCAGTAACCCTGCCCTACTTGTTTCAGAGGCATGGGGGTGGGCAGACCAAATAATTGGGTAATCAGGGAAACATTGAAGAAGGGTAGCATTCAGTTTTGAGGTTCAGAGGAAGAGCAGAATGTGAATGAGGGCTGTATGGGCTCAGACTCTGCCAGCTGCAGTGGGTCAGTCACTTCAGTCCCTGGGCCCCAACATTCTTCTTCTAGCCACGAGGAACAGGTGCACTGCTGTGGGAATATTTTGTAGATCTGAAAAACCTACTGTGTAAAACCTTCTGTGTAAAACCTACATGTGCCCTCTTCTCCTTACCACACCTGCATTCAGCATAAAGCAATTGCCTAATATATATTATAGGCTGTCCTAGGAATAATATATTGACTGACTGGCTGGCTGCTTCCCTGGATGAATGAATACAGGGCTGCAGTAGGACTATGGTGAGTCCTACGTGGTTTTACCTTTGCGGGCCCTTTATTCCATTTAAAAATTTTCTAATTATATTTTTATATAATTATATAATATAATAAGTATATAATCTACCTTATGTAATATGTAATATACTATACGATGGGCCCCTAAAAGCACTGTGGGCCCTTGGTACTGGACCTACTGAGCTAATGGAAAATCAGCCCTGAAGGAATGGCTGAATGAATGCTTCCATTTCCTGAGAAGTTTCATAAGAGAATTCTTCGACCTCAGAAAAAAAATGCACCAATGGCTTCCCCGTATTTTACACCAAGCCTGTTGCCTAGTTTCCTTTTCTAAGGAGGTGGGTGGGATTTCCCTTGTTCTGCCTTTTCACATTTAAAAGGAAGCTATCCCCGGCTCCTGGGCTGCCAGTAGCTCACATGGCATTTTTGTGCAAATTAGAAAAAGTCTTCTTGTCTATAAGCAGGAAGGGCGGGTGAGATGGGGGGCGACTTTAAAGTATTATATTATCACACGATCTGAACAACCATCTCCACTGTTCCTGGGGAAAGTACACATTCAGATCAGCATCCCTTCCAACCTCATCTGGGTGACCACAGTAGCTGCCTCTGTGTCACGGCAATGGGAGGGTACCACAAATCCGTGGCCTCCAGCTGAAAGGCAGCATAAGTTTAGTTTAAAATGTCAAATTTCATTCTAAGTCTGTGGCCAAAACCAAGACTCAAATCCCAGCAGGGCTCAGGCAAAACCTCTAAAAGCAGTGTGAGACAAAAGTCATGACCTCAGATGATCCTGGAGTAAAAAGTGGACAAGGCACAACCACATGAGTGTGCACCTGTGTGCATGTGCACACATGCCTTCCTGTGTGTGTGCCTGACCTTGCAGGCAAGTGCCTGCAAGTGCCTGGTGTGAGCCAGAACTTTCACGTTGCTCCCTGGGATTCCATGCGGAAGCCTGGTATCTGCACCACATGCCCTCCTGCATGGTAGCACATGTCTACAACAAGAAAGACACCTCCTTGTAGTTGTGACACTGTTACCAAGTCCAAACTTGTACTGCTCACCTCACGGCAGGCCAATAAATCAAGAGACGAGTTGTTGAGGCAAGAAATAGCAACTTTATTCGAAAGCCAGCAGACTGAGAAGATGGTGGACTCGCGTCCCAAAGAACCATCTTACCTGAGTTAGAATTCAGGCTTCTTTTATACTAAAAGAGGAGGGGGTGTGGCTGGTTGTTGCAGACTTCTTGGGGTCAGAATCCTTTGTTCTTGCAGCTGTCCATGTAGGTCAGGTCATAATGCCCCTGTAAACCTCCAACAAGACAAATGTTATCCTCTGTTCTGCAACTTTTTACCTCTATATGAATGGGAAAGTGTTATACCTTTAAAGGTCAGAGTTTTGAGAATGGGATATCCTGTATATTTCAGGCTATAGGCAACATTCTTAACTTGTAGCAAAAGCAATTGAATACAATGTTAAAGTAAAAGAAGCAGATTTAATATGGAGTCAGATTCTGTTCTTCCCTATTATAGCAGCCTATGTGGGTCACAGTCTCAACATCACATGCAGCAGTCCTGCCTGTCTCCCTGAGTCCCCTGGGCGATACAAAGCCCACAGACACACACACTAAAGCCTCTGTTCTCCTCTCTGCAGGGATGACATGCCAAGCTCGAAGCTCCTACATCACTAGTGAGATCCTCTGGGGGTACCGGTTCACCCCTGTTCTGACGCTGGAGGACGGGTTCTACGAAGTCGACTACAACAGCTTCCACGAGACCTACGAGACCAGCACCCCATCTCTCAGTGCCAAAGAGCTGGCCGAGTTAGCCAGCAGGGCTGAGCTGCCCCTGAGCTGGTCCGTCTCCAGCAAACTCAACCAACACGCAGAACTGGAGACTGAGGAGGAAGAAAAGAACCCTGAGGAGCAGACGGAGAGGAATGGTGATGTGGCGAATCTAGAGAACGAATCCAAAGTTTAGTCCCCTGGCTGGGCCACCCCTTCTCCTCTCCGCCCACAACCTTCCCTTGTCTCTCATTCTCTTTCTTTTCTGTCTCTCTTACTTTGTTCTTTCCTTATATTGAAGTTTGGCATTACCAGAAAACAAATCTTCAAGGTGTAAAATATCTACCTGCCCTCTCAGTTATTCAGATTCGACAAGGCAGATTCAGATTGGGTTAAGGTGTCATGTGCCCTCATTTGTGACCCAAGCCTGGTCTCCTCCCTGAATACGACACATCCAAGTCCTAGAGATTTCTGCTACTTACCTGCATGTGTTGTACAATACCAGATCACTCAAAAGAGTGCATCAAAGAGTCTACCTGGGATATGATGAGGAAGGTCTCTGGTGCCTATTCATTCATGCAGTGAGACATAGAGTTGAGCCCTCAGTTTTATACATCTCAATAAATTTCATCTACAGGGCGAGGTGCTTGCCCTCTGCGGGCATTGCATTTATAGGACCCAGGTGAGGTAATGACAAAATACTGTACATATATATGCCTTATGTAATTATTTTCTTTTGCAGTTAGTAATAAAACCCAGCATGTACAAATGTACTGTAGAACAAAACTTCTAAATAATGTACATAGATGTAAAATTAATGTAGGTTTAGATATATAACTTTAGAAATAAGATTAAAAGAAAAAAAAAGGATTCCCAAAGTACAGTAGGCATTTCTGTTCTGATGTCCTGTTTTCTGGATTTCTTTGGTCCCATTGACCGCTGGCCCTTTAGTGCATGGCCTTTGCTCTGTGTCCCAGACTGGCAGCCGTTTGGGTACCTCACTGTTCCCTTTAATTGAATCTAATAAGCCATAGGTCTGGGAGAAGTTTGGAGGTTCAGTAGATGGCAAAACACACCACCAGTATGCTGATATACTGTGAAATGTTTACAAAACTGAGGTCTCTTTTTTAAGTAACAAGACCTCACTGACTAGCCTGGGGCAGAATTTCAGGAGGAGGACATGCTCTGGCATGTCACCAATGATGTGTGTTTTTTGGTTTTGTTTTGTTTTTGTTTTCTGCCATACCTCGTAGCTTATAGGATCTTAGTTCCCTGACCAGGGATCAAACCTAAGGCCCCAGCAGTGAGAGTGCCAACTCCTAACCACTGGACCACTAGGGAATTCCCACCAATGACGGGAATTATGTGTTTATGCTTTTCAAGTTAGCTCTCACCCTCTGTAGTACCACAGTTTGAGAAACTTTTTTTCTACAAAACCATTGACTCTCCAACTATTTTCACTCTATAATCACAGTTAAAAAATGAGACATGTTAAATTAGTAAAAGGTGGTTTGGGTCTAAAGTCATGAAATTCATAATGGCATGTAATGGGCGAAGTATATTTTAGTCACTGATCTCACACACCTTGACTCCATCTGGCACTCTTCCTATACCTGGGGGGCTTATCCATCAGCATTCCTTGCATTGGTATTTATTATTATTATTATTATTAGTTTATTATTATGAAATTTCCAGAGTTCAATATTTAAAGATTAGATCAACAATCTTGGTGACTGTCTAAGAAATATTTCTAGAGTATGCCACAGGTTAGAAATCAAATCCAAAGTGTCTCCCAATCAAAGAAAACAAAAAACTACAGCCTTAATTCATTTTAATCTGCAAAGATAAAAAGAAGGAAAGAAGAAAGAAAGGAAGGAAGGAGAGGAGAGGAGGAGGGAAGGAAGGAATAGTATTTTGTACTGAAAATCTAATTTTCAAAATGAAAAAATTTTCAAATGAAAAAATAAGAAAAGGAAGAGAATCTTAGACAAAACCTCAAGGGCAGGTGGAGATTTTGCACTGAAGCAGATCTTTCACATTAAGTTGGCATTTATAAACTGTTTGTTCCCTAACATAATCATCCATCATAAATATTCATTGACTGGATCCAAGTTCATTTTCAACTTCTACAGCTGTGCTTAGTTTGAGGCTTTGCACCATGGAGGTCAAAGAGCTCAAACTAGCTGTCCCTCCCTGCTGCCCTTGCCTTCCCTGACCAGATATCACAGGCCTTCACACTGTAGTTTGGGGACCTTGTCTACTAAAAAGCATGTCCCAGAGATAAGGAAAGTAACTCCTCAATTTGACATGGGGGTTGGGTCTCTCTTCTCCCACTTCTGACACCTTGTATCAAGACAACTGCTTCTTGGTACTGACGGTATGGAAAACAAAACTGTTGGCCATAACTCTTTCCTTTTGCCAACATTTCACTTTTCGCATTGAATATTTGTTGAATCATTTATTCATTCCACATACTCCAAAGAGGAGGTTGTAGTTGAGGAGGAGGAGGGAGCCCCATACACTTCTTGCCAGGCTGTGGGGAGGTACTGTGGCCTTACCTCAGTGTAGCCTTAGGAAGGGCCCTCTTGCCTTGGGGGCGCTATCCCTGCAGCATCACCAGACTTGCAGGGCCAGGCATGGTAGCACAAAGCAAGATCAGCTGGGGTTGCAAAAAGTCTGCTAATTTAGCTCCTAAAGACTCAATGGGCCTTTCTAAGTCCATTACTAAGGCTTAAAGGACAACATAGACCCTGTTGTCTGGTTGGAAGAGCAGTTGGGGGCCCTTGAGCACAACTGAATGAAGAGCCTTGACAACCCTTTGGTCAGACACACACGTCAGTTCTGTATCTGTGACAGGGCACCCAGGTATGAGGTCTTTCCCTATTTCTCACTGTCTTTGGTGTCAATGTGGTTGGAGATGGAACATGAACCAAATCTCATTTTTGTAATGTGAGCGTCTGAATCTTTAAATGAGGATGCTCCAGAAGAACCTTTTATTAGAATGTCCTTATCAAACATGTCTATTTTTCTACAATTATTGATAACACAGTTTAACAGTGTATTTTGTGTCAACTGTTAAAATTTGGAACTGAAAAAAGCTCATTAAGACTGAATTTTCTAAGTAGCAAGTATTGAATGGTGTTTTTCATTAACAGTTCAGCAAAGATGACCCTACAATTTCTACCCATTCTCTTCCACCATATCCAGGCTCCAATCACTCAGTCACTTTGTTAGCAAATCCAGAGCTATGGAAATAAATAAGCCTATTTTAATGCACCAGTACTCATAATGAATGAGGATCACACTCAACTTGATATTTTGGTCTGTTTGATGATGTATTTGAGTCCCTTTCCCATAAAAGCATGGCAGTATCCATTAGCCAGATAAGAACTCTGGGCTAAAGGGTTACAGTTTGCCACAATTGACTCCAGTTTGGAGGAAAGGGCAGACTCAGCTGGGAGCATGACCTCCCCAAGGGCTGACAAGACCCTCAGATTGTCATTTCCACCCACCTCAACATGCTTTCCAACTGGAAGAGCACCTATTTATTTATGTCAGCTTTATGTAACTGATAAAATTGTTTATGTCCTTGGATGTCCCATGCGCAAACTATACTCTTTTGGATTAACACCTTTGCAATCACTGTAATGTCAGGTCATTACTTTTCCATCCCTTCGAAATATGGCCTTTTAGCTTGGTTGGTCCAATACATAGACACTCTATGTCCAGGAGAAGGAAACCTCTCTTTCCCCACTCCCTTCCTCCATCTGTCCCTCTCTTTTTCTCTTTCCCTAGTTCTCCAGTTCCAGTTCCATTGATTTAGTTCAATATCTTATGTTCCCTAACAGAAATCCAGCTACTGTTTCTAAAAAGGTCAATCTATTTCTTAAGCACAATTTTCTCTTGCTGGTTTAACCAAACTAGGGCTCTGAAATGTCTGTTTTTCATTATACTCTAATTTAAAAATTATTTATGACTTCATTTAAAAGCCTAAGTTTTGAAGTCTCCAAGCAACATTCTTATGTTTTCCCTTCCTACATTTTCTTACATTTCAGGTTTCTTACTTTTTCCCCTTTGCTTTTTTATTTAGATTGAAGCCAGTATCTTTGGGATGTTCAGAAACTGTTTATAAATATGGGAGCTGGTGGACAGAGAAAGAGACTCTAAAAATTCCATTAGAAAACTACTTTAACTCAGCAAAATAATGTGAAATCATTTGCTTAGCTAAGTGATACAAGATCTAAAATTATATATATATATATATATATATATATATTCATAGTTATTTCCAAAACAGCTTGCCAAGGGTCTGACTACTTTACAGTCTTTCTTTCCTTGACTTGGGTGATACTCTATGTGATTCAGAAGAGTCATAAGGGTAGTTGAAGATTAAATGTCCTACATAGATGGTAAACATTATCTTCTATGGTTTCATTTCAATGGATGGCTATAAAGTCAAAAAACATAGGCAACATATACATAATAGATGATTCATTGATATTGCATTACAATACAATCAACTAATAATACCTTGTTTCTAGACTCTATGGCCACCCCGCATTTAAGAAAATGTTATCCTTTAATTTAAAATTGAGTAAAGCATACCTCTTCCTAATATCTCTGCCCTCAACGTCTTGGAGAGCTTTTGATGTAAAATGTCATCTAGCAGTCCAAGCTCTGTCAGGCTACTATTTGATTTTGACAAAGCACAGTATGTACAATAATAACCAAACAATATTACACCCTACGTTGTGTGGTGTCTTGGAGCATTCAGAGTACTTGCACAAGTTTTCTCATTTAATTCTAATCCACCATCAGAGCTTGAGTATTATAATTTACGTTTTATAGACGGAAAACTAGGGTTTGGGCAAACTGAGTAACTTCCCCAAGGCTACAAGGCAAGTCAATCACAGATCCTGGTCTCAAATCCAGGTGCTGAGGCTAAAACCATGGGCTCTTTTTACTACAAAAAGAGTCAGCAAACCAAATCTGCGCACAGAACCTGGCCCACTGCCTGTTTTTGCACCACTTGCGAGCTAAGACTGATTTTACATTTTTAAATGGCTGGGAAAAAGAAAAAAAAAGAAACAAGAGAAGGTTACTTGGTGACATGCGAAAATTATATCAAATTCAAATTTCTGTGTCCATAAATAAAGTTTTATTGGAACACAGGCACACCCATTGGTTTATCTGTTTCTATGACTGCTTTCACAATACACAGCAGAGCTGAGTAATTAAAACAGAGGTCACATAGCCAGAAGACTATTTACTCTCTGACCCCTTTACAGGAAAAGTTTGCCAACCCCAGTACTGTGCTATTAACTACTATTAATACCATTAAGTACTATTACATATTGTACTGTACTATTAAAATATTCCTGGGCAAATTAGAATGATGACATTCTTTTCCAGTATGACTCTATTTTCCAGTATTGTGCTTAGGTTTGTTCAAGGAAAAATAACTCATTTTTTTGTAAGAGAGACAACTGCTTCACAGGACTTTGAGTTGAGTCTCAAAGAAAAGCTCCTTTCTTTTCATAACCATTCCCCCAAGAGTGGTAAATAGAGTAAACAGTCAGGCAAGAGCCAGTGGCCAGCTCAGAAAGTGATGTGGTACAACTACTGATTAATAAACAATTTAAAAAAATGGGAATTCCAGGGACTGAGCTATTGCTTCGCTGACATGCATAGGTATTTAAATATGTAGACAGCTGGGGCCTGGGCCTCTGCTGAGTGGGATGAACTAGACTTGCAGTAGTTGTCACACATCCGAACAAATTCCCCTCCCCTACATGCCTTCCTTCTAATTCTTTCCTGGAATAGAAATAACTAGACTGCTGAGCTGTCTCTCCATCTTCCCTTGCTAGTTTCCTCTAGCTCCCAATTGATCAGCGTGATAAGAAGAACCTTAAACCACCACTCCTGTTTAGTTGTACTTGTTCTGGCTCCCTCTAGGTACTCAGCTAAAAGTTTAACATGCAAATAAAAACTAAATGCTTCTCTTAGAAAACAAACCGGTTCTGTGAAAGAGCTCAGGAAGAAACAGAAGCATAGTAAAGGGTTATTGCATTGTTTGCTGCTTTCTGAGTCTGAAGCGCAAGATAAAAATTGGTAACTCTGTAGTTACCAATTGGATCAAAGAAATTCAGACCATGGAGTTTTGAGATAAATCAATACTAAATGACATTCTTTAGTATCACTAAGCTGAACTCACTTGTATTCTAAGGAAGCATTTCCAAATCCAGACATAGGTCAGCCAAGTTACGTTTTTTCTCTCTTTAGTTCTATTGAAAAATATATCAAGTTCTCTTATGAGTGCTTTCCTGGAAGTTAGGTGGAAAAGAAAAAATTTTGTAATAAATCATTGTGATGTTGTATTGCTGACAGATAAATGATGGAAATTGAGATGAATTTGGTCCTGTGTCTGAAACTAAGTAGTTGATGGTATCTGCAATCGTGCAAAAAGCTTGCGATCTTGCAACTGCATGGAACAGCATAACTAAGTGGGAGGGGAAAAAAATCTCAAAGTTCAACACCATAAAACTTAAATAAATGTTAAAAGGAGTCAAACTGTTACTTGGCCTCATTACCTTGGTGAAAGAAAGCTTCATGCATCCACCTAATTCAAATAAGAGAGTCGTAGGGGAAAGAGGACAAAATACTTTAGCACTCAGAGAATAGCTAATTGAAGTAGTCAGCATGACTAAGTGATTGAGATTTACCACCAGTGAAAATGGTATTTGTAAAGTTAATTTTAGACACTACCCTCCCTAGACATCAATCCTAACGTGCTCTGTGGTCAGCTAGAGATTTGTGACCACACAAGCAACAGAGCTTGATTTCAGAGAACTAAATCTTCCTACTAACAAAGCGTAATTGACCATTTCAAGATTAAGGCTACACACCCGTTGTATTAACAGGGATCATGAATACTGTGATATCAACCAGCCAATCTTTATAAGAATAGGAAGGGCTGTTTCTCTCAGGCAATGTAAATATCTGCTACCAACAGGCACTAGTGAAATAAACATGTAATTCATCATCATTTCTAAAATTCTAATGGAAACCACAAAATATCCATCCAAAGGAGCAAACGTCCCTGGAATCCAGGATCGGATCTCTTTGGCTACTAAAACCCCAGTCCAAGCTGAATGCCTTATGGAATATTTCAATATTGGGTCTATCACCACTAAGCACAAGTAGCAGAACTGGATCAGCTGTAGTGCACAGAGCTGGGTTGTCGACAGCTGTGCATGACTGGAACCTCTTGGTCTTTCGCCAGCCTTCTTAGAGAAGGAGACGAACACTGTTCTAAGATCCAGGCACAGCAGGTGCCATTCTGGCATCATCTCTCAGCATGGCTGATGCGGGGGGGGGGGGGGGGGGGGCGGTGGGCATGAGCCATTTCCTCCCTTGTCCATTGGCTCAGCCTTGGGTAGTCCAGAAGCCTTGTTCATACCCACCACCTCTCTGGGTGAGCCTTTCCCTCCAGCCCTGGTTTCTGCCCATTTAGACAATGACCCCCCAGAAGTGTCTGCTGGGAAGCCTGTATCTTTTGAGCTTCTCTTGGCCAGCACACTTGACCCCACAAAGCACCCACGTGGGTTAGGGATGATGACTCTCCCTAGAAGAACTGAAGTAAGACCTTTTGAGTCCCCTATGCACAGGGATGCCCCTCCCATATGTAAGTCAAAATCAAACAATACTAACGCATAAATGAAGTAAGTATAAGGAAGTTCAAAAGAGTTCTCATTTCCCATGGTGATTACCTCACTGCTTTGTTTTCCTTTACATATCTTTCTTCAGCCTCTAGAAATTCTCACTTTTCAGCCATCTCCCTAGATGGTCTGACCTTGTCTCCTCTTGTTAAGTGAGAGGTCTTGATCTGTCACCACAAATCTACCCCACAACCAAACAAATGCTGCCCCAGTCAAGAAACTTTACATCCCTTCTCTTTCCTCTAGCAGAGCCACCAAATGTGGCAGCAATGTTTTGGATTTTTCTTTTTATTTGCAAGGAATGCCTCTGGATTGCAACTCTTGGAGGCACAACTTGTGCTGTTCCCAGGTGCCCACCCAGCTTTCACGTCACCTCAGGTGGTCATCCAAGACTTCTACCCTGCTCCTCTTTCTGAATTTCCTCCCTCAGCTAACCACTAACAGTCATCTTTCCTGGCACCTTCCTCTGAATGTTCATTCCATTCTTGAGCAGTAGCAGAGAACCTATTATTGGGGCTAGTCCTATTTCTTACCACTTCATTGTCCACCACCAGTTTTAATTGAGCATATACTATGTTCATGGTCTGACTACCTGAGACCAAAACGTACAATATTTTGCTCCTGCTGCATAAACATGAGCTATTGAGAGCCCACGAGTGATGGTCGGGCATTTTGACATCAGCCCATACTGAACAGAACATCAGTGAAGTCTTGTGCGGAAGAGACAGCTGTATTTTTCCAGGGAAACTTTCTTGTCCTTGTGACTAGGCTAGCCAGCTTACCAAAGATAGTCTTGAATATCTTTATTCCACCCAATGATTCTGTATCTAAAGTGAGAGCCACGCAGGGACAACAGTGAGCTATCAAGCGTGTACAGGATTCTGAAACAATGACCCCAAAATCTGCCTGTGCAAAGTGGTCTTTCCTCCCTCACCATCTGCACAGACTGTGCTCTGGGGAAAAACCCAGCACCTATGTGGTGCCTGGTTACCCAGGACATTCATGGCTGCTGCCATGGCAACCATAGCCTATTGGTACTGACCACTCCATGGAGTCTTTGATGAGAATTGGCAGAGGCCCCAGGGGGCTGAGGCCCCCCAGGACTGCTCCACCTGTAGATAGCCTTGGGGGAAACCAAGGACACATGGGACAGTGCCCAGGCAAATAGATATTCATTCAGCATGCCAGGTGTGAGATATTCCTACCCATTCCTCCTAGGATGGCATGCACTTAGGTGGCCAAACTCCTCCTTGAAAAGCTATTCTTTAAGGGCTTCCCTGGTGGCGCAGTGGTTGAGAGTCCGCCTGCCGATGCAGGGGACACGGGTTTGTGCCCCTGTCCGGGAGGATCCCGCATGTCGTGGAGCGGCTGGGCCCGTGAGCCATGGCCGCTGAGCCTGCGCGTCCAGAGCCTGTGCTCCGCAACGGGAAAGGCCACAAGAGTGAGAGGCCCGCGTACCGCAAAAAAAAAAAAAAAAAAAAAAAAAAAAAAGCTATTCTTTAAGCCATCATCCCCATACACACTCTCACACCCAAATCACATTTGCCTTAAAAAAAAAAAAAAGGTTCCAAAACCAAAACTAAGTTCACATCATCTGATGTAATAGATATCCAAAGAGCTGCCATCTTATTAATCTCTGCTTAAAAGATTAAAATTGGTCCACAATAAATAGTGTTTCAATAATAAGCTCAAGTACAAACAAAGGCGATTTTTAAAATTTACTTACAAATTCCTTTACAAGCCCTAATTTCAAATCAGAGATATTCATTTTTGTCGCCAGGATGCAAACTCCCCCCAGTACTATTTCTCCTTGAACTTGCCATTTTCCATCTGGCTTTGAAACTGAGAAAAAAACTCCTTGACATTGGTATGAAAGGTGAAGTGGAATTTAGCACTGAAGCTCTTAGAGTTCAATTCAGTCTGGCCCCATAAATCAGGCTGGAATAAACTCTGCTAACCAGGAATGTCTCAGCAGCAATCCCGCTGGACACCGACCTCACGGAAACTTTGGACATTGTGGTACTCAAGATGATGGCCTGCTTTCAGAGAGACGATCTTAACATTCAAATCTCTAAGTCATGCCCAAACTGTACAAGTCAGGCCAGATCAGATCCCAGAGTTTGCATTTCATTGGGTCAGCTGGCCGTGTTCAGATGGGTGTTAGGGAATAAGTGAGAATTTTCCACAACCTGAGCAGCTTGACTTCCATCTTATTTTTAATTCTATTACAACAGGCATCAACAAGACGTGTGGGCTCTTCTCCTGTGGTTCCTCTCTATTTGTATCTTCATATGCTTGTTTTCCTTTTCTAAAAGACTCCGCTAAACGTACACAATGCAGTGGGAGTTTCCAGTCTTTTGTAACTAACACATCAACTGACAAATGCATACACACATATACACAAATATACATGCACTTATATACACGCACGCGCATGCACGTGCACGCGCACGCGCGCGCACGCGCGCACACACACACACACACACACACACTTATCCTTCCCAATCCGTTATGAGCTGGTCCACATAAGTGAATTTCCAGAAAGCCAAAGCCATAACAATAATAATCACTTCCTCCCGGACCCCCCTCACCATCACTGTGATATTCTTTCTGAAATGTACCATATGCTTCCCTGAAGCCACAGGCAACGGGTCATACATAAAGTAGCCTTTTTTTTCACTGGTATGTAGGAAACCTGGATTCAGTCTGAGGAGACTGGGATTCTGGTCCTGGTTCCATCCCCAGATGGGCCGTGTGATCTTGGATAAATAAATGAACTGCTTTGAAACAGTTTTCTCATCTTTTTAAAAATTAATATACCTTATTTTCTTAGAGCAGTTTTAGGTCCACAGCAAAACTGAGCGAAAAATATAGAGACTTCCCATATACCCCCTGTCCCTGCACATGTACAACCTCCCACGTTATCAACATCCCCCATCAGAGTGGCTACATTTGTTACAATTGATATCTTGATTGTCGTTATCACCTAAAGTCCATAGTTTACATTAAGGTTCACTCGTGGTGTTGTACATTCTATGAGTTTTGACAAATGTGTGATGTATAACGACATGTATCCACTATTGTAGAATCATACAGAATAGTTTCACTGCCTAAACATCTTCTGTGCTCTGCCTCCCCCTAAACCTTAGCAACCACTAGTCTTTTTACTGTCTCCATAGTTTTGCCTTTTCCACAATGTCATATCGTTGGATTCATACAGTATATAACATTTTCAGATTAGCTTCTTTCCTTTAGTAATACACATGTTAAGTTCCTCCACATCTTTTCGTGGCTCGGTAGCTCATTTATTTTTAGTGCTGAATACTATTCCATTGTCTGGATGTACCATAGTTTATTTAGCCATTCATGTACCAAAGGACATCTTGGTTGCTTCCAAGTTTTGACAACGATGAATAAAGCTGCTGTAGATATTTGTGTGCAGGTTTTTTATGTAGACATCAAGGTTTTTTTTTTTCCCATTTGGGTAAATACCAAGGAACATGAAGGCTGGATCATATGATGAAACTATGTTTAGTTTCGTAAGAAACTGCCAAACTGCCTTCAAAAGTGGCTGCACCGTTTTGCATTGCCACCAACCGTGAGTGATAATTCTTGTTGCTCCACATCCATGCCAGCATCTGGAATTGTCAGTGTTTTAGATTTTGGCCATTCTAATAGGAGTTCACTGGGCTTCCCTGGTGGCGCAGTGGTTGACAGTCCGCCTGCCAATGCAGGGGACACGGGTTCGTGCCCCGGTCCGGGAAGATCCCACATGCCGCGGAGCGGCTGGGCCCGTGAGCCATGGCCACTGAGCCTGCACGTCCGGAGCCTATGCTCCGCAACGGGAGAGGCCACAACAGTGAGAGACCCGCGTACCGCAAAAAAAAAAAAAAAAAAAAAAAAAAAAAATACTAATGGGGTGCACTGATATCTCATTGTTTTCATTTGCATTTCCCTGATGATATAAGATTTGGAGCAACTTTTCATATGCTTATTTGCCACTGTACTTCTTCCTTGATGAGGTGTCTGTTCAGGTCTTTGCCCACTGTTTTTAAATTTTTGTTGGGGCATAGTTGTTTTACAATATTGTGTTAGTTTCTGCTGTACAGCAAAGTGAATCAGTTATACATATACATATATCTACTCTTTTTTAGATTCTTTTCCTATATAGGTCGTTACAGAGTATTGAGTAAAGTTCCCTGTGCTATACAGTAGGTCCTTATCAGTTATCTATTTTATATATAATAGTGTGTATGTGTCAATCCCAATCTCCCAATTTATCCCTCCCCCCACTTTCCCCCTTGGTAACCATAAGATTGTTTTCTACATCTGTGATTCTATTTCTGTTTTGTAAATAAGCTCATCTGTACCATTTTTTTAGATTACACATATAAGCAATATCATATATTTGTCTTTGTCTGACTTACTTCACTCAGTATGAAAATCTCTAGGTCCATCCGTGTTGCTGCAAATGGCATTATTTCATTCTTTTTTATGCCTGAGTAATATGCCATTGTATATATGTACCACATCTTCATTATCCATTCCTCTGTCAGTGGACATTTAGGTTGCTTCAGTGTCCTGGCTATTGTAAACAGTGCTGCAATGAACATTGGGGTGCATGTATCTTTTCGAATTATGGTTTTCTCAGGGTATATGCCCAGGAGTGGGATTGCTGGAACCTATGGCAGCTTTATTTTTAGTTTTTTAAGGAACCTCCACACTGTTCTCCATAGTGGCTGTACCAATTTACATTCCCACCAACAATGTAGAAGGGTTCCCTTTCCTCCACGCCCTCTCCAGCATTTATCATTTGTAAATTTTAAAAAATAAATTTATTTATTTATTTATTTATTATTTATTTTTGGCTGAGTTGGGTCTCCATTGTTGTGCACAGGCTTTCTCTAGTGGAGGTGAGTGGGAGCTACTCTTCCTTGTGGTGCACAGGCTTCTCACTGCGGTGGCATCCCCCTGCCGCTGAGCATGGGTTCCAAGCACGCGGGCCCCAGCAGTTGCAGCGCACAGGCTCAGTAGTTGTGGCTCTCGGGCTCTAGAACACAGGCTCAGCAGTTGTGGCACACAAGCTTGGTTGCTCCTCTGCATGTGGGATCCTCCCAGACCAGGGCTCAAACCCGTGTCCCCTGCATTGGCAGGCAGATTCTTAACCAATGCACCACCAGGGAAGTCCATTTGTAGATTTTTTTAACGATGCCCATTCTGACCAGTGTGAGGTGATACCCCATTGTAGTTTTGATTTGCATTTCTCTAATAATTAGTGGTGTTGAGCATCTTTTCATGTGCTTTTTGGCCATCTGTATGTCTTCTTTGGAGAAATGTCTATTTAGGTCTTCCGCCCATTTTTTGATTGGATTGTTTGGTTTTTTGTTGTTGTTATTGAGCTGCATGAGCTGTTTGTATACTTTGGAGATTAACCCCTTGTGGTCACTTTGTTTGCAAATATTTTCTCCCATTCTGTGGGTTGTCTTTTTGGTTTGTTGATGGTTTCCCTTGCTGTGCAAAAGTTTTTAAGTTTAATTATGTCCCATTTATTTATTTTTATTTTCATTATTCTAATTTATGTCAGAAAGTGTTCTGCCTATGTTTTCCTCCAAGAGTTTTATAGTATCCAGCCTTACATTTAGGTTTTTAATCCATTTTGAGTTTATTTTTGTGTATGGTGTTAGAGAGACCTCTAATTTCATTCCCAGCACCACTTACTGAAGAGACGGTCATTTTTCTCCTTTGTCACATAGTCGACCATAGGTGCATGGGTCTAATCTCTTTGCCCATTTTTTAATCAGGTTACTTTCTTATTGTTGAGTTTTAAGCGTTCTTCATATATTTTGGATGATAACAGTCCTTTATCAGATGAGTCTTTTGCAAATATTTTCTCCCAGTCTGTGATTTGTCTTCTCATTCTGTTGACAGTGTCTTTTGCAGAGTAGAAATTTTTAATTTTAATGAAGACCAGCTTATCAATTCTTTCCTTCATGAAATATGCCTTTGGTGTTGTATTTTAAAAGTCATTGCCATATTCAAGGTTATCTAGGTTTTCTCAAGGTCATCTAGGTTCTCTTCTAGGGGTTTTCTAGTTTTGCGTTTTACATATAAATCTATGATTCATTTTGAGTTAACTTTTGTGAAAGGTGTAAAGTCTACATCTAGATTCTTTTTTTTTTTTGCCATGCCACATTTGGGATCTTAGTTCTCTGACCAGGGATAAAACCCTCATGCCCTGCATTGGAAGCACAGAGTCTCAACCACTGGACCACCAGGGAAGTCCCCTAGATTCATTTTTTTTTAATATGAATGTACCGTTTTTTCCAGCACCATTTGTTGAAATAACTATCTTTGCTCCATTGTATTGCCTTTGCTCCTTTGTCAAAGTTCAGTTGACTATTTATGTGGGTCTATTTCTGGGCTCTCTATTCTGTTCCATTGATCTGTTTGTCTGTTCTTTCACCAATACCTCACCATCTTAATTACTGTAGCTTTATAATAAGCCTTGAGATTAGGTAGTGTCAGTCCTCCAACTTTGTTTTTCTCCTTCAATATTGAGTTGGCTATTCTGGGTCTTCTGTTTCTCCATATAAACTTTAGAATCAGTCTGTCAATATCCACAAAATAACTTGCTGGGGTTTTGACTGGAATTGCATTGAGTCTGTAGTTCAATTTAGGGAGAACTGACATCTTGGCAATATTGACTCTTCCAATCCATGAACATGGACTATCTCTCCATTTATTTAGTTCATCTTTGATACCTCTCATCAGAGTTTTGTAGCTTTCCACATACATATTTTCTTAGATTTAAGCCTAAGTATTTCATATTGGGGAGTGCTAATGTAAACAGTGGTGTGTTTTTTATTTCAAATTCCACTTGTTCATTGCTGGTATATAGGAAAGAAAGTGATTGACTTTTGGTATATTAACCCTGTATCCTGCAACCTTGCTATAAGGGCTTATTAGTTCCAGGAGTTTTTGCTTTATTCTTTCAGATTTTCTACATAGACAATTTAGACAATTATGTCATCTGCAAACAAAGACAATTTTATTTCTTCCTTCTAAATCCCTCTAAGCACTGCTTTCACACATCCCACAAATTATGATAAGTTGTATTTCCATTTTCATTGAGTTCAAAATATTTTTTTAATTCTCTTAAGATTTCTGCTTTAACCTATGTGTTATTTAGATGTGTGCTGTTGAATCTCCAAGTACTTTGAGATATTTCATCTATCTTTCTGTTATTGATTTCTAGTTTAATTCCACCGCGGTCTAAAACAGACATGGCGTAATTTCTATTCTTTTAAGTTTGTTAAGGTGTGTTTTACGGCCCAGAATGTGGTTTATCTTGGTGAATGTTTCATGTAAGCTTGAGGGAAAAAAATGTGTCTGTTGTTACTTTCATCTTTTTCAGCAAGTATTTGAATCCCACAGTCTCTGCGTCTATGACTCAGTATCTGTTCCAGTCTACATCACCATAGGATCTGGTCTATACCATCCTTCCTTACACTAAATAGCCCAAGATGGTTTAGCTTGAAGTCTTAGCTGCTTTTAAGAGTTTCACTGATTCCTTTGCTGGCAGCAGTGAAATTTCATCACCACCCATATGCTTGTCTCCAGCATCCCCTTGCCAACCACATCCTTCTCTCCTCTCTTTCACCACAACTAAACCTGTAGCAAATAAACAAGTTGTGCGTGTGAGTTAGGTACCTTCTAGAAAAATGAGGTATTACCAGAGAAGCACTATACTCTCTTCTACAGTAGAAAAAGCCCCAAGGAAGCTTAGCATCTTTGATAGAAAATAAGTGCATGCCTACATCCTAGGTTCATCCATGAACAGCTCAGTCAGCTCCAGCAGGTTATTGGCAACTTATTTTTAACCTGAAACCAACTCTACCTTTCCTGAAGCATATACCTGGGATCCCAGGCCAGCCAAAAAAAAAAAAGAATTAATATTAAACCAAGCAGAACGTAATTAAGGAGGCAAAAAGCTTACACCATAATAACATTTTCATTCAACTGCTTTATTTCAACCATATCACTCTCTTCCACTACTAATTGAAAGATAATCTTTATGTTTGTCTTTCCCAATAAAATAGCACAATACTAAGGCCCCAAATATTTACTCTGGCCCTAAAAAATATGAGGTTGTTCTGTGAGCCATTTCCTAAGATAGAAAGAAAACTATTCTGGAAAGTTCGCTAGTTCAAAAGTCCTGAGCAGTGCGTAAACTTCAATAGTCTTTTTAATCTGAATCTGTGAAATTGAGAATAATTCTTAATCTGGTTTGAGCACTGCCTGTTTTTAGACATCCATGTTTCTCTTGACCTGGAAGTCCTCATTCCTACCATCACACAGAGCTGTCAGGAACTATTGAAGCAAAACAAAGAACGGTCGCTCCCAGGACCAGGTCATCAAGCTGGGGTGTCACTGGGGTGCATGTTGGTGTTCCAGGTCCAGTATCCATTCCTAGAGAATGCAGGTCTTCTAAAAAGAGACAAGGCACAGACATATTTGATCTTCAGTGTTGTTCCCAGAAATTCTTTTAAGAACTTGAGTTTTTGATAAATTTCTCCTACAGAGAAATAAAATATTTCATTTTCAAGGTGCACGAAGTTCACCAATGCTGGGAGCAGCCATGCACTTGTATTTCCATTCTCAGGGATCTAAACCACCGACTAAAACTAGAAAAAGAAAGAACTCTACTCAAAATATTCTGAAAGCTGGCTGATGCTCCATATTTTATTATTCTATATCTACATGACCTTGACTGAGTATTGGTCCATGAAAAGTTGTAGTACAGTGGGTGGTGCCCTAGGCAAGTTACTCTGAAGACTAAGAAATGTTGACTTCTTCCTCTGCCCTCAACAAGTCTACAACCTCATGGCTACCAGCTCTCACCACATGACAACTCGTGCTGAGTGCATCAAGCCACACAAAAGCCTGGTGAGCAAATTCTGACTCCCATTTTACAAATGAAGATACTGAGGCCTAAGAGGGAAATTAACATACTCTAGTTTTAGGAAGAAGACAGCCTAATAGAGAGGGCACAACAAGTGTTCTGAAATTTAAAGAAAGCCATAAGGAGTGGTTTCCTGGGAAAGGAAGGGATATTTGTCCTGACATTCCTTGAGATTAAATGGGATTTGGAAGATAGAGATCCAGGAGAGAGGGCCTTCCTTTCAGTTTGAGGAGCCAGCATGAGAGAGGGTCCAAAGATAGGCATACACAAAGCAAGATTGGGAGATGGTACCTAGGCCAGCCTAGATGGGTTGGGATGGCTTATTGTAGATTTGATGAAATACGCATTTTGAAAACTGGTGCTAAATTGTAGAAGACGGGATTCCAGGCTAAGGAACACAGACCACAGAAAGAATAGTACAGCAGCATTTATTAATAAACCCAACATTGTGCTTAAAAGGCTCTTAAGGCTTTAGGATTGAATTTTTTTAACAGAATAACTTTCACTAGAAAAAGGCAAAATGTCCTCGACAAAACTGTCAAGCACTTTGATATGATTCAGTGAGTCTGTGGAGACAGAGTAAATCATTGGTGGAATTTCAATACCATTTAGTAGTAAATTACAAGTCCAGAAAAATCGTAAAACAAGGGTTATTATAAGAGAGATTTATAGATATTAAACAATACAATGCAAAAATGAAGTTTTACTTGAGCAAAACCAACAATCCTTTAATGATAAACAGAAAAAAATACGAAAATGCATCTTTCAAAAAATCCTACCAAGGCTTCTGACTTTTCCTCGTGATAAGTGATTAGACTGGCTTCTGAAGTCAGTATTATCAACCTTCCCGCCACGTTTTTTGGAAAGGAAAGCCAGGTAGGGCTCAAGTGCTGGTTTGGCTCCTGACCCACTTTTCAGTCCTTTTGTAACGCAACTCCAAGTACATCTGTGCACGGACAATGAGGCGAAAGCATGCAAAATGCGAAAGCACAAACTATGTATTGAGAAATCACTACAATGCCAAATTTTTTTAGAATAAAAATATATATCTTTAAGAACTTGCTGTGTTAGGGAAACTGTTTACATATTGAGGTGTTCCTCTTTTTTTTGACCGGAACAATAAAAGAAAAATTTGATATGTCCTTGGTTTCTTCTTTGTGTGTGTGTGTCCAAGGAAGGTAGCCTTTTCTGCATGTGGGAACATGAATCATTTCTGAAGTGTCATATCCTTTCACAGGACCACCAGGAGGTCAGACCTCCCCCCATATAAATCAAGAACGGTGTCATGGGTTTGTCATAATCTCTTCCATCTCTCTCTCTCTGTCTCTCTGTCTCTGTCTCTCTCCCCCCTCCCCTCCCCCACCCACCTGTCCACACGCTCTGCCTATGGCCAGATCCCTGCATTGAGGCGGCCCTGCTCCTTCTCACACCTGCCCACCCAGGCAGTACCCATTCTATACCCATCTGCTGTTTGCACCTCATGAAACTTTAAAAGAGGAAGGGGACCTCAGGACTCACAGAGCAGTTCACAGCTGCTTGTCACAGCTCTAAGTGTCTCAATTAGAGAAGTTTAACAATACCAAAGTCCAATGTTGAACTGAAGAAACATTCCTAAGAGAGTTTTCCATGTTCTCAGTGTTCCATTTTGCATGGGGTTGGCTTTGCCCAACTCCAGCACCTCAGCTCTGACTCCAGAGAGCCTTGGCCCCCAGCCCCCTCTAGGGAGTTTCCAAATGGCATATTGATTGCCTCACACTATAACATGAACAGAAGACGTTGCGTAAAAATATACCTGGGTTATATCATTTCCCAGAGCCTGCTGGATGTGAAATAAAACCCTCAGGACACCGTCACTATTTCATCCCACTTTTCCTAGTGTGACCTCCCTGCCAGTCTCGCTGCTGCACCTGGTAGAGTTACTAACCCATCTTCTGCACCCCCTGGCCCCTTACACATCTGTCCCACTTAGCACTCACCAGGGCCAGCAGAAACCCATGGGCATGTCTCCATCCCTTCAGGTACCCAAGAGAAGAGCCCCCGTCCCTGCTTCTAGCTGACTCCCCTGGAGCCACCCTCCACATTACCCTGGAGCGATTGTCTAAAGCAACTCCCCAGCCACAGCCATAGCTGGAGCCCCCTCATCTACTCTGATGGTTTCTAAACTAAGCTGCAGAAACTTTTCTCTGACAGACCTCTCAAGCAGAAGCTCATTATTTAAATTAGACAAAAGATGAGTTGCCCAGTTGCAGCAGGGGTGGAGCTTAGGAGCCCTGCCTCTCAAACCCAAGTGCCCTGGGCCCCTGTCCTTGGAGCCCAGGTTAATAATCATTGTTGTGCAGCATCATTTCCAAACTTCGTGCTGGGCCTTATAAGGATGGGCCAATATTCCACCCCACTAGCCCTCTTTATCAAATGTCTACATTCCCCAACAGGGCACGCCCTCCAAGACCACATGGAATGTGACTCTGGGGCCATCTGGGGAGCTCAGATATCCTTCCCTAACTCCTCTGACCCCAGCAGGCTTCCAAATTTCCATCTTCAGAGCTCATAAGCTAGTACTGCACTGTATATTAACTCTTCCTGTCTGTCGTCCCCAGTAGACAACAAACTCCTTACAGCCAAATATTGCCTCACTCATCTGTCCCCAGCACCTTCCACAATACTCAGTACTTAGTTGGTGCTTTTTTGTTGGATGGATGGATGGATGAGTAGGTGGATGGGTGGCTGGATGGATTCATGAATGTGTGGATGGATGGGTAGATGGGTGGGTGGGTGGATGGATAGATGGATTGATGGATGGATGAGTGGGTGGATGGGTGGATGAGTGAATGGGTAGATGGATGGGTGGGTGAATGGGTAAGTGGGTGGGTAGGTGAATGGATGGTTGGATGGGTGGAGTAGAAAGAGTAGTGCAATCGTAGCTTGCCACTCAGGCAACAACAGCAGCCACAGAAACTCCTATTATTGCTTTCACAGTTGCAGTATATTTTGAAAATCTCACTCTTTGCCAACCAGGAATGGTCTGGTGCTTCCTTCCGTCTAAGGTAAAATGGTTTATCCTACCAAATTACATCATTTGATATTTTGACAAAACATGCTTCACTGCTCACATCCTACCATCATCTAATGAGTAATTTCTGTGAAATTCATTAGTTTACATTTTTAAAAGAGGTCCTCTTGAGCAAAAGCAAGAAGAACCACAATCCTGCAGCCTGAGGAACAAAAACCACAGTCACAGAAACATAGAAAAGATGAAAAGGCAAGGGCTATGTACCAGATGAAGGAACAGATAAAACCCCAGAAAAACAACTAAATGAAGTGGAGACAGGCAACCTTCCAGAAAAAGAATTCAGAATAATGATAGTGAAGATGATCCAGGACCTCAGAAAAAGAATGGAGGCAAAGATCGAGAAAATGCAAGAAATCTTTAACAAAGACCTAGAAGAAATAAAGAAAAAACAAACAGAGATGAACAATACAATAACTGAAATGGAAACTACACTGGAAGGAATCAATAGCAGAATAACTGTGGCAGAAGAACGGATAAGTGACCTGGAAGACAGAATGCTGGAATTCACTGCTGCGCAACAGACTAAAGAAAAAAGAATGAAAAGAAATGAAGACAGTCTAAGAGACCTCTGGGACAACATTAAACGCAACAACATTCACATTATAGGGGTCCCAGAAGGAGAAGAGAGAGAGAAGGGACCAGAGAAAATATTTGAAGAGATTATAGTTGAAAACTTCCCTAACATGGGAAAGGAAATAGCCACCCAAGTCCAGGAAGTGCAGTGAGTCCCATATAGGATAAACCCAAGCAGAAACACGCTGAGACACATAGTAATCAAATTGGCAAATCTTAAAGAAAAATTATTGAAAGCAGCAAGGAAAAAATGACAAATAACATAAAAGGGAACTCCCATAAGGCTAACAGTTGATTTCTCAGCAGAAACTCTACAAGACAGAAGGGAGTGGCATGACACATTTAAAGTGATGAAAGGGAAGAACCTACAACCAAGATTATGCTACCCGGCAAGGATCTCATCTAGATTCAACTGAGAAATCAAAAGCTTTACAGACAAGCCAAAGCTAAGAGAATTCAGCACCACCACATCAGCTTTACGACAAATGCTAAAGGAACTTCTCTAAGTGGGAAACACAAGAGAAGAAAAGGACCTACAAAAACAAACCCAAAACAATTAAGAAAATGGTCAGAGGAACATACATATCGATAATCACCTTAAACGTGAATGGATTAAATGCTCCAACCAAAAGACACAGGCTTGCTGAATGGATACAAAAACAAGACCCATATATATGCTGTCTACAAGAGACCCACTTCAGACCTAGGGACACATTCAGACTGGAAGTGAGGGGATGGAAAAAGATATTCCATGCAAATGGAAATCAAAAGAAAGCTGCAGTAGCAATACTCATGTCAGATTAAATAGACTTTAAAATAAAGAATGTTACAAGAGACAAAGAAGGACACTACATAATGATCAAGGGATCAATCCAAGAAGAAGATATAACAATTATAAATATATATGCACCCAACATAGGAGCACCTCAATACATAAGGCAACTGCTAACAGCTATAAAAGAGGAAATCGACAGTAACACAATAAGAGTGGGGGACTTTAACACCTCACTTACACCAATGGACAGATCATCCAAAATGAAAATAAATAAGGAAACATAAGCTTTAAATGACACAATAGACCAGATAGATTTAATTGATATTTATAGGACATTCCATCCAAAAGAGCAGATTACACTTTCTTCTCAAGTATGCATGGAACATTCTCCTGGATAGATCACATCTTAGGTGACAAAGCAAGACTCAATAAATTTAAGAAAATTGAAATCATATCAAGCATCTTTTCTGACCACAACGCTATGAGATTAGAGATGAATTACAGGGAAAAAAACGTAAAAAACACAAACACATGGAGGCTAAACAATATGTTACTAAATAACCAAGAGATCACTGAAGAAATCAAAGAGGAAATCAAAAAATACCTACAGACAAATGACAATGAAAACACGACGATCCAAAACCTATGGGCTGAAACAAAAGCAGTTCGAAGAGGGAAGTTAATAGCTATACAAGCCTACCTCAAGAAACAAGAAAAATCTCAAATAAACAATCTAACCTTACACCTAAAGGAACTAGAGAAAGAAGAACAAACAAAACCCACAGTTAGCAGAAGGAAAGAAATCATAAAGACCAGAGCAGAAATAAATGAAATAGAAACAAAGAAAACAATAGCAAAGATCAATAAAACTAAAAGCTGGTTCTTTGAGAAGATAAACAAAATTGATAAACCGTTAGCCAGACTCATCAAGAAAAAGAGGGAGAGGACTCAAATCAATAAAATTAGATCAAAAAAGGAGAAGTTACAAGAGACACCACAGAAATACAAAGCATCCTAAGAGACTACTACAAGCAACTCTATGCCAATAAAATGGACAACCTGAAACAAATGGACAAATTCTTAAAAAGGTATAACCTTCCAAGACTGAACCAGGAAGAAATAGAAAATAAGGACAGACCAATCACAAGCACTGAAATTGAAACTGTGATTAAAAATCTTCCAACAAACAAAAGCCCAGGACCAGATGGCTTTACAGGTGAATTCTATCAAACATTTAGAGAAGAGCTAAAACCCAACCTTCTCAAACTGTTCCAAAAAATTGCAGAGGAAGGAACTCTCCCAAACTCATTCTATGAGGCCACCATCACCCTAATACCAAAACCAGACAAAGATACTACAAAAAAAGAAAATTACAGACCAATATTGCTGATTAATATAAATGCAAAAATCCTCAACAAAATACTAGCAAACAGAATCCAACAACACATTAAAAGAATCATACACCATGATCAAGTGGGATTTATCCCAGGAATGCAAGGATTCTTCAATATACACAAATCAATCAATGTGATATACCATATTAACAAATTGAAGAATAAAAACCATATGATCATCTCAATAGATGCAGAAAAAGCTTTTGACAAAATTCAACACCCATTTATGACAAAAACTCTCCAGAAAGTGGGCAGAGAGAGAACCTACCTCAACATAATAAAGGCCATATATGAGAAACCCACAGTAAACATCATTCTCAATGGTGAAAAACTGAAAGCATTTCCTCTAAGATCAGGAACAAGACAAGGATGTCCACTCTCACCACTATTATTCAACATAGTTTTAGAAGTCCTAGCCACGGCAATCAGAGAAGAAAAAGAAATTAAAGGAATCCAAATTGGAAAAGAAGAAGTAAAACTGTCACTGTTTGCAGATGACATGATACTATATATAGAGAATCCTAAAAATGCCACCAGAAAACTACTAGAGCTAATCAATGAATTTGGTGAAGTTGCAGGATACAAAATTAATGCACAGAAATCTCTTGCATTCCTATACACTAATGATGAAAAATCTGAAAGAGAAATTAAGGAAACACTCCCATTTACCATTGCAACAAAAAGAATAAAATACCTAGGAATAAACCTACCTAGGGAGATAAAAGCCCTGTATGCAGAAAACTATAAGGCACTGATGAAAGAAATTAAAGATGATACCAACAGGTGGAGAGATATACCATGTTCTTGGATTGGAAGAATCAATATCATGAAAATGACTATACTACCCAAAGTAATCTACAGATTCAATGCAATCTCTATCAAATTACCAATGGCATATTTACGGAACTAGAACAAAAATCTTAAAATTTGTATGGAGACACAAAAGACCCCGAATAGTCAAAGCATTCTTGTGGGGAAAAAACGGAGCTGGAGGAATCAGACTCCCTGACTTCAGACTATACTACAAAGCTACAGTAATCAAGACAATATGGTGCTGACACAAAAACAGAAACATAGATCAATGGAACAAGATAGAAAGCCCAGAGATAAATCCACGCACATATGGTCAACTAATCTATGACAAAGGAGGCAAGGATATACAATAGAGAAAAGACAGTCTTTTCAATAAGTGGTGCTGGGAAAAATGGACAGCTAATGTAAAAGAATGAAATTAGAACACTCCCTAACACTATACACAAAAATAAACTGAAAATGGATTCGAGACCTAAATGTAAGACCGGACACTATAAAACTCTTAGAGGAAAATATAGGCAGAACACTCTATGACATTAATCACAGCAAGATCCTTTCTGACCCACCTCCTAGAGTAATGGAAATAAAAACAAAAATAAACAAATAGGACCTAATGAAACTTTAAAGCTTTTGCACAGCAAAGGAAACCATAAACAAGAGCAAAAGACAACCCTCAGAATGGGAGAAAATATTTGCAAATGAAGCAACTGACAAAGGATTAATCTCCAAAATTTATAAGCAGCTCATGCAGCTCAATAACAAAAAAACAATCAAACCAATCCAAAAATGGGCAGAAGACCTAAATAGACAATTCTCCAAAGAAGATATATAGACTGCCAACAAACACATGAAAGAATGCTCAACAAAATTAATCATTAGAGAAATGCAAATCAAAACTACAATGAGATATTATCTCACACCAGTCAGAATGGCCATCATCAAAAAATCTAGAAAAAATAGGGCTTCCCTCGTGGTGCAGTGGTTGAGAGTCCGCCTGCCAGTGCGGGGGATGTGGGTTCGTGCCCCAGTCTGGGAAGATCCCACATGCCACGGAGTGGCTGGGCCCGTGAGCCATGGCCACTGAGCCTGCACGTCCGGAGCTTGTGCTCCACAACGGGAGAGGCCACAACAGTGAGAGGCCCACGTACCGCAAAAAAAAAAAAAAAATCTACAAACAATAAATGCTGGAGAGGGTGTGGAGAAAAGGGAACACTCTTGCACTGCTGGTGGGAATGTGAATTGGTACACCTACTATGGAGAACAGTATGGAGGTTCCTTAAAAAACTACAAATAGAACTACCATATGACCCAGCAATCCCACTACAGGGCATATACCCTTTGAAAACCATAATTCAAAAAGAGTCATGTACCAAAATGTTCATTGCAGCTCTATTTACAATAGCCAGGACATGGAAGCAACCTAAGTGTCCATCATCGGATGAATGGATAAAGAAGATGTGGCACATATATACAATGGAATATCACTCAGCCATAAAAAGAAATGAAATTGAGCTATTTGTAATCAGGTGGATGGACCTAGAGTCTGTCATACAGAGTGAAGTAAGTCAGAAAGAGAAAGACAAATACTGTATGCTAACACATATATATGGAATCTAAGAAAAGAAAATGTCATGAAGAACTTAGGGGTAAGACAGGAATAAAGACACAGACCTACTAGAGAATGGACTTGAGGATATGTGGAGAGGGAAAGGTAAGCTATGACAAAGTGAGAGAGTGGCATGGGCATATATACACTACCAAATGTAAAATAGATAGCTAGTGGAAAGTAGCCGCATAGCACAGGGAGATCAGCTCGGTGCTTAGAGGGGTGGGACAGGGAGGGTGAGAGGGAGGGAGATGCAAGAGGGAAGAGATATGGGAACATATGTATATGTATAACTGATTCACTTTGTTATAAAGCAGAAACTAACACACCATTGTAAAGCAATTATACTCCAATAAACATGTAAAAAAAAAAAACTAAAAATAGAACTACCATACGACCCAGCAATCCCACTACTGGGCATATGACCAGATAAAACCATAATTCAAAAAGACACATGTACCCCAATGTTCACTGCAGCACTATTTACAATAGCCAGGTCATGGAAGTAACCTAAATGCCCATCGACAGACGAATGGATAAAGAAGATGTGGTACATATATACAATGGAATATTACTCAGCCATAAAAAGGAACGCAATGGGGTCTTTTGTTGAGACGTGGATGGATATAGAGACTGTCATACAGAGTGAAGTAAGTCAGAAAGAGAAAAACAAATATCATATATTAACGTATGTATGTGGAACCTAGAAAAATGGTACAGATGAACTGGTTTGCAGGGCAGAAGTTGAGACACAGATGTAGAGAACAAATGTATGGACACCAAGGGGGGAAAGCCATGGGGGCTGGGGATGGTGGTGTGCTGAATTGGGCGATTGGGATTGACATGTATGCACTGATGTGTATAAAATTGATGACTAGTAAGAACCTGCTGTATTAAAAAATAAATAAAATAAAATTCAAAAAAAAAGAGGTCCTCTTGTCTGCATTGTCCATCACTGTGACCTGGGCATTAACAACCGGTAGGCTACAATTCAGCCACCTAAGCTCAATAGATATCCTACAAAAAGGTAAGTGTTTCTCATTCATCTCTTGGCAGGACCCATGAGGAGGGATGGACGTTGTATCCAGTGGGACGCAGAACAGCCAGCACCTCCCACCGCTAATGCTTTCCCGAAGCTCACCTTAGGCTTCTTTAACCAACACAATGCACACATCATTTTACATGCTTTGATTGTATAATATGATCTTTCCTCTCTTACAAAGAAATGCATTATTTTGGGTCTTCTCAGTAATTGCTCAAGTTACAGTTTTCCTAAATCACAACATCATGTTTCTTTTTCTCAAAGCCCTGAAGTCATCTCTAGAAGGAAGACTTGGGAGTTCAATTCCACCCACAAAAGATGCTTTGAGCAGACCAGGTTCTGCCTCTCTGCCCTCCAGCGTCAAGGAATCCCAAAGACAAGAAAATGAGAAGGCCAGTTTCTCAAAACACAGCTTGTCCCTACCAGAGCTGGTATAGAGGTGAGAGGGCCGCCTTGCTGAAGGTCACTGTCAATACATTGTAGCTCTCCATTCCAGCTTCTTTTCCACAGGCCAGTCTCAAAAAACATGGTTTTTCTACCTTTATAGACTCAAGGCAAGCTGATGATTCTTCCCTTTTTGGACTCCGATTGTTTGATGGCATAACCACAAAAAAAAAAAACCCACTTGTTAGCACATTTACATATAGGTGCAAGGAATTCCATAGCCTTATAGCCCTGCAAAATCAGTAATATTAGTCCATTTTCCAGCTGAGAAAACAGAGGCTCAAAGATTATAACACTTAGTCCAAAATGACATGGCAAGCTACAATGATAATATTGAACTGAAAACTATACTGCCAGTTATGTGTTAAACATTCCGAGATGACCCAGCAAATACACAGATTCGTGCTGAGAGGAAGAAATGGAAGCCAGGACAAACCGTCATTACCCATGTAGTGACAGGTCATTAGGCTAGAGCCAGGAGGGGGCAGCAGAATGTTAGCCAGGGAGCCAAGACGAGCAGGGGCCCAACGCTGGCTAATGATGAAGGAAACTAGTTGATGGGGTGTCCGTGACCTCCTCAGCAGGGTCTTGCCGCTTACGCCACGCCTGGCTGGGTCTCTCCCCAAACTGGCCATCAGGGAGGGCATCCAGCAGGCAGAGATGGGGCAGGTCGACCAGGATATACCAGGTCTGAAGACACTGGTTAGCTGCCTAATCAAGGAGGCCAAACTCCCAGCGAGCCCACTCCCTCTCCGCAGTAACCCCGCAGGAACTCCGTCCCACCGAGGACAGGCACGGATTTCTTGGGACCAGAGTCTGTCTGTCGACTCCTCCTGTCTCGTGTGCCAAGCAGCTGTGAGCTCAGTAGGCGTTTGCTAAGTGATGGAACAAGGGACATGGGGATCGCGTGTGTTGACTGTTCCAGCTGCCCTGCCCCACCAGGAGGCAGGGTGATGGGGCCTCATCCAGGCCTGCACAGTGATCGTGTACCCTCGCTGGTCCCCAATAGACGCCCCTCTTCACCTTCACCTGAGAGAGCAGCTGAAATCTTTATCTACCAGTTTATTGGGCCACTTTTCATAGAGCTTCCTCCCCGACCCAGCTGGGTGACCAATCTTGTCTTGACAAAATGCCCCAGGTATGTGTTGCTTCACGTGAAGCCACCCATAGAGGCTTCAAACAACCACGTATTTTGCTCACAGTTTTGTGGGCAGGGGAGCGCCCACAAAACTGTGGGCGGGGATGATGTGTCTCGGATCCATGAGCCGTCAGCTGGGCGCCTTGGTTTCCTCGCCCAGCTCTGTCTCCACGTACCTGCTCATGGCCCAGGATGCTCACAGCCACCAGATGCAGGTTTTGCCCAGCGTGGATGTCTCCAGGTGTCCCACTCCTCACAGGACAGCGCTTCCAAGAGGCAAGAAGCCCAGACTGCTCAGTGAAGGGCAGCACCAATGTTACTGACCAGGGTTCTAGGATTCTTGAATCAATAGAAATTGATCAGAGGCCAGACTAGGAACACGGGCAAGGCTTTGTTGGGACTCGTGCTGCAGCACGAGGGAGAGGAAACGAGTAACAGGTTCCCTTGCTCGTTCCCCGAGTGTGGGCAAGCTGGTTTCTTAAATGGGGTGGAGGTAGGGAGGGATCGGTGGGTCGGGCCCAGAGGGACAGCTTAGGTGGACGGCCCGCCCCCTGGGCTGTGCTGTGTGCAAGGACCATGTGCAGTCCCCTGCTTTATGCTCCTGGCACATCAGAAATTGCAGCTGGTTCGTGGCCTTTTTGTACCTTACTGTTCATACGTTGCTCCAGCTGTGCATGCACGCAGTTATTTTTAGTCCCTTATAGTTTCTTTGTATCTGCTGCTGGAGGAGATGTTTGTCCAGGGGCAAGCCCTGCAGTAAAGGGCCCCAGGTCCCAGCCTGTCTCACCAGGAACTGAGCCATTTGTCACCACACTCTGCTGGCCCAAACAATCACAGTGCCCACCCTAACCCCAGATCCAAGGAGGCAGAGACTCTACTCCACCATAGGGGAGGGACAAGTTCACTACCCATTGCCCCTGTTAGTAGAAAAACCCGGCCTGCCCGCATTGCAGTGCACTGTAATTGCTTTCTAATCCTTCCGACACTAGATCTGGAAGGGCCCAGTGAAAGGTTTAACTCCCTCAGCCCAGGTTGGACACTGCCCCCACCCCCTTCCACGTCCTTCCAGACAACATGCACTGAGGCCCTCCTTAGCTTCCTCCCCCATAATTCACACATTCCTTCTATCACAATAAAAAAAAAGAAAGAAAAAAGAGCAACAAGAAAAATAGAACCTTATCATATTAATTACATTCCTGTTAGAGCATTATAGTGGCTCTCTGATGACAACACAACAGCCAAGACCTCTATTCATGTCATTCCTGAGTTCCTACCTGTGCTGGAATCACAAAGAGCTGCCTTATAAATGATCCTTATGACAAAAAAGAAGCAGACTCACAGACATAGAGAACAAACTAGTGGTTACAGTGGGGAGAGCGAAGGAGAGAGGGGCAAAGTAGGGGTAGGGGATTAGGAGGCACAAACTATTATGTATAAAATAAGCTAGATATATTGTACAAGGGTCTATTGTACAACTCAAGGAATATAGCCAATATTTTACAATAACTATAAATGGAGTATAACCTTTAAAAATTTTGAATTACTATATTGTACACCTGTAACATATAATATTGTACATCAACTATAGCTCAATTTAAAAATTTTTTTAAATAATAAATTAAGCTGAATCACAAAAAAAAAAAGATCTTTACTCATATGAGATGCACGACTGGCTAATGGGCCTTAACAAGCCCTAGATGGGAGAAGCCCAAGATGAGAAATGCAGTCAGATAGCTGCCCTCATGGCCCTAGGACACAGCTTGACCAAGGTAATTGATGTCAAACAGAATCCAAACAGTCTCTGGGGTCTTGTCCACTCCGGGAAATGCTAGAGGGAGACTGCCAGGGCCAAAGATGCACGAGAAACAAATTAGCTGGAACCACCACCCCCATCACTACCTTGCCCCGCAACCATATCGCCAGCTACTGGAGGGGAACCAAACCTTGGGCTGTGCCTTCACCCGCCATGGGCCAAAGAGGCCACTCATCCACTTGCAACTAACATCTCTGTGCACAAAGAGATGACAAAATTCTGCCTCTAAGCACCGAAGTGCTGCATAAGCCCATAAGGGCATACGAACAAAATACCACTAGTTCCTGAAAGGAAAGGAGTCTTGTCCATAACTGCCTGCCAGAACCTGCTCCCTAAGGGCTGCCAAGACCTGGAGGTCTGTTCTGTGTGCACGAAGCCAGCAGAATGAAATCCCCGCAAAGCCCAAGATGGGTGCAGAGACAGACAACAGAGCTGAGGGGGGCAGAACAGACAGACTTCGGTTTGGGCGTTTTTGCAGTCCCACCGATTTCTTGATTTATAGATTGTGGTTATATTTCTGTGTTCTTTTCAAATTTAAAATGTTTTCATTTTAAACATTTTAGCATTTAAAAAAATTATTTACCCTCTCAGAAGCTACAGTGTATTCAGACATGGCTTTGGTTTCATTGTAGGGTACCTGGGATGACAGAAAAATAGAAAGATTTCAAAAGATAAGTCTGCAAGAAGAGTCAGGGAAATGCCAGTGGAGAGTAAGAGGGAATGTCTGAGCTGCTTTGGGTGCTGGAGAAAGAAAGTAGAGGAACATTCTACAGTCTGGTCAGCCTGTCTCAGGGCCTGGAGAAAGGAGCTTCCAGGTCACCGGGGCATGAATGTGTGGCTACCCCATGCTGACCCCAATGTTAATACCCATAGTAGATTGAATAGTATTTCCCAGAAATTCATGTCCACCCAGAAACTCAGAATGTGACCTTATTTGGAAATAGACTCTTTGCAGACATAATTAGTTAAGGTTAAGATGAGATCATAAGGTGGGCCCTCAATCCAATGACGAGTGTCCTTCTACAAAGAAGAAAAGGCAGACACAGAGGTGAAGGCCAAGTGAAGATAGAAACAGAGGTTGGAGTGATGAGGCCACAAGCCAAGGAATGACAGGAACCACCAGAAGCTGGAAAAGACAAGAAGGATCCTCCCCTGGAGCCTTCAAAGGAAGCTGGGGCCTGTCGCCACCTTGATGTCAGACTTCTGGCCTCCAGAACTGTGAGATAATACAGGTCTGTTGTTTTAAGCCACCCCGTCCATGGTAACTTGCTACATACAGCAGCGCTGGGAACTGAATATAAAGCCCAACCCCCAGGCGTCCAATTGACAGAGAAAGGGAAATCCAGAAATAGAACCACACACACAAGGAAAGCCAGCCACACTGTCAGGTCTGGAACCCCACGTGTTTTCCCTCATCTTGGGAGACCTGAGGTTTGTGATTCTCCAATCTGAACAGGAATGATTTGATCGGTGTCTGGGCTCCACCAAGAAGACACTGCGGGGACACCCTGAAGGCATCATGACAATGACAGTTCACCTTGATAGTTTTCTATATGACCGGCCCTGTCCTCAAGTTTCATGGGAAAAGAACAAAAGAGCACACGACACCCGAGTGGGTGGGAGCTACTGGTACCTCATGGAACGGCAAGGAGATGGGAGCTCAGAGGGGTTAAGTGACCTGTCCACTTAGAGGTTTGCTGGAGGCTATGCCAGGGTCAAACCCAAGTTGTCAGACTCTGGGGTAGGGGGCTTTTCTCTTACTGTCCAGGCTACTGTCACCAAAGCAGAGGGCATTAACAAGGAAGCAGGGGCTGAAACCCACGTATGAATTCCCAATGGCCACCAGGAGAGGAGGACATCCAAGGTGGAGTCTCCTCTATTAACTAGGAGAGGGCAGCAGGCAGAGAGGGAAGGGAAGAGGGAGGGACAGAAGGGACAGGAGACAAGGGATTCGGGGACCTGCCATTATCCACCGGAGGGGATGTCTTGCATAACTTGGAACACGGTCTAAACATAAACCACTTCTAGAGCACTCGGCAACCTCCACCGTTCAGCCAATAAAAGGCGCTAAACCTTGCAGGCTGCCACCCTTCAGAGGAGATAATGAGACGACTAGAAAGGTCAACCGCCCTCTGAAATGCGTCCTGGAAGAACAGAAGCGAGCCCGAGGAACTGTATTCGCTTTTCCTGCATGTCTGTGTTTAGTAGTTACACTTTCCTGGTGCATTTTTTAAAAGGAAAAATCCACAGTGTTGAGGTTTGTTTTGCCTTCCCTTCAGGCTACAACGCATCCTCCGGGGTTCACGGTCTGTCTGCATGAAGCCAGAGCACAGGCTTAGGAGGAGTCTCTGTGGGATGCAATCCCCCCTTCTCATCTACTGATATCAGGGGGTCCCACAAGGGAGAAGGGAGTCTGAGGTCCCTCTGGAGTTCTTCATTCCCAGGATGAAGGAGGGCTAGGGGAGCAGCTCCACTAAGAGGGAGGCAAGGGCAACCAGACTCTGTGACTCTGTGACCCTGGGCATCCAGGGCTGGTTCTGTGGGATTGCTGGGCCAACTCGCCTGCTTAGGGGGCACTGGGACATGCCAGGCTTGCACACATTCCCCAAGGGCAGTGCAAGGCATGGGACCAGGGCTCCACCAGGTAAGCACGAGGGTTCACGCAGGGCAAAGCCAGGGCTCGCCTGGGAGCAGTACAAAGCCCAGATCAGTCTGGAAAGCACATAATGCAGCCTACAGCTTGCCAGAGAGCACCAGTGCACCCCTGGCTCCAGCTAGCCACGTATGGCTTCCTTTCTTCCTAAAGTCCTACAGCCACAGAGACCTAGAATGGTAAGGATTTACATCAGAAGGACACAGTCCCATTCCTCAGGCCAGAAGAAGATGCCGATGGCTGAATGTCCCCTTTCCAGTGGTGACAGTCAGAAGCAGGACCCAGACCTCCTGCCATCAGTCCACCAACCCCGCTCGCACGCACCTCGCACTCCCACCCAGGATGACGCTGTTCCGTTACCTGCGCCTGTCGACTTTGCCAGCTCCTTGAACACAAGGTCCAGGTGGGCTCACAGCCCAGCAAGCAAGCCTAGCTGTGTGTCTGCTCTGAGTTTACAGAGGCCACAGGGGGAACTGACCATGGAAGAAAGCCCTGGAGGACAGAGCAGTGCAGTGTTTACACGCACCTGCTCTGGACTCAGGTGTGTATCTGACATACTCTGTGCATCTCTGGGCAAGTCACTCAGCCTCCCTGAGCCTCAGCACCCTCGGCAGGACCTATCTTGAGTGGTATTGCCAGGATGGATGAGTCACTGTGAGCGAAAGCTTAGCTAAGTGCCTGGACCATACCAGGATTCAACAATTACAGTCAAGAAGTATTATCATCAATTACCTTTCAAGTTACTGCACGGGAAAAATCCAAGTTCCCTACTGGAATTTCCACCCAAGAGAACCGAAGCAGGAAACCCCAGAGTAGGGACGGGAGAGTGACCCATGGCTAACATCCCAGGCCAGGACCTGCCTTCCACGACCCATCCTTCTACCCTCATCGAGCAATTGAGACCAAGTCAAACCATGCTTGGCGTCATCTCCCCGGTCCTCCCCGGACTGCCCCAGCCTGAGGGGCCAACCTCGGCACTGCACAGCACGGAGAAGGAAGACTGTCCAGCTACAAATTCACTTTTTTCCTGACCCTGAAAAATTTGGGAACACATCCCCAGAGCCTAAATAGGCCCTCCCGGAACATGCAAAAGGAGAAAGCCAATCACGCCCCCTGACCTTCTAGCCTTTCCAGACTGTAATATCATCAGTCTCCAGGAAGCCCTGCTTTGAGCAAGCAGCTTCCTGTAAGTCTGGAGTCTTAAGCCCTTTTCTCATCCATCCTTCAAAGAAAGAATTTGAACAAAGAAAAGCAGGCTGCCCACGTGATCATGGTCGACACGGAAAGTTCTGCTTGTGAGCACCTGATCACAGAGTAAAAACAGAAGCTACTTGGCCTCCAAATACTGGGCGCTGGGCTAAGTGCTTCACGTACATCAATTCATGAGATTCCCCACAACCCCTGATGAGCTAGGTTTGATTACCCCCATTTTAGAGATGAGGAAACTGAGGCTCAGGACCTTTCAGTAACCTGCCCTGGCTTCATAGCTAGCAAGAGGGGGAGCCAACATGCTATCCACCTCCAGATCCAGCATCTACACAAAGCATCCTGGGTGTCCTCCCCATGGATGTTCAGACCCCTCCGATGTCTGAAACTAGATTTCTAGGAACCCACGGTCCATGAGCTAACAGAAATTTCTGGAAGCTTCGAAGGCTGTAATGACCATAATCTGTCTGTAAAATAATTGTTTCAGGTGGATCTGGCTGTCTAAATGCCTGTCAGCCTCATCTGTCACCCCTAATTAGGAATGTCCACTTTATTAAAACTGAGGAAACTTCAAGCAGCCGCTTCTAATTATTTCATTAGCAACCCACCACCGCTTCTCACCACCCTGAAACAAATATTTGGGGCATAACTGAAAGGTATCATTTCTTCCATAAAGTTGCTCTCATGTTAGCACCTAAAATAAGAAGATTATGCATATTAGGTTAAAAATGGAGACTCTTATAGCAAAAAAAAAGAAGCAACCGTCTGCTTTCTAGAAGAGTTCTCTTCTCAGAAAGGTGGACCCCTAGCTCTGCGGATGGAGCATGAGACGGCATGCAGCTGAGAACCAAAGGGCTCACCATGTCATCACTGAGTTCCATCCAGATTGCCCAACACCCCAAATCCTGGCAACGCCACAACACCATGGCTAGTGCGTGATGGTGCACCCCCTAAGAACCTAAAAGTGAAAGAAGTAAGACTGCTCCCTGAGCTTTGAACTGTGGTGTCAGCGGGAGGGGAGAGGAGAGCAAAGCCACCCAAGACACTTGGCATCCTTACCTGACGTTATAGGGTTGGGTCAGCAGGATCCCCCCAGTGACACCTTTAGCCAACTTGGCTAAAGTACACTGCGGTTCAGAGAGCCTCAATAGGGAGCATCAATATAGGGATGCAGGGCTGTGTGTCTCCACCCTCCACTTACTCTCTGAGGCCAGGCTGAAGGGTTGGGGCCACTGACCATTCTTACGGAAGGGCTGACATGCGCGTGCTAGGTTTTGAGAAGATTCCTCTAAGAGCAGAGGGGTCTGGGAGGCTAGTCAAGGTCGGTGCCGTCATCCAGAAACGGGTACAAGGGGTGATTTGGGGTTGTGGCTCGGGGAGGATATGGAGTGATGTACACAGGAGGTGCTGAAGGAGGACTCACCGGGACGTGGGAGGGAAAAAAGAAGCAGGATTTGGGGTGACACACAGTGGGGAGATGGGGGGCGGGTAACGTGACTGGTGTGGTCCGTTTAAGGGTGATTTGAGGTCAATTCAGCACAGTCTCGACCTACTGATTCCATTAGCTGTCTCTCCCTCTCGGACTTCTAAATGCAAACGATGTGTTCAACTGAATCATTAGGAAGCGTGTGGTTTCAACTCTCCACAAAGAAAGCCCTCCTTGGATTCAGAGATAATACGATGCTTTCAGGTTTCCGAAACAGGATGCTGCACACCCTCAGCGGGTCCCCAAAATGCTGACTTCCGGGCAAAGGTGAGAGAGCATCAGGACAGGAAACAGATGCTGGGGAGGTTTCCCCGACTTTGCCAAACTGTAGCTGCAGACCTTTGTCATCACGCTAACCCATGGCTTCTATGTTGTAATTTAAAAATAAGGCATTTATGGAACTAAACCAATTTCTCCCCTTTGCCTTTGCCGCCAGTGAATTCAGTCCTTGATGCATTCCTGGGGCCAGAATATAGCTATTTCTCAGTCTTGTCATTAGAAATGTGTCCTTTCTTCCATAATTGTCCCATTACCTATGCATTGACCTTTATCAGCTGCCTCCAAGCTTTTCTGAAAGTAGGCAAGGGATGTGTCGCTAAAAAGATGCTCTATTCCATGCAGCTACTTCCATGCATCAAAGAGCCCTGAGCAGAGTATCAGACACACAGGAACCCCTACTGTCTGGTGGCCCCACCTCACGTACAAGGTCCTTGTGTGGGTTATACTGTGTCCCCCAACAGGTATGTTGAGGCCTTAACTCCTGGGTACCTGCGAAAGTGACCTTATATGGAAATGGGCTCTTTAAAGATAAAATTAAGATGTACATTAGGGTGAAGTCATACTGAAGTAGGGTGGGCTCTTCATCTAATAAGACTGGTGTTTTTATAAGATGAGGAGAAGAGACACAGAGACAGGGATGCAAAGAGAAGGACACCAAGCGATGACCCAGACACACAGAGGGATAATGGCCGTGAGATGATGGGAGAGGGGGGAGCGGAGGTGGGAAGATGTTAGAATGATGCTGCTGTGAGCCGAGAAATGCTGGCAACCACCAGGGGAGAGAACATGGCCCTGGCGACACCTTGATTTCAGACTTCCAGTCACCAAAATTGTGAGAGAATACATTTCTGTTGTTTTAAGCCACCCAGTTTGTGGTCTTTTGTTACAGCCGCCTCAGGAAACTGATACAGCCCTTCATACTAGAGCAGATGCCGCCATGACCCTCCCCACCAGCTCCATCCTAGCCCCATTTGCCTGCTTGCTGCCCCTCAAACCCTCAGCAAGGGTCTCAGAGCCCCCCACCAGCCTGCCTTGGCAGATCTTCCCCCAACATCCCGACATCTGTGGGACTTGCTCCCTAGTATCTTTCAGGTCTCTGCTCAGACATCACCTTCTAAGGGAAGCCCTCCTTGACCACTCTCTATATACAAACCTACCCAATCTTGCCCTCTGTATTCTCCAATACCTACTTGTTAGAGGTGGAATTGTCTCCTCCCGGGCAAAATATGTTGGAATCCTAACCCCCATTTACCTCGGAACCTTATTTGGTGATAGACGCTTCACAGAAGTAATCAAATTAAAATGAGACCATTAGGGTCCCAATCTCATATGACTGTGTCCTTGTGAAAAAGGGAAATTTGGACACAGAGACAGACACACACAAAGGGAAGATGATATAAAAACGATGAAACAGAATGACCACGAAGCCTGGAGCAGATTCTCCTTCACAGCCTCAGAAGGAAGCAACCCTGCTGGCACCTTGATCTCAGACTTCCGGCCTCCAGAACAGAGAGACAGTACATTTCTATTGTTTAAGCTGCCCAGTCCGTGTATTTGGTTAAGGCAGCCCTAGAAAACTAATACGCTTCCTGATCTGCTACATGTTGATTTCTTTTTTTTTTTCTTTGCTCCCTATTAGAATCTAATCCCACGTGGGCAGGGATTTTTTATATTTTATTCACCACCCAAGTGCCTGGAACAGTGTCCGGTGTGAAGCAGTTGTGCAATAAATATTTGTGGAATCAGTGAATGAATTTGTTAATTGCTCCCTCCATGACGGCACCACACACACATTATGTACAGTCCTGAGAGGTTTCTTTCCTCCTGACACCAAATATATGGTGTCTTTTCCAACACCACTTCTCCAACTCTCCAACACCAGCTGGGTGGCCAGCAATTCAATTCAGTTCTGACACTCTCTACCTGGAGTCAGTCAGTTAAAGGGGTCATTCGGCCCCTCAAGACTGCCCTCTCTTCAGACATCATTCACAAATCCTGGGCCACCCAATCTTCTGACCAAACGGCTATAAATCAGAAATTCCCAAGACCCCCTCCTCAGGTTTGATAATCCTCTAGCACAACTCACAGAACTTCAGGAAAGCACTTCACTTACTATTACCAGTTTGTCATGGGGGATACAACTCAACAATGGCCAAATGGAAGAGAAGCATGGGGGTTGGGGGTGGGACATAGAACTTCAATGCCTTCTCTAGGGAGGCCACCCTCCAGCACCTCGATGTGTTCAGCAACGTGGAAGCTCCCTGCATCCCATTGTTCAGGAGTTTTTATAGAAGTTCCATTACATAGATGTGATTGATTCAATTACTGGTCATTGGTGATTACCTCCAGCCCCTCTTCCCTCCCCAGAGGTTCCCTCCAGGCTTCTATTCCTGGTGTGATCTTTCTGGAAACCAGCCCCCATCCTGAAGAGGTAAATACAAGACCAAGAAATATATAAAAAGATGGCCAGTATGATTAGCAGATGCAAATTTTTATATATAGCATGGATAAACAACAAGGTCCTACTGTATAGGACAGGGAACTATATTCAATATCCCGTGATAAACCATAATGGAAAAGAATATGGAAAAGAATATTTATATGTGTAACTGAGTCACTTTGCTATACAGCAGAAATTAACACATTATAAATCAACTATTTTTCAACAAAACATTTTTTTAAAAGATGCTCAATATACATACTAATTAAGGAAAGATAAATTAAAACACTGAAATATTTTATAACCACCCAATTGGAAAATATGCAAAAGCCTAACAATTTCAGTATCAGTGCAGATATAAAGCCATGGGATAACTTACACATGGGTATTTGAAGGGTAATTTGCTACAATCACTCTGGAAAGAAAAGACTTGCTCTTCAATCCAGCGGTTCCATTGCTAGGAAAAGAATAGAAAAACTCTTACAGAAGTTCCATAGGGAAAATGGCACAGGAGAGTTTATTGCATTATTTGTTTGTCATAGAAAAAATATACACAGTATGACATCAATAAAATACATTCTGACAACACAAAAAAATAGGGATTCACATATAGGATGTTAATAGAATTTTCAAATGACATTCTAGGTAAACACCAAATTCAAGATGACAGTTCCCCTCTGGGTGAGGGACGGGGAAAAGAAAGGGATCATGGAAGGATATACTGGGAGTTTTGCCAGCATGTGTGTTCTTTTGCTTCTTAAAGAAATAGGAAGAGGGTATGACAAAATATTGGAACTCCCTAGAGCTGGGTGGTAAATGTGCTGTGTTTGTCATGAGCTTTTCTGTGTATTTGAAATCATTCATATTTTAAGAAAAGCATTCAAAAGTGTGCCTCTTAATGTAGTGACTCTTTTTCTCTTGAGCAGGACCTCTTTTATCAGTCCCACGGTTGCCACGGCAGCTGCACACTTACTATGCCCCCTGCCACCCTCACATAGTGGGCTTTACACTGCCCGGACCTCTGTAAATGGGGAGAAAAGGATGAACTGATAGTTCTTCAGACCTCTGAAGATCATATGAAACGTCTTCTCATCTCTTTTCGAAATGGGCTACCTCCTGCTGACCACTAGGTAGGACACCAGCTTGCCAGTTGCTGAATAAAAACGCTACGTAGAGAATCCTTGAAGCAGCCTCTGTTTCTGCAGAGAGGACCACGCTCAGAGAGCTGTTCGTGGTGTGCTTCCCAAGTGTGTAAGCAACACCCTTCTGGACTCCCCGATGATGACAGTTCATTTGGAGTGCAGGGAGCAACACGTTGCTAATTTGCGCACATTTAAACATATATTCAATTAACTGAAATTTTTGTTGATCCATGATTTTTTTTTTTTCTGGCTAACTGTGGTTGGGAGAAGGAAGAGGAAAAAAAATGGAAAAGAGCACTTATTTGATGTCCGTTATGTGCCAGGAAGCAAATGACAGCTTTGTCTCCTGTGACCCTTGGGCCTGTCCTTGAAGGAGGAGCATCATTTCAGTTTCAAAAGGAGGAAGCAAAGGCTCTGAGATGTTAGGTTCCTCACCCCATATCCCACACATGAGCAACAGACAGAAGGTTTGAACCCACCTCTCTCTTCCAACAAAGCTTGCCCTCTTTCTGTCATACTCCTTCTCCAGAAAGCCTTTGCAGTGAAAGTCTGAGAGAGAGAAGGCAGAGAATATATTTAGTGTAATTTAAACATCTGTAGGTACAGCTATAAGAGAACAGATTATACGAAAACAGACAAAAGGGCAGTCACCTCCGAGTTCCGCCTGAACCAAGATCACAAAATAAAATGAAAAATATTGTAGCTTATTCCTCCCACAAAATGAGTTTTTTAAGGGAGTAAAACGTCTAGGGAGCTATTCTTATATAACAAGAGGGAAAAAAAGGTCCCGGTATGGTCTTTTCACTCCAGACGTGGTGAACTGGGAACAGATTCTCACAAGCATTTGTGCATTTGTTTGTTCGGGGGCGGGGGGCGGGGTTGGGGGGAGCGGGTTGAATCTCACTAGGGCTGCCATAGCAAAGTACCACAGACTGGGAGGCTTTAAATAGATTTATCCTCTCACAGTCTGGAGGTCAGAAGTTTGAGATCAAGGTGTCAGCAGGGTTGGTTTCCTCTGAGGGCCCCTCTCCTTGGCGTGTAGACGGCCACCTTCTCCTTGTGTCTTCACATGGTCACCCTCTGTACTTCTCTGTGTCTGAGTCTCCTCTTCTAATAAGGACAGCAGTCCTATTGGATTAGGGCCCACTCATATAACCTCATGTAAACTTAATGACCTCTTTAAAGATCCTATCTCCAAATACAGTCACTTTCTGAGGTACCAGGGATCAGGACGTCAAAACATAAACCTAAGGGAAACACAATTCAGCCCAAAACAGGGAAAATAAGAGGTGTGAAGAAATCAGATCAGAGTTTGTGGGATTCTGTGAAAACAGTCATAGATGGTGACATAGCGTTGTTTAGCCACCAAACCAGAACAGAACCATCTTCTCTAGAAATATCCCAGTTGACTGGCATCAGAGTTGAATCATCAGTAAAATCTTTTTTTTTTTCCTTTAGAATCATATGAAAATAATTATGACAAGGATTCTGGGGAGATTGTGAGGCATAATATTTTCATCTCTTCAAATTCCTCCATCAAATCAGACCAAGCAACCAGTGTATCAAAATCAAAGACCTTGGGCTTCCCTGGTGGCACAGTGGTTGAGAGTCCGTCTGCCGATGCAAGGGACATGGGTTCGTGCCCCGGTCCGGGAAGATCCCACATGCCACGGAGCGGCTGGGCCCGTGAGCCATGGCCGCTGAGCCTGCACGTCCGCAGCCTGTGCTCCACAACGGGAGAGGCCACAACAGTGAGAGGCCCGTGTACCGCAAAAAAAAAAAAAAAAAAAAAAATCAAAGACCTTGAACTTCTACAACAAAATAATTAACAAGGTATTCCAATGAATCTTGCAGAATGAGCATGTGGGGTAAATCACCAACAGCTACAAGACCCGTATGGTTGAGGATCTGTGTGGGAGGAAAGAAAGGGATTCCGACAGTACAGAGAACAGAAAAACCACAACATTTCTCACCTGTATTCACTGACAGCACAGAGGTCCAATTTGAAAATTGTAGCATCCAATTCACAGGGGAGCACGAGGGGGCCATGACACACCATTCTGACCATGAAGGAGAAGTCTGGAAGCCTTCAAAAACAGCACAGGGAAGCTACCTGACAAGACAAACTCCACAAGGAAGAGATCAGGAATAAAGAGTACAGAGAACAGAGGTGGTGCAGGAAAAATTGGGGGAGGGGATCAGAAAGTCATATCTCTGAAAATATTGAATACAATATTTTTTGTCACTTTGCAAAAGCAGCAGAAGAGGGAGCACTAGAGCCAGGAAGCTACAAAACCTATTTTGCTGTATCCCTCACTCCTATAAATATAGAAAAACTCATTTCACTTAAAAACAAAACACAATAGAAAGGATCATGGCCAATTCTAATATAAAGTTGTCATAAGAGGAAAGAGAAATAGAACATAATATTGTCCCTACAGGCAACGAGAGCAAAACAGAAAGCTATGCTGCACAATGCAGATGAAAATGTAACCTAATATTTGCAATGAGGTGAAAGGAATTAAGCAAATGATAGATGTTATTAAAGCGTAACTTAGGGAATTCCCTGCCGGTCCAGTGGTTAGGACTTGTCACTATCACTGCGATGGCCCAGGTTCAATCCCTTGTAGGGAAACTAAGACCCCACAAGCTGAGCCATGTGGCTAAAAAAAAAAAAGTGTAAAAATCAAAACTAGAAACCTTTAGAAGTACAGGATTTGAAAGGACAGGTAACAGAACTCAGAACAGGATTAGAAGTACAAGGAAAATTTTTCAGAAAAAAGTAACTAAATTAGCAGAGACATCAAAAGCAATAAACAAAACAAATAATGGCTTAAAAGAAACAAAATATAAAACAGCAGATTTTCCAAAATCAAAACAAAATGAAGAGGTTCCACTTCTGGTTAAGATGTAGAAGATCACAAAAGACCACCACTACACCATAGCTATGAGAAAGTGCTGGATAAGCTTGAAATTGTATTTTTCTTTAACACCATTGAAGAGTTGTAGATTCAAAAGAAGTCTGAATAAACTAAAATCCAGAGAGGGATGAGCCCTTCTTTGTTGAGCACGGCCTCTTCCATTACTGGGGTAAGTTGTCAAGTATGGGAGCCTGGATGGGCAGAAAAGCAAATTGGCTACTGGTAGAGAAAAATTGAGGGGATAAGGAGAAACTGAGTGTTTAACAGCTGATGTGTAGATTTGAATCTGGTGGAGTCCCAAACACAGAGTCAGACATCACTGTCTACCAACCTTCTCTCACAGAAATTTACTGAGTAAATGGAGGGCAGGAAGATGACACAAGAAAGAGAAATTTTGTGGTATCAGATCTCACAGCACTGCTGGAAGGAGGGTAATCCCACACTCAAGATATTTAGGAACAGAGGTGAATTAAGTTAACCAGAGTGACAAACCCAGTGCTAATTCAGCTCAACTAATGATTAGATTGAAGAGATCAGATCCTAGACCAAGATACCTGACTCAAAAAAGAGCAAGAACTTCCTGGAAAATATTATAATTTCTGTCTGTTTTCACTGCTCTGTTATACTCAAACAGTAGTATTTAATTAAAAAACAAACAAAAAACAACAAGAAAAAAAACCTAAAGTACATGTGAATAAACCTGAAAGTATCACCCATAAATAGAAAAAATAGTCAGTAGAAACAGACCCAGGGATGACCCAGAACTGTCATGTGCAAATAAAGACTTTAAATGTATTAATATATATGTTAACATTTTAAGAGTGAAAAATGGGCAAAATTTGTGAAAATATAAGGAATTGTAACAGAGAAATAAAATGAGAAACTAATCTAGTGCAGAAATGATTTCCAGGAACACTCTTCCTGCCCTCTGTTCCAATTCACCTGGCTTGGTGACACAAATATCACAATATATTGCCTTGAGCATCTCATTTCTTTAATTTCATAGGAGAAAAAACTGCCTTCATAAGACCTAAAGTTGTTAACTACTGTAGTATTTTGCAGTAATTATATGTTTTTTTTTCAGGTTCAAGTGATTGAGTAATTTAAGTACACATTATCAACTGGATTTTTATTTGAAGAGTCTATTTGTAGAGAGATACTACTATAAATTCATTCAAGCCTTGTAACTTGGATATAACAATATTTTAAGGACTTTAATATATGTTTTTAAAGATTCAAGAGAGAAATCCAAACACAGCAGGAATGAGAAAAAGAATTATTCAGAAAACTTGATAAAATTTGAATATGCCAGTTTAACTGCAATTTGAAAATGTGCTTTGGAATGTTTCAATAAAACAAATGAGAAATTATAGACTCGTATGGACTTGTATAAAAAGTGTCTTTTTTGACACTAAAATTTGTTAAAGCACTGAAAGAAAATACACATAAAAATTAATAGAGGGCTTCCCTCGTGGCGCAGTGGTTGAGAGTCCACCTGCCGATGCAGGGGACACGGGTTCGCGCCCCAATCGAGGAAGATCCCACATGCCGCGGAGCAGCTGGGCTCGTGAGCCATGGCCGCTGAGCCTGCGCGTCTGGAGCCTGTGCTCCACAACGGGAGAGGCCACAACAGTGAGAGGCCTGCATACAGCAAAAAAAAAGAAAAAAGAAAAAAGAATATTTAAAAAGCAACAAAGATGAGAAATGAACAACAGAAATCATTCTGCTGTCAAAGAGAGAACGTTAATAATGAAAAAGTTTAGATGATCCTGAAAGTAGTCGATCATTAAGACAAGGAAATAAATTTCTAATAGAAATAATTGTTTCTTGAATGACATGGTATCCAATTAATAATGAGAAGTGAGTCATAGGATCAGACTGAAATAAGATTTCAATATTTTGCTTCTGTGACACTGAATAGTGACACGGATGAAGATAACATAAAACTCCTAACACCACTACAACAAGGACGTTGATGACCATCTGGTTAAAGAGGATCGGTTCAAAGAATACTTAAGAATAGTGAATCAGGGCTTCCCTGGTGGCGCAGTGGTTGAGAGTCTGCCTACTGATGCAGGGGACACGGGTTCGTGCCCCGGTCCGGGAGGGTCCTGCATGCCACGGAGCGGCTGGGCCCGTGAGCCATGGCCGCTGAGCCTGCGCGTCTGGAGCCTGTGCTCCGCAACGGAAGAGGCCACAACAGTGAGAGGCCCGCGTATTGAAAAAAAAAAAAAAAAGAATAGTGAATCACAAGAAAGTTGAAATGCCTTGCAGTCCTAAACTTCACGGGTGACAGAGACTCAATAGAGATGGTCCCAATTTTAACAATCCTAAAACTTTACATGATATTACCAGTAATTAGTTGTGAGGTTGTAATTAATTAATTAATTAATCTTTGCCAAACTATCAATAACAAATATTGATCACAGATGCCAGAGGAAAGACCAAATGACCAATCTATTCTCTCTTTCTAAATATAGTTTAAAATCGTTGTCATATGAAGAGGAAAGCAAAGAATATGCAGCCCAAAAAATAGAGAGGGGGGAAAAGAGGTGGTTCGGGCAGCTAACTAATAAAATAGTGTGTTACTTTTCTGGACTTTTTAATGGGTGTGCTATTAAATTTATGATCGATGGTGGTTTTTTTCTCTCCTAAATAAATATTCACCATCAAACTTAACTCCATATTCATAATTTCATGTTATTTGTTATTAAAATGGACCCTCCAATAATACAAGCTTCGGGCCTCAGAAAACCTAGCTCCACCCACACAGAGCACTGGCCAGTCTCCGTGGGCACTGGCCACGTTCCCTGATTAGTGGGGGTTGGGGGATGCAAGGGCATACCCTTCAGGTTCTTTTTTTTTTTGGCACATGCGGCATGTGGGATTTAGTTCCCCAGCCAGGGGTCAAACCCACACCCCCTATATTGGAAGTGCAGAGACTTAACCACTGGACTGCCAGGGAAGTCCCCAGGTTCTTTTAAATAAGTCACCAATGTCTCTTATTTTTCGTTTGCTGGGTTTGGTTTTATGATTTGTCTTTTTCCCCCTTAAGGAAAGGCTGTCGGTCATGTTAATGAAAGTGACAGCATCCCCAAGTGGGAAGCATCCTGGGACCATTTCACCCACCAAGACCACTTCTGAAGCAGAAGGTAATAGTGGTTCCACCACCAAGCCAAAGGGCCCCATGGAAAGACGGGAAAAAAACATGTGCTCCCTAAGAGAGATAAGACAGGCTGACCAGAGAAAGGGTGACAGTAGCCCAGGAGAGGTTCCAACCCCTGGGGCTTCCTGGGAAGGTGGCAGGACCCAGAAGTGTGGGAAGCTGATCTCTGTGAAGGGAACTTTGACCATGGGAGATGGAACAGGAGGATCCAGTGGATGAATTCTACCTGCCTCCCTCCTGAAGGATGGCTCTGAGCAGCTGCATGTTCATACAGCCAGCCCGGAGACAGTGCATGGGACCAAACAACCAGCCAGCCTGTTTGGCGAGGCTGGGATGGGTAAGTAACACACCCGCTTGTCTGCTTTCCCTCCTTGTCTGCTCAATCAATTGCCCCTACTCTGGCTTCTCAGGGATTTTCACACACACATACACACACACACCCAATAAAGTGTTAGCTCATTGTATCTGTTCTTCAATTTTAAAAAGGTGTATCAAGAAAACTGACCTAGAAGCCCAGATATAAAGTTTAGTCAATTCTCCAATCACTTAGCCATGGAAAGCATGATGATTATATAATCAGAAAACAGCCCCTTCCTGTCTTCATGCCCCAGTTGCAAATGGAAAGCAAAATGCCCAGATGTGAAAAAGGCTTGGGATAAAGGCCAGTGTCCTAGAGGGGCAAGAGTTACCACAGAGAGGAAATGACCAGGGAGCATCTGACAGCACGTGGGTGAGTTGGATTAAAGATGGAATCCAGTGAGTGATGAGCAAAGGTTTTGCAAACCTGAATGTAAGTGATGTGAAAGTAAGTTTCAAGCAAATGTTGAAATTAGGTTTGGCTGCAAATAACAGAAAATTGTCAAAAGCAACTTTTTCAGTACTCTGAAAATTAACCAAAGGCTTGCAACAATTTGAGGAGATTTATTCAAGAAAAATGACTAAATCTTGGTAAGAAATGTGAACTTCGTAGCATTTTCACTTGCCCTGGGCCCATCTTCCTTTTCCCAGCTGGGGCAATTGGGGCAAGTTGCTCCCCCCAAAAGCCCCATTCCCAGACTCTGCCATTATTGTCCTGTCTGCGAGTTTTCTTGAAATCCCAGTGGCCACACACGATGAAGAAAATAGACTATACACATTTAGTTTGGAAAGTTCGTAAACAAACAGCAGCTGTTGCTAACAGAGTCTGGGAGATGTGATTTCCAGAGTCTCCACAGCATATGATTTAATATGTCCGGTTTGCAACAAAAACGTTATTAGACCTGTAAAGACACAGGAAATATGGCCCACAGGAAAAAAACGCTGTCAGAAACTGCCCCTGAGGAAGCCCAGATGTTGAACTTACTAAATAAAGATGTTAAATCAGCTATTATAAATAAATTCAAAGAACTAAAGGAGGCCAAGCCTGAGAACAAAAAGAAAGCATGAGAACTATGTCCCACCGAACAGATAATATTGCTAAAGAGATGAGACTTATTTTTTAAAATAAACAAATATAAATTCTGGAGCTAAACAGTACAGTAATTGCAAAGAAAAATTGAAGAGTGGGGCTCGACAGCAGATTTGAAGACAGGTTAGTTGAGATTACACAGGCTGAGGAAAAGAAAGTGTCTTAGTCAGCTCAAGCTGCTGTAACAAATACCAAAGACTGGGTGGCTCAAACAACAGACATTCATCTCTCCCAGTTATGGAGGCTGAAAGTCCGAGATCAGGGTGCCAGCATGTTTGGGTTCTTGGTGAGTTCTCTCTTCTTGGTTCTCACATGGCAGAGAGAGAAATCTCTGGTCCCTTCATCCCCTCATTAGGACCCCAATCCCATCATGGGGCTCCACCTCCATGACCTCATCCAAGCCTAATCACCTCCCAAAGGCTCTACCTCCAAATACCATCATACTAGGGATTAGGGCTTCAACATATGAATTTGGTTGTGTGGGGGGAGAGCAACACAAACTTTCAGTCCACAGTAGAAAGAAAAAAGAATTTTTTAAAAAATGAACAGTGTCTCAAGAGAGCTGTGGGACATCGTCCAGTGTACCAACATGCACTTAATGGAAGTCTCTGAAGGGGACACACAAGACATTTGCACCTACCACTCCTCTGAGTTGTCCTTCCCTTATCTACCAGCATGGCTCACTCACTTTCCTCTTCCAGGTCTCCACTCAAATATCTCCTCAACATGGAGGTCTTTCCTGACCTCCCTGTGTAAAACAGCAATTCCCTAGCCCTCCTCACCATCCCCCAACCAGGCACTTCCAGGCCTCCTACTCTGCATTGTTTTTCTCTATGGTGGTCATCTACCTGATTGTCTATCTATCTATTTGTTTATTTGTTTGTGGTCTTCTCCCTCTACTGGTGGTAATTTCCAGGAAGGCTGACAGTTTGCTGTTTCACCACCAGCAGCTGGCCCAGTCCTGGCACCCCACAGCTGCTCAACAAATATTTTTGAATGAATGAATTCTGTCAGCCATAAAAATATCTGTCTGCTTTGATCCAGTAAACTCAGTCCTGGGAATTTAAGCAAATAATTCAAGAAAAGAGAAAAGTTATGTGAATGCAAATGTCTATTGCCGTAGAGTCGTTGGTCAAACTTCATCTTACCAAGGGCATGGGGTAGGCCAATGATGAAAATATGGAGTCGGGTTTTTAGGAAAGGTTCCTCGGAAGAGAGAGTCTTGAGCAGAATCTTGAAGGAAGTGGCAGATTTGCTTTAGCAGAAGAAAGACTCTGGCCAAAGACCCAGGGGGAGGAACGGGTCCTGGAGCATGAAGCCTAAAGGACACCAGTCAGTCATCAGCACCATGGGTCCCAGAGGAGTGGAGTTTGAGAACCAGAGAGAAGTTGGTGGGTGAGGGGGGCTGGGGTCATAGAGAGCACCTGAAATTCAGTATAAACACCACTGAGCTCTTCTTGCAATAAACATGGGAGAACCCCAAGATACTGTACATGTAAAGTTTGCATCTTACAAAAACTATTTTAAAATACCTACAAGTGGTTAAAGTATGTGAGATTCACTCTTCCAGATCAGGAAAGTCATCCTGCAGTTCCTGGCAGATTTGTCAAACAAACTCCCACCTGGGTTTCTAATCCAGAACCAGCACCATCAGCGAGGGCAGCACTTCTTGTCTGGAGAACACCTCCACACCTATTAAGGATCCCATATCAGATCATTTGGGCGTTGTCGGCGTGTTTGCAACTCTGTCAGAAGAGATGTGAGAGTAATTTCAACAGAAAGACTGAAAAGCCATTCCTCTAGGGGAGAAAAGTCCTTAGACTGAAAAGTTCTTCAAGCAAAAATATTTGAGAACACAATAATAACAACAAAATTCTCAGGGCATGGATTTGCAGCAACATGGATGGACCTAGAGATGATCATACTAAGTGAAGTAAGTCAGACAGAGAAAGACAAACACCATATAACATCACTTATACGTGGAATCTAAAATATGACACAAATGAACTTATCTACAAAACAGAAGCCGACTCATAGACATAGAGAATGAACTTGTGGTTGCCAAGAGGGAGAGGGGATGGCTGAGGGATGGAGTGGGAGGTTAGGATTAGCAGATGTAAGCTCTTATACATAGAATGGATAAACAACAAAGTCCTACTACATAGCACAAGGAACTATATTCAATATCTTGTGAGAAACCATAATGGAAAAGAATATGAAAAAGAATATGTATGTATGCATAACTGAATCACTTTGCTGTACAGCAGAAATTAACACAACATTATAAATCAACTATACTTCAGTTTTTTTAAAAAAAAGTTCTGAACTTTTTAACTCTGGTTTGGTTTTGTTATCTGTTTTACTCAAAACGACAGTAAATAGCATTTTACCATGAAACACATTTTCATGATGCAGATGGCTTGATGGTTTTCCTCAGACGTTGGATTTTTAAACTTGAATTCTAATTCTCTTTGCATTACTATATTTATTCCTATTTTGTGTCATCTCAATAACTACCATTGAATGCTGTGGCTTTGCCTATGCCCCTCACTTAAGTTCCAAAGTTACCACGTGGCTTTAGCCAAATGATTTGAACCCTGCCCCTCCACTGTACAGTGAAGATAATCAGATTCCTCAGTCCTAAAGGCAATTTTAGTTAAAATGCTAAAAGTATGATCTACAGCACGAGATCTGACTCAGCTCTAAGGAATCACTGCTGCTGATTGGTTACCTTCAGAAGAATGGGAAAGGTTTTGCATATTCAAAGATTTTGAAAAAACTGGTGTCCAGTCATTGTAGCTCCCAATGTCACTTAGAAGAGAGATTCAACACGCAGAACTACCAAATAACAATTCAGAATGGGATACTGATAAGCTCCCAAGTATGCCCTTCCAATTAATACATGCAGTCATCCCCACTTAGCCTTGGGGGATATATTCCAGGACCCCCAGTGGATGCCTGAAACCGAGGATAGTACCAAACCCTATATATACTGTGATTTTCCCTAAACATACATGCTGAAGATAAAGTTTACTTTATAAATTAGGCACAGTAAGACAATACCCTAATTGCCAGCATCACTACTCTTGTTCTTTGGGGTCATTATTAAGTAAAATAAGGGTTACTAGAGCACAACCACTGTGATACCGCTATAGGTGATCTAACAACCAAGGGGACTACTAAGTGACTAACGGGTGGGACATGTTAGAGAAAAGGATGATTCACATCCTGGAGGGATGGAGCGGGAGGGCATGAGGTTCCATCATGCTATTCAGAACGGTGCACAATTTAAAACTTATGGATTGTTTATTTCTGGAATTTTCCATTTAATATTTTTGAACCACAGTTGACCTCAGTTAACTGAAACCACAGAAAGCAAAACTACACATAAGGGGGAACTACTGCAGTACATTAAAATGAAGTGAAAAATAGGGGTGGGGAAAGGAGAATTGGAGGAAGGTGGTCAAAAGTGGAAAGCAAAGAATGTTGCCCACCATCCAGCTCTACAAGGATTGAGTTATTAGTCACTGCAGTCGCTGACCTATATATAGAATTCAGGGCGAAGATCAAGAATGAGGCAAAACAGGCCCTTAGAGAGTTAGAAATATTTCAGATGAAACTTTTTATGAACCTGGATTCTTGCTTCTTCCCATACTTAGAAAAGCACTAAAATCATTAGCTGAGATATCTGTCCCTCATGATGAGCAGTAAGCTTCCACTGAGGTCTATGTTTGAGTGCACATACCCCTTTGCCAAAATCACGTGTATTCTGACCTCTCCCCCTCCCTCTTTGGAGCACTTCCTCAGAGCTATCTGAGAGGATGTCTCCCGGGCTCTAGTCCTCAGTAAGTCCCCTGCAACTGAAACTCACAGCTCTCACACTGTGTGTTTTTTTTCAAGTCAATGAAAAGTACAAACTTCCGTTATAAGATAAATAAGTACTAGGGATGTAATGTACAGCATGGTGACTATAGTTAACCCTGATGTACAGTATATTTGAATGTTTTTAAGAGATTCAATCCTAAGAGTTCTCATCACAAGGAGGAATTTTTTTCTTTTCTTTTTATTGTATCTATATGAGATGATGAATGGTAACCAAACCTATTGTGGTAATCATTTCACAATATGTGTAAATCAAACCATTATGTTGTACATCTTAAACCTATACAGTGATGTATGTCAATTATTTCTCAATAAAACTGGAAAAAAATAATTATCAGGATTTTTCAAATGATGTGAGAAATAATATGCAGAAGGTACCCATGGAGGAGACTCAAGAAGTCATGGAGGTGGACCAAGATGGTGGAGCAGTAAGACGTGGAGATCACCTTCCTCCCCACAGATACGTCGAAAATACATCTACATGTGGAACAACTCCTACAGAACACCTACTGAACGCTGGCAGAAGACCTCAGACTTCCCAAAAGGCAAGAAACTCCCTGCATACCTGGGTAGGACAAAAGAAAAAAGGAAAAACGGAGACAAAACAATAGGGACGGGACCTGCACCTCTGGGAGGGAGCTGTGAAGGAGGAAAAGTTTCCACACACTAGGGAGCCCCTTCACTGGTGGAGACGGTGGGTGGGTGGGTGGAGCTTCAGAGCCACAGAGAAGAGTGCAACAGTGCTCTTTCTCCTGAAATTGTTATCAAAAGTAATTTGATGTCCCTCTCTCTCTGGCCCCTGTGTCCAGCCTGCACATTTACACTATTATCAAGAGCAGCACTTCTCCAATTTTTTGGGTAGGTGGACCACCTGGGGACCCTGTTATAAGGCAGGTGCCTGGGATTCTGCATTTCCAAGTTCCCAGTGACACCATCCAAGGAACAGACTTGGAGTAGCAAGGTTCTTGGGTCTAATTCTCAAATTATGGGAAGACATTTCAGAAGCTCCCAGGGAGCTTTCTCACACTTGCCTAAACGACCTACACCAGTCCACAGGGTGCAAAGGCCTCCTTCCATGCACTTTCCACCCCAAAGCTTTTGCTGGGCAGACTGACCAATGACAGAAATAAAAGATTATTAAAGACTAGGGTTTGTTTTCTTTTTTTTTTTGCTATATTCAACTAGAAAAAAAGCTCTGGGCCTCGAATATGGTCTCAGCCTTCTTTCCACCTTCCATGTCCTAACCACGCTCATTAAAATTGCAGACTCCCAAACTCTGTCCCAGAGAGTCCGATTCAGCAGCTCCTACTGTGCCCCAGGGACTGACCTTCTGATGCAGGTGGGACCTGGACCACATCTAGGGAAGGACGGAATCATTGCTCAGTTTCCCTCCAGGGCTACTCAACTGTACCTCACTTTGGGAAGAAAATCAAATCTGCTCAAGTGTTTTGAGATCGATTTAAATACATTTTGGGTTTTTGTTTATTTTTGGCCGTGCCGCAAGGCACGTGGGATCTTAGCTCCCTGACCAGGGATCGAACCTGCATCCCCTGCACTGGTAGCACAAAGTCTTAACCACTGGACCGCCAGGGAAGTCTGTAAATGTGTTTTCATATTCTGATCAATTTAGATAGCCAGAATATAACTGCAGTGCCTTGAAGTCTTCCTCTGTGGGTTGAAGCAAAAATAAATTAGATAAAATAACAAAATATAAAGTAAAATAAATCAACCCCAGAAGTCTTGAAGAATAATGTAGACTCTTCTGTAGGAACTTCTGAAGATGCAACCCAGTGCTTTACATTACAAAGGCTCTAAAGTTTCCCTCTCTCTTTCTGTCTCTCTCTCTCTCCTCTTCCTCCATGGAAGCTTCCTCACCTTTTCCATATGTGCGCCCCCATAAACGCCACCTGGACCCTGTCTCCTGGGTCAGGGACCCTCCCACAGTTCATTGGAAAATGTAGTCTGCTCTCCTGTCCCCCTTTCCTTTTCTCTCACATTGAAAACCTGGAGTTCTATGGAATAGTGTATCCACTGTGATATCCTTAGATCTCAATCAGAAGTTCTGGAGTTACGTTTCTTCAGAAAAAAGTCAGTGAAGACAGGGGTCCTATAGGGGTTAAGAACCCCTGTTGGTTTTGAGGCAACATTGGTATCGACTATTAAGTGGAGGGGACCGCAAAGGACTTCAACCATTTAAAACTACAACAGGTGATATCTTAGAAGTTGATGAATGGGAAGAAAACTCAAGAGTGGTTTCACAGCGTCTCACTTCTTAAGTCTCAGAGTCCTCCTGGGTGAAATGAAGGTAACATCTAACTCATAGGGTCATTGTATTTGACAAATAAATGCCTAACTGGGGCTACTTGGCCGTGGAAGCTGTGGCATATTGCACTATAATTGTTGAAGGGCCTGTTCTCTCTCCCGTTCCAGACTGTGAGTCCCACTGGGCAGGGTTCCCTATTTTCTGCAGGTCTCCTGAGTCGGTGCTTATACCGTGCTTGGCGCTGCAGCGAGCTGTAGGATGATGTGGAGGAGGGAGACCCGCTGGTCATGCGGGCAGAGCTCGTGGGACTCCTCAGCAGGCTCCGCTGTAAATTCACTCAGAAATCACATCTGTGATTCGCCAGACACAGGAATGAAGGCCAGCTGCAGCCTGCCACCTTCTGCCGGGACGGAGAGAAATAATGCCTGCAACCGTGAGTCACAGTACACGTCTCACTGAATATCAACCTTGGGGAACCCGGGGCGGGGTGGTGGGGGGGGAGGCGGAAGGCGGGGGACGGCGGGGTGTCCTGAGGTCCAATCTGCATTCCCCACGGGGAACAGGAGTGAAAAGCAAGTTGGGACCAGGCTTGGATACTGCGGGGAGGGGAAGATGGCCTCTGCAAGGGTTTTCCTGGGAGGGTTCCTTCACGGCGGTGAGGGCTTTCTTCGGGCACCACGTCACGGGGCACGGCGAGGATGTGACCCCGTGTGGAGGGCTTGCTTTCCCTAGCGCAGCCCTGGAGCAGTCTCTAGAAAGCCCCATTCCGGAGAGCTGCCCTGCAGCACGCCAAGCTCAGCACAGCTAATGTGTCCAACCACCAGAGACGCAGCAGCACAGATCCCGACGTGACCCGGAAGCCGAGAAGCCCAGCTGTCCCCACCCAAGTGCACCTGAGGACGCCACTTCGCCGGCAGCCGCACCTCCTCTGGGAGCGAAGGGCCCGGCCCTCGGGGCGTGGCCCGGGAGAGTCCGGCCAATCGGTGCCGCGGGCTCCGGGTCACGTGACCTCCGGCCGGGGCCAGCCTCCTCCGCCTTCCGCGTCGCAGCTCGGCCCAACGTGGCGAAAGGGTGCTGGCACCACCAGGATGAGGGTCTGCTCGGAGAGCAACTCAGACAGCCTGTCGTCTCCTCTGTCCCGCGCCGCCTGTAGCCGCACCCCAGAATAGAGGCTGCGAAGCTCCGCGGCTCCGGCGTAGCGTGCAGGGGGCCCCACCAGGGGAGGGCAAGGGCGAGAGCGTGGGAGGGAGCTGCAGCCGGCTTGCCCCTCCCCGCCAGGACAGCAGCGCTCCGCGGGGCTGCACGCCGCCCTGGTGTCAATCGCCTCCAGCCGACCCCGGGGGGCCCCAGGCCCTTGACCTGCACTTCCCGGGGCCTGCACTTCCCTTGACGTGCACTTCCTGGGTTAACGGGTGTCACTGGGGACTTAGGATCCCGTGATTTTCCGGCTTTAAAACATCTTTGTCACCACCTACCCTCCGCCCACTGGAAACCTTGAGGCATGGGAGAACGTTCCAGAAGGAAATCCGGGGTCGACCCCATCTGAGAAGATGTGGTGAGAGCAGCTCGTGTCTGCGCATCCCACAAAGGCTCCAGCTTCTCCCCAGATCACCTCACCTGTCCTATAACTACCCTGCAGGGCGGGCTTCGTCCCCATTTTAGAGACGAGGAAAGAAGTTCAGACGGGTTTGAGGAACCTTGCCCAAGGTTGCACAAAGCCAGGCTTTGCATCTCAGCTGCTTGTGAGTGACCAGCTGCAGGCCGGCAGGTGGGCCTTGAGGTCTGAGGGGACAGGCTCGGCTCGATGCCCCCGGGCACTCATCAGGGAGTGGGCTGCACGCTTGATCCCCGGCCCCAGATGTGCCAGCTGCTGAGCCCAACCTCCGGTCCCCAGGAGAAGACGGCCTGTCAGCAGTACCCCCCAGAGCTCCTCACATGCCTCTGGCTTGGTGCCGCCCCCGGATCCAGCCTTCCAGCCCCGGGGCCTTGGAGGAAGAAGGAGGCCCGCCATGGACTCCAGCGGTAATGTGAACGCTCCGGCTACGAGGGGCCACTTCGTAACCACAGAGATGGGCAAGAGTGAAAGATGGCCTCCCTCCGATACACTTCTCTGAGCGAACTCCTCAGGGGTTATTAACAGTGTCCCAACTTAAATCCATTCGCGTCAAATGAACATTTGTCTCAGGCCCACCAGGATACCTGGCAGGGCCACACCAGTCTGCTTCGGCCACCTGCATGTGAGTCAGGGGCTGCCCTGCCATTTAAAACACTCCGTGGAAATGCCTGAAATTCCATTAGCGATTCTCTGAGATGAAGAATCATCCTCTCGGGCTTCCCTGGTGGTGCAGTGGTTTAGAGTCCGCCTGCCGATGCAGGGCACGCGGGTTCGTGCCCCAGTCCGGGAAGATCCCACATGCCGCGGAGCAGCTGGGCCCGTGAGCCATGGCTGCTGAGCCTGCGCGTCCGGAGCCTGTGCTCCGCAACGGGAGAGGCCACAACAGTGAGAGGCCCGCGTACCGCAAAAAAAAAAAAAAAAAAGAATCATCCTTTCTGGATTCTTTAATAGATAAAAGACACTAAATCCCTGATTTCCTGATAGGAGAGGAGGTAACTTAAAGCGCAGGATTCCTAGGGAGAGGGAAGAGAGGACACAAAGGAGGGGGAAGCCTCCTTCCTACCCCCCACCACTAGGGCCTCTGAAGAGAGTATAAGAGGGGGTCTTTCCACTTGGTGCAGATCACTCAGAAAGTTATAAGACCTGGTTTCTCCAACTCATTTAATACTCCCCAAGCCTTAGAGGGGTGCTTTTCTTCCCTTTGTGGGGTTCTGAGACCACATGAGCCTACTGAATGCTCATGGCCCCATGTAACCACATACCAGGGATATGAACAGGAATCCCAGCGCTCTCTACTGGCCAGACTTCCCTCTGAGCAGCCGTGTCATCAGAGAGTAAGACCAGGCCTTTCCCAGGATTCATCAGAACCATTTCTGTTACCCATGCGGGGAAGCAAAGCAAAGCTATACTCAGGAAATAACGAGAAAGAGCCATGAAGTCAAAGGAAAAAGGAAAACAAATTGATAAATCAGTTGTGTTGGCTCTAAAGAAGAAACTAAGAACCCCAAGGCGATACACATTATTATTAAAACAGGAAAAATTACTGTTTGGACATGCTCTTGACTCCTGTCTCTTCATCTGCTCAGACTCCTGATTTCAAAGCCCAGGTTGAGAGTGTGGAAGTTGCAGAAGGGGCGCGGAGGAAGAGATTTATCATTTATCATCCGAGGAGGAGATCTGACATTCCTTCCTCACTCTTCTAGAAATAAAGGGTAGATTCATAAAGCAAGAGCACTTCCATAAATTTTGAGAACTGTTATCATCAAAATGAAGCAAGTGGTCCAGAGGAAACTAAATCCATCCTCATTGCTGCCGCCCCTCCCCCGGGCAAATGCTTGCTCACATTGCTGAGAATCTGATGTGATTCAGGGAAGGCAGAGCCAGTCGCCAGTAACTTGTTGGTCCCCCAGTAAAGATGCCACCACTTCTAACTATATGGAAGGCCAGTGAACCCAGAACTCTCGGGCCTTCTACATCTTGGTAAGGACATCCCTTCCCTTTCCTCCCTCCACACTGCCCCCTCCCCCCCACCAGAGGCATGGCACAGAGCAGGTACCATGCTGCTCTGCCACCCAGCTGGGGTGGCAGGGAAGAGAGGCCCCTGATGCGGGAAGAACGAGCCACCACCTCGGGGCCCAGCCCCACCACCCCTTATTGGCTCTTCCCACCTTCTAGGGGAGGGACTCTGCCTGGTATTTCTTCGAGATCTAAGCAATCACATCAGAGATCCAGGCACAGGTCAGGAGGACAAAGGAGGCAGCAACACTTTATATTTGCACAGCACTTTACAGTCTGCAAAGTACTTTCACGTAACTTCCTTTAAGAAGGTTATCATTACAAGCCCTAGATCAGGACGCTGGGGCACAGTGTTCTAGGCTAAACTGTTTCCCCTCACAAATTCATATGTTGTTCTAACCCCCAGTATTTGGAGAGAGGGTCTTTAAAGAGGTAATTACGGTTAAATGAGGTCATTAGGGAGAGGCCCTAATCCAATATGACCAGTCTTTGTCTTACTGAGAAGATTAGGACCCGGAAAGGAAAGACACACACAGAGGAAAGAGCATGTGAACATTTGGAGAACATGGCCATCTACACAACCAGGAGAGAGGCCTCAGAGGAAACTAACCCTGCTGACACCTCGATCTCAGGCTTCTAGCCTCTAGGGCTGTGAGAAAATAATAATATCTGTTGTTTAAGCCCCCCAGTCTGTGGTACTTTATCATGGCAACCTGAGCAGACTAGTACTCAGAGGACAGTCACACAGCCATGGGGCGGAAGAGGTAGGGTTATTCTCCAATTCGTTGATTCCAGTCACAGTATTCCTTCACCTCCCAGGCAGCATGCACCTCTGCACGAATTAGGAAGAAGCACCCCTTCCTCAAGATACTGCTGACTGCCAGAAAACTGACCTAAGATAGTGTGACGAGAATGGTGCCCCTGGAGTTGCTCAGTGCACGACATGCACTGCCATACAAGGCAGCCTAGAGTGGAAAACACACTCGGACACCCTCCATGGCACAGGGTCGCATGGGCCATTGATCAGGCTCCCCAAGCACCAAACACAATCTACTCCGTGATCAGGACCTACGATAAAAAAAGCCACTGAGGTCTCACGAAGGTCCAAGCAGCCCCTGCATCAGCAGGGCTCAGAGAAGTAAGGCTTCCTTGTGTGAGACCTCAGGGGCACTCACGATACACAATCGCAGAGGGGCTTGCAGGCAGCCCCGGCTTGCCATGGCATGATTTTAATATTGTACATACCGTGAAATCCACACGTACTTTATTAGGTTTGCTTTTTGCCTAAATAATTGGAGGTTTCGATTTAATGTCGATTTGGGTCAACTGGCCCAAATGTTATATATCATATTGTAATTAAAATTGTATCATATTGTTGCTTAAAATTATTTTCCAAAGAGTTGTTTTTGAAATAAGAACAAGCTGGGGACGGGGGTGGGGGGTGACAGGGTATGGTCACAGTTTGCATGGCCATTGTCCTAACATCAGCCTTCTCATGAAACAAAAATCTATGTCTGTAGAGAATAAACATATGGACACCAAGGGGGGAAAACCGCAGTGGGGTGGTGGTGGTGGTGTGCTGAATTGGGTGATTGAGATTGACATGTATACACTGATGTGTATAAAATGGATGACTAATAAGAACCTGCAGTATAAAACAAACAAAAAAAACAACTAATACTAAACTTTCTTTGGGTTACTTGTATGGAAATATGTTAACATAAATGTTTCAGACATTACATGAATTTTCTAAAAATATTATATGTTCTGGTATAATATTATAAGTCATAATTCTAGTTATTACTTTAAAATGTATATCTCAGAAATAACTAAATTTCTTTGTCAATTGAATTATTATGAACTTTCATCAAATCTTTACCCGTGGTCATTTTCAAGTCTTTTGTCATTTACAGACAGTTCTGGGTGTACTCTGATGCTTTTGCAAAAATGTTCCTATAAAAGGGTTTCATCTTCAAGGAATTCGTGGAAAAGACTCTGACAAGTACAGGTTTCTGGTAACTGACTGTACTGCTGAACTGAATGAATAAGCATTTTCAGAACTCTAATGGAAAACTGATGAATTCATAAAAGTGCTAACAAAAGATCAAGAAAAAAAAATTAGTTACATGGGACTGAGTGAACTGATGAGGATGATAATTTTTGTGACTTTCTGTTTGAATTAAAAAAAAAAAATCCCCCCCCCCAAAATCTGTCTGTCAAAACACCTTATATTTTCTCAGATAAAACAAATTACTGAAGGACTTTTAGGAAGTACAACTGTTTCTGGATATATCCTTTGAAAGAAAATGATTACTTATTTTAAAAGCAATTTTTCTAACAGTGAGCAAAGAAAAATTATTATATAAAATGAAAAAAAAGAAGGAGATGCAAACAGCGTGAGAGAAAGTTCTCTTAAAAGCTCATGGGCTTCCCTGGTGGCACAGTGGTTGAGAGTCCGCCTGCCGATGCAGGGGACGCGGGTTCGTGCCCTGGTCCGCGAAGATCCCACATGCCGCGGAGCAGCTGGGCCCGTGAGCCATGGCCGCTGAGCCTGCGCATCGGAGCCTGTGCTCCGCAACGGGAGAGGCCGCAGCAGTGAGAGGCCCGCGTACCGCAAAAAAAAAAAAAAAAAAAAAAAAAAAAAAAAAGCTCATGACATGTGGTTTGTGCACACAAGGAAATAGAAGCTGTATTTTGGGGATACGGTGCAAAGCAAGTGGAGGGGAGTAAAAAATACTTTTTATTCAGGTGGCACCAGTCTCTCTTAAAGAACAAATTTCTTGTTTGAGAAAAAAAAGAAAACAACAACTGTGGTACACTGTATGGTAGGTTAATATTTTCCAAAATTGTCAATGTAATATTTCTGGTCTCACATATCCTTCCAGGAGGTAGCATACTCCCTTTAGGAGATGGTGTCTATCCCCTGCCGCCCTTGAAACTCAGAGGGTCTTTGGGAATAGAATGTGAGGACTAGAATGCAGCAGTGTTCTCTCTCCACCATCCCCCCCGACACATCATCTCCCCCACCTCTCTCTCCACCTCTCTTCCCACCTCTCTCCTCCTTCTCTCTGTGTGTGTGTCTCTCTGTCTCTCTCTCAGAATATACATGCTTAAAACCCAACCACCATGCTGTGCGGTGCCCAGAAACCCTATGGGACCTGAGGTCAGAAGGCTCTCACAGGGAGCGTTCCGGGAGAAGCACGGGAATATGACCATACTAAATTGTAGGGCAGAGATCAAAGCAAGTAGAAGTCCAGGGGAGAAAATGCTCTACAAGAAAGGAAATGAAATCACAGTATATGAGTTGGCTCAGCAGGGAACAATTGTTACATTGTCATAATAACACACTGAGAGTGTAAGGGGAGGAGGTGAATAAAGATGTTAAGAGTGAAATCCTCCAGTCTAGTAATAAGAAATCAACAGATAATGCGGAAAAGATGGGTGTCAGGAAATGACAGCATCAGCACATATGGACGTGATCAGCAGAGTAATGGTCCCCAAAGACGTCCAGATCCTGGAACCTGTGACTACGGTGCCTTATGTGATAAAAGGGACTTTGCTGATGTGACGAAATTTACCACCTTGAGATGGGGAGATGATCCCGGATCATCCCAGTGCGCCCAGTGTAATCACAAGGGTTCTTAAAAGATGGACGAGGGAGGCGAGAGGATCAAGAATGAGGTGAGACCATGGAAGCAGAGGTCAGAGTGATGTGACTATGGCTGTGAGGTCGGAGGAAGGGCCACATTCCAAGGACTGTGGACGGGCTCCCGAGGCTGGAAAAGGTGAGGAAACAGGTTCTCCCCCGGCCTCTCCAGGAGGAACACAGCCCAGCTGACACCTTGATGTTCGCCCAGTGAGACTCGTTGCAGACTTCTGACCTCCAGAACTGTAAGATAACAGATTTGTGTTGCCGCCACTAAGTTTGCGGTAGTTTTTAAAGCAACCACAGGAAATTAACACAGGAGGTAATGCCCAGAAGCAACAGCTCAACGGGTGAAACGGTTTTCTGGGAAGCATGGCTATGGGGGGAAAGGAGTGGCTCGAGGGACAGCCCTCACCGTCTGTGCCTTTCTGTTCTAGATAATTCTTCAACTACGTGCATCTGTTTGATAAACATTTCTTGAGCTCAACAAGGGGTCCCTCACATCCTAGTCACTTAAAGAGAGGAAGATGGGAGAAAACGGACTGTGGTTCCTCCAGGGATGGAGGTTGAACAATTAAACAACCAACAGGGGCTCCATGTGAGCCTCTGTGGGGCCCCCCACCTACAAGGTGGTCTGAGGGATTTTAAAAGATGCCCAGGGACTTCCCTGGTGGTCAAGTGGCAAAGAATCCACCTTCCAATGCAGGGGACGAGGGTTCGATCCCTGGTTGGGGAACAAAGATCCCACATGCCGCGGGGCAAGTAAGCCCACGCGCCACAGCTACTGAGCTCAAGCACTTCAACGAGAGAGCCCGCGAGCCGCAAACTAAGACCCGATGCAGCCAAAAAAATAAAGAAAATAAGTAAATAAAATCTTTTAAATGATAAAAGATGCCCAGACCCTGCACCCAGGGGTCCATCAATCCCACTTGCTTCTCACCTCACAAGACCCAGAGCCAGGCAGAGCTGCCCCGGGCGGCACGGCCCCAAGGCCATGGGCACTGGGAGTCAGCAGAGATCAGGATGGGTTGGTGACGTCAGAAGGACCTGACGTGCTGCCTGGAGGGCCGGCCTCGAGCTGGCCTTAAAGAATTGGAGGCTTCTGGTGAATGGCAGGTACGAGGGGCAGGTGAGTGCCGTGTGTGTTGGGGGACACTGTCAAGACCACCTGGGGTTCCACGTGGATGGGATTCAGCCCAAGGGTGAGGCCTAAGAGTGTGCGATCCACAGCTGCATATTTACACCCCTGCCGCGTCCAGCCAGCTTTGCCAGACACTCGCACCGCTCGGCTTCATTCGCAACGTTGACTTGGAGATTTCCTGCTGCGGTGGGCAGGTACCACTCAGAGGGGCGAGAAGGAGCCCACGGCTCTTCCTCTGAGCACCTTGTCTACCATTGATTCATTCAGCAAACACTGTTCCAGCACCTCCACGCACCAGGGGCACTCTAGGCACCGGGGATCCTGTGATGACCAGGACAGCCTGGGAGCCTGCCCTCGGGGCCCACCGTCCAGTGAGGGAGTGATGCTGAGCACGTGCGTTTATGGGGTGGGTGTGGAGGAACGCTTTGAGGGAACGTAAAGCAACGGGAGGGAAGAGAGGGTGTGCCCTTTCAGAGGGAGGAGTCAAGATATGACTAAGAAGGTGACATCTGGGAAGACGGAGTGGCGGGGTGGGGGGGGTGGGGGGGGGGACTGACCTCGACTTACGTATCCTGGCACCGCTGCCGGATCTCCTGCAGGACCTAACGAGGTTCTGTGGTTTCTCCTCTGCCTCTGTCGGTAAGACCAGCGACGGTCCCACTGCCACAAGAAACCATTCCAGATGTTTGCTCCCATTTGCAGATGGCTCGGCTGCCCAGCTCTGCTTGCTACAAGCATGTATCAGCTGTTCAACACACCGGGCTGAGAGCTCTCCAAAGACAAACGCAGGGGCTTCTCCGGTGGCGCAGTGGTTGAGAGTCCGCCTGCTGATGCAGGGGATGCGGGTTCGTGCCCCGGTCTGGGAAGATCCCACATGCCGCAGAGCGGCTGGGCCCGTGAGCCATGGCCGCTGAGCCTGCGCGTCCAGAGCCTGTGCTCCGCAACGGGAGAAGCCACAACAGTGAGAGGCCGGCGTACCGCAAAAAAAAAAAAAAAAAGACAGACGCAGACACATGGTGACACTGTGGACAAGGCGCCTTCAGGAGCGCCGCTCGGTCTGTCCCCCCGTAGATCCTTCCCGGGGCCTCCGTGCTCTGTATAAGGCACACGGCCAGACACACAGAGTCATCAGCGGGGTTTAGTGTCTCTCTCTTTGGAAACGGCACATCTTCTGAGTCCCACCCAGGGCATGTCCGCCTGTTGTTCTCTTTCGGCTGGGCCTTAGCCTTACAAAGGCGCACACGTGCCCACGCACGTAGGCGGAAGGAATTGGGGCACGTGGCCTCGGCGCTCCGAAAGCATCCTCCCCTTTAAGGGGCTGCGGAGGTTAGGCTAGGTTCAGAGTTCAGCTGGACTTGCTGAGATTTTGCAGCAGAGGTTCCTAAACTTTGGTGTGTGCTGAAAATGCAGATCCCCAGGCCCAGAGAGAGATTCAGATTCAGACGTTCAGTCTGAAGAGGAAGCTGCAATTCTGCCAGTTACAGGCCCCCAGGAGCTTCCCGTGCTGTTGGTCCACAAAGCACACGTTGAGAAATGGTTTTACTGTTTTACAAACCAAAGGTAGTGTTGGAGGCGAATTTTCTGAGATGCCATCTCCTAGGGCGGCACACAGTCAGAACACAGAACAGCTTCCTTTTAAAACCAAAGCGCAAACCCCTCAAAAATTCGAGCAGGGGCTTCCCTGGTGGCACAGTGGTTGAGAATCTGTCTGCTAACGCAGGGGACACGGGTTCGAGCCCTGGTCTGGGAAGATCCCCCATGCCGCGGAGCAACTAGGCCCGTGTGCCACAGCTACTGAGCCTGCGCGCGTCTGGAGCCTGTGCTCTGCAACCAGAGAGGCCGTGACAATGAGAGGCCCGCGCACCACGATGAAGAGTGGCCCCTGCTCGCAGCAACTAGAGAAAGCCCTCGCACAGAAACGAAGACCCAACACAGCCAAAAATAAATAAATTAATTAATTTTTTTTAAAAAAAGTAAAAATGAGTTGATTTAAAAAAAAAAAAAATTCGAGCAGAGAAGTGCTGGAGAGGGACCCCGCATAGATAAAGTGCGTTTTTCAGCTCATCTCCAGGGCTCCCAGGCTCTTCCCTCCAAGATTAACTTTCCCCTTGGAGTGTTGTTGTTGTTGTTGTTAAGTCTGATTTCCATGATGCCCATCAAAATTCCAGTCCTAGATCAAAGTCTCTTTCCTCTTACTCCCTGAGGATAACCAAAATTAGCTGATATTTGCAAAAGAATGTTAATATAACTAAGACTGCAGAAAACTAAGGGGAATCCTTATTGAAAATACAAATAGCAACAAAATGCAAGTTTCCAAAATGGAGGTTTCTGGTGCTAAGATGACCATCCACCAGCGGTGAGTGGGCGCCTCCCACCCGCCACCCCCAGTGTCCTCGCCTCCTGGACTCCTGCTGCCCTGTATCCCCCTCCAACCACCGGACAACACAGCCATCACCTCCTCTGAGAACCGAGGCAGGAAATGGAAAGATGGTTTCCTACGCTCTGTCCATAGAGTGACCCCACCCATGCTGCTGCCACCCGAGGGGCTCTGGTCTCTTTAGCCCCAAGCTCTGGGCTCTGGGCTTTGCAGGGGCGCATTCGTGCAAATCCCATTCATCGCACACCCGTCACTTCATGGGTAAGCACAGCATACGTGCCATGATAATCCACACCCAGAGCAGCTCACACGCATGTCCCCTGCAGAACCACTCTGGAATTCCATGAGACACAACTTTCAGCACAGAGCAAAGACTTGAAAACTGGCCTCTTGGATTTAGGTCCAATAAAAAACGTCCAGCTCTCCAACCAACAAGTTTAAGCCTAACTCCCCACTTCACACCTTATTAGCAGCCCCACGTCTGACACACGCCCTCCTGGATTCTTATCTTCGTAACTAGTTCTTAACCTATAGGAAAGGACCACAGCTACAATGCCTATATTTCCATAACAAAAAAAAAAAAGAAAGAAATTGAGTGATGACACACCGAGTGTTTGTTTGGATTTGTGAATTCATGTGTGTGTAACAGTCGTACAACTCCATAACAGTAAGTTGCATTTAGACATTTAACGGATCACCTTAACTGAAAAGAATCAAATTCCACAGAACGAAGGCTGTCCTGGAGAAAGTGGGATGTGTGGTTGCCGTAGTAATCGATATCTTCCAGAACGAATCCGTGCTTGGCTAATTACAGCCTTCTATTTTTAAACTCATCTGCATTCTTCTCCCCCAAAGCCTAACATTTCTCACACGACTTCAGCAATAAAATACTATTACTGTTATCCGTACAGACTGTGCTGGTCTCAAAATAACTTGTTTCCAGTCGGCCTCCGCATGCCATGTGAGGCAAGAGGCCCTTGTTCCCCACGCACATGGAAGGCCAAACGGACACCTTTGAATGAGCCCAAATGCTTTACAAAATGGGAGTAAAACAGCAGCATGGAATTCCAGGGCTCCAGCTGTCTTGTGAGCACCCGGGGCCTGGGGTCGGGGTGCAGCCAGCTGGGCAGCTAGCCTACCACTGCCCTGAGCCAAGGCCCAGGCCTCTCACTGTCTCATGGGAAGCTCTTTGGTAACAAACCACAGAGGTGATGGAACAGAAATACTGATGGTCAGTCTGGAGCCTACGGGATCGTCTCAGGTCAACCCCCGGGCTGTGCCAAGGCCCAGTACCCCCAGCCTGAGAAACAGCTTCTAGCAGCCTTCGACCCTTTGAAAGCCTGGCTGCCTGGGGTCCTGCTAACTCCATCTGAAGACCTGTCCTTCCCAGCAGGGATGTGGTGCTGTGGAAATAGATGAAGACCACCCAGTGCCAGCAGGCAAAGGCTCTCATTTCTTCCCAGCTTGTTATAGCAAGGGAGCTGTATTGGTACGCTAAGGCTCCTGTAACAAGGCACCCACCACTGAGGGTCTGAAACAGCAGAAATGCGTTCTCTCACGGTTCTAGAGGCCAAGTCTGAGAGCATGGAATCAGAAGAGCCGTGCTCCCTCTGAAGGTGTTAGGGAGAAAGTCCCCAAGCGTCTCTCCTGGCTGCCTGTGGTTTGCTGGCAACCTTTGGTGTTCCTTGACTAGTAACTGCATCCCCGGGTCTCGGTGCAGATCTCTACGCAGATCCATTTCCAAACGTCTCTGTTTTCTAAGGACATCAGTCGTATTGCGTTAGGGGCCCACCCTGTTCCAGTGTGATGTCATCTTAACTAATTGCATCTGCAATGATCCTATCTCCAAATAAGGTCACATTCTGAGCTGCTGAGCGTCAGGACTACAGCATACGAATTTCTGGGAGTTCCCTGGCGGTCCAGTGGTTAGGACTCAGCACTTTCATTGTCGAGGGCCCGGGGTTCAATCCCTGGTCGGGGAACTAAGATCCCGCAAGCCATGTGGCAAGGCAAAAAAATAAATAAATAAAAGTGAATTTCTCGGGGACACAACTCAACCCATAACACTTGCCTCTGGCAGAGACTCAAAGGCAAGCAAAGCAGGAAGTGGGAAAGCTTTAGCGTGAATGAGAGGGGAGGCTTCAGGGGGGCCCTGATGGGAGGCTGCTGGCACAGGGAAGCTGGAAGCAGCTGACTAGAAGTGGGCATCCTATGTGGTTGGTTAAGAAAAGCGCAAGTTTAGCTTTCTCTGGCTGGTCCTGAGCTGGAAGTCAGGGCAAAATTTAGGGAAGTTGGCAGTCACTGACCAAGTCCTGGGCGTTTTGGGCCCGTAGCTGCAGAGGTTCTATTTATATCTACGTGGTCTGTCCATGCTATATTCAGTCTCTCAGTGCAAATGACACCTCCTGAGGTTCTCAGGATGCTTCTGGGGCCGGAGTGGGAGGCAGGTGGTCTGGAAGGCGCAGCACAGGAAAGGCTCAGTGCCTACGAGAGCAGACCCACGATGGGCAATCCCACAGGGCAGATCGGCTCAGACCCTTGTCCAGAGAAGAGGCAAAATGCCCAGGGGCCCCGTCTGCAACCTTCTCTTTTTATTCCCACAAGGCTGAGCACAGATGTGTAGCGAGGAAGTGTACATACTCTGACCCTAGAGCAGCGGTCCTCTGGCTTTTGGGTTTAGCTCCTCCCTTTAAGGACCCCAAAGAGCTTTTGCTGATGTGGAGAATAGCTGTCAATATTCACCACACTAGAACTAAGAGATTTTTAAAACATTAAGCCCATTACATGTTCATGGAAATAACATTTTATGAAAAATAATTATATTTTCATAAAAGAAAAACACTGCAAGAGTGGCATTCTTTTAAATTTTTGCAAATCTCTTAAATGCCAGCTGGAATCTCATGTCCGCTTCTGCGTTCAATCTGTTGGGATATCACACATCATGTGACCTCTGGAAAACCCCACATTACATTCATAAGAATGAACAAAAGCTAGTGTGGTAGGATCATCATGAAAAATAGTTTTGACCTTGCAGGCCCTCTGCGGTATCTTGGTGACCCCCAGGAGTCCCCAGACCAGAGCCATAGATTCACGCGTGTGGACCAAAGTAGAAATCAGACCCGTAGCAAGCCCGGGCGCACTGTGACGTGGGAGAGGAGGATTATAACCCACCTTAGTCAAAGAGACTCATCTCACAAGTGAGGAAAATGCCCCAAGCCTGAGCAGAAGGTATGAAGTGTAAGACGGGTCAAAGTCAATGACTTCCAGCATCTTCACCTCCCACCTGAAGATGCAAAGTCAAAAAAGCAGAAATGAAAAATGAGTAACCCCTCATCGCTTGTTAGTTCCATTTTTCCTCCACTACTTCCAAGATTACAGTTGTCGCTCAGGGTCCAAGGGGGATTGGTTCTAGGACGACAGCCCACCCCCAGGATACCAAAACCCGAGGATGCTCAAGTCTCATACAAAACAAAACGGCATGGTATTTGCACGTAACCTACACATATCCTCCCATATCCTTTAAATCGGCTCTAGATTACTTGTAAAACTGAGTACAACGTAAACGCGATGTAAATAGTTGTAAATACAGTATAAATGCGATGTAACTAGTTGCCGGTGTGTGGCAAATTCAAGTTTTACTTTCTGTAACTTTCTGGAATTTTTTTCCAAATATTTTTGATCTGCGGTTGGTTGAATCCAAGGGTGCAGAAGCCTTGGATGCTGCACGTGCAATTAGAAACTGATTGAACTGATGGATGTTGGGGAGCATTCGTGCCCCCACCCTCCCCGCCACACACACACACACACACACACACACACACACACACACACACACACGAGTCCTTATTAGACCCACCCCAGCCAGGGAACCCAGGCCAGGAGCAGAAGGGCAGTGAGGATGCAGGAGCTCCTCTCTTTTCCAGTCTTCTGCCTCAGCCCCACCCCCTTTCTCTCTAACTGCTCTGGGCTCCTTCCCCCTCCTTCCCCTTCTGACTCTGGCATAGCCTGAATTACACTTTACCATCATATTTAAGATGAAAGAAGTAGCTGGCTGGCCACTTACTAGAGTAGATTAAGACTAGTGGATGGGGCTTCCCTGGTGGCGCAGTGGTTGAGAGACCGCCGGCCGATGCAGGGGACGTGGGTTCGTGCCCTGGTCCGGGAAGATCCCACATGCCGCGTAACGGCTGGGCCCGTGAGCCATGGCCGCTGAGCCTGCACGTCCGGAGCCTGTGCTCCACAACGGGAGAGGCCACAACAGTGAGAGGCCCGCGTACCGTGAAAAAAAAAAAAAGACTAGTGGATGAAAAGGTAAAAAGAAAAAAAAATTAGAACGTTTTTGAAAAAATGCAGTTGCTGGAATTCTAATCCTTACCTCGTACTGTTCCATCCAGTGGAAGAGAGAGGGTCTCTCTTAGTGGATTTACAGAATGAGGAGAGACTGTCTCCAAGCCCACCAGCCCCAGGAAGACCTCTTTGCATCTCCTTGCCTCTGACTAGTTTCTGTGTCCTTCCTTGAACTAGTTATTGATGGCCAGGGGCTTGGGATTCCCTGATTGACTTAGGGATCCTTTCCTGGAGCTGGGGATGGGTTTCAACCTCTTCAAATCTTGTGGCTAAGAATGGGGAGGGAAACAAAGGGTTCTGTTCATGAAAGGAGGGGGCTTAAAGAAAAAGAAGACTAACACCCTTCTTTAAAGTGGTTGATTTTATGTAATGTGAATTTTGCTTCATTTCAGTAATAATAATACCCTTATTTTAAGTCTTGTTTAATTTTTAACTTTTTTTAATCCCATTTAAAATGTTTATTTCAACCATTGATTTAATAAGGAGGAGGAACCTGGAAATTCTGATTCCATAAAATGTGATAAAAAAATATGTGTTAATTTTTAAAGAAAATTTAGTGAATCATGTAAAGTTTCCTTACATTATACTCCAAATGTAAAGAACAACAAATTAAATATGGACACAATGATAGAGAATCAGAGATACTCAGCTCAGTTCTCAAAATGAAGGCTTGAAACTCCAAAAGTCCCCTGCTTGATGGACCTGTATCTACCAAAAAGTAGACGTCCAAGCAGGGCTTCTAGCTCTATCCCCAAAGGCACAAAGACAGGCGTGATGGAGAAGTTGGGGGAAAGTAAACCATACAAGGACGAAACTAGAAATTGGAAGTATTGTTTGTTAACCAAAATTTCAGAAATGGGGATCTGATTGAAATAAAGAGGTATTTCTTTGGGGTTTCTTAGGATTGCAGCCAGGAGACACGGATTCCAGGGGCACCTGAACTGTGTTCCACAGGACCACAAAATGGAGAAAGCTTGTAAAGGCAAAAACTGCAAGGCCATTGTTAGTTACATGACTTGTTTATCAAGAATTATAATGGGAGCTGGCAGGAAGGATTGGTTGGGGTCCAAGGTGGTTACATAGTTATAAGGGAGAACAGCCTTGAGACCACAAGGTTGCAGTTGGCAGGTGTTGTTTTAAAAATGACTGATGGTGTCCTTGAGTTTGGTACAGTTCACAGAAAGTCCAAGTTCCCAGGGGTGCAAGGACGTGTCTGAGACCAGATCCTCATGGCCGCTGACTCCTTTTTGTATGCCTGAGCTATAATTACTCCATTATGACGTCAATCTGTCATCGAGGTCCTATCGCTGCAATACCGTTGCCTAACACACAACCCCAGCACTCTGCATCTTGTTGACCTTTAGAGGTTGTGGCAGGTTGATTGCACTTTGGTGGATCTAGGCTGCAGTGTGGCTTCTGGTCTATTCCCCATGTTCTTTTTATGATAAATAGCAGAGCACCAGAGGCGAGGAAAACCACACGTTCAAGACCTCTGCTTGCAAGGGGCAGAGTCAAGATGGCGGCGTGGGAAGACGTGGAGTTTGGGTCTCCCCACAACTAGGGCACCTGCTGGATGCTGGTGGGGGACCTCGATGCCCAAGGAGATGGGAGGAACCCCCAAGCAATCGGGTAGGAGGTGGGGGGACTGAGAGGGGAGAAGTGGAAGTCAGACAGGACCGGCACCCCTGAGGGGTGGCTGGGTGGGGGGAGGGGTCCCCATGCCTGAAGGGACCCGCGGGAGCTTGGATAAGGGGGTAGCGAGTCTAGCATTTCCCCTGCTCAATCAGTGTGGGAAGCCTTCCCAGCTCTTGAGCCAGGTCCTACACCCTCAGAGGCCCACTCTGGGCCATGTTGGTCCTGGGGGCATAGGAAGGAGGCTGGCAGAGAAGAGGAGAGGCAGGTGGCAGGGGCCCTCCAGGACCAGAGGAGTGGGAGAGGAGTAGAGGGCATATGCCTCGCCCACCTGAGCCTGGGAAGCCTGGTGGGCTCCCAGGCCGGGTCCCCCCACCCTCAGAGACCAGAGGCACACCTGGGTCCCTTCTGTAGGGTTGAGCCTAAGACCCAGCCCCCACCCCCCCAGGGCCTTTTCCAGCCCTGTGAGTCCTAAGCATAGGCCCCACCCACTGCCTAAACCCCACCCCTCCTAAGCTCCGCCCCCTCACAGCCAAAGCCTTTTCCACCTTTTTTTTCTTTTCTCCTCTTTTTTACTATTGTGGTTCTGTTTTACCTTCCAGTTGTTGTTTCATCTATATTTTTATTTTTATATTCTTTCTAACATATCTGTTAGTTTCCTATCTAATTTTATTTTTTACTCTTTATTATTGTTCTGCTCCTTTTTTTCTTATTTCTTTTTTTCTTTTTTTTGTTTTGCCACCCTGCACAGCTTGTGGGATATTGGTTCATGAGCCAGGGGTCGGGCTGAAGCTCCTGTGGTGGGAGCTCCGAGTTCAAACCACTGGACCCCAGGAAATATTCATCGGAATGAGGTCTCCCAGAGGTCCTCATCTCGGCACCAAGACCCAGCTCTACCCAACAGCCTACAAACTCCAGTGCTGGAAGCCTCAAGCCAAACAACCAATAAGACAGGAAAACAATCCCACCCATCAAAAAAAAAAAAAATGAGATGGCAAAAAAGTATGTCACAGATGAAGGAGCAAGGTAAAAACCTAGAAGACCAAATAAATAAAGAGGAAATAGGCAAACTACCTGAAAAGAATTCAGAGTAATGATAGTAAAGGTGATCCAGAATCTCAGAAATAAAATGGAGGCACAGATTGAGAAAGTACAAGAAATGTTTAACAAAGATCTAGAAGAACTAAAGAACAAACAAACAGAGATGAACAACACAATAACTGAAATGAAAAATATGCTAGAAGGAATCAATAACAGAATAACTGAGGCAGAAGAACGAATAAGTGAGCTGGAAGACAGAATGGTGGAAATAACTGCTGAGGAGCAGAATAAAGAAAAAAGAATGAAAAGAATTGAAGACAATCTCAGAGACCTCTGGGACAACACTAAATGTATCAACATTTGAACTATAGGGGTCCCAGAAGAAGAAGAGAAAAAGAAAGGGTCTGAGAAAATATTTGAAGAGATTATAGTGGAAAAATTCCCTAACATGGGAAAGGAAATACTCACCCAAGTCCAGGAAACGCAGAGAGTCCCATACAGGTTAAACCCTAGGAGAAACACACCAAGGCACATATTTATTAAACTAACAAAAATTAAATTCAAAGAAAAAATATTAAATATTAAAAATATTTCATATTAAAATATTAAAAGAAAAAATAACATACAAAGGAATCCCCATAAGGTTATCAGCTGATTTTTCAGCAGAAACTCTGCAGGCCAGAAGGGAGTGCCATGATATACTTAAAGTGATGAAAGATAAACCTACAACCAAGATTACTCTACCCAGCAAGGATCTCATTCAGATTCAATGGAGAAATCAAAAGCTTTTTCAAACAAGCAAAAGCTAAGAGAATTCAGCACCACCATAACAGCTTTACAACAAATGCTAAAGGAACTTCTCTAGGCAGGGAACACAAGAAAAAGACCCACAAAAACAAAGCCAAAACAATTAAGAAAATGGTAATAGGAACATGCATATCGATAATAACCTTGAATGTAAATGTTAAATGCCCCAACTAAAACACACAGATTGGCTGAAGAGAAACAAAAACAAGACCCATATATATGCTGTCTACAAGAGACCCACTTCAGACTTAGGGACACATACAGACTGAAAGTGAGGGGATGGAAAAAGATATTCTGTGAAACTGGAAATAAAAAGAAAGATGGAGTAGCAATACTCATATCAGATAAAATAGACTTTAAAATAAAGACTGTTACAAGAGATAAGGGAGGACACTACATAATGATCAAGGGATCAATCCAAGAAGAAGATATAGCAAGTATAAATGTTTATGCACCCAACATAGGAGCACCTCAATACATAAGGCAAATGCTAACAAGCATGAAAGGGGAAATCGACAGTAACACAATAACAGTAGGGACTTTAACACCCCACTTACATCAATGGACAGATCATCCAAACAGAATATAAATAAGGAAACACAAGCTTTAAATAACACAATAGACCAGATAGATTTAATTGACATTTATAGGACATTCCACCCGAAAGTGGCAGAATATACTTTCTTCTCAAGTGTACACAGAACGTCTCCAGGATAGATCACATCTTGGGTCACAAATCCAGCCTTGGTAAATTTAAGAAAATTGAAATCGTATCAAGCATCTTTTTTGACCAAAACGCTTTGAGATTGGGAATCAATTACAGGAAAAACTAAACTGTAAAATCCACAAATACATGGAGGCTAAACAGTGTGCTACTAAATAACCAAGAGATCACTGAAGAAATCAAAGAAGAAATTTTAAAAATACATAGAAACAAATGACAATGAAAACACAGTGACTCAAAACTTTTGGGATGCAGCAAAAGCAGTTCTAAGAGGGAATAGCAATTCAGTCTCACCTCAAGAAACAAGAAAAATCTCAAATAAACCATTTAACCCTACACTTAAAGCAACTAGAGAAAGAAGAACAAAGAAAACCCAAAACAGTAGAAGGAAAGAAGTCATAAAGGTAAGAGCAGAAATAAATGAAAGAGAAATGAAGAAAACAATAGCAGAGATCAATAAAACTAAAAGTTGGTTCTTTGAGAAGATAAAATTGATAAACCCTTAGCCAAACTCATCAAGATGAAAAGGGAGAGGACACAAATCAGTAAAATGAGAAATGAAAAAGGAGAAATCAAAACTGACACCGCAGAAATACAAAGGATTATAGGAGACTACTACAAAGAACTATGTACCAATAAAATGGACAACCACGAAGAAATGGACAAATTCTTGGAAAGGTACAATTTTCCAAGACTGAAACAGGAAGAATTAGAAAATACAAACAGACCTATCACAAGTAATGAAATTGAAACTTAAAATCTTCCAACAAACAAAAGTTCAGGACCAGATGGCTTCACAGGCGAATTCTATCAAACATTAAGAGAAGAGCTAACACCCATCCTTCTCAAACTCTTCCAAAAAATTGCAGAGAGGAACACTCCTAAATTCGTTCTACAAAGCAACCATCACCCTGATACCAAAACCAGAAAAAGATATCACAAAAAAAGAAAATTACAGACCAATATCACTGATGAGCATAGATGCAAAAATCCTCAACAAAATACTAGCAAACAGAATCCAACAACATATTAAAAGGATCGTACAACATGATCAAGTGGGATTTATCCCACAAATGCAAGGATTCTTCAATATACACAAAACAATCAATGTGATACACCATATTGACAAATTAAGGAATAAAAACCACATGATCATCTCAATAGATGCAGAAAGAGCTTTTGACAAAATTCAATACCCATTTATGATAAAAAACTCTCCAGAAAGTGGGCATAGAGGGAACCTACCTCAACATAATAAAGGCCATATATGACAAACCCACAGCAAACATCATACTCAATTGTGAAAAACTGAAAGCATTTCCACTAAGATCAGGAACAAGACAAGGTTGTCCACTCTCTCCACTCTTATTCATCATAGTTTTGGAAGTCCTAGCCATGGCAATCAGAGTAGAAAAAGAAACAAAAGGAATACAAATTGGAAAAGAAGAAGTAAAACTGTTTGCAGATGACATGACACTATACATAGAAAGCCCTAAAGATGCCACCAGAAAACAACTAGAACTAATCAATAAATTTGGTAAGGTTGCAGGACACAAAGTTAATGCACAGAAATCTCTGGCATTCCTATACACTAACAACAAAAAATCAAAAAGAGAATTTAAGGAAACAATCCCATTTACCATTGCAACAAAAAGAATAAAATACCTAGGAATAAACCTACCTAAGGAGGTGAAAGACTTGTACTCAGAAAATTATAAAACACTGATGAAAGAAATCAAAGACGACATAAACAGATGGAGAAATATACCATGTTCTTGGATTGGAAGAATCAATATCATAAAAATGACTATACTACCCAAAGCAATCTACAGATTCAATGCAATCCCATCAAACTACTAATGGTATTCTTCAAAGAATTAGAACAAAAAATTTTACAATTTATATAGAAACACAAAAGACCCTGAATAGCCAAAGCAATCTTGAGAAAGAAAAATGGAGCTGGAGGAATCAGGATCCCTAACTTCAAACTATACTACAAAGCTACAGTAATCAAGACAGTATGGCACTGGCACAAAAATAGGAATATAGATCAATGGTACAGGATAGAAAGCCCAGAGATATACTCATGCACATATGAGCACCTAATTTACAACAAAGGAGGAAAGAACATACAATGGAGAAAAGGCAGCCTCTTCAATAAGTGGTGCTGGGAAAACTGAACAGCAACATGTGAAAGAATGAAATTAGAACACTACCTACTACCATACACAAAAATAAACTCCAAATGGATTAAAGACTTAAATGTAAGACCAGACACTATAAAACTCTTAGAGGAAAACATAGGAAAAACACCCTTTGACATAAACCACAGCAAGATCTTTTTTGACCCACCTCCTAGAGTAACAGAAATAAAAACAAAAATAAACAAATGGGACCTAATTAAACTTCAAAGCTTTTGCACAACAAAGGAAACTATAAACAAGACCAAAAGAAAACTCTCAGGATGGGAGAAAATATTTGCAAATGAAACAACTGACCAAGGATTAATCTCCAAAATATACAAAACAGCTCATGGAGCTCAATATCAAAAAAGCAAACAACCCAATTAAAAAATGGGCAGGGGTTTCCCTGGTGGTGCAGTGCTTGAGAGTCTGCCTGCCGATGCAGGGGACATGGGTTCATGCCCCGGTCCAGGAAGATCCCACATGCCGCGGAGTGGCTAGGCCCATGAGCCATGGCCTCGGAGCCTGCGCATCCAGATCCTGTGCTCCACAACGGGAGAGGCCACAACGGTGAGAGGCCCGCATACTGCAAATAAAAAAAATGAATAAATGGGCAGAAGACCTAAATAGACATTTCATCAAAGAAGACTTACAGGTGGCCAAGAAGCACATGAAAAGACGCTCAGCATCACTAATTATTAGAGAAATGCAAATTAAAACTACAATGAGGGAGGAGGAACCAAGATGGTGGAGTAGAAGGACGTGCTCTCACTCCCTCTTGCAAGAACACCAGAATCACAACTAGCTGCTGGACAATCATAGACAGGAAGACACTGGAACTCACCAAAAAAGATATCCCACATCCAAAGACAAAGGAGAAGCCACAATGAGACGGCAGGAGGGGCGCAATCACAGTAAAATCAAATCCCATAACTGCTGGGTGGGTGACTCATAGACTGGAGAACACTTATACCACAGAAGTCCACCCACTGAAGTGAAGGTTCTGAGCCCCACGTCAGGCTTCCCAACCTGGGGGTCTGGCAACGGGAGGAGGAATTCCTAGAGAATCAGACTTTGAAGCCTAGTGGGAATTGATTGCAGGACTTCGACAGGACTGGGGGAAACAGAGACTCCAATCTTGAAGGGCACACACAAAGTAGTGTGTGGATCGGGACCCAGGGGAAGGAGCAGTGAGACCAGGGGAGACTGAACCAAACCTACCTGCTAGCGTTGGAGGGTCTCCTGCAGAGGTGGGGGTGGCTGTGGCTCACCATTGGGACAAGGACACAAGCAGCAGAAGTTCTGGGAAGTACTCCTTGGCATGAGCCCTCCCAGAGTCTGTCATTAGCCCCACCAAAGAGCCCAGGTAGACTCCAGTGTTGGGTTGTCTCAGGCCAGGGAACCAACAGGGAGGGAACCCAGCCCCACCCATCAGCAGTCAAGTGGATTAAAGTTTTACTGAGGTCTGCCCACCAGAGCAACAGCCACCTCTACCCACCACCAGTCCCTCCCATCAGGAAACTTGCACAAACCTCTTAGATAGCCTCATCCACCAGAGGGCAGACAGCAGAAGCAAGAAGAACTACAATCCTGCAGCCTGTGGAACAAAAACCACATTCACAGAAAGATAGACAAGATGAAAAGTCAGAGGGCTACGTACCAGATGAAGGAACAAGATAAAACCCCAGAAAAACAACTAAATGAAGTGGAGACAAGCAACCTTCCAGAAAAAGAATTCAGAATAGTCATAGTGAATATGATCCAGGACCTGGGAAAAACAATGGAGGCAAAGATCGAGAAGATGCAATAAATCTTTAACAAAGACCTAGAAGAATTAAAGAACAAACAAACACATGAACAATACAGTAACTGAAATGAAAACTACACTAGAAGGAATCAAGAGCAGAATAACTGAGGCAGAAGAACGGATAAGTGACCTGGAAGACAGAATAGTGGAATTCACTGATGCAGAACAGAATAAAGAAAAGACAATGAAAAGAAATGAAGACAGCCTAAGAGACCTCTGGGACAACATTAAACGCAACAACATTCGCATTATAGGGATCCCAGAAAGAGAAGAGAGAGAGAAAGGACCAGAGAAAATAGTTGAAGAGATTATAGTGGAAAACTTCCCTAACATGGGAAAGGAAATAGCCACCCAAGTCCAGGAAGCACAGTGAGTCCCATATAGGATAAAACCAAGGAGAAACACACTGAGACACATAGTAATCAAATTGGCAAAAATTAAAGACAAAGAAAAATTATTGAAGGCAGCAAGGGAAAAACGACAAATAACATACAAGGGAACTCCCATAAGGTTAACAGCTGATTTCTCAGCAGAAACTCTACAAGCCAGAAGGGAGTGGCATGAAATACTTAAAGTGATGAAAGGGAAGAAGCTGCAACCAAGATAACTCTACCCAGCAAGGATCCCATTCAGATATGATGGAGAAATCAAAAGCTTTACAGACAAGCAAAAGCTAAGAGAATGCAGCACCACCAAACCAGCTTTACAACAAATGCTAAAGGAACTTCTCTAGGCAGGAAACACAAGAAAATGACCCACAAAAACAAAGCCAAAACAATTAAGAAAATGGTAATAGGAACATGCATATCGATAATAACCTTGAATGTAAATGTTAAATGCCCCAACTAAAACACACAGATTGGCTGAAGAGAAACAAAAACAAGACCCATATATATGCTGTCTACAAGAGACCCACTCCAGACTTAGGGACACATACAGACTGAAAGTGAGGGGATGGAAAAAGATATTCTGTGAAACTGGAAATAAAAAGAAAGATGGAGTAGCAATACTCATATCAGATAAAATAGACTTTAAAATAAAGACTGTTACAAGAGATAAGGGAGGACACTACATAATGATCAAGGGATCAATCCAAGAAGAAGATATAGCAAGTATAAATGTTTATGCACCCAACATAGGAGCACCTCAATACATAAGGCAACTGCTAACAGCTATAAAAGAGGAAATCGACAGTAACACAGTAAGAGTGGGGGACTTTAACACCTCATTTACACCAATGGACAGATCATCCAAAATGAAAATAAATAAGGAAACATAAGCTTTAAATAACACAATAGACCAGACAGATTTAATTGATATTTATAGGACATTCCATACAAAAACAGCAGATTACACTTTCTTCTCAAGTGTGCATGGAACATTCTCCAGGATAGATTACACCTTGGGTCACAAATCAAGCCTCAGTAAACTTAAGAAAATTGAAATCATATCAAGCATCATTTCTGACCACAACGCTATGAGATTAGAAATGAATTACAGGGAATAAAACGTAAAAAACACAAGCACATGGAGGCTAAACAATACGTTACTAAATAACCAAGAGATCACTGAAGAAATCAAAGAGGAAATCAAAAAATACCTACAGACAAATGACAATGAAAACACGACGATCCAAAACCTATGGGCTGAAGCAAAAGCAGTTCGAAGAGGGAAGTTAATAGCTATACAAGCCTACCTCAAGAAACAAGAAAAATCTCAAATAAACAATCTAACCTTACACCTAAAGGAACTAGAGAAAGAAGAACAAACAAAACCCACAGTTAGCAGAAGGAAAGAAATCATAAAGATCGGAGCAGAAATAAATGAAATAGAAACAAAGAAAACAATAGCAAAGATCAATAAAACTAAAAGCTGGTTCTTTGAGAAGATAAACAAAATTGATAAACCATTAGCCAGATTCATCAAGAAAAGGAGAGGACTCAAATCAATAAAATTAGAAGTGAAAAAGGAGAAGTTATAACAGACACCACAGAAATACAAAGCATCCTAAGAGACTACTACAAGCAACTCTATGCCAATAAAATGGACAGTCTGGAAGAAATGGACAAATTCTTAGAAAGGTATAACCTTCCAAGACTGAATCAGGAAGAAATAGAAAATATGGACAGACCAATCACAAGTAATGAAATTGAAACTGTGATTAAAAATCTTCCAACAAGCAAAAGTCCAGGACCAGATGGCTTCACAGGTGAATTCTATCAAACATTTAGAGAAGAGCTAACACCCATCCTTCTCAAACTCTTCCAAAAAATTGCACTCCCAAACTCATTCTATGAGGCCATCATCACCCTGATACCAAAACCAGACAAAGATACTACAAAAAAAGAAAATTACAGACCAATATCAGTGATGAATATAGATACAAAAATCCTCAACAAAATACTAGCAAACAGAATCCAACAACATATTAAAAGGATCATACACCATGATCAAGGGGGATTTATCCCAGGGATGCAAGGATTCTTCAATATATGTAAATCAATCAATGTGATACACCATATTAACAAATTGAAGAATAAAAACCATATGATCATCTCAATAGATGCAGAAAAATCTTTTGACAAAATTCAACACCCATTTATGACATAAACTCTCCAGAAAGCGGGCAGAGAAAGAACCTACCTCAACATAATAAAGGCCATATACGACAAACCCACAAACATCATTCTCAATGGTGAATAACTGAAAGCATTTCCTCTAAAATCAGGAACAAGACAAGGATGTCCACTCTCACCACTATTGTTCAACATACTGGAGAAAAGGGAACCCTCTTGCACTGTTGGTGGGAATGTAAATTGATACAGCCACTATGGAGAACAGTATGGAGGTTCCTTAAAAAACTAAGAATAGAATTACCATATGATCCAGCAATCCCACTACTGGGCATATACCCAGAGAAAACCATAAATCAAAATGATACATGCACCACAATGTTCATTGCAGCAGTATTTACAAAAGCCTGGTCATGGAAGCAACCTAAATGCCCATCGACAGAAGATTGGATAAAGAAGATGTGGTACATATATACAATGGAATATTACTCAGCCACAAAAAGGAACGAAATTGAATCATTTGTTGAGACGTGGAGGGACCTAGAGACTGTCATAGAGTGAAGTAAGTCAGAAAGAGAAAAACAAATATCGTGTATTAATGCATGTATGTGGAACCTAGAAAAATGGTACAGATGAACCTGTTTGCAGGGCAGAAGTTGAGACACAGATGTAGAGGACAAACGTATGGACACCAAGGGGGGAAAACCACGAGGGGGTGGGGATGGTGGTGTGCTGAATTGGGCGATTGGGATTGACATGTATACACTGATGTGTATAAAATTGATGACTAATAAGAACCTGCAGTATAAAAAAATAAATAAAATTCAAAAATAAAATAAATAAAAAAATAAAAACTACAATGAGGTATCACCTCACACCGGTCAGAATGGCCATCATCAAAAAATCTAGAAACAATAAATGCTGGAGAGGGTGTGGTGAAAAAGGAACCCTCCTGCACTGTTGGTGGGAATGTAAATTGGTACAGCCACTATGGAGAACAGTATGGAGGTTCCTTAAAAAACTAAGAATAGAATTACCACATGACCCAGCAATCCCACTACTGGGCATACACCCTGAGAAAACTGTAATTCAAAAAGAGTCATGTTACCACAATGTTCATTGCACCTCTATCTACAATAGCCAGGACATGGAAGCAACCACAATGTCCATTGACAGATGAATGGATAAAGAAAATGTGGCACATATATACAATGGAATATTACTCCGCCATAAAAAGAAACGCAACTGAGTTATTTGTAGTGAGGTGGATGGACCTAGGTCTGAATGAGGTAAGTCAGAAAGAGAAAAACAAATACCATATGCTAACACATACATATGGAATCTGAAAAAATAAATGGTACTGATGAATCTAGTGGCAGGGCAGGAATAAACGAAGACATAGAGAATGGACTTGAGAGAGAGTGCCATGGACTTATATATACTACCAAATGTAAAATAGACAGCTAGTGGGAAGCAGCCGCATAGCACAGGGAGATCAGCTCGGTGCTTTGTGACCACCTAGAGGGGTGGGGTAGGGAGGATGGGAGGGAGGCTCAAGGGGGAGGGGATATGGTGATATATATATACATATGGCTGATTCACTTTGGTGTACCACAGAAACTAACACAGCATTGTGAAGCAATTACACTCCAATAAAGGTGTATTAAAAAAAAAAAAAGACCTCTGCTTGTACCATGTTTGCTAACATTCCATTGCCAAAGCCAGCCAACCTGGTCAGAGCCAATATCAATGGGTATATCGTGTCCACAGTGACAGGGGGAATTATTGCTCAACAATAATTCACGTGATCAATTTGGGGCAGAGAGGGGACAGTGGCCACCATGAAATGTGTGGAGCAGCATCTTCCAGAAAACACGAAAAACGTGGTGCTTTGATTTAAAGTCTGCAATAGAAAAGACTCATTTTAATGAGTCTTCTAAAATAATAGTATCTTACAAAAATGAAATGTATTTCTAACTCTGCATTTTGAAACACACATATTAAAATTTATCAAATAGAAATAATGTACTTTTTATAAGAAAAACTCTAAATCAAGTTGATAGGGACAGAGTAAAGGGACAAAGTAGGGGGTGAAATAGTTAATCCCACTAGGGGATTGTAAATAGAGAAAAAAGTATGGGAGACCCTGTAAGTTAATGATCACTCAAGAAAGCAGGTTTGTTTAACCACAAAAACAAGCAGGCTCACTTAGCAACAAAACCATGCAACAGAAGCATGAGACATGCCCCCAAACAATAAAACAATGGTGGCGTGAGACCCACATCCTGCCTGGTGAGCTCAGTAAGTCAACGATTCCTAGCACATGGTCCTCTGTGCACACTAAAAATAAAAATATAAGGAAAGAGTGACATTACACTAAAACCTGAGATGATTTACCATTTTTAGCATATACCACCCTTCTGCTAATTTGAATAGTACCATGATAGGCCCAGTTTGACCACGTAGGGACAAGAAAACTCCCCCACCCAACGTGGAGGAGGAGCTGATGATGGAAGCGTGACGTCTACTCAAGAATGAGGAAGGGGCTTCCCTGGTGGCGCAGTGGTTGAGAGTCCGCCTGCCGATTCAGGGGACGCGGGTTCGTGCCCCGGTCCGGGAAGATCCCACATGCCGCGGAGCAGCTGGGCCCGTGAGCCATGGCCGCTGAGCCTGCGCGTCCGTCCACAACGGGAGAGGCCACAACAGTGAGAGGCCCGCGTACCGCAAAGAAAAAAAAGAATGAGGAAGAAGGTGGTCTTATCCTCCTCCCCACTTTTCCTTGGATTATAAAACTGTAGCCCACTTTGTCCTGGGCACGGCATCCTCTTGCCCGCCGCTTGTATTTGTCACAAGTGTCCTATACTAATAAACTCTTTCCTTACCTGTCACTCTGCCTCTCACTGAATTCTTTCTGTGCCGAGACAGGGGAACCTACACTCTACTAAGTACCGAGATGCGTTCTGTCGGTTTCAAAGTCATCCGACCTCAGGACAAATAGTGAGTAGAGGCCATCTTCAATTATTCATTCATTTTCATTCACACCAGAGGGTTACTGGGTGACAGTGTGCCACTCGGGGGCTGGGAGGGGTCCAAGGGGGAAAAAGACAGCTCGCCCGAAGCACTCAGAGTCCAGGCGGGGAGGGGAAAAAGGAAAGAAATGCCCATAAATAATTAGAACTTGAGATGAAAAGTGATAAACACTTAGAGAAAATGGTTCCGGGGGTTTAGCAGAGGGGGCGTGTTAATTCCAGATGCTGAATGATAATACTGTGGGTTGTCATGATTGCAAGAAATTCACAGAGCTTTCAAACTAGGGAAGATGATGGGTCCAGACTCTTCATTTTACAGAAAAGGAAACTGAGGCCCAGAGAGATGTAAAAGGGCCAGGACCCACCGGGACTCTTCCACTCTGTCTTCTGTAGCTCTGCTTCCGCAATCCCCAAACCCATTTTCCTGGCAGCATTTCAATTCTATTCAATGAAAAATTATTCGGCTCCGAGGGTGGCATTTACAAGGTGTGGGGAGAGGCATGAAGAGCGAGCATGTGGTTGAATAAATACCAAGCTGGTCAGAAAATAACAAAGGAAATATCAGCCAGAAATTTACGACCTGCACGTATTTTCCTTACTTTTTTCCGCCATGTATATTCATCCAGACTCCCTGTTCTTTGACCGAAATACCCAGAAACACACCCATCTTTTTTGGCCCGAGGAGCAGAGATGTTTTCAATGATCCAACGTGTCTCTTGTTCTAAGAGCCCTTAAAGGATGTGAGTTATGAGGCCTTTCCTCCTGCCATGGTTCCTTTAAATTATGCTCATAGCTTGGCAAAGCACTCTTAACTGCCTGGCCCATAAATCAGGCGTTGCCGCAAATTTCTTGCTTCATTGCCCAGTGAAGAATCCTCCTGGAAGATGTTCATGCCGGAGTCGTTAGTGAAGCTCCCGCCAGATCAATGGCCTTGTCGGACCAGGGCCCCCGTGTGCTCTAAGAGAACACAGGGCAGCCCCAGAATGCACTCCTGAGGAGTTCCCCAACCTGGGTTGAGCCTCGGTCCTCCTTGGCTGTGTGATCTAGCATCAACAACTTCATCACTCTGGGCCCCTCATCTGTAAAGCGGGAATCATCTGACTTACCTCCCGGATTGTTTTGAAGGTTAATGAGATTAAGTGTGTGAACCAGAGGCTATGAGATTAAAAGATTAGAAAATAACAATAGAATATCCTGGAACACAGCACAGGCTTTCCCCAAAGACTCCTTACTCTTGGGTCCAGCTCCATGGGAGAAGCCCCTCCTTTCTTATCCCACCAACTACCCACAACTTCCCACCCTTGTCATTCAAAATACTGCTGGACCGGGAGCCCCTGCACTGCAATAGCGGAAGAAATAGGCCTGGAATTTGCTGTGGACCAAGCCTATTTCATTCTCTTCCTTTCTCTCTGAAATGCAAAACAGGCAGGACACACACCACTCATCCAAGTTGCCATCCAAGTTGCACACCCCAGCGTGAGAGGCCGGGTCCTGGTTTCTTGGGGCATCTTCCTGCAGGAGCTCCAGGCCGTCCTCACAGCCTGGGGCCACTGGTTTTCCTTTTATAATGCTTTTCCTCCCTTAATTTTGGCCACAGCCCAGGGTTTCTCCTTCCGGGGCACTTCTCAGGGTGAGTCGTCCATGGCTGCAGCATCTTTGCTCCGTTTGATTGTGAAATAGTAACACAAGGATGTCACTCCAGATGTAGAGTGTGTATGAGTTGAGACTTGAAATCTCAGTCCCAGCCACAGCTCCTGATGGGTAACCAACTACAAGAGCTGCCTTCTTCCAGGGAAGGCAATCACATCTATCAGGATGTGTAATTGGCTGTTCCACAAGTAGATGGCTGGGGAAAGCAGGGCCAGAATCAGCAGGCATAATGCCCACAGCTGACAGATTGGGGTTCACTGAATATATAATGTCTGTGCTTTCAGAGCCCCCCAGAACTTGCTTCCCTGCAGGAAGGCTGTGGTGGTCCCTGTACTCTCTGGACATTTGTAGGTCTAGTCTTTGGCCGGAAGCTCTGGATCTCTGAGGAGAGTCCTGGGACAGGATCCGACCCCCAGCATCCAATCTGATACAAAGTCATCCTGGAAAGAGACTCCATAAACGCCCATCTGAAGGTTAAGGTAATTTGGATTCTTAACCCTGCCTCAAAGAAAAGGGTGAGTGGTTAAAAAAAATAGTTTAGTTTAGGTAAATTCATTTTATGTTTTACATTTGTTGTGTTAGATAATTCTATAATAAATATAAGTAATGTGAAGACTCCCTTCACTTTATTACATGTCTGAAGTCAGTAGTGTGAACGTAATGTGGTTGGCTGTAGACCTTTGACTTCCGCAAATCTTTCTTGGAAACTACTCATAGCCCTATATCTTTTCTCAAATTAACTCCTGCTTCCTCCCATAATCACTGTATAATTCAGTGGTAATGCTTTTTGAAAAGCATTTTTGGTGCCCCTTGCATCTCAAAGGTGGCCTTGTCAAGGATTGTACATTTGGGAATTAACCCTTCATCTTCTTTTAAATGTGTTAGGTCTGTTCCTTTAGCTTTTATTCCTTTTCTTTTTGTTTTGTTAAGGCAAAATTCACATAACGTGGAATGAACAGATCCTAAGTATACCATTCAACAAGTTTTGACAAATGGATAAACCCGTGTGACTCTAGCCCCAGTAGTAATACAGAGCATTTCCAGCACCACGGAAAGTTTACTCACGTCCTTCCTATTAATCTTTCTGCCCCAGAGAAAACCACTGTTGTGGTTTCTATCAGCATAGACTAGCCTGTCATGTCCTAGAACATCATATATAGGATCAAATAGTGTGTATTCTTTTCCATCTGGCTTGCTTTACTCAACATAATGTTCTTAAATGCATACGGTTTCATATATCAGTAGTTTGTTCTTTTCTGTAGTTGAGTAGTATTCCATCATATAAATACATCACAATCCACTCTCCTGGAGATGGAAATGTAGGTTGTTTTCAGTTTTTAACTATTAGAAATAAAGCTGTTATGAAGATCCTTGCATGACTGTTTTAGTGGACATACATTTTTATTTCTTCTGGGTAAACAAGTGGAAACGCTTAGTCATAGGGGAGGTGAATGCTTCACTTGACAAGAAACTTCCATTTTCCCAAAGAGATTGTACCGTTTTATACGCTCATGACAACATATGAGAGTTGTGGTGACTTCATGTCCTGAACAAGCATTTGGTGTTTTGGGTCTTTAATTTTAGCCATTCTCCTGGGGCGTAGGAGTACCTCATTATGATTTTAATTTGCATATTACTGATGAATACTGAACGCTTTCTTATGAGCTTATTGGCAATTAATGTGTCCTTTGTGAAGTATATGTTCAAATATCTTGCCCCCTTTTCTTTCTTTTTTTTTTTTTCTTTTTCTTTTTGGCTGCATTGGGTCTTTGTTGCTGTGTGCAGGCTTTCTCTAGTTGTGGTGAGCAGAGGCTACTCTTCATTGTGGTGCGCAGGCTTCTCATTGCGGTGGCTTCTCTTGTTGCGGAGCACGGGCTCTAGACTCACAGGCTTCAGTAGTTGTGGCTCACGGGCCCTAGAGTGCAAGCTCAGTAGTTGTGGCACACGGGTTTAGCTTGCTCCGCGGCATGTGGGATCTTCCCCGACCAGGGCTTGAACCTGCGTCCCCTGCACTGGCAGGCGGATTCTTAACCACTGCACCACCAGGGAAGTCCCTGATTGGAATGTTTTAATGACCTTGAATTCCTAGAATAAATCTTAGTTGGTCATGATTACCCTTTTTATATGTTGTTGGATTCTAATAGCCAATATTTTGGTAAGAATTTTTACATCTGTGTTTTAAAGGACTACCTTCTGTAATTTTCTTTTCTTGAAATGTTCTTGCCTGGTTTGATGTCAGGGGATTCCTTGTCCATTTTCCAAACAATTTGCACAAGATGTACATTATTATTTCTTAAATACTTGGTAGAATTGACAAGTGAGCAATCTGGGCCCTGAGTTTCTTTGCGGGAAAGTTTATAATTACAAATTCAATTTCTTCAACAGATATAGAGTGATTCAGACTTTCTATTTTTCTTTGACTATTATAAATTTGCTTCATTCAAGAATTTGGCCATGTTAATTAAGTTACTGAATTTATTAGCAGAAAGCTGTTCATATTTCCTTATCCTTTTCATGCCTTTCAAATCTGTAGTGATGTCTCTCTTTTATTCCTGATATTAATAATTTGTGGGTTTTTTCTTCAGTCTTTTGAGGCATTTATGAATTTTATTCATCTTTTTGTTTTATTGATTTTCTGCACAGTTTTCATTTCACCAATTTCTGCTCACATTGCCTTCTTTCTACTTTGTTGGATTTAATTTCTTTCTTCACTTTTAGCTTTATGGATCATTGATGCTAAACTTTTTCTTCTTATCTAATATATGTACTTAAAGCCATAAGTTTCCTTCTATGTACTACTTTACCTGAATTTCACAAATTTTAAAATCCTATTTAAAGTATTTTTAAAATACTTTCTAATTTTATTTTGATTTCTTCTTTAATCCATGAGTTATTTAAAAGTATGTTGCTTAGCTTTCAAATATTTGGGGACTTTCTAAGTATTTCTTAATTAATCCTACTGAGACCAGAAAGTATTATTTCAATACTTTTTAAAGTGTTGAGTTTTATTCTGTGGTCTATTCTAGTGACTGTTCAATATGTATTTAAAAATAAGAAGTGTTTTGCTTTTGTTAGGTGTAGAATTTTGTTAATGATAAACAGGTTAAGTGGATCAAAAGGATTATTTAAATCTTTTTTACCTTTACTAAAATTTTTTTTTTCTTGCGGTACACGGGCCTCTCACTGTTGTGGCCTCTCCCGTTGTGGAGCACAGGTTCCGGACGTGCAGGCTTAGCGGCCACGGCTCACGGGCCCAGCCGCTCCGCGGCATGTGGGATCTTCCCGGACATTTTACATTTTCTCCTTCCCTTCGTGTCATACTGTTTCAGAAATTTTACATCCACATTTTTTATAAGCCCTACAAGATGTTAATATTGTTACTTTTAATCAAATTGGCTTTCAAAGAAATTAGGAAATGGGGAAAATATTTTATACTTTTCCCATATTCACCATTCTTGTTCTTTTCATTTTTGTGTGTTAATTCAAGTTTCCTTCAGTACAATTTCCCTTGAGCCTAAAGAATTTCCTTAACATTTCTTGTAGAGCAAGCATGCTGTCTACAAATTTTCCTAACTTTTTTGTTTCTGGATATGAATCATTTCATTTTTTAAAAAAATTTTATTTATTTATTTTTGGCTGTGTTGGGTCTTCATTTCTGTGCGAGGGCTTTCTCTAGTTGCGGTGAGCAGGTGCCACTCTTCATCACGGTGTGTAGGCCTCTCACTATCGCTGCCTCTCTTGTTGCGGAGCACAGGCTCCAGATGCGCAGGCTCAGTAGCTGTGGCTCACGGGCCCAGTTGCTCCACGGCATGTGCGATCTTCCCAGACCAGGGCTTGAACCCGTGTCCCCTGCATTGGCAGGCAGATTCTCAACCACTGCGCCACGAGGGAAGCCCCATTTTTATTTTTAAAGGCTATTTTCTCTGAAAATGGGACTCTAGATTCACAATTTTGCCTTTTAGCACTTATAAAAAATGTGCCATTATGCTGCCTCACATTGTTTCTAATGAGAAGTCAGAATCATTCTTATTGTTCCTGTGTATGTAATATGAGGAGTTCTTCTAGCTACTTTTAATCTTTTTCTCTCCATCTTTGAGTTTTAGCAATTTAAATATGGTACACCTAGATGTGGTTTTTCTTTGTGTTTATCCTACTTAGGTTTTGTTGAACTTTTGGGGAGGATATTTCTCATCAAGACTGGAAAATGTGGGGACTTCCCTGGAGGTCCAGTGGTTAGGACTCTGAGCTTCTATTGCAGGAGGCACAGGTTCAATTTCCGGTCAAGAAACTAAGATACCACAAGCCGTGTGGCATGGCCAAAATAAACCTTTCACCTTCTATTTCTCTTGCACAATTTTTCCTCTTAGGTATGGATCATATTTTCCTGGTTTTTAAAAAATATTTGTATTTGGGCTTTTGTTAATAGTTACTTATTTATTTGGCTACACTGGGTCTTAGTTGCAACACATGGGATCTTTAGTTGTGGCACGTGGGATCTTTTTTAGTTGCAGCATGTGGGATCTTTTTTTAGTTGCGGCATGCAGGATCTTTTTTAGTTGTGGCATGCAGGATCTTTTAGTTCAGGCATGCAAACTCTTAGTTGTGGTATGCGGGATCTAGTTCGCTGACTAGGGATCGAACCTGGGCCCCCTGCATTGGGAGCATGGAGCGTCTTAGCCGCTGGACCACCAGGGAAGTCCCTCCTGCCTTTTTTGGATGCCTTGTAATTTTTTATTGTTTGCTGGATATTGTTCATGTTGTTATTGAGACTCTGAGTTTTATTGTCTCTCTTTAGAATGTGTTGTACTTTGTCTGACTTAGCAGTTAATTACTGGTGAATCATATATCCACGCGGTGGAACCAATAAGACATATCTAGAACACACAACTAACTCTTACAGCTCAGTAATGAGAAAACAAACAACCCAATAAAAAAAACCCACAATATTTTAATAGACACTGCACTAAAGAAGGTATACAAATAACAAGTAAGCACTTGAAAAGTTGTTCCACATCATTAGTCATCAGGGAAGTGAAAATTAAAACCACAATGAGGGACTTCTCTGGCAGTCCAGTGGTTAAGACTCCACGCTTCCACTTCAGGGGGAATGGGTTCAATCCCTGGTCAGGGAACTAAGATCCCACATGCCACATGGCGCAGGCAAAAACAAACAAACAAACAAAAAAACAATGAAATACTATTATATGCCTCGTAGAACAGCTAAAAATCAAAGAACTGGGGCTTCCCCGGTGGCGCAGTGGTTGAGAGTCCGCCTGCCGATTCAGGGGACGTGGGTTCGTGTCCCGGTCCGGGAGGATCCCACATGCCGCGGAGCGGCTGGGCCCGTGGGCCATGGCCGCTGGGCCTGCGCGTCCGGAGCCAACGGGAGAGGCCACAACAGTGAGAGGCCCGCGTACCGCAAAAAAAAAAAAAAAAAAAATCAAAGGTATGAAAATTCCAAACATTAGTGAGGATGTGAAGAAACTGGAACACTCATATATTGCTGGTGGGAATGTAAAATGGTACTTCCACTTTCGAAAACCATCTGGCAATTTCCTGAAATGTTAAACAAACATTTATCATATGACCTAGTAATTGTACTCCATTTCCTATGACAAATGAAAATATATGTCCACACAAAGACTTGCACATAAACAGTCACAGCAGCATTCACGATGGCCAAATCCATCAACTGATGAAGCAACAAATAAAATTTGGTATATCTATAAACAGAATACAACTTAGTAATAAAAAAGAATTAACTACTGATATGTGTAACAACATAAATGGACATTAAAACCACTTAAGACGTTAAACAACAAAGATATACTGTATAGCACAAGGAATTATACCCATTATCTTGTAATAACCTAAAGTGGAGTATAATCTGCAAAAATACTGAATCACTATGCTGTACACCTGAAATTACACAATATTATAAATCAACTATACTTCCATAAAAAATAGATAAATAAAAGACATATACCAAAATAAAAAATAAACTATAGCTATGTATACACATTTGAAATCACGTTAAAAAAAGAGATACATCGATCTTAAAAAAAAAAACTTAAGTGGAAGAATCCAGACACATATGTCTATACAACTATAGAGACAGAAGGAAGACCAACGGTTGCCTGGAATGAAAGTAGGGATGGATCGCAAATGGGCAAGAGGGAATTTTTGAGGGTAATGGAAGTGTTCTAAAAGCTGGATTCTGAATTTACGGACTCATCAAACTAGGCACTTAAAATCAGTGAAATTCATGGTAAAGCCAAATTACACCTAAAAAAAGCTATTAAAATGTGTTATGTTGAGTGAAAGAAAATTTAATTAAAAGAAAGTATTCAATATAAACTGTATTATTCTATTATATGAGGTTTCAGAAGAAGTAAAGTTAATCTGTAGTGAAATATCACAACAATAGTTACCTCTGAGTATTGTAGGTGGGGATTGATTAGAAGGGGTAATCAGGGACTTTTCTGGAGTGATGATGATTTCCATAACTTGACAGATGTTTGGTTACACAGTTGTATGCATTTGTCAAAACTCATTAAATACGCATTTAATATTTGTGCATTTCACTCTATAAAAATTTTACCTAAAAATAAAGACTATAAATAAATATTGAACTCTAATTAATATTATGCATGTTGCAGCTCCCACGCCTGGCTGTGCATTTGAGGCACCTGGGCCCCCTTCCCCTACAAGAAACGCCAATGCCTGAAGGAAACTCCAAACCATCTTAGGTTTACATTGACTTGTAACCTACCAGAGTCTACCTAACACATAACATCAAATGAAGGAAGGGTTCTTAATACCAAGGATCCTTATTTTTATTGCTCGTCTTAATGTTTTTTCTCCCCTGTCACACTTGACTTATTCCCTCAGTTTGAAACAAGCACACTATTTATTTGCATTACAATGATTCAAATATTAGAACAAATCCCACAATCAGTGGGTCCCTTTATGTCATGGTGTTTCCTCCCACTCTTCCCGCATGGCTCTTATAAATGAACCGTCCATCTTACCACTGACAACATCTGACACTCAGAGACATATGGCAGTAGGCACTAAATCATTGTTTGCTGTACTAAACAAGAGCACTACCCTGAAATCATAAACAGCTAATACTTCTGAGTAAGGAAGCAAATAAAAAGCCAATCCCAATGAACTCAGTTTCTCAGTGTCCCCTTTCTAACAGCCTTGTCATTGCTCACCAAACTCCCGAAGCCACGTCTTCACCTTCCCTTCAAAGGCAAACTGGCTGCAAGTCTGGTCTGTGTTGAACCAAAGGCAACAAGTCAATGAGTCTTTGGGAAGGATGCTCGGTCCCCCCAGCACCCTGAGAACAGGGTGGGGAGGTGATGGACTACAGGCTCGACAGGAGAGGACGGTTTAGAGGACCAGAGAGGAGGCCTTTATACACACCTCTGTGTTCACAGTGTACCCAGGACAACACTGAGGACAGTAACACTTAGCAAAAATGAGGTCCCACTACCTTGTCCACTGACATGGAAGAGCTTTGTTAACCTTGTTTTGCCTGTTTATTTCTCAGCTTCCCTCCCAGGTACTCAGGATGACAGGACAGAGCCTCAGGCTGCCCGTGAAAACATCCTGCCCGCACGGGGACCCTCAGCCCGTACGCATGAGCAAACCGTCCCCACCTACAGCCCCTTCCTGTGCCTTCAGTTTCTCCCCCCTTTTCACCTCCACCCCCCAGTTCTAACTACTCTTGACGGGAATGACTCACAGGCCGCAGAGGTTGACACAAAATCCTCAGTTCTTGCATTTTCTCAAAAGACACCCAGAAACGCATTGGGAGGAAGGGAAATGTACATTCTTGATCATCTACCAGATCACAGATGGCAACACAGAAATCCTAATTTGTTATCTTATAAATGCTTTTCCCTTCTCATCTATCAAGAGAATCTGAAGGTCTGGGCGGCACAGGCTCAGTTTCCCCACCACGTGCTTCAGAACCTACAAGGACACTGCTGCGCCCGTCTCAGTGCCCGGCTGCCACCAAGGCTGCCTGGAGGGCGTCAGGAGGGGGGTGGGTGGGAGCGCCTCGTGTCCTGTGGACTCAGATCTCACCATGCACAGGGGAGCGTAGTGGGAATTTGGCTTCGCTTAAAGACGGCAACCTCTTAACAAGCGTGGTTCCTTGACCAGCACGACTGAGCGAATGACCCTTGTGCAAAACAGCCACTCCTGAAAGTGACAGGGCTTTTAATTGAGCTCCATTTGTCACCAAATAGCAAACACTCATGTTGCTTGCCATCTGCAAGAAACACCCTTTTGAGCAAACACAAAAATAACCACACATTGACCTGAATCCTGGAATTAATTAAACTGGGTCAGATGAACTTTAGATGAGAGATTTACATACAATGATTATTATAACAATAATAACTAATGATAATCAGAATGTTTTCAGCTCTTTTGGTCACAAGACCCCCTGGGTTGCCTCAGTAAAGGGGTTTCCATGCACAGAAACCCTGGACGACAGCAGAGGTGACGGCCAAAGAACAGCCCCCAGAGGAGCCAGGCGTGGCCTTCCGACCAAGATGGGCAGCAAGTGTCACAGATGATGTGTCTAGGGGCCCCTCAGTCCCTCCTGCGTGGCCTCTGCTCTTCCCGGTGTCACCCTCCACCTGAATCCTCCTCTCCACCTGGCGGCCTGACTCACCTGGAGCTCCCTCTTGTCCACAGCTCTTCTGCCTCGTGACGCCTGAATGAATCAACCAGCCTGTCAAAGGGGGAGGTCAAGAGAAACTTGGCAGAAACCCTGAAACAGAAAAACACACGTGACCTTTCGCGCACCGTGACAGCGATACCCACTAACACGTCCCCTGAGAGGCTGTTCTCAAGAGTGAGGTCACCAAGATGAAAACGCCATCTGTGCAGAACAGAGAGTACATCCCCTCGCTGCGTGCCTCCAAACCCTCCTGCCAGCGTGATGGTCCGAAAACGGGAGTCACTGCCACCCTGTCACGTAAGCCTCTTGGTCTTGCCCCAAACCCCAGTCTGCCTTTCCGCCTCCATCTTCCCCTCAGACTTGAGGCACCACCAACCTGATCTACTTGGCCTGCATGGGCTCCTGTGGCTACTGTAACATATGACCACAACTTCACTGGCTTTAACAAACGCAGGTGGATCGTCTTACGGTTCTGGAGGTCAGAAGTCCAAAACGAGACTTCCTTGTCCCCGGAACAAACTCGTTTCTCATTCAAAATCCTTCTTAAGTGTTATATCCTCTGTTACCCACTTTGTTCCTCCTCTGATCCTGTAAATCCTTGAAGCGTGTCCATGTTGTGTTAAAATAACTACGTATGTCAGCCCCTGAGACTGAGAACACGCACGCGCCAGGAAACATTTTCCACTGAAGAGAACTGCCTTTGTCACGTCTTAAATTCCATCCATAGACGGTGGGCCGTATTTCAGGCTTGTCTGCTCTTCCTCGGATCTCGTGGTCTGTTCCTAGACCCTGATTTGGTTGCAGTGGCTTTACAGAACCTTCTGACATCTGGTAAAGCAAGTCCCTGCAGCCCCTATCACTCTTCCTCATTGTGTCTCTCAGGAAATGATTCTCCTATATACATCTTAAGGTTGTCATAACCGATTAAACGCTCTGGGCAAATCGGCGGTTGAGGCAGATGAAAGGAGGGATCGCACTGGGAATTGGGGTTTTGGAGGAGATGGAACTGTTATCCGACAACGGTGGTGGTTACACATGTGTATACATACATTGAAACTAATCAAACTGTACACTTATTTTTTTTAATCTTTGGCCATGCTGTGAGGCATGCAGCATCTTAGTTCTCCGACCAGGGGTAGAACCCACGCCCCCTGCATTGGGAGCACGGAGTCTTTACCGCTGGACCACCAGGGAGGTCCCAAACCCTTTAACTGTATCCATCCATACCCCGGGGCTGTTGCTGAGAGTTTATGCTGAACGCAGCTAGGACCTTGGCAACTTGGCAAATGAGGGGGCGGTTAGATTGGAACTAAGAAGCTATGTTTTCGCTCCTTACAAGAGGAAATAAACGCTTGACCTCATATTAGTCCTTTAGTTCCGTCGGTATGAATTAGTGCTGCTGGCTAGTCACGTCTCCTTGGATGGCTGGCAGCAAGTCGCCCACGGATGGCTTCCGCGGGTGGCTCAGGGCAGAGTGCCGGCAGGTGAGGCCGCCGGGAGCCCGTGCCCTGGACACACCGCTCGGCGCTTCGCAGAGGTGCCTTCGCTCAGGATGGCGGCCAGCCAGACCCTCTTCTTGCGGGGCCTCTGCAGCACCTCCTGAGGCAGCCGCTAGGGTCCCGAGACGTGGTACCTCCTTTTGCAGGGTGGAATGCAAGCAAATCCTGCCTGGGGAAGTCCCTGTAATCCCCTGAACTGTGCCTGCACGGCGGGGTCTGGATCTCAGCCCTGGCAGGGGCCTGTCTCAGTCCCAGGTGTGGTGTCGGCTCCCTGTGCCTGTTCTTATTTTATTTCTTTTTTTTCTATATGTGGCCCCAGTGCACGGCATGCAGGATCTTAGCTCCCCGACCAGGGCCTGAACCCACGACCCCTGCATTGGGAGGGTGGAGTCTTAACCACTGGTCCTCCAGGGAAGTCTCTGTGCCTGTATTCTCTAGCGGCCTCTTATTAGCCATTCCCCGGTACTCCTGTTCATACTTCTTTATACTAAGCTTTCCCTGTACAAATTTCTGTGTGGTTTCTGTCTTCTGGATGGACCCTGACTGACACACAGGCTAAGCAAACAGTTCTGCAGCAAACGTCAGCTGCCTTTCATGGAGAAGGAAGGATGCCTGAAAAGGTGGGGTCAAAAGCCCAGAGGAACCGAGGTCCATGGAGATGGCCAACGATGATCCCCAGGCCCCAGTACTCCTGTTGCTATGTAGACCCCTCCCCATTTAGGGACGACCAACAAGATACTGAGGAAATGACAGAGTGAGGAGATAAGTCATAGAGACTTTGTAGCTTCTACCTAAAGCTCTTGGCATACTGGACTTGGTGGAAGCTAGGTGCTATGTGAGGATGCTATAGGGGTCATACGCAGAGATCCCCATGGTGAGGACATGAAGCTTCTGCATGAATTCAGTGACTACCTAAAGCCTCTTACCAACAGTCTGGAAGGGAGATATCTTGGCAGGAGACCCTCCAGGCCCAGTCAAACCTTCAGATGACTGCAGCCCTGATGGACATCTTGACTACAACCTCAGCCCTAGTGACCCCAAGCGAAACTATCCCATTGAGCTTCTCCCAAATTCCTCACCCAAGGAGACTGTGAGATAATAAATGGTTATTACTTTAAAGCCACTAACTTTGGGGGTAACTTGTTATACAGTATTAAATGATGTATACACATAGTCTCAAAGTATCTCCCATCAAATGCTAATGACTTACAAAGGGAAAGCTAATAACTTTACAGTGGAGAAAACTGAAAAATACCACTTTAACCAAGGGATCAAAGTTAACATCACCAGTAATAAGATACAACAAAAGCCTATGCCTCCTGGTGTGATGTAATGAGAAGAGCACAATATCACTTCTTGGTATTCTTACCAAAAATGTATAACCCTAATTTAATCACAAAAAAATCAGAAAAGACAAATCCAATGGAAATTCTATAAAATACCGGGATGGAACTCTTCAAAAGTGTGAAGGTCCTGAAAGACAAAGACTGGGGAATTGTCCTAGAGTATAGGAGACAGAAGAGACATGACAACTAAATGCGACGCGTGATTCTGGTCCAGAAAAACGACGTTAGTGGGACAGCTGATGAAATCTGCATAAGGACTGTAGATCAGTGACTAGTATAGTATCAGTGTTAACCTCCTGACTTTCATAATTGTATTGTGGCTACAGAACATGGTTACTTTAGAGGAAACTGGATGCAAAGTATCCGGGAACCCTCTGCACTATGTTTTTAACTTTTTAATAATCCTGAAATTATTTAAAAATTAAACGTTAAAACTAAAATTCCTTAAAAATGAAGGTAAGGAGGGCTTTCCTGGTGGTGCAGTGGTTAAGAATCTGCCTGCCAATGCAGGGGACACGGGTTCGAGCCCTGGTCCGGGAAGATCCCACATGCGGCGGAGCAACTAAGCCCGTGAGCCACAACTACTGAGCCTGCACCTCTGGAGCCTGCGCCTCTGGAGCCTGTGCTCCACAACGGGAGAGGCCGTGACAGTGAGAGGCCCGCGCACCGCGATGAAGAGTGGCCTCCGCTCGCCACAACTGGAGAAAGCCCTCGCACAGAAACGAAGACCCAATACAGCAAAAATAAATAAATAAATTTATTTTTTTAAAAATGAACGTAAGGAATAGTTTCAAATATCAAAAACTAAAGTAATTCACTACCAGTAGACTGCAATTTTAAAAAAACAAAAACTTGGGCTTCCCTGGTGGCGCAGTGGTTGAGAGTCTGCCTGCCGATGCAAGGGACATGAGTTCGTGCCCCGGTCCGGGAGGATCCCACATGCCGCGGGGCGGCTGGGCCCATGAGCCATGGCCGCTGAGCCTGCGTGTCCGGAGCCTGTGCTCCGCAACGGGAGAGGCCACAACAGTGAGAGGCCCGCATACCAGAAAAAACAAAAAACAAAAAACAAAAACTTAAAAGGTGTCCTTCAAGCAGAATGAAAACAATCCTAGTTGGAAGCTCAGAGATGCAGGAAGGAATGAAGAGTATGAAAAAGGGTGAATCTTACTGTGGGTAAATCCTACCGACTGCTGACTTCATAGAAAGCAATAAAATCTACTGTGGGCTAAAAATAGAGTTCAGATATAATAATCATATCATGTAAATTGAGAAGTATGTACAGTTAAAAATATTCTAAGATCCTTGCATTGTCTAGAAAGAGGGTGAAGTGCTTTAATAATAGTAACCTTAGATAAATGAGTGTCACACTTTTTAATCTCTATGGTTACCACTAAAAGACAAGTGGAGTGTTGGATAACTTCCAGACTAATGGGGAAAATAGAATGATAATTGAAAAATATACTATCAACCCAAAAGAAGAAGAAAATTACATAGAAATAGAAATCACTGGGGACAAAAAGAGTAGGTAATATAATTCTAAATAATGTATAATTCCAAATATATTCTTACTTATATTAAATCTAACATATAATTAATATGGAATCAATGTACAATTCCAAATACATCAGCAATTATATTAAATCTAAGTGGATTAAAAGTCCAATTAAAAACAAAAAGACTTTCAGAGTGGATAAAAATATGTCCAGTCTGACTCTATGCTGTCGACAAAAGACGGATAGAAAACAAAAGGATACAGAAAGCCTGAAAGTAAAAGGATAGTAAAAGATATATTATGCAAACACTAATCAAAAGATAACTGGTACAACTGTACAAATTATAAAGAAAGTCAGGAGTAAGACAAGGAGGCCCACTATGTTTTCTACCACTCCAATAACTGCACTGGAATTATTAGCTAATGTCGCTAGATGAGAGAACAACAAAATGACAGCCACTGGAAGGAAAATATAAAACCTCCCTGTTTGCAGATGATTTTATTGCATACTAGAAAAGCACAAGAGTCCATGGACAATATACTAAAAAAAAAATGAGAGAATTTAGTAAGGATATAAAATTAACATTAAAATACCATAAAATAAATAGCCTTCCTATATTCATATAATAACCAATTAGAAGATATAGGGGAAGAGAAAAATCCCACTTACAGTACAAACAAAAAAGGAAAAATACCTCAGCATAAAATTTAAAAGAATTGTGTAAAACTTTTATGAGAAAATTTTACAACACTCCTGAAAGACACAAAAGTGGATTTAACCAATGAAAAGACAGACCATGTTCTTGGATAAGATGACTCAACATCAAAGAGAATCAATTCTTCCCAAGTCAATTCATCATTCACAGAATTTTCTTCTGAAATTAGATATATTTGAAAAGTCATATGGAAAAAAATAAACCAGCAAGAATAACCGGGAAAACTGTGAGGAAAAGAGTGATAAATTGGGGGTACTGGCCTGCCAGATACTAAAACGTGCCACAGAACCTCTGCAGTGAAAACAGCGTGCTTGTGGCATATGGGTAGGCTTACACACCATGCAACATGTTAGAAGGTACGAAAGACCCAAGCAATTATGACAGTTAACATATGACAAAGGATACATGTGAAATCTTTAATTAATGGGAGAAAGATGGACTTTTTAATAAAAGGTGTTGAAACACCCACATAGCCATTTGGGGAAATACAAAATCGGATCCTTGCCTCACAAGATAACAATAGAATAAATTACAAATGGATCAAAGATTTAAATGTAAAAAATGAAACTATCAAACATATTAGAGTGGGGAAAACTGTTCTATCACCCAAAATATAGAGAACAAACTTCTGGATCTAAGGAGATTTAAGAAACACAACAACTAAATGCAATGTCTGGACCTTGATTGAATCCTAGTTTGAACAAATCAGCAGTGAAATATATTGGGGGGACAATGGGGAAAGTTGACTGTGGACCTGGTATTGGATGTGACAGTAAGGAATTACTGTTAATTTTGCTTGGTTAAGCAGGAAATTGTCATTTTTTTTAGAGATGCAAATTACTGAAGTAATTTGGGTGAAATATCACATTTTCAGCAAAACAAAAAAAAAGGTAAGTTGAAGAGATTTTTGGCGTATTATCATAGAAACTCAAAAAGTCTCTGAATGCTTCTAGTTTGGGAAACTCATTGCCTTTTTGTCCTTACTGCAGTTAGAAACTATAGCTGGAATTTTGTCACAAAAAATATCATTCTAGAAAATGCCCCAAATGGCACCCAAATCAAACTCTGAGCAGTGGACGTTCACATTCAGCTGTGCCTGATGTGGCTTAGTACCTAAGGATTGCCGCGGCCCCGAAGGCCAGCCAGGGCAGCTGCCGGGGCGGTTGCAAAAGGGAAAGAGGAAATAATTCCTCCCAAGGACATAGAGGCCCAGAAGCCAGAGCTGAGGACAGCAAACCAGTGGAATTGTCTGGAAGGAGTCCTGCAGTGGGGCGTGCCCAGAGCTTCGCCAGCCCCCCAGCACTGGGGGCCCAGGGCAGCCCTGGGAAAATGAGCGCTGGGGTGAAGGGGCTGCCCCACTTTCTCAGCTCTGCAGATCTGAGACCAGGCCACCAGGGAAGTGATGGGCAGACAGTGTTTTCAGGGCCTGCTGGAGATTAGCCCAGGATGCCTGGAGACGGGTCATTCCAGCAGCAGGAGGACTGTGACATCACGCTCCACAGGTTTTGGGGAGAGCTAGGACTGGGCGTGGACAGGTAAGGGCGGGGCGGGGGCGGAGCTAGGGAGATTCTGTCTTCTCACCACAGTTCCTCTTTCATCCCAAGGCTGCTGTGTCTTGGGAGAACTTGGTCACACAAGAACAAACCCTTGGGCTTCCCTGGTGGCGAAGTGGTTGGGAGTCCGCCTGCCAATGCCTGCCAATGCCTGCCAATGCAGGGGACGCGGGTTCGTGCCCCGGTCCGGGAAGATCCCACATATCGCAGAGCGGGTGGGCCCGTGAGCCATGGCCACTGAGCCTGAGCATTCGGAGCCTGTGCTCTGCAACGGGAGAGGCCACAACAGTGAGAGGCCCGCGTACCGCAAAAAACAAAAACAAAAACAAAAACCCTTTCTCTGTGTTGAAAGCTAGTCAGAGAAAGGAGAGGAGATGCAGACTCACCCTTTCCAGGGCAAAAGTCACCACTCTGCTTGACCGGAAGCATCACAGATGGGCAGTTAGCTGGTCCCCTGCAGCCGTGGGCCTTTCTAGAAAGACTGAGCCGTCAATGCTCTAGAGGTAGTTTTAAGGTCCAAGAAGTTTCCTTTGACAGTATGTTAACACTTGCTGTCACCTCCCAACCCGAGGTTTACATATCTAATCTTGAATAGGGTTTATTTTCACCTTATAAAACCCTGATGCTACTCTTGTGACTCTGGTCTATGTGGTGACATTGGGCTTCTGTCCCATGTCTCTCAACGGAGGAGTATCACCTGGGACCCAGATGGGCACACTTCTCAAGCCCAGACTTTTCATCACCACAGATTTTTTGCAATTTAGGCTTATAAAACATATAACCATTTATTAAATACTCAGAGACCCAAAGAAACTTGTCTATTTTTAAAAAATTGTCTTCAGGTTCAAAAAACAAAATTCCCTTGGTGCAATTCTTACCTGTTTTTTTTTTTGTTTTCCTTCACCCGTTTCCCGGTCTTTGGTTGTGGTCCAATGCCTGTTCCAGCCTCCTTCAAACCACCTGCACCCCTACCCTGGCCTCTTGATAGCGGGCATGTCACCCTCACTCCAGCCCCACCCAGGCCTGCTCAGCCTGGATGCTGGGTGCACAAAGGTCACCTTCGATGGCCCCCAGCCCCAAGCTTCCGATCTGTGCAAACAAAACAAAAAGAATCTGCCCCAGGGTGGTATCCACTGTAAAAACAAAGAATGTTACCCACCATTCAGTTCTACAAGGATTAAGTCCTAGTTCATCCGGAAAGAAATTCAGGACAGAAAACAGGAAGAGGCACTCTGTGCTTTGGAAAAAACATACCCCTCAGATAGTTGGATGTATATCTCAGAAAGAACTTTAATGAACCCAGATTCTTGCATCTTCCCCTACATAGAAAAGCACTAAAATCATTAACTGAGATACCTACTCCTTGTGACTAGCAGTAGTGTTTTACCAAGATGTGTGCTTGACTGCACGTATTCCTGAGCCAAAAATCTTGTATATTCTGGTTCTCCCCCCACCTCTTTGGAGCAGTCCCCTCAGAGCTACTGAGAGGCTGTTTCCTGGGCTATATAGTCCTCAGTCAGATCCTTGAATAAAACTTAACTCATAATTCTTACATTGTGTGTTTTTCCTTCAGTCAACACCATGAATGGAGGTGTAGCATCCCTCTGCTTCCCTAAAGCCAGAGGGGTAGAGGTAGCTGATTCCTCTCTCTGGCCTGAGAATGTTCTGCCAGGTACAAGAGTGAGACATGGTGTCTCTCCATCCATGATTCTGTGAGCAACTTCCTGCTTCAGGGAGTCCCAAACACACAAACTTCAAAAAGCTTTTGGAAAGAGACTTAACGGGTCCGGCCAAATTCTCTTCCTTTCCAGGAAGCACATGCTCCCATTCATTCTTTTACTCCACAGGCGTCCCGCATCCTGTATTGACTTTACCCCAAGCACTGGAGAGAGAGGAGGAAGGAGAAGCAGGCCCTGCCCTCCAGGTGCTGGCCAGAGAGACATTGTTAACTTTGACACATTGGTCGACGTTTGCGGGTGCACACAGGAGCCGTGGAACACAGGCAGGACCCTGGGTCATGGAGGGAGGGGGCACTGGCAAGGACCAGGAAGGCATCACAGAAGATCAGGCTGGGAGCAAAGGCTGATGCAGGCACATTTGAGAGGCTGGTGAAGCTGGAACACAGGAGGCTGCGGCTCAGTGGGGCAGGTGGGTGTCAGCTCTTGAATGAATTTTCTAGAACCTTAAATTATATCCTGGCAGTGATGGGGTAGGATTTTAAATGGAGGAGGTCAATGTTTGTCTGTGAGAATGCTATCAGGTAAGTGATGGACCGGGGGCCTAGGAGGCAAGAGACAGAGCTGGAGTCGGGGTGGAGGCTTGGATGGGAGGCCGTTTGGGGTAATGGTGAGTGAACTCGCTCAGTCTGAAAACCTAGGCTTGAAAACTGACTCCAAAATTAACAGCTCTGTGACCTTAGGCCAGTTACTGAGCTGCAGGTAACAGTCCTTACCTTCTGGAAATCTAGAACAACTAATAAGAACTGACAGTTACTAAGCTCTGCTATGTGCCAGGCACCGTTCTAAGATTATTTATAATATAAATGTATTTAATCCCACAATAACCTACAGGGTGGGTGATAGTCTCATCCCCATTTTACAGATGAAGAAACTGAGACCCAGAGAAGTTGAGTACCCTAGTCGATCAGAAGCACAGGAGTCTGAGAACTTGTGGTTGGCATCTGAAGTGGCGGCAGTCTTGCGGGACTGAACCCTTTTACATGCAGAATCTGATGCTAACTCCAGGTAGATAGTGTCAGAATTGAATTGAATTGTTGGACACCCGGCTGAAGTCTGCATCAGCAGGAAAAGGTAAACCTTTCAACGCCTTTGTACGGGCAAACTGATGAGTGGAGGTCAGGCATCCGAGGACAGACCTTGTCAGTAGACAAGCTTTGAGCCACAAACTGGTCTATCACTCCCTGCTGCTGGACACGGGGCTGTTCCGTTGGTGGTTCTCTGCATCATGGCCTGGTCCTATACCAACAGACCATGGCCCAAAGACTCTTTGGGGAGCAGAGATTGTTTCTGGGAGTAGGGCCAGAGGGTCCTGGACCTCTGTCCCAAACTTGCCTTTTGGTGTACTAATCTGGAGACTGAATTCACTTACTCTTTCTTTGCTCCATCTATTGTAGGAGAAGGCAGATTTTTATTTATTTATTTATTTTTGGCTGCATTGGTCTTTGTTGCTGCGTGCGGGCTTTCTCTAGTTGCGGCGAGCGGGGTATACTCTTCATTGTGGTGCGCGGGCTTCTCATTGTGGTGGCTTCTCTTGTTGCAGAGCATGAGCTCTAGGCGTGAGGGCTCAGTAGTTGTGGCTCGTGGGCTCTAGAGCACAGGCTCAGTAGTTGTGGTGCATGGGCTTAGCTGCTCCGCAGCATGTGGGATCTTCCCGGACCAGGGCTCGAACCCATGTCCCCTGCATTGGCAGGTGGATTCTTTAGCACTGCACCACCAGGGAAGTCCCAAAGGCAGACTTTTTAAGAGGCCAGATATTAAATGTCTTAGGTTTTCTGGGCCAAGAAGCAAAACTCTAGGATATTGTGTAGGAATTTATATAATAAACAAAAAAATTTAATTGGTGAAAGCCAACTATAATAATAATTGAGTATAATTTTTGTGTAATACAGGTCTAGTAATAAGAATAATTTGAATTCTTTGGGGGAGATAACATTTCACTTAATTGAAGTTCAAAGCTAGTGATTAGTATCAAAATTAATTGCACACCTTCGTATGCTAATGCTGATTTGTAATGAGATTTTACATATTTCATGTTTGAAAATGTCTTCCCACGGATAGGTACTTCCCAATACTGATATCAGTCGATGAGCACAAGGTTTTTAACTGCACATATTTATCGCTTGAAAGACATTTATAGGGAATTCCCTGGTGGTCCTGTGGTTAGGACTCCACGTTTCCACTGCAGGGGACATGGGTTGGATCCCTGGTTGGGGAACTAAGATCCAACATGCTGTGCAGAGTGGCAAAAAAAAAAAAAAGAAAAGAAAGAAAGACATTTATAGAATTCTATTAGATTTTTCTCTTGATGTTTGCTTTTTAGCAGATTAATCACTTCAATTGAAGGTTACGTGGAAGCTCCTCAATTGCAGCTAATGGATTTTGAAATGTGCACATTTCTTTTGGGTTTACATTAAGGTCTAAAAATGGCTCCTGGAACTGCAGTATGAGCTCAGATAACATACCTGCCGCTAACGTGTGTGGGAATAATGGAACTCTTCCTTCTTGTTTCAACTTTTGACAACATGTTAACATTAGTTGTGATCCCAACAACGTTAGTTCTTGTTGAAATGACTTTACCATAGTGTGAATTCCATGTATAAACAGTTTTCCCTTGTGATTTTAGATAGAATTCATTAGGAAACATTATCAATCTGCAGCAAAAGCTAATTTCCAAAGCTGTTCAGTGTTTGACAATAGTGGTTGAGGGCAGTTCTTCTTATTCAGAAAAGTTTCAGTCTTGGTCCTGAGGTCAAAAATTGAAATAAACTTTACAACTACTAAACCACTGAACTGTTGTGTTATAGACCAGGACAGGACTTTCAGCTACTATTTCTGACAAGAATTCATGGAACTGTTGCCAGGTAAGTCCACAACAGCAACTGAAGTTCACTGTTGACAATATTGGTTCAATAACACATGATTCAAATATTTTCCACAACATACCCAGTGATTTAAATAATACAACAAATAACCCTACACTTTAACACGTTATATTATCACAAGCATTGTAAGTTTGTCCTGTTAATCCTTTTTCTACTCTTCACATATTTTTTCCACCATCAGTTGTAGCACATCTTAGCAGATTCCACTTCAGGTTGTACTCAGTTTCTCAACTTTGAAAATATTTTTGTCTGTAGTTGTTACACCACAGGGTGTGCACAAAGGCTAATTTCCAACTTAGCACAGGTTCCTCAAGTAAGCTAACATACATCAACTCTTGTAAAAAAGAGTCACAGAAAAACACTCAAAATCATTTGCTTTGTTTTTTAATTGACTATTGATGTCACTCCTGTTGTCTGCAAAATTTTGGAGCAACTCTTACCATCGAAAGGCTGGTAGTTCTAAACAGGCTTACTTTCTCTGGTGGTGTTTCTTCAGCTGCTGCATCACACACGATTGAATTAACCCACCATAGGTAAGTGGCTTTCCTTGCTTGCCTAATAAACGAGCCAATCAGAAACTGACTTTGGTTGCAGCCTCCTTTTCCATTTTTATTTCTGTGAAGGAATTCTGTGATGAGATGTTCAATTTTAAATTTTCTAATTTTCCTGACCATTGCTTCCTTGTGAGTTAGAAGTCATTTGTTGGATGTTTAGACTGGTAATGCCAACACATATTGTATTCTTTGTAATGTGACAGCTACCATATCATTGCGTGTTGCCACTTAATTCAGGAACAAAATAACCCATACTCCATCAAAGCTGTGATATTTGAAATCCACTTTCCCCTTCTCTTGTTTTGACATAATGACCACACTGGTAATAAAGAATAAATGCGTGGCATGGCAAAATAGGCAGCACTGAAAATACTGTTGATTTACAACCGTCACTGCCACGTGCAGGGCACCAAACAGCAGGGCAAAGTGAGTGCGCCACGCATGCACTCTGTGGCAACTCCTCAACGCTGCCAGTGTAGCAAAAAGCAACCACAGGCAATATGCAGATTTTAAAATGTGGTGGTGTTCCACTAAGACTTCATTTATGGGTACTGAAATCTAAATTTCATATAATTTTCACAACATGAAATGTTCTTCATTTGATGTTTTTCAACCATTTAAAATATAAAAACCATTCTTAGCTGGGCAGGCCATACCAAAGCAGGAGGGTGGCTGTAATTTGCCAACACCTAACCTTTGGCGACAGACAGGAAGCAGAGGCCAAAGCCATCCCTGCTTTTCCGGAGTCTCCTGTTCCTGAGGGGCCCACCGCCCTGGAACGATGTGCTGAGGGCTTGCTGCCAGCCGCATGTGGGCAAATGTGAGTAACGGCAGCAAGGAGCGAGCAAGCTGAAATGCTTCAGAGAGGAGAAAAAAGGGAAGGCTTCCTTGATAATCACTAAAACAGCATGAATCTCCTTATTTTTTCTTCCATTTACAACTCTATTTTTACCTTTGTTCAGAGAGTCCTCAAGAGCCTCACTTAATCCAGAGGCATGGGCTGGGGGCCTGAATTAACAATCTGGATTTGCACGATTTGTCTGGACTTGGCGGACAGGCGGGAGAGACAAAAGGGGCCTATGGCTGCCACGTGGCAGAAACAGTCTCGGTGAAGGGCTCCCGACTTTGTCACACGACACCCCAGACACCAGCCTGAAACACCGCCAGGGAAGAGGTGAAGCCGGAAGAAGAATGCTGGACCCTGGAAACCAGAAGGAACAAAAATGACCTTGGGAGAAAGGAAGGGGGACAAGGGACAGCATTTAGAGGAGGAGAAGGGGAAGCAGCAGAGTCTCCGTGTTCACTCTTCAGAGTCTCCCGGGAGCTATTTTAGTTACATAGTTAAATGAAAAGACAATCAGAGATAAACCTGTTCAACATTTCCAGGTTCAGGAAAGCCATGTCTATCGTGGTTCATGAGAACAATGCAGTCCTTCCAGAATCACTAAGCTTAGTCAGCCCATATGCCAAGAGTCTACATGAACTGATGTTAGTCTCACCCATAACTCCACTTCGGGTGGTCACAGCAGCTGGAGGGATCGTCCGGCTGCAGGTTGTGGTATGTGATCCCAAAAGTCGAGGTCATCATGGCGGCCAGAGCCTGGCCTGGAAGTTGGAGGCTGTCACTGGTCAGGTGTGGCATCTTGAACAAGCCGCTTCAACTCTTAGGTTTTCTCCAAGGTTTCTCTTAGGTTTTCACCTCACCCAGTGAGGTGCCAAGCAAGTGATTCTCACCCTTGCACGTGCATATTAATTACCCACAGCCGTTGTTAATACGCAGGTTCTGAGTAGGTCTGGGCCGGGCCTGAGGATCTGCGTTTCTAACAGGCAGAATGGGCGATGCTGATGCTGCAAGTCCCGACTACGCCGGGTGGCGAGGGTCTAGGTGACCTCTCTGCCCTCGCTAGTCCTAAATCATCTGAAGGCCCAAGGCAGGCGTGGGCTCTTACTTTTCCGACTGTACAGGTTTCTCTGGTGAAAGTGCCCGGGCTCTCCTCCCACCTCCCTTTACGTCATCTCAGTCCCCATCACCTGCTTACAGAAGGACCAAAATCGACCACCCCAGGCCTCACCTTCACCCCTTCAACCTGTCCTTTTATATCAAACGATCTACTCGACATGCCCACTTAAATGTCCTGGAAGCCCTTAGCACTCAAAAGTCCTGAACTGCAGGGAGATGGTGTAGGAGAGCTGCTCTACCTCAAACGCTCCCGATACCATTGACAGCACGGCCGCCACCAAGCTGCTCAGGCCAACGCCTCCACTCCTGCCCCCCCCCCCCGCCCCGCCACTCACTCGGTCCGATCCACACCCCAGGCCTGCCAGCTCTCCTTCCTAAGTGGCTCTGGACTCCATCTGCTTAGGAACAGATACCTGCAAGGCCTCTCAACTTCCTCATTTCGTCAGGCTCTGAACATACTCTTTCTTCAAGATTCTAGAACATTCCCACCACCACCTGGCTAACTCCCATTCACCCATTAGGTTAGCAGCCTAACCCTCAATTCCTCAGGGAAACCCCGTCCAGTCCCTGGACCAGAAGAGGGTCCCTGTTCACACCCTGACCCTAATAACACTCGGCTCAGCTGGAGTTGAGCCCCACCCCCAGGAACAGTGATGGACTTGGCGTCAGCCCTAGGACGTAGCCAAGTGCCTTGCACAGGACAGGTGGTCATGATACTTTTCTCTCAGGTAGTCCTCATGTCACCTGCCTCAAGACACACCCCCTTCCTCCAGCTAGTAAGACATTTTACTCAGAGTAGGGCTTTCCATTTATAAATTCTACTTCCAGGGTTAGTACTGATTGCTTCCTTCGATTCGGAGTGTCGTCTGCAGGCAGCAGGGGAGATGTTTCTAGTTCACTCCGGTTTTATCCGACCAGTGAGGGGAGTCACCGCTAGCGCCCCGCTCCTAGTGAAAGCCAGGCAGGGCCCTCACCCACAGAGCAAGCTGAGCTGCGGAGAAGGACCGCAGCTGGTGACTACGGGGGAAGCCGCACGGGACAAGCCCTAACTTGACTCCTCCTGGACCAGTACGGATGTGAAATCATTGCCCTTACACGTGCGCAGGAGGCACCTTCAGAAAAGTGTCCACAGTCTCAGCAGCGCCCACCTCCCCACGCCGGGGGCAGGACCTGGGCGACAGTCGTACTGAGTCAGAGAGTGGCGGTGATGAAGACCGTGTGAGCCCCCCTGCAAACGGCAGAGCATCTCTCAGGTCTGACAGCAGTCTTAGATTCACCCCCATCCTACTCTGATCCGAGGTGTGCAGTCAGCACTAGGGCTCCTGCTGGCCAGGCCCTCACGCCAAAGGCATGTCCAGAGGGCAGAGATGTGCCCGCAGGTCAGGGAAAGACGGAGAGCTATTAAGAGGCACAAAAGCAGCCCAGTTTGGTTTACAAGAAGGAGGCTGTCCATTGTATGTGAAATTTAGGATCGTGGGGAACTCTTGTCTCCCCAAAGCATTTTATCTACCTCAGGGAAACATTTAAATCCATTATTAGATCCATCGTGAGCTCCACCCAGCTGCAGCCACAGGCCATGTTATGCACGTGCTCCTGTGCGGTAACGTCAACCACACACATATGTTCTAACTCGAAGGAACAGACTTTCTCTCTTAAGGCATTTTTGTCCTTATGCTTGCTCTGAGGAAAGGAGGATGCCTTAGGAATGAAAAGGGAGTCAAATTACAGGCCCCCAAGCTGGTGGAGGTACACAGTCCTCTAACATATGAACAAAATAAAGAATAAAAACAAAAAAAACCAAGCAGCAGCTAGCTCCTTAAAGCTTTTAACGTGTGGGTTATAACTAAGTTTTGAAAGCTTCCCCAATTATATTGCTGTTTACGAACTTGGGAACTGATTTTTTTACTTATCCTCCTTTCTCCCTAAGTCAAATCTCTGAAGGCTAAAAATGTAACATATGCCTTCAAGTGGGAAAAGGGACGTAGGGAGAGGCCACCGGACACATGACGGCCAGGTTGAATGACAGTGCTTGTTAAAAAATGGGCCCTTTCCATAGTCAGGCCTCCAAACAGCTTCCTTTAAGTTACAGAGAAAAATCCTTTATAAAACATTTAAATATCACACATTATATCAAAGCCAACTACAAAACACACAACCTCAAAATTCTAAAATAGATGTAGGTACTATGCAGTAGCAAAATCAAGTAGGAAGGGAATAACGTCCAGTTACAGACTCCAGAAATAAAAGTAAACTGGAAAGTAATCCTATTTAATCCTTCACAGAGAACACTACTCGGTTTCCCACAGGATGCTTGTTAAATTGATACAGAAGTAGATCCATTCATACTGTGGACCCAAGCTCTCTAGTTACAAATTATATTTATTGAGCACCTCCTACATTGTGCTAAGATTCTTATGTACATTATCTCAGTGAAGCTGCATAAAATCCCAGAGTGGATACTACAGTCATTCCCATTTTACCAAAAAAAAAAAAAAAAAAAGGAAAGTGAGGCTTAGAGAAGTAAAACAACTTGCCCAGGATAAGAGCACGGATAGCACGGACTTGAACCCGATTCTAGATTGAAAATTGCGGCCACTGCACTGCGGAGCCCTCCGGAATGTCTGCACGCTCAGACCAGGTGGCTCATGCCCTGGAGAATCTGCCGCTGGGCCAACAAAGACCACGCGAGACTGAGGTGTGAAGCAGCACGGCCCAGCCCCATCTCTGGGAAATAAACTTAACACGTGCCATTCTCATGGGACATCTGAGAGCTACTGATAGGTTGTCACACCAACCCCTTCCAAAAGGGAAGATGACAAGAAACAAACTGTGAAAGGTTTACACACTTATATCTGCTATTTTTGCCTTTCTTGGAGGCTTGTTTATAATATTTTATAATGCAGGCTAAGTTGTGAATTTTAATTACCCATTGATATATATTTAATTATATACACTTCAATAATGAAACTATTTTAAAACGTTCTTCAGACTTCCGGGAAGATGGCGGAAGAGTAAGACGCGGAGATCACCTTCCTCTCCACAGATACATCAGAAATACATCTACGCGTGGAACAGCTCCTACGGAGCACCTACTGAACGCTGGCAGAAGACCTAAGACCTCCCAAAAGGCAAGGAACCCCCCACGTACCTGGTTAGGGCAAAAGAAAAAACTAAACAGAGACAAAAGGATAGGGACGGGTCCTGCACCAGCGGGAGAGAGCTGTGAAGGAGGAAAAGTGTCCACACACTAGGAAGCCCCTTCGCGGGTGGAGACTTCGGGAGGCGGAGTGGGGGAGCTTGGGAGCCGCGGAGGAGAGCACAGCAACAGGGGTGCGGAGGGCAAAGCGGACAGATTCCAGCGCAGAGGATCGGGCCGACCGGCACTCACCAGCCGAGAGGCTTGTCTGCTCGCCCGCCGGGGCGGGCGGGACTGGGAGCTGAGGCTCCGGCTTTTGTCGGAGCGCCGGGAGAGGACTGAGGTTGGCGGCATGAACACAGCCTGCAGGGCGTTGGTGCGCCGCGGCTGGCCGGGAGAGAGTCCGGGGAGGGGTCTGGACCTGCCGAAGAGGCAAGAGACTTTTACGTCCCTCTTTGTTTCCTGGTGCGCGAGGAGAGGGGATTGAGAGCGCTGCTTGAGAGAGCTCCGGGGACGGGCGCGAGCCGCGGCTAGGAGTGCGGAGCCCAGAGACGGACGTGGGACGCTAGGGCCGCTGCTGCCGCCGCCAGGAGGCCTGTGTGCGAGCACAGGTCACTAGCCACACGCCCTTCCGGGGAGCCTGTGCAGCCCGCCACTGCCAGGGTCCCGGGATCCAGGGACGGCTCCCCGGGAGAACGCACGGCGCGCCTCAGGCTGCAACGTCACAAACGTCACGCCGGCCTCTGCCGCTGCAGGCCCGCCCCGCACTCCGTGACCCTCCCTACCCCGCGGCCTGGGTGAGCCAGAGCCTCCGAATCAGCGGCTCCTTTAACCCCGTCCTGTCTGAGCAAAGAACAGACGGCCTCCAGCGACCTACATGCACAGGCGGAGCCAAATCCAAAGCTGAGCCCCTGGGAACTGTGAGAACAAAGAAGAGAAGGGGAAATCTCTCCCAGCAGCCTCAGGGGCAGCGGATTAAAGCTCCACAATCAACTTGATATACCCTGCATCTGTGGAATACCTGAATAGACAACGAATCATCCCAAATTAAGGAGCCCTGTGGATGAAAGGCTCTTGGTGCTGCAGCCAGGAGTCAGTGCTGTGCCTCTGAGGTGGGAGAGCCAACTTCAGGACACTGGTCCACAAGAGGCCTCCCAGCTGCACATAATATCAAACAGCAAAAATCTCCGAGAGATCTCCATCTCAACGCCAGCACCCAGCTTCACTCAACGACCAGCAAGCTACAGTGCTGGACATCCTATGCCAAACAACTAGCAAGACAGGAACACAACCCCACCCATTAGCAGAGAGGCTGCCCAAAATCATAGTAAGTCTACAGATGCCCCAAAACACACCACCAGACGTGGACCTGCCCACCAGAAAGACAAGATCCAGCCTCATCCACCAGAACACAGGCACTAGTACCCTCCACCAGGAAGCCTACACAACCCACCGAACCAACCTTAGCCACTGGGGACAGACACAAAAAACAACAGGAACTACGAACCTTCAGCCTGCAAAAAAGGAGACCCCAAACACAGTAAGATAAGCAAAATGAAAAGACAGAAAAACACACAGCAGATGAAGGAGCAAGATAAAAACCCACCAGACCTAACAAATGAAGAGGAAATAGGCAGTCTACCTGAAAGAGAATTCAGAATAATGATAGTAAGGTTGATCCGAAATCTTGGAGATAGAATGGACAATAGAATGGACAAATTGCAAGAATCAGTTAACAAGGACCCAGAAGAACTAACGATGAAACAAGCAACGATGAACAACACAATAAATGAAATTAAAAGTACTCTAGATGGGATCAATAGCAGAATAACTGAGGCAGAAGAACGGATAAGTGACCTGGAAGATAAAATAGTGGAAATGACTACTGCAGAGCAGAATAAAGAAAAAAGAATGAAAAGAACTGAGGACAGTCTCAGAGACCTCTGGGACAACATTAAACGCACCAACATTCGAATTATAGGGGTTCCAGAAGAAGAAGAGAAAAAGAAAGGGACTGAGAAAATATTTGAAGAGATTATAGTTGAAAACTTCCCTAATACGGGAAAGGAAATAGTTAATCAAGTCCAGGAAGCACAGAGAGTCCCATACAGGATAAATCCAAGGAGAAATACGCCAAGACACATATTAATCAAACTGTCAAAAATTAAATACAAAGAAAACATATTAAAAGCAGCAAGGGAAAAACAACAAATAACACACAAGGGAATCCCCATAAGGTTAACAGCTGATCTTTCAGCAGAAACTCTGCAAGCCAGAAGGGAGTGGCAGGACATATTGAAAGTGTTGAAGGAGAAAAACCTGCAACCAAGATTACTCTACCCAGCAAGGATCTCATTCAGATTTGATGGAGAAATTAAAACCTTTACAGACAAGCAAAAGCTGAGAGAGTTCAGCACCACCAAACCAGCTCTACAACAACTGCTAAAGGAACTTCTCTAGGCAAGAAACATAAAAGAAGGAAAGGACCTACAATAACGAACCCAAAACAATTAAGAAAATGGGAATAGGAACACACATATCGATAATTACCTTAAATGTAAATGGACTAAATGCTCCCACCAAAAGACACAGATTGGCTGAATGGATACAAAAACAAGACACACATATTTGCTGTCTACAAGAGACCCACTTCAGACCTAGAGACACATACAGACTGAAAGTAAGGGGATGGAAAAAGGTATTTCATGCAAATGGAAACCAAAAGAAAGCTGGAGTAGCAATTCTCATATCAGACAAAATAGACTTTAAAACAAAGACTATTAGAAGAGACAAAGAAGGACACTACATAATGATCAAGGGATCGATCCAAGACGAAGATATAACAATTGTAAATATTTATGCACCCAACATAGGTGCACCTCAATACATAAGGCAAATACTGACAACCATAAAAGGGGAAATCGACAGTAACACATTCATAGTAGGGGACTTTAACACCCCACTTTCACCAATGGACAGATCATCCAAAATGAAAATAAACAAGGAAACACAAGCTTTAAATGATACATTAAACGAGATGGAGTTAATTGATATTTATAGGACATTCCATCCAAAAACAACAGAATACACATTTTCTCAAGTGCTCATGGAACATTCTCCAGGATAGATCATATCTTGGGTCACAAATCAAGCCTTGGTAAATTTAAGAAAATTGAAATTGTATCAAGTATCTTTTCTGACCACAACGCCATGAGACTAGATATCAATTACAGGAAAAGATCTGTAAAAAATACAAACACATGGAGGCTAAACAATACACTACTTAATAATGAAGTGATCACTGAAGAAATCAAAGAGGAAATCAAAAAATACCTAGAAACAAATGACAATGGAGACACAACGACCCAAAACCCGTGGGATGCAGCAAAAGCAGTTCTAAGGGGGAAGTTTATAGCAATACAAGCCCACCTTAAGAAGCAGGAAACATCTCGAATAAACAACCTAAACTTGCACCTCAAGCAATTAGAGAAAGAAGAACAAAAAAACCCCAAAGCTAGCAGAAGGAAAGAAATCATAAAAATCAGATCAGAAATAAATGAAAAAGAAATGAAGGAAACAATAGCAAACATCAATAAAACTAAAAGCTGGTTCTTTGAGAAGATAAACAAAATAGATAAACCACTAGCCAGACTCATCAAGAAAAAAAGGGAGAAGACTCAGATCAATAGAATTAGAAATGAAAAAGGAGAAGTAACAACTGACACTGCAGAAATAAAAGAGATCATGAGAGATTACTACAAGCAACTCTATGCCAATAAAATGGACAATCTGGAAGAAATGGACAAATTCTTAGAAATGCACAACCTGCCAAGACTGAATCAGGAAGAAATAGACAATATGAACAGACCAATCACAAGCACTGAAATTGAAACTGTGATTAAAAATCTTCCAACAAAGAAAAGCCCAGGACCAGATGGCTTCACAGGCGAATTCTATCAAACATTTAGAGAAGAGCTAACACCTATCCTTCTCAAACTCTTCCAAAATATAGCAGAGGGAGGAACACTCCCAAACTCCTTCTACGAGGCCACCATCACCTTGATACCAAAACCAGACAAGGATGTCACAAAGAAAGAAAACTACAGGCCAATATCACTGATGAACATAGATGCAAAAATCCTCAACAAAATACTAGCAAACAGAATCCAACAGCACATTAAAAGGATCATACACCATGATCAAGTGGGGTTTATTCCAGGAATGCAAGGATTCTTCAATATATGCAAATCTATCAATGTGATAAACCATATTAACAAACTGAAGGAGAAAAACCATATGATCATCTCAATAGATGCAGAGAAAGCTTTTGACAAAATTCAACACCCATTTATGATAAAAACCCTGCAGAAAGTAGGCATAGAGGGAACTTTCCTCAACATAATAAAGGCCATATATGACAAGCCCACAGCAAACATCATCCTCAATGGTGAAAAACTGAAAGCATTTCCACTAAGATCAGGAACAAGACAAGGTTGCCCACTCTCACCACTCTTATTCAACATAGTTTTGGAAGTTTTAGCCACAGCAATCAGAGAAGAAAAGGAAATAAAAGGAATCCAAATCGGAAAAGAAGAAGTAAAGCTGTCACTGTTTGCAGATGACATGATCCTATACATAGAGAACCCTAAAGATGCTACCAGAAAACTACTAGAGCTAATCAATGAATTTGGTAAAGTGGCAGGATACAAAATTAATGCACAGAAATCTCTGGCATTCCTATATACTAATGATGAAAAATCTGAAAGTGAAATCAAGAAAACACTCCCATTTACCATTGCAACAAAAAGAACAAAATATCTAGGAATAAACCTACCTAAGGACACAAAAGATCTGTATGCAGAAAATTATAAGACACTGATGAAAGAAATTAAAGATGATACAAATAGATGGAGAGATATACCATGTTCTTGGATTGGAAGAATCAACATTGTGAAAATGACTCTACTACCCAAAGCAATCTATAGATTCAATGCAATCCCTATGAAACTACCACTGGCATTTTTCACAGAACTAGAACAAAAAATTTTGCAATTTGTATGGAAACACAAAAGACCCCGAATAGCCAAAGCAATCTTGAGAACGAAAGAAGGAACTGGAGGAATCAGGCTCCCTGACTTCAGACTATACTACAAAGCTACAGTTATCAAGACGGTATGGTACTGGCACAAAAACAGAAAGATAGATCAATGGAACAGGATAGAAAGCCCAGAGATAAACCCATGCACATATGGTCACCTTATCTTTGATAAAGGTGGCAGGAATGTACAGTGGAGAAAGGACAGCCTCTTCAATAAGTGGTGCTGGGAAAACTGGACAGGTACATGTAAAAGTATGAGATTAGATCACTCCCTAACACCATACACAAAAATAAGCTCAAAATGGATTAAAGACCTAAATGTAAGGCCAGAAACTATCAAACTCTTAGAGGAAAACATAGGCAGAACACTCTATGACATAAATCACAGCAAGGTCCTTTTTGACCCACCTCCTAGAGAAATGGAAATAAAAACAAAAGTAAACAAATGGGACCTAATGAAACTTAAAAGCTTTTGCGCTGCAAAGGAAACCATAAAGAAGACCAAAAGACAACCCTCAGAATGGGAGAAAATATTTGCAAATGAAGCAACTGACAAAGGATTAATCTCCAAAATTTATAAGCAGCTCATGCAGCTTAATAACAAAAAAACAAACAACCCAATCCAAAAATGGGCAGAAGACCTAAACAGACATTTCTCCAAAGAAGATATACAGACTGCCAACAAACACATGAAAGGATGTTCAACATCACTAATCATTAGAGAAATGCAAATCAAAACTACAATGAGATATCATCTCACACCAGTCAGAATGGCCATCATCAAAAAATCTAGAAACAATAAATGCTGGAGAGGGTGTGGAGAAAAGGGAACCCTCTTACACTGTTGGTGGGAATGTAAATTGATACAGCCACTGTGGAGAACAGTATGGAGGTTCCTTAAAAAGCTACAAATAGAACTACCATATGACCCAGCAATCCCACTACTGGGCATATACCCTGAGGAAACCATAATTCAAGAAGAGTCATGTACCAAAATGTTCACTGCAGCTCTATTTACAATAGCCCAGAGATGGAAACAACCTAAGTGTCCATCATCGGATGAATGGATAAAGAAGATGTGGCACATATATACAATGGAATATTACTCAGCCATAAAAAGAGACGAAATTGAGCTATTTGTAATGAGGTGGATAGACCTAGAGTCTGTCATACAGAGTGAAATAAGTCAGAAAGAGAGAGACAAATACCGTATGCTAACACATATATATGGAATTTAAAAAAAAAAAATGACATGAGAAACCTAGGGGTGAAACAGGAATAAAGACACAGACTTACTAGAGAATGGACTTGAGGCTATGGGGAGGGGGAAGGGTAAACGGTGACAAAGCGATAAAGAGGCATGGACATATATACACTACCAAACGTAAGGTAGATAGCTAGTGGGAAGTAGCCGCATAGCACAGGGAGATCAGCTCGGTGCTTTGTGACCGCCTGGAGGGGTGGGATAGGGAGGGTGGGAGGGAGGGAGATGCAAGCGGCAAGAGATATGGTAATATATGTATATATATAACTGATTCATTTTGTTGTGAAGCTGAAACTAACATACCATTGTAAAGCAATTATACTCCAATAAAGATGTTAAAAAAAAAAAAAAGAATAAAGAACCATATATAATTCCCAGATATAAAAAAAAAAAAAAACGTTCTTCAATTCAGACTCCTGTCCGGTTAGCCAAGCCAATCTCTGGGCCCTCCAAGTCATCCTATGCAAGGGCACAGTCACCGGTAAAGCCACTTAAAAAGCAGAGACCCAGGCCCCACTCCCAACTCTCTGAATCAAAAATTCTGGGAGGGTGATGAGCACATCTGTGATTTTATAAAATCCTACGGGTGAGTCAGATGTGTGGCAGGGTTGAAAACTCGTTTTAAATTGATGAGCACTGATTTAACAGTTTGGTAAGATCACCTAGGGTTCACCAAACACACCGTTTCTTTTCCCCAGAGCTTGCTTACGGATTTGCTGGGCAATTAATGGAGCAGCGCCTGAAGTCAACTACTTCACCCAGCTCAGGATCCCGTGTGTCATGTCACCTCTTCAACAGACGGGGGCTTGCCTGCGATGTACGTGAAGACTTTCTCCTTAGGGTCACTATTTCACTATATCGTGCTTTAGACCTTTAAAAACATAAATAATCCTTTGACACCATCAGCAGTCATCTTAGTGTCCAGGGAGTTGACAACCCCCATCCTCACCCAGCCTGCTATTGCATTCCTATGCAACAGTGAGTCAAGGGTGACTCACAAACTCACCACCCTGGGCTCTATTTTAACCAATTCAACACTCTCCTGGCAAAGCTCCTCCTTCTTGACAGACCTCCCTGGGCCCCAGCCCTGGGCCCAGCTGCTCGGCTGGTGGCAATGGCCCTGCCTGAGGAAGAACCGCCACACACCCAGGGCCTGCCCCTCTATCTTACCTTTGGCTCGGAATCCTCCCCCTTTGACTGCAGCTTCAGCTAAAGACCTGAGGCAACTATAGTGATTAATGAGGAAATATTGGGAGTAAAATTTACAAGAATAAAATAAAATTTTACAGAAGTATTTTAAATAAACTGTGGTCTTTAAAACAGACAAATGAATATAATTCCTACATGGCCTTTCTACATGTTGCAACCTGAGAAGTCCTCAAGTATCTTTCTAGATCTGAGAGCACACGGTTGACCAAACCCGAGCCTGCATCACCCAAGGGCGCCACCTTCACCGGGAACGGGTGTGCGCTCACTTACGCCCACCTCCTCCATCCTTCACCAGGAGCTTTGTCACCCATTTTTCCTGCCGCACATTTAAACTGCGTTTTACCAGCCAACAAGATTCCTACCGCAGTGCCTCTGTTCCTTCAGAACCCAGCTGAGACTGGACACTGACATCCAGTTAAGGCACAAGGAAGCGAACTGGAGATTCATCTTCCCTCCTCGCTGCTCTGAAGCAGCGTCCCCAAGTCCTGCTGCAGGTGGCAGGGAATTCATGACATGCCAAGCCTGAAACTTAAGTCATTCCCACCGCTCTCTTTAATAAAAGGTCATACCCTCAAGGTGTGAAATTATGTAAAAAAACAAAAACCCTGTGTTTTGGGCTTCCCTGGTGGCGCAGTGGTTGAGAGTCCGCCTGCCGATGCAGGGGACATGGGTTCATGCCCCAGTCCGGGAAGTTCTCACATGCCGCGGAGCGGGTGGGCCCGTGAGCCACGGCCTCTGAGCCTGCACATCCGGAGCCTGTGCTCCGCAACGGGAGAGGCCACAACAGTGAGAGGCCCGCGTACTGCAAAAAAAATAAAATAAAATAAATAAACCCCGTGTTTTCATGTAAAGAAGCTGATATTGAAACCTGTGGGGCTCTACCTAGTTATCTGGTACACATTTAAATCATTGTGTTTTAGTTGGAGAAATACTTTCGTCTTTGAAGATCTAAGGTAAGAAAACTGATGACAAATACCTCGGGCCCTCTCTGTGTTAAGGTGAATGGTATCCCCAAAAATTACGATGCAAGAACACCTTAGCTCTTTTATCATGTTTTCCTGTGAGCAGCTGAAACCAGGGACCTTGGCTGTACATAATGCCAAAGAGAAAGAAAAACGCACAAACCGACAAGACCACTTACCATCCTAAATGAGTCTTCCACAAAAAAATAACGAGTGCTTTAAACACAGGGATATGTAGGAATTAATACTAGAGTGTGAAAGCCCAGGTGATACCCACAAGATGGTTCTCAGGGGACGGGGAAACAGGTTACTGCTATGCATTATGAGGGATGAAGAAGAATACGATAAGCTATGTTCTTAGGGTTTTCTTCTTCTTTGTACTAAAAATTACTTGACGTATGTTTTCACCCTAGGAAACAAGTCTAGGGAAGGAGATCCATGGTTAAGAAAATGAGACCTTCTACTCTGCACTTCCTGACACCAAAGGCTTCCCAATGTCGAGCAATCCCAAGGATTCTAAGAAATCTGAACAGACTCAGTATACCGATCGGTTTTTCTCCTAACCCTAATCTTAAAATTTCAAACTTTTTTTTCATATATGGCACTAAGACCAAGTTCTGTATCTGGAATGAACCATCTGATCTGTTAGCTTTGGTCACCACTACAAAAATGGATATAAAAATGAGTACTGAACTTGTATTCTGAGAGCTAACAGAGTAAAGGCAGGCCAAAAGGAAACTGGGGAACTAATCTAGAAGAAATTTGGCATTTCCTATCGCATCATTGTATCGCCTTATTATAAGACTTATTACAACAACAAGTTTAACAACATAGGAGCTGGGAAAGACGATACAGTAGCAAACAGAGTAGTCATCTTGTGGGCCTTATATAATTATTGTAGCCTTAATGATTTTTCACATGTATCAACAGTTCTAATAGTCATTAAATAAAAATAAGCCTAAGTTTTTTGGATACTGATTCTGATATACAAAATGTGCCACTTACCTATAAAATGCTCATTACCCTAAGAAAAACACTAAAGGAAGTTTCTTTCATACATGTGGTAAGTGCACTTTATGTAGACAATCTGAACTTTACAAAATCACATTTAAATTTACAGTAAGTTTTTTGCCTTCTGAAAGCCACCTTAATGTATACTTATGCAGGCTAACTTATAAAAAACAGGAGACTTTAGGTTAGGATTAATTCACTGTGGCAGGAATTCTAGACTTTCTTGTATAAAGTCCCTGATAGGCCCCCATCAAGGATCTGGGGAAAGAGGAACGATATTATTTGTATTTCCTCTTGCTTCCAAGCAGGTCAAATCCTAGAGAAAATCATCTAACTCTCACATCCATCCTAAACATTACGGCCTATGAGCACTTTGAATCAAAGAGAAACTGTGAATATCAAGTAAAGAAACAATTTTAAAAAATCAAAATGGTCTGTTAAACCTCCAATGTTTACTTTCCAAGATTTTTGAAGCCTACGTTGATGTAACTACTGTTTTCCTTTCTACACGTCTGACTAAACTTATAGTCAGTATACCTACCAGACCATTCATTACCTGGACCAGGTTAATTGCATAGAAAGATTTCGACTATGTTTACATTTTTCTTAAATTAATTTTAAAAAAGCATAGTAAAGAGTCTGAGGACAAATTATTCAACTGTTTATCATACATAAGACCGCATGACTATAATACAAAGGGGAGTTCTTTTTCATTTAACGTTACAATATACACAGCAAGTCCGGACCAGATCTTACAATCTGCACACAGGTATTTAACCTTTTCCATGCTGTTTATGTTTACAATGCACAGAAGTCCTGTAACCAAACCGTGTAGTAAAGCACACAAAACTGGACTGTAACATAACACAGTATGCAGAAGCATTGGATTTTATGACTTCCTTTATGTAAATAGCGGTTTAAAAACTGCTTTCGTTTTTTGGTGCTTGCTAAGATGTGGCAACCAGCACAGAAAATGACCTGACCCATGTATCTTCACCTTATATTCCTAAACAGCAGTAACCACTGAATTCCTTTTGATATTGCTAGACTCAAGATGATGTCCTTTTATTCACTGTAAACTTTATGAACTACCGAGTTCAAAAATCCATCCACAGGCTTGACATTTAATTACAAAATAAAAATGGATTTCCTGATTAACAACAAAAAAAAATTTTGTGGTTTATAAAAACTGATATTCCCAAGTTTCCATTCACATGATTTTAAGCCTTTTTTCTTTTGTCACTGACTGATTACATATAAAAACCTGCTCTTGTTCAGAAAAAATTGATCTAGTCAGCCACATGGAATTGACCAATAAAAACTAATGTGGTGTTTCTGCTGAGTTGTTTTGAACAGGGTTATCGGCAGAGGTAGATTACTGCTTCTTTTCTAGGCTTCTTTGATCCCGGACAGGTAAATTCCTTAATCTTCATTCTCCCAACTCAACCGCTCAAAAGTTTAACACCATAAAATTGGTCAATTTAAAATGGGAACACAAATTTAGCAACTGCCAGACTGTGTTACATTAAGGCAGCACAATCTCAAAACTAGGCACCTGTTAGACACCAGCCTGTTCCCTTCCGGGTCATGCATGGAAGTTTTGCTTTACTCGTGCTCATAGTTTGGACCTGTTGGTGCAATCAAGGTCTTGCTTTCAAGTTTACAAGTAGGTTAATCAGGAATACAAGAATCAACTGCTGGTTCCACAGCTTCTGGATCCAGTGTCCCTTTACCTTCAGAAGCCTGAACACATTTAGGATGTAACAGCTGTTGTAATCTTGAGTTAGATGTCAATCTATTATGTTCAGTACACAGATTGCTGTAAATGTATTGGCTATGGATTCAACAACAGTTCCAGTTTTGTTTAAGCAATAGTACAGCCATAATTTTCAACTGACATTTAAAAATGGTCTAGTTACACCTTGTGTCAAAGTGCAGAACTGCTACATTATTGGTTACAGACATCTATGTGCTATAAAAACAGCTTTGGTACAATAAATTATCAAAAAAGAAAATAAATTTTTGTAAAATTCACAGCATAATTGTGAGGCAAAAAAGCAGTCACATAAAATTCTGCATTTTTTTAAAAATGTTCAGGATGAACAGAAGACATCTTTGTGCAGAAGAAATGGTGGAGATACCACGTGCCGAGAAAAAGCAAAAGAAAAAGTAAAAAGCAGGAAGGGACACAGCTGTAGCTATTTCCATCAAAGCAAACCACTACTTCTGTGACCTTCAACCAATAAGGAAGTCAACTTTATGACACACGCAAAGTGACCTTGCAATACCTTACAATTAGTGGGTCACAAAAGTCTATTTTAAAAGAAAGGCCTCTTGAATTACCCATTCTCTGTGTTTTCAGCATTAAGGACTGTCTGCAAAAGCATGTCCAAAAGTGATTGCATCTGAAATGGTAGGCTCTTCTAACTTCGAGTCCAAATCCATAAGGCCAAAGGTTATCCCAAAGACCACCACTCAGACCTCCCCAGGACTGGCCACAACTGACCCGTTGATTGCTTCTCAGTGCACCTTGGTTAGGAGACCAGTCACGTTCCATTACTATCTCACTGTGGCCTCAACAACGGGAGACCCACAGGATCCCAGGCAATTGCTGCTTTGCTCCTCAGTAGGTTCAGACAGGAGAGTTCTGATCCCGCCACTTAGCATGCTTACTGTGCCTTACAAACTCCAATACAACCGTCCCTTCCATACAGCTGAAGGTGATGTTTGTGTGAGCTGGAGGTCCCTCTTCCTTACAGTACTGCATTTCCGTGCCCAAGTGTGTTTAGAGGACTTAAAACCCCAAATTTCCCACCCCCCACCCTAAACAAAATGAAAACAAAACAAAAACGGGAAGGAAAAAAGGAAAAACAAAAATGGAAGGAAAAACACCCTCATGGGGCCCTTTAAAATGCAAATTATGTGCAGTGCCTTTTATTTTAAAATTAGTTGGCAAATGATTAAGACCAACATCTGAACAACAACTTCTGTGGAATAGAAAGACAAAAACCCCACTATGACTGGGATGTGGCGAGTTAAAATGGGGGAGGCAAAAAGAGGACACCTCTGAGCTATCCGTGAAGATGGGTTTGGACATGGCTCTTTTAAAAACTTCATTGTCCCTTTGCAATCTTTTCAAGTTAAAAAAAAAAAAAAAGTCAGCTTTGCCCTCTTGTAGCGGTTCAGTGTGTTAATCTCCTTCTGATTCAAGCAGCTTTGCACTTTGTTTTTTGGAAAAAAACACCACTTCTATAAAAACACACAAGAAACAAACTCAAGTTTCAATTTAGTCACGAGCTAGCTACAGGACTCTGTTGCACACAAACTCCTGTCATGGGGGACTCTTCTCTATCAGCCCCTTGCCTCATTGTCAGATGTCCTTCAGTCATGTAATGTGCAGGACCTGTATTAGCAGAAAATTGGTATGTTGGATGTCCAGCTATGCCAGTCTCTTGGCGGGGATTGGAGTAGACGGTTAAATTAACGTCCATAGCTCCATTCTGTCCAAAGTCCAAGGTATTAGCAGCCACTGGGCGATTCTGGTAGGCTTGATTGCCTTGATTACCAGTAGAGGAGGAAGATGTAGAGGAAGAAGTAGTTGAGGAAGACAGGGATGTCATGGAGTGGTGACTATGGCCAACCTCCATAGAATCCTGGGTAGAGGAGCTATTTGTTGGAGAATTGTAGACCCTTGGCCTGGTCCGGTTGCCCAAGGCTTGTTGTCCATGGTGGTGGTGGTGATGGTGGTGGTGGTGATGATGATGGGAACTGTTTCCATGGTGATGATGCAATGCATTCTGTTGAGGGGCTACATGAAAGGTTGTTTCTTGAACAGGATGAGTTTCAACAGTGACTTGTGTAGGAGCTTCAGTGCCTGACCAACCAATGGGAGCAGGAAATTGCTGACGCACCTGTAAGAACAGATTTTAAAACGATTTAAGAGTACCGTTTCCAAGCTTTAATCTTCGATAAAAAGCTACAACACTAGCATTTACATTAGTTAGAGAGAGGGTTTTGAAACCTTAATGTGTTAGACAGTTCTATAACACAAACTTCCAAATGTGTTCAAGAGTGAAAAATATTTTATTATGAAAGCTTCAATTTTTAGCAAGTTACACCCATACTCATATATTTTACTCGCCACTTTCTTTTCTTGGGAGCACTGTTTAAGCCAGGGGTCAGCAAACTTCTTCTGGGAAGGGCCAGATAGTAAATATTTCTGACAGGTCCAAAAGGCATTCTTTACTTTCCCCCTAAAGCTCCTCCTCTCTCCAATCTTTCCTGTTTTAATAGAACCACTAGTACCCATCTAGCTGCTCAACCATTCCTCCATCCAAACAATCAGCAAGTACTACTAAAGCTACCTCCAAAATAGAACCCAAATCTGGCCTCTTTTCTCCATCTCCACCACGACTACTCTATCCTAGGTCACTATCATCTCTTGCCTAGACTAATATAACAGCCTCCTAAATCAACTCCCATCTTCCATCTTTGCCTTTTTCCAAACCATTCTCCAAAGAGTAGCAAGAACAGTCTTTTTAAAACACAAATCCAAATCAGGCAAGAAAAAGAAAAGTCATCCACATTGGAAATAAAGAAGTAAAATGGTCACTACCTGCAGATGACGTAACATTACATTATATGGAAAACTCTGAAGACTCCGTTAGAAAACTGTTAGAACTAATAAATGAACTCAATAAGGTTGCAGAATATAAAATCAATACACAAAAATCGACTGCATTTCTATATACTAATAATGAAACAGAAAAAGAAAACAATCCCATGTACAACTGTATCAAAAAGAATAAAATATCAAGAAATAACTTTAACCAAGGAAGTAAAAGACCTGTAGAAGAAGGTCTGGAAGAAGAAGACAAAAATAAATGGAAGGATAGTCCATGCTCACAGACTGGAAGAGTGTAAGAATCAATGTTGTTAAAATGTCCCAACTACCCAAAGCAATTTACAGATTCAACGCAATCCCCCACAAAATTCCAACGTCATTTTTCAAAAAAAAAAAAAGAATAATCCTAAAATTTGTAATCCACAAAGAAACCCAAATAGCAAAAGCAATCTTGAGAAAGAAGAACAAAGATGGAGGCATCATGCTCCCTGGTATCTAACTATACTACAAAGCTATAGCAATTAAAACAGTATGGTACTGACATAAAAAAAGGCACATAGATCAATGGAACGGAACAGAGAGCCCAGAAATAAATCTACGCGTATATGGTCAACTAATTTATGACAAAGGAACGAAGAATATACAATGGAGAAAGGACAGTCTCTTCAATAAATGGTGTTGGGAAAACTAGACAGCCACATACCAAAGAATGAAACTCAACCACACTATCTTACACCAAACACAAAAATTAACTCAAAATGGATTAAAGACTTGAATGTAAGACCTGAAACCATAAAACTCCTAGAAGAAAACATAGGCAGTAATAAGCTCCTTGACATAGGTCTTGGTGATGATTTTTTGAATCTGACACCAAAGCAAAAGCAACAAAAGCAAAAATAAATAAATGGGATGACAACATACTAAAAAGCTACTGCCCAGTAAAGGAAACCATCAACAAAATGAAAAGGCAACTTACTGAATGGGAGAAAATATTTGTCAATCATATTATCTGATAACAGGCTAATATCCAAAATATATAAAGAACTGATAAAACTCAACAGCAAAAATCCAAACAATCTGATTGAAAAATGGGCAGAAGATCTGACTAGACATGTTTCCAAAGAAGACATACAGATGGCCAACAGGTACAGGAAAAGAAGCTCAACATCATGAACCATCAGGGAAATTCAAATCAAAACCACAATGAGATATCACTTCACACCCATGAGAATGGCTATTATCAAAAAGACAACAAATAGCAAGTGTTGGTGAGGATGTGGAAAAAAGGGAACCCTCATGCACTGCTTGGTGGGAATATAAATTAGTGCAGCCACTATGGAAAACAGTATGGAGGAGGTTCTTCAAAAAATTAAAAACAGAACTACCATATGATCCTGCAATTCCACTTCTGGGTATTTATATGAAGAAAACAACAACAGTATCTCGAAAAGATATATGTACCCCCATGTTCATTCACTTCAGCATTATTTACAATAGCCAAAATATGGAAACAACCCAAGTAAGTGCCCACTGATGGATGAATGGATAAACAAAATAATCCAAAATCCATAAACAATCTGGCCAATGCTCATTTCTCCAAACTTTTCCTCTAGCCATCCTTCCTCTTGCTGCCTAAGTTCCTACTACACAGGATCTTCCTTCTATTCCTCTACCTAGTCAACATCTTTCAGAAGCCTCAGGGTGTTTGTACTTACTGTTCCTTCTGCCTAGAATGCTCTGATTTCTAATTTCTGCTTGGATGATTCTTTCTCATCATTTCAGTTCCAGAGTCTTCCCTCACCACTCTGGCTAATGCTCCCCCAATTTCTGTGGCAGAGGTTCCAAATTGTCCTCAAAAAACATACTCTTCTTCCTGAGCATAAGGCTGCACTACGCTTACTCCCCAGCCTCCCCTGTACTTAGACATGGCCATATGACTGTTTTAGTCAATGGAATATGAATGAAGGTTCCTATGTTACAGCCAGATCTGTCCCACAAAATACATCCCAAGTCCTTCTGCCTGCCAGATGCAGCAGACAACTAGGCCCTTGGGGATGGGGCAGTGATAAGATGGTAGGAACCCAGGATGTGGGAGAGAGCCACGCCACTAACCTGAATACCCACTCTGGACTATTACATAAAAAAGAAACTTCACATTTTTTAAGCTACCATATTTTGGGGGGTCGCCCTGTTATCAGTTCGGCCTATCTGAATTAATACCTCCCACCCAACAAATCACTACTCTCTATTACATTATCCTGTCTTATTTTCTTTTTAACAGTTAATAGTACTTGCAATTTCTATTCATTTGATTCGTTTTATTTTCTGTGTCACGGTAAGCTCTAGGAAGACAAAGCCTGTGTCTTTATCACCAGTGGCTAGCACAGATCATTAAGACCACTCAACAAAGGTGGTCTCAGAATCAAAATTCAAGAAAAACTATTGAAAATAATCCAGTAGAAAAATAGGCAGAAAGTTCTCAGAAAATATTAATGGTTCTTAAACTATGAAGCTACTTAAATTCATGGAAAGAAGAAATAAGTGAAATGCAACTATACTCTGTCCAATACCAGGTTTTTCAGTTCAGACTGATCCAAAGGTGATCACACTGACTGCTTCTCCAAACTCTGTTAGTGGGAGGCTAAACTGGTAAAACTATATGGAGAGCAATCTGGCAACAGCTATCAAAATGACAAACCACGTTACTCTTTGACCCAGCAATTTCACATCCAGGAACTCATATCACATATAAACTGCATGTGTGTGGATGATTTATATGTAGGGTTATTTATTACAGCATTATTTGCAGTAGTAAAAAAGATTGGAAATAAGCTAAATGTCCATTAATAGGGAACTACTGCAATGACTTGGAATATCTAAACAATGGAATACTGTGTGACTGTTAAAAACACAACAAAAAGAATGAAAAAGCTCCCTATATGATACAGAAAGAGCTCCATAATATACATTTTAAAATATATGTAGGGCTTCCCTGGTGGCGCAGTGGTTGACAGTCTGCCTGCCAATGCAGGGGATGCAGGTTCGTGCCCCGGTCCGGGAAGATCCCACATGCCGCAGAGCGGCTGGGCCCGTGAGCCATGGCCGCTGAGCCTGCGTGTCTGGAGCCTGTGCTCCGCAACGGGAGAGGCCACAACAGTGAGAGGCCCGCGTACGGCAAAAATAAATAAATAAATAAAAATATATGTAAAACATGTTAAAATAAAAAAAACAAGATGTGTGCACGGTATGCTACCATTTGTGTACAAAGGTTAGGTGAAGGATATACATTTGTATTTGCTTGCATATGTATAAAACATCGCAGAAAGACTACATAAAACTAATAACATTAATTTAGAAACTGGGAGAAAGGGATGGAAGAAGGAAGGTCGTTCTAAAGAATTAGGGAAAGCCTCTGGCCATGATATTTGAGACCTGAAGGATATATAGTAGTCACCAAAGCAAAGACAGAGGAAAAGCTTATTCCAGGCTGAGCACGGTCAATGTGAGAAATGTGAAAGGGAACATGGTATACAGTCTGAAAAATGAAAAAAAAAAAAATTCCAGGAAGACCAGAATGAATGAAGAGGAGGAAGGATGCCTGGGTAGGAGCCAGATGACAGAAATCACTGAATCCTGTGTAAGAAGTCGCAATTTTTTTTTTAAGTACAAGAGAAAGCCAGAAACTGGCTGAAAGCAAGGGAAAGAGCTGGATCAGACTGCTCTACTGAACATTCACTAGGCTGCAGAGAAGAGAACAGAGGCGAACTGGTGAATGAAACTGGACGCTGGAAGTCCGGTTGGAATAATCTTTACAGCAAGATAAGCTAGAGATGATTGTACCAAGCGGGTGAAGTAGAGAGAACAGACACATATGTAGGATATTCAGAATCCATACTATTTACCATTGGATTCAAGGTGGGGGGTGAGGGAGAGAGGAGTCAAGAATGAACTCCCCAGGTGCCAGGTGTACGACCTGAGCAAATGGGTAAATTCAGGGCCACTTGTATTGATACAGATAAAAGGAGATGAGCTTTGGCGGAGGAGAAAATGATGACATCAGTTTATAGGATGCATTTGCAGTGTTATGCTGTAGGGACTTCCAAAACGGTATTTATAGTAAATGATTAGAAATAAAGTTGTGGGGCTCAGGAGTGAAGTCTAGATCAGAAATAAAGACATAAAGTGACCGACATCGAGATGGTAGCTGCAGTCATTGGTAAGAGCAGGTGAGGTCACCAGGAAGTGTTTAAGGTGAGAGACAGGACACAGACCACCCACGTTTACGTGGCCGCGGGGGAGCAGAGAATCCAAAAAGGAGACAGTGAAGGAAGGAGGTGGGCTGGGATGAGGGCCATCCTGTCCGGGAAGGCAGAGGAGAGTGCTACAAAAAGCATGGAGAGGGGCTTCCCCGGTGGCGCAGTGGTTGAGAGTCCCCCTGCCGATGCAGGGGACGCGGGTTCGTGCCCCAGTCCGGGAAGATCCCACATGCCGCGGAGCGGCTGGGCCAGTGAGCCATGGCCGCTAAGCCTGCGCGTCCAGAGCTTGTGCTCTGCAACGGGAGAGGCCACAGCAATGAGAGGCCCGCGTACCGCAAAAAAAAAAAAAGCACAGAGAGGCCAGGGCTGTGTCAACGTGAGTGAGGACCAGAGAGTGACAAGTGACTGAGTGTCTGCCGGGCTCCTCAGTAATGACCACTGTGACTCCACAGGAACAGTTTCCTGAGTTGGGAAGCAGCCCAACTGGAGCAGCTGAAGACTTCTTAAAGGGTGAAGTAATAGTAGCAGAAATGTGGGGCGAGGAAGACAAGGGCCAGGGAAAGGTTTTGCTTCAGATGGGAGAGAGCTGGGGATGATCAGGTGCTGACGGGAAGAAGGCGAGCAGAGGACACAGGGGCCAGTGGCTGAGCAGGGCCAAGTCCTGTGCAGGTGGGAGGAGAGGGGCAGGGCCCGAGGTGGCTGACCCCAGGCAGGAGCTGCTGCCCCTGCTGACAAGGGGCCGGAGAAAGGGGACAAGCACACATGGCGGTGGGGCGAGGTGGCTGGTGACACGCAGTGAAGCGCTCCTTTCTGAGGATTGTTCCTTACACAGTGAGGAGTGAAGGAGAGCAGAGAAGGGGAGGCAAAGGTTTCTAGCAAGAGTAGGAGAGTCTGAAGCAATTATTAAAGAGAATGGGAGCACGATGAGATGACCTGAGAAACATGCAAGCTTGCCCAAGTAGATGCTGGTGACTACAAATTAACAGGGGTAACTATGCATCTACAGATATGCCTTTCTCCACCAGCACTCAGCTGCCCCAGTCCCAAGAATGGGCAGTGATATTCATCAACTTCCATTTTATTTCTCATTAGATAATATACTTGCCTCTCACTGTAAACATCATAATGCAGTACTCAGTATGAATTAACTTATTATTTTACAAAGAGTATTTAATAAATATTCTACCATCATCTGCTTCACCCCTTAAAAAAATTTACTTAATTAGATCCTCTTTAACAAAAAACCTTCAAAACAAAAAATGGAGGTGAAAATCAAACCACAAACTGATTCAGAATCTAGGACTGTCAGTGATAGCAGATCACAAGAGGCAGTGGAGTGCAGTAATTAAGATCACGCACCTCGGAAAGTTCCCTAAACCTTGAAGTCACAGTTCCCAAAGTAAAATGAAAATCCAAACAGGGCAAGGCTCAAAATGCTGCCGGAGTAAACAAGATAAACAAACACCTGGAGCAGCTGCTGGTACGCACTCAATAAACGGGAGCTATTTCTAAACACGGAGGGAAAATGTTGCAAGGATGTGTAAGTTAGAATTCCTTACAACCAAGGAAGATATGAACCTTTTAGAGTAAATGACATTATCATTCTAAAACCACTTGGCATCCAACACTGGTACGCCTGGGCACAGTGGAGGGCGTGAATGAAGGGCTGTGTGACTGCTCACCTGGGGACTGTGTGTCTCACAGTCCATGGCCTGGACAGCAGCTGTGAAGTGCCCGCCGCTGTGCCGATGCTGGTGCGTTGGGTCCGACCTGGCTCTCCCACTGTTGCTAGTCCCCGATGACCCACCTGAAGCATCACAACACGGTACAGCTTGTGAGTGTAAAGTTAATTCTGTTCAAGTATATATCCTAAAACTATAACATTAAAACGGGAAGTGAGTCACCAAAAAAAATCTGTATTAACCTGAAGTATACCAGGAAGGCTTCCAATTCTCTATGTTCTTTCACATCAACCACTGAACTAAAATATGACCAAGTTTGGTTAAGTCAGGGGAAAACTCAAGCATGTGAACCAAGTATTTCCATTTTAAAAACAATTTTAAAATTTGGCTAATAAGGAGTATTGTTTCCAAGCAGAATTTATTATACGCATAATTAAGTATTAGAGCTTTGGGGGAGGTGAATTTTTTTACTAGCCACAAAGAACAGGTTCGGGAAAAATAATTCCTCCCACCCATTAACAAACTTTAAAAAACTTTAAAATAACCCCCACTTTGTAAAGAAAAGAGGAAACATTTCAAAGCCTAATATAATATCAAAAGAACAGACCTGAGCTTGAAGATGTACTGGAGGTGGTGCCCGAAGACTGTGACTGCTCCATGGCAGGACTCGTGGATACACTATTACTTGTGTTTGTACCTTCATCAGCTGTTTTCTTGAAAAAACTGTGCTGCAGGGCATAGTAAGGTTGAATTCGAGTTTTGGGGTCATAATCAAGCATCCTTAAAATGAGGTCTTTGAACTTCAAGTAGTCAGCTACTGTATGACCCGATTCCCCAGCACGACGCCCACCAGGTCCTCCTGTTTCTACTCCGAGAATATTATGAAGTTTGCGGGTTCCTGGTGGTTTATACTCCTAAAGAGAAAAAAGATAAAAAGGCTTTCTCTAAATCTGATGGAATATGTAAAAGCCTACGTAATGTCAAATATGCTTACATGTATGATAATGTTGAGGCCTTTATTAAAAAGAATGCTTTATAGTTAGAGCCTCTATATTTCACACTAATGTGAAATATTCACAATACTATTCACATACTATTCCGATTAAAATACTATTCACAATACTATTCACATACTATTCCGAACACACTGTACTTAGGAGAAATTCACTTTTGAGACCAGAAATGACTATAAAGATCATCTAGCCCAGAGATCAGCAGACTATGGCCTGGCTCAGAGCCTGTTTTTATATAGCCTCCACTATGAATTGTTTTCATATTTTTAAAGATTGTAAAAACAAACAAAACCAAGTAAGAATACTCAACAGAAGCCCACAAAGCCGAAACCTTTACTATGGGGTCCTTTACAAAGGAAGTGTGCCAACCAGTGGTTGTGAACCTCTTTTCTGCCCAATACACCTGTGAACTCAGGGGCACTTACTCAGTAACAGTGGCTCATTAAAGTTTTAAAGATCACTCCTAATAAAGAATCATGGGTCTAACCCTACCTGCTCATATGCAGATAGAAGAATCAGAAGTAAATTATTTATGCCTCATTTTATTGATAGAAAATATGGTTAATAATAAATTGCCTTAACATGTGCTGAGATTTTCTGGGAACTCATTTTAACAGATAACAGTATAACCTTTAAAATCCCTATGAATACGGAATTTATTCAGAATAGTATCATTGGATTTTTGCTTCTAGGTACAATGTAGAAATTCGCAAGAGACCATCGCTCTTACTCTAAAATCAAGAACAAGCCAGGCAGGCACACAACAAAATCACTGCTTTTTAAAAACCTATCAGAGAGCTGAGGACTAAAGAAACCAGATTAACTAAATTCTAGAAAATGAAGAGTCTTTCCTAGGAAAGAAGAGACTTATGGTGGGAGAAGGAGCAAATGCCACAGATGTGACTAAGAAGAGTCCAGCCCAACTCCCAACCAACTTCTAACAGCCACGTGTGGCTGGGCCACAGGACGGGACAGGCAGATGACCCAGGGAGGGTCCCCCAGGGCACTGCAGAGCTGGGTCCAGAGCAGCATTATGGACACAGATCACCCCGAGGCACCAAGAGTTAGCAACGGGTTGCTGGCTGGGCAACAATGCATAAAAGATCTCTGCAGTTTCCAAACACCGCTTAAAACCTATGAAGACAGTGGAGAATAGAATCTAAGTCAAGCAAACAAACAAAACACAGCCCAGATTCAGCTAAACTACAAATGAAACTGACTCAGTCTCATCACACTAGCAGCCTGACAGAGTAAGCAGCATGCCTCTTTCTAAAGGGAAATAAGATTTACTTCCATCTCAACTGTTCTTAAATACAGCAAGTCCAACATACATATAAAAAATTATAGACACATGAAACAAACAAACAAAAAGGGTCCATAATCAAGTGAAAAAAATAGTAGAAAACTCACATATATAAATGACCCAAATGTTGAAACTGACAGACAGGTATTTTAAAATAACTATGGGGCTTCCCTGGTAGCGCAGTGGTTAAGAAACCGCCTGCCAACGCAGGGGACATGGGTTCGGGCCCTGGTCCAGGACGATCCCGCATGCCACAGAGCAACTAAGCCCGTGCGCCACAACTACTGAGCCTGTGCTCTAGAGCCCATGAGCCACAACTACTGAGCCCATGTGCCACAGCTACTGAAGCCCGTGTGCCTAGAGCCTGTGCTCCGCAACAAGAGAAGCCACTGCAACGAGAAACCCGCACACCATGACAAGGAGTAGCTCCCGCTTGCCACGACCAGAGAAAGCCTGCACGCAGCAACAAAGACCCAACGCAGTCAAAATAAATTAATTTTTTTTAAATAACTATGATAAAAAGAATTTACTTCAAAAGTTAGGTAACGTGTGGATAGACTGGGGGGGTGTTATTTAAAACTAGTTTTTTTTCTTTTTTTCTTTTCTTTTTTTTTTTGCGGTACGCGGGCCTCTCACTGTTGTGGCCTCTCGCATTGCGAAGCACAGACTCCAGATGCACAGGCTCAGCGGCCATGGCTCACGGGCCCCGCCGCTCCGCAGCACGTGGGATCTTCCTGGACCGGGGCACGAACCCGTGTCCCCTGCATCGGCAGGCGGACTCTCAACCACTGCGCCACCAGGGAAGCCCAAAAGTATTTTTTTTAAAAAAAAGATAAATTAAGTGAAAACACTAGAACTAAAAGAAATGCAGAGAATCCATTTAATGGTTTTAACAGCAGACTGGGCTCAAGAGAAGAAAAGCAATCAGTGAACTAGAAAGACAGAGCAAAGAAATTATCTAAACTAACACACAAAAAGAAAACAAAATGAATAAACCAGAGACCTCTAATAGTAAGCACTATAACATATATTTAATTGAATAATTAGCAGGAGAAGAGAGAGTGAAGCAGAACAAATATTTAAAAGGATGATGTCTGAGCACTTTCAAAAACTGATGAAAGAGATTAATCCACAGATCTAACAAACTCAGCAAACTCCATGGAGAATAAATACAAGGAAAACTATACATAAGAACCTAATAGTCAAACTGCTGAAAAATCAAACATTAAAAAAAAGCAAAAAAAAAGAGGTTGAACAAAAAGATCTACAAAATTCATACCAGCTTTTATATGTCATGTTTGAGCGTGTCACCCAAATTGCTTGCTTCTTTTCTCTTCCACAGAAGATCCCTGTGCTAAAGGCATTTTCCTTCTTTGTTATATCCCCAAGTTCTCTTTCTCAGCGTGAGAGCGTGCTAAGCGCAGCTTGAGAAGACCCGAGCTTGCTTTCTAGCCCTACCATTCCTTGCTGTGGTCGCCAAAGAATTTATTTAACACTCTTGAATCTCAGTTTTCTGATGTGTAAAAATGGAACTGAGAATATCTATTATTACTATCTATCGTCATCTTATTGTGAGAATCAAATAAAAACATCTTAAGTTATAATAATAAAAAAAAAGCATCAAAATCAGCCAGGGGGAAGACAGAGAAATATTTCATAAAGAAAACAATGCTTAGAAAAACCATTGACTTTTCTTCAGAAACAATGTAATACAGAAAACAATGTCATTAATATATTTAAACAACTAAATTTGTTTAGGTTTACGTAAACCTAAAATTCTATATCAATTTGTAATTTCCATATCCATGGAAAATATCTTCCCAAAAACGAAGGTGAATAAAGGTATTTTCAGATAAGCAACTGCTGAGAGAATTCATCAGCAGAAGTTATTCACTATAAAATAAAAAGTTAAAGGAAGTTCTTCAAGCTGAAGGAACATAATACAAGATTGAAGTCAGGAACTGCAAAAAGAAATGAAAAATTCTATGGGTAAAAAGAAAAGAACTTTTTTTTTCTTTGGGGCTTGCAGGATCTTAGTTCCCCAACCAGGGACTGAACTCGGGGCCGCAGTAGTGAAAGCTCCAAGTCCTAACCACTGGACCACCAGGGAATTCCCAAAAAGAACTTTTTATTTTATTTTTTATGTACTTTTAAATCTCTTTAAAAAATCATTTTTAATTTAAGTAGTCAATGTTTGTGAGGGTTATAACATATGTGTAAGTGATATATAATGACAAGAGACAGAAGGACTTAGATAAAAGCACGTGGTTATCACACGGTTTATAAAGTGATATAACATTTTGTTAAGTTCAACTGGTAAGTTAAAGATGCATACAGTAAAAGCAACACTAAAAATTACACACCGAAGAACAGCTAAACAGTCACTTAAGAAAAGGTGAAATAAAATACCAAAAAGTACTCAACTCAAAAGAAGGCAGTAAAGAAGGAACAGGGAACAAAGAACAGATAAAACAAATAGAATACAAATAAGGCAAAAGTCTAAAACCCAAACCCCTGAATAATTAAATAGGTTAAATATTCATTGTGAAAGGAAGATACTATTTGACTAGATTAAAAAGGATGACTCAACTACATTTTGTATACAGAAGTCATACTTCACATACAAAAGTATGAACAGGTTTACTACAGTAAAAGGGTAAAAAAACCACTATAAAAATGTTAAGAATTAAAAAGCTGGCATAGAGTAATATTAGACAAAGTAGACTCAAAGACAAAAATATTATTAGAGATAAAGAGGAATATTTCATGGTAATGAAAGACTGAATTTATCACCAAGTCTTAAAAATACTAAACAAGTATACCTATTAAGAGAGCTTCAAAAAACATAAAGCAACTGAAGGAGATAAAGACAAATCCAGTATCATCACTAAAAATGAACACTCCTCTCAGTTATTGATAAAACAAATATACACAGACAGACACAAAGTAAGGATGTAAAGATTCTCGAAGAAAGATAAGGCCAACAGGCCCATGAAAAGATGCTCAACATCGCTGATTATTAGAGAAACGCAAATCAAAACTACAATGAGGTATCACCTCACACCAGTCAGAATGGCCATTATGGAAAAGTCTATAAATAATAAATGCTGGAGAGGGTGTGGTGAAAAGGGAACCCTCCTGCACTGTTGGTGGGAATGTAAATCGGTACAACCACTATGGAGAACAGTATGGAGGTTTCTTAAAAACTAAAAATAGAGTTACCATATGATCCTGCAATCTGACTCCTGGACATATATCCAGAGAAAACTAATTCGGAAAGATACAAGCACCCCGATGTTCACTGCAGGACTATTTATTGGGTTGGCCAAAAAGTTCGTTCGCGTTTTCCCATAACATCTTGCAGAAAAACCCGAACTTTTTGGCCAACCCAATACAATAGCCAAGACATGGAAGCAACCTAAATGTCCATCGACAGATGAGTGGATAAAGAAGATGTGGGGTGTATGTGTATATATATAGCGAAATATTACTCAGCCATAGAAAAGAATGAAATAATGCCATCTGCAGCAACATGGATGGACCTAGAGATTATCATACTAAGTGAAATAAGCCAAACAAAGAAAAATAGATCACTTATATGTGGAATCTAAAAAAAAAAAAAGGAAAAGAAAAGAAAGATGCAAATGAACTGACTTTCAGAACAGAAACAGACCTACAGACATAGAAAACAAATTTATGGTTACCAAAGGGGAAAGGGATGGGAGGGATAAATTAGGAGTTTGGGATTAACATATACACACAAGTATATATAAAACAGATAACCAACAGGGACATACTAGATATTTTGCAATAACTTAGAAGGGAAAAGAATCTGAAAAAGAATATATATATGTATGTGTAACTGAATTACTATGCTGTACATCTGAAACTAATACAACATTGTAAATCAACTACATATACTTCAATTTAAAAAAAACTTTTAAAGGAGAGTATCTTCATAAACTTGAGGAAGGTAAAGATTTCTTAGAATACAAAAAACACTATTCATTAAAAAAAAGAAATTAAATTTCCTGCTCATTAAAAACTACTACTAAGGAAAGAAATAGGCGAGGTGCAGTCTGAGAATACTGACAACATGTATGTGACAAAGGACTTATATCCATTACATGTTAAAAAAAAAGGAACTCCTACAGCTCAACAATTAAACATCCCAATAACAAACAGGCAAAAGACTGGAAAGACTATCACAAAAAAGAAGATACACGAATGGCTAATGAGCACATGAAAAGGTGGTCACTATCATCAGTCATGGGGAAATGCAAATGAAAACCACTATATATACCCATTAGAATGGCTAAAATCAAGAAGACCAACCACATCAAATGGTGAGGATGTCATGCAACTGCAACTCTCATACCTGTGGGGATGCAAAATGATAAAACTGTGGGAAACTGTTTGCTCTTTTCTTATGAAGGTAAACACACATACACCCTATGATCTGGTAATTCTACTTCTAAGTAGTGAACCCAGAGAAATGAAAATTTAAGTGTACAAAAGTTGATACAAGAATGTTCCCAGTAGCCTTATTCATAATAGTCCTAAACTGGAAACAACCCAAACATCCACTGACAGGTAAATATAAATACAGTATTTCCATTCAATGAAATACTATGAAGCAATAAGATGGAGTAACTTCTGAGACACAATATGGATGAATCTCCAAAAACAATGTCTGTTAAGTGAAAGAAACAAAGTAATAAATACTATACAGATCCCATTTACATGAATTTTTCCTATGAATAGTCAAAACTAACCTATGATGACAGAAATCAGAAACTGAGGGTGAGATGACAGAAAAGGATATAAGAGGTGGTGGAAGTACTTACTCTATGCCTTGTTTTAGGTAGTGGATATATACTGTTGTATTTAAAAGTTAAAAAGTTAGAACACTTAAGACACTCATCTTACTGTGTATAAATTATACTTCAACAAAACGGTATCGTTTATACTCTTAATTCTTCATCCCCTTTCCCCACCAAAGGAAAAAAATAGATAGTAGGTATGGATTTCATTACTAGGAAGCTAAAATGGGCCCTTGAAACATAAAATGAGAAATTAAAAATAAAATCACTAAGGAAATAAAGCAAACAAATATACCCAATGATGGTGCATGCACACCTGTTTATACTTACGGTTAAAATCCCTAGTGCATCGTTACAATGTAACCATTTGGTTATGGATTTGATTTTTTTGTTGCTGAAAATTTATTTCTATTCAAAGAGAAGTAATTATCTTACACTTTAAAAAATAAAGTTTCTTAAGTCAGCTGCTTAATTGCAGCTAAAGAAAACCTCAAATAATCTATGGTTAATTAATATGTATTAAATGTGGGTCAAGATACTCACTTTCAATTTTAAGGGAAAAGATTTAACTACTCTTTTCTGAAATGTCCCCCCTAAACAATTTAAAATAATTATACCTGAATTTTGGAGAAATGATAGGTTACAACTCATTGTGACTTAACTGTGGTTTTATAAGGCAGAGATTAGGGAAATGGAATGAGATGAATGTTTCATTTAGAAAAAGGAAAAAAAACAGCAGCAGCAGAAGAAAAAAAAACTTCAAAGTGGAAAAAGAAGTGGTAGCCTGTACTGCAGAGAGATAAAAACATAAAGAAGGCTTCACATCCTCCATGCTAATTAAAATCAACTGGTAGGAGCAACCTTGAATGCTGCAGAAGCTAAGGACTCCTAGGCTGTGTTTTGGTTCAATGGGAAAAGGCACCATGACTGATAAAGCTATGTGGACAAAGGCAAAAGGATTCAGGATGTCTGCTTGGTATTTTCCATCCCTTCCTTATGGGGAGTAGGCATAATTTAGCTGCCAGATATTACAATGCTTGGAACTTCAGAGAATAAGGCAAAATGCAGTAAGTTACAAATCAGTTGTGAAAGATAGTTATATATATGTATTATTTTTTTTAATATTCTTAAAAAAAACCCCATTTGATATTAAGAGTTAAGACTCCATAGCTGAAGGTGAATTACAGCACATAAGCATCATCTTCAATTCACTGGAAATGACACCTGGTGGCAGCATCGCTAAAACGCAAGGGCAAAATAAAAAGTATAGCAAAAATAAAATCTAAGTGTTGAAAACGCAAAAACTACAATCACAAGGTGTCTGGTATATGTATCACATACAATCACAGATTTATAGATTATTTTCATCTTATACTAGAAACAAGCTAGATTACAAAACATATGTTTATTTTCAGATATATAAAACAAAGATGTAAATCAAGATGCAAAACTGTTATCATTTACTCTATTAAACTGACACAGTTTAGGTCTCTGAAAAAAGTTCTCAGATAGAAGAAAATTACTAAAACGTACCTAACGTGTTTAAAAACCTCACTTAAATTTTAAAGATTTTGGAGATGTGAAACTCCTGTTACCCAAGCTAGGAATCTGAAATCTATCAAAAGGACCATTTAGTCAGTTCATATTCTTGTCACAAACTGCTTAAGAATCCTTTTCTCTCATCTGAACTTAAAAAAAAAAAAAAAAAGCCATTTACTGCAATTATGACTTCCACTGTTCACAGCTGCAGTATTGTTAACTGTGACTTCACTACGTACTCAAACTATGAGAAACAAAGGTCAAACTTACTAATTCTACTGTGGAAACAAGGCATGGTGATTTGATCAGCTACCTCAAAAGGCAGACATACAGTTTCAAAATGAAGCCTTAAAGAGCACTAAGCAAACACTGGTCCATACAGGTAGTTCAGGTCAAACTCTATAACCAACTTATGAAGAAAATATACATACCTAAGTTATCAGTGGAACTACTGTTAATAACTGACTTCAGCAACACTGATTTCAAGTAAATACAAAATGCGCTATATAAAGACAGCTCAGTAAAAGAAATAACAAAGGCTCAAAAAAATTATTTCCCTATTTTACCCGTTTTCCATCTTTGGTCTTCTTTAAGTTCCAAGTGCCATCTGGCAACTTCTCAAAGAACTTTCTTGCTTTTGGTGCTTGGTCAAGAATATGAGCAGGTGGAATACCCAGAACTTCCACTATTTTATTCATCTGATCTACCTGTATTAAAAATAAAAACAAAACACCTGTAATTTCTACTGTAGGAGATCCTATCTGTGCTCATCCATCCATTCATTCATTCATAAATTAGAAATAAATAAATCGAGCATCTCCTGTGTGCGGGGCACTCCTCGGGGCAGTAAGCATAGAATAATGAACAAAAGAGATAAAGTCCCTGCTCTCCTTGAGCCCCACACTCCACAGAGGGGAGGGCACACAATGAAGCAAACACGTACATCCATGGGATGGCAGGTGGTCACGGATACAATGGAGAGTAAGGAAATGACTGGAGGGAGTTTTAAAGTTTAAGTTTTGGGAGAATTTTAGTTAAATAATCACACAGAGAAAAAAAAAACCCAAAGGCTTAAAAGTGTGGACCCAATGAAAGTATTTTTTTTAAGTGCAGATTAATTCACTCAAATACTGAGCGTCTACTATATGCTGGAAACCATGCGCACTAGAACACAGCAATAAACAAAACAAAAATCCCTGCCCCAAAGTTTGTGTTGTAGAGGAAGAGATCACCAAGAAGCAAATACATAATAAGCAAATACATATCAGGCGACCACTAAGAACCATGGAGAAAATTAAAAGGGGATGGAGAGTGAGAAGGGCACTGCAACTTAAAATAGGGTGTCACGAAAGGCTTCCCCGAGAAGGTGACGTGAGAGCAAAAACATGAAAGCCGCAAGGGCAGGAGCAAGAGCACTCCAGGCACGGAGCAAAGAATGAACGTAAGGGCCCTGGTACAAGCCTGTGGTTCGTTCGTAGGGACCTGAGAGAGAGCTGTGTGTGCTGGGCCGGGAGACGGCAGGGGCGGGGCGGGGCGGGGCGGGGCAGGACAGCAGGGAGAGGTGGAGAGAGAACAGGAGACAGAGGGAGTAAGGGATTTTCAAGCTACTCAAAAGGACTGGCTTTCACCATGAGTGAGATGGAAGCCACTGAAGTTTCAGATGCTCCTAATATTGTTTAAGCCCATGAAAAAGGTACTATTACCTTTATATTATTTATTATTAAAAGAAAACCAAAGACACACTTATGGCAGCTCTGCCAAAAAGTAGCTCACTGGCTAGAGTGAAGTGAATTAAAAGGAAGGAGGAAGGGACACGTTTCTGGCACTATTTACTGACAGTTGTATAACCCAGTTCAAGTCATGAAATTTCATTAGTCTTTCTTTTCTCACATATAAATGAATGGACTGATCACAATCTGCAATGGTTAACTTTTCTTTAATAAACAAAACACAACAGGATCCCACAAGCAAACAGTTTTAAGACCAATGAAAGCCCATTCTTCTGACTGTAAGGGAGCTTGGCCTCCCTCTCCCTTGCCCTCCCTCCTCCCAGGCACTGCCTCTGACCTTCAAAAATCTTCTAAGAACACAGAATAAACACCTGTGGACTCGCTCTGAAATTCTATAGTCCTAATTTACCCTGAATTATTCAGATCAAATATTCATCAACAACTACTAGTCATCATTTACTTTAATTTCAAATCATACTCTCAAAATTTACAGTCACGTTTACACTGTTTTTAGGGTGGTCCTCATTTCTTCATTATCATCTTTTTCTGTTCTTATACTTAAAATCTGTAAAATTTATACCAAAATACTTAACATTTTCTAATCTAATTTATTGCTCTCCTCCACTGGCAGATTGAAAGATCTCGCTTCCCGTCTTACAATTCTAAACTCACCGTTACATAATTGAAAAAAAATTTTAAATGGATAAAATAAGTTCAAAACTGACCTAACACTTGAATGATAAAAGTTGGTAAATAGACATCTTTTCCTAAAAACAACTTTCAGATTATACTGTCAGAGACTGAAAACAAAAACAGAATTTTTAAAGCAATCCATCATATACCTCATTGGCTCCACTGAACAGAGGTTCTCCAGTGTGCATTTCAACCAAAATACACCCAAGGGACCACATGTCGATAGCAAGGTCATAAGGCATTCCCAGTAGCACCTCTGGAGACCGATAAAAGCGACTCTGAATATATTGGTATATCTGAAATATATTTCAAAATAGTATTAATTCCAAAACAAGTTTTGTTTAACTGTGGTCAACAATGAATTAAGAACACAAGTCTAATATTAACAGCAAAAAATAACTGGGTTATTAGAGTTCCATTTACTGATTTCAACATTAGACTATGAATACTGTTTAAAGAACTAAACGTTTCAAGGGAGTCGTAAATCTGTGAAATGAAAAAAAAATATATATATATATATATATAATTCAAGCCCTTTCATTTAGTTCAATCCTAACCGGTAACCAAGATATAGCTTAAACAATTATGCCTTATTAGAAGAAAATATTATTGAGAACAATTTATCTCCCTACTATTCTTTCCTGCTATGGCTGGTACTTGGTTTACCATTAATTTAACAGCTCAATTGTATCTAAATTAACCTGAAAGACTTTTTTCAGGTTAATTCAAAGCATTAAGAAAGACTCAAACTCAGTACAATGTAATTGAAATTTCAGACATCTGTACTGTACTAGTCTCACAGATAAATCTAGAAACACTGCCACATAAAGATTCAATTGGGAGTCGTTTCTGACTAATCACTTCTCTACCCTGTCCTCCTCCATCTCATTCTAAGACTTCTTAGAAAAAGAAATCTTGAAATGGATTATTTTCGATGAAGTAATCTGAGATGTCTTCAGAGACCAATTCATCTTCACCTGGCCATTTAAAATTTGTATCTAGAAATACTACAAAAGCAAAGATAGTTTTACTAAAAAAGGGGAGAGAAACAAAATCCTCCTACCCAAACTCCCTAACTTAACACTCAAACAAGGCAGCCAGCAGCATGGAGCCGCTTCTCACGAAAGCTTCTGTGACTTCCACAACTCCAGCCAAATCTGAGAACCATCCCATGCCTCCACTAGCAGGTCAGCTCAACCTTAAGGCCTGCTCAGAGTGAAGAAAGCCTAACTGAAAGGGACCAGAAAGAACTATTACATTTCCAAGTTTTTATAAGCCAATGGCATCGTGAAGCCCCAAAGACTCCCTACTACTGAGACTTATTTCCCAGCTTAGGAAAGGAAGTTTGTCACCTACCTATCCAGCTGCTTAAAGCAGTAGTCGGGTTATCTACAAGCCTGTGTGTGCCAGGATCGTCTAAGAAACTTTTTTTGAAACATACTTGCCCTGCCACCTTCTAACACTGAGCCAGCAGACCTAGAATAGGGCCACTGCATGTCTGTTTTGGAAATGACTTCCCATGGGATTCTGATACACTCACATAGTTAAAAAACTCACTGAGCTAGAGGTATAGCTGTTTCACTTTGGCTGGAGAGAGATAGTAGTGCTTGATATCACGGCGGCATATATGATTTGGTTTAAATAGGAAAAAATTTTACAAGTCTAAAATCTATTCAAATGACTCTCAAGATGGGCACATATTTTCCATTTACAATATACTTGATCCCTATTAACAACTATGAGCATCTTTTGATTTTCAGAGGCATCCGAAACTGCAAACTTTGCTTCCTATTCCTTCCATTTTTAAAAAGTATTTCAATGTAGCATTGCTACCATAAGATAATTTTCAGAAAATAACAAAAAGACAATCTTGTTAACTGACCATAAACCTTCATGATTAAATTAACCTACTGTATTTAAAAGCTGGAATAAAGTTGGATAGGAAATTTCACTAATTTGGAAAAACAAGAAATGGAAAGCCAATATGAAATAGGAATATCTCCATGTTAGTTATGTTTTTACCTTTTTTTTTAAGAAATGCAGTTTCAATACTTACAAGTAAATAGGAACAACATTTTAAATGAATAAAGTATTATCAAATGGTGACCCTAGTTGGTTTCAAGAAGAGACCATCCTATAACTTCTATTTTATATGCAAAACACTGTTAGAGTAGCTTTCATAATGCTAGAAAGATCAGTAGGAAAAATTTGCTTTCCTAAAATCAGCTAAACCTAAATCTATTTACTGCTATGGACATGTCTGTTTTTAGCACTCTAAAGAAAACTAGTTCGGTGTCATAATTTATAAAACAAAAAAAAGATTTAAACTTATTTATCAAAACAAGTATGTCTATAAACCTAGCAATTTACACTGTATCACTGTGTGTAATGTAAAATTACCTGCATTTTTTTTTACCCATCAGCTTTTGAGGAAAAACATTTATCTCGACCTATATTTAGAGAAATATTTTACAGCAAGGAGTCAATGTTCTATTATTGGAATTTCCCCAAATTTATACTAAGGACCTCTATTTGGGAAATATAGTTACAACAAATCACCTAATATTTAATATATCCATCCCCTCTTTTCTCTTAGACTTTTAGTATACACATAATTTTTTAAGTTAAACTTTAAAAAACTAATACCTTCTAATTCAAAGTTTACTATTTGCATTTTAAAAGGTATTTCCCAAAATAGGTATCAACACAAGGTGATTCAAGTGCTGCATTTTAAAGATAACCATCCTGTAATTACCTCCAAATTGTATACAGATTAATAACATTTCAAGTATCTACTTACAGTCTTTTAACCTAATTCTAATTTTAATTCACAAGTCCTGAAATATACTTACCCTCTGCCCCAGCTGACAAGAACTGCCAAAGTCAACAATCTTGATTGCACTGCGTTTGGGGTTACAAAGAAGGATATTCTCAGGTTTTAGGTCACAGTGAATGATACTAAGTTCTGGAGTCGCAAGGAAAAGCAGTGCAGTGCACATTTGCTGTGCAAACTTTCGTGTTAGGTTCAAAGAGACGCCTCGAAAATTGGTGTTCCTCAACAAGTCATAGAGGTTGTAGGACAGCATTTCAAAAACTAAACAGAGGTGGTTTCGAAACATAAAGTGGCGTTTTAAATGCACTGAAAGAGAAAAAAGTTTCATTTTAAATTATACATACCAATAAAATGAGAATAACATGCACATGAACTCTCCAACAATCTGTAACATGACAATGTCAAATGCAGAGTGAAAATCAAGTTAAAATCTGGAGATCAGCATTCTGCACTAAACAGCACATTCTTTAATCAGTTAAGAATATCTAAATTGTTCATCTGCTGAATTAATATATTAGTGTATAGTGTCTGCCAATATGCAATATAATGCAAGAAGTACCACCAAAATGCCTTGCTTAAAAAAAAATTAAGTCAGGTATGAAAACGCAAGTAGCAAACTGACAAAGAGTACTGAGAATACTTTGATAATTTTATTGTCACTGGTAAGAGAAAACACGTTGTACTCCCTGAAAGCCCTACCTCACAACTTCATCTAAGCTCCATCCACTGGGATGTCCAGCTTGTGACGATGCTGTACTTGGCAGCCCTCTCTGGGAAGGCTTTGATACACATACACAATCTGCTTTGCTGAGCCTTAGATTTCACTAGTGATTTTCTGAAACAATTGTCAAAGGAAGACAGGTTTTTTTTTCTTTTGGGCAAATACAGCAAAGGCTCGAAAATCACATTGCAAGGTACTAGAGTTCATAATCAAGGCATCTGATTATGTTCATCAAACTGGTACATAGGACATCCTGTCCAAGACTGAAGGTTTGGGAAAACTTCAAAATAAAGCTCAATCACAAGAAATTGTGAGTAGGCTTATGAATGGGGAAAGTCTAATAGAATACATTACTTGGTATCACTACTGATCCTCTAAAAAGGCTTAATCGTCGACAAACTGCTTCGAAAAGTTGTGCTTTAAGTATTAACACTGACTTCACATCAGATGAAGTCATTCAATAAAGTAAAGAACTGCCCTTCACTATAAAAATTCTTACACACACCAAACTGAGCACCTATAATTCAACTGGAACGACATAAAAACAACCATTTGTCAAGGCTACCTTCATTTTGGTCTTTTAGTATCATTTAAAACGGAGGTTTCTCTACAGATTTATCTGGAATAACTAGGACAGTATTCAATGTCTGGTCCCTGAGAAAGGGGATACATTGTGTTGTCCTGGTAGGAGCCCTGAACTGTCTCCCTGGAAGCACTGCATGTCAATATAGCTTTTAGATCATTCCTGATACACGTGATCTAAAATTAGGATAAATAACACAACTACTACATGGCTCTATAGGAGTCCATAGTACAACTCAACTCTCACTAACAGTTACATAAGAATGTATAACATCTGTTCTTAATCACTGAGTTCATAGGTTTAAAATTAAGAACATAGCTCCATGTGACATAAGACACCCCAGAGACATGGTCCAAACAAGAGTTCTGACCTGGTTAAGCAGCAGCCGCAAAAGGTAACTGATGTCAGAATTCAAACGTGATTATGACAATCCCTCTAAGAAGCTGTGATTAGAATATTCTTCCAATGGAAGATCAATCCACTCAATTCCACTAATTCATCATTCATTTACTAAGTATCTATAATGTGCTGAGCACTAAAGACACTGTCAAAGAAAGCTCAAACACAAGTATATACATTAAGTTTTTTTAAACTGAACTTTGGGGAGAACAGACGGTTGGCAAGACTTTGTTCTACACTTAAACTGAATGTTCTTTTAACTAGACCGTGGCAGGTACCAAATAATCCAGATAAGAAATTATGCTATGTGGTAAAAAAAGTAAGAGTTTTTAGAAGTTCAAAGACTTAAAGACTATACAACTCATGAGACTAAATTATATTGATCAAATCACTTCAAAATTAAGTTATTTACGTTATAAAAGAGCAATACAACTTCCAGACACCTTAAATTTAATGTACCAACTCTACTGCCATGGCTGTGTCTAAATCTAAAGTTCTTTTTGCTTGTTTTCCAATATAGAAACTCAGTTTCTTAAGACACTGTGCATGAATTCACCTTCTTCCTAAATAAGAACCTTTAAAAACAAAAAAAACTCATCCAAAAGAATATCTGTAATAACTGATGCAATTAATGATCATTAAAGTCAGTTTATTAGAAACAAAAATGACAGCCATTATTATAACATAACCAAGTAGCTAACATTTCGTGTTTTCTTTCAACAAGGCAGAAATAAATTGTTGTAGTAATGCTATCAACGTTTTCTCTACCACTTAAGCAAAAATTCAAAATAAAGCAAGAGTGAGAAAGAAGAAAAAGGGAGGTATGTTTAGAGACTGTAAGTCTAAGGACTGCATCCTTAGAATGTCCTTCTTGGCCTCCTAAGCCCCTTGAACGGAAATGTGCTCACGTTACACTAAGTTGTAACTGAAAGTGAACAGCAAACATGCAGTAAGTGTGAAAAGACTTGAAATACAAATGTTATTACTGTGGGTTTTATCAGACATCTACAGAGAAGGCACTAAGGAAGAAAAATTAATAGTATAAGCTCATTTTATTGCAACAATGAGGAATGAAGGATGTTTCATAAATGAAATTTAATCTGAATATGTGAACCTTACACCTTTAAACATCAATTTTTTTGTTTCTGTTATTTTGGGAGGACTAAAGAACCATAATGCCCTCCCTTCATTTCTTTTTTTTTAAAAAATAAATTTATTTATTTTTGGCTGTGTTGGGTTCTTCGTTGCTGCACGCCGGATTTTTCTCTAGTTGTGGAGAGCAGGGGCCACCCTTTGTTGCGATGCATGGGCTTCTCATTACTGTGGCTTTCCTTGCTGCGGAGCACGGGCCCTAGGCACACATGCTTCAGCAGTTGCAGCATGCGGGCTCAGTAGTTGTGACTCACGGGCTCTAGAGCACAGGTTCAGTAGTTTTGGCGCACGGGCTTAGTCGCTCCGCGGCATGTGGGATCTTCCCGGACCAGGGCTTGAACCCGGGTCCCCTGCAACGGCAGGCGGATTCTCAACCACTGTGCCATCAGGGAAGCCCTCTCCTCATTTCTTAAAAAGGAGTTTGCTAATAAAACTTAACCTCATATGTTTTTCAGGTAAAGTTAGCATTTCTGAAGGTGAGCTGCTAATACATGCCTATAAAACAGTCTGTAATTAATTGACCCTAAGGTCTCTATCTTAAAATTGACATCATTTTGTGTTTACAGTTGGCAGCAATTTGTTTCTTGGTGGCACATAAAATTATGGTGTCTTAGATTTGATTAAGAATAGTATTAAAGAATGTATAATCAGAAGATGTTTTATCCATATATCAATTGGCCCTAGACTTAACTATTTTCATAATTCTTCTGTCTCCTCTTTTTGTATTCAGAAGAAACACCATACGACAATGAAATAAACACAAGCTCTGGAGTTAGGCAGAGGTAGGTTCAGACCCTAGCTCCAAGAGCCCTGGGACCTTGGGTATGTTACTCTTTGTACAAACTACCTGTAATATAAGGATTTACCACCTTCCTTTCAGGACTGCTATGGTTACAGATGATGGAAGAAAACCACAAGGAATATGGTAGTAGTTCAAGAAATGTTGGCTACTATTTCTTGAGGAAGAACCTGAGATCTTGGCTCAGACATTCCAAAAATGGTTCTGTAACCATTAACAACATATTAGCTCACTTCTAATTTCTGAGCTATATTAGAAATGGTTAAAGTTAACACAAAGTGGCCTCTCTATATAAACATGCACCATTAAAGCAAACAAATGACACTTGTAAGTTTGAAAAACAAAAAAAAAACAACAAAAAAAGACACTATTCTCATTTGTTTTTATACTATATACCACCTAGAATGCACGTACCCGAAGATGTAAAATATTACTGCCAGATCAAGTAACGTGTATAAATCTATGCCCTCCAACAGAAATAACTGAATTTTTACCCAATCACTAAGATAAAATCAACATATATTCATACAAAAATAACTCAAATTTGTGGTCTGGGTTAGGGCGCACTGCTTTCTTTGCCTGTTTGTTTGTTTACCTATGTAGTATTTCATTTCAGTGTCATGTTTGTTCATGAGCTCAAGAAGTCGCACTTCTATCTGGGCTTGATTCAGAAAAGCCTTCTTGTTCTTTATTATTTTAATGGCGACCCATTCTTGCTCCACACGATCATACGCCTTTACAACCTAAAAGAGAAAAAAGACAGATGATACCTATTTCATTAATGAACAATTTAACAAGTTTACAGTTCAGCTTAATTGTACATTTATCTAATTCCCCTTTTTCTGACCTTCCTAATTAAAAGAGATCCTATTCGTTTCCATTCAACAGCATCCATTTACTATTTTATTGTCACTTTAAGTCATTTTTCAAATGGATTTCTTCTGCATCCTTACAGTATTTCTAAACATCCACAAAATAGATAACTTTCTTAAAATGAGATTAACTATTTTCCTCCTTCAGAAATAAATTATGAATCTTGACAAGTGCTTTGGGGTTTTTTACCTTTCTTACTAAATAACATTATAAAACAATTCTTCTAACTATTCTTTTAGTAAGAGAAAAACCTGGTTTAAATCCCAAGCATATGTGTGAGATACTTAAAAGGTTCTAAGTCATCTGAAAAATGCAGATAACTTTCTAAATGTGACTTGGATTTTCACAGATAAAAACTTAGGCATACCAGAAGAATTAGTTTACAGTTATTCAATTTAAAAAATATCAAAAACAAATAACCAGGAAAAAAGTTTAAAATGCCAAAATTAGGGGATTTTGAGTTTTAAAATGAGAAGGAAAGTGAAACATTCATGTGCAAATCACCATGCATACCTCTCATTTAAAATTTTACTCATTTAAAACAAGTTTCACACTATTAATAAATTTATACAAAAATCAGGAAATACACAGATAAAACTATATCTCTACAAATCAGAAACTGCTATAAGTGATTAAATATTATATTTATAATATTACAAATAGTCTGAATAGATAATAGTTTTAGATACATTTTCTAGCATATTCAGAAAGTACAGAGATGCAGGTAGAACTCCAAGTGATTCCAATGTGTTGGCTGAGTACCACTGGATTAGAGGAAGAGAATGGAATGCATGGTCCAAGATCACATCAGTCAAGGTTACTGTCAATCATAGATCATAAATCATTCGGCTGAAATCAAACTTGGAATGAAACGTGCAGTATCTCTGGTTTCACCCAATTCTAAAAAAATACTATCTATTGTCTTTTAAATCAGAGGCGACCCATGTAAACATCTGACCAAGTGCTTCTGATATTCTTCTGTTTCACTGACCATATTGACTGTATCAAGAGTTGCAGTTCAGTGCCCAGATCCTAACGGTCTCCAGGACAAAGGCCACTAACATGGACTCAACTATTTACTGACTTAGCAAATAGTTAACTTGCTCAATGCTAAAGCAATGATCTGCAACCCCGAATATCACACATTCAGTAGGGTGTTTTCAAAAATACCCATGCCCAGAATCCAGTCACAGAGACTCTGACTTAACTGCTTGGAGCCTAAGTATCCATCCTCCCCTCCCCACCCCACCCCCAATCCCCAAAGCTCCCTGGAGACTTTCAAAGTGCAATCAGGATTGATGACCACTGGCTTAAGAAATGAAGAAGCTGCTTCTCTGACAAGGATCTGGCAGAGGATTTAGCGGACGTCTGACCAAGTCGGTAAGGAAGACTTTATCTGGTGAGTGACAGGTCCTGACCCTGAACACACCTCAGCCTAGGAGAAAGGCATCAGTCAGTCTGATCTGGTAAAATGGATTTTGATGTCAAATAGGCCTATGTTTTCACAGGTTTACTATGCTGACTTGCTCTTAGGAATCAGAGTATAAGAAAATTAAAGGGGAGGGGGAAAGATCACGGTGAGCTCAAAGACTGAGTATTTAAGGAAAACTAAGTTTAGAGAACAGGCCGTACAGCCACAGTTTTCATGGTGGACATCACAGAAGTTTGAAAAGCGTCCTGTTGAGAGCAACTGCCTAAACGCTGGTGTAATTTTGAAGGTGGACATGACAATCACTCTATCCAGGGTGTTCACGGCCTTACTTAAAAGGTAGAGGCCTCAGAAATGCCTTTCCTTAAAAAGCTCTCAAAGAGAAGCAGAAGCTGCTTCTGACAAAAAGTAATCCTTTCTTAAAGAGGGACTCCCCACACACTGAGAATCCCCTGACTCAGGAGAAAAAGAGGTTACAAATCAAGGGGAAAGGCCCTGAATTACGTATAATTACAAAAATTCTGTGAAATCATGGACAGGGGCAAATGTATTATACATGGGACACCAGGGCCTGGCAGAGCCACACCAGAGTCAGGGGTCTTCTAAGAAGCTTGTTCATATTTCCCTATAGGTTTAATAGCTTGATCTGTCTGGGTCTAGAGCTGTAGCTGCTACTGGCCTGTAGTATACTTTTTGTCCTAAGCATGATTAGACTGACACATGATGAATTTTTCCCCACAGGTTGAAAAGAGGCATGCTTTGCTTTCACTCAGGGCAGGAACAGGTAAGTAAGAGTGTATGCAGGTTCCATAGTTTTAGACAAACCAAAAACAACCTCCAAAATCCAAAATATTGTCCAAGTCAAAAGAAGTATTTGGATTAGAAGTTATTATAGTAACTGACTTGCTGCACAAAAGCTACGAGGCAAAGGAGGCTGGGATTAACAGTAAATCATACCTCAAACAAAAAGGCTCTGTGACTTGATGAGATAAGATAGGGAGATTTACACATGGGAACAGCTGGGGGATCCACTGCCAGAGAAAAGCTTTTTAAAAGTGCAAGGAAGAAGGTCTGACAGCTCTTAGTCTGGGCACAGCTGATGTAAGAGGCTAATGTAGTTAGGGTTTGTGCTTTGTATTGGGATAGGGTGGGCAAGTGAGGAGAAGAGAGCTGTGGGTGGAGAGAAGAGACTAGGAACGAACAAAAAACCAGGTCCACTGGAGTTCCTCCCTCACTCTTCCGGGTAGAAGCGGCCTGAACGACCCCACCCATCGGAACAATGCCAATCACAATATTAGCAACGCTGATGCCATGAGGACTTAAGAGGAGACCCTGGAGACCCTCTGCCCATTTAGAGGCCTGACGGAGCCAGAAGAGGAGCTGAGGAAAAACTTAGGGCACAGCCCCTGGTGTCCCAAGTCTCCAAAGAAGCGAGAGGACATGTGCTGTGCCAGCTGAAAATGGTAATTTTGTTCTCTGTGAGGAGGAGTATCCGACAGGAAGGTAATTATCTCTCTCATACATAACAACGAACCATCCAGAGACTAAAAACCCCACATGAAAGAGGCAATACTGTCTATTAGTGATTAAAATCAACCACTTAGTATTAGTAAAATAACTACTTGATAGCTATAGAAAGTTTTTTTTTAAAAAGTCTAATGGAGTTTTTATAGCTGATGCAGTTTTCTTACCTTTACAGAAAACTATAATAACCCAAATACTTACATATCCGTTGTTTAGATCTATTTGCAAATATTAAAAGTGTACTACTGAGAAAAGGCTATAGTAACATGATTCACTAAGAAGTTCTTTCTAATTTATGAAATTCAGCATCTTCCATTAAATTACCTGTCCAAAGGAACCTTTGCCTATCAAGGAGTCAATTTCGTAACGATCCATCCACTTTTCTCCGTTTTTTACAATATAATCATAGTTATCATCATCATAACCATCATTGTAAACCTTCCGCTCCTTCTTATGACTAGAATCGTCTCCCTGGCCCTGCTGGTGTCTTCGCTTCTTTTTTGCATAGTAAACCTGAAATGAGAAAATAGTGTTAGCTGTGCAATGAAAAATTATTGGGGACGGGGAGCAGTGAGGGCACCATATGTCGAGTACATACAAGACACATCTGCTATCAGTAGGAAACTGATGAATTTTTATTCTTTATAACACACACAAAAATAAAATAAATAATTTTCTATAGTTGCTACTGGAATTACAGAATAACACTGATATATAACAAATGAAAAATATCTACAGTAAAATTCACTTTAGAATTATACTGTTTATACATTTTTTAAATAGGAGATGTTACGTGACCACGCCAAAGTCTCCCACTCAAGAAGAGTAACAGGACCTGATTCATATTTATTTTCTAAACTAAGGTATAATTTATATACAGTGAGATGGTATAGATCTTAGAGAAATGCAAATCAAAACCACAATGAGGTATCACCTCCCACCATCATCAAAATGGCCATCATCAGAAAATCTACAAACAGCAAATGCTGGAGTGGGTGTGGAGAAAAGGGAACCCTCTTGCACTGTTGGTTGGGAATGTAAACTGATACAGCCACTATGGAGGACAGTATGTAGGTTCCTTAAAAAACTAAAAACAGAACTACCATATGACCCAGCAATCCCACTACTGGGCATATACCCAGAGAAAACCATAATTCAAAAAGACACATGCACCCCAATGTTCACTGCAGCACTATTTACAATAGCCAGGTCATGGAAGCAACCTAAATGCCCATCGACAGACAAATGGATAAAGATGACGTGGCACATATATACAATGGAATATTACTCAGCCATAAAAAGGAACGAAGTTGGGTCATTTGTAGGGACGTGGATGGACCTAGAGACTGTCACACAGAGTGAAGAAAGTCAGAAAGAGAAAAACAAATACTGTATATTAACGCATATTTGTGGAACCTAGAAAAATGGTACAGATGAACCAGTTTGCAGGGCAGAAACAGACACAGATGTAGAGAACAAACGTATGGACACCAAGGGGGGAAAGCGGCGGGGGGTGGGGGTGGGGGTGGTGGGATGAATTGGGCTATTGGGACTGACAATGTATACACTGATGTGTATAAAATGGATGAATAAAAAGAACCTGCTGTATAAAAAAAATAAATAAAATTCAAAAATTCAAAAAAAAAGAGTGTATAATATGAAGGACTTTGGGGAAAATGTATACGCTGATGTAATCAACATATGCTAAACAAAATAAAGAACATTTTCATCCTCCTTATATTCGAGTTCCCTCATGCCCCTTTCTAGTCAATCCCAATTTTATATTTGATCCTAGAGCAAAAGATTTTAAAAATGAAAGTTTAAATGTATAATATATGAACTGATGTTTTGCTAATATAAAAAGGGCCTCTGAGACATGCCTAGTTCTTAAGCCTGTAATAACATATTAATGAAAAACAGCCATGCCCCTCCCCCCCCCACTAAAGGCCGTAAACCTTATGGTTGGTCACAGATTCAGTTATTTTCCTTGTATCTATTTTTCTTATAAAGTAGTTTCTAAGACTAGTAAAAAATAATAGGTGGACTAGGCAACAGTCCAGGTAACTGGTAACTAACTTTCAGGAAATTATAAATTACATTGCACAGAGCAACATCAGAAAAACTAGTTTACAAGGTGGCAAAACAGTTAAAAACAAACTTTAACAAAGCTACTGTTAACAGTTTAACAATTTATCAGATATTAGCAAACTGACATTAATCAATTGTTAACAACAATTTATCAGATATTTTCAGATGACCAAAAGCTAGTTTGGAACATCTTTTATAACATATAAATTGTATACAAAATCCAACTTAGAAATGCTCCTCATTGAGTTCACTTCAATTTTATCCTGCCACATTGCCACAATAATATAATACTGGCATTAAAACAGCATCAAACTGCTATAAAATTTATACACACATAAGAACATCTTTTTAGTTAAATGGCTCTAAAGCTGGTAGAAGATAAGTCTTTAACGTGAAAGGATGTAAGGCCCCATTGGAAGAGGAAAGAAAGCATAGGGTGTCCACCCTTCTCCAAAAAAGCTCATTTAATAATTCATTACAGAGCTAGAGTTGGGATTAGAAGCAAGTAACAACCAAGCCAAAGGTCTAAAACACCAGAAAAATAAGTTTTGAAAGCCAAGAGTCAAGTTGAAAGGTGAGTAATTCAAAGGGCTGTCCATGTTTTTTATCCTACTTACTTCCACCAAAAAGGCTTTCAGATATCTTACAATGAAAAAGATACAGATAAAAGAACACACATTAATTTAAAAAGAAAACTTTAAACTACATAAATATAGATAGATCAGACAGACTAGAGCAAATGCCTGTTAACTGGGCATTAAATACATCTCAGAGCTTCCTGACATCCATGGTAAAAGTAGAAACAGATATGTAAAAATTTAAGCAAAATTCCGTAACATTTTCATACTTTTATATTATCATTATTACCTTCCTTTCCCCTGAAGTTTTGGAGACGAATTATAAAAATGACAACTCAGCATATATTAAATATAACTTTAAAAAGAAGGGAAGTTATCCACAATTATCTTAACTTTTTGCAGTCCTTGTTAATATATCTTATTTGTTTTACACAATTATAATTTTATTATCTATAAATCACTAACTTACCAGTCTTCATGATAATCATCAATATGACAATCCTTGGGAGTTAAAAATAATTTTAGTATGCTTAAATATGCTACAAAATAACTTTTTTCCCTTGCTCTATTGCAAAATAGATGCTGTTATAACAAATCAATAGTCTTACCTCATTAATATGCTTATATGTTTTGATCAAGTCAACAGAAAGTTTTCTCAGGGGAGCAGTAGCTGGATCACGGAAGGTTTGGGGCATCCGCCTCTGTAACATGACAATATCAGGCATCACCTTAAATAGACAGAAAAGACTAGCACTTTAACTATACTGTACTGGTATGAATTCCCTCTTCTGTAACCTGTGTATACGTTTTTAAAAAAGAAAAAAAAAAGACATCTACGTTAGAATAGTATACATGCTCTCTTGGTCATATCTCTTTCATCCGGAATCCACTGAAGACAACCACTGGAACAAATAAACGGAATTAGAAGATAATATGCCCAGTTACCAAGGCTTCAATTTTGTTCCCCAAATTCAACAAGAGGAATACAGATATACCCCTGGTCCAGGAGACATGCATGATGCTGCCCAAGAGGGCTTCTCCACCATACAATTAGCCTAAGGAAAAATTTCTTCTAAATTATTCCTAAAGCCTGACCTGGTTCACAACAGGTAGATGAAGACTAACCCACCTTTCAGCTTCCTAACACGGGAGTCTAAGACCCAGTTGGCACCACGAAGCAAGCTGTTCGTGGAGCAGAGATGGAGCTTGGTGCTGCAGAACTGCAGCTCCTAACAACCCCAGACCCTGCCCTCTGACCAGCACCTGTAAGCGAGGCTGAAATCTTCACTCACTTCTTTAACATGACTGAGTAAAACATGCCCTCTACCTTAACACATCCGACCTCACCCTCCACATTCCCTGTGCCCCCAGCCAGCAGCACTGTTCGGCACCTGACGTACTGGTATACATTTACTCATTTACTGGTTCTAGTTTTTTCTCCTTCTCCTTCCACTACAAGGAAAACTCCATATGGGGCAGGGATTCTTTTCTTCAATGTTGTATTCCCTTTGCCTAAAACATAGCAGGCATAGAGCCTGAAACACAGTAGGTACTTAATAAGTATTTGTTGAATAAACAAGTGAAGCCATAATACCAATATCCCTACCTATGATTACACTAGGAGCTGACCACAAATAAGTTCCAGAGAACACCTTAAAGCTAATGAAACTTTCTTTTAAAAAACTCATTTCAACCATACTCCCACCCCAAAACTAACCCATGTCTCCTTCATCGTCCAATAAGCAGTCAGGGTTCAACTGTGAGCTTCCTGCTAGACGGGGGATAAAGCAGGAAACACAAACGTCCTCCAAACATAAATACGCCCAGGAATGCTGCAACCAGCACACTAATGATCCTGGATGGCTGCTCTCGCCCCACTCCTCAAGCCTCAGCAAAGGAGTTCCCAGAGGGGCTTCTTGGAAGCAACAGATCCTCAAAACCAATTAATGACATCAAGGTACCTTCAGTCACTACGCTAGTCATCCTTGGGCTCCTGTCTAGCTCTCCTGCAGACATTTACACCAGCAAAACAACTGAGCCAGAAGCCCCTGATGCAGCCCCTTCCAAAGGCACTGTGGTCAGTCAATCTGAGGGGCAGAGAGACAGAAAAGACATCATACTAAGGCCTCACAGAAATGTCTGGAGTCTTGGGAAAATTAACCAAGTTAACCCACAGTAACAAAAAAAGAAGACAGAAGGGTTGTAAGGACAGAACAGAAAAGAATCCCCATCCCTGTGGTATGAAAAGATGGTGTTACCTAGTTACAGTTACCTAGCTGTACTCTCTCTCCCTCTCTTTATTCTATGAAAGAAGTGGAAATTTGAGCCAAATTTGAGGATTATAACCTGGGAATAGCAACCCAGCTCCGAGAACTGTTCCGACCCTGCACTTTCTCTTAAACTGGTATTAACATTAGTTTCTTCTGAATCTATACTCAAACTCTAAAAAGTTGTTATCCGGATGGCAAATTCACTGAACTACTGAATTAAGTTAATAATTATTACCTCTTCCCATGATCCTCTCCTTCTTAAAGTTCCAAATAAGGTTTAAGGGAAAAAAAACCTTCAATGATTGTAACTATTTGTCTGAAAATATAGTAAGACTTAATAATATCACCTGAATTAATTTATTAAATATATATAGTTTTATTTTTCTAAATATGAACAGGTACAGTTAGGTTCACAGAATATTTGGTTCTTATACCTGTCCTTGGAGACTTAATTTAATGAATAGACAATATCAGTAATAAGCATGTCAAATACTTTTATGTGAATGAATGCTATAAGCATTTAAGGTAATGAAAGAGGTTTCTCTTAATGTATTTCCCTTTTTTATTTTTTAAGACCCTGACCGTTTTCAAGCAGGTAACGTACTTGGCAAGACCATTCTTGGACTATTGGAGTGTAGCCTCACTGTGAGGTTTCACGAAATCTGAACCAGTGAAATACTTGTTTACCTTTGCCACAAGAGTTGATAGAAGGTATAACTACTGCTAGAAACAACTGAATTACTTAAGTAGTTAATAAAATAATAATTATAGCAGCAAATATTTGCTATACACTATGCTTTGAGTATGCAGATTTTTACTCTCTCATGTAATCCTCTCAACAATCTCATGAGAATAAGTAACGTAAGTTCCTGTCACTATTTTACAAATGAGAAATCTGAGTCTCTGATGTAAAGTTACTTGACCAAGGTCTTAGAGCCAGTAAATAACAGAGATGAGAAGTGAGGCAGTCTCCCACCTAAGCCTATGATCTGAACCACAGCACTGGGCCAGGAGCTCCCTGTTAATTTTAGGTCTCTTGTCTATCCTCTTGTTGAATCATTTTTAGTCTATTTGTTGGACAAAATAATTGAGTCATGCATAATAAACACCAATAAAATAAACATATGCATTTGTTACAATTAATTATGTTCAAAACTGTAAATATGCTTTTTTAACTTGCCCACTTACAATTCCACTGGTATTTCAAACATCGGAAAAAATGTGACTAGTGCCTACATCTTTCCATGAGTAATTATGCTCGCTTAAAACACCAAAATCCCACAATCAAAAAAAAAATATTTAATGTACATAGGACATGCATGAAATTGGATATGAATGTAATTTTGCCTAACAATCTTTCCTGCACTCAATATATGAGTGTGTGCTATGGCCTTGGCATGTCACACAATATTGCTAACCTCTTCCACAATTAGCCAAGCTACCTAAAAGGCCAAATCAATTAGCTAATTCTAAATACATTACTTTTCTTATATTCTTCTGGCAACAGAAGTTACTATTTCAGGGGCATCTGTATATATAAACCAGATGAATTCCACCCACAAAAAACTGGCCTTTAGATCAGGCTGTATTTCAGTGCTTCAAATAGTGCCTTGTGCAGGCTAGGCACTCAAAATATATGGAAAGAACAAATTAATTTCGACAAACTAAACGACTCTTCCTTCACAAACTTTCATTGTGATTTCCTGTTAGGCAACCAAACTTTCTGTTTCTCATTACTGTGGTGCCATAAGCACCAATCCAGAATTAGAAAGTTAACTTGTCCAAATACACACTCAGTGACAAATCTATATACTAAGACTCAAGCCAGCCCTAAGCATTTGACACTTTGTCCACTTCCAACTTCTTATGGTCACACAGCCAGGAGAATGTAACATAGCAAGCTCCCTCCTTCCCTTCCGCAGCCGGGCAGAAGTCCCACAGCGTTCAGAGGACCCAGGGGCTCCCTGAGCCACTGCAGGTAGCCCAGTCCCACCACGGCCTCCACACCGCCCCCAACGCCCTCGCTGAAAAGGCAAAGTTGTTGAGCTATTCTCCTGCCACCTCAGCCTTAAGGCTCCGGGAGCCAAAAATGTCACATCCCCAACGCTCCTATCTCTTGACCTTTCTGTGTGATGATGACACAGATCACAAAGCCAAAAAAAAAAAAGGCAGTAGTTCACACCTCCTGCTTAGAGAAGCTACAAGAGCTAAAACAATCTTTTTTTCTTGAAAAGATTCCACAGTGTTAAGTACCAGGACTTTATTTAAAAATTGTTTTCTAGTTTAATAATACCTATTCCACCCATTTTATTTATGTTTACCTCATATTTTCATATATACAGTGGAGAATGAGAAACACCATGTCCTGCCATTCTTGCTATTTTGAGAGCTATTAATAAAGTTGAATAGCATACGTAACACATATCCAGAGTACATAGCTTAAGGACCATGAAAGGTACTGTGAAAACTGTTAACAGCCCAGAGAGACTCAGCATTCTGAACATCAATCATACTTTTCTACTTTTACTTTTACTTCATTTATCTTTTGAACAAAACTGTATTTAAATTCACATGAAACACACTCACACAAGAAAGATTAACTACCAGAAATAAAACGTTATCTTCTTTCAATTTACTTGTACAATAAACCTTACTTAAAAGGCACTGGATAGGATGATTATGGAAACTGAATAATGAAATTACAGAAGTTTAGAGCTAGAGAGTACTCTTCTGGAGGGTCTAGTCTAAGGTCTCAATCTTACATTCAAGGAACAGAGAGAAGAGTCCAAGTGACCTGACTCAAGTCACACAACCAGATCATGAGTCAAGACCTGGAGCCCATGTCTTATGACCAGCAGACCACGCCACATCAGTGCACAGTTTCAGTGCTTTACACTTCAGTTATAAGTAAGCTTTTAATCTGACTGCCTTATTAAGGTTCCAAAATTTCTGGAGTTTGGCAGAAGTATCTGGCTGAATACTATTACTTAAAAGACAGTCTTTTTACATCATATGAATCTTTTAAAATATTTTACAGCTTACAATGGAAATACTAAGTAACTTATCTCTTATTTGAAAATAACCCTCAAATAAGATGTTAGCTGTATCTAAAAATAGGTACTTTGTTAACTAAATTACCTACTACAATAATACAAACATAAAATAACTTGAAAGGACTGGATTTTTTTCCTAGCCCTCCTTAGATGCCAGGTGTTACAACTGAAAAAGCACTGTATCTAAGAAGAAAGAAGCCTGGGCTGGGCCCCAGAGTCTACTGCCTACATACTTGGAGAAGTCACAAATGGGAGCTCAATCCCTTCAGCTGTAAAAACAGACTAAAAACAGACACCCTACCTGATAGGCTACTTTTGAACAAGCGGGAAAATGAATCCAAACATACTTTGTTTCTTGAAAGTACAGTGCAAAGACTGTGCTATTACTACTTTTTGGACGTCCAGAGAATTTTCTTCTGGTACACAATTGAACACTTTCCAATTCTGACCAACTGCTCCAATTCTCAAACATACAACTTCTCCATTTACTGCATAAAACAAATTCTTATGTCCTGTCATAATTTATCTTACTATTTAACTGTGAATGTTATTCACGTTATATAATTTTATAAATGTAAAGTCAGTTCAACTATTCACAAGATCTTATTATAATACATACAAGGGTGTCCTCAAATAATGATGTTACTTAACTGTAGCCAATAGCTCATTAAAACCAGGTATTATTGAATTAGAGAAAACACATTTCCTTCAAATAATCCAGTATAAGAAATACTTCGAAATTTTCTGGTTTTGTTCATATCGAAAGACCTAAACAGTGACAAACCAAATTCCTGAGTACATGGAAAAACAGCCATTTTCTGCACTCATCACACACAGTCTCAGTGGAGAAAGAAACTTTACCACAACTATAGCTAGTAAAAAAAAAAAAACTCCCGAAATCAAAAATCAACATGGTGGACGCAGTTAATTCAGGAAGATTCATACACACATGCATATGTGTATGTATATCAAGAGATTTCAGCATTTATTCACTTTACACTATCCGTCTTATGGAAAATTGCTGAATCTCTAGTCTGAATATTAGAATGAGCAGCATGATTAATTTATAATTTTTCTTTTTAATTTTAAGGAGTTTCATATTTATTTTTATAAATGTGTACTAAAGTAGTTTATGACAGTATAAAATCACCTCTTTAAGTTTCCTATAATGGAATCCGACTTGTTTTCCTATAACTTACATTTTTCTACTTAACCGCCTTCCCATAAAAATAAGGTTTAAGTTTTTTTATTTTAACTAATATTCTTTAGAAGTAACTTTTCCCCCATCGCAGAATGAGAGAATGTGGTTATGTTTATAAGTGTTTTTCTAATTAAAGTGAAATACATAGAAAAAACCAACCAAAAAAACCAACAAACTTTTAAACACAAACTCCTTAATATCATATTCTGTCAACCCGGAATCCCATGTGACATGTAAACTGAAAACCATTAAGGCATTCTGCCTATTTACTATTTTACCATTTTAATGAATAAATTACCATCCCAACAAATCATTTCTGATACGTCATAAACTTACCTGGTTAGTTAGAGGCTGCTGAATCTGGTCAGAATAAGATAAGGCAGAAACCTGTTGGTCACTTATGTTTGGCTGGCGACGGTCACTGTACTGATGTGAATGGGGCATCTGTCCAGCCATCTGAAGGCCAGCAGCATGGAATGAAAATGACGGTGCAAGCCGAACAGATGAAGGTTTGCATGCTGAAGTCTCTCCTCCTACGAGAAGATAATAAGTGAGGTTTAAAGGATGCATTCATATCCCAATGTTTGTATCTTTTGACTTATCTGATAGTTCTTTAAATAAGGACTTTAGGATGTTCAATAATATTAAAAACCTTTAAAACTGCAAACAAGGGTATGACACTCAACACAACTGTTGTACAATAAACGGTATAAAATATAATAGTGATTAAAATGAATATCTACAAGTCTGTTTTAAGAGAAAATCGTAAGTAAATCTTTTTGTAAAGCAATGGAAACAACCTTTCATACTTATTTTTACATGAGATTTGCATCAATTGAGAACCACAAGTTGCAAAAGTAATCTCTGAATTCCTGCAAAGGGCCTGTCCAATGGATCAGCTCTTCAAAAATCAATTCAAAGGAAAACTGCTGAGATGCCGCTTTGTCAGGTGTATGGCAATCAACAGCCCTAGCATCCCCCAAACCAGGTGAAAAATGTGTCCTAATGGTGCTCACCACTGACACAGGTAATTAAAAGTTGAGCGCACAATACATGGAAACAAATTCACAGGCTGCTGTATTCCTCTGGACTCTTCTGACACAGTCCTAAGAGAGCCTAGACCAGGCAAGCTTGCCACAAAAACGAACAATCAATTATTATCCCACAGGTAGGCTGGGACCATGGTCATAATTTTCATAGTAGAAATGGAAAATTAACATTTTGGTCCTAAAAGTATTTGGTAGCTAGCTAATAAAAGTTAATTTTTCTTTAGGAAAAGAAAAAGACTTTTCTTCTTATATTCAACCAAATCTGCAAATTTGCAATCACAGACTAAAGCCAGAAAACAAAGCACAAAACCCTGGTCAACCAACACTGGCCCAGCATACATGTGCCTGTCTTCCTGAGTAAACCAGCAAACTCTCACCACACAACACACTACACTGTTCAGCACCAGAGTAATTTTTCTAAAGTCAGCTTGTTTTGAAACACACAACGGCGCTGGCCCCAAAGTGAAGACCACAGATTCTTAGCCAGGCTGCTGTAGTTTGAAATTTCAGCTTCACGCTTACCAGCTGTGTGGCCTTGCACACCTAATTTCCTGATAATGATAATAATATCTACCTCAAACAGCTGTGGTGAAGGTTAAGTGCTTTAATACATGTAAAGTACTCAGAACGGCTCCGGCAATTAGTAGATGGCTTAATATCAACTGCAATTACTGTACTGTAATGCACGGTACAGTAGATGGGAAGGAAGATGGGGCGAGTACCCTTCTTCTGGAGCATACAATCTCTACCTGAATGTTGCACAGATTCTGCAAACTAAAGAGAACAAAGCTCAATTCCCCAAAAAAAATATAAGTTCCACTTCTATATCCTACACAGCAAACGCCACTACGCCACTGTCTTCTACCCAGTCAACCAGAATCAAAGCTCTGAGAGTCACGTTCGAGTTCGTTTCCTCCACAGACGGCGTTGTGCAAATGGAAGCCCAATCTCACTGATTCTACTTCCCATAGAACGCTCAGTCTCCTCTTTTCATTTCCATTACCCCATGCCTCACTTAGATGACTAAAATAGATTCCTAATAGATCTCTCTCTCTTTACTTTGCCCATGTGCAACTCCGCATTTCTTCAATAAGATGCCTAGAGTGACCTTTCTAAGGCGCAAATCTCAAGTCTTCACCCCCTACTTAGTGTTGTTTTTAGACCTTAGCTTCTATCTCCCTCCATTACAGCGTGCAGTCCTTACTGACCCAGAGTATATGATTCATAAATATCTGCTGGATAAGTACAATGTTCCTGCGATGACAGATGGGATAACTTCTCTAAACATTTCATTATTCATAATTTAAAAATACATTCAGTTAATCCAATTCCATAGAGCAACTTTGTTCGGTGAAAAAAAAAATTTATCCTAAGGAAATAATAGATGATGTGCACAAAAATAGTAAGGGAAGAATGTTTATTTTGGTATTGTTTACAACAGCAAAAAATTGGAAACCTAACTGTCAAATAACTGTGTGTGTGTGTGTGTGTGTGTGTGTGTGTGTGTGTGTGTGTGTGTGTGAAATCTGCATGTTAAAAACACAAAAGACTGGGAAGGAATATAAATGTATATGAAAAGAATTGGGGTCCTTGATCTATAAATAATTCTTATAAATAAATAGTAAAAAGACTAAGGCTCTGAATGGCAAACGACTTAACTATTCTGGGTCCTAGTTTCCCTACCTATAGCCGAGGTATTATTACACTAACCCTGTTCCTTTCGGATTGTTATGAAGTTTAAACGAGATACCACAAGTTGACATGCAGAATAGAACCTGGTACATAACATGCACTTTTTAAAACATACAAGTTTCTGTTTCTATCATCAATGTCATTATTACATATTGTGCTTAAACTTATTTGTTATAATACACAGAAAAAAGTCATTAGTATATAGCTTAAATAATTATCATCAATTGAACCTGTGGGACAAGAAAAATAAAACTTGCCATCATTCCAGAAACCCCGCACCACTACTCTATGACGCCTCCCAATCAATACCTAACTCCCTCATCCCTAAAAGTCACTAGTATCTTGACCTCCAAAAACAGATTAGTTTTAACTTTATATAAATGAATTTGTTTGCTTAATGTTAGGCTTATGAACTGTAGCTTGTTCATTATCATTACTTTATCCACCCTACTTTTGATTGACATGGGATTACTTCCAGTTCAGAGCTATTAAGCATACTGCCACTAGAAAGATTCTTAAGTGATTTTCGGTATATACAGAGATGCTGTTCTGTTGGTTTTTTTCCAGTTTTTTGTTTAATCAACCTATTTCTTCCCTAGTAGTTTATGAAAATTCCCTGTGCTCCATTCCTTCACTGACACTTGGAACCATCAGTATTTCTAATTTCAGCCACTGCAGTAGGTGTGTACTCCACTGTGATTTTAATGTGTATTTTCCTCGTGACTATGAGCATCTTTTCATTTATCAGCCACTTGGGTATCCACTTAGGTGAAATGCCCATTCAGATTGTTTTTCAATTTTTCTATCAAGAGAGTCTTTTTCTTACAAATATCTAAAGCCAAAAAAAATTAGATTTTTTAACATATTTTGGATATAAGCCCCTTATCGGTTATAGATGGTTTACACTGTCACTCTCTTAATGGTATTTCTTAAATTAACTAATTTATTTTATTTATTTTTTGGCTGTGTTGGGTCTTTGTTGCTGTGCACGGGCTTTCTCTAGTTGCAGCAAGCGGGGGCTACTCTTCATTGAGATGCACGGGCTTCTCATTGCGATGGCTCCTCTTGTTGCAGAGCACGGGCTTCAGCAGTTGTGGCTCACGGGCTCAGTAGTTGTGGCTTGTGGGCTTAGTTGCTCTGTGGCATGTGGGATCTTCCCTGACCAGGGCTCAAACCCATGTCCTCTGCATTGGCAGGTGGATTCTTAACCACTGCACCACCAGGGAAGTCCCTTAATGGTATTTTTTGACGAACACAATCTCTTAATGTTACCAACTTTTGGTTTAAAATTAGTACTTTTGGTGTCTGTTTAAGAAATCTTTCCTTTATACCAAAGTCATGAAGAAATTCTATGTTATCTTCCAGAAGTTGGGTTTTACCACTCACATCTAAAGATGGGTAGTGCTCTTGGATCTGATTTCTGTGTTTCCGATAGAAATCAAGTTTCATTTCCCCCCAAAATGGACATCCAGTTAACCCAGAACCAATTATTAAAAGGAAAGTTTCCCCAATGCCCTGTAATGTCAACTTTATCAAAAATCACATACTCATACATACTTGGATCTGTTTTCGGATTCTTTATTCTCTTATGCTGGATAAAGACTTACCTAGATTTCTTGTATCTTTGTGTAAGAACCAAATATTGTCTAAATTATGATAGCTTCAGAAGTTGTAATATGTAGTAAAGAATTTTTTTCTTCTACAAGAATGTTTTGGCTATTCTTAGCCCTCTTTGTGTCTATGTTTTAGAATTAGCTCATCAAATTCACCAAGACAAATAAACGCATGCTGGGATTTTGGTTGAAACTGCATTGTCTGGAACAGCGCTGTCCAACAGAAAGTTCTGCAATGATGGATTTATCTGCACTGTCTAGTAAGTAGCTACTAGCACAACTGGGCACTTGAACAGTCTTCTTCTTCCCCCTTCCTAATCTTTATTCTTCACTTTGCCTTATTCTACTTGCTGCCACCTTCAGTATAGCGGTGATTAGAGGAGGAGGTACAGGTTCTGCTGTCTCACACCCAATCTCAGAAGGAAAGCTTTCTGTATTTCTCCAGTATTGTGGTTGCTCTAGGTATTTAACTGATAACCACTACCAGGTTAACGAAGTTCCCTTCTAGCCCCAGTGTGCTAAAACCTTTTTCTCATGAACTGATGCTGAATTTTATTAAATGCTTTTTCTGAACTCCACTGAAATGACATGCGTTTTCTTATTTATTTAGTTAATGTGGTGAAGTACACTGGTTTATGAATGTTAAATCAACTGCAGCATTCCTGGAATACAATTTGGTCATGATTATCCTTTTGTAGTAAATTCACTGGTGACATCACCTGGACGTGCAGCTTTCTTTGTGGGTAGGTTTTTCAATTAAATTTCTTAAATATGACTATTCAGATTTTACATTTTCTGGTGTGTCTGTTTTGGTAGGCTATATGTTTCCAATACTATGTTTACTTTGTCTAAATTTCAAATGCATCGTTATCAACTTCTTCATAATACCCTCTCTTATAAGCTTTTCAATCAATGTAGACATAACTGTAGTGACAGCCCCTTCACCCAAGATTGGTTAAAAAGTCCTTCTCTTTTCTTCTTTGTGATCAGTCTAATCAAAGGTTTATTAATTTTATTAAGTATTTCTCTTTTACTTGTATTTTCTATTTCTGTACTTATCTTATTCCATCGGTTAGCCAGAGAGGTATATTAAAAATCTCCCATTTAGGTCATGTACTGCATTACATAAATTGAAAGTTTTTATACCTTCCTGATGAATAAGGCCTTTTATCATTAAAAACTGCCCCTGTTTGTTTCCAATAATGCTTTTCACCTTGTCTGACATTAGCATGACTACACCAAGCCCACCTCTTAATCTTCGCATGGTATGTCTTTTGTTCATCCTTTTACTTTCAACCTTTGTTCCCTTATATTTTAGGTTTGTTTCTTGTTAAACAAACAGTATGTAGTTGGGTTTAATTCATGTATGAACACTAATAACCTTTCTATACTTATTCCAACTGTTTTATGTTCCTTTCTTACCTTCTGCTGGATTAAACTTTATATGCCCTCCTTGCACGCAGATTATTTTTTTTAAGTTATCTTATACATTACAATATGGATTATATATCCTTGACTCACCAAAATCTAATTACTCCTTTAATTTGTATACTATTGTTGACTTGCGTATGTACACACACACACACACCACAAACACACAATCACAAGACAGTGACTAATCATCCAGCATGAGTAGAATCAGACTCAAGAATACATTTTGGGTGACGGATCAATAACTTTTTGATATCCAGACAGCCATGAAAGAAATACAATGAACTGGATAGCTGCTGCTTGATTATTACTGTTACAACTATCCTCCTAAAATACTTGTTTCATTTTCTGAATCTAGATCTAGTCAATTACAGGCACTAAATTCAACAAGCACTCACTGAGGGGTAACTAAGGCATTGGTTTGTGGGGGTGACAATGCCACCCACGATCTATAACAGTGAGTCTCAAACTTTAACGTGCTTACAAATTGCCTTTGAATCTTGTTAAAACTGCAGACTGACTCAGTAGATCTAGAGTAGGGCTTGAGAGTCTAACAAGCCACCAAATGATGCCAATGCTGCTTTGAATAACATCTAAAAAAATTTAACTGCTCATCTTAAGAAAGCTATCTTCCAACTAACGCAAGTAGCAGAGAGTCCAAAAACAGGCTATATTCTGACTACACAATACACCGTAAGGCTTTTCCCCCCACATTTTGGGGTTTGTAGGTTGTTTTTTTTTTAAAGACTAAAACACATTTCCGTCCTAAGAGTGGTATGGTAGGTGACAAAGAATCTGATTTTCCTTTAAAATTTGCTGTAGGTAATCTAAATGTGGGTCAACAAGAAACAACTATGTTTTTCACTTGTGGGATTTTTTTTGGGCTGCATTGGGTCTTCGTTGCTGAGCGTGGGCTTTCTCTAGTTGTGGCGAGCGGGGGCTACTCTTTGTTGCGGTGCACGGGCTTCTCATTGCGGTGGCTTCTTTTGTTGCGAAGAACGGGCTCTAGGCGCGTGGGCTTCAGTAGTCCAGACACAGAGGTTCAGTAGTTGCAGTGCAGGGGCTTAGTTGCTCCGTGGCCTGTAGGATCTTCCAGGACCAGGGCTCGAACCTGTGTCCCCTGCGTGGGCAGGCAGATTCTTAACCACTGCGCCACCAGGGAAGTCCCTGTGGGATTTTTTTTTTATAAAGCTATTTACAATACCATCTGTTTACTATAAAATCTATTATAACTACTTAGTAACATTACCAGTTACTTAGCGAAGTGAAAGAAAGATTAAGCTTCTAGCACTAAGGCCTGGTATATAGGTGGTGTCTGCCACATGCTCACTGTCTCCTTTCTTAGCTCAACTGCTGCATGTGAAATCCAGAAAGAGACTCAAGTTTAGTTTCCTCCCACAATGCCAGAAAGTATTTAAGGTATTCACTCATTCATTCCTCTCCTATAATAAGACTCCAAGAAGACAAACTAATATGGGAATTTCTTGTCAACTTGATTCTATAATTAAGCAAATCACCATGGTTTTTATTCTTTCTAAAGTTTCCATCTTCCTTTTTTTTTTTTTGCGGTACGAGGGCCTCTCACTGTTGTGGCCTCTCCCATTGCGGAGCACAGGCTCCGGACGCGCAGGCTCAGCGGCCATGGCTCACGGGCCCAGCCGCTCCGCGGCATGTGGGATCTTCCCAGACCAGGGCACGAACCCATGTCCCCTGCATCGGCAGGCAGACTCTCAACCACTGCGCCACCAGGGAAGCTCCCATCTTCCTTTTTAAATCTAAATGTTAATGAGGAAATAGACTCAGTTCATCCTATAACAGAGACGATGATAAAGAATTAGGCTGAACTATATGAAATTGCTGACATTAGACCTCCTTTGGCCTACAAAACAGCAATTTCATATGGTTTAACCTGTATCTGCCATATTATATATAACCCTTATTCAACTAAATTAAAAATAATATTTTAGCCCAAGAATGTATCATAAATACATGTTGCAATAGCAGATATTTTAATTTAATGATAAACTTACAAAACTTAATTCAAAAGTATTTTTTTTAAATATCTTTACTGGAGTACAATTGCTTTACAATGGTGCGTTAGCTTCTGCTTCAAAATCATGCCTTGGAGCTCAACTCCAAGGTAATATTTTAAATTGCTGCCAAATAGTATAAAAGGCAAGCTGGAGAAAAGGATGCATGTAAGGTTCTGTCTTCATTTTTTATATCCTTCTGAACTCTATGAATCTTTTTAACCATAAGCATATCTTCATAAATTTTAAAAGTTCATAAAAATGTTGGTAAATAGTTTATTTAAAAATGAAGCAGCGGGCTTCCTTGGTGGCGCAGTGGTTGAGAATCTGCCTGCCAATGCAGGGGACATGGGTTCGAGCACTGGTCTGGGAAGATCCCACATGCCGCGGAGCAACTGGGCCCGTGAGCCACTACTACTGAGCCTGTGCCACTACTACTGAGCCTGTGCATCTGGAGCCTGCGCTCTGCAACAAGAGAGGCTGCGACAGTGAGAGGCCCATGCACCGCAATGAAGAGTGGTCCCTGCTTGCTGCAACTGGAGAAAGCCCTCGCGCAGAAACGAAGACCCAACACAGCCAAAAGTAACTAAATAATAAATAAATAAATAAATTTTTAAAAATGAAGCAGTTTCCTCACTATGTTCTAAACTTTAACAACTAGAGACCATAACACTAGTAGAGATTAGCACTGATTCTAGAGAGAAACATTCCATGAACAGATCTCAGAGACTGAGAGACGGCAAGACAGAGGCAGAAGTAGACACAGAGGAAATACCAAACAGAAAAGCCTGGGAGAAGACCCTGAGTGAAAATACCAATCATTTATCTCTGATATAAGACCCACATGTAGCATCACTTGTAGCTAACTTGAATTTTTTTTTATTAATATACTGATAGGAGACCATCCTTGTGACAGTATTAATCCACATTAGATTTTAAAGAGACAGAACAATGTTAAAGAACAAAAAAAATGAAAATAATTCAAGTTAATTAAAACTAAGACATTCAAATGCAGAAACTTTTACAAGGCCAAGTTTCTGAGACAGAATCCCCTAAGAAATGACAGAAAGGCAACCAAGCTTAAGTGGGAAGAAACCTCCAAGGTCCCTAGCAACAAGATATACCCATAGCAAAAGAGAAGAAAAACGTTAAAGGAATAGCCAGTTGCACTTTTAATGATGGCTGGCAAGAAAAATACAAATTAAGAGGGTAACTGAATGGAAGTCCACGAGTAAGATATCATTAGTACTAAGAACAGTGCCTGGGACGTGGCCTGCATTCAGTAAATATCTGTTCGGTGAAAGAATGAACTGAATCCATCAGGAATATTTAGAACATGAAGAAATGGTTCAAAAAGGGAGGGAGAAAGCTGAAGGGGGTAAGGATGAAAGAAGTATTTTTAAAATGGCAAAGTGGTTAAGAATCCGCCTGCCAATGCAGGGGACATGGGTTTGAGCCCTGGTCCAGGAAGATCCCACATGCCGCAGAGCGGCTAAGCCCGTGCGCCACAACTACTGAGCCTGTGCTCTAGAGCCCGCGTGCCACAACTACTGAAGCCCGTGCACCTAGAGCCCGTGCTCTGTAACAAGAGAAGCCACCACAGTGAGAAGCCCGCGCACCACAACGAAGAGTAGCCCCCGCTCACTGCAACCAGAGAAAGCCTGCACGCAGCAACAAAGACTCAACACAGCCAAAAATAAAAATAAATATAAATATAAATAAATAAATAAATAAAATGGGGGCTCATGAACCAGAAGTAAAGAACAGTCTAATCACAGCACAGGCTACATCTATTGCTGACAGTCAATTTCTCTTACTCACTTTTATATCCCAAACACATGACAGTGCCTGCCTCCACAGGTGTTAAATAAATATACATTAAGGTGAAACTATGTTATGATTCTATAAATTATCTAATTTTAAAAACAAATGAACTGATTTCTTATTACCCTCTAGTTAGTGGCCAATATGTATCACCACAGAATGCATGTGTACATGTACACACACACACACACACACACACACACACACTTTAACCTAATAGCCAAAACAGCATATTCAATTGTCTACAAACAGGATGAAGTTGCTCATATAACACCTAAACAAATGCTCGGTTTATCAATATGAGATGTTAAGTAAATCTGTGCATTAAATTGTTAAAAGTAACAATGGTATAGGGATAAAAATATTTCTCTTTAAAGCCTATAATATCAGACTTCCACTTCTGACCATTTTAGAGCACCTGGTACCGAACTACCTCACTCACAACAAACCACTACGAAACTAGTCAAAACAGATGAAATGACTGTTTTCAGACACTGGACAACAGGCCGCACAGAACAACTTCTTTGTGTGCCTAGTGATCACCGAGAAAAGGGAAACAAACTTGGTGAGCCCCACAACCACCTTGGCTTTCTATCTGGAGACAATTTCCAGAGTACAGTGCAGGGAGGGGGGCCCAAACAGAACACAGTGGTCTTACTGAACTGAGGAGACAGAGATGAGGGTTCAAGGCTACTGAGTTAGCTGGAATCTGTGGGGCAGGCAGTAGAAATAAGGAAGTTATGCAGAGAAGGAGCTCCATTCATCTATACCTGGGGATGCCCTTGACTGTGTGGCCAAATACTAAGCTGCACAATCGTCAGGTGAAGGTCCATGAGGCCACACAAAGAGCAACAGGCAGGGAGCTGAAAGCTGAACAACTACTAGAACTTGCCCCGGACTGAGAGACAGTAAGTGTTCTAATCACTTAGGGTGGAGAAATCGTGACAAACACCACAGACATTCAACAGAGACCCCAGAAAATCCACACTTTAGGAGGAAAGCTATACTGGCCCTATAAAAGGCAGCCTTCCACTTGTAACAGAGACTGAAACAAACCTCAAAGGATCAAGATGACCAACAAGTAAGCTAACAGCCCACCAGGACAAAATTCAACACTTCTTAAAAGGAGGGCAACAAAACCCAGATGCTCAACAGCCTAGCATTCTTAACACCCATATCCAGTCAAAAATCACTAGGCACACAAAGAAGCAGGAAAAGGAGATCTGTATTCAGGAAGAAAATACCTCATTAACAGACCCAGAAATGACAGAAATAGTGAAATTAGCAGACAAAAAATAGATTACAAATCTTTTAAAATATAAAGGAAATTACGGACAAAATAAAAGAACAAACAGCAAATCTTAACAGATAAATGGAAAATATAAATAGGAACCAAAAAGAAATTCTAGAAATGAAAAATAATTGAAGTGAAAAATTCACTAAATGGACCTAATAGGAGACTAGACACTGTGGAAGGGGGGAAAAAATCAGTCAATTTAAAAACAAAGAAACAGGCCTTCCCTGGTGGCGCAGTGGTTAAGAATCCACCTGCCAATGCAGGCGACACGGGTTCGAGCCCTGGTCCGGGAAGATCCCACATGCCGCGGAGCAACTAAGCCGGTACGCCACAACTGCTGAGCCTGCGCTCTAGAGCCCGCGAGCCACAACTACAGAGCTCGCGTGCCACAACTACTGAAGCCCACGTGCCTAGAGTACAAGACACTATAACTTAAGGATGCATGTGGTAAGCCCTCAAGCAACCACTGAGAAAGACTGGATGGATGGATGGATGGACAGATGGACGGATTATCCTCAACTAGATCACAGAAAATCTTACTTAGCCCTAAGAAAGACAGTAAACGGTCCTTTACCCTTTCAGTTACTAACGGCAAACCAAATTCTTATAGCTGAAGTAAAATGTCAAGCACTTATTTTTAATAATAGCATCTGGGGGCTTCCCTGGTGGCGCAGTGGTTGAGAGTCCGCCTGCCGATGCAGGGGACACAGGTTCGTGCCCCGGTCCGGGAAGATCCCACATGCCGTGGAGCGGCTGGGCCCGTGAGCCATGGCCGCTGAGCCTGCGCGTCCGGAGCCCGTGCTCCGCAATGGGAGAGGCCACAACAGTGAGAGGCCCGCGTACCGCAAAAATAATAATAAATAAATAAATAAATAATAGCATCTGGAACACAAAAAGGATTAAAATAATCACTCAAGATACAGCTGCCAGACTCTATAATTATTATACTGTACATAGTATATATAATACATAATATGGGTAATTTATATTTCTCCCAATATTCTAAAATTATAAAATATGTTTAAATAGAAAAAAATAAATGAAACAGATAATACTACCTGGTTATTTTATGGGTTATCAGCAGCTATGAAAAAATTCCAAGTGGAAAAAAAGAAATCCCTTTTTTCTTATACTGTCCATTAAATTAAAATGTTTAATCAGTAATAAGCCCATCTAAATAAAAAATTTCCCCCTTTAGTAGGAAACAAGGTGCCAAGCAGCCTTTGAGCCCTTAATTTTTAGTAATGGGGGGTGGGGCTGAAACAAAAGACAAGTAAACATACACAATTTCCGTAGAGAAATTTTAGAAGCGAGATTAAACCTTTCAAGAGATCAATTCCAACCACTTGAAGAAAATGAAGATCAGTGATTTTCTTCCTTGGCCTGGTAGCTACTTAGTGACTGATATGGAGTCCACCTCCCAGTCCACCTCCCAGTGCAATAATGTTACTGAAACGGACACTCCCCCTGCCCTCCTCCAGCTTTGTTCACTACTGAATCCCTAGGACTTAGAACAGTGCTCAACATGCAGTAGACATGCTGTAAGTAACTGCTGCCTAACCAACTCACTGTGCAGTACAGAAAGAGCACAGACATTTACAAATTTATAAATATGAATCTGCCATTAGGAGAAGATTTAGAAATGCCAACACAAAAGATTATTATGTTACAATAAATTAAGCATACAAGCTGCTGAATTTTAGGTGTGATTAACTGGTAACTGATTGTAAATGACTTCAACAAAACTTTTCTAAAACTTAAAACTAAAATTTTACTGGAAAAATTACATGCTAAAGAAAGCAACATACTTAACACAGAAACCAAAATAATGGCCACTTGAACAAAATGTTCACAAACATGCTTTTGAGGCAAATTAAGTTTGAGGGAAATACGATAAAAAAAAAGGTTTATCTTCATGATGGCAGCTGCATGATCCTTGCTGGCTCATAACTGTTTCAAAGTTATATAGCCTCTAACCCATCCATCCCACCCTACTCCAGTCCTTTTGGGAAACAAAAAGCAAACTTGTTTCTGATAGTTTAATTTTAGATGCTGTTTCACCGGACAGCCCTGCAGAGGGACAGAAAAAAGATGCCTTCTGAACGAGCAAAATCCAGCTCTCAGCACAAGGGAACAGCAAGGAGACAACAGCTGCTGCAGCAGCCTTTTCTGGCTGTCTCAGTACAAAAACAGTGTCACCTATAAATATAGGACCTAATTTACATAAATTTCTTTCTAGCCACAGTATGAGAATAACATGATTTATTCAACAGGTAACTAATCAGGCTAAAGGAGACCAAGATTCGAAAAAAAGAAAAAAATCTACTACCACTGTGAGAATAAAAGTATTTTCAAGAATCTAGAAGATCTACACAGGACAGTGCTGGTTGCTCTATCAGGCATCCGGGTTAATACCAAAGAAAATGAGCAAATAACTGGGGTCCTGACTAGAATGCTTGTATAAATGCTAAACATTTGTTTAACTGAAGGATTCACATGTTCACTGCAGTCATCTGGCCTGCAGTAAGTTTAACTTTCATAAATAAATAAAGATACTGAAAGTATTACAAAAATGATGTAAGTCATTCAAACTGACAAACTATACTGGTTAAAATCAAGAAACAATTCTTTCAAGCAAGCTAAGGAACTATCATCATTCAGTTAGACGGTAAGCCAGATCTGAGAGTCTAGCGTGCCTTTCAACGAGAAGGGACGACAGTGATCGCGTAGCTCAAGGCTATCAGACAGCTGTCCCTCATACTAGAATTTGTCAGATGACACACACCCTTATTTATGGTTTAGCAAATACAATCACCTGAGACAGGGTTAGCGGTAGTTGACAACGCATGAAACAGTTAAAGTCAGCCTAACCAGCAGTAACGTGACATGTGCATTCAACGAACGCCACTTCCTATTTTCAGTCAGAAGATGGGGTTTTCATTCACCTCCTCTCAGGTCAGAGTCATCTGTGGGACAGTTAAGGAAAAGCACTGGAACCATCCAGATGGGATAACTGTAGGTCTCAAGCTGCTCATAACCACCTTTGTGAAGCTCTGCTTTCCGTATCTCAGATTCCTCTGTAACAGGCAAATTTAGCATATTCATTTACAAAACAGGTAAAATGAGAAATACACCAGGAAAGTTCAAGCTTGCTACATAGAAATACACTGAACTAGGATTTAAGACTTCCTCTCGCTTGCTGTAACACCCGCATAAATGCAGCATGGTAACAAATAAGTCAGTTTCCTCATACATGAAATGAGATGGTTCATCATCTTGTCCAGTCACGTAAACGCAAAGTATTCCTTCCTTTGTAAAATGCCATGGATTTGAAATGTTACACAGATCACTGCCAGAGGAAAGGAAAGGTTGTGCTCAAAAGTCTCTGTTTAGAGCTTAAATGACACATTTTAATAAATGGTGGTTAGATTCTAATTTATTTCCTTTTTAAAAAAATCTATACAAATACATAGTAAAATACTATTTATCTAAAAAAAACTTTAAATGTTTTATATATATATACACACATAAAGTATATACACGTATATACATACACACACATAATGTATGAGTATGTTCATACATATAAACCTGAATTACCCAAAGATGCTCCCTCCCCAACCCCATTCCAGGATTTTTCTTCAGATCGCTTGACCACGACTTTGCTAGGGCCCATAAACACTACAGTTGCCTTCCAGAAACCTGGAAGTACAAAAGGAAGAGAAACCACATATTACAACACAACTAAAAGCTAAAATATTATGAAGCTATTAAAAAGCTGAACACTGCCTGCTTAGCTGCCTTCCCCTCCAGGAAGAAGAATCAGAACACAGAGAGAGGCCGCTAGGAATACAACACAGGCGGAAATGTCACCTACCACAGGCTGCCATCACTTCAGCTATGCCACAACCATGCCACTTTAACAAGTGTCTGGAGATGCTACTAAGTTTCAGGCACATAAAGTTTCTTTGGAAAGAAAGCTGCCCCATACGTTCCCTCATCTTTGCCTCTGCCTTCTCCCAAAGCAGGCACAGCAACAGCAGCTGAGAAAGAAAAAAACACTTTTAAAACTCTCTCCCTCTCTGATCCCAGGCGGAAAAGAGGAGAACATACACATAACTCCTCTCCTCAGTCTTTTTTCGTTCTAGCTAGACAGCTGTTAAACATACAAGATATTTTTAAATCTAGTTAAGTGCTTAGTTGGGTACCTATATTGAATTGCAGCATAATACTTAAAATTATCCAATGAGGCAATCATTTGGCTTTGTGATTCCAATTAGAACACTGTATATTTACAGGGATTTTCCATTACAAAATGCCCCAAAGGCAAGATATTTATCTGACCAGAGACACTTTAAAAGTTAAGTACTGAGCAAACTGTTAACTGTTCACAGAGGTTTTAAAATGTAATAATATTTTTAAAAGGAACACTTCATTAAAACTATATTTATGTAGCAAATAAATACATCATTTTAGAGTTCATCATTAGTTTTCCCTCTTCCATTTCTACTGTGCAAAAGTGTTTAAAATTTGCATCTGAGTTCCATGCCAAATGAAAACAGTCTGGAAAATGTTACTGTCCAAAGTGTTATACAATATCCTTAAATATATAAAGCTCTCTAACGATACAATTAAAAACACTAAGATCTGCCCCCACACCCCGAAAAAAGGCAAAAGATGCAATTCTCACAAACCAATAATAAGCATATGGGAAAACTTTCAAACTCACTGGAAGTCAAAAAGTAAGTCGACAGGTAAATAACAATGAGATTTCATTATTTACCTCTCAAACAAGCACATTTTTCTAAACCAAAGAGAATACCCTCAGTAGTAATAGTAAGAATAAAGCAGGTTTATATGACCCTTTACCAGGATGCTCTGTCAATAGTTTTTCACAACTAAAGAAAAAGTAATAAAAGTAAAAAATAGTAACAACATTCATTAAACCCTTCTTCCATGCCAAGTTTTGTTCCAGTATGCCTCATATCCATGAAAGCTCCAAGAATTAGGTGGCATCATTACAGCATCTGTTACACTTTACATAGAAAGAAACTGAAGGCCAGCAGCTGCACAGGGGCCCTGAATGTGGTGGCCCCATGCTCATGGCTGGTCAGTGGTAACACAACCCAGGCTCTGCAGAGTCCACTCTCCTCACCAGGGAACGCCTCAAAGATAGAAAGAGTGGGAAAGTGCTCAAGAGACACGAGAAACACCTCCTACAAGACGAGACTGCTAGGTCCTCCCTTGCAAAGGAGTGAAGATAAACTGAACTAGCAGGGAAAAGAGATCGAGGCTGAGAAAGAGCACCCTGCTTGAGAATGTCCTTCCCAAGTACAACCTGCTTGAATTCAAGTGAAAATAAATGCAGCACGGATGCATACAAATGGATGGCTGTGGCCAGAAGAGAGGGGAATTTAAAAAGGAATCTAGGAAAAACAGATAAACTTCACATCAAGCTTTACAAAAGTACCTTCCTAAAAAAGCCAGTTCTCAGTCTCCATGAATCTTGTGAAGAGCTCACGAAAATGTCCTGTGGAAAAAGACAAGACCGGGAAGTGGGCCACGGTCCAGACCTACCTTCACCTGCAGCCTCACCCTGTGCAGGCCCTCCCTCAGGCTCCAGCCCCAGCTCTCCCAGGTGCACCCTCCGCTCCCTCCTTACTCCGCTACTTTGCCCGACCAACTCCCACTTCTCTTCCAGACAGCGGTTCAAACGTCACTTCAAGTTTGGCTGGAGAACATAGACAGAGGGGTAGGTTACAGATAGAAAGGCAGGCTGGACCAAAGAGTCTTTCTGCCAGGATAAGAGATTTGGATTTTGTAAAATAGGTAAGAGGGTGCCAGAGAAAGGGTGCCAGGAGTGACACCACTCCAGCTGTGTTTTCAACTATAGAAACACGCACTCTGGAGTGTCTGGATTCAATTTTGCCACTTACTACCTAGCTACTGAGTGACTGGATAATTCAATCTCTGCCTCCCTTTCCATCTGCAGAATGGGTTAATAACAGTGCTTGAACCTCAAGACTATTATGAAAGTTAAAGACAATGTTTTAAACCAGGGGTCCCTAACCGCCAGGCCACGGACCATTATCGGTCCGCAGCCTGTTAGGAACAGGGCCGCACGGCCGGGGGTGAGCGGCAGGCCAGCGAGCGAAGCTTCATCTGCCTCTCCCCATCGCTGCATTACCACCTGAACCATGTCCCACCCACCCCCCCATCCGTGGAAAAACTGTCTTCCACGAAATCGGTCCCTAGTGCCAAAAAGGTTGGGGACCACTGTTTTAAACAATATCTGGCACATGGTAAGTGCTCAATAGATGTTCTATTATTTAAGCTTATCATAATTGATGTGTAATACGGATTGAAACAGAGAGAAACCTCAAGCAGAGATCAATTAGGGGCTTATTTCAACAGTCCGAGCAAAGGACTGTGAGAGGCTTTAGGAGATTAATGTTGGAAAAAAAAAGGAAGATGTATGAAGAGACACCACGGGATAGAAATGACAGGACTTAAAAACTTGTTTAAAGATGGAAGATGAGAGAGAGACAAGCTGGTTTCAAAAATGGCTCAGTGGTTTTGAGCCTAGGAGACTTAGGAAACAGTGGTGACAATGAGAAAGTCTGAAAAGGGCACTAGGTTGAATGAACACATGTTCTTAAATGTAATGACTTGGTCAAAGACTGCTTCCTAGTACATCTCAGCAGTTTTCATGCTATCAAGCACAAGACAGTTAAACCTTTATTGAGAATAGAAAGGAGAAAAGGTACAAAAACAATAAAAGGAGAAGGAAAAGAGTGTGGCAGAGAAAAACAAAAATTGGCCTGGGGAGGAGAAGCCCACAGTTCCGGTCCAAATTCAGAGGTTAACTACGTGACACTGGGAAAAACATGCCACCTGTACCAACAGCCCTACCCCATCACATACCCTACTGCGTCACATGCAGAGGAAGTATCACCATCTATTTGGGGCTTCTTCAAAATATACACATCACCCTCCTTTCTTCCCCATCTCGGAAGCATTTTCCTAGAAAGCCTCTGTTTTGACAGGTGTTAACTTAACCTGCTCTGGATGCTTGGGCAGATAAAAGGTTGAACACCCATGAATAACCATCTCCCCAGTCACTTCCAGCCTTGACATCATCATATTTGCCTGAGCATACCTCAGTCAGGAATATACGACTGTCCCCAAAGCAAGAAGAGTTCACATTTCCCAATCAGACCACGACTACAGGTGTGCCTTGTTCTACTGCGCTTCACTTTACTGAACTTCGCAAATATTGTGATTTTTACAAATTGAAGGTTTGTGGCAACCCCGAGTCAAGCAAGTCTATCGGCACCATTTTTCCAACAGCATTTGCTCACTTCATGTCTCTGTGTCACATTTTCGTAATTCTTGCAATATTCCGAACTTTTTCATTATTACTACGTTTGTTATGGTGATGTGTGATCAGTGATCTCTGATGTTACTATTGTAATTGGGGTTTTTTTGGAATTTTTTAAATCAAGGTATGTACTTTTTTAAAAGACATAATGCTATTACTGAACACTTAACAGATGACGGTATAGTGTAAACATAACTTTTATATGCACTGAGAAACCAAAAACTTCATGTGATTCACTTTATTGTGGTGGCCTGGAATCGAACCCACAGTATCTCTGAGGTGTGCCTGTGCATATCTATCTATATATATGGGAAGTGTCCATCACGATATAGTCAAAAGCCTACTTCCAATCTTCAATACCAGTTTCTTGTCCTCATTAGATTTCCTCTAAAGTCACCTAGGTTTCCCAGAGCACACAATCTTAACTTCTAAACTGTTTTAAAGGCAACATTTTTTGAATGACCGTATGACACTATAACTGGATATATTATCCCAAGTAAGATTAAAAACTTTTTAAATTAGAAGAGTTGATGTTTTCCATTAATTCTACGGGTATATTCACGATTTCTACTTATTACAATACTTTAAAAAATGGTCTTCAAAAGTTTTATTTACAACATCAACACCTGAAAACATGAGATCATGACCTTAAAAATCTGTGTTAAATTTCTCTGCCTCACTTTGAACAGATTCGTTACATCAAACGATCTCCATAAGCATCCCAAACTACTACTGAAAGCAGTTCCCCATGCTTACATGTCATCCTCAAACAGACCTCTATTATTCAGATAAAGTAATGAACAGTAGTAGTATACCCCATAACAGAAGAGACAATATAAAAGACTGTTTAAGAACTCAAGTATGTAGGGACTGAGGAATAATTTTGGGGAAATAACCTTATTTTATATTCAGACATGTACAATGCAGATAAATATAATCACAATGCTAAAAACTAGATTTGATTAAGTTAATTTTAACACAGAAAATACTTCTTTTTCTAGTCGAATGACATCAAAGAAAGAATGTTGATACATGTCAATAACACTTCTTCCCACTTCCCAAGTGAAAAGATGTTTTTCTTTTCCTTTCTTTTTTTGTTTGTTTGTTTGTTTGTTTGTTTTGTGGTACGCGGGCCTCTCACTGTTGCAGCCTCTCCCGTTGCGGAGCACAGGCTCCGGATGCGCAGGCTCAGCGGCCATGGCTCACGGAACCAGCTGCTCCACGGCATGTGGGATCCTCCCAGACCGGGGCACGAACCCGCGTCCCCTGCATCGGCAGGCGGACTCTCAACCACTGCGCCACCAGGGAAGCCCTCCTTTCTTTCTTTAATTAAAAAAATTTTTAATTGAGGTATAATTGACATACAGCATTATATTAGTTTCAGGCGTACAACATAATGATTCAATTTTTTTAAGTCATTAGGGAAACCACTTTTAAGATTTTTTAAAATAACTCTCAACTATCTAATATCTAAAATGAGGGGAACAAATAGTTATAACACAATTCCAATTAGAAATTTATGCTAAACAAACTGGATTTGGGTTTCCTAAAATATAACTGAAGAACATACCTCTTCAAAAGAGGTAAGATAGCAGAACATCTCTCATCCTTCCTACCTGGGCTGCCAGACCCCATTTCCAACTACCTCCTCAGGGGCCTTCCTCCAGGGAACCTCCTCCATCAAACTGCCCCTTTATTATCATCTACCTCTCCCTTCCAGTTCTGTCAAACATATTAATATGCTCTATTTCCTTACTGTTAAAACCAAATCCTTCCTGGATTCTACATGCCCCCTTAACAACCAATCTATCTTCTAATTCATTCATTCAACAAATATTTACTGAGCGGGCTTCCCTGGTGGCGCAGTGGTTTAGAGCCCGCCTGCCGATGCAGGGGACGCGGGTTCGTGCCCCAGTCCAGGAGGATCCCACATGCCACGGAGCGGCTGGGCCCGTGAGCCATGGCCGCTGAGCCTGCGCGTCCAGAGCCTGTGCTCCGCAATGGGAGAGGCCACAACAGTGAGAGGCCCGCATACCGCAAAAAAAAAAAAAAAAAAAAATTTACTGAGCCCCTACTATGCTCTAGACCTAAGCTGTCCAATATGGCAGCCACTAATCACAGGTAGGGCTACTCAGTGCTTGAAATGCATCTGGCTGGAACTGAGATGGGCTGTAAATGTACAACAAACGTAAAACATACAAGATTTCAAGGACTTAGTACAAAATAACAGAATGTAAACTCTCTCAATAATTTTTAACTTTAAAATAATATTTTTAAATAAATAATATATATTGGGTAAATAATAATAATATTGGGTAAAATAAAATATATTACCAAAATTAATGTTGATTCTTTTTTCTATTTTCTAAACTGTGACTCCTAGAAACTTAAATTACATAGGTGGCTTACATTATATTCTGTTGGACAGTGCTGTTCTAGATAAAGTTCTCAGCATTAAGGCCAAAAATGTGAAGATGAAGGGCAAAGTCTCTGTCTTCCTGGAGTTTGTATTTTATTGCTGGTGGGGGGAGGGCAGGATCCCTGAGACAATAAGTGAACTTGATAATACCAGAAAAAATGTCCGATTAGTGTTCTGAAGAAAATAAGACAAGGAAAAGAGAAACTGGGTGTGGAGGGGAGCTGTGTCTTCTCTTCACTTCCCATCCCTCACAACAGAGAAAAAAGGCAGCAGGTTTCCCCTCTAGTACAAACTCAAACAGACTGGCAGTGGCCGTCTGGAGCGCATACTGTTACAGATTCCAAGGCTAACTTGAACCTCGGTTTAGAAAGCACGGCATGCTGTGTCTGCCCAGGCTGGAGCAGAGAGGAATGCCAAGTGCAACCCACTTCTATAAACTGCATCCCCCCATCCATCCACTCAAGCTAGAGACGGCAGAGCCTTATTCACTGTCTCATTTCCCTCCCTCCCTGTGCACGCACATGCGCGCACGCGCGCACACACACACACACACTCTCTCACACAATCCAACTACATTCTATGACTCTGGCCTAGGAATGTCTCACAAATCCATCTGCTTATTTCTGTACTCTTCATCAAGATCTCAATTCAGAAGAAAGGGTTGAGGATTCTACAGTACCTGCACCTTCTCCCCACTGCTGTCAAAGTTTGCTTCCTTAAAAAAGTTTCAAGATCTCCAACACCTTGAGACATTCAGAGCTTCCAGGTTTAAGTGTTTACAGCTCTCATCTCATTGCCCACCATTCCCTCCATCCTGTCCCCCCATCACACATCCTTTCTCTCAGCTGCACTGACAGTGTCTGACCAGAAGTTTTCCCTCTATCTAGAATACTCCCTTTTCTTTTTTCTGCTCCTAGAAATCTTGAACTCAAACTTCAAAACCCAGATGTAATGTCATCTTCTCTTAGAAACCTTCCCAGAATCTTACAGCGAGCTGCTCCCTGCTCCATTTCTTTTCCTACTATTCTGCGGTTAGCACAGCAAGCATGTTCTGTGCGGGAGTAATCAGCATGCCCTCACAGTTAGCACCCTTGAGGGAAGGACTGGTCTTATTTGTTCAGGTATTCTCAAAACTACAACAATGCAAAGGCTTAAAGCAGACACTTTAATAAATCAATGAGTGAATGAAGCAAAGAGAGATACAGGAAACCCCTGCCCACAACCCTCTAATCTGGATAAGGGACTCCTCACGAGCTGCCATCCCACCCTAACTGCATTGGAATGATTTCTGTGCTCATCCACTGAACTACGAGAAGGCCAGGATGTCTCTCTCACTCACCTCTTTTAAGCCAGCACATAAAGGCACTCAATAAATATTTTATTCAGTGAGTGAGTGGATGAACCAATATTATCAGGCATCAAGTTCCCAACCTCAATTTATAAAGGGGGCACCTGCAATCCAGAGTTTTAACGACTTGTCCAAAAAGGTCAGTGGCAAAATCAAGACTGGAACAGTCTCCTATCTTACACCAAAATATGGGACATTTTCTCCTGATGAAAAGGTGCTAAAGTAGGGGTTTGTCACTTTTTGGTCACTTGGTCTCTGGACACCCACCACGGTTTGTGGGAATCACAGAAGACAAAGAAAGCCATGCCTCCTACTATAAAAGCTGAACAGTAGCAAAACTTTGCTCTTCCTCACTCCTTGGTAACTAGGGCTTCGCTAGCAACCCAAGTTTGAACAGTCAGAGCGAGCATCTTGAGGAGTCACTTCTGAAGATGCACCAACAGTGAGAGCACACTCACTGTGGGGACGGGACAGACAAAGCTCACGCGGCGACTGACTGCAAGGTGCCAGGAGAGGCATCCTGTGGCCTGACCTGGCTGTGTCCTCTGCTGCCGGCCACTTTGGTTCCTACTTATTTTTCCAGCACAGTCTCCAGCTTTCCAATCAATTCTGCGAGCTAACTTATAGCCTTCCATTAAATTCATTTTCTTCCCAAATTAGGAAAGGATGAGTTTTTCCGCATCCAAGAACCCTGTCACACATAAAGGAACAATGAAGGACAATCACCCAAAATGGGGGGGGGGGGGCACGTGGGGGAAGTAATTTAGCAGAATCATGGGGGGATGAGAAAAGGAACAATGAAAGAAAAAATTACATAGACTAAATCAAGGTCTTGCTGGTCATATTTATGGTGGCTGCATTTGCCATGTGGACAAGACTACTAATCGGTAACTAAAGGTACTTTTTTTTTTCCTTACTGAGGCAACTAGTCATTTCCCAGCTTCTCTTGCAGCAAGCATGGCCCTGTAACTAACCTCTGACCAATGGAATGTCAACAGAAGTGATGTGTGGTACTACCAGGTCTGACCCATAAAAATCTCCCATGTAAACCTCCATGCTCTTTCCCAATCCAATGACTGAATGCCAAAGCCCAGGGTGACCTTTATACACCACATGTAAGATAGGAAAATGTCCACAGTTTGGTCCCTGAATAACTGTACAGAGCAGAACAGTTATCCCCTGATTCAACAGTCAGTAGGCTACTACATGAACAAGAAATAAACTTCTAATTTAAAATCACTGAGGGCTTCCCTGGTGGCTGAGTGGTTAAGAATCCGCCTTCCAATGCAGAGAACACGGGTTCGAGCCCTAGTCCGGGAAGATCCCACATGCCGCAGAGCATCTAAGCCCGCTCACCACAACTACTGAACCTGTGCTCTAGAGCCCAAGAGCCACAGCTACTGAGTCCGCGTGCCACAACTACTGAAGCCCACGCGCCTACAGCCCATGCTCCGCAACAAGAGAAGCCACCGCAATGAGAAGCCCACGCACCGCAACGAAGAGTAGCCCCCGCTTGCCACTAGAGAAAGCCCATGTGCAGCAACGAAGACCCAATGCAGCCTGAAATAAATAAAAATATATATTTTTTTAATTATAAAAAAAAATGGGGCTTCCCTGGTGGCACAGTGGTTGAGAGTCTGCCTGCCGATGCAGGGGACACGGGTTCGTGCCCCGGTCCGGGAAGATCCCACATGCCGCGGAGCGGCTAGGCCCATAAGCCATGGCCGCTGAGCCTGCGTGTCCGGAGCCTGTGCTCCATAACAGGAGAGGACACAACAGTGAGAGGCCTGCATACCGCAAAAAAAAAAAAAAAATATATATATATATATATATATATATATATATATATATATATATATATATATATATAAAAATAAAATCACTGAAATGTTGGGTATGTTTGTTATACCAGTTAGCCTACCATAATGAATACAGAAAGTAATATCTACCCAGAAAGGTTAGTAAATACTTAAAGAAATGTTATTTCCCAGTTTGAAAACAGTGATCAGATGTATGCCACCTCCCATTAGTAAGGATCTGGACTAATACAAAGCTACCACCCAAAGGTTAAGAAATGTGTTTTTGGTTTTGAGAAGGTAGACTTTTTCTTGATGAATAAGTACAAAAGCAGAGGGTGGGAGGGAGTGAATTTATGTGAATCTTCAAATCAAATGAAATAACCCCTGTCTTATATGTATTTCCCTCCTTTGTTCAATATTTGAATTCAAAGAAACTCAGTATACAGATTTTTTTTCCAGGATAAACCATGAACTATATATACCAGAAGCATGTAAAACCTTACCATTTTCCTATAAATTTTCATCATGAAAACTAAGTTGTATTATACAAAGTGCTACCTACTCAATAGCTCGCTTGGGGGACATCTCAACCTCTAAAGATCTGGAGTCATTTAGGTCTGAAATGGGGACCAGACATCAATATTTTTCAAAGATTTCCCAGGTGATCAGATTATGGGGCCCCTCTACTAGAACGAGAATTTTCATTAAAATTTGTGAGATTCAGAACAGTGATGATATAGTACAAAGTACTTTAATATTTGACATGAAAGCATAATTTTAAAAATCTACAATGTCTACTCATCAACTGATGGGGAGGCTTCTATTAAAATCCTTCCTAATTCTTTGCATTTTGAGGTGCCAAGTCAACTAAGGGGTCACAATGTACAAGAAGATAATCAGAAAATCAATTTTTTTAAAACTCTTGGGTAGAAGGGAATATTTAGACAGAGGTTAAAATCCATGTCTTAACAGCCCTTAAGGGACTTCCCTGGTGGTCCAGTGGTTAAGGCTTCACCTTCCAATGCAGGGGGTGTGGGTTTAATCCCTGGTCCGGGAGGTAAGACCCCACCATCCCTCACGGCCAGAAAACCAAAACATGAGACAGAAGCAGTATTATAACAAATTCAATAAAGACTTTAAAAATGGTCCACATCAAAATAGATCTTAAAAAAAACCAGCCCTTAATAATGAATATTTCTGGAGAATGGGACTCTAGGGTAACAGGAACAACTCCCATCATCTAATTTATATATACTTTCATTACGTCATTTTTATTTATTCATTAATTTATTTATTTATTTTTGGGTGCATTGGGTCTTCGTTGCTGCGTGCAGGCTTCCTCTAGTTGCAGCAACCGGGGGCTACTCTTCATTGCGGTTAGCGGGCTTCTCATTGCGGTGGCTTCTCTTGTCATGGAGCATGGGCTCTAGGCACACGGGCTTCAGTAGTTGCAGCACGTGGGCTCAGTAGTTGTGACTCGCGGGCTCTAGAGTGCAGGCTCAGTAGCTGCGGCACACGGGCTCAGCTGCTCCGCGGCATGTGGGATCTTCCCGGACCAGGGCTCGAACCCACGTCCCCTTCACTGGCAGGCGGATTCTTAACCCCTGCACCACCAGGGAAGTCCTTATTACATCATTTTAATACACATTTTTAAAATCACCACATACCATTCACACTTACTAGAAAACAACAATAAATGCTCTTCTGCAAGCATAATAGGTTCCCTACTTCAAAACAAATTATTCAGTCACCTCCATCTTTGGAGCTACCACAGCGATCCCGCACCTAGAGAATGGAAACTACCCTCTCGGCCCCAAAGTTCCAACCATCTATCATCTCTGTCGGCTTCCCAATCAAGCTTTATTTTCTAGCTCTGAAGCTGAACCAGTACCTTCGAGCACAATGGCTGGCAAGATCTTGAGCAAGCAGTGAGCCAACTTTTTCTTCAAGCCAGAGTGTGAATATTTTAGGCTTTATCAAGCACACAATCTCTGCTGCAATTTAATCAACTCTGCCCTCACAGCACAAAAGCAGCCACAGACAATACATAAACCCATGAGTGTGGCTGTGTATTTATAAGAAAGAGGCAATAGGCTGGATTTGGGGTCTTGCGACTTCAGAGGCAGCAATGTTAGTGAGGCACCCTAAAATTATACACACACACGCTTATATATCTGTATGTTATGTATCTACATGTATAATATAAAATATTGTGTATTTATGTATTTATTTATATAGTACATGTGTTTGTGTTATTATCTGTTTTACCCCAACTATAACACAAGTCCCTGAAGGATGGAACTGCTGCTACTTCATTCACTGACATATCTTCAGTGAATGGGTACATAATGGCACTCAAAAAACATCACTGCCTGGCTCAACTAACTCACCTCATGAGACTCAAACACAGATTAACAGGAAGGAAGGGGATACAAAAGAACCAGTTTCTCCTACTAGGAGAGTAGAGAAATGGTAAGTGCCCTCTGGTCCCCTCCCAAGCTGTCACTGTCACCGACAAGGAGGACAAGTGCTAACAAAGAGGGACAGTCATAAGACTAGTATCAACCAGAGGAGCAGTGACTTGTATCAAGAACTCCATGCAGCAGAGTTATCAAGGGGGCACCGAGGGACAACTCCCTCTGCCCATCCTGGGCACGGTGCTTCAACAGGGAGAAGGAGGAGAGCCAGCCAGGCCTTCCTAGTTGTGACGTCTACAGTGCCTGTTCCATACGACAGGCACTGAGCAAACACTGCACTAAAAAGAGTAAGTGGATTCTAGCCTCAGCTCTACTGTCTCTCAGTGTGACCCTGGCCGTCTTCAAGGCTCGGCTGCCCTTCCTTCAAGTGGGGATGATAAGTCATTCCAACACCTATGAGAGGGTCATGTGAGCTAACACATATGAACACACACTTTGTAAACTCTAAAACACCACCCAAATTCAAAGATGAAGGATTTGAAAGCTGCCTTCATGCTATGAATTCTCAAACTCCAGGATACTAATATTTTTAATAGCTAGAAAATAGTATCAATTTTCCTATTAACTACTTTATTGAAAAGAAAACTAATGTCAATTAAAATGTTTTTTAAAAGTCCCCCATGGACCTGAATAGGCTATTTTCATTTCGAATTTTTGAAAAATGCAACCTGTCTGCTTTGTTTCCTGAGTTGCACCCGCTACAGTGAGTATTTAATAGTAATGCACTTAGTTCAACATGTTTTAGAAAAAGAGTTATTATGCCTACGTTTTCAGAGATATTACAATACTTAGTAGATGGTTAAAATAAGTGCAGTATAATCCATTTTATGCAAAATGAGTGAATTGAGAGGCCTAGTGCTCAGGAAAACTCTTTCAAACTTTCAGTTATAAAATGTTCTTCCACATTAACTATCAAGAAATATCGATGGTATGTATGGGCACTAGCAAGGATTTTCCTGCACAGTGCTACATTATTTTCTTAATGCTGAAGACATTTGTGGTAGCAGAGTCTACTCACTGTTTTCCAAGCAGGGAAGTCCTTACCCCCAAATGAATGATGTTACGACTGCTAACACTGACACGAGCAGGATGCTAAGTTCCCTCCCTTTCCCCGGCTCCATAAGGAGATAGACTGTGATTACGAATGACCACTCCTTTACACAGAGCTTCCTGGGCTTTCATATGGACAACTATCATTCCTCTACTCCAACTGGGAAAAAATATTAAGTTGTTCTAGATACAAGAATACGTTTGCAAGATCTTATGGAGGACTGTGGCTGGAACTATAAACTAGACTATCCCACAGGCACATGTTCATTTGAAACAAGTCAAATGAAACTGAAGTAAAGCACTCCCTTGGAGAGACCATCCCTGGCCTTTCTAGCAAAAACTACCTCCCCCAACCATCTGCTTGTTTAGATGTTTACTGTGTATCTCTAGCCATTAGAACATAAGCTCCATGACAGCAAGGACTCTGTCTTATCCACTAGTATATATTCAACACCAAGAGGAAATGTTTGGCACAATAAATGCCCAGAAACGTATGTTGCTTACCTCACTGTTTTCTTAAACTACCTGACATCCAGCAGAATATCCCTTACCTACTAACTGATCATAAATAGTTCCATTATTTTCAGGTATGCATTCTGTAAGTTGTATAAATTTAACAGAATTGCTGGGACTTCCCTGGTGGTCCAGTGGTAAAGAATCCGCCTTACAATGCAGGGGACGAGGGTTTGACCCCAGGTCAGGGAACTAAGATCCCACATCCCGCGGGGCAACTAAGCCTGCACGCCACAACTACTGAGCTTGCGCACCTCAACCAGAGAGCCCGCGTGCCGCAAACTACAGAGCCCACGCACTCTGGAGCCCGTGCGCCGCAACTACAGAGCCTATGTGCCCTGGAGCCTGCACGCCACAAGTAGAAAGAAGGCTATGCACCACAATGAAGAGCCCGGGCACCATAATGAAAGAGCCCGCACGCCTCAACGAAGAGCCCGTGCAGCACAACTACGACCCAACGCAGCCAAAAAAAAAATTTTTTTAATAAATAAATAATAAATAAATCTTAAAAAAAAAACAGAATTGCTTTGGTTTCCCTATATTTATTTTTACTCCCACCTTCATTAAGTGACAAATGAGGCTGATGTTCTAACTTTGTAATAGTATTATAGTTTCCTTACGAAAAACTTTAACGTGTTAAATAAGTGAGTACATTTAAAGAAAAATATTAGAGGCAGCATGGAGGAGTGCCTAGAAGCACAGACCCTTGAGCCGCGACACCCAGTTTGAATTCCAGCTCCACCACTTACTAGTTGTGTCCTTGAGCACCTTTCAACTTCCTGTGCCCCAGCTTCCTCATCTAGTCAGGGAACTAGATGCCAAGGAGAAATGATCATCACATTATCACGTCCCAGTTCTCCAGCCCTTCCACTCTTCCTCCGAACATTTTCAGAGTATCACCTACCCAGGAAAGCCCCGCTGTTGACCCCGTCAGCCCCTCCCTTAACTAGCTACTCATGCTCTCTCTCCTTTTCATGGTAAAGCAGGACCAACATCTATGAATTCACTATTCATTTCTGAATTTTCTGCAATCTGCAATTTCTACTTAGAAGTTCTATTTAACCAGAAGCAAACTAACTTATCTTTTCCCCCGAGAAAAGAATGTCCTTGCCTGACTTGAAATTTCCACTAACAATACTCTCCCACTCATCCAGGCTTCACATCATGCTGCTCTAACTCTTCTTCATCCTCCACCTTCGTGACTAATCATTCTTTAAGTTCTGTCTAGGGTTCCTTAGGAAATTCCTTCATATCCATCTTCTCTGTTCTTTTACCTCGTAACTGTTCTTTTACCTCGTAACTGTTCATAGACAGTAAGTTCCATGAGAATAGTGGCAGATTCTGTAATTTTCACACGTCTATCAATTACTAACACCTAGTAAAGGGTTCTGTACCTAGTAGGCTCCGTAAGTATTTGTTTAATAAACTAATGCATGGCTGGCTTACTATAACCACCTCCTAAATGGCTTCCATGAGTCCAGACTCCAATCCTTCCTAAAGTTATTAATCTTTCGTAAAATGCCTCGTACCTACAATTTGTCTGCTCAGACACACTCATTAATATACTCAATTCAAGTAACCACTAATTATAAGGTACTACAGGCGGTACTGGGGAGGAAAGAAAGAACTGGGGCACAATTCCAAAAATGAGTCCTCTCCAGTTCTTCAAAAATGTTGCAAGTATGTGCAAGAAACAGCCATGTAAACGCTTATAACAAAGGGTAAATAGACATTAATTCTGATTAGTAGGTAGTTTTTAATTAAGATAAGCAAAGGAAAGGAAAAGGAGACATTCCAATGAGGAAAGAACATAGATAAAAACGTAAGAGCATAAAAGTGGTATGTTCAGGGACTTCCCTGGTGTTTCAGTGGCTAAGACTCTGCGCTCCCAATGAAGGGGGCCCAGGTTGGATCCCTGGGTCAGGGAACTAGATGCCAAGTGCCACAACAAAAGATCCCACATGCTGCAACTAAAAGATCCCACGTGCCACCAGGAAGATCTCACATGTTGCAACTAAAAGATCTCGCGTGCCACAAAGAAGGTCCCACATGTCGCAACTAAGACCCAGCACAGCCAAATAAATAAATATTTTTTAAAAAATTAAAAAGAAAAAAAATTTTTAAAGGGGGTACATTCAAGGAAACACCACTAGGGGAGGGGGGCAGTTACAGGCTTAACTGTGTCCCCTCAAAATTCATGTTAAAGTCTAACCCCAAGCACCAGAGAATATGACTTTATTTGGAACTGACCTTATTTGAAAATAGGGTCACTGCAGATGTAGTTACTAAAGATAAGGTCATTAGGTTGGGCCCTAATCCAGTATGGCTGATGTCCTTATAAGAGGAGAAAATTTGGACAAAGAGACAGGCACACAGGGAGAACACCATGTGAAGATGAAGACAGAGATCAGGGTGACGCAGCAGAGGTCAAGGCATGCCAAAGACTGACAGCAAACCACCAGAAGCTAGGCAACATACACACCAATCAGACTGGGAAACATCAAGATTCACAGAGCATTAAATAAATTACACAGGGTACTATCTTCTCAGTAGTGAGGAACAATCAGACTAAACACTGTGCTGGTCTCACACACAAAACCTTAAGTACAATTCAAAAGATCAAATTATTTCTAAGAAATCTAACTGTCCCAGAAAAAAGATCACAGAAATTTATAGGTATGTAAAACTACCCAGCACTCAACAAAGTAAATATTCACGAATGTCTGGCACACAATCAAAATTACCAAGCATGCAAAGAAGCAGGAAATCATAACCTATGGAAAAAAAAAATCAATCAATGGAAACTGATCCAGAATTGACACAGCTGTTAAAGTTAGCAGGTAAGGACAATAAAAGAGGTATTATTATAACTACATTCCACATATTCAAATAGTTAAGGAAGGTTGTGGAAAATATTTTTTAAAAGACACAAATTGAACTTGTATAAATAAAACTACACTGTGTAAGATTAAAAACACATTAAAGGGACTTCCCTGGTGGCGCAGTGGTTAAGAATCCGCCTGCCAATGCAGGAGACATGGGTTCGAGCCCTGGTCCGGGAAGATCCCACATGCCGCCGAGCAACTAAGCCCATGCGCCACAGCTACTGAGCCTGTGCTCTGGAGTCTGCAAGTCACAACTACTGAGCCTGTACACCACAACTACTGAAGGCCGCGCTCCGCAACAAGAGAAGCCACTGCAATGAGAAGTCCACGCACCACAACAAAGAGTCGCCCCCGCTCACTGCAACTAGAGAAAGCCCCAGCGCAACAACGAAGACCAAACACAACCAAAAATAAAATAATAAATTTTAAAAAAAAACACATTAGACATTGTAGGAAAAAAAGATGAGTGAACTTGAAGACACAGCAATAAAAAGTATTTCAGAATTCCAACTGACTATTCAACACCTGAAACCAGCTGTCAAAACAGAAAAAAATAAAACAGATTTTTAAAAAGAGAGAAAATAAAATTAACAGACATTCACTGAGTTCTGGGACAACCTCAAATATCATAATATACATGTAACTAAAGTTCCTGATAGGGAGGAGAGAATGAACAGAAACAATTTTGTAAAAATAAGTCAGAAATTTTCCAAATTTGATTAAAAAACCACAAACTCACAGATCCAGAAGTTCAACAAGCCCCAAGCGCAAGAAACATATAGAAAACCACACCAAGGCACATCATAATCAACCTGCTCAAAACTAATGACAGAAAAAAATTCTTAAAAGCAGCCAGGAAAGAAAAAGGACATATTATACATAAAGGAACAAGGATAAGGATTAAAGATTTCTTAGAAGAAACAATGCAAGTGAGTAGAGAGTGGAGTAACATCTTAAAATTGTTTTGCAAGAAAAAAGTATCACCTAGAATTTCTATACCCAATGAAAATATCTCTCAAAAACGAAATAAAATGCAAAAATTTTCAGATATACAAAAGGTGAGAAAATGTGTCACTAGCAGACCTGCACTACAAAAAATATTAAAGGAAGTACTGAGGATGGAGGAAAATGTGACCAGATGGAAACAGGACCTAGACAAAGAAATGAAAAGCATCAGAAAAGGTAATCACATGGGCAAATGTATAAGAATTTTTCTAATTAGTTAAGTCTCATTAAAAGATTATTAACTGTTTAAACAAAAATAATAATGTAGTGTGGGGTTTTTTAACATACATACAAATAGAATCTGTGAAAAAGCAGTAAAAAGACCAGTAAAAGATAAATGAAAGTATTCTATGGTACAGTCAATATGCCAAATGTGATGTGATATAAGTAGTAGTATTTGAAAGTAGACTGCTATGAGATAAAAAGCAATCACTGAATTAAAAAACAAAGAGTTAAAATGAATAAGCCAACAAAGGAGAAAAAAAATCAAATAATAAAATATATTCATTTAATCCAAAGAAGACAGAAAAAAAAGAGAAAAGGGGGAACAAAGAACAGAGGGGACAAATAGAAAATAAATAGCAGCCTGATTTAAACTGAAACATATCAATAATCAAGAGGCAGAGATTTGCAGACCTGGGGCAGGGGGAGCAAGACAACTATATGCTGCCTATAAAAACACATTTCAAATACAGACATTAACACATTAAAAGTAAAAGGCTGAAAAAGATATATCATACTAACACTAATCAAAATTAAGACAGAACAGCTATATTAATATGAAACAAAGTATTCTGTAACCCAAGGAATATATGACTAGGAATGAACGTCATTTTATAATGATAAAGATGCCAAATCATCAAGAGGATATATTCATTCTGAATACGTATGCACCTATTAAACGAGTTTTAAAATACACGGAGCAAAAAAAGATAGAATTGCAAGAATAAATAGGCACAATTATATTAGAAAATTTCATATCCTTCTCTCAATAACTGATAGTACAAGTAGACAGAAAATCAGTAGGGATATAGCAACAACACTATACACAAACTTGACGTAACCGACACTTAGACAATACTCCACCAAAGAACAGCTGAACACACACTCTTTTCTAGCAACACAGCACATTTACCAAGACAGACCATAATATGGGTCATAAAACAAATCTCAACAAATTAAAGGGAATCAAGTCACACAAAATATGTTTTCTGACGGCAATGAAATCTGAAAGCAGTAATAGATGTATGGAAAATCCCCAAATACTTAGAAACTAAATGACACCTGTGGCTCAAAGAAGAAATGGCTCTAAACACCTGTGGCTCAAAGAAGAAATCAAAGAGCAAATTAAAGGTATTTTTTTTGAACTGAAAGAAAATGAAATACATTATATCAAAACTTGGGGGAAACAGCTAAAGCAACACTTAGGTAGAAAATTATAGCACTAAACACCTCTATTAAAAAAGACGACATTGGATAATGGAATGGACAAAAACACAGTACTGTTTCTAATATAGCAAATAATGTCCAGTAGTACCTCTGTTGTGTGAATTAAATATATAAATGGAAATAGAAAATATAATTTGAACTAAATATAAAATATTTTTTAAAAAGAAGTTCTGAAATCAATGGCTTCTGTTTTCTTGATATACAGTGAGCATGAATCTGAAGAATCAATATTGTTTAAGAAGTCAATCCTTCCTCCAAAACTATCTACAGATTCAACACAATTCCAACCCACAACCTAGTAGGCTTGTTTGCAGAAACTGACAAAATGATGTGACGATTCACGTGGAAGCTCAAAGGACCTGGAGTGACCATGGCAATTCTGAAAAAGAAGAAAGTCGCAGGACTAACACTACTACTACCAGATTTCAATACTTATTATACGGCTACAGTAATAAAGGCAATATGGTATTGGTGTCAAGACAAACAGATTAATGGAACAGAAAGTCCATAAACAGACCCACACACATATGGAAGACTGATTTTCAACAAAGATACACAAGTAATTCGCTGGAGAAAGGACAGTCCTTTCTTCAAACGGCCCACTTGCAGAAAAAGTGATTTTTTAGCTACACCTTGCAGCACCATTTAAAATATTAACTCCAAATGGATCACAGACTTAAATGTAAAACCCAAAACTATAAAATCTGGAGGGGGAGAAAAAAACATAGGAAACTTTTTAGACCTTGGGACAATCAGGCAAAAGTTTTCCAAAAGCATGATCCACAGAAGACCAAATCAATGAATTAGACGTCATAAAAATTAAAAACATCTGTTCTTCAAGACACGTTTAAGAGCATGAAAAAGTAAGCCATGGACTAGGATACATTATTTGCAAATCATGTATCTGCTAAAGGACTTGAATCCAAAATAGGTAATTCTCAAAACTCAATAAAAAGGAGAAGAAGGAAAAAAAAAGGTTGGACAAGGATTTGAACACTTCACCAAAGATGACATACGGAGCGCAAATAAGCATTCCTAAGACCATGTGAAACACCACTTCCACCAAGAATCTTTTCCTTGTCCCAATCGAAAAAGGATCACCCCTCTTCTGAATCTCCACCTCTCTTGTAGCACGGATATCTCACCACTTTGCATAACTATACCATACAGTTATATAAAGACATACCTCATCCACCTCCATTAAATTATAAACTCCCTGAGTGCAGGAGCCTATATCTCTCTGACTATGGGGACGAATAAAGCATTTCTATTCATTTGTTTTATTTTATTTATTTATTTTTCTTCCAGCTTTACTGAGATATAATTAACACAGAGCAATGTGTACATTTGTTTTAGAATACATCTTCAGTAAATATGCCTAGGAAAAACAATAATCAGCTATTAAGGTTTAATTTTTGTTTACATTCTTTGCAAGGCTGTAAGATTGTCCAATTAGCCTGTCTAATTTAACCAGGCCCTTAAATAAAAGATATAACAATTAAAGGGGTAAACTTCTCAGAAAATTTGATATAGACATCTAAAACTCAAATGGATTATTTCTGGTGCCATCTTGTGTTTCAATGCTTTAGGGCCAAGGAAAAGGGAGGAAAGAAAGTTTAAAAGCCCTATGCTTTAAGCAACAGACACAAAAGGTGAAGAGCACTGGTTGCCACAAAACCAAGTGAAGAAAAGCCAAAGAAAATTAGAGCTAGAACAGTATAACAGCAGTTCTTATTTTAAGGGAATAACACCAGCTGGCTTAGAAACTCAGGCACTGAAACATCTAAGACGCTGAAGTCTTAATCACTGTGACCACCTATACTGGATAACAATAATATCAGAATGTTACTTTTGTTCAATTGTTATCTGTTCTTCATACTAAAATGTTCTTCCTTCCTATTATTCTCCAGCTATTTGAATTAAGTCATACTTAAAACCTTAACAAAGTTCTGTGGGCTTTCTCAAAAGCCTTTCCCAGACCACTCAACCCATTTCCCATGTCCCTATCCTCAAAACGCTTGGTGATTTCTTTTTACCTGTACTCTTCCAGATAAATACTTATGGCACGTTCTAAGTATGACTGTCTTATATTTTCATCTAACTTTGCATGTGTTTACTCTTCACCTCTTAAGTTCTTTGAACAAAGCACTGAGTTTTTTATTTCCTACAGAATCTCTCACCTAACTACTCAATAAAAACTTAATGTAAACCTAAGATAGTATAATACAAGCAATAGTTAAAGCATCTGACTTAAATCAGAAAGATAATAATAAGAGTTGGTGAATAACAACCTGATCTTCCAAGTGAACAGAAGAGCATGAACAGGGGGTTCCAGTTATGCTCCTATCTGCTAAGATTACATGAGCAGTACAAGATAAATTCTGCCCCAGAGCTTGCACCAATTTATTAAAAACAAACATGTACCTTTATAAAAGGTCAAAATCATGAGAAGTATCAAATATGCTACTTTTTGCAATGGTACTATTTCTAATCTGAAAAGAAAGAGATCAATTTTACTGAATAGAGTCTTAGAAAACCTGTGCACAGCGCTGCTCCCTGGGTTATATTTTGGCAATGCTATTCCCTTTCTGTTATAAAGTATTTAATTAGATAAAGATTTTATACAATTTAACTTCTATAATTTAATACACATATTTTGGTTACAGGTATTTAACAAAGCAATTAAATCCTTATTTCCACTTCTGTTCTAAAATCCGCCTGCCCGCAGTGAGTGGGAACTGCTGCAGATCATTAAACGCTCATTTATCAATGTCTCTCACCAGGCAACACAACGCAGCAGAACAGCACATAGAAACCATCCTGAACCCCAGCAACAGCGGCTAATTAGCATAGCCTACCACTAAACCGACGCCATATGATTGGAACTGTTAGTCGGAATGCTAGCCAATCAAACTAGGTTATGCAAACAGCCTATTTTAGTTGCCAGGGCAGAGCTACTTCCAATTGTCCAATAGGAAAACAAGCAATAAACAAGAAATGAAATTGAGCTTTGTCACATTTTCAAGTTGCTGTTAACACTTTCAGGTTTAGAGCAAAATTAACAGCAACTGTAAAGGATTAGAATCATATTTTATTTTTCACTCCAAATGAAATCCAATGGCAATACACACAGAATACAGTTAATGTAGTGTATGTATTGTAATTTTAACTTTTTACTATATAGCTATGAGTTTTTCTATCAGAAGCTGCCATCAACATTTTAACTTTTTCCCCCACCTACTCAAAGGCAGGCATTATGTAAATGTCTTTCTATACATTCAAACAGATTCTCATTTTAGAGAAATCCTATAAAGCATTTTTATTCTATTACGGAAAGCCTGAACAAAAGGTCGGCATAACAGAACACACGGCTCAGTGGAAGTCTGAAACAAGCTTTATCAGACTGAAGAGAAATAACATTTTGGTTTTGGTTATGATATGTGTTAATATATAGTTTCAAAATAATTTTAAAATAATAAAACCCACATTAATTGTTAACCTATAGGGCTCAGAATACACAAATTGGGACCAAGAAAATAATACTCATATCTTGGAACCAAGATCAAGATATGAGCAAAATATAAACACATTATATTCATATGTAAAATTTCTAATAATGAATAAAACATTAAAAAAAAAAAAAAACTTCTACTCTGTCAGTACATACTAACAGCTACAAATATAGCCTTAAAGAGCATCAGTGTCCTGACAATTCTTAGTGGTTGAGAACATTTCTTTAATCTCACATATTCAGAGAAATGCTTTGAAACATGTCAAGGAGACACAGTTCCCATTTGTGCCTTGTAACTGTATCTTTATAAAAGATACAGTTTTATTTTAAAATAGATCAACTTGTCCCACCTATCCTAGCAATTATCTCCTTCTAAACGGGAGTACAGATTCATCCCACACCAAGAAGTCAGTGATTTTCAAATATATTTTCCCACAGAATGTCTGTAAATGTCTCCAGAAAGACTGCTAGCATTTGTAAAATACATTGAATTAAGACAAAGAGCAGATTTCAAGCACCAGATTCAAAGAAAACAGCATGTTGCTCCTATCTCTACCACTGCAAACTATCTTCCCCCTTAAGAAAACCGAAGCCACTTTTCCACCATCTCCAAGCATCCGTCACCCATACCTGTCTCCTAATTTCTTCTCATGTTCTCTCTACTTAGCAGTTCTGGATGAAAATCATTTAAAAAGTCCAATAAAACCACAAACCAGAGTCAGCTTGTTAGAGGGAGGAACTTTAAAGCTGGAAGAGACCTGAAAGACTAACACTAACCCCTTGTTCCATAAACAAACTATACTTTTAGAAAAATAGTGCAAAAGATCCTACAGATGAAAATCAAAGCCCTCCCAAATAATCTTCTAACAGTATCTATAAATAATCAATATATCCGTGGGGTACCTGTAAGTCTCATGGTTTGCTGTTCATATGAAAATATATTTAAATATAAATGTTCAAAAAAGATTAGCTCAGAATCATTCTCCATGCCACCATATGATAAAAGCATCTATTAACCAAGGCTTACTTAAGAAAGGGTTGAAAATCACTAACCCAAAGCATTTAATCCATTCCTGAAAGACGCAATCTCATTTCACTTCAAACTTTAGATATCATTTGTGTGTTTTTTAAACACTTGGAACCCTTTACAAGCCTCCTTTAATTCCTAAAGACAAGGGCAAAGAAGATTTTTAAGCCAATTTCATTCATACTCTTGCTCTTGCCCATGAATCTTTAATATCCTGGTCATTTCTCCCAGGTTCAAGTTTTTCTTACTTCCATCACATTGATTAAGTGATCTTAATCCAGCCTGTCTTCCAATCTACAGCAGTTAAAAAACAAAAAGCATTTTCCATATAAACAAAGGCTGTTTCCTGGCCCACCTCTTTTTTTTTTTTTTTTGGCCCACCTCTTAAACACTTTTCATAGGACAAAATTTTCCCATCCTTGAAGAAGAAAAAAAAATTAAAACCTTGGATTCTTATTTTCCTTTGGGGCCTAGAGACACAAGGAAATATCATCTGTCTGGTGACAGATGCTCTAGGATAAAACATCCTGAATTTAAATGTTGTTTAGTTATCAGCAGTTCTTTTAAAAGTTACTTAAATTGTGGAGTTTAGGAAAACGTCAATGACTACTACTTTTAGAATCAGAAATTAAACATTTAAAATGTTTAAAATTAGTTAACTCACTAAATTAGAATCTTCATTATATAAAATATGTATTTTAAAATTCCTAGTAAAGAAAATGGTAAGTTTTCTAAGTATACAATTAATCATTAACTTTTTAAAAATATAGTATTCCAATTATGTTTTCTCCCCTATATTCTAAGAAGAAACATATTTAGAATATATAACTAGTAACTTCTCATCTGCAATTAATGATGTTCAAGACATATATCCTCTCAATGTGTAAGAGACCATTATTATGCCACGTAACAAATCATCCAAGATTATCTCAAATGACAAATCACACCATACCAACAATTTTGCATTTTAGGGAGAAATACAATGTAGCTTTATAGTTTTGAAAAATGGCAAGTATTTTCCTTTTTTAATTTGAAGCCATCTAATCTGGAAAAATATTCAAAAATTTTTGAGCAACTACTGTGGTCAAGTTTGTAATGCCTCATTCTATAAAGTGAGGCTGCCACCATATTGTTTAGCTGGACATCCTTTACAAAAGATTAAGTCCAGGGCTTCCCTGGTGGCGCAGTGGTTGAGAGTCCACCTGCCGATGCAGGGGACACGGGTTCATGCCCCGGTCCAGGAAGATCCCACATGCCGCGGAGCGGCTAGGCCCGTGAGCCTTGGCCGCTGAGCCTGCGCGTCCGGAGCCTGTGCTCCGCAACGGGAGAGGCCACAACAGTGAGAGCCCTGCGTACTGCAAAAAAAAAAAAAATTAAGTCCAGTAGATTCTCTCCAACTTAAGAGCAATCCTGATGCTTTTTTCCCCTCCTTCTCACGAGTCTGCTTGTAAAAACAGAAGGTAGGGCTTCCCTGGTGGCGCAGTGGTTGAGAGTCCGCCTGCCGGTGCAGGGGACACGGGTTCGTGCCCCGGTCCGGGAAGATCCCACATGCCGCGGAGTGACTAGGCTCGTGAGCCATGGCCGCTGAGCCTGCGCGTCCGGAGCCTGTGCTCCACAACAGGAGAGGCCCGCGTACAGAAAAAAAAAAAAAAAAAAGAAGAAGGTAAACTGTTATTTAAATCTGGATTATAGACATAAATTTTTAAATCTTGGACTATTCTCTACTCTTGTGGATCAACTAATTCACATTTTGGAAATGGCCCCATCTTCATCCTCCTTCCCCTCCCAAACCAAAAAAGGCACCAAAACATTATGAATACTCACTGTTGTATATTAAATATACTTTTACTCCCTCATCAGGTATCATGGAAATATAAAAATCTGATCAAGCCTTTATTTAGCTAAATGTTATCATAATCAATGCACATTGCCAAAACAAACAACAAAAAAAGATTCTTGCAAATTAACTTTGGGGTTAAAATCTTTCTTTGTATTGTGCTTATCAAGACAATAAGATATAGTAAGTTTCATCTTTCTTAACCATCTTCACCTATACATTAAGTATTTTCTTATCAATTCCCATGTCATATGAAAACAGGTGGACAGATTTAATACATTTAGGGGTTATATTCAGTTTGACTTTAAAAATGAACAGTATGAAAATTTCACTTTCAAGATGGTTGTGTTCGAAGCACCTGAGATAAGCAGACATCCTCCCAAGCAGCGGTAACAAGGAGAGGCCACGTGGAGGTAATGGACAAAACATGGACAAAGAAAACAATGCTTCCAAACAGAACCCAAACCAAAAGTCACAAAGGCAGAAACTGAAGTACAGGTATTGACTCTCAAGAGAGCTATTTCTCACATGGGCAACTTTAATTGCTATACTACAGGTGGGTAGTAGAAGGAAAGTTTTACTGAGACCACGAATGCCACCTAGTTCTTAATATTTACTACCAGAACTCACTAGTAAATAGAGAACCAAGAACAGCGAGAACTGGAGTAATGCTTGAAAAATCCTTGAAGACTACAAGCAAGAGAAGGAACCGACGCCACACCCAGAAGCTCAGTTTCCTAAATTGAGGGTGGAAGGTGCTTTTAAAAAGAAAATCTACAGCACTAGATAGACTAATAAGCATACCGGTTCATATGCTCCATGATATCCACCAACACAGCAGTCAAGAGTCACAAAAATAAAATCAATTCATTGAAGCATGGGATGGAGAAATACCAGTGAGCCAAAGGTTCTGACAGACTTCTTCAAGATAAAAGGCCAACAGGATCATACCAATATCCAAAGAGTATCAGAAAGACCCAGAGCTGAAAGCTGACACCAAGAACCACAGCAAAAGTGGCAGGTGCCATTCTGAGTGGAAAAGGAAAACTGGAGGAGAAGGATGGGCAGAAGTGGGCTTGATTACCAGACAACTACCTGCTGCGTGGTCAGCCTGTCCCAACAGCTCCAAGAAGTGTCTACCACACAGTCAACACACTGAGACTCAGACACTCAAACACAGATGAACAGTCACCCCCAGGCTGAGGCCAAAGAAATGCCCCAGAAGACACTAAGCCACCTGCCTAGGAAGGGCTAGACAGGAGCAGCACAACTCGGTACTGCTCACTGTGGTCCCCCACCCTGGAAATGAAAGTATGAGAAACCTCTTGCCAGGACCCCAATTCACAGCCACTGAACTGAGGTCATCCGTCCAGTGTCTCACCACAAACGCCAAATCTGCACTCGTCCTGTCACTTGGGAGAAAAGATAATGGCAGAGGGAGTTCAGGTTCTTGAGTTGGGCAATAGGGGTTACAAATATTTTTTATTAAAATAAAAATTACAATTACTCTGCATCTGAGATTTTTAAAAATTTTTTTCCTAGTGAAAACTGAATGCACATCATACAATTAAATCATTTTTAAAAATCATCATGACATTGCACTACACCTCCAATCTTTGTTAACATTTCTTCTGTGAGTGGAAGGAGCTCAGTGACATCGTATTACATCTCCCTCTCTATAGGTTCTAATACACTATGTGGTTTTTCCAGTATAGCTTTTTGTGTTTTTAATTTTCAACAGAATCTCAAGACAAAATCATGGAACTCAATTGCAGTTAAAGAAAGATATCTAAGTGTATATTCTTATATACAATGTAAAAGTCATTGTCTGTGAGGTAAAAAGAAAGGGTACTAAAGCCCTCATTTTATATCTTGGGAAAACAAGAGAAACTGTCTAAAACTGACAGGTCAAGAAAGAGAGGTTTAAATCAATTTTATAAAATTTTACTAATAACAGAAAAACTTTAAAATAGTAATAGAAATTGGCAGAAAGAAAGGTAGCATAGAGAGCTATTTGATTTCCTCTTTCTGGGACGACAGCCATTAGTTTCTTAAATAATAAAATAGGTCTATTACTCTATTTAAAGTGATGTAAGTAACCAAAGGAAGAATTTAAAAACTGAAGATTAAAAGGCATTTTACCACTAAGGAGTGAGAATGAGGAAAAGGAAAACTGATATTTCATTTTTTACTTCCAGAATTGATTAAGGTTTATTAACATAAGCCCATAAATTTAGTAATTAATGAGTAATTAATGCTTAATATAGAAGAAAAATACAAATATGATTTTAACATGTCAGTTAAGCATGGGCTAAAAGATACTACTACTAGTAGGGGAAAAAAAGGTTGGTTGTAACCAGGAGGTTATAGAAAAGGCAAGCATTCAACAAATTTTTTTTAGCTTTTATAACTTTATACAAAGCAGACCTAGGTTTCTATTAACAAGATAAATATTTACATTTTCAAGTGTCTGCTTTTTGAGTACTTGATCCCATGTATATTTTGTGGACAGTGTGTAAAAATGGAAGTAAACTTATATGTGCATCTCTCTAATCTCTAACATAGATCCATTTAATAATATGGACCTCTACACTTTTTAATAAGACTAGTGTTTAAAGGACACCCCAGGCCTCAACCAAACTAAGGAGGGACCAGTAAATAGTAGCCTGATGTCAAATGAAAAGGGAGAAAAAGCACTTAGAAGTGCAATCTTAAATTATACCTTTGGAGTAGCTGATCTACATTGTCAAAACCTTTAGCATTAACTTTTTACATCAGCTTTTTTACTTTGGGTTTTCCTTTTAAAGGATTTTACTGCTCAAAATAAACCAAAATTTATTCAAAAAGCCTTTTAAATAATGGCCAAGTCTATCCATTTTCTAAAACTACAAAAACCAAACTCCATCAAATTATTCCTACACTCAAAACAAATATTTCATTTCACTTGAATCTACAATTCAAATCCCTGTCGATAACATACATTCTTCACCCCTCATATTTGCTTGTGTAAGAACACATGTTCCTTTTTAAAGCAGTAATTACTTCCACAGACCTTCCAGAAAAGCTAATACAGATAAGCTTATTGTATCTTATCAAAACCAAAGAGTAAATTATTTATGAAGCCCTTGGGAATCCCTGTAAAAGAGGATATACAATACACAAAATAAAAGGTCACCACCACCAACAGATTGTTAATGGGTTTATTCTCATTTGTTCAACAAATATTTGAGAATCGATTATGTTCCAGGCATTGACACTAATAAATAAGACCTAGTCCCTCCATACAAAAACTTAGAGCTACTGGATAAAATAATACTATGAATTAAATTAAAACACAAATATGAACTGCAAAATTATGAGAAGTAAGTAACAAAGCAGAAATATACTGGTTAAGAGTTGGGAGTCAAGCTCCTGGGTTTGCATCCAAGTTCCATCCCTGACTAGCTGTGTGACCTGGGGCAGGCTACCTAACTTCTGGCTGGGTTAATCATCATACCTATCTGAGAGTAATCATCAAGAAAAAAATGAGTTAATAAATGTAAATCATTTAGAATGGTTCCTGGCATATATATCATCAGAGTCAGTGAGGAACTCTTAGAAAATGAAATTTTAAAAAAAAATACTCGAGAAATATCAGCAAAAAATTTTAAAAGGAAATTCACAGAACATATAAAAACATATTCAATCTCACTATATTCAAATAAATGCAAATTAAAATATTAAGTTATGTTTTGTCTATTAAATTGGAATATTTTTAAATACTCAGAATTCTAGAATGTGGTAAAATTCTGCTGTGTAGCTGGGGAAAGCATAAACTGTCCCTTAAAAGGACAGTTGAAAATATGTATCTTAAAAATGAACATATCCTTGGGGCTTCCCCGGTGGCGCAGTGGTTAAGAATCTGACTGCCAATGCAGGGGACACGGGTTTGAGCCCTGGTCTGGGATGATCCCACATGCCGCGGAGCAACTAAGCCCTTGTGCCACTACTGAGCCTGCGCTCTAGAGCCGGCGAGCCACAACTACTGAGCCCACGTGCTGCAACTACTGAAGCCCGCACGCCTAGAGCCCATGCTCCACAAGAGAAGCCACCACAATGAGAAGCCCACGCACCACAATGAAGAGTAGCCCCTGCTCACTGCAACTAGAGATAGCTGGCGCACAGCAATGAACACCCAACACAGCCAAAAATAAACAAAACTTTTTTTTAAAAGTACATATCCTTTAACTCAATAAATGCAAGTTCTAGGAACTGGACCTAAGGCAATAAATCAAACATGAACACAAGGACTACCACAGTAACATTCACTTAAACATGAACTAATTAGCAACAATGGGGAATAGTTATCTGATTTGTAAAATACTAATTACTCATTAAAAATGATGCTATAAAAGAATATTGATGGAGAAATGTTTACATTTTAAAAGAAGACTAAAAAAAGTAAGTAAAATGTGACCCCATTTTGTTTCTTCAATACTGTTTGAAGGAGCCACATGTACATAAGGTATAACAGGCAAAAATATATCAACTAAAAAAATACAGTGATATTCTGATTATTTGGATTACTGCTGATTTTTATTTTCTTCTTTACCGAAGTTCTATTTGAACTTGAATTATTTTTAATTAAAAATATACAAACTTGGGCTTCCCTGGTAGCTCAGTAGTTAAGAATCTGCCTGCCAATGCAGGGGACACAGGTTCGAGCCCCGGTCCGGGAAGGTCCCACGTGCCACAGAGCAACTAAGCCCGCGTGCCACAACTACTGAAGCCGGCGTGCCTAGAGCCCATACTCCGCAACAAGAGAAGCCACTGCAATGAGAAGCCCATGCACCAAAACAAAGAGTAGCCCCTGCTTGCCGCAACCAGAGAAAAGCCCGCACGCAGCAACAAAGACCCAATGCAGCCAAAAATAAAAAAATTAATTAATGAATTATATATATATACACACACACACACAAACTGGACTGTGGTGGTAATAGCTGCACAACTGTATAAATTCACTCAAAACTCAAACTTACTCCTAAGATGAATTTTATGATATGTAATTTGTGTCAGAGAATATTTACACACACAAATACACACATACTTTACTTCTATAAAAGGTGAGGGATAGGAAAAAAGTCCTTGCCCTCAAAGAGAGAAAAAAACTATATTTTGTGTTTTACTGAATGGGGAAGAGGGAAAACTAAAGTATTTCAGATCTCTTTCGACAATAAATTTTCGTTATAACAAAATCTTTTTCTACTAGATTCATGTAAAAATGGATGTTAGATAATCATGTCAAGTATATCACTATGAAAAAACAAAATGTTATTAGCTTTTCAGGTAACTTGGTTCCCAGAAAAAACCCTTTGCCCCTATTACATTTTTTCCCTATCTACCCTGCTCCTGCAAATAAATCCGTTCTGAATAATTCCAATAAGTAGGAAAAAAATCAGCATTAATTCCAATGCCTAATAAAACAGTCCTTCAACACAAACTTTAAATTATGTAAATGAGATGAATTTGAATTAACTGTAAGTCTGATAAAATTTGAGACATTAAACATGTAATTTGAGAAGACAGGCCAAATTCTCAAATAAGGGGGAAATTTAAGAAAATGCAAAACCTAAATACTCATAAATAGTATGGTAATAACAACTGAGAGGAGAGAGAATAATAATAATTAAAATAGAGCACATCTATCAGGCATGTGCTCGGACTACATTGTGAGGTTTTATTACCATTATTATGCCTCCTATTCCCCATATGAAGAAAGTGAGATTTGGAACTTTGTATTTTGTTCTCATGGTTACCCAAATCCCTTCTATTTTCCTTTCTTTTCACTATGTGTCTAGGGGTGAAAGAGTATGACCTACTGATTCCCCTACTTAGAATACCACTGAAACTTAATTAGTAACTTTTCCCCCCTCCCCTCCCTCTTCTCCAACTTGAAGTAATATTCTTTTATTTCCCATTAGTAACAATGAAGCAATCAGAAACTTTATTCTACCTTTTTTTGTTGTTGTTTGTACTGTATCTTCATTGCAGAGAATCTAGCCATTACATATTACACTCACTCATAAGCATCCTTTAAGTTCCACAAGTACCTATTTAAAGCTCCCCTTATATCAACGTCCCTGCAATCTCTCTGGGTGCCAAAGTTTAGTCTCTGGTAGATTCCTTAAGAAGTGCTCAAAGAAAGAACAGCCTCCAAATTCATACTCACGTTCATAATATTTTCTCTGCTGTCTTTATACTTCAGTCAATTTAGCTAGGTATAAAACTCATGGCTCTTATCTCCTTTCCTTGTGAATATGAGATGCTACTCCATTGCTTCCAGAATAAAGCAATGCTATCAAAATCAGATGATCTAATATTCTTCCTTTAAAGAACTGGGTCTTTACCTAGATACCCCGAAGAATTTTCAATAATGTTTAAAGAATATGTCTACATGTTGGTTGTTTCTGTATCGATTTATCCAAGTATACAACATACCCTTTTCAAATGTAGTGGCAACACTTTTTTTTAATTTCAGGAAATTTACTTGAGTTATTATTATTAAAACTTATTAAGTTTCATTGCTTTGGTTCCTCTTCAGAGACTCTTATTATTTGTATGTTGAAACTTCTTGCCTCTCTTTAGTAAATGTCACTTTCTCCAGAATGATTCTTTATTTTTCTTTAATTCTTTTTTATCAGAAATTTTTTTCTTCTATTTATCTTGTTTCTCCGAAGAAATTTTCTACTATTTTTTCACTCTTGTGTCCTTCTAGTTTAGACTTCATTTTTTAAATGATTTTTTCTTTTATTTCTCTTTCCTTAGCTATCACCACATTTCTAACATTTCCTTATTCAGATTTATGTTGCTCTTCCATATTTGTACCATTTCCTAAATTTCTCTGAGTTCATTTAGAAACATTAGATTATATTTTTCATTTGTTTCATTAACATTTCTTTCTAGTAATATGTTTTCACTGTCTGCAGCAATATTATTCTCTCCTTATTCCTTTCTTCTTACAAAAGCTCTGTGGGGAATTTGACTGTGATCCTAGTCAGTTGCTCTATTTCATGTAAAATAAAAAACTTTTAGGAAACTGGAATAGCTTTTCCGGTTTCAATAAGAGTCCTTTTCTTGTTTTCATGAAGAAGAAATGAAGGACACTGAAATATAGTTTCATGAATGAGGTCTCCTGTACTTTCACCTTCCCCCAACTTTATATGTCCTTTTTTCCCTTTTCCCCACTGTCTTCATCCTCCTTAATTTGGATTCTATTACCAGCAGCGTCTCCTTAGTGCAGGACTTTGACCAGCAAGGGAACTTCAACTGGTAAGTTTTGAAAATTCATAGGGACCAGATGGATCTAACCCACAGAATTCACTGTGGGCCCCTGGTATCCTGAGAACTCAAAAACATCTCTTAATTTTAGCTTCTGTTCTCCAACTTGCCTGCCACACTTTCCAGGGACTTTTTGTTAGCTAGCCTGGGCTTCTCCTGTTCTCAGGTCCATCAGATTCCTGCTGCTCCCTTCTGCATCTTTCTGTACAAATGCTGACACCATGCAGGTCTTGTAGTTATTGGAGATTTGTCCCCACCTACTTCCATTAGGGTTTGTAGTGATACTGTTCACCTAGTCTTATAGAAAGTGTCCATGAATTTTTGGTTTTGCTGTGCTGGTTACTCTGTTTTTAGGGAAAACTACGAAGATTCAAAAAACTATGCCCTGCTGTCATCTTCCCAGAACTCAAAACGTTCTTTTGGAGGTACATTTAGTAAGTCCCTAAAATCTAAAATAATGAATATGAATCTATTTGCTTTCGCCTAGGCCTTGAATAAAGGCACTAGGGTCTAAGAAATTCAACTTTACAACATGGCTAACCTCAGGTTTCCCATCATCTTCTCTATAAATATCGTATGTTTTCTTATGAGATATATATATGATATAATCATTATTAATTGCTTTCACTTGGAAATCAGAAACTTAATAAAATATGAAACATAAAAGGATAAGGAAATGGAAAATAATGCAGAACTCTTAAAACTGTTTGAAGAAATTTATTAAAGCAGACATTCAGAGTAAAATATTTTTAGGCATTAGTAGAATGACAAAAAGTGGTTTTTTTCTAAGTGTTCGTTGAGCACTTTCTATGTCACAGGAACCCTGCGAGACACACACAGCAAAGACAAACAGGATAAGCCATGGTCCTCTGACTTTGAGAATCAGACTAGCTGGGACCAAAAAAACTGGTAAGCAAACATGTGCAAATGCCATAAAAGCATTAAATACAACCATTTGCTAGAAAGAATCCTGGGAGGAGAATATTTACTGAACTATATTAGTTTTGTCACTTTATACATTTCTGAAGCAACTGAACTTTTTCCTCCATTGAGTACACACTATCACTTTTATATTTTCTAAAACAGAAGATTCTTCTTTTTGCCAGCTGAATTAGAAACTTGTTTTTAATTATAATACTCAATGCTCACAAATGTATATTAAAAGACCAACATTCATCTAATGCTAGTGAGTATAAACTGGTACATATTACCAAACACCATTCTAAAAGTCTGTATGAAGGGCCTTAAAATTTTCCAAGCCCTATGACCTAATACTTACGCTCATAGGAATAAATTACAAGGAAATAATTTAACATACAACCCAACACTCATGCACAGATGTCAGTACTTTAAAAAAAAGTGAAAAGGAAAAATTAAAAAAAAAAATGTCTAATAAGAGAGAAACCTAACTTAACTAGGAAATGAGCATACAAAGAAATGGTTTCAACTCAGCATACTTTAAAATAAATTTCCAAAATAATTCACCTGCAAAAAGTTATAGTTCTGAATGCTCTGAATTTGCTCCAAGTTCAAAGGAACAGCAGATCACTATAGTTAGTAAGTTTCTGATGACACAGGGAAATGTTCACAATATAATGCTAGGCAATAAAAGAGAAAATATAAACATAAAAATAGATTCTACCCAAGCACACAAACCTGAACAGATATTCAGATGATATTAATTAATCAAAAATGGCATTGCAAACAAAACACTAGAAGGGGAAGTGCCATAGTGCGACGGGCAGTAGAACTCTGGGTATGTTTCCTTCCACTTACCTATATTCTCATAAATTTCCAAATTTTTTCACTGACGCTGTATTACTTGGTAAATACAAGTATTTATCAATTTTTTCTTGGGAGAAAAAATTAAAATCTGAGAGCAAAAATAAATCCACTAGATTTACCATTCACCAAAACCCATCAATTCATTGAATTATTAAGCACAAAATCAGACCGCTCGGGGTTAAGAAATGAATGACAGCTGAAGGAGGGAAAACACTTACAGAAAAAGACCAGATACGCAGGACCACATGAAGAACAAGTCCAAAAGGAAGAAAATGGGCAATACACTCCCAAATATCAAAATGTACATATCCTTTTATTTCCCCCAGTGCACCCTGTACATGAATGGAATTACAGAAGTTGGTTTTATTTAAATATACAGATCTGATTTCTAATTGTTCTGCAATAGTATGCCATACTCTTGTGACCACTGAAGTATATAAACTTTGCCCTACAAAACCCACATTTTAATCTAGAATTAAAACTCTGCCATATCAAATGGTTTTAAGCACTTAAATTCATAGAAATATGGCAGACAATATGAACAAATGAGCGGAATTTAAAATAAATTTCCGGGACTTCCCTGGTGGCGCAGTTGTTAAGAATCCACCTGCCAATGCAGGGCACATGGGATCGAGCCCTGGTCCGGGAAGATCCCACATGCTGTGGAGCAACTAAGCCCACAACTACTGAGACTGCATTCTACAGCCCACCAGCCAAAACTACTGAGCCCACGTGCCACAACTGCTGAAGCCCACGCACCTAGAGCCCATGCTCTGCAACAGGAGAAGCCACCGCAATGAGAAGCCCACACGCCGCAACAAAGAGTAGCCCCCGCTCGCCGCAACTAGAGAAACCCCGCACGCAGCAACAAAAACCCAACGCAGCCAAAAATAAATAAATAAATTTATATAAAAAAAGAATTGATTTTCAAAATAAATAAACAAATTTCCAATGTTATTCATCCTCAAAGAGTTTCAGTTCTGTATGTTCTAGAACTATTTCAAGTTTTAAAACAACTAGCCTATCACTATTGTTAAAAAACAATTTCAGTTGTTAAAGAAGCCCAACAAATAAAGAACAGTATCAACTGCTGTATCCAACAGCTTTTCCCACTAGTGTTCCCTTGGATGTTAACAGGTATAAATAAGAAATAAAAGGAAGGTGAGGTCCTTTTATCAAATAAACTGGAAAAATGCAAACGCCTTTATGTTAATGTCCACAGTGATCTCTGAGGCAGTGCATTTTCCAAATTTAATCTCCTAAGTGATTTCTACATTCTAAATAAACTGAATTTGGTTATAACTTAATTCAAAGCAGTAAAAAGTAGCTCCTAGGTTCCCAAGATGATAGTGTGCTTGGGTAGAACGGTGTCACTCATCGCTAACAGGGATAAATAGGAGAGGAGGGAGTGTGTGCAGGAGAGACATGTAGGAGGCAGTTACATGAGTCTGGAGCTCAGAAGAGAAGAGTGGGACACAAAGGTAGATTTTGACAACATCGGCATGAAGGTATCAGGTGAAGCCATTACTGCAAATGCTATTAACCAGAGAGTGCTTTCTGTTTTTACTCTAGATGGCTTGAATTCAACAGACAAGTGTTTAAGATGTATCATAAACATCCACTGCAAAATTTGTTATATATCTGCCCCCTCTTCCAATTGAAATGTGTTCCTATGTGCTCCTTGATTCTAAGTACAGGGATCCTTACGAGCAGAACACTATTACAGTACCTGGTACAAAGCAAATGTTAGCCAAATAAAATGTTTGGTCATAAATGATTTTTTTTCCCAAAAATCAAAAAATAATCTAATTTTACCTAATTTACATTCTAACTATATTTTAAAATATGCAAAAATTCCCTCAAATTAAGTTAAGTACAGGAACACCTATATACACACGTACCAGAGATATATTGAAGTTTAACTTTGGTTTGCTGTTCAGTAAAAATCGATTATTAAGCTGTGGCTTTTGAAAGACAGTCAGTCAAAGCATACTTCAATGTCCTTTCTAGCATCCCTGAACCTGCACCTAAAATGAAATGGTATGAGAGAGTAAGGTATCATCACAGCTAACCAACATAAAGTCAGGACCATGAATGCCTGGGGAAACAGTATTCACTTTCAAGTAGGCAAAAGCATTCTAGAAATAACTTTCAATGAAAAACCTCCTTACGAGCTTTTATGTGTTAAAATTCTATCCGTTGAAGAATAAATGTGTGCACAGTAAAACAAGAGCAAACTTCATTAATTAATGATGATTGTGAAAGCTGTTAATTTTACATTCAAAAACAATTATTAACTTTCAAACTGTTGAAAGGGAAATACGCCAACAGCTAATATGTATATTAGAGAGAGTCAGATCTTTCTTCTTGAGTTTTTTCCTTTATAAGCCAGTAAATGTTGGTAATTTTTAAAGACTATGAGGCTGAGTAAGAGACTAGATTATATCATAAATCTAGTATTTGTAATTTTTTTGTGTGTTCTAGCATTCATAAAATTAACTAGATAACCTTTAAAAACTGGATTTACTCTTTAGATATTTCATTTCATCCATAAGCCTTTCAAGAAAAAGAGTTATTTAGAAACTCTTCATATCTTATGAAGGTAAACTAGAAATAAAATAGCAACTTTGCCACCTCAAAATTTCTTAAGGGAAAATCTCCAAAATCATTAATATTCATGGATAAATCTATGAGATACCCCCAAAATACTTTGTTCCTCTACTGACCTCAGGCGAAAGTGAGCATCTACTTGGTATAGCCAATGTGCAGTATAGTGCCCAAGGAGCAATCCGGGAGCTGACAGTGCTGAGCAACTGTTCCTGCACCAAAAGGTCAAACGTATAAAATCTGACAACAAAATTTTCATAAAATTCTATAATTTTTTCTGTAAATATTCCTATTTATTCCTCTATGACACTGACATTCAGCCTCAGCATCATGTTGCTTTTGTCAGCCACTCAGCCAGCATGTGTACATGGTGTACCTCTAATACGTACAGGCAAATATACATGTGTACCCGAGAGACAGATTACAGAGATAATTACTCAAACACCTTTTACTCAAAAAAGAATTATCATCAGATTCTTTGAGTCCCTCATGAATGTAAAGTATGATTTGATCTATAATTAAATTTAATATATATTCAAGCACATTTCTTCATACAAAATGGCACACCTGAGACATTGTTTTTTAAAATCCCGAGCTGAAGTCAAAAAATGGTAATTTTTTTTCTTTTTAGAAAACAAAGATCACCCAAATAAAAAGCAATCACAAAATCCTTAGCACCTTCACCAGTAACGTAATTAAGCATCTATCCAAGATTTATGTGGTTACTTCTTTTCCAGTTAAAGATCACTCTTTTAAACAGTTTATAAATCAAATAAGACTATCTCTGACCAGACCTGCAAATATAAGCCACTTGGTTCAACAAAATACCTCCTAATCGGCCTGATTTAAGAACATTCAAGTTTAAAAGTTAGTTAACACTTCATCCATTAGCTACACTACATTTTCAAGAGCCCAAACACAGCCACAGATGGAACAAGCCTCCATTTTTCCATGTATAAGATCACCTCAAATAATTATAAAGCAATCAAAAATATTCTTTCAAAAATGCCTTCTATACTGCTTCTCTTGTATAAATACAAATGACAAAAGGATAAACGGGAAGGAGAAAAGGAAGAAAGAAAGGAGAAAGAGAGGAATGAAGGAAGGGATGGAGAGGCAGGAAAGAAAAAACAAAATCCCAGACCATATTTTTTAAGGAATCATACATATGGGTATAATATCCTTAACTGAATTATCAGAGACTTAAGACACACTACTAACATCTACTCCCTATGCCTTTAAAAAATCTGCTCTCTTCTAACAGGGATCTGGGGGAACATGCATTCAACCATAAAGGTGAATATTTTATTTATTTTTAACAGAAATACTTCAATTCTCGCCAAAGTATTAGCCAACACCCCTTTTGAAAAGGTCAAGTACTAGCAATCACTATGCTGTATTTGTATTAATAACACTATCTGTCACTGATTATCAAACTGATTCCCAAAGTCAAGTTTAATAAATATCCCAACTATCTTTGCATTTATTGATCTAAATAATTCTCCCCACTAATGCTGTTTATCAGAAAGCTCCCGCATTCAAAATATACCACCAGTTCCCACATTCTCTCAGACAGCCACAGTTTTACTGTATTTCAAAACTTGAGTCACCTGTATGCATCGTCTTCTTTCAAGTCTCATATCATCCTGATGGGGTGGGGGAAGGGAGGGAAGAGTCCAGCAGCAAAACTATAACACTGTGTGAAGAAAAACAGATTATGATAAGAGATAAGGATGCAAGACAATTACCCCTAATTGAGGAACATCTAATGTAAATACAATCCCCAAAACATAGAGATAAAATTACTGCAAATTCATTTCCTCACATTTATTTAAGTTTACTCGAAAATAATTTTCATTAATGAAAAGCAATTATATATAAAATATAAAATATTTAATTGTCAGGGAGAAAAACAGTTTTAAAATCTGACTACTACCAACAAAAATTTCACACATTTCTAGGGATGAAATAAACTGTCAATATTACACTGTTCTATGTAATTTTATCTGAATAAAAAACATCTACATTTTGTAATCTACATCAATTCACAAATCAGTAAATGTGAATTCACTTTTCACCATGGCTTACTATCAGAGGTAATGAAACTTACTCTATAGGAACGATCACATCAATCTACCAATGTTACTGGTGAATTAAGTTCTGAGACACTGCTCACCAACTGTTCCCCTAAGCCCACAAGCCCTCTTTTGCTCTAGGAGTGGCTTCTTGTACTTATTGTAATTCTTTCACTTTACTTCCTACTTATTACTTACACTGCTATTTTATGATTGGCCAGCAAATTCCATGACTGATGGGAAAGAAAAGCAACCTGGTAGCTATTGTCAACTGAGAGCACGTGATGACAGACAAGACAAAGACAAGCACAGGCTGAAACCTAACTTATAAATGAGTCTGGTCTAAAAATCTATTTTTCAAATTGATGCTGTGGAAGTAAGTATTATTCCTAATGAAACAATGTTGCTTATGTTGGCCAAGTTCCCAGACTAGCCAAAAGACATCTATTGAACCCAAAAGATAATTACACCAGCCATGGGCACTGGGGACCCTGCAGAAGAAACATAGAAACTTAACCAATTCTAGATCCTCTCTTTATCCAAATTCTGAAATAGGTTGTTTTCCTTTGTTAGCACTCTCTCAACTCCTGATGCCTGTAATTCCCTAAATTTTACATTATGACATTCCAATCATCCTGCTAATAACAACGCTTTCCCCTAAGTATGTTCCTAAATTACCACCCAAAGCTCCTACTGCCTCAGTGTAGTTCATTTCAGGTATGTGATAGGAAGAAATCAACAGGGCTGAAATAATTCACTTTAATATTTGCAGTTTTCAACAAGGATGCTAGCTAGTTAGCCCAAATAAACCCCTAAATGATAGAATTCTAACAGTGTTTCAAAATAATGTTAAAAACTACTGAGATAGTTTGAGGAAAAACATTTTTATGCAAGTGGGTCATAATATGGATTTGACTATTTATTGCCACCAAATATTTCTGCTTTTCACTTATTTCTGCTTCTACTTACTTTTGAACCCCAGAAGTTCTTTAAAAGCTCAAATTCTGTACTCCAAATAACAGCAACTGAAAGAGCAGCTCAGGGAAGGGGTTTACATGTATGAATTACTTGTAAATTAGGAACTACCTGTGTCTGAAATCATTCCCTGGATTCCAGATTCCATTCCTGAAGAACCACTTTTCCAGCTTAGATGCTGCTGTGGTATCAAGGAAAACCCTAGGCATGTGACCAATTAGTACCCAACCTGGGGGAAAGGCGATATGGACAGATAAATGGATGAACATTAAAGTAGTGCATCAAAATAGTTTTATTTGCAAAAATAATATTTGAATCATCAAGATTCAAGATTTTTTACTGCAAAGACATAGTTTTCTAATAATTTTTCCCTCATAAATGGTCAGTCTTTACAATTCTAGCATAAACCATGGTAAAGGAAAATGTGAATTTTTAAATCTCTTGCCATGAACTGCACATTTTCAAATCCTTCAGGCTCTTGACATCACATTCTTCACCTGTAAGATGTCACAATGCTACCTATACCCTGCCAACTTCAATGGTTTCAATAGGAAAAGATGAGTCGGCCAGTGGCACAATGGATAATGCATCTGACTCTGGATTATCAAAATGGTCTCACCCTAAAACTGACATCTTTTAGAAAAAAAATCAACCATTTAATCACACTCATTTGAAGAGCAGCCTTTAGCAAAGGGTAAAGAATTTCTGTAAGTTACAAAATCTGCTGCTGACATATGCAGCAACTAAACCATCATATACTGAGAAACGATAAACTCCTCAAGTCTTGACCTTAGATTACTTTAAATAAAGATTCTAGCGATTATTCCAATATATCCTTCAGGCTGGTCACTTTTCAAAAAATAGATGTGAGTTTTAATGACAATAAGTAAGTAACAGCGAACACAAATGTACTTTGCAATTACAGATACAATTTTCTTTCTAAAGAAGCTTACAAATCCAGACAGTCATATTTTTCTTTTTTTCTGAGAAAAACCTACAGTGATTTTTTTATCTTTCCCCCCACAAATGGAGCCATTCACAAATTATGGAGCAAAATTAGATGCCAACAAAAAGCATCTACTATCCTTACCATAGGAACCTCCCATAGTCCTCAAAATCTTTTACAGTATGTTTTAGCTCACATTTTGCCCAAGGCAATATAATGGTCTATGAACGATCTAGGAACTGAGCTTAAGTGGTTTCTGAAGTTAACTTACAAACCAATTTTTAGTTGTCTGAAAATCACTGCATAAAATTAACCTACAGCACATCTGCAGGGATAACAGAATTTCAACAAGCTGAGTTTACGTGCATGGTATGCTCAGGAAGGTATCAGACTCGCTCTCTTTTTGTCTGTCTCTCTTTTCTCAAGAGGGGTGGGGGAGATGAGAGGAGGGGAGAGAGGGTGGGAGGATATCGAGACACCTAATCAAAAGCACTGTCATGCTGAGATTTATAAAATTACTACAAATCTGAAAAAAACTAGAGTGGCAAAACTATGGTTGAAATGAATGCATTAGCATGATACGGCAAATCCAGATTAACTGAAGAGTTAAACTAAATGGCAGGTATTAATGTATTCTCTAATGACACAATGTTTTGTACTGAGGCAAAACTAAAAACTGTATCTAGTTTTGTTTTTTTTTAAATAATTTTATTTATTTATTTTTGACTGTGATGGGTCTTTGTTGCTGTGCGTGGGCTTTCTCTAGTTGCAGCGAGCGGGGGCTACTCTTCGCTGTGGTGCGCGGGCTTCTCGTTGTGGTGGCTTCTCTTATTGCGGAGCCCAGGCTCTAGGCGTGCGGGCTTCAGTAGTTGTAGCACGCGGGCTCAGTAGTTGTGGCTCTCAGGCTCAGTATTTGTGGCGCTCGGGCCTATCTGCTCCGCAGCATGTGGGATCTTCCCGGACCTGGGCTTGAACCCATGTCCCCTGCATTGGCTGGCGGTTTCTTAACAACTGAGCTAACAGGGAAGCCCTATATCTAGTTCCAAAATAACTAAAGTAGTAGGGAAGTATCATAAGCAGCCAGTGAAAAAACTCAGTCTGATACAAGCTTCAGAAGTACTGGTAGGTACTATTTTACTTCTTAGGCTGGGTACAAGTATACAGTTGTTTTTTTTATAACCTTTTAATTTTATGTGTTATATCAATATATATTCTCATATATTCACAATTTTAAAAATTTAACCCACATGAAAAAATAAAATATAATGCACAATGAGATTTAAAAGGACAATTCTGATAGTTCAGAAGATGCCAATTAAGAATAAGCTACAAAAAAATAACAAGCTACAAAACTGAAAACAAAGTTGAGAGAGTGGCATGGACTTATATGTACTCCCAAATGTAAAATAGATAGCTAGTGGGAAGCAGCCGCATAGCACAGGGAGATCAGCTCCGTGCTTTGTGACCACCTAGAGGGGTGGGATAGGGAGCATGGAAGGGAGGCGCAAGAGGGAGGAGATATGGGGATATATGTATATGTACAGCTGATTCACTTTGTTATAAAGCAGAAACTAACACACCATTGTAAAGCAATTATACTCCAATGAAGATGTTAAAAAAAAAATGAAAACGAATTTGAAAGACCTAAAATTTGATTCCATGGATCAAATTACAATGTGATTATCTTAAAATTATACTCTGTGATTAGCTTTCCTTATAAACTTCTGCTCATTTACACTAACAGAGCAAGGAAGTGATAGAAGAAAATGTCTTTTTTCCAGATAATAATTTTAGAAATAGATTTTCAAGAATTATAATAGCCAAAGGAGTCATGGGGGAAATGTTCTGATACCTAACACACAAGGAAAATAAAAAATCTATAACTCTAATTCCCAATAAGATGATCAAATGGCATACACAGAAAAAAGTCCTTTCACTAACTGGGGCTTTCAAGAGAAATCCTAAAAACCAAGAACATTTATGATTTCCCCCAGGATCCCTAAGAAATAGTCACAGTCTTAAAAAAAAAAAAAAAGTAAAAAGGCAAAAAGCATTATGATGATATCAAATCGAAATTATGAGTAAAAGTGCAGGGAAAAAGCCATTTGCTATACACCATCAGCTGAGACACTTGACAGACGCTGACACACACCACACACCGTACAAGTAGGCACTGTTATTTCAACGGTGGGGAAATCAAGGGTCAGAGAGATTAACCTGCCTGGCGTATGGGCACAGCTTGAGAACTCTGGTCCCACACCAAAGTTCACTACTTTCCACCAGTCCAAGATGCCTCTCATTAGGGATCATTGAAATGGTTAGGAGAAAATTGCAAACCTGCAAGAATCTAGGTGACTTAGTCTGATTTTAGACTCACCACTCTTCTGCCTCAACCATACCAAACATGAAATAAAGCTCATAAGCAGTAAATTAATTTGTATAAAGTATTTCACTTTAGGGGAATGGAAAAGTAACTCTCCTGCAAAGTCAACCTAGCAGAGAAATTCTGATTACAGCATGTAACAGTTCGTTCTATATTCCCTTTACCAAAAAAAAAAAAAAACAAAAGAATTAAGGAGACAAGATGAAAAGAGTGTAAAAACCAACAGCAGATAAGTTATTTTTGCACTAAAGCCTCAGGCAAGATAAAAAGAACATGAAGGACTGAAAACCTGGGTCTTAGAATATATGACTCCAATGGCACGGTGGAAGTGGAAGTAGCTGATACATGGGTTTAAGGGGAAGAAGGATGTGATTTCTCATGAAACTGTACATAAAGAACTAACACAACCCTGAGTGAGCACCAGAGAAAAGGTTCAAGAAGACAGAGCTGAGTGGATTAAATAAATATTGTCCCAATTTTTGCTACCTCAAGCACCAAGTTACCTGGCCTCTCCAGGACTATATCTGGGCTAAACTGAGACAAAATTAGGCACTGAGTATTCGTATATGGCAATAAATACAGGAAAACAGGAGGGAAATAACTCATAGGCATATTACCTGTTACAACACATAACGCATTGACAAATATCTTTTTTAAGACTGGTGGGCAGAGACTGAAAAGTTTCTAGGAGTAAGCTATGACCAAATTAAAGTACGGTACCCTGCCACTAATTCAAAACATACAGAGACTTCCCTGGTGGCGCAGTGGTTAAGACTCCGCCTGCCAATGCAGGGGACACGGGTTCGATCCCTGGTCCGGGAAGATCCCACATGCCACGGAGCAACTAAGCCCGTGCGCCACAACTACTGAGCCTGCGCTCTAGAGCCCACACGCCTAGAGCGCGTGCTCCACAACAAGAGAAGCCACCGCAACAAGAAGCCCACGCGCCGCAATAAAGAGTAGCCCCCGCTCGCCAAAACTAGAGAAAGCCCGTGCACAGCAACAAAGACCCAACACAACCAAGATAAATAAATAATTTATTTTTTAAAAAAACATATAAACTACCAGTGATACTTTATTTTGCTTGCCATCCTTTGTCTCCTTTAGTGAGTCTGAAAACAATGATTTTCACAGGTTTATTTCAACCTTCAAGTCTATCAACCTATCTGCATGTATTCTCTTATACTCCAAGTTCCTCAAACATTAATATTCAGACCACAGCACTTTTCAGGAACCTAACTTCCACTACTGGAGAGTGACTACTACTATATAAAGTAGATACTAGGACATATCCCTGTCATAAGCAGACCTAAGTTCCAGAAGGCTCACTTCTAAGATTTGGTTGAAAGGCAACATTAAGTACTATCTTAGTTATATGTGGAATTAAGCAGACTGAAAATACCAACTTGCCTCTAGCCCACCTCTCTCCTTTAAGGTTCAGGCCCACATTTCTGAGAGTCCAGTGAACGAGCTTGATTTTGTTTCCCACTTATAACTGCATATGAGGTATCTTATATTTAATGTACAAATAAACATTTTCCTTTAATTCACTTAATTCTCATAAATAATTACATAAGTTAAGTAGCACTATTACCCGTTTTACAGGTGAGGAAACTAAGACCCAGAGAGGTGAAGTTGCCCCAAGTCACACAGGACGAATTGTAGAGAGATAAGATTCAAATCTAACCAAACAGACTCCAAAGCCGCTGATCTCAGGTCCCACATTAAACTGAATTTGTCATTTCCCCACTCTTCTCTCTTGATCAAAAAAGACGAGGAATGACCAGGCAGGACAGGAAAAAAATCCACTTCTCCTTCCTGTACTCTCAGTTTTGGTTAACGGGTATCACTACACCCCAATCTCCCAAACTAAAACCCTAATATCATCTAGGACCTCTTTGCTATTGCTTACCCCACATCCAATCCACACAAATTCTTGTGTTGAGAAATTCCCTGGCGGTCCAGTGGTCAGGACTCGGCGTTTTCGCTGCCAGGGCCCAGGTTCGATCCCTGGTTGGGGAACTAAGATCTCACAAGCTTCGAGGCGCGGCCAAAATAAGAAAAGTGAGTTCTGTGAGCTATTCTAGGAAATGAATCAAACCTAAGGAGGAGGTCACAGGAACCTCCAGTTTGTAGCCAGTCAGACGCCCAGGTAACAACCTGGGCTTGTGCTTGGTGTCAGAAGTGGAGGGTCTTACAGGACTGAACCCTTTACCAGGTAGACAGTGTGAGAATTGGGCTGAATTCTCAGACACCCCGCTGCCATCTGAGAACTGCTTGGTGTGAAAAAGCCCCTCCCCCGTGAAAAACATACACACACACACACACACACACACACACACACACACACCCCCTCACATGCTGGAACTGGGTACAGGAATCCTTTGTAAATAGGAATTAAAAGCAAAGTAATATGAACAAAACAAATTTTTTCAATCTCTTCTGCTGATGCGCTTGCTTCACATCACCTACACATAACATACTCAAACTTTCTATTACTCAAATCGATCCTGCTCATAAGAGGAATTAAAAAGGGGTGGCCCAACGACCTCTAGGTGCTTTGAGAATCAAACAAGGTCGAGACCCAGCGCTCAGTGTCATACCCCGTTACATTTCCCTCCCTAACCTGACATCTGGGGTGATCTCATGCATGCATGTATTCCAGAAACAAAGCATATCTATCAGACAGAAGACACTTAGGAAGAATATGTTCAATCAATAATAGTCTGCGACCCCTTCTCATAACTAGTTTCTAAGAAATGCAATAAAAAAACTGCTCACTCTTTCCTTTCTGATAGTACCGACTTTTCTAAATAGAATGGTCTGAAGTATTTATATGTATGTGTGTGTTTCTAAAGTATTTTATATACACACAATTTTATTTATAAAGTATATATTGTATGTAATTAATTTACATAAGTACATGCACACATATACTTAGTTGATTATGTGTACTTTAATACATATAATTATATATAATCTTATGAACCACTGTTTTTTAATTATCCTTGAATTTCAAAAATACAGAAAAACAACAAGATCCAGAAATAATAAAAAAACACACACTATTATTAACAGCTTACATTTTCTTCCAATAAGCCTATTACTAAGAGTAGTAAAATGAGTTTAGTTGCACTTATTTTCCCTGCTAGACTTTTGTGGAACTTAGAGAAATGCTACCTCCTAAAAAATTCTTAAAATGTGTGACCTTGTATTTCAGGGTACCAATCATCCTCCATGTCTCTTTCACCTTTGGCTCCAAACTCAGGTGTTACTCTCCAGTTCCATCGTCTGGCCCCTCCAACTCATTCTTCTATACATCTTTCCCTCTAAAAGAAGTACTTCAAAGATTTACTCTGAACTAATAATTCCAGACTCTCTTCTCTACCCTGACCGCTCACTCAGTATCTAGTCCAACAGCTGCTGGATGCTGCGTGCAGTGCCACATTACTACCTCAACTCACTATGCCTAAAAGGCATCCTCATCCCTTCCTTACACAGCTCACACTGCCATCTCTACACGTGCCCCCAACACCACAACCATGCTAGTAACTGCTGACTTCTTTAGCTACTCTAAACAGTCTCACTAAATTCTATCGATTTTCAAAATGCCTCATGCCTTTCCATTCTCGTCCACGCCTACTGTTATCACCCTGGTCCATGTCCTTATATCAGTCCCTATTTCACACATATTACAGAGGCCTCCTAAACTAAGCATCTCCTAGGCCAGACACTATGTCAGAAACAGTACAGGAGGTTGCCAAAACTAGACTGCAGACTCCACCCCAAAAGATCCTGATTCAGGAAGCGTGGAGACGGACTCAAGAATCTGGTTGTTTTTAAACAAGAACTTCCAGGTTATTCTTGAGCACAGCCGATTTGGGAACTGTTTTACTTAAAGACAGCTCATCCCTTGTCCCATTTCATCACACCTTTAGCTGCCACGCATACATCCCTGAAGCACAGACTTTCAACCTGGATTTAACCCCTCTGTAACTTAGGAACATTAGATCAAATCTTATCGCCCTGAACTCAGAGCTCAGCATGGCATTCTATAAAATGCCACTTAACCTCCTTCTGCATCAATGCTCAAATCATTCCCCTTTCCTAAAACTTGCCCTTTCTTTACCTAAATCCTATCCACTCTTCAAGACCACCTTAATTCTCCCTCATCCAGCTTAAAGCCACTCCAATCTCTCCTCTGAACTTGCGTTTACTTATCGACCACTATATTTTAGTAATTATTTATGTTATATTCTTACTCAAGTGATAGTATCTACTGCTTGGTGAATCTCAATCTCATATTTCTATTATAGCCTAGGAGATGTTCAATAAGCACGTTAGAATGATAGAATAACAACATGGAAAATACTGTCTTATATAGAAAAAGTGGGCTATAAAGCAGTATGCAAATATATTCATTTTTAAAAAGGAGAGAGTAACTGTGTGCAGAGAAAAAAAAAAAAGACAGGTTATACACAAAATGCAAATAGTTATCTCCAGAGAGAGGAACTGCAGGAAATTGTTATTCTTATCTTCAGTATTTTTTAAAGTTTCTAAAATGAATGGGCATTTTGTAATGAAACGAAATCTTAAACCTAGAATCTTAAACCTTAAAATCTTAAACTAGGATTTTCTTGATCAATGGCAATTCTGTATAAATGACTGGCATGGGGTATCAGCAGCCATACTGTCACAATCCTAACACATATGACTGATGTGTTAATGTCAACATTTCCCAACCTATATTTCAAATTCCGCTGGCCTCACTAGACTGGATGTTCAACTTTGGGGACCTCTCATTCACAGTCATGCAAATCAGTTACATACACGGGCATGCTATTTTGCTAGCTGCCTGTGTGGAGTTTTATTTGTTTGTTTCTTGTTCTGGTTTGTCCTTTCAATCAAAACTGCAAACTTTAACATAGTAATGCTGCTCTTATGTGGAAATATCCAAAAAGAAACACACAACAGGTAAGAAAACTAGAACTAATATTAAAATAAATCTTAGAAATAAAGGTCTAGTTATACCTTTAAATCGCCATCTTAAGCACCCCTTCCTCCTTATGCAGAATAAAATCCTAAATTTATAGTGAAAATCTACCCATCTCCAAGAATAATTCTCATGATAAACTATACCGAGAATTTTCAATCCTGAAGCAAACTGTATGCTAAATTCCTCCATACTAACTTACGTTCATGTTTTTTTATGCACTCTGAAGAAACAGAAAATAACTATACAAAACCTACAAAACACGCTTCAGATGCACAGAGACTTATTCCTCAGCTTCTTCTCCAGCTGAACATCAAGACACTCAACCTCTCTTCTCAAATTTAATTAGCCAGTCCCAGTCCATTTTTCTTGCTCGAATCTTATGCTTTATTTCTCAATTTATAATCTTCAAATCTATACATGGTATACTTGAACATGAGCTTCAGCAAAAGTAAGTATTATTCCCATACAATTTTCTTCATGTAACACTGATTCCCATTCTGCTTGTAGTCTATTTTGCTTCACATTCAACCTCTTTTAGAAATACATTTCATGATGAAAAATACAAAATTTATATACAAAAGTACATCATCAAAAATAAAAAATCAGAAACAATAAAAATGTTCAACAACACTTTCAAAAGAAAAGAGGACAAAGATTATTGTACATTCACATGATAAAATATTATGTAATCATTTAAGTTCTTAAAACAATTATATTACATGAGGGGAAAAGGCATGCATTATATTTTATCAGAAAGAACTCAAAATCTTCATCAAAGCGCAGTCTCAGGAAAGTTAAAAACAAAAAAAAGAATAGAAAAAACTCTGGAAGAAAATACATAAACTATTAATATTGAATGTCTTTGGCTAATAAAAGACTGGACGGTTTTTATTGTCTTCTTTACACTTTTCAGTGCATCACAACTTTTATAAATATGCACATGTTTGTTTGTTTTTTGCGGTACGCAGGCCTCTCACTGTTGTGGCCTCTCCCGTTGCAGAGCACAGGCTCCGGACGCGCAGGCTCAGCGGCCATGGCTCACGGCCCCAGCCGCTCTGCGGCATGTGGGATCTTCCTGGATCAGGGCACGAACCCGTGTCCCCTGCATCGGCAGGCGGACTCTCAACCACTGCACCACCAGGGAAGCCCTATGCACATGTTTTATAATCAGGAAAAAATGGTCCAAGAAATTCAGCCAACATAAAAGTTGACATGGAATCTAGCTAAAGCCACAACTATGAAACAACCTTTAAGTACCTCCAATGTTTAAAACTCCAGTAAAGGTGAAAAGCTCATGAAAATAAACTATTAAAGATATTTGCGGGCTTCCCTGGTGGCCCAGTGGTTGAGAGTCCGCCTGCCGATGCAGGGGACATGGGTTCGTGCCCCGGTCCGGGAAGATCCCACATGCTGCAGAGTGACTGGGCCCGTGAGCCATGGCCGCTGAGCCTGCGCGTCCGGAGCCTGTGCTCCGCAACGGGAGAGGCCACAGCAGTGAGAGGCCCAAGTACAGCTAAAAAAAAAAAGATCTCTGCTTTTAAAACTCAGTTAATATACTGCTAGGTCACTGTCCATGGTAGGACCCCCAAAAAGTGCTTTGTGCTGCTTAACCTGGTGTTCAAGGACCAAAGCCGTCAGGCTCCGGAGTCAGCCTGCTCTAGTTTAACTCCTGGTTCCACAACTTACTAGGTGGCCTCACGCAAAGTTCTAAACTCCTAGTTGACTAAGTGCCCTCATTTACAAAGTGAAAATTACCCCATAAAATAGTGCTGCTATCGATGACATAGCACATGTAAAGCATTTAAAGCACTGCCCGGTAAATGCTCATTACCTGTTCACTTCTTCATACTGTCATATTTTATACTGTCATTATTATCTCCACCTTTCCAGTCTTATTTCCTACTATATGCTTTCCCCAAATCTACACTCTAGCCACGAGGGACAAAGATCATTCCCCCAACATCACTTTTTTGCTCAGACTCCATGAGCCTTCCTTCCTTTTCTGCCTGTCAACACCAATGCCTTCTCCTCCAGATAGTCTCCCACCAGCAACCTCTACAGTAGACACCACTTCCCCTCAACCCTGCCACAGCAGTATTTATACCAGATTAAGGCCCTAACCCCACTCTGCCTTCAACTGTAGCTAACTATATGCTTGACAGCACCTAGCCCCAGAAAGTGAGAACAGCCTGTTCAACTCACCCTCCAGATGGCCAGCTTCCTCAACTATAGCTGACTCTCAATACAGGAGGGAAAGGAAACCAGTATCATCAAACTACATCATCTCCAAAAAAAATCTGCTTTTGGTTGCTTTGTTGAAACAAATGAGTTAAATTTTTTAAATATTTAAGACAAGATTATAAGCACAGTTAAGTCATACCTGCAATCTAATGATGGAACAAATGACTTTGCTAATTCATTTCAATGCGAAAGGCACAAAACTGAGTATTTCTGATACAGAGAATGGTATATGAACTAAAAAAATATTTTATATAATTATCAATTCTCTATAAATAGCCATAATCAGATAAAGCTTGGGCACAGTTTTTGTTTCTTGTTTTGAGTTTGTTTTTTTTCCTCTTAAACACCAAGCCTCTTTTCTAAAGAGAATATTTTTAAATGTGGTATTATTTATATTGAAAATGTTAGCAAACCAGGTGGGCAAAATAGTGACAACTGTGGAAGCAGGAGGACAGGGACATGAGGGTTCATTATATTCTCTACTTTTATGTATGTTTCAAGTTTTCCATAATTAAAAAAAAATTTTAAATAGAAGTGGTGACATATGAAAGAAGTATTAGAAATACAATTCTTTAAACTATAAAATAAGTGAGATACTTGACAAAAGCAGCTAACTAAAAGAAATTTAAAGATTTGATATTCTATGACAGAGAACTTAAAAACATACCATGACTAAGCAAAATTTGCTTTTTTTTATTCTTTTGTTTGTTTCTCTTTTGGGAGAGGAGATAGGGGTTAAAATTGCTTGGGAAACTATTTTACATAAAATGCTTTATATAAATAACTAACCAAGATTTACCTATGTAAACTTTGATTCCTATAAAATTTTTCACAGGGACATTTATTGTGTTAATAAATATACAGCTGTGATGTGAAAATTTAGGGAATTGGGGTGAAATTCCTTTTAGGGTGTCATCAGTTAGCTCTGAGGGATCAACAAAGCACAAACTTCCTAGTGCCAAAGTCCACAAGACAGACAGATCCCACTACTAGTTTTAGCAGCTAACATTCTCTAGCCACTCTTGGAGAAAAAAAAAATTGAACATTTTAACAACTTGCCCCAAAATTTCCTCTTGCTACCCAAAGTCATAATTGATGTTTGATCTTCCTGTTTTTTCAATATTACAAAGAATAACATGTTTTTTGTGGTAGCTAATACATATGGATTATACAATAACACTGAATTTAGTATCAGATTGAGAGCAAGAGGTCTTCAATTTCATTTAATTCAAATCAATCCTTTAGTAGATGTGGAAACTCAGGTCTAGAGGTTATGTGCCTTACTTAAAGAGTATGTGAAAGTAAAATAAACAGATCAGAAAAGATCTGATTATCAAACCAATGATAATAGCAAAATAATACTTAATTGCCATTTTAATTGAGCTTCAAACTGCATTGCTACAAAGAAATATGGGCAAACATATATCTGTACAACAACAACATAAGCATACTTATGTTTCTTTTCATATAAATGGAAATACACAGGAGAATGTCCAGAAAGATAACTGCAAACCTTGAACAGCAGTATCTGTCGTTAGGACAATGGGACTGAGAAGGTGGTTGGGTAGGAATGGACAGGAGTGGACAGAAAGTCGCAAGAGGGACAACCATACATACTTCTGTATACAATTCAGAAGTGCCATCACTTACGCCTATTGAAACAACTGAAAAATAATTTTAAATAACTGCATACACACAAATAATATCCTAAAAATCAGATGATGTCATGACATGATGAGAGTTTCAAATCTATCATTCATTTCTTCAACAAATATGTGCTGAGAACTGGAGACACACGGGTGAGATTTACTGCCACTGTGTCTGCCCTCAGGGAACTCACAGTCCAACGTGGGAGACAGGCAAAATCACACTAATATATAACTACAAACCATGCTCACGATTATGAGGGGGAAGTACACATTGCTAAAAGAGAAAATTAACGAGAAGAACCAATTTAGATTTGAGGAAGAGGGAGTATCAGAAAAATCTTTCCAAGAATTTGACAGGTGAGATCTGGATTTGTAGTCTTAGTATGGGTAAGGCTTCTGAAGCTCACAATTCTTTCAATTTCTAGATCTACGTAAGAGAGGCAGTGAAAATTCAGAACTTCTGAGAAAGTAATTAGGTGAGTTGGGGATCTGGAAGTACCAAGGACGTTCGGCCAAGACAATGAAAGATTAAAGGACCAGTGACTAGACATTTCCAAATAATTTAGCAAGTCTCAAGGATGGAATGAACTGACCTTGACTCGCTCCCTGTAGTTAAAGAAAATAGGACTAAGAATAAGAAGAATGTTACAGGAGAACAAGTGGCAAATGAAGGAAAGAACGAAGGCATCCATTAATGGGAGAGCTGTTTCATGAGTGACAGCCCCTAGTCATTGCATCTGCAGAGCTTGCGACCCATGGCATCTGCCTTGGCTATGGTTCCAACACTAAGTGGGAAGTGGGGTACAATTTACTCTAGAGTCTACCCCTTTGGCCTGACCTTCATCCAAAGGTCCACATCACTACAACATTATTTAAAAGTCTGCCTACTCCATGAAATATAATCAGGGAAACAAAATTTTTAAAGAAAATTGTCTCCTCCACTGACCCTGTTTTCTTGCCCAGGTTCTCTGGGGACAACTTCCCAACATGGTGGAGGGAGCTAGAATCCAAGCAAAGCATGGGGGTCCTACTGAGATGTGAAAGTAAAGATTAAGAGTTCCAAACAGCTGAAGCACCTGGAATCTTTGGGGGACAGAGCAACAGAGAGAGGAGAGCTATGCAGAAAGGGGTCTCCAAAAGTCTGTAGAGGGGTCCCAAGAAGACCAGAACGTACATGGGGCAAGGATAAGACAAGCTTAGTGCAGAGTGACTGCTAAGAGGTTGAGAGCAGAACAGAAATGAAAGAGAATGGGAAATTTTGGAGTCTTTGCCCAGCCACAGTGGAGAGATCTCCTTAACAGAGGTTTACTGTGTCAACTTGACTGAGCCATGGGCTGCCCAGACAATAGGTCAAACATTATTCTGGGTGTGTCTGTGAGGGTGTTTCTGGATGAGATTAACATTCCAATCCATAGACCGACTGCCCTCCCTAATACGGGTGGTCCTCATCCAGTTGGTTGAGGGCCGGAGTAGAATAAAAAGGCTGACCCTTCCACAGGTAAGAGAGAACTCCTGTCTGACTGCTTTGAGCTGAGACTTCAACCTTTTCCCTGCCTTTGGACTCAAACTGAAACAGCAGCTCTTGAATCTTGAGCCTGCTGGTTTTCAGACTAGAACTTAAACCATCAGCTCTTACGGTTCTCAGGCTTCAGACTCCGACCAGAACTACACCATCAGCTCTCTGGGTCTCCAACTTGCAAAGTGCAGATGTGGGGACTTCTCAGCCTCCATAACCACACGAGCCAATTTCTTACACTAAATCATATACCTCCTATTGGGTCTGTTTCTCTGGAGAACCCTTACTAATACACACCTTAACATCCTTTCCCCCTTTCAAGACTAAGGACCACACTTTTAGAGTATAGCCTTCTGCAGACCAAAACGAATAATGTCTAAAACCAAACCCAGGCAAGATCCACAGGAAGACCCAGTTTGGAAGTCATGTCCCACCATATTAGAGGGGCCAGGCGTCACCTTGAGCTTTCTATAAATCTTGAGTAATAAAATACAAAACCAAACATAAATAAATTCGAGGTGACCAACCAGCTTTGTAGAACAAACATTCTCAAGAAGGAAAAAACAGTATTCAATCAAAATTCAGTAAACAAGAAACAGAAAAATGTGATCCACAGTCAAGGGGAAAAAAGAGTCAATAGAACACCAACCCCAGGTTGCACAAGATGTTAGATATAGCAGACAACAACTTTAAAGCAGATATTTTATACAAAGTATTAGAAGAAAATGCATTCAAAAACTTTAAGGAACAATTTGCTCTTTAATGTGTGAATGAACAGAGTATCTCAGCAGAAAAATTGAAACTACAAAAAAAAAGGAAATTATAAAATCACAGAAGACAGTGAGAAAACAGTAGAAAAATATTTGAAGAAATCATGGCTAAAAAAAACCTCTCAAATTATAACCACACCCAGGCACATCATAGGCAAACAGCTTAAAACCAAAGATAAAGAGAGAAATCTTGAAAGCAGTCAGAGAGAAAAAAGACAGTATACACAGAGAAAAGAACAAAATAGTAACTATCACTAACATCTTACCAGACACAAGGAAGCCAGAAGACAGTGGAACACCACCATTAATATGCTCAATGACAACAACTATCAATCTGGAATTCTATACCCAGTTAAAATAACCTTCAAGCCCAAAGGTGAAATAAAGACAGAATTTTTTACCAGCATACCTGCACTACAAAAACCACTAAAGAATGTTCTTCAGACTGAGGGGAAATTATACTGGATGGACACACAAATCTATACAAGGAATGAAGAGTGCCAGAAATGGTAAATAAGTAGGTAAATTTTCATAAATGATTATTTTCTTGTAATTAAATTAAAAGATTATTGTTTAAAACAAAAATTAATCATAAATTGGAGCTTAAAATGTGCTTAAAGCTAAAATCATAAAATTGTAACATACATAGGAGTAACACATGTAGGAGGAAAAAATATGGCAACAACTGCACCAAGCAGGTAAACAGCTTGATAGTGTTTACCGTTATTACACTTGGGAAATAGGGAATGGGAAGTGCAAAGTGTCACTGACTCTAAATATTTAAACACAGATATGAACTTCCCTCGAAGTTGATACACAGAACACCTTCAGAAGTTCCTGTGAAGAAGAGCTCATACAAAGTAATTACAAACACACAAAGAAACCCTCCATCACAAGAGAAACTCAGTGGGTAAACAACCAAACTTCATACCCAAGGAACTAGAAATAATAGAACTATCTGAAAAGAACTTCCAAATATGTATCTTAAGATATTAGAGAAAAGAGTCTGTTTTTTTTTTAAGGGTGACAAAAAAAAATTAGGCATGTTCAAGGAAGAACCAGGTATTAAAATTAATACACACACATACATTTATGTTCATGACTGGCTCAGGACTGCAAAAACCCTCCATTGGTACCTTCCATTCTAAGTGTAACAACCATCTTTTCTTTTTAAAACAACACTGTTTACTATGTGTTCATACCTTATTCAAAATGATCAGTCCAAAATTCGCTAAAATAAGGTATAGCATAATAAAAAACAAGAAGTCCAACTGTAACACATTTTCAAGTTTGATAGAACCAAGCAATTTTAGGAAAAGTATAATCATAGTATATTTTTCATTATCCTCCTGCAATCGCACCTTCTCACAGTCATTAAAATTCCTAAATTGCTAAAATGAGTACCAATAATTTATATCATTTTCTTAAATTTAGACTCATTTTTAATAAATCCTGATAAAAATTACAACTTTCACTCGAGCTAGTCCTAAAAGAACAATAACCTCCACTATTTAGAGACAAGTAGCTCAAAACCATTGTTATAAATGACATGTGAGGTGGTAAAATTTGGGGCAATGCCTCCCAATTTGGATCCCAAATTTGAATCTCAAGCTAATGTTGAAAAGATGTAAGATACATCATGAATGTTTACTGTAACTGGAAATATACTTACGAATATCTTAAAGTTACTATTTCAAAAGCAAACTTCCTACTCTTCCAAATAATGCATAGGAGTGTAAGCTAAAAAATGTCACCCTCCAAAAAATATGCACATCCTAATCTCTGGATGTTATCACAGTTAGAAAAAGGTCTTTACAGGTGTGATTATGACGTAGTTAAGAATCCTGAGATGAGGAGATTATCCAGGTGGGTCCTACATGCCTTTACAAGTGTGCTATGAGAGAGGTAGAAGGACACGCGACACACGGGCAGAAGAGGAGAAGGCAGAACGACCATGGAGGCAGAGGCCGGAGAGATGCAGCCACAAGTCAAAGAATGCTGGCAGCTGCCAGAAGCTAGGCGAGGCAGAGAAGAGACTGTCTCTTAGAGACCCCCTGGGCCTGATGACACTTTCATCTTGTTTCAGTGGTACTGATTTTAGACTCCTGGCCTCCAGAACAAGGACAGAATAAATTTCTATTGCTTTAAGTCACTAAGTCTGTGGTACTTTTTTTACAGCAGCCCCAAGAAACTAATACAAAGAGGTAAGAAAGACATTTTCAAATCTTCTTAAAATATGTACATTTACAAATGTCACCTATGAAAAATGCTCCAATCTGTATTTGTATTCTTGAAGGATGTGGAAAAGTACGCTTGATTTATGTCAACATCTCATTTGGAATGATCTGCAATCTTACTGCTTTTTTGTGAGTTCCTTCAAGATTTAAAAAGACATAACCACTGGAAAACATACAGTGTAAAATCCCCACCACTTTCGTGCTCAGTGAAACCCAATACTGAGCTATCCAATCTGTAACAGTTCAAGAAAGCTTTCACATGTTCTATCACAAACAGCAAATGTTAAAATGTCAAACCTAGGCTGTCAATGACATGAGGGCACAAACTGTATTTGTGTTTTTCACTACTTTATCCCCAACTTTTGGTACATTATCAAATAAATCAGCCTTTGTATTTCCTGTCAAGATTCCCTACTACCATACACTGCATGTTTGCTATACCACACTTCCCCTTCCTTTACTCTGCAGCTTAATAATGAACCCCCAGACCTCCATCCGTAATATCTCAATGGGTTAAGCAGCAGCCATGCCCTCGTCAAAGCCAAGGCAAACCTAACATGCTGAAAGGAAGGAACAGTCTGACATGTCCTGTCAAGTTGCTTCACCAGGAAGAAGCCACTTACTTGAACATCGATGCATAAGCCAGATTTGGCTCCAACATTACCAACTGCTTCTAGGCTTTAAAATCCCAGGCTCCTTCCACTAAAGGACACGGCCTCTCTCAACTCACAGAACTGTTGGAACTGATTAAGGTGATATACATTAGGGCCTAGCACATGGTTTGCATTATCACATTTAGTTCCACTTCCCTTTACTTCAGAGAAGGAAACGTATCCTTAACCTTCACAAGCTTCTCTATCATGTTACTTGCCTTACAAGGTCCAGGCAACTGCAAATGGGGACAGAAAAGAGTCCTCCTAGTACCTGACAGAGGCTGGTCCCTCTGGGGTAGAAAGAAAAAGGGAAGTCACTCCTCCTGTCTCAAGCTGTGCTCTTCACCTTACGTGACCTCTCCCATCTGAACCTGAATATCATATTCAGAACCTGCCTTGTAACAGTTGTAGAATTCATCCCTTGAGAAGAAAATGTTCTTAATAATGGTACTGTGATCTGTTTATAAGTCTTGTCTTCTCTACCAGGTTGTAACTTCCTTATGGGCAGAGACTATATCATATTCAAGGCCAAAGTACAGAGCACAGTTTCCCACACAGATGACAATGAAAATGTATTTAACGGAAGTCATCAAGTCGATATACAGTATCTTATCACTATGTTAAAACAAAAGTATGTAAATTATCTGGCTTGTTCTGCTATTGGTAGTTATGCTGAGCAGATAACTTTTCCAGAATCCCTGTTCAATTAGGCAAGGATCAAGAAGTCTAGATTTCTATCTCACAGTAATTTCCCAGCTTACTTCTAAAGGGAGATATGAGCACTTAACTTTATTTACCAAATAAATTAGCACAATACCTGGCACGGACTTAACTTATAATGCCACCTAACATTTTTTATGATACTTTTTAATTTATGAAACAATTTCAAGTACAACTCATGTCATGCTCCCTGAACCCTGTGAAACCAGGTAGGTATAATTTTGCACTTTTACATGTGAGGCAACTGAGGTGCAGACTATCCAAAGCAGTGGACATCCCATACCACTGATGGCTGCATCAGAGTCACCCTGAGGGGCTTGTTAAAAATTCAGATTCAGAGACATAACCACCAGAACCTCCAGAGGATAGGGCCTGAACCTGTATTTTGAACAAGGGCCCCAGGCGATTATGACACATGGCCAAATTTACAAATTAACAAGAATTCAGAGCCCAAGAGGCCTGATGGTATTTAAGAAGGAGCTTCCTTCTGTTGGGCTAGTTTACCGAAGTGAACCATGGGCTACTCCTCTGGAAAACTGAGATGTCACTTGTGACTGAATGTGCACCTAGGTGTTTCTAGGAACACAGAATACAGCAAAGATTAAACGACTCTTTACCTGGCTTGTACTCTGAGGACACAAAGGTATAATCCGTTAGAGCTGGTTAGTTTTATGTTCCTAATTAATTTCAAAACTTGCCTTTTGATATACTCTACTTAGCATTTTAATCCAAGTGCCAAAATAATTTACTTCCTCTTTGTGTTAATTGTAAGATTTTTGCTAAACAAAAACATTAAGTAAAAAGCTTCCCCCAAAAGGGTGCTACTAAGAAGGCTGAATGGTTTCATCCACACTATCTGTGGCAGAGACAGTCATCTCTTTCCTCCATAAATATAGTCAAGCACACAACTTCCCTGCTAGGTTACACTTCCCAGCTTCCCTTGCAGCTAGGTATGGCCATGCAACTAAGTTTTCATGGACAGAATGTGAAAAAAACAGCGTGGGGTGACACTTACGGTCTTTTAAGACAAGGAGTGAACACTTTTCAGTCTCTTCACCTGCCTGTGAGTTAGGGCAAGGACAACACAGATGAGGGCCGTCCCCTAGGGTACTGTGAATGATCAAGGTGGAAGAAACGTGTCTCTGGATGACCCACTGAGGCAGCACCCCCAGCAACCTGGCCATTCACCTCCTCGAGATGATTCTGTGTTCTCAGAGTCATCAAAGTGCTGGCTCCCACTTACAGCAGCTTAACCGTGGACCCTAATACACTACCGTGTACGTGACAACTAGAACTAATCCCCTCTAACAACTATTTAATACATCAGCTGAGGACGTTTCTAAGGTGTCTGATAATAAAATGTTGGATGCTGAAAGGCTCTTAAAAGATCATCTATGAAAGTCTAGAGATTAAAAGACATGGCAGGAAGAACACTGGACCCTGGGACTCCTAACTTCCCAGGTCACTCTCCCTTTAACATTATGTTAAACCTGGATTCTAAAATCATAGAAAAAAGAACCGCATTTTTTAAAATAACCTTTGGATTAATTTTATTCATTGATTCAACAAATAATCTACCCCAGCATCTGCCAGTTGCCAAGCAATGTGTTTTCAGGTGAATGCAGATTTACAGAGGCCTTTCGTTTCCTGGCTGTACTATGCCTTTAACCCTCCTGAGCCTGGATAAATTACACAGAAAACAAGTACAAAGACGTTAACACTACCCTGAAGGACCCAGAAATACTCAAATCAAAATCTGAAGTTTTTCCTTATAGAAAGTAATATATTAGAAACATCTCTTCTACTTCTGCTACTGCCCTGTAATAGCCCCCATCCCAAAAAAGTATTTTCATTTGTACCCAGTCCAAAGCAAAGAAAGAAGTCAGTAAACCCAAGTAACAGTATTCGGCCTACACTCCTTCCCAGAGAACAGGGGCACTGGGGTCCTGCCTTCTCACCCACCCTGACCCCCCCAGGGCCTGCACCATACAGGAGACAGAGGCGTGGGAACAGGCCTCACTCCCAGGAGAGACAGGAACGCCTCCTTTCCTCTGGCATACAAGAGATCCTGGTGAGCTATGTGATAATAAGCTAAAGAACAGGAAGAGCTTTTTCTAGAAAGCTAAAAGGTTTCCAAATCCCAGAACAGAGTCCATTCTAACAGTGCTTTGTCCATAAGGATAAGATCGATCTGCCTGGATGCAAAACTCCATAGAGTAAAATGCTTTCCCCCTCTGGATTTTTAGAAGAAAATCTATTAGTGCAGGTAAAACCTCAGTATTAAAAAAATTACCCAGATCACATACCAAGGTTTTCCAGGATGGGGGAGGTGGCGCAAGTCCTGTGGGGCAGGCACTGTGCAGGAGTAATCCTTACAGAACAATGTTTCTCAACCTTTTCTCCTTCGTTCCCATCACCAGGAAGAAAACTTTAGTTAAATTAAATTTCTCCTTAATGAGTGAAATTAAATATTATGGAATAAGATTCTGTCAGGTAAGGCTGACTTACTGTAATATCTAAGATTTTTTTCACTCCTCCACGCCCAAGAACAAGTTCTCCCCCTTGGGGAGTGATATCACCTCCCCCATGGAGAATGCGTGTCACAGGACCTAAAAATGTGATCCTCAAACTTTACACATCACCCAGACCCCTTCTCAGACATTTGGATATGCTAAGTCTGGGGGTAGACCCAAAAATCTGCATTTCTTTTAAGCTTTCCAGAGGACTCCAATGTATATGGTCAATGAGCCACAATGTTTCTGACAAATTTCCATTGTTACACCCAAGCCCAGTAACAGGATGACCTCAATATGAAAACTATTTAAATGAAATGAAACACTGAACACTGTCACATTCCCAGCATTAAGGAGATCTGTTCAGGGGCAAAAAAGAAAAGTCTTGAGCTACAATTACAGGAGATATGATTATCTATTTCTTCTTTCTCCTGTACAAAGGACAATCACAGGATTACTGGAGAAATACTTGAGATATTTTATGGACTGTAACATGTGACCCAAAAGGAGGTTTACATCACTTATTTCACAAAGTACATATTCAGGGTTTTTATCTAGTACTTTGGTACTTTAACTTAGGTGTAATTTGGAGCTGAGAAGGCCATAAAGTACTCATTATCTCTTCTACCCAATCTCCAAATCTATATTTATAAACCCTACCAAAATTATCAAACCACAGTTTAACTGAATAAGACAGATTATGTTAATATTATACAGCTATCTGAATGTAGTTACAGGAAAAAGGAATACAATCACATCAGTGCATTATAAAATGCATAAACTGGTCAGATTAGATAATAAAAAAACAAAACAGAAAAGTCACCTTTTTCCCCTTCAGAAAAATACTTCGTTCATGTAGTGGGATGTTCCTTGGTGGTCCCAATAAACCACTCTTGCCAGTGTCCACACCTTGTACAGTCTCCTCTGCTTGAATCTGGACAGGCCTGTGACTTGCTTTTGGCCTAAAGAATCTGGTGAAGATGACATTATGCCAGTTCCAGGCATAAGTCTTAAGATGGCCCAGTGGCTTCCGCTGTTGGCACCTCCAGAATCCAGTCACCACCTCTGGAATCCGCCACCACGTACGAAGTTCAACTACCCCAAGACGATGCTGTGAGAAAGCCCACAGTAACCAGATGAAAAAGTCACAAGGAAGAAGATGTCTCAGAGACCACACATGTGCTGGAATCCAACATCTCAGACTTTCCAGTCCCAGGAGACACCATGTGCAATGGAGGCAAGGCCTGCCCAAATTGGAGAATTGTGAGCAAAGAAAAGAGTATTGGTTGTTTTAAGCCACTGAGATTTGACATGGTTCATTAAATATTATAGATAACCTCAACATTTTGTATGTAAGCAAACATGGAAGAAAAGTTACAATGTATGTGTTTGGAAAATGAAAGTAAACACTCTACATCTGAAATCATTTATCTTCTTGAACTGGAAAAAGGCTGGTAAATTCTGACACCTTATATTGTATCAGCACACTTCTTTAACAAACAACTCAGGACTCCTATGAGATGCTCAAAACTGAGGAGAAAAGGGGGTCAAGACTCCATCTCCAGACTAGAGACGTATACATACCCACCACAAACAAAATAGTTTATTAAACTTCAGTAAAAAACTTGCCTATAGATAATCTCTTTGAGAATATGTCCTACTGGCTAAGATACAGAGTGGAGTTTTTTAAACTGGTTTGTATCCTTACACAGAGGCATCAATGAGTACTGAAGAGTATTGTTACCTGCTATCAGTAAATGACAACCATGGATAAGTCTTTATATTAATGGGTTCAAACACTTATTGAGAATATTAGATATACTATGGGCCAGGCATCCCGGATACCAGAAAAAAAACAATCCCTGCCCATAGCTGCTCAATCTAGCAAAGGCCCCAAATACAAATAATGATTTTATAAATGCTACTTAGAATAAAACTGTGCACAAAAAGGAACTAACAAGAACACAGAAGACACAGCTATTCTTTCTACCCAATTCCTGCCTCCTTCCAGAAGAGCTAGGAGAAACTAAAAGAGATGACATCTGAGATGAGTAACTAAGGTTATGGAAGACTTTACCCAAAACCCACCCCACAAGGAAAACATTCTAATATTGGTTCTATTAAGGGCACATTTGTCTGCTTTGTTCCCCAAGTGTCTCGAGCATCTAAATCAGGGCCTGCCACAAAATACGTACACAAACATTTGTTAAATGCAATTTAACTCCTACAGTTATGACCTTGGACATTTCACTCAGCATAATTTATAAAAGATGAATAATGGCTTACAGAGTTGCTTTGAGAATTAAATGAGATACTGTATGGTAGTATTTGGAAAATGATAATAGGTCAATAAAATGTTTGGGTGGTATTATTATTTTAGAGGAAGCAGCATTTGTTTATGTATTTAATGCATCAAGTGCCCACTATATGCCAAGCTCTGTGCTCTATAGAAAATGTTATAAAACTAGCACAGACAATGTGCCTCAAAGGAAAACTGAGAGGAAAGGAGCAGAAAGCAAAACACATGTGGGGAAATGAAAGCTACTTAGAATAGCTCTGGAGTGGAGCAAATACGGTAGGGTTGCAGATAAAAAGACTGGAAAAGTAAGCTGAGGTCCAACTATAAAGAGAACCTGAATATTTTAATAAACTTGGTCTTCATTACATGGAAACGAGAATCACGGATGATTACAGGCTGTGGCAAAACAGCACAATCAGGGTGAAAGCAGCTATAGTAGGAGGGAGGTAAGGCTGACAAGTGTAAAAGAAAAATAATGACAACAAAAAAGATCTGAAAAGGGAACACTACAGCTTCACCAAGTACACATTCAACACAGTGGATAGTCCATGCATTTACAATTATTCTCTCACAAAGCTCCACTGAAAATAAAATCAGTATAGAAGTCAAAAAATAATAATAATAAAAGAAAGAATGGACCAATGTTTAGATAATGAAATAAAACACAGACAGTGGTAGTAGACTTAGGAGAATGAAGGAAGGCACAGAATAAGTGTCTACACTTGGAGATACCAAAGAAAATAGTTAATGTACCCCGAAATCTGGAAAGGCCTAGGACACACACATATTCTCTATGTCCACTGAGACCGGGAGAAGATCCACACCCTAAGAGCAACAAGCACACCTAATGCTCAGGCTTTGGTTTCTAATACCATTCTCCATGAAAAAGAACCAGAGCTCTAGGCAAAGAGTTCTCACACTTGACACCATATGCATGATCCATAAAGGAAAGATTTAATAAACTGGCCTTCATCAAAATTCAAACCTTTTGCTCTGAAAGACTCTTTTAAGAGGATGAAAAAACAAGCTATGTATGGACAGGGAGAAAGTATTTTCGAACCATATCCAACAAAGACCTTGTATCTAGAATACATAAAGAACTCTCAAAACTCAGCAGTTAAACTTTTCTTTAAAAATCCAATCAGAAAATGGGCAAGACATGAACAGATATATCACCAAAGAGGAGATACAGATGGCAAACAAGCAAATGAAAAAATGTTCAACATCATTAGTCATTAAAGAAATGCAAATTAAAACCATAACAGGGTATCACCACACCTGTTAGAACAGCTATAAATAAAAAACAGTGATAGCACTAAATGGTGGGGAGGATGCTGAGAAAGTGGATCCCTCACATAGTGCTGGTGAGAACAATAAAGTGGTACAGACACTATGGAAAATAGTCCGGTGATTGCTTACAAAACTAAAGACGTGTTCACCACATGACCCAGCAATCACACTCTTAAACTTCTACCCCAAAAAAACAGAAAACAATGTTTACATGAAAATCTGTTCTCAAACATTCAAAGCAGTTTTATTCATAATATTATACAAAATATTGGAAACAATCCCAATGTCCTTCAGTAGGTGAATGGTTGAACAAACTTGGTACATCCATACAATAGAACACTACCCAGCAATAAGAAGGAATTAACTATTGATATACACAACACCAAATGGACCTCAAGGCGTTATGCTTTGTGAAAAAGATTGATCTCAAAAGGTTAATACTGTGTAATTCCATTCATATTGAAGTGACAAAACTACAGACATGGAGAATAAACAGAATGGTGGAGGGGGGTGTTGGGAATACAAAGAGGTAGCAAAGGCGTTCTTCTAAAGTGATGGAACAGCTCTGTTATCTTGATTGTGGGGCTAGCTACACAACTCTATACATGGAATAGATAAGTTACGAAAGACTATACACACACGCAAATGCAAGCTTAAAAAATAATGAGAAGTGAGTAGTTCTGTAGTGCAGTTAACAGAAATGTACCAGATATATCAAATTTCCCAATTTTGATACTGTAGTAGGGCTACACAAAACTCCACTGAAGGAAGCTGGATGAAGGGCGTACATGGGACTTTATATTATTTTTGCAACTTCCTGTGAGTCTACAATTATTTCAAAATAAAGGATTTTTTAAGGGGGTGGGGGTCCTTGGAAAAATAGCCAATTCCAAGACTGAGACAATAGTTCAAGATGAGCCTGGAAAGTGCTCCAAAAAATGATGGAGATATGCTAAAAGGACATAGAAGCAAACTTGAAGGGGCTTCTACTAGCAAAATCTGGGACAAGTGAGGCATCAAAATAAATAATGACAGTAATGGATTACAACCCACTGCATAAAACAGAAAATCAGGTACTCATAGTGATATAAAACAAGTGAATAAATTAGAAGCCTGATTACTGATGGAATATTTACACAGTCTCCAAGTATCTCTACACAAAATATTTATTACAAAGAGGGAGGAAAAGTAACTTTAAAATGGAGAAGCCTTAAGGCACCACCATAATCAAGTGATCAAAGTAAACGTCATCAATAAGGAACAAACTGAAATCATATGCCACCTGTAGTACAGGCACAACGACGCCCCTGCCCCAAGACTGGTCCACACCCTCATCCTCAGAACCTGTGAACGTGTTACTTTACACATGGCAAAGGAGAATTATGTTTGCAGAAGAAATTAAAGTTGCCAATCAGATGACTTTAAAATTGAGATTATCTTCAATTATCCCAGTGGGCCCGATGTAATCACAAAGGTCCTTAAGAGTGAAAGGGTGGGGGGGGAAGAAGAGAGAGAGAGAGATGGCAGCACGAGATGGACGAGGTCCAAACCTGCTGGCTTTGAAAAGAGAAGAAGGGGGCCATAAGCCAAGAAATGCAGGCAGCCTCCAGTAGCTGGAAAGGGCAAGGAAAAACATTATTTTGTAGAGTCTCCAAAAGGAATGCAGCCCTACTGACACCTTGATTTGAGCCCAGTTGAGATGCATTTTGGACTTCTGAACTCCAGAACTATAATATAATAAATGTATGTTTTTTAAACCACTAAATTTGTGGTAATTTTTTTACAGCACAAACAGAAAAACAATAATACACCATCTAACAAAATGCACTGAAATTAATATAGCATCACTTCTATGATACTCCTGGCAAAGATACTTAACCTACATCTAATACAAAGAAACATCAGACAAACTCACATTGAGAGTGATTCTATAAAATAACTGGCCTGTATTCTTCAAAAATATCAATATCATAAAAGAAAAAAACAGTTGAGGGACTATTCTAGATCAAGAGTTGAAGAGACGTGACAACAAAATGTGTTAAGTGATCCTAGATTGACTGTATCCTTCTCCTATAAAAGAGCACCACTGGGGCAACTGCTGTAACCTGAATGGAGGCTTAAGGATCAGACAGCTGTAATATATCAATGTTACATTCTTGCCTTTGATGGTTGTATTGTTGCCAGGCAAGAGAATGTCTCTTTGTAGGAAACATGCACTACAATATTCAACAAAGAGACATCATGTCAACAACTCTCTCTCAAAAGATTCAGGAAATAAAAGTTATCTGTATTTTACCAGCAACTTTCCTAAGTTCGTTTTAACAATTAAGTATATAAAGTAAATGTAGTAAAACCCCAAATTACAGCCCAAACCCTATACAGGCTGGCAACTATCGTGTCCCCAAATAGACCAGAGGCATGCACGCTCTCTGGGGAAATGCAAAGAGGCTCCACACGTTGAAAGATCAAGCACAACAGAGAACTGGTTTGAGGCAGAAGACGAAAAACAGAACTGGGTAAGAGTCTCTACACGGAACTGTGGACTCTAGTCCCCTTCTCCAGTTCTGCTTGCAGAACATCAGCAACAGGAATACACGTCCCCTCTCCCCCAGGCATGCGATTTACAGTTTCAATCAGGAGACACCAAGAGCCCTGGAGTAAAAGCCCTAGGGTTACTCATATTCATGGGTCCCTCGAGCACCACACTAAGCCTTCAGTGAACAAGCCTCAACCTCACAAAGAGCTTCCTTCCGCTTTACTGTAACTTACTCCTAAATATAAGCCACCAGCCCAGGGATGGCCAGGTATTTGAGGAAAGCTGCCAAAACTCAAAGGCAGAAATCAAAACAAGCAGAAAAACAGGAATACAGAGGAAACTGAGACAGTGCCATGAAAGGGGGAAAAAGGCAATTAACCATAATATGAACGTGCTTGAAGAGGCAAAAGAATATATGTAACCATGAAGTAAAAACAAAATGCTAGTGGGGGGGGAGGAGCAGAGAACATAAAAAATACCTTGATGGAAAGTAAAAGTTGAAAAATATCTCCCCATAAGCGTAAAAAGTAAACAAATAGAAAATAGACAAGGTAACACTACAAAACTTCAGAACACCACAGATGAAGATCAGATCCTTAAAACTTCCAGGAAGTGGGAGGGTTCATATAAAAAGGATCAAATTTTCTAATAAACTAATGGATCTATATTAATATTTAGTAGCCACTAACATCACAGAAAGTCAGATATTTTTGTGCCTCCTAAAGATAACATACCACCCATGCAGTATTCTCCCCACTCACCACCTCTCAAAAAAAAAAAAAACAGAGAAAAAGAAGAAAAAACCAAAATTTTATCAAGATCTTACTGCCAAGTAGAGGAAATACATTACAAGGGACGGGGAACACATCAATGACACCACAGGGTTTCATTCAACAACATCCAAGCTGTAGAACACTACAAGACAGATGATACACTTTCTTTAACAAATAAAACTCAGGGGGAAAAAAACCACCAATAGATTAAGAGACTTAAGAAATTTGTCAATCAATGACAATTTATGGACCTTACCTACATCCTCATTTGAATGAACTGTTTAAAAATATAATTATGAGACAATCGAGGTAACTTGAACTTTAACTGGATATTTGAAGAATTACTGTTAATCTTTTAAAGGTACGATAATGCTACTGGGGTTATGGTTTAGAAACTAGTCCTTATCTTTTAGAGATACATACTGAAATATTCAAGAGTGAAATTATATATCTGGGTTTGCTTGTATAAAATCAAAGGGAAGAGGGGTAGATAGGATTATGAATTTTTTTAAAGTGGCCATGAGGGCTTCCCTGATGGCGCAGTGGTTAAGAATCTGCCTGCCAATGCAGGGGACACAGGTTAGAGCCCTGGTCCGGGAAGATCCCTCTTGCCACAGAGCAACTAAGCCCTTGTGCCACAACTACTGAGTCTGCACTTTAGAGCCCACGTGCCACAACTACTGAGCCCACGTGCCACAACTACTGAAGCCCGTGCGCCTAGAGCCCGTGCTCTGCAACAAGAGAAGCCACTGCAATGAGAAGCCCGCGCACCTCAATGAAGAGAAGCCCCCGCTCACCGCAACTAGAGAAAGCCCATGCACAGCAACAAAGACCCAACACAGCCAAAAATAAATAAATTAAAAAATGGCCATGAGTTGATCAATGTTGAAGTTGGGTGATGGATACATGGGAGTGCATTATGTTCTCTAACTTTTCCAATGGAACCCAGAATACAAATTATATCTGCTATAGAAGCTAAAAAACCATGAAGAAATCCATTCAGAGTTCTCAGTAAAAATTATATTCCAACTGCAATTCTGTACCCAGTCAAAACTTTTACTCGTGAGAGAAAGCAGATTAAAGGTATTTTCAGATGATGTCTCAAAAAATTAACCTCTCTTGCACCCTTTCTCAGGAAGTACTGAAAGTTGTGCTCTGGCAAAAAGAAAGATAAAGGCAGGAAAGATAAAGTTCAGAGAACTAGGAAACAGGAGACCCAAACCTGTTGGAAATACACAAAGGAACCCTATTAGACCTAGAGAGCAAGAATTCCATACAGACTAATAAGGACCAACTGTATACCACAGGGAACTTTTCTCAATACTCTGTAATGACCTACAAGGGAAAAGAATCTAAAAGAGTAGATGTGTGTATATGTATAACTGATTCACTATGCTGTACAGCAGAAACTAACACAACATTGTAACTCAACTATACTCCCATAAAAATTTAAAAAAAAAAAAAAAGAATTCCATACAGGAGTAGTTTGATGGACGGCCCCTTGAGAACATTCTTAAGGGAGGGGGTGGGGGTGAGTGAGAATGAGGAACAGGACAACTAATTATCTGATATTTGTGCAAAACTATATGGAGAGGCTATTAGAAGGTACAGGAAAACTCAGTCACTAGTACCTAGAAAACAAAACACAACAGAATTATACGAGGAAAACAAAACAGGAAAAACAAAATTATACAAGGAGGGAAATGTAATCATAGTATACAATTTTCCTCCATGGTGAACAAGACTTACATAATCATCATTAAACATAATACATTTAAAGAAAAAAAATATATATATAAAACTATAATGAACAGATGGGAGAAGAAGTGTAAAACAGGTGGTTTAAAGTTAAATATTCATCTACCTTAACAGAAAGTCAATAGATAATATCTTAAATTTTAAGTCAAATACCAAATTAGGGTCAGAGTTACCTACCCAGCCTCCACTCTCCCCTTCTTCCTTTCTAACAGAAGCTAATTTTGTCCAGAACCGCTTTGCACACCCATCCCTTTAGGCATGTTCTCAGGGAAAGCGCTCAGTTCCAGGCGTGTGCTTAATTGGTCTAAATGTAATTCCATTTCCCTTCCTAGTGAGTCTTTCAAAAAAAGGCATACAACCCAGGAGGTAAGCCTGCCGGAGTTTCTAGGCAAAGTTTCCATATTCTTATACAGCTACAAGAAAAATAATTTTCTTTTTCTGGACACTGCTGGATCTGGGTACAACTCCTGAAACTGCTGCAGCCATCTTATTAGTCTGAGGATGTAGCCGGCCAATGACTAAAGGGGGAGACAGAAAACTGGGGCCCTGAAGACATTATTGTGCCACAAAACCAATTAGCCCTAGAGCCCACCCTACCTCTGGACTGAAGCCAGTTTGGGTCGTGGTCTCAGTACTACCATCCAAAAGCATCCTAACTGATAAGCAAATTATTTAGAAACAGATAAACAGCAGAAGAAACAGGTAAGAGTTGAGGAAAAAGTGACCACCTACGGGGCAGAGCTTGCCAGCTAGTGTGCATGGCACACAGTGCCACTAACGTTCCAGAAGTGCCAAGATCCCCTAAAGACCTCAGGACACCCAAACAGCCTCTTCTATTTTGTCCACACAGAACCTGAGGTGGAAAAGTTCGGGAAGCACTGCTCTACGAAGCACGGCTGGAGTAATGAAGGGGGTGCCTGGGGACAGGCTGTTTTCATCACAAGCCTTTCAGTAGTATTCAATTTTGATTATATGCATATTAAAACTAAAAAGTAATTCTTAAAAAAATTATTGCAGTAAGCAAAAAGAAACTAAAGATCTGATCTGTAGAGAGGTCATTAACAATAATGTAAAGAAAGAACTTAATTGAAGACTATTTCAGAAACAAAACTCAAGAGAGCTGGGTAATAGAGTAAATTCAAAAGTAACTGAGAGGAAGTTACAAGGAGTCAGAGACTACATAGATGTTTCTTCTTTAGGGACATAACTACTCAATCACTGCAAAGTGAAAACACAAAATTACTTTCTGTTGCAATCCACTGATTGGATTATACTAGCTGCTACCTACAAAACTCTCTTCAAGTTTTACATGGAATTCAACTTGGGAAGCCGATACAGTTTAAAATAATACCAGAAACCCGTCATTCAGCCATGTATTAAGGGATAAGCAAGATTCTAGCCCTAGATACATGACGAACAAAATGTACAAGGTTCTCAGACTTCCCTGGTGGTGCAGTGGTTAACAATCCACCTGCCAATGCAGGGGACAAGAGTTCAATCCCTGTTCCGCGAAGATCCCACCTGCCGCAGAGCAACTAAGCCCGTGCGCCACAACTACTGAGCCTGCGCTCTAGAGCCTGAGAGCCACAACTACTGAGCCCGCGTGCCACAACTACTGAAGCCCGCACGCCTAGAGCCCGTGCTCCGCAACAAGAGAAGCCACAACAAAGAGAAGCCCGTGCACTGCAAGGAAGAGTAGCCCCTGCTCGCCACAACTAGAGAAAGCCCGCATGCAGCAACGAAGACCAATGCAGCCAAAAAATAATTTTTTTCAAAAAGGTACAAGATTCCTGCTTTCATGAAATTAATATTTGCTAAAACATATTCCACAGAAGCAATACAAATAATAACTAAGAGTGAGGGCTGAACCTGGTTTGAATTCTATCTCACCAACCACTAGGGAAAATTACTTCACCTCTAAACCTAATTTTTATCATCAGTTATTTGAAAATAATACCTTACTAGGTTGTGATATGTGTGTGTTTATAAACTATTCAGAGCAAGCTTAATAAAGATTGCCCTTACCATGTTACAGGTTTCCTATAATATGCTAATGTGTACTGTGAATCTCCAAGAAGGTAATTTTCTCCAAGCTTATTTCCTTCATACCACACCATGGAGTGATCTGCAGAGCACATTTACTGCCAAGAGAAACTCTCTACTGTGTACCCTACTTCTAATCCAATAGGACTGATTTTTACTACTGTATCCTCAATACGGTCAGCCTCTTTTTTTTCTTTTTTACCACTTTTTAGCATCCACTCTGCAAACCTCTTTAATCACAGTTCTAAGACTATTATGCCTCAGTCTCCCATGCTAGATCCTGACCATCCTAGAAACAGAGGGAGTATCTTTTAGACTAACTGCTCCAGTACTTGGAAAAAACACAGTATGGTAACACTAAAAATGCCATTTCAAAGAAACAGTGCATGCAGTTTAACCTCATTCTTTCAATTATTCAGCATTTATGGAGTTTTCTATACAACAGGCCCTTCTATGATTCTATGCGAGGCCCTGAAGAGACAGCAGTGAACAAAGCAGATGCAACTCCTGCTCTTAAGCAGCTCAGTCTAAAGAAAACAGATACAAAAATAAATAAACCTAACTGGTATAAAATTCAGGTGGCGTGGTAAGAAAAAGTTCAAGGTGTTGTGAAACCTAACCTAGACGGGAAGGACTCAGGGAAGGTTTCCCTGAACACAGACATCTAAACTGAGATGGGGAAGATGACTAGGAGTGAGCAGGATGGAGTCCTAAGTGCTTTACAAGCATTCTATTACTCTTCACAATGCTATGAACAGTAGGCATATATTATCCCCACGGGGAAACTGAGGCTCAGAGAAGTTTTCATGGCTGGGAAAAGGCAGGGCTAGGATTCAAAGCCAGATATCTAGATCAGACTCCAGGGAATGTACAAAAATGTACAGCATCCAATCAAATGTACAGCACTTCTTTACCACTATACTCTACTGTCTGTAATGGACAGACTCTAAGATGGCTCCCACGACACAGCCTCCTGCTGTTCATGCCCTTCCACAGACCCTTCCCTTGAACCAAGACCTATGACTTGCTTTTAACCAAGAGAATACAGGAAATATGAAGGGATGTCACTTCTGCGGTTATGATACATGAGACTGTGTATCTGTCTAGTGCGTAGACTCGCTCCTTCACTGTCTTTGAGAAAGTAGTGGCCATGCTGGAAAGGACCACACAGCAATGAACTGAGGGCAGATGTCTGCCAATAGGTAGCAAGAAACTGAGGCCCTCAATCCAACACTGCACAGGGTACCGAATTCTACCAACAATCATATGAGCTTAGGGGAGACCTTCTTCCCCAGTTACACCTTAGATGAGACCAAAGCCCCATCAATAACTTGACCAGAGCCCTCTGAGACCCAGCTAAGCTAAGCTGTGCTCAGACATCTGACCTACAGAAACTGTGAGGCCATAAATGTACTTGTTTTTAAGTTTCTAACTTTATGGTAATATTGTTACATATCAAGAAATAACACCCTGTTACACAATAAAGTTCTTCCGCCATATCCTGGTGCTTTGCTGAAATAATGATTTGCAACTACTCTTAACTGCACATCAAGCCAACTTCAGGTAGCAGTCACAATTGCTCTTTTTAAGCAAAACTCATGTACCAAGATGTCAACATTAACCACAATCTGACCCTGTGTTTTATTTGTATTTTTTATTGAGATACATTTGACATAAAATATTAGTTTTAGATGTACAACACAGTGATCTGACATTTGACCCTGCATATTGTAGCCATTTTTTAATAACCTTGTCTGCTAATTCCATTTTCTCTATCATTTCTGTTTCTCCTGAGTTTTCTCTTCTGTCTTCAAGCTCACTAATCTTCTCTTCTGCCATGTCTAATCTGCCATTAATGCCATCCTATATATTTTTCATTCCACACATTAGTTTTCACCTCTAAAAGTTTTATTTGGATCTTTTTATACCTTTCATAATTTCTAACTTTTTGAACATATGGAATACAGTAACTGCTTTCATGTCCTTGCCTGTTAGTTCTAACATGTCAGTTCTAGGTTGGTTTCAATTTACTGATATTCTAATCGTAAGTCACATTAACCTACGTCTTCACACATCTAGTAATTTTTGATTGGATGCTGGACATTTTACACTGTTGAGTGTTGGGTTTCTTTACGTTTCTTTAAAGAGTATTGGCCTTTGCAATGACTCGCAATTACATTACTTTCAAATTACAGGTGACCCTTGAACAACAGAGGGGTTAGAGATGCTGACCGCCCCACACAGTCAAATCTCCAAGTATAAATTCACAGCCAGTCATCCATATCTGCAGTTCTGCATCCATGGACTCAGCCAACCGCAAATCATCTAGTACTGCAGTACTGGAAAAGATCCACGTGTTAAGTGGACCTGCACAGTTCAAGCCATGTTGTTCAAGGGTCAATTGTAGTTTGCCCCTTTTAAGGCTTGTTTCTAAGATTTTTTTCAAACGGATCTAGAGTAACCTTTATTCTAGGACTAGTTTAGCCCCATTAAGACATGACCCTTTTGGAGTCTCAATCAACGCAGCATATAATGAGATCTTTCTACTTTGGCTATCAAGTACTCAAATATTTTCCAGCCCTGGGTGAGCTCAGAAAATTGTTCTGCTTACAGCTTCCCAGTGGATTCCTTCCCCAGAAATGTTTCCTTCATAAAACTGTACCTACACATGCACCACACATTGGCATTCAGTCAACATTTAAGGGGACCACTAAGGAGATTTATGGAACTCTTTCTCTGCATAACTCCCTTCTTTCCAGAACTCTGCTCCTCAAATCAGAACCATTTTGGCCTCCCCCAACTCCAATCTTTCTTTCCTCAACTCACTGGCTTTTTTGGGGATCTCCTTCCCTGCACTGAGATCTGCCTCCAGGCAGAAAGGTGCACCATCACAGGACCTCCTCGTTTGTTTCCCATCTGTTAGGGATGGTGGTTCTGCACTGCCTATTGTTTAATATCTGAAAACAGTTGTTCCATGTATTTTGTCCAGTTTCCTAGCTGGAGGGTAAATTCAGAATGTTACTGCCCCATAGTCAAAAACAGAAGTCATGACTCCTGACAACAATTTTAAAGTAAATGTTTTTTTTTTATAAGATACAACTCCTAAACATACACACACACATCATTATCACATTATCCTGTCTTTATTTTTATCATGATATGTATCACTCTTGGTCAATTATGTTATTTGCTTTCTTGCTTATTCTACATTTCACAATAGAACGTAAGCTCTGTGAGTACAGGGATCTTACCTGCATTGTCACTCCTGTATCTCCAACACCTAGAACATATCCTGGACTAGAACAGGCACTCAAATTCAGCAAATTCATTAAATCAATAAGCAAAGTTGTTTTACGAGTATTTCACTTAATATATATTGTGAACTCTTCTACTTAGTAAATTCTAATCTAGATACAGGTAACCCTGACCACAGAGTTCCTTAGAATTGTCTATTGTCATAATTAGTATCATCTGAGTAAAGGTTCTTGGTTGCAAACAAAAGAAACTAACTCTACCTTTGTTGAAACTGTAAAGGAAGTTATTAAAGTGTATTAGGCAACTCACAGAAAACCCCAGGAGGGCCAGGCTGGAAGGCTACATAACCAAGAACACCGAAAATTCAAACCACAGATCTGGTCCGGTGGAGACAACACAGGATTCGGTCCCTGTGATTTGTAGAGATACCACTGACCCCGGAACTAAATGCTACAACTGGATCTGTCACTGACTGCCTCCAGAAGAGCCGCAGCTGCCATCCCCCTTGCACTGCAGAACACAGACTCTGCAAAGTGCCTGCTTCTGCAAATCACTGGCTTCTGAGGTAGTGGAATGGAGGTCCCAGGTCATATGATTGCATCCTAACCCCCCAAAAATGCAGAGAATGTGAGCAACTGGCTTTCGTAATGGAAGACGTCTACCACCCACCAAGATTCTTAAGGGAAAGAATTCCCCAAACATAGAAAGCGATTAGATGTTCTGGTTAATTATCTGAAAGACTAATGAACCAGTAGCACAAAGCATCAATCCCAGCATACCAGAACTTTTATCTATTTCTTCAATTAATGGGTTATAGAAGCTCTATGCTCCTTTTTCTTTTCTATCTCAATGTTTAACTTTAGGGCCCATAACTGTTCACTGGGTTTTTTATTACCTGGAAGCAGCATAAGCAATCTACTATGATTAACCTTAAGCAAATTTACTTCCCTGCATCTCAGTTTTCTAACTTATAAACAGATACTATCCACCACCTTCTAGGGCTGCTGATAATATTAAAATAACTAATAATGAATATGTAGAGTCTGGCCCATAGCAGGCAATCAATACTAGCATTATTTAATAATGTTACCATTATTAAATAGTTTATTTTTTAATAAGAGAAACTCACTGATTTACATGAACATCTTTTTTTTAAAAAAATCTGCCAGTGCCAACAAGCTGAAGATCCAAGTTTCTACTTTACATTGGTACTATAAACGTTATCCCCCTTAGCCCCTTTGTTATCAGAAATGAAGCAACAATATAGTCTAACATGTTGCCACCAGAACTAAGTTCAAGGAATACATAAATAGATGGACAAATGGATAGCTGGATGATGGAAGCATCAAGCCAAGTTTCCTTTAGAGTTCTCTACAGTGAACTCTAACCATACTGAAGAGCTTCATGACCATGAATGGGACCATGTATGTCCATCTAACTCACAACTACGTCCCAAGGGCCTGGCAAGGGGCCAGGCAAAGAGCCAAAACATAAAATCTGAATATTTGCTTTTCTAAATATTTACTACAGAAACTAGTCCCTGAGAAAGGTTTCAGAACTACTTTAAAACAAGTCCCTTTTAAGCTTTTAAAAAGATCATTCACCTGACAAGATCAAAAGCTTCAGTAATTTTCTAACTACAAGACTCAATTCTTTTGAAAATCCATCAACGAACTTTCCCTCAATCATTCTTCCTGTTCTGTTGTCCAAATGTGAAGAAAAAGTAAAGCCAAAACGCATCCAAACCACTTTCTTCACTTTTCTATCACTTTTTTTTTGGCTGCGTTGGGTCTTCGTTGCTGTGCAAGGGCTTTCTCTACTTGTGGCGAGTGGGGGCTACTCTTCATTGAGGCGCACGGGCTTCTCATTGTGGCGGCTTCTCTTGTTGTGGAGCATGCAGCCTCAGTAGTTGTGGCACGTGGGCTCAGCAGTTGTGGCTCGCGGGCTCTAGAGCACAGGCTCAGTAGTTGTGGTGCACAGGCTTAGGTGCTCTGCGGCAAGAGGGACCTTCCCGGATCAAGGATCAAACCCATGTCCCCTGCACTGGCAGGTGGATTCTTAACCACTGCACCACCAGGGAAGTCCCTTCTATCACTTTTTAAATGACGTCAAAGCTAGAGCTTATTTTAAATGTGAACCCGAGAGCTACTGCAAATGCTGGATTGACATTCCAGATATAATTGCTGAATGAACCTCACTTTGCTGGCTAAGAATCATAAAGAACATCCAGCCTGATTCCCTCCACAATTTAAAACCATTCCAAATGAAACTAAAAACTGTATCTATTTCAATAAACTAGTAAAATTATGTACTCCTTTAATAGAGAAGGCACAATCTTTCAACTCCGTTAATACCAACACTGAACTTCTAACAACTAGTAGGTATTTCAATATGCACTGATTAAATTAATCCATGAGTAAATAACTTGGTCTTTTTACTGGCTACATAGTTTTCCAAGCTTATTTTTAAAAAGACAGGATTCACCTTTCTTCTTCTTCTTCAAGGCTCCCATAATCCCTGTCCAACTCTTACACCAAATGTACATTCCCCTTATGTAATCATTTGGTCCTTGAGACCAACTAGTAAAGACCAAAACGTAGTTCACGGATTCATTCAACAAATGTTTATTTGGTACTCACCATACGCCAAACACTTGCCAATCTCTTAGAATGCAAGGGGAAGCAAGACACCACTGCGCCTGCTCTCTGGAGGGTATTAATAAAACAAGCACTAAAAAAATTACCAACTGTGATTAAGCACTGTGAAAGAAAAGTACAGGGAGACATGAGATATTGAAAAAGAAGAGGTGACTAGGACAGGACTCTGCTTTCCCTGACAAAGTAATATCTGAACTGAAAATGAAGGAGGAAAAGAAGTTAACTAAAACAAAGAAGGGATGATGGCTGGCCCAGGAAGCAGACATGCAAAGACATGGGAGGCAGGACAGCTTAAGTCAGCTGGAGCCAGATCATCCAGGTAGGGGGTCCTATGACTAGTCTAGTCTTTCCCCTAGAAGTCACAATAAATCATTAAAGAGGTTTTTTTTTTTTTTTAAAGAACTGAGAATTCTTGTTCATCCATTTGTTCAAATCTCTCCTCCATTTCTATCCATTCTATTGAATTTTATTCCTTGACCTTCCCTATATGCCCACATCCTTTACTTCAGATGTCTGTATCTTTATCTTATTCAGCAAACAGCCTTCTTCCAAACATCTCCCATGAATCCTAAGACTTCTGTCTTCAATTTCTTCCCTTTGCATAGCTGACTCCAGTACTGCTGAGTAGCTGTGGGCCTTCAGGCCAATTCTTAGGTAAATTTACCTAGCATTACTGACATTTTGAACTGTACCACAGAACCACTATAAGGAAATTCAAAAATTGAAATTAGATTGCAAAATATGTTGAGATCCTAATAATTTTCTCACCATTGCTCTTTTGGAAAACTTTAATGAAACAGTCTTTTGTACCACAGTAAGGTCTCTCAAAAATAAATGTGTTTGGCTTGTGCTCCGCAACAAGAGAGGCCGCAACAGTGAGAGGCCCGCGCACCGCGATGAACAGTGGCCCCCACTCGTCGCAACTACAGAAAGCCCTCGCTCAGAAACGAAGATGCAACACAGCCATAAATAAATAAATAAATAAATAAATAAATAAATAAATAAATAAATAAATAAAATGTGTTTGATGTAAAGGTGAAGTAAAACACACCACTGTGATGACAGCTGTTCTTTTTCAAGGAGAAACGATCAAATCAGAACAAATTTTTCAGCAGACAGTATCTGTCTTAAAGACAGCAGTCCTACTTATATCCAAATAAACTTTAACCTAAAATTAACTGTCAAAGGGACTCTTAAAAGGAGACACAAATTTTGACCTTCAAAAGCAACATCAAACATTACTCAATTTCATAGCCTGTGTTCCCTTTAATGAAAATTCATGTATACTCTAGACTGAGTCCTTAAGCCTACTCTGGATTAGGAGCAGGCTATTAAAGATCCCCCGCTACAACTAACTTCCGTGATGGCACACACGGCGAGGGCTTTATTTCAGCATTGATTCCCAGGCCCTAGTGCCATGTTTGGCACTAGTAGGTACTCAATAAATAGCTCTATCTGCCTCACAAGATAAATGCTTTTTAGATGATTGGTCTCCCAATAACGACATATGTGAAAATAAACAGAATATGGTATTTTTCAGGAAAATACTAAGACACTCAGAATAAATTAAACTCTCACATGTTTAACTACTCTATACTTTTCAAACCGTGAACTATGATACAACCTGTTCCTTTCCAGAATCACAGCTTCTGACACTGCCTTCTCCCACTGCCCCATTTTTTAGCTCATTTTTAATGGTGCTACAAATTACTTCCACCTGTCACTAATGTAAGGTTTGAGCTACAATAATAATTCTATCTTCTGTTCTTCCACAGTTCCTTCAGGACCTTACCAGGAAATATTCTCAACTGTCCCATGCAGCCAGTCATTCAACTCGTCATGGCCTTTACTATACTGCCACCAAAGCTGAATTCTCTCCTCTCTATCTCCAAAACCTGGGTCACGTTGCTATTTGAATCCAGCAATATTCACTTTGTTCTGTTGAAAATTAAATAATTAGGAACTCAACATGTTCCAAACTTGGCTCTCCCTCTGTCTTGTTTTTCCCTCTCCTATTCCTCATGCCTGTACACCTAGAATGAGCCTTTCAAAACCTTCCTTCTTAGGCTGTCATCTCCCTAACCCATGGATCTGCCATCATCGCCCTGCTGAAAAACCTTCAATTGCCCCAAATTCAAATTCCTTTTAAGACCCATAACTCTCATTTCTCACTGCAATTGTTCCTATCCCTCCCCCAACATAACACACACACACACATAAACACACACACACGCTCTTAAACTCCAGGCACACCACCACAGGTGCCCATATGACTTCTTCCAGCCGACTGTCACTTCCCCAGGTTCTACTGTAAAAAGCCCATCCATTCTTCGAGACCAAGCTCCCATCCCTCCTCCTCCACAAGGCCTGCTCAGATGCCCCATCTGTCTGCCTTCCCCACGTTCTTCTAATTAGTTCTTTGTATGGCAATAGCTCTAACTGTTAGCAGCCATGGTCTTACCTGTGCTAATTTTGCCTGTATACACACAACTGTCTCAACACTAACAGCACAGGTCACCAAACCTTATTTACTTTTGTAGTCAAAGTTTCTACCGCCGTAATTCACATATCTTATACAGAGGACAGGCAAATGTTTCCTCAGCTGAAGAGGAACAAGAAGCCCCTTTTACAATTTATCAAAGCAGGTACAATTATAAGCATTTACAATTTATCAAAACAGTTTTTCATTCAACAGAATAAATACAGGAAAATCACAGAACAATTTTAACTAAACAACAAAGAATGAATACTTTGTTATTTAATGTACAAGACTTACAGTACAACTAAGATGCTCAAATTCACTCATAAAGAAATGCAAATTCAAACAATTAGACTTCACTATTCACCTATTAAATTAACAAAGATTTAAAGCTTTGATAACACCAGTGTTGGTGAGATTTGGGAAACTATACACTCTCAGACACTGCTGATGAAGTACGAATTGGTGCTACTTTCTGGAAGACAATTTGGTAATACATATTCAAATGTGCACATACCTGGTGAACCAGCAATTTCCCTTATAAATATATACTCTCTGGCTAATGCTCACAGAAAAGTTACATGTACAAGGATGTACACTGCAGCATTGTTTAAAAATAGCAAAGATAGGGGAAAATAATTTAAATGCTTTTTAATAGAGACTGACTCAATTGTGCTGCATCCATAACATGGAATACTTCCCATCCGTTAAAAAAACAGGGAAACTCTACCACCTGATATGGGAATAGTTCTAAGATGATCAAGAAGCTTAAGTTGCAAAACTGTGTGTTCAGCATGATCCCATTTGCTTTTGATTTTAAGTACACAGAGTGGATACACACACACACACAATGTCACACTAAAAAAAAATCAGGATCGCACTAAATATACAGCTTTGTAACAGACGTGTATATACTAAATGTTTACATATACAGTTGTACATTTATATGTATAGAACATTTCTAGTAGGAAAAACTAAATAGCTATTACTTATGGAGCACAGGGGGTGGGGAGGTGACACCATTCTACCGGGCTGGATCTTTTTTTTTTTTTAATCGTGAGAATACATAACTTGTTGATTGTTAAGAACTAAAATTCTCTAGATCAAAATGATACCTTTTATGTCTGATATAGGACTGCTCAAATAGGAGCCCTAAAACGATGAAAAAACACTAAGAAAAAGAGAACACTCCTACTCCAATGACTCCGTATTCCATCAAGCCCAGTGGTCCTCAGCAAAATTACCCACAGTCCCATTACGGACACTCTTAGCAACAGAAGGCCAGCAAGTGCCAGTCTAATGCTACCAACCTCCGGCCACCAGAGAAGCCTCCGTGAACCCTTCCAGGACTGCACCACAAGCAGACATTTCTCAAACATGCCTTTGGTTTCCTTGGGCAAGGGGACATGTGCCCTATCCTTCCCTCCCCGTCCCAAAAAGCTCTCTTATTAGTGCAGGTGCTACTCTCCAATGTTTAAAATGACAGCCAGCTAAATGATAAAAATAAAGTGTTAGCCTGATAACAGATAAAGGATATTCCTCTGGGAATATTTCCACTTTAAATTAGGGAATCCAGCTCTTACCTTAATCTAAAGGAATGAATTCAACAGTGAGAACTGCAAGCAAACCAGAAGAAAAGGAAAGTAATAATTTGAGGACATGACCTCCCTCTGTTCCTTCTAAACATGCCAGGTCAAAACCTACCTGTCATCTACCCTAACGCTGGAGATACACTACCCTACTCACTACAGCACCAACACTAACTACACCTGAATTAAAACCTCAGTTTCCCACCTTTAAATACTATTTGACCAACTCAGGCTATTCTTCTAAGAGGCTAAGAAGACAGGTAAGTGAGCCAACCATTCACTACCAATGAGCTCACACATAAATAGCAACATATTTGAAAACAACAGATCTTCCTATAAAATCAAAAATGCAGGGCTTCCCTGGTGGCGCAGTGGTTGGGAGTCCGCCTGCCGATGTAGGGGACATAGGTTCGTGCCCCGGTCCTGGAAGATCCCACATGTCGCAGAGCAGCTGGGCCCGTGAGCCATGGCCGCTGAGCCTCCGCGTCCGGAGCCTGTGCTCCGCAACAGGAGAGGCCACAACAGTGAGAGGCCCGCGTACCGCCAAAAAAAAAAAAAAATGCAGTTGTACTCTATTCTCTGTCCCCTCTTCTGTAGAAAGAACAAAGAACCCCCAGACCTGCTTATTCTGAGGCACTGGTTAAGTCATTTATTTTCTCTGCATCCCCTTCCTTCTCTAAAATGAGAAATGAACTACGTCTATGTTTCTCAAAATGTTTCTACTGCATCAGGATTACCTGGAGTCCAAATTAAGAAAGGGGATTCTAGAGTGTCACCCATACCTACAGAAAGAGAAGTATCGGAGCTTGGGAATCCCACAACTTTGACAAGTTCTCCTGAAAACTGTTTGAGACCCATTAGTTCCTCAGGTCTCTACTTGACCTAATTATACGCTAGTTCAAAGAATCCTAGACCTTCCTCTTTTGTCAAACCCATGAAATAAAGAGGAAGATACTGGACAGTAAATGTTTAAATATCACTGCTATCATCCTCCTTGCAACTTCAGTGATTCAAACATTTACTGAAAACCTAACAAGATATTGCGATACTGAATCACAATATCCTAGTATTGCTTGCTGAGGATATGCGCACAAATACATACAAAATGGTCAAGGGGACTGCTAAAACTAAATCCAAGAGCTTAGATTTCAAATACTGTTTACATATAATAGTCAAAGCAATCAAGAATCATGTTTCTATCAGAAAACACCATAGTAAAATAATGTGACCCAAAATTCCTTCACTACTAGAAGTTTAGTTACATTTTTTCTAATCTGACTACATATGTATATACTCTATATACTATGTACTGATAGTCTATTTCAATTTGTACACCATAGTTCAAAAGAGTAATTTGCTCAAAAGAGCAAATATGGAATATAAACTTATTAATTAGTGCAATAAGTTGTCTTTTCAAAGTTCATTTCTGTAAGTTTCTTCCAAAACATTTGAAAGTGTGACAGGCAATGTTTCATAATCCCCCCACCCCCCGATTCTCTTCTTTCAGTGGAAACAGATTTTCAGCCAAACAGCTACCTACTGAAGACCACATATCCCAGCCTCTTTTGCAGCTACATGTGGCCACCTAAGTTCTGACCAATGGGTGTGAACAAAAGTCACATATGCAACTTCCAGGTTTGTCTTTAAAGAGGGGATGTCCTCTCCCCACATCCTGTTCTTGGACTGTGAATGTGGTGAGCAGCTGTCTTGAACTATACAGGAAATGGTGTCCCCTTAAGCATAGAAAAACAAGACAGAAGGAACCAAGGTCCCCTATATCTTGGAGCCACCACAATCAGCCTTAGGCTACTTATATGAGAGAGAAGTAAACTCCTTGTTTAAGCCACTGTATTTAGTCAGAACATAGGTCCAATCTTGTGTTCCAACTAATGCATATAGAAAGATTAAGTTACTAATAAATATTACATAACAGCTACTTACCAGCTCAGTAAAGCTGAAACTCTAATTATAAATTCTTGGGTAATCTCACTACTGAAATTATTGCTACTGTACCAACTTACATTTTACGCTTTTTGCGGAACACCTCATTACAGTATCTCATTTCACATTCTCAAAATCCTGGGCAAGGCAGCGGGTGCTCTGCACATCTGGATACAGGACACTAAAGCTCAGAAGCTACTTTGCCCAAGGTTGCAGAACTAAGGAATGGTGCTCAGGCAGAATGTGGCACACAGGTTCCTCATTCCATCATTCCATGTACATGTACATTTAGCTACACCTGTTATGTGCCAGGCATTGGGGTTACAGAATTATTCCTGTCCAGATGGACCTTACAGTTTAGTGGAGAGAGGGAGAGACATACAATAAATGAGTACGTGTACTTACGCGTACATATGAATAACTGTATAGCAACATTTAGTGATGGCTGTCAAAAAAAGCAGAGTCTGTAAGAATGCATGGCCAAGGAATCTCACTTAGACTGGAGTTTGGGGGAAGGCCTCTGAAGAAGTAGAATTTATGCTGAGACCATAAAGATGAGTATCAATGAAGAAGAGGAAAGAGGGAGAAAGCTATTAAGAAATGTATGTGTGCTATCTCAGTCTTCACAAGAACCCCATGGTAAGTATCATCAACCCCATTTTACAGATGAAAAAACTGATACTTAGAAAAATCACTGTGCCTTAAGTCCACACTGCCAGTGAGTGGCAGAACCTGTTGAGATTCCAGACCTGCCTGACTCAGGAGGCTCTGCCTGGCACCATCTCACAGGCCAATACTCTCTCCACAGTTATCATGCTTCCTCAGCTGCTATCTCTAACTTGCTATCAAGCAGATTTTGGATAGATGTCACAATTTGAGCATCTTCTTACCCAAATGCATGTGCTAAACTGCCAACCTTAACCACAAATACCCATAAAACTTAAAAAAATAATAAACTCTTTCCAGTCGAAATTTTATATACTTAGAGAAATAAGGGGATTATTTAATGAACAGGTATGTTATTTAAAATAGAGGTGATGCTGAAACCAGTTTCATTCCATGTTAAACCAGTTCACTAAGCCCCTCTCCACAAAATCAATTTGAACAAGCAATCCAATTATGGGGAGATAAAACTGAAAATAATTCATCAAGAGTAAAGATACATTTTAAACTATTATGCACTATGTATCAGATATGGGCACACGTCCATCAAACAAACAAAACTTTAACAGTATTACAAACTTTTAAAAGTCACCTTCTAGAAGAGAGGATACATAGCTCTGGGAGAAGAATCAATTGCTGAAAAGCCAAAATGGTTCTGTATTAGCAAAAAGTATGCCTACAAGGAACCACATTATCTTAGATGTTCAATGTACCATAAGTTATCTCCAATAAAGAATTTTAAATTGTTATACAACTCTGGAAGTAGGATTTCAAAGCAAAACCAAAACTTTTTAAAAACATTTAGCTGGTTTATACAATGCAATATTTCCAAGTCATTTTGTTTTCATATACCAAAAAATGAAACTAAGGCTGCCTGTAGCCACTAGGTTAGGAAACAAGACTTGTCTCTTGCCTAATAAGAGCCTTAAATTAATTACTTTAGTCATGTGAAGTCAACATTTCACTTTCACATAACCAATGGTAAACTTTACAGCTCTAGCTTAACATTATAGCATTGACATAAGGCAAGATTTCAAATGATTTCTTTATTTAGAGGCAACTGGGGAGAAATTTTAAGTAATTTAAAATAATTTGATGATTTTTCCAAGTAATTAACCACAAATTTTAACCCCTTCCCCCAAAATTTTTAAACCAAAACTGTGCACGCCTTGGGTTACGAATTACTATAATTTCTCTAGCCATCAAAACGTTGCCCATTGTCAAAATGATATATGGTAAGAAGTCCTTCCAAAAGCATAACCACTATATATACATGTAAGGTGCTCACACGAAAGTAATAAAGTCATGCATTTCACCTTACAGGGCAAAGTATGATAGTGTCAAGTTTCAGGTGATCATGTTTGATAGCTTCAAGTAATATCTTTACTTCTAAACAGAAAATACACACAAGTATCTGGAGGTAAAACCACCCAAAAACTCAACAGAAAATAGTGATTCTTAACTCACAGTTTAAATTTACTGATAGTAATACAACAAAATTCTAAGACTACTAAAATTTTGGGAGAGAAAAATCAAGTTCTTTATAAAGACTCTGGAAGTTTTGGGGTTCTGCTGGGTTGAGATAAAGGTTTTCTGGGGGGGGGATAAAAAGAGAAACTGCTTGCGGGTGGGGGTGGGTATGTAGGAAATGTGAAAGTTCTTTGAGACAAGGGAAAAGTGAATGTTAAAGCAAAGAAAATTTGGCACACACCTTACCACAAATAAAGTCACAAATGAAGCCCCCTCTTCTATTAAGCTTATTTTTAAGATCACGTAGAAGGCAATTAATTCCCTTCTCACTCATAATAAAGTTACTTCTATTCAAGTTTTCTCCCCATGACTAGATAGTTGCCAAGCATAAACATGCATGTGAAAACATCCCTGGGCATTCTAAACTTCTAACCTTTTTTTTGTTTCGTTTTCAAGTAGTACCCAAGATTCAATACAAATTAGCATCTTCTTTCTTTACATAGTTTCAAAACAAAACATATGCCAAAGGTCACTCTCACCACGTATTATAACAAGTTATCTTAAATTTGGTTTCATGGGGATTTGTAGCTCTACAAAAACCTATGTAAATTCTTTAAATACCAGTTGTTGCACTTACCACACTCCCCACCACAACATCTCTAAGTCATACACACAAAAAAACTCCATAAATGAAACTAAGGGGCAGACATCAGACAATATTCTAGAGGAAAAAAATTCTAAGGCAGGGGTTTTTTTAACATCTACATTCCCAAACAAGACACTGCATTACAATGGAACATCTTCATTTGTTTTGAATGTTAGTGCCCTTAAAAGAGGCTGGATTAACTCAATTTTTGAATCCCCAGGACACAGTAACTATGTATGTTTGTAAGTTTCCATTGAATTCCACCAAAAAGTCTTTAAAAGAAATGTAAGAAACGATCTTAAACCTAAATTCCATATTCCAAACAAAAACAAGATCTCACTAGATCACTTAGTCCATCTCCCACCCCTACCAATAAGGACCATCCACTCACTTAATTCTATTCAAATCCATAATCTTTTTTAGATTTCAAAGGAGTGAGTCTTCACCTTACAGACACAGGAGTGACCCTTCCTTTCAGGATAATTAACTTCTGAGCTCACGCTTCTTATGAACTTTTTATACTCAGTTTTACATTACAACTTGCTGTAGACATTGACAGGACTCAACTTTTTGGCAAGGTCTGAAGTCTAAATGAATTTGGACAGCCACCATAAACATCACTGCTACTCCAAGGCAAATCCTCCAAAAGCGCTGGGTGTACACTTTAAGTGTAAGTCATATGTATACTAAAAATCTTAATCTAACGGAGTGAACTTTTTTCATAACTGCAGTCTCTTTGAAATGATCTTCCGTTTAAAATCTTAGCACCTGAAATTTTAATTCTCTTTCCACATTTATACTCTAGCTGAAAAAAAATTCTCGTAACTTATCAAGATATAAGAAGTTTACAAAACAAAAGCTAAAGGTAATTCCACTGAATTATGAAAACGCCCCCAAAATATTAAATATATCCATTCTTAAATACTTTGTATATGTAAAGTGTAAGGGATCACAGAGAAAATCTTAAGTGTTCAAAGATAAAAAGTAACTAAAAATAACTTTGCACAAAACTTTCTTATGACTCATCAATACTTACATGACTATAATTAAATTTAAGTGTGAACAAAACGCACTGAAGAATATTTTTTAATTCCTTCCATTCAAAAATTGTCTACGTAGTTTGACTGGGAGCGGTGGGGGGGGGCCGGGGGGGCAGAAGCTGGCTAGTTAGTTTCATTCAGAGGCCCTCACCTCAACCTTTCCTTTCCGCTTCCGCAAACCACAAAGTTAATTCCATGCAAAACACTATACGTGGACAGAAGCTCTAGGTTAGAATCCTGAGTCATTACACAGAGATCGCTCCAAAATTTGCCAGTATTTACAATAATGAGTTATACCCTAGTGATTAAGAGCCCAGGCTGGCTACAGACTCCTGGTCCCAGCTGTATGACCTTGGATGAGTCATCGCTCAGTTTCCTCATCTGTGAAATGGGTAACAGTTCCTACCGGGAGGATAAGCGACTTAATACACATAAGGCCCTGAAGAAAAGTGCCTGGCACTATTCGTCCTAATCTTTAAATCTGTGTGAAAACAATGTTATAAGATGTATTTTCTAACAACTTGGGCGGAATTCAAGAACCAAATGGTGCTGGCATTCAAGTACTGCACCTCGATTACAAGATTCACATCATCCAAGGGTTGGACGACAGGCACAGAGAAGTGGTCAGAGTCACTCACTCACTAATTCTGCCATTTTTTAACTATTTCGGACCCGGGAGGGGCCTTTCGCTAAGTGTGAAGCTATTCAGCAGCTCCGGTGTCTCTAAACGAGAGTGGGTCTGTGCCTATTAACAGACTTGTGAAGTTCCGTTGCAATACCCAGGTATCAATTATAATTTACGCATCCTCAGCCACCAATTCCTCCCGCTGCTAAACAAGTCATCAATCCACCTCGAGTGGCCGGGCTCACTTGCACTCACTGCACAACTTCGGAGCATGCCGAGTGCCCTGGCTCCAGCACACACCCCAAAAGGGCCGCGCGGGGACCGGACTCGCGACCTTCCCCGGCGCCTAGCCCGGCAGCCAGCCCCATTTCTTAACCCGCGCATTGTCCTTGCGGAGAACCCCGGCCGTTCCCACACTGGTGGGGACCAAGAGGAGGGACGAGGGAGGAGCTGGGGGAAGAGGATGAGGAGGAAGAGGAGGAGGAGGAAGACAACCTCCTCCCCTTCGCTCGGGCGACCAGTGAAGGTCTGGCGCTTTCTCCGGCCCCCAGGCCCCGGCTCCCGGGAGCTCCCGGGAGGCCGCGGCCCCATCTCCCACCCTCCGCAACTTTCCCTCCGCTCGCACCCGCCTCTCCTCCGGGACCGGGCCTGTCGGGCTCCCTCCCCCGGCGGCCGGCCCCGGGCCGCGGCGCCTCCTCCTAAAATGGCAGGTCCCTCCCTCCGCCCGGCCGGCCTCGGCACGGGCCCGGTTGCAGGCCGCGGGGGGAGCCGGGCGCCGGGCCGGGCGGGGCCGCGGCCGGGCCGGGCCGGACACTCACCGGGACGATGGCGGGGCGCTCGCGCCGTTCCCTCCGGTGAGTCTCTGCCTCGGGCTCTCGCCGCTGCGCTCTCGCCGCGGCCTCCGCAGCCAGCGCCGCCCCGGCCTCCTCTCTCCGCCCCCGGCGCTCCCGGCTCCGCGGCCGAGCCGCAGCCTCCTCAGTCTCTCTCCGGCTCGCGGTTCCAGCGGCGCCCGGGGCCGGGGAGGCGACAGCACCCTCCCCGGCAAATACCGCAGTCCCCGGACCCCGACTCCCGGCGGCGGGGCCGCGAGGCCCGGCCCGGCGCGGAGGGCGGCGGCGGCGAGGCCGGGCGCCGAGTCGCGGTCGCTGCCGGTGGCTTCTTCCCGAGGAGGATTTTGTAAATCTCACAAAATGGCGCGCGCTCCAAACCTGCGCAGCGAGAAGCGCCGGGGCCCGAGCGGCGGCGGCGGCGGCGGCGGCGGCTCCTCCGCCAGGAGAGCCCGAACCGCCCGCCCCCGAGTCCCCGCACAGACAGACAGACACTCACACACACTCACACACACACGCACGCACACTCGTCCTCGCACACGCTCACTCACATACACACTCTCTCACACTCACACCGGTCCCGCCCGCTCGCCGGCGGCGGCAGCGGCACCAACAGCAGCAGCAGGAACAGCAGCAGAAGCGGCGGCGGCGGCGGCGCCCGCACCCCCCGCTCGGGGTGTCCGCTCCCTGAGCCCGTCCCGGGCCGCGATCAGCAGCAGCGACGGCAGCAGTCTCCCCGGATCCCCCCGCCGCTCTTGCCGCCGCCACCCCCGCCTCACTCCAATGGGGCTTTTTATTATTATTCGGGCGGGAAGCGAAAGGGTTTAAAAAAAAACCAACCAACAAAATGGCGACGGACCGACCCGGTCGCTATAGCAACTGTCAATCAAAACGCAAAACCCCGGCTGACGTGCTGACGTCCTCCTCCCGCCCCCCGGCCCCAAGCCGGCGGGCGGGGCCTGTTGCTCGGGCAACGGCAGATTCCGTTCCCTCCTTTCCCTCTCCCCCTCCGTCCCCAACCAACCACCCAACCCCCTCAGGTCACGTGAAGGATAAATTCGGAGTTCGGGCCCGCTACGAGTGTCAGAGGAGGGCGCGTGATTCGCTCGGGGGAGGGGAGAAGAGGGGGATGGCCGGGCCGAGGTAGGGAAAGGGAAGAGGAAGGGGGGCGAGGCGGCGGCCCGGCCTGTGCGCGAGCGCCCGCCTCTTCCCCGGCCGCCCAGCCGCGCCCCGCCCCGCTCCCGTCGCGCCCGCCGCGCCCGCGCCGACTGCGGCCCGCAGAGCGCGCGCGGGCCCTGCACCACCGCCCTCACAGCCCAGCGCTTCCGCGTCGTGCGCCCGCAGCCCCGCCCGCTCCGGGGGGAGGGGGGCTGGACTCTGAGGCCACGCGGGGACCCGGGGAACCCACCCCTCGCGCGCCCGGGCCGGGGGTTCTCACCTTCATCCCCGGGGAGCGCGCCAGCCGCGCACGTCCGCGGATTTAAGCTGTTCTTCGAAGGGCTCGCGTGCCCCCCTCGCCGGAAAATGCCCACGGAGGCTGCGGCGGGGGGTGGGGAAGAGGCCGCCTCCGCGTTTCAGACATCTCAGGAATTCCGGACGCTTCGCCCGTATTCACGATGCCCCTGCGGCTGACACCTTGATTAAATCCTGTCGCTCGGTCTTTGAGGCGGCCAATGCAAGCGTACAGAAATTATGGACGGAGCCATCATAAAAACTTTAGGCTGTGCAGGCTCTCCCAGGCATTCCCACGGATTTCAACCCCCCCTCCCGCCTTTCCGGGCACAGCCTTCCTTCCCCGTCGGAATTCCCCGAAAATTAATCGTCTTAAGCTGTTACTGTATCTTTGTCCAACTCCCTGATTTCCTTTTTCATGTATCGTCTCAGTTTCCAGATTCTAGATCCGCCCACAATTTATTAATATTCTGGCCTTGGTTTATCTTTGTTTTATCTAGACCTTCTGCCCGACTAAATATTGCGAGGTGTGCTCCCCAGGCATTAAAACCTAGGTATGCTAGTAGCCCTGCTGTGCTGGCTACTGTGTAATTAGTAGACAGCCACTGTCTGAAATTATATTTTGTACCAGTCTAGTAAAATGGCATTTAATATTATGGTAAAAAGGATATTATAGATATTATTTTACTCTTATTCACCAGTTTATGGATTTATTTCTAAGCTTGTTTTTGCAATCTTATGATAATGTTCATATCAATTTTTTCTGAAGCTTAAACCGTTCATAAGTACAGTGGCTGCAGATACAATCTTACAGGTGTAAAGAAAAACAACCCCATGGCCTGTATGGGAGAACAATCTAAAAAAAGAGCGGATGTATGTGTATGTCTAACCGATTCACTTTGCTGTACACCTGGAACTAACACAACATTGTAAATCAACTATACTCCAGTAAATAAAATGTTTTTAATCTTTTAGTACAAATCAAAAGGAAAAACAACCCCGTTATAAATACTGGTCTCTATCCTGTCTGACTGGAGAAAAGACACTTGAGTTTTTCCAACAAATGTTTCCCTCCTACAGTTATCAGAACCTTGATATACTAAGGCAACCATTCAAATTAGCACAGGCCATGAAAGAAACCAGACTAAACTTAAGATAAGTTAGGCAAAAAGTAGGCAAATAACTTACTTCAGACTGATTCTCATGGTATCAAAAGTTGCCATGACTATCAAAAGTTCTTTTAGAGTGCCGACTTTTTCAAAATTAGTAATGCAGTTAAAGTCCACATTCAACTTGATTGTTTTGAAGGAAGTGGTGAAGAGTGTCCCTATTGAGGGTGAGAGATTGCAATCTTGACTCTGCCCAAACTTACACTTCCACCTATACAACCAACTCCTTCCTCCCTCCTGCTTCTCTTCTCCCTGCTCCCACCGCCAAACCCACCCCCATCCACCACAGTTCCACTTCTATCAGGACACTTAAGCATCTGCAACCTTTAACACTAAATTAAATTTGACTCAATTTTTTATTGCTGGTGGGACTTCCCTGGTGGCACAGTGGTTAAGAATCCGCCTGCCAATGCAGAGAACATGGGTTTGAGCCCTGATCCGGGAAGATCCCACATGCTGCAGAGCAACTAAGCCTGTGAGCCACAACTACTGAGCCCGTGAGCCACAACTGCTGAAGCTCGTGCTCTGCAACAAGAGAAGCCACCGCAACGAGAAGCCCGTGCACCACAATGAAGAGTAGCCCCCGCTCACCGAAACCAGAGAAAGCCTTTGCGCAGCAATGAAGACCCAACGCAGCCAAAAATAAAAACAAATAAATTTATTTTTAAAAAATGTTTATTGCTGGTAATGAAGGAAACTTGCATAAGTAGTCTTCTAGATAACCTGAAAAGAATATGACAGTGTCTCAAGAAATGTGCCCTTGTCTTCAGTCAAGTCCACCTAGAAGGTTATCAGGGTGAAGCAGAATCTTGAGCTTATAATCATGCAGTAATAGCAGGCATTGCTGGTCTTCATATCAAGAAGGCTGCACTCTTTCTCCCCTCCACCCCACCGCCACCACCATCCCTCCTCCCAGTATAACAGCCTTAAACAACGTTGATCAATAAACTGTCATGTCCAGGTTGGAATGCCGTAAAATGGTTTTATACAGGCTTCATCTAAAAAGTAACCTGTGAATTATGCTGATCCCAAACACGTGAACACATGTAGGCAGGAAGGACCCTGGTACAGATGCCAGTTTAGTCTTGACCAGGTTCAGTGATTAAATCCTTGCTCTCATCTGAGAATCTTCCCATCAGGTCCACAGACAGATGTACTACAAATATATCTAGTCATAGAAATTAACATCTACAAGCAAAGACCCCCAAATCACAGATGGTTACAGCCTGCACATACCCAGCACATTCTAGGGTATCTCTAAACCTCAGCAACATTACCTCCCCATTATACCAGTGAGAAATCAAGTCCTGAATAATTAAATAACTTTCCCAAGGTCATACCACCAGTAAGTGGTAAAGCCAAGATTTAAACTCATGTGTAATTGCAAAGCCTATGTTCTTTCCACCACACCAAAATGATGCAAGATTATTTGGAGAGCGGGTTTTTACAGAGGTATTCAAGATAAGGTCATTGGAATGAGCCGTAATCCAATGACTGGTGTCCTTATAAAAAGGTAAAATTTGAACACACAGACACACACAGGGAAGATGATGTGAAGACACAGGGAGAACTCCACGTACACCTGAGGCTGCCAGAAACTGGTAGAGAGGCTTGGAACAAGATTCCGTTTTGGAGTTCTACCCTCCAGAACTGTGAGACAATACATTTCTGTTGTCAAAGCCACCTGGTTGGTGGTACTTTGTTATGGCAGTCCCGGCAGACTGATACGCCGATCTAAGTCAAGATGCCAGGGGTTTTCTTGCTGGTTTCCAAATCTGCTCATGACCACTCTTGGTGGTGTACCATACTAAGCCCAAAAGTTCAGCAGTTGGAACCCCACTGGGAGTTATAACCCAAACATTCCAAGGATAAACAAGCTAACCAAAAATCCTATCTTTGCGCCTCATACCAGGTGACAAGGTGCACAATTTACAATTCATGCCTGGACAGTGGTGAGGACACCCTTGCTCTTCTCACAGACTTCTGAGTGAAAGTTCTTGATTGTTCCCTCATACAAGCTTTATTGTTTGTTCTGATTTTATAAGTAATTCATGTATATCAAACAGATTTTAAAAAAACAAACTAAATTAAAACAAGAGAGGGGGCTTCCCTGGTGGTGCAGTAGTTGAGAGTCCGCCTGACGATGCAGGGGACACGGGTTCGTGCCCCGGTCCGGGAAGATCCCACATGCCGCGGAGCAGCAGGGCCCGTAAGCCATGGCCGCTGAGCCTGCGCGTCCGGAGCCTGTGCTCCGCAACGGGAGAGGCCACAACAGTGAGAGGCCCGCGTACCGCAAAAAAAAAAAAAAAAAAAACAAGAGAGGGGCCTTATTTAAGCTGACAAATGTAGTATGCTGAATGGACCGAAAAGTTAACACTCAGTTCTCTACAGTGGAGGTCCAAAGCCAAAAAATAAAAATAATATATGGTCATTACAGACAGTTTTACAATATGGAAAAAAATAGAGGTAAAGATTATTCATAGATACCACCCAGAGGTAAACCTTGTTATTAGCTTCATACTGGAATAAGTCCTCCCAGATTTTCTTAGGGAGACATGAGCTCACACACACACATACAACATACAGAGGTACATTTTATGCCTTTTGCCTTTTTTACTTAGTTATGTTGTGACCAAATTTTTGTGTTAATCAGTTGAAATTTAGATAATTATTTTAAAAGCTACAAGTATTCCATCAGGTGAACGAACCATAATTAATTTAATTGCTCCTCTAGTTTTTTTTTAAGGAAGTTTTCTTCTTTGTTTGTTATTACAAATAAAGTTGCATAAACAGCCCATATATACATTTTACATACCTGTCTAGTTATTTCCTTAGTATAAAGGCATGTATCCTTAAAAGGCTTGATTCATGTTGTGAACATATCCCACAGAAATGATTTCACCGATTTGCACTCCTAAAAGTAGTATGTGAGAATGGCTTTTTCCCACACTCTACCACACCCTCTTGTTTTATTTATTTATTTATTTATTTTTCATTTTAACATCTTTATTGGAGTATAATTGCTTTACAATGGTATGTTAGTTTCAGCTTCACAACAAAATGAATCAGTTATATATATACATATGTTCCCATATCTCTTCCCGCTTGCGTCTCCCTCCCTCCCACCCTCCCTATCCCACCCCTCCAGGCGGTCACAAAGCACCGAACTGATCTCCCTGTGCTATGCGGCTGCTTCCCACTAGCTATCTACCTTATGTTTGGTAGTGTATATATGTCCATGCCTCTCTCTCGCTTTGTCACAGTTTACCCTTCCCCCTCCCCATATCCTCAAGTCCATTCTCTAGTAAGTCTGTGTCTTTATTCCTGTTTCACCCCTAGGTTCTTCATGACATTTTGTTTTCTTAAATTCTATATATATGTGTTAGCATACGGTATTTGTCTCTCTCTTTCTGACTTACTTCACTCTGTATGACAGACTCTAGGTCTATCCACCTCATTAAAAATAGCTCAATTTCATTTCTTTTTATGGCTGAGTAATATTCCATTGTATATATGTGCCACATCTTCTTTATCCATTCATCCGATGATGGACACTCAGGTTGTTTCCATCTCCGGGCTATTGTAAATAGAGCTGCAATGAACATTTTGGTACATGACTCTTTTTGAATTATGGTCTTCTCAGGGTATATGCCCAGTAGTGGGATTGCTGGGTCATATGGTAGTTCTACTTGTAGTTTTTTAAGGAACCTCCATACTGTTCTCCACAGTGGCTGTATCAATTTACATTCCCACCAACAGTGTAAGAGGGTTCCCTTTTCTCCACACCCTCTCCAGCATTTATTGTTTGTAGATTTTTTGATGATGGCCATTCTGACTGGTGTGAGATGATATCTCATTGTAGTTTTGATTTGCATTTCTCTAATGATTAGTGACGTTGAGCATTCTTTCATGTGTTTGTTGGCAGTCTGTATATCTTCTTTGGAGAAATGTCTGTTTAGGTCTTCTGCCCATTTTTGGATTGGGTTGTTTGTTTTTTTGTTATTAAGCTGCATGAGCTGCTTATAAATTTTGGAGATTAATCCTTTGTCAGTTGCTTCATTTGCAAATATTTTCTCCCATTCTGAGGGTTGTCTTTTGGTCTTCTTTATGGTTTCCTTTGCTGCGCAAAAGCTTTTAAGTTTCATTAGGTCCCATTTGTTTATTTTTGTTTTTATTTCCATTTCTCTAGGAGGTGGGTCAAAAAGGACCTTGCTGTGATTTATGTCATAGAGTGTTCTGCCTATGTTTTCCTCTAAGAGTTTGATAGTTTCTGGCCTTACAGTTAGGTCTTTAAGCCACCTTGAGCTTATTTTTGTGCATGGTGTTAGGGAGTGATTCAATCTCATACTTTTACATGTAGCTGTCCAGTTTTCCAGCACCACTTATTGAAGAGGCTGTCCTTTCTCTACTGTACATTCCTGCCTCCTTTATCAAAGATAAGGTGACCATATGTGCGTGGGTTTACCTCTGGGCTTTCTATCCTGTTCCATTGATCTATATTTCTGTTTTTGTGCCAGTACCATACTGTCTTGATTACTGTAGCTTTGTAGTATAGTCTGAAGTCAGGGAGCCTGATTCCTCCAGCTCCGTTTTTCGTTCTCAAGATTGCTTTGGCTATTCGGGGTCTTTTGTGTTTCCATACAAATTGTGAAATTTTTTGTTCTAGTTCTGTGAAAAATGCCCATGGTAGTTTCATGGGGATTGCATTGGGTAGTAGAGTCATTTTCACAATGTTGATTCTTCCAATCCAAGAACATGGTATATCTCTCCATCTATTTGTATCATCTTTAATTTCTTTCATCAGTGTCTTATAATTTTCTGCATACAGGTCTTTTGTCTCCTTAGGTAGGTTTATTCCTAGATATTTTATTCTTTTTGTTGCAGTGGTAAATGGGAGTGTTTTCTTGATTTCACTTTCAGATTTTTCATCCTTAGTGTATAGGAATGCCAGAGATTTCTGTGCATTAATTTTGTATCCTGCTACTTTACCAAATTCATTGATTAGCTCTAGTAGTCTTCTGGTAGCATCTTTAGGATTCTCTATGTATAGTATCATGTCATCTGCAAACAGTGACAGTTTTACTTCTTCTTTTCCGATTTGGACTCCTTTTATTTCCTTTTCTTCTCTGATTGCTGTGGCTAAAACTTCCAATTTGCATTTCTTTGACCATTTAGTATCTTCTTTGTATATATGTATATATATGTTTATTAGCTATTTGTGCTCTGCTTGTGTATATCCTATGCCTATTTGGGGGAAAAGGAAATATAAAATGTCATATATATTGATTTTATTTTTTATCGATTTCTTTTTTTTTTAGTTACTGCAAAGAATAAGGAGGAGGAGAAAAAGAAAGGAGGAAGGGAGGAGGGGATGAAGGAGGAGGTGGAGGAGAGAGGGAAGAAAGGGGGGAGGAGAAAGGAAGAAAAGAAAACTGGCAGGCCATATGCTGTTGTTAGGCTAGTGTATGATATCAACACCAGACATTCATCACCACAGTCAATTTACCTGTGGCCATCTCTCCTTGGATCTAGCCCAGACTTCTTTCCTGCTCTCAGCCTCACTGCCCTCAGCATCCCTGCCTCCTCTTGAACAGCCACTGGGACCAAGTGCTCTGCTGCCATTATCCTAGCATCAATAAGGTTGCCTACAAGGTTGTTTATCCCAAGGTGGGGTTCTAATGCTGTCATTTTTTAGAAGGAGGACAATACAATATTCATTACTTTCCTAACCTGTAAGAATGTTTACCAGTATTATTTCATGAATTATCATTAACATTTTCTTTTTCTGTGACATCAAGATAAAGGTTGAATAGAAAATGTGAAATTGTGGATTAAACTGGATATTTGCACTGTTTGGAAATACCTTGAAACAGTATTTTGCAACATTTTGGCAAGACTTGAAAAGAACTACAATTTAATATATTGATTCATATATATATATATATATATATATATATATATATATATTTATACCTTCCTTGAAATTAACAGGTTGAGGAAAAATACCCTAATGAAACTGTGAAAAACAATTAAGTACATGGAATTAAAACTAAGTAGGAGGCACAGAGATCTACAAAAGCCACTTACTTCAATGGTTCATTAGCTCAACAGTTTTGGAGAACTTTGGCTATTTTCTTGGCGCTTTAATGTAGGTATGTTAGTGGACATCATTTAATATTCCTACAGTGTTTTTTGGTATGTCCATTTCCTGCTATTTTCCAGTGTTTGCTTCAATTCAGTGCAAAAGATATTTATGTGGGTATAGCAGTGGTATTACTTTATTACATTGTATTTGCATGTCTAAACTATACGTGCTTTTAGGGCAAGGTTCCTATATTTTCATCATTATATCACCATATCTGGCATACCATAAATGCTGTTTTGCTTTGTATTGTTAAATGAATGATGATCTACTGCTATTTCCTTCCTATTTCCCTACGTGAGGTTTTTGGCAATTGTAAAACTTTATGAGAAACTGTCCATTGATTTGTATAGAAGTGGGAAATGTTCTCTTCTGATCTTAAAATGGATAGAATTTCTCTAGTGCCAGAGGATAGATTGTTGCAGGGCAAAACTGGAAGAAGAAGATTCCACTGAAGAGATACAGTAATGTTAGCGATTACCATGGAGCTAGTTCTATTTCATCAGTGTTTCTCAAACCAGTGTTCCTGCACAGTCCACAGCTCACCCCAAGTACCTCCAGTCTGAGAAATCATAGATTAGGGCATTCTCATTGGACAGGGGTTTAGGCAGGAATTCTGTGTGGCTGAGTCTTTTAGCTTCTATATCCCAAACACAAAAATAACAGCCTTCTGTCTGCTTGTACTATTAGCAGCTTAAGGGCAGAATCAAATAGCCAAACCATTTGTGAAGGTCAACAAAAACGCCTGTCCTTTCCCATGTCTGAAAGCAATTCCAGAATTTTTTTTTTTTGCGGTACGCGGGCCTCTCACTGTTGTGACCTCTCCCGTTGCGGAGCACAGGCTCCGGACGCGCAGGCTCAGCGGCCATGGCTCACGGGCCTAGCCGCTCCGTGGCATGTGGGATCTTCCCGGACTGGGGCACGAACCCGCGTCCCCTGCATCGGCAGGCGGACTCTCAACCACTGCGCCACCAGACAAGCCCAATTCCAGAATTTTAAAAGCAAAAATTATTTATTATGTTTCCTTTTTAAATCTATAACATGAAGAGTATAAAGACTAAGACCAAAGGAACCACTAATCCCATTATAATGACTGTTTATTTTAAAAATAAAAACAGTTCAAGCTTATGGTTTGAAAACCCAAACAGAACATAAAAGAAGGACATAAAGAGTAAAAGCCCCGTCCCAGCCTCTTAGCTTGTTCCTCCTTCCCCCTCCTCCTCAGGGCTGCAGAGGACTCTTTCTCAAATTCAGTATAATATCACCTGTAAACACCTAAAGGGCTCTCACTGCTTTGGGGATAACACTCCTACGCCTCAGTTTGTCACCCAGTCCTCTCACGATCTGACCCTCAGGCCTCCTTGGTAGAGGCATCCCCAACTGAGGCCCCCATAACACTGTTCTCTCTTTTGGAAGGTCTCATTCCCTCATCAAAGCATTTCTCTTCCTGCATCTTCATTATAGGTTTCCTTTTCCGTCTGCCAGGAGGAAAGGAAGCTCTTCAAGGGCAGAGGCCTAGCTCACTTGGCTTTTTTTTAACCCCCAGTGCTTGAAATATACTGGCAACCAAGTAGATGTTTTTGTAAGAATGGAGCCACCATCGAATTGCAAAACAGCTGAAACCAGGAAATGGTTAAAAGCAAGAGAAGCCCACTTCACTCTGGGCTTGAAAGGGGGTGGCCATCTGCTTCCGGCCTTCCTCTCTGTCCCACGGTGGATGCAGGCTTCCTGCAGATTGGGAGGGAGCCTGCGTGGGAGAGTTATAAACCCAAAGGTGTTTTCAGGGAGGTGGGTCAATATATGGGACCCGCTTACTTGCTTTGCTAGAAAGGCCAGGTGGGGAGGGTCCCCCAGGAGTGCAGCTGGGAGTCGCTCACTGGAATATGATGCTGGGCAACTTCTTGGAGCCAAAAGGGAACCTGACATTTCATTTCAGTGCGCCAAGCCCAAACAGACTAGGCAAGGATTCGGGGTGGATGCCAGAAACAGGAATAATTTCCTGGGCTATGTGCTTTCCAGCTAGACAGATAGAGCGGAGGCTCAAAACCCAGTGTTCTGGGGGTCTGAGTTGACAGGGTCGAAGGTATATATGAGACAAGAGGGATAATGTGGCAGGTATAGTCATTCAGACCGCCAGGGACGGGGGCCCTGTCCTGAGCAGAAGGCACCTGAGACATCATGGAATCCTAGGATGGTAGAGTGGGAAGGAGCCCCGCCCTCACCTGTCAGACCCCTAATCGTGAAGTCGCTGCTATGGCATAGAAAGGACACACAGGAGACCCTACCTGTTAGCTGTACTGCGACATTCTGTTCACATTAGTCATTGGGGACATTTTCATTGCCTTGCAGTGAAGCAGGGCACAGGCAAAGTCCTGTGAGTCTGGACTTTCAAGAAGGGACTGCTGACCTTAACAGAGTAATAATAGCAACTGGAAAAGTGAGTGGTTGTAGGGACTGTGAACGTGAGCCTCTGGTCCAGCTCCACTACCTCCCAGCTGTAGGAACTTGGGTGGTTTACTTAACCTCTCTGAATCTGTTCTCTCATTTTATTCAATTTTATTTATTTATTTTTAGGTATGTGTAGTTTATTGTATGCATTTATACTTCAATAAAGCTACTACCCCCAAAAAAGCCTGCATCCCTAACTTTGTTCTCTCATTTTAAAAGGGGGATTCTTTCTAATACTTTGTGAACTGTAAATTATTATATAAATATTGGGCCCTGATACAAATAATAATAAATAATAAGAGATTTGCCTCCAAATTTTTGCTTTTGAAGTCTTTTCCATGACATCTTCCCCTTCAAAAAATAATGAATAAATCACTTCTTCTGTGTTTTCAAAACTCTCCGGTCTTTCTACTGTAAGCATAAGTGATTTTTAGTCTGCGTTTAAACATCTTCATGAGCTGGAAACTCACTACCTCCTGAAGCTGCCCTTAACTGTATACACCATGAACTGACCGCCTCACACTTTCCACCCACACTTTTGGGACCACAAAGACCAAGTCTCACTCCTCCTCCAAATACCAACCTTCAAATATTGGAAGAAAGCTGTGATTTTCCCACCTGAATCTAGTTTTTCTCAGGCTAAACGTCTCCTTTTCTTTCAACACTTGCCCTGGCCAATCCACCACCCTTCAAGCAACTCCCCTCGAGGACATCCTTAAGTTGAAACATTGGAAACAACCTAAATGTCCAGCAGTGGGGCCTTGACTAAAAAAATGTGGCAAATCGGGCTTCCCTCGTGGCGCAGCGGTTGAGAGTCCGCCTGCCGATGCAGGGGACGCGGATTCGTGCCCCGGTCCGGGAAGATCCCACATGCCGCGGAGCCGCTGGGCCCGTGAGCCATGGCCGCTGAGCCTGCGCATCTGGAGCCTGTGCTCTGCAACGGGAGAGGCCACAACAGTGAGAGGCCCGCGTACCGCAAAAAAAAAAAAAAAAAAAAAAAAAAAAAAAAAAAAAAAAAAAAAAAAAAAAAAAAGTGGCAAATCATGTCAAAATAGGGACTTCCCTGGTGGCCCAGTGGTTAAGACTCTGTACTCCCAGTGCAGGGAGCCCAGGTTCGATTCCTGGTCAGAGAACTAGATCCCTCATGCCACAACTAAATGAGCCCACATGCTGCAACTAAATGAGCCTGCATGCTGCAACTAAAGGAGCCCACACGCCGCAACTAAAGGAGCCCACACGCCGCAACAAAGATCCTGCGCAGCCAATAAATAGATATATATTTTTAAATCATGTCAAAATAGAACACATAATAAAAGAATAAATAAAGTAGTAGATTTGGTATGACTTCAATTTTGTAATGAAAATTATATATATTAAAATAAATTTCTGTAATATTTACCACAGGGTGGTACAATTATAGGTGATATTTCCCTTTTTTGTGCCTTTTTTCAAATTTTCTACAATGAATTACTGGCGATTAGGAGAAAAAAATAGACCCTATGTCCCTATATTTTTTAACCTAATGAATCAGGTTCTAAATCTTGGGAATATCATAAAATAGGCCTCTTCCCACGTCTCATTTCAGAAATAAACATGTGGCAGTAAGCCCAGAATACCAGGAGCCTAGCAGGCATCCAACAAGTATTTGTTTCCTTCTTTACTTCACTAAGTTCTTGAGAACTATTCTCATATCCTCCCTTCTCATTAAAATTTCCTTCATCTGCTTCCTATGCCTGGACTTCGATTCCATGTTACAAAAGACATTCTCCGTACCTCCAGCTCTGTCCGAGCAATTGATTTGTGGCGGGGCAGGCAGGGGAGGGGGCTCTGAAAGACACCAGCTCCAACAACAAGAAAGAAAAAATTGGACATTTCTTTAATACCCATTTAAGAGCGGGAAAGCAATTAGAGAGTAGATCATTTAAGTAAAGGAAGATGGGGAAACACCATCAAGTCAGTATCCAGCCAGTTATTCAATAGGATGATGGTACAAATCACCATGCAACAAATATCATCTCTTGCTTACCCCAAAGGTTAAGGAATTGGCTCACTGTATTTTTAGCAGTAACGAATTGGAGGGGTGAGTCAATCCACACCTCCCACCTCCGTCCTTCTCACAGATGAGAAAATGGCAGCCTAGGGGGGCTATGAGATTTGCCCCAAGTTGACCCACTTAACTGCAGAGTAGGAGGGAGAGACAGGCCACCTGATGCCTAGTCCAGGGCTCTCTCCATCTCTTCTGCCTTCCTTCCATCAGGTTTTGAGAGAGAATTTACAAAGTGTTTGCAGCAATTTGAAGGAAATAACACCAGCACTGTTGGCCTGAATCACCAACAGTCTTGAACCTGGAACCTAGGAAGGTGGGGGGAAATTCTTTCCACCCCTACAGAGGAGCCTCCGGGTTCAAGACTGTTGGTGATCTCGGGCCACCTTTAGTGCTGGTGTTATTTCCTTCAAATTGCTGCAAACACTTTGTAAATTCTCTCTCAAACCTGATGGAAGGAAGGCAGAAGAGATGGAGAGAGCCCTGGACTAGGCATCCGGTGGTGGCCGGTCTCTTCCCCAACTCTGCAGTTAAGTGGGTCATTTGGGGCAAATCTCATAGCCCCCCTAGGCTGCCACTTTCTCATCTGTGAGAAGAACAGAGGTGGGAGGCGTAGATTGACTCACCTCTCCAATCCGCTACTGCTAAAAACTCAAGGAGCCAATTCCTGGAACTTTGGGTAAGCAAGAGAATATTTGTTGCATGATTTATGCTATCATCTGATTGAATAATTGGCTGGATACCGACTTGGTGTTTCCCCATCTTCCTTTACTTAAATGATCTACTCTCTAATTGCTTTTCCTCTCTTCAGTGGGTATTAAGGAAATATCCAATTTTTTCTCTCTTGGCTTATAGCCATGGCTTCTTGTCCCAGAGGTTTCTGAGCCTGTGAATAATTATCTGGTTTAAGTTAAGGATGCCCTGAAGGTAATAACATACTTTGCTCATGGTTCAATTTTGCTTGTACTTCCTGTGTAAAGTTCTCCCCTCGAAAACAATCTGCAATGATAACATTACCAACAATACCACTTTACATTTATACAGAAATTTTTGCTAGAGTATCTTTCATGTTTCTTATACCAGTGATCAATACAGGCTTTAGCAAGGAATAAGTACGTGTCAAGTAAGTGTCCTCAGTTATGTTTGAGTGGCTCCTTAAAACAGTTTTCTAACCCTACCATTTCATTTTCCAATTAATTTGTGGCAAACATATGGAAAGAACTGATGTTTGTATATTGACCATGTATCCCAGAGTTTTGCTTAATTCATTAATTAGTTTTAATAGATTGTAAATTCCTTTAGATCTTCTGTGTACACAACTTCTTATCTGTAAATAATATTTCACTTCTTCATTTTCAAACTGTGTGCTTTTATTTCTTTTTTCCCATGATTGTACATACTTGAACCTCAGTATAATGTTGAATGTAAGTGGTGATAGCAAACATTTTTGTCTCGCCTGATCCTAGAGGGAAAAGCATTCAATATTTCATGATTCAGAATTTCATATATTAGCCATAAGCTTTTCAGATACTTTTATCAAATGCAGGAAGTTTCCTTCTATTTCTACTTTACTGAGTGTTTTTGGGATGAACAGGTGTTGAATTTCACTGAGTGACTCTCTGAATCTATTGAGAGAATCGTATGGCTTTCCTCCTTTATTTTGCCAGTGATTTTTTGTTAATAATAGCTAATTTTTTGTTTAAGATCTCTGTGTTCATCAAAGATATCAGTCTGCAACTCTCTTACAATGTTCTCATCAGGTTCTGTGCTCAACGTTATGCTGGCCTCATAAAATGAGCGAGGAAATATTCCCCTTTTCTCCTTCCTGTGAAAGAGTTATATAGGATTAGTATCATTTCTTCATTAAATTTTCAAAAAAATTTAACAGCGAAGTCAGTTGGGACTGAAGTTTTTGTACAGGGACTGTTTTTAATAACAGATTCCATTTCATTAAACAATATGAGAATACTCAGATATTATACTCCTTGTATCAGTTTTTGATAAATTGATTTTTTCAAATAATTTCTCCATTTTATCTAACCTGTTGAATTTATTGATATAAAGTTGCTCTTAATTTCCTCTTATTATCCTTTTCTTATCTGTAGGATCTGTGGTTAAATCTAAGTTTTCATGACTGGTATTGATAACTTGTGTTTTCACTCATTTTTATTCATCAGTCTTGTAAACATTATATTATTTTTTTAATCTTTTAAAAAAGATTGGTCATGTTGATTCGTGGTCATGTTGATTCTTGTCTATTGCAGTTCTGTTTTGCCATTTCATTGATTTAGGGCCTTTTTTTTTTTTTTTGCGATATGCGGGCCTCTCACTGCTGTGGCCTCTCCCGTTGCAGAGCACAGGCTCCGGACGCGCAGGCCCAGTGGCCACGGCTTACGGGCCCAGCCGCTCTGCAGCATGTGGGATCTTCCTGGACCGGGGCACGAACCCGTGTCCCCTGCATCGGCAGGCGGACTCTCAACCACTGCGCCACCAGGGAAGCCCTAGGGCCTTTTTAAAAGTATTTATTTCCTGGTACTTACTTTCGATTAAATTTGCTCTTATTTTTCTAAGCCTTTTCAGATTGGAGTTTAGGTAATTAGCTTTCACCTTGTCTTCTAGTTTGCACATTAGAACAATATATCCCCCTGTCAAGCCCTGCTCTGGCTATACCCCACACATGTTGATGGATTATATTTTAATTATCATTTCAAGTCAAGATATTTCTAATCCATTGTGCTTTTTCTTTAACACGTGGGTTATTTAAGAATGTGGGGCTTAATATTTACAGATAACTAGTTAGTTTTTGTTATTGATTTCAACTTTAATTCCACTATAGTAAGGGAATATTCTCAGCGTGATTTCAATCTTTTGAAATTTTTTAAGACTTGCTTTGTCACTCAGTGTAGAGTCTATTTTGGTGAATATTTCATGTGCACTTGAAAATAGTGTGTATTCTGCAATTGTTGGGTGAAGTGTTTTATAAGCATCAATTGGGTCACCTTGACTATGAATGCCATTGAAATCTGTGTTCCTACTGATTGTTTTGCCTGTTCTATTAGTTACTGAGAGAGGTGATTGTAGATTTGTCTTTATTGTGATTGTGGATTTGTTTATCTCTCTTTAATTTCTGTCAAATTTTGCTTTTTATATCTAGAAGCTATGTTATTAGATACACATACATTTGTGATTCTTATGTCTTCCTACTGAATTCACCTTTTATATTGTGAAATGTCCCTCTCATCACCACCAGAACTTCTTGCCTTTCCATCTTTTTTTGTGATATTAATTTGCCAGACCAACCTTACTTAGCTAATGTTTACAGAGTATGTAATTTTCCATCTTTACACTTTCAGCCTAACTCTGCCTTTATATTTAAAGTGTAACTCTGTGAAATAGTATATAATTGGATCTTTTCTTATTGAGCCTGACGATCTTTGCCTTTGAATTATAATTTGATCCATTTTAATTTAATGTCTGATATGACTGAATGTATGCCTCCATCTTGCTATTTGTTTGCTACTTATGCAGTCTGTTCCTTGTCCCTTTGTTTCTTTTTCTCTTTTTCCTTTTACTAATTTCTTTTGGGTAAACCAAAGAAATGTATAACTCCATTGTATTTCCTCGATTTTTTTTCCAGTGTCATCATTTTGTGATTTTAATAGTTTAAATGGACACAGATTCTTGATAAGCAAGGAGTGTGGTACTGAATAAAGAATCACATGGAAAAGTCATATAATTTGTAGGAGCCATCTTGTTGGTGAAGATGGTGTAGCAGAGACACTCAGCATTGTGAACAACAATGCAGAGCTGATCTTTGATTTGGTTTGGAGAAGTAAAGGCTGAAAGAGTACACTCAGGCACACAGCACTTTGTCTAATATTCAGGAACATAACTCTGGCTCCTCTCCATCTAAACCTTCTGAAATTTGTTGTCCATAAAAACTTCTGTTTATTTAAGCAAAATTCATAATTTAAAACTGAATTAAAATAGAATCTATGTAATTAGAGTGCCATAAGTACATGATGAAAAGAAAAAAAAGGCAAATAAGAAATATTAAATAGAAAAATATTGCCATAGAGCAGGTGAAAATTGTGACAGAGTAGGTGAAATTGGTTCTGAAGAGATAAAACTGAATTACAAAAGCCTAGTTAGGCTGTTTCCTCTGTAATACAAAAGCACAAATAGACATGTAAGAGCTCAGGGAAATGTCCATACAAGCCAAAGAAAGGAAAGCTTAGAAAAGAAATTGAAAAAGTAATCCTAGTAATGAAGGTCCACTTAAAAGCAACACAAAAGAGAATGAACACTATGAAAAACATAATAAAGCATATAGAGAATAGGAAAGAGAAAAGCAAGAAAAAATGAATAAGTATTTTAAAAGGATTAGAGAGAATATGTTTTACATATGGAAGACAAAGAAGATCTAACCTGCATAGCCTTCATACCATTAGAAAAAACAAAAAAGCAAGGGAGGAAGGAGTGTAGAAAAATATTTAAAGATATAATTCAAGACAACTTTCCAAAAATAAAAGAGAATTTCAACCTGCAGGTTATAAGGAAATACCTTGTTCCAGAAAAAATCTCACAAAAAAAGATAATCATGAAGACATATTGTCTAGGGTTTCTGGTCTTCAAAGATAAATAATTCTTTAGACATCCTGTAAAAATATCACGTTATCTATATGTAGAGTGACCATATAATTTGTTGTCCTAACTGGGACACTTGTGAGTGAAAGTGGGTGGGCATTATTCATCATTATATTGGTACAACAGCATAAACTGGAGTTGTCCTCAGGGGGGAAATATATATATATATATATATATATATATATATATATATATATATATATATATATATATCTGTATCTACCTAACCTCAGATTTTTCCACGGTAACATTCCATGAACATTCCTAGCATTCTCAAGGAAAGTATGCATAACCTAAGAATTTTACATCTAGATCTGTAGTTTCCATGAATGCTGTTTAAAGAAATTACACAGAATGAACTTCAGCCAACCAAGAGATAGCAGAACGACATACAAAGCATTAATGAGCATAAATCCATTTAAGAATATAACAGAGAGATTGTATATACCAAACTGAATAATAACACTAAAAATCTTAAGACTATAGAAGTGAAATAACTTAGAAACTAAGTGTGGGTAATGTGGAAAGAAGATGGAAAACAGGTTTTAAAATTTTTTTTTATAACCAGAGATAAAAAGATAACATCATTTGGGCTTCCCTGGTGGCGCAGTGGTTGAGAGTCCGCCTGCCGATGCAGGGGACACGGGTTCGTGCCCCGGTCCGGGAAGATCCCACATGCCACGGAGCGGCTGGGCCCGTGAGCCACGGCCGCTGAGCCTGCGCGTCCAGAGCCTGTGCTCCGCAATGGGAGAGGCCACAACAGTAAGAGGCCCGCGTACCGCAAAAAAAAGAGAGCTACAGAAAATATAAAACACATAGTCGAACGGGAAATGTGCAGGATCTCTTTGAAGAAAATGCTAATATTCCACTGTGGGGCATTAAAAAAAAGATGGTAAATGTAGAGAAATGATATCACAAAGGTACAAAAAATCGTAAGAATATAACAGTTATATGCCAACAAATTGGACAAGCTAAAAGAAATGGATGAATTTCTAGAAACATGTAACTTTCCAAGGCTGAATGAGGAAGAAATACACAATCTGAACAGACCAATCGGTTGTACTGAAATTGAACTTGCAATTTAAAATAATAATAATAAAAAAACTTTCAGCAAACGAAAGTCCAGTACTGGACGGCTTCACAGGGGAATTCCACTAAACATATAAAGAAGAGCTAATACCTAACCTTCTCAAACTATTCCAATAAATTGAAGAAGAGAGAACAATCCCAAGTTCATTCTATGCGGCCACCATTACCCTGATACCAAAACCAGACAAAGACTACAAGAAAAGGAAAACTACAAGCCAGTATCTCTGATGAATATAGATGCAAAAATCCTCAAGAAAATACTAGGAAACCAAATTCAACAATATATAAAAAAAGGATCATACACCATGATTAAGTTGAATTTATTCTAGCATCACAAGGATGGTTCAACATACTCAAATCAATCAATGTGATACACCGCATTAACAAAAGGAAGGATAAAAATCAAACGATCAACTTAATAGATGCAGAAAAGGCATTTGACAAAATTCAACATGCATTCATAATAAAGAACTCTCATCAAAGGTGGTATAGAAAGAATATATTTCAATATAATAAAGGCCATTTGTAACAAACCCATAGCTAACATGATACTCAATGGTGAAAATCTGAATGCCTTTCCTTTAAAATGAGGAACAGGACAAGGATGCCCACTCTTGCCACTTTTATTCAACATAGTATTGGAAGTCCTAGTCACAGCAATCAGAAAAGAAAACAAAATAAAAGCATCCAAATTGGAAGGGAAGAAGTAAAATTGTCACTATTTGCAGATGACATGATAATGTATTTATTTATTTTATTTTTGGCTGTGTTGGGTCTTTGTTGCTGCACATGGGCTTTTCTCTGGTTGTGGTGAGTGGGGACCACTCTTTGTTGTGTTGTGCAGGCTTCTCATTGTGGTGGCTTCTCTTGTTGCAGAGCATGGGCTCTAGGAGCACAGACTTCAGTAGTTGTGGTTTGCAGGCTCTAGAACACAGCCTCAGTAGTTGTGGCGCACAAGTTTAGTTGCTCCATGGCATGTGGGATCTTCCTGGACAAGGGCTTGAACACGTGTCCCCTGCATTGGCAGGCGGATTCTTACCACTGCGCCACAAGAGAAGACCCGACGTGATACGGTATATAGAAAATCCCAAAGTCTCCACCAAAAAACTATTAGATCTAATAAATGAATTCAGTAAAATTGCAGGGTACTTTATCAATAAACATAAGTCTGTTGCTCCTCTAAACACTAATAATGAACTATCAGAAAGAGAAAGCAAGGACTTCCCTGGTGGCACAGTGGATAAGACTCTGTGTTCCCAATGCAGGGGGCCCAGATTAGATCCCTGGTCAGGGAACTAGATCCCGCATGCATGCCGCAACTAAGGAGCTAACATGTCACAGCTAAGGAGCCCTGGAGCAGCAACTAAGGAGCCCACCTGCAGCCACCAGGACCAGGTGCAGCCAAATAAATAAATAAATAAATATTTTTTAAAAAGAAAAAAGAAAGAGAAAGCAATAAAGCAATCCTGTTTAAAATTACACTAAAAAGACTAAAAATACCTAGGAATAAATGTAACAAGGAGGAGAAGGACCTATACTCTGAAAACTATAAAACAATGATGAAAACAACTGAAGATGATACAAAGAACTGGAAAGATATTCCAAGATCATGGATTGGAATAATTTATATTGTTAAAATGTCCATAATATGCAAAGCAATCTACAGCTTTAATGCAATCCCTGTCAAAAATACCTGTGACATTTTTTTACATAACTAGAACAATGGAGCCACAAATGACCCCAAATTGCCAGATCAATTTTTTTTAACTAATTAATTTATTTTTATAGACGTATAGCTGATTTACAATGTTGTGTTAGTTTCAGATGTACAGCAAAATTATTCAATTATACATACATTTATATCTATTTTTTTCAGATTCTTTCCCCTTATAGGTTATTTGAAAATATTCAGTATGGTCTCCTGTGCTATACAGTAGATCCTTGTTGGTTATCTATTTTATATATAGTAGTGTGTGTCTGTTAATCCCAAACTCCTAATTTATCCCTCCCCACCCTGCCAAAGCAATCTTGAGAAAAAGGAACGAAGCTGGGAGTGAGTATCACCCTCCCTGACTTCAGACTATACTGTAAAACAACAGTAATCAAAACAGTATGGGTGCTTCCTGGTGTTGCAGTGGTTAAGAATCCACCTGCCAATGCAGGGGACATGGGTTCCAGCCCTGGTCCAGGAAGATCCCACATGCTGCGGAGCAACCAAGCCCATGAGCCACAACTACTGAGCCCATGTGCCACAGCTACTGAAGCCCGTGTGCCTAGAGCCCGTGCTCCACAACAAGAGAAGCCACCGCATTGAGAAGCCTGTGCACTGTGACGAAGAGTAGCCCCTGCTCACCGCAACTAGAGGAAGCCCACATGCAGCAATGAAGACCCAACGCAGCCAAAAAAAAACCAAAAAAAAACACAGTATGATACTGGCACAAAAACAAACACATAGATCAATGCAACAGGGTAGACAGTCCATAAATAAACCCACTAATGGTCAGTTAAAATACAACAAAGGAGGCAGGACTATACAATGGAGAAAAGACAGCCTCTTCAGTAAGTGGGGCTGGGAAAACTGTACAGCTACATGTAAAAGAATGAATGAAATGAGAACATTTTCTCACACCAGATACAAAAGTAAACTCAAAATGAATTAAAGTCCTAAATATAAGCCCTAAAATCATAAAATTCCTAGAAGAGAACATAGAACACTCTTTGGCATAAATCATAGTAATATTTTTTGGATCTGTCCCCTAAGGCAAAAGAAACAAAAGCAAAAATAAACATATGAGACTTCATTTAACTTAAAAGCTTTTGCACAGCAAAGGAAACCACTGACAAAACAAAAAGACAAATTAATGAAAGGGAGAAAATATTTGCAAATGATGTGACCGATAAGGAGTTAATATCCAAAATATATAAACAGCTCATACAACTCAATATCAAAAAACAAACAAACAGCTCAATTAAAAAATGGGCAGAAGACATGAATGGACATTTTCCAAAGCAGATATACAGATGGCTAACAGGCACATGAAAAGATGATCAACATTGCTAATCGTCAGAGAAATGAAAATCAAAACCACAATGAGCTATCAGTCACACCTGTCAAAATGGCTGTCACCAAAACATCTGCAAATAACGAATGTTGGTGAGGATGTGTAGAAGAGGGAAGCCTAGTACACTGTTGGTGGGAATGTAAACTGAAGCAGCCACTATGGAAAACTGTATAGAGTTTCTGCAAAAAAACTAAAAATGGAACTACCATACGCCCCAGCAATCCTACTCCTGGGTATATATCTGAAGAAAATGAAAACATTAATTTGAGAAGATACATGCACCCCAGTGTTCATAGCAGCTTTATTTATAATAGCCAAGATATGGAATCAACCTAAGTGTCCATCAGTTGATGATGGATAAAGATGTGGTACATATATATACAGTGAAATATATCTCAGCCATAAAGAAGAATGAAATTCTGCCATTTGCAACAATGTGGATGGACCTGGAGGGTATTATGCTAAGTGAAGTAAGTCAGACAGAGAACAACAAATACTCTATGTTATCACTTATATGTGGAATATAAAAAATAAAACAAACAATTGAATATAACAAAACAGAAACAGACTCACAGATATAGAGAACAAATTAGTGGTTACCAGTGGGGAGAGGGAAAGAGGGAAGGGTAAAGCAAGAGTAGGGCATTAAGATATACAAACTACTCTGTGTAAAATAAATAAGCAAAAAGGATATATTGTATAAGATGGGAAATGCTATTAAAAATGCTATTAAAAATCTATCATCAGATGGGGAATTCCCTGGCAGTCCAGAGGTTAGGACTCCGAGCTCTAACTGCTGAAGGCCCAGGTTCAATCCTTGGTCAGGGAACTAAGATCCCACAAGCCATGTGGTGCAGCCAAAACAATATAATAATAATATATATCAGGGGCTTCCCTGGTGGCGCAGTGGTTGAGAATCTGCCTGCCGATGCAGGGGACATGGGTTCGTGCCCCGGTCCGGGAAGATCCTGCATGCCGCAGAGCGGCTGGGCCCGTGAGCCACGGCCACTGAGCCTGCGCATCTGGAGCCTGTGCTCCCTACGGGAGAGGCCACAACAGTGAGAGGCCCACATACCGCAAAAAAAAAATAAAATAAAATAAAATAAAAATAATATATATCAGAAAAATAAGAGAAATATTGTAGCCATGAATTAAGAATAGGATGCTTAAAAGGGAACTAATTGGAGAAAAAGAATAAGTCCTTGAAAACTGAAAATACGATAGATATAAATACATATGATAGCAAAAAAGAAAAAAATAGTAAAAGAGCAGAAAGATATCTCTCTGAAAGTAGAAGGAAAAGAATATGTTCCACAGGAGAAAAAAAAGTAAGAAAATTAGAAGCTCAATGTGGAAGCTCCAATCTGGCTGACAGGAGTCCCAGAAAGATAGACTAGAGAAAATGAAAGGAAGGAAATTAGTAAATAAATAGTTCAATAAATTTTCCCAGAGGTGAAGAACACAAGTCTCCAAATGAAAAATTCCACGGAGTGTCCGGTGTGATGAATAGAAAAAGACTAACATCAAAGAACACCATGCTGCAATGTCAGGACATCAGATGGAAGGAGACATCCCAAGAATTTTTAGAGAGAAAAAGGTTACAAAGGGTCAGGAGTTGGAATGGAATTCAACTTCTCAACAAAACACAGATATCTATAAGATAAGGAAGCAAAGAAAACATGGGATCCAGGAATCTGGGAGGCAACACAAGAGAGATGCTGTGGGAATTCGCAGGGTGGTGGTGAAGGAAAGTCCCATTTAACTGCAGAGCAGCAAACCTGCGGAGCACACAGTTCAGAGCCAAACAGGTGCTCGGAGAGTTCCACATCAGGTGTCCTCAGAAAGAAAATGGAACTAATACAGACGATTTGTGGGGAAATGGCTTTGAGTGGGATCTTACAGAGCTGTTACCTTTAGGTGAGAAAACACTTAACAATTGTTCATAAAAAGCAAAGCAACTGAAGAAATAAAGCAATTAAGTCAAATTAAAAAAAGGTCGTTTTTACAAATCAGGAACTGTCATCATTATATACTCACTTGTTAATCAGTATATGGCCTTATGTCGTTTAGTCATGAGTGAAAAGGTCAAATATGGATCTCACCACAAAAGAGCTAAAAGTGTCACCTACTACACTAGAAAGTTATTAGATAGATCTAAAATTGTATAGCAATTTTAGAAATAGCAGTATCTGCATTTATTTTTACATTTGGAGGTACATACCAGCATAAGCAACTAAATATGTTGAAAGCAGATATCCTGGGAAACAGGAAGTGGGCAGAAACAGGAGACCACATTTTTTGTAGTGAGATTTTTCCCACTAGAATTTTATCTCTGACTTTTATCTTGAAATTTTTCAAATCTATATAAAAGTTAAAGAATACTACAATAAGTAGCAACCATATACTCTTAACCTGGATTCCACATTCACTTTATCTCTCCCTCATTTTTTTCTGCACCACTTGAAGTGAGTTGAAAACATCACAAAGCTTCATTCATAAATACTCCAGCTGGTGTCTCTTGAGAACAAGGACATTCTCCTCCATACACAGAATATCATCACATCTAAGGAAATTAACAATGATCCCCTCTGTGGATTGATAGACAAGCCACAGTCAAATTTCCTCAATAGTCCCCCAAGTGTTGTTTGTATATCTTTTTTTTCCAGCCAGGATTTAATCAGATTGCAGAGTTTGCATTTGGATGGTTTATCTCTTTGGACTTTTAAATGATAGAATAATCCCTGCCCCACTAGGACTTTTCTGTTCTTTATGACACTGTCTTTTTTTTTTTTTTTTTTTTTTTTGCGGTACGCGGGCCTCTCCCGTTGCGGAGCACAGGCTCCGGACGCGCAGGCTCAGCGGCCATGGCTCACGGGCCCAGCCGCTCCGCGGCATGTGGGATTCTCCCGCACCGGGACACGAACCCGCGTCCCCTGCATCGGCAGGCGGACTCTCAACCACTGCGCCACCAGGGAAGCCCCTGTCTTTTTTGAAGATAGGACTCTAGTTGTCTTATAAAATGGCTCACGTCTAGGTGTTTCCTCATGATTAGATTAAGGTTCCTATTGAAACTGTTCCTATGGGCATATATTACTTTAATATACAAAGTAAAACGGAAAAAATGAAGATAGTACTTGTGTACATTTCCGACAAAGACAACTCCTCTCTTAGGTCTCCTTCAGCTGGAGTTTGATGCCTTCCCTGTGTTAATTGGGTCAGCATGTGCTTACTAAGTGTTCCCAACACAAGTCACTCCAGGAAGCAGGTTAAACACCTTTTCTCAGAGAGGCATACGTTTTCACAGCTTTTCATTTTAAACTTGTCCCAGTGGGGATTTTTTCCCTCATCTACCCAAGAAATTCTGTTACTGAAAATTCTTGTGTCGGTTATCTCAACCACAAATGGAAGTTGTTTCTGCACAAATCCCTTAGTAGCTGAATAGATTTGATTCTCCTGTGTGATAAAGCAAGATGCAAAGACAGAGAAATGCGGAGGCCTGGCTTCTGGGCCCGGATCTGCCATTGACACTTCAGGCGACCTTGAGCCAGACGGCCGCCTCTCTAGGCTCCAGTGTTCTTATCTATAAAAAGAAGGGGTTGGACCAAGTTGATAATGAAAGGTACCTTTCAAACAACGATTCTGAAGTGAGCAGAAAAGAAAGAGTTCACGGGCAGATAGCTGTCTGCACACCCAGTGGGTGTCTCTTTTTACCTTCCTGCCAGCCAGACGTGACCATCCTCTGTACAAAACAAGTTGATCCTGGGGACTTCCCCGGCAGTCCAGTGGTTAGGACTCTGCGCTTCCACTGCAGGGGCATGGGTTCCATCCCTGGTCAGGGAACTAAGATACTGCATGCTGCCTGTAGCTCAGGCAAAACCAAACCAAAACAAACAAACAAAACAAGTTGGTCCTTGGTTGTGACGGGGAGAAGAGGCAGTAGGGGACGGTGCAGAGAAGAGCAAATAAGGGGCAATGATAGAAATACCAGTGCTAAAGTGGATGACAGAAATCCCCTGCCTTCCAGAGTAATCTACCTGATGATAAGGTGTGGGGCATGAACTTTGAGAAACAAACCTGATGTTAAAAGCAGAAGAAACTCCCAAGTATCCTTGTGACATAGAAGTACTCAACAAATATTTACTAAATAGTGACGTTCAGGACACGCCACCCCAAAATATGTTGCTTTGGGATATTGATTATTTTGAGCTGAAACTACTGTAAAGACAGCACAAGCAGTGAGAAGATTTCTCTGAACTCCCCTTACCTGCCTAAACTCAGATTCTCCAAAAGAAACTCAAATGTCATAAGTGCCCCCCCCCCCAGAAGTGTCAGCAGCAGAGAAGACTGACCGTTATCCCAGGAGAAGAGACCAGAAGTCCACACCACACCCAAACGTCCTCACAAACTATCGTATCTCCCATCTGTTCCTCTAAGGGCCCCTTCCTCTCTCCTGAAAATCATTTGCTCTCCCTAAGTTGGCTACATCCTCCCTCCCCTTCTCCTGTTGATGGTATTTAAGCTCTCAAATCACACCAATTTACTGAGTATTCACTTTTTTTCTTGTGATGCCCCATGCACATACTATTAAAAATAAACGTGTGTACACCTTTGCTGCTTACAGTCTACCTGCTATCTGTTTATTTCACAGACCCAGCTATCGAACCTAGGAAGGTGGGGGGAAAGTCCTTCCTCCCCTACAGGGGAGCCTCCAGGTTCAAGACTGTTGGTGATTCAGGCCAACAGTGCTGGTGTTATTTCCTTCAAATTGCTGCAAACACTTTGTAAATTCTCTCTCAAAACCTGATGGAAGGAAGGCAGCAGAGATGGAGAGAGCCCTGGACTAGGCATCAGGTGGCCTGTCTCTCCCTCCGACTCTGCAGTTAAGTGGGTCAACTTGGGGCAAATCTCATAGCCCCCCTAGGCTGCCATTTTCTCATCTGTGAGAAGGACGGAGGTGGGAGGTGTGGATTGACTCACCCCTCCAATTCGTTACTGCTAAAAACACAGTGAGCCAATTCCTTAACCTTTGGGGTAAGCAAGAGACGATATTTGTTGCATGATGATTTGTACCATCATCCTATTGAATAACTGGCTGGATACCGACTTGATGGTGTTTCCCCACCTTCCTTTACTTAAATGATCTACTCTCTAATTGTTTCCCTCTCTTCAGTGGGTATTAAGGAAATATCCAATTTTTTCTCTCTTGGCTTATAGCCATGGCTTCTTGTCCCAGAGGTTTCTGAGCCTGTGAATAATTATCTGGTTTAAGTTAAGGATGCCCTGAAGATAATAACATACTTTGCTCATGGTTCAATTTTGCTTGTACTTCCTGTGTAAAGCTCTCCTCTCTAAAACACTCTGCAATGATAACATTACCAACAATACCACTTTACATTTACACAGAAATTTCTCCTAGAATGTCTCCCACGTTTCTTATACCAATGATCAGTACAGGCTCTCGTTAAGGAGTAAGGACAAGTAAATGTTGGAGGGGTTTTTTGAAACAGTTTTCTCATCCACTCCTAGATCCTAACATCTTTGCTAGATCATCAACGTCTTTGGATTCTGGAGAGAAGGGAAGAGGACGGTACTCAGAGGTAGAGGCTTTTTTCAGGCAGAGGGTGGAATGCTGAGTCCTAGGTCAGACCTATAGGAAGCGGGGCAGGGGAGATCATTGCAGCACTCATAGATTTTTTAAAAAACATTTTTATTGGGGTAGAGTTGATTTACAATGTTGTGTAGCACCCATAGATTTTAAGTCTTAAGAAATACATCAATCAACCACAAGGAATGGGCCTTTTCTGGATCCTGACCCAAACAATTTGTTAAAAAAAAATTACAGGATAATGAAGGAAATGACTGGTTTGGGATGAAATTAAAGAATTGCTTTTATTTTAAGCCTCCATCATGATGTTAAGGTTCACGTTTTCTTTGAAAAGTTTTTACTCTTTTAGGAATTCTGACTGAAATGATAATGCTGTCTGGTGTTTGCTTCAAAATAGTCTTGAGTTGTGGGAGTTGGGGGGGTTATATATAGAATAAGACTGGGCAAAAGCTAATAAACGTTGAAGCTGATGGATGAGTACATGGGCTTCGTGATAGGATTCTTTCTAACTTTATATCTGTTTGAACTTGTCCAAAACAATTTTTAAATGACAACCGGGAAAACAAATCTTTTCACAACTGAACGATAAGAGAATAAGGAAAAGCCAGCTTTTGTGTGTCCCATTTTACATTAGGCAGCCCGTCAAGTTGCTCGGGTAGAAATAAACTCTTGCATTTTAAGGTAAATGTAAGGAATGGGAAATGGGAGCAGGAAGAAGAGTTCTGATGCTTTTATTTTCCCACATAACCCTAATATTGCCATACATTTGAATAACGTTTTACAGTTTCAAAGTACTTTATATCTCATTCAATCTCAGAAAATGCCAGGTATGTATATGGGTTGTCATATGTGACATCTGACAAAATGTCTTCATTACGTTGTTTTTGCAATTTTCTTTTTTTAGTGATTTACTTTAAACCTGTGAAAATATTGCTGTATTAGTCTCTTAGTTGATACCTAAGGATTTATTTCTTGTTCTAGCTCTACATGGAAAACTCAGCCTGAATGTCTATTTACAATATTAGAATTCTTAAATGTTCCCCTGTAATGATTTGGAGCAATTTTATTTTTCCTCTTAGTTTCTATTTGGAGGAACGTATGGAGTGGTGGTGGTGGGGGGGGAACTTTCTTATTTTCTCTGAGTCCACCCAGCTGTTTTATTTTGTGTTCACTTATTTCCCAGGCTTCCACTTGGAGTGTGAAGCCATCAAAAGTGTTCTGTTCTTTTTAATACTTTATCAGCATTTCCTTTATTAGTCACATTATCCTTTATCTCTTTCCTGTGAAAGCTTTTAAAGTACCAATTGATGAGGCCATGTCTTTTGTTATTTAAATATTATTCCATCAACATTTACAAGTACATCATAAGAAGATTTAAGCACAATATCCTACCCTAATGATCACAAACCCACACATTTTTAAAAATCTGACTTCTTTTCTCTTTTTCTATGTATACCTCCCGTTCCAGGATTCCACCCACTGAGCACAGGAAACTACCAGAGGCCCTGGTATTAAAAATTCCGGACTGGTCACAGACCTTTAACAAGATCAAGAGAGGTAAACACTTTATCTTTATAAGGGCAACACATTCTTAAGTTAAAACGAAAGACCTAGATGTGTTTTACAAGCATTGATCTCGATGGAATCACTGGACAGCCACTGAAAGGGGCAATGAATTTCTATGCTGTACCAAGACCATCCTATAAGGGTCTCTAAGCAGAGCCCTGGAAGAGAAGGGATCCCCAGGGTGAAGGCGTCCCTGGGCTCCAACAGAAGTTACTCTGTGACTCTGCAAATATTAAATATAGCTACATGAATCACACTACAAAATTCCAGTCCTGAAATCTGGTGTCAGGCATAACAATTTGTTCTCTCTCCTTGCTCATGAATAACAAAGAATCAATTGAAGAAATTTTGGTTTGTATAAGAATACTCTGATGCTTTTCTCCTCCCTCTGGAAGACACATTCTGCATTTGACATGACACATGCTTCTCAAGTGTTATTTTGTGTTTATTAATCTTTGAACTAAATTGTCAGTCCTTGTAACTAGAAAGACATTTCCCCGGAACCCTCCTGACTTATGCTAAGGGTACACGACAGCTGATAAACTCCAGTGACCTCTGAGGGGACAGATGGGCTGTGTGGCTTTGAACACCCACGTGGCTTTCTGGACTATAGTTGACAGCATAACCCAGGTTAAAGTGGTTGGCAAAAATGATCAGGCTTTTTCCATACTTATCATGCTTATCACAGGGGTTGCGTCACCTACTCTATTGCTCTATCAAATCTCTTTCTTTATTATAACCTTCCTTGCCACTAACTTCCTCATTTGCATATGTCTGTGTATATTTTTCTTTATAATACAAAATAATCCATGCTCACCGTAATAGTAGCAAAAGCTAACATTAATTGTTTGCTTCTAAGGTGCCAGACATGTTGCTAAAAGCTTAACTCTTGCCTCACCTAATCTTCAACAATTTACAGGATAGGTATTATTATCTTCATTTTGCAGATAAAAAAACATGAATATGTAGGACTCAGAAAGTTTATCACCCATTCATTATTCCTGAAAAATTTTCCTTCAGGCAAAAACAAGGAGTCCAAGAAAGAGAATGAAATTCAAAACATATAAAAGTGGTGAAAAAAAAATGCTAGTAAGATTTATACTTAATGTTAAGACATTTAAGAAAGGATTTTTAAGAAATAAAACAGAAAAATGTAAAAAGAAAGTTAATGATAAACTAGAACTAAAATTTCATAGTATTGCTACAAACATGAGATGCTTAAGGTCTTACCTAGCTCCAGAGGAAAAAGTTATACTGATTCATTCTAAATCCTTATAGAAAGGCATGTTTAAAAGGTTTTATTAAATTCAAGGGCCATCTCCTCAAAATGGTCAAGGTCATCAAAAACAAGGAAAGACTGAGAAACTGTCACAGCCAAGAGGAGACTAAGAAGACATGACAACTAAACATAATGTATCCTGGACCAGATAAAGGACATTTGACAAAAATTAAAGAAATATTGTTACCCAGAACCTGAGTTTGCCTCTTGGTGGGTGTTGGGCCAAAAGACACAACCAAGGCAAAGATCAGGAAAAGGAGGGGTTTATTATTATTTGCAGCAAGTAAGGAGCACACCAGGGATCTTCCCCAAAGCAGTGTCTCCCTAAACAGCAGAGTTGGGGAAGATTTAAGCTAAGGGCACATGCATATTCATGAAGGCGCTTGAGCAGATGAGAATCCAGCATAGAATTGGGGCAAAGGACCACAGAGTCCAAGTTTTAGTAGTTTGAAGTCAGAAAAGGTCAACGTCAACCTTCCATCCTCCACCTGGATGCAGGCCTGAGCTCCTACAGAACTCAAAGATATGTGTCAGATTGTTACGTATATCCCTTGGGGAGGAAATACGACTCTGTTCTAATCACTGAACTATTGGTTTTTTAAAAATTTATTTATTTGGCTGCACCGGTCTTAGTTGCGGCACGCGGGATCTTCATTGCGACGTGCGGGATCTTTAGTTGCGGCATGTGGGATCCAGTTCCCTGACCAGGGATCGAACCTGGGCCCCCTGCATTGGGAGCACGCCATGGAGTCTGAGCCACTGGGCCACCAGGGAAGTCCCTGAACTATGGTTTATTGACTGCTTTTCCATAGTTCCTGCCTTCTCTCATTTGCCTTAAGATCATTCATTACTGATCCTGTTCAAGGGAAAGCACTGTGGCCAGGCTTAGATCACGAAATGGCTTAGGCCAAAAATGGCTTCTCTTCTGTCATGAAAGCCATGCCTGCCTGGGTCTCTTTCCCCGGGACCCCCTACTCTATCTGCTTACAATATGAATAAAATTATGAACTTAATTTAATAAAATGTATCAATATTAGATCATTAATTTTGACAAATGTACTACATTAATGGAAAATATTAATAATAAGGGAAACTGACTATGGGGTATACAGGAATTCTCTGTACTGCCTTTGCCAGTTTTCTATAAATCCAAAATTACTCTAAAATAAAAAAATTTGTTTAAAACTTAGAAACAACCTCATAGAGTTATTATAAGAATTAAATGAAATAATATAAAAAGATCTGTGGAGGGACTGGAATATAGTAAGCATTCAGTAAATATGAGCTTTTAATAAGGATTTAAAAATTAAGGGCTGTCAACAGAGGAATAGGGATAGCATGCATAACTTCCCAAACCATGGATGGTGGGAGGGGAGAGATAAAAAAAGAAAATTTAATTTATCCGGACTTCCCTGGTGGCGCAGTGGTTAGGAATCCGCCTGCTAATGCAGGGGACACGAGTTCGAGCCCTGGTCTGGGAAAACTCCACATGCCGTGGAGCAACTAAGCCCGTGCGCCACAACTACTGAAGCCCGCGTGCCGAAAGCCTGTGCTCCGCAACAAGAGAAGGCGCCGCAGTGAGAAGCCCACGCACCACAACAAACAGTAGCCCCCACTCGCCGCAACTAGAGAAAGCCTGTGCGCAGCAACGAAGACCCAATGCAGCTAAAAATAAATAAATAAATAAATGTGTTTTTAAAATATTTTTTAATTTAATTTATCCAATAAAAAATAGAAAAGTTAAAGAAAGCATTAAAATGTATTTACATAAAAACATAAAATGAGATATAAGGAATCATTAACTATATTAAATGCAAATGAGTTAAACTCACTATCTAAGGGAAAGATTCCACACACATTAAAATTTAAGAAAAAAAAGAAAGAAAACGAAAATAACAAGTGTTGGTGAGTGAAATGATCTGCATCCAATTCCAACAGGGGAGGGGAGGACTTGGTTCCACCATGACCACCAAGCAATTAACTCAGTTCTGACAGTATTTACCCAGAGACAGCATCACTCCCACAGGTTAAGGGTTCAGTCTCACAAGATTGATTGCCACCCCAGTTCAGACACCAATTGCAAGTCCAGGTTGTCACTTCTGTTTCTGACCCCCGGCTATAGATGGGAGGTTCCAACACCCCCCTCCTTGGGTTCCATTAATTTGCTAAAGTAGCTCACAGAACTCAGAGAAACATTTTACTTACTTGATCACTTGTTTATTGTAAAAGGATATAACTTGGGAACAGCCAGAAGAAAGAGAGTTGCTTAGGGCAAAATATGGGGAAAGGGCTCGGAGCATTCATGTTCCCTCTGAGTATGCCACTCTCCCCAAATCTCCACATGTTCACCAACCTGGAAGCTCTCCAAACTCCATCCATTTGGGTTTTTATGGAAGCTTCATTATACAAGCATGATTGATTGAATCATTGGCCATAGGCAATCTATCCAACCTCCAGGCCTTCTCCCTTCCCCAGTGGAGATGGGGTTAGGGGCAGTGAAACTGAAAGTTCCAACCCTCTAATCACCGGGTTGACTCCACTGGCAACCAGCCCCCATCCTTTGGTGGAGTCCAAATGTCACCTCATTAGCTTAACAAAAGACCCCTCTACTGCTGTCATCACTTAGGAAGTTCTAAAGATTTTCGTTCTGTGCCAGAAAAGGTGGACGAATACCAAATATATATTTCTTATAAATTACGATGTCACAGTGAAGATGTGGAGAAATTAGAACACTTGTGCAGTGTTACTGGGAATGTAAAATGGTGCAGCAAGTATGTAAAACATTATGGAGGTTCCTTAAAAAATGAAAAATGGAATTATCATATGATCCAGCAATTCCACTTCTGGGTATTATTGACAAAAAAATCAATCAGTTGATCTAAGAAAGAAGTGGAAATTTTTATTTGAGCCAAATTGAGGATTATAACCTGGAAACAGCCTCTCAGAAAGCTCTGAGAACTTTTCTGTCAGTTAGGGGCCAATGTACAGTTACTTAAGTTTTCTGAGACAGACAGCTGTACATTAAATGACATATTATTGACAGTTTACACAATCTAGCGAGTAGTCCGTCATGGATCACAGTGGCCCCTTACAAGATTAAGAAGGAACGTTATCCTTTAAGGTGTTGTCTTGTTGGTACTAAGAGAACGTTGCTCTTTATGGCCGAGCAGCTATTTCTGCTGATAGGGAGGTTGGGTCAAAGCATGATGCAGATACACAATTCACAGTAGAGGGGAGAGAGGAGGCCAAAGGGCAGAGAAACTTTTTTCCTGTTTAAATTTTTCTTGTCGTGCCATAAAATATGAATTTTATTTCACATCTATATCCTAAAGAATTGAAAACAGGGTCTCAAAGAGTTATTTGCACACCCATGTTCATAGCAGCACTATTCACAATAACAAAAAGATGGAAGCAACTCAAGTGTCCATCAGTGGATGAATGGATAAGCAAAATATGGTCTATATGTACAATGGAATATAACTCAGCCTTAAAAAGAAATTCTGACACAGGCTACAACATGGATGAACCTCAAACATCTATGCTAAGTGAAATAATCCAGACATTTAAAAAAGATACTGTAGGATTCCACTCATATGAGGTGTCCAGAGTAGTCAAATTTATAGAAGCAGAGAGTAGAGCGGTGGCTGCCAGGAGCTGGGGGGAGGGGAAAATGAAGAATTCTTGTTTCATGGATATAGAGTTTCAGTTTTGTAGGATGATAAAGTTCTGGAGATTGCTTGTACAATAATGTGAATGTGGGACTTCCCTGGTGGCACAGTGGTTAAGAATCTGCCTGCCAATGCAGGGGACACGGGTTCGAGCCCTGGTGCGGGAAGATCCCACATGCCACGGGGCAAGTAGGCCTGTGTGCCACAACTACTGAGCCTGCGTTCTAAAGCCCGAGAGCCACAACTACTGAGCCTGCATGCTGCAACTACTGAAGCCCACGCGCCTAGAGCCTGTGCTCCACAACAAGAGAAGCCACCACAATGAGAAAGCCCACACACTGCAACTAGAGAAAAGCCCATGCACAGCAATGAAGACCCAATGCAGCCAAAAAAAAAAAAAAATATATATATATATATATAATGTGAATGTACTTGACACTACTGAATTGTACAATTAAAAATGGTTATGATGGTAGAGTCTACATTATGCGTATTTTACCACAATTAAAATTTTTTTTTAAAAAGAGTATTCTCAAACTGAGTGACCAAATGAAAGTAACCAATCTGAAAAGGCTATTTACTGTATGATTCCAACTACATGACATTCTGGAAAAGGTAAAACCGTGGAGATATTAAAAAAGAAAAAATCCGTGATTTTCAGGGGTTAGGAGAGAGGGAAAGGTAAACAGATGGAGAACAGAGGATTTTTAGGGCAGTGAAACTCTTCTGTATGATACTGTAATGATGGTATATGTCATTACACTTTTGTCAAAACCCACAGAATGTGCAACACAAGAGTGAACCCTATGGTAAACTCTGGACTGTGAGTGATATTAACATGTATAAGTTCATCATATTGTAACAAATGTAGCCCTCTGGTGCAGGTTGTTGATGGCTGGGAGGCTAAGCACGTGCAGAGGCAGGAGGTATGTGGGAACTCTCTCTACTTTCTGCTAAATTTTGCTGTTCTAAAAAATACAGTCTATTAAAAATTTTTTTAATGCAGTAATATCATATTCATAAGACACATACTTACAAAAAAATTGAAAATAAGGGGTGATCAAAGGCAAAGGCAAACTAAAAAGAAATATAGGTGGCAATATTAATAAAAGATAAAATATAATTTGATGGCAAAGCACATTAAGACAAAGAGATAAATGAATATTGTACATTGATAAAAGAGTCAGTCTCTCACAAAGGTGTGATAGATGTGAGTCTTATCACATCTTATCAAAATATATCTATTTTAAAACTCTTCTGGAATGAGGTAAGAGAGAGTTTTCTCTTTTTGCCCTATACATCAGTATTATATTCATATCTATAGTCAATCTACCATCCTAAATGTGTGCTCGTTTGGTGAAAGGGAATGAGTATTAAAATTTGAATAAACAACAAGGTCTTACTGTATAAGCACAGGGAACCATATTTAATATCCTGTGATAAATCATAATGGAAAAGAATATAGAAGAAGAATGTATACATATGTATACCCGAATCACTTTGCTGTACAGCAGAAACTAATGCAATATTGTCTATCAAATATATGTCGATAAAAAATTAAAAATAAAAAAATTTTTGGATAGAAATGTCAGTTTGTCCTCGAAAAGCGCTGTGCCAGTTAACATTTCTACCAACAAAGAGGGGTTTTCTCCATGCCATCTCTAATACTAAATAGTACCATTAAAAAAAATTGTTAGCCTGACAAGAGAGAAAGTGGTATCTTGTTTTTATTTGCATTTTCCTGTTCAGAAGGGAAGTTGAGCTTTTTTTCTTAGCCAGAAATGATAATGTAATCCAGTCAGTCACATTCTTTTCTTTCTTGTTTCTGGTTTTAATGTCTCACTTTGAAGGACTATCCCTATGTGTATCCTCCTATATTTTCTGTTGGTACTCTTATTACTTTGTTTAGAATTTTAATTCATTTTAATTTCATTTTATTTATTATTTTTGAAGAAGCTGTCTATTCTACACAGTTCCCAGCTGGATATCCAATTATCCCCATTCCACTTATTGAATTTACTTTACCCCAAAGTTGAAATACCAACATTGTCAAGTCAATACATAAGTTTGTTTCTCTGCCTCTGTTACACTATTTTAATGACACTATTTTGGTAGTCCATTTTGAGAAGTACTAGAGCAATTTCTTCCTCATTAGCATTCTTTTCAAAGACATCTTAGCAGTCTTTAACATTTACTCTTCCAGATGAAGTTTTTTTTTTTTTTACATCTTTATTGAAGTATAATTGCTTTACAATGGTGTGTTGGTTTCTGCTTTATAACAAAGTGACTCAGTTATACATACACATATGTTCCCATATCTCTTCCCTCTTGCGTCTCCCTCCCTCCCACCCTCCCTATAGATGAAGTTTTAAGTTTCAAAAAACTTCCTCTTGGGAATTACCTGGCAGTCCAGTGGTTAGGGCTCTGCGCTCTCACTGCGGAGGGCCCAGGTTCAGTCCCTAGTTGGGGAGCTAAGACCCCACAAGCTGCGCAGTGCAGCCAAAAAAATAACACTTCTTCTTAAGATTTTGCTTGGAATTGCATTGACTCTATGACCATTTGGGTAGAAATGACACGGGAACATGAGGCAACGATTGTTAAACAGGCACTAGACAAAGACAGCTTTTCTGCTTTGGCAAGTCAGTTCATCTCGTGAATCTTCAGTTTCTTTATCTTTTAAGCAGAGATGATAATAGTACCCATGTCATAGGGCTATGATGAGAATTAAATGTGATAACGCATATAAAGTGAGTAGCACAGTGCCGGCCACATAATAAGTGTTCAATAAATGTAACCCTCGTATTCAAGTACAGAAATAACCTTGGTTATATATTCTGAATGTCTTTTGGTAATGTTCAGTTTTCTTCATAGAGGTTGCAAACATTTGTTGTTGAGCTTTTACTATATTTTAGCTTTTTGATGCTATTGAGAATGGATTTTTTTCTTTCCTTTTAATAATATTTTCTAGTTAGTTACTGCTAGTATAGACAAACATCTTTAAAGAAGTAAAGCATTTTTTTCTCTTAGTAGTTGGTATGGGGATGTATTTATCTAGGGATTGGTTACCTTAATGACCTCTACTGCTGGTTCCAATAGATTTTTAGTTTATTCTTTCAAATTTTCTGAGTAGATAACACTATGACCCACAAATAACCATTTGTTTTCTCCTCATATATTTTCTCCTTTTGTATTGGTTGGAACTTTCAAAATGATTTCAAATAATGCCCATAGTAGGGGACATCTTTATTTTCTCATGACTTTATTGGGAAATTTTTACATTCTCTTTTATTTATTTTTTTTAAACTTATTATTTATTCATTTTATTTATTATTATTATTTTTGGCTGCATTGGGTCTTCATTGCTGCGAGCGGGGGCTACTCTTCGAGGCGGTGTGCAGGCTTCTCATTGCAGTGGCTTCTCTTGCAGAGCACAGGCTCTAGGCGCTCAGGCTTCAGTAGTTGTGGCATGTGGGCTCAGTAGCTGCAGCATGCCGGCCCTAGAGTGCAGGCTCAGTAGTTGTGGTACATGGGCTTAGCTGCTCCACGGCATGTGGGATCTTCCAGGACCAGTGCTGGAACCTGTGTCCTCTGCATTGGCAGGAGGATTCTTAACCACTGCGCCACCAAGGAAGTCCCTACATTCTCTTTTAAAAAACAACTTATGCTACGTTTAGAAGAGAAACAAATAGGAAATCAATAAACATTATATAAAGGGTTTGGTTGCAAAAAATACTCTGAAATTATGTTCCACATCAGAATAGATTCAGTCCAGTCACATATCTATATATTTATTGAGCAAATAATGAAACTATAAAGAGCATAAGGTGGCAATTCATGAAATAAAGGTTAAACTATACTTGGTAGATTCAGGTGAGGCAGGAACAGAAAACCACACATGTTACTACATTCATTAAGGATTTTAAATTAACCTTTATAAAATTAATGCATTCTCACTGAAAAAAAATTTTTAATACAGAAATATAAAAAGAAAAGTTTCCCCTTCCTATATTCTTCATCCTATATCCCAGAGGCATCCTTTGTTTACATGTCAGTGTGTATGCCTCTAGAAATTTTTTATGCATATATATACAAAAATGAGTAACATAATTTGGAAACATTTAACAACTTAGATTTAAAAAACATTAATTTTTAAAATTGAGCTTTAATTTGTAAACAAACACTGATTTAGGCATAAGATTAAATCCTTAGGCAGTCTGGTCAATTGGGAATTTAATAAAATCACTGCTAAACTTTGAGATGTTTTCCTGACAAAATCGTATATTTAATATCTGCCCTGAGATTCTTTCTTTCTTAATTTATTTCAATTTTAAATTTTTATATATATACATTCTTTTTAAAATTTATTTTTATTGAAGTATAGTTGAATTACAATGTTGTGTTAATTACTGCTGTACAGCAAAGTGACTCAGTTATGCATCTATATACATTCTTTTTCATATTTTTTTCCATATGGTTTATCACAGGATATTGAATATGGTTCCCTGTGCTATACAGTAGGAACTTGTTTATCCATTTTATATATAATAGTTTGCGTCTGCTAATCCCAAACTCCCAGTCTATCCCTCCCCCACCCCCCTCCCCCTTGGCAACCACAAGTCTGTTCTCTACGTCCATGAGTCTGTTTCTGTTTCCTAGATAGGTTCATTTCTGTCATATTTTAGATTCCACATATAAGTGATATCATATGGTATTTGTCTTTCTCTTTCTGACTTATTTCACTTAGTATGATAATCTCTAGTTGCATTCATGTTGCTACAGATGACATTATTTCATTCTTTTTTATGGCTGAGTAGTACTCCATTGTATATATGTACCACATCTTCTTTATCCATTCATCTGTCGATGGTTGTTTCCATGTCTTGGCTATTATGACTAGTGCTGCTATGAACATAAGGGTGTAGGTACCTTTTTAAATTATCTTTCTGCCTTTGAGAATCTTTTGCTCAGACTGGAATAAGAAACAGTTTTATTCTTAAGCTCTGATAATCCTTGCTCCTTTATAGTTTTTAAAATTTTTCTTGAGGGCTTCCCTCATGGCGCAGTGGTTGAGAGTCTGCCTGCTGATGCAGGGGACACAGGTTCGTGCCCCGGTCCGGGAAGATCCCACATGCCGCGGAGCAGCTGGGCCCGTGAGCCATGGCCACTGAGCCTGCGCGTCCGGAGCCTGTGCTCCACAATGGGAGAGGCCACAACAGTGAGAGGCCTGCGTATTGAAAAAAAAAAAAAAAAAAAAAAAAAGTGTTGCAGCATAGCAACATAAAAAGTGTTGCTTTTTTTAATCCTCCACTAATAATGTCCTCCCTGGTCTCCCACCTAAAACAATATCTCCTCAAGGGACTTCAAGTTTATACTAAAGGTTTCCTCGTGGGCCTTTCCAGCTTCTGCCCAGTGCTGGTCCTAAGGCCCATGCTGGCTTTTTAGGTTTTTTGTTGTGGGTACACCCCAATTCCAGACCCTACATTTCTGTCCCAGTTACTGTTGCTGCCTAACAAATGAGCCCAAAACTTGGCAGCTTAAAACAACAATCTTGTTATGCTAATAGATTTTGTGGGCCAGAAATTCAGATGGGGCACAGTAACGATGGCTGTGGGTCTTCCTCGTGATGTCTGAGGCCTCTGCTGGTAAGCTGTTAAGGCTAGAGGGATTCAGCGACTAAGAGCTGGAGTCATCTGAAGACCCAATCACTTATAAATCTGGTAAAGCTCAGAAGACTAGGACTGCTGACCAGAACATCTGCATGTTGTCTTTCCCCTTGGCTTGATGTCCCCATGGCACAGTGGCCTGGGACGCAGCCCTTCTTCAGTAGCAGCTCAGGGCTCTTAGCATGAGTGTGCCAGCAAACAAAATAGAAACTACATCACCACTTATGGCCTAGCCTTGGAAGTCATACAGTTAAATTTTTCCCATACTCTATTGTTGAAGTCATGCCAAACCCACTAGATTCAAAGGGAGTGATAGACCTCATCTCTGGATGGGAAGAGTAGCCAGGACATATTGTTGAATACCTTGTGGGATGGAAGATATTTTTGTAGCTATCTTTGGAAAATACGATGTGTGACATAAATAAGAAATTAGTGACAATATAGATGATTTGAACAATGCAAATGATGCAAATATATATACAGTGATCTACATAAGTTAATGACATCAGTTTATTTGCATGACTTGTATATACATACATATTCGTATACACGTGTGTGTGTGTGTATATATATATATATATATAAAACACTAAGTACAAAATATCCATTCTTCTGAAGTGTTCACAATATCTTTACCAAAAATGACGCTATGCTGAGCATAAAGCAAATCTCAACAAATTTTCAAAGCATAGTAATTATAAAGAGAATGTGCCCTGGCCCTAGTGAAACTTACCTAGACATCAGCAACAAAAAGGTAAACAGAGCATCCCCATATTTTGGAAATTAAGCAACACATTTCATAGATCAAAAAAGAAATTCCAAGGGAAATTAGAAAATCTTGTAAACAGAATGATTTTTTAAATTTTATTTATTTATTTATTTTTGGCTGTGTGAGTCTTCATTGCTGCACGTGGACTTTCTCTAGTTGCAGTGAACAGGGGCTACTCTTCGTTGCAGTGCACGGGCTTCTCATTGCAGTGGCTTCTTGTTGCGGAGCATGGGCCCTAGGCGCATGGGCTTCAGTAGTTGTGGCATGCAGGCTCAGTAGTTGTGGCACACGGGCTTAGTTGCTCTGTGGCATGTGGGATCTTCCCAGACCAGGGCTCGAACCCATGTCCTCTGCATTGGCAGGCGAATTCTTAACCAGTGCGTCACCAGGGAAGTCCCTGAATGATTATTTAAATCATGCTTCTTATTTTATTATTATTTTTATTTTTTTAATTGAAGTATAGTTGATTTACAAAATATTAGTTTCCGGTTTACAACATAGTGATTCAAAATTTTACAGATTATACTCTATTTAAAGTTATTGTAGGGAAATCCCTGGGGGTCCAGTGGTTAGGACTTGGCACGTTCACTGCTGAGGGCCCCGGGTTCAATCCCTGAGCAGGGAACTGAGATCCCACAAGCTGGGTGGTGTGGCCAAAAAATAAAATAAAAATTATTATAAAATATTGGATTTATCCCCTGTGCTGTATAAATTACAATTTTTTTAAATGGTATATCAAAATCTATAAGACTTCTGCTTTCCGCCATGATGGAGTAAATGGTGCCAGTTTAGCTTTCCCATTCCCCCATAAATGACTAGAAAACTTTAAAACATATATAAACCAAATGCTGTCAGATATCGCACAACAGACAGTGCAGAACTGTGAGCCCTTGGAGAAAGAAGACAAACTTGTTCTGAACTGTGGTGCAGAGAAGGGGGGAAGGCAAGTTAGGATAGCCTTGCTGAGTTGAAGGAAACAGAGATTATAGTTCAGGAAGGCTGAAGCCAGGAAAGGGTTCTGGAAAGGAAGGCACTGTGCAGGGAAAGAACTCCTGCAACCTGTGTGGAGGCGCCACTGAGTCTGCACATGGGGAGAGCGAATCCCCATGAAGCTCCACGCAGAGTGACCAGAGAATTGTAATCTAAATAACACCCAGAAACACGCACACAGCAGGAAGACCTTTCCATCTGTCCAGCCAGAGTAGAAATATGGGCGACATTCAGTGGAGACCCAAGAGGAGTAATGGTCAGTGTAGGGTCTGAAGGAGTCCTGGAATGAGGCTACTCTTAGTGGGTCAAGCAAAATTTAAAGACAGGCCTTGAAGGTATCGAACTGAGAGCCTCAAGTAAACTAGCTGCCAGCTGAAACAGTCTTTAAAAGATGAAAACTCAATCCAGACACTCTGCTTTGTAACACACACAATGTCCACCGTTCAACTGAAAAATGCCAGATATGCAAGGGAGGGGTGACTATAACCGGGAGAAAAATCAGGCAGTGGGAGGCACTCAGTAATGAGGGATATGAAGGAACTAGTAGACAAGGACATTAAAACAAGTAATAGAACTATATTTAAGAATTTAATGAATAAATGTGTATAATGAAGTGAGAAATAAAAAAGAAACAAATGAAACTTCTAGAGATGGAAATGCAATATATGAAATTAACTTTTCACTGGCTTGGACTAACACAAAATTAGACACTGCATAAGAAAATATCAGAGAACTTGAAGGCATAGAAATAGAATCCCTCTAAAATAAAATACATAGAGAGAAAGGCGGGGAAAATAAAGAGGTTTTATAATCTACAGGAAATATAGACTGATTTAACACACATCTAATTGGAGACCCAAAAAGCAAGGAGTGTGTAGGAAGCAGAAAATACATTTGAAAAGATAATGGCTGAAAATTTTTCCAAATTTGAAAACTATAAACACATAGACCACAAAAGTTCAATGACCTCCAAACAGAATTCACTTACACACACATGCACACACCCACACACACACACCCCCACACACAAACCAATTCAAATGTATCAAAATCTAATCACTAAAAATAAATGATAGAGGGAATATCTTTATTTTTTAATTGAAGTATAGTTGATTTACAATGTTTTGTTAGTTTCAGGTGTACAGCAAAGCGATTCAGATATACGTATATCTGAATATATATATGTATCTGAATATATATATTCTTTTGCAGATTCTTTTCCCATATAGGTCTTACAAAATATTAAGTATAGTTCCCTCTGCTATACAGTAGGTCCTTGTTGTTTATCTATTTTATATATGGTAGTGTGTATATGTTACTCCCAAATTCCTAATTTATCCCTCCCCCTCACCTTCCCCCCTGGTAACCATAAGTTTGTTTTCTATGTCTGTGAGTCTGTTTCTGTTCTGTAAATAAGTTCATTTGTATCATTTTTTTTAGATTCCACCTATAAGTGATATCATGTGATATTTGTTTTTTTTCTGTCTGATTTACTTCACTTAATAATGATCATCTCTAAGTCCATCCATGTTGCTGCAAATGGCATTATTTCATACTTTTTTATGGCTGAGTAGTATTCCATTGTGTGTGTGTGTGTGTGTGTGTGTGTGTGTGTGTGTGTGTGTGTTTGTACATATCTTCTTTATTCATGTATCTGTTGATGGATACTTAGATTACTTCCATATCTTGGCTGATAGAGGGAATATCTTAAATGTAGCCAGAGGAAAAAAGAAAAAGTCAGAAGATAATACTACAGTAGACTTCTTGTCAGAAACTAGAAAAGCCAGAGGCAATTGGAAGACATCTTTAAATATAAAAAGAAACTGTCAACTCAGAATTCTACATCCAGCAAAAATACACACACACCCCCATGAGGGTGAAATAAAACTTTTTCAGATAAATAAAAGCTGACCAAATTTGTCACCAGCAGACCTGCACTAAAATATCGAAGAAAGAAAGTTCTTCAGGCTGAAGGTAAATGATACCAGATGGAAACTTGGGTCCACACAAAAGAATAAAAAGCACTGGAAATGGTAAATATGCGTTTATGCGTTAAATATGATTTTCCTCTATAATTAAATTTTCATTAAAAGATAATTGACTGCCGAGAGCAGTGATTCTCAAGGTTTTCATTATAACCCTCCTAAGCAACATTTTTAGGCATCTTTATCTAATTACCCCACATGACAAGAATGTATGCTCTAGCATAATAATAATAATAATGTAGTGTGGAATTAAAAATATATGTAGATGCAGTGGTTGAGAGTCCGCCTGCCGATGCAGAGGACACGGGTTCGTGCCCCGGTCCAGGAAGATCCCACATGCCGCGGAGCGTCTGGGCCCGTGAGCCATGGTCGCTGAGCCTGCACGTCCGGAGCCTGTGCTCCACAATGGGAGAGGCCACAGCAGTGAGAGGCCCGCGTACCGGAAGAAAAAAAAAAAAAAATATATATATATATATATATATGTAGAAGTAAAATATACAACACTAATAGCACAAAGGATGGAGGAAGTGGGAGTTTACCATACTACATTCCTGAGGTAAAGTAGTCATCGTGGTCCTGAATTCTATTTGGTGGTAGTTTCAGATTTTTCATCTATATGTGTACATGATACACACCCACACTTTTTTTCTGACTGTTCATTAAGTTTTGAAATTAAATATAAGCAACAGATAAGTAATATCTAACATCACGATAAGAAATCCCATATAACCATGAGATATTAAACTAGCATTTTCCAAACTTTTTTGCTTCAGAGACCAGTAAAATATACTGACAAAATTGTGTGGATTGGTATATGGCTATTAAGTTTTTACTTTGCCTATCACTTATATATGGAATCTAAACTATGACACAAATGAACCTATCTAGGAAGCAGAAACAGACTCATGGACATAGAGAACAGACTTGCGATTGCCAAGGGGGAGGGTGTTGAGGGAGGGATGGAGTGGGAGGCTGGGATTAGCAGATGGAAGCTATTGTATGTGGAATGGATAAACAACAAGGTCCTACCGTATAGCACAGAGAGCTATATTCAGTATCCTATGATAAACCATAATGGAAAAGAATATTAAAAAAGGAATGTATGTATAACTGAATCACTTTGCTGTACAGCAGAAATTTACACAACACTGTAAATCAACTATAGTTCAATAAAAAAATAAAATTTGTTTTGGCTTTGCCAAGTATGACTTTAAAAGACAAATAAAAATCAACGGCCCCGCCTCTTCTGGTGCCTGCCTGGACTCGGCGCAGGGGCGGCGCAAATTCCAGGCACAGAGGCAGACAAACAGCAGGACCTTGGCGGTGGGGGAACTGAGCTTAAGGAAGGGTGGTCGCCTTATCGCACCCAAGAAGGCCCACATCGTGCAGCAGCAAACGCTCAAGAAGGTGAGTGTGGGCGCGCGAGGGGAAAGAGATGGAGCGTGGAGGCTGGCGAGGGGCTGGGGATGGAGAAATCTCAGCGCTGTGAGCCTGTTTTCCTCCTTCGCACAGTGGGTACGGAAACATTTCCTACCAATCAACGGGCCTCCCAAAGTGAGGAATGGCGCGCACAAAGTGTTCGACCCAGGTGAGCTGCTTTCTCTATTACTGTCCTCCTTAATAGACCTCGAGAGGGAAGGCAGCCTGGGAAAGGAGTCACAAACCCCAGCTTTGCAAGAAGGCAGCACTGGGTGCAAAGCGCCGCTCCCTCGACAGCTACTGTTTATTCGCCCTGAGCCTCTTAGCTGTGAAATGGTCTTACTGATAGCACTTTTCTCCTAGTGGTTCACAGGGCAGTGTGTGTTGCCTCTGGTTTTGATTGTCTTCTCTTCCCCCTAATAAGCTGGTTTATTAGCCAGAGGAGGCCCAAGTCTCATTGAAATACAGACCACCCTTCATATACGTGGGTTCCCCATTCACCAATTCAAGCAACCTGAGGAGCATAAGCTTAGTGCAGGATCTCTGATTGGTTGAATCCTCGACTTTGGAAACTGAGGATATGGAGGGCCCACTAAGGGCTGTGAACATCCTTGGACTTTGGTATCTGCAGGGGAGTCCCGGAACCAATCTCCCGCAGATACCAAGGTACAACTGTAGGCTATAGTGGGTTTGGAAATAGAACATACATTTAAAGTCAATTGATTTTTGAGAAAAGTGCCAAGACAATTTCATGAGAAAAGAATAGTCTTTTCAACAAATAGTGCTGGGACTCTAGGTAGCCACGTGCAAAAGAATGAAGTTAGAACCCTACCTCACACCACAGACAAAAATTAACTCGAAATGGGTCAAAGACCTGAATGTAAGAGCTAAATTATAAAACATTTAGAAGAAACCATAGGAGTAAATATTTATGATCTTAGATTTGACAATGGATTCTTAGATACCATACCAAAAGCACCAGCAACAAAAGAAAAAATACCGAAATTGGACTTCATCAAAATTAAAAACTTTTGTGCTTCCAAGAACATTATCAAGAAAGTCAAAAGACAGCCCACAGGATGGGAAAAAAATACCTGCAAATCATATATCCAGTAGGTGACTTGTATATAGAACATGTAAAGAAATCTTACAACTCAATAATAAAAAATTAAATAATCCATTTTTTTTAAATGAGAAAAGGACTTGAATAGACATTCTCCAAAGAAGATATACAAATGGCCAGTAAACATATGAAAAGATGCATGATATCATTAGTCACTAGGTCAATACAAATCAAAACCACAACCACAATGAAATACCACTTCACATCATTGGGATGGTTATAAAAAAAAGGCAGGTAATGACAAGGGTTGGCAAGGGTCTGGAGAAATTGTAACCCTCATACTTTGCTCTTGGGAGTGTAAAATGCAGCAGTTGCTTTGTAAAAGAGTCTGGCATTTCTTCAAAAAGTCAAACATAGGGTTGCCGTATGACCTAGCAATTCCATTCCTAGGCAGGCAGCCAAGAGAAATGAAAACAATATGTCCACATAAAGACTTCTACACAAATATTGATAGCAGCATTATGCATAATAGCTAAAAGGTGAAAACAATCCAAATGTCATCAACTGATGAGTGGATAAACAAAATGTGGTATATCCATACAGTGGAATATTAATTGGCCATAAAAAGGAATGAGTACCAATGGATGAACCTTGAAAACCTTATGGTTAAGTGAGAAAAGCTGGTCAGTCAAAAAGGCCATATTTGTATGATTCCTTTTATATGAAATGTTCAGAATAGGCAAATCCACAGAAACAGAAAGCAACTTGTGGTTGCCAGGGGCTGGAAGGAGAACGGATTGGGGCTGACAGCTATTGGATGCAGAGTTTCCCTTTGGGGATGACAAAAATGTTCTGGAATTTGATAGTCGCAACATTTACACAACTTTATGAACATACAGTAAATTTTGTTTTGTTTTATTTTTACTTTAAAAGGGTGAATTTTATGGCATGTGAGTTATGTCAATACTTTTTTTTTTTTTTTTGCGGTACGCGGGCCTCTCACTGTTGTGACCTCTCCCGTTGCGGAGCACAGGCTCCAGACGCGCAGGCTCAGCGGCCATGGCTCCTGGGCCCAGCCGCTCCGCGGCATGTGGGATCTTCCCAGACCGGGGCACGAACCCCTGTCCCCCGCATCAGCAGCCGGACTCCCAACCACTGCGCCACCAGGGAAGCCCAGTCAATACATTTTTTAAAAAAGAAAATATAGTCCTGGTCATTCTGTGTCCCTGATGGTGATCCTCACACATATGAGACAGGGGTTTGGAAAAGCAGGTGGTTTCTCTGACCTGTTTATGTAAATCAGATTCTACTTTGATAATTACATTCTCTTCATCAATGTCTCAAAAAGTTTTGGGAGGGCGGGAGGGACAAAAGGGCAGAAGGATATTCATACAGTAGAATATAATAGCAGTTAAATGAACTAGAATGAATGAAATGAATGAATGAATGAATGAAAGGAATCCATCAGTATGGATAAAACCTAAAAACAATAATAGGAAAGAAAATAAGTTGCAGCATAATATAGCATTTGTTTTAAATTCATGAACATGGGAATCGATATTATGTATTGCTAAGGATCCGTACATTTGTAGTAGTTACGTGAAAACCTGTCCTGGGGACAATAGTCACCAAATTCAGAATAGTTCTTGCTCCTGGGAAGGCAGAAGATGCACTGGACCCGAGAGGGGTACAAAGAGGTCTTTGATTCCAGCTACAATATTTTAATTTAAAAAATAATCTAAAGTGGATACAGGAAAATGTTAGGATTTTTCAAATCCATGCAATGACTACCTGGATGTTTGTTATCACTAAATAGTCTTTGTCATTATTTGTTAATAAAGCGATGTTTTCCAAACTTCAGGTCACTTTGCGTAAGTAGTTCGTGAAATCAGCTTTGTGGCTCATAACAACACCTTTTCAAAAAAAGAGAGAGGACTTCCCTGGTGGTCTAGGCCGGTTGGGGAAGTTCCGCGTGCCATGCGGTACAGCCAAAACGAAATAAAACAGAGAGAGAGAGAGAACATAATAGAAAATATCAGAATATTTAGGGAAAAAGTTAAATATTGTTTTGGATAACTTTGAATTCAGGGTTTACTGTATCGCTAGGCAGGCAGCCAAGAGAAATGAAAACAATATGTCTACATAAAGACTTCTACACAGATATTGATAGCAGCATTATGCATAATAGCTAAAAGGTGGAAAAGGGTACTGGACAAAAATATTCAAAAGTCCTTTATATAATATACGAAGTTATAGTCCAAACATACTAAATAGGTTGAACAAAATTCTTCTTATGTCTGACCGTAAGCAATTTTACCGTGTTAGTCTTAAACAATCATGTGATATGATAGGATACTTTATTTCATAGTCAGTCACATCTATAGAAGTACAATCTATAGAAGAAATTGTAGTTTAAGAGACCTTTGCATTTTTCTTTAAAATATTTTAAATTAAATATTATTTTAAGGTCTGAAGTTTGGAACGTAATGAAAATTTAGCCTGGGTTGGGGATGTATTGCTGTGAGGCCTCATCTATGTTTTTATTTCTTGTTAATAGCACCCTCACCGTGAAAGAATATGGCTCCTTGGAAAACTGATGTCAACTATTAATTGGTTCATTGACTCAGCTCTATTATTAGCTTTATTTTTGTGGTATAAATATTTCATATTAACAAGGAGATCTTTAGGTGTTATCTTTGTGATTCTAAACCTTCAGTCTCATTCAATTCATGAACACCTGGAGATGCAATGAAGGCAGTCATCACGCTCTTGAGTGTAGAAATGGGTTTGGTTGGGGTTTTTGTTGGTTTTCTTTCCTTTTTTTGATCCCAGTATGTTTTGATCAAAACTGTCCTTGCAATGAACTCCTATTTCCATGAAGTAGAGTGGGTCTTCAGTTATGGCTTGGAGCCATAACTAAGGCAGTAGGATGAATTGCTTTGAGTACACGTGTGTTACAAGAGCAAAAGCCTACAGTAGAAAAACCAGTCAGGAGTGGAGTGTTGCAAAGTCCAATCAAAGTAAACCTGAATGGATAGAAGGAGCAGATAAAGCTGATGGAGGAAAGGACCAATGAAAAGAAATGGACATTCAGATACTAAAAGGGTAGTTGGGGCTCCTGGCCTCAGGAAGACACCCCAAAATGTGTCTACAGTGTGAGAGCATCCATATAATCAGGACAGCAATGGGTCATACAAGGAACAGATGGTCCCCTTGGGTTTTCCTACAGAGAACTGACTTTGGCCACCTTGAAAATGGGTAGGGATGGAGGTGAAATGGACAATCACAACCTAAACTTTAAACACTTCTCCGCAAACCCACACCCCCGGAAAAGACCACTCTTAACCATAGTGAATATGTAAAGAATGAAATCAGATGCTCTGGAATACTCAACAAGCATTCTCCACCTCCACCTCCTACTCACTGCTCTAAATAAGAAGGTGTGCATAGATACATGAAGCCTTTTGGAGCTATTGGAGAGCATCCAAGATACTTTCTTTTCTTGCACACATGCTTTCAACCTATTTGGAAACTATTCTACTTTGAGATAATGTTTCTTTTAAATCTACCAAATAATTTTTAATAAAATAAAAACCACTAAGTATATAGTCAAGTGTGTAGTTTTTTTAATATAAAAAAGCTATAGATCTTTGGATATTTTATCTTGGATTGCATCATCAGAGATGAATTGAACACAAACTCAAAGTTGCTATTTCCATTCAAGGGAAGGGGGGACACACACACCTGGTGTGTTTTTATTCACACACTAGCTGAACGGTGCTTGAGACCCACTCCCATTAGGGGTGACTGCCTTTGGAGTGACACGTTTAGATCTCTAACTTAAAAAGCTTCTTCCTACTTTTGAACGTTGATAGTTTCGTGTCATTTCAGAGGTAATCCCCTGAAAAACTTCCCATTGGTGTTTGTAGAATTTCTTTTAATGGAAAATTTTAAACATATAGAAAAGTAGACAGACTCGTACAATAAACCCCAGTCACCCAGATTCAACAATTATCAGCTCAAGGTCAACTTTGTTTCATCTATGCCTCACCCACTTCCTGCCCTGTGGGATTGTTTAGAAGCAAATCCTGACATCATATCGTTTCAAGCATCAATATTTCAATATGTAACTCTAAAGACAAGGATGCTTTTTTAAGTGAAACATATTCATTGTTCCATTTTTGCACCTAAAAATTATTATTTCATAATTTCAAATACAGTCAGCATATTATATTATAGTCAGTAATTAAAACCAAATCAGTTTTTGAGGAAAGCTCTCATTTCACACCATCAGGAAGACAATGTGGTCTGCCTTCCTGTCTGCAGAAGGAAGGGATGTGAGTTAAAACAAAGACAGGGATGGCCAAAGGGAAATATGATCGCACCTGGACTCGTGAGGACTCTGAATGCAGGGCAGAGCTGGATTAAAGAACCATAGAAGGACCCTTTATTCCAATAGTACTGGAGCGTCTCAGGGGACTGAATGCAGCTCGGGAGGTCAGCTGGGCCCCAGAAGGGACTGAACTGGCAAATAAATGCAGTCACCCCAGGGGCGTCCTCTTCATCACACAACTCTCCTTTCTCCTTCCTAGATTTCTAGGCTGCTCCTTCCTCATGAGTAGAAAAAAGCAATGCTAAAGTTCTTGAGTTTTCCTCCTTCTCTGTATGAGAAACCAGCCCACAATGAGATGGGAATATCTTAGTTATAATCACAAGTTTCCAGGAAAAGGGGCTCCGATTGGGCCAGTTTGGGTAAAGTGTCCATTCTTGGTCCAATCACCAGTGACTGAGGCAGTGGGTCACATGTGTGTTACAAACATGGCTATCATGTTTGTAAACATGGCGTACCCATGTGGTCTGGTGGGTGGGCAGAATCTCCCAGAGATAGCCAAGGGCCACTATTCACCGGCTGGGTTGTTGCCAAGGAGGAAGGAAAGCAGAAGCATCTCTAGAGCTAAGGAGTCCACGTGGACCACTGTGTGCAGGCAGGAGGGCGTTCCTCTCTCCCCACGTGACAACAGGTGTCCCCAGCAGGGGAAGCGTTCTGTTCCGGACTGGGCCATCAGATCCAGTCGACTCTTGCTTCCCTCCCCCTCAGCAACGTTTCAGAGCAAAGAATCTCCTGCAGGTTCCTCTCCAGGGATCCCAAGGTGAAGACCACCCTACCGGTCAGTGAGCAAAGGCTTAATCTGTCTCTAGCTCAGTCTTGGCCCATGGGGTTCGGTGGGGGGCATGAAAGAGAAAATGCTTTAACTACTATTTGTCTCCAGTCCAACACAGGTGAGACTCCTCGGCCTGAAAGCAGGGTTAAGAGACAGGTAAAGAGGACACAGTGTAAGAGGTGGAGATGAAACACAGCTGGTGGCTTAGAAGGACTTAAAGCTAAACTCAGCGAAGGTACCCAGGCAGCAAGGCCTTTACCTTCTTCATCTTCATCTTCACCTCCTTCATGGGGCACTCCTTATTCCCCTCCCTCCCTCCTTCCTGCCTTCCTTCTTTCCTTTCTTTTTCCCTCCCTCCCTCCCTCCCTTCTTTCTTTCCTCCTTCCCTCCCTCCCTCCCTCCCTCCTTCCTTCCTTCCTTTCTTTCTTTCCTTCTTTCTTCCTTTCCCTTCCTTCCTTCCTTCCTCCCTCCCTTTTCTCTTCTCTTCCCTTCTCTTCTCCTTTCTTTTCTTTCCTTTTCTCTTCTCTTGTCTTCTTTCTCTTTGCTTTTCTTCTCTTTCTTCAGTGTTCCTTAACCTGTGTTTTGGAGACCATCAGCATAAAAATCACCTGGGGGCTCATTAAAGATTCAGACTCTGGCCTTGCTTCCCAGACACCCAGTTTGGCAGCCTTAGGCCCCAGCCCGGGAACCTGACTTTTTAACAAGGCAGGAGATCTTTTTTTTTTTTTTTAAATTTATTTTTGGCTGTGTTGGGCCTTCGTTTCTGCACGAGGGCTTTCTCTAGTTGCAGCGAGCGGGGGCCACTCTTCATCACGGTGCACGGGCCTCTCACTGTCGCGGCCTCTCTTGTTGTGGAGCACAGGCTCCAGACTCGCAGGCTCAGTAGTTGTGGCTCATGGGCCTAGTTGCTCTGTGGCATGTGGGATCTTCCCAGACCAGAGCTCGAACCGTGTCCCCTGCATTGGCAGGCAGACTCTCAACCACTGCACCACCAGGGAAGCCCAAGTCCGGAGATTTTTATGCACACCCAAGTATAAGAACCACTTGCTGTGGACAGAAACACCAGTCAAGTTGACCCCAGAATGTTCCATTCCTTCTTTGCCCTTTGAACAGGATGAATTTTCCTGATATAATTGCCCCACATTTCTGTGGTGGTAGTGAGTGTAGCCAGCATACCACAGTTGTTAGTGAAGGCATTTAAGTCTACACCCTAAATACCTTTCCTCCTGCCCTGGGAGCTGCCCTAAACAGCTGCCTGGTTCAAGAAAAGCCCGTGAAGCTGGGCTCCCAGTCACACCACCATTCCCCCAAATCAGGGAAGCTTTTTGTTTGTTTCCCTCAATTCAACGTACTGACATTCTTGAACATGGCATTGGTACTGTGAGTACACTAATAGAATAAAAATTATGCTTAGAAATTGTACCTTCTAATTTTGGAAACCTGATTTGATATAACAGTATCTAGATGTGTATGTCAAAGCACCCCTTGTGGAGAGATCCTCTCACATTTGGAAAGTACAATGGCTACCATGAATATTACAGGTGAGGCAACCTGTTTGTGCAACAGGCTGGCCCTGAAAGAATCATCTCTTAATTTCTCCTTTTTACAAAAACAGCTTTATTGAAGTATAATTTAAACATCACTCTTATAAGGGTATGGTTGGTGAGTTTTAGTGAATTTATACATTTACGAACCATCACTGCAATCCAGTTTTTCTAGCACTTCCATCCATCTGGAAAGCTACCTTTGCCTGTCTGCTCCCTGCTCCCACCCGTAGCCTCAGGCAACTGCCGTTCTACACTGTCTCTATAATTTTGTGTTTGCTAGAAATTTCACATAAGTGGAATCTTTAAGTATGCAGTCTTTGGGTCTGACAACTTTCACTTAGTGGAAAGTTTCTGAGATCCATCCAGGCTGTTGTGTGGGTCAGTAGTTTGTTCCTTTTTATTGCTGAGTAGTATTCCACTGGGTCGATCCTTTCAATGTCTTGATTTGCTCTCAACTCTCTGAAACAGCACGTTTTCACATTGATATGGTGGGAATCTTCTCAGGACTAGAAACTGCAAACCTAGACAATTCCTACCTGTGTCTGTGTTGTCAGTTGAGGAAACGTGCACATCCTTTTGACTGTGTGAATTGGCAGAGAATATGAGAGGTTGTTTATCCTAGTGTGGGCCCAACACTTAGCTGTATTCCCAGATTTCAACTAAAGATACCTAGTTTTCAGTGAAAAATCATTGTATGTCTTTTTAAAAAGATATAATTGTTTCTACAGGTTTTTTTCCCTGAAACATGCTAGTGTCCTTTATCAGGTCTTATCACTTAAAATATGCCTAGGAGTTTGATCACAATTTTATACGTATTTTACTGTAAGAAGATCAATGTAAAACTACATGCCTGAGTGCAAACGCATGTTTTATAGTTACCTTAATTATTGGGTTCACGGTAATGGGCTGCAGCTCCTAAACCTCATAAAAAGTTGGTATTCTGTGGATGCACTCCATGCATCTATTTTCGAGTGCATATTCTCTGGTTCAAATATCTTTGTGTGTATATTGCTTTGGAAATATTCTCTCAGCTTCCGAGGCATTCTCCAAACACTTTCTGACATAGCCAACATTCCGGGGTATTTGAGGAAGAGCTGCAGCTCTCTCCCCATGATCCATTTCCGGCTGCACAGCTGAGTGGCCCAAAGAGGAAAGAGCATCTAGTGGTTTGGAGAATTTAGTTCAGTCGGCCCTGGAGGTCTTTATTTTTAACAGTATGATTAAACAATATTTCTGACAGCACAGGAAATTAGACACATATTTACTGAGTGCTTCTTTTGAAAGGGGTACAATGCTAGGGCAACAAAGCAATGATTATATACTTCATTCATTAAAAAGAAATTTCAGCACCAACGATGTGCTAAGTGGGGTAGGAGATACAAAGCTGAGTGATTCTCATCCTCAAGGAATGAACAAGTTACAAGAGGAGCTATGACGTTAGTGTTATTCCTTAGCTGATCTGTGTTGCTGAGGACCTTTGGACAGCAACACGTTCTCTCTTTGGTTTGGTTTGATTTGGTTTGGCAGGAAAATAGTTTTTGTATTATTCTGGAGACGGAAATCTTTTACTTCACCAGAATACAAGTTTCTTTCCAATCAGAAGAGCACAGGTGAAGTGGATCCAATTGTTTGCTGAGGTTGCATCTCAACACGTCTGCAGCTTAGGAGAAGCTCTTTCATCTTAACCTTGATGATGTGAAACTTCTGTAACCATCACAGAGGACACATGGGATGTCGAGAACAACTCGGATGCTGCTTCCAGCTTTGCTGCTAATTAGCAAGGTGACTTTTGGCATCTACTTTGATCTCGCTGGGGCCTTGGTTATTTCATCTGGAGGAAACTCATGTCATTAAGTCCTTAGGTTCCTTTCAGCAAGAAGATTCCAGGAGGCCTTTTTCACTGAGGGAACAAATCCCTGTCAAGTCCTTGTCTAATAATTATGATTAGACAACCTTCCTAAAGTTACTTGGTAACCTTCCTGAGGCTTTATGACTTTTCCATTCTTCAGGTGTTATACATCTTTTCTTTCCTTGAGTTTGTAATGGAGCAAAGTAAGAATCACATCATTGATACATACTGAAATTTTAAATATTGATTTTGACTGGGCAGTAATGAGAAAATTAACTTTTATATTTCAGATATACACATATCTCTTTCTACCATGAAAATGAGAAAGTCAGGTCATTAATGTAGGCAAATGAGAAGTGAGACTTTTGGGTTTGTGTCATTTCTTCCACCCTCTGCCCGCCTCCAGTTTCAAGACTGGTAGACCATGAAGAAGGTGACAGAGATTGCACGATGTCCCAGTGTCCTGCTGTTCTTAAATGAGGGAAGGATAAAATCCCTGTCTTCATAACATAAGAAGTAGTATTAGTTCATCCTTTATTTTCTTTTATTTGGTTGGTTCTGTTGGTCTGTTTGTCTTTTGGCTGCACCACACAGCTTGTGGGATCTCAGTTCCCCGACGAGAGATTGAACCCGGGCCACAGCAGTGAAAGCCTGGAATCCTAACCACTAGGCCACTAGGGAACTCCCATCCTTTATGTTTCAATGATTAACATCTTAGATGCCTGTAAAAGCTGGGACGAAGTCTTTATGAAGAACAATGGATGACAAAACACCAAATCATAAAAATTAAAAACTTAGTGTTTATCCTGCTGTATCCTCGTATATTCCTGTATCCTTCTGTGTACATGATGCAAAAGAACTGGGCATAGGGAACACTGCTACATTTTGATAAAATGTGGATAAAATTCAAATATTCGGTTTTAGAAAGATTTATAAATCTTCATTCTGATTAAGCAAATATCTGTTCTTCAATTTTTAAGAGGTGTATCAAGAAAATTGACCTGTAAGTTTAACTATAAAGTTTAGGTGTTAAGTCAGTCAGTCACCAATCAATTAGCCGTGGAAAATATGATCATATAATCAGAAAACATCCCTTTCCTTTCCTCATGCCTCAGCTGAAAATGGAAAGTGAAATGCCTGGATGTGATAAAGGCTTGGGATAAAGGCCAGTGTCCTAGACAGGCAAGAGTTACCACAGAGAGGAAATGACCGGGGAGCATCTGACAGCCTGTGGGTGAGTTGGGTTAAAGATGGAATCCAGTGAGTGATGAGCAAAGAGTTTTGCAAAATTGGATGTAAGCGATATGAAAGTAAGTTTCAAGTAAATTTTGAAATTAGATCCTGCTGCAAATGACAGAAAATCTAAAGTAACACTGGCTTAAACATGATTTAATGTTTTCTCTTAACAGCCGTATGAAGGGTGCCTCAGTCAACAGGAACCCAGGTTCCTTCCACCTTGTTGCTCACCATCCTCAACATGAGGCTTTACCTTATGGGCCAAGACAGCTCCTGAAGCCCCATCTAGGCAGCAAGAAGAAAGAGAGGGGCGGAGAAATGGTCTCCATTTAAGGACACTTTTCAGAAGTGACAAATACCACCTCCACTCATATCCCATTGCCTAGAATTTAGTCACATCGTCACAACTAGACACACAGTAAGTTGGGATTCTGGTCGAGGTTGGGATTCTGGTCGAGGTTGGGATTCTGGATCCTGGGTGCCTTGTGCTCAGTTAAGAATTGGGGTTCTGGGACTTCCCTGGCAGTCCAGTGATTAAGGCTTCGCACTTCCACCGCAGGTACTAAGATCTCACATGCCGCGTGGTGCGGCTGAAAAAGAAAAGAAAGAAAAAGAATTGGGGTTCTATTATTGTAGAAGAGTGTATCTGTGTAGTAAAGAATTTAACCTTGCCCACAGAGAGGTCTGACCTTTGCCTTCCGCTTCTAATAGGTCGCCATGCTCAGTAGATGTGTCTTTGTTTAGGTTGGGGGCTGGCCATGGCAGAAAGTCTATGTAACTTAGGGTGATTTAGGGAGGGAGCTTTGGGTATTAGTTCAACTTCAAGAGGGGCTTGGGACTGAGATCAGCTATCTGATAAGTCAGCATTACTACATGAAGAAGCCCCAAGAAAAACCCTGGACTCAAAATTTGGGTGGGCTTTCCTGGGCGGCAATGTTCCATATGTGTTGTCATACATTGATGCCCGGAGAGTAACACTATCCATGACTACACAGGGAGAGGACAGTGGAAGCTCCATGTTGGGTGCTTTCCTGGACCCAGCCCTGTGCGCTGCTTCCCTTGGCTGGTTTTAAACTGTATCCTTTCGCTGTAAAAAACGATAGCCATGGGCAGAACAGTTTTCAGCGAGTTCTGTGAGACTTTCCAATGAATTATTGAATCTGAGGGTGCTTTTGAGACTCCCCCAAACTTGTAATTGGTCTCAGAAGTGAGAGTGGTTTTATGTGGACTATGCCGTCTCTAATTTCATAGCATCCCAACCATTTCCTGATGACGGCCCAGTGGAGCAAAAGGACAGGCTGTTTGTGGCCAAAGGCTGTATGCGCTCTAAGACTCACTCAACTGCCCTGAAAGTGAGGGTACCAGTATCTGAATAAACTTGAAACTTAGTTGTGACATCCCAGCATGCTGCACAAAAAGATATTCTGCTCCAGAAGAAGGGGAGGATGTTGGAAGAGGAAGGAAAGCTGCCAAAAAAGCAAACTTGCCCTTTTGTCCATGTATCTATACACTTCTTTCTTCCCACACGTATACAGATGTATACCTTTCCCAAGAGCAGCGATTCCAAAGTCCCTCCAGCTCAGAGACCTGCACTGTGGGAGGTATACGGAGCTCTCCATGGGTCCAAAGGGACTCTTTGTGGTCTGGAAACCCACAAACTAAAAGAAAAGTCATCTGCTTCAAAATGAGCAACATACGGTCGTGCAGTAGGAAAAGCTAGTTACAATAAAACCTCCCATTTGGAAAAGGGGTTCATGGGAAGCACCTTGAAATCCTTGGCCCATAGCAGTGATCAAATCCTGTGGGAGCAGGAGTGGTGAGAACCCCTTCTCTGCCAGCAGAGTAGATTCCTTGGTCAGCACATCTGAATACCCTCTGCTCTGGACCAAAGTCTCTTCTTGTTATCCCTCTGGCCCTGCCCGGCAGGAGGACTTCCCTGTCCCTTATCTTCAAAAACCACATTGGAAGTAAGCATTAGAGGGAATACACTTCTCAGGAGCTGAACAGATATGGGGTCCTAGGAGTTGCTTTACGGATTGCTGAGTCACCTGCGTTTGCAAGACAGTTTCTGGTTTCCTTAACAATATAATGAATACCCTCACACATTTAGTAGGCTTCTGATATGTTTGTTTCTGGTCTGTTCCATTTTAGGGTTGCCAGACTGAGCAAATTTAAAAAACAGAAAACACAGAATTCCCAGTTAAACCTAAATTTCAGATAAACAATGAAAAATACTCTAGAATTAAAATATTTGAGACATATTTTCCTTAAAAAATTATTCATGGTTTATCTGAAATTCAAATGTACCTGGGCATCCTATGTTTTATTTGGCAACTCTATTCCGTGTTCAACTAACTGGAGCCCAAATACTTGCCTGGACAGTTTTTGTCTGAAGACTTTGGTCTTTTAGCTACAGTGCACTATGCTTCTCTTCACCTTAATACCTTGAGGACACATGAAATGATGGGCTCGGTTGGGAAAGTAAAACACCCTTACACTAAGGTTTACCTCTGGACTGGCTCTAACCCTCGGGCAGAAAAATTGAAGTATGAAGCCATTTGTAAAACTTGGAAACCTCAGTAAAACCATCTTTCCGGGCTGCCTTTGCTTGGGGTATGGAAGCAGACCCCAGATTATCAGTTTATCAGTCAAATGAAATCGTAGACTCCAGGCAGAGAGGGCTTCCTTGGCACAATAATATTCCTTGTTTACAGACTGGCTGACTTTCCCCCCCGAGTTCACCTCTCTCTTGCACTTTGCAGAAAGTGGAAGGAAGCAGCCCAATGTGCTCCAAATTCTGATTTTTTTCAATCATTTTTCCCAGTGCGCAGCCTTGGTCAGCAGGTAGTACGCTTTCTAAAGTAATACTGGGAACATGCCACCAAATGTCATTTTTCCTACTAACGGTTGTCATTTTTCCTCCCTGCAGTATCTGAGCCCTCACCGTCCAATTGCTACCTCAGTGCTGCAACTTAGGTTCTGCCGCGTGCATCTTCCCACTTCTGGATACCCAACTCTGTATTACTTATGACCGGAGTCGGCTGCCAGTGTTAGAAAGCACAAAATAACAGGCACTTAAGCAAGTGTATTAGTTTCCTGTGGCTGCTATAACAAATTACCGCATACTTAGTGGCTTCAAATAACACACATTTATTCTGTTACAGTTTTAGAGCTCAGAAGTCTGAGATGAGTCTTTTGCAACTAAAATCAAGGTTCATCAGAGCTAAGTTCCTTCTGGAGGCTCCAGGGAAGACTGTTCCCTTGCCTTTTCCAGTTTCTAGAGGCATTCTAGAACCTGCATCCTTTGGCTTACGGCTCTTTCCATTTTCAAGGTGCATCGCTCTAACCTTTGCTGCTTCCATCACTGCATCCCCTTTTCCTGTCTCTGACGTTCCTCTTCTAAGGACCCGTTTAATTAACTTGAGCCCACCTGGATAATCCAGGATAATCTCCCTCTTTCAAGATCCTTGACTTAATCACAGCTGCAAAGTCTCTTTGTAAGGTAACACGTTCACAGTTTCCAGGGATTTGGATGTAGACATCTTTTTCTGAGGGGAGAGGGGGTATTATTCTGTCTACTACAGCAAGAAAGAAGTTTCCTTCTCTCACACATAAGTGTAGGCAGTCAGGGCCAGGATGGAGGGTCCATGGTCAGGAAGAGCTCAGACTCTTTCTAAACTGTTCCTCTTCCATTCTCAGCAAGAAGTCTCCACCTCAAGGTCCAAGAGGACTCCTCAAACTGTAACCAACACATCCCAAAGTCTAGCCAGCAGTGGGAGGAAGGGGGAAAAGAAGGATTTACACCTTCTCTTTAAAGATACTTCCCAGGAGTAGCACACGTGGCTTCTACTAACATCCCTTTGGCCAGAACGTAGTCACGTGGCCACACCTAGTTACAAGGGTGATGGAGACACCCTTGTACAAATTCTTCTGGGCAACCACATACACAGCTGAGAACAAAAAATGGAGTTTTTACTACTCCAGAGGAAGGGGAGGACATGTACTGAGGGCATCTAGCATTCCCTCCAGAGTTCCTGACTAAACCTCTAAGATTACATGGACATTTTCAGAGAGTGAATTTAATTCACATGCAGGTGTGCTCAGTTCCAGAAGACAGACAGTTTTTGCCTTGTTACTTCTAGTCTCATGCCCATATTTGGAGTAATGTAACAGGAACCCTTTGTGTAGCACCCAGACATCAACGTTCCCTTAAAAAAAAATCAGAGACAGTCACGTAAATACCTTCTAGGGAAGAACGTGAAATGGAAGTTTGATGGTTCCAGAAATAAACAGGAGTTTTCCCTTCAGCGACTTCCTGAATGATCTAATGATTATCAGTGAATGGATAATTTGAGCTCTTGCTGAATGGGGGCGTGGCATCTCAGAGTGGAAGGGAAGCTCCAGGGCCTGGAGAACCAGGAAGTGAACACTCTTCCCTGTGATGACTACAAGTTTCACAAAGGCCATATGGTCATACCTGCTGCGAATGCGGGTTTGGGTGAGACGTGGGACCCTGAACCCCTCATGCATAGGGAGACCCCTTCTCACTCTCCCAGCTCATGTGTGAGCTCACATCGGGACCAGCTCCTAAAGTGTCTCTATTGGCCCACTTCTTTCCATCCTACCTTATTACTATGACCGTTGTCCAGTTACTAACGTCTCTTGCTAAGATTACTACATATGTCTCCTGAGATGCTTTGTGTGATGTTCCTCCCCTAATGTACTCTGCAGAGATTGCAGTCAGAAGGATCTTTCTAACATGCAAAGTTGATCAACTCATGTTATAGGTTGCACTGTGTCCCTCCAAAAAAGACATGTTACAGTCCTAACCCTTAGTACTCAGAAACTGCCTTTATTTGGAAATAGGGTCTTTACAGAGATAATTAGGTAAAACGAGGTCACTGGAGTGAGCCCTACAATAATTCTTCACATTCTACTGGAATTATTTGTTCAACCATCTCTCTTCCTTTCTAGGCTGTAAACTACATGAAGGGAAGACTATATCTGTCTTCAGGATTTAGCATAATTCATAACCGGCATCCAGTAAGTAGATGTGAGACAACTCACCAAAGGAAGAGTAATATATGTTCCCCGTAAATTGTATAAGTATCTCTACTTCCATTTTCACCCCAACTTTTATTTTAAAACTTTCAAACATAGAGAGGAACTGAAAAAATTGTACAGTGACCAGGCATTTACCACCTAGATTCTAGAATTAGCACTTGGCTAGATCTGCTTTATCACATATCTATCTACCCATCAATCTCTCTCATATGATTATGAATTGTGAATCATAAGGGCCTGCAGGGTGCCTGGCAAACATGCTTGTTCAGTTTAGTAGATAGCTCTAGGACAGCAGACTGCCAGTCTTCCTGAAAGTCATATCCTTGGCCCTTTGCACTAGTGCTAGGATCATGTGGGTTTATAATTTTAAAATTGGAATTTTAAAAGTGGAGCTCTGCAGAGTTACCTAGCATTTCTTTTATTCCAGATCCTTACCTATTTTCAGTTTTGGTGTGTATTTAGCAGAGAGTATCTAACAAAACATTTTGTTCTCAGTTTAGGATTAGTGTGGAAACTACCCAGGAAAACCAAGAAGAGCTCCATGATGATGGAGAACATAAACCAATGGGGCAAGATATAACAACTGTAAATATATATACACGCAGCATAGGAGCACCTCAGTATACAAGGCAAATGCTAACAGCCATAAAAGGGGAAATCGACAGTAAGACAATAATAGTGGGGGACTTTAACACCCCACTTACACCAGTGGACAGATCATCCAGACAGAAAATTAATAAGGAAACACAAGCCTTAAATGACACATTAGACCAGATAGAATTAATTGATATTTATAGGACATTCTATCCGAAAGCAGCCGAATACACTTTCTTCTCAAGTCCACCCGGAACATTCTCCAGGATAGATCACATCTTGGGTCACAAATCAAGCCTAGGTAAACTTAAGAAAATTGAAATCATATCAAGCATCTTGCTGATCACAATGCTATGAGATTAGAAATCAATTACAGGTAAAAAAAAACTGTAAAAAATCATAAACAGTTGGCACCATAACCGAGACAGAGCAGAGGATACCTCATCTGGAGGATGAGCCCCTTGGTGGGCAGCCATTGGCCTGCTCAGTTAGGGTCAGGGAGGGTGAACCAAAAGGTGGAACTTACCTACAGGGCTGTGGTAGCACCTGATATCTCCTTGCCACCTGGCCCGCCTGGAAGTCCAGGAAGACCCAGTAGTCTGTGGAGGAGTCCAGTGCACCACACTCCTGTAGTGGATACAGGAGCTGGAGTGGGGACCTGGCCACTGCCATATTTAAACCTTGATAAGCTCCATCCCTGACACATCTTTAGGCATTCAAGAGCAATGGCAGGAAATGAAGTAAACTTCAGTGATTTTCCTCACGAAAATCTTTTACAAGACATCATCTTGTTCTATTTTCTTCTTAGTGGGTTCACACTGTAGAATTTTGGATAACTCCAGTACACTAACTCTCAGGGCATGATGGTCCATTGTTGATACACTGCATGAAGTTTACAGTTGGCGCATCAGCAATATCTCCTTGGTAATCGACATGGTAAACAGACACTCTACTTCAGGTAGGTAAATGGAAAGGAAATAACAAACCAGGAAAGGAGAAGCTTGGCACCAAATGTGCACAATTTGAATTATTGGAAGGCTGTGGGAATGAAATTAACGTAGGAGATAAAATATATGGTCTTAACAAGTTTTCCTTTCCTTACAGCTTTTTTAATACCGAAAGTGTTTATGGTGTAGTATTCATCAATTTGCCTATTTGAGAGATATTTTAGATGTCTCCCCCATAAATGGTAAGGCTCCTCTCTAAGGAAGAATATCCAGAAATGAGTAAATTAACCTTGTGTATAACTTAACTCCATCTTGCATTTCAATTACAAAAGCCAACATACCTGTGTGTGGCTCAGGATCATTTAAGTAGGTTTCTGGCTCTTGCAGTTGAAAGAATGCTGACTCTGCCCTTATGAATTCTTTTTTCTGCTTCTCAAATTTAATGGTAACTATTTTTTTAAATTTAATAGAAAATACTTTAAATTTGATGGTAAATATTTTTTTAAATAATGCATGTTTGTGAAAAGAACTAAAAAAGAACAAAAGGTACTCAGTCCTAATCACCCCAGTACAGACACTGTTAATATTTGGGGGGTATTTCTTTTTCTGCTAGGATTTCTGTGCTTTTTTTTTTTTTTTTTTTTTTTTTGCGGTACACGGGCCTCTCACTGTTGTGGCCTCTCCCGTTGCGGAGCAATAGGCTCCGGACGCGCAGGCTCAGCGGCCATGGCTCACGGGCCCAGCCGCTCCGCGGCATGTGGGATCTTCCCGGACCGGGGCACAAACCCGTGTCCCCTGCATCGGCAGGCGGACTCTCAACCACTGCGCCACCAGGGAAGCCCTCTGTGCTTTTTTTGTTTGTTTGTTTAACTTAGAGACTTATGTTGCATGTACTTTTTTGTTTGCCTGTTTTTCACAGCTGTAATCATATTATAGCTAAAACTCTGAATTCTTTTTAAATTTTTATTTTAGCACAACCATTCTCTATGTTAGAACATGATCTGCATAACTGTATGACTTTTGAGGTCAACTTATGCAAATATAATTTATATAAAATAAGCCACACCTACCGTATATATACACAGTTTGATGAATTTTAACAAATGGATAACCTGTGTAACTAACTCGCACTCAAGATATAGGTTATTTCCTTCATCTTAAGAAGTACCCTCCTGACTGTCTGTAGTCTGTCCCCCAGCCTCCTCACGGGTATCCACTGATCCATTTTATGTCACTATTGGTTAGTTTTGCCTGCTTGGAACTTATATTAATTATGTAGTCTTGCTTAGCATGTCTTGAGATTCATCCATGCTGTTGTATGTATCAGTAGCTTGTTTTTTAGTTGTTGTGGTTGTTTTGTCTTTTTCTTGTAATACTGTGTAGTCTTGTTCTGTTTTTTTTTTTTAATTTTTGGCTGCGTTGGGTGTGTGTTGCTCCACGGGCTTTCTCTAGTTGCAGCTAGCGGGGGCTACTCTTCGTTGCAGTGGGCAGGCTGCTTATTGTGGTGGCTTTTCTTGTTGTGGATCATGGGCCCTAGAGCGCACGGGCTTCAGTAGTTGTGGCACGTGGGCTCAGTAATTGTGGCTCTCGGGCTCTAGAGCACAGGCTCAGTAGTTGTGGTGCACGGGCTTAGTTGCTCCGCAGCCTGTGGGACCCTCCCAGGCCAGGGATCGAACCAATGTCCCTTGCATTGGCAGGTGGACTCCTAACGACTGCACCACCAGGGAAGTCCCAATAGCTTGTTTTTTGTATTGATAAGTAGGGATCCATTGTGTGGATATACTGCTATTTGTTTGTCCGTTCACCACTTGATGAATATTCGGGTTGTTTCCAGTTTTTGTCTATTATCAATTATGCTACTACGAACATGCAAGTACAAGTCTTTGTGTAGACATATGTTTTCATTTTCTGGGTAAACACCTAGGAGTGATTGTGCTCAGCCGTATCATAAGGGTATGTTTAACTTTATAAGGAGCTGCCAAGCTGTTTTACAAAATGGTTGTTTCACTTTTCATTCCCATCAGCAAGTGAGGGTCCCAGTTCCTCCACAGCCTCACCGATACTTGGTATAGTCAAACTCTTTCATTTTAGCCATGCTAGTGCTGTGTAGTATATCTCGGCATACTTTTAATTTGCATTTCCATAATCGTTAATGATGCTGATCATCTTTAAGTGTGTTTATTGGCTATTCATATTTTTTTCTCTTGTGAAGTGCCTACTGAAGTCTCTTGACCGTTTATTAATAAGGTTGTTCGTTAGACAATATAAATCCTCCAACTTTGTTCTTCTTTTTCAAAACTACGTCGGCTATTTTGAGTTCTTTGCATTATCGTGTAAATTTTTAAATCAGTTTGTCCATTTTTACCAAAAAGGTTACTGAGTTTGCTAAATGGGATTGCACTGAGTGGAAGAATGGTCATCTTAATAATATTGAGTCTTGTACTCAATAAACATGGAATATTTCTCCATCAATTTAGGTCTTCTTTTATTTCTTTAAGCATAACCATGTTTTTAGTGGCTGATAATTTCTCACTGATTTGAAGGTATAGTTTACCAAACCAAGACTGTTTTGTCAAGTAGGTTTTTTCCAATTTTTCATTACTAATAATTTGCTGTGAATACTGTGATGTTTAAGGTTTTTTTTTTCAAATTTAGGATTATATTGTTTAGATAGATTTACAACAGTCAAATTACCAAGTCAAAGAATATTAACATTTAAGAAACTTTGGTATATATTGCCAAATCTTTTTCTACCTTTGTCATACCATTCACATTACTATTATAAATGAATGAAGATGTTTGTTCCACCTCTTATCTGCCAATATTGAGTATTTTTTGCTAAATGAATCTCTGAAATGGAAGATTCTTACTAGCATTTCTTTGGTTTTTTTTTTCTTTTAAGTTAAACATTTTTGCATATGTCTGCTTACTACTTAATTTCCTCTTTTGCAAGTGTTATTCATATCCTGCGTTTTAAAGTTCTTCTTATAGATTTGACAGTCAAAATCTTAAGAATGGGGCTTCCCTGGTGGCACAGTGGTTGGGAGTCCGCCTGCCGATGCGGGGGACACGGGTTCGTGCCCCAGTCTGGGAGGATCCCACATGCCGCGGAGCGGCTGGGCCCGTGAGCCATGGCCGCTGAGCCTGCGCGTCCGGAGCCTGTGCTCCGCAACGGGAGAGGCCACAACAGTGAGGGGCCCGCGTACCGCAAAAAAAAAAAAAAAATCTTAAGAATGATCCCCCAATGACTTTCACCCTTGTATAATTTCATCCCTTTTGAGTGTGGGTAGAAGCTGTGAATACGATGAAATATCTCTCCCAGGATTATGTTGTTATGTGGCATGGTTAACCTTAAGATAGGGAGATTGTGCAGCCAAAAATAAAATAAACATTAAAAAAAACTATATTAAAAAAAAGTCTATGCCTAACTTGTTTTATCATTTCCTTTTATTATTATTATTTGTTTTTTGGCTGTACTGCACAGCTTGCAGGATCTTAGTTCCCTGACCAGGGATTGAACCTGGGCCCAGCAGTGAAAGGGCCGAGTCCTAACCACTGGACTGCCAGGGAATTCCCTGTTTTGTCATTTCCTGAACTCTTAATCCAACTAATTTTTGGCAGGAGGAGGGGATAGGAGAGCTTATGGTGAGAGAGCAAAATCTAAATGAATTTTTCTTCTATCAAGTCATTTAGTCTAATATCATTTGCCAAATAATCCTCTGTTTTCTACAGATTTGTGATAACTCGTTTATCATATATTAAAGTCTTAAATACTAATATATTGGTGTCTGTTCTGAGCTATCCTGTCCAACTGATCTTATGCCAGAATGATGTGGTTTTAACTCTTATAGCTCTACTTTGTGCTAAGTAGGACTCTTTTCCCTGCAATTAACTTTTTTAAAAGATACATCATTTTTTAGCATTCATTATGTTTTCAGAAGAATTTTAACGTGATTTCATTAAATTTCCTCATTAAAAATTATATTGAGGGGAATTAATGAAGACTAAAAATTAATTTTATAAGGATGGGCATTTAAAAGTATTTAGATATTCTATTCAGAAATACTACCCATCTCTCCATTTTTCGTAACTCATATATCTTAATTCAGCCTCATAGCTTTATTCATGTAACTCAAGCATATGTTACATTCAAATTACTCCCGAGTATTTTAGATTTTTATTGCTATTTAGGATACAATCCCCATTTTCATTTTATTTTCTAACTGGTTATTGCTGTTAAATAGAAATGTCTATTGATTTTTGTGTATGTAGCTGTTTTAAGATTTACAGGCACAGCATATAAACGGCCAAAAAAGTAACAATCTTCATTTCTCTATAACTTAACCCAGTTTAGCTCTCCAGCAATCATTTCTGCTGAGGGTGGGGGAAAAAATTCAATCTTACTGTTCAGTTGGAACTCAAGTGATAGTGTCTTACCTTCCCCTTTCACATCCCCATTCTCCTTCTTGGCTGGGATGGGAGAGTCGTGTGGTTCAAAAATGTCCTGTACCACAAAAACAGAAATATAGATCAATGGAACAGGATAGAAAGTCCAGAGATAAACCCCTGCACCTATGGTCACCTAATCTATGACAAAGGAGGCAAGAATATACAATGGAGAAAAGACAGTCTCTTCAGTAAGTGGTGCTGGGAAAACTGGACAGCTACATGTAAAAGAATGAAATTAGAACACTCCCTAATGCCATATACAAAAATAAACTCAAAATGGACCTAAATATAAGGCTGGATACTATAAAACTCTTGGAGGAAAACAGGGAGAACACTGTCTGACATAAATCACAGCAAGATCTTTTTTGATCCACCTCCTAGAGTAATGAAAATAAAAACAAAAATAAACAAATGGGACCCGATTAAACTTAAAAGTTTTTGCACAGCAAAGGAAACCATAAACAAAATGAAAAGACAACCCTCAGAACAGGAGAAAATGTTTACAAATGAAGCAACTGACACGGGATTAATCTCCAAAATATACAAAGAGCTCATGTAGCTCCACATCAAAAACCACAAACAATCCAATCAAGAAATAGGTGGAATATCTAAATAGACATTTCTCCAAAGAAGATATACAGATGGTCAAAAAGCACATGAAAAGATGCTCAACATCACTAATTATTAGAGAAATGCAAATCAAAACTACAATTAGATATCACCACACACTGGTCAGAATGGCCATCATCAAAAAGTCTACAAACAATAAATGCTGGAGAGGGTGTGGAGAAAAGGGAACCCTCTTGCACTGTTGGTGGGAATGTAAATTGATACAGCCACTATGGAGAACAGTATAGAGGTTCCTTAAAAAACTAAAAATAGAACTACCATATGATCCAGCAATCCCACCCTGGTTATATATCCAGAGAAGACCATAATTTAAAAAGATAGATGCACCCCAATGTTCATTGCAGCACTATTTACAATAGCCAGGACATGGAAGCCACCTAAATATCCATCAACAGAGAAATGGATACAGAAGATGTGGTACATGTATACAATGGAATATTACTCAGCCACAAAAAGAATAAAATAATGCCATTTGCAGCAACATGGATGGACCTAGAGATAGTCATACTGAGTGAAGTAAGTCAGAGAAAGACAAATATCATATGATATCGCTTACATGTGGAATCTAAAAAAATGGTACAAATGAACTTATTTACAAAAGAGGAATAGAGTCACAGATGTACAAAACAAACTTATGGTTAAGGGGGGAAGGGGAGGAGGGATAAATTGGGAGACTGGACTTGACATGTACACACTACTGTATATAAAATAGATAACTAATAAGGACCTACTATATAGCACAGGGAACTCTACTCATTACTCGTTAATGACCTATATGGGAAAAGAATCTAAAGAAGAGTGGATATATGTATATGTATATCTGATTCACTTTGCTGTACACCTGAAACTAACACAACATTGTAAATCAATTATATTCCAATAAAAAGCAAAAAAAGAAAATGCCATGTATCTTGGCCAGTGACCCAGCTACAGTAATTTGCAGTCCATTTCAGCAAAGGCAACACCACGCTAGAGGGCTTCTAGAGTAAGCTTGAGCTCTCCCCACCCAGCTCACAACGCACTCTTGCTGGATCTGCTCATCCTCTGCTCCTTCACGCTCATTCAGCCTCTCTGAGTTTTCCATCATTTTCTGCAGCCCTGTCCATCCCCAACTCCAAGTGGGCTGTTGACTTCAGAGGACAGATAGCCAGACCTCACCCCAGGATATTTTTGCTCCATTCTCTGTTCACACCCCTTCCTCTAGACCAGACACATTTCATATCTTTGGAAAAGTGCTGTTTATCACACATTTTTTGATTCAAGGTGTAAATTTGATGTAAGGAATTTTGGGGGTCACCTACTAGGAATTACAGGGCATAAAAAATACTTCAGCTAATAGTTAAAAAATATTATCCTACTGCATATATTTATCTTGTCTTCTACTATGGAATTCAAAGATACATACAAAGCAGAGAGATGGTACAATAAAGCCCCATGTTCCCATCACCCAGCTTCAGTAATTATCAACATCTGTTTCAACAATCATCCTGCCGGTCACAACTCCTCCCTTCTTCCTGCTGCTCCCCCTCGGCCTGGAGTTATTTTATAGCAAATACCTGATTTCATATCATTTTACTCTGGCCAAATTTTCAAACAATTTTTTTGGGGGAGCTGCATTGGGTCTTCGTTGCTGCATCAAACAGTTTTTTTTTTGTTTTTTTTTTTTGCGGTATGCGGGCCTCTCACTGTTGTGGCCTCTCCCGTTGTGGAGCACAGGCTCCGGACGCACAGGCTCAGCGGCCATGGCTCACGGGCCCAGCCGCTCCGCAGCCTGTGGAATCTTCCTGGACCGGGGCATGAACCCGCGTCCCCTGCATTGGCAGGCGGACTCTCAACCACTGCGTCACCAGGGAAGCCCCAAACGGTTTCTTTAATAAATTTTCAAACACTTTTTCTGATAATTTTTCTTCCTTTGGCTGTATCCCATAGGTTTTGATATGAAGCATTCTTACCTTGTTATTTTTTAGCTGGTTATTGTATTTTTACTTACTCCTTGACCTAATGTATTTGGGAAAGTATGTCTTAATCTCCAAGTGGTCAAAGTTTTGGTGGTTAAAGTTTCTGTACTATACCTAGTTAATTGAATTTGAGAGTGTCTTTGTGGCCTAGTGTACAATCAATGCTTATAAATGCATGATGGACACTCGAAAAAGTGAATTCCCTGTAATTCCATCTTATTTGCTAATTGCTCTTCTTACTTATTTTGTTAAAATCCTCTATGTCTTTGTTTTTTATCTGCTTGATCTCTGATACACTGTGTTGTGTTAAAATCTTTTACTTACTGTACCTATTTATCTTTATATGCCTGAATATTTTTGTTGTATATATTTTGTTACTATATGTTACAGGTTGAATTATGTCCCCACCAAATTCATATGTTGAAGATCTAACCCCCAGCACCTCAGAATGTGACAGAATTTGGATACAGGGTCTTTACAGAGTTAATGGAGTTACAATGAGGTCATTAGTGTAGGCCCTAATACAATATGACTGGTGTCTCTACAAAAAGGAAGAATTTGGAGACATATACACATAAAGGGAGAATGCCCTGTGAAAGTGAAGACACAGAAAAAGAAGACAATGTGAAGGGACGCAGGGAGAAGACAGCGGTCTGCGAGCCAAGGAGAGAGGCCTGGAACTGATCCTTCCCTCATGGCCCTAGGAAGGAGCCGATCCTGCCAACACCTTGTTTTAAGACTTCCAGCCTCCAGAAGCTAACGTGAAAGCACAATTTCCGTAGTTTTAAGCCACCCAATTTGTAGTACTGTATTTTGTTACAGCTGCACTAGTAAACTAATACACTATAAAATTCTGCCATAATTTTAATAGTCTTCACTATCAATTGATAAATGACCCCTAGTCCTTTCTTTAAAATCACCTTTTACTGTAACGTTGTACCCCTGCTTGATCTTCACATTTGATTGGCAGTCCTTTGCTCAGTCTTTTAATTAAGGTCCTGTGCCTCTCTGCTATAACCCCAGGCCTTTGTTGTACACACATTTGTGGCACGGTGATTGGTGATTGCATATGTGAGCTCTGGAATCAAAATGGGTGGCTGCCATTTGGTTGCTACATGGTCTTTCAGTGCCTCAGTTTTTCCCTTTTATAAAGTGAGTAAACAGTAATTGTACTTGTATCGTAAGACTGTTATGAAGATGGAATAAATCAAAACATTTAAAGTGCTTAGAACAGTGCCTGGCCCACACTAAGTACTTGATAGATATATGAACTGTTATGAATTCTATTAACTTCCCTGTAACGAAGGTATTGTGAGATCACTTTACAGATGAAGAAAACTGAGGCTCAGAGACGTTAAGTCAGGAAGCTAGCGTGACAGGATTGTTGCAGGAAGCAGGCTCGGGATGGAGATTAATGTTCAGGAAGCATATTGGGGGTGAGCAACAGGAATGGAGGGATAGGGTGAAGAAACAGGACTGGGTTGGGCAGAGGGAAAAGTTGAACGGTCACGCAGTTACAACAAAGGCTCCCCATCCAATGGGAGCTAAGTGGCTTAAAATATGTCACAAATTTTTTGATGCCCCCTTCTAAAGGTAGAGCCAAATTCCCCTTCCTTCAAGTATGGGTTGGATTTAGTGACTCTCTTCTAATGAACAGAAGAAAAGTGAATGTGAGAAGTCAGGCCATACAAGGCACTGTAGCTCCCTGTTTGCTCTCCCTGTGGGATTGCCTGTTCTGGGAGAAGCTAGCTGCCATGCTGTGAGGACTCACAAGCAGCCTGTGGACTGTCATACAGAGCGAAGTAAGTCAGAAAGAGAAAAACAAATATTGTATATTAACACATATATGTGGAATCTAGAAAATGGTATAGATGATCTTATTTGCAAAACAGAAGTAGAGATACAGACATAGAGAACAAATCTATGGACACCAAGGGGGGAAGAGCGGGGAGGTGGGGTGAATTGGGAGATTGGGATTGACATATATACACTATTGATACTATGTATAAAATAGATAACTAATGAGAGCCTGCTGTATAGCACAGGGAACTCTACTCAGTGCTCTGTGGTGACCTAAATGGGAAGGAAATCCAAAAAAGAGGGGATATATGTATATGTACAGCTGATTTACTGTGCTGTACAGTAGAAACTAACACAACATTATAAAGCAACTATACTCCAATGAAAATTAATTTAAAAAAAAAGCAGCCTTTGGACAGTCCCACATGATGAGGAACTGAGCCCTCCAGCCAACAGTCACGGGAGGGAGCCATCTTGGATCTCCCAGCCTTAGTCAAGGCTTTGGATGACTGTGGCCCTAACATCTTGACTGCAACTACCTGAGACCTTGAGCCAGAACGACTCAGTGAAGCTGCTCCTAAGTTCTTACCCACTTTCTTAACTGTTGGGGTAACTTGTTATGCACAGTAGATACTAATATAGGGAGCTTTGGAGTTGGAACTGTCCCAAACTGTGGTGAGGGAAAGAGGTCTTCATATCCTAAACTGACTAGTCGTTAGATATGGGCTGTCCCCACCCCCTCTCCCCTCCCCCACCTCCCCAAGGGACCATGACTTTGGGCAAAGCAGTTTTCTTCAGCTGAGGGCAAGTTTTGAAGAGTGACGTAACTGAGAACTGTTGAGAGCTATACTCTGAGTAGATCAGGGAACATGTCCTTCAGTCCTGAAAGGTCTGAACAGAGAATCACAGCATCCACTAAAAGATGTTTAGTGGGGCCTCTGCTCTTGTCCCAGAACGAGCACTAAGCTCACGGCTGAAAACAACATAGTACCCCATCTTCTAACAAAAGATGCCACAATCGGAGACAGACACTTTCCCCACGGATTAATAAAAGCTGCAGATCTAGCCCTGCTTCCACGGAATACTTTCTCAATCCTCTCCTTCTCAGTCTATATCGGAAGGCAGGCGAAGGAATGAAAGGAGGTAGTTGGCCTTGGGGAGCGTTTCTGGTGGGAAGTGATGTAGTGGGGAGGCTGTACGATAATCTCTCCACTATCAGTAGGGCTTACTGGAAGGAGAGGCTGGTGTTCCATTTCCTACCTGCAAACCTGTCTAGTCAGCATTCTTGCTGATTTACTTCTCTCTGTGTTTCAGGAGGGAGGAAGAGGATGGAAGAGAGATGGCAGAGTGGAGAGCAGAGGCCACAGGCAGCCTCCAGTCTGGCCCTTTTGTGTGGCAAGGGCGCGTGTTTCTCAAGAGTCGGGTGGACTCTGTGGAAGATAAATCGTCTCCAGCTTTCTTGCTGGACCCTCACCCACAAGACTTGGTATACTGCTCGGTGCGGTCAGTGGGGTGATGGAAAAGATCGAGCTGCAGGTAGATCTTCCATGAAAACATATGGAGAGGACAAGGCCCATCAGGTCTTCCCATATGTACCCCATGAAAGGAGTTTCAAACAAGAGCCTGTTATCCAGAGAAGCAGGGATCAACTAAGATAGAACTCTAGCAGTGGCCAGTTAAGAGAAACTTGCCTCAACACAGAAGAAGCCAGGCCTTCAAGAGGATGTTGAGGAAGTGTCTGAGAACCAGAACCATGACTTGTACCTTAGCACCCTAAGAATCTAGGATCCCACTCAAGCCACGAGATCAACACACTAACAGGGTCTCATTTTAGTAACTGAATTGACCAGAACAGTATCACCTAAGGTGTGGTTAAGGGATAGAAAAGATTCAAAAGAACAGCGATCGAAGAAAAAATGGACTGTTCTTATGTTTGGAAGCCATCACACGGAGAGGGTCCAACAAACTGTTTACACTGATAACTGCCGGAACTAAAGCTCTCTGCAGTGCACCAGCATTCCAGAAAAATTGTGTACAACCTACATAGATGAGTGAAATATAGCACACTTGTCCTCAACGAACAAGAAATGTTCTGTTACAAAATAAGTTTAAAGCAGGTTTGCTGAAGCAAACAAGTCTGGAATGTGGATCCTTTTAAGGTGTTTCTTTTCCTGTTTCCCAGCTTTGTCTACTGAGACTGACATTTTACCATTTGGAAATGATGGGTGAGTCTGGTGGAAACGGATCCACGTCTTGAACTGCAAATAGACTAGACAGTGATTATTAAGTCCCTAATGAATTGTTTTAGAATTGCTGAGTTTGAGTTGTCAGGAAGGTATCTAAGACCGAGACGAAGCCCCGAGGGCACGGAGGAGCTGAAAACTGAATATTGGGAAACACCAATGTATCAACCTTCAAAAGCAATTGTAGCTATAGCACCATCACTGTTGTCCTGTAAAGTACCTTACATTCCCAAGAGAGAGGCACTCGTGATACTAATTCAGGATACCGTTTTACGGAAAAATTCTCATGTAATTCTACAAGTAACTCACTTAAAAAAACAAATAGCAGAATCAAAGAATTTTAAATAAACAAAAAGCACTGTATTAAGTCACCTACCAAAACAATGAAGATTTACCTCTCTGCTTATTAGAAAAGTTCTTGTTTAAAACATTGACAAGGGATTTTATTTCAACCAACGTAGTATGTTGCCTAGCACCGTACCGCTGCCCTGTCTGGAGGCAATCCTCCCACAAAGCAACGTACTCCTTGTGTGTAGTCAGCTCTTGCTGGGAAAAAAAAGATTAGGCAGGACCGTTTCTGCTTTTAGGTTTTCATTTCCTTGCACTGTCAGGACCCAAGGCCTGCGAGCCGCGCCTCCCCACATTCTGCGCACCCCGTTCCAGGGCGCGCGCCGAGGGAGTACCCACAAGCCCCCGCGGCCCTGCGAGGCTGGGCGAGGTCACCCGCGCTCCCCGAGACCTTGGCCCCCGGCTCGGCGGCGGGGGCGGGACGGCCGAGCCGCCCGCCAATCCACGTTTTGCAAGCAGCGAGCGCGGGGCCTCGGAACGGGCAGGGAGAACTGCCTAGCCGAGGACGGACACAAGGCCTCCGCCTTCAGAGCCCCCGAAAGAAAGCGAGAGAGGACGAGAGACGACAAGAGGAAGGGACTGGAAGCGAAGGCAGCCCCCACTTATCACCGCCTTAAAGCCAACTCAACAGCGCAACGCCTCTTTACCCCGCACAGCCTGACGGGAGCCTCAGCCTCTAGGTACTGGCTGCGCCCGCAACGAGTCCCTGGCACCGCCCCCTGCCGCGGGGCACGCCGGGAGAGCCGAGTTTCCCCCTTCCTCTAGTAAACGGGCGAGACGAAGGGTATTTCCGGTGTTAACGACTATCTTTACGGAAGAGGTGGGGTTAATCCTGTCCCGCCCTTCCTGGCCGGCGGGGCGAAGACTGACAGTCTTCGGCAAGCGCTAAGGCCCGCCCCTGCACCGGAAGGAGGAAGGCGGGGGAGTCGAACAGGCGTCAGGCGCGGTGTCACGTGTCGCAACTGCTGGTGGAGAGAAGAAAAGGGCGGGATCCCGGACGGAGGGGTGGGGTGCCCTCCCTTCCCTTGGGTCACGCGCGTTAGGAAGTGGTTCCCGAAACGGAGTATTCGAGATGGGGACCGCCCTGGACATTAAGGTTAAAAGAGCGAACAAGGTTTATCACGCCGGGGTAAGTAGGGGTGGGTGTGCCTGCAGGTTCTGTTGTCTCCCAGGTCCCGCATACTTCTGGGTTTTCCTGGGCGGGGCAAGGCGCACCTCCAGGTAAGTCCCGGTCAGGTGCGGACCAGCCAGGTGCATCCCTGCCAGGTGCGTCTCGCTTGCGCGGCTGGCTGCTCTAAGAGCGGCCCCCGCCGGAGTCGCCGCCGGGGTTGGGGAGGCATGCAAGGCCGAGAGGCTGGCCCGAGGGCTGCAGCGCTAACCGTCGGGCGCCTTGAACATCCAGCTCGGCCTTGGGCCCCCGGGCTTGAGCTGTCGCCTAGAGCACTGAGGGGGGAGGAGCTTGATGACCAAACGCCCCGTTCCTCACTTCTAAGTTGAGTGCAAAGGTCTAAGGACAGAAAGGCAGAAATAAACTTGGAAGCAGAAATACGCACTTTAGGCCGTGCTCAGCTTTAACACCATACAAAAGTTATTCATTTCTCTGGTTTTGTTGTTTTAATAACATACAAAAGGAATAGCATATTAAAATGCAAGTCAGAAAAAATCTTAACTATGCCATTAACAAGTTTTGGGCCACTGGCTACTTAATCTCTTAGGGCGTCAGTTTCCTTATTTGCCAAATGAGGATGCAAGGTTCCTCTACCTCTAAGTCGGGGAATCTCAACCCTTGCTGTACTTCAGAATCCATCACTCAGGGGAATTTAAAAATACGCTAACTGGGGTCTCACACCCAGAGACACCAGTGATTCTGATGTGCAGCCGGGAATGAAATCACAACCAGCTCTCACACTCGGTGGAATAAAATTGAGAGTAGTGGTTGGTCACGTGAATGCAGGGAGGTCTCAAAAGGGCCGCTAAAGCCTTTCGGTGCAAGATATTTGCGGAAACCTAATATTTACAGATTCAATCGGTCATCTCCAGATTATTAATTACAGAGGGGAAAAGTTACCTTTATAGTGGAGGAATCTGCTAGTCACCATCCTAACCAAGACCAACAATGAATACCACCTTTCCATCACTGTCACCACTAATGAGATTGACATGTTATGGCATAACAATAGAGGGTTCTGGCATGAAAAACTGAGAAGGATACAACTCACCTATGTAGCCTTCCTGCCAAAAGTGCTTAACTTCCCTCAGTTCATAAGGAAACAGGCATGTTCATATTGAGAAACATTCTGTACAGTAATTGGCCTGGATTCTTCAAATATGTTAGTGTCATTAAAAAGAATTTTTTTAGATTCAAGAGATGAAAGGGATTTGAAAACCAAATACAGTACCTAATTTTTGATAAATTTGAATATGGGCTATATGTTAAATACAAGTTTTGTTTTGGTGTTAATTTTCCCCAGTATGATATTCATATTTTGGTTATGTGAGAGAATACTCCACATACTGAAGCGCTTAGGAGTGAAGGGTCAAAATAACTAAATTTTAAATGGTCCAGCCGTATCGTGTGCGCACATATGAGGAGAAAGAAAGCAAATGTGCCAAAATATTAACTGGTGACTCTAGTTGAAAGTTATATGGGTCTACTTTGTATTCTTTATTGAGAGCTAATACCATAAAAATACACCTTTTCAGGTGTACAATTCAGTGGTTGTAATATATTCAGGGTTGTGCAACCGTCAACACCATCTAATTTTAGAACATTTTTATCACCCCCAAAAGAAACCCTGTACCCATGAGTAGTCATTCCTCATTCCCTCTCCCTCTTAGCCCCTGGCAATCACAGATCTGCTTTCTGTCTCAGTGGATTTGCCTAATTAGGACATTTCATGTATATGGGATCATACAGTGTGTGGCCTTTTGTGATTGGCTTCTTTCACTTAGCATAATGTGTTCAATGTTCATGCATGTTGGAGCATGTATCAGTTCCTCATTTGTTTTAATGGCTGAATAGTAACCTGTTGTATGGATATGTCACATTTTATGTATCCATTCATCTGCTGATGGACATTTGGGTGGTTTTCACTTTTTGACTATCATGAATAATGCTACTATGAACATTCTAGTACAAGTTTTTGTGTGAACATATGTTTGCATTTCTCTTGGATATATACCTAGGAGTGGATTTGCTGGGTGATATGGTAACTCTGTGTTTAGTTTTTTGAAGACCTACCAAACTGTTTTCCAAAGCACAACTTCACACTCCACTAGCGGTGTGTGAGAGTTCCAATTTTTCCTCTACTTTGTATTCTCATAACTTTTTTGTAGCTTGGAAAATATCAAAATAAGAATTGGGGGAGGCAGTGACAGGCGATATGTACACTTAACTTTAATACTTATTATTTTCATTCAGAAGTTTGCAGATTCCATTCAAGGATGTTATAGCAGCTGAGATGCTGAAACGTTTTCTGTGGTTTAAAATATGGTATCAGTAATGAAAAGTACATTTGAAAAAGTTGAAGAGATGGAATCATCCATTTGACCCAGCTGGAAGTCTTAACGCAGCCAGGACCACTCCTTGTGGGTGGCAGGGTGGAAGCGGGTATTAGCTCTGCTCATCTGGTGCACATCCCTTCATGCCAGGATTAGGAACAGAATCTGCACCTGTTGGCTTATGACAGTGTTTCCCAGTCTTCACTTTTACCCTTAATGTATTTTACACTAAATGCATTTTAAAAGGAGACCTCATATGGCCATTGTGAAAGAAAACCCTGTGTAACTTCTCCTAAATAGAGGGTTGCTGTGTACAGTTGACTCTTAAACAATGCAAGGATTAGAGGTGCCAACCCCACGTGCAGTCGAAAATCTATGTTTCACTTTTGACTCCCCCCAAACTTGACTACCAATAGACTACTGCTGACCAGAAGCCTTACCAATAACATACACTGTTAACACATGTTTTGTGTGTTATGTGTATCATGTACTGTATGCTTACAATGAAGTAAGCTAGAGGAAAGGAAATGTTATTTAGAAAATTGTAAGGAAGAAAAAATAACATTTACAGAGCATTGTACTGTGTTTATCAATACCATAGTTTGTCTCTTTACAAGGTGACTCGTCTGTCAGTACCTACATCGATATTGTCTTATACAAAACACTGTAGATGCTATATGTATTACTAACACTAGACATCAAAAGTCAAGAGATAATGTGAAAAATAAATTCACATTTATTTACAGGCGTAACAGTTCATGCCCTGATAATAAAAAAGCGACAGTATGATTGCTTTGTGGTAGCCTAGCCTATACACCGATGTCACGTTCGTGACATACCTAACTTTTTCTTAATTTTTTCCATGTTTCTAGGCTATATGGTTTTTCTTGTGAGTTTTTTTCAAATCGTCACAAATCTCAAAAACTTTTTCCAGTATATTTATTGAAAAAAACTCCACCGTGAGCCCACACAGTTTAAACGCATGTTGTCCAAGGGTCAACTGTATATTTTTTAAAGCCAAAAAAAGTTATTAAATGAATAAATCTAATCACTGGACAAAAATATACACCTGGAAGCACATGCTGTGACTCATGTGTTGGATGGACTCCGTCATCTGTGGTTAAGGATGGGTAGAGGAGGCAACCAGCACCGTCAGGGCTGCTCCCAGAGCTCCAGGGCGAAGGACCCTCCGAGGTCTCAGTGCCTGCAGACAGCGCGTGTCTCAAGCCCAGTTTGCACCATGGTTGTACAAGGGGGGTCCTGTCTTTCTCACCCTCTCCACTCTTGGCTGGCGGCAGGTGGGACTAATAAATACAAATTTCCAGTTTTCTCAGTACAGCTCAACGGCGTTGGTAAAGATTCGGTTGCTATAAACCGGACTCATCCATGCGCCTGCCAGAACACAGCACCTGTAATTGTCCTGGTTTGCTCGAGGTGGCTGCCACCTGTGCTCTCTGGTTTTAAGTGCTTGTCATTCAAGTGAAACATACTTGTCCATGTAGCGACGGTCTTATGTTCCACCTGAGGGACTCGGGAAACACTGGTGTAGGGTTTTGTGAGCCTGGCAGCATCACTCCCATTTTACTAACGAGGAAACTGAGGCCTAGACAAGTTAAGGAATTTGCCTCAGATCACCCAGCTAATGACAGCCTGGATTCCAGTGCAGGTCATCAGATTGCAAAGTGTGTCCAGCCAACACTCTTATTACACCTCCTCCCTAAGAGCGCCCATTTTTGTGCAAAATGGAGGAGCTTTTTATGTAGGAATAGTAGTTATTAGTTTCCTAGGAGTGCTGTGAATAGCATTGTAATATTTCAGTTAAAAAGCTGCTGTGACGACTCCTCGGAACGTGTGCAGCCAAGTCTGTTCCTGTGCTTTTCAGTATCTTAGTTGTTGTGGAAGCATTTGAAAATGGTTTTGATTCTGTGGACACCAGTGAGCCTAAGTTATTCTTGGGTTTAAAATTGTCATTTGGGTTTTTCCTAGAAAAAGACGCTCATTCAAAGTGGTGGTGTTTTTTTAAAAAATCACAGTTGAATAATTTTTTAAAATATAAACATAACATTTTACAGAAGGCTGGAAAGTGAAAAGTCAAGTTCTTCCTCTTTCTGACCCCTTTTTCTGTCCCTGGACGTATCCACTGACAGTTTATGTACTATTCCAGACATTTCCTGTGAGTAATAGTTGCACGTGTGCGCAGACACGCACGCAGACATACACAAAACTTGTTCTTTTTGCTGAACGGTATATCCTTACCTTGGATACCTTTCCTTATACCACATCTTCATCAACTCATTCTTTTCAGACTGTTACTGAATCAAAACAGTTGTATTCAACCAGTGTCTGTGACTCTCCTTACAGGTCTGGAGAGAAGTAGATAAAGAGAAAACAAAAGGTGCTAACGTACTTGTGCTGGAATGGGTGCATTTCTGGTGTGTGAGGGAGCTCAGAGGAAGGTGTAGTCGTTTGGGGGTGGGGGAGGGCCCTTCTGGAGCTTCACTGAGGCAGTGAGGCTCCAGCCTACTTCTGAAAGCTGTGTGCGGGGCCGGGGTCTCCCTCCCCACCTGGCACTGTGTGTTTCCATCAGAAGGAACAGACAGTGCGAGCACAGTGGACAGGAGCTAGCAGACATTTGTGGGGCAGTGAGTCCAGTGAACGGCTTCTTTTACTCCATCTCCCCACCTTTCACTGCAGCTCATGTTCATCTCGTTTGACAGTGATTTGTTTTAATGTTTGTTTTTTTTTTACATCTTTATTGGAGTATAATTGCTTTACAGTGTTGTGTTAGTTTCTGCTGTATAACAAAGTGAGTCAGCCATACATATGCATATATCCCCATATCCCCTTCTCTTGCATCTCCCTCCCACCCTCCCTATCCCACCCCTCTAGGTGGCCACAAAGCACCGAGCTGATCTCCCTGTGCCATGTGGCTGCTTCCCACTAGCTATCCATTTTACATTTGGTAGTGTATGTATGTCAGTGCTACTTTCTCAGTTCGTACCAGCTTACCCTTCCCCCTCCCCGTGTCCTCAAGTCCACTGTCAACGTCTGCGTCTTTATTCCTGTCCTGCCCCTAGGTTCATCAGAACCATTTTCTTTTAGATTCCATATATATGTGTTAGCATACGGTGTTTGTTTTTCTCTTTCTGACTTACTTTACTCTGTATGACACTCTCTAGGTCCATCCAGCTCGCTACAAATAACTCAATTTCATTTCTTTTTATGGCTGAGTAATATTCCATTGTATATATGTGCCACATCTTCTTTGTCCATTCATCTGTCGATGGACACTTAGGTTGCTTCCATGTCCTGGCTATTGTAAATAGAGCTACAATGAACATTGTGGTACATGACTCTTTTTTTATTATATAAATTTATTTATTTATTTATTTTTGACTGCATTGGGTCTTCGTTGCCACACGCGAGCTTTCTCTAGTTAAAGTGAGCGGAGGCTACTCTTCGTTGTGGTGCGCAGGCTTCTCATTGCGGTGGCTTCTCTTTTTGTGGAGCATGGGCTCTAGGCGTGCAGGCTTCAGTAGTTGTGGCACGTGGGCTCAGTTGTTGTGGCACACGGGCTCTAGAGAGTAGGCTTAGTAGTTGTGGTGCACGGACCTAGTTGCTCCGCGGCATGTGGGATCTTCCTGGACCAGGGCTCAAACCCATGTCCCCTACATTAGCAGGCAGATTCTTAACCACTGTGCCACCAGGGAAGTCCTACATGACTCTTTTTGAATTATGGTTTTCCTCAGGGTATATGCCCATTAGTGGGATTGCTGGGTTGTATGGTAGTTCTATTTTTAGTTTTTTAGTTTTTTTTTTTTTTTTTTTTGCGGTATGCGGGCCTCTCACTGTTGTGGCCTTTCCCGTTGCGGAGCACAGGCTCCGGACGTGCAGGCTCAGCGGTCATGGCTCACGGGCCCAGCCACTCCACAGCATGTGGGATCTTCCCGGACCGGGACACGAACCCGTGTCCCCTGCATTGGCAGGCGGACTCTCAACCACTGCGCCACCAGGGGAGCCCCTATTTTGAGTTTTTTAAGAAACCTCCATACTGTTCTCCATAGTGGATGTATCAATTTACATTCCCACCAACAGTGCGAGAGGGTTCCCTTTTCACCACACCCTCTCCAACATTTATTGTTTGTAGATTTTTTGATGATCGCCATTCTAACTGGTGTGAGGTGATACCTCATCGTAGTTTTGATTTGCATTTCTCTAATGATTAGTGGTGTTGAGCATCCTTTCATGTGTTTGTTGGCAATCTGTATTTCTTCTTTGGAGAAATGTCTGTTTAGGTCTTCTGCCCATTTTTGGATTAGGTATTTTGTTTTTTAGATATTGAGCTGCATGAGCTGCTTGTATATTTTGGAGCTTAATCCTTTGTCAGTTGCTTCATTTGCAAATATTTTCTCCCATTCTGAGGGTTGTCTTTTCATCTTTTTTATGGTTTCCTTTGCTATGCAAAAGCTTTTAAGTTTCATTAGGTCCCATTTGTTTATATTTGTTTTAATTTCCATTTCTCTAGTAGGTGGGTCAAAAAGGATCTTGCAGTGATTTATGTCATAGAGTGTTCTGCTTATGTTTTCCTCTAAGAGTTTGATAGTGTCTGGCTTTACATTTAGGTCTTTAATCCATTTTGAGTTTATTTTGTGTATGGTGTTAGGAAGTGTTCTAATTTCATTCTTTTACATGTAGCTGTGCAGTTTTCCCAGCACCACTTATTGAAGAGGCTGTCTTTTCTGCATTGTATACACTTGCCTCCTTTATCAACGATAAGGTGACCATCTGTGTGTGGGTTTATCTCTGGGCTTTGTATCCTGTTCCATTGATCTATATTTCTGGTTTTGTGCCAGTACCATACTGTCTTGATTACTGTAGCTTCGTAGTGTAGTCTGAAGTACAGGAGCCTGATTCCTCCAGCTCCGTTTTTCTTTCTCAAGATTGTTTTGGCTCTTCGGGGTCTTTTGTGTTTTCATACAAATTGTGAAATTTTTTCTTCTAGTTCTGTGAAAGATGCCATTGATAGTTTGATAAGGATAGCATTGAATCTGTAGATTGCTTTAGGTAGTATAGTCATTTTCACAGTATTGATTCTTCCAATCCAAGAACATAGTATATCTCTCCATCTGTTTGTATCATCTTTAATTTCTTTCATCAGTGTCTTAGTTCATCAATAGTTTTCTGCATACAGGTCTTCTGTCTCCTTAGGTAGGTTTATTCCTAGGTATTTTATTCTTTTTTGTTGCAGTGGTAAATGGGAGTGTTTCCTTAATTTCTCTTTCAGATTTTTCATCAGTATATAGGAATGCAAGAGATTTCTGTGCATTGATTTTGTATCCTGCTACTCTACCAGATTCATTGATTAGCTCTAGTAGTTTTCTGGTAGCATCTTTAGGATTCTGTATGTATAGTATCATGTCATCTGCAAACAGTGACAGTTTTACTTCTTTTCTGATTTGGATTCCTTTTATTTCTTATTCTTCTCTGATTGCTGTGGCTAAAACTTCCAAACCTATGTTGAATAATAGTGGTGAGAGTGGACAGCCTTGTCTTGTTCCTGATCTTAGAGGGAGTGGTTTCAGTTTTTCACCACTGAGAATGATGCTGGCTGTGGGTTCTCATATATGGCCTTTATTATGTTCCCTCTATGCTTACTTTCTGGAGAGCTTTTATCATAAATGGGTGTTGAATTTTGTCAAAAGCCTTTCTGCATCTATTGAGATTATCCTATGGTTTTTATGCTTCAACTTGTTAATATGGTGTATCACATTGATTTGCATATATTGAAGAATCCTTGCATTCCTAGGATAAACCCCACTTGATTATGGTGTATGATCCTTTTAATGTGTTCTTGGATTCTGTTTGCTAGTGTTTTGTTGAGGATTTTTGCATCTATGTTCATCAGTGATATTGGCCTGTAGTTTTCTTTTTTTGTGACATCTTTGTCTAGTTTTGGTATCAGGGTGATGGTCCCTCATAGAATAAGTTTGGGAGTGTTTCTCCCTCTGCTATATTTTGGAAGAGTTTGAGAAGGATAGGTGTTAGCTCTTCTCTAAATGTTTGATAGAATTCGCCTGTGAAGCCATCTGGTCCTGAGCTTTTGTTTGTTGGAAGAATTTTCATCACAGTTTCAATTTCATCGCTTGTGATTGGTCTGTTTATATTTTCTGTTTCTTCCTGGTTCAGTCTTGGAAGGTTCTGCTTTTCTAAGAATTTGTCCATTTCTTCCAGGTTGTCCATTTTATTGGTATATAGTTGCATGTAGTAATCTTTCATGATCCTTTGTGTTTCTGCAGTGTCAGTTGTAACTTCTCCTTTTTCATTTCTAGGTCTGTTGATTTGAGTCTTCTCCCTTTTTCTTGGTGGGTCTGGCTAGTGGTTTATCAATTTTGTTTATCTTCTCAACGAACCAGCTTTTAGTTTTATTGATCTTTGTTATTGTTTCCTTCACTTCTTTTTCATTTATTTCTGATCTGATCTTTATGATTCCTTTCCTTCTGCTAACTTTGGGGTTTTTTTTATTCTTCTTTCTCTAATTGCTTTAGGTGTAAGTTTAGGTTGTTTATTTGAGATTTTTCTCATTTCTTGAAGTAGGATTATATTGCTGTAGACTTCCCTCTTAGAACTGCTTTTGCTGCATCCCACAGGTTTTGGGTTGTCGTGTTTTCATTGTCATTTGTTTCGAGGTATTTTTTGATTTCCTCTTTGATTTCTTCAGTGATCTCTTGGTTATTTAGTAGCGTATTGTTTAGCCTCTATGTGTTCGTATTTTTTACAGACTTTTTCCTGTAATTGATATCTAGTCTCATCATTTTGGTTGGAAAAGATACTTGATACGATTTCAATTTTCTTAAATTTACCAAGGCTTGATTTGTGACCCAAGATATGATCTATCTTGGAGAATGTTCCATGAGCACTTGAAAAGAAAGTGTATTCTGTTGTTTTTGGATGGAATGTCCTATAAATATCAATTAAGTCCATCTTGTTTAATGTATCATTTAAAGCTTGTGTTGCCTTATTTATTTTCATTTTGGAAGGTCTGTCCATTGTTGAAAGTGGGGTGTTAAAGTCCCCTACTATGATTGTGTTACTGTCGATTTCCCCTTTTATGGCTGTTAGCATTTGCCTTATGTATTGAGGTGCTCCTATGTTGGGTGCGTAAGTATTTACAATTGTTATATCTTCTTCTTGGATTGATCCCTTGATCATAATGTAGCGTCCTTCTTTGTCTTTTGTAATAGTCTTTATTTTAAAGTCTGTTTTGTCTGATATGAGAATTGCTATTCCAGCTTTCTTTTGATTTCCATTTGCGTGGAATATCTTTTTCCATCCTCTCACTTTCAGTCTGTACGTGTCGCTAGGTCTGAAGTGGGTCTCTTGTAGACAGCATATGTACAGGTCTTGTTTTTGTATCCATTCAGTGAGTCTATGTCTTTTGGTTGGAGCATTTAATCCATTTACATTTAAGGTAATTCTTGATATGTATGTTCCTATTACCATTTTCTTAATTGTTTTGGGTTTGATTTTGTAGGTCTTTTCCTTCTCTTGTGTTTCCTGCCTAGAGAAGTTCCTTTAGCATTTGTTGTAAAGCTGGTTTGGTGGTGCTGAATTCTCTTAAGTTTTGCTTATCTATAAAGGTTTTAATTTCTCTATCGAATCTGAATGAGATCCTTGCTGGGTAGAGTAATCTTGGTTTTAGGTTTTCCCCTTTCATCACTTTAAATATGTCCTGCCACTCCCGTCTTGGTTGCAGAGTTTATGATGAAAAATAAGCTGTTAACCTTATGGGGATTCCCTTGTATGTTATTTGTTGCTTTTCCCTTGCTACTTTTAATATTTTTCTTTGTATTTAATTTTTGATAGTTTGATTAATTTGTGTCTTGGCGTGTTTCTCTTTGGGTTTATCCTGTATGGTACTCTCTGTGCTTCCTGGACTTGATTGACTATTTCCTTTCCCATGTTAGGGAAGTTTTCGACTATAATCTCTTCAAATATTTTCTCAGACCCTTTTTTTTCTCTTCTTTTTCTGGGACCCCTGTAATTTGAATGTTTTTGCATTTAATGTTGTCCCAGAGGTCTCTGAGACTCTCCTCAAGTCTTTTCATTCTTTTTTCTTTATTCTGCTTCCTGGCAGTTATTTCCCCCATTTTACCTTCCAGCTCACTTATCCGTTCTTCTGCCTCAGTTATTCTGTTATTGATTCCTTCTAGAGTATTTTTAATTTCAGTAGTTGCATTGTTCATCACTGTTTGTTTGCGCTTTCTTTCTTCTAGATCCTTGTTAAATGTTTTTTGTATTTTCTCCATTCTGTTTCCAAGATTTTGGATCATCTTTACTATCATTACTCTTTCTTTTTCAGGTAGGTTGCCTATTTTGTCTTCATTTATTTGGTCTTGTAGGTTTTTACCTTGCTCCTTCGTCTGTAACATACTTTTGTCATTTCTTTTTTTTTTGATGGGTGGTGCTGTATTCTTGTCTTACTGGTTGTTTGGCCTGAGACGTCCAGCACTGGAGTTTGCAGGCAGTTAGATAGAGCTGGGTCTTGCTGAGATGAGGACTTCCAGGAGGCCTCACTCCAATTGATATTCTTTGGGGTCTGAGGTTCTCTGTTAGTCCAGTGGTTTGGACTCAGAGCTCCCACCACAGGAGCTCAGGCCTGACCTCCAGCCTGGGAACCAAGATCCTGCAAGCTTTGTGGAGTGGTTAAAAAAAAAGGAAGAAAGAAAGAAAAAAAGGAGCAGTACGATATCAAAGAATAAAAAAAAAAATAAAATTAGAAAGATAAAAAGTACATTAGGAAAAATAAAGCTATAATTGAAACAACTGCAAGAAGGTAAAATAAAACCACAGCAGAGAAAAGAAAAAAAGGTGGGTGGGGGGAAAAGCCCGAAGGAGAGATATATATATAACAAAGTATAAAGAATAAAATAAAATTAGAAAAATAAAAGATTTATTAGAAAGAATAAAAATATAAAAGAATCTACAACAGTGAATCAACAAGGTAAAACAGAACCCTGATCTAAATGAGGAAAAAAGAAAAGAAAGGAAAAAAAAAAAAGCCTTGGCTATGGGGGCAAAGTTTAGGAGCCGGGAGTGGGGGTGGTGTGGAGCTTAGGCAGGGGCAGGGTTCAAGGTGGGACCGGGCCTAGGTGGGGGTGGGGGGTGACGTTCGAGCGTGGACGGGGCCTCTGCTTAGGGCCTGCGCGGAAGGGGAGAGGCAGCCTGTGGGAAGCAAGGCCTCTGGAGTGTGGGCTTCCAGAGTTTGGAGGTGGGGCCCTGGTGGGTGTGTGTGGGTGGGGTTTAGGCCCCGCACGTTGGAGGTGGTCTCAGAGGGGGTCTCCGCGTGTAGGGGTGGGGCCCTGGGTAGGGGTGCAGGTGCGGGGCTCAGGTTCTGCCCGACAGGAGGGAGGCTCCCAGGGCAGAGGCTTAGGCCCGGGAGCCCAAGAGGCTCCCCAGTGCCTAAGTGGACGGGGAAAGCACTGGCTGCGTTCCCTTCCGTTTCTTCATGCCCCTCCCCCACTTGACAATGATTTATTTTTTTTTAAGTGACTTTGCTATATTCTCTTCCCAGAATATTTATTTTCTTTGCCTTAGGTTTACTCTGCTCTTCTCCTGTGTTTTTTGTTTGTTTGTTTGTTTGTTTTGGCCAAGCCTGGCAGCATGCAGAGTCTTAGTTCCCTGACCAGGGATCGAACGCATGCCCCTTGCAGTGGAAACGCAGAGTCCTAACAACTGGACCACCAGGGAAGTCCCTGTTTTCGTTTTTTAACTTCATAAATTGGCTGTTTAGCTTACTAAATTGTAGCCATCTTTTTAAAATGCAGACACTTTTCTCTAAGTACAACTTTAGTTGCATCCCGTAAGTTTTTGTTTTTAATAGGTTGGTGAATTATTGTAAAGCAGACGCCCTTGAAACCCCACCCAGGTCCTGCAGGAAAGGAGTAGGGGACCAGGAGAGAGGGAGAGATTGGAAGAAGTCGAATCACTGCCTAGATGCTGGCAGAAGGCGCTGTTTCAAAAGATGGTGCTGTGGGGATGTGGGAAGACCCCAAAAGAAGCTCCACTGCCCTGTCCCTCAAGATTTGATTCACAGTATTTTTATGATTGTCAACTTAAATTTCTTCTAATTTCCATTATGATCTTTTTCTTTGACATGTGACTTGCTTAGAAGTGTGTGTTCTAATTTCTGTTATAAAAACTCTCACTAGAGGCTTATAGTAATTCCCAAGTTTAATATTTAAATTTTAGAGAAGTCCTTATGAGAAGAGTAACTTTAACCAGAAAGTGAGATTGTGATGAAAAAGAATGCCAGGAAATTCCAGTGGTCAGAGAAAAGAAAGACTAACACGGGATTGTTTTCTATAATTTAGTAGTGACCTATAATGGGTTACTAGCATATTTTATATATACCGCAGTCATCACACTGATTAACTTCTGTTGTAATTAATTTGTTCTCTGAGTCGGCCTAACTAAAATAATTTGTTTATATTTGTATTCCTAGGCCTTTCAGTACCTGCCACTTGGTAAGTGCTCAGAAACTTTATTAAATGATAGTTGAAGCCTTAAAACGTAGACTTTAAGCAAAATTCATGAGACTGATAGTTTTATGAATGCATTGATCAGAAAAGGAAAACTATTGTCTTATAAGTATAGTCAGATTTTGCTTTGTAATTATAAATAATATTCTAGACATAAATTCTAGACAGATGCTGGTAAGATTCTTATTTTGATGTATCCCCACAGCTACACATGACGCCCCCCCCCATTATTTGTATTTGCTTTAGGGCGGTCATTCTTTTTTTTAAAAATAAATTTATTTTTTTATTTTTGGCTGTGTTGGGTCTTCATTGCTGCACGTGGGCTTTCCCTAGTTGAGGTGAGTGGTGGCTACTCTTTGTGGCAGTGCACGGGCGTCTCATTGCAGTGGCTTCTCTTGTTGCGGGGCATGGGCTTTAGGCGTGCAGGCTTCAGTAGTTGTGGCACACGGGCTCAGTAGTTGTGGCACACAGGCTCAGTAGTTGTGGCTCATGGGCTCTAGAGCACAGGCTCAGCAGTTGTGGCGCATGGGCCTAGTTGCTCTGTGGCATGTGCGATCTTCCTGGACCAGGGCTCGAACCCGTGTCCACTGCATTGGCAGGCGGATTCTTAACCACTGCACCACCAGGGAAGTCCCTAGGATGGTCATTCATAAGAGAATGGTTCAAATAAATGTGGGAACAGGGACTTCAGACTTCCTGTATATATGGTTATCTTCTAACTCAGAAAATTGTCCAGAATTTGATTCCCCAGAGTCTTTGTCACAATTTGCACAGCTCAGAGACAGGAGACCTTCCTCAGAGCTTGAGCAATGCAACCTTCTCCCTGAGACGACTCATTGAATCCAGAAAGTTAATTTGTGTTTCCAAAGCCCCATATATGATACAGAGCAATCAGGAATGTGAAAAAAATTCCCTACTTGTGTATTTCCAGGGAAAATTCCTGGAAATTTTGAGGAAGAGAACACTTAACTGATACTGTTTTATGATAACATGGTACCAGTACAGCCCTTTCCAACACACAGACTGCTTTAATGCTCACAAATACTGAAGAGATGGCATTTCTCTCCCATTTTATGTGTGGGAAGACTGAGGCTCAGAGAATTCAGCGACATGTCAAGGGCATTGATGTAAGAGTGAATGTTTGAAATCACGTCTTTTTATTCCCAAGCCTGGAACTCTGTGTGCCTTCTCCAGGTCTTAATTCTCATCCGGAGGATGGGGCTGATACCTGCTCAGAGGCTTTGTTGTGAGAATTAAATGAGAGAAAGTTTCAAGACATTTACTATAGGTTTGACCCGAAGTAGGGGTCAAACGGTAGGTGGTGGTATCCTTACGCTTTTCCACAATCTCAGTTTGCACCTAGAATTGCTCTGTCTGCCTTGTTGTTAATCATGTCGTTCATGCACCTTACAAATGGTGCACCTTACAAACAGTAAGGGCTTATCAGATGCTGTACAGATTGCTGGATGTCTCCCCGTGGTGAACTTGGAGAACGGAGGCCAGGGACCCGGGAGAGCATACAGATGACAGCATTTTGGGCACTGCAAGCTGGGTGTGGCTTGGGCCTTGTTATGTACTTCTTTGCTTGGTGCAGTAGATGTGTTCTTGAACCAGAAGTTTGACTCAAATGCATTCTAAATTGCATTACATTTTCAATGTACTAGAGCTTATTGGCTAAAAGAGACCTACAGTAAATCTTTTTGCAATGTAAATATAGTTCATTTGTTTTTATAAATTCAGAATGTTTTACCTTCTGAAACCCTGGCACATGTACTCATGAAAATGACACTGTTATATATTACGGTTGTGAAAAATATAAACGGGAGATTTACTGTCCAGCATAGCCAGGTTACAGTGATAAAGGATTTATGCACGGTGGGCTGATCACTGTTACCACAAGAACTTCTAGGTTTGCGTTTTGTCTTGTTTGGCTTTCATGTAATTTCTTGTTTAAAAAAAGAAAAGTTTAAAGAGGAAAAATCCTTTATATGCCAGTTCATTATTATGAAGAAAAATTGCAAAGCTAGAATGGTATGAAAAAAAGAAGCCTAACTGTTCTACTTTGTTCTGCTGGATTTTTGATTTGTGAGCGGTCAGTTATAGTTGGATGCTGGTGCAAATTCTTAGGGTAGAACTTTGAGCTAGGAGGGATCTCAAAATAACTTTGTGGGAGGTATGAACCCATTAAGGAACGCAGTCATCTGAACCTTAAGTGGGTGTTTTTTCTCACTAATTATCTAATACTCCTGAAAAGGTTTGTCCAACCCTTATATAATGCATGAGAAGTATTTTCAGAGTTGTCCAATGCCGTTTGAACCGTGGGATGCAGTCAGAGTGTTCGTTAGTTCTCCGTTTGGTGTTTGTTGCAGCACATTCTGTCCTGGCTTGAGCATTAGTGACGCCTGCCTGGCCCCTGTGGGCGTGTCCATGTCTAGACTCAGGACAAGTCTCAACATGTTAGGGACACCCTTGACACTCCCCTCCCCCTGCCGGCTGCTCTGACTCTTGCAGGGTGGTTGGGTTTTCCCCTGCCTTCTTCTTGATGCCGAGACCACAGTCCAGACCTCCTGACCTTGTGTGGTCCTGGGTTCAGCCTGTGCAGCCAGCAGTGCCCTCTCCGTGGGCCGAAACCTGCAGTCTTTGACACCAGCCACTCCTGCAGTGACTGTCCCCCAGTGCTGAACTCCTAGCTGTGCTGCTCGCAGGCTGGAGAGTCAGCAGCACCCGTCTTCTCCTGTCATTCCCCCTCTCTGACCCCCTCCCCACTGCTGCCCCAGCCTGAGTTGGCAGAGCCCAGCTGCTCTCTTCTATAGGTGTCCAGTCTAGGTGACCCTCCTTAGAGAGGGTCCCCGCTCTCAACCTGCCAGGAGCTTAATTGCTACTGTCCTGCTTACCTCCCCCTCCCTGGTCCTGCGACTCTAAAACCTGCGTCCTCTCCCTCCCCAGCATCCTCCGGGCTCAGCCAACCAGACTCTCTGATGTCCTCCCTGACTTCCATCCTTGGCCCCCTCTCACTCCCACCACTCTCCCTGCACCTCTGCCCCCATGTGCTCTCCAGGCCTCTTGGCTTGTCATCTGCCCTCCTAGTACAGGCAGGTTCCAGAAAAGTTGTCAGTTGAAGCCAGTTATCTATTTGCTTTCCTTTTTCATCTCAGCTCCACTTTGGGGATTTTTAACCCCCTAGCTCTGAATATGTTTTCATTTCATTCAGAGATTTTAATCGGCAGTTGTTATCTGTAAATGCACTTCATTTACCAGACAAATCTGTGACACCACCCCCTCCCCCAGTTAGGGTTCTAGGCTTCAACTTCTGTTGGGAGAACAGACTTACTCGTTAGCCATCGGCCAGGTGGGCTGACCTGCTTCCCTTCCCAGTGAGCACATTGAAGCCCGGACTGTTGCAGAAGAGCATTATTAGCAAATCAACAACGGATGGTATTATGCCAACAAGAAAAGCACAACGTTCCAAAGCTCAGAAATAAACTTTGGCCTGTTTGGATGGAGGGTTTAGGGAGAGGTCAGTTCATGCAGTGACTCGCTTCAGGCCTGTCTGAATCTCTGCGTGGGGCGGTAGACCCAGCTAGCTGTACACTGTTGCTCTCTGGCCTTGGGGTCCTGCCTCTTTTCAGATACTTTTCCATATAAGCACAAGCAAGTAAAGGTATAATTTTTGTAAAATACTTTTGTGAAGTGAAGAATGCCTATCAATTTCAAGTATTGTCCTCTACTTGCACATAGGACTTTCTGGGCACATTAATCTCTTTAAAAGATTGCTTTATTCATTTCTTAGAAAGGTACAGTTTCCCAAGACTGAACCAGGAAGAAATAGAAAATATGAACAGACCAATTACAAGTACTGAAATTGAATCTGTGATTTAAAAACTCCCCAAAACAAAAGTCCAGGACCAGATGGCTTCACAGGAGAATTCTAGCAAACATATAGAGAAGAGTTAACACTTATCCTTCTGAAACTATTCCAAAAAATTGCAGAGGAAGGAACACTTCCAAACATTCTGTAAGTCCACCATCACCCTGATACCAAAACCAGATAAAGATACCACACAAAAAAGAAAATTACAGGCCAGTATCACTGATGAACATAGACGCAAAATCCTCAACAAAATACTAGCAAACCGAATCCAACAATACATTAAAAGGATCAGACACCATGATCAATTGGGACTTATCCCAGGGATGCAGGGATTTTTCAGTATCCACAAATCAATCACTGTGATACACCACATTAGCAAATTGAAGAATAAAAACCATATGATCATCTCAATAGATGCAGAAAAAGCTTTTGATAAAATTCAAAAACTCCACAGAAAGCAGACATAGAAGGAACCTACCTCAACATAATAAAGGCCGTATATGGTAAAGCACAGCTAACATCATACTGGTGAAAAGCTGAAAACATTTCCTCTAAGATCAGGAACAAGACAAGGATGTCCACTCTCTCCATTTTTATTCAAGATAGTTTTGGAATTCCTAGCCACAGCAATCAGAAGGAAAAGAAATAAAAGGAATCCAAATTGGAAAAGAAGAAGTAAAACTGTCACTGTTTGCAGATGACATGATACTATACACAGAAAATCATAAAGACACTACCAGAAAACTACTTGAGCTCATCAATGAATTCAGTAAAGTTGCAGGATGCAAAATTAACACACAGAAATCTGTTGTATTTCTATACATTAACAGTGAAAGTTCGGAAAGAGAAATTAAAGAAACAATCCCATTTACCATTCCATCAAAAACAATAAAATACCTAGGAAAAAAACTACCTAAGGAAGCAAAAGACCTGTACTCCAAAAACTATAAGATGCTGAAGAAAGAAATTGAAGATAAAAGGAACGGGGGGAAGATATACCATGTTCTTGGATTGGAAGAATCAATATTGTCAAAATGACCATACTACCTAAGGCAATCTACAGATTCAGTGCAATTCCTATCAAACTACCAATGGCGTTTTTCACAGAAATAGAACAAAAAATTTTAAAGTTTGTATGGAAACACAAAAGACCCTGAATAGCCAAAGCAATCTTGAGAAAGAAAAACAAGAGCTAGAGGAATCAGGCTGCCTGCCTTTGACTATGCTACAAAGCTACAGTAATCAAAACAGTATGGTACTGGCACAAAAACAGAAAGATAGATCAATGGAACAGGATAGGAAGCCCAGAAATAAACCCACGCACCTATGGTCAATTAATCTACGACAGGGCTTCCCTGGTGGCGCAGTGGTTAAGAATCTACCTGCCAATGCAGGGGACACGGGTTTGAGCCCTTGTCCAGGAAGATCCCACATGCCACAGAGCAGCCAAGCCCATGCGCCACAACTACTGAGCCTGAGCTTTGGAGCCCATGAGCCACAACTACTGAGCCCACGTGCCACGACTACTGAAGCCCGCGTGCCTAGAGCGCATGCTCCACAACAAGAGAAGCCACCGCAATGAGAAGCCCGCCCACCATAACAAAGAGTAACCCCTGTTCGCCACAACTAGAGAAAGCCTGCGTGCAGCAATGACGACCCAACACAGCCAAAAATAAATAAAATAAATAAATTTATTAAAAAAATTAATCTATGACAAAGAAGGCAAGAACATACAATAGAGAAAACACAGTCTCTTCATTAAGAGGTGTTGGGAAAACTGGAAAGCTACACGTAAGAGAATGAAATTAGAACATTCTCTAACACCATATACAAAAATAAACTCAAAATGGATTAAAGACCTAAACGTAAGACCGGCTACTATAAAACTCCTAGAGGAAAACATAGGCAGAACACTCTCTGACATAAATCGGAACAGTATCTTTTTGGATCCGTCTCCTAGAGTAATGGAAATAAAAACAAAAATAAATAAATGAGACCTAATCAAACTTAAAAGCTTTTGCACAGCAAAAGAAACCAAAAACAAAAAGACAACCTGCAGAATGGGAGAAAATATTTGCAAATGATGCAACTGACAAGGGATTAATCTCCAAAGTATACAAGCAGCTCGTACAGCTCAATATCAGAAAAACAAACAACCCAATCAAAAAATGGACAGGAGGGCTTCCCTGGTGGCGCAGTGGTTGAAAGTCTGCCTGCCGATGCAGGGGACGCAGGTTCGTGCCCCGGTCCAGGAAGACCCCACATGCCGCGGAGCGGCTGGGCCCGTGAGCCATGGCCGCTGAGCCTGCGCGTCCGGAGCCTGTGCTCCGCAACGGGAGAGGCCACAACAGTGAAAGGCCCGCGTACCGCAAAAAAAAAAAAAAAAAAAAAAGGGCAGGAGATCTAAAAAGACGTTTCTCCAAAGAAGACCAGGTGGCCAAAAGGCACATGAAAAGATGCTCAACATCACTAGTTATTAGAGAAATGCACATCAAAACTACAGTGAGGTACCACCTCACACCAGTCAGAATGGCCATCATCAAAAAGTCTACAAATGCTGGAGGGAGTGTGGAGAAAAAGGAACCATCCTACACTGTTGGTGGGAATAGCCACTATGGAGAACAGTATAGAGGTTCCTTAAAAAACTGAAAACAGAGCTACCGTATGATCCTGCAATCCCAATCCTGGACATATATCCAGAGAAAAACATAATTCAGAAAGACACATGCACGCCATGTTCATTGTAGCGTTATTTACAATTGCCAGGTTGTGGAAGCAACCTAAGTGTCCATCAACAGGTGAATGGATAAAGAAGATGTGAGATACACACACACAATGGAATATTACTCAGCCATAAAAAAGAATGAAGTAATGCCATTTGCAGCAACATGGATGGACCTAGAGATTATCATACTAAGTGAAGTAAGCCAGACAAAGACAAATATCATATGATATTGTTTATGTGTGGAATCTAAACATGATACAAAGGAACTTATTTACAAAACAGAAATAGACTCATAGACATAGAAAACAAACTTACGGTTACCAAAGGGGAGGAGTGGAGGGATAAATTAGGAGTTTGGTATTAAAATATACACACTACTATATGTAAAATAGATAACCAACAAGGACCTATTGTGTAGCACAGGGAACCATACTCAATATCTTGTAATAACCTATAATGGAAGAGAATGTAAAAAAAGAACATGTATGTGTGTAACTGAATCACTTTGCTGTACACCTGAAACTAACACGATATTGTAAATTAGCTATATTTCAGTAAAACTTTTTTACAAGGACTTCCTTTGTCTTTTATTGTCTGTTTTGAAGAGACAGTCTACTCTCTCACTTGCAGGCAGGAGAAGATTCAGGCTCAGAGAAATGGAGCCTTTCTAAAGGTGACGGAAACTATATCTTACCCTTCATCTCACAAACTACAGTGAATGTTTCCTCATAAACAGCTCAAGAAAGTGAACAACATTGTTTAGAATAACGATTCCACTCCTCCCTGCTGCAATTCTAAGCAGTGAGACTCTTTTATTAAATGAAGTCTTATCAATTAGCATTCTGATACATTAATTTTAATAAATATAATATCCATTAAAATAGTTCATTTTATAAGCAGATAAAAGCAGAACTTTTTCATTTGAAGTGAGCCCCCCACCCTGCCCTCCCTGACTCTTCCTCAAATCCCAAAGTGGCTGCTGAGGCATCTGCACACATCTGGAACTAACTGAAACTAACTACTAGTTGTAGGATGTAGTGACTAGCCAGAGCCAGCAAGGTTGAAGCTTTTTCATATCATCCCATTTTAGTTTGTTTTATGCCAAAGCTTACAGGCTCTGTTAACTTTCTGATATAACAGTGCGTACAGCCAGGCTTCAAGCATTTTGCTTTTATTTATTGGAGGATTTAAGTCAAAAAAAGGTAGCCTTCTAACTCCATACAGATCATAGACCCACCATCCATGAGTACCAAGGTTACCCATGGACTGAGCATCCTTGGTTAGGCTTCTGCCAGTTTCCTCCTTGAACCTGCTCACCTGGGGTTCTTGGGCCAGTAGACCCAGCAGAAGCTGATGGAGTCTGTCCTTCACTGTTCTCCCTGGTGTTTAAACTCATCCTGGGAAGGGTAGTATGAGATTGTAGGTAGCCTTTAACTCTTGATGGGAACCTGTACCTAATTAATCTATTCTGACCTTGGATTTCTGATGCCCCGAAAGAGCTTGCCCCTGAGTAACTGGAAGGGTTACACCAGCTGTCCTCCCAGCTGCTGGCAGGTTCTTGTGTTGTGTGACATTGGCACTCATGCTTTCTAATGATGACTGGGTTCCATTAATCCTCACTGCCCTGTCCCACCATGATGATAGTCTTACTTAGGCTTACAGTTTTACTGTCACACACTAGGCATGACGTCAACCAAAAACCGGCCCTTCCTTTGTTTCATCAGAAGAGATCGTTTAGGACCATTACTCTAAAATGCAAATCATAATCTTTGGGAAAGGAGCACGAGTCCCATCAGTGGAAAAGTAAGGGGCAGATGGACCGAAATTCCCCTCTTCAATAATAATCAGGAAAAAAACTTTTTTAAAATTAAAAAAAGATATAATAGTGTCCATTTGTTTTGGATATTTCAAAAGAGTTTATATTTGTTTTGTATGTTAAAAAAGTTTTAACTTGCTGAGAACATTCAAGTAATAGGAGGGAGTATCAGATGAGAAGTAATATTCTCTGTCTCCCCTTCACTGCTCTGTATGCATTTCCCAGGACTAATGCTCCACATTCCCAGCCTCTGCTGTGGGATGGAACGGTGGCCCTGGGAGCTGCCGGGCCAGTCTGAAGCAGGGAGGCTGCACCTGTGCTGGGCAGCACGTGTCTGCCCTGAGCTCTTCTATGAGCTCCTGCTTTCAGCAGCCCTTGGCGTGGCCTAGTTTGCTGCGGGGCTCACCGCTCGCTCTTCTGTTCCTGGAGTTTGCCTGTGCCTTGGATTTGGATGGTGCACTGTCGGTCTCATACTTGAGTTCCCTCTGACGGCTGTTCAATTTGGTGGTGGTGGTTCGTTATGTAAGTGTTGGGCTGGCTACTCAGAGCATTTCCTTTGGCCATCTGCCTGTATTCCACGGTCATTACTTTGGCCTGTAATCAGACCATCTCCCAGACGCCTCTGCGGTCAGAGCTCTCCTAAACTCTTGGGTTTATAGTCTGGAGTCTTTGCATTCACTTAGGCCAATAGTGCCAAACGAGTATCAACACTATAAAGTTTCTGTGAGTTTTAATGTTATTGAAATCTGAAATCTAGTCATCTGTATTAACTCATGATTTTGCTAATATGTAGTATCTGACCCCTGAAACCACACAGCACACCAAGGTTCGATTTTAATATTCCTGCGCTAAAGACCTCATATTTACTTACTCTCATTAATTTTTACTTTTCTGACTAGTATTGGCAATCTCATTTTGCCCCTTTCATCTAAACTTTTACTCAGGGGCTCAGCTTTCTTTTCCAGACTCTCAAGAAAATTTCAGAACTAGAAATTTCAGAGATGGCTCCATCGGACAGTAGCTGTGATTTTTGTCAGCCCGTTTTACTGAGTATTTAGACCTATACTTGTACTCTACTGACCTAGAAGAAACCTGCTTTGTTTTACCATATTAGTACACCATCAGAATGCAGTACTGAAATGTAAGCCCACTGAGAACAAGGGCTTTACCTCTTTTGTTCACTGCCCTGTCCCTGGTGCCTGGAACGGTATCTGATGCATGGTACGCATGCCAAAAATATATGTTGACTGAATGATTGTATTATTTCTACTGTTTTGGCAGTACGTGTATATAAGCCACACAAATTAGTATCTCAGTATTTTGTTACAGTTTCATTGCTAATGAACTGCTTGATTTTTACTTAAATATTAATCACTTTAAGAATATGACTCTGTTGTCAACAAGGTAGGATAACTGTGTTTCTTTCTTGATTATCTTCGTGAGCTTCTTAACTGACGTATATCACATACAATAGATTGCTCTTTTCACTGCAAGTTTTTCCGAGACCTTAGCTGCCATCACAATCAAGATATGGAACAGGTCTGGCACTCCCCCAAATTCCCTCATGTCCTCTGTACTCAGCCTCTTCCCCCACACCCGCCCCAGCCTCAGGCAAGCACTGATGTGGTTTTAATCCCTATAGTTGGCCTTTTGCAGAAGGTCACATATGTGACATAAATGCAGTTGTACGACACGCAGCCTTTTGAATCTGGCCTTAACACTTAGCATAATGCCTTTGAGACTCATTCAAGTTGCTGTGTGTCAGTAGTTTGTTCCTTTTTATTGCTGAGTTGTCTTCTCTTTCATGGATGTACCACTGTTCCTCCATTCACCCGTTGAAGGACACTTGGGTGATGATGAGTGAAGTTACAGGAAATATTTGTGTACAGATTTTTGTGTGAACATAATCTTCGATTTCATTTGAGTAGAATCTAGGAATGGGATTGCTCAACAGCATTGTCTTGGTTTTAATGATAAATTGGAGATGATGCATCTCTTCAAAATTCTCCTTTCTAGAACCTTAGTAAACACCACACAATATTGGCCTAATACTTAATATGTGGAGAAATATCTGGTGATTGTTTATTCTGTTTTAAAACACGATGGAAAACAGTTGTTTTACAGAAAAATGGAGATGGGGACACCTAAGGAGTTGAAATCTCTTCAATGGGTCTGATTTCCCTTTTCCAACCAAAATGGGTCTCTCAGTGCCACTAAGGACTAGAGTCTTTCAACAAGCCAAAGTCCACTTGTGTTTCCCCACCTAGCTCAGTGATTTACCTTGTGATTTTTTTTTTATGTTAGTGAACTGCTTAACACATTTGGTTCACTGTCTGTAAATGAAAGGGCAACTCACTCTTGGGGTACAGGATCTCTAGACCAATGTGGTATAAGAATCCCAGGCGGTTCTAAGAGTATAGCTGAAACGTTAGGAAGGAAGGACTTGTTCAAAGACTCAGAGGACTCCTGGGGACAACGATGGCTGTGAGGCTCCTCATGCTGCTTGGGCCCATCAGAGAGGAAAATATTAGAGAGAGAGCGGCTGAGGCATTAACTCAGAGACTTTCACTTCCCTAGCAGTTGTGTTCAAGTCCAAAGTAAGAGGTAATCCAGAGAATGTGACTTTCTAGCGTACAATCTTTAGATCTTTTCCTGAGGAAGACGACTGTGCCCTTGTGTCATCAATGTTTAAGGGGCTTAGAACTTTGTACATTTTTACACTTAGAGGTCACCCAGTCTGGGATTGATCTTATTTTAAAATTGATTTATTATGTTACCAGTTAACATCAGTGCAGATGGTTTAAAATTCATGAGTTCCAGAATGGATGCGTCTGCCCTCCTTTGTCCATCAAGGTCCTCTCCTATGGGGCAACTAAAAGCTCTCGATTTCTTGTCATTTCTGCCAAAGTTATTTTATGCATATACAAGTAGATATATATAAATGTTCTTTTTCTCCCCATTTTTCACAATGGTGCAACATGCAGCCTTTAAAAAAAAAGAACATATATGTACTAATATGAATATCTCCAAGATATTAAAGGGAAAACCCACCATTTTCTTATTGTTGGAATTTAGGTTGTTTACATTCTTTTGTTATTACAAACAATGTTGCAGTGAGTAACTACTGTTCATAATCATTTCAACGTGCAAATGTCTTTGAGGAAAATTCCTAAAAGTGGTATTGCTGGGCCCAGGTGTTTGTAAAGTGTTTTCGGTTTTGCCAAATGGCCCGTACAAGATTGTGGTATTCTCAGCTACCCTCAGCAATGTATGAGAGTGCCTGTTGCCCCCTCCCCTACCATAATATGATCATATATTTTGGTCTTTGCTAATCTGATAGGTGGAAAATGGTACTTAGTATAGTTTTAATTATCATTTCTCATGTTATCATTGATATTGAGCATGTTTTCATGGGCTTAGGAGTAATTTGCTTTTCCTTTTCTGTGACCTGTTTTCATATCATTCAATTTTTCTCTTAGGTTGTTAGGTGGTTTTTGTTTTGTTTAGTTTTTAGGAGTTCTTAAAATATTAGAGAAATTAGCCTTTTACCTGTTATATTAAGTTGCACTATTTCTCTAGTTTATCATTTATGTAAGTGATGTTGCTTGTAATCACTTTTATGTAACAAACTAGTTTTGGTTGTATTTGTAATCATTTATTATTCAGAGTTTTGAGTCATTCTTAGAAAGGCCTTCCCCACTTTGATATGATAAAAATCATTCCCTGTGGTTCTAAAATTTTGGTTATTCAATTTTTACATTTAAGTCTTCGATGCATTTAGAACTTTTTACCTGCAAAGGTCTGCAGTATGGATCCAGCTTAATTTTTTTTGCCAGTTTTCTGGACAGTTTTTCCCCCCAGACCTCTGGCTGGTTTTCCAGTATTATTTAGTGAATATTCCAACTTCTCCCTCTGGATTTAAAATGCTTCCTTTATCACCTACTAAATTCCCATGTATCTGGGTTTATATCTGGAGTTTCCCTCTTGTTCCATTGATCTTTCAGCCTGTACATGCCCTGCACCTCACTTTGTAAGTTATTGAGGTGTTATAATATCTCGTAGGGCTAGTCCCCCTCATTTCAAAATTTATTTATTATTTATTATTATTATTTATTATTCCAGATGAGTTTTAAAATCAGCTTGTCTAGTCTGTCTCACCCCAGCCCACCTCTAAAAAAGAAAAAACAATTCTGATGTTGTTTTCTTTGGATTATGTTACCTTTATAGACTGAAAGTAGACATGTAAAGGGTGTAAAAACATGGTGTGGCTTTTCCATTTGTTTCTTTTGTGCCCTTCAACTGTGTTTTAAGTTTTCATCTTCTAAGGGTTTTAGACATTTCCTGTTAAATTGATTTATAATGTTTTAACTTTTTGTTGGTTTTAAAAAGAAAGTATTTTCTTCCAGTGTATCTTCTCATTGATTGTTGTTGTGTACATGTTGCCTTATTGATTTCTGTACATTAATTTTGTACCCAGCTATCTTCCTTCCTGAAATTCTCTTCATGTTGATAGTTTTCAGTAAATTCTCTTGGGTTCTTTCAGGCATGCAGTCATGTCATCTACAAATAATGATAATTTTGCCTCCATTTCAGTTCATACTTCTTTCTCTAGTTTCATCGCATTAACTAGTACATATAGTACGTTAATAGTGATGATAGTGGTCATCCTTGTTTTATTCCTGACTTAAATGCAGTGTATTTCATTTCCCATTAAGTTTGATGCTGGCTTCTGGGTAAGGAAATATCCTTCTATTCTTATTTTACTAATAAGAATTTCATCAAGAATGGATATTAATTTTAGCAAGTGACTTTTCAGCATCTATGGAAATGACTCTACGATTTTTCTCTAGAGAGCTATTAATTGTGAGTTGTATTAATAGTTCTCCTCAACAGTTGAGCTATCCATACATTCCTGGACTAAATCCCACATACTTACGGTGTAATATTCCTTTAAGTTGCTACTGGATTGTATTGCTAGTATCTTATATAGGGCTTTTGCACTGGTATTTATAAGTGAGAAAAATCTAGTTTTCTTTTTGTATGGGTGTGTTGTGTGTATAGATACTCTCTTACTGTGGTGTCATTGATATATTTGCTTTATTTTTTAAAAGAAATTCTTTACTTTTCTGTGTTTTGGAGTAGTTTAACATTGGAACTTTCTGTACTTTACACACTTGGAAATGATCTGTGAAAGTCTCTGGGCCTGGTGCTTTGGGGGGGCTTGTGTATAACTTTCTCTGATTTTTCTATGGTGATTTATTTGCTTTAGCTTTCCTGTGTCTTTTGGAGTTAGTTTGGGTAAATTATATTTTCCTAGAAAAGTAATTCACTTTACCAACTTTTCAAATTTACTTATATGCAATTGAACAATGTGTTCTTTTATTCTTATTTTAATTGCTGCTATATCTTTGATATTTTTTATTTCTCGATTAGATTAATAATTTGCTTTGCTATTTTTTTTCCTAAAGAAAGACCTGTTGGACTTACTCCATTCAGGGTGTGGAGGTCAGCATGTTGTATATTGAGTTCAGTTAGTTATACTTTATTGATGTGTAACTAAGATGCTTATATCTTTTCTTCTTTTTGTCCTCTTTTCCATCCTGGCTAAGGGGGGTAAATTAACATTTCCCACAATGAATGTGTTTTACTCAGTTTTCTCCTGTATCCCCTGTGGTTTTTGCTCTGAGTGTTGATGCTGTGTTATTTGATCCACAGATAGTGATGCCGCATGTCTCTCCTGAGGGCTGTACCCTTTAAAAGCATACAGTGCCCTTCTTTGTCTGGTTTAATCCTTCTTTCTCAGAACTCAGCCTTGTCTGATATTAAGATTACAGCCCGCGATTTATTTCTTCCATTTGCTTCATATACCTTTGCTTATCCTTTCTTCCTCAGCCTTTCCAAATCCACCCTCACCCCTGCCGTTTTTAGGTGCTTCTTTGTCGTACAACATAAAATTGGGTTTTGCTTTGAGATCAAATCTGAACGTCTGTTTTTTAATAGGTATTAATTTAGCCTGTTTATTAATATGACATATGTTTGGCATTAATTCTGCTACTGGTGCTATGTTATCATTTGAGGGATTGGGTTTTTTTTAACATTTTTTTAAATATTTATTTTATTTATTTATTTGGCTGCACTGGGTCTTAATTGCGGCAGGCAGGCTCCTTAGTTGCAGCTCGCCAGCTCCTTAGTTGTGGCATGCGAACTCTTAGTTGCAGCATGCATGTGGGATCTAGTTCCCTGACCAGGGATCGAACCCGGGCCTCTGCATTGGGAGCGTGGAGTCTTAACCACTGTGCCACCAGGGAGGTCCTTGGGGTATTGTTTTTAAAGAAGCTTTTAGAACATCTGCCTCTCTACAGTCTTATTTGCTTTATGTTGTTTGTATGATCTTCTAATAATTTGCAGTTTTATTATAATTCTTATCCTTACAGCTTTTTATTGTACCCTAAATCTTCTCTGTTTTAGATGTTACTTACTAATTCCCTACTCTGAACAATGGTGAAATTAGTATAGCTCCTCTTCTTTCCTTCTCCTTTCTCTTCTACCAACTGATCTTAGTTATTTACAAATATTACCTTTATTGGTGTTTAATTTATTAACTTTATTTGTACAACATTATTTGATTTATTAACTTTAAATCAGCACTGTGCAGTAGAACTCTCTGTGATGATGTGGATGTGCTATTTATCTGCCCTGTCCGTTGTGATAGCCACTAGCCATAAGGTGGCTTGCAAGCTGTTGAAATGTAGCTAGGGCAACTGAGGACCTGAACTTTAAATTTTCCTTAATATTAATTAATATAAATTTAAGTTTAAATAGCCACATATGGCTAGTGGCTACCGTGTTGGAGAGCATGGTTTCAATGATACGTTTTTAAACCCCAGCTGTCAAGGACAAGGAAGCCACGTACATTGTACTGCCTCCCACTTTCTAGCCCCTTAGTTGCCCAACTGGTGTTATTTAAGTAGTTTCTGCACTGTCAGGCCTGTATTTTGCACTCTGCTCTCTCACCATAATCATCACATGCCTCTTAGTCTTATTCTTTCAGTTGAATGGATCCAGTCCTCACAATTGGTTTTGATGGAGGGTTTCTCTTGAAGAGTTATAGTTCACTATCTAATCAGTTCCTCAAGAAGGCTTTTTATGCAGTGCTCCTTGGGGTTTTGTTTGTTTGTTTCTGCACACGTAAAACTTCTTTTATATGTGAGCAATTGTTTAGGTAAGTCTAAAACCCTAGTATCATCACACTTGTTTCCTTGAGCATTGTAATGAGTATTGCTGTACTTTCATTTTGGATTGTATTTTGCTGTGAAGAAGTCTGCTTTTCCCCCTCTTGTAAGTGACTTTTCTTTTGCCTGACTCCTAAAGGATTCTTTCTTTTTTTTAAGTAGAATAGTTTTACTAGAGTCTATCATTTTCTTAACCGTTCCTAATCCATTTGCTTTTTCAGTGTTTAAAAATTACATCAGTAAACATGTTGTGTTCCATTATTTCAGTTTTCTTATTTGGGAACTTCATTATGCATATGTTGGATGTTCCTCATGGTCTTTTGTATTTATCTTTTTCTCTGGTGATTCTTTTTAATTCTTTCTTAAATTTTCACACGATTTGTTTGAATTTTCTCATTTCTGTCCTGTATGTATTTTGAACCCCTTTCAGTTTCACCTCCTTTTCTGTGATGGTTTTGTTTTATTTTTTCCTTCCACTTCTTTTCTGAGCTTCTCTTATATTTTTTATCTCTTTCTTTTGCCTCACCATCTTATCCCTGAACTCTCGTAGCTCTGTCTTGTGTTCATCCCTCATAGAAGCAATTGCATCATGACGTTGAAAAATTCACGGTGAAATGCATGTTCACGGTTTCCATCTGCTTGATGGTGCTGTGTTTTTCTGGTGGGTAGTCATTTATTTGTTCAGTAAACATCGAGTGCCTGCTCTTGCTGTCACTCTACCCTTGTGGAGTTTACATTCCAGGAGTACAGGTGATAAGTAAAATAGATAAGCACTTATGGAGTATTTTAGAAGGCGACACGTGCTGCAGAGCAAAGTTAGGGAGGGGGGATAAGTGAGTGTTGAAAAGCGGGTAGTGCAGTTTTAATAGGAGTGGTCAGGGGAGTCCTCATGAGGTTGCTGTCATTTGAGCACCAACTTGATGGAGAAGAGGGAGCGAGTGTGAGAGAAAAAATTATCCATGGTCCTTGTTGAAGATGGTAAAGCAGACTTTATTCAGGGGGGAGCTGTTGCGATGGATGTAGGGATCACTGCAGTGGGGTCTTGCAGTGGCGAAAAGAGGCTCCACTCTGAGTGCAGTGTGGGCAAGTGGTAATTATCGCCAGGGAGCAGAGTGTGGGGGGGGTGTCACTGGATGGAAAATTACTGAGAAGAAACATCAGGAGGGTAAAGGAATAAACCAGCTCACAGGGTTCTTGCTGAAGGCAGGCCAGGTTCATCAGACACCCCCCGGGGCCAGGAGAGGTGGAGAACGAGGAACCTGGTCAGGTGTTGAGGGTGATGGATATGGAGGGTGGTTCAACTGACTTAGCAGAATTCTTGCTACAATCAGACGATGCAGAGAGGAACACGGAAATCAAAAGCCGAGGCCTAGTTGAAAAAGAGCTCGAGAGAGGCTGAGTAGGGCTTCCCTGGTGGCGCAGTGGTTGGGAGTCCGCCTGCCGATGCAAGGGACGCGGGTTCGTGCCCCGGTCTGGGAAGATCCCACATGCCGCGGAGTGGCTGGGCCCGTGAGCCATGGCCGCCGAGCCTGCGCGTCCGGAGCCTGTGCTCCACAACGGGAGAGGCCACAACAGTGAGAGGCCCGCGTACCGCAAAAAAAAAAAAAAAAAAAAAAAAAAAAAAAAGGCTGAGTAGAGTTTGGTCAAGGAGAGAGTTTTCGTCACGAGCCACGTGGGTTCTAGAAGAAGAGCATCCAGGTGGGGGAGGAGTGTGTGCACACGTCCTGAGGCTGGATGCGGGGGCCAGGACGGTGGAGAGGAGTGGCTGAGGGGGAGCGTTTAGAGATGAGGTCACACAGGTGGGGCTGGAGCCCCCATCTGTAGGGCCGTGGAAATGACTGGCCTTTTTACCCTGTGGAGTTCCTTTACGTAGAAGAGCCACGTGGTCTGTGCTTTGTGTGTCCAAGCACCTCTGCTGGTTCTGTCAGTGTCTCCTTCTTGCAGGAGATGATTTATTCCTGGACCGCGCGGGCTGAGGTTTGACGTGAGTCTCTCTAACCTTTACCCCCGGCCCCCGTATGTGAGAAGCAGCTGGGGGGCGGGTCACAGCTCCTGCTTCCCGCGTGGGGCGTCGGGAGGCTCCCTCCCAGGTGCCCCTCACCTTCCAGAAGCGGCTTCCTGCAGCCGCGGGCCTCACTTCGCCTTTTGACTGCGCGGCCCCTGCTCGTCTTCACCTATTTCACGGCACTTAGCCGTCTCCTTGCTTCACCGAGAAGGGCGTTTGTGGTTTTGTGTCTTGTTCTTCTGGGTGATTTCCAGGAGGCCGGGCGGGGGCGTTGCTGACTCGACGCTGCCCTCCTGCAGCCCAGAGCTCTAATTACGGGTTTGGCATTAGATTCCGGAGAACAAAGAAGAAAAGAGTTGTGGAGTTCGCTAGCGGCCTCTTCCGTTTAGAGAATACAAAGTTACAAGCCGCAGCCTCTCAGCCCCCTCGGGAAGCCTCGGCGGTGGCTTCTGCGGAGAAAGCCGGCGGCCGGTCAGCGGGGGAGACCCGGAGACTTTGGGCGCCCCCGCTTCTGGTTTGGCTCTGGTGCCGGGATTCCAGGCCTTCCCCTGGACTCGGCTCCTCCGGGCAGAGCCTGGAGCCCCCCTGCTGCGGGCTGGCCGCAGGGCGCGCGCGGGACGCACCCCCCCAGGGCCCGGCTTCTGCCGATGCTGGTGGGAGTGTGGCGGCTGCGGGTCCTCTCTGAGGGCCACACGGGCGGGCCAGAGCGCTGGGATCTGTCTCCTCGTGTCGGCTACACGCACACGAGTGCGGAGCCTGCGTCTTTCTCTGTTTCTTAACCTTTCTCAGGGCAAGGGCCTCCTTGCTGATGTGACAAAAGCCATGGCTCTTCTCCCCCCGAAAATCAGCACACGCTGTACATTGTTTCCGGGGTTCATTGTCATCCTTACGTCCAGGAGGGGCTCCTCTTTGAAATCATGGCCCTCAGTGAGGGACCCCACTTATCACGTCACAGTACCAGCGAGGTACCCTCGCTGTCCACGGCCCTGATCTTTTCTCCCTGTTGACCCTTCTAGGTGGAAGTCTGAGCAGGAAGTTCTTGGTGAGGTCTTGGGTTCTCGTTAATTTCAGTTATACAAGTTATTCTCTCCTCTCTCACCAGGATTAACCAAGAATTGTCTGGTATACCTAAAACAAATACAGTGTTGTATGTCGATTATACCTCAATTTAAAAAAACAAAAAGAAGTGTCAGTCGTCTTCTTACCATGGGTCTTAACTCTTTCTTGAAATATCTGTTTTAAAATTCTTGGCTCCGTGGGCTGTACTTGGACTAATTCTTTATCTTTCTTATGTTGGTAGGAATTGAATGGACCTGTGTATTGTTAGAATGCCTAATTTATCTGCAAATATTATATTAATTTTTTATTGTCTCTATTATATTTCTTAATTGAAATCAAGGAATGACAAAAGAATCATAAAATATTTACTCTGCTAATTTCCAGGGTACTTCACTGCTTTTTCCTTCTTATGCCATAGGGATTAAAGGAAGGAAACAGTTCTATTGATGTCGTGATTATAATATGGTATTCAGTGGTCAACCCAGATCCTGTTCCCATGAGATTTACTGAATACATTACAATTAAATAGAAGCAGAACCAAGTACTATTGTGTTGTTTAATTGATAAAGTTCATGAATTGTTTTCTCTGATTTTAATTCTGGGACATACTAGTAAAACATATTTCTTAAAATATACTAGTGGATTTAAATTCTTAAAAATCAGATTTTTAAATTTCATTTAGGTTGTACAAAAATTAATAGAATTAATTTTAATTAAATTTAAAAGTAAAATTAGTATTTCAGAAGGGGTTTCATTTAAATTCTCTTACGAGCTTCTTATGTTAAGAACAAAATGAGTTCTACCCCTTGAATTCTGCTTAAAAGGGAGCTGAGAGTGTTTGTTTAATTTAGACTTTAGCGCTTTGGGATGGGGAATGGGAAACAAAGCCAAAATACTTAGCATATTTAAGGGACATAGAATAGTCCCTGCTCCCAAAATTTCACATAATTTAAGAACTTGGTGAAAGTTTTTTCACCAGATGACTAGAGAAAATAAAAGGTAAACAGATTTAAATGCCAGGAGGACAGATTTTTTTAATGCTTTGATCTGTGGGACCATTTTTTTTTAACATCTTTTTTGGGGTATAATTGCTTTGTGGGGCCATTTTTAATTTTTGTTGTTTTTCTTTTTTTCGTCTTTTTGTCAAGTTCTGCCATCACATTACCATTTGAGAACAGTCACAAACCGTTTCTCGAGGTCATTTCAGAAACACGTTGTTTTGTGATTGTTGTGGATTTCCTTTGGTTGGTGCTAGTTAATCTTCTCAACTTCCTGTTCCACGCAAACCCCAGTCGCAACTTGAGACCGTCAAGCCCACGGTGACAGGAAGGAATGTAGTTAATGTCCATATTCTGTGACTCAGTGATTATCTCCAGAGAAGTGAATGGATGTGAATGGATGCTCTGTTGTGAAGTCTTTCTTAAATGATTCATGAACCAGGGAAATCTGGGCTCGACTGTCCACCAGCAGGAAGCAGGCACAGAGGGGCTGGGGGCTTAGTGAAGGGCCGTGTGGCCGTCGGGTGGTATATCCACGACCTCCAGGCCCCCCACGAGGCTCTCTGGGCAGAGGACACCCGGCCAGCAGCCGTGCTCAATTATTCATGCGTTTGACCGTGTGTAATCATCTCAGTCAGCATAATTGAGAAAGAACCTAAAGAAAAGGCTCTTATTGTGTCATATTCCTTCTGAGGAGCTCGCCATACACGCTCCTGTGTAACGGTCTGTGAATCTGCCTTTCCCCCAGGCCCTTCTCTTTGCCCTTTTGAAATCAGACATTTGTTTGGATTCTCCAGCAGGAACGAAGGTGTGTCCGGAAGGCGGTGATGGGATGAAGGCGGTGATGGGATGAGATTCCTCGCCCCCCCCACCATTCCCCCGGGACCCCCCAGGGCCGGCCCTTCCTCATCCTGGTATCCAGGCATCTGGTCTGTGATAAGCACTCAATGAGTGTCTGCATCTTTGAACAAATTGATGGTTACGGAGGCTGACTTTGCTAGTAGACCAGGTGGATGAAAGAGCCGTGCTAACGTGTTGGGTGGCTGTCTCCCCTCCCCCAGGAAATGCTCTCTGGGGTGGTGGTCGTATCTGGGAAGGATTCGGTCCAGCACCAGGGAGTCTCCTTGACAGTGGAAGGAACCGTGAACCTCCAACTCAGTGCCAAGAGTGTGGGTGTGTTCGAAGCATTCTATAATTCTGTTAAGGTAAGAATGCTAGCGTTGCACGTTTTTAGTTCGTTTTTCAAACGTCTGTGGTGGTTTTTACTTGCTGTCTGGCTTGTTCTTTGTCGCTATTTTGCAAGGAATGGTGGTAGTCATGCTTTTACTATTTACTAATCAAACTGAAAAAACATTCAGATGTTTTGATTTTGAATATATTCTGTTATTGAAAGTCTGCTTGTTTTTATTCCCATTAGATAGGATTGGGGTGGGGGGACTAATTTCAGCCATTAAGGAGACGAGAGCTCTCTGAGAAGTTGTGCCTGGGCCTTCTGGCACTTACGTTCCTGAAACAAAACTGTTCTTTTAACTGTTATTTGAATCCAGCTGCTGTTGGGTATGCCATTCAGGTAAGATGCAGGTAGAGCCGTTCTTTTCTGTCACTTAAAGTTCTGTGTTCTAGAAAGTGAAGTCTTTTTTCTATACTTACAGTTTCCTTTTCCTGAAGGACATATTATTAACTCTTTAAGTTTTGAAGGAGAAAGAGTTGAGAGGAGAGAAAGGTTCATTAAGAGTATTCAGATTCAGGACCTTCCCAGGTTTTTCCACAGTTTTCTTATTTTCTTCCGTCAACACTTAGAGACTCACTTCAGAAGCTGTGGACTTTCTCAAAGTGATTGTAAATCAATGGCTTAGAGTACCTTAGCTAAGTAAGGTGTAACACCTGCCTTTTAGGCAGGTTCCAAGTGTGAGTACTGTTTCCCTCCAAGGGCCCAGCTGAGGAGGCCTGCACGGGTGCCCTGGGCTGCGCGAGGGCCCCGCACCTTGCCAAGTGTCGTGCACGTCTGCTTCACTCTGAAGGTGGAGGTACCCGCCGGAAGGGTCGTTAGGACAGTCAACTGAGATACTTCGGGATAAGGGAGGGAAGTATATCAGATCACTTCCTACTGTGCACCAAACGCCTAAGCATCCAGTCCTGCAAATGAACCAGAGACCTTGGGCCAACTCACCGCTGACAGGGCACCAGGATGGGAGCGGCCGAGGGCTGGGGTGCCGTGTCTCAGGAGATTATTTAATAGACGCAGTAACGTGAAAGAAAGTGCATCAAGAAGTGCTTGTTGATGGACTGACTTGGGTTTTCTTTACAGCCCATCCAGATTATCAATAGCACCATCGAAATGGTGAAACCAGGTAAATTTCCCAGCGGCAGAACAGAAATTCCTTTCGAATTTCCTCTGCACGTGAAGGGTAACAGAGTCCTGTATGAGACTTACCACGGCGTGTTTGTCAACATCCAGGTGAGCGTTTCCTTATCCCGTGAAGCTGACTTCACAACTTTTCTTCTGCAAAACAGCTTGGTCTTTCTTTCACTGAAAGTTCATAGGTGGACCCAAGAATTTAATACTCTATTTATTGCTGAGCCCTCCCATGTATATTCTGTGTTGATTTCTCATTTTGCCCTGCAGAACATATTTCATGTATGACCATTATCTTTGACGGGGATCTAGGAGGACCCGAGCTGTAGCCTCTTTCCAAAATTCCGTTGTTTCTCTGGGGCTCTGTTCAGGCCACGCTGACACTGTAAGGGGTGCTTTTATTGTTGGTAGTAGACGTGCCCTCACTTCTCTCTGGCACCCGCACTAACTTTTCTATTTTATACGTATAAATATCTCTTTGTTTCATACCCAAAGGCTCCCGCTCTGACATAGGCTTGTATTCTTTATTGAACAAACCTTGTAAATGAGGGGGAAGTGGATTTATGACTTCCCGTCTACCTCCGCTGGTTCAGGGTTCTTTCACAGTCCCTATTGTTGTCTCAGGGGCAGTTTGGAGTCATGACTCAGAGCGAGAGAAAGAGAGCCTTTCCTTGATTCAGCGGAAAGAAAGGTACTTTTGTGTTATCAGCCTTGCAGCGGTTCCCCTGCTGGATGAGACAAAAGTATTTTGTCTTACGTATGTGCAAGAGGACTGGCAGTTAGGAAATTTTTTGATTTATTAATTTTTAGCTGATAATTTGGTCTTGGTAGAGACCATTCCCCTGCTTAAAATGTAGCACTTTTAAAATAGAAATCCTGCAAACACTTGTGAGAGTTTAACCAAAGGTTTGTCTGTATGTGAGTTTTATGTATGGCCTAAGAGATCGGTCAAGAAGAAACTCATGTAGTATGATGTACTCTATCGCAATAAATACCTTTCTGTAAAGAAAAACTTTTCTAGTCCTTTGTTACCGGTGCACCTGTTTCAGGCAATAAATATACTGAAGGCTTTGGGCAGCTCATAAGAAGTGACAGTAAAGTGTCTAGCTTCAAAGGAGACCCCTTGCATAGACATACAGGTCGCTGCTGTAGAGACCCGCATCCTCTGACCAGCTTTCTAGGCTGGGAATACTTTCACCATGAAAGAAAGTATTGCCTTTTTACTTTTTAGCGAGACTGAAAATATCTCAAACGTTGCATTTTCAAAATTATTTGTATTCTCTTGCCGGAATCAGCATCAACCTGCTTTACCCGCACAGTCGTTCTTTGATGCTGCTCACTTAGCAACAGAAGCATATATTCGTTAGAAACTGAATAGAATAACGTCAGAGTCTCTGTGGTCATACTTCTTACTTGTCACTTTCTTTTCCTGTGTTGATCATTCTTGTTAAAAGATTAATTTGTTTAAAATAGAATTGGAAATCTCACCCTTTTCCAAATATTGACAAGAAACCAGACAGATATACATACAAAACTTGGGTTCCTGTGTAGCTGTGTGTAAGTTGGAAACTAGCTAAAATGCAGAAGAAGAGTTCACATGTGGTTAAGTCTTTAGTAAGGTAAACCATCACCCCGACCCCCTTTATTTCGGTCATCAGATTTTACCACTTTGAGGGTTAACCTCAGAAGGCTACAACTTGGAATCCTGCACCTCCCCAGATATCTCATAAATTTCTGAAAATGTAGAGATGTCTTCTCAACCTCAAATTTATAAGAGCTTGTCACCTTACACTTACCACTAGATTCAACATTTATTAGAATTTTGCCACCTTTGTTTCATCTGTATTTATTTTTTTTTCTGAATCATTTCAAACTTAGTTACAGAATCTTGACAGTTCGTTTCAAAATACTTCAATATCTATCACCAAAAAATAGGGACATTCTTCTACATAATCCCAGTTAACTATTTTCACAGCTATCAGAATGAATAAAAATTCCCCAATATCATCAAATTGTCAGCTCTTATTCAAATTTGTCATTGCTTCTTTTGAGAAATATACTTCTTGAGAGAAACTAGGATTATAGCTTCTTGATCTCTTTTTCATTCATCAGTTCACTCAGTCTCTAGATGGGGCTTTTTCTACCCTCCTTGTTGGACAGTGGAGCAGGTGCCCTGCGGAGAGGCGCCACACGGGGCGTCACCTTCTCAGTGCCATCGCTTATCGAGCTTCCCGTGAAGAGTCCCGGGTGTGTGACTTGGGATAGAAAGTGTTGTTGTTGAGCCCTAATAACATCTTTCTCAGATTATACGGGTGCAAAGACATTTTGCATTTATCCTCTGAACTGTGTTATAGTAACATAATGTAAAAACAGGAAAAATCATAAGGCAGAATAAAGGATTTAAAATGTAGCCGGTATTAAATTGTCAGCTTGCAGGGGCTGGACTCGTGGTAACTTCTTAGAGGGCTTGATCCTGTTTGCTCTGATTCTTCTTTTCAGCCATCCTGCATCCATTTCTCATCCTTGTTAGTAGACAGAGCATACAGGAAGCCGGCAGACTTTCTAGTCGTCCCCTGTGCAGCCACTTTTTCCTTTAAAAGTTGTTTAAATCACAGGGAAGTTTTATTATGGTTGTTTTACTCTTGTGGCCATACTAGCAAGGTTTTATACCGTAAAACACAAAATACAGCAGTACCAACATGTCTGCTGAAATTGTGTGTTCAGAATCAAATGGTAGAGATGGTAGTCCTCCTGTTGACAGACTCCTTTCTAGGAGTCTGCTTTAAATCTGTTGACACGCGTTTTCTTTCCTCGTTCCTGTCCTGTGTTTACTGACAGTCGAAAAAAATCAAATCTTGAGAGTTCCCGCGCGGTCCAGTGGTTAAGACTCCGCGCTTCCACTGCAGGGGGCACGGGTTCCATCCCCGGTCAGGGGACTAAGGTCCTGCATGCTGCGCGTCCATAAAAAATAAAAATAAAAAGATCGTATCTTGCACCTCCTCTTGGAGCCCTGCTCAAGTCTGACCCTCGTGACCCCCTCTGACCTCCTGTAGCTCACACCGTGTAGATCACTCCTTAATAACGGGGAAGGATCATGATAGAGCGAAAAGATCCAGGGCTTTGCAGCAGACGGATCTGGGCTGGAGTTACAGTATTGCGTAAAGATTCAGGGCATGGGTTTCAGCAGCAGGCAGGCAGGTATAAATTCAGATCCCACCTCTGTGACCCCAAGCAGCCTTCATGACCCCTCTTCCTGGGGGGTTGATGCGGCCTTGGTGTGAAGTACTTAGCGTAGTGCCTGGCTCATAGAACATGCCAAGTAAATATTTTCTGAATGATTAAATAAATGAATTAGTGGTGACTATCCTTATATTTTGTCAACAGTTCTTACATTTGTGTTATCAGAATTAATTGAGAAAGTACATGTGAAAGAACTTAACGTGGGACTTCCCTGGCGGTCCAGTGGTCAGGACTCTGTGCCTCCACTGCAGGGGCCACGGGTTCCATCCCTGGTCCGGGAACTAAGATCCCACAAGCTGTGCTGTGTGGCCAAAAAAAAAAGAAAAAAAATTTAAGAACTTAACACAATTCCTAAAACATAATCTCAGTGTTTTTCCTCTTTTCTCCATCTTTCTCCCCTTCCCCCCACTTACCACCAGCTGCCTTATATTAGTAATTATTGCTTTCACACTTAAAAACCTTCAGTGACCAAAAGTTGGTGCCCGTTACACTCTCTCATCTGCAAGTTATAGAAATCCAGCTCAAACTGGCTTAGCCAAAAAAGGGATATTGGATCATGGAACTCTCAATTCCAGGGGACCGTCTAGGCCAGGGCGGGCACCGGTCAGCCCCCAGCTCGGTGTTCTTGGGGGTGAAGCTGGTTGTTGGCCGGCGGCCACAGGCTTACAATCTCCTGGCCTGGCAGCCCCAGCAGAAGGGACTGTTTCCCGTGGCCAAGCAACAGTCCTGCCTTTCTGGTCACTTCCACACCCCCGTGGGATGGGGGGAAATCAGCCCCGCCCAAAGCCCTGAGACTGAAAATGAGGAAGGGACGTTCCCATCGGGAAAACCATCAAGGAGACCAGGCAAAGCCCGAATGAAATGCTGCCTCTTCTAGGCAGCGTGTGGGCTGTACAGGAGAGAGACAGTGGACATGCATACGTGCATGTATATATTGTATATTATACACACAAACATAGCATATACATATATGGTACAGCCCTCGCTGAGCTTGTCTGGTTGGGGAGACCAGATTGAAATCTCGATAGAGAATATCTATATCTATATCTATATCTCTGTATATATATATGAAGGCCCTTGCAGACCAAGGTTGATTCTTTTTTTCTTTAATGTTTTAATCTCCCAGGAGTACCTTAAATACATAGCAGCTTCTTGTTTAACGTGGACAGATTGGTCATAATAGTTGTAGCTTCTTGACTCAACTGTGCATATAGTTCCAGTTCTACAAATTATTTTAATGTTTTTCTCGGATGATTAAAACAACAGCTCACTTTATCCAACATACGTTCTGTGATTTTTTGTTTAAGATTAACATTAAGACAGTGATCGTGCTGTAGAGTTTTGTTACCACGCAGTCTGTCGTGGACAGGGATGTGAAGGGACAGTCCCGGGTGAAGCCAAGCTTTCGGCTCAGGGCCCATTGCAGCAGGTGCACCGGCAGTGGCTAGTTCAGAAGGACAGCACAGGGACAGCAGAGGAGTTGAATACGGCCAAGTTCAAAGCAAGCGTGATGCTCCATCCCTTTCCTGTCCACGTTCTTTTGCTCGCAGGATACGTCTTTGCTGGCCAATGGGGGAGGGCCGAGGAGAAGAACAGGACTGCCCGTTGGGGAAGCTGGCTGATGGATCTGGGGCTTCCTTATACGCTTCTCTTTACGTTTGCATACATTTGAATTTTCTAAAATGACAATTTTGCAAAGGCTTTCCCCTCTTTTTTCCTCCTAAGGTTAAGATATGAAGAGCTCATTTTGAGATGCCCTGGAGGCCTGGGCTCCAGGACTCAGCACTGTCACTAGCATCGCTTCCCTTCCCCACGTGGGGCGCAGCTCTGCCCTTGCGCTGGCACCCAGCGCGGTGCCGCCCATGCAGAGAACGCAGCGAGTGAGAGCGAGTCGGGGGCTGACCCACATCTCCCAGGTTGGCCTGTGAAGTCTAGATGCCGTCCAGGGGTTTGCAGTCCTGCTGCTGTGTTTTCTTGTCCTTACTACAAAACAGCAGCCGTTTTACCCAGAGCTGCTGTGTGCCAGGCCTTGGCTTACCACACGTTACCTCGCTGGGTCCTCACTAAGGTGGTGTTAGCGAGCAGGAAGCTGAAGCTCAGGGAAGCTGTGCTCCTTGTCTGGGCTCGTCCGGTAAGGCAGAGGACCGGGTGTGAGCGAGCTGCTGCTCCAGGCCTGCCCTTCCTGCTCTGCCTCTCTGGTCTGTCCTGTGTTACAAGGGAGGCTCTGCACCTGTATTCCAGGGGGTCCAGCTACAGAATGGCCTTGGGAATGGTCTGAGGAATAACCTTAAAGTGTTTTTTTAATAGCACTGTTTTTGTTCTGAGCATTAACTCCCCCCATTATGTACATTAATTTCATATAACACATTAATTGGACAAAGTTTCCCTAAAATATGTTGACTGACTTGCCTCTTTGTAAGAAATTCCTGGATGAAAGCAAACCATCTGAAAGGATGTATTCTCCTCTGCCTTTCCCTCCAGTATACCCTGCGCTGTGACATGAGGCGGTCCCTGCTGGCCAAGGACTTGACCAAGACCTGTGAATTCATCGTCCACTCTGCTGTAAGCTGCACTCGGGGGCTCTGGGCTCAGTAATAGGAATCCTCTGTGGGGTCTGGGACTGGACCCCACTTACAAGCAATAAGTTAGCCTGGTAGTGTTTCGTGGATGCTGGGGAGAGACTTGGGACTCCTGGGTTAGAGACAGGGGACTGGATTTCTCCCGGCATGGCTGGTGTCAGCATGTGTGTCATTCCCCTGGGCCAGAGCCCTGTGGGGTGACGCCACGGGCCCAAAGGGGCACTGCACCTGAGGGGTTTGTGCCTCAGCTGTGGAGCCCCAAGCTGGGGAATCCGCCTTTGTTACAGCAGGCAGTGAGCAAGCCTGCTCGTTGTCCTGGAGGGAGACCTCACCTCGTCCCTCAAGGCAGCTTCAGCGAACAGCTGGGGGAAATGGCCCAGCCCAGGGAGAGAAGGCCAGGGCCTTGCATTCTCGGCCTGTACAGCAAGAACATGCAGGGCTGCTCGGGCTGGGGTGGGGAACCTCTCCTGACACCTTCTGCTAGTACTTTGCAGTGACAGAGTGTCCTTAAAAATTCCTCTCACGTGCCAGGGCTGCAGGTGACACATGGTGGTGAGTAGTCGTGCCCACGGCCCTGGATCCCTTTGTGTCTCAGCCTCTCCAGGTCCTTTGGGGCAGGGCCTTTTACGCTATTATGAAATGTCCATGGGTATCTTTTAGTGATGATTAAGTGAAAATGTAAGACAGATTCCTTGTGCATAAGATTGGCAAAATCGCTGATGCCCTTGCATCATTTCGCGACTTTTTAGGATTTCCAATATTTGTAGTTTCCCTGTTTATAAATTTTTAATAATCATAGTGTTAAGTATTTCTTTCAGTGATACAATATTTTATGTAAAATATGATGAAAATATTTATCCTTTTTGGAAGTTAACTTGATTTAGATGGATATTTTCCCTTTTTCCATCAAGGGTTTTCAAAGTGAAGCAAAAAAACTTTTTCGCATGTAGATTATCCCCTAAAAAAGTCACCTGCCATTTTAGGTGCTAAATCAAAAGCGCCTCCAACTTTGTGAAGAAGAATGAGCCCGAACCCAGCCCCCCGCCCAGAGCTGGGCCCGCAGACCCTGGCCCCCGGCCCACGGGTGGCCGCAGAGCTCGGGCTTCCTCCCTGCTCCTGGGGGCCCGCCCGCACGCGGCCTTCAAGAGTCTTCGGGACTGATTTCACTAGAAGCCAAACCATGCTGTGACCCGTAGTCCATGAAGTTACATACTCCTCTGTATACTGTGAGGAGGAATACATTACTCCCTAAAGAACACGTTCATGAACCTATTAGTAAAAAGAATATATTCAGGAAGAATGTTTTCTAGAATAAGCTTTTGGTGACTGGGTGAACTTGGCAAATCAGTCGGTGCCCTTTCTCCTCCACGGCTCCCCGGCCATCTGGGCGCCAGTGGCCTTTGGGCCCCAGCCCATGAGTAAACGACACTGGGCAGGCCCCGTGAAGCTTGGCTGTACTGATGGATCCCGCACGTATGTAATGTGGAGATGATCCTTGCTAACTACTTACGGCAACATATAATTAATTATGTTCACATATAACTACGTTATAGGTGTGATTCTTCCTGGTAGACAGTTGTACAGCCGAGTGGCTAACTGCACCGGCCTTGGAGCCAGGCTGCCTGGGTTTGGGCCTCAGCTCTGCCCCATGCTTGAGCCACCATTTGAGCCCTCTGTGCCTCACTGTCACCTGTGAAGTGGGACCAGGGCCGGTAACAGCTCTGCACAGGGTCATGGTGCCGATTCAGTGGCTTTTATTCTCAGAAAGAGGTTCAGAATAAATGTCTCCCAACAATACTGCTCTGTTTTTAAATTCTGGACCTGAAAGGGACCTTAGAGACTAAGAAGCCTGTCCCCTCATCTTACAGATGAGGAAACTGAGTCACGGGGATGAGGACCTTGGACAGCACACAGCCTTCCTTGTTTCTTGGCCGAACTGTGTTTAGAATCCAAGCGTCCTGCCTCTTAGTGCCAAGGTCTTCCTGGTTCACGATGCTACCTTGTGTTTCCTTAAATGGGGAAAGGCAAGTCTGACCTGTGGACTCTCTGCTGAGTTTGGTTTCTCCTCCTCTGTAGCCTCAGAAGCGGAAACTGACTCCGAGTCCCGTGGCCTTCACTGTCACGCCTGAAACCTTACAGAATGTCAAAGAGGTAACGTGTTCCTTACACACCAGTGCCAGGGAGGCTTTCTTAGTAACCGGATCCCACTGACAGACTGTTGCCCACCTGTTCTTTACTTGGGTATCAAGTCATCAGCAAGAGGAAATTTTTGCCTCTACCCGAAATAGTCTGTATTTTCAATTTTACTTTCTTTTTAAATTCGGTAACTACTTAGCAGAAGGATGGTTTTTAAAAGAGAGGGTATATGTTTATAATTTTTTACTGTCTTCTCCCAGTTTTATTGCACTGTGGCCAGAGACCCCCTTCCCTGAGCCCCGGGGCTGCCACTGCCTGTCAGGGGGGCCGCATACCCTGGTTTTTCAGCTGGGCCCTTGGTCACTTGTCTTTTGTGGACGTGCCTTTCCCCCCTACCCTAACCCTGCATTCTGCTCCCTGGACCCTCCTGACTGGGGTCGGGTCAAAGGCCAATTTGGGAGGATTGTTGGCTTCATCTTGCGAGAGGCACAGCTGAGGTGGGGTGTGTCATGGGGAGCCTTTCAGAAATCCATTGAACATCTCTCCCTTCTCTGGTTTCTGGAGCAGTGACCCCAGTAGGCCAGTCAGATTTTCTTCTCAGGAATTTGAACCTTGATTGGAAACATGCAGTTGCCTAAGAGAATTTTAATGGGAACTGCTACTGCTTTTCCTTTTTCTAAACAAATAGCCTCTTTCAGTTTTTTTTAGAATTCTGTCTTGAATCAAGACTTTTTTTAGAGTTCTTTGGCTTTGGGGGCTACCAGGTACAGAGCGCCCTTGCTCTTGACCTCCAGTACAGGGCACCACCCACGCATGACCCACTGACCCTTGAGGTGGGGCTGGTCAGATCGAGGTGAGATTCAGAGTGAGATACTGACTGGGTTTCAAAGACTCGGTATGAAAAAGAGAATGTGAAACATCATTCATAACTGTAAAATACTGATGATGTGTGGAACTGATAATATTTTGGATATATTGATTAATTTTACCTGTTTCCTTCTACTTTTTTAATGTGGCTACTAGAAAATTTTAAATTACACAGTTGCTTCACATTTGTGGTTTCCATTATGTTTGTTGGACAATGGTGTTCTAAACTCTGAATTACCTGCAGTAACTGGGACACAGCCATAGGAAGGACTGCTAGGACAGATGTCTCTAACTCTTTAGTTCTGTTTTTCCCGTGGCATCGTCACTCACCCATGACCATTTTCCTCTGTCTGAAGAGAAAAGGTCCATAGGTTTTTTAGTCAAGCACTGAAGAAAATTGTTCTCTTCAAATTTCCTTGAAATAAAGTTAATGTCTTGGTTTTTCAAAATTGTATAATTGGGAACATTTAAAAATTGATTATCTTTTTAAAACCTCTTTTTTTCCTTTTGGTTGTCCTTAAACACTGTCAGCAACTTCTTTAGACATTTTTATGTCGTGTCCTTGGTGAGAAGGAGTGCTTCTGTGAGAGAGCTGGGCATTCCGTGCCAGCAACATCAGGTGCCTTACGCCTGTAGATAGCTGTTGAATAATTCAGTCTGTTACTTAAGTTGACAGAAAATGTAAGTACTGTTGTACCTTGCTTCCCATTTTGTAAACCAGGGTCCCAGTGGATTTTATAAAAATTATCTGACCCTGTTTTCAGTTTTTATTTGTACCAAAGTGACTTGAGTACCTTCTCCTGGCGCCTCCCACTCCTGATGTGTCTGTATTTGTCTTGTTTTAGAGAGCCCTGCTCCCCAAATTTCTCATCAGAGGACATCTCAACTCGACCAACTGTGTTATCACACAGCCACTAACGGGAGAGCTGGTGGTGGAGAGCTCGGAGGCCGCCATCAAAAGCATCGAGCTGCAGCTGGTGCGCGTGGAGACCTGCGGTAAGGTCCCCACTCCGTCCCCGTCTCCCGTTCTTCCCCTCCATCCTCCCTGCCCCCGCTGCCGCCAGCCCTTAGCCACAAGCTCGCCTCTCGATTCCAAGAAACGTATGTTTGAGGAGCGTGGGATGTGGAGGGAGGGAGGACTCCAGAATCCTGCAGAGACGGGGGGAGAGCAGGTGAGTGGGCTGATGCAGGCTCTCCTAGACTCAGGCAGGGCCTGTGGCTCAGCCTGTTTGGACGTTTGCTGTGTTCTGACCGCGTGATGCTTTCTCCCTGCTCCAGGCTGTGCAGAAGGGTACGCCCGCGATGCCACAGAGATTCAGAACATTCAGATCGCCGACGGGGACGTGTGTCGGGGCCTCTCTGTCCCCATATACATGGTCTTCCCCCGGCTCTTCACCTGCCCGACACTGGAGACCACCAACTTCAAAGTGGGTACGTGTGCTGCCCTTGGGGTGCCCCCGGGAGGGGTGCAGCCACCGGAGGGGACAGGCCTGCTGGTCTGCTGGGGTCAGATGCAGCCCAGAGCACCCAGTCCTTCAGTCACTCAACAAAAACGCAGGCAGAGCAGCTGTGTGGCGCTGAGGGTCCCCGGTGAGCAGTCCCGGCTCCGAGGAACTTGTGTCACCCCCCCCCCCCCCACCCACCCAGGGAGACAGCGTGGGCTGGGTAGGTGACCACGAGCTCTGTGAAGGACACTAACTCAGCCAGGGACCAGCTGGCCGGGCGCATGAGGAGGTCAGGTCGGCTCCCTGATGGGCTGGCATCTGACGGAGACGCGAGACCTGAGACAGCCCAGTGTGAACGGTAATCTTCCCGAGGGCTTTAGCTCCAGCAGCTGAGGGTGTGTCGGCCATTTTCCATGAATCCGTCCATGAATGCGTGGGTAGATATTTTGACCACAAGATCTGAATCACGTGACAGATACAGTTTTCTATCCTGCTTTTCCTCCCTTCACTTTGTATTATGAACCTTTCCATGGTTTTAAGTGTTCTTATAAAGTATTTTGATGGTGCATTCATCCTAATAAAATGTTCATGCTTACGAAGTTCAGTGGAGAGCTTACTCCCCACCACAGAGACACAGCAGGACGGACCCTCGGGCCTCTGCCCTGGCTGACACGACCTTCTGCAGACTGACCAAAAGACCACAGAAGTGTCCCCGGGCTCCGTGTCATGCGCAGGCTCACTGGTGCATAGATAGAATAAGGAGCTTTTGGTAAATGATTGTTTTTATACCCATTTCATTGAGAAATGGGAGCACAGTCCCTGAGGCCAGTGTGTTTTCTTAATGTCATAGTCCCCCTAAATCTTCTAACATACATTATTACTAGTCCAGAGACAATCTTCTTTTTTTAATTAGACTGCGATTTTACTTTAAATAATTACAAATAGTGTAATTTAAAATTGAAGAAAGTAGAGGGAACTCCTTGCCGGTCCAGTTAGGACTTGGTGCTTTCACTGCCGTGGCCCAGGTTCAGTGTCTGGTCTGGGAACTAAGATTCTGCGAACTGCATGGTACAGCCAAAAAAAAAAAAAATTAAGTAAGTAGAATTTCATCACCGAAGCTGAGTGTATGCTCTTTGTTTTAAGAGAGGGAAAGGTGGTCACACCTGGCATCACAGGGTGCTTCTCAGACCTTGCTGTGCCCTTGTGTGAGCGTGAGCCCCGGAGCCCCGCCAGCCCGGCAGGCTAGAAGCACAGTCTAATACAGTGGAGCCCTCGAGTGCTTTATCTGAAACGTTATATTGTAGCAAGAACATAATGGGGTCAGGACACCCTCGTCAATAGAAATGAGGGCGACAGACCCAGCTGTTCACCGAATACAGAGCACCGTCAGCTGAAAGATGACATAGGGTCAGACTTGACCCGAGCTGACAAGGTACCATGTTTTTTCTCAAAAACTGTGTATGGTTATTGAGTAGGTGGTATATGCCCACTATACACAATCCAGAGGCCCCAGGGCCTCGAGTGCAGAGTCAGTGCCTGCAGCCACCAGGAGCCTCCCGGCCACAGCCTCGTGCCAGCCCCGCGTGTCCCCCGGGGTGCTCCCTGCCACGCTGCACACCGTGCGCTGAAACGGGTGTTTATTCGGGAGCATACACTGCAGTGCTGCATGAGCCGCGGTTGGGTGAACCTGCAGACGCAGAACAGCTGTGGAGGAACTGCTGGATAAGGGGCAGCCTGTAAACTCTATGCAGACTGTCAGCCGTGTGCAGGGGCGGCGTTGTTCAAAGGTCGGCTGCACTTTGATTTGAAGTTGAGGAGGAGCTTGTCTGTTGATTTCTCAACTTGTTTTTCCTACGTAAACTTCAAAAAAGGTCCAAAAATTATTTTTTCTGCTGTACTATGCATTAGGCACCTCTGTTTTCTGTGTGTTATATTTGTCAGACTTACTAAGTGTCCATATAAGATTTAATGAGGTGCCTGTGATTCTTCCATAGAAATAACGCCCTCAGTCCCTCAGCCAAGACATCACTGATGCTTTTGTCCTCGTGGCTCCTGTTAGTTCTGTTTGGGGGCTTGCGCAGTGGCCGCCCCATCAGCTGGGGGGTCCCCCAGGGAGGAGGTGGCCCACGGTCATTGAGCGCCGCAGCCTCTCGTAGCCCCTGGGTAGCTGTCGCGTGGCCGGCGAGGTCAGGCTCTGGGTCTCGGGTGCGGGCGGGGTGAGCCCCGCGTCCTGCGTTAGGCACACATCTGGGTGTACCCCTTCACCTTGACCGCAGGGGGCTTCGTGTGCACGGCCAGGCCCGTGGCGTCCTCCAGCCCAGTTCACGGTGCCCCCAGCCAGGGAGGACCGCGAGGTGGTTAGAGGACCTGGGGAGGGATGGTGCCGGGCAGGGCCAGGGGCTGTTCCGGTGCCTGGCCATCATCAAGGAACAGAAAGGAAAGGAACGGGGTGCGCGCTGCTGGGGCACAACTCCTGTCCTGGCTGATGCTTGGCGAAGGTGACAGCCACACACGGGGACGCTGTCCTTGGGCCGCAGGCGGGGTCCTGGACGGGCTGACCCCCAGCCCCTTCCCCAGCTGAGCCCTGCGCTGCAGTGCTGCCCGCCTCGCTCTTCATACTGGGGAGGGACCCAGGCTGGACTCTCTTCGGGGACTCCCTCGTCACGCACGCCCCTCTTTCTGTCAGTAAGCTTACCCTTAGCGGCTGGAGAGCTGGGGAGAAGACTCCTGTTTGCTGAAAGGTAAAAGAGGAATGTTTGAACAGGTGTTGTAGGGAAACCAACCAGTATCCAAAGGAGCTACAGTTAGACTGCTTGCTGTTTCTGAACATTGTTTCTTGCCTGGGCTGGGAGACGTGTCCCCAGACAGCGGTGGGCCGGTTTGGAGTCCACTTTTGCATTAAGAATGGTAGGAAATGTAAAAATAAAGCCAAAGAGTACACGTGAATTGACAGGATTCTAGAAGATTCTCTGCAGTAAAGACGAAGGACAAGGAGAGTGTTTGGGGAAGCTGAGGCCTTACAGCATGTTCCAAGGTGAGAAGACCAGCTTACTTAGGCAGTCCCGCCAGTGTAGCATCTACACTGATTCCCCTGGACGCTTGGGATGACGTATGTGCAAAGCCACGCAGCGCCCGGTGCTCCCTCTGTCGAGAGCTCGCTGCGCCCGTGGCGGGGTTGGTGTTTGGTTCCCGCTGCTCCGGGCCGGTGGGCATAAAGCCTGTCCTTTCTCTTCCCAGAGTTCGAGGTGAACATCGTTGTGCTGCTTCACCCTGAGCACCTCATCACAGAGAACTTCCCGCTGAAGCTCTGCAGGGTGTAGGCGGGAACAGGGGGAGATGCAGCCGTGCCGACCTACGGGAGCCGAAGCCGGCGGCAGCGAACTCGCTCTCTTGATGGTTCTGTATCAGAAATGAGTCTGACCCTTCTTCCTCATTCCCTCGAGGCCCCTCTAGTCAGAGCTTCCCTTTGAAATTCATCAGGATTTCTTCATGGCGCTGGCAAGATCGTTTCCCAGAGAGTAAATTGCCTGTGACTCCTGACCAACCTGCTCCTTCTTAGGTTCAGAGCACAGTTGTAACGGAGTCTGAGCTTTGCTGGAAAGTGAAGTCAGGGACAAAGGAAACCTCCCGTCTGGCCGACGGTTGTGGCCAGGGCTCCCGACGGCTCCCCGACCCCGCAGGGTGGCGACAGGCGTGCTGGTTGCTCATGACGTTGGCGGACGCCCGCCAAGGAGGGTGCTGTGGTGCCGCTGCAGATGCGCAGCGTGTTTCCCACTCTCTTGTCTTTTATAACATTTGTCGTGATAACTTCAGAACTTCTGGGGACCTGGGGAAAGTATGCTTCGCCCTCCCGGGAGTGAGGGGATCTGGTGACCACGGCTGGTGCTGGAGTATTTCTGAGTCTCAGGACCTGGTGTGAAGTTGCCTGCTGCCGTCTTCCCAGAGTCCGCTTAAGTGCTAGGTTCTGTCGGGGATAAAAACACGTGTCCACGCCCGTCGTTGTTGGCTGGGTTCTGAGTGGCAGGGGACCCGGGCCCAGGCCAGCAGTGAAGACCCCTCTGTGCTGGGCGGGACCTGGACCTGATGAACTTGGCCCACCTCCATCCCACCTGAGGGACCTGCGTTGGCTGGGTTGGGGGAGGTAGTTTGGCCTGAAGCCATTTTCTCCCTCGCCTCCTGTTGGGATTTGCAGTGTACGGTGGGTCTGTTACAACACATTTCTTCCTTCACATCCTGCTGTTTCTCTGGGTCCACAGTTAACCTCAGAAGTAAGCCGCGCGCTGTGCACACTGCCTGGCCTTCCTCTCCTGAGGGAATAATCATCACCTGAAGAGCTGCCAGCAGCCCGGCCGCCTTTATCATTTTATTCAACCTCGAGGGGCCCGAGTGAGGGCCATTTCCTTGCGCTTCTTGGACGGGCACCTCCACCATAAGTTATTAAGGAAAACTCGGACGTTTGGGTATCTTGGGCAGCAGCAGTCCCACTACTGCCCTGGCTGGAGCTGGGGGTGTCCGTTGTCAGGTTCTCCTATTACAGCAGGAGGAAGGGGAGGTGAAGGAAAGAGGCCATGAACCTAAAACAGTACATTTTTTTGGGAAATGCCCGGTTAGGCAGGAGCACCTTCTGGCTCTTGGAGCTCCAGCAGAAATGGGGCCTTGCTCTGGTTCTCAGCTGCATCGTGAGTTCCGCAGGAAAGGTGGAGACGTCAATCAGAAATAAAACGTTTAAAAAAGAAGCCAAAATACTGTGCCTGTTTTCACCCAGAGCTCATGTCCGGAGCCTACCTGCTCCGGTAGCTGGGGGGAGGTGGGTCCCTGGTGTCATTTCTGCCTTCTTGAGGCTCATAATTCTGGAGCCTGAGTCTGAATAACCTTTAAGACCTTTGGGGTAAGATTACCCCCCACATACTGGCAGCACTTTGGGCTATGGCAGATCACCAGTGCTCTCCACAGCCCCTCTCTGATTCCCTTCCGAGTTCAGAAATAGGGTTGCATTTCTGTGGAGCCATGCCCACCTGACTGGGGACTGACTTCCAATTCCTTTGCAGCAGGGTGTGGTCATGTGACAGGGAGGATGTGGGCCCCTTCCCGTGGCTGGACGGGAACAGGCCTACTCCCCACCTAGACCATGCTGAGCACAAGGAATGTGTGAGCCGAACAGCTAGTCTCTCACCTGTGTCGCGGTCACCGGAGAGGGAAAGGAATGGGTCATCTTCAGAGCACGGGATTGCCGGGGGTCTGGGCTGCAGCGGCCCTGCCCTGTCCTGCCCTGGAGCTTGTGACGTAGGGTCCAATCCCACCCATGCCTCTCATACAGCCCGAGGTCCACATGCATGTAGTATGAAGAAATACTCCTTTATCTTCATGCCCACCCTCTGCATCAAGATTCTTAAGGGTCCAGAACCTTGCCCGAGCCCAGCTGGTCAAACACCAGGGCGGGTGTAGACCAGCACTCCCCGGAGCTGTTGCTGACCTCATCCAGCCACCCCAGGACACAGCTGACCCAGCCCTACCCAGTAAAACCTCCCTGACCAGAGTGGAAGGAAAACAGGCTGGTTTTCACTGTCACTAACTGTTCTAGAGATCTAAAAGATTTGGTTAGGTTTTCCTGGGAGAAGTGTCAATACCAAGATAAATTCTGTGATGACAGCTGTGACGCAGCCCTTTCATCCTGTGTTCTGGGAGGAGAGCTGCTGCGGGCTGGTGCGTATGGTGCTACTCTTGTCTGGTGCTGGTTCCCACACATCCTTGAAACCTGCAGGAACTGCTTTCTCAAGGGAGGCTGCCCTCCCCGAGGGCTGGGCCGCTCCCACTCAGGGGCCTCCACGCAGATGGTTTCAGTTGCTGGAGTGTTGATAGATACCAGCCATGTCTGTGCATCTAATGAGAGCAGGAGCTCTGTGAGCATTCATTGTTATTCTGGATCAGACCCTGTGCTGAGTGCCATGCGTGTATTATCTTAATTGTGTAGCAACACTATGAGGAGGGAACTCTTATCCCCATTTAAAGTTGAGGGGATTGCGGCTGATGGAAAGACACAAAGACATCATTTGTGCCTGCTTCTTCAGGACTCATCAGATTTGGGGGAGCATCTGCTTGTTGAAGACCAAGGGTTGAGATAACGCTAGAATGTTTGGTTGCTTGTCATCTGGATCAGCTGTCCTTTCTCCAGGAGAGGCCTCTGTTTGATTCCCTTGACAAAGTCCAGTAGTGGCAGGAGGCTCTGTGAAGGTCCATGAAGAAGCAGCTCCAGAGAAAAGGACTTCTGAGAGATGGGGTTTGTTCAGCAAGGGCCCCACGACAGGGGATGTGATCACTGCCTCCCATCTCGATCAAGGATTAGAGTTTTAAGACCACAACCTCTGGGTCTTATGTGACAGAAGTGGGACGAGCTTTTTCTGTCTTCAGATGAACAGCCACCTGGGGGAGGCTGGGCCAGCAACCCAGACCTACTGCTGCTGGATACACCAAGAAAGGGGTGTGCTCAGACTTAGCTGTGGAAAAGTGGTAGAAAAGAGCAGAAAAATAAAAATCTTAAATACTCATTTTTGTTTTAAGATAGCTTCAACATCAGTATATATTAAGAAAACTCAAATTCAAAACCCAGTACAGTAAAAGAGCAGACAAGTTTAAGAATTGAGTATTTATTTCCTAAAATGTTCACCACCATGTTCCTTTATATTTTACAGAAAATACATACTTTTCAATCCATGGAAAAATTGCAAATATCAATGAAAGAAAAAAACTCAGTAAAATGTTAACATGTAGAAATTGCCCAAGCCACATACTCTATCATAATGCAATAAAATTAGAAATTGATACTAAAAGGAAAATCAAATTCAGTATAACCACTTGTAAATTTTATTACATTCTTCAAAGAGGAAACTAAAACTTCATTTATGGACCCTTTTAGATTTAATGAAAATGAGTATACTGTTTAGCAAGAGCGTTGCACTATGGCCAGTGCTGCAGTCAGAGGAAAATTCATAGCCTTAAATGTTTTTATTATACCAGAGAGAATGAAGACTAATGAGTTAGGCATTCAAATTAAAACTCTAGATAAGCAAAATAAATAGGAAATAAACATGATAAAAGCAGGAACCAATTAATATTGATATGAAATTTAAAACACTGGAAATTTATAAATAAGTCCACAAATTTATACTTTGAAAAGCCTAATTCAACCGGCTGATCTTTAATAGAACAAAATGAAGTGAAGGGAGAAAAATATGTAACACTAGGAACAATTTCATATTAAAAGGAACCTGATAAGAATTATAATATTACAGTATGTGCATTTCCTGCTAATAAATTTGCAAATGTCGATAAAATGCAGAGTGACTCCAGAAAAGATGGGGTACCAGAATAAAATGATAGCCTATGGAAGAAATTGAAAAAACTGCCAAAGAAGTATCACTGAAAAGGTGCCAGGCCCCAGATGGTTTTACAGCAGGTTTCTATCAAAGCTTTAAAGATTAGATAGTTCCTCTGTTATTTAACCTTTTGCAGGATATAGAGAAGGATGAAAAGCCTTCTAATTTATTTTATGAAACCAGCATAGCCCTAATATAAAAATACGACATTATCAGTTAGGATTAGGTTCAGCTGTGAGTAAGGGAGACCCAAAGTGAAGAGTGGCTTAAACAGGACTCGTATAAATGTCCGCAGGTAGGTAGTCCAGAGCTGGCGTAGCAGCTCAGAGCCAAGATGTTCTTAGAGATCCAGGCTACTTCCAGCTCACTGTGATGTCTTTTCTAGGGTGTGACCCTTGTCTTCATGTTCTAAGATAGTAGCAGCCAGCTCCAGCCATCACATCCGCATTCCAGGCATCAGAATGGGAGAAAGGATGAAGGTGGAAAAAGGTCAAAGGTCAAGTACCAACTCTATTGAGGATCATGTTGATGGATGCCATAAGGTATATATTATTTTAACCTTTTGGAAATTTCAAACGTATAGAAAAGCACAGAGTCATAGATTATGCATGTCTTTGTTAACATCTTTATTGAAATATAATTCATGGACCATAAAATTTACCCATGTAAAGTACGCAATTTGATAGTTTTATTATACTCACAGAGATGCGGAACCATCACCAAAATCTAAGTTTAGATTATTTTCTTCACTAAAAAGAAAGCCTGAAGCCATTAGCAGTCAGTCCCTTCCTCTTCAGCCCCAAGCAACCACTAATTTACTTTCTGTCTCCATAGGTTTGTGTATTCTGGGTATTTCATGTGAATGGAATCATATATTGTGTGGTCTTTTGTGACTGGCTTCTCTCACTTAGCATAATGTATTTAAAGTTCATTTGCATTGTAACGTTTGTCACTACCTCATAACTGCTTTATTTGGGGGGGGGAGGGGTAGCATATTTTAAGATTTATTCAGTCCCATAGTTACTTTCCAAAGCGGTCCAAGAAAACTAAAAAGAAGCAGTTGGGAAGGGAAATGATGAGACGTTTGAAGTGTGAGTCAGTCTAATCTCAGTATATCCATCCCAGCTTAGTTCTAACTCATTTGAAGATAACTGTAGTTTTTCCCTGGATTAAAATGGCAATTCACAAAGTAAGAATCAATCAAGCTGTTTCCCAGTGAATGACACTGAGCTTCACCAAAAAACTACCCTCAAGGAGCAAAAAGGCTACAAAGTAAGGAATCATTAAACTGACATTCCTGAAATGGGGAATTCCTTTTTAGGGTGAGCCATCCATCACTCATTGCATTTGAGGCAGCTACTGACAAATCCTCAACAAACCTAGAAATGAATTACTTAGTTCCCACAACCAAGCAAAGGACAGGTGCACACTTTCTGCCTGTCTGTGCACCACCTACAAATGCACTACCACGTGACAATGTGGGGTTTTACAGGTTTTTTCCACAGCAGGACAGTAAGTCTTTCCACAAAGTCTAGAGCAGGGCTTTGGTTTTGGTTCTTTCTGGTGCCTTAACATTGATACCTGTTGGGACATTCTGAATAAGAGGTTAGTATCAGTGCTTTGCCATGTCACCATGAACCCGGGTTCAGCCATAGTCGTTCTGGTTCTGAACTGCATAGAGCTGTCAGTCCAGGGGTCTCTTAGAGTCCAGTCTCTTGCCCTCTTTGGCTCTCTGTCTCTCTGAGTCTCTCTCTCCCATCTACTTCTGCCTCTTCTGACATCTTGGCATGCTGGTTGTCAAGTGCAGCGCCGCCTCTTAGTCTCCTCCTATCAGCTGCCTCGTGCTCCTTCTGTTGGCCTTTCCCTCCCCCTCCCTCATAAGTATTTTGGTTTTGTTTTTTTTTACATTTTTAGATGTATTTTTTAAATTAATTTATTCTAACAGTCATTAATGCCACAATTATTTATTAAATAGTTTTATATGTGGGGCATTGTACTAAGAACTAGGGCACTGGGATACTTATTTCTTGTGTAACCCTAAGCAAGATAACTGAATTCCATAAGCCACAGTTTTCTCATTTGTAAAATGGGACCAATGATACTTATTCATAAGAACATCATGAGAATTAAATGCAGTAATATATGTATATATGTATATTACTGCATTTTATTTATATAGTGTTTGAATATATACATAGGAATACATAAAGTACTTGAATTAAAAAAACTGTAGAGTCTTAAGTTGTCACTCAATAGGTTATTAGTTAAAAAAATTTTATTGAAGTATAGTTGATGTACCACATTATATAAGTTACAGGTGTATAATATAGTGATTCACAACTTTTAAAGGTTATATTCCATTTATAATTGTTATAAAATATTGGCTATATTCCCTGTGTTGTACAATATATCCTTGTAGCTTATTTTATACCTAATAGTTTAGATGTATTTTTAATTAGTGGGTAACGACCACCTTTTACGAGAGGATTCCAAATGGTTAGTTCACACATGCATTTTCTTTATAGAGTAAAAAGCTGGAGATAAGGGTTTGTGATCTACAAATAGAACACTCTTAACTTAAAAAAAACTTCATGCAGTTTCTTTCAGATACCAGAGCCAGATGTTTTTGTTTGGACTATCAAATGGAAATGAACTGCCTGCATTCCTGGGCATGCAGACCTAAATCCATTCTAGAATATGGATATAAATATATTCCGTGGCAGCTTTTATTTATATTTGAATAGACTACATGGAAGTTAGAAAAATCTTCTACCACAATAAGTAAAATAACTTTATTGAGTACTTATTATGTGCCAGGTGTCTTATGCTATAAACTTTACATAGCTTATTTCATGTTCTCATTATCAGAAGCTTGTAAAGTAGATATTATTTTTTCAATAGTCATTTTATTTTTATTTTATAAGTTGGCTGATTTTATTGAGGTATAGTTGATTTACAATATTATATAGGTTTAAGGTATACAGACAACATATTGATTCACAATTTTTAAAAGTTATACTCCATTTATAGGTATTATAAAATATTGGCTATGTTCCCTGTGCCATATAATATATCAAGCTTTATATTCTAGCTTATTTATTTTATGCATAGTAGTTTGTACCTCTTAATCCCCTGCCCCTCTTTTGCCACTCCCCATTTCCCTCTCCCCAATGGTAACTACTAGTTTGTTCTCTATATCTGTGAGTCTTTTTTCTTTTTTGTTATATTCACTAGTTTTGCTTTTTAGATTGTACATATAAGTGATTAACATACAGTATTTGTGTTTCTGAACTTATTTCACTAAGCATAATACCCTCTAAGTCCATCCATGTTGTTGCAGATGGTAACAATTCATTCTTTTTTATGGCTGAATAATATTCCATTGTTCATATATATGTGTGTGTGTGTGTGTATGTATATACACACACCACATCTTTATCCATTCATGTATAGATGGGTACTTATTTGCTTCCATATCTTGGCTTTTGTAAATGCTGCAGTGAATATAGGGGCGTATATATCCTTTTGAATTCGTGTTTTTGTTTACTTCGGATAAACACCCAGGAGGGAAATTGCTGGATTGTATGGCAGTTCTATTTTTAAGTTTTTGAGGAACCTCCATACTGTTTTCCATAGTGGCTGCACCAATTTACATTCCCACCAAGAGTGTACGAGGGTTCCCTTTTCTCCACATCCTCTACAACTTTCGTTATTTGTAGACTTTTTGATGATAGCCATTCTGATAGATGTGAGGTGATACCTCATTGTTGTTTTCTCCACACTCTCACCAATACTTGTTATTTATTGTCTTTTTGATAACAACCATTCTGACAGGTGTGAGGTAATATCTCATTGTAGTTTTGATTTGCATTTTCTCTGATGATTAATGACATTGAGCATCTTTTCGTGTTCCTGTTGGCTGTCTGTATGTCTTATTTGGAAAAAATGTCTATTCAGGTCTTATGTCCATTTTTTAAATCAGGTTTTTTGTTTTTTTCATGTTGAGTTGTGTGAGCCATTTATGTATGTTGGATATTATCCCCTTATTAGTCATATCATTTGCAAATATATTCTCCCATTCAGTACATTGTATTTTCATTTTATTGGTTTCCTTGGCTGTGCAAAAGCTTTTAAGTTTAATTAGGCCCCATTTGTTTATTTTTGCTGTTTTTTCTTTGCCTTAGGGGACAGATCCAAAAAAATATTGCTATGACTTATGTCAAAGAGTGTTTGCATATGTTTTCTAGGAGTTTTATGGTTTCAGATCTTACATTTAGGTCTTTAATCCATTTTGAGTTTATTTTTGTATGTAGTATTAGAAAATGTCCTCATTTTATTTTTTCACATGTAACTGTCCAGTTTTCCCAGCACCACTTATTGAAGAGATTGTCTTTTCTCCATTGTATATTCTTGCCTCCTTTGTTGTAGATTAATTGACCATAAGTGGGTAGGTTTATTTCTGGGCTTTCTATTCCGTTCCATTGAGCTATGTGTCTGTTTTTGTGTCAGTGCCATACTGTTTTTGAATACTGTAGCTTTGTAGTATAGTCTTAAGTCAGGAAGCATGATTCTTCTGTTCTTCTTTCTCAAGATTGTTTTGGCTATTCGGGATCTTTTGTGTTTCCATAAAATTTTTAAATTTATTTGTTCTAGTTCTGTGAAACATGCCATTGGTATTTTGATAGAGATTACATTGAATCTGTAGATTGCCTTGGGTAGTATGATCATTTTAACAATATTAATTCTTCGAATCCATGAGCATGGTGTATCTTTTTATCTGTGTCATCTTCAGTTTCTTTCATCAATGTCTTATAGTTTTCTGAGTACAGGTCTTTTACTTCCTTAGGTAGGCTCATTCCTAGGTATTCTATTCTTTTTAATGTGATTGCAAATGGGATTGTTTCTTTAATTTCTCTTTCAGATAGTTTGTTGTTAGTGTGTAGAAATGCAACAGATTTCTTTATGTTAATTTTATATCCTGCAACTTTACTGAATTCATTGTGAGCTCTAGTAGTTTTTTGGAGGCATCTTTAGGATTTTCTAGGTATAATATCATGTTACCAGCAAACAGTGACAGTTTTACTTCTTCCTTTCCAGTTTGGATTCCTTTTATTTCTTTTTCTTTTCTGACCACTGCTGTGGCCTGTGTTGGGTGTGTGTGTGTGTGTTTGTGTGTATTTATTAACAATTGTTAATAAACAATTGTTATATCTTCTTCTTGGATTGATCCCTTGGTCATTATGTAATGTCCTTCTTTGTCTCTATCCGTCTGTTTTGACTGATATAATTATTGGGACTTCCCTGGTGGCACAGTGGTTAAGAATCCGCCTGCCAATGCAGGGGATGTGGGTTTGATCCCTGGTCCAGGAAGATCCCACGTGCCATGGAGCAACTAAGTCCATGCACCACAACTACTGAGCCTGTGTTCTAGAGCCCACGAGCCACAACTACTGAGCCCGTGTGCCTACAGCCCATGCTCCACAACAAGAGAAGCCAAATATAAAATAAATAAATAAATGTATTTTTTTAAAAGAAGTATTGCTACCCCAGCTTTCTTTTGATTTCCATTTGCATGGAATACCTTTTTCTATCCCCTTACTTTCAGTCTGTGTGTGTCTTTAGATCTGAAATGAGTCTCTTGTAGGCAGCATATATATGGGTGTTATTTTTGTATCCATTCAGCCACTATATGTCTTTTGATTGGAGAATTTAGTCCATTTACATTTAATTATTGATATGTACGTTCTTATTGCAGTTTTTTAAAATTGTCTTGGAGTTGTTTTGTAAGCCGTTTTCCTTCTTTTGTTTTCTTCTCTTGTGATTTGATGACTCTAGTGTTATGTTTGGATTCTTTTCTCTTTTTTGTGTGCTTATCTACTATTTTTGGTTTGTGGTTACCATGATGTTTATATATAGCAATCTATATATGTATGTGATTGTTTTAAGTTGCCGATCTCTGAATTGCAATGCATTTTAACAACCCTGCATTTGTACTCTCCTCCCCTCACAATTACTGTTTTTGACATCATATTTTACATACAATTATTCTGTGTATCCCTTAACTGCCTGTTGTGGATATAGATGATTTTGTTACATTTGTCTTTAACCTTCCCTACTAGCTTTGTGCATGGATGATTTACTACCTTTACTGCATATCTGCCTTTACCAATGAGATTTTTCCTGTTGTAATGTTCACATTTCTAGTTGTGACCTTTTCTTTTTTGCTTAGAGAAGTCGCTCTAACATTTTGTAAAGCTGGTTTGGTGGCGGTGAACTCTTTTAGCTTTTGCTTGTCTGTAAAACTTTTGATATCTCCATCAAATCTGAATGAAAGCCTTGCTGGGTAGAGTATTCTTGGTTGTAGGTTTTTTCCTTTTATCATTTTAAATATATCATGCCACTCCACTCTGGTCTGCAGAGTGTCCTTTGAAAAGTCTGCTGATTGATAGCCTTATGGGAGTTCCCTTCTATGTAACTTGTTGCGTTTCCCTTGCTGCTTTTAATATTCTCTCTTTATCTTTAATTTTTGCCATTTTAATTACAGTATGTTACAGTGTGTTCCTCTTTGGATTAATCTTTTTGGGGCTGCTCTGCACTTCCTTGATTGGATGACTATTTCCTTTTCCAGATTAGGGAAGTTTTCAGCTATTATGTCTTTAAATAGGTACTCAGTCCCTTTCTCTGTCTCTTCTTCTGGGAACCCTATAATGCAAGTAGTAGTATGCTGATGTTGTCCCAACGGTCTCTTAAACTGTCCTCATTTCTTTTCATTCTTTTATTGTTTTTCTGTTCAGCAGCATTGATTTGCACTACTTTGTGTTCCAGTTCACTGATCTGTTCCTTTATAATTTAGTCTACTGTTGATGCCTTCTACTATATTATTGATTTCCGTTATTGTATTCATCTCTGTTGTTTTTTATATTTTCCAACTCTGTTAAAAACTTCTAACTTCTCACCTTGTGTATCCATTCTTCTCCAAAGTTCTTTAATCATCTTTCTGACCATTACCCTGACCTCTTTCTTGGGTAGATTACCTGTCTCCGCTTCACTTAGTTCTTCTGGGATTTTATCTTGCTTCTTTGCTTGGAATATGTTCCTCTGTCTCCTAATTTTGCCTAACTTGCTGTCTTTATTTTTATGTATCTGGTGAGTTGGTTATGTTTCCCAGCCTTGTAGAAGTAGCCTTTTTTAGGTGACGTCCTGTGCGTCCCAGCAGGGCACTCCCCTCTGGTCACCCGAGCTGTATGCTCTAGGGGTGCCCCCTCTGTGGCTGTGTGGGGCCTGCTGTGGCAGATTGATGACTGTGGGTCATCTGGTAGGCTTGCTTGGCCCTCGGTCTGGTTGGCTGCAGGCCCTGTCTTGTGCAGAGGCTGCTGGCCACTGACTGGCAGGGCAGTGTAATAAATCAGCTGGCTGTGGAACCCCGGGGGGCCTTGGGGCTAGTACTGGCTCACTGGTGGGCAACATTGGGGTCCAGGAGGCCCCAGGGCTGGTGCTTGCCCACTGGCAAGCAGAGCTGATGTCGGACTGCTGGTATGTGGGGCCAGTCCCTGATACAGCTGGCTGCAGGATCTGGAGTGTCCTGAAGCTCGTGTTAGCCTGCCAGTGGGGGGGTCCAGGGCCCAGCCAGCCCCAGGGCTGGTGCCAGCCTGCTGGTGGGCAGGCTGGGTCTGCAGTCTGTGGGGCTGTGTTTGTCCTGGGCTGTTGTCCGCCTGCTGGTGGGTAAGGCTCATCCCAAGGCTAGAGCAGGATCGCTGGCAGAGAGGCCAGAGATTCCGGGGCTGGTGCCTTGGTAGGTGGAGCTGTGTCCTGGGGGGTCCCAAGTCTAGTGCCTGCACACTGGTTTATGGGGCCAGGTTCTGCACCCCCTGGTAAGCAGGGCTATATGTCCAGGGGTGGCTGTGGGGTCAGGGGGACTTAGGGCAGCCTGTCTGCTGGTGGGTGGGGCTGTGTCCCCACCCAGTTAGTTGTTTGGCCTGAGGCCTCCCAGTACTGGTGCCTTCAGGCTGTTGGGTGGGGCAGGGCTGGGTCCTGGAACTAGAGGGAGGATTCCAAAATGATGCTTGCCAGCAGCAGTATCCATGTGGCAGAAAGAGCTCCCCAAATGGCTGCTACCTGTGTCGGTGTCCACAGGGTGAGCTCCAGTTGCCTCCCGCCTCTCTGGGAGACTCTCTGAGATCAGCAGGTGGGTCTGACCCAGGCTCCTTTCAAATTACTGCTTCTGCCCTGGATCCTGGAGTGTGAGCTTTTGTGTGTGCCCTTTAAGAGAGGAGTCTCCATTTCCCCCAGCCCTCTGGGACTCCTGAAAGCAAGCCCCACTGGCCTTCAAAGCCAAACGTTCTGGGGGCTCATTTTTCCAGCATAGGCACTGCGGAGCCCACTGTGGGGCTCAGACCCCTCCCTCCCTTAGGAGGACCTCTGCAATTGTAATTATTCTCACGTTTGTGGGTCACCCACCCCAGGGTATGGGACCTGACTGTATTGCAGCTCTGCCCCTCCCACCCATCTTGTTGTGGTTCCTTGTTAATATCTTTAGTTGCAGAAGATCTTTTCTGGTAGGTTCAGGTCTTTTTCATCAATGACTGTTCTGTAAATAGTTGTAATTTTTGTGTGCCCATGAGAGGAGGTGAACTCAGGGTCTTTCTACTGTACCATCTTGGCTGATCTCCCTAGTACCTCATTACTGTTTATTGCAAAATAATATTCCATTGTATAGACATACCACATTGTGTTTATTCATTCATCAGTTAACAGACATTTGAACTGTTTTCACTTTTTCGCTATTAAGAAAAAATTCTGCTATGAACATTCATGTACAAGGTTTTGTATGGACATATGTTTTTATTTCTCTTAGATATACATCTAGGAATAGAATTGCAGGATCATATGATGGCTCTGTGTTTAACCTTTAGGGGAACTGCAAAATGTTTTCTAAAGCATCTGCACCATTTTACATTCCCACCAGTAATGCACAAGGTTCCAGCTTCTCCACATCCTTGTCACCACCTGTAATTGTCCACCTTTTTTATTATAGTCATCCTAGTGGGTGTGAAGTGGTATCTTGTGATTTTGATTCTAATTTTCCTAATAACTGATGGTATTGAGCATCTTTTTATGTTTATTGGCCATTTGTATTGATATATCATCTTTGGAGAAATATCTATGCTGATCTTTTGCCAATTATTTAATTTGATTATTTGTCTTTTTACTATTGAGCTGTGAGAGTTCTTTGTATATTTGGCATATAAGTCTCTTTTCAGATATATGATTTGCAAGTATTTTCCCCCATTCTGTGTGGGTTGTCTTTTCACCATCTTGATGGTGTAATTTGCAGTAGAAAAAGTTTTAAGTTTTGATGTAGACCAGTTTATCTATTTTTTTCTTCTGTCGCGTGAGTTTTGTTTGTTTTTGGCCACACCATGCAGCATGAGGGATCTTAGTTCCCAAATCAGGGATCGAACCCGTGCCCCCTGCATTGGGAGCATGGAGTCTTAACCACTGGACAGCCAGGGAAGTCCCTGTTGCTTGAGCTTTTGGTGTCCTATCTAAGGAGCCACTGCCTAATCCAAAGGTCATGAATATTTTACTCCTATGGTTTTTTTAAAAAGAGTTTTAGCTATTAGATTTATGTCTATAATCAATTTTGAGTTAATTTTTTATATGGTGTGAAGTAGGGAATCTAACTTCATTCTGTTATATGTAGATATCCAGCCGTCCCAGCACCATTTGTCAAAAAATCTATTTTTTTCCCCACTGAATTGTCTTGGCATCCTTGTCAAAAATTGACCATAGGGACTTCTCTGGTGGTGCAGTGGTTATGAATCCACCTGTCAGTGCAGGGGACTCGGGTTCGATCCCTGGTCCGGGAAGATCCCACATGCTGCAAAGCAGCTAAGCCCGTGCACCACAACTACTGAGCCCATATGCCACAACTACTGAAGCCTGCGCACCTACAGCCCGTGCTCCGCAATGAGAAGCCACTGCAATGAGAAGCCTGCGTGCCTCAATGCAGAGTAGCCCCCGCTCGCCGCAGCTAGAGAAAGCCCATGCACAGCAGCAAAGACCCAACGCAGCCACCTCTTTCCTTTAAAAAAAAAAAAAAAATTGACCATAGATATGTGTTGGTTTCTGGACTCTAAAGTCTATTCTTATGTCAGTACCTCACTGTTTTGATTACTGTAGCTTTATAGTAAGTTTTGAAATTGTCAAGTGTGAGTCCTATAACTTTTATCTTCATTTTCAAAATTCTTTTGGCCATTCTAGGTCCTTTGCATTTCCATATGAATTTTAGGACCAGCTTGTCAACTTCTGCCAACAAAGGTAGCTTGTATTTTGATAGGGATTACAAAGAATCAATTTTGGGGGGTATTATCGTCTTTATAATATTATGTCTTCCAGTTCATGAACATGAGAAGTCTTTTGATTTATTTACACCCTGTTTAACTTCTTTCAACAATGTTTATTGTTTTCAATGTACAATTCTAATACTTCTTTTGTTAAATTTATAAGTATCTTATTCTTTTTGATGTTGTTGTAAATGGAATTGTTTTCTTAACCTAATTTCAGGTTCTTCATTGCTTGTGTATAGAAATACAATTGATTTTTATGTATTGTTTTGTATCTAGCAGTCTTGCTGACATTTATTACCTCTAAAAGGTTTTGGTGGTTTGGGGGGTTTTTTGTTTTGATAGATTCCTCAGGATTTTCTATATACAAGATCATGTTATCTGCAAATATAGTTTTATGTTTCCCTTTCCAATCTGAATGTCCCATTTCTTTTTTTACCCAAATGCCCAGATTAGATCCTCTGGTTTTGAGTAGAAGTGCCAAGGTCAGACATCCTTTTCTTTTCCTGATCGTGGAGGAAACCTTTCAGTCCTTCACCGTTAAGTATGATGTTTGTAAGACATTGGTTTTTCATAAATGGTCTTATCAGGTGGAGGAAGTTCCCTGCTATCCCCAGTTTGCTGAGTGTCTTTACCAGGAAAGGGTGTTGTATTTTGTCAGTTGCTTTCTCTGTATCTACTGAGATAATCATGTGGTTGTTTTGACCTTTATTCTGTTAATATGGTATATTACATTGATTTTCAGATATTAACATGTGGTACATATATACAATGGAATATTACTCAGCCATAAAAAGGAACGAAATTGGGTCATTTGTAGAGACCTGGATGAATCTAGAGACTGTCATAGTGAAGTAAGTCAGAAAGAGAAAAACAAATATCGTATATTAACACATATATGTGGAACCTAGAAAAATGGTACAGATGAACCAGTTTGCAGGACAGAAACTGAGACACAGATGTAGAGAACAAACGTATGGACACCAAGGGGGGAAAGCGGCGGCGGGGGGCGGGGTAGTGTGATGAATTGGGAGATGGGGATTGACATGTATACAATAATATGTATAAAGTGGATAACTAATAAAAACCTGCTGTATAAAAAAATAAAATTCAAAAATTAAAAAAAAAAAAGAAACCCTTCTAATCTGGATTTAACTGATTGATTAGATCAGGTACTTCAACTATGATAACCCAAGAGGGTAGTTCCATCTGACATAGTGATAATCCAATCCAGGACCCCTTCCATGGGTTCATGCTAAGGGAAAAGGATATAGATCCGTTTGCACAGCATGCAGAGATCATGGGGACTGTGAGAGTAGGTGAGGAAAATAAAAATCCCTAGACTTCCCTTGCATCTTGTCTAGATGCATCCTAACAAGTTTTCCACTGAAACTAATCTGAGTTTCTGTTCCCTATATTAGGTATAAACACTGCAAAAGGAGACATAAAATTATCATTATTAGCAGATAATATGATTGAAAACCTTGAAACCCAAGAAAATCAACTGAATAAAAAAACTATTATAACTATAAAGGCACTTCAATAAAATAGCCTGTTATATATATAGATCTGTAAAAATAGCTTTCTAAACAATAGATTCAATTTTATCAATGTTTCCATTCACAATAGAAATAAAACTATAAAATACAATGAATAATTTTAATAAAACTTGTTAATAAAACATCTGCAAGACATTTAAGGAAATCTATAAAACATTTAGAAATACTTTTTAAAGTTGAGGAAAATGCCATGTTATTATATATAGACTCAAGCGTAAAGATATCAGTTCTCATTAATTTTTAAATTTTAACATTTAACTTTGTTCCATGGACAGCTTAATGTAATATTTTCTTTAGATCTAAGGTTCACATGGAAGAATAAATATGTTACGATATTCAATAACATCTTGAAAAACAAAGTAATACAAACCAGATGTGAGATAGTATTATATGAAAATTAAAAGTGTGGTAGTAGTGCCAAAAGAGACAGGTCAATTCAATAAATATAAAATCCATAATTGGACCCATGTGTATATGTAGGAATTCAGCAAGGAAGAATCCACCTGCCAATTCAGGGGACACGGGTTCGAGCCCTGGTCCAGGAAGATCCTGCATGCTGCGGAGCAACTAAGCCCGTGCACCACAACTACTGAAGCCCATGTGCCTAGAGCCCGTGCTCTGCAAAAAGAGAAGCCACTGCAATAAGAAGCCCACGCACCGCAACGAAGAGTAGCCCCTGCTCACCACAGCTAGAGGAATCCTGCGTGCAACAACGAAGACCCAACACAGCCAAAGATAATTAATTTAAAAAAATTATATTACCAATAAGCACCTCAAAAGGAAGTAAATACCAAAGGTATAAAGATATGAAAGTAAATAATGACATCATAATACCACAAGAAGATATAGATAATATGTAACTGTTGGATGGTGAAACTTTTAAAACATGACACTGACAAAAATCATGAAGAAAATATTGATGGAAAAAGTAAAAACCTTCAATACATTACATTTTTCTATAAGTTAAAAGAGAAAAAAGACCAGTTAGGAAAAATTCACATAATGACATGAAGTGTACATATAAGAGCACTCACACAGGTCAGTAAGAAAAATAACATTTCAGAAGAAAAATAGGTCAAAATATGAATAGACAATTCAGAAAAGAAAGAAAAAATCAGGGACTTCCCTGGCCTGCCAATGCAGAGGACACGGGTTCAATCCCTGGTCCAGGAAAATCCCACATGCCGCGAAGCAACTAAGCCTGTGCACCACAACTACTGAGCCTGCGCTCTAGAGCCCACAAGCCACAGCTACTGAGCCCGTGTGCCACAATTACTGAAGCCCACATAGCTAGAGGCCGTGCTCCACAACAAGAGAAGCCACCACAATGAGAAGCCCACGCACCGCAACCAAGAGTAGCTGCCGCTCACCGCAACTAGAGAAAGCCAGCGTGCAGCAACGAAGATCCAATGCGGCCAGAGATAAATAAATGAATAAATTTATTAAAAGAAAGAAAAAATCATGTGGCCAATAAACTCATGAAAAAAAGGTCAGCCTCATTAACTTCTTCATGTATGCAAACATTTAAGCAATACTACTTATCAGCCACTGTTCTGGAATACCTAGTGATAGGGGTAAAAAGCATGATTTCTGTGGGAATAAAATTATGTAAGTTCTTTCCTTGATTCAGAAATGTATGAAATCAGAAATGTGGGAATAATTTTTAAAAAAAGAATAACTAATGCCAGTCACATGACCTATAATCCTTTTCCCATTCAAGCTCTATGTTACACATTTCTGTTCTTTCCTCCCAGTAGAAACTAAGAATACAAAGTATTTATAACTCAGGGAAGTAAACAAAGAACCTATTGCCAATGAATCAGATTGAAACAAGCTGGAACACTAAGTAAAACTTAAAACATGGTTCTGCTCCATGATAAGCAAATTCTCTGTGGTGTTACTCTTTGCTAATAACTATTACACATCAGTCAACTAATTTATAAATTAATTAGACAAAAGGTAAGTACTGTCGTCCTGCCAAACTTAATCTGAACAATCTTTAAACACCTTCCAACGTATTCTTTAACTTCTAGGTTTAAACAAATTGCTTGATAAAGTGAGATATGCTGTCTTTTTCAAATTTTAAATTAAAAAAAGTTAAATAAAATAGTGTTCATTATCTGTGCTTTTTATTTTTACCTGAATTATAAATAAAACCACATCTTTTCTCTTGCTTTCTTTCTTGTTAAAATGGCAATACTACCCAAAGCAATCTACAGATTAAATACTATCCCTGTGAAAATACTCATGATATTTTTCACAGAACTAGAAGAAATAATCCAAAAATTTATACGGAACCATCAAAGACCCAGAATTGCCAAAGCAATCCTGAGGAAAAAAAAGCAGGAGGCATAACTCTCCCAGACTTCAGACAATACTGCAAAGCTACAGTAATCAAAACAGTGTGGTATTGGTTTAAAAAATTAAAAAAGACATATGGGTCAATGGAACAGAATAGAGAGCCCAGAAATTAACCCACATGCCTATGGTCAATTAATCTTCAACAAAGGAGGCAAGAATATAAAATGGGAAAAAGTCTCTTTAGCAAGTGGTGCTGGGAAAGTTGGACAGCTGCATGTAAATCAATGAAATTAGAACACACCTTCATACCATGCACAAAAATAAACTCAAAATGGCTTAAAAACAAACAAGACATGACACCATAAAACTCCTAGAAGAGAGCATAGGCAAAACATTCTCTGGCATAAATCATGCCAATTTTTTTTTTTTTTTTTGCGGTATGCAGGCCTCTCACTGTTGTGGCCTCTCCCGCTGTGGAGCACAGGCTCCAGACGCGCAGGCCCAGTGGCCACGGCTCACAGGCCCAGCCGCTCCACTGCACGTGGGATCTTCCTGGACCGGGGCACGAACCTGCATCCCCTTCGTCGGCAGGCAGACTCTCAACCACTGTGTCACCAGGGAAGCCTGCTGATGTTTTCTTAGGTCAATCTCCCAAAGCAATAGAAATAAAAACAAAAATAAATTTACAAGCTTTTGCACAGCAAAGGAAACCATTAAAAAAAATGAAATGACAACCTACAGAATGGGAGAAAATATTTGCAAATGATTCTGCAGACAAGGGCTTAATCTCCAAAATATACAAACAGCTTATACAACTCAACAACAAAAAACCAAAGAACCTAATTGAAAAATGGACAGAAGACCTTAATAGACATTTCTCCAAAGAAGACATACAGATGGCCAGTAGGTACATGAAAAGATGCTCAACATCACTAATTATTAGAGAAATGAAAATCAAACTACAATGAGATACCAACTCACACCAGTCAGAATGGCCATTATTAAAAAGTTTACAAACAAGTGCTAGAGAGGGTGTGGAGAAAAGGGAACCCTCCTACCCTGCTGGTGGGGATGTAAGTTGGTGCAGCCACTATGGAAAACAGTGTGGATGTTCCTCAGAAAACTAAAAATAGAGCTACCGTATGATCCAGCAATCCCACTCCTGGATATATACCCAGACAAAACTATAATTCAAAAAGGTACATGCACCCCTATGTTCATAGCAACAATATTCACAATAGCCAAAACATGGAAACAACCTAAATGTCCATTGACAGATAAATGGATAAAGAAGATGTGGTACATATATACAATGGAATACTACTCAGCCGTAAAAAAAAGAACAAAATAATGCCATTTGCAGGAACACGGATGCAACTAGAGATTATCATACTAAGTGAAGCAAGTCAGAAAGAAAAAGACAAATACCATATGGTATCACTTACATGGCACAAATGAACCTATCTACAAAACAGAAACAGACTCAGACATAGAGAACAGACTTGTGGTTGCCAAGGGGGAGGGGGTCAGGAAGGAAGGACTGGGAGTTTGGGATCAGCAGATGTAAACTATTATATATAGGATGGATAAACAACAAGGTCCTACTGTATAGCACAGGGAACTATATTCAATATCCTGTGATAAACCATAATGGAAAAGAATATTTAAAAAAAGAATATATGTGTATAACTGAGTCACTTTGCCGTACAGCAGGTTGGCATAACATTTTAAATCAATTATACTTCGATTAAAAAATTAAATTAAAATAAAAAGAAATGAAAGGGGAGAAAATAACAGTCGATACCACAGAGATACAAAAATATCCTAAGAGAATACTATGGACAGTTATATGCCAACTAATTTGACAACCTAGAAGAAATGGACACATTTCCAGAAACATTCAGCCTGGCAAGATTGAGTCAAGAAGAAACAGACAATTTGTACAGATCGATAACTAGAAGTGAAATGTAATTTAAAAATTCCCGGCAAACAAAAATCCAGGACTGGATGGCTTCATGGGGGAATTCTACCAAACATATAAAGAAGGTGGTATACTTCTCAAACTATTTTTAAAAATTGAAGAGGAGGGAATACTCCCATATTCATTCTACAAGCCACCATTACCTTGATACCAAAACCAGACAAAGACACTACCAAAAAAAAAAAATTACAGGTCAATATGTTTAATGAATATAGATGCAAAAATCAACAAAATATTAGCAAGCTGAATCCAACAATACATAAAAAGGATCATACACCATGATCAAGTTGGATGTATTCCAGGATCACAAGGATGGTTCAACATAAGTCAATCAGTGTGACACACCACATTAACAAAAGACAAAAGCCACATGATCATCTCAATAGATGTGGAAAAAACATTTGACTAAATTCAATACCCATTCATTATAAAAACTCACATCAAAGTGAGTATAGAGGGAACATGTCTCAATATAATAAAGAACATTTATGACAAACCCATTGAGCCAATGTAATACACGATGGTGAAAAGCTGTAAGACTTCCTGCTAAATTCAGGAATAAGACAAGGATGCCCACTCTCACCATTTCTATTTAAGATAGTATTGGAAGTCCTAGCCACAGCAATCAGACAAGAAAAAGAAATAAAAGGTATCCAAATTGGAAGGGAAGAGGTAAAACTATCACTACTTGCAGATGACATGACACTTTATTTACATAGAGAACCCTAAAGTCTCCACCCCAAAACTATTAGTACTAATAAATTAATTCAGCAAGTTTGCAGGATACAAGATTAATTAATATACAGAGATCTATTTCATTTCTTTAATACTGAAATATCAGAAAGAAAAACTAAAAACAAAAATCCCATTTAAAATCACATTAAAAAAAAAACCTAGGAATAAACTTAACCAAGGAGGTGAAATACCTATACTCTGAAAACTATAAAATACTGATGAAGAAAACTGAAGATGATTCAAAGAAATGGAAAGATATCCCAGGCTCTTGGATTGGAAGAATTAATATTATTAAAATGGCCATACTACCCAAAGCAGTCTACAGATTTCATGCAATCCCTATCAAAATACCCAGGACATTTTTCACAGAACTAGAACAAATAATCCTAAAATTTACACGGAACCACAAAAGACCCCAAATTACCAAAGCAATCCTGAGGAAAAAGAACATAGCTGGAGGTATAACCCTCCCAGACTTCAGACGACACTACAAAGGTATACCAATGAAAACAGCATGGTATTGACACAAAAACACACACATGGATCAACAGAACAGAATAGAGAGCCCAGAAATAAACCCATTCACCTATGGTCAATTAATCTATGATAAAGGAGGCAAGAATATATGATGGAGAAAAGACAGTCTCTTTAACAAGGGGTGCTGGGAAAACTGCAGAGTTACATGTGAAACAGTGAGGTTAGAACATTCCCTCACACCATATACAAAAATAAATTCAAAATGGTTTAAAGATCTAAATGTAAGACATGAAACCATAAAACTCCTAGAAGAGAACATAGGTAAAACACTCTTTGACATAAATTGTAGTAATATTTTCTTGGATCAGTCTCCCAAGGCAAAAGAAACAGAAGCAAAAGTAAATGGGAACTAATTAAACTTAAAAGCTTTTGCAAAGCAAAGGAAACCATCAAGAAAACAAAAAGACAGCCTACGGAATGGGAGAAAATATTTGCAAATGGTGCTACTAACGAGGAGTTAATATCCAAAATATACAAAGAGCTCATACAATCCAATATCAAAACTAAACAATCGAATCAAAAAATGGGCAGAACCAACAAGGATCTACTGTATAGCACAGGGAGCACGGCTCAGTACTCTGTAATAACCTAAATGGGAAAAGAATTTGAAAAAGAATAGATACATGTTAAAAAAAAAGAAAAAAGAAAAGAAAAAAAGGATAAGGACTTCCCTGGTGGCACAGTGGTTAAGAATCCACCTGCCAATGCAGTGGACACGGGTTTGAGCCCTGGTCTGGAAAGATCCCACGTGCCATGGAGCAACTAAGCCTGTATGCCACAACTACTGAGCCTGCGCTCTAGAGCCCATGAGCCACAACTACTGAGCCTGCGTGCCACAACTACGGAAGCCCGCACACCTAGAGCCTGTGCTCCGCAACAAGAAGCCACCGCAATAAGAAGCCCATGTACCACAACAAAGAGTACCCCCCCCCGGCCGCAACTAGAGAAAGCCCGCATGCAGCAACGAAGACCCAATGCAGCCAAAAATTAATTAATTAATATTTAAAGAATGGGCAGAAGACCTGGATTGACATTTTCCCAAAGAAGACATACAGGTGGTTAACAGGCACATAAATGGTGGTTAACATTGTGAGTTATTAGAGAAATGCAAATGAAAAGCACAATGAGGTATCACCTCACACCTATCAGAATGGCCATCATTATAAGGTCTACAAATAACAAATGCTGGAGAGGGTGTGGAGCAAAGGGGCTCCATGCGCACTGTTGCTGGGAATGTAAATGGGTACAGCCACTATGGAGAACAGTATGGAGGTTCCTTAAAAAACTAAAACTAGAGCAATGACCCAGCTCTATTTGACCATATGACCCAGCAATCCCACTCCTGGATATATACCTGGAAAAAATGAAACCATTAATTCAAAAAGATACATGCACCCCAGAGTTCATAGGAGCACTATGTACAGTAGCCAGATGCCCAGCAACAGATGATTGGATTAAGAAGATGTGCAATACACACACACACACACACACACACACACTCATACACACACAGTGGAATATTACTCAGCCATAAAAAAGAATGAAATACTGCCATTTGCAACAACATGGATGGGCCTAGAGAATATTATGCTTAGTCAAATAAGTCAGACAGAGAAAGACAAATACTATATGGTATCACTTATATGTGGAATCTAAAAAATAATACAAATGAAAGTATGTACAAAACAGAAACAGACTCACAGATACAGAAAATAACCTTGTGTTTACCAAATGGGAGAGAGAAGGGGGAGGGACAAATTAGGGGTATGGGATTAACAGATATAAACTACTATATGCAAAATAGATAAGCTACAAGGATATACCATAGGGCACAGGGAGTTATACTCATTGTATTATAATAACCTATAATGGAAAATAATCTGCAAAAATACTGACTCATGGGAATTCCCTGGCAGTCCAGCAGTTAGGACTTAGTGCTTTCTCTACAGGGGCCTGGGCTTGATCCCTGGTTGGGGAACTAAGATCCCACAAGCTGTGTGGTGTAACCAAAAAAACAAAAAATACTGAATCACTCACTATGCTGTACACTTGAAACTAACACAATATTATAAATCCACTATGTTTCAAAAAAAAAAAAGAATTAAAAAAATTTTTTTTTAATTTTGGAAGTTCCCTGGTGGCCTAGTGATTAGGATTCGGAGCTTTCACTGCCGTGGCCTGGGTTCAATCCCTGGTTGGGGAACTGAGATCCTGCAAGCCATGTGGTGTGGCCAAAAAAAAAAAAATTTATGGGTTCTAATGCATTGCTGATGGGACTGTAAGTTGGCATATATCTGGATGTATGTACACACACATATACAAATATATTTATGGTTCAGGTTAAGGGAAAAATAAAAAATATCTACAAAAATACTTTTTAAAGGTAAAGTATGCTATGATAATTTTCATATTACATGTGACGTTAAACCTTTGTCAACGTATACAGTTCATCCTGGGATTTATATAAACCTGAAACAAGCCAACAAAATGGAGTAAAGGCTTAGAGAGTGCTTAAAAAACAGCTAGAAAAAGGCGTGAGACCTGGGAAGAAGAGACTGTGTAACTCAGAGCAGCCTCAGGACTCAAGGATGGCCCTCACCTAGGTGTTGGCCAGCACACCTAAGTCCATGACCATGGGTCCCACCCACCCTGGGCAGTCATATCTGTGTACAGACAAAGCCTCCCAGGCGAGAAGAGAGGAGTGAGGAAGGCTGCTGTTTCCTTCTTTGTTTTGCTTGAGTCTCTAAAGGTAGGAGAGGCAGAGTCTCTCCTGACAGCTAACACTTATCTAGTGCTTACCATGCACCGGGCAGTGTTCTAGATGCCTTATGTGTATTAACTGCTAATTCTCACAACAAGGCCGTAAAGAGAGTATTCTTATGTCCCCATCTTACAGATGAGGAAACTGAGGCATTGAGAGGTCAGTGTAACTTGCCCAAGGTCACCTAGCGGTGAGTGCTGGAGCTGGCACTCCCAGTCACTGCTGGTCCCAAATACGCCCCTGACTATGGGGAGGGAGGTGACCAGGCCACTTCTCAAGAAAGTCCTTCGAGGCCTGATATGCATGTGATTCACTTGTCCAGGTGGCCAACATCTGCAGGTACCCTGGTCCTCAACCTGGGTTGCATGTTGGAAGTATCTAGGGCAGGGCTTTTAAAAGCCTACAGGCCACAGTTGGACTGATTAAGCACTGAGGAGAGAGCCCAGGCTGGCAGCTCTTGATTCTCATTCGAAGCCAGAGGACCACAGCCTGTGCTGGGGATTCGCTCATTGAAGACAGTGATTTCTGGCAGTTCTAAAACTTCGCCCTCGGATATGGAGCAGTAATTTGGGGGGGACAAGGTTTTCCAACCCCACCCCTGGGCCCAGCTCACATCACACAGCATGAGAGGCTTTGATAAGTCTCCCGGGCCCTGCACGGGGCAGGTGCTCAACAATAGTTTGTTGAATAAGGGCCTGGAGGAGAGCTGATGAGATCACCAACCTGTGGTTAGTACCGCTGACCTGGCCACTGTTTTGAAGAACAGATGCGCTTAAAACCTAAATTAGCTCAACCATATTTAGTTAGCGACGGCATATAACCCCCAGACCTGCCTCTGGAGCGCGTAGAAAGATAAATCAGATCTTTCCTCATCTATGAAATACGGACAACAGCTTCCACCTGGAAGGATTCAAACAGCTGGCACAAGACCCGGCCCCTAAAAAGTGCTGGGTAAACGTGGCCATTATCATTCCCTCAAAGTGTGCAACGGAGAGGCAGGGACAAACAGAGCAACTTAATCAACAAATATCTATTGGCCACTCACCGCGGGGCAGGCATTATGCTGGGGACGGGCCCTGTGGTCAAGCAGATGACCCCTGCTTTCACTGGCCTCTCACTTTAGGGTAAGACAGACTAGAAAGTAGAGTTACAGGGTCTGAGAAATTCTGAATTTATATTTGTAATATCCTAAAAATAAATTTTCATTTTCTCCTATTAGTTACTACATCTATACTAAGGAGTCATGTTTTCTTTTTATTGCCATTGAGAAACATGTGAAAGCATAAAACATATTTTCTTGGGCAGCATAACGAGGCTAAGTGATCTCATAGTACGCTCCTCTGGGCCTTCGGATGAACCATGAACTCTCCACCCAACTTTAAGAGGGAAAATTCTCAGAGGAGGAAACTCATAAGATGCTGGGGGATGTAATCAGATCAAGACCAGGACACTGATTCCAAGATGAGAGGATGAAAGGTGGTCCTGATATTTTAAAGTAAATATTTGGCTTAGTAAGAAAAAATGGCATTTAAAAAGTTATTTTACATGGTAGGAGATATTTTCTGGGAAGGCCTTCACCTTGGAAAACAATCTGAAGGCATCACCGAGTTTTCTACAGTCAGGGAACTTCTGGTGTGGCTTTCAGATAAAAAAGTGAATAAAGCAAATTATCTGTCCCTTTTCTCTGTCCCAACATTCGAGACCAGCTCTGGTTTCTATCCTGCTTCCAGACAGAGAGGGACTTAAAACCTAATCCGCGGCCCTTCCTCTGCTGCACGGCCTCCAGGGCCTTTCCCTGCCTCCAGCACAGGGGAAAGGATATTCCTTTTAATAACTAGTACTTTTTATATTTTTACTTATAACCAATATCTACATGGTTTGCAATAGTTTAATATTAGTTGAATATATTTAAATATCTCCTATAGTAACCTGATAAGAAATGAACACATAGTATAAGCCACCTACGCACATAATTTTTAAAAATCAATATCATGTTCAACTATAATACAGAGAAGAAATAAAAGTAATGTGGTATAGGGACTTCCCTGGTGGCGCAGTGGTTAAGAATCCACCTGCCAATGCAGGGGACACGGGTTCGAGCCCTGGTCCGGGAAGATCCCACATGCTGCAGAGCAACTAAGCCCATGCACCACAACTACTGAGCCTGCGCTCTAGAGCCCAAATGCCACAACTACTGAGCCCGTGTGCCACAACTACTGAAGCCTGCACATCTAGAGCCCATGCTCCACAACAAGAGAAGCCACCACAATGAGAAGCCCGCGCACCACAACGAAGAGTGGCCCCCGCTCGCCACAACTAGAGAAAGCCCGCACGCAGCAATGAAGACCCAATGCAGCCAAATTAATTAAATAGAAAAAAAGTAATGTTATAAAATATATATTTCAATAAGTAGATGCTTAGACATAGATAAACTAGAAGACATACAGAATACTGAAATACTCAGTGCCTATATGCACAGGCAGGATCACCATGAATGCGACAGCTACAAATGTAGCTGATTCAGTGTGTTGTGCTGATGGATGACACCACTTTCCAAAATGGTGAACAACTCTTGGTAACGTTCAGAGAAAAAAGTAGAGTCAAACCTCAAACCTCGGGAGTTCCCTGGTGGCCTAGTGGTTAGGATTCCAGGCTTTCACTGCTGTGGACCCAGTTCAATCGCTGGTCAGGGAACTGAGATGACCTAAGTTGCAAGGTACGGCCACAAAAACCCCCAAAAAACAAAAACCCTCAAACCTCTATTTGCATGGTAACACGTTCCTGGAAAATTCAAGTACATTAAAATTCAAAAGGTACTTGATTTTTATATACATAAAATGAAGTTTTAGGGTCTCAACCCGTACTGTCCAATTCATAAGCCACTAGCCACATGTGACTGTTGAGCATTTGAAGTGTGGCTACTCTGAATGTTGTAGGCTAGATTTAGAATTTTTTAAAAAAGGACGTAATACATCTCAATAGTAACACATATAATGTTTCTATCGGTTGAAATATTATTTTGGATATACTGGGTTATATAAAATATATTGCCCAAATTAATTTTAATAGTTTCTTTTCACTTTTTTTTTTTTTTTTTGCGGTACACGGGCCTCTCACTGTTGTGGCCTCTGCCGTTGCGGAGCACAGGCTCTGGACGCGCAGGCTCAGCGGCCATGGCTCTCGGGCCTAGCTGCTCCGCGGCATGTGGGATCTTCCCGGACCGGGGCATGACCCCGTGTCCCCTGCATCAGCAGGCAGACTCTCAACCACTGCGCCACCAGGGAAGCCCTCTTTTTACTTCTTTAATGTAGCTACTAGAAAATTTAAAATGTGATATGTGACTTGCATTACCAGACAGCAGCACTGATGTGTAGACTGAGCTTGGTGGGACTTTGGAAAGTTGCTGGGCAATGGGCCAGTCCTCACTCTATGGGATTACCCAACTCATTGCACAATATCCCACATCCCTGATCTTCCCCACCTGACTCCCAATCATTGTAACAACCATAAACATCCTCACATATCTCCAAAGCACCCACCCTGGGGCAGGGGGCGGGGCACCACCCTGCCCTACAGGATGAAGCTCCCAGGGCCTACCCACTGCCCAGCCCCCTCCCACTCTCAGCTGCACACTCCATGCTTCCATGTCCCTGAACTCCTTGGACACAACTCACACCCCAGTTTTGCCCCTGGATTCGTCTTTGATGATGTTTCATATCTCCCTCTGGCAGCACAGACTCAGGTCACTTAGTATATTTACCAACATGGTTCAAAAGCTGGGCCATAAAGCAAATCTCAATACATTTAAAAGGATTCAAATCATACAAAGTATGCTCTCAGATCACAACTGAATTATATCAGATCACAGTAGTTCAATATAATTGAATATCACAATAAGATATTTAGAAAAACTTGAAACACTGGAGACTAAATATACTTCTAAATAACCCATGGATCAAAGAAGATATCATAAGGGAATTTAGAACATATTTTGAACTGAATAAAAAGGAAAACACAACACATCAAAATTTGTAAGATGCAGCTAGAGCATGATTTAGAGGGAAATTTGCCATTTAAATGCATGTAATAAGAAAGACAATAAGTTTAAAACAAATGATCAAAGAAGCTAGAAAAAGAAGAGCTATAAACAATAGAAAAATTTAACAAAGCCAAAAGTTGGTTCTTTGAAAATAGAAGTAAAATTGATAAACTGGCAAAACTAATGAAGAAAAAAAAAAAGAAAATACCAATAGCCAATAGTAAGAATGAAGAAATATCTACTGGTCCTTTACATATTAAAACGATAGTAAGGAAATATTTAAACAACTTTATCCCAACAAGTTTGACAATTCAGATTAACGAAAAATTCCTTGAAAGACACAAATTACCATAACTGATTCAAAAAGAAATGGAAAATGGGAATGGCCTTGCATTTTTAAAATATAATCACTATATAAAACTTTTCCCCAGAGAAAAATCCAAATTATCAAACATTTAACAAAGAATAATACCAACATTATGCAAACTCTTTCAGAAAAGGGAACACTACAGTTCATTTTACGAGGTCAACAAAACCCTAATACCACATCCTGACAAAGACATTCCAACAAAGAAATTTACAGACTGAGCTCCCTCATGAACACAGATGCAAAAGTCTTCATCAGAATTTTATCAAATATAATCCAGCTATGCATCTTGAACAAATAGGGTTTCTTGGAGGTTCAACACTTGAAAATCAATGTGATTTACCACATCAACAGAATAAAAGAGAAAAATCATATGATCACTAAAAAAAAACCTGACAAAATTCAACATTTATGATTAAAAAACAACAACAAAACCCTCTCAACAAACTAGGAATATGAAGGAAACTTCCTTAACTGGATAAAGGGCGTCTAATGGAAAACCTACAGCTAACATCATACTAATGGTGGAAGACTAAATTCTCTTCCCCTAAAACTGGGAACGAGGTGAGAACGTCTTGTACCAGAGGTCCTAGCCAGTGTATTAAGAAAAAAGTAAAAGGCATAAGATTAGAAGGGAAAAAGTAAAATTGTCTCTATTTGCAGACATGGTTGTCTACATAGAAGATTCTAAGCAATAAAAAATACTACTAGAATTAATAACATTTATCAAAGTTGCAGGATACAAAGTCAATATACAAAAATTATATTTGTGTGCCAGCAGAAACCTATTTTTTTAGAAAATAAAGTTTAAAAATCGCATTTCCAGTAGTATCAAAATACATAGAATACTTAGGGATACATTTAATGAAAGATATGAAACACCAGACTGAAAACTGGTGTCTCATCAATGAGAAAAATTAAAAATGATATAGAAAGAAAAACTGATGAGAAAAATTAAAAACGATACAAATTAATGGAGAGATATATCGTGTTTAGAAATTGGAAGAATCCATATTGTTCAGGTGTTTAGTCTTTCAAAGTTGATCCATAGATTCAATGCAATCCCAAAACCCCCCCGCAGGCTTTAGACAGTCTGCTTCTAAATTGTATTTGGCAATGCAAAAAACCTAGAAGAGCCAAAGTTTTTTTCCGGACACGCAGGCTCAGCAGCCATGGCTCACGGGCCCAGCCGCTCTGCGGCATGTGGGATCTTCCCAGACTGGGGCACGAACCCGTGTCCCCTGCATCGGCAGGCGGACTCTCAACCACTGGGCCACCAGGGAAGCCCCAAAGTTATTTTGAAAAAGGAAAAATGCTGATGCTGGATTGTGTTCATCTGCAAGGGCTGCCACAGCGAAATATCACAAATGGGCTGAGTTAAACAAGACGTTTATTCTCTCACTCACAGCGCTGGGAGCTGGAAGTTCCAGATCCTGGATCAAGATGGCTGTGGGTTGGTTACTCCTGAGGCCTCTCTCTTTGGCTTGCAAACAGCCTTCTCACTGTGCCTTTCTCTGGGCACGAGCCTCTCCGGTGTCTCTTCCTTTTCTTACAAGGACACCATCCTGTTGGACTAGGGTTCTGACCTGATGGTCTCTTCTAACCTTATTTACCTCCTTAAAGGCTCCACTCCCAAATACAGTCACACAGGGGGTTATGGCTTCAGAACTTAGGGGAACACAAAATCAGTCTATAACGTGGCTATCACCCCTAAAGAGTCAGATTTAATTGGTCTGGGAACCCTGGTCATGGGACGCTTCAAGGCTTCCAGGGATTCTAATGAGTAGAACACAGTGGAGAACCACGGGGTGAAGACTAAAGTCTCATCAACCTGTGGATGAGCTGAGTCCGCAGGCTCTCCCGGGCCCTACAAACTCCAACCGAGTGACGAGAGCAGCTGGACACCCTGAAGGATACTCTGTGAACAAGTCTGTGATGGGAAGGGGTTCTATTTCAGGCACTTCCTCCACCTTGCATGGTCCTGGGATCAGCTGTGTAACATACTCACAGCCCAGAGCGAGGCTCACCAAACAGAAGCCATTAGCCAGGCATTAAACGCCCATCTGCTCCACTCCAAGATTCTGACTCTTTCCACTAAACCCTAGTGATCTTCAGGCTGCGAGGGAAGCACGGCAGCAGAAGAGGAGGAGGGAGCGGCCTGTATTATTTAGCCCCAGTGTTTGGATGTTAGTGGGGTTTATTCATTTTGGGGGGGCACCGGCCAAAAGCCGTTCGGTGTCGGCCTCACCACCTCTTGGTTCCTCCTCTCCACAAGCACAGCCCCTGCTCAGGGGCTTTGACCGCCAGCCCATCTAACAGACACGGAAGGGTTAAAAGCCAACCAGCCAATTTCTCCTCTAGCTGCTTCTTCAGGATTAAAGAGACTATTTTTAGGATTGATGTGGTGACAACTGGCAAGACTCGTGGAAGGAGTTTCCAGTGTTCACAGCTCCTTTGTCTGAGCTCCGGGCTCATTTCACCCCTTGTACTGTCCCCCTTTTTTTTTTTAAAACATCTTCATTGGAGTATAATTGCTTTACAATGGTGTGTTAGTTTCTGCTTTATAACAAAGTGAATCAGTTATACACATACATATGTTCCCATATCCCCTCCCTCTTGCATCTCCCTCCCTCCCACCCTCCCTATCCCACCCCTCCAGGTGGTCACAAAGCACCCAGCTGATCTCCCTGTGCTATGCGGCTGCTTCCCACCAGCCATCTAGTTTACATTCGGTAGTGCACACACATCCAGGCCACTCTTTATATTTCCTCTCGGTGGCAACAGGGGTCTGGTCTGCAGGTTTCCCCCGCCCCTCCCCCCAGTCCCGTCCCAGCAGAAAGCGGCTCTGCCTCCTCAGACTGACAACTAGGGCGGCTCCGCAGGCCCTACTGCTGCCCACACAACAGCTCCCGGCCTGACGGGCCAGCAAGGGAGGCAGAAGTTGCTGAGAAAGCAGTGGAGGGTCAGCGAGAAGACAGGAAACCAGGGCCGCCACAGAGCCCCAAAGCCAGCGCCCCAGGCCCCCGCCTCCCCCCGAGACGGGAAGGCCATATTAGGGCTCTTTGGGCTCCACAGTCACAGGCTTGGTCCCCAGGCTGGCAGAGCCTCAGGGCTTTGGTCAAAGCAGCAGGCATGTGGAGACAAGCTATAGAGTCCATTCTGCACAATCATTTTGCTTTCTTCTCCTCCCTGTCCCCCGCGGCCCTTTTCCACCAGCTGCCATGTCAAGGGAGCGCAGGCCCTGCCAGGGGCACCGCTCCAGACGCCTAATGACCTGCCTCTGGGGCGGTCAGGCTGCCCTGACATGCAGAAGCTTTTTTTTTTTTTTAAAGTAGATTTATTTATTTATTTTTGGCTGTGTTGGGTCTTCGTTGCTGCGTGCGGGCTTTTCTCTAGCTGCCGCGAGCAGAGGCTACTCTTGGTTGCAGTGCACGGGCTTCTCATTGCGGTGGTTTCTCCTGTTGCGGGGCACGGGCTCTGGCGCATGGGCTTCAGTAGCTGTGGTGTGAGGGCTCAGTAGTTATGGCTCGCGGGCTCTAGAGCACAGGCTCAGTAGTTGTGGCACACGGGTTTAGTTGCTCTGTGGCATGCGGGATCTTCACAGACCAGGGATCGAACCCATGTCCCCTGCATTGGCAGGCGGATTCTTAACCACTGTGCCACCAGGGAAGCCCACGCAGAAGCTTCTTGAGACAGAAAAAGCCAACCTCTTTTAAAGTGTGGCACAGGGGAAAAGCGTTAGGATATAAGAGAGTTTGCTATTGGAACTTAAATCTAAAATCCTGTGACCACTCGAGAAAACAAATTACAGAAATATATAGGAAACAATTCTCTTTTGCCTTTCAAGTGAGACCATAAACTCATTCATTTATTTATTGTGTTTCTATGATAACTTCTTTCTGTTTTCTAACTGGAAGCCCCTGTTAGGTGCTATGGGGAATATAAAGATAACTAAGATGTCAGCAGGATTTCTTGGATTTCTGAGTCAGGCAAGGTTAAGTTGAATCCATTCCTTTTTTTGCCCGGCCTTGTCAAAATCCAAATTTCCCCTCAATATACTGGCAAGTTCCATGGGGGTTTCTGTCCTCAGAGTGGCTGCTGCTCCAGGTTTTTGCTGCTCTGACACCTCAACTGAGTCATGAAACTCTTCCTCCATCTGTTCCTTCCACACAACCTTGCCCTACACAGGTATGTAATTGCGATATACCTCATGAAGAAGTGGGAGGGTTGGGAAGTAGGAGTCTGTATTACAGAAACGCAAACAACTTCAAATGGCGAGTTAGACATCCTGTGTTTTAAATGCCCTCCAGGACTTTCAGGTCTCGTCAGAACTGAAGAACGGGTATAGGACCTATTCCCTCACAATAGAAGAATATAAAGCTGGACAAATAGGAAGCACTTGCTTCTGGACTTTGGATAAAAACCATCATAGGACCATGATGACCCTGGAGGAAAGTGAAACCTGAGGTGAGTGCAGACACCATGGCTTTCTGCCTGGGGACACTTCCCAACCCGGGGCACAGGGAAGGGGCCCCACAGCAGCTGGGCTCTCCACTGGGGACAAGTAAGAGAGACTGGAGTTCAGGCCGCTGAGGTGGCTGGAATCCGCAGGGCAGGGTACAAGAGAGGAGAAAACCTGCACAGAGAAGGGGCTCCAGAAACTGCCATCGAAGCTCCCTTGTACCTCAGCCAAATGCTAAGCTGTGTGTGCGGGACAGGACTCCACAGGCCCGGCAGAGAACAGCTACTGCGGGGCCGTGCGACGAGGGGAGCTTTGGGGAATCACGCAGTGCTGGAGTTCTGACCAGCCAGAGCGGAGACACCTAGGCTAACAAGCCGGTCATTTAGGTGAGACTCCTCCAGCCCCAGGGCAAGGGCCATCTGTCCCTCGCAAAGCCTACTAACAAGACTGGGAAGGTTAAGCTCTATCAGCAAATGAACTGCCTTCCAGCATAAAACTACACATTATTTAAGGGAAGACGATGAACTAAGACAATGAACTACAGACTCTCAACAGTGGAGCACCCACAGTATCAAGTATCTCATCCAAGGGAGTTAGTGTTTAATGGGGACAGAGTTTCAGTTTGAGAAGATGAAAAGTTCTAGAAATGGATGGTGGTGATGGTTGTGCAAAAATATGAACGTACGGTTGACCCTTGAACAAAATGGGTTTGAACTGCATGGGTCCAGTAAGACGTGGATTTTTTTCAATAAATACTATAGCACTATACAATCCACGACTGGCTGAATCCATGGACGTGGACCCTCACGTACAGAGGGCAAGTGTAAGATCACACATGGATTTTCAGCTGAGGATGGGATGATGATAACCAGTCATTCACGGGTCAACCGTACTCAATGCCACTGAACTGTACACTTAAAAATAGTTAAGGGGCTTCCCTGGTGGCACAGTGGTTAAGAATCCACCTGCCAACACGGGACATGGGTGTGATCCCTGGTCAGGGAAGATCCCACATGCCGCGGATCAACTAAGCCCGTGCACCACAACTATGGAGCCTGTGCTCTAGAGCCCGCGAGCCACAACTACTGAAGCCCACACACTCTACAGCCCGCGTGCTACAACTACTGAGCCCACGTGCTGCAACTACTGAAGCCCATGCGCCTAGAGCCCGTGCTCTGCAACAAGAGAAGCCACTGCAATGAGAAGCCAGCGCACCGCAACGAAGAGTAGCCCCTGCTCGCCGCAAGTAGAGAAAGCCGCCTGCAGCAACAAAGATCCCATGCAGCCAAAAAAAAAAAAAAAAACCACAGTTAAAATGGTAAAGTTTATGTTACGTACATTTTACCACAATTTTTAAAAATGCCGTCTAAGACTACTGCTTCCAGGAATAACAAGGATAAGCGGTGCTCTCCTGCTCAAACACTGAAACACCAGAAAAAAAAAAAAGAAAGAAACAATGATACGCAGACACTGGGCATCAGGCAGCACAAGACTAATCCTCCAGAAAGGGGAAAAAATGAGGTGAGCCATATAATGTCCCCAACTCATTGTATGGAGTTTCCAGACTACAGCATAGGGAGGGGAAACCCCAATGGAGGCCCGTGGGCTCCCTGAATTGAGGAAATGGAGCTGAGAGTTGAAAGAGGCCAAGGCAGCCAGAGTTGAGAAGGCAGAGTACCCAGAGAAAAGGAAATCATACAGAGAGTCCCAGAGATTTGCAGAGGGTCCCCCTTGAGTCTTCCGCTGAGTACTGACCAACACATGCAAATAAAGAAACTAACAGACTGGAGAAAGAATCACTCAAAAGGACTGGAGGGGATAACCCCTAAGCTTCACTCAGGACCAGGAACTGTTCCAAACAGCTAGAATACAAAGGTTTGTAATTCACAAGGCGTCAGACAGAATACTCAGAAGGTATTGCTACAGCAGTAAAGAAAAAATGAGCCCCAGATTAAAATCTAGTCTGAACTAACAAAGTTTAAAGCAAATGATAAATGTATCAAACTACTTCCAAGTAACTTAACTACACTGCAGAGCAAAGCTCAGGAATATTTATAGGTATAGAAGAATATCTGCCATACAATAAGATAAAAGCTATACTGTCAAGCATTCAATAAAAAATTACCAGACATGCAAAGACGCAGGGAAACATGACCCATAATGATGAGAAAATTAATCAATAGGAACAGACCAAAAAAGACTACAGATGATAGAATTAGACAAGGACATTAAAACAGTTATTATAACCATATTCCAGAAGGTAGAGGAAAGGCTAAGCATGTTAAGTAGAGACACAGAAATACTGAAAAGACATAAAGTGAACTTCTAGACTTGAAAATTACAATGAGATGAAAAATACATTTGGTGGGATTACAAACAGATCAAACACTGTAGTAAAAAAAATATTAGTAAGCTTAAAGACATACGAATACTACCCAAAATGAAACATAGAGAAGAAAAAAAGACTGAAAAAAATGAACATAATATCATTGAGCTGTAAGATAACTTCAAGTAGCCTAATATTCCTGTAATTGGACACCACAGGAAAAAAGGGAGAAGAACAAGAAAAAGATTTGACTAAATAATGGCTGAGGGCTTCCCTGGTGGCGCAGTGGTTGAGAGTCCACCTCCTGATGCAGGGGACACGGATTCGTGACCCGGTCCGGGAAGATCCCACGTGCCGCGGAGCTGCTGGGCCCGTGAGCCATGGCCGCTGAGCCTGCGCGTCCGGAGCCTGTGCTCTGCAACGGGAGAGGCCGCAGCGGTGAGAGGCCCGCGTACCACAAAATAAATTAAATAAAAAAATAAATAAATATCCTCCTTAAAAAAGAAAATAAATAATGGCTGAGAGGGACTTTCCTTGTGGTCCAGGGGATAAGACTCCACACTCCCAATAAAGGGGGCCCAGGTTTGATCCCTGGTTGGGGAACTAGATCCCACATGCATGCCACAACTAAGAAGTCTGCATGCCACAACAAAGACCAGCACAGCCAAAATAAATAAATATTTCTAAATTAAAAAAATAATAATGGCTGAGAATTTTCTAAATTTGATGAAAATCATAAACCCACAAATCCAAGAAATTCAATGAACCATAAACATAAGAATCATGAAGAAAACTAAATCAAAGGCACATCATAATCAAAATGCTTAACACCACTGATAAAGAGAAAATCTTAGAAAAAAGGTACGTCACATATGGAGAAGCAAAGGTAAGAATGACATGAGACGTCACATTGGGAACAAAGTGAGCCCAAAGACAGTGAAGCAAATATATTTAGAGAACTGAAAACAAAAAGCTATCAACACAGACCTGTATATTCACCAAAGATATATTTCACAAAAACGTGAAATAAAGAGTTTTTCAGATATTTAAAAGCTGAATGAATTCACCACTACAGGACCTGATTCACAAAAAAATGTTAAAGGAAGTTCTCCAGGCAGAAGTAGTATCAGGATGAAATCTGTATCTACATAAATGAAGAAAGAATACTAGAAATAATACATACATAAATATAAAGGAGAGTTTTCCCCCTATTTAAAAAATCTCCTTAAGAGACCGCTGCTAGAACTTTGAAGTTCTTACCCCTCCCAACACACACATGTAACTATGTGAGGTGATGGCTGTACTGACTAACCTTATTATGGTAATCACTTTGCAATATAAAGCTGGGAGGGGGGAAGAAGTCATTGAGATGCATAGCCTTAGCTATTAAAAAATACAAATCGAAACTACATGAGATGGCATTTCAAACCCGTTAGGATGGCTATAATCAAAAAGATGAGAAAAAGCAAGTACCAATGAGAATGTGAAGAAGTTGGAACACTCATATATTGCTGGTGGGGACGTAAAATGGTGCAGCCAGCCACTCTGGAAAACCGTCTGGCGGTCTCTCAATGAGTTAAATGTAGAGTTCCCGTGTGACCCAGCATGTCCACTGCTAGGTACATACCCAAGAGAAATGAAAACATATGTCCATATAAAACCTTGAATGTGAATGTTCATTCCAGCATTATTCATAAAAGTCAAAAAGTGGAAGCAGACAAAATGTCCATCAACTGAAGAATGGATAAATAAAATGTGGTGTATTCATACAATGGAATAGTATTCAGCAATGAAAAAGAAACAAAGTACTGATACATGCTATAAAACAGATGAACTCTGAAAACATTATGCTAAGTGAAAGAAGGCAATCACAAAAGGCCATATATTCTATGATTCCATTTATATCAAATGTCCAGAACAGACAAATCTATAGAGACGACAGTAAATTAGCAGTCATCTAGAATTTAGGAGGATGGGGGAAATGGGAGCGACTGTTAAAAGATACAAAGTTTCACTTTGGGGTGACGAAGATATTCTAAAACTGATTGTGGCAATTGTTACACAACTCTGCGTATACTGAAAACGATGTCATTATACACTTTAAATGCGTGAATTGTATAGTATGTAAATTGTATCTTAATAAAGTTGTTAGAAAAGAGGCAGTTGACTGTTTATAACAAAAACAATTGCAATGTATTATAGAGTTTATAATTTAACTTAAAGGGTTTAAAATGTACAGCAACAATAACACAAAGGCCAGGAGGGGGAAATGGAAGAATACTGTAGTAAGCTGCTCATAAGAAAACTGGCACAATATTATCGATATTTGAAGGAAGTTAAAAATGCATATTATAAATCATAAATCAACAACTAAAATCAAATAGATAATAAACCAAAAAGTTTAATACACAATTACTCAAAAATATGGCAAAAAAAAAAAATATATGGCAAAAAGAGGAAAGTGGGAATGAAAAGATACTACAAATAGGAAAATAGCAAGATGGTGGATTTAAACCCAACAATACCAACAATTACATCAAATGTAAATGTCCAGACACCCTAATTAAAAGGCATAAATTGTCAGGTTGGCTAAAAATGTAACACCTAACTACATGCTGCTTACAAAATACCTAGTTTAAATATAAAGACGATTAGGTTAAAAGTAAAGGAATGGGAAAAGATATACTGTTCCAACACTAACCAAAAGAAAACTGGAGTAACTATGTTAATATCAGACAAGGTAGATCTCAGACCGAAGAATATTACTGGAAATAAAAAAACGGCCATTTCATAATGATAAGGAGTCAATTCATCAAGAGGACATGTACTAAATATTTACGTACCTAATAACACAGCTTCAAAACACACAAAGTAAAATCTGTTAGAACGCCAAGAAGAGAGAAATGCACAAGTACAGTCAGAAGTTTCACACTCTAATTGGGAGAACAAATTGACAGAAAATCAGAAAGTACACAGAAGGCTTGAACAACACGATCCACTAAGTTCACTGGTTGACTGACATTTACAGAACACTTGACCTACCAACAGCAGAATACACATTCTTTTTAAGTGCACATGGAATGCTTGCCAAGTTCTGGCCCTGTATCGTGGGCCATAAACCAACTCAATAATTTTAAAAGGATTCAAATCATACGAAGTATGCTCCCTGACTCATGGAAATAACAAAATTAATCAATTAGAAATAACAAAAAGATACATGAAAAACCCAAAACATTTGGAAACGAAATAATATACTTTTAAAACAACCCAATGGGTCAAAGAGAAAATTAAAAAGTATTTTGAACTGAATCAAAATAAAAACACAACAATCTAGGTCCAGATGGGTTTAATGACAAATTCTACCAAACATTTATGAAAGACACTACCAATTCTACACAAACTCTTAGAAAATCAGAAAGGAGGAATACTTCTAAACTCACCGTATGAGGCCAAAAATAACCCTGTTATCAAAACCAAAGGAAAGATATTACAAGAAAGGATAATATAGACTAATATTCTTCATGCATATAGATGCAAAAGTTCTAAAACAAATTAGAAAATCAAATTCAACAATACGAAAAAGGATGGTTAAATGGGATTTATCCCAGGAAAGTACGATTGCCTTAACATTTTAAAGTCAATCAGTATAATTTACCATATTAACAGACTGAAAAAGGAAAACTGTATGACCATCCACATGTACACAGAAGAGGCATCTGACAAATCCAACATTAGTTTCTGACTTAAAAAAAACTCTCAGCCAATTAGGAATATAAAAGAACTTGCTCAATCTGATCAAGGGCATCTATGGAAAACCTACATTCTTAGTGGTAAAATATTGAGGGCTTTCAGAATATGTGGTTGGAGAAGTTCTGCTGCGGCCTGGGAACCTGAGCTCTTTTGGCTGCAGGGGAAGAAGTGGCCAGCAGATAAATAGCTAGAGATGCAAGTCAGCCCAGCAGGGGCAAATCCTGACTTGACACTTTCCAGCTACGTGACCTTGGGGAAGTTTTGGCTTTGTTTCCTCACCTGTAAGACAGGGGTAAGAGTTAGCTCTGCTCTTCAGGGTACTTGGGAGAAATTAAGTGCTGCGATGTGTGTAATCACTCCGTGCAGTAGCCAGAACATTCTACTACACTTGAGAAAACAGTCATTCATGAAAAGCATGTTGGGAGACAGTGAGGGTAAGAGGCTGTGTCTCGGGGACGTGAGGAAGGTTGGATGGGGGCTGGAGGTACCAGATTCGGAGGCCGCCAAGGCCAGTTTGCAGTCGTGGCTCTGACCCTGAACTGGGGTGTTTTTCTAAGTGTTTATTGAGCAGCTAGCTCTGTACGAGTACACTCGTTAATCCTCATTATATGCATGTGGAAACTGAAGCTCCAAGAGGTGAAATAATTTGCCAGCCACACCACTGAAGGGATGCAGGCAGTGTGGCAGGAAGAGAGGGGAGGTTCCGGTGCCAGCCCGCGGTGGGAGCACTGGAAGGGGGCCGGCTGCTGCAGGCCAGGGGCTACGTTAGGTCCCGGTGTGGGAGGTGAAGCGGGGAAGAGGCTGATGAACGGGCGGTGGAGGGTGGCAGTGAACGAAGGGGCTCAGGCCTGGATACGTGGACCCACCGGTGTCCCCAGAGCCCTGTAAGGCAGATCCGCTGAAGGCAGCTCCTAGGGGCCTGATTGGGGCCAGAATTTCCAGGGACTGGAGAGGGATGGGAAAGTGGCTGGGGCGCCCAGGTTGGAAGCAAAGGTTCAGTTAGGAGGCTGACGGAATGCAGTTGAAAAGGTTATCAGAAATGCCCCCTGCCTGGCCTGGAGCCAGTCCTCTGTGACTCTACGTCCACATGCAGAACTAAAGAAGGGGTCACCTGCAGGCCGCACTGCCCGCCAGATGCTGAAATGCCTCCACGTCGGCTGGTCTAAGGCCCAAGACCCAACCCCTGCCCCGGGTGCCCTGTCCCTGCCCCGGGAACCTCCTACCTCTGCACAGTCCACCAGAGCAAGGGGAAACACTGGCCTACTGCTCTCCTTACACACCAGCAGGTCCCTCCCTGCAGGCTGTTCCTGCCTTCTGTCTGCCTGGACACCCTCCCTTCCCTGTCCTCCGAGCTCCTCGCCAACACCTTCAGGGCTGATGTTATCCCCGGCCATTGTTTAGAAGCGTGACCCTTCCCCTCCCATACACACTGCTTTCTGGCTGCATTTTTCTCCAGATTACCAGAGACATACCAAATACCTACCTACCATCACAGTTGACGCCGGCCTCCCCTACTGGAACGTCAAGGGCCTGAGGCTGGGCCTCTCATCGCTTCTGCTCCCTGTCGCATCTCCAGCACCTAGAACGGTGCCTGCATGAGCTAGATAGAGATTTGATGCATGAATGAATGGACAGCCCATTGAAATGTCAGGGCCACGTGACTCACCCCCAGAGAGCACAGCAGGGATGAACGGAGGCTCCCCGGGAGAAGGGAAGGGGTGACAAGGCCCCTGTCCCCTAGGAGAGGTCCACAGTGGGGACAAGGAGACGCAGGCTCAGTCGTCTCATACGGGCCCAGGAAACATGTTTGATGGCCACGTCCCTCACAGGGAAGGGGTGTAGCAAGTGCTAGGCCTCAGCTGTCAAAGGTCTGGCCAATTTAGAGGCTGTGGTTGTTTTGAAACTGGAAGCAAAAGCAACGTGGCCTCCAATGAGGCCCCAGTAAAAGCCTGAGCCCTGCTGGCGCTGGGACAGCAGAGCGCGTCAGGAAGCGTAATGTCGATCTGCTCAATTGCTTTCTTTTTTGGGAGGCGGTTGGCTCACCCCGCTAGGACCGGGTGGTACTTCAGGACACGAAGCTCGGAGCTGGCAGCAGGGAGATCTAAAGTAAGACCTTTCTATCACACCAAATAAATAATAGCTGAAACAGAGCGCTCAAGGAATTAGGCAAAATGCCTTTATACATAACTTCTGAAAAGTGGAGAGAGAAAAGTTACAAAAACAGAATGGTATTTATTCACTCGAATCCCAAGGTATTTGCTGAAAACAACGACACCTCTGTTTGACACAAAAATACATGTTAGAAAGAGCAAGGCTTTCTCTTTGAAGTGTCCTGCCACAGAGGCCCGGGTACTAAATACTAACTGCTCTGTTGTGAAGGCTCTTGTGGCATGCCGAGGGCTGGCCCAATTTCAAGGGAGGGCAGATGAGTCAGCTGCCTCTGGCTTGGAGTTGTCCTCGTGGTTGTTTCTTGTTTGACCCTCCTGAAGCACACCTGCTCTGGATTTACCTGCAAGCTCTCAAGGCAGGGCGTCGCCAGAGGCAAGAAGGGGGCCTTCCGTGGTTTTCAGCAGAGGAGGACCTGCAGAAGGGCCAGGTGAGATGGGGGAGCAAAGCTGCTGTGGGAGAGGCTGACTCGGCGACGGACTTTGGGCCTCTGACTCTGGTCCAGCACGTCCCGGGCACTGCGGTGAGCAGCGTCTTCTTCCCAGGATGACAGATCCACGATGGGGCCACGGCGGGGGGAAGCAGGAAGCAGCCATGGCAGTGAGCGTGAAGACCCCCACCAAATGGAGCCGTGGGGAGGGACTCATTTAGCCTGAATCACCTCAGAAGGCTTACGTGTTAAAGTCCCCTAATCACCAGGTCAAGTGTGAAATGAGAAAGACACAAAGGGCAACTTCAGTGCCATCAGACAGGCTTTTTCTCGTACAGACAAGACTCCTGCTTTCACAAATTCTTTGAGGTGGGCGGGGGCCTTATATGTAGCATTTGCCAATTTCTGTGGTGTAAATACTCACAACCATAGCCAATTTCAAGCTGTCTATGTGACACCTATGTAATTTCTAAGGTATCTATGTGACACCATTGAACAGAGTTGGGAAAAGATGCACAGAATCCCATTACGTAGTATTTCCACCTTACAGACACTATATACGTCAGTAACCAGCAAAAGCATGAAGAATAAACTGTAGTAATTAGGAATTGCTTTTGTTTACTACATAATTTTTTTTTTTTTTTTGGCGGTACGCGGGCCTCTCACTGTTGCAGCCTCTCCCATTGTGCAGCACAGGCTCTGGATGCGCAGGCTCAGCGGCCACGGGCACGTGGGATCTTTCCGGACCGGGGCACGAAGCCGCGTCCCCTGCATCGGCAGGCGGACTCTCAACCACTGCGCCACCGGGGAAGCCCTCTATATAATTAATTGTAAATTTATGTAATTCAACTCTTAAGAGTAGTTTAACAGCCAGATCACAAAAGTCCTGAAAACCTAACAACTGGCTCTTGTTACCGGGGCCAGTTAGAGCAGACTCCAGCACCCCAGACCTCACCCACGCCAAGGATGCCAGCACCGGATCTTGCAAAGGGGACGGTCCTCCACGCTAGCACCAGGCAACTGCAAGATGACTGGCACCACCTGCCCAGCAAGGTGTGGTCTGGCTTTTTTCCTCTCAACTCAGCAGCAATAACGAATCTGGCATCAGGCTCACTTCCTCACCACCCTACGGAGCAACTTCCCGAAGGCCCGCTGGCGGGCTGAGGTCCCTGCTGGGAGGCTGCAGGAGCCGGCAACCCAAGGAGGGGGCACCTGTTCCACGGTGGGGCGTTCAGGTCACTCCGGGCCTCTGGTGGGAATGTAATCTAACAGCCGTGAGGGCCGTGCACACAGGCGCGGGACCAGCTTCCCATGAGCTTCGCCAGGGACCACACACTCACTATGCCTCTGGGGCCCAGGTGTATCAGCGTTGTCTTGTTTTTTACACTTGCTGTTCAGTTTTACTGAAAACCACAGAAAAGTGCACGCATTTTTAATGTACAGCTCCATGAATTTTCTGAACGACTCCGGTCAGCACTGCTCACCTGAAGACTGCAGACCATTTCCAATGCCCTTTCCCTGTTAGCAGCATCACCTCACAGGTAAGGATGCTGACCTCTCCGACCAGTTTCCAGTTCTCAAAACTCGCGTAAAGGGAATTCTGTTTTGTTTCACCACTCTGGCTCAGTATTGTTTGTGAGAATCATCTGTGCAGTTTTGTGCAGGAGTAGTTCCTTCATTTCATTGCCGAGTATTCCATCACGTGAATAGGCCATGACTTGTCCATTCTATGTTGAGGGACATCTGGATGGCTTCTAGTTTGAGGCTATTATGAATGAAGCGAGTATTAAAATACTTGTACTACGGCATGCCTTTCTGCTGAGTGCATGCCTTGGGGTGGGACTCTGTCATAGGGTACTACAGTATTAGCTGTCAGTCTTTTTTTTATGTTAGTCATCCTGGTGGGCATCTAGGTCACTGGTTTTAATTTGCATTTTTCTGATGATGGATACTGAACAAATCTGGCTATCAAAATGCCTATTAACCATCTGGATATTTGTGAAGAGCCTATTCAAATCTCTAGCTCATTTCTAAATATATCACCTTTTTCTTAACATCATTTTCTTTTCTTCTTCTTAACATTTTTAAATATATTCCGAAGCCTTTGTTGGAAATATTAAAAATTTCCTCCACTTCACAGCTTGACTTGATAGAGTTCTTAATTGTAATGATACAAGTTATCAGATTTTTATCTTCATGGTTAGTGCTTTTCATGCCCTAATAAATCTTTGCCAAGGCCAAGAAGACTGTGTTTTCTGCAGAAGCCTTATTATTTTACTTTTCATATTTAGGACCACTGGAATCCATTGGAATCCATCCATTTGGAATTGATGTTTATATATGGTTTGAGGTCAAGCTTCATTTTTTTCCCATATGTATGCCCAAAATTAGTGTTCTTAATACAGCTGAAAACGTTTTTCTGATTATTGATGGTTGTCTCATTAGGATTTTCTTGTTTACTAATGCTGTTTAATTTCTGGATTTTGGCTGAATATTTTATCTTTTTTTCTTTCACCTTTAAAGGGTAAATAGGAAGAGACAATATAAACTGGAGGTGATGGTAATAGCAGTTCTCCCCGCAAACCGGGGAGCTGGGATTACATGCCTCCTCTACTGGGATGAGCCTGCCCAGGCCTCTCCCATGCTCCAGTACAAACCCCCAGCCGAGCCAGGCATAGAACTCTGGTCCTAAAACCAAACTGAACAGAGAGCTACCTCAAAACTGCTCATCCAGGTGATTTGGAAAAGTCACAGGTGAAATTATCCTTTGCTACAGAATCACGATGTCATCAAAGTCAACAGGGAGATTTCAGGAACAAAGCTGTTATTTTTCAAAACGACTTCGAGGTGCTCTGATCTCTTCTCGCTCTGTTCTCTACCTGACTACGTTCCACAGTCTAGGCTACACTGAGGAGATCTCCTAATCTAACAAAGCTTTTCTTACACCGGACCACCAAGCTCTCTCCCTGTGCAATTTCCAGGCCCTGACCTTAGTAACAATCACTGGCTCCCCTTTATCACAGGTTTATGTGCGAGGCACTATGCTAAGCACTTTACAGGAATTTTATTAGTAATCTATACACCTTCCTTGATACTTTTTTAAAGCCCTTCTCAGCACCTGAAATTACATTCTAAATTTGGTTGCTGTCTGTAACCGGAAGACAAATTTCACAGTCCTCGTCTCTCCTTCACTGCCGTATCAGGATGTCGAGCCCAGGGCCTAGCGCACAGTAGACACTCAGTACACATTTGTTTTCACTGTTGTCCAGGGTTGCCCACCCTTCTCAGCAAAGCACTGAAGGTATATGGCTACTTGAAGGTGGACGTGTCCTCTCAGTAGATCATATCAGGGTGAAGAGGAGAAAAAGGGATTAGATACAATCGATGATCCAGTCTTCTTACAATTATTTTTTAATAAAGTTTGATGATTAACGTTTATTAATCAAGTTCGATTAAAGTTAAAACACCTGAAATGTATTTCCTATTCCTTTCACGAAGGGTCATACTGGAGATGGTTTTGGTCCTCATTCAGACAAGCCTTCCCATCTACTTCACTGTCTTCCCTTTTTATCAGCCTCATCAGCAAGTACCTCGTATGTTGATGAAAGAAACTGCCACCTTGCTATTATCTCTTTTACCTGTTTCCTTTAATCCATTTTTCCAGAGAGTGACATCTGATTGAAAAACTACCTAAAATAATTTCGTTGCTTCAGTTTTGTGGTGTGATCACTTTTCCCACCTGTTTCCACTCTACGGTCTTTGAAATTACCTTAAAAGTGTAGTAACGTTTTGCAATGCTGGGGTGCCATTTCAATTTTATATTGGATTATGCATTATTTATAGCATAGATTAAACTTTTCAGCAGGGAAAATAATCCAAACTCTTAGGAACAGTCATTGTTTTAAGTTATACACTATTTTCAATTAAATGCTACCAGATTAAAGACACAGACTGATAATATTGGCTTTTTTCAATCATCTCTTCGCGCTCAGCATACCAGAAGGTCCTCTAAAAGGGAAACCCTTCTCATGAATCCACAAGGACCAAAAGGTCCTTGAAATCTGGCCCAATCTAAAACATCCATAAGCATATTTGGTCCCTGCCAAATGCTTTTGGACAGGACCAAATATCAAGGACATTTTGGTGTGGACCAAACGTCTGCTAACCATCCACAAGTACCTCAAAAAAGTCAATACTGAGACATGCAATTGGATTAACTCTAACATTTTCACGTGTATTCACATGAAAAACCTCTTATTCTATCCTAAACAGTAAACTCTACCATCTCTGTATAATCTTTCCATTCACAAATTTCAACAGCCCATCTTGTGAACTTGAGTTTAGCAACCTCTATTTAGGCACAGAGGATGTCTTTGATCCAGGCTCTAAAATGTCCTAAGACCTCTTGGTTAGACTCCTCAGACGTACCATGGCTCTTCTTTCCAAATGAAGTCACCTTTTAAAATGTCAGCGTAGTATATGTCTTGAATTATCAAGTAGAATACTTTAAATTATTTGACAAAGAACAGATAACACGACAGTAAACTGATGTTATTTTAGAATGCTTTTTATTTCGACACTTACAGGACACGTGTAAGGCATGTTCACAAGTATTTGTTTGAAGTTATGTACAAAACACGTTCTCTTTCTCTCCAGCTGCTCTTCTTTCCCTTTGTACCTGCTGCTACAAACTGGGCCCTGTGTATCTTCATATCTACAAGTCCTCAGTTATTCTGAACATGCAGACAATGTGTTAGGGACCTGCTTCGAAATATGGAGGAAGCTTCTATGCACTAAGTCACTAAGACATCAGAACTCACAGGGAAGGAACCAAGGCAGAGGGAAGCGACCAAATCAGCTCATGAACTTGCGACTGTGAGCTTCTAGGGGGTAACAAAGAACACACGGGAAAAACATTTTTTGACCCTTCCTGTTTGAGAGAAATGGAATGTGTCCAGAATTCGTGTTTCTGTATTTACTACTACTGCCTATGAAGTCACTACAGAGAACTAATTTTTTAAGTTTCTAATGCAGTTACAGTTTTGTTCTCAGGCCACAGTACAAGAGAGCATGCATTACTTTACACAAATGTCAAACACCGAACAATTGTAACAGGGACTCCTCAGGACTGTCTAATTACACAAGTGTCTCTTTTTGGTGGTAGGATAAGGAAAGTGCCCACTGTGTGCTAGACAGAGACACCCAAACACTTGTTGTCTAACTCATAAAGAGGGACGACATCACTGATGAGAACAGAGAAGTATTCAGAGTAAGTTCCCAATGTGGGGCTGGGGTAATGGATACGGAGCCTCAGTTTTAGGGGTTAAAAAAAGTCTTGGCTGATGTTAATAAGTTTATTGTGTGATTTTCAAAAATCATTATGTCTTTAAAATATGAAAAACAAGCACTTATAAATCTACTGGGGAGAAATAAAATAATGAAATGAAAAATCAAAATCACATGAAGAGGAGATCTGAATGAATCTTTTGGTCTGAATCAACCAGTATTTTAACATCAACTACAACCTAGTCAAATGTGGTTTGCTTAAGCCCGTTTTTTAAAATGCAGAATCTTTAAGGAAAAACGTAGGCATTTGTTTAGGAATACTAATCTCAAAAAACTTTAACGCGGGGCACTTTAAAAGATCAAGGATACTTATAATTTAAGTCCTGCTTTGAGGCACTCACCATGTTTTCCTTCCATCTCAGAGAGCACCTCTGCAAGCAGCCCCAGCAATATAAGGATGTGGTCACACATAACTTTATCAGACACCATTTGGCGATTATTAAGCGGCTAGTCAGAGTTGGGAACTTACTTACTGTCAGCTGTATTAAAGATTTCCATTTATGAGCACTGTGAAGCACAGTGCAAAGAATCTTCACATGTTGCTTTTTATATCAAAGGTAGTATATTGTTATTCTTCCAACTCAACAAACAGTATATACTCTAGTGAATTGTAACTACCTAGAACAGTGGGTGGGCCTCTTCCAGAAGGGCAGGTTACTCTTCTGACAGGAGATCACGAGCCAGGCAGGCTGGGCAAGTGCTCTGCTCCTTAAGCCATTGCTTGAAGCACTGAAATGAGAAAAGACAATTAGCCAGTGCCTTTAGGAGCACATGGAACCTCAGCCCTCCTGTACCACTCGCCTCAGCAGACACGGCTAACTTCACTGTGACATTTGGTAGGGCCTGGAGCCACCCAATACCCAGGGGCACCAGAGCCTGCTCAGGGTAGGAGTCTGGACCAAGCTCCAGGAACAAAGAAACCCACCTCAGAATGTGACCTTGGACACTCAGGGCCTGACCTTGGGGCATGGCCTTGCCCTCCCATCCCCCCACACCCTGCTCCAGTCTCGTGCTTCAGCCGCCCTGACTTCTAGAGGCTGGCCCTTGGACTCACCCTGTCTGCCTGGTCTTGTTCCTTGCCCATCCCACCAGCCTGCACGCCACACAGCCTCGCTGGAGCCTGTCTACGCAGCGTGCTCCTGGCTGGCCTGCCGCCGCTATAGAGCCGAGTGTGTGTGTAAGTTCGAGAGCCCAGACAGGATGCCCCTACCCGGCAAGGAGGGAGAAGGTAAGCCGTGCGGGAGACTGCACGCTGTCTGGACTCTTTCTAGTGGGTGTACTGTGTGTATCCCTTTTCTCAGGGATTCCTACACTGACAGGGCAGAGACCTGATCTGCTCTAAACCAGCAGCAGGGGTGCAGGACAAATGCTCACAGCACCCAAATCACCAAAACAGTCACCACAAATCCTGGAAGGGCAGAGGCCAGAATCTCCCAGGATCAGGCACAGTGGACCCGGTTTAGTTTAGTTTTTCTCCTCCAAAATGTTAAACTTACTTCACCTGCTGCAGTAAATTGACAAACTGCTGCACTGTGTACCTGTCTGACCACGCATATAAGAAACGGGTGCGTATAAAAAACTGGCTTCTAAGGAACCAGTACTGCTCTGACTTTCAGCAACTGATAGGGCCAACTGCTCCTTTGCACTCATGACACAGAGAACAGTGTGCACCGTGCCCGCTGCAGGGCCCAGGAATCTGCTCCCCTTCCTGCAGCATCTTTGGGAGGGAGACAATCATCACAGACAGGAGGAGGTTTAGAAAGTGCTTTGAAAATGCAAGTACTGAAGCCTAGAAAACAAAGTCCCTTTTTATTTTCAAAATACTCCATAGTCGAAATGCATGACATGAGGATGGCCAAGGAGAATCCTTACCCCTTTGTGAAACTTGTGCCCACATTTCAGCACACGTACATTTTTGGATTTGAATACTTCCAGGCATATTTCACAGGAATTTGCACCGGACACCTGTGGAAACAAATGCATCTCAATAGTAAAGAATAACTGAATTTCTCCTTACTACAGGAGCTCTTCTTACAAGTGGCCTTCCAGAACTTTCACAGCTAAGGTGGAAAATTATTCTCAATTATAGTTAAGTAAGGAGACTGAGGGAACAACTTATTTTCTAATAACATTTCTTAGGAAAAAATAAAGTTTTAATTTTCTCAGAGAAAAAAATGTTTTATGTGGTTAACTCATTCCCAGCTAAAATACTACAAATACCTACTTACCCCAACCCATACCTAAATAAAGTATGGTACTAGCTGAGTATTACAAAGTAATTGTCCATCTAATTATCTAACAGTTGGAGACAGTAATAAATTATGACATCTCTACACTATGGATTATCATGGGGCTGATGAAAATCATGACGGAATTCCATAATCCGTGACGTGGCACGTTAGTCACAAAAACTCTCTGAATAAAAGTAGGCTACAGAACAGTATTATATAATTCAATATTTTAAAAATAGAGAGAATGTGTATATACAGAGATGCCTAGAAAAGAGTCTGGAAAGATATACAATGTTAACAGTGGTTACTGGCTACTTTTGGTTGAGAGATTTAACTTTTTTCTTTGCTATTTTTCTAAAGTTTCCATGAATGTGGATTACTTGTATAAATCAAAACAAAACGAACTGACGCCTCATTCAGCAAACATCCATGGTCAGGGACTGTGCGGGGCACAGCGACACGGAGATGAGTGGGAGGGCTTCCGGCCCTAGCCGCTCCCAGTCTGGTGAGCACAGACAGCGTGCTCTGTGTGAAAGCAGAGTGCCAGCCTAGAACACCAGGCGTGAAGCTCTCCCTATGGCTCACAGCACTCGCCCCACATGCATCATTAACTTCGACCCTCACTCCCCACCTTAACTCTGAGCACCCTGAAGGCAGGAAATGGCCTTGCTTATCTGTGTTCTTAGCAGCTGGCAAGGAACCTGGCCCCAAACTGGGACTCCATAAACTGTCAAGAAAGTGAATGAATGCAGCCCTGGCAGTGGGTTAAGGTCAGGGAGTACAGCTGGGGGCAGTGCCTGAAGGCTATGACACCCTGAACTGCTGCACGGGGTTTTCTGTCTTTCCCATGGCACTGTTGCCGCTGCAGCAATGGGTCAGATGTGCTCTCACTCCTCTGTGCGGGCCCCCAGGGAAGGGTCTGGGAGGAAAGGTGGAGGTGTCAGCCCTGGGGAAAGGGCAGGTTAAGGTCTCTGCAAAGTTCAGAAAAACCCATGGTTAACTTGACTATTTCCTAGTATGGAAAAGTGGGCACAATATATTTCTAATTGAAAAACACACACACACACACACACACACACAAATATATGCACAGTTGACTAAATTCAGTATACACACAGATACAAAAGAGTTTAGAAAAATATATACTGATACGATAGTACTGGTTACCCTTAGAGGGTGGGTTTTGGGGTTCCTTATATGCTCTTTTGATTTGGATTTTCTATTATGAACCACAAAACTTTTATAATTTAAAAATACAAAGCAGGGACTTCCCTGGTGACGCAGTGGTTAAGTATCTGCCTGCCAATGCAGGAGGCATGGGTTCGAGCCCTGGTCCAGGAAGATCCCACATGCCGTGGAGCAACGAAGCCTGTGCATCACAACTACTGAGCCTGTGCTCTAGAGCCCGCGAGCAACAACTACTGAAGCCCACACACTCTAGGGCCCGTGAGCCGCAACTACTGAGCCCACGTGCCACAACTACTGAAGCCCACACGTCTAGAGCCCATGCTCCGCAACAAGAGAAACCACCGCAATGAGAAGCTCGCGCACCACAAGAAAGAGTAGCCCCTGCTCGCCACAACTTAGAGAAAGCCCGCGCACAGCAACGAAGACCCAACACAGCCAAAAGTAAAATTTTACATTAATTAAAAAAAAAAAACAAAGCAAATTACTTTTAATCTTTAAAAAACTACCTATGATTAGCAAATTAAGTCCCGGTTCCAATACATATTATCCTTATAAGTCAGCTTTTACACCTTTATTACTATCAACATCAACCATGAAGTAGAAAGCAATCTCTTCCCAAAAGGTGATTATGGTCTGTCTTGGGATGGCCAACAAGCACACAGATGCACGCGTGCACACACACACGCACACAAAGGAGTTCACACACACACTCACACGTCAGTGAGAATGCCAAGAAGTTGACCTGGTTGTTCGACCACAGAGCACATGACCAGCAGGAACACCCCTGAGAGAGGGAGGGGACTCCAGCCAGGCCTTGCAGGAATGCTCTGCATGATCATAAGCTTTCCCTTTGGGGTGAGACCCTCTGGGACCTGAGTGTATGTGATGCAGAAAGTCTCCAAAGGGTAGCAGAAAGTGAAAATGTATGGGAGGCATAAAAACGAGTTCACAAAAAAGATTCACTGCTTAGCTCAAGTCAGCAAACCTGCGCTCTTTGTGCAGTCTTGCACTGCTGACTGCGCTATGGGGCCTGCAACTCTTCTAATTTCAATTTCACCTGAACAGTGATACTGTAGCTGGACAAAAAAGGGAAATGTGGGGGCTTCCCTGGTGGCGCAGTGGTTAAGAATCCGCCTGCCAATGCAGGGGACGCGGGTTCAAGCCCTGGTCTGGGAAGATCCCACATGCCGCGGAGCAACTAGGCCCGTGAGCCACAACTACTGAGCCTGCGCGTCTGGAGCCTGTGCCCCGCAACAAGAGAGGCCGCGACAGTGAGAGGCCCGCGAACCGCGATGAAGAGTGGCCCCCGCTGGCCGCAACTGGAGACAGCCCTCGCACAGAAACGAAGACCCAACGCAGCCAAAAATAAATAAATAAATCTATAAAAAAGGGAAATGTGCTCCGCACCAGAATTCAATCTGAAGCCCACGGCTGGGAGCCGCCAGACGGCCATCTCTCTTCCAGCCACACGTTCAGCCGGTCCCTAACGCACAGTCCCCAGCACGAGCTGGTCAGTGCGCTGAGGACGCTGTGGTCAAATCGAAGGAAGGAACGCTGGCAAGATGCGCGAGCCACCTGTGCCTCGGATTCCTCAGCCATAAAGACAGTTATAATGCCCTGTCGACTGACATCACAGATGTAACAGTATTTCATAAAAAGTTCTGTGTCACTGTAACATTCTCATTGTCTGAAAGGACAACAATCTAAATCAGTATATCAAATTAAAGGCAAGTTAATTTAATGGGCTCATTCCTGTGTGCCCCCCGCGCCCCTTGAGGGGAGAGAGGAGGGAAGCAACCAGCCTTTCCTGAGCACAGCACTTGACTCTGCCTATTCTGCTTCAGCACTTCATCCCCACGACGACCCGAACAGGCAGATATGATTCGAGCTCACAGTGTTATTAAGTGATGGAACCAAGTCTGTGTTATTCCAAAGCCCATGGTCACACGTAGAAGAAAATTATCCAAAAATCAAGTTTTCCAACTATTCACACTTGATACAAAAAGTGAATTTACCTGACCATCCACAGGCCCAGTTCCCACAATGTGGTCACAGCTCTTCTTGTCACTACATGCAGGGGCCCCGAGCTACCCGTGGAAGTGGAGAGACAACCTCGCCATTCACTGGCTCTCCTAATGAAACACTCAAGTACATCTAAACTTGGTTTCCAATTTCAAGATCAAATAAATTCAATCTAGAAAAATGGGGCTAAATCATGGATTGATAGTTCTGTTTCCTTCTTGTTCTTCATCAGAAGAAGAGAACTGACTCTATGGTCATACATGCAACACTCACAGGGACGTCGTCTGTCTTCTGCCCCTGGCTTTCGGGTGATGATCCAACAAGCACGGAGGGCGGGCCCTGGGTGGCCCTGGTCACAGAAGCAGCAGAGCTGGGCTCAGACGGCCTCCTGTCCTTTCCTGGATTTGGCTGCAGCAAGATCATGGGGCAGGGAAGCAAGTTCAGTGACCCAAAAACTTGACCCTCTTCTATCTACTGAATTGCTCTCCATTTTGGGGTTGGAAGCATTTTCCCCCACAATTCTCTTATTTTATAAATAAATAAGAATAAAGTGGAACATTTTATTGAATCTAAATGAAAAACTGACCTTTTTCTTTTTCTCTTCATCTAGAATGTGTTCTGTCACTCTTTGGACAATTTCGTCAATACTCAATCCAGAGAGCGAGTTCTTGTTTTTGTTTCTCACTTTTTTAATAAAACCAGCAAGCTCGGTGCTGAAAGAGAAAGTGGGAATAATGTCAAGAGAAAGTTAAAGTTTTCTGCTGCAAAGAAATATTATGGGCCAATATTAACCCAACAGCAAAAAGAAACAAAATCAAATACACACAAATAATTCATTTGTAAACAACAACAGTAACTGTATACAGAGAGCAGCAAAATCAATCTTTCAAAGCACTATGAAAATTCCAATATTATTTCTAAATATTTGTTTTAATAGACTTTCAAAGTAACAGTGTATCTGATAGATCCATTTGAGATCTCCATCTCTACTTAGAAACCTGACTTCTTACAGCCTGGATATACTGTAGCTTTAAGCAAAATCAATGAATGATCAGACGCCACTGGGTCTGACTTGAAATCAATAAAATCTCATTCTATCTAAGAACAAACTAGTTTTGTTGACTTCTTCCCTTTAAAAATCTAACCAACAGGGCTTCCCTGGTGGCACAGTGGTTGAGAGTCCACCTGCCGATGCAGGGGACACGGGTTTGTGCCCCGGTCCGGGAAGATCCCACATGCCGCGGAGCGGCTGGGCCCATGAGCCATGGCCGCTGAGCCTGCGCGTCCGGAGCCTGTGCTCCGCAATAGGAGAGGCCACAACAGTGAGAGGCCCGCGTACTGAAAAAAAAAAAAAAAAAATCTAACCAACAACAAAGTTTTCAAAGCCTGAATTTTTCATAGGTAGCAGTGGATGTGATTTATATCGTTAATCAATAGGAACTTGGTATCTGTAGCACTAATACCTCATATGCTTTAACATGCAGAAAATTAGGATGCATATCTATTTGGTGGTTTATATTCTGCCAGATTTAGTCAGGATTACAAACAGTTTTATTTGTAATATACTTCTGGTAATTACAACTTGACTATTTTTACTAATTTGCATGGTAATCGCTATTGAGAGAACTTACAATGTTTATCAAACTTAGGCAGGGCTAAACATGCCCATGTGCAGACAAGACATACTTATTTCCAAATGGGCAGGGCTCCACTGACAAATGCAAAACATCAAACTTGGCCAATCATAATTAACTACTGTGTTTCAAAAGTATAATCTCAAAGACTGTGACTAATATCGTGTCAAAGACAGAAATAACAAGGGAGGTGCAGAGGGTCAGTTCTGGATGTGGATTCCTCTCTTCTGAGCTGCATCCCAGAGACATTCCCTCCACTTCACCTTCTCTCCAGGCTGAGACCAGGAGTACCTCTGTCCCCTCGCACCAATCTGGAGTGAGGTCAGAGGTTGATGCAGAAGCACTCCTGAAGTGCCTGAATGACAACTCTAGCTGACTTAGTTAAAAGCAGCTCTCCCCATTTGCAGCAACATGGATGGACCTAGAGACTGTCACACTGAGTGAAGTAAGTCAGACAGAGAAAGACAAATATATGATACTGCTTAACGTGGAATCTAAAAAAATGGTCCAAATGAACTTATTTACCAAACAGAAATAGTCACAGACATAAAAAACAAATCTATTGTTTCTGGGGGGGTGGGAGGGGATGAATGGGGAGACTGGGAGTGACACATACACACTACTATATATAAAATAGATAACTAATAAGGACCTACTGTATAGCACAGGGAACTCTACTCAATACTCTGTAATGACCTACACGGGAAAAGAATCTAAAAATGAGTGGATATACGTAAATGTACAACTGATTCACTTTGCTGTACACCTGAAACTAATACAACACTGTAAATCAACTATACCCCCCACCACCGCCCGCCAGAAAGGCAGCTCTCCTCACCCTCATAAGGACCCCTTTGTAACATGCGCACACACCTGACTCACTAGCAGATTACAACTAGCCTTGTCAGCCTCACACTTCTAACGAATCAGAAGTGCTGTCCAATAAGGTGCAAGTTGCTGTTGCCTTCTTTGCTATATGTGGGATTTTTTTCCCTGAAATAATGTAAAACTAATGTTTTGCAGTTCATTTAGTGATTCCATAACTAGTGTTGGAGAGTTACTGAGTTCATCTAAATCTTAGCAAACTGCCAAGGGTTCTGATGAGTACTGATTAACCAGTGTTCAATGTTTTCAATCTATTGGTTTGAAACTGCTCACTTCTATGTTTACAAAAGGAAAAAGTGCAGCGCTTGTCTTTCTGAGTAAAACAATTATGCAGTTCTTTCCACTTCAGCCCCTAATTGGCTGTAATGTTATCTAATCAGGAAACCTCAGTTCAATAAAGCACTTAACAGAGTTGCAGACATTTTGGATTCGTACCTGCTGTAACAGGGGAACACCACTGACAGGTGCTCAATAATACTATTGAACGGTTTCTTTGGAGACTGGCTTGAGCGGGTGGCACGTCCTGGAGCACCAGGTAACTTCTGACCAGCCACCGGGCTTGGCTCTGACCGAGCTGCCTGGCCGGCGCTCTCACACTCTGGCAGCCGGCCGGCTTCTGGCTCACAGGAGGGCGACTCCACTGGGCCATCAGCAGCAGAGACCAGACTTGATTCCTCGGGAACTGCTGTTCGGTGTCCAGTCCTGTGACTTGTAGAAGTGGAGGGGCCTTGATCATCATGGTCTGAAGACTCAGGAAGTAACTTAGGATGAATCTACAAGGAACACACCACAGTGGCTGGATCACTAAGAGTGACATCCGTGAACAAAGACTAACAATTAAGCACAACTATAATAAAACCTGGCTGCTCAAGTGCACAGTATTTGAATTAAAACAAATTAAATGTTTTGTTCTTAAAAATTGCTGGCCACCTTCTCTTTCTCAAAATGAGCTCTTCACGGCCCCCACACTGCTGGCTTCTGTCCCATCCGCTGGGCCCCCGGCTCAGCTCTCCCCGCAGCCCTGCCGCCGTGCACACCTGAAGTGCTGCTGCCCCTCATGTTGTCAGAAGTGCAGCCTCCACCCCACCTGTGCTACGCCCTCTTGTTCCTCGGTGACTGTGTGCTCACTGAGGATAATGCCCACTTTTTTTTTTTTGGCCGCACAGTGCGGCTTGTAGTATCTCAGTTCCCCGACCAGGGATCGAACCCACGCCCCCTGCAGTGGAAGCGCAGAGTCCTAACCACTGGACCGCCAGGGAAATCCATAATGCCCACTTTTAAAAAGATTCGAGTCTAGAATATCTTCCTGAGATCCAAATCTGCACATCCAAACTTCCTAATGGGCAGATCCACGTGGGTGACTGATTCCAAGGCCACTCAAGCCCTACGTCTTCAACGCCAGCCTCAGGGCGGTCTCCTCACCCTGCTCTTCCTCCGATGCCACTTCACTGACAGAAACCCAGAGTCATCCTCAAGACTGTTGGCCTTACAATCTCACAAGCAGCACCACTCTTTTTTTTTTTTTGCAGTACGGGGGCCTCTCACTGTTGTGGCCTCTCCCGTTGCGGAGCACAGGCTCCGGACGCGCAGGCTCAGCGGCCATGGCTCACGGGCCCAGCCGTTCCGCGGCATGTGGGATCTTCCCGGACCGGGGCACGAACCCGTGTCCCCTGCATCGGCAGGTGGACTCTCAACCACTGCGCCACCAGGGAAGCCCCAGCACCACTCTTTCATCTGACCTCCTGCACACCCCTCAAATCTGTTCTCTTCCCTGCAGCCCCGCTGCCTCTCTGACCTGGGACACGGCTGGGGGCAGTGAGCTGTAGCTGGTTGACTGGAAATCGCTCACACAGCTCCCTCTCCCACCACATCTCCACACTGCAGTCAAGCTGATCGTCAAGTACGATGTTGATGTCGTTCCCTAACTGGAAATTTATACTGGCTTCTTAGTGACCTGAGGAGAAGTCCACACTGCTGAACACACCTTACACCTTAATAAGGCTCCCTTTGTTCCGGCCCGTGGGCACGAGATTATAATCTTTCTCCCTATAGCCCCCTTTGTCATCGTGGACTCCTTTTACTGCTATGAAAGGAGTGTATTCTCCTTTTTTCTAGCCTCCAAATATGCTGCTTCTTCCACTGGGAACACTTTGACCCTGCAAACATCACACCACACACCCCTCCTCAAACACACACCCCCTTTTACTCCTTTTGCCTGGTTAATTCCTATTCCAGATCTCTGACTCACTGAGACTTCCAACAGCGGAGCTTCTGCCGAGGCCTAGGCCTCTGGGTTAGATTAGTTCCTCCTAATTTATGCTGCCATAGCGTTCTATGTTCCTGTGAAAAATCTTGGCACACTTTGCTTATAATTATAGGCTTAAAGTCTCTCTTTCCCAAACCCATATGCACTTTGAGGGCACAGACCACATCTAATCTTGATCACCACTAAATACCCAATGAATGAACAGCAAAGAAATGACACACAAAGTAAATCGTTTTTAGGGGTACTTATTACTCAAGCTCCTGGCACACTGAGAGTTCTCAAGGAATCTTAAATTTTAAAATTACATAAGCTCGAGTTAAAAATTAACGGTAAAATATTCTGCTGATATCTAATGCTTTTCCCCCTTCCGTATCTGCTATAAGAACTTGGAAACACTATAAATAAGTGATCTTTAATTCTAAATAAAACTCTTTCTTACTCAGTTCAATGGAGAGAAAAAACTTTTTCTATGGAGAGAAAAAAAACTGGTGCTCAATAGAAAATTTAATCAGTCCAAGGTGGCTAAGCTTCTTAACGTTTTACACCATTTTTTTTTTGCAGATGAATCCACGATAAGTATGAACGCTTAGTGTGCAAGGTATTGGGGAGAAAAGGACGCTCAGGATGAGGCTTCTGACTGCAGCTCCGGAGCCTACAATCTAAGACGCTGAATGCATTGACAGGAAGGGTCACAGGGTGAGGGGCAAATAAGGGCAGCCCTCACGGGGCTTAACCTAGTACTTAATGAAAACATTAAGGCAATTGTTAATCCACCTCACGCCCACTCCCAAAACAATAACAACAAACTGCTTTTGGCCAGTTAAGAAAGAAATTGTGCTTCACTCCTTTTCTGTTCTCTTTCCTTCAAAAAAAAAAAAAGATGTAATAGACTTACTGTGTTACAGGGAGGAAACGAAAGCTCAGAAATCTGCACTTTAGAAAGTTCACTGAGCCGAGAACCATTTTTAATTGCTTGAATTTGTTCTTCAAACTGAGACTGTAGGTAGAAGGAAAAATGTTAAGTTTTTCTAACGAATTCCAAGAGAAAACCACAGCTGTCAATTAATACTTTTTTTCCCCTTACTATATATACATAACAAATGCTCAACCGTTTTCCAAGAAATATAACTGAATTGCAAGGAAAGAAGTTCAAAGTAAGTCCTTATTAATCAGAATGCTCTACAGCCGTATCAAACATAACTTTTCTAATCTTAACAATCAAGGGCTGAGTTTAAAGAGAGTTAAGAAGATAGCATTTCGTTCATGAAAAATTCTTAATTACAACAAAAAATAAATATTGTCTTTAACAGCTCAAAAAAGAAATAGTTTCAATATGACATGACCTCCTTAGAATTATAACCATCACATAGATTTTGACAGAATTATAAAATACCTTATAACTTACCTTTGCTTTCTCAATTTCTTCTCTAACATTAGAAAGAAATGATTCCCATGAATGTATGTCAGATTCCATGACAGGATATGCTGCAGAATCACTGAGAAAGTAGAAAAATTTATAAAACTGCTAATGTCCACTTAAAAATTTTTTTAAATTGAAAGCACTAAAGTACAAATGAAAATAAACATTTAAACACAAGAGAAACATGATCACACACAATAAAACAACTATTTTTAAAGAACTGTATATCTTACAGTCACTACACTTTGGTAAACTTTAACCGTTGATCTAATCCAAATCCCAAAACTGGTAGGCAGAGAGCAAATATTCTCCTGAATTTGAAGATCAGACACTCTGCAGTTGGCATCTTCATATTTAACATCAAAGGCTATCTTTGTATTGAAAAACAAACCAAAACAAAGGCAGCCTGGAAACATCCCAATAAAACCCTCATTCCCATCTTTTTGTAAAATAAAGGGTGGGTGTCTAACAGGCTATGTTAAACTTCTCAGCACCTCATGAATCTGCTCCACTGAAAGTGACAGATAAGCTTTCTACTCCCAACTGAGAAGATCAGGAACACTACCAATCTGCGATGGTGTCAGTTCTCAGTATACGTCTTAAAGAAAAGCCACAACATTGCTTTTATGGCTTTCCTCTTCTGCTATCCTTGGTGGAATGAGCAGAATTAGCACAGAAGCCCTAAGAAAAAACGCCGTGTACTGTGAGGCTTAATAAGGAGTCAATACCATTAGATAGAATGAGGCCTGAGATATCTTTGTTTCCCAGATGCACCACAACGCATAGCCCACAGCTGTGCTGCATACTGGCAACTGAACACCACGTGGTCTCAACCTCAGCTGTACTAGTCCTGTAATCTGAATCAGCGTATCAATTTACCTTTTCTTTTTTTTTTTTTGGCGGTAAGTGGGCCTCTCCCTGTTGTGGCCTCTCCCATTGCAGAGCACAGGCTCCGGACGCGCAGGCTCAGCGGCCATGGCTCACGGGGCCCAGCCGCTCTGCGGCATGTGGGATGTTCCCGGACCGGGGCACGAACCCGTGTCCCCTGCATCGGCAGGCGGACTCTCAACCACTGCGCCACCAGGAAGCCTCCTCAATTTACCTTTAATCAGAAAGGTTTTCTCACCTTTCTGAAAAAAACTTAATCTTGAAACAGGAAGAAATAAAGAACTATACAATAAAACTGTTTTTCCATAACCCACAGAATCTCTGGTTTAACACTGAGGGTTTGAAATTTAAATCAAAAAGCACTAGGAATTAAGAATTCAAAACCTGTGTGTTTTGAATTTGTTTATTTTTGTCTTTATTTCCATTTCTCTAGGAGGTGTGTCTAAAAGGATCTTGCTGTGATTTATGTTACACAGTGCTCTGCCTATGTTTTCCTCTAAGAGTTTTATAGTGTCTGGCCTTACATTTAGGTCTTTAATCCATTTTGAACTTATTTTCATGTATGGTGTTAGGAAGTGTTTTGCACAGCAAAGGAAACCATAAACAAGATGAAAAGACAACCCTGAGAATGGGAGAAAATATTTGCAAAGGAAGCAATGACAAAGGATTAATCTGCAAAATGTACAAGCAGCTCATGCAGCTCAATATCAGAAAAACAAACGACCCGGGCTTTCCCTGGTGGTGCAGTGGTTAAGAATCTGCCGGCCAATGCAGGGGACACAGGTTCAATCCCTGGTCCAGAAGATCCCACATGCCACAGAGCAACAAAGCCCGTGCGCCACAACTCCTGAGCCTGCACTCTAGAGCCCACGAGCCACAAATACTGAGCCCATATGCCACAATGCCCACGTGCTTTAGAGCCCGTGCTCCGCAACAAGAGAAGCCACGACAATGAGAAGCCCGCGCACCACAACCAAGAGTAGCCCCCGCTCACCGCAACTAGAGAAAGCCCGTGCATAGCAACGAAGACCTGACACAGCCAAAAAATAAAAACTAATAAATTTATAAAAACAAAACAAAAACCAAACCCAATCCAAAAGTGGGCGGAGGACCTAAATAGACATTTCTCCAAAGAAGACATACAGACTGCCAACAGACACAACGAAGGATGCTCAGCAGCACTGATCATTAGAGAAATGCACATCAAAACTACGATGAGGTATCACCTCACACCAGTCAGAATGGCCATCATCAAATAATCTACAAACAGTAAATGCTGGAGAGGGTGTGGAGAAAAGGGAACCCTCTTGCACTGTTGGTGGGAATGTAAATTGATACAGCCACTACGGAGAACAGTATGGATGTGCCTTAAAAAACTAAAAATAGAACTACCATATGACCCAGCAATCCCACTACTGGGCATATACCCTGAGAAAACCATAATTCAAAAAGAGACATGTACCACAATGTTCATCGCAGCACTATTTACAATAGCCAGGACATGGAAGCAACCTAAGTGTCCATCGACAGATGAATGGGTAAAGAAGATGTGGTACATATATACAATGGAATATTAGCCATAAAAAGAAACAAAATTGAGTTATTTGTACTGAGGTGGATGGACCCAGAGTCTGTCATACAGAGTGAAGTGAGTCAGAAAAAGAAAGACAAATACTGTATGCTAACACATATATATGGAATCTAAAAAAAATGGTTCTATTGAACCTAGGGGCAGGACAGGAATAAAGATGCAGACGTAGAGAATGGACTTGAGGGCATGGGGAGGGGGAGGGTAAGCTGGGACAAAGTGAGAGAATGGCATGGACATATATATACTACCAAATGTAAAACAGACAGCTAGGGGGAAGCAGCTGCATAGCACAGGGAGATCAGCTTGGTGCTTTGTGACCACCTAGAGGGGTGGAAAAGGGAGGGTGGGAGGGAGATGCAAGAGGGAGGGGATATGGGGATATATGTATTTGTATAGCTGATTCACTCTGTTATACAGCAGAAACTAACACAACACTATAAAACAATTATACTCCAATAAAGATGTTTAAAAAAACAAAACCAAAAACCTGTGTGTGGAATATGATAAAAGGACCAGATGAAAAGTAATCCCATGTGCAAAAATCTATACTGAAAAGTGCTAAATGCTAGACTGAAGGAGACCCTCTAGGATTCCCAGGTAAACCTTATTCCAAAAACAAAGCAAAAGAAAGAAAAGCAGGTAAAGATTACAGAGGGTTGAAAAAAAATGACCAGATATAAATATCTTTTGAAGTGACATGCCCATACTCTCCCATTAAGACTGTTAAGTGACTATTCTTATGGAAGGCAATTGTTTAAAAAGCCTTAAAAACGTGATCTTCATTCCAGAAATTTATTTATTGCATGGAAATGATTAATAATTTAGCTATAAGGATAAAACTTTAGCTATAAGGATACTTGCTACAGTGCAGCTTTTATTAACAAAATGTGCAAACAACCCAACTCTCCCACTATAGTGGTGTTTAATAAATCATGACATGTTTGTACACTGGATTACTATTTAACCTTTTAAAATTAGGTTGGAGGGGGCTTCCCTGGTGGCGCAGTGGTTTAGAGTCCACATGCCGATGCAGGGGACACGGGTTCCTGCCCCGGTCCGGGAAGATCCCACATGCCGCGGAGCGGCTGGGCCCGTGAGCCATGGCCGCTGAGCCTGCGCATCCGGAGCCTGTGCTCCGCAACGGGAGAGGCCACAACAGTGAGAGGCCCGCGTACCACAAAAAAAATAAAAAAATAAAAATAAATAAATAAAATTAGGTTGGAGAAGCATAATTATTGATATGAAAGGAGGATTCCTGTATACTACTTAGTGAAAACTATATATAATTTTTTTTCAAATACTTAATGGATTTGCTGCAAAATATTAACTAGTTATAGCTCAATTAAGAATTAGGATAATTTTTATCCTTTTTGTTTACATGTTTTGATTCTTCTATAATTGAATATCTATTAACTATATTAACTATTAAAAATAAACTAGTCCTAATGTAATTTTTTTCTTAAATCAGCCCTAACCTTTTTTTACCCAATGACACTTCTGGAAAGACACCTGCGACATCACAATACCTGCTCATTAGCTTCAGGTTCTTAAGAAATCCTTCGGCTTGTGACTCCATGTTCTGTAACTTATATACTTCCGTCTCCTTCCAGTTTTCGAGCACAGATACCTACCATTAGATTAAAGAATGTAAGTATTTTAAAACTAAAACTATTTTAAGGTTGGTAAAACAAACATTCTAAACCACTTTCAGGTTTCTCCTTAAATGACATATGATCAGAATCACCAGAACTTAATTATGTTATAATTTCTCTAAGGTGAACATGAATTAAAACTTTTGGATTTGAAAATAGAATAACAAGATGACAGTAAAATTATATACCTAAAATTATACTTTTCTCAGATATGAAACTTTCCACATGGCTTACTGCTTAAGCCATATACAAGCACAGAGCTAGGTTACCTACATGTATATACCTGGTGTGCATAATCTATGGTCCTGTTCATGGTGAGCAGAGGGCCAGGACCCTGCAGAACCACCCCAAGGCTGAACCCTACCGAATTTAAAGGCCTCGGAAACAGACTTGTGGTTGCCAAGGGAGAGGGAAGTGGGTGTGTGTGTGTGGTGGGAGTTTGGGGTTAGCAGATGCAAACTACTATATATAGAATGGATAAACAACAAGGTCTTACTGTATAGCACAGGGAACTATATTCAATATCCTGTGATAAACCATAATGGAAAAGAATATACAGAAGAATGTGTGTGTGTGTGTATATATATATATATATATATATATATACACACACACACACATATGTATAACTGAATCACTTTGTTGTACAGCAGAAATTAACACATGTGGTAAATCAACTATACTTCAATAATAAATAAATACAGAATAGCTGCATTAAAATAAAATAAAAGCCTCAGAGAAGCTGTTATCAGCAAGGGCATTAAAAGGTTCTAGGACATGTTTTTAAAACTTTAGACTCTCTGCTGTGGCTCCCCGCACAAGCCAACTGGCCATTTTTGTAAAAGTCACTGCAGGAAATGTAGACCTGCCTTGTTTTAATCCAGGTGTCAGTAACCTTGACAGGGCCCACCAGGCAAACCTGCTTGCCAAATGGTGATAAATGGGAACTGAATGACTTGGGAACAGAGATGCAGGCATAGTATCGGTAAAGTAGAAGTACTTGGACTATTTTTCCTTCCTTTCTTTATAAAAGCAGCTGCATAGCTGATATTTCACTGGAAGACTCATGTTTACAGACTGCATAAGCTAAGCTTTTCCTTACCTTCCTAGAGTAATCATAGACACATACCCAAATAAATAACATTTACTTCTCAATGAAAAAAACAAAGACAACCATATTTCAGGAACTAAATAAAATACAGCCAGAAGTCATTATTATTATTATTGTCTCAGTAGTTTCTCAAATAGTATACTGACATTGGTATATATTCTTCTGTGGGGAGGAGAGTATATTCTTAATAAATGGATTATTTTCAAGTTCCCTTTCTAGCATTGGCAAATAGATTTTATGGTTGGCTACTTCATGGTGCATCACTTGACTAAATATGATGAAGGCATTAACAGTGTAGAGCATGGAAAATGATTGAATTATGTTAAATAAGCAGGTTATAAAATGTGGTGTACACTACGAGTACAGCTAGCATGAAGGTAAAAAATTTTAAAGCTACAGGCAAGAAGAGAGTGGTTGTTCCAGGGAGGTAGGATTATGGGTGAAAGGATATCCCTCAGCCTCCACACTTCCCAGTAATGCTGTCGTGCCTCATGTGTAATTAAACACAAAGTAAACAAATGATATCCTGCCATATCTGTCAGTCACCAAGTGTCCTGGACTCACCTCTGCATCCACAGCCCTTTGAAGACTCTCTTCATAATGCTCTTTCTCTTTCTTTATACACTCTTCTATTTTCATTTTCTCATTCATAAATGTATTACTGCAAATATTAAAGAAAAAACTTATTGAAAAAAACTTAATCAGTGAGATCACAAAGGCTGAAGCCAGGTTAACTTTTAAGTCATGCCACAAAAAGACTTACACATCTTCTAGAGAAACTTCTTGCCTAATATTTGACTACATAATGCAAGACTCACATGTGCTCTTTGCACTTTACAAATGATCGAAGGAAGATGTGAAATTAAAAGTGAGTATTGGTGGGACTGCTGAGAAACTGGTTCACCATTTTTATGGGGTTAGGTTAAGTCTAGTCTGGCTACTGAGTCAGAAATTCTATTTTGACCCATATTACAAGGTAATAACCCAAAGGAAAAAAGTGATATGCACAAAGCTGTTCATGGCATTACGATTATAACAGCTTAAAAAAAAAACAAACAAAAACCCGGCATGGACTATGACGTAAATGGAAATATGTGTATGAAACAATATTAAATAAGAAAAGCAGAATACAACTGCTTACTACTGAATACACTGGTTACCAGTATGTACAAACATTTCTATTAATAAAGGTTAAAAGGAAACTTTTTATAGGTTCATAACAAAAATTCTTTAATAAATCTTTAAAATTGTAGAGCAAGAAACTACCATAATATAATTGAGACTGTTATTTCAAGTAACACAAAAGTTTTTCAAACACATTTTTAGTTTCAGGTTAATTCAAGGGAAAAGAAGAGTAATCAACAATGATAAATTCAGCACATTTTTTACACCGACAATGTGGAACAAAAGGAGAAACATCATAAAATAAAAATATTTAAAGAATAAATTTATTTAAATATTAATCTAAATAATAAAATAGAAAGAGAAATTTTAAAAAAGAGAAACATAATCATTTAAAAGAAACAGACAAGTAAAAATATATTTGGATGTCTCAATAAGTGCAGACTGTGCCTCTGGTATTAGAAGTATAATAAGATGTTAAAATAAATTTAAGCTTAATTTGCCTGATTTCAAAGGACTGGTCCAGAAGTAATTCACGTTCCTTTTCCTTTCCAGCGTTTTCCTGGGTATACCTACAAGTAAGTATAATCACCAAATTTTAATTAATTTTCAAAGGTTTTTAAAAACACGATCTCACACAGTAAATTCCTATATCCATGCAAACATTTCTTGAATTCTTTACATTTATTTTTGTTTCATTTCTAATATCTTCTAAATAGGCAAAGAATTTGGACCATTTTCCTTTTGGGAAAATTTCCTTCTACACCTGCAGGGCAGATCACCTTTTTTCTTCACTCTAAGTCGCATGTCTGCAGCAAAGATCCCCTGTCTCAGTCCTCTGTCAGGAGCACCTCCAGGGGCTTCAACACGAGACAGAGGAGTAAGGTGTTGGATCATCATCAGTTTAACAGTGGTTCTCTCTCAAAATGAAAACAGCCTTCTATTCTTTAAAACAGAACCTCAGGGCTTCCCTGGTGGCGCAGTGGTTGAGAGTCCGCCTGCCGATGCAGGAGACACAGGTTCGTGCCCCGGTCCGGGAAGATCCCACATGCTGTGGAGCGGCTAGGCCCGTGAGCCACGGTCACTGAGCCTGCGCGTCCGGAGTCTGTGCTCCGCAATGGGAGAGGCCACAACAGTGAGAGACCCACATACCACAAAAAAAAAAAAAAAAAAGAAGTGATGCTCTGACAGTTCTGGGTCTGAACCTTCAGAAGGGTGGGCAGCTTCCACTTCTGCACTCTTGGAAGCTCTTAGCCACCACATAAGCGGTCTGGCTACCATGATGGAGACCACATGGAGAGATCAAATAGATAGAAGAAGCCACATGGAGAGAGAGAAGGCCTGAAACTGCATAGGAAGAAAGAGGCCAAGTCACCCCAGCATCCCAGCTGAGCCAGCCACAAGAGGAACCACTGACAAGACCAGCAGAAGAATGGTCCGGCCAAACAGCCCAGACTGCAAGAGCAGGATCAAATAAAAATTAATTTAAGCCGCTGAGTTTCTGGTGTTTCGTTCAACAGTAGATAACAATTAAGGTGAGGAATCATATGACATATCACTGTTTAGGGAAAGAGGGGTTAGGAATGGATCACAGAGAATCTTAAAACAAACCTGGTCCATCTGACAACTGCCTGAATGTATTACCAAATCCTTCATATTACAGAACCAAATTTTAATAATTTAAAGATTCAGGATGGAAGTAATAAATAAAATGATCATCACAGAATCTTAGTGCTGGAAAGAACCTTAGATCTAGACAAGCCCCCTCATTTTACAATAAGGAAGAGGGGTTAAAGGTAATGTTCACAGTAAGAAGTGGTGCTCAGACTGGAAGTTGGTTCTTTGTTGATTTGCAGTCTTACCTTTATGTAATTTATCTGCAAACATGGTAGGTTTATAAAAAGTTTTAGGTGCAATAATTCCCCAACGGATGTTCTTTAAAATGAAATGAAAATACCTAAAATTTTCACTTTACTTGATATAGCTTGAAATTGAATATCAAAAACGAAAAACAACCCAAAATATACCCCAATAATAAATAAATAAGTAAAAATCATTGACTTTCAAGTGTTACTTACATTTCACTGGCATTTAAAACCTTTTTCATCTTCTTCTTCAGTGCCTTTAGTCTCTCTTGGATTTCTTTTTTCTCCTGTTCCCATTTTTTAATTTCCTTTTCCAAATCTTCGAGGAACCAATCTAATTCTGTCTTTGAGATCTAGAAACATTTTAGAAAGTACCTAAATAAATGGGAAGATATACTTAAAAAAAAAAAAAAAAAGAGCCTGAAAGACTATAATTGTGGTGGTGTGCTAGCTTAACCGATGACTCCAGCCCCACAGAACACACACTCAGGAGCTGGGTGTATGTGCTACCCTGGCCGAGGCTGGACATAAAGTCGCACAATACACAGCCTCAGCCCTCAAACAAGGATGGAGAGAGACATGACAGACTATCTGGTACTTGGGAAGGGCTTCTCAAAATCAGTGATATCTGATCTCTGTCTTCAAACATGGGTCTGTCACATGGAGAATGGATTCCAAGTAGTGGCAACTGGTGAAGCAGAAGGTTCAAAGAGTAAGGCCTGTCTGTGCAAAAAAGCAAGAGGTGCTGCATGGCTGGAGGACGAGGTGGGTGTTCAGAAGTCAGGGCACGGAGAATGGCATCTGAGGCACCTTGGGTTAAAATGATCAAGGGCCTTGTAAGCCACGCTAGGGAGTGTGGACTTTATCCTGCTGAAAACGGGAAGCCAGTGAAGGCTCTTAAGCAGGGTTGTGAGATGATGAGATTCCTATTTTAGAAAAATAACTGAAAGACAAAGAGGTAGACCAGAGTTAAGAGGGTGCATGAAGGACGAGAACAGTGACTTTCACATTTTCTTGACTTCCTCTGACACTTTCTTATTGTGACCCACAATAGCAAATACATTTTAATAATTATCTACAGCATATGTATACACATATATATGTATGCATGTGTATACACATAAAACTGAAAAAAAAACTGCCCTCACTTTCTGAGATGCCCCGGAGCAACTAAACCCGCGTGCCACAACTGCTGAAGCCCACGTGCCTAGAGCCCACGCTCCGCAACAAGAGAAGCCACTGCGATGAGAAGCCCGCGCATCGCCAACGAAGAGTAGCCCCCCCTTCGCCACAACTAGAGAAAGCCTGCACACGGCAACAAAGACCCAACACAGCCAAAAAATAAAAATTAAATTAAAAAAATCTCACTGCAATAGCCCAGGTGAGAGACAATGAGGATGACAGTGGTAGCTGTAGGGATGATAAAGGAAACTTTAGAAGACTAGAATGGATAAGACCACGTGTCTGACTGGATATATGGTAAAGCAGAAGGTGACAGAGTTAAGTTTCTACCTTGGATGAATAACTAAACAAAATTCCATTAACAAAAAAGGAGAATATGGAAGATGTACAGGAAAGAGGGAAATTAACCTAGATATGTATGTTTAAATAAATTTATGAGTAAACAATAAAATATATAGAAGAACTTAATAATTTTGACCCTGCAATCATTTTGATGGAACAGAGTAGAAATTTATAAGTGTTTGACAAAGACTACAAATCAAAGGAATAAAATTCTGAATTCAAACAGTCTTCCAACATAGCCACACAGAAAGGAATAACGTATTTCCCAGTTTTGCTGATTTACACATCTTCTAACAGGCTATTCTAGAGTGGGTTAGCACACCATCAAGACAGGTGTGTTCTGCTCCCCAAAGAACCTTTCCCAACATGGCAAACTCCAACCCCATTAATATACTACCAACCAAAAGTCCATTCACCAATTAATTAGTTGTAACTTGGAATGCATTTCCCCATAAAAAGCCATGTTAGAAACATCAGTTAAATAGCCAACACTTCTCTTCCAAGAAGCTCACAGTTACAGTGGTTAGCTGAAGAAAACGAGGTCTACAGTGTTAAAGAAGGCAAGTTTCCAGACCATGAAGAGTCTATTTGACTGTAGAAGAAATAGTCTCAACCGGGGTTCTGGGAGCAGAGACATGCGGTGCTGGAAAGACGAGGAGGAAAGCTAAGACTCCCCTCTGAGACGGTTTCGAAAAAGACTCTCGTCTGTCTTCAGCAGCCTCCCGTCTTCCTTTTGGCAGCGGGTTCCGCCCTCTGGGGGCCCTTCCTCCCTCAACACCCTCAAGTTTCTCTGGACCCCTGACTTAAGCCCACCCCCAGCCGAGGGCCTGCCAACTCCCAGGCATACTTCCAGAACGTCCTTCCTCCCCTTCCCTTGCCATCCCTCACCCCGAGGGCGCCTGACGGCAGCACGGTGCTCAGACGAACCACTTCAACCGCCCGGAAGTATCCACGCTTCACCCTTCAGCCTAAATGATCCTCTAAGCTACAGGGAGTCTGCACACGTTTTGTTTGGCAAGCCCAGTACTTTTCGTTTGCTTTTCAAAATATAAATGTGTTATCTCTGCCTGGTCACGAAGGCTTTTGGTTTGCAACACCTGCCAGAACTTCAGGCAATACGACAAGGAGAAATGAAAAGCTGTTATCTTGATGCTCTGGACGGCTAGGTACAACACCAGTTGAGACAGCCTGCTTGGCCCGCTTTCTCACACAGGTGTTGCCTTTTGAAACTTCTTCTGAACCTACAAATTCTCTAAAAGTTTTATGTCATTTTTCGAGGTGTCATCTCTTCAGTGCCAGCAGACATACAGGCGGTGCATATGCCTGTAAGATGCCAGCCACTTATAAATGAACACGCCCTAGACTAATATTTCTAACATTACTATGGGAATCAGAATGGAGCAATATTTACAAGAGACTAAAAGAAGCACCTTTCAACTTTACTGTTTTCCAGTTTGAAATTCTACTAGTAACGACGACTGCTTAATGAAGTCCCAACTTCATTTCTGCTTAGGGAGCCTTTCATTTTCCACCTCTGACCAGGTTCCCTGTAGCCTGAATTTCCTGCTTAGGCTTAGAATGTGACCAGGTCACTGAGACATGGGTTCAGCTACAGAAACTTGGAGCCTCCTCCTTCAGAAAAGACAGTGTACCCTGAAGCCAAGTTACACAGACTCCCCGTGAAATACGGCTGTCTAGTCAAAAGAGGCATCAACTTACGAGGACATTTCTCCCTCATCAGCTTTCGACACCAAGGTTTCGGATGTTCCTGGGAAGCAGGTTTGCTAACCAGTCCAGGTCCTTAATGACTTTAAAGTCCCGCTGCAGGAGTAGGGTTGACCTCAATGGCCTTGAGATGTGCAGGCCAACTGTTCTAAGGCAGCAGAGGTTCAACAGCTTAGTGACATTCCCTCCGTCACGGGGACAGTTCAACTCATTTTCCTTGCTGCAATCTTGCTGAGCCTGAATGTGCTGAGTCATTACTGTGACAGAGGTGACCACCATGCCTACTAGGCTTGCAAGATCCTGTATTCTACTACCATGACCAATGTCCATATGCACGCCTCGCTGCTGATGGCCAAGCCAAACTTGTTTCTTGCCTCTATTCTAAGCCAATGATTTCACCTAGGATTCAGCCCTTTGGCTGGGAGATGATGTACAACCTCAAGGTTATACTGGGACATAAGAACCTACTTGGCAACAAGTACCTCAAGCAGTTCAGGTATCAAAAGGCACAAAGTATTATAAACACACACACACACACCCCTACAGCTCAGCCATGAAAAATGCTACATGAGTTCATCTGCCATTTGTACTCACCACCCTTTAATGACATAGCTGGCCTAGGGCAGCTATCACGAGCTTGTCTCTGACTACATGAAAAAGAATAATCTGAATGCCTTTCTTTGAAACATTAGAATAGGAGAAACAACAGGCTGTATACAACTGCATCCTGTATTTACACAGTTCACTGACATAATTATAAACACCTCTGAAAGTCTTTTTCTCAATTAGAGAACATTTGGTTTTTATACCTCTTTTTTTAAACCTCAACTATGTTTTAAAGTAAATATTTGAAGTGCCTTCAGTAATATATATAATTCAAAAAATACAAAATAAAAAAGAATGCTAAGTAAAGAAAACAGAATAAAAAGATAAGAATGATAATATAAAAACAGAGCCAGAGTAATATAAAAACAAATGGCATGAGGCCCTAACCATTCTTCAGAAACAGTATTAAAACTTTCTGGCAGTCGAAGTCCAATAAAAACAAGCCCACTGCACGAAGAAACGCAGATAGTAAAAGTAGAGAGAAATTACTTCTCAGGGCCTCATAAAGAGGACGCTACATAAAAGTCCTGGAAGATCAGCACAGAGCCTGGCACTTAAGAAGCATCCAATAAATATTTGTCAAATGAAAGAATGGGTGATACCCTCCACTACATACTAGCAGTAAATAAAGCAACAATCTTCACACAACGTCCAGGCCTGATGGCCTTTCATGTAGGCTGACAGAATGTGAAGACACAATTCACTAAACCCAGTTCTTCAGGGGCCCAAGTACAACTGTTTGATAACATCGGCGGAGCTCCTAGTCTGTACACTGAGATCCAAAGATGGCTAAGAAACAGTCGTCACTTTCAGGGAGATCACAGTTTGGTGGGGGAAATGTGCATAAAAGATAATTACTACACCATACACAAAAATTAACTCAAAATGGATCATAGGCCTAAGTGGAGAGAGCTAAAACTATAAAACTCTAGAATACAGGAGTAAATCTTGGTGCTTGGTGATCTTGGATTTGACAGTGGTTTCTCAGCTACGACATCAAAAGCATAAGCAACAAAAGAAAAAACAGAGAAAGCGGACTACACTGAAATTTAAAACTTGTGTGCTGCAAATGATACCATCAAGAAAGTGAAAAGACAACCCACGGAACAGGAGATAGAAGAAATAAAGTTGCAAATATGGAAGATGGGAGAAAATATTTCTAAATCATATATTTGATAAGCAACTTGTACCTAGAATACATATATATGAAAACTCTTAATTCAATAATTTAAAAACAAATAATGAAATTAATAAATGGGCAAAGGATTAAAACAGACATTTCTCCAAATTTTCCAAAGATATAAAAATGGACATTAAGCACATGTAAGATGCTCAACATCATTAACCTTTTAGGGAAATGCAAATCAAAACCACAATGAGAAACCACTTTACACCCATCAGAACAGCTAAAATCAAAAAGACAGATGATAATAAGCATTAGTGAGACCATGGAGAGATTGGATCCCTCATACACTGCTGGTGGGAATGTAAGATGGTGCAGCTGTTTTGGAACAGTATGGAACTTTCTCGAATTCTTAAATATGGGGTTAGCACACGACCCAGCAATTCCACTCCTAGGTATATACCCAAAAGAAATGAAAACATATGTCCACAGAAAAACTTGTACTCAGATGTTCATAGCAATATTATTCATAACAGCCCAAAACTGGAAAGAATCCAAATGTCCATCAACTGATGAATGGGTAAATAAAATGTGATACAGCATACAAAGGAATATTATTCAGCAGTAAAAAGGAATGAAGTGCTGATACATGTTACTCGGATGAATGTACATGCATGGACCCTGAAAACATTAAGCTAGGTGAAAGAAGGCACTCACAAAAGACCACATATAATATGACTCCATTTATATAAAATGCCCAGAATAAGCAAAACCATAGAGTAAATTAGTGCTTGCCTACAGCTGGGGGAGGGAGGGAGGAGAACAGGGAGTGACTGGTAGTGGTTATGAGATTTCGTTTTGGGGCGATAAAAATGTTCTAAACTTAAGATCGTGGTGATGGCTACAACAGCGTGCATATAGTAAAAACACTGACTATATACTTTAAATGGGTGAATTTTATGGTATGTGAATTCTACCTCAATGATATTAACAAAATGATAATTACTGTATAATATAGTGTGAGGCACTCATTATCACCACTGCATTAATAAGGGCGTTTAACCAAGCCTGAGCTGTTGTCAGTGACTGCTTCCTCAACAACATGATGCCCGAGTTGGACCCAAACAGTGAGGAGGAGTGAGCCAGGCTTCGGGAGGAAGAAGGCCACTTGAAGCAGAAGGAACAGTGCTGGGAAAAGGTCCAGAAGTGAGCAAATCACATGACAACCACTATCCATTACGTAAGGAAGAAGGCAGAAGATGGAGTTAGGTACCAATCACAGAAGGTCTCTTAAGCTCTTGGTAATTACTGAGCATTAGTGAATTACTGGTGCTAACCTACTGTGGCAGAGGGATGGCATTCACAGCCCCATCCTTCACCGCTCCCCATATCTACACCCTTTCTTATGGGACCTTGGCGTTCCCTTCACTAAAGAGGCAGTCTCTTCCCCACCCCTGGCATCTGGGCTGGCTATGTGACTTGCTTTGCCTGATGTGGTATTAGCAGTGACTGTCCTCACCTGCCCTTGTACTTACTGGAAGATGAAAGACACATGGAGCAGATCTAGTTGCCCCTGTTGTCCCCGCTGAGGCCATTCTAGCACAGCCAAGAGCAGCACAGCCCTAGCTGACCCAAAGGTGAAACCGTCTAGCCAAGCCCCATGGGGATCAGCTAACCCACAGACTCACACATTTAATATTCATTGTTATACATCACTGAGGTTTTTGTGGGTGGTTGTTACTCGGCATTATTATGGCGTCGATTAACTGACAGGCTGCTCATGAAATGCTGAGAAACGTTTTTCAACTGGTTGTGGAACTGACATTCTCTTAAGGGAGGACAAAAGCAAGGTATTTGGAGCCCGACACTCACCACCTGTTCTCCTGCTTAATACTGGTGTGACTTGGAGCAAGATGCATTAGCAAGTCCGGCCCCCTTTTTCCTTATCAGTAAAATGGAGAGAATATTATATACTATACTGTAACACTAGTACGCTAGGATTGTTTTGAGATTAAATAAAATAATACATGTAAAATATTTACAACTCAGTATGGCACATAACATGAGCTCCATAAATGTTAGACTAAAAAAAATGCTGGTGCAACTAAGGAGCCCGCCTGCCACAACTAAGACCCAGCACAACCAAATAAACAAATAACTAACTAAATAAATGTTAAAAAAAAAAAAAAAAGGCTGGGGACCTCCCTGGCGGCCCAGTGGTTAAGACTTCACCTTCCAATGCAGGGGTTGCAGGTTTGATCCCTGGTTGGGGAGCTAAGATCCCACATGCCTCGTGGCCAAAAAACCCAAAAAAACATAAAACAGAAGAGATATTGTAACAAATTCAATAAAGACTTTAAAAATGGCCCACATAAAAAAAAATCTTAAAAAAAAATTTAAAAAGGCTGAACCTGGCAAGGGCAATAACTGAACAGGAGAACCCCACCTCTGTGAAGATGTGAGCTGAGGAAGCTCTGGCAGGCAGGGGCCCAAGATTCTGTTGAAACAGGACAAAGTTCCAAATTCTACTCCATAAATCATTCTGGGCCACAATTATTTTGACTGTGTTTTAAGAGTCAATGTCAACTAAATCCCCATCTTAGCTCTAAGCAAATCCCATTAAAGCACCTGAAGAACATATGACCTAGGAGAGATGGGGAGTGCCTGCTTAATGGGTACAGGGCTTCTTTTTGGAGTGTTGCAAACGGTTCTGGATTGGATGGTGGTAATGATTACACAACATGATGAATATACTGAAAACCACTGAACTGTATACTTTATAGTGGTTAAAGGTGAATTTTACCTTAATAAAACAAGAAAGAACATATGCCCTTGAGCAATATGGCAACCAGTTATAACCTGCTGGTTGCAGGTGAGACGTACATTAAAAGCAATAGGAGACTCTGGCTTTAGAATTGCTGTTTTCCTCTGGCAGGGAATAGAGAATAGGCCCATCCCTAGCTCATGATAATCAAACTCCATCAGCTATATGCAATAGCTGGCCCAGATTCTTACTGATGCTTTGTAAACGCTCAGCGCTTTTCAAGTACTTTGTAAATAAGTGATTTTTCTCAAAGAGGGCATGACAGCATTCTGGGTGGGACAATTCTTCCTCCTTCTATACTTATCTCTGGACATTCCCCACCCCTTTCCAACCACCTCTGTGAGTCCTCACAAAACTATGAAGTAGAGATTACATTATTAATGAGGAAACTGAGGGTCGAAGAGATGGAGTAAATTATTTTAGGTCACAAAGCTATTAAGTGGTGGTGCTGGGGTCACTAGCCAGGCAGTCTGACTCTTATTGCCCAAGTTTTTTTTTGTTTTTTTATTTTTGGCTGCGTTGGGTCTTCGTTGTTGTGCATGGGCTTTCTCTAATTGCAGCGAACAGGGGCTACTCTTAGCTGCCGTGTACGGGCTTCTCATTGCGGGGCTTCTCTTGTTGCAGAGCACGGGCTCTAGGCACGCAGGCTTCAGTAGTTGTGGCACGTGGGCTCAGTAGTTGTGGCTTGTGGGCTCTAGAGCACAGGCTCAGTAGTTGTGGCTCGTGGGCTCTAGAGCACAGGCTCAGTAGTTGTGGCTTGTGGGCTCTAGAGCACAGGCTCAGTAGTTGTGGCTCGTGGGCTCTAGAGCACAGGCTCAGTAGTTGCGGCACACGGGCTTAGTTGCTCTGCTTGCCTGAGTTCTTAAACGTGATTTGCTACTGCTTGCCTCTCTCTTCTCTATAAGGGGGTAGGGCTGTTGTATTTAATATATCCAAATGTGGGATCAAGAAACTTTAAGTATTAGCTCATAACCTCAGTGATCTAAGAGAGTCAAAGGCCAAGGGAAAGATCAACAAAAGTGGAAACTCCTTTTTACGTTTATAAAAGATTTTCCACAAGTGAATTCTGAGTATAGTCATGATTAATAAAGAAGGGGCCACAACTAAACCTCATCTGCTCTTGTGCAGACAACAACCTAAGGATCTCAGACAAGCAATTTATCCTGCTAGGAAACAGGTATACATTTTACATGGAAAGTCTAATAACCTAACTGGCCTGTAATTTGAGGGACTAAATAATGGCTCTTTTTAGAAAATGGACTGACTACTCTTAAGTACAACCACGTGGAACCCGACCCAGAGCCTTAGCCAAGTTAAAAAGCAGGTCAGAAGCCCAAGCCCACCAGCCAAAGCTGCTGCTCTCACAGCCCTCCTCCCTGCGCGCTCATTTACTGTACATTTCTTGGTCAAGTGTACAAAGAAGCCTTGATGAGCTGCACAAATACAGGACCCGGTCAGACCAGCAGTTTATAAAGCTGGACAAGCCTCTGCCAGAAAGAAAGAAACCTCACTCACCAGATGCCCACCTAAAATTAAGTGGCTGAGTCTGCAAATCTGCCCTCAGCACTTAATCGGGTGAACACAGGCATTCCCGCACGGATTTATTAAAACTGAAAACTGAATTTTCCTGAGGCAATACAAAGTTTACAAAAATATGTTATTTTGTTAAGCCCCCCAAGTAGCTTATCCAAATTAGTGTTCTGTGAGCCACTGTGCAGGGCTTTACTTTTGCTCATTTTTCCCTCTTCGCAATCAAGAAGACTTCATTCATCTGGGCAACTGAGCAGAAAGGCTGCTTCCTTCCAATTCTTCTCATTCTTCAAATCTCCCCGGTCTCATCCCAAGTAAAAACATGTCCTAAGGAATGTTATAACAGTAACCTTTACATACCAACCCTTTTCTTCCAGGCATACTTAAATCTCAATAAATGAGTTTATTGATTAAGGTCCCACAGCTCATTTTCCTCTACTTAATATGTGACGTCAGCTATTGACTCAGACATCGGGAACAAATTCTTCCTTTCTTAAATGGACTAACAGCCCTTTGTTACCTCTGTACAAAAGACCTCAGTTTTTACAAGCTGATTATAAAATGGGCAGAAGACCTGAAAAGATATTTTTCCAAAGAAAACATTAAGATGGCCAACAGGTACATGAAAAGATGCTCAACATCACTCATCATGAGAGAAATACAACTCAAAACTACAATGAGATATCACCTCACACCTGTCAGAATGGCTGTCATCAAAAAGAACACAGTAGGACTTCCCTGGTGGCACAGTGGTTAAGAATCCGCCTGCCAATTCAGGGGACACAGGTTTGATCCCTGGTCCGGGAAAATCTCACATGCCGTGGAGCAACTAAGCCTGTGCACCACAACTACTGAAGCCCGCGCATCCTAGAGCCTGTGCGCTGCAACTACTGAAGCCCGCACTCTCTAGGGCCTGCGTGCCACAACTACTGAAGCCCACACGCCTAGAGCCTGTGCTCTGCAACAAGAGAAGCCACCTCAATGAGAAGCCCACGCACCACAACGAAGAGTAGCCCCCGCTCGGCACAACTAGAGAAAGCCCACTTGCAGCCACCAAGACCCAACGCAGCCAAAAAAAAATTTAAAAAGAGCACAATAAATGCTGGCAAGGATGTGGAGAAAAGGGAACCCTTGTACACTGTTGGTGGGAATGTAAACTGGTGCAGCCACTATGGAAAACAGAATGGAGGTTCTTCAGAAAACTAAAAATAGAGCTACCACATGATCCAGCAATTCCACTCCTGGGTATATATCCAAAGAACATAAAAACACTAATTCAAAAAGATATATGCACCCCAATGTTCACAGCAGCACTATTTACAATAGCTAAGATATGGAAGCAACCTAAATGTCCATCAACAGATGAATGGATAAAGAGATGTGGTATATATACACAATGGAATATTACTCAGCCATAAAAAAGAATGAAGTTCTGTCATTTGGAAGAACATGGATGGACCTGGAGGGTATTCTGCTAAGTGAAATAGGTCAGACAGAGAAAGACAAGTCTCTATTTTATTGCTTATTTGTAGAATCTAAAGTATAAAACAAACGAATGAATGTAACAAACCAGACTCACAGATAGAACAAATTAGTGGCTACCAGTGGGGAGAGGGAAGGGCGGAAGGGCATGATAGGGGTAGGGGGTTAAGAGACACAAAGTACTATGTATAAAATAAATAAGCAGCAAGCATATATTGTACAGCACAGGGAAATATAGGCATTATTTTGTAATAACTTTAAATGGCGTATAATCTAATAAAAATATCAAGTCACCATGTTGTACACCTGAAACTAATATTGTAAAAAAGCTATATTTCAATTTTTAAAAAAAGACCTTAGTTTAAAAAACAAATGTACCATGATTTCCTCACATCTATAGTTCCATTCTCCCACTAATTCAATTGGGCCTTGCCATGAATCAGTATTACTCCAAGAACCAGTCACATGTAACTGAAGGTCAATCTTAACTAATGGAATTCAAGATCAGGAGACTCAACCAAGATACTGTGGGTGACTTTACAGTTCTAGTATGCCAACGCTCCATGGCTTATTTTTATATTTCCTGAATAGTAAGATTAAGATGATGATAATAATAGTAGTAATAATAGTGGCAGGCAACTCTTACAGAGCTCTTACTATGCACCAGGCAACGTTCAGTACAGCTGGCCTTCTGTATCCTCAGATGTGGAACTCTCGGATACAGAGGGCTAACCATATTGCAGCACTGTATACAAGGGACTTGAGAATCTGTGGATTTGGGTATTTCTGAATGGGTCCTGGAACCAATCCCCTGCAGATACTGAGGGATAACTGTACTTTACAAGTATTAATCTAACCGGGCAAATGGGAGCTACTGTTACCCAAATTTTCCAGATAAGAAACTAAAGCACAGAGATGCTAAATAACTTGACCAAGATCAGAACTAGTATAGAACTAAGCCTGGATCTGAATCCAGTCAGTCTGACTCCAGGCCTCACACTCTGAACCACTATTGCTACACAACTTCTCTCACTATAAACAAGAATTTAGGGACTTGCCTGGTGGCAATGGTTAAGAATCCGCCTCCCAATGCTGGGGACGCAGGTTCGATCCCTGGTCTGGGAAGATCCCACATGCTGCAGAGCAACTAAGCCTGTACGCCACGACTACTGAGCCTGCACTCTAGAGACTGCAAGCCACAGCTACTGAAGCCTGCACGCCTAGAGTCCATTCTCCGCTGCAAGAGAAGCCACCACAATGAGAAGCCTGTGCGCCTCAACGAAGAGTAGCCTCCACTCGCCACAACTAGAGAAAGCCCAAGTGCAGCAACGAAGACCCAACGCAGCCAAAAAAAAAAAAATGCCATGAATTCAGAACACAATGATAAAAAAATTTAAACAATAATAATAATTTAACTTGGAGCTTAGTCTCCAGAAAATACTTTTGGGTTTTTTTTGGTATTTATTTATTTATTTTAACATCTTTATTGGAGTATAATTGCTTTACAATGGTATGTTAGTTTCTGCTTTATAACAAAGTGAATCAGCTATACATATATATACCCATACCTCCTCCTTCTTGAGTCTCCGTCCCATCCTCCCTATCTCACCCCTCTAGGTGGCCACAAAGCACCGAGCTGATCTCCCTGTGCTATGCGGCTGCTTCCCACTAGCTATCTATTTTACATTTGGTAGTGTATACATAAGTCCATGCCACGCTCTTACTTCATCCCAGCTTACCCTTCCCCCTCCCCATGTCCTCAAGTCCATTCTCTATGTCTGTGTCTTTATTCCTGTCCTGCCCCTACGTTCTTCAGAACCATTTTTTTTTATTCCATATATATGTGTTAGCATACGGTATTTGTTTTTCTCTTTCTGACTTACTTCACTCTGTATGACAGACTGTCCATCCACCTCACTACAAATAACTCAATTTCATTTCTTTTTATGGCTGAGTAATATTCCATTGTATATATGTGACACATCTTCTTTGTCCATTCATCTGTCGATGGACACTTAGGTTGCTTCCATGTCCTGCCTATTGTAAATAGAGCTGCAATGAACATTGTGGTACATGATTCTTTTTGAATTATGGTTTTCTCAGGGTATATGCCCAATAGTGGGATTGCTGGGTCATATGGCAGTTCTATTTTTAGTTTTTTAAGGCACCTCCATACTGTTCTCCATAGTGGCTGTATCAATTTACATTCCCACCAGCAGGACAAGAGGGTTCCCTCAGAAAATAGTTTTAGTTAAGCAAACAAACTGAATTATGATATATGAAAATTCAGATTCACAGCCCTTTTCTTAGACTGCAACTTGTACAGCTTCTAAAACACTGCAAAAAAATACTGTTACTTTAATATGTCATAAAGAAATCTGAAATAGGCAACGAGAAAGATTCCTTTTGTTTAGCCAACAATGCAGTAGCCCAGCTAACTGAGGCTACACGAGCACAATTCTCCTAATGATACCGCATGCTATTAAAGAGGGTTTCAGATAGGGTTACCTTGTTTTCTTCTAGGTGCCTTTTCAACTTTTCTTCCAAATCCTTGGTTTCTTCTGAGCCCTTGATATTTCTCTGCTCATAATTTTCACATGCTTCCTTAAGCTGCTCTTGTAAAACTTGGTACTCCTTTTCAATCTGTGAAATACTCCCCTAAAAGTATAATACAAAATTATCTATTAAAAGTAGTTTTAAAAGCCTATTTCTGATCTTGTTCTGAACTGTCTCTTAAAATAAACAAAGGAGAATATATGGCAGATGAAAATTTACAAGGGAAATGTCACAATAATTTAAGAATTAAAAACCCGTTACACTGTTTATCAAAGCCAGCTCTTTATTTATTTATTTCTTTGGCTACATTGGGTCTTAGTTGTGACATGTGGGATCTTTGTTGCGGCATGTGGTATCTTTTTTTGTTGCAGCGCACGGGCTCAGTAGTTGCAGTGTGTGGGCCTAGCTGCCCCGCGGCATGTGGGACCCCAGTTCCCCAACCAGGGGTCAAACCCGTGTCCCCCACAATGGAAGACAGACTCCCAACCACTGGACCATCAGAGAAGTGCCAAGCCAGCTCTTTTTTTTAAAAAAAAATTATTCATATTACTGGAACTCACAAGGAAACTTCTCAATATGTACCATAATTAGCTCTGAATATTTGTTTTAGAAGAGTCCAATATTAAATTAACAGTTTGATGTGAATGTCATCCTCCACAATTAACATCAAGAACTACTTACCAGCTTTAAAAACTGCAAATTTATGCATATTTTAGATATGAACAGGACATATTAATTTTGGCCCTACTTTTATAGTGTTTCAAATGGATAGTTGCTGCTATTTTTAAAAGATGAGTTAAAATAGTATCAATAAATTATTTACATTTATGTAACTGTCTCCCAGACAGCTTAAAAAAAAAGCAAACAGGGCTTCCCTGGTGGCGCAGTGGTTGAGAGTCCACCTGCCGATGCAGGGGACACGGGTTCGTGCCCCGGTCCAGGAAGATCCCACATGCCGTGGAGCGGCTGGGCCCGTAAGCCATGGCCGCTGAGCCTGTGCATCCGGAGCCTGTGCTCCGCAACGGGAGAGGCCACACAGTGAGAGGCCCGCGTACCGCAAAAACAAAACAAAACAAAAACAAAAACAAAAAAAAGCAAACAGAAGTCATACTGCAATGTGAAATGTTGGCAAACAATGAGTAGCATTTATGTATTTTTTTAAAGCCTTTCATACTGCTAAGACTGGCAACAATCACACATTTGTGTCTGAAAGAAGCACCTGTTTGATGCTGGCAACTCCTCCCAGCTGCAGGTAACTGCTCTACCAAGATACGAGGGGCCTTGGCAGCCAGGCTTTGGAAATCTAACCCAGTGGCACAAACTTGGTCCATCTTCCCCATCTCCTGCACCTCTCCCAGCATCTTAGCATCTTCCAAGTGTAAAAAAGCACGGAATCAAGGTTTTGAAATTCTGTAAATTATCAGAGAACCATGCACTGTGGCCAAGGTGACCATACGTGCCAATTTGCTGTGAAGAGTCTCAGTTTTTGTCATCCAGACTGAAAGTTCAGCTCTACGAATACAGCCCGTATTTAAATAATCAACTAAATGGTGAACCTTACTATGACCCACAAGCAAGCCTTTACAGTTTTAGATCTTAGTTATTTCTGTTTTCAGTCTCAATTCAGCAAAAGGATCACAATGCAACTCAGTATTATGAATTAATTCATATGCCCCAAATTGCTAACAGAGACAGGCAGCAAGTTATATGCCATCTCTATGTTATGATACTTAAATTTCACCACAACTGTGTAAGAGGTATGTTATTTTCAGTTTTTAAAGATCAGGAAACCAAGGTTTAGAGAAGACAGGCAACTTCTCAAAGTCCCAGGAGAAAGCAGCCGTGCTGGGGATAATTTTAAGTCTCACTGGTTGAGAAACCAGCAATCAACTATGCTAATGTCAAGGTCTTGAAACTAAGAGCTAATTTAAGAAAGCATTCGTGAATTATCCCAACACTGATGAGAATATTTATATGAGGGTAAAAACACTGGCTCAAACAACACAGCGTACCTGGTTAAAGCTAAGTAGTGTAAGAACTCAATACCACTCATTCTACTTGGTATACACTCATATTCAGACAACAATGTTCACCACAGCACTGTAAGCATGAAAAGCTAACATAATCTAAATGTTCGACAAAAGAATCTAGTCAAATAATCTATGAATTCATATAATGGAATACCAAGCATGCATTAAAAATGTTGGTGAAAAATTGGTATTTACTGACATGGAAAAAAGTCCACAATATATTAAGACTGAAAATTTCAAATGTAACATATATAGTATGATACCATCTTTTAAAAAGCATTGCTAAAATAAACAAATAAATAAAATAAAATAAAAAGCACTGCTAACTTAAATGCCAATGTTAAAATAAAACCTGGAAGGCTGCACATCAAATTCTAACACGGGTGATGGGAATGTAGATAATTTTCAATTTCTCTTTCATAATTTTCAGTATTGTTCATTAAAAAATTTAAGGGCTCTATATTATATTTTATAATTGGCTAAAACTGTAAAGCTATTTGTAAAAATAGTAGCAGGCAAGATGAAGTTCTAACCTTACTTATTCCTAATTAATTACACACCTGATATTATAAATCACTCCTAACCAGTGATCATAGAATTGCTTCATTTTTAAATGACAGAGTAATATTCATTATATGGATGTACCATAATTCACTTAACTAGTGAATATCGATGGATATTCACGTTGTATTCAATTTTTTGTTGACATAAATACAGATAAAACAAATATACAAATATCCTGTTCACTGGTCTCTGTACACATATATGAACGCAGATAAATTCCAAATTGCCTTCCCCCCAAATTTACATTTTTATATTCTTTCAATAATGTATAAATGATTGTTTTTCTTACTTCCATTGGGGTTGGGCACCATTTTATATGTTTAAAAATTATCCTTATTTCTTTTATGGCAGATTGTCTATTCCCATCCATTCCCATTTTTGTGTCAGATTATTAATTTTTTCCTTATTGATTTACAGCAACTTCATATGCTAAGCAAGGAAATTAGTTCTCTGTCCTATGCTGCAAATAATTTTCCTAGTTGGTCATTTGTGTTTTGATGCTGTATATATTTGTTCATACATATATATATGTTATGTGCATGTACAGACACATTACATATGTGTGTGTAAACACATATACACAAATACTTTTCTGTCCTGCTGTTCATTAATCTTATTTTAAAAATTTTCCTTTTCTTCTAGGTACTCTTCTAGGTCCAGTTTTTAATATTTAAATATTTTATCTGCCTGGAATTTATTCTGGTATATGGAATGAGGTAGGGATCCAAGTTAAGTTTTTCTAGTTGGCAACACACGTCTCCTAACACCACGTATTTAATAATCTACTTTTTGCTCACCAACAGCTAGCATTTTTATTAGACCTTAAATTTCTATATTTTGTTCTACTGGATTCTTAGTCTAACGGTCTATTTATGTGCTAATATAGATTTATATTATGTTTTGATACCTACCTGCACAACTCCCCTTCCTATACTTTCTTTTCCATGGGCATTCTTGATGTTTGTTTTTCCATATGAAGTTTAGAATCAATTTGTCCAGTTTCAAATAAATTCTGTGCAGTAGCCAGCCACCAAGGTGGCCCCCAAGATCCTTGCCTTTTGGTATTCATGCCATTGTATAATCCTCGCCTACAATGTATCAGGGTTGGTGGGTTGGTCTATGTGACCAAGACAAATACAGGAGAAGCGATACACTGTGACTTCCTAAAGTAGGTCATGAAAGCCACTGTTACTTCTGCCTTGGATCACCCACTCTGGGGAAAGCCAGGCCTCAGGAGGACACTCAAGCAGCCCTAGGGGGAGGCCCACAGGCAAGGAACTCATGCCTCCTGCCAACAGCCAGCACCAACTTGCTAGGCATGTGAATGAGCCATCCTGGAGGTAGCACCTCCAGTCCCAGTTACTCCTGCAGATGCTTGAGCCAAGGTCAACACCTTGACTGCAACTCATAAGAAATATCTGGAATGACCCAGCTAAACTGCTCCTCCATTCCTGACTCATAGAAATTGTGAGGTAGCTTGTTATGCAGCAATAGATAACTAATACACTCCGTTCATGTTTGTTTTGAGACTGTGTTAAATTAAAATCTTTAGAGAGAACCAATCTCTTTAATAATAGGTCATCCTATTCAAGTACACTGAACATTTTCTCATTAAGTCTTCTGTGTGTCTCAGTAGCATTTTAAAGTCTTCTTTCACAGGTTTACATATTTTATCTTTTTTGATGCTACTGAAAATGTAATCTTTTCTTTTAATATAATTTGCAATGGGTTGCTTATATATGGAAAGGAATTTTATCCAATCAACCTTCTGAATTACCTTACATTTTGGTATTGGGTTTTCGGTTGATCACTTTGGATGTTCCAGGGACACAGTCTTAGCCTCTGTAAATAATGATACTTATACCTCCACCTTTAAAATCTTATTTTTTTCTCTTATCTGATTTTTTCAGCTAATATCTCCAGGATAATAATAAATATTAATGATGATATATAACCTTTAAGCAAGATGACGCATTTGGCTTAAGAAAGATACAAGCATGTTGAAAAGTATTCATCTATTCCCATTTGATTATGAGTTTTAGTCAAGAAAAAAACTTGAATTTTTTCCAATACCCTATCAGCAACTATGGCGTTGATCAAATGACTTTTCTCTTAAGATATATTAACACAGCAATTATATTAATAGATTTTCTAATTGAATCATTCTTAAAGTGGTGAAAGTTTTTATAATAATTTCTGTATTATTCATGTGAATAAGCTTTTATTTATAAATTAATACAGACTCATTATACCAGTTAAAACAATAAAGGCGTTATACTTCACAATCAGTAAGCTAGAAAAAACTTACCTTTTCCTCTGCCTCCCCTTCCTAAATTCAAACAATAAAAACAAAACAATAATTTTTTGTTATGTTCTAAAGCTTATTCTATAATGTTTTGTATGGAATAACTGGCTTCAAAATAGTTCTAAGTTCGTCATTTCCATCTAGTTAAAAGTAAAGAAAATTAAACCTTTAAACAGTTTAATATGATTTTGACTCACCTGTTGTGCCTCAAAAGGATCATACGGCTCAGTATTGACTTCTTGATGCATTATATTCTGAGACACCTTTGGGCCAAAACAAATACATTCAGTCTATCTCAACTGCACTAGTAAAATAAATCCATCATGTAATAACATTTTGAAACGTGCCCATAACTTTTTCAAGGTTTTTTTTGGCCACTTTAGATAATGTTCTATGCTTTCTACAGATATTTGTAACAGGAAAAAGTGATCATTTATAATTAGTAAAAGTGAAAATGATTTGGGTTCGTTACTGTTAACATAATTCTTCAAAGTTTTCTAGAAAGCAAAAAACTTAATGAGTAGGAGGATAACCAATAAGGATTTAATGAATTCATGCCTGATGAAGTTAACTATAGAGGAACCTTAGCTTATTCTCATGCTTGTCAGGAACTTTTATTCACATCTCTCTTGTTTCTCTCCATCTGGTTGTGTCTTTTAACTCCCTCCCTCCTCCCCTGGTTTGGTAGGAGAATTGGGCATGTGCAGCCCAGACTCTTCCTTTTTCCTTTTTCTTGGGAGCTGCCCATGCAGAAAGCACGTTTCCCCCTCCTTCTCCATGCACTATGTCTCAGGGGCAGGCACCCAAGTTAGGAGGCCTTCTAGGCCAGCACTGCTGTAACTAGGTGGGGAAGCTGGTATGTCATGGGCTTCACTCTTAGGACAGGCACTCTCTACAGAAACAGCCACATCTTCCTGCCATACTTTTATTAATTATCAAGGTGATGTTTTGGCTCCATCTGCTGGTTCCACTATCTTATTTCTCAACTGGTGCGAAACTTGGATAGGAAGGATGTTATTTACCAAACCCAAAAATTCCTTCTGGCATTACCTGTCACGCCCTACAAAAGGGTTCATAAAGTCCATCATTTTAAAGAATTTTAGTAAATATAATGGCAATGAAAAATGAAGAGGAAAATTTAACTTTAGTATTAAGAAGGCTTTCTGTTTTCAGTCTTACCTGTACAGCAACCATTTGTGTATGTGGAATATCTGTTACTTCATCGGTGCTTTCTGGATTTACTTCCTGCTTGGCAGAATTTCCACAGTGGTCATCATTTCTGTTAGACTCACTTTGGGCTGTATCAGCACCATCCGTGATGCACTGTGACTTTACTGGTATTTCCAAAGATTCTTGAAGGATTTGTGTTTCAGAGGCAATCTGGTTACCAGAGGCATTCTCAGCACTGAAATGATGGCCCTCAAAACGCACTTCTGTTATGTCACTGGCTACAAAAGACGGCACCACTGGTATTGATCTTTGCAGCTGATATTCAGAAGAAACTCTGGCCAGAGGTGCATAAATGCTATACTGGGGCAAAGTCGGTAACACATTTATAAACGCTGGTGGTGTCTGGGTAATGTCAAATCCCCGAAAGGGAAGATACGTACAGTATCCTGTGACCAACTGGGGTTGAGTCCAATAGGTTGGTTTCACATCCTCTGTAACTGGTTTGGGAGAATTAGAGGAGACATGTTTGTGACTTGTCTCCTCGGAGACTGGTTTGGGAGAATCAGAAGACACCCCTTTGGGCTTCTCATCCTCAGAAACTGATTTGGAAGAATTATCGGAAATTAGTTTCGGCTTCACAGCTTCACAAGGTGACTGGGGAGAATTAGCAGATGTAAGGTGGGGCTTCACATCCTCAGAAGCTGGTGCTGAAGATAAGTCAGACACTGGTTTGGATTTCACATCTGGTTTAAATTCCCTAGCAGTTGGATTCAGCGGTAGTTTAACTCGTAAATACTCTCCTGTTTTCGAAATTTCTTCTACTTTTGTCTTAATGTTTTTCTTCTTTCTCTTTTTCTTAAGCCGTAACGCAACTTTCTTCAATGCAATACAGTTGTCAATCACAACAAAACGAGGACATCCCAGGAGAAAAGATTTCAAACCACCTGCTTTTTCTAGTATCTGTCGAGTTTCTTCTGGGAAAAACTCATATTCTTCAGAAAACATCTTGTTACTCATGTCCAAGGGACCATGTTCCTCTAACAACTGAGAGAAATAACTTGGAAAAAATTTACATAAGTTATTATAAGGAAGTACTTGTACATGTTTATCTGAAAAAAATATTTCCCAATATTTCTCCCAAAGCAAAATACTACTTCACTTCTAACTGATCTTGACACCTCCCCAACAAATATGTTATACTCATATTAAATCTCAGAAAGGCTAACTGTAATCAATGATACTATAAATAAAATTTTGTTTACCCCTCAGAAAATAATCCTTTAAAAAATTTTGGGGAAAAAAGCTAAAGGAGATTAAAAAGTTATTTTTATAAGTTTCAATTAAATAATTATTCACTATATTTTAAAAAACAATGAAAATCAAAGAAACTTATTCAAGAAAAATAACAAGGCTATCAATAACAAAAACATCAAATGAAAAAGGGAAATCAAATTTCAAAAAAATCCTATTGGAATTTACATATAGTAAATCTATTAACATTTCTCTGTTTAGGAATATACAATGGTTCAGAATTATTGAAATCAATCAGGTCTGATCAATAAACCACCACAGTGCAGGATCAGATCCACAGTAATGGGGCCAATCCCTTAACCTGCCTCCATCTGTGGACTGGGTTTGTTCACTCCAGTTCTGGGGCCATGTTCTTTTGCCATTCTTGTGCCAGGCTCAAAGAGGCTTCCTCTCCCATTTGAATTTGGTATTCAGTCTGTAACAGTGGCACAACTAGCAAGAAAGACACATACCAGGTACACTAAGAAGGCTTTTTCAAGAGCAAAAACCTCCAAAGGAACATTCTTAGTAAATTAAAGCTAACCAGGAAGATAACTTATTCAGGAGGAAGGTAAAAACAATACATCTTTGAAGCAAAAGAAAACCACTTTATGTGCAGATGCTGCTGCACATAAATGCACAGGACAATTACAAGTGATTAATTAACCCCTATTCAAAGCAACTGCTACACTGAAACATAAAGACCAAAAGCCACTTCTCTTTGCCTGCACTGCTGATCCAAATACTTAAAAGCCGTCAGTCTCTTTTAAAGTGTTTTTTGATAAACATTTTCCCCTTAGAATAAGCTCTGCAATAGAAACTCCCCTACATACATGTTGTTTTGCAAGGTAACAGGTTAAATATGCGTTTGCCTTAAGATTCTAATCAAACTTCATTTTTAATGAGAAATTTCTAAAAGCAGAAACTGTTGAGGGAGGGAAATAAGGTAAAAAGAAGCAAATCACTGCAGCCTCAGGAACAGTAACCCTTGCTGAGGGTTCTGGCCAATTGGTATAAATAACACTGACCCCACAATCTGTCCCAAGAGAGACCTTTCCAGTTGGTGGTTAGCTGTCACAAGCAACAGCAGATAATTCATCAGTGGTGTTATGTGTATTTACTTTTTGCGCTCCGTGATGAATACTATAGAGAATCATTTAAAAATAAAGCTTTTCTACCTGCATTAAAATACTTAAATCCAAAATGGGATCACTAAAGAACAGAGACCACAGGAAAGAAAACCATTACCAGTAATTTAGCAGAGAGCTTTTCAAGAGTTCGCAACATGAATGATGATATAGATATGGTGATGATTATTGAGTAACTAATAAAAGTCAGATTCCTGAAGAATACTTAAGGATACAAAAAAATGCTCACCATGCATTTTTAGGTGAAAAGGGCAAATGACAAAGCTGAGTGTAGAGTTAAATAACAGCTTATAAAGTCCAAAGCATATATTTCATACATATAAACATTTTAAAAGTCTGGGGACTTCCCTGGTCCAGTGGTTGAGACTCCACACTTCCACTGCAAGGGGCATGGGTTTGAGCCCTGGTCGGGGAACTAAGATCCTGCATGCCGCACGGTGCGGCCAAAAAAATAAAATAAAAAGTCTGAAAGGATACACACCTTTTTTTTTTGAAGAAATAGAGCCTCCATGTTTTTTCCACTGGCTAAATAGCAATGAATTTTTCATACATTCAAACAGAACAAAATTTAATTCAACAAAGAAAAATAGCATTATAACCACATTGTGAATAAAATTTTTATAGTGATTGTTATTTGAAATGCAACACAAAATGAACTTTAACTCTATTTATATGCTTTTCTAGCCTTGAAAAATAGTTTCTGTAGATAAACATGGGGCCCAAGATAGCACAAATATGATTTCTTCATAATCTAGGCTCTAATAGGGGTAGTGTTCTTGCACTTCAGAACCTGAGGCAGACTGGCCATGCTGTGCTTGACGGAAGTGATAAAAATAATAATAAACAACAATAGTTGCTATATTATATACATGTACATGTTTTCATATTTTAAGGAACCTCCATACTCTTTTCCATAGTGACTATACCAATTTACCTTCCCATCAACAGTGAACAAGGGTTCCCTTTTCTCCACATCCTTGCCAACACTTATTTCTAGTCTTTTTGATAAAAGCTATTCTAACAGGTATGAGATGGAGATGATAGCTTATTGTGTGTTTATTTTTAAACTGAAGTACAGTTGACTTAAAATATTGTGTTAGTTTCAGGTTTTACAGCAAAGTGATTCATTTATATTTTTTTTTTCAGGTTACTTTCCATTGTAGGTTATTACATTATTGTGTTTTTGACTTGCATTTCCCTAATGATTAATGATGCAGAACATCTTTTCATGTACCTGTTGGCCATCTGTATGTCTTCGTTGGGAAAATGGCTATTCAGGTCTTCTGCCCATTTTTTAATTGGACTGTTTGGTTCTTTTGCTATCGAGTTGTATCAGTACTTCATACATTTTGGATATTAGCCCCTTATCAAATATATGATTTTCAAATTATTTTCCCATTTGCAAATATGTGTATGTATATTTTCATAATTCAGTGATGATCATTAGTGTCTTAAATGGTCCTTAATGGACTGTCACGTGCTAGTGCATGTCACTGTCAGAACAGGGGCAAGGGACAGGAATGGGAAAAATATTTCCAAAAGCATTCCCATCCTACTATTCTGGTTGTGCCCCTTTGAAAAATCACTGTTTTCTACATGCTCATGATTCCTTTTTTTTTAAAGAAATAGATTAAAAGATGAGGACCCAGTTCCCTCTTTCCTGGAAGAGAGCATGACAAGTAAGCAAGAACCACATTTTCTTTTTGGTAGGCAAAGACTGATAGGGAGAAAAAACCCGATTCTTATTGTACAAAGTCATTTTTACTTGCAATACAGTGATTCAACCAATGATCAATTTTGCGCTCCTGCTACTTGTAAGCTGCGTGATAGAACTACATTTTCTACTTTTTCTGAAATCTTCCCCAGTGCTTAACCTTAAGTGGTTAATAAATCTTGACTAATTAACACTACTAAAGAGGTGTTAGGAAAAACTGAATGTAGAATGCCACCTACTGAAATTTATTATGCTTCAACTATGTGTATCATAAAATGTTAGAATAAGGTGGAGGTCACTGAAAAAAAAATCAGTCCAACCCCCTACTTTAAACTGAAATACTTACAGCAAGAAAAAGTTAACAGCAGTTATCATAGTATTCTTGACTTCTTATCTAATATGTTTCTACTCTACACTCCTTTCATATACAATAATTTTATTTTTCTTTCTCTTACCCATTGGCCACTAAAAAAATCGTTCTTAAGCCAATCATTACATATTTACTTTTGAAAATTCAAGGAAAGAATTATGTTTTGAGGTATGAATTCCTGTAACTTCTTGACTTTCTCCTATTATAAGATATAAATTCTATCTCAAAATACACAAACAAATCAGCCTATTGGGTTCTCATAAAGTTATTAAATTTCTTCCCACTTATAGTGGTAATAAATTCTTTAAGAAGCAAGCTCCTGGAAACTACAGTTTAGCTTCAGTTTTGGATGCCTGAAGCAAAGTCCAGCATGTTTTAAGAAATACTGGTGTAGTTTTATAGCTGATTCCAGGTTGTCATCCAGTTCTCTGAGAGTTTGATTTGCTCAGCACTTCAACTCTGAAGAAAAACTACGAAAAGGGATCCAAGAGGATATAACAAGACTGAATAGGAACAATGCAACTGAGAAAAAGAGAAGTAACAATAACCAAATTATAGATGAGTGATGGGTTTTCCAGGAGTTCATTTTTTTAAATTAATTTTTATTGGAGTATAGTTGCTTTACAATGTTGTGTTAGTTTCTACTGTACAACAAAGTGAATCAGCTATATGTATACATATATCCCCTCTTTTCTGAGACAGGAGTTTGCTTTCAAATTAATTTTCTGTTGCAGATCTTTGCCCCTCAACTTCTTTTCCTAAGGAAGGCATCATGCACAACTTATTAATGCCAAGCTAAAAAAAAAAAAAAGGCAAACATTTCCTAGATTTTTCTGAACTCTTTTCTCCACTACTGTATCCACCCCACAAAGACTTGACTTTAGTGTTAATTTCTCTTTTCTTTTTTTTTGGCCATGTCCTGTGGCATACAGGATCTTAGTTCCCCGACCAGGGATCGAACCCATGCCCCCTGCAGTAGATGTGCTGAATCATGGACCGCCAGGGAAGTCCCCTAGTGTTAATTTCACATTCATATTTTCAATCCAAAAGTAATTGAGCCCAAAGTTTCTTTAAAGGAAAAGTCTGTTTCTCTTTACTTAGATAAATGTCTGGAAGTCAAGTTTTCAATTCAATAAAGAGATACAGGGTTCTATATGTGTCCTATACCATCACAACTGGACAACTATCTCAGCAGAAGTAATAACCAGATCCTGGTATCCCTTCCCCATTAAAGGGCAGTACTTCACCAAGCTACATTAATTGTCACTAAACTTAGGAGATGCCAAACAACTGCATCATCAACATAAGGACAATGAGATCAAATAATTACACTATTCCTTGTCAAATGTATATACTTTGGAATTCATGATAAAAGATTATGGCTGGAAACTGTTTATCATTCCTATCAGGACATACCAGGACAGTTTTGGAAATAGACAGAATCTACATTAGCAGCTCAAACTGACAAAACTAATAATCATTAGGATTCTAAATGTAATAGTTAAAAATCTTCAATTAACTCTGTGTAATACATGACAGAAGCCATAAAAACACTCTTCTTCCCCAGAGTTTGTGAGCCAATCAGTGATTCCTTTAATAAACATAAAGGGACACAAAGTAAACAACTTAAGATCTTTAACTGGTAGCCTCAGTATAATAGTTGTAGGAATGTTAAACTACTTACTCATATAGAGTTGAACATTTTTGTTTTGGGTTAATGTCCCACAGCTTCTTATTACGGACAACATATTCATTACTGTGCTGTCCATACAGAGCTTCAAATTCTTCTACATCGTGACGAAGATGGTCAGGCACTACAAATGGGCCCGCAGAATTTGAATTGCGTTTGCTGATTAAAAAAAAAAAAAAACACAATTTTGTGAGTAATTAACTTTCAGGTGGCCCAGAGTAACATTTAAATTGAAATAAAGATAGCAACATATTACTCAACTTCAGGATGCAAAAAAACACTACCAGAGAATTTAATGCAGAACAGTTACCTTTCCACAATTACAGTCAAGAGATACCTGACTACTGAGTAACGTACGAGATACATGACTACTGAATAAGGTACAAGATATCTGACTACTAGGTAAGGTACAAGATACCTAAGTACTTTTAATTACTTACTCTTGCTACCAAGAGGAAATATTTTTTAAATTCTGGTTTTAAAAGAAATCAATGTTGCACTAATTGTAACCCGTTAAAGAGAAAAATGACAGAGTTTATTATAACTGCTATCAATTTAAGTTAAGGTGAGACTGAGACTGCTAAAAGGTACTTAAATAAAAAGATTTTAAAAAAAAACAGTATAAGATTCTAACACTCTAAAAAGATATCATAGTTTGAGTGTGGGCTCTACACCAGACTGCTGATTTACACTCTGGCTGTGCTATGTACAAACTTTGTGTCCTTGGACACTCAACTACACTGTGCCTGAGCTTCCTTATCTGTAAACTGAATATAATACTACTGCTTATCTCCTAGAAAAAAGAGTGGATTAAATGAGTTACACATAAAAAGCTCTTAAAATAGTGCCTGGTACATAAGTGCTATCAAAATATAGGCTACTATTATTTTAACTTAAAACAATCCCTCCATTCAAAGAATCCACAGAAATGTACAAAGCCAACTGTTATTACAACTCATTTAAGAAACGTGGGGGGGCTTCCCTGGTGGCACAGTGGTAGAGAGTCTACCTTCCAATGCAGGGGACACGGGTTTGTGCCCCAGTTTGGGAAGATCCTGCATGCTGCAGAGTGGCTGGGCCCGTGAGCCATGGCCGCCGAGCCTGCGCGTCCGGAGCCTGTGCTCCGCAACGGGAGAGGCCACAACGGTGAGAGGCCCGAGTACCGCAAAAAGAAAAAAAAAAAAAAAAAGAAACGTGGGGGAAGAGAGAGATTGGTTCAAGATGGCGGAGTAGAGGAACGTGCGCTCACTCCCTCTTGCAAGAGCACCAGAATCACAACTAACTGCTGAACAATAATCAAGAGTAAGACACTGGAACTCACCAAAAAAGATACCCCACATCCAAAGACAAAGGAGAAGCCACAAGGAGACAGTAGGAGGGGCGCAATCACAATATAATCAAATCCCATAACTGCTGGGTGGGTGACTCACAAACTGGAGAACGCTTATACCACAGAAGTCCACCCACTGGAGTGAAGGTTCTGAGCCACATGTCAGGCTTCCCATCCTGGGGGTCTGGCAATGGGAGGAGGAATTCCTAGAGGATCAGACTTTGAGGCTGGCAGGATTTGATTATAGGACTTCGACAGGACTCGGGGAAACAGAAACTCCACTCTTGGAGGGCACACACAAAGTAGTGTGCGCATCGGGACCCAGGGGAAGGAGCAGTGACCCATAGGAGACTGAACCAGACCTACCTGCTGCTGTTGGAGGGTCTCCTGCAGAGGCAGGGGGTGGCTGTGGCTCACCGTGGGGACAAGGACACTGGCAGCAGAAGTTCTGGGAAGTACTCCTTGGCGTGAGCCCTCCCAGAGTCTGTCATTAGCCCCACCAAAGAGCCCGGGTAGGCTCCAGTGTTGCGTCGCCTCAGGCCAAAAAAATCAACAGGAAGGGAAGCCAGCTCCACCCATCACCAGACAGGCAGATTAAAGTTTTGCCGAGCTCTGCCCACCAGAGCAACGCCCAGCTCTACCCATCACCAGTCCCTCCCATCAGGAAGCTAGCACAAGCCTCTTAGATAGCCTCATCCACCAGAGGGCAGACAGCAGAAGCAAGAACTACAACCCTGCAGCCTGTGGAACAAAAACCACATTCACAGAAAGACAGACAAGATGAAAAGGCAGAGGGCTATGTGCCAGATGAAGGAACAAGATAAAACCCCAGAAAACAGCTAAATGGAGACAGGCAACCTTCCAGAAAAAGAATTCAGAATAATGACAGTGAAGATGATCCACGACCTCAGAAAAAGAATGGAGGCAAAGATGGAGAAGATGCAAGAAATGTTTAACAAAGACCTAGAAGAATTAAAGAACAAACACCTAGAGGAATTAAAGGACAAACAAACAGAAATGAACAATACAATAACTGAAATGAAAAATACACTAGAAGGAATCAACAGCGGAATAACTGAGGCAGAACAATGGATAAGTGACCTGGAAGACAGAATGGTGGAATTAACTGCCACGGAACAGAATAAAGAAGAATGCATGAAAAGAAATGAAGGCAGCCTAAGAGACCTCTGGGACAACATTAAATGCAACAACATTCACATTATAGGGGTTCCAGAAGGAGAAGAGAGAGAAAGCACCTGAGAAAATATCTGAAGAGATTACAGTTGAAAACATCCCTAACATGGGAAAGGAAATAGCCACCCAAGTCCAGGAAGACAGAGAGTCCCAGGCAGGATAAACCCAAGAAGAAACACGCCGAGACACATAGTAATCAAATTGACAAAAATTAAAGACAAAGAAAAATTCTTGAGAGCACCAAGGGAAAAACGACAAATAACATACAAGGGAACTCCCAATAAGGTTAACAGCTGATTTCTCAGCAAAAACTCTACAAGCCAGAAGGGAGTGGCATGGTATATTTAAAATGATGAAAGGGAAGAACCTACAACCAAGATTATTCTACCCAGCAAGGATCTCATTCAGATTCCATGGAGAAATCAAAAGCTTTACAGACAAGCAAAATCTAAGAGAATCCACCAAACCAGCTCTACAACAAATGCTAAAGGAACTTCTCTAAGTGGGAAACACAAGAGAAGAAAAGGACCTACAAAAACAAACCGATAACAATTAAGAAAATGGTAATAGGAACATACATATCGAGAATTACCTTAAACATGAATGGATTAAATGCTCCAATCAAAAGACACAGGCTTGATGAATGGATACAAAAACAAGACCCATATTACATGCTGTCTACAAGAGACCCACTTGAGACCTAGGGACACATACAGACTGAAAGTGAGGGGATGGAAAAAGATATTCCATGCAAATGGAAATCAAAAGAAAGCTGGAGTAACAATACTCATCAGATAAAATAGACTTTAAAATAAAGAATGTTACAAGAGACAAGGAAGGACACTACATAATGATCAATGGACCAATCCAAGAAGAAGATGTAACAATTATAAATATATACGCACCCAACATAGGAGCACCTCAATACATGAGGCAACTGCTAACAACTATAAAAGAGGAAATCGACTGTAACACAATAATAGTGGGGGACTTTAACACCTCACTTACACCAATGGACAGATCATCCAAACAGAAGATTAATAAGGAAACACAAGCTTTAAATGACAGAACAGACCAGACAGATTTAATTGATAATTGATATTTATAGGACACTTCATCCAAAAACAGATTACATTTTCTTCTCAAGTGCACACAGAACATTCTCCAGGATAGAACACACCTTGGGTCACAAATCAAGCCTCAGTAAATTTAAGAAAACTGAAATCATATCAAGCATCTTTTCTGACCACAATGCTATGAGATTAGAAATCAATTACAGGGGGAAAAAATGTAAAAAACACAAACACATGGAGGCTAAACAATATGTTAATAAGTAACCAAGAGATCACTGGAGAAATGAAAGAGGAAGTCAGAAAATACCTAGAGACAAATGACAACGAAAACACGATGATCCAAAACCAATGGGAAGCAGCAAAAGCAGTTCTAAGAGGGAAGTCTACAGCAACACAATCCTAACTCAAGTAACAACAAATATCTCAAATAAACAATCTAACCTTACACCTAAAGGAACTAGAGAAAGAAGAACAAACAAAACCCAAAGTTAGTAGAAGAAATCATAAAGATCAGGGCAGAAATAAATGAAATAGAAACAAAGAAAACAATAGCAAAGATCAATAAAACTAAAAGACGGTTCTTTGAGAAGATAAACAAAATTGATAAACCATTAGCCAGACTCATCAAGAAAAAGAGGCAGAGGACTCAAATCATTAAAATTAGAAATGAAAAAGAAGTTACAACGGACACCACAGAAATACAAAGCATCGAACAGACTACTAACAAGCAACTCCATGCCAATAAAATGGACAACCTGGAAGAAATGGAGCAATTCTAAGAAAGGTATCACCTTCCAAGACTGAACCAGGAAGAAATAGAAAATATGGACAGACCAATCACAAGTAATGAAATTGAAACTGTGATTAAAAATCTTTCAACAAACAGAAGTCCAGGACCAGATGGCTTCACAGGTGAATTCTATCAAACATTTAGAGAACAGCTAACACCCACCCTTCTCAAACTCTTCCAAAAATAGCAGAGGAAGGAACACTCCCATACTCATTCTATGAGGCCACCATCTCCCTGATATGAAAACCAGACAAAGATACTACAAAAAAAGAAAATTACAGACCAAGAGCACTGATGAATATAGATGCAAAAATCCTCAACAGAATACTAGCAAACAGAATCCAACAACATATTAAAAGGATCATACACCATGATCAAGTGGGATTATCCCAGGGATGCAAGGATTCTTCAATATATGCAAATCAATCAATGTGATACACCATATTAACAAACTGAAGAAGAAAAACCATATGATCACCTCAATAGACGCATAAAAAACTTCTGACAAAATTTAACACCCATTTATGATAAAAACTCTCCAGAAAGCAGGCATAGAGGGAACCTACCTCAACATCATAAAGGCCATATATGACAAACCCACAGCAAACATCATTCTCAATGGTGAAAAACTGAAAGCATTTCCTCTAAGATCAGGAAAAAGACAAGGATGTCCACTCTCGCCATGATTATTCAACATAGTTTTGGAAGTCCTAGCCACGGCAATCAGAGAAGAAAAAGAAATAAAAGGAATACAAATTGGAAAAGAAGAAGTAAAACTGTCACTGTTTGCAGATGGCATGAGACTATAAATAGAGAATCCTAAAGATGCCACCAGAAAACTACTAGAGCTAATCAATGAATTTGGTAAAGTTGCAGGATACAAAATTAATGCACAGAAAACTCTTGCATTCCTATACACTAATGATGAAAAATCCGAAAGAGAAATTAAGGAAAGACTCCCATTTACCACTGCAACAAAAAGAATAAAATACCTAGGAATAAACCTACCTAGGGAGACAGAAGACCTGTATGCAGAAAACTATAAGACACTGATGAAAGAAAATAAAGATGATACAAACAGATGGAGAGATATACCATGTTCTTGGACTGGAAGAATCAGTATTGTGAAAATGACTACACTACCCAAAGCAATCTGCAGATTCAATGCAATCCCTATCAAATTACCAATGGCATTTTTTTACAGAACTAGAACAAAAAATCTTAAAATTTGTATGGAGACACAAAAGGCCCCGAATAGACAAAGCAGTCTTGAGGGAAAAAAAAAGGAGCTGGAGGAATCAGACCTCCCTGAATTCAGACTACAGTACAAAGCTACACTAATCAAGACAATATGGTACTGGCACAAAAACAGACATATAGATCAATGGAACAGGATAGAAAGCCCAAAGATAAACCCATGCACCTATGGTTAACTAATCCATGACAAAGGAGGCAAGGATATACACTGCAGAAAAGACAGTCTCTTCAATAAGTGGTGCTGGGAAAACTGGCCAGCTACATGTAAAAGAATGGAATTAGAACACTCCCTAACACCATACACAAAAATAAACTCAAAATGGGTTCGAGACCTAAATATAAGACTGAACACTATAAAACTCTTAGAGAAAAACATAGGAAGAACACTCTGATGTAAATCACAGCAAGATCTTTTTTGATCCACCTCCTAGAGTAATGGAAAGAAAAACAAAAATAAACAAATGGGACCCAATGAAACTTAAAAGCCTTTGCAAAACAAAGGAAACTACAAACAAGACGAAAAGACAATCCTCAGAATGGGAGAAAGTACTGGCAAACGAATCAATGGACAAAGGATTAATCTCCAAAGTACATAAAGAGCTCATACAGCTCAATATTAAAAAAACAAACAACCCAATCCAAAAATTGGCAGAAGACCTAAATAGACAGGTCTCCGAAGAAGACATACAGATGGCCAAGAAGCAAATGCAAAGCTGCTCAACATCAGTAATTATTAGAGAAATGCAAATCAAAACTACAATGAGGTTATCACCTCACACCAGTAAGAATGGGCATCATCAAAAAATCTACAAACAGCAAATGCTGGAGAGGGTGTGGAGAAAAGGGAACCCTCTTGCACTGTTGGTGGGAATGTAAATTGGTACAGCCACTATGGAGAACAGTATGGAGGTTCCTTAAAAAACTAAAAATAGAACTACCATACGACCCAGCAATCCCACTACTGGGCATATGCCCAGAGAAAACCATAATTCAAAAAGACACATGCACCCCAATGTTCACTGCAGCACTATTTACAATAGCCAGGTCATGGAAGCAACCTAAATGCCCATCGACAGATAAATGGATAAAGAAGATGTTGCACATATACAATGGAATATTACTCAGCCATAAAAACGAGCAAACTTGGGTCATTTGTAGAGACATGGATGGATCTAGAGACTGTCATACAGAGTGAAATAAGTCGGAAAGAGAAAAACAAATATCGTATATTAACGCATATATGTGGAACCTAGAAAAATGGTACAGATGAACCGGTTTGCAGGGCAGAAACTGAGACACAGATGTAGAGAACAAACAAGTATGGACACCAAGGGGGTAAAGGGGCAGGGTGGTGGTGGTGTGATGAATTGGGAGATTGGGATTGACATGTATACACTAATATGTATAAAATGGGTAACTAATAAGAACCTGCTGTATAAAAAAATAAGTAACATAAAATTCAAAAAAAAGTGGATAGTAATAATATAACTTAAAAAATAAATTAATTTAATTTAAAAAAAAAGAAATGTGAGGGGAAAAAATTTTGTGGGTTTTTGGTCCATATAGGAATATGATATAAAAAGGTCACTGCTTCTCACTAGTTTTATTTCTTTTGTCTATTTGTCTCTTGAAAACTCAGTTTCAACAACCAGCTACCACTGGAAATCACTAACATCTAAGGTTAAACCACAACATCATTTACAGCCTCCAAAACATCTTCCTAGTAATTACCAACAGGACATTCTCTTCACTGAACATTTTAAAGAATATTTTCTAGGATCTTCCCACAGTATCTTGCACAGAGTAGGTTCTCAAACTTATCAAATGAAGGTCATCAGCCCTGTGATTTTAATGCAGTTTATATGAATTCTTAACACTGACAGGCCACACTATAAATTCAACCATGGGGGGTCACATCAGGTTGTCATTAATAGATGCACATCTTTAGAGAAGTTAGGGAAATAAAACACAAGTTTAAAGTACATTAATACCACTTTTAAGTTCAAATAAAGCAAAAATTTTCAGACTGTACTTACTTATGGTCTTCACCTGAAGTGACAGTCTCATTATTTGGTGCGACTGAAGGGGTTCCAGACCCAACTAACATAGGCTGGTTTAAAAGACAGAAAAATGACAAGGATTTTCTACCTTAAAATTACCACTAAAACTGATGAATGCTTACATAAATTAATATGCATACAAACTGCCAATATATATGACTGATGTAAATTTTCTTGTGAACAGGAACATACAGTAATAAAACTTTCAACAGCCACAAATAGGCACAAATTAACATTTAGGTAGCTTCTAACGCTCTAAAATTTTTTTAATTATCACTGTTTAAACTCTCATTTTAGATAAACTAAAGACATATAGTCAAAGATAAAAAGTTTTATTGGAACTTATAAGCTGCTCTCATCCTCCCCTAATATTTGTTCACTTTTTCAACCCCTGCCCCCTATTTGATCCCCCAAATACATAAGAGCCACGAAGAACCCACCATAAGATTTAAAAATAATGCCCTAGTTATCTCATGTGCCTGAAGCAGAGCTTTAGGTGAGAGGAAGGAAGGGAGCCTTTCAATTCTGAGATTCTGTCATGATGATTAGTATTCAGTATCTTTATTTTGAATGTTTTAGATAATAATTCTATTAGTTATTAATAATAGGTATCATGTCTTGTCATACAGATAATGACACTAAGTAAGGCACACGGAAGTCAAGTAACTTGCCCAAGGTCACACAGATAATAAAAATAATAACAGTTGGTAGAACCAAGATAAGAACCCAGGTCTGCCTGATGCCAAAGCAGCCTTGGTCCCATTGCTCTATGACCAGCCATACAAAGTCCTACATTATGACAATGATTTCACCAGGAAATATCTAGAAAATAAAAAGGACAATAAAGAGTCTCTTTCAAGAATTACTTATATATGACATGAACCTTAAACTTCCTCAAAATGTAGAAGACTGCCAAAACATCTTTAGACGAAAGCCTAGAAATTCTTTCTCTACAAAATACTTCAAAATATCCCAAGAATTGGTTAATTCTTATTTATATTTATTTATATATTCAATTAATTATTTTGGACAAGAATCAATACAGAAAATACTCCATACCTTTGAATCTTTTGGCTTCTTTTTCTTGCCTTTGTTTTTTATCTTGGTAGAATTAAACTAAAACATAAAAATTATTGAACATTCATATAACAGCATTATGAAGCTGCCATGTATTATAAAGATACCATACTGATTTTCACAGACTAGTCCTAAGCTGAAGTACATGAAATGTTTAACAAAAATTAACACTATAGTGTGTTAAGCCCTAGTGTTTTGATTTATAACAGAAAATAAGAAAAAGTTAAATGATGCCTAATGCTATAACTAAAATTAAATTGTTCCAACCTAACACGTTGTACCCATTTTAAACAAGGTTTATGTCATTTCAAGGAATTAACCAGACTTATTAAGTAATTCCAGTTATATGCTGATCATATTTTAATGATTTTCCTTTTACGAAACCAAACTCAACATTCTACAGCTGGCCAGACACCAGGGCACAAACAATGAATTCAGAAGAAGCATTTACTTCCCATGGGCTATGTGAGCTGTGTTTCTACAGTTAGCCAGACAGTGTCTAACAGAGTGGGCTAAGACAACGTTTCAAGTATAGATGACTTGATCCTAAAAATCAGTAAACAAGTATCTTTCTGACTGAAAACTGCCACAAACTACTAAGGAAGACAACTCTGGAATTATTTTAACTTAAGCTCAATTGTAAGCCACTCAAAGCAAAGTCCATTTGTTTTCCTTACAGAGCAAAACATTGCAATTTTAATCATTACAGATAACGTTTCATTTTTATGCCAGCAGATGACTCAAGAACTCCTTTCCTGTATCTATGATTAACATTTATTAGTTGTGAAAACTTATGGACATTGTCTAATTTAAACTTCAGAGTGTGCTGACTGTTGTTCCAATTCCAAGAGGAAGATGGGGATTAACTTTCTAAGGAAATCGTACACGTTATCCAGAAGTCCTCAAGATTTGGTTCTGGAGCGCCTCTTGTGATGTAAACAAACACTGGCCTGGGTCCTCCTCTCTTCCTTTGGCTGACATGAATTAGAACGTAACATTGAAAGTGATCAAATAACTTACTGGCACATCACCACTGTCCTGTTTCCTTAATACAGTGCACCGGCTGTCTGTAGGAAGATACAGATGGTTTTGTGAGGAAACAAAATGTTTATATTGCCACAGGATACACTAAAGCCTTAAAGAAAACCACCCCAGATACTACTGACATCCACTATGTTCTACTCCTTATTTGGCTTTGAGGTAAGTTTAGCTTAGAAACCAGGAGCAAAATGGCTAACTCATCGGAAAACCAACTACAAAGAACCACAAAATTTCAATCCAATTCAGCATAATTTGACTGCTTTCTAGGCACCGAACTCTGTGCTAGGTGCAGGGAATACAGAAATGTATAGAGAAGTCCCTGCCATCGATAACCTCATGTTCTGCAAGCTACACAGAGGCAAACACCCATAGCTCAGTGTGCTAAATGCCACAGCAAACAGTGGAAACAAGCTGACAGAATAATAAAGTCTTCAAGGGGAGTGGCCTGAGTCAGGGGTCAGGGAGGGATGTGGGGAGGAGGGGACTTGAACAAGTTAGACTTGAAATGAACAAGCAGAGGGGTGAGATGTGAGCAAGGAAAGCTCACATCCAAATGCAGGTTTGGACACAGTAGGAAGTGGGGTGTATATTCAAAGGGCAGATGGGGTGAGCGCTAATGAACCCAGACAGACAAGGTGAATTGTTTGTAGGCAAAATGAAGCAAGTGCTTCCCAAACAAAATACTTATAGGATCAGACAGATGTTCTAGAAGAGTCACTAACAGCAACATAAGAGAAAGATTTGGAGTAGGAGGGTCAGAAGCATGGAGACCAGTTTGGAGGCTACTGCAATCATGGAAAGATTATTAAGATCCTGGCCTAGGGAAGCGGAGGTAGACACGGAAGGGCAGATCAAAAATAAAGCTTATTTGAATTGGCAACAAACTAGACATGGGGTAACAGGCAAGAGGAAGGGTGGAGACCAGTTTCAGAGTTTTCCTGCTTAAAAACAATATTAAAACATTATTATCTGAGATAACCAGGAAAAACAGGTCTCTAGAGATACAAGTGGCTTAAGCCATATTGCTCTTAATGGGTCTCTTGGCCATCTACACAGAAATTCCAACAGGGAAATACGCATGCAGGATCCAGGAGAGTTTGGGTCTCCCAATTATCACGGCATTGGTGATATTATTGAGCACTCCTATTTACAAGATCAGTGGATTTTGAAGTTTTAAGAAATACAGTCATTCCTTTAAATGAAAGGAGACAAAATTGAAAATGTCTGGGATGAGGGTGAGAGGCACAAGTAGTGAACTTGAAAATCTGTTGGCTGGTCATTTGGCTGGTGGCTTCCAACCCTATGACTAAAAGCAGAGAAATAGTCACAACTGGATGGACTGTATATTTTAGGTATAGAACACAAGAATCAGGGAAAACACATAATGAGAGGGTTGGGTCCTTTTTAGTTATCTTGTGTGATCCAAACATGCATTGAGTTTTGTAAGCTCAGTCCCAGAACAGCGTTTTATTACCAGCAGCAGCAAACTGATGGCAATAAATTCAGGCTATCAAGAAGCATGTCACCTCCAGTCATGAAGCAGTGTCCTAGGAAAATAAAGTCACCTATATTTGAGAACCACAACAAAAGTAAGCTTTTCGGTTCCTTATACTGCATTTGAACTTCATAATGCATAACATTTTTGTACAAGGCCAGACCTTTTCATGTACCCTTTAAAACAAATGGCACAAAATTTGAAAGTCTAACTCCTGACAATATATAAGCAGACTTCTGATGCTAAGGGAAAAGGTGGGGGGCAGGGGCGAGGCGTTATCCTAAGAGATACATGCAGTACCAAAGACAAGAAATTTAAATTAATCTAGAATCTAAGAATATTAAAATTCTGAACAAAACAGAATCACACAGATCACTGGCTCCAATTCCTCATTTTAATGATGAAGAAACTAACATTCAAGAGAAGTTAAAGAATTAACTACTAGTTAACCTATTCTGCCAAACTGGACTCCATGCCATTATCCAAGCAGCCCCCTCAAGTCCCCTCCACCCTGTCTCTAATTCTGGATGTCAACCTGTCAAATTCCACCTCCATGTTCAAAGCTGGACTTGGACTCTACCCCTGCACCAAGGCTTTCCTCCTCCCCGAGGAGAACCCCTCAGCACTTTTTCTGGTCCTCTCTTCTCCCATATTAGTTATCTGTATATTCATTTTACTGCCTTTTCTGAAACATAAGGTCCTTGAGGGCAGAGACTAGCGTAAGCATTTCTGAATTCCTTGTTAACACCTAGCACAGGGCCTTGAAGCAGTAGTAAAAGAAAGTTTCTAATTAATTGAGTTAGGAAGGTAGCTGGGCCACAGCCTACTTTTCTTGACTCCCAGCTCTAGGCTCTTCCCACTACAATACATATCCTATCTGTTCTAGATTCTGCAAGCGTCACCTACTTCTGCAGGCCAATGTTTTCTTGAATGCTACAAATCAAGCCATTTCCTAAGAAACGCCATCCCTTTGATATACAATCTCTGCCATGACACTGTGAAAATACCTACGATGAGAATAGTATGGTGTACAGTCCGTGTAATGTATCCATCTGAATATCTCTACAACACTTAACTCCACAGAGTAAGAAGGCTTTATGACATTTAAAAAAAAATCACTATTCTTAACACTAATTTCCCCAAATAAGCCAGTTGTACCATAATAATTTTCATTATTTTCTTTAAGTATTTAAGTAAGCTAGATCCTTTGGAGATTTTTTCTAAGATTAGATATAAACTGCAAGTCCACATACCCATTATATCAAAGAATTCATCCAAAGCATTCTGCAGTGCTGGGAACTTGTCTCTGTGTTCTTCCAGCAGCCATATTAAACATCGCGCTTCCTTCAGTGACGCTGGCTCACAGAAATAATCAAGCTGCTTTCCTTCTATAGAGCCTAGTTTATGACCATATTTCTCATTCCAGAGAAAAGTCATGATGCTAAAATCAAGCTCCTTGAGAGCGGCCCCATAACGAGAAAAAAAAGGTCCTGTGGCATCTAAGCCTATAATAAAAACAAAACCCAAGTCAGAAGAAGGGGAAAATTATTTGCTGTAAAGTCACATTCAGTTTCACATCTCTGAAAGCAGTTCTACTACAGTTTGCTTACATTTTCAGTGAAAACATTCAAATAATGGAGAACGAACTTGTTCAAGCTATTATGCATTTTAGAAACACCATTTCACATTAATATGTTAACTATAATAATTCTTATCTATGAGTTGAACAAGGTAGGCCAAAGGTTTCTATTAATATAGTTTTTATCAGACCTAGAAGATAAAATGAATTAAATGCCTTTAAAAGGCATTTTTAAAGGCATTAAATTCCTTTAAAAATATTACAATACCTTTTTCACTACTTCGCAATGATTTGCATTCCAATTAGTTTAATTCCAAATTGGAATTTGCATTCCAATTATTAAGCTGACAAGGTTTTACAATGCTTTTCTGCATATGCTCCATAAGAACAAAATACCAATAATATACAGAACTTGCCAAGTACCTATAAAACAGAAAATGGGCGAACTCCTCACCCAACACCCAAGAACTACACCTTATCCCCCAAAATATCACGGCTCCTTACCCTCCTCACAAGATGCGAGGTGGTCACTATTCCCGCTTTTATCCCTCCCTTCTCCAACTCAGAAAAAGGGGTGGCTGCAACCTCACACGCCACTACTGAAAGGTGAACACCTGCTACCTACTAACACAGCCGCCAAAAAGCAAGGATTGGCTCTGTTCTCTCCCCCGACACGCGTCTAACACAGGATGGACCACAGTTTCTCAGTCCGCAAATGAAGCAGAGATTGCCAAGTTAAAATTACCCTGGACAGCTGTTTCTTCCAGATGAAACAGTTAGCTTTGCAGAAGTCATGTTACATGAAAAATTAGTGTATTTAAACACCAGAATCAGGGATCACATAAAATACTCATACAAGGTTCAAGGGAATCAGCAATGAAGAAATACCACATTCACATCTCCATCTATGGCTCACATCAAAGCATGTGCTCGTTAAGGGGAAGGGAGCAGATCACACCTAGTACTGAAACGTTAACCCCCGCTCCCACTGCATTTAAACTAGGCTCTTCGTTAAATATAGCAGGTTAAAGTAAGACATAACTTTATAATTTACTTGTCTGATTGTCAGTAGACACTAATAGCAATCATCACTTAGGTGAAATTGTCCGGGGCCAGAAACCCATGGAGATGTATGCTCAACACAGCACCATTTAGTTATCAACTACACCAAGTTTGCTGCCATCTTACTTCGTCTCTACTGACAGAAACATATCAATATATTCTCCAAAACCCTGGAATTCTATCAGCTCCATGGCTCTAAGGCAGGTCAGGCAGGCTCTCTCTATAGACCGCTGCTGAAAGCCCTGCCCTGCTGTGGCTCCCACCAGCCTTTTTACCCAGCAGGTGCCAAGTGAATCATCCACAGCACTAGGCAGCAGCCAACCTGGTCACCAGGACAAACAAGGCCCTGGTACCAGAAGAGATCACCATCTAGTTTAGTCAACAACTCTCTCTGCAGCTGCCTTCTGCAGTCCTTAGGTGGCTTTGGTCAAAAAGCCTGCTTGGGAGGTTCTTCCTCAACCGCATTAGGAAAATCAGGGCAGAGGACCAGAATGTTATGACCCTGTGATTCACAACACTGAAAGTCAACCCCAGGGTATTTCTCCCTTAATCCTTAGATACAGATTTGCCCCAGGTGATCCTAAGCAATTAGTTCCATCCACTCTTTCCTGGAAATTCTCCACTAAGGAATGTGACTACTAAACTGCACGATCCCAGAGGGCACTCCCCAGCAGCTGACTCCAGGGGGTGCTATCTACCCATGGTTGTACCTAGTATTCACGTACTTTACACAAGGACAAACAGTTCTGCATAACATAGGACTGGATTTTCTTACTGACTGAACTTCCCTGTGTTTCTACCTTATACAAAAGCATATTGTAACCCCTCCATAAAGTAACCTAAAAATTGTGAGTTGGGGGAAACAGCATTTTTAACCATACAAACTTGTGGTTCTACATTTTAAAAAATCATAAATGATGATAGGAAAATGAGACAGGATTCAGAGGCCTACGTTTATCCTTCCTATGAAACTGCATCTCTAGAATTAAGTGACGTACCAAAGCTATTAAGTTTTTGGATCCAGGTGGCTAATTTTGGTTCCACTTCTTTAAGTTCACTCAAAACATGCAGAAACACCCTTGTCTTTACTCTATTCTTTTCTTGAACCAGATGACAAATGACATAGTCCACTGCTTCATTCAGAAAATTTCTGCTAGAAAAACAGGTTGTGTAGTCTTCTGTGGTTAAAACTTTCCAAGAAAGCAACTCTTTGAGAAGCTTGGAAGTATTCAGTATCCCGGACTTAATCTTGTCAGCATACTGCTTTATGCACTGCAGAATTCTGTCATCAAGGAACTGGCAACTCTGAACACTGTCTACAGTTTCTACGGATAAATAACAGTGGTCAGTAAAAAGGAGAAAGAGAAACAATTTGCAAAAATATAAACTCAGAAAAAATTAACATAACATTACACAGCAATATAAAACATGACTCATATATTCTTTATGTTGTTTTAAATAGCCTAAGAAATTTTAAATTAGGAATATAAATAAAATATTTAACACCTTTAAAAGGTATGAAAGTTGACATTAAATCGAACATATCAAATACCTTATTTCCTTCACTTGTACCACTCATCTAAAAATCCTAACTGAGCCTCATCAACTACCCAAACTTTATATTCAGTAAATATGCTTCATGCATGAATGCAAAGCGTTTTTTCCTGGAGTTGAAGGGATCATTTCTTCAAGTATAAATACAATTAACATTTGGTAGTTACTGTATGTTATTCATCTTATTGTTGAATCCTAAATCACAGACCTGTGGAATCATTGATTCCAAGCTGGGAAATATCTCAGAAGTTCATCTTCCCACCCAGGCATTTCCCCCTAAAAATGGCCATTTAGCCTCTTGAAGCTAAGACAATAAATTAAATACAAAAAATATATATATATAAAATAATAATGTTCACTAAAAATTTTTTCGGTAGGAAAGATAACTGTGATTGATTTGTGAAACATTAATGGAATACTAGATGAAAAATAAAGACAACAAGAGGAAATATTTCATTTTGGGAAGAGCCATCACAGTAGAAAATGAGAACAATGTACTTCAACTCAAAACTGAAAGCATGCCTGGGGCTATAACGTACAGTATGGTGACTATAGTTAATAATACTGTTTTCCGTATTTGCATGTAGATCTTGAAAGTTCTCGTGAAAAAAAAATTCTGTATGTATGGTGATGGATGTTAACTGAACTTACCTGTGGTAATCATTTTGCAATATATACAAATTTCAAATCATTATGTTGTACACCTGAAACTATACCTCAATTAAAAAGAAAAAAAAAAAAACTCGACCCCCGCCCCAAACCTGAAAGTAAATATGTCCACAGAAACAGTAAATTACTGAGACCGCTCCCATGTTGATCAGGGAATGCTGACAAGACAGGTGTAAAACAGAAGGCTGGATTAGGTAATCTCTCTGGCACCTAGTATGAACCGCTTCTTTATTTGAACTCAGCATATTTCAGATAATCAGTGGCTAATTTACAGTTCAACGTTTCAGAACTTAAATCTGTGTAGCAGGGTTTACAAACCACTGTCAAACATACAATAGGAATTTCAGATATTATTCTCACATGCACTTTGGAGATAAGGAAATGGACAGAGTGTCAGTTTGCCCTGAGTTAGTGGCAGGGTAGCGTTTTCAATCCCTGTATATTGCTTCTAAATTCAATGTTCCTTACACCAACCCCCTCCCCACCTCAGTGTAAATCAGAAGATGGTGATAAAATCAAAATGCCAACGGAAATCTAAATTTCAATTCAATAACAATTAACATAAGGCCCAGCAAGATGAATATTTATATTTACACTTTTAAGCAAAAATACATCATTATTATCATGACTTGGACTCCCAGCATACCTTTCTGCTCTTCAATTTTAGGTGGATTACTTTCCCTTAAGTCCTCTTCCAATCTTTCTTGTGCTAATTTTTTTGCTTCCTTTTTTTGGATCTTCCGCTTCAATTTTTTGTCTTCTTTCAGTCTTAACTTCTCTAGGCTGATAAGTATTTACAATTAGTCATAACTCACCTTTGTTATAAACTCAATTAACTATTTTCCTTTGCCTAGTGTAAGTTACAAGTTTCCTTTTTTAGTTAAAACTTGGCCTATATCTTCTGTTCAATACCAAAAACTTTTGAGACGTGGTCAGTTCAGTCAAAACAAGTGTACTTGTTTCCTGAAAACAAGAACCTCAATGACTGAGTGACTTCTAATTAAGGATGGCATGTACAGATCATGCAGATGTTATTTCCATGTATTTGAGTTACTGCTTAGGGTAAACAAGAATAGTAAAAATGACTCTGCAAGGTAATACATGTAAATACTCATTTCCACAGTAAAATATTATTTTCACAACCCAATAATGGCCCACAACACCAGAATTTGGTCAATATGGTTACAACAAGTTCTCCTCAACAAATAATTCTGTTCATCTTTTCTTCTGCTCTTTCCTGGTCACCAATGATGAAAAAAATCACTTCTTAAAATGGAAAGCAAGAAGCAGGACCAAAAAGAAAAGAAAAAAGGATTGGAATTATTTGATCTGAACAAGAAGATATAGAAATGAATAATTTTGACAGTTCACTGAATATTTCAGGGTGAGAAACAGTCACTGGTTCAAAATGTTTGCTGAAGAGAGTAAAAGGAAAGATGCTTTTGGAATTAAAGTTTCAACAACAGAGAACTAAGTACATAATTTTTATCCAAATGCCAAATCTACTGAACATGTCATTTCATAGCTCAATTTCATAATTTTACTTATAAATTCAACTATTAAATAATGCTTTTTATTCAAGTTTTTAGCATTTAACCATTCTAGGCTAGTTCCCTTGAAAGTTATGAATACCCATAAAATTCACTTAAGAACCACTTATCTGGATATGTGTGCAGAGCCAATTTTAAAAACAGCATAATTTAGAAATCTGCATTTAACAGAATTATATTCTAATAGACATTATTAAGCTACTGATTATTAAAAATCTTACCTAGAACATTTCTGTTTCAGAATAGGTCTTGGAGGAACCTTTTCTTTAATGACTTTGTGTTCAAACTTTAAATAAAACAGACACATCCAAAATTTGTCTCATGCTCCCATGACATAAAGCACAAAACCACAAGTAACAAGCATTTCAGAAGCACACACAATGTTCAATTCGATAGGGAACAGTGATGATGTTCTGACCCAAACAAAAGCCCAGAAAACTTTAGCAAAACAATTTACTGAAAAGAGGAACAAGAGAGTAGACACAATTTAGGAAGCTTAAAAAAAAAATTAAGAGTAAGCAGAAGATCAAGTAAACTACAGATGTCATTACCACAACCCACTCCTGCCAACTCCCATACAGTGAGGCTAGAGGTAATCCCTCCAGACACTCTCCTCCCTCCCTAAGATCCCCCACCTCGCCAACACCCAAACATTTACTGGGAATTAACAAAATAAGGTTATTAAAAACAGTAAAAACAGTAAAACTAAAATGTAAAAGACCTCCTCCTCCTTTTAGGAGATAAAAGAATATGAGAATCCTTCAATGCACAGAAGCATTCTCACATCCTATTACTTCCTATAATTTCTTATATTAAGTAACCGCTTCTTTCCTAGAAAACACAAGATCCAAATAGTACAACTTCCATAAATTTAAATCATATTTTAAAAGGTATCAGGATTTTGTTTATTAATTTAAGGAGACTTCCCCTTTATTAAATACTTACTTCACATTTAACTTGACCACCACTGCTGAAGATGATAATCTTTGAAATGATTCCTTCACAGTCAGGAGTAAGACAAATTCCTTGCAGAAAATCCTATTTGATTAGAAAAAAAAAAGTGCTCCATCTCAGCATAAATCTATACACGTATTCCCTTTTAACCATCAGGAACAGTCAAAACGTGATCTAAAACCTCCTTCAGGGACGTGCCGTAAAGTCCCTGCTCGTTGCCATCTGACTTCCAGAGCCCCCAGCTGTAGGGGTGACCACGGGACTTGCTTTGTTTGCGTAAGGTGAGCTGACATGATGTACGCTACGTCCATGCAAAAGCTTTAAGAAACACTGAATGGACTGGCCATTGCTCTTTTCCCTCGGCCATAAGAACGTGTTCCAGTCACTCCTCAGCCTCAATTCAGAAACAAAGAACACAGCCACACAGACTGGAGCTGCCACAGCCCAACCCTGGACAACGAATGCAAAACTTCAGGACAAGTGACGCAAGCAAGGAACGAGCCTTTCTTACTGTAAGTCATAAGATATTTGAGTTACTTCAACACATCCTAGTGAAAGCGAATTTACAGAGGGTATTTCAACCCATGGGAATGGTAAGACCACTGAGGGCGAGGGCACAGCTAGAGGAGCTCAATTAAGGACAAAGACATAGCAGAAGTGACTCAATGACGGCAGCTATTTGGTCACATCATTACACCTCTAGTTAACGACATGAAAATGTGAGAATTTATTTCTACTAAACGTCAATAATTCCATTGCTAACGTTCACCTAGCACAACCACCTTAGTTTTTTTCCTCAGTAAGGATAGGGGTTTACCTGAGGCTTAGCAGCGTAGAAAAAGGTTTTCTTTCTTTAAGTCCATAGCTTATATGGATCAGAAACAAATTCTATCAATGCAAACAAGATTATTAAACTGTGACTGCTCTCAAAGTATATCTGGCTAATGGAATTAACATCATTATCTTGTTAATTAAGAGAAAACCCCAATTAGATGTGGCAGTACAAAATTTAAGTTGATTCCTCAGTACAAATTATCTCATCAAATTTTTTTAGAAATTATAAAATTTGAAGCCCCAATTCTACATCATAACATTAAAATCAGACATTTAAACTTTTTTTTTTTTTTTAAATTTTTTGCGGTACGCGGGCCTCTCACTGTTGTGGCCTCTCCCGTTGCGGAGCACAGGCTCCGGACGCGCAGGCTCAGCGGCCATGGCTCACGGGCCCAGCCGCTCCGCGGCATGTGGGATCTTCCTGGACCGGGGCACGAACCCGTGTCCCCTGCATCGGCAGGCGGACTCTCAACCACTGCGCCACCAGGGAAGCCCTAAACTTTTATTTTTGATCATAATATTTCCAATGTAAAAGGGGTTCAACAATTTATTAAAAGCCTCTATGGTTACTGCCCTTTACACTTGCATAAAATAAAAACAAAAACTGGGCTTCCCTGGTGGCGCAGTGGTTACGAATCCGCCTGCCAATGCAGGGAACATGGGTTTGAGCCCTGGTCTGGGAAGATCCCATATGCTGCAGAGCAACTAAGCCCGTGCGCCACAACTACTGAGCCTGCGCTCTAGAGCCCAAGAGCCGCAACTACTGAAGCCCGCACGCCTAGAGCCTGTGCTCCGCCACGAGAGAAGCCACTGCAGTGAGAAGCCCATGCACCACAACGAAGAGTAGCCTCCACTCGCCGCAACTAGAGAAAAGCCCACGTGCAGCAACGAAGACCCGATGCAGCCAAAAATAAAATAAATACGTTATAAAACAAAAACTGATTTTCTAACTTTATCATTAAATTTTTAATTTAATATTTTCTAATTATGTCTCATGCACAGGGAGGAATTCATATCCTCTTAAGACTTTTCCTAAAGATTTTTAGGGGAAAAAAATCAACATACAATAAGCATACTGAAAAATCCAGATAATCTTGTTAGCCTTACCTTGTCAATTTTATCATTAAATGTTGTTGTTTTTAACTTCTTCCAACAGTTCATGTGGAATTCTATTTTACAGTACTGGCAACAGCTGATTCGTATAAAACCCTACGGTTTAAAACAATTTTTAACTCACTTTTGAAAGATGTCTACACACACATTCTCTCTCTCTCTCACTCACTCACAACACATATTAAGATGGAGAGCTGTCTGCACTTACCTGGCAGACATAGCTAGATGCCACATTTCCTCCTGGGGGAGTGTAAGACTTCCGTACCCCAGACTGCCTAGTGCTGGAAACACTGAGCTTAACTGACATATTCATTTCCACAATTTACAGCTGCGTTATCCTTTACAATACCAAATATTTTATAAACTTTATCTCATCTGATCTACTAACCAGGGACAGTGAGCAGCTTCTATCTTCTTGAATAAGCTAAAGCCCAGGGTCTTACTCACTCAGTTCATTGCCAGACTTGGTCTCAGACTTAGGTCTCTAGGAGTTAATTCAATGATCAGAATGGCCTTCAGATTCTTGGACTCAAATTTTACAAGAAATTGGAATTGCAACAAATCAGGGGTACTAGCCTCCCTTTGTTCCCTGGGCTCCTAAAAATAGGCTAGAAAGAGGAAATGGAATCAGCTAACCTGCCTTCTCAGGTCACCGTCCCTGCCCTCGGTGTTTATTTCAGTGGCTCTGGGCCCCCATGTGAGATGATGTAGACTTAAGTCCAGGGGATGGGGAGGACAAGAGGACATAAAACTGCTGACAAGTCACAGTACTCAAGTGTCTCCAGTTACAGAATTTGTTCTGAATCCATTTAAAGGCACAATTCAGCAAGTTAAGGACCTAGTACATACTCATTAGTACCTTAAAGTCTGGATCAGTTATGTATATCTGGATTTTGGAATATCCACGGCACTTCTGATAGCAACAAATGGCATCCGGCACTGGAGGGAACCTGCATTCTTCAATAAATTTCTCTAACAGCATCTAAAACAAAAATAAACAAAAATGATACGACTACAACACTAATTCAACAATAAAATGTTTGTGATTTCAATAACCTCTTGCCATCAAAATATTTTCAGCACAGAAAGGACCAAATGCCTTTTAGCCAAGAACTACATACAACTTTTAAAGTTTTTCCTTCTAGCTTCCCTGGTGGCGCAGTGGTTGAGAGTCTGCCTGCCGATGCAGGGGACACGGGTTTGTGCCCCGGTCCGGGAAGAGGCACAACAGTGAGAGGCCCGCATAACGCAAAAAAAAAAAAAAAAAAAAAAAAAAGTTGTTCCTTCTAGAGAGAGGCTGATACAGAGACATGCCAAGAGACAAAGATGGGAAAAAAAGGGCTAATCAACAAATTTTCAAAATTTCAGACTCTGAATCAAAATCTTATCCTGTGTTATAATCATCAGGCCTCATTTTACACTACATACCTTTTAGAAATCTCCTTCAAGCATTCACAGGGAGTCAAATGAGGTAGAATAACCCTTAGGGCTCTACTGTTCTCCTTCCCAATGTCATTTCACCTAGGACCCCACCACTGTCATCCATCTACCTCCCTGAACCCCTGCCCCCTGTGCCTGTTCATCACCTGGAGAATTACACCACTGCCCCCGAAGCCCCCGAGACTCATGCCACGCTTCCAGTGCTGGCTGTCCGTTATCAGTAGTTCCTGTGCCTCCACTCCAATCCAGTAGAAAGAGAGGAAAATCCAACAATCCCTACGTTTAGTTTTATTTTTTATACCAGCTTTGTTGAGATATAATTCATATACCATACAATTTACACATTTAAAGTGTACAGTTCCGTGGTTTTTTTAGTATATTCGGAGTTGTATAACTATCACGATAACCTAAAATTAGAACATTTCACCATGCGGCAAGAAACCCCATACCCATTAGCAATCCCTCCCCAACCTTCCTCAACCCCCTAGCCCACTAATCTACTACCTGTCTTCACATATAGATTTTCCTATTCTGGAGATTTCAGATAAACAGAATCATACAGTATGTGGCCTTTCATGTCTGGTTTCTGTCACTGATATTCAATTATATGGATATACCACATTTTATTTAACCATTCAGCAGTTGACGGACACTTTGAGCTGTTTCCACTTTTTGACTATTGTGAATAATACTGCTATGAACATTCATGTACAAGTTTTTGCGAGAACATGTTTTCCTGTCTCTGTACATACCTAGGAGTGAAACTGCTAGGTCATATGGTAACTCTGTCTTTAACCTATGAGGAACTGCCAGACTGTTTTCCAAAGCAGCTTCATCATTTTACACTTTACAGCAATGTATGGATGTTCTGATTTCTCCAGATCCTTGCTAACACTTGTTATTGTCTGCCTTCTTGATTACAGCCACCCTAGTGAGTATGAAGTAGTATCTCATTTTAATTTGCATTTCTCTGATGGCTAACTGTTGAACACATTTTACATGCTTATTGTCTATTTATACAACTTGCTAACAGAAACACCTATCCAGATCTTTTGGCTACTTCTAATTAGAGTGTCTTTTTATTACTGAGTTGTAAGAGTTGATTCCTGTGCTTTTAAAAGCTTCAGCCAAAAGCAAGTTCTGAGTAAATACCAGGGTTCATCACAAGTAAAGGCCTATCCTAGTCAATTCACACACTTTAGTCTTTCTAGAACTGGCAAAGAATCCTACGCTTCTGGATATGAGACTAAATTTATATTTTCAGAGTCTTCAAGTACCATTAATAACCATGATGAAAAAACAACGCTATACCTTTCTCTAAGTACAACCAGTACGCCATGCTGCTTATCAGTGCACATTCTGGTCAGGATGCCTGGATTCAAGTCCCAGCTCCACCATTTCCTAGCTGTTTAACCTTGAGCTCAACACTTAACCTCTCTAAATGTAATCCTCCTCATCTGTAAAATGCAAATAATCATAGTGCTCATCACATAGGGTTGTTGTACGGGTTAAAGGTAATGATAAATGGAAGGTGTATGACTGGCACACAGGAAACATTCAATAAACGTTGGTGATTCTCACCAGTCTTTCAAGGGGAAACGCACATGGAGGAGCGGAGGACAGAGTACTCCTACCTGTCTTCTGCTACCTGAGTCAGAGCGCAGAAGCACAGATGAGCTTTTATGGTTAGTAAGATGCTCTCTAGAGAAATAAACGGTTACCTTTATTTTCCCTGGCTGAGTCTCTTCAATAACCACATTACTTGTGGGCCAAGTTAACACTCCAGGAAGACGACAGATCAAGGTTCTTGCTTTCTCAAAATGATTAAGAGCTTCTAGAAATCTAAAGTCATAATTATGAAGAAGGTATTAAAGATGTGACATGAATTTTCATTCCCCACAACAAGGCACAGAGATTTCAAGCTTACTAGGTAAGAGTACATTTGACAAATCACTACACAGAAATATTCAATGTAACCCATATGTTCTTTAAAAAACCAAGACATTATCACTGTTTGCTACAAAGATAATATAAATTAAACACTAATCTACCTGGACACTGGCTTTATTATGGTAGGTGCACACTAGTCCTTTTAAAGTTGTAATTTTTTTTTAAGTTTTCAACAAGTAAAACAGAAAACTGAATAAATTATGGTTGTTCCATTTTTATTTCATTTACTAATCTAATTAGATTCTTGTAGAGCAACAGCAAAGCTCCACTTCAACTAATTAATCATAAATAGGGAAATTTTTTTCACTTGACTCATTTAGAACATCTATAGTAAAACCGATTTGCTGAAAAATTTTTAAAGAAATCATATATTCTGGACATCTTCAACTATAAAGCAGTGAATTATTTTAACAGAACAAATGTGTATGTAAACTATTTTAACTATAAATATGAAATCTTTCATTTCCAATTTATGGTTTAAATATTAATCTCAATAGAGTCCCACAGTCCGTTCAACAAAAGAATACTAGAATACTGGATCATAAGGTTATCCCAGTCTTTATTCTTCTCTTCAGACTAGAAAATAGAGGGTTCTCTGCTTTCTCCAATCTTGAAACGATTTCCCAATTGAAGAAGTCATTTTTGCCTTTGGGTACAGAAAACTTCACCTGCAGAAAAGCTAGACCAGCATCCACCATAAGACAGTTATTAAACAGCAGGACTTTCAACCAGACACTGCACATTGCAACAGCAAAAAACCAGCTTACTGGACACTGAACCACAAACCATATTATTGTGAAATTAAAAGTTAAATGGGTTTCCACAACATTGTAAATCAACTATACTTGAATAAAATAAATTTTAAAAAAATTTAAATGCCTTTCAAAATGGCAAACACGTCTTCATTTACTACAACCTCCATGATGCTATACATTTATGTTACATTCCCAGATCTTGTGATATCCGCATGCGGCCACTGCATTAAACAGGTGTGTCCCAAACAACTTATGCTAAGCTGGAATTAATTTCATTTATTACCATAGAGGTGACTGCTAAATCCTCACTACCCCTGATCCTTAAAAGAGTTGAACTGGTCAGACAGTAGCTTCAGGAAGTAAAAGAACTTTCTTTAATCTTTAAAGATCTTTAAAGAAGGTTCTAGGCACCCCCTAAGATTGGGTTCCCAAGAATACCAATGGTCTGATAAAACTTCCTCTAAACAGTCAGATGAAAATTTAAGGATAATTAGAAGTTATGAATGATATTCAATCAGTCAACGATTATTTCTTTATAAAAGTAATCTAACATACCTACCACTATATTGGCTGTAATTCAACTATAGGTTCAGAGGAGAGATTTTTGTTTCTAACTCATAATGTCCTTGAACATATATAAATTTCGTATTAGCGACTTCCCTGGTGGCGCAGTAGTTAAGAACCCGCCTGCCAATGCAGGGGACACAGGTTTGAGCCCTGGTCCCGGAGGATCCCACATGCCGCGGAGCAACTAAGCCCATGCACCACAACTACTGAGCCTGCGCTCTGAAAAGCCCACACAGCACAACGAAGAGTAGCACCTGCTCCCCACAACTAGAGAAAGCCCACACGCAGCAATGAAGACCCAACACAGCCAATAAATAATAATTTAAAAAAAAATCCTCATACAAGTTTTTTTGTGGAAATGGGTATTTAACCAAAATATTATATAATCACACTTGTAAAGCATTAATTTATACCAATTCAGTCGCCACTTATAAATGACATATACTAAAAGATAAAACATAAAATCCTTTGTGACAAATTACTCTATTATTTTTTTTAATTTATTTTTTATTTATTTATTTTTGGGTCAACGTTGCTGCACATGGGCTTTCTCTAGTTGCAGCAAGCGGGGGCTACTCTTTGTTGCAGCGCACGGGCTTCTCATTGCGGTGGCTTCTCTTGTTGCAGAGCATGGGCTCTAGGTGCACAGGCTTCAGTAGTTGTTGCACAGGGGCTTAATTGCTCCACGGCATGTGGGATCTTCCTGGACCAGGGATCCCCTGCATTGGCAGGCCGATTCTTAACCACTGTGCCACCAGGGAAGTCCAAGTTACTCTATTATTGATTTTCCTATTACATTCAAAATTAGAAAGCACTGGGAACTGAAGTGATTTGACCTTACTTTAATAATTAATATCCAAATGCCAGTCCTTAAAGTAAACACAATTATCATAGTGTGCCACAGAGAAGATACCAAAATAACTCCAGAAAAAGGATCATCATCACATTAGATTTGAAATGAGTAACCAGCCTAGGGCATAAAGTAGTGTGGCTTCTACTAACCTGTTTTTTTTCAAGTACACTTTTCCAATTCCACAGTAAGCCAAGCAATCAAGTCCCTCATTGGGGTAGTGTTCAATCATCCTCTTAAACTGGTTTTCAGCCTCAGATAACTCCTTCAATAGCAATGAGAACAGTGATCACTTACACAGAAAGAGAAATACTGGAACCGATTTTACCTGAAAGTTGATTCCTTTTGTGTAATATTAAAAACAACCGTATATCCTAAAATTTCTATGGCAAAATTATACATTCTGTACTTCATTTTCTTAATAATTACATAAATTTTGACCATATGGATACTCAAGAGACACAACCAAAATGATCCAGCTCCAGAATGAAAAGTTGGCACTGAAGTCAGACAACCAACCAGATGAGCATTTCCTAACACACAGAGGTCACCGCGTGTGCTGGCTAACCCTAAAAGGTGTGAATGCAGGGTAAAAGGGACTGATTTGGATGCAAACACGCCATAACATACATCCTAGTAAGTGCTGCCCCCTTGGGATCACAGGAATTCCAATGATGTTGCCACAATGTTTTGTGACGTAAGACAAATGCTCTGCCTTAAAAACAGCTCTTTAGTAAACTTTACAGAGCTTAGAGTACATTCTTTTGAATATTCTCAACAGTGGAAGCCTCTGGGCTTTGAATGAATATTGTTTTGGAAAAAATCCAAAAGACACTTAGCTCAAAGCAATACTGGCCACTCCACTGTGGGTGAAAAAGGAAATGTCACTACAAAATGGAGTTAATAAGAAGCTTTGAGGCCAGCTCCGAAGGAGGCATGCCAAAAATGTTTCAGCAAGGACTGTTCTGGAGTGAATATAACTTCCTTCTGGGGACACTCTGAATGATGAAATTCTCTTAAATGTCCAAGTTCTATCGTACCTATTTAGTTTTTTTTAATCAAAAGTAAATCAAAGTAAATAAAAAATGTAATAAACTATTTCGTCAGTTCCGGTAAGGCAAAACATGTTAAGAAGCTTATTGTTACTCTGCCAAGAATAGAAGAATGGAGATCATACAGTCCTGTCTCCAACAATCTACTAGAAAATAGAGTTAGAGATTCCCTAATGAAAGACATTTATCTGTCACATCAAGAACAAGAAAGGGGGGCTTCCTCGGTGGCACAGTGGTTGAGAGTCCGCCTGCCGATGCAGGGGACACGGGTTTGTGCCACTGTCTGGGAAGATCCCACATGTTGCGGAGCGGTTGGGCCCATGAGCCATGGCCGCTGAGCCTGCACGTCCGGAGCCTGTGCTCCGCAACGGGAGAGGCCACAACAGTGAGAGGCCCGCGTACCGCAAAAAAAAAAAAAATTAAAAAAAAAAGAACAAGAAAGGGGCTTCCCTGGTGGTCAGTGGTTAAGAATCCGCCTGTCAACACAGGGGACACGGGTTTGAACCCTGGTCCGGGAAGATCCCACATGCCACAGAGCAACTAAGCCCGTACACCACAACTACTGAGCCTGTGCTCTAGAGACAGCGAGCCACAACTACTGAGCCCACATGCCACAACTACTGAAGCCCGTGCGCCTAGAGCCCATGCTCCGCAACAAGAGAAGCCACGACAATGAGAATCCCGCGCACCGCAACGAAGAGTAGCCCCTGCTCACCACAACTAGAGAAGGCCTGGGCACGGCAACGAAGACCCAATACAGCCAAAAATAAAAACAAATAAATTTTAAAAAATGACCAACAGCATGTCACAAGGAAAATGAACCTCACGCTCTGTGGACCACTCAGACAGTGGAACATAAAACAACCTGATCCTTATTAGGGAGCAATTAGGGTTAAGCCTCATCTAGCCTAGGAAGCTTGGGGCCCAAGTTGGTAGAAAGGATATATTATTCCTGAGGTAATTCTAGAGCCATTTCAACCTTTATCAAAAACTCGAAGCCATGGAAAGCAAAGTATAATGCTGAGCAGTGCAGGTAAGTAAGCTTTCCAGGAGAGCACTGAAAGACCATGAGTAATGGAAACCATGTGTGCTCACACCCATACACTGATTGCATGTGGTTATGGGAAGCCTGAACTCTAGAAGATAAAACACCCAGGTACTTACTATCCAGAACTAAGAGCTATTAACATTAGCATTCTTTTTATGATTTAAAAAATAAAAAGGCATGACACAAAGTTGAACTCTCCTTTTTTAACCTTCCAAGTCCCATTCCTTTCTTCTATCACTAAATGCAACCATTATATTAAATTTGATGTAGGGCTAGTCCATGTTTTTTTTTACAAGATTCACAGATAGCCATAAACAATATATACTATTGTCCTGTAAGTTTTCCACTTTGCACATAAGTGGTATCACGATGTTACTACATTCTCCAACTTGCCTTTTTACCTCAACATGTTTCCGAAATTTATCATGATATACCAGGTCCTTTACTTTTTATACAAATAAAAGGTAGATTCCCACTGGTGGTCTGGCATAACTTTTTTCTAACGGAAACACAAACTACATTTTCTTTTCAAAAAGAATCACAAACTAAATTAAATTTAGTTATTTCAGAAAAAATTATCAAGAAAGTACACAGGCAGTGCTCATTAAACTACTGTGATAATCATTTAATGATATACATAAGTCAAATCATTATGCTGTACACCTTAAACTTATACTGTCCATTGTATCTCAATAAAACTGGAAAAGCAAAAAGAAAGTACCCAGAAGGAAATACACCGAAGTGAAAAAACTATTTTAACATACCTTCTAAAATTAATGACATATTTTAATTGTTTATTATCTCTGTTACAAATATTACCTCAGGTTGTCCTATTCCAAGGAGTGAAATGGCAAGTCCATAGACTACTAAGACGTAGTTAATCATGGCCAGGTTCAGTTGCTGTCAATAAAAATGCTCCAGTTAAACATCTGAACATAATTCTGCCCAATTTGCATCATACTAACTTGTTAACCGCAACAGTAAGAGTATAAAAATATCTTACTAATCACTGTGGGACAAAGACCAAACAAAATTAGAAAATACATTTTGCAAAGATATGCAGTTATCTTGCTATCAAATATCTAAAACACAGAATCACTGTCTCAGAGTTCCTTGAAGGCATGGTTCATAACAGAATAACTGATGTCATATTCTTTTGCATATTAATGGGATGAGTAACAGACTAAGGTATTTGCTCTCTTACAACCTTGCATATTTACCCAGCTAATACTTTCTTTGTGGATGAAAAGATGTGACTAAAGTGAGTCCAAATTCTTGACTTAGTGCTCTAATAAGATAAAAAGCCAAGAGTTCTAATGAACACCAGCTATAGCGCAAGGAGAGAGTCTAAACCTGGCTTCTATACCGACTGCAACCATAAAGGCTGAATCAGAGCATTATCTGCTTCTCACGACCTGGAGTAAATTCCGCTGATCTCAGCAAGACGATACATTAGTACAATGAAGTCAAAGTGTTGGTTCCCTTCTACATTCATCTGAAACGCATTAGCATTGGTAAACAAGTTACCAGGAGGCAATCTCACCTTTATTTTTTGAGGATCTAAACCATTGAGCAACTCTGTGAAGGCCTGGGCAGCACTGCGGCAGCGCTGCTCCAACAAAGCCGTGTAACCATCCTGGATTAAGCTTCTCAGCATTTTCATTATATTAGCAAAATCCTGCAAAAAAGAAATTCTTTTTCAGTAAACCAGAGCTACACATGCTTAGTCTAAAACTTAAGATGCCAACGGTCATCACTGGGCAGTTATACTTTATAACTGATCATAAAATATGTAAATACCCAAAGCTACCCTGTATGGATTATACTCCTTTCTCAGCACAGCACCATTAAAGTGGAAATTAAAAGGTACTGCTTCCCCATCTTGATCCCAACACTTCTAGTGCTGCCCATGACAAAGAAGGGGGGTTCACTTTACACTACATGGTGCTAAGCTGTACTCGCTTTTCCAGGCTAACCAGACAGTATTTGGACGTTTTAACAGCTCAAATGGAGAACATCAGCCATCATTTAAATAAGTAAATTGTTTGGCTGAGACTTGAGCAATTAGACAAATAAGAACAAGCGATCAATTTCCTGGTCACTACCAGAGTTTAACAACTGCCCTCATGCCCTGGAACAAACCTAAATTCTCAGCAAGAAATGGTCATTTCAATCTGTAGCTCTACTCCTGCCTAACGTGTACTTGAATATAACTAGATAATATTATCGGGAGAGATATTACTAGGTTAAATGCAAAGAGAAGAGAATAAGGAAAACAGCTGCTATAATGTACCCTGAAATAAAGCGAGAAAAAAACTTTACAATTTGAATATACATGAGCACATACATTATAATTTGCATTCAGATTTTAGTTACGTGGCAATAGCTATAGGCCACAAAAGTTCCATAAGGACTGGAGAGGCAAGCCTGGAGGCTAAGCAAGATCTCCCCACACCTTGCCATACATGTGTACACCGTTCAAGGGAGCAGAAAATGCAAATATTTGCGTGACATTCCTCACTGTTCCTCATGATAAGGATCCAAAAGGAGACCCCACTGCACAAAACACAGAAGAAAAGCAGTCTGGTCACACATAAACAAAAGCTGCCTAGTGCTTTTCGTCCAATGAATCAAAGTTTAGGAGAACTTTCCCCCCAGAAAACACATGGAAAAGAGCAGCTCTCAAGTAAACGTGGTATTTGCTATACAGTATTTTAAAAGTTCACCGATCGCCACATTAATGTTAAGATAAGAGTTTTAACAGTTATAGAAGACGATGTGCTATCCCCCCACGCACTAGTTTATTATTTATTATTCAGCCTTGGACGTACTGATTCCATTCTAATCTCTTTCATTCTAGAAAACAAATCCATCTGCCTCATGTTTCCATTGGAAATTATTTCTCTCAAAACAGTACAAACAAATGGTCTGTACTGAAAGCTGCATGAGAGCGGTCTGAATGGCAATGCCAGTCTTCAGCGTATGCAGGGGCCTAAAGTAAAGTGTGTTAAATGAACAAATCAAGGCTCAAAAATAACCATCATTTTTATTTAAATACTCTTTTGTCTTTACAGGCTGTCGTTACAATTTAAGTCCATCACAGTTTTTAGAATTAGTAAAATCAATATAAAATGACAATTTTAAAATCACCAACTGTTAGAAATACTAAAAATGCTTTTATGCAACTAATTAGAAAGCTGTTGAAACCGATTAGGAAACTGATTAAAAATGCTTAACATGCTTCATTCCAAGAGTCCTTAATAAGCTATCTGTCATATATACCTAACATAGTTAACAGAAGTTTAAAATGACCCAGATATTAAAATGAGTGTTGTGTTTCATGTTAATATACATTTGGGGGGGGTAAAATCCAACATTTTATTTTAGAAGAAATAGAACTGTATTTACATAAAGCACTGAAGTGTCAAAGCAGACTCACATGAATCACATTTAACCAAAATAATCTTTCACTGATAATACACAGTCTACAGGTATTCAATGACTGGAAGAGTGATTAGCCATGGTTCTGTAAATTCCGGATTCTGTACAGGTTTCTATTTCTTCTTGAGTCAGTTTTTATAAGCTGGATTGTTCTAGGAATTTGTTCATTTCATCTACATACATTTTCAAATTTCCTGGTATAATGTTGGTCATAATAGTATTTTGATATAGTATTTGTAATACTGAAGCGTCTGTAGTAATGTGTCCTTTTTCGTTCTTTTTTAAAAAATATTTATTTATTTGGCGGCGCTGGGTCTTAGTTGCGGCATGTGGGATCTAGTTCCCTGACCAGGGACTGAACCCGGGCCCCCTGCATTGGGAGCCCAGAGCCTTAGTGACTGGCCCACCAGGGAAGTCACCTTTTTCATTCTTGAAATTGTTTTATTGTGCCTTCTTTTCTTCCTTTCTTAATCAGTTTCCATACTGATATGTAAATTTTATTTATATTGTTAAAGAATCAACTTTTAGCTTTGTGGATTCTTCTTTACAAGTTGTTCCATTTTCATTATTTTCTTTTTTTTCAGAATTTTATTATATTTTTTTATATAGCAGGTTCTAATTAGTTATCCATTTTATACATATTAGCGTATACATGTCAATCCCAATCTCCCAATTCATCACACCACCCCCATCCCCGCCACTTTCCCCGCCTGGTGTACATACGTTTGTTCTCTACATCTGTGTCTCAATTTCTGCCCTGCAAACTGGTTCATCTGTATCATTTTTCTAGGTTCCACAAATATGCATTAATATATGATATTTGTTTTTCTCTTTCTGACTTACTTCACTCTGTATGACAATCTCTAGATCCATCCACGTCTCTACAAATGACCCAATTTCCTTCCTTTTCATGGCTGAGTAATATTGCATTGTATATATGTACGACATCTTCTTTAACCACCCAACTGACGACGGGCATTTAGGTTGCTTCCAAGTCCTGGCTATTGTAAATAGTGCTGCAATGAACACTGGGGTGCATGTATCTTTTTGAATTATGGTTTTCTCAGGGTATATATATGCCCAGTAGTAGGATGGCTGGGTCATATGGTAATTCTATTTTTAGTTTTTTAAGGAACCTCCATACTGTTTCTCCATAGTGGCTGTACCAATTTACATTCCCACCAACGGTGCAAGAGGGTTCCCTTTTCTCCACACCCTCTCCAGCATTTGCAGTTTGTAGATTTTCTGATGATGCGCATTCTAACTGGTGTGAGGTGATACTTCATTGTAGTTTTGACTTGCATTTCTCTAAAAATTAGTGATGTTGAGCAGCTTTTCATGTGCTTCTTGGCCATCTTTATACGTCTTCTCTGGAGAAATGTCGATTCAGGTCTTCTGCTCATTTTTGGATTGGGTTGTTTGTTTTTTTAAAATGGAGCTGCATGAGCCATTTATATATTTTGGAGATTACTCCTTTGTCCACTGATTCGTTTGTAAATGTTTTCTCCCATTCTGAGGGTTGTCTTTTCGTCTTGTTTGTACTTTGCTTTGCTGTGCAAAAACTTTTAAGTTTCATTAAGTCCCATTTCTTTATTTTTTTTTTCTTTCCAATACTCTAGAAGGTGGATCAAAAAAGATCTTGCTGTGATTTATGTCATAGAGTGTTCTTCCTATGTTTTCCTCTAAGAGTTTTATAGTATCCGGTCTTACATGTAGGTCTCTAATCCATTTTGAGTTTATTTTTGTGTATGGTGTAAGGGAGTGTTCTAATTTCATTCTTTTACAGGTAGCTGGCCAGTTCTCCCAGCACCACTTATTGAAGAGACTGTCTTTTCTGCACTGTATATCCTTGCCTCTTTTGTCATACATTAGTTAACCATAGGTGCATGGGTTTATCTCTGGGCTTTCTATCTTGTTCCATTGATCTACATTTCTGTTTTTGTGCCAGTACTATATTGTCTTGATTACTGTAACTTTGTAGTTTGGTCTAAAGTCAGGGAGACTGGTTCCTCCAGCTCCGATTTTTTCCCTCAAGACTGCTTTGGCTATTCGGGGCCTTTTGTGTCTCCATACAAATTTTAAGATTTTTTGTTCTAGTTCTGTAAAAAAATGCCATTGGTAATTTGATAGGGATTGCATTGAATCTGCGGATTGCTTTGGGTAGTGTAGTCATTTTCACAATACTGATTCTTCCAGTCCAAGACCATGGTATACCTCTCCATCTGTTTGTATCATACTTATTTCATCAGCGTCTTATAGTTTTCTGCATACAGGTCTTCTGTCTCCCCAGGTAGGTTTATTCCTAGGTATTTTATTCTTTTTGTTGCACTGGTAAATGGGAGTCTTTCCTTAATTTCTCTTTCAGATTGTTCATCATTAGTGTATAGGAATGCAAGAGATTTCTGTGCATTAATTTTGTATCCTGCAACTTTACCAAATTCATTGATTAGCTCTAGTAGTTTTCTGGTGGCATCTTTAGGATTCTCTATTTATAGTATCATGCCATCTGCAAACAGTGAGCTTTACTTCTTCTTTTCCAATTTGTATTCCTTTTATTTTTTTTCTTCTCTGATTGCCGTGGCTAGGACTTCCAAAACTATGTTGAATAACAGTGGTGAGAGTGGACATCCTTGTCTTGTTTCTATCTTAGAGGAAATGCTTTCAGTTTTTCACCATTGAGAATGGTGTTTGCTGTGGGTTTGTCATATATGGCCTTTATTATGTTGAGGTAGGTTCTCTCTATGCCCACTTTCGGGAGAGTTTTTATCATAAATGGGTGTTGAATTTTGTCAAAGGCTTTCTCTGTATCTATTGAGATGATCATATGGTTTTTCTTCTTCAGTTTGTTAATATGGTGTATCACATTGATTGATTTGCATATACTGAAAAATCCTTGCATCTCTGGGATAAATCCTACTTGATCATGGTGTATGATCCTTTTAATGTGTTGTTGGATTCTGTTTGCTAGTATTCTGTTGAGGATTTTTGCATCTATATTCATCAGTGCTCTTGGTCTGTAATTTTCTTTTTTTGTAGTATCTTTGTCTGGTTTTCATATCAGGGAGATGGTGGCCTCATAGAATGAGTATGGGAGTGTTCCTTCCTCTGCAATTTTCTGGAAGAGTTTGAGAAGGGTGGGTGTTAGCTGTTCTCTAAATGTTTGATAGAATTCACCTGTGAAGCCATCTGGCCCTGGACTTTTGTTTGTTGAAAGATTTTTAATCACAGTTTCAATTTCATTACTTGTGATTGGTCTGTCCATATTTTCTATTTCTTCCTGGTTCAGTGTTGGAAGGTGATGCTTTTCTAAATATTGGTCCATTTCTTCCAGGTTGTCCGTTTTATTGGCATGAAGTTGCTTGTAGTAGTCTCTTAGAATGCTTTGCATTTCTGTGGTGTCTGTTGTAACTTCTCCTTTTTCATTTCTAATTTTAATGATTTGAGTCCTCTCCCTCTTTTTCTTGATGAGTCTGGCTAACGGTTTATCAATTTTGTTTATCTTCTCAAAGAACCATCTTTTAGTTTTATTGATCTTTGCTACTGTTTTCTTTGTTTCCGTTTGATTTATTTCTGCTCTGATCTTTTTTTTTAACATCTTTATTGGAGTATAATTGCTTTACAATGGTGTGTTAGTTTCTGCTAACAAAGTGAATCATTTATACATACACGTATGTTCCCATAGCTCTTCTCTCTTGTGTCTCCCTCCCTCCCACCCTCCCTATCCCACCCCTCTAGGTGGTCAAAAACCACCAAGCTTCTCTCCCTGTGCTATGTGGCTGCTTCCCACTAGCTATCTATTTTACGTTTGGTAGTGTATATATGTTCATGCCACTCTCTCACTTTGTCACAGCTTACCCTTCCCCCTCCCCGTATCCTCAAGTCCATTCTCTAATAGGTCTGTGTCTTTATTCCCGTCTTACCCCTAGGTTCTTCATGACCTTTTTTTTTTTTTCTTAGATTCCATATATATGTGTTAGCATATGGTATTTGTTTTTCTCTTTCTGACTTACTTCACTCTGTATGACAGACTCTAGGTCCATCCACCTCACTAAAAGTAACTCAACTTCCTTTCTTTTTATGGCTGAGTAAGATCCGATTGTATATATGTGCCACATCTTCTTTATCCATTCATCAGTTAATGGACACTTTGGCTGCTTCCATGTCCTGGCTATTGTAAATAGAGCTGCAATGAACATTGGGGTGCATATGTCTTTTTGAATTATGGTTTTCTCAGGGTATATGCCCAGTAGTGGGATTGCTGGGTCATATGGTAATTCTATTTTTAGTTTTTTAAGGAACCTCCATACTGTTCTCCATAGTGGCTGTATCAATTTGCATTCCCACCAACAGTGCAAGAGTATTCCCTTTTCTCCACACCCTCTCCAGCATTTATTGTTCCTAGAATTTTTGATGATGGCCATTCTGACCGGTATGAGATGATATCTCATTGCAGTTTTGATTTGCATTTCTCTAATGATTAATGATGTTGAGCATTCTTTCATGTGTTTGCTAGCAATCTGTATATCTTCTTTGGAGGAATGTCTATTTAGCTCTTCTGCCCATTTTTGGATTGGGTTGTTTGTTTTTTGTTATTGAGCTGCATGAGTTGGTGGTAAATTTTGGAGATTAATCCTTTGTCAGTTACTTCATTTGCAAATATTTTCTCCCATTATGAGGCTTGTCTTTTGGTCTTGTTTATGGTTTCCTTTGCTGTGCAAAAGCTTTTAACTTTCATTAGGTCCCATTTGTTTATTTTTGTTTTTATTTCCATGTCTCTTGGAGGTGCGTCAGAAAGTATCTTGCTGTGATTTATGTCATAGAGTGTTCTGCCTATGTTTTCCTCTAAGAGTTTGATAGTGTCTGGTCTTACATTTAGGTCTTTAATCCATTTTGAGTTTATTTTTGTGTATGGTGTTAGGGAGTGTTCTAATTTCATTCTTTTACATTAGCTGTCCATTTTTCCCAGCACCACTTATTGAAGAGACTGTCTTTTCTCTATTGTATATCCTTGCCTCCTTTGTCATAGATTAGTTGACCATATGTGCGTGGGTTTATCTCTGGGCTTTCTATCTTGTTCCACTGATCTATGTTTCTGTTTTTGTGTCAGCACCATATTGTCTTGATTGCTGCAGCTTTGTAGTATAGTCTGAAGTCAGGGAGCCTGATTCCTCCAGCTCCATTATTCATTCTCAAGATTGCTTTGGCTATTCAGGGTCTATTGTGTTTCCATACAAATTGTGAAATTTTTTGTTCTAGTTCTGTGAAAAATGCCAGTGGTAGTTTGATAGGGATTGCATTGAATCTGTAGATTGCTTTGGGTAGTAAAGTCACTTTCACAATGTCGATTCTTCCAATCCAAGAACATGGTGTATCTCTCCATCTATTTGTATCATCTTTAATTTCTTTCATCAGTGTCTTATAATTTTCTGCATACAGGTCTTTTGTCTCCTTATGTAGGTTTATTCCTAGGTATTTTATTCTTTTTGTTGCAATGGTAAATGAGAGTGTTTTCTTAATTTCACTTTCAGATTTTTCATTATTAGTGTATAGGAATGCCAGAGTTTTCTGTGCATTAATTTTGTATCCTGCTACTTCACCAAATTCATTGATTAGCTCTAGTAGTTTTCTGGTAGCATCTTTAGGATTCTCTATGTATAGTATTATGTCATCTGCAAACAGTGACATCTTTACTTCTTCTTTTCCAATTTAGATTCCTTTTATTTCTTTTTTCTTCTCTGATTGCTGTGGCTAAAACTTACAAAACTATGTTGAATAATAGTGGTGAGAGTGGGCAACCTTGTCTTGTTCCTGATCTTAGTGGAAATGCTTTCAGTTTTTCACCATTGAGGACTATGTTGGCTGTGGGTTTGTCATATGTGGCCTTTATTATGTTGAGGAAAGTTCCCTCTATGCCTACTTTCTGTAGGGTTTTTATCATAAATGGGTGTTGAATTTTGTCAAAAGCTTTCTCTGCATCTATTGAGATGATCATATGGTTTTTCTCCTTCAATTTGTTAATATGGTGTATCACTTTGATTGATTTGCATATATTGAAGAATCCTTGCATTCCTGGAATAAACCCAACTTGATCACGGTGTATGATCCTTTTAATGTGCTGTTGGATTCTGTTTCCTAGTATTTTGTTGAGGATTTTTGCATCTATGTTCATCAGTGATATTGGCCTGTAGTTTTCTTTCTTTGTGACATCTTTGTCTGGTTTTGGTATCAGGGTGATGGTGGCCTTGTAGAATGAGTTTGGGAGTGTTCCTCCTTCTGCTATATTTTAGAAGAGTTTGAGAAGGATAGGTGTTCGCTCTTCTCTAAATGTTTGATAGAATTCGCCTGTGAAGCCATCTAGTCCTGGGCTTTTGTTTGTTGGAAGATTTTTAATCACAGTCTCAATTTCACTGCTTGTGATTGGTCTGTTTATATTTTCTATTTCTTCCTGGTTCAGTCTCGGCAAGTTGTGCATTTCTAAGAATTTGTCCATTTCTTCCAGGTTGCCCATTTTATTGGCATAGAGTTGCTTGTAGTAATCTCTCATGATCGTTTGTATTTCTGCAGTGTCAGTTGTTACTTCTTTTTCATTTCTAATTCTATTGAGTCTTCTCTCTTTTTTCTTGATGAGTGTGGCTAATGGTTTATCAATTTTGTTTATCTTCTCAAAGAACCAGCTTTTACTTTTACTGATCATTGCTATTGTTTCCTTCATTTCTTTTTCATTTATTTCTGATCTGATCTTTATGATTTCAATCCTTCTGCTAACTTTGGGGGTTTTTTGTTCTTCTTTTTCTAATTGCTTTAGGTGCAAGGTTAGGTTGTTTATTTGAGATGTTTCCTGTTTCTTAAGGTAGGATTGTATTGCTATAAACTTGCCTCTTAGAACTGCTTTTGCTACATCCCATAGGTTTTGGATCATCGTGTTTTCATTGTCATTTATCTCTAAGTATTTTTTGATTTCCTCTTTGATTTCTTCAGTGATCTCTTGGTTATTTAGTAACATAGTGTTTAGCCTCCATGTGTTTGTGTTTTTTACTTTTATTTTCCCTGTAACTGATTTCTAATCTCAGAGTGTTGTGGTCAGAAAAGATGCTTGATATGATTTCAGTTTCCTTAAATTTAATGAGGCTTGATTTGTGACCCAAGATCTATCCTGGAGAATGTTCCATGCACACTTGAGAAAAAAGTGTAAGCTGCTGTTTTTGGATGGAATGTGCTATAAATATCAATTAAGTCTCTCTGGTCTATTGTGTAATTTAAAGCTTGTGTTTCCTTACTAATCTTTTGTTTGGATGATCTGTCCATTGGTGTAAGTGAGGTGTTAAAGTCCCCCACTATTATTGTGTTACTGTCGTATTCCTCTTTTATAGCTGTTGGCAGTTGCCTCATGTATTGCAGTGTACCTACGTTGGGTGCATATATATTTATAATTGTTATATCTTCTTCTTGGATTGATTCTTTGATCATTATGTAGGGTCCTTCCTTGTCTCGTGTAACATTCTTTATTTTGAAGTCTATTTTATCTGATATGAGTATTGCTACTCCAGCTTTCTTTTGATTTCCATTTGCATGGAATATCTTTTTCCATCCCCTCACTTTCAGTCTGTATGTGTCCCTAGGTCTCAAGTGGGTCTCTTGTAGACAGCATATATATGGGTCTTCTTTTTGAATCCATTCAGCAAGCTTGTGTCTTTTGGTTGGAGCATTTAATCCATTCACGTTTAAGGTAATTCTCGATATGTATGTTCCTATTACCATTTTCTTAATTGTTTTGGGTTTGTTTTTGTAGGTCCTTTTCTTCTCTTGTGTTTCCCACTTAGAGAAGTTCCTTTAGCATTTGTTGTAGAGCTGGTGTGGTGGTGCTGAATTCTCTCAGCTTTTGCTTGTTTGGAAAGCTTTTGATTTCTCCATTGAATCAGAATGAGATTCCTTGCCAGGTAGAGTAATCTTGGTTGTAGGTTCTTCCCTTTCATCACTTTAAATGTGTCATGCCACTCCCTTGTGGCTTGTAGAATTTCTGCTGAGAAATCAGCTGTTAACCTTATGAGAGTTCCCTTGTATGATATTTGTCATTTTCCTCTTGCTGCTTTCAATAATTTCTCTTTGTCTTTAATTTTTGCCAGTTTGATTACTATGTGTCTCGGTGTGTCTCTCCTTGGCTTTAACCTGTATGGGACTCTCTGCACTTCCTGGACTTGGGTGGCTATTTCCTTTCCCATGTTAGGAAAGCTTTCAACTATAATCTCTTCAAATATTTTCTTGGGTCCCTTCTCTCTCTCTTCTTCTTCTGGAACCCCTATGATGCGAATGTTGTTGCGCTTAATGTTGTCCCAGAGGTCTCTTAGGATGTCTTCATTTCTTCTCATTCTTTTTTCTTTATTCTGTTCCACAGCAGTGAACACCATTCTGTCTTCCAGGTCACTTATCTGTTCTTCTGCCTCAGTTATTCTGCTATTGATTCCTTCTAGTGTAGTTTTCATTTCAGTTATCGTATTGTTCATCTCTGTTTGTTTGTTCTTTAATTCTTCTTCTAGGTCTTTGTTAAACATTTCTTGCAGCTTCTCGATCTTTGCCTCCATTCTTTTTCCGAGATTCTGGATCATCTTCACTATCATTATTCTGAATTCTTTTTCTGGAAGGTTGCCTGTCTCCACTTCATTTATTTATTTTTCTGGGGTTTTATCTTGTTTCTTCATCTGGTACGTAGCCCTCTGCCTTTTCATCTTGTCTGTCTGTCTGTGAATGTGGTTTTTCTTCCACAGGCTGCAGGATTGTAGTTCCTGCTTCTGCTGTCTGCCCTCTCTTGGATGAGGCTATCTAAGAGGCTTGTGCAAGTTTCCTGATGGGAGGGACTGGTGGTGGGTAGAGCTGTGTGTTGCTCTGGTGGGCAGAGCTCAGTAAAACTTTAATCCTCTTGTCTGCTGATGGATGGGGCTGGGTTTCCTCCCTGTTGGTTGTTTGGCCTGAGGTGACACAACACTGGAGCCTGCCCAGGCTCTTTGGTGGGGCTAATGGAGGACTCTGGGAGGGCTCACGCCAAGGAGTACTTCCCAGAACTTCTGCTGCCAGTGTCCTTGTCCCCACGGTGAGCCACAGCCACCCCCCGCCTCTGCAGGAGACCCTCCAACACCAGCCGGTAGGTCTGGTTCAGTCTCCTATGGGGTCACTGCTCCTTCCCCTGGGTCCCGATGCGCACACTACTTTGTGTGTGCCCTCCAAGAGTGGATCTCTGTTTCCCCCAGTCCTGTCAAAGTCCTGTAATCAAATCCCACTAGCCTTCAAAGTCTGATTCTCTAGTAATTCCTCCTCCCGTCACCGGACCCCCAGGTTGGGAAGCCTGACATGTGGCTCAGAACCTTCACTCCAGTGGGTGGACTTCTGTGGTATAAGTGTTCGCCAGTCTGTGAGTCACCCACCCAGCAGTTATGGGTTTTGATTTTATTGTGATGGCACCCTTCCTACCATCTCACTGTCGCTTCTCCTTTGTCTTTGGATGTGGGATATCTTTTTTGGTGAGTTCCAGTGTCTTCCCATCAATGATTGTTCAGCAGTTAGTTGTGATTCCGGTGTTCTCGCAAGAGGGAGTGAGAGCACGTCCTTCTACTCCGCTACCTTGAACCAATCTCCTTCACTATTTTCTACTTTGTAATTTCCTTCTACTTTCTTTGGGTTTTTTTTCCCTGCTCTTGGAATGAATGCATTACTAATCTAAAAGTCTTTATTCCTTTAATACATACATTTAGCTTGATAAATTTCCTTCAAAGTAATATCAAAGTTGTACCCCTTGCATTTTTTTATTGAGAGGGAAGTACAGAGATTTCCATATACCCCTTTGCCCCTTACGTGAATAGCTTCCCCCATCATCAAAATCACTCCTCAGAATGGTATATTGGGTTGGCAAAAAAGTTTCTTCAGGGTGCTTCCCTGGTGGCGCAGTGGTTGAGAGTCCACCTGCCGAGGCAGGGGACACGGGTTTGTGCCCTGGTCTGGGAAGATCCCGCATGCTGCGGAGTGGCTGGGCCCGTGAGCCATGGCCGCTGAGCCTGCGCATCCAGAGCCTGCGCGCCGCAGCGGGAGACACAACAGTGAGAGGCCCACGTACCGCAAAAAAAAAAAAAAAAAGTTCCTTCGGTTTTTAAGTAAAAATAAAAGACATTTTTCATTTTCACCACAAATTTTATTGAACAACACATTCACCATTTTATTCCACTACCTTCTGCCAATTTTCAGGCAACTTCATAATTCCATCTTCCCAAAACTTTTTATCTTTTTGAGCAAAGAACTGTTCCATGTGCCTTTTACAGTCTTCCAGGGATTTGAAATTTTTTCCATTAAGAGAATTTTGTAAAGACCAAAGTAAATGGAAATCCAAAAGTGCAATATCTGCTGTATATGGCAGATGAATCAAAACTTCCCAGCCAAGCTAACAGTTTTTGCCTGGTCATCAAAGAAACATGCGGTCTTGCGTTATCTTCATGGAAGATTATGCACTTCCTGTTGACTAATTGTGGACACTTTTCATGGAGTGCTTTCAGTTGGTCTAACTGGGAGCAGTACTTGTTGGAATTAATCGTTTGGTTTTCCAGAAGGAGCTCATAATAGAGGACTACCTTCCAATTCCACCATATGCGCATCACCACCTTCTTGGGAGGAAGACCAGCCTTTGGTGTGGTTGGTGGTGGTTCATTTCGCTTGCCCCATGATCCCTTCCATTCCACATTACTGTATAGCATCCACTTTTCATTGCCAATCACAATTTGTTTTAAAAACAGAATGTTTTCATTACGTTTTAGTAGAAAATCATATGCGGAAATATGGTCAAGAAGGTGTTTTTTGCTTAACTTATGTGGAATCCAAACATCAAAGAGATGAAAATAACCAAGCCGGTGCAAATGATTTTCAACGCTTGATCTGGATATTTTCAGTATGTCGACTATCTCCCATGTGGTATAACGCTGACTGTTCTCAATTAATGTCTCAGTTTGATGGCTATCAACTTCAACTGGTCTACCCGACCATGGAGCATAGTCCAACGAGAAACCTCCAGCATGAAACTTCGCAAACCACTTTTGACATGTTCAATCAGTCACAGCACCTTCGCCATACACTACACAAATCTTTTTTGCGTTTCAGTTGCGTTTTTACCTTTCTTGAAATAATAAAGTGTAATATGCTGAAAACATTGTTTTCTTCCATCTTCAATATTAAAATGATTACAAAAAAATTCACCAATTTTGAAAAGTTTTTTTTTAAATGCACACTGATATGACAGCTGTCACATACAATCAAAACTGTTTCGAATGGAGTTAAAGACAACTAAGTGCTACTAGAGCCATCTTACATAAAAAAACAAATGAGGGACTTCCCTGGTGGTGCAGTGGTTAAGAAGCCGCCTGCCAATGCAGGGGACCTGGGTTCGAGCCCTGGTCCAGGAAGATCCCACATGCCACGAAACTAAGTCAATGCGCCACAACTACTGAGTCTGCGCTCTAGAGCCCGTGAGCCACAACTACTGAGCTCATGAGCCTCAACTACTGCAAGCCAAGAGCCCATGCTCCCCAGCAACAGAAGCCACTGCAATGAAAAGCCTGAGCACCACAACGAAGAGCAGCCCCCGCTGGCCACAAATAGAGAAAGCCCACATGCAGCAACGAAGACCCAACGCAGCCAAAAAAATAAATTAATTAAAAAAAAACGAACCTTTTGGCCAACCCAATATACATACATGGGGTGGGGTGCTTTTTTTTTTTTATTTAACGAAGGATTAACCTACACTGACACATCATAATCACCCAAAGTCCATAGTTTACCTATGAACCCTATGGTTCACTCTTTGTGTTGTACATTCCATAGGTTCGGACAAATGTATAATGACTGTATCTATCATTTATACTATCATACAGAGGATTTTCACAGCCCTAAAAATCCTCTGTGCTGTGCCTATTCATCTCTTCCCCCTTAATGTGCATTTTTCATTACTTACCAAATACTACAGTTTTATATAGAAAGTTATATGATAAATCATTCAAAGAATAAAAAGTTTGCTCTTTAATGGTTCTATAGTAGACGTAATAAAACCGCAGGTGCTTAAACCTTTTAAAATGATTTAAACCTTCTTAAAATATTTAACTTAAAAGTTAACACTTTGGGAAGACTTGCTTCTTCCTTTTAAATCTATGGGACACAAACAATTTTGTATTCAGTATTAACCATTAGTTAAACCTCTGGTTCACACACTTACCAAGTTAAAACCTAAATTAGTGACGATTTGGTTTCTTAGCAATCATCTATTAAATTATATGTTCATAACTAAAATTATTAAAAAAAAACTTTAGAGATGTACACAATTAGACTTAATTCATATGAAAAATGTTATGTTCAAAGAGTTTGCTTTTCCATTAGAAAAGCCTTTGCCTTTACCTGGTGTGCAGCTCTGGAGGATTTAGAGAACTGTTTCTCCAAGATGTTTTTCAAATCTACTGGTAAACTCCCTTGTGAACCAGAACTAAAAGAGAAAAGCACTGTTTTGAATTATTTTAAAATAAAACAATCCTGCTTATTATATAAATAAAAAAATATTTACTGAAGGTCATTTTAAACTTAGTAAATAGGGAGTCACAAGTTCCTAAATAGAAACATTACCAAGATGCCAATTCTCTCCAAATTAATTTCTAAATCCAATAAAAATCCCTATAAATTTACTGGGGAAAGGGGACCAGATGAACTGATTATTCAGATGTTATAAAAGAACAGCTTTAAAAAAAAACGAAAGAAAGAAATTGGTGGATTTACACTGATTACCTAAAGTTATTACAAATCTAAAGTCATGAGTAACAACAAATCATGAAACAAGAAATGTGCCCCAAAACACTGCAAAGATGATCCATCTCATATGAAAATCTGTTCATAAGATATAACCTTTTCAGAAAGTCTGACCCCCAATGCTGGTGAGGGTAAGAAAGATTCAGGTACTCCAGGTGGTGTTTTCTGACACCACATACCTGTCATTTTTCCACACCGATTCTCCAACACCAACTGAGTGTCCAACAATTCAATTCTGACACCAACTCTGGAGTTAAGAACTTAGGCCCCACAGCTTAAAGGCTCAGTCCCACAAGACTGCCCTCACTTCAGCCACAATGGGGTACCCAGGCTACCCATACTTCTGCCCTGCCGACTACAAATTCAGGGGTTCCCATGACTACCCCTTGGGTTCAACTATTCCCTAGGACAACTCACAGAACTCAGGAAAGCGCTTTACTTACCATTACCAGTTTACTGTAAAGGATGTAAGTCAGGAGCAGCTCAGTGGAAAAGATGCATGGGAAGGTGTAGGGGAAGGGGGTGCCTCAGAGCTTTCACACAGTCCCAGAGTGCACCATCTCCCCAGCATCTCGATGTAGCCACCAACCAGAAGCTCCCTGGGCCCCTATGTTTAGAGGTTCTTACTGGCGTTTCATTACACAGGCATCAATGATTTAATTACTGGACACTGGTGACTAAACTCCATTTCTTGTTCCCTTCTTCTCCCCAAAGATCAGGGGTGGGGCTGTAAAGTTCCAACCAACCACACACTTTATTTTTCTGGTGACCAGCCTCAATCCTGAAGGTAGGGACCCAACCTTGGGTCACTTTATTAGTATAAACTCAAGTAGAGAGGAAGGGGCTCATTATAAATAACGAAAGACTCTCTCATCATTCAGGAAATTCCAAGGGTCCTAGGAGCCCTGTGCCAGGAACTGGGGACATAGACCGAATATATAAATATCTTTACTATACCACACCCTCTCACAGCTTAGTAGGAGTGTGAACACTGCTCATTTTTTGAGAGGAGAATTTGGCAGTATCTATCAAAGTTAAAATTACACATCCCCTTTGACAGCAGTTCCACTCTAGAAATTTCTCCTTCACACACATCTATACTAGGAAATATCCTGCAGCCATGAAAATGAAGGATGTAGATCTCCATGGTCTGATATGGAAAGGTAGTCAAGGCATTTTGAAAGAGATAAAAGCAAGCTGTAGGCCAGAATAGTTCCAACAACAATGAAAACTATAGTGTTAACAATAATGATAGTTCAGGGCTTCCCTGGTGGCGCAGTGGTTGAGAGTCTGCCTGCCGATGCAGGGGACACGGGTTCGTGCCCCGGTCCGGGAAGATCCCACATGCCACAGAGCGGCTGGGCCCGTGAGTCATGGTCGCTGAGGCTGCGCGTCCGGAGCCTGTGCTCCGCAACGGGAGAAGCCACAACAGTGAGAGGCCCGCGTACCGCAAAAAAATAATAATAATAATAATGATAGTTCAAGTGTATTGAGCATTTACCATGTTCTATTGCTCTAAGTATTTTATGTGGTTGTCCCATTTAATTGTTAAATAACCTCATGAAGTAGACATAATCAAGAAGAGCATTCAGTTTGAAAACAGAAACAAAATATCAGGAAAATAAATTTATCTTTAACACAACAGGTTAAAGTTATAACTGTGCATTCAAAGAATGAGCATGTATTGGGTTTTGGCTTCCTTTTATGATGAGGGAAGGGGGGCAAGGAGGAAGACTCAGGACTTCTCTAACAAATAACAGAAAAACAAAAGGCACTATGGCCTTGCTTTGTATTTAACTTTTGAGGCACCATCAGAAAAGGGTCATTTTTAAAAAATAGGGCTTTACTAATTTATCTTAGTGCTTTGATATTCAAATCATTCTCCTTTAAGCACCTATCAAAGAATCAGCCTTAAGAAATGAAGAGAAAACTGAAAACTAGTGGAACTGTGGCAAAAATGGCTTTGCAGTTTCTCCAGCACCACTTTCATTGATTTCATGAATTTCTGTATCTGTTATAAGATTTACAATTTCACTTTGCAATCAATTTATATCTTTGTAGCTAATGGGGGTTAACTCTAAAGATTGGTGGCAAGAGTTCCTACTGCTAATTTGGGGGGGATGTTTGGTAGAACGAATTTTGTAAGTGGTCGGTTCATTAGTAAATCCTTGCCTATGAATATACAGATAGCCACGCCAGTGTATGCAAAGTTAAGTTCCCAGATGGCCAAGAAATTGCTAACAGCAAGTTTCTAAAGCAAGGCACTAGAGAAGGGAGTCAGAGAGAGGGAAAATAAAGCAAACAGGGAAGGAGACTAAGTTTTCACTTTATACTTATCTGAATCTTTTTTCCTCTTATGAGCCTGTATTTTGGAATTTTAAGAAATTAATACTGATATATCTCGTATTATATGACTTTCAGAAATCAGTATTAACATCCAGGATTAATACTCCTTTAGTCAAAAATGACCCTTTCCTAATAAAGACATGCCGTGCTATTTGAAAGGGATTTTTTACTACTTATCATAGTACACATGTGTAAAGGCAGCTACTACTAGAAAGAGATTTAATTTTCTTTTTTCTTTTTTCTTGGGAGGAGGGCATTACAGAAACGAAACGAAACAAACAAACAAAAAACCCTTACATTAAAAAACATACCTGAACTTCTCCAATTCATTGTTTCGGGATTTTTGTTTTCCTTTATATTTTGGAGGCTGACCTGTGAATACAAAAGTATTTGTTCCTGAAATCTGTACATAAAAATCTACAAGCTTGAAAGTAAAAGTAAAACATTTTTTAAAAATGTAAATTGGAATAAGAAAGCAAAGGAGGCAACACTGTATGTGAGTCTAACTATAAACAGGTAAGCCAAAAAAAAGAAGCTACTGATGATGTTTCCCTATGTATGCTATAAAATTATTATAAAGATTATAATGACGATTATCATTTAGTCCTATAGTAGATATAGAAGAGATACAGGTGTAGTTCCTGTTCTCAGGTAGTTTACAATCAGATGGGAAGAAAAGACAGTCACTTCACCAATTAAATAACAATCCCCGTTAAGAAGAAAAGAAGATGCATTGTTACTGAAATGTTAATTCCATAGTAACTGCTCTTGTAACTCCTAGAAGGGAAAAATCACTTAAGCTGGAGTGGCTGGGAAACACCTTAGTGGGGATGCAGCATTTGTATTTAGTTTTAAGGAACAAGTAGGATTTCCAAAGAATGGGTCAAATGAAGTTTTATTTTAAGAAACACTACGTAAACCTGTGTGACTGGGCGAGTTAAGTAAGGATAGGTTGAAAGGGGCTGCAAGCCAGGCAGGTTGGTATGAGTGTTTACAGGCCCAGGGCTTCTGACTCCCCAGCTCTGCGAGCTCAGCCTTTATCCCACTGAAAGGAGGAGAGAGCCACTGTACACTTTGGGGCAGGCGAGTCACACGTGCAAAGTTGTGTAGAAGAGAGCACAGCAATAGGGACTGGGTGTCTCTGATGGAAGCTTTGGGAGAGATAGCAGAGGCAAGTCAGAGCCTATGTATTAGGGAGGGGATGAGAGCCTGAGCTCTGATGGCCTCAGAAAACAAAAGAGGCTTCTAGAAAGAAAGAAGAGTTCTAATTTGATTTCTACTGTGTGACCTAGGGCAAAATTATTTAATCTAACCCTGGGACCTCAATTTCTTTGACTGAATATAGATGCGGACGTATGGATGGTATTTAAATTATTTAAATGTGCTATCTGATAATAATGGTCTAAGAAATACAAATAAATTAAAAGCTGTTTTCAAAAAAACAGTTTTATTCTCAAAGATTTTTCACATGCTATAAAGTCACATCAGGTAAGACAAACACCTGCGTTTCCCCCTCTTTGTAACTGTGCTGAAGTGCTAACCAGTAGTTAAGTGGTTGGATACGCAGCACTGGAGCCTAAGAGAAGATAGAGCTGCAGGAAGTAAAAGACAGAAATGGCTGCCAGAAGTAAAAACACTGAAAAAAATAAACAAATGAACCAAAAAACAGGTGGAAGGAAAAGAGAGCAACAGGATCACTAACTAGAAGGCCAACAATCTCACCACAATAACTCTGAAAGGAGCACATGAAAGCTTGAGATAAGTAACCTGTGTGTAACAACAACTTTGAGTTGCTGAATTCTCTCAAACTCTGTTTTAAAAGGCAGAGAAGAATAACCCACTTAGAACGATTTCTCTCAAAAGCTGGGAGTATAAACGGAGACTGAGAAATAAACGAGGCATGCGTGTCCACTTCTCTGGAACCCTTCGTTTCCCAAAGATGCCAAGTAGACAAGGTCTGGCTGTGTGTCTGCGTATTTTCTAGATGCATAAACATATGCACTAAGCACATACAATTTAAATAAACTAGTATTAGGCTAAAGCATCCATTCTCAACAGGGGTGACATCACCCACAAGAAAGTCGTAACTGGTTATTGGAAGATGAAAAAATCCGTTTTTATATATAAAGCACACATGTACATACAGTACATAAACAGATAAACAGTATCTGTGATATTAAAGTTTCACAAGGGGAGGGTAATTAGGGGAAAAAAGTGTCTAAAAAGGCTCTGGGAGTGGGGGTAGATGATGAAATAAAAGTTGAGAAACACTGGCCTAGTGGAAATTAGGTAGCAGACCACGAAGAGCGCCATTTTTCTTCTCCATTCCTTTATTTGGTTTTCCAAAATTAAATTTATTAAACAATATGAAAAGACTGAGCATTGATTACAAATAAACATTCAATATTTTCTCGACACAGAAGCATTGTAAAGTAAAAGGAGAATGATAGCAAATATAAGGCTTGTGAGAATTTTAGGGCACAGAAGTTGAGGCAACACTACGCTAATTCAGCAACAATTTACATATGGGAAAAAGACTCACTTGATGGTGGCAGAAATTCAGGATGACAGTCACAATCATCTACCTTCAAAGCTTCATCTGCCACCTACCAAGAAAATAAAATTAGTGACACTTTCAAAAAAATACAGCCATGAAAAGTTCAATAGCTAAATAATAAAACTGAGTAGCAAAGAATTTATCCAAGTGCCTAAAATACTCAGCTTTACCAAATGAATAAACAAACTGATAGGGGCTTCCCCGGTGGCGCAGTGGTTGGGAGTCCGCCTGCCGATGCAGGGGACACGGGTTCGTGCCCCGGTCTGAGAAGATCCCACATGCCGCGGAGCACGTCCGGAGCCTGTGCTCCGCAACAGGAGAGGCCACAACAGTGAGAGGCTCGCGTACCGCAAAAAAAAAAAAACAAAAAAAACAAAACAAAAAAAACAAAAAAAACAAACTGATAACTACTGAACAATACTATCACATCTTTCCTTATTCTCCTCTCCCTAACTGAATACAGCTTCTTTGAGACTTTCATTATTAACAACAGAAGGACTTTACAGCGGGTTGGGAAAGTTCCCTGCAATGCGTACTACATATCTAACCCGAAAACACCAATTCCCTTTTTTCCCCTCAAACCCTGGAAAGAAATATAAATGTGAACTTGGTGATACCTGCTGAGCTTTGAGTACACTACAATTCAGGAAAACTCAGACACAGGTCATCTGGGACACTGATCACAGAGCCAGGCTATAGGCTCAGAGGTGCATACTGGTTTCCATTATCACAAAAATATTTGTAAAAATATAAGACTACCTATACTTGAAATAATTCTAATTTTAGTTTTTAACTGAGCTTACCTTTGGATTCTGATTACCACCGTTTGCCATTTCGTGGTTAGGTTTTCTGGAATTTTTTTCAGTCTCCACAAAGTTAAGTGAAGTACTAAATGCAGGTGCTGATAAACTAGGTATGTAGGCCCTGAGTGGTAATAAAAGAAATAATCGTTTTAAAAAAATTATTTTTAAAAAGTTATCCTTCAAACAAAGAGGTTTCAGCAAGTATAGCCTTTTTACCTTGAAAGCAAGGTAATATTGTTTCAAAAAGAATCCCTACCTGTGAGACTGGGTTTCATACATAAATATGACTTTAAATTTGGTATTAAAAACTCCAAATAGATTACGAACAGTTCAAGAAATGTATTCTGGTTTCTAATTTAACAGCTGTTATAAATTTAACAGCTTCAACATCTTAGGCATTTAAGCATGTGGGAAAAGCTTACTCTATTTTAACTGCCAAGTGAAAAACGTAGACTCCTGGCTGCTATCTGCTTCCTTATGAGCACACTCAAGTCTACCTGCTGCCTATTTCTAACAGAAGTGTCTTAGCCTTGGAAAGGTATCAGGAGGCTGGAAGCAGATGTTTCCAGGACAGAGGTGCGGGGTAAAAGGCACAGACTGAGCCCCGCTCTCTGCTGCCAGGGACCTCGTGGCTAAACTGGTGGCGTTCAAGCGCAGTAACATCCAATTAACATTTCACGCCTCTTCTCCCATAGGCTTAGGCCATGGATCTCCGATACATATATATGCAAAGAGTTCAGCCAAACAGTAAGCAAAACCAATCAGGCAAATCACAGGTCGCCTGATCTTACAAACACTTTAAAAACCTCTTCTCATCCTTCCCTCTCCAACTTTACTGTGGTTGCTATTATCTACTGAAGCATCGAACAGCAATTCTGAAACTCACAGAGCAAAACCATTCCGAGTAACAGCTACTGATCTGATATTAACTCACCTGCTTTCATAGAAGGCTTTAATTGGATTCCTAGTTGGTGTTCGACCTACAAAAATGAATCACACACACATAGTAATCAGGGGACTGGCAACACATACTTTAAAAGATTTTCACATCTCTTTTAAGCTGACAGTAAGAATATCAAATTTAGGGAACTGAAAAATAAACCTAAACAATTTTACACTTCTAGATGTTTTTAGTTTTAGAATGATGTCAACAAAATGTTACACAAACCTTATCTGACATCTCATTATCATGGGATCATTGACTAGATGCAGCAATATATAAATCTCAATCAGAGACAGTACCTGTCTTCAAGGAGCTCACAATCTTATAATCATGTTCTGTTGGATGACAACATCTGTTAGTGAAATAGGACAGCTCAGCTCAGCTTCATAAGACACTAACTACCCAAAGAAGAAATAACAGGAAAGATCTATATGCTGAAAGCATAGAGTGAAAGCATTCAGGTACTGGGAAAGCAAAACGACTTAGGAGAGAAAACAAGGGTAAAATGAAAATCTGGAATTCCTAGCCTGCACACTAATTTATGATGTACCTATGTATATACATACATTCAGCATGCTACAGAATTAGCCACGAACTTGGTGCAAAAACATCAAACAACTCTATTGAAGGGCCTTTTCTTTAGGAAATAAGTATAATAATGGAGAAAAAAATCTTAAACTTTGTTTCAAAAGGCTTTACTTCATTCAAAATTTCAAGAAAGTATATTTTTCTACAGAAGAATAAATAATAATTTGTTGCTGTTCCAAATAAAAAGTACAAATCATTTATTATTACCTATTGGAATACAATACTAACAAAATTCTACATGAATAGAAATGAAAAACGTAACTGAGTTAACCGAAATAACATAAAGGAAGTACAAATCATCTGAGAATTGATTTATGGTCCTCTATTAATCCAAGAAACCCACCTTCAAAAGTTTTAAAGGGAATTTGACTGTAACCAAAAGAATCTTAGGTGAAATACCTTGCAGGTCTTCTATTTGTTTTTGTAACTTTACATGCTGCTGAATTAGATCCTTGATTCCCTCAGGGTCATTTTTACAGAGTTTTTGAGCTTTTATGTTTGCTTGCAGGGCCCAGTCATATTCCCCCAGCATAGAAAGAGCAGCACAATAACGATAATGACCCTGTTCCAAAAAGATAAATTCAAATTTTTCTCAAAAATATGCTTTAGTTCAAGAAAATAGATAAGGAAAAAATATTTTGCTTGAAAACTGATTAGTTACTTAAAATGTTACATTAGGATCCTATCAATAAAATAAATAAAAATGTTAATACCTCTCAGGAAATAAAGTCACCTAAATGAGTTAAATGAGAAGCTACAAATAGTATTCATAATAATTTTTAACAACTGACTAGAGATCAGTGTCTCTGCTTAAGAGATTTTTGTACACCCCCCCAAAGAAAATAATTCAACTTTACGTAAGAAAGAAATACATTATTCTTATGCCAAATTAAGTATAAAAATGATGCATTATAAATAACTTAATTTTTTTCAAAATACTTTTAGGCAGTAATAGTCTCTAAGTCATTACACTCCCTACACTTCTGAAATCAAAAGAGTTTTAGAGCTGGGAGGAACAATCAGCCTGTGCAGTAGTTTTGCAGCCCTGCTGAAGAGCATGGGCACAGATAAGGGGTGCAGCTATTAATTCCATCTTTCTTAATCAGCTTTTAATTATTTTACCTCTAAGTATAGAGTTCTTGGCTTTAAGAAAAGATCCGAAAACCACTGATTTACTCTTAATTCCAATGATCAGGTTGCTTGCTTTATTGCTACAGAACCATAGTTCTGGCTGGTCCCATTTATGCATTTTGGGAAATCTTCTATATCAAGCATGAACATTTTAATCTAGAAAGCTAATATTACCAAACCTGGGGCTAACTCAGCCAACCCCTCCTGTAGCTACTCCCAAACCAAACTCCCATTTTAGGCACAGTATCTCCATTTAAGAAGTGATTTACAAGTGAGAGAGGCTAGAAACTGGCCTAATGCCACATTTATTTAGAGACAAACCAAAGAACTTGTATCTTGACTCCAGGTCCAGAGCTCTTTCCTACACATTTTACAAAGAACATTCTGATTCTACGAGAAAATATGAAATCAGAAATAAGTGATCCGTTTAAGAAGGATGCGACTTTCACTAAAAGAAGCCAGAAACAACCAAAGGACCTCTGTTTATGCAGGTTCAGAGCATATATAATCCTACTGTGGTGCACCAACCCAACCTGTTCCAGAGCATTTCTTAGCCAGGCTCCTTAGGCTCAGATCAATGATCCCAATTCAGACTGCATTTGGTTAAACTCTGCTTTTCCTCCGAAGGCATAAGATAAAGAGTTCTCACAGATACGCTACAGGACCAAAGTTCTATCCACTAAGCATATATCAACTTCAAAGTTTAAATAACTGCATTAAAAAATAATCACAGCATAGGAAATTATGAGAGATTATAAACCTTACCCGCTAAATTTGTAAAAAACGCTTCATTTCTTTCTCTTTTCCACTCACCTTTCTCATCTTTTACTGGGTCCTTTTCCCTAAACTCTGTAAAACCCAGTGTAACTTCTATCAGTTGAGAAAGGAGTTTATTCAGGTCTCTCTGCTGAAGTTGTCTGAATGAAGCTTAAATTAAAGGTATCTCAGAAAGTTTCTTGAACCCAATTACATAGAAAGTTTTGCTCTTCTCTGACATTATCTCATTCTCTAACACATATACAGTTCATCTGACTAGCATCCCCTCCTCTTGTGTGCCACCATGTCCTACTCCACACAGTAATGACCCCACTAGTGCCCCCGGCTCAACAATGGCTGGCAGGGTAGAAGCATAGCTGTGACCCAGGAGACTGGTCAATCCAAATGCACCACTTCCCAGGTCACAGTAATTGATCCACAGGTGGGTACATGGCTCAACCAGGATCGGTCTGAGGCATTCCACAGTCATACTACATAAATGCTAACAGAGGCTCTCTCTCCACTAGAATAAACAGTTACTAGGATATCAGTTATTAGGATATCACTTTTACAAAATGAAGCCAAGAGAGCCTATGCTCTAATTACCACTTGTGGTCAAGACAGAGTAACAGGGATTGGATATACCCTTTTGCTTAAAACAAACGAGGACAAAATACATGAAACGAAGGTTTGCAAGACACTGGACATCGGGCAACAAAAGAGAGTGATCCCTGAGAGATGAGAAGCACAGAAAGCCCTATGATTGCGCCAGCTTACTTAAGGAGAGATTCTAAGCCATAGCACACGGAGGAGGAACCCAGGGAGAGACCACAGTCTCAGTGAAGACAGAGCCAGGAGTCCAGGAAAGCCAAGGCAGCTCAAGTTCACAGGGCAGAGGACCAGAGAGGAGAGAGCTGGACAGAGAACTCCAGAGATCTTCAGAGGGTCTCCCTTGAGTCTTCAGCTGAGTATCAATCAGTACATGCATGCGAGGCAATTACCAGAGCCAGGGAAAGAACCACTTGAAAGACTAAAAGGGAACAGTAGTCAGCACTGACACAGGGCAAGGAATAATTCCTGTTCCCACTGACCAATGCGGAAAACATCCTAATTCATGGAGTATTAAGTACTCAAAAGAGTTGCCTCAGCTGTGCAGAAAAAATTAGCCCTAGACCAAATACCACTATGATATCACCCAACAAAGCTTAAAACAACACTCCAAAGAATCTGTTTCCAAGTAACTTTAATGCATCCCAAAACGAAACTCAAACGTATTTACAGAAATACAAAAATATTAGTACCAAACAAGGTAAAATTCACAATCTCTGGCAACCAATCAAAAACTACTAGGTATGCAAAGACGGAAAATGTGATCTATAATGAAGAGAAAAAAAATCAATCAGTTGAAAACAATCCAGAAATGACACAGATGATAGAATTAGTAGACAAGGACATTAAAACAGTTATAAATATATTTCATATGTTCCAGAAGCTAAGGGAAAAACTGAACATATTAAGAAAAGACATGAAATATATAAGAAATACTCAATCTGCAATTCTAGAGGTGACTGCTATAGCATTTAGATGAAAAAAAAATTAGATGGAAATAAAGGCAGATTAGACATAGCAGAAGAAAAAGACCAGTCAATGTGAGGACAGAGCAATAGAATCTAGGTAAAATGAAACAGACAGAGCAAAAAGAGAAAAAAGATTAAAAACGATGCTAACAGGGAAGCACCACTGAGAAACAGAAAGAAAAATGTGTACAGATCTGGATCTGACCATGCCTGAAGCTGACCCCCTAGACTTTTCAATTACATGAACCAATAAATTCCCTCTTCTACTTATGAGTTAGGTTTTGTCACTCCCAAACAGAAGAATTCTAATATACTCCTCAATATTAAAAAGTTCTTGAGGACATTTGTGAGGTTTGTATCCTGCATAACATCAAAAGATAATGCACTTGGAAATGTCAACAAATATCTGTTGACTATACTGTAAAAATTCTCACTCTTTGGGATACAATGACTCACCCTCTCTTAAGCCTAAAAGTACGTGTAGGACTTATATAACATTGTAAATCAGTATACCTCAATAAAAAAAATAATGAAAATAAAAAATAAATCATTTAAAAAATTAAAGTATGTCTATGACAGCTGACATTGTACCAGTCTTCTCTACCTGGAAAGAAGGAAGAAAAAATGGTCTACCCTCACACAGAAATCTACAGAGTATCTTCCTATACAGGCTTATATCCTAGAGGAATGACTCAATAGACTCAGATTCATGAAAGAACTCATAAAAGAATGGGGACTTCCCTGGTGGTCCAGTGGTTAAGACTCTGCACTCCCAATGCAGGGGGCCCAGGTTAGATCCCTGGTCAGGGAACTAGATCCCGCAAGCCAGAACTAAAGATCCCATGTGCCACAACTAAGACCCAACGCAGGCAAATTAATTAATTAATTAATTAATTTTAAAATGTCTATTTAAAAATTAAAAAATAAATAAAAGTAAAGAATGCATCTTGCACAGTCTGCTTTTGTTTTTGAAGTTTAAAATATCCTTCAATGAGCATTCCTTTCTGGTAAAATAAAATGATAAATGAGCTCAATATATAGTTACCAAATTTTCTGAATACTTACTAAGAGTTGTGTTTTTCATCTACACAAATACTTTTGCAACCATCAAAAAAATCTCAATTTAAAAAAATGAGTGAACCCACATAAATATAGTCAACTGATCTTTGACAAAGGACAAAGGCCATACAATGGAGCAAAGACAGTCTTTTCAACAAATGATACTGGAACTGGACATCTACATGCAAAAAAACGAATCCAGGGACTTCCTTGGTGGTCCAGTGGTAAGGAATCCGCCTTCCAATGCAGCGGACGGGTTTGATCCCTGGTTGAGGAACTAAGACCCCACATGCCGCAGGGCAACTAAGCCTGCGTGCCGCAACTGCTGAGCTTGTGCGCCTCAACTAGAGAGAGAAAACCCACACACCACAACTAGAGAGAAGCCCACACGCCGCAACGAAGAGCCCGCATGCCACAACGAAGACCCAACACAGCCAAAAATGAAAATTAATTAACTAATTTAAAAAATGAATCCAGACCTAAAGCCCTTGACAAAAATTAACTCAAAATAGATCACAGACCTAAAACTCCTAGAGGATAGCATAGAGGAAAACCTAGATGATCTTGAGTATGGTGATGACTTTTTAAATACACCAAAGGCATGATCCATGAAAGAAATCATTGATAAGCTGTACTTAATTAAAATTAAAACTTATGCTCTGTGAAAGAAATGTCAAGAAAATGAGAAGGTAAGCCCCAGTCCAGGAGAAAATATTTGCAAAAGATACACCTGATAAAGGACTGTTATCCAAAATATACAAAGAACTCTTAAAACTCAACACTAAGAAAACAACCAATTAAAAAATGAACCAAAGACCTTAACAGACACCTCATCAAAGAAGATACACAGAACTTCCCTGGTGGCGCAGTGGATAAGAATCCACCTGCCAATGCAGGGTACACGGGTTTGATCCCTGGTCCAGGAAGATCCCAGATGCCTCGCGTGCCACAACTACTGAGCCTGCGTGCCAGGCTCCGCAACAAGAGAAGCCACCGCAAGGAGAAGCCCATGCACCACAACGAAGTGCAGCCCCCACTTGTCACAACTAGAGAAAGCCCACACGCAGCAACGAAGACCCAATGCGGGCAAAAAATTTTTTTTTAATTTAAAAAGAAAGAAAAAAAAAGATACACAGTGGCAAATAAGCACATGAAAAGATGCTCCACATCATATGTCATCTGGGAAATGCAAATTAAAACAATAAGATACCACTACACATCTATTAGAACAGCCAAGGGCTTCCCTGGTGGCGCAGTGGTTAAGAATCCGCCTGCCAATGCAGGGGACACGGGTTCGAGCCCTGGTCCTGAAGATCCCACATGCCGCGGAGCAACTAAGCCCGTGCACCACAACTACTGAGCCTGTGCTCTAGAGCCCGTGAGCCACAACTACTGAAGCCCATGCGCCTAGGGCCTGTGCTCTGCAACGAGAAGCCACCACAATGAGAAGCCCATGCACTGCAACGAAGAGTAGCCCCCGCTCGCCGCAACTAGAGAAAAGCCCTCACGCAGCAATGAAGACCCAACGCAGCCAAAAATAAATAAATAAATAAATTTTTTAAAAAAAGAACAGCCAAAATTCAGGACACTGACCATGCCAAATGTTGGCAGGAGGTGGAGCAACATGAACTCTCACTCATTGCTGGTGGAAGTGCAAATGGTGTAGCCACTTTGGAAGGTTTGGCGGTTTCCTAAAAAACTAAACATATTCTGATCATATGATCCAGCAACCGCACTCCTTGGTATTTACCCAAAGGAGCTGAAAATGTATGTCCACACAAAAACCTGCACATAGCTGTTTATAGCAGCTTTATTCGTAATTGCCAAACCTTGGAAACAATCAAGATGTCCTTCAGTAGGTGAATGTATAAATAAACTGCAGTATATCCAGACAATGTAATATTTTTCAGTGCTAAAAAGAAATAGCTATCAAGCCATGAAAAGACATGCAGGAACCTTAACTGCATATTACTAAGTGAAAGAAGCCAATCTGAGAAGGCTATACATTGTATGATTCCAACTATAGGACATTCTGGAAAAGGTAAAACTATGGAGACAGTAAAAAGATCAACGGTTGCCAGGAGTCTGGGGGGAAGGATGGATCAGAGGATGTCAGGGCAGTGAAAATACTCTATATGAACCATAATGGTGGAATACATGTCATTATACATTTATCCAAACCCATAAAACATGGAACACTTAGGGAGTGAACCCTAAGACAAACTATGGACTTTGGGTGATTATGATGCGTCCACGTAGGTTCATCAGTTTTCACAAATGTATAGCCCTATTGGGGGATGCTGATAATGGGGGAGACTATGCAAGCATGGGGGCAGGGAATTTACAGGAAATCTCTGGACCTTCCTCTTAATTTTGCTGTGAACCTAAAACTGCTCTAAAGAAAATAAAGTCTTAAAAAAAAAAAGAGTGAATATTTTATGTTTGATAAGTTAAGCCAGGAATAAACATTTTACATAAAGGCCTCAATGTAATTAAGAAAGTTTTGAATTTAAGATATATGAAAGATAGCATATGTACTGTGTATATCTAATGGACGTTTCAAAAGAATAAACTGGGAAGGAGGCAATATTCAAATGATTAAGGGTGAAAATTTTCCAGAAATGCTGAAAGACATGAATCCTCGGATTTTAGAAGCCAAGCTATCCCAATTACGATGAATTTAGAGAAAATTCCTCAGACACATTGTGATGAAATGGCCAAACGTTAAAGACAGCGAGAAGATCTTTAAAACACCCAGGAAAAGAAAAGATTACTTACAAAGGAAAAATAGCAGACTTGTCAACAGTGGCAAAAAAAGTCAAAAGAATGTAGACTCAAACATCTGCAAAGAATATTATACCCTGCTGAATTATTATTTAATAACTGGGATAAAATAAAGCCATTTAAAAAAACAAAAAAAGAAAGTTTAGTATACTTTTTCTAAGTTGATAATAGATTGAAATAGCAAAAGTTATCCCTGGAAAACCAGTATCATGGTCTAGGTTTCAGTATTATGAACTCTATCATCCATTCGTTCCATAAATTAATTTATACAGCACCTGCCCAATGATCAGCAGAGATTATGTTTCAAGTACAACAGCAACTCACGATGAAAATGGCAACAAGCTCACCACCTTCAAACAGAAGCATATCCAGTGCTGGATTCTCAATTCTATTTTGTCTTTCACTTGCAATGACACCTTGTAAAAGTCACTTTACCCTTCTGGGACTCAATTTCTTCATCTATAACTGAGGCATTTAAAAGTGACTCCAATATTTGGAGGCAGAAGTCCACCTGGAGAATTTTATAATCCCCAGACTCTAATACACTCCTAGGCCATCTGAATCACAATTTGGGGGCTCTGAAATCCTATGATTCTATTCACTCTGGCTTATAAACAAATATGTAAACACTTTTTAAAATCTATAAATATTGGTAAGCCAGTTTACTCATTTCAACCCATTCATTCAACTCATTTATTAAATCAACAAATACTGACTATGAGTGCTTGCTATGTGCCAGGCAGCCCGTCAGGCAGTCCAGATTCAGAAGTGAACCAACCAACCAAAAAACCTGTCCTCAGGGAGCTCACAATGTACTGGAGCACATACAAAAAGCAACACAACTTAAATAACATATATCATATGTTCAATAATGATAAACGCTAAGAGGGAAAAAAAGTAAAGCAAAGAAAAATAGCAAATGTCTAGGAAGGGACGGGGTTTGCATTTCAGTAATGTGCTCAGGGAAGGTTTCACTGAGAAGAGAACCTTCAGTGAACAATGAAAGGAAATAAGAGAGCTAGCTCAGGCTCTGGGGAAAGGCACTCTAATTCTAGGCAGAGGGAAGTGCAAGTACAGACTGGGAGTGGACCTGGCATGTGTAAGAACAGTGAGGAGGCCAACGGGCCAACAGAGTGAACGAGGGAGAGAGCAGCAGGAGTGAGGTGGGAGAAATAACGGGTGTTAAAGACAGGAGGCTGGTCAGATAGAGCCTAGTAATAACTTTGATCAAGCGAAAGAACCATCCTCATCCACTGCTTTATTAATGTATACTTAGGTTATCTGTAGTTCTGTGCTATTAAAACAATACCACAGTGACCAATCTTGTCCATCTCACCAGGTGCACATATGCAAGAACGCTTGTGGGCTACACACCCTTGGAATCAATCACGGCATACGCACATCGTAGTGCTCTCCAAGTGGGCTGTGACAAATTCACACCCCACTGGTTTATTGAGAGTTCCTGTTAATAAACACACTACTGATACTCAGGACTATCGATCTCTAACTTTTGCTCATCTGAAGGACTCAACATCACATTGTTTTTCACTTGTGGGTGTACATGTGGGTCTGCTTGGAGGCTGTTAGGCTCTCTCTATTAGGTTTCTATCTCTTTACAGTTTTAATTACTAGGAAACAATATACCTTTTTCTATTGCCCATTCAGGTTTCCTCATCTCTGAAATGCTTGTTTATTTCATTGGCCTGTTTTCTACTGGGTTTCTTATTTATCTTTGTTCTTTGCATATTCTGAATATAAATCCTATCAGTTATGTATGTTCTATATATGACAAACTATCTCCTCCCAAATTATTTCCTTCATGGTGTCCTGACATACAAAAATTTTTAAGTTGGAGATAGTCGAATTCATCAGAGTTTTTTCCTTCACTGACCTGTGCATGTACGTTATTTAAGAAATCCTTTCCCAGCTCAAGGCTATAAAGCTAGTCTCCTACAGCTCCTTCTGGGTTTTAAGTCTCATTTTCCACAGCCAGGTCCTTAATCCATCCAGAACTTGTGGATGCTGTTACCTCAACCATAAGGGATGCTCACGGCCCCTAGGGACTGCTGTCCTCCTCAGACACATGTGGCCCTTACTGCTGGGCTGCATCTCCTCTCTGATCATGGAAATGAAGATTCCCCTGCCACATTCCTGAGCTCTGCCTAATTTTATCCAGCATTTTTACATACAGATTTACATTCTGTAAACAGATTTTTCACAAAGTTGTACGGCACTATGTGTCCAATGTAAGTAAGAAAGAAACCTACCTTTGTCCAATTGTTCTTCAGAATAATAGCTCTCTTTCCATCACCAAGTGCATTTCTAAAAAAAAAAAAAAACAAAAAAGGAAGAAATATTCAAACTAAAGGCATTATATATTGTATATCTATTTAGACTATAATTTTCCATATATAATCTAGTTTTTAATCCACATAATATATGTCCATTATAGGAAATTTGGAAAATACAGAAAAGTAAAACAAAGGGAAAAAGTCACCCAGAGTCACAACCACAATTACCCAGGAACAGCTACTTTTAATATTCCAGAGTACTTCCTGCACACAACTATTTACATCTTACCTATGCCTAACTTCTTGTTATTCTTTGTACGGTTTTTTTTGGTACTATTTTTGCAAGTCAGCAAGACTTCTGATCTCGGAAAATAAAACTTCCAGATCTTTTTACACAACACATCGGCTAAGCTATAGTGGACAAAGCATCAAAGTTGGGATGTGAGATGGGGATTAAGTCCAACTCCATCACTAATTCTCACTGGGGCTGTTAAGAAGTTATTAACCTCTCTGGGGCCACTTTCTCCTCCGTAAAATGAGGCTAATAACTGTGTTCTTCCTGTTTTCAGATACTATGCTAAAGCGCAGTGCTTTGTAAACGGTCAAGTACTAAGGTCTAACACCTAGCCTCAGTTTCCTGGCTTCCTTACATTCAATGACCTCCTCCTCTACCCCAGCTCAGTCACCCACCACCGCCCTCCCAGGGAACTTTATCACCACTCAAAACTGTTCAAAGCCCAAAATCACTAATTCAGGCATCCCACTCTTTCCCCCATAACCTAGCTCCTTCTATCTTACTTGTCCAACTATTCCTACTATCTCCTCAGGGTGCCCAGCGCATTGACTTACCCACTTTCTCTTTTTTTTTTAACTTCCTTATTTATCTAGCTTAAGATTCGTTGGTTCATCATTGCATATTCCCATGCATACAACTTCTTTGTCCCTATGTTTACATCTTGCTCTATGGCAAAACCCAACACTGGATCAACCCTGCTTCCTGCTTTCTCCATGACTACATCTAGGGAGCCAAGTACTGCTGGAGAAAATTACACAGCAGAGCACACAGGTAGCACTACTACTCAGGATTCCAACAACCCAAAGGGGCCTTCAACATTGTTAACCAATTATTTCAGACCAAATCATTCTCTAACTTTGTAAAATGATCCTTTCAAATCTTACGTCCTTTCCTCAAACTTCCAACTCCCCTTTCTCTCAGCAGATGAGCTCTGCTTCTATTTCAATGAGTAAACTGGAGACATCAAAGAGAACTCTCTCAATTTTCTACAACCAAACTTAAAGACAAACCCACATCTGGCCCTGCCTTTTCTCTTTCACAATAAGTGTCTTCTTCTGGGCTTCCTTGGTGGTGCAGTGGTTGAGAGTCCGCCTGCCGATGCAGGGGACGCGGGTTCTTGCCCCTGTCCAGGAAGATCCCACGTACCGCGGAGCGGCTGGGCCCGTGAGCCATGGCCGCTGAGCCTGCGCGTCCGGAGCCTGTGCTCCGCAACGGGAGAGGCCACAGCTGTGAGAGGCCCGCGTACCACAAAAAAAAAGTCTTCTTCTTCCTTATATGGGCAATTTCTCCACTTGTGCCATATAACTACCCAACCTTACCATATCAATTATCCCTTCTCTCACCTGTAAAATTACCCATTCCTTCTCAAGAATCTACCCCATCGATTTTTTTTATTGTGGTTAAATGTACATAACATACAATTTATCATTTGAACCATTTCAAATGTAAAGTTCAGTGGCATTAAGCACATTCACGTTGTTGTGCAACTTCCTATCGACTTTTAATATGCTCAGATCTCTCTCATCTTTAAAAAGCAAATAAAAAAATAAATCTTAAACCCTAAGCAAACACTGTTGGTAATCTACCCAGCAGCTATCCCCTCCTCTACCTGATTACTAGACTTCCATCGTGAGGTTCTACCTCACTACTACAAGATTTAGAGAGAATTCCTTATTAGTTTAAACCAATCATGGCAATCCTACTCTCCTTTCCATTGACAGGTTTAGGGGTAGTCATGTGACCCAGACCTGAAGGGACTTATCACTCTTAAAAAGAGATTACAAAAAAATAAATAAAAAGATTACAAAGAAGAACAAAACTAGGTAACTTACCCTACCAGACAGCAATACCTACTAAAAGGCCAAATATACTTTTCTTTTAATAAAAAATAAAAAGCTATCTAAAGATAGATGATCTAACAAACAGAATAGGATACAGAAATCAGAAACAGATCCTTACACACAGTCACCTGATTTATATGACAAAGGTGACACTGTAGTGCATGGGGAAAACATAGTCTTAAAAAATGGGGCTGGGTCGGCTGAAGGGGGTCTCTTCGGTACCCCTACAACTAGTGCAGAGCCTGCTACGTAGAGATGCTCACTGGTTATACGTTCAAAGAATGAGTGAATGGATGAATGAATAAATGTGTCCTCCACATCTACATGCCTGAGGCAGAGCAGAGGCAGCAGCACGAAGAGGGTGGGGGGCTGCGAGCAAGTGGAGAAGCTAAAAAGGCTTCCTCCTCCCCCTCCCCCTCCCCCATCCATCCACCCATTTCTTGTGCATCTACTACATGCCGGGCACTGTGTTATGGACACAATGTAGACAAGCTGGACACGGCCCTGCCCTCTTGGGACTGACATTCTAATGGGGAGACAAGACAATATGGGAACAAATAACTAAGTGATTTCTAAGCCACGTGAAGACTACTGAGGTGGAGAGAGTGAATTTTCAGGAAGAAGGGTCAGGGTAGGCTTCTAGAAGGAGGTGGTATTTGTGCTGAAACTCAAATGAAGGGAGGGAGGGAGCCCTGTGATGCCAGGGAAGAGCGTCCCAGGTAGAGGGGACAGACAGTGCACAGGGTCTGGGGCCGAAAGCGGGGCAAGCAAGCAGAGGGGAGGGGGTGACAGCAGAGGCCACAGAGGTAAAGAGAGGAGGGCGTAGGGATGGGAAGGGTTCCTGGGTTTGGGGCCTGAGGACCTGCGAGGGCTGGAGGCGAGGGCAGAGGCCTGTCGGTCTCCAAGGGCAATGCTGACAGACTCGGGGCAGCAAAGAGAAACAAGGCTGTCTCATCAGAGCTGGCTTTGGAAGCCTCAGGACCAGAGGCGGTACTGGGGGAGAGGACCAGACCCAGGGGAGGGGACTCCAGAAAAGCAGCCCAAGAAGCAACGGACGGGCAGGTTTAAGGAGGTGGGTTCACTGTGGTGGGAGCTCAGAGTAGGGGATTCTGGGAAGCAGAATTAGCTGCAGGCAACGCCAGGATTGCAGAGAGGTGAGAAGCGGACTGATCCCCACTCACAGGCTCTCCGAGGAGCCTGGTGTGGGAGTCGGGGTGTGGGGAGGGCCCTATTCTGGCCTGGTCCCTCAGAGGCAGGGCTGCAGTGGGAGCCCTGCTCGCTTGCCCTGGGATAGCAGCCCCACCAAGGCTGGCCCTGGCGTGGGGGGCGGTCTTGGGCCCAAGAAAAAAGAAAAAAAGAAAAAGAAGGAAAAGAAATGGGGCTGGGTCAACTGGCCATTCATATGAACCCTGAATCCTACCTCATACAAAATACAAAAACCAACTCCAAATGAACAATAGATTTAAATACCAAAGTTAAAAAATCAAGCTTTTAGAAGAAGAAAGAACATTTTGTAGAGTAGGCAAAGATTATAATCAGAACACAGAAAGTGCTTACCACAAAGGAAAAAATTGATAAATTGTACTATATTAAAATTACTACTTCCATTTGCGAAAAGAACATAAAGAGCAAAAAGGCAAGCCACAGAGTGTCAGAAGGTATTTGTAATACGTATATTTGACCAATGACTCATATCCAGAATTTTTTAAAAAAAACCTCCTACTGATGAATAAGACATTCAACTCAAAAGAAAAAAAAATAGCAAAAGACTGAAGATTCAAACAGGCACTTCACAAAAGAGAATATCTGAACGGTCAATAAGCATGTGAAAAATGTTCAACTTAAATCTGCTAAATCAACTTAAGGAAATGCAAATTAAAATCACAGCACTGTATCACTACACACCCAGCAGAATGTCAAAATGAAATGACACAAAATAAGAAGTGTTAGTGAGGATGTGGAACTAAAACTCTCATATGCTGCTGGCAGGAGTGTAAAACGCTACAACCACGGGTGTGCTTATGTTCAGTGTGCTACAGCTGAACATAAGCACACCCTCCTGTCCCAGCAGTGCCACTCTTTCATTATATACTTAACAGAAATGAAGACATGTGTTCACAATGACGCTATCTAAGTCAAGTACTAGAAACTACCCAAATGCCCATCAACAAGAGAATGGATAAAATGTGGTATATTCATGCAATAGATGAACACTTTACAACTACATGCAACAATATGGATCTCAAACACAATGCTGAAAACCAGACATAAAAGAGCACATACCACATGATTCTGTTTATATTGCACAAAAGCAGGCAAAACTAACCTATGGTGTCAGAAGTCAGGACAGGAGTTATCCTGGGGGGAGGAAGTGGGTAGTGACAGAAGGAGGAACAAGGGTGACTTCTGGGTTACTGGGGTTGTGATCTGGGTGCTAGTTATGGTCGTTTGGTTTCTGAAAATTCAACCTATACACTTATGAACTGTACATTTCTCAGTGTATGTACTAAGGTTTTAGTTTTGAAGATTACAACAGTCATCCTTCTGCTGGAGGCTGTAACGTCCAGTGTGGTATCTGAATTACAGTAGCCATCCCGCCATCCTGAGGGGGCAGCTTGAGGTCCAAGTCATACAGTGGGGCTGGAAAAAAGAAAACCTAGGTCTTTGATGACATAAACACACCACCTTAGAATCATCTTCTTCTGGAACTCTTGAATAAGGTAAGTTTTCTTCACCATTTAAACCAGCTGAATAAGAGACTTCTGCTATTTGCAGCCAAAAAACATCTTAATGCAATGGCAAACCTCTTCTGTTCCTCACTGCCTCTCTCCCAGAACACCTGTAACGGCTGCCTATGCTAGCTGGCTCCATTTCCTCACCCTCATTTCTCAACCCACTCCAGCCCAGCATCTGTTCCAAGCTTCCCACTGACTGCTCTCCCTATGGTAAAAGAGATCCATAGAACTAAATCCAAATTCCAAATGGCTTCTCAGCAACAGGCAGTGCTAGCTACTCTTTCACTTGCTTCCATGATCCCACACCGACTTTCCTCCTACCTCTCTGGCCACCTCGTAAAAGTCTCCCGTGCAGGTTCATCCTTCTCTAATTGGCCACTGTTTGTGTCCCTCAAAGCTCGGTCCTACTTCCTCTTCTAATCTCGACCCTGCCCTCTCTAGACTAGCGGGTCTCAAACCTGGCTGCACATTAGTACTACCTGGGGGGCTTCTAAAAGCCCAGTGCCCAATTAATTCAATCAGAACTTGGACTGTAGCCTACAAAACCCTCCTTGGTCTAGCCCCTGACAACCTCTCCCCCTCCTTCTCTGTATTCAGACACACTAGTAATTCCATGAACGCAACATGCTGTGCTCGCTTCGGCAGAACGTAAACCAAACTTGGAATGCAACGTGCTCCTTCCCACACTGCTGGTCCACTGTCTAGAACACAGGGACTATGTCTGTTTTTGCTCATTTCTAACATACCAGTGTTTAATGTTATTTATTATAATAAACAATACTATAATACCTATAATACATAATATTATATTGCTATTATAATTATAATCACGTTTTAAGTATATTTATTAATATATAAATGTATATTAACATTTTCGTATTTACTAGCATTTGACCACATTCGTCTATGAAAGCAAAGTGCGCGGAGTAAATTACATCGCGTTACTGCTCATCCAAGTCACTGTAGCCCAGGGTCCAAACACTCTGGAGGGCAGGCCTGACTTTAGCAGCAGCAGTACCCTGCACAGTACATCTATGAAAACAGGAAAACCCCAGAGACGCAACCCAGTAGTAAGTGTACTGGACAGAGGGTAAGAAACAGAGCTCTAGCATAGATGCTCCAATTTATTACATGTTACATGGGAAAGTGTATTTCTCCAGTCCCTACCCCTATCTAGTTCCTCACATACAATATGTTACATTTTGCCCTAAATTATGTTATGAAAAAACACTTATTTCCCCCTCCTCTAGCTTCCACGTGGATTTGCTAGATTAATCACTAGTGAGCTCTCTCCTCTCCCTAAACCTAACTTTTCCCCGAGGGAATAATAACTTATCTAATGGTGGGGGAGAGGCATCAATCATATGGGGCTTAGCCTCTTCCTTTTCTTTCTTTGGGACCTTATCTTAAACAGCAACATAACACCAGATTCCCTTCTCCTCCAAGCTTAAAGTTCACAAGGGCCCCTGTTACCTGGTTCTGTCTGTGACATGGGTGAACTAATAAGAAGTCACTTGGCTATCAGACTTAAGACCCGGTTCTCCAACAACTGTGTTAGTAATGGAGGCGAGACTGCATCACCAATTGTCTTCTGCTTCCATCTCTTAGCTAATTCTGGACTTGGGAGGGGAAGGAGATGCCATTAACTGACTCTCTCAAACCACAACATATAAGTATGTAAGAACTTTGAATACCACAAAAGAATTACTTCTCCCCCTATTGTAAATCATCACTTTCAGGGCCTGAGCAGACCACAAAGAAGTAACAATATTACTCCCCAAGGTTCTCCATCTTACAATGAAACAACAAAAGCAGGATTCAGATATAACGTCAGTTACTGTCAAATATGCAGTGACTATGAACCACTTACTGAATAAACACATACATTTTAAATCAAAAGTTAGTGTCTGGAATTAAAATTACATACGCTCTTTCATCCAAGTAAAATAAATTTTTATCAGGAATTTATCCTACATATATATATATATATATATATATACACTTGCATCTGAGTGTAGAATGTAAGTAAAAGGATATTCCTGTATATAATTTTTAAAACTGGAAATAAGCTATATTCTAATACAAACTATTTCACTGAGGAAAATACTATGCAGCCATGAATAAAAACTAGGGTAGATCTCTATATTCACTGATATGCAACAACTCCAAGATTTAAACATTAAAAGCATCAAGACGTACAACAGGGTGTATAATATGCTCTTACCCATGTTAAAAAAAAAAAAAGGACATATACCTTAGACTGAACCAAACAAAATGCCTTATTCTGATTTATAAAAGCAACTTCATTTGGTTCAATGTAATAAGTGCTAGTACAGTCATGAAATATCAGCATCATGGATCCACAAGGATCTAAAAGAAAGGAATTAGGGCAGGGGTCTCAGCTGGGCAAGAGTTTTCAGCTTATCCTTTAGTACTCAACTTTTTATGATGTGCATTTGTTACTGCTTTTTTAAAAGGGGATGCACCCCAAAGAAGACTGAAAAAATAACTCTTTCCTTCAAAAGGAAATTCAGCGGGCTTCCCTGGTGGCGCAGTGGTTGAGAGTCTGCCTGCCGATGCAGGGGACATGGGTTCGTGCCCTGGTCTGGGAAGATCCCACGTGCCGCGGAGCGGCTGGGCCCGTGAGCCATGGCCGCCGAGCCTGCGCGTCCGGAGCCTGTGCTCCGCAACGGGAGAGGCCACAACAGTGAGAGGCCTGCGTACCGCAAAAAAAAAAAAGCAAATTCAGCAGCTTTTAAGCAAAATAAAGAGACAGCACAAGTAAGAGAAAAGAGTGAGGAATAATTCACCAACCAACACGTACACTAAAGCTCCCCACATACACTAAGATTTTTGACATTCTCACAGAAACATACAATTGACTTGATTCACACCTCGGGCCTCAGAGAAATTCAGAAACACACACACACATGCATCATTTAAAGTCTATCCACCTGCTATTAATCACAAGGTGGGAGCTAACAGGTAATATCATATAGATATAGACTTTATATAGAGATATATATTTAACTATCTATATAGATATAGATAGTTAAATATCAAGTTTTAAAATTCCATCGTTTGGGGCTTCCCTGGTGGCACAGTGGTTGAGAGTCTGCCTGCTGAATCAGAGGACACAGGTTCCAGCCCTGGTCCGGGAGGATCCCACATGCCGCGGAGCAACTAAGCCCGTGCACCATAGCTCCTGAGCCTGAGTGCCACAACTGCTGGGGCCTGCATGCCTGGAGACCATGCTCCGCGGAGGGAGAGGCCACCGCGATGCGAGGCCCGCGCACCGCAACGAGGAGTGCCCCCACTCATCGCAACAAGGGAGGGCCCGTGTGCAGCAATGAAGACCCAATGCAGCCAAAAATAAATAAATAAATTTTAAAATTCCATCATTTTCCAAAGTAAATTTTTTAAAAAAACCCAAGGTTCTCCCCTTTTCCAATTACATTTCCCATTACACAATTTATCCCATCCCACCAAACAATTCAAATTTTCACGTATGAGTCCCACAAGAATGAATTAAACAGTAAGTCTAATCATATACCTTGCGAAATCATTGTAACTATAGACGCTATAGATGCCTGATTGCTTTTTCTAGATTCCCCTCTAATCTGAAAATTTCTAATTACTTCAATTAAAACCATCACTCTAAAATGCAGAAGATCAGAATAAAAAGGACATGTCACCCCAGCGAGGCATTCTGGGATACACTGCACGCATTCCTCAGCTTGAAGGATTCAGTAGGGAGAAGCAGTGGCAGGAGGCAGCATATTTCCACCCCCCCCCCAAGCCCAACCCCATTCCATGTGCTTCCCCAGGGCAACATCTGCTGACCTGGAGGTGCACACCTCTGGAGAGTGGTAAGGGTTCTTTCTGACTCCGGGCCTCCCCTATACCCACCCAAGGGTGGCCAGACTTACAAGTATAGGCTATTACAAGTGGGGCTATTCGGCATTAAAACCTCCACCACTCTCTGACCATTTCTAAGTGAAGCATTTTCACCACACATACGTCACCTCAGGTTCCCAACCATTGGTCTTAAAATACTTCTATTTCTCTCCTTTCAAGATTACTTTCCACTTATTTTATCCTTAATGTTTGGTGTTTTTTCCTTTTTTCATCTTATGTGCATTTTAAATTACACTTTGTGTTACTTTTTTATCAAATATACATAAAAGTACAGAGAATAACATTAAGATAATCAACACCCATGTACCAGCTTAGCAAGACCTTAACATTTTGCCATATTTACTTCAGATCTTTTTGCAGAGGTCTGTTACAGCTGACACCCACTGTGAACCATCTTTCCCAGCTGCAATCCTCTTCCCTCCCTCCCTCCCTCCCTCCCCAGAGACAGCCACTCCCCGGGTGTTTAACATGCCCATGCACTTTAAAAACATTGTAAATACATACTACGTATTAATTATGGATATGCATATCATTTTGCACATTTTAAAACATCATATAAATGGCATCATACCGTACAAATCATTCTGCAACTTGCTTTTTCACTCAACATTGCATTCATTTTAACTGCTGCACAGAATTCCATTGTATGAATATACCATAATTCATTTTATCCATTCCCCTACTGATGGACTTTTAGGTTGTTTCCATTTCTTTACTCTTAAAAACAACGCTCTAATGAAGGCTCGTACACATCTTCTTGGGTAGCCCAGAAGCGGGCGGCAGAGTACGCACATCTTCACCTTGCCAAAGGGCTCTCCACAGTGATTGCACCAATTTACACTTTTCTCCAGCCGAGTATGAAAGTTTCCTTTGTTCCACATCCTCTCAAACACTTGGTGTTATGAGGTTTTTAAATTTTTGCCAATCTGATGGGTACGAAAGAGAGACTCACAGTTTTTAATCTGCACATCCTGTAAGGACAATCATGTTTATTGACTATTTAGACCATTATTTTCATTTTTTTCAACTTTCACATTGCCGTTTGATTCTATCATCACCTTACGGTGATTAATAGTAGAGACTCTGCATCCAGGCTGCCTGGGTTCAAATTCTGGCTCCATCACACCCACCTAGTGTCAGGACACTGCTCCCCAGGTCTCAGGTTCCTCGTCTATAACAATAGAGCAGCACCTACCTCACGGGATTGTGAGGGTTTTATGAGTTAATACATGCAGAATGCTCAGAACAGTGCCAGGGAGGTCGGATGCTTCACCCTCAGCTGTTCCTGCAGCTGCTCAGCCTGATTCCCATAACGGACCTACCAACCCTCAGATGTGAGAGCTTCAAAACATCTCAATCTTGGTAACCCAGCTAAATGGCATGGGTCCTCCTGAGTCAATGGCACGTCTGAATCACTGGCAACATGTTCTTTTCTGAAGTCATATCAACTACTCACTTGGTCAGGAGTTATGTGTATTGCAGGTTCAGAAAACATTATCCCTCCATTACTGAGCAAGTCATATAAACAACGAATGAGGTGGGAACAACAGTAAAACCAATGTGGCATAATGCTTCTGACATTAAATAAGCATCCAGCACGTATTGGTGATTGCCTAATAAGGAAATGCTGCTGACCTGCCTCTAAAGAAAACTTCATTGGTGTTGAATCACAAATCTAGACCGGCAGGAAAGAGGTACAAGGAGGGATGCACAACCCTGCTCTTGACCTTGACCTCACCGGGCTACCTGGCTTCTATACTTCTACTTTGATGCACCTCCTTCACAGCAGAGTTTTAGCAGGATCCTGCTTGAGTGTCTAGCATTCAACACTCACGAAAGAGGGCAGAAACCCCTGGTTTGCCTCTCAGCTCCCAGCGATCCCCTAGGCAGAGGGGATGACCTTCCACCCAATCAAGGTTTCAGATAGGCGCCTCGATTTTCACAAGAGGCTAGCCAAGTTGCCCAACCTATTCATCTTGAAAGTATACAGATTGACCTTTAAACAGCGCAGGATATCTGCAATTCTGGACCTAGCCAGAGGCAATAATCTAAAGACATTTGCAGCTCATTTCTTGTTAGAACCAGTTGAGGACAGTGGTATAGACGGAAGACTGTGTCAAGCCCATCCATTCCTCTAGACTAGATAGCCTCGGTTTATCCACGGCTTAAGCCACCTAAAAGCTGCATAACGTTAATAACAGCGGTATTCTCCGAGGTGGTGATTTTATTTTCTTCTTTTTAAACTCTTGTATTTTCCAAATTTTCTACCATGAGAAAGTGTTCTGTTTATAATAAAAGAAAAACATACAGGTTATTTTTAAAAGCTTCATACTTGGAATATACTATAGTCCCCACTCCCACCTCCCAACGTAAGTGATTTCCCTGAGCAACAACTGATATCATATTCTCTGCATTCGTGAGAAAACTTAATGAAAAAAATTATTTATGAAACCCCAAACTGCACTCTCAGGGAGTTTTTTCCTTTGAACAGGAATGTTGCTGAGGTTCTTCTCTACTCCACCACTCAGTTCATATTAGCCATATAAGAAACTTCTTCCAGAACGAAACACCAGCAAAACAGTTTCACCTGAGCAACTGGTGTCCTCTTTCTTCAGGGTCAGTGAGAATTATGTAACTTGTCGGGTATTCTCTTTTTATTTTGGGCAACAGAGAGGTCAGATGCAAATATGAACTATAGCCAATCACTAAGCAGGACCTTATGCCTATGCAGCTTTATTCTAAGGATCCCAGGCTCTAACTTGGTTTTTTACTTTGTTTTGTTTGTTTTTAATATTTTTCTACTGAGTGGATGTATTCTTGAAGCAACCCGAAACCCTTCTTGCAATAAGGTAGGACACAGTTAAATGTAACTGTCATCTACACTGCTCAACATTAATGCTTAATATTTAAGTCCTAAAAATTTTAAACTGAGACAATAAAATCATGGTACAGTATCAACAATCTTTCTCAACTAATAAATAAAAGCTTAGTTGAACATGAGGAACTAAGAATTAATTATGATTTCACTCCCAGAGTTAAACCAGTAAATTTCTTTTCCTTCACTTATGAAGGATATTTACTTAATTTTTTCATAACAAGACAGAGGAAACAAATACAGCAAAAATTCTTCCAGAACTATACAAATTAGTTAATAGAGCAGAAGAAGGTAATATATTATAGGTGTTATAAACACAGACTTTGACATCATCAGATAAGACCTGTGTTCAAATCTTGGCATCACTGCATCATAGCTTGAAAACAGATGGGGCAGGGTAGAACCAAATTCACAATTACTAATTACTAATGGTATGAGTTTGCCCAAATGTAAAATGCGGAGAATAATTATCTATTAAATGTGTTGTGAGAATTAAATAACCTATACGAAGTGCTTAAAATAATGCATAGCATGTTATCCACTCAATCAGAATAGCTGTTTCTGTCATTGTTGTTTTTATATATAAAGCCTAAAAGAGCTCTCTTCTAAGCATTTAACTATTTCTGCCGAAGAACTACTGAAGAATTTTCTTGCGAAACTGCAAAACAGAAATACTTCTCAAAGATCGGTATTTAGCCTAACAATTCAGTGATTAGGCACTCTAACCAACTTACCTAAATTGTCCAGTGCGAAGAAAACAAAGAGCTCGGTTACCATAAAGAAGGTGATTTTCAGGTCTTTAAAAGAAATAATGTTTCGTCAGTAAAGAACATTACATACAAAACAAACATAACACAGAAATCATAAGGCATGAAATAATTTTCAAAAACTTTACATCTGTGTGGCAGAGCACAAAGAATATAGTTCTTGTTCCTTCACTTCCTGAGCAACTTGTTCAAACCAACTTAAACTTCCCTGTATTCAAAATGAAGATTAAAAAGTTCTACTTTTTCTGCCTAGCTCATAGGGCTGCTGCAAGGATCAAATGAGACATATTAAAAAACTAGCAAACTACAAGTATGCTATAACTGTACAGAACAGAATACTTATGTAAGTCAGAACTGTACCACCTTCACAAAGAACTCAAATAAAGGAAGCCTGTAAATTACAACAGTAATTTAAATAGCTTCATTTCGAGTTTTGTCCTTTTTGGTTTTATCTTACTGTTCCTCTACCTCTTCCTAGAAGAACAGAGCAGCAGGCTTTCAGATGTGGTGTGCTACCTGGATTCACTCATTCCCTGTGGAGATGGGTAAGACAGGAAAGAGAGTAGCTGTCTACAGCGCACCCTCCGAAGGCTGCTACAGTATTAGGTGGGCCAGCTAAGATGTCAGTAAGAGCCAGGTGACGCACACTTGCAGGAATGCTACAAAATTCTAGCAGCTGAGCAAACAGAAGATGAGGTAGAGAGAACACATGCATTCTCTCAACAATTCCAACTATTACCCTTTAAAAATTCCCTCATAGAAAGCACAAATCCCTGAATGGGTGACATCTTAAGTACTAGTAACTAACCCTTTGTTATCAGTTAATAAGTTGGAAGGAATTAGTGGAAGGGAAAACAAGAGCAAGAAAGAACAGATGACTCTGTACTGGAAAGCTTGGGAACAAAGTGGGGCAGGGTAGAAGCAAATTCCCAATTTCGTCTGATTCACTTGAGTTATACAACTTGATTAGTAAGTTCATCTACTCAGGTCATCTCATGCTTCTAATACCTACGGGTGAGAAAATATATTCTGCATAGCAAACTGATGATATTCTCCAATTCCTCATCTTGTGTTTCTTTCTAATGACTAGCATTCTAACTTGATCTGCCACATAAAAAGGGTCTCATTGTTCTATTTTGCTCTTACCTACATTCAATGGCTCTGGTGTAATAGATAATAGCTATATCAAATCTTTCTTTGGAAAACTCTTCATTTCCTTTCATTTTCATTAGTTCTCCTTGCTGAGAAATCAAGGTAAAAGAAGACCCATCAATTAAATGCAAAGAGAATCAGTAACCCCAATATTTAAGAAAAATGGTTCTGGGTTTCTATCTCAGATATCAGAAATAACCTGGGGGATTACTTAGGTAGAAAATGAGAATTCAATACCCAACATTTTAGAATATACATTTAAAGAAACCTGTCTGTCTCTAATGACTCAACGCTAACTTTGATAAAGGGATATTAAAAAGTAAACAAAGCCCTGACATTATGAATAACACTAACAATTTACCCCTTGTGTACCGTATTTGGCAGGCCCACTTTTAAACAGACCTTGACATGCCTGCATATGCAGAAAAGAAATAAGATCCAAGTAGAATTTTAATTTTAGGTTAGAAAATGTGATGTTATTCAACAAACCTGAGTGCTTAAAAAATAATATATAAATCAATAACATATAGGCACTGTTGATTAGACTTACTGCCCCCCCCAAAAAAATGATGTGACCTACAGCAAGGATGAAATAAAAACAAAAAAAAACAACCAACAACAACAAAAAATGAAATCAAAGATGCTACAGATGTAACTAAAACTTTTCAACTCAAACCTTCAAATTTTCAAAATAAACAAATTATTATTTACTGGATTATATCAATGGCTTTAGCTAGAGAATTAAGTAGAATATTAAATATTTTCCTAAATCCCTTTTTAAAAATTAAGTTAAAATCATATTTCCTATGAGTGAATTGTATGGCATGTGAATTACATGTCAATAAAGCTGGTGGCAAAGAAAAATCATATTCCCTCAACTAATTAAAAGCCTTTTAATTTAAAAAAAATCAAATTTCGATTTTCAATTAACTCTTAAAATCTATAACATTAGAAAATTCTGATCAAGATGGCTTCCTCTTCCAAAAAAAATATTCCAATCAAAATTTATTAAAAATTTCCCTCAAACGTGTTATCAAATTTTATAGTAGTTCCTTGTGTATTGACAGCAGTTTTACTGAACTTTCCTCTGAGTGTTAATAAAAGTTCTAACAAGCAAATCTTAAAATATACTTACAAGTAAATATTTATTCTCACCTCTAGACACTCCGCACAACTTTGAGTTTTAAATTCTTCAAGCAAATTGCAGTTTTCTGTTACAACTTTAGTAATGTGATACTTGTCTAAATTTTATTTTTAGGAGAGAGTGAGAGAACATTTGTTTAAAAAAAACAAATTGCTATTGTTAATGTTCTAATTCTTAGGCTACGTAGGTTGAGTCTGTAAAGTTCAAGATATACTTTCTAAATAATGTTTCTTATAATCTTTTACATGTATCAACAATATATTTTTAATAGACAGCTGATAAAATGTTTCAGAAAACATTAGATTCATTGCGTGCTAAGAATCTAATCTGTTTTATTTCTAGCATTTAAAAATCTTGTTTATTACTACTCTAGTTCTAATTGTAGTTAACAGTGCTCTGTCATAACACATTCCAAATAGGCCTCATAATTACTCAAGTCAATTCAACAAATGTTATTGAGCTATGGTGTACCTGGCACGAAGTTTAACTAAAATTTCTGAAAACAAAAACCTGAGAAACTACTTTCTAAAATGTGTTTAATATAAAAAAAAAAATGAAGAATTTAAAATGTCTTAATTCAACATTTTGACTCTCATGAATGTTAAAATTTGACATTTTTTGAAACATTATTCTCATAAAAATTTAATAAACTAATTAAAATGCAGTAGGTAATAACCAAAATTTATGTTAAAAATTTACCAGACATCATTTTCTGTATTTTAAGCTGTTCTATAAAAAAGATTTTAAGTGGTAAATAATAATTTTATTGCAACAAAACTATAGTTACACTTCTAGCCAAACATATTCACTTCCAAGGCAAAAGCAGTACCTAAAATTTAAGACTGAAGAAAGAATTTTGGAAGGTGACCAAATAAAGTAAACTAATACTAAAGGCACAGATTAAGATTATAGAACAAAAACCCGAACTTTGAGATCAGAGAGACCTGACTTCTCATCTAGGTTCTACTACTTAATAGACTAAAGAAATATCACTTAACCTTTCAAAGTTTGCTCATTTCTAAAATAGGATCACAGCATCAACCTGGCAGAACTATTATAAAAAGAGAGAACAGAGAAAGAGTTAGAAACGAGCCCAAATGGGTGTCCAGTACATGATACTGGTCCTTTACTTCCACCATAAAATCTAGGCTATAATTAAAGGCTTCCAAAACAACGAAGAGAACAACCTCTATCAACGTAACACAGCCCACTGTCCAATAAACATCAGGAAAACCTGTCTTGGGGCTTTCCTGGTGGCACAGTGCTTAAGAATCCACCTGCCAATGCATGGGACACAGGTTCGAGCCCTGGTCCAAGAAGATCCCACATGCTACGGAGCAACTAAGCCCATGCGCCACAACTACTGAGCCCATGTGCCACAACTACGGAAGCCCGCATGCCGAGAGCCCATGCTCTGCAACAAGAGAAGCCACCATAATGAGAAGCCTGCACACCACAACAAAGAGTAGCCCCTCTCCCCACAACTAACCCAACGCAGCCAAAAATAAGTAAATAAATTTATTTTAAAAAAAAAAAGAAAAACCTGTCTTCATATTTAAGATTAATTTCTCTCTAACACTCAGGTCAAGAGTATAAAATGTGCCCTCTACTCAAAATGGCAAATGGAAATGGCAAATTATCAGTCATTATCAACTAAAGAGCCAAATACTTCCTGTTTCAAGATCCCTATAAAAACACTACTAACACTCAAATATTTTAGAGAAAAATATTTCACAAGGTAAAAAATATATAAGGCAGCTTCATCATATATAAGAATAACAAATTCATCAGAGAAATGAAAATTATAAACTTAGCTCAGTTACTTCTCTTATGAATGAGAATACATAAGCCCCAATGTGGTCTCTTTGGGTTTTATATATTAATAAGTTATGGCATACATTTGCTAAGATGTTTAAAAGGTATTAACATCACAGATATCATCAAGACAGGAAATACAGAATAAAATTAACTACAGGGTTAAAGTTCTCTTATTCAGGCTTTTACTCATAAGAGAAAAGCGTTTTTTAAAATCCTAAGATAAGAAATCACAGCTACACATTCTATTTTCCAAAATAATACCTTTATAAAACTGAGTCAAGTAACAATTTAAAGCATTTATACTTACATTCAGTAAAGAAAATACTTAACATAGGCCAACAATTGTCAACTGCTCCTAACCTAGGTAAAATTGTTACATCGCCTGTGTATTTCACCCAATTCAAAGCTTCTTCCATTGCCAAGATTTTCTGTTTCAAAAAGAGGGATGAAAAATGTGATCTGTGTATTAATTATAAGTTTACATGTGGCATTATAAATTTATCTTATATAGTATTTCAGACTCTTATTACAAAACTTGTACAACCTCATGTTTTCATTACTATAGCATGAAGCCTAGAATAGCTAGACCCCAACACACAAGTTAACAGAGACCACAGACTCACATATGTTATATCTTCAGGTAACCTCAGGCCACCCTCAGAGCCCAGGATGCTGCTGCAATGATTAAAGACCTGGAAGTTGAGGTCTACAACCTGGCCAGAGGCTGCCCTAGGTAGCCGGAGAGTACAGTAACACAAGGTGAATAGGGGTCTCAGATTTCATCTAAACTGGGACTTCCATCCTTACCTTAAGATTAACGGTATCTATTAAGGTTCACGAAAGGGACTATGTACTTTAAATGGTCTGTGGCAAAGAGAAGAATAAGCATATAGGCAACAAGAGGAGGGCATGGTTGGGCAAACGAGCACTCAGTGCAATGACCTTCATGAAGGGTCGAGAGTTCACAGAAGTATAATTCATACTTCTCGTGTCGGAAAAGATTTCAGAAATTAAATAATGAAGTCATCAACGCTGGTGTCAGGTTTAAGGGAAACATGTACATGTTTATGTCACCAGTAGCATTAAAAATTGGTTTATCGGGAATTTCCTGGCAGTCCAGTGGTTAGGACTCTGCGCTCTTACTGCTGAGGGCCCGGGTTCAATCCCTGGTCGGGGAGCTAAGATCCTACAATGTATCTGGAGATCATCTAGTAATTGTGTATCAAAATATGTTCATACCAGGGGCCTAATAACTTCATTTGTGAGAGAACATATGCCAGGTAAATAATCTAAAAGAGAAAAAGCAATCAACTTGTAAAAGAGGCTCAAAATTACACTACATATATGGGGGAAAATGATAATAATGCAAACCCCCCAAACAAGGAGATTGCTTAGGCAAAATATAGAAATCAGTACTACTAAATGCTACCTATAAAATGTTGACTCGGTGGGCCTAGTATTGATACAGGCGGCAATGAGAAGTGAGAAAACTGCCACTTATTCAAAGTGGTTGTATCGTATTCCCATGTTAACACTTACATTTTCTATTTTATAACCAATTCTCAATAAGCCTCCAATAAAGAATGAATCATTCTGCAAAACAGAAAAGACAAAACATTTTCTTCCTTATTCGGCCAATCATACTTTAATTTTCTAGTGGGAAAAAAAATTCTACATTTTAGGAATACTACTCTATGTACATAGCAGTCCACTTTCTACGGCACTTTCATGCCCAATTTACCTCTTAAGGACCCTAAAACAAGTCAGAGATCGTCTTACACAGGGTTCTAATAATAAAATGATTTAGTTTAACTTTTATATGTACGGATTTTAAACTTTCAGATGTATGGTTCATTACACCTAAACTTTTTTATAAAATTACATTGGCTGGGCTTCCCTGGTGGCGCAGTGGTTGGGAGTCCACCTGCCAATGCGGGGGACACAGGTTCAAACCCTGGTCAGGGAGGATGCCGCGGAGCTGCTGAGTCTGTGCACCACAACTGCTGAGCCTGCGCTCTGGAGCCCGCGAGCCATAACTGCTGAAGCCCGTGCACCACAACCACTGAGCCCGTGCTCCGCAACAAGAGAAACCACTGCAATGAGAAGCCCCACGCACCGCAACGAAGAGTAGCCCCCGCTCTCCACAACCAGAGAAAGCCCGCGCACAGCAACGAAGACCCAAAGCAGCCAAAAATAAATAAATAAAATTTTTTAAAAATTACACTGGCTGATATAAGTTGCTGCAAAGGATTAATCTGCAGGAAATAAATATCAGAATGCCCTTTATAAATTTAAGTTTGCAATCAGAATTACCAAGAAAAACACTTGGCTCCATAACCAACTGAAATGAGAAAAATTATTAAACAGCTTTCAAGGGAAAAAAAACCCACAGTGTAGTATAGGGATACCTCCTCAAACCTGACATGATAAAGTTTATCCCAAAGAAAAAGTATTTGTGGTGGTGCTAACAGTGGCATGATTTTACGTTACAAGATAGGACCCATCACTTTCAGAATCTGCGGCAAAGGTTTCTGTGAACTAGGTGCACACTTCCATTTGTGACAAATTCTAATGTCTATTTGTTAACGGCAAGGAGCACACCTGGTTCTCATCATGTCATGTCAGAACCATGGAAAAAGCCATCTACCTGATCTCTCAAACACACAGCACAAACTCATGGATAGCAGAATAAGCTCAGGTTAACCATTACCCATTAGTCACCATAAATTAGTAACATGGGCCTAATACCATATAAATATCTATATTCTTCTATCACTTACCGCAGCTTTCTTTGCCAAATCCACAATATCTTCCATCAACTCAAGATGTTGTAATTTCTTCAAACTTATCTCAGAAGCATGAGAACTGCTTAAAGACAAATTTATTTTTTAAAAGATTAGGGTCTCATATATAAAATTCATTGAATCTTACACTTAACTATATGTTATACCTCAATTTAAACTATTTGAATAAAATTAAGTTCTCTTACTTCACTCTAGGTAATAAGTTGTTTATTAGGTAGACAAAAATACTACACTTTTTTCTTTCTTCTGTACTATAATACTGGTATTTATAAACAAGCATATTAATTTTTCCTTATTCAGCTTCAAATCTACCATCTAACGCTCCTCAGAGTTTCATTCATTATAATGTTACCACGATTATTCATTTATATCCAAATCCCAAGTATTAACTTTTCCACTCTATTGAACAAAAGTAGAGTTGAACAGTATACAAGAATGAGACATAAGCCTCCCGTTGCACTTGGCATTCCTCAGTACTGGGCAACACACTCACCACTGTTCATACAAAATGGGTTAACAAGCAGTAACTTACTTCGCCTCCACACAGGGATGCAACCGTGATATTACAGAACTATGTTGACGTTGAAACAGAAGTGGCCAGAAGACGTGTATTTTAATGGCATCACAGTAATCTTGCAGGATAGAAATAGGTTTACTACACCACATAGTGCAGATATCAAACTCTTAATTAAAAAGAAAAAGTTTTAAATTAATATTTTGTGCCTCATTTTGGAATGAATCAACACTGTCAAGGGAAAAGACAAAAATGGATATGGAAAGGTAAGAAATGAATGGATGAAATATTTTAACCTGTCAGATGTTAAGAATATCTAAGTGTTAGCTAAAACTCCATTTTAACAAGGAAAGGTTTTTTAATTTCTAGTTAAAAAGGATAATAAAGAATAAACTTTGTAAAGATGTATAAGTCTGTTATGTTGATGTGAATGCATGAACCTCCCTTGATAGCTGTTTCAACAAATGAAAATACCAAAGTACTCACCTAAGTTTCCCTCACTTTGGGTATAATCTTTATACTGTCTGCCCTGAAAAAGAAAAAAATTCTTTTGACTTGTATCTGGTAAATGCAAAAGTAACAGTTCTTGATTTTTAATGTAAGGGTTATCAATACTAAACTAAAAACTTAAAGTACGTTTACTTTTACACTTTGAATACAACATCTTCAACCAATGAGTCTTTTGGCCTTTTTCAGTGTTTCCCCAAGTCTGTTTCTATGGCTTTCCCTGAGAGCCTTTAGTCTCATCTCCAGTCAGAAAACAAGCTTTCACCAGCACTGCACATTCTCCTTGTTGAGGCACTGCTTACTTCTCCGTCTGAAATGACCTCTTCAAAAGCCATACATATCTCCCTATCAAATCTCGTGTAGCACAAAAATATCTTTACTCAGACAGCTCTATACCACAAAACCTTCAAGAAGTAAATCGTAAAGGTTCTCATAAGAAGGAAAAAAAAATGTATAACTATGTATGGTGATGGACGTTAACTAAACTTATTGTGCTGATCTCATGATATATACATATATTGAATCCTTATGTTGTACATTTGAAACTAATGTCATATGTCAATTATACCTCAATTTTTTAAAAAAATAAACCTTTAAGAATACACAATGTTAAAAACAAAAAGTTAAGGGGACTTCCCTGGCGGTCCAGTAGTTAAGACTGCACTTCCACTGCAGAGGGCACGGGTGTGATCCCCTGGTCAGATAACTAAGATCCCGCATGCCACGCGGTGTTAAAAAAAAAAAAAAAAAGTTAATAAATCTACTTACCACCCCGTCACAGTAAAGTTGAGTCACACGAACATAATCATTGGACATAAATTCGGAGGCAAAGACACAATCATCCACATAAGGGGACTCTTCTAACAAGGCATAATCTGCTACAGTGACATTTCCCAGGGCAAAATCGTCCATGGTGCACCCTCCTAAGGACACAACAAAACCCAAATCCATAATCAAATCATTTGAGATGATATGAGAAGCAGTTTTCCTAGCTTCTATAGTATATCTGAAAAATACCTGGAACTTATGCCCCAAGGAAATAACTCCAATGAGAACACTGAGCTCTGGAAGATTCTCAACCTCATTTGCTAGTCTCTCCCCTTGACTCTCCTCGAGTATCAGTTTAATCTATTTCTTCCTTTTGTCAGGTTCAAAGAATCACCATCTCTACCCTGCATTTAACTGTTTACATGTCTCCTTTAGATGGAAGATAAGTAAGGGCATCTTATTCATCTTTGTATGTGCCTAGATGAATGAACAAAAGACATCCTTCCACTGCTGCCCTTTTACCCCAACTGCTTTTACTGCCTCTGTGAAATATGCTGTTTCATCATACAGAAACTCTGCCACATTCTCAACCTCCTGGCTGGAACTAAACCCTGACTGCACTGAGAAAACGGTTTCCTCTCAGCTGTTCATATTCTCCTATCCATGCCTCAGTGTGTGTGTCTGTCTCGGGCAAAGGGGCAGAGCTGAAGTGGTACAGGGAGAGTACGCAGCCTCCTAACCCCTCACAGCCGCATCCAGACCTGTCATCCTCCCAGCAATCGCTGCTCCTAACGCTCTCACAACAGCTACAGCAGCACGGCAACGCCCCTTACATTATCAGCGACCATGCTCTTAAAACAAGTACTTCAGTGGGGGGACGGGGAATTAGGGCTAGAGTTTCAGACTAAAGTGTAGTCCCCTGAAGAAAGTTCAATAACAAAAATGTATAGCTATCAGTGAATAGCTACAAAACCTAAATATCACTGGAAAATGCAGCATTTTATTACTTGTAACTCTTGCCCAAGTAGTGGCTTTCTTTTCCTATCATCACCAGCACCACCATTAACACCATTTTTTATACCTGTTCACTTCATCACTATTATCCCACTACTGTTATGATAAACCAAGTTTCTTTTTTCCCAAGCAAGACCACCATGAGTCCTTGGAAAACACATCTGTTTCTTTAAGTAATCCTTCCTCTTATGCCCAATTTGCTGTACAACAACCTCACAATATCAGAAGTGAAGACCAATGACCACCTTCCTAGCAAACTGCCGGTACCATTTGTCCTATGTTGTACCAGGCGTTTTACACGTACCATCTCACTGATCCTCACAGCAATTCTTTGCAGGCCCAATTATTATCACAGTCACTGTACAGATGGAAAACATGCATAGCAAAACTAAGTAATCTGCTCAAGGTCACCAAGCTAGGCAGGATTCAAACCTAGGTCTTATGAATCCACAGTTTCCTCTCAAACACTGTATTTCACTAGATCTACGTTTCGTTGTCACTGCCGTCTAGCTGCCTCCTGGCTGTTGTCATGTTTAAGAACCCAGGCACCTAGTTCACAGTGTTCGCCTCTTTCCTCCAATCATCATTCCAGCCACACCAACATCCATGTGGACAACCCTTCAGGACTCTAGCCTTGCAGTGCAACCACCTTCTCAACTAAAATGAAATCTGCGGCCCACCTCACCTAGGCTCTTCCTTCACAAGGCCACACCTTGGACCACTGCCCAGGTCTAAACCAGTTTTTAAATCTTTAACGCTGATTAGCTCCTCTCCAACCACACCCAGGAATCATTACGACTTATGTCTCCCCTATCTCCTACCACATTCTTCAACCTCATCAAGAATTCTTCCTTTTCTGCCATTCAAATCCTCCATTCTCGTTTATTTTCACTTTCCTAATATTGGGTTTCCACTTCCACCATTTAAGGGAAGCTGCTTCAATAAAGCCGCTGGCGACCTTTTCCAGTAGACTGGATATCTACAATGTCTGGAACCTGACCTGTCCTGGATGAACAATACTTCCAGAGTTTAGAGAATTTAACTCCAAAAGTAAACGATGACTGGAAAAAATATGAAGACATTTTAGCACCCAAAGTATGGCACATAATATGGGACATATGCTATTCTGGGAAATATATACACTTTTAAACTCATTTGTCTTGCAAATGTTTTTTGTATATAAATACAGAAAGAGCCAAGAACGGTCTGTCACAGCCCACACATCACCATCGTGGCATCAGTTACAATACAATTAACATGCTCATACCTGGCAGACTGAGCCACTGTGACACCATGCTGGTCAGTCACAGCCTGGCATATCTCACTGATACCATGCCCTACACCAACTGCACCGTAATTACGACATTGGTGTTATTTTTATTTTCTGTTTTGTTTTAACCAGAGAGGCGATGCGGCATAGTGGTTAAGAGCATAGACTCTGGAACCAGACTGCCTGGGCTTGAATCCTGGCTCTATTTCCTGACTGTGTGATCTTGGACAAGTTACTTAACCTCTGTAGGCTTCAGTTTCCGCACTTAATCAAATGAGGACAGCAATCCTACCTATCTGATTAATCCATTAACACATTTAAAGTGCTCTTAATAGCACACAGTGTATAGGAAACGCTACAAATATCAGCTATCATTAACATATTAGATGAATGTTTTTTTAATCCGCTATTCGGATGCCTCTAACTAAATGGTCTCCCTTAATTGCTAATTCCAAAGAGCACTTTTCAGCTTACGACTTACTTGACGCTGTTGACCACTTCCTCCTTCTCAGAACTCTTCATTTGGACTCCAAAGACCATCTTCTCCTGGTTCTCCTCCTATTCTTCTGGCTGCTCTTCCTCAGTCTCCATGGCTCTTCTTCGCCATTCCCCGCCACCCAAATGTCAACTCTCTTTTCTTCTCACGCTTACTCTCTCCTTGGGTGACCTTATCCACCATACCCATGCCTTAAAACAGCACTTTCTGAACTTCCATCATTTGCATAGCTTCACCACAATTTTTGCCATTTCCACAGATTCCATGTGTTTTATTTACTTAATATTCTCTTCTTTTGGGGCTCACTTGGTCTAAGTGATAATATCCATGATATTATAGGTTTGAAATACAGCTTACGTTTTTCAGACACGTTAAATTCCAATTTTTTTATCTGTGTACTACTTTAAATTACTTCACACTCACTGTAGCAAACCACAGCTGACACGTCCAAATGCTGAAGACTCTCAAATCTCTCCAGGCTGGGTTGCATCTCATGACTTCTAGACCCTCCCTATCGACTGCTACTGGGTCTTAACCAAGATGTCCCGCAAGCCTCTCAGATTCAGTAAGTTCAAAAACAAATTTATCTTTTTCCTCAAGAACAAATGAAACCAAGTTCTTTCCTCTTTCTGTATGTTACCAGTTAACTGCTCTACATGCCACCTGGTTACCCAAACCAGAAATCTGGACGTCTACACTCCCCCAGTCTCCTTCAACATTCCTAACCAACCTGACCATGAAGTCCTGTCCTTTCGACTCCTCTAAGGAATCCAAAATTAGCACACATACACCTCTTCATGCCCACTGCCAATGCCCTGGTTGCAGCTCCACCTTTTCTCCTCTGAACTACTTAAACAAGCAGTCTCCTAACTGGTGACTTGCCTTCAATCTTGGCATCCCCTAAAACTCCGATCATAACACTTCACTGCTTAAAATAATTGAGAAGCTTCTCATCATCTTCAGGATAAAGTCCAAACTCCTTACTATAGCACAGAAGGCCTTTTGTGATCCTGTTCCTGCATTTCTCTAGTCACTCCATGACATGCAACGTAGAAGCCAGTCATACTCAGCTGCCTGGCACTTCTAAACAAACCTTATTCTGCAACCACAATGCCTACCAATCCTTAATACTCGATTCCAGGAAGCATTTCCTGAACTTCTCACTGCCACCAAGTTTATTTTTGCACCGCTTCTCTGTAAGCCCCGAGCACCCTGCTCATATCTTTTTGACAGCAATTTTTATACTGTTTGGTCATTACAGGTTTCTCTCTGTAGGTTCACTATGTCCAGAGGGCCCACTGTGCCCTACTCATCTTGATTCCGTATCTCAGTGCTTCCCAAATTTTTAATTTGCATACCCCAAAGTAGAAAACTTTGCCAAACCCACTTGTCAACTGTACTGTTACCTATTTAATATTTTTATTTAGACTAACTCAAATTTTAACTTAGATGTAAACTTGTTTTAATGGAAAGTTTGTTACCACCAAGAAATCTTAAGTTTGGTAGGACAGAATTTTTTTCCTAACACATACTAAAATGAATATACTACAAAAATTAAATACTAATGTAAAGGACTTCTAAGCCCATCAATGATGATGAACTAATGGGGCACTCCATGACTGCAAAACAATAGTGGATGCTAGATTTTTAAAATTTTGCTGAGCTCATAGAAATAGCCAACATTTAAAACCACCCTTTCCCCCCTAAAGCAACAAACCTCTAGCTAGAAACTAAACCTGACAGTCAACAATGATAAATCATAATGCCAAGAGCAATAGTGGGATCATGGGCCAGAAGCAAAGTGAGAAAACTGAAAGGCTGGTCCCACGTAAAGCTCCCAGCCAAAGCTAACACAAATCCTATCAGAAGGAAAGTACCCCCAAATCAGACTCTCAAAATCCCCACAGAGAAAGATCAATCAATCAAGAGTTCATCACTGAAAATCTCTAAGCACAGGAGGGGACAATCCACCATAAGAAAGGCAACAGAAAAAACAAGCAATAAATTTAGACCCCTGAGGACATCAAACATTGGGACTGCCAGGCTACAGAATATAGATTCAAAAAAATGAGCAAGCAACATGAGACTAAAAAAAATGACTGGGTACAGCTAAAAAAGAACCGAGTGATACTTTAAGAAACTAAAAATATAATTGTTAAAAGTAAAGGAAAATAAAACACATGGGTCAAACAGATGATCAGGCACAGGTGAAGAGAAAACTGACGAACAAGAACATATGCCTGATGAAATTACCCAGCAATTTAAGTGCTGGCAATGATACAAGGAAATGAAAAATGTGAAAGATGAAAAGTGATCTGGAAACAGTCTAATACATATATATCCAGTTAAATTTCCGGAAGGAGAAAATAGATAAAATCAGAGAGAAAGTATTTAAAGGACACAAGGCTCAGAATCTGCTAGACCTCATGAAGACAAAATTCTGAATCAGGAAACACATGTATCCAAAATAGGTAAATAAAAAGTAATAATCATCTAGACTTAGAAGTGAAGATGTAAACCAAAGACAGAAAATCCAATGCAGCCAGAAGAAAAATAATATTTTCTTCAAATTACCATAAATAAAACTGGCAGCAGACAACTTTGCATGTAGAATAATATATTTACCATATAAGCAGAAAATAAAGCATCAACCTAGAACTGTATACCCATCAATATTATCCTCAAGAACAAGGGTAAAATAATTTTAGATAAAAAAATGAGTTGACCACCAAGAGACCTGAACTAACTTCTAAAAGTACCAATTAAAAATCATAAATTACCTGACTGGATTAAAAGAAAAATCTAGTAATATATTCTTCATAAGAGATACCTAAAATCTAAGGACATAAGAAAAGTGACATGAAAATGAAGAAAAAGGTTATTCCAGGTAAATTACCACCAAAAGAAAGGTGGGATAGACCAAACAGACCCTAAGACAAAAATCAAAATTAAGCATGGAGAGAACCACAACATAACAGAAAAGGTTTAACCCACTAGGAAAACAATGTTTAGCTTGCATGTATCTAATCGTCTCAAAATACATAAAAAGAAAAACTGTTAGAACTACAGGAAGTCTGTTAGAAGGTAACAGTGGAAGACTACATCTCTCTCATGATAGGTCAAACAACTGAAAATTAATATAGACAGTCTGAACAACACAATTTACAAGCCTGATCTAACACATACATAACAACTTGAGAATACATACTCTTCACAAGTACACACAGAATAGTTATCACAATTCCCTATGTACAAGGCCATAAAGCAAGGGCAAACAAATGTTTTTAGAAAGATAAAGTATACAATACATTCTCTGACAACACAATTAAGAAATGAACAAAAAGGAAAAATGTTAATGAAGAAACATTTGGAAATTTTAAAGCATATTTTAAAGAAAACTTTAAAACACATAAGTCAGAGAAGAAGTCAAAATAGGAATTTTAATAATACTTAAATTTAAAAGTTAATGAAAATACCATAAATTAAACCATGTTACATAAAGCAAAAATGAACTGTGAGGAAGCGTAGCTTTACATGCTTGTAGAAGGAAACAGGAATGACTGAAAATTAGTAAGTTAATCATGCAATTTAAGTTAGAAAAATAATAAACAATAAACTCAAAGAAGGAAAAGGAAGGAAATCATAAAGGAGACAAAAATCAATGAACTAAAAAACAAAAATATAATAGAACAAATGAGGCCAAAAATTCATCCTCTGGCAAGATTAATAAAATAGACAAACTTCTGGCAAGATTTTAAAAAAAAAGTCACACACAAATAATATTCAAAATGAGAAAAGGGAACATAACTACAAGTAAAAGAGATTAAAGAGAATTAAGACAATACCATGAACCTGATGCCAATAAATTTTTAAAAGTAAATAAATAGGGCTTCCCTGGTGGCACAGTGGTTGAGAGTCCGCCTGCCGATGAAGGGGATGCGGGTTCGTGCCCCAGTCCGGGAAGATTCCACATGCCGCGGAGCGGCTGGGCCCGTGAGCCATGGCCGCTGAGCCTGCGCGTCCGGAGCCTGTGCTCCGCAACGGGAGAGGCCACAGCAGTGAGAGGCCCGCGTACCGCAAAAAATAAATAAATAAATAAAATTTACCAAAACTGACTAAAAGAAATGGAAAACCTGAAGTCCTATTACTATTCAATTGCTAATTATCAACAATTTACAATCCTCTACACACAAAAAATTAGATCCAAATGATCTCACAGATAAATGCTACCAAACTTTTTGTTGTTGTTGTTCAGCAGATCACTAGTGAACAGAGGGCCAATTCAATACACGGAGTGAGGTCAATTGTAGCCACATGGGGGGAAAAAATGAATGTGGATCATTACCTCACACCATATACAAAAATCAGTACCAGATGGATTATGAACTTAAATGTGAAAGGCGTCATTTAAAAACTTCTAAAGAGAAACACAAGAGAATGACTTTATAATCCCAGGGCAGGGAAAGTTTCCAATTAGCTTACATTAAAATTAAGAACTTCTGTTCAGCAAAATACACCATGAAGTGCAAAAAGACAGTCCATGAACTAGAAGAAATTTACAACATGTATACTCAATAAAGCATCGATGTTACCAGTTTGTTTTAAAAGACACCCCAACAGAAAAATGGGTAAAAGATATGACGAGGTATTTTTTTTGTGAACGAAAAGGACAGATGGTTCACAAACAAATGAAAAGATGCTCAAACTCATTAACAATCAAGAAATACAAATTAAAACCACAATGCACACCATTTCATACCCATCTGATTGATAAATATTAAGAAGTCTAAAAGTAATAAGTGTTGCAGAGAATATAGATCAACTATAATTCTTACACACTGCCTATCAAAGTATATAAATTGACAAAACTGCTTGCCAAAGTATAAGCTGGTACAACCACTTTAGAAAACAATTTGGTATCATTTTGTAAAGTTGAACATTCATACCCCATAACCCAGCAATTCCACTTCTAGCAAATAGCTTACCACAGTGGTATTCCGATATTTTTTTACTCACAAACCACACGCTTTAAAAATTACATATTCTTCACACTTTAAAATGACATCTAAAAAAATTTCAGCCCCAAGTTTAAATAATTGCAAAGGATGAATTTCTAGAGTATCACAGTGACATTTTAAAACTGACATATCATTGGTTTAAAATGTCATAATTATTACAGCATAAAGTTGATCAAAAAATAACTAGTATATATAATGATAATTAAACATAAAAGTTACATTTTATTGGAAATGCAGCTCTTGAGGAGATGGGAAGTGTCTGGATTAAAAGAGGTGTTTCCTAACACTATAGCTGCATGTATTTTAGATTAGCCTTTTGTTTTCCATGGAGAGTTTTTCAACTGGGACACTACCCTGGTAAGATTCCATATGGGTGAGTGCTATGCATTCCTAATTTAAGGCAGAAGTGCTACTGTGAGAGGGAAGGTGGGAAAGTAGAACCAGGAGGAAGTTTCTGTCACAGGCTTCGGCATTACCAGTTTTACGAAAGGGTACACGTGGAATTTAATGATCACAAATTGATTCATTAATATTACCTGTGCCCAAGTACTCCTCAGAAAATCTTTATTACTTCCCCAGAGGTCATATACCCCAGTGTGAAAAGTAGAAAAATTCTTGCAACTATGTACCAGAAGATATGTACAAGAATCTTCAAAACAGCAAAACCTAGAAACAACCAAAATGTTCATCAACAGAAGAACACATACACTGTGTTATATTCACCCACAGAATATTACACAGCTGTGAAAATTAATGACATATCTATACTGAATATCAGTGACTCTTAGAAACATAACATTGAGTGAAATAAGCAAGACCCAGAAAGCTGTATCCAGTATTCTTTTTAAATTCAAAAACAACAGAAACCACACAATACATTGTTGAGGGATATATACATATCTGATAAAATTATTTTTAAAAAAACAAGGAATGACACACACAATTTAGGATAGTAGTCACTCTGGAGGTGAGCACATTCAATATCGGTCATTTTGATTCCTGGATTGATCATTCTGATTCTTGGATTGAGTGGTGGGTTGATAGGTGTTCATTTTATTGTTTTGCTTCACAACTTGCATATATGTTACATATTTTGAAAGTATCAAATATTACATTAGAGGAAAGATTTTTAAAAAACCGTTCATCATATGCAAAAAAGTATTTAATTAAATCACCTCACCTGCTATTAGAGAGGTACATCTAACATACCATGGAATTATCTTACATCAACCATTGGAACTGATAAATTAGGTACAAAATAAATGTTTACTGGAATTAATCTTATGAGAACCAAATGAGATAAAGACTGAGCCAGTTAACTGTGAGAGATGAACCCATAGGCTGACACAGGGCTAGAGCAGAAGCCAAGGTGGGTGCAAGCAAATTTAGCTGCAAGCTAAAGTTATAAGGAAGCTGGTCAGTAAAGAGAAGGCAAAAATGTAAAAGTCAGGTAACATACAGTGTTAGCAAGGGTGTGACAAATGGGTGTCCTCACTCAATACCAGTGAGAGTGAAAATTAGTGCAACCACTTTGAGAGCTTCTGTGATATTTAGTTACGTTGAAGATGCATATTTCCTAGTATAGAGCAAATCCACTACTAGGTGTATTTTCTCGAGAAACTTCCAAACGTGTGCACAAAGCAGACAAGTACAAAGATGTTTATTGTAGGATTGTTTTTTTAGAGTCAAAAACCAGAAACAAAGCCCATCAACAGGAAAACGGATAAGTAAATTATGGTATATTCATACAATGGAATTCTATACCAGCAATTAAAATGAATGAACCAAACACAATTATCCAATTTATTCATATGTAAGTCTGAAAATGTGATGCTGATCGAAAAACGCAAGTTGCAAAAAGACACATTGTTTAATACCATTAAAGTTTAAAACACACAACACTATATATTGTTTATGGATCCACCGTGCTCAAAGTATAAAATATGCAAGGGAATGATATACACAAACCTAAACACGGTGACAACCTCTACGGAAGGAGGGGCAGGAACTGAGAGCACCTCCATATTTTGCAATTCTTTGAAATTAAAAAGAGGATCTGAAGTAAATTCGGCAAAATAATTACATCTGTAAATCTTAATCATGGATTGGTCAGATACCCCTCTGTATTTTATGTGTGAAATCTTCCAGAAATTAAAAAAAAAAGGAAAAAACGGAAAATTAGGCAAGAGTAAGAAAATTGAGCAAATGAACGAGAAACAGACACCGAAACGCAGCCCTTGAGCGCAGAGCACGAACCTTTGAGCAAGAGGAGTAGCTGGGTCTCTAATGGGTAATGGTTCTCTAATAGGATAAAAGGCAAATTTCCTGCAATACAGAATGTCCTAGCTAGAGCTGTAATTATGAGGAAACTGCTCCCAAGGCGGGAGTAAAACCTGTAAGATGTCTACCTTGTTTCCCTCGCCGTGACGCCAGGCAGAATCGAGAGTTAATTTACGTGAACGCCATAAACCACTATATGAACCGTTAAGTATTATCAAGAACGCCCAGGATCGGCTAAAAGGTATTTGCCCAGGTATCGTGTACATATTATTTTGGAAGGAGTCTGAAATCGAAGGTCTTTGGGCGTGTAGGGCGCCTCTGAAAACAGTACGCCACACTGGTATCAACCAACATTCACCTATGCCTTGACTCCATTTTTGGCCCTTGGCCCCCTTATTCCGTCCCCAAAACTGGCTGGCTCGACCGGCCACACCTGACATCGTAAATATTACGGCGCAGCTGGCCAGACCCGCTGCTGTCCCCCCTTCCCATTAGCGCTGGGGGAGGAAGGATGCTCCGAAGTAGGCGCAGGGGACGGGGGAGCACTGAACTGATTTCTCCCTCCCCGTCCCCTCCCCGCGCTCGGCAGCCATTCTAACGAAAACAGGTGGCGCAGGTGTAGGGAACACAAGACAGAGGAGGGGCGTGCAAGAACGTTCACGAACACTCGCGAACGACGACCTGATCACGCACTCGACAGGACCCAGGCGCAACGCGCGCGCGGGGACACGCGAGTACGCACCGCCGGGCGGACGATGCTGCAGGCGGGGGTCTCGACTACAGGAGGCGCGGCCACGCGCGCGGAGGACGCGCACCCCCGGAGAGAGGCAGTGACACAAACGGGGGCTCCCACACCGCCGGGGTGCCCACGCCGTCGCCGGGAAGAACCAGCGCGGACACAAAGGAGCCGGGAGGGGACACACGGGGCCGTGCCCACCCGCGCTCAGGCCGGCGGACCCTCCGCCTAGCCAAGGTGTCACCCGCGCACCGACTGGGGCGAGAGTGCGCGTGCGGCCGGGGGATGCGCACACAAAGGGGCTTCTCCCACCTTCGCACAGAAGCCCGGAGGGGGCCACACTTAAAGAAGGAGGACACCAGACAAAGGAAACACACCCACTGAGGCCGACAAAAGCGACCACACACTCCCGCTCTGCACCGGCACCCAACCCGCGCACACACACCGCGGGCGCCACGGCCAGCGACGCGGGGCGACGCGCACACACCCACACTCACCACACACCCACGGAGGGGGTGTGGAGGGCCCCTCTCCCCGGGCATCTCGGCTGCAGCGCGACAAGGTGACACATCCGGAAGCCCTGCCGCGCGCCAGGTGTGCACTCACCGGGGCCCGCAGCCCGCGAGCCTTGGACGCGGGCCGCCGCCGCCGCCGCCTCAGGCCCTCCACGTCAGCCAGCGGGCGGGCAGGAGCGGCCGGCGGCGCAGGCGGCAGACGCGTCACGTGGGCCGCAATGCACTTGCGCTGTCGTGCCGCCCCGCCCCCAGCGGCGGAGAGCTGACCGATCCCTCCCGCCCCCGCGCTCGCGCGTTCCTGTCGGACGAGGGTCGCAGTGCGCCTGCGCCCGGGCAGGGGTTGCCTTGGCGACTCGGCCTTTCTCCCTTTTCCTTCTCTCGCCCCCCTGCGGCTCCCTGATCCGCGCCTGCGCAGAGGACTCGGCACGGAGGTGGCCGAACTGTGGGGAGCGGCCGGAGTGGGCGCATGGAAGACCCAAGGTCGAGGGCCAACCCCAGTCCCCGGGCTCGAATGAGAAACAGACCCCACGAGAGGGCAGGTCCGGGTCCCGGGCGCCGAGGCCCAGGCCTGAGGAGGCCGCACGGGCCTTCTGTCCCTGCTTGCCCTTCCCTTTTCGCACGGAGGCGAAACCTGCAGAGCTGGAGTGGCGTCAGTCCCTCCCCTGCTCCCTCCTTGCCTCCCCCCACCTTACACTGCGGGAGGTGCGCGCTGTGGCGCGTGTGCTTGTGTGCGTGTGCATGTGAGGTTTGGGGGCTGGTTGCGCCTACAGGCGAGGTGTGGGTGCTTGTGTGCACGTGTGCAAGCGGGTGTGCGTTAGAGGTCTGTGTGCAGGTTGCCCGTTGGCAGTGGTTTAGGCTGGGAAAAAAACTGCGGAGAGGCTGTGCCCATAGCAAAGCGATGAGGTTATAATAGGCCAGTGGTGTGAGTCACTGACAGATGATTGTGTTTCTTTCCCACAGATTATCTAAAGACACAGGGAAAATGGTGGAAAATTCACCGTCGCCATTGCCAGAAAGAGCGATTTATGGCTTTGTCCTTTTCTTAAGCTCCCAATTTGGCTTCAGTAAGTACTTTCCTGATGGATGGCCAGGACCTTTCTCTGGTGTTCAAGGTCAGGAAATTATTGCATTTGTTTGTAGAATGTGTACACAGGAACTGTGATTCTTTCTACCTTTGTCTCTTTTCGGGAAAACCTGGAGAGAACTATTGTCTGTTAAGAGTGTTCTACATGCCAGACATGAGCCTGAAAGATTTAATCTCAACAGATCTTTAAAATGCAGCACCAGTCAAGATTGCAAAGTGAATGCAACTTGGTCCCTGCCTTTAAGGAGGTCATGGTTTTGTGGACAAGACAGAGGAGTAAATCTACAATTCTCTATCAGTGTGATAAGGGCCATGGGCAGCCAGTGTCGAGACAAGAAATCAAATTGGAAAGTCAGGGAATTCCCTGGGGGTCCAGTGGTTCGGACTCTGTGCTCTCACTGCCAGAGTTCCATTCCTGGTCAGGGAACTGAGATCCTGTGAGCCACGCAGCAGCGTGGCCGAAAAAAAACAAAAAACCCTGAGAGTCAGAGTGAGCTTTCTCCCAGGAACTTTGTCTTCACCAATAAGAAGGAAGAAGTGGGAAGGCATTGTGGGGTTTGGAAATGAGTAATCTGGTGTGGCCCCAGTGCAGCCTGTGGGAGGGACAGCAATCAGGTTATAGAAGTCAGCTGCACTTTACATCCTGGGTCTCAATCAGTCCCCATAAGGTCCCATTTTACAGATAAGGAAACTGATGTTTACTGAGACACGATATTCCCAGAGTCACACAGTGGGCCCCATGTCTCTCCCCAAAAGGATTTGAGAATTAGGGAGAAAAGTGGGTGCCCACAGCTTTTTAGAATTTTGTGGAAACCAGAAAGATGGAGTGGTAATGCTTCTGAACCCTAACTACATCAGTATAGCCAACCAAGCTGTTGGCCAGGGGAGTCTATGGAGCGAAGAAGTTATGACTTGAGTTCAATTCCTGACTCCTCCACAGATTAGCTTTGTGGAGGACTGTTTAGTTAACTTCTTTGGTTCTTCAGATTCTTCATCTGTGAAAGGGTGGTGATGTTTATCAAATGCTTATGAAGCATAAGACAGTCCTGTGAGATAGATATTGTCATTACTGTCCTCATTTTGCAGATGAGAATACAGAGGCACACAGGGCTTAAGTAATGTGCTCAAGGTCACACAGCCAGTAAATGATAAAGCTAGAATTTGAACCCAGGCACGCTGGGTTGACTTCACTATGCTACCTCTTATGTCTGTTGTGAAGATTACTTGCCGTAATGTATGCAGAGCACTTAAAAGAATGCATAGGAGCAATAAGTACAGGTTTCTCCCACAATCCAAAAGTAGAGACCATTCCTATGAAACCTTTCGTAAGCAGAAATGGCGTAAAGCAAAGAAACGATTACCTTAGGGCACATCTTGCTAGGCAATGCAGAAGATAAATTGAGATAATGCACTCAATTTGATAAAGATACTCGGTTGAGATCAAGATGTTCACCGACACAGTTCAGAGCTATGGCGGTTTGATGCCGAGATGCTGAGTGTAGCTCTGGGGAAGGAGCCCAGACATGCCACACTCTCCCTGCTCTGGGTGGGCACTGCCTGTATCACGGCTCCCTGCAAAACAAACACTGAATGCTTTTTAAGTAAAAGCAAAAATCCTCTTCAGATTTCCTTTGGTTACCCAAGACAGTTAACTAACGTAGGTCTTTCATAAAAGCGAAATGGCTTAAAGCGAGCTTTCGGAAAGTGGGGATACCTGTATTTATTCAGTGTTAGCTGCTGCTGTTACCGTTATCATCAACATCATCATTTTTGTAAATCCCTGTTCTATAGAGTTATTTGAAGGGTTAGAAACTATGTATTTAAATAAAAGCAATGACTTTAAGACTTAAATCCAATAGTACCCACAACCAGAAATTAATTCTGCAAATTTTTCTTGCGTACTTACCATGTGCCAGCCACTATTACAGGCAAGGGAAGAGCAAAACAGCCCCCAACTTCCTGCTTTCACAGCTTTCATTCTGCTAGGGGGGGATTGCCAATGGACAAATTAAATAATTAAACATGCAGAATGTCAGATGATAATGTGTGCCATGGGGAGAAATTACTCCAGAAAGGAGGATAAGAAGTGGGAGGAGGTTGCCATCGTTAAATACAGCGGTCAGGTGGTGCCTCACTGAGGGGTGAGTTGTAAGCACAGACACGAAAAGTGAGAGTTAGCCATGTGGCAATCCAGGGAAAGAGCTTCCCAGAGAAGAGCCAGTGCAAAAGCCCGAGGAGGCCAGTGGTTTCAAGGAACAGATGGAGGTCAGTAAGGTTGAAACCTGAGATAGTGAGGCAGAAAGTAATAGGATAGAGGAGGTCAGAGGCCAGTAGCCAACAGTCATAATGAAACTAGGTGGTGGGTACTTAGGGGTTACCTGAGTCTCTCTGTACATTGAAATATTTACTGATTTAAAAAGCTAATTGTCTTAATCTGTTCAGGCTGCTATAACAAAGTACTGTAGACTGGGTAGCTTAACCAATCGACATTTATTTCTCACAGCTCTGGAGACGGGGAAGTGCAAGATCAGGATGCCAGCATGGCTGGGTTCTTGGTGAGGGCCCTCCTACGGTTTGCAGACAACCACCTCCTTACCGTATCCTCGTATCCTCATGTAGTAGAGAAAGAAAGGACACTAATCCCATGATGGAGACCCCTCCTTCATGACCTCATCTATACCTAACTGCCTTCCAAAGGCCCCACCTCCAAATCCATCACATTGCGGATTAGGGTTTCAACATATTAATTTGGTGGGGGGGGACACAAATATTTCCATCCATCACAGTAGTTATAGATTGTGGTAATAGCTTTGAGGGAAATAAAGGGAAATGACAGGGAGTAATGAAGGTGTGGTAGGTGGGACACAGTTGGGAGAGCAAGTGATTGGGGAAAGCCTCTCTTAAGGTGACATTTGAGCTAAGACATAAAGCAGGCTAAGGAACCATCTGCATTGGAAGAGCCAAAGGAAGATCGTTCCAGGCAGACAGCACTCACTGTAACTGCAGTGACCCTGCGTCCGCAAGGTTGTTTGAAGCACAGAAATGAGACACTGTCCAGAGCTGGAGCATAGTGCGTGAGGGCTGGACATTGGAGAGGCGGGCCGAGCCAGGTCGTTCAAGTTCTTGCAAGCCCTAGGAAGGATTTTCGATTTTATTCTAAGGGCATTGAAGGATTTGAACTGGCAAGTGATAGGGTCAGATTTGTCTTTTTGGAAAATCTCTCGACGCTGTGTGGAGAATGACTGCTCCAGTATCTCTTTCTTCAGGGTTGGAATGACTAGATCCCACTCTGAAAACCTGGGAGTCCTCTTCACTTGTACTTTTCCTTCTCCGCCAACTCATTCATCTGCTACTGCCACTAAGCCTGCCGGGGTCTCACTTCTTGCACAGGTTCATCCTACATGCAGCCGTCACAGTGACGCACTTGAGATCCAGACGTGGACTTCCCTGATTAAAACCTCTCGTTGGAGCCTGGATGGTTATTTCTCTTGGTAGTCTGCTGTAACTGTAAAGTTACCAACAAAATATCCAGTTGTTCCCCTTGCCCAGAGCATAAAGTGCATGTTCCTCGCCCAAGGTCTTCCATGATCTGGGACCTGTTCAGTTTTCTGGCTGGTTTCTCCCTGCCTCGTACTTGATGCCCGAGCCACTCCACGCTGCCTGGGGTTCCCCCAAATATGTCGCCTCCGCTTCATGTCGTTTCCAGTGCTCTGGCCGCTGCCTGTAAGCCCAGGTTCTCATTCCCGCTCAGTAACGTTTAGCTGTGAGGCCTTGGGCAAGTTATTTACATTCCCTGAGCCTCAGTTTTTTTCACCTGTGAGTAAGGATTACTAGCACACACCTCAGGGGTCTGGGGAGGGTCCAGTAAGGTAGTGCCTGGGAAGTTCCTGCCACTACATTTGACTCGTTTCTCTCTCCCACATGACTTTGTGAGAATAGAGACCATGTCTCATTTATCTTTATAGCCTCGACCTTCTCATAGTGCCTGGCATATGGCAGATGTACAGTAAATATTCATTCACTTAATTAAACTAAGCAAATCATTTCCATTTATGAATTTGCATTTGTTTCCCCACTGTTTGTATTTCTTTTTTTTTTAATAAATTTATTTTTGGCTGCATTGGGTCTTTGTTGCTGCACGTGGGCTTTCTCTAGTTGCGGCGAGCGGGGGCTACTCTTCGGTGCGCGGGCTTCTCACTGCGGTGGCTTCTCTCGTTGCAGAGCATGGACTCTAGGCACGTGGGCTCCAGTAGTTGTGACACGCAGGCTCAGTAGTTGTGGCTCCCGGGCTCTAGAGCACAGGCTTGTGGCGCAGGGGCTTAGTTGCTCCGCAGCATGTGAGATCTTCCTGGACCAGGGCTCGAACCCATGTCCCCTGCATTGGCAGGCGGATTCTTAACCACTGCACCACCAGGGAAGTGCTGTTTGTATTTCATTAATCCTGAAAACTCAAGCTCCACGCCAGTTCCTTGCCAGCTTTTCCCTCTGCCATCTACCACACCAGCTCTCTCTTCAGATCCCCAGCGCTCTCTCTGTGGTGGTTGCTGGGAACACTGTTTTCTCATATTTCCTTCCTTCCTATCGTCTACAAGCCCAGCATTTTCATCTGGCTAACCCCCTATTCATCCTTTAGGCCCCAATTTAATGACTTCTCCAGGAAATCTTTCCTAACCATTCACATCACCGCCACTGTGGGCTGAGGGCCTTCTTATGTGTTCCGATATCCTCTTTTGTTACTCGCTCGTTAGCACTTATCAGAGTGTATTGAAAACACCAATTTATTCTTCTCTATTCCTTGCTCAATTTTAAGCTCGGAGAGGGCAGAGACCATCTCTTTCGGGTTCACCATTGTATCGCACACTCCTGACATAGAGAATTCCGTAATACATATTTGTTGAGAAAAATGTTAATCCTTCATCATCACTGAGACAGGCTTGACATTTCTCTCTGCCACTTACCTTGGACAGAGGATGTAACATGTCTGAGACTCCAGTTCCTCCTCTGTAAAAATGGCTTAATACCTACTAGGATTGTTTTGAGGATTAAATGAAATGATGCATGTAAAGTGCTCAGAAGTGTGCTTAGCCACAGTGAGTGCTCAGAGGTTGGCTGTTACAATAGAGGGACAACAGTAAAGGGTGCCACAGAGACCCGAATTGAGGGAAATAAGATTGTGCTCTAGGAGATAAGGCATGTTGTGGATCAGAACAAGGGTAGATAAATTCACCTTTATGCCCCTAAATGTCTGTACTTTCAACCCTGTGGGGATGAAGTGTTGAACACCGACTACGTATAAAGCAAATTGCTAGGTGCTATAAGGATTACCACAATTACTAAGGCATGATTTCTGCCCTTAAATTGCTTAAAATACAGGGTGAGTAGTGGAAGTTAAGACATGTTTTTTAAAATAACTAAGAGGAGTTGTTTAATGGGTATAGAGTTTCAGATTCACAGGATGAAATAGTTCTAGAAACCTGTTTCACAGCAATACAAATATACCTGACACTACTGAACATTACACTTAAAATGGTTAAGATCGTAAATTTTATGGTTTGGTTTTTTTTTTTTTAATTTATTTTTGGCTGCATCGGGTCTTAGTTGTGGCACGTGGGCTCTTTCGTTGCAGCGCGCCAGCTTCTCTCTAGTTGTTTTATCTGAACCTTGATAGATTGGATGCGTGCCTTACTGACCTTTTTTCCTTTTTTTTTTTTCCCTCTTCTGCAGTACTGTATCTTGTGTGGGCTTTTATTCCTGAGTCTTGGCTAAACTCCTTAGGCTTAACCTATTGGCCTCAAAAGTAAGTTCAATGTATTTCTTAAATAAAATAAGAGTATATCAATGCTGTTCTGAAGGATCAGGTTTTTTCTTAAGACTTATGCAAATCTTATATTTATTCTTTTAAGATCCATAAATAGCCATATAGAAATTTAAAGCTTTTTAAAGACGATTATTGATACGCTTCTATTTAAAGATGGTGGACTAAATGCACATCTTTATCCCTACTTCCTCCCAAAATCTTGTTAAAATAAGCCCATAGAAAAAAATAATTGTTAAGCTATAAACCCACAGGAGCAAATAACGGGATAGTGGAGGTGTATCAATAAAATCTTGGGAAGTGGATTGCAGATAGGTGAGAGGTGACTAACTGAATTTCCACTTTCCCACATTGCTAAAGCAGGGAAGCCAGCCAGAGCCTCTGTGCCCACAACACAGAGAGGCCCAGACACTGGAGGTACGGGTACCTCTTTAACATGGTATTTCTGGGTTGGGCTGAAAACAGTGTTTAAAGAGCATTCAACCCTCAAATCCCCCTCCTCAGCCCTTAAAGCTGGAGACCAACCCTCCCCTGCAGAAGACAGGAGTTTTATGCTCTGGAAAGGCTGAGTGAGAGTCTCTAGTCTGGGGCACACTAGGTCTAACTAGGCACGTTACTGAAAACAGGGATCAGTGAAAATCTGCGTTGCTGAATAGTGAGATTCCTCCCAAGCACCTTTCCTCACTAGGCTCTCAGGCTTGTGGTTGGCAGGCTTATACCACCCGCCTCCTCCCAGCAAGATAGGAGGGTCCTCCCTGAAGAAGTTGACCAGCTCAAGAGAAAGGGTCTTTAATTTCTGATAATTAGAGATCCTCCAATGGAATGGCCAGGTCTCCCATAGTGTGGGTCTCCAGTTGGCCATCCCAGCCCACATATGCACAGTGCTTCCAATTAGCTTGTTAGTAGTTCATCTTTATTTTTATTTTTATATGTCTCCCCAGCCGCCTCCCTGCCTTCCCAGTACTTCATCTTTAAATATGAATGGGCAACTTATCAGACATTAAAAGAAAGCCTCTAAAATGAAATACAAGAGAAAAAAGCAAAAAAAGAAAAGAGAAAAGAAACTTGAAGAAAATGGAGATAATGCAAAGAGCAGAAGAAAACTTTAAAATAAAATCCTCAGAGATAAAAAAAGATAACTGTGAAACAACAGGATGCTATAAAATAGGGAATGTTCAGAGAATGACTGCATTTGGAAATTATAAATATGGTAGCCAAAATTAACATTTTAATGGAAGGTTTAGAAGAAACACCAAAAGTAATCTCCAGAAAGTAGGACAGAGTATAGCAAAATAGAAAATAAAGAAAAGATGAGGAAAGTATAACAGCAAAAAAGCTCTTAGAAGTTCCAGAAAGAGAAAACAGTAGGGAAGAAATTATTAAATAATGCACCCAATAAAACATGTGAGGTAGAGCATTTGATGTGTTTAACTGTATTAAGAGGCATACTAGATTCTATCAGAGAATTTGAGGACTGAGTATTGATAGGTACATGGGAAACCAAGCAAACAGACAAAAAGTAGTAATTAATTTCCAGGAAAAACAAAAAATTGTACAAGAAGACATAATAATAATATGTTACAGTGCTCAGTTTCAAACATTATTTATATATACATCTTTATCTCCATATTAGGATGTTCAGAGAAAATGTCTGAAGTTTAAAAAGTCAAGAAATAGTAATAGGAGTATGTTGTGTAGGAAGGTGGAGGTAAACACCAGAAGAAACAGCTTAGGTGCTGAAAGTGTTCCCTGCTGGGAAGAAAGACACCAGGGCTCAAACAGGGGTACAGGATAGCAGCTTCACTGTAGGCCAGTAGAACTATTGGACTGCCTTTTAGGTACATGTATTATTTCAGTCAAAGCTAAAATTAAGTTTAAAAGTGTATTAACTTGGTGATGAACTATAGAGAACTGCAACTTTTTAGGAAGTCTGTTACCTACTTTAATATTCTTTTCTGCAGATACTGGGCAGTTGCACTGCCTGTGTACCTCCTCATTACTGCAGTGATTGGTTATGTGCTCTTATTCGGGATAAACATGATGAGTACCTCTCCACTCAACTCCATTCATACAATCACAGGTAAATTTATATCAAAGGAAAGTGCCGGGGGTCGGAGGAGTCGGGTATTGACACTTTTGTCAAGAAAAGCAGGGACTTCCCTGGTGGTCCCGTAGTTAAGACTCTGCGCTCCCGGGACTTCCCCGGTGGCGCAGTGGTTAAGAATCCTTCTGCCAATGCAGGGGACACAGGTTCGATCCCTGGTCCGGGAAGATCCCACATGCTGTGGAGCAACTAAGCCTGTGCACCACAGCTACTGAGCCTGCACTCTAGAGCCCAAGGGCCACAACTACTGACCCCACGTGCAGCAACTACTGAAGCCCACGTGCTCTGGGGCCCATGTGCCGCAACTACCGAGCCCACATGCTGTGACTACTGAAGCCCATGCACCTAGAGCCCGTGCTCCACAACAAGAGAAGCCACCGCAATGAGAAGCCTGTGCACCACAACAAAGAGTAGCCCCTGCTCACCACAACTAGAGAAAGCCCGCGTGCGGCAATGAAGACCCAACACAGCCCAAAAAATAATAATAAAAAAAAATAAACCTAGATCATTAAAAAAAAAAAAAAAAAAGGCTCCACGCTCCCAGTGCAGGGGGCCCAGGTTCAATCCCTGGTCAGGGAACTAGATCCCGCATGCCACAATTAAGAGCCTGCATGCTGCCACTAAAGGAGCCCACATGCCATAACTAAAAAGATCCCACATGCTGCAACTAAGACCCAGCACAGCGAAATAAATAAATAAATAAATATTTTTTAAAAAGAAAAAGCAACAAAGAGCAGGCTGTAGTAATTGACACACATCAGCATAGTAAAAAAAACTGGGAGAAATAAATACGATTATACCAGAGGAAATGTTCACATGGCACAAATAAGCTGTCATGAATATGCTGTTTATTACACTAGTTAACAGGTATATTTTCCCATAAAAACCACAAGTATGTAATATGTTCCTTGGCAACTTTGCCTGAGAGAAACTTCTTTTATCCTAAACAAGCTGTGTTGATCAAGGGATGACAAAGAGGTCCATACAGACCTTGTCTGGGAGGAGGAATTTGGGGGTGTGTATCCTCAGGATCACTGTGTACACCTGACCGCAATTAAGTGGATAGAAGAGCCACGGCATGTTTTCTGTAGTTGTTGTTAAGTTCTTTTATTTCAAGTCTAAAGATTAAAGTAGATTCCTGGGAGTTCCCTGATGGCCTGATGGTTAGGATTCCCGGCTTTCACTGCTATGGCCTGGGTTCAGTCTCCTGGTTGGGGAACTGAGATCCCACAAGCCGCGTGGCATAGCCAAAATTTAAAAAAAAAAAAAAAAATTAGGTTCCTGAACTTGCTTGGATTCTAGGAAGCAAAGTATTTTTTAAGTTCTGGTATGATTTTTTAACTTTTAGATATTGCTTTTCTGATAACCTACTGTGTTCCCTGCATACTTGGCTGGAATTACAGCAAATAGACAATTTGTACAAAGAGGGGAAATTGTTAAGTTTGCATGAATGATTGTACCAAATGATTGGGGTGTTGATATAATTCTGTTCCTATGAGAAATGTACAAATGGGGCTTGAATCATCATTGTACAGTTGAATGAAATATTATTTTTTTTTAATTTATTTTTGGCTGCATTGGGTCTTTGTTGCTGCACGTGGGCTTTCTCTAGTTGTGGCGAGCGGGGGCTACTCTTTGTTGCAGTGCAGGGGCTTCTCATTGCAGTGGCTTCTCTTGTTGCGGAACACGGGCTCTAGGCTTGCGGGCTTCAGTAGTTGCAGCACACGGGCTCAGTAGTTGCGGCACGCAGGCCCTAGAGCATATGGGCTCAGTAGTTGTGGCGCGTGGGCTTAGTTGCTCTGCGGCATGTGGGATCTTCCTGGACCAGGGATCGAACCTGTGTCCCCTGCTTTGACAGGCGGATTCTTACCACAGCACCACTAGGGAGGTCCCTGAAATATTAATTTCTTACCCAAGTTAGAGGATGCAAAAAGTAACTTGGCTGATTTTTATTGTAATTGGGACATTTCTTCTAAAGAGAGAATTTAAGGGGCCTTTTAATTACGTTAAACATGGTATTTGTCATTATCCAAACATTAGGCTAGTAAACTATGTGGTGGGTCTCCACAAACCACAGAGATTGTTGAAGAAATTGCTTGGGTAAACAGAGCCTTTTGTCCTCTTCTTACAGATAACTATGCCAAAAACCAACAGCCGAAGAAATACCAAGAAGAGGCCATCCCAGCATTAAGAGATATTCCTATTAGTGAAGTAAACCAAATGTTTTTTCTTAAAGCCAAAGAATTTTACACCAAAAACTGAATTGTACATAGACTAATACCAAACATTTATTACAAATTTTTGATGGAAGAATTTCGACCGTAGTAATTTTGACTGTCTTTCTGATTAATATCCAGTATTGAAATGTTAAAAAAAAAGAAAGAAAAATGTAAGTTGAACTTCTCTTAGATTAAGTTCTATTAATATTATAAATGTTATCAAATAGTAGTTACTAATAGAGTAAATAAAATACTACATTACCATGTGGCAGGTGTCCCTCCAGAGAGGCATTCATGTTGTAATTTTCAAAGGGCAATTGTGTCCTTCCCACTGTTTGTTCTTAGAAGCCCAGAATTCAAACTCCTAGGTTTAGGAGAAGGGCACATTTAATGTGTGTCTCTGCCATCAGGGACGACTGCTTTAGATGGGGCAGTCGACGAAAGCTGCTGTGAGGAGGCAGTTGGGGTTGAGGTTTGATTAGCAAAAACAGGAGCCGTCACATAAAGATTAGAGGGTCAGCAGCGAGCTTCCAGTACCGAGCAGGCAGGACAGAGACCTTGGGTGGGAAGGAGGGAAGGAGTGTGGTGTGTCCTAAGGCCAGGAGGCCAGCAGGGGGCCTAGCGCTTGCTGCGGGAGGGTGTGAGGGCTGTGAGGACCAGTGTAAGAAGTCTGAGTTCCTCTGTCAGTGTGATGGGTTTGAGGCCCTTCACATACTGAGCCATTAGGAGGCTTTGAGGAAAAGTGTGTCACGGCCTGATCTGTGTTTTTTAAAAGCCACTGGGGGGGAGTTCCCTGGCAGTCCAGTGGTTAGGACTCTGCGCTTTCACTGCAGGTTCAGTCCCTGGTTGGGGAATTAAGATCCCACAAGCCGCTGGGTGCGGCCAAAAAAAATAAAATAAAAGCCACTGGGCGGTGGGTGGAGGGTAGGTTCAGGTGGGGGAATTGGGGACAGGGAAGAGTGTGGAAGTAGGGAGACCGGTCAGGAGACGATTGCATTAGTCCAGGGAGAAAATGCTGGCCGCGTAGAGCAGAGTGGTAGCTGTGGAGCTGCGGAGGAGCGCGTAGCTTTGCAGCATTTGTTGGAGACAGCTGACTGGGTAGATGGATCTGATTGTACAGGGTAGGCAGGCTACTGAGAGGAGTTGTGATCAAGAGTCCTTCCTAGGTTTGTTTAAATTACTGAACTGAGTAGATGATTGCACCTTCTACTGAATCAGACGGATTTGGGGAAGTGCAGTTGAGGGGGTTGGAGGATTTGGTAACTAACTGGATTCGTCTGAGCAACGCTGCCGTATTAATATCTGGGCATGTCTCGTGTAAGATTAAGAAGCTTAGATCGAAATGTTTAAAAGAAACAAGCCACCCATAACTTAGCAGGCGTATACTCACAGTTGGCCAGGGGGACCAAACCTAAATTCATCTAGCACTCAGTGCCGCCTATCTTTTGATAACTTAAATCTCTACCCAGGTTTGGAGCCACACATTTTAATTTATGCAAATTTAACTATATTTTCTGTATTTAAAAATAAAAAAGGAAAGAGAGAAAAGAAAAAGAAACTAATAAATTTAAAGAGTTGGGAAAACTGGGACTTCCATTTCAATAACCGTATCCCTGCCCAGTAAGCATGAGATGGATAACGTGAATCTGCTGTTTCTGTTCCCTAATGAGTCCCAGTTCCTGTATTAATTTAGGGTAAGGGCACATCACCACACTGAAGAGCAGTTTGAGGGGACCAGCCAACTCTGTCAAGGGTAGAATGGTAAATAAATTGTGTCCTGTTTATGCAATGGAAAACGACACTGCCATGCAGACAAGAATGAAATTACTGCTCTACGTAGCAACGTGAGTGAATTTCACAATGTTGGGCGTAAAAAGCCAGATATAAAGGAATATATATATATGTACACACACACACATATATATATGTATGCCATTTATATGAAGTTCAAAATCAGGGAAATAATTTTTAAACCTATGGTGATATATATTAGAATAGTGGTATTAACTAGGAGGCAGCATGAGAGAATCTGCTGGTGATTTGGAAATGCCCTACATCTTGATTTGGGTGGTAGTTACCTGGGAATCACGTATGTTTAGAAAAATAGTTATTATCATTAAGATTTGTGCTCCTAATGTAAGTTATACATCAATAATGAGGTAAAGAACAGTACTATGCCCCATCCCCAGAAATTTTGATTCATTGTTCTGGAGCAGGGCCCAGGCCAGGGTAATTTTTAATGTCACCCAGACACTTATATCAGGCAGCCAGGGTCAGAACTTCTGCCTTCGTTGATTGGACTTAACTGACCCTGTGGTCAACCAGGGCAATGGCCGTTCACTTTGGAAGAGAAAGTGGCAGTTAACAGAGCTGTCCTCTTCCCACCAAACTGGGGGCTGCAATTCCGTTGAAGGTCATGATCAATTTAGTGCACCTGCCGCTTTATACTCATAAAGAGTAAGAGACCCAAAGAGTTTCTGTGTATGTGGATTATATAGAGAAATTAAAGTAGAAATTTTAAAAATATTTGTTTATAAATAATAAACCTGTTACATTTTGTTGTATTTAAGTAACATTTTATGAAAAATAACTGTATTTTCCAGAACAAATTTAGTGAGACAAGTAGAATTGTTTAACATTTTTGCAGATCTGTTTAACATCTGGCTTAAAGGAAGACAGCTGGGTTCTCATATCTGCATCTGCATTCTGTTCTGGTACCACATGCCACAAAGCCTCTGGAAAACTCCACTGCATACTCACAAGAGAGTGAGTGTGAAGAAGACAAATAGCATCTTATTATTATTATGAAGATGGTTTTGACCTCAGAGACCCCCTGAAAAGACTACACTTTGAGAACCACTGGTTAGTGGGCCTCAACTAGAGTGTATGTGTGTGTACTAGAGTAGAATACATTATAGCGGAGCACACTGCACTTGGTAAATATCTTGATTGAACACCTTTTGTGGTCACTTCAGATCCTCTCTGTCCCACGTCTTATTCCAGCCACTGATGCTGCTTTGACCAGATCCACACAGGTGCCACCTGCCAGTGCACCCTGGAAGCAGGGGGAGTTGACACCATAGGACACCACGGGCAGGCGTTAAGCTCCCAAAGAACTGGTTCTGAGCTGCCTTTCCTGAGCTCCAGGCAGGTCTTAGGAGCTTGAGCTGTGGTTACCATGGCAGTGGTGAGCTCAGTATTGGCTCCTTGTCTTCGTTTTGCTTCCTTGCTTCCCACTCCTCCCTAGTGTCACTTTTCAAATAAACTGCCTACACAAGCCTTTGTCACAGGCTCTGCTTTGAGGGGAGCCCCGGCTGACAGGTTTGTATTTTGTAAAAATGTTGCTTCGGTTATAGGGCCATGATGTCTGATGCACTTCCCTGCTGCATCTCATCATTTAAGAAAAACACTTGAAAGACACTGTGTTTTGCAGTGAGCCCAACTAATAGCATAAAGTACTCCGAATAAAAAATGTCAGTGATAGGGCTTCCCTGGTGGCGCAGTGGTTGAGAGTCCACCTGCCGATGCAGGGGACACGGGTTCGTGACCCGGTCCGGGAAGATCCCACATGCCGCGAAGCAGCTAGGCCTGTGAGCCATGGCTGCTGAGCCTGCGCGTCCGGAGCCTGTGCTCCGCAACGAGAGAGGCCACAACAGTGAGAGGCCCGCATACCGCCAAAAAAAAAAAAAAAAAAAAAGTCAGTGATAGAAAACTTGCAATTAGATTGCAAATAATTAGATTCTCCAGTAATTAGATTCTCAGTGAGAATTAAAAGTCCAAATATGAAACTATCTATGAAAAGCCAACAGAATTCAAATCCAAAATTCTGCCCTCCCTCATTTCTTGTTTTCTAGTTGTTTTTTTTCTTTTCTGCTCACTTCTTTTTTTAATTTATTTATTTATATTTTATTTCTGGCTGCGTTGGGTCTTCGTTGCTGCACATGGCCTTTCTCCAGTTGCGGTGAGCAGGGGCTACTCTTCCTTGCGGTGCACAGGATTCTCATTGCGGTGGCTTCTCTTGTTGTGGAGCACGGGCTCTAGGAGCACGGGCTTCAGTAGTTGTGGCTCGTGGGCTCTAGAGCGCAGGCTCAGTAGCTGTGGCGCGCGGGCTAAGTTGCTCCGCGGCATGTGGGATCTTCCAGGACCAGGGCTCGAACCCATGCCCCCCTGCGTTGGCAGGCAGATTCTTAACCACTGCGCCACCAGGGGAGTCTGCTCCCTCATTTCTTTTTCTTTTTTTTTTTTAACATCTTTATTGGAGTATAATTTCCTCATTTCTTGACCTGCCCTCTTTTAGCCAGAAGGTTCTCAATCAAGTGCCTGGATTTTCTCAAGAAGCTGCTCCCTAGGCGTCCATCAGAACAGGCGTCACTCCTTAAGCAAATGGATTCAATCAAAAATGTCTTGTATATCGCACTTTTTCAAAGAGTCGGTAGGACACACGATATCATATTACCAGCCCTGTGCCTTAGAAAACCCAACCAAATCAGCTGCTACAGCAGTTATCCCAGAACCTGATATATTGAACAGTACAGGCCCCTACTAGTCAGTAACCGCGGTGCAGCTGCGTGGAACATGGGGAAAGGGCAGCGGAAAAGGAGTGGTTCTTGATTTGTCTTCCCAGCTTACAGGTCAGGCTGGGCAGTTGTCAAGATGCTCAGTCACTCAGTGTAAAACCTAGTTGGGTTAATTGTGGCCCCATTAATCAATACTACCTGGGAATGGGCAGAAATTTACTTATCCCACCTCTTCTCATCAGGATCGTCTAAGTCAAAAGGCAACAAAATTTCATTTTTCAAAGAACAGAACTTGGAGATAGCCACCAAATGGGACCATGGAGAAAGGGACAGCCGGTGTCTCGGGTCACCTGTATGGACTCCTGACCAGGACTAAATGTCCTCTCCCCCGCCATGCCTCATAACCACGAAAGTCTCAGTGTGCCAGAGATGTGATGGAAACCTCAGGGACCAAAGGAGCCATGGAGTCAGAAATGATGGCATTATAGAAAATGCAGTTGTAGTTCCTGAACAAGGGCATTTGTGGGCCAACATTTATTATCTCTGTTTCCCATGAAACAGAGGAAAAACCCTTTCCAATAATTCAGTACCTGTCTCCAGCTACTTCTGCAAATCCGGAGTACCCCGGCTCTGCTTGTGTAGGTCACAGTCACAGAGGGTCACGTGGCCAGGGCTGGATGACGCCAGCCTCACGGTGACTCACACATTGCCACTCGAGTTAGTAAGGCTGTTCACGCAGCCTCGCACGTCAGAGGCAGCTGTGAGTCAGCCGGCATCAGCTGCTGCTTGGCTTCAAGGGGCCCCTCCTACCCTCTGACATTTCGGCTTCCAGCACCGCCTGTTCTCACTGTTCTCAAGTGATGCTCCTAGGGTGGCATGCGGGAGGCACAATCATCCCTCACCACCCTTCTGTGAAGGAGAAGCACCCGACAGGAATTAAAATACAGTATATATTCACGTGATAAACCTGAAGTTCAAAGCAGGCTTTCTTCCCGAAAACTGATATGAGGGGGTCTGGGCCTGCCGATCTGGAGGCTCACCAGCTGCGTGCACGAGGGAGTGTGCTGGGCTGCAAACTGGGAGGTCCGGGCAGAGGGCAGACAGCTCGAGAGCAGTCACCTTTGCCCGTTTCCACCCATGGGCTAAATTGCACCTGTCCCATGAGGGTAAGGAGTAAGGGGTAGAGAGAATGGCAGAAACCTCTTCCCCAGGACTTCCCCAGGAAGGACACTCAGTGTTCTATCTCAGTGTTTCAGCCACTGAGATAGAAATGAGGAGAAAGACCATGGTTCCCCAGCACTGGCCACTTAGGTTGTCTCCTGTTTTGCCCTATTTTAAATAATCAGTACAGCAAACATCTTTGTAGAATCGTGTCCCTGGGCTAGGTTCCTTACATTGGAATTATTACAGGGTCAAAGGGCTTGAACTTTTTAAAAAAAATTTTATTGGAGTATAGTTGCTTTACAATATTGTGTTAGTTTCTACTGTACAGCAAAGTGAACCAACTATACTTATATCCCCTCTTTTTTGGATTTCCTTCCCATTTGGGTCAGCACAGAGCATTGAGTAGAGTTTCCTGCACCATACAGTAGGTTCTCATTAGTTATCTATTTTATACATAGTATCATTAGTGTATATATGTCAGGATTTCCCTGGTGGCGCAGTGGTTAAGACTCTGAGCTCCCAAAGCAGGGGGCCCGGGGTTCAATCCCTGGTCGGGGAACTAGATCCCACATGCATGCCGCAACTAAGGAGCCCACGAGCCACAACTAAGGAGCCCACCTGCCACAACTAAGACCCAGAAAACCAAATAAATAAATAATAAATACATAAATAAAACAAGAAAAACTGGTTTCAAAAAATAGTGCATATATGTCAATCCCAATCTCACAATTCATCCCACCCCACCCTTTCCCCCTTGGTACGTTTGAACATTTTTAAGACACTTCATATGATTCCAGACTGATCTCCAAAAAGATTCTATCAACGTACACATTCCCTGTACCCCACTAACATTGGGTACTACCCTTATACTGGTGTGATGGTTAATTTTTTGTGTCAACTTGACCAGGCTAAAGGATGCCCAGACAAACGGTGAAACATTATTTCTCGGTGTGTCTATGAGGGTGTTCCTGGAAAAGATTAGCATTTGATCAGAAGACTGAGAAGATCTGCCCTCCCCAGTGTAAGCAGGCATCATCCAATCCATTGAGGGTCCATATAGAACAAAAGGGCAGAGGAAGGGCGAATTCTCTCTCTCTCTCCTTGAACTGGAACGTCCATCTTCTCCTGCCCTTGGACGTCAGAGCTCCTGGCTCTCAAGCCTTTGGACTCAGACTAAATCATATCACCTGCTTTCCTGGTTCTCCAGCTTACGGACGGTGGATTATGGCACATCTCAGCCTCTGTAATCATTGGAGCCAATTCCCATAATAAAGCACCTCTGATGTTTCTCTGTGCTGCAGGACAACTCACCTCGCCCCCTCTCAACACGCCCAGGCATCACCGCTGGGATTGGGCACCCACCCTGTGGCAGGAGTTTCTACAACCCCCAGCTCCCTTTGAAATGGTGTCCACGTGGTAACCTAGAATAAAGCTCCTTCTCCCTCACAGCAAGGCGGTGCGGCCTCGGTTTTTTCTGGGCAGTGCCCTGGATGGAAGGGGAAGGAAGGCGTGTAACTTCCGTAAACTGCCTTTCAAAGGAGGAGCATCTCTTCGTCATCCCTCCTCATTCTCGCTGCCCAGCGTGTGGAATTAATGACTGGAAATTGAGGTGTCCCCTTGGACTGTGAAGTGACCCAAGGAATAGAAGCCACACAGCAGCAGAACAAAAGGGCAGAAAGAGCTCAAACCCTGACACCATACTAGCCCCGGATGGCGTACCTCTGGACTTGGATGTGCGGAGATTTCCTTCCATCTTGTTTTAGCCACTGTTATTTTGGGTTGTCCAATCAGAGCCACACCTGAACCTGCCCATGCATTTCCCTTCAGGGTCTAGACACAGAGACATCATCTTTACCTACTGGGGTAGTCTGGTAATTGCCAGAATGGGCGTGGATGTCTATTCTCACCTTTGAAGGGGCCAAGAAAACTTAAGGGGCTGCTAAAATGCCGGTTCCCGGCTCTAGAGAGTCTGGAAGTCCTTGGAATCTGCACATTTAACAGGCATCCTTGGAGAGTCTGATGGGACTAAACCATGGACCACATGTGGAGAGATGCTGGGCCTTTGAAACGAAAAGCCTGGTTAGGGATGGTCTCCAGGCTACAAAATCTCTTCTATCTGCACAAAAACCTCCGTCTTCCCTCCACACTACCCTCCCCAGACACACACGTGCGTGCCACCCGCACCAAAGGAGTCCTCCACCTGTAATGGTCTGCAAAAATTAGCAAGATGCCCAAACATGGCTCAGAGATCACTGCTTGTCCCACTTTTGTTAATACAGAAAATAAAGGAATAATATGTAGTTTTAATTTGTAAATTCGAATACTAATAAAGTTCAACATTATATACAAACAGGGACTAAATATACATTCAAATGGCCAACTTCCAAGAAGCAAAGTAAAAAACTATGTACTTTGGCACCAATCAGCCCTGAGTTCAAGTCCCAGCTCTACTATTTCCAGCCAGAGTGACCTTGGGTGTGTTACTTGACCTCCCTGAGCCTCAGTTTCTGCGACTATAAAACAACACCAATTTCATAGGCTCTAGGGAAACACGAGGTATATAACATACTTAAAACCATGCTTGGCACACAGTAGGCCCTTTTATAATAATAATCGTGATTCTATCTCTTGCTTTTCCTCATGTTGATCACTGCCCTGACTTGGGCTTCATCTCCACCAATTCTTGTCATTATTGTATAGTGGCCGCCATAACAGATTACCTCAAGCTTAGTGTCATAAATCAACAGCAATGTATTCTCTCACAGTTCTGAAGGTCTGAAATCAGTTCTCTTGGGCTAAAATCAAGGTGTCAGCAGGGCGGAGCTCCCTCCTGAAGCTCTACAGGAGAATCTGAATCTTGCCTTGTCCAGTTCTGCTGGCTGCCAGCATTCCTGGGCTTGTGACTCCAATCTATGAATCAATGGTCACATGGTGTTATGGAATGAATATTTGTTTCCCCCAAAATTCATATGTTGAAATAACCCTCAATGTGACAGTATTAGGAGATGGGGCCTTGGGGAGATGATGAGGTCATGGGGGTGGAGCCCTTATGCATGGGATTAGTGCCCTTATAAAAGAGACCCCAGAGAGCTTTCTCACCCTTCTACCATGTGAGGAAAGCAGCAAGACGGCTGTCTATAAATCAGGAAGAGAAATCTCAACAGACACCAAATGTGCCATTGCTTTGATCTTGGACTTGCCAGCCTCCGGATCCATGAGAAATAAATGTTTGTTGTTTAAGCCACCCAGTCTATGGTACCCTGTCATAGCAGCCTGAACAGACTAAGACACTTGGCCTTCTCTTCTCTATCGATCACATCTCCCTCAGCCTGCCTCTTGTAAGGACACTTGTGATTGGATTTAGGGCCCACCTGGATAACCAAGGATCATCTCCCCATGTCATGATCCTTAACTTAATCACATCTTCAAAGACTCTTTTTCCTTATAGGGTGACATTTAAAGATTCTAGGGATTAGGACCTGATATCTTTGGGGGCCGCTGTTCACCCTGTTCCAATCATTACATATTAAAGTATGACTTAAATGTATCTCAGAAAACCAATAAAAAAGCAGTATTTCCTCAAGCCTGAGGATGAAAGCCAACAGGCTAAGGATGACACAGCACAAGGAAGGAAACCCTGTGTCCTCCACGGCAAGGTTGTGCCGCTGAATACCCCAATCCTGGGGGCACCCAATGCCATAGTCAGGCTGTGTTTGATAATAAATCCCTATCGTGAAGCAGAGAGAGACCAACGTGCTCACACATAAGTAATCACTCTGCTGTCTCCTGGCCTGCTCCCTCTCCCCTGGCCCTCACCTGCTCCTATGTTGCCTCTGCTTGGCTGGACTACCTCACTCATCGGGGGGCCTTTCTGACCTTGCTCCTCTCCTTGGGAACAGAGCCTGCGTGGTTAAGAATTTGAGCTTTGTTTTTGTTTTCTTAATTTTTTTTAAATTAATTCATTTATTTATTTATTTTTGGTGCGTTAAGTCCTCGTTGCTACATGCGGGCTTTCTCTCTTTGTGGTGAGCCGGGGCTACCCTTCACTGCCGTGCAGGCGGCTTCCCATTGCGGTGGCTTCTCCTTGCGGAGCATGGGTTCTAGGCACGGACTTCAGTAGTTGTGGCTCGCAGGCTCTAGAGCGCAGGCTCAGTAGTTGTGGCGCATGGGCTTCGTTGCTCCGCGGCATGTGGGATCTTCACGGACCAGGGCTCAAAGCCGTGTCCCCTGCATTGGCAGGCGGATTCTTAACCGCTATGCCACCAGGGAGGTCCCAGAATTTGAGCTTTGGATCAGAGCCCATCTGGACACCAGTTCTCAAGTCCTGGCTTCACCTCCTACTTGGTGTGGGGGGCCTTGGAGAGGTCACTTCCTAAACCTCAGTTTTCTCACCTGTTAGATGGACAGAACTGCCTCAGAATAATCCTGAGGGTTGAATCATGTGGAGTGGGGGAAAGCCCTAGAATTCACAGAGCCTGGTCCACATTTCTCACTGCTGCTCCCAGCCACATCCAGATCTGCTTCCATCTCTCTCTGGATGTCTGTCCCCTGTGCTAGACACACTGTTCCATACACATACTTTGTTGTGTTAATTTTTCTTCTCGGAGACTTGTCTATTTCACCTTGGGTCCCAGTTCCTACCACAGAGGAGTATAGAGTCGTTAAATGAAAAGGAAAGAGCTCAAAGGTTCCTATCTGGAATCATCAGAAGTGTTATATATTAAATTGTTTTGAAAGTGCAATGAGAGGGATGCAAACTTCTTTTCATATTTTAAGGAGTCAAGTCATTTAAGACCTAAATATTTAGAATGATCAATGTGGAGATCTTGTAACAACCTTAAGTTATTAGAAAGCCATTGTTTCAAACTTTGATGAGCTTTTTAAGATTTTTTTTTCTGAAGTTACTAAAGTTTATGAACCTGGTCTGGTAGCTACTTCAGACCAAATTCCCAGTTATCATTGAATGTGAAGATTAAATTTAATGTGTGTGAAAGATAGATGAAAGGATGAAAAGGCAATTAGAAATAATGGCCTCTGACCATGCAGGTACACAAATTAAAGAATTGTCAGCCCAGGACAGAGATTCTATCAGTGATGAATCTGTCGTTTCACTTGACTACTGATCTAGTACAATTATGGGAAAACTAACAGAAATGACCTGAGTGAACAGACTGGGGCCATTTGTTTCTTAAGTGAAATTTCCAGGCACCCGACTCCAGCCTTTGCTTTTCCATCACCACTGAGTGGCAGTTGGCAGAGAGCGGTGACCTTTACTTAACCTTGAGAATAACTCTACCCCTTCCTGGCCAAAATGAGGAATGTATGTCAATGCTTATTGACAATCCATTTGCAGAAGTTATTGAATGTTTGGTCTAAGTCGATGATATCTTTGCCTTTTTGAACTTTATTTCACAAAATAAATATCTTTCATAGGTCATCTTAGAAGTCAGAGAGGGCCACATACCAGGTACAGATGCGTGGCCAGTTTAAAAGGTCACTTTTATGTCTTGTTTTGCTTTGAGGGTTTTTTTTTTTTTGCTCAAACATTCATCTCAATGAATATAGAGAAATAGCCAAGTTTCGCCTGCCACCTTCTTACTGGAAGACAATCCACTTTCATTCCTCTAGGTATTTAGAAACTGTTTATTGTTGTCAACAGTCCAGTAGTTAAGTGATTCCAAAACAAATCCTAAATCAAGCACTGCTTCCAGACTTAACTCCTTCCCTTCCCCAACATCCCCGTGTAATGATTTGTTCAAAGATCTGAAGTAAACGAAATCAGATCAGATATCCAATCCCTCAAAGAAAATGGCCCCAGTGAAGTTAAATCCCCAAACTTGCCCTCATTTTCACCTCTCTGACCCGTCCTTATCAGGAGTTTCTTGTCACCAATAAGATTAGTGGTAGTTAGTGCATTGGGCTGAATCAGATTTTTCATGTCGGATTAATCATGAAAATGCTATGAGCCAAATAACTTACATGATAGAAAGGTACAGAAAAGCCCATCAACCACACATTCTATGGATCAACAGACTATGTCAGAAATACCCTTGATTAAAAGTCTTCAAGATTTTGGCTAAGGTTATTTCATGATTATAGAATTTTTAATCTATGTAAGTAATGAATATGGAGTGGCATCTAATGACTGATGTCAAATATTTTCATTGTTGTTTCTAATAAGTATCACTTATTTTCAAAGCAATACATATGCATTGGAGAGAATTTTAAAACTACAGAAAAAAACAAGAAAAATAAATCACCCATAATCCATCACCCCAAAATAATTACTCTTAACAGTCTGTATAAGCCCTTCTAAGGATATGTGTATGTGTGTGTTTAACAAAAAAAAGATCATGCTGTAAATATAATTTTGCTTCATTTTTCAAATAACACTGTGAGCATTTAACAACTGCATAATATTGTGTCGTGTGAGGCACCATAATTTATTTTACAAATTCCCTATTATTGACTTTTAGGATGAGTCTAAGTTTTCATTTTTATAAATATTATTATAACCAATATCTGTGTATAAACATATTTGCCCTTATCTCTGATTCTATCCTTCGGAAATATTTATGAAAAGGTAAGGGATATAAAGTTTCTTAAAAGCTCTTGTTCCCCATGTATTGCCAAATAGCTGGGGAGGTAGCCTCAATTTAAACTCCCACCAGCAAAGTGTGACTGTCCACTGGTCAACATCATGTATTGATAGCCTATTCATTTATTTATTGTGCATTTTAAGCTTTATTTAAGAAAGTGATAATGGGTCTCCCATGATCATTTTCAGAATAATGAAATAAATTCAAAGAAATTACAAAGTGTGGCTTGGATAGCTGACAGGAATTTACTTAGACTTATTTAATAAGCAAACTTCAAAAAAAAAATAAGCAGGGCTTCCCTGGTGGCGCAGTGGTTGAGAGTCTGCCCCCTGCCGATGCAGGGGACACGGGTTCGTGCCCCGGTCCGGGAAGATCCCACATGCCGCGGAGCGGCTGGGCCCGTGAGCCATGGCCGCTGAGCTTGCACGTCCGGAGCCTGTGCTCTGCAACGGGAGAGGCCACAACAGTGAGAGGCCCGCGTACCACACACAAAAAAAAGCAAACTTCTATGAAGAGAGAACAGACCTGTGGTTGCCAAGGCGGAGGGGGGCAGGGAGGGATGGAGTGGGAATTTGGGGTTAGCGGATGCAAACTATTATATATAGAATGGATAAACAAAAGGTCCTACTGTTTCAAACCTCCTGATTCTTGCTCACCTCAGGGCCTTTGCACAGACTGTTCCCTTGCCTGGAAAGGTCCTTCCCAGCTCTGTGCCTGGATGGTTCCTCCTCACCCTTCAGGTCCCATCAAACACTACCCTCCTTAGACAAGTTTTCCCCATTATTCTCCTTCATGTTCTTCATGGCATGAATTGCAATTTATAGTTTAGAGCAATGCTTCTCCAAGTTTCTGGAATGTAGGATGAATTTTTCTAAAAAAACAAAATGGAAAAAAAGATAAACAAGGGGCCTCCTTTTGTTTTGTTTTGTTTGTAAACTAGACTCAGCAAACATAAAATTACTCAGTCAAAGCGCTAGAGAAATTTCTAAAAACTTCTGTCAACTTCAGTGCTACCTTGTCCGAGCCTAGTAACACACAGGTTGTGGCCTGGCCTTATGTCCACAGACCCCACTGAGAGAATCACTGGTTTGTCCCCACTAAACTGTGAGCTCGAAGTGGGGAAAGGACCTCATCTGTCTTTTCACCACATGTCTCTAAGGTGTAGAAGGGTACCTGGTACATAATAGGTGTTCAATCCTTTTTTATTGAATGACTAGAGTGGTTGAACCAACGACCAGTCACTAATAATAAAGGAGGGTGTGGGACTTCCCTGGTGGTCCAGTGGTTAAGAATCTGCCTTCCAATGCAGGGGACACAGGTTTGATCCCTGGTCGGGGAACTAAGATCCCACGTGCCACGGGGCAACTATTGAGCCCGCGCGCCACAATTAGAGAGAAGCCCGCGCGCTGCAACAAAGAGCCCAAGCGCTGCAGCGAAAGATCCTGCATGCCACAACTAAGACCCAACACAGGCAAATAAATAAATATTTTTTAAAAAAGATGAAAACTCAAAAAAATAAATAAAGGAGGGTGTGTAGCAAAGAGGTGTCCGCTGGGTGGTTTGGCAGGCTGGTCGCTGTTGGCCGAGGGGCTGGGTGCAGGTGGTGAAGTCTGCGTGCATCGTGGTGGACCAGCACGGGCCCAGGGGTGACCCGGGAGTACTCTCACTGCCCAGGCCCATGGAGGTCAAGAGAGGCCCCGGCAGCGGCCTTTGCCCATGCGGCAGCCATGGTTTATCCCAAAACAACTCCGCTTAGCCTGCCCTCACCGCTCTGCCTGGTGGCCCCTCTGATCTCTGACGAGATTCCTTTTGAGGATCCAGCGTGGAAATTCTGTTCAAGGTCCACTGACCTGGGTAGGAGTGGGGAGCTCCCCGAGGGGAGACTCAGACAGACTCTGGGGGCCCAACTTAGGTGGGATGGGCCGGCAGTCGTCAGCCCTCTGCTAGTGAGTGGTACTTCAGCGACATGCAGCCTAGACACAGGGTCCCAGAGAGAGGCCAGCAGAGACTCAGGCCTGAAACAGAGAAAGAATCTGAAGGGCTGGGGGCAGGAAGGGGCCTGGGGCAGCAGAGTCCAACTTAGGTGGGCTTCCAAAGGTTGGCCTCTGCTGTTCAGGGATGTGTGACCAAGAGAGAGCAGGCTCAGATATAAACCCACAATGCAGATAAGGCAACGGAACTTTTTCTGGACTTATCAGCCAGGAGAAATGTTGTGGGCAAAACACACAGGACAGAGAGGAATGGGCTAAGGGGAGGGGGCCGGACCCAGGGGCCTCAGGACAGCAGGAGGAGGTGATGGCAAGGTCAGGCAGGAAGCACTCTTTCTCCTGGTGCAGCGGGAGGGGCTGAGGCAGGACCACGAGGTAGCCGCAGGATGAAAGCACAGCAGGCAGGAGAGAGAAGGGGGGGAAGCAGAGCCGTGAGGACGCAGGCTGGGAAGGCACTGGGAATTCTCCGAGGCTGGGCCTGGCCCCGGCTACCACCTGAGCAGAGCTGTCTGGTCCAACATCCAATCAGAGTGGGTGGAAACCTTGGGAGACATCCTTAAAGCTCATTATAACAAAGGGCCCTGGGAAAGGCAGACCCGGCCAGGAAGACTCTCTTGTACAATCACTAGGGAGTCTGTTATGTGTCCAATACTTTCATGGATGTCTCTTTCTGCTTGTTTTCCGATTGTGATTAACAGTAAGATGTTTCACAGAAAAAAGGCCTATTTAGGTGGGCCTATGTGGAAGTGCCATTTCTGTAAGTCAAAAACGGTCAAATACCGGCCATTTCATGCGGTTCCACCAAGTGTAATTGGGTCCAGGACAGAAAGCAGTGAGATGCTAAGGAGACAGACTTCTTTCTCAACCGGTTCTGGGTGTGGAGCTGATCCAGTGCCTCAGAGACCAGAAAGGGGATGGATCTATGCAGAGAGAAAATGGCTGCATCCCCAGGAGCAGAGGGAAAGTGGACCGTGACCAGGAGAGCTGGTGCGGGGGATGGGGTGCTCTTCTCTGGCAGAAGGGGTCCCCGGGGTGGGCTGTCCATGGTCTACAGCTGGACTGTAAACACAGCAGTGTAATGTAGGGAGTGTAAGTCCGTGTTGGTTTTAATCAGGTTACTGAGTTGTTTTTCTCCCCGTGATGTCCCTGGCAGCCCAACACTCAACATCCAACCACCCCCGCCCGGTGTGATGAGCTGTCCACTCGGGTAGAATCAACCACGCTCAGAGCCCAGAGAGGAGAGAATGCCCAGTGTCACCAGCCAGAGCCTCCTGGGGCGACGGGACAGCTGCCCGAGCCTCAGCTGTGGCTCCTTCTGAGGCCTGCCCCCAGGAGTGCCAGGGGAAGGGGCCCCATTCCCCCTGCCAGTAGCCCTCGCCTGGGTCTGACGTGGGAGCAGCTGTAACCCGGATCTTCCCTTTCCTCCCCACTGATGTCAGGATGGCGGGTGGCAGTGGGAGGAACAGTGATGCTACAGCCCTACCTGGGGAGACACTAGTTCACCTGGAGGTGAGAGAACACGCTCTGTTCCACCTGAGGGACCTCCCTCAGGCTAATTCACGGCTGCGGGGTCCTGCTTCTCCCTCAGCATCCTCTGGCAGGGCCACCTCTCCTGCACGCTGCCAGCAGAGCCCTAGACTCGGATGCTGGCCCCCAAGTGTCCCCTGTGAGAGTTGGACAAGTTAATTGCTTACATCTCGGCTTACGGAGCTGTCAAAAGCGGATAGTAATGATGGCTACATCACAGGGCCCTTGTGAGAATGAAATGAGTGAAAACACTTGGAACATCGCCTGGCACATGGTAAGGGTCCAACAAGCGTTACCTAATTATAGTTATATATTATCGTCGTTATTGAAGACACAAGAGTTTCTCATGCCGCTCGGGACAGGAATGCAGCTGGGTATCAGGAAGGCAATGGAAGCAAGAACTAGCCGTGCAACAGGACTCAGCCGCTCACCTTTTCCTTCCAAGCACATCTGGTTCATTCTGTGTCTCTCTGCAGAGCCTCCTTCCCTAACCCCCAGTCCCCGTCACCAGACGTGTCCACCCGCAGCCCTAAATGCTGTGCTCTAGGCTCAGCCATGTTCCCAGGTGGCTTCTTTTGTGAACTGGGGGATGGTCCCCAAAGTAGAGGGAAGTAAGTGTGAGCTTGACTATCCCCCCCGAAGTGTCTGTTATAGGAAGAAAGAAAGCATTAAATGGAGTTCTACACACATTGATGTCAAAATGGCAGTTAAACTTCGGTCCTTTCTGGAGAAGTTGCAAAAGCAAAAAACTGTTGTATTCTATTGGTATAATTCTACCAATAGAATTAAGTCAAGGTACTTCTTTGACTAATCAGAACAATGTTTTCTTTCCTTCGGACCTGGATTATGAAGGGATTTCACTCCAAATAACAAGCGGGGCAGATTGTGATAAAGAGAACACACAGCCCTGATTCCTGGGGCCTTGACTAGTTAGAAGTCATTTTAAAAAATTTCATGTTACTTTTACTGTAGTTCATGTTAACTTCTTGTCACATTTTAAATATTGTGCTGAATGTGTGAAATAAAGACAAAAAAGACCATTGTGACAGCTTTACTGAGGTGCTTGGCGAAGGTCAGACCATACTCAAAAGTACTTTGCGGGGACTTCCCTGGTGGCGCAGTGGTTGAGAGTCCGCCTACCGATGCAGGGGACACGGGTTCGTGCCCAGGTCTGGGAAGATCCCACATGCCGCGGAGCGGCTGGGCCCGTGAGCCATGGCTGCTGAGCCTGCGCGTCCGGAGCCTGTGCTCTGCAACGGGAGAGGCCACAACGGTGAGAGGCCCGTGTGCCGCAAAAAAAAAAAAAAAAAAAAAGTACTTTGGAGAATTAATATAACTGACACAGGCATACACTTAAATAAAAGAGCTAAAATTAAAAATAGTGATAACACCAAATGCTGACAAGAATGCAGAGAAACTGGGTATTTCATGTATTGTTGGAAGTAATGTAAATGTACCACCACTCTGGGAAAGATATTAAACTTACACTGACCATATGACAATGATCACACCTCAGAGCTATCACACCTCTGGACATTCGTCCCAGAAAAAATGAAACTTATGCTCACACAAAACTCTAGACATTATAGTTTATAGCAGTTCTATTTGTAATAGCCAAAATGTAGAAATCACCTAAATGTTCTTTGGTGGGTGAAAGCTTAAGCAAACTATGTTGCATGTATACCATGAATAATATTTGACAATGAAAAGTAATGAACTGTTAAAAAAAAAAACAAAAATTGACACATGAAACAATCTTAGGACGAGCTTTGTGTCCTTCCCCTGTGTGCAGAAAATAATTGTGCTCATTGTCATGTTTGATTAAGGAAATCTTCCCTGCATCTCCTATTTTATTTTTATTTAAAAGAGCTAGCGAAGGGGCTTCCCTGGTGGCGCAGTGGTTGAGAGTCCGCCTGCCGATGCAGGGGACACGGGTTCGTGCCCTGGTCCGGGAAGATCCCACATGCTGTGGAGCGGCTGGGCCCGTGAGCCATGGCCGCTGAGCCTGCGCGTCCGGAGCCTGTGCTCCGCAACGGGAGAGGCCACAGCAGTGAGAGGCCCGCGTACTGCAAAAAAAAAAAAAAAAAAAGAGCTAGCAAAGAGCAAATAGAAGAGAGAAAAAGGGTAGTGGTTTTAGCAATTCATTTGAATACGGGAACAAATGCCATCTGCTTCTATCTGGATTCAGTAATTAGAAAAGCAATACACATGGAGCATCCAGTGTGGGACTAGAATGCTTTTCTCTGGCAAAAACCAAATAAGCATCCAGTCATAGACCCTGTTTACATTCTCTCATAGAATCTATGCCACTTTTGGAAAGGACTGTCTCATGTTTATGGAAAACAAGATTACAAGGCTAGGATGAACTTTAAGAAGCTATCTAGATTCATGGCAGTACTGTTTACAGTAGCCAAGACATGGAAGCAACCTAAATGTCCATCGACAGATGAATGAATAAAGAAGATGTGGTCCATATATACAATGGAATATTACTCAGCCATAAAAAAGAATGAAGTACTGCCATTTGCAGCAGCATGGATGGACCTAGAGATGATCATACTGAGTGAAATAAGCCAGAGAAAGACAAATATCATGTGATACCACTTATATGCGGAATGTAAAAAAAAAGGAAAAAAATTGAACTTATTTACAAAACAGAAATAGACCCACAGACATAGAAAACAAACTTACGGTTACCAAAGAGAAAAAGGGGAGGGGAAGGAATAAATTAGGGGTTTGGAATTAACAACATACACTTTGCTATATATAAAATAGATAACCATCAAGGACCTACTGTGTAGCACAGAGAACTATACTCAATATTTTGTAATAACCTATAATGGAAAGAATCTGAAAGGGAGTATATATATATATATATACACACACACACATATATATGTATGTATAACTGAATCACTTTGTTGTACATCTGAAACTAACACAACATTTATAAGTCAATTAAAAAAAAAACAGCTATCTAGAGAAACAACCCAAATGTCCATGGACAAACAAATGGATAAACAAAATGTGCTCTATCCATACAATGGAATATTATTCAGCCATAAAAAGGGATGAAGTAGTGATGTATTCTACAACTTGGATGAATCTTTAAAACATTATGCTGAGTGAAAGAAGCCAGTCACAAAAGTCCAAATGTTACACAATTCCATTCATATGCAAGTATAGAATAGGGAAATCTATAGAGACCAGAAGTAGATTTGTGGTTACTTAGGGCTGGGGTAGGGGAATAAGGGGTTGACAGCTAAAGAGTACGGGGTTTCTTTTTGAGATGATGAAATGTTCTAAAATTGACTGTGGTGGGACTTCCCTCGAGGTCCAGTGGTTAAGACTCTGTGCTTCCACTGCACGGGGAGCAGGTTCGATGGGGGAACTAAGATCCCACACGCTGTGCAGCAGCAGCCTACATATATATATATATAAAAGAGAGCGAGAGAGGGACTTCCCTGGTGGTGCAGTGGTTAAGAATCCACCTGCCAATGTAGGGGATACGGGTTCGAGCCCTGGTCTGGGAAGATCCCACATGCCGCAGAGCAACTAAGCCCGGCGCCACAGCTATTGAGCCTGCGCTCTAGAGCCCGCGAGTCACAGCTACTGAACCCCGCACGCTTAGAGTCTGTGCTCCACAACAAGAGAAGCCACTGCAATGAGAAGCCAGTGTGCTGCATTGAAGAGTAGCCCCCGCTCGCTGCAACTAGAGAAAGTGAGTGCAGCAACGAAGACCCAACGCAGCCAAAAATAAATTAATTATTTTTAAAAAAGAGAGAAAAAAATTGTGGTGCTGGTTGCACTTATCTGTGAATATACTAAAAACCACTGAATTATACATTTTAAATCAGTGAATTTAGGGTATGTGAATTCTATCTCAGTAAAGCTGCTTTAAAAAAAAATGAATGGATTGATGAAAATTGGTTTTAAAAAAAAAAGCTGTCTGAATCATCCACATTTAGGTCATTCCATACAAAACTGAGAAGTGCTGGTTGCTTGGGTTGATAAAACCCTTTCTTTGTGTGTTGCTGAACTAGCCTTCCAATGTTGAGTGAATCTGTATTCAGTGCATTGCCTCTTATGCAATAAATAATACTTTTCAAATGTTAAGTTATCCCAAAATATGGGATCCAAAATAATTTTTTTCCATTTCATAAACCTAAGCAAGTAGGTGATTAGTTGTCCTATATCACTGTGTATTGAAAATTTACCATTTGACAAGTCAGTTCTTCACAAAACACATCCTAGTAGAATTTTAGAACACGGCCACAGTTTATCAAAACATGAGAAGTGTGACCGAGGGACTTCCCTGGTGGTCCAGTGGGTAAGACTCCGCACTCCCAATGCGGGGGGCCCAGGTTCAATCCCTGGTCGGAGAACTAGATCCCACATGCATGCTGCAACTAAGAAGCCCGCATGCCGCAACTAAAGATCCCGCATGACACAACGAAGATCCTGCGTGCCACAACTAAAGAACCGGCACAAGCCCAAAGTAAACAATAAATAAATAAATATTTTAAAAGAAAAGTGTGACCGAATTCAGGAAGCCCATCTGAGCTTGGAGAATACAATTTCTGGCAAATGAGAAGGTCAAAAATTGTGGTAATTTTTAAAGCAAAAAAAAAGCATAGGTAAGAGCATAGGGTCACTTCCCTTAATGCTGAAAGCTAGGGCCACAGCCACTCTCTTTGGGACATTAAGGTCTGGTAGAAAAGAAACAAAAAACATAGTCACCACTCACCATCTGAACACAAAGACGTAATGGACACCATTCAAGAGGCCACTCCTCTGTGTACTAACAAAGTACCTCAGAGACTCAGAAAGATGAAGCAACAACAGACAGAATGCAAATAAAAAGAGAGGCTGAAAGAAAACAAAACTGAGACATTCCTACATCCCAATCCATTAAGGTGTAGAAAACCTCAAGGTGCGGGAATTCTGGTGAACCCGTCAAGGGCAGGCGGCAAGCCAGAGGGTCCTTTGTTTTCATAGAAAGTTTTCTCCAAACCCAGTGGACACGCAGTCCAGAGACCAGGAAGTGAAACTGATGTGGATATTCGCTGGGAAGTTCTGTTCACTGCGGGCAGATCCTCTGGGTTTCTAAGACTTACCTGGGCCGTGGAAACAGCCCAGTGACAGCGCCATGGGCTGAATCAGGTGCTGGCTTGACTTCAGGTATCAAGGTGGGAGGTCAGGGGTGGGCTATGATGGGGGCCAGTTCCTATGAACTTACAGCCACCCCAGAAGAACTGGTAATGGGCAAGAGCCTAGAGCCCCCCTGGGAGACAGAGCCACGGAGCTCCAGAAAATAACAGAGTGCCCACTAAAAACTGAAAGACTCAGCCCAGCATCGTGTGCTAATAATTACCTTGGACTTTTTATTTATTTTTATTATTTTAATTTTTATTTATTTATTTATTTGGCCTCCAAGTGCAGTATGTGGGATCTTAGTTCCCTGACTAGGGATCGAACCCGTGCCCCCTGCAGTGGAAGCGTGAAGCCCTAACCACAGGACTGCCAGGGAGTTCCCACCCTGGGCTTTTTAAAACCATGAAAAATAAATTGATTTTCAGACCACAGGAGGAAATTGAACAAACTTAATGCTTTTCTTCCAGATCAAAGCTAAGACAAGATACAAAGCATGCTCATCCGGATCTCACCCGGGAGCCTGCAGGAATGCCAGGAAGTTCACACTGGCCTCGTTTCCCAAGGGCCGAAACCCACAGGAGACGGTGTCTTCAGAAGTTATGTTTGTGAGAGATCACACTCCAGTAACTTCGTGACTGATATTCAATTGTCCTGCCTATGAGAGTGTTTGCTCAGGTCAATTCTGAAGAAGAATGAATGTGTGTTTATATTTAGGAAATTTCTGCATTTAGGAATGTTTACTCTTAAATCACTTCAAGTGGCTTTCAAGATTTTAGCAAAATAAAATGATTTATACTCAAACTAACTCTACACATACCCTATGACCCAGGGACCATTCCTAAATATCTACGCATCAGAAATGTACACACTCATGTACAAAAGGCATACACAGAAAGGTACCTAGCTGCCTTGTTCATAATAGCCGCAAACTGGAAGCAATACAAAAGTCTATCGACAATAGAATGGCTAAATAAGTAGTGATATATTCCTGCAATAGAATACCGTAGAACAATTGGTGACTCTTAGGTGGAGTAAAAGAAACCAGACACAAATGAGCACATACTGTATGATTCCATTTGTATAAAGTTCAAAAGTAGGCAAAACGAATCCATGGTATTTGAAATCCGAATAGTGGTTACCTTTGGGGTAGAGAGTGAGCGTGGTAGCTGGAAGGGGGCATAACAGGGACCGCTGGGGTGGTGGTAATCTTCTAGTGCTTAACTTGGCTGGAGTTTTAAGGGTGTGCTGTCTTTTAAAATTCATCAAGCACTTATTATTTGCTCACTTTTCTGTATACAGTATATGTTGATTAGAAATGTATTATTTATTTATTTATTTTTGGCTGCGTTGGGTCTTCGTTGTCGTGCACGGGCTTCTCATTGCAGTCGCTTCTCTTGTTGCGGAGCACGGGCTCTAGGCACACAGGCTTCAGTAGCTGTGGCACACGGGCTCAGTAGCTGTGGCTCGCGGGCTCTAGAGCGCAGGCTCAGTAGTTGTAGCACATGGGCTTAGTTGCTCTGCGGCATGTGGGATCTTCCCGGACCAGGGCTTGAACCCGTGTCCCCTGCATCGGCAGGCGGATTCTTAACCACTGCGCCACCAGGGAAGCCCAGAAACGTTTTTTGTTTTTCTTTTGCGGTACTTGGGCCTCTCACTGCTGTGGCCTCTCCCGTTGCGGAGCACAGGCTCTGGACGCGCAGGCTCAGCGGCCATGGCTCACGGGCCCAGCCGCTCCGCGGCATGTGGGATCTTCCCGGACCGGGGCACGAAACGGCGTCCCCTGCATCGGCAGGTGGACTCTCAACCACTGCGCCACCAGGGAAGCCCCAGAAATGTATTTTTAAATAAACATTTAAAAATATCTTTAATGATCCACATGGTAGCTGCAACTATTGCTAGGGACCAGCATAGTGTTATAGAAAACTATGTAAAACTTCTGAATTCGCAGGTGTACTATTTGATGTACCTGGAGAGACCCCAAATTATGTCAGTTGTGACCGTTATTCTTTGGTATTATTGATAACTGAAGTCTTACACCTCACTTAAATCTGGGTACTGGCCAGACTACGTTATTCAATAACATAATCTGGGTGTTTAAAGTAATTTAAGAGACTTTTAGAAATATCTAGCCTGATGATGACCTGGATCTCAGCAGCCGATCTTCCCGTCATGTCTTACTTTGGAATTGAAGTCATCATCCTAAAAGCACACCTGAGACCTCTTTACCTTTATGTGATGGATGGCTCAGAGGTCACTGCAAGTGTGCAGAAGACAGGAAACTTGATAAACCCAGAAGCATCAAAAACTAAGAGTGCCAAAGAAGAAACCAAAGGATTTCTTCAGAACTTTTGTTCTTTTACTTTTTAAAATGTAAATTCTGTCATGCCACAAAAAGATTGTATTATTCCTTTAGTGGTTCAGTGGCTAAAGAAGAAGATACAAATATTGTTATAATAGATGAGTTTAAGCTTTTTTAAACAAATTTATTGGGGTGTAATTTATATACTATAGAGTCACGCATTGGCACTGAACAATTCAGTGATTTTAGTGAATTTTTAGAAATGTGAAACAATCATCATCATCCAGTTTCAGAACATTTCTACCACTTCTAAAAGTTCCTTGTGCCCATTTATAGTTAATCCATGTTCCCGCTGCCAACACTAAGCAACTAGTTCTGCTTTCTGTTACTATAAATTTGCATTTTCTTATATAAACGGAATCATACGGTGTAATCTGTTGTATCTTGTTTCTTTCACTTAGCATGATGTTTTCAAGGTCCATTCATGTTTTAGCATGTATTAAAACTTCACTGCACTCCTTTTATTGCTGAATAATATCCCATTACACGGATATCTCACATTTTATTTATCCATTCACCAGCTGATAGATATTTGGATTGTTTCCAGTTTGGAATTATTATGACTAAAGCTGCTATGAACGTTCATGTACAAGGCTTTGAGTGGACAGAAGTTTTCATTTCTCCTGGGCAGATTCCTAGGAGGGGAATTCCTGGGTTGTATGGTAAAGTTATGTTTAACTTTTTAATGAAACCGCTAAACTGTTTTCCAAACTGTTAGCTATTTTACATTCCCCCCAGGGACGTATGAGGGTTCCAGTTTCTCCACATCCCTGGCAACATTTGTTATTATCTGTCTTTTAAAAATTGTAACCATTCTTGGACATCATAAAAGTCTACAAATAATAAATGCTGGAGAGGGTGTGGAGGAAAGGAAACCATCCTACACTGTTGATGGGAATGTAAATTGGTGCAGCCACTATGGAGAATAGTATGCAGGTTCCTTAAAAAACTAAAAATAGAGTTACCACATGATCCAGCAATTCCACTCCTGGGCATATATCCAGAAAAGATGAAAAGTCTAATTTGAAAAGATACGTGTACCTCAGTGTTCACAGCAGCACTATTTACAATAGCTAAGAAGCTATTGTAAAAATAGTTATTGTAAAGCTATTGTAAAAAGCTAAGCAATGAAAAAAAAAAAAAAAAGCTAAGCAATGGAAGTAACCTAAGTGTCCATCAAGGGAGGAATGGATAAAGAAGGGGTGGTATATATACATACAATGGAATATTACTCAGCCATAAGAAAGAATGACATTGCCATTTGCAGCAACATGGATGGACCTAGAGATTATCATACTAAGTGAAGTAAAACAGAGAAAGACAAATATTATATGATACACTCATATGTGGAATCTAAAAAATAATACAAATGAACTTATTTACGAAACAGAAACAGACTCAGACATAGAAAACAAATTTACGGTTATCAAAGGGGAAGGGGGGATGGGAAAAATTAGGAGTATGGGATTAACAAATACAAACTACTATATATAAAATAGACAACCAACAAGGACCTACTGGACAATGCAGGGAACTATATTCAATATCTTGTAGTATGTATAATGGAAAAGAATCTGAAAAAGAATACATACATATATAGAGAGAGAGATATAACTGAATCACTTTGCTGTACACCTAAAACTAGCATGATATTGTAAATCAACTATAATTCAATTTTTTAAAAATTTTAATCCTTCTAATAGGTACATGACAGTATCTCATTGTGCTTTTAATCTGCATTTCTGTAATGACTAACGACATCGAGCATCTTTTTGAAATATCTAAAACTATAAAATAAAATCTGCTTGTAAGGATTACCATATAATGATATAATAGAATATTAAAATAATACTGTATTTTAGACTTGCCCAGCAACCTCTCAGCCAAATTATTTTTATAAACATCCATCATTTTCATAATCATGAAAAATCACCTATTTATGCATTGGTCTTTCACAAGTAATTCTTCAAAAATGAGTCATGCAGACATGACTCATGCCCTGCAGGAAAGTAGAAAATTCTCCCTCTGATATTTCTGTACAAGGTACTTTTTCTCTTATTTAGATATATCATCTTCCTACCACAGGAAAAAAGGTGATAAAAATAAACTGCTCAAACAAAAACCCCCAAGCCACAGCTACTGAGCCCATGTGCCACAACTACTGAAGCCCGCTCTCCGAGAGCCCCCTGCTCTGCAACAAGAGAAGCCACCGCAATGAGAAGCCTGTGCACCGCAATGAAGAGTAGCCCCTGCTCACCTCAACTAGAAAAAGCCCACGCGCAGCAACGAAGACCCAACAAAGCCAAAAATCAAACAAAAAAGCCATCATAGGGATTTTTTTTTTTTTTTGTAAATAAATGGAAAACGAGAGTGCGTCCAATAGGGAACAGTGGAGACTGTGGAGAATTGAAGAGGACAAGGTTGTTCAACTGGGGCAGTTGTGACTCAACACCAGCTGATTGGTTCCACATGGGAACTCAGGCAAGTGTTGCCAGAGATTCAGGTTTTTAAAGGGAAATTCCCTGGGAATTTCCTGGTGGTCCAGTGGTTAGGATTTGGAGCTTTCACTGGCCCAGGTTCCATCCCTGGTCGGGGAACTAAGATCCCATAAGCCGCAGGGCGTGGCCAAAAAAAAGTAACAAAAAAAGAGAAATTCCCTGATCAGGCCCGTGTGAAAGGAAAATAAAGACTTTTGAAGAGCAATCTTCTCTCTCTCCTCTGGTTTGCTTTAAGATGTACATAAGCCAGTGGTAGCCTCCTGACTCCAGAAAGGTTAGTGCAGTTAATTTTATAAAAACAAGAACTTTCAAATAGGGAACTTTTGCAAGCCTTTGTCATCATATGAGGAGTGACCCCAACAGTATTTCAAACTAAACAGAAGTTAGCAGCTATCTTTTTGGCAAAGCACTGGATTGTCAAACTGAAAAGATTTTTACGTTTTTCTGACCTTTTTGTAGGCTAACTGATTGTTAGAAATATGCCAGTTAGCAAATATTTTAACAAGACAAACACACAAAAAAAGTTGTTTCTTTGATGCAGAGATTGGTTTTTTTTTGGCCTCACCAGGCAGCATGTGGAATGTTAGTTCCTGGACCAGGGATGGGATGGAACCCGCGCCCCATGCACTGGAAGTGCAGAGTCTTAATTAACCACTGGACCACCAGGGAAGTCCCCACAGATGATATTCTTAAAAATGAGTGAAAAAGGGTTAAATCAAAAGAAACTCATGCTGTGAAGAAGAGCCTTGTGAAAATAGGTGTTTGGAATTGTTTCTACCATTAGGTGAGTTTTCTGCTGAAATTGATGTTACTTTTAAAAAACCCCACCAAGTCAAAAAACATTTTGAAAACCAGACAAAAAAACAAAAACATTTAAAATGTTTTACGACTTCCCTGGTGGCACAATCGTTAAGAATCTACCTGCCAATGCAGGGGACACGGGTTCGAGCTCCGGTCCAGGAAGATCTCACATGCCACGGAGCAACGAAGCCCTTGTGCCACAACTACTGAGCCTGCGTTCTAGAGCCAGCGAGCCACAACTACTGAACCTGCGTGCCACAACTACTGAAGCCCGCGTGTCTAGAGCCCATGCTCCACAAGAGAAGCCACCGCAATGAGAAGCCCGCGCACCGAAACAAACAGTTGCCCCCAATGGCCGCAACTAGAGAAAGCCCGCGCGCAGCAACGAAGACCCAACACAGCCAAAAACAAATAAATAAGTAAATAAGCTTCTAAAAATAAATAAATAAAATGTTTAAAAATCTTCCCAGAAGTGGCTAAAACATAAATATATTATGTAGCCAAATAAAAATACGAAATGCAACATCTGTTGGTTCAAAAAACAACAAACTGACAAAAAGGATCGTGGAAATTTACTCATCAAACTTCAACAAAATCTTCTGCAAAATAGGCGGATGGGACTGAAAACAAATATTGTGATTTATTAAGTGCATGATGTGTCTCTTTCATGTGACTCTATGCTTCTCTGTGAGATAAATTAAATATTAAATTATATTTAACATATAATAAATACATGAGAGCAAAAATATTTAAAATTAATTAAAATTATGTTTACAATGATTATTTGATATGTGTATTATCCTTTAAAATATGTAGTGTGTATATCTTAACAATGTGTAAAACTATTAGTCTGATAGTATGTGATCATATGAAATTGCTATTTTTGTAGGTCAGAACAATGGAACATCAGCAATTTCAAATGACTCAACATAAGGTAGAGTTTATAAGTGAATACATGTTCAGGTGCAGGCTCAAGTGTTTTTTTTTTTGCTTTTAGTCCTTGTTCTTATATTTTGTATATTTTAACTTTTTCATTGAAGTACAGTTAACTTACAATGTGTTAGTTTCAGGTGTAGAGCAAAGCGATTCAGATATAGATATATAGATATAGATATATATTTCTTTTGCAGATTCTTTCCCATTATAGGTTATTACAAGATACTGAGTATAGGGTCTTCCCTGGTGGCGCAGTGGTTAAGAATCCGCCTGCTAATGCAGGGGACACCGGTTCGAGCCCTGGTCCAGGAAGATCCCACATGCTGTAGAGTGACTAAGCCCATGCACCACAACTACTGAGCCTGAGCTCTAGAGTCTGCAAGCCACAACTACTGAACCCATGTGCCACAACTACTGAAGCCCACATGCCTAGAGCCCGTGCTCTGCAGCAAGAGAAGCCACCGCAATGAGAAGCCCACGCACCGCAACAAAGAGTAGCCCCCGGGGCTTCCCTGGTGGCGCAGTGGTTGAGAATCTGCCTGCTAATGCAGGGGACACGGGTTCGAGCCCTGGTCTGGGAGGATCCCACATGCCGTGGAGCAACTAGGCCCGTGAGCCACAACTACTGAGCCTGCGTGTCTGGAGCCTGTGCTCCGCAACAAGAGAGACCGCGATAGTGAGAGGCCCGCGCACCGCGATGAAGAGTGGCCCCCGCTTGCCACAACTAGAGAAAGCCCTTGCACAGAAACGAAGACCCAACGCAGCAAAAATAAATAAATTAATTAAGAAACTCCTGCCCCCAACAACAACAAAAAAGAGTAGCCCCCGCTTGCCGCAACTAGAGAGAAAGCCAGTGCAGCAAGACCCAACGCAGCCCAAAGTAAATAAATATAGAAATACACATATTAAAAAAAAGATATTGAGTATAGTGCTATACAGTACGTCCTTGTTGTTTACCTATTTTATATATAGCAATGTGTATATGTTAATCCCAAACTCCTAATTTGTCTCCCCTGCCTCAATATTTTTTCAATGATAGGGATACGTGATCAAAAATGTGGAGCTCGCTCAGGTTTGAGCCCTTACACAGCGGACCCACGTCACCACAGTCACCAGCAAGAACACAGGAGCCCCGCGTGCACCGTCTCCCACGTCACAAATGCCTCTCTCACAGGACCTGTGATGCCATCACCACCGTGCCTAAAAGGTCTCATTTTCCTTATTTGCATTAAGCTGGCCACATTCTAAGTAATTTAAGGAAAGTCTACCACGCAGCACATTTAAAATTCTGGTGCCATCAGCATGCGGGCAAGTTTGGTTTCTTCATGGTAAACTGGTGACTGGGCCAGATCTTTTTTCTCATTAGAACTGATTTATTAAGAAAACAAAACAAAGCCAAATGCGATGACTTAAGTTCCATCCCAAGCATCACAGGAAGGGAGAGTAAGGGTAAGACTTCTAGTGTTTTTGTTAAAAATCCAGCAAAAGAGGAGGCCATCTTAAATCCTTTCTGAAACAGGCCCAGTAAGAGTTGTTTTTAAGTTTGGAAAAAGGTACTTTGAACAATAAATGAAACAATACAACTAAACAATAAAAACATTTTTTAAAGAAAAACAAAGAATTTTTTTGCTCAAATGGGAATTTTACTCAGTTAATAATATGCAAATAAACTTATTGATCAATCCCTTTCCTTTAAGTTCACTGTAATGTGTCACATGGTTGACATCTCCTACTGTCCAAGTCATGGACACCTGGATGAAGAACAAAGAACTTCCCTCCTTCCTTCCTTCCTTCCTTCCTTCCTTCTTTCCTTTCTTTCTTTCTCTTTCTCTCTTTCTTTCTTTTTTAGTTGAACTATAGTGATTTACAATGTGTTATTTTCAGGTGCACAGCAAATGATTATATATATATATATATATATATATATATATATATATATATATATATACATACATACATTCTTTTTTAGATTCTTTTCCCTTATAGGTTATTACAAAATATTGAGTAGAGTTCCCTGACCCATACAGTAGGTCCTTGTTGGTTATCTATTTTATATATAGTAGTGTGAATATGTTAATCCCAACCCCCTAATTTATCTCTCTGCCTTTACTCATTTGGTAACCATAAGTTTGGGGTTTGGGTTTTCTTTTTTAATTTTTGGCTGCATTGGGTCTTCGTTGCTGCGAGCTGGCTTTCTCTAGTTGCAGCGAGCAGGGGCTACTCTTTGTTGTGGTGCACGGGCTTCTCACTGCAGTGGCTTCTCTTGTTGCAGAGCACAGGCTCTAGGTAGTCGGGCTCAGTAGTTGTGGCGCACGGGCTTAGCTGCTCCACGGCATGTGGGATCTTCCCGGACCAGAGCTCAAACCTGTGTCCCCTGCACTGGTAGGCAGATTCTTAACCACTGCGCCACCAGGGAAGTCCCCATAAGTTTGTTTTCTACATCTGAAAAAACTTTTAAAGAAAAAAATGTTAAAAGAAAAAATTCTAAAAAGTATTTTTTAAGGGATAGAGCAATAATAATAATAAAAATAATTGAGGGACTTCCCTGGTGGTGCAGGAGATAAGACTCTGCGCTCCCAATACATGGGGGCCCGACTTTGATCCCTGGTCAGGGAACTAGATCCCACATGCCACAACCAAGAGTTGGCATGCCACAACTAAGACCCAGCACAAGCAAATAAGTAAATATTTTTAGGGACTTCCCTGGTGGCACAGTGGTTAAGAATCCACCTGCCGATGCAGGGGACACGGGTTCGAGCCCCGGTCCGGGAAGGTCCCACATGCCGCAGAGCAACTAAGCTCATGCGCCACAACTACTGAGCCTGTGCTCTAGGGCCCATGAGCCACAACTACTGAAGCCCACGTGCCACAACTACTGAAGCCTGCGCGCCTAGAGCCTGTGCTCCACAACAAGAGAAGCCACAGCCATGAGGAGCCCACACACCGCAACGAAGAGTAGCCCCCACTCGCCGCAACTAGAGAAAGCCCGTGTGCAGCAACAAAGACCCAACACAGCCAAAAATAAATAATAAATTTATTTTTAAAAAAATAGTAAATAAATATTTTAAAAAATATATTGATATCGGCTACCTTTGGACAGAGAAAGGGGAAGACAGGAGAGGGCTACTTTGCAACACATATCAATACTTTTCTATAATGTTTGGGTTGTTGGAATATTTGCAAGTATTACTCCTATTTTTTATTTTATTTTATTTTATTTTCTGGCCACGGTGCGCAGCTTGTGGGCTCTTAGTTCCCCAATCAGGGATTGAACCCATGCCCTTGGCAGTGAAAGCGCTGACTCCTAACCACTGGACCGCCAGGGAATTCCCTCCTATTTTTTTAAAAAATATTTATTTATTTATTTTTGGCTGTGCCAGGTGTTAGTTGCGGCACGCAGGATCTTTCGTTGCAGTGCTTGGGCTCAGTAGTTGTGGCTCCTGGGCTTAGTTGCCCCAGGGCATGTGGGACTGTAGTTCCCTGACCAAGGATCCAACCTGGGCCCCCTGCATTGGACGGCGGATCCTTAACCCCTGGACCACCAGGGAAGTCCCCCTCCTATTTTTTAATATTAATAGATTTTTCAGAGCATTGAGCTTATAGGCCATTTTGCTTTCATTTTTATACTTTTTCTACATTCTTAAAAAAACAGAAATATAAAGAGTTAAATATAGAAAAATCCTAACAAACTTTTAAAAACTTTAAAGGAGGCACTAATTGAATCTAAAATGTCAAACAAAAAAGATGATTATCAAACGATTTTGTCTCTCAAAATATTTATTTCAAGTAGAAACTGGGAAGACAACAACATGCAAAATAGTTAAGTAAAAAACCTTGACAAATACACTCATTTGGTCATCAAAATATAAAAAGCTGAAAATGATATTACATTTGGTACTTTGATTGAAAACAGTGTTACTCTAGTCAAGTAATAAGCCCAAAGTGGTCCCCAGCTAAGAGTTAAAGCTCGTCTCTCTATCCATACACACAGTGCTTAGACAAGCATCATATATGTTTTTATCCAGAATGGTTCCCCCCACAGATCCTTATCTTTTTATTTTTGTTACTTTTATGGAAATTATTCAGTGTGTGTGTTTTTTATAAATAAACTTTTTTTTCAGAATGTCACTAAGCAACCACATCGGGCTCGGACAATATCTGGATCATTTTTACAAAAGTGGAAAAACCCAAATAAAGGGTCTCAGGTTAAGTGAGAGGCGAGGGTGGGTTATTAATCGATATGGAATAATTTGTCGTTTGATCAGCACAGTGACATTGCCGAACGTGCTCTGAAAGTTGGCCCCTCCTGATAGCAATCCATGTGGATGCAAACCTCTTGGACCTAGAATCCTTTCTCAAAGGTACAAATGAGGCACAGAGAATCACTAGGAGAAGGGATGAGTACAAGCTGAGCCCTCGCCACGAGCGGGGTGCTGGCCAAAGAAAGTCAAGTCCTCGTACATGCAAAGTGTGTTGAAACGCAAGGTGTCCTGGCGCGGCTGTCCCCAAGGGTTGTCCCCAGGGCACGTGTGAGGTGGGTCTGGTGCAGGAGAGACAGACTACTTGGATGAGGGGCACGCAGCATCCTCCAGAGAGTCAGGGTAGGGGAGCGGACCCTTACCACCGAGGCCACCGCAGCCTCCGGGGCGCCATCCTGGGTTTGTCAGCCGGTCTCTGCCCTTTCCTCCCGGGCTGTCCTGCGCCTCCTGGCGCTGCAGGTCGGAGGGCTGGACCTCTTGGTCGTGCTCCTCGTCTGAATTGGACTCATCGTTGTAGAAGTGAATGGTGGCTTGCACGGGGAAGCTGGCCAGCACCTTCTCCCCGGAACTTTGCAGATACTCTTGACGCTTAGAAATGGGTAAATAAAGTCTAATATTTAAGAAACAAATACACCATTAATCAACCTGAAAACAGTCTTAAACTGCATCTAGAGGATCCTTTTCCCTAGAAGCAGCTAAGCCCCAATCTTCCCTCCTGATTTTGCCTTCACTGTGCACAGTGGGGTTTTTTAAGTCACCAGAACACAAAACTGTGGGCAGATGGGGGGACCTGGTAGTGAACCCCACACTAGGTCGGAATTGAGCTGTAATCTGGGTGAGCAGATCAATTTAGACCAACACAGGGAGAAGGGTGTGCTTCCACAAAGGTAAAAGGGTAGTAAAACATTGAGTTCCAAAGTTAAGAGGCTCTCTCTGATCGAACAAAGGACCTGATTCATCCTGGATAATATATGTCCTATTCAGGGGATGCCTCACTCCCCTCCGGCCCCCCCCCCCCCCCAACAGAGGGAATGTCATGACTTTGGAGGAAACTTGACCCTGAAACCCTGGTCTAGAGAAGTGGCTAATCTTTCTGAATGTTGCCATAGTAAATGTCGCCTGTAGGGGTGCATCCCTCACTTTGGCAGAATAGAAAATGGCAACCCTGGCAATTTTTCTAGAAGAGAGAGAGGGAGAGGGAGAAAGAGAGCAGGGGGGCGGGGGGAGGGAAGGGAAGGAAAGAAGGAAGAAAAGGAATATATAGAATTTGGAACCTCTACATCCAGGTTTTGTGAATTTAGGATTCCAGTTATACATGGAAAGTATTTTAAATGTCCCACTGTCCTCATAATCTCTTCTTGTAGCTTTGACTTACTAATCGTTTGCATTTTCCCCTGTGGTCTCATAAAGGAACTGAGAGGGATTACCTATCGATCATTGCTTGTTTGCAAAGCTGATTTCAATTCCCCCCTTTTTGGACGGAGGAGAAAAGGGAGAGAAAACACCTTACTATAAATAATGTAGGGCGATTTTTAACTTTCTAAGATTTCCAATAGTTGATGGTTCTCAACCCCCAGGGGACCTTCAGCAATGTTTGGGGTCAACTTTAGTTATCCCAACTGAAGGGCAGCTACTGTCATTTAGTGTGTAGAAGCCAGGGATGCTGCTAAACACCTCACAAGGCCCAGGACAGCCCCACAACAAAGAATTATCCACCCCAGTCAACTATATCTCAATTTTTTAAAATTAGCCAGTCCAAAGCGTCAGTAGTGCCGAGACTGAGAAACTCTGCAACAGAGAGAATGAACATCTATGTAAATCCTGGACAGCATAGTTTAGTGGTTGGCCATGTTAAAAATTAGGTGTCATGCTGAGGTATTTACAAGTGAGTGTGTAGGATGTCTGGGATTTGCTTTAAACTATTCTAACAACAAATCTTTGGGAGAGATGATAAGCACGATCAGATCCTGAGAACACTGATAATTATTGAGGCTGGTGATGCGCATGGGGGTTCACTATATCATTCCCCCCATTTTTGTGTATAAAAAGATAAAATTTTGTAATAAAGATAAAGTTATGTATTCAGCCCGCAATGCACGGTTACACAGATGCAGATCATACATCACCAGTCACTGCATTTTCAATGAATCAAAAGTCAGGGCACAGCAGAGTCTGTGAGGCAGGCCCGGGGGCAGGTGTGAAGGTGAAGGCTCATGGGGCATGAAGGAGGGGGTGGCTCCCAACCCCAGCCCACATTGGGGTCACCTGGGAAGCCTGTAAAAATACAGATACCCGCGCTTTTCCCCAGCACCCCCAGGGGAATCGCCCCGCCCCACCTCCCGCCTGCATTTGTAAAGCTTCCCCAGTGATTTCATGAGGATTGAAGACCACTGATGTGAAACACTAGGAAAACTTCCTTTTTCCAAAAATCACCCTTTGATCAGTTTGAGGGGCTCTAATTTTCATCTCTGGCAATTAGTATCCTTGAGTCTTATTAAAGCTTCTAGTCTTCCAGGACAACCAGGGGAAAAATACTCTGATGAGAGGTGACAGCGTAGGCTAGGTTTATTTTGGTGAAGGAAATGACACCTGGAAAGAGACAGGCTGAGAGAGATAGGAGAGAAACAGACATAGAGAAACAGATAAAAGTCCAGTGCATGAACCACTTGCCCAAAATGCATGAAATGTAAGAGGGATACAGGGAATTCCCTGGTGGTCCAGTGGTTAGGATTCCGCACTTCCAGTGCAGGGGACACAAGTTCGATCCCTGGTCAGGGAACCAAGCGGCGTGGCCAAGAAACAAACAAAAAAGAAGGATACAGCAGTGAGGGTCCTGATCACCGCCAAGACCAGGACCATGAAAGAACTACTCAGAGGCCAGAGGATCCAACCGTGGTACAGTATCCATCCAGTCCCTCATTTACTTCACATCTACATTTAGGGGGTCTACTTTGCACTAGGCAGTACAGTAACTTATATCCTGGGAGAAAAATAGAAATATACCTAAATATCTAAGTAAATAAGCTGATATGCGTATATAATTCATATGCAATTAAATTTAACACAAGGCAGAATATGGTATAAAAAAGAGGTATAAACAAGTATAAAGAAAAGAGGCCAATTCCAACTTGCAAATGAAACACTGAATGAATGAATAAATGAATAGATTCTAGAAATCGAACAAAATATCCTTGAAGTTCCTTGGGATAATCATAACTAAACAATGTTGGAGAATATACTGAATTATTTTCCATTTTTTGAAAATGTATACACTTGAAGACACTGAAGTGTATTAATGCTTATATTTAAAGGAAATAATATAGTCCGGCAGAGGGCGCCTTATGTGGAAGGTAGCCTTAATCGTTTTTTCAAGATTATTATGGACTGAAAAACATTATTCTGAAATGTCATAGATTTATCTTCAAAAATTATGAATTATCTTTAGAGGATAATTATACGCATGTGTACTTTTTTTTTTTTTTTTTTTTTTTTGCGGTGTGCGGGCCTCTCACTGTTGTGGCCTCTCCCGTTGCGGAGCACGGGCTCCGGACGCGCAGGCTCAGCGGCCATGGCTCACGGGCCCAGCCGCTCTGCGGCATGTGGGATCCTCCCGGACCGGGGCACGAACCCGTGTCCCCTGCATCGGCAGGTGGCCTCTCAACCACTGCACCACCAGGGAAGCCCCGCATGTGTACTTTTAAACTGTATTGTAATTCACACATTAATTTGTCCCACATAGGAACGCCTACACTGAGAATCATTATACTTTTTCAGGTCAACATTCTTTAAAAATTATTTTGGCTTGCTTTATGTTATTAACTAGTTAATTATTATGATTGCAAATGAGCTTATATTCTCTTTCTTAAAGGTATGAAGTGAGTGGATACTGGCCAAATAATTTATACACATAGGTATTTTGCTATGTTTGTATCAATTAACATAAGAACCATAAAATACATCCATTTTAAAATCATATCTTGTAAACCTTTAGAAATGTTACATAAAAATAAAAATAATAATTTAAAAAAAGGAAACAATACATTTCTTACAGTGAAGTCAGATATTACCTTACAGGATGCTGAAACCCAAAGGCCCCCTTCGATCCAAAGGTTTGTTGGTCACACCCAGGCTCAAGCTATAAAGACAGACACATACAAACACAGACACAGTCAAGAAGCCTCTGAAAGCAGCATCCTGAAGTTTTTAAAAATAAAATCTAAGTAGCCTGCACTTGTGTCAGTTCCAATTTTAGAGACAGTTTAAACACCTTAACAGTATTTGATAAGCTCCTCTCTCTCTTACTGTTGTCATGATATCCCGGGCCCTGTGAGGGATCCCAAGGTGGAAGGATGAGTCGGACACAGTCCCCCAGTTCATGCATTTTAAATCTAATGAGGAAAGACACACATAGAGGCAAATAACTACATTACAAAGCACCATACAGTTAGATGCTAACTATTCTAAACAAGGAAGAGGATCAGGAAAGGGTTCATGGGGGCCTTGGCAGAGACATCAGTGGCACTTGGGTATGCAGTTCTGGGCCCATTCCTAGTGGAGCAGAGCATCAAATTCTGAGGGGCGGGAAAATAGAGAGCACAGCGTGGAAAGGTGGAGCCCAGCGTGGAATGAATGAGAGACTGCATTGGTAAAAGGGCTCAAAAGAAAGCTAAGTCCAGACACTGAACAACTTGAATACCCACTACTGAGTCTAAGTTTCATTCTGGAGACAGGATTCAAGACCATTACTGACTTTGAGCTGGGAATTCAACAATCAGATCTGTATTTTAAGGATCATGGTGGCTGCTGGGAGCAGTGCATAACATAGACTGGTGAGCTAAGGGCTTGGAGGCACCTGACAAGAGGTGGTTTGAACTCAAGTAACACCAACCAGAAGGGAAAGGAAAGACAGATTCCAAGGACATTTGGTAGCATCCAAAAGGGCGGAGACCACTTGCTGGGGGCCCTGAATAGCCAAAGCAATCTTGAGAAAGAAGGAGAAGCTTGAGGCATTGCACTTCTTGATTTCAAACTATATTACAAAGCTATAGGAATCAAAACAGTATGGTATTGGCCTAAATACAGACACATAGATCAATGGAACAGAATAGTGAGCCCAGAAATAAACTTATGCATATATATCGTCAATTAATTTATGACAAGGGAGACAAAAATATACAATGGGGAAAGGACAGTCTCTTCAAAAAATGGTCTTGAGAAAACTGAACAGCCACATGCAAAAGAATGAAACTGGGCCCCTATCTTACACCATACACAAAAAAAAGACTGGATTAAAAATCTGAATGTAAGACCTCAAACCATAAGCCTCCTTGAAATTTTACCAGGCTTATTTTTATAATATGCTATGGTAAGCTAAGGGAAAGAATGACGGTCTTTGGAACAAAATCTTTTCCATAATGAAGTTCACTCTTTGGGGTCTCCAAGAAATCACGTCTGTATTAAGCTCTGTTCATAATTATAAAGTACCTCTAACTGCTCAGACTCTACCACCATAAGCAATCCTGGGCTGTCAGTGGCAATTTTACACCCTGTGATGGGAGAGGATATAATAGACAATGCAAGCCTTGGTGGACGCCTAAAGGCAGTGGTGGCTAGTATGGAGTAATAGCTTCCTTTAAGTGATTAATTCTAACCAGACTCTGGGAAACACATAGCACACTTTTATAAACTCTGTAAACTTTACCCCACAAACATACACAGATTTTAAAACTTCACACCTCAAATATCCTCCTCTTAAACGTCCTTTTCTGATGACTTAAACGTCTAAATATTCACACTCTGATAATTCAGGGTAACAAAAATGTATACAATGTACACTGCGTTAAAGGGATGTGCGACAGGGCTGAACAGCTACGAAACCAAAATGCCACAGACAGCACCTTCCCTTTGCACACAGAGAGGTGACAGCTTTCCTTGGGGGAGGGGGGAGGGGCCTCAGGACACACTGACAGGGAGCTGTTGAAGAACGTAACTGTGCTTTAGCTGAAGGACGTCAAACAAGAACACCCCGCCGTCCAACAATGCATGAGCTCCACAGAAGCTCCTGACAGGGTCCCGGGAACAGTGAGCAGCCGCCGAACATTGGGGGTGGGGGGGGAGGTAGGGGGGTAATTATTTAGCCACAGCGGGGCTCACATGTGATGTGTGTATCACATCACGTTTTTATGGCATTTGTACCGAAACCTTCTGATTCTCTCAGAATACATGTTTCCAAGTGTCTCTACCAAGAAAAAAAAAAAAAGGGGGGGGGGGTGTTTGTGCGAAAGAAGAGATACAAGAGAGACTTTTGTGAGGATCTCTCTGTGTTCTCTCCACACATGCCTCTGACTCTGGTAAAGCTACGATGCAGGGGGGCGGGGGTGGTGGTTGGATGAATTGGGAGATTGGGATTGACATGTATACACTGATGTGTATAAAATTCATGAGTAATAAGAACCTGCTGTATAAAAAAATTAAATTAAATTAAAAAAAAAAAGCTACGATGCAGGAAGCCTGGAAGATGGAAGGACGCGCAGGAGAACACAGTTCCTTACATGCCCTAGAAATCGTCTCCCTTGCAGGCTTGGGCCGTCATTCATTTTTCCCAGGCACGGGAGGGAGACAGCTCCCAAGCGGTGGTACCAGGGGAACCAAATGAGCGAGGGTGACCCTACTGCTCAGGACACACGGTCTTGAGACTTTCCCTCGAATTTAGATTGTATTCTTTTTTTTTTTTTTTTTTTTTTTTGCGGCACGCTGTTGTGGCCTCTCCCGTTGCGGAGCACAGGCTCCCGATGCGCAGGCTCAGCGGCCAGGGCTCACGGGCCTGACCGCTCCGCGGCATGTGGGATCTTCCCGGACCGGGTCACGAACCCATGTCCCCTGCATCGGCAGGCGGACCCTCAACCACTGCGCCACCAGGGAAGCCCTATAGTATTCTAACTGTGATCTGCTCGCCTGCAGTTGTGGTACAGGTCACTAGGCAGTGATCCCTCACCCCTCACCCACACCATTCCCGACCAATGACATTTCTCAAGAAATACACAACAGAGCTCAGGAGCCGAGGAGTTCTCCTGCTTTGTCGGCAGAGGCCGCTGCTGAGCAAGAAGCCGTCCCTCCCCGCGCCGGGGTGCCCTCCCCAGGCTGGGGCTCCGGGGAACCGAGCGCGATACTTCGGGTCTGCAGTCGTCCGCAGCTGACCGCTCTGCCCGGCAGATCTGGGTCTGCAAAGAGCTGGCCAGGGGGGGAGCCGGGCAGCGAGCTCTACAGCCCCCATGAACACCCACTCTCCACCCCGGCCCCCCAACAAATCCATGAACGCAACTGCTTGATCCGTTGTGCCTCGCTGATGATCAACAGAAAGTTGTCATAGCTTAACATTTTTCTGCGAGTAATCTTCATTTTTCTCACAAATGGCCTTCTCATAATAATAGGAAAAAAAAAAGACTACCTTACATTAGAAAGTGTGCTGTATTTTCATTCTTGCAAAGGGAGAGGCTATACAAACACTTCATTTAAAAGAAAATTGGATAATTTTTTCTCCCAAACACCTTTTAAATCTTATGTTTAAGAATTTAAGTTTGAATGCAAAAGAAGGAATTACTTCCCATTATTTAGATATTGTATGTAACAATAATTTGTGCTAAAAAATATTCCTTGTTAATTTAATATAATTTGATTTGCTTCACTCTTTAAATAATAGTAACCGAATTAAAACTCTCATTATTCAGACTAATTTAATAAAAGAGTCAATTTCAAAATGCATGAAAGGTCTGAACCTGAGTTTCTTATCATACTAAAAATAACTGCACAATGCCACAGGTGTAACCTAATGGTCCTTCCCAGCCCAATTAACTCCAGCATTTTAAAAGTCATCAATTTATATTTTAAAATATAACAAAGGACAGGCAAATTCTATGAAAGTAAGTCATTACTCCAGTAAGTATAAAACAATTTCGTTACCAATGCAGGAGACAAAAGAATAGTGGTGGTGATTAATCTTCACCCACAAAGCCCTCAGCTGGAGTGTTTGCTCAGACAACATGACTTACCCCAGGAGTGCTTGCAGACAGGGCCCAGAGAGCTTCAGAAAGGGCCAGGCGGCGGGTGAGGACTTTTAACCACACCTTCCGGGCACCCGAGACAGGGCTCTGCCCGTATTTGCTCTGTGGCACCAGCCCAGGGCTAATGGCACACTCAGCTTTTCTCTAAGATGAGGGGGACCGAGACAGACTTCTCTCTTCTACCTGCCGGTTAGCAGGAAAAACCCAACATGGGGGAATTCCACTGGTGGCCCAGTGGTTAAGACTCGCCACTTTCACTATCGTGGCCCGGGAGGGGTTCAATTCCTGGTCAGGGAACTGAGATCCTTCAAGCCCCGAGGTGCGGCCAATAAATAAAAATAAATAAATGAAAGAAGAAGAAAAAACCCACCGTGGAAGAAATCTCTTATAATGCCCTTTTAACAGTTCTGCCATGGTGGCTTTGCTTTTCAAGAAAGGAGAAGAAAGCAAGAGCCAATCTGCCTATGACTCAGATATGATCAACACCTAGCTGGCCAGGCTGCTACCCCCAGACCGCAAGGCACCTCTGCATTAGATGACCAAGGGAGGGACTGGCCGAGGAGGCCTTTCATGGTCCCTTTATTTTAGGGATGGTGCCACTTCCTGGCTGAACTGGTTGATACCTACAATGCCCACACTTAACCTTACCTCGCTCCCAGTTCTGGTGGGGTCAGCATCCTGGGGGGTCAGAATCCAAGGTCTCCATGGTGTTTGGCTGGAAGGACACGGACCAAGAGTGAACCCCAGCACTTTCTGCTTTTAAAGTTAGATCATAAGAGTTAACATTCTTATAATTTCTAATGTCTGCCTAGGAGTCACTGGACACACCAGAATGTTCTCTCAAGTTCTCAGTCTGTGCCATTTGCGTTTTTCTCTCCTGCCACATTCTCAGTTCTCTGCCTTCACTGGGCTTTTTGAGAAATCCCAAATATGACACACATCATTATTTGAGGAATTTCTCTTCCCAGCCTGGCAGGATTCTTCCATTCAGACTCCCCGCGGTAGCTGGCTACTTTGTTGCTCATTAATTTCTAACTGCACAGAGATGAGTCTACAGAGTTTTACGATGCAAAAAGCGGGAATGTGTTTCTCCTCTCTGGCTGCCTGGCCACCCAGCCCCTTCCACAACTCCCCTGCTAATTTGATTTTAACTTTACTACCTTAAAAAAGGCTGGTGCCCGTGACAGCGAACGCTGAGTCCCACGCACAGGGCAAACAAAGAATGTCACCAAGAGTGTGACAGTCAACGTGACGCGACCCCCTGCAGGGTTCACTGAGGGGCCCCCGAAGACTTCACCGATCCCAGCCCGGTGGGTTTCAGACCTAGAAACCGAAGCTTTGGCCCATTGCCGGGCACCTCCTGGGCCTCCGCACTTCAGAACTGTGCTCTGGAGCCGAGAAGATTCTGCGTCCCTGACTCTGGCTAAGGAACTTTCTCTGCGTCGCGTCGGGCTCCAGGGCTCCGCCTGGCTTCGGGGGCTCAGCGCGGCCGGAGCATCCTGCCTGCGCTCCCCGCACCGACGCGCCGTGGGGACACCCTCACCTCTCGGGCCCGCGCGGCGGTGGTGGTCCCCGTGGACCGTCCCCGGGGCAGTGACAGACGCGTCCCCGCGCCTCCCGGGCTCCAGCCGCTGCCTCGGGTCTCATGGTGCCCTCGGAGCCCGCGCCCCTCCAGCGGCGCCCGCGACCGCCCGCGCCTTTAACCGCTCAGGCGAGGGCGCTCACCTACCCGCGCTCTCGGCGCCAGGTTTAAAAACGGGGGCGGGGCGGGGAGGGGACACGGGAAACCCGGGAGAGGGTAGGGAGGGCACCGGAGAAGCTCCGGGAGGGGACAAGCAAAGCTCCAGGAGGGAGCGCCGCGGGGGGGAGGGGACGAGGTCAAGAAGGGGAATTGGGAAGCCCTGGTCAAGGGTGTGGAGGGAACAAAGGAAATCCAGGCATAATCGCCAGGAGCGGGGGCGAGGAAGCTCGGGGAGGGGACGGCGGGAAGTGACACAGAAAGCCTTGGAGAGGAGGGCACAGGGGGCAGGGGTCTTGGGCAGTGGAGTCGGGGGCGCTCCCTTGCCCAGGGGCCTCCCGCGCCCGGTGCTGGAGAGGAGGGATCCCTGGGTTCTTCCCGCCCCTCTGGGGTCTCCGCGTCCCTCGGGTTACTTATTCCTGCATCTAGGTCTCCAGATTTGCGGGAAATCTCACGTCCACGACTTTTAAAGCGGCCGCGGGGTTTGGGGGGCGGTTACTGAAGCCTGTGGACCCGCCCTGCCTGCGGTGCTGAACCGTGGGCGCCCGGAAGCCCCGACCGCGATGCCCAAAGCGGCTGTGGGGCTGCAGCAACGCATCCAGGCGGTGGAAGGTGGCGGAGAGAGCTCTCCAGATGAGAGCACCCTTCCCAGCGACGGAGGCCTTGGAAAAGGATGTGGCTTTCTCCGAGGGTGGGTGCGATTTTCCTCTGTGCCCCGGGGCCGGCACAGAAAGCGCCTTGGATGAGCCGGGATGGCGCGCGTGCCCTGGGAATACCTGGCCGGGCTGCAGGGCTCGCGGGGGCGCAGCTGTCTTGGTCCCCAGCGCTCGGGCAGGGTGGGAGGAGTTTCATTAGTAGAGCCCGGCGGCAGAACCCTGAAGGCGGCCGGCCTGGACTCGGGCCCCTCGCTTAAGTACGATCTGCTGCCCAGTGCCCCACTGACGCCGCGTCGAAGAACGCGAGCTTACTTTATGTGACTTACGGTAATGGAATTTTTTAAAAAATTAAAGAACTTCAGACATTAAAATGTTTCCACATTTTTTTTTCCCGTTTAAGAGCAACAGGTTATGGCTTCCCTGGTGGCGCAATGGTTAAGAATCCGCCTGCCAGTGCAGGAGACACGGGTTCAAACCCTGGCCCGAGAAGATCCCACATGCCGCGGAGCAACTAAGCCCGAGCGCGACAGCTACTGAGCCTGCGCTGTAGATCCCGCGGGCCACAGCTACTGAAGCCCGTGCGCCAAAATTACCGAAACCTGTGAGCCTAGAACCCGAGCTCCGCAACGAGAGAAGCCACCGCAATGAGAAGCCCGTGCACTGCAATGAAGAGGAGCCCCCGCTCGTCGCAACTAGAGAAAGCCCGCGCGCAGCAACGAAGACCCAGCGCAGCCAAAAAAAAAATTAATTAAATAAATAAATAAAATTTTTTAAGTTGTGTAAAAAAAAAAGGAGGGTGGGAGGGAGACCCAAGAGGGAGGAGGTATGGAGATATATGTATATGTATAGCTGATTCACTTTGTTATAAAGCAGAAACTAACACACCATTGTAAAGCAATTAGACTCCAATAAAGATGCTAAAACAAAAAAGAGCAACAGGTTATGACAATAATGAAACCTTATTAAAGGCGAAGGGGGGAATTAATTTTAAAACTAAAATTTCACACAATGATTTTAAAAGACACTGAGTATAAGGGCATGGGGGAGGGGAGGCAAAGAACATTAACAGACAACATTGCAACAATAAGATACCATATTTAATCTACCAACAGAGAAAGGATTTTATAAAGGGACAATTGGCAACCGGTGCGGGTGCCTTCAAACGAGAGTCGGGAATGCAACTGGGGTACTTTCAGAAAGGTATGACAACTTACATCACATGCCTTAAAAATATTCACCTGTTTGGCCCAGTAACTCTACTTCTGTGTCTATATTAAAGATGTATTCAAGATGGGGATGAAGACGTATTTAATTACAGAAAGGTGTTCATTATAGTGTTTTTTATGATGTTGAAAAGTAAGTCTCAAAATATGACAATGATTAAATAGATGATAGTGGAATATCAGGCAGCTAATAAAAACATTTTCTGACTTGAACAGCATGGGAAAATACTTGTGATGTTAGGAGAGCAAAATTGGGGCTTCCCTGGTGGTGCAGTCGTTGAGAGTCTGCCTGCTGATGCAGGGGACACGGGTTCATGCCCCGGTCCGGGAAGATCCCACATGCCGCGGAGCGGTTAGGCCCGTGAGCCATGGCCGCTGAGCCTGCGCGTCCGGAGCCTGTGCTCCGCAATGGGAGAGGCCACAACAGTGAGAGGCCCAATTTACCGTTTTAAGCATTTTCAAATATAATTCAGTGGCACTAGGTAGACTCACATTGTTTGCAACCATCACCACCATCCATCTCCAGAACTTTTTCATCATCCTGAACTGAAACTCTGTACCTATTAACCACTAACTTCCCATTCCTCCCTTCACCAGCCCCTGGTGACCACCATTCTATTTTCTGTCTCTATGGCTTTGACTATTCCAGGCTTGTATAATAGGAATCATTTGTCCTTTGTGGATCATGTATTAATTTTATAAGTTATACATTTAATCTTCACCCCAACCCTGCAAACAAGCATTATTCCCATTTTACAGATTAAGAAACAGGGGTTGAGAGAGATTAGATAACCAGTGCAAAGTCACCATCTGGTTAGAGAGCCAGTACTCTTGGTCCTGCTGGGTACATGGGCTTTGGAAACCAAATGCCAAAAAAATACATTTAAAGGTCAAAAAGGACTCAAGACAGCATCTGCACACAGTAGGTACTCAGTTATTATAATTTTTTTAATTGAAGTATAGTTGATTTACAATGTTGTGTTAGTCTCAGCTATACAGAGAAGTGATTCAGTTATACATACATATATTCTTTTTCAGATTCTTTTCCATCATAAGTTATTACAAGATATGGAATATAGTTACCTCTGCTATACAGTAGGTCCTTGTTGTTTATTTATTTTATATACAGTAGTGTGTATCTTTTAATCTTAAACTACTAATTTATCCCCACCCCCACTCAGTTTTGTCTTTTTGCTTTGTTTTGGTTTTCTTTCTGCCAAACACATGTAAGACCACAATGGCCACAGCTGGAACAATTTGAACAGCAAAAGAAAGCAGTATTAGGTTATAATCCAAAGTATACAATAAATATTATTGAGTTCATACTGATATCAATAAATACTGAATAAATGGGCAGAATAGGCAAGTATTCTTTTTAAAATTTATTTATTTTTAAATTTTTGGCTGCACTGGGTCTTCGTTGTTGCCTGCAGGCTTTCTCTAGCTGCAGCGAGTGGGGGCTACTCTTCACTGTGGCGCATGGGCTTCTCATTGCAGTGGCTTCTCTTGTTGCAGAGCACGGGCTCTACGCACATGAGCTGCAGTAGCTTCACTGCAGCATAGAAGCCCCCACGTGCAGCAATGAAGTCCCAATGCAGCCAAAAATACTAAATAAATAAATAAACTTATTAAAAAAAAACTTTGTGTAAACCTGAGAAAACCATAATTCGAAAAGATACATGCATCCAATGTTCATTGCAGCTCTATTTACAGCAGCCAAGATATGGAAGTAACCTCAATGTCCATTGACAGATGAATGGAAAAGATGTAGTTACATATATATAGTGGAATATTATTCAGCCATAAAAAGGAATGAAATAATGCCGTTTGCAGCAACATGGATGGACCTAGACATTATCATACTAAGTGAGGTAAACCAGACAGAGAAAGACAAGTATCATATGATATCACTTATATTCAGAGTCTAAAAAAAAGATACAAATGAACTTATATACAAAACAGAAATAGACTCAAAGACATAGAAAGCAAACTTATGGTTACCAAGGGAGAAAGGGGGAAGGGGAGGGATAAATTACGAGTTTGGAATTAACATACACACACACATATATAAAATAGATAACCAACAAGGACTTACTATATAGCACAGGGAACTATACTCAGTATTTTGTAATAACCTATAAGGGAAAAGAATCTGAAAAAGAATATATATATATAAAACTGAATCACTTTGCTGTACACCTGAAACTAAAATAACATTGCAAATCAACTACAATAAAAAAATAAAATAGAAAAGTTTATGTAGATATTCAATCCTATAGGAGGTGGAGTGTGACTCTATAAACCATAGTTTTTAAATTATGCATTTATTTATTTATTTATTTATTTTTGCGGTACGCGGGCCTTTCACTGTTGTGGCCTCTCCCGTTGCGGAGCACAGGCTCCGGACGCGCAGACTCAGCGGCCATGGCTCACGGGCCCAGCCGCTCAGTGGCACGTGGGATCTTCCCGGACCGGGGCACGAACCCGTGTCCCCTGCATCGGCAGGCGGACTCTCAACCACTGCGCCACCAGGGAAGCCCTATGCATGTTTTTTATGAAAATATATGTAATGAAAAATAAATTCATTGGTAATATAGAATAAAGGTTTGGGGATTTTTTAAATTTCTTTTTTCTGCAGGTAAAGAAATTAAAATACAGAAAAAGAAATAAAGTGCTGTTGAGGTAGTTGGGAATTCAAAGGGCTTTGTGCCACCAAGTATGTTATAACAATTTCTTTTTTTTTTTTTAAATAAATTTAGTTATTTTTGGCTGCGTCGGGTCTTCGTTGCAGCATGCAGGCTTTCTCTAGTGGCAGCGAGCTCTTCGTTACGGTGCGCGGGCTTCTCATTGCGGTGGGTGGCTTCTCTTGTTGCGGAGCACAGGCTCTAGGTGCACGGGCTTCAGTAGTTGTGGCACGTGGGCTCAGTAGTTGTGATTCGCGGGCTCTAGAGCGCAGGCTCAGTAGTTGTGGTGCACGGACTTAGTTGCTCTGCGACATGTGGGATCTTCGCGGACCAGGGCTCGAACCCGTGTCCCCTGCATTGGCAGGCGGAGTCTTAACCACGGCACCACCAGGGAAGTCCCCTATAACAATTTCTTAAACTTTTTTGGATCCAAGGAAGATTTTTATGATAGATGAAGTATTTGGTGAAGGGTATAGAAATCTTAAACTTAATTAGGACCATGGTTTAGAAACTGGGAAAAATTGTATAACTTCAAGTATGTAAATTCCTGCCTGAGAGGTGGTGTGGGAAATAAATAAAATTGAGGTTCTGTTTCTTGCTCTGCTCTCTTTAATTAAAAATTCTTTTTCATGTGCTGACTTTCAGCTGTTGCTTGAAAACAAAGAGTAAAGATATTAACCCTCAGGGTTTCCGGCTTGCCTAGGAGGAGGATACCAAAAGTCAAAACATCTAAGAGGGCAGAATATTTTTACATAAACAGTGCTGAAGACAGGCGGGGAAATGACCATTTCCTTTCCTTCTGTTTAGGCAGAACCTATTTCCTGTTATCCACTCCACAAAGCACTCTGTATCTCTGAAAGTGATTTAGGAGTTACAAGATGTAGTTATTGCTGTTGATGTTGTTGTTTTCTAAAAGATTTTTTGGAGACTAAAATACATGTATTTGTTGCATTGGGAATAAGTAATATATTTAGTATTTTGAGGGGGGGTTAAATTAATTTTAATTTTAATTTTCTTGAAATTGTGGCAAGATACAAATAACTAAAGTTGACCATTTTAACCATTTTTAAGTATACAGTTCAGTGACATCAAGCACATTCACATTGTTGTGCAGTCATCACTATCATCTGTGTCCAGAACCTCTTCAGCAACCCAAACAAACTCTACATATTATATAATTACTCCATTTCCCCCTCCCTCGTCCCTGGTAACTTCTATTCTAGTTTTTCTATGAGTTGATTATTCTAGGTACCTCATATAAGTGGAATCATGCAATATTTGTCCTTTTGTGACTGCCTTATTTCACTTAGCATAAAATCCTGTTAAAAACAAGATAACTGACCCCAAATGGAGTCAGTTATGCTAAGCCCCATGTTGCCAAATCGAGACTTTTTTTGGGGGGGGTTATTTTTATTTTTCTTTTAAAATTTTTATTGGAGTATAGTTGATTTACAATGTTGTGTTAGTTTCTGCTGTACAGCAAAGTGAGTTGGTTATACATAAACATATATCCACTCTTTCTTAGAGTCTTTTCTCATATAGGTTATTACAGAGTGTCGAGTAGGGTTTCCCTGTGCTAAACAGCAGGTCCTTATTAGTTATCTATTTTATATATAGTAGTGTGTCTATGTCTATCCCAATTAATCAACCCCCCTACCCCACCCCAAAATCAAGACTGAATTACAGTTTGGCCTCCTTCAGAAATGGAATCTTAAACTAGTCAATCAGGAGTCACCTGCTCAGCACTAGTGAGATAATATGCCTGATAGATCCTGCCATCCCCCAAAGGGAAGTGACCTTGCCAAAACCAATCTGCTTTTTACCCCATTAACTTCCTTGTTCCTGCTCCCTTCTGCCGGTAAAAGTCTTTCATTTGGAAAAAAAAAAGTCTTTCAATTTGTACGACTCCTCAGAGCTCCTTTGTATCTGCTTGAGTGGTTGCTGCCTGAGAATAAAACCGATAAGATCTTTAAAATTTACTCTGTTGAATTTTGTTTTTTAACAGTCTTCAAGGTTCATCTATGTTGTAGCAAGTGTCAGAATATCCTTCCTTTTCAAGGCAGGATAATATTCTATTGTATGGATACATCACTTTTGTTTACCCATTCATCTGTCAGTAAATACCTCAGTTGTTTCTGTCTTTTGGCTATTGTGAATAATACTGCTATGAACAGCATTCATGAATCCCTGCTTCAATTCTTTTGGGTATATACTCAGAAGTGAGATTGCTAGATGACATATACTTGGTTTTGAGTTCTTATTTTAAGGCTTGAGTTTGCTCTTGAAAAAAAAATTTAACATGAATCTTGTGTTCAAAGTGTGAATGGGGGAAAAGTTCTGTAACCAAGCTTCCCTCTATGACTGTGGATGTCCCTAGCTCTACCATGTGATAACTGACATTTGGACACTGGAACCATCTCCAGATACTACCTGTGTTAAAGCCAGACCATAGCAATGGCTACGAGACCCTGCCTGATCTCCCCTGACACCCTTTACTTCTCAGATCTCATCTACTGCTCTCTCCTCCATCCTTCCCCCTAAAGCCCCTGGCCTCTGGACTGTTAATGTACCAGGAACATCCCAGAAACACTCACCTTTCGGGTGAACCTGCCTCTCGTCTTCTTCAAGTCTTTACTCAAGTGTCCCGTGAGGATGATGCTTTCCCTGGACACTTGTTTAAAGTACCTCTCTCTCTCTCTCTCCCTTTCTCTCTCTCACACACATACATCCCTCAGCATTGCCTATCCTCCTTCCTTTCCTGCTTTATTTTTATCCGTAGTACCTACCACATTTAACATACTATTTTTAGCTTCTTTTTAAAAATAATTAATTAATTAATTAACCTTTTTATTTTTGGCTCCATTGGGTCTTCGTTGCTGCACACGGGTTTTCTCTAGTTGCAGCGAGGAGGGCTACTCTTCGTTGCGGTGGCTCCTCTTGTTGTGGAGCATGGGCTCTAGGTGTGCGGGCTTCAGTAGTTGTGGCACTTGGGCTCAGTAGTTGTGGCTTCTGGGCTTAGTTGCTCTGTGGCATGTGGGATCTTCCCAGACCAGGGCTCGAACCCGTGTCCCCTACATTGGCAGGCAGATTCTTAACCATTGCACCACCAGGGAAGTCTCTAGCTTCTTTTTAAAAAAATTCTACAGTGCTTTACAATTTTCAAAAGTTTCACACACATGATTTCATATAATCCCATAATAACCCTTTTTTCTCCTCTACCCGTATATTGCCCCTCCCCCATTTCCTCTCCCCACTTGTAACCATTAGTTTTTTCTATATCTGTGAGTCTGCTTCTTTTTTGTTTTGTTCACTAGTTTGTTGTATTTTTTTAGATTCCACATATAAATGATATCACACAGTATTTGTCTTTCTCTGTCTCGCTTATTTCACTTAGCATAATGCCCTCCAAGTCCATCCATGTTGCTGCAATTGGCAAAATTTTGTTCTTTTTTATGGCTGAGTAGTATTCCATTGTATATATATACCACATCTTCTTTATCCATTCATCTGTTGATGGACACAGGTTGCTTCCATACCTTGGCAGTTGTAAATTATGCTGCTACGAACATTGGGGTGTTTGTATCCTCTAGAATTAGTGTTTTGGGTTTTTTTTGATATTAACATACTATTTTAAAAATCTATTTATTTTATTTATTTTCTGCCTTTCCCAGTAGGAGTTCAGCTCCATGAAGGCAAGGCTTCTGTTTTTGTTCACTACTGTGTCCTGGTGTCTACAAAGACATCTGACACATAGTAGGTGTTGGAGAGCGTGTAGCTGTAACTATGGTTAGCTTCAGAAGAAAATGAAGAAGTACATAGCAGTGGCCCAATTTAATTATGTATGTTGACCTAACGCCCCAAATGAGAGAACATAGCAATGTTTTATCCACATGTGGCCGATGATAAGTAATAGGATCTTACTTCAGGCTGTCCCCAAAGGAAACAGGGTGTTATTCTGCCTAGGGAGGATTGAATAGTGGCCCCAAAAGTTATGTCCAAGTCCTAACCCCCAGAACCTGTGAGTGTGACCTTACTTAGAAAAAGGAACTTCGCAGATGAAATTAGGTTTAGAGCAAACCGTAAATCCGAGGACAGGTGTCCTTGTAAGAGAAAGGCAGAGGGAGGGACTTCTCTGGCAGTCCAGTGGTTAAGACCTCGCCTTCCAATGCAGGGGATGCGGGTTCGATCCCTGGTCAGGGAGCTAAGATCCCACATGCCTCGCAGCCACAAAAAAACCCCAAAACGTAAATCAGAAGCAATATTGTAACAAATTCAATAAAGACTTTAAAAATTGTCCACATCAAAAAAAAAAAAAGAATCTTTAAAAAACAGAGGAAGGCAGAAGGAGATGTGAAGTAGAGACACAGAGAGAAGATGTGAAGACAGAGGCAGAGGTTGGAATTATACATCTACAAGGCAAAGAACGCTGAGGATTGCGGCAGCCATCCGAAGCTGGGAGAGAGGCATTCAAGGGATTCTTCCTGAGAGCCTCCAGGAGGAAGAAACGTGCAGACGCCTTGATTTCAGACTTCTGCCTTCCAGGACTGTGAGAGAATACATTTCTGTTATTTTAGGCCACCCAGTTTGTGGTAATTTGTTAAGGCAGCCCCAGGAAATGAATACATCCTCCATCTATCTTTTTTAAATATTTTTTTTTTGCCGTGCTGCACAGCTTACTTGCTTGGCAGATCTTAGTTCCCTGAGGACGAGGGATTGAACCTGTGCCCCCTGCAGTGAAAGGGCTGAGTCCTAACCACTGGACCGCCAGGGAATTCCCCAATACATCCTCCATCGTTGTATCTAAGGTTCACTCTTTTCATTGTGTCTATAGGAGGACGAAGAAACGCACAGTTACGTATTGCCTGCTCCTTTGCAGTGCTGTGTGGGGAAAAAAAGATATAGATAGATGCAGAAACAGATATAGATACAGATATAGTTATGGCAAGCAATACCAGGGAAGCCAGACCCCAGATCTTGAGCTAGAAGTGACCTGTGGTGTCAATTCCTCGTCCCTCTCCGTTTCAGGAGCGAGACAGAAGCTCAGGAAATGGTGTGCCTACTGCCCTAAGAGTAGCTAATAGCAATCGTAACTTTAGCTAACAATTACTGAGCGTTAATTATGTGCCTGGCGCTGCGGTTTACGGATATTAATTCACTCAGATGTATAAGGGAGAGAGTAGTAGTATCCATATTTTACAGGGGAGGAAACCAAATCGCAGAGAAGTTAAATCATTTTTCTTTTTTCAGAAGAACAAAGTTTAATGTTCACATCCATATCTTTTCATATCTCTATTACCTCTTCTACTGACTCCTTCAATACTTCTGTAACACTTACTATGTGTGGAACACTCTTTCTAGTGCTGGGGTTTCGGCAGCCAACAAGATAGACAAGTTCTGTGCCTACATTAGGACGTTTATATTCAAATTTGAAAAGAAATTTAGTGAACAATACAATTTTAAATCATTTCTTCAAGGTAACCCAGAAAATCAGGGCTTAGACATGAACCCAGGAGGGCTCTCTCCAGAGACTGGAGTGTTAAAAACATCCAACCAAGTCACTCTGAAGATCTAATTGGCTTTACTAGGCATTTCACTTATTAGGCAGTGTCCTGTCTGGCAGCTAGAAGGGCAGGTACTCCATGAGATTGTACAGAAACTGAAGGTTTTTATAAGAAGGGCGGGGCAGGGGAGCTATTAGCAAAAGAAGAGAAAGGATTCTTTTCAGTCCAGGACTTTTGTTTTGGGGAAAGGGAAAGGCAAGGGTTTTTCTTTGGTCGCACCCCAAGACTTCTTAGTTCCCGCACCAGGGATCGAACCTGTGTCCCCTGCCGCGGAAGCCTGGAGTCTTAACCACTGGACCTCCAGGAAGTCCCAAAGCAAGGGTTTTATCATGCAGATCACTTCTTCTTCCTCTGGGGAAGAGAGAGGGCCCAAATGACTTGGTATTGACCAGAAAATTCCAAACTGGTTGGTTAAGATCAAATTTCTGGGGAAGGTCAGAACTGCAATTAGGCCAGGTTTTAAATCTGGGTTTGGTATCATGGGCTTTCAGCACCAGTGACAGTGACACCATTTTGGTCCTGTGGTTTTCTTTTTAACAGGGGCTTAGCAACATGCCACACAGAAGACAGGGCTCCCGCTGTCACCTGTTAGAATTGATCTCACTTGGCAGTCCAGGGGCCTGTCCACAGGAAGGATAAATTGTGTTGGGGAGGTGACTGGATGGTGGCAGCAAGACCCATCCTCAAAAGCGACTGTCCAGGCTCTGGGTCACGCTGAAGTTCTGCTTCTACTCTGATAAGTTGAATTCAGACCCTCCTTGTTTCCTCTGGCCCTCTAGGTTTCTATGGTGTTGAGAGTGAAAACACTTTTTGATGTACACATATTTTAATGGAGCTAAGAGAGGAGAAAACAGAAACTATGAGGAGGAGAAAGCAGGACAACCCTTGGCATCTATGGCTCCTGGAAATGCAGTTTTGATTTGTTTTTTTAATATTTACTTGTATTTATTTATTTGGTTGCACTGGGTCTTAGCTGTGGCAGCCTCGCTCCTTAGTTGCAGCTTGCCGGCTCCTTAGTTGTGGCATGCATGTGGGATCGAGTTCCCTGACCAGGGATCGAACCCGTGGCCCCTGCATTGGGAGGGCGGAGTCTTAGCCACTGCGCCCTGACGGAAGTCCCTGGAAAGGCAGTTTTTTTCAAACCTTTGAAATAAAGACGAGTAAAGGTGCTCATCTCACTGTCCATTCCCTCTGATGAAGAGCAGGGAGCATCTGTGAAATTGGGTGTAGCCTTTTAAACTAAGGGTTTGCAACCTTCTGAGTGGTCCCCACTGGTCAGTTCACGTAGGTGTGTCAGGCTCATGCCTAACACAGGCACCAGTCCACTACGTCCCAGCTCAGCAAAAGACTGGGCACATGATCAGGGAGAGGACCTCCCTAAGGACTGGTGCGGCCTGCCCATAGGGGCACATGCAGATGGGGCTCTGTCCTGCAGGACATGACCCTGAGATTATCATACAATTCCACGATATGCGCTGATTCTACCTGAAAGCTGATATTTCCATTGGCGTGGATGCAGCCTGGAGGAATACGCTCGTCCCTGCCCCAGTCCTTTCTGATGTCCTTAAAACAGGAGGGAAAGGGGCAGGGCACCACCTTTAAAAGAATGACATGACCATTGGATACGACAAAAACTGGTTAGAACCAATTAGGCCGAAGATGGCGGAAGATTCGACTTCAGCGGACCTTGGGCCTCATTATACGCTCATTGTAATAATACATTAGCACAGGCTAAAAAGTGGGTGGTGGCCCAGTTCCTGGAAATCCCCGCCCCTTCTCCAAAATAGCTGGCATAATCCTTCCACTCATTAGCCTATGAAATTACCCAGCCCACAAAAGCCAACCACCCCCTATTTCAGGGCCTCTGGCCTTCTGAGATGGTCCTCACTCTGTGGAGTGTGTTTCTCCCTTGGCCACTCTCACTTTCTGTGACAACCCCATGCCCTGGGGCCACTCTCGCCTTTTGAGGCGGATTGAATTCTGTCTATGGAATGTGTATCTCTCTAAATAAATCCACTACTTTTTTTTTTTTGGCCACTCCGCTTGCAGGATCTCAGTTCTCCAACCAGGGATCGAACCCAGGCCCCCTGCAGTGAAAGCACAGAGTCCTAACCACTGGACCACCAGGGAATTGCCCCCACCCTTTTTTTAAAAAAATAAATCCATTTCTTACCTATCACTTTGTCTCTCACTGAATTCTTTCTGCAAGGAGACATAAAGAACCTGAGCTTCATTAAGTCCTGAGACCAGGTGTGTGATCTCAATTAAAAGACAGTGGGGGGACTCCCCTGGTGGTCCAGTGGTTAAGACGCCATGCTTCCACTGCAGCCGGTATGGGTTAGATCCCTGGTCGGGGAACTAAGATCTCGTGTGCTGTGTGATGTGATCAAAAAAATAAATAAATAAAATAAAACAAAAGACAGTGGGTTCGAGTCCCAGTCTGGGTTCTGGCCAGGTTCAAGTCCCAACCTGAGGGGCACAGTTTCACCCCCACTGCCAGTTCTGGCCCTGCCTCTGCCCTGGACTTCAGCCCTGGTCCCATGAACTGACTAACTTGGCACCTCTGCTTTACTCTTTCCCTCTTTCCCACGGACACTATTATACTTTGTGATATTGTGATCAAATATGTATCTGGTCTTTGCCCGTTTCTGGCACAGAGCTCCTAAAACCCTTGGAATTTCCTTAGTGATAAGAGTGAAAAAGTGTCTTAATATTCATAACAAACCCCTTTCAACCACACCTGAGTTTATGTTAATGAAGTGAGTTTTGGAAAGCACCATAGGATGGGGGCTCGTTGCCAGGGGAACCAATCATGTGGTTGGTGACAGGGTTAGTCTCCCGGGGGAGGGGAGAGAGCCTGGAGGTTGGACCAATCTCCAGTGGCCAGTGATTTATTCAAGCATGATTTAAATATAATGAAGTCTCTGGGGCTTCCCTGGTGGCGCAGTGGTTAAGAATCTGCCTGCCAATGCAAGGGACACGGGTTCGAGCCCTGGTTGGGGAAGATCCCACATGCCGCGGAACAACAAAGCCCGCAAGCCACAACTACTGAGCGCACGTGCCACAACTACTTAAGCCTGTGCGCCTAGAGCCCGTGCTCTGCAACAGGAGAAGCCAGGACAATGAGAAGCCCGCGCACCACGACAAAGAGTAGCCTCCGCTCACCGCAACTAGAGAAAGCCCGCACGCAGCAACGAAGACCCAACGCAGCCAAAAATAATATAAATAAATAAATAAATTTATTAAAAAAATAAATATAACGAAGTCTCCATAAAAACCCAAGAGGGCGGGGTTCAGAGAGCGTCCAGGTTGGTGAACACGTGGGGACTGGGGACAGAACCTCTGGGCCCTTGCCCCAGACCTTGCCCTAGGCATCTCTTCCATCTGGCTGTTCCTGAGTTATATTCTTTTACAATAAATCGGTGATCTAGGAAGAAAATTTTTCTCTGAGTTCTGTGAGCTGCTCTAACAAGTTAATAGAATCCAAGGAGGAGGGTGTTGGAACCTCTGATATGTGGCTGGTCAGTCGGAAGCACAAGTGACAGCCTAGGCTTGGGACCGGCTGCTGAAGTTGGGCTGGGGGCAGGGGACAGCCTTGCAGGACTGAGCCCTTAACTTGTGGGACCCGATGCTGTCTCCAGGTAGATGGCATCAGATTGAGTTGGATTGTAGGACATCCAGGTGGTGTCTGAGAATCGCTTGGTGGCGCGGGGGAAACCCACACACAGAGGAACACAGAATCATGTGATACCTTCACCCCTGGGCTGAGTCTCCCGCTGACCTGACCTGTCTTTAGCCACCAGGATTCCAGTGAAACCAGCTACATGCCGGCTGGACCTGGGCTGGCTCTCCAGGATGGGGACTTCACACACGATGCCTGAGAGCCTCCAGAGTTCGCCTGAGCCCACGGTGATGGCCACTTTTTGTCCCATCTGCATGGGATGTGGGCATGGCCCCATGCTGTGCAACTAGCACCCCATAAAAGGGGGGGTTTTCTGGGCTGAATTGTACCCCCTCCATATTCATATGTTGAAGTTGTAACTTCCAGTACCTCAGAACATAACCGTAATTGGTGATAGGGTTTTCAAAGAAGTAATTAAGGCCAAATGAGGTCATATGGGTGGGCCTTTATCTGATATGACTGATGTCCTTATAAGAAGCGATTAGTACATGTATAGCTGATTCACTTCATTGTAAAGCAGAAACTAACACATCATTGTAAAGCAATTATACTCCAATAAAGATGTTTAAAAAAAAAAAAGAAGAGATTAGAACACAGACCCACAGAGAGGGAAGACCATGTGAGGACACAGGGAGAAAATGGCCAGACATCTACAAGCCAAGGAAAGAGGCCCTCAGAAGAAACCAGTCCTGCTGATATCTTGATCTTGAAACTGTGGCCTCCAGAACCGGAGGAAATAAATGCCTGTTGTTGAAGTCATTTGGTCTGTGTTGCTGTGTTATTGGCAGACGTAGCAAAGAAATACAGAGCTTTTGCATCTCTCCTTGTCCCAGTCTCCTCTGGGGCCATTTGTCCTGAACCATCGTGCATCTGCCTCTCCCCTACGTTCCTGATAAATGACTTTGCTCATTTCCTGCCCGTGGCCTTATTTCACCCTTGCTTCTAGATCAAGTGCCTGGTACATAACTGACACTCAATAAACGACTTTTATTTATTCATTTTTAAAATTTTTATTGGAGTAATGTTGATTTAAAATGTTATGTTAGTTTCTGCTGTACAGCAAGGTGAATCAGTTATACATATACCTATTTCCACTCTTTTAAAAATTCTATATAGGTCATTACACAGTATTGAGAAGAGTTCCCTGTGCTATACAGTAGGTCCTTATTAACGAATTTGTTTTATACATAGTAGTGTGTATATGTCAATCCCAATCTCCCAATTTATCCTTCACTCCCCTCTCCTCCCTGGTAACCATAAGTTTGTTTTCTACATCTGTGACTTTATTTCTATTTTGTAAATAAGTTCATTAGTACCATTTTTTTAGATTCCACATATAAGCGATATCATATGGTATTTGTTTTTCTCTGTTTGACATAATTCACTCAGTATGAGAATCTCTAGGTCCATCCAGAAAATGCTTTTATTTTTTGGTTTTTTAAAATAAATTTATTTATTTTTGGCTGTGTTTGGTCTTCGTTGCTGCGCATGGGCTTTCTCTAGCTGTGGCGAGCAGGGGCTACTCTTCGTTGCAGCGCGTGGGCTTCTCATTGTGGTGGCTTCTCTTGTTGTGGAGCACGGGCTCTAGGTGCGCGGGCTTCAGTAGTTGTGGCATGCAGGCCCAGTAGTTGTGCCACACGGGCTTAGTTGCTCCGCCACATGTGAGCCACCAGGGAAGTCCCAATAAATGCTTTTTAAATGAACAAATAGTGTTAATTTTTAAAGCATTTATCTTCCCAACAGAGTGGAACTTAATTCTTTACTTTGTATTCCCAGAAACCAGAAAACTCTGTGCATTGGGATGGATATAAATTTGACTGCGCTTGAGAGACTCCAAATGTTAGTTACTTACACGAGATAGGAGTTTATTTTGCATGTAACAGTGTGGAGGGAGATGGTCTGGAGCTGGTACGCAGCCCAGCTCAACGAGCTGGTGCAGGGTTCAGGCTCTGTCTGAATTGTTATTCCACCTTCCCCAGATGTTGCCACCATCTTCATGATCTCAGGTGCCTCCTCACTATGCCTGAGTTTCAAGTAGCAGGATGGAGAGAGGGAGGGGAAAGGCACTCACCCTACCTTTTAGGATAAGACCCAAATGTTGCACACATGGCTTCTGCTCACATCCTATTGTGAATTTGGTCACATGGCCACACTTAACTGTAAGGGTGGCTGTGATGTACAGTCGTTATTCTGGACGCTAAAAATTCTGCTATTATGGATGAAGAAGAGAATGGATGCTAAGAGACAACTAGAGATCTTTGCCAAACCATGTCTCATAACAGATGAAATTATTCTCAATAAAGAATGTATGAATAGAATAATAATCCAAGGGGCAATGAGGTGTATTGAAAATACACCTGAGGGGGGACTTCCCTGGTGGCTCAGCAGATTAGACTCCATGCTCCCAATGCAGGGAACTAGATCCCACAGGCATTCTGTGCTATAACTAAGGAGCCCATGTGCTGCAACTAAGGAGCCAGGGGAGCCGCAACTAAGGAGCCCGCCTGCTGAAACTAAGACCCGGCACAACCAAATAAAATAAATAAATACTAAAAAAATATACCTGAGGAATTCCCTGGCAGTCCAGTGGTTTGGACTCCATGCTTCCAGTGCAGGGGCACGGGTTCAGTCCCTGGTTGGGGAACTAAGATCCCATCTGCCTTGTGGTAGAGTCTAAAAAAATAAAACAAAACAAAAAACCCCATCTGAACATGTATGCTTTTATTAATGTTAAGTTGGAATATTTACTATACATAGAGCCAAAGATTTTCACAGAACACAACAGAACATATTGTTAGATTTTCTACCTTGAGGAAACATCTCAAAAAAGGTAAACCTAAACATATGTGCATAGAGAAAAAAACCGCAAACTAGCTGGCATATACTTTAGGAGGCTGAAATATATGTCAAAAACAATTAGAGTAAGTATATTCTTATGGCAAAAATAACTCCTGTGCAGGTTCGATCCCTGGTCCAGGAACTAAGATCCCACGTGCCATATGGTGCAGCCATGAAAAAAAAAACTTCTGCGACTATGACCCATTTATTTCTAGCAGTACTTTGTATGTGACAAGATCGGCTGGAATTTCTCACTTTAGATCTTTCTTGAAAACCTCTATCTCCAGTCCCATTGCCACTCGTGGTCCCAGCCCTCATCATTTTGTACCTGGAGGTGCCACCCCTTCCCCATGTGGGCCTCTCCTCCCTCTGATGGTTTCTGTACATTACCTTGAGAAGATTTTTCCTGATGTTATGTTCTGGTTCAGAACTTCTGATGATTCTCTGATCAATTCCTAACCTCCTAGCTGAGCATTCTAGGATTTTGGTAGTCGCTGGCTATTCAATACATCCAGTTTACTCCTCACTCTGGGAAACCTGTTGTCTGGATGTTCTCCTTATTCATTTAAATTTTCATTTTATTAGTGGATTACATGTTCACATGGCTCAAAAATAACCCAGCATAAGAAGTGACAGAGTGAAAAGTCTCCTTCCTACCCTGGTTCCCATCCACTCCATCTCTGTCCCTACCCTGTTTGTTTTTTAATTTAATTTAATTTATTTATGTATTTGGTTGCACTGGGTCAGTTGTGGCAGGTGGGCTCCTTAGTTGCGGCTCACTGGCTCCTTAGTTGTGGCATGCAAACTTACTTGCATCATGCATGTGGGATCTAGTTGCCTGACCAGAGATTGAACCCAGGCCCCCTGCAATGGGAGTGCGGAGCCTTAACCACTGAGCAACCAGGGAAGTCCCTCTGTCCCCACTCTTTATAAAGCTCTGTTGCCGGCTTTGGGTTCTTTGTGCAAATACAGGCAAGTACAGTTATATTTTCTTATCAGATGCCTGCCTTTTACACAAAACGTAGATTACTATATTCCAGATGTTTCTATTTCTATGTCAATGCACAGAGAGCTTCTTTATCCTTGTTTTTTTTTTTTTTTTTTTTAAGGAGATGTGCAGTGTTCCAGTGTGTGGAGTACCAACATTTATGTAACTGTCTCCACCCTGACAATTAGGTGGTTTCCAACCTTCTGCTATTACAAACAATACCTCAATGAATAACCTTATACATACATACACCATTCACCATTTTACACATATATGACTATATCTGCAGAGTAAACTCCTAGAAGAGGTGCCTGAGTTGTTCACCATTATGCTAGGTCCCCTTTCCTTTGGTACCACCTAGGCCTCTATGCCAGGGCTTGTCACACTCCCTTTGTTCCTTGGAGAGATTTACTCCACAGGACTGTTGGAATAACTGGCATATTGTATGCATGATTCATGGGACATTATGAACCTGACTTTCTCTTCTCCCATCTCTCTAAAATGCATCCTGTGAAAATTATATTCACCTGCTCCAGATGATAACCGAAAGTTCGGCCTCTCTGTACACTGGTAAATCCTGGAGACAGGCTTTTGGGTGAAGTAGAAAAGGAGAGCTTTATTGCTTTGCCAGGCAAAGGGGAACACACTGGCCTTCTGCCTTGAAAAACTGTGTCCCAACCCCAGAGGATTGGGTGAAGGGTTCTATGATAAGGGTTCAAAGGTGGGGCTGCTGACAAGATGAGGGTGTGAGCAGGGCCTCAGGTGGTCTCCTCGTCTTGATGAACTTCTCTGGTCCCTTTAATCTTGCCTAGGTGGCTGCTGCCCCTTGGCTGCCCCTCCTTTGATTAGCAACTGTTCGAATGCACCCTTTGGAACTCAGGGAAGGTCATGGAGGCTGGAGTCTTGCCTGTAAGAAATGGCGGACGAAAGGAGGCCTCCATGCCTGGGCCCCACTGGGTTTCAGTGCCTAGTAGCCCCACAGGGCCGCACTCGGTTTCAGTTGGTGTATTAATATCCCAGGGCTTCTGTAACATAGTACCACAAACTGGATTTTCCTATCTCACAATTCTGGAGGTTAGATGTCCAAAATCAAGGTATGGGCAGTGCCATGGTCCCTCTGAAACCTGTAGGGGAATCCTTCCTTGCCTCTTCCTAGCTTTGCTGGTTTGCTGCATCACTCCAACCTCTGTCTTCATCATCACATGGTGTTTCCCTGTGTGTCTCTGTCTTCACATGGCCTTCGGATAAAGACCGCAGTCATATTGGATTAGAGGCCCACCGTGTTCCTGTATGATCACATCTTAACAACATCTGCATCTGCAAAGACCCCAGTTCCAAATAAGGTCACATTCTAAGGTACCGGGGATTAGGACTTCATAGCTTTCTTTGCATGGGGGCGGAAGGGGACACACAATTCAACCCATAACAAGGGCCCAAAACTTTTCTGTTTTTGGGAGACAATGTTAGGGTCACTTTAAGTCACAAGCTCACTCTCAATTCAGAAACTTGTATGTCCAGTTCTGGGTTCATAATCAGTCCTTCAAGCTCCACGCCAAGGCCAGCTACCCTCAGAGTTGGCAGCTGCCTGCCTGCAGGAAGGGGGTCTGCTCTCTGCTGCCCCCCTTGCCCATTCATCCCCATCCGCTGCCGTGGGCTCCCTCTCCAGCCAGCCCGCGTGGGAACTGCAGGAGGATGGGAGAGGTCTGACCAGCTCTGTGCTCTCAGGGCCTGCTATTGCGGTACTTTCCTACTCAAGGATATTTTTAGGGTTACTTTGGAGATTTCCATCTTGGAGACATCTTGGCTGCAAATCTCCTGATTCTGGCCAATACAACTCGATTTGGGGAGTTTAATGCCACTTCTTCAGCCCCAGAGACCCAGCATTCCTCCCTCTGTCCCAGGTAGCCGTTTTGGACAGGACCGTCAGTGATCCAGGGCTAGGTCCTCCTTCCCTCCCCCGTTGCCCCCATCTGATTCAAAGTACCCTACAGGGAGGCAGCAACGAGCTCCTAGCTTTGCCACCAGAGCAGTCGGTCTCTTCTCTGGATTTCCCAGACGATGTCAGATGTCCATCCATTGGGTTCCCCAACTGAAGGGACACACATTAGCAAGCTTTCTGGGCTTCTCCTGGGGGATGGAGATGAAACCTCACAGCAAGGCCAGGGTTCTCCGCACAGAAATCTCACCCCAATCCTTCTCTCCTCACTCTGACCCTCTTGTATTTGCTTGCTCTGGTTGAGGTGGTGGGGGACCAGGTAACAACACTTCCTTTGCAGCTGTGGCAGGTGGAGTTTTTTCTCACACTCCCTTTGTGTCTGATACATGTGTATCACTGTGGCACCTCAATATCACAGTCTTTCCTCAACTGTCAGCATACAGGTGACTATGTATCGATAGGTAACAACAAAGTGGTCACTTAAAAGTTCTCTCTCTATGCCTTTTAAACAGGTAGGTCTTAAAAATTGAAGGGCTTTTTTTTCTTATTTTTATTTATTTATTTATTTATTTAGGCCGCACCGAGTGGCACACGGGTTCTTATTTCCCCGATCAGGGATCGAACCCCTACCCCTTGCATTGGAAGCATGGACTCTTAACCACTGGACAGCCAGGAAAGTCCCAAAGGGCCTTTTTCTCTAAAGTTTGTTTTTGAAAATAAACTATATATTTAGAATAGTTTTAGATTTACAGGAAATTTGCAAGATAGTGCAGAGTGTTCCTTTAACCAGTTTCCTATTATTATTTTCTATTGAGGTACAATTGATGGTTAATGTTATGTTAGTTTCAGGTGTATTACATAATGATTCCTTATTTGTATACACCAGTTTCTCATTACTAATATCTTACATAAGTATGGTATGTTTGTTGCAATTAATAAAACCATATTGATACATTTTTTAAAGCTATAGTCCACACTGTACGTAGATTTCCTGTTTTCTCTAATGTCCTTTCTCTATTCCAGGATTCCATCTAGATACCACATTAAATTTAACCATTTCCGTCCTCTTGGCTATGAAGTTCTCAGATTCTGCTTCTTACGGATGACCTCGACAATTAGAATTTGGCTAACGTTTTCCTTATGATTAACAGGGGTTAAGGGTTTGCGGGAGTGCGGTACAATAAAAAATATATTTGGTCTTTGCCCTCAATTCCTGGTACTGATCTCCTAAAGTCCTGGGAATTCCCTGAGTAATAAGAGCGTCTTTGTTATTCAAAATGAGGCCCTTTCAATGGAATCTGAGTTTATGCTAATGAGGTGATAATTGGTGAACCTCTAGCTGGCTTAGGATGGGGGCTGGTAGCCAGAGGAGCCAAGCGTGTGAAGAGGTTTGGCCCTTTCCCCTGACCCGCGTAAAGAAACCTCCCAAAAAACCTTGAAACAAAGGGGTTCAGAGGGCAGTGCTGTCAGGGTGGCCCCCGGGGGAGTGCGCGGAACCTCTGTGTCCCCCACCTCCTTCTGTGCATCGCAAACCGGTAACAGTAAGTACAGCGCTTTGCTGAGTTCTCTGTGTTCTAGGGAATTATCGAACCTGAGGGGTTCGGTGGTGGGAAACCTTGCGTTTGCAGTCGGCCGGGCTTTAGAAATGCGGGTAGCCTGGGTACCGTACCATTCGTGGCTGGCGTCTGAAGTGGAGGGAGAGAATTGAACTGGTTGTTGGTGCTGGAAAGGACACCATGTATTTGGTGTGTGTACGGGGTGAGACTAGGGAAGGCAAGCGGAGGGCCTGTATTTTTGCTGAGCATCTTGAGATAAGGATTTATAAAGCTGGAATAAGTGGGTGAGAGACTGGAGGGCTGCAGGAAGGAGGGTTAGAAAAATAAAAGGTCCACAAGGGGCACGTGGTGGGGAGAGAAGACTCATGGAAGAGAAACCTCGGTGGGCCTTCTGTCTCCCCTGAGCGTGGTCCCAGCGTCTAACGCTAGAGAAGGCTCCGGGCGCCGCCGAAACCCGGGTGTTTGCAAGCCTTCCCTGTGGCCCCAGCCCGCGCTGTGGTCGGGCGGCCACGAGGGGGCGCAGCGCGGGGCGGGGACACAAGGACGACCGCCGGGCGGAGGAGCCGGCCGGCCTTCCCTCAGAAGTATTCGGGCCGCCGCGTGGGCCAGGGCGGGGGTCGGGGTCGGATGGGACACGCTGAGCGCCGAACCGCGGATGGCCGTGTCGTTGGTCACGGCCGCTGCTTTGCACCGCAGAAGGCCGGCCGACCGGCTCCAACCAGCGAGAGGGGGTGGGGTTTCCGGAAAGGCCGGGAAGGGATACTAAGAGGACCAACAGCGCCGACGCACTCACGCGCCTCCCCTCTGGACCCCGGCGGGTTCGGCCCTCCCTAGTCAGTGCGCATGCGCGGCCGAGGCCGCCTGCGTGCCTTCATTCCAGCCCCCGCCCCCGGCCCCGCCGGGCTCCTGGACCCGCCCCCGGCCCCGCCGGGCTCCGGGCCCCGCCCACGGCCCCGCCGGGCTCCTGGACCCGTCCCAGGCGCAGTATCCCAAATGCGAGTATTAGGACAGGCCAGCTAGCAGTCAGAAAACGTGGGCAAATTCTTATGTAACCTGGGTGTGGTTAGTGGCTTTCTAATGACCCAGTATCCAGATGCAAGGAAGAAAAAAACCAGACATTGCTACGTTAGAGTACATTGAAGAACAAAAACCGTGTAGCCAAGCTGAAACCGCACTCCTCAGACGGGCCTCTAACCCAGCCAAAACTCAGGTTGGGACTCCAACCCACAATCCCTGGCTTAGGAGGGACTAGAACCCACTGTCATTTAATGGAAACCACTCACCTGGTGTCAGGACTTACTGAAGCTCATGTTCTTTTGTCTCGTTGCAGAAAGAATTAAGCTTGAGGCAAAGCGATGGGCAAAGAGTGAGTTTATTAGCATAGGAGCTTGTGAGAGATACCGGCCGGCCAGCAATGGGTCTCAGCCCTGAGAACAAAGAGGGCTACATTAAAAAAAAAAAAAATATTTTATGTATTTGGCTTTGCCAGGTCTTAGTTGCATTATGCGAACTCTTAGCTGCGGCACACATGTGGGATCTAGTTCCCCGACCAGGGCTCGAACCCCGGGCCCCCTGCACTGGGAGTGGAGTCTTAGCCACTGGACCACCAGGGAAGTCCAGAGGGCTACATTTTTATAATCAACGAAAAAGTGGGGAGGAGACAAGACCATCTTTTTCTTATTTTTGCGTAGATGTCAAGGCTTACATCATTAGTTCCTGCCTTGACCCCTATATGGTATAACTGGGACTCTCACGGCACTATTTAAATCATATGTATGTTAGCAAAAGGGTGGTGACAAATACTAAAATATGGTAATTCATCTCAGGTTTTGTATAATGTCCTCTTTCACCTAATTTCTTTGCCCTTTCACTGATATTCCTGTCTTGGCTACATGTATAAATGCTATTCTTCAAGGGCCATAAACTCCCTGACTTCATGTAACAGGATTTGGACCCCATATCTATTGTCTTGTGTTTTAACTAGCACAAGACTTGTGGCTTGAGTGTGCCTGGCACTTGAATGTGCCTGGTCTCCCTTCAGGGTAGTCTAGATTGTTGCTAGGTTACTGGATTCTTTTCTTGTGGTCATTAGCTTACAGCAGTCTCCCAAACTGCCTTAAAATTCCCTTTTTGTCTTTAATCCCCTAGTGGGATTTCTAAACTATTTAATTATTCTACTCTATCTGTATCAAAACCAACCACCAGACTCATACCATATATAAAGTAAAAGCCTGGCAACATATGTCACAGGTAAAGGGTTAATATCCCAAATATGTAAATAACTCAAAGATTGAGGGAACCAAAGACCAAAATCCAATTTTTAAAAAGGCAAGAGACAGGAATGGGCATTCTGCAAAAAAATATTTGTGAGGCCATAAAATAACATCCCTTAAACAAATGAAAAGATGTTTAATTACTCTCCTAATGAGGGAAATGCTCATTACTCTGAGATATCACTTCTAACCTACCCAACTTGCAAACAGCCAAAGCAACAGGACAGACTGTGGGAAAACAGGCATTCTGCTATATTGCTGGTGAGAATGCAAGATGGTTCAACTCCGATAAAGGGGAATTTGGAAATACCTAACAAAACTTAGAGTGCATTTACCCTTGACCTAGCAATTTCACAGGTAGGAACTTAGCTGAAGAAACACCTACATCCACATAAAAGTATATATATGTACAAGGCTACGTATCACAGCACTGTGTGCAATGACAAAATTTTGGAAACAGCCTCAGTGACAATACATCAGCAATTGGTTGAATAAACCCTGGTACATTGACACAATGGAGTACTATGCAGTTGTAAAAAAGATCAAGGAAGATCTTCCATGAACGGATATGGAGTGATTCTAGGATATGTTGAAAAGTGAAAAAGGTAAATACAAGAGGATACAAATATTATGCCTTTTTTTGTGTAAAAGAAGGGGAAATAGTAAAATACTGAAGTATTTTTCTATTTTTGCAAAGAAAAAAAAAACCCAAACAAACCCATGGGGAAGAGTAAACCAGAAACTAATAAATTGGTTACTTACAGTGAATGGGTAGGAATGGGGTGAAAGGCTAGGAGAAACGACAATTATTCAAGCATACTTTTTTTTTTTTTGGTAGTTTTGACTTTTAGAGATGTGAATGTTTTAATATTAAAAAAATAAAATTTAATTCAACAAAGATGGGGGAAAAGAAACCTAAAATTGAATATAAAAAGAAGTAAACAAATGAACTAAACTGCATAGTAAATTAACCATAGGGAAGAAAAGTAAACCCAAATTACTTTTGAACAGAGTTTTTTTTTTTTTTTTTTTTTTTTTTTTTTTTGCGGTACGCGGGCCTTGGGCCTCTCACTGTTGTGGCCTCTTCTGTTGCGGAGCACAGGCTCCGGACGCGCAGGCTCAGCGGCCACGGCTCACGGGCCCAGCCGCTCCGCGGCATGTGGGATCTTCCCGGACCGGGGCACGAACCCGTGTCCCCTGCATCGGCAGGCGGACTCTCAACCACTGCGCCACCAGGGAAGCCCGTTGTTTTATTTTTTAAAAATATTTATTTATTTATTTATTTAGGCTGCGCTGGGTCTTAGTTGTGGCACCCAGGATCTTCGTTGCAGCATGCGGGATCTTTAGTTGCATAGTTGCAGCATGCATGTGGGATCTAGTTCCCTGACCAGGGCCCCCTGCATTGTAAGCGTGGAGTCTTACCCACTGGACCACCAGGGAAGTCCCTTGTTTTTCAGATTCTTTCCATTAGAGATTATTACAAGATAGTGAATATAGTTCCGTGTGCTATACAGTAGGTTCTTGTTGTTTGTCTGTTTTATATATAGTGTGTATATGTTAATCCTAAACTCCCAGTTTATCCCTCCCCCCACTTTCCCCTTTGGTAACCATAAGTTTGTTTTCTGTGTCTATGTTGAACAGAACTCTTGACTATATGCTTTCTGTGTGTAAACTAGCAAATAAAACTACAAAGAAATTTCGAACTTCACTTAGTTGGTACTAGTCTGTCCTGGCAATTCTGAAACTACTTTCTGTGTACTGTGGGATTAAGCAAGTTAGTAACTATCATGGTATTGTTGGGAGTGAAGATTCTCACTGTGGGAGAAGGGTGATACAAATCTGGAGGGAGGGAACGCAAGGAAGAGCTCTGTGGGTTGGACTCTATTTCCTAGATCTGTCTGCTGAAAGCACCTTGGGAGGGCCACCCCAGTAGCCCTGAACATTCCCAGTGTTCATATTTTGGTTTCTAAATCCCATTCTCCACAGTTGCTTGGAGAAATAGCTCACTCAGGAGGGGCAGGGCAAGTGAAAGATGAGCCAGGAATAGCTTGTGGTGCCAACTGAAAGCAAGGAGGTGCTCAAAGAATGATGGGGACGTCAAACAATGATGAGCACCCAGGGGCCAGCTCGACAACGCTTCCAGCGGCCAAATTTGTAACAATTTGAGCATCAAAATGAGTAATGACAATAATGAATTCTCACATTAAAAAAAAAGAATCCATGTGTATTAACACATGTATGTGGAATCTAGAAAAATGGTATAGATGAACTTTTTTGCAAAGCAGATATAGAGACACAGACATAGAGAACAAATGTATGGATACCAAAGGGGAAGGGGGGGGATGAATTGGGTGATGGGATTGACATATATACACTACTATGTATAAAATAGAAAACTAATGAGAACCTACTGTATAGCACAGGGAACTCTACTCAATGTTCTGTGGTGACCTAAATGGGAAGGAAATCCAAAAAAGGGGATATATGTATATGTATAGCTGATTCACTTTGCTGTATAGCAGAAACTAACACAACATTGTAAAGCAACTATACTCCAATAAAAATTAATAAAAAATAAAATTAGAACAAAAAGAAACCATGAATTCAGAGGGATACTAAAAAGCAAATAAACTTATAAACAAATAGAGGTAAAAGAGACAGTTCTTTACCGTAATATGTCAACTAATAAATGCTGAAGAAACAAAGAGTTAGAAAAGTCACCTCATTGCAACTATTATAACAGTAGCTGATCCAGGTAGGATACTGAAACCACTGGTGGAAGCTTGTTGGGGAATAAGATATTACACAGTCTCAAAGGATCACTCCATAGATTATTTATTAATTATAAAGGTAAAAACGGAAGCTTTATAGTGGGAAAATCTGGTGGATACCACCTTAACCACATGACCAAAATCAGCATGATGCAGAATGACGTCATGTGCCAACAATGCATTACATCCAGCAAACTTAAATTGAGAGACAGGCTACAAAATAATGGTCCTGACTCTTAAAAAATGTCGAAGTCACGAAAGACGAAGACTAAGGGACTGTTCCAGATTAGAGATGAATAAAGAGACATGACAACTACGTGAAAGGTGTGACTTTGAATTGGGAAAAATAATATTGCATAAAGGATGTTATTGGGACAATTGGCCAAATGTGAATATGGACTCAGTTGTACATATTAGCATTGGATCAATGTTAAATTTTCTGAATTCGATCACTGCAGTGTGGTTACCTAAGAGAGCCTTCCCGTTCTTGGGAAATAATCCCTGAAGTACTTAGGAGTGCAGAGTCATGATTTCTGCAACTTAATCTCAAATGGTTCAGGGATGAAAAAAAGTCTCTGTTATGCTTTGTACCACTGAGTACATATTCCACAATTTGCACTATATGTTCCCTATTGTTGAACATTAACAGTTTTCCAATTTAAAAAATCACTCTTACAATGTTGCTATTAACATCTTTACAAATATAATTTCTTCTTTATTTTAAATTTTATTTTTATTTATTTATTTTTGGCTGCATTGGGTCTTTGTTGCTGCACGTGGGCTTTCTCTAGTTGCAGCGAGCGGGGGCTGCTCTTTGTTGTGGTGCGCGGGCTTCTCATTGTGGTGGCTTCTCTTGTTGCGGAGCACAGGCTCTAGGCGCGTGGGCTTCATGGTTGTGTCACGTAGGCTCAGTAGTTGTGGCTCGCGGGCTCTAGAGCGCAGGCTCAGTAGTTGTGGTGCACGGGCTTAGTTGTTCGGCGGCATGTGGGATCTTCCCAGACCAGGGCTCTAACCCATGTCCCCTGTGTTGGCAGGCAGGCTCTTAACCACCGCACCACTAGGGAAGCCCTCTTTCTTCTTTTGTTACCATTTTTAGGATAAATGCTCAGAATTATGAATACCAAATCAAAGAGTGTAAATGTTTGGATGGCCTTTAAGTAGAGAGTAGTAATTTAAGATTCCAAGAGTGGCTGATTTAAATAGAAGGTTGTATGTAAAATGGGAGGAGAGAACACAGAGCTACAAATAGCAGGAGATTCTGAAAGCAGCTGCTCATGCAAAGGACTCTCTCCCATTGCTGGAAAACTCCCCACACCGTGCTTACAAAAGACTTTTTAGTTAGTAACACCCCTGCCGTTGTCCTGGGACCCATGGGTCTAATCCAAGCCACCATGGCCTAAATTTAGACATTGGACAATAAGGGATTTGTGATTAGCTGACTCAATTGTTTCTGGGGGATTCTGCTGATCAAGAACCACAATGTGCTGTTTTGTGTTCAAGAACCTCATGATTCTCCAAGACAGTTGTGAAAATCAGTATAAATCTAAAATAAAAAGAAAGAGCATTTGGCCTAAAAGATACTGAGTTGAAACAAAAACCACTGGTAATGGGAATGTAAATTGCTATAACTACTTTGGAAAACAGTTTAGTATTATCTTTTAACACTGAACATTAACTCGATCCAGTAATTCCTGTCCTAGGTCTGTTCCCAGAGAAACGCTTGCCCATGGGCCCTGCAGACAAGTAAGGGGATGCTCAGAGCAGCATTGTTGGTCAGAGTGAACAAGCTGGAAATAACCCAGTGTCCATCAATAGGACAATGGCTAACCGAATTATGGTACAGTCATATAGCAGGATATTATATCGAAGTGAAAATGAATACACACAATTCTATGTGTGAGTCTGAGAAACAATGATCGGAAAAAATGCAAGGCTCAGAAGTTTACTTTTTGAATAATATTATTTTTATAAAGCTAAAACCCCCACAATGTACGTGTAGGGATGTATTCACTTGTACTAAGACATTTTTATTTTTTGGCTGCTCCAAGTGGCATTTAGGAACTTAGTTCCCCGACCAGGGATTGAACCCACACCCCCTGCAGTGGAAGCATGGAGTCTTAACCACTGGACCCCCAGGGAAGTCCCTGTATTTTTATTTTTTAAAGCATGGGAATTAAAAATGTAAAATTGAGGAAAGGGAGGCAGGGGGATGGGGTAGACAAGAAGTACAGAGTTATTGGCATTATTCTAGTTTTTTCCTTTCTCCCTTCCTTTCTTTTCTTTTTTAAATATGCACTGTAAAGTGTTCAAGAGGGATATCCAGGATGGAGTATTTATCAAAGAGTTTATCACTTGATTTGATTTCCAAGCTTCTCCAGGTGAGATGCTGCCTTCCATGGGTGATGTAAATCTAGGAGGGTAGCTTAATAGTTAGGATGGCAGATCCCAGCTGGCTGGATCCAAGGGGTGCAGTCAATAGGATACACTTTAACAGGAATCAACATGTTGACACTGGTTTCAAATATCAGCAGCAGAAGTATAGATAGAATTAGGATTCGTGAGTTTTAGAAAAAAGAAAGTTTTTAGGATTTTATATGAATGCAAGTTCAATAAGCTATCAAGCACATTTGGCAACATTCTAGTTCTTACGTTGAGGGGTAGGTACACAATGTTCATCTTATTACTAGACTTTGTACCTTACATATGTTACAGAAATTCTATTGAATGTGTTGAATAACAGGTTAAAATTTAAAACATCACTGGTATCTACTGTTTTTGTATGTCGAATTTGAAAATAGCAATGTAGATAAAATCAGGAAACTTATAATTTTATAATTGGAAGAGGCCTTCAAGATGATGGTCTAATCCGAAATGTAACCATTTAAAAATTATAAGTACTAGGGAATATTTATAGGTTGGGAAATTGGGGAGGACTCTCTAAACATAAAAACAATGGGAAAAGTCATGAAAAAATTGGTTTTGTTTAATTAAAATGTAAAAATGGTACATTAAAAATCATCTTAAACAAAATTAAAAGGCAAATGACAAACTGGGTTAAATATATGCCACAAGTGGGACTTCCCTGGTGGTGCAGTGGTTAAGAATCTGCCTGCTAATGCAGAGGACACAGGTTCAAGCCCTGGTCTGGGAAGATCCCACATGCTATGGAGCAACTAAGCCCGTGTGCCACAACTACTGAGCCTGCGCTCTAGAGCCCGTGAGCCACAACTACTGAGCCCATGTGCCACAACTACTGAAGCCCACATGCCTAGAGCCTGTGCTCCACAACAAGAGAAGCCAGCATAATGAGAAGTCTGCGCACCACAATGAAGAGTAGCCCCAGCTCGCTGCAACTAGAGAAAACCCACACACAGCCAAGAAAAAAAGACCCAACACAGCCAAAAAAAAAAGACCCAACACAGCTAAAAAAGAAAAAAAAAATGCCACAAGTATTTGCCAGCCTAGAGTTAATGTCCTCAATATATAAAGAACCCATAAAATCAACAAGAAACACACCAAAACTGAAAAATGGCAATGGACTTTAGCACAATGAAGGAAACTTATCAACAAAACAAGAAAGTAGCCTACAGAATGGGGGAAGATATTTGCAAGCAATATGTCTGATTAGGAGTTAATATCCAACATAGGTACACAGCTCATAGAACTCAACATAGAAAAAACGAACAACCAAGGACTTCCCTGGCGGACCAGTGGTTAAGACTCTGTGCTCCCAATGCAGGGGGCCCAGTCAGGGAACTAAGTTCCCACCTGCTCCTCAGCCAAAACAAAAACAAACAACCTGATTCAAACATGGGCAGAGGACTTGAATAGACTTTTGTCCAAAGAAGACATGCAGATGGCCAACAGACATATGAAAAGATGTTCTACATCACTAATCATCAGGGAATTATAAATCAAAACCACAGTGAGATATCACCTCATACCTGTCAGAAAGGCTATCATAAAAAAGACAATAAGTAAGCATTAGTGGAGATGTGGAGAAAAGGGAACTCGTACTCTACACTGTTGGTGGGGATGAAAATTGTTGCAGCTACTATGGAAAACAGCATGGAGGTGTCTCAAAAAACTAAAAATAGAACTACTGTATGATCCAGCGATTCCACTGGAGTATTTACCTGAGGGAAACAAATACACTAATTTGAAAAGATATATGCATGCCAATGTTCATTGCAGTACTATTTACAACAGCCAATATATGGAAGCAACCTAAGTGTCCATCATTAGATGAATGGATAAAGAAGATATGGTGTATATATATATATATATATATATATACATACACACAATGGAATATTACAGGCATTAAAAAGAGAAATCTTGCCATTTGGGACAACATGGATGGAGCTAGAGGGTATTACACTAAGTGAAGTAAGTCAGACAAAGAAAGACAAATACCGAATGATCTCATATATGTGGAATCTAAAAAACAAAACAAAATGAGAAAAGACTCATGGATACAGCGAACAAATGGGGGCGGGTGGGGCAAAATAGGTAAAGGGGATTAAGAGGTACAAACCTCCGGTTATGAAATAAGTAAGCCAATGGGATGTAATATACAGCATAAGAAATATGGTCAGTAATTTTGCAATAACTTTCTATGAGGATAGATGGTTACTAGACTTATTCTGGGATCATTTCATAATGTATGCAAATATCAAATCATATGTAGTACACCTGAAGCTAACATAATATTGTATGTCAACTATATTTCAATAACAAAACAAAAGAAAAAATGGCAATGGATATGAACCCATAATTCATACAGAAATCCAATGACCAGAGAAAAACAAATACCGTATGCTAACACATATATATGGAACCTAAAAAACAATGGTTATGGGCTTCTCTGGTGGCACAGTGGTTGAGAGTCCACCTGCCGATGCAGGGGACACGGGTTCGTGCCCCGGTCCGGGAAGATCCCACATGCGGAGCGGCTGGGCCCGTGAGCCATGGCTGCTGAGCCTGCGCGTCCGGAGCCTGTGCTCCGCAACGGGAGAGGCCACAACAGTGAGAGGCCCGTGTACCGCAAAAAACAAACAAAGAAACAAAAAACAATGGTTATGAAGAACCTAGGGGCAGGACAGGAATACAGACGCAGATGTAGAGAATGGACTTGAGGACACCGGGAGGGGGAAGGGTAAGTTGGGATGAAGTGAGAGAGTGGTATGGACTTATATATACACTGCCAAATGTAAAATAGATAGCTTGAAGCAGCTGCGTAGCACAGGGAGATAAGCTTGGTGCTTTGTGATCACCTGGAGGGGTGGGATAGGGAGGGTGGGAGGGAGGGAGACGCAAGAGGGAAGAGATATGGGGATATACGTATATGTATAACTGATTCACTTTGTTATACAGCAGAAACTAACACACCATTGTAAAGCAATTATAATTACTCCAATAAAGATGTTAAAAAAAAAGAAATCCAATGACCAGTAAAACAATGGAAAAAACAAGTTTTTCTAATAAAACAAACAAGTGTATATAACAAAACATAAACAGACTCATAGAGAATAAACTAGTGGTTTACTAGTGGGGAGAGGAAACGGGGGGCAGGATAGGGGTAGGAGATACAAACTATAAAATAAATAAGCAAGAAGGATGTGTTGTACAGCACAGCGAAATATAGCCATCATTTTGTAATAACTTTAGGTGGAGTATAATCTATTAAAAATATTGAATTGCTATGTTGTACACCTGAAACAAATATATTATAAGTCAACTATACTTCAAACAAAACTAACATAAAAGGGTTTTTCGGGCTTCCCTGGTGGCGCAGCGGTTGAGAGTCCGCCTGCCGATGCAGGGGACACGCGTTCGTGCCCCGGTCCGGGAGGATCCCACATGCCGCGGAGCGGCTGGGCCCGTGAGCCATGGCCGCTGAGCCTGCGCGTCCGGAGCCTGTGCTCCGCAACGGGAGAGGCCACAGCAGTGAGAGCCTCGCGTACTGCAAAAAAAAAAAAAAAAAAAAAAAAAAAAAGGTTTTTCTAGTAATTCAAAAGGAAAGAAAAACTAATCTTTTAAAGAGATACAATTTTTCATTAATCAAAATAGCAAAGATTTAAAAAAACTTCTGTTAGAGCACTTGATATTGACAAAGCGTGCGCTAAAATAAGCCCTCAGTCTTTTATTAGAAGATAAAATTATACAGCATTTGAGGTAAGAAGTTTGGCTTTGTATTTCAATAGTCTTAGAAAGGTTCATATCCTCTGACCCAATAAAGTTACTTATAGGATCACAGGAATATATCCTAAACAATTACCAGAGAGGTGGCTTTCAAGTTTTGTACAGGACTGTTCTAAAACAGTCCCAACAACGTAAGAATGGCTACACAAATCATGGACACCCAAACGTGGACTATTTCGTAGCTGTCAAAAATCATGTCATTTGAAGATGTTGATTCTGATTACCCCTGAATTTCAGCCCTCTTATTTATCAACAGTGATGGAGATTTTTAGATTGAGGTTTTTCTCTGAGCTGGAGTTATTCCGTGGACCATCCATAAGCACTTCCTGGAGGTCAGAGACGATTCTTTTCCCTTTTGGGGGAGTATTCTAATTGATACCATGCGTCAGTCTGCGCTCCACCACAGAATCATGAATTCCCTATTCCCCAGCAGAGGAAACCTTAAGTCCTTGCTTGAAATTGCTGTGTTGGAAGTGAAGGATTCAGGGTTCCAATGGCAGAGTCCCTCATCCCTAGGGCAGCAGTGGAAATCCGGTGTTGCTTTTACTTAGTAAAGGAAAAGGAAGAGTTAAATCCAGCTCTCAGTCACTCTTGTAGTGAAGGAAGGAGTAACACCGGGAAGAGAAATCCTCTGAGTCAACAATTTAAGCCCCATCCTCTGCCCCTTCTTCAGAAAACATCCTATCGAGAGTAGTCCAATTTGGCTACTTTTCTCTCTCACTCATTAAGCAAAACCTTCAGCCACCTTCACTAAGAGCTGGGAATCCAGCCAGATCCGGTCCCTGCCCCCCAGGGTTTCCAGTCTCCAGGGCGAGGCAGACCCTTTGCATCAGCAGTGCAAGGTGGGTGAGCGTGGTTACAGGGCAGTGTGGAAGGGGGCCTTCCGCCACCCCCAGGAGGTGACATTTTGACATTTAAGGCAAGACCTAATGTTTCAGTTGTTCAGGTAGGAGGATGTTGGGGAAGGCGAGGCGCAGTGTTCCAGGCCGCCCAGTAGAGGAGAGCAGCGGGAAGGGTGCTCTGGAGCAGACAGAAGCCCACGCCAGGGTGGCCAGCGGTGGCCGGAGCGGGCTGGGGAGCGGTCAGCATTTGGGGTTGTGCCGCGGCAGCGGGGCCCCACCGAGGGGGGTATCCCGACCCGGCCTTTCCCACCGTCTGCTTCCCACGTCCCCGCTGCCACCTGCTCTGTCCTTGGTGTTGAAGCCTCTGCCCTCCTCGGGTACATTTCGGCGGCGGCCTCCCACTCCGTCGGCCGCGCTGCACCGCGGGGCGCAGGTGCTGGGGCCCGGAGGCCTGGAGAGCAGCCGCGGGGTCCCGGGCTCGGCCCACAGGCACGTGCTCCCTGGGCTCCCTCCTGCCAGGTAAAGGGCTGGGGCGCCGGGGGCCGAGGGGCACGCTGGTGGGTGGGTTCCCCGAGAAAGGGCTCGGGTTTCCTGCCTTGATCATGCTGTTTATGCCCTTAGCGGGAGTTATTTATAGAAAGGAGTAGTTTAATCACGGCTTGCTCTTCTGCTTTTGCTCTTTTCATTTTCAAGATGCCTGATGGGGGCTGGATGCACTCAGCTTTCCGGAGCTGGAATCTTGTTCACAGCGGGCTGCTTAAAGCTGTCCCAGTGCGGCTGCATCATCTGCTCTTGGCTTCTCCAGGAAACGGCTCTTTCTCTGTTCAGGGCTTTACAAGCATTTTATAAACACAGAACATAGCAGCCCTGTGGTTACTGAGATGCTTCTTCCTTTTCTACAGTCTGAATTTCTCTTTTTATTCCACCAGATTTACTGTTATTTTATTATAAACTTTTAGCTTTGGGGGCTAAGAAGCAGGGTCTGCATAAAGGCCTTTTAAAAATCAAAGGTTGACTGCAAAGCAAGGGACATCAATAAGGGGCACTGCAGCTTCGCCTCTATGGAGACTGGATAGTGGTGCTTCTATGGAATCATAAATTCAGTGAAAACAAGGAAGCAAAGCCCAGGTTGGGAATGTAAGGGGTTGTATGAACGCTCCCACTTTCCCATTGATTCTTTCCACGGAACTTCCCTTTCCAGACCCATGAAATTTCCAGTAGGCGAAGGTTTATAATAGGTATGACTTTTTTTCCCACTGTTTGGTTTTCTCTAGTCACCGAAGTTTCAGCTCCTAGGGGAAAATGTTCAGGCTGGCGAGAGCAAAGAGAAAATTATTATGTGACTCATCGGTCCCTTTCTGTGGAGCTTTCAGCCACAAGGAGAGGACGTATCTGTCCTTGGTGTTACTGCAGTATCCACCATTTCAGGCTGAGTCTGCTTTTTGAATCAGTCTTTTTCACCTGTGCTTTGCTGGGTGACACGCACACTCACAGGGCCCTCTGGTTTAGGACCCTTTTAGTTTTTGATCCTTCAGTTCCTTTACTTTCCTAGTTCTCCCTTGATGTCCCTCTGCTTGTCCCTTTGTTCTTCCTTGCCCCCTTCTCAGGGCTCAGATATGCCCTGTCTGGGATGCTCACACAGGCTCAGCCCTAGGCTGCTGCGGGGATGCGCTGCTAATGATGATTCTCATTTTAATTGTAAACGTGTTAGTCATCTTCCCCATTCATTCCTTTGACCTTAGTAACTGGCCCTTTATTTTATTTATTAAAAAAATTTTTTTGGCCGCGCCTCAAGGCTTATGGGATTTTAGTTCCCCCCACCAGGGATTGAACCTGCACAGTGAAAGCGTGGAGTCCTAACCACTGGACCGTCAGGTAATCCCCCAACTGGCCCTTTACAAGACAGATCTTTGTTCAGAAAATGGGACAGGTTGCTAGGACGACAAACTCTCCTCTAAGGATGGGGTTTCAACTGTTTGCTGTTCATTCTCCCATCTGCTGAGGTGGTTTAGACTTCATTTGCTTGTGAATGTGTGTGTGGCGTTTTCTGGTCTTCTGGAAACTTAAGGTACTAATCACCCTAACTGCAGGTCCTATCTGATGGGCAGGTAATTGCTCACAGATGGTGACTCCCCTCCCCAATGAGGAAAACCTTTACGTGCCTAGGATGTAAAGGACCACTCCCCTCTGCTGGATGAAGATAAATTTGCTTTCTGCGGAGAAAATTTTGTGAGTACTTCGCTCTGTAGTGGCCAACTGGGTAAAAGAGTTAACAGTTCTACTTCACGTTACAGGTACTAGAGGTATGAGCCAGTGTAGCTGCAAGAAACTTTTATGCAGCACCTACTGTGCTATACCGCAGTGCTGAATACTGGGCATATGGAGGCGAATGAGGTCACTACAGATCAAATCCTTGCCAACTGAATCATCGTGTAAATGTATTAGGATCTGAGAATTTCAGAGCCTGAAGGGGAAGTTAGAGATGATCTGGTTTGTGTCCCTCCTACTTTTTAAAATAGTTGAAAAACTGGGGTCCGGAGAGATGAAATGATGTGCTTAATTAAGACCACATGGCTAGGGACTTCCCTGGTGGTCCAGTGGTTAAGACTCCACACTCCCAATGCAGGGAACCCTGGTTGGATCCCAGGTCAGGGAACTAAATCCCACATGCTTCAGCTAAGGCCCAGGGCAGCCAAAAAAATATTAAAAAAAAAAAAAAAAAAAGACGACATAACCAGTTAGGGACAAGGGAAAACATGCCATTGAAATTCTGTGGAAGGTCACCGTTTAATTTTCACAACTTATTTTGAAATACTTTTGGACTTACAAACAGGTTGCAAAAATAGTACGGAGTGCTTTTACCTAGCTTCCTCCAGTGCTGATATCTTATACAACCATGGATTTATCAAAATACACAGGATAAACAAGGTGCTACTGTTCCTACAGGGAACCGTGCTCAACCTCCTGGGATAAACCATTATGGAAAAGAATATAAAAAAGAATGTATATATGTGTGTAACTGAGTCACTGTGCTGTACAGCAGAGACTGCCACCACACTGTACATCAGCTATAGTTCAATTAAAAAAGCCACCAAAAAACAAAACAGAAACCTCCTAACATTAACATTATTAGTACAATACTATTAACTAAACTACAGACTTCAGATTTCACCAGTTTTTCCACTACAGTCCTTTTGCTGTTCCAGGATCCAATTCAGGATACCACATTGCCTTTATTTATTTACTTACTTACCACACTGCATGTAGACTCGAGTTTTTAACTCTGGATTTTCCTATACTTAAAACAGTAATGAATTAGTGACATTCAGCTGTCGTGCAGAAACAGTATCAGAAGCCCCCCGTGTCTACTGGCATATGCTTTGTGTGTTTCCAGAGCCAGCTGTTTGCCCTGGTGCTCCTGATGAAATCCCACAGCAGCTTTGTGGGTGTGTCTAAACTCTGGACAGTTCCAGCCTATATGATCTGGGTACCAATGGCGGTCTTCAGGGCTCCCAGTGGCACACCCTGAACCTTCTGCCACCCGTTCCCTCCTGGATCTTGAGTCTCATTTCCGTTTATTGATCATTATGCATATGGCATTCTTTGCTCCCAGTCTGCCCAGTTTATCAAGTAAGACTTTGCAGCCAGAAAGTCATAAATTCAGCCCCCAGCTTCCCGAATATCCAGTAGTTGTGAGACCTTAAGCAAGTCACTTAATTGCTCTAAAATTCAATTTCCTCCTTTGCAAGACGGGGACAGCAGCGCCCACACAGAGAGGGTTAAATGGAGGGACATGCACAGTGGCAAGCAGTGCTGGGTGCGCAGATGTGAAATAAGGGAATGGATAGCACTAAGGGGGGTCCTGAGTACCAGGCAGGAGCCCCTGCACTTGCTGGTGGTGAGGGGCGAGCACTGAAGGGTTTGAGAAGAGGAGTGATGGGACTGGGGCTGCACTTGAGAAAGTCAAATGGAGGAGTGCTGGTGTAAGCAGGGCAGTGGGAAACAAGAGGCCTGCAGGGAATTAGCGAGGAGGCTATCATGTTCGTGTTCCCATGGAGCAGAATGGGGGCCTGGACTGGAGACTCCTGAGACAGTGTGTGGTGGTACCATCAACTGAAACAGAAATAAACAGGATGCAGGAATGGAGAGGAGTAGGGACTCCAAGATGACTAAGTTCTAGGTCCAGGTGAAAAGGAGAATGTGATGTCATTAACAGAGGTAGAGAAATCAAGATGAAGAGGGAATTTGTGGGAGAAAAATACATTTGGTTTTATTCCTGTTGCTCCTGAGATACCAAGAGACCATCCAAATAGAGATATGCAGAAGCAATAATTGTGGCACTGGAGCCTGGGAGAGGCCAGAGGATCTGAGCATTGTGGCCAGAGTGGTGGCCACTGAAACCAAGAGGGCAAATGGGACCACCCAGGAAGAGAACGTAGGTAAGGCCAGAAGTTGGGGGCAAAGACTCACCTGTGCCCGATGGTTCAAAGAAGGGTAAGAGAGAGAGAAGAGTTATTGAGAACTAGGATGTGTGAGTCAGCTCTGGCTGCTGTAACAAAGTACCACAGACTGGCTTAAACAACAGAAATTGATTTCCTCACAGTCTGGAGGCCAGAAGTCCAAGGTCAAGGTGTTCACAGAGTTGGTTTCTTCTGAGGACTCCCTCCTTGGCCTGTGGATGGCCTTTTTCTCACTGTACCTTCACATGGTCTTCCCTCTGTGTCCTAATCTCTTAAAGGATTCTAGTCATGCTGGACCAGGGCCCACCCACATGACCTCGTCTTACTTGAATCATCACTTTAAAGGCCCTATCTCCAAAAAGAGTCACATTCTGAGGTACTAAGGTTCATGACCTCAATGTAAGCATTTTTGTCGTCGGGGTATGGGGGTCCCTGCAAATCAGCCCATACATAACATAGTTACAAACAGAAAATGAGTGGTCCCTCCCCACTCCCCCCTCCCCACCCAGTGAGTTTTGAAAGAGCTCCAGGAAAGGGTTTCAGAAAGGCTGGGGGCTGGCTACTTGCCTGTTTTCTCTCAGATCCCCTCCCACCTTCTGCAAGGAGTCCCCTCTCTCCAGTGATTCCCAAGGAAGGAGGTTCTTTGATGCTCCTTGCTGTGTGGCTTCCAGAGAGGTTCAGCCACGGGACAGCAGAAGCCAGAGGAATGGAGAAGCCGGTGGATCTTGCCCTTCTCTCCAGCTCCGGCAGCAGCTGCTTTTTCCCTGTGGCTCCATCTGGCTTCCCTCAGGCAGCCCTGCCTCCTGGGCTGAGGTCACCCCACCTTCCTGCAGGCAGGAGCCCTGCCTCCTGGGCTGAGGTCACCCCACCTTCCTGCAGGCGGGTAGCAGTTTTCTGCCGTTTCTGTTCTCTCCGTCGCCTCCCTGTCCGTGTTTGGTGTGTCAGCACCTTCGGAGTGTCTGTAGCCAGCTCTCGGTATTAAGTCCTCCATCAGTGGTTTCTATTTCCCTGACTGGTAGAGACAGAGACACCATCAGCCAGGGAGGCAAATGGTGCGGAAAAATGGGAGGGATGAAAACTGAGAATGGTTAGATCTTTGAGCAATGAGGGGAGAAGCCACGGTTTTAGGGATTAAGAAGCGAATCTCTGCCAGTCTGTTGGGCATATACCAATTCCCGTTAAGGTTTTAATTTGCAGATGCCTTTGAGATTGAGCACCCTTTCATGTTTATCTGCTAAATGGTTTTTTTAAAAAATAAACTTATTTACTTATTTATTGTTGGCTGCATTGGGTCTTCGCTGCTGTGCGCAGGCTTTCTCTAGTTGTGGTGCGCGGGCTTCTCATTGCGGTGGCTTCTCTTGTTGCAGAGCTTGGGCTCTAGGTGTGTGGGCATCAGTAGTTGTGGCATGCTGGATTATTTGGTACAAAATTGACCAAGGGTAGTGGTGGTGGTGGTTGGTTTGATCCCTACCTTTATAGGGCCTGGGCATTTGCTAATCAGCAAGATTTAAATAACAATTGTTTCCCTTTGAGGCCCTGATCCTGGCCCAAGCCTCTGATCTATTCTTTGGCTAGTAGCTTATTTCTATCAGTCCCAAACTGCATTTTCCTTTTTGAGTGTAAACCCATAATAAAAAGGACTATTGGTTTAAAAAGTTTAATTCACTTGATTTTTAACTGCATATGTGTATGCAGATAATCATACTGACATTTTCCAGACAGTCAAATATTCAAAGAAAAGCTCTTCACATTTTATACTTTTTACCAACGAAACCTCATGATTTAAATTAAATATCTGGGGAATTCCCTGGTGGTCCAGTGGTTAAGACTCTGTTTTTTCACTGCTGAGGGCTCAGGTTCAATCCCTCGTTGGGGAACTAATATCCCGCAAGTCCCGGGGCATGGCGGGGGAAAAAAACATTAAATATCTATTTATTTTTTTGGAGGCCAACTTTTCAAATAGATGGCCATTCTTGAGACTCTGGGGATCTCTGAATATCATTTGTTTTTAGCAGTCCAACAGTGTTGTGGAGGGAACAGTTTTCTTTTACCTACAAAATAGAGACTATGTACTTTAACTGCTAAAAGTGAACTGTTTACAGTTCAGCTACTTATTTATTTTGGCTGCACCGGGTCTTAGTTGTGGCACTCGGGACCTTTAGTTGCGGCATGCGGGCTCATAGTTGCGGCACGTATGCCAGATCTAGTTCTGTGAGCTGGGATCAAACCTGGGCCCCCCTGCATTGGGATCAAGGAGTCTTACCCACTGGACCACCAGGGAAGTCCCTACAGTTCGGCTATTTAAATTTCAGTGTCTACTCCAGTTTCCTACTAGACTCGGGTTATTTCAAAAACAAACTATCCTTCCCAGCTCTGGTCATTTGACTTATTAGCATTCTGAATGCTTTCCAAGTTCAGACAGAGCTGATGTCAGTATAACAGGCTTCCCCTGGGGAGGAGCAGTCATCTATTTAATGGGGGCAGGACAGCTTTCCCTAGAGGAGTAATATTCTTTTGGCTTACACTCTGCCCTGTCCCCAAACCATTTCCAGGGCATGTCTCCTAAGGGCTGGAGACTAGAGACCGATGGGAAAGTTGTTCTTTTTTTTTTTTTTTTTGGTGGTGCTGCATAACATGCCTGATCTAGTTCCCCGACCTGGGATCGAACCCGTGCCCCCTGCAGTAGAAATGTGGAGTCCTAACCACTGGACCACCAGTTAAGTCCCAGGGAAGGCTGTTCTTAGAGAAAGCTAATCACTCTGATGGATTACTACTGAGGTGGTCTTCAGTCACTTGGCTGTCAAGCAGTGCCTTCCTTCCTGTAGTGACGTTCCTATGAGTCACAGAGTCTTGCTTTTAAATTCCTACTCTGGTCTTTTTCTCTGCAGCAATTTGGAAGAGGCTTGTTACGAGTCTAGAGCAACCCAGATGCAGGGAACGACAGAGGTGACTTTAGCACTGCTTCTTGAACTGTGAATCACCTGGGGATTTTGTTAAAGTGCAGATACGGATTTGGTGGTTCTGGGGTGGGGCATGGGATCCTGCATTTCTAGCAAGTCCCCAGGTGATCCCAATACATCCAAGGACCAAATTTTGAGTAGTGAGGGACTACAGGATGTGAATCAGGGACATATACAGTAAGATCCCCTGATGTCTTATTTTTACATCTTTCCCCTTTGCTATCTGGGGATGATGAGCCTAAGCTCCATCCCTGAGCCTTTTCACATCATTTTATGTGGGATCATAAACAGGGCCTACTGTGTGACTTCTCTTACTGTATTCCTTCTACCAGCCTTACTGTATTCCTTCCTGGGCGTAAATGGTATCAGTGTTCCTCAATCCAAGGGTCCGGAAGGGACCTTACCCCCTTCTCAGTTCATACTGACCCACTATGGTCCCCATCCTTTGTAACCGAGAACTGGTTGATCCTCACGTTTTCCCGTGATGTTTTCTGAGACCATGACATCCTGAAGCATCTAAGGGCAAACCTGGAAAGTTCCCATCTGGCCAGATGGAGTTATGGTGCCTGTGGGAAGCAGAGGGTGCAAAGCTCTTCAGGAAGTTGGAAAAACTAGGGATGCTTGTCTCCTTCAGGTAGAAGAGATGACCTCTCCGTTCCTAGCTGGGCGGGGGGAGAGGCTGGTCCTTAGAGCCATAATTTAGCAAACTCCAAGAAGGCTATGTGAAGTGCTCTTCTAGTAGAACATTAGGGTTAATCACTCTGTTAAGCCTTTTCATTTTCTAAATTCCTGACTGCTTAGCCCTGTGTAATCGTGGATGGGAGGAGTCCCTCCTCGGATGAGACTTTTGCTCATTTGTTCCTCCAGTGACACAATTTTAGGTCTTGTTACTGCGCCAGCATCTACTGCGCCAGCATCTACCCAGCTGCCGCTGCCCTGTAGGCACATGTAGGATGTGGCTTCAGCCCTGCTCATCGCTCCCTGTCTTTTTACAATTTTTGGTCCACTTGATGCTTATCTTGTTTTTGAGTCCAGTTATTTCCTTTTGGTTTCTCTCTCTTTTTAAAGGTATTGTTGCTATATGCAACGAGAAGAATTTTCTATGTCATCTGAGAGGAAGCCTGAGGGTCTGAAAGTGGGCTTCCTATACTGCTGTTTTAAAGCAGATGAATAAATGGTCAGGGTACTTAAAAATCAGCCCTGGGATTAAGAAAGACTTGGGAGTGGCCTCCCTGACTGCTTTTACTGCAATATGCCATCCACTTACATCGAATGCCAGAACAGGAAGCAACCTAGGGAAAACCTCTGCTCTGCGTCAGAGCTGTTGAGGACCCTGTTCTTTCCCTACTGCCTTTAAAAAAAAATGAGGTTCCGGGGAGAAACCTCTGTCAGCATGAGGAATCATGATGCCTCCCTCAGGGGACACGAACACTGAATCCTGTTTCACTTTCTCTACTGATCTTAGGATATCACAGTGAAACTGGTGACCCGCGTATTCAAGAGCACCAGGCCGCCTTTTCAGTGCTCCTCTGTCTTCAACTTGTTTCCTGTCCTTACTTTAAGAGTCCAGAAATACACTTATTATTGCACTGTATGAATTTATGTCATTTATCTTAAAGTCCTTTTTGCATGAAGGCCTAGTATAACCTAATAAAAACAGCCTCACCTCATCTTCCCACTTGGACTGGGCAGCAGTTGCGTGTATCAGCACCCTTTGGCTCCTGGTACGGTGCTGGCTGGTGAATGTCGGCTGCTGACGTTATAAACACATACACAGCCCCTTCCTCATTCCGCCTCCCACCCCTCAAGCAAAGGAGGCCAGACTCTGGCTTAAGCGGGCTACCGGGCTTACCCGCCAGGTCCCCAACCTACCTCACCGCCCGCCTTCTCCCTCCATCCCGTTACCTCCACCCTCCACCCTGAGTGGCCTCCCCTGATCCCCTCCCACTCACCTCCCCGGGCACGGCCTCTCTTCTCCCTCCATCACCTCCCTTCCCCACACCCCTCCCTCCAGTCCAGTCCTCCCATCTCCCTCCATACAAACGTCCCCCTCCCCCGCCACCCCGCGGCCTTCTCCAGCCGGCGCGGCCTCTCCCCGGCGGCGCAGCCTCTTCCGGCCGGCGGGAGGGCGGGGCCGAGCGCTCTGGCGGGCCGGCCGGTGGTGCGAGCGTCCCGGGCTCGCGCTCCGCCGCCGGCCGGCCGGCCATGCTCATCACGCTGTGCTACCTGTACCTGTGGGCGCGCTGGGGGCACGGGCCCGCCGCGCTAGTGCGCACCACGGTGCAGCAGCTGCGGGCCTCGCGCTGCTCCTTCACCTTCTGCCGCGCGACTGCGCAGCCCCGGGGCGCCCGCGTGTGCCTGAGCCGCGGCGGCCGCGTCTTCTGCGTCGGCGAGAGCCAGGTGGGCGGGCGAGCGCGGGCGCCGGGGGGCGCGGAAGGCGGGGCCGGGCGGGGCGGGGGCGCGGCCTCGGGGTCTGCCCGGTGCCGGAAGCGCCCCCGGGACCCCGCGCTCCGCCATGGGCTGTGGAGCCCGGGGGCACCCTCTGCGCCGCCGGGAGGTCGCGAGCGTGGGGTCTGGGGAGCGGCAGGCTCCGGGGCTACACTGCACGCGATGCCCATGGAAGCCTGGATGAGACCGAAACTGTGACAGGCGATCTGGCCTCCTCTCCACGGGGTGCCGGCGCGAGCGTATGGTCGCCTGGCTCTTGGCGGTGCAAAGTAGGCTTGTGCCTGTGTGCCTGTGCGGAGTCGATTAGGACCTGAGCAGTGCCCACCTAGAGCCTCTTTCCTGACATCCTCTCCCGCCTACCCTGTGGGCTGGAGTTTGGTTGAACCTGATTTCAGAGAAAGACAGCAAATCCTCAGCTTTCTGTCAGGTGTTCCCGAGGTGACAAAAACTGCCCTGTCCCCCGCTCCTGTCAGCTGCGTCATTTACCAGTCGGGCACCTACTGATTATCTCTGAATCTTTTTAGTTTCGGTTTGCACACAATCTTGTCTTTTGGCCCAATACTTAGCCTGGTGGCTGTAAGGCTGTAAGTTCAACCGGCTCTGTCACCCACAGTGTGACCTGGGGCTGTCGTTTGATCACTGCAAAACCTCAGCTCTCTTTCTGTGGATGGGAACAATAGTTCTTTCCACTCAGCTATCAGAAATGGGCTTCACAGTGCAGTTCTGTGCAAATTTCCATTGACTTCACCCACTTTGTCATTAACATTTAAAAGTGTTTTGCTTTTGATGGGTTTCTTGTCCTTTCCTCTTCCTTCTGGAAAGTTCGATCACTCATAGCATTAAAATGAGATTTTCTTTGTGTGTGAAACCATACACCATGTGGGAATTAAAATCTTATCTCAGGTTTGAATATTTTGTTGAGGTTATGCTTAGACATGGGATTATACTTTGATGCTACAGATCAAAAATACCCATCTGGGACTTCCCTGGTGACGCAGTGGTTAAGAATCTGCCTGGCAATGCAGGGGACACAGGTGCGAGCCCCAGTCCGGGAGGACCCCGCATGCTGAGGAGCAACTAAGCCCGCGCGCCACAACTACTGAAGCCTGCGCGCCTAGAGCCCGTGCTCCGCAACAAGAGAAGCCACCGCAATGAGAAGCCCGCGCACTGCGACGAAGTGTAGCCCCCGCTCGGCGCAACTAGAAAAAGTCTGCAAAAGCCCGCGGGCAGCAACAAAGACCCAACGCAGCCAAAAATAAATAAATAAATTTATTTATTTATTTTAAAAAAATGCCCATCCTTGTTGGTATACTATATAACACAGAATATGATAAGTTCTAAGAGAGTGCATATGTAATATCGCCTAGGTGTTCATTCATTACATACAATGGACTCCTGAGGGAAGGAGGGCTTAATTCTTGTAAGGAACCCTGACTGAGAAAGATAAAATGAGGAATAATTGAGGGGTGGATTTTTTTATAGTAGTGGTTTCCAAACTGGATTCATTTACTTAAAAAATAACCTCTAGGGAGTTTCCTGGTGGGGCAGTGGTTAAGAGTCTGCCTGCCAATGCAGGGAACACGGGTTCGATCCCTGATCGGGGAAGATCCCACATGCCACGGAGCAACTAAGCCCATGCGCCACAACTACTGAGCCTGTGCTTTAGAGCCCGCAAGCCACAACTACCAAAGTCCCCACGCCTAGAGCCCATGCTCTACAACAGGAGAGGCCACCCTGATGAGAAGCCCACACAGCTCAAGGAAGAGTAGCCCCCCAGCTGGCTGCAACCAGAGAAAGCCCGCGTGCGCAATGAAGACCCAACGCAGCCAATCAATCAATCAATCAATCAATTTATTAAAAAAAAAACACCTCTAAGAGATTTAGATTAGAGTAGAAATAATGAACATCCAAAAAATAATGAGATGCAAATGTCTTTAATTCTCTTGGGAGACAGTTTTACTTTTGCACATCTCCATGACTTTATTGGGCTTCTGTTAGCTTTGATAACTGTAACTAATGCTCTTCAGCCCTTGCTGACTGCTCCAGCAGGGTGTAGGGACACCTGGGCCAAACCCGCTTTGGGCTTTCGGGGTTTTTGTAACTTGCTGTCCTCCTTAGAGCTTTGCCCAGAAATCACTGTCTCACAGAGATGTCCCTGAGTTTCCAGACTAGATGTGACCAGCCAGCTCTGTATGCTCATAGACTTTAAATTGCACTTCATATTTCCAGTTTTTATTTTTTTATTGTGACTTTTTTTTTCATTTTTTAAATTGAAGTGTAGTTGATTTACAATGTTGTGCTAATTTCTGCTGTATAGCAGAGTGGTTCAGTTTATATATATATATATATATATATATATATATTCTTTTCCATTATGTCCGGTTTTTATCCTTTTCTCCCTAGGAACTGGGTCTGTTTAGCTAAGCAGCTTGACCTGTAATAGTTACTCAGTATTTCAACGAATGAAGTAGTGGTTGTTGAGTTTAAGCTCTGATGTTCGAGGCCTACAATTGGAAAGTTTGACTATTTGTGATTAGCTACTGTTACTTAAGATTGCAGATATTGTGGGGCTGGTGATTTGGTTCAGTACATACCTATTGTCGGTCTACCTGGGCTGGAGTAACTTTACAGAACTGAATCTTATGCCCTTGCTGTCTCCATACCTTATATACTTAAAATCATATGCATAAGTACTGAAAGTGTATGTTTATATAATTGAAGGTCCCCCAAGAACTGGTAAGTATCACCAAAGAGAGTTTATACAAACCAGAAATTTTAAGCTTTTTGTTTACTATACACATTTTCTATGAGTAAAGTGGACAGTATGTCTTTTGTTTTTAACTGTTATATTGATAATTATGTTTACCCATAGGAGGAGTTTTTTTCTCCCTCATTTTCACTCATTAATTGGTTCAACAGATATTTATTAAGCTGCTGCTTTGTGCCGGGTTGCTAGGCCTGGTGAAAATACTTTCCGTTCTTCCCAGCAAGGGCAGATTTGAACTGATAAGCAACTATGGAGCTTGACCCAAATGCCTTTTTTTTTGCGGGGGCGGGGTGATGATAAAGCCCCCCGCCCCGGACGGGCAGCCTTAGATTTCAGCTTTTTCTGCTAAGGATGTGCCTTGTTTTTAGTGTAGATTAATGTACAGTCCTTTTAGAGAAATTTAAGGAGAAGAGCAGAGACTAATGGACACATCCAATCTGCTAACCAATCTTTTTTTTTTAATTAAAAAAAATTAATTTATTTTTGGTTGCGTTGGGTCTTTGTTGCTACGCGAGGGCTTCCTCTAGTTGTGGTGAGCGGGAGCTACTCAGTTGCTGTGCGCGGGCTTCTCATTGTGGTGGCTTCTCTTGTTGCGGAGCACGGGTTCTAGGTGCGCAGGCTTCAGTAGTTGTGGCACGTGGGCTCAGTAGTTGTGGCTCGTGGGCTCTAGAGCTCAGGCTCAGTAGTTGTGGCGCATGGGCGTAGTCGCCCCGCGGCATGTGGGATCTTCAGGACCAGGGCTCGAACCCGTGTCCCCTGCATTGGCAGGCGGATTCTTAACCACTGCGCCACCAGGGAAGTCCCTGCTAACCAATCTTGATGCTGTAATGGCTGGAGGAAAAGGAGGAATAGCCCTTCGGGCATCTGTCAGTAACAGGCTTCTGCTGACCATCATGCACTTCTGAGCCACCTCATCTTTTCCTTTCTTTTTGGCCATGCTGAGCAGCATGTGGGATCTTAGTTCCCCGACCAGGGATCAAACCCGTGCCCTCTGCAGTGGAAGCACGGAGTCTTAACCACTGGACCGCCAGGGAAGTCCCTGAGCTACCTCATCTTTAAATGTGCTTCCAAGTTGTAATTTGGAAGGTTCCTACATGCTCTCAGCAGTAAGGAATGGTGGGAATAAGTTTCAGAATTAATTGCTTGATAAGAAATGTCTAGAGATGTTAAAACTGTCATGAGACATCGAGGGATGTTGCAGCTGTTTAAACAGTCACAGTTAAACAAAAAAATGCAGGGTTAATATGGTCTATAGGAAAGCATCCAATGACCTTATTTATTTAGATGCCACCTGGAATTGCAGAGGCGGGGCTGTCCTGGATGTTGATATAAATAGCAGTTGTGGTTTGAAGTCATATTGAATCCTTCCTTTTTGTGTTTCTTTCCCTCTATCCAGTCCATTGATGACTTGAACAAATGGGCCCTGTTTCTGGTTTCTCCTTTTATACTTGAAGCAGAACACATAGCATTTGTGACAGAGAGCATTTGGGTGCAAGGTGACACTTTACAGAGACCATCGTCGTCTTCGGAAACTGTGAGTACCGTGTTTTTCATTTGTGTACCATAATCAAAACTAATTTGGTATTTTTATGAGTGCTCTTTCCTGGCCTTTGTGATTGATTCCCTTTCTTTTCTGATATTTTGGGTTAAATAAAAATATATTAGTAGGGAATTCCCAGTGGTTAGGATTCGGCACTCTCACTCTCTCACTGCTGGGCCCAAGTTTACTCCCTGGTCAGGGAACTAAGATCCCGAAGGCTGTGTAGCATGGCTGGGGGGTTGGGGGGAAATTTTATATATATATACATATATATATATATATATATATATACACACACACACACACACACACATATATATACACACATATATATATATATACACACATATATATATATATTAAAATTACTTTCACCTGTTTCTTTTTAACTTTTTTTTTTTTTTTGCGGTACACGGGCCTCTCACCGCTGTGGCCTCTCCCACCGTGGAGCACAGGCCCCGGACGCACAGGCCCAGCCGCTCCGCGGCATGCGGGACCCTCCCGGACCGGGGCATGAACGCGCGTCCCCTGCGTCGGCAGGCGGACTCTCAACCACCGCACCACCAGGGAAGACCTCTTTTTATCTTTTTAATGTGGCTGCTAGATTTAAACCTACCTGTGTTTTGGGACTTCCCTGGCAGTCCAGTGGTTAAGACCCTGTGCTTCCACTCTACACTGCAGGGGGCACGGGTGTGATCCCTGGTTGGTGAACTAAGATCCTGCATGCAATGCGGTGCAGCCAAAAAAGAAAAAGAAAAAAGCTGCCTGTGTTTTAAGTTGTTTTGTGGCTTGAGGTATGTTATTGCGCAGCGCTAACCAAGTCTCTCCCCAGGTCACAGGGTCCCGCCCCACAACTTATTGCTTCCAAAATCAGATGATTTATATTGCCGCATACTTCCTGGAGACTTCACCCCAAGTATTCTGAAAGCACTTCAAACTCAGTAATGTGTCCCACACTGGTTGTTTATATTCCTCTGCTGGAAAAAAAGAAAATCTCAGGTGAACACCCTAAACTGTGCTTCCTTTCACCCCCTCCTGCGTCCTTCCTACCATTCGGTTAGGAGTTCTACTAATTCCACTCCCCAGGTGTCTCCGCTTTACTCCTTCACTTCCATCCCTCCTCATTCCATTCTCTTCTTCATTATCTTTCTGTTGAAACTGCGAAGATGTCATCCCATCTTGGGTGCCTTCAGTGCGGTTTCCTCTGGATGGCCGGTTATCTTTCTAGACACATATCCAGTGGGCTTGTACTCTGGCGTAAGCTCTCCATGGATGCCTTCTGACCAAAGCCAGCACCTCTCAGGTTCATGGGAATCTGACCCTAACCCCCCTTGTGTGCTGCTTCTGCTTGGGTGTCTGTGACGAGTCCTTTCTGCCTTCACTCACCCACCGTATGTTCCCTGCCTGCCGCGTGGATAATCCAGGAGGGGTTTTGCTGATGACAGAAAGCCATAGTCACTGGACCTCCAACTTACAAACACTGTCTTTAAGAAATTATATTGGGGACTTCCCTGGTAGTCCATTGGTAAAGAATCCGCCTTACAGTGCAGGGGACGAGGGTTCGACCCCCGGTCAGGGAACTGAGATCCCACATGCCGCGGGGCAACTGAGCCCGCGCGCCGCAACTACTGAGCTCGCGTGCCACAACTACGGAGCTCGCCTGCCTCAGCTGGAGCCCAGGCATCACAGCTACAGAGTCCTCGCGCCCTGGAGCCTGTGCGACACAACTAGAAATAGAAAAACCGCTCGCCACAACTAGAGAAGCCTGTGTACCTCAGCGAAGATCCTGAGTACCACAACTAAGACCCGACGCAGCCAAAAATAAATTAAATAATAATTAATATTAAAAAATAATATTTAAAAAAAGACATTGGATTTGGATGAACAAAAAGGAAGAGGGGAATAAGACTGGAAATAATTGACTACAACTCAAGGTGGATAGAAATGAGAGTTAGGAGATAGGTGAAGTAAAGGAGAGCAGGAAACTCTCCTTTGTTTGGGGCTCGGGAGGAGGCATAGGATTTGGCAGGTAGCCTGAGAGTAGCCTAGTATGCTATGACATTATGTTTTCTCCTGCAGGTTCCTACTGTTTTATTAAGCCTTATATATACTTATGATAATAATGATAAAATTTATTGAGCCCCTGCTTGGCATGTATATGTATTACCTGTAATGCTTACAATTCTACAAGGTATTATTGTAATTTTTTTTTTTTTTTTTTTTTGGCTGTGGTGTGTGGCATGTGGGATCTTAGTTCCCCAGCCAGAGATCGAACCCTTGCCCCCTTCAGTGGAATCGTGGAGTCTTAACCACTGGACTGCCAGGAAAGTCCATTATTGTCATTTCTAAAGATAAGAAAACTGAAGTTATCAGATTAAAGGTTGAAGTTTTCTTTTTTAAAAAAAATTTATTTATTATTTATTTTTGGCTGCGTTGGGTCTTTGTTGCTGTGTGTGGGCTTTCTCTAGTTGTGGCGAGCGGGGGCTACTCTTCGTTGCCGTGCGCGGGTTTCTCATTGCGGTGGCTTCTGTTGAGGAGCACGGGCCCTAGGCGTATGGGCTTCAGTAGTTGTGGCGCAGGGGCTTAGTTGCTCTGCGGCATGTGGGATCTTTCTGGACCAGGGCTCGAACCCGTGTCCCCTGCATTGGCAGGCGGATTCTCAACCACTGTGCCACCAGGGAAGCCCTTGAAATTTTTTTATATATTCTAATGCTATATATATTTAGTAAGATTTCAATTTAAAATGAGGGCCAGAACTTCTAAAATATTGCAATTACATAAAATATTAAATATGCATGGATTCCTTTTTAACACAAAAATATGACTGCTGTGCTCTTAATTTCCTAAATTGTTGTTACTTAGTGTATATCTTTATACACATAGCATTTAAAATATTTTATTTATTTATTTATTGTTTTGGCCATGCTTTGTGGCTTGTGGGATCTTAGTTCCCCGACCGGGGATTGAATCCTTCAGTGGAAGCACGGAGTCTTAACCACTGGACTGCCAGGGAAGTCCACACACAGCATCTTAAGCAGCACAGTTACTGTATTATGTAACGTACAGTCTAAGCTGTTGTAACAAATGATACCCAGCCCACAGTGGTTCAAAGAAGAAGTTTACTCATCTCTGAAGGCGTAGTCTTGCTCTGGAAGGCCATCCAGGGACCCAGCTCCCTTCTATCTTGTTGCTCTGTTGTCTCCCCTCTGCCACCCTTCTTCTCTCTCTTGGTGGAGGCTGGTTCCTGCTACCCCCCCACCACCCCCCACTGCCAACCTCATCCACATCCCAGCCCTCAGAATGGGGGACGAAGAAGGACGGTAGGGACCAACCAGGTTCCTCTTTAAAACTGTGATCTAGAACTTTCACTTGTCACTTCTGCTCCCATCACTAAGCTGCAGGGGAGGCTGAGAAATGCAGTCCATAGCTGGACAGCCATGGATTCGGTAGAAACCTGGAGTTCTGTTATTACAAGGGAGAAAAAAAGGCTAGATATTGGCAGATAATTAGCATTTCTGTCACAGTTATTTAATTTACCTTCTAAGGGTAATTTAATTAAGATCTCGCTTGATGGCGGTTACTTAATTCTTAACTTTCTGGGGGTAAAATGATGCCTACCCACCAAGGGTACTATCCAGTTAACTCATCTTTTTTGTGATCAGAGGGTTTGGTGGGTCTTGCAGCCAGGAGCTGGAGATGTCTAGAGCCATATGTTGGACCACTCTGGCTATTACACAGAGTTCCATTTTGTAAACTGGGCTTCAGATCTTTTTTTTAAAAATAAATTTATTTTTATTTATTTATTTCTGGCTGCACTGGGTCTTCATTGCTGCGCGAGGGCTTTCTCTAGTTGCGGTGAGCGGGGGCTACTCTTCATTGCAGTGCGCGGGCTTCTCGTTGCGGTGGCTTCTCCTGTTGCGGAGCACGGTCTCTAGGTCCGCGGGCTTCAGTAGCTGTGGCACGTGGGCTCAGTAGTTGTGACTCGTGAGCTCTAGAGCACAGGCTCAGTAGTTGTGGCACACGGGCTTAGTTGCTCCGCGGCATGTGGGATCTTCCCGGACCAGGGCACGAACCCGTGTCCCCTGCATTGGCAGGCAGATTCTTAACCACTGCGCCCCAGGGAAGTCCCTGGGCTTCAGATCTTAAAAAGGAGTTGATTTCACAGGTCTCTGTCTTCTCGGTCTGCTGTTACCATTCAGGTTGATTGTTTGATGGGATTTTGCAGCTTGGGGGCTCTTATGACTCTATGTATTTTTCACCTAACTCTAAAGTCATTTGAATTTGACAGGATCCTAAGATATTTAACAGCAAATACATTACGGAGGAAAGACTTTTGAACTTGTTGAGACCTTACATTCTTTCCCATTTTTAGGATTGTACAATACCATGCTTACAGATGCAATACCGTTCTTACAGATGTCAGAAAAGGACATCTTTTGAAACTTTGGATATCTCAGATGGCTTGCATCTGTGGTTTTTCTACACACCCCCAACAGCAAATGCATGAATCTCAGGAATTAAGTTTAAAAAATGTAGCATTCACATATTCCTATTTTCACTTAGTCATTCTTTCACTAACAGATATTTATTGCACAGTAGACTGTGTTCTAATTATTTTGTTAGGTGCCACAGTAGATACCAATGGGTTGTGGCAGATTCAGCTCAATTTTCAGTATCTTCTGTGCTTAACATTAGCAGTCCTGTTCTGTAAGAATCTCTGACCCAAAGAACTTACACAGTTCTCTTATTGCAGAAAGTTCACTCATGTTCCTATTGTTCTATCAAGGCCTTCATTCATTCCTCCATCCAAGGTTTACTGAGTGCCTATTATGTGCCAGATTGTGTACTAGGGCTGGCGGTATGTCGTATGGAGATGCAAGATGCCTTTAGAGACGACAGTCACGGTCATCTTAAGGAGCTCACAGTGTCAGGGAGAAGACAGCTAGGGAAAGGAACAATTAAAGTTCATTGTGGGGCTTCCCTGGTGGCGCAGTGGTTGAGAGTCCGCCTGCTGATGCAGGGGACACGGGTTCGTGCCCCGGTCGCGGAAGATCCCACATGCCGCGGAGCGGCTGGGCCCGTGAGCCATGGCCGCTGAGCCTGCGCGTCCGGAGCCTGTGCTCCGCGATGGGAGAGGCCACAACAGTGAGAGGTCCGCGTGCCGCAAAAAAAAAAAAAAAAAAAAAAGTTCATTGTGAAAAGTGCTCTGGGAAAGCAAGTATGGGGGTGATGGTGAATCTATCCAGATGTGGTGGCGTCAGGAAGGATGTTCCAGGGGAGGGAAGTAATATCTGAGTTTTTTAAATTTTTTTTTTTTGCGGTACTGCACCCCTGAGCCAGGCAGTGTTCACACATCCTGTCTCTCTCTGCTGCATCTGCCTTCCCCGCCGAGGGCGTGGCTACAAGGACCAGAGCTGAGGTTAAACAGGGGACTTGGCAGATGGAGGATGCCTGTGGCCGGCGCACACTTGTTCTGTTAGAGAGATTTGGGACATGTACGCCTGGAAGAGCTGTGGCTTACTAGTGACCTGCTGAGAAGCTGTGCATTTTACCTGTATTTCTAGGCAGAATATGCATGGGACCCTAATGGGTGGCTGATTTAGGGATGACATAACTGTCAATCTGGAGGTGGCATGATTTGTGTCTTACTAATATTTAAGATTTACTTGGTCCATCCATGACTTTCTGCTTAGGAGGAATACTGTCTTTTGTTCTGTCCCTTTTATCTATGTTCAACACACATACGTTCCTTTTGTCTCCCCTATCTTTAGCACGTCTTAAAAGTTACTGACTTAATATATCTACGATCTTCATGCTGTTTGTTGTTCTTGTTTTTTGTGTAGCAAAACTGAATGTTCTTTAATAGTATGGCAAATACACAGGATACACAGATTGTAAAAGTTTTCTTTGCACTAATTAGGAATTTGGACTTTATCCTATGGACAGTAGGCTAAAACGTTTTTCTTTTCTTTTTTAAAAAAACTATTATTCTTGTTTGGTTTTCTTTTCCCTTTAAAAAAAAATTTTTTTAGCAGAATTAGCAGATTTGTACGTTAGAAAGATCACAATTCAGGCAGACTGGAGACTGGATTGGAGGGAGGCAAACCTGGAACAGGCTGTACTCCATGTGGGAACGGAGACCAGCCTCACAGAGTATTGGTAATAGGAAGGGGAGACGGGGCCAAATGTAGGAACTTTTTATGAGATGATGAGGGATTTGGGGGTGGATGGTGGGTCATTCCTAGAGACAGGGAATATGGCAGGAGGGGCTGGTGGAGGGACCCCTGTAAAGAATGCAGTTTTGCACCTTGTTTTAGTCAGCTTTGCTGAAATAACAGGTGACCTCAGAATTTCAGTGGCTTCTAACAACAAATCTTTGTTTTTGCTCATGTCACACGTAGGCTGAGCGGGTTTGCTGCTGCTGTTTCAAGCTGCGACTTCTCTAGGCTCTGCTCCACACATCTTTCCCTTGCAGGGACCAGACCAAAAGAGCATGTCTGTCTCACACAGAGTGGAGGAGTGAGACAGCTGGCTGAAACTCAGTGTAGTAGATTTAAGATGGCTGCAAATTCCTTTCTCTTATTGAGAGGTGGAGTCTTATACCCCTCTCTTGAATCTAGGCTGACCTTGGTGATTTGTTTATCTAATAGGTTGTGGTAGAAGAGACATTCTGGGGCCTCCAAGGCTAGATCATAAGAAACCTTGCAGCTTCCACCTGGGTTCTTGGAACCTAGCTCCCATGCTGTAAGGAAGCCCAGGCTGCCCTGTGGCAAGGTTCCCATGAAGAAGAACTGAGGCCCTCAGTGGACCGTCCTAGTTGAGTTCCCAGCTGGCAGGCGGCTCCAGCTTGCCAGCTGTGTGAGGAAGCCACCTTGGAGGTGGATCGTCCAGGCCCAGTTGAACCATCCTCGCTGATGCCATGTGGAGCAGAGTTGAGCCGTCCTCGTTAAGCTCTGCCCAAATTGAGATTTGTGAGCAAAATAAATGATGAGTATAAGCCACTAAATGTTGGGGTGGTTTGTTACCGGCAGTGGATAACCAGAACACTTGGTATGTCTGTTAAAACTTCTCCTCTTCTTCGGGTTACCAGCATCAGTGGGGCAGGGATATAAAGTGAACAATTGGGGATGCTAGTGCAGTACACTGTAGACATTGGGTCTCAGGTGCTTATGGAGCATCTAAAGAACACACATGATAGGGACTTCCCTGGCAGTCCAGTGGTTAAGACTCTGTGCTTTCATTGCAGGGGGCATGGGTTCGATCCCTGGTCTGGGAACTAAGACCCTGTGAGCTGCGTGGCCAAAAAGAAAAAGGTTAAAAAAAAAAAAGAAGAAGAACACACATAATAGAAAAAGGTTATGACAATAAGGGTATTTCTATTATTTTCTGATTAGCTCTCATTTATTCAGAAAATTAGAACACGTAGACCACCCTTTTTCTTGAGTTTCTGGTCAGTTACGGTTTTGCAGAACCACTTTAAGTCTCACCTGGGTCACTTTATTATTTCAGCTCTTGCTTGCTGTGGACTTGTCATATCTCTTACACTGTCACTTGATTTTCCAACACCCTTCTCTTAAGAGCACCATAGTATCTTTTTAAATAATAGAGTGAAAATGAATTTTGTAGTACTCCTGTATCCTTTCTGTTTTCAAACCCAAAAGGCATTGAGAATAACTGAAAGTAAGAAATAACCTCTTCCCCTTACTCCCCTGTTTCAGATTCTTCACATCTCTGAGTGTCTAGCCCTCCTTCATTCAATTCATTACTAGATGTTTAAAAACCTAGCATGTAATTACACTGATTTGTAAGAGGAGAAACAAAGAGCCAGAAAATGAGCAGTGTCGATGCTGTGACATTGATCGTATTCAGGGTAACTGATTGTACCTTGTATTTGTCTGGGTTCTCTTGAGAAACAGAATAGGGTGTGTGTGTGTGTGTGTGTGCGTGCGTGCGTGCGCACGTACATGCATCATACATACATACATAATATACATATATGTGTACATATATAGGGAGAGAGAGGGAGGAAGTGGCGGGGGAGAGAAACAGAAAGAAAGAGATTATTTTAAGGAATTGGCTCACGTGATTGTGGTGTCAAATCTGCAGGGCAGGCCGGAGGCTGGAAACTCAGGGGAGATAGATGTTGCAGTTTGAGTCTGAAGGCAGTTGAGAGGCAGAATTCCCTCTTCCCCTGGGAACCTCAGTCTTTTCCTTGTAAGGCCTTCAACTGATTAGATGTGGCCCATCCACATTACAGAGGATAATCTACTCAAAGCTGACTCATTTTAGATGTGAACCACATCTAAAAAATATCTTCACAGTCACCTCTGGACTGATGTTTGGCCAAATGTCCAGGTACCGTGGCCTAGCTGAGTTGGCACATAGATTAACCATCACCTAACTGGTTGTTGGGATTCCCATTGCCCGATTAGCTGCAGAACTTCAGCTCCGCACCTGCTGCAGGCAGCCTTGGGAAGGGCAATTTGTTGTAGAGAGTTTAACCCCATTCCGTTGGTCCCTGGATCCCCTTCCTGGTGCACGTGTGTGTTGAGTCGAGTGGAGGGGACACATCAGTGTAGTCACTGCAGCCTCAAGTCCCAAGCTCGGGTCATGGAAGGGCTTTCTGCAGGCTGCACAAGAGAGGAGGACATCCCCTTGTTTAGGGATGACCAGGGCTTCTTTGCCTTTGATCTTGGGGAGTAAGCCTTTTGCTTGACTTCCCCTTTCTTCCTCTGTCCCTTTGTCTCCAGTTGGAAGTGCATATGGGAAGTGGCTTGTTTGCTTTTAGCCACCGGGCGGATGGCAGACACCCTGGATGAGTCCCGGTGACACTGCGGCTTTGCTTTGATCGGGGCCGCAGTGCTGCTTGGAGGAGTTTGCATGGTCTGTGGTTCACGGACCATGTTCCTAGAAAAAGGAAATGCACTGAGGTGAGGAAACAGCCGGCCTAGTTGAGAAACTTGATCAGGGACGTGTGTATATATTGTTCTCTGGCTGCTTCCTGTCCTTCCCCCCTTGCTTTATCTCCTGCGTCTCTCCTGGGTGTGAGGATTTCATTGTTGGCTCCTTTTACAGGAAGTGCTTACTCTGAGGCACAGCTCCACGCCAGTGCCCGCTGCAGCGGGGTGCTACATCAACGTCTGAACAACTAAATTCTGGGCTGTATCTCCGCTGGCTGAGTATTTGTCCTTATTCTCTGCCCGCGATAGCGCTGAGAACAAAGATGCTTTTAGCCTCGTGCAGGAGGTTGCATCGCTCCTTTTCATGTTTCCCATTCACCCTCATCTGAAAAGTCAGCTCTTGCCAAGGCGATACTTTATCTTCTCATCCTCCTGAGCTGACATCCTTCCTGCATTCTCAAAGCTGGGAATCAACTAAATATTTGTCTGAATTGTAGACTTCAACTCTTCACCCTGGATCAAAGGTGTCCTATTTGAAATGCAGAGTCCTACGGAAGCGTTGGTCAGGCTGGCCCCTCCAGGTGAATCCTCCTCACTCTGGCTGGATGTCTGGGAGGAGGTGGGAGAAGTAGGTGGTAAAAGGGAGGGAAAGCTACATGTAGAGCTTTCTCTTTCTCGAAACAGGCTAGACTGATTAGTGCGTTTCCACCTTTTGACCATAAAGGCTTGCATTTATTACTTTTCCCTCGAAGACACTGTTTCTCAACTTTAAAAATTATTGTTTGCCTAAGGAGAAAAGTTAAATTCAGTTTGAATTCTCTTTAAGGAGAAAAATGAAATACTAAGGCATAATGATTCTGTGGGGTAGTGTTGAACCTTGGAGGACTCCAGCCTCTTTTCTTTTTCTTTTTAAAATTGAGATACAATTCACATACCATGAATTTCATCCTTTTAAAGTGTATAATTACAATTCAGTAGTTGTGCAGTCGTCACCACCATCTAATTCTGGAACATTTTTATCACCCCCCCGAAAAAAAAATTGTGTACCTATTTGCAGTCACTCTCCAGTGGTCCTGTCCCTGGGAGCCACTAATCTACTTTCCAACTCTACAGATTGGTCTGATTTGAATATTTCATACAAATAGAATCATATAAGATGTGACCTTTAGTGACTGGCTTCCTAGACTTAGCATAATGTATTCAAGATTCATCTACATTGTAACATGTATCAGTTCTTCATTCCCTTTCATGGCTGAATAATATCCCATTGTATGGATATATACATTTTATTTATCCATTTATCTGTTGATGGACATTTGGGGTATTTCTACTCATTGGCTATTATGAATAATGCTGCTATGAACACTTGTGTACTTGTGTTGTGTGTAGATGTATATTTTTAGTTCTCTTAGGTATATACCTAGGAGTGGAATTTCTGGGTTCTTTGGAAACTCTGTTTAGCTTTTTGAGGAACTGATGAACTCTTCTAAGGAGGGTGCACCCTGTTACATTTCTACCAGCAGCGTACTGGGGTTCTGATTTCTCAACATCCTCAACATTTGTTATTGTCCATCTTTTTTTTTTTTTGGCCACGCTTCATGGCATGTGAGATATTAGTTCCCTGACAGGGACTGAACCCGATTGGCAGTGAAAGCGTGGAGTCCTAACCACTGGACCACCAGGAAATTCCCTATTGTCCATCTTTTTGATTTTAGCCATCTTAGTTGAGGATGAAGTATCTCACTGTAGTGATTTTTTTTTTTAATTTATTTTTGTCTGCGTTGGGTCTTCGTTGCTGCATGCGGGCTTTCTCTAGTTGCGACGAGCCGGGGCTACTCTTCGTTGCAGTGCACGGGCTTCTCATTGCAGTGGCTTCTCTTGTGGAGCTCGGGCTCTAGGCGTGCAGGCTTCAGTAGTTGTGGCACACGGGCTCAGTAGTTGTGACTTGCGGGCTCTAGAGCGCAGACTCAGTAGTTGTGGCACACGGGCTTAATTGCTCCACGGCACGTGAGATCTTCCCGGACCAGGCCTCGAACCCGTGTCCCCTGCATTGGCAGTCGGATTCTTAACCATTGCGCCTCCAGGGGAGTCCATCTCACTGTAGTTTTGATTTGCATTTCTCTAATGACGAATGGTGTTGAGCATCTTTTCAAGTGCTATTGCCACTTGTATATTTTCTTTGGGGAAATGTCCAGTCAGATCCGTTGCCCATTTTTAAATTGGGTATTTGTCTTTTTATTGTTGAGTTGTGGGAATTCTTTATATATTGTGGATACAAATCTCTTATCAGATACATGATTTGCAAATATTTTCTCCCATTTTGTGGGTTGTCTTTTCACTTTCTTGAAAGTGTTCTTTGAAGCACAAATTTTTTAAAAAAATAAATTTATTTATTTAATTAATTTATTTTTGGCTGTGTTGGGTCTTTCTTGCTGCCCGTGGGCTTTCTCTAGTTGCGACGAGCGGGGGCTACTCTTCGTTGTGGTGCACAGTCTTCTCATTGTGGTGGCTTCTCTTATTGCGGAGCACGGGCTCTAGGCACATGGGCTTCAGTAGTTGTGGCTCTTGGGCTCTAGAGCGTAGGCTCAGTAGTTGTGGCGCATGGGCTTAGTTGCTCTGTGGCATGTGGGATCTTCCTGGACCAGGGCTCTAACCCGTGTCCCCTGCATTGGCAGGAGGATTCTTTTTTTTTTTTTTTTTTTTACGGTACACGGGCCTCTCACTGTTGTGGCCTCTCCCGTGGCGGAGCACAGGCTCTGGACGCGCAGGCTCAGCGGCCATGGCTCACGGGCCCAGCTGCTCCATGGCATGTGGGATCTTCCCGGACCAGGGCACAAAACGGCGTCCCCTGCATTGGCAGGTGGACTCTCAACCACTGCGCCACCAGGGAAGCCCCTGGTAGGAGGATTCTTAACCACTGCATCACCAGGGAAGTCCCACTCAAAAATTATGATGAAGTCCAAGTTATTTATTTTTTTCTTTTGTTGCTTGTACTTTTGGTGTCTTATCTGAGAAACCAGTGCCTGATCCAAGGTTGTGACGATTTACATCTATGTTTTCTTCGAAGAGTTTTGTAGTTTTAGCTCTTACATTGAGGATTTGATCCATTTTCAGTTAATTTTGTACCTGGTAATACATGGTGTGAGATAGGGGTACATCTTCATTCTTCTGCATGTGGATATCTGGTTGTACCAGCATAGTTGTTGAAAAGATGATTCTTTCCCTTTGAGTTGTCTTGGGAACCTTGTCCAAAATCAATCATCTATAAATGTATATGTTTATTTCTATACTCTCAGTTCTATTCCATTGATCTATATGTTTATCTCGATGCCAGTTACCCTGACTTTTATTTATTTATTTATTTATGGGCCCTGACTTTTAGCAGTGTTTTTTTTTGGTACGCGGGCCTCTCACTGTTGTGGCCTGTCCCGTTGCAGAGCACAGGCTCCGGACGCGCAAGCTCAGCGGCCATGGCTCACGGGCCCAGCCGCTCCGCGGCATGTGGGATCCTCCCGGACTGGGGCACGAACCTGTATCCCCTGCATTGGCAGGCGGACTCTCAACCACTGCGCCACCAGGGAAGCCCGGCCCTGACTTTTAAATCCCAGATTTCCTGGATAAGAAGTAACCTCAGGGCCAAAGTTCCTTGGCTTGTGGGAATTCCCCTTACCTCTGTAGGTTCAGGATTTACCCTGGCATTGGCCCGGAAGTTCTTCATTATCTAGTCAATTGTCCAGTGCTTTTGAAATGATGTTTTCTTTATTTATCCAGCATTTACTTATTTATTTATTTATTGCTGCGTCGGGTCTTAGTTGTGGCACTTGGGCTCTGTAGTTGTGGCACGGACTCAGTAGTTGCAGCACAAGGGCTTAGTTGCCCTGTGACACGTGGGATCTTGGTTCCCCGACCAGGGATTGATTCTGCATCCCCTGCATTGGAAGGCAGATTCTTAACCACGGGACCACCAGGGAAGTCCATATCCAGCATTTTAAAATTGTTTTCAGCAAGAGTTAGTTCTAAAAACCTAACCTAACAATATAAAAAATGGAATTCAAAAGTATATATCTCTGATCATGAAATTTGGGGCAGGACATCCCTGAGAAGATTTTGGGAAGTAGGGAAATTATTCATGTCATCTTGGAAAAGGACCACTATATTCAATATTGCTTTTAAAGCCATATTCTAATAATAGCAGTTTCCATTAATTAAACACTTTTTCTGTCCCAAGCTTTCTACTGGGGGCATTACCTAAACTCTTTTAATTTCATTAACATAACAAACCTATACAATGATGCGTACTATCATTATTCCTGTTTTATGAAATGAAGAAGCTGAGACTTGAGAGGTTCTGAGATGATTAGCAGAGTTTGACCCAGACCCAGATCTAGGGCTCCAGAGCCAGGCTCCCAACCCCAAGGGGCTCCCCTTCTTGTCCCAGTCTCAAATTTTTTCATAAACACTGGAAGGCTTAAAGCAGGGGCCCCCAACCCTTGGGCCACGGACCGGTACTGGTCCATTGCCTGTTAGGAACCAGGCCACACAGCAGGAGGTGAGCGAGCGGTTGGATGGGCTAGTGAAGCTTCATCTGTATTTATAGCCGCTCCCCGCCGCTTGCATTACTGCCTGAGCTCCGCCTCCTGTCAGCATGAGGGTGAGTTGTATAATTATCTCATTATATATTACCGTGTAATAATAATAGAAATAAAGTGCACAATAACTGTAATGTGCTTCAGTCATCCCGAAACCATCCCCCCTCCTCCGGTCCGTGGAAAAATTGTCTTCCACGAAACTGGTCCCTGGTGCCAAAAAGTTTGGGGACCGCCGGCTTAAAGGACTGAGCTTTGTCTACTCTCATTTTCCCTGTCCCCCTTGTGGTGGAAATGTGAGCTGCGACAGGCCGGAGCTCTCTGGAGACAGTTGCTCTTACATTCAGGAATCAATGGGAAGCATGTTTAAACTTCTGATTCCTGGGCTGCAACTCCAGAGAGTCTGAAGCACCAGACAGAGAGTAGTGCCCAGAAACATGAAGTTTTCATCTGCTACCGGGGAGTTCTGTTGCAGTGGGTCTTGGACCCCACTTTGAGAAAAGCTGATCTAAGGGTGAATGAATATCCACGAATCATTGGATATTGCGGGCTTGTTCTCTCCTATATCCTGTTAGTGAAGGGCAAGTTTATGTCTTTCCAGTATGTAGGGAATGGCCCTTTCCCCTTTTAGTCCCTTGAAAAGCAGTTAAGACTTTAATTACTTTTAAATGAGAGAGTACATCTAGTGCTTTGTAAGCCCTGTTAGGTAGAAATGAGAATGTTTGAACCAGGACATCTTTGATATTAAAATGTACTATCCAGTAATTCATTGTTTGACTGTAATATAGTGGTGGGAGTTGAAGGGAAAAGTAAAGTATCTGGTTATTTTAGAGAAGAAAAATCTCATCCTGCCTTTCTTCCTCCTCCCTCACCCACTTCTTCTCAGATTGTGAAGTGGTCGGATTGTTGCTTGCCGTTAGCTTGCAGACCTGGGGATCCTTATCAGTTAATCGCCAGAGCAAGTGTGGATGACTTCAGCAAGCTGGGAGTGGCGTTCCTTGAAGATAGACTCCAGGTGGCTAATGGACTGATACCCCAAAAGATCGTTTGTAAGTCATCTTAGGAAATGTTTTCATCATAGCAGTATGCCATTAGTTACGAGCTTAAGGACTGCTGTTTGGTATGACTTAAGGGCAATGCTTATCCGCAGCTTAATTCAGCCAGCAGTTTGGATAGAACCATAATAGTATAACATTCATACCTGTGTCAGTTATTTTTTTTGAGGTGCTTATCCCTGACTATATCATTAGTGCTTTTCAAATTCTTAAACAAGGATTTCCCATAATTGCATTGTTCATGAAATGGCATGCAAATTTAGAACCCATATAATATTTATTTCACACACTCTAATACAGTATAACTGGTTTCTAGACCATAGTTCAACTGAATGGAAGGCATAGCCAGTGTTACTATGAAGTTCTAAATCTAACAGTTTTTTTAACTTAAAACATATATACTACATCATTTTGGGACACATCTTTTTTCAGGAAGCACGCAAAATTTTCTTCCTGAATTAGGCTTAAAAGTAGGCTTTCCATGTCCATGTAAGTCTTTTTTATGTCTATGTATACACATATATAATTTTAATTAATTAATTAATCAATTAATTTCACTCCCGGTGGCCTTGGGTCTTCGTTGCTGCGCACAGGCTTTCTCCGGTTGCGGAGAGCAGGGGCCACTCCCCACTGCGGTGCACGGGCCCCTCACTGTGGTGGTCCCCCCACCATTGCGGAGCATGGGGTTCAGGCACATGGGCCCCAGCGGTTGTGGCACGCAGGCTCAGTAGTTGTGGCTCGCGGGCTCTAGAGCGCAGGCTCAGTAGTTGTGGCTCATGGGCTTAGTTGCTCCGTGGCATGTGGGATCCTCCCGGACCAGGGCTCAAACCCATGTCCCCTGCACTGACAGGTGGACTCCCAACCACTGCACCCCCAGGGAAGCCGATGTACACATATACTTTTAAAATTTTATTTTATTGAAGTATAATTGCCTTACAAGGAAGTTTTCATTTGTATCTTGAGCCAATGAGTGTCACCAGCTCTGGAAATTTGCGAAAATCACTTCATTTCCCCATTGGCCATGTGCATGTGCCTAATACCATGCCAGATGTTTAGCAAGTGCTCAGTTAATGTTTTTTGAATCAGTGATTGTAAACTTATATTCCATACCTGGGTCAAGATACTGGCAAGATCCTTCTCCCCGATTGATCCAATGAAGTGTCCTGAGAGTGGCTTTTTCCTGGGGCGTGCGTGGATTGACTCTAGCTATGTGCCTTGTTTTTGAGTTTCATTATCCTATAGGAGATTGATAGCCACAAAATTGAATCTATGAGCAAGTGGACAAAATCACCTCTCCGAATCTCACTTTCTTCACCAGACAATAAGGGGGTCTGAGGTGTTCCGGTCTGTACGGGAAAGGTGTGGAAACGTGTGAGTTTACTCGGGATTGTCAGGGGCACTCCCCTAGCAGGTGGGAGCAGCTACGTGGTTCCCAAAGGAGGCCTCAGAGGTGGGGGTGGGGGGAATGAGGGCTGCGCTGGAATGTAGGTCGTGCAGCGCAGAGAGCGCCCTGAGGTTCTGAGCTGAGCTGCGTGACAAAGCGGAGGGTTGATGGCTTGTCTTCTCTGTTCTCTTTAGCTGTCCACTTGCACGACTCTGCTCTGAAGGAACTTAAGGACCAGGCCTCAGACACGCCAGCCCAGCTCCTGGAGCCCCAGCCGGAACCTTCTGTTGAGGGCAAGCCTGAGCTGGAGGCTATGGAGCACGTTGGCAGAGAGGACCACCAGGTTCTGGGTTCCGCACCCACGCCGGGGCAAGGCGGTGCCCCTGGGGGCGAGCCTGCCGGGGAGAGCGACAGAGGCGTGGGCTCCGTCGAGCACTGTCACCTCCATCTTTCTAGCTGCCACGAGTGTCTGGAGCTTGAGAACAGCACCATCGAATCCGTCAAGTTTGCTTCTGCAGAGGACATTCCAGATCTTCCCTACGACTACAGCAGTGGTTTGGAGGGTATCGCGCATGACCTCTGCCCCAAGAGAGAACAGAGGAGGGTCAACCTCACGGGAAAGGCACCCAACATCCTTCTCTACGTGGGGTCCGACTCCCAGGACGCCCTGGACCGGCTCCAGCAAGTCCGGTCAGCTCTGGCCGACTGCGTGGACACCAACTGTTACACTCTCTACCACCTGCCGCTGGAAAGTGCTCTCAGGGACCCATGGCCGGACAACTGCCTGTTGGTGGTCATTGCCACGAGGGAGTCCATCCCTGAGGACCTGTCCCGGAGGTTCATGGCCTATCTTTCTCAGGGAGGGAAGGTCCTGGGCCTGTCATCGCCCTTCACGCTTGCTGGCTTCCAGGTGACCAGGAAGGCCGCACTGCAGGACACAGTCCAGAGCTTGGTTTTCTGCAAGGCGGACTGGAGCCAGGTGAGGCTCAGCGTCCTGAGCAGCGGCTGCGTTTACGAGGGGGGCCCCGGGGAGCCGCTCAGCCTGGGCAAGCTCCAGGGCCACCTGGACAACAAGGACGAGGACAGGCTGATTGTGCAAGTGCCTTTCGGAACACGTGGAGGAGAAGCTGTTCTTTGCCAGGTACGCAGGCCGGCATCCGTGTCAGGATCTTTGGGTCTCTTTGATTGGATACGCTCTCGAAGGACGGACTTTGCAAGGTTGGAGAGTCTGTGTGCTGGGGTGGGGGTCCTTCTGACTTTTGGCTGGGAATTTCTGCTGATGGTGAGTAGCAGGCTTTCCTGTGGATATCCTGTTTCACCAAAATACTTGTGATGGAGGAACGAGGCAGAAGGCATTATGGCTAATTAAAGATTGCTGGTTAACCAAGAATTAGCCAAAACTTGTTTCTTGTCTTGATCTATACACTGGTAATACTCCTTCTAAAATCCATCAGTCCCCACTCTCTTGCCTCAAAGCACACTTCAGTTAATATAATCGAACTGTTATTTAATGAAGGGAATTGAGTGCCTTGGGGTGGTAATTGCAAACAGTAGTAACTATCGCATTAAAACATTGTCAGCGGTTTCTGTGACTGCGCACCAACTGCTGGGATAGTGAGTGTGGAAAACACCTTCAGGTCCTCAGTTCCTTTATGATTTGTCAGTCTTAAAATCTAAGTGTTGAGAACAGTTTCAAATAAGAGAATATTGAAGTGATTTCGATTTATAGCAAATGAATACGTAGGTAAGAAAAAATGGAAACAGAGATAAAAGGAAAATTTTACTTCCCTTCCCGTGCTAAGGGGGCTCCTTTGGTTCATCTGCTGTTTCTCTCTCCCCCCACCCCCACCCCGCATTCTTTTTCTTTTGAGCTTTCTGTTTGTTTAAGCAAATGGTAGCAGGATAGACTACTTCAGAATTCTTGATCATTTACTGCAAATCTTTTAAAGCCTTTGGGCAAAAGTTTTTTTTTTTCCTTTTTGAATATTTACTTATTTAGCTGCTCTGGGTCTTAGTTGTGGCATGCAGGATCTTTCAGTGGTGGCATGCGGGATATAGTTCCCTGACCAGGGGTTGAACCTGGGCCCCCTGAATTGGGAGTGTGGAGTCTTAACCACTGGACCACCAGGGAAGTCCCCGGGCAGAAGTTTTTGTTAGAGTTTAGATGAACACTCATCCTTAAGCATTTGATGATCTTATGATTATTTTTTACTTTTTGGCTGCACTGCACGGCATGTGGGATCTTAGTTCCCTGACCAGGGATCAAACGTGCGCCCCCTGCAATGGAAGTGCGGAGTCTTAACCACTGGACCGCCAGGGAAGTCCCTGATGATCTGATGAGAAGACTAAGTAGATGTAGATAGTTGCCCAGAATGGTTCCCAGGATGAGTGTTAACAGATTTTGTTTTGTTATAAGGATCTTTTTATTGAGTTAGCGAATTGTTTCCTTTTTTTTTTTTTGGTATGGTTTCATTTCATATGCTGTGCGTCTCTCCAGCCCTCCTAGAAATTAAGTCTCTTGGGTTTTCTGACCAAACGTTCTTTAAGGCGGCATGAACGTGTTCGCAGATGAACATGTACAATGCATGTTCATCGCAGATGAAGATGTACAGCGCAAGCAGGTTTCATGTGGGCTGCAAACTACATGAATTAGTTTTTGGAGGCCTAATGAAGTTCCTCTTATCTTTTTGTCTGCAAATATGGTAACTATAGTAACTCAGAAAATCCACTTAAAAACCTGACTTCCTAGAGCCTCATTTCAGCTTTCAGCAGTGAATTTGACCACCCCTGTGCACAGACTTGTACTAGAAAATTGATTCGGCACTGTGGGCGATCCATTTCTCCGAGTTACGTAGCAAATCTGCTTGCTGTGCCATTTAAATTGACCCCGTTACTGTCATAAAATTTGATACGCATGCATTGCCCTAGGATAAAAGGCAACATGATGCAGCTTCAAAAATCAGATGCAGGGGATTAGAATGTCATTTTTGATTTTAAATGACTTCCAGTCTCTGTGTGACAGGGTCACTGTTTTCTCCTCAGGCTTGTGTCACTACCATACCTTGCTGCCGAGATCAACCAATAAATATTAGCCCAGGCTGGTTAGTTTCCTGTTTCCCTGTTCAATTTCATAGTCTTCATTTTTGTAATAAATGGGACAATGATGTAACCCAGTAAGAGGAGGACTTCAAGGACAAAACAAACCACAGCTGCTCAGTAGGTGGTGGTCTCACAGCCAGGGAGCTGACACGGAGACCTTAGGCAAGGCATTCGTCGTCGTACAGAAAAAAGGAAATTTTGATGGACTTTTCTGCTGATCAGATTTGCAGGGAAAGCTTAAGGCTGTGGGTTAATGCTGACATTCGATGTATCAAATGGACCAGGAGTTGGGCATGAAGTTGTGCAAATAGAGCCTGTGAAATGGATTTGAAATATTTTGTGTTCTTATCAGCTTAGCACATAGCAGAAGTGGTTCTACTTTTATGGCAGAGTTTCTCAACCATGGCACTGTTGAGATTTCGGACCGGTTCCTCCTTTGTTGTGGGGTCTTTTTAGCAGCACTGCCTGCTAGATGCCAGTAGCACCCACCATCCTGTCTGTGACTGGAGACGTTTTTAGTTTTGGCTTTGGGGCTTGTCTAAATGCCTTAATTTTAGACGAAGCCAAGTTACAGAAATGGGCCCATCACTATGGTAACAGCATCACAGCCAGAGGACCAGGAGGGTGGGTGTGGCACACACATGCGCTGGTGGCCGTTTTTTTTTTAAGAAGATGTTGGGGGTAGGAGTTTATTCATTTTATTTATTTATTTTTGCTGTGTTGGGTCTTCGTTTCTGTGCGAGGGCTTCCTCTAGTTGTGGCAAGCGGGGGCCACTCTTCATCGCGGTGCGTGGGCCTCTCTTGTTGCGGAACACAGGCTCTAAACACGCAGGTTCGGTAGTTGTGGCTCACGGGCCTAGTTGCTCCGCGGCATGTGGGATGCTCCCAGACCAGGGCTCGAACCCGTGTCCCCTGCATTGGCAGGCAGATTCTCAACCACTGCGCCACCAGGCAAGCCCTGGTGGCCGTTTTGAGGTGCAGAGCCAGACGGCCTCTCTTCTCGCTGCTGTCGTAGAAGCACCTGACCTTGAAACCGACGATCACACTTCGCCCACAATGTCGACAGCTGTGCTTTCTCTCACCTCCTGGAATCCGGAGGCCTGCTCGTAGGGGGAGCTCTCCTTTTCATCCTCGGCATCTCTCACTTGTGACAGGGACTTCTGTAGCACCCTACCCTGGGTGTATTCACTCAGCCCAGGGAGTACATTGGCCATTAACCACACTCGCCCCCCTCCTTGGGCCCAGGTGGGGACAGAACTTGGCTCTTTTGATTTCTGCCACACGTAAGAGGTAATCTCCGGACAGTCACGTGCTCAGGTGAATTAAACGTGACCCGTTGCCATGCTGACCGTCCGTCCCAGCACTGGCTTTGACCCCTGGAGATGAGAGGCACACGTTTTGGGTAAGAATGCACGGTAGAAGGACACACAGTAGGATTCATATACCTTAAAGGAGTTCGCTTTTATGCCTCCTTCCTTTCCTAGGGCTGTTTAGAGGACAGACTCCCCTGCTGCTCGTGGGCAACAGGCTCGGTTGTGGGTGAAGCAGGCAGCCCTCAGCTGGCCCGCTGGAATGTGGGGACTCTGCTGGACAGTCCTCTGCAAACTTTTCAGATTGGCTTCAACTTTCAACAATTGGATTGTTTTAGATGGTATATTTGGGCAGTATTTTTGTTTTGGTTAAGACTTGAGTGGGAATTGAGAGATTTTAAGTTGCCTGAAGGCTGGCACTATACTTTTTAAAATAAATAATTAATTTATTTATTGTTGGCTGCATTAGGTCTTTGGTGCTGCGCGCGGGCTTTTCTTTAGTTGTGTCGAGCGGGGGCTACTCTTCGTTGCGGTGTGTGGGCTTCTCATCGCGGTGGCTTCTCTTGTTGTGGAGCACGGGCTCTAGGTGCGCGGGCTTCAGTAGTTGTGGCTCACGGGCTCTAGGTGCGCGGGCTTCAGTAGTTGTAGCGCACGGGTTCAGTTGCTCCGCGGCATGTGGGATCTTCCCGGACCAGGGCTCAAGCCCCTGTCCCCTGCATTGGCAGGTGGATTCCTAACCACTGCACCACCAGGGAAGCCCCTAGCACTATACTTTTCATTTTATTATAATGTTCTTATAACGTCAGCCGGGTGCTCTGCAGGCAGTGGAATCCCACAGCTGACCCCTGGCAAAAGCAAAGTAAAATAAAACATGGTCAGTTTGCCCTTCTGAGTACTGAGTGTTCTGGCATCCTCCAGGCGCTAATGCCCAGTTAAAATCTCATCTCAACAGAGCCAAAAGTTCTAGTACCTTCCTTCATACCAAAACACAGACCATTGATAGGAAGGTTCTAGTTTGAGTCAGCTAGAAGTTCTGGTATGTTGGGATCTCAGTTCCCTGACCAGGGATCGAACCCACGCCCCCTGCAGTGGAAGTGTGGAGTCTTAACCACTGGACTGCCAGGGAAGTCCAAGAACTACTTTAATTTTAACTGTACAACAAAGCCTGAACTAAATACATGAAATTCCAAGTCTTATCAGGTGAAGGAGGGAGGTGGGGCAGCCCTTTCTCGAGTCCGCCAAACCCCATTCCTCTATGTGTATTCCTGCAAACACTCTTAAAGCGGTGACTAAGACCACTCATGTCCCCAGGAGTTATGACCAGTAGGTGGAATAGAAGCTTCGAGCATGACCCACTGTGCCTCCCCCAGTTCAGCAGCAACTGTACTTGGGTCCTCAGCACAACAGTGTTCCTAAACGTTTGTCATCGTTTAACCGAGTTAAGTGACTTGCCCAAGGTCCCATGACTGATTAGTGATAAAATTCGGGACCTGGAAAGTTACTATCCGGGGTCATTTCCACCAGATCTTTTCAGCCACGATTTTTTTTTTATTTATTTATTTATTTATTTATTTTTTTCAGCCACGATTTTAATGGGCTCCCGCAAATCTTTTTTTTGTTTTTTTTTTTTTGTGGTACGCGGGCCTCTCACTGTTGTGGCCTCTCCCGCTGCGGAGCACAGGCTCCGGACGCGCAGGCTCAGCGGCCATGGCTCACGGGCCCAGACGCTCCGCGGCATGTGGGATCTTCCCAGACCAGGGCACAAACCCGCGTCCCCTGCATCGGCAGGCGGACTCTCAACCACTGCGCCACCAGGGAAGCCCCCCTCGAATCTTTTTATTGCTTGTGGTTCCCTACCAAATATTCAGGTTCCAGGTTTATATACTGTTGATAATTAGAAGAATTCATGTTCAAGTTTTCAGAAAAAGTAGTAAAGCCACTGCTTTTCTTTACGTCGCTAAGTGCCTCTGTTTACATCGTGGTGTCTTTTTCCCTCAGGTGCACCTGGAACTACCTCCCAGCTCTCCAGTAGTGCAAACACAAGAGGATTTTAACCTGCTCAAATCAAGCAATTTTAGAAGATACGAAGTCCTTAAGGAGATCCTGACGACGCTTGGCCTAAGCTGTGATGCAAAACATGTTCCTGCCTTAACGCCTCTTTACTTGCTGTCGGCAGCTGAGGTGAGTGCTCGGCTGGGAAGGGATCTCCTCAGGTGCCCTTCTTCCAAACGGTGACCCTTCCCTCAGTCGTTGCCTTGCAGTGGGTTTCAATTTTGTTTTCTGTTTTGATTTTCCATTTCTATTTTGACTTCAGGTTTTGAAACTGTCTTAAAGTTGTCCAAGTATAACTAATTTCTTTGGTGTTTTATGTAAGGGAGGGAGAGAAGAACATTGGAGTTTAGAGGGAGTTGTGTCTTAAAGTTATGTGGCCCATTCCACTTGAGGGGGGAAAAGGTCACTCTTCTATGTGTCAAGAGTGTATTTGGAAACCGCAGTTTATTCAGTTGGGATTAAAAGCCTTGGTTTTGATTTGGACCTTCCTCAGGGAATCTTTGGATGGGGAAATCACAACTTTTGTTTCTTTTGTGCTGAAGTCTGCCATCTTGTGGCAGAAGGGGCTCTGGATTTCAGTTGATATCTTTTACTTTTGTGTAAAGGGAAAATGTCATGGAGTTGGGATCCTATGTATTCAGGAATCTTCCTGGCCTTTTGTCTGCATTTGATGTCTGTGGCTGCTACCTGGTTGGGCAGGTTGCCACATTCTCCAGGTGTGTCTTCTCAATCTTTTTGCTTTGCCAAGCTGTCTATTTCTTGTTGATTGTGGTAAATTATTTTGTGGGACTATCTCTGTCTCCCCTAAATGGGGAAATTTGTGAGTTTAGTGATGTAACTGTATAGTTTCAGCAAATACCTAATAGTCCAGGTGACTCTAAGCACCAAACTTCCCTGCTTTACCTGGAAAAGAACAAATTATACCCTCTCTCCGAACCGTTTTAAAAGAGGAGGAATTCTCTTTTGGGTTATTCTCTGTCCCTTAGCAAACTTACTTTTCAGAAGAGACTAGAGCTATGAGTTCTCTGGGTGGGATGTGCTCACTTGGGGGAAGACATATAGAATCTGAGAGCATTTAGGATTTGGAAACCTTACAGAATTATTTGAGGACTAGATGAAATTGTATATATGGAAGTTCTGTGTAAATTGTATTATTTAAACCTTAGTCCAGGGACTTCCCTGGTGGCGCAGTGGCTAAGAATCTGCCTGCCAATGCAGGGGACACGGGTTCAATCCCTAGTCCAGGAAGATCCCACATGCCACAAAGCAACTAAGCCCGTGCGCCACAACTACTGAGCCTGCGCTCTGGAGCCCGTGAGCCACAACTACTGAAGCCCGTGCGCCTAGAGCCCGTGCTCTGCAACAGGAGAAGCTACTGCAATGAGAAGGCCATGCACCGCAACAAAGAGTATCCCCCCGCTCACCGCAACTAGAGAAAGTCAGTGCGCGGCAACAAAGACCCAACACAGCCACAAACAAACAAAAAACCCCATTAAACACCTTAGTGCAATTATTATTATTATGTTATTGGTGTTGTTGGGAGATTGAATAAGTTAAAAGTGTATAATGTGCCTAATAATGGCCTGGTGCCTGGTCTAAAACGGCTAAGTAATTTTTTTTTTTTTGGTAAATTTATTTATTTTATTTTACTTATTTTATCTTTGGCTATGTTAGGTCTTCGTTGCTGCGCGTGGGCTTTTCTCTGGTTGCGGCGAGCGGGGGCTACTCTTCGTTGCTGTGCGCAGGCTTCTCGCTGCGGTGGCTTCTCTTGTTGTGGAGCACGGGCTCTAGGCGCACGGGTTTCAATAGTTGTGGCACGTGGGCTCAGTAGCTGTGGCTCGTGGGCTCTAGAGCACAGGCTCAGTAGTTGTGGCACACGGGCTTAGTTGCTCTGCGGCATGTGGGATCTTCCCGGACCAGGGCTTGAACCCATGTCCCCTGCATTGGCAGGCGGATTCTTAACCACTGCGCCACCAGCGAAGCCCTGCCCTCTTCTTAATGGGTGTTCTTGGGGATTAATGGTATGACTTGTGTTTGCACCTTCATCTCAGGCCTCAAAGCTCCACATCATTTATCTCTGTTTTATGTGTTAATAGAAGGAGAAGCAACAGCTCTGTTCTGTGATTTATTAAAAAGTATCAAAATAAAGCCAGTCCTCAGAGCTTCAACACTTCGAGAGGACCCATTTATAGACCCCCCTACCTTGGAGGGATGGGGCAGAGCCTTTAGGGTGAGGGTTTCTGGTCCCTAGGGGAGGTGGCTGTCACTCTCCTAGACCTTCTCTCTCCCTCCTTTCCTGAGCGTGGAGGGCTGAGGCTGGACTTGTGAGGGCTGCCTGCCTGCTCTGAGGTCAGGGAGCAAGCTAGACCCAGGCTCGCCCCTGGCAGTGCTCCCTGACCTTTCCCGTGAGTTCTTGTCATCATGCTCGTCTTGGGACTTGGGCCTCCTGACTCTTGGACGTCGCAATGGAGAGGAAAGAGCGACCTGCTCTCTTGTTATTGTCCTGTGAGCAGAGGTTTGGAATTCTAGGTTTTCCCATCTCCTTTAGAATGGGCATAACCTGAAATACCTAAGGCTTTGTATTGTGTGTCTGTGTGTGTTACAATACACAGTAGATGCTTCATATTTTTGTCCTTCTGGCTCTTTAAACTGCCTGGGGGTGGGAGGATACATTTTCTCCCATTCATTGGTAACCCCCATTCACAAACTATGGGAATGCAAAGCTTGAACAATATTAAAGCAAATATTTATTCTATATACACATACATAAACACGCCACACAGACCCCAAGCCGACCAAGCCCTTTATTATATAAACGCTTTGGAAAAGTGTCATTTTGAGCGATGTTCACGTCCCATTGCGGGCCCTCCACTTGGTCTGGTTCATCTTAGGTATCTATCCTATGGACTGTTTTCCCTCCCAACTGCTTCTCTCTGAATTCTGCTTTACTTTGGGAGCCCAAGGAACTGAGTGCATGAATGAAAGTATGATTGTTACATATGTATATCCTTCTTTCTTTTTTTTTTTTTTTTTTTTTGCGGTACGCAGGCCTCTCACTGCTGTGGCCTTTCCTGTTGTGGAGCACAGGCTCCGGACGTGCAGGCTCAGCGGCCATGGCTTACGGGCCCAGCCGCTCCTCAGCATGTGGGATCTTCCCGGACCGGGGCACGAACCCGTGTCCCCTGCATCGGCAGGCGGACTCTCAACCACTGCGCCACCAGGGAAGCCCCTGTATATCCTTATTTCTTAATGTTTATGAACTCCTCTTAGAAGACCCTGAATCTGCTGTAGAAGGAAGTATAAGAATTCAGGGGTTTAGAAGTGTGTTTTCCTGGAATACAAGTGCTCTGAAGGCTTATTGTGCAAGTGTAAAGGTGGCTACTCACCAACGGTGCTGGTCTTTCTGGAGGCAGCTGGGCGAGGCCTCCTCGTCTTTCTGATGCCGAGACATTTCGGAACACCTTCCCGCCATTGTGCTGGTGGCTGAGTATTATAGATACGGATGCCAGGTTGGGAATGGAATTGGATCGTACTTTCTATTCTGAGCCTTCTTAATCGATCTCCTGGCTCCCCATGGAATTAAGTTACACGGAGAGGATCCTGGCATCCCGTCACCTGTTACATACGGCCCGTCTTTAGGTTTCTCACCTGCCTTTTGGATTAGATGCCTGTGCTGGCTGTTCTTTTTTTTTTTTTTAAATTAATTAATTAATTTATTTATGGCTGTGTTGGGTCTTCGTTTCTGTGCAAGGGCTTTCTCTCGTTGTGGCAAGCGGGGGCCACTCTTCATCGCACGCACAGGCTCAGTAATTGTGGCTCACGGGCCCAGTTGCTCCGCGGCATGTGGGATCTTCCCAGACCAGGGCTCGAACCCGTGTCCCCTGCATTGGCAGGCGGACTCTCAACCACTGCGCCACCAGGGAAGCCCTGGCTGTTCTTTTTCTTTCTTTTTTTCCCTCACATCTTTATTGGAGTATAATTACAATGGTGTGTTAGTTTCTGCTGTATAACAAAGTGAATCAGCTATTCCTATACATATATCCCCATATCTCCTCCCTCTTGCGTCTCCCTCCCTCCCATCCTATCCCACCCCTCTAGGTGGTCACAAAGCACGGAGCTGATCTCCCTGTGCTATGAGGCTACTTCCCACTAGCTATCTATTTTACGTTTGGTAGTGTATATATGTCCATGCCACTCTCATTTCATCCCAGCTTACCCTCCCCCCACCCCGCCACCTCGTGTCCTCAAGTCCATTCTCTACATCTGCGTCTTTATTCCTGTCCTGCCCCTAGGTTCTTCAGAACCATTCTTTTTTAAATTCCATATATATGCGTTAGCATATGGTATTTGTTTTTCTCTTTCTGACTTACTTCATCTGTGTGACAGATTCTAGGTCCATCCACCTCCCTGGCTCTCTGCTTCTTGCTTCCTGTAAAATACTCTGTGCTATTGGGGATCAGAGATCTCTCACCACACGGTGTCGCTGCTGAGCCAGGCTGCCCGGTGAGCATGCAGAACTATATCCTAGAACTATAAAGTGGCTCTTCAGAGATTTGCTTTTTTTTTCTCTCTACATCAGTTTTGCATAGTATAATTTAGTAATTTTCCATTATATCGGTGGCGCTTTTTCTGGGCCTGTAGAAATTATTTCATAGTCACAGTTAATAATATTCATCTTTCATTAAACATTTACTGTGTACTAGGTACTATTATAGGATAGACTGTGGAAGAACAAAATAAACACACTAGTTATCTAAATAGTTTTACTGCATACCAGCTGTGTTTATACAGTTTGGTGCCTGGAGACTCGCTCTTTATACCAAATAGCACAGAAGATTTATGAGGCATCTGTGTGCTTCCATATTACAGTGATATAAATGGAAAAAAGATAGCATGTGATCCAAGTAGAAAAAACAACATTCACCCAAAGTACAGTCAGCCCTTGGCATTTGCTGGAGGTGTGTTTCTGAGACCTTCGTTGACACCCAGGCACCACAGTAGCATGTGATTTCGCTATAAAATCCAGTCACATGTGACTTCATAAGTGTCACCATGCATGACACCATGGGGAAACAAGGCTCCACTGAGGTGCAGATGCTGGGTGGCCCAGCTGGACTTCTCTGACCGAGGTCTTCCCATTTAATCGAATCTCCCAGGGGCAGGATTGAAATTCAGGCTTCCACAAAATTACGATATGTTGTAAACCATAAAATGCATGAGCACACATACACCACACACATATGTCCACAGAAAAAAGACTGGAAGGAAATACAGTATATATGGGGGATGTATTTCAACAAGCTCTGAATATCTGATTTCCTGTCTATTTCCACTGTGGTCTGGGTTTCCTTTGGTGAGATGCAGGCTCAAGTGTCAGCAAAATGTCAGCAGTCTATGGTGACACATCAGCCTCATTTACGAAAAGGAGATACTAAAACAGTGACAGTATTTTTTTTCTAAGCTCTTTTACAAATTCATGTTTTTTGTTGGTTTTTTTTTTGCGGTACGCGGGCCTCTCACTGTTGTGGCCTCTCCCGTTGCGGAGCACAGGCTCCGGACGCGCAGGCTCAGCGGCCATGGCCCACGGGCCCAGCCGCTTCGCGGCATGTGGGATCCTCCCGGACCGGGGCATGAACCCGTGTCCCCTGTATCGGCAGGCGGACTCTCAACCACTGCGCCACCAGGGAAGCCCCAAATTTATGTTTTTTTTTTTTTTATGAAATGAGCTCTCTGAGCAATGTAACCTCACCCCTGCAGTTTTCTTCTAAGTGTATTCATTTGGGAGCAAACTTCAGTCACTCACAGGAGTCCCGTTTGATGTCAGGAGGCATCACTTTAAACCTTCTGATGCCATGGACAGGTCCATCTGTCTCGTCAAAAGTTGGATGCTGGGCTTCCCTGGTGGCGCAGTGGTTGAGAGTCCGCCTGCCGATGCAGGAGACGCGGGTTCGTGCCCCGGTGAGGGAGGATCCCATATGCCGCGGAGTGGCAAGGCCCGTGAGCCATGGCCGCTGAGCCTGCGCATCCGGAGCCTGTGCTCCGCAACGGGAGAGGCCACAACAGTGAGAGGCCCGCATACCGCAAAAAAAAAAAAAAAAAAGTTGGATGCTAAGTGCATAACTTACACAAGGAAGTGTATGTAACCTTTGTTGATTTGCTTAACCATAAAATCTTGTTGCTATTTTGTAGCAACAAAATAGCATTAAATCTTGGAGACTTAATAGTGATTTTATTAAATTTTAAAAATTTCTTTGTACTTTCCAAATACTCTGTTATGAACATGTATTAATTTTATAGTGAGCAAAACCAGTTATTAAAAATTAAAAAACAAATTACTGTATGTCATTGGATTTTGAAGGCATCCCATAAATGGTCAAAACTTGAATGTTAAAAGGCAAGGACCCTCGTGTAGATATTGATATTTTATTTAATATTTGACACCTATATTAATTATTTTAAAAGGGTTGGCTTTGTTAGTAAATGGCTTTACTCTGGCTATGACTATTAGGTTTACTTTTGAGCCCTCAGGTTGGCATGTGTGCGTCTCAGGGCCTCAGCCGTCCATTCGCTCCCGCAGCTGGAAGGTGGCTACTGGTGGTTGTTCCTAATTCTAGCGTCCCCACCCCTGCTTGGATGTAGCACTTTCTTGACTATCGAACTATTTTGAACCGTTTGTCAAAGGAGACCATGTATGTATGCTGACATCTCCGGGGTGAGCGCTTTCAAACAGATAACTTCCTTTCCGGAGGTGTGACTAGAGCCAGAGACTCAAGAGCCACTCAGGGGCCCCAGGGTCTGTGGAGCAGGATTGCTGGGCGGCCACTACTCCCTCCCACCATCGGTGGTGACTGTAAGTTAGGAAGGATACACCTTTCCTGCGGGGGACACTGGCGTGTTTGTGAGCGACGCTGATTTTATAGAAAAGCCACAGTTCTTTCCCTGGCAGAACCTAAAGTCCAGTTGGTCCAGAAACTCACCCTCTTGTTTCCGTTTCTCTGGGCTCTGTTGCTATTTTTATCTCAGCCAGGGAAATGGCAGAAAGAAGGAGGCTAGTCATAGGGGTTTGTGCCGAGAGGGGCAGCTGGTGGATTTGGACAGGCTGGGACAGAGCCGAGGCATCCCTCCACCCCACCCACTGCCAGCGGGTCCCTTTCCACGTCCCTGGGGCAGGAGGAGGGGCCGCTGTGCACAGCCCTCTGCTGAGGCCGCCAGCGGGGGGGACTGGGCCTTCCCTCTTATCCTGGGGTATCGCTGCTTAGGTCTGGGGGACACGGGCTTCTTTCTGAAGCAGTAAAGCTGGGATTCTTTGGGGCGTTCCTCACAGCTCGTAGCTAGTGGCATGGAGGCGACCTGAGCATCCGAAGCCAGCAGGACATAGGCAGGGAATCCTGCCAGAGGGTGTGTGGTTCCTTTGCCTCGGGGTCAAGATGGAACCATAATAAGAAGTGACAACCGGGTTTGTTATTAAAGAAACTGGGCAGAAATCACCACGTTGTGCGTGTGTGTGATTTTGGTGGTGTGGAACTGTGGGGCGGATCATGTATGCTTAAAAACAAAACCTGGTGCCACATTTCATTTTGAGTCAACCCCAAATTATTTGTTGTGAAATTTTTCCCTCCCTGCCCAAACAGGTTTTTTGTTTGTTTGTTTGTTTCCAGGGAGGATTTTCTTTTTATTTTCTTTTATTTTATATACAGGTTCTTATTAGAAGGCGTGGGGCGGGTGGTGGTGGGATGAACTGGGAGACTGGGACTGACATGTATACACTGATATGTATAAAATAGATAACTAACCAAACAGGTATTGTTGATAAGGATAGTTTTGATATTTGCAAATGTGTCGAAAACTGGATTGTCCCTTCCCCCTAGGGAATTACTTTTTCGATGTTGGTTGCTTTATGAAGAAACTTAGACGAAGTCATACCACATGATACTTACCCTTCCTTCTCTAGCCGACCACTTCATTTAGCAAACATCCAAGCGCCTGCTAAGTGTGAGACCTTGCTGTGGAAGTTTCTGGAAAACAAGAGACGATTTCTCATCTTGCTCACATGCTCTATAGTTAACCAAGGGCCTTCCCAGGTGTCAGGATCTCATCTGAGTCTCAAGTGGTCCTGCCAGTGCGGGGAGGGGAGGGAGGGGGTCCTTGCCCCTCAGAGGAGCAAACTGGATTGTGGAGCAGTGAAGGGTCTCATGTATTTTTCTGAGTCAATTAGACTTCTCCAATTAAGAAAAAAAATCTTTGCTTTCCTTTGTTTTGGCATAGTTATTTGGCACGGAATCTCCCCTCCCTCTACCTTTAATCCTCGTTCTGAATCTTGAATGTACAGCGAGGCAGAAACTTCTAGTGTTCCTCTAGAATACAGCTTAAAACATAGTTTTTAGAGATCCAAATTAGAGAGAAACCCAGAATTCCAGGTGTGCCCTGAATAGCTTTTTTTTTTTTTTTTTTAGCCCAGGAAGAGGGAATATTTACTTTCTTTCTTACTTACATACAGCCATCAGTATTTTTGTGTGTGGGGTGTAGGCTCTGATCCAGTTTTTGTTTTTCAAGTAACAGAGTCTTTTTCTTTAGCAAGAATATGAGGAAGTAACTGACATCGTCATTTATTAAAATATACAGATTTTCCAAACGTATGCCCTTTCTCCTCTTGGCAGTTCCCACCCACCACTCAATAAAATCATCTTTCAAAGGTCATTGTTTGTTATTTTCTTCTTTTAAACACACTATTCAGAGAAAAAAAATCACTGGGGATTCACATTATTCAAAACAATATATGAGAAAGTCTGTCTGGTTGTATTTCCCAGTAGGAAGGGCTGGGGCATTATTAAATGATTTGTTATTGTTTTCTTCTTGGTAGACACCAAAAGATGAGACAGAAAAATCAAAGTTAAGTAAAAGCAATCAAGTTTTTTTTTTATGGCAGTATTTACTTTATTCCAGTGGTCTAGAACAAAACCTACACTATCTCCACGGTACGCCTATACATTAAATGTGTACAATTTTCTGTATGTCAATTATACCTCTGTAGAGCTAAAAAAAAAAAGTCAATAAAAGAATTGAAAGAGAAAAAAAATAGAGGTTAACAGACTGTGTCTCTATAGAAATGAGGATCTCTTCCTATACCTCCACACTGTTCAACAAATATTTATAGAATAGGATAGGCACTATGGTAAGGGCTGAGAGAGTGACATGGACATATATACACTACCAAACGTAAAATAGATAGCTAGTGGGAAGTAGCCGCATAGCACAGGGAGATCAGCTATGTGGTTTGTGACCACCTAGAGGGGTGGGATAGGGAGGGCAGGAGGGAGGGAGATGCAAGAGGGAAGAGACATGGGAACATATGTATATGTATAACTGATTCACTTTGTTATAAAGCAGAAACTAACACACCATTGTAAAGCAATTAGACTCCAATAAAGATGTTAAAAAGAAGATACTTTGGACTTAGCCTCGGTTTAGCCATTGGCATGACATGGCTGTTCTCCACAGACCTCATTATCCTTCTAATAGCATCAGCCTCAGTATGCACGAGTTAGTCATCTGTGGATTCAACCAACCATGGATGATTCAGAACTTACAGGTACAGCTACTGGATTACACCATTTTATATAAGGGACTTGAGTATACATAGATTTTAGTATCCTGGGGGGTCCTGGAACTGAGCCCCCATGGATACCGAGAGATGACTGTAGTTTTCTAAAGGATTCCATTAAGCCATAAATTCTTTCTTAACAAAAACCAGGGTGTTCCTGAGTTAAGGCTTTACCTCTTCTTTTCCTCATACTTCAACACCGGCTTGAGTGTACTTTGTGAGGCTTTCCATGTATCGTGTCTCATAAGCCCAATCACTGCCATCTTTATGAGTCTATCAAATTTTGTTCATTCTAATAGAGCATTACGGATCATCAGACCAGATGTTTACTGATCTGTCTCTCTAATAGACTGTCTGAGCAATTCTTGTTGGGAGAAAATGGTTCCTTCAGTCCTGAATAGATTTTGACTTGTGGCTGACGCAGTGTCGGGGGCAGCTGTTTTACAATACGGCACCAGCTAAAGAGCAGATGGCAGATTAAAGCAAACATTTAAAAGCTTTTATAGCTATGAAGGCTTTTAAGGGTCTTTCATATACCTCTTTCTCTCCTTTCTTTCTTCCTTTGCCCTTCACCTAAACTAGAAATTTTTGCTTCATTTTAACCGACTTCCTGTTATCAAACATAATACCTATGGCAAAGGTGACATGATGAGTTTGATGTTGAAATGCAAAAGAAATAGTACTTGGGATGTTTTCCTTTGCTGCCTTCATTTTATTCTGTTTTTTTTTTTTTTTTTTTTTGTGGGTGGGGAGAGGCTTTTCAGCTACTGTACGTGCTGTATTTTTACTTGAATCTTGGTTGCACAAGAAAGTTTCAAAGTGGCTCTGCGGTGAATGCTTCTGGCTACAATCAAGGCAAAGACTGATCGTGCACTGGGGGAAATGCAGACAGATACAAATTTGGTTGCTCTCTGCTTTTAATTGGCGTTGTCCCGGTTTGGGTTTTCTCTGTGCTGCAGCTCTTGCTGACTGACCTGGGGAAGGGGTAGCGCCTTGGAGGGAGCATCTTCTCTGCAGTTTCCTTCTGGGGATAGGAAGTACCCTGTTGAGAGAGGGTGGTTTTATTTCCTCAGACTATTTATATCCACTGCTTATGCAGTCACAGATTTGTGGATGGGAAACAGGCTCTTTTGGAATAAAAAATCCTCCCAGACCAAATGCTTTTTGTCTTCTGTACCAGCTCCCTAATGGCTGCCATGTGTGAGGGGGTATGGATTATGGCGTTACCTCCTGGGGAAGTCGATTGAAGCTGTCTCTAGGAAGGCTTGCAACATTCTTTAGAACAGACTTTGGTCTCCCAGGTCTAAAAAATACATCCCAGGGAATAAGCCCACACTGGTACCGGGTTTGGGGGCACAGTCAAAAAGGCCCCTTGTGATCCGGTTCTGAGCCAAGGCCGGGATGAAATGGGCACGGCGGCAAGGCGGCCCGTGGTCACAGCAGAGCCATCGGTTTGTGGCTCTCCCAGCTGCTGAGCTGGCAGTCAGTGCAGGAATGTGGGGTTCTGAGGCCTGAATCCTGTTTGATAAATGTTCTAGTTCAGTTTTCTGGGATGTGAATTATAGCCGGGGAACTCGTTTTGTTTCCGTTCATGCTAATAATCTGAGAGTGTTGCTCCGAGGGTTGTGCGGAAAACGTTTGAGAAAATGTTTATAGTATTTCAGGATTGCAAAACTGACATGCAGTTTGTGGACCCAAATGGTGTTTAATCCTCCGTTTCCCCTGCCCGAGCGGGAAGGGTTCAGCGTCGCGGTGTTCCTGTGTCGGATCTCAGCAGGGAGGCCGGGTCAGTACAGGGCGACCTTTCTTTGGCCAAGCTGGCAACAGGAAAGCTCGGCCAAGGTTAGTCTGTCTGTCCATCAGTCACTTTCTCTTGGCGATAAGGAGGGAATGCTGATCGCTTACTTGGTTGTGGTCCTGTTTCGGCCCCTCAGTGGCTGCTTGTGAGTAGCTGCCTCTTTCCAGGCACTGCTGTGTCACCCACAGCTTTCTAGGTCTTGTATGTTGCTAAGACTTTCAGTTCTGCACGATCACTCTGCTTGCTTTGTATTTTTCTTTCCTAAAGCGTTTTCAGGCTTTGTTTTATTAATACTATATTTAATAATATAATCATTGGAAGAAACACTGGCAGGTAGACTATAATTTTGTTCTTATTAATTGTTGGAGATACTGTCCCTCATAGAGAATTCTAGAGATCAAACCCCATTAGATCAATTGAGGAACATGGCTTTAAATGAAAATAATTTAGTCATTAGAATATTCATGTTAACTGACTTTCTAGTGGCATTCAAGTCTTTACAATTTTAAGCATAATGAATTACTTTCACTGAAACTTTAAGAGAAAACGCTTTAAGATTGCTGAATTAGGACCTTTCTTGACGGAGCGGTGTTTTCCCCATTTACCCCCGAGGTTGAGAGAAGACTTAGGTTATAATACATAGACATTTCTGCTAAAAATGAAATGTTCTTTCCCATTGACACATGGAGATTTACAACATCATTTTGTTGTGTCTCCTGTGTGTATGTCCAAGCGTGGAGAGGTAGGGGTGATGGGCAAAGAGAAGGATTGTGTTAGTCAGCTCCTGCACCTCCAAGATTTAAATTCGGATTCCCAATAGAATCTCTTTCAAAGGAGGAGTGCCATCCACCATCACCAGTCAGCAGGATTGCCCAGTTCTGAATGGACACGTTGCCAAGCCATTAGTCAGGATCACTTACCACGAGTCTTTCCTGAGCCCTGAACTGTAAAAACTGTTAGTTTAAATCTACTCGACTTCTGCAGGCAAAGTAAAAGTTTGAAAAATTAAAATTAAAAGTGAATTTTCTTCTAAGAATACTTGTAAAGGTTTGCTTTTCTTTGCCATAGGAAAGTGTTTGACAATTTGTTTTCTGGTCTTTGAGGAAAAAATGAATCCTACATACAGCAGTTACTAGGGAGGAACGGAACGGTAGCACCACTAATGCCCCTTCCTGTTTTTAATCTCAGTAAATAAGGAAATACATCTTTTTTTTTTTTTTTTTTGTGGTAAGCGGGCCTCTCACTGTTGTGGCCTCTCCCGTTGCGGAGCACAGGCTCCGGACGCGCAGGCTCAGCGGCCATGGCTCACGGGCGCAGCCGCTCTGCGGCATGTGGGATCCTCCCAGACCAGGGCACGAACCCGTGTCCCCTGCATCGGCAGGCGGACTCGCAACCACTGCGCCACTAAGGAAGCCCGGAAATACATCTTTTAAAAGAAAACATCAAATTGTGGTTTCATACATTTAAAAATGATGGTTCATTTTTGTGGAGGTGGGGGGGTGGTGAGTGGGGAATGTCCAGGCTCTCTCTGCCCAGAATTGCCTAGATTATTACTCTAGATTGTTGCCTTCCAGAGACAACTTTGAGATATGCGATGATTTAAGTTTTTCTGTGGCTTTTCAGCCCGTAAAATGCTTTAAATGTCAAAGGTCCGTACTTTCGAAGAGTCTCCTCTTTGTATTTTCCCTTCTTGGTGATGGGATTAGGTCTGGTGTCTCAGACTGGCCAAGTGAGTTTGTCACAGAAGATGACTTTTTAAAGGACACCGAATTCTCATTACCAAACCCCCTCTATTCTGTCTGGGGAGGGTAGATGAAATGACCTTTCACATCCTTTCTGGGGCTCTGTAGTATTTATGCTGGTCCCAGCGAAGCAATTGGATATGAAAAAAAATTGTTTTTTTAAAACTTTTAAAGCAGTTCCTTTGAATGCATTCTTTTGTAAGAATTTGTGATTATTACCATTTCATCTTTATACTAGAACAATCTGAAGTCATTGATAGATACTTTTTCATAGTTAATTTAAGCACAGTGAAAGAATGTTTTGCCTTCTGCTTTATTTTATGTATTTGAGACTCTCAAATTAATTTTCCTGTTAGTTTAAGAACTAACAATGCAATATATAGGAGCCTCAAATTTACAAACAAGTTGTGTTTTCAAAGTCTGTGTGCTAAATTGGCTGTTTTCAAAATATGGTCCCCGTTATTTATGTCAGTTGGGTTTTCTTACTAGTTCATATATGTCCTTATACTCCATAATGCAGTTAAACTGTGGAATGCCATCTAGTGGTACCGTTTTGGTCAGATTCTGGCTTGGTGGGTCATGAACTCAGTGGGGACACACTAAACATCTCTTTCTATTTCTCTAGTGTCAACTCAGAATGAATTTAACAGCTTTATTTCAGGCATTGCTCGGAAACAGCCATGCTGGAGACTTAGTAATACCGTGGTGTATGTATACCCTTATGGAGAATTAATGAATTTGTACTGGTAGATTAATACTTTCCTTATATTTAAGAAAACATTTTTTTCTTTCGTAGCAACTGTTGAACCGTGCATACAAGTAAAAGAAAATATTTTGTAGAAAAATTCAAATATACAAAAGTAAACAAAATAATGTAATGAACCCCATATGAATTCATCAGTCTGCTTCACAGTTTTCCATTCTGGTCAATCTCATTTTATCTGTTCCTACCCATGCCTCCTCCTGTATTATTCTGAAGCAAATCCCAGATCAGATCTCTCATCTGTAAATATTTCAGTATGTATCTCTGAGATAAGAACTCTGTTTAAAAATATAAGCAGTGGGATTTCACTGTCACACCTAAAATAAAACAATTTCCTTCATATAATCTCTTAGTCAGTGTTCCAGTTACTAAACAGACATTTAAAGATGTGTTATATTATCCATGCATTGTGTATAAGCCTGTTGGTTCTTTTAAAAAACAAATGCAAGAAGGAAGCAACTAGATATAAACTGTTGTAACTTTTTGGGGGAAGTGATCTGAAAGTTGATTTCTGTATGTTTTGAAGGCCATATTTTAGCTCCTGTTCCGAAAATAGTGGCAAATAACCATTCGTAATAACATGCAAAACAGCCCTTATGAGATACGAGTTTGCTGCCCTTTCAGGACTAAACCTGAGTTTCTTGCCCTGTCTTTTCTGTGACGTCCCGGGTTTCTTTAGCAGGGACGGTATTGATTTTTGCTCGTATGCTTTGGGTTCGGGTTGATGTTTAGCCTTTGACCCAGCCACTTTCTTACAATAAACAGTTTGTTGATGAGAGCAGCTGCCCAGCAGATTGTTTCCAGATTGTTCTCTCCTGGCTGAGGACGGAGTGCACCTTACGAAAAAGTCGGCTTGAAGCTTGCGGCTTCTACTTCCTATGGCTGTCTGCCTTTGAAGCCAACTGTCAGCCTCTGAACATTCTTCTATTTATAGCCAGTGAAGTGGTGTGAATCTGTGGCACTGGAAATGAGGCTTCACTTACTATCTTGACTATTTTATTCCCTGAATGAATATAGCAGCCTCTTCTAGAAGTTTCTGCCATATGAGCAATTCCTGATATTACAGTAGGAATTCCCAGCGTTGGGTATGTGGAAATGAGTGTACTGGGTGGTGCTGTGTAGGGAAGTAGACAGGACATGCTTTATGTTGTGTAGGAATCCATGCTCCTGGAATATTTAAAGATTTCCTACATAATTAAGGAGTGAGGTAACTTTCAAACCAAGGTAAGTATTATCTGCTTCATGTTATTATCTTGGCCTTTTAAAATAAAATTTCATATTTATCCTCCTTTCAAAAGACTACTTCTTTTTGTTGTTGTTGTTATTCTTTTTTTTTTTAAGATGTTGGGGGTAGGAATTTATTTATTTATTTATTTTTTGCTGTGTTGGGTCTTCGTTTCTGTGCGAGGGTTTTCTCTAGTTGCGGCAAGCGGGGGCCACTCTTCATCGTGGTGCGCGGGCCTCCCACCATCTCGGCCTCTCTTGTTGCAGAGCACAGGCTCCAGACGTGCAGGCTCAGTAATTGTGGCTCACGGGCCTAGTTGCTCTGCAGCATGTGGGATCCTCCCAGACCAGGGCTCGAACCCGTGTCCCCTGCACTAGCAGGCAGACTCTCAACCACTGCGCCACCAGGGAAGCCCTGTTGTTGTTATTCTTAATGCAAGTGACTGGTACCCTAAGGATTTGGCAATTCATGTGACTCAAAGGCGTACCTTAGTTTGGATTTTTGCTGCTTCCCTAACCACCGTCCAGTTGTTACCCAGAATGCCCTGTCTGCTTGCAGCAACCTTCATTAAGGCAAGGTCGGAACTTTCCGCATCAGAGCCAACACTTTTTACTCAACTGGCCACCAGGGGCTGCTGTCAGAATGGTGTGGCTGAGCTCACCTCCCTAGAGGCAAGTTTACTTTTTCTACAACCAGTAAATTTTGTTAAGCTACCAATCCTGGTTTCAAAACTCAGGTCTCACTACACAGCCTCCAGTTACCAAGCCTGCTTATGGCTGTATCCCTTCCAGCCAGCTATTACGTAGAACCTGGACCCGATTCAAGACCTAAGATTAAGATTTGTGTGTTTTTCATTCAGTGCCAATAAGCTGTTATTAATACACTGATTCCACGTATACTGAAAAACTCCATGAAACGCACTGGGGTTTGTGCTCAGGGAAGAATGTCCTGCGTTTGGACTGTTCGAGATCGGGGCCTCTGGAGGCATGGCCTGTGACAATTAAAATCGGGTTTTTGAGGGTGGTGTTCTTGCCTGAAATGACCTTCGTTACCCTAGTGCCGGCAGCATGAAGGGTTGTGCTGATTCAACTAAGATGTGAATGCTAGAAGGTATTCTTGGTAGTAGTCATTTGGTTTTTCTTTTCTTTTTTTTAAACAAAGGCTGCATCTTTGATGATTCCAGGATTAACAGCAGAACAAAAATATCCAGTGAATGTTGGAGCTGGCAGAGGCCTTAGAGAGCTTCTGGAGCAAATCCCTTCGTTTCTCCTCAACTTTTTATTAAAAAAAATTAACATCTAAGCAAGGGTGAAAGAATAGCACACAACCCCCATGTAGCCTTCACCTGGATTCACCACTGGTTAACGTTTTACCACAATTTGATAAAGAGGGTTTGTTTTTTTCAAAAGATGTGTATGCTACTGTCTTCAAGTAAAACGCAAAGCACAGAACTTATTGTAAGTTATTTATGAGAGTATGAGTCTTCCACATTTTTGTTTCTAGGAGTTGGCAAGAGAGTGGCACTAGTTTCCACTTGGCCCTGGGCTCGTTTTCTTTATTTGAAGTAAAACCAGTAGCCTACTGGTTTGTAATGGTTCTGGATAGCTGGTTGTCACCCTACTGGGCTGTGGGCACATTCCATCTTCACATGGGCCAGCATGTACAAAATTCTTAGAATATATCTTAAAAGTCCTAAATTTTAGAACATAAAACATCTTAGAGCCACATGCTATGAGGACAACTAGTTGATCTTTTATGCCCAACAAAGGAATTCTACCAACCCTGATCTAGGAAAATTCCACTGATGACCATGTTATGTATATAGGATTTACAATTTTTCTTTCAGTTTTCCAACCCAAGTATTGTGACTTGGAACCTTAGATCTGACTGATTACTTTTATATTAAGGTTAAAAAAAAATTTTTTTTTTTAGGGTTTCCCTGGTGGCACGGTGGTTGGGAGTCTGCCTGCCGATGCCGGGGACACGGGTTCGTGCCCCGGTCCGGGAGGATCCCACATGCCGCGGAGCAGCTGGGCCCGTGGGCCATGGCCGCTGGGCCTGCGCGTCCGGAGCCTGTGCTCCACAGCGGGAGAGGCCACAACAGTGAGAGGCTCGCATACTGCAAAAAAATAATAATAATAATTTTTTTTTTTTGTAAAATAGTGTACAAATGCTGTTGTATTATGTGAATATCTGCCTACCCCATTAAACTGTAATACAAGATCATCTGAAGGCAAGGAACATATGTTGTTAATACTTGTATCCCTTTTCCAGTATTTTGCCTATAGTAGGCGTTTAGTAAGTGTGTTTTGTTCGAAAACTTAAAAACATTTTGGCATTTCCCACTCAAGTACTGTGAAACGCTTCCTCCATTCCTCTGTCTGGGAGACCCGAGGGGCCTCAGGGGACAGGCCAGTAGTAAACAGCCCACGGGGCTTCGACTGGCTGCCCAGTCCAATCTAGCTGTCACCCTTTATCTAGCTGTCACCCTTTATAACGGGGTTTCGTAAACATCATGTTAGACATTTTAAAAGAATCAGCTGTTGATGTACCCGAAGAAAAGTGACAAGATGGAGCTTCATAAAGAAGTTGGAATAGTTTTGCAGAGCTGCCCTCTCCTTGTAGGACAGGTCAAGGGGACACCGTCGCTGCTCTAGACTATTGGAAAGCTTTCTGCCTTCCCTGAATCCTCGTACTGGCCACCTCTCTCTTTGCAGGTAACATGTATATCTTAATTTTGGAATCCTAGAGATGAGGTTACAGTTTTAACTGAGCATTTTAGCATTTGGGATGAAGCACCGAATCTTGAATGTTAAAGCTGAAAGGGGGATTTGCAGTTTTCTCGGATTTTATTTATTTATTTTTTAATTTAATTAATTTATTTTTGGCTGCGTTGGGTCTTTGTTGCTTTGCGCGGGCGTTTTCTAGTTGTGGCGAGCAGGGGCTACTCTTCCTTGCAGTGCACGGGCTTCTCATTGCAATGGCTTCTATTGTTGTGGAGCACGGGCTGTAGGCGCACGGGCTTCAGTAGTTGTGGCTCGTGGGTTCTAGAGCGCAGGCTCTGTAGTTGTGGTGCCCGGGCTTAGCTGCTCCGCGGCACGTGGGATCTTCCTGGACCTGGGCTTGAACCCTTGTGCCCTGCATTGGCAGGCGGATTCTTAACCACTGCGCCACCAGGGAAGTCCCAGTTTTCTCTTTTTTAAAAATGAGGAACTGGTAGGGCCTCCCCGCTAGTTGGGAGCAGAGCTGTTGACCAGATTCTGTGCTGGCGTCTCCTGCTCCCACGCTCCAGAGAGGCCAAGGCCAAGCTGCGGATGACACAGGTACTTAGTTTAGGATGAGTGGGGCCTTCTGAAAACAAAAAGCTGAGCGCTCCAAGCCTGCTGCTGGCTCAGCATGGCGGACGGTCACATCTGTGCGTGCGTATGCGTGCTTGCGTGCGTGCGTGTGCGTGCGTGCCTGCGTGAGTGTGCGCCAGTCAGGACGTGCCCCCTCAGGGCGAGGCGCACCGGGCTGCCCCGCAAGCGCTCCCACTGGAGCGCCGCGCTCACCGCCCAGAGCTTTCTTGGTTTCGCAGCCTACGCTCCTCGCTCCGGCAGGAAACTGTTTGTGTTGGCCTCCGACAAATGGCGGGCGTTTTACACGGGCGGGCTTAATGAAGGCCCTGGAGACTTATACGGATGTTGAACCCAAACCCACAGGCCCCGTCAGTGTAAGTTAGCGCCTCTCGAGTAGGAGCTGTGGTTGAGCTCCGACCCGGAATGCCTCCCTTTCTTTTAGAGCCGGCCATGGCTCTACTTTTGGTCTCCGCCCTTGCAGAATAGATTTCATCTCTAAAATGAGCCCATTTGGCCCAGCGGATTACCTCTGTTTTAGGGGTCCACCCCAGCCTTTTGTGGTCTTCGCTAGTTAGCAGGTAACAAAAAATGCAGTAAATCGTGGCTTTTCAAAGCCGGAGCCTGAGGGAAACCTTTACATAATAAAAGGAATACAGTTTAACAGACATTTATTGAGTGCCTATTGTGTCCCAGGCATTGGGGACTGGAAATGACTGACAAGTTCAGCTGGGGGTGTGGGCGGGGATCCTCCCATTCCTGGGGTTTAGATATCGGATGCCTTTTGTCATAAATCCTTTGGAGTTGCGGAGTTACCATTCCAAGTTTGGTCTGATCACTGTGAAAGATCAGGATGTGTGGAAGTTCATCTTGTTGCTGGGCATAGGTTGTGCCCCAGGGCAGAGATGTGACAGGCAGTCACGTCAGAGCGGGACCGCCCCTTCCCCTTGTGTCCTCTCTGAGCAGTTGTGTCGGGCACTGTCCACTTCACCCTGTGCCCTTATTCTCTGCCGCTTCCCAGGCTCTGGTTACGCTGGCAGGAGGTGAGAGAGGTGGACGAATTTCCTCTCCGCCCTCTCTGCTTACACTCCCTGTGGGTAGCTCTGTCCTCTTGCTCCTCCAGGCTTGTTGCTGGTCCAGGTGCTTCCCCATCCCTGCTCATTAATTCTCTTAACTCTGCTCACAGTTCCTTAAGTAGCCCTTCCGTTGAAGTCTTTTTTTTTTTTTTTTTTTGCTGCGGTACGCGGGCCTCTCACTGCTGCGGCCTCTCCCGCTGCGGAGCACAGGCTCCGGACGCGCAAGCTCAGCGGCCAGGGCTCACGGGCCCAGCCGCTCCGCGGCATGCGGGATTCTCCCGGACCGGGGCACGAACCCGTGTCCCCTGCATCGGCAGGCGGACTCTCAACCACTGCGCCACCAGGGAAGCTCCCATTGAAGTCTTGAATATGCCATCTCTTTCTGGCTGAAACCGGAGAGAGGTGAACGGTAACTCACTTAAAATGATAAAAATTCACTTATTTGTGAAAAATGTCTTCGTGTGGGTTTGCCTAAGTAGAACACAGTTGACGGTAGTAGACCCAAGCTTCAGATTTAAGTTTCTCTTACCAAAGTTGAGAAACTTTGCCCACTACCTCTCTTTCTGCACCCCCACCCCAGCTCCAAGCCGCGTGGATCTATTTTTATCACTATTTCATAGTTGCGTATTATATATTGAGTTTACATCTTTCTTTGTGTTGCCTTAGGCATTTTGATAACAGTAAACAGACTTTTCCTCTGTTGCTGCATTTTGGGTTAGCTTCTCTTGCTGAGGACCATGGGATAGGAATTAGAGCAAGGATTTGGGACCCAGACAGATTTGGGTTCGTGGGTTCAAATTCCAGCTCTGCAACTTACTGTCTGTGTGGTTTGGGCATCATTAACGCTGTCTTGTTCCGTTTCTTCTTCTGTAGATGGTGATGATAGTTCTGTGGAATTGCTGTGTGAGGGATGGGGTCCCGGTCTAAAGCACGAGTGTTCCACATGGAGTGAATGTGCAATAAATGGTAGCTTTCATACCGTGGATGTAGCCTAGTGCCTGATGGAAGCAACTTAAAATCATTTAAAAAGAGACATTGCCAGCTATTTGTCCGTGTAGGTGGAAAGTCACTTGGGAAAAGTCTTGTTGTGAGAAGTCACCTTAGTAGCTTCCCTTGGTGATTCGCAGGTAAGTCAGGGAGGTATCCTGGGAAAAGCGTAGTCAGGCCCCCTGGTTAATGTGCCGGCTGCCCCTCCACTTCCTCTATGTATGCAGGGTGATTCGGCAGGGGGCTAGTGGACTGATTGCAGAGAGAGCAGGGAGCCTCTGGGGAGAAAACAGCTTGAGATTTTGAGCCCCCTCTCTTTTTTTAAAGTGAAATTAATTTCATTCACAGTGTTGTGCAACCACACCACTATCTATTTCCAAAACTTTTTCATCACCCCAAACAGAAACTCTATACCCGTTAATCAATAACTTCTCATTCGCTCTCTCATCAGCTCCTGGCAACCTCTATTCTACTTTCTGTTTCTGTGAATTTACTTATTCTAGATATTTCACGTAAGTGGAATCATACAATATTTGTCCTTTTGAGTCTGGCTTCTTTCACTTGGCATAATGTTTTCAAGGTTCATTTTTGTCATAGCATCTTTCAGAACTTTATTTCTTTTTATGCTTGAATAATATTCCATTGTGTATATATACCACATTTTGTTTAACCATTCATCTGTCCGTTCATCTGTCGCCTGACATGGGTTATTTCCAGCTCTTGGCTATTGTGAACAGTGTTGTTCTGAACATTGGTGTTCAAGTATCTGTTCCTGTTTTCAGCTCTTCTGGGTATATACCAGGGAATCGCTGGGTTATATGTTAATTCACTTTTTTGAGGAACTGCCAAATTGAACCCCTTGTATTTTTTTTTTTTTTTGCGGTACGCGGGCCTCTCACTGTTGTGGCCTCTCCCGTTGCGGAGCACAGGCTCCGGACGCGCAGGCTCAGCGGCCATGGCTCACGGGCCCAGCCGCTCCGCGGCATGTGGGATCTTCCCGGACCTGGGCACGAACCTGTGTCCCCCGCATCGGCAGGCGGACTCTCAACCACTGCGCCACCAGGGAAGCCCGAACCCCTTGTATTTTTGAGAGTCAGCATCACCAGACTCACTCTGATGAATTAATATGGACCTAACTGGAAAGAAACATCATCAAGGGCCCCATGGGAGATCTTGCTGGCTTGGTGCCAGACTTGATACGGGGGGCCAGCGTGGGTGGTCTCAATGCCAGATGCCTAGGAGCAGAGAGGTGGTACACAAGAGTCCAGCTGGAGAGTCTGTCCCCATATAGTGAGGGTAGTGCTTCTTGGCCCAGCCAGTTATTGCCATGTGGGAAGGAGTTTCTGTTTCTTCAAAAGAAGCAGGATGTGAAATACCCTGATTTTTAAGTGTTAGCAGCTAGTTCAAAATGGGTGGGCCAAGTAGAACATTTCCCTGGGTTCATTTTGGCCCTTGGGTGTCTGTTGGTGGCAGTTGACCTGGATATTTGCGGGGATGGACTGCTTTTAGCAGTGTGTCGTCACTGAACCTAGAAGCCCCTCTAGGTCCGTTCATTCCGGGGTGAGAGTGCTTGGGATCAGTGGCTGAGCATATCTGGGGAAGCAGGAGGGCAGGGGCCTTGGGAATCCAGGCTGGGGTGCAGTACCATCCAAGGAGGAATCTGGACAAGTTAGGCAAGGGTTGATCAGACTGCAGTGGGTCCATTGGAACTGATACAGAAGTGTCTGCATGGGGAACCAATCAGACCACACTCATCTCAGACCCTGCCTGAGGCTCTGCTCTGCTCGGTTCTGGTGCTCAGAATAAAAGTTCACCCTGAAGGCTGCCGCATGAACAATCCCAGCCTTAAATGAGGTCAGGACCAAAAACAGTCCCGCTCTTTCAGGAGTGTCATCTTTTGATTGTAAAGATCTGCTGTGCTATGTGCCTTCATCACTTCCTTGAAGACACTGAGTGAATGTGAAATTGGTTGTGAATATTTTGTTTGTAAAATACCAGTAGTAAGAACTTATTTTTTTTTTGGTATAAATTTTCATATAAATTCTTCTACTTCTGTTTCCTCTCATATTTAACTGAGAATGAAAACACCCATAAAAAGAGCTTGTATTCTATGTCTTTGTAGATTCATTTTCTGATTTACCCACTTGTAAACTTATAATGTTGCCTAGCAACTTATAATGATATGACTGAAGTGCAACTCATCTGATTATTTACAATGAGGCAAATGTGTCTCTGAGATAGAAAACCTTTAAAAGTTATGATCAATTATTTGGTGTTTCTTGGGAAAAGGAGCACCAAAACACAAACAGAGCTGGCAATAAATATTTTGAATCCAATGCTGAATCAGAGGTATGGCTATGTTTCACCCATTGAATCTTGTTTAGATGGATAAAATTTAGCAGATAAGACAAGTGATGGGGTGGAATGGCTCTAATGTGACTGGACACAGCATACTGTACATCTCTGTACATCTGCTACACTCCCCGTATGACATGTTAACTAACCGTGGAGTAGCCACTTGTGTGTGTATTTGCACTAAATATAAATTTAAGCATTAAATTCTTCAGAAGTAGGGACACTGGCGTTCTTTTTGGACATTAGTGAATATAGAGTCTCCTGGACTTCAGTCATTGTTTAGTGTTGCACAAGATTGTTGCTATTTGCTTTAAAAAATCAACTTTGGGATGACATATTCAAGAAAATGCACTTAATTATGTGTAGGGTTTGATAAACATATACGCTGGAGTAACCGTCGTTGCTATCAAGATAGAGACCATTTGCAGAATCCCACAAAATTCTCTTACTCTGTTTCTCATTCTGTCCTCATCCACTCTCCCACCCCCATGCTCATCCTTGGGCAATCACTGATCTGCATTCTATCATTATAGATTAGGTTGGTCTTTTCTGGAACTTCATATAAATTGAATCATACAGTACATACTCTTCTGTCTTTTTAAATTTTATTTTATTTATTAAATTTAAAAAAAATTATTTTAATCAGCCTTGTGTTTTTGAGATTCATTCATTTTGTTGCCTATATGGGTAGTTAATTCCTTTTTTATTGCCAAGTAGTGTTCCATTGTGTAGCTATGCCGTAACTTACCTATTCTCCTGTTAGTGGGCATTGGGTTGTTTGCATTTTTTGGATATTATGAGTAAAGTTTGTACGACCATTCGTGTATAAGTCTTTGTTTGGATGTGTGTTTTCGTTTCTCTTGGTTAAATACCTAGGATAGAATTTCTGGGTCATGTGGCAAGTGTATGTTTAATTTGGTAAGAAACTGCCAAACTGTTTTCCAGAATTGTTGCACCATTTTATGTTCCCACCAGTGATGTATGAGAGCTCCAGCTACTTCACATCTTTGCCAACACTAGATATTGTCAGAATTCAGAAATTTGTTCTTCTCTTTCTGGCTTACTTCACTCTGTATGACAGACTCATACAGAGTGAAGTAAGCCAGAAAGAGAAAAACTAATATCGTATATTAACGCATATATGTGAAATCTAGAAACATGGTACAGATGAACCCGTTTGCAAGGCAGAAATAGAGACACAGATGTAGAGAACAAACGTATGGACGTATGGGGGGAAAGTGGGGAAGGGGGTGGTGGTGGGGGGGATGAATTGGGAGGTTGGGATTGACATATATACACTAATATGTATAAAATAGATAACTAATAAGAATCTGCTGTATAAAAAAATAAATTTAATTAAAAAAAAGAATTAAAAAACTTAACCATTCTAACGGGTGTGTTTTCATTTGTATTTCCCTGGTGACAAATGATGTTGAGCACTTTTCATGTGCTTATTGGCCATCTGATGTTTTCATTTGGCCAAATCTTCTTGCTGATGTTCTAAGTTGAATTGTTTTCTTATAATTACGTTTTAAGAGGTTTTTTTTTTCTTCATTCTGGATACAAGTCCTTTGTCAGATATGTGTATTAAGAATAGTTTCTCTCAGTTTGTTGTCTTTTCATTTTCCTTAACATTAACCCTTGAAGAGCAGCAGTTCTTAGAGTTCTTAATTTTTATAATGTCCAGCTTATCATTTTTTAAAAAAATAAATAAATAAATAAATTTGTTTATTTATTTATGGCTGTGTTGGGTCTTCATTTCTGTGCGAGGACTTTCTCTAGTTGTGGTGAGCGGGGGCCACTCTTCATCGTGGTGCACAGGCCTCTCACTGTCGCGGCGTCTTGTTGCAGAGCACAGGCTCCAAACGCGCAGGCTCAGTAGTTGTGGCTCACGGGCCCAGTTGCTCCGTGGCATGTGGGATCTTCCCAGACCAGGGCTCGAACCCGTGTCCCCTGCATTGGCAGGCAGATTCTTAACCACTGCGCCACCAGGGAAGCCCTATCATTTTTTTTTAATTTCATGGTTCACGCTTCTTTTGTTGTATCTGAGAAAAGATTTACCTATCCTAAGATCAAAAAGTTTTTCTCCTGTATTTTATTTTAGAAGTTTTATATTTTTACATTTAGGTCTGTGATTCATTTCAAGTTACTTTTGGTATACATGTAAGGGTCAAGGTGTTTTGGGGTTTTTTTTGGTTTTTTGCATATGTGTGTCCCATTGTTTCAGCACCATGTATTGAAAAGATGATTTTTTTCAGGTGAATTACCTTGTTGAAAATCAATTGAACATATATGTGTGGCACTATTTCTGGACTCTGTTCTGTTTTTAGAAATATATGTCTGTCTGTAAGGAAATACCATACTGTCTTGATCCCTGCAGCTTTATAATAAATCTTGAAGTCAGATAGGTAAATCTTCCAACTTTTTTCTTCCCCAAATTGTTTTGGTCATTCTAGGCCTATTCTATATCTATGTAAGTTTTAGAAGGAGCTTGCTAGGATTTTGATTGGAATTGCATCGATTCCATAGATCAATTTGGAGAAGAATTAACGTCAATAATATTGAGTGTTCTGATCCATGAACATGGTATATCTCTTCAGTTATTTAGGACTTCTTTAATTTTAAATTCAGTAGTGTTTGTAGTTTTCAGTGTACAGTTCTGGCACATACTTTCTTTAATTTATTCCTAAATGTTTCAGATCTATTGATGCCATTGAAAATGGTATTTAAAAAAATTCAGACTCCGGATATTCATGGCTAGAAATAAACCCAGTTTTTGTATATTGACCTTGTATTTTGCAACCTTGCTAAAAGTACTAGTTCTAGTACTTTTTTGGTGGATTCCTTGGAGTTTTCATGTTGTGTGCAACATGTCCCAATAGGAAACAAAGGCACATTCACTTTCCTTGAGAATAGCTAGTGTTTCCCTAGTGCTGTGGCTGGTTCAAAGGGGCCAACATTTATGTGACTATAAAATGTTGTTTTTGGTTCCACCTAAATTGTATTTAATTAGCCTGAAATCTTAGAGAAAGGTAAATACTAAATTCTTGAAGTTCAAATGTTAAAAAAATAACATTAATTAGAAGGTTTTAATGAATTTCATTGGAGTGGAATTTGATAGCAGTTGTTTTATTTTCAACAGGACTGATTTGACTTCAACGATTTCATATTTCTTTTTGATGCTGTGTATCCATTTCAAGGCCATCGCTTAGCATTGCCTTTTCTGGGTTTTCCCTCTTGATATACCTATTTATGTTTCTTACTTGTGGGATGTGTTTGGTAAGGAATTTAATATGCATTTATATGATGAATGCTTATTAAGCATGCAGCGTTTGCCAGACTTGGTACCAGGTGCCATGGATACAGTGTGAGCCAGACAGAAACATGCATTTGCTGTCTTTATGGAGCTTACATTCTAGCAAGACAGTGGGACATTGAGTAAATGATTATATAAACTATGGAATTACAATTTGAAAAGTGCTATAAAGTCACTAAGTTTATGAAAGAGAGCCCTAACTTAGACTGGGACAGGCTGTGGGTCGGAGAAATCTTCCCTAAAGCAGTGACATTTTTGCATGCTCCGATAGTTGTGTTTATAGAGTTAGGTAGACTTGGGAGTAGGGGGTTGGTAATACTACTTATGCCAACCCATTTACCTTGATATATATGCTCCAAACTTTTTTCTTCAATAGCATTTCTACACCGCCTTAGTGGTCATTGGTAGAGTTAAACCAAGAATCATGAATTAATTCCTTTTACTTTTATGATAGCAGCTAATTCTGTAGCTCTGAAGTCATCATTGTAACTTAAGTCCATTTGAGAGGACATACCAGGCAGATTTGCATCAAACAGGTCGTAATTTTGATACTTCCTGTGACCAGAGTTTTATTCTCCTGTCTAGGGATAATGGGGATGGGCGACCCATGTGTACTCGGTTTTACTTGACTGCTTACAGTTGCATTTGACTATTTAGGAGAATTATAGGTGGTATACAGTTATATTTCTTAATAAGTTCCATGCCTTGTTTTATATCTTTTTAGATTCTCTTTTTTCTGAATAACTTACTTGGCTCTGATTAAGTCCTGAAAGATTATATGAAAGAAGTATTAAAAAAAACCCCTCATATACCTTGCTTACATCAATTTTAATTTATTTTGCATATTTGTGCATCTCTAAGTGTTGCTTTCAAAAACAAACAATTTATTAGATGAATGATATATAGATGGCCAGTTGGATAATTTGCTCCATAGGAAATTCCCTGCTTTATTCCTGTCTGAAAGGTCTACCTGGTGCTAGCTGTTTCTTTTTGGTTTTATCTTGATTTTCACAGACTTTGAATGGGGGATTCACATTGCCTACGCCTGCTGAATAACTGTTTAACTCTTGCTTTAATGTTAATGAAAACTGTTAATGAAACAGTTAATGAGTTAATGAAAACTCTTAATGAAACAGTTAATGAGTTAATGAAAACTGAAGTTAGTTAAGAAGTGTTTATTGTTCAGATTATTTCCCTCTCTTTTTTTATGATTTAACCTATTCACTGATGTATCTTTAGCCTGTGCAGTGCCCTTGTGAAATCCAGCTGTTCTGGGGAATATGATGAAGGAAATTTGGATTTGTTCGCTTTATACTTTAAGGGCATTGACTAAAGTTTAAGGAGCAGAGTTGGTTATAACTAATGGCCAGGTTTGAGGTTTGGGGGTGTCTTAGTCAATACAGGCTGCTAAAACAGGATAGCGTAGACTGGGCAGCTTATAAACAACAGACACTTATTTTTCATACTTTTGGTGGCTGGAGGTCTGAGATCAGTGTGCCAGCATGGTTGTTCTGGTGAGGGCCCTCTCCCAGGTTGCAGGCAAACATCTTTTTGCTATGTCCTCACTTGGTGGAGAGGGTGAAGGATCTCTCTGGGATTGCCTTTTTTCAAAAAAATAAATTTATTTATTTTTTATGGCTGCATTGGGTCTTCGTTGCTGCATGCGGGCTTTCTCTAGTTTCGGTGAGCGGGGGATACTCTTCGTTGCGGCGTGTGGGCTTCTCATTGCAGTGGCTTCTCTTGTTGTGGAGCACGGGCTCTAGGTGCACGGGCTTCAGTAGTTGTGGCTTGCGGGCTCCAGAGCGCAGGCCCAGTAGTTGTGGCGCACGGGTTTAGTTGTTCCGCGGTATGTGGGATCTTCCTGGGCCAGGGCTTGAACGTGTGTCCCCTGCATTGGCAGGCAGATTCTTAACCACTGTGCCACCAGGGAAGTCCTGGGATTGGTTTTTATTTTATTTTATATTTATTTATTTATTTTTTTTGCGGTACGCGGGCTTCTCACTGTTATGGCCTCTCCTGTTGCGGAGCACAGGCTCCGGACGCTCAGGCTCAGCGGCCGTGGCTCACGGGCCCAGCCGCTCCGCGGCATGTGGGATCCTCCCGGACCGGGGCAGGAACCCGTGTCCCCTGCATCGGCAGGCGGACTCTCAACCACTGCACCACCAGGGAAGCCCCCTGGGATTGGTATTTTAAAGGTACTATCCCATTCATGAGGGTTCCACCCTCATGACTTAATCATACCCAAAGGCCCCACCTCAAAATACCATCATCTTGGGGATTAATTAGAATTTCAACATATGAATTTTTGGGATACAAACATTCAGCACATAATTGGGGGTTACTTTTATAATTTGTTCATTTTTATTCTTACTCCAGTAGAGTGTATATTAGAGAATTAATGGTGAACAGGGAATATTCCATTTAAAAGTTTTTCTTTGTTCTTTGTGCAAGGATGGAAAGTTAGTGCTGTAACTCCTGGTGGCTCACTTCAGCTTGACCTCTCCAATGACTTATCTGGTGCTCGTTCAAGCAGGATCACCCCTGTGCCTGTCTCATATAGCATGTAGCTGTGTGTGGCTGCAGAAAAGAAGAAAATCATGCCGACTGCTCACTCTGAATTCAGAAGCACTAACCTTAGATGAACCTTGAATGCTTCTGGTTGCGCATACGATTTTCCCTGCTTCCTGCATTTTCTCACTCTCCTTTCTTAAACCTCCAGCACCTCCTTCCTCCTTTTCACTCTTGGCTGAGCCTCTTTCTTCCTATTTATAGAGAAGATAGAAGGAATCAGAAGATGATATCACCAGCACCCAGCGCCAGGACTCCCAACTGTGGGTGGCTTTGGAGCAGGGTGGTGGCAGTGTAGATCAGTTCCCAGGGCTGGCTGTGTAGCCAGCAAGGGGTGAGGAGGGCTGCGATCCAGTGGGGAAGCTGGGCTGGTGTCCCCAGAGGTGATGTGAATCCTGTCCATCCCAATGGATAAAGGGCTCTGCTTTCAAGGAAAACCTGTTTACCTGTTTTCTTTTCTCCATAGGACCACTCACATTGTCATTAAAAAAAAATCATGCTGTTATTTCTCTCGTTTAATAACCAAACAAAACCTGTTTTGACTTCATTCCTCCCTGTAGCCACTGTCCCATTCTTCTTTTTCCTTTAGAGGAAATTCTTTGGCAGTGTTTTGTCCTCGGGGTCTGCAGTTTCTCTCCCTCCCCAGACAGGCTGTTGGTTACTTCTCAGTCCTCTTTTTACTGCCCTGTCATCCTCTTCTGCCTTCTTGCTGCCTGCAGAAGTGGACTCCCAGGACTGCCTGGACACTCTGCGCCAGCACGTGCGTGTGTGTACGTGCACACACACACACACTTGAAGATTCTTGTGCTGTAATATGTCTCACCCTCTGGGTTTCTTCTGATCACTTCCTTTGAAGCCATTTAACTTGTTCCTCTAACCTCTGTATTTTCTGCAAATTGGAAGTGAGTTTTAAAGCTTCATTAATAGAATTTAGCTAAATGACATTTCATCTTTGAAGCTGCTTCTCTTAGGCACGTGGAACTTTGGGACAGACCCCTGATATTAACAGAAGGACTCATCCCCTCTTTGGAAGTGCCTGGCATTTGCATGAAGGTGGCCCAGGAGTCCAGATCAGCATTTACTGTGACTGACAGATTTTAGTATGTTTTGCGCTGGCCTCTCAGGATGCTGACTCCCCCCAACCCCCTGATGCTCCACCCCAGGAGGAGGCCCCTGGGGCTTTCAGGGTCCAAGAGGAAGTTGCAGCCTCTTGGGAGGGTGGGTAGAGAGCTCTGTACTAGGTTAGATAATATCTCCTGTAGTTCTGCCCTCCCCTGCTTGGGGAGGCAAAGAGAAAAGCCTCTTTGGGTACCCCGTTACTTTCACTGTTGGTAACCCGTCAGTGGCTGGGGATGGTCAACTTGTCTATGAGAGGAGGTGGAGGTCCTGCAGAGGCTGAGAGCGAATTCTCTAGTATCTTAGTACTTTGTCTTCTGTGACTTTTCACCTAGGTTTTTATTTCCCCAGATGAGATAATGAATTTCCTTGAGGGTGGAAATATAAAGTTATAAATTTTCTGTAAAATTCATAGAGGACTAGAGCATCACTAATGAACTCTAGAACTGGAGAGGACTTTTGAGAATTTAGGATATAGTTAGTGTAGGATAGAAATGTACTTATTTCCCTGGATCTTGGTTTCTGAATAGTTTATTTTTATAATATAGGTATATTTAGTTACTTATTGTCTATTGTATAATAGTTTATATGTTCAGACTATGTTAATCTAGCTTTTATTGGTCATGAATTAGGACGTTCTTATATTACCAAAATGGCATTTTAAGGAAAAGCTACCATCATCTAACATAATGCCAAATTATGACCTTTCCATTTCTTTCTTTATGACACAGGAAATCCGGGATCCTCTTATGCAGTGGCTGGGGAAACATGTGGATGCTGAAGGAGTAATAAAATCTAGCAAGCTCTCCCTTAAATTCGTTTCATCCTACACGTCTGAAATAGAAGTCACCCCATCTGCTATACCTGTGGTGACTGACATAGAGACCTTCTCATCAGAAAATTTTAACTTTGAGATCTACCAGCAAAATTTGCAGACAAAGAAACTTGGAAAAGTAATTCTGTTTGCTGAAGTGACAACCACCACAATGAGTCTTCTGGACGGGTAAGTTCTGGCCAGGCTGGCTTCTCTACCTGCTTGGAGGAATCCAGTTATGTTGATCGTTCTCTCTAACCAGTGCTGGGTGAGAGGGATAGAGATTTAGAACGATAACTCTTAATAAAGCGCTAGCAAGATGGGAGTACCCTGTCCTAGAGGAGTTAAAATGTAGGAAAAGTAATTAAAGTTCTTTGGTCAAAGATTTGTGTTTTAAAGAATGGGGGATTTTTGTGCCTTGTGACTCTCTTCCTTTAATCTGGCCTTTCAGAATGTCTTTGGAAAAAAGAACATTAGGAAAAAAGATGTTTAGCAGGTGGCACGGGTGTTCATGTTACCGCTTTACATTTGTGTTGTTATAATCAGTGTTAAGATGTTATAACCAGTTTAAGATGTTTTGCAGGAGCATTAGGATAGCAAATTTGAATGACATGTAAGCTGTGTTAAATTAAATAAATTAGAGCTTTGTACTTTGAAAACCTGTTTTGGTATGTTCCTATCCAATGCATTTTTAAAGCACTCTGTAATCCCATTTGGATGTTCAAGATTTACTCTTATTGCAACTTTTCCTTTTTATTCCTTCTGTTTCATGGACTTTGATTAAAGGTTTAAAAATGGAAAACAGATGAAAGGAATTTTTAAACTCCAAATTAGTCAGTATTAGGTAATACTCTTATGTTGAGATAGATAGTTTAAAAAGGAGGGTTATAGAGGGAGTGACTAAGAAAAGCATCTTCCTTCAACATGGGACTAATATTTAAGGAATGTAAGACTCCACCCCTCAGCCCCGCATTTAGTTTCTAGACACTTTCACCTGCGGGACTGCACAATTAGACAGATACGTAGTTCAACATATGGAACGTGTGGAAGTATTTTGGCTTTTCTTCTTAACAATAATTTCTGGATTTGCTAGTATGTTGATATAAACTGATGAGATCATTTTAGAATTTCATGACTGTCATACTCACAGTCATGGAAATGGCAATTTTAGTGTACGTATAGGATGTAGGAAAAGCATTAATATTATGGGGGAATTAGCAGAGTGAGGAGGTGAAGTAAGAAGGGGAATGTGAGCAATGGTAATGAACAGTTCTTGTTGCCCGAGTTGTTTCGTGTTGTCATAGGTACTTTTTTTTTTTTTTTCAGTGTTCTCATCCTCTCCTGCCTCTACTCTCCTCCCCCTGCCAATCCCTTGAATCCCTGTAGAGAAGAAAACACCTGTATTTGTATGGAGCAGTTATTACTTGCTTGTACAAATTCTGTGATAATCTTTTGTTACTGCAGTGAACTGTATTATATCGAAAAGGTGACCCATTATAATCATATTTTCCAAATAAAAAATGAGACACAATATTTAACAAAAGGTTTTGGGAGGTGAAATTCAGACGGAAAAACGTTGGCACTTCCAGACCATTTTGGCTGTTTTTGTGGACAACAGTGAAGAATATTTTGTGTTGGGGAAATCTTGAAACTTTGAGATTATTGCTGTTGAGTTTGGGCAGTGTATTACCAAGAGGGCTGTGAGTGCCTTGCTAGTGTGGGTAGACCGAGGCTCCTGTGTAATCATATGGTTGGGTTTCCTTATACCCCGGTGAGGCTGTGTTGTAGGATGGAAAAGAAATGCCGTGTAAATAAGTTTTATTACGCTTGAATATCTGTAAGTTCAGTTTTGATATTGAACTTTTTTTGAAAAATGAAAATTCCACCTTAAGCAACTTGGGTCTGTAAAAGTGTGCTTGAGCTCGACAATAGTGGAGTTGGGAAACTTCTGTAGGGTTAAAGCTTGTTATTTTTACAAAAGAGAAACATTTCAGCTTTTCCAAAGAGCATTTAGGAATCTTTGTTTCTTTTCTTGTCTAGTCTCCAGAGTGTGGATGGTAAAATGGCTTTGATGATTACTGATGAAGCTCTGCTTCGCACAGAGCAGATGTTGAATAAGCAGTCGTCTTTCACCATGACTTATCATAGATGTCCTCTTCCACTGCACACGTGGGTTCCTTCCTAACACTAAGAGACAGGTACTCACTGCAGCCTACTGAGTCAGCGAGGCTGGTGAGAGGTTCCTGGGCGGCTGTAGCCTTTTTTACAAGGAACTTGAAGAGGTCACCTTGGTGTCAAAAAGCTCCCAGAATTATCCACAAAGGGGTCATGAGATAGGTAAATGAAACATATTGATTATTATTTTCTAAGAGGAAGAGTGAAGACATTTCTACAGCTAACATTATATTTGATCCTATAAATGAGCTACTCTTATGGAAACAGTATATTGTTGTGGTTATAACAACAATAATAGTAGCTAATAGGTATTGAAAGCTTTTATCTTCCATACACTGCTTTTATGTACTTTTTATGTATCGACTAATTTCATACATCACACCAGTGTGTAGAATGCTAGGTAACAGAATTTATTGTATATGGAATTGTTCCTGTTTCTGACAAACACTGACATTTTGTTTTCAGAGCTTTTCCCTATAATGATACAGCTTCTAACAGACGTGTGCTCTACCTCCCAAGCTACCGAAGGCCAGGCCTCGATTGAATGCTTTGCTGCTGCATGACAGTGTTGATTAGCGGTGAAACTGTGAGACCCATGTCCTTGCCAGCTGCCCCCGCCCAGACCCCCTCTGCATTGTTAGGCCTGTTTCTTGTGATGAGCACAAGATCTAAGCCCTAGCACATCCCATTCAGGTACCAATTTCTAGGTCAGTTGGGGTTAGGTTCAGCTGTGTGAGACAGTGATCCCCCCAATTAAAGTGGCTTAAATAGGATCGAAGTTTTTTACTGTATATGAGATGGACTGAGATGGACAGCCTAGGGCTGAGTGTGGCTCACAGTGTCCAGGACCCAGTTGAGTTGCTCTGTCACTCTCAGCAAGTGGTCCAAGAGGCGACCCACTCATTTATATTCCCTCTCATTGTAGCCAGTAAGCAGAAGGAGAGGGGATAGTAGCATGTGCCCCCATTCTTTTTTTTTTAATATTTTTTAAAAATTTATTTATTTTTAATTTATTTTTGGCCACATTGGGTCTTCGTTGCTGCACATGGGCTTTCTCTGGTTGTGGCCAGCGCAGGCTACTCTTCGTTGTGGAGCGCTGGCTTCTCACTGCAGTGGCTTCTCTTGTTGTGGAGCACGGGCTCTAGGCACGGGCTTCAGTAGTTGTGGCACGCAGGCTCAGTAGTTGTGGCTCGTGGGCTCTAGAGCACAGGCTCAGTAGTTGTGGCCCACGGGCTTAGTTGCTCCGCCGCATGTGGGATCTTCCCGGACCAGGGCTCGAACCCGTGTCCCCTGCATTGACAGGCAGATTCTTAACCACTTTGCCACCAGGGAAACCCACCCCCATTCTTTATGGACTCTTTCAGAAGTTGCTCATGATATTTTTGTTTATATCCCAGGGCTAGAACCTAGTCACATGACCATATTAACCTACAAAGAAGGCTAAGAAATAACTGTGGTCTTTATACTTGGCACCCATGAATCCACTGGATATTAGGGTTCTGTTACCAAGGAGGAGGGGAGGTAGGTAGTAGAGGACGCTTAGAAGTCTTTGAAACAAGCATGTACTTTCTGTGTGTTGGACTCCTAAAAAAATAGCAGGAGGCCTTTAGGTAGCATATACATTATGATGGCCCCAATGCTTGCAAAATTTAAAATCATAGGTGGAAATAATTATTTGACAGGTAACTCTGGTTTTATTTCACTGCTTGTTCAGTGCCATTACAGGTATTTTTCTTGTGTTATTATAAATCCAGGAGGATTTGGAAATTTTTCTTTTAACAGATTATTGGAGGATATATTTTCTTCTTTGACCACAAACCCAGCTTAAACTCCTGTGGCACTGAGGAGGCACTGAAAGCTTTCATTTGACCTCTGGATAAGGGAGCGCACTGGTCTTGAAGCCATGAACCACCACTACCATCACCTCCTGCCCCACCCTGTGAATTTTAAAGCTATGTTAGTGGTTCTGTGGAGGGGAAAGAGCTCTGGTGGGGAGGAGTGGCGGAGGGAAGTACGGGAGTTGCTTGCCGATTACGTCAAGGTACTGTGGACTCCCCCTCCAAAAATAAAGCGCGAAAACCATGTGAATGAGTGATGTTTCCTCGCTAGTCTGACTTGGCTGTGCCACCCAACCGAGTCTGGTTGGAAGAGGTAATTTTACCCTGTATCCTGCATCCCAGTCCTTTTTTCTGACACATATTTCTGACCATGAAATGCATTTTCTACTCTGTTGTCAGGGTAACACCTTTTGGAAGAAATGCTGGTTTTGATTGACTTAGGCGGTCTTTCTTTTTTTTCCTCCTGTGTTATTTCCTGGTAGGTTTCCCTCTGACCAGTTAGCTCAGCTGGTTGGTAGAGACCCAGGGGTATGGGTTTAGTACACTGTCTGGACCAGTGAACTTTACTGTGTTCCATGGTCAGTCCTATAGCTACAGACCCAGGAAGCCATTTGAAACTGTGAGCTGTTGTTGGTGGGGCCTTCCAGACAAGGGGGTGTGGATGGGCCACTGCTCATCCCTCGTCACTCCTGGACAAGCACCTCCAGGTGCCCCCTCTGCCCTGGTTTGGTCAGGAGTGCTGCACATCTTGTTCAATCTCCTGATGAGTGATGATTGGCCCTCATCTGTGGGGAAGGCGGGAAGGGGGAAAGCTAGACCTTGGAGCACTGGGTTTAGGGTAACTGAGTCATTGTGACAGTTGTGGAATCGTCTTTTATTTGACTGATAGTATCTTTTTTTTTTCTCGGTATACGGGCCTCTCACTGTTGTGGCCTCTCCCGTTGCGGAGCACAGGCTCCGGATGCGCAGGCTCAGCGGCCATGGCTCACGGGCCCAGCCGCTCCGCGGCATGTGGGGTCTTCCCAGACCGGGGCACGAACCCACGTCCCCTGCATTGGCAGGCGGACTCTCAACCACTGCGCCACCAGGGAAGCCTGATAGTATCTTTTTTGACGACTTGCACCAAGCCTCTGTTGGGTATGGAAACGACTTATGTGTGAAGCCACAGTGTGTGGTGAGCCAGATGAACACAAACTTGTTTATACTGATTCCCTTTGCATACTTGTACATCCCGACTAAACTGGCCACGGATGGGCTACTTTTTATTTGTAAAGAGTAACTTAGATTCCTTTATTACGGAAGTTTATCTTCTAACCATTGTTTTAAGTCCTTTGATTTTTCAGGCTTAAGTTTGCCTTCATCATACATGGAATAAGCATTTACGGAGTGCCTGCCGTACGCCAGGCACTGTGTTAGGCACTGGAGAGAGAATGATGGGGAGTGTACTGTCCTTGCCTCACAGTGCGTTGGAAGATGCAGATCCCAGTGCACAGTGAGTTCATACAGATCTCTGCACCCTTGGTCTGAGCCTGGTAGTTCGGGCAGAAAGAGGGAAGTAGGCGCAGCAGATAACACGTTGCTGGGAGAGAAGTAGACTGATCAGTGAAGTTTTGGGAGAGTTACTGTGTCAGGCATTGTCCCTAATGCCTAAAGCTCACAGTCTGGTAGGGAAATGCTGGAACTTAAGACTTTATCACCAACTATCTATGTAACCTTGACAGTCTCACCCTCCTGGGCCTTGCTTTTCTTAACTGTGAGACCTGGGCGCTAGACACACCCCAGGCCCTTTGATCAAATGATCCTGGAGTCAGAATCCTATATCCCGCCAAGCCTTTCTGGCTCTCAGTAGCCTCCAGTGCCTTTAGAGGGCTGAAATGGTTTTGTGAACTAGCTTCATGTTAGTTGAGGAAAACTTGCTTTGGAAACAGTTGACTTTCTACAAGCAAAGGGAAAGAAATGGAAACCAATTCCATAAAGTCATTAAAAATATATTAGGGGGAAATTGCACTGGGGAGAATAGCCAGCATCATTTAAGAAAGACGGTATTTTTGTTTCACAATTTGGAGCCAGTCCCAGGTTTTCACCTCTATGCATACGTGTCTAGTCAGTCCCAAACATCTCTTTCTGCCTTTCTTCCCTTCTGATTCTGCTCCCCTAACTCGCTCTACTGCGCACCCTCCTCCCCAGAAGTTGAGGCCTGAGAGGACAGAAATTGGACTGGAACTAATTTAATGGCTGAGTGACCTCACAGTAGAGAAACAGCCGGATCCTAATAGGGGTCTTTGTCTACATTTCCACCCTGGCTGGTAGCATGCCAGTCAAGAGTCAAGCTGGAGACACAGGTGGAAGCGATTAGACCTGTCATAAGGTTTGAAAAATTGATTCTGGAGGCGGAGTGAGTAGATTGAACTTGACAGTGTTGTCCTAGAGATTCTAAGGGAAAATTCTGTAGTTTAATTTGAAATCCCTTGATTATTCATTAGCTTTCCAGATGGCTTTTGTTGATGTTTTACATATTAATGCCTGTATTGTGTTATTGGTGCACTCTTAATGTGCACATAGGTAATGAGCAAAGAATAAATACATTGGTAAGTGTCCCAAATTAATGGGATGTTAGCCTAATTGTGAAATAAAGGGGTTTTAAGAAGTTGATTGCTTTGGAATAATTAGTGTGAGCTTTTTATAGGCCAATTTGGTACTTTTAAAGTGAAAATTATTGGAGAATTTTAAAGAAACCTTCATTTTAATGTTTACTTCTAAATTAAGGTTTAGAATATAACTCCAGCCTTTGACTCTAGTGGTCATGACTAAAGAGTTATGCTGGCCAGTTCTCTATCAAATGCTTCTTTTTGGTCTCAATTCAACACCTGAATAAGTTAACCTTTCACATGCCAAGCTCCTGGAATTGAATTATAAAATGGCCTATTATTTTCCTGAAATGTCTCCATATTACTTTTTAGTGTTCTAGGATGTTTATTTTTACATTTTTGTAACTAATTTTTTTTAAGTAAGGCAAACATTATGATGCTTGCCGTTTTGTGATGGTTAACAGTGTGTTCTATTAAGATAGCATCTTCATTAGAATGGGACCTTCTTTCTGTCTTTCTCTCAATGTTGAACAACGTTTAACAACCTGAAAGGTCGCAGGTTTTACGGTACGGAAGAGTGAGACTGAATGTGACCATCAAGCTGATGCCGTGCGAGTGATGAAACCCTTCGGGGCACTTGGAGAAGCCACCCAGCCATCGTTCTGGTTCTCCTGTGGTCCGGAACACAGTGGAAGCCCTTCCCCTGGAACCATTCTCCAAACTCCCAGCACAGTCTTTTGCATGTTCTCAGTGGTGGGTGAGTGTCTTAATCTTTCAAGGGTATACCAGACTTTTAGGTAAAAAATAGATCCTGTGGTAGGGTATCCATTGTGGGAGGTATTTGTAGAAACTGCGTAGTTCCCCACATTCACTCATTTCACATGACTGAGGATGAAGTATCTTGGTTTGACCTAGGGGCTTAGAGCTTAGGATGGAGTATTGCTGCCCTGGGTTGGAATCCCAGTTCCACCTTTTACTGCATGAATAACCTTGGGCAAATCAGTAACCTTTCAAGCTTCCATTTCCTTATCTGTATGAAGTAGCTGGTAATGGTCTCAGCTTTTTAGTTTTCTTTTCTTTCCAAGTTCAGTCACTCTGCTAATTTCTCTTCAGCACCAGCTATGTGCAGGACTCTGCACTAGGCCCTGGCACCCAGTGGGGATACAGTAGATGTGGGACCTTCCCTCCAGAAGCCTGCATTCCACTCCAGGATAGGGTGAGGCTGTACTGAAATACATCTGCAAAGCTCTTAGAGCATAGCTCATATTTATTGATCTCTCTTTATTATTTAAGCTTTAGATACGATTCTTTTTTTCTTTTTGACCTTTTTTGACCAATGCATTCTTGCAGTGGCGGTGCTGTGAGCACCCGTGAAACAGATCAGTGTCAGCTTGGCTCAAGAGCGTGATGTGCGTTTTCTTGGGGTTGAGCTTTTGTTGAAGATTTTGACAATTTTTTCTCACCATACTAGAAGCACAATGGCTCATCACTGGTTATTGTTTTGGGAAAAATGTTTTGTTTGAGTCCAGCTTTTCTTGAAAGATGAGAAAACATAGTTGACTGTCTCTGTGTTTCCCTTAAAATATGTGCAGCCAGTTCTCTTTTTTTTTTAACCAAACTTTCTCTTTATTTAGATCTTAATACTTTATCATTTTCATAGGTAACAAGTGTCAGCTCAAAAGAGCCAAAACTTCAGCAATTTGAATGTAATTATCAGTCCCATGGGTATGCCTTGTGCATTACCCATATCTTCCTCGAGAGCCCTAAACCTTTGTGTCAGTCAGAATGCATGGATTTGATATTGTTTCATTCTCTTGAATTTCCTTAAACATCTCTGATATTTATTACTCTGCAGGAGTGCTTGATTTTATATTTGATATAGTCTAAATGTCTCTGTTATAGTTAAACAGTAATAAAAGACCACAAAAGGTAATGCAAGGTAAAGCAAGGTCTGTGGCTAGAAAAGGCAGTCAATAAAGATGGTGACAGGCAAGTTTCTTTTCCTCAGTCTAGATTTATCTTAGGGAGAAAGCCAAGACTATTAACTATAGTTTAGAAGGGAGTTGAGTCTTCTGATGGGTGGGGTGTTTTCTGCTGCAGTTGTAGAGTGCAAAGGAGTTATTTCTTAGCCACAGGGCCATTTAAATGACGTTGGGGTACCCAGAGTGAGCTTCTCAGAAATATGCCTTACACTGGGCGGGCCAGCATGGGCTGCTGACCGCAGCACAGGCCTTGGCTACTGGCCTGGACGAATTTCATGACTGCTCATCTTAAAATGTATAAACTGTAGTGATGCCTATTCAGGGGTGCCACTCATGTCGCGGGGGTCAAAGGGAATAGGGAAGTGTAAAGCCTGTCGAACAGCTTCTGACATGGACTGGGTGGGTGGTCAGCAAGTGCTGGTTTAATCTCCCCTTTGCCTACCGACTAAGATGGGCGCTTTTCCCATATGGAGACTGCTGATGGCCACCTGTTTGGAAATAGCAAAAATGAAGACTGAGAATATGTTCCAAGGTTCTAACGCAGCAAGAAATGTACGACAAGAAAACAGCATTGTAAAAACTTGGTTAGCTGACAATATGGCTAGACCTTGAGGACGTTATGCTAAGTGGGGTCAGTCAGACAGAGGAATACAAGTACTGTATGATATCACTTATATGTGGACTCTAAAAAAGCCAAACTCATAAGAACAGAGAGTAAAGTGGTGGTTACCAGGAGCGGGAGGGTGGGGGGCTATAGAGTGGATGTTTCTTAAGGATATAGACTTGCACCGAGTAGAGATCTAACGCACAGTATAGTGGATGTAGACAACAATATTGTATTATAATCATTAAACTTTCAAGAGACCAGAACCTAATTATTCCAATCGCTAAAAAGAAATGATAATTAGGTAACATGATAGAGGTGCTAATAATTGCTACAATGGCAGTGACGCTACAATATATAAATGTGTCAAATTAACATGTACACCTTGATTTTACACAGTGTTATGTCTCAAATATACATCAATTAAAAATTAAACACTTTGCTAAACACAGAAAAAACCCCAAAACTCAGTTTATGAATTAACATTAATTTATATGTGGAAAAAAATTTAAGTATTATTAGAATTTAGTGTTCAAGATAATTCAAGCCTGCCTGCTCACTGGTATACATGTGGTGAGAAGATGGAGGCTGAGCTCTGGGTTAAAAAATGTATCTTGGTAACAACCTGTAAATGTGTTAGACAATCAAGCAGCTATTTCTTGCCCCTATTCGGCATCCCGCTCCCCTGTTACCATTTCTCCCCTGACTTTGCTTTGTGATTTACTTAGAAAACCTTCTGTTTTTCTTTCAAATAAAACACTTACCTGTTTTCGAGGTGAGGGTTGATTTGCGTTCATCTGCTCCTTTAAAATCTTTTGCACACCTACCATTTGGCCAGACATACTTGAAGCTCTGAAATACCCTTGTTTTTGCTTTTTTTGTTTTGGGTAGAAGCATGTTCTGTTTCTGCATGAGGGGTATTCCATCACGTTGAGATCCCAAACACCACATTTTTTCTGCATTGCACAGGGAGTCATTCATCATTTTCATTTTTTGTTTGGCTCTGCCACAAGAGTATTCAAATTAGTGAGAAGGAAAGTGATGAAGTCATCGCCTGGCAGGGAAGTATTTCCTTGAGATGTGGGAAGGGTAGGGGAGACAAGAGAAGGGGAAGGAATTATGGTGAGGTCTGCACCTACCTTTTTCCAGAGGTCACCTGGATGCTAATGTAGTTTTCACAGTTTAAAATTGGATAATATGAGTATATAGAATTTACTTAAAAATGAAACTACACAGTAGGGTGGCAGTGTCAACAACCCTGGAAACTTAGTCTGTAACTTTATCTCTGTCATTTTGACGCACCAGCTTTGTGACGTTGGGTGGAGCACTGAACCTCTCTGGGCCTCTGTAAAGTGGGAGGGTTGTACTAGATCCATGGCTTAATTTTCTTCTCAAAGCAATAAAGCCCCTTTCAAATGAAATACCCTGCTGTGCAAATGGGGCTGGGGAGCCTAGGTTCCTCAGGGCATGGGTGTCAAGACCACTGGCCAAAGTCCTTAGAACGAACACTCAGGCCCAGCTGACTGGGGAGAGTTATATCTTTTATTTTTCTTAATAGGCATATGCTTTATTTTTTATTTCTTTAATTTTTATTGGAGTATAGTTGCTTTACAATGTTGAGTTAGTTCCTACTGTACAACAAAGTGAATTAGCTATACGGATACATATATCCCCTCGATTTTGGATTTCCTTCCCATTTAGGTCACCACAGTGCATTGAGTAGAGTTCCTTGTGCGATACAGTAGGTTCTCATTAGTTATCTATTTTATACATAGTATCACTAGTGTATATATGTCAATCCCAATCTCCCAATTCATCCCCCTGCCCCCCCCTTCCCCCCTGGTATCCATTCGTTTGTTCTCTGTGTCTGGAGTTATATCTTAATGGCAGGCTGACTGGTTGGTCTTCTTATACCCTGCCTCATTCCCAAAGGATTTAAGGCAGCGGGGACTTGAGTTTATCTCTCATGAGATAAGTTCTTTATGCTTTCTGTAGGAGTACCGTGCAGTCAAATGGATTACACCATGTTTCTTTGGTTGTTAGGTGTCATGTCAAAGTATATGTGTATTATTCATAAAACTCAGCATCATTCAGAATTTCAAGACTTCTCCAGACTAATAATTGTGGTGACTGAGTAACTGTGGTTCCCTTCTGGAACCCAGAGAAACCTGGGTGGGTTCCATACGCTTGTTAAACTAAGCAGCTTTTGTCTTCGGGGTGGGGGGGGGTGGTGATCATCCAGGTGGTTATTCAAGTGTCTCCAATTAGAGATGAGCAGCATTTGAGAGGAAAAATCTCTGCTGGGATTGCTTCCATTTCAAACACCTAGAATCTAAGAGCCAGATGACACCATGGAGTGAAGAACTCAGCTGTGATGAATGCCCCTCTGTTCACCAAAGCCTTAGGTGTGCTTGGGGAGGTGCAGTGGATGGAGTGGCAGAGGAGGAGTTGGACAGGTATGTAGTTGTCCCGGATGAGGTCTTGGCCAACATTAGATTTTGAAGTTTCTTGAAAGCTTGCTTGGCTCATTAATAGAGGGAGTGTAGAATCTGCCCTGGAAGGGAAGTATGGGCCACCTTTGCTTGAACGACGGTGGGGGGTCTGAGGTGGAGGATTTATACAAGCTGTGGCTTTCTCCCAGCTTTCCTGGAGTTTTAAATTTGTAATCTTTAGTGCCCATCCTACTTCTGAAAATATGTTACGGCACCTTCTCGTTTTAGAATTTAAACAAAATGAAATGTAATTTGATTTTTGACATTCTGTGTTATTTGTGGAGGTAATACAAGAAACCTGGATGTTGCCAACCAGGCTCGTGAATGTAGTATGTAGAGCTTGTCTTACAGGAAATTGGTTTTTGTTTTTGTTTAGAAGCTCAATTAAAATGCCCCCTGTAGTTCTTAGTTCACGTTTTGTTTGTTTCTCTGTTCCCTTGCCTTGTCTTCTCTTCTCTTCTTTTTGATGCAAAGCATAAGTACCTCCCAAGTGTTTAAGGTTTCCTGGAAAACTGCCACGAAACAGAAAAACATTTTCCATTATTGTTATAATTGGGATAGAATGAAGATTTGACACCAACTAAGCCCGAAATCAGACCAAGAGTGTATCACAAAACTCTTAGATCTGGGAGGTGCCTGAAAGGCCAGTCTCTCCTTCCTGGCCGAAGGCCCTCTTCGGGTATGTCTGAGCACCCTGATGGTGAGCAAATTGCTCCCGTTCATTTCAGTTAATGAATATGTATTGGTCTCTTATAACTTGAGGCAGCTCATTCCAGTCATCATAGGATAGTGCTGTCTCCCAGGAAGGGTCCTTTTAAACCCATCTTATTACAAACAAAAAGGAAATCTGGCCATGGATCCAGATAGAGAAAACTTACATTTCTCCCAGATGATAGTTAAGATGTTTGTTAATTAGTTAAGATAGTTTAAGATATTTATAGATAGCTATTATGGTCTTCCTTATTTCCATGCCATCTTTTTTCTAAGCATCTTCAGTAATAAACATTTCTTTATATCTCCATGGTGGAGATCAAAATTTTAGGTTTGAAGGACCAGAAACCTTGATAGAAAGCCAGTCACGATGCATAAAACTACTCAAATTTATTTTTCTCAAAATATTTTTCAACTATAAAAGAATTCTTTTCCATTATAGAAAACTTAGAAATATAATAACTTATAATAAGGAGATGAAAATTATCTATAACCTCACCACCTATAAGAGATCATATTAGGACTTCCCTGGTGGCGCAGTGGTTAAGAATCCGCCTGCCAATGCAGGGGACATGGGTTCAATCCCTGGTCCGGGAAGATCCCACATGCCGCGGAGCAACTAAGCCTGTGTGCCACAATTACTGAGCCTGCTCTCTAGAGCCTATGAGCCACAACTACTGAGCTCACGTGCCACAACTACTGAAGCCCACGTGCCTGGAGCCTGTGCTCCGCAACAGGAGAAGCCATTGCAATGAGAAGCCCGTGCACTGCCATGAAGAGTAGCCCCCGCTCGCTGCAACTAGAGAAAGCCCATGCGCAAAAATGAAGACCCAATGTAGACATAAATAAATAAATTCATTAAAAAAAGAGATCATATTAATCTTTTGCTGTATTTCATACTAGTCTTTTATCCTCCTACACACATATGTAAAATCGTGATTATATTGTATATGAAATAAGCATTTCTCATTCAATCAAATGGTTTGCTGAAAACATGTCTTTCACTGGGTGCATATAGTCTGACCGTAATTTATTTAATCAATCTCCTATGAATGCATTCCTGTTATTTCCAGTGTTTTCCTATTATAAATAATAAGCATATTTCTTTTTGAGCCAACAGTTCTGTATAAATCTTTAGTGATTCCATTACAATATTTCTTTTCTAGAAGAAAATTGGAAAAAATTGGAAAATTGAACAGGATGAGGCTAATAATATTTCTTGTTATTTATAGTATTTCATTATGTTATATAATTATTTTACATTTATTTCATCTTTGTCCACAGAGATGTTGTAATAATACCTAACATTAATATGGCATTTACTACATGGCAGGTACTGTGCATTTTTCCTATTCAGTCCTTACCAAAACCCTATGAGATACATATGTTATAGTTTCCATTTTAAGAGATGAGGGAGCTACTGCTTAGAGAATTTAAATGGCTTGGCCAGAGCCACAAAAAGTGTTAAATGGCAGAAGCGGCATTTAAAAGATTTGTCTCAAGAGCCTTAAGTGTTAGCCCCAAATACTATACCTCCAACAGATGCTGCTGAAATCCTAATATACTAGATCCCCCATACTTCTAACATCTACGTATATACTAATGGTGTTAAAAAAAGAAATCAGACTGGCTGACATGTCTAATTCTTAGTGATTTTCTAAGAAAAATTGTAAATGAGATGTACGGTGGAAAGTGCTGTAATAGGAGTCCTAAGTTCAAGTTCTTGAGCTTACTAGTGAGACCACTTACTTAACGTGGTTGTTCCTCTGTACTATTAAAATATGGGCAATAACACCTGTATGAATGAGTTGTGATCTGGATTAAATTAAATGGTATATATGAAAATGCCAGTGTAGTTCCTTACTATACTGGTGTCAATAGTAGTAATATGTGCTCAACAATACTAATTTCCGTATTTCCTTGAATTTCATCTGGTATATAGGTCATCTCTCATTAGTACAGTTTCCTTTGAAAATTAGACTGGCATGTCTCTTTTAGGTTTTGTCTAGTTTGCAATAACCCATCAAAGATTGCTATAATAAATTTACTTATATATTCCCCGTGTTCTCAGGTTCTCTGAACTTGAAAATAGAACAGTAATAATTATCCAATTTGAAGAAGAGAGAAAAAGATTGAAAAAAAATAAGCTGAGCCTCAGGAACCTGACAGAATGGGGCAGAAAAAAATATTTGAGGAAATAATGGCTAAATGATCCCCCAATTTGGTGAAAGACATTATAAATTGACAGGTTCAGGAAGTTCAGCAAACCCCAAGGAGGATAAATATGATGAAAATAGACCTATTTACATCATTAGACAAACCACTAAAGGCCAAAGATAAAGGGAACATACTGAAAGCAATCTGAGGAAAATGACACTTTACATTCAGAGGAACAATAATTTGAGTGTTCATGGATTTCTCTTTAGAAATTATGGATACCAGAAGAGAGTGGAACAATGTTTTTAAAGGGCACAAAGGAAAAAAACCCTGTCAACCCAGAGTTCTGTACCCAGCAAAAATATGCTTCAACAAAGAAGGCAAAATACATTTTCAGATAAAAGAATGCTAATACAATTTGTAATAGTGAAGATCTGCTGGAAAGAAATGCCAAAGGGCGGGCGTTCCAGACAGTGAAGGGAAATACAGCAAATGGAATGTTGTACCTTCAGGAAGGAATGAAGTGGCAAATATCTGAATAAATTTAAAATACTTTTTTATACTTAATTTCTTTAAAATATATATGACTGTTTAAAGTAGAAATTATAACATCACCCTGCATAATCCTGTGTTATATTGATGTCATAATATGACAAGTCTAGCATAAAGGACAGGGAGGGGTGGTAAATGGACCTATGTAATTGCAACATTACTGCATCTAACGTGAAATAGTATAATACAGGGGTCCCCATCCCGTCTTAGGAACTGGGCTGCACAGGAGGAGGGGAGCAGCAGGCGAGCGAGCGAAGCTTCATCTGCTGCTCCCCATCGCTCACATCACCGCCCGAACCATCCCCCACCCCCGCCCCCTGTCCATGCAAAAATTGTCTTCCACGAAACCAGTCCCTGGTGCCAAAAAGGTTGGGGACCACTGGCATAATATATACTTGGCAGATACATAAATTAAGCACATATATTTTAATCTTTAGAATAACCACTAAAAACATGGCAAAGAGTTATATTTAAGAAGCCAATAGATAAATTATCCAAATAATCTAAAAGAAGGCAGCAAAAAAGAAGAAAGAAAAAGGAATAGAGAAACAAAAAAATAGAAGGGAGAAAACAAAAATGTACAAAATGGTAGACCATCATTAAATGGTAATGGACTAAGTTAGAATGGATTTTAAAGGAAAAAGCAAGACCTGAGTATATGTTCTCTTTAAGAAACACTTTAATTACAAAGACAGGTTAAAAGTAAAAGGATAGGAAAAGATATAGCATGCCAACACTAAGGTTATGAAGGCTGGAGTGACTTCATTAATTTCCAATAAAACAGACTTCAAGACAGAATTAGGAAAGCTAAAGAGGGATATTTCTTTTTTTTTTAATTAAATTAAATTTTTTTGTACAGCAGGTTCTTATTAGTTATCTGTTTTATACATATTAGTGTATGTATGTCAGTCTCAATCTCCCAATTCATCTCTCCCCCTTCTCCCCCCTACTGCTTTCCCCCCTTGGTGTCCATATGTTTATTCTCTGCATCTGTGTCTCTCTTTTTGCTTTGCAAACCAGTTCATCTGTACCATTTTTCTAGATTACACATATATGTGTTAATATATGATTTTTGTTTTTCTCTTTCTGGCTTACTTCACTCTGTATGACAGTCTAGGTCCATCCACGTCTCTACAAATGACTGAATTTCGTTCCTTTTTATGGCTGAGTAATAATATTCCATCATATATATACACCACATCTTCTTTATCCATTTGTCTGTCAATGGGCATTTAGGTTACTTCCATGACCTGACTATTGTAAATAGTGCTGCTGCAATAAACATTGGGGTGCATGTGTCTTTTTGAATTATGGTTTTCTCTGGGTACATGCCCAGGCGTGGGATTGCTGGGTCATATGGTAATTCTATTTTTAGTTTTTTAAGGAACCTCCATACTGTTCTCCATAGAGGCTGTATCAAATTACATTCCCATCAACAGTGCAAGAGGGTTCCCTTTTCTCCACACTCTCTCCAGCATTTGTTGTTTGTAGATTTTCTGATGATGCCCATTCTAACCGGTGTGAGGTGATACCTCATGGTAGTTTTGATTTGCATTTCTCTAATAATTAGTGATGTTGAGCAGCTTTTCACGTGCTTCTTGGCCATCTGTATGTCTTCTTTGGAGAAATGTCTATTTAGGTCTTCTGCCCATTTTTTGATTGGGGTGTTTGTATTTTAAATATTGAGCTGCATGAGCTGTTTATATATTTTGGAGATTAATCCTTTGTCCGTTGATTCGTTTGCAAATATTTTCTCCCATTCTGAGGGTTGTCTTTTTGTCTTGTTTATAGTTTCCTTTGCTGTGCAAAAGCTTTTAAGTTTCATTAGGTCCCATTTGTTTATGTTTGTTCTTATTTCAGTTACTCCAGGAGGTGGGTCAAAAAAGATCTTGCTGTGATTTATGTCAAAGAGTATTCTTCCTATGTTTTCCTCTAAGAGTTTTATAGTGTCCGGTCTTACATTTAGGTCTTTAATCCATTTTGAGTTTATTTTTGTGTATGGAGTTTGGGAGTGTTCTAAGTTCATTCTTTTACATTAGCTGTCCAGTTTTCCCAGTGCCACTTATTGAAAGAGGCTGTCTTTTCTCCATTGCATATCCTCTCTTCCTTGTCATAGATGAGGTGACCAAAGGTCATGGGTTTATCTCTGGGCTTTCTATCCTGTTCCATTGATCTATATATCTGTTTTTGTGCCAGTACCATATTGTCTTGATTACTGTAGCTTTGTAGTATAGTCTGAAGTCAGGGAGCCTGATTCCTGCAGCTCCGTTTTTTTTTTTTTTTTTTTCGTCAAGATTGCTTTGGCCATTCGGGGTCCTTTGTGTCTCCATACAAATATTAAGATTTTTTGTTCTAGTTCTGTAAAAATTGCCATTGGTAGTTTGATAGGAATTGCATTGAATCTGTAGATTGCTTTGGGTAGTATAGTCATTTTCACAATAAGGAGTCTTCCAAACCAAGAACATGGTGTATCTCTCCATCTGTTTGGTTCACCTTTGATTCTTTCATCAGTGTCTTATAGTTTTCTCACCATGCACTATAAAGAGGGATCTTTCATAATGATAAAACGGTCAAGTCATTGACTAGACATAACAGTGTGTGTTTACCTAATAAGAGCTTCAAAATACATGAAGCAAAAATTGACGGAGTTAAAAGAGAAAAATAGACAAGTCCACAGTCATAGTTGAGAAATTTAACATCACTTTTAACAGGTGATGGAACAGCTAAGCAAAAATCATGAAAGACAAAAAGGATCTGAATAACACTATCCACCACTTGCACCTAATTGATGTATAGAACACTATACCTAGTTGAATGCATGTTCTTTTCAGGTTCATATTCACCTAGGGAGACTGTGTGCTGGGACATAAAACAAGCCTCTGTAAAAATAAAGTGAAATCACATAGAGTATATTCTCTATCCACAACAGAATTAAATTAGAAATTAGTAACAAAAAGTGTATCTAGGAAGATCACAAATATTTCAAAATTAAAGAACACACATCTAAATAATCTATGGGTCAAGGAAGAAATCACAAGAGAAATTAGAAAGTATTTTGAGATTAAGGAAAATCTCAATAAATTAAGATACCATGGTCATGTATCAGAAGTTGTTAAGGTTCCAGTTTGCTTTAAATTGATTTATGAATTCAGTGCAAATTTAAGAAAAATCACAGCAGTAGTATCAGTAGAAATGTATGAACTCCTTATAAAATTTACATATAAGAGTTCTACAATTGAAAATAACTTTGAACAAGAACAAAGTTGAAGGACTTCCCTGGTGGTGTAGTGGTTAAGAATCCGCCTGTCAATGCAGGGGATATGGGTTCAATCCCTGGTCTGAGAAGATCCCACATGCCGTGGGACAACTAAGCCTGTGTGCCACAACTACTGAGCCTGCGCTCTAGAGCCCACGAGCTACAACTACTGAACCCACGTGCCACAACTACTGAAGTTCGTGCGCCTAGAGCCCGTGCTCCACAACAAGAGAAGTCACTGTAGTGAGAAGCCCATGCACAGCAACGAAGAGTAGCCCCTGCTTGCTGCAACTAGAGGAAGTCCACAAGAAGCAATGAAGACCCAACACAGCCAAAAAATTGAAAAAAAAAACAAAGTTGAAGTCACATTATCTGACTTTTAAAATTTGCTGTAAATCTGTGATAAGCAAAGCTGGGTGGTATTGGCATTAATAAAAAGAATAGATCAGTAGAACAGAATACCCCAGGAATAGACCTGCCCTTAATTGGCCATTTGATTTTTGACACAGATGTCAAAGCAGTCCAATGGAGAATGGAAATTCTTTTCAAGAAACAGTGCTGGCATAATTAGATATAAGGTCATATAGGAAAATAAATGAGTCTTGATCCCTGCCTTACATCATACATGAAAATTGGCTTGAGATGGATCATAGACCTTAATACAAAGCAAAAATTATAAAGCTTGTAAAGGAAAATAGAAATCTTCATGACCTGGGAGTGGTCAGAGGTTTCAAACATTGGTTAGAGAATGCAGTAACCATAGAAGAAAAAAATTGACAAATTAGTCTTCACAAAAATGAAAATATTCTGCTCATCAGAAGATACTGATTAAAAATGAATAGACAAGTCACACTGGGAGATAATATTTTCAAAACATATATCTTACAAAATCTGGTATATGTAATATATAAAGAACTTCTGCAACTCAATAATAAAATGACAAACAGCCCAATTAAAATATTTCAACAACACTTCACAAAATAAGAATGCCAGCAGCCAAATAAGCACATGAAAAGATCCTCGACATTTTCTGTCTTCAGAAAAATGCAAATTAAAATCACGAGATATGCATACCCACCAGAGTAGCTAAGAATGAAAAGATTAACCACACCAAATAATGGCAAGGCTGTGGAATAACTCAGAATTCCCAAACATCACATCACTGGTGAGAATGTAAAATGGTATGACCACTTTGACGAAACGGTATGTCAGTTTGTTTTCTAAAAGCAAACATGTACTTTTCCTTCTGACCCAACAGTCCTACTCCTAGTTATTTGCTTAAATGAAAATATGTGTCTACACAAAGACTTGTACATCATTATTCATAGCAGCTTTATTTGTAATAGCTAAAAATCTGGAAACAACCCAAAAGTCCATCAACAGATGAATGGATAGGATACACTGTAGCAGATTCATACAATTGAATACCACTACACAACAAAAAAGAACAGACTACTGATACGTGCATCAGCTTGCACGAATTTCAGAAGTTTTATGCGTAGTAAAGGAACCCTTCCACAAAGTAGTACCTGCTGTGTGTCTGTGTGTTATGAAGTTCTAGAACAGGCAAGTTTAATACCTCGTGGGAGGAAATCAGGAGACTGATTGTCTCTGGCGGGGTAGGGGTGGAAATCAACTGGGAAAAGCCCTGGGCAGCCCCGTGAGTGATGGTAGTGTTTCTTATTTTACCAAAACGGGTAAAACAGGTGTAGACATTTGTCAAACCCCAGCAGATCTTATAATAAACACCACTCCAGGTAAATTTTATATAAAAACTAAAATATAGAGCTCTAGTTCAATGCTGGCTTAAGTATCAACAGGGAATATCTGCAGTTCATGTTGAAATGCATAAAGTAATAAGTGGGTGGATAGAATATTAATGGTAGAATCTAGCTGATGTGTATATGAGCGTTGACTCTAAAATTTCATCCTTGCTATAATGTATCAGTATTTTTCAAATTTTTAATTTCAGTGTAGTCGATTTACAATGTCGTGTTAGTTTCTGCTCTACAGTAAAGTGAATCAACCATACATATACATATATCCACTCTCTTCTAAATTCCATTCCCATATAGGTCATTACAGAGCACAGAATAGAGTTCCCTGTGCTATACAGTAGGTTCTTATTTGTTATCTTTTATATACAGTAGCATGTATGTGTCAATCTAGGCTCCCAATTTATCATCCCCCCCTTCCCTCTTGGTAACCATAAGTTTGTTTTCTACATCTGTGACTCAATTTCTGTTTTGTAAATAGGTTCACTTGTACCATTTTTTTAGATTCCACATATAAGCGATATCATACGATATTTGTCTTTCTCTGTCTGACTTTCTTCACTCAGTATGACAATCTCTAGGTCCATCCATGTTGCTGCAGATGGCATTATTAATATTCCACGGTATATATGTACGACATGTTGTTTTTTTAACTTTTTATTTTATATTGGACTATAGTTGATTAACAATGTTGTGTTAGTTTCAGGTGTACAGCAAAGTGATTTCAGTTATACATGTCTCCATTCTTTTTCAAATTATTTTCCCATTTAGGTTTTTACATAATATTGAGCAGATTCCCTGTGCTGTACAGTAGGTCCTGGTTGGTTATCCGTTTTAAATATAGCAGTGTGTACATGTCTATCCCAAACTCCCTAACTATCCCCCACCCACCCATCCCCCTGGTAACCGTAATTTCCTCGTCTAAATCTGTGAGTCTGTTTTGTAAATAAGTTCATTTGTATCCTTTTTTTAAAAAAGATTCTGCATATAAGTGATATCATACAATATTTCTCCTTCTTTGTCTGACTTACCTCACTCAGTATGACAATTTCTAGGTCCATCCATGTTGCTGCAAGTGGCATTATTTCATTCTTTTTAATAGCTGGGTAATATTCCATTGTATATATGTACCACATCTTCTTTATCCATTCCTCCGTCGATGGACATTTAGGTTGCTTCCATGTCCTGGCTATTGTAAATAGTGCTGCAGTGAAATTGGGGTATATGTATCCTTTCGAATTATGGTTTTCTCCAGATATATGCCCAGGAGTGGGATTGCTGGATCATATGGTAGCTCTATTTTTAGTTTTTTAAGAAACTTCCATACTGTTCTCCATAGCTGCTGTACCAATTTACATTCCCAGCAACAGTGTAGGAGGGTTCCCCTTTCTCCACACCCTCTCCAGGGTAGATTTTTTTTTTTTTACTGGAGTATAATTGCTTTACAATATTGTGTTATTTTCTGCTATACAATGAAGTGAATCAGCTATATGTGATAAGTAAATCAGGATACCTATATCCTCTCCCTCTTGGACCCCCCCGCCCCCATCCCACCCATCTAGGTCATCGCAGAGCACCAAGCTGAGCTTCCTGTGCTTTATAGCATGTTTCCACTAGCTAGCTATTTTACACATGGTAGTGTATATATGTCAATCCTGATCTCCCAGTTCGTCCCACCCTCCCCTTCCCTCCTGTGTCCACATATCTGTTCTCTATGTCTGCGTCTCTATTCCTGCCCTGGAAGTAGGTTCATTTGTACCATTTTTCTAGATTCCACATATATGTGTTAATATACGATATTTGTTTTACTCTTTCTGGCTTACTTCACTCTGCATGACAGACTTTAGGTGCATCCACATCTCTACAAATGACCCAATTTCGTTCCTTTTTATGGCTGAGTAATATTCCATTGTATATATGTGCCACATCTTCTTTATCCATTCATCTGTGGTTGGACGTTTAGGTTTCTGATCATGGCTATTGTGATTGGTGTGAGGTGATACCTCATTGTAGTTTTTTTTTTTTTCTTAATTTTTTAATGGGCTATAGGAGATGTGTTGGGAACTCATTGTAGTTTTGATGTGTATTTCTCTAATAATTAGTGTTGTTGAACATCTTTTCATGTGCCTCTTGGCCATCTGTATGTCTTCTTTGGAGAAATGTCTGTTCAGATCTTCTGCCCTTTTTTAAAAAAAATAAATTTATTGTTTGTTTATTTTTGGCTGGGTTGGGGCTTCGTTGCTGAGCGGGGGCTATTCTTTGTTGCAGTGCTCAGGCTCTCATTGTGGTGGCTTCTCTTTGTTGCAGAGCACAGGCTCTAGGCGCGCAGCTTCAGTAGTTTTGGCACGCTGGCTCAGCAGTATGGCTCGTGGACTTTAGAGCACAGGCTCAGTAGTTGTGGTGCTCGGGCTTACTTGCTCCCCGGCATGTGGGATCTTCCTGGACCAGGGCTCGAATCCGTGTCCCCTGCACTGGCAGGCAGATTCTTAACCACTGCACCACCAGCGCAGTCCCTTTTGCCCATTTTTTGATTGGGTTGTTTTTTTGATATTCAGCTGCATGAGCTGTTATCAATATTTTTATAAGTAAATTACTGTGGAAGATTTTTAAAAACATCCATGATAGTATATTTAAAATGAGTTTAAATTCATAAAAACTGGGTTTATGTAACCTCTTGGTATCCCCAATTGTATGTCAAGCCCGCCTCATAAAAGGAAATATATGTTTTCCTACATTCATACATTTTTCTTTGTCTTCTTTCTTCTACTTAAATCCACAAAAATTTCCCCCTTGAACAAAATAGCTTAAGGTATATGAAATGTATGCAATTAAAATTGAAGTGTTACTTTTTGTGACTAGCTGGATTATTTACTCCTTTGGTATTGGGTATTCTCAGTACTAAAATGTAAAACAAAAATCACAGTCTGTATTCTCATTTTCTGAAATCCCAGTGGTCTGATTTCTTTCTAGTTATGCCCCTAGTGAAAATATTTTAAAAATCTTAATTTGTCTGCACATAAAGTTTTCATTTCTCACACCTCCTATCACCCAGCCTGCTGTCATGGCCGTTCCGAGTGTGTGCGGAATAGGCGGCTCCCTGCTGAGCACGCTGGGAGTCTCAGGCTTGCCGTCAAGTGTTTGACTTCCTGTTAAACAGGGAAGATATAATTAGCTGTGTTCTCATTACTTAAAATATTCTCATTAATGTATATTCTGATGTAAGTTTACTCCATAATTGCTCAAAAGATACTCTCCAAGGCTCTAGGCAGGGGTGGGGTGGGCGGGGTCGGTGCCAGTTTCTCTCCCTAAGATGCTATTTTCCAGACCATTCTGCCCGGCTCGTTTAAAACCGTCGTAGTGAGCCCGTGAGGAGTTAGCTTTCTTCTCTTAGTGTTTGGATTTTAGTCTTCTTTATCTCTAGCTCATAATTTTATTGAAAAGTCTTCTTGTTATCCAGTCATTAAGATATTTTCCCCAACGTGATGTTTTGTCCTAAGCCCCTCTTTAAGATTTTCCGCTTATTTTTAGGGATACTTTCAGCTATGATTCCTTAACAGTGACCTCTCGTATGGGAACTGAGGTAAAAACCCTCATATCTCCAAATTTACCAATAACCGATGGAATGGTAACATAGGTAGTAATGCAGTTTCTTTCTACTTACTGATAATCTAGTTTTAAAATTAATAGTTAATTATTATCTGGGTAGATATTTTAAGAAATGGGAAGGGAAAGCTTGCTCATAGGTGAAAATCACTGCTAATGATAACTAATAAAAATAATGAGTTAATAGCTGCTAACCATTGGAGAGTAACTATTGCATTTGCTAAGTCTGTGTATGGTGCCCAGTGATAAGAACTTTCTGTATATTAGCTTTTACCCTTCCCCACGCCCCTCTGTGGTAATAAGGACCCTGATGTGCATCCAGGGAGGCTCAGCGATCCAGGTGCTGGCTCCTGGCGGCCACGGGTTTTGAGTGCCGGCCCGTGGTGGCCAGAGACTGTGCTCCTTACTGCAGTACTGGCGAGGAAAACAAAAGCTGCCAGATCTTGCCACTGACCCAGTCTTTCAGTATCAATTTCTGGCGTCTCTTAAATGAAAAACACACATGCTTCATTGTGGAATTACTTTTAAAATTGTGGCAGACAACTTTTATTCTTCAGATTCTGTGCAATTTGAGCATGTCATGAATAGGGTTCACAGGTTTTCTTTAAAGGTGGTTGTCCGCTGTCCTATTCTTGTTGCGCTCCTAAAAGATTCCAAAACAGCAGTCTAGGGGTAACCCAGAAGTTAAGTTCCCTTATTGTTCATAAAATGATCCTAGCTGGGATGACCTCCCTCCTTTTTTAAAAAAATAAAGGCATTGGATTTGATCCCTGGGGTACTGCTGAAGTTCTGAGAGCTGTGGTTTTTACTCGGGTGATATAAACACAAGATTAAGGATGTCAGCAAGTTTAAAGTGAAGGATTCACAAAATGAGGATACGGTGTATCAGAGAGCAACATTCTCATCGGCTGGATAATTTCATAGGACTAAGTGAGTCTGGTAAATATGAGGATTATTGAAGGTAGAATTTTGTTTCCTCTGAGTTTTATGAAACTTCTTAAGCATGTCTTATGTTCTCATATTGCTTTTTTTTAAATCAAAGGACATTTTGGAAATACAAAATGCAGTTAGTGTGGGTAATCCTTAGGAAAGAAATAAGATTGAAAATGAAAATTTCTTTTCTGGCATATAATGAGATGGCTGAAAGAAACTCATGTAAAATTCATTATTTTTCCCTTAATAAATGGACTCAGATCATTAAAAAAAAAAGTTGTAATTTTCCCCTTAAAACATTCCAGCTGAGGCTTGAATCCAAGGAGTTAGAGCTCAGGTACAACCTATACAACCTATACAGTTTCTCGATTTTCCATGGGAAGAAACTGCAGCTCAGAGAGAGGAAGCACTGCTCCAAAACTCACCACTCTCAGGAGGCAGAAGGGGGCACCCTTGGTTCTTCACCCCAACTGCTGCCTAGTCTAGTGCTCTCCTGGCCTGTGGGGTGGGCTGCCCCTGGGTTCTGGAGGTCCTGAAGTGGAGGTACACTGTCAAGGCTCACGTGGTAGCCTGGGGGAAGAACACATGTACAGGACACACTCCTTCAAGACAGAGTTCTCTGGTTGCACCAGCCAGTTGTTTTGTATCCCTGTGAAGGTGTGGGTGGCAGGCAAACGATGTTTTTTATTTATTTATTTGGTTGTGTGGGGTCTTAGTTGCGGCTCGCTGTCTCCTTATTTGAGGGATGCGAACTCTTAGTTGCGGCACGCAAACTCCTAGTTGTGGCATGCATGTGGAATATAGTTCCCTGACCAGGGATTGAACCCGGGTCCCCTGCATTGGGCGTGTGCAGTCTTATCCAGTGCGCCACCAGGGAAGTCCCAAACAATGTTTTCTTGATGCTTTTTCTCCACTATAATTTTTACTTTGGTCATCATTTATTTCTACTTTGTGGAAGGATGTATTTCCTGGAATTAAATTAGAATCAAAATACGAGCTCAATGCAAAATTTAGAAGAAAACTGGAATTGGTACTTAAAATCATAAAATCCTATACAGATCTACCTCGACTTATGATGGGGTTATACATCCTGATAAACCCACTGTAAGCTGAAAGTGTCGTTAAATCGAAAATGCAGTTAATACACCTAACCTACCAAACACCCTAGCTTACCCTAGCCTACCTTCACTGTGCTCAGAAAACTTACATTAGCCTACCACTGGGCAAAATCATCTAACGCAAAGCCTATTTTATAATAAAGTGTTGAATTTCTCATGTAATTTGTTGAATACTGATAGTGTAAAAAAGAATGGTTGTCTGGGTACAGAATGGCTCTACGTGTCTTGACTGTTTACCCTCATGATCGTGTGGGTGACAGGGAGCTGTGGTTTATTGCTGCTTCCCAGTATCACAAGAGAATATTGTACTGCATATTGGTGGCCTGGGAAAGGGTAAAAGTTCAAAGTCTGAAGTATGGCTTCTACTGAGTGCATATTGCTTTTGCACCATTGTAAAGTCAAAACAATTGTAAGTTGAACGAACCATCCTAAGTCGGGGACCACCTATAGATTGTTATCAGTTATACAAGTAACACATGAATATTTTTTGCTTTCATAAAATTAAAAATTACAACTAATGTTAACATTCACCCCAGTTCTATTTGTCTCCTTTACCTCCACCCTCCCATTCCTCATTCCCACCTCTGTAATCACTGTTGGGAGGTTGATTTGTTTTTTTCTAGGACTTTTAAATATAATATTATTTAAAGATACCTTACTGTATCTTTTTTTCTACATTGGGATAAAAGATTAAGTTGCTAAATAGCAAGAGACCAAATAATAATTTGGCTTTAAGAGAAAAGCATTCAGTTCTACATCATGTGACAGTCCAGGATAAGTAGTCTAGGTCTTTGGGCTGCAGTGTTCCAGGCTGACAGTGGCTTGGCATCTTTAACATGTCGCTTCCTAGGTCAGTCTGGTCATTGCTATTCCAGCCAGCAAGGAGGACAACAGGGTGGAAAGAGTGGGCCAGAGATTTTCTCCTTAACAGGTGCGGGTGCAGTGGTACACTCTCACCTTACGTTGTCAGAAGCATGCGCCCAGCCAGCCCACCTAAGAGGAGGAGGGCGAGGAGATGCATGACATAGCCAAGAAGGGGAGAGCAGATCTGGGTGGGCTGCTGTCTGTCTTTGCTACTGCATTTTTCTGTCATTCAGCAGTGCATCTCGGAGACTTCCTGTTACCGCAAATTGATATAGTTCGTTCCTTTTAACAACTGCATAATATCCCACAGCAGGAGCATACCACTCTATTTAGCAATTTCCTTCTTAATGGATAGCTAACTGGTTTCCACCGTTTGCTCCTAGAATCAGTGTTGTAAATGCCTATGTGGCACACTGCTCACTGCGGACATGCGCGGTGTTTCTCTTCTATGGGAAATGGGTCATCACGGATGTGTCTTTAGTTTGGATAGCCTTTGTTAAACTACCTGCCAACCTAGCGGATATACCCAACTTCACTTGGGGTTTGAGAGAACCTGTTTCCCTACAATGGCTGGGGGGCTGATTCTTGCATCTTAATTTGACAGTAAGGGAGAGTAACCACCACCACCATCGCCCCCCCCAAAAAAAAAGAGAAACGAAGAATGAAACATTATAATGTAAGTTCTTTGGAGAAATGTGTATTACTGAGTACATTCATTAGAGCAGAACACTTTTTAAAAAAAACTACTCAAGTTCTTGGCTTTGTTTTATAGCCAGCATCTAATACTACTTTATTTCTACTTAGTTACCCAACTGAGTAACAATTTAAAAATCTGTGGTTGAAGATGATGGTTAAAGATGAGATGAAATTATTTATAGGAAATGAAAGTTACCTTTTGATTTAGAACCAGCTGCTTTAGTGCAAGATTGCTTTTGAGGAATTTATGATGGAAGGAATGTGATCCCCATGTTTCTGCTATGGATTTGCTCAAATCATGAAAACAGTCATCTAAATTACAGGGACTCCACCTTTCGTTGACTAGAAGGGGAGACCTAGTGCTAATGCAACAACTTATATTTAGTCAGATACACGATTACAAGTTTGAACTTGCAAAACTCTGTACCATTTTGGTAGACACACTTTTACACCAATGTCATATAAAGTGTAATAACGTGGTTGAAATGGTTATTTCTTTAATTATAAGACAATGTTTATAATCATCTATGTGTTAGTATATTTATTTCTCCTTTTAAATCATAAGTTTCATTTTTGAAAAGAGATGAATTTATCCAAGTCGTGGGTTATTGATTTAATTTTAAGCATTTCTGCCCTTCCCTTTACCATTCCCTTCCCCCAGCCATTATCCAGAAACTTCAATGTACTATTACTTTGCACTACTAAGCAAACTAATTTCGTCCAGATTGAAAGGTTATAAAATTTATACAATTCAGGCTCACAAAATAAGACAGCACATGTGAATTCAAGAAGCTGTTAGTTATGAAGCGCTTTTCCTTTCTGAAAGGAAAGTAGTTTTAAGCTTCATTGAACGGATCTATGAAAAAGTTTGAGTATTATTTTACAATAATTTTAGACTTTCATGACTGGAAATTAAATACAGCAGTTTTAGAGGTATATTTTACTTGAACGTTTACAAGCTTAGGCCATGTTTTTATTAAAAATCGGACTCAGCACCTTACATGGAGCACAATATACCAGATGTGAGATACAGGAGAGATCGCTGGGGCCACCTGCTTCCTGTGTGCTAAAAACTTGTGTGGTAGCTGATGTCATATAAAGTGCATATGACAGGGAATAATTTTGAGTTATTAGACCATATCGGAATAGTAAGGATCAATGGTGGTGGAATGTTTCAAAATTTCTAACACATTTTACTGTTTGTTTGGAAAAGCTTGGGTTGAAATGATAGCCCTTTGCTTTGAAAACAGCAACAGCAAAAAGCAAGTGCAAAAACAGAAGAGATTCTCTGGATGCTTCCAGGGAGAAGCAAGAGCTGGGAAGAAGCTAGTTGAAAAAATAAACTCAATTTGATGGACTTGGTGTGGCACGTTGCAGGGTTCTAATTTGCAGATCTTTTCTCTATTAACCTTTTTCTTTTTCTAACATTTTACATCCTTTCTCACCTTTGCTTCATTCTTGCTTTCCTATCCTTTCTTGATTTTGATAGGGACAAAGCTTCCAGTTCAAGGTTTAAGCAGAGTGGAAGACCCAGGAATCTGCAGGTATGTGCCTTGGAGCACTGGTCTTTAAACTGGGGGTTGCATTTTGGGGTACATGTGGGGGACGGTTTAGTTTTCAGACCCTCAGCTTGTATAGGGGCACTTTCCTGAAATTGTTTGCCTGAGGAAATACCTGTGGTGGGGTATCAAGCCTGTTTTATTCTCCCACCCTCCACAGTGCCCTGTATAATTGCCCTTTTCATCCGTCCATAATCTTATTATGGATGGAGCCTTGTCTGAGACGGAGCAACCTCTGGGGTGGCAAACAAAAGGATGGTGTGAAATATTGTTGTGAGAAAGCAAATGACACTGGGTAGCAATTCCTTTTGCATGTCAGGTGGTTTCCAGTTCTTTAGACTGAGTTGAAGAAAGGCCTAACATCTGTCAGCTGAAGGATCATTAAAAATTCCTTTTGATGATAGATAAGGGTGTGATTTTTGACAAATATGTTGGAAGGAATTTAAAGAATTGAGTGACAGTGCTGTAATAAAAACTCCTGCTATTGCCTTGTACTTATGTATGTGAATGAGGTTTCCTAGTGTTTACATCTAAAAAATGGAAAGTAGGAGTAGAATTGATATTGGCCCCTGTCTCATTCTAACAATAAGTAATATTCATTTATGAATACCATTTTAAAAAAAGGACCTATTCATCTCTTTAATAGCTATATTTCCAATGGATTTCAAGTTTATATGTGTAATATTTTTATTAAAATTTGAAACAGTTGTATTTTGGTCAGTTCTTTACTAGTGATAATTCTAACTGTAAATCAATCCACAAGAGAAACATTTTAGTACTTAGAGCCTTATGGTCATAGGAAATAAAACGATTAAAAATGTCAATTTTTACATACTTTTAAAATTTGTAAACAAGTAAATCAGGGAGGTTAAGACTTTCAAACAAAATGATTGTTAGGGTGAAATTTTGGGGATGAAGTGACATTTTGTTGAAGGAGAAAAGGAATGAAATTTTTTGACTAAAGAAGTTTATTCAGGTACTTTTAAAATTAATGATGGTGGGTAACACATTTATATGGTACTTCAATTCCTTTGAATACATTTTTAAAAAGAGCAATGTAATAGTTTTTTTTTAATTAATTTATTTTATTTATTTATTTTTGGCCGCGTTGGGTCTTCGTTGCTGTGCGTGGGCTTTCTCTAGTTGCGGTGAGCAGGGGCTACTCTTTGTTGCCATGCGTGGGCTTCTCATTGCAGTGGCTTCGCTTGTTGTGGAGCACAGGCTCTAGGCACGCGGGCTTCAGTAGTTGTGGCACGTGGGCTCAGTAGTTGTGGCGCACGGGCTTCGTTGCTCCGCGGCATGTGGGATCTTCCGGGACCAGGGCTCGAACCCGTGTCCCCTGCATTGGCAGGCGGATTCTTAACCGCTGTGCCACCAGGCAAGCTCGAGCAATGTAATAGTTTTATTTAAAATATCAATGTCTGCCCCAAGCCAGAAATTCCATCCTTTGCAACTATCCAAATTTATATGTCAACTTAAAAACATGCAAGGCTTTCATAGTTTTTTTGCAGTTCATTTAGGCAGTATGCAAGACGTAGGTTTGAAGACCACTGCTTTGGGGCACACAGCAGAGTTCCACATGATATGGTAACACTTTTAACCCCATCATAGGGGGTTCAGATGGGCTCTTGGGCCTTGAGCAGCAAAACTTCCCTCAGAAGAAATAGTACAATGAGAATCTTGAGCAAGTTTCAGTGTTGTTTTATAGTAGTTTTCAATTTTCATAACTTGCTGGAAAAAATCTATCTGTATGATGTTCAGGGACACTGTCACTTGGGTGAGCTCTTTAAGTGCACATCTGATCACGTCCCTTTTTATCTCAAAAGCTCACAGGTTTTACATTTCCTAATCTAGACAGTCCCAGCCCTTACCATGCCAGAGAAGACAACCACTTGGCTCTAACCTTTTTTTCCCAGCCTTGGGTCTGCCTGTGACCCTGATCCTTTTTGTTTCATTTTCACCACACACCTTCTATGAAGTGGAACTTTGGATGCGCTGCTCCCACTGCCTGAGTATTTTCCCCACCATTTTCCATCTGATTCATTCCCACTGGGCAGTCTTGGCGAGTTCTGTCCTCTGGACACCTCATTCATGTCTTCAGGTAGAGTCAGTAGCTCTCTACCTGCGTCACTCTGGTGCTTGTGTGTACCATGTCTCCCCACTGACTGTGCATCCCCAGAGGCCTGCAGGGCTATTGTTTGGTCTGTGCCATGCCATGCTGGGCATGGGAGAAGAGTGAGCACTCGTATTTATGATTGCAGGCACCCTGTTGGCTCACGTGGGATTTGGGGAATTTGTGGCAGTTAGGAAATGGCAAGTGTTGAATTAGGGGCATGGCATGGCTTAGTGGAAAGAATAGTCCAGAGACCTTGGGGCTCCATTTCAGCCATCACTGAATGGCTTTCACTTTGGCAAGCCACCGGGCCTTTCCTGTGCTTCCTTCTCTGGTCTGTTGCACTTATAAGTACTTGATTAGAGGTTCTTTCATCCCCTTCCAGGCCTGGAAGCTGAGTTATAGGCTCTGTAGGGCTAGTCAACATCGGTGAATGGGACGGTCACCCAGGCAGGCACACCACAGGGAACAAGAGGGTGAGAGGAGCAGATGCCAAGCGTTTCTGAACTGGTAGGGCAGAATGTGAAATTTGAAAGAACATTTTGTGAGGGAAAACAGATGTGCTCATAAAGCACATGAAAATGCCCAACATCATCAGCCATCAGGGAAATGCGAATCAAAGCCACAACAAGTTACTACCTCCTACACATTAAGATGGCCATGAAGGAAAGGACACAGTAATATTGTTGTTGAAGATACGGAGAAACTGGAGCCCTCTTATACTGCTGATGGCAATGTAATGTGGCGCAGCAGCTTTGGAAGACTGGACTTTTCTCAAAAGGTTCAATAAACATAGAGTTACTATACGACCCATCATTTCTACTTCTAGGTATCAACCCTAGAGAAGTGAAACCCTAGAGAAGTGAAACATATGTCTGCATACAGACTTGTGCGTGGATATTTGCAGCAGCATTACTCATGGTAGCCAAAAGGAGAGAGCAGCCCAGTAGATGAATGGATCAACAAAATGTGGTCTGTCCATACAGTGGAGTAGTATTCAGCCATAGAAAGAAATGAGGCACTCAAATGTGATCCAGCATCGGGGAACCTTGAAAACATTGTGCTGAGTGAAAGAAGCCTGTCACAGAAGGCTGCGTATTATGATTTCGTTTATACGAAATGCCCAGAATAGGCTAATCTGTAGAGACACAAAGTAAGATTGGTAGTTGCCAGGGGGTGGCAGTTGGGGGAGATGGGGATTGATGGATAATGGGTAGGGGGTTATTTTGGGAGGAGTTGATAAAAATGTTCAACTTTGAGAATATACTAAAGCCTGCTAACTAGTGTGTGTACACACATAACAACCTATCAGTGTTATTTTCCAAATGCTTGAATGCATTAATTGGTTCTAGTTTTCCTTTCCAGCAGCCATCTTCTAGGCCTGGAGCACCACTGTCATTTGGAATGTCCCCTTAGCCACCATCCTGGGACAGTACTGTCTCTTTTGTTGTGTTCCCTCTTCACAGATGCCTTGGCATCCTCCTTTTTGGCTTACTCCCTAGTTTTGCAGGAGTTAGCCAGCTAAAAGATACCTATTGAGCACTTTGTACCAAGGGCCTTTCCCACACCTCCTCTCTCCCCCTTCTTGTGCAAGTGAAGAAAATGAAGCCAGAGAAGCTTCATTTCTTACAATTAATTATTATGCCTCCCCAGTTTCTACCCTCCTACCATAGGGCACAGAGCCCATTCAGAGATGCAGTTCTCAGTCTCCAGATATGGGCCCTCTGCACTGACCTGGCGAAACAGCATCCCTGCCCAGCCCCATCTCCTCCTCTGTTAGGGTCTGCAGGTGGGTCACGCCTTCTCCTGGATGGCCACCAGGGCCTTCTCTAACATCTGGTGTGGGTTCGCATGGCAGCAACCTCATGTCTCCTACTCCCTTTTGTCTTGGACACTTTTAATTCTTCATTGCGTGGCTCTGTGTTCTCACGTACTACCCCAGCTCCATCTGGTCTTGGGCAGGCTGTCCGTCCCCCAATGCTCTGTTTTGCTTTTGCTGCTGTGCAGAGGACTGCTGTTAGTATGACTCTACAGTTAGGCTGTCATGGGCCGCAGGCTAATCTTCTTGAGGACTTCATTGCTTCCCATTTTCCATTTCCATTTTGCAATAGTTGTAGCAATCCTTTAAACTTTGATTTTGAAATAAAGATGAATATAAAGACTGACCTAACAATTTGCCACATTTAGTTTTTTTCTCTCACTCAGTGAAGAAATTAATATACACATACACACGTATGTTGTGTGTATGTGTATATTTTGAGCCATTTGACTCAGTTGCAGCCATCATGCCCCCATGGCCCTCAGCGCTAATAAGACCTCCTCTTATGTAACTACAGCACAATTGTAAAATTTAGCCAGTTTAACATTGGCATAATGCCATTACCTAACAATGGATATTTACATGTTGCCAGTTGTCCTGATCATGTTCGCTGTGGTCATTTCCCCCTATTCCAAGATGGCCCAATTGCATTTACTTGTCATGTCGCCGGAATCTCCTTTAACCTGGAGCATTACCCCAGCCTGCCTTCGCCACAGATGGCATTGCCATTTTGAGGAATACTGGATTTGATTCAGGCAGTTTGGGGCAGGAACTTAGCACGTGGGATGTTGTGTCCTCAGAGCAGTGCATCAGGAGGCTCAGAATGCCAGTTGTCCTGTACCTGCAAGGTTAACATGTATCACTTGGTGAAGGTGGGGTACAGAGATCACCATTGTCCTTTCGTACCAAATAAGTAATCTATGGGGAGATACTTTGAGGCTAGTTTCAGACTTTCACCCAATAGTTTTATTATGACTCTTGCATGAATCAGGTGGCAAAATAGCGAGCTTCTAACTCATTTCTTTAACATTTATTTGTTGACATTCTGTGTAAGAAATAGCTTTCCTTTCTCATTCTTTATGTATGTCAGTACAAATGTGTGGATTTTTGTTTTATTCAGTGGTCTATAATATATTGATACTAGATGTCATTATTTATTTTTGTGCTCAAAGTATCCCAGATTTTCCCAGTGGCAGCCCCTGCAGGGTAATTCCCATCTCCTTTTGACAGACCACAGCATTTCTTGAACCATTGCTCATTTTCTGGCACAACAAGAATCAACTCCTCTTTATAAATATGTTGTCTTGTTTTATGTTACTGCCTATCCCAGTATGATGTAGCATCTTTTTTTTTTTTTTTTTTGCCGTACACGGACCTCTCACTGTTGTGGCCTCTCCTGTTGCGGAGCACAGGCTCCAGACGCGCAGGCTCAGCGGCCATGGTTCACGGGCCCAGCCACTCCGCGGCATGTGGGATCTTCCCGGACCGTGGCACGAACCCGTGTCCCCTGCATCGGCAGGCGGACTCTCAACCACTGTGCCACCAGGGAAGCCTGGTGTAGCATCTTTATGAGCTCTGTTGGTTTATACTTCATTTTTCCATCATTAATGTCAGACAGAAAGTTTTACTGGTAAAGGGGCAGTGTTATTATCCACAGTTGAAGTGTGACCACTGAAGCTTGTGAGACCCATTAAGTTGACGTAACTTTTCGAAAACCTGCTTCCCCCACAGTCATTACTATGGTATTACCCCAAACTATTTCTCCATGGCCTTCTGGGGAAAGCGACTGATGGGTGAGAAACCTGTGAGGGGGAAAGAAGAGTTGTTATTTTTATACTGATTGTTTTTCTTGGGAAGGGAGAATTCTTAGGAATTTTATTTTTATTCTTTATGCTTCTCTGTTTTTTCCAAATTTTGTACCAAATTTTCCACGTGAATTACTTGTGGAGTACGAAAAAGTAATTAACCTTTTAAACCAATTTTTTTTTAGATAGTTACAGGTTATGCAAAAATAGAATTTCTGTAAAATTTCCACCCAGCTTCCCCTTATGTTAAATCTGACACAGTCACAGTACATTTATCAAAAGCAAGAAATTAACTTTGGTACAATTATTGTATTGGGGGTTTCCAAGGCCACCCTCAGATTCACTGATTTATTAGGGGGACCCACAGGACACGTAGTCGTACTCATGGCTGTGACTTACTACAACAGAAGGATACAAAGCAAAATCAGCAAAGGGAAAAGGCACAGGGTGAAGCCTGGAGGAAATTGGGTGCATGCTTCCAAGACTCTTCTCCCCGTGGGTTCACACAGGACACACTTAATTCCCCCGGCAATGAGCAGTGGCAACAGATACAAAGTGCTGTCTACCAGGGAAGCTCACTCAGGACACCGTGCCCAGGGTTTTTATTGGGGGCTGCTCATGTAGGCACCCACTGCCTAGCCCATGCCAAAATTTTAGACTGCCAGAAGGAAAGTGATGTTCAGCATACACCATATTATTTGAACAGACAGTGTAGGCACAGTATGCCACCCTCATCAGTTAGGAAATGATGAGAACATTCCTAGTACCCAGTTCCCAGAAGCCAGTCACGGAACACCTCGCAGCAGGTCTTTCTAAGGATAAGCACAAGGGCCACTGTGGTAACTCTTTCCTGCACAACTGTTAACCAAATTTGCAGGACTTATTTGGTTTTACTAGTCTTTTCACAGATGTCATTTTTCTGTTTGAGATCCAGTCCAGGATATCACCTTGCAATTATTTGTCATGTTTCCTTCCAGGCTGTGACAATTCCTCTGTCTATCCTTGTCTTTTATGACCTTGACACTTTTGAAGAGTACTGGTCAGGTATTTTGTAGAATGCCCCTTACTTTGAGTCTGTCTGATGTTTTCTCATGATTACATTGAGCTTGTGTGTTTTGGGGATGAATACCACAGAGGTGATAGGCTCTTCTTGTTGCACCATCTCGGGGGTGCATGATATTAACCTTGACTCGGGGGTGGGGGGGCTACATGATGTTAATCCTAGGCTAGGGTAGTGTCTGCCAGGATTCTCCACTGTACACTTAGTATTTCCCTTTTTGTAATTAGTAAATATTTTGAGGGAGATAGTTTGAGACTGTAATTTACTTTTTAGTATAGAAAATCTCAGATATGTATATAGAAGTTGACAGAATATTACAGGGGATGCTCAGGTATTTATCAGTTACCATCAACAGTTACCAGATTCTGGCTAATCTTATTTCATTTACAGTCTCACTCCCTTTCCAACCTCCATTCTATAGTTTTTTGAAGGAAATCCCAAAGAAGATGAGCTTTTTGGATGCTGAGAAAGGATTGGAGAATTACCCCTCTGTGCGTCCTGCATTTTCACTCCTGGATGTCCCTGTTTCCATCTCTTTAACAGCAAAGTTGCATCTGGTCCCTGGAATTAGCGGTAGGTGTCAGTGGCTCATTCATTCCTTGGAGTTTGGCTGCTCAGCTGTGACAGACTGACTTCACTCCCTAGGCAGAGTGCAGGAGTATCTAACTTCACTGAGCTTCAGTTTTCTTGATTGTAGATTAGAAAAAGAATGCCTAATTTACAGTTGTCGTATAGGTTAAATGAGCTATGTGAAGCTCCAGGACAATACCAGGCAAACTGTCCATTCTCAGCTTAAGTATTACACAGAAGGCACCATGGAGAAGAAGTTGGTTCTTCACTTCATAGGAAGATCACAACCAATATTTCAAATCATTTTAAGTACCTAACTGTACAAATGTACGTCTTTATTCCTTCATACAAGCAGAGACAGTATTGCTTTGGTGGGGAAGTAATTGAGTCAGGAGGCTGGGCATGAGCTTTTGGAGCTTGGAGGGAGCCCTTGCATCCTCCAGCAGCACAGACCTTCCTTCCTTTCTCCACTGCAGCAGGACATGATGATACTGACTGCTTTAAAGATGAGTAGTACCCACAGGGAGATCCACGTCAGCCCCACTGGAACAGCTAAAACAAAAGAGGTGGGTGATGGGAAGTGTTGGTGAGGATGTAGAGAAATTAGAACCCTCATACCTTGATGGTGGGAATGTAAAATGGTGCAGCCACTTTGGAAACAGTCTGTTAGCTTCACAAGGTTAGACATGGAGTTACCATGCTCTTCAGCAAGCCTACTCCCAGATATCTACCCAAGAGAAATGGAACATATGTCCACACAAAAACTTGTGCACACACATCACTATTCACAGTAGCCAAACAACCCAAGTGTGCATCAGTGGATGAATGGATAGATAAAAATGTGGTCTATTTGTACAATGGAATATTATTAAGCCATAAAAAGGAATGAAGTACTGATACGTGGTACAACATGGATGAACCATGAAAACGTTATGCTAAGTGGAAGAAGCCAGACCCAAAAGACCACATATTGTATGGTTTCATTTATATGAAATGCCCAGAACAGACAAATCCACAGAGATACAGAGTAAGTGAGTGGTTGCCTGGAATGGGGTGGGGAATTGGGGAGGGATTACTAATGGGTAAGTGGCTGCCTTTTGGGGTGATGAAGATGTTCTGGAATTAGATAGTGATGCCGGTTGTATAACTGTGAATACACTAAGATGACTGAATCTTACAGTTTAAAAGGGTGAACTTATGGTATTTGGATCATAACTCAATAAAGCTGTTGTTAAAAAAGATAGGTGGTACAGAAATTTAGAAATGCATGTCAGAAGTAGGTAGGTAGTGTTTAAAAATAAAATGTAATAAACATCTCTTGATGAAAAGGTATTTCCACATCTGGAAGCAGCTGAGAGTAGCTTGACAAACCACATAGAACAGCAGCTCTAACCAAACACAGGTAAATTATGTGGGCAAAGTGCAGAGGGTTTTGAGTTGGGGGCAGAAAGAGGGAGTTGTTGAGATTGGTGGGTCGAGAATTTCCCTATATTCGCCTTCATTTGGGCTATAGGGACATAGCCCGTGTTGTAAGGTAGGTTATATGTGCTTTTTAATGACGGGAGACCACATTTCATTCCTCTTTGTCATATCCTGTCCCTGAGCCCTTAGCACAGAACCTGGTTAGCATTCCACAAATGTCAGTTGGAATAAAATGAAGTAATTTTTCTGTCAACATATCCACCATTGGGAGAGGTGAAAAATTGAGAAAATGAATAGAATGTGTTTAACTTATTTTCACACTCGTTTTATTGAAGCTCTCTGTAAAAATAAACTCATGTGGATGGTAATTGATTGAGTGCTAATCTCTAAGTAGCAGAGTGTTAAAGTAGATAAGTGCCTCCTACTGTGGAGAAATGGGCAAAGTCTGAACCGCTGAGGTGTTTATTTAACACTGGGAAACATTTATTACTCTACACTTGTTTCCATTCACACACAGCATCTATCATACCAGATGTGCCATGTCTAAACTAGACATGGTTTGAAAAATGCAGTAATCCCTGTATCAGGTGAATTTCTAAGAGAAATAATTTTTCCTTTTTATTTATTGCCTGTTTTTTCAGCCTCTTTTCCTTGTAAAATAAAGCTGAAGTTGTAATTTGACTTAGTGTATTTGACTTACATGATAATGCTTATGTTAATTTTTGTGTATTTTTCTCAATTAAACAAAGCTTACAATTAAAATTTGAATATCTCCAAATAAAACTTGAACTTGGGGTCTAATTAACAGTGAGACATCAGCAGCTTTCCCTGCACATTGGTCTGACTCGTCCTTCCCACTTCATTGATTCAAACTTTGTCTTAGGTGGCCAGTTTGGGGAAGGAGCATGGCTTCCGGGAGGGCGTGGCTTTGGAGTCTGATGAACTTGGCTTGAGTCCTGCTTCACCATTTACTACCTGAGTGACCCTGAGGAAGTTATATGACTCCTCTCTGTTTAGTTTCCTCATCTGAAAAATCAGGAATAATTATGCCTACTCAGAATAAGATGAAATCCAAAAACTAAATTCGATACCAGGGAGAGAGCAGGTGCTCAGTGAAAGCCCCTCCCCCTACAGGTATTACATACAAGGCACATGTGTACATGAAAGCAAGGACACTCATGCATTCTTGCCCTGCTCCTTCTGACCTGGAGCCTGCCATATAGTGGCAATAAAGTTCAAGCCACAAACCACATGGGAACTTCAGCAGATCACAGCCTGCTGCAGGCGTTCGGAGCCAGGCAAAGGTCATCGGAGAGGAGATCTCGAGCAGGCTCACTCGGAAAGTGGGTGTTTTATAGACCTTTGTTGCGTGCTCTGTATGCTGTCCCTTCACTGGAAGGCCCTGCCCTGCACGTGTGCATGGTCTTCCTTTGCACCCCTGCTTGGATGTCCCCATGGCGGACGTCCCCATGGCAGGGTCGGCTCCTACCATTGTGACACACCCTCTGTCCACACCTCTTCCTGGCTTGGATTTTGTTTGTGGAAACTCAAACTTAACAAAGTCAGCAACTTGTTTACTGCTGTGTCCCTTGAGCCTGGGCGAGGCAGGGGCTTAGTAAATAAATGTTTGTTGAAAGAGTGGATGCATTGAGAAGACACATTTAAGGCTGTTTTGGTTGTTTCCCCTCAATCCTCTGTTTTTTATTAGAGACTGATCTTTCCAACCTCACTTTCGCCAGTTGTGGTTCCACTTAGAGACGAGGCTTGGTGGTTAGGGAAAGAGTTCCAACTTTATATTTCAAGTAATGCTTAGCCAGTAGTTACTTTTGGTCTTTTGGAGATGTATCAAAAATTCCAGATGGATTAAAGAATTAAATATAAAAACATGAAAAAGGAGAAGACAGGAAGTGGAGATTTAGCCATGCTTTTGATGAGATAAGAATTCATAAGTTTAAGGGCAATGAGTGAGATTTTTATGTAAGCTTTTAATGACTTTAGCTATTTAATGAAAATATTTAAAATAATTAATAAATTAAGAAAAACCAAGGCCCCCAAAATAAATGACAACCAGCTAAGAACTGGGATTTCCAGAAAAAACAAGACCACCCTGATGTACAATGGAATACTACTCAGCCATAAAAAGGAATGAAATAATACAATTTGCAACAACATGGATGCAACTAGAGATTATCATATTAAGTGAAGTAAGTCAGAAAGAAAAAGACAAATACCATATGATATCACTTATATGTGGAATCTAAAATATGGCACAAATGAACCTATCTAGGGAACAGAAACAGACTCACAGACATAGAGAACAGACTTGTGGTTGCCAAGGGAGAGTGGACTGGGGGAGGGAAGGAATGAGAGTTTGGGATTAGCAGATGCAAAGTATTATATATAGAATGGATAAACAAGGTCCTACTGTATAGCAGTATATACAGGGAAATATATTCAATATCCTGAGATAAACCATATTGGAAAAGAATATTTTAAAAAATGTATGTGTGTAACTGAGTCACTTTGCTGTACAGTGGAGACTGGCACAACATTGTAAATCAACTATAGTTCAATAAAAAATTCAATTAGATAAAAAAAAAAAATAGGCCCACTCTGCTTTGACTAGGGGAACTTGAACTTGTATGAAGCAAGCAGAAGGTGGGCCCCTGAGATGCCAGTGTGGGGTGGGAGCTCTGAGAAGCCAGGGCGCCCCAGGAGGTTCTGGGTGGGCGAGCAAAGGAGGGTTGATGCTGGGGCTTTGGCGCTACGGCTCATTGTTTTTCCAAGGCCTCACCCAGGCTGGCTGGCCTCCCTCAAGCACACACAGATAAAAGTACAAACAACGTGAATCATTGCAGGCTTCTGCGGAACAGGGCTAGTGGGATGAGAAGGCATAGTAAGGAGATGGCGGTTCTCTGTATTTCCCCCGCCCCACCTCTGCCTTCTGTCTTCCAGTCTCCAGCTTTGGGGTTGGGTGGGACAGGAAGAAAGGTTAAAGAAAGGGAAGGAGAAAATATCTCGAGGATTGTTCATTGTCCCATTCTGGAGTACCGCTGAAGCACCAGTGTGGAACTGGAATAGCTCGTGTGCCTGGGGTATGAAATGGCAGTTTGGAACAAGAGGTAAACCATCCTGGACGAGGCTTTAAGTGAAGTCCCATATTAGTGTGAAGACTTTTAAAAACATCGCTTGGGTCATTTGTAGAGACATGGATCGATCTAGAGACTGTCATACAGAGTGAAGTAAGTCAGAAAGAGAAAAACAAATATCGTATATTAACGCATATATGTGGAACCTAGAAAAATGGTGCAGATGAACCGGTTTGCAGGGCAGAAATTGAGACACAGATGTAGAGGACTAACATATGGACACCAAGGGAGGAAAGTGGCGGCGGCGGTGGTGGTGGTGTGATGGACTGGGAGATTGGGATTGACGTGTATACAACAATATGTATAAAATGGCCAAGTGACCTCACTTGGCATGGTTTATGAGGACGCGGTTCCCACATGGATGAATTTCAGTTAACATGGTACCATGCAAAGTGGAAATGGCCTATATTAATAAATTAATAAATTTAAGGTAATCAAAGTATGATACCACCAGGAAAAAGTGCATGGGGTGTGTCTGCATGCGTGCGTGTGTGTGTCTGCGTGCGTGTGTGCTTTCACGTCCTAGTAGATCTGAGCTCCTTTGCACTGCTTTTCTGATTTGAAAATACATCAGCCATTTCATGCTCTGGCTCATACCCACCTCATAACTAGAGGTGAGGGAACATGATCCCTAGATGTGGTTTTCTCTTAACTAGGTGATTATTGGTGGTGGGTGCTCTTTGGGCATTCATGTATTTTTTTCCTTCTGTTTTGTTTTTGTTGCCCTGGGGACTGTATTACGGTGCCTGATGATATACTTCCTAGAGCGGGTTATGTTTTAATGCTTTTTCAGTGTGTTAATTGTGTCTGGAGTGTTTCAAAGGACTACTGTTGGTATAGTATATGTTATTTATGTCTTTCTGACCCGTAGAAGCCATGGTATTTACTTGTAATCTGAGACAGAGTTCTATTTTAGAAAGTCTCACCTAAGATTATTGCCAGTTGTACGTCTTTTAAAACTAAAGCCATCCACAACCTAGATGCCAGAAGTGCTCTGTCACTTCACGGCACCGTCTAACACTGCAGGAGTCCCACCAGGATGTTCTGGCCTGCCTTTTCTTCCATGTGAGTAACTCAGAATAGAGTAGTGGTTTCCAACCAGATTAGACCCATACTTCTCTTTTTTTCTTTAAACAGCTTTTTTTTGAGATACAATTTGCATCCTATACAATTCAGCACTTGAAGTGTACAGTTAATTCAGTGGGTTTTCGAATATTTACACTTGTGCAACCATCACTACAGTCAAATGTACAGCATTTTCATCACCCCAGAGAGAAACCCTGCACCCATTAGCAGGCACTCCTTCCTCCCCGACACCCTGTGTCCCCTGCCCGCTCCCCCCCAACCCCTATTCTAGCCCTAAGCAACCACTATCTACTTTTTTCCCTCTTTAGATTTGCCTAATCTGGACATTTCACATAAATGGAATCATATAATGTGGCCTTTTTTTGTCTGGTTTCTCTCACTTAGTATAAGTGAAAGGTTCATTCATGTTGTGCCATGTCCATACCTCTTTCTATAACAAATATTTTGTAATGCCATCTTTTTTTTTTTTTTTTTTTTTTTTTTTTGGTACACGGGCCTCTCACTGCTGCGGCCTCTCCCGTTGCGGAGCGCAGGCTCAGCGGCCATGGCTCACGGGCCCAGCCACTCCACGGCATGTGGGATCCTCCCGGACCGGGGCACGAACCCACGTCCCCTGCATCGGCAGGCGGACTCTCAACCACTGTGCCACCAGGGAAGCCCTGTAATGCCATCTTTAACCTCTTGAAGTTAAATTCATAGACTATATAAGCAAGCTTCAGATGTAGTTTAAAGAAATCGATATAATATTCCAAGCATAATAAAAAGGAGAAATAAAAAGAAAGGCAAAATATTATGCATCTTAATATGTGTTCATATCTGATCGTTCAGGAAAACATGAAGTATTTATTTATTTACATTACAAATTCTTTTTTTAAGATTTGTTTTTTGATGTGGACCGTTTTTAAAGTCTTCATTGAATTTGTTACAATATTGCTTCTGTTTTATGTTTTGGTTTTTTGGCTGCGAAGCATGTGGGATCTTAGCTCCCAGACCAGGGATCGAACCTGTACCCCCTGCATTGGAAGGCGAAGTCTTAACCACGGGGCCGCCAGGGAAGTCCCCATATGAAGTATTTAGATGTTTGTACCTGTACGTGAATATGATGGCTGCTGGATAGACTAATAAAGATGTGTTGCATTGGATAATTCAGACAGCATGAGTGCTGTTGCCTTGGATGACACGATTTTTGATAATGGGAAACAGCTATGTACTTTGTACTTTACCCATCCTCCGTTGATTTACATGGCGGTAACATCCTTGGAATAATAAAACTGTACAGAAAGTGCTTTTTGTTTTTATGTAAAAATAAAATTAGGTTCTCATGTCAGATAATTATGAACAGGTTTCATATCTACATGAGTGACCAGAGGGGCATTAAAAATTTGTTTCAGTGGGTGGGAGAGTAGTTGCTCATTGTAGGACAGCATGAGGCCCTGGGCCCTCTGAGAGCTAAATTCTAGTCATTGTGACAAGCAAAAAAAAAAAAAGTTCTGAGATGTCCCCTGCGGGCAGTCCTGCACCCATAGATGACCTCTTCTCTGGGGTCTACCTTGTGACATTGGCTTCATCGATGCAATATCTCTTACGAAGCTTTCTTTTCCCTCCTTGAACTGTTCAAATTATTGGCCGTATTCTCATAGACAGGAAGGAAGCTGGTACCTTCTTCATGCATGGGGAGAAAGGGCTACTACTCTTGGTCTGATTCTCCGTGCCCATCCCGACCCTGCAATCCCCTACTCCCCAAGATCCTGCTTAAGTTCCACTTCTGTCCTGAGATGTTGCGTTATCCGAGCGATCCCAAGACGTCACTGCTTCTGCAGACCTCTGAGGCTTTTTTTTTTTACTGTCATCAGTGTTTGGCATTACTCTTTGTTACCCCTATGGAAGGTTTTTTGTTTTTTGTGTTTTTTTTCTTTTTTTGGCGGTACGCGGGCCTCTCACTGTTGTGGCCTCTCCCGTTGCGGAGCACAGGCTCCGGACGCGCAGGCTCAGCGGCCATGGCTCACGGGCCTAGCCGCTCCGCGGCATGTGGGATCTTCCCGGACCGGGCCACGAACCCGTGTCCCCTGCATCGGCAGGCGGACTCTCAACCACTGCGCCACCAGGGAAGCCCCACTATGGAAGGTTTTTACGTTCTGGGCTGTGCTACAGTTAGACCCAAGGAGGGTAAGAGATATTTCTTGTTTTGTCATGTTGGGAGGGAGGCAGGCATTTCAGGGGAGGTTTAAACATAGAGCTTGCGTGTGCCCAGACCTCCAAGCCCATTGTGAAATAGACGTGTCTTAGGAAAGAACGCATATGGAAAGTTGAAGCTCTGGGGATTTTTTTCTCTTAGAACTGTTCGTGCTTACATGCCCTCTTGGAAAGATGTTTTGCCCTAGTTAGAAGATGGCTGTATTTTAGGACATTTTCAATTCTCATTAACCATGAGAATCTTGCAGCGATGGTGTGCACTGTGTCCTAGAGAGCCAAAGAATGTTTAAGAAAGTTGTGCTTGCGTTTGAAAGTTAGAGAATTCGTGCTTTTCCTCTCTTCCTTTCTTTCCCTCCCTTTCTTCTGCCTTTCTCTGTCCCAGAAGTTATTTAAGGCAGTTTTTAAGTATGCTATCAGTGTATGCAGTAGAATCTATCAGATTCTGAATTAAAATTGGGAGGGACAAAAGGAGAAGCAATGGTAGAGATAGAGTGGTTGGGGAAAAATATTGAAAGCAGTGGTAGGAATGAATAAAAATGATGCATAAAATAAAGACTTAGATGTCTGTGACTGAGGTTGGCCCCTTTGTAGAAGGCACTTGTTGTGTACCAGGACTTGGATGGGGTCTCAAGGCCACAGGGGATGACTTAAGAAACAGGTTGTAGAGGGAAACTTAACCAGCTGAAGTTCAGGTCCCCCATCCGTCTGGTACTTGTTAGAGAGGTGTCCCTGGCACCGTGCTGGAAGGCAGTGGGTATATGTCCTGGGGAAGGACTCTTGTTTCCCTCTTGCTTACTGAGTAAAGACAAGTGAAAGCCCTTGTCAGTGGGACAGCAGATAGCCTGCCACCGAGCAGCAGGACGGCGTTTATGGTGATTTACAGTGTTGTCTCAGGCGCACAGGAGGCTGGGGTGACCCTTCCCACCAGGAGAGGAGTCCTCTGGATTCAGAGGAAGCTGAGAGAAGGGATGAACCCCCCATCCCATGTGACTTGTAGCCCAGATAATCCAGAGGAACTCATGGGTAATTTTCTGTTAACCCTATTTGTCCCAGTTATAAAGTTTTTCCTTAAAATGACTAACAGCAAAGAGTAAAATCTGCTCTGTTGAACTATCTGCAACTATGCAGATGAAAAATGGAAACGCTTAGAGAAAATAGAATTATTCTCTGATCTTCATAAAAAAGTGCTGTGTGAGGGTGAACAGCCCCAGGAGCATCTTCACTTAGGAGCGCTGACAAGTTTCCTGGGCTGGCGCTGTAGTATATACTGTTAGCTTCAAAAACTGTTCGCAATTCACCTAGGAATCAATACCAAAAAATGAGGTGAATCTAGTTTCACCTTTTCTACTTTTTAATTTTTCACATACATGTTTCTGAAATGTAGAAGGCTCTTAACCTAATTGTTGAAATAGCTTGCTTTACTCCGTAGCAGGTTTTCTTTTACGGAGGGTGGGGGTGAGGTGTGGTACAAAAAGGCTTTTGCTAAGAGAAAGTACAGCCAGTTTCGGGGCACCTGGTTCCCAGCCCACCCACCCATCACCCCCTGGCCATAGGACTGTACCCCTCAGTCCCCGCACATCCCCTCTGGGAAAAGAGCAGTGGGGGACCTGCCGACACCCGGATGTGCTGGGAGGGGTGTCCTGAGAAGTCACCTTCTGCCCATTCCCCTGATTCCTGGCCAGCCTGGGGAATCTGACCACCCCACGCTGGGGGACTCCTCATTGGAGTTGGGGGTGAAGGGATATAGAAAACACAGTAAGAACATTTGAGGGCGAGCATTCAACCACGACCTTCATAGTTGTTGACCAGTGGCGCCCTGCTGTTCCCCAGTCCCAAAATCTCCAGAGGTGGCTACAGACAAAACCCTTCCGTGAGGAAGGGAGCTGGGAGGACCCGGGACCTAAAGGCTCCGTGTGCTGAGGAGAGGCATGCGCATGCGTCCCCTCTCCTGTGCAGCGTGGACCTTCCCGAGTTCATGCTCAGTCTCTGGGAGGGGGCTTCCTGGGTCGCCCCCGCAAGCCTGGGGAGGGTCAGGAGTGCCGAGGTTCATGATGGAGAGCAGTCGCCTCTATTTTCCCCAACTGCTCGGCTAGGGCAGAGTTTCTGCAGCACAGAGCCTCCACCTGTGCTCCAGTCTGCTAAATGCTAAAGGGAAGGCCCCACGGAGGGGTGAGCTGACCTGGGTCACCACTGCATCATCCTTTTGCCCACTCTTTTCTCCAAGTCCCTTCATTGCCCTGAGAGAGAATACATAGGTATTGAAATGTACACAGGGATGTTAAAGTGCAAATCCACATCTGGCTCACTTTTTAATATATTTATAGGAAGAAAAAAGTTAAGCCTCTAACAGTGATGCTACTGGAGAGCTGCTGCCACCATATAAATATTTTCTGAAAAGTAGTAGGAAATTGACCAACTTCCCCATTTTCTTCCCATCTCTAGTCTCCCCACCTCATCTCTCCCACTAGACCCATTTTAGGGATGGGTGTTGAGCATGAAGAGAAGAAAGTGAAAGGAACAAAATTTAGGTGTAAAACCGTGTGAGATGTACTGGGAAAGAAAGAGCTGAAACAAGGTAGCTTTTTCATAGGGTAAGCAAACTTCAGGGCTACGGACATTTTGCATCAAAGCCATCTCTCCCTGAGTTTTAATTTTTACTTTGTGTCAGAAACTACTGAGTTTTTTACATGTCAAGACTTATGTGACTTGAGTAGAGAAGAAATGTGTTGGAGGCTGATGTTGGGTAACTCAAGAATTAAGGAGAAGGTTGGAGGATGGAGCTGGGAAAGCTAGTTAGAGAGTGAAGGCAGGCAGAGCCAGGTGGAGTCTCAGGTAGAGTCTGGGGAGACGCTGCTGGGCACCCCCCACCCCCCACTCCCCGTGGGCGCAGGGTTTCTAGCCTGTTGGTCTGGGCAAGTCTCTGGCTTCCTCCCACCCAGGTGCCCCCAGGGGTTCCATCTCCACTCACTGGAAGGAGGTGCAGAGGCCTGGCCAAAAGCTGCCAAACTCATTCTTTTCCGTTGGACCCTGATGAGATTCTGATTATGTTTAATGAGTAGAAAAATGAACCAAATTTAACAGATTTTTAAAACTTTTTGAAATAAGTAAAACTTATGTGAACATGCACATATGTTCCTATATGATCTCTTTATAAACAATGTACACATTAGCCTATTGGCACATAATTATTGATTAATTGGTCTCAGACAAAAAGGTCTTTTCCAGGTATGTTACTGAGACCCTGTGGTTCTCTAAGTGGGTATTATCCTCCCCAAACTGGGCACATAACAAACTACTTTATAGTTCCAACATTTTCTGGGTCGTTGTTAGAATAACATCGCTTAAATGGAATTTATTCACCGTGCTGTTATATCAATATGTGCTTTATTATTTTAGGGTTAAATTTCCGCGTATAACAAGAATGTTGTTATTGTCTTCAGAGGGGATTTTATTATTACCATTCTAGAATGGACCTTTTATTCCTTCACCGTCTCCATTTTCTCCTTCATTAACTAAGAAGCAAATTAGACTTGCATTTAGCCGATGTCTGCCAAATGTTATTTTTAGAAGCCTTCTCACTTCTTTCTCACTCCCTCGGGATTTCTTCTTTCTTTCCTTAACTGTGTTTTGCCCTCTCAATCATTGCAATCAGAATCAGTGCTCTCCCAATATTAGTTCAATATGTAAAACCTATTGTTTATTTGCTTTTGGCCGAGGAAAGGCCTTGCTAGCCTAAAAATCCAAGGAAAAACGCTAAAAGGAAAAGATAGGTTTCTGTAGAGTAATAAATTTCTGTATGTCAAGAAACACTGTGAAATAGTCAGGTGACCAATGGAGAAAAAAATATTTGGAACAATAAATAGGAAGCAAAGGGTTAATATTTTCAATACACAAAAAGTTTTACGTTGAAAAAATGGGTAAAGGAAGTGAGCAGTCCATTCCCAATGGAAGCAGTCAGGTGACCAGTAAAAGTGTGGGAAAACATCTGAATATCATTATTAATAAAAGTGGGAAAATATATAATTTTTTGCACCCTAAATTGTGAGCAAAGATGTGGGTTAAAGGGTATTCTCACACTGTTGGCACAGAATTAATACAACCTTTCTGGCGTGAACTGTGTGACACATGATTTAAAATGTGCATCTGTTTTGATATGATCATTCAGTTTGTAGGAATTTGAACCAAGAAGACACAGTGGGCACAAAGATATGTATATCTGCATGTTCACTGCTCCACTGTGTGAAATACAGAAAAACAGAGACCGTTTCAGTGCCTAATAATAGGAAGTTAAACTTTATATCCATTCGATTAACTGTACAGTTGTTAGAACTATTTGTATATCTATTAAAAACAATAAACCCCATAAAAACAGATGAAAAAACAATACCCCGAGTATGACCCAATTTTTGTTTTAAAAAAGTAAAGAAATCAGCTTTGTGCGTACATTGAAAGAAGGCGAGAAAAGTTTACCAGAATATATTCAAGGCAGTGCTCTGTGGGGAATGGAATTACGGGAGGACTCCCACCCCACCCCAGCCCCACCTCGTGATTTTTCTGAATTTTAAAGAATTTCTTCTGTGAATATGTATCGCTGCTGTCAACAGGGAAAAAAAAAACAAATCCTACTGAAAGAACTAGAGTGTCAGTGCTTTAGGCATATGGAATATTAGGAAGAGGATTCTCTTTATGCTGGTTTTTTCTTTCTAGCTCAGTGATATTCCAATTCTTTGGAGTTTCAAGCCAAGGGTTATTTTGGTTTTACAATTTACCATATGCAATATTTTAAAGAAAAATTACTTTTGAGACATTAAAAAATTGAGGTACTTTAGATATCAGTTACTTAGCTTAATATGCAATTCTAGCAAATTGAGACCCATTAGTAGGATAGTGAATAAGATGCTGTTTATACTTACCATAAGGAAGTATAAATATATCTATAGATAGATATTGGTATTTACTGTTAATGCTTACTGTAACTTTCTGTGCTGATGTTGTTAGCACGATGAAATTCCTTTTAAATGATTCATAGAAATGAGTTTGTACTAGATCCTGATTTCAGTGTGCTGCGATGATACCAGCTCTTATTTCTTTATTGGTCACTTTTTATACTACATCCTATGCTAAACCCTTGAGTTTTTAGAAAAAGGAAATTTTGCCCTCCAAACTTTTATTTTGATATTAAAAATATTTTCAGCATCTGGTGCTGTTTGTATATTATGAACCCCAGGTAGTTTTTCTTAAGGTTTCTGCCTGAAGTTTTTCAATCATAAAACGATGGTAATTTGTTGCAAATGAGAAAAATACAATCATTTTATATTGTGGCAGTGGTGGTGTTCCCAACCTCACTATTTACAAAAGGGAGATTTTAAAATTAGTTTAAGCTGGATAGTTGAAACAGTGAGCCAAATGAATTAGATTTTTGTGTTTTTGAAAAGGCTGCAAAGATTGTGAGAGCTGTTCTTATAATGGCCTTTTGAAAATCCCCTTGCGTGCTGGACGAGGGATGAGCGGACAGCTCTAAATCTGGCATTGTTGGACCAGTCGAGCAAAGACGGGTTTATTGACAGGAATGTTGCTGAAGAACCACATGAGTTGAGCTGTTTGCTTTCAGATTTAGCCGTTGTTTAGACAAGCAGAACTCTTTATTCTTGCTCAGACCTGAGTGAGCTGAGCCTCAAGGTTGAAAAGTAAAAAGAGAACATAAGAAAGAGTTCTTTCTTAACTTAGATTTCTGTGTGTTATATTGACTTTCCTTCAGAATTTTCTTCGTTCTTAGTATTATTTCTTCCATCCTGCTCCCAAAAGGATTTCTTTTCTTAGAACATAAGTGCATACTTTCGTTATCCACTCTCTTTTTTGTTTTACTAAAAACAAAGCAAGGACAACATCAACAGCTCTAAAACTGAATAGACCTCCCCCCAAATAAACAAACAAATAGAAACTCAAGAGAACTGTGTCTCCCCGAACCCCCTCCTTAGGAACACAGCTCAAAGCCCCTAGGAGTGTCTTGGTGGAGAGCCTGCAGGTCTCAGAAGAAGGTCAGAAACTCAGCATTTACTGACTGCCTACTATGTGTCAACATTTAACGCTTTGGAAGGTGGCGGTATTCCCATTTTATAGATGAGGAAACAAACCTTGAGGTCCCTCAGCTAGCAAGTACAGAATTTGGATTTGAACCTAGGTCTGCCTAAGCTTGCTTTTTTTGGTCTCTCTGTCTCTCTCTCTATATATAAAGAGAATAAAACAGTGGTGTGGGCCACCAAAAAATTTGCCATCTCTCTGAGCTCATGGGATAGAAGGTAGGTCAGGTTTATTTCTTATTCCCATCAAAGCAGGCCATTTTGGGGCTTCTTGGACATTTATATCTACTTAGTGACCCTAAAAATCAAGCTATTAAGCTTTCAGGTTAAAAAAAAATTACCGGGCTTCCCTGGTGGCGCAGTGGTTGAGAGTCCGCCTGCCGATGCAGGGGACGCGGGGTTTGTGCCCCGGTCCGGGGGGATCCCGCGTGCCGCGGAGCGGCTGGGCCCGTGAGCCATGGCCGCTGAGCCTGCGCGTCCGGAGCCTGTGCTCTGCGGCGGGAGAGGCCACAGCAGTGAGAGGCCCGCGTACCGCAAAAAAAAAAAAAATTACCTGTTAATGTTTGGGGTGGAAACCCTGCCTGTTCGCTGACCTTGCACCTCCCTCTGAGTCTCACTCCACCCTGTGCCAGCCTTTGAGCAGGAAACCAGCCTTGGTCTTTGAAGCACTGCCTAGAATTTCCCGGGACGGCCTTCCTCATATTATCTCTGACTGGCGTGAGCTTTTCTTCCCGAGGGACAATTAAGGGTGGTGAAGATGTCTACAGTAGAAATAGCAAATTCTCCTGGTTGCAATGTCAGCGACGCTCAGACCACTGTTAAATCACAGATCATAGTAGTGACCCTTCTGGAGGTGATGCTTGCCCTTGTTCATTCTGGTTATTGGTTGCCTCCCTGGGAACCTGCAGCAGTGTGGACCCCCTTTGCAGGGAGCCAAGCAGCAGGCGTGGAGGGGGAGGGGGGGACACCCAATGGGTCATCATGAAAGAAGAGGTGTGCAGTTAGTGCCTTGAACAGAAAGTTTGTTGCAAGTTTAAAAAAAATCACAATCAAAATGGGCAAAAGTTGTTATTAAACCCATTTCCTGTGTTTAAAAAAAAATTGTGGTTGAAGAAAATAGAAGCATAAAAAATCAAGTCCATGTAAGCTTGAAAAGAAACCTGCAGTGGTGGATTTGCACATCGGCCTTAATTGGCCCAATTGACCTTCTCTGCTGTATTTACAATTGCCTTAAAATTGTAAGCAGATGTTTGAAACCCCTTCTTTAATAGGTCTGCAACATCTGTTTCACCAACGCTGCTGCCCACCAAAGCAGTCGTAATTAGGGAGCACCTAATGCATACATCTTTCCTTATGGACCCAATCGATCGGATTTCTCCCTGAGGTATTAAAGTCAACCCTTATTCTTGCTTTTATTTGAATACACTTTGTATTATATTTTCTTACACATAAGAGCAGTATGCCAGCCCAGTTAAAACAAAAAACAAAAAAACAAAACTAAGATAGTTATTCTCCATAATGAATTTTTAAAATTGTGTCTATATAGTTACTAGTAATGGGTGAAAAATGTTTGAGTATATAATAATTGTAAACCCTTGAAAATGTATGAAAGCTTTGGTCCTTTCCCGCTGCTTTTGTGTTCTCAAATGGGTGTTTCCTGCAAAACCAGCAAAGTGAAATGTGGCAATCTTAAAAGCTGGGAAGGAGCATTATTTATTTTTTTTTATTTTTAAATTAATAGCCTTCAATTCTTAGAGCAGCTTTAGGTTTATAGAAACTTTGAGTAGAAGGTACAGCGTTCCCATAATACTCCTTCGCCTTCTCCTGCCTGTCCTAGTTCTCCTGTGATTCGTATTGTGGTGTGCTGCGTTTGTTACAGCTGATGAACCTGTATCTGTTGATACATTATTGTAGTTACAAGTGCATCATTTACCTTAGGGTTCACTCTTTGTGTTGTACATTCTGTGGGTTTGGACAAATCTCTCATGACGTGTATCTACCATCACAGTATCTTACAGAATAGTTTCACTGCCTTAAAAAATCCCCTGTGCTCCACTGATGGGAGGGAGTATCACTGACTGAAATATTCTTTTATGATGATATGTTTACTTTAAAAAGAAATTATTTCTCATGTATAATGGTCCAGAGAAACAGTCATTTTGATGTCTTAAAATTGAATGTACAAAATTTCAGAGAACAATTTTTTTATGTGCTTTATTTTTAAAATAATATTTCAGATACCTTATAAATTTTACTAAGGTTGATATGGTATGATGTACACCTGATAATTAGAAAATCCTATAAATTGCTAACATTCATTTCAGTTGCTTACAAATAAATGATTCTTTTAAGGGTTAATTTCTTTAAAATTGTATCTTTAATGTGGACACTTATTTTAAATGACTTGCCTGAGGTAAGATATGTTTACTGGAAAGAGTTCGATGTCAATAAGTTCATTTCAGCTGTTTCCTGAAGTATGTGTTTTACCTGAAGATTCCTCCCGTATAGATGATAGCCAAAGTCTAGAAGAGAAGAACTATGCCAGGGAAAAGCACCCAGTTTCAAACATGTGAAAAGCAACAGAGAAATGCCAGCCTTAGCGCTGAGTGAAGAAATCATGGGTGGGAGAGGGAGTTGCATCTGACCCATGTACCCTCTTGACAAGTGGTTAGGCTGATACAGGTCTGTGGCCTTCAGGGCCAGGGATTAGAGTGGTTGGGCTGTCCTGGGTACATGGCCTTGGGCAGGGCACAGACTTTTTGTTTTTGTCAGCAGTAGAGATCGATTTTTTAAAAAAATTTTTAGTGAAGTATAATATGTGTACAGGAAAGTGTCTGTATCCTAAGGGTGCAGCATTTGAATTTTTACAGATTAAACTAGTGCATGTAACCAGATCAAGAAATACAGCCATCTTGTACCCCAGAGCCACCTATTATGGTCCCTTCTGGTGACTGTCCTCCTCTGAGGGGCACTATCCTGACTTCTAGCACCATCTCAGTTTTGCCTGTTACTGTACTTGATAGAAATGGAAACATACACGATGCACTCTTGTGTCTATCCGCGTCACTGCATGGGTTAGTTTGTTCATCCTTAATACTCCCTCTGATGAATACTCCACAATTTGCTTGTCTGTTCTAGTATTGATAAGCATTCAGGTTGTCTCTGGTTTGGGGCTTTTATGAATAGTGCTGTTATCAACAATCTGGTTCTTTTGGTGAACATATGTAATCATTTCTGTAGAATATATTCCTAGGAGCCGACTTGCTGTGTTGTAAGGTACGCATATGTCAACCCGAGTAGAGCTTTACTCAGCCTGACAAACTGATTTCCAACCAGCCATGTATGAGAGTTCGGGGTCAGCACACTTTCAAGAACGGCACTCACATTCTTACTTGATGACCCAGTGTTATCAACAACAAGCATTTCTAGGGTGCCTAGCCTAACCTGTAGCTATGGAACAGAGCCAAGGCAACTAAGGGGCACAACTAACATTTGTAATTGCCCACCCTGGGCCAGGCATTGTGCCTGTTGCTTTCACGTGGGTTAGTGCACAAGAACCATAAATTGTATTATCCCCACTTTACAGATGAGAAGACTGCAACTAAGATGATGTAATTTGTGCAAGGTCTTAAAGGCAGTAGTAGATTTGGGTCTACTAAAGATAGGCCCCAAACCAGAGCCCTGTGTTCTTAGCTGCCACATTGTATAGTCCTTGCCTTTGTATTTAGGCACTGACTAAATCCTCTTGATTTCCAAAGAAGCTGCATTCTATGACTTCTAGATAACGTGATGGAGGCCATTAACGTTATCCCCCTCCATAACATTTTACTGTTACTGTAAATAATCCTAATAGTAAATAATGTACTGATGGTTTGAGACTATTTATTATCAAACTTTAATGAACTCTAGATCTTTACACACATTATAAATTGTTCCTAATATTTGGACAGTGGCTTAATTTTTTGTTTGTTTTGTTTGTAGATGGAACAATGACAGCAAAAGCCAACAGAATACACTTTATTGATGCATTCAGTCCATTAAAATTTAAGTATAAGCCAACTGAGTGTAAATATTTTTGGCAAATTAAGAAACACCTTTAATTTAAGGCAGTATGATGGGCTATAAATAAATGCCTCCCAGACTTTTTTTGTGGTGTGTGCCCAAGTCTTTCTCACTTTTTTACTGAGATGTAATTCACATACTATAAAATTAACCCTACTTAAACAGTTTTATCTTTCTGTTGCTTCCCCATCCCTCTCTGAAAATGAAAATCTTAATGGATTTTTAAAAATGAAATTACAAATTTAATCTAGAAGCAATATTGTAATTTAGCCTATATTTCTTTCTCATCATTTAGGAGCATTATTTTATAATCTCCTCCTATCTTTACCATGATGACAAGTCATTACTTTTTTAAAAAACATAATTAATTAATTAATTTAATTAATTAATTAACTTATTTACGGCTACGTCGGGTCTTAGTTGAGGCACGTGGGATCTTTCGTTGTGGTGCGCAGGCTCAGTAATTGTGACGTGTGGGCTCTCTAGTTGTGGTGCACAAGCTCAGTAGTTGCAGCAAGCGGGCTTAGTTGCCCTGCAGCACATGGGATCTTAGTTCCCTGACCAGGGATGGAACCTGCGTCCCCGGCATTGGAAGGCAGATTCTTAACCACTGGACCACCAGGGAAGTCCCACTACTTAGTTTTAGTTTTAAAATATATGAGACATTTATCATTTCTGCATATCATAATTTCACTGTATGCAGTCTAAAAATAAGGAAATTATCAGTATTAATCAATTATATCTTAATATGCTAATATTAAGATGAAAAATTTTTTGATATTAGAATATTTTTCCATGGAGAGTATTTTTCAAGTTTTCATCAATAGTTATGGAAGCAATACTGATTCAACAGTAAAGGTAGACTGAATTTATTTTTAATATCTACCCACTTGTTCTAGAGATAGGTAATTTTTATATTTGGGACTAGTAATTACCTTAAACCAAATGTAAGTGTTGGACAATGTGCCTACCTCAGTTCTATGATTATGTAAAGGTTAGTGATGAAATTTATACTAGGGTAAGTAAATCTGTAAGATTTTACAGGTTTCTTAAATCAATCCAGGCATACTTTCTCTGTTTATGAGCTATTTAAGATCCATCCTTAACCTTTTACAGTAATGGAGTCTTATTGAAGATGAGAGTTTGTTTATATTTTGAGTGTTTTTTTCCCCCCTTGAAAGCACTTCTAAAGTTGTGCTAGCAAATTACAAGTGGACCATTTATAAGCTAAAGAACACTTTTGGTCTTCAGTAGTCTTGGCATTCAGTAAAATAAATGTTACTTTTACAATTTATCATTCAAGTTAGTAAGCATTTTGAGGTTTACTTGTGTTAATGTAGTTAGGTTGGAAGACACACTTACGTTGCAGAACATCCTTACAGGTCAGTGTTTGGGTATGAGGAGTCTCCTTGTATCTTAAAACATTGTGAAAATTTGAAAAACATGCACGTGAGATATTAATAGTGAACTGTACCATCTTCCTGTGAACTTTTGACTTAGGTCTTTTCCGTGATGTGTCTATTAATTTCCTTTGCCCACATTTTGAGCATTGTCTTTGAAGATCTTCTATCTTGTCGTGCACGTCTTGTCTTCTTAGGCGTTCAGTGGTCCCCCGCTGCCATCTGTTCTCTTACAGTTCTTTCTTCCCGGAGCAGCTACCTATCTCTTCTACCCCCTTTTTAAAAAATTGAAGTATAGTTGATTTATAATGTGTTAGTTTCAGGTTGGAACATAGTGATTCAGTGTTTTTACGGATTATACTCCATTAAGTTATTACAAGATAATGGCTACAGTTTCCTGTGCTATACAATATATCTTTGTTGCTTATCTTTTTTATTCGTAGGAGTTTGTATCTCTTAATCCCATACCCCTAATTTTCCCCTCTCCCCTTTGGTAACCACTAGTTTGTTTTCTATATCTGTGAGTCTGGTTTTTCTTTTACGTCCTTTTGAGAATTACACTCTATAATAAAGCTGAAGTGTGGTTGTATTTCTATATAGGAAGAAAAGCAAATTCGCACAGAATAATGAGTCATTAAAATGTGTGTGAGAGAGATTTTAGAGTCAGACATCTTCCCAACCTGCTTCCTAACATGTGAATCTAAGGAAGATGGTCAACAATTTCAGATTTATTTCTGAAAGAGCCATCTGCCTTTGACTGAAACAAGCTTTCTCCCTTTTAATCCATATTTTCTAAAGCAATACTGAAAAATGTCTTTCTTTTTTTTTTTTTTCTTTTTCTTGAAGTGAACATGCTAATTCTGTCCATCAACCTCTTGTGTCTTTTCAACTATGGGTATTTGCACAGTATTGAATATGTGAAGCAGTGTCTGTGTTCAGTCTTATTTAATATAACTATAGAGACGAAATGCTTAGATTGCTCTAAAGATGTGAAGCTGGTCCCCGTTACTGTTTAAGTAATGTTAGAAATGAGAATACTTTATCTGTGTATCTGGAATGTATTAGTTTCTTGTGGCTGCTGAAACCAATGACCACAAACTGGGTGGCTTAAAACAATAGAAAATTATTCTCTCACAGTTCTGGAGGCCAGACGTCCATCATCAGGGTGTCGGCAGGGCCACGCTTCCTCTGGAGGTTCTGGGGGAGGATCTTTGCATCTTCCAGCCTCTGGTAGTTCCTGGCGTTCTGTGGCTTGTAGAGGTATCGTTCCAGTCTCTGCCTTTGTCTTCACATGACCTTCTCCTCTGTGTCTGTATCTTCTTCCGTCTGTCTCAAAAGGACATATATATCATTGGATTTAGAGCCCGCCCTGGGAATCATACCTCAAGACCTTTAATTACATCTCCAAAGACCCTTTTTCCAAGTAAGAAAACATTCCCAAGGTCTGGGTATCAGGACATGGACATATATTTGCGGGGAGGGAGGACCATGATTAACCCACTACTAAAGGAAGGAAAACTTGCGTTACCAAGAAGCTGACAGCAGGAAGGGAGATGGAATATCACTGGCCAGTTTCCTGGGAGGGCGGAGGCTTGCATCCTGGCACTGGTGCGCGGAGAACTCAGGCATGTCTTCCACTGCAGCTTTGAAATGAAACTACCGCCTAGGTTACACAAGTCAACTAAAAATGGGATGAAATGACCTAAAAATAGTTCTGAGTAATCTCTGGCTTTAAAATTGGACCAGATCCCCATGTTACTTAAAAAGGGTGGAAAGAAAAACTTGGAAAACTGTCAGCTGCATAAATGGTCATTACCTAAGGATTATTCAGATTTTGGCTTTGTTTCAGGAAACGTATTCATTTTGTTTTCAATTTATATTTTTTTGCTGTTCCCTCACCCCAACCCCACACCCCCAGTATAAGAGATTGGTTAGCTGCACAGCATGTCAGGGTTTTAACAGGGGCTGGGCTGTACTGAGCCCATGAAGACAAAAGGGGCTTTTTCATTATCGAGCTTGACACAAGGTTCCTGATCGCAGCTGACTCACACATTTCTCTAAAATTATACTTTTATGAAAAACCAACTCTTCCAGTGTGTAAAAATTACCGCTCATTTCTTCCCATTTGACCGCTGTGGATCTTACTAATGTTTGCTCTTCTATGGAGTAACATTACTGGGAAAGAATTTTTTTTTTAAAGAAAAACAAGTATGATTCCATTTCTGCTGATAATTTTGTGTGTTTGAGAGTAAGGAGTTGTGATACTAGCACCCACTGGATAAGTTAAACATTAATGCCCTCTTGATTAATAGAGTTTTGTGGGGTTTTTTGCCGGGATTTTTAATTCAGCCTCAGCCTCTTTCATTCCTTTTGGACTTTTCCTGACATGGACATGGCCAAGGTGCTGTCTTTTGTGTTGTATTTTTAAATGTCTAAAGTTTGTTACAGTTTGTATCTGGGTGGATTTTGAGTTATGTACCAGAGGTTTCTATTTACAAAAGATCCTCAGATTATAAAAATTTGTGTAACATAGTGCACAGTTTTTGTAAGGCTTTAGGTCTTCACAAAACCTTTGTATTTTTATTTTTTTATTATTTATTTATTTTTTTATGGCTGTGTTGGGTCTTCGTTGCTGCGCGCGGGCTTTCTCTAGTTGTGGCGAGTGGGGGCTACTCTTCCTTGTAGTGTGCAGGCTTCTCTTTGTTGTGGCTTCTCTTGTTGCGGAGCACGGGCTCTAGGCACGCAGGCTTCAGTAGTTGTCGCACGTGGGCTCAGTAGTTGTGACTTGTGAGCTCTAGAGTGCAGGCTCAGTAGTTGTGGCGCACGGGCTTATTTGCTCCGTGGCATGTGGGATCTTCCCGGACCAGGGCTTGAATCCGTGTCCCCTGCATTGGCAGGTGGATTCTTAACCACTGCGCCACCAGGGAAGCCCACAAAACCTTTATAAATAGCTTTCTGAACAATAAGCATAGCCAATCCTAGTGCTAAGAACTTCAAGGTCCATCCAGTTTGTGTATGTTTATCACCATTCCACAAAACATTTTTGGTATAGTTCCTACTACTTGAGGAAAAAAATGCTTACTTAGCTCATTCCTTAACACTTAATGCAGGGGGTTTTTTCCTTTTTTTCTTAGCACCTGGATTTTCACTGAACTAGTAAGCAAAATAGTAATCTTAGCCTCAGGGTGAGCATAGTTCTTGATCCTGTTTTGCAATGGGAGAAGCAGATTAATTTGCCTGGATAGAAGGCTTGCCTGTGGAGAACTGTCAGCCCCTCTGAGCTTGGAGCAGGGCTGTTTTCCAGAAAAATCTTGTGATAGTGGCTAGGAGGAGTGGTGGATTGACTTGAGGGTTTTTTGGAGACTGTGTCACTAATCCAAGCAAACCATAGTAAGGATGAGAATTCAGACAGTGGCACTGGGATTAGGAGTCAGGAAGAGGTCACGGGCATATTTGCATGGCATTACTGAGTAAGAAGACTAGTTAGATGTGGGCGTGGTCAGCTAGCAGATGAATATAAGCCAGGTGACTTCTGGTTGGATTAAAAAATAAATGGGAATCAGCTCTTTGTGGCAGTGACTGAAGCACGAGCGGCACACAGAAGGAGGGCGCCACCTCTGAAGGGCTATTTTCATGTCTAAAAATGACTTGGTACTGATTATTGCTGGCAAAATATGACATCCTTATAGCAGCTAATTAGACCACTCCAGGGGCATGTCTGCCCTTTAACAGCTGATGCAGGGCATGCAGGAGCACAGTACTTCTGTGACACCTGATCCCGGCCCTGGACTGGGAGACACGCCCAGGTCCATAAACAGGCGGGAGCAGGGAGCCCTGGCGTAGCCCTGCTGGGGGAGTGGGACCCCAGAGAAAGGAGCACCTCCCCAGGGTCTTGCACTGAGCAGGATAGCACCCGCCTTGAGTGGGATATCACCCTGTAGCTCAGAGAGACTGTCTGAACTATATTTGGATTTATGGGCTAGGGAGGGGCCAAGTTATAAAATTACTGCTTCCAGCTGTAATCTAGAGAAATTATGACTTTACAGCTTTGACATATGCTCTGGATTTGATCTTACTGCTAATAAAATATGTTTTCGTTGTCAGTTGGTTTTAATCAAAATTTTGACCCAAAAGGTGGTAGCTGTGATTGCTGCTTTTGCCGTCTGGTTTCTGGGGGATTCATATAGGAGTGTTCAGTACTGGAAAGCTTCTTGGCGCCACAAAACTCTTGACATAATATGAAATTAAAGTCTTTGTCACAATTTTTAGGAAAGACAAAACTGTAAGTTGCTTTACTGATAATATGAGTCAGACGTCTTGAAATCCCCTGGCTTTAAATCTTGGAAGCAATTGCCTGCTCTGTTGGAAATGGCTCCTCCTCAGCCCTTGGGTTCCCTGTGGGGTTCCGTAAGGCCAGGGCACTGAGGATGGGTGAGCCGAGGCTGAAGACCTTCATCCAGGCATTGAGGATAGTGGTCTCCTTGAGAAGACTTCCACTGGACAAGGTGGTGCTTCACTGGTCCTTGATCCCAGGCAACTCCTGATGGATAATTACTCTTTTTCAAAGAACTTGTTCTTGTTTCTCAACCTGAAAATTTATTGTTGAACTCAGAACTTAGAAGTATTTGCGGGAAGAGTCTCTTTATACATAACCACCATCTGCTGGACCACCCAAAGCCCTAGGACATACTGGGTCATGCTTGTGCTTAGCCTCGCTCACGATATTCTCGCGATAGGTCACACTCGCCCTTGCGTATTCTCGCAGTTAGTCACTCATGCTTGGTCTGTTTTGTGATGGGTCGTGCTTGCACTTGGTTGCTCTCACACTCAGTCACTCTTGCAATGGGTCACTCTCTGATTCTTGGTGCCTCCCATAATTGGGCACACCCATGCTCAGTTGCTGTCTTTTTTCTCTCATATACACCCACTCACAGCTAGAGAAGAAAACTCACTTCTACATTTGGAACCAGATAACCTCAATGTGAAGAAACTATGTGACTACTGAGTATTAACGAAGAGCCACAATGTGTCCAAAGATAAATACTAGCAAATTCTCTTCGTTCTAGACAGATATGTGAAGGAGACTCTTCTCAAAACTTAAGTCCACAGTTTGTGGGCTAATTTTGATCACTACAGATATTATCGAGATGCAATTATTTCAGTTATGTAAAGCTGCAGTAATTTTGGTGTGGGAGTCTTTGGCACCTATACCACTTTCTTTCTTATTTTGGAATCTTTCCCTGTGTTTTATCTGGTTTATCCTTCTGGCTTGGCTAACGCCCCATCCTCTTCTTTTTACCGTAGGTATTTCCATATCGTGTCCTGCCTTTACTGAGTATTAAAATCTCCATATAGAATCAGTGTCCAAGTCAAATATTTTAAGATAAATTTGTTTCAAAAGGCTTGTCAAAAGGCTTCCTATTTTGGGAGGGTTCTATGTACCCTCTGTGTCTCATGGTATCGTCCAAGGGGAGAAAGTTCACTTTTTTTTGCTCTTCCAGAAACTGGAAAATAAAGAGCAAACTCCTGTGCTTACTTTAGTCATCCAACTAATGAAACCAAAAATTGGGTGCTAAGAAGGTGGCTGTAAATCTGGTAATGCTTCAGAGTCCTTTCAAGGTTCATGCTTCCATGAGGGCTATCTTTTGAGGGAACATGTTTTTTTTCCTACCTACCTTTGAGGACATATTCTGTTGACTCTTGAGTTAGCATAATCTTCATTTCTTAAATGAGAGAAAGCAATTTAAAGGTAATGTTTTGGGAAACAATGAACAAGGAGTTAGGGAACAATTGTCAGTGTTAGGTTTGAGGCTCTGTGTAACTTACTAGCTGTGTGAGTTCGGGCAAGTTACTTAACCTCTCTGTGCCTCATTCTCCTTATCTGCAAAGCAAAGATAATATATTATGAGTATGAAATGAGCAATGGCTGTAAAGTGCTCAGAACTATGCCTGGCATGCACTAATCTATCTGTGGCCACAGGAATCCTTGTCTAGGCGGCAAGGGAGGTTGGGGAGCTCTAGCCATCACTTACTTTGCTGTTGCGTGTTTAACCAACTCTCTTCATACATTAACTGAGTCCGCTGTTAAGGAGAAGAGCTTCGCAGTTGTGTGCTCTATGCTAGATCCTTCATTGGGATTCTCTCGTATGATAGCCTGCCTGCTGGGAGTCCAGTCAAGTAGACGGTAAGGTAAAGCCTTGTGTTCTTTTCTTTCCTTCCTCTTCCTCCTTATCAGGTATTTCTTTTCACCTTTTGCCCTTTCATTAGGTTATAGCTCTGAGCGCAAAAAAGCCAGACGGCCACTTGCCAAGCAGTAGATTGGACATAGATGAGAGGGGCCGATGCATATGTAGCAGCAGTAACCTGTCTGCCTGGGACTTCCTTGCATGGCTTTAAAGGACCAGGTCTTCAGTATCTAATTGAGCCTAAATGCCAATTTATGTGCAAGAACACATCTCTTAGGGAATTGCGAGGATTTTTTCCCCCTTCCACTGTGGTGGTAGAAAGGCAGAAAATATGAGCTGTAAAAGCATGGCTGCATCCTGTATCTTGGGCTGCTTGTCTTATGTCTAATCAATTACCTTGATGCTGTTAGACGAGGGCAAGTCATTGGGGGAGCATTCCTAGTGAGATTCCTGAGAGTTGATGATTCAGAGACCAGTTCTGGAACAGAATGTAAGAAACTGTATCTTATAAAAGTTTAAAATATATTCCCTTCTGGGCTTCCCTGGTGGCGCAGTGGTTGAGAGTGCGCCTGCCGACGCAGGGGACACGGGTTTGTGTCCCGGTCGGGGAAGATCCCACGTGCCGCGGAGCGGCTGGGCGCGTGAGCCATGGCCGCTGAGCCTGCGCGTCCGGAGCCTGTGTTCTGCAGCGGGAGGGGCCACAGCAGTGAGAGGCCCGCGTACCACACACACACAATATATATATATACGTGTATATATATATACATATATATATATATATATATATATATATATATATATTCCCTTCTACCTACTAAGAACGCCTGAATCCAAAAAATTCAATACCTAAATATAACATTTTTCGGTTTCCGGACAAAGTAGTTCTTTTGATAAAAGAACTTCATTTCTTCTTCTTCTTCTTTTTTAAACATCTTTATTGGAGTATAATTGCTTTACAATGGTGTGTTAGTTTCTGCTTTATAACAAAGTGAATCAGCTATACATATACATATGTTCCCATATCTCTTCCCTCTTGCATCTCCTTCCCTCCCACCCTCCCTATCCCACCCCTCTAGGTGGTCACAAAACACTGAGCTGATCTCCCTGTGCTATGTGGCTGCTTCCCACTAGCTATCTACCTTACATTTGGTAGTGTATATATGTCCATGCCACTCTCTCATTTTGTCCCAGCTCACCCTTCCCCCTCCCCATGTCCTCAAGTCCATTCACTAGTAGGTCTGTGTCTTTATTCCCGTCCTGCCCCTAGGTTCTTCATGACCACTTTTTTTTGGATTCCATATGTATGTGTTAGCATACGGTGTTTGTTTTTCTCTTTCTGACTTACTTCACTCTGTATGACAGAGTCTAGGTCCATCCACCTCAGAACTTTATTTCTATATGCTGAAAGTTTTGACTTCTTTCCTACCCTTAGGCTGTCCTCAAAGATTTCTATTTCTTCAATTTTCCTTAAAAATTTTCAATAGAGCTTGTAAAAAGTTTTGAAAAGGAAGTTTTGTAGAACTTGTCATGTGTTCATTTAGCTATTTGAGAATGTTAATTGTAGTTAACTCTGGGTCTCTTATTCGATATCAGGAAACAATATTCAAGAAAAACTATTGGCACCTCTAGTTTAAGATGGCAGTCTGCACGCGTGTTCATCTTTTCCCTTCTTGAGCCCCCATTAAAATGACTGTATGAGAGTAAAAGTTAAATATCTACAACATCAAAGAAAGTAAGAGATGGTTATCAGCAGATGATAGTTAAGCCATTTTCTGGAAGATGGAAAACAGATGGAGGAATCATGGCTGGTGCAGCCTAGGGTACACATGGAGCTCTGAAGTTATGGAGGGAGACTCAGCAGAATCCTTACAGGCTCTGAACTTAGGATGTATCTATCGCGGAGGGCTGAAAACATAGGGCCCGGTTACATGCTTAGGTAGTTTTAGCCAAGTAAAATATTTATCTTTAAAGAAATTGAGTGACTTTGGGTGATAGCTAGCACAGTTAATGTGGTACTGGTACCTCAAAGAAGCATATGTCTATATATAGATCTAGACATATTTTGACAAGAAACACGAAATTTCTGAATCGGAGAACAGACCTCGTGTTACTTGCAGAGCTTCATAGTGCTCACTCCCCGTGGGACGATGCAGTAAGAGGCTGATGGTACCCTGTGTATTAGTTTGCCAGGGCTACCATAACGAGGTATCACTGGCTAGGTGGCTTAAACAACAGAAATTTATTTTCTCACAGTTTTGCAGCCTGGAAGTCTGAGATCAAGGTGTGGGCGGGGCTGGTTCCTTTTGAAAGCCATGAGGGAAGGCCTCTCCCTATGGCTTGTAGATGCTCATCTTCTCCCTGTGTCTTCCCGTTGCCTTCCCTCTGTATGTGTGTGTCCAGATTTCCTCTTCTTACAAGGACACCAGTCATACTGGATTAAGGCCCATCCTAATGACCTTATTTTAACTTAATCACATCTGTAAAAACCTTGTCTCCAAATATAGTCACATTCTAAGATACTGGGGGTTGCGATTTCAACATTACGAAAACAGATGGTCCAGGGAGCTACATCTGCATCTCTCTGGAGCAATGTACATACCACCTCTAGCTTCCAAGGCATACTTTCTTTTTCCCTTTTTACCTTATTTATTTATTATTTTTTTATTGAGGTGTAGCTGCTGTACACCAAGGCATATTTTCTAGTCCGTCATCCTTTAATCAAATTGGCTAGTGCTCTTCGCTGTGAATGCCTGGATTGTGCAAAAATGTGAAAATATTCCTGGAGAATTGTGTCCCAACACTCATCAATCTTTATATTACCACTTGAATATGAATGGAAAGCCAGGCATTACCAAGAATGTTATTAAAACTTACAATGAAAAAGGCCAAGATAAACAGGAAAACTGACTACCAAGGAAAAACAGCTAATTCAAGGAAATGAATAGAATTGAAAACATCTAATTAGGATGTGAATCTGCAGTCACGAATATTTCCTTCTTAAAACAAGAATAAGATTCTATTAGTTACAGGGAATTCCCTGGCAGTCAAGTAGTTAGGACTCGGAGCTTTCACTGCCGGGACCCGGGTTCTATATCTGGTCGGGGAACTGAGATCCTGCAAGCCGAGTGGCGTTGCCATGGGGGGAAAAAAAGTGTTACAATATTGAAAATATATAATGATTGCCAAATTTTAAAAAAATTAATAAAGAGGCTAGATAAAGATATAGTCAAGAAAATGTTTTAGCTAAGGACTAAAAATATACAAGTATGGGGAATATGGGAGAAGAGAAGTCCTGAAGGTCTAACTGACCTCCCTAGCTGCATGTGGCCATTTAATTTAAATTAATAAAAATTAAATTAAAAATTCAGTTCCTTAGTGACACTAATCCCATTTCAATTGCTCAGTAGCCATATGTATCTGACAGCTATTGGGCAGTGCAGATATATAGAAAATTTCCATCATTGCCCTGGCAATGTTTGAAGTTGAGATAGCCCTGGCAACTGGTAAGGGAGACTAGAGAAATAGAGGTGGGGGAGGGGAGGGACTTTCCAGATAAATCATACCATGACTCTTGATGTTGAAAGGTCTTACATACAGCCAAGCAGAGTGGATTTTAGGTAGATATATCTAGACATATCCTTGCGAAATTCTCTTGGAACCAAGGATAAAGGGAGTATTCTAAAAACTTTAAGAGAGGGATGAATACAGATATCTACGAGGGAAAGAAAATGAGCAGTGTGCTGTATTTCTGAGGGAGGATGATTTTAAGTCTACAGTCGTTTCCACCAAATAATCAGTGATTTGGGGACATTACACTGAAAGTCTCAGAAAGATAGCTTTATGAGTGTCTTTTCTTAGGAAGTTACTTGAGGATACGCTTTGACCAAATAAGAAAGGAAACCAAGAAAGATGAAAACATGAGATCCAGGAAACAGTGGGTCCAATTTATCGAAGCAGCTAAGGAGGTCCTGAGAAGACAATTAGAAAGGAAGCCTAGATTAACCCATTCCAAGTGGAATGAGACAGAGCACTCCAGGAGGAAAATCTCTGGAAGAGAAAGGAAATTGCTAGTATGTGTACTGTGATTAAGAGCTTAGTAAAACCTGGACATAGATATTAGTTTCCTATGGCTTTTATAGCTTTTGAGGCCAGAAGTCTGAACTCTAAGTGTCATCAAGGCGGTGTTCCTTCGGGAGCCTCCAGGGGGAGAACACAGTCTCTTTCAGGTTCTGGTGGTGGCCAACTTCCTTGGCTTGTGGCCTCATCACTCCAGTCTCTGCCTTTATCTTCCTCTGTGTGTGTCTTTTCTTCTTCCTTCTCTTATAAGGGCACTTGTCTTTGGACTTAGGGCCCACCTGGGTAATCCCGGATGATCTCATCTTAAGATCTTTAATTAAATCTGCAAAGAACCTTTTCCAAAGAAGGCAGGATTCCAGGGATTAGGACATGGGCAAGTCTTTTGGACAGGCTGCCATTCAACCTACTATATAACTGTATCTGTTAGAGCAGGAAAAAAAGAGTATCTTCTTTATTTATTTTGTGGTACGGGGGCCTCTCACTGTTGTGGCCTCTCCCGTTGCAGAGCACAGGCTCTGGATGCGCAGGCTCAGCGGCCATGGCTCACGGGCCCATCAGCTCCGCGGCATGTGGGATCTTCCCGGACCGGGGCACGAACCCGTGTCCCCTGCATCGGCAGGCGGACTCTCAACCACTGCACCACCAGGGAAGCCCTCTTCTTTATTTTAATACTAGTAATATTCTCCATTGAATGACACAGTGAACCCATTGAGAAGGAAGTGTAATCCCAGCATACTGTTTGGCTCTGTAATAAATAATATCTCTACAGTTAGTAATGTAATTCGTGTGTCATTAAGTAAAAGTTGGTATGTATCAACTTTTAGAATGAATCTATAGACAATAGAAGATACAACAGTTGCTGCTGAACTGAGTAGAAATGTCCTTAGATTGGATAATGTAATTGGTGGCAGAGGTGGGAGGAGAAGCAGAGGAGAAATGGAATGAAGAGTTGAGTGCTGATGTGCTTCTCTCACAAACTGAGCAGCACGACATACTTTCCGGAAGATAAAACAGTCAGTGTGGTTGTTGGTGTGTTATCTGAAGTTTCACAGGCATTCAGTAGAACTGGCAAAAGATGCATAACTACGAAATGGATGATGGGTGAGTTAGTTAGATCCTCATAGCAGGAAGCCAAAGGAGAATGTACAAAGTTGCCAAACCATAAAAACCAGTCAGGGGCTGTTGGAACCAGTTAAATAAGGCATGCTGCATTTTTGAGAGCATTTTTTGTAGTAGTTGCGGAGCTTGGCTACACCCAAGGGGCTTTTTAATCACATATTTTCTGTGATTAGCAGTATGGTCTGATAATCGCACGTTTGTCTTCCATGAATGTTTCAAAATTTTAAAATAGGCTTATTGTCTTTTTCTGGAAACTTAAGTTCCAGAGCAATAATTTTATTACATTTTCTTTTCCAGTAGTTGAGAGTAAAGGAGTGATCCTGAAAATTATGCTTATGGTGGACTTAAGTAAAAAGGATTTATGCAATCAAATTTACAGATTGTTTTTTATTGATCACAACTTTTATGCTAGGGGTCAGTTTTAATCTGCTTGGCATGGTTAATTGCTTATCCACTTAAAAAATTAACTCTGGTGGATGGAAGAGGCCCTACTAATGTGAATTGTTTTTGCTGTTAGTGAAAATATGGTATTATGTTATATGTTATAATTAGAAAAAAAAGAAAAAAATGCTGAATAAGCCATTACCCCTTTGTAAAAAAGGAAGAATGAAGGAAAGAGAAGTCCTCCCCTTGAGTGAGTTTTGTCCTGCACATTCTCTAATATTTCCAGGGTGTTGATGCTGCCTACTGTAGTGAAGCATAGCCGTTCATTCATTCCACAAACTTCTGAGTCCCATCTACCAAGTGCTGAGCTCTTAGGAGATACGAGTATGAACATTCTTTCAAGAAATTCAGTCTTGCTAGTAATGTTCCACCCCCTTGCTGATATGTTCTATCCTGATTCCTGGTTTTATTCAGTTCCTTCTGCACCAACTGAAGGAACATACAACAAAATTTAATCCTTTCTCCAATCCTCAGAACATGGAAAAACTGTGAAAAGATTACTCATCACTGAGTTTCTTTCTGCCTTCGGAATGATGCGCTTCTCCCTTCTAGCAACACAGTATTTTGCATTTCCCAGTTGAATACACTCATTGAAGAATTCTTGGTGACCTTTAGTACTTTTCTTAAGTTTATGCCTCTCATCCTTTTTTATGCTCAAAACAGACTTCAAGTATATGCTCCTCATGGATTCTACGAGGCACCTCCATTCCCAACCTGCCACCGGCCATCTGTATTCTCCCCTCTGAGGTGTCCTTAGTGCACCATCCGTTCTGCCCACAGCCCTCCCTACTGCTTGTCTACACTACTGGCTCTACTGTTAGAACTCTTTATCCACACATCTGACTATCCTTTTTCTGCTCTTCTTTATTCCTTTTGCCTGTAAACATACCCAAATCATAGTTGTACTTATTAAGCCTACCCTGGTCCCTCTATTGTCTCCATTTCCTACCTTTCTCTCCTTTGAATATTTGTCCTATATTCACGATGAAAACTTTTACTGGGAAGCAGCATAGCAGAATGGATTCCCAGTTCTATTGTTAACTGTGTAAAGATGGACAAGCCTCCTCATTGTAAAATGGGAGTAATGATATGTATTTCATTTGTGGTGTTGTGGAAGTTCACCAACAGTGTGTGGCATGGCATACAACTTGATGTAGCCGTCCAGGAAAATGTCACAAAATAGAACATTACTGGTTTACTCAGTACGAGTTGGAGATGAAGGAGGACACACTGTAGGCATGATAGTCAGGGTTTGATTCCAGGTCTTTTGAGCAGAAAGGGATGAATGTAGGTAATTGGATACTTGGGAGATCAATGAGAGGGCTGGAGATGCTGACTCTGGGCTGACTTCAAGGATGACCTAGGAAAGCCCTTGAAGTGGCCCACCGATAAGGAAGGGGAAGAGTCAGGGGAGCCACTGGAACTGCTGACTTTAGGAGTGGCTGAGACCAGAGGTCAGGCCCCCACTGCCTTTGCACCTACTTGCAGCACCCAGGAATCTTGGGCCTTGGAATACTCGATCTGCCTGTTCCCACCAGGCTGGGGACTGGACACACAGTGGCCCCAGCAGCAGGAGGGGGGTCTCTGCCTCTCTTCCTTCTTCCAAATTTGTGAGTGCATCTAACTGGCCAACTTATGTCAGTTTCCTCCGAAGCCTTACCTTCAGGGAGCCTGGGAATGCTGTTTCTCTACTTGTCATGATCAACTCCTCCTTCCTCTTCCAGCTTCTCACTTCTAGCCCCAAAGTTCATCTTCGCCCCCTCCTGTTGGTCTATTGCCTCTAGAACCCTCATTTTCATCCTCAACTCTTCTTCTGAGGTAGTTCCTCTGTGAAGTGTCACAGAGATCTTCCAGCCAGCTCTGGACCAAATCCAAGCTCCACTTTTTATTTTTAAAGACTCTTCATGTAGGCACCGGAGATCTATCACTTCCTGTGTTTTTTCCTTCGCGAACTTAGCTCAGCCGTTCCTTTCATCTCAGGCTCAACCACTTAATGACTCTTTCATGTGCCTGCTTGCCGTTGCCTTTGTGTCCTCCTGGAAACAGCGTCATCATGTTCCTGGAATGGTCTTTCCTCATCAGCCCACCAAACAGCCCTTGCAGCTTCTGAGACCCCTCTTCTAGGGGAAGACTTTCCATATGAGCACTGGTGTTCTCTTTGTATCACAGTCAGTAAGGACTACATTCCATTTTATATTTTTTTAGTTATATTTTAGTAAATACTTTCCTGCCAAATTATAAACAGACTTGCATGGGGATCCACTTGTTTGTCACTTAAAAAGTTAAAATTGGTGTTTGGCATATGCCTTTGATGTATTGCTATTTGGACAAAACATCCCATCAGCAACATAGTAGAATGGAAGGTAGAGGAATTAAGAAGAAAAACAGACACCAAATGTTAAAGATCAAGAAGGAAAAATTCACTATGTGATAATCAGAGAAGCTCTTTCTGTCATGTGCCCAGCCTCTCCTATGGGAAATATCAACTCCTAGAACATAACAAAAGAATGGAGCAGGGAGATTAAAAGGTTCATCAGGGACTTCCCTGGCAGTCTACGTGGCCAAAATAATAATTAAAACAAAAAAAAAGGCTCACTCATTGGAAAAAGTACTTAAATCATTAGTAGTAAAGGTGATTATGTATTTTAAATATTGGATTAAAACAACTGAAATTTTTGTAAGCTTGTCAAGAATTATTTCATAAAGTGTGTAGTGTAATGCAAAGTCATAGTTTTTGATCGATTTCCCATCGTCACTCTTACGTTAAAATCATAGCTCACAGAATGGAAGTTGGTGGGATTCTTTCATTTTTCCTAATATTTTTATATCACTCTATTCTAACTCCTTGTGCCAGGTGAGAACACATCCTCCCCCTTCCAGGTACTTCCAGTCCTCAATTGTTTAGAGAAGATGGCCCTCACCATCTCTGCCCTTTGTCCCCTGTCCCCTCTGAGGTTGTGGGCTGGCAGCCTGCCAGATTTCTAGTTCTCTCTTCATTGTTTAAAGTCACATTTCATCAGTTGGCATCTATTATCCTTGAAATCGTGCTGATTCCACCTTGCCACTTGTTCCCTGGTAGCTACTTTCCCAGGGCTGTGCTGTGGCATCGTAGAGGTTACACGTGCCGTCTGTGGATGACGGTCAGGGTTGCTGATAGCGCTCTCATTCACACTAGCTGTGCTTGTAGAGTGATGGAATCCTGAGGCTGGGAGGGACCTGCGGACTCCACAAGATCTAGACCAACACTGGTAGAACCGGAACCACCACCTGCATTTTAATTGAATCAAGAAGTCAAACTGATTTGGAAAATGAATGAAGCTCATCTCCTTAGAAGTCACTTAGTACTGTATATATGCATATGTTTGTACACGTACACACAGACCTGCACACGTGCATGAGAACTAAACCAGTCTCAAGAATTGGTTGACACAAAGGCTGTCGTTACTTTTTTTTTTTTATCATTACTTTTAATACAAAACTAAAGGAACTTGAAATCTAGGCAGTACAATGTTCAGAGTTTTATCATGGTTGATTACTTATGATTATGATTTTTTTTTTAGCCTTAAAACAATAGGGTGATTATCAGAAATAGTCATCTTGGAAGCTTTCCAGGATCAGTAAAATTTCAGAATCATTGAGCTAGACCAGTCTTTAGAGATCCTGGCTGGTTAAAATTTTTAAAGTTTCATACTTATTGTACAAACTGTATTGTAATGAAAATAACATAAAAGACAAAAATTCCATTATCACATTAAGTTAATATATCAGTTATTTTCATTTTTCCAAAAGTTTAAAGGCCATGTCCATAAGCAAAAATCAGTTTATGGTGTTCTCATTTCAGTGTGGAAAGAATTTGGGGTTTTTTTTTCCACCAATTTTTTTTTTTTTTTTTGCGGTACGCGGGCTTCTCACTGTTGTGGCCTCTCCCGTTGCGGAGCACAGGCTCCGGACGTGCAGGCTCAGCAGCCATGGCTCACGGGCCCAGCCGCTCCGCGGCCTGTGGGATCTTCCCGGACCGGGGCACGAAACGGCGTCCCCTGCATTGGCAGGCAGACTCTCAACCACTGCGCCACCAGGGAAGCCCATCCACCAAATTTTATACTAGAAGTGTGTTTCAGTGTTGGCATGTCGCCTTTATAGTTTAAAAATTACAGCAAAGATGTATTGGATTCCTCTAGTGCCCACCTTCTCCCCAGGCCCTTGCTTCCGTGGCCAGCTTCATGCAGCTACAGTCTGACTACATCTCCCACAGCTTGCTTTGGGCCTGCTGCTGCCCCACCTCATGCAACGTGGGAGCCTGCTGGCGCCCACCTGCCGTTCATACAGGCATGCCTGGGAAGGGAGTTCCCACTGGCCACAGCTTGACCAGTAGGGATGGGAGCTAGTGGGTAAACGCTCCCTTGGGCACACAGTCTGAGGCATGTTCTAGAGCGCTCCTCTGAAGTCTCCCTAGTTCGCACTCACCTTCACTTTCTAAAATAAGCCATCTGCACTGAAGCTCTCGCCTCAGGCTCCTTTCTTGGAAGAGCTGTGGCTAAGATAGCTGGCAGAGTTGCCAAGTGTGATTTCTCTAGTGGTCTCTGTGCTATTGGATATTTGGTTCGTTTCAAATTCCTGTGGTTCTGAAGCTACGTTGAATATTTTTATGTGAAATCTTTTCTTTCTTTCAAAAAGAAGTTTTAGGACAAACTCTAAGAGCACGGCCACCAGGTTAAAGACCATAAACTTGTTCACAACTGGCTGTTCATCACTGCTGTGTCGCTTCCCTAAAAGGTTGTGTTAACTTAAAGCACCACCAACGTGTGTGTGTGTGTGTGTGTGTGTGTGTGTGTGTAACCATTCAACCACCATGTCTTCAGTGATTTAAATCTGGCCCCTTGAATAGGAGGAAAATATGTCACCCTTTATTTTAATTTGTTTCTTTCATGGCTAAGAGGGTTGTGCATGTGTCTTCATTCTCGTTTGCTGTGTTTGTACCTTTTACCTTGGTTTTGCCTTTGGTTCTGTGTCCCCTGTGGAGGAAGTCTCCACATAGCATGGTGCAAGAAAGCCTAGAAGAAGGAGAAATTCTGGATGAGATAACAGAGGTGGCTTTAACCATACTGTATGGCATCCTATAGCATGGCAGGGAAGCCTGGTGAGGAGGGCAGAGGGTGAGCGGTCCATGGGCTGTTGCCTGAGATGCCTCTTTGACAGCCTGTTAGTGGGCTTTCATCAATAACTTCCAAGAAGATTTCTCTCTCCACCTGTGTTGGCAGGGAGCCTGCAGGTTTAGTGGCCTGTTTATGGATTTCTGACAACCTGACATCGTCCCTGTTGTTTCTGCTGAGAATTGATGATATGTTAGTACCAGCTCTGTCCATTGTCCTGCATCCTCCTTGTCGATGTTCCAGCAAACATGGTGTCAGTGCTCTTTTGTTTCTCTTGATGTCATAGTGTTAGATACACAGAGAATTTCTGAAGACAACAAATTGAATTTTGTCCCCTATGGATGGGAGGGGAGAGTAGCTAAATAGGCCTGGTCTTCATAGCTCAAATGTAGAGAAGTGTTTGTCTAGATAATGCAAACACAAAAACCCAGTTGGGTCTAATTTATACTGACTCTGTAAATCTGGTAGTAGGGGACCTATAAAGTAAATTACATAGCACGTGTCTTGCCCTGAAGCACATCTGTGCATACCTGCGCACGTACCATCTCCCTGCCCTATGCAGAGAAAGAGCACATGCACATCCTGTACATCTGAAGCTGGTAAATGGACTATTGTTAGTCTTATCCTAGACGAAGTTCACACATACACGTATTTGCAAGTCCACAGTACATGAAAGGATTCGATATGTCTTCTTGAATCCTTGAAGGAAGTTAAATTAGTATTTCTAGTTTACCTGGAAGTTATCATGCATAGTGAAGGGGTATCCAAATGACTGAACTGATTTTTCTTTACAACAAAGGAGAAGGGAGAGGGGTGTCCCAGGTATGGGCAAGTACAGAGGGGAGAGAAGATGGTTTGTCAGCAAACTGCAAGTAATTTCTTGTTAACAGATGAGTGTTACCTTCCAGACCATCCATTGATCCAGTAAATATTTACCTAGTTCTCAGTCTCTGCCTGGCATTGTGCATCATTACCCAAATAATAGGAAACGCAGTTTTGGTTGTCTTGGGCTTAACTTGATTACTGTTTCATCAGTTCTAAAACACACATTTGAACACCTCTGAAATTGGCATGTGTACTACGATCAGTGGAATCTCAGATTAGATTAAAAAGCTATTAGTCATTATTGTACTTGGAAGTGCTTTTAAAAAAAAAAAAAAGGCAGAGCAATCTAGGCTCACACACAGGTCAAGAAAACCTACGTGGTTATGTCCTGATCTATAGAACAGGTAAGTCTAGTAAGTGATATGTTAACTTGGGTGTTTTCATTTCTTTTAACCTTACTCTGGATTAAGTGCTATTTCTATTGGTAGTTAAAAAAAAAAGCTATCTTTTTAAAAAACTCATTACCCTGCTATGACTAAACATAAACAATTAGATCTTGTCCTGTTATTGTTCTATTTTCTGCACGTTTTCTGGGCATGGATAATTGCCTTATATAACCATATTTTTGTAATACCACAAGAGATAAAATTCATAGTAGAATCTAGATATTGTATCTACATCCAAGTCTTTATCTATATATCCCCAAACAAGTTGTTGATTGCTTGATTGGAGAGGCCATGTGTAGAAGTGCTGGTGGCCATCACTTGCACTAAGCCCATCACAAAGAAAACCACCGTGGTTGCCATATGTTAAAAAACAATGTAAATATAAAATATTCCAAAATTAAAAATTGATTTAATAAAAACCATCATTCAGATGTGCCTTGTGCACTCTGTTGCTTCATCCATTAGATGAGGATTGAACCTTGATCACCACATGATACTTATAAGAAAGATGACATCAGCAGTAGTTAACATTACTTGCACATGGCTTGACATTGCTCACTGGTGGACATGGGTAGGTGAGGACAGCTGGCTTCAGCTCTGTGCTCATCAGGGAGGCCCCTTGATGCTTCTTGTGCTTCTCGTGGGACCCTGCACCCAGGTGCCAGTTTCCCTTCTCCATCTTCTGCCTCCACCTCTCCTCTCCCCTTCCTCTTCTTCCTCTCTCCTCCTTTCTCTTTCCTTTTTTCATTTTGGCCACAATTCTAGACTTTGTATCTTAAAACTTATGTCAGTTTTAGTATAATCACTATTTTTGTACTGAAAACTCAGCAACAAGCCTTAAATCTTCAGATTAAATACTTGAAGTTTTTTTTTCCCCCTTTAAACAAATGTTTAAATATCACGTAAGACATTAATGAGGTGCTGAGGAGGTGACAGTGTGAACACTCAGGCTAGAGGCATACTGAAACCTTGTTTTAAAATCATGACAGCAAGGTCACACTAGAGAAAGATGCTGAACATGAGATTTGGGGAGGAGGGTTCTGCAGAGTTGGCACAGGCCAATTCTTTCTGTCGTTATTTTTTGGTGAGTGTGACAGTGCTCATCTTAGCTGGGGATGCCAGTTAACTGGATGAATGGATGAATGAATGAATGGATGCATGAGTGTCTACCAATTTAAGTCAACTCACATTTATAAGTCTTCTTGGCAGTGATTTAACAAAACCATTGAAATACAGTTGTTTTCTCTGTTCTTCCTAATGCTCATGAGCTCTTACTGTGCACAAAAGGCAGATGGAAATAAAGGCAAATCTGCAGAAGGAAACATTATACAGGATGCAGCGTCCAGCCCACCCCTCACAATGCCAACCTTCCTAAGGTGATGTAAAAGCATTGTGAAATAAAACTACCAACACCTGGTGGACTCCATCCTGCGTCACGGTCCTTTATGCCGTAAGGTGACCGTTTGGTTTGTTTCACCCTTTATTGCGTGGGGATTGTGCCTCCCTGAGTGGAATGTACATGACGGATGCCAGATATTTTGGGGTGTAAGGGATTCAGTCTAGTTTCACTCAAATCCTCGTGTGAGGTGGTGGAAGTACTAGTGATTTTTTAAAATTCTGTTACCCATATTTTGTTTTTCTACAATAGACAGCTCTTTTCTTTGTAGAGAATTGGAAAGAGCTTGGATTTTCGAGTCTGACAGACCTCAGTTCACTTCCCTCTCTGGTGCCTGCTAGTTGTGTGACCTTTAACAGTGAACTTGCCCTTTCTGAGTTTCAGGTTTCCTTCTGTAAAACAAGGATGCCACCTACCTGAAGGATTGTGAGGATTAGAGATAATTTATGTAAAACAGGTGCTTATTTGAAGCTCTCCATAAATGGTACTATTAGTATCACAATATGATTATTATTATGTTCAGATGCAACATAGTTTAGACAGATAGATGATTTATAGTAGGTTTGATTAAATCAGAAAGAAGTAATAGATGCTTATGTGAAAATGAAAGGTCAGAGGAAATGACTATTAATTTCAAATTTTTCAGTGTAATATTTAATTCACACAATAGAATAAATGCAGCACATATGTAAGTTGTGAAGCACAGAAACAAAGTGAACGTGATCGCACCTCCATCTGTGCTTTTCCCACCCTCCTACCCACCTACACACACACACACACACACACACACACACACACACACACACACACACACACACACACACACACACACACACACACACACACCCCCGGCCTGGCCCACTGAACCTTGTGTGTCACGCCAAGGATGAACTTTTGCAAAACATAAGCCGATTGAGTTGCCATAAATGTCCTGAGCCCAACAGCCAAGTTCAACTCCATTCTTTCGTTAATCATTTAACAAATGCTTCTCATGGAGTCCTCCCATTTCTAGGTGTGCTTTCCTCCTCTGTGCTTTTGTCTTTCAGAGCCCCCTCACCTGCTGCTTCCTTTCAGTTCTGTACTGTCTCAAGTGTTTAATTCTTGGCATTTCTGTTGTTAGAACTGATACTGTTTTGTAATTTGTGTAGTCATTCTTGAGGGTAGTCCAGTCTTTTCCTATGTATGTTGACAGGGACTAAAAACTAAGTCATCAAGATGTAATTTCTAGGCAGTATTAGGCCCACTGCTAGTAACTATCTTACAGAGATAGTTACAGAGTTTTGCCTGTTAGAAAAGCTGTACTAAATGCCTCTATAAATGCTCAGCCTCAACTACGTCGTGATAAATGGCTAAATTATCTCTTAATTGAGTACAAGCAAAATACAATGGGAGAAAAAGAGAAGTGTTCAAACACTGCAGCTTCTTCAAGGGAAATTGAATAAGTGCTCTTTCACGTCTGATTTTTTAAAAGTGGGTTTAATGATGCTGTTGTGTGGCTAATGACATGGAAGCACATATCCTTCTCTGAGTGTAGGTGCATAATAACGGTATTTAAGCTAGCCCGTGGAAAAGGCCTTCCCTTTCCATTTCATGTGTTTCCCATGTGATTACTTGGACAACCTAATGTAAAAATATTTTGGCTGCAGGTGTCACAAGTGACACACTGGACCCTTTCTCCCTAATGTGTAGGGACAAAAGCAAGTTCTTTGAGACCAGCACTTTTAATGAAGCATCTTATTGTAGACCCTCAGAATCTAATAGTGTGCCTTTTGGTGAAGTTGTTGAGAATTTTAATGCATTTTAGTTCTCATTCATCACGGCCTATGTGCTCCTAGCGGGAGGGTCTTTAGAAATAGGATTAACTTCTAGAGGAATGCATTAGCCATGCCACAGAAGTAGGCAATGTGCTAACTAGTCTGATAGATTACTCCAACCTTCAAATCCTTCTGGCTACCCCCATCCCCGACTTTTTTCCCTTTATTGACAGCTTCTCATTGAATGGCTAGAAGCATTAGTGTATTTAGGAGTTAGATGTTTTGTATGATCCTAGGCTGATCTCATATTCCCTTTCTGAAATTAATTCGACACTGCTTTACATGTTAATCCGCAAAGGATTGATTTGGAGAAGGTCAGAGCAGTGCAGCCTCAGAAAATGGAAGAAAAGCTCCACTTAGAACAGCTCATTTCAGTTCCCAGACGTAAGCCTAGCTGCCTTTTCATTGTGCCACTTAGACAGCTGTAGGCGCCTTGGACACCTCGCAGAATACATCAAACAGTTGGGTTTGATGTGGGCTGTAGGATCGTTGGACTAATTAAGTTTAGCTTGGTTAACCAATTGCAGTTTGCAAATTGAACAATTGCACTTTGAAAGCTTCTGACACAATAGAACACAGAATCTTCTTTTTGGGCATAAACATTCCCAATAATGGAGTAGTACTTTTTCAAAGAAGCTTATACCAAATCCACAATTTGGAGGTCTCTAATGTAAAGTTCGTTTCATTGGTAACAAAACTCCAGTCTCCTTTATTCAGGGAATTGTATGATGTCAAATGCAAGAAGCCCCAGTGTAGCGGGTGGGGAAGGAGGTGGAGTGGGGTGAGGGAGAGAAATACCCCGTGGGTGCAGAATAGGTGAGTGTTTGTGAATTAAGAGGTTTAAATTCTTCTTCTTTTATAAAATTTAAAAATCTTGAGCCCTAGTCAAACAAATATTGGAGAACTGATAACAACTATGGTACAAGCAGTGGTTTCTAGATGAAAACACTATAAACCCAGAAAATCAAATTAAGACAAATGTAGGGTCATTTGGAGAAAAGATTCAATTTTATAGGGAAGGGCAGAGAAACCCCTATTAAGTCCAGACTGAGCAAAGACACAAATACTAAGAGCAGAGTAATTTTAAATGCTAGTAAAAAAGGAAAGTTCAGTGTTTATAATCTACCTTTATATCAAAGGATTCCATGTTAGTAGTCTTTTCATTTTGAAAATAATATGGTATGTGTTGCATCCTTCTATCCAATGCTGAATCTTGCATTTTAATCTAATCTTTATCTGTATCAAGTGCTTACTCTTTGCTCTGGAAAGTTCCTACAGCAGTCATGGTGTATTGCAGACAAACGAGTTTGCTCTGCATGATTGCCAGGAAAGAGGAAAGCCAGCTTTAATTTTTGCTAATGGAAGTCTTACTGGGATCTGAGCAGTGGCAACAGCTGACTTCTCTGAGCCCTTGCTTCGGTAATTAGTATAATTGTCAGAGTTTTTGAAAAAGGTTGCTAATCATGGAAAAGCAAATATTACCACCTATTTCTCTCACATGTGTGGATATAAAACAAAAAGCGTTAAGTGGGGAAGCGCTTAGATTACTACTGGCGGCTGTGGCCTTCCTGCCTTTGGCAACGTCATTGTGATATGTGAGAATGTAGTCATGTTCTGACCCTCATCTGGGGTCAGCTAAGGTCCTGGTGCCTCTCTCGAATGCCAGGCCATCCCTTACACCAGTATTAGCTTCCGGGGACGTCGTTAAATTTGAGTTTCAGATAAATAAGAGAAATTTTTCATATAAGTATTACTGTGAAATTTGGGACATACTTTACTAATAAATTATCTGTTGTTTATCTGAAATTCACATTTAGCTGGGCATTCTGTATTTTTATTTGCAAAATCTGGCAACCCTAGTTGGAAGAAAATGAAAGTATAACCCTTTTGGGAGGAAAGTGACGGTATACAAGTTACACAAGTGATTGTAGAGTGGGAGCCTAGGGAGCCACCCGTTCACCTTCCTACCTTTGACCTGGCTAATACTTTCAAAGGGATGGGGTTTGAGATTTTGAGTGAGAATTCAGCGGCATCCTTCCCCTGACCTAGGTTGTGGGTGTGAAGCGTGTTGGGGGCTGGGGAGGACGAGGACAGGGGACATCAAAGAAAACAATACCTTATTCTTTCTGAGCCTCCTAAGACTGTCAAAATAAGTCATACTCTGGAAAAACCCACACCAGCCTAGAATTGGGGGCACATTTTTCCACTAGGTGGCTTTAGGTGAGGGTGCTGGCAGAGCTGAACAGCAAAATTTGGAAGAGAAAATGCCCTCCATGTGAGTATTTTCATTTATACAGGGTTTGAATTTGGGCTTATTTTAAATATATTATTGTATTATTAAAACCGTTAAGTTTTCCTATTCGATGAGGAACGTGAAGTTCTTGTTTATTCGCCTTGTTAGGTGAAGATATTGCAGGTGTTACTAAAACAGCTTGTGACCTAATGTGTGTATTCTTATTGTTAGGTACTTCCAGATGATGGAGTTTGACTCGAATGCCCTAAAGCAATGAATCATAGATTTAAGGTTTCAGTTTGCTTTTTATGCCACTTAATAAGTTGTACATACACATTCTAAGGGAAATTATGAGCTGCCTCATTCATTACACATTTTTCCAACTTGTAATTGTGTTGGCAATATTTGAAAGAAATTGGCATTTAGTTGATCTTTGTAAATCTCCCAGTGCTTTTAACTAAAAATGGCATTAGAACCATTGTCTTTAAACTTTGCTTTTTTTACATTATCCCTACTTGGGAAATAAGCAGTGGTGGTAGAATTCTTTCAGGACTCATTCTGTAAGTTCAGCCTTTCCAGAATGGGTCTGCCTGCTATTGGCATACTGACCTGAAAATCATAAATAAAAATGTCTTTGGAACTCAGGCATGAATGAGATTATTACAGGAAATTATGTCATGGAAGAAATGGAAGTTAGAATAATAAAACATTGGTTGTTTGGCAGTGTGTTTGCATTGCTTAGTATCATAAAGTAGGTTGTACAGAGGAATGCTGATGAAATTTATAATCTGGTAAAAGAATATTCCTAGCTGCAACAAAATTATCCACGAGGTTTATGTATTTGCAAATATATGTATTATAATTTTGCCGGAAAACGGAAATTCAAGACTCCTTGTATATCTGATTTTTTTTCTAATTAATTAACTTATTTATTTATTTTTAGCTGTGTTGGGTCTTCGTTTCTGTGCGAGGGCTTTCTCCAGTTGCAGCGAGCGGGGGCTACTCTTCATTGCGGTGCGCGGGCCTCTCACTATCGCGGCCTCTCTTGTTGCAGAGCACAAGCTCCAGACGCGCAGGCTCAGTAGTTGTGGCTCAGTAGTTGTGCTCTGCGGCATGTGGGATCCTCCCAGACCAGGGCTCGAACCTGTGTCCCCTGCATTGGCAGGCAGATTCTCAACCGCTGTGCCACCAGGGAAGCCCGTTTTTTTTGATTTGTTTTTATTTTTGAGAGAAAGAAAAGTCAAATGAAAATCTTAATGATTTTCTTTCTCCATCTTTTCTGTATGGTCTTTCACTCTGTATGGTCTTTGGTCTTTCACTCTGTATGGTCTTTCACTTTCACTTTCTTTTTTTTTTTTTGCGGTACGCGGGCCTCTCACTGTTGTGGCCTCTCCCGTTGCGGAGCACAGGCTCCGGACGCGCAGGCTCAGCGGCCATGGCTCACGGGCCTAGCCGCTCCGTGGCATGTGGGATCTTCCCGGACCGGGGCATGAACCCGTGTCCCCTGCATTGGCAGGCGGACTCTCAACCACTGCATCACCAGGGAAGCCCTATGATTACTTATTTTAAACTCACTTATTTGACAAATAGTATTTGTTTGTTGAGGAAATAAATTTCTTAACAATTTAAACAAATATTTGGAGTCAAAATAATGAGAGCTACATGTGGGAGCTTATGAAGCCTCACATCACAATTTTAAAACTTATTTTAAAATTTAAAATTGTAAGATATAACTTGGTAGATTTCAGTATTAGGCAGCCTTATTCTGCAACTAATAGTTGATCAAAAATCAAAGTATAAAGTATAGCATGAATGATATAAAGGATATAGAACTTTAAAATGTTGTTAGTTAACATACTGTGTGTTATAAAAATTGTAAATAATACCATAGAAGGTAGGTGTTGTCTTCCCTCTCTATGAAATACATTAAGAACCCATTACCTCCCAATCTGAGCAGACTTTAAGAAGGTTAGAGGCAGGAGACACCTACTAAGTAGATCTTAGATACAGAGTTGATTGTAAAGGCACTCAGTAGTTTTCACCTTGACCTGACTATGCAAACACCTTGTCCTTTGTAGAAGGACATCTTTCCTTGTGTTCGTGAGGCTAGTTTGTGTCCCTTGCAATTTTCTACTTATGCAGAATGATCATAGTAGGGTGGAAGGAGCTGTCCAATGTTCTAGGTGCCCCAGCCATTTCTAGAATAGTAAAGAATCACAGAGTGTCAGAGAAAGAAGGGGCCTTAACAAGCTCTTCCTCAACCCTCTGGTTTTACAGGTTAAGAAACCAAGACTCAGCAGTGTGTAGTCATCTCTCTCTCTCTACTCACCTGGTTAATAGCCAGTCCACACTAGCTGCATGGCTCCCACATCCTTGTCTTATGCCTTTTCTGCTATCTCAAACCATCTCATGCTGCTGGGCTTCTTCAGGCATCATGTTCAGGAGTATGTGGGAACACTGAAAGCAAGCATTTTGAAAGTTTAGAGATTAATTATTACTATTTTGATTCATTGGTGTCATAAGTGGGAAAGAGGTCTCTGTAAATTACTTGACTTTTGAACTACATTTCTCTAAGACCACTACAAAATTGATAATATTTTCATACTTAGTTTTATGAGTCAAACCATGTTATCTCCCAATTTCCAGACTGTAAAGCTGAGACTCTGGTTCTCCTAATATTCTAGATGATATGTTCATTATAGAGGCAGTGGGAATGGTATGCTGGCTTAGTAACAATGCTATGTTTGGGCCTTCCTTGCTCCTTAGCCCTTGAGGCACTGTTTCAGCCTACTGAGTGCAGAGGTTTCTGCCTCTCTGGTCTCACCTGACCTGCAGTGGGTTAGTTTTTGAAGATCAATTGTAAAAATGAGGAGATGCATACTATTCATTGTCCTGCAAGATAAGCAGGTCACTACTAGCTTGAATGGCGATTGACTAGATAATAAAAATTTAAAGGGCTTGGTAGTTATATCATTAAAGGGGTGAAAGTGTGCTCTCCCTGGATAGAATCCCATAAGTCAGGGACTAGATGTTTGGCAGTTGGAAGTGTGAAAACTAGAAAACATTATGAATGGCATTTAAGAGATAATTTGTTAAGATGTAAGACAGTTACATTACATACTCTATGACGTGTACTATTTTAGAGTCTATCACAAACTGTCTTAAATGGGAGCAATCTGTGCCCCATCGCTACGTGGGTCAGCTGTGAAAAGAATATTCAGTTCACAGTCCAAATGTGATTACGTTTATGTTTTTTTGTATACATTTAACCAAATTTTTTGGTTTCAAAATTAAAATTTGTTCCAGTTATCTATTGCTGCAATTCATAACCACCCCAAACCTTAATGGCTTATAACAACAACACTTTTATTATATTCTGTAATTTTCTGGGTTAGAAATTTGGTCAAGCCTCAGCTGGGTTATTCTGCTCTGTGCGGTATTTGCTGAGGTCACATGGTGATACTCACTGGTGGATGAGCTGGTTTGAAGAGGCTAAAATGACTTTACTCACATGTCTGTCAGCTTGGTGGGGAGGGCTGGAAGGCTGTGCTCAGGTGGAACTATTGACCTCTCCAGAATGGCGGTCTCAAGGCTCTCAGACTTTTTACATGGCAACTCAAAACTCCCAGAGAAAGTGCCCCAAGAAACAGGCAGTGAGAGCCCCCAATCTCTAAAGGCTTGGGCCGGGAAATTGTTCCACTGTATTCCACTGGTCATAATATTTACAGAGTCCCCCCAGGTTCATGGGGAGGTGACATAGACCCCTCACCTCTCCATGGAAGGAGTGTTTAGGAATCTCTAGCCATCCTTAATATGCAACAAAGCCTTTAAACATTTTAAATGACAGAATGAGTTGATGGAGCTCTTAGATACGATTAAGGGAAGTCACAAAAATAGAGTACTTACCATCTTCAGGAGTAAGATCTTTTAGGCTTTTTGACTTCTCTTGATGATTGTAATAATAATAATTCTTGAGGATATCATTCTCCATCTTGATTTCTGGAATCAACCAAAGTTCCCTGGTAGTAAGTGGCCTTCTCAGAATCACAAGAATATCAATTTCTAGCTGGGAGTCATTGTGATATTTGAGTCACATGTAATTTAGGGGCACACATTCAGATGTTAACAGTTTGATCTGGTTTCAGGTCTGTAATTGGAAGGTGATAAGACCAGGGTGAGGAATTTGGAAAGGCCAGGGCTACTGTTGTGTAGACACGGGTGTACAGTTTATGTTTCATCCATGTATATGTTGTTTTAGTCAACAGATTTAAAAATTGTTTAAATATTGCATAAAATTAATAGTTTAAAATTAATATAAAATATAATTTTTCAAATTATGTTAACTCAGGGATGCGTAATTTAAAGGGATCTTATGTTGAATGTTTGGATTTTGGAATTCTATGTGAGTAGAGCATAGGGCTGGAAGCCCACTGGAGATGACAGAGAGAAATGAAGACATGCATAAGTAGGCACCTTCTGGGTGAATGTGGGGGATGTTAACACAATCTCCCTTTCCTTCCCGTTCTCTACATGGGTCCTTGGGCTTTGCTCACTATGGGCATCCATGAGTTCCATCTCATCAGAGTTAGTTGTATGTGTATTTAGCTCCCTGCTAGGTTGTGACCAATTTGAAAATAACGACCATATTTGGTTAGCTCTGTATTCCCTGCAGCTGCTAAGACAACATATAGTAATTGCTCAGTAAATGTTGACTAAATGAATGAACATTGAATTTAGTTAAGGAGACTTTTGTCAGGTTTGCTCTTACACTGGAAGACAATGTACATTCTTTTCCAAAGCCTCTGACTTGGTAAGGAGAGCCCATGATTTGTTACCAAACTCTGGGTGAGAAATGCCATACATCGTGGATATTGATGTGTGGGTGTGTATATATACTCTGGTTTGAGGTAAATATACTCTTTCAGTTCTTAAATAGCCTATTTCAAAATAAGAGAATGTGGCCAGGATTGAGCCTTCCGTGTGTAGGTGGGGCCCATGTGTCTTCTCCTTGAGTCTGGGTAGGCTCTGTGACTGCTTGGGCCAGTAGAGTGTGGTAGAAGTGACACGGTACTGGTTTCTGGGCCCAGGCCTCAGCGTATTGATGGCTTCCACTTCTTGTCTCTCAGAACACTTGCTCTTGAACCTGGTCATCATGCTGTGAGAAAGCCCAGGTAGCTGTATGGAGAAGAGCCGAGTTCTTGGGTCAGCTTCAGGTGAACTCCCAGCCAGCACCAACCGGCCAGCCATGTGCGCTCGCTATCTTGGCAGTAGCTCCTCTATGCCCAGTGGAGCTGCCCCAGCTGACACTACTGCTCACATCTGCCCAGACTGCAAATCTGTGAGCAAATTAAATGACGGGGTTATTGAAGTCACTAACCTTTGCAGGTGGTTTGTTGTGCCACACTAGATAATCCGAACTGAGGCCTGTGTGAGCAGCACCGTTATCTGAAGTGCTGGCGGGGACCAGGGAGAGCATGGGTAATGGAGATGTATTTATTTGTTTACTAAACACAGACTGTACACCTAATATGTGGGCCTGGAACTGCACTGTATCCTGACAGTGGCAGGAAGCTGTCAGTCAACTAGATTTTCTTGCAGGAGATCTGAGTGGTACCTCCCCATGGCTACCACAGTGCTTTTATTTATTTATTTATTCATTCTTTCTCTTTTTCTTTCTTTCTTTCTTTCTCTCTCTCTTTCTCTCTCTCTCTCTCTCTCTCTCTCTCCCCCACCCCTCTCTCCCTTCCTCCCTCCCTCCCTTCCTTCCTTTCTCTTCCCCTGACCCTTCTTGTTTTTCTCTTGAGTTCTCTCCTTGACTCCTGTTTATTCTACTGACTTGTCCTGGCCTGTTTTCTTCTCTCTGACTACACTGTATTTCCTTGAGGGCTGGGGTATATGTCCAGTGTTTCACCCAGCATCTGACATATTGCAGGCCAATTGGTGAATATTGTGAATTTGTGAATTAACAGAATTGAAACCTCACTTTTATCCAGTGATCCCTCCCTCCTCAGAGGTGCTGCATTTTATTTTCCCAGTGTCTTGGGTCAAGAAGTTATTGACTGTACTGAGGGACAGGAATTACCTACCGATCACTCTTCTCTAAGCTGCTTTCAGAGTACACAGTGCCAGTGGTTGGCTTGTCACCTAGATACCGTTACAAGATTGACCACAAAAATCACTTTCAGCTGAATTGAATCTCTGGTTTAGAGTCACAACCATGTGAAAGAGTGGACTAGAATTTTTCTCCAAATTTTTATTATGAAAAAATTTAAATACACTGGAAAGTTGAAGAAACAGTACAGTGAGTACTGGTATATCCAACATCTCGTTTCAGCTATTGTTTATGTTTTGTCCTTTTTTTCTTTATTTGTTTTTTTTCCTTTGGGTGGAACATTTGAAAGTAAGTTGTAGACATCTTTTCTTGTCACCCCTAAAGGCTTCAGCATGCACCTCTTACCAGTAAAGATTTTCTCCTACATAAGCACAATGCCAATATTTCTTATAAACATTAATTCAGTACTCTCCATTTTGTATTCAAATCTCCTCAGTTGTCTTGTGTTGCTGCTTATTTCCAACCAGGATGCAGTCACAGTTGTGCATTGTACTTGTTTATTATGTTTCTTTCATCCTCTTAAAAATTACATCAGGGTTTTGGAGAGGCCAGGCCAGTTTTCTTAAAGAATGTCCCACATTCTGGATTTGACTATTTTCTCATGGTGACATTTTTGTCCCTCTAGCCCCTGGATTTCTTGTAAATTGGAAGTTAGGTCTAAAAACTTGATTTGATTCAGATTAAACATTTGGGGCAAGAACACTTCATCAGTGATACTGTGTACTTCATATCGCCTCACATCGTATTGACCATTCGTAGCGATGTGAAGTTTGATCCCTTGGTGAGCTGCTCACTTGCCTGCTCTTTCCATCATGAAAGTCTTTTCCTGTAAGTAATCTATGGAGCATTACTTTGGCAACAGGCAATAAATATTCTGTTCTCCAGTAACCTTAGTGATTCTTGCCTGAATCAATTTTCTAAGGTTTGCAAAATGGTGAATTTTCTTTTCTCTTTTTCCTTCTGCGTTTATTAGTTGGCATTATTCTGTAAAGAATCATTTTCAGAGTAGGAAGTTGATATCATAGTCACTCTAGAACAACAATTGAATGACTTCTCTTTCTTCCTCTCCCTTGCTCTCTCTCAGCCAGCACTATGGATTTATGAATTATTATTTTTTAATCAATTACAGTGCTTATCCTCTGCTATGTTGTCCCAGATTTGGCTAGTGGTATCCCTTCGAAACAGATTTCCATGTCCTTTAGACTCCTGCATCCTCTCATTGTCTTTGAGCGCTTTCTTATTCTCTGGTCCAACAAGATGTCACAGGCACACCTTGTACCTGGCTCTAGAATTGACCATTTTTATATTTTACATTTGTATAAGGAACTCTGGTTCCTTTTGGTATAGAATGTTATTTAGAAACCAAGATCTTGGGGCTTCCCTGGTGGCGCAGTGGTTAAGAATCCGCCTGCCAATGCAGGGGACACGGGTTCGAGCCCTGGTCTGGAAAGATCCTACATGCCGCGGAGCAACTAAGCCCGTGTGCCACAACTACTGAGCCTGTGTTCTAGAGCCCGCGAGCCGCAACTACTGAGCCCGCGCGCCTAGAGCCCATGCTCCGCAATGAGAAGCCCGTGCACCGCAACAGAAGAGTAGCCCCCGCTCGCCGCAACTAGAGAAAGCCCGCTAACAGCAACGAAGACCCAACGCAGCCATAAATAAATAAATTAATAAATTAATAAAATTTTATAAAAAAGAAAAACATTTATTAATATGGGGAAAACACTCCCAGTGTTCTGTTAAGTGGAAAAAGCAGTACATTCAGCTGCTGTCATAGGACAGTTTTTTAAAAATATGATGATATATTCACACTCCCACACAATATAGAAAAAAGGTTAAAGGATATGTACCAAAATGCCTTTTGGTGGTAGAATCATAGGTGACTTCGTGTCTTAGTCTTACTTTCTTACATTTCCTATATTTTCTACAGTGAGCATAGGTTATCATAAAATCTATTTTAGCTATTGCTAGTACATAGTCATACAATAACACTTAGTTTTTTTAATTCTCATTTTGTATAGTACTTTACTAAGTTTAGTTTTTTTCTAATAGCTTTTCACTGATTTTTTAAAAGCATTTAGTCATGTGATATGTACATAGTATAGCCATTCAGTCTCTTAATGTCTGTCTACCCTAATGCAACAGGGAATCCCCAGGAGCTAATCATCAACCAGTCACACTGATTGGTGGATCCCTAACTATGGGAAATTATGCCTCCTGGTTGACATCCCTGCTTCCTCAGCTATAGAGAAGGTTCATTGTAAGTGTTAAAGGTGATGATGGATATAAAGTCTTGACTCAGTACTTGGCCATCATACACTCTCAACAAATGCTAGTGGTTATTATTGTGAGGATGTGTCTCTTGGTACATACTCTCTTGAAGGGTGCAGAGCTCAGCCCAGGTAGCCACCATAGTCTGTGGGCAGGTCACATGAAAGGAAGAGCCACTGACAGCACCCCGGGCAGCCAGTTCCAGGCAGCTGTGCCTAAAAGCAACATCAGTCCTGCATGTGTGTTCCATTTTCCTTATGTTTAAAACTCCACACCTTAGATAAAGACCTTCTCGCTTATATGAGAATAAATGATGAATGTGAAGATGACGGTGCTGATGCATAGCCCGGTTATATAGTCTGAAGAGGCTAACTATGGAAGAACTAATCTCTAGGTTTATCCAAGGAGTAAGGAATCTCTCTGGTAAGCAGCCTTGGGGTGATCCCAGTACTGTCTGCCTTTGGGTGTTCATGCTCTTCCGTAAGCCCCTCTGCTTGAGCATGGGCTGGACCTGATGGCTCGCTTTTAACAAATGGAATATGGCAGAAGTAATGGAATGTCACTTCTGAGCTTAGGTTTCAAAAAAGACCGTGACTTCTGTCCTGCTAGCTTTTGCTCACCCTCTTTGTCTTTTGGAGCCGTCACTCTGGGAGGAGCAAGCTGATGTGCTGTGAGGAGCCCTGTGACGAGGCTCACGTGGCAAGAAGCTATTGTTCGTTTCCATGGGAAGCTGAGGCCTCTTGGCACCCATGTGAGTGAACTTGGAAGTGGACCGTCTCCCAGTCAAGCCTTGAAATGACCATAGCCCCAGCTGACACCTTGCTTGCAACCTGTGGGAGATATTGAGCTAAAAGCGGTCAGTTGAGCCACTCCCAGACTCCTGACCCTCAGAAACTAGGAGACAATAAGTGTGTGTTGTCTTAAGCTGCTCAGCTTGGGTTATTTGCTGTGCAACCATAGGTACCTAATACACTCTTTCAAGCAATTAAGTATCTTTCCTGACTCCTCCCACTTCACACCTCCTTCCACCTTTGGTTCTTGGGGAAATTATTATAGTTTCTCCGCAGCACCCTTTTATTTTTTTTAAAAATATTTATTGTATTTATTTATTTTCCTTATTTATTTGTTTTTTTTGTCTGCGTTGGGTCTTGGTTGTGGCACACGGAATCTTTGCTGAGGCATGTGGGATCTTCTCATTACGGTGCACAGTCTGCTCGGGTTTCTCGCAGGTTTTCTCTTCTCTAGTTGTGGCACGCGGGGTCCAGAGCGCCTGGGCTCTATAGTTTGTGGCACGTGGGCTCTCTCGTTGAGGCGTACGAGCTCAGTAGTTGTGGCGTGCGGGCTTTTTTGCCCTGCGGCATGTGGGACCTTAGCTCCCCGACCAGGGGTCAAACGTATGTCCCGCACAGAGGAAGGTGGATTCTTTACCACTGGACCACCAGGGAAGTCCCGAGCACCCTTTTATTTTTAAAATTTTTCATCAGGACATCAAATGCCTTTCCTGCCTATTTCTTCAACTTTCCCTGTGCTTCTAGCCCAGTCACCACTTTTTCGATGTGTTAGCGAAAGATGATAAACTGACTATTGCAGTCATTTAATCCTTTTCTTTGGAGACCTCCCCTGTGCCTTTCAAAAGTCATAGAGAGGTGTGGCTTCATTGTGATGTAGGCTCCAGAGTCATGGTCTGCAGCCTGCTTTCTTTGTCCCTTTGTCGCTTCTCAAGGAGTTTGTCACCTTCAGGAGCCACACTTAGAGTTGTTCTCTGTGGGCCAGTGCAGTGAGGCTGTGACCAAGCCCTCTCTCCATCACCACCTGCTGCAAGTTGACCTCCTGAGATAAAATGGTGGAGAATTCTCTGACCAGAGAGTGCAAAACTGAGGAGCGAGACTCCTGGATTCTGGTCCCACCTGAGCTGCAGCTTTGCTGTGTGAACCAGAACATATCTATCTAGTTTCTATGTCTAGAAAGTCCAGACAATAATAACCACTATTTTCCTCTTTTTAAACAGAGCTTTGGGGAAAGACTTCCTCTTTAAGTGCTAGAAAATGAGTGTTTAATATTTTAAACCTGAGCGGCATGATTGTACAGTTTGCATACCATAACAGAAGCTTCCATTGTCCGTAGACCTGTGAAGAGTTATGGGCAAAATAGCACCTCTCACCTCAGGAAAATATTTGCCAATTGAAAATTAGTTTCCCAAACGTTGCCTCTATTGTTTTAGCTCATACTCAATAAAGTAGACGTTCCATTATGAACTTCTCAATGCTCTCCCTGTGGCTTTCGGCCTATTCACACCATTCCTGGCTGCACTAAATATCTCTAGTGCAGAGAATTAAGTCGCGGTAAAAGTATACTCTGGATTTTACCAAGAGGTCACGGAGAGCCCCTCTTCCCTTGGCAGTCAGCAACATTGTTATTACACTTCATTTATCTACTTGGGAGGACTCGGGAGGACCAGCTGGGCCCCTGTCTGCACTCATCAAGAGTTAATTTCTGAGTGAGGTGCTGTGGTCATGAACAAGTGAAGAAGGTACCCCGGTGGTCCTGCCAGACAACAGGGGCCCTTAATTAGCAGCAGCGTTCAATCAGGCTGCTTAACCTGCCACGGGGCTTAGGTGGTCATGTCCTTCATGCGGCCTCCCATAAACGTAGAACCCACAGCTGGGCTCAGATGTCTGTGTGGCCTGAGATGAGGAAGACAGCACAGACCCGGGCCTGACACAGGTCCAGGGGATACCCAAACATTGCTTTTATTTATGATGGAGTAGTGAAGGTTAACCGAGAGATTTTTTTTCCCTTTAAAATTTGGAAGCATCTGTTTGTCTTTCCCTCCTTCATATTTCCCAAGCTGGACATCATGCTGACTTTCTTTGGTATTAAAAGCAACCTCTTGTTGCCCTGTTTCTGGCATGGCTGAGGGCTCACAGTGGATGTCGCGGTAGATCAGTGTGGTTAAAGTCAGAATACCTCACTAGCTCTGAGGCCTGTTTTCATCTCTCCTCATTGTAGTTTGGTCAGCTGCAAAATGGAGGTGGTTCTACCCACCTCCCAGGCCAAGCTTTTAGGAAGATCAAATATAGAAACAGTTTGTAAACTGTCAAATATTATTCAAATCTTAGGTGATATTATTGAATGTCAGGGTTGGGTTGCTTTTAGTTGACTCTTTCATTCTAACCAAGGTAGGTATTTATTTTAATGGTCACATAGAGAATACCAAAACCTGGTGATGTTGGTAGATGCATATATTTTCCTAAAAATTCTATTTAATATTGCCACATTTAATTGGTAGCAAATAAACATAAGTACTTCTTTAAAATCTGGCCAAGAGACTCTAATGCACATTAAGGACCATCTCAGACAGAGGGGGTCCGTGTGGGAGGAGGTGTAGCAGGGGAGGATTTCTTAGCTCAGTGTGAGTTCTCATTTAGTCATGAGACCCTGCAGGCAGGGTTTAAGAAACTGAAGGTGGGCTGTTTCATTTCATCACTTCAGTGGCTCATGGCCAGTAATTTTGGGATGGTCCTCCGAGTCCTCGAGTAGATCCCTTGATTACTTGTGGGCGAGCGAGCCTTGCTTCTGTTGGCTTATGACAAGCCTAGCGTCTTTGCTGACTCAAATGAGTAACTGGATTTACTTACCTCAAGCGGCTTGGAATTCTTTCTGGTGATCAAATAAAATAGCCCACAAAACAAAAGTGGAGGCAGCTCCCCGTGCTCTTGTTGGCGATGCAGAGTGTATTGCGGGGTGTTTAAATGAGTGACAGTTACAGCACCTGCTGGGAGCATTGCACTGAGCTGAGGGACCGCCCAGGAGGAACTAATGGGCCTCGTGGAAGGCCAGTGGCGTCTCAGCCACCGGAAGGGGTTGGTAGAACACACATTCATTTAAGGTGGAAATGCTTCGCATTTTAAATGTTACTGTACATTTTAAGCTGCATTCTTTATTTACCTGGCAGATTGGAGAGTGCTGTGTCTTGGTGTAATGAAGCATTATGTTGGTATAGCGAAAATGAAACTGCCCTCCTGACAGGAATTCAGTCTCACTAGAAGCCCATGGTCTGGTGCGGGGGATCGCCTGGGAGTGGATGTGTGTGTATGTGTGTGTGCAGGCGTTGTTCCTGATGGGAAAGTCGAGACCAAATTGCCCATTACATTGCCTAATTCCACCTGATGTTTTCCTGAAATGAATGTTGAATAGCAAATCCTTCCCTGTTTGTGGGCTTTTTTTTTTTAACCTCGGATTTTTTTTTTTTTAACTTGTGGGTTTTTGTTTTGTTTTTTCCCTACTTTTGCTTTGGAAACGTGGAAATGATTTGTGTCGAATTATTTTGATGAAGAGAAAAGAAATTGTGGAGTAGATCAGTCACCAGATAGTTACTGCAGCCAAAACCCATTGGAGCTGAAAGCTGCTGCAGCATCTGGAACCGTGCTCGGGGCCTGGTGGGCATAAACTGGAACCTTGGCAATAAACTTCTGGACACAAGGTCACCCTTTGCCAGGGTTTCTGGAATCCAGATTTAATACTGCACATTCTTCCTTGTTGTGAAAGGAGAAGGCATTACTTTAAATGCTGGGAAAATCTGTTCCATCCTGAACATGGAAATACTGATCCTAGACACAAAATATGGAACAGGAAGCTGTGGGCAGTTCATCTGCCTGGCTTCTGGCCAACAAGTATGAATCTAGTTCTCTAAGGTTGTGCTTTGAACTCTTACATCAAGAAGGCCATCTTGTCATTGGAAGACGGTGTGCCAAATAGCTACCCCTATGGCAAGCTCTGGGTGCCTTGGGCTGAGTGCCTAGCAGTGTGTTCTGACCTGTCTTCAAGTGCCATCCAGCTCGCTGTCGCCATGGCAACCAATGTTAGGTGCGGGATTCACTTTTAGTTAAAGGTATAGTGTTAGGAACTTGACTCTGTTCTTTTTCCACATCATTCATTTTCAATTTAATCATACTTACCCATATCTGTACCTGTGTCTGGATCTCCAAAATAAGAATTAGAGGTCACATTTTGGGTTCTTTGCCATGTTAATTCCCATTTTATTTTTCAAACACTCCCTGAAATAACTAATACATGACTGCTTACTAGTCAAATGTGGTTTGCTGCTCAAACTGTTCTACTGATTCCACCTTTAAGAATTGTAGGGCTTCCCTGGTGGCGCAGTGGTTGAGAGTCCGCCTGCCGATGCAGGGGACACGGGTTCGTGCCCCGGTCCGGGAAGATCCCACATGCCGCGGGGCGGCTGGGCCCGTGAGTCATGGCTGCTGAGCCTGCGCGTCCGGAGCCTATGCTCCGCAACGGGAGAGGCCACAACAGTGAGAGGCCCGTGTACCCCCCCCCCCCCAAAAAAGAAAAAAAGAATTGTATAGTGATGGTACCTCTTTCATGAGATTATATTATATTGAATTACAGTGAGGTGAAAATGAAAACGTAACCGAGTTCTGTTGTAAATCTGTTCTTCACGGTTACTCCATTGTTTTGTTTTTGTTTTTTTGAATTTTATTTTTATATAGCAGGTTCTCATTAGTTATCTGTTTTATACATATTAGTGTATACATGTCAATCCCAATCCCGCAATTCATCCCACCACCACCACCCCTACCCCTGCTTTCCCTGCTTGGTGTCCATACGTTTGTTCTCTACATCTGTGTCTCTATTTCTTTTTTTGTTGTTGTTATTGCGGTACACGGGCCTCTCGCTGTTGTGGCTTCTCCCATTGTGGAGCACAGGCTCCGGATGCGCAGGCTCAGCGGCCATGGCTCACGGGCCCAGCCGCTCCGCGGCATGTGGGATCTTCCCGGAGCCGGGCACAAACCCGTGTCCCCTGCATCGGCAGGCGGACTCTCAACCACTGCGCCACCAGGGAAGCCCCTGTGTCTCTATTTCTGCCTTGCAAACCGGTTCATCTGTACCATTTTTCTACATTACACATATATGCGTTAATATACGATATTTGTTTTTCTCTTTCTGACTTACTGCACTCTGTATGACAGACTCTAGGTCCATCCACATCTCTACAAATGACCCAGTTTTGTTCCTTTTTATGGCTAATATTCCGTTGTATATATATATACCACATCTTCTTTATCCATTCATCTGTTGATGGACACTTAGGTTGCTTCCATGACCTGGCTATTGTAAATAGTGCTGCAGTGAACATTGGGGTGCATGTGTCTTTTTGAATTATGGTCTTCTCTGGGTGTATGCCCAGTAGTGGGATTGCTGGCTCATATGGTAGTTCTATTTTTAGTTTTTTAAGGAACCTCCATTCTGTTCTCCATAGTGGCTGTATCAATTTACATTCCCACCAACAGTGCAAGAGGGTTCCCTTTTCTCCACACCCTCTCCAGCATTTGTTGTTTGTAGATTTTCTGATGATGCCCATTCTAACTGTTGTGAGGTGACACCTCATTGTAGTTTGATTTGCATTTCTCTAATAATTAGTGATGTTGAGCAGCTTTTCATGTGCTTCTTGGCCATCTGTATGTCCTCTTTGGAGAAATGTCTATTTAGGTCTTCTGCCCATTTTTTGATTGGGGTGTTTGTATTTTAAATATTGAGCTGCATGAACTGTTTATATATTTTGGAGATTAATCCTTTGTCCATTGATCCATTTGCAAATATTTTCTCCCATTCTGAGGGTTGTCTTTCCGTCTTGTTTATAGTTTCCTTTGCTATGCAAAGCTTTTAAGTTTCATTAGGTCCCATTTGTTTATGTTTGTTTTTATTTCAATTACTCCAAGAGGTGGGTCAAAAAAGATCTTGCTGTGATTTATGTCAAAGAGTATTCTTTCTATGTTTTCCTCTAAGAGTTTTATAGTGTCCAGTCTTACATTTAGGTCTTTAATCCATTTTGGGTTTGTTTTTGTGTATGGTGTTAGGGAGTGTTCTAATTTAATTCTTTTGCATGAAAGGAACACTCCCAAACTCATTCTTCGAGGCCACCACTACTCCATTGTTCTTAAAGTTTAGTATGATGCAAATAATAGTGGCAAGGGCTTGATTTGCACTTGTGCATTTGCATCCACAGGGCAGGAATGTGTGTGTTAGCTGCATCCCTCACCTGCTTGGAGACTAAATGACTTCTGCAAGCCTCAGTTTCTTCATCTGTAAAATGGCAATAACAATGGCAACTTTTCAGCTTTTTTCTAGTGATGAGTAAATAAGACATCATCACAAGTGTAATGTAAACATTAGTAAAATACAAGGCAAGTGTTAATTGCATATGTAGAGAATATTTGTGGCAGAGAAAATATTACATGATTCCTAACCCTGTTTCATTTTCCTCCTGGGCACACAGACCTTCTTTAGCAGCTTGGTTGGTGTTGTGTGGGTGGCCAGTGGATGGGATGGACATGAAGTATGCATGTTCCCTCCAGGCCTGGCCCAGAAGAATCTCCCATTCTCCCTTTCTACTGTGATTTTGGACGTCATGTGGGAAAATGGTGGTGTCAGAAGTTGGAAGAGGCCTGTCCCTGAGTTCCCACTTGGAGGAGAGCCGTCTGACTAGTGCCATTGCACTTGGAGTTGTTTAAGCTAATATTAGCCTACCCGGATTAATCACGATTTTGGAAGAGAATATTATTTGCTACCGTTAACGTATAATTGTATTTTTATGTACCTTGTGTTATATATATTATAAATATAACATTCTGTTGTTTAAGGCTATTTATATCATATATGATATTAGTATGAAAAGTACAAATGAAAACCTATTTGCTATTTTTAATATAGGACATAATTGCTCACAGTGAAGCAAGTCCATATCTTAAGTTTTACTAAATTTTTGTATGTATCTTTTTTTTTAATATAAATTTATTTATTTATTTATTTTCGGCACATTGGGTCTTCGTCTCTGCGCGCGGGCTCTCTCTAGTTGCAGCAAGCGGGGACTCCTCTTCATTGCACGGGTTTCTCATTGCGGTGGCTTCTGTTCTTGCAGAGCACAGGCTCTAGGCGCGCAGGCTTCGGTAGTTGTGGCACGTGGGCTCAGTAGTTGCGGCTCTCTGGCTCTAAAGCGCAGGCTCAGTAGTTGTGGCGCACGGGCTTAGTTGCTCCGCGGCCTGTGGGATCTTCCTGGACCAGCACTCAAACCCGTGTCCCCTGCATTGGCAGGCGGATTCTTAACCACTGTGCCACCAGGGAAGTCCAATTTTTGTACATATCTTGACCAACAAGGGAAGTTAATGGACTCAGTGAGAGGTGAATTCCTGCTAGAAACATTAATGATAATAAAATAATATTAACTGCCATTGATTAAGCACTTACCATATGCAGACATGATAGAAATGTGCCTTGAAATGAGGCTTTGTTTTTCAAATTATTTTCATACTTAAGATTGAATTATGAGACTAAAGCTTGTTTTTTCCTTTTCGAGATTGTCATACCCCCTTCCCCATTGTTATAATAGAATGTGGCTCAGATGAATTGAGCTGGGAGCTAATTACATATGAGAAATCTGATTTCTAAGATGTCATAGGGCAGGCCACTACCTAAATCAGTTTCTAGTAGATTGTTGCAGGTTGAAAAATTACATGTATCTCTGCTGTGAACTGGGTGTGTTTTGGCTGGTGTGCATAACAAGAATAAGTATTCAGGGGGCATTCATGGTTTGGCAGTGACTTACCAGTGTGTTCTTAAATTTTCTTGTGTAAATATGTCCAGCCAAATATCGTTTCCTGCCTGTCTCATCCATCTGAATGAAGCATCCAAGCACAATAGCCATAATATAAATTTCCACTGAGGCAAATGCTGCCAGTGATGATATGGCCACAGCAGCTACAAATGCTTTATGATGAATTGACTTCAAGTTTTGAATCTTAACTCTTTCCTTCAGCACCATTCTCTACTCCCAAAAGTAATGGACAGAATTCACACCCCAAAGTAAAGAAATTGCAGCCAACACTGAACTTAGCATTCTTGGTGGCTTCCATTATAACTGGGCTGTGTTCTGAATTTGTGTGAGTTATGTGGTATTAAGATGACAAATGATGGAAAAGGAAATTTCAGAGTACCGTCTCATACTTGAGGTGAGAGAAGCTTTCTGAAGACAGACATTGTGGCTGGGAACCCCATAGCCAGATCCCTTGGGTTCAGGTCCCAGCCCTGCCACTTACGTGGATCTTTGTTTCCGTATCTGTAGAGTGGAAATAATTGTAGTGCCTTTCTGTCTCTTTGCTCTCCAGTAAAAACGGTATTAATAATCATACTACCTCCTAAGATTACTGAGTCATTTCTGTGAACCGCTGAGAATGGTACGTGCAGGGAGTGAGCATTCTGCCGCTCGTGTAATCGTTTTTCTACGACTGCATCTGTTCCATATGCAGTGTCAATTTTCACTTTATCAGAAAACTTGATACAGATTCTCTATTTTCTCGGTTTATTATACAAATATCTATTGTTTTGTGTGTGTCTGTTTGTTCACCAAGTATTTATGCAGTACCTGCTCTATGCTAGGTATGTATATACCTGCTATATGTGCCAGGAGTGTATTCCAAGTATTTCCATGTCTGTATTATCTATTTCCAGTAGGAAGTCCTCTGCTCTGGTGACCTCTGTCACGTCAGCATGGAGTCTTGCTCGCCCTTTAGGCACTCACCGTGATCCTCGGTTGATGTAGTCATGGGGTCAGTCTGGCCTCAGAGTCTGTGGGGTCATTTGGGCTCAAGATGACCTGTCCAGAAATTGTTAGCATGTGCTCTCTGCAGCTGATACTAAGCACAATCAGTAAGTATGGAAATGAATTGTATGAAACTCAGACACCCTTCAGTAGGAGGAAAGATGGCTGTACTTTCCTCATGAGGCTATTTCTAAATGTTTTCATTTTATTGTAATTAGTTGTTCACAAGCAATGCTGTGATTTGAGCTAGTTACTTGTACTGCCATGTTTCCAAATTTGAGAGCTGAGACTTTGGAAACTGGAGTGACTTCCTGAGCTTCTGGGCTGAATCTGGGACTCTGATTCATAGGGTTCAGTTTTTTGGTCCTTGGAAATCTGGCAGCTCCAAATTAGAGTTGTATTGGACCCTGTTGGCACTGCTAGGGATAGGAACCTAACTGCTTACAGCTCAGAGAGGTTGGGGAGACTGTACAAAGTGTGATAATGGAGACAAACCTTGGGGAATGTCCCCCAGTCCCCTGCTTTAAATATCATCTCTAAACAGATGCAAATTTGTATCTCCAATCCCTCCCCTGATCTTCAGATTCTCACATTTATTTGCTGACTGGATATATGAATAAACTAAAATTAGACTTAGATATCTAATTTTTACATTTCCAAGAGACATCTTAAAATTACTTTGCCCCAGTAATCGAGATAGTGTCTGGTGGTATAAGGGTAGAGGTATAGATTAATGGAACAGTCCAGAAATAGACTCACATTTATATGGCCAATTGATTTTTTTTTTTCCTTTGCGGTACGTGGGCCTCTCGCCGCTGTGGCCTCTCCCACTGCGGAGCACGGGCTCCGGACGCGCAGGCTCAGTGGCCACAGCTCTCGGGCCTAGCCACCCCACGGCATGTGGGATCTTCCCGGACCGGGGCACGAACCCGTGTGTCCTGAATCGGCAGGCGGACTCTCAACCACTGCGCCACCAGGGAAGCCCTGGCCAACTGATTTTTAATAAAGGTGCCAAGGTCATTCAGTGGGGAAAAGGTAATCATTTTAATAAGTGATGCTCGAACAACTGGATATCTGTATGGAAAAAAGAAACAAATCTCAACTTTTTCCTGATACCGTACAGAAGAATTAACTCAAAATGGATCATAGACCTAAATATGAGAGCTAAAACTCTTAAACTTGTAGAAGAAACCATAGGAGAAAAAGTTTATGACTTTGGAGTAGGGAAAGATTTCTTAAATAATTCATAAAAAGCATGAATTGTAAAAGAAAAAATGTGATTAAAATGGACTTAGTTTCATCAAAAAAAACTTTTGTTCTTTATAAGACACAGTTGAGAAAACAAGGAAGCCACAGACGGGGAGAAAATATTTACAAAACATATATCTGACAAGGGACTTGCAGCCAGAATATGTAAGGAACCTTACAACTCAGTATTAAGAAGACAACCCAGTTTTTCTTTTTTAAAGGCAGAAGATCTGAAAAGCCACTTCGCCAAAGAAAATATATGAATGCCAGGAAGCACATGAGAAGATGCCCAATATCAGTAGTCTTCAGGAAAATTCAAGTTAAATTACAATGAAATATACCATTACGCATCCATTAGTAGGGCTAACCTAGCTACGCATGATACCACGTGTTGGCAGGGATGCAGAGAAACTGGAACTCTTGTATATTGCTGGCGGGAATGCAAAAGGATATAGCCACTTCTGAAAACATTCTGGCAATATCTTATGAAATTAAATATACACTCACTATACGACCCAGCAACATTACTCCTGAGGATTTGTCCCAGACAAATGAAAACATATGTCCCCACAAAGACTTGTATCCAGATGTTCATAGCAGCTTTATTCATAATAGCTCCAAATGGGAAACAACCCAGATATTCATGAATTTGTCAGTTGATAAACAAATTGCTGGAATACTGCTCAGCAAGTTAAAGGTGCAGAATATTAGTACATGCAACAACATGAGTGACCCTCAGAAATATTATGCTAAATGAAAAGTCATGGTTCTTACCTGCCTGGAAGTCCTGCATGATTGTGTGTCCCCCCTGCCCCTTTCTTCCACACATACATGCACATGTGGGTGTCAGGCCTCCGAAATGGCAAGCACATTCCCTACTTCAGGTCCTCCCCTGTCTAGACAGTTCCTCTCCCAGATATCTCTCCTGCTCTCACTTCCTTCGGGTCTCTGCTCACATATGAACTTTTGAGAGAGGCCTTCCCTAGCCATCCTTTATAAAATATAAAACCGCATCCACTACTCCTTCTCTAACCCCCTTACCTAATATATAATGTATTTATTTGCATATTTGTTTAGTATCTGCCTCCTTCCAGAATTAAGCCTGTTGTATTTACTGTTGTATTTCTTGGTCCCTAGAAACTAGTGTTAAGTTTACAAATTCTCAATAAAGAATTGCTAAGTAAACAATGTAAATGCACACAATTCAGAATGCAGGCACAAGGATATGATGAGACTTCAGATTTTGTGTGCCCTGTCAAAGATCTATGCCACTGCATTGTGTTAGCAGCTTTCCCTTTGCTTTTTCATTCGTCCATGTGGTGGACAGGCCCTGGCTCTGTTTAGGTTTGAAAAACTGATGAAATGCACGCCAGGAATGAGTGCAGGTGCATTTAAGACCTCATTTAATGTGTTAAAATGGGAAATCCTTACATTTTTGCAAAGGTATTAAGATAGAGCTTTTTACACAAGAAACAACTTAGATAATATATAGCATACTGATTATTAGTTAGTCTTCCTCATGCCCCTGCCCCGTTTATACAAATAAAAATGTAAGGCAAAACTAGGAGAAAATAATTCTACTAATATTTATAAAATGGATTTAAATGCTATTAAAAGAACTGTGTATATGGAACCAATACTGTTTACTGGCATTATTACTCCATTCTGTTGCAGAAGATTTGTTTGTTAGTTTGTTTTAATGCCAGATTAGATTTTAGACATAGCACAAAATACTGCCTTTGAGTGGCACAGCCATAAATTATGTAGGGATAGTGTTAAGAGAGATTGTGATCAAATTGCTGTGGTAATATCTTAAATAGTAAAAAGAAACATGCCTTTGCGAATCAGAAAATTTTATAAATTCAGGAAATTGATCATCTGACTAATAGGTCATTTGGAGAACTGACCTAGATCTACTGACATTTATCATCTATCTCTTCTGTATCTATTGAGACAGTCACATTATTTTACTCATTTGCCCACTTGTGATGCATTACATTGACACATTTTTTCTGACATTAAACCATCCTTGCATTTCTGGGATGAACACTACTTGATTATAATGTATTATACATAAGATGCACCATTGAATTCAGTTAGCCAGCATTTCATTTAGGATTTTCACATCTATGTTTATAAATGAAGAGGGCCTATTATTTTGTTTTCTTACTTACTTAGAATTGAGATTATACTAGAATCATGAAACGAATCAGGCAGCTTTTCCTCTTCTTCTAATTTGTGGAACATAATGGAATGTTTTCAGAGTTACGAATTGCAGCTGTTTTGAACCCCAGTTGTGCTTGGTTTACTTAAGCCACCAAAATATTTTTTAAAACCTTGTCCTTAATTAACCTTTTAAATTAAAAAGATACTTCTCTAGTTTCACTGTTTTTCTTTTTTCCAGTGAGTGACCTGAATTAACTGTCCAGTTAATTTTTAATGAATATTTATTTCACTCATTCATTCGACATTCATTTAGATTTATTAGGTATTTGCTCTGCACAGGGCATTACCCCAGGCACTGGGGGAGAAATGAATGGCCAGTGCCATGCCCTCATTCCTTCCAGAAGGGAACCAGGGCTCACTCACAAGTTATTACTACCCCAGGCAGCGCACCTCATTCTGTGAAAGGAGGATGTTGAACCACTTGGGATATCTGTGTCTCATGAAATAGTAATTTTGGATATTTATTGAGCTGTAAAGGAGTCATGGCCCCAAATTTTCTAGTTTCAGTTAGAAATATACATATCATTCATTCATCAGATGTTTAGAAAGTACGTGCAGTATGCTTGGGAATGTGTGTGGTATAGAAACTGAAATCGACTTCAGTAGTTTGTGTCAAAGGTTGTCAGTACTTTAGAAGATGCATATTGTCATCATTTACTCCCATTTTGAATATGTTAAAAGTGTGTTTGAAGGTATCAGCTGCTCAGGAGGCACCCCTGTGTTCCCTTGTCCCTTCACCCCCGTTCTGCTCAGGAGCATACAGATGTTTGCCATTGAGCACCGTCCATGCCTCTTAGCATAGGAGGAGATGCATTCTATCTTTTTTCCCCTGTTGGCAGCTCAGGTGTGATGACATGCTATGGTCACCATGCTTTGTGTTTTTCAAAAAGAAATCAGGGGTGTCTAAATCCTTAACCTGATGCCTTTGCCAGAGAAGCAAAGTCAATTTAATTGGATGTCTTCCCTTCCCTAGACTGACTCTTTCCCCAGCTGACCTTCCATGGCTCTAAGTACCATCTCCATGATAATGGTTTCCAAATGAGGACCTCGCCCAGACCTTCCTCTTAAACTCCAGACTGTTGTTTCAATTCACTGGGCTGTCTGGTAGGCAGCTCACACTCGCCACATCCAAACCCAGCACCTGATTCCTCCCTCCACCGGTTCAGATCCTGGCTTCCTCCTTTTAGCAAATGGCACATTTCTTTTTTTCTAGTTGTGCAGGCCAGAAATCTTCTCATCCTTGACCCCTGTCTTTCTTTCAGGAACCCAATCCGTCACTGAACCCTGTTGGTTCCGCTTTCAGAATATCTAGACTGCATGCACTCCTCCAGCTTCTGACACTGCCCCCCCACTGCCCCCCGCAGTGCATGCACCATGGAGTCTCGTCTGCATCACTGCAGGGCCTCCTAGCTGGTTTCACCCGACCACTGCCCCCAGGCTGTTTTCCATATAACACCATGGAACCACCTTTAAAAATGCGAAGTCTGGTCGTATCATCCCTCTGCTTAGGATGCCTCAGAATTGCTTCTTTTATTCAGTATAAAATCCAGAATCCAGACCTACAAAGCCCTAAATCTGCCTCCAGCTCGCATTCCTGTTCACCCTCCTCCCCCAACCCCCCCTCCCCCCAATGTACCTGGCCACCTTGGTCACTCTGTTTTTCCTCAAACCCACTCTGCACCTTTGGCCTTGCTGTCCCCCCGCCTGGAACACTCCTCTCTTAGATACCTCCGTGGCATACTCTCTTACTTCCTTCTGCTCTCTGATCAAACGTCTGACCAGAGGGGTCTTCCTTGACCATTCAGCACAAAACCAACACCCCATCCTTGTCCCTTCCTTTCCCTGTTACTCTGTTTCATTTTGTTTTTGCCACATTGCCAGTTTCTGTACTTACCCGTTAATTTGCCCCCGCGCCCTGCTGCCCCACCCCAGAATGCTCCCTGGGAGCAAATACAGAGCATTTCCCCTGTAACAACCCTAGAGCCTAGATGAGGGCCTGGCACATGGCACGTGTTCACTGAATTATATGTATCCTGGATGATGCGATCCAAGGAGCTGAAGGAGATCACCCCTTGGGGAAACTTGCTCCAGGGAGTCCGGGGTGTGTGGCCGAGTTTGCATCGCCAGCTCATCCTTAGCAGAAGCTCAGACTCCAGGGTGAGTCTGAAAATACGTTCTGTGGAGACGCATGCCGCTTTTTATACCAGGGTGTCACGGGCTTCTAGGCAGCTGTCCATGCAGATCCTAACTTAGTGGACGCTCATAACAACCCTATGCATGAGGCAGCAATTAGCCCCATTTGATAGCCGAAGTACCTGAGGCTCAGTGAAGTTAAGTAATTGCCCATGGTTCTTGGCTGGAAACGTTGGACACGAGACAGAAACTGACCGTCTTGTTCTAGCAGTATCTTTTCTCAGTTTGGGCATACTTCTTTGGAGTTCAATTAATCTTTAACATTTTTGCAAATTTTCCATGATTTCTACTCCATAATTCTGGTGTGTATTTGTTTCAATATAGAAATAATAACCTATCTATTTGCTTATTCAGCGTTTTTGCTTCTCAGAGTAAAACTATTGCACTAGTGAGGGTGCACCGTGTTATTCTGTGTTTTTGTGAGCCCTCTGATGGGCATAAGCCTCTGGATGTTCTTACAGCTTGTGAGAAGCAGGGGCCGTAGAGAAGGTAATTGTTCCTAAGGTAATGTCCAGAAGTGAATGGAACATTAGAAAGGATAATTTAAAAAAAAATTTTTTTTAATTGAGGTATCGTTGATGTTGAGTTGTATGAGCTACTTATATATTTGGATATTACCCCCTTACCCGTCATACCACTTGCAAATATTTTCTCCCATTCAGTAGGTTGTCTTTTTCTTTTGCTGATAGTTTTCCTTTGCTGTGCAATAGCTTTTAATTAGGGGAAAAGGGCAATTTAAACTAAAGATCTCAACACTTTTAACTTTTTATTTACCCAAATAAAGTCAAGGGTTCTCTTTGTAGAAACCAACTGGACCTGTGAACAGGTCATTTAATTAGAGATAAAAATATATTAGGGATTCAAGTTCGACTGTGAATATTTCTACAAAGATATGTGAGTGCAAAGTTCAATAGTGATGGAATGAAGAGGAATTACTTCACATTTCCCTCCGCTTCCAGTATTGGTAAGCGGACGCAGGTTCTGGATCGTCTTAGATGCAGTTACTACAGGGTCGTTCAGCATGTGACTTCACAGGAAATAAAAGGATAACCATTATAGTTAGGATGTAGATAGGATTTTCAGCCTGAGTCATTGTGAGAAGGCTTCTCTTCCCAGAGCACTTCTGCCGTCTTCCTTTTCCTGCCCTTGGCTGCAGTTCCAAGAGGCACCACGGGTCTTCATAGCTCTGTGGTTTTGAGATGAGACATTGGCTGTTGGTTTCATTATTCGGGAGCAGTTGTTTGTTGTGGGTACCAGACAAGCCTCTCACTAGCTGTGTGACTCTGGATGAGTACCTTCAGTTGCCTCATCTGCAAGTGGGGTTGTACTGTTCTCCACATTGGAGCACTGTCGTGGGGCTTGAGAAAATCAAAAGCAGGAGGAGCTCACCTGGGCTGACCTAATGAAATCAGCTGGTGATGATTCTCCTCCTCCTTCGTTGGAATCACAGGAAGGTGCCATTTTGGCAGGTCTAAAACAGTGGAATGTTTGCGATTTCCTGTGGTTCCACCTGGTACTTCTGCTCAGACCCTACTACAATGAGCAGTTTGTGAGCAGGTGGCAGCTGGCCCCAAAGTGAGCTCGTTCTCCTGCTGTGTAACAGAAGAAAAGGCTGCCTGTCCCCAGGGATTGGCACTGGCAGCCTTCAGAGTGGCTGCCAGGTGATTTAACCGGGATCCTTTTATAGGTTTCACTACTGGCACCTGGTTAATGGGACAGGGATTTAGGGACCTGGTACTGAGATTGTCTTTTCCTGTTCTGTGCAGCAGTGTCCTGAGTGCCTTGACGACAGGCAGCACATCTGCCTCCTGGGTTTTAAGGCGTGCACTCCTTTCCATGGCTGGCCCGTGCCTTACTGGACAATGGTGTTCTCTTGCTGCTTTTCCTCCGGGGGTCACAGCAGAAACCTGCTCCATCCATACTAACCGGCCCTTTCTTTCTTTCTTTCTTTCTTTTTAAAGATAACTAGAGGGATGCTTCTTTTTTTTTTGGCTGCGTTGGGTCTTTGTTGCTGCGTGCAGGCTTTCTCTAGTTGCGGCCAGCAGGGGCTACTCTTCGTTGCGGTGCGCGGGCTTCTCACTGCGGTGGCTTCTTTTTTTGCGGAGCACGGGCTCTAGGCGTGCGGGCTTCAGTAGTTTGGCACACGGGCTCAGTAGTTGTGACATGCGAGCTCTAGAGCGCAGGCTCAGTAACTGTGGCACACAGGCTTAGTTGCTCCGCGGCATGTGGGATCTTCCCGGACCAGGGCTCGAACCTGTGTCCCCTGCATGGGCAGGCGGATTCTTAACCACTGCACCACCAGGGAAGTCCTCCCTCCAGTAATCAATAGGGAATTTGTGGGAACATACTTTGAGGTTACACAGATATCCTGTTCCTCCATCCATCCTAACTGGCCCTTTGTAAGTGGTGAGAGAACATTGCATTCTAACCTGGGTTTTCTTTTTTCTTATCTTTCCCCCTCTTTTCTTTCCCTTTTCCTCTTCCCTTTGCAAAGATTGTTTTTTTGGGGGGGCCTCCCCACAAGGTTTCTAAAGCCACGAAACATAATCCTCGTGCTTCTAGCAAACAGGCCCCTCTGAAACAGACACATTCCACATGGCCCTGTGGCCCCCTGCTTATGTGGCACAGTGAGGGCCCCGCCTTCCAGGGCGCTGGTGCTGGGCTCAGCCCCAGCCTGCCCATTGGCGGTTTCCCCGTCACTCTCTATTTGTTTCATACGGTACAAACCCACGTAGAATAGGTTACATTTAATGGGGTGAGAAAAATCCACACTGTAAGAGCAAAGTCACAGGTGAGGTCAAGCTGCTTCCTCCCGTGAGGGAGAATGATTTTCTCCTCTGTGGCTCCCCGTACTGAAAATTCATACAAAGGAGCTCTTTTTGTGTTTGATGTATTGCTTTTAGAAAACAAATCCTTCGTGTTTTTTCATTTTTGGTTCCTACCTCTTGGCCGACCCAGCAGGAATTTGGCAGCTGAACGTGCTGCTTCTTGCAGGGGCTAAAAGCTGCCTTGCTGAGAGTCACTGGCTGCTGGGAAGACTGGACTCCTGGCAAGGAGAGCTGGGTGAACAGTGGGAGTGGCGTTCCCGTTTGTAAAAATTAAAAGGCTTAATGCACTGTTGACGCTGATAGCGCGGAGTGTGGGCTCCTTACACCGTCCTTGCCGGCTGTAAGTATGTTTGGAAGTTTTAATCAAAAGTGTTTTTTAGGGTTACCCAAGGCACAGCAAGGTGTGTATGGATTTTGTTTTGGACAAGCCCATACCTTGCTTTTTTCCCAATGTGAAATCTTTTCTATTATGATTCATTTTCCAGAAGATTTTCGATAAGTTATATTTAACCCACTGTAAACATAAGCAAGCTCGAACTAAGGCACACCTTAATTTATTACTTCATTTCATTCTGTTTACAAAGCACATTATCCAACACCTGAATTCTTTCCTTTAAAAAAATCAGAAGCCACACCAGTGCCAGATCAACACAGATAGGCAGTGCTGGTAAACAGAATGACTTAAAATTCTGCTGCCTCCATGATTTTTTTTTTTAATGGAGAGAACACCAGAATTTGCCATCTCGTGCTTCTGGAAACTCAAGGGCTCTGCAGGCAGACTGAATTGATGGTTTGCCAGAAGGGTTATATAGCGTCGCCTGACCCTCCTTCCAGGGCAGACAGCCCCCTTTGCTTGTCTGAGTCTTGACAGACCAGATCGGAGCATTCCTGCTGCCTTCTGGATCTTTCTCCGTGGATGAACAGAAACATAAGACTCGGAGAAAAGCAGCCAAACACAGAATACATCTTTGTGATTTTTTTTTTTTTTTTTTTTTTTTTTTTTTTGCGGTACGCGGGCCTCTCACTGTTGTGGCCTCTCCCGTTGTGGAGCACAGGCTCCGGACGCTCAGGCTTAGCGGCCACGGCTCACGGGCCCAGCCGCTCCGCGGCATGTGGGATCTTCCCAGACCGGGGCACGAACCCGTGCCCCCTGCATCGGCAGGCAGACTCCCAACCACTGTGCCACCAGGGAAGCCCTGTGATTATTTTTGTCTTTACTCAGAATATAGGAGCCAAGAGGACATCATAGGACAATGATGAATGAATTCACAATTCATTGAGCATCATTTTCACCCACTAAATTAGCCAAAAACCAAACCAAAACATGTTATTTTAACTGCATTTTATTTTATTTGTTGGTTTGTTTGTTTATGGCTGCATTGGGTCTTTGTTGCTGCGCACGGGCTTTCTCTAGTTGTGGCGAGCGGGGGCTACTCTTTTTTGCGGTAAGTGGGCTTCTCATTGCGGTGGCTTCTCTTGTGCGCAGCACGAGCTCTAGGCGTGCGGGCTTCAGTAGTTGTGGCTCACGGGCTCTTCTAGAGTGCAGGCTCAGTAGTTGTGGTGCACAGGCTTAGTTGCTCCGAGGCATGTGGGGTATTCCCGGACCAGGGCTCGAACCCATGACCCGTGCATTGGCAGGCAGAATCTTTAACCACTGTGCCACCAGGGAAGCCCCCCAAAACATGTTTTTAAATGATCTCCAAGATGGGGAAGGATATAATAAAACAGGTACAGATACTCCTACACCTTGTTTAAATCTTGGTGGGAGTGTAAACTGGAAAACCCTTTTGAAAAGCAATTTGGCAGTAGTTATCAGGAATCATAAGTTCATATCCTTTGACCCAACAATCCTACTTCCAGTAATCTACCCTTAGAAATAATCAGATATATGGGAAAATCTATACTCTGGATGATTTATAATTAAATACATCGTATACAATCACTTGGAATACTATCCATCAACAGAAAGACTAACAATATAGAGAAATGGCCAGATCAATTAAAAAAGCAGGTTAAAATAAATTATAGTTAGTGATTAAAACCTTTTAAAACATACATCTAGGGCTTCCCTGGTGGCGCAGTGGTTGAGAGTCCGCCTGCTGATGCAGGGGACGCAGGTTTGTGCCCCGGTCCGGGAAGATCCCACATGCAGTGGAGCGGCTGGGCCCGTGGGCCATGGCCGCTGAGCCTGTGCGTCCGGAGCCTGTGCTCCGCAACGGGAGAGGCCACAACAGTGAGAGGCCCACGTACTACAAAAAAATAAACAAAAAAACATACATCTGAGAAGGGAGTAGAAAATATGGAAAAGTGATAATAGGTGTTAGGATGAATGATTAAAGCTTTCATTTCTGGTTTTCAAACTACCTATATAGTTGATTATTGCTTTCATAAATTAAATATCCTACATACTTCTAACCGTGGTAAAGGAAAACAATTTAACCTCCTCGAATTTAGAATTTATGATTATCTGAACAGAGATAAAATTGGAATTTCCTTTGTTGATGGGCACAAGCAAAATTATAGGCAAAATATTTAAATTAGTAGTTCAAGCCCAAAGTCATTCTTTAGCATACTTTAATTAATTGAATGCATTTGAAAAAAGTAGAACTGCATTAGAGAACTTTTTTCCCACCACACCAGACTACAGTTGTCAGACTCAAAGATTTCATTCTCTTTGTGACAACTAATTGAGGAGGTGGTGTGTACTGTTTAAGAAGCATAAACAAATTATGTCAGGTGGCTTGTGTGGCTGCAGGAGATGGTTTATTTTGTTGCCTTTTTCTAATAGGATAATCAGTGCACTCATTTGCTAACTGGAGGGACTTTCTCATACCCACTAGAACTTTCTTCAAAGAATATATTCCTCGTCTACACACACACACACACACACACACACACAGTGCCCTACGAAAACAACAAAATCTAACTACTAGCAATTAAAGAACTCCTGCGTATGACTGCACCCCACGCTATAGGATATGGGGTGACTGCACTCGGAGCTCCCCCTTGCTCCAGAGTATTATGAATTCTTCATCTTTACGAAAGAACTTATTCATCCTCACTAAAAATCCTCTGAGTTTTTATAACTTCAGGATACCTTTAATAACACACTCATTTTCTATAATGATCTCCGGCTGTAACGCAGTGCATAAACTTCTCTTCCAGACCCCGCCCTCAAGTCTTCCTCTGCCTCATTACAGACGGGGTCTGCAGGAGGAACTTTCATCTTCCTCTTTGCATTTGCGTTTTAATGCTTCTCGTAAAAAGCGGTAAGAGAAGTTCCAGGTAGTTTCACTATGTGAAAGCACAGCCAGCAATCGCGATTTCATTAGAATGTTAAGTTCTGTTCACTGTTCTTGGCTTGCTGAGGGTCATTCACTGGGACCGCGTGAGCAGTGGGTCGAAAGGTGTGTCAGTACCCACGTTCCGCAGGAGAATTCACTCTGGTCCCCTGTACTGCGCTGCTTTGCTCTGCGCACGCGCATGCCCGGCCCAGCTGCATCGTGGACCCAGCACACGGGTACGGTGGGTAATCAGCTGTGCCCCTCAGATTTGCTGGCTGCGTGTGTTCCTCAGAGGCATTCTGCTGGGCGCTCCATGGGGCATTTAGTATGGGTGCAAAGGGGATGCGTTCACAGTACAGCTTCTGGAACACAAACTGCTATCTCTAGGATATGCCATGGTTTTATGGGGAATGGTCACCAAATGTTTACTAGAGGGAGTTGAGTGAATCCAGCAGAATGGAAACAGAAAATAAACCTATGACCAAACTCCAGCCAACCCGAGAAATAACAAGTAAAAGAAACAAGCGCGAGGCCGCTACGTTGCATCAGGAGCCCTGACAACCATTTGGTTGATGGGCCAACAGCAGAGGCATCTTCTGGCCTGGTCATCAGCACAGGTGGTCCGGATCTTTATCAGCCAGGAGACAATAACAACCACCAGCATTACTCAGCACTTGATAGCTTTATCAGGTGTTTTCACAGGTCTTTTAATCTTCCTTACCGTCACGGGAGGTAGAATGGAGACAGACACAAGATGGTTCCTCTTTTTCCAGAATGTCCTTGTGATAGAGCATCTCCAGCTAGGGTGAAGTGTGCCCTGTGTTAATCTGGAGTGCCAGAGTTACCTCCTGTCCTAGAGGAGATACCGCACAGGAACCATTCATCCCTTCCACCGGGTCAGCTAACTAGACGCTGGCAGTGTGCCAGGCACTCTGCTCAGGGTGCCCGTACAGGGCGACCTGTTTCTTCCTCACGAGGCCCTGTGAGGTTAAGGGTAGAGTCCAGTTTTATCTACGAAGAGATGCGGGCTTGGCATAGGTAGGTGACCCCCAGAGATGCCCCCAGCAAAGCATGTCCATTGGGTTTTCTCTGACCCTCTGCTGTGGCAGAGGATCCCTGCTCCAGCAGTCCCTCAGTCTGGTCAGACCAAGTGCCCGCTGAATGGTGGCTGTGCTGGAGTTGGAATGGCCCAGGACTCCCCCAAAGATACACACTTAATTGCCAGTTTCCTGTTAAGATTAGAGTGGTGCCTCATCCCACCTGGCCCTGGGGGATGCTCTTAGAAGAGCATCCAAAGCTGAGCTACACCAGGACTTGGAGTGGAAGTGACAGTGCCCTAGGCAAACCAAGGCGAGCTTATTTTCCACACGTGTTCACATCTTTAAATGCGATTCGGGTGTGCTCTGCCTTGACCTCTCCCCCTCCCCCGCCACTCTTCCCTGCATGAAGTGCGCTGTTTCCCCCTTAACCCTGACACCTCTTACTGTCCTTACGACTTAGGTGGCACACGTGGCCTTGTATTGCTGATTATCCGTACTGTCCTTTCCCCGGCTTGATCAAACCTTCAGTGAGAATGCACCTTTACTTAAGATTTCTTTGCATATATCTCCCATATATCTAACATGGCATTTTAATAAATAGGAAATGTATATGTATATTACAGTAAATATATATATTTATTATTAAAAACTCCACCCCCCTGGACTTACTCTGTCCTTGTTTCTGATGGTTTAGGATACCTTAAAACATTTGAGGTTTTTTGAAGGAAAATGAAACAAAATGCATGGGAAAGATTTATGTATTTACTTGGGGGAGGGGGAAATTAAACTTCTCATAATAGTTTTTAAATTAAATTTCATACTCGTCCAAATTCTTTCCTTCTCCACCCCTTCCTCTGATATTCCCTCACTCATTAAAGCACAGGATTTTGATGGTATTCACAGGGAAGCTCATTTACTGGAATAAAGAAGTTCTTTAAGTTTTAGATTTTGGAACCTTACCAGTGGGTCTGAGCCTGGGTTTCAGATTTTACTGGCATTTTGTTGGCAGAGCAGGCTCTGCAGCCCGTCCTTATTTGAGCATGTTTCCTGACACCTTCAGCGGTATGGTCCTATGTTTTTTAGATTAAAAAAAAAAAAAAAGTTTAAATAGAAAAGAATATATAAACATATAAAGAAGATTGATTCTAAAACATCCAGCAAAATAAAAGGGCAGTAAAAACTCTCAAAAATTAACAAATGGGAAGCACTTTCTTTTTAAAGAGGCAGGACAAAGACAAAGCTACGAGGAGAGAAATGTTTCAGGAAACCCCAGGAAAAGCTGCCTTTTCCTCTGTGCTCATTCTCCTCTCCACTCACAAGTGTCCTGTTGAAATAGGGTTGAGAATACTGTACTTCCACTGCACTGGGCACATGGTGGGTGCCTGAGGTCATCCAACTGAGGTGAAGGGAAAGCTTATGGAGGCGAGGGCAGGGCGACAGACCCTACATGTGGGGTGTCTCCAGAGACTGGCCACAGAGGGAATCCTTTGCCACCCCTGGTTCTGAAGGGGCAAGGGAGGAAATAGTATTTCCCAGAGCCCCGTGGAGGATCTGTGAGAGCAGAAAACAAGGCCCAATGTTGGGAGAGAGAGAGTGATTCTCTGAGACCCAGAGCTAGTGTCCTACTTAATTGGGGAAATCCTAAGAGCATTTCCCGAAGGCTGGGAGCAAGGGCAGGATACTCAGCTTCTGTTTAACACCATCCTAGAACTATTAGCCCATTCAGATAGATAAGAAAAGTCCATTAGAGGCATACAAATTGAGAAAGAAGTAAAACTATCTCTATTTGCAGTTGATGTGATGGCACACCTGGGAAATCTTAGAGAATCAAAGGTAAAACTAACTGAAACAATAGTGGAATTCAGTATGGGAGCTGGGTATAAAATGTTCTGCTCGCAGGGAGCCCAACCAGAAGCCGGCCTCAGGGGGTCAACAGAGTTGGGCAGAAAATGGGATTGGGGAGGGAGGATTGGAAAACAACCATCTGAAGGAAAATCTGTTCTAGAATTGGATTCTGAACAGGTTTAGTTCATGAGGGCCGTAAACCCAGCATGTCATGGAGCAAAGCCCCGCATTAAAGAAAGAGGCCCCTTGTCCCACTGAGTGACGATTTCAGCTGGTGCTAAGCTTCCTGGTAGAGCAAGCTCGGGCATGTTGCTTGATCTCTGCCGGGTGGGGCGCAGGGAAGCCACTGGAGAGACGTCTGAGCCTGAGAGGGAAAGAGGAAGGCTGATATCTAGGGTAGCAAGGTGGTGAAAGAAGCAATGGTTTGGGGGCCAGCTGGTAGGGGTAGGGAATTATTCCTCATAATTACCCTTGAAATGGCAATGGTATTGGGGTGGAAAAACAGGGCCCAGTAAGTGGCAGGGTGGAGCTTCCCTTTCTAGAGGAAGAAATTCATTACCTTCACAATGCTTTGTCTGCCCAGAGGTTTCAGCAGCCACTTGGCTCTGTAGCTAGGGAAACTGCTTATTATAGTATTGATATTTTATGTAAAATTGGTTAGGAACGACCGGCATATTTGAAACTGAATGTGTGTAGAGCAGGGAAAATACCTCTTCAGACATGCAAGGCAGAGGTAATTGATAAACTTTGGGACAAGTGTGGTGGTATTTAATTTTTAAAAGTTTTGGTCAACTCTATTTCCATTCTTATAAAAGTAAGGACCCCATTTCGTCTTACTCTGAATATAAATTTTCATAACTTTTCAGAAAAAAGTACACTTGAACAAATGTAAGACACTCCTTGCTCATAGATAGGACAACTCAACACCACAAAGATGTCAGTTCTCTCCAAGATAATTTATAAATTATGCACTTTTACTAAAAATACTTTATGTTTTTGGGTTTTTTGGTTTGTTTCTTTTAAATGCAGGTAGACAAGTAGATGCTAAAATTCATTTGGAAAATATATATATATGCAAGAAAACAATGAAAAAAAAATATCCAGGAAACAATGAAAAAGAAAAGCCATGAGGGGGCCTTAGGCTTGATAGATTTTAAACACACTACAAAGCCTCTGTAATTAAAACGGTGCTTTACTGGCACATGAATAAATGGAGAGAGCAGCAGAAAGGCATAGGAAGTACAGAAATAGACCCAAGTACATACAGAAATTTAGTATATAATAAAGGTGGCATCTCAGGTTCCTAGGGCAAAGGTATAATTTTAACAAATGGTCCTGGGAAAGTTTGAGAGACATTTGGGAAAAAAAGATAACATCAGTTCCATAACTTTCACCATATACAAAAATAAGCTCCAAACGGATCAGAGTTCTAAATTTAAAAAGTGAAGCCCTTTAAGTACTAGAAATAAGTGAATGAATTCCTGCATAACTTGGGTATAGGGAAAGGCTCTGAAGACACAAAAACAAGAGGCAGTAAAAGAAAAAAATCGATACATTTGACTATTTAAAAAGAAAAAGTAAATTGTGGTATGATAAAAACCACCATCAATAAAGTCAAAAGACAGTTAACTTGGAGAAAATATTGGCAAGATAACACAGATAAAGCATTAATATTTCCTAATATATTAGAAACTCTTAAAAATAGGCAAAACACACGAACAGGTAATTCACTATACGTGTGTGTGTGTGTGTGTAAGTGTAATGAAAACTGCACATACAAGAGAAATGCAGATTACAACTACAGTGAAATACCACTCTTACATATCAGATTGGCAAAAACTAAAAAGTGTGATATCACACTATGGTAGTATCTCATGAAGTTAAATATGCAGTTACTTATCCTCTGACCTAGAATCGCACTTCTAGGAATTTACCATGAAGATACATTGCCACCAGTACAAAAATACGTGTGAACAAGGGTATGCATTATACATACTGTCATTTTTGGAAACCACCTAAATGCACATAGGAGAGTGGTTGAATAAACTATGCTCCACCCATCAATGCGACACTATGCAGCAGCTTTAGAGAAGAACAAGGAACAGCTCTGTGAATGTCTAAACAGTGTTTTCAGGTTATAGGAAATGCAAAAACCCAAAAGACAGTAGAATACAAAATGGTAACTTTCTGTAAAGAAGCAAGAGAAATGAGAAAATATGCAAGTATCTATGCATTTGTTCAGAAAGAAACACAGGAAGAATAAACCAGAAAGTAGTGAGATTAGTTCAATTGTTAATTATAGAAAAGAGTTTGATGGGGAGACTTAGATAGAAGGGATAAGTGGGGGGAAATGTGACACTTCTCAGAGTTTACTTTTCTGTACAGTTTTGTTTTTAATGAATTTATTTATTTAATTTATTTTTGGCTGCGTTGGGTCTTCCTTGCTGCGTGTGGGCTTTTCTCTAGTTGCGGCAAGCAGGGGATACTTTTTGTTGCGGTGCATGGTCATCTCATTGTGGTGGCTTCTCTTGTTGTGGAGCCCTGGCTCTAGGGACACGGGCTTCAGTAGTTGTGGCGCGTGGGCCCAGTAGCTGTGGCTCGCAGGCTGTAGAGTGCAGGCTCAGTAGTTGTGGTGCACAGGCTTAGTTGTTCCACGGCATGTGGGATCTTTGCGGACCAGGGATTGAACCCGTGTCCCCTGCATTGGCAGGCGGATTCTTTTTCTTTTAAAGATTTTCAAAGTCTTCATTGAACTTGTTACAATATTGCTTCTGTTTTATTTTTTGGCCGTGAGGCATGTGGGATCTTAGCTACCCGACCAGGGATTGAACCTGCACTGCCTGCATTGGAAGGCGAAGACTTAACCACTGGACTGCCAGGGAAGTCCTGGCAGGCGGATTCTTAACCGCTCTGTCATTGGGCAGTCCCTCTGTACAGTTTTGACTCTTGGAACCAAGTTAAAGATTAAAGTAACAAGGAGGGAGGGGAGCACGACCCTATAATGGAATACGGAAGTACAGTTAAACCTCACCTTATTTCAGAAGACTAACATAACCACACTCAGGTAAGAGAGAAAGAGAACAAACCCTAAAAACTTTAAAACACAATATTTGACTATATAGCCTTAGGCTAAAGACAAAAAAAAACTATAGATAAATATTGAACCCTAGTTAGTAAGTTTGTTTTTCACAGTAGCATGGGTCAGCAATTGTGAAACCACTTTTTGCATGTTAGAGTATTGAGCAAATAAGTCAATATGTTTGAGATAATGAGAGCCAGACCTCATTATTGGAGAAGGAAATTACAAATATAAAAAGGGGGAGAATAAAGTGGATCTAGTGCTGTTGGATTGGAACTGGGAGTTTTCAGTGAATTCATGGTTTTTAAGATGGATGGATGGATGGATAGGTGGAAAGAAGGAAGGAAACACACATACTTTATTGTTCTTTCCTAACACCCAGATTTGTTTTTTAAATACCATTCTCCAGTAAAAGGAACCAGAGCTCCTTGGAGAAAAGGCCAATTCCAGGGGCTGGTTCTGAGAAAGTTCAAGATGGTTGTGGAACCTCTTCTTAGGCCAAAAAAGTAAGGAAGTGCTGAAAGATGACAGGCACTTGTCAGTAGGAGACAGACACCAGCTTGAAGGAGCTTCTACTTGCCAAATCTGGCATAATATGAGCATCAGAATAAATAATGATAGGAAATTAAATATTCTCTTGGATAAACAAGGCTCCACAAGTCCATTCTGCTGTAAAGAAAGGAAGAAAGAAAAGTAAGTGCGGGGAGAAGAAAGGGCTCTCCCTTATAGTAGCATCCCAACAAGTACACATGGAAGAAATGATGGAATCAGAAAAACCACTCTTCGGCAACCATCAAATAAATAATTGATTCAAGTAAAATCCTCCACAGATGCTAACACTAGTAGATTAAATTTCATGAGGAACATGATATATATTTTATCTCCCCAGAAGTACTTAATTAACTACAGTGGAAAAACAATAACTTTACAGTGGAAAAGCTAGCACACACCACCCTACCCAAGTGGCTCAAAGTTAACTCACCAATACTGGGACAAGGCAACACTGTGTGCTTCCTGATACCATGCACTGAGAAGGATACACTCTCACTAATGTGTGTTTCTGCCAAAATGCTAATTTGAGTCTAATCATGAGATTTCAGATCATCTAAATTGAAGGACAGGGACTTCCCTGGTGGTCCAGTGGCCAAGACTCCATGCTCCCAATGCAGAGGGCGCGGGTTCAATCCCTGGTTGGGGAACTAGATTCCCCCATGCCACAGCTAAGAAGTCCGCATGCTGCAACTAAAAAAAAAGATCCCACGTGCCGCAACTAAGACCCGGCACAGCCAAAATAAATAAATACATAAATATTAAACAATAAATAAATACATAAATAAATTGAAGGACATTTCATAAAATAACTGCCTCCACTCTTCAATAAATGTCTAGGTCATGAAAGACAAAATGAAGAACAGAACCAGATTAAAGAGACTAAGGAGACATGGCAGTTAAATGCAACACATGGTCCTGGATTAGATCGTCAACCAGAAGGCAGATTGTGTGTTACTGTGAAGGGCCTTGTTGGGACAATGGATGAAACTTGACCAAATTCCATAGATTAGATCATGCGCTGGCAAACTGTGGCCTGCTACCAGTTTTTGTACCACCTAAGCATGCAGAATTTTGTTTTTACATTTTTAAGTGGTTGGAAAAAATTTTTTTAAAGTAAAATGTCTATGACATCTTGGGAAAGGCAAAACTATAGAGACAGTAAAAAGATCAGTGGCTGCCAGGGGTGAGGGGAGGAAAAGAAGGATGAATGGGTGGAGCACAGGGAATTTTTTACGGCAGTGAAACTATTTTATATGGTACTGTAGTGGTGGATAGATGTCATTATACATTTGTCAAAAAACCTGTGAAACTGTACAATACAAAGAGTGAATCCTACTATTAAACTAGGGACTTTAGTTAATAACAATGTATTAATATACAATTATATCAGTTACAGCAAATGTACCACACTAATATAAGATGTTAATTATAGGGAAACTGGGATGGGGTGGGCATTGAAGGAGTATATGGGAACGCTGTACATTCTGCTCGGGTTTTCCTTTTCTGGTTTTTTTTTTTTTTTTTTTTTTTTTTTTTTGCTGTACGCGGGCCTATCACCGCCGTGGCCTCTCCCATCGCGGAGCACAGACTCCGAACGAGCAGGCTCAGCGGCTCCGCGGCACGCGGGATCCTCCCGGACCGGGGCACGAACCCGTGTCCCTCGCATCGGCAGGCAGACTCCCAACCACTGCACCACCAGGGAAGCCCCCTTTTCTGTTTTTTTTGGGGGGGGCTGTTTCTTTGTTTTGGCCACGCTGCACGGCATGCGCGAACTTAGTTCCCCGACAGGACTCGAACCATGGCCCCCTGCAGTGGAAGCATGGAGTCCTAACCACTGGACTGCCAGGGAATTCCCTGCTCAGTTTTTCTATAAACCTAAAGCCACTCAAAGAAGAAAGTCTGTTAATTAAAATAAATTCTGTATTGTGACACATGAGCATTATATGAAATTCAAATTTCTGTGTCTATAAAGTTTTGTTGAAACGCAGCCAGATTGATTTATTTACATATTGTCTACAGTTGCTTTTTTGCTCAGACAGCAGGGTTGAATAGTTGCAACAGAAACCATAGGGCTCACAAAAGACTAAAATATTTACTATCTGGCCTTTACGGAAAAAGTCTGCTGACCCCCAGATTAGATAGCCGTGTTGTATCAATGGTAAGTTCCTGATTTTGATAATTGTACTCTGATTATGTAAAATAATACCCTTAAGTTTTAGGAAAGACACACTGAAGTATATAGGGATAAAGAGACATTATGACTGCAGCTTACTGTCACATGGTTCAGAAAAAAGAATTATGGACAGGCAGACAGATACAGAGAAGCCCATTTGGTAAAAAGTTAACAGTTGGGGAATCTGGGTGCTGGGTGAAGGGCATGTAGGAATTCTTTATACTATATCCCTGCAAATTTTCTGTAAGTCTGATATTATTTCAAAGTAAAAGGTTAAAAACAAAATGAAAAACAAAATATCATCGGTCTTAGACCCAACCAGACCTTGACTTGAATTCCTGATTTGCTGACTCAGTGGCCTATTTATAGAAGTGGTTTTGCCTTTCCAAGCCTGTGTCCTCATCTGACTTGTAAAGCTTAGATGAGATAATGCATGTAAAGTGCAGAAAATCGGCATTGATTCCAGGTGACCGAGTTGAAACATCTACAGTGCCTTCAGGAAAATGATTCCCAGATGTCTGCTTGGAGACAGACATGGTCAAGATGAGCCAGTGTCCGTCTTCTGAAGTGGCAGCTGCATTTCAAAACAGAAGGCCCTCTGTTGGGGTAAATGAGCCATGGTGATGGCTCCATGATGGAGCCCCTCCACACCCCGTTGAAGATGATGGACTCTGAGAAGTGGGTTGAGAAGATCCTGTGATCTGGGGACTCCTGGTGGAGGGGTTAGACATGACCTGAGTTCCCATTTTTGGTGGCAAGTTTAACTATGCCGAGGATCTAGGGTCAGGACTGTCTTGCAGGCTTGGCCTCGGAGGTAGCTGTGGGTGCCATAGTTCAGTCTACACAAGTTTAGCTGTGAGTCCTGCCAACAGCACTGGCCTAAGGTAGGAGGAGACGCTCAGACATCCAGTACTTATGGTGCAGCGTCAGGGGTAAGAAACAATGGTTTGTGTTCATCTTGAATAATACAGACCAACATCAACAAATGCTTGATGTACTAGCAAGGTGCCTCATTCTGGAAGCTGAACCCACAGGACTCCCTCCCTGTGAGCAGTTAAATGATTTAGCAGTGGTGTAGATGCTGTTCTGTATGATGTTGGAAATGGGGAAGATTAGATGAAAATCTATGAATGATTGGTATGCTAGGAGATATGGAAATCTAACAGAGCATCTGACCCACAGACATCCTTCAGCAGAAATACGGGTGGGGCCTCTGCTTCTGGGGAACACCCAGGGGAAGGGGGTGATGGTTCTACTCTCGAGCAGTCCAAATTCCCACTTTGCCTCTGACTGAAATGCACATCCTCTTATACAGAAAACACAAAGGAATGTGATCTAAAGCTTACTGATCTGACAGCATTCCAAAAAGGTGGATTGATGACAGGTCACTGTAGTTCTAAGTGTCCAATCCAGAAGATAATGGAAGAATATATTTAGTGAAACTGTTGTGCTGCTGTGTATAAGTGACCAAAGGTATTTGTAAGCAACAACCTAAATAATGTGTTATTTTTAAAAAGCCAGATAGCTAGTTCAACCATCGCTTTATAGCTTTGCTGAGTGGGTTCAGAGACCCTAGAACTGGAAGTGAGGATTCTGCAACCCAGTTGTGTTCATCTAAGAGCTTTTTAGTCCAGGTTCCGATCACGTTAGTGTGTGTGTAGGTAAGAGAGATGGGGGAGGCGGGCGAGAGGTACAGAGAAGAGGCATTTCCTCTAGAATTTGTGAAGGGTCCCGAAACATACACTTTCCACCACTGTTCTCCCCATCTTCTCTCTGACCATCCTCTTTATCTCCAAGAAGAGGAAATTGAAGGCCTCCTGGGATCTACACAACAAAGAGCAAGTGGTACATTTAAGCCCCTACCCTGTGTCAAAGCATCTTGTGTATTCCTTCACGCTCAGTCTTTCGGAGAGCGAAACCATTTCCTAGGTGACTGAAGAGGGGGAGAGACATGCCCCTTACTCAGTGTTAGCTCATATCAACAACGGGGTTTGAATTCAGATCTGTCCCATTTCCTGTCTGAGTCATCTCCACCGCAATGTTTCTCAAGTTCCTCTGGAACCTTTCCTTTCCTGCCAGGAGCAATCTCAGCTTTGCCCCCCCACATGGCTAGCTCTCCGTTCAGAAGTCACTGGTCGGGGTCCAGCACCTTCCACCCTAGACCACAGCCCCATGCATGGCGGAGCCCTCCCACCCTCCTTGCTCCAGTCTGCGTGTTCTTGGGAGCAGAAAACACTACTCATTTACTTTCAAAAAACAATCCTGTGCATTCTTGAATAGAAGGCAACTGTTTAAAAAATTGATTGTACTGTTAGAGTAAGACTCTTTAAAAAATAAAATATCTTTATATTTTAGCTTGTTAACTTTTTAAAAACTGATGCCCACATATAATAGTTGGTGTTCACAATCTAATACATTTGAAAGAAATCGTTTTTGAAATGAAGTTTAACACAGTTTCCTTTGAACTACACAGAAGTAAATACAGTTATGAATAGTGAGAGTTCATCTTCCAGTAAAGGGTTTCAAAATCAGAAATAAGTTGTTAGCCATCAGTGTGTGACTGCCTGGGTCCTGTTCTCCTTCCACCTCATCCCTACCCCCCGTATTGGGTCTTTTTTTCACATAGAAAACATGGAGGGGTGGGGGCTTCTCTGAGAATGTCTTTCTGAAGGCTTGGGAGAGGGAGAGTCTCAACTGAGAAGACTGGGGGGAGAAGACAGGGCACAGCACAGGCACCAGCGTGAGTTGATGAAGCTGCTCAGGGCTCCCAGGGTGGAGACCCCCAAGGATGCTGGCAGCCTTCTGCATGCCATCTCCCCAGCTCTGAGGGAGCCTGTGCATGGACGGTAACTGGACTCAGCCTGCCACCTCACACAAGCCACATGCTCCACCAGGGAATGAGTGTGAGGGACAGGCATCGCCATTCGTGCATTACAGGAGGATTCGTACAGTGAGCCTGGTGAAGCTCGGACAGTGGGCTGCTCTTGCGTCGCAGATCTGCGATCTCTCAGAAAGGAGGAGGTTGTTCACCAGCCAGTGAGCTGTAGGTTAAAGAAAAGTTGGATTTTAATAAATCTTTTCTTTAATAGCGTTTTTCCTGATTTTAAAATGAATGCACTCCAAATATAGAAATAGTGGAAAATTCAGAAAAGTATAAAGAAAATAAACACTTGAAATCTTACCACCCAGAGATTCCTTAGAATAGCATAATGAAGAAATTTAAATCATCATATAATTCTGCTTCCACTTTCTGGAGATAACCGCTGTTAATAGGTGTCCTGTGTTCTTCTATATATGCACGTAGGAATACATAGTTTACATAGATGGGATCATACCATGATGCTATTTTTAAGCCTTTTTTATTATCAACGTAATAAAAATGTGTCCATAACTAAATATCTACATTATTTTAAGAGTTCCAAAATAAGCAATTTTTCCAGTCATCAGGAACTTTTTTTGTAAAATATATCGTGTGTGTGTGTAGTATTTTTTAAGGGGAAAAAGTATAGAAGAACATCCATGTCTAAGGAGAAGAAGGACTTCTTTGGATGACTTTTCTGCTTTGTAGTTTGCTGTATTTTTCCAATAATTACACTCCTTAAAGTAACCACAGCTAATATTTTGGTATATTTCCTAACAATTTTAAAGCATCATTGGAATCATGCTGTATATAGGATTTTCTACCCTCTCTAAGTCATCTAGTGGTGTTCAATGGACATTTGCCTGTATCACTGATGGCTATATGATGTTTTTTCATGTGGGGATACTATGATTTTTTTTTCTTTCCTCTGTCTTGGACAGTTTGTACTATTTATGATTTTTTTCACTGTGTAATGCTGTGATGAATAGTTGTGTCCCTGAATTATTTTGTTTCCCTGTCTGAATACTCCTTAGAATTCAATCTTAGGAGTATAGTCACTGAGTCAGAAGGTGTAAAACGTTTAAGGCTCCCATTGCATATGAACAGACTGGCTTTAAGAGTTTCTGCTCATTAATTACTTGTCAAATAAGGTCTTGCTCATTGGTTATAATAAAATGTGTGCTGAAGGTGACTGTTATTATCTTATTTTTAAAGCAGATCTTTCAGTCCTATTCATTGAAATGTTTACAAATATTATATTTAAACATAAAAACCATGCTTCTTTCCCCCAAATTTTTCAAAAGTATTTTAAAATTAAAGGTAAGCAGTCATCTTAAAGAAAGTTTAAAAAAATAAAGAAAAAAATCATCCTAATGTAGCCACAGTTATTGTTTTGTCAAATCTCCTTCCTCCCTTTTTCTGTGAATTTTACACATTTGGAATAAAAGTATATGTAGTTTTCGTATCCTCCTTTTTACATTGAACATTCTATTGAAAGCATTTCTTCCGTGTTGCTACGTAGTCTTCATAACTATCATTTTTAATGGTTACAAATTATTCCACTGACCTCATGTAATTTACGTAACCATTTCCCTACTGAACTCTTATGTAATTTCCAGTTTTTTACTTTTATAACACAGTGGTGCATGTGGGCTATTTCCTTAGGTTTGAATCCTCAAAGTGGATTGACTGGGTCTGGATTTAAACTTTTGTTCATTCAGAATTTTCACTAACTCATAGTGGCCTGTCTTCTTGGTTAGTTTTTTTTAAAAAATAAGTTTATTTATTTATTTATTTATTTTTGGGCTGCATTGAGTCTTTCTTGCTGTGCGCGGGCTTTCTCTAGTTGCAGCGAGCAGGGGCTACTCTTCCTTACAGTGCACGGGCTTCTTATTGTGGTGGCTTCTCTTGTTGCGGAGCACGGGCTCTAGGCGCATGGGCTTCAGTAGTTGTGGCACGTGGGCTCAGTAGTTGTGGCTCGCGGGCTCTGGAGCGCAGGCTCAGTGGTTGTGGCGCACAGGCTTAGTTGCTCCACGGCATGTGGGATCTACCCAGACCAGGACTCGAACCTGTGTGCCCTGCATTGGCAGGCAGATTCTTAACCACTGCACCTCCAGGGAAGTCCCTTGGTTAGTTTTAATTATTGAAACTTAATTCCAACAACAACGTGAAGTTCAGGACGTTCCGGTTGGCAGGGAACCCAGTAGGAGCTGTGATGTCCTTAGTAACAAAGTGGTCAGGACGCTGTCCTGTTTGCCAAGTGAGCCTTGGGAGCTCTGGATGTTTCAGACCAAAGGGAAGTGTACAAAAACAGAGTACTTTCCTCGCGTGCCCTGTTGGTATACAGTGCATGCCCTCTGCTGCCACTCACAGAAACCATTTATTAAGCAGCCTTTGCCAACAAGGAAAAAAAGCAGAGACAGGGAGGTAGTCATTATGTAACCCCCTCCTCTTTTTTTTTATTCTTTTTTTCCCCTCCTTTTTCTATTTCCTTTTGTGAGAATGACATCAACTCGGGATGGAAATGCATTTATGGTGTCTCCTTTCTGCTGAAGTAACCTAGAGACTTCATCTTCAGAGATGCAAAATTGAGATTTTGCAAACGTTCATAAATACTTCTTTGTTGACCGTGAGCCGTGTGGTTTGGCCCCCAGAGTTATCTTAGATAGCACAAATAAATCTGGCGGCCTCCACTGGCCTCAAACTAAGCATTACACCACCCCCAGTCCCCCGCCCCCCCATTGTCTCCCTCCTCGCAGAATTTCCTCTTGGCCTTCAGCAGCACAAGCTCAGTCTTCTCATCAATTGCCCTGTTAACTGCTGCCAGCGCTCCAGCAGTTTAGTGCATATGTTCCCTTCATCATTTCTCTTTGTTCTAGAAAAGGCTGTGCTTGGTTTCTGAACCTCCCCGCCTCCCCTCGCCTAATTCCACCATCACCACCGCTTCCTAGAGACATGACCTTCTACTGTCTACATGTTCATTTACAGAACATCCTAGATTTCTGCCATGGAGAGAGCCTTCACAGTCTGCTCACACGTGCAGAATCATCCCCCGCGCCCCTTCCCACAGAAAAATGTGTTAGGCGTCCTCGCCGCAGAGCTCGTGCCGTAGGAGCCCAGGTGAAGGGCTGCTGGGTCTCTCTGGGAAGCAAGAGGCTCCTGGGAGACAACGTTACCTCCCTGCGCAGATAAAGATTCCTTCTTAGGGTTTTCTGCCGCTCCAACGCAAGAAAAGGACGCTTTATTCTTGGAGCCCAACAGTGTATAGGCAGAGTCGATCTCAATGGGTTATTCATGGTGTCCAAGAGAAATACTTCTGGAGCTGTATTTCATGTGAGATGGAAGTGGGCTTGGCACCCAGACAGGGGGGCTGGCTGCTCGCTGGGAATGCCCCGTGGCTGTCAGACCAGCCCAGCCCCTGCCTGATGCCGCCAGGCTCTTAGCAAGTCAAGGGGGCTTCTGGCTCCTCCCCACCGGGCCTGCCTGCGCCCTGCGAGGCTCTGCCAGCCCGCGTGCGTGCGCAGAGACCCCCTGGTTGTTTTGGCCTTTAAGTATTTTCTGTCTCTTACCATGTGTAAAGTTCCACCCCATTCCCTGAGCCGGGAGGAGAGGATGAAGGGCTATCAGAGCGTGGTCCCTCTCCTCAGCACGGGGGTGCTGTGGAAACCCTGGAATCGTTCGTGGAAACTTTGTTTGTGCAAAATACCACCTCGCTGTCATTCCTGCCCTTGCCACTTCCCTCCCCCAGAAAAGTATTTCAAAGAGGCCTCTGCAGCGGCACTGACCGTGGACAAACCTGATGTTTCGCTTTGTCTGATAAACCCGACGGTGAACTATGCCTGCTCAGTACCTGGTCAGCAACTCCTGGGAAGGCACAGGAAAACCTTCCTAACGTGGAGTTAAATGTGTAGAATGGAACTGGGAGGAAATTCTCAGAGTGAGGGATTGTTTCCGCTTTCCTTTTCTGGGGAAAAAAGAGAAAAGAAAAAAAAGTTAATGTCAACTCCTTTGGTGGAGATATAGTGCGCTTTTCTAACTATCCCCCAAAGGGAAGTTTGTATTCTTTTAAATAAAACCATTTTAAAAGCAGAACTCAAGCCTAAAAGGATCCAAGGTTCTCCTGAGTTCTCAGAAGGTGTAGATTTATTTACTATAGTTAAAACATAATTAGTTCTCAGGGGATAGTGTGTATTTTAAACAGCTTTATTGCCACCATATTAGTTTTCTGAATAATCAGAAACTTCTGTTATGATTATGTTCTAGTGTTCAGACAGAAACGCACTGTAAGTAGAAACAAATGTCAGGAATTGCTAGTTGTCATTCGAAGAAGGGACACCACATCAGCAGGGGAAGAAAGAATTTGATAGGATATTCCAAGGAAATGTAATCTAACAATGTCTTGAATAAACCTAATGACAGCTTGGGCAGGTACACGTGCACACACACTGCCCCCCCCCCAACCATCTTTTTTTATATTAAATGGCGTTTTCTTTGTCCCTTTTCCATCATTCTCACTACAGAGGCTGGGAATGGGGTCAGTATCCCTTGAAACCCGTAAGATGGCTCTTCCTTACTAACACATTCACAAATGAGTGCAAACAGTGTCCCCCACTTTCAGCTCTCGGTTCTCATGTCGTGTCACTGTTCTGGCTGACTGGTCTTTCCCACCATTTGCAGGTTGATGTTTGAGATGCCACAGGAAATGGGTTTAATCGCCATCGCAGTCCACCAAACGCAGGGCAAAGGTCAGTCATCTTTTGTTACTGTTTCTGTGGTTTTTGTTTTCTAAAATCTGTGACTCTCCTGGCCAGAGAGCCAGTTGATTGCATGTGCTGATCATCGACATGACTCGAGTCAGAAGTTGTTTTCACACACCCCTAAAATGGAGAAGAGGGAGGAAAATCAATTAGAAGATTGAACCTTAGAAGAATTAAAGCATTCTCTTAAACCGAGATGTTTAATTAATTGACGTCCGCTTCTGATGGTTTTAATGTTCATTTACCTACGTCTTGTAAATTCTTCTTTCTGACACATTCTAGGCATTGCAGTGTGTGAATAATTACTATGTTATAGAGACGTTTATTTTCCTGAAGGTTCTCTGTGAGGTGCCTTCTGTGTCTATACCAAGGGTCACATGGAGGGGTCTTTCGTCTGCCAGCTGGCACTGGAATTTGCGTGGAGTGGACACTCGATCAACGATCAATGCATATTCACAGAATGACCACAAAGAAGCCAAGGGCTGCCCAGAGCTTCCAACACCTGCTGACTCTCGGAGGCAAGAGCCCACATCCTCCCAGAATCCATCTGGGGTCCAGCCGCAAGCAGATTCGTGCTCAGTGGTCATACGGGGAGCGATTGGCCCCTGTCTCTCCCCACCCCCAGCTGGCAGCAGGCCGACCCAAACGTCCTTTTAACTCTCAGAGGCTCTTATGTCTTTCTCAGAAGAAGCAATGAAATAAGAAATCCACTGTTTTCACTTCTTTCTCTTGAGCATGTCTTTTGAACATAACTCAAAGAGAGGAAAAAAATTTATTTTATTCAAGGCTGTGGTGCTCAATAAGGTGGTTTAAAAAAAGACATGGAAGAAGTTTGATTATACCTCTCGTTTTGATTATGTTATTTTCTTGACTTGTAGTTTTTAAGAAAAATAACTCAGAGAGTTAATATCAGGGATCATTTTTCAAATTCAGCTTCCTTTAAAAAAAAAAAACAGCAAGATATAATTCACATACCATACAGTCCCCTACTTTAAAGTGTACTATTCTGTGGTTTTTAATGTATTCACAGCGTTATGGGACCATCGCAGTAGGGATCACTTCTAGCAAATGGCTTCCAGGACCTCTCCTGGACCAGTATAGATTCGGTCCGGTTTCCCCACTGTCTCTGTTTTCACCTGCGCATTGCCGTATGGTGAGAATTAAACTGAGAGTGATGTTCAGACACTGTGTAAGACTTTATCATCAAAGTATAAATGATATGCTCACAGAGGGAGGACATTATGCTAATTATTGGAAACTTGTTCAGCAACAGAGCTTCGGATTTTAAGAAGCTTCTCTGTGTTGAGTTAACCCCGGAATAACCAAGCATGTTCATCAGTCATTCAGGTGGGACAGGCCTTTAGTGTGTGGCCCTGAGGCCTCGGCAGTTTTTCTGGCGTTATGTGCATCTGAGTCTGTTCATGGTGCAGAATGGCCGGTTTCCTGATGGCGCTTGTGTTCCAGGGCGGGGAAGGAATGCTTGGCTGAGCCCCGTGGGGTGCGCTCTTTCTACCCTGCTCGTCTCCATCCCGCTGAGATCCCAGCTGGGACAGAGGATTCCGTTTGTCCAGCATCTGATGTCTCTGGCTGTCGTGGAGGCGGTAAGGTCCATTCCTGGGTACCAGGTACGTGCAGTTCATCACCGTCACATCCCCACCATGCATGCACATCTCAGTTCAGCTGTGTTTGTAGTACGCGTCTGAATGATTCCTTCATGTGGAGCCTCAGCCTGCTTTTGCAAAGCTGGCAGCAGGGTACTCTTGGAGGTTTAAAAGCACCGTCAGGTTTATAGCTGCCTCAGGCTTGCTGCAAGGTTTATAGCTGCCTCAGGCTTGCTGCAAGGTTTATAGCTGCCTCAGGCTTGCTGCAAGGTTTATAGCTGCCTCAGGCTTGCTGCAAGGTTTATAGCTGCCTCAGGCTTGCTGCAAGGTTTATAGCTGCCTCAGGCTTGCTGCAAGGTTTATAGCTGCCTCAGGCTTGCTGCAAGGTTTATAGCTGCTTCAGGCTTGCTGCAAGGTTTATAGCTGCTTCAGGCTTGCTGCAAGGTTTATAGCTGCTTCAGGCTTGCTGCAAGGTTTATAGCTGCTTCAGGCTTGCTGCAAGGTTTATAGCTGCTTCAGGCTTGCTGCAAGGTTTATAGCTGCCTCAGGCTTGCTGCAAGGTTTATAGCTGCCTCAGGCTTGCTGCAAGGTTTATAGATGCTTCAGGCTTGCTGCAAGGTTTATAGCTGCTTCAGGCTTGCTGCAAGGTTTATAGCTGCCTCAGGCTTGCTGCAAGGTTTATAGCTGCTTCAGGCTTGCTGTGATTATTTTCCAGAATTCCCTTTCTGTCCTTTTGTCAGATTTGTCAAATGTCCTAGTAAGGGCAAGCCTCTTATTCCTTTCTGCCTCCCTCCCTCCCTCCCTCCCTCTCTCTTTCTCTCTTTCCTTCCTTCCCTCCCTCCTTCGTTCCCTCCTCCCTTCCTCCCTCCCTCCCTCCCTCCCTCCCTTCCTTCCTTTCTTTCTTTCTTATTGAAGCACATTGGACTGGATAGGTCTATTTATCTGTGGTGCTTTCTGGTGAAAAGGATTATTTTATAGGCCTAAACAAACCTTCTCATTTCCTACCTTCATTTACCACAGCCTGTGCTCAGCAAAGCTATCCCTTGTCTGTGGCTGCCCAAGTTCAATGTGCATGTTCGTTTAGGGCCATTTGCACCCAGCTGTAGGGACAGATGTACCTGCTACATCAGTACTTTTGAATGCTTTGGTGTCAGTTATTAAGAAGACAAGGAAAAGAGAGCAGTTAACACAGTCATGAAACCTTTCTCCCATTCCCCAGCCTCGACTTGCTGTATCCTCCTCCTCCTTTTCCTGGAAGAATTTCTTATGGATATAAAAAGGGTGTTCTTGGGACTTCCCTGGTAGCACAGTGGTTAAGAATCCACCTGCTAATGCAGAGGACGTGGGTTCGAGCCCTGGTCGGGGAAGATCCCACATGCCGCAGAGCAACTAAGCCCATGTGCCACAACTTCTGAGCCTGCGCTCTAGAGCCCGTGAGCCACAACTGCTGAAGCCCGTGCTCCGCAACAAGAGAAGCCACAGCAATGAGAAGACTGCACACCGCAAGGAAGAGCAGCCCCCGCTCGCAGCCACTAGAGAAAGCCTGCACGCAGCAATGAAGACCCAACGCAGCCAAAAATAAATAAATATTTTTTAAAAAAAAGATTCATTCATCTAAAAAAAATTAAACATATAAAATAAAAATAAGGGGGTTCCTTCCCAGCCTCCCTCCCCACATACAGCTCTTAACGTCAGGCTAAAAACAATTATTGTATTAATTCATGAAGCAAGATGCTAAGATCATGACTTTGAAAGGGGGTCTGTCATGAGTGCTTCAATGGAGAAGCAGTCCTCTCCACTGCCCCCTAAGCTCCTCCGATGTGGCCATGTCCTCATAGTCATGGTATGTGGGACCAGGGTACATGTTTCCCGTATTACGTCAAGTCATTGGCACGTATGCCGAAGCGTGAGATTTGTTACCGGGCGCTCAGCATCCTTGCTGTGTCTCATGGGCTTAGGCTCCTCAGATTGTCACCAGCCTTCACAGGCCCAGCGTGCAGCCCCTGAACTGGACACTTCACCTTGCACTAAGCAGTTGAGAAGATAAAATTCTGTTGTGGGGAAAATATTTTTAACCCTAGCAACAGGTTAATTAGTCTTAGGAAAATAAAGTAAAAATTTAAATTAGTCTGTTTAGCTTTTTCATGGCTTTAACTTTGACCTCGTAGCCTCACTTGTTAACTTAGCAAGCACTTTCTGAGTGCCCACTGTGCGCGAAGGCTCTGCCAGGTGCTGGGGTAGCGGGTGGGGAGGTGGAAAGCTTGCCCTCAACAATGGACCCGGGGGTGTGTCCCCATTCTCCTTAAGAAGCTCCCACCAAAGTTCCTATCCCATTTCTGCAGCTGTCCAGCTCAGCCTTATCTTCTTTTTTTTTTTTTTTTTTTTTTTGCGGTATGCGGGCCTCTCACTGTTGTGGCCTCTCCCGTTGCGGAGCACAGGCTCCGGACGCGCAGGCTCAGCGGCCATGGCTCACGGGCCCAGCCTCTCCACGGCATGTGGGATCTGCCCGGACGGGGGCACGAACCCGTGTCCCCTGCATCGGCAGGTGGACTCTCAACCACTGCGCCACCAGGGAAGCCCTATCTTCTTATCTGTATGGTTTTGGATTGGCTTCGTTCTCATTTTATTTTCAGTCTTACTGAGATATAAATGACATACTGCAGTGTGTAAGTTGAAGGTCTGCAGCATGATGACTTGACATGCGTATATTGTAAGATGATCTCCACAGGAGGTTTTATTAACATATATCACCTCATATAGTTATTAAAAAAATTTTTTTTCCCCTGTGATGAGAACTTTTAGGATCTACTCTCTTAGTATTGGGTTGGCCAAAAAGTTCGTTTGTAACAGCTTACAGAAAAACACGAACGAACTTTTTGGCTAACCAAATATTTATTTATTGATTGATTGATTGATTGCGGTACATGGGCCTCTCACTGTTGCAGCCTCTCCCGTTGCGGAGCACAGGCTCCGGACGCGCAGGCTCAGCGGCCATGGCTCACGGGCCTAGCTGCTCCGCGGCATGTGGGATCTTCCCGGACCGGGGCACGAACCCATGTCCCCTGCATCGGCAGGCAGACTCTCAACCACTGCGCCACCAGGGAAGCCCTATTTATTTATTTTGGGCTGCGTTGGGTCTTCATTGCTGCGTGCGGGCTTTCTCTAGTTGCAGCAAGCGAGGGCTACTCTTCCTTGCAGTGCGTGGGCTTCTCATTGCGGTGGCTTCTCTTGTTGTGGAGCACGGGCTCTAGGTGCGCAGGCTTAGGTAGTTGTGGCTCGTGGGCTCTAGAGCGCAGGCTCAGTGGCCATGGAGCACGGGCTTAGTTGCTCTGTGGTATGTGGGATCTTCCCGGACCAGGGCTCGAAGCATGTCCCCTGCATTGGCAGGCAGATTCTGAACCACTGCGCCACCAGGGAGGTCCTGAATATTCATTTTTCACCGAGTCTAATTAGCTTACACACTACAGCTACAGGGTGGTTGAAATAGGCCCCCCGTTGTGCTGGGTTGGCCTCTCTTACATCCTGCCCTTCTTGTCCCTGGCCAGATGTCACCATCTGCACACGAACCATACCCAGCCTGGTTGGACCGGGGGCAGTGCGGTGGCCTGTGTGCCGTCCCTTCCGGAGCCCGTGCTGGGTTGCCCGCCCTTGCTCCTGCTGCTCTTCTGTCCTCGAGGTCCTGCTGGACTTCTGCAGCCTCCCCCCACCCGTGTATCCTGCTCCTGTTCTCTTCTCTGCACCTCCAGGTCCTATTTGCCCTGAGCGTCCTGGCTCAAATGCCTTTCCTGGAAACTGCTAGCTACAAACTCTCCCTCCTCCAATGCCATGCAGCGCTTTCAAATGTCTAGGCCACTTTAGGGCACCTCCCTTGGATTGCTTGAAGCAGGGTTATTTGTGCTCCGGTTCTAACTCCTACAAAGCAACCAGCTCTTGGAACACAGGATTGGTTTTATTTTGGTCCTCAAAGAGCCTAGCGTAGTGCTTTATACCTGGAAGGCCTGTAGTGGCTGTCTGAATAAAAGGTTGAGACAATGAAAAATAAACACCTGAACTTTCTCTTCATCTTGGAATAGATGTCCTGTTCACCTGGTTGAGAACCCAGAATTTCACAGGTTGCATCATTAACTAACTAGACCTGAAAATGTGAAGTGAAACAGGAGCCCGAAAGCAGGGGCAGCACAGAAGTAAGCAGCGGCCCCTGTAGTGGAGGAGCTGTTTCTGAGCTCCGGCCGGGACTGTGCTGGCCACCGTGGGACGTGGGTAGGCAAGAGAGGAGAAAGAAGGGGAATTGGGAGAGTGACCAGGACCATGGTCTCCAAGGTGCAGATTTTCTAGACCAGCGTTTCTCACTCAGCACTGTTGACGTTTGGGCCCCTCCATCTCGGTTGTGGGCCCATCCTGGGCATTATGGGCGGTGGCGCAGCATCAGTAGCCTTTCCCCACTAGACGCAAGTAGGATTCCTTCAAGCTGTGACAAGCACAAATGCCTCCCAATATCGCCAGATGTCCCCTGGGGGACAGACTTCCCACCCCACCTCCACCCATCCCCCCGAACCTTATTTTAGTCAGAAAAGTAATATGAGGTTTCCCTATCATAGAGCAGATGAGCTTTTAAAGGACAGAAACATGTTCTAACTGGCCAAGGTGAAAAGAAGTCCTGCTGGAGGGAGGGAAGAGGATTGCTAGGAAGCGGCAGGCTGCATAGCATAGGGTTAAGCTCCCAGGGGTTGGTGTCAGAAAGCCCTGGGTTTGTATCCCAGCTCTGCCACTTGCAGGTGGCGCAGACTCAGGCAAGCCAGGCAGTGTCTCTAAGCTTCAGCCCTCCCTTTGTTAAATAGAGATGATACTAGTAGCAACACATGGGCTTGGTATAAGTGATGTGCAGGCTAACACCGAGTTGGGGCTTGGTGCCGTGCCTGCCCCCAGTGAAGAAAGAGCCAGCCCTCTGGGACTGAGGCCATTATCTACTCTCTGGTCTCTTGGTTTTATTTTGCTGAGTGTCTCTCTTCCAGCCTCATGTGTCCAGATGGGCTTCCTTCTACCCACACCTGCCTGCCAGTCCCAGACCCAGGAGCCCTGGCAGTTCTGGTGCCCACTGGGTCTCACCCAGTCTGTGTGCCCCAACTTCACAGTCATGGCAGGAGGTGGGGGTCTGGGTGGCCCAGTTCAAGGCAGTGTCCGCCCTTGGCCCGTTCCACTGAGACCAGGCACAGGCAGGGTTGCCCAGGCCACATCCTTCAGGATGGAGAGGCAGCAGGCCACTGGACAAGTCTATTTCTCTTTCCCGAGTTGACTGGTGGCCGTTCATGGAGACCTTCTCTAATAACTCAGTAAAACGAGGTGCTCCTCTCTATCTCCAGAGCATTCTGCTGGCACATTTCTCCCTGACTTTTAGGACGTTGGTTAATCCAGGGCCATTCGTCTCTCTCTTGAGCAGAAGCTCCTTAAGGGAAAAGAGCCCTGAGAGTATTATTCTCTCCCTGCCCCCTGTCCCCAGCACACAGTGGTACTCTGTGGTGTGGTTGTTGATATTGGGATAATGAACTTAACTCCCAAGGTAGGCGTCTTCGGAGAGTGTTTTTGTTGATGAACAGTGATGGGGGTGGGGAGAATGCTGGGATTCCTGTTGAGTGTGTTCTTTAGGTCTCCTTCCCTCTAGCCCCACCAGGTACTTTAATACTGGATTGTTCCAAAGCGGTGATTAGCTGTCTCAAAAAGAAGAGAGGATGAGACTCCCTGTTCCATTTGTTTCAAGAGTATTCTGTTCATCTTTTTCTCTTGTTTTATTTTAGCTGGATGGCCTCTTCTGGTCCCTTTGTGTCTTCTGACTGCTTGATTAATATGTAGATTTTCCTTTAGGATATCAACTTACGAGTGAAGTGGCCCAACGATATTTATTACAGTGACCTCATGAAGCTTGGTGGAGTTCTGGTTAACTCAACACTTATGGGAGAAACATTTCATATACTTATTGGTAAGTTTTTAAAGCCTTCCACCAGAATTTTTAGATTAATAAAAATAAAAGTGGTTCACACATGGCTGTATTGGGGGGAGTGGATTATCATATGGGATTACTTTTTCTTTGAGTCTTGAGTTATAGAACACAATATGTGTGCACAACAGGCCAGATTGGTAGAAAGCCCTTCAAAGGGTTTAGTGTTCCTATCTATGGCCATGGAAACCACCGAATTGGCATCTCATCAAACAGGCGTTTTCTTATACCTCTCCACACTCCTGCTTCTCAATGAATTAGAAACAGTGAAAGTAAACATTTACTGTATTATTTGGTAATAAGAAAAGAAAGCTAATTTCAAGGATGGGTGTCCTTGCAGTCTTTCTTGTATTCTTAATCTGACCTTCCCAGTCCCTGGAAAAGTTGCCTTCTTTTTGACCTCAGAAGAAACTCCAGGCTGGTCAGGGTGGGGTAAAGAATCCCTGTTTCCCATCAGCACGTCCGTATCAGGCAAGGAGATGGATCTGAAGTGGCTTCAGAAGTTCCTCGGCCCCTGGTCATCCAAGCATCAGCTTCTCCCTAATGCCCAGGAGAGTTTGATTGGTGTTCAGAAATCAGTGATGGAGAGAAAACATGTGATTGTGTGTTAGAAGCGCCAGCCAAAGAATACAAGGTGTATGCTTCCAGCTCTGCTACCAACAGGCAATATTATTCTAGGCAAGCTTCTTCATACCCTCCGAGCTCCGTTTGCCATCTATAAATGAGTAACTGGGCTAGGTGCAGAGATTCCTAATAGGGCCCACAGATATTGAGGAGGCCCAGTGCTGGGTTTCCTTCAGGGAGCTAGGGAATTTTGTCAGTGTGGGGGGAATGAAACATTTTCCTGCGGGGAGAATCCATAGCTTTCTTAAGGCGTTGGGACGTGGGGGAGGGGGACAGGGGGGCATTTTTGGAGAAAGATTCAAGGTCACCGTCAGGGGTGCTTGCTGGTCTTTAGAAAGACGCAGCCTAAGTTGACAGTAGTTCATGTAGCTATTTTCCCAGCACTTTGGATTTCTGAATACAGGGGAGCTTTCTCAGCGCTATATACACTTAATTGAATGCTTTATATGCCACAGGTGCTTCAGCTATTGTGCATGTTGTCCAATGAAAGAACAAATGAACAACTGCAAATTCTGCCCCTGTTGCTCTAGTTACTTGTTTTTTACGTTGCTTTGTATTTTAATAGCCAGTATATTTAAAAAAATAATAATCTGAGGCCAGTCAGTCCTTCCCTTAACACTGAAAGTGGCGCAGAACATTTACCAAAAAGTAGTTATTGTAAATATCGTTGTTCTATCTGAGGCAAGTATTTTGGGAATTTTTTTCCCAGAGGCCCTGAAAAAAACGATAGTCTTCCTGCCTAGTTCTTGCAGTATTTTATTCCTTATTGAAGACCTCTTTGAGGTTGGTTCAGGGCCCTGCTGAAAACCAAGGTTCGGCTTTTCTAAAGTCTCCCCTCTCCTGCAGAGAACAGTGGTGTTAAGTAACAGCAGAGATAAGCCAGAAACTCACTCTCCTGAAGCCTTGGTTTAGGGGCTTGTGAAAGAGCCACTAAACATGGGTTGGCCTTTTGCCAACAGTGTAACCCTAGCACCAAAGACTTCCAAGGATAAAGCATTAAAAGATGTGTTTTAGGGTTAAGTCATGACCAAGGTTGGAAATCTCTGAATCCAGAGTTTACTTCTTAAGACCTGAATAAAATTCTTTATGTGTAAGCATGTGTTCCATTATTTAAATAGAAAAAGAAACAAGAGATTTTGTTTTACATCCGGCTCAGTGCAGAGCTCCAGTTCTTGGCTAGACCACAGGAGGTGGTCGTTTCAGAAGCAACTCTGTTTTGTCCCATTCGTAGCTTCTGCTTAATTGAATCAAATCTGGCTTGCTTTTTTTGCCCAACTAATTTGTAATCTGGAATGGTTCTGGTTTGATCGGGATAGTGAGGGAAGGGTGAGAAAGGAAGATGGGCTTAAAGACGTAAGTCTTTCTCTAAGTGGCCAGAGACAATAAACTCAAAATGAGGATAAGGAAGCAGGAAGTTGACAGTAAAAACTGTAACTTTTTCCAGGTGGTTCAGAGAAACGTGTGATGTCATCAGTAGGTTGAGCTACTCGTGTTTTCAATTGTTTGTTTTTGTCCAGGCTGTGGATTTAACGTGACTAACAGCAACCCTACCATATGCATCAACGATCTCATCACAGAATACAATAAGCAACATGGGGCCGAACTAAAGCCCTTAAGAGCTGATTATCTCATCGCCAGAAGTGTGACTGTGCTGGAGAAGCTGATCGACACATTTCAGGACGAAGGGCCCAATGGCGTTCTTCCTCTCTATTATAAATATTGGCTACACAGGTCAGTGCTGGCTTGTCTTCATTCTTTTAAAATTCCTTTATTAAATCAGTAGTTTAATATCTTAAAACGAGAAGCTAAACACTGGTCTAGATCATTATCTTTTACTTTACTGATGGATAAACCTGGTGGATACCACCTTGAGCAAGTTAGCATCTCCAGTCATTGGGACAAACGAGCATCCTGTGCCTCCTGGTGGGATGCCCTGGGAAAGACACAACATCACTGGAGATTTTCCTGCCCAGCATGTTTAAGCTGAATCTAATTGTGAGGAAACAGGCAGATCTAAAATGTGGGACATTCTTGATAACAGTCATCTTCAAAGTGAGATCTCCCAGCAGCAGTGGCAGCCTTACCTGGGAAGTTGTTAGAAACGCAGATTCTTGACTTCCACCCTGGACTTCCTAAATCAGAAACTCTGAGGCTGGGGCCCAGCATTGTGTTTTAACAAAGGCTCCAGGGGATTCTCAGGCACTTCAATTTGAGAAGCACTGATGTATACCAATAGGCCTCTACCCTTCAACAATGGCAGTGTCTTAAAAACACAGAGAAGGTGGGAGTTTTGTGATTAGAGAAGACTAAGGAGGCATGACAGTTAAATGCAATATGTGATTCATAATCAGATCCTGGAAGGGAGGAAATAGCCACAAAGAATATTAATGAGACAATGGGGACATTTGAACAGGCAGTGTGTATTAAATAATGTTATTGTATCAAGATCAAATTTCTTTTTCTTTTTTTTTTTTTTTTTTTTTGCGGTACGCGGGCCTCTCACTGTTGTGGCCTCTCCCGTTGCGGAGCACAGGCTCCGGATGTGCAGGCTCAGAGGCCGTGGCTCACGGGCCCAGCCGCTCCGCGGCATGTGAGATCTTCCCGGACCGGGGCACGAACCCGCGTCCCCTGCATCGGCAGGCGGACCCTCAACCACTGCACCACCAGGGAAGCCCAAGATCAAATTTCTTGAGAGTGATAATGATATTCTGGTTTTGTAGGAGATACTTCTTATTCTTTGGAGATACATGCTGAAGTATTTAAGTATAAAGTGTCACAATGCCTGCAACTTATTTGTAAATATCAGCAAAAACCACCCCCACAAAACTGTAAGTGTGTGTGTGTGTAAAGAGAGCAAACATGGGAAATGTTACCAGTTGGTGTGAATATAAGTGAAAGGGGAATATGAGGTTCATTGTACTATTTTTCACCTTTTCTGTAGGTTTGAAATTCTTCAAAATAAAAATTGGGGAGGTACAGAGTCCGTACTTTTAAAACTGCTAACAAGGATGTAACTCAACAGTTGCATTTGGAAACTGTTCTAAAGAAGTAAAATTAGAATGAGTTTAACTTATAATTGATGCTACCCAACTTGATAAAGAGTTTTGAACACAGCCAGAAAGTGGCCAGTCTCAGCCAAAAAACCTAGAGGGTTGCACAGTGTTTCTTTAAAGTAGCTAGAGGGACTTCCCTGGTGGCACAGTGGTTAAGAATCGGCCTGCCAATGCAGGGGACGTGGGTTCGAGCCCTGGTCTGGGAAGATCCCACATGCCGCAGAGCAGCTAAGCCCGTGTGCCACCACTACTGAGCCTGCACTCTAGAGCCCGCGAGCCACAACTACTGAGCCCGTGTGCCACAACTACTGAAGCCCGCACGCCTAGAGCCTGTGCTCCGCAACAAGAGAAGCCACAACTATGAAAAGCCTGCGCACCGCAACAAAGAGTAGCCCCCGCTCGCCACAACCAGAGAAAGCCTGTGTACAGCAACAAAGACCCAATGCAGCAATAAATAAATAAAAACTAAAGTAGCTAGAGGGTGAGGAAGTGGTGCAAATAATCATTCCAGATGATCAGAATGAGGAGTGACGTCGTTTATAAGGGAAGCAATTCCTAACTCCCTAGTGGACTTTCCTTCGCCCTGGTTATGCAGGTAGTTTTCAGGACAATTCAGGGGAGACCAGTGGAAGTCAGAGCTCGGGCTCAGATTCATTTTAACTATATCCATCCCAGCCCACCCCCGAATCCTTTCGCATAATGGATAATTGCTGAACAATTGTCTCAAGCAGCAGCATTACATTTCCCTGGTGACTGGGGGCTGTTCTTCATTTTCAGTGCTCAGCAGGTCCGCCTGGGAAGTGCTGAGGGACCAAAGGTGTGGATAGTGGGCCTAGATGATTCCGGGTTCCTTCTGGTTCACCAGGAGAACGGCGAAGTGGTGACTGTGCATCCAGACGGCAACTCCTTCGACATGCTGGGAAACCTCATAATCCCCAAACAGCCGTAGTCCTGTCTGGAGCGTCTGCTGGGCCCCGGGCCACAGCTGGGATGAGCTGGGACGGGCGGAAGGGCAGAACCGCCGCAGGAGCATTGCACGTCGATTTCTGCCGCCTTTCCTAGCCCATGATCTGGAAAACGAATTCGGAGTTGTAGGCAAATGTTTTCTCCCTCCACTTAACCTGTTAATTCTTTAATTTTGTTCTGTTGTCATTTTATTTGGTGTTTGAAGATGCTGGGGGTGGAGGGTTGACAAGTGGAAGATTTAATTCAGGTATAAGCCCTGGCATAGGGTGTGAAATTCTTCTCCCCTCTTGGAATTGGATGCATCTTAATTGGGGAGGGGGGTAGTTTTTACATGGAAACAGCAATGGCATAATTCAAATGTTTTCCCAGTAGTGGAGGTCTCTACCCCTAGACTATTAAAAACAGATTTTAAAAAGGTTTTCGGGCCCAGACCATTGGTGAGTTAGAGGTAGGGTAACCCTGTTTACAAGCATCCAGGGAGGTGTTTTCCTACAGGAACATATATTGGCACTTAGTTATCATTTTATTTTTTTGTTAGTGAAGAAAAGAGAAGGTAGATTTCTAGTGTTACTCTCATCCTGTGGTTTGTGGTCCAATAACAATGTCTAAACGGAACAGAGGCTGGTATGCTTGCGATGACCTTGTAGAGGAAATCAGTTAATTACTTTGACATTAACTAATGAGCTCTCCTTTCATAAGTTTAAATTTACTGCATATTCTGAAGTGATGGGATCAAGTTCAGGGTCCTGAGAGCGTTGATCAGGCATTGCGCGGATGCGAGGTGGATGATTTGGGCCTAACAGCTGGGTTTGAAGTCTCATTCCACACGCAAAGGAGGATGTGGCGCTTGTAAGCCAGCTTCAGGCTCGCTTCGAAATCCTGCGGAACTGTGCAGTGCACACACTATAGAAGTACGTGGCATTTTATTTGCAAGTCACATTTTTTGGCCCCCTTTTCATATTGCCAAAAAAGAAAATGTTATTGCTACTGAATGCCATCAGTTAAGAGGATGGGTGTGTGTGTGTGAGAGAGAGCGAGAAACTTTAAAAGAAGATGTTCCAAATATGATGCCCTAAGAGTCTGCATGGAAGAACAAAAGAAAGGAAGCCTTTTGATATACATTTGCTATTTCCAGATGTATTCCATGCTTTTTCCATGTAACTCCTATCTCTGTTGAACTTGAGAATCGTACACATTACTTTGCAGCCTGAAAAGGCCAATTTTTGTCCACTTTTCTCTCTTCCTGCCATTCCCAACTGAAATTAGTGACAAGAAAACTTGATGAGGCTCTCAGCTTTGAACAGAATCCCCTTATTGTGCACTAGCACCCTCTTCATCCAGCTTTACCCAATCAGGCTAACTCCAGAAGCTTGTGGTTTCAGTATAAAATCTGCCTACCTGTAGCCAGGCACAGGCAGCCACATAGGAAGGAAACAAATAACACGTTTAGTTAAGTCCACTAACCCAATATGTGTGTTTTGGAAATGTAACTTGAAAAGAACTTCAGAAGTAATTTTTGCAAATAAGGCTTCAATTAGAATTATTCTTTTAAAAAAAACAAAAACAAAAAAACCCACTCTCTCCTAAATGCCCAAGTCTACATAAAAGTTTAAAGTCCACAGCACCCCAAAATTACAAAATGGTCTCACCCTTGAGAAGGCATCTGCAAAATATCATCAAGAAGAAAGATCTCAGGCTAATGTTGCAAGTTTCATTTCTCAAACTCTGTAATATAAGGCAAGTCATCTCTCAGAGCTGCCATCATTACTTTTTGAATTTCTTTGGGGGGTTATTTAATGAGAAACATGCTATGATTTGTTTTAAGCTGAAGTCCTATTCTAGACAGTCTGCTTTGGGGAAAAAAAAATGTTATCATTTAATTTCCTTTTGGTAAATTAAAACTAATGAAGTGTGGCCATGTCAAAGCAGATGGAGATGTTCCGGGCGTATCACTTTGCCTCTGTGCTTTTAAGACTGTTCTTACTTGTGCCGACACCCAGTTGTCTTGAGGGAGACAACATAGACTTGGAGCAGATGCTGCGTTTTTCATAAACCTGATTTTGCCTCAGAGGAACCAAAGACTTTTGAAATTCTGCTTCATCTAGAACAGCTGAATAAAGGCATTTCCCTTACAGCTGTTAGCATTAGGGAAACTTGCTGTACTGCACTCATCAATTTGGGCCGTTTATGCACCCGGCAATCGATGACCTCAAGGAGCTTTAAAGTCTTAACAGGAACTTTGCATTTTCTTCTTAATCTTTAAAACACGGCACCTAAACTCAGGATTGGCGTGTGCTCTTAGGATATTGAATTGTGCCCCAGTGCCCCTTAAAATAGGACACAGCAGGCGCGCGCGCACACACACACACACACACACACACACACACACACACACACACACACACACACACACACACACACACACACACACACACACACACACACACACACACACACACACACATATCCTGGCAGCGTTTACAGCGTGGAGGCAAAGCCGAAAGGATTTGTGTCCGGTGTGGGGCTCGCTGCTGCAGCCCCCTGATTGCTGTGGGTGGGTGCGCAGGCCCAGACCCGCGTAGCGTGCAACCGCACCCCTACCCCTACACACACACGGGGGCTGCATGGCCGCCTCTCACCCGAGAGTCTGGGAGCCAGGAGAGAAGCAGACTCACCCAACCATTTCAGAGTGCATAAAGGAGACATTTTAGGCTTACAGTCCATAGATCTGTTTGCTCGTAACAGACAAAGAATGGAGAGTCGGTATTCCTGGGTAACTACTATGCGTATTTGAAATAAAAGAAAGTGTGAAACCTCTGCATTTTTAGCTTTTCAAAGAATCATCTCTGAAAAGGAATTAATTTAAACCAATTCCTGTAAAAAGTAAGTCTATCAAAATAAACTTTAAGACTTTCTATATAGTTCAGGCTCATTGTTATTTTTACCACATTTCATTTGTAAAACTAAGCAACTACTTTTGGTTACAGTGTTTTTATTCATATTTAAACATTTAAAAAATAGTTTAACATAGGAATATGTATGTATTTCTACGTATTAAGAAGCTGGTGGCTTTTTAAATGTATTTTTGAAAAATGTATTATGTATCATACAAAAGAGAGATCATATTACTCCAAAGAATGAAAGTCAGCAAACTGAAAAGTTAAAAAAAGAAAACAAAACTGAGGTGAGAAATAAATTTACTAATGTCAATTTTTAATTTGAAAATTAATTGAGTATAACAACAAATTTAATATAAGAACAGATTCTGTTGTTGTCGAATTGTTCTCTTTTGTGGAAACTGCTTGACTTTTGTCTCGACAGTTTTTCCCCAAGATTTTAACCGTATTTATCATACTTAAGTTTAGGAAGAACTTGAGTAACGCACCTTAGATAACCCAAGGACTACTATTCACTAAGATTTTAAGCTACCGTAATTTTATGGAATTTATTTTAAAGTGTTCTTTCATCTGTACCAGCCCCCAAAGTCTACCTTAACTGTCTCACAGTTACAATAAATTACAGTAGACTCGAAACAGGATTCGTTGAAGGATTACACCTCCCCCACCCTTAGGATCCAAAGGAGGAAGGCCTGGACCATCGGACTTTAAAATGACAAAAGGGGTCGGGGTAAGGGAGCAGAAAATACAGGCTCTTGCAGATTTCCTCCGAGCAGCCCTTCACACCCTGTTCACTTCTCTACAAAGGTATGAGTGGAATGGCTTTTCTAGAAAGGGCTTCAATGAACATAAAGGAATTCCTTTCTCTGGGAGGCCCAGTGGAGGGAGGGCCGAGTCAGTCTTGAACTGGGCTGATTCCTCAAATCCATTTGATCTGGCATTTTTGTCAACATGTTAGGACCCACTACAATTTTTTTCTTCTTTTTTTGTGAAAGAGATGCATATTTATTAAAATGCTTCCTCTTCCTCTTCCAGAGCCTCACAGAAGTCAGGAAACGATATCCCCAGCTTAAATGTGCAGACTAAAAGATGGAGGTAATCATATCAGGTTGCCATAGTAACTGCTCTGTTAACTTTTCTCTGAGCTGCTGGCCGCCTGGAAGCCGGCTTGCAGAGGAATCTTCCTTCGTGTTCTAGGCTATGAAAACTGTGATGTTTGTTTAGGCAAGGAAGTTTTTCCTAGTACACATTTTATCTTTCAAGTACATATACACTCATCGTTAAGCCTGTTTATGTTCTCATTTATAAATCTATAACGCTCTTCTTTCCTAACAGTAACCTTTGATCTTAAACTGCTCCAAAAGCCTTCGTGGTTTGTATTTATTTATACAGCCCCCAATGGTTAATGACAAGGTAGACGCAAAAGCATTTTACAGTACTTTATTGAAAAATGTCAGGTGAATCTCCTGCTCATCAAACCTGCACCTTCCTGGAATCATGGTTTAATTACGGGTCTCGACAGCACAAAAATAATACCCCAGGCTTATTTTATGTGTGCTCACACTCACAACAAGCTGCTCATGAGGTATGGCTAAGTGCTGGGTAGGGGTGTATGCCTGTAATTCTTCTGAACCTGTCTCTTCACTGCAAGACACATGTTCCTAAATTTGCAAATTGTACCATAAGGCAACTGACACCTACGGAATGAGGCAGGTCCTCATAGTGACGCTGGGTGGGCAACAGGTCCTTTCACATTTTAAGAACAGTTGACGTAGGTGCACTTTGATTCTAGAACAGTGAGTTAAAGACATTTGTGAACAACCTTTCCACTGAGAAAGGTGGACATAGTTTCCTAAAAGTAAACCATTTTTGAAAAAGCATCAAAACGAGGGAGCATTTATCGTGTGGAGCAGATTGAAAAAAGGGTGGTTCAACGCATTGATCCACTGCAGAACCGTGATAGAATTTTTAAATGGTGAAATCTTGAAGCAAAAGTATAAAAATAAAACAAAAATTAATGGAAGTTTATTTTAAAAACACTGCTGGTGCTTTTTTTCTAAAAAACATTTATTTATTTGGTTGTGCCGGGTCTTAGTTGCTGCATGTGGGCTCCTTAGTTGTGGCATGTGAGATCTAGTTCCCTGTCCAGGGATTGAACCCCGGGCCCCCTGCATTGGGAGCACGGAGTCTTAGCCACTGCGCCACCAGGGAAGTCCCTGCTGGTTCTTTATAAAAAGATTTCTGTTTACCTGTTATACACATGACATGTTCATATGGAGTTTTCTTGCTCTGTATAAAATGCAGAAAACGCTGAAGACAACATGTACATCATTTTCATTACATCCCTTTAGCATGTTTTCTTCCACAAGGCGCAGTCCATTGACAATCTTCCATATTGCACATGCAATGTAACTAACTTTATTAGCACTACTTGTAGCAAACACGAGCCTAGGGAATTACAGGTCTGTGTGGGCCAGAGGGATTTTGCCTTGTCATCAAACTTGACAGGGGTAGCCAATCCACTGGGCACCGAAATCATCCACATGTCATTCTCATAAAATATCTGGCTATATATATATATTTGCATTTAATGCCTATTCCATATATTTCTGAAGGTGCTGTTCTCAAGAGTTCATGGGGTAGGAGGGAATAAGAGCTTGTGAACGTACTCGTGAAGCGCACCCACGTTCACCCCCTTGTCTGGGCTTGATGTTTGTATTAAGGAAAGGGTTAAATTAAAACAACAGCTTTTAATTAGACTCATGAATGACTTTTAAAGACAACGGAGTTGTCCGTTCATGGGACTTAAATCATCGCATTCTGCCTTGACTTAATCTAAAAGGACTCTGGATACAGGAAGCTTCCAGGTCGGCCACCCACCGGCACCCCTGACTGCATCAGGGTGGGGTTTCCTCCGCAAAGTGGAGGCATCTGAGGAGCGGCGCCTCCTCCAAGCCCCCAGAGGGACTGTTCCTGAACATCGGGGACACGCAAGGCGCGCAAGCCTGATTTCAAGGTGCGGAAACCAAGTCCCCCCAAAGACGGAGTAGTTGAGGCCACACGTGGGCGGTCGGGGACGCTCAGCTACGCCCTTTCAGAAAACCCGGCTCTTGCGGAACAAAGGTCGGGCGGTCACGTCTCCCCAACGTCGCCGTGTCTCTGTCCTCTCTACACGGACGGTTATGGCATCTACGGTAAAAATCCAAAAGTCGGCGGTGGAGTTCTAGTAAAATAGTTGTCTCTGTATAAATTAATTTAAATCGTGCATATACATCTCGTCCCTCTTGACTCGGCTGGACTTGGTAAAATGGGAGCCAAAGAGGCTGGCCTATGGCTTCTCCCCGCGGGCAGCCCCGCGCGAGGCGGGGCGGCCCCAGGACTCTGCGGTCCGGCCCGGGCGGGTCACCTGCCGTTGGTAATGATGACCGAGGCGCCCAGGTAGTGCGGCAGGGGCGCGCCGGGCGGCGAGGCGGCGGTGGCGGGGTCGGGGGCCCGGGGTCGCATTGCGCCGGCCCCCGCATCGGGGGCGCCGGGGCCGCCGGCGAGGGCGGGGGCGGCGGGCGCAGCGCCCCCCAGCGGCCCGCGGCGGGCCAGCACGCGGTGGTAGTTGAGCAGCACGAAGGGCAGCTGCGCCGGCGTGCCCGGCGGCTCGGGGGCCGGCGGCGCGCAGCACTCGGGGGCCGCGCGGCCCAGCGCCAGCCGCGCCCCGTCGCGGGCGGCCTGGCGGGCGGCCTTGGCCGGGCCCAGCGCCGGCTCCTCGCGGTAGTGCCCGCAGCTCGGGAAGCTCGGCAGCGGTGGCGCGGTATCCTCGCCGAACCTGCGCGCGGCGGCGGCGGGCGCTGCGGGGACAGGCGACACGTTAGACGCCCGCGCGGGGGAGGAGGGGGACATGCCCAGAGCGACACCAAGCCGGGGGGCCCTGGGGCCGCCACCACCCCTGGGCCACCCCTGCCGCCCGCGCGCTCGAGCCCCGGAGCCGCCCTCGCCCCTTCCCGCGTGCGTGCCGGGCCCGCGAGGTCCAATCACAGGATGCCAGTTGCAGTGTTCTAGCAGCCACAGGAAAAAGTGAAGAGAGACAGATGGAATTAGTGTTAGTAAGATACTTAATTTAATGCAGCATAGCTAGACTATTATTTCAGTGTGTAATTAATATAAAAATCGGGGAGAAATTGTATTCTTTGTTTCTGTCTTTGAAATGCAGTGCAGACACTCCGAACACATCTCATTGCACTGGCCGAACGGGGCTGGTGGCTACCATATTGGACAGCGTTGGTCCAGAGGCTTCCTCGGCCCTAGTGTTAGGTGACCCCAGGCTGCCGTGCGCTTTCTTGCTTTCACCTCAGTGGGGAGGGTGGAGCGCTTATCACCCTGCTCCCTTTAGTCATAATTAAAGTAATGACCATCGTCACTAATTAGACGTCTGCAATCAATTGGCTCCCCCCACCTCTCTTTTTTTAAAAAATATTTATTTATTTACTTATTTGGTTGCACGGGGTCTTAGTTGTGGCATGCAGGATCTAGTTCCCTGACCTCGGATCGAACCCAGGTCCCCTGCATTGGGACCGTGGAGTCTGAACCTCTGGACCACCAGGGAAGTCTTTTTTTTTTTTTTTTTTTAACCTTAAGACATCCTTCCTGTTCCTTTAATATCAAAAAGTCTAGGAAGTCGATCACAACTGCCCCCAGTTGGCATCTTTGGTCCGTTTTTTACCAAGTGACTGACAAATGAAGTCGTTATTAAGCTCTTTCACTTTCAAAATAGCAATTTAAAAATCAAATACTGTGTTATCTCATTGGTCAACTCCCGCACACACACACAAACAATCTTTTCAACTCAGTCTCAAGTGGATAGTATTTTCAGCTGTTATGAAAACCCTTTGCTTTGTTTTTTCCCCTTGGCCCTTCCTTGGTTATCTGAGGGATCCTATGCGCTGATGGGTGCTGGGGAGTCAAATCTCTGGACTGCCTGAGGCCAAAAGGCAGAGCTGCACTGCCCTGGCCGCTGGTATGTTCTTTTGTAAACTGGCTACTTTTGAGAAACATGTCCTGTTAATCTCCAAGAAGGTTAGATTTCTCCCGGGATCTAGCCCTCTTCTTGTCTATGGAGACCAAATTTATCTCACAGGCTTGTAAAGACTGGGTCACAGCACAGAGCAAGAGGTTCACAAAGCAGCCCTAGGAGCAGCAGAGAGCCCCAGCTGCCTGCAAAGAGAGAAAGGTGGGAGGGGGACTCCAGGGAGCTCTCCTTACGCAGGTGACTCTTCTCTGGGATTTAGTGGTCCCCGCAGGACATTTGCACAAACCTCGTCTACAGTCTGAGCAGTAGTTAGGTCTGGGTGAAACAGGAACACACCCCGCTGAGCTAACCCTCAATCCCCACCTTCTACCCTCTGCCTGGGATTGTCCCAAGGAGCAGGCAGGAGTCTGCTGGGCCCGCGGCAGCTGGTGGCACCCCCACAGAGGACCTCTGCTTGCCTGCCGCCAAGAGGAGCTGGCTGTGTGCCGAGCCCTGCGGTAGGCAATTGCCATGGCCTATGTTCCTGTCTTACAGATGAAGAAACTGAGTCCTGGACGGTTTTTGCTATTTGCCCTGGGGTGGTGAGTGGCGTTTCTGTCCCTGAGCCTGTGATTTTCCACCACCGCTTCCCACACTTCGAAAACTGGCATGGGAAGAAAACCAATAGTGTTCCATGTTCATTTCTGGGTGGAGTAGAAAGTAATCTTATAAAATAAATATAGCTGGGGGTTCTCAGTACATAGGAAAATCAGTTTGCTTCCCTTTTGGGGAGCAAACGGGGCCAGGATTTTTATGGAGGGTGGCCGAACACCCAGTTTCCTCTGCCCTTTATACTGTCCCTGGTGCCCACGAGGCACACCGGCTCAGTTGCCCAGCTTTCGGCCACCCTCGTGAAGCGCTCTCAGTGAGGGCAGGAAAGCACAGCCATTCCCACTTAGAAGCAGAAAAAAAGGGAAAGTTTGCCCACAGTGTGAGGGTTCTTTTTCCATCTGCCACCCACCGACAGCGCTGTGCACAGCCCTGCCCCCTTCCCTCGTGCAAACATGACCCACCTTCGTAGTTTGGCACGAGGCTGTGCCGAGCAGGGTTCACCGGCGGCTCGGAAAGGCTTTTAGCTGGAGACTGGCTGCCCGGCACTAGGGGGTTGGCATAGTGCCACTGGCACTCGGCGCTGGCCGGCAGCGTGCTCAGCAGAAAGCGTGCCACCTCGCACGGGGATCCTTGGGGCTGCCCGAACTTGGCCGGCAACATTGGCTTTTTGCTGCTGAAGACGTGAGAGTCCAGAGGGAAGTGTCCGTAATGGTAGGAGAAGGGCAGGCTGTAGGACGGGGCGTACAGAAGGTCGCCGCCTTCTGAATGGAGCTGCTGTTCTGGGGGAACTGGGGTGTGGACGGGGGGGCTGGCTCTCCAGCTTCCGAGCTGGCCGCATTCCAGTTTGTCCATTTGGAACGAGCTGTATTGCTGCCGAGCGAAGAAGACGGATGAAGGGCTCACCGAGGGGCCGGCGGCAACCGCTCTCCAATCCTACAGTGCCCGCCCCATCCCAGGGCTGGGCCCACCCCGGCCACCAGCACGCGGTCCCACCGGGGACAGGTGCCCAGGAGACAGCACCCCGGGGATCCACCCTCTGGGTGGAAAGAGATCTCCTCACCCCAAGTGACAACACACCAGATACATGCAGCCACTCGCGCCTTTTGAGAGCTTGCAGAAGACTTTAAGAGACAGGGAAGGTTTCCATTAAAATCAAGTGCTATGGAAACACGAGGCACCAGTGTTCTGAGCCAGGTTTACATGGATTCTAGCAGCTGATCAGCCTCCCCAGTGGAGTCTGTTTCCTAGACCTGACTCATCCCCCTGGATGGTAGCTCTGCCTGCCTTCCCCAGGCCGCGTCTCCACCCTGTGGGCGGGACATCCCAGGGAAACTCCCGGGCTGGGAGAGCCCTGAGTGCGATCAGAGGTGCCCAGGTGCCCCGAGCCCCTGCAGGTGGTGTGTGTTACCTGTGGGGGGTAAGGGTTTGTTCTCAGCTTTGTCTTCATCTTCATGTTTTTGGGTTTAGCTAATTTCCTAGTTTCTTGTGAGGTAGACAAGGCGGTCCTCCAGGAGTCCTGGGACTTGGACGTGGACACCTGGTCCAGGGACAACTGCAGTTCCTTGTATTCGATGTCCCTGAGGAACAAAAGAGGGGGACAGGTCATGTCCACGGGCTGTGAGGAAGGGTGGGCTCCGGGACTGTCCCCAGGGCGAGTTCATTCGAGAAGCTCCACTGTGTCGTTTCCACTAAGTGGATGGGGCTGGGGTTCGAGGGACGGCCCACCCTCGTTATAAAAGCCACCCCACAGCCTCGAGCTCAGAGCCCCCGGGAGATGCCGAGTGATGTCCGTGTTCTTCGGCAGGAAGAGAGGGAGCGCAGCATGGCTCTCTCCCACCGCGTGAGCCCCACGCACGTTTCCTGCGGACACCATTCGCCACTAGGCAGGGTGTCAGGGCACAAAGGAAAGGACAGAAATGCTACTGATCAGTTTAAGTGTCTGTGGCCCAGCTGCTTCCCTGTTTAGCACCAGGGAGGTGTGAGTGGCGACCCTTGGCGGTCCAGGAGCCTGGCTTCCAGCCTTGTCCACTTCCACACCAGGGGCCCATTCCTGCCCTAAAGAGCCAACTCGGCACTGTCAGATTCTCAGGAGGGGAAGTTGCCCAGAGCCCTAGCCCTAGCCCACCTGGGCCTGTTTGCTCAGGTAGAATCATTAAAGGACTAAAATGCTTTCTCCCGTACAGTTTTGCTAAAATCACTCTAGCCCTAAAAAAAAACACCACCTACCTCTCACCCCGCCCCAAACCCCCAGGAACCTGGCACTCACTCTGTGAAAGCACAGAGAGCCTAAAACCTCACTGCATTAGAGAGGACCCTGTTCAGGGTGGGGCTGGGTGCAAAGTGATTTAACACGTAATAGCCACGTTGGGCGGAGAGGAACATATGGTCCCAGGTAGACTTAGGTCCTGTTGCTTCTACTGGTCTTAACTGCGACTGAACTTAACGTTCTGGAGTTTTAAAGGCGCTAAATATTCACTATCATTTACAACAGGCTACGTAGGAAGACAAGGAAAAAATGGGAGATAGCCCCTGTCTCAAATGGCAGAAGCAGCAGGACGACCTAAACGTCTGTGGCCCCAAAGAGTATAAATTTGTATTCCTGGTCCAGGATATGCACCCCCTTTCCATCCTGTTCAAGATGGGGGGCATCGCCCGCCCGCCCTCTGCCCACTCACCCCCCTCACCCGGGGCCGTCCGATCCCATCCTCAGCCTCGGGGCACACCCGGCCCTCAGTGCTGATACAGGAATCCTTCAGCCCTTCCCAGACAACCAGATTGTTCAGTAAAACAAAACAGGAGACAAATGAACAGTTCCAGAAAGACAGAGGGAGAGAGAGATGGTGCTTCTGGGAGCGATCTGATGAGGGCCGGGGGAGAAGGAGAGAGCAAGGAGAGAAACAAATGCGTCTGACTTACGTGAGGACATAATTGACACTCACGATGCAGTGGGGCCGGGACGAGCGGCTGTTGTGCACGACAGTGGCGCAGCTCTGCACCCACACCCAGCCGCCAAGCTTGGACAGCAACCGGTAGTACTTGGTGGTGACCTGGCCCTTCACCAGCACTGCAAGCACAAGGTGACATGAGTCCTGGGGAATGATTAGGCGGCCCTTCACCCGCCTTGGAGGAGGCTGCCCCCGCAGCTGACCTACAGCCCAGGTTCTGGACCTTTCTGGGGTCAAGGACACCTTTGAGAACTGGACTAAGGGAGTGGGATTTCTCCACAGGAAGATGCACACGTGCGTGTGTGTGCTCACACGCACGGGCACACATGCAAGATTTTTGCCTACGATTTCACGGGGTCCACGGAGCAACTTCTCCCCTCCCCTGTGAAGAACTCGAATTTAATTGTCACTGCTTTCACTGGGAGAAGCAATTAGTCCCCAGACAACATTGGCACCTGGCAGAGTGATAATATTGGTTTTGTTTTTTAGTTTCCAAAATGCCATAATTACGTTATAATCCCCCAAACTCATAATAGGTGGAAGGAAGTGTGTGTGTGTGTGATGTAGTTATTTAAACCCAATAGTAAGTTAAGTGCATTCAAGGAGTGTCACATTGTTGCTGATTTTTGCTGTCCCCAGAACATGTGTGTGCTCACAGTGAAACTGTTTGTCACTCTGTTGCCACTTATACTTCTTCCCATCAACCCTAGTTCTCCCTGGGCCCACGAGTTTCCTATGATGCTCACGTAGGAGAGACCTCTACCTGGCTGTGTAATTTCTGAAAGCTGGACCTGTAGGCCCATCTTCTATGCAGGGCTACAAACTCTGGACCTCTAGGCAGCCCACTTCCAAAGCCTCCAGGGGCACCTAAGCTGCACTGATTCCCCTCAGGGCCTTCGGGAGAGCAGGGGGCGGGCTGTGGGGAGGAAGGTGAATTGGTGAGGTCCTTCTGGATCCGCAGCTCATACCCATTGACACACCGATCTCATATCTAGGAGTTACTCCTATGGGAATTATGAGTAATGCAAAGAAAGACTCAAGGGCAAAGAGATTCCCTGAAGTCCTGCTTCTAATTCAGGAGAAAAGGAAGGAGAGACTTACCTGTCTAATAATAAGGAAGAGGGTATATAAGTGATGGGATACCAAGCAGTCACTAACACGATGACTGATAAGAATTTGTAATATGACGGGGAATACATATGACACAACGTTAAATGAAGGAAAGACAAGACTCAACTGCATAACGTATAATCCTAATATGAAAACGTGTGTGCGTGCGCGCGCGCGCGCACACACACACACACACACACACACACACACATATACACGCCCAACTAACTATGTGATCTTGGACAAGTTGCTAACTCCCTGTGCCTCGGTTTCCCCGACTATAACAGGAAGATAATCACAGTCCCTACACCATCGGTTGCTGTGAGGGTTAGAGCGTTCGTGTGAAGATTTAGAACAGTGGCAGACTTGCGCGAAGGACTCGACATACTAGCTCTCGTTTATCAGACTGATGAAATTACAGGTAGTTTTCATTTTCTTTTCTTGATTTTCTGAATTTCCAACAAGGAGGGGGTATTCGTTTTATAATCAGAATGAAATTTTAGTTAATTTTCACATGGGTAAGCAGTCTGTCTGGGGGTGGGAAGTGGAAATACAACGTCTATGAGGCCCCACACCCCCTAGGGATGAAGCCAGGGTCAAACGTGTAACCACCGTCCAGCCCAGACGCCGAGGCCGGGCTCTGGAACAGCGCAGGACCTGCTGTTTTCTTCCCAGGCTTACCATCGGCATGTCCCTGGACTCAGCTGGCAGAAGTAAGGTCATGCTGAAGAGTGTAGCCCATGCTGGTAGGAAAGCGCCTCTACAGTGCTTCTTTTCCTTGTGAGGACTGCTTTTTTAACAACGAAATACAAGGTTCCTATTTCCAGCCCATTTTCGCATACACTGCCTCATTTACTCCCCTGCACACACCCGTGGCAGGCGGGCATCACCAGGAAAACAGAGCTCGAGGACATGGCTGGGGCCCGAGCCACGTCCTCTGACTCCCATTTCTCAGGGGCCATTGTGTGAGGAGGGGGCAGCGGCCTCTCGAAGTTTCTGTGTAGCTACTTATGGGGGTGGGTGTGGGCCAATGTTTAGGGGAGACTCAGTTAACCAATTTGCTTATGGCCCCGCAAAGAGAGGCAACATGATCAAACTGAGGTTCCCATCTGTGGCTTTCCCGAGATGTCATTCTTTCTTCAACAGAAACACCTGTTAATCTCTTTGGCTTTGATCTCAAGGACCTCTATTCCTTGCAGTGTTTGTAAGGCCCCTGGGACTATGACATTATACTTTTCCTTTTTCTTATACTTCCCCTTATTTCTTACAATATTCCTAAAATCTCTCCATAGTCATCTTAAGCTGAATGCAATGACTATTGGAATAGTTATCCCAAATATTTTATATGAGGATTCGAATGGCAGGATTTGCAGAGATTTTATTAGCGCTGACCCTCCCTGAGTCTTCTACGATGAAGCTTTAGATACAGAGACCAAACAAACATAGATGTAGTTTTTTGTTTGTTTGTTTGTTTGTTTTGCGGTACGCGGGCCTCTCACTGTTACGGCCTCTCCCGTTGCGGAGCACAGGTTCTGGATGCGCAGGCCCAGCGGCCATGGCTCACGGGCCCAGCCGCTCCGCGGCATGTGGGATCTTCCCGGACCGGGACACAAACCCGTGTCCCCTGCATCGGCAGGCGGACTCTCAACCACCGCGCCACCAGGGAAGCCCGATGTAGTTTTTTTTAATTTTTTGGTTTTTCTTTTTGCTTCTCTGTGACCCATGGCAACAATGAGCATATCAATTCAAGGTGAAATCCTAGACACTTAGTCACAACATTCTTCGGTTTGCTCTAGCTCCTCATCCCATCTGTTGAATTTAATAATCTGTCTGAAGGATCCCAGGCCAGGGTGCTAAGAAGCAAGGCCCTGCTTACAGTAGTTAGTGGTGCATGGGGGCAGGGGGGAGATGCCCCCTAAGCTGTCAGCTCCTGCAGGCAGAGGCCCTGCCCTTGCACCTTCCTCTGGGATGCAGCATCTCTGACATCCAGATGAGAGCCAGTGGTCACAGTTTACCGAGGCCACTCTGGAATGGAATGTCTACTTCCACAAATACACTATCCAGAAAAATGGATGGCCTTCCTGGTTCTTCCAGAATTCCTCCTGGTTCCAGAATCTTTCCTGGAGGCATAGCCACGTCAACGAGCTGGCCTCTGGAAGGAACGTAAACTTTGGCCTCAAGCATAATATCCATTTCTGTTTTGAATTTTAAGAGCTGAAAAGGACACCAAAAATGCCTGTCGTGGGTTGAATGGTGTCCCCCCAAAAGACATGTTCTAGATTCTAACCCCTAGAACATGCAAATGTGACCATATTTGGGAAAACGGTCTTTGTAGATGTAATTAAGGATCTCAAGGTGCTATCATTCTAATAACAAGTGTCCCTATAAGAGACAGAAAAGGAGAAGACACAGACACACAGAAGGAGATGGAGGCAGAGACCGGGGTTTGTGGCCACAAGCCAAGGACCACTGGCAGTCACCAGAAGCTGGAGGAATCGGGAAGGCTCGTCTCCCAGAAGCTCCACAGGAGGCATGACCCTGCCGACGCGCTGACCTCCGGGACTGTGAGACAGTACACTGCTGCTGTTTCACGCCACTCAGCTTGTGGTATTTGATTACGGCCGCCACAGGAAACTAACCACCCCTGTGGGGAAGATGTAAGTGCAGTCCCCGTGCTCTTCCTGGCTCTCGTCTCTGCCAGCAGAGCCTCAGGGAGAGCACAGTCAGCGAGACTGGAGACAAGCCACGTGGTCCTTTGGGGAGCGGGTCTCGGTGTCCTTGACCCCCCCATGCCCCTGCTCTACACCTGGGGCTGGAGGGAGTTTGGTCACTGAGACCTGGAAAGCCGGGGGGGAAGAACTTCCAGGGGGCTGCATTGTGCAACATCTGCAAAGTGACACTGACCACAGAAGATGGGTTCAGCCAGACCCATCAAGCCACACCTATAAATGTCCAAACTGCTCCCAGGGAGCAGGACAGCGTGTGGATCGCACTGTGCTTTCTATTATCGATTATTTCCCATTTCATTGCTCATGGCTCCCCCTTAATGCACAGGCTCCCTGCACCTTCGTCAGGAAGACAAAGCTGCTTCTACCTCCAGACTCTTTTAGAGGGGAGCATCTAGAAAGGATCTGCATATGAATTAAACTCCATCATCCATTTCCAGTCCAGAGGCAAGAGAGGCCAGTGGCAGAAGCCAGCCTCCCTGTGATGTCAATCAAAACTCCTCACGGTAGATTGGAAACTTCTTTCAACTGTATTTTCTATTTGAAGACCTTTGTCCCTGTTCCACAGTTGTGCTACAGAGTGGTTGCAAGCTGACATCCTATGGACTGCATGTGTCCACAGATGTGCTTTGTTGGTGGCATAGTGTTGCTGTTACCCAGAATGCCTTTGGCTGGGTCATGTGTTCTCCAGTTTGCCACAAGCTCCACCACTCCATATTGCCCCATCTGCACCCACTCATACATTCATGTTACATGTCCGGCCCCATAAACATTTGGGTTTGTGGCCCCTGTACGTCATTTAAAGTGCGTTTTCCATGGGTCTACACCAGCCATCCTATAATTTTGTTGTAACAGTTATTGCTTGAAATATGTGGACCACATATTCAGGCTCCAAAGCCTTTCTGTGACATTGAAATGTTTTCATAGTTGGACACAGCCTGTGTTCTCTTTGGCATTTGGGCTTGGCCCACTCTGGACAGGGTCCTACCTAGAGAACTAGGTGAAATTCGTAACTACTTCGGATGAACAGCCATGTAGACATCATGGTTCTTCTAAAACACTGCCCACCCTGAGGACCTGCAGGTCAAGCCCCCCATATACAAGAGTCTCCCAAATGCTTTGCAAAGGGAGCAGGGAGGCAGGGAGGCAGGCCCCTGCTGGGAGGACCTTCCCAAGGCCACGGGACAGGGCTGCTAGGGCCTTCCCTCAGCCACCAGGAGGCAGTGAGCCGGGAACGAGCTGGGAGGGTCCAAGACATTCCCTAGAGGATCCCCTAGAGGATCTCCTTACAGAAGGTTCTGGGGAAAGCCCTGGCACAGACTCACTTGGAGAGCTCAGCTGGGAATGCCCAGGACCACACTGACCAGAGGCTGAGGTGCCGGGGCCATCCCAGCCCCCATCTAGCTGGGCCCTGGAAGCCTGTGCTCCCCCAGACCACAAGGGCCAGCCCCGCTCCTGTTCACGCGGCTGACTTTCTGGAAGGCGTTGATTCCCTGTCTTGCGGGGCTGAGATTTCTTCAGACCTCGTGGACGCCTGCTGCCGGTTAAGATAATGTTTTGAAGAATGTGTGGAAACCATATGGCTGACCACGGTCCTGCAGAACCATCACTTGTTACATCCAATAAGGCCTCTAGCAGAGCCCTTCGCCTGGCTCCTGGGTTTCGGACACCGGTGTGGAGAAAGCGTGGCCCGGGCAAACCGGACAGCGAGCTTCCTGGGGTCCTGGGTGTCGGCAACTGTTCGTTTTCTTCCTGAGCCGAGTTACCTGATCAATTGCCAAGACAGTCGGTCTGTACGTCTCCCAGGACCCGGAGGCTCCCTGGGGGCCTTGGAGGCCTGAGGGGCCCAGCGGGTGGGTCACCGCGGCCGCCTTAGGCTGTGGTACATGGAGGGGAAGCAGTCAAAGCCGCGTGGGTGCCCAGGCCCCGGGGGCAGCCCCCAGGCCAGCTCCGGCTGTGGTCAGATTGAAGGACTCGAGGTCCAGTCGCCAGAGGGGAGCCTGCAGGGCGGGAGGCTCGGCCGGGCCCCTGAGCCACCAGAGCAGCCGGCAACAGGACCGAAAAGTCACCTTGTGAAGGGACGCGTCCCACCTTCTCGGTCCCCTCACCTGCCCTCCCCAAGCCGGGATGTCCAGCTAAGTGGTGGGACGGGACCGTGCCCACCACTCAGGCGAGGCTGAATTATGTCCTCTCCTCAAATTCACAGGTTCACATCCCAACCCCAGGACCTCAGGACACGGCTGCGTCTGGTGACGGGGCCTTCAAAGAGGTGATCAGGTGAAATGAAGCCACGTGGGTGGGCCCTGACCCAGTATGACTGTGTCCTTAGAAGAAGAGGAGAATGCAACCCAGACACACACGGAAGGGAGAGCACGTGAGGACACAGGCCGGGCGTCTACACAGCAAGGAGAGCGAAGAAACCAGCCCTGCCGACTTCCTGACCTTAAGCCCGGTCTGCAGCGTTTCGTCCGCAGCCTGCCCTGACTGGCAGACCGCACAGCACGTGGGCAGCGTGAGGGAGAGCACTGCCCGGAAGCAAGAGGCCGGCCCCGCCTGGGCACCGAGCCGGGGGTGGAAACAGAACCGGACAGGGTGCGGGGCTCGCCTCAGCCCTCACGGGGCGGGAGCTTCAGTGTGACGACACTCCGGCCATCCAGCAGGGGCCCTGCACAGTGGGAGCAACAGGCCCCCAGAGAGGGGACAGCCACGTGCGCAAGGACAGGCGAGGGGCAGCCTGTGGAGGGACGGTGCCTCACGGAGCCAGGGAGGGGACGAAGCTGAGGACACGCAGTGAAGAGGTGGACCTTCACTCGGGACTGGCCGCCTCACACCCCTCCCCCCACCACGGACGCCCCAGAAACTTCCAGAGGCCCCACCTCCCGCCCAGGCTCCCCCCACCTGGCCTCAGGCCCCCCAACCTGGCCTCAGGCCCCCCTCCCCGCTGAGGCCCCACTCCATGCTGAGGCCCCACCTCCACCCTGAGGCCCCACCTCCACCCTGAGGCCCCACTTCCCCCCCGAGGCTGCTCTTTGCCTGAGCCCCTGGCAGATAAGGGGTACAACACCCCAAGAGCAGCCTCAGCCAATGCCTGGAGTGTATAAATACCCCCACTCCCTCTCTCCTCAGTGCGACAGCTGAGGCAGATGTCCTGCCTGGCCTGCGAGGGTCCCCGGCGGATTGGGGGCCGGTGGCCTGTGGCAGCAGCCGCCGGACACGCCCCTTCGATGGCTCCCTCCCTTCCGCACCTCACTTCCCATTCGCTGCCCCTGCTTCAGCCACTGTCCAAATAAACCACTGCCCTTGAACCTCAGACTCAGCTCCTGTGTTTCAAGGAAATTAAAGATATGCCAAGCATCCCTGGGTGGGGAGAGGCAGGAACGGGAAGCCCGGGAAGGAGAGTGAGGCCGCAGGGACCACCGGACAGAGAGATTTCAAAATCTCCCGAACAGCACGCCCTGAAGACCCGCCTCCAAACACCTGCCCTGGTTGCAGACTGTCTTCCCTTTCCTCGTCCAGCTCTGGAGGCGAAGTAACGTTCGGGGAAGCGTGTCGGCTGCCCTGAGGGACGTCTGGAGACGGTTCCAAGGCTGGAGCCGAGGCTGAGCTCCAGGAGACCCACTCCCACCTGACGCGTGGGTAGAGGCCCCAGCTGTTTCCGGCTGTCACTCGGCTTTCGTTGACATGGGGGGGGCAGGGAAGCTGGCGGAGGGGAGACGGGTGGGATCCGAGGCCATGGCCGCCGTCCCCCGGCCTCGCTGCCCTGTGCTCTGCACCTGCTGCCCCCGCGGTGGTTTCTCGGCCATGGTGAAGGTCAGAGTCACAGCACAGTAGCAGTCATTGCCTAGACTGCTATTTTCTGTTTTCTTTGATTCACCAATTCTAGCTCATCTGGCAAAGCCGTGCTCCCTCTGGCGTGTAAACCCTCCGCCTTTTCTGCGTGTCCCTTGGAAGCCCGTGTGCACTTCCCTCTCAGGAACCTTGCGATAATCGCAAAGTCTGGAAATCCCCAATTCCGAATGAAGTGAGGCGAATTCATCGCGTAAATCACAGGAGACCTCTCGAATAAACCCCCCCGGTAGGTTTAGGAAGTCGGATGAGCTCAGGAAGACAGGGGCCCCTGGTGGACAAGTTGAAGACCCATCGTGTGGTCAGGACCACTGAAGGCCTGAGCACCCAATGGCCTGTCCCACCCACAGACAGGCCTCTCCTCCTCCCAGCCTCACCTGGCCCACCTGGCCCAGCGCCCCTCTGGTTCCTAAGCGAAAAGCATCTGGTCCATGTCAGAGACACGGCAGCCTCCCACTGGCCACCACCATGGGCTTCATTACATTTCCAAAACACAAGTTGAATTTGTTCCCCCTGAAAACCCCTGTGCTCCTCTGTTAGCCATGCAATGCGAGAGATGAAAAGTGGTATTTGAAACAAAGACTAGTTCCGTGAGCTTCCTTTCTCTGCGCTTACAGGCTATTTTCCCACAGTTCAGCCCTGCTTTGAAAAATAACTCTCCCTTCGTGTAATTCAAGGGTTTGCTTTCAACTCCTGTGCTGGAGAGAGAGGCTCACCGTGCTCCTGCTTCAGGGGACGGGGCTGGGACCCCCAGGGCTGGGGCTTTTCCTCAGACACCCTGACAGTGGCAGGGAGGTGTGGAGCTGTGAACCCTCCCATTTGCTCCCCTGCCCGTGCCCTCCCCCCCACCCACTGCCTGTCCTTTCCTCTAGACTGTTCAGTGGTGCACAGCCTCCAGCAGGTGCCTTTTCCACCCCCCTTACTCCAGAGCACACGTTCCCAGCGGCTCCCCTCTACCGCCCGCCCTGCCTTTCAGGTCTCCCGAAGACCTAATTCTGTAATTGACACTTCCTGCCCCGTTCACACAAGGAAGACTTCTAGCTCCCGTATCAGCGACCTGCCCTACGGAGCCCTTCTAAACAATAGGCAGCCGCTTCCTACCAAGCTGGGCTTCGAGAAGGTCAGGGATGTTTACATGAGATCGTGATTTGGCCATTTTTTTAAAAAAAGACATAAAAAGCCGCTCACAACTCCACGTATTTGCATGCACGGGGGCTTTTCCATGCTGTTGTGAATTACAAGGAGCAGAAAAAAGCTGATGGCGTCTGCCCAGCCAACCTCCTGGTTGTCACAGGTTTCTGCCCTTAGTGACTCGCGAGGAGAGAGATACCCTAGTAACTGCCGGGCTAACTGAGTCCCAGTTGTCACCAAACGGCCAGGCAGATGGCGTGGCCAAGGAGCGAGCAGCCCCGGGACCCGTCGCCCAGCTGCAACCAACACCAGCATCTTGTCCTCTGATGCCTCTTAGTCAACACACAGCGAGAAGGAGGACGTGCCACCCGGGCCACATTGCAGAAGATCTGGCTCCTCCAGCCCCCGTACCCCGTTAACAAGCACCCCTGGACCGGCCGTTAGCATGGGGGGGCTGGGCGGCGGGAAGATGAGGTATTCTACTGCATCCCAGTTATTTGCTGCCTCGATTTGGTTCTATAAGAAAAGTGTTACTTCTTTCACCATTTCAGTGATGAGCGCCTCCACCCTCCCATCCAGATGTTCCCCAAACTTCCTCTGTTGACAAATGGAATACTGTTGGTTTTCTCTTTCTACGTGGAGTTCTCCCATCCTAGAAACCTGTGGTCTCCCTGAGCTTCCCAACCAATGATGCACAGCGGTTGGAGGCCGAATTCACTGGTTTCAGCTCCCAGCTATGTCACCTCCTTGCTGTGTGACCATAGGCACGTGGCTTAACCTCTCTGAACCTCGGCATCCTCAACAGCAAAGGGAGGATCGTGAACATGAGAACCTCCCTCACTTGGTTGGTAATGGATTTAATCACTTAAACAAACAAGTGCCGGACATTAGTAAGGGCCCTGTAAGTATCAGTTCTTCTACTGCTGTTGTCGTTATCCACAACTGCTATCCAGACGTCATAGAGAAATTTAGGTTCCAAATCCATAATCTATTGAATAGAATCCAGCAACTTCCACATCATCCCACACCTGCCAGGGTTTCACTGGACAGTTGAGAAGTGACAGTGAGTGCCTGTGCTGAAAGCAAGGGCTACCTGGAGACAGGCTTGATGTTTAAGATTCGTGGGTACATGATGGGTAGTCATGGCATCACACAAGGGACGCTGCCCCCACTCTGTCCTCGGCGCTCCCTCCCAGGCTGCCAGGGCTCCTGGCCAGGGTGAGCACAGTACTCACAGAGGTGGTGCGCATATCGCAGGTGGAAGACGTCGCAGCCGTGCACGTGATGGTACAGGGTCTTCTCGATCAGGTCCTGTGGCTCGTACCCAGTCAGCTCGGTCACCCTGGGGGAGGGCAGTGGCTCCGTGAATTACAATGCCCTGCAGATTGCGTTTCATTTAAACTAACATTGGTTTTTCCAACTAATCAAGTGCTAAAAGGCTTGGGGGTGGGTGGAGAGAGTGTTGATTTTGGAAACTGAGAATGATCTTTTTTTTACAAGAAAGTCTATGAGCTCCAGCCCAGTGCACGACACAGCACTCGTCATGAGCAGGAATGTCCTTCTGAAGCCACTGGCTGGAAGGTTTGGAATGGCTCAAAACGGTCAATACCTTTTCAAGGTGAAGCCTATCAGAGGATGCTTAAGAGTGGACTTGATACTGATACTGGGAGGAGCTACCAAGGTGAGACAGAGCCCACTCGCTGGGGTTTTGGGGGGGGAAAGTCCAGTGTGAAAGTTTTAAAAATTATTCTGGTAAAATATACATGACATAAAATTAACCATTTTAACCATTTTAAAGTGTACAATTCACTTGTATGACCATCACCACTTCCATTTCCAGAACATTTTCATCACCCCGAACAGAAACTCTGCACCCATTAAACAATAACCTCCCACTTCCCCCTCCCCAAGTCCCTGGCAACCTCTCTTCTACGTTCTATCTCTAGTAATTTGTCTCCTCTAGATATTTCCTCTGAGTGGAGGGATGCAATATTTGACCTCTTGTGCCTGGCTTCTTTCACTTAACATGTTTTCAAGGTTCATCCATGTTGTGGCATCTACCAGGATGGCATTCCTTTTTTATGGCTGCAGAATATTCTGTTTCATGTAGATACCGCATTTTTTTCATCCTTTCACCTGATGAGGAAAACTTGGGTTGGTTCCACATCCTGCCTGTTGTGTGTGTGAACCTGTTACCCTCCATCCACACTGGACACTGTTCTCTGGCACAGTGGGTCTCAGGATGATGCTATGATGATTGGGGGATTCCTGCAGATGAGATTTAGGGAGTAGCTGGAGACGTTTAAGACTCCTATCGGTGGAGAACTGTTTTCCCCCAGAAAATAGTATAATGACACCCCAAACTGTCGTGACTGAAGGCAAGGCTTATCGAGCTCGCTGTGGAAATGGAAGCATTCTCCCTGTGCTTATTCACCATAGCCCATTTTTTATTCTCATCAAGCCCCAGGCATATTCATTTCCCACTTCAGTTCTTTGAAGAAGAGTGGCTCTCGGCACCCAAGACGGCATCATCGCTAGCATTTGGATCGCTCCACCCGTCGGTGAAAGTTGCATGCGGCCGTGGTACCTATTCCCAGGCCATGGATAACAGTGCTGGGAGCCACGCCCTCAGAGGAGGTGGCCCTAACATCTTGGTGACAGACATTCAAGAACAGATGAAAGTGGAGACAAGACGGGATTCCAAAGGAGGTGAGGCCATGGTGAGAAGTCAGTGGGGACTGAGGGTGACGGGGCCTAGGGGCCCTGCTGGCCCAGATCTGAAATGTTAGCTGTAAATTAAATGGGGAAACTTGACCTCACTTTCATTCCCTAACCCACTCCCCTTTCTGGGGAGCTCTGCACAGGCTTTGGGTCGTAAATCTCTGTGAGCCTCATATTTCCATGGAATCACTCACTATTTGGTGTACACATTTCCATGGTGTTCCTCCAGGGCAGGAAGGAGCTGGGGCTGGAGGTGGGTAGAAAGGGAATTTGCACAGGCCAGAGCCTCTCAGGGCTCGGGGGACCTGTCCAAGGGCCACCTAGAACTTCAGGCCCCACTGGAGTCTAACTCCGTGTGGCAGGAAAATTGAGACGTCTGGCTTCCCCCCAAAAGAAAACCAGGCATCTCTACGGTGTGGGGATGAAAGAGGCTTCCCAGACCCTTTGGACGTAAAGTTTCAGAACAACGGCCCCGAATGTGTAAATGAATCAGAAACACATGTATTAAGTTTCTCATCAAAGTACACACTGGCTTTAAAAATTAAAGGGGAAGGGAAGGGTTTGGCAGGCTGCCCTCTTGTTTTTTTCCAACCTTCTAGTGTCTGAAGACCTGTCAGAGGGATTTGCCAAACCCCAAACATCGCCGGGTTCACCCATCCTTAGCAAAAGCACCAGCTACAGTTTCAAAGTGAAATACCACAAAACCCCCATGAACCAGATTTCAGGTTACGCCGAGTTCAGTTTTGTCTGGGATTATGCTGGCGGGGGGGCACCAGCTGGGCCCTCCTGCCAGGACTCCGACCCTGGCCCCTGTGACTTTGGGGCTGCTGGGCTTCAGGCCAACCCCTCGCCGTGGCTTCTGGGGTTTGGATGTGGGAGTTGACATCACCCTGCCAGGCCTTTCTACTGACCCTCTGGCACTGGGCCAGTTCTGTCCCCCAGCCCAGTGGCCTTTCAAAGACCATCGAGTTGCAACCGACTGCAGACCAGAGTGTGAAGAATTCTTCAGGGCCTCCTAGACGACGGGGGTTCAGAAAAGACCTCAAGGCTTTGCTAAAAGCTTCCTGGTACTTAGTAGAACTTCACGGGCTTCTGTAGAGACAGGAAGTCCTCCTCGAGACGGCCACCTTGCTTTACTACTCACCTCGGGGGTACGGCCCTTACACCCAGAAGCAGAGGCTCCCTTCAGGAGCAAGCTGGCCTCTGAGCTAAACTCATATAACCTCCTCCATAAAGCTCCCAGATTTGCCCCTCACGTTTCAAAGCTGTGTGGATTAAACAACTCGAGGAGACCTGAAATCTCTCCTCTGGGGAGACGCCCCTCTTTCCTCTTCTAGAGGATTCACCAAAACTCAGAGGCTTTTCCCGGGATGGTCAAAGAAAAACTGGGAGATAAAACAAGGGAGAAACCCGTCGTATCCTCCCAAATTTCTAAAATAATGAACATGGACAGTCAGATTTTCTTGCAGTCCACTTTTTTTTTTTTTTTTTTGCGGTACGCGGGCCTCTCACTGTTGTGGCCTCTCCCGTTGCGGAGCACAGGCTCCGGACGCGCAGGCTCAGCGGCCATGGCTCATGGGCCCAGCCGCTCCGCGGCATGTGGGATCTTCCCGGACCGGAGCACGAACCCGTGTCCCCTGCATCGGCAGGCGGACTCTCAACCACTGCGCCACCAGGGAAGAAGCCCTTGCCGTCCACTTTCCGAAGTGGCTCCTAAGTCTGGAGAGAGCTTCTCTGCCCCTGCGTGCTGCAAGGCCTACCCCACGCCCGGCTCTGGAGCAGCTCCCAGCCTCCCAGCTCCTCCCTGCAGGTGCCTCCGTCTTTACTGCAAGAAAACAGCCCTTGCCAGCGTCTGGCCCTCCCAAGAGCTGCCGGCATCTTTCCCCCAAGGGGTCATATTTCCTCTTTGCTTGGAGTTTCTGGGAGCGTGAGGACGACCCTGTAAGGCCGACCCTTGTCATTTCTCTACCTCTGAATGGTTCTGAGATGCATTCACGATGAGCTAGGCTAGTGTCTTCACCTCTTATCCGTAACCAGGTAAGTTTATTTTTATTCCATAAATGGGTAAAAGGATCAATTTTACGTCATGTATATTTTACCACAATTTTTAAAAAGTGAAAAAAAATCAATACATCCTAGCTTCAGGATATACAGGAAAATGTGTGTGTGTGTGTGTGTGTGTGTAAAACTTGTCTCCCAGAAAGCTCAGCTACCCACACACCAAAAGTCAGGAGTTGGGTCTCTGAACACTCGTTTCCGTCTGTACAGTTGAGGAATCTTAAAGGCCAAGAGGCACAACGACTCACCTTGCAGGTGTATCAGGCTTTTCACTTTTACAAATGCTTCCCATCTACGACGTAGCTTCATCTTTCCTAACATCCTTGTGAGTAGCCAAACGGGCAAAGGAAATGGAAGCCCAGGGAGGCCCCGCAGGCCCGCAGCCTGCCTCGGGGGACGCACAGACGCCTCCCCAGGCCCAGTGAAACGACAGGTCAGTGCCTCTGCCTCGTCCACCCTCCCTCCTCTCTCTGAGAGGAGATTCTCAAATTGCTGGGCCTCGCCAAGTGGGAGACAGTTCTGGGGACGCTGCAGCCTCGCCCTCCCCGTCAGCCGGAGGTGCCCTCCCAGCCCAGCTGCCGACGGGCACCTGTGGGTCCAGCCTTCCCCCCAGAGAAGGCCCCCTCTCTGCTCGCTGCCTTAGCCCTGCAGGGACCGCAGAGTTCGGCTGCCCGCCAGCTGGAGCTGGAAGCCCTCGCAGTAACACACACCGCTCAGAGTGGAGACTTTCTGTTTGTTTTAAAGTCCTACCAACTTGACGGAGACACAAGGCAGAATCCTGACCTCATGGATCTTCAAAAGGCTAACTTTTGCCCACAACACATATTTCCAGTTCAAACTCCAGTGAGACAATGAAAATATAAACAAATAAAACAAGTACCTGTAAGCTGGAGAGGCCAGCCTCTCCTGGACGATTAAGGTCGATACTAATTCTTTCACTAAATCTCTTTCTAATTCATATTCTTAGTACAGCTTATTGCTTGCTACATGTTGGTTTAATAGTGTAGCTTTCAGGGGCCAGTTTCCACCATCAGAATCTTCCGGAACTCTGCAGCAGCAGGTGCCAAACTCACCTGGAATCCAGGAATATCAGCTTCAGGTCGAGGCTGGCCCTGAACATGAACATGTTGCTGTGCAGCTTGATCTCAGTGATGGCGCTGGGCGGCAGTGACTGGCCCACGGCCACCAGCCCCACGATCTGGTAGCATGAGTCGTACAGGGACATGTCCAGCATATACTGCCTGATCTTCAAGTAGCCGCTGCAGTGTATGACCTGGGAAAGCACAGGCAGGGTCAGCGGGTGGTGCCCCAGAGGTCAGACTGGTACCCACCGCTCCTGGCTCTGGGCCTGCTTCTTTTCTGGAACAGGTTGGAATATTCCCCCAGCCCAGCCTCTACTGAGCCGTGCAGCGAACATGCTGACAGACATCTGATTCACTGCTCGGAAGAAATGAACTATGCTTCTTTCTTAGGAAACAATATCGTCATGAAATATAAGAGTTATCTTATGCAATTGACTATCCCAGTAACTCCACAAGTGAAGACTCTCTGCTGTATGATGCATTTATGCGTAATTAACTGACGGCCATTGCAATTAGATGCCACAACAATGGCATTTTGGGGAGCTGAGCACTTGTTCCATAATGTTCACTTCAGTAACTATAAAGCTCATCTCCCAATGAGATTGAATTTCGCAATTGCTAACTTGACATTTAAATAGTTTGACAAGCTGTATCGCTCCAGTAAATGAAGAGTTCTTTCAGTATAATCAAAAAAGTCCTCATTTTTTTTTTTTTTCCGGCTGTGAGGCATGCGGGATCTTAGTTCCCCGACCAGGGATCGAACCCGTGGCCCCTGCAGTGGGATTGTGGAGTCCTAACCACTGGACCACCAGGGAAGTCCCTTAAAAAAAAGTCCTCATTTTGAACGTATGCTTATTTTATTTTATTTACTTTATTTATAATTCAAGATTTTATCCACTTGTAATAAACAAAACTCCAGAGTGGCTATATAGAAACACTTCTAATTGTTGTAGCCAAGAACCATACAGGAGAAATGTATAGTGTTCCAAATATCAAACGGAAACATCTGTACAGCCCTAAGCTTCAATATTGAAGCATTTACACCAGTTACAGTCAGTAAATTTTTTTTTTTTTTTTTTGCGGTACGCGGGCCTCTCACTGCTGTGGCCTCTCCCGTTGCGGAGCACAGGCTCCGGACGCGCAGGCTCAGCGGTCATGGTTCATGGGCCCAGCCGCTCCGCGGCATGTGGGATCCTCCCGGACCGGGGCACGAACCCGTGTCCCCTGCATAGGTAGGCGGACTCCCAACCACTGCACCACCAGGGAAGCCCAGTAAAATCTTTGAAAGAATCACGATCATCATAACAGCAGTGATGAACAGCTAACATCTTAAACCCTCTTTTCAAAAGCTTTCCTCAGGATTCCTGAATACACTCACAGTCTTGAGGCCTGGAACAAATCTTAGAATCTTTGGAGTCTGTTCTCCCATTTTACTGATGAGGAAACTGAGGACAAGGTAGGTGATGTGTTTTACTTAAGATCAGACAGTTGGACGGTTAGTAAGTGTCAGAAACATCTCAGGACCCAAGTCTCCAGAAGAATATCTACAGGGTGCAGGGTGGTGCTGGAGGCTTCCACCTCTGAGGTTTAGGGTCTGGGACAGCAAATAAGAAAAGTATCTCCCAATCTGTGAAACAGAGTGAGGTAATGGTCAAAGGGAAGAGCTGGCATTGAGGCTCAGAGGAGCAGGGCTGAAGAGAGGCTGAGGGAAGGCGGACCCTGGGATGGGTAGGAGGGGGGAGGGGCATTCCAGAAAGACAGGACAAAGGGCAAAGGCACAGGACCCTCCCTCTCTCTTCACCCCACCCCTCCCTCCTTTTATGCAAATTCTCCCGCAAAAAGGCTCCCGTCCACCTCTAGCCCCAGAGTGGTGGGCTGACGACCCTCTCTCTTCTGAGGCAGAAGGAAGTCGAGGCACGGCTGCCCCAGCAGTACTGCCCTGCGTGCAATGTAGAACCTGAAGGTGCCAAGGTCAAATTCTACCCTGAGCCCCATTGATTCCTGGCCTCAGACAACGAAATCCAGCCTGCCTGGAATATCCCTGTAAGATTCCAGCTCTCACACTTGCCGTGAGTAGCGTCCCTAGAAAGTTCTACATTAGGCAGTGGTGCCTTCCTGTCTGCAGACGTTCCTGAACGTGGAGCAAAGCACAGCGAAGACCCACCGACCCACCGCTGCCCCTTCCCGCCTGCAAGCCCTTGGCTCCCGGTACCTTGTATCCGCTGCAGGTCAGGCCGGCGTTTCTTTTCGCCAAGACACACTTCATTCGAAGAAAGAACGACCTCTCGATCTCATACTCTGAAAGCAGGCGTGAGGTTAGATTGGCAAACTGTCCCACGATGCTTCCCCTGACTTTATCCCAACACTCCCAATAAACCCTCTGGACCAGATCAGGCAGCCAGAGGCCTTGGCCCAGTCCACCCAGAACCCCACCCAGAGAGGCGGTGGCCAGGACCCGGCGCAGCTTCCACGTGCTCCAGAAAGGGGTAGCCCGAAACATGGCCACAGCAAGACCTTGCTAAACGCCAACCTGGGGCCAAGGTGAGGATCCGTGCGCAGCAGCCCAGCCCTGCTCAACCTGCCGTGTCCCCTGATGGTGGCCACAGAGAGGCCTGGTGCCAGGAGCATCGCCTTGGCCAGCCCTGGGCCGAGCCTGCTAGGAAGCCCAGAAGCATCTGATGTCCCCCCTCTGACTGACTGAGAACCAGAAGTGCCGGCCTTTCCCCGGCAGAGGGAGCCGGCCCCAGGGCCCCTTGTGCCAGTGCGCCCACGGCCATGGGCACCGAGACTGCCCCGCATCGTGGGATGGGGCAAAGGACCCAGCAGACCCACTGGGCCAGATCAAAGCTTTCACCCTCAGTTACAGCCCTGGATGGACGCCCACCCCCTCCGCCCCTTTCTCTGGCCCAAAGCCTTTCCTTCATTCCTGTCGCAGGCCGCACACACAAATCTCCAACCTCACTACTGCAAGCGCAAACGTCCCCCAAGGAAACACCCTCTGCTTTAGTGAGCGGACACCAGCTCTCTGGGCACGGATGGCAGACTGTCCTCGCCCCAGGGTGAGAGCGAGGTCATTCCACTCTAAATAAACAGCTCTTTGGTGGTGGTTAATAAATTAATTTTTAAAGAAAGGTTACCGCTAGGAATGGAAGCAAGGCCTTCCGCCCCTCCCCGAGGGCACTGCCCAGTGTAGATAAGGGCATCACCTCAGAGGCCCCCCTCCCCTAGTTGGAGGGGCTGCCATATTTACCCACAGTTTCTCTGCACAGCTGGGGTCTGGAGGCAGAAGGCTTCCCTCTAACATGGCGGCCTGTCTACCCCATTTCCAGAAGAGCACACTCAGGTGTAAAAACCATCACCCAGTAATTAACTATCCAGTTCTGGGGAGGGCCCACTTCTCACACAATTACCATAAAACAAGGAGGCCAGTTCAGACACAGAAAACCAGCTCTGCAGATGAGGTGAAAACCAGGTGCTGTGACCCTCAGAGCCTGAACACTCGGTTGGCTGTGGAAATGAGTCAGTGGGAGACCCCACGTCTCCCAGACCTTCTCCTCCTGTACTGTTGGCCCACCTTAGACGTGGACCCTGCAGGAAACTGGACGGGTCTCCCGATACTCCCATTTGCTGTCATTTTCTAAACACTTTTTTAAAGGCTACTACGTGGAAGGGTAAAATGAAACCGGAGCTACTGGCAGAAAGCCCACTCCCGTGCAATTAACACACTGTAACTTTTTTAAAACAATGACAACACATTCAATATCTTGTAAAAGCCTATAGTGGAAAAAATCTGACAAAGAATACATATAGAACCGAATCGCTTTGCTGAACACCTGAAACTAATAGAACGATGTGAATCAACTATACTTCAATTAAACACACACAGACACACACACACACACACACACACACACACACACACACCCCACAGTGTTCTGAGGAATTCTCTAAGGTTCCAGCTGTCTTTGTCTGACTTTAAACAACCCCAAAGTGAAAGCATTAGATTCGGAAGCAATGTGCTCTCCTAGCCCTTATTTTGTTGGAAATTATTTCTTCGGAGTCGTATTCCTGTTCATGTATGCAGCCGGACCATTTCCAAGGACTTAAGCACCACAGGCCATAGCTACAACTAAGCCCCCATCTCATTTCAGAAAGCGACAAACCAGTCTCCCTCCTTGGTAGACACAGGGTGACTATTTCTGGGGCTAGAACATGGGGGCCACAGAGCTGGATCTGCAAGGGTTTTTTTTTTTTTTTTTTTTTTTTGCGGCATGTGAGATCTTCCTGGACCAGGGCACGAACCCGTGTCCCCTGCATCGGCAGGCGGACTCTCAACCACAGCACCACCAAGGAAGCCCTGCAAGGGGTTTTAAAACTGAGTGTGCTATATGTGTTCTCTCCTCCTAGCCTCAGAATGGCCCATCTCAGGAGGAAGCAATAAGAATGGAACCTATTTTTTTTTTTTTTCCTGTGGCCGGCTACCCCATTCTCATCACTTTTGACACTTCTTCTTTGGCATTGTGTCTCACTAGGGGATTTTGGCCGAGTTGGGATACCATAGTCCAAAGCAGACAAGAGACCCTTTGGTCAGCGCACTGGTTGGTCTCATTGGGCCATCAGAGGGAGTTACAAGGCCAGGGCCCCTGGAATAAGTTCTTCTGTGTCTTCCTAGCACACATGGCAATTGTAAGTTAAGAAGTCATTTGTGTGAAGACGTGTTCCACACCCTTACTAAACAGCCATGCCACAACTGTTCTAACAGGTGCTTAAAACAATACGTGCTAAATGTTGAGACTGTCAAGAGAAAACTCCTGTCGCCAAACGCAGCCAGGTCAGCAAGACAGACCTGCCTCATCCGTCTAGACCAAGGCTTCCTAACTGACTCGTGCTGTGGCACAAAACCTGCAGATCCCCTCCCAGAATAACGTTTCTGAGAGTATAAAATATATGAGATTACAAAGGGGATCAGCTGTACTGAAAAACATCAAAATATTCCAACAAGCGGTGCTGTGGTTATACATGTGCTACTTTATTAAGACATTAAATAACAAGATCCTGGCAGACTCTCAGCTCCTGAAATTTCAAAGTAGTGGTGAGCGTAACCGATGTGTTTAAATACCTGAAACAACCATAAGGTGACATGAAAATATCTGTGAATCTTGTTGTAGGCAAAGCCACAGGTACTTGTGATAGTGAGATGGCTTACTGTCCACAATCTACAAGCAAAGGAAGTGCTAGATTTCACCTAGAGGGAAGAAAGATGTCATTTTCCCCGTGCAATTTCATGCCCCCCGCCCCGAGTTTTATCCTCGGACGCTCTGGTTAAGAGGCCCAGGTCTAGACCTGTGTCGCTGGCATTCTAAACCAAGAGCACCTTGGGGTGGAAGCCTTGGACCACTTTTCTCTGTCTCCTACCGTGCACCTCTCACAGTCTCTGGCACGTGAAAGGGTATCAGTATTTGCTTTAAAGGACAGAAGCAGAAAAACAAATCCCCACTTGGTGGACCCTGCATGTTTGCTGGAGAGACCTGGCTGGGCATCATGGGAAACTAAGCCCTAGGGTCACAGCAAAGAGCATCGTCCGGTGTTCATTCTGGTTTCTTTTCGTCTGGAGGAAATACCTTGGAGCAGGTGATGGTGAAGAGGCTGGTGGGCTGTCAGGACAGCAGTCATCTCATCGTGGTCGGAAGGATGGATGTACTCATAAATGCTGTTGCCCGTGAGCTCCACCTGCCGCGGAAAGGAAGGGAGGGGTCAGGAATCTTCTCTAGGACTTCGGGGAGGTTGAGAGGTGAAGGTGTAAGGTGTATTATAGGTACACACCTGCCAGGGAGAGACAGGACCTTGATCTCTGTGCACAGCCCACACCTTACCCTCACACAGAAATGTTTGCCTTTTCTCAGTCAGCGCCCAGCTGTCTCCCAACAAGGCCAGGGGGGCGTCCTGAGCAGGAGTGAAGTATGGAAAAGGTGCACTGTGGACCGGGGGACCCTCCTGGCCTGGGGAGCATCCTTCACACGGGAGGCGGCTTAAATCAGACCGGAGCCAGCCCCATCCTTCACCTGCTGCCTGTGGGGACTGGTGGCCAGGAGGCCAGTGGCCACGTCCAGAGCAGGGTCCCTGCGACAGCTCGTGCCCACGGAGGCTGAGCACGGGAGCCTCGGGGGCACCCTGTGCTCGAGGAAGACTCGCCCCCAGCAAGGTCCTTTCCTTCGGACCCTGCTGGGCCTTTCACGTGGGCAGAAACCTGTCTGTGGCCTTCCTGGTCCAGGGTGCCTGTGCTAACCCCACGGCTCGCGCCCCTGGGTGCGGCTGGGTGGCTGAGTGACCTCTGGGAGGCTGTGGGTCACTCCAGAGAGCCACATGACCTTGGAGCTGCTCCCCCGACATTCGGACACCACCTACTTCCAGACACACCCCACAGAGGACAGCACGCAGGCCTAGGGGCCATGTCCTTGTTGGACTGGACCCTGCTTTGCAGGCATGGGCGTTTCCAGGAAAGCACCATAGTTAACGATCTTTCCACAGAGGTCCCCGGAGACTCAGGTCCTAACCTTGAGAATTTTTGATTGTTCTCCCAAACACAAGTGTCATGATAGGGGATGACAGAGATTCTTAGGACCTGGGCCCCTCACCCATCGGAAGATGGGCAGTGGCATAGAATGTTCCAGAAACTACCACCAACGGTGCAGACTTCTGAGCAGTGGGGGGGGGGGATCCTTTTTCAGAGATCAACAGTGCAGACAATGGCAGTGAGTCAGCGTCAGCGCACCTAGAGTACTGGAGGTGGGGGCAGTGATGGTACTCCTACTGCAGCCAGTGGGAGCCCCACAGCCCAGTTCAGGAAGATGCTGAGAGCGTGAGGAACTGCCTTGGCGTAGCACAGAGCCTTGGGTGGGTCTGGGGACTTTCTCAGCCCCGCCCCCAGGGGACAGGGCGAGATCAGAGAGCAAAGCCAGGCTTGTCCCAATCACCCCCTTGTTATTTTTAAGTGTGTCTTGTCGCCTGTTTTTTTGGCTGCTGTCAATCGGAGCAGAGACTCAATCCTCGGTAAAGGGGCAGCCCCGACGGTGCCGTCTCACACAGCAGGGCAGCCCCAGCCAGGCCGTTTAATGGAGAGGTTCTCCCAGGAGCCACCGTTCCAAATCAGCGTCAAGGCCATAATCTCTTTACTCGGGACCAGGGGGCCGCAGAGAGGTGAAGTCAGTCCCACTCTGCCCAGCCACTTCTCCCAATGTGTTAAGATGTGTGAGTTGCCTTTCAATTCAGAACAAGTTATGTTTCTGGCCTGCGAAGTAATCTTGTCCCTAAAACAGGTGTCACCGTTCTATTTTCTGCATTTTTCATGGAATGTTTTTCCCAATATTATACAGAGCAACAGAGAGAATCCTCTTGCAGAAACGTTCCCTCTCTACCTTCCCAGCCTGCCACTTCGCTAAGGACCCAAATGGACATTTGTCTATGTAAAAAGTTACTACAGGATTTCATTAAAAATAAAAGAATAAAAACGAAATATCCTTCTTTCAAGTCAGTCCTGTTAATCCTTAAAAAGTTTAAATAAATCAGCAACACTTATGTCAGCCATTGGGGACCGGACAATCTCCTTTTTCCTGAGGGCAGCCCTAGAGATGCTGTCCGGTGGGGAGGGATAGAGGCTAATAAATAAGGGAGCTATTGTTTAAGTTGATTCACAATTTCAATGGTTTACTTCAAAAACGAAAAAATAAAAAATAGAATTTTTGTGCGTGTTGGCCTATCATTTCTCCCTTACCCAGGTTTTTAGAGAAAAATGACAATTCTGGTTTGCTCCACGCTCTCTTTGAGAAAAAAGTAATTGATGTCTTTTTAGAGAAACACCTTCGTACATTCGCAAAAAGACTTGCATCTGGGCTCGTAGGGATCCGATTTGCGTTTTAATCCCAAAGTAGCTTTATCTGTTTCCAAAGGTCCCATTCTCATCACATGCCTTTGGAGAGTGAGAAGAGTGAAGGTCCATGAATTAAAAGGCTTGATTTTCTGAATACTCGGGTTAGTGATAAACCTCTAAGGCTGTCTAGCAAGTAAAGTAGTCTTCAAGTAACGGAAACGTTTTTAAAGACAAATTTTGGAATGATAAAACAGCACTGACCTTGACTTAAAATTACGGTTGACATGGTGTTTCCTGTATTGACATATCTATTCGTGCTTTTGAATGTTGAAAGAAATGTGACTACCTCACAAAAAAAAAAAAAAAAATTATGGTTGTTGCTGTAAAACTCCCCAGCTCTCATACAACAACCTTATTAAAAGAGACCTTCAATGTGATATTTTAGTATCTGTAAAACCCAGCTAACTACAAAATGAATTGCTTTCCTACTAAGAGCTTTTTTATGTTTTGCTGAATAGCTTTTCTTCCTGCCAAGAAAACTACATATGATAAATACAGCACTAAATGGATATATTCTGGGTCAGAAGGGGAAACTCACCCAGTACTCTGGAAACACACATTCCTCTGCTTTGGGTGTTTTGCTGACTATGGTAAATTAACCATTTTAAAAAAAGATGGTTTGGGTTTCAGGGTTCAAGTTATGTCAACAAACATTAAACGCCGGTTCTTTCTCTTTATTTCAAAAGTGAAAGGATTAGGTCTTATGGCCCCAAACAACACCGTGGTTATTTTTACAGTTGTGCTTCCGGCCACACTCTCAAATATTACATTTTCCTTTATGTATCTCGCGAACAGCTATTTCATACATATCTATATTATGTGAGAATGTATACTAGTTACCTAGATGTTATATACCATATGCGACTTCCGTAAGGAAATTTAAACCACAAGGATACTTTAAAATGTTTGAAGAAACACACAACAGGTATGCAGGACTTTTTTCCTTCTTCAAATATAAGTTAATGACGTGAACCAAAAAACCATGAAACTAAATCATTTAATAAACTTGGTGGATAAAAAGTGCTTCCCCAACTCTACGTCTTCCCAGTAGATGTGTGTCTATATGGATTCTTTTGTATTATGAATGCGCGCATACACCAAACAGAATTTTCAAGCAGATGGCTGACGCTTTTCCCAACTTGCACTATGGGCTGAGGAGACAATTAGCATTTTGTGGTTCTCCCTGTCATTTTTTGGTACCAAAGTCTGACAGCCAGGATTGCTGCATTTACTAATTTAAAAGCAAAAATGAATTAATAAACTCTGCCATATGAAGTCGACTTCTTATTCCAATACATGCTTTTAAAAAAGTTCAGTAAAAGGCCCTGAATTGGGATGGGCTTATAACACATAAAGAATCGTTTTTATATTCTCAAATAGTTCAGAAAGTTATTTAGATAGTGCAGATTAAAAAAAAAAAAACCCACCAGTTTGCTATGAATTATCACACAATTATGGCAAATCTAGGAGCTTATGTTCCCTAGGAGCTGCTAACATAGAGTTTAACCCCGAATTAATGTGAAAAATGTCGTTACCTAGAGATATTGTTATAGAGAATAATTGCAAGTTCTTGGAACACAGAAGGGCCTTACGTAAATATAAGCTATTACTGCCCTTATTCATCAGAAAACCTGTTTAAAAGGTTACTCTGACTAGTGGGTAAAATTTTATTAACACTTTTATCTCCGGTGATTAAAAAAAATCTTGAAGCCTATTTTAATTAAAGTTTTCATGTTTGATATGTTTGTCTGACTTACACTACTACTAGTAAAAATAATCTAAAAGGTGCAAAAAAATTTTTTTAAACAGAAGTTGGGTATTTGACATTCTTTTCAATACCTTATTTTACTATTTAAGAAGACAGAAAAAAATACACATTGTGATTCTGCCTAGGTTTCCTTCTGCAGAGTTAACTGGGAAGAGGAGGCAGATTTGAGGGGAAAGTTTGTTGTTGCTTATTTAAACAGTTCACCATGAAACACTCCCCAGACATCAGCGTGAAAGCGTTTTTGTAGCTGAAGACTGATAGTGAGATAGTCCCGCCAGGAGATCGGAAAAAAATTAGCCGTCCTACACGGACAGGCAGTTTGACTTATTTTAAATTGACACTTCTCCTGGCAACATACAGACAAAAGGCATCTTTACAAATTTTTTGGAAAATACAAAATTATGATATACAAAGTTTTACGTCTGCATTAGGACCAAAAGGAAATATAATTTAAATTCCAATTCTGCTTAAATTTCCTTTCTTGGTCATTTGTAGAGACGTGGATGGATCTAGAGACTGTCACACAGAGTGAAATAAGTCAGAAACAGAAAAACAAATATCGTATATTAATGTATATATGTGGAACCTAGAAAAATGGTACAGATGAACCGGTTTGCAGGGCAGAAAGTGAGACACAGATGTAGAGAATAAATGTATGGACACCAAGGGGGGAAAGCTGTGGCGGGGTGGTGGGATGAATTGGGAGATTGGGATTGACATGTGTACACTAATATGTATAAAATAGGTAACTAATAAGAACCTGCTGTATAAAAAAATAAATTAAATAAAATTCAAAAATCCAAAGAAAAAAAATTTCCTTTCGTGGTGTTTATCATGAACAGGAGATATATTTGTTACTTATCCAATGTTTTGGTCATTCTTAATTATTGTGTTCAAAAACAATCATTTTTATTTCCCATGTGAAAAGAGAAAAATGACAGAGAGCGAAAGAGAGATGTAGAATGCCAGACTGAGCAGCCTGACAGAATGAACTGGAAGGTCCTGATATGTGCACAGTGCCTTATGATGTGCCAGAACATTCCCCATGACTAATTATCCCTAATATGTGCCCACCAAAGGATGCTATTTGAAGCGACTTTTGTGCTATTTGAAGTACAGTTCTAATGAAACTTACAATGCCTGGTTTTGTGGAGCTCCCTATAGTTTATAAATCACATGGGCCCTTGGTATGTTTCTCACTATGATCCTAAAAGAGTAGTAGAGTGGGCATTATTTTCTTATTTAAGTTATGGTGCAGAAAGGTCAATTGCCTGCCCGTATCAGACAATGAAAACCATACAACAAAATGCATTTCCCTTTTTGCTTTGACTGCTAGGGAGCTCAGATCTTTATTTAATATTCAGTAAAGGTGACTCTATCAATTTTAAAGTATGTTTGACCAGTCATTTTCTTTTTTGACCAGCCATTTTTAAAGTATGTGAAATGTTTTGTCTTGTTTGTGACATTATTATAAGACTTATCAAAGGTTTTATAAGTTACAATTTAAAAAGTTAAGGAATCTGATCAAGGGCACTCAGCCACAAATCAAGTCAGGAGTAGAAACCAGGCTGGGTCTAACTAAAGGGCCTTAAATAATTCTAAATATTCAGAGAATAATGAGGTGGAAATTCAGAGAATAATAATTTTGGAAAATATAAAAAGAGAAAATTTCATATTTCCAATAGTATGTCCCATTCTACAAGTACACTAATCCCATGAGTCACATAGGTGAAAGAGACAAGCCTTAATAAATCTCATCTGGGAGACCCGGTATCATAAAAGAAGAGAAGAGGAAGAGAACAGAGAACGCCAAACAATTTTAATATGTGATTCGTTTTAGAAGACTTTGCAGAAGAAAACACACAGGCGCGGAAACCCACTTGGACATGGATAAGGATATACATCCATTGGAAAAGAAGGTTGTAAACAAATGGAAAGTTTAAAAACATCTTGGCAGAAAAAGCAGAGGAATACACCAGATGCAGGTTTCCAAATTGGTAATTTTGTTTCTCAATGAGAAAGCCCAAGCCACTTTAATTGGCATGTTTTATTTTGGCTTCACTACAGGAGGAGGCTGGTGCAGCACAGATTATTCATGTGCCTCCTGGGAGCCCATTTCCTGGATCTAATTAATTCTAGTGTGTCTTCAGTTGTAATGAAAAAAAGCACTCTGATAATTCACAATGTAAAGAAACGTTTAGCCCCTATATGTATAAAACAATGTGACTCTTAGAATCATGATCCATGCTTGTGAAACCAGAAACGTGAAAGGCAACCATCAGTAGACTCTCCCACCATCCGGACTGGCCACAGCCCAGACAAGGAGCCAAGTCCTCTACCAAACCCTTGGCTTGACAGGATAGAGAAAACAGTGCACCTCTCTCCTCTAGGGAATGAACCCCTTTTAGAAGACAGTTTCAGAAAAATAGGTAATATTTAAATGTTCTAAAGAAACCAGGACCTTGCTGTGCAAAACAGTAGTAAACTGAGTTTTATGAGTTTCTATCACAAGCATATAAAATGCTTTACTGAAACGACCACTGAACTGGAAAAACTCAGGAAAAATTACCCTGAATTCCATGTGAACACTCATAAATCTGCCCCCACCCTTTTCTCTCTCCCCAAAGCACATTCCGCACAAAATCCATGTTCTACATCAGCTTGCCTCTCTTTCATAGCAACTCACAATACCACGTGCAGACCGTCAAGCGTGGACTGAAATATCTCCCTTTGTGAAGCTCTTGTTAGCGGCAGAGAACTTTACTGTATAAGCGGAGTCCAGGCTATTGGACAAGGCTGACTGTTGCAAAGACATTACGAGGCATTAGCCCCAAAGGAAAAAGAAAGTAGAAAAGTGAAACATAACACGGAGGAGAAAAGCCCCGCGGGCCGGCCGCAAAAGACGATTTCGGATTACGTTCAGACACAAAAGTAGACACTAGGACGGACTCATTTTCAAGTTGGGTAAGGCTGTCAAGATCCGCCAACGCTTAACTTATTACTTTGGTTGTACATAAAATTAGTCAATACGCACCTGGGACAAGCCTAAATGTACAGAAGCTGTTTCCGAAATATACATGATTTTGCCGTCAGACGCCACCACGAACACAAAGCCATCCAAAGTCTGCAAAAGAAAAAGCACCAGGGTAAGAGACAGCAGACAGCAGAGTTCAATCTGATCATCGTACGGGCACTGGGAGGGAGAAATGTATAAAGTATTCAATCAACGCATATTGTTAAATGCAGAAACGGCGCCCCGGGGCCAAGAGAAGGACTGTAGGTTTAGTTCCCCAGCCAGGCTCTCAAATGCTTTTAAAGGACTTTAAAAACAGTCTTACATCTACATCACAAAAATCACGCAAAACATTCAAGAAGTCCTATCATGCTCAGTTTAAACGTAGTAGCTTTATTGTTGGGGTTATTTTAGCACTTAGCACAAATCCGGAGTTCTATGGTACTTAGCGGAAAATCTACCACTGTATAGACCATTTCATGTCATACCACTAGAATATAGGCTTTATTTGCCACAATTTTCTAGTTATCCCTAAGTACCATTTGAATAATAAATTCCGAACACTACCACTCCCCAGAAAATAAAATACCTGGTTATTTTTAACAGACTATGTCTACAAAACTAATTATAAGAGATCAAACAACCTTTGCAAAATTCCAGGAGAAAAAGTATCAATTTCTGAAAAATTAAAGCTACCTAAATGATATTCTGATTTTGCCTAACTTGGCTAGCCCTCAAAAAAAAAAGTAAAATTATAAGAGGTAATTAAGTCAAAGAAAGGGTAATGATCATATTTATGTGTGGCAAGGATAAAAAGACTAAATTAATTTTGAAAAAAGGAAACTGCATTTTATTTACTCATTCGTATTTTAGATCCAGAACCAAAGAAAAGCAATAAAGTTGGTGAAAGGCCCATACAACCCACAACATTGCCCCCATAAAAAAATATTCCAAATTAATTTCTGGCCACAAATTCTATTTTTACAGCATGTAATTGAAACCAGATTACCTTTGGTTTTTCTAAATCCGCCCCCTCTTTGGAGGGGGGCCTAAAAAGAATGTACAAGTGAAACCTGAAAGATATCCTTACATTCTGCGTCTCAAATACAGTTTTGCTGCAAAATCTTCTTTGCCAACTAAGCTATCATTAGCTTTCCCTGTGCTGAGGTTGAAATCAACATCTTGATTATAAGCCCGACTTTCATGTTTCCAACTCAGTTACAAAATATTTCCCCAACTAAACTCCTTCTCAAAGATATAAACTATTCAGCAATTTCTGAAGTTATCCACGTTTTGGCACATTTTGCATTCTTGCTTAACTCCGAAATAATTAAAGAGATACATTTAATGAAATAGTATCAGACAGCCAGCCATATGAGTAAGAGAGAAAAAGTTATCAAAATTAAATTCTGAAGGTTGCCAGCGGTAGCTTAAAAAATAATACTCTTAATGGAAAATGTTGGTTATGCTTTCATAGCTGCAAACGACCTAATGCGCTTGCGAGTATATTAACTGCAAAGCCGCCCCTCCACAGACACACTCCGGAATTAAATAAACGTACAGTGGAGAAACTTGGGGGCGTTGACTTTGCCGCCAGGTTTTCACTGGAACTCCCTGGCACTTAGTTGTCTCTGATATTAGTGTCACTTATAATATGTAGGAACATCAAACACTTAAAATACCGCGCACGGAGCTGGACCCGAGCTTGCGGGCAGAGCAAAGGGCGCGCGGGAAGGGCTCCAAGAGCACGATTTCCCGGCCGGCTCCCACACCACTAGCTTTATGTTGTAAAAGCCTCGGGTTTCAAATACATCCCGGGATCTTCTCTTCCCCAGCTCATGCATTTCAAAAAATAAATCACGCTAGGGCATTTGGGGCAAAAGAGTTTTGAAAAGATCTGCTTTTGCGAAGCGCGGAGCCGACTCGCTGACCCAAGACACAGAGTTCCGTAGCCAACTTTTTTTTTTCCCCCCTTATAAAGAAAACACAAAATAGAAGGAGGAAATGCAAAATAGCTCTCGGTAGGCATTTTTCGGTGGCAGAGACAAATGACGGGAGGGGGAATGAATCGGGTCGTTGATGAGGCTCTGTAAAGGGCATTTGAAAGATTCCGAGACACGAGGCGTTTCTGTGCCCACCTAGCGCCAGCCGCGGACTTGGAAGTGGCCGGTCGTGCGCACGGTTACCCCACCCGAGCCCCAGACACCGCGAAGGAAATCCGAGGTCAGGGGCGGTTTAGTAACCGCGGACTGAATGGCTCCGGGCTGGGGCGCTAAGCGGCTGACACAACCAAGCAAGGACTTCCTCCGTGAGCCAGGTGACCCCGGAGGTCGCACCATGTTGTGAGCTGGACCACTTGAGTTGAACAAGGCTCCACCACTGGCTGTGGAACCTCAGGCATGTTGCTTAACCTTTCTGTGCCTCAACTTCTTGCTCTGAAAAAAATGCAGTTAAAAATAGGACACACTCTAGGTGGCTGGTGAAGAGAGTTGATATAGTAAGATTTCGAACAGCTGGCCGGTAGCAAACTCTCAGTAAATGTCAACTGCTAATAATTGTTGATGCTGTCTCTCTATTGCAACCTCTCCAGACACACACAATCGTCAGACGCTTTAGGCTCTGCCTCCCCCTGGCTCAGAGCAGCCGGATCCCTCCTTCTCTGGCTCCGGCGCCTGGCACAGCGTCTGGCACAGAGCAAGAGCTCCATAAAAGTTTGCCGAAGGAAGTAAGGTTGGAGAGGACTGAACCACACCCAGGGGCGCGCTTCGGCCTAGGTCTCGGGGTCTAGAGAGTCCTGGGGCTGGGGCGGGGAAGAGGGTGCCAGGTGTGGGGTTGATGGGGGGCTGGTTGAGCGGAATCCACCCGCAGTCCCGGCCCTCCGAGGGGAGTTGGGGGGAATTGGCCCGAAGTCCGATCGCTGCCTCGGGAGACCTCTGCAGCCTGGGGGCGGCCTGTGGATCCGCCCGGGGCTCCTTGAGGAGGGACCCCTGGAGACTGGGACGGTGGGGTCGGAAGGGAGCCCCTACCCGGGCGGGCCAGGGCCGTTGGTGGCGGCGGCGCTTTTCACCCCGCGGCGGTCCTACTACCTGCAGCAGGTGCGATCCCAGCTCCTTGGCGACGCTGTCCAGGGGCCCCGCGCGGCTCGGCTGTCCCCACGCGTCTCCTAAACCTGGACGGGGAATAAGGCAAACCGGTAAACAGCAGCGCCCAGCCAGGTGCCTGGGCACCCGGCGCCCCGCCAGCCGTCGCCCCTTTGCCTTTGATTAAAAAGTAAAAGGCCAGAGGAGAAATTCCCGCCGAGGCCTTGGGTCCAAGCCGGCCAGGCCCACAGCTCTCGTGGGTCGCCCACGTGCTCACGGCTCTGAAATTGCCGTTTTATTTGAAATGCCACAAAGTAATCTAATCTGCTGTGAAATCCGCCATCCTCGTAGCCAAACGGGGATATCGATTTGACCAGTAAATATGCCCCCAAGGGTCCTTCCTCTCTCCCTTCCCTGCGCCGCCGGCAGCCATGCACTTTCCCAGACAGAGAGGCCCGAACGTAAAGCCCTCGCCGTCCTGGAGGCAGCTTTTCCGGCATTAAAACGACAAAACAAACCAAAAAACCCAAACTTTTTCAACCCCCTGTAATCTCTCCCCTCCCCCGCCCCGGACTCTCCAGCCCTCACAGGGGCCCCAGGAGCGCCCACACTCTTCTAATCCAAGAGCTACAGCCTGGGAAGGGGTTACCTGGGGGCTTCCAGAAGGCGAACTCCTAAGTCGCCAGCGGCGGGTGGGGTACGGGCCGAAGGCGGGGAGAGCCGTGTGTATACTAGACGGTAACTGGGAGGTGTTTGTTGGCACATAATTGGGGTCTCGCAGCCCCTCCGCTTAACTGTCCCTCCAAGGCCTCCGTTGCTCCCCCACCACCTCCCCGAAGGCCACAGGTGTTACAGAAGGCTCACCAGGGCCAAGGCAGCCCAGCTCGACAGAACATCTCTCTCCTGCGCCCTCGGCTCAGCTGCTGTGTCCCCGGAGAACCCAGGCTTTGCCTGCACGCCCGGGTGAGTTTGCGGCGCTAAACGCCTGCTGGGAGAACCCCAGCCGCTCCCAGGCGTCCTGCTGGCGGCCTGGCCCGAAACCCTCCAGCGAGCGCCGCGGGCCGGGCGCGAGGCTGCAAAGACCGGGGACCGCTGTGCTAGCAACGCCCCCCCATCCCCTGCGAAGAACGCCCCCCAGGCTCTAGGCCCCTCGCGCGCCTCCCACCAGGGCTGCGACCCTGCGGGTGAGCTGTGGGTCGCGCGGGCGCGTCCGTCTCCCCTCCCACCAGAATTGCAGGTCTGACCGGCCCCCTGCCCGCTGCTCCGGGAGTGTGCGACCAGGGACCAGAGCGAATCCGAGGCCCATTCCCAAGACCGAAAAGCCCCTCCAAGCAGGCGGCAGCGAGTGGGTTTCCGGAGCGGGTCGCGCAGGCACACTGGGTCTCCCCACTGTCCTTGGGGCGCCCGGGGCATCGCGGCTTCTGGAACCCTCGATCCTAGCAGGCGGAAAATGCACCTCCAGGCCCAGGGCCCCCGCAGAGACATTGGAGACCCTTCTTTCGGCAATTTCTATTATGCAACTAAGAAAGGGATGGCCTTTCATTCTTCTCCTGGGCTCTAGAATTAGAGATTTATCCTGGTCTCCCCATGAGGAAGTGGCTAATTTCCACATATTCTGATCTCCCAAACATGATCGCAGCCCCGCACCCCCCAGATTCCAGCACGTGAATGGAGGTGTCTCTTTAACCCCAGGAAATCACTGCCCACCTCACTCTCGCTCCCAAGGATGACCACAGTGACCATATTATAGGGCCACTGGCTCTCACGGTAGGTCCTTCCTCCCCAGCCCAAGAGGCCGGCCTACTGGTGGTGGCGTTGACTCCATTTAACCAGAAATGGAAAGAACCAAAAGTTAGAAGCCTCCGGGCCCTGAATGAAGAAAAAACATAATAAGGGCCCAGGAATTCTGGTGTCCGAAAAGGGACAAAGGCGCCCCTGTAACTGCCCGTTACCCTGCTCCTGGGCCCGTCCCCTGCTTTGGGCCAAGCCATCTTTGCCAGGCTCCCTGTTGACAGTGAGCGCCGCCTCCAGCCTTGGCTCCTGACAGGGCCTGGGGCAATCTGCACCTTCTTCGGGAATGACCCCCAAACCAAACTCCCCTGCCTGGATCTCCCAAAAGCCTTGTCGAAAGCTCTGGCCTCACATGCAAAAAGTGCATTGGCCGCACAGGACAATTTTTCCGTATGATTCAAAGCCTGTTCTCTTACATCATTATAATTTTTCGTTTTATTTCTTGATGCCTCCGCTTTGCCAGCGGGGATCTGGACCTGACCCAAGGGGGAGCAGATGGTGGGGAGGCTCTCCTTAAGCACCCCTAGCCCCACGCCACCTCACAGGGTGGTAGGGCTGCCAGCTCTTCCATTAGGAACCTCTATGGGCGAGACTTTTCCCCTGGGCCCATAAACATCTACTCTGGGCTGAATGCAGAGACTAAATAAGGGAAGGTTTGTAACAAAAAAATCATCTTGTTACTATAAAGCCACACATACACCTGGAAAAGTGAGGCACTAGGCCTGCGGCCCTTATCTGGGCCTCACAAAGGGCTTTATTTGTTAGAAAAATGAGGGCAGGAGTGTAAGAAGAGACTGCGCTAAGCTCCTCCAAGGTTATCAGCCATTGGTGGTCTGTTTGGCCTGATTCTGGGAAATCCCCACCCCACCCCATCCCAGTGACTGCAGGGGAGCAAGACAGGAGAGGTTCCAACCCTGGCCTGTAGTTTCCGGCCAGGGTTTGGGGTCCTGCTTGCCCTACATGTGTCAATAGGGGAATCAGATGGGCACTCCCTGCTACTGGGAATCCAGCTGGCCAGGTCACTGGGGAGGGGGGTCAGCCACTAGGTCAGAGGGAAAGGGAGCCAAGTGTCCCCTTTTCCCCTCTGCCTCCAAGGGTTCGTGGGTGCTTGCACTTGTACCCACACTCAGCGAGCGGGCTGTTTGGCTTAAACCCCGCCAGGCCCTGCCCACCACAGAAGCTATCTAAATATGGTCCCTCCTCTCTGGGTGCTCAGTCAGTCAATCAACAAACAGCTCTTGGGTGCCTGCTGTACCAGGTCCTCAGCCAGGTGCAGGTCACAGACCATAAACCAAATCACACAAACGATCTGATTTCCCAGTAAAGGGGACAGTGTGCAGGGGTTCCCTCACTGTGAGATAGGGTCACCCTCTCAGGTGAGGGTGACACACGAGTTGAGACCTGAAGGAGGCAGTTAGGTTCGCTCCTTCCTCTGGACCCGTGAGCAGGACTTACTGTGGCCAGTGACCAATGGGTCCTGCCCCAGAGAAGGGTCTAGACTCGGCTAAGAACTTCCAGGATGGACAGCGGTTCTCACACTTCCCCGAGGGCAACCTCGGGTATCTAAAATGGTGGCAATTCAGTCCTCTTCTGGCTTTTGGAATGGTTCGCGGTCACTGGGTCCCTGAAAAGCGCGGCCCTTGCACCCTTTTAGAAACCCACAGCTGCACAGCGGCCCAGAGGGTGTGTGAAGGGGGTGGTAGGTAGAGATGCCCCGACAGGGTTTGGCTCTGGGTGGGGGAAGGGAGGGGATCCCAGCCCGGCCTGCCTGGCCACGGGCCAGTGTTGTACATGCACAGACCACGGACGACACAAGCGCCCGGAGACTTGGTCGCCTGATGCTTAGACCTTGCAGGATGGGAGGGTGCCTCGGCCAAGTCCGCGCTCAGGAGCTCGCGTGGCCAGCGCCGCGCCGGCCAGGCTTCAGTCCACGCCCCGGAGCGCCCCGAGCCGGTCTTGGGCGCTGGCCTCCGGGAGCTGAATCTGCGGCGGCCGCTCTCTACATCCTCGCTCCCACCTCCAGGGCCCCCGCAGTTCTGGAGTTCCCATCGCCACTGCCGAGCTTCCCGCTCCGCCTCTGTGAACTTTCCCTCCCAGACCCGGCGCACAGCCTGGCAGGCTTCCAAGTAGAGACGGGGAGAAGGTTGTAAAAACCCACTTTATTCTAAAAAATAAGTCTACTTAAAAAAAACAAACTACATTATTTCGGGCTGCGGCAGGGAAAGGCCTCGGATCTGTGACTCCATGTCGGGTTAGGGCGAGTTTCTCCTCACCAAACCCTCTAAATCAAAGCGTTTCCATTCCCGACAACAATTTCTAGGACCGCCCTGACCCCCGCACCTCCCCTTGGCACTCAGGGGTGTGTGTACGTGTGTGTGTGTGTGTGTGTGTGTGTGTGTGTGTGTGTGTGTGTGCGCGCGCACGCGCATTGAGTGGGAAGGACCCTGCCTGAATGTAAACCCAGACAAATCCAGCCACTGGAATAATTCAGGCCTCCAACCCCATTTACTGTGCGTGTGACATGTTCACTTCTTTGCAGTAAAAAGTTGTGGTGAGTGTTGCAGTTCCTGCCTCTCTCTCGCCCACACCTGTCTGGGATCTTGGTGGGAAGCGGGAAGAGGGGCTCTGTTCTCTTCCCACGATTGGCCTCAGCTTCCAGCTCCACTCCTGAGCTGGGACCTGCAGCCAGTCCCTCCTCGAGCACTTTCGGTATAAGTGCCCGGAGGGGAGGCCACCCTCTGCCCCACAGCTGGGCACAGGAACTTCCCCCAGCTCCTAGGAAGAGGCCTGACCCTGGTGATTGGCTGGGGAGCTCCCGCAGCTCTGACTCGCACCTCCTGGGGCCCGGTGTGGATCACCAGATGGGGAGCTTGCCCTGCATCCTGCCCAGCGTGCTCACCATGCAGCTACGGCCAGAGAGCAGCAGACTTCTCCCACCCCGGGTGCTTCTGTGTTTCCACAGTGCCCCCTCTCCAGAAGTGAAGGCCACGCTGCAAAGAGGGCAGGGAGACCCTGGGCCCCAGCGTTTCCCTGAGCCCTGTGAGTAGCAGGCCTTCCCAACCACATTAACTCACTAAGCTTTCAATTCCGAGTCCACTGCCGGAGCCAGCCTTGCTCTCCTGCCCTCTTCCCTGCCCTTCTACCTTCCACTTCTCAGTTCGCAGTTAAAGGGGAGAAAACGGTGGGAACCCGGAAAACAGCTCAGCTTCCAACTCCAGGCAGTGAGTCCCGGAGGTCCACCGAGTGGGGCGCGCCACCGTTAAGGTCGCATCTGGCCCAAGGAAGGCAGCGAGCTTCACAGGAATGACTGACTGGAGTAAGAACACGGTAGATTTCCACCTGCGCCCGCCTGCTTCCTCATACCCTATCCCGGGAACCCTGCGCAGCGATGGAGTTGCTAATGGGCCCATTTTACAGACAAGGAGACCGAGGCCCAGCGGGGCAGCTTGACAGAGCTGAGCCTTGAACCGGCTGTCTGGCTTGCCAGCACCCCCAAGCTTGCGGACTGGCCTCTCCGCGGAGTGTCCACCTGGCTCCAGTCGCCTCTCTGCCCCTGCCCTGGGGCTTCTCCGAGCTCCTCTTTCTCTCCTCCTGCCTGGGGGTCTCGGGATGAAAGGAGCCGAGGCCAGCGGCCTCTCCTGCGCACAGAAGCACAGGCGACACAGCGGCCTTCCCGCCAGCCCTGCCCTCGCAGGGACCTTGGGAAAGGCCCGCCCCTCTCAGGTCTCAATTTCCTCAAATACTGAGGGTTAGTCTGGCGATTTCTGTGGTCCCTCGGACTGTGCTCTTCGTTTTCTAACTCCCAAAGTCCTAACTTGGCTTCTAGATTCTTCTTCACCCAGGGATCCGGCTTGGCTATCACACAGCGAGGCCGCGCTGGGCACATCGGGTCCGCTCGGTATCTTTCCGTTCGTTGCCGGGAGCCGGAGCAGGTCCAGGAGTTCCCGCCGCGGCGCAGTACCGGGCTGGCCGCTAAAGCCTCCCTGACGCCCGCGTCCGGACCCTCGCGGCTCCGCCAGGCCCCGTCCGCCTCCCGCACCGCCTCCCGCACCGCCTCCCTGGCGCAGTCTCCCGGGAACAGCTTAAATCAGTTTCGGATGCTGCTTCCGCGCTCCCACCCTTCGTCTTTCAGAGCCACGGGAGGGGCGCACGAGTCATTTTGCGTAATTGAGGTCTTTCTAAACGCTTCTTTTCCTCTGCCCCAGGCACCCAGCTCCTCTTCTCTCCAGTCGCAGACTGACTGGAGGGGGAAGGTCTGCAGGCCCCAGGCCTCCGAGCGCAGGGAGGCGTCCGGAGGCTGCTGGCCCACCGTGCAGGCGAGCGCCCCTGCTCCCAGCTTCAGCGCTGCAGGAAGCGCTGCGGTCTAGATCACCGCCTGCTCCCCATTTTGGAGGAATCGGGACCCCCTTAGGTTCGGGACTATTTCCAAAACTCTAGGGCCACATAGCTCTCCCCGACCCCTCCTGGAGTTCCAGTCTCGGTGGTCACGCCCAGGAGACGCCCAGGCCGCCCCTCAACTAGACCACTAGGAACAAAGCACAGGGGCCCGGTGCTCAAGGGCCAGACCACAGCCAGCGCACCCCTGCAACCTGCTCAGGGCCAAGCAATTCGGGGTCCCAAGGCCTGCAGCCTCGCTTCGCAGCACTGGAACCTACAGACCCAGTTTAATGTTTGCAGGAGCAGATACACACCGCTTTCCAGTTTTTAGCCGCTTTCCTGGAAAGCCCCAAACAACAAGTGGCTAGCAATCAGCCCCTTTCTCCAGGCCTCAATTTCTGGCTCACTTGAAATCATTTAATCTTCTGATCATGTCTTTGTAATTTGTATTTCCAGTGGGGTGGGAGGGGGACAGGAGAGAAGGCTTATGTCCTGTCTGGGCTCCACACCTGCTTTGCAGTATGTGGATTAAGAAACGGTTCACCCGAGCAAACCCGTTACCATCCCTCCTCCCAGGGTTGGAAGGAGACTCGGCTCTTAGGAAACCCAATTCTCCTTTAATTTTCTCTGAAAACTTCAGCAGGGGAGGAATCATCTCTACGTCGCTGGAGGGCCGACAAATAGCGTCCGCTGGGCCGCGGCTCCCAGCGGGACGGGCAGGAGCGGGGAGGGGGGCCCCTCGGTTGATCGGGCTGGGAAAGGAAAAGAACTTTCCCTTCTAAGAGCTCTGGGCTGTGGCAGCCGGGTCACAGGCTCCTGCTCCAGGGAGGAAAGTGCCCGCCTGGCCGCACAGCGCAGCTGGAAGGCTCCGGCGAGGACAGGTCACCGCTTCTGGCCCCCTCAGCTCCCTGGCCAGTGGCGCTCAGCTTCCCAGCCAGCACGCTGCCGAGCTGGAGGTCACGCTGGGGGCCGGGCCCCAGGAGCTCCAGCCGGGAGGTGGTGTACAGGGCAGTTTATGACCCAGAGACGATTACAAATAACAGGCTTAGGGGCGCCCACCGCAAAGAGGGCGAGTTTACTGACTTTAGGTCGATTGCCGGGCCTGGAGCTGCCTTAATGGAGGCGCCCTGCGCTGGAGAGACACCTGTCGCGGCTCTGCAGCGACCCTCCCCGTGCCCTGTGGCTAAAGTGGTCTCCCTAGGCATGCACCGGCTTCTGATGCTCCAGAGGCTGCCACAGCTCTAGTGGCTCCTCGGCCTTCAGGTTGGGGGGTACCCATCAGGTGCTGGAGCAGAGGGTCTCAGACAAGCGCCCTAATCCCTTCCGCCAGGCCGCGGCCAACATGGCTGGGGACAGAGACATTGGAAGGTGGTCGGTTCAGAACCACCGGGACACCAAAAGGGATGCTGTGGTGATCGGGCCTCCTCCAGCCCTGCTGCTCAGAGGTGGCCGCCTGGCAGCTACTGTCACCCACGGGCCGTGTGCTGGCAGGGAATGCCCACCCAGTGCGCCACCACTTCTGACCGCTGAGAGCCTGCTGGGCCCGTGGGTCCTGGCGACCCTTGCCCACCATGGCTCCTGCCCCTCCGGGCTTATAATCCAATCTAGAAAAGAAGACTATGCTCAGGCCCGCCTGCCATTTCCGAATTAACCGCCTCCCTTTCTCTCCTGCCCCATCTCGGCTCACCTGTTCGAGGTGAGTCTCTCCCACCCGGACCTCCAGAGTCCCAGCCCCAAGAACGGCGAGCAGAGAAGAGACCACCTGAGAGGCCTGAGTCTGAGGCCCAAGTCCCTGCAAGTGTTCTGCTGGGAGCTGGGGCCTGCAGGGCCTGGGCCTCCTGGTGTACTCCACTCTCTCCCAGGGACCAGCAAGCACCCTTCACCTCCGGCCCGGGTGCACTGTGCTTCCCCTCCACGGAAAGAAAGTAAGAAGGAAAAAAATAAAAGGGGGAGTTAAAGAAGTGAAGAAAGGAAGGAAGGAAAGAAGAAAGACCAGATTGGACTAGTACGCTCATGGAACGATCCCTGGTTCGCCCCCCCTACCCCCCAGCCGTGGGCCAGAAGATGGCCTGGTGTCTCTGGCACCAGGGCCCTGGCCCCTCTCTCCAGGAGGAGACGAAGTTCCCGGAGCAACCTCCCCAAGATGTTTTGGCACCAGCCGGAAGGCTCAGGCAGCCCCTCCGGGCCAGCTCTGGCCCCCCGCTTGGGCCCCCTAGCGCTCCCGGCCGCCCACCTGCGGCCTCACCTTCGGGAAAGACAGCGCGCATCTTCAGGTAGCTCGTGGTGAGTCGGATGATGGACGCCTTGTCCAGCTGCGAGGTGATGGCCGATGGCAGCGGGAGCAGCTTGGCCAGCTCATAAAACTCGCCATTTTCCTTCTCCCTCCTGGTCTTGGCCGCATTCTTCGACTTCTCCTTCATCGCGCCTCGGCTCCGGGCATATTAGACCCGGCCGTGCTCCAGGCCCGCGGAGCTCCGCTCTGGCTGCAGCGGCGGCGACGGGGAAGGGGGCCCCGCAGACCAGGTGAGTGGGGCGCCGGCCGCGGGCAGGTGCGTGAGGCCGACCAGGGGCACCAAGACGCCTTTCTGCAGCCGTGGGCCGGGAGCTCGGCGCAACCCGGGGACGCCGCCCCGCGCTCCTCCCGCCACCGCCCCGGGCGCAGCCTCCTCCGGGCCGGACTGTCCCGCGGCGACCCGAGCCCTGGCTTCCCGCTCGCTTCGGCTCGCTCTTCCTTCCTCCCTCTTGTCTCCCCTGCCTCGGCTTTCCTTAGGGGTGGAGAGTGGCCGGCGAGGAGGCGGCGGTGCTGTTTAGTCCTTGGCCGGGTGTTCGTACCCGCTGCCGTGAGGCCCCTCCAGGCTGGAGGACGGCACGGGCGGCTGCGGCTGCGGAGCCATGGAGCGGGAGGGGAGCGGACGCGGCTGGGGCCCGGCCCGGGTGCGCTCTCCTGCCCTCCCTGGCGGTTCCCTGTGCCTGGTGATGCGGCGCCCGGAGCCCGCGATCTGTCGCGAGGCGCAGAAGCTCAGCGGTCCACGTGCAACCGAGCCGCGTTTGTTTATGGCGGACCCGCCTTCGGGCGGAGCACTCGGCCGCCGCGTCCCGGGGAGGAGGGGGGGCAGGAAGGGGGGGGAGGGACCGCGGCGGGGGCGGGGGCGGCCAACCTCGCCTACCGACCCCACCGCGGCCCCGGAGTCACAGGCGCGCCTCCCTGTCGCTGCCTCCAGGGACTCTCCCGGGCGAGACCCGCGCGCTCCCGGCCTGGAGGAAATCGCGGTGAGTGCACAGGGCGCGCGGCGGGGACCGGCTCTGGCGGGCGGGTCGCGGGTCCTGGGCGCTAGGAGGAGCGGCGGGGAGGGGCTGAGGAGGAAGCTAGGGAGGAAGCGGTACGGAGACCTCGTCTGTGGCTCCGGCGCAGGTACTGCGCGGGCGCTGCCTGAGTGCCCTGCGGAGGACTGAGTCCTCCGAGCCCGCGCGGGCCCCGAGCCCTCGCTCTCCCCAGTTTGCAGGTCCGAGAGCCGAAAGTGGTGGCGGTGGGGAGGCCAGAGGGGAAGGACCACCCCCCTCCCCAGGAAGCGGCGCGAGTAGGGCTCGGAAGTGACCCTTATGCCCTTTCTCTCCTGTAAACAGGAGAGCGAAAGGAGATTGGCGCCTTCCCCGGAGGGGTTGGAGGCCGCGGGGACGCGCGGATCGGACGGAGAGAGGGGCGGGGGAGCCGAACCTACCGGTGAGGCCTTGCCCTGGAGAGCGGCGGGAACAGGGCCCAATAGTACCCGTCCCTGCAGCCCGATCCAGTGCGGCAGGAATTTCAGGGAAGCCGGCTGGGGCGGGTGCTTCAGGGCGAGGAGCACCGAGCGAGGGTCATCGGACAAGCGTTCGTGGTGGCCAGGGTGATGGGGGCAGGAGGCAGCTGGCGCAGAGAGGCGCAGTCGGAGACTGCGGCCGGCCGTGGGGCGTCCCGGCGCCTTCCCTCAGGGCCACACTGGACCTCGAGTCCTCTTGTATACCCCACCTCACTGTCGGTACCTGCAACCCCGGAGGATCCTCCTAGCTACCCCGGCCACGAGGTAGCCCCCATCCCTTCCCTTCTAGAAGCCCGAACCCTCCGGACGCAGTGTGGACGCATGCACTGGGAGGACCCCAGCTTCCTGGCGGGCGGGGTCAGAGGGCAGCCGCAGTGGACGCAGGGCGCGGGGTCCTGGGGTCCCTCGGACGTGTGCCGAGGCTGTAGGCTGTGGGGGCCTGATCTGGAGGTCAGCTCGGGAGGGGAGACGCCGGAGCCTTGGGGCCCAGCGCTAGGATCTCCGTTCTAGGTGCCTTCTCTCTCCCCCGGCCCGGGAGGAGCCTGCGGCTCCGCGCGCTCACTGCCGTTACAATGACTTGGTGCTCGCCTCCCTCCCCCGCGTCTGGAGGGCAGGGCCTACAGCGACCTCGTCGGCAGCAGGCGCTCCTGACCCCTTTCCAGGGACCTCTTTGAAGGTCAGAAGTTCGATGGCGTTGGAGGCGTCGTAGTTCCCTCGGTGGGCAGGACATCGTGCGCAGACCCGGGCTCGGCCTCACCTGCCCCGGCGCCCTGCGGAACCCACAGCCGTGGCCTTGCTCGAAACCACCGAGCCGCGCGAGCTTCGGAGTTGGTGCCTCCCCACCAAATGCCGGGCGCATGTAGGAACCAGCGCTTTTCCTTGGGGTTTCGGATCCAGGAGCGCTTTCCTTTTTCCAGCCGTGAGCGCAGAGGGTCGGGGGTGGGGCGCGCGAGCGGCTCGGGTACGTAGTGGCCAAACGCAAGGCTCCCGGCCCGCTTCCCCGCCCGGAGTCCTGCACCCCGCTGCGGGGACAGCCGTGGTCTCCCGGCTTCCGGGAGAAGGAGCTCCAGGGGGGAAGGGATTGCCGGCTGGGCCCCGCCGCCGCTTGCTCAGGCCGCCCCCGTGTGCGCTCCGGCACCTTCCTGGCTTCGGGAGGATTTAAGGCTTCCCTCACCCCCACGATTTCCGATCCTCAATTATGGACCCGGGAGAATTCCTCCTGGGCTTGAAAGGGATTACCCAGATCGCAGAAACATGGTTAAGTGCAAGTGGGAGAAACTCGACAAGTAACAGGAACAGAAACGTTCCTTAAACCAAAGTTCCCGGATTTCACGGGAAATTGTACTTGAGATCTCGATACCCGCTTTTCAGCAGTGGCAGCCGCTGTTGCATCTGCGAGACATGTTCGAATCGCGTGGTGTGAGACGTAGCATAACGGAGCGTTGGAAGATTCACAGATGTTTGGCTGTGGGGCACTTTAGGGCCCACAGTGTGCTCCAGCAAATGCCCAAGCGGGCCTTTTATCACCTTCCCCCCAACACATTCATTCAACACACACACACAGCGCGCGGAGATGGGCCTGGGCTCCCGCACAGCACCACCGAAAGAACACAAAGTACTTCGGCGCGAACTTCGAGGTTTCCCCAGTTGGGAAGAATAGTGATGTCTGCGTGGAATGGCGAAGAAAGAACCCCTGAGCTTGGATGGGGTCATCCTAGGGCTCTCCCTGCCGAAGGGAAAGCCTGAGGCCCTTAGGACACCCACAGGATAGAAGCTCTGTGTAAATTGGAAAAAGCACTAAACGCGTGCTAATTGGAGTGATCAGAAGCCGGTGGCCGCCGGTTGGGACACCTACTGCGTAGTCCTTGCTCCAGGCTCCTGGTGCAGCGAGTACCTCCTAGTCTATACTTTGAGTCGAAAGTCGAGCGCTTCGCGCAGAGCACGGAGACGGGCCCGCAGGGGAGAAGCATAGGGCAACGAAAGACCCCTCAGTCCCGGGCATCACCCAGAAACGGCGGTTCTCCTACTGGCCCGGAAGGAGTTGGCAGAATCTATAATGACGAGAGGCCGGGGGCAGGAAGAGGGCAGGTGGAAAGAGGGGTCGGACCATGAGTCCAATAAGCTTTTGCAGCGCTTGCGGGACGCCACCAGCCCCAGTCTGTCCTGCTTCCCAGCGCCTAGGCGCACCCCGAGGCGCACGAGCACGCCTCCGCATACCCCCCACCTCTTAGAAATTTTCCATTAGGAAGCTGATCTGGAAGAAATTGAGGCCCTAAGAGGAAAGGGGCGGGGCCCGGCCGCCCCACATCTGCTTGGATTTTCCGCTTCAGATGCTCCGCAACTGTTTTTCCCCGGGGCCACACCCGGCGCCTACCTGAGGCCCATCCTCCGCGGAAACCGACTTTCGCGTGAGATCAAGGGGAAAACGCGCAGATGTTCCACTAGGGATGGGCTGCTGCGGTGGCAGAAGGGGATCAGAGACTTTGTCCCTAAGGAGGTGGGGAGGGGAAGACTTCTCCCAGGCCTAGCACTAGATTTGGGGGAAGGGGTTGGAAACTCTGAAGTGCTGTTTAAGGAGAACTTCAACCGCCCAAACAAGCCGAGACAGCAGGAAACCCAGGACTATGGACATGTGAACCTATTCGATTTATAAACTCTTGTCTACACAGGCAATTAGCATGATGTGGTTACTTCAGAAAATCCCGCTTGGGTTCAGTATCACAAATGTGAGTATTTCAAGGCTGGGAGGCGCGTTTGGTCTGAGCTATCTGAAAAGTTACTTCGATTTTTCACTCCTTTCCTTGTGTAAGACCCGTGGAGATATCATCAACTTTTTCTGGGGTCATTGCTACTCCCAGAAAGGCTCGGACAACAGTTACAACATTACTACCCATTGTATAAAAGTAATTACAGATATCCAGAGCCATTTCGCAATGATTCGTTCCTTGAGAGGTCGAGACAGTAACTCGCTCTGCTCACACGTTCCTAAGTAGTAGAGGGAGAGAAGTTTATTTCTTTTTGTTTTGTTTTGCTTTTAATAAGTTGTTTCACTGGAAGTTACCCCTTAGGAGAAAGTGTTCGCTTTTAGGTTGGTCGGCTTCTCTCTGATTATTTGATTACATCACAGTAACTAGGGCAGATCCGCCCTCCTGCACAGGGTCCTGGGGTCCCTTGGTGCTTGTGTGTTCAGTCCTCGGCAGGGTGCCCCAAGTGGCTCTGCGGGGGGGGGGGGTGCAGGGAGGGGAGGGAAGGAGGCACCATCCAGTGGGGGATCATTCCCACCTCCCAGTCGCCTATCCCGGCCTGCTCGAGGCTGACTCTGCTCCCTGGGATTCCGGAAAGAGCGCAGTCCTTCTCGGACTTGGTTGTCCGGGACGACTTCGGGTTCTGGGATTGCGGGCTTGAGGGGGCCCGCCGGGGCAGTGCCTCCTATCCGAGGGACAGAGTAGCTACTGCGTACTTCTCTCCCTCACTCAAGGCGATGCATTTACGGATCAAAATCAGTGTCACTGGTAATTAATTATAGTGATTAGCACAGTCCCCAGCGAGGGCCACAGGGAGCCACTGAAGCCGCGCCAGGTTTGGGGAAACGGCCACACGTTTCTTCTAATTTTACCTGGGGGGCGGGGGGGCGGTGGTGAGAGGGCAGCCCTTTCCTCTGCACTCCTTCGCTGTCTCCCAGCCCCAGCCCCGCTTTCTCCCCCGTCTCTGAGAAGGTGCCCGGGACTTTGGCACCCCTCCCCGTTGCACACACATCCGGCGTCCTCCGGAGAGAGCGAGGATTCTATTCTGTTGGAGCGCACGCAGCGCCCGGCGCCCAGGGGCGGCGCTCAGGGACCAGCCAGGGATCCGGGCCGTAGGATAGGGGAGCCGAGTGTCCTGCGCCGACCTCCTGCGCCCTTTCTACGACCCGGCGGCACGAAGCCTCCGCAGCCCGCTCCCAGAGTGCTCTCGCTCCGGCTTAACAGAAACGTCGCCTCAAAGTCCTGGTTCGGGGAGAGGCAGCCCATCCGCTCCCCGGCAAAACCTCGCTTTTCGCCTCCAGCGAGCCCGCGGTCATGTCTGGAAACCCTTGAGCTGGAGGAGTCCTTGCAGTCTGGTGTGCGCTGAAATTCCTCAGTGGTTATATCAATGACATGCCGCCTTGAAATCCGAAAACTAATTAGTTCATTAACGACGGCGCTGAAACCGCCTTTCAAAAAACATCAACCAAAACTTTTCCTTAAAAAAAAAAACTACCCACCAGAGACACATATTTCTGCACATCAAAGAAAGCACAAACATGATAGGCTTAATTTTCTTTTTCTAGCAGGTAATAATAGTAACAGCCAACCCTTAATGTAAGGCTGACTATAATATAGGGCTATTACAATGCTTTAAAGACACAAACTCGTTTTATTTAATTAATATAATTATTAATATGATGTTCGCAAAGCAAAGCGAACATTGAGGGAAACCTCCCTAATCTAAACAAATCTGTAGGAAGAGGTACGCTAATTCATTCGCGGTTTAGTAGAGAAAGTTACAGAAAGGCCAGCGGGCAGGCGGGCCGGCTGGATTGGCTCCCTCCAGCCTGGCCTGAGCGCGCGCAGCCGTCCCAACCCGGGGCGTGAGCATCTTCCTGCTTCGCGCAGATTTTTATTTTTTTCTTTAGTTTTAAGGGCTGGCATGGAAGGCGGGTTTCCTGAGAGGTGTGTATCCTCTTCCATCCGTGGAGAAGGAGGAGACGCCCACAGTAGAGGGCCGTCCCGCGTCAGAGGTTTCGGGCGCGCCAAAGCCAGATTTCAGACCGGCAGGGGGCCACGCCGGTAGGGGGACCGCACCCCATCCGGCATGGCACGCAGGCGGTGGCGGGGCCCCCTCGCCGGCTCTCCCTGTCCTAGGACGAAATCCCGCTTTGGAACCTGCGGGTCCCACTCGGGGACACGGGCCAAGCTTCAGGCTTCCCCGTCGCCAGAGGTCTTCTCAATTCCGCAGAAGAGACTCGGGACTCCTACTCCCCGCGCTGGGTGAGGGCCCAGAAGGAGATTGTTTCCGACAGACTTTGCGGTGTGGTTCCCGCCTTTTGCGCTCTCAGAGTCTCGGGATCGCCCGCGTGGTTAGAAACGCGGCCTGGGCAGGTTGGCGGAAGGGGGCGCAACGCGCACGGCCACTGGAGAGGCTCAGTAAACATGGAGGGGTCAGGGGCCTCGGTGCGCACGGAGCCGGCGCAGTGTACGAGGGAGTGGGGAACTCGAGAGCACGCGTGCGCGCAGCGTTCACGGGTGGGGCGCAGTGTACACTGGAGAGGGCCTCGGTCCTCACGTAGCCAGGCGGGCGGGGAGCTGGAGCGGACGCGGGTGTGCGCGCTGGGAGGTGTGCGGCACGCTCACTTGCGTGAGTGGGGCCGTGCGGACCTCGTCTGGTGCTAGCCGGTCTCCCGTGCTCCCTGTACACGCTCGGCCTCGTCTCCGCTCCTCCCCCCAGATTTTTTCCACGTGGGAAGTAGGGACCAGAGGGACCCGGGCTCCGCGTGAGGTCTGGGGAGTGGGTGAGAGCTGGTGTACGTGGATGAAGGGAAGTCTGGTGGAAATTAAGAGGCCCGTACTTTCATCTTGGCGTCGCCAAAGATCCCTGAGCCGTCCCCAGCTCGCGCGGTCTTAGACCGAATCTGGAGTCGAGTTCTCACGCTGGCGGCTCAGCTTTCTTGGAGGGAGATCCGGCGCGGTTCCCAGATCGAGGAAGAAGGTCCAGCTCCCCTCCGCCGTTCTTCTCCCCCTCTTAACTGCCCCAAGACAAAATTCCTTTTAGGTGCCAGAGCAAATACCCTGGAAGAGGAGGTACGGGGTAGAGCACGTTTTCGTATAAAAGGAGAATTTTAAATTTAACACTTTTCCTCAATTCAAGAATATTTTCCCTGGCAAAAGTATCGGTTAGCTGATAAACTACAGGGTGGATTCAAACCGTGTGGCTTATGAATATTTTTGGCCCCAACTCCAGCACCGTCTTCATTTTTTAGAGAGCGGAAACAAAATAATCTTGGTTATAGCACCAACGTTCTTTTCGCCCAGCGGGTGTAGACAAAGACATTATTTAATCTGACTACGGAATTCTCTGTACTTATCTCCCAGACGCTTTTGAACCAGGCGGGGTGAGCCTTCGGGGGCCGGGCAGATTTTCACGTTCAGGGGCACTTTGTCTTCGCTTTCCGTTTTACGGGAGGGGTGGTCAGGGTGTGAGCTTGCGCGTGGCTTCATGGAGTTGTGCAAATGCTACGCCGTTCCCAAGATCAAAGCTCATTAAACCGCTTTATTATGGTGTTGTGAGACTTAGTTTGAATCTTGCATTTCATTTTGAAGCGTTCCTACCGATTGCCGGGCCCTGAGCAGGGCGTGGGGGGCGGGGGAAGGTGGATACTTGGAAGAGTTTATTGCGAAATCTAACTTTTGAATAAATAGCAAGACGGCGAGGGGAAAGAAATGGGCGGTGGTGAACGCCGTCGGAGGGGAGTGGCCCGGTGACCTGGCGAGGCAACAGGCGCCAGGTGCCACGTCTTTTGGGGCTCTCAGCACGGTCTGGACGGAAAGCGAGAGCCTCAAACACTTGTTGAACACTTTAAACACGGTAGTGAGCGCTGGAAAACGCCTGTGTGAGTCTGTTTTACTCCCTGGACCGTTGGGGGCCAGGGAGGGAAAAGCCCAGCTCCATGGCTCCCCATGCACAAATAGTTTTAGTGTTTATTGATGTCTACTTAAAGTAATTGACCAGAAAATACCTCCCTGTTTAAGCAACATAAAGAGTGCTCCTTTGAAAGCTAATTGACCTATTTATATTTCTGTTTAGCTTGATGTCTACATCGTTATTTTTGCAGAAGCTGTCAACTCTGCCAAAGAAAGGAAGGTGGAAGCCGGGGAAGCTGCACCTGTAGAAAGTGCTAGAATTTCCAGGCTAACCCCGCCCAACTGTCATTTAAGAGTACTTGGACCTTACCTGATTGTTTGAGATCCAGCAGTTGGATTTTCCTAAGTAAATCCCAGAAATGGAAATTTGTGCTCATTATCGTGCACAAACACTTGAATCTCTGAGTGGCCTGAATTGATCCAGCAGGCAAAGATCCTTCCTGCGGTGGACATAGCAGATCCTGTAAAAGCTGGAAACTTTCAGCCGAGGGTAGAAAGGCAATAATTTAGACACACAGAGAAAATGCCCAGCTAGGAGAAAAGAAAAAATGCTCCAAGTGAAGTTAGAAAATTTATATTTGTACAAAAATCCTTTGAACCTTATTTGACAGTAAATGTATTTTGCTAGTTATGTGGGTGGATCTGAATTTCTCAGCGACCCTCTGCATGTGTGAATCTGATTCACTCTCAGCAAAGATGACTAATGGATCTTTTAGGAATCTATGCTTTAAAGTTGATTTTCTGCATTGGTTGTGGAAGCAGCTTCACTTTAGATACTTTATGAGATGGTTGTCAAGGGAACCTAGGGTAAAATTTCTCAGGAGTGTCTCTAAAAACCATAATTCATAATTAAAAAGTGACTCATAGAAATCACCAGAAAAATTATGGCAAGTTATGGTCAAACATGTTTTTAGGCCATGTGGAATAAATAGAATCATTAAGGTCTGGTTGGGTAAGACCGCCTCTCAGCCTTCCTCTGACTGTGCCAGGAGGACCTGATATAGTTTCATAGACAGGAGAGCAGCCTGTGGAATGTGGGACAAAGGGCATCTGCACTTCCTCCAGGTATTTCCTATATTGATAATACAAGTTATAATTCCATCCGTTTAAAGACCCCTGAATAGTATAGTACAAGAGGTGGGTAAGGTAACACTAAAAGGAGTATCTTTAATAACCGAAGGGTTTGGGTTTTTTTTAAGGGGCAGTAAAGACTGGGGAAAACCCCATGTGATAGAGTCTGAAAGAATGAACCCATTGGAACATAGACCCACCTGATTACAGGTCAGATGAGGTTGTTTGGCACCTGAGTGGTGAAATTCTCAAGACAGACCCTCTTGCCACCAAACTGCTCTGCAGGAAAAAGCAGTTCATTGAGATCCCAAGGTTTTTGCAGTGCAAACCTCTTTAGCTGGTTGTGATATAGGTACAACTGTTTCCTGGTGGAGAAGCAGGGCCGGGCTTGTCAAGGCAACTTAGTGGCCTGCACTGGTTAACGCAGCTTCCAGAGGCATTGGGTTTACAGTCTAACTTATTTGGGGCATTGGTGAACTGTGACTGTGTATGTCAGTTGCTAATATTTATGTGGAGAATCAGCATTTACTAGGGAAGTTATTAAATAATCCAAACAGAAACAGTTGCACTTGCTAAAAAATGCTGCCACTGAACTACTACCTAAAAGAATAGATGCAATTTCCAACCCCGTGTGTGGTCACCCAGATGCACCGTGGTGTAACGTATTAAGTCATTTTTGACCTCCTCGCAGTCAACTAAATCAGGGGACTGTGTGGTGAGTCACCTGGCGTGTGCAGGTGGCTAACGCAGATAGATGGAGGGCTGCGTGTTCCAGGCGCTCATTATTCATGTGTAGTCTAGAGCTGGCCTCACTTAGGAGCTTGTACATCATGTATCAAAAGGAGTGCAGTTCTTTGCGCTGGGGAGCCCTCCCACTCTCCTGCTAGCACATATGCTGTTACTCATTCAGGAGATATCCCTGGGTGGCCACAGTGTGCCAGGCGCAGAGCCAGGCATTCGCATGATAAAAGTGAGTCCCTGCCATGGAGGCATTCTCCATCCTGATGATGACCTTGACTGAGAATCTGGCCTTCTAATGTGCATCAAGGTTCTTAGAAATGTTCACAGCTTTTGAGCTAGTAATTCTATTTCTCATCAACTGAGAGATAAGAAACGATGTCCTATGGAAATCATTTCTAATGTGGAAAATGCCTTTTTTTAAACGAGTATTTGCACAGTGGTTAAGAGGGCAAGATTTGGTGTCAAATCTAGTTTGGCTTCTCTTTAACCCTGAGTTCTGTGATCTGTACATTGGGGATAGAAGCTACCTCCTAAGGAGGTTGTGAATTTTAACTATAATCATGTACCATACAATTCCCCCATTTGAAGTGTACAATTCAGTGGTTTTTAGTGTGTCCAGAGATATGTGCAATCATCCTCACAGTCAGTTCTAGAACATTTTCATCACCTCAAAAAGGAGCCCCATTAGCTATTAACTCCCTATCCTCCAACTCCTATCACCAGTCCTAAGCAGCCACTAATCTACTTTGTCTCTGGATTTCCCTATTCTGGACTTTCCTATGAATAGAATCATATGGTATGTGGTCTTATGTGTCCGGCTTCTTTCACTTAGCATGACGTTTTCACAGCTCATCCATGGTGTGGGATGTACTGGGACTTCATTCCTTTTTACGGCCGAATAATATTCCATCGTATGGATATACCTCAGTTTCTTTATCCATTCATTCGTTGATGGTCATTTGAGTTGTTTCCACCTTTGGGCTGTAGTGAATAATATGCCTCCAACTTTTATTTTTGCCTTGCAACAAGTTTATGATACATATTTAATACATTTTATAACAAGGAAAATCTGGCCTGGGTAACTAGTACATTTGAGTTTGGCGGTAAGGACAGGGCAAGAGTGTAGATTTCATCCTTGGATCGGCCAGTTAGCTTAGTACACGTTAAAACTCTCTTCTAAGTCATATTTACGGGCTTCATCTGTATGCCCACGTCCAGCAGACTAGTTTATAAGTAGTGTTCTTGGTCACCAGAAGAATGAGACTATGAGCTCATCCCCACTAGTCAGAAATCAGCTCTGTGGCTGGTAGCACTGATTGTGGTAACCTATCAGAGGTCCTGAGATTTGGGTTTTGGTATTTTCACTTCTACTGGGTGTTGGAAACGTTCTGTATCTTGATCTGGGTTGTGGTTACATGAGATTCATGGGAAAAATTCATCAAGCCCCATACTTAAGACTTGTGTAAGTTATAATATTTAACGATATGAAAGTTACACTCTGATTAAAGAAAAGAAGAAATGATAACCAAGCAGTTTCCCTCAGATCTCCCTTTCACTCACCCACTCCCAACTGCTGCTTCTTCCTTTCTGGCCATTTCTAAATGACCACAGGCTCATGCCACACAGCTGGTAAGGGACAGAGCTGGGATTTAATCCAGCTCTTACTCACTTGGTGTGGAGTGTTGCTTTCACTAGGAACTCTTCCAGTGCCTAGAATCGACTTGATTTTTGAGACTTGGCCCCAAACCACATGGCTAATGAGTACTGAGGCTGGTCTAGGGGCCCAGATCTTCTGGATCTGGGGTGCATGCTTTGTCCGTCCTGTGTACCTCTTTACCCCCAGCACCCGGCATCATACTGGGCATGTAGTGGATGGCCAATAAATATTTGTTGAGTCAGTGTTACCAAAGCAGAGTTATCACCAAAGGCCAAGCAGACTGCCCACCTGGCAGTTGCTGGAAAAACCAAGGCAGGAAATTCAATTCTTATTTTTTCCCCATGGCAACACCAGTGGATGCTGGTCTGTCACAAGCACATGGAAAGTTCCCACTGGAGGTATCAGAGCTCTCTGGCAAGACCCGTAAGTGTTAATTTTAGCTTTCAGTGACCGATGCCCTTGTATAACTTAATGGGTCAGTAGGAACATGAGCTAAAGCCAAGATTAGTTGCTCCGAGAGCTTTCCTTTCAGGTCGAGTACTTGCTGAGTTATTCAGTTTGTAGAAGACTTGCTACAGTTTGCAGAAGACTTGCTACTTGCACATTTATTTGGAGAGAGTTTCTGCTGTTTTGAGTCTAGCCTAATAATTGTAAGCGATTCCTTAAACATATTAGCAATCTATCCTATCTATCAAATTTTCCCCGAGTTCATGCATTAAACGTGAGTTCAACTCACAATGTCAAATGCCAAAAGGCTATAACAATGACCATAAAACAAACAAAATACTTGCATGTCCCCAGATATACTGAGTTGAAAGATACATAGGTTGAATGTCAATTACTTGGACTAAGGAAGTGAATATCTGCAGGGGTCTCCATGTCTACCCAATTTTCCTCCTTGAGTCCCGGTAGGAAATGAGGACGTTCTATGTAGAGAGGCGACGCCTGTGCTTCCGGAGGGATAATATCTCAGCCGCCATTTGCAGCTGCCCTGAGGTCACTGGGGACAGAAGGACTCTCTAGCTGAGCACAGATGCATGCATTTGATTTTGTGTATTGTCTGCTCACATACTGTACATAACCCATCACACTGGCCTCAGGTGCATTAGCTGATGAAGGACCTTTCTGAACTGTTGCCTGGTGGTGGTCCCTGCTGGCCCATAGTACAGCTTCAGAAGGTTGTGTTCTTTTTTTAGGGTATGATAATGATATTGTAGATAACCTTTTTAAAAAAAGGTTCTTATCTTTTAGAAAGAGACCAAATTATTTACAAATACCAAACTATTTTAATTTATTTAATTATTAAAATATTTTTAAAATTAGAGTATAGTTGCTTTACACTGTTGTGTTAGTTTCTGCTATACAGCAAAGTGAATCAGCCATACTTATACATATATCCCCTCTTTTTTGGATTTTCTTCCCATTTAGGTCAGAGCACTGAGTAGAGTTCCCTGTGCTATACAGTAGGTTCTCATTAGTTATCTGTTTTATACATAGTAGTGTATATATGTCAATCCCAATTTCCCAGTTCATCCCACCCCAATACCAAACTATTTACAAATTTTAAAATATATCTAAAGGAGAAAGTGTAAGTTAGGATCTTATAAGAATTTTTCTCCAAGGGTACATCTGCTATTCCAACCTCTCAGGTTTGACCTCAGTGCATAGTCTCAGGAGTTCATTATAGATGAAAGCCAGGAGCTACAAAGGGGAGTCAGCCAGTTCTGTGATCTTCTGACCTCCTCAAGAAGACAGTCTCACATGTGTTTCCCTCAGCATCTCCTCTCCCCTCCTCCTCTGTTATCACTGAGACTTTACCTGGTCTAAGCTGTGCCTTGAGGTATAAAGGGAAGTGAGGCCATCTACATAATTTGCAGGGCACAAGGTAAAATGAAAATGTGAGGTTTCTTCAAAAACAGAAAAAAAAGTGACATTGAAGGTATTAACATAGAAAACTTTTCTTTTTTCTGTGGTCTCTCTCTCAACCTGTCATCATGTTTTTGTATTGCTATTTAATGTCACTCCCCGCACCCCAGTCGTGAGGATGCTTTCAAGGTGAGCACAGACCTTCACAGGTGTCCAAGGGCCCCATTGTGGGGCTTAGTGCGCCTGCATGCAGCCCACCAGCTGCTGGTTCTCCCTCCCGCCTGCCCCAACACTGATACAGTCTGACCTGGCCAGAGGCAGCTAAGTCAAGCCAGGGATATCTCCTTCCCACAGCCTGTGGGCAGCCGCAAAGAATTATAATCTCTGCTCCAGGACACACTCTACACCTGCAACAGGGATGGATGACAGGGCTTTTCTACCAGGTTGTCCGAAGAACATGCCGTGTTGTCTGCAAATAATCACAGTTTTATTTCTTGCTTCACAATCACCGTTATCTTTTAGTTTATTTGTTTATTGCCTTATGGTTCGGACTAGACCTTCAATGCAATTTGGAGGAGAAGTCGTTAGAACAGACATCCTTTCCTCATTTCTGGTCTCAAGAGGAAAACTTGATTTCAGTATTAAATATCATGTTTGCTGCAGGTTTTTTTTTTTTTTTTTTTGCGGTACATGGGCTTCTCACTGTTGTGGCCTCTCCTGTTGCGGAGCACAGGCTCCGGACGCGCAGGCTCTGCGGCCATGGCTCACGGGCCCAGCCACTCCGCAGCATGTGGGATCTTCCCGGACCGGGGCACGAACCTGCGTCCCCTGCATCGGCAGGCGGACTCTCAACCACTGCGCCACCAGGGAAGCCCTGCTGCGGGTTTTTAATAGATACTCCTGTTCCTGCAGATTGAGCAGTTTCCTTCCTATTTCATTGTCTTCTAGCTTCTATTGTTCCTGTTGAAAAGTCAGTTGTTGGTCTCATTGTTACTCCTTTGAATGTCATGTATTTTTTCTTTTCTGTAACTGCTTTTAAGATTTTTTTTTTTGTCTTTGGTTTCCATTAGTTTTACTGATTTGCCTAGAAACAATTTTCTTTGTATTTATCCTGCTTGACTCTGTGGTTTAATATCTTTTGTCATTTTGGAAAATTCTCAGCTAGTAAATCTTCAGATATCACTTCTTTTTGTCCCCTCCATCATCTTGTCTGCATTCCAGTTATACCTGTGTTAGATTTTTACACTAAGTTCCACATGCTTCATATGCATGTTTCTGCGTTGTTCACCCTTGAGATTTAGTCTGGTGTTCAGACTCAATCTGATTTCCCTTTCCCTCAGGGTATAGTCCTGAGATCCCAGTCAAATGCATTTGAATCCTCAAGGCTCCTCCTCTCTGGCAGGCCTTGGATTCTAACTTTTGCATCTCTAGCAGCATGGCTTGTATTAGTTTCCTAGCATTGCCATAACAAATTACCGCAAACTTGGTGGCTTAAAAACAACAGAAACTTATTCTCCCATCCTTCTGGAGGTCAGGAATCAAGGTGTCATCAGGGCCATGCTCCCTTGGAAGTCTCTAGGGAAGGACCCTTCCATGCCTCTTCTATCTTCTGGTGACCCCAAGCATTCCTGGATTTGTGGCTGCATCACTCCAATCTCTGGCTCTGTTGTCATATGGTCTTCCCGTGTGTCTCTGTGTCCTTGTCTCTTCCTATAAGGATGCCAGTCATTGAATTGAGGGCCCACTCTGAGTCAGGATAATTTTATCTCAAGATAACAACTAATTACATATCCAAATAAGGTCACTTGCTGAAGTTCTCGGAATTGGGGGCTATACTATTTGCTGCTCTGGTTCTACTGCCCACATATGTCTTTTTCTTCAGTTGTTTGTTTTCTACCTATCATGTTAGAGGCCAGGTCATGTTAGAATGCTAGGGAAAAAAAGTCTGTAACATGATGTTAGAGGGTGGTGTCTAATATGAAACAGATCATGGAACAAGAACAGAAAGCAAAGCAAACAAGCAAACAAAGACAAGGGAAAGATCTCGGTCTGTCCACAGGTCAGAGAATGGGTCTGATTGGAACCTCTAAGCAGTTTGGAAGGACATGTGGGCATCTGGGCTTCCCTGTGGGGTGATTGAGAGGCTCTCTGGTTTTTTCACTGGGGTCCCCAGCTATGAGTATCTATAAGGTTTTTAACTGGGGCCATTTAGTTTCTTTTTGGTCAAATCCTCCCATTTCTTTCCTGGGGAAAAAACCCCTCATTCCAGTGTTCTGGGAACTGAGTGGGAGAACTTGGCTGCTCAGCATATAGAGGTTCACTTAATTCTCCTACTTTCCATCCAGGATCCTGCTCCCACCTTCTACTCTGCCTGTTGTCTCTGAGTTCAGGGCCTCTATAAATGGAAGATTTGGAGACAAAAGCATTTCGAAAAGAAGCATACTTTAAAAAGATCTGTAAAGAGCCTCCAGGGGCTAGAAGGACTAGATCATCAAATAAAAATACAAAAGGTATCTAAAGGAAAAAAAAATCCACAAAATGACCAAGGTTACTGAGATTACAGTTAGTCTGTGCATGGCAGAAAACAGCAAATTCATCACACGATTGTCATATCCACCAAGGTCCTGATAAATCTCCAAACAGCAGCATTGCCAAAGTCCGGGATAAAGTTGTTTTTGCTAGGGAGCTAGTGACTTACAGGAAGGGCTCAAGGTTTCCCTCATTTTTCTGACCCTGTTTTGTCTGTTTGTCTCAGGTACGATGTGTTTTTTCCTCTCTATGGGATGAGATGTGCGTGATTACCCAAAATGAGATGCCACTTGGCTTCTCCAGTTCCACCTGGTGGTCACATTTCTGGTCCTGAGGCACATATTTAACCACATGAGTTTGTTTTAATGATTTTTTAATTCAATATTTATTCATTTGATGTTTTGCTTTATTTAATTAGTAGTTTTATCTACATAGGTATAAAAAGAGGTGAATAATAATAATAATAATAATACACTCCTTGTGTATGGTTAACAAAACTAGAGTCATATGCTACTAAGACCCAAGAGTTAACTTTGCCTGTGAACTTCCTACTCATTCATGTCTGAATAGTTTATTATTATCAGCTCATCTACTGAGAATAGGAACCAAGAACCGACCATTCATCTTTACCAGGTTTTGCCTGCAACGCCTGTATCTGTAAGGACATCTCTTACTCAAATTTGTCAATGCCTCGTTGGCCCGTGATTCTGTGAGTTGACTGGGATCGGCTGGGTGGTTCTTCTGCTGCCTGGGGCTGCAGTCCTCTTGGGGCTCGACTGGGCTGGGACATCCAAGATAGCTCATCCACCTGTGACAAGAAGCCCTGGGCAAGACTACCTCTGGTGGAGTGCCTCGGGATTGAGAAGGCACGAAGGGCTCTCGTCCTGAGAACCAGGCTCTGGAAGGGGACAGGAGGGAGGCAAAGCCGGAAGCCAGCTCCAGAGTGTTGGGTGGCAGGGACATCTAGACAGCTGGGCTGGCTGGAATGCTGGATAGCGGGGCCTTTCTTTCTTTCTCCATCGAGTCCCAGGGCTCCCCTCTCTCTGCTCTGGTTTCTCCATGGGCTCTTTTCAGCAGGTAGCTGCATATCTCACGAGGCAGATCAAGGCTCCCAAAAGCATAAAAGCAGAATCTGCCAGGGCTTCTGAAGTCTTAGCCTGGACCTGGCACAGCATCACTCCTGCCATATTCTATTGGTTAAAACAACCACGGGCCAACCCAGATTCCAGAGCAGGGGAGATAAATAACATCACTTAGTATGGAGAATGGAGAATGCAGAAAAATTTGGAATCATCTTTATTCCACCACACGAAACAAAATCTGTGTTACTTGCCTGGGACTGCTGTAACAAATTACCACAAACTTGGTGGCTTGAAACAACAGAAATGTATTCTCTCACAGGTCTGGAGGACAGAATCCAAAATAAAGGTGTCAGCAGGGCTGCACTCCCTCCAAAGGCTCTAGAGAAGGATCCTTCCTTGCCCCTTCCAGCTTCAGGTGGCTCCAGGCATTCCTTGGCTTGTGGCTGCATCCCTCCAATCTCTGCCTCTGTCTTGACATGGCCTTCTGCCCTGTGTCTGTATCACTAATATCTTTCCCCTTTCTCTCTCTCTCTTTCTCCTTTTTCTTTGTAAGACACTAACAATTGAAGTTAGGGCCCATCTCAAATTCAGGATGATCTCACTCAAGATCCTTACCTTGGGACTTCCCTGGCACTCAGTGGTTAAGACTCCACGTTTCCTATGCAGGGAGCTAAGGTTCAATCCCTGGTCGGGAAACGAAGATCCCACATGCTGTGTGGCATGGCCTTAAGAAAAAATTCTTAACTTGATTACGTTTGCAAAGACCCTATTTCCAAATAAGGTCATATTCACAGGTACTGGGGTTAGGACTTGGATGTATCTCTTTGAGGGACAAAATTCAACCTGTAATGCAAGCACGACTCTTTTTATTTATCCTGCTTGGAATATGTTGTACTCTCTGGCGATGTGGCTACATGTTTTAAATAGTTCTGGAAAATTTAGTCATTCTCTTTTAAAATATTACCTTTCTTCCTTTCTCTCCAAATTTTCCTCCTGGGTTCCCAGTCATGTATGTACTAGTCCAGGGGTAATTTTTTTTTTGTCTGTAAAAAGCCAGTGAGTAAATATTTTAGGCTTTGGAGGCCATTTAGTCTCTGTCACAACTACTCAGCTCTATCGTATTGTAAAAAAAGCCATAGGCAATACACAATCAAATGAATGTGGTGGTTCCAATAAAACTTTATTTACAAAAACAGGTGGCTGGATGAATTTGACACACGGGCCATAGTTTGCCAAGCACTTTGCTAGATCTTCTTGTTCTTTTTCTGTAACTTTTATACTTTTTCATATCTTTCTCTTTTTCTCTCTGCTGTATTCTGGATAAGTTATTCAGATATATTTTCCAGTTCATGAATTCTCTCTTTAACAGTGTAATCTACTGTTTAACTTAAACATTGAGGGTTTTTTTCCATTGGTACAGAAACATTTGTTTTGTTAAAAATAATCAATAGGGCTTCCCTGGTGGCGCAGTGGTTGGGAGTCCACCTGCTGATGCAGGGGACACGGGTTTGTGCCCCAGTCTGGGAGGATCCCACATGCCGCGGAGCGGCTGGGCCCGTGACCCATGGCCGCTGAGCCTGCGCTCCGCGATGGGAGAGGCCACAACAGTGAGAGGCCCACGTACCGCAAAAAAAAAATCAATAATCTGTGTGAATTTTGCAAAGAATATAAAAAAGTGACTGACAAAGTCCTAGATGCAAATTTAAATGAGAACTCCCTCCACTGGTGAATAATACATAAAAGGGTGACCTCTTCAGTATTTATATCCATTGCGTTTTTCCCCAACAGTTTTGTTATTAATTTTTAAAAGTTCGATTTGTTTTTCTCCCTGATTCTACCAATTGATGCCTAATGTTTTCCTGTTGTTTATTCATACATTATAAGTGTATCCATTCTTTAGATGTTTTATACTTCACAGTTCTGCAGGCTATTGCTACAGTAGAAACATCTGTAGTCCTTGGGGGTCTACAGCTGCTGTTTCTTGTTTCTTTTGGCTTTTGTTCATAGTGACTTGCTTTCCCAAGTATTTGTTGATTTTTGTTCGTGAGGTAGTGCTTGATTTTAATTTGTGGGATTCCTGCAAACTAACTTGAGAAGCCTTTCCTCCAAAGAGGGTCTACACCTCCTTTTACCCATAGATGCTAAAGCCCCTCTTTTCCATACAATTCACCCCAGAATCCTTCAAAGATTTTTTCTTAGAGTAAGTATCTCAGATTTCGGTCCCCCCACGGGATTCTACCTCAGGACAGCCCTACCGCCTCCCTGTTGCCATAGGTTCAGGCCAATTCCTGCCATGCAGATACCTGGTTACTGCAGCCCTGTCTCCCTCCTGGCCTCTCAGCCAGCTCCTGACCACTCCTGTCCTAGTTCTTGGTGATTCCTGCTCAGCCTCTGGTCAAAGAAACCCGGAGAACCCCACCTCCTTCCTTTCCTCCCTGCCCGCTCTCAGACTCAGCTTTCCTTTGTCTACATGTCTGTCTGTCTTTTTTTTTTTTTTTTTTTTGCGGTACGTGGGCCTCTCACTGTTATGGCCTCTCCCGTCGCGGAGCACAGGCTCCGGACGCGCAGGCTCAGCGGCCACGGCTCACGGGCCCAGCCGCTCCGCGGCATGTGGGATCTTCCCGGACCGGGGCACGAACCTGCGTCCCCTGCATCGGCAGGCGGACTCTCAACCACTGCGCCACCAGGGAAGCCTGTCTGTCTATTTTGTGGCAGCTCTGGAGATCTCTTCCATCTCCAGAAATACGTCGTGTCTGAGATCTCGTTGTGAAGCAAGCCAGCCCCAAAGCACTAGTTTCTCAGGGTCTGGAGACAGTTCTTTTGTGAAACTTAACTTGACACAGACATATACACTGTGGTAACTTGTCTGGTGTCACTCTAGGTGGGAACAAACTGACTTATAAATGGGGGCGCTTTGGTGCCTACCCCACAGGTGGATGTGAGGATTAAATGAGATCACCTATAAGGAAGATCGCATCCCTGGACACAAGGTAGGCACTTAATACATTCAGTTGAACTGTAAAATGACAAGCACAAGGGACCTTCTCCAGGATCAACCCTGCATGTGATTATTCACCTTCCCCTTAATCGTGTCTCCCTGTCCCCTCCAATGGATTATCCTGCATTCCCACCATAACCCTTGCTCTGAGAAAATGCTAGGATAAATGTATACGTGAACACTGCTTAAAAGTGTGGCCCCTTCCAGCGATATTCATGTTTTGACCATGGGCAGGTCCAAAGGAAGGAAGCTCTCATTGTAGAATTTGCGACATTGACCTAGTTGTTCTGCAAGGTCAGAGGGAAGAGGTATTGGGGTTCTAAGCCTTGCTGGCTCCCCTGAAATCACGCTAAAAGTGTTCATTGGCCACTTGCTTAATCTGACAATAGAGACTGCTACATTTGGAGAAAGGCCTGTAATTATTCCTGGCCTTATTAACATGAACAGCTGAAAGAATATGATGCAAAATCCTCCTACATAGAAAAAACAACCAACTGAAAAAACAACCAACCTACTACACGCTCACATTTATTTCAGTCTCTGAACAGAGTTGTGCTCTGCTGAGTTATAATGAGGAGTGAGTTTTCCGAGGGTGTGATTTATGAGCCTTTCACAGATGGGTTTTAAATGGGGCCACTGACAGTTCCACTCCAGCTATGGCTGGGCTGGGGGCCTTGGGGCCCAAAGGAGCCAAAGAGAGCTGGCGAGAGACCAGAGAGGGGCTGGGTGGGCGCGTCCCATTGCCACGGGCCAGGGGCACGCAGCCAACCCCGGCTCTTCCACTTGTGAGCTGTTCCACTCGGCGATGCTGGGTTATTCAGTTTTGTTTCTCTCGAGGAAGAAATAACACGTGTTGACATGAAGATTGAAAGTGGGATCTCTCCTGTGCCCCAGTCGGCACCAGAAATGGAAACATTAGCACTTTTTTCCTGCTTATGCTTCTCTCTCCCTAGAACTGTTTGGTGGTAGAGTTAGCATTTCACTTGATTTTTTTTTCTTTCTCTCTACGTATTCTCTACATATTCTCTCTTGCATATTCCAACCAGGAAAGTGAGGATGGTATGTCGATTGGAAAGTGCCCGCCCCCTCAAGATATGTCGACAGCCTAATCCCTGGAACCTGTGAATGAGACCTTGTTTGGAAAAAGGACTTTGCGGATGTGATAAGTTGGGGATCCTGAGATGAGGCGATCATCCTGGATTATCCAGGCAGGCCCTGAACACCATCACACGTGTCCTTTACAGCAGGGATGCAGATGGAGATTAGGCAGATGCACAGAGGAGACGTGATGCAAAGATGGAGGGATGCAGCCACAAGCCAAGGAGCGCGGAGGAGTGCCAGCAGCTACCAGAAGCTAGAAGAGGAAAGGAAGGCTTCTCCCTCAGAGCCTGGGGACGGAGTGCAGCCCTGCCAGTACCTTGATCTCAGACTCTGGCCTCCAGAACTGTGAGAGAATAAATTTTGGTTATTTTAAGCCATCCAGTTTGTGGTAATTTGTTACAGCAGTCCTAGGAAACGGATATAACTGACTATGCCTCAAACACCCATTCCAGGAAATGGATAAGACTGTAGTTTACATCCCCGTGTGCAGCCCCTCACTGCTCTGCTGCGGGGTGCCCACCTGCTGGGGCAAGGCTCTGGGAGCCCTAGAAAACGGGGCCTGCAGCAAAGCTTGTGTGCTAATACTTTTTTGGGGTGGGGAGTGGTAGTGCAATCCCAAGGAAGAGTGAGGGAGAAAGGGGAGTGAAGCCGAAAGGGAGGGAAGGAAACACAGGCAAACGGCCACAGTTTCTTAGGGGATACGGCTGCGTGGCCCTGGGAGACACCTCAGGAGAGGCCGTGTGTAACCACTCTACTTGGAACAGGCTGGGTGGGGGGTGGGGGTGGGAGGGGCCAGGAAGGGCAAGCAATTATCTGCTGTTCTCTCCTGGCAAAGATCGCCCTATCCTTCTAGACTGTAGCTCCTAGCACTTGCTAGAACCTTCGTGGGTTGGGTCAGGCCAGACCTGGGTCCCGGAGCTATGGCAATTCCAACCTTGGGAGGTACAATGGAGGCTGTGATAGGGTCTCACCCCTGGGGGAGGCTAAGAGGAGCTTGGTGACGGTGGGAGTGGCACGAGACCACTCTGGAGCCATTCCAGCTAGGACTGTGGACAGGAGGCTGGCAGGGATGGGTCGATCAGGGGACCACGTAAACTGAGTCAGGTATCACGGAGGCTCTGGGCTGGTGGCCAGCACCAGTGTCTTCTTGCTTTATGGACTTCCAGAAATGGGGGGGACCTAAAGGCTTACACACACCCTGCCTAGGTCCCCAGTGCCTGTGATTCTGTTTGCCATCAATCTCCCACTCGGTTCATTGTTTCTTCTGCTCCCCTGCTTGTCACCGTGACTGCTTGGCCTTTTCTGTGTTCCTCTCATCCCTTTGTCTGCATAGATATCCTCTCGCATCCTGTCTAAATGCGCATTCAGCCCCGCTCTCCCCGGGGGTTCAAGCTAATCTCTCCTATTTCGGCATTTGATTAGACATCGTCAAGAGAAATTCCCTTTAGGTTTACAGCACAGGGATACAGAGTCGGGAAGGAGAAAAAGAGTCTTTAACAGACAAAACAGGCACCAGGGACGCTGTTCTCTTTAGGCATGACAAGTGGAAGAAAAGACTCATTAGGGAGAAGAGACCTTAGGCGGTTGTCAAATTGAATTTTGCTGGATGAGGGGTGGATCGAGGTCATGCATGTAGGTAACCCTCGTGCATACAGTCAAGCTGTGGGACACCTCCTGGGGTCTCATGTTTGGTCCACAAAACCAGACATGAGGAATGGCCTCTTTGTGAAGACAAAACACTGAAGCCTCTAGGATGTGGAGGTGGGCAAGAGAGAAGATGACCGTGTCCCCAGCCCTGGACAGAGCCCTGGATGTCCCCCTCTGCAGCCCAATGGGGAATGGGTGAGGAGTGAGTATTTCGGTGCCTGGGAAGGAGGTTTGCACAGTGCCGGGCACCAGGTCCCTGAGGGGAGGTGGCCTTGTAGACAGAGGCCACAGGATTGGAAACCAGATTGGATGGATTGGAAACCAGACCCAGACAGACAGGGGTGGAGTTGTTGCTGGTTGTTGTTGTCCTGGTCATCAACACCAGGAAAAGGAATGACCAGAGTGGACAGACAGGGAGCAGAAGCTCCTGGGATCACCTAAGACTTAAGTGTGGAATTGACCTGAGAACCTGAATTATCTGAAGAGATACTTCAAAGTGACTTCATTTTAAATGGCGACTACCTGGACTTTAACTTGACTTGGCAAGATTAATATATCCTGCCACCAACAGAACTGAGGGCTTGAGAGCTAAGTGAAGTTACAGTAAAAGGAAAATCTGTGCCCTGCCCTCCATCTGCAAACACAGACCAAGCCAGTGTCAGTGGGGATCTATACTCACTGCACAAGCCTGCATCACAGCCCCTCGGAGCAGCTCTGTCCCGACTGCAGGCAGGTTGTTGGCTGGGTCTGAGGACCAGGGAGGCCAGAGGAAATCCCACAGGCTGAAGATTCGGGTTTTCACAGTGCCTTAGAGACAGCACAGTGGCAGGGAGCGTGCGGTAGTCCACGTGGCCACACGAAAAGCCCTGCATGATGGCAGCTGTGGGCAAGGTTGACGGCCACGGTCTTTGCAGAGATGGCTCTGTCGGGACCTGTGGTCGGCAGTTCTGTACCGAAGAGGATGACAGTGAATGTATAATGGGCCCCTTTCCTCCTCCTCAATCTATCGTTAATTGTATTGGGTACCCATTTAATTCAGACTCTGATAATACCAAAACGTCACTTGATCTTCAGGTGATCAAGCCATCAAAACGCCCCCCACCCCCGGCCCTAACAGCTTTGGCCTGGGGGGTGGGCAGCTGGCTCATTTCACAACAGAAGGAGCACTAGTGGTTGATACACTGACTTCCGGGGGCCAGAGACCCTCCACGAGACGCTGAGAATCGACATGAATGATGCTTCTCACAAACGCATTAGTACCTCTGGCTTTCAAATGTGTGCAGATGATGGAATTAAATACACATCTATTTCAGGACCTTTCGGGAATTCACAGATCATTATTTTTGTCATGGTAAATTCTCTTAACCAATGGGCACTATCACCGTGACTTGTATCATATGAGTGTGTGATAGATGCCGTCAGTCCCCCATCTGTGTCCCTCTCTGTGCTCTGGCTTGACTTTCAGTTGCCTGAGGGCTCACCGGCCCCACCAGCCTTCTGGTCAGAAGTGCCAGGACATTTGCACCTGTTCCTGGTTGCCCACATCCTCTGACTCTCCAGAGTAGGTGTATAAATACCCCAGCTCCCTCACCCCTTAGGTGGGATAATTCTGAGGTGTGTGTTCTGCAAGTTTCCCCAAGTTTCCTTGAGGAATTAAGCCCAGTTACCAACCATGAGAGCTGGTTCCACAGTTCACCTTTTATCTTTCCTTGTAACTCTTTCACTTCCTACCAGTGCTAAAATGATTTTAAGACCCAATTACAAAGTGTGTGTGTGTGTGTGTGTGTGTGTGTGTGTGTGTGGAGGGGTAGTTTCCACACCGCCAAGCAATTCTCTGCTGTACCAGCTGGGTGTCTACAACTTAATTCTAACACTCTCTGCCCAGAGATAACACCACATTCCAAAGGCTGAGGGCTCAGTCCCACAAGACGGCTCCCATGTTACTTCAGAGGCCAATTGCCAGGGGTAGGTCCCCAGGTTACCTACAACCTCTGTCTGATTTGGCTACAGATCAGAGTTCCCACAACCCCCCTCCTCACGTCTGATTAATTTGCTAGAGTGGCTCACAGAACTCAGGGAAACACTTACTTACATTTACCAGTTTGTTAAAGAGTATGATAAAGGATACAGATGACCAGCCAGGTGAAGCGAGGAGGGTAGGTGGGAAGGGTGGAGGGTTGCCATGCGCTCTGCGACAACCTCCATGCGTTCACCAACCCGGAAGCTCTCCGAAGCCTGTGCTTTTGGGATTTGGGGATTTTTATGGCGGCTTCATCACATGGGCATGATCGATCGCTAACCCCATGTACAGCCCTTCTCCCTTCTCAAGAGACTGGGGGGAGGGGCTGAAAATCCCAAGCTTCTAACCATGGTTTGTTCTTTCTGTGACCAGCCCCCATCCAGGAGCCCACCCAGAATCACCCGTCAGAACAAACGACAGTCCTATCACCCAGGAAATGACAAGGGTTTCAGGAGCTCTGAGCCAGGAATGGGGGTCAGGGACCAGTATACATGTTTTCTATGATCTCACAAGTGCTCTTTGACCTCCAGAATAATAAACCATGTGCCTCCAAACTTGGTCTCAGGATCTGCCTCAGAAGAGCCCAAACCAGACAGGAGATAACTGAGCAAATCTCCCCCCCACCCTTTTTACTGAGGTTTAAATTACATACAGTCAAGTACGCAAATACTAAGCAAACAACTCGACAACTATCTCTATTTGTATATCCCTCTGTAAATACCACTCAGATCCAACTACAGAGCATTTCTAACGCCCCAGCAGGCTCGCCCACCCACCCCACTATCAACAGCAAGCTAAAAAGTAACTTCTTTTCTTGCTGTAGACCCGCTTTGCCTGTCTTTGAACTTCATATAAATGGAATCCCACAGTATGTACTTTCTGGGGTGTGGCTTCTTTTGTCCAACATTATGTCTGTGAAATCTTTCTGCCTGTAGAAATAGTTTGCTGTTTTTTACTACTGTTATATTCCATTGTATGACTATCAGATAATTTAAAAATTCATTTCAACTCTTGGACATTTGGTGGTTTTCTGCCTCAGGCTATTGTGAATAAAGCTGCTGTGAACTTTCTTGTGCACGCATGTTGCTGCACCCAAGCACTTGCTTCCTCTGGGTGTATGTCCAGGAGGGGAATTGCCGGGACACAGACCATGCAGGTTTAGCTTGGGTGGATGCTGCCACACATGTTCTAACATGGTTGTAACAGTTTACATTTCCCACTAGTGATGTGAGAGTCCTCGTTGCTCCGATCTTTGGCAACACTTGATACTGTCAGTCCTTGAAATGTTAGCCTTTCTGGTAGCTCTGTGCAAAAAAATGTGGCCATTCCTGGAGATATGACACAATCCCTGGCCATCTGTAATTTGCTCTGTGATCTTGGAAAAGGGATAAACTCCCTGTAAACTCTATCTCTCCATCAGGAAATTGAGTAGATTACACTTGGCACCTCTGTCTACCCTGAAGATGCCTGGAGTTGCTGGGGGTTTTTTTTGTTTTTATTTTTGGCTGCGTTGGGTCTTTGCCACTGCACGTGGGCCCTCTCTAGATGCGGTGAGCGGGGCCCACTCCTCACTGCAGTGCGCGGGCCTCTCACTGCTGTGGCTTCTCTTGTTGCAGAGCACGGGCTCTAGGCGCACGGGCTTCAGTAGTTGTGGCATGAGGGCTCAGTAGTTGTGGCTCACAGGCCCTAGAGCACAGGCTCAGTAGTTGTGGCGCACGGGCTTAGTTGCTCCCCAGCATGTGGGACCTTCCCAGCCCAGGGATTGAACCCATGTCCCCTGCATTGGCAGGCGGATTCTTAACCACTGCGCCACCAGGGAAGCCCCTGGAGTTGCTGATTTAAGTAGGAGTTGCTGGTTAGAAGTTGCTGATTAGAAGCCTTGGTGACCTTTTGACTGTTCTAGCCTTCAGAACCTGTCCCTTCTCTGGATCTGTGTGTGGCCTTAGAGAGCCCTTCTTCCCAGCTATACTCTTTGGTGGCAGGACCATAGTTTAGACACCCTGTGTCTTGCGCAGCACCCAGTACAACTAGGGCACTTAGCAGGTGTCCAACCACTACACACTGGGTCAGTCCTCTGGCTCATAGAGACCAAAGACTCTCCTTCGGGTTGGTTATCCTTGCTTCCCAGGTATTAGTTGTCTCCCCCAGTGATGCCACAGGTGGGGGCAGCATTACCGTACCAGGCAGAATCCAGTCAGGAAAACAGGACAGGGAGGGTTATCAGAATAGAAGCTGGGAGGAAGGACCATGAATTAAGGGCTCAGAGCCCCGAGAAGGGTCCTCGTTTGCTCGTGCTGACCCCGGGAGTGGGTACGACGAACCTGGTCCTGGGAGCGTGGAAGAGGCAGGAACCAACTGCTTCAGCAGGACTGAAGGGCGTGTGCTGACGTAGCACCATCAGGAACAGCCAGCGGGAAGGAGTGGGTCCCCAGTCCTTCTAGCAGCCTTGGGGTCGCCCATTGGCAGAGCCTGATAGAGCCCCACAGTGAAGCAGAAACGGAATCCACAGAGCCCTGTGCTCGCATCAAAAAGCACAGCGTAAAGGGAGGAGTAGAGCTGAGAGGAAAAGCTTAATACCTGGCACAGAGACCCAATTCCTACCGGGTCATTCATGGCGCCCACCTCCCTACACAGGATGCCCAGGCCATGCAGAGTCCCGGGCTATGGCTGGGTTTCCCCGAAGGAGGTACCATTCTGTGTCCCCCGCACCCCGGCCTCCCCGTGCCGTCTGCAGCCCACAGTCCACCAGATGGAGGTGCTTCTTCACGTCGCCCCTGCTGGTGCCTTCTGTGAAGGTGCGTGTCTGGGCCAAGGGTGCCCTCTTTGTGTGGCCCCAACCGCTGTCTCCAAGGAACCAGCGAGGGTGCTCATTTCCTGCAGGTGACAGAAGATGCCTCCTCTGCTAAGCGTGGCCGCAGCGTCACCGGGGCTGTAGCCATCAGCTTTTGCTACTGGTATGTTGTGGTAACAGACACCCCCTAAAATGGTAGATGCTTCCAACAATAAAGGTTTACTGCTTGTGCACACTGTTTTCACTCTGCCCCATGTCGCCCTCATCCTGGGACCCAGGCTGAAGATCCAGGGCCCAGCTTCCTCCAGGACAAGCTGGTTCTGTGGCAGAAGGGGAGAAGCAAATGGCCTCACAGAGCAATGGCTCTTAAAGCTTCAGCTCAGAAGCGTCACCCATCACTCACATTTCACTGGTCACGCCCAGTGACCATGGGGTGAGGAGGTGTAATCCTTCCTCAGCGAGGGCAGCAAATACCTCAACTAACAACACAGTGGGGCGTTGAAGGCACACAACCCAGGCTCAGAATCTCACAGTGTCAACACGCCTCTCCACTGGGACGCAAACCAGCTCAGAAGACTGGGAGAGGTAGCTCTCTGCTGGGTCCTCCACTCTCCTCACCCTTCTCCTGTTCTTCTCTCCTGCAAACCCCTGCACAAAACTCCTCCCGCCCCCAGAGGCTAGAAAGTGCTCGTGCATGTTAACACATGGGGATCCGGTGAGAAAACCAGGGCTCGCCAGTTTTGAAAGGGACCAAACTATGAATTCCACACTGCGAGTTTAGGAACGCCTTCCCCTCCAAGGCTACACCACACTTTGCAAATGCCAGTAGGTGGGGTGGGATAACCCCTACGCCCCCGTTCAGGGATCGTGTTTCCCACTTGCCTAGGCCTCAGCTGGGTCCAGTGCTCTGAGTCTCTCTGGTTTGATGGGTCAGAGAGGAAACTTCTAGTCTCCTGAAGGGGTGGGCAGGGAGCAGAGATTCTGAGAGAGGGTGCATAGCACGCCATTCAGGTGCAGAACCCCAAACGTGCACTGGAGGAAGGGACTTGCGGATCCCCCCACTCCTGCGCGGTCTTTCAACCAGTCCTCGGGTTTTCAGCATGACGTGTTACCCTCGCCTTCAGAAATAACTGCTGCTCCCGATTCTGGAGCCTGTCCGTGGCTCTGCAGGAATCGCTTTGTTTCTTATGAGGGCCCTCCCGCCACCTCCCTCCAGCAGGTAGGGTGCATCTTTCTCCCTGCTGCTAAGTCAGATACCATTTGCCCACTCACTTTGCACCTCACAAAACTCTTCTTCTCTTCTAATGCTTCTTCTCCTGACCTTTCTGTCCTTGGGAGACATTCCTTAGTTTTTCTGCCTTATCTGCCATTTTAGTGGGATGTGAGGAGAATGCAGAGATAATCACGTGTGCGTTCCAGCCCTGGGGTTCACCCAGAAGCCATCTACAATACCTCCATGTCTAGGAAAACCCAGGCTGGCTCCTAGATGGAGGAGGCTTTCTTCCTAAGGGGCTTAAGGGCCAGGAGTGGGTCACGGAGGGAGCAGTGGGGGTCCTGGAGGCCAATCAAAGTGCTAAGGTGCACACTTACCTAGGTCACACCCCTGTAGCTTCACAGGGGCCCGGAGAACCAAAGCAATCTCTGCAGCCCACAGCCAGTCGGCAAAGTGACAGAGCGGCATACTTGGTGGGAAAGAATGAGGCGGGGGCGTGGCCAGGGCCCACGAGGACTGGGCGTGGTCAGGGAGAACCAGTCAGCGCCTTCTGTGGAACAGGGTTGCCCTCCAGCCTTGGTGTTACTTCCACTCTTAGAAATCGCTGCAATTAATTAACAATTAATTTAATTTAATTAATTAATGTAAATGAAATGAAATTTCTCAAATATAAAATGCAATATACTTTTCCTTTCTTTCCTCCAACAATATACCAAAATTGTAGTCCTGCCCCTTTTTAAAATTCTAATATGCAAGTGCTTCCCCCACTCTGCGTGCGTGTGTGTGTTTGTGTGTGTGTGTGTGTATTTAAGGAAGAGAAAGGCTATTGGCTCTGGAAAAAGTAACTAGACTGACCCCGAAGCCCAAACTCCCGTCCTCCGGAAGACTGGGAGGTGGCTGTTCTCTGCTGGGTTCTCCCTTTCATCTTCTTCCTCCAAAGCCCTCCACCCGCGCCCCCAGCTTGGCCCCCTTCTTTCCTACCCACCCCAGGTTCTTTCACTTTCTCTCTGGCCTCCCCGCGTCTGCACACGCGGGTCTCTGCCCGAAAAACTCTTCTCTCCCTTCCCCCCTCCCCGGTGAACTCGGGCTCCTCCTGGAGCTCAGAGGCAGCTCCCGAGTCTGCAGCCGGGGAAGCCAGGCGGGGTGCGGGGCGGTCGCCGCTAAGGCTCGGCTCGCCCGGAATCGCCCCTCCTCTGCCTCCTGGCCCTGGTCCACGTAACCGTTCTGACTCCCCCCGAGTCCATGGGCTCCGGGAAGGCAGGGACCCTTTTGCACTAGTGTCTGCAGGGTCCCTGGGCCACCGTAAGCGCTGCGCGAATACTCAAAGAATGAGGGGGTGGAATTCATCATACTAATTCTGCATTTCCGCAGCTCGAGTCCCGCCTTTCAGATCATATTCAATTTCTCATCTGTTTCTTTATTAAAAAGTGTTATCATGGAAATTTATTTGGGCTATTGTCATTTCCTTTCAGTTGACTGTTGGGGTATTTTGGCACAAAAATAACTCCTTGAGTGAGCGATGAGCAAAGCCATTAGGTAAAATTAATTGGAGTAATTAAAAGTAAATCGTTTTCCTGGGAAAACTAGATTTTAAGAGCGGGTCCAGGGCAGCTCTGTTGGGGACCCGCGCCCCTAGGGTTTACCCCGCGTTGCTCCCGGCTTTGTTCCCCGGCTGCTGGCGGCTCTCACTGGTAGCCGCTGTTAGTGACGGTGACACATTAATTGAACCTCACTACTTCCAGGTGTGTGGCACACTCCGGGGTCACCAGTGCAGGGGGGGTTCATGTGTATTCAATTACGGCTTCGAGATGAAGGAATGCAACATGTCATACGTTAAAGTGTCAATTACCACCCCTTACGGGGCTGCCCGCAAACTAAACCAATCAGCCCCCTTCCCTGTGGAGCGTGTTGTTTGGGCTGGAAGCACTGTAAACCCTGTGCGTGTTGGGGAGAAACAGGGAGGAAACAGAGAACTGAGAGGGGAAAGGCTAAAGGGCTGCAAAATTCGTCTTGAAAATACAGGCATTGTTCCCATTTGTTTCGAGAGTGCACTATGGGATGTTGCAGGACATAGGATCGGAAGCCACGGCTGCATGGAGAAATTCACTCCAGAACACAGCCATCTATGAGGGGCCCAGGGATGCTGAGGAAATATCCACCACCATGTAAAGCTGAGTTACTGTAGGAGGCTAATTCATGACCTTTACATTTTAAATGTTTGTATTTAGCATTTACGAAAATGAAGACGTGTGCTTACGAGAAAGTTTTGGCTCCGATATATTCATCTAAAACTGTGCTAATTTGACAATCAAAACACGAAATTAATTTATGTAAAAAGAATTTATTTTTAAAGAATACTTTCTTTGCCTGCTGTGGCTGTTGTGACCTGTAACCAAGCCTTTTCCCCTTTGGATTTATTCAGAAGAGCGTAAGGCCATGACACCCTATGACTGCCCCATGAGACCCTCTTTGGGTGGAATTTTTCTTTCCTTCCTTCCTTTTTTTAAAAGGCATTTTTCTTAGAAGCCAGGAATGGTCATCATAATTAGTATTTATTACACCGTCTTCCTTCCCCAAACTCGCAGTGATCAATCATGTTTACCCCCTTCAGCACTGCCCTGTATGGAATAAGTATTATCCCCCTTTCTCATTGCAACAAAAAGAGGGTTAACAGTCTCATTCAAGGTCACCTGACAAATTATTCCACATTAGAAACCACGATTGCTTAAGCTCCACGAGGGCTTAGACAAACAACCCATGTTTTTACTCTCAGTCCTTTCATTTTGGGGTGCTGGTAGCCCTCTTCCCTATGTTGACCTTTGTGTCCATTCATCAGTCATCAAGTACTTGTTAAATACCTACTTTTAAATGTGTTAATTGTAGGAATAAGGTTCTTTGGTTGAAAGAATACAGATCAAATTTCAAACCTCAAAACCACACTGAACTCTTATTACTAAGAAAAGAGGTCATTGTTGGTACCATTTAACTTAATGCCCATTTCTCTTCCTTTTCCTCTCTTCCTGCATCTCTTCTTCTAGCACTTACCTTCTCAAGGCCTCTTGCTTACTTCTGTTGCTTTCTCTTTCAGAATTTGGACCTTGGCTGTCAAATACATTGAACTGTATGAAACTGATATTCAATCATTTTTGGCTTACAAAACCGGTCATATGATTCAACCCAGTGCAAGGCTGCTACACAGGTTTGTGGCTTTTGCAGTTACAATCAAACTGCACAATACCTGGAAAGGAATTTTGAAAATGGCGTCATGCTACATCTAAGGTATATGGTTCTGTTTTTATTATTAAAGGAAGGATCTCTTGGCTCCTGGATTTAATTGATAATTTACTTATGAGAGCCCTCAACTGGGATCTTCTAAAAGGAGCCACGCTCTTCCCTCTTTTTGTGGGACGATGAGCGGGGCCTGGCCAAGAGGGAGCACAGCCGGGCTTGTGCCCTCATGAATTCTTCCAGGGACAGAAGTAAGATGAAACCCCTACTGTGGATCAGCCTACTTCAGAGAGAGAGCAGGTGTGCCCAGAGGGCAGGCCTTCTGCCTGTCCATCTGACTCACCTACCTTGTTTTGACCATATTTTCATCATTGCATGAGAGCAAAACTCTTTTCTATGTGACCACATCTGTATGAATTATTTTAAAACAGCACAAGGCAAGGAAGAGAAAATGTTCTAATGCTTTGCCCTTGATTGAGGTTCTTGGCTGGGTCTGGGCAGCTAAAGAAGATTCAGCCCTGGACAAAGGGGCAGCTGGGAGCAGGGCTTTCTGGACTCTCCCACTGGGACTGCACAGAGCCCAGAGAGGTGAGCTGGTGTGTGGGGCCCGCAGCCTGGTGCCCCTGCTTTTCTGAGGACCTGGACTCCCAGGTGTAACTGGCGTGACCACGTGTCTTAATCAGCTTGGGCTGTTATGACAAAATGCCAGAGACTGGGTGGCTTAAACAACAGCAATTTATCTCTCACAGTTCTGGAGGCCAGAAGTGCTGGCCGGTTGGGTTCCTGGTGAGAGCCCATTTCCTGGACTGTAGAATGCTCCCTCCTGGCTGCGTCCTCATGAGGCAGAAAGAGAGCGAAAGCAAGCTCTCTTGTGACTCTTCTTAAAAGGGCACTAAAAAAATCAGGTACTTCTCCAAAATCTTGCTCTGTCACTGGCCTCACTTAGTATCTGCACTGCAGGAGGGATCCAGCAGGAGACAGTGCTGAAGAAGCACAGCCAGACTTTAAGAAACAACCTAATAAAAACTAATAGTGTTACAGGGCTTCCCTGGTGGCGCAGTGGTTAAGAATCCGCCTGCCAATGCAGGGGACACGGGTTCGAGCCCTGGTCTGGGAGGATCCCACATGCCGTGGAGCAACTAAGCCCGTGCGCCACAACTACTGAGCCTGCACTCTAGAGCCCGTGAACCACAACTACTGAAGCCTGTGCACCTAGAACCCTGGCTCCGCAACAGGAGAAGCCACCGAAATGAGAAGCCCGTGCAGCACAATGAAGAGTAGCCCGCGCTTGCCGCAACTAGAGAAAGCCCATGCGCAGCAAGAAAGACCCAATGCGGCCAAAAAAAAAAAAAAAGGCACTAATCCTATTCAGGATAGCTCCACCCGCGTGACCTGATTACCTCCCTGAAGTCCTACTTCCAAATACCATCACGTTGGGGGTTAGACTTTCAGCATATGAGTTTGGGACGGGGTGGGGGGGGGGCGGGACACAGACATTCAGTCCATAGTACCATGTTAACCAGGCAGTTGAATGAAATCAGCTGAATGGACTAATGAACAATCTTGGCCTCTCTTTCACAGCCTCAATTCAGGAGACGTTTCCCCTGTTCTTCAACTTGTGCATCTTTAAAATAACCAGTCTTGGTCCAGGTTCCCTAGAAAACCCAGCCTAAAGCAGAGATTCAGTACTAACTCTTTATTTGGGAGGTACAATCTCGGGGCAGTGAGTGAGGGAAGGGGACTCCAAGGCAAGGAGGGTGAGAAGCAAGGCCTCGAACCGTGAAGACAGAACTAGCTGGTCAGCAGATGTGCCTTTCAGCTCTGTGGGCTGTCACTGTGTCTAAGAGTAGTCCACCGCAGGGAGAGAGAGAGAGAAGGCATCTACCATCGACCTGGCGTCTTCCAATCTCCTGCTTCGGCTTGGTCCGTGTTAACTCCTTTGGGGAGTTAACTCCCCTGTACGATCAACTGGCACATCAGCTCCTTCCCAGCCAGACAGAAGTCAGAGCCCAGGCCCTGGGGTGTGCATTTCATCCTTTTTTGCTGAGTCCATAGGAGTCAGGAGGAGCCAGAGACTCCGGGGGGCGTGGAGCTGGTTGGTCTCAGGCAGTAGAACCTCGAGGGCCCGAGGAAGCTGGTCCGCCTCTGGGGCTGAGCGAGCAGGCGGGGTGAGGGGGTGGGCTGGTGGGGTATGGGAGGTGTGGGAGAGGAAGAGAACGGTGAGCTGAGAGAGCCCGACGGGTACATTAGGTGCGTCTAACACACATGCCCATCCACATGCTGCTTAATAAACAGTTATTAATGCCTCCTCGGCTCAGGGCCCACCAGGATGAATCACACCAGGGGCATAACTACACACGCCATCAGGGGGATTCCACCCTGGCATAAGATATACACCTAAGGCCACAAATAAAGATTCATGGTACCCAGGGGAGAGGGGACCTTTGTTTCAAAAATGCCGGTGACATTCACAAGTTTACAAATGCTTATGAGCTTTATGAGTTTGAAGGTTTAGCGGCTAGAGCTCTCAAGGTGTTACTGAACCTGATTTTAAGTAGCAGAAATAAACGCATTTCTAGACGTCGCTTCCTCTGTCACTGATTCAACAGAGATTTGCTGTTGAACTTACTTACTGTGGCGTGGCCACATGCTGGGTGCTTTCTTGAATTGTCTTATTCTGAACTCACCATGGTCCTGTGGAATAAGGTTATAACCTCTATTTCACACAAGTTAGGTAACATGCCCAAGGTCATGGTCACACAGCTTTCAGGTAGCAAAGCTGGGAATGTTTTCCAAGTTTCTGACTTCAAGTCCATTGCCGTTTTGTTGGCTGTGTGGTGTAAGGAAGAGAACATGGGTGCAGTAAACGCCCAGTGGACAGTTAAGCCATTTGCCAGGGTGTGTTGAGTAAGGCGTCTGGGACTCAAGCCCCATGAGCAGTGAACCTCCGTGGCACACAGGGGATCCAAAGAATAGATGGTTTAACATCTAAATTGGTGCTGGCCTGTGCTTGACGTTTTGTTTTTTTTAAAGTAGATCACTGTTCTTAGGTTTCGTTGAATCAGCATTAAATGGGACTGTCGTGTTGAGATCTGGTAGCCCAGCTTTGCTTGATGGAGGTGAGTACGGGGTGGAGGGTGGCGTGGTGTGGTGTTAGCCTGCTGGCGGAACAGAGCTGGACAGGGACAAACCAGAGCTGATGGCACAGGGTGAACTTGGAGCTGTCGTCTGTGAGGTCTGTTCTGCGACCTGGGAGGCCACACGGGGATGGAGAGCGGGGGCAGACAAACAGGGTTTCCTAAGACAACAAGAGTCATTGCAGGGAAGACAGAGGCACCCATAAGGCCAGACAAAGCTGAGCCCCAAACTGGAGTGGAGTAGAGGTGAGCAGGGGTTCAGGGAGTTTCGATATGCTTTGAAGACCTCCTTTCGAAATATTGTCCTGCCCTAGATGCCTCCCAGCTTCAAGAGTTAGAAGACGAATCTGAATAGGGATCAAAATGCACAGAACAGGGCTTCCCTGGTGGCGCAGTGGTTGGGAGTCCGCCTGCCGATGCAGGGGACGCGGGTTCGTGCCCCGGTCCGGGAGGATCTCACATGCCGCGGAGCGGCTAGGCCCGTGAGCCATGGCCGCTGAGCCTGCGCGTCCAGAGCCTGTGCTCCGCAACGGAGGAGGCCATAACAGTGAGAGGCCCACATACCGCAAAAAAAAAAAAAAAAAAAAAAGCACAGAGCAGGAGGCCCTTTGGGGGCTAATGGAGAGATATCAGGTTTGCAGGGGGGTCTTCGGTTGCACGGTGCTTTGTGAACCAACCCGGGGCAGGAGGTCAAAGCGTTCGCAGCGTGCACCCCATCCCCCACCCTCCCTTCTTAAAAACAGGTATTTCTCTTGGTCAATCCTTATCAAATCCAATACTTGTTTTGTCCTAGACAGGGGCGCAAGTGTTCTCATATCAACCACATGACGAACAGCAAGGAACTCCAGTCCATCCGAGCGCATTTGGAATGTCGTTTCTGAATCATTGGAATTTCCCAGGGACTTGGGCAGGAGAGGGGGATAGAATCGGAAGAGAAACTCATGACGCCATTTTATCCCTTGCCCTGAGGATAACCCACGTCCAGAGCCCTGGATTTTATTTGCGACTTGCTTCTTCTCTTTCTCGCTTCCCCAGAAGGTGCTCTGGGCACGTCCCCATCGCCCCAGGTTGGCTGGAGTTCAAGCCTGGAGTCGGGACACCCCTCCTTTCAGAATCACAGAGCCCCTTCCTTGCAGCCCGCTCCCCCTTGACAAATAAAACCAGGGCATGGAGATCATTACGACGCACATTATTAGGCAAAATTGGATTAATTAACCTCGTCTGGCCTCTCAGCTTGGGAGACAGAAAAAAACCGAGGTCTAGTTCAAATGCAGCATTTTGAAAATGTCAGCCATGGCTCGCTGATAAATATTTATAAATATATATGCCGCGTATCAACAGGGTGGCCAGTGTATTTTTACATGTAAGTACACAAAGGCACTCTGTTGCTAACACGCATTCAAAGCAGCAGCCTTGAAAGGGCCATTCTAGCTCGCACTATGAATGTTTATTAAGAATAATATGCAAAACGGGGCTCCATCTGAATGGGCCCATTGATTGGGTATCAGAGAGGCCAGGGCTGGGATGGCGGATTGTCAGGAATGATAATAATGTCCCTAACAGAACTTGCCCCGGCCCGAGAGAGTGGTGTGATGTGTCAGCGGCCCTGGCCACTTCTGGTTGTGGGTGTTTGTTCTGGAAACATTGACTTAAGGCTCAAGCAGGTCCTTAAACCATGGCGCTCAGGCCTTGAGTCATGGAGCCATGTGAACGATTTTCCCTCTTGAATTGAGTTCCAAGTAGTAATTCGAGTTTTTGATGTGCATCCCAACCAAATCCCTCACTCCTCCCCATGCTCTGAGTAGAGCATTTCCTGCGGATTTTTCCATGTCGGCCCCTTTCCAGTCTCTCTCCTGCTTTTTTTAGTTGAGCCGCTTTCAGCTTCATGCCCTCTGGGCATCCCAGGATCCCTTCCACGTTTTAGCGGTCTCTTCATTTATTCAGCCAATATTTACTGAGTGCTTACTGTGTGCCCGGCCTGGACCAGATGCTGGGGCTGCAGTGAGGGATAAGAGAGACACGGTCCCTACCCATCCTCCTGGGAGGAGACGTGAAAAAATCAAGTGGACAAAGAACAAGGATGACTTCAGAGAGGGATGTGGCATTTAAAATCAAGCAGGGTCACGTTAGGGAGGGTTTCAGTTGGGTGGGGTGAGAACTGACTGGCAGGAAGGATCCAGCTTCCCACAGCCTCCTGAACATCTGAGGCCAGAAGCGCCTTCCCGGGCAGAAGGAACAGCAAGGGCGGAAGGCCGATGCGGTATGAATATGGCGTGTTCAAGGATCAGACATGTAGAAAGGTTAGTGAGGCAGAAGCCAGAGAGCAATGGGCAGTTGGCCAGGGCACCAGAGGATGCCCACCCTGGACTTCAGTCTTGGGAAACTGAAAATGGCTCTTGGAACATGGGCTCCTCTCAATCTGGAGCTGCTCACGCCTCCATCGCTAAGAACACTTGGGGAAGCCAGGAGGTATTTGTCAGGTTGTTGGTCCAAAATCGTCCTTGTTGATTTTCCTGGGGAAAAAACCGTCGTCCACAGATTTTGGGGTATTTTCCCCTACGCTGTATTTGGGTTTGAGCCTTTTTATTTATTTTTTAAAACATCTTTATTGGAGTATAATTGCTTTACATTGTTGTGTTAGTTTCTGCTGTATAACAAAGTGAATCAGCTATACGTATACTTATATCCGCGTATCCCATCCCTCCGGGTGGTCACAAAGCTCCAAGCTGATCTCCCTGTGCTATGCGGCTGCCTCCCACTAGCTATTGAAGATCCCTCTTTATTTGATCCCGGTTCACCTGGAGGCCTGCAAGGTCACTGATTTCCCCTCAGGTACTCCTTGGCTCACTTATTGCTCAGCATGGTTGAAGGATAAAATTTAAAGACTCACCTTTATTTGTTATTCCAAGAATAGTTGACATCACGATCAATACATCCGGACAGAAGCTATTAACATTTTAATGAGTTACTCAGTAATATTCCAAAGATGTGTCAACAAGTCATGGCCCCTTTGATTAAGGATGTACTTCAGAAACTACTGTAAATATATATAAGAAAGGCTCAGAATGAGGAAGTGTCACCCGTCAATCCTGGGAAGAAGAGCGAGGACTCATGAATAAAGAAGCTCACAAGGTGACTGTCCCAGCATTACACAGTTTACTGTAAGAGCAATAACCCTTTCAAGTGCCATTGGTCTCCACTAGATGACACACAAAGGTGTCTGCCTTTGTCAACTGTCAGGTGTATGTGTGTTGGCGGGGGCGGAGGGGAGGTGCAATGTGGAATGGTGATGCTGAGGGTAAGGTAGAGAAGAAATGTCTGCACATCTTTCTTTTAGATCCAGATCTGGGACATCAAATAAGGGAGGGATAAAGCTTTGGAGGGGAAAACAAACCTAGGAAAGGGGCAAGTTATTGGAAAAGAGAAGCCTGGGCAGCTCTGAGGAGGAAGGAGGGGGTGACAGAGGCCAGCAGAAGGATGTGTGCACAGATGGTTCCCGTCTGGTATGCTGAATGCTTTGGTATGAAGACTCTTTCGAGTACCCTCTCCCCTCATTCATCCGATTCCCTAAAATTTCTTGGACAGGTGCTCTTGAGGTCTCCCTTGATCTGATTGGGCTCTAGACTGCTGGCTTTATACTACTGCTGGTGGGTAGTGGAATCCGATTCTGACACTGGCCTCTCCCTGGGACTGTGTTCTCAGGAAGGCAAACTTATTGATAGTTCTGTGTTTGTGCTAAGAGGAAGAGGCCCCCTCGTGTGTGAACTTGGGATGAAGGCATATCACAAGATGCAGCTTACCTTCTGGTACAGACACGGACCCCAGGGTTTGCTCTTGGGCTAGACTCGGGCTTGGGGGAGGGGTGGGAGACTAGAAGAAATGAGAGGGCACTTCTCATATTCATCACCCTGTGATCTTTCCGGTGATGAGCCATGTGACTCCTGAACCAGAGCACGGGAAGTTGTGAGCTTCCGCAACTCGAATCTAGAGCAGGGAAAAGCAGTTGGTAAGTGGGGGTAAGGTAGGGATGAGGGTAAGCCGGGAAAAGCACCCAGAAACTTTAATGACTTTAAGTCATCCTTGTTCTTTGTCAACCTGATTTTTTCACGTGTCCTCCTAGAAGGAGGAGGTAGAGGTACGATGGGGAAGGACTGAAGTAAATGAGCCAGAGTGCTGTGATCTCACGACACGGTGCCCGTGAACATCAAGGACATTTAAATCAAAAGAGATCCAGCATTTTCTATCCACTTTGCCATTTTGCTTTAATTTCTCTTCCCTGAAAACAGGCAGACTTTGAAGCGTGAATGACCTGAGTTCAATCCCAGCGCGGCTGTTCATTAGCTGTGAATTTACTTCTCTGGATCACACAGGTTCAGCATTTGTCAAGCGTGACCGATAATACTGCTGCTACCTTACAGAATTATAATGAACATCCAATGAGATAATGTGTATAAGCGCTTACTACAGTCTGGTGCGTGGTGAATAAATGCTGTCTAGGATGGCAATCTGTATTGCTGCTAATGACAGTGATACTGGGCTGTTCTTATCTCTTAGTTGATGAGGGCCAACTCATAAGCCAAATAGGAAAGGAAAAGATGGGCGGCACCTGTAATGTTTTCCATATTATCTTTCAAATAGTTGGAGAACAGTAGGGCTGGTAGGCAACCTAACCATGGCTCTTCGCTTCCTCTGAGATGACAGGTCGTTGGTGAATTTCTCTGTGATTCAGAATTTTGACAATGGTCCTACTGAGTGTCTACGATGCACTTCTGGCTTTGGCTACATGGTGGACCAAGCTGATATGGAGCAGATCTGGATACAAATGCCTGTAAAAGCTGGATAACTAAATCAATTAAAAAGTCATAGGTGAAAGAAAGGGGAAATCCCAGTGCTAGAAACACAGAGGAAACTAGAAGCCAGAGGAAATGGAGCCATCTGTCATGCAACTGGAGCTTCCAGGGTGGAGTCTCACCACAATTAGGTCTTAGCACTTGGTTTTAACACCCACTTAAGGGCCGGGGACCTGCGTCTCAGACCCCCTGCATTAAGACCCTCCAAAGGCAACAACACCCTCTGTGAATGGAGGACCCAGAAGCCAAGAGGTTTTTTTTTTTTTTTTTTCATATCCAAGGTTCTAAGTGGGGAAAAAAAGTTATTCTTTTTTTGGTTACGCCATGCAGCATGCGGGATCTTAGTTCCCCGACCAGGGATCGAACCCACGCCCCCTGCAGTGGAAAGGAGGAGTCTTAACCACTGGACTGCCAGGGAAGTCCCTGGTGAGTGATTCTTAATCTGAGAACTTACCTAAAATTGCTTCCACAAACCAGGCAACAAAGAATCCCCTCAGAAGAAATCCCAGATGAAGACAAGCTCATAAGAACTCTGGGACACGAGAGGAGCCATCGTGAGCGTGGGCTGGCAGCAGAGTCAGCAAGACGGGCCCATCGTGTGCCAAGTGTTGCACCAGGAGCTGGGGATCATGCAATCTGTGCAGGGTACACAGAAGGTTCTGGAACCTGGAGGGCGGACCTCAAATAATGGCCCACCACAGTCCACCCTGTAGATGTTTCTGAATGTTCTCTCTGACCAGAAAAGATGATAGTCATATATAACTCTTTCAAGATACAAACTTTATAAGAGGTGCTGAAGTCCCCCCAGAAAGTTTACCAGTGTAGAGAACATTTGTGGCTTTAGTCTACCCAGCATGCTTTCTCCCTGCCTCCTGGTAAAAGCCAGCCCCTTGTCTGGGTTCTGGGTAGACTGCCAATCACATACCCTCCTCCTAGGCACAGCTGTGGACACATGATGCCTGCTTGGTCAATCCTAGTATCCCACCGCTGGCCACAGTGAGTACCCCAGACATGGGCACGTGACTCAGGCCAGGGCATCTGAGTGTCCTTTCCTGAGGTTTTATGCGTGGATGCTGGGAAGAGTGACTCTCTGTCCTTTAGGTTTGCTCAGGTGCAATAGCATAGGGCTGGAGCTGCCTATGGCTGTTCCCCACCCCACCCACCCCAGCCACATGCAAAGAGCCCACCTACAGTGAGAATAGTGAGAACTGACATTTATGGAACAATTACTATGGGCCAGGTGCTGTTCTGAGTGCTTTACAAGAATAACTCAATCTTCACATCAGTCCTATGAGATAGTTTATTATCCCCATTTTGCAGATGGAGAAACTGAGGCACAGAGAGTTTAAGTAAATTGCCCCAAGGCCACATAACTATAGGTTATGAAATCTGGACTTGAACCTCAATAGTCTGGCTTTAGAGACTTGTGCCTTAAAAATGAATAGATAGAAGCCGGACCGTGAGAAAGACAGATGTACGGGTGGGTGGGTGGCTGGCTGGCTGGATCAGTAGTTAACCAAATAGATAGATGGGAGATCTGGTGATGCGTGCGGGTTTCTGGACTCTCTGAACGTAGCTCTAGTCTAGGATTCCCAGTTTTTCATGCAGTTATGTTTCCTTTTTTGCATGGCTTAGCTTGAGTTGCTGCAGATCACTTTGATTTACTTTCTGTGCATGCAACACGCTTTTCCACTGCCCTTCTGGTTGCAGCATATACTTTGCCTTTGGGAACCATCCCCTGTTCCCTGCAGTTTCTGATGGAGCTGTCAATCAAGCTGTCTCACCCTCTCCTGGCCACATGGGTGGAGCACATGACCCAGACCTGACCAATCAGAGTACCCGGTCCCCTGGCCACGGTGATTGGTTCAGGGATGGGCATGTGTCAGAAGCTGGGTCCATTGGTGTCCCTTGGGAATTTTATTCAGCAGAGAATGGGAGAGATGATCTCTGTTGGACTTGCTGTGCCAGGAGGATGGGCAGTGGGGCTGCTGGGTGACTCCAGGTTAGGGGCTGTTCTGTTTCCCACAGCTGACTTCTCCACTGGGATGTCCCACCATCCCCTCATGCTCAGCGTATTCCAATCTCAGCTCACCAGCTCCTCCCCTAACCTGCCTTCTCTCACCATTTGGGGGGATGGAAGTCTGGGCTTGGAACACAGAAGATGAATCCACCCAGTTTTAGGTACTGTTCCTAGACCTTGGGACCCCTTAACTCAGGATGAAGATTGGATATTTAGAGTTTCTTGTATATCAACCTTCCTGCCACCCGCACTGCCTCATCAGCATCAGAGGCCTAGACCTGTGCAATCCCAGGGGCCCCCGTGCTTAGAAGGGCCTGTGCTTGCTTTAAAGCTCTTCTAGCGCCATCTTGAAATTCTCAACGATTTTTTAAACAATATTTATTTTTAAATTTTATTTATTTATTTGGCTGCGCTGGGTCTTAGTTGCGGCTCATAGGCTTCTCTCTTGTTGTGGCGCATGGACTCTAGAGCTCACGGGCTTACTTGCCCCGCAGCATGTGGGATCTTAGTTCCCTGACCAGGGATCAAACCTGCATCCCCTGCAGTGGAAGGCGGATTCTTAACCACTGGACCACCAGGGAAGTCCCTCGACAATTTTTTAATAAGGGTCCCTGCATTTTCATTTTGCACTGGGCCCTGCCGATTAGGTAGCCTCCCTCCCCATTCAAATGTTCTCCTGTTCCTGGAGGGAAAGCAGCAGAAAGGGCTTTGGATTTTCTCTCCCTTTGGCTGACTTGCCTGAGTCCTCTGGCAGAGGTGCTATCAGCCAGACAGGAGTAGAGGAAGGGGAGGGGAAGGAATCAAGAGCCCAGAACTAGGGCTTCCCTGGTGGCGCAGTGGTTGAGAGGCCGCCTGCCGACGCAGGGGACACGGGTTCGTGACCCCGTCCGGGAAGATCCCACATGCCGCGGAGCGGCTGGGCCCGTGAGCCATGGCCGCTGAGCCTGCGGGTCCGGAGCCTGTGCTCTGCAACGGGAGAGGCCACAACAGTGAGAGGCCCGCGTACCGGAAAAAAAAAAAAAAAAGAGCCCAGAATTAGTCCCAAACTGGGTAAGTCAGCTTTGGAATAATTGACGGTAGATGAGGGTGGTGGACCCTCATTGGACACAGGGGTGTGAGCCGTGAGCTTCTTTGGCATGAGTTAGGGCAGGAGACCTGGGACAGCAGTGAGACAAGGCAAGGTCCCCAGGCAGGACCTGTGATTAGCTCCTCAAATGCCATCAGCCCCCAGGCTGCATGGGAAATGACTCCAGCCTCAGAGGACTGGCCTTGGTACTCGAGGCTCAACCTGGAAATGGCAGAAACAAAAAACCTGACTGATAAAATAACTCTCAGCCTATAGTTTGTTTCTACAAAATTGCAATTAAGCAGCCACTGGCACTTCCAAATAAACACGGTACCAATATCCATCTCTTTGAGGTTTTATTTAATGCTTTGCGACATCTGACACCCCATGTCACTCGTCAAGCACCAAAACAAGAAACTCATGTCACCCAACCCCTAACGCAGATGTGGAAAGCAATTGGCAAAGTCTGTCATTACGACCACATGCTACTAAAGAGACATCAGTGCATTGGGACCACAGGCTGGGCGGGAGCTCCCCAAAATATATGTTCCTTCCTAAAAACCCCCATTTCTGAGCTGATGCTTCTCCTAGAGAGGAGAGATCCACATGTTCCGGAATTGTGCTCCTTTATCCCCTTGAGCAAATTATTCTTATCAAGACTTGTCCGTGTATGACTCCATTGCAGGTACACCAGCTCTCAGCCCCTACACCAGATGTCACTCCTCTTTTTAAAAAAAATATTATCAAAATCCAAGAATGTGTCTTGTGTGTATAACGGAAGGGGTTTCATTATTAAGACACATGTACGACTTACAGAAGACATCCAGGTGACATCAAAAGGTTAAAATCATAGCCTCTTTTCAGGTTGGCGGTAATGAGTGTATGTATGTTTATTGAGGGAAAATGCACATAACAGAAAATTAACCATTTTAAAATGAAAAACTCAGTGGCATTTAGCATATTGACAGTGTCGTGCAACCACACCCGTATCTAGTTCCGAAACAGTTTCCTTACCCCGAAAGGACGCTGATGAAGCACTTGCATCCCGTTCCTGCTCTCTCCCCAGCTCCCCTGACCTGCTTTCTGTCTCTATAGATTGGCCTGCTCTGGATAATTCGTATAAACGCCATCATACCATATGTGGTCTTCGGCATCTGGCTTCTCTGACTCAGCATATCTTCAAGGTTCATGGCGCGGCAGCGGGTACCAGCATGCACCATTCCTTTCCATGGCTGGGTAATATTCCACTGGACGTTCACTGAGCATGTGGGGGTTCTTTTTTTTTTTTTTTTTTTTTTTTTTTGCGTTACGCGGGCCTCTCACCGCTGTGGCCTCTCCCGTTGCGGAGCACAGGCTCCGGACGCGCAGGCTCAGCGGCCATGGCTCACGGGCCCAGCCGCTCCGCGGCATGTGGGATTTTCCCGGACCGGGGCACGAACCCGTGTCCCCTGCATCGGCAGGCAGACTCTCAACCACTTGCGCCACCAGGGAAGCCTGGGGGTTCTTTTTTTAAGAAGTCACTTTGAGTCTTTTCCCTTGGTTATCTGTGACCAGGTAAGTCTTGTTGGCACTGGCTTAAGCCCGATTTTATGCACACGGCAAAAGGTGGCTCCCTGGCAGAGAAGAAATGCAATGGCACTGTGAAATTCCCTGCCACCTCCTCCCTGCAACCGCAGCAGGGCAGAGTAAGATCGCCAAGAAACGTCTGCAGCGGCACACGAAGGGCGGGTCAGGAACAAGCGAAAAGCTGTGCTCAGGTGAGGCTTGGGCTGCAGGTGTTTGGAACCTGCATCACTGCTGGAAATGGAGTTTTGACCCCTCAAAGTTACGCAAATAGTGAGCAGAGAAATAAATTGGAGGCTGGGGTCTTGGCAGGTTAGGGCAAAGGTAATTCAGTTAGTGTTCTTGAGGTGGGGTCCTAAACGAAATGATTTGGGGAACTCTCTCGCTGGTGTGGCATTACATAAATGGAGTCTCTCATATCTACAATGGAATATTACTCAGCCATTAAAAAGAATGAAATGATGCCATTTGCAGCAATGTGGATGGACCTGGACATTACCATACTAAATGAAGTAAGTCAGAAAGAGAAAGACAAATACCATATGATATCTCTTATATGCAGAATCTAAAAGCAATGATACAAATGAACTTATTTACAAAACAGAAACAGACTCACAGACTTAGAGAATGAAATTATGGTTACCAGGGGGGAAGGATGATAGGGAGGGATAGATTGTGAGTTTGGGATTGACATGTACACACTGCTGTATTTAAAATAGATAACCAACAAGGAAATACTGTATAGCCCAGGGAACTGCTCAATATTCTCTTATAATCTAAATGGGAAAAGAATTTGAAAAAGATCAGATACATGTATATGTATAACTGAATCACTTAGCTGTACACCTGAAACTAATACAACATTGTTTTCTTGTTCTATTTTGCTTTTTTAATTTCTGAAAGTATCAGTGTCCTTTTCTTTCTTTTTTTTTTTAAATGTCTTTATTGGAGTATAATTGCTTTACAATGGTGTGTTAGTTTCTGCTGTATAACAAAGTGAATCAGCTATACATACACACATATCCCCATATCTCTTCCCTCTTGCGTCTCCCTCCCACCCCTCTAGGTGGTCACAAAGCACTGAGCTGATCTCCTTGTGCTATGCGATGTTTCCCACTAGCTATCTATTTTACATTTGGTAGTGTATATATGTCCATGCCACTCTCTCACTTCGTTCCAGCTTACCCTTCCCCCTCCCCATGTCCTCAAGTCCATTCTCTACATCTGTGTCTTTATCCCTGTCCTGCCCCTAGGTTCTTCAGAACCAATTTTTCTTTTTTAGATTCCATATATATGTGTTAGCATACGGTATTTGTTTTTCTCTTTCTGACTTACTTCACTCTGTATGACAGACTCTAGGTCCATCCACCTCACTACAAATAACTCAATTTCGTTTCTTTTTATGGCTAATATGCCATTGTATATATGTGCCACATCTTCTTTATCCACTCATCTGTCGATGGACACTTAGGTTGCTTCCCTAACACAACATTGTTAATCAACTATACTCCAATATAAAATAAAAATTTTTTAAAAATGGAGTCTCTCTCATTGGAAAGGAAGGTCCCTCACTTTGGGCTACTTGTAAGGCTGTTCTTAAACCTATGTCGCTGTGACAATGCAGGATTTCCCTCAACTTTTCAGTGTCCTGCTCAGAATTTCCTGCAGAACCCCCCTCCTCCCAGGCACCCTCACTCCCGTGCTCTGTAAACGCTCTCAGATAATACCCACGCCTGGACCCCTTCCAGTCAGATAAAGTATGAAAGTTGAGGCTTCTCTGTCCTCTCAGATTTCATGGAATGGCCACTAAAGTCTCTTTAGCGTTTTTTCTTTTTTTGACCAAGAAGCATAAATGTGCGTTTGAGATGAAGATAGATGATTCTTGAGTGAAATGGGATTTTATAAATGGGGGTGTTTGTTTATGGGTTTGAAACATTGAGAAACAATACTGTACCGACTCTCACGAGGAAAAGGAGTTGTTCTCTCTCCCTGATGAAGTGTTTGGGATGATTGTTAGGGAAATCAGTGAAGGAGGTTTGTTTTTTAATGGTTCCTACTGGGCGTGTCAGGAGCAATTCTCTCACGCGTGTTCCCTCTTTTTCTCTCTTGTTCTCACTCACACGTATGCAGTTTAAAACCTTGCTTGAGTTTTTCTCTGTGACCAGGACTCTGAAGCTATCGAAACCCCCCAAATAAATCTGATTCCCACCTGCCTCCTGTCGGGAGGGCAGGGCTGTGTTTGCTTGGCTCCTAGCCCAGGGGCTGGCACACAGTAGGTGCTCAGTAAATGCTGACATTTACTCCTTGGCTGTATCAGTATTTTCCGGGTTCTGGCAGGATGGGGGTTTTCTGTAAGCCTCTCACGTCGGCTTGTGCATGGGGATGGCGAGAGGTGAGCACTGTCAGCCTGACTAGCCGGGGCGGGGAAGGGACATCCTGATGGGATGAACTCAGCAGCCTCGCTGGGGCACGAGGAGCCCCACGTTGCCCTCTGGGACCCCTGACAGGCCCTTCCCTGTAAGGGCAACAGTGAGCCCATCAAGGTGTCCTGTGATAAGCCCCACTCTCTGCAGTGCCAAAGCCAAAGTGGAAAAAAAACCGTAGCTTGTCCCAGAGTGACGAATGATGCTCCTGGTGGGGATGCCATGGGTGCCTCACAGACTGAGTTCCCGCCAGGCATTCATGTGTTTCGTGAGAAGCAGAGCAGGAAAGGCAGACCCCGGGGTCTGTGGCTGGGCCTACTGACCCAGCGAACCCTGGTTATGCCTCACCCAGCACTTTGGTTACGTGGGGAATGCGTCTCTTCACTGTTTACACCGTGTGGCATTTGGCCTTCATTCTTCATTTATTGAACGATTGTTTTTTGAGAACCCATTATGTGCCCGGAATTGCATGTATTATGGCAGGGAGAAAGACTGTTAAGCAAAAAACATGATAAGTAAGTAACAGAAATAGTAGGTGAGTGTAAATAGGGTGGTCAGGGGAGGTCTTATGGGGAAGGTGACGTTCAAGTCCAAAGCATCACGATTAATTCCCTCTGTGAAGTCTAATGAAGTAACACTTTCTGAAATGCATGATTCAAGCTCTTTCCAGCAAAGGTTCCTTTAAATAAGTGGTTCTCAGGTGCAGGCGGTTTGCCCCTCCCTCCCAGGGACACCTGGCAATATATGGAGATTTTTTTTTGTGTGTGCTATGCTGTCCTCTCACTGTTGTGGCCTCTCCCGTTGCGGAGCACAGGCTCCGGACGCGCAGGCTCAGCGGCCATGGCTCACGGGCCCAGCCGCTCCGTGGCATGTGGGATCTTCCCGGACGGGGTCACGAACCTGTGTCCCCTGCATCGGCAGGTGGCCTCTCAACCACTGCACCACCAGGGAAGCCCTATATGGAGATATTTTTGATCATCACAACTGAAGGGGTTGCTACTGGCATCTAGTGGGTAGCAGCCAGACAAGGCCCAGGACAGTCCACCCATGACAAAGAATTGGGCCCACAGTGTGACGAGCTCTGAGGTTGAGAAGCCTGGTCTAGACAGGCAGACTGGCTTTCGTAGACACTGGGAAACCGTGGTGGATCCGTCTGCACTTTCTTTGGCTGAAGGGTGGACCACACAGCATTCGGCAGAGCAGATGCAAACGCCTGGTGCGCTCGAATCCTGCAGCCCCGGCACATTCTGCCGAGATGAGGGTAATAAAGAGAAAGATGATGATTTGCACTAACTGGTGTAACCTACCACCAAATCTCAAGGGAAAGAAAGTGAAACACACCCCGAGAAACTCTGTTTATGGTGCAGGAAGGGTTTAGTGACTTGAGCGCTCAGATTACCATTTGGATATCAGTTTCAACATCATCAACCTCCAATTTCCTGTTTTGCTTATCTTAGAATTACTTTTTTTCTTTTTATTTTAATGTTTGCACAACCCATATGGCTTTGGCTTCAAGTTGATTAGACATGGAACTGGTTTATAATGGATTCGAATGCAGGATTTGTTTGCTTTGTAATAGTTTAAGAAAGAAATGAAAGAAGCTATAATGATGGAGAGAGATATTGTATATTTACAGTCTTATTCTTTTTTCATTACTGGAAATGACAACCTATTTAGAAATGTGGATTATGGCTCTTGGTCACTTTTTAATTTGTGTTTCACTTTAGGGTTTTCCTGAGTTCCAAATCCCTGCTGATGTGTGAGACTTAAGAGGTACACGTGTACATTTATTTTTCCTTTTAGCCTTTTTCTTTTTTGTCCCCCCTGGGGTTGTTTTTTTCTTTCCCCCTCCATTTATATGTTTTCCTATAAGCCAATCCATGTGCCACTTTTTCCTGCATGGCCTGTACAGTTGGAAACGTTATTTGAATCAGCCCTGTGAAACCGACGGCCCCAGCTGTTAAGCACTGATCCACGGTACGTTCACACTCAGCATCTGGGCATCCTAGTTCAGCCCATATTTCGGTAAATATATATTTTCTTGATCATTTCAAACTACCATGCAAAGCCACATCCTGCCGTCTGTTAGATGCTTAGAGCAGCGCGATATGCCCCTGACGGCTCTGTAGGCTGCAGAGGAAGGTTGCACCGGCTGGACCCGTGGCCAGGAGACCATCAGGGCAGTCTCCACACACCCTTGTGACGCAGAAGATGGGCTGATTTGGGGACCAGGACTAAGAGCTTAGATTCTTGGGGTTTTCTGGGTCTCAAGGTTAGAGGTCTTTGGCAGATTTCAACATAACCAACCTTTAGGATCCTTTAATGTCATTGTTAGAAACAGTGTGCATAGTCACAGGCTGAGAACTTGGGATCAGGATCTAGGACGTTTTGTCTGATAGCCCTGGATCCCCACCTTCTGTGATGTAACCAGACCAGTGTTTGTGGGACTAGGTAGGCAGTTGTTGTGGGTTGGGTCCCCTTCAAAAGATATGTTCAAGTACCTGGGAATGTGACCTTATTTGAAAATAGGGTCTTGGGACTTCCCTGGTGGTCCAGTGGGTAAGACTCTGTGCTCCCAGTGCAGGGGGCCCGGGTTTGATCCCTGGTCGGGAACTAGATTCCACATGCATGCAGCAACTAAGAGTCCACATGCCACAGCTAAAGATCCCACATGCCGCAACTAAAAAGATCCCGCATGCCGTAATGAAGAGCCCATGTGCCGCAACTAAGACGCGGCACAGCCAAAAACAAATAAATAAATTAATAATAAGTAAATAAATATTTTTTTAAAAAGAAAAGAAAATAGGGTCTTTGCAGATGTAATTAAGATGTAAGTTATAAGAAGAGAAGAATGAACACAGAGATACATACAGCAGACACCACCATGTGAAGGCACAGACGTACGGAGGGAAGACAGTCATGTGACAACTGAGGCCGAGATGAGAATTATGCAGCTACAAGCCAAGGAACTCCAAGGATTGCCAGCAACCACCGCAAATTAGGACAGAGGCATGGAGCAGACGTTTTCTTTATGAGCCCCCAAGAAAGAGCCAATCCCGCCTACACTTTAATTTTGGATTTCTGGCCCATAGAACTGGGAGAGAATGAATTTCTGTTGTTTTAAGCCACCCAGTTTGCGGTACTTTGTTATAGAAGCCCTAGGAAAGTAATACGGTAGTGTTAGTTTATTATTACTATTATAGTAGCTCATTAAGAGAAACAAAAGGATTCTTCAACTTTGAATTTCTAGGAGAAACTGAGAGCCAAACATATTTAATCCAGAATAATTAAATTGAACCTATTTTTTAAAAAATGAATGGGAAAACTTATCAGTGGTGGTCAACTGGATCCCATGAATTAGTCAGTAAGGGGCGGGGGTTGGGAGTTGAATACAGGTGTTTGTATTTTTACTCAGAGCAAAGAACTAAGGAAGGCGCAGATATGGCTTTTCCTCTGGTGTTTGCCAGTTTAGCTGGAGAACTAGTCAACCGGGACAAGGCATGCAGATCAACTTTGAATTCCTTGGTTACACAGAGTTCAAAACGTTCTCGTTTTACCACTGCCATTGAAACCAATGGATTTTTTTTTTTTTACTCTTTCTTTGGAAAATCCTTCTTGAACAGCATTCTTTCTTTTACTTCTTATAGTTTAGCTTGAATGTAATTCTACAGTCAAGTTGACAGTAAATTAGTTCGTTGATAGTAACTGACCTGTACTCTGTCCCCACTGCAGGCCCCTCAGAGTGGAAAATGTGTCCAACTATCTTTCATGTTAATCACAGGAATGTGTTGGCTGCTGGAAATAGCTTTCTGGTTCCTAGGAATAGTTCTGTCTATCTCCAGCCCTCAGTTTGTTTTGATCCCGTTATATACAAAGGCAGGAAGAAATGAAAATAGCATTTCTGCTTCAGGCATGAATCTAGGACTATGAGGCTTCCATACTAATGCCTTAAATCTCAATACCCAGGATCCACTTCGATCTCTGTGGGCAGCCCGGCAGTGCCCTAAAGGTTCTCCAGGGACCACTGTACCAAATGGACTCCTTATACAGGACAGTTAGGTTAGGCCACATCCAGGTATGGGATGTGCAGACACCAGCAGACTGTACAGGCTACTTTGAGCTGCTTGGGTGCATTAACTTCAGGGCTTCTAACACCCTGTCCACAAAATGCTGGTACTAACTTTGGACGAGCAACATGTATCTACTGGGCGCCTGGGAAATGAGATAACCTGGCACTAAGGCGGTGTCCTTGGGAAGTGATCCAATGCCGCCAAAGCCTTTGCAGAGCTATTTTAGGCTGGCTCACACTGTAGGTGTTGACTTGTTGCAGTCGTTGGATGGACTAGTGGCTGGGGGTTGGGGACCAGGGAGAGAAGAATCCAGTAGAGGGAAAGAGTGAGTGGTCTATGTGGGGAGAAGGGGAGAGGGAGAGGTGATGGATATGAGAGGATTGAGGACAAATTCTCCACAATTCCCAGCTAGCCCATCCAGGCAGTTGGTCCGGCCTACACGATAACAGAAAATAGCTACCTGTACTAACCAACCCTGTCTTTTGATGTATAAATATGAATGGCAACCAAGGAGCACCATACATTCAAAGGAAAAATAACCCCGAGCAGGAGGACCAAAATGATAAACAAAATAACTGATGCCAGAGAAAGAATCAATAAACTAGTCCACAGGTAAGAACTCAAAACAAAATTTCTATCCAACCTGCAATAAGAATCTTGGAGAAGTTTGAGAAGATATTGCATTTATAAAATGAGAATAGTTGCTTTGAAAAGGAGCACTTAGAGAATAAAGAAGAGTTCTTGAAAATTAAAAATATTATTATCGAAAATAAAACCTATAATAAAAGACTTAGAAGAAAGAGTAAAGGCAATCTTCCAGAATAAAAAGATGGAAATAAGAAAGAAAATGTAGATGACATAAAGGATCAATTCAGTAAGTCCAGTATTTTATCAGACAGCAGTTCCAAAAATACAGAAGAAGAAAATTGAAAGGAGGAAATATTCAGAAAAAATAATAGAAGGAAATTACCAGAGCTTAAAATAAACCTATCAGAGCTGAAGAGAAACAAAAGCTCAACTAAAGTGTTCAACAAATATTGGGCACATTGAATAGGTCAAATTTCATACCTAGACAGGTCCTTGTAAACTTTCCGAACACCAAACATAAAGAGAAGACCTTAAAAACTCACAGATGCAAAGAAAGGTTATATACAAAGGGTCAAGAATCACATTTTCATTGAATTTCTCATCAACAACACTGAATATTAGAAAACAGTAAGACAATGCCTTCAAAGTTCTGAAGGAAAGTGATTTCAAACATAGAACTTTATATCTAGCAACTTGTCAATCAACTGAGAAGGCAAAATACATGAAAAGACTCAGAAAGTTTTACCTTCCATGTAATCTGTCTGGAAAAATTACTTAAGGATATACTCCAGTAAAATAATGACAGTAACAGCCAGCAGTTATCAAGGGCTTACAAAATACCAAGCATGGTTTTAAACACTTGATATGCAGGAACTAATTTTATCCTCACAGTTACCTGGAGTTAAGTCACTATATTTATCATTATAATCCCATTTTATACACTGGAAACTGAAGTATAGGGGGATGAGGGAACTGATCCAGGGTCGTGCAGCTACTCTGTGGTGGGCCTGAAGTTGTACCGAGAGTCCAGCACTTCACCAACAGAATGTCCCACCTCTTGGAGCTAGAAAGAATCCAGTGAAGGGAAGGGAAGGGAAGGCTGCAGGCACAAGTGAACCTAACCCAGGAGAAAACAGAAAATAGGTGTCAGGATGCGAGCCACTCAGTGCATGTAGGAAGCAGGCATTCCAAATTAGGAAGAGAAGAACAGACTTCAGGGAGCACAGCTTTAAGGTGGAACTAGATTCTCTGAACAAAGAGTGTGATTAAGAAAGCTGGGTGAGGGCTTCCCTGGTGGCACAGTTGAGAGTCCGCCTGCCGATGCAGGGGACACGGGTTCGTGCCCCGGTCCGGGAAGATCCCACATGCCGCGGAGTGGCTGGGCCCGTGAGCCATGACCGCTGAGCCTGCGCGTCCGGAGCCTGTGCTACGCAACGGGAGAGGCCACAGCAGTGAGAGGCCCGCGTACCGCAAAAAAAAAAAAAAAAAAAAAAAAAAAAAGAAAGCTGGGTGATCTTATGATGGGCTGAAAGAATATGCTTCTTTTGTAAACAAATGTTTAAACTCCATCAAACCCAAGAAACTGCACAAGGATGTCATGGTCCAAACATGAAGGAAACTAAAGTGGGGCATGACTGGAGCTGGTGATGAGGTGTAAGAAGAAAGAATCCAGTTGACTCTGACACCTGGCTCTGTCTCCTCGGAGGGGCCCAAGCTGGGGGCAAAGCACGGTATTTCCTGCTTCACGGGTTGAATCACATCACATAGTTCAGAGATCAATATTTACATAGTCATGGTGTTGTAAACACTGTTTGTTGGGTTTTGTATTTAAGAACCAACCTTTGGACCAAATTCTCAGTTTTCACTCTAAGTAGAATGTGGATGATCAAACCTTGGCATGGCTGAAAGAGAGGGAAGAGATGGAATGGAGGAGACAGGCCACATGTCTTCATCCCAGAGGATGAAGCAAAGTCCAGTAGTGTCTAAGGTTGATGGACCAGAGGTTTGAATGTATTGTTTAAAGCAGGGTTTCCCAACCTTGGCACTGTTATGGTTTGGGCTGGAGAAATCTCTGCTTTGGGGTTTGTCCTGTGCATTGTAAGAAGTTTAGCAACATCGTTAGCCTCTACCTAGATGTCAACCTCACCCCCAAGTTGTAACAGCCTAACGCTGTTTCCAGGCATCGCCAAATACACGTACCCCCCAACACACACCTAAGGGGATTGCCCCTGGTGAGAACTACTAGTTGAGAGTTATGAATATAACCAGTGGAAGAACTAAGAGTAAAATAAAATTAACAAAAATGTGGAGAAGGTGGAGGTGTTGGGGATTAGTATAGTAAGCTAAATCACTCATCTCTCATAGCTAGAAGTTATAAGATTGTGATCTAAAGTTGGTAAATCAAGATAAAGCACTATCATTTTGATGTGGCAGCATTCTGAAAACTATGTATGATAAAGTAAAAAATGAACCTACTGGTAGTTAGGCTGCGAGAGAAAACAGAATGGAAACAGAAGCCACCGCTTACAAAACTGCGCTATATCCCCAAACAATAAACCTATTAAACCATGACACGGGAGACAAACCAAGCTTGTTCAGACCTATGTTCTCAACAAGACTACAGACAAGCTGACCTCAGGTAACTCTGCTCGGACTCACGTGTTCTTCACCTGTTCTAAAGATAAGACGTTGTTCCGGCCACTTGCCTTGATTACAAATCACCCTGTGATGAACCTATGGAAGGGTCTGCGTTAGTTCCTGATCACCCCCATTTGAGATGCTCTGCGGTTTCCCCACTGTTCTCCTTTCCAAGCTAATACACCTAACTGTGACTACAAGTATGCCCCACGTAGCCTTGGGCTGGTGAGTTTTAACATTTGAAACTTATTATTATTATTATTATTTTTGCGGTACGCGGGCCTCCCACTGTTGTGGCCTCTCCCGTTGCAGAGCACAGGCTCCGGACGCGCAGGCCCAGTGGCCATGGGTCACGGGCCCAGCCGCTCCGCGGCATGTGGGATCTTCCCGGACCGGGGCACGAACCCGCGTCCCCTGCATCGGCCAGCGGACTCTCAACCACTGCGCCACCAGGGAAGCCCTACATTTGAAACTTATTTTAAAATTTAAATTTAAAATTACATTAAAATTGATTTTACTTGGTTCTAATTGGTAACAAACCCTGTCGGTTACCTTTGCTCTGGCCTGCCCAAAATATCCACCTGCCGGTGGGGATACTCAGAAGCTACAACGATAAAAGGGGAATTGACCTTACAGCGGACGTTCCTAATTCCTTAATCACTGCCCTCTTTCCTATTCCGAGGGCAAGCCTGGAGGACCCAGATTTGAGAAGCAGTGAAGCCAAGACACCCCTTCTGCCTTCGAAGAGGGAAGCCTATTTGTTCCCTGCTCTAAGAAGGACTGTCACAAGCTTCAGTTATTTGATCTTTACGATAACAGAAGTGGCTCTGGTATTCTTTGTTGTGCGGGAGAAGATGAAGTTGGAGAGATTCAGCCACCTGTCCCAGGCCTCCTTCCCAGGAAGTAGCCTGTGGGCCGCTATGTGTCCAACACCGGTTCCTCGACTCTCCCCTGGGCCAGCCTGGGCCAGGGAGGGCAGGTGGGATGTGAGGGTGTAAGGTGGGGCGAGACGGGCCCCCTGCGGCTCCACGGAGGCTTGGGGTGCGGGTCGATGAGCCAACGGCTGGTGGGGACCGAGTTCTCCTGACGGGGTGCTCGCGGCGGGCTGGCGCCCCGGCACTCAGAGGCCACGTGGCTGACACCTCTACCAGCTCCGGGAATGGCACCAGGAAGACCTGCTTCCCCTTCCCTTCTTCCCCACGCCCACCTCTCCGCAGGCTGTGTTCCAGCAGGTGCAGGGCAGGGTCACACAGCACTCACGGCCATCAGGCACCCCTGCTGAGACCGGCAACCCCTCAGGCCCAGCAGCCTGGCTTGCTCCTTCCAGGACGCCACCTGGAAATTTCTGCCGAGAGTTGGGGCCCCTAAACTGGGCCAGGAAGTCAGCCCCTTCCATCCACACAGGTGGGGTTCAGGGGTCCCAGAGATGAAGGGCCAAGAATAGCCTGAGATTACGATGCAGTGCTTCCCCCACAGGCTCAGGCCGGGGTTAGCTTCTGGGACAAAGATTTCAGGTCCCTGGATCTTCTCTCCCATGCATCAGCTTCCGCCCTTCTTGGGGAGAAAACAACACCAACCACCCCGAGCACCCATGCCGTTCCTCTTCAGATAATTCCTACCAGAACGCTCTCATTGCCTTTGTCTGTCTCCTTGCCTGCAGGACCAGGTGACTGCACCAATGTGGGCCCCTCGTCTTGGGTAAGCTGGCGGAGGGGGGCGCGTCAGGTGTCTTGGATTCTCTGCGTGTTTGTCATCGTGGAGGGGCAGCCTTCACGTCGCGGGGAAAGGTGCAGCACGACTGCCGTCGGCCTGGCTGCCCAATTCCTCAGACGATCAGTTCCAAGAGAAGAGGTCATTTCTCTTGTAAGTTTCTGGTTCTCAGACTCACTAAGAATCAGTCATTCGTACTCACCCATGTTAGCTCTGTCTTTTGAGACTACCGAGCCGCGGAATTTCTAATCCAGAGACGTCACCCCTGCCGGCGCTTCTCCAAAATGGAATAGTGGGTGGTGGGGAGGGGAAAGAGAAGGGAGACGTTGCAAAACAGCAGATGATTCCTGCCAATGCCTTTTCCTTTTAAATGTCACAACACGGCTTTTTTTTTTTTTTTTTTTTTTTTTTTTTTGGATTACAGGGCAAGATGAACTCTTTGTAGGTTGATCAAACTCACTAAAGGATAAAACCCCATATTTGTCTATCTATTGATGGAAAAAAGAAGCTATTCTTATTCCAGGTCAGGAAATGGTAAAAGGGACGACATTCCTAAGCACCTTGCTCTTATCAACAGCAGCAGAAAGCTAAACGTTAGTTTTCCGGTTAATGGGTTTTCGCAACTCAAACATCAACGCGGGTCAGCTTGCAACGTCCCCTGCTCCACCACCACGCCTTTTCATCTCTCCCAGGAGCTCTGGTGCAGACCAAATAAGACTTTTTCCTGATCTGGGCCGCCTACCCTCCAGGCGGGCCCTGTATTGGCTGGGGGTTGGCTGCTGACCAACCCTCCAGCCTGAGATCCGTAGGCAGTAAGAGTGTTTTCTAAACCCAGTGGCTCTCAAAAGATTATTGTCCAGGTAGAAAAGGCAGTCTGAGAGCTGGGGTTAAGTCATGGAAGTGTCTGGGGCAGGTCCGTGGCTTTGGGGACAATGCAAAGACCATCAGGATCCTTGGTTTCCAAAAGTGTGGCTCTCGGACTGGGGTCATCCCCAGCCCTCCTTTCTCCCTGCTCTGTGTACCTCCCCTCCCCTACCCCCAATCCCCCGCCCCTCCCCCCCAATCCCCTGCCCCTCCCCCCCATCCTATTTGGGTCCTGACCTCAGGTAGGAGCGCTTGCCCTACGTTCAGGAGCCTGACTTCTCAAGTTGCTCCTCCGCCAGTCCCCTTCTGAAAACTTGCGCCTTCCTTTTCCGTCAGAGACACAATTCCTTTCCACCATCCGGGCCAGGATGCTAGTTGAGGTCTTGCTCTCAGGCCAGCTGCCCCTAGGCTGGTGAGCTTCCCAGTCTATCCTTGGGAGACCTGGCCTTGCGCACCATCACGCCCCCTCTGCCTGGGCCTGACGTTTCCTGCCTGAACTGTCGGCCTGTGGCCAGCCATGGCCGTCTCCCAGCCCACCTGCCTGCCTTTCTAGATCCCGGACCCTATTCTCCTCCTGGGTCCCTGCCAGACTCCCCAGCCCTGCACAGTGGTGGGCTGGCCTCTTCCTGCTGGTCTGGACTCCCTCCCTTCCTGGCTCTGCTCCCAGGCTGGCACTCTCTCCCACCCTGGGTCTCGCCTACCCCTCACCCCCTGCCCTTCCCGGGGCACAGGGCTCAGCCGTCCCAGCCTGCCCTGCCCAGCTGCATGCCCTGTTTGGTCTCACATATCAAGACCAAGAGCTGCCCACCGCTGCTGGGGCCCAGGAGCCTCCCACCAGCCCTTTGGGGAAAATGGTTCTCATTTTTTGCCTCAGTGGGTTAGAATTTCCCAAGAGAAGGGGTCTCCTCTTTTCCTTTGAAGAACAGAATAAAATTAGAATATTTGTACAGAATGCTGTGCATCTAAGAAGACCCATGTTCTCACGGACAACTGCTACTCCAGGGCTGAACTCAGGGTCCAAAGGGCCCTCGCTCACTGACCAGCAGACATGTAGACGCCATGGTGAGCTTCAGAAGGTGCCCTGACGTCCTCTTCGCATCAGGGTGCGACATGTGGTCCAGTTGCCAGCACTGTGGCTGCGTATGGCAGGCCTTCCCTTAGCGTTGGCTGAATGGAGAAACCCCCAAGGGATCCAAGAAGAAAAGGGGGAGGGGAAGGAAGGGGGTACAGGGCTCTTCCACACCCGCCTCCCCCAACCCACCATGAAAAGCAGAGTCATTAGCCACCAGTGGAGCTGTGTAACTGCCCTTTAGGAATTAAGCACGTCTCTAGTTGAGGGTACTGGGGGCAAATGCAGTTCTTTAGGACAGAGGATTGGGAGATGTCTGAGGGCACTTGGTAAGTGTCCCTCTGTTACACAGTGTCATAAACTGGGTGTGGCTTCAATAACAGAAACGTCTTGCAGTTCTGGAGACTAGAAGTCTGAAGTCAAGGTGTCGGCAGGCTTGGTGTCTTCTGAGGCCTCTCTCCTTGGCTTGTAGACGGTGGTCCTCTCCCTATGTCTTCATATCAGCTTCCCTCTCTGCATGTCTGTGTCCAATTTCCCCTTTTTATGAAGACACCAGTCATTTTGGATTAAGGGCCACCCTACTCCAGTCTGACCTCATCTTAATTAATTACATCTGCAATGACTCTATTGGCCAAATATGGTCACATTCTGAGGTCCAGGGGGTTAGGACTTCAACATATGAAATTCAACCCATAGCAGGGGACCTTGGGGTCTTTGACAGCAGAGGTGATGAGGGAGGGGCATGTGTGTTCTGGGGACAGTACTCATCATCACAGTGAACTTGTCACCTTATTTCCTTCTATTCAATATTTCTTAAAGAGATTCATGTTTCACTTGAAGGAGGAAAAACTGTGCCCCAAGAGCTGAAATCTACCATCCTACTTCCATGTTCTTGGTGGGACTCTGGTCCACCGTGAGGCTGGTTGCTGGGCCCACTCCTGTAGTGGCGGCTGGGAGGGGTGGGCAGTAGTGCTGCCATGGTGCCCTAGGGTGGCTCCCACCAGGTTCAGGTTCCAAGAACAGGGAGGCGGGAGACAGGATGCTGCACAGATGACAGGTCATAGCCTGCTCCAGGACCCGTCAGCATTCCAGAGAAGGAGAGAACACGTTCTCTGTGGAGGTGAGCTTGACGCTGGGCCAGTGATTGGAAGGGTTGGATTAGGGAAGCTTGAGGGCACTGGGGAAGGCGGGAAGGAGAAGGACAGGGCTGGGTGTGTTGAAGGATGTGAGTGGTCCAGGCTGGCAGAAGCATAGGATGCCTGCAGGGGCATGTGTGCTGGGCTCCCCATAAGGACAGCTGCCCTGCCAAGGAGCCAGACATTATTCTGGGGTCAGTCCAGTGCCGTCAGGGGTTTCTGACATGAGGCGTGCCTGCGAAAGTGAGGTTTTCAGACCACTAGTCTGCGTGAGTGACACGGACCTGGGTGATGAGAGGTGGGCTGGGGCAGCCAGAAGGGAGAGGGAAGAAGGTGGAAGAGGCCTGGGGCTGGGCCTGGGCGTGGCCCAGTCAGAGGGAGCCATCAAGGCACCTATGTGCTACATGGGGGCGCTCTAGGGGGAACAGGGTTATATTGATGGGAATAGAGGTGCTTGGAGGGAGGAAGGCCTTTGCCTCGGCAGGAGGCCCCAGGAGGAATCATGGAGCAACCAGAGAAGGCAGGTCTGAAAGAGAGGAGACAGGAAAAGGACGGAGTTGTAGACTTGGGGATTGCTCCTGTGACAGAAGCTTCAAGGGGCAGAGGGAGCAGCGGGAGATCCCAAAGCTATTTAGTGGGACGAGGAAGGAAGGAGGAGAGACAAGCTAGTAGAAGATCATAAGCTCCCTGGGGCAGGGACTGTCTGTCACTGCAGCCAAAGCCCTGGGCCTAGCAGTGTCCCCGGCACGTAGTAGGTGCTTAACAAATACTTGTTTAGTGAGTGAAGGAAGAAAGCTGGGATAGAGCCTCAGCAGCCAAGTTTGAAGAGTATTTTAGGAAGGGACAGCGGTCAACCTTGGAGCAGCACATGTAGACCTTTTATATCGTATCAGTTTCCTGGGGCAGCTGCACCGTTGGCCACAAACTGCGTGCCTTAAAACAACAGAAATTTATTCCCTCACAGTTGTGGAGACCAGAGGTCTGAAATTAAGGTGTCGGCAAGCCACACTCCTTCTAAAGGCTCCAGGGGAGAAGACTTCCTTGCCGGTTCCAGCTCTTGGTGGCTCCTGGCACTCCTTGGCTAGTGGCAGCGTCACTCCAAATTTCACCTCCTTCTACACATGGCCTTCTCTGGGTCTCTCCTTGTGTCTTTTCCCTTTCTGACTCTTCCAGGGACACGTGTCATTGGATTGAGGGCTCACCATCATCCAGGATGATTTCATCTTGAGATCCTTACTTAATTCCATCTGCCAAGACCCTTATTCGAAATAAGGTCACAGTCTGAGGTTCCGAGTGGATGGGAATTTTGGTAGGGCCACCACTCAACCCACAGTGACCATAGACTGACATTTTTGAGAGTGAAAGAAGAGAAAAAAATATATCAAAGTTAACGATCGGTTTCAGTCTTTGTTTGGAAGTACCAGAGAAAGAGAGGAGAAAAAAGGTTGGAGGTGTTAGAAGGGCAGGAGGGGACTGAGAAACAGTTATTCCATGGAGCAAACTTGGAGATAATTGGCAAGGCTGCCTCATGTTCAGTGTTAGCAAGAGCAAAGCAACACTGATTGAGGAAGGAAAACAAAACATTGACTGAATTGTTTTCCAAAATTGTGGTGACCTGGGGTGTTCCATCATGTTGTATGCAAACACTTCCACCCTCATTTCACTTTCAATATTGGATTAGTTTCCCCAGGGTTGCTGTAACAATGTGCCGCCAACTGGGGGACTCGAACAACAGAATTTATTCTCTTACAGTTTGGAGGCCAGAAGTTGAAAATCACAGTGTCAGCACCTGAAACCTGTAGAGGAGAATCCTTCCTGCCTCTTCCAGCTGCTGGTGTTGCCGGCACTCCTGGGTGGTCCTTGGCTTGTAGAGCATCACTCCAACCTCTGCCTCTGTCACCACATGGCCTTCTCTCTGTGTCTGTGTCTATGTCCTAATATCCTCTTCTTATAAGGACACCAGTCGTATTGGATTAAGGGCCCACCCTAATGACCTCCTCTTAACATAACCAATTACATCTGCAATGACTCCAATGATTTCCAAATAACTTCACATTCACGGGTACTAGTGGTTAAAATTTTAACGTATGTTTTTGAGGGAAAGACAATCCATAACAAACATATTCTACAGAGCTGGGGAAGTTCTTCAAAAGCCTTAGAAATAGCACCCCAAGGAATCCAAGAAACTTCAGTGGAAGCACGTGGAATCTGGTGTCTGAGTGTAATTATACCCAGAGAATTCCCATGTGGTGTGAGATTCCGGCCACAAATAGAGTGGCCGAAACAGCATATTTTTTCCATGGTTGACTATGGCCCCCATGAGAGGAGATGCATTCAGGACATCTTGGAAGAATAGCATGGGCACACCTCTCCCCGCTCCTCTGGCCCCTGGCCCCCTTCCCATCACCCAGGACCCTCCTTGACCACCGCCTCTAAATCACAGCTGTCATGCTGGCCTTGAGCCCACTTCTCAGCAACCAGGGGCTGAGGGCAAGAGACAGACCTTTTTTTCAACTTCAACCAGCTTCCAGATTCTTGGCTTCTGGTGGAGCATAAGTGAATGAACTGAAAAGTTGCCCACATAGGCAGCTGGCCCCAAACTACCAAATGGCAGACATTTCAGAAACATAGCATCGTCCAGACCAGCTGCTCAGAGGTGGGGATAAATTGCAAAACAGGTTGGTAGAGGAGATGGTGCCATTCTATCCTAACCCCCAGGAGGACCTCCCATCCTTGGATGCCAGGAATCCTTCCAGGACTGGATGGGAAAACTGGGGTCACCCCACCTGCCCACAGTTTGTCCTGACTCCCGGGCCACTGTTTGCAGTGAATCAGGCGCCCGCTGGTGGACATTTTGAATACTCCCCTTAGAAAGGCGCGTGCTGGCAGCTGGAGGAATGGTTGGTTCCCCCAGGACGCTTCCTTGGCTGTCCACTGGTCAGGTCTCCGTGCTTCCACTTCAAGGGACACGGGTTCGATCCCTGGCTGGGGAGTAAAGATCCCACATGCCGCCTGGCGCAGTCAAAAAAAAAGGCTCAGAGTAAGAGAAGACATTAACATTGTCCAAGACATGTCTCTGGTTTCAAAGATAAGAAAATGGAGGCCGAGAAGAAAGGTGACATTTCCACTGTCTTAGAGCTATTAAAGGCAGAGCAGACTTCTCCATTCTTGAACCGCTGAAGAAAGCTTGTGCTGTTCTAGTCTCAAAAAGAAAAAAAAAAAAAGGCAGAGCAGCTTAGAACACTTGGTTATCTAACAGGACAGCAAGGATAATTTAACACCATGCAGAACTGGGTCATTTCTGCCTCTTCATGTCTTTAAGTGGAAAAATGTTCAGTTGGGGGTGGGGTAAAGCTCCTCCCCAGATCCTGTGTGTGATTGACAATAGGTTAGTTATTAGGTGGTGTCATGGAAAATAGGGAAAACCATGTGTTTTTTTTAAATTTATTTATTTAGGCTGTGTTGGGTCTTTTGTTGCTGTGCACGGGCTTTCTCTAGTTGCGGTGAGCAGGGGCCACTCTTCGTTGCAGTGCACGGGCTTCTCATTGCGATGGCTTCTCTTGTTGCAGAGCACGGGCTCTAGGCACCTGGGCTTCAGTAGCTGTGGCACACGGGCTCTAGAGCACAGGCTCAGTAGTTGTGGCGTACGGGCTCAGCTGCTCCGCAGCATGTGGATCTTCCCAGACCAGGGCTTGAACCCGTGTCCCCTGCATTGGCAGGCGGATTCTTAACCACTGCGCCACCAGGGAAACCCAAACCATAATGTTTTAATCACCTTTTTAAGAGTCTTATGCTTTAGTGTGCTAGTTATCTTCTAGAAACGGGTTTTTTTGTTTATTTAGTCATTTTTTATAGTTTTTTTAATTGAATGAAAGACTCTTTACAATTTTCAAAAGTTCCACACACATAATAACCCTTTTTTCCCCTTACCCCTCTATTGACCCTCCTCCCTTCCCTCTCCCCACTGGTAACTACTAATTTGTTCTCTGTGTCAGTGAGTCTACTTCCTTTTTTTGAAAAACTGTTTTTCTTCAATCAGTGACAATGTAGAGTTTCTAACTAGGAATTTTTAAAAAAGGAATATTCTGGGGAGGGGTGAAGTGAGGGTACTCTCTTACAGAAAATGTTGCTTATAGAAAGTACGGCAGCTTGTCCCATCATTTCCCAGGATCGGGTGGGGAAATGCCATTTTCAAAAGACTTGTTGGTGTTTGCCCTCCAGTCACAGAATCAGTTTCTGCATTAAGCTAACAGGGATTCCTTTTCCCCACACTTCTAGGATTTGCAAATGTCTTAGAGACTTTAATCAGTGGGGTCTGCCCACAGTGCTGTGGAAGTGTCTCCAGACCTGAAAATACAGGTGATTCCTGCACACGAACAGAGCTAAACTTGTTTACAGAGCTAGCAATATCTAGCATTATTTTTTTCCTTTTTAAAAGATTTTTATTTTATATCAGAGCATAGCTGATTAACAATGTTGTGTCAGTTTCAGGTGTACAGCAAAGTGATTCAGTTATAGCTATATATGTATCTGTTCTTTTTCAAATTCTTTTTCCATTTAGGTTATTACAGAATAATAAGCAGAGTTCCCTGTGCTATACAGTAGGTCCTTGTTGGTTATCTATTTTAAATATAGCAGTGTGTACATGTCAATCCCAAACTCCCAACCTATCCCTCCCCCTGCTTCCCCCCTGGTAACCATAAGTCCATTCTCTAAGTCTGAGTCTGTTTCTGCTTCGTAAATAAGTTCATTTGTATCATTTTTTAAAGATTCCGCATATAAGCGATATTTTATGATATTTGTTTTTCTCTTTTTGACTTACTTCACTCTGTATGACAGTCTCTAGGTCTATCCACGTCTCTGCGAATTGCACTATTTCGTTCCTTTTTATGGCTGAGTAATATTCCATTGTATATATAAATGCCACATCTTCTTTATCCATTCTTCTGTTGATGGACATTTAGGTTGTTTCCATGTTCTGGCTATTGCAAATAGTGCTGCAATGAACATTGGGGTGTATGTATATTTTTGAATTACGGTTTTCTCCTGGTATATGCCCAGGAGTGGGATTGCTGGATCATATGGTAGCTCTATTTTTAGGTTATTTTTGTTTTCTTTTTTGCAGTACGCGGGCCTCTCACTGTTGTGGTCTCTCCCATTGCAGAGCACAGGCTCCGGACGCCCAGGCTCAGCGGCCACGGCTCACAGGCCCAGCCGCTCCGCGGCACGTGGGATCCTCCTGGACTAGGGCACGAACCCGAGTCCCCTGCATCGGCAGGCAGACTCCCAACCACTGCGCCACCAGGGAAACCCCTATTTTTAGTTTCTTAAGGAACCTCCATACTGTTCTCCATAGTGGCTATATGAATTTACATTCCCACCAAGAGTCTAGGAGGGTTCCCTTTTCTCCACACCCTCTCCAGCATTTTTTGTTTGTAGATTTTTTGATGATGGCCATTCTGACTGGTGTGAGGTGATATCTCATTGTAGTTTTGATTTGTATTTCTCTAATGATTAGAAATGTTGAGCATCTTTTCATGTGCCTCTTGGCCATCTGTATATCTTCTTTGGAAAAATGTCCATTTAGGTCTTCTGCCCATTTTTTGATTGGATTGTTTGTTTTTTGGATATTGAGCCACATGAGCTGCTTGTATATTTTGGAGATTATGCCCTTGTCGATTGCATCATCTGCAAATATTTTCTCCCAATCTATGGCTTGTCTTTTCATTTTGTCTATGGTTTCCTTTGCTGCGCAAAAGCTTTTGAGTTTAATTAGGGGCATTATTTATTTATACTCTATCTCCTTCCAAAAACCTTGGAAGCTGCTATACACAAAGCCAAATAATATATATGGCAATGTTAATGTAACAACAGCAACAAACCCAAGACCTTGCAAAGGAGAAGGAAGCAGATACAGTAGGCAGAGCCCAGATAATTCTGAGACTTATCCTTGAATTTGGCTCTGAACTTCCTAGCAGCCACTAGGTTGCATAATATTCATTTTAGAAAAAGGGGAGTCAGCAATCTTTTAAGAGGTTTTTCCCCTATGGCATTATATTCTAAAAAATTTTAAATCTTTCCATGGACCTTCTATCGGGTTCACTGGGTGACAAAATGAGCCCCACCCTTGACAATGATTTCAGCCCCAATGGAGAAGCAATTCTCATCCAGCTGCTTATTGTAATGACCTCAATGAAATCTAAGGGCATAACCATAAACACGAACATACTGAAGCAATTCGTCAAGGGCCAAAGTTATGGAGTCCAGATAGGCGCTTTCCTCGTATGCAACTGTCATGAAGGGATGGGACGTAAGTCCATTTAGGACTGGAGACCATCGTCGGGCGAGGCCTAGCAGATGGCAGGAGTCCTGAGTTGCACAAAGCGTTCCTGGGGAGCACAGCTTCAGCACCTCCCCACAGACACGTGTGTTGACGCTTCAAAGTCTTCCTCACGGCTGGTCCAAGTGGATGCTGGCAGGGTGATCGCCTCCCCGCGTTGTCTCTGGGGCAACCTTCACTTAGGGACATAGGAACACAGCAACTAGCCTGTTCTTATGCGCTGGAGGTGCTGAGTCTTCATTGCCTATAAGCACCAGTGAGAGTTGTAGTTGTGATGAAATTCACCCTTCTGCACACGCCTGTGTCAGAAAGCCAGGCTCTCCTCTGAGGATGATGCAACCCACATGCGAACCTGCTGCCTTCACCGACCTGCAGAAAGATCTCAGGTAGCAAGTATTTTCTTGCTGCCCTTCAGAAAGATCAGCACTGAGCCCAGGTTGGTGGTTTATGAACCCCTTGTGTCACTGAGTCTAAGCTTCTGCTCACCGCACAACAGGCCAATAATCGAGAGATGACTTGCCGGGGCAAGGCATAATGACTCTATTCGGAAAGCCAGCAGACCGAGAAGACGGTGGACTCACACCCCAAAGAACCATCTTGCCTGAGTTAGAATCCAGGCTCCTTTTATACTAAAAGGCGGGGAGTAAAGTCAAACACTTCCTGGTTCCCATCAGCCTCCGGAAGGGATGTGTTAATTTCTTCCTCCCTGCAGTCATTCACAGGTGGGCCTGGTCAGGGTGTTTCCTGTGAGCTGCACACAGTTATTTTAGCTTAATGCTCATTACCTGGGAGGCAGGGTTCCCAGAAATGGGCCACTATGTATAATTTAGGCTTATAGGCAACATCCCTTTAATCTTGTCATTCTATTACAAGATTACCTTGTAATACAACACAAAGGGTTTTTCCCTGTTACACTTACTGTTATGGAAGCAGAATGGATGTGCTGAGCAGGGGCGGTGACGATGGCTCCCTGGGCGTCACCTTGGCGCGTTCAGGGTTCCTCTGACAGAGCAGACGCTGAGACCCTGATAATCACCCGTAAGGCATTTCAGCGTTTTGTCAGTTAAGTAGCTGATTGACTCTGGCTGCTTCCCCTCCAGCAGGGAGGAAAAGCAAGGGGCTTACGCTTGTTGCCGCAATTCACCCTGCAGTCCTGTCCCACGGAGTCCAGTTTCAGGAGGACGGCGCACCCAGGGACCCGAGGTGACGCCTGCAGGAGTGGGGACGGTGGGGGAGCCGTGGCATGAGGCGTGTGGGTTCCAGGGGCCTGCCCGGCACAGTTGCATTTTGTCGCCCTGTGTTCTCCAGGATGAGACTGCTGGCACAGAGGGCTGAGGGGCTGTGTGCCCTCATTAAATGTCATTTTCTCCTTCAGAAAAACAATGGCTCACTGTCCGCAGCGAGGCCAGAAGGTGGATGGACCCCAGCGGTTAGCGGAGGCCTCCAGCTCGCTCAGGCGTGGACATGGGGATGCCAGGCCTCTGGGCTCACAGAATGAAACCCACAGGTTCCCCAAGCAGGCCCAGACAGAGATGGAGGCCTGACTGAACTCTCTTCTCCAAACGATTTTTACTTTTTCTCACAACTGTCATAGAAGCAGGGTGTCTGGGATGTGAAGGGAGCACTGAGGAGAAAAGAAACCCCTGTGTTATTTGAAGAAGACTGTGATCTGACAGAACAAAAATTTGGCTGGACTTTTCTTTTGACACCTAAAAGATTTAGATTATTTAAAATGTATTTTCAATACTATCGGAAAACAACCTGAAATCTTAGATTTGGTGCAGGCCACAAATAAAAATGACAAATGACTTCATCCTGGAATGGTAATAGAAATATTCTGCAAATCTATGAATGTTATCTAAGTGGTATATATGTGTATGTGTATATATATATATACACATACATACATACATATGCTGGTGGTGTATTAGTCAGTGTTGCTGCAGGAACAAACATCCCTACATAGTCAATGTTTGGTCCTGGGTAGAAAGGCCACATCGTGGCAGTGTGGGGTCACAGTCACGGTGACACATTGAGATGAAGACGACGAGGTCCTCCAGTGGCTCTGATGCCACCTGTCCCCCCTTATCCCCACTTCCTGGGGTACAGCAGCCCAGGTTGTCTCTGCCCTGTCTGGTGTCCTAGATGCATGGGGCTCCTTTAGGCCAATGTCCGTCTCCAGCAGCTGAAGGCCCTTAGAGATATTTGCACCAGGAGCAGCCAGGGAACTGCAGGTGTTTGACACGGAGAAGAGAAGATTGGGAGGAAGATGATCGTCTTGACATATTTGAAGGGATGGTCATGGAACAGAGGAATGAGACTCATTTTCTCCTTCCCCGAGGGATGGAAATTGTAGGGAAGTGTGTCGTGTTTGCACATAAAGAACAGTTCTATACCTCCCAATCTATCCCAAGGAAGGAGTCTGTCCTGGGTCCTGTGCTGTGACCTGGAGGGACATATCAGAGAGGACCCAGGCCCTGGGTGAGCTGGTTGGTGGCTTTCAGGCCTCTTTGAACCCAGGAGTTTGTGATCTGTGGGGCTGCCTGCCTGAGAGCCGGAAAAAGGAGCTGACCCTCCCGGCCTGGGTTACCATCTATTCGACTATGTCAGAGAATTCTTTTAAAGGGCGACTGCCGTGTATTTCACAGTTTTATTTTTGAGCGATTTGAATAGGATTTTACTTTGTGAAGCCTTTGACAAAACCGTATAAAGCTGATTTTAATTTCACATATGTTGCTGATCAAAAGATTCATCACGGAAAAAAAATACCCTAATGATTTGAGATGATCTAATTGCTGTGCCTTTTTCAGAATAGCTCCATGGTCCCAACTGGAGGCCCTTTATGACCACTTGGGATGTCTTGAGAATGACATGTGTTGCCATTATCACACCAAAGCACACGTTTTCATTTTGTTAAAACATAGTTTTATGGTTGAGAAATGATACATAACATTTGTTGTCTTTATCAAAGAAAAAAAAAAGAAGACTTGTAGTAGATAGACAAACGCATTTTCCAGAGACCTATGATTCATCCACCAAAGACTTTATGAAGATCAGTTTCATTACATTTATTACATTTTTGGCTACAACTGAAAAAAGAAAGGAAAGTGGAAAAAAATCATCAAAATTAATGATGGCCTCACGAAGTTATGTGAACTTTCTAAAAGTGAAAGCTGTGTCTGTTTCTAAGCTGTGAAGAATTTATAGGAAGGTTATGTGTTTTTAAAACATTCCTTATAGCAATGCAAAACTTTAAGTTTCAAGTTCCTGATGGTGAATTAGAGTCCATTTGTTTAGCTGGCGTGGTGCTGCTGTGTTTCGCAATGTGTTCCCAGTAGGGCCACCTCTCCAAACTGCTCCTCAGCTGGTTCTGTGGGTTCTGGGGTCAAAAAAGTCAGAAAAAGCTAGAATCCACTTCCCTAATTGGCAGAGTCATAAATCTCAATGGCATATTAAAGGCTCTGAGATGTCTTACAATAAAGACCCTCGTTAATATCTCTTGGAACATATTTTGGGAAACTCTGAGGGTAGGATTAAGACCATTGGGTGATTGCCAGAGATTCGATGCTAGCCCTGGCTCTGCTGCTACCTGGTGTGTGGACTTGGGCAAGCCACTTTCCCCTCTGGTGCCTCAGTTTCCTCAGGTGTGTAACAGAGTTAGGGATGTGCTGTCTGCCGTACTTAGAGTTGGTGTTCACAGTGAATCACTCTCCCCTCCCTTGTTAAAGGATTAGACATCCCTGCCCCGTTGACTTTGGGCTTAGCCACGGGGTATCTTTTGGCCAATGGAACGTGAATCCATGGACTTAAGCCACGTGTGAGCACACCCTCTTTCTAGGAGGCACTGTGGGAGTGTCTGCCCACTCTCCTGCTCTCTTCCTCTGCCTTGAGAGCCAGAAGAGGCTGTTTCTTGAGCCTGTGTCCTGGGATGAGAAGATGGGCAGACCAGGGCCACAGCAGTGGACCCGATAATGTAGTGAGAAAGACGTCTTTGCTGTTGTAGCCACAGAGAATTTAGAGATGTTTGTTACTGCAGTAATGCTGACCGATACACCAGCTCAGGTCCCCTCCAGCCCTGACACTCCAACGTTCTTCAATGCATCTGACCCTAGCCCTGAGTTGTCCTCTCAAGTCTCCCCATCCTCGTCAGCCTCGGACACATGGAGATGCCCATGTTACTCCTCCCCACATGGTCTTTTGTCACTCCCAAGGGACAGAGGGTCAACAGTCTGTGGTGGGGACGCAGCAAGAACCCGGGCCTGCTGAGTCTAGGATGTTGCTGGCTTTGGGCATTTCTGAAGCCTGTCAGTGCCTGAGTCAGGAGTCTAGTGGTCTGGAGGCCTGAGCGCTCCCTTGGAAAGAACCCATCCACAGGTAAGAGCCAGCAGGTCTTCCAGTCTGGCTGAGCATACTAATACTGTCCCTGCATGTGGGTTCTGGAATCTTCCAGGCCTGCCTAGCTCTGGGGTCTGTGGACAGAGACAGCAGGAGCCAAGGCAGTGCCGAGCTTGGCCTGTAGGTGGCAGAGCTGGGGAAGGACTTTGCTCTTCCCCCATCAGCTTGGAGACCTGCAGTGCCAGAGGTGGGAGGCGGGCCCTCAGCGCGGAGAACTGGGTTGCTGACATCTCACAAGATGGGTGCGGGGAAAGTGAGCAGAAGAAAGCTGTAGGGTGGCCTAGAGGCCCGTGTCCTGCTCCTTAGAATTTAGGGGGGACACTTCAAGGAGGTTTGGGGGTCCCACATGGTGGGCCTGGATAAGCCAAGAATGCAGGTTGTATTGTTACTGTGATGTGGACGCTTTACTCACAAAGGGCGTGGCCCAGAATGACCTGCGCAATGACACCCTTCTTTTAAACCCTGCCCTGTAAACCCGTCCTGAGGAAATACTTCAAGACACGGGACGATACATGAACATTTCCCAAACGGGGTTGTCTGCATGTCACGACATTGGAAACAACCTGCAAACTTGTCGCAGGAAGTGTTGAATCAGGGTCCATGTGGTGATGGAGCACGCTAGAGCCCTAAAAAAGGATGAGCTACCTGGGAAGGCGTCGCCATGGAAAGACACCTGAGGGCCAAAGCCAAGTGAAAAGGCAGGTACCCAACAGTGCACGTTGTGTGGATTCTCGGTTCCAACTGTGCACAAGTACCTACGTTGATTCTTGCAGAGCAGGGAGAGGATTTACTGAGGCTCTTTGGTCATTTTATAATGAACATGCACTTCCTTAAAAATAAAACAATAAGGATACTTCCATTCTGGAGAAAAAAAAAAAAAAGCCTTTTTCCTAAAGAATTGGCCACGGTTACCTAGGAGTGACATCTTGGCTTCCTGGCCTCTTGTTACTATGAAGTTATCCTGCCTCATTTTTCCAGTCGATATTGGGGTGAAAACCCTACAGGGGGAGTTACTTTTGGATCCATGGTAACTTACTCATAAATCTTTTCAGTAGAAAATTTTCCACCTTGGTGCAAACACAGTGGGTCCCCAGGGCATGTTACTGAAACTTTGGGGGCAGCATCGCAGTCACACAAATACGGGTTTGATTTCTGGGATCGCGACTCCCAGGCTGTGAGCAGTTCCTGGGCTGTGGGCCTCAGTTTCCTCGGATGACAAAGAGACCATCACAGTTCCCCCAGGGTGGCTGTGAGAACTTCACGTGTGACCGTCCTAGGAGCTTGGCATGTGCTCACGCAGCGGACAAACGTAATGATCGAAGCGCTTCTGCATCTTATGTCTTCTCTGTGCTTCTCATCCTGTTCTTTTTTCCTTTTTAAGACATTTTGCTCTTGTGTCTCATTTTTGTTCAACTGCTCAGACTCAGGCCAACTTTCTCCCATAAGTTCTTTGTACCCAGATGGACGACAACCCTTCCCTTTCCTGCTCATAGTAACCAAGAGACCAAATGTCCTGGTATTTGTTGTTCTACGTCCAGGGTGGCAGCCATCAGCCACATGAGATGTGAAATCTTAGCATGTGAAATGTGGCTAGTGTGAACTGAGAGGTGCTCTAAGTATAAAATACACACCGATTTAAAGACTTAAAAAGAAAAAAAGTAATGTCAAATATCTCAATAATTGTTGTATAATATTAATATGATTACAAGTTGAAATGATAACGCTTCAGATATATCAGGTTTAAATAGAACAGAGTTCTACATTTTTTCCACCTGTTTCCTTTTATCTTTTTAATGTGGCTACTGGAAATTTTTTTTTTTATAAATTTATTTATTTATTTTTGGCCGTGTTGGGTCTTCGTTTCTGTGCGAGGGCTTTCTCTAGTTGTGGCAAGCAGGGGCCGCTCTTCATCGCGGTGCGCGGGCCTCTCACTGTCGTGGCCTCTCTTGCTGCGGAGCACAGGCTCCAGACGCGCAGGCTCAGTAGTTGTGGCTCACGGGCCCAGTTGCTCCGCGGCATGTGGGATCTTCCCGGACCAGGGCTCGAACTCGTGTCCCCTGCATTGGTAGGCAGACTCTCAACCACTGCGCCACCAGGGAAGCCCGGGAAAATTTTAAATTACATCTGTGGTGTGACTGACACTTCTATCGGGCGGGGCCGTTCTAAATCTACCACATTAATTTCTTTCTCTCAATTCACGTCTCATTTGCTCCCTGCTTCTTCCACAGACCTCTGTGCACCTGTGTGTCAATCGTGGAGACAGTGGGCCTGCACGTGGACGGTGGCACAGAGGACACCCAGCGTGGTGGTTCTCCAACGAGCAGGAACCCTCTGGAAACTCAAGCTCCGACAGCCACTCCTGCCACAGAAACTCCCCAGGTATGCACAGAAATATTGGCCTAATAGACATGTTCTTCTGAGCAAACGTGACTCCCCAGCCCAAAGATGCATGAAAAAGGAGGGTCTCAAGAAGGAAGGAAAGCAGGAAAAGTGTTGTTAATTTATAGAAAAAAACGAATCATAAGCCTCCTTAGAAACGTAAATGTCCTAAAGCATTTAAAATACCATTTGATCCGCTGGGGTGACCTTCCCGGCACAGGGCGGCCGGGGAGGGGGGGAGGTTTTCTAGTCTTATATTTGAGTTTTCTCTCTGTCTTTGACTCCTGAACAAAAACAGGCTCCTAAGAGCAGGACACGTGCATTAAATGACTCCCATTAACCGGCTGAGGGCGGGAGGAGGTGAGAAACCTCTCACAGGGTTGAATCGTATGAAGGACTTGGACTTGGGCAGCCTGGGTCTGAACCCTGCCTCTGTCCCTTATTAGCTGCACCTGTGTTTTAACTTAAATCCTGTATATTGACTATATTTTCTTATTTTCTGTATTCTTAATGCTCTGGCATTTGGGGTCTTGAACGTGGAGAGACTGCCCCTCCCAGGGGTGGCTAATTCTTAGATAGCAAGGCTCCCCTGCAAATGTGCCTTTGATATACAAGCCAACCAATCCAGAGCCCACATCTCGGCAATCTCCTGTGTTTAACTGTCACATGTCACGTCAATATTCTCCCTGCCCTAAATCACCCCGGGGCCAGGAACCAGACAACCAAGGACAGACAACCAGACAACCCTATGGCCCAGAGCCTGCGGTAATTATTCAAACTTACCAGTCCTAAACTATTTCCTCTGCCCGGCCTTTCCTTCTCACGAAAACGCCAGTAAAGGCTGTGGACCGAGCTCTCCTTCCCCTGCCCTCTGCCCCTGACCGACCCCCCTGCTTCCCCAGGTGGCCCGGCAAGGCACTCCGTGCTTCCTGTTTCTCGGGAGCTGTGAGTATAAACTCCTTCCTCCGTGATCATCATTTCTGCGTTTTCGTGTCTTACCACACCTGATTAAAACAAACACATCTTTGGAATATCCCGGCTTCTCTGGGTCTTGACTTCCTCATCTGTAAACCATGGGTGACAGAGTCCCCTCCACAGGGAGATCCTGTGTGTGAAAGTCCCTCAGCACCTGTCCTGCCCCACAGAGCTCAAAACATGGGGAGGGACTTTTAAAAAGAAGGTGTCCCCTGTGATTTCATTCCCTCTTTCTGTTTGGTTCCTTGTTTTACTGTTATGTCTTTTTTTTTTTAATTTTTTGGCCACACCGTGCAACATGTGGGACCTTAGTTCCCTGACCAGGGATTGAACCTGTGCCCCCTGCAGTGGAAGCGCAGAGTCTTAACCACTCGACCGCCCTGTTATTAAACAAACAAAAATAATAAAAGCCCCTCAAAATCAGATGCTATAGTCGCCAGAGTCCAGGCTCCAGCAGCATTGGGGTGGCCCGGGTGTAGGTGCAGGTGGACACGCCCACTCCCTCCTCAGCCCTAACTCCACCCCTCAGCTCCCAGTGGAAACCAGCTTCTAAGGCCCCCTTCCACCTTTAGCACCAATGGGCCTGACACCCACCCAGGGAATGAGCTTCCTCTCCCCCAAGTCGCCGCGTCCCTAAACCTGGTCTACCTGGTGTTGCCAGTTCAGGAATAAGTCAGCCAGAGGGCTGGTGGGCAGTGTATCTTCTCAGCCATGAGGCAGTTAAAGGGGACCATGTAATCCAGATGTTGTCCCGCCCACACCTGAACACAGGCAGGACGGAGGGGCCATGCGGGTGCCGGTTTCCACCCCGATGCCATAGCATTTCTCCTCTCCTTCCTTCTCCAGAATCTGTCCATCCATTCAGGAAATGGCGGCAATGGCCAGTAGAGGGGAATTGACCTCACGGCCACCGAGGGCCATGGAGCCCCACCAAAGCCTGGCCAGAGAATATGCAAACTCAGCTCTGCTATGGATACAGGCAAGAGTTTATTTATAAAACATATAAAAGAATGACACTTGAATATTGAGTAAATCACAGGAACATCGTTTTTAAGTGGCTTGTGGAAGGAAAAAATTGAAAGCGATGTGCCTCAATGTTGAAGGAAGTGAAATAATGAAACCGGCACCTCAGACTGGGACTTGACCCCAAGTGCCAGAACTCGAACCCAGCCAAAACCCAGGTTGGGACTTGACCCCACATGGCTGGAACTCGAACCCGGCCAAAACCCACAGTCTTCCAACTGAGATCACACACCTGGTTTCAGGATTTAAATGAAGCTCAGGTTCTTAATGTGTCATCGCAGAAAGAATTCAGTGAGAGACAAAGTAATAGGTAAGAAGTGGATCTATTTAGAGAGAAACACAGAGAGAGTGTGGGCCATTGCAGAAAGTGAGATAGGCACCAGCGGATGGGGGTTGTCAGTTTTTCTAGGAGCGGGTAATTTCATAGGCTAATGAGGGGGAGGAGTATTCCAGTTATTTCGGGAAGGGGCGGGGATGTCCAGGAATTGGGCTACCGCCCACTTTTTGATCCTTATGGATCCTTGGAACTGTCGTGGTGCCTGTGGGTGTGTCATTTAGCTTGCTGATGTGTTACAGTGAGCATATACTGAGGCTCAAGGTCTAGGGGAAGTCGACTTGTCCGCCATCTTGGACCCATTTGGTTTTAATCAGTTTATGTCATGTCCTCGGGCTATGTCATTCTTTCAGAGGTTGTGCCCTGCCCCTTCCCTCGTGTTCCAATAAAAAGTGGAAGGACCCTGGGAGGGGTCAGGGCAGAAGACCCTCCGTGCTACAGGCAAAGGCACTGACCTCAGAGGTGATCCAAACTTGCTGATTGTCCAACTTTGCCTGTGCAAAACATTTCTTCTGCATGATCTATACGATGACATCGGATTTCCTGGTGGTTCGCAAGAAATGAAAACACTATATATTAGCTGTAATTTACAAGGTCCAAAGGAAATTTTTGGACAGATACTTAACTGTATTCAATTACTAGAAACGTCTGTGTGTTGTAAAATAAGGTAATCATCTTGAATAACTCTCTTTAAAATGAAAAAGAGGATTTCAAAACTTTTTTCCGTTTACATCAGAATGTCTTTAGCCAAATAAGAAGTTGAATCGGCTTTTCATGATTATATATTTCAGTTAGCTGCCTTAAACCCTTTCTGGAACAAGGTAGGGTACAATAAATAATATATATTTTAAAGTTAAGTCTGGAATATATCACAGTGAGCCTGCTAGTTAGGACCTGGGCTGCCACAGGTGTTCAACCGAGAACCTAGAAATGGTTGCAGCTTTTTTCAGGCAAGGAGTGGTTTGCATTTTTTTTTTTTTTTAAAGAAAAAGCAGAGACTTCCCTGGTGGTCCAGTGGTTAAGACACAGCACTCCCCATGCAGGGGGCATGGGTTCGATCCTGGTTGGGAAACTAAGATCCTGCATGTGGCACAGTGCAGCCAAAAAAAAATAAAGCAGGTTTAAGACCTCACCCAATCCGTTTGCTTTCAGTCTTTCAAGAGCTCTGCTTCTACCTCTGTGGTTTCCGCTTAGATTAGCTGACATCCAGAAGACCCCAAGGGGAATGCCAGAGGTATGTAGACATCAGAGCTTCTGAGGCCAGACTTGGTAAACCCTTTCTCTTGTAAACAAAGTATTCTCCTCTTTTAGGACCACCTTCCCCCAGAGAAAGAAGGTGACCCTCTCTGTAAGGTTTGCCCCAGGAGAGGAAGGAAAATCTCCACCCTGCCATTGCTTTAGGGGAAAAATTGGAGAGTCTCCAAGGCTAACCTAACTAATTCCGTGGCACTTGAATGATGGGGTTAAAATATAACAGGGAGGGGCATCCGTGGCAGACGGGAGAGCCACAGGGACTGGATTAGACACAAGACAAAAGGCAGAAGGAGATAATCTTTGTGTTTTTCAGCCAAGGACTAAAGCTCAAAAACCCATCTTTGATAAGGGATTATAAACCGTGATCAATGGCAGAAAGAGGACAGTTTCATTCTGATCAATTGATGGCAACATAACGAAACGGTGGGAGTAAGGGCATGGAGTTTTGCACAGATAGACTCTGATGAATTTTCATCTACTTAACCCGTGCTTTCCTGCCAAAGAGCTATAACCTATGACTATTGAACAAAAACACATTTGAGAACATGCCGGGCACCTCTTAAACTGACAGAGGAGACAAGAAAGTTGAAACATTAAGGTTTAAAATAAATGTTGGTCGGTGGGACCATTAATAATAAACTCACTGCATTTGGGGTGGATTTGTCCCACTCTCTTATTCTGACTTGAAAACACTAATAAAAAAATAACGTAGCTCTGAATGTAAAAACCATATTACCCCAGTCTTAAAGATTTCTCCTGTCAGGAAACCCCAGGGAGTTGTCAAAAATAAATAAAATCTAAGCTAAAGAGAAAGTTATTGAGAAGGTGGGATATGGTAAGAACTTTACGTGTGGCAGCCAGGAATGCTGGGTTGACAGATGTAGCTAATTCTCAAAGAATAACTTCCTATTCAAATAACAAGTAAAAGGTGTTTAAAGAGAGAAAGGTTATATTTTACCTCAGCAAGTACAGCTTTTGGTGAGTGTTACATAAATATTGATGAAAAGCTCTGCGTCCTTTCCTGCACTTTGACAGTTAGAAAGACTTATCGGGTCATCAGAGTTTTTCCTCCTTGGCTGGTCCACTACAGACATTGGATTCACCAAGGCTCCTCTGCTATATTCAGGGGGAATAGGAGTTTAGATTTTATATAATTTTAATTCAAAAAGCGTGTGTGGGGGGTTGTGCTCGTTCGTTTGTCTTGCATTTTTGCAGCAAAAGCAAATGGTCGTTTGATGATGACCATTGGTGTGGTAGTGTTTACTATGTACAGAGTTTAATTCATTCTTCGGGGTCAGATCACACAGGATGAGTAATTTTCCTGGGGGTTGAGTCCTGAAGAACCAGGTAATAGGAATGTTTCTGTAGCTTCCTACAGGGCAGTTTACCAGCCGGAAACAGTTAGTGTAAGACTCATCAGAGAGTCCCAGGCCGGACATTGGGAGGGATGACCAACCCAGAAGACTAGTTGTGTTCACAACTCACCTGGTCAAACCCTTTTAACTCTGTCCTTTTATTTCCTGCTCTGTTAGGAAAGCACAGTCATACCTGCCTTATCAGTCTTTTAATATTGACACTGATAACAGTAGTAATAGTAACTAATAATAGAAGTAATTATTCTAGTCACATTCCAGTGTCTACTGCTGTGTAACAAACTACCCCAACCCCAGGAGGCTTAAAATGATCACTGTTGGGCTTCCCTGGTGGCGCAGTGGTTGAGAGTCCACCTGCCGATGCAGGGGACACGGGTTCGTGCCCTGGTCCGGGAAGATCCCACATGCCACAGAGCGGCTGGGCCCGTGAGCCATGGCCGCTGAGCCTGCGCATCCGGAGCCTGTGCTCCGCAGCGGGAGAGGCCACAACAGTGAGAGGCCCGCATACCGCAAACGAAAAAAAAAAAAAGATCACTGTTGTATTTTAGCGCCCAGTTTTGTTAGTCATGAATTCAGGCGGGGCTTGGCTGGGCGATTCTTCTGTTGCACGTGGTGTTGAGGGAGGGAGGTGCTTAGTGGCACTCAGCTGGCAGATGGGCTGGTCTGGAGGAACTGTGATGTCTGGCACCTTGGCAGGGAGAACTGGAAGGCTTCACTCAGCTGGACTGTGGACCAGAGTGCCTCCACAAGGCCTGTCTCAGGGTGGGTCATCTTATTTGGTGGCTCAGGCTTCCAAGAGTGAGTGTTCCCGGTGAACAAGGAACGGGCACGGCCTTTCATGACTCAGCCTTGGAAGTCACACTCTTCCTGTCTCCTAGTGGTCAAGGCAGTCAGAGAGCCTGCCCAGATTCGAACATGGGGGATGTGGACTTTCTCTCCTCTGCCCGCCCTGCCCCTGCAAAGGGAGGAGTGAAAAAGTTTTGTAGCCCTGTTTTAAAACTACCACAAGCAGTAATAGCTAACATTTATTGAGTACTTCTTATGTGCCAACCTATCTCTATGAACTTTATTTGTGTTAAGTAATTTAATCCTTACAACAATCCTGGGACTTCCCTGGTGGCTCAGTGGTTAAGAATCCACCTGCCACTGCAGGGGACACGAGTTCGATCCCTGGTCCGGGAAGATCCCACATGCTGTGGAGCAACTAAGCCTGCTAGCCACAACTACTGAGCCCGCAAGCCACAACTACTGAGCCCGTGTGCCAAAGCTACTGAAGCTCACCTGCCTAGAGCCCGTGCTCTGCAACAAGAAAAGCCACTGCAATGAGAAGCCCGTGCACCATAACGAAGAGTAGCCCCCGCTGGCTACAACTAGAGAAAGCCCACACGCAGCAACAAAGACCCAACACAGCCCAAAATAAATAAATAAAATAAATAAACTTATTAAAAAACAAACAAACAACAATCCTATCAGATAGATGTAGGCTCCCTCCTCCCCACCCGAACCCACCCCAGCTTGGGCTTGCAGGTCGTAGGGTCCAACCCACACTTGTTCAATGAATGAATCAATGAATGAATGAGTAGTCTGTCAGAATTTGCTCAGATGGTAAGATACAGTTAATTGGAAATTTTCATTTTTTCAGGAGAACTCTGGCAGGTGTTTGGCCCTTGCTTTCTTCCTGGCCAACAGAATACCAACTCTGTCCAAGTGACGGGCAAGCCCAGAGGAAGGGGGTGAATCGTGACAGGGATCCCAGGCCTCTTTCCAGTCATTGACCTAGCGGTGAGTGTGTGACCTAAGACACAAGGGCAGTGTGCTGGGGCTTCTGGAGGAGACGTCCTTCCGTGATGAAAGAGGTCCAGGTCTTGACCAACTTGTCGCAGTCTGCTTGGGAACTACCAGGGAAACTCTCCTTTAGTCCTGGGCAAAGGGGGATGGCTGGTCACCCTGGCAGTCGACCACCTTTTCTTCCTTGTTCGAAATGTTGTGTCTGCAGCTGCAGAGGCATCTTAGGACCACGAGGTGTTGCATTTAAGGATGAAAAACTAACTTACTGAGAAAAACTAAGCAGAAAAAGAGTCCTCAGTGACATGCCTGAGCCACGTGAGAACAACCGTGGCATTTTCTACTTCTCACTTCTTGTGATGTGACATAATCAATTGTCTTTATTGCTTGGGCCACTCTTAGGTGGCTTGGCCATTACTTGCAGCTAAAACAATCCTAACTGATACAATCAGTGGAGTGCAGGGGAAAGTGTCAGCAAAAATAAGGCCAGTGGAGTCTCAGCGATGCACAAGGCAGGAAGGACCTCTGAGTTCTCCAAGTCGTACAAACGCATTGGCCAACGTTGGGAGACCTCGGGATCCGGCTCTCAGGCTGGAAACCGCTCAGGCCTCTTGCTGTCATAGGTGCCGCCCTACATGCCCTCTGTTCAAATATTGTCCAACAGAGAAATCCTGTGTTGAAAAACTCCCGCACAATTAAACTTTGCATTTTACCTGCTGCAACAGGCAGAGCCCTTCTTTGAGAATTTCCACTAAACAAATAAGCCTTCACATTTCGTTCGGTAAGCCATGTGTGCCGTGCACATGAAAAGCTGAATCACGTGCATTATTTTGTCTTGTTGATGTGCACATCTTCACGGCCCAATAGAGGTGTGTGTGGTTTGGCTCCGTTAAAAGAATTCCCCACCCTTCCCTGTAAGCTTCGAAACAAAAGTGCTGTCTTTACATCTCTCTCATCGACCTCTCGTCCAGAGCCTTCCTGTGAGCTGGATTGAATGCGTGCTCTGAATTTCAAAGGGAGGCTCCCAGAGACGCTCTGGGCCTCCTGCACCCCAATGCGTTTGCAATTATGGTGTCGTGTACCTTTTGTTTCCTCTCCAGGTTAGACGTTTCCTCTCGTTCTCCATTCCTCATGCCTCGGATGATCTTGGGAGCTTCCCTGGACAAAAAGGAAGAGCAGAAGTTGTCACCCTGGAGCTCAAATCAAACGGATGGATCAGCTCAAAGATGCACGCCGTGATCCACGCCTACATGCGTCATGGAACCCTCGCAGGGCGTCCACCCTCGGCACTCTTGACGTTTGGGGCTCGATCATTCTTAGTGGGAGGCTGTCCTGTGCACTGTAGGGGGCTTAGCAGCGCCCCTGGCCTCCACCCGCTAAAAGCCAGTAGCGCTCCTCTCCCCGGATTGTGACAACCACAGATATTTCCAGATATGGTCCCCTGAGGGGAGAGATCACCCGTGCTTGGTTGAGAACCACAGATTTAGGGGAACATAGAAGTTATAACCCAGAAGTTACAAGGTTCATCGAAGCTCACTGCTCCCATACTAGGGCTGGGGATGCACATTTGGGAGAGGTTAAGGTAAGTGACTGGTCAGGATGCCCAATCAGCTCAGTTTTGGGTGACTGGGGGGAAAAGGAGAGGTCATTTTGCAAGTTCTCCAACCTGTTTGATGAAGAACGTCCCCGTAAGTCCCAACCCATTTTGTTTGCGTTTGATTTTGGGAATGATCTTCTGAGGTAAGCGTCCATGGGGTTGTTGGTACACAGGAATCAGACATGGTCAGGCTGGGGCTCAAGTTCACTGCTGAAGCCTCTGCTAGGCTGGCTTTGGGAGCCCCGCACACATCAGAGGCGCAGCAGTGTCGCGGGTTAGAGAGGGGAGTGTGGAAGGCCTGAGCCTGCTCTCTAAAAGGAGCCAATCAGTGGGGTGAACAGCATGAAGGCATCTGTTGCCCAATTATGAGCTCTCTGGGTGCCGGGACCAGGAAGGCTTGGGGCTCCCAGGCTGGCTGGGGCCAGGAGACAGAAAAGAGGGCAACACAGGGCAGCCCAGTGGGCTGGAGGTGATGCTATGGGGGTCTGGAGGGGGCCAGGCAAGTATCCCCAGAGGGGCCCGCATGGAGCTGGCGAGGGCGTGTGAGGACCCTAGGACAAGAGGGGGCAGGGCGGGGATGGGGACACACTGGCCTAGGCAAAGGGGCTGACGTGGTAGTTCAGTGTCTGAGTTGGGACGGGGCACCCCGTCCATCTGGGGGGCTGGTGGGAGACGAAATGGAGAGGTAGGGGGAGGGAGTGTGGAGGAGGCCGAGGTCCCGATGTGGCCTCAGGCAGGGGACCGCCGAAGGGCTTCTGCACAGCATCCAGGTTTGCAAACACCAGTGACCAAGCGAGTGGGGTTTGGGCTGGACGGCAGGGGTCCCACAGGGGGCCAGGCCGCGCTCAGCTTACACCCGCCGGCTTCCCACCCCTAGGAGCCTCCTGCTGTTCACCGGCGCCCTCGTACCTCCTGCTCGTGTTCTGTTCACTTTAATGGCCGTGAACAAAACACTCCTCCACAAAGGCCCAGTGTGTGGAAAGTTGGGGCCGCCCGTCCTCAGCGTCACACCACATTTATCCCGTGAGAGAAGTGGGGAGTCGGGCTTTTATCAGGACAGTGTGATCGATGCAGACACGAGGGATCCGGAGTAATTAGGCAAAAAGCCCCTCTGTCTCTTAAGCACCACTTAGCTGGGACTGTTTCTGCCGAAATCATTTGGAGATCGGCCTGGGCTCTGCAGGCCCCTGGATGTGGGGTGTGGGAGGGCCTGGCAGCGGCTCCTCCCACCTCTGGGGAGGCCAAGGTGGGACCCCAAGGGCAGGTATTCTGCAGGGCAGTGGGCTGGGAGGCAGCTCTGCGTCTAGGGGTCAAGTCCTGGGGTGTGTTTGGAAAGTGCCTCCTCTGTCCCGCCTCCAAGTCCCTGGACCCCATGGTGCTAGGGTGACGGCACACGTCTGTGGGACAGACACCCAGATCACCGCTTCCCCTAATGCCTGGCTCTGTGCTGTGAGCAGCTGGTCCCTGCACACCCCCAGGAGATGCTTCTTTCCAGGGATGTTGGGTCCCTAGCGCTCATCCCTACCAGCTTCCAGATGCAGCAAGAGCAGGGTGTCCACTCCGTGGGATCAGCTGTCTCTGTCATAACCACACAGAGAGGGTTTCCTCCCGGCTGTGGATGCCACGCTTGCCCGGCTTTGGGGTCTCGGTGGGGTTTCTCTGTAACCCTCCTGTGAGCGGATAGACCACCTCATTATTGTTTCTTTTCTTTTTCTTCTTTTAAATTTTTTTTCACTTTCTACTTTATATTGGAGTGGAGTTGATTAACATTGTTGTGTTAGTTTCCGGTGTACGACAAAGTGATTCAATTATGCATATATGTGTATCTATTCTTTTTCAAATTCTTTTCCCAGTTAGGCTGTTACAGAATATTGAGCAGAGAGGATGGGCCACCTCAGTAAATCCTCCACATTCAAAGCAGTTTTTAGGGCCCACAGGCCAGACAATGTCCTAGAGGCTGGGTGCGAAGGTCACTGAAACGCAGCCTCAGGCCTCCCAGCACGGGGAACGAGGTGGGAAGCAGATGTGCACTCGAACAGGATGCAGTGCAGGTTGGCGAGGGCTTCGTGGGCAGCGGTGCCTCTACCTGCAGGGTTAGAGCGGGCACCCCAGGAAGGCAACCTGTGGGCTACCTCAGGACGGCTTCAGGAGCCTTCCTCACTAGGAAGGGGGGCATCGTCAGAGGAAAGGTCAGACACACGTAGGTCGGAAAGGGCCCGGAGCCTTGTGGGGTGGAAGGGGAGGGACAGAGGAAGGGAACCGTTTCCGCCTTGGAGCCCCGCTGCTCACAATTCAGGTTCCCAGAGAGAGACTCCCACGGGCCAGCTCCCACCCATCCTGTGCCCAGCTCTCGGTCTAGGGAGGGCACTTTGATCAGCAGTCAGGGTCACTGCAAAGGTGAGGGTGATTCCCCAAGAGAAACAATCCTGGGTGCTATTGGCAAGGAGGGTGGGTGGAGGGTGGAGTGTTGGTTATGGGGGAACAGAGGAGCAGGGTGTTTGTCCCCCAGGCCTGGGGAGTGACGGGACGTGAAGAGTGGGCAGCCCGTTGGCCATACCAGCAGGAGAGCTGGGGTACCAAGGAGGCAGGAGATAGTGGTGGGGTGGAGGCAGGGGCATGGCCTGGCTCTTCCCCTGGGGTCTTCCCTCCCAGGACGTGCTGGTGTCGGCTTCTTTTACTGAGAACAAGCCGAGTTACTAAGGGGCTTTAATGCACTGCCTGGTGACTCTTCACAATTCCACGAGGCCAGAGACCTTTCCTCACTTTATGATGGAACCCAGGCCTGGAGTCTGCAAGTTCCTTCCCTCAGTCCTCATGGCTCTGAGATCCCCTTGACACCTACACATCCCTGCTGAAACTATTGGCTGCTCTTCTAGATGGGCTATTTAACTCATTTAGCAATAAATCAGTAAACTCAAATGTTTCCAAAATTTTTACAATACCCTTTTTACGGGAACTGTGTTGGGGTCCAGGCAGTGTCTTAAAACCAGAGCTACGACACACCCTACGAGCCAGGGGGCGCTGCTCTTCACCACCACACCTGGCAAGGCCCCCTGGCCAGGGTAGAGGAGGTGGCCAAGGAACCCAAGTGGACTGGAGATGCAATAAACAGCATCATTCTTATTCTATTTTAAAATTAACTTTTTTTGGGGGGTGGGAGGGTCTGGGTACCAGAGCTACGTGGTTGAAAAACCAAAAGAACACAGAAAGTAGGAAGTGAAAACTGGCCTCCCTCCTTCCCCCTCCCCCTCCCTCCTTTTCTTCTGTACCTTTCCAGAGTTCCTTTAGAAAGCATCATTTCCAGACTTTTCTCATTCGCCTTCTAGGCTGCACATCACCTACTCAGGAAACCCAGCATGTTTAGTACATGTCAAATACACTCTTCAACTCAGAGAAAAATCTCTCTCTAAGCCACTTGAAGGAGTTTTAAAATCCTGGTCTGAAGAATCTTTGCTGAGGGAAAAACATTAGGCTCAAACCTTTGTTCATCGGATAAATTAAATCAAGACCTAAAGTCTCCTTGGAAATGTAATCTATCATCTAGGAAGACACCCCCTGTTTCTTTGGCTTCAAAACACTGCTGTTTTGTCTAACAGTCAGAAAATAGATTCATAAAGCCCAAGGAATCCTTTGTGTTTGGAATTGCCTCTGTAATAACAAGATCTCCAGATGGCCCGTCTCTGTCCTTTTGTCATTGGTGTTAGCCACCGGAGCTGGTCCCATTGGGCTGCTGAAGACGGCACAAGAATGCCCACGAGTGCAGGAGATTATGCTTTTCTATGAAACAAAAGGAACCAAATCTCCTCTCTCTGCATCTTGACAGGCTTGGCATTTGCTCAGCAAGAGGTAGTAATAAAACATTTTCAAAATGGGGCCAGTTCCTGAGAGCTCGTAAAAGACACAGAAAGGAGCACACTCGCTTAAGGGAGGTTCTAGATTTTTAACAAGCAGCAGTGAGCTCTGAGGAGTTTGCAGGGAAAGAGGAACTGTCTTGCCAGCATTCAAGACTTGGAGGCCACTGTGACCGGCAGAGCAGTATGAGGCCCAGCTGCCTTCCTTGGGGTGTAGAAGTTAAGAAGAGCCCAAGTGACTCGGCTGGGAAAATGGAAAGGGAGCCTGTGTGGTCCTTCAGCGATTCCAACAGAAAAGCTTCTGCCCTTTTAGAGTCCTTAACCTCAAAGGCCAGCAGCTGGCAAACTATGACCTATAGGTCAAATCTGGCCCCCTACATGTTTTTATCAATAAAGTTTTATTGGAACACAGCCACACCCATCCACAATTGTGACAGAGACCCCTGTATAGCCTACAAACCCCCAAATAGTCACTGTCAGGCTCTTTACAGAAAGTTTGCTACTTGTTGTAGGCAGTAAAGAGGGGCATTGCCTGTAAGGAAATCTGTGAGGCATTTTCCTGGGCTGCGAGGTTACCTGAGGAGCGCGGACAGAGAGAAATAGGGCAGGTTGTTTCCCACGGAAATAGAGAAGGAAGAAGCCAAGAACAGAGCCCCACAGACTCCACAGCTGGACTGTTTGAAGGAGGCCCCAGCCCAGAGAGGCCAGCCTGTGGCAATGGACTTGGCCTGGATATGCAGGTGGGGCTGGGAATTACAAGAGGGTCACCAGGGCTGCTTCATGGGCACCTGGCACCAGAGACCCCTCAGAGCTGTCATGTCTCCAGGGGAGATGACAGATGTGCAGCACTTTAACCCCAGCCACCTGGGGGTCCTCAGAAGATGGGCTCTGGGTGCCAATGTCTCAGGCAAGTTCAGCCATAGACCATCCCCCAAACACACTCCTCATTCTTCCAGGAGCTTCCGTGGCCAAGGGGACGGTCCCCACCCACAGCCGACCGGGGTCTCTGAGGGTTTTACCCCCTGCCTGAGTAAGGAGGAGGCGACCCCTTAGGCCAAGAGAGGGTTGCAGGACAGCCCAGCTCTCCTCGGGAGGGGGGACCCACTGCTGAGCTGGTGAGCCTCCAGGGCTGGGTCCGTCCACTTGAAGAGCATCGTGTGCTGGCCTCACGCCTCCGTCTCATGCTTCTCTTGTTTTGGTAATTACAGACCCTCTTTTATTTTTTTGTCTTCTAAAAAATTAACTACATATTTATTTAATTATGTCTATACATACCAGTATTACTATGTGTCATGAACTCTTCTGAGTGTTTAACCAAAAAATAACTAAATTAACCTCCTACCCATCAGGGTGAAGAGACGGCATTGGTGCTGCCGAGGGACGCAGGAGGAAGAGGGAGGCAAAAGAAGACACGGCAGGACTTCCCTGGTGGCACAGTGGTTAAGAATCCACCTGCCAATGCAGGGGACACGGGTTCAAGCCCTGGGCCAAGAAGATCCCACAGGCCGTAAAGCAACTAAGCCCGTGCGCCACAACTACTGAGCCTGCGCTCTAGAGACTGCGAGCCACAACTACTGAGCCCGCGAGCCACAACTACTGAGCCTGCGTGCCACAACTACTGAAGCCCGCGCTCCTAGAGCCTGTGCTCCGCCACTAGAGAAGCCACCGCAGTGAGAAGCCCACGTACTGCAGCGAAGTGTAGCCCCTGCTCGCCGCAACTAGAGAAAGCCCACTCATAGCAACGGAGACCCAATGCAGCCCCAAATCAGTCAATCAATCAATCAAAAAAAAAAAAAAAAAGACACGGCAGGGGAAAACTGGAAGGTGAGACGTAAAGGAGAGAATGAAGAGGAAGGAGAGGAAGAAACACAGAGCCGGGAAGGGAGTGAAGGGGAGAAAGTTGTACTTTTCACGAATGAAGCCGTGAGACCCCAACTGTAGAAGCTGTGACACTCTCAAGCCCACAGATGTGATGATTCCTGACATAATGATGATCTCTTGGTTATCAACAAAACAAAGAACAGTCTTCCCTCGATTTACACGGTGGTCACATTCCTGGAAAACACAGAACAAGATTCACTTTTCGCTCATATGGAAATAGTTTCTAGGCCGACTTGCAAGAAGGTTTCCATTTACATGATGGCGTGTGGGACAGGGGACAACTTTGTGTTGAGAGCTACTCTCCTGTGCCTGGCGGGTCCCCTAGATGCTTGGAAGGCCCCTTCCCCCTCCCCCTTCCCCATCCCCCTCCCCTCCCTCCTCCTCCCTCCCCTCTCCCTGAAGGTGCCAATCAAAAATGCCTCCTCCAATCTCCAAAACAGCCCCTAGGGGGCAGTACTGCCCCTGTTGGGATCAGGTACCTATTGGACTATCTATCAGTATCTACTCTGTGTGTGTGCCAGGCTGGGGAGGGGGAGGGGAGGGGAGGGGAGCGGAGGGGAGGGGAGGGGGAGGGAGGGGACGGGGAGGGGAGGGGAGGGGGAGGGGGAGGGGGAGGGGAGGGGAGGGGGAGGGGAGGGGAGGGGAGGGGGAGGGGAGGGGGAGGGGAGGGGAGGGGAGGGGGAGGGGAGGGGAGGGGAGGGGGAGGGGAGGGGAGGGGAGGGGAGGGGAGGGGGAGGGGAGGGGAGGGGAGGGGGAGGAGAGGGGAGGGGAGGGGAGGGGGAGGGGAGGGGAGGGGGAGGGGAGGGGGAGGGGAGGGGAGAGGAGGGGAGGGAGCATAAATGAATGAGCCTTAGTGTCCTACCCCATGAAGCAGGTACTCTCCTTAAGTTCGGGGTGCCAGATTTAGCAAAGAAAAATATTGCATGGGATACACTTATGCTAAAAACTATTTGTTGTTTATTTGAAATTCAAACTTAACTGGATGTCCTGTTTTTTTACCTGGCAACCCTACTGACAATACCAAGATCAGGGGACATGATGGGTGGTGCCTGCTTAAGGACCGAGGGGACCCAGAGGAGGGGTCTGCAGGGAAGGAGACTTGGAGACTGTTTCAGGCATTGTCGTGGCCTCTGCCATTTGCACAGTTCGCCATATGCGGTAGCTCCTTGAATGCTCACACCGATCTGTGGGTGGACATCATTATCCCCAGCTGGCCAGTGAGGCCACTGAGATGCTAAGAGGTCATGTGACTTCCTCCGGACACACATCCAGTAGGGGCAGGAGAGGGGTCGCTGATGTGACTCTCCCCACAACTGTTTGCGGGAGCCCTTGCACCCCAGGGTTGTGTGAGGTGTGTCAGAGAAACCTGCCGCTGGACGTGGTGTCCACTGGGAGATTCAGTGTCAGGGATCCTGGCTTAGAATTGGGGTTTAGCGAGTGTGGCTTAGAAGGGGGTGAAGGTCTGCGTGGCTATAGAGACCTGAGCTGCCTGGGGTGTGAGAAGTAAATTGCTTTCAAGGAGTCTGGCCCACCTGGGAGAGAAAACGATAAAAAGTGTGTACTTGTTCTCAGGAAAAAGCGCAGGCGCCTACAGCACAGTGCAACACCCATCGCCCTGCACACTCGGCTCCCCGGCCCTGTCACACACACATACACACCCCCCCTTAGCAGCCCCTTCCTCTGCAGCGGAAGGACGAGGCAAGGATGTCCTCTCGAGATGGACAGGGAAGACGCTGGAATCAGCAGCCTTCGTGCTTAGCAGGCTTAACTGGACTGGCTTCCAATGAAACTCAGATTTCGTATCTTTAGGGGATGAGTTCACAGTTAGTGCAGTGTTTTCTCAACTAACAGCAGGAGAGGGAGAAACTGGCCTGGGACCTGTTGCGAGTAACCGTGTCCTGTCCCGTGGGGACCCAGCAGCCCCAGAGCGGGGCGGGAATTCAGTGGAGGTTATCCTCGACTCCCCAGGAAGAGCAGGGAGAAGTATAAAGGAGCTGCAGGCTCCGTTAAAGCCTCTCATTTCTCTCTTCAGGATGTTCCGGGGAAAAACCAGACTGGATTGGTGAACAGTCTGAGTGCAGAAAGAACTAGAATAGATTTTGTTTCTTTATGAAAAAATAATGTCAACTTTCCCCCAATTATAAAAGCCTTTTAGAAATGCCGGCATTACAACATTCTGCTTGCTGAAGAAGATTTAGGAAAAATATAGTAAAGTAGATCACAGGAAATACAAATCACCTGTAATCTTGCTAGACAGAGTAAGTTCATTTTCTTCTTTTTTTTAAAATAAATTTATTTACTTATTTGTTTTTGGCTGCTCTGAGTTTTAGTTGCTGTGCACGGGTTTTCTCTAGTTGCGGTGAGCGGGGGCTACTCTTCATTGTGGTGCACGGGCTTCTCATTGCAGTGGCTTCTCTTGCTGCGGAGCACGGGCTTCAGTAGTTGTGGCTCGTGGGCTCTAGAGCTCAGGCTCAGTAGTTGTGGTGCACGGGCTTAGTTGCTCTGCGGCATGTGGGATCTTCTTGGACCAGGGCTCGAACCCGTGTCCCTTGCATTGGCAGGCAGATTCTTAACCACTGTGCCACCAGGGAAGTCCCCCAGAGTAAGTTCATTTTCTAAGTAAAAAGAAGAACTTAAACTAACCGCTAACAAAACATTGCCAGCTCAGTCACCCCCCTGTGGGTGAGTAGATGACAATCATTTGTTATCAACAAATGGTTTGTATAAAAATAGATACAAAGCTGGTTTTAAAAGATTCTTGAAGACATTGATATCTCCTTTTAGTCTCCTCACCTATGAGTTTTCTTAAGCCCTTTTTTTAAAAAAAAAATTAATTAATTAATTAATTTATGGCTGTGTTGGGTCTTCGTTTCTATGCGAGGGCTTCCTCTAGTTGCGGCAAGCGGGGGCCACTCTTCATCACGGTGCGTGGGCCTCTCACTATCGCGGCCTCTCTTGTTGCGGAGCACAGGCTCCAGACGCGCAGGCTCAGGAGTTGTGGCTCACGGGCCTAGTTGCTCCGCGGCATGTGGGAACTTCCCAGACCAGGGCTCGAATCTGTGTCCCCTGCATTGGCAGGCAGATTCTCAACCACTGCACCACCAGGGAAGCCCAAGCCCTTTTTTTTTTTTTTCCATAGATGTTCTAAAGGTAAACTTTAGTGCAGCTCTTGTTAAAATAATTAAAAAGCAATGAAGTTTTGCTATATGGCTCCTAACGTAAGGCTCCATATTTCAAAAATAGATAAAAAATTGCTCTACTCAGCCATAAAAAAGAATGAAATAATGCCATTTACAGCATGGACCTAGAGATTATCATACTAAGCGAAATAAGTCAGAGAAAGACAAATATCATATGATATCACCTACATGTGGAATCTAAAAAAGTGATACAAATGAACTTATTTACAAAACAGAAATAGACCCACAGACATGGGAAACAAATTTGTGGTTACCTAAGGGGAAAGGAGGGGGAAGGGATAATTAGGAGTTTGGGATGAACAGATTCTTACTGCTATATATAAAATAGGTAAACGGCAAGGACCTACTACTGTCTAGCACAGGGAACTCTACTCAATACCTTGTAATAACCTACAGTGGAAAAGAATCTGAAAAACAATATATATATACAGATATACGTATATATATACACAACTGAATCACTTGGGTGTACAGTGGAAACTAACACAACATTGTAAATCAACTTACACTTCAAAAATAAACTAATTAATTAATTAATTTAAAGAATTGCACATAACCGGGATGGGAGGCCTGGGGGAAGCAATGAAACCTCACTCGCGGTCATTCTCCAGCGTGGTCAAGGGTTAACCAACAGCTGGGACATTTAAACCTCAGTTTCCTTTTCTGTAGAGATACATCAGAATCGCCCAGTGGAGGATGCCCATGAGAACCACACTGGTGAGCTTTTAAAAATACACATGCGGGGCTTCCCTGGTGGCGCAGTGGTTGGGGGTCCGCCTGCCGATGCAGGGGGCGCGGGTTCATGCCCAGGTCCGGGAGGATCCCACATGCCGCAGAGCGGCTGGGCCCGTGAGCCACGGCCGCTGAGCCTGCGCGTCCGGAGCCTGTGCTCCGCAGCGGGAGAGGCCGCAGCAGTGAGAGCCCCGCCCCACCCCACCCCCAAAATACGCATGCGCAGTCCCTACTCGGTGGATTCTGGCTCCGTCGGTGGGCCTGGGGCAATTGTGGAGTAGGAGAGAGGGGGGGTCTTGGTATTTCCAAAAATTAAAATATATAAGCTTACAACTAAATAAATGACATTTAAAACAAAGGTCGTGGGACCTCTCTGACAGTCCGGTGGTTGAGACTTCACCTTTCAATGCAGTGGGTGCGGGTTCAATCCCTGGTCTGGGAGCTAAGATCCCACATGCCTTGGGGCCAAAAAGCCAAAATATAACACAGAAGGATTAGTGTAACAAATTCAATAGAGACTTTAAAAATGGTCCACATCAAAAAAAATGTTTAAAAAAAAAAGGTCTTAAGTCCTCACAACTCACAATTTCCTACCTATTTTAGTACATTTTACTATTCCCTGTGCTGAGACGTCATTTGTGTCTGTTGCGTCTGTATGCAGCACTGGCAGCAGCTCCAACTCCCCCTTCCGTGAGCCACACTGGTAGCTTGAAATCAGCTGCTGTGGGAGTTTTTACACCACAGAAATTGGCAGATGGTACAGATCCGGGTTCTTCTCCCCCTTGGCAATCCAGTTAAACACTCCCCAGCACCCCACTGTCCCCAGTGTGATGCAGGGTTAATTCAGAACACTGTTAATAATCAGGGTTTTTACAGTGATCACTGGCTCATTTTTTAAAACACTTGACCTGAAGATTAGGTTTCTCGTTTTCACTTGCTGAGATGGGAGTGCCTCCGGGGGAGACTGGCTCCGAGGCTGCAGTGTCTCTTTCTCCGCACTTTACTTTTAAAGACAGATGTTTGCTCTTGGAGGGCGCTGAAGAAGCAGGTGTGTTTGTTCAGGTCTTTAAGGCATCTTTAAAGCAAATAGGCTTGATAAAATCTTTTCTTTTCTGTTTCCTTCATTCTCCTGTTACTCATACAGATCCAGGTCTTTCCTCGGGCGCAGAGTATGCTGCCTGTGTTTGTACATTTCGGCAAAGAGATAATCGTGGAAGCCTGGTGTATAGAAATGGGCCCTGTTAGGATGAACTGTAGCCCAGGGGGTGGTCAGCTACTTCCTCTCCTTTGAGATTTTGGTGTTTGGAAGATTTTCACTTAAACTCCCTTCCCCAGCTTGGCCTGGCTCCTTTGTTGCCTTATTTGGAAAGCATACCAGCTATTGTGGAGTAATAATACCGGCGGAGAAATCAATTCCCTCCTTGGCCTTCTATGGAAAGTTCAACCTTGCCTGGGGTTGGGCCCTCTGCTTTTCAGCCTCAGGTCTATTTTGTGGCACAGGAAGGGCTGATGTGAGTGGATTGTGTGTAAAGTGCTAAGTTAATCGGTGTTCAAAGTGAGCCCTGTCTGGAGTGCCCCCCAAACGGCCCACTCTTCCCTGCCGTGATTCCGAACCAATTGAGAGATGAAGTGAAGGGGTAAGGGGTCCCAAAGACCACCTTTATAGCTGATAAAGGCCAGGTTGAAGATATGGCTTGTATCTGTGGGCAAATAAGTTCCCTAATACGAAGACCAAATTGAGCAGGGATGTGTGGTGGATCTGGGCACCCCATGGAGGTACAGAGCACTCCAAAGAGGGGATGTCTCACTGCTCATGACCAGTTTCTCCTTCTAAACGCACCAGCCGGGAAGGAAAGTGAGCGACGGGCAGAGAGAGGCGGGAGTTAGGCCAACGCGCCCCCTCACCTGGAAGGAATCCTGAGGGGCTTCCCACGGGCACCCCCAGCCTGGCCTGGCCAGCAACTAGAGCTGACACACATCCTTGCCTTGTAGTCACTCTGGAAAACTGGTTTACGTGAAAGCTCTGCTGTGCCTGTGCTAGCCCAGATTTACCGAATGGAAAGGGGAGACCCCTGGTCATTTCAGAGTGCTTTGGGCGGAAAAGGGGGTACTGTAATAAAAGTTGGCTATACCTACAAAGTTAAACGTTCTGGCTTCTTTTACTGGGTTGAGTAGTATCCTCTCAAAACTCCTGTATCAGAAGGAGCCTCGGAATGTGGCCTGATTTGGAAATAGTGTCTTCGCAGATGTGATCAACATAAGGCAAGAACATCCTGCATTAATGTGGGCCCTAAAGCCAAGATGACCAGTGTCCTTAGAAGAGGGAAAAGTGGACACAGAGACACAGACGCAGGGAGACGGCCACGTGATGACGAAGGCAGAGACTGGAGTTACGCTGCCACGGGCCAAACAGCACCCAGGATGCCCGCGAACGGCTGAGCTAGAGGAGGCCAGCGAGGATTCTTCCCTGGAGCCTTCAGAGTGGCAAGGCCAGCATGGAGGCCCTCGAAGCAGCAGGAGGTAGGTTTTCTTTGGTGGAGAGAAGATGAAGGAATGGCCAGGATCAGGTGTCACTGGACCCGTACAAGGTGATGGCAGGGGGTGGGATGCCCTATGGCTTCACTTCTAGCGAAGCCCTGCATCGCCTAGATACTTGCAGGCCTCCCCAGTCTGTCAGTCACATCCCTGATGGGAGCGATTTGCCGGTGGAAATACCTAGCTTCCTCCTGGGTTGCTGTGAGTGGCCACACAGGCCTCCGAAGGCTGTTCAGGACCCTCGAGGGCGCTTTCCCTGCGTGTGGCACGTAATAGGAGGGGTTTCCGTCCATCCTCCCTCCAGCCCAGCATCCTGACTCTCTTCCCAAGCTTAGCCTTGGCAGGAGGAGAGACCTGGCTGAGACTTTCGTTTTTGTTTTTGTAACTTTCTGTTCAGCTGGTTTTTTTGTTTTTGTTTTTTTAATTGGAGTATAATTGCTTTACAATGTTGTGTTAGTTTCTGCTGCACAGCGAAGTGAATCAGCCAGACGTGCCCACACATCCCCTCCCTCTTGGACCTCCCTCCCATCCCCCATCCCACCCAACTAGGCCATCGCAGGGCACCAAGTTAAGCTCCCTGTGCTTACAGCAGGTTCCCACTAGCTATCTATTTTACACACGGTAGTGTATTTATGTCAAACCTAATCTCCCAATTCATTAACCCCAACCATTGGAGGGCTGGGAAGGGGCTGTAAGGGACTTCCCTTTATGGACCAAGTCGGTTTGGGGATCATGGAACAGTCATTAAAGACACAGAGACCTTCCGGATGCTACTGAGGAGCTGACAGCTCACCCAAGGCCTTGGCCAGGTACTGTGCTGTCACCCTTGACATCACGGGGGGCTGGGGACAGGGGACCTGAGCTACAGATCTTGCTATGTCATTACCAAGTTTAATTTTCAAGATCATGGAAGGTACTGCAAAGAGAAGCTTCCATCGCTAGAGACCTAAAACCCTTTCCTTACAGCTTGTTTGTTGTAGGTAGAACATGTGTCGAATTCCTGGTCTGAGGCCAAGCGGAGTGTGTTCGTCAGCAATGGGTGGAGACAAAACTGGTCCACGCTGGCGGGCTGACGAGCTGCCTCTTGGAACCAGTCCCTGTGTGGAGGCGAGGCAGGGATTAGGAGACTGAATTTGACCTTGGACATTCAAATTCTCAGCCCTCAGCGCTGGCCTGATTCTCATCTCAGCTTTATGCTTTCTCCTCTGGGGAATCAATGCCTGCCTTTGGAGTCTGTTTTCCATCCTAAATTCTGACCACTGAGAGAGAGGACATTTATTAGGTTTTCCCCCCGAAATGGTCTGATTCTATTGCTGAAAAATTACCATGGCCATTCTCAAGCGGAATGTATTTCCTTGGAGAGTTCTTGCCTCTTGGTTAAAGGGGGGAAAGATGCATTTTTCTACCTAATCCTGCTGTGAAACTTTTTCTACATTCAATGTATTCATTCAGATAACACCTCTCAGCCTTCGCATTTCTCACTCCTAATCTTTTATTTATCTTTTTTGAGATTTATAACTTACATATGCATCTGTCCCTTTCTTTAAATTTATTGCATTGCCTCATCCTCCTTCCCATCACGTCTCTGCAACCAATCCTGCATGCCCACTAGGAATCCTTGGTGGAGCCCACGCACTCAGCGCACACTCTGCTGCCCTCTCCCTCCCTTTGCCCAGCGCATTCCATTTTTCTAGTTAAAACGTCACCTGCTATTGATATATGAGGTTTGTTTTTTTTTGGCCACACCATGCGGCTTACAGCATCTTAGTTCCCTAACCAGGGATCGAACCCGCACCCCCAGCAGTGAAAGCGTGGAGGCCTAACCGCTGGACAACCAGGGAATTCCCAAAATGTCACCTTCTAAAAGATCTTCCCTCTACTCAGAAATGATGTTCATTTTTTTAAAAAATTCACTTCTGGTATGTTTTGAAAGCAAAGCAGATGCTAACCGTCATGAAATAAAAACCACCTTTTTTTCCTTCATCTCTAATCAAGGGCATTTATACTTGAAACAACAGATATATAAAATATGAATGATCTTTGCTAGATCCATTTTTTAAAGTACTAGGGAAATCAGCAGTTTCACCATCATTTCTCTTATTGAATCTGCAATGTGTGTTTGTTCTTGTGTTTAAGACTCTTCTATTTTGCTAGAGAAAATAAGAGAAGTGAATAAGGAGGAAAGATGAAACCGTGCATAGAAGCAAGTAGCTTGTGATACCCCTTAGCCATAGATAAAGGAAAGCATTTGTGCATTGAATGGAGTTAGAAGGGATGAAAGCAAATATACACGAGGAACTCAGTATTCAAGAGGTCTTAACTCAGCCACCCATTAGGGACAACTTTTCTGGTTCTACGTGTGCTTTACCCCCCAGAAATGCAGGTAAATCCTGCAGCCGTTCAACAGGCTAATTGATGAGCTGCAGCTATTGGCCCAGTGAACTTGCTCCTGTGATTCTTCAAAGAGCAAGGTCACCTGCCGTCTGCTGAGCCTCCTGGTTCAACTATAGGCTGGTCCCATAACCACACCATCAGCAGGGAAGGCTGACGTGGCAGATAGAGAGGTTGTGTGAACACTGCATAGTCTAGGATTCGGGTGTGTGGTCCTTCCACCCCACCAGCATCTGATCCTGAGTCAGTCAACCAACCCCATACCTCTCCCCTTGTTTTTTGCTGCGTGTTTTGAGTTGATTTAATAAACTGTGTGGTTGGAGCATCTTGACTTGGTCTGTGAGGCTTTCTGTTCCATGATAGCCTGCCCAGAGGGGCTTTTGGAGGTTAGCACTGCATCAGTGACAGGATCCTTCATCAGGCTGAGACAGCAGATGTTGCATTGATGTTCCCCAACTGTTCTGTGAACACTGGTTCAGAGTGTATCAATCAGTGTTCTTCAGAGAAACAGAACCAATAGGATGTGTATTTATATATTGTGATAGTTAATTGTATGTGTCACACTTGACTGGATGAATGGATGCCCAGACTAGATGGTGAAACCTTATTCTGTGTCTGTAAGGGGGTTTCTGGAAGAGATCAGCATTTGAATTGGTAGACTGAGTAAAGCAGATTGTAATCACCAGAGCAGGTGGGCATCGTCCAATCCACTGAGGGTCCAAAGAGAACAAAAATGCAGAAGAGGGCTTCCCTGGTGGTGCAGTAGTTGAGAGTCCACCTGCCGATGCAGGGGACATGGGTTCATGCCCCAGTCTGGGAAGATCCCACATGCCGCGGAGCGGCTGGGCCCGTGAGCCATGGCCGCTGAGCCTGCGCGTCCAGAGCCTGTGCTCCGCAACGGGAGAGGCCACAAGAGTGAGAGGCCTGTGTACTGCAAAAACAAAAACAAAAACAAACAAAAACGAAAAATGGAGAAGGAGGGCAAATTTGCTCTCTGCTTGAGCTGGGACACCCATCTTCTCCTGGCCTTCAACAACAGCACTCCTGGTTCTTAGGCCTTTGGACCTGGACTGGAATTACACCACTGGCTTTGCTGGGCCTCCAGCTTGCAGATAGCAGGTCATGGGACTTAGCCATCATAATCTCATGAGTCAATTCCTATAATAAAGCTCTTTCTATATGTTCATAGACAGGAATATATTGGACATACTGCCTGTTCACTTCCAGGCCAATGAAATAAAGCTAATATTGCAATAAAGCGTCACGTTTATTGTTTGGTTTCCCAATGCATATAAAAGGTATGTTTACACTCTACTGTATTAAGTGTGCAATAGCATTATGTCAAAAAAACCCAATGTACGTACCTAATTAAAAAATGCTTTATTGCTAAAAAATGCTAACCGTCATGCGTCTTCAGCAAATCATAACACTTTTGCTGATGGAAGGTCTTGCCTTGATGTTGTTTTTTTTAATTTTATGTTATGTGGGTTTTTATTTTATTTTAAATTTATTTATTTATTTATTTTTGGCTGTGTTGGGTCTTCGTTGCTGAGCGTGGGCTTTTCTCCAGTTGCAGAGAGTAGGGGCTACTCTTCATTGCGGTGCGCGGGCTTCTCATTGCGGTGGCTTCTCTTGTTGCGGAGCACGGGCTCTAGGCGCATGGGCTTCAGTAGTTGCAGCACGTGGGCTCAGTAGTTGTGGCTCGTGGGCTCTGGAGCACAGGCTCAGTAGTTGTGGTGCACGAGCTTCAGTAGTTGTGGCTCGTGGGCTCTAGAGCGCAGGCTCAGTAGTTGCGGCACATGGGCTTAGTTGCTTCGCGGAGTGTGGGATCTTCCCAGACCAGGTCTCAAACCCGTGTCCTCTGCATTGGCAGGCGGATTCTTAACCGCTGTGCCACCAGGGAAGTCCCTTGCCTTGGTGTTGATGGCTGCTAACTGATCAGGGTGGTGTTTGCTGAGGGCTGGGGGGGGCATGGCAGTTTCTTAAAATAAGACAACCATGAAGTTTGCCGCATTAATTAATTCTTCCTTTCAAGAATGATTTCTCTGTAGCATGTAATGCTGTTTGATAGTATTTTACCTACAGTAGAACGTCTTTCAAAATTGGAGTCAATCCTCTCAAACCCTGATGCCGCTTTATCAACTAAATTTATGTAATCCTTCTAAATCCTTAACAATCTTCACAGCATCTTCACCATGAGTAGTTTCCATCTCAGGAAACTACTTTCTTTGCTCATCTATAAGAAGCAACTCCTCATTTGTTAAAGTTTTATCATGAGATTATAGCAATTCAGTCACATCTTCAGGCTCCACTTCTAGTTTCCACCACACCTGCAGTTGCTTCCTCTGCTGAAGTCTTAAACCCATCAAAGTTCACCCATGAGGGTTGGAATCAGCTTCTTCCACACCCCTGTTAACCTCTTCCCATGAATCACAAATGTTTCTAATGGCATCTAGAATGGTGAATCCTTTCCAGAGGTTTCCAATTTACTTGGCCTAGATCCATCAGAGGAATCACTGTGTATGGCAGCTATAGCCTTACAAAGCGTATTTCTTGAATAATAAAACTTGAAAGTCAAAATGATTACTTGATCTGTGGACTGCAGGTTGGAGGCTGTGTTAGCAGGCATGAAAACAACATTAACCTCATTGTACATCTCCATCAGAGCTCTTGGGTGACCAGGTGCATTGTCAATGAGTAGTAATATATTTTTTTCTGAGCAGTAGGTCTCAACAGTGGGCTTAAAACATTCAGTAAGCCATGTTGTAAATAGATGTGCTGTCATCCAGGCTTTGTTTTTCCATTTAGAGAGCACAGGCAGAGTAGATTGAGCATAATTCTTAAGGGCCTTAGGATTTGGGGAATGGTACATGAGCATTGGCTTCAACTTAAAGGCACCAGCTGCACTAGCCCCCAGCAAGAGAGGCAGCCTGTCCTTTGAAACTTTGAAGCCAGGCATTGACTTCTCCTCTCCAGCTATGAAAGTCCTAGGTGGCATCTTCTTCCAATATAAGGCTGTTTCATCTATACTGAAAATCTGTTGCTTAGTGTAGCCACCTTCATTAATGATCTTAGCTAGATCTTCCGGGTAATTTGCTGCAGCTTCTACATCAGCACTTGTTGCTTTACCTTGTGTTTTTGTGCTATGGAGACAGCTTATACCTCATACCTCATGAACCAACGTCTGCTGGCCTCAAACTTTTCTCCTGCAGCTTCCTCACCGCTCTCAGTCTTCATAGAATTGAAGAGAGTCGGATCTTGCTCTGGATTAGGCTTTGGCTTAAGGGAATGCTGTGGCTGGTTTGATCTTCTAACCAGATCACTAAAACTTTCTCCAGATCAGCGATAAGGCTGCTCTGCTTTTTGATCATTTGTGTGTTCACTGGAGTAGCCCTTTCAATTTCCTTCAAGAACTTTTCCTGTGCCAGCACAACCTGGCTAGCTGATACAAGAGGTCTCGCTATTGGCCCATCTCAGTTTTGACATGTCTTCCTCACACTATGCTTAATCATTTCTAACTTTTGGGGTTTTTTTCTGTTAGTCAAAGTGCAATTTTATTCAGGAAAAAACATAACAATGATCATACTTTCAACTTTTGATTGACTGTAGCAATCACACATAGTGAATCATGGCAAGTTTACACTATACCATTCATTCAGTTTATCAGCATGCCTCTCTAGCCCTGGTCTTATAAAAAAAACTAATGATACCCTCATGTCCTTGGTTTATGGTTTTACACATTATTTCCCTTAAACTACCCTCTTGCTCCTTACTTTATTCTATTTTTTATTTTTTTTTATAGTAGGTCCTTGTTGGTTATCTATTTTAAATATAGCAGTGTGTGCATGTCAATCCCAACCTCCAATCCATCCCTCCCACCAACCCTTCCCTGCTGGTAACCATAGTTCCTTCTCTAAGTCTGTGAGTGTTTCTGTTTTGTAAAATTTAAATAAATTTTAATGAGTTCATGTGTATCCGTTTTTTTTTTAGATTCCACATATAAGCAATATCATATGATATTGATCTTTCTCTGTCTGACTTACTTCACTTAGTATGATAATCCCCAGGTCCATCTATGTTGCTGCAAATGGCATTATTTCATTCTTTTTAATGTCTGAGTAATATTCCATTGTGTATATGTACCACATCTTCTTTATCCATTCATCTGCCTATGGACATTTAGGTTGCTTCCATGTCTTGGCTCTTGTAAACAGTGCTTCAGTGAACATTGGGGTGCATGTATCCTTTCGAACCATGTTTATCTCTGGATATATGCCCAGGAGTGGGATTACTGGATCATATGGTAGCTCTATTTTCATGTTTTTAAGGAACCTCCATACTCTTCTCCATAGTGGCTGTACCAATTTACATTCCCACCAACAGTGTAGGAGTGTTCCCTTTTCTCCACACCCTCTCCAGGATTTATTGTTTGTAGATTTTTTGATGATGGCCATTCTGACTGGTGTGAGGTGATATCTCTAACTTTTGATTTAAAGTGAGAGACACATGACTCTTCCTGACGCTTATAGGCCATTGTAGGGTTATTCATTGGCCCAATTTCAATACTTTTGTGTCTCAGGGAACATGCAGGCCTGAGGAGAGGGAAAGAGATGGGAGAAAGCCAATTGGTGAAGCATTCAGAACACAGACACACACACACACACTCTCACACACACACCATTTATCAAGTTTGCCATCTCATAGGGGCATGGTTTGTGGTGCCCCAATACAATTACAATAGTAATATCAAAGATCACTGATCACCATAACAAGTATAAAATAATGAAAAAGTTTGAAATATTGTGAGAATCATCAAAATGTGACAGAGACATGAAGTGAGCAAATGCCGTTGGAAAAACGGCACCAGTAAACTTGCTTTGACGTAGGGCTGCCACACACCTTCAGTCTGTAAAAAAACACAGCATGTATGAAGGGCCATAACGCAGAGCACAATAAAAAGAGTATGCCTGTATATGTTATTGGTTCTGTTTCTCTGGAGAACCCCGACTAAGAGATAGGTAGACAGATGTTTTAAGGAATTGGCTCACATAACTATGGAGGCTGGCAGGTCCAAATATCTGCAGGGTGGCCCGGCAGGCTGGAGGCTCAGGAAAGGCAGATACAACAGCTGAAGTCTGAGGGTCAGCTGCTGGTAGAATTTTCTCTTTCTCGAGGGAGGTCAGCCCCTTTTTGCTCTATCCAGGCCTTCAACTGATTGGGTAAGGCCCACCCACATTATAGAGGATCATCTGCTTTTCTTTCAAAGTCCATCCATTTAAATGTAAATGTCATCCAAACCCACCCTCATAGAAACATCTAGAAAAATGTTCGACCAAATATCTGAGCACCGTGGTCCCGCTAAGTTGACACAAAAAATCAACCATCATAGGAGGAGGGCTTGCAAGTGTGCTGTAGCGCCCGGTCAAAGGGTTCTGTGCTCAAATGAGTTTAGGAGAGACTGGGTTAAGCAAAATTATACTGGTCTTATTTTATGGAAGGACTTCTCAGCATCTTTAATGGGCAGGATAGAATAGGACTTGTTTCACAAACTCTGTTCCTGGAACCCTCTTTTACAGAGCATTCCTTGGGACAGGTGTTCCTCAGAACTCACTCTGGGAAATGTGGGTCTAAGGCCACTCAGGAAACCAGGCAAGAACTTTAGGGGGTCTGGGTGAGAAAGGCCAGGTGGGTTTCCGGATGCTGCTGTCCCAGCTGCTGTGCTCTTTGTTGGAATACACTTCCTCAGGCAAGAATAGCATGGATGCAGCCAGAAGGAATGGACCTCAGCACTCCTGACCGCCGGGTCATCACAACTTGTGTCGCACCCAGAAAACTACGTCTTTCCCTAAGGTCTCTCATAGAGGTAGAAGGGAAGATTGCGACATGCAATATATGGGACATACTCATACTAAGAAATTATTCATTCTTTATCTGAAATTCAAATTTAACTGAGTGTCCTGTATTTTACCTGGCAATCCTGTTCCTTGCTGATTCTCAGCTACCCCAAACCCACTCACCTCAGGGCCTTTGCATGTGCTCTTCCCTGAGGCTGACCTGCTCCTCCCCTAGCACCCTCACTTCCTGTTGCCCCCCTCCTTTAGGTCTTTATCCAAACACCACCTTCTCGCCAAGACTTCCTTCTCTTGTCATTCTCCCTAAAGGGGTAACAGCCTCAGATCTTCCTATCCTGTTCCCTGTGTTATTTTTCTCCTCAGCATTTATCACTGTCAAAGCTGCCCTGCAGTTTGCACCTTCATCTTGTGATTGTCTGTCTTCCCCACTGGGGCAAGGATTCCTTTTCTGCTCGCTTCCCTGCTGTATCCTCTGGGCCTAGAACAGCGCCTGGCACATACCAATGCTCAGTCAAAACTTGCTGAGTGAGGGACCTGCAGCCCAAACTAGATGACAGGGACGAGTGAAAGGTTCATATTTACACTTCCATGCTTGTGTCTTTGCCACAGTGATTTGTTACCAAAGCGCCTCTTGACTTCCTTGGTCTCCTTCCGTATTATCAAAGTGCCTCAGGGTTTTGCTGTCTGCTTGTGGCTTTTTCTCCTACACTTTCTCCTGGGTGTCCTACCTTTCCTGTACTCACCAAACCATTGCCAGGTCTCCGCCTTCGTCTGTGCTGTCAGGGCAGCCTGACAGTAAGGAAATAAGCTGTAGATTCCAATGCCAAGTGTGGCCCTGGATCAGATGTCCAGCCTACAGACCTTCCCAGGATCTGTCACCCAGGCACCTGGCCACGACCTTGCTTCTTCTAGACCCCTTCTCAGCCTTTCTTCACATCGCCGGCTTTCCCTCTCCCTCCCCTCTGCCCCCGATTCCTCTAGAATCTCTACTCTACTCTACTAGTTCAGCCACACTGTCATGCTCTGTGACCTGAACACGGACCCTAAGTTCACCGCCATTAGTGAGCCAAGTGAACTTGCAGAGACCTCCTCACTTCCCTGACCCTCAATAGATGCTGTGGCTGTGATTTGACAGGGCAGGGGTGGGGGTCGGGAGAATAAGCCCCTTCCCCGTGGTCATGATGCTCCCACGGGGCAGTGTGGCGGGCACCGTGCGAGCAGCAAAGGCCATCACAGCACAGGGATGCGCGTTCCTGAGTCGCCTGCTCTCGTATTGCCTCTGCAAAGAACCAGCTTCACACAAATACTGTGGAGGGAACAGGGCACCTGTTTTGAGAATCTGGAGTCAGGGAGGTGGCCCTGGACGTGTTCAGACGCCAAGGCAGGTTTGGCTCCCACCTGCTCTGTGATGTTTTTATTGTAAAATACACGTACCATAAAATTGACCATTTTAACTATTTTTAGGTGTACAATTCAGTGGCATTAAGTACATACATTCATAAAGTTCAGCTCCCATCTCCAGAACTTTTTCATCTTCCCAAAGAGGAACTCTGTACCGACTAGCTGTCCACTCCCACGTCCCTTGACCCCTGGCAGCCACCATTCTACTCTCTGTGTCTGTGAATTTGCGTCTTCTAGGTACCTCGTATACGTGGAATCATACACTATTTGTCCTTTTGTTTGGCTTATTTCACTCATTACGTCTTCATGGTTCATCCATGCTATAGCATGTGTCAGGATTTCATTCTTTTTTAAGGCCAAGTAATATTCCATTGTATGGTTGTCCCACTTTTTTAATCCATTCATCTGTCAGTGGACGTTTGGGTTGCTTCCACCTCTCGCCTATTGTGAATGATGCTCTGGACTTTGATGTACAAGCATCCATCTGAGTCCCTGCTTTCAACCCTTCGGGGTAGTATATACCTAGGAGCGGAGTTGCTGGATCATGTGGTATCTCTGTTTAATTTTTTTAGGAATTACCACACTGTTTTCCACAGTGGACACACCATTTTACATTTCCTCCTAGCATGCACAGCGATTCCAATTCTTCACATCCTCACAATTACTTATCTTCTGTTCTTTTGATATATTTTCTGTTCCTAATGGGTGAGAAGTGTGCTCTGTTATTTTTAATGCTTTATGGCTTCTTCTGCTTCCTTGTAGTTTCTGCTTCCTCATCATTTTAGTCCGTGTTTGAACGCTTGAGGGCTCTGGTCCAAGTTTTACAACAGCGATTCCCACTCCCACCTGGCCCATTTCCTCTAAGACAGAGAGAATCTGATTGGCTGAACACACCTTGCTGTACCAAGCCATACATCATAGGCTACTGGCCAATAAATGGGTTGACAGTCCTTGGGTCAGTGGACCACCAACTAAGACCAGGAAGAGGAGGGTCACTGTGGCCACGTACATGGCTTTCTGGGGAGGACCTCGCCAGGTTATCTTCCCTTAGGAGGGGCCATGGGAGTGAGTCACAATCAACATGTCCACCATACGAGGAGAAAGATGCTGGGGTTAAGGTGCATCTCACCTAAGTTGTCTGATGGAGGAAACTGGCCCCCTGCACATGTCATCTCTTATCTAGAAGCTTCTCTCTCTCTCTTTACCCTCTGGGGTCTTCAGTAAGCACACCCAGGTCATTCTCACCTTCATTGGCTCTCAACCATGGTGCTGCATTTTAATAGAACATTCTTGAGAATAAAAATCCCTTTAATGCCCAAAGAAATGGAACCATTCTAGTGGAAAGACTGGTCCAAAGGTTGCCAGCCATCCTGTCTAGCGACTACTCCTTCATTGAATAAGGCTGAGAAGAAAATTTGTTCAAATCATCATTCTCTCCAGTCTTGAACCACTGGCCAATGCTGAGGATGGACTTGTAACTTGTTGTTTTAGCTGTAAGATGCTGTTTTTTCACATTTTATGAGAAAGCGTGTGGAAAACCTGTCTGTGTTGAGAGGTAGCCACTGGGTAGTTCTGTTTTTCCTGAGTTTATGGACATGAACTTTTGTGATTGTTTAGGTTTTCCTTTGAGTGTTGGGAAGCTTAAAGCAAACTGATTTTCTACTGCGACAGGCTGAACTGCGGTGCCCCCTGCCCCCATTGTCCCGTCAAATTCACTGGTTGAATCCCTAACTCCCAGGACCTCAGAATGTGACTGTATTTGGAGACAAAGCCTTTAGAAAGGTAATGAAGCTAAAATGAGGTCATTAGGTTGGGTCTTAATCCCATACAACTGGTGTCCTTATAATAAGAGAAAATTTGGATACAGATGCACAGAGGAAAGACTATGTAAAGATACAAGATACGAGGAGAAGATAGCCATCTACAAGCTAAGGAAAGAGGCCTTAGATGCAACCAACCCTGTCAACACATTGATCTTGTACTTCTAGTCTGTAGGACTGTCAGAAAATAAATTTCTGTTGTTTAAACCACCCAGTCAGTGTATTTCGTTATGACAACCCTTGCAGACTAATATACCTACCCCAAACCATCGTTTAGATATTTATGTTTGCATTTGGTTTTTTCGCTCTGCGCTTAGTTTCTTTTTTTTTTTTTTGCATCTTTATTGGAGTATAATTGCTTTACAATGGTGTGTTAGTTTCTGCTTTATAACTAAGTGAATCAGTTATACATATATCCCCATACCTCTTCCCTCTTGCGTCTCCCTCCCTCCCACCCTCCCTATCCCACCCCTCTAGATGGTCACAAAACACTGAGCTGATCTCCCTGTGCTATGCAGCTGCTTCCCAGTAGCTATCTATTTTACATTTGATAGTGTATATATGTCCATGTCACTCTCTCACTTTGTCCCAGCTTACCCTTCCCCCTCCCCGTGTCCTCAAGTCCATTCTCTAGTAGGTCTGCATCTTTATTCCCGTCTTGCCCCTAGGTTCTTCGTGACCTTTTTTTTCTCTTCTTTTTGGATTGCATATATATGTGTTGGCATATGGTATTTGTCTTTCTCTTTCTGACTAACTTCACTCTGTATGACAGACTCTAGGTCCATCCACCTCACTACAAATAACTCAATTTCGTTTCTTTTTATGGCTAATATTCCATTGTATATATGTGCCACATCTTCTTTATCCATCCATCTGTTGATGGACACTTAGGTTGCTTCCATGTCCTGGTATTGTAAATAGAGCTGCAGTGAACATTGTGGTACATGACTCTTTTTTAGAGCTTTTTTTTTTTTTTTTTTTTTTTTTTTTTTTGCGGTACGTGGGCCTCTCACTGTTGTGGTCTCTCCCGTTGCGGTTGTGCCACCAGGGAAACCCCATGACTCTTTTTGAATGATGGTTTTCTCAGGGTATATGCTTAGTAGTGGGATTGCTGGGTCATATGGTAGTTCTATTTGTAGTTTTTTAAGGAACGTCCATACTATTCTCCATAGTGGCTGTATCAATTTACATTCCCATCAACAGTGCAAGAGGGTTCCCTTTTCTCCACACTCTCTCCAGCATTTATTGTTTGTAGATATTTTAATGATGGCCATTCTGACTGGTGTGAGATGATATATCTCATTGTAGTTTTGATTTGCATTTCTCTAATGATTAATGATGTTGAGCATGCTTTCATGTGTTTGTTGGCAATCTGTATATCTTCTTTGGAGAAATGTGTATTTAGGTCTTCTGCCCATTTTGGGATTGGGTTGTTTGTTTTTTGGCTGCTTGTAAATTTTGGAGATTAATCCTTTGTCAGTTGCTTCACTTGCAAATATTTTCTCCCATTCTGAGGGTTGTCTTTTAGTCTTGTTTATGGTTTCCTTTGCTGTGCAAAAGCTTTTAAGTTTCATTAGGTCCCATTTGTTTATATTTGTTTTTATTTCCATTTCTCTAGGAGGTGGGTCAAAAAGGATCTTGCTGTGATTTATGTCATGGAGTGTTCTATGTTTTCCTCTAAGAGTTTAATAGTGTCTGGCCTTACATTTAGGTCTTTAATCCATTTAGAGTTTATTTTTGTGTATGGTGTTAGGGAGTGTTCTAATTTCATCCTTTTACATGTAGCTGTCCAGTTTTCCCAGCACGACTTATTGAAGAGGCTATCTTTTCTCCACTGTATATTCTTGCCTCCTTTATCAAAGATAAGGTGACCATATGTGGGTAGGTTTATCTCTGGGCTTTCTATCCTGTTCCATTGATCTATATTTCTGTTTTTGTGCCAGTACCATACTGTCTTGATTACTGTAGCTTTGTAGTATAGTCTGAAGTCAGGGAGCCTGATTCCTCCAGCTCCATTTTTCCTTCTCAAGATTGCTTTGGTTATTCGGGGTCTTTTTTATTTCCATACAAATTGTGATATCTTTTGTTCCAATTCTGTGAAAAATGCCAGTGGTAGTTTGAAAGGGATTGCATTGAATCTGTAGATTGCTTTGGGTAGTAGAGTCACTTTCACAATGTTGATTCTTCCATTCCAAGAACATGGTATATCTCTCCATCTATTTGTATCATCTTTAATTTCTTTCATCAGTGTCTTATAATTTTCTGCATACAGGTCTTTTGTCTCCTTAGGTAAGTTTATTCCCAGATATTTTATTCTTTTTGTTGCAATGGTAAATAGGAGTGTTTTCTTAATTTCACTTTCAGATTTTTCATCATCGGTGTATAGGAATGCAAGAGATTTCTGTGCATTAATTTTGTATCCTGCTACTTTACCAAATTCATTGATTAGCTCTAGTAGTTTTCTGATAGCATCTTTAGGATTCTCTATGTATAGTATCATGTCATCTGCAAACAGTGACAGCTTTACTTCTTTTCTGATTTGGTTTCCTTTTATTTCTTTTTCTTCTCTGATTGCTGTGGCTAAAACTTCCAAAACTATGTTGAATAAGAGTGGTGAGAGTGGGCAACCTTGTTTTTTTCCTGATCTTAGTGGAAATGGTTTCAGTTTTTCACCACTGAGAATGATGTTGGTTGTGGGTTTGTCATATATGGCCTTTATTATGTTGAGGTAAGTTCCCTCTATGCCTACTTTCTGGAGAGTTTTTATCATAAATGGGTGTTGAATTTTGTCAAAAGCTTTCTCTGCATCTATTGAGATGATCATATGGTTTTTATTCTTCAATTTGTTAATATGGTGTATAACTGATTGATTTGTGAATATTGAAGAATCCTTGCATTACTGGGATTAAACCCCACTTGATCATGGTGTATGATCTTTTTAATGTGCTGTTGGATTCTGTTTGCCAGTATTTTGTTGAGGATTTTTGCATCTATATTCATCAGTGATACTGGTCTGTAGTTTTCTTTGTTTGTGACATCTTTGTCTGGTTTTGGCATCAGGGTGATGGTGGCCTCGTAGAATGAGTTTGCGAGTGTTCCTCTCTCTGCTATATTTTGGAAGAGTTTGAGAAGGATAGGTGTTAGTTCTTCTCTAAATGTTTGATAGAATTCACCTGTGAAGCCATCTGGTCCTGGGCTTTTGTTTGTTGGAAGAATTTTAATCACACTTTCAGTTTCAGTGCTTGTGATTGTTCTGTTCATATTTTCTATTTCTTCCTGGTTCAGTCTCAGAAGGTTGTGCATTTCTAAGAATTTGTCCATTTCTTCTAGCTTGTCCAATTTTTTGGCATATAGTTGCTTGTAGTAATCTCTCATGATCCTTTGTATTTCTGCAAGGTCAGTTGTTACTTCTCCTTTTTCCTTTCTAATTCTATTGATTTGAGTCTTCTCCCTTTTTTTCTTGATGAGTCTGGCTAATGGTTTATCAATTTTGTTTGTCTTCTTAAAGAACCAGGTTTTAGTTTTATTGATCTTTGCTATCGTTTACTTCATTTCTTTTTCATTTATTTCTGATCTGATCTTTATGATTTCTTTCCTTTTGCTAACTTTGAGGTTTTTCGTTCTTCTTTCTCTAATTGCTTTAGGTGTAAGGTTAGGTTGTTTATCTGAGATGTTTCTTGTTTCTTGAGGTGAATTGTATTGCTATAAACTTCCCTCTTAGAACTGCTTTTGCTGCATCCCATAGGTTTTGGGTTGTCATGTTTTCATTGTCATTTGTTTCTAGGTATTTTTTGACTTCCTCTTTGATTTCTTCAGTGATCTCTTGGTTATTAAGTAGTGTATTGTTTAACCTCCATGTGTTTCTATTTTTTACAGATTTTTTTCCTGTAATTGATATCTAGTCTAATAGAGTTGTGGTCGGAAAAGATACTTGATACGATTTCAATTTTCTTAAATTTACCAAGGCTTGATTTGTGACCCAAGATATGATCGATCCTGGAGAATGTCCCATGAGCACTTGAGAAGAAAGTGTACTCTGTTGTTTTTGGATGGAATGTCCTAAAAATATCAATTAAGTCCATCTTGTTTAATGTATCATTTAAAGCTTGTGTTTCCTTATTTATTTTCATTTTGGATGATCTGGCCCTTAGTTTCATTTTATGTCTCCCTCACTTGCATTTTCTCCTTATACCTATTTTTAACTAATGCTGTTTGATTGTGTCTTAGTATCCTTTTAAGCTTTCTGGATTCAGGTACAGTAAAAATAACTTCTAAAAATTATTCAAATGATACCTACTGGCCATCTCTGGTGTTTAAGACTCTGTCCTAGGTACCAGGGAGATCCATAATGGCAGACTGGGATGCACCTAGCAGTGTGACTGTTGTTAATAAGATCTTAAAAAATACTGGCTATTATTGCCAGGTATGAGCTGCTGTTAGCTTTTGCTGTGTAACAAACAACTCCCAAATTTAATGGCTTAAAATAGCAAACATTTATTGTATCTCATGATTCTGTGGGTTGACTGAGCTGTTCTTCTGGTCTGAGCCAGCTCAGTTATGGCTGAATGGTCTGGTTTGGCCTTTTTTCCATGTCTGGTTTTTCAAGTGGAAGGCTGAGATGGCTGGGGTCTCTCCCCACACGGTTTCTCGTCCCCCAGGACGCCAGCCTGCCCTTGTTATGTGGTGGCTAATGGATTCCCAGCAGCAGGAGAAGGCAAGCCCCAATACACCCACCTTCAGATCTCTGATGGTGTCACGTTTTCTAACGTCCCATTGACCAAAGCAAGTCACTTCGCAAAGCCCAGATCAAAGGATGGAGAAATCAACTCTGAGTTCTGATGGGAAGATATGCTATGTCATGTGGCAAGGGGGTGGTAGGTGTGATAAGAAATGTATTTGGTCTTTGTCCCAGTTCCTGGCACAGAGCTCCTCATACCCTTGGAACTCCTGAGTCATAAGAGTTGGCTTTGTCATTCATGAGTAGTTTCTCTTGAGCCTGTGCTAGTGATGACTTAGGGTGGGGCCCCAGGATGGGGCTGGTCACCAGAAAAACCTAGTGATTAGAGGGTTGGAAATTTCAGCTCCACCCATCAAGCTCTGGGAAGCAGCAATGCCTGTCTGACTTTGTCATTAGGATGAAGTCCTTATGGGAAAATGGAAGTAGACAGGCTTTGGAAAGTTACCTGGCCAGAAAAACACACAGAGGGAAGTTCCTTTCCCTTTCCCGTTCCCAGACAACAAAACAGCTTTAACCCTGATCTTTAAGTTCCACTCTTTCTTTCTTTCTTTTCTTTTCTTTTCTTTTTTATTTTTAAATGGTCTTTTTGTCCTTTCCTGGCCTTCCCTTTCCTTAGGGAATCACTTTCCACGTGTATTTCTCCTCACCTCTTGGTGGACTTCACCCACTGGCTACTTCTTCCCTCCTCTCTGGGCCTCAGTGCTGCCTTTCTGCAGTATTTCTTCCATGGCCCCTCTTCACCCCCTCGCTTTTCCTCCAGATCTCTTCCTGTTTCCTAATGCCACTCTTAGCCTGGGCTTTCTTCTGAATTTGAACACCAAGAGGCATCAGCGGTGACCGGCAACAATGAGGCCTAAGAAAACAGGTCATTTGAGCCGGGAGAGACGTCAGTGAAACCACTTTAGTACTTGATTGGCCTTTTGTTAAGAGAATAGTGACTCTAAATTTAAGCTGGGCCCGAGAGACACTGGTCCCTTTTTAGAGTGGACAGAGTTGGAATGGCAGGTACCCAAAGGGCAGCGTTGAGAGCTGAAACTGGGTGTGCCACAGGCCTGGATTACCGGGAGGTCTGAGAGACATCCATGCAGGAGCGGGCCAGGCACCAGCTGAGAGTTCAGCGGCCCTAGAAAGGACAAGCAAAGTGCGGCCCGACCGGAGGCCAGGTGGATCTGGTTGGTGGTGAGGTCAAGCTGGGGGAAGCTACCGAGAGCAGCGACCTGGCCAGATGAAAGTCCGGAGTCGAGGGGCACCTGGGAAAGAGGCTGAGTAAGATGTTTAAGAGGAGCCTGGAAGAGCATTCAGATGTAGAGCCGGACCAGGCTGGGGACACGCCAACACGGTGAGTTGCACTATAGTTTGTCAATTATATCTCTGCCTAATTTTATCTTGAGGTTGGAGTCTCTGCCAGCCACAGAAGGTTAGAATAATAAGAACAGACAGGAGATCCGGGAGTAGGACGGGCAAAGAGGTTAAAAAAGGCAAGAAAGATGGAAGGAAGACAAGGATGAGAAATTTCTGTGTTTCTTAATGAGTAGATTAGATGATTGGTGAGTAATTCAATAGCTTGTTTTATTAAGTGGCTCTGACTGCGTGGAATCTAGACACACACACACATATATATATATATCTAGACTCTAGACAGATTCTGTACTCCATATATCTGTCTAGAGTCTAGATATATATATCTGGACTCTGAGGATGTCAGCAAAACATAGTCCTGTTTTTACCTTCCTCTGATAAGAAGGAATGGTTTGGTTTGTTTGCCTTTTAATCCCTGAGTACATGGAAATGCGATAGTAATTTTGGGATACACAGATTTTCATGTCGATTAATAGCAAGGTCAGTTTCCAAAGGAAAGAAACTCCAGTGCATTTCTGGACTGTGTAGGGGTCTCCAGGAGAGCGACTGCAGAAACATCATTGCATTCTCCGTTACAGAATTGTAGAGAGGCTTGTTCTCAGGGTCTACGAGCTCGTTTCACCAGAGAAGTGGTGATGTTTTTATGCTCTAAAAGCAAGATGGCTCCTTCTACGGAGTAAGTGAAACCAGGTATAAATCCAGAGGCACTTCATCAACAGCTACAAAATGATAAGATTCAAGACCATTAACATCTTTGAAATCATGAGAATTGTGTTTGGGAACGTCCATCTATGCCAATAAATCTTGTATGTGCTTCTAGTGAACAAGGTGCCCACTCCCAAGACTGTCTCCATTATCAAACACCACGCACAGCAGTATCACCTGCTTCTGGTTTTATTTGTTCCCTTTTGCTAAAGCATTAGTGAGGTTGCATGAGATGGTGGCTAAGAACATGGATTCTGAGGCAAACCACCTGAATTCAGACCCCAGCTCGTCTACTTACTAGATGTAAGTTATGTAACCTTGCTGTGCCTCAGGCTCCCCATCTGTAAAATGGGGGTTCATGATAGTCCTACCTCAGCACAGTATGTGGAGACAAATATTAATACGTCAGTGCCTGGCATATAGTAAGGGCTCAATTCATGGATGAGTTATTCTTGGCTGACCGTCACAGTTTGACATCACTAAGCGTCAGGGTCAGTTAAAGCTGATTGACCCAAGAGAGCAGCCGGGAGTAAACCCAAGGCGGACCCTGCACATTGCCTGATGGCGAATGAGACAACAACCAAACAGCACGGCCGGCATTAGTAATCTCAATTTCTTTGCAAAATTAGAAACTTCAATTCTGTGACTTCCCTGCTGGCACAGTGGATAAGACTCCACGCTCCCAGGGCAGGGAGTTCCAGGTTCGATCCCTAGTCAGGGAACTGGATCCCACATGCATGCCGCGACTAAAAGTTAGCATACCACAACTAAGGAGCCCTCGTGCCACAACTAAGGGCCCCAGATGCCGCAACAAAGGAGCTGGCGAGCTGCAACTAAGGAGCACTGGCGCCTCAGCTAAGGAGCCTGCCTGCTGCAACTAAGACCTGGTGCAACCAAATAAATACATAAACAACTTCAATTCTATAGAAAGAGAATATGGTATAGAGAATGCTATAAGAAGATAATATGGTGACATGCTCTACCCAGTTTTATTCTTAGGGAGAGACAGGGATGTCTGTTTTCCAGTTGGATTTTTCTTACTAAATATGATTTTATTTCTTAAAACTGTCCCTAACAGTAAATAAAGATGGTGGGGCTGGGGATAGAGGGGAAGGAAGCAAAGCATTGGGAACTGGCTTTAAAGACGTTCATTCCCTGTGTCCTCTGGAAGTTTAACGGGAATGTAAAAAGAATTGAATCGAAGCCTCGTCATTTAACTTAAGTAGAAAAGTGAGTTTCTTTGGGTTAGAAACTATCGCGCCACAAACAATATAAAGTATTGAATTGTGTTTTCATTACGTGAAACAGCTTCATGTGAAAAGAATTCTAAAAATTCAAATAGGGCTACAGTCTAAGAAGTCATATCATATGATCCATCCCATCATATACATGAGTTTTTTGCACTAGCGTGTAGAGAAATGTAGAACAGATATGAAAGCAGTTCACTAACTAAACATTTCCTGCCCTAATAATTTTTCATTTCTTTAGAAATTTTTATTTAGATATAATTCCTGTAAGTTAAACGTACAGATATTAGGCGTCTGATTCAACAAGCTTTGAGAATTGTACACACTTTGGTAATCACCACTCAAAATAAGATATAGAACATTTTTCATCATACCAGGAATTTCCCTCAAGCTTTCTCCAGTTCTGACTTTTCTATAGATTACATATAGAGATTAGTTTTATCTTTACTTGGATTTCCTATGAACGGGGTCAAAGTGTATGTACTCCCTTGATTTTAGCTTCTTTTGTTTGACATGTTGTATTTGGGAATCATCCATGTTGTTGCGTATATCAATAGTTCATTCTTTTTTTATTGTTGAATAGTATTTCATTGTATAAATGTGACATATTTAGTTCTAGCGATATTTATTAGAAAAACTTTTCTTTCTTCATTGATTTACTTTGGCATCTTTGTGGAAAATCAATGGACTGTCTATGTGTCAGTCTACCAATCAACTCTCTGTTTCATTCAATTGATTTATATGTATACCTTCATGTCAATACTCTACTGCCTTGACTTCTGTAGGTTTATAATATACCTTGAAGTCACATAGTGTAAGTCCCCCGAGTTTGTATTTCTTTTTCCAGATCATTTTGGATATTCTAGATCCTTTTGGAATCAGCTCATTTATTTCTTCAAAAAAAGCCTCCTGGAAATTTTTACAGTGATTGTGTTGAGCAAATACATAATTTTAGGGAAAATAGACATCTTAACAATATTGAGTCTTCCAGTCAATGAACATGAAAGTATTCCATTTAGTTAGGTCTCTTTCATTTTTCTTAGGAATGCTTTGTAGTTTTTACATATAGATTTTATACATCTTTCAGTAGATTTATGTCTTGGTATTTGAACTTTGGAATGACATTATAAATGGTGCTGATTTTTTAAAAATTTATTTTGTTGAAGTGTAGTTGATTTACAAGTTTGTGTTCATTTCTGCTGTACAGCAAAGTGACTCAGTTATACATATCTATATTGTTTCTCACAATATCGCCTCTTCGATCCCTGGTCACCATGGGGAACTGTGTGAGGGGTGTGGAGCGCCATGGCTGGTGCAAAAACACGAACCCAGCCTCTGCAGAGGGCAGCTTGCCCACAGTGCCATATGACATGGGCCACAAGCTGAGTTAGAAGGCTGCGTGGTGCACCCCTGAGGTGCTCCCTGCTATTTGGGGAGCACATCCAGTTCACAAGCCCACAAACTACACAAAGCCCCCTACACAGATACAGATGACGCCAGGACTGGAATTACATAGTGACCCCCAAACAAAACAAACCCAACCACAGGCAGTAAAAGCCTCAGGTAACAATCCCAGAGAGCATGGCTCCAGGACTGCACAGGGTTCCCCTGTATGCGGCTGATTACAGAATCATAAAGAGATGCTTGTAAAACAAAGCCTGGTGTGCTTCAGCGCAGACTCAACTTGGCAAACCTGCTGCTGTATCTGATTTCACTGAGGGAGGAGGGAGTCCTTGAGAAATGGGCTTGAGATGATTCAGTCGGACTCCATCCATCCTCTGCACATTCCTCCCATTGCAATCCATCGCGATGTTTTTATGATTATTTAAATGTCCTATATGATGACCTTTACCCTTCATATCTTAGACATGTAGAGGTGAGGAGAGTACTTTATAACTCCTGGTGACATTCCAAGAAAGCGTCACTCACCAGTACCAGCACTATCCTGGAATTTCCAGTCTGCAGAATGGAATTTGGCAGGGTCCTTCCACATCAATCAGGGCACCTGGACATAATGGTATGTTCTTCAGCTCCAAAAGGTATTCCATTCCAAGAATCTCCATCTTTTCAGTCTGCGGTTGGGTTTGAAGTTCACTCCTTCACGGTTGGAAGCCTTCCAACCCAAAGGCCTGCTCTGAACCCTGGGGTCCATAACCTTCAAAGTGGAGTGAGATGATATCACTAGTGGGAAGCAGCCGCATAGCACAGGGAGATCAGCTCGGTGCTTTGTGACCACCTAGAGGGGTGGGATAGGGAGGGTGGGAGGGAGGGAGACGCAAGAGGGAGGAGACGTGGGGATATATGTATATGTATAACTGATTCATTTTGTTATACAGCAGAAACTAACACACCATTGTAAAGCAATTATACTCCAATAAAGATGTTAAAAAAACAAAAAAACCCAGGGATGCACCATGCTCCTGGGATCTTTTATGCCACTCTGAACACCACTGACCATGCTGTAGACAAAGAACAGAGCAGAAACAACAGTTAGCAAACCTTCGTATTACACTGAGTAAGCTCTCCATGATAAGAGATACGGGAGGAGGTTTTAAAAGCACTTTAATTATACTACCTTGCATAATATTAACCACACTCGACATAATTACTGTCTTTAATGTACTGCAGTGAGGGAGCTATAGCGACTACGCTGTGCATTTCTGTTCTCTGAATGGCTTATTCTTCCAACTTGAATCGTTTCTGAACTGGGTCAGTAATATCGTCGTTTCCACAAAACCCTTGAGAATATGCAGCTTTCTACACAGAGCCATTAAAATACACGGTGGGGCTTCCCTGGTGGCGCAGTGGTTGAGAGTCCGCCTGCCGATGCGGGGGACACGGGTTCGTGCCCAGGTCCGGGAAGATCCCACATGCCGCGGAGCGGCTGGGTCCGTGAGCCATGGCCGCTGAGCCTGCGCGTCCAGAGCCTGTGCTCCGCAACGGGAGAGGCCACAGCAGTGAGAGGCCCGCGTACCGCAAAAAACAAACAAACAAAAAAACATGGTGAACAGTAGGTGTATTCTCTAGAAGCTTTCATCTTAAATGTTTTGTCTTTCAGCATCTCCCTTTTCTACTTTATATTGTTAAATATACAGAAAAAGAAGAGAATGTAGTATAATGAACGACCATGTATTCACCATGCAGATTTGACAATTGTTAATATTATGGCACGTTGTGGCAATCTGTTGTGTTGTTTTTGTAATTCAAAAGAAATTACAGACATTACTACAATAACAGTAATGACACTACATTACTATGCATGTTAGTAAACACTCTACAAAATAAGAATATATTCCGCCATGGCCTGTATCGCATTTGCTGTCTTCACTGGCAGACCGTTAGCCCCTGTTACTTCCTGTACGCTGGCGGTTAGAGCTTAAGGACTGGTTAATTTCAGGTTAAACATTCTTTGCCAAGAAACCTTCACTGTCGGTGCTGTGTACTTCATAGGGTATCACATCAGGCTAGGTCACCCCACTCTTAGTGATGTGAAGTTCGATTCCTGGGTTATGGGGGTGCCCACGGATCTCTCTCTCCATTATAAAGTTATCTGTTCACTCTTGCGACTAATAAGTCATCTGTGGATTCTTAGTTTCCCTATCAACTCTTCCCTGAATACTTCTGTCATCCATCAACGATCCTTGACTGAATCAATTATTTCATTCAAGGTTATAAAATGGTGGTTTTCTAATTTGATCACTTACTTGATATTTATTAGCTAGCATCACTTCATAATGAAGAGTCTTCCTCAAAATTAGGGCTATTTTATAACCCTGATGTAGGGCCCAACACTTTCCCTTTAGTTACCAATTTTTAGAATAAGTCGGCTTAATATCCGGAAATTTTGAAATAAAATATTTCATGGTCCTTATATTGTAAATGCCGTGTTATTTGTAGTTTACTGATGTAAATGGCTTTAGCATATTCATATAATTTCAGTCTTTAATTTCAGGTCTATATGACAACAGAGCACTGGTAAATTCGAAATCACTTAATTCAGCAATAAAAAAAGTCAAATTGATTCATTGAGTAAGTTGATTGGTTACTGGATTCAAATGGCAGTCAGTCCCATAAAATGGCTTGTCCGGTAGCATCATAGTGACATAGTCTCAGTGTCCCTAAAGGAATAATAGGGAGGGGATGTTTGTGAGAAGAGGAAAGGGGTGTAGAAAGATGAATTCTCGCCCCTAGTTTCATGTATTGGGATTTTGAAGTTTTGTGTTGTCATCAGTCAAAAGCATCTGCGTGGCCACTGTGTTCAAATCGCCCCACCCATGCCAGGGGCCCTAGGGGAGCCCCAAAGGGGGGTCCAGAGCACAGACCGCCCATTAGAGGAGTCCCACGGTGGGTGGCAAGGTCTGAGACTTTGTGCCTTCTTCTTACGAGCCATTGGCTGGGGGAGCACCAAGAACAGTGTGACCTCGGCTTGCAAGGCCGGGCAGTGAGGTCTTCCTTGCAGAGGTTCAGAGCAGCGCATCCCAAGTCACACACATGTACAGAGGACCCTTCATCTATCTCACCAGCCCCGTTCCTACCACCCCGTGCTCCATCCAGCCCAGGCTGCCTGCGGTTCCTTGGAGTGGCCGAGTTCCCTCTTGGGTCCAAGTGGGCTCACCTCTCCACCTGGCCAAATCCCACTTGCACCTCAATATTCGATATTCTATTGCCCCTCATTAGAGCTCCAGGGTCCTCTAGTCCTAGGAGCATTTCCTAGTTGCCTTAACCCAAGACCTCTCACTCTACCGTAATTACAGGTTTTCTCACTTGCCTCCCCTTCTAGACTGTGAACTCATGTGAAAAGCAGGAAATCTTATTTCTTTCCGAATGTCTCCTGCCTAGCATGGACCTGCCACATAGTAGGTGCTAAGTAAACGTCCCCTGAGTGAAACAGATGAATGGAAACCAAAAATGAGTGACTTAGGCTTATCCTAAGGAGTGCACTGATTTCCCTCCTTCCCTCCTCCATAAATGAAATGGCTGAGTGGATTTTGCTCAAACCATCCTGAGTACAATACACCTGGGATTGGGGTGCATGAGGCCTGGGCAATTTCAGGCTCAGAGGAAGAAAATAGCTCGCATATTAAGAAGAGCCAAGAAGGGACTTCCCGGGTGGTCCAGTGGTTAAGACACTGCACTTCCATTGCAGGGGGCACAGGTTCAGTCCCTGGTTGGGGAACGAAGATCCTGCATGCCACACGGTGAGGCCAAAAAAAGAATAGCCAGCGTTGTGGAACTAGAGAAGGGAGACCCGGAGGGGACTGGCTGGAAACTGTTCTCAGTTAACAAAAATGCTTTCACCAAGAGCATTGTAATAAAGAGCTAAGTTATTAAAGCTCAGACAAATATACAGACCCTCTCACCTCCGTCCCCCCAAATGAGAGTGCTCATGTGATCCTGCTATGATTAAGGAATGCCCATGAGTTAAACGCTTCGGAATACGCGAATAGACATAAATCAGCAGTTTGCCGGCTCCGAATGCAGCATTCTTCAACATCCATTAATCTGCGGCTAGCTCCTCTTGAAACCCCTGGGCCCCTCCGGGCTTCTCTATCTCTTAATTGAAGCGGTGTGCCTTGGAGAATTATTGCCTTCCTACACCAACTTTCCCTTCCAAGGGTGGATTGCAAAACAAACACAGGAAGAAAGAACTGGATTCAATTTCTAGGCAAGAACATTTTCTGCGTGTGTCTGTATGGACGCGCACGCCCTCCAAGTTCCAACTTCAGGCAGGGCAGGCCTCTCCGATCAGGTCTCCTAATTGCTGGTGGATGCGAGATGTCAGGCTGTCTCTCCAGGCTGACTTTGAGGTATTATGCAGTTGATGAAATCCAGGGCTGCAGATCAATTCACAATGGGATGAAGATGTGCTCTGGAAAATGTAGCTCCAGCATCTTTAATGTCCGCCTTTCCTTTCATCCCAACCTTCCCACTCCTGGGAGCTTTAGAGTTTGTAGTCAGCCGGGTGGCTGCAAGTACCTCCTTCTCCCCGCTGGCAGACAGATGTCTTCCGGCCTCCGCGCCCTCCAAAGGGAGCGCCCTGATTTATACTCCTGAACCAAGCGAACGGGGCCTGCTGAGGCCAGACCATCACCTGGTCTTTGGAATGAATTTGGAGAGGAACACGGAGCCTGTAGGGAAGGGGCTACCTCATTTAAGTTTGTGCTGCGTGGTTGTGCAAATAAGAAAGTGCTTGGGCATGTGGCAGCCTGCTGGTGCCCACATTTGGAAGGGAAGGCACCAAGGCCGTCTAAATCACGCAGAGAGCAGCTGCACGGGGTGTCTCATAAACTGTAACGGACAGAGCTTATGCGTGTGTGCTGCTGGGACCGTGCGGCCCCAGGAGCCCAACTCGGAGGGCAGAGTCACTGCGAATGTCCAGTTTCAATGAAATGGAAAAAAAAAAAAAAAAAGCGTCGGTAAAAAGCTGCAAAGGAGAAATTGCTTGGTTATGCCATGATTTGTGTTTATAGTGTTGAAGGATATTTAACTAAGGTCCAAGTCAAAGACCTCTTAAGTTCTCAATTTCTCTTTATTTATTTATTTATTTATTTTGGCCACGCTGCGCAGCATGTGGGATATTAGCTCCCTGACCAGGGATTGAACCCGCGCCCCCTGCATTGGAAGCGCGGAGTCTTAACCACTGGACCACCAAGGAAGTCTAAGTTCTCAATTTTTTAATGTCATATTTATTTGCTTAACAAAGAGCAAACACTTCTAAAGCACCCACCGTGAGTCTAAGTGCTTAACAAATATTAACTCGCATCTTCTTTCTAACAATCTGATGAGGTAGGTACTCCTATTCCCTTTCTTGTATACCTGATTGAAAGTAATGGTCGTGTGATTAAGTACATATGATATCTCTTGTATGTGTGTTAAAATTCCTCTGACAAACTGGTTTAAGTATTTCATACCAAATTACTAACTAATAGACCTGGTACAGTCAGTGATAGAAATGAGACTGACTAGTCCTCTCAGGTATGATGGCTATGAAATGAGACACACTAATTTGATCAAAGGTCTCCTAATAATTTCCCTGAGACGGACGGTTTCAGGTTTCAGTGGTTTTCAAATACCTTATAAAATCAGACTAGACTGAAGAATAACTGTAAAAAGGAAAAAAGAACCCTAGAAAGCCCACTCCAGAGTTGAAACTGGGATTGACCATGGTGACCAGGGTCTTTTTTTTTTTTTTTTTTTTTTTTTTTCCGGTACACGGGCCTCTCACTGTTGTGGCCTCTCCCGTTGCGGAGCACAGGCTCTGGATGCGCAGGCTCAGCGGCCATGGCTCACGGGCCCAGCCGCTCCACGGCATGTGGGATCTTCCTGGACCAGGGCACGACCCCGTGTCCCCTGCATCGGCAGGCGGACTCTCAACCACTGCGCCACCAGGGAAGCCCATGACCAGCGTCTTTAATCAGCTCCCGGCCGCTTGTGACTCTGCTCTTTGGCTCTTCAGAATTCCCCTTGGTCCTGAGCTGCTGCAGCAGGGAGATGAGGGCATTTAGTTACAGGATTAGCTGTGAAACAAAGAACAACTGCTTTGAAAGAGTCCACAGTGCTGTTTACAGGAAGGATCAAACTGTTGTTAAGTGTGCTGTGCTTTCTGAAAACTCAGGACCCTTGCACTTCCATAGCTCCCTGGGCAGGGGAGGGGTGTGGTTTGGACACGCTCTGGGGTACGCTGGAGCCTGCCCAGTCCGGTCTGTGAACATCTCGCCCCTCCTCTGCATTCAGGGACTTTAAGCTGGGAGCTTGCCATCAGCCCTGGTGGAAACATTTACACCATGGAAATTGGCAAACGCTATAGCAGAGCTGCTTTGCCACTCCCAGAACTGGCTGACCAGCACAGCACCAGGGAAGGAGGTCTGAAACTTATGGGGCCTTCCCACAAAGCAGGGTTACATAGGAAAAGACTTTTTTAAAGAAAGAGGCACTGGGAAAAATGGAAACCATGGCACTCTAAGAAGATTACAGGGTTGCTTCTGAAGAACCAATGGCCCTGGTGTTCCAAACAGCCACCTTTCCGAAGAACCAGGCGGAGAATCTGGTGACCTTGTGCCTGTCCCCACAAGCCTCAGGGAGAGGCAGATAGAGAGACACACCGCTTACCCACCTGCTACCTCAGATCCATCCTTGCCCACTTTTATGCAGATGCTGGGCATCACCAGCTGCTGCTCTAAACCTCTGTTCCCACTTGACTTGCCATGATTCTGAGAACAGCAAAATAAGCTCTTTTGTAACTTGTTTCAATTAGAGGAAAATATTGAGGCAACTGTGTTCGTTTCCTATTACTGCTGTAATAAATTACCAGAAAGTGCCTTAAAAGAAGACCAATGTATTATTTTACGGTTCTAGAGGTCAGAGATGGGTCTGGTGGGGCTAAAATCCCGGCGTTGGCAGGGTTGCATTCCTTTCTGGATGCTATAGGGTAGAATCCATTTCTTTGCCTCTTCCAGCCTCTAGCTTTCTTTCCGCCTGCATCCTTGGCTCTTTCATCACCAACACTGGCAATGGACAGTGAAGCCTGTCACATCACATCCCTCTGACACTGACCATCTGCCTCCGTCTTCTACATTTAAGGACCCTTGTGATTACATTGTGCCCACCCAGATAGTCCACACTAATCTTTTTTTTTTTTAATTAGGAAAAGCGTATTTTATTTTACTATTTTTTTAACTTTTTATTTTATATTGGAGTATAGTTGATTAACAATGTTGTGTTAGTTTCAGGTGTACAGCAAAGTGGTTCAGTTATACATACACATGTATCTTTTCTTTTTCCAGATCTTTTCCCAATTAGGTTGTTACATAATATTGAACAGAGTTCCCTGTGCTGTACAGTAGGTCCTTGTTGGTTATCCATTTTAAATATAGCAGTGTGTACAAGGCAATCCGCACTAATCTTGTTATATTATAAGGTCAGCTTGTTAGCAACTTTAACTAACGCTTGCCACGTGACATGACATGTTCACAGGGTCTGGAGGTTAAGACGTGGACATCTTTGGTGGGAAATTATCTTGCCTGTCATAGCAACACATGCCACCGAAGTCTTCAGTGAAACAGCCTGGAAATGACTCTAGAATTACGTCTATCTTTTTCATGGAGGGACGTAACCAAAGTCACTACAACCCAGCCTCTCTCCTCAGTGATGACCAAGGAAATGCGGGGCGAAACCACATCTGTCCTAGATACTGGGAATAGATTTTTCTGGTAGTTTTGTAGTCTTAAGGATTAAAATCAGAGTGTTCTCCTTCCCAAAATGATTATTGCATCCAAACTCCTTTAAATCGTGTCCTTAGTTCCTAGCTCTGCTTGGCTTGGGTACAGCTGGAAGTTCTCGGACACCTGCCACCCTTGGTCACGTGTTACAGCCCCACACAGAGCAAGCATACCTAACTTGGAGAATCAGGCATTCTTCTTGACACATAACACGGACTGTGTAACGCAAGGTTCGTATATGAATGCAGGAAAGAACTGTGCTGACCTTGGGGGACTTGGAGGTGGACCTGGACTCCTCCTTTGGAGTCAGACTTTCTTCTCAAGGAGGCAGTTTCCAACCTGCTTCGTCTTTGGCATTTCCAAGGACCCCAAAAACAGGGTGGCGCTGGCTGGAGAGGAGGGACGTCAGACTTAAGAAACACAGCTTTCAGTTCATCAAATGTGCTTTCCCAGGACTTGCCTGGCGGTCCAGTGCTTAAGACTCTGTGCTTCCACTGTAGGGGTCGCGGGTTTGATCCCCTGGTCAGGGAACTAAGATTCCACGGGCCGCGCGGGCCCGGACAAAAGATAAAAAAAAAAAAAAGTGCTCTCTCACCAGGGAAGGGGAACATTTCCTTGGAGTCTGGGGAATCGGAATTGAGCCAACGCCTGTCTCTCAATTACATAATTCAAGGGCGGTGTATTAGCACCGAAGAGAGGGCGTGGATTTCAGGGTGATTAGTGTCCCTGCTCTGGGATAGGTCCCCAAGGAGACCCAGCCCAACAAATTGCTGAACCTATTTGGGTTTGCAGAGCCCTGTCACCCATGGTGAGGCCTCCTCCCCAAACCCCCAAGCCACCCTGTGAGCCAGCATTTTCTAATAATCATTTCCTACATAAAATCAACAAGGAGAAAAATTCCTCTTCAAGCACATGTCTAGATGATTAGATTTCTCTTTGACAGAGAATGATCAGTGACGGCCCCATGGCTCCTGAGACTGTAGACATTGTAAACCTCTGATTAATGGGGTAAGACAGATTGTTGATATTCATGGAATTCAATATTCTAACCTCAGACCCATGTTTACAGCACATTGACTTGCAACTTTGAAAAAAATCCCTGCTTTTTTTTCTGTTTGGTTATTAGGAGAGGGCTCTAGAGCAAGGAAACCAGGCCAAGATGTCTGGTTGGGGAGCCTAAATGAGACCATATATTTTATGTGGTGATTTAGAATTTAAAATCCACACAGACATAGAAAACAAACTTACGGTTACCAAAGGGGAAAGGTGGGGGGAGGGATAAATTAGGAATTTGGGATTAACAGATATACACTACTATTTAGTAAGTAGATAAACAACAGGGACCTACTCTATGCCACAGGGAACTATATTCAATATCTTATAATAACCTATAATGGAAAAGAATCTGAAAAAATATATATATAAACTTTGCTGTACACCTGAAACATTGTAAATCAACTTCAGTTTAAAAATAAATTTTAAAAATTAATTAAAAAATTAAAATCCAAATTATGCCTGGAGATACACAATATTTTTCCTATTGTACCTGCAGCCGGGCCTGATGAAACCAAACGTGTCCTGTGATGAACTTTTCAAAGCAGCGTGGCACTTTTTTCCCTCTAACAAGCGATAGGGAATGTAACCCATGTATCCCAGGCTGCAATCGTTTATTTTTTTCTTTACTTCTTTTTTCTTTTTCTTTTTTTAAAGTGAGTAAAACACAGGGCTCTTCATGAAATCCAACTCCCCTGAAGAATGATAACATTTCATTCTGCATTTGTGCAGCCCCCAAGTTCATGGTTAGATGAAGGTGACCACTTTCATTCTCATCATCTTGTTATGGCTTCTAAATCATGCTGTGTTATTATTTGTCCCATTTTGCAGAGGAGCTAAATGAAGAACAGGACGAATAGCTTACCCCAAATTACCCATGAAGCCAGGGTTATTAGCATTCCCGGGCCAGTGGGCTCACCGCAAAACTACACTGCTTGACAGATAGACATCGTGGGGAGAGCAAGCTAAGTCTCCCTCCTACATGATCCCTGTTTACTCACCAGGCAGGAAAGAAGCCAGGTGTAATTTGTTCATGCAAAAAGAATGGGCGGTGATCATTTGAATATTTTAGAGATAAGAGAGAAAGCATTTCTTTAGAGGTTACTGAAAATTATTTTTTTAAGCAAAACTGATGAATAAATTATAAACACAAGGTGACACATGGGTTGGAAGCTGTCCACTATGGAGAATTGGTGGGGTTTACGATAGGGAGGAAAATGGGCCCTTTTCCGCAGGAATGCTTCAGAAGACGTTTTATGTTTTTAGAACCGGGAAGTGGGAATAAGTTTAGAATTTAGCTGAAGGATGAACCAGAGGATAATTATGAAGTGGGTGAAGTTTATCTTTGTGCTTTTCCCATTTCCCCTGGGGTCCCACCTCCTTGCTATAGCTATTCCTGTCCTTGTGTCCTCCTGGTGACTCATGTCGGCTAAAAAGGCCCCAAGATGCAGGCCATTGTCTCAGATGTACATCCCCACCAGCATCAAATATTATCCATCCTAGTCCTACTACAGACTTTGTTTCCCTACAGGAAAATGGATGGGGGTAGATTAATCAGAGAAGTGGTCCTTATGAATACATTAGCTAGATGGTATGTCACCTCTCATACAAGATGATGACAGTAATCACAATGTCATTTTCCACTGCATTTTCATTTATCAAGAGATTTGAGAGTATCATGGAAGGATTGCAAAGAAAATGAAAAAATAATATTCAGCTTCTGCCATTCAAAACAGGATTTTGCAGCAAAACCGTAAACTTGAAAGTCAGGCATTTTTGAGAGAAAGGATCTCCTTGATTCTCTTTTATCCACTGGCATACCAAAAGCCCGGCATGGAAGACTAAACCATAGAGGTTTATATTCAGGAGGAAGGAGAGAGTGGTGTCTGCTCCTTCCAGCCCTGGACGAGTGTGGGACGCAGGCTGCCAGCAGAAGGAAGAGGTAGTGGTGAGATGTGTGGGTCCCAACCCACCTCTCCTGGCAGAGACCCAGAGAGGGAAGTGCATTTGCTAAGTCGAAGGGAACACAGAAGGCAGAGGGGGGGTTTGTGCTATGCTCTTTACTTGGGGGACATCCCTCTGCTGGGTGGTTCCTCACAAAGACAGAGGGTCCTTGAGGAACCAGGAGGATGGAAGGGCATCATCTAGCAGAGTCTAGTGGCACCAGGCTCGCGCTGTGGTGGGAGCCAAGTGACCTGCATCGTAGGGTGCCCAGAGGCAGACGGAGGCCATGGCAGAATCCCAGAGGGTTCCCTGCCCTCTTCCAAGCTGTGGGACTGGCCACCTCGTTCTGACTGGTCAAGAAGGACTAGCCGGGCTTCCCTGGTGGCGCAGTGGTTGAGAGTCCGCCTGCCGATGCAGGGGACAAGGGTTTGTGCCCCGGTCCAGGAAGATCCCACATGCCACGGAGCGGCTGGGCCCGTGAGCCATGGCCGCTGAGCCTGTGCTCCGCAACGGGAGAGGCCACAACAGTGAGAGGGCCGCGTACCGCAAAAAAGAAAAAAGAAGGACTAGCCTTTGGTTTCATCAGCCATGGACATCAGCTGGCCAACTCTACCCCTGGGGGACAACTGATACCACCCACAGCTGTGTAGTAGTACCAGGTCATTTCCATAGTGTCCCCAGGGCACGTGAGCCCCCACCCCCCTTTCCTCCGTTTGGCCAGACACCACCTTGGCAGGGGCAACGGGGTGAGGATGAAATCAAACAGGGCAAATTACATCTTTGGACACTGTTGAAATTAGTGCCACTGAGACTGGGCCTGCGGACTGGGGTGGATTCTCAAACTGTTTGTGGCAGCATGGGATGATAAAAGCATTGAAACTGAGGGTAGGCGTTCAGAAGCTCTTGTAGCAACTTGACAAGATGATTTCATGTTTACCGAAATCAATCATAAAAAGTTCGGTTTGTACTTTGTATGTCTTCTTAAATTTTATTTTCCAGTTATCCATTTCTATTGGATTGTATGAAAGGATCTACAATGGGTTGGAAATTAAAAACAAAGCAAATAAGGGTCCCCTTACCACAGATAGTTAGAGAAGGACTGGATGATGGATGGGGCTAGGTTTGAAACCAGTCAAAATATAGTTTTTCCCTTCAGTCCAGGGAATAGGGACTTATAGAAGAAGATCAGGTTTGTATGGGAAAAAAAATAAAGAAGCAACGTGACAAAGTTTCCTGCACGTGTGAATTGTAATGAGAATGAATATTTGCCCATTTTTACCCCCGCTGCATCTCTCGAGGATCCCTTTTGGCCTCAGGACATGTGACACCTTCAGGGAAAATATCTGTAGAGTGGCTCAGAGGAAGGCCCTGGTGTCTTTATCCTCCTGGGGAGCACCCCACTGCCACACCCCCAGACTGCATGAACCCGCTAAGAGGTGCATTCCCTGGGTTGCGTGAACCCCCCAACGGGTACGTACTTAGGGGGACTTTGAGACAGACAGGCTGCAAAGTTTGACTTTGAAGACGTGAGAGCTGGCCCAACTGGAGGAGAAGGTTCGAGCACATGAGTCTGGTGTCCCAGCAAAGATCAATATCAAGACCAAGTTCTGGGGCTTCCCTGGAGGCTCAGTGGTTAAGAATCCGCCTGCCAATGCAGGGGACATGGGTTTGAGCCCTGGTCTGGGAAGATCCCACATGCCGCGGAGCAACTAAGCTCGTGCGCCACAACTACTGAGCTCCTGAGCCACAACTACTGAGCCCGCGTGCCACAACTACTGAAGACCGTGCGCCTAGAGCCTGTGCTCCGCAACAAGAGAAGCCACCGCAATGAGAAGCCCACGCACGGCAAAGAAGAGTAGCCCCCGCTCGCCGCAACTAGAGAAAGCACGCACACAGCAACAAAGACCCAATGCAGCCAAAAATAAATTAAATTAAATAAATTATTTATAAGCTTTTTTAAAAAAAGCTTTAAAAAAGACCAAGTTCTGGGTTCAGGAAGCTTACATTCCAGGACACCATGGTCATGATCTCGGCCTTGTCATTGGGATCATTTTAAAGACAAATGTCTGCACATAGAGCCCATGAAGGAAAATCCACACTTTACCAGACCTGTCTGTTCCAGAGGAATATTCTTGAATTTTGAGGATGCTTCACTTTTCAGATAGATCTACTGACCTCAGGTTCCCTTAAAGTGTGACCTACGCAAACACGTACAAGTGGTGTGTTGGGGATGATTAACTTAATTCTCCCAGAGGTGAGGGAAAGATTGCACATAAACACAGAGGAAGAGCCTCTTCCACTGAAACTCAACTGGAAACAAGATATTTGGTGAAAATCTGCATAAGCTAATGGGAATGCAATTTCATTTACTGCGACTTTTTTTTCAGGAGGACAGCTGTGGATAAAGAGAATTCTTAGTAACTGGTACCTCTTATTCATGTGATGCGATTCTAAGTGCTTTTCTATTGGTCATCTGGTTTCATGCTAACAGCCATCAGCTGGGCCAACATCTCTCTCCACGGAGGGAGGAGCCCACAGAGAGCTGAAGTGGGGAATTTGCCAAAGATCACACACCCAGGAGGGGCAGAGCTTAACTTCCAACCCAGGCTGTTGGACTCAAAAGCTTCGGGCTTCTGATCACCCCATAGTCTGATGACTGTGAGATCTCAAGCAAAGGGATCGGATTGGGTAGACTGCAGGGTCCACAGCCGCCGCGGGCAGCACCCTCGCTGCTTCTCTGCTGCTGTGTAGACTTTGCCTCCGATGACCTAGGAGGTGAGTCTGATCCAAAGGGAAGATTTTCCTACCTGGAATGTAGGCTGTTTTAACTAAAAACTACTGGAGAACACACCTTATCCATTGAGGACTCCAGAGCAGCAAACACCAAGTCCCTTTGCTCTGAGAACTGCAAAGTGGAAGATGAAAGGGTCCCCGGAGGTGAGCTGCGACTGCCGCCCTCATCTGTCAGCTGATAAACAAGGCAGCCTCCCTCAGCATCAGGAAGTGAACTAATGAAATTCCTCACCATTGACCAGACAGCTCGGACCCCTGCAAAGTGCCCCGGGAGGAACACTGCGATTTGAGGCTGTTTGCAGAGTAACTCCTCTGGGGATAACACTGGAGATGAGGCATGGGACATGATCAAAGCGAAACTTCTTCCAATTCCTTATCCTAGGGCAGGGCCACCAACATCAGATTTGCCGCGCAAAGCGACCTGTGAGTGTGTGTATGCGCGCATGCAGACACACACACACCGACCTACAAAAAAGCAAGCGAAGCCTGGTTGTGTGTGTCCACATCTGCAGTCTTGGAAGCTTCTGTTAAGGCTGAAAATGCCAGGTGGGCCCTAGAGATCTTTGGAGATTGTCACTCACAGCAGCTATAACTGCACAGCCTTTGCTCGGGACTAAGAGAAACTGACTGGAGCCCGTGGAGCAGTAATGAGTGGGCTTTGAAGATGGCAGGAAAACTTCCTCACAAACTCCACATATATCCATCACCCCAGCAAACCCCAGTGGGCTCCTGCCCCTCTCCAGTTTTACAAAACACTGGAAACATTTGAACGTTGGAGAAAACTTACCACCTTGGAACACGTTGCCTGTTTTCTTACAACTTAATGAGGCTGAATCGTTGATAAGTTCTGTTCTGAAGCCTAAGAGTGCACCCCTGGGCAGGGCGCAGCGAGCCAAATCCTTCTCTCTTCGACGGGGTCCTGCGCTCAGCAGTGTGTGTGAGGGTCGTCACCTGCAGCCCCCTCCTCTGGCTCGTATTCTCCAGTGATTTCTGGCAAAGCCACGGCGGTTTTAGCCTGATGTATCTTGGCAATTTATTTGAAACCCCTCCTAATATATTCCAAATACTAGGAAAGCAGCCCTCTCTCCATTAGGCAGAGTTGTTATGGGCATTCAAGAAAAGCAGCCCTGTTAGAACCTCAGAGTTGGGCAGAGCTAGAGGGGTTCATTCATTCATTTGACAAACATCGTCGACGGCTCATGGCCTGCCTGGCCTCTGGCTGGCCCAGTGGACCCCAGGGGGATATAAGAGAGGCTGACATTTGCTCTCAAGGGGCCCACGGTGAGCTGGGATGCCCAGCAAATGAGGAAACAATTGTATAAACATCGAGGAGTTGGGCAAAAGGCATTTGTGTCTGTGATTTGGGGGAGGCTTCAGAGAAGGTTACGGAGGACACGTCAGATTTTGCATATCCTTCCCAGGCTGCCTCAGGCCCCTCAATCCTGAGGAGGTAGGGGCAGAACATAATCAGGATTTATGAAGTGCTTCCTCGATGATAGTACATCCTGTGCAGGAAAAATATGGCTCCCCTGTCCTCCAGGAACTTAAACTGTGGTTGGGGAGGTCTGACATCGTAGGCCTGTCCTGCTGGAAATACTGGAATGTAGTGGGTAAAACCCAGGAATACCGGTTCTCATTTCAGGTCTCAGCTGTGTGACTTTGGGCAAGTTTCTTAACTTCTCTGTGCCTCACTTTCCCCATTTGTGACATGGCCATAAGGATAGCATCTATCTTCCATGAATGTTGTCAGGAATAAGTGAGTGGGACACTCAGAACAGGGTGGGCCCGGCTCACACCAAGCACCTACTGTGTGCAGCCACTTACATTATCACCCTGGCCCTTTACCCACTCCCCTCTCTGCCCCCAGGGGCACCTCTAACCCTGGCCTGCAGTTCTATGCGCACACGTCCATGTTTGGAGGCAGGGTCTGTGTGGCAGGGGTGCAGGGACCAGGCCTGCCCCAGAAGCCATGTTCCTGGAAGAGAGGATTGTCGGTACTGCAGGAGATGGCGTGACAGCTGGTCTTGGCTTCGCACCTGGGAAGGCTTTGCATGCAAAGGTGTGTCTGGCCATGTTTCCTCAGTCCTGTGGACACAATAGCCTTAACCAGGAGGGGAGTGAGAATACCTTCCTCCAGGTGCTATTGGCTGTAGCAGTGTCCCTCCAGGGGCTGACCAGTGAGACCAGTATCCTGCCCATGGTGGGGGGAGGTTGACTGACCACAAGCGTAGGGGTGTCCCCACTCACAGGTGTCCCAAGCCTGGTCCTTCCTAAAACATCACCAGGGGGCTTCCCTGGTAGCACAGTGGTTAAGAATCCGCCTGCCAATGTAGGAGACACAGGTTCAAGCCCTGGTCCGGGAAGATCCCACATGCTACAGAGCAACTAAGCCCGTGCGCCACAACTACTGAGCCCACGTGTCACAACTACTGAACCCATGAGCCACAACTACTGAAGCCCACGTGCCTAGAGCCCGTGCTCAGCAACAAGAGAAGCCACCGCAATGAGAAGCCCGCACACCACAATGAAGAGTAGCCCCAGCTTGCCACAACTAGAGGAAGCCCGTGCGCAGCAATGAAGACCCAATGCTGCCAAAAATAAATAAATAAATTTATTAAAAAAAAAAAAAAGACACATCACCAGGGCGCTGGGGAAGGTGGGGCAGGAAGTGGGGAGAAGAGGCTCTGGGGTGCTGGGCTGGGCTGTCAGGGTTCCCCAAGTATTGGCCCAGGAGGGGGCACCAAGCAGAAAAGTGCTGGAAGTTGCATCCTGCATGTGCCCAGGAGCGGCAGCTGGGCCGGAGACCCCTGGGCATCTGTCCCACTGGAGGGGCCGCTGTCTCGCAGGGGCTGCCAGCCTCCACTGGGTGGAAACCCGCCCCCATTGGCATTTTCACCCTCGCCTTCCTCTCGCCCCTGCTCCTTTTAGTTCAGGAAAGCAGGAGGCCATAGAAGGAAGAAGGAAGACCACAGCAGGCACTGCCATTCCCCCCAGGTCAGCTGGAAGGGGGTCCTCCCGCCGACGGGGTCCTCTGTCGCAGCAACCTTGTGATGATGCAATGCCTCGGTCTCAGCGCAGCAGAGAGGGTGCACGTCCAGCCGGTGCTGGAGTAGCTCCCGTTGTGCTAACCACTGTGCTACAGGGCCTGGCCCGGGGCTTGGCGTGTCTCATCTCAGCCAGCCCTGGGGCAGCAGGACAGCTGAGTTATTCTGCTTAGGGACGGGATGGGGATGTCTCTGCACCCCAAAGCCCAGGCAGGTACAAGGACACACCCAAAAAACAGTATCAGTCCCAGAATCAGTCAGAACCTCCACAGCAGGACGCGGTCCCGCTCAGAGCGGGGAGGCGGGGGGAACGAGGCTTCCTTCCAGCGGGGAGACCAAGGCTGCAAAGAAGAGACTGTTCTGAGGATGCCGGACATCCCAACACAGGCGTGTCAGGAAATGCACAGGTCCTTTCCGGTTCAGTAAGGTGCTTTGGTTTTGTCTCATTCTGTGATAGGGATTCGAATTGAGTTTACGTCCTAAGTCAATAAAAAACTAATTTGACCAAAGTAGGGTTGATTTTTTTTGGCTCAGGCATGAGTCTTCATCCAGTTCGATCATGGCCATTTCTAGAAGGCCAGAGCGAGAGCATCTGAGGCATTGACTTCCAGCAGATGTCATTAGTGACCCTTTTAGGGGAATGAATTCTGCAGCAGGTCAACTGGGCTTGGCCATGAGCGTAACCCAGAGCCCCACATGCCCACAAGTCCACCTGGTCGGCACAACTATCGGCTCCCTTTTCCCCATGGGACATCTGTTAACGATGACAGGGGTTCAGAAAGCCCATCTGAGGCAGCAAAAGCACAGGCATCTTTACAGCTGCCAAGACCATTTCAATTTTATTTTTATTATTATTATTTTGTAAAGCAACGCTGGATGCTTTGCTGCTGAGAAGAGCAACTACCAGTCTCCAGATCTTTTTTATTACTTGGGGGAATGTTTTTTCTGAGTGTCTTTCCGAGGTACCTTCTCCTTTTCCTGCATTTGGTTCGTGCCAGCAGGCTGCTTCCCAGGATACCTCATGACTCAGTGCCAGCTCAGAGGAACGTAATCGGTTGCAAATGTTTCGGAGTGGATGACTGATGAATGTAGTAACTTTATCACTTCTCCCATTTTTTACTGTTAGCAAACTAGAAATCTCACACGAGACAACCTCCTTCCCTACTCCCCCATCTCCCACCCCCAACAGTCCTTTAAAAATGATGAAAACAGAAGGATGGTTGTCTGCGGCCGAGAAGGCAGGACTGACAGGGTCAGGCCGAACTCTCATCTGGGCCAACAGGACAGAACTGGTTGAACGGCGCTGCTGTCGGTTTCAGCGTTCTCCAACAGCAAGGGGGAATTTTCTCTTTTCACGTAAAAATTTGTCCCCCTGGAGTGTGGTCCCGTAAGGGATCGAGCCTGGCACATCTGGGGTCTCCAGGAGGGGCCGTTATGACAGAGCTAGTTCAGAGGTACCCCCCACCCCCGCACCTAGGTCGTGTCTCAGACCCAGATCAGAAAAGTATCAATAGCTTCCCTGACGGCTATGACCCATGTCCTCCCTGGAACGTGTGGCTACAGTCCAAAAGCTATTTGCGGTGCTCTGCTCTGTGTCAGGCACCCTGCCCAAAGCTGGGAGCCAGTCAGTGGGCTGAAGGGAGAAATCAGATGAGAAAGCCGGACGCTTAGAAAGAGCGCTAAGTGCAGTGGCGGGCTGCAGACAGAGTTCTACGGGTCAGCTCACGCGAGGAGGCCCAGGGTATAAAGCCCGTCTCAGGGTAAACAGCATATCTGCCGGGACGTCTCCGTGGGGTCCACACCCTCCTCCCAGTGGGGAGGCCCAAGGGAGATCGGCCAGACCATGCTGACCGAGGATGCACAAGCCACCCACACGGGTTGGCAGGTCCCTCTCTCAGCATCCGAGCTCCCACTTCGGGGAAGTGAAAACTCCGGGTCATTTAGATTCAAGGTGCATTTCAGTACATTCACACAAAGGAAGTAAAGTTACAAGATTTATTACTCACAGATCCCAACGAAGGAGAGGCGCAATGAGCCACAGGAAGGGCCATCGTCCTTCCCAGGTCAGGGCGAGCAGGACGCAAGGCACCTATGACTTTTAAGGTGGTTGAGACAGAGGTCACCCACTTTTCTCAGGCTCAACCCTAAGTGGTTATTTTAAAAGGTTCCCCGGGAAAAACAAAGCGGGAGGGAACTTGGGGTGAGAATTCTAACCTCAGGTCCTGATCTAAATGTCCAGACTCGGTGTGAGCAGGGCTGTGTCACTCTGTGAAATGCTCGGGGAGCAACTCAGAGCTGTTTTCTCATCACAGAGCTCACTGCCCAGCCCACCATGGTCTCCATAGGGAGCGTGGCCGGGGGCACGTGCATCTCACTTAGCACGGGGGCCATTGCTGGCTTAAGGAAGAAGCAGAGAGAGAGTAGATGGGTCACCAAGGACTGGAGAAGGCCAGTGGTGAGGACCAAGACCTGCAGGATGGAGCCGGGAAGGACGAGGGAAGTGAGAGCCGACGGCCCAGGGCCCCCTTTGGAGATGAGATGGGAAATGAGGCCAGCTGTGTGTAAAGGGCAGCAATGGATGAGCTCTGGACACTCAAATGCTATGGACCCAACTTCCCAGATACCACATGAGAAACCCCGGCAAAGAAGGGGTCTGGTCACCCCCTAGATCTCTCTTGATGGGATGACTTTCAGCAAACTACTTACTTTAGGGTGCCTCAAATTCTCCCTCCACGTGTAATTACCAAAACGCTGCCCTGAGGTGCTTGGGTGTAGCCTAGCTAGAAAACGAAGTTTATAGAATATCTACTTCCACACCAATGAAGAGGAAGAGTTTATTCAACCTTTCGGGTCCCAGTAACAGGCGTTAAGCTGTAGTCGTTGCTGTAACAATGGCCAAGTCTGCCGAATGCTATCTCAGGGTCACTTATAAAACAGTATATTCTCAGAAGGAAAGTACTTTTATTTACTTTTTAAAATTTAATTTATTTGTCTATTTTTGGTTGCACTGGGTCTTCGTTGCTGCGCACAGGCTTTCTCTAGTTGTGGCAAGCGGGGGCTACTCTTGGTTGTGGTGCACAGGCTTCTCATTGTGGTGGCTTCTCTTGTTGCGGAGCACAGGCTCTAGGTGCATGGGCTTCAGTAGTTGTGGCACGCGGGCTCAGTAGTTGTGGCTCGCGGGCTCTAGAGCACGGGCTCAGTAGTTATGGCGCATGGGCTTAGTTGCTCCGTGGCATGTGGGATCTTCCCAGACCAGGGCTCAAAACCGTGTCCCCTGCATTGGCAGGCAGATTCTTAACCACTGCGCCACCAGGGAAGCCCAGAAAAGCACTTTTAATTCACTGAAATTTAAACATAGGTGGGACCACCTAGTGCTTTGGGGCATTTAGGGAGGCAGTATTTTGAAATGAATCAGAATACAGGATCGTCATCATACCAAAAGGCGGCCTTCATTCATTCTCTCAGCCATTCAATAGATACCCGGTTCACACCTGCCAGGCATTATTCTGGATGCTGGGGACAGAGGCACGGGCAGCGCAGGTGAGGGTCTCATTAGAGCTTACAGTTCAGGAGGGACTTTGGGTGTCATCTGTGTTCAGGGGAACAATTAAATACAGCGGGGAGGGACCGTGTGCGTGGTGAGGCTTTGGGAAGCTGTGCGAAGCTGGCCATCGAGGGTTCCCCGAGAAGGTGACACTTGAGTGATGACTTGAAGGAGGAGAGGAAGCGCTCTGACTCGAGTTCATCCTTGGCTTCAGCATCCTTGCCTGGCGCAGGTGACTTCCTCTAGCTGCCACAGGAGCCTAGAGCCCGCACTTAAAAGCAGCTGCGTGGTTGACCGGAGTCTCTGAGAGCAGCCTCTGTGTTCCCCACTCGGCGTGTGGATGGTGCAACCCCCAGAAGGGATTCCCACCCCGCCTGCCCTTCCTCTGGGAAGCGGTCTAGAGGAGGTCTGGTCTCTGTAGGAAGTGAGTGAAGGAGGAATGTCCTCCACGGCATCTGCAGGGGTCTCCAGGGGAGGCCCGCACACCTGTCAGTGGGTCTTCACTCCGGCCGCGTCTCCTGGGCAGCTCGTCTAACCCAGGAGCCCACACATTACCTCTCCTCATCAATTCACTTTTCAACACCAAATACATCTTTCTCACTTTACAGCATTTTCTTATACTTCTACCACTGTTGGCTTCAACAAGAATTCTCGTGTGTGTGTGCGTGTGTTTAATGAACACCTGAAGGAATAGAAAAGTCTTGCTTGAAGCAAACCCCCTTTCTTTCAGTCTCCACTTCTCGTGCTGACAGAAACTGTGGCAAGATGAACAAGTCTTTTTTTTTTTTTTTTAAATCACCAGAAATTAACCCTCTAGACATGATGACACGTGATAAAGTGGGAAGCCCATTTACTCAGTACCTTGATCACGGAGGCATTGCACATGGTTTGGGAATTAAAAGGAAGGAGGAAAAAACCCTGCAGTCTGGCTCTCGAGGGCTCACGCCTCGTTGGGCACCAGACATAAGCAAGGTGACCATCACCATCGCTAAGCAACTGGAATATGCCCAGGACCTCATGGGAGCCCAGAGACGGGCATCCAACACAGTCTGGGGTCACCGTAGCCGGGAAGGTGAGACTCTCTCACTCCTCTCCAAGGTCAACTGAAAGGGGGTTCCTCATTTTCCCCAGGTCATCCTGGAGAATCTCTTAGCTCTTCCAGTACTGGGCTCCCACATCTACTGACCAACCTCAGAGGGTCACTAATTCATCATGTGAGCACCATCGACAGCAGGTGGGAAGGAAAAGAAACAGAAGATGCTGAGTTGTGTTCGAGGTAACAATTCAGAGAGCTGACCTGGCCACACCCAGGCCCTCACCCCTGGCGAAGACACAGACGATTCCAGGATGTGAGGGACCCCTTCTCCCGCAGCTTGGAGGCCCCTGAATTCCTCCCAGCTCTCCTGCTCTTCCAGGAAAGGCTTGACAAGTTCTTGGCGGTCACACACCTGGGACAACGTCATTCCTATTACTCATTGGGTCACTTGGTCAACAGGTACTTGAGTCCCAAGTATGTACCAGGTGCTGTGCCAGGGTCTAGACTCAGACTCTGCCTCCACGGAGGTCAGAGACCAGAGAGGAGACAGACATTTGTCACATAATTACACAGTCTGAAGACGTATCTCTCCAAGGGCTGGGAGAGAGAGGTCCCAGACTGGACATCCTATAAGAAGGGGATCTGACCTACGACAGGAGTCAAGGGGTGCTTCCACCCCTTGAAGCATGAGTAGACATTAACCAGGAGAGAGGGGAAGGAATAGTGTGCCTGGTAGAAGGAACAGCATGTGCAAAGGCCCTGTGGTAGAGGGGAGCTTGGTGAATACGAGGGACTCACACAAAGCCCTGGGAGCCGGAGCTGAGAGGGCAGGGGAGCCTGGAGGAAGAGGAGAATGGAGAGGTGGGAGGGTCTGCAAACCCATCCAGAGTACAGCTCTTTGCTGGAACTGCTGGAGACCTGCTCTCTTTGAAAGAAGCCAGGAGTTCACCTCACTTCCATCACCGCTTAGAACTCATCACAGTCATATCCTCCAGAAGATCAGGCCGAGGGAGAGTGACTCCCCTGGGGCATGTGGCCACAAGCCAGCGGGAGCAGGGCTCAGCCTCTGGGCTTGAGGCCACTCCCTCCCTGTACTGCTGGTGGGCAAGGCTACCGGGCGTCCCCACCCCTCCCCGCCTGCCCGGAGACCCACTCCCTGAGTTGAGGGCTCATTAGTGTCAGAGGCTTGGCATGGGGACCATCTCGTTTAACTTCGCTCTCCCGAAATTGATACATCATGCGGGGACCAGACGGCCGCCCCTCCACGTGTTTCTGATTCACTTAATGGCCCTGGGCTCTGCTGAGCGGCCCTCGGTGTCTGACAGGCTCAAGGTACTCTGGAAAGCCCTTTCGGGAGGTTCCTTCTAGTCTCCTTATACAACCGTTTTAAAAGTTTTTTTTTAAATAAGAATTTTGTGTTTTCTGATCCTTTGAAAACGGTCATGTAGTCCATATTATGCAAATGTACTACTTCAAATAGGTAAGACACATGTACATTATAAAATATAAAAGACGTGAACAGATACATAGTGAACAGCACATCTTATAGAAAACAAACTTACGGTCACCAAAGAGGAAAGGGGGAAGCGGGGAGGGATAAATTGGGAATTTGGGATCAACAGATACACACTACTATAAATAAAATAGATGAACAACAAGGTCCAACTATATAGCACAGGGAACTATATTCAATATCTTGTAATAACCTATAATGGAAAAGAATCTGAAAAAGAATATATATAGTATATATATATAAAGAATATATTACGTATATATAACTGAATCACTTTGTTGTACGCCTGAGACATTGTATATCAACTATACTTCAATTAAAAAAAAAACACCTTACAGATCTATTAGTAAAGTGAAATAAAAAGCAAGTCTTTATCCTGCCCCATCCTCCAGCCACCCAGCTCCCCTCCCCGGACACAACCACCGTGAACCGGTTTCTCACTGGTGTTCTAGCATATGTACCAGGAATGTGCGATAAACCGTCAAACCTATGGTATTTCAAATAGTTCTCAACTTGAAAACGCAGTTTTTGCTTTACTCACACTCAACTTCCTAGGATGATTCTAGCTTGAAATATACTTTTCATTTAGCACAAAATCTCTCAGCCTTGGTACTACTGGCGTTTGGGGCCGGATCACTGTGCCGAGGGGGCCGTCCTGATCGTCCCCACCTTTACATGCTAGAGGTCAATGCAACACTGCCCTCCGCCCAGCTGTGACAACCAAAAATGTCCTGATATTTCCAATGTCCTCGAAGGGGGACCGGAAGTGGAAGGGGAGGCGCAAAATCACCTCCACGTGAGACCAACTGACTTACTGTGGTGATTCAGAACGTACTTTCCGTCTCATTAGAAAAAGGATTTGAGGGACTTACAAAGATCCAAAACTCCAATAAGAGTAAAAACAAATATTAAAGATTGACTCTAAGTTGAAAATTATTGAAGCCTGGTGATGGCTATATGAGGGTTCATTACAGTACACTGGCTCTTCTTGTGTATGTTTGAAATTTTTCATAATAAAAAAGGTAAGTGCATGTTTTAAGGAAAATGTGACAGACGGGAAACAAAGGCAGAAATGAGAATATGAACATAAAGTACATGTGCTAAGTAACATCTTATCCATTTGAATCTGGAATTCTTGCAGTTGACCCAAAGATATAACATGATCAGTTAGAAGCACCAGAGTCTAGTGATAAAAAATAAACCGGTTGCTCAGAATAAGCACAGCTCTTCCTAACAATGAAACCCGAAGGAAATGTGACAGGACAATGCCACTGACTCAAAGAATCAGCAGAGACCCAGCTTTTCTCGAGCCCCCTGGAAATGCTCCATCAGACCACAGGATGGGACCTGAGAATTTGTTTTCTTACTTCTTTAGAAGTGGGCCAATGAGATAAGACTAATGTGGGGTTTAGTAAAAGTAATTCTACAAGGAATTAAAACAATGCACTCCCCTCTGCAGGTCTCTGAAGATCTGAATTAAACCAAGAACACACTTCAGAGGAGCTAGAGGTTGGACGGCCTCAGAAACACTATTTTTCTCCAAACTTTTAGTAGGTCCAAGGTTATAACCTCTAACTTTCCTGGAAGGCAGCTGTTCAGGGGATCCCGTTTAGGCCGGCCCCACTGGCCCTCCCTCTCGCAGCTGGAGGCAGGGCTTAAGGACTCTTGGAAAAATTGACCATCCTCAGTGAGGTGGGACTGTAAGAAGAGTTCAAGGTGCCCCCACTCACCCCTCCTCCACTCAGCCTCCCATCAGCTATCCAGACATCTTTGGGGATGGTCCAGCAAAAGCATACTTGGTCTTTAAAACTCTGAAATTTCAGGCTATTATCATTTTAATTGGAAAAAATAGTTAACCTACTCATTGCAATGCTAAAAACATCACAATAAAGTTACCAACAGACCTCCCAACTTTTGTAATTGCAGCTTCCCCTTGAGATATGGTCAGAGTGGAGGTAGATACAAACACATTTAAAAAAGAATTACTGGGCTTCCCTTGTGGCGCAGTGGTTGAGAGTCTGCCTGCTGATGCAGGGGACGCGGGTTCGTGCCCCCGTCCGGGAAGATCCCACATGCCGCGGAGCGGCTGGGCCTGTGAGCCATAACCGCTGAGCCTGCGCGTCCAGAGCCTGTGCTCCGCAACGGGAGAGGCCACAAGAGTGAGAGGCCCGCGTACCAAAGAATGTAAAAAAAGAATTACTTTGGCCTCTCTTTTCTGAATATTTCAGAGAGAACAAAAATGAAGCTTGAATGATCCAAAATCCTTGAAGACCTGGGCAACTTTAAGAGAAATGTAGGCTCAAAGAGACCATCCACTTAGGGAACTTGCAGTCCTTTGTGTTTTGGTGAGTTATTGAAGGGGATATATTTGATGGTTGTCTTTGATCTTCTGTGGGGACAAAGGTTCTTCTCCAAACATACTGCATTTACTCCTGATACCAGGGCACAACACCTAATGTCTGATGAGGAATCATCGGTCACAAGCAGCACCCAAAAGACTTGGGCACCCAGAGACCAAAGACTCTTTACCCAACTCAAGAAGGGATCCCTGAATCTACTTGTTACCTCATACCTCCACATTCAAACTTGACTCCAAAAGCCTCTTTAAAATGTGGCCTTTGAATCTCCGCTTGTTAAAAATCAATTCCCAAGTCTCCCAAACCTAAGCAGCTCCCATCACTCTAGTTTAAACGGAGAAAGTGTAAAAGAAACTGAATAGGAAGAGTCAGAGCAGGCTAGAGGGCCCCACCTCCTTCCTCTCTCTCTCTGTATAGGTTTAAGAAATACCTCAAACCCCGAGGGCCCCCTGAATTGGTTTCAGGTCGGAAAGTCATTTACTTTTCAATTACCAAAAGCCAAGCGAGCTTCTTCGCCTGATATCTGCAAACACTGCTCACTGGCCTGATATTTACAATCCCGCCAGCAAGCAAAATGCAACTCTCGGTAGCCAGGATTAATAGCGGAGAGCATTGTGGTTTTGTTATTAAGTTACTTTTGGCAATTAGTAAATTTATTGTCCTAACTGTTTTCACATGGCCGGCTCCATGCACATGTCTTACTTCCAGCATGTCCTTACAGTCGTGCCCCTGTCATCATATTTCAGCATGATCACTGCCCATCTCCCCAGACTGTCCAACCCCATCAAAAGCTAATTTGCAGTCGGGTCAGCAGGAAGGAGTAAGAGTTCATTCCAAAGTCCACGGCATATTTGGGTAAAACACGGAGAAATTTTGTTTCGGCTTATTGGGCGTCTGAGGGTGCACTCCAGGGGGAGGGAATGGCTGCCTGTGGTTACACACAGCAAAGTCCAAATGCTCCCAAGCTTCAAATGTGCTGCTCTTTCCAAATCCCGACTCCAACCCCTCTTAATCCTCCTGTGGAAACGGTCAGGTGGTGGGGCAGGGATGACTTCCGGGGTCCTGGGAGAACTTTGTTCTCATGTCGGGGGCGCTAAGATTTCTAGGACGCCCAGAATCCAGCCTTACCTGCCCTGTGGATGGGGTCGAGGTGCTCGGGGGTCTTGGGTGATCCCTGGCTCTGCACTAAGGGGCTTGATTCCCGGGCTCCCCTGACTCCGAGAAAAGGCCATTGTCCCTAGCGCTGCCCGTCTCATGAACAGACATGGATGGAAGCAGAGAGGGACCCACTGCAAGACCCGACCAGGGCATAGTGGGATCCTGCCCGTCTCCCACTGGTTCCTGGAGGGCACCCACTGCCCACCCGGCTGGTAGGCAGCACACCTGTAATGGAAACCTGGTTGGCAGGAGTCAGGAGCTGGTGTGACCACTGTCTTCTCGAGTGTCACCCACTGGGTCCCCTGGCCACTAGATCACAGCCAGAGCAGGTGCAGCTCAGCATAGCAGGCGGGACTGGTGACACAGACCACCTGTCTGCTGGCAGGTTGGGGACCCTTGGGTGATTTTGTTTCCTCACCTAGTAAACGGTCCCAATTATCATGCATTTTCTGGCCCTCATTAGGAATCAACTAGAAATTTAGGCAAGAACAAGGAGTCACACCGTGTAATGGGGGTGTTCCTTTACTTTTCAAAGCGCTTTAATGCATATTAGGTTATTTTTGGCCTCATCACATATTTGGAAAGGAGTGGAAATATATATATATATAAAAGCACTTATCATCATGCTTGATAAGTAGGATCAGCAAATAATAACATAGTTATTAAATGACAGTAAGAATCCAAGAAGAGCTTGAGAGGAGTATCAGCATCTTGAATAACTTCCCATCACTCTCCTTGCCCTTTCTGGGTAATTGCTCTTATCATCCCCCCCCCCCACTATGTTATTTCTTTATTGTCTGTCTCCCCTCCCCACCACATGGACGCTCCATGAAAGCAGGGACTTGTTTTGTTCTCAGCTGTATCCTCCCCCACTCCCAACACAACCCTGGCGCATAGTAGATGCTCAATGAATACCTGTTGGGGAAAAAAATGAATGAAAGGTACTTCCCTGGCGGTCCAGTGGTTGAGACTTCCCCTTCCAATGCAGGGGGTGAGGGTTCTACCCCTGGTAGGGGAGCTAAGATCCCTGATGGCTCAGGGCCAAAAACCCAAAACATAAAACAGAAGCAATATTGTAACATATTCAATAAAGACTTTGAAAATGGTCCACACCTAAAAAACCTTTTTTAAACGAATGAAAAAGGGCAGAGAATAGAGGAGCAGCCAGCTGCTCTCTGAGCGCCTCAGTTTGGAAGCTGGGGCTCCCTCCACCCCAGAGGGCAACTCCAGCCCCAGCAGATGGGTCCCTCGGCCCTCCCTTGGGGTGGGGGGGCGGCGTTTTCACACCCCTCCCGCCAGGTTGTGCTCATTAATCCTCTCTGTTATGCTCACACCTGTGAACCTGAAATGCAGTATGCAAATGTGTTCCCAGCCAGAAGACAGTGCACTTTGCCGAGCGGTCAAGGGCGTCTTCGGAAGAGAGCAGTGTTCTCCAGGTTGGCGGCCCCGGCAGCCGCAGGACAGGGGTGGCCTGCGCGGGACCCAACCGCAGCGGTAATTCCACTCCGCCGCCTCAATTAGTCAATTATTCATCCCGCGCAGCACGCGTGCAGGGCCACCTGCGGGCCGTTGAGGCCCCAGCGTCCCGGGACTGCCCCGGAGCTCACGACCGCTTCCGAGAAGGGAAGAGGAAGGGACGGGGCGCCACTGTACCCAGCTGCAGACCCATGAACGGCCATGAGCCGGGGTGAAGCCGCCCAGGAGGGGTGAGTTCGGGTGCCAGGGGCTTGGCCATCCCAGGCGCCTGTGTGCATCCAACTCAGCGAGGCGGGGGGGGGGGGGGGGGGTGGCTTTTCTCTCTCCCAGCCTCGGGTCATTTAGAATGGAATCTGGTTCAGGCTGGCCCCAGGGAGCTCACAGTCCCCGGGGTGCCCCAAGAAGTAGGCTGTGATGTAAGAAGGGGCTCCCTGGCTGTCACAGGGCGGTCAGTTGAGCAAAGGACAGAAACAAGGAGTTTATGCGTCTTTATTTCCCTTACGATACGGAAAAGGTCTGGAAACTTGTGTGAGGCTTGCTCTCCCGAAGCAAGTGATGTTGGAATTTTCCTGATGGGGGAGGGGAGGGGGAGTGTGTGAGGTTTATTAAAACGTCTTAGAAAGTATGCAACTAACTCTCAAAAGGTACACACACACACACACACACACACACACATCTTCAGAGAGAGAGACTCACAAAAGATGTACATCCTAAGACAAAAGAAACTACTTAAATCAGCGGATACCAAAATAACCATCACAGTGACACCATTAAAAACAAAACCGAAGACCTGTGTCCTTGGCCAATGCCCCCTGTGGCACATTCAACTGGGCATTTGGGCTGTCTTTTAGCTTTTATATAGAAAGTCTTTGTATTTTGTGTTAATTTGTTTTTGAGGACTTTCCTGGTGGTCCAGTGGGTAAGACTCTGCACTGCCACTGCAGGGGGCACAGGTTCGATCCCTGGTCAGAGAACTAATATCCCGCATGCTGTGTGGCACGGCCAAAAAAGAAAATTGTTATTGACAAAACTTTTTGCCATATTGATCATTGGCCCTTAGAGAAGCTATGTAGTGATAAAAATGCTTTAGAGAATAAACATAGTTTTATTTCTCCACCTAAGCCAGAAAGCTTCCTGTTATTAGACAATGACCTCTACAAAGCTCACATTTCCCTTTTTTCTTTGGCTGCTGGGAAGCTGAGAGCTAAGTTTTGTGTTTGCAATCAAAGCAGATTCTTTTAGAATTAAGACTCAGATATGATTATTTCCATCCTTTTGTTATTTGCCTCTTGTACTTTCACACACACACAAAACTTTTCAATAGTTTTTTTGTACTTGTGACTTTTTTTTTTTTTTTTTTTTTTTTTTTGCGGTACGCGGGCCTCCCTCTGCTGCGGCCTCTCCTGTTGCGGAGCACAGGCTCTGGACGCGCAGGCCCAGCGGCCATGGCCCACAGGCCCAGCCGCTCCGCGGTATATGGGATCCTCCCGGACCGGGGCACGAACCCGCGTCTCCTGCATTGGCAGGCGGACTCTCAACCACTGCACCACCAGGGAAGCCCAGGATAGTGTTTTAAAACGCGTCACAGGCTTCCTTGGTGGCACAGTGGTTAAGAATCCACCTGCCAATGCAGGGGACACGGGTTCAAGCCCTTGTCCGGGAAGATTCCACATGCCGTGGAGCAACTAAGCCCGTGCACCACAACTACTGAGCCTGCGCTCTAGAGCCCGCGAGCCACAGCTACTAGGGCTGCATACCACAACTGCTGAAGCCTAGAGCCCATGCTCAGCAACAAGAGAAGCCACCGCAATGAGAAGCCTGCGCACCGCAACAAAGAGTAGCCCCCGCTCGCCACAACTAGAGAAAGGCCGTGCGCAGCAACTAAGATCCAATGCAACCAAAAATAAGTAAGTAAAGATAAATAAAAATTTTAAAATAAATAAAACCTAAGTCACGTCATGTCCATCCACTGCTTAAAATGATTCAGTGGCCCTCCATCCGCTTAGAATAAATGCAAAGCTGCTTAGAGCACCTACAAAATCTGACCTGATGTCATCTCTCCAGGTGCATTTCGGGTCATCCTCCTCCACCCAACCTGGCCCACCTCACGTGGCTTCTGCCCCTGGCCCCCTCCTCCCCCAGCTCTCACCTGCGCTGACTCCCTCCTTCCCCTCCTCTAGGACTCGACCTCAAGTCCCTTCCACAGAGACACCCTCTTGAACCTCGCTGCCCACCCTGCTCTCGTTCATGCAGAAAGGGATGGGATTTCAGGGGGTGGTGCTACCCAATGTCCAACATCAGTGGAAGAGATAAAAGCCATCACTCAACTGGACCCCATGTATTTTCTTTTGAGAACAAATCAATTGTATTTAGATATATTTATAAAATACATATAAACACACACATTTGTTTGCTTATTTCATTACTTATATTTCCCACTAGACCTTAGACACCATGAGTACAAGAACCTTATCTGATTTATTCACAAGTGTGTGTTCTCATCTGCCACAGTGCCTGGCACATAGTAGGTGCTCAACAGATGTTCTTTTTTTTTAATTAATTAATTTTATTTGTAGTTTATTTTTGGCTGCGTTGAGTCTTCATTGCTGTGCGCGGGCTTCTTCTAGTTGCAGCAAAGGGGGCTACTCTTCATTGCAGTGCGCGGGCTTCTCATGGCAGTGGCTTCTCTTGTTGTGGAGCACGGGCTCTAGGCGCGCGGTCTTCAGTAGCTGTGGCACACGGGCTCAGTAGTTGTGGCGCACGGGCTTGGTTGCTCCGCGGCATGTGGGATCTTCCCAGACCAGGGATCGAACCTGTGTCCCCTGCACTGGCAGGCGGATTCTTAACCACTGCGCCACCAGGGAAGTCCCCTCAACAGATGTTCTTGAACAGATGAATAAATGATTCAAAGCTCATTCTCGGCATCCCTTAGATTGATATGAGTAGCAACAGAGACTCATATCAGTTTGCAGTGGGATCAACGTAAGATGTCTGGCTCCAAATCGATGGTTAAAAGCTCAGGTCGGAGAGTTTCACAGGTCAGCCACCCTCCGTGTGTGGGGTGGAACTGGGAGGGACACAACTGGGACTTTTGCAGCCTTTAAAGTGGTGCTGGTGGTCAGGTGCCAGGGGCTTCCTCCTGCTTCTACTTGTGCCCATATTTGGGTTTGGGTGATGGCCACAGTTCTAGGTCCATGAATGTCTTGGTTCTGGCTGGGTTGCACATGTGAAATAAACCTGTCCATGCAGACTATGGAAATAAATAGGTTTTAATAGAAATAGCTTCTTTGGAACTGTAGCATCCTGATTCTGATGCATGTGTCTTATTGGACCACCCGAGAGACCCACGATCTGTCCTCCACGCTGTGACAATGGTGAAACTGTGGTGGTGGTGATTTTCCCTTTTTCTTGCTAAATTTATGAGTGTTCCTTGAATCCCCCTTAATGTTTGCCCCAATTGTTTAAGTTTGGGATAGCTGGGATTCCAGAAAAGGATTTGCCACCAGGTTTAAAACATCTTTGGTTGATCTATAAGTGTTAGAGTTTTGTATATCTCTGCCCAACGTACTGTGAAAATTTTCCAACACACAGCAAAGATCAAAGAATGAGTACAATGAACTGTCTGCCTGTAGCTAGCAATTGTTTACATTTTGCCATATTTGTTCTCTCTCTGCATAATACACACTCACACACACACACGTTTTGTTTCATTTTTCTTATCCGTTTAAAAGTATATTATAAACAATCATGACACTTCACAATAAATAGTTCACTCTCGGAAAAACGTTTTCCTATCTATCCACAATACCATTAACACACCTATTAAAATTCACTTTAACATCATCTACTATCCAGTTCATATTCAAAATTTCCCAATTGCATCAAAAATGTCTTTTATAGCTGTTTCTTTTTTTTTTCTTGAACCAGGATCCAATCAAAGGTCAGCCTGTTGGTTGTTGTGTCTCTCTCAATCTAGCACAGTCTCTCAGCCTTTTTTATTATGGCTTTGACTTTTGAACTGCCTGGTCCAGTTGTTGCATAGAAAGCCATCTTCTGGATTTGTCCTGGCTGTGGATTTGTTTTTGGTTAAACGAGGTTAACAACCTTGTTTAATGTACATAGCTGGGTCTCTGCCAATGGTCAATTTCCTCAACATATGGTGCTATGCAGGTTTATTTATAAACTGTCTCCTCCTAGAAAGAATTGAAGGCCATTTACAGTGAAATAGAAAGTCTGTTGAATAAAAGAAAATGTTTTTAGTATGTAGAAGGATGGTGGAGGGGAAAGAGGGGGTCAATATGCCATAAACACATATTAGTGTTGTTAGTGGGACGAGACGTGGGTTTTAACTTTGAGTTTCTGGCTGCCAAAGCACAAATGAAAAAAAAAAGTTAAAAAAATCATCTTCAGGAAATATGAGCTTTACTTACCCTAGATTTATAAAAATAATTTGTCCCATAGATCCTTAGACAAATGACATCAAACAAAGTAATGAGCAGCTCCTTTAATAGCTCCATAAAATGATTCAGGAATATTCTTCATTGAGCTGCTTCTGTAATACAGTCAGTCAAAGCTGGGGACACAGCATTAAAATGTAACTCACTGTAGTCATTTTTTTTTTTTTTTTGCGGTACGCGGGCCTCTCACTGCTGTGGCCTCTCCTGTTGCGGAGCACAGGCTCCGGACGCGCAGGTTCAGCGGCCATGGCTCACGGGCCCAGCCGCTCCGTGGCATGTGGGATCTTCCCGGACCGGGGCACGAACCTGTGTCCCCTGCATCGGCAGGCAGACCCTCAACCACTGCGCCACCAGGGAAGCCCTGTAGTCATTTTTTAAAGTGAGTCCAGTCTAGGTACATTGATGTCTGAATCTAACCTAATACAAGGAGAGAGCTGGCGCGCCCTGAGGATGGGTGAGTTGCCCGGCCCTGACTCTTGTCCTCAGTTCCCTACTGTCTCTGCTGGCCAGCCCGTGACAGGTCCTCAGTAGCAGACGGGTCTCAGCTGGACCCTCCATCCCAGCTGGAGTCTGGGGGCAGAAACATAGCAAGTGTAAGGCTGGCCCTCTGGGATGAAGCTGAGAGGCTAGCTGTGGGTTCCCCAAGATGGACAGACCCCCGACATCTGACAACCTGTGCGCGGAGGTAGCCACAGCTTAATTTACAAGCTCCGCCAAGATTTTCTGATACATTTTTTTCCTTCTGCTTGAGTGCCCAACGAGAGCTCTGAACAGCACAGCCACGCTGCTTCCCTCCCTCCCTGGGAAAGTGTTTAGAGAAGCTGTAACAGTGAGGCTGGGTTCCTGTTCTCCAGTCTTCGTGAGGAGCGAGGGCCTCAGTCTGACCCCCTTGAGGCCATCCTGCCTCCACCTCCAGCCAGGCCACCAGGGTGAGTTAGCTGCCAAGCGTGCCCCTCAAAACCTGTGTGGTTTGGTTTGTCCATTTGAACTTTGGAAAGTGTCTGCCAGAAAACAAAGTACGTGCTCTCTCACATGATAATTTTGCAATTACATATTATATATGACATCATATAAATTTTTGGCAGTAGAGAAAAAAAATCCCCCATGATCCCACCACTTCTGAAAATCGACTAAGACACTTGCTCGGGGAGACCGTCCATTCTCTGTCAGTGCATGTGTTAATTCCCTTCTACAATCCAACTTGTGATTATACATGTATTTATACTTAGATGTATGTGTGTAAACACATCTATATTTTATTCCTTTCCAGCCTTTAAAGATATTTTTTATATTTATTATCATAATCTGTATATAATTTTGTATGGTATCTTTTCTCACTTAATTTTGTATCATGTGCTTTTTTTCTATTACCGCATCGCCTTTACAAAGTCCTTTTTAAAAAATAGGTAAGTGGTTTTCCATCGAATGGATGTACTGCCATTTAATTAGCTGCTGCCCTATTTTTGGACAGTCTATCGTTTCGCCCCCTCCTTTTCATCCTACATAAATCACACTTCTATGGCTATGATTATATATACAGCAAGAGCATGGCTTCCTGCTACACTTCCTGGCTTGGTGTGGTTCAATGCTGCCGTCATCGGCGGGGGAAGGGATGGCATTTCCTCTTGCTGTTACTGGCTGAGGTGCAGCCAGCGCATCTAAAGTTGTATCACGTTATTGAAATATTAAGTGTTGGGAGAGGGACGAGGACACGGGCCGTAGCATGAAGGAACCCAGAGCTGGGTGGCATCATGAACACGGGACACTGGGGCTGGCGATGGCAGATAAATGAGAGGCTGCTCGCTCCTGGTGTAGGACGTTGGGCAGGCCTGGCCATACCTGCACTTGGCTGGGAAGGAGTCTGTGGGTTGTCTTGGTGGGATAGCGCTCTCATGATCCGTCTCTCTCTAATGCATTTGCACCTAACGCACAATGTATATTCAGTTAGAAGAGGGACCTCCGGGTGTCAGCCGCGCTGGAAGATGTGGTCCTGTGAGTTGCCCGGAAGCCATATGTTTATATCATCCTGTGCTTGTCAAAGCGCTTTGAAGTTCATGATTTGCTCTAGCTCCCCCCGGGGGTTTGTCCTGTGTTTCTATCATAACCCTTTTCACGGTTGACCTGGTGTTGTATTCCTACGTCACTCCCACGCCTCTCCCAGGACTTTGGGATTGCTAAAAAGCAGGGATTGTGTCTTTACAGGATTAATTTTCATCAGTATAACTTCCAATAATATAGTATAAAATTATGCATTTCCATTAATAGAATGGAATTTTTTTTTTTTTTTTTTTTTTTTTTGCGGTACACGGGCCTCTCACTGTTGTGGCCTCTCCCGTTGTGGAGCACAGGCTCCGGACGCGCAGGCTCAGCGACCATGGCTCACGGGCCCAGCCGCTCCGCGGCATGTGGGATCTTCCCGGATCGGGGCACGAACCCGCGTCCCCTACATCAGGAGGCGGACTTTTAACCACTGCGCCACCAGGGAAGCCCTAGAATGGAAATTTTTTTTGAAAGAGACACTCACCCTAGTAAGTTGAACCACCACTCTTTTTCTGTGTTCACCTCTGGCCCTGGGTTACACGTGCGCGTCAGGTTTTATCAATTTATTACCACAGTATTGCTGCCCGGATTCCTTCTGCTCTTTGTCTGGCTTAGTCTGACCGTCGTCAGTATTTTCCCACGATGGCTCAGTGTCTGTGGACCCATCATTTTTAAAGACTCCGTGATACTCCAGAGACAGGTGGGCCTTACTGAACTCTCCCCCGTGCTGGACACAGAGCTGAGTCCACGACTGTAAGCTGTGAGCACCTTCGAACACAGCCTCAGTACACGGGGTATGAGTGGTCGTGCCCCATCTCAATGCTCCAGTACCTAAGAGGTGACCGGAGGCACCCCACTGCAGGGCAAAGAGCAGAGCCCTCCCCGGCCCTCTGTGCCCAGCTGGACTCCGGCGCCCCAGCTTCCTTCGTCCCACACTTGCTTGGGGAAGGTGCAGCCAGATGTGCGGTCCCGCCTGAGATAAGCCCCGCTCCATTACCGACCAGCCCCTCCGAATGCGTTTTCTGGACAGTTGGTTGCTATGCTCTGGAATTTCAGACCATGCTGAATTTACTGGTTTTATGGCTCGGAATTTCAGGAGCGGCACCACAGATGGTAAACGTGTGAGTCTCTCGGTGCTAGTAAAATAAACCTTAATCAAACAGGGGTGTTGTGACTCAAAGAGTTCGATAGCCCTGAATACATTATGTCAATCACCAATACAGATGTGGGGAGTTGAGTCATCGGGCAGCATGGTAACTTTATATGGTCAGAGAGCCAGCTGTGACTATTTAAGGGGGGGAAACCCTTTTTCATTTCTAGACAAATATAGTTCTGATCATAACTTAAATATTTTCTTTAGTCAAAATACTGATTTCTCTTTCTCACCAAATTCTCCAGAGAAGCCCTTGTGTTTTTCAGCTCCACCACATGCAAGGTTAGATTAGAAGCTCACTTTTGAAATAAGTTTGAAGTCCATTTTTTTTAAGGCCAGCATTTTATCCTCACAGATAAATGTCCTCCCCACACATCCTTGCTGTGAATGGAGTAATAGTATCCCCGGAGGGCTCAGAAAATCCCCGGTGCTGGGATGGAGACACTGAGGTTGGCTTACGTCAAGGTCACATGGTGGCTTCTGGGCAGAACTTAACCTGCTGACTCCTGACCCAATTGCTAGTATGTTAACACTCAAGCCTTGTACTCGAGCAACGCTTTTCAGAGAAAATGGCTTTTGCGGCTGGGCAAATGAATTGTGGTGGAAAAAAAGCATTTTAATGTAGTTTTCATGGCTGCCTGGAGGACTTAAAGGCAACAATGACTTTTCCATGAATTATTTTACCTACTTCTTCCTGGGCTTATAAGTAAAAAGACCCCAAGAAACCCACGTTTCCTCATTTGTAAAAGAAGGGAATTAGACTCTGTGAACTCTAGGTTTTATGGATCAGTAATTCTGTTTTTCCAGAATCCATTTGACTTAGGAATACCAAACCTAGACGTAGATGGACATAATGTAATATCCTTAAGTGCCATGTGTTATAATGAAAAGTAAACAGATTATTGATTTAATTTTTAAAAAGTATATTCTAATTGTGTAGGTATTACAGAATATATTCTCCTTAATTGCAAAGAAAAACAAACATTACAGGGAAAAACTACAGTCCACTCAGACACCCCACCCCCCAATCCTAATTCCCTCCTGCTTCTCCTAGAGACTGGTTATTGCTTTGGGATACATACATAATAGAGACCTTTTAAAACTGCATTTACAGCCAGGGGCTCTCATATATACCCCTAAAATACATATAGTATTGTTTATAGTGTTGTGGGGGTTTTTTTAATGTAAATTGTTTCACATCTTGACTTTTCAGTCAACAGTCTGTCTTGGAGATCTTTCCATGTTCATGTGTATAGATTTAGCCCTTACTTCTTTATTTGGGCTGTTGGGAGGTTTGCTCTGGTCTCCCATCTCCCCTCGTCCAGGCTGTCTTCCTTGACTTCACCAGGTGCATCTAAAACATAATCTCCTCCCACTGTTTGAAAGAGCGCCTCCTTCAAAGCTCTGTCAGCCATCAGCGGCACTGGGGGCTCTCCCTGCCCCTCCACCTCTCAGAATTCCTCATTCCCTCACACTCTGTCACCTACATTTGTATATGTTATCACTTGGATTTTACTTACGTTTTTATCGTCACATGGACTTCCCTTAATTATAATTAACCTAACCCTAACCTAATCGATATTTGTTTCTATGCTGTCTCCTCACCAAATTACCTCTGTGAAGACCAGGAGGACGTTTACGTTTATTGATCCCTGCAGCCATGTGCAAGGCCTGGCACACAGTAGGTGCTCGTAAAGGTGGGCCGGCCTGCCCGAGGCGGGGCATGTGGGAGGCTGCCCCATCAGGTGAGGGAGGGAGAAGGCAGGGTTGCCGCAGACCCTCCCATGGCCAGGATCACCATGCAGGGGGGATAGTCCCCTCAGAGCCCCCGAAACTCTTTTCATTAAGGAGATTGAAGGCTGCTTCTTCATTTGCAGAACAGTCTGTGGCCGAAATGGAATCTGCAAACCAGTTCCCACGGTGCTTCTGCTCCTGTTAAAAATAAACCCGACTCTATCTAGGAGGGTTTGTTTTAAAAAAAAAAAAAAAAATTCCACATCTCTCCCAAACCGGCCTTTGAGCAAAAGCCCGATGCAAAGATTTAATCTTTAACTGAAATGCAGGGTGCAGCATAAACTAATAAAGGCAGTGCTAACCTTTTAAATCTTCCTATCAAAACCCACCTCCCTGGGAGTCGCCCGCTCAGGTACTTATTATGCTGGGTCCTTGGGAAGGGAACAGTTAGCTGGCATTGCTCAGACACTAACGTAATATCAAAACTGTACAGCAGTATCTTGCTCCGCATAAAGCATGTCTTTATATTTATTTCAGATGTCGGGTAATGCTAATTTTTTTAGGCTAACAAATATAAATAAGAAATAAGAAAAATATTATGGGAAAATTTCTAGATCTCATATTTCACATATCAGGTGATGCTAATTTTTTAGATTAACAAATAGAAATAAGAGATGGGGAAATAGTAAAGTCAGACACAGAAAGACAAATATCATACGATATCACTTATATGTGGAATCTTGAAAGAAGCGTACAAATGAACTTATTTACAAAACAGAAGTAGCGTCACGAATGTAGAAAACAAAACTTATGGTCACCAGGGGATAAGGGGGAAGGGATAAACTGGGAGATTGGGATTGACACATACACACTACTATATACAAAACAGATAGCTAATAAGAACCTGCTATATAGCACAGGGAACCTTACTCAATACTCTGTTATGGCCTATATGGGAAAAGAATCTTAAAAAAAAAAGTGGATATAGGTATGCATATAACTGCTTCTTCACTTTGTTGTACACCTGAAACTAGCACAACATTGTAAATCAACTATACGCCAATAAAAATTTATTTAAAAAAAGAGATAAGGGGAAATATTATGGAAAAATCTCCGTAGTTGTTGATTCCTGAGAACCTCATGCAAGTTACCAAGGAAGACTGTGATTACAGACGTGCATATATGCTATAAGGATTTGAATTTTTCGCCTGCAGCGGAGGTGGGAATGAGATGAGGAAACAAAGCAAGCTGTTCATTCTGAGTTAGCAACCATTGTTAGACATAAGTACATATCAGGGAGCTCTTTTCTATTTAAGAAAACCCTTTGTATGAAAAGATACATCCTTTCAAACATGATTAATATGTCTTGCCTGGAGCTTTCTACTCAAATTATTTGTAATTCTAGTGAGGAGGAAGCATTTCTTTCCAGCCAAAACAGCCGTCTGGATGAATACAAATGAGTTTGTAAAAGGCTTGTGTTACTAACGGGGTAAACTCCCGCAGGTGACCTTCTTTGTTTGAGTTCTGCTGTTGAAGGCTGCTCTCAGCCGCAGCCTGGCTTGCGTTCTCTTTGGGCTAGATGGACGGAGGGCCATGGCAACGCTGAGGCTCACTCTGGAGCACATTCTGCCTGTGGCAGAGATGGGGGAGAGAAGGAGAGTGGAAGCTTTTTCCAGAAACTTCCACCGCTTCCAGAACCTTCTGCCATCTCCAACGTGCAGGTTATTTCACTGAGCAAAATCGATTTGCCAGCAGCCAACATGGGTCCCAGGGTGAATCACTCATCTCCAGGACAGGACAGGGACAGATGCTCCCTGCATGGATGGACAGCTCGGGGGACCCACATTCTTCAGGATCAGCTGATGCGGGAGGAATCCCAGCTCAGCTCTCCAGCGAGAAGCAGCCAGGAGGAGACCTGCAGCCCAGTGGGAAGAGCAGAAACCTGGAAGTAACTAAGTTGCCTCCTTTCTGAGTAGGGAAAGGTTAAAATGTTCCAGGAAGAAGGGCTGCCTAGCGCTTGGCTTCCCAGTGCACAGAGGTTAAAAGCTTGAAATCAGATTTGTGGGTTCAAATCCCACTCAAGCCGTGGGACCTGGGCAGTTAGGTTCCTCTCCAGCTTCCCTTACCTTACCTGGAAAAAGATGGTAAATAATATCAATAGTACTTGCCCCAAAGGACAGTGGTGACAATTACATGACTTAAGTGTGGAATACTCTTACCGCATAGCCTGGCAGATGTTAAAGATGGAAGAAGTGTTAGTTTTAATTATATATTCTTTATGAGTAAGTTTATCATTATTAGTTACTCATCTTTAGCAATAGTTAAAGGGAGTGATAACTAAAAAAATGTACCTCCTGAGGTTGAGGCGAGAGAAATTGAAAACCAAGGCTGATCTTTTTTTTTTTTTTTTGCGGTACGCGGGCCTCTCACTGTTGTGGCCTCTCCCATTGCGGAGCACAGGCTCCGGACGCGCAGGCTCAGCGGCCACGGCTCACGGGCCCAGCCGCTCTGCGGCACGTGGGATCTTCCCGGACCGGGGCACGAACCCGTGTCCCCTGCATCGGCAGGCGGACTCTCAACCACTGCGCCACCAGGGAAGCCCACCAAGGCTGATCTTAACGATATTGACAACATTGTGTCAAACCGTGAAGAGGAATAACTAATATTTTAAAAAGCAAAAATTTTTGCTGGCCCATTCGAGTCCGTTTACATGATAAAATTGGACTATTTTCCACTGATTTTTGCTGTCTCAGCTCTGCGTCAGACCAGTGTCTGGAAAAGAGATGTCCCGGCGATGGGACAAAAACCAGGTGTCTGAGGATCCCTTCTAAAACCTGAGCTTAAATGTTTTAAGCAGCAAAAATAAGTGCCCCCCCCCCCCAAGTAACAGAAAAATAAGCAATGAGGGAAAGAAAAGAAATTAGGAAATTAAATTGAGATGTCCTGGTAAATGCCTAAGCAGTGACAATTACTTTTTCCTGCCAAACATGGTGAACTGCTTTTTCTCCTATTTTCTCCCTAGAGAGTAAAGAAATTATTGCATGATAAGTCATTTATCTTCAGTGCAGGTACAACAGGATATAACCACATATTACCCAAAATGGGGAATTCACGTCACATTATTTTCCATCGGTGAGTAATAGACGGGAAATGGGAAATGTCACTACAAGGCTGGCTGGCCATCTGGTCAAAGCCTCTCTATGAATACGGCAGCTGATCTACATGGAAATATTAAAGCAACAAAGTCCGAATCTGTTTTGCTTCTCCGGGGAACTTCAGTTCATGCATGGAAGGAAGGCAATAAAGTCCAATTATTCTGGATGGGGCTATGCAAGGCATATGAAAATTATCTCATGTTGGGTAGCTCTAAAGCTAAGTATTTTTTAAAATAGCCATCAGTCACTCCAAGTAACAAAATCAAACAAACTGATCAATCTCTGCGGACCTACACATTAATCAAAAGATGGTGGTGAGATGTTGGCAATTTTTCATTATTCCACGTGTAATATTTTACGTCTGACATGCTGACAGGGTGGTCCGAATAGATGAAATTATCACGTCCGAAAGGAAGGACAGTTCAGCTTCGTGTGTTGGACCATCTAGGCATTGCCTGTTGAATACGGATCCCCAAGTTTTCCCTTTTAAAGTGTTTGCTTTCCTCTTATTTGGGGTGCACGGTCCCTGGAGGTGACAGTGACAATAATAAGGGGCTCTTACTTGGAGCATGGGGAAACCCAGCGCCTCTCCAGTGGTCCTCAGAGCCAAGGTTCTGTCCATCAACGTCCCATGTCTCAGGAGGTCAGTGGATTGGCCCCGCCATGCCCAGAAGGAGCCTGTTTGACTTTGGAGGTGAGATGGATTGTACTACGCAGTAGGTGACGATCAGACCCAGAGGAGAGATTAGTTAAAATCAAACTGGAGTGAAGTCTGTCTCAGGTATGACTGCTCAGGCCAGCCTCACGAGTGTGGTGTGTTCATCAGCTTAAAGTTGATTTGAATGAACACACCTAAAAAATACTAATAAAGTCCTTCATCTGTTTCTATTTTTTCTACCTCAGTGAAAATATAAACATCCCAATGGGTCCCTCTGGACTTTCAGATCTCTGAGTCTTTGGTCAAGTCAGTCCATTTCTCTAGGGCTCAGCTTCATCATCTGTGAAATGAGAGTGAACGCTAGATCAGGGGCGGCAGGCTAGGACCGTGGGCCAGACCCGGCCCTCTGCCTGTTTTTGTAAATAAAGTTTTATTGGAACACACCTATGCCCTTTGGGTCTGTGTCATCATGGCTGCTTTCACACTACAAGGGCTGAGTTAAGCAGTTGTAACAGAGACTGTGTGGCCAGCAAAGCCTAACATATGTACTGTCTGGCCCGTTACAGTAAGAGTTTGCTGGCCCCTGGGCCAGGTGATTCCCACAGAGGTCCCTTCCAGCCCTGAAATCTGTGATTCTGAGAAGGAAAGAATAGGAGGCCTTTGGGTACCTGAGTGGAAGGGACAGCACTGAGGAGAGGAAAGGTCAGAAGGGGACGCTGCATGGGCCAAAATAAACATTCCTTTTCCCTCGTGATGTTGCTTCCCTCTGGCCCACAGGCCATGCTTTGGGGGCCCACAGAGAGCGGCCCCAGCTCACGTTTTCGAGATGCGACAACCCTTCGGCAGCAGACAATTCCCAATAAGGAAATTGATGATGCCAGGGGCTCCCCACACCTTGCAAGGGCCTGACCCTCCACGTGCAGGACAGTGTGCAGCTGGGGGTCACACTGGGGATCTTGTGGGTGGCCCCTCACCACCAGGGCCTGATTCCACCCCAAGGGCATCTGCTCTTGTCTACTTTGCTCTGGGCACCCCACGTGTGGCTGCCAGACCTGGCCCGACCCTCCCCACCCTGTCACTTGTCTGCTCGGGAAGTCACGGTTCAAAGCTTCTGCCAAGTTTCCCCCTCAGTCTGGCCTCATGCCAGCTTCTCTGCTGTTTCCTGCCTTCCCTGCCTCGGCCTGGGGGCTCTTCTCCATCCTCTGACCACCTGCAGCAACCCCCTGACCACTGTGCTGCTCCTCCAGCCCCAGATCCTCCTCTTTCTCTCCACCCTTAGTTTCAATGTCTTCATCCCTCAAGGCTCAGCTCAGCGTTCACCTCCTCCAGGAAGCCCACCAGTCTCTCCTGTCCCCCCAACTCCCCTAGCATATTTCAGCAGACCCGCAGCTACTCATTCTGTGTACTTCGGTTCCGTCTCTGTGCACAACCACATGCCCTTGACATCAGGGTCTCCGTCTCTTATTTCTCTTGAGGTCACAGCATCGGGCCTTGACTAGGAGTCAGCGCTTAATTGATTCTCGAGTGGTCTGGGCAGCCCTGCCAAGGAGGGCCTGGCGTTTACTCTCCGCATATTTCACAGAGCTCCTGCGTGTAGGTGGAGGGTTCTGTACAGCTGTATAAGGTCCACAGAGCAGCTTCTGAGGGCAGGAGATGAAGAAGGCTCTCAAAGGGCCCAGAACTCCAAGGGCATGAGTCAAGGTGGCCCAGCAGCCCAGGGAGGGCCAAGCGAGGGCACCTTGCATCTGTGCCTTGCGTCCCCAGCACGCGCCAGAATGACGTGAGAAAAGACGGGCGTCCTGGACCCTCACTCACCCCGGGTCCCAGTTCCAGTCCCGCTGTGTGTCACAGCCTGGTGCAGACGACGTGGGACAGGACGTCTCCACACGGGTCCTGTTTCCCGTCCTACCAAGCGCCTACTGGTCCTGCCAGAAAGTGGCCAGTGGCTGCACCTGAATGTGACATTTGAACGCCAAGTGACTGCATTCGCCCTAGTGGGCCCAGGTCCAGCAGGTTCTGGGTATATGATCCCGGCTATTGCATGGCATCAGGCAGACCATTCCCCTGGCTACTGGGCCTCCGCCACGGTCACGTGAGGCCTCACCTGAAGGGAGGGGAGCTTAGTTCTCACTGTAAGTGGCTCTCCTATTTCCCTCGTGCAGCGTAAAATTCAAGGCAGATGAATGTTGCCAGCAGCTTGCACTGCTGAGGAAGTGGGGGGCGGGATGGAGCTACAGGAGGATTTCTTGTGCTTGTGGAGGGCAGTCAGGCCCCGGTGTTGAGGTCACGTGCCTCCCCATACTGTCATGTTACCGCTCTACTGTCCTGGACGTAATGCTCCAGGGGCAGCAGGATGAACGCATCTCAGAGCAGGCAATCGAGTGATGGGGACGTCCCTTCCCATTTGTCATTTGGGAGGGTGCCTAATCCACTTTCCACCCAAACTGGGAAACTTCCTAGATTATTTACTAAATCATTAAAGTTTAAGTCCTGAGTTCAGTCCCTCGTTTGCAAAAGTTTGAGTGAACACAGATATCTAAACAATTTAGCCTAAGAATATTCCTTTTGGCACATACACACACACACGCACACACACACACAACATTTATCTGTGTCCAGATGAAGTTTCAAGAGATGGATCTGTGCTTTCCAAAACGTGATTTCCTGCAAGATGTGCAGGAAACCAACCTATTATTTGAAGCCATCTGTTTGCTCTGTACAAAGGCAATGAAAAGAAATACACACAGAGGGCGATAGAGACTGTAGCCCTCGCGTGTGGGGTGTACTGGGTGTGCTCAGGCTCGCACCTTGCTCCCTGGAGCTGGGAGGGTGGAAGCATCGAGGAGGGAGAGGGTACATTCAGGACAGTGAGTGACACTGGACGGAACAGTGTGGGGAGGGGGACGGTCCCCGCCGAGTGCCCTGGTTGGTCTCAGGCTTGGTCTCTGCAATGACATGGGTGTCTGCCCACATCATCTAGTATGTGTGTACCATCTCATCTCTCCCTTTTCCTTAGCAAACTCCTCTGCTCCCAGGAAGATCACGCACGAACACCAGGGATCTGTGGCTGGCGGTGCCGGGGCGGTAGAGGCAAGGTCCTCTCTGCTCATGACCTAGTCACCGAGACCGACATACTCCCTGTTTGTCGGGGACCCAGCAGATGATTGAAATGGAATGGGAAAAAGTTATCTCAGGGTAAAAGCTACACTCCTCTCAAACTTACCTTGAGTCCCAAAGGCCAAAGTTTGCAAAAGAGAGAAATGACAATACTTCCCTTCAAGTTGGAAATTGTGGTTTGTAATTTATGTGTGGAATTCCAGGGCACAGGGCATCTTCTTGCACTGTTCTCGGGTTACCTTCCCCCGCGCATCTGTATCCTGTTCTCTGGAAGGGACCATATATCACAGCGTCCTCCAGATGCCATCGCATGGAGTTGGTGAAATCCAGGGCAACCGGAATGGTCAGGGCTGCATTTCTGTCTCCAAAGGGGCTGGGCTGGGGACGGGGGAGTGCAGGGCCCGGCTTCTCCCGCCTTTGCCTTTGCTGGCCTTGGGGCAGGAATGTTTGAAAAGCCTTCACCCCATCCTGGGGAGCTCTCAGTGTCTCCCAGAGTTAATAAATGAGGACAGGAAGGACGCATGTGTGCCAAGCCAGGATGCACAGTTCGGGTCTGAGTCACTCCCCTGTGGTCCTGATGCTCTTTATTTCAAGACAGGCTCTGAGCCCACCAGGGTAATTACACATGTTCTCGTATAGAGTAGGCTCTGGAATTGGGAAAGAAAGGCCAGGCTGGCTGAGGGTGGGGTGTGGCTGGCTTGATTATATTGGACGTGAAAAGAAGATGAATTTTCTAATAAGCGTAGGTGCCAGTGAGCCCGCCATTATCTTAGTTTGAGACTCTAAGATAATTTATCCACAGGAGGAACGCAGAGATTTTGCTGGGAGGCGCAGGCCCTTATTTTTCAAGTTTAAGGCACGAATAAATTTCCTATAATAACTTGATAGGGATTTTTTAGCTGACATTTCACCATCGATAGAACATTCTAAAGCCTAAGAGCTTTAATAAAACACTAAATATTCTCCAACATGATTTTTTAGTTGGGAAATCACGACAATGCCGCCAGTTCCCTTGAGAAGTAAGGGACGGGGATGACAGATGCATTCCTCAGTCCTTACCCTGCTGCTCCCCCATCAGCCAGCCTGGGGCCCCAGCCCAGCACTGTCTCGGCATCAGGGCTGAATCGTTCTCTCCAGTCAGCATTCCAGCCCCCCACTGCCACCCCCAGCAGTGACCACCAGCTTTGGGCCTCACTGCGTTGCTCCCAAGACACCTGCCCACACAGATGCACCTCTGACGCGTGGAAGCTTATTTCCTTGGCAAAAAAAATTCCAACCCATTTACAGGACTCGATTTCAGGATTTTCTTGGAATGTTGTGAAAATCTGTGTCTTGGCCATGAGAACATTTAGAAGTGGAGGTCTGTGTGGCTCTGGTTACAGTATGGTATGTCTGTCCTAAATAGATACTCGGCAGGCCACCGAGCTCTCCTCTCCTGTGTATCAGTGAGCTGGGAAAGGAGGGAAACCACCTTTAGAAAAGGTTCCCACCCACCCACTACCTTTGTTCTTTTCTCCCTCTCCATCCTTCTCCAAGCGGGTACCAGAAGGGGCCATGTGATACCCCCTGCAGCTCCCAAAGCCAGCCGCCAGCCACTTCCACGGCGTAGCTCAGATACTGCCGAGAGCCTGTAGCATGGCCTGGTGGTTTAAGAAGAAGCTGGTCTTTACAAAACAGCCTCTGCTTTCAGACATTTTGTGGTCGTAGCCAAGTTTTTAAATCTTTGCTACTCAGTGCCTATCCCCCCAAAACGTGGACTTCTCTCTTCCCTTCTGAAATGGCAGCTTTTCAAGAAAGTCTGGCCTTCCCCCAAGTCTGGCCACTGCCATGCTGGGCCTTCTGCTGTGCGCAGCTCGAAAACTGAAGTGAGCCGCTGCTCAGACCACAGCGTCTGGCCTTCCACGGTCCCGCGAGAGTCGCTCTGCAAAGCCTCATCCATGGGGAAAACGGAGAAGAGGGTAGTGTTGTAAGAGACATAGCAGCTCCCTCCGGCCAAACGTCTAAGAAAAATGCACGATTTGGGGCTTCCCTGGTGGTGCAGTGGCTGGGAGTCCGCCTGCCGATGCAGGGGACACGGGTTCGTGCCTCGGTCCGGGAAGATCCCACATGCCGCGGAGCGGCTGGGCCCGTGAGCCACGGCCGCTGAGCCTGCGCATCCGGAGCCTATGCTCTGCAACGGGAGAGGCCACAGCAGTGAGAGGCCCGCGTACCGCCAAAAAAAAAAAAAAAGCACAACTTGTTTTCCATTCCCTGCCCGAGTGCCGCGGGAGGCTCCTGTGATAGCACCATGTGGGCTGCACAGGCCTCGGAAAGAGATGTTTTACGTGGGGTCATCGTGGCTTCTGGTGGGTTGTTAGGATGTGTGGCGTCTGCAGCTCTTGTGAGTGGACTGGTGTCTCCCCAGTCACAACCTGCGACTGCGACCTTGTTTGGTAACAGGGCCTTTGCAGATATAATTAAGATGAGGTCATGCTGGAGTCGGGTGGGTCCTAATCCGCTGACTGGTGTCCTTAAAAGAAGAGGGAAATTTGGACTCACAGACACACGGAGGGAAGACGGCCTCGTGAAGACGGAAGCAGACACTGGAGTGATGTGTCTACCGGCCAAGGCGTGCCAAGGATGACGGACGACCCCCAGAAGCTGGAGGAGGCGAGGGAGAATCCTCCCCTAGAGGCTTTAGAGGAGTGTGGCCATGCTGCCACCTTGACTGCAGCCTTCCAGCCTCCAGAACTGTGAGCAAGTACAGTAAGTCCCCTACATACGAACCAACCTTCAAGTTGCAAACTTTCAAAGATGCTAACACGCGTTCCATCAACGTCAGGCGTGAGTGACATTGCAGCCTGCCCTCCGTCTCCTATTGCTGACGACCCTTCCGTTCTCCCGTCTCCCACCTCCTCTCCCTCCTCCAGGCAGTAGCTCTTCTTGCCTGTTCACTCGATGCCAGCCCCTGGATGCCAGCTGTTGCACTGTACTACTGTACTTTTCAAGGTACTGTACTGTAAGGTTAAAAATGTTTTATTTTTTATGTTTGTTTTTTATGTATTATTTGTGTGGAAAATATTATAAACCTATTACAGTACAGTACTACATAGCTTATTGTGTTAGTTGGGTACCTAGGAGAACTTTGTTGGACTTACGAACAAATTGGACTTACAAACATGCTGTCGGAATGGAACTCGTTCGTATGTAGGGGATTTACTGTAAACGGTTGTTTTAAGCCCCCCAGTTTGTGGTCATTGGTGACGGCAGCCCTAGGAGACTGCAACACCATCTCTGATGTCTGTGGTTCTTACAGCTGAATCACCTCCTCCTACGACCCTTTACCTGGTGAACTCTGGTATAAGTACTGAACCGAGTGGTTGGAAGTAAGGGAGAAGCTGCCACACCCGGGTAAAAATGGGATGTGTAACCAGTGTGGTTAGTATCTTCCTTTTCAGCAGCTGAACTGGGGAGAGATCCTCATGGTATGAAGCTGGTAGAGTTCAGAGATCAGAATGTGGACCCAGGGCTTGTCTCTTACTGGACTTGCTGGGAAACCAGAGAAGCTCATGGCTTTTCCTTATAATGACTGGGAGAGAAATAGCCCAGAAGGGAAAAGGAAAATAAAAATCGGTTTTGTCAGTGTCAAAGTTGCATTGGTTGGAGTTATGATCTTTTCCTACGAGAAGCACTTCCTCAAGCCCCAATTTGTACCCCTGTGAAGAGGCTTCTCGGTGCTGGTCTGGCATTAACTGTGTACCTGTCAGTCTTCCCCAAATTTTGGATAAATGCAGACAGAGACTATATTTTATCTTTGCCTTACTCCCTAAATGCATCTACCAAATGTGGCACTGGTATTCAATTAAACCCTTCATTGTTGAATTAAAGTCCTGGGAGCAGGCATAAGAGAGATTTTTTTATCATTTGATAAGATGAAATTTGCAATGTCATAGCATTTTGTGAAATTTTTGAAATTTTGAAAAAGAGGTGAAATTTGCAAAGCACTGGACTAGGTAGGCTGAAAACCACTTTCAGACCAGAAACGGAAAAATTGGGGTAACAGTATTAGTCAGAAACAGAACCCACAGGATGTGTGTGTACACACACACACACACACACACACACACACACACACACACAAATATTTATTTTAAGGAATTGATTGGCTCACATGACTGCAGAGGTTTGGCAAGTCCCAAATCTACAGGATAGGCCATCAGGCTGGAGACTCAGGGAGGAGCTGCAGTTCAAGTCCAAAGGCCGTCTGCTGGCAAAAGTTCTTCTTGCTCAGGGAGGTCAGTCTTTGTACTATTAAGGCCTTCGACTGATTGGGTGAGGCCCACCCCCACGATGCGGAGCAATCTGCTTTACTCAAAGTCCACTGATTTAAATGTTAATCTCATAGTTAACCTGCACAGACACATCCAGAATAACATTTGACCAAATATCTGGGCTCCATGGCCCAATCAAGTCAATACATAAAATTAATCATCACAGTAATTGTCTGGTTACTGTTTCTCAATGGATGTGCCACTGATGTTTGAGGCAGAACAATTCTCCACTGTGCAGGGATGTCCCATCCATTGTGGGATGTTTAACATCTTTAGTCCCTGTCCACCCAACACCCATGATGTCCCCATCATTGTAACAATAAAAGTTGTGCCTGCACATTTCTGAACGTCCCCTCAGGGCATCTCCTGCCCAGGCTGGAGGACCAGTGATTGAGATGGACTAAGTGGTAACATTGCAGAAATGTTAGCAACATCAAGATGAATGGTGGGTTTCTCAGGTCTTGATGTTCACACTTCACATGGATACAGCCATTGTCTAATCCAAACTTTTTCTGTGAGGGGCCAGATAGCAAATATTCTAGGCTTTGGCACTACATGGTCTTCATCAGAACTACTCAACTCTGCACTGGTACGGCAAAACCAGCCACGGACAACATATATAAATGAATGAATGTGGCTGTGTTCCAATAAAACTTTATTTAGAGACACTGAAATTGGAATATAATTTTTCACGTGCCATGAAATATTATTCTTGACTTTTCCCCAACCACTTAAAATGTGAGAACCATTCTTAGCTTGCAGGCAATCTGAATTTAACTTTTACTTTTATGCCCCATGAACTCACTGTGTGTTCAGCTAATAATTGAATGAAGGCTTCAATAAATGTTCATTGAATTGAGTGAAATGGGAATTGATCAAATACAGTGCTTTTCAAACTTTATTTTTATCAGCAGAAACTTGGAATTTGAATCTTAGAGAAACCCCAATGTTTGAAACAAACATAGTATTTTATTAGTAAAGTTTTATTTTATGAGTTCAAATGGATAACATTTGTATATTTTGATGGATACAAAAATCAAGGGGAGAACTTTCCTGGTGGCGCAGTGGTTAAGAATCCGCCTGCCAATGCAGGGGACACGGGTTCGAGCCCTGGTCCGGGAAGATCCCACATGCCGCGGAGCAACTAAGCCCGTTCACCACAACTCCTGAGCCCGCGTGCCACAACTACTGAAGCCTGCACGCCTAGAGCCCATGCTCCACAACAAGAGAAGCCACCGCAGTGAAAAGCCCGTGCACCGCAACGAAGAGTAGCGCCCGCTCACCATAACTAGAGAAAGCCCGCACAGCAATGAAGACCCAACACAACCAAAAATTAAAAAAAAAAAAAAATCAAGGGGAAGCTCCAGATGGCTGTGTCAAGATGCTCTTTGATTAAACTGTCCAGATGATTGAAAAGAGAGAGAAAGGGAAGTTTCTCTTCCAAAGCAGAGCCACCGACGATATCTAATGGTGGTTTATATTCTTACTCATAAATATAGAAGTCAGACAAGAAGCATCAAAAACTTTGAATAGGGCTTCCCTGGTGGCGCAGTGGTTGAGAGTCCGCCTGCCGATGCGGGGGACACGGGTTCGTGCCCCGGTCCAGGAGGATCCCGCATGCCGCGGAGCGGCTGGGCCCGTGAGCCATGGCCTCTGAGCCTGCACGTCCAGAGCCTGTGCTCCGCAACGGGAGAGGCCACAACAGTGAGAGGCCCGCGTACCACAAAAAAAAAAACAACAAAAAACCAAAACTTTGAATAGATGACAAATGCAATCTCGTGGTTGGGCATGCCACAAGGTGTTTTTACACAATGGGCTCCTATGGCTGTGAGAAGGTTATAGCTCTGCTCCCACAATTTTACATAACTGGATAAGGGCAAGTCTGAACTTTTAAAAGATCAATGCAGGAGATAGAAACTTCGGGCCCCTGGCACATTAGCAATAAATGCAGATCCCTCAGAGAAATGCTGGAAGAAGCTTGATTCCCAGGAGGGCACAAAGAGAAAGCAAAAGGAAGCCCAATTTAACACACAGGTGATCTCCCATGTCTGAACAATTCATGTGTATTTGAGTATCTGAAAGTTTATGATGTTTTTATTACGGTTTTTTAGTAATTAGAATTTTGTTAATATTTTTTAAATTGTGGTAAAATATATGTAACATATAACTTATCATTTTAATCATTTTTAAGTGTGGAATTCAGTGACATTAAGTATATTCATATTGTGTAACCATCACCACTGTCCGTTTTCCAGACTTTTCACCATCCCAAACAGAAACTGTGTAGGCATGAAACACTAACCTATTCCTCCCTCCCCCAGCCCCTGGCAACCACTACCCTACTTTCTGTCTCTATGAATTCGACAATTCTAGCTACCTCATACACGTGGAATCGTACAGTATTTGTCATTTTGTCATACTTCACTTAGCGTAATGCTTTCAAGGTTCATCCATGTTGTTGTATGTGTCAGAGCTTTATTCCTTTTTAAGCCTGAATAATATTCCATTGTATGGATAGAACACATTTTATCCATGCATCTATCAATGGACGCTTGGGTTGTTGTCACCTTTTGGCTTTTGTGAATAATGCTGCTATGAACATGGCTGTTTGTATCCGTTTGAGTCCTTGCTTTCGGTTCTTTGCGATATATATCTAGGAGTGGAATTGCTAAATCTTATGTTTTATTTTTTTGAGGAATCTTCATACTGGGTTCCAGTTTCTCCACATCCCTACCAACACTTGTTTCCTGTTTTTTGATTTTATCTTGTTTCTCATGTGAATCAGGAAAGTTTTTAAATGAGATTTGAGTTGTGTGTTTGCAGCCCCTGAAGTACTTTCATGTCACTTTTAAGTTCCACAGATTAGTTCAAAACCTGGTGCTGGTTTGTTTGTTTTTCTTACCCCCTCTCAGACTTTGTGATTTAAGAGTAAGCCTTCCTCGACCTCACTCTAAGAAGTGAGTGGGGTGATTGATTTCAAGCCGAAGGTGAGACTGGGAAAGGAAACAGATACCTGCATGCGAGGGCTGGTGTTCAGAGCCCATGGAGACCAGCCACCCACCGCTTTAGGATCAGGTTAAATGAGAAACCACTGGGTCCTCCTCCCTCTCTCTCCCTGGGTCTCTCTCTTTGTCTCTGCCTCTGTTTCTGTCAGTCTGTCTCTCTTTATCTGTCTCTCTCTCTCTCTGTCTGTCTCTGTCTCTCACTCTCCCCCTCGCTCCCCCAGGCAACCACGATAAGTCAGACTTCATTTCCCTGTTCTGCCTTTACGGACTCAGCACCAACAATGCAGTGTTTAAACTCCAGTTTAGAACATTTTACATCAAGAGCAGTTTGGGGTCCCTGGAGTTTAATTCAGGTAGACTCCGCCACAGACCAATCAAAAGCATCACCACTTCTGGGGAAATTCGTGGTGGATGCTGGGAACACTGCAGGCGGCCGTCTCCCGGGCTTTCTCGCCTCTTCCCCACTGCAAGGTGGCGTGGAGCCACCTCCAAACTGCTGCGACTCCACTGCCGCCCGCACGGGGCTCGGCTGGTCGCGGCCCCTGCAGCCCACACTCAGCTCGGCAAGGCTGTGGCTCTGCTCCGGGCAGGGCTGCCCCACCACACGCTGGTTCTAGCCCTCAGGAGGCTGCTAAGGTGTAGAAGCTGGGGCTTCCTGCTCCAGGGGACGTAAATGTTCCCTCCAAATAGCCTGAGGTTGTGATGGCTCCTCTGACCTCCCAAGTGCGGCTCCTGCCTCTGTTAGGGGCTCGTATCAAATGCCCAAGGTCCAGACTGAGAAGCCACTTGTCTGACAACCTCCTACCCCACACCTGCCGCCCAGCTCTCCCCCCGAGATGCCAGGGGAATGAGTGCCCCTGTCACAGGATGGGTTCCCTGCCTCCCCAAAGCTCCCTCTCTCCTTCCAGCCACAAGGCTCATGACCTCTTCTCCATTCTGGAGTATATTCCGGTGCCCAGGAGGCATGGTCCTAGGACCCAAAGATGCCCCTAGATGTGCCCAAGGAGCTTGAGACCTCATAATCAGATGGGGCTCCTGCTGACTGCTGTGTCAGTTAGGATGCATTGGGCTGCCAGTAACAGATAATCCCACCTCAACAGAAGAACAATGTGCCCTCTCACTGAGCAGAAGTCCCAAGGTAGAGCAGCTCTGGGGTAGGTTGATTCAGTGGCTCCATAAGGTCTTCAAAGACTCAGGTTTTCCCATCTTTCTAGCAGCATTCTCAGAGTTTGGCTTGGTCCCCAGGGTAGCTCCCCAAAGAGCAAAATGGCTGCTGCACCGCTAGGCACCACATCCAGACACTATGATATCCAGCAGAAGGGAGAAAACGTGCTTTCTCTTCTTCATTCCTCCTTTTAAGAGCAAGGAAGCTTTACCCAGCAGCCCCCCGGATATCCCCTTAAATCCCATTGGCCACAATTATATCACGTGATGAAGCTCAAGGAATCACTGCAGAGGGATGGGACCACACGATTACCTTGGGTGGAGTCACGTATCTATCGCGTACTTGCTTTGTTATATTTTTCACTCTTTCCCTTTTCTCATGTAAGAAATATATAGATATTTTCTTGTCCTAAATAATTTATTCAATACAGAAGTATGTTGAGTAAAAATATGAAAAGTGTCCTTTACAGACTTCCCCAATCTCACTTTCCTCCTCAGAAGGAAACTGTCTCTATTTTGGCATGTCCTCTTCCTGTCCCCTTTATACATTTGCATATATGTGTATGTTCATACACACACAGACACTTTGCTTTATTTTTTACATAGATGGTATTTTGTTCAGCTACCAGCCTTTTTCCACTTAGCTCTCAGTACTCACAGATTTACTTCATTCACTTCAGTGGCAGAATATTAACCCATAGGTGGATATTCCATTGCTTTGCATTTTAACTCATTATTGATTGGGGGATTTTTTGCAGCAACTAATGCCTGTGGCCAGCGAGGTGTTATGTAAATGAATATTGAAACGTCTCTGGTCAATAATTTTCAGGTAACAAAAGACGTATTAATAGCTTTTCAATCTTGTGTCTTGTCCCCCAGCTAGATTATAAACATCCTGAGGGCGTATTTTTCTTTCTACCTCCAAGCACTTAACACAATATTTTCCTACAAAGTGAAAGTCAATTAACAGTTACTGATGGAAAGATTCTCTCTCTTGCCACATAGGAGTTGTCTTAGCACTTCTGACTGCTCGAGGTGGAGCCCTTTTCTGAGCCAGTAGAAGGGACACACCTCCATCATCTATCAGTTTATCACTCTTGTCTATCGACAGTGACCAGTCAATCTACTGACCAGGGAGAGTTGATAATTTTCCGCTTTCCTTTGGCAATGTTTTCTGGGTTCATTGCAGTCTCCCTGGCAGGTTGTCAATTCAGAGCACTTGGGCTACTTGCAACGTTATACGCTGTTCGGCTCACATAGGAGCATCAGGGCAGAGTTATTAACAGCCTGCACTTCCTGGAGAACCGTTTCAAGGGCTACTAATGGTGTTCACAGACGGTTGAGCTGGAACAGTTATCCATATGCCTAGACACACACTCTCAATAACCTCTTCCAGGTTTCTCGAGGCAGCACAACTACATAAAATTGGTTACAACTGAACCTATTCTAGACCCTTTGGTGGGGAGAAATTACTTCAATATGGGGCTATCACCTCAAAACAGATCAACCAAATTTAGGACTGGATGAACTTCTCCGAGCAATCACTCTCGAAGCAGATGTTGGCATTCAGACCTGCTGATAGCATCAGTGAATATCATCTTGGGCTTTGGTGGGGCTCCTTGTACTTCTGAATCTGCTGAGCTTCCTGTAGTAGCCGAAAAAATTACCATTGTGAATGAGCAAAGAAAAGAAACACATGTCTCCCAGATGTGCTCTTGCACTGGAGAGCACTCTCAAAATTTGGACCTTAACAGGAAACCTGGAACGATGAAAGGAAATCAAGCAATAGGAATGAGACTGAAATTAGTTTATGTCCCTCAGCTGATAACACACAAGGGGAAACTTCTGGATCAATCATTTTAATTACTATTGGTTATGAAAACTATGGTCCCAACCGCTAAGAAGTCTACAATTGAATTGGGGAAAGAGGGCATCCACATCTGGAAAATTGGACAATGATACAAGGCCATACAAGATCGAGACTAAATAAATGCCTATTAGGGGTTTGGAGGGAGAATCCACTGAGAGAGTGAGGCTTCCAAACAGGGCTGGTTATCTGTCCTGATACACTCTGAGAGGATCATGCTTGACCATGCCTGTTCACTTATTTTTTGAACAAGCAATTTTCTCTGGGGACACCACCTGCATTTCTTTGCCAGCTTGGGTGCTTCTAGATGTGTCTTCAGCTGCTGAACTTGAAAGGTTCCCAGCCCACCTCCCTCTGTGTTCCTACCACCACCCTTTCCTTGAAATAGCCATGGCCATCGAAGACCTTGACTACCTTTCTCTCTTCACCCACACCTCCTACCTCACCCTATTTGTTGGCAGATAGAAAAGACAGAATCAGGAGAAAACCTAGATACCTCTTGTTAAAAGAGGTTAAGAGGGTTCATAATAAACAGGTCAGAGCCCAACTGGAGGGATTTAGCTGAGGGTTCCCATGCAGGCTCCACCCCCATGCCCGGGCACTGGGGTCCCCAACACCCCGTGTGGGTGTTTCTGTAGACAAATATTTTTTTCAGGCCGACATTGGATTACATGACTGCAGACCTCGGGATTCAAAAGGGAAAGAAGAAACCTTCACAGCAACTTGGGTTTTCTTTCAAGGGGCGTTTCCTCTACAGACGGTTTTGTTTTAACTGGTAATTCAAGGTGGGCAAAACAGTCCTGGAGAAATGGGTTTTCCTCCTCTCCAAGCCTGTCTCTCCAAGAGGAACAGACACAGGCAAGGCCACAGGGCCCGCCCTCCTAACTAGAGCCAACTGCTCCTGTGAGCTTATGGTCTGGTCTGCTTCAATTTCTCATGTGTTGCCTTTCTAGGGGCTGCGAGGCCCAGCGATCTGGACACAGGCCAAGAAGTCAAGAACTGCTGGAGTCCAGGCCTCCGCTCTTGTGTTGACACCAGTGACCACCCAGCCCAGCCAAATCATATGGCCCTGTTTTCCTGATGTATAAGGTGCGTAGAATGCTTTCCCCACCAAAAGAGGACTCCAAGGGATTAATTAGTTAAAATCTGTAAACGTGTATCATTATAATTGTTATTCCAGTTTCTAGTTAAAACCAAACTGGCCAGAAGGAAAGAAAATACCAGCCCTGCCTCTGAGGGCAGCTACCTTTGCTTTTCCGGTATTTCCAGTCTGGCTGGTAGGAGAAGGTCCTGGAAAGCTCAGTGCTTGCTGGGCCTGAGCCTGGAGCTGTGCTCACCACGTTTGAGGATGAGGAGGTCAAGAATCCAACTGAGCCCGGGATACAACTGGGCTGTGAAAGTTCAGACCATTCCCTCTAGCAGAGGCCAGACATCTCTCGTGAGACCCAGACGCAGTATGTCTACAGTAGGGCCCTGAGTCTGTAGGTTCTGTGGGGATAGACAGGTTGTGTAGGTGATCATAAACAGATGTTTGGTTTCTAAGGTGTTAATCTAAAACCAGTGCCTCTGAGGGAGTGACTACTGCTTTCCTCAAGAGAAGATACTCTGGACCTCGAGAAAAGTTCTGCATGGTAGGGCAGGCCTCCCCTCCACAGCGACTCGGCCCTGACCATACTGTCTTCTTCATGGGAGACCCTCAATGGACCTCAGGCAACTCAGCACAGCTCCCTTTCTCTGGGTCTAAATAAATCCACCCCATTCCAACTCCTGCTTCCAAGTGGGAAACACCACACCCAAACATCTACCTTTCTCCGAACGTACCAGAAAGTACAGCCGCAGGCCTCTCTCCCCGTGGACTTCCGGTCTGAGCCAAGATGGCCGACACCGGAAGTGCCTTCAGGCACAGGGCAGGAGCTCCTCCCACTCGGCCAAGGAAGTCAGGGCGTAAGGCAGGAAGCATAGCAACCGTGCCCGGGGCCAGCTGGAGACAGGATAACAATTTGCCACTGTCGCAATGGGTGGTTTTAAAATATTTGTTCAATATTTACTTGGAGGAAAGGCTGAGTCCTCGAAATAAAATAAGGAAGGGCCCAACAGGAGAAAAGGTCCTCAGGAGGGAGTCTCAGCCTGTCCCCCACCTCCAGGAAATTCGTTTCTGGCCCCAAATTTGCAGCCCACCCCCTCTGCAAAACAGAAGCCCCACAGTTAAGGGTACACACCTGTCTCAGAAGACACTGTCCCGCACAGGCCCCTCAGAACCCCTCATTCAAGTGTTCCTTCCCTTCCCCCCCCCCCCCCCCCCGGCTATTTTCCCTCAAGGCAGATCTGGAAAAGACTGTTATCTCTCTGTCTTGCTACTGTTTTCAGTAATGCTGCAACTGTTGGGCTGCCCACCCCCCCTCCCCCCCTCCGCCGCCCAGGGCTGAAAGGAAATGTGGTTTCTTTCCAAGTGCACTGGGAGGCCTGAGTGCTCTGGTGTGTCTGTAGCGGGGGCTCTGTGCCTGCGCACCCCCTGCACACCACTCCTTGCAACCCGGGCCCCCCAGTGTATGTCAGACTGGCCATGACATAGAAGGTGCACAGAAGTTAGGAAGGATTGCTCTCGGGGTCTTTAGAAGGTTAATTCTGGCTTCTGCCTTGACACCCCCTTCACATGCCCTTGGTCATCTCTCCCAAGCCCACAGGGCTGCTTGGGGTGCTCATTGCAATTGCAGAGGACTTCATCTGTCCCCAGGAGCTCTCTGACCTTCACCCTCTGCTTCCTCCACCATTTCCAGGAAGGCAACTTGAGCTGCCTGGAAACTGGCTTTCTGACATCGAGCATAATAGTCTTCCGTTGTCCTTTGAGGCAAGTCCAGAAAAATCACCCGAACACCTTTTCCTTGGAATTATGGGTCAAAACTGTTACCTGGAACATGAAATAAGTGGCAGAAAGAAAGCCCAACGCAGAGTAAGCAGTGTGTTTTGCAGAACACACTCACCTCGGGAGGGCACTGAAAATACTCGTTAGCCAGGAGCGCAGGGCTGAAGGCCCCAAGGTGGCCTGGGAGCCTCCCTCCCAGCTCTCATCCTGCGAGTACAGAGCGCGGTGGGGGGTGTGGGTGTGTAGTAATTACATGTAACTCTTAAGGTAAGTATTTCTGAGACCAGTGTTATCAGAATGAACCGGCACTGTGCAAGGTAGAAATAAGAAGTGTGCGTCCCGTTTGCAAATGGTAACAGCATTGCTGGTAGCCGAGACACTTCCTCTATTTGTGAAGCGGGCCAGGCAACCCGTTTTTTATTTAGTTAACCAACCGCAATCCCTTTCCATTTCCACATAGTAATTAAATCCTCGAGCAGTTGTCTCTGGGCTTTGTCACCTGGTGGTGGCCATGATGCCTGCGAGCCTTGCGTCCCCTGCCGCGTGGTCCGCTGGGTTTTAGGCAGCCCCTCAGGCTGATATTGCCTGTCGCTAAAAATATTCACCAGTCATGGGTGAGAACAATCTCGGAGTTGTGGTTTCTTCCTCGACGTCAGCCAATTTCTCCTGACCTTTAGGGCATGGCAGTTGTATGCAACCCCTCGTTTCAGGATATATCTTTGGCTGACTAATGTTTGTTGCCGTTTCTTGTAGCTCTCGATATTCTGCAATAGACGCTTTGTTCCATATTAAATTAATACTTATTTTTACTTGAAAAAACAAAATGAAAGAGCGTGATATTAGAAATGAAAGTGCTTCTCTCTAGTCTCAACCCTTAGCTCTACTTCCCAGAGGTGACCCCTGTGGACAGATACAGCCTCGGAAGGACCCTCTGCGTGATCAAAGGGCATGTGTTGCTTTTTTACGCAAATAGGATCATACTGTACCCACTGGATTTCAACTTGCTTCCTTTACTTAAAATTGTATCTTGGAACTCTTTGCACATCAGAACCTTGAGAGGCATTTACTCTTTCAGTGGGGTGTCCTAGTGCAGTTTATGGACGCTATCCCCGTTAGCTTGTCTCTTATCAAGGACATTTAGCTTTTATCTAGTTGTGGTTTTTTTCTCCCACAAGAGTCAATGAGTATTGGATATTGTACTGTGTGTCTTTGCATGCTTTAAGAGTATAACTGTGGGATGAATTTCTACAGCTGGGTTAAAGAGTAGTCACAATTTACGCCTCGATAATGATTACCAAATTGCTTTCCAAAAAAGACACTGACAGTATGATAATGCAACAGGGCAGTTTTTAGAGAAGCAAAATGGCCAACTCAATTATCCATAAATGGACACGGACGGTGCATTAAGCCTCCCTTCCATCAAAGCCAGGTGATTTGGGCCGGATTAAGCCAGGAAAGAATTTAACTATGGACTTCTCTCTGCGTTTCTCTTCTGAAGCTAAATATATAAGATATGGGCAATTCTGACTGGTTTTGTATTTTCTTTTCACTGCAGCCCCTGAGTTCCTCTTGTCCCAAGGTCAATTTGCTGTGTGTGTGCGTTGGGCAAAGGGCCAGCTCAGGGGTGGTGCTGCAGGGTTTCTGAGCCTTTGTAGAGCTGGGGGTGTTCTGGGGTGAGCTGCCAACTGTGGGTTCAGAGGCTGGGGCTCCCTGAGGTGTGCTGCTTTAGGATTTCTTTTTACCTCTCTAGTCATCCTATCCTTCACAATCCAAGTGTTCCTGTTCTTTGGCCCTTTTCTGCCTGTATTGTCCACTAGAAAATTATTAAGGGGGTTGGTAGGGTCATAGTTCTGGGGTGCCCTCCTTTGGCAGCTCAGGGTGGGCTTCTGCAGTGTTTCTCAAGCTACCTGGGGTGAAGGCCTACTCTTTTTATTTTAAATTTCCAATCTGTTATGGACCGATACTTTTGCAAAATATTAGAAAAGTTGAATTACTAGAAAAATGAAATAAAAAAACAGGCATATAAAACACAAGCCCAATTTCTTTTTCTTACATTTAACAGACATAACATTACTTTATTGATATTTTGCTGTAAAAGTGTTTTGAAATGTTTACCCCCAGTTTCTGTTCTCATCTCACTGGAGAGATGGGGAACAGTTTGAGTCGCACTGCTCAAAGCATAGCTCCAGAAGCTTCTGCAGGCTTCCTTTCCACCCTAAGGCCTCTATCATTTTGCTGGGAGAGGAATTCTCATCCAATAAGGGAAGTTGTCCCGGTTTTCAGCCATGGAGGCCCTGGGTCAATCCCCAAGGTTAACGTTGCATTTGGGTTTAAGCTCAGGGCTCTGCCCCACTGACCCCGGTCCTCTCCCCAACCCCAGCTTTTCCTGTGTGGGAAGCAGTAACTCCTGTGTGCAGGGTCCCCTAATCTGCTGGCTACCCACCAGGAGACATCATATTCGTTCCTTCACATTTTACTTTCAATTTGATTTAAGTCAAACATCAACCTTCCCATCAGTATTACTGCCCCTTCTCTATAACCCGCTGCAGAAAGGCGAGACGTGACATCTGAGGATACGGATAAAAGGGAAGCGATAGTTTTTTCTATCAAGCCTTTAAAACGTCTCAATTCACTTTTTAACTAATTTTACACTTTGTGAGATACTTAGGATGGATCTTAATAGAAGGGAAATTATGAACAACAACCCCTCAAAATATGAGATTTTAAAAGTCTTTTGTCTTTAAAGGAGCAGACTGTTTCAATTTTAAATACTCAGAAAATTGGTTTTCCGATTTCCTTTTGGAACCTGAAGTAGCAGATCACAGCGGCATCTAGTGGACATTAGTTGTACAACAGATGGAGTAGCCGGCAGAAAAATTTAAAAACAGTAATTTTTAAGTACTGTATTTCCTTAATTATAAGACGCAGATTTTTTCGCAGTTTGAACATTTTTGAAGTTGAATTGTGGATTTTAATATATGGCACGTCACATTTTAATTAAAACTTTTCTTTTCTCAGTGATACTCTGTCTTACAATTGGTAGCATCTTAGTTTTGTCAAAATATGATTTTTCATATGAAACTTAGCAGGATGTTCATCCAGTCATCTTCTCAGTAATGTTATTGAACATCTACTTTATATCTGTAACTTATTGATTTATTGCATGTATTATATTCGCCACATATATTTTAATTGCATTATATTCCAAACTCTTACTTTTAAAGCATACTGTAGACCTTTCTCCTTTATGACACATTAATGCTTTGACATTAGTCAGGCCTAATGCCATGTATTTAAAAATTCATTATTGCTTAGGCCCAGTAGTTCTCAACACTGGCCACGTTTAGAATTGCCTGCAGAATTTTCTAAACTATACCTAGCCAGACAGCACCTCTCAGGGATCTTATCTAATTGGTCTAAAGGTGAGGCCAGCACATTTGGAGCTTATAAAAGCGTCCGAAGCTTTTAAATTCTAACGTGCAGCCTGAGCTGAGAACTTTTTCCTGCATTTAAGTCAGATGCTTTTGAGATCATAAGGATTTTTTAATAGCTGAGAAATATTTGGTATTTTGTTTTATAGTAAACAACTCATGTCTTATAACTATCATAATTATGAATGCCAAGAAAATCTACTTTTAAAGCAATAGTGGATAACGCTACACCCATGGTATTCAAGAAAAATTCTTTCCTAAAGACATCATCATTTAGCGTATCATTAAATAATGTACAACTTGCATCTGATTCTTACACACTGACTCACAAAATATTATTTGAAGTGAATACCACAATGAGATCAGGAATGCTGAATAAGTGTAGAACAGTAGCTATAAAATGTACAAGATGTCACAGTAAATATATCTTTAATATACCACAAGCCTCTCAAGGAATGTCTACCAGCTAAAGAAAAAAAAAGTCTAAGATATCATTTCCTTGGAATACTCTTTTCTTGGCCTAGAGTGAGCTCTGCTAATTCCGGGACTGACCCCAAAGCCCACTACAGGGATGGCATAATTCCTGTTGACCTTCTGCCTAGTGCAGCAGTAGAATGTGATACCCCATCAGGCCACAGCAGGGATGAGAACAGTATTTCATGGGAGGCAGCTTAAAGAAGAAAGGACCTCGTTCATTTCTGGGCCCTACCAATTGCTAACTTTATAATCTTGTACAAATGACTGAACTCGTCAAATCTCTTATTTCTCAGCACACAGACTTAGGATAATAACACCAACGTCAGCTACTGCAAATATTAGAGTTAAAATATGTAGACGTGAAATGCACAATGGGCAGCAAATAGAAGAGCAATTACTATTATTCATCGTGGTTTCTTCTTAGTCCTTTTAGCTCATTGCAAAAAGTCAGAAGATGATGTTTTCCAGAATACTCCAGGCTGCATACTACCATTTACCCCCTCCAGCCGCCTCGTCCAGCCTCTAGGAACTGAGATCCATGTTTAGACAATAGCTTAGCCTCTTTGAGGTTCCTTGGATTCAATCAATAACTGGGCGTTTTTAATTCATAGGACTCTTTTTTCCTATCCTCGAGTGTTCTGTCAAGGCCTGAGTAACATAGTCCTAAAGTATTCTCCCTTCAATCCCTCTTTCCCCCAAAAGCAGCCTCTACCCAGGGCCAGCGACTGACTGGGAGCCTACCGTGTGTCCCTTCAAGTAGAGAGAACCATGGGTCCTTGAACGAAGGCCAGGCTGCTGATAAGAGATTAACAGAGGCTGGAGTCTCTGACGATCAAAGTGACCCTGTGGGTTTGGGACAGGAGAGCTGCGACCATGTCAACGCAGTAGAAACTATGGAAGGGAAACAGGAAGAAGAGGATCTTCAAACAGGAAACTTGGGAGTTCGTGGGCCCATTCCCTAAAGCCCACAAGTTCCGGTTTAGTTTCACTCAGCCCCAAATGTCCCAGATTCCACCCAGCAAGACCCTCCCTGGATCGGAGGATGGTGGCCACATCCCAAGGGTCCTGTTTATGTTCTGACTGGATTTCAAACTCTTTCTACCACCCACACTAGTGAATCTCAATCATGCTTTCCACTTTCGTGAAAAAGAAATGTGACATGGACAGAAACTCCCGTTAATAGTGTATTTTAATGCCCTGCAGACATGTCACTAGAAACCCATAACTTTCTTCAATTTTCGTTTTGCTGATATAAACTGGGCTGATACACTTAATGCAAAGAGAATCCAGACTTAGGTGAGAGCTGTCAGCCCTCAGTAAGCCACTGTTTGTTCCTTCCTCAAGGCGAGGAAAGAAGGTTCTGGCTGGGGTAGGTCATCACCAAGTGGCGCGCCCTCCTGTTACTGAGAAGGCGTGATCCCTGGAACTACTATCCCTGCTCCCTCCCCCTTCAATAGCTGGGTCACCTCAGGCCACTCAATCTCTCCGAGTTTGCTTTCTCATCATTAAGTGGGACCTAATAATACCCTCCGCATAGAACTTTGTGCGGATTAAATGAAACGATGTAAATGGAATAGCTGACACAGTGACGGTGATTATTACCCACATGTAACGTGGCATCAGATTGAAACTTGAGAGTAAACTTCGAGAGGGACCAGCTATCGAAAGTCAGTTGAACTTTTTAAAAGATGAGAAAATATGTAAGCAAAATTTTAGGAGCTAAAAATGGAATACATCTCCTTCCTGGGAAATAACCCTTCAGATCCTGTGTTGGGCAGGCAGTGGCTGGATGTGCCCCAGAGTTCCAAGGCATCACTGGGCAGCACGGGCTGGAGGCTGCAAAGCCCGATGCCCACCCTGACCTCAGGTTAGCTCCAGTCCAAGAAGCGGACATGGGGAAGCGCCCTCCGGCCCTCCCCACGTTTTATTTCATTTGCCCCCTGGTTTCTGTTAGAACTAGTGTTAGGCTCCTGCATCTGGGGCCGTGTGCTAACTTGCAATAAACAGACTAAAAAGCGGGAACTTTACAGCGAAGCCAAGTCAAACACCACTCTGAAAACCTATCCTGAGTTGCCCTGAGGTGTTTCCAAAAGCAAGACAAATATTAGCACTGAACAGCACGCTCTAATTCTCTGCCTGGGGCAGGGGGCTGGCAGGGGGGAACCAACATGGGAAGACAGGTACACTCTGTTTGTGGCTGGGCTCAGCACTGCCCAGGGGTCACTCCAAAGACCCCTCAGATTCTCCTGCTGGGCCCCTGATTTTGTGAAATGTCACCGTACCTCGGGAGACAATGGTGGCCCTTGAAACGACTGTTCACCTAGGAAGAAATGAATCATTTTTGGCTTTGCCCCAGCTGGCTCTATGAGCGGTAATAAGTCACTAGTTTATCTTCAGCTCTGCTAGCCCATTTAGAATCAATATTTATTGTCCACGTGTCTAGATCAGTGATTCTCAACTTTACCATGCATAAGAATCACCCGGACAGGGGCCAGGGCTGACCTCAAAACACAATTCTCGGACCCACCTCCTAAAATTCTGAATCAACAGATCTGGGTCGGCGCCCTGGAACCTACCTTTTAGCAAGCCATCCTGCAGGCTCTGAAACAGGCAGCCCTGAGGCCCACCTTTAGAAACTCTAAACACATCCTATACAGCAATTAAATTCTAATCCCGATCGTGTTGTGTTAACATCCCAAACTGACTCAACCCTTAATAAGTAATTCTCTGTGGACACCCAGGCCCATAAAGCCAACTGGCTGCATTTGTGCAAGTTTGAAGTGAAAATTTGTGGCGTGTTCTCGGTTCCTGGATTATGCCAGGAGAACCAAAGCAAAGACAGGTCACGGTCTTGGTCTTCAAAAAGCCTAAAATCTAGCTGGGGAGATGGCTTGTTAGTGAAACACCAGCGAACTGACAAGGCCATGAGCAGGTCAGGGGTGGAGCAACTGGCGGGCTGTCAAGGCTCTCAGGTGCTCGAAACGTGGGATGTGAGTGCAGCTTAGAGAGCTCGGCAGCGACACAAGGAATCCCATGCAATGCAGCAAGTGCGAACTGAGGCCTGTTGTGCACTGGCTCCACCATCCGGGAGTGGGCCCTGCTGGAAGGAGGGGACGGCGAGAGGAAGCAGGACAGCAGCCTGACCAGGGCTGGGCAGGCTGAGAGCAGAGAAGGGCGGGGTCTAGGACATGGGCTGACTGGCAACCACTTCGACAGTAGGGGGATGCGTGTCGGGGGGTAAGGAGACACGGTGAAAAGTCAGGTGCAGGAGTTTAGACGGTTGAATAGGTAAAGGTCAAATGGATTCCTTAGAGCGTAATATGAAGAGAAGGGCTTCTTCTGGAGAGAAGAAAAGAAACTGAGGGGACAGGCACAGTCAGAGACCAGGTGAGCTGTGAGGCTGGGAGCTTCCACGGATGAATTCTGCCGAATTCTAGGGATTGAGTTCCATGGATTCCGGTGTCAGCGGAGGATGGGGGTGTACTGGGTTGAATAGTGTCTCCCTCCCCAAGTTCATGTCCTTCCTAGACTCTCAGAATGTGACCTTATCTGGACATAGGGCCATTGCAGATGTGATCAGCAGAGTTAAGATGAGGTCACACTGAGGAAAAGTGGACTCTTCATCCATTCTGACTGGCATCCTTATAAGAGGAGAAAAGACACACAGACAGACACAGAGGACGATGGCAGAGGCAGAGACTGGAGTGCCGGCTGTCAGCAGAAGCTGGAGAGGTGCGTGGGCAGATTCTCCCTCTGAACCCACAAGAAGGAACCAACCCTGCCCACACCTTGATTTTGGACTTCCAGCCTCCTAAAGGGTGAGAGAATACGTTTCTGTTGTTGTAGCCCACCCCGTCTGTGGTTGTCAGACAGCCCTAAGAAACTAATACAGGGGGCTTGAGGAAGAAAAGAAGCTGAAGGGGCTTCCCTGGTGGCGAAGTGGTTGAGAGTCCGCCTGCTGATGCAGGAGACACAGGTTCGTGCCCTGGTCCGGGAAGATCCCACATGCCGCGGAGCGGCTGGGCCCGTGAGCCATGGCCGCTGAGCCTGCGCGTCCGGAGCCTGTGCTCTGCAACGGGAGAGGCCACAACAGTGAGAGGCCCGTGTACCGCAAAAAAAAGAAAGAAAAGAAGCTGAAGACAGGTCTCTAGGGAGCGCAGGATGTCCAGGTGATGGCCAAGAGTCGGCTGAGACAGGGCTGGAGCCCCAGGGAGCCTGGCAGTCACTGCCTTCCCCTCCATCATCGTCCAAGGAAGACACGGGGCAAAGTTTTCGGAGGAGGAAGCGGGTAGACACAGCAGCTGCCCCGCTCTGCACTCCATGCACATCTTCTGATTCCCTCTTCCATGTATTTCCTGAACAGTTATCACAGTGAGGGACTTCCCTGGCGGTCCAGTGGTTAAGACTCCACTCTCCCAATGCAGGGGACATGGGTTCGATCCCTGGTCGGGGAACTAAGATCCTGCATGCCCCACGAGGCAGCCAAAACTCAACCAAACCAAAACAGGACAGTTACACAGTGGCCAGGGGCTTAGACAAGGTTTCTGGGCCACCCCAGGACTTAAAGGATTGTTCTGGTTATCATGTGTACCAAACGATTGTCAAGAGCAGGCCTTGTTTTCCCACGCAGGCATTGGGTCGTTTCAAAGAGAAAACACAATGCCCCCATTTTCCTCACTAGATTCCCCCATAAAATCAAAACTGGAGAAAGCTGAAGACAGAATGGCCCCATTCACACGAAACCTCTAAAGGACAGTTTCCCACGAGTTGAGGGGATCATTGGCCCCCGCAAACTAAGGTGTTATGTCGCATACTTCTCAAGGTTTACCATCCTTGAGATCGTCTCTCTCGCCCTCCCTCGGTGAAATTTCCTAAAAGCGGCTGCACAGAGGCCGCTCTTCTGTCAGATCAGGGCCACTCAGTGCCCCAAGCTGTGCAAAGTGGAAAAAAAAGGTGCCTTATCCAGGAGGATGGATTGCAAAAAAGTGCCCCTGCTGAGTGAGCCGCTTAGAGGGAAATGACGTGACCCCCGGGGCAGGAACAAGGCTTGGCCAGTGGGGCCCTGGTTGGATCTCAGCTCCCACGAGGCCCACGTTTGCACAGCGCTGACACTGCCCGGACAGATGCGGCCAGCCGTGTCCCAGGGCACAACCGAGGCTCATTTTACCATCCCTTTATGGAGCCGAAGGACCCTGCTGAGGGGCGAGCCCGCCTCTCTGGGGGCTGCCGGACGCTACAGCTGCTTCCTGTGCCTGTGTCTTTTCCCCGGGTGGCCCGGAGGAAGGCTTTGCTCTCCATCTTATCCATTTTCACACTTCCATCCCCAAAACAGTGCTCAGTCATGGTATATACTCCCAAGGTGTCTGTGGAACGTAAGTGCACGTGTCCAATTCAAGACTGGAAGCCTCTTCTGTTGCTCAACCAAGCTGCTACCAGAAGTATTTTTCCCATCAGCTGTTTTACTGGTCTTTAATAGCTAAATCCATTCAAGAGATGTAAAATAAAATTCCTTGGAGAAGGAAAGGTCAACTTTGAATCCTCCAGGACCAGAGAAAAGGCGTTATTGTTATTGTTATTGTTATTTTCCTGTTTTCCTTCTCTCTCTGCCCACACTTCTCCCAGCTCACAAAGGCATTCCCTCCCCGTCCACAATGTCACTGTGCCGTCGCCTCCAGTGGCCAAGATTAAGACTCACCACCACGGAGTACCATCACTTCCACCCGTTTCCTTCGAAACGACCCTGAAAGCAGCAAAGGAAATCTAACCACAGCCTTGACGAGGCCGCCCCAGCCATTGCTCTCCTGGAATAACATCCAAGCCACTGGCAGCAGACCTGGAGCGCAGCTCGTAACTCAGCCCTTGGAGGGTGGGTCGTGCAGGTGTCTCGAGGTGGTTGGGACCCCTGTGGGGGCAGCGAAGGTGACAGGCGAAATAAGGAATGATTTCTCGGCCTCGTTCCGGCTTTCCTGGGCTCAGGTCAGGTCTTTAAGATGATTTGTGCAAAACCTGTGAAGTTCAGTGATTTCACAGCTCACGCTGGGCCTGCTTGAGTTCACTGAAAGATAAGAGTTATTGGAGAGATGAAAGATCAATCTGAAGGGAAGAGAAAAGAAAACAGACTCGGGGCCACTGCCTGTTGGAAAGCAAAGAAAACCTGTGTTCTTCACCATCTCTCTTCCTTCCGTCCCCGGATTCCTTCTCCATCAGACGGGAGGGAGCCCTGAATGGACTCAAGCATTTGCTCTTTGGGCTCCAGGTCAGATGATTTAAACCAGGAAGGGGGAGCGAGGGATGCTCGGGGAGGTGCCCTGTGACCTCCTGTGCCCCCAGTTCACCACGTGGTCTAAATCTGGAGGGATTTGCCCTCAGGGGAAACGTTTCTAAATCTGCCTGGATGGAGCGAGGTCCTTCTGAATGCTTGATCTCTATAAAGTCATGTATTTTAGCTTCCTAGGACTGTAGTAACAAAGTACCACAAATTAGATGAGTTAAAACAACTGAAATATATTCACTCACAGTTCTGGAGGCTGAAAGTCCACAATTAAGTGGTCGGCAGGGCCACGCTCTCTCTGAAGGGTCCACAATTAAGTGGTCGGCAGGGCCACGCTCTCTCTGAAGGCTCTAGGGGAGAGTCCTTCCTTGCCTCTTCCAGCTTTTGGTTATTGCCGGTGATCTCTCCATCCCTTGGCGTACGGCAGCATGCCTCCAATCTCTGCCTCTGTCTTCACACGGTTTCCTTCTGTGTGTCCTCTCTGTAACCTGTGTCTAAGGACGACAATCATATTGGATTAGGGGCCCACCCATATGACCTCATTTTACTTTGGTCACCTCTTTAAAGACCCGATCTCCAAATACAGTCACGTTCTGAGCTGCTGGGGGTTAGGGCTTCAACACAGGAATTTTGGGGAGGGACACAGTTCAGCCATAACCCTCATCCTTCCATGGCCAAGGTGGTGAGAACTCAGACTCACTTCCACCATTCAGGAGTGCAGGAACCTCCTTCGTTCTCTTCCACGTGAGCCCCTCTCCCACGGGTAGCAGAGGGGAGTAATTTGTCATTAATATTATCTCTGGGTCCTCTGGTTGGAAAATCGCCTTCTGTGGAAACAGGCTCCATGAGGAAATACTTACTGGTAGATTTCAGCTCTCATCAGTGCGGTTCTCTCCTCCCCACGCTCATATCCAAGATGGCAGCCAGCGCACAGGGAAGCTCGTGGTCCCCATGGGGAGGAGACAGGTCTCCTGGTCTTGTCCCGTCCCTGCACCGCCCCTTCTGCCAGGCAGCTGTGCTGGTCCTGGTGAGTGTGCTGGCAGGTATCCATTCAGAGGCATGTGGGCTGGGTCAGCCTTTTGGGCATCCAGCTGATGTCCCTGCTAACGGCAAGGGTCTGAGGGCCTAGGCTTGGGAGCTCTCACGTGTGACCAAGTCACCTTGGAGATCCCCTAGGTCTGGTGGGATGTCCACTCCATCCCTGGCCAAGGTGGGCCCCTCACAGCCACTGGCTCCCAGCAGACCTTGGTTACATGCTGCACTGATGTGGGAGACATAAGAGGACCCCTGGGTCCCCTCCATGCTGCAGAGGAGATGAAGGCATCCAGGAATCCTGGTCCCACGCATTCACCCCATCCCCTGCAACCACCTTGGGCTCCCCAACACCCACGTGCCTCTGCACTGGGATGGGGGTCATCTCCTCCAAGCTTCCAAACAGGGAGCAAAAGAAAAGCTCACCTTCCTTGGGCTCCCACCTGGAACATTCAGTCTGGGGGGAATGGGGCAAACTATGTGACCACTGGCTTCCCCTTCCTCAGCTCCCCTTCCCATCCTCATCCACCCTATTCCTCGTGGCAGAAACTTGCACGCAATGTCCTGAGTGTTCTGCATTATAAGAACCTCAGAGATCACATCTCTGGACCTGGATCTGTATATGGTAATAGGAGCTAAAGGAATTTTGAAAGTCATCCCTTGCCAATGCCTGGCCTTCAAGAACACTGTCTTGCTAGAGACATAAAAACCTCTACTGGAGATCAGAAGCCAAAAGCTAGTCCTTCGGTTACTTCTCCTCCGTGCCCCGCCTCACTGGAAGTCAGAGGGGCAGCCGTCTCTACTCACAGACCCCCAGCTCATCTGGGACTTTTAGGGTGACCCTGCCTGTCCATGGAGCTGACCCTGAAGGTCACTCTGAGGCTGTCTTCTTACTCCTTGAGCCCAGAAGAGTCTCCGTCTCTCCTCTGGTGAAAGGAAAACAAACAACAACAACAAAAAACTAGCTCAACAACTATTATTTCAAGATCAGCTCTGCCCTGGACCTCAGGTCCTAACTTAGGGGCCAAGGATTGGACCACGTTCTTGGTCCTAATATGCCCAATCCCTTGCAGCCTAAACCGTTCCCGGCCACAAGGGGGCTGCATGAGTTTCCTGGGGCTGTCATAATAAATCATCACAAACCAGGAGGCTTAAAGCAACAGGACTTTATCCTCTCATAGTTCTTGAGGCCAGAAGTCCAAAATCAAGGTGTGAGCAGAGCCGTCCTCCCCGAAGCCTCTGAAGGCTGTAGGGGAGAATCCTTCCTTGCCTCTTCCAGCCTCTGCTGGCTCCTGGCATATTCCTCAGCATTCCTTGGAGAGGAGGTGCAATCACCCCCACCTCTCTCTCCGTCTTCACATGGTTTTTTCTCTTCTTGTGTCTCTTCTCTCCCTTTAAGGACTCCAGCCGTTAGATTTAGGGCCCACCCTAATCTAGTATGACCTCATCTGAACTTAATTACCTCTGCAAAGACCGTTTCCAAATAAGGTCACCTTCTGAGGTTCCAAGCGGACATGAGTCTGGGGGACACTATTCAGTCCACTGCAGGGACTCATGGGTTAGTGCCTCCTAGTAGCATTCTTACTCCTGTGACAAAACCCCAAGCACAAAGTGGGGGCCTGGGAAGAGAGTGGTGCCTTTTCCTCCTCATCCATCCTCCCAAACATACCATATATCCTTGAATACCGTATGTGTTTTCATACTGTCCGGGCACATCCCTTCGGAAGTCAGCAGCTCCTGCAAATACTGGCCTTTAGGGCTTCCCTGGTGGCGCAGTGGTTGAGAGTCTGCCTACCGATGCAGGGGACACCGGTTCGTGCCCCGGTCCGGGAGGATCTCACATGCCGCGGAGCGGCTGGGCCCGTGAGCCATGGCCGCTGAGCCTGCGCGTCCAGAGCCTGTGCTCCGCAACGCGAGAGGCCACGGCAGTGAGAGGCCCGCGTACCACAAAAAGAAAAAAAAGGAAAAAAAAAAATACTGGCCTTTAGCACTTGCTCTGGATTCACACCCACTCCTTCTGAAACAGCCAACCCCCTTCCCCTTGGTCTTCCATGACCATTTGCTTATTTGTTTATACCCCTTCTTGTTCCAAAAAGGACTTCAGGCAGACGGTTTTTATTACCGGGCTAAACGAACACAGCAAGATCCTGTAGCAAACACAGTCTTCACCACAAACGTAAATTTCCATGAAACCAACATGAAAAAATCCCAAAGCACTTGGAAATTAAAATGATCGTGTTAAGTTTGACACTGGCCCCCCTTCTTTATTTTCGTGGACTCTCTGAAACAGAATATTCCCTGCCGTTCTGCCTTTGCAAGCTTCACGCACGCGGTCTTATGTTCTGGCGAGACCCTGTATGGAAGAGGCCTCTGGCTGAGGAGGGAGATTCCGGCCTATTAAGAGCCGAAGACAGCAATGCAAGTGCCTTGTTTAAGGACACGGGCCTTCGAAAGGAGGCTGTGAGGGGGTCCCTCGTTCAAGGACTGGAAATGTGCCCTGTGGTCCCCGCGTGGCCCTGATAATTTTGCCCAGGGGAGCCACCAGCCAGCATCTGGGACTGAAAATGGTGAAGGGCCTGCAGCCCCCTCATTTCCTCATAAAGGAAGCTCCTTCTCTGGCTCAGTTATTCTCCTTTTTTACCTGAGTTACAGGGAATTGGGAAGATTCGGCTTTGCTGCTGCCAAAAGTCATTTTGAGAAAAAGTGTGGGCCTGTGTGTGTGCCTGCACATGTGTGCATTGTGTGTCCGTGGGCATGCTGTGCACATACGTGTGTGCGTGTGTGTGTGGAAACGGGAGAGGTTGGAGCAGGAAGCAGAGGCGGAGGGGAGAGTGCGGACAAACACCCCTCCCGGCTCATCAAACTGAATATTCAACAGTATTCCTCGCCCTTTGGAAAAGGGCCTGATAGAATCTGAATGTGTCTCAGGAGCCTCTGACTTTGCCATCCATGTGCTGCCTGGTTCAGGGCAACCAAGATATTTTGAAGGTGTTTCAAGCCAGGCCCCGGCCAAGTCATCCCTGTGATGACTGTGACGGATGTAAGCTAGGATCAGGGTGGAGGAAAGACCTTTCAGGAAACTTTGCTGAGATCCGCACTTGTTCATTCAGCGAATCTCGATGGAGGTTCTCGGGGCCCGCTTGCAGAGCTCCACGTTGAACCCAGTTGCTTGTAACAACTGGCTTTTCTAACAGCCGGAGGGAGGGTTGGTGACACTGGGCTAGCAGCTTGTGGAGGAGAGAATTGCGGGCTTAGATCAGAGGCCCGGCTCTTTCTCTGATGGGCTGTGAGGACTGGATCAGATGACTGACCATGATAATAGCTGCCTCACCGAGGTGTCCGCATGATTAAATAAGAGTCTGCAGAAAAGCACTTAGTCAATTACAAGGCCTGAGGCACCCCGGAGGTGTGACACCTGGCCTCAGGGGCCTTTCTGTGTGTTAAGGGGTAGCGATTAGGAGGAATCCAGGGCTGGCTGGGCCTTTGTCCAGAATGGCAGGTGGATGACCTGGTGGTCTTCTCCAGCCCCAGGAGATGCTACCCACCCACTGGGTCCTGCAGTCGGCATCCCGGCTACATGTTGCCTCCTTCTGGGTTGCCGGGCCTGCCCGCCCCAGGCTGAGCGGTGTAACCTCGGTGCAAACACGGCGCGCCCTCGAGGAAGGAAGCGTTTGCTGCAGGAAGGTCACAGTCTCGTGGCCTTAAAGCCTCTGACAGTGGTTCACCTTGCCAGGTGGGCCAGGATCTAGATTTGGCATTTGGCTCTCAGAACTAGCTAGAAGAGAGATGTTGCCGAACCAAGTTGGGCAGTACCGAACCCTCCGGCACGCAGTAAAGCCAACCTACGGACACCCAGGTTGCGGTGAAGGAAAGTACATCGTTTATTGTGGGGTGCTGTACAAGGAGACCGGGACAGCTGTGCTCAAAAAGCCCGAACTCCCCGATGGGTTTCAGGGAAGCCTTCTTAGAGCCCAGGTGAGAGAGGGGAGTCACAGGGTATGTGATGAGCTCGGGTACAACTCTCTGATTGGCTGATGGTGAGGTAACAGGGTGGTGTCACAGGGGTTAACCTTATCCATCCTTAGGCTCCAGTAGGGCTAAGTAAATTTCAAGTAAATTTCTTCCATTTGGTGGTGGTGGTAGCATCTGTAAAACAACTCAGGAAAGGAGCTAAACTCAGAGAGGAGCTAAAGAAGAGGAAAGTGGGGAGGGGTGTCTGTCCTGGGAAGGCCCCATAGGGTCCTGCTTGGTTCCAGAGATAGGAGGAAAGTGTTATGTGGATTAATATCTGGGAACATTTGTTTTTTCCAGTGAAGTTCCCTACATGTAAACGAATGGGCTGCTCCAAGACCACTGGGTGGGGTGGCCCAGCTCAGAAGGGCTAAAATCAGACCAGTATGTTCTCTCGTTTTTCTGTGTGTTTGTTTTATTGTGGTAAGATTCATAACATAAAACTTACCATTTTAACCATTTTTAGGTGTACGGTTCAGTGGCACTAAGTCCAGTCACACTGTGTAACCATCACCCCATCCATCTCCAGAACTTTTTCGTCTTCCTCAAATGAAACTCTGTACCCACTAAACACTAACTCCTCACACTTTTCTTCCCTTAGCCCCTGGCCACCACCACTACTTTCTGTTTCTATGAATCTGACTACGCTAGGGAACTTATATAAGCAGAACTGTACAATATTTGACCTCTTGTGACTGGATTATTTCACTTAGCATAATGTCTTCAAAGTTTATCCACATTGTAGCATATATCAGAATTTCAATCCTTTTTAAGGCTACGTAATATTCCATTGTACGGAGAGACCACACTTTTCTTATCCATTTATCCATCGATGGACGTTTGGGTTACTTCCATCTTTTGGCTATTATAAATAATGAACTTGGGTGTACAGATTTCTCTTTGAGTGCCCACTTTCCATTCTTTTGACCTCTTTATAGTTTAAGACATAACGTTTTGGTTGTCACTTATCAGAGGATCCCTGGTTCTTTGGCTGGAAAGTTACTGGTATCTATCTCGTCCAAAAGGTTAAATCTTCCCATGTCCAGAGTACAAAAGAGCAATTAGCAAATACAGGATTATGTTGAAATGTCTGTTGCTGACATTGTTGTCAGCTAAATTATGGACACCAGATAAGTCAAACTGGGGTCCTATTTCACAGATGTGTTGTTTGAATTTTAGAAACTTCTCATACCAGCTGACTACCATTAGCCAACATATTTATGCTCTGACAGCCCAGAGAGGCCCTGCCTGAACTAAGCTATACCTCACTTTTGCAAATAAAACTGTAAACTGGAACCTATTTAATTCATTTCCCCACTGCTTTTGCCTGTTAAGTACATTTGCCATCAATTAACTTTTCTATTCTCTATTTGGAAATGTCCTTACTAAGTAAAATTCTATCTGACCCTCCTTCTAACTGGACTAATAAGCACCATTATAATGACTGATGACATTAGTCATTTATGAAGGATTATTGCAAGAAACATGCAAATATTATAAGTGATAGTTGATGAGAAATGAGGGATTCTTCCACAGTAGGCTGTGTGATTTCCAGACAATTACTTGGTTTACCTTTAATGTCACTTTGTTGTCATTTATCTCAGGATGAGAGGGTGTCCCAAGGCAGCCAAAGGGACAGCGTCAGAAAACAAAACAAAGCGTAAGAATAGGAGAGCATCTTCCTTTTGGTTTGTATTTGGAAGTGCATTTGACTGCTGCAATTACTGACATAGCATCTTTGGTTCTGTCGATTCAAGCTGTATTCAAGTCTCGGTTGACAGATGAGATTTTCCTGGTCCTAATGAAAATCAGTCTCATTGCACATAACAGAAATAGTAGTAAGTAGTGAGCCACGTATATCACTAGCTTTTGTGGGTTGAATTTTGAACCCCCCAAAAAGACATGTTCAAGTTCTAATCACCGGTACCTGTGAATGTGACCTTATTTGGAAATAGGGTCTTTGCAGATGTAATAAGTTAAGATGAGGTCAGACTGGAGGACGGTGGGCCCCTAATCCGATATGACTGGTGCCCTTAGAAAAGTGCCATGTGAGGACAGAGGCACAGATTGGAGGGATGCAGCCACGAGACAAGGAACACAAGGATTGCCGACCACCAGCAGAAGCTGGAAAATGCAGGAAGGATTCTACCAAGAGTCCCAGAGGGATCCCGGCCCTGCCGACACCTTGATTTTGGACTTCTGGCCTTCAGAGCTGTGAGAATAAATTTTTGTAATTGTAAGGCACCCAGTTTGTGGTACATTATTACAGAAGCCCCAAGAAACTAATATACTGGCCAAATTTTAAGGCTACTCGCTTGATGAAAAAGTAATACTCCTCCAAGTCTGATTTCGCAATTCTTTCTTTAGGTCAGGAAGTACAATCTGAAACCCCAAAATATGGAGCTTTCAAATCCAGAATCTAACAGACATTCACACGTAAATGATCAGATTCTCACCCTCTTCTGACTTCACTTGTCTTTGGGACAGTTCCATTGTATTTTCTTTTTTTTTGTTTTGATTTTTATTTATTTTTTTATACAGCAGGTTCTTATGAGTTATCTATTTTATACAAATTAGTGTATATATGTCAACCCCAATCTCCCAATTCATCCCACCACCACCACATAGTATTTTCCTAAAGAAAATATCTTTTTGCAAAATAGTCCTAGGCCCCCAATTCTAAATCCAGACTGTGTCTGAGATGGACGGTCTGCCTTGCCCTTAACCTCCTCCACCTGGCGAGTCAGCAAGTCCTGAGGCCTCCTCAGTGATGAGATGAGAGTGCCCATCCCTGAGATGGATACGGCCCTGCCCTGGTACCTGTCCCCGCCCCCTCCGCCCCTTGCAGGATGGGGATGGCCATGAGGTCGGTTGTTTCTTCGTTGGTTGCAGTTGGGCTGGTCCTGGCTTCTCGTCCCACCTAAGCCAACAGCAGGCAGGGAAGGAGTCTCCGCCACCAAGATGGTCCTGCCCCAGATAAGGCCATCATCAACGCCAGGACCCCAAAAGGTCCCACGCTCCCAAAACGGCACCTTAGCAACCTGGTGCCCACCACAGCCCTCTCCACAAAGGGATGACGAAACTGTCTTTCGGTGATCCCTGTGCCAGACAAGGTGTTGTCCATCAACTCATTCAACCACATCCTCACCAAACCCTGAGCTCATGTTCTTTTAACCAAAGACGGGGCCTTCCTTTCCAAGGCTGACCTGTGCTCCCCAATTGCGCATAAGTAGAGAAGAACCCCCTGTCCTTCACCGGGTGGCTCCAAACAGGTCTCAGAAGGGGCAGCTGCCTAGAGCTCTGCTCTCTGGACCTCACTGGACACAGACCCTGGGACCCCAGACAGAAGGTTGGGAAGAGTCCCAGGCCCAGCCGGGCAGGTCCTACGAAGGCAGATCCATGGTTTGATAGCGAGCGATGCCTCCCTGCTCACCGTGCAGCCTGAGGGCTATGACATGCAAAGCCGGCAAGGGACTCAGCTTCCCCACAGGCCCCCTGAACGCAGCTGAGATGGAGGCAGAGCCGAGACAGAAACAAATCCACCTGTCCATGCAGACGGGTGGGTGATGCTGAGCTGTGCAAGCTGTGGCAGGGGTTCGAGGAGAGCTTGCAGCTGCCAGCTAATCTTCAGCATAGCACACACACAGTTGTCCCTTGGTATCTGCAGGGAACTGTTCCAGCTTCCCCGCCAAACCAAAATCCGAGGATGCTCAGTGTAGAATTTGCATATATAACCTCCCGTATACTTAATTTATTTATTTTTTGGCCACACTGCCTAGCTTGTGGGATCTTAGTTCCCTGGGGCCCTGGGCAGCGAGAGCTCAGAGTCCTAACCACTGAGCCGCCAGGGAATTCCCATCTCCCGTATACTTTAAATCATCTCTAGCTTCCTTATAATACCTAATACAATGTAAATACTATGTAAATGGTTGCCAGCACATGGCAAATGCAAGTTTTGCATTTTGGAACTTTCTGGAAAATTTTTTTTAACATCTTTATTAGCGTATAATTGCTTTACAATGGTGTGTTAGTTTCTGCTTTATAACAAAGTGAATCAGTTATACATATACATATGTTCCTATATCTCTTCCCTCTTGTGTCTCCCTCCCTCCCACCCTCCCTATCCCACCCCTCTAGGTGGTCACAAAGCACCAAGCTGATCTCCCTGTGCTATGCGGCTGCTTCCCACTAGCTATCTATTTTACGTTTGGTAGTGTATATATATCCATGCCTCTCTCTCTCGCTTTGTCACAGCTTACCTTCCCCCTCCCTATATCCTCAAGTCCATTCTCTAGTAGGTCTGTGTCTTTATTCCTGTCTTACCCCTAGGTTCTTCATGACATTTTTTTTTCTTAAATTCCATATATATGTGTTAGCATACGGTATTTGTCTTTCTCTTTATGACTTACTTCACTCTGTATGACAGACTCTAGGTCCATCCACCTCACTACAAATAACTCAATTTCGTTTCTTTTTATGGCTGAGTAATATTCCATTGTATATATGTGCCACATCTTCTTTATCCATTCATCCAATGATGGACACTTAGGTTGCTTCCATCTCCTGGCTATTGTAAATAGAGCTGCAATGAACATTTTGGTACATGACTCTTTTTGAATTATGGTTTTCTCAGGGTATATGTTCAGTAGTGGGATTGCTGGGTCATATGGTAGTTCTATTTGTAGTTTTTTAAGGAAACTCCATACTGTTCTCCATAGTGGTTGTACTAATTCACATTCCCACCAGTACTGCAAGAGTGTTCCCTTTTCTCCACACTCTCTCCAGCATTTATTGTTTCTAGATTTTTTGACGATGGCCATTCTGACCGGTGTGAGATGATATCTCATTGTAGTTTTGATTTGCATTTCTCTAATGATTAACGATGTTGAGCATTCTTTCATGTGTTTGTTGGCGATCTGTATATCTTCTTTGGAGAAATGGCTATTTAGGTCTTCTGCCCATTTTTGGATTCGGTTGTTTGTTTTTTTGTTATTGAGCTGCATGAGCTGCTTATAAATTTTGGGAATTAATCCTTTGTCAGTTCCTTCATTTGCAAATATTTTCTCACATTCTGAGGGTTGTCTTTTGGTCTTGTTTATGGTATCCTTTGCTGTGCAAAAGCTTTTAAGTTTCATTAGATCCCATTTGTTTATTTTTGTTTTTATTTCCATTTCTCTAGGAGGTGGGTCAAAAAGGATCTTGCTGTGATTTATATCATAGAGTTTCTGCCTATGTTTTCCTCTAAGAGTTTGATAGTTTCTGGCCTTACATTTAGATCTTTAATGCATTTTGAGCTTATTTTTGTGTATGGTGTTAGGGAGTGTTCTAGTTTCATTCTTTTATGTGCAGCTGTCCAGTTTTCCCAGCACCACTTATTGAAGAGGCTGTCTTTTCTCCACTGTATATTCTTGCCTCCTTTGTCAAAGATAAGGTGACCATATGTGCGTGGGTTTATCTCTGGGCTTTCTATCTTGTCCCATTGATCTATATTTCTATTTTTGTGCCAGTACCATAATGTCTTTTTTTTTTTTTTTTTTTTTTTTTTTTTGTGTTACGTGAGCCTCTCATTGTTGTGGCCTCTGCCGTTGCGGAGCACAGGCTCCAGATGCACAGGCTCAGCAGCCATGGCTCACGGGCCCAGCCACTCTGCAGCATGTGGGATCTTCCTGGACCAGGGCATGAACCCGTGTTGCCTGCATTGGCAGGTAGACTCTCAACCACTGCGCCACCAGGGAAGCCCCATACTGTCTTGATTACTGTAGCTTTGTAGTATAGTGTGAAGTCAGGGAGCCTGATTCCTCCAGCTCCACTTTTCGTTCGCAAGATTGCTTTGGCTATTTGGGGTCTTTTGTGTTTCCATACAAATTGTGAAAATTTTGGTTCTAGCTCTGTGAAAAATGGCAGTGGTAGTTTGATAGGGATTGCATTGAATCTGTAGATTGCTTTGGGTAGTAGAGTCATTTTCACAATGTTGATTCTTCCAATCCAAGAACATGGTATATCTCTCCATCTATTGGTATCATCTTTAATTTCTTTCATCAGTGTCTTATAATTTTCTGCATACAGGTCTTTTGTCTCCTTAGGTAGGCTTATTCCTAGATATTTTATTATTTTTGTTGCAATGGTAAATGGGAGTGTTTTCTTAATTTCACTTTCAGATTTTTCATCATTAGTGTATAGGAATGGAAGAGATTTCTGTGCATTAATTTTGTATCCTGCTACTTTACCAAATTCATTCATTAGCTCTAGGAGTTTTCTGGTAGCGTCTTTAGGATTCTCTATGTATAGTATCATGTCATCTGCAAACAGTGACAGCTTTACTTCTTTTCTGATTTGGATTATTTTTATTTCCTTTTCTTCTCTGATTGCTGTGGCTAAAACTTCCAAAACTATGTTGAATAAGAGTGGTGAGAGTGGGCAAACTTGTCTTGTTCCTGATCTTCGTGGGAATGGTTTCAGTTTTTCACCATTGAGGATGATGTTGGCTGTGGGTTTGTCATTAATGGCCTTTATTATGTTGAGGAAAGTTCCCTATATGCTTACTTTCTGCAGGGTTTTTATCATAAATGGGTGTTGAATTTTGTCAAAAGCTTTCTCTGCATCTATTGAGATGATTATATGGTTTTTCTCCTTCAATTTGTTAATATGGTGTATAACTGATTGATTTGCGCATATTGAAGAATCCTTGCATTCCTGGAATATACCCCACTTGATCATAGTGTATGACCCTTTTAATGTGCTGTTGGATTCTGTTTGCTAGTATTTTGTTGAGGATTTTTGCATCTATGTTCATCAGTGATATTGGCCTTAGTTTTCTTTCTGTGTGACATCCTTGTCTGGTTTTGGTATCAGGGTGATGGTGGCCTCCTAGAAGGAGTTTGGGAGTGTTCCTCCCTCTGCTATATTTTGGAAGAGTTTGAGAAGGATAGGTGTTAGCTCTTCTCTAAATGTTTGATAGAATTCGCCTGTGAAGCCATCTGGTCCTGGGCTTTTGTTTGTTGGAAGATTTTTAATCACAGTTTCAATTTCAGTGCTTGTGATTGGTCTGTTCATATTTTCTATTTCTTCCTGATTCAGTCTTAACAGGTTGTGCATTTCTAAGAATTTGTCCGTTTCTTCCAGGTTGTCCATTTTATTGGCATAGAGTTGCTTGTAGTAATCTCTCATGATCCTTTGTATTTCTGCAGTGTCAGTGGTTACTTCTCCTTTTTCATTTCTAATTCTATTGATTTGAGTCTTCTCCCTTTTTTTCTTGATGAGTCTCACTAATGGTTATCAATTTTGTTTGTCTTCTCAAAGAACAAGATTTTAGTTTTATTGATCTTTGCTATCATTTCCTTCATTTCATTTTCATTTTTTTCTGATCTGATCTTTATGATTTCTTTCCTTCTGCTAACTTTGGGGTATTTTTGTTCTTCTTTCTCTAATTGCTTTAGGTGCAAGGTTAGGTTATTTATTCGAGATGTTTCCTGTTTTTTAAGGTAGGATTTTATTGCTATAAACTTCCCTCTTAGAACTGCTTTTGCTGCATCCCATAGGTTTTGGGTCATCGTGTCTCCATTGTCATTTGTTTCTAAGTATTTTTTTATTTCCTCTTTGATTTCTTCAGTGATCACTTCGTTATTAAGTAGTGTATTGTTTAGCCTCCATGTGTTTGTATTTTTTACAGATATCTTCCTGTAATTGATACCTAGTCTCATAGCGTTGTGGTCAGAAAAGATACTTGATATGATTTCAATTTTCTTTAATTTACCAAGGCTTGATTTGTGACCCAAGATATGATCTATCCTGGAGAATGTTCCATGAGCACTTGAGAACAATGTGTATTCTGTTGTTTTTGGATGGAATGTCCTATAAATATCAATTAAGTCCATCTTGTTTAATGTATCATTTAAAGCTTGTGTTTCCTTATTTATTTTCATTTTGGATGATCTGTCCATTGGTGGAAGTGGGGTGTTAAAGACCCCTACTACGAATGTGTTATTGTAGATTTCCCCTTTTATGGCTGTTAGCATTTGCCTTATGTATTGAGGTGCTCCTATGTTGGGTGCATAAATATTTACAATTGTTATATCTTCTTCTTGGATCAATCCCTTGATCATTATGTAGTGTCCTTCTTTGTCTCTTGTAATAGTCTTTATTTTAAAGTCTATTTTGTCTGATATGAGAATTGCTACTCCAGCTTTCTTTTGATTTCCACTTGCATGGAATATCTTTTTCCATCCCTCACTCTCAGTTTGTATGTGTCCCTAGGTCTGAAGTGAGTCTCTTGTAGACAGCATATATATGGGTCTTGTTTTTGTATCCATTCAGCCAGTCTGTGTCTTTTGGTGGGAGCATTTAATCCATTTACATTTAAGGTAATTATCGATATGTATGTTCCTATTACCATTTTCTTAATTGTTTTGGGTTTGTTATTGTAGGTCTTTTCCTTCTCTTGTGTTTCTTGCCTAGGGAAGTTCCTTTAGCAGTTGTTGTAAAGCTGGTTTGGTGGTGCTGAACTCTCTCAGCTTTTCCTTTGTAAAGGTTTTAATTTCTCCATGAAATCTGAATGAGATCCTTGCTGGGTAGAGTAATCTTGGTTGTAGGTTTTTCTCCTTCATCACTTTAAATATGTTCTGCCATCCCTTCTGGCTTGCAGAATTTCTGCTGAAAGATCAGCTATTAACCTTATGGGGATTCCCTTGCATGTTATTTGTTGTTTTTCCCTTGCTGCTTTTAATATGTTTTCTTTGTATTTAATTTTTGATAGTTTGATTAATACGTGTCTTGGCATGTTTCTCCTTGGATTTATCCTGTATGAGACTCTCTGTGCTTTCTGGACTTGATTAACTATTTCCTTTCCCATATTAGGGAAGTTTTCAACTCTAATCTTTTCAAATATTTTCTCAGTCCCTTTCTTTTTCTCTTCTTCTTCTGGGACCCCTATAATTTGAATGTTGGTGCGTTTAATGTTGTCCCAGAGGTCTCTGAGACTGCCCTCAGTTCTTTTCATTCTTTTTTCTTTATTCTGCTCTGCAGTAGTTATTTCCACTATTTTATCTTCCAGGTCACTTATCCGTTCTTCTGCCTCAGTTATTCTGCTATTGATTCCTTCTAGAGTATTTTTAATTTCATTTATTGTGTTATTCATCATTGCTTGTTTCCTCTTTAGTTCTTCTAGGTCCTTGTTAAATGTTTCTTGCATTTTCTCTCTTCTATTTCCAAGATTTTGGATCATCTTTACTATCATTATTCTGAATTCTTTTTCAGGTAGACTGCCTATTTCCTCTTCATTTGTTAGGTCTGGTGGGTTTTTATCTTGCTCCTTCATCTGTTGTGTGTTTTTCTGTCTTCTCATTTTGCTTATCTTACTGTGTTAGGGGTCTCCTTTTTGCAGGCTGCATGTTCATAGTTCCCGTTGTTTTTGGTGTCTGTCCCCAGTGGCTAAAGTTGGTTCAGTGGGTTGTGTAGGCTTCCCGGTGGAGGGGACTAGTGCCTGTGTTCTGGTGGATGAGGCTGGATCTTGTCTTTCTGGTGGGCATGTCCACGTCTGTGGTGTGTTTTGGGTTGTCTGTGGACTTATTATGATTTTAGGCAGCCTGTCTGCTAATGGGTGGGGTTGTGTTCCTGTCTTGCTAGTTGTTTGGCATAGGGTGTCCAGCACTGTAGCTTGCTGGTCGTTGAGTGAAGCTGGGTGTTGGTGTTGAGATGGAGATCTCTGGGAGTTTTTCACCATTTGATATTACGTGGAGCTGGGAGGTCTCTTGTGGACCAGCGTCCTGAAGTTGGCTCTCCCACCTCAGAAGCACAGCACTGACTCCTGGCTGCAGCACCAAGAGCCTTTCATCCACGCGGCTCAGAATAAAAGGGAGAAAAAGTAGAAAGAAAGAAGGAAAGAGGATAAAATAAAATAAAGTAAGATAAAATAAAGTTATCAAAATAAAAAATAATTATTAAGAAAAAAATTTTTAAGTAAAAAAAAAAACCAAAAAACGGACGGACAGAACCCTAGGACAAATGGTGAAAGCAAAGCTATACAGACAAAATCTCACACAGAAGCATACACACATACACACTCACAAAAAGAGGAAAAGGGGAAAAAATAATATATGTTGCTCTCAAAGTCCACCTCCTCAATTTGGGATGACTCGTTGTCTCTTCAGGTATTCCACAGATGCAGGTACATCAAGTTGATCGTGGAGCTTTAATCCGCTGCTCCTGAGGCTGCTGGGAGAGATTTCCCTTTCTCTGCTTTGTTCGCACAGCTCCCGGGGCTCAGCTTTGGATGTGGCCCCGCCTCTGCGTGTAAGTCGCTGGAGGGCGTCTGTTCTTCGCTCAGACAGGACGGGGTTAAAGGAGCCGCTGATTCGGGGGCTCTGGCTCACTCAGGCCGGGGGGGGGGGGCACGGAGTGCGGGGCGAGCCTGCGGTGGCAGAGGCCAGCGTGACGTTTCACCAGCCAGAGGCGCGCCGTGCGTTCTCCCGGGGAAGTTGTCCCTGGATCCCGGGACCCTGGCAGTGGCGGGCTGCACAGACTCCCCAGACGGGCGGTGTGGATAGTGACCTGTGCTCGCATAAAGGCTTCTTGGTGGCGGCAGCAGCAGCCTTAGCGTCTCATGCCCGTCTCTGGGGTTCGCGCTGGTAGCCGTGGCTCACGCCCGTCTCTGGAGCTCCTTTAAGCAGCGCTCTTAAACCCCTCTCCTCGCGCACCCCGAAACAATGGTCTCTTGCCTCTTCAGCAGGTCCAGACTTTTCCCGGACTCCCTCCCGACTAGCCGTGGCGCACTAGCCCCCTTCAGGCTGTGTTCATGCTGCCAACCCCAGTCCTCTCCCTGCGCTCCGACCGAAGCCCGAGGCTCAGCTCCCAGCCCCGCCCGTCCCGGCGGGTGAGCAGACAAGCCTCTCGGGCTGGTGAGTGCCAGTCGGCACCGATCCTCCGTGCGGGAATCTCCCCGCTTTGCCCTCCGCACCCCTGTTGCTGTGCTCTCCTCCGCGGCTCCGTAGCTCCCCCCTCCGACACCCGCAGTCTCCGCACGTGAAGGGGCTCCTAGTGTGTGGGAACCTTTCCTCCTTCACGGCTCCCTCTCACTGGTGCAGGTCTCATCCCTATTCTTTTGTCTCTGTTTATACTCTTTTCTTTTGCCCTACCCAGGTACGTGGGGACTCTCTTGCCTTTTGGGAGGTCTGAGGTCTTCTGCCAGCGTCCAGTAGGTGTTCTGTAGGAGTTGTTCCACGTGTAGATGTATTTCTGATGTATCTGTGGGAGGAAGGTGATATCCGCATCTTACTCTTCCGCCATCTTCCTCAATTCCTGGAAAATTTTTTTTCGAATATTTTTGATCCATGGTGGATTGAATCTGCGGGTACAGAACCCACAGATAGCGAGGGTCGACTCTGTAGTGTTATGGGCGCAGATGCTGAGGTCACTCTGCCTGCGTTCAAATCCGACCTCCACCACTTAGTATGACCTTGAGCAGGTTACTTAACCCCTCAGAGCCTCCATGTCCCCGTCCATAAAATTGGTGGGCAGGTGTTAATAGTAGTACCTAAAGCAAAGCGCTGTTTTTAGGATAAAATTAGTAAACATATGTGATGTGCTTAAAACGAAAACTAGCCCACAATGAGTTCAGTACAATTGTTGTCATTGCTATTTTTAATACCAGGAATTCTCTGAAAGTCGGACCTCTGCAAAGTTAACGTGAAGCCACACAGAAAGGATTCCATGGAAGTCTTGTGTGTCTGACAGGTTATGCTGTCGATAAATTGAACAAGGTCAAGTTTTACAGTGGCCTCCATCCCATCAAGATAGCTGAATCTGCTCACTCAGACTCAAGTTGCTGGTGTGTGTCTCAAATCAAAGGGGACCCAAAATAGTAACCGAAAATTATAACATTCCTTTTACTAACTCATTATTCTACAAACTTCAACCGACTTCCTAATGTGTGTCAGACCCTAGCCTGGCTCTACGAGGAATGAAAAAAATGAATCAAGCTTCAAAGGCCAGTTGAGATAGAATAAAGAGGAACTATTCATGCATCATCTGTCCATCCATCACCCATCTGTCCATCCATCTATCCATCATCCATCCATCCGTCCATCCATTTAATTTGAAATATCTACTGGCTTCCATTGTATCCATAAGGACAGAGGTTGCCCTAACTCAGTGAAATGACTGGGGGTGTTAGGAAAATGCTCGCCACCCTCCTTCCCCAAATCTTCCTTTACACCCTGATTGGTGCTTGAAATTTCACTGTTAAATCTTTATCCCTTAGACTCAAAAATACCTCCTGGGAGGGACAAAATGTTAAACCATTATTAGTCATTTATACCTTAGAGTTAAAAAAGATCTAAGGGCGGACTTGGATGGCACGCGGGAGGAGCAAGGATGCGGGTCCTGGGTGGGAGGGGAGGGCTGGAGCGCCAAGCGTAGCCTCCCTGCCTCCACTAGTGCGGTGACTCCATGTGCCTGAAGAGGCAGGGGCAGTGTCTGTCTTCTCGCCAAGCGCCCTGTTGCTCACAAGTGCTGGAGTTCAAGCAATATTCAATGAATGAATATTTCCCTGGCGATGCAGTGGTTAAGACTCCACGCTCCCAATGCAGGGGGCCGGGGTTCGATCCCTGGTCAGGGAACTAGATCCCACATGCCGCAACTAAGAGCCCACATGCCGCAACTAAAGATCCTGCGTGCTACAACCAAAAGATCCCCCGTGCTGCAACTAAGACCTGGGGCAGCCAAATAAATAAATTAATTAAATATCTTTTTAAAAAATAAAAAATTCTAAAAAATGAATCGATACCTTTATACTTCAGTTGAGTCACTGAGAAGCCCTGTGACTTTGCCCTCTGGCCCAGGAAGGGCTCTTTTGTCCATGAGGAGGCCACAGGCCAGGGCCACCGGCCTGGGAGCTTTCACACTTCAGCCCAGAATAGGAATGAATTGTTCCAGAGAAAATCAAGCTTTAACAAAAGGGTACAACACATAACATCATGTCCACTTCATTGTTAAATGCAGTATTCCTAAAAATATCATATTTTACCAGAATTGGGGGTTTACATTTACTCTCTCTACAAGACTGACCAAGAATACACAATCAATATCAAGAAATCAAAGGCAGGGCTTCCCTGGTGGCGCAGTGGTTGAGAGTCCGCCTGCCGATGCAGGGGACGCGGGTTCATGCCCCGGTCCGGGAAGATCCCACATGCCGCGGAGCGGCTGGGCCCGTGAGCCATGGCCGCTGAGCCTGCGCGTCCGGAGCCTGTGCTCCGCAACCGGAGAGGCCACAGCAGTGAGAGGCCTGCGTACCGCAAAAAAAAAGAAATCAAATGCAGTTGTGAATTAAATGTATGACTTGTAGCCAAACCATCCCAAAAGCAAAATTAAAAAATAATTTCAAAAACTCCCAGCATAAAATTATAGGTAATGTGGGTGCATTTTAATATATAAGATGTCGTGGGAAACCTCTAAATAGAAGAGGATCAGGGCCTACGAATGACCCTGAACTAAAGATGATCTTGTTTAAGACGGTTATTTCCAGAGAAGAGACTAGATAAATAAAGCTATGTGGATTTGGGTTGTCAACCCTCAGTGATATTTAACAGACATTTCTGAACCCCCACTCCAAACGCCCAGCCACAAAATGCTCCCAGCTCTGTCATCCCAAGCCCGTTGCCAGGGACACAGGGACAGGCTCGGGTCCACACGCAGGGCCATTCGCCCACACCTGAGTTCCTTCACTGTGTCTTTCTAAGCACCAACCAGAGCCACACAGATTGAGGAGCCGCGGAAGGAGCCCAGGAGCCGAGCTGCTGCCCTTAGAGCATCCGTGATGGAGTTGACGAGGAAGGGACAGATGTGTGGGACAAGTTAGTTGTGGTTCTCAGCCACGCTGGATCCCAGCCCGGTCCGCAGCACACTGGAAGTAGCTGGAGGCATCCCAGCACGGCCCCGTTCCCTCGGCCAGCCTTGTGCGCAGTCCTAGCTTTCAGAATAACACTCCCAGCCCCACTGGGTTCTCAAGTCATATCTGAACGTCCCCCCAAAGCCACCTTCTTCATGATGTCTCTCATCTCAAAGTAACAGCAACCCATTCCTTTTGCCACCTGTGCCCGGGACCCACCCAGCTCACACTCCCCACGACAGACATCACCCAACCACCCATATCTGCAATTGTAGCCAAAAAACAAAACAAAAAAGAGTGGCACATTGATCAAAACTCACTGGCACGCGCCCAGAGCCCCCAGCAGCCTGCAGGGTGAGAAATTCTGTGTTGCTCAATAGCACAAAAGTCCGAAGCAGCGTGGAGACAACGGCCGGGTGACGGGCTCAGAGCAGGCTGGGTGGGAACAGGAGGGGCTCCGTGTGGGTCACCAGCAGGGACTGGGCGGCCTGCTGGGGGGTCATGAGCAAGGACGTGGAGAAACGAGGATGCAGAGAGTGGGCCAGCGGGCCGGGCTGGACCACAGATGGCCTTCAACCCCCGGTTGGGCAGTCCAGGCTTCGTCCTGCCAGTGCAGGAGAGTCACCAGAGGGTGTTTCAGGGAGGAGATGACGATGCTCACATGTATCAGGCATTTTTCCAAAGTGCAGAGATGACATTTCTGGTTGGTCCTGAATGTCTGCCTGGCCCAGTCTCGTCCTGTGCATGGGGCAGCTGGATGGTTAACTCATCCAACCAAATGACACGTGTGCCCACACAGGCCCTTCCCAAAGGACCTAGTAATTGTCTGGTCACTAGCCTCTCAAGTGCCCTGGCCTTGAAGCTTCCAGTCGGTGGAAGGGGGAAGACTGGAGGGTGGCAGCATCCCTGGGGAGTCCGTGGGTCACGCTGCCCTGTGCCCAGCCAGTTCCCAGAGCAGCCAGGGACCTGGTGAGGCAGCTGGGTCGCCAGGACCTCTGCATGTGGGTGTGAGACGAGGCAACAGGTCGGGAGGGTTTGGGGTTGGTGGCCGTCGTTTGTCCGGGGGTCTGCGTGCGGGTGGGGTTTCTCCAGGTGGGTGGCATCGCCCCCTGCAGAAGGGCACCTGGGCCTTGGGGGCCCTGGGGAACCCAGCACCAGGTATGGGGACAGCCAGCCTCCTAATGAGCCAGGAGGGACAGGGTCCAGTTCCTGAGCGTTTGGGCAGAACTCCTTCATCGCTGGCGGGGCCTTGGGCTGGGAGGACCGGATCTGTGGGTGTCAGGAGACGGTCAGCTTGGGGCGCTTGCTGTCACTGCCCCTCTGTGCACTGTGAGGGTCCAGAGCCTCCAGACACGGGAGCCGTATCCTCCCCCCAGCCCTCCCCCTCCCCCCAACGCACACAGACACTGGAGAAGGGGAGGGAAAGTGCTAGCTCTCGCTTAATGAGGGTAAAAAAATGGTACAGAAGAGGGGAAATCCCATGCAATCTGATCGTGAGTCGATCCTTCAACTACCTTGAATCCCACACCCCCAGCGGCTGCCGCGGGCTTCCCAGAATGCACGGGAGGGCTTTTGACTGAACGTTCCCACCGAGAGATTTCATTCCTGCCGCTTTCAAGGCCAAAAATCTCTTTGATTTTTTTTTTTTTTTGATGTGGACCATTTTTTAAAAGTCTTTATTGAATTTGTTACAATACTGCTTCTGTTTCATGTTTTCTGGTTTTTTGGCCGCGAGGCATGTGGGACCTCAGCTCCCCGACCAGGGATCAAACCCGCACTCCCTGCATTGGAAGGTGAAGTCTCAACCACTGGACCGTCAGGGAAGTCCCAAGGCAAAAATCTCTTAATCACTAAGTTTAAAGTCTTGGGAAACCAGAGCACAACCCTGTCATCGAGTTCTCCCAGCATCTCAGCTGCTGGTCTCCTGCTGGGTTGGCTTCAGTGGAGTCGGAACAGATTTATCTCTAATAATGATAAAACTTCAATAGCACACACCTTGCCTTACTGGGTGTCCTTCCTTATGGGCTTACAGGTTTATACATATATTATCTTAGCATCTTCTAAACAGCTCTGGGAAGCAGCTGTTACGATGTAGATGGTCAAGTGAGTCCCATACGGCTGAGCTGTTTGCCCAAAAATCAGTCTGAGCGGAAGCCAGCCTCCATTCTTATCTGCTTTGCAAATCTCTAAAGCTTACTGTGCTTGACTTATCCATCTATATAATAGGACCAATGCTTCTTAAGCATCTGCAGAGAAATCTGTAAAAAGGAAGAGACAGTTTCTTCCTTCAGTGCCGTGAAAATATTACTATATTTCCTGCTTTCCAGTTAGTCTTTTTTTAAAGGTCAACAAAATCGAATATATCAAATTTTTTGGTTTTCAAAAAACATGTTCTTGCTTATATCAGAGGATATCTCGCGTGACGCAGAACAAGAAGTCTGAAAGCCTACTTACAAGGCTTCTCCTGACGTCTTTTATAAAATTTCGGACAGTCAATCTTGCCAGTTCAGGTGTGATTCTTGGCACTTTTAAACTCCATCATTCCTCCTTCCAGCTGATGTTCCGGATCCTCACTCCGGGGCAAGTCCTTACACTGTCTGCAGGACAAGCGGCCGCCAGAGTCATAGGCCTTTTGCTGGGAGGCCAGCAGTAGCCAGCCGTGCACAGGAATTTTCCACGGGGGGCTATTTGCTGGGAGGGCGCCCCGAGCCTGCCCTAAGAGACCCTTCCCCCGTGGGGTGAAGGCAAGAAGGGAGCAGATGGGACTCCCATACCTCATCCTCTTCTCTCCCTGGGGCTGGGGTCCCCCGCCAGGGTGCAGGGAGGCTATGAGCAGAGTCCCTGGGGTGAAGACCCAAGCCACCCAGAGGCAGCGGTTCACCCCGGACTTGGATGTACACACACACACACACACACACCCCTACAGCTTCCCCGGAGCAAGAGAGAAATGGAAGCTGAGATTGAGAACCCCGGGTCTGTTTCTGTTGGCCGCCTCTCTTGGGCACAGGAGACCAGCCATAGCTTTGTTTTCCAAAGGCTGCTCCTTGCCAGATATTTACAGAGGCATCTGGGCTACACTTAAATGAAGAAAAAACAAACATATGAAACCATATTTTTCTTCCTGCAGAACACTGCAGAAGTGTCTCTTATTCCTTTCAACGTTCAAATTAGATGTACTCTTTGGTTTAAGGGAGGAAAGTCTCAGCGTCCAGGCTGCATGGGCCTGCCACCTGTGCGGCCGCGTGGGACCCTGGGCTGGGGAGGGCGCCTGCCTGGTTTGATGCTCTGCAGTCACCATCTTGAAATTCTTAATAATTTTTGAACAAGGGGCCCCATGTTTCCATCTTGCACTGTTTCATCTTCAAGGTTCTCATGAGGGCTTCTGCAAGCTGAACTCTCAGACCTGACCCAATTCATTCTAAACTTCTTAAACGTTTTCAAAACACATACATCAAAGTAGCACTGGCCTCCCTCCAGGACTGACCCCTACCGTGTTCTTGCCACTGCGAGCATCACTCTTTGGAGCCAGCGAGAGTTTTGTTTTCAAGGGCCAGCCAGGAAAACATAAATGTCCCCTGGGGTAACTTCTTGGCCGATATTAACACATGAGGTGGGCCGAGTGCCCAAGATGGACTGAAAGAGGACCCAGCTGGTAAGAACAGGTTTGGGTGGAGGGTGAAGTGCTGGGAGGACAGGAGCCAGATGGCAGAGGGGTAAACAGGGAATCTGCCTCTTTCTAGATGCTTGGCTGTCGAAGAAGAAGTATGGGGGTAGATGGAGGTGCGGGGTCAAGGATGGGTGTGGGACTCGAGCACAGGTACGACTTGTGGATGGAGAGGAGGTTCTGACGCAGAGGCGGTGTGAGGGCAAAGGCTTGTGAGTAGATGAGCCCGACTGTCCCCATCTTGGGAGACCCCAGAGAAGGCCCAAAGTCAGCCGGCACAGACAGCAAGCAGAGCAGACGTTGGTACTGTGACTCGTGGCTACACAGTTTCAAACTGGTTTTTTTTGCGGGGTGGGTGGATTTTGGTAAATTTAACTTTGTGTTTCTTTCTTTTTTTTTTTTATTGTCCATTAACAATGTTGTGTTAGTTTCAGGCGTGCAGCAAAGAGATTCAGTTATACATATATATGTATGTATTCTTTTTCAAATTCTTTTCCTATTTAGATGATTACAGAGTATTGAGAAGAGTTCCCTGTGCTAGACAGTAGGTCCTTGTTCGTTATCTATTTTAAATAGAGCAGAAACTCTTTTAAAGCTCCTGATAGGACCTTTACAAGTCACGTCAATTAAAGACAGCGGTTCTCAGACCTGGCTGTACATCCAAGTCACCCGGGGGTGTGAGCGGGGCTCCGGAGTCCCCATGTGCAGCCCCACCCCGATCAGTGAATCGTGCTCTCTGGGGTGGCTGGGGCATCGGGGTCTGTTTAAAGCTCTCCGAGGGATGCTGACGCATGAGGAGAGGGGACAGCTGCTGAATTCAGGTTCCTTGGCTGGAATACGCAGAGCTGGGGGACCAGGAGGGTGAAACCAGAGCAGAGCTGCCTCCCACCTGGCTGAGGTCCAGACACCTCTCCCACACACCAGGAAGCCCCCTTCCTGCAGAGACCTGCCCCACGATTTACTTGTCGAGTTATCTGGGGTCACGCATACCAGCACGCGGTGTGTACGCTTCCCGGCTAGGTTCTGGTATAATTCCTCTCCCCTGTGTCTCAGAGTCTATCCTCAAAAGTGCAAAGCTACCATCTTGCATTTCTCTCCTGCTCTACAGAGAAGAACAGGGTGTTGGGGGACAAGGAAAGAGGGTGGCTTATGAAAAAAACGACGCTGAAGACTGAATTCTGGGAACAATACGTGTATCACACGGCAGTCCTGGGGGTGAAAGACATAAAGGGCAGAACTGAGAGCTCGGCCGAGATTGACTTGACCGTGACAGACAGGGTACTTAGCAGACATTCAACTTGTGTGCCGCTCCTCTTTCTGGCCCTGCTTCTCTTTCTCTCACCTTCACGGGCGGAAGAGAAGTCAGTGATCAGAGAGATGTAACCTCTCAAACAATAGTGAAATCATCAGATCACAAACTGCTCTAAGGAATTCATGGTGGTCCCATACCCACGGTGGTCCTTTTCTTCCACCCTCCCTGGTGGTCCCATCCTTTCCCACAGTCTTACTCTACTGCTCACTGTTGCCCACCAAGGTCACAGTGACACGTGTCCCAGTCTCCGGCCACCATCTCCTGTCCTTGCAGCTCATTCCTCCCCGTCCTCCCTTCCCTCCTCCCCAGCATCACCCACCATTACACTCACTTCTCTGTGTACACACCAATCTCCCTTCCACTCTCCCTTCACCATTTCTCCTAGAAAAATCCCCACTGAGTTGAGTCCAGCCCTTTGCCCACTCCGGGGCCATGTGGTCCCACTGACTGTGCTGGAGAAGGCTGTCCAGCAGCTTGTGGTCACTGAAGCCTCATGACCACTGGCTTCACACGGGCATCTCCTGCTGACCTTGTCTTATAAGGTCCACTGAGCTCCCGTTCTCCGAGGCGACCACAGCATCCCTTTTCTCTCCACTCAAACCTTCAACACCTTATCCCCCATCTTCCTTCTCAACACATCAGACTGCTTCCTCTTTCCCTGAGAAAATTGGGACAATCTGAGAACATCGCCGACTGCTCCCTGCCACGTCCCCCAGGCTCCCCGCGTTGGCCTCCTTCCTGCTCCGGTCTGAACTGGCCTCTCCAGGTGTGTGCACAGGCCCCTCCTATGCTCTGTTCAAGGACATCTCCTCAACATCGTCAGTGTTTCCCTTCCTACCAGATCATTTCCAAAGGCAGGCAAACATGCTTCGGGTTCTCTCATCTTCAAATCAGCAACACAACAAAACAAAGGTCCTCTCTTGACCACACATCCCGTTGGCAGAGCTGCTTAACTATTTTGTTTTTGTTCTTTTGTTGTTGAGGTTGCTGTTCTTTACTGGGCTGTTGTTCGTTTTGCCTTGGATCCCTTTGGCAATCTAGTGAAGCCTATGTTTATCTTCTCCAAACAATGCTTTTATTTATTTATTTTAGTATTTATTTATTTATTTGGCTGCATCGGGTCTTAGTTGCGGCACGCGGGATCTTCGTTGTGGCATGCAGACTTCTCTCTAGTTGTGGCTCGCAGGCTCTAGAGTGCCCGGGCTCAGTAGTTGTGGCTCGCAGGCTCTAGAGCGCCCAGGGTCAGTAGTTGTGGCTCGCGGGCTCTAGAGCGCCCAGGGCTCAGTAGTTGTGGCTCGCGGGCTCTAGAGCGCCCAGGGTCAGTAGTTGTGGCGCACGGGCTAAGTTGCATGTAGGATCTTAGTTCCCTGACCAGGGATCGAACCCGCGTCCCCTGCATTGGAAGGTGGATTCTTTACCACTGGACCACCAGGCAAGTCCCTGAACAGTACTTTTAAATGTATAAAATAATACACAGGGTTATAAAGGAAGCCAATTATATTGAAATACAGTTACCGAAATATTTTTAAATCATTTTGTTCATAGTAACTTATGTGCGTCTCTATCAATGCATTACATTACCAGACCTAGCAGGGGTCTTATAACTACCATAGTTTTGAAATAGCAACGATGGTAAATGATCTTTCCAGGTATCTGCAACAGCTGTAAAGCAATGCAAACTCTGAGTGATTCCTATCGGTGATCAGCTCACAGGCACCGTTAAGATCGCTGTAGGTGGCTGCCTTTATTCATAACACAAGGACAGGCTTTTCAGGGAGAAGCTGATGAAATAAATCATGCAACTTTTTTTTCTATCCAAGTTGACAGGTACCCTGAATTCTATGGGCCCTGGACCCCAGATTAAGAACCCCCACCCTACAAACTGCTGCATCATCTCCTGGTTCCCCTTGATGGTCCAAGTCTTTGAAGGAATTCTCTGGGCTCATTATGTCCTGTGCCCCTATCCCGACCCTCTGTTGAAGCCACTCCCATCATGCTGCTGAAACTGTGCTGGTCAAGGTCTCCAGTGCCCTTCATGTTGCTAAGCATCATTTCCATGCTCAGATGACGTGATTTATCTGATGATTTGACTCTCCCTCCAACTTGGATCTCTGTCATCGCTCATGGATCTCCCTCTGGGCTGTCTCCTCCCTCCCGGCCACTCCCTGGGCCCATGGTTGGTTCCTCCTCAGCACCCCCACCTCTGATGTTGGATGGTTCCTGCAATCAGTCGTCAGGCACCTGTTCGTCTACAGAGGAGTCTACACTCACTCCCTAGGGGCTCTTACCCAGTCTCACAGCTTTCAATCCTGTCTCTTTCCCTTTTTTGTTGTTTTGTTTTGCGGGATCTTAGTTCCCCAGCCAGGGATTGAACCCGGGCCACGGCAGTGAAAGCACCAAGTCCTAACCACTGGACTGCCAGGGAATTCCCTCGATCCTATCTCTATGTTGTTGAGTCCCAAGTGGACTTCTCCACTTCTGTGCCCTCCCCAAACTCTGCACTTATACATTCAGCCACAGTATACCCCTCCCCACCCCGGGTGGGGATAGCCATCTCAACCCAGCATGTCTAAAACAAGACTCCTCTTGTCTGCCCTCACCCTCCAAACCCAGATCCTCCCACTTCCCACTGTCTTCACCCTCAATAAATGGCAACTCCATTCTTCCAGTTGCCCAAGACCTTGGAGCCATGATGGACCCCTGTCTCTCACACCCCACAGCTAAGCCATCAGCAAACCCTACCTGTCTCACTTCCAAATGTATCTAGAAACCAACCTCTTCTCAGCATCTACCTTTGTCACTGCCAGCATCTCTTACCTGGGTGATCACAGGACTCTCCTATTAGGATCCCTGGTTCAGCCCAGGTGTGACCTTGGACAAATTACTTAACCTCTCTAAGCCTCAGTTCCTCCGTCTGTAAACAAGGACAACGACATGCACATCGTAGATTTGTTGAAGGATTAAATAAGTTAGTGCCAGTGGAAGCACTTAGCACGGGTCTGGCATATCACAAACACTCAGAACATTTAGCTGTGATTGTTTTTATTCTTATCATTAATAACTCACAGCTTCTGTGCACCTGGGCTTGAAAGGCTAAATTTACAGAGAATGAGCATTAAACATCATTTTTTAGCTGTATTGTATTTAGCATTTGTAAATCTCAGTCTTATGTTTTCATTTGACACCATATTTTTAGTCACTGCTATATAATCCCAGTTCAGTGCTCAAATAAATCATTTTCACAGGCTTACAAAATCCATCAAATAGTTATCTTATTCATGGGGGTTTCCAGCCCAGCTGAGACAATGTCCTGTTACTTCATTTCTGTTTTGATGTAAGTCCTAAAGGGAGGTCCCACTGAGCTCTACTGGATTTCCAAGGGAAAGCCTGGGCAACCATCTGAATTGCCTTATCCAAACCTGCCAGCACCCCAAATTTGGGTTTTTATGGTCTGTGAAACCAAAACATGTTGATTTAAGAAAACCAGACATCCAGCCTGAAAAGGTCTGCCATGTCTCTGGATGCAGCCCAGCCAATTACATACAAAGTGGAGAACTGAGCCCCTCACACCCTTTGGGGGTCGGTGGCTTCATACACTTTTCCAGTCTGGAGAAGCTGAGTCATCTGATCACCGCATGGGTTACTAACTGTAGTTGGCCCTCGCTCTTGAGTTTTTACAGCTACAGAAGGCCTTCCAAATTCCTCTTTCCCTGTGTTCTCTCCCTCTCCCTGGATTCTATCCTCCACACCTTCAGACATGCAGTTGACCAATGCCTTGCTGTTTTCTGTGGCGGATGTGAAGCCATCAGACCATGCCTGCTCTGGAAGGGAACCCACTTCTCATGTTCAGACATGAGTGTTTTTTTCTGTACTCCCCTAGGCCACCCTTCAGTGATCCCCTGCATTGGTTTACTAGGGCTGCCATAGCAAAGCACCGCAAACTAGGTGGCTCAGAACAATAGAAATGTATTCTCTCACAGGTCTAGGGGCCAGAGGTCCAAAATCAAGGGGTCATCAGGATTGGTTCCTTCTGCGGGCCGTGAGGAACCATCTGTTCCAGGCTTCTCTCCTAGCTTCTGGTGGCTGCTGGCCCTCCTTGGCACTCCTCGATCTCCGCCTCCATCTTCATATGGTGTCTTCCCTATGTCTTTGCCTTCACATAGCCGTCTTCTCATAAACACACCAGTCTTATCGGTTTAGCGATATACCCTACTCCAGTATGCCCTCGTCTTAACTAAAATTACTTCTGCAGTGACCCTATTTCCAAATAATAAGGTCACTTGCTGAGGCATTAGGGGTAATGATCTCAACATACATTTTTGGAGAGACACGATTCAACCCGTTGCATCCCTTATATAAAGACTTCCTAGAGAACACTTTAACTATTAGTCATCTAATCATCATTTAACACTTTTGAAAAAAACCTTACAACCTATGGGGTGTTTTTTGCTTTTCTAATATTTTTCTTGCACAGATTTTTAGTCACCTGTCCCCTGAAAAATGAAAACAACATAGCAAAGCAAATCTACGCAACTATCTTGTCAGAAAAAAACACGTATGCAAAGGCACCAGGGTTTTTTATTCAATGAAATTCAATCATTTCATTTTAACATGTTGATCTACTGCATTTTTAATGGATTCGAATGAAATTCTGGTGAGTTGAAATTAGAGGGATAATGCCTCCTGGGAAATGGTTTAGAATTTTTATGGTCGTGGTAACTTAAGCTTGTAGTTTTCACTAAATCAATAGTTTGTTCAATCTCGTTGAGCTGAAAATGGCCTCTGCAAGCACTTAACCACATACCACGATTTTCATATAGTATTAACACAAGCTTTTCCCCAAACCAGCTCTTGTGATGAAAAATAGATTTTTCTTTACTCATCCAAAATAGAGGGGAAGTTTTAACCTATAAATTGTCATTTCTATATGATTTGTACAAGATATCTCACATTGGTTTTCCTGAATAATATTAGCAAGCCCTAACTATCATGGCAGTAATAAGTTAATTATATAGTCATTCTGTCTCTGCCTCATGGAAAGACTGCGGTTCTTCCACACCGTGTGTAGATGGCATAGAAGTCCTCATAAATTTAAAATATAGATGCCTGCCAGTCTGAAAAACAACCCAAGGAAAGTTACAGAAAGCTTGGAATAATAAGGAAGGAAACTTCATTTTTAAAGCCAAAAGACCCACAGTCCAGCCCATCCTAAATGAATATGAAATGGTTTTTCCAAGGTATGACTTGATCACTTTGTCATAATTCTTATATATTTGTATAAAAAGATGTACCAAAATAGCACCTCTGGAGTCTACCTAAGCTTCTAGGAAAGAGATCCACTCACTTTGTACACTATGAAGAAAACAAGCACTGAACGTGTCATTTAGGAATTACTGACTGGAGTTATTTTATACTGATAGAGCAGAAAGGTCCTTTTTTCTTTTCTCCTGTTGGGTAGTGTTGCTAATGTAGCTCATTTAGATGAATCCAAATCTCCCTTGAGTTCATCCTTAGTTCCCAAGGTCTAGCATTTATGAAATATCTGAACTACTGATATAATGAGGTGACAAGGAGGACATGACAGGTTTTGGTGACATTTTTTATTTTATATTGGAGTAGAGTTGATTAATAATATTGTGTTAGTTTCAGGGGTACAGCAAAGTGATTCAGTTATACATATACATGTATCTATTCTTTTTCAAATTCTTTTCCCATTTAGATTATTACAGAGTGTTGAGCAGAGTTCCCAGTGCTATACAGTAGACCCTCGTTGGTCATCTTTTTTAAATATAGCAGTGTATACATGTCAATCCCAAACTCCTAATCTATCCCTCTCAGCATTACAACTTTTTGAACCAGACATTTTCTTCAATTGTTGAACATCAAAGTTGAGGCAACTCTGCATTCTTTCAAAGTCCAATGACCATCTTCCTTAAAAGGCAGCTCTTGGGCTTCGCTGGTGGCGCAGTGGTTGGGAGTCCGCCTGCCGATGCAGGGGACACGGGTTCATGCCCCGGTCCGGGAGGATCCCACATGCCGCGGAGCGGCTGGGCCCGTGAGCCGTGGCCCCTGAGCCTGCACGTCCGGAGCCTGTGCTCCACAACAGGAGAGCCCACAACAGTGAGAGGCCCGCGTACCGCAAAAAAAAAAAAGGCAGCTCTTCATTTTTCCAATAAAGCTCTAGGAAACAAAGTCCCAGCTGTCTCCACAGTGGATCCAACATGTGTCAGGAGGCCGTGGGGCAGCCATACATGGGATGGCCCATTCCCAACCGGCTCTAAATCCACTCCAACTGCAGGCTGGTCAGAAGCTGAAATGAGGTTCGAGAGGCCAAATCATCCAACTCTTCCGCCCAGGTGGTTGTGGGTATAGAACCTTCCACACACCTGGCTGGGGCCCTGTCTCTCAAGGTACAACCTGCTCCCGCCCCGGGGCTGACATTCCCTTCAGCAGTGTGTGTGGAAAAGACAAAGGACACACGTGTCCATAGCAGAGCTCTTCATCGTAGGGGCCGAGGGACACGAGGCAGTAGAGAAGCAGGAGCAGGGGCCGGGCAAACAACCCATCTGTCCCCCATCCCAGTGCGGCTCTCCCCACCGGCCACTGCTGTTGAAATGATGCCTAATTCAGAGGCAAAGCTCCAAAGTTGACACAGCTGGGGTCCAGGCAGGCTGGAAGAAAATCCACCATGTGCTCTGGGTTCCTGCCTCATTTTCTTTGTTTTGCTTTGTTTGTTTTGAATTCCTTCCTTTAAAAAAATGTAGCTCATGGACAACAGAGGAAGGAGACAACATAAAAGTTTATATGGAAAAAAAAAACCCTTGCCTTTCAGATCTGGTCCTCATAAAACCAGATCCAGTGTAAGGGGGCCACAGCAGCCTTGGTGCTGTTCACAGCTGCCCTTCACAGATTTTCACATTAGTTTACAGCCCTGGGGTTCGCTGAGATGCTACCGGGGCACATCCGAGCATCTTGCTGGCCGTCCTACTTGTGCTCATTCAACCCTCCTCAAAATCAAAATTCTCTTTTTTTTTTTTTTAATCAACCCTATCTCATCATTGCTCCATTAAACTTGCAACAGACTTCCATCCTCTAAATCCACTTGCCAAAGTGATTTGACTTTAAGCTGTCCTTTGGCAAAGTCGGGGGAGGACGTCTCCAGTCAAATAAGCTTAGGAGATGCCACACGCGAGACTTTTCTGGGAGGTTCCCAATTATGTTTGCATATTACCAGCGATGAGAACTCCTACAGTTACCCGATTTTCTCCCACCTAGCTGGAATTTCTGTCTTCCACGAGACTTCCTGCCAGCATGGCGTCCTGAGAAGCAGTCACTGGGAAGGACTGCCCTAAATCCTGCTCACAGGTGTGACAGCCACATACTGCCCACCCAGCAGCGTGCTTCGGGGGCTCTGTGAACCCAAACGCAAGGCCCAATGTCCATTCCTGCAATGCGTCGCCTTGTTACACGCAGCCCGACCCACCCAGCCTGTCGAGGTCTTTTTTTGGACCCTGATTCTTAGAACCATATTTGTCTTGGACGCACATCTCTCTAGCAAATGTTTCCACGAGCACACGCACGTCTGCAGGAAAAGGGCAGCCCGGGGACGAAGCCAACTGCAGGCCAGCTGGACCCTCCAAGCGCTGCCCCTGCTGGAGGCCATGCTTGGGCAAGTTCCTTCCGAAGCATCAGCGATGAGTTTTATGTGGTTTCCAAGGAGATTCGTTCGCTTGAGGTTGTTTTTCCATCGAATGGCCCCAAAGTGCAAAGTGGTTGCTGGGAAGTTGAATTATGACCTAACACCAGTAGCAGCTGCTGGTAACTCGGGGGAAAGGGGTGGGGGGCTGGGGTCTGGGAGTTGGGGGCTCATTAAGGCTCACTTCTTAAATTAGCAAATCCTTCAAGCACAAGTTTAAATATAGCAACCTAATGGTTTCTAAAATTAGCAGTCGTTGCTCTCCATAAATATTTAGACAACCAATAAACTTCTGGTCCACTTCCCTAGACTAATGGGGTCAGCAGGCTTAGCTCTTATGCCACATTCTTTAGGCTCAGTGGGCTTAATGATTGACCTTGACAAGCAAGAGCTGTGAGGGGGCCTCAGAAGGCCCTGGCCAGGGACAGACAGCGGGGCCGCCAGGCTGGAGGTGGCCTTCAGGCGTTACTGAAAGGATCTCAGAGGCCACCTGGAGAAATCCTCAGCTCCAGGCTCCCTGGAGGAACCGACCGTCCTGGTTTGCCTGGGACTGTCCCAATTTCAGCACTGAAAGTCCCTCACCCAGGCCACCTGAACCACTGTAAAAGGACATCTTCGGGGGAGAGAGTCAACTTCCCCAGGATACACCAAGGACACCACCCCTAGGCCCTCACGCTAACTTCAGTCCTACTGCGTTCAGAAAGGAAGGATTAAACCGGGGAAAATACTAGCCAGGCCAGAAAAAAAGAACCTTCACCCCTGCACCCAGTTTCCCCACGTGGAAAACAGGGGAGGTAACAGCTGCTGCTTCACTGGGTAGCTGTGGGGAATAAACTGGGAGGCACGTGTGAGCGCTCAGCCTAGGGCCGAACATCATTCAGGCCCAGTAAACTGGCGCTTTTGGTGTCAGCTCTGCTCGGGTGCCCAGTGCATCCAGGAGGTGGGCGGCGGCAGCTCTGGTGCCGCACATCAGAGCAGCCCGCTCTGTGGGCCCCGCCGCCTGCCCAGCGGTGACCACAGGACAGTTGCCCCTCCCTGGGCAGCAGGGACTGTGGGGTCTCCCCGCACTACCCCGCCCCGCGAGCCCAGCCCCTGCACTGACTGCTTGCTGAATGGAGGGAAGAAGGCTTCCTAAGGAAAGACAGCTTCGCGAGACGCACGTGGCCGATCAGCTGGAGGTGTGAGCGAAGAACACAGGTTCCTGAGCAAACGGTCATTTTTAGCGTCAGCAACACCCCCGAGCTCGTCCCCACCCCAGACCCCTGATGTCCTGTCCAGTACCACGCTGTCTCACCGGTATCTCATCTGTCTGTTAAGCAGGACAGATCTAAAGATGATCTCCAATGCCTCCAGTGGAAGCATCACCCGTTACCCACCAAATCCCTCAACGTGATTTAGTGGGAGATTTCTTTACAGCGGACCCAGGATTAAAGCCAAGAAGGCCTGGGGCACCCCAAAAACCGCTCGCAGGAGAATCTGCATTGGGCAACGCCCTCCCGGCCCACTGTGCCTACCTGCAGCCCTTCCTGTGCTTAACTGCAGAGAAAGAAGGAAGAAGGAAGGAAGAAGCGGGTTTTGCCCTGCGAACTCTCACCAGTTTAGGTCGCTGAAGTGACTTGGCACCAGCAGAGAAGCTTCCCTTTTCCTCACTTCAGAATCAGAAGACACTCTGGGGCCATGAAGTCCAGCTCCCTTGTTTTGTTTTTTTTTTTTGGCGGTACGCGGGCCTCTCACTGCCGTGGCCTCTCCCGTTGCGGAGCACAGGCTCCGGACGCGCAGGCTCAGCGGCCACGGCTCACGGGCCCAGCCGCTCCGCGGCCTGTGGGATCTTCCCAGACCGGGCCACGAACCCGTGTCCCCTGCATCGGCAGGCGGACTCTCAACCACTGCGCCACCAGGGAAGCCCCCAGCTTCCTTGTTTTGAAGACAGAGAGGCCCCGAGTCACGCAGAGGGTGGGATTCTCTTCTTCTGCCCCTTACTCTGCTCCCAGCAGCAGAGAGGAGCTAGTGGTGTCCACTCGGGCAGTTCTGGTCTCCCCCCGTTTTCCCTTCCTTCCTCTCCCCCTTCCATCCTCCTTTCCTCCCTCCCCCACTCCCCGACTCTCTCCTTTCTCCCTCCCAATATTTCCCGAGTATCCCCGATACACCTGGCACTACACACCACATAGGTGCTGGGTCCTTTTCCCCAAGAAGTGTTTGAGATTTTGCCATGGTTACAATGTTCAGTAGCAGCCTGTCTTGTAATAAGCCCACCCCTCTTCAGAGTGGTGTGAGAGGAGGTACCCGGCCCGCAGGGGAGGGTCACTGGTTCGTGGTCCTGGCTGCAGCACCTAAGGAGTTGAGGACCTTGGGCATTCCTCTCCCCTGGCGTCAGTGGATAATCTCTAAGGTCACATCTGGGATTCTGGAAGGCAGCGTCTGACCCGCCTATGGTGCCAAACCCCCTCCTATGAGCACATAGGGAAGTCTCCCACTTTCAGAAAATGTTTCATCCTGACAGGCAGTCTAAGCTATCTTCTAAGTCATGAGCAGCACACGCCTTAACACTTGCCAGTCCATTTGTTGATTTAACAACCTTAGTGATTACTGATCAAACAGAATGAAGTGAGACTCAAATGCAGCAGAGTCTGAGGGGAGACACAAGACAAAACTTCCCACGTGGGGTTGGTAAGTACTGAGAGAAGTGGGGTCTCTGGAGTGTCCTTCCCTGGGGTCCTGGGAAAGCACAGCCCAGCCAGATGTCGGCTGTCACCCCTTCTAGCTCTGGCCTTCCAGGGAAAGCGTCTTAGGCGAGCCGCTCGTTCGTTCACCCAATCAGGTCTCAGAAACTATTTTTAAAAACATGTTAATCGTGGTACCAACTGCCTATGGAAATCGCCGTTTCGGTGGCAGAAATAAATGCATCGAGATAATCGTTAACCCGTTTCCTCTCCCCCCGCCCCGCCTCCCGGCTTCATTAGGACTCCTGCGGGCGCCTGAGCGAGCGGCAACCGCCAGCAAGGTCATGGCCAGCGCAGCCGTGCAGCTCATGGGCTTCCTGCTCAGCTTCCTGGGCATGGTGGGCACACTCATCACCACCATCCTGCCGCACTGGCGCCGGACGGCGCACGTGGGCACCAACATCCTGACGGCCGTGTCCTACCTGAAGGGGCTGTGGATGGAGTGCGTGTGGCACAGCACGGGCATCTACCAGTGCCAGATCTACCGCTCGCTGCTGGCGCTGCCCCGCGACCTGCAGGCGTCCCGCGCGCTCATGGTCATCTCCTGCCTGCTGTCGGGCGTGGCCTGCGCCTGCGCCGTGGTCGGCATGAAGTGCACGCGCTGCGCCAAGGGCACCCCCGCCAAGACCACGTTCGCCGTGCTGGGCGGCGTGTTCTTCATCCTGGCCGGCCTGCTCTGCATGGTGGCCGTCTCCTGGACCACCAACGACGTGGTGCAGAACTTCTACAACCCGCTGCTGCCCAGCGGCATGAAGTTCGAGATCGGGCAGGCCCTGTACCTCGGCTTCATCTCCTCGTCCCTGTCGCTCATCGGCGGCACGCTGCTCTGCCTGGCCTGCCAGGACGAGGCGCCCTCCAGGCCCTACCAGGCTCAGCCCCGGGCCGGCACGGCCACCGCGCCCTCCTACCGGCCCCCCGACGCCTACAAGGACAATCGGGCCCCCTCGGCCACCTCGGCCTCGCACAACGGGTACAGGCTGAACGACTATGTGTGAGTCCCCACGGCCTGTCCCTCCCCAGGCCCCCAAGAGGCGCCGGGACCCAGGCTGCCGACCGCTTCAAGGTCCGGGCACCGAGTTTACTTCTGGGCTGCTTTGGTGTCCAAAGGAATAACGTGAACCTGAGGAAATGGGCTTAGGATGCAGGGAAGGCGGGGAAAGAAGTTGAGGAGAAAAGCTCTACATACCAAAGACTAAAAAAAAAAAAATCCTTCCTGTTTTTGTATTTATTATATGTATTTCTGTGGTGATTTAATGACGGCTGAATAAAAAGCGACTTGGGAGTTTGGTCAGTGGGGTTTGTTTGCAAGCCAGGAATAAACCTTTTGGATGAGGTTGTCTCTGAAACTGACCATATCCGTGTCTGTTTCCAGACCCTTCTTCTTGTCTGCTAAGATGCTGGTAACCATAGTCAGCACACCTCCAGGCTCCGCCCACACAGGACAGGAAAATCAGAGGGCTGGGCCGACGTTCATCCAGAAGATGCTGGAACAACGTCACCAAAAACTGTCGCCCTATCCTGGCTGCATCTCAGAGGCGAGGCAGGGAGTACAGGGCTTCCTTGAAAAATGGATAATTGCCACATGCCGCAGAAGAAGGACATTGTCATTTTCTACCGGTGAGCAGTCGGCCCCCACTAGCAAGGCAGCAAAAGTCAGAAGGAAAAAAAAGGCAAAGTGAAACACGCCTGTTCGCTTGGCTCTCCAGGCATTGACAAGAGGCCCAGTTAGGAAGGCTGCTCACCCCAAGCACAGAATGTCACTGGCTTCTTTTCTGGGAATAGAAGTGTGACGGCAGCTGACATCAGAGCAGGTACAAGGGCTGCTCACTGCTCCTTTAGCTGGAAAGAACTGCTGCGAGGGCCAGGTGAGGCCTGACCTCTTTAAGGATACTGATGTTACTTTCGGGGCTGTGATCTAAATCACTCACACACACACACACACACACACACACACACACACACACACACACACACACACACGCTGCTCCCCCGTTAGCCCAGGGAGTCTGCTCCTGCCTCTGCCCCAGCCTCAGGCTGTGAACACGGAAGGAAATAACCCTGCCGTGTGGAAGGGCTGAGTCTGAGGTCTGTTACCTGAAGCCCCACCGTTCTCAAGGGGTCTTAGAATAGGGCCACCAAGGGCTCCATCTGTCACTGTCTGCAGGGAAGCGAGCCACAGAGGGTTAGCCACATGTGGCTGGACTTACTGGCGTGGCGTGGCCCGGTGAGACTCTGGCCCCGGGATCAGGGAGGTGGAAGGGGAGGCTCCCGGACAAGGATTAGGAGGTCAGATGGGCCTCAGCCCTGCAACTCTGGATCCAGCAAGGCTGGAAGTTGCTTGATCTCCCCTGACTTCATGCCTCCTCCTGACCGGGTCCTCCGGGCCACCGAGATGGTGACAAGAAGCCCAGCTGCCACGTGCTTCCCACGTAGGCAGAGGCTCTCACCAGTAATGTGCGTACACCCCACGATCCTCTTCTGATTCCTTTAAGCCTCACCAGTTACACCTAATAAACTGCACCATTGATGAGATCTAACAACAGGAGAATCTTCTAGCAACATTGAAAAGTCAGGGTTTAAGGAACAATCCTACGCATACATATTTCTTTTCTATTTTTGCTGACCTCTAGACCCCAAGCAACAGGGGCCGCTTCTGTTTGGAAGGAGGCGGTACCACACGTTTTAGCCTCTGTCTAGCCCCACAGAAGCTAAGAGGGCTGGGATATGCCGTCCTATTTAGGTCAGGGATTTAGATCAGAAAGGTCATCATTTATTTATGATGAGACAAGCAATTTTAACCTACTCTTTAAATTATAAAAACAAATCTGAACCTATAAAGAAGAGAAACAAAATCTTCTTAAAACGAAATGATATTCTGTCAGTCCTTACTTGATGGTCACAATCTAGAATGTGTTTAGTGAAGTTATTCTAGTTAATAGACCGATTACAAATTTAAAGATAAAATAGCTTTTTAAAATTCGAAGTAGAGTTGCTTTACAATATTTTATTAGTTTCAGGTGTCTAGCAAAGTGATTCAGTTATATTTTTTTCAGATTATTTTCCATTATGGGTTATTATAAGATATTGAACACAGTTCCCTGTGCTCTACAGTAAGTCCTTGTTGCTTATCTATTTTTTGTATCGTAGTTTGTATCTGTTAACCCCAAACTCCTAATTTGTCTCCCTCCTTCCCTTTGATAACCATAAGTTTGTTTTCTGTGTCTGTGAGTCTGTTCTGTATATAGATTTGTTTGTATTATTTTTTTAGAGTCCACATATAAGTGACATTGTATAATATTTGTCTTTGTCTGACTTACTTCACTTAGTATGATAATCTCCGTGTTGCTGCAAATGGCAATATTTCTTTCTAAAATAGCTCTTATCGAACTCTTTCTCTGAATTCTGTCACTACTAAAGTAAAGTATATTCCTGTCTCCTACTCAGGTGAAAGACTAATAATAATAGTGATTACGATTTATTAAGCACTTACTATGTTCCAGGAATACCTTTTACTTACTAATTTGGTCCAAAGAGATACATCAGAACCCAATGAGATAAATACTCATTTTAACCCCATTTTACAAAGGAGGAAATCAAAGTGCATAGAGATTAAATTATTTGCCCAGGGTCACAGAGCTAGTGAGCAAAAGACCCAGGATTTGAACCCAGACAGGTAAGCAGGGAGGAAATACATTCACCCAAGTAGAAGCATGACCTATAAGCTAATTAATTTCATGTCCAGACTATTTCCAAATAATTAAGTGAATTGTTTCATGACCATATTTAGTTCTTTCTAGAACCATCACTCCACAAAGCTTCTGTTAACTGGGTTCTGGCTGGATTAGAGGAAATGTGATATCAGACCCATAGGTCCAAGTGTGAATCCCCATAGAAAGCAGGAAGTGACGCACAGGAAGTGACACACGGATGGCTCTGACCTACAGCTGGCCCACCAACTGTAGGAAGTAGATTCCAAATAAGACCTTCATTCCCTCCTTCAAGATACAGGGTGTAAGAACGCTGTTCCCAGTTTCCTCTGGCTCTTTTGCTCTCATTCACCCCTAAGACAAGAGCTCAGGTCCTGTGATCCCCTTCTTCATCACATTACAATCACCAGGGCCATCAGGTAGATGCCTGCCTCTGCCCATCTCTTTGGGACTAGGCAGTCATAACCAAGGCTGTTTTGAACAAAGTATGGTCTCCTTTCGAGGACAACATGTAACCCCAAATTTCAAAATAAAAAGGAAACATGAGTCAGATTCTGATGTTTTCCAGGAAACTGTTGTCATGAATGTAATTTACAATATGACCCTCACGGGATAAAGAATGCTGTATGTCTTTGCTTCCCTAAATCAAATCAAATTTGGCTCTGATCCAGAGGTCTAAAGCCAGCCACGTTTCCTTGTTCCCTCCCCAGCATTTAGGAGGGCTCAGGGCCCCAGCGCGAGTGGAGGCCCTGGACTTGGGGAAGGGGTGAGGCCCAGCCTTTAGGCCTTGGGGTCGCTCTGGTTACCTGCTGAATGCCAGGTGCTGGTTCCTTCACAGCCTGGGGCCCCTGATGCTGCTCCCAGGCCACAGCCCATCCACCCTCACCGTCACCCATGTCACGCCCCAGCCCCTCCCAGGCCGTGTGTGTGAATGGGCACTGGAATCTTCTACCCTGAGGAACCCTTAGTCCCAGGCTCAGTCTCTGGGAAGCCACTTCCTGAAACGGATCCATGCCTCTCCTATACTCAAAGCACCAGAACGTCCCCCTTCTTGGATAAGACACCCTAATTGCTTTCCTGGGTTAAGTCCTTTGAAATCAAAAGGCTCTGAAATCCCCCAGAGAATCCTACTTTCGTAGCAGTCACTGTTGCCCTAAGTGGAAATAATTTGAAAACTACGGCACATTCAACATTTGTATAATAGTCCATTACTTGATAGTTATAAACCAAAGATGGGGCCAGGATCTGTACCCTAAATGCCCGGCCCCAAAGCCCCAAAGCGTGGCCACATGCCTCCCTGCGTCTCCCTGCCGTGGACCCTCTGTGCTTGTTTGCTTCCAGGTAGAGGGAACAGCGTAGATGGTGACAGTCGGGCATGAGATGGAGATCCGGACTAAGAGGCAGCCGTGGAGGTGGGAAGAGGTTGGGACATGCCTGAAGGTAGAGTTGATCAAATTTACCGATGGCTTGGTTGTGGAGGGTGAAAAGAAAGAGGCTTAAATGTTGATGCCAAGATTTGGGACTGGATCAACTGGAAGAATGGGTTCACCATCTTCTGAAAGGAGATTCTGGAAAGAAAGTGTTCTGGTAAGGTAGATTTGTTTGTTTTCCATGTGTTTGGTCTGAGCCGCCTCAAGTGGAGATGGCGATCGGGGCCCTTAGATGTGTGAAGCTGGAGTTGAGGGACAGATTAATGTGGGAGCCTCAGCCCAGGACACAGTTAGCCATGCAGCTAGAAAGGGTCTCAGGGGGTGTGAACAAGATAAGCCAAGGGCTGCTGAGGGTTTCACATTCGAGGCTGGGAGGACGGGGGCGTCCAGCAAGGCAAACAGAAGAGGAACACCCCGTGAGCAAGGAGGACCAAACTGGGAGGTTCTGGAAGCCGAGGAGAAGGGAGCGGTGTTCGGTCACCTCTTTCTACCTTCACAGTAACTTAGGCAGTATGAGCAACTGCATTGAACAGATGAGGAAATGGGGCTTCGGAAAGAAAGGCACTGGCTGAGGACTGCTCCGTGGAAGGAGTAGACTGCTGGGCAGGGAAACTTACACACATTAGAAAATTCTCATTTCCAGTCTGTAAGGCCGCAATAACCCTTACAGAAAAACATGCATGTTCCCGCTCTTTCTGCATAAATATTAAGACAACCCTAGTTACAGATTTCTCCTTGGATAATAGAACAGGGTCTTCTCGCGGAGGTTAATCCTATGCACCCCTAGAGAGGTGTGGTGATCATGGACTCACCTCAGATTAATACTTTTCATATAAAGGGAAAAAGGTAAATATGGAAGATTTCAAGAGGAAACCATTATACTGAAATGTGTTATCAAAATATTTCAAAACGATGGCATAGTAATATTTGTCCTCCTTTACTAATGCACAAAATGACATTATCCAGCAGGGGAAGTCTAATAAATACTGCAATTTCAAAGCAATAACAAGCATAAAGGATATTTTAAGAAATTTGCAACAATTGTAATTTGATGTGAAAATATCTGTAATTTTCAAAGTTACAAGGGTTGAAATACCAAAAAAAAAAGTAAAGCAATTTGCTCAGGTGACTTGAAGACACTTAAGCCCCCTGAGGATGAGAAGACATTCATGCCGCTGGAAGTTCAATTTTCCTTCTGCATGTAAGCGAGAGTTCATTAAAATAATCCCTAATTGCTCCCCAGGGACCCAGAGGGTGTTAAGTGTGTACATCTGGGGTGGGGACTGCAGGACAGCAGGGTGAAACTGAGCCCCATTCCTGAAGACAGCAGAAGCCTGGGTCCTCCATTAATTCTCAGAACACTCCTTCCTCTAGGTGGCCAACGAACACAGTCATAAACCTGGAACTTCTGTCATTTGCGCAGGCAGCGCCATCTCAGTGCCCTGAGGGGATGAATTGCGCCTCTCCCGTCAAAACCCAGAATGCAACCGAGTAAATTTGAAAGATCTAATCGGTTTTATTAGGCGATTCATGAGTTAGGCAGCATCCCAGCTAGCAACTAGAAACACGCTCAGAGGGACTGTACATAATGGAAGGCTTTTATAGGAAGAAGGATGGAGTGAGGGAGCTATTAGCAAGAGAAAAGAAAGGATTCTTTTTAAGTCAGTATATCTTTGGGGGGGGGCGATGACAAGGGTTTGTGGGTTTTTTATTTTTATTGGAGTATAGTTGCTTTACAATGTTGTGTTAGTTTCTACCGTACAGCAAAGTGAATCAGCTATACATATACATATATCCCCTCTGTTTTTGGACTTCCTTCCCATTTAGGTCACCACAGAGCATTGGATGACAAGGGTTTGATCACACAGATTGCCTCTTCTTCCTCTGGGGAGGGTTGGAGGGGAATGAAGAGGCCCCACGTGATGGTGCTGACCAGCTTTGGTGTCATGGGCTTTTAGCAAAAGTGATGCTATCTGGGGCCTGTGGCTTTCCTTTTAACACCCCAAAGGCACTGTTCCCATCAGTGATAAACCGAACGGGGAGCTCCTCCCGGTGGCCGGAGAAACACCAGGCACCTGATACCCAAGTCGTGGGTTTCAGGCCAGGGACCACTGGCTGCGGTCTGCTTGGTCCTCTCACAGGAGGGATGGAGAGGCAGCTTGCTAAACCAAAGTAGGCCGACAGCAAAGGCAAACCCATCCCTTGTTTCTTATTCAGGAAACGTCCATTTCAGACAAATGAGATTCGAGCTGGCAAGGCTCTGAAGCTGAACAGTCAGTGTGGGGAGCGGGGGCGGCAAGATGAGGATGTCCCGGTGGCAGGGGCTGGAGTGGGGGACAAGTGAGGGAAACAGGTTTAACTAAGACTTCGAGGATTAAAAGGGAAAGCCACCTCGCTTCTGCTATAGTACCCTCACTCCCACCCAAGAGACACAGGAGTGTGTGTGTGTGTGTGTGTGTGTGTGTGTGTGTGTGTGGTGTGTCTGAGTCTGTGAGAAAGAGAGAGAGAGAGATTGAAATCTGAGGTCCTGTAATATTTGAAGCCTTTTCTTGAATCAAAAAGCACAAAGCCATTTTCTGGGCAAGTACCCAAAGATAAACACAGAAATTTCATTCTAGTAAATTATTTTAAAGTACCACCAACTGGCTTTCACAGGTGTGTGCGGCGGGGGAAAGGCATTAGCAAACAGCCCATTTCCTGCCTGAGAAAGGCCAGTGGAGGTCACCCCGTCAATCAGGGAGGACCCAGCCCCTGGGGGTGGATCACCTGGGATGATGATTGCACCCCTTGCTGTGCCAGCTTTGCCCCAGGAAAGCTCAGCACAACATACTCCTTAATTCTTTTCTCCTGAGGGACTTTCTATTCAAAAGCTGCCACCCTCCCATCCCTGCTGAGTGAATGATTGACAGGCTCGCGCTTTCCATCCCACCAGGGCTCCTGCAGCTTGGGGGAGGTCTGAGGTTGTTTTAGTCAGCCCAGGCATTTTTCCAAAATAAAGCATTTGCATAGGTTTCCTATCCAGCATAATAAACAGCAAGAAGCCAGGAAGTCACTGGAGAGTTTTGGTCTAGTGGCTTCACCAGGTGTCTGGGGAAGCTGGCGCCTGCCTTGGGGAAGAGCTCATTGTGACCTTGCTGAACATGGGCAGCGGGGTCCCGGGACAGTGAAGAGGTTGTGGGAAGGGAGAGACCCAGTGAGGCACTTGGGAGTCCTTGAGCCCCGCCCTCTGCCCAGACAACCCTCTCAGCAGGAGGGACGGTCTCTTTTCCATCCATAGCTCCATAGATTTTTCTGCTATGAAATCCATCATTCACCTTGGTGGGCATTATGAATTGCTCTCTAATACCCAAGCGTAAGAATAATACCTGCCTTTGCTTTTTTAAAAAATCAAATCTGGTTCTGTTTCAACCACCATGAGATACCGCTACCTGTGAACACCTAAAAGTTAAAGGATTGACGATATCAAGTGTGACGGTGGTGGTGGACACAGCTGAGAATACAGGTGGAGAGTCTACAGTTAAGAAGAAGGGCCCCAGGGGTTTGAGCGCAGGGCCCGAAGGTCCGGAAAGCTGGAACTGAGGGTGGGGAACACGTCGGATTCAGAGCTCAGCAGGAAGTGGGACCGGTGCTTGCCAGATGCCGTCGGGAAGATAGGTACTGGTTTTGGCTTAGGACTTGTTTTCTCACCTTCTTTAAAAGAAGAATGTGGCCATTAGCCTTTGGTTCTGGAATGGGGTTGGGAAAGGCCTGCTCCAACTGTCAGCATGATTTTCAGGCTATATATATATATATATATGCTTTTTTTTTTTTTTGGTCAGTTGAACACATTTTAATACGTTTAAGTGGCATTTTAACCTCTTTTATTTTTAATTTATTTTTTTATACAGCAGGTTCTTATTAGGCATCCATTTTAAACACCTCAGTGTATACATGTCAATCCCAATCTCCCAATTCATCCCACCACCACCACCCCCTGCTGCTGCAGGTTCCATATCTCCTACATGGAAAATATGTCAAAGAGCAGCAGCAGTGACTTAACATCTGAGAACATCCCAGTGGGAGGGAAAGAGACATCACGTTTATTCCTCAGGAATACTGAAGCACCCTGGAGTAAGCTGACACTCTTTTTTTTTTTTTTTTTTTTTTTGCTGTATGCGGGCCTCTCACTGTTGTGGCCTCCCCCGTTGTGGAGCACAGGCTCCGGACGCACAGGCTCAGTGGCCATGGCTCACGCGCCCAGCCGCTCCACGGCATGTGGGATCTTCCCAGACCGGGGCACGAACCTGTGTCCCCTGCATCGGCAGGCGGACTCTCAACCACTGCGCCACCAGGGAAGCCCTGACACTCTTCTGGAACAATATTATCAGTAACGCTTTAAACTTCAGCACACTGTTTATGTATTTGAAACCAAGTCTCTTTCTTGCTTTGTATTTTCTCTCTGGAAATTGCAAGGAGGTGGTCTTAAAAGAAACAAATTAAACAAAAATAGGCCAAAAAAAGAAAAAATGATGGACCTGACCTAGGGCAGACCCTAGGGATATTCAACATGAAGGCCGACAAAGAGCAGAAGACGAGGAAGAGGAGAGTGGAGGTGAAAATGCAAGGGGGTTACTTGTTTATTGACTCCCCCCAGCCCTACCACACACATACAGAAGGTTCTCCTCAAGCAACTGAACAAACTGTCTGGGGAGAGAATGATTACCTGGGAAGAGGCAGGTCGTGTAGGTGTCAGCTTCTACTTCAGGCATTTGAGAAGTCCTTGGGATAAAACCAGCTTCCTACGCCGTCCGTCTGGGTAAAGGGAAGCTTTCCTCTCGATAAACCCGGCTTATGTAAGTAGCACTTCCTGCCAGTTTCTGTATTGCCTTACACTTCAGAGAAGCACCAGACATTTGAGGAAAGCCTGCAGCATGACAGAGAGAGAAAACATAAGGAGAAAAAACTGACACCCGAGGAAACTGATAGTTCAGGGTAGAGAAGAGAAGGTTTTAAAATCTGTATTCTCTATTCTCAGAGAACTCAGGATCTTATTTCATCCATCACAACAGAATGCCATGAGAAAGATGAGAAAATGGAAAAGGCTCTCAAGTTAAAATTCTTCTAATATTACATTTTTAACATTTAAATAGAGGGATTGGAACATATCGTAGAGAAAATGTTCCAGAGTGTAGCAAAGATTAAAATACAAATAAAAGGGCACCATGAACTAGAAAACATCGTATAAAATGTATGAAAGACACAAAACATCATTGTAGGAGGTCAAACATCTGACAAATAGGAGTTCCTGAAAGCAGTAAAGAAAATGGATGAGTGGGAAACAATGATGAAAAAAATTTCCTGGAACTGAGGGAGACATGCATTTCCAAATTTGAAAGGGCTTAACAAGTGTCCCACAGAATGAATAAATGAAAATGTACACTATTAAATGAGATACATCCCCATGAAATTTCAGAACATCAAAGTAAAAGAAGCAAAGACCTTAAAAAAAAATTCCCAGAGAGAAAACACAATCCAGATCATATAGAAAGGATAACTGGCTCCTTCTCATCCAAAGCAGCCCTATATCCTTGTTAGTCTCTGTCTCAGCACACTGCAAACTCCTCTCATAGGCCTCCTCAGAATGTGTGACTGTTTTCTTAATTTGCACATGCATTTTTTCTTGACTCCTCTGTTAGATTCCAGGTCCTTCAGGACAGAGATTTTTGCCCATCTCATTCACTGTCATGTGTGTGAGACCTGGCACAGCCCTAGGCTGAAAATATGTCTGTGTTTTAATTGGAGGGGAGCAGGGAAGGCAGGAAGCATGAGACCCTCCCTGGAAAGTCAGCAAACCAGCATTGATTCATACTACCATGTAAATGACTGCTACCTCAGCAACTTCAAGTACCTGAGTGTGGAGGGAACAGGGCACCAAGAGTTACTTGGGTCCTACACCACTTGGTAGCCTACCCAACTGAAGAACATTCTTGGGAGAGGCCTCAGCCCAGAAGCTGTCTTTGGAGCTTGAGTTAAATTCAGTCTCTTGTCTGCCCTTCCATGTTGGCCAGGCTACATTGGCATAGCAATCCTCCTCTTTTATGTGCTTTTTCCATTCCAGCCATCTACTTTTTCCACTCCTGAAATACGACACTGCAAAGCCAAAGCGGTGCATGAGAGCTCAGGTCTTACAGGATTAAGAAACTCTACCAGCAAACACCTTAGAGTCCATGGGCTCTATGAGAGCATTTCAAGTAGGTGAGATTGGATAACTGAGAAAGTGTGAAATGATGGATGGGAATCTTACAGGAAGCCACAGAAAATTGTAACCAACACATTTTGAAGAGAAGAGAATCCTTCTAATTAAAATGTAATAATGACCCAGCAATTTCACTCCTAGGTATATACCCCAAAATAACTGAAAATAGATACTCAAAAAAAAAAAAAAAGAAAACAGATAAACAAATCTTTGTACATGAATGTTCATAGCAGCATTACTCACAGTGGCCAAAATGTGGAAACAATCCAAATGTCCATTAACAGATGAATAGATAAACAAAATATGGTATGTTTGTACAGTGGAGTATTACTCAGACACAAAAAGGAATAAGGTAGGAATACATGCTTCAATGTGGTTGAACCTCAAAGAAAACATGCTAAGTAAAAGAAGCCAGACACAAAAGGTCACATATTGTATGATTGCATTTAAATGAAATTGCATGATGTCTTCAAGATTCATCCACATTGGGCATGTATCAGAACTTCATTCCTTTTTATGGCCAAATAATATTCCATTGTATAGATAGACCACATGTGCTGTGTGTGTCCCCTGCTGGACCAGCCCACTCAGATTGGAGGTTCCCAGGGATTGTGGGGGAGAAGAACAGGGAGTCACTGCTTAGAATGTTCTACCATCGCAGATCAGCATCAAGGCTTAAAGAAAAGGCTCTCAACTAAAACAGCATCAAGCTTTTTCACAGCTCTGGACTTCTTTATCTGCTGTTCCTTCTACCTGGAATGCTCTCTCCCTAAATCTTCAAATGGCTTATTCCTTTCCTTCATTCATGCTCCTTCTCAAATGTCAGCTCCTCAAAGATGCCCTCCTTTCCTCACTAGGAAGATCTGGAAGCTGCAGACAAGTGGCAACTGTTGGATAAAATAAGTGCTAATAGACAGAAGAAAAATCTTACAAACCAGCCTACAAGGCATCACTCCAACTCAACTTCTCAGACCAATGCAGAAGAGCAAACTGAAATCCAAGGGTAACCCCACATGCACAGAGCAAGAGAAGACATCAACCCAGCTTCCAGTAGAGTCAACAAGTTCAGAGAGAAACCACAGGGCCAGAGTTTCCAGAATGCAGCTGTGCATAACCTTGGTCCTCCTTCCAAATCCTCAAGCAGCTGAAGATCTAAACAGAGAATAGAAATTATTAGCATCTCACATTCCAAAATAAATGCTAAAGGGAAGGTTCAAATAGTGCTCAGGAACACAGGAAAGAGAAATTCCACCAATATTATTTTTGAACAATCAAGATAATAAGCATCTCCAAAAATTTAGTCATGCCTCTTTGCAATCTATCCCTCTCTCCACCCTCATCCCCAAGTAACTACTCCATGGTTCCCTTTATAGAAAACTCTAGGCAGATCTTAATGTTCTCACCACACACACAAAAAAATACAATTATGTGATATGACCGAGGTGTTAGCTAGAGCGATGGTGGTAATCATATTGCAATATATAAATGTATCAAATCAAATCAACATGTATACCTTAAACTTATACAGTGTTGTATGTTATACATATACACTGTATATGTATTGTTATATGGTATACATATACATTGTATATTGTTATACATATACAATGTTATATGAAAATACAAACAGGGATAATTATACTTTGTCACTTCTTATCATCATGCCTTCATGTCCTTTTCTTGCTTTATTGCAGTGTGTGTAACCTCCAGAACAATGTTGAACAGAACTGTTGAAAGTGAGAATCCTTGCTTTATTCCCAATCTCAGAGAAATCAGCTTTCACCATTTGATATGATGTTAGCTTCAGTCAAGTATATTTTAGAGAAGACTATATGAATGATATAATTCATGAATTCTTGACCATTTGATAACATATTTCTGTTGCCTTGTCATAACAATGATAACTTGACTGGGTATGGAAAATTGGGTCATACACAACCCCTCAAACAAAACACTCATTAGACAGTGCTCCAGTTTCTTCTTTCATTTAAAATTGCTAAGGAGAAATCTGAAGTTAGACTAATTTTCTTTTAGTATATAACTTTATTTTCCCCATATTTCCTTTAACCTTGCCCTTTCAATAATTTCACTCAGACTTTACAGTTCTTTATTATTTTTGTCCTAAATAATGAAGGACACTATTGATGTTCAAATGTATGTTCTCCTTCATTTCAGGAAATTCTGGGTTTTATTATACTTTTAGTTTTTTATCTACTCATTTTGTTCTACTATATTTTTTAGGTCTACAAAATTAACTGTATATTGGATATTTGGGTTGTCAGTCCTCCGTATTGAGTATTGCTTTTTTTCAGATGGAAAGGGTTGTCATCTTGATCACACATAGTGTGTGTGTGTACATAGACTGATCTTGTATACTTTATATATGTGCAGTTTGGTGGACTTCAATTATACCTCAATAAAATTGCAAAAAAATTTACTTGAAAGTGTAATCTGAGAGTTAAAATAAATAACTCAGAAGTGGGGAAGTCATAGGATGAAATATCAGCTTTGAGTCTTGAATCTATTAAACATAAATTACATCTAAATAAGACAGACATTCTCATTACAAGAATTCTAATTCCTGGAAAAGAGGAAATTAATTATTTTTAATTTACAATGGTATAAAGTAGGACAATAACTCCAGAGCAAGCAAATAAAATTGGGGAAGAAGAGAATAGCTGGTCCAAAAGCGCTAATCTTCTCATCTTTCATATGAGAAAATAAAGAGGGATGATTGTGTTACTGAAATTGATATATTGTGAAAAATAGGCTTAAGTCTACTTTATAACTTTAAAGTTATTTAAAGTTATAAAGGTAAATACTGGAACCCAAACAGACTATATGCCTTTTAAATTCAAAGGAGAAAAAAATGTTAACATAGCAAATGTTTAGAAACAGAAAAAGTAGAAAGGAAATATTAAAAATACACTCACATATGTTTTCAGTTAAATGTAATCATTTATAATATAAACAGATAACCTTACTAAAAGGTGAGAATTCTCATATTGGATTTGAAAAAATCCAGACTTCCCTGGTAGCACAGTCGTTAAGAATCTGCCTACCAATGCAGGGGACACGGGTTCGAGCCCTGGTCCGGGAAGATCCCACATGCCGCGGAGCAACTAAGCCTGTGTGGCAAAACTACTGAGCCTGTGCTCTAGAACCTGCGAGCCACAACTACTGAGCCTGCAAGCCACCACTACTGAGCCCACGTGCCACAACTACTGGAGCCCACATGCCACAACTCCTGAAGCCCACATGCCTAGAGCTCGTGCTCTACAACAAGAGAAGCCACCGCAATGAGAAGCCCACGCACCACCACAAAGAGTAGCCCCCGCTCGCCTCACCTAGAGAAAGCCCGCGCGCAGCAACAAAGACCCAATGCAGCCAAAAATAAATAAATAAATATTTTAAAAATCTAAGTATACGCCCATGTATTAAAACAAAATGACTTAGAGAAGCTGAAAATAAAATTACAAACAAAATGATAGGTAAATGGTGAGTAAAATGATGACAAAAAGAAAGCAAGGGAAGGTGTATAATATTAAAACCAAAGAAATTTGAATTCAAGGAAAACTCACTAAGTCGTACATAAGGGTCACTTCATCATGATGAATTTTATAATCCACAATGAAAAGATCTTTCTCATGAACAGGAAAAAACTGGCAGAAACACATTAATGGCAAGATATTTTAACTCACTATCATCAAGTAAGACCAAACAAAATAAAACAAAAAAAAGCAAAAAAACCCCCAAAAAACCAAAAAACAAAAACCAGATATAAATGGTCTGAATAATAGGATGAACAAGGTTGATCTTATACATGTATGTCTAATTCTTTGTCCTGAAACAAAAGAGAAAATATAGCACACTCTCTTTTCAAAAACAATAGCAAACTTACACAATTTTACAATATATTAGATCACAAAGAAAACCTCAATAATTTCCAAGAAGTGAAATAGGAACCACATTCTAAAGCTATAATAAAACTAAAAATAATAAAGTTGAAGTAAAAAAAATATTAATACCCAAGCTATCGGAAATGTTAAAAAAAAAGTCTGTTTTTCCTTGTTTCAAAAAGGAAATCAAACTAGAACTGCAGACTATCTAGGAAATTACAATAATGAGGATATTATATATCAAACCCCAGGGGATAGGGTCAAAGTTGAAGGCAAAGTAATAATCATATCCTTAAACACTTCGTGCAAAAATGAATCGAACATTTGGGTGGGGGAGGGACGAGAAAAATTAATACAAAACTTAATGAAAACATAAAGGGAAAGAAACAGAAGAGTTGATAATGAATTCAAGATTTAGGGTCTTTGAAAAGCAAAGTAAAAAGACCACAAACTAGCTTGATCACTTTTTAGAAAAAAGACAGGGATGGGAGAGCACAAATGCATAAAATCGGGATCAAGTATGGGAAGCAATTATAAAACAATACTTTTAGCAACTCTTGCCAGTTGATGGTCTTCTGGGAAAGTACATCTTACTGAAATTGGACTGAAGAAAAGATGGGAAGGCTAACTCGGTAATTTGGGTAAAAATTGTAAAAGCGGTCAGTGAACTGTTCCCCCACAAAAGCCTCATGCTCAGATGGTTTGATGAAAATTCTTTCAAACTTTGAAATAACAGGCAGTTTTGAGGCTATTTAAACTCTTCAAAGGCATGAATGGATGGTGGTACCTTCCACTAAAGTAAATTGTGTGTGTGGAGGATAAAGAGAGGTAGAGTTTCTATTGAAACTCACCAGCGTGTTTGAATTTGGAAATGCTTTCTCAGCTATAGGTTCTGATCTCAGAAGACCCATGTGAGCCAGAGACAGAGCTTGGGAGATGTGAGCATACAAGCCGTAGGTGACGCCTTAGGTAGGTGATCTACTAGCTCACCATTGAGAAATGCACAGAGGAAAAAGGGAAAGGAAATATCAACACAGAAGGGTGGGTGGAAGAAAAATAGCCCAAGAAAGAAATGAAGGAGGACTAGCCAGAGAAATTTAGGTACATGTCAGTGAAAGACAGACCCAGGGAAAGTGACCAACCATCAAATGCTGATGTGGGCCATTCAGTAGAGAGGTCAGGGCGATGGTGAGAACACAGCCAGTGAACCAAAAATAGGAAGTATTCATTTCACAAATAGTTACTGAACATCTACTAGAGACTAGGCACAGAGGAAAAAGAAAAGGATGTAAATGTTATGCCCCTTAACATTAATAAACAGGAACAATTCAAATTATTCATTACTTTAAAAAAACTATTCAAGGCCATGGAGAAAGAAAGCCTCCAGACTCTCTCAGGTGCTAATTATTCACCTACCATTTCTCAGGTCTAAAGCTACCCTTCTGTGGTCGGCTAGATAGAGGGCAGCCAAAAATAAAATAAATAAATTTATTTTAAAAAAAGAACAAATAAATAGATAGATGATAGGTAGGTAGATAGATAGGAATAGATTTAAAACTTTCATATAACAAGCAGTAACCATTGTATTAAATCAGGCAGGATCTAGTTAAGAATACGCAAACTACACCAGTTATTATAAGAGAGTAGTTAATATAAGGAATTAGTTTAACAGGTATTAGAGAATGGAAAAAGTGAAAAGGGAACTGTGGTAAGCAAAAGAGAGTCCTCCAAAGACGTCCACTTCGTAATACCCAGAACCTGTAAAGGTGGAGGGTTACAAGGCAAGGGGGAACTGGGGTTGCAGGTGGAGTTAAGGTTGTTAATCAGCTGACCCAAAGTGGGGAGAGTAGCCTGGATTATCCAGGTGGGCCCAATGAATTCACCAGGGTCTTTATAAGTGGGCGGGGAGGGGGAACGGGAGGGTGCAGAAGAGACGCCACCAGAGAGGTGAAAGCGTGAGACAGACTTAGCTCAGTGTTGCTGCTGGCTTTGAAGATGGACAAGGGGCCGTGAGCCCAGGAAGGCAGGCAGCCCCTGGAAGCTGGAAAAGGCAAGGAAATGGATTCTCCTCCCCTAGAGCCTCCGGGAGGAGCCAGCTCTGCCTACACCTCGGTTTCAGCCCAGGGAGAGCAGCATTGGACTCCTAACCTCCAGAGCTGTAAGATAATAACTTTGTTTTAAGCCACTATGTTTGTGATGATTTGTTATATAGCAACCACAGGAAATCAATATGGGGACACTGAATGCATACAGAGAAAGTAACTTCAGGAAGCAGCTGTCTCCTGTAGGGCTGGGAAGCACGGGAAGAGCTGAGAGGTTTGGAAGCTCAGAGGACAGGTCTGCAGAGCTGGGGCCCAGAACTTTGGGGTCTGAGCTGTTACTCTGGGACCTCTAAGGGGAGGGGCCTGGACCAGGGAGTACAGACTGGCACCAACCACCCTGTGAGGGTGAGGGCCCTGCTAGGCAATGCCAACAGGACATGAAGCAAAGGATGGTGCAAGTTCGCCCCCCTCTAGCCAGGCAGTCTCCTCTGCGCTGCTGGTCACAGAACCCAGTGCACAGTCAGCTTTCAAAGGAGAAACGTAAGAGGGGCATCCTTGCCTCGTTCCTAATCATAGACGAAAAGCTTTCCATTTTTCTCCATTGAGTAAATGTTCCTTGTGGGTTTGTTGTATATGACCTTTATTATGTTAATGTACATTCCTTCTATACCCAATCTGTTGAGGGTTTTTATAGGAAATGGTGTTGTATTTTATCAAATGCTTTTTCTGCATCTACTGAGATGATCGTGAGATTTTTATCTTTCATTTTATTAATGTGATGTATTACGCCTGTTGATTTGCATATGTTGCATCTCAGGGATGAATTCCATTGGGTCATGGTGTATAATCCTTTCTATGATGTTCTTGAGTTCGGTTTGCTAATATTTTGTTGATAATTTTGGCCTCTATATTCATCAGGGATATTGGTCTATAGTTGTTTTTTCTTGTGATGTCCTTATCTGGCTTTGGTGTCAGGGTAATGCCGGCCTCGTGGAATGAGTTTGGAGGTATTCCCTCCTCCTCACTTTTATGGAAGAGTTTGAGAAGAATCGGCGTTAATTCTCGTTTGACGTTTGGTAGAATGTGCCCGTGAAGCCGTCTAGTCCTGAGGTTCTCTGTGTTGGGAGGTTTTTGATTTCTGGTTTAAGCTCTCTGCTCTTTTGGTCTCAGCACTCTTATTTGATACAGTGTTAGAAGTCCTAGCTAGATCAATTAGGCAAGACAAAGAAAACAAAAAGCCATCCAAATCGGGAAGGAAGAAGTAAAACTGTTATTTGCAGATGGTATGATTCTGTATCTAGAAATCCCAAGACTCAGTGAAAAAAACTGTCGGAACAATGTAGAGAACAAACGTATGGACACCAAGGGGGGAAAGTGCGGGAGCGGGGGTGGTGTGATGAATTGGAAGACTGGGATTGACATGTATACACTAATATGTATAAAATAGATAACTAATAAGAACCTGCTGTATAAAAAATTAATTAAATTTAAAAAAACTGTTGGGACTAATCGATGATTTCAGTAAAGTTGCAGGATACAAAATCAACATGCGGAAATCAGTTTGAGGTGGATTTTTCCATTACTGGCAACAGAAACACACCCTAACTGATACATAAAACTGCAATTATTAAAACAGTAACTGTCTCCACAGTAGACAAATTCATGGATAGATTTATAGGACAAAAGAGAATAGAGAAAGAGATTCATCGACATATGGAAATGTATTAAATGATAAAGTGACTTCAGGGACTTCCCTGGCAGTCCAGTGGTTAAGATTCCGTGCTTCCAATACGGGGGGTGCAGGTTCGATCCCAGGTCAGGGAGTTAAGATCCCACATACCCCAAGGCGCGGCCAAAAAAAAAAAGTGACTTCAGATTAATTGGGGAAAAGTAAATTACTCAGGAAAAGGTGTTGAAGTGGCTGGCCAGCTATTTGGAAAATGAAGCTTGACTTTCAACCTCACTTCTGTCACCGAAATAAAATAAGTCTCAAAGAGCTCAAGGATTCACTCTTAAAGAAACTGTAAAACCTAGAAGGAAAGGAGTGAATATTTTTATAGTGTTGGGGTGACAAACGCCTTTCTAAGCAGAAAGGAAAAACCAAGAAATTTAACTATATACAATGTAGAATTTAAAGTTACCAAAAATAACACTTAAAAAATCAAAACAAACTAGAAAAAATTGTAATACATATATAAAGGAGCTCTGATAAATTGATAAGAAAAAAACTGAAAAGAAAAATGGGGAAAAGATAGGCATAGAAAAAATTAAAAGAAAAAGAAAAGAAATGAATGGAGATTCCAAATGAAAACAAGATATTTTTCAACTACCAGCTTACCAAAGATTTCACTTTATGTTAAACTGACACATACACTGTTGGTGGGAGTGTAAATCAGTATAATCATTTAGTAGACATTTGACAATACAGATTACACCTTGACACATGCATATCTTTTGACTCCGTGGTTTCTAGGCCTTATCCAAAAGGAATACTTTCACATGGTAGCAAAAATAGTTGCACAAGATATACCTTGTAGCATTGTCTTCATTAGCAAAAAAGAAAAGAAGGGGGCTTCCCTGGTGGCGCAGTGGTTGAGAGTCCGCCTACCGATGCAGGGGACACGGGTTCGTGCCCTGGTCCGGGAGGGTCCCACATGCTGCGGAGCAGCCGGGCCGTGAGCCATGGCCGCTGAGCCTGCGCGTCCGGAGCCTGTGCTCCTCAACGGGAGAGGCCACAGCAGTGAGAGGCCCGCGTATTGCAGAAAAGAAAGAAAAGAAAAGGAAAAAAGTGAAAAAACGACTCGGGGGTGCATGATTGGGGGAATGATTAAGGAAATAGGCTAAGTCCACTAGGCACGTAATAAAACCTCTTCCCGGGGTCACAAATGGCCTCTACTTTGCCAAAACCACTGGTCATCTTACCTCTCGGCAGCTGTGTGACTCGCGGACCACCCCCTCCTCCTGGAAGCCTCTTCCTCAGGCCCGAGGACACGTGGTCACATGGTCCTCCTCCCACTCACCGCTTTCCCTCCTGCAGTGTCTCTGCGCTTCTTCCCTCCCAGACCCAGATCTCTGTCCTTGACCTTTTTTCTCTTCCTTGACTGGTGAGATCATTCAGTCCATGATTTTAAAATTTCATTCATATGCTGCTCTTTCTTAAACCTGTATCCCTCCAGAGCACCAGGTATGACTATTCCACACGTCCTCCATTTCTCTACTCACAAGTCCCCTAGCATCTCCAGCAACATGGCTGAAAGAGAAACCAGTGTTTCCTCCCAAACCCCAAGGTCCCCCTATCTCAGCCCCTGGTATCGTTGGCCTCTCAGTCCTAGAACCTAGTGTCATTCTTGTTTCCATCTTTGCACAACAATTAAGCAGTAAGACACTGGGAAAATGCTACTAGCTGTGGCCCTGTTATCCGTTCTACTGGTTTTTCTTACTAACAGAGCTCCAGTTTTCTTTGGGGTAGCAATGTACTCAGATAAACACACTTATATTTCCTAGCCTCCCTTACATCTAGATTTGGGCCAATTAAATATAAGCGGAGTTGCTAAGGCCTCCAGGAAGTCATTTTAGCAGCTTTCTGTCAATGCCTGGAACACAGATGTGACACTGGAGCTATGCAGCCGCTTTATGACCACAAGGCAGCATACATGAAGTACTTGACTTTTATGTTTAAATCCTTGTGGCCTACACTCCAGGTCTGGCTTCTCTCGCCACCTAAATTGGAAATTAGGGAATTCCCTGGCAGTCCAGTGGTTAGGACGCCGCCCTCCCACTACAGGGGGCCTAGGTTCAATCCCTGGTCAGAAAACAAACAAACAAGCAAACAAAAAATTGGAAATTAGCTGCAAACAGACTTATCAGTGTCCCCAAGGCTCAGCAAACCGTAGGATCTTCTCCTGTTCCCTTAATCTTCCTGAATGTTTTTCTGCGGCAGAGTGATTTTTTTTTAAGGAACAAAAGAAAATTCATAAATCTGAGAGCTGTCTGACCATCGAACAGTTGACACCATCTCTGATCCCCAGGTTGGAAAACAGGGATCCAATAACAGACATATACAGGAGAAACCGCCACGGTGACTGGTTATGTAGCTCGTAAACATGCACAGCCAGGCACCTGGGGAGACGGCTGTCGCTGGGTTTCAGAATGTCATTGCAAATGGGGCCCGCTTGGAAAAACACTTTCTCCACTGAGCATTAGCACCACCGAGAGGGGGCTCAATCCCTTGGACTTGTTACAAAGGAACAAAAAAACGGACCTTTCAACTAGGCATTTTATTGACTTTTAAAACATACAGGTCACTGCCTTTTGGTTTTTTGCATTTCCACAGTAATTTCCTCTCTCTACCCCACTTCTTAATCTCTAAAGGTACATTTTTTTCCTAAATGGACTAAATAAATAAGTGTGAAAGGGTTGAATTCATACCAGGATACGGGGGACATGTTGGCCGCGGGGCAGGAAATGTACTTACCAGAGAATCGATAAAGCAATCTCTCTTTTGAGGGTATGCTTTTGAATTTGGGAAACAGCCTGAGTTTGTCTGGCAAGAGGAATAACATTCAGCAGCCCCAGCCCTCTGCAGGATGCTTCGATGCAGACGCAAGTCTCAGCAGGACAGCCTAGAAGGTGCTAGTGATATGCTGAGAGCCTGGGGAGAGGTAGAGCCCCCGTTACAACTGCCGATTACTGGGACTCGTTGCGCCCTTCCACCACCTGGCTAATTCTTGGAAACTTCTCTCTCCTGAACTCGGACTTTGGCTTCCGTTGGATCTGGACACTTCCAGGAGGGGCTATCTAGGGATAAGCCAGTGCAAATTAAAACCCCAGATGCCATCAACTGACTTATTCAGCAGTCGTCCTCCTTGTGTTTAAGGCACAAAGAAAATAACCCTCTTTGCTCCCAGCGGGCAGGGCACATAGGCAGGTGCTGTCTCTAGTCTGGGTGTCATGTAAAGGAAAGGGAAGCCCCGCAGGTAGCAGAATCGTGTCCCCCCTGAGGCGGGCTCGCACCCCCACCGAGCTTCCGGCTGGATGCTGGTAACAGTAGCTCCTGGCTCAGTTGAGATGCCGGGGCTCGGGTTTCCTCCTCTGTAACTGAGGGCGCCGACTGAGCAATTCTGCAGTCCCTGCCAACTCTCTTCGTTCTATGGCTGCAAACACTTCTTATTTCATCCTGGGGGTCAAGGAGAAGAGTAAGAGTGGTGGGGTGCAGGGAGCACCAAGGGCCCATTAAGGTGCTCTGCGTCTCTCTCTGTGGGTGGGAGACTGTCCAGCACAGGATCACCGGGTCCAGACAGACAGATCCGCAGGCTGACCTTTGGAATAACCAAACCTGCAGCTGGGCCTCAGGCTGCCTTCGTCCCTAAGTCGGTGAGGTCTGGAGGGAAACCTCAGAAGTCTCCTCATTTTTTTGAATGCAGGTAACCTTCCTCTTAGGATGCCTTGAATGGGAACTGACCTAAGCAAACTACTGCTCCCGCTGGAGTAGTTTGTTCAGAGCCAATAGGGGCCACATGACCCAAGCACCAGGAACGGGAACCTGGGTAGGTTGGCAGTAAGGGAATGGGTGATGCAAGGTGAGAGGTAGATGGATAGGTTGGGGAGAGGGGATGGTTATACGGCAGGTAGATGGTGCGCAGATGGATGGACGGATTGGTGGGAATGGTGGCTGGGTCATGGTAGGCGGGTAGGCGGGCGGATGAGTGAGTGGCTACAATACAGAGGCCACTTTCGGGACTTCCCCGGTGGTCCAGTGGTTAAGAATCCGTCTTCCAATGCAGGGGACGCGGGTTCAATCCCTGGTCCAGGAACTAAGATCCCACATGCCACGGGACAACTAAGTCCGAGCGCCGCAACTACTGAGCACGCAAGCTCCAAGTAGAGAGAAGCCCGTGGGTCACAAGGAAGAGCCTGCGCGGTGCAACTAAGACTCTATGCAGGGGCTTCCCTGGTGGCGCAGTGGTTGAGAGTCCGCCTGCCGATGCAGGGGACGCGGGTTCGTGCCCCGGTCCGGGAAGATCCCACGTGCCGCGGAGCGGCTGGACCCGTGAGCCATGGCTGCTGAGCCTGCGCGTCTGGAGCCTGTGCTCTGCAACGGGAGAGGCCACAGCAGTGAGAGGCCCGCGTACCGCAAAAAAAAAAAAAGACTCTATGCAGCCAAAAATAAAAACTAAAATTAAAAAAAAGAGACCATTTTCATAATAGCTTTTAGCTAGAAATGATCAGTGTTTACAATGATTCCAGAAAATCCTCTGGCTAAAGAGCAGGTTGAGAGACAAGTGTTCCTCGTTGGTTTAATGCTTTCCAGCTTGTGAGTTCACTTTTCACAGAACCTGGCCCTTTCAGCCAAGTTTTTATTATTTCTCGGCTGTCTTTTATAGAGTCACACCACAAGGCCTTTCTTATCTTAATGGATCATTCATTCATTCAACAGCTATTTATTCATTGTCTAGCTTTTGTCGGGCACCATACAACACGTTCCTATTTTTTTTCCAAATAAAAGGGAAATGCTGACATTCTAGAGTAAGCAGACAAAAAGCATACAAGAAATGAATTTATAATCATACACTGTGATCAATGCTGTGAAGAAAATGAGCGTGAAGTCGTGAGAGAATGGTAGGTAGGTCTCAGCCAGAAAGAGGTCCGCAGGGGCCTCCCCAGGAGAAGAGGTTGAAGCCAAGACCTGAGGGCCGCAAAGAGCCAGGTGGGAGGAGAGCAGGGAAGGGGCCTCCAGGCACAGGACAGGGTGTGAGCAAAGGCCCCGCGCAGGGAAAGAGCTGGGTGTTCAGGGGCAGAGGCGAAGTGTGATGACCAGGCTGATCTCACATCCTGGTACGCTGGGACCATCCCAGGTCACACCTGTTATCCCAGTGTATCTGCCCAAAGTGCCCTGGTTTGGGCAATCTATTTCACGGTCACCCTGATGATAAGGAAGAAGGAAACGATAAGAAACAAGCCAGAGAGGAGTGTGGGAGCCAAGCGCACAGGCTGTGCAAGGAATTCTGTCTATTCTATGCACACTGAGAAGCCACTGGATGCCGCTTCTGTAACCTTCCCCACATACACTAAACAAAGGCAGCTGGGAAGCTCGAGACCAGGAAGTTCCATCCATTTATAAATCAAAATATATTTATTGACCATATCAGACACTGTGCTATGCACTGGAGATTTAAAAATGAAAAAGAGGGACTTCCCTGGTGGTCTAGTGGTTAAGACTCCAAGCTCCCAATGCAGAGGGCACAGGTTCAATCCCTGGTCAGGGAACTAGATCCCGCCTGCCGCAATTAAATATCCCGCATGCTGCAACTAAGATGCGGCGCAGCCAAATAAACAAATAAATATTTTTTAAAATTTTTTAAAAAATAAAAATGAAAAAGAGAAGGGAGTTCCCTGGTGAGCTAGTGGAGAGGATTCCAAGCTTTCACTGCCATGGCATAGGTTCAATCCCTGGTTGGGGAACTGAGATCCCACAAGCCGCATGGCATGGCCAAATAAAAAATTAAATAAATAAATAAGAGAGGATATACAAATGGCCGATAAGCACGTGAAAAGATGCTCAGCGTCATTAGGCCTTAGTGAAATGTAAATCAAGGTAACAATGAGGGCTTCCCTGGTGGCGCAGTGGTTGAGAGTCCACCTGCCGATGCAGGGGACACAGGTTCGTGCCCCGGTCTGGGAAGATCCCACGTGCCGCGGAGTGGCTGGGCCCGTAAGCCATGGCCGCTGAGCCTGCGCGTCCGGAGCCTGTGCTCTGCAACGGGAGAGGCCCGCGTACCGCAGGAAAAAAAAAGATAACAATGAGAATTACCACATGTATTCGTTTCTTAGGGCTGCCATAACAAAGTACCACAAACTGGGTAGGTTAGACAACAGAAATGTATTGTCTCCTGGTTCTGGAGCCTGGAATTCCAACATCATGGTGTGGGCAGGGTTGGTCTTGTCTGAGGGCTGTAAGGGAGCATGTGCTCCAGGCCTCTCTCCTGGGCTTCTCTATGGTCATCTTCTCTCTGTGTCTTCACCTTGTCTCCCCTCTGTGCATGTCCATCCCTGTGTCCAGATTGAATAAAGTCCCACATTAATGGCCTCATTTTAACTTGATTATCTCCATAAAGATCCTATTTCTAAATAAAATTACATTCTGAGGTACTGGGGGTTAGGACTTCAACATATCTTTTGGGGGGAACATAATTCAATCCATTATGTCATATGACCCAACAATTCCACTACTAGGTATATACCCGCAAAGAATTAATAACAGACTGAAATATAGATACTTGTACACAGTGTTCATAGCAACATTATTCACAATAGCCAAATAAGTGGAAACAATTCAAGTGTTCATAACCAAATGGATGGATAAACCCAATGTGGTATATCCATACAGTGGAATATTATTTGGTCATAAGAAGGATTTAAGTTCTAATACATGCTGCAACATGGATGAACCCAAAAAATATTATGCTAAGTGAAATAAGCCAGTCACAAAAAGAACAGATAGTGTACAGTTCCACTTACATGAAATATATAGAATAGGCAAATTCACATAGACAGAGTAGAATAGAGGTTACCAGGGGCTGTGCGGTGAGTGGATAGGGAGTTGGTGTTTAATGGGTATGGAGTTTTTGTTTGGAGTGATGAAAAAGATCTGGAGGTAGATGGTGGTGCTGGTAACAACATAATGAATGTAATTAATGTCACTGTGTTGTACACTTTAAAATGGCTAAAATGGGGTTCCCTGGTGGCACAATGGTTAAGAATCTGCTTGCCAGTGCAGGGGACACGGGTTCAAGCCCTGGTCTGGGAAGATCCCACATGCCGCGGAGCAGCTAAGCCCATGCGCCACAACTGCTGAGCCTGCGCTCTAGAGCCCATGAGCCATAACTACTGAAGCCCACATGCCTAGAGCCTGTGCTCCGCAACAAGAGAAGCCACCGCAATGAGAAGCCCACGCACCGCAACGAAGAATAGCCCCCGCTCGCCACAACTAGAGAAAGCCTGCACGAAGCAACAAAGACCCAGTGCAGTGAAAAATAAATAAATAAATAAATAAAACTAAGCCAAAAAAAAAGGATAAAATGGCTAATTTTATATTTTGTGTATGTTACCACAACTTTAAAAAAGATCTAGTTCCTGCTTTCCATGAGCTCACAGATGGGTGGTGGGGTGGGAGAGGTAAACAGATGGAGCTGGAGGGAGAACTGCTTTCCCTCCTGAAATGCCCCTTGGGAGTGGGCTTGGTGACAGCATCCACCCTAGACAAGGGCTGGAAGGGGTGGCTTCCAGGCACCCTGAGACTCCGCTGGTGGTGACAGGTAAGAATCCCAGGCCAGGCAAGGGCTAGAGCCAGCTCCAAGAGAGACCAAGATGATTTCCTATCAATGGTTTTCAAATCTAAAAGCAAAACACTGTTGGGGACTTTCCTGGTGGCACAGTGGTTAAGAATCCGCCTGCCAATGCAGGGGACATGTGTTCAAGCCCAGGTCCGGGAAGATCCCACATGCCGCAGAACAACTAAGCCCGTGCGCCACAACTACTGAGCCCACGTGCCACAACTACTGAAGCCTGCGCACCTAGAGCCCGTGCTCTGCAGCAAAAGAAGCCACTGCAATGGGAAGCCCGCACACCGCCATGAAGAGTAGCCTCCGCTCACTGCAACTAGAGAAAGCCCGCATGCAGCAACAAAGACACAAAGCAGCCAAAAATATTTAAATAAATAAACTTATTTTTTAAAAATAAAATAAAATAAAAGCAAAACACTGTTGATGAAAAAAATTAATTGATCTAAGAAAGAAATGGAAAATTTTATTTGAACCAACCTGAGGATTATAACCTGGGAGACAGCCTTTCAGAAAGCTCTGAGGACTATTCTGCCTGTCATAGGTTAAAGCACAGTTACATAAGTTTTTCAGACAAAGGGTTATACATCAAACAGCATATTATCAACAGTTTACACAATCCAGATCTACACATACAAAGTAAGTAGTGGGTCATGGGTCATTTGGCCCCTTAAAGATTAAGAAGGAAGGTTATTTCTTAAGGAGTTGTGACCCTTTATGAGATTAAGAAGGAGTGTTATCTCCAAAGGAGGTCTGATTAAGGCAGCATAACATCAATACATGCTAAAGGGGAGGGAGGAGGCCCAAATGGGCAGAGTAAATTTTTATGTTTAAATTTTCTTGTCTTGACATAAACTATGATTTTTATTTCATCAGTTTTCTCCTTTAGATCATTAATCTTTCAGTAGAAAGCACTAGGTGATCAAATATTTGGTCCCTCGATATGCTAGAATGATTGCTTACCTGCCCTGGGTCCATCTTGTCCCTTGATGTTGGTTCTTAATAACCTGGTTCTTTCTTTCCTTTTAGGGGGTTGTACTAATAAGATGTCTGGCAAGGGCTAACAGTCAATTCCAAGTTGTCCAATAGGACTTCTGCCAATTTTACCTTGCCTGTGCACTGTGCATGTTCATTAATTATATGGAGAACTATAGATGTGATCAAAATTGTCAACAGGAGTAACAAAGTAATTAGTAAAGTTTTCTTTTTTATTGAAGTGTAGTTCATTTACAGTATTGTGTTTCAGGTGTACAGCAGAGTGATTCAGTTATATATATATATTTTTTCAGATTATTTTCCATTATAGTTTATTATAAGATATTGAATATATTTCCCTGTGTTATACAGTAAATCCTTGATGCTTATCTGTTTTATGTATAGTAGTTGGTATCTGTTAATCCCACACTCCTAATTTATCCCTCCCCTGCTCCCTCTCCCCTTTGGTAACCGTAAGTTTGTCTTCTATGTTTGTGAGTCTGTTTCTGTTTCGTATATAGATTCATTTGTATTGTTTTTTAGGTTCTACATTTAAGTAATATAATATTTGTCTTTCTCTGTCTGACTTACTCAATTAGTATGCTATTCTCTAGGTCCATCCATGTTGCTGCAAATGGCAGTATTTCATTCTTTTTTATGGTTGAGTAATATTCCATTGTATATAGATACCACATCTTCTTAAGCCAATCATCTGTTGATGGGCACTTGGGTTATGTCCTGGCTATTGTAAATAGTGCTGCTATGAACATTGGGGTGTATGTGTCTTCTTGAATTAGAATTTTCACTTTTTCCAGATATATACCCAGGAGTGGAACTGCTGCATCATATGATAGCTCTATTATTAGTTTTTAAGGAACCTCCATACTGTTCTCCTTAGTGGCTGCCCCAGTTTAAATACACCCTCACCAATAGCATACAAGCGTTCCCTTTTCTTCACATCCTCTTTTGTTTGTAGACATTTTTATGATAGCCATTCTGACCAGTGTGAAGTAGGACCTCATTGTGGTTTCAATTTGCATTTCTCTAATAATTAGCAATGCTGAGCACATTTTCATGTGCCTGTTGGCCATCTGTATGTCTTCTTTGGAAAAACGCCTATTTAGGTCTTCTGCCCATTTTTTGATTGGGTTGTTTGGGGTTTTTTAGATATTGAGTTGTATGAGCTGTTTGTGTATTTTGGATACTAACCCCTTGTTGGTTGCATCAAAACTAGAATTTAACCCTGGTGGTCCAGTGGTTAAGAATCCACGTTCCAGTGCAGGGGATGCAGTTTCAATCCCTGGTCCGGGAACTAAGACCCCACACGATGCAGGGCAACTAAGCCTGCACTACACAAATACTGAGCATGCGACCCCCACTAGAGAGCCCACGTGCTGCAGACTACAGAGCCCACACGTTCTGCAGCCCACGCGCCACAACTAGAGAGAAGCCTGTGCACTGCAACGAACATCCAGTGTGCCGCAACTAAGACCCGTCACAGCCAAATAAATAAATAAATAGAATTTAAGATTTTGGATATTAATCCCTTGTCAGTCACATCAAAACTAGAATTTAATATCCACTGAAACATAATCTTTTTTCTCTCTAAAATTACCCTAATTTCTACCAAATGTAGCCAAATTAAGACTAATTTGTTTGCCAAGTAAGTCTGGTTAGTGACCACATAGACCCTTTTAAATTGTCTGTGCTGGAACTTTTCATAAGGAATCTCAGATTGAATCTTTCCAAGGCCAGGAAAGCCATGCCAAGGACTTGTCACAGAGTCCACCTGCGATATCCAAGGATATGGATGAATTCCTCTCTTTTCAAGGTTCCCATAATACCTTGAGATTCTTGTATCTTAGGAGGTGGCCTTTCTTATTTACCTGATAAGACTGCTGGGAACCTAAGAGTTTCCAATTTCAGGAGGGATCAGGTAAAGAGAAAAGATAAATGTTCCAGTTTCACTTACAAAGATATAATTTATCAAATTGCCGTTAAGTCATAATTAGCTTGAGGGGAAAGATTTCCTTATATCTGGAAAACACAGATTAAAAACCAGTCATATTTCAGACAAATAACCAAAGAATTATAACCATATTAATCAGTTCACTCAGTCTTATGTAACTAATTTTTTTTCCATTGAAGTATAGTTGATTTACAGTATTGTGTTAGTTTCAGATGCACAGCAAAGTGATTCAGTTATATATATTTTTTCAGATTATTTTCCCTTATAGGTTATTACAAGATATTGAATATAATTCCCTGTGCTATACTATGGGACTAATTCTTTATCTTAACCCTCTATTAACAGTTTTATGAAACCATCAGTATTTCCAGTAGAATTCTTTAGTTTCTTACCCAGTTCAGCAGTATGATCTGAAAGTTATCAGAAACTCGTACTTGTCAAAAAGTCCTTTCTGTGAATCTTTTTGAAGATGAAGCCTTTTTTTTTTGCAAAAGCATCAGGTGAAACAGTAATTATCTACCTGATTATAACGCAATTGACAAAGAAACTTGGTTATTGCTCTGACAAATATTTAAGATCATTGCTAGCATTATGACTGATAATGTTTTACAAGGACATTTTCAACTTTTAGGAATTTCATATAATTTCTAGAACGTTCATATTAATGGCACTTACCCATACAATATATCCTAAGGTTTATCACCACTCCTTTGACAATGCTCCCCGTGTAATTTAACATACCAAATAAGCCCAATTAGTTTAATATTCTTCTCTCTGAGATGCTCCAGGGGCCCTCTCTGAATATTTAGGACGATTAATGAATATGTCTGGTGCCACACTAAGACATTTTCTGTTTGGAAGAACAAACAAGTAAATGTTTTCTAGAAACCATAAATAGTATTTATAAGTTTTTAGTTTCTCTGTAAAAGGAAGCCTATGTTCAGTAACTAATGTTCCAGTATCTTATTTGAAAATGATCTGAATATTCAATGAATTCCCGTTATTTAATTTAGAAAAACTCTAAAGTTTCGAGTTACCAAAATCTGGAGAGACTATTTTGGATAGACATTCCCAAAATATAATTATTTCTAAAGAGTTTACCTATAGGCTCTTATCTCACTTACCTCTATTTTATTTACCTAAAATTTTCATCATACCAAGTAATTTTTCTTGCTGACAAATTTTGAAATAAGAATAATAAGATCTTATTTGATTTCTAGTAAACCTAGTTACAGTAAAAGTAATATACTTAATGTTGATGACTCTAAAGACACATCTATATTAATTAAACCAACAAACTGGTTTTCTTTCATTAAAATTAATCCTAGATCATGTGATTCTGAAATTCATTTGGGTTAATTTCTTTTATATTCTGAGTATTTATATAAGCGCTTAACTTCCTTTAAGCCAATTAAACAGAGCTCTTTTACAAATTAATTTTGGCAATACTATACATCTACAACACACATGCATAGATACATACAAACATACAGACAGACACAGAGACCCCATAGTTTCCAGTCCAAAATTTCAGCCATGATTCAGGTACAGTAATACAAAACCCATCAGTTACAAGAGGCTGGATTCAAACTGGGTTTCTGGCAGAAGGAACAAATCAAGGTCACCTGCTTAGATGGCTAAATCCTTTTTACTAATATTAATAGAGAAGACACTTAAGATCTGTATTTGTCCTTGACAAGTTCCAAATAACCTATCCCACTTTTGTTTTTTCTTTCCCTAAGAGTTTACCTTCCTGAAATTTGCATTTAAAAAGATGGCCTAGATGAGAGTACATTTGCATCTCAAAGGCATAGGAGGAAAAATTCAAGTTCTTAAGGCCAGAATTTTTTTTCAATACTTAAAATCGTCTTAAGATAAATAGGGCTGTGACAGCCTGGAGGGGTGGGATAGGGAGGGTGGGAGGGAGGGAGACGTAAGAGGGAAGAGATATGGGAACATATGTATATGTATAACTGATTCACTTTGTTATAAAGCAGAAACTAACACACCATTGTAAAGTAATTATACCCCAATAAAGATGTTAAAAAAAAAAAAAAAGATAAATAGGGGAGGGACTTTCCTGGTGGTCCAGAGGTTAAGAATCTGCCATCCAATGCAGGGAACAAGGGTTCGACCCCTGGTTGGGGAACTAAGATCCCACATGCCGTGGGGCAACTAAACCCATGTGCTCTAGAGCCCAAGTGCCACAACTAGAGAGCCCGCAAGCTGCAACTAAAAGACCCCACACGCCACAACAAAGATCCTGTGCGCTGCAACTAAGACCCAATGCAGCCAAATAAATAAATATATATATTTTTAAAAAGATAAATAGGGGAGGGCTTGGGAGTGGTGAAAGAATAGGTGGGCCTTTGGTCCTGGAGCCACACCTCTGGTCCTGTAAGGATTAGATTTGTAAAACAAGGATAGCTGTTCTCAATTCCTCAAAGAGTAGGGTGGCCACCTCAATGATATCAAAAGACTGGCATATCTATTCACCTATGTTGAAATGTTTTACCTTCTCTCGTTTACTTTAAGCGAGAAGGAAAAATAAAAAAAATTCCTATCAGGCTCTGGATGTCAGCTTTGGTCACTTTGCTCAAACCAGTGTCCTCCTTGGGAATGTAAGCAGATAGGGTGGGGGGTCCCTGGAGAAAGAGAACCAGGCATGGGTTTCTTTACAGGAAAGCCTAAGCTATTTTGTGATCTAAGCCTGGCCACAATGCTTGTCCTTGAACAGGTCTCAGTAACTAATGATCTTAAGGAAACAAAAGGAATGCAGAAACAAATGACGGCTATCAGGCTGTGAATGAAAAAATGTTGCTGCCACATCAGTAGACAAGGCATGTTGCAGCCGTCAAGCCATCACATTACAGCCACCCCCCCCCCCCATGGCGAGCCCTGAGGGGACTCAGCATAGAACCAGGATGCCTGCCATCAAGCCATCAGTCACTGCAGCCACCCCCAAAGGCGTACCCTGAGGAGACTCAGAATGGGCAAGAACAGAATACTGGCCCTGGGTAGCTGAGGTGCAGATCAAAGGAATGATTTCAGTGAGCCCAGACTCTCGCCTCTTTCCAAACATAGAAAAGCACTAAATTCCTTAACTTGAGATGTCTGGTCTTCTTTAATTAACAGTAACCTTTTGATGTTCCCACTACCTGGTCTTTGCTGCAGAAACTACTATAGATCCTGGCTCCTCCCTGACCTCTTTGGACCAGTTCCTCAGAGCTATCTGAGAGGCTGCATCCCAGGCTTGAAGTCCTCAGGACATCCGTGGAATAAAACATACTTCTCAACTTTTAGGTCGTCCATTTTTTTTTTTTCAGTTGACAGGCAAGAGAAATAACAATTCCAAAAACAACATGTCAGTTGTAGAGACTCCCAGTTCTGTTTCAATGGTAAAGATAAGCCTGAAACTCAACCACCAGATCAACTGGAAGCTAAGGGAGGAGGACGTTGACTTTTTCTGACCCTCATGACTTCAATCGAATAAAGCTTGGACACTGTCACGGCCCAAGCCCCTTCATGAATATGCGTGTACCCTTAACTTAAAACTTCCCCAATTTTGCTGTTCGGACAGATACTGCTTCGGGAAAGAGCCCTGGTCTTCTCCTTACATGCTGCAAGTAATATCAAATCCTTCCTTCTCCCATCCTCGGCTTGATTGTGTATTTTGGCCCAGCACCCACCAAGAGGCAAACCCAGTTTTCGGGTAACAGTAACCCATTTACAAAAGTTTTTGAGGACCGTCCCTGGGGTTAAGAAACTGTGGCCCTCATTTCCATCTTTGATCTGAAGAGGCTCACCTACATCTTCAGGTGGTCCCATTTCTAAAGGTAACTAGTTAAATAGTCTCTTCAGAGTGGAAAGGCAATTCAGACAGAGGCTTACTAGAATGTGCACTTGAATAAAGGAGGATAGAGGGGAGAAGTAATTAAAGTTTAAGTACCTTTTGTAACATTAACCTTGCATCAGCTTTCTACAGGTCTTTCAATGAGGCTGTTTTGGAATTTTGAAAACTTTTGGGGCTGTAACTGAGCAGGGCCCTGTGGGGCTCCTGTGCACAAAGCCTTTCTGTGTCCCCCGTTTCTTTGATTATAGGAAACAGCCTTCATTCAGCCCCCCCCTCCCCCCCCCCTCCCCCCCCCCCCCCCCCCCCCCCCCCCCCCGTGACCTTCCCTGAGTTCCAACAGGCAGCTTCAAGCAGTTGTTAATTAGGGAAGGGAGGGGATGCCGGACAAGAGAGAAACAAATAGTCAAGAGAAACAATAGTGCAGCCTTGGGGCAGGGTCCTGGTTCCCCATCAAGGGATACCCACAACAATATCTTTGAGCTGTTTTGCAGATAACCGCCCCCACCAGGTGGAAGAAGTTAATGGTTAACGATGGTACGCTGCCCGCAAGCACTAGACCCCAGACCAGCTGGAACCAGAAGGTTGGTGGTGGGGCTCCCACTGACCTCACAACCAACCAATCAGAAGAATGTCCACAAGATGATCACGCCCTCTTTGAACCATTAGTATAAAATTTCTCACCACCCTCTCCAAGTTGGGACACAGTTTTGAGGGCATCAGCCCGCTGTGGCCCCCTTTGCCTGGCAAAGCAATAAAGCTATTCTTTTCTACCTCACCAAACCTCTGTCTCCGAGACTGAATTCAGTGCCAGGGTACAGAGGCTAGATTTGGCTCCAGGGCTTCTGCATACCAATTAACATAGGTACAATGTTTCAAGATGAGAGGCTTCTAATATTTTAACAATTTTACAATTCTTTCCAATTCAAAGAATCCTAGAAGCTCGCCCTATAAATAGTCTCTCCTGCTAATCTAATTTTAGAAATTTACCACTCTAGTTTCCAGTTGACTCTGCAGGCGCGGATCCAGGAGACGGGCATCCCCATCTTGGCCATTTCAGGGCAGAATTTTCTTTCATTCCCAACTAATTACTTGCGACATACATAAACCCAGCTGGTATCCCCATAGGTGGCGGTCTGTCCACAAACTGTTTGGACTTTGAGGCACAATTTCCCATTATCAATTTCGTAGCCTAATTCAGATATGAGATAGGATCTGAACAAATTTCGGAGGACAGCGTGGTGGATGGGGGCTGCTTCTGAGTCCAGCTCCCTAAGTAGTTACTTTTGGGTCAGTTTGACTCTCTTTTTTTTTGGCTAAGCCAAATGACTTGCAGGATCTTAGTTCCCCAGCCAGGGATTGAACCCGCACCCTTGACAGTGAAAGCACGTAGTCCTAACCACTGGACTGCCAGGGAATTCCCCAGTGTGACTCTCTTATGTGACTTGGTTTCTTCCTCCAATGGTCTAAAGCTTCTGTGGTCTTTATGTTAGATGTCCCTGGAAGAGCAGTATTTACCTAATGGTTGTAGTGGTGTTTGTCTGTAGGACCCCTATACATCACGAGGATTGGTCCTCAGACACTTCCACTAGGTTCTCAACCACCTGAGAACACCTTGTGCCCAGAAGGAGCAGATGTCTCTTATTCTTCAGAGCTGAATTAATTCAGTTTCTCATTTTATTAGCATAAGTTTTGTTCAGACCATATGTCAACTTTTTTTTTTTTCAATTTAAGCCAAATTTAACAAAAACCCAGCCACCTATGTTTCCCTGGGCCTCCTACCCAAATCCCCCTAGGTCCCAGTCAAGGAAATGCACTCCTACCCCTCAAGACTCCAAGTCTTAAGTAAACGGAGCTGGAATAAAATTTGGGGGATCATCACTTAAAATGCAGATATCAGGAGAACTCACTAGAACACCTGAGGAGTACCGAGAAGCCAGTGGGGCCCATGCTGGTACCAAGTGCCAACTCGGGGTAGACTCCAGGTGTCCTCTGGTGGGTGTCTCTAATATCCTGCCTATGCCATGCAGATGTCAATGAAAAAAATTAATCAGTATTCTATCTAAGAAAGAAATGGAAAATTTTATTTATGTCAATGAAAAAAATTAATCAGTATTCAATCTAAGAAAGAAATGGAAAATTTTATTTATGTCAATGAAAAAAATTAATCAGTATTCAATCTAAGAAAGAAATGGAAAATTTTATTCATGCCAACCTGAGGTCTATAATCTGGGAGACAGTCTTTCAGAAAGTACCAAGGACTGTTCCACCCATTAGAGGTCAAAGCACAGTTGTATTAAGTTTTTGAGACAAAGGTTTCTACAACAAACGATGTATTATTGACAGTTTACACAATCCACATCTACCCGTACAAAGCAAGTAGTGGGTCATCAGGACCCCATAGGAGATTAAGAAGGAAGGTTATCTCCTAAGGAGATCTGGTTCATGCAGCATAATACACACTAAAGACGGAGAGGCCCAAATGGGCAGAGAACATTTTTATGTTTAAATTTTCTTGTCTTGCCATAAAATATGAATTTTGTTTCACCAACACTGATGCTCAGTGAGCACCTACTACACAGAAAGCCCTGCACTGTCTCATGTCCTCCTTATGGAACCGAGGAGATAAGAGCTGTCTGCAACCCCATCTTTCCTGAGGGAAACCGAGGTGCAGTGAGGCCACGTAACTCGTCCATGGCCACCGTTGTTCCGTGGTGGGGCTGGGACTCGGGGCCAGTTCTCTGGGCCCAGGGCCGCCCCTTTCTGCCAAGGAGAGCCCAGCAGATCCATCCTAGCAGGTGGGAAGGGGTCTCTGGCCAGGCCAGGCAGGGGGTCGCGAGCTCCATCTCTCCCTTGTGATCCCACCGAGTGTGTTCACAGTCACAGAGCACTCTGGGCTCTGCAGAGCTCACCCCAGGACCTCCAGCACATTCCGCCAGCGCTAAGGTCTGAAGTGGGCACGGCCAGGGACAGAAAGGAGACCCCGCGTAGAATGACCAGGCCCAACTCCTCCAGCATCGCAGAGCTGAGCCCTGAATGGTTCGTGCCCAGGGAAACCGACTTCCCTCCCAAAGGTGCCTGGGGCGCATCTCCACTGAGGCCCTACTTTGAATTCTCTCGTTTAGTTAAGTGCAGTATGACACCTCCACGTTGCATTGGAAAAGAGAGCTCTGGTTGCACAATTCCCCACGCTGCTGAGCAGACAGGCACAAGAAACCAACCAGAAAATGAGGGTAAAGGCCACACAGTGCCCAAGACCACGAGAGCGCAGAGCTGGTGTCCGCCCGCCCCGCTGAGCTCGCCGCCAGCCTCCCCCCGACGCCCAGGCCTCTGGATGGCCAGATCCTGTTTCTTCCATCTGCTTCATCAGCCAGGAAACAGGAGCCCCCGATTAAGCCGAAGCTCTGGACTTAGAAGTAAAAATAGCCAGTGACTCACGGCTGGCGCTGAGATCGGACAGACCCGGTTTTGTCACTCGGGCCAGGCTGCTCCACGAAGCTGTCATTTCTTCCACGGCTGCCGCAGTTTCCACCACCCAGGGCAGGGCAGTGGTTTGGCAACCCACACGATGGAGGTCCTGCTCTTTCTGAAACGCGTTTAGCCTGGAAAAGAGAGCCCCGAACAAGAAGGTGGTGTTCCGTGAAATACTGGAAAGAGGGTGCGGGCTACTCTGTGTGGACATGACCAGAGCCAAGTTTGAGTCCATAGATGGGAGATCTGTCTACCTAGGCTGAGCGCAAATGGAACAGGCATCCTCACAAGGTTGAGGGCTGAGCTCCCCGTCCCTGGAAGGGTCCAAGCTGAGGCTGAGGGAGATGAAGCAGCAATGCACCGTATCCCCAGCTGGGAGGAGGGGGAATTACATGAGCAGAACTGTCAGTGGTGGTCAGGGGCCTGGCCCCGGGGCTCTGGAAGCCAGTTTGGCATCTCATACAGCCCAGTGTGGGCACCTACCATCCCGGGCTTCGGTCCCTCCTCTTCCTGTAAGAAGGGAAATTGGACAGACACGAGGGATCTCACCAGGCTGGCTGCTTCCGGCTCTGAAACTCAAATCTCTAAGGCCCTCCCGAGAGTGCCGTCTTAGAATTTCACGTCATCAGTAAATAACTACAGTGATGAGAGCCCAAGTCACTGCCGTTGTCATCTTGATCTCCAAATTGCTCCTCAAGTGTGGCCCCCTGACCGCACACCAACCTTCTGGCGCAGGCCCATCACCCCTGCCTGGACCATTGCGGTAGCCCCCTGACTGGGATTCCCTGCAGAACCCATTTTCTGCACGGCGTGCAGAGGGCCCTTTCTAAAACACAGGGGAGAGCAGGTCCCTGCAAGGGGTTCTCCTTTGCACTTTGAGTATATTCAGGCTCCTCTCCACAGCCCCTGCCCTGTGTCTAACCTCATCACACACCATCTACTGGCTAGTTTGCAAAGCTCCAGCCACGCGGGTGTCTGTCTGTCCGTCCATTCCTGAAATAGGCCATGTCTTCCCACCTTGGGGTCTTTCTGGCTGTTTCCTCTGCCCACGCCTCCTCCTATTTCAAATCTTGGCTTAAATATCATCCCTCAAGTCAGACTATATGAACACACTTTGAAAAACAGGTCCTCTCTCCCCGACCCCTGCCCCTGCCCCTGCCCTTCCCCACTGTAAAGCCCTGTAGTACGTGTTGCCGTAGAGGAGGGGTCACGCTCAGTGGTAAAGGTGTCAGAGATCTGGAAAGGAGAAGTAACGGCTGATGTGTTTTTTTGTTTGTTTGTTTTTAATTTATTTTATTTATTGATTTTTGGCTGCATTGGGTCTTTGTTGCTGCGTGAGGGCTTTCTCTAGTTGTGGCGAGCGGGGACTACTCTTTGTTGCCGTGTGTGGGCTTCTCATTGCGGTGGCTCCTCTTATTGCAGAGCATGGACTCTAGGCACGTGGGCTTCAGTAGTTGTGGCTCGTGGGCTCAGTAGTTGTGGCTCACGGGCTCTAGAGCACAGTCTCAGTAGTTGTGGCGCACAGGCTTAGTTGTTCCGTGGCACGTGGGATCTTCCTGGACCAGGGCTCAAACCCATGTCCTCTGCATTGGCAGGCGGATTCTTAACCACTGTGCCACCAGGGAAGCTCGGCTGATGTGTTTTGAGGCTCAATGGGGGGCACCCTGCACCGTGCGGTCCACCCACGGCTTCTCATTAAATCCGTATTGTAAGTCCATGAGGCAGGGGCTCTCTGTGATCTCATGTTACAGGTGAGAAAGAGACAGGCAAGGCTCAGCAAGGCTAAGCAACAAACCCTTGGCCACACAGCAAGTGGTAGAGCCAGGGTTCAAGCCCAGGCAGGCTGGCTGGCTGGCCCCAGAGCCTGTGACCTTCAAGCCCTGCAGTTGCCGAGAACCTGTGTTCTGCTGGGTTCAGCTACGCACACATACTATTGGTTCAGCTACCACAGGTTAACTCACTGGTGCTTCTGGTTGTACCTTCTCATACGAACCACTTCCATGCTTTTTCCAAAGTTCCTGTATTGTTCTTTTAGGAGTTCTAAGAGTATCGTGTATTCTCATTTTGTAGATTAGGATATTTGAGTGACGAGAGGGCATTCTATACTAAACGTCTTAGAGACCAAATTAACCATCAATTAGGGATCTGGACCCACTGCTGTTCAGAGTCCAGTCTGCTGGTCAGCTCACCAGGCCATGGGCATTCTCAGTTCCCAGGGTTGGCTCGAATTGGTGGTTGTGATGCTTAATTTTTTAATGTGAATTAATTTATTTTTTATTGAAGTGTAGTTGATTTCCAATGTTGTGTTAGCTTCAGGTGTACAGCAAAGTGATTCAGTTATACATATACATATTCTTTTCCATTATAGGTTGTTACAAGATATTAAATACAGTTCCCTGTGCTATACAGTAGGTCCTTGTTGTTTATGTTATAGTTAATTTTAAATGTCCATTTAGAGAGTGTTTTCTGGGTGAGGTTAACATTTAAATCTGTGGACTTTGAGTAAACAGATGGGATGAGGCCCACTCGGTTTAGGGAGAGCAATCAGTGGAAGGCCTGAATGGAACAGAAAGTCCAGCCTCATCAAACAAGAGGGAGCTCTCCTGGGTTTCCACGTGGCAGCCTTTGGACTGGAACTGCGGCACTGGCTTTCCTGGATCTCCAGGCTGCAGGCCCACACTGCAGATTTTGGACTTGCCAGCCTCCATATCGTGTGAGCCAATTTCTTGTAATAAATCTCTCTCCCTCTCCCTGTCATTTGTGTATTATATATGTATATAAATACACATATGTGTATATTTACACACATATATATGTGTGTGTACATTTATATACATATATAAATATATGTGTATATTTATATATACGCACACATACTATTGGTTCTGTTTCTCTGGAGAACCCTAATATAGTGGTTAAATATCTCCCCAGAAATCACTAAGTTTCTCCCCTGAGAAAATGGAACTCTCAGCTTAAGAGGAAGATACATGTCTCACTCAGTCCTTTCAACGACCTTATGAGGCACTGAAATGCTGGATTCCTATTTCACAGATGGGAAGATTGAGGCCTAGGGAGGTGACATAAAACGTGCCAGGTCACACAGCAGCTTAGCAGTTGAGACAGAATTAAAACCCCACGCTTTCTAGCTCCAAAGTCCATACCCTTCCCACTGTCCTGGTCACGTATCCCACACCCCCTTCACACCATCCCACACACTCCGGCAGCCACATTTGTGGGGAGAACCCCACAATCACTTGGCCTCCTGGCCTGAGTTCCCCGGCCTCCATCAAGGACAACTCCCTCGCCAGTCTTCCACGCACGAGCGTGTGGAATGAGCGCTAAAGTAGTTATGTGCTGGCTTGAAATCTAAAGCTAGAAGGGCCTTGCCTGGCCTAAGCAGAAGTCCCCCTGCTGCTCTGCTCCTGAGGATAAGGTCCAGAGACAGACACTCCTCCGATCCCAGCATGGTGCCTGCTTTCCCTGAGTCTCGCGGGCCAGGCCCCTCTCAGCTCTCAGGGAATGTGACAAATCAGACTTCACCTTGGTTTTTGCACTTAACATCTTTCCACAGCAGTGCACGTGGTCCAGCTAACAGCTGCATTACATGCCACCATATAGCTATACTGTAATTTTTTTTTTTTTTTTTTTTTGCTGTACGCGGGCCTCTCACTGTTGTGGCCTCTCCCGTTGCGGAGCACAGGCTCCGGACGCGCAGGCTCAGCGGCCATGGCTCACAGGCCCAGCCGCTCCGCGGCATGTGGGATCTTCCCGGACCGGGGCACAAACCCGTGTCCCCTGCATCGGCAGGCGGACTCTCAACCACTGCGCCACCAGGGAAGACCAGCTATACTGTAATTTAATTAATCTCCTTTTGGTAGACACTTGGATGATTTTCAGCCCTGTTTTCCATTTCAAGATAGTGCAACAAACCTTTGTGCGTATATCTTTGTGTAGTTGTGAGGCACGGCGGATGTTACATTTGTTGCTAATGTAGAGAAATGTCATTAAGACTGTATTTTTTTGGTTCAAAAATTTAAAAACCTTTTTGAGGTTACTGTCTTCCAACGCATTCTACCTTTGACTACACTGAATATAAATACCTTCTAAATCTAGCTTATATGTGTGTGAAACACTCCCGGAGCGTTCTGCCAGCATGACTTGGATTTATAGAACTCTTTGGAACAACAAAAAAGCGTTGAATTACCTAGAAAGTAATAAACATGAAAAATGTATCGTAATATATAATACACTACTTCCATAACAACGGGATTAAAAATCCTTTTTTTAAAAATGCATGAAATTAGTTAATAAATGTGACAGTGGAGCGAAGGCCTAGCAATATCGCCCTCTAGTGGCTCGTTGGAGTACTCGTTCCATCAGGAATCGAAATTCATCACTTCCGCAACCACATTCAGGAGGCGGGAGGCCACTGTGCGGCGCTGGCTTTGGGGGAGGCTCCAGTAACACAGTGTCTCCTCATTCCTGTAACTGCTGGGTTAGCAGCAGTGACACTGGACCTGGGGGGCAAAGTTTTCTTCAAGATCCACCCTCTTCTTGAGTAGCTGAATATGGAGGTTCCTTACGAAACCAATGAGCTCAAAGAACTTTAACTGCCCGTCACTGGTGTATCTTCAGATTTCACAACTCCTACGAGTTCTCAGTGCTGACTGCCCGTTGAATCTCTCGGGTTTTTACAATGCACATGCCCGGCTGGGTGTCTCCCTCACCTTTAGAAGGTGATTCCGGGGTCACAAGCCTAGACTTGAGTTGGTTTTATTTTGTTTTGTCTGTAAAGCCCTGCTGGCGATGTGGAGCAGGGCCAGGCTGGGAAGCACGGGTGCTGCCAGCTCCGTGTACTTGGTGGGCAGCAGGACATGGGGACAGAAGAGGGAAGGAGGGCCTGGAGGGCCAACACCCAGCACTGCACTCCTCCCAAGCAGGCGCTTCTCAGACCTGCCAAGGGCGCCGACCAAAGGCAGAGAGACCTGGAGTTATTACAAAGACTTGCTATTACACTTGAAATGCCTTTCCAGGTAACCTATGACAGAAGGCGACACAAGTCATTTGGGGTGTTAAGAAAAGAGGCTGGAGTGTGGACCCCGGACAATCATCACTAAGCATTTGTTCTTAAAACAGCTTTTTTTTTTTTTTTTTTTTTGCCCCACCATGCAGCACGTGCGGGATCTTAGTTCCCCAACCTGGGATCGAACCTGTGGCCCCTGCTATGGAAGCGCGGACTCTTAACCACTGGACCGCCAGAGAAGTTACGCAAACAGCTTCTTAACTGAGGCCATACTTCTTACAGTGTCTCTCAGAGCCTAAACCAGAGGGAAAGTATAGGACTTGTGTAAGGGATCCAGGCCAGTGAGTTCTTTTCTCTGCATGCTGACAGTTTGTGCTGACGAGGGCAGGACTCAGGCGCAAACTGAAGAAAACAGCCACCGCCTCTCGCGATTTAGCTGTTAAAGCCACAGTAGATCTTGCTTAAAAGCAGGAAGTGGGGGCTTCCCTGGTGGCGCAGTGGTTGAGAGTCCGCCTGCCGATGCAGGGGACACGGGTTCGTGCCCCGGTCCGGGAAGATCCCACATGCCACAGAGCGGCTGGCCCGTGAGCCATGGCCGCTGAGCCTGCGCGTCCGGAGCCTGTGCTCCGCAGCGGGCGAGGCCACAACAGTGAGAGGCGCGTGTACCGCAAAAAAAAAAAAAAGAAAGCAGGAAGTGGAAGGAAACAGCTGGGTGATGTATGGCTCGGCCTTTGATCTGGGATGCGAGCTGCACCAGATTCACAACTCAGAACGATTTCACTCCTGCTGGAATATGACAAGGCGCCTTCCCGACCTCAATGATAATCACAGCAACGGTCAACTTCAGCCTGGCCACCCAACCAGCACCCCCGGAGACGCGCACAGGCAGGTGTCGGGCCGACTCCCAGCGGTGCGCGTGAGGGGACAGGGAGGCCGAGTAGCTGGTGGGGCTCCACACCAGCAGGGGCTGCAGGCTGTCCTCGCCCCCATCACCCAGGGAACCCCCAGACACCCAACCCAACCCCCAGAGTGCATCAGAGACGAGTAGAGAAGGACTCCTTGCCTCTGGGAAATCCTAGAACACCTGACCTGCTTCCTTCCTTCCTCGTCCTCTCCCTTGTTCTGTTTCCGCCTTCCCGAGAGGTCCTCCCACTTAAGTTGTCAGCCACTCTCCACCCAGCTCTCCTAACACCCCTCACCTTTCTTTTTTCCATAGTCATCTTCTAATATATATTTACTAGCTTTATTGTTCGTCTCCCCCAGTCAGAACGTGAGCTGCAGGAGGGCAGAGCTTCGTCTGTTTCGTGCCCTGATGTATCCACCGGTACCTAGAAGGTGTCAGATAAGCATTTCTTGAATGAACAGATGAACAAACAAATGAACACGGGGACGCGTGGATTACTTCCGCAATCCTCTCCCGCTACCATCTGCTGAATGATGCTCCCGTTCGTGTCTGGCCGCCAGGGTCTGAAGCCAGTGTCCAAGGCCACTTTGGCCAAGCCTGACATAGACATGGACCCCTCAGGGGAGGCGGGGCTGAGTGGCAGCAGAGGCTCCGAGCCAAGGCAGCCCTACCGCCAGGCAGATCCAGTGGGGACAGTGCCCTCCAGTGGCCACAGGAGTTCATGTGAGCACAGGTGCCTCTTGCCTCCCTAAGCAAGGATCTGGTTTACCCTCCAGCCCTTTAATTCTGTTTCTCATTTCCGCCCCCCTGCCTTTTCTCTGACCCCTCTCCCCTGCCAAAGGAGGCAGTTTTCAGAGCTGTGAAGAAACTTCCTCAGATGAAGCAATTTGTCCCTCAGAGACAGAGAGAGAGACACACACACACACAACCGGGTGAGAGGGAGCTGAGACTGAAATACAGCAAAATAGAAATACAGCAAAATAGCCCGAAAGGGAAGATGCAGGAGTACTGGGAGATCCCACCCCGTCTCCTCAAGGACTCACGGCCTACTTAAAAGGACACCAGCAATATTTTGGTAAGAAGGGTCGACACCGGCAATATTTTGGTAAGAAGGGTCGACACCGGCAATATTTTGGTAAGAAGGGTCGACACCGGCAATATTTTGGTAAGAAGGGTCAACAGCACTGTTAAAATGCAGAAGTGAGTGCTCTCGGCAAGGACGACAGACGGGGCTGCAGGGGACAAAAACGGGCCCAAGGACTGGCTGCGACTCACCCTCCTGCTGGCCCTTCTGCCTCTCTCTACCGGGGGGCCCTTGCCCTGGTGGACAGCCTGCTTGGGGACGCCCCTCTGCCCACGGCTGCAGCCTGGCCCGTGACGAGCCTTCACGTCTGCCGCCGGCGGCCCTGCCAGCTCTCCTCTCGCCAGTGTGCAGGCCAGGGCAGGGCGGCCCTCCCTAGCTGCCGGACCCCATCAAGTTCTCCCCGAGCCCTCCCGCGTCTCCTCACCTGGCAGCAGGATTCAGACACGAGCCCCACCCAACTACAGATGCAGGATGGCCCTGAGCGGGCATACTGCCCATCCGGCGGGGCGGGCAAGGTTCCTGTCGCAGAAGGCTTCCCTCCCCCAGTCACTACCCAGATGGAAGCAGGTGGCCTTAGACGAGGACCGGGAGGTGACACCGCCTGGGCTTTTATTGCCGAGTCTGTAATTTACAGTCGAGGAGACAGCTGACAAACAGGCAATGGTGCCTATCAACGTGCACTTCCGCTGAAGGGGCGCCGGCCCCCTCCCACCCATTCCCGTCGCCCCTCCACTGGGGGTGGCCGGGGAGCCAGCCGGTTCACAGGGACAAGGGACCCATGACGACTCCTGTTTGCACGGGGATCAACCCCTACAAAACACACCGTGCTCCAGCCGCAGGCAATGTAAAAAGACCTTTTTCCTCTGAAGAGCTGACAGCATCTCACATATTATCCTTTCAGTTTGGCAGCCCGGGTAGAGAGGCTTTGCTGTCAATCGGTGATGAACCAGAGAAGTAGCCTGAAAAAGCTTCTGGTGCAAGTGCATTTATCACCAGCAGACGCCATCTCTGGGGAAAGCTTTCTTCTCATGATTTCCCAATCCTGGCTGTGCCTCAAATCACCAGAGGAGCCTTAAAGAATCCCGATGTTCAGACTGGGCCCCAGACCAAGGAGGGCAGGACCTGGGTGTTGATCTCCGGCAGGTCTTTGGGGGACTTCAAGGTTGAGAACCACTGGTCAAAACAGCTGCTACTTGACATTTTTAAACGTCTTCATGTTGAACGTGACCCACACCTGCACTATTACAACTCTGCATGGATTCACCTCCCAGCTCTCCACGTGGTAAATCATCCCACTTGCCACTTTCCCGTGTAGAGAGAGGCAGACTCTTTTTCTGGTTAACTGGGTTGTGGATTAGCAACAAGCTGACGCTCCTCTCCAGCTCTCTTCTTTGCTGCTGACCTGAGCTGACAAGAGTGTGTTCTTCCATCGTCAGCGGCTCCCTGCCAGAGCCTGGACCTGCGGGTCCCAAACTTGCCCTCTGATTTGGTTCAGACAGGGAAGGGGTCCTGGGTGTAGCCTCACCTGCGAGACTCACCGTGTTCATCGTGCCAGAGGAACAGCATCGAGGGCCATGAAATCATCTGTAAACTCCTCAACGTGAAGCAGCCGCACCAGCTTCTAGGGCTCCACCCATCACCACCTGTTGGTCACATCACCAGAGTCTCCTGCGCTAAGAGGAGACTCCAAACGTGGGAGGCCTCCTGCAGCGACAGCACGTCATACGTCTCAGCCCATGAGTCCGGTCTGCTCCCAAGAGGGAAAGGACCATGCCAGCATCCCAGGGACCGAGAGCAGAGGCACAGACTGCTAAGGAAAGGTACTTTTTTTGCTTTGAAAAATCAGTCTAAGAAGTTAACCTATTTGGATACCAAAGTGTATCTAAAGTAAAATCTCAACTCTCGCCCCCTCCCCAAAATAAAATAACATTAGCAAAAACAGAAATTTTAAGGAAATATGCCGAAACAGTAACAAGGGTTCCCTCTGGTGGTGAGATGGGTGATTTCCACCTCCAACGCGTTTTTTCTACTTCACTCTTTACTAACTTTCTAGACTGTGCATTACCACCTTTAAAATCAGAAAGCAAACATAACAAACTTCCAAAAGTTAATCAACTATTTAGAAGCTAAAGTGATCTAATAATCAAACACTCTAAAATTCAACAGAATAAACCTTCTCGAACCACCTTCTCTAATTCTAGCTGTGGAAGGAGTCCACCCATAAAGTGTCTGTACTTTCACACAAGTATTCCAAGGGGGGGCATTTACTGATTTCCACACTAGGTAACATTGAACTGTTCCAGTCTCAGAAACTCATCAAAAAGAGAATTTAGTCTATTAAAATGTTCACATATCTGAGGTAAAAATGTGTGCTAAATACAACAGCCAACATATTTCTGGAGAAAATCGGTCCACGCGTATCTTCTGTTACAGAAATCCATTTTCTAGTGTCCGTCAGGCTCTGTCTGATTCCACTGGTCTCAGGTGTGTTTGGTCTCGCCCCTCTCTGGGCACACGGGGGTCCCCAGACCTAGCAGCCTTCAGGCACATGACAGGTCTCATCAGGGGTCCAGACCTTGGGGACCTTCTCTGTGCTCACTGAGTCTCGGCCGCTTAAGCTCCGGGGGACTGACCTGAAGGTCTCCAGGCATCTCTAAGATGTAAGCACACACAGGGTGGACAAGTGAGTGAAGACGTCTTTAAGTTAAGAGCTGACGTTTACAAACTGAATTTCATGCGCAGACAAGGAACCGAACTGCCTGGCCAGGTCCTCTATGGATCTAAGGAGAAGGTCTACCCCAGTGGTTCTCAACCCGGGGCAACTGTGCCTCTCGAGGGACAGTGGGCAGTGTCTGACGACATTTTAGAGCGTCACAAGTCGGGGCAGGGGATGGGTGCCAGCACCCAGGGGCACTGCTAATCATCCTGCACCCACAGCGCAGCCCCAGAGCGAGGAATGACCTGCCCAGATGCCAACACTGCCGAGGCTGAGAACCAGCCCGGCTCTACCCGTCTCCCAAATCCACCGTATGCCTAGCAGGGAGCACCTTGGCGGGAGGGTGGGCTCCTGGATGAGAATACACACGCAATCAGTGGGTTTAAACGACAGGCCTGGTGAGATGCATCCTTGCTTTCTCAGAACTACTTCAAGTTAGGTGGTGCTCATTTCCAAAAGAGATGGTATTCTATTTTTAATTATACTAAACCAGTAAGAGTATCACTTACCTGATTGAATTTCTTCTGTGGAAGGGCTGGAAATTATGCTGGTTGGTATAGAATTCAGTGGAGTATCTGTCTTTAAGGGTATTAAGTTTATTCTCCTTGATTAAAAAAAGAAGTAAAAGGCCATTAGTATCATCGGAATGGTTTGCATACAATACCAAATGTCAAAGGAAACATGTAAAACTTTCAGCTCATATCATGCAAGGCATTAAATATAATGTCAATATGCCCCCTTGCTTAGTAACTAAGGATCATGTATTAAGTTAAACCATCACATAAATAAGAGTCAGCTTAAACCGTAACCAGTCATCTAAGTTTCAAAACCCGTGTTTTCTGAACTACCAATGACATGCTAAACACTCTGCTAGATGTTTCCTACATAAGCCTATCAGACATGGCTTCCAGTATGGAAAGCTCCAAAATATAGATGGTTCTTTTTTAAAATCCACAGTCTTAATTCTCAACAACTATTTTTTTTTAAATTATAACTGCAAGAAGCTCGCAAGAAATTAAGAGGGGAAAAACTTTAATACCGAAAATGTTTCAAAGAACACTTTTCCCCTCCCTTCCCCCACTTAAAAATAAATTTTAAAAACATTGCTAGGGACTTCCGTGGTAGCACAGTGGTTAAGAATTCGCCTGCCAATGCAGTCGACACAGGTTCAATCCCTGGTCCAGGAAGATCCCACATGCCGCGGAGCAACTAAGCCTGTGCTCCACAACTAGTGAGCCTGCAATCTAGAGCCCACGAGCCACAGCTACTGAGCCCGAGTGCCTAGAGCCTGTGCTCCGCAACAAGAGAAGCCACCGCAATGAGAAGCCCGCGCACCGCAACAAAGAGCTGCCCCCGCTCGCCGCAACTAGAGAAAGCCCGCATGCAGCAACAAAGACCCAATGCAGCCAAAAATAAATAAATAAATTTTCAAAAAACATTGCTAGTCTGTAGGAAGAGATACAGAAAGAGCCCAGCATTACACCTAAACCACATTATGGATCCGCCAATGAAGTCGCGTGAACGTGGCAGAGCGTGTGGGAGGCGTGCAGTGCTCCCCTCATCCCCCCGCCACGGCCCCTTCCCCAGGCCGCCTCCCAGTGTTGGGCGGTGGGCCGGGGAGAAGGCTGTGTGCAGGATCACAGGTGTCCAGGGAAGGAAGCCTGGAGGCCAGCTGCTGCCTGACGACAGGGGCCATGCTGGGCAGTTCTGTCCGCTCTGCAGTGCCAGCCGTGAGCTCGGGCACATTCACCAGCCAGACGGGCATGAACAGGGGAGAAAACAACAGCAGCACCACCTGGAGGCTATTCAGACCCGAGGTGCCGCTCACCATGATCCAGTCTGCTGGACACGCCAAAACCCCGTGGAGGAGGTGCTCCTTTGACTTCCTACCTATTGTAAGTGCCTGTTACCGTCTGGGCAGGAGAACACGGGTAGAGAACGGGGACACGCTTCCTGCCCTGGGGGGCCTGTACTCTAACTAGGGAAACAGAAGCATAAATCAAACACCTGCTGTCGAATGCGATGTGTTGTGACACAGAAAAGGGCTGAAGGGACATCCAAATGGGTCTTCTGGGAGGACTCTAGTGTCACCCAGCGGAGCAGGTGTCCAGGGCGTCCCCAGAGGGTGGAGGCACAGAGGCCTCCAAAGGCAGAGCGTGCCCTGGGGACCTGACGTCAGAGCACGCGGGACGAAGGAGAGTGAGGGGTCACCGTGCTGGATGGCAGGCTGCCACAGAGCCGGTGACGGGCCGGGCGAAGAGCCGGGACCTCACCCGACGGGGAGGAAATGGAGCCAACAGAGGTCTGTAAGCAAGGAAGCGGTACTCTCAGGTCTGACGTTAGGAAACATCTGTCTGGCAGCTGTGTGGGATTTCACCTATGCGAGGGGCTTTCGGCTTATCCTGTCTTTTGACAAGGCAAGGCAGCTTCTGTTCCCATCACAGCGCTCACCGGGGTGTTGACTTGCTCCAGGCCTGCAGCGTGTTCAGAGTGACCCTCCGGGATGCGTGGGCTTTCACATTCTGACTGCCGGGCTGCAGGGTCTTCTCCTCTGAGGGCCCTGCCAGGAAGCCTCTGGCACCGGGAGCGGTCACAGGGGTGTCCTTGGCCGCCGTGGGGGCCGGAGACTGTTTCGCCTGAGGGGGCGTTGCAGAGGGGCTGCTGGGGTCCCGGACTCTGCTGCTGGGGGTTCCCTCTCCCAGCCTGGGTCCTGGCGAAGACCCTGGGTGTGTCTGACTCTTGGTTTTCTTCGCTGTATCGGGAGTTCTCACACACACAACTGGCTTCTCTTTCAAGCGAATTCCGAGCTCATCCTTCTCGAACGTCACGAAGGAACAGTAACCATCCGTGGAAGAGATGGCCAGGAAGGCCCCGTCGCTGGACCTGCATTCCCGAAACAGAATAGAAAGCGAAAAACTTTACCGAAGTCTACAGGCCACTCTTAGCACCCTCATCACTGGTGAGGAAATGGAAGTTCAAGCAAACTCACAAGCTTTGTCTGAAGGCAAAGCCGTCAAGGGAAAAACACGGCTGAGAAAGGATCTGTGCGGGCTCCTCCCTCACGCCCTTTCCCTCCCAACCCACCCCTGCTTCGTCATCAAATTCACCGGAATAAAGGTGAGATGACCTTTTTTTTTTTTCTTTTTTTTTCCCTCCAAGATAAAAAGAAGATGAGGGCTTCCCTGGTGGCGCAGTGGTTGAGAATCCGCCTGCTGATGCAGGGGACACGGGTGCATGCCCCGGTCCGGGAGGATCCCACATGCCGCGGAGCAGCTGGGCCCGTGAGCCATGGCCGCTGAGCCTGCGCGTCCGGAGCCTGTGCTCCGCGGCGGGAGAGGCCACAACAGTGAGAGGCCCGCGTACCGCAAAAAAAAATTTTTTAATAAATAAATAAATAAAAAGAAGATGAAAAGAAGATAAAGAGTGATAAAGAGCAAGAACTAGATGGTAGGTGGCCAGGCCCAGCCTGGGCCCGAGCACACAGTGGAGACAGAACTGGGAGCCCAGGGGTGCTGAGAACCCCAGGCAGAAAGGTGAGGGCAAAGTGACCCCTCAGGACGGGCACAGTTCTGGGGCCCCTCCTTGTCTGCGCAGCAGGGGCCCGCATGTGTGGGCTTCCTCCCAGAGGGCCTGGCGAGTCCCCACAACACCAGGGACCCCGGGCCTCCCCTTGGTTTATGAGAAATAGATGAACCACATCACAGTCTGCACGGCATCAACACCCACTGCAGTCACAACAGGAAGCAGTACTTTAGCAAGTTAGAAACAGCTTTCCTTTTTACATTGATTCCTTTAAAAAAACTGGTAAATAAGGGCCAAAAAAGCCAACTGTAGGATGAAATGCTCCCTGACCTGAGGGGCAACTCCAGGGGAATGTACGCTGTCTCCCCCATCCACTCACCAGGAAATATCACTCAGGGTGTGGTAATGTATGTTAGACACGTAACCAAACGGGAACAGCTGCTGGGTGTCGTACAAAAGCACAGAGTCTTCAGAAGCCACAGCAAACACCAAGCGGTAGGGCAGGCTCACCAGCTCCACACCTGGCTCTGGTGACAGGCGAAATCAGGAACAGAAAGTCAAACAAGCAAAAGCAAAGTTCCCAAAGAAAACAAATTTTCCCCAAAAGCCCTCTCCCCAGGGACGTAAGTGATGTAACTTTACTAAATGCTTTACGGAAGAATTCAGTTTTTGTATTATTTTATATAGGAATATAAGAATTAAGGAGACCCATGCAGGAACCAATGAGGACACTGTGTTATGATTCAACACTCATGGGAACCTGCGGTTCAAAAGGAAGAGAAGAGGGCTTCCCTGGTGGCGCAGTGGTTGAGAGTCCACCTGCCGATGCAGGGGACACGGGTTCATGCCCCGGTCCGGGAAGATCCCACGTGCCGCAGAGCGGCTGGGCCCGTGAGCCATGGCCGCTGAGCCTGCGCGTCCGGAGCCTGCGCTCCGCAACGGGAGAGGCCACAGCAGTGAGAGGCCCGCGTAGTGCAAAAAAATAAAATAAAATAAAATAAAATTTAAAAAAAAAGAAGAGAAGAAAAAGTTGTGTGAATGAGGCAAGTCACCCTGAGGGGTCACCGCCTGCTAAGGAAACATCAGGGTCACGTAGAAGCATCTCATGAAGTGATGTTTTAATGCTGTCAAGTTAATCATAGTCATTCACATAAAGGATTAGAAACTTAAAAACAGCTTCTGCGTCCGGCCATGTAGTAACAGAGACCTGACTGACCCTTCACCTGAAACAATTAAAATACCAGGCAAAATACTGAAACGGGTTTTTTTTAAGACACTGTCCATTAGGCCATGAAGAACAGCAATCCCTCAGAGACAGGAAGCGAGAGAGGTGAGCCCTACGATCACCTCCGTTTACTGCCTGGAGTTTCCAGGCCCAGCAGAGGTGGAGGGAACGCAGGCGGCGCCTGGCAGATGCCCTGAGCTGGGAGGCCAGGAGGCCCAGGCGACTGGAGCGTGCGGGTGGAGGGGCAGAGCCAGAGCCCCAGGGGCCTCGAGCCTTCAGCTGAGTGCTGACCAGTGCCGCACGCGGGAAAACTAGCCAGGGCCGGAGCGAGGGCCACGGGAAAGAGAGAGCCGTCCCTAAGGAAACCGTAAGCAAAACGAAAAGACTATCTACATGGGAGAAAATATTTGTAAATGATGTGACCAACAAGGGCTTAATTTCCAAAATATATAAACAGCTCATAACAACTCAACAACAAAAAAAACCAACCAACCCTATCCAAAAATGGGCAGAAGACCTAACAGACATTTCTCCAGAGAAGACATACAAATGGCCAACAGGCACATGAAAAGATGCTCAACATCGCTAATTATTAGAGAAATGCAAATCAACACTACAATGAGGTACCACCTCACACCAGTCAGAATGGCCATCATCAAAAAATCTACAAACAATAAATGCTGGAGAGGGTGTGGAGAAAAGAGAACCCTCCTACACTGTTGGTGGGAATGTAAGTTGGTACAGCCACTACGGAAAACAGTATGGAGGTTCCTCAAAAAACTAAAAATAGAACTACCATATGATCCAGCAATCCCACTCCTGGGCATATACCCAGACAAAACTATAATTCAAAAAGATGCATGCACCCCTATGTTCATAGCAGCACTATTCACAATAGCCAAGACATGGAAACAATCTACATGTCCACTGACAGATGAATGGATAAAGAAGATGTGCCCCCCCACACACACACAATGGAATACTACTCAACCATAAAAAAGAACAAAATAATGCCATTTGCAGCAACATGGATGCAACTAGAGATTATCACACTAAGTGAAGTCAGAAAGAGAAAGACAAATACCATATGATATCACTTACATGTGGAATCTAAAGTATGACACAAATGAACCTATCAGTGAAACAGATACAGAATCACGGACATAGAGAACAGACTGGTGGTTCCCAATGGGGAGGGGGTCGGGGAGGGATGGAGTGGGAGACTGGAGTTAGCAGATGTAAGCTTTTTTATATAGAATGGATAAACAACAAGGTCCTACGTATAGCACAGAGAACTATGTTCAATATCCTATGATAAACCATAACAGAAAAGAATATTAAAAAAGAATGTATATATGTATAACTGAATCACTTTGCTGTACAGCAGTAATTAACATGACACTGTAAATCAACTATACTTCAATAAAATTAGTTAATTAATTTTTTTTAATAAAAGAGCCACCCCTGAAGCTCACACAAGGCTAGAAACAGCACATGTTCCCACCAGCGAGAGTGGAAAACCGCCCACTTCATGGGCATCAATTAGAGCATCCAGGCGGCTCTGCCTCCGTAGTGAAGAGATTAGCCCTAGACTAAATGCCCCTGTGATCCCACCTGACAAAGCCTAACAGCAAGACCCCTAAGACGCAAAGTGTTTCCAAGCAACCTCACTGCATCCCAGAATAAAGCTCAAGGATATTTATAAGGATGAAAATATATCCGGCATCCACTAAGGTAAAATCCACAATGTCTAATAAAAAATTATCAGATGGACTTCCCTGGTGGCGCAGTGCTTAGGAATCCGCCTGCCAATGCAGGGGACACGGGTTCGATCCCCGTTCCGGGAAGATTCCACATGCCGTGGAGCAACTAAGCCCGTGCGCCACAGCTACTGAGCCTGCGCTCTAGAGCCCACGAGCCACAACTACTGAAGCCCACGCGCCTAGACCCCGTGCCCTGCAAAAAGAGAAGCCACCGCAATGAGAAGCCCGCGAACAGCAACGAAGAGCAGCCCCCACTCGATGCAACTAGAGAAAGCCCGCGCGCAGCAACGAAGACCCAATGCAGCCAAAAATAAATTAATTAATTACTTTTAAAAAAATTATCAGGCATTCCAAGAAGCAGAAAAATATGACCCATAATGAGGAAGAAAAAATCCATCAAAACCAATCCTTTGTACACAAAGCCATTAAAAGAGTTATTGTAACAAGTGTATTCCACGCGTTCAAGAGGCAAGAGGGAAGGTGTAAAGCAGAGGTACGTGAGGAGGACCCAAGCTGAACTCCAGAAGTTCTAGACTACACCGTCACAGAGAGAAAATACACTGGCTGGCACGAAGGGCAGGTGACACGGAAGAGCAGTGAACTCAAAACAAGCTGTAGGAACTATCCAGAGAGGAAAGAAACACGTAACAGCATCAGTAAGCCACGGGTAAACTTCAAACCGTCCAATACGTGTGTAGCTGGAGCCCCTGAAGAAGAGGAGAGAGAGGGGGGATGACAGAAAAAGTATCTGAAGAAATAACTGGCCAAGTTCTCCAAATTTGATGAAAACTATAAACTCGTAAATCTAAGAAGTTCAATGAACCCCAAGCACAAGAAACATAAAGAAAACGGCAGCAGGCACACCGTAATCAGATTGCTGAAAGCCAACTGATAAAGAGAAAAATCTTAAAAGCAGCCGGAGGTGGAAAAACAGTGAAACAAAAATCCAATTCATATAATTTTCCCATAATTTTCACTGCATAGGAAATCACTAATAAATGACATTCAACCTCCTTCAGTAGAGAAACAAAGCTAGTATTTTTAGCCCTTTAAAGTTGCTTGCAGCAAAGAAAGTGTATTCTAGACAACGCAAAATCTGACACGTATTTTGATAACATCAGTCTTTGCTCTCAAGACTGACCAAACTGAACCAACCCACATACTCACCTCTCCCCACCCACCCTGGTGACCTGCCTCAGAGAACGTGACACACCCCTGTGGCTCTAAGGTACCTGCTTCCACCACTGGCCTCAGCTCAAAGTAGACGGGGCAGCAGCGGACAGCGAGCGTCGCCTTCCCAGGACACGGAAGATGGGCGATAGGCCTGCAAGATGAATCGTGGTTTTGCAAAAAAGCACCGTCACTCAACAAAAGCAAAAAGAAAGGGTAAACATTTCAAATATTTCTTCAATTACATACCTTTTAAGATTTTTCCTGGAGAAAACATAAGTTGTATTTGTTACGTTTTCACCCGATTCCACACATCCAGCTGGGGAAGCAGTAGAGGAAGGCAAGGCCATGTGTTATTAAACTGTTCATCAGCAAAGACACATGAGCATCAGTTCTGGTTTGTAAAAGATTCTCCCCGGAACATTATTACCTGGACAATGTTTCTGTGACTGAGGACAAATGCAAACACCCTGTCCCTGCCTGGGCTCAGCCCTTTACTCCAGTTCTACCCACCTGTCACCTCCCCAAGGGGCTCAGCTGCCCCAGAGCCCCTTCCAGGCCTGGGTGGGAAGAACATAAAGCAGGGAGCCCTGACCACAGCAGACCTTTGCCTGCGAATCCAGCCAATTCCTGCTAGTGAAGTGCTATGATCAGACCCCTGGCTCTCTGTCCCCTGGATTGACCTCAGTTGCCACCCAAAACCTGAGACTCAGGCCTTTTCCCATCAGCCTGATGGAGCCCAAAGGCTGCCAGGAGACCAGCCCTCTGCTGACATCTCCAGCCCCTGCAGAAGCTGCCTTTGCCCTGGGGAGCAGCCCACATCTGAGAGCCCTTCTACACTCACCTCAGGCTGTACTCAAAACCAGGTCAGATCCTGTTGGAGAATGACCGTCACACACAGTTGCTCTTGGGAACATCTCCCTGTTTTACGTTAACATTTCCACACACACACACACACACACACACACACACACACACGTATGTAATCTTCCATGTGACCATTTCATACCCGCTGGGGGGGGGCAGCAGACACAGCCAGTAGTCTTTCTACTCTCTTCCCATCTCACCCCATCCTTCCAACCCCAAGTAATCCATTTTAACAAACCATCAGGTCATTCTGTATTTCCCCCATGCTCACATAATTGTTCCAACCAGTTATAACTCAATCGCTGGTATATTCATATGGTGGGTTTTTTAAATCTATTTTACAGAATGGGGTATTATTTATACTTTTGCTCATTTTGCTTTTCTCAGTCAATCACTCATGACAGTTAACCTGCGTGACACTAATGTACCCTTTCTTCAGTAGCTACCTACTATGCACTGGTCTGAAAATACCGCAATTTATTCACCCGTTCTCTGTTAACGAGTATTGTTTTGTTTTTGTTTTTTTACAACTAAGAGCCATGCTTGGACTTCCCTGGTGGCACAGTGGTTAGGAATCTGCCTGCCAATGCAGTGGACACGGGTTTGAGCCCTGGTCCAGGAAGATCCCACATGCTGCGGAGCAACTAAGCCCGTGCACCACAACTACGGAGCCTGCACTCTAGAGCCCGCGAGCCACGGCTGCTGAGCCCACGCGCCACAACTACTGAAGCCTGCGCACCTAGAGCCCGTGCTCCGCAACAGGAGAGGCCACTGCAATGAGAGGCCCGCGCACCACAGCGAAGAGTAGCCCCTGCTTGCCACAGCTACAGAAAGCCTGTGCGCAGCAACGAAGACCCAACACAGACAAAAATAAATAAATAAAATAATTAATTTTAAAAAAGAGAAAAGTGTCATTAAAAAAAAAGCTATGCTTGCAATAAACATCCTTGGACATACACTCTTATGTACTGTTTTCATTTCTTAAGGAAGTGAATGTCAGACAAGGGGCGGATTGGCTGAAGAGTACATGCATTAAACGGTTACCAGACTGCCTTCCCAAAAGGCCCTAACAATCCACACTCCCTCCAGCAACAGCCATACACATGCCCATCAGCGACAGATATTTTCACGTTTTTCCAGCCTGAAATGAATAAAGGGATACCTACTGATGTCACATTAACCTGCGTTGCCTTGACTGTCGGGTTTCCGAACACCTCTCCGTGTGTGCCAGTTTTGCACCAGATTTGCTCTTCTATGAGCCGCCTTGTTGTACCTTTCTCTCGTTTTTCTCTTTTGGGTTTTTCTCCTTTTGTCTTTTTGTTCTTCTTGCCAATTTGGAAGAGCCATTGTATAGGATGTCTGTCAGCGCTCTCGTTTCTGTACCATAACCATTATTTTCCAGTCCCATCATACGACTACTGATTTTGCTTACTGCGTCTTTTGCCATACAAAAGCTCTACATTCAAATACAGCAAAGTAGGTCTATCATTTAAGAGCTGCTGGGTTTCCAGTCTTAGTTTGGTCTTCCCCAGTCCTAGTTTGGTCTTCCCCAGTCCTAGAATGTCCTCCTAGATTTTCTTGCAAGAGTTTTACATTTTTACCATTTTTAAGTATTGAATTCACCTGCAGTTTATTTTATTTATTTATTTTTAAAATATATTTATTTTATTTATTTATTTTTGGCTGCACTGGGTCTTTGTTCCTGTACATGGGCTTTCTCTAGTTGTGGTGAGCGAGGGCTACTCTTCACTGTGGTGTGCGGGCTTCTTATTGCAGTGGCTTCTCTTGTTGTGGAGCACGGGCTCTAGGTGTGTGGGCTTCAGTAGTTGGGGCACGCGGGCTCAGTAGTTGTGGCTCGCGGGCTCTAGAGTGCAGGCTCAGTAGTTGTGGTGCACAGGCTTAGTTGGTCCACGGCATGTGGGATCTTCCCGGACCAGGGCTCAAACCCGTGTCCCCTGCATTGGCAGGTGGATTCTTAACCACTGAGCCACCAAGGAAGCCCACCTTATCCATCTGATAAGCTAAGAGTCCAATCTAATTTTTTTCCAGACAGCTGGACACTCCAGAACCATTCACTCAATAATCCATTCTTCCCACTGAAATACCACTCAGGTCACCTATTAAATTCCCTTTTATCCCAGAATCTATTTCTGGATTCTCTGTTCTGATCCACTAAGCTGTATGTTTATTCCTATACCAATACCATACTGATTTGATAACAATAGCACTACAGAATCTCTGACATTTAGACAGGAAAATGCCTGCTCAAGTATTATTCTTATCTTTCATACTTTTTTACTATTCCTTGCATTTACTCTCCTAAACAAATCCGAGATGTCATCCAATTAAAAAACCAAAAAACCTAAACAAACCAACAACAAAAAAAACCTTAAATGGGATCCTAATTGGAAATCAATTATCATGTTAATTTTTAGAACACGAAATATCTCTATTTGTTCAGAACTTGTTTTATAACCATCAATAAGACCTTCTAGTCTTCTTCATAAAGGCTCTATGCCTTATTAAATTTTTTCCTATGCATTTCCATGTCTTCTGCGTTTTGCACTGTTACGAATGGAACAATTATCCTTTTCACATTTCTAAGTACTTATTCTACTGTAGCAGATACAGATTTTATGTATTTTATAATATCTATCCACCTTATCAAATTCTTTTTTTTATTCTGAGAGTATTTTTTAAATCTCTTGGATTTTCTAGAAACACAAACCTATCACAAAGTTTTATTTCTTCCAATCTCTGTAATTTCATTTCCTGCATTTATTAACACCACCAAGAATAATAATGGTGGCAGCAGATAACCTATCTGGTACCCGATTTTAAATGAAAATATTTTTGGAGCTGCCATTTAGGAAAGGACCTGCTACTGAGTTTAGTAAACAACTTTCAATATACTTAAGCAACTACTTATTCTTGGTCCTGGGACCCCCCCCCAGGCCAATGTCATTCCCACGTGTTCCCCAATTTCCTTTTACAGCCCAACCCACACATGTGTGTATGATTCACACACTCTTGGGGTCTCCTCTGCCCAGCCTGGCTGGGACACTTAGTGGCAAACCTGACCTGTGCCCTCCCGTTTGGCCCAGCCCCGGGTCATGTCATCGTATCATACACAGGATGGTATCTGAGCCATGGAGAGCAGGGGACGGTCTCCTCTGAGACCATGTTGGCAACAGCACTGCCCTGGATAATCCTGCTGGACTCAACCTCTCACCCTCCTGCTGAAAATGACCCTGACGTGTCCTTGCTGATTCTGCTGACCTGTCAGACTTGACCACTACACTCCCACAAGTTATTCCAACCAGACTTGTCTGTGCCTAGACCCTGTCACAACAGGCTGCTTCATTAAGAATAAAAATGATAAAGGCACTTTATCATTAGTTTTAGAACGATGACCTCCACATACATGTCTAGGGAAAAGGCACTCATTAAAATTTTTTTTAAGTTGAATTTGCCTAAGGGAGTATGTTTATCACTCTAGTCTAGTGGCTCCCAAACTTGTCTGTACATTAAAATCACTAGAAATCTTTTTAAAATTCCAAAACCCAGACCACACACTCCAAACCAATTAAAACACAATCTCTGGGAGTGGGACCCAGGTACCAGCACTTTTTGAAGCTCCCTGGAGGTTTCAATGTGCGGACAAGTTGGGGACCACTGCTTTCATCAGAATTCCCTGAGCTGCAAAGAGCATCACAAAATCAGGAGCACAGACACCACCACCGCTGCTCTCATGCCCTTAAATCAAAAGCTTTGTTAAACACACCTGGTGTGAGCAGCAAAGATCCATCAGGAGTGAAACTAAGTCTACGAAAGAATGATTTCATGCTGTCGTCATGGAACATCCGGTAACTTCTCGCCTGCGGCACACAGAGTCTAAACGTTATTCCAAACCTTCGCATTCACAATAAAGGCTTACCAATTCCTATTTTTTTCTCTACACGTTGTCATTTCTTACTGACATAATAATAAATGAAACTGAAATAAATTACATATCAAATAATCACGCAAGTCTGCAAGGGCAATCACTCGTGAACTGATCTCCCATTTTTGTTAAGGAAAGCTGTGTGTGTGTGTGTGTGTGTGTGTGTCTACGTGTCTGTGTGGTTCTATACTTATTATACAAATAACCCTCTGTAAGAGCACACACCACACTGTCAACAGTGGTCTGTCTGGGGAATGAGACCGGGAAAAGGCAGGAAGGTGACTAGGAGCCCTTTGCTTGTTATCTGTGTGTTTATATTTAGAATCTCCAACCGAATGAACCCTTTTTAAAAAGAAAATAGTAATCCTATCATCTTTTCAGACAACATTTCTTGAACACCTGTGTGGAACAGTTTTTGCTACCATGCGCTGACACTTTATGAACACTAAGCATTTAATCCTCAACCAGGCGTGACCCTCCTAACTACCCATGTGACCTCTCAGCGCCGGCCAGCTCACAAAGCCCACTCTGCCTCACGTGCTGTCCCAGGACTGGATTTGCACCTCATCTCTGCTTTGGTTTTTGTTGTTGTTGTTTGTTTTTAACTTTATTGAAGCAGAGTTGATTTACAATGCTGTGCTAACTCCTACTGTACGGCAAAGAGACTCAGTTATACATGTGTATATTCTTCTCCATATTCTTTTCCCGTCTGGCTTATCACAAGACATTGAATACAGTTCCCTGTGCTACACAGTAGGACCTTGTTGTTTATCCGCTTTGTTATAGTAACCAACTTGCTCCCTTTCACCTACTAGGATTAGAGTGCTATCTTCATTTACCAGTTCTTTCAAAAATCAAAATCCTTTCCATTCCTGAGTACCAGCCCGATGGCCAGAGAGTCCCCCTCCACCTGCCAAGAAGGTGTATCGTCGGTGCTGGATCCACCTGCCTTCCTGTTGCCTAGTGCTGTGGTCTTCCTAGTCAGTGGTTCCTGAACCTCACTGCACCTCAGACTGTGAGGGCCCTGCCTGCTTCAAGCCAAGTGAATCACAGCTCTTGGGGTCGGGCCCAGGCACCCATATTTTTACATGCTTCCCAGGTGACTCCATAGTTCAGCCAGGGTTGGAAACACTGTCCTCCACCATCACCTCTCCCCTGGCCCCCAGACGTCCACACCTCCGTACAGGCCAGCCCAGACCACCACACTGAGACTTGGTGGTCTAAGAGGAAGTCATATTGCAGTTCAGGTGTCGGGTCCTGGAAACCAGGGGTTTAGCTACGAGCGATGGAGGAGCTCACAACTTCCTAAGTCCCAACTACAGTACGGCTAAGATGGAATGTCAAAACATTTTGTACCTCTCCTTCAGCCCCTACTCCAGACAGCATCTTTGAGACATTAAAAGCCACACGTTTCTTCAGTGTGCTGTACACCCTCAGGATCCTAAATAAAGAAGAAAAGTCTGATTTATCTCTTCTAGTAAACGAATTATGTTTCACAGAGAAACAATCTATTACCAGAACTGAAGATTGCTTCAACAACTTTTGGCCTGCAAAACCACTGACCAATGACTTTCACACTTAACTGAATGACAGAGGCAAATATTAACAACCAGAAGGATATCACTAACTAAGTGGGGAAATACGTCATAATTTCATTCTCTATTGAATGTTTCAACTTGTCAATGGACATAAACTTGTAAGCCTGGCCTTATTTTTCAGGTCTTGGGCATCTGGCTTAGTGGCCATCTGTATGACTGCAGTGAAGTTTATTTTGTGTGGAACGGTCTCGCCCTCAGGGATTTGCAGGAGTAAGGAAAGCGGCAGCAAGTAAATTGGTTGTTGGTAGTTCATATTATTCCCTGAGCTAATCAAATTGTTTCACTCCTGACTGCCTGAATAAAACACATATACCAGGGGACTTCCCTGGCAGTCCAGTGGTTAGGACTCTGTGCTTACCACTGCAGGGGGCACAGGTGCAATCCCTGGTCAGGGAACTAAGATCCCACAAGCCACTCGGCATGGCCACACAAAAAAAGAACAAAAAAACCCACGTATACCAGAAAATAAATGACATTTGGAATGTTACAGGAGATTCTATGAAAAATAAACACTTCCTTAGTGCTTTCATTCCAGCACCATTTGAAATTCAGTTTGTTATAGTTAAAAGTAGTTGGATAAATATTATAAAGGAATATTATGACTGGTGAGTGATATGCTTGGCAGCCCTGGTTTTTTTTTTTTTTTTTAATTTTTTGTTCCAGGAACACAATTAAATTATTGTGTTTAGGGCTTCCCTGGTGGTGCAGTGGTTAAGAATCCACCTGCCAATGCAGAGGACACGGGTTCGAGCCCTGGTCCGGGAAGATCCCACATGCCGTGGAGCAACTAAGCCCATGTGCCACAACTACTGAGCCCGCACTCTAGAGCCTGTGAACCACAACTACTGAGCCCACGTGCCACAACTACTGAAGCCCGCGTGCCCAGAGCCCGTGCTCCGCGACATGAGAAGTCACCGCAATGAGAAGCCCGTGCACCGCAACGAAGAGTAGCCCCCACTAGCCATAGCTAGAGAAAGCCCAAGCGCAATAACGGAGACCCAACGCAGCCAAAAATAAAATTAATTAATTAAAAAAATATATATTGTGTTTAAATGTACCAGTAAACACAGCAACAAGACCTCCTTTCAGAGAAGACAAAATATCTTATTTTCATATTAATTTAAATGGAGTTGTTAAAATCACTATAGCAGTAAACTCTAATAAAAAAAATGAAATAACTATCCAACCCTACCACTAGTTATCTCTTCTTGCTTAAGTCGTATTTATAAAAGACTTTTTCTTTAAAAGTTGCCCAAGAAGTTTAAATTTAATTCAAAGCTATTTCTGCATTCACTCACCCACTCAATAAAGATTTATTAAGTACTAACTTCGTGTAAGGCTCTTGTCCTAATTAGTTGCCAATTTCTTATTATGCTGTAAGAATAGCAGTAAAACAAAACGCTTTATACGAAACCAAGAATGAAAGAATCAAAGCCAGACTGTGGCTTACATTGGTTAAGCTGTAACAAAAATACCTCTGAAGAAAATTTCAAGCAAACAGAGGTGAAAACAACTTGCCAAATACTAACTTACCTGTCACAGCTCAGGGTAGCAACATACTGACCCAAAGGATCCCAGGTTACTCCTTGTACATAACTTTTATGTTCATTAAAAATTGAGATCTTTTGTCCTACGAATAAAGCACACAACACACACATTACCAAAACCCACTAATGCACAAATGGTATAAACTACAATTTAAGTATTGTTCCTTTATGCCGTTCCATAATTCAGCAGTTGGTAACTTAGACTCTACCAAACTCCACGTCAGGCTCTGGGGACCAAAGATGACTTCACATGGCCCCTCGTCCCAGGGAGCTCACAGCTCACGGTGGGGACAGACCCACCACCAGCATGCGCACTGTGACACGACGCAGAGAAGAGGGCAGCTAACAAAGCCGGGGTGAGGTCGAGGAGTGAGCTCAGAGTTTGGTTCTCCAGGTCAGGCAGGATACATGGGGCCGATGAGGAGAGAAGAAGGTATTCTGAGCAAATCCACGGGGTGAAAGTCAGTTTAGGCCACTGGAGCAGTGACAAGTAGCCGAGACCGCTGGTGTGTGCAAGACCCTCGTGTGCAAGGAAACGGTTCTGGGGGTTCATGGTGTGGCTCAGAGCAACGCTGAGCTGGGAAGGGACCTGCATTATAAAGATGAAACTGAGGGTTGAAGAGAGCACAGAGAAGTGTCACTAGTTAGGAGGTGACAGCAGACCAGGTGAGAGATGAGGGCCTGAACCAGAGCATTGTGACTAGGGATGGGAAAAGGGCTTTGGGGGAAACATTTAGAAGATAAAACCAGCAGCACACAGAGATTGCCCGGATAAAAAGAGGAGGGAGTTAGGAAGCCTTGGCCAGTCTTAAAAAAACAAAACCCAGGGAATTCCCTGGCGGTCCAGTGGTTAAGACTCTGCACTTCCACTGCAAGGGGCGGGTTCAATCCCTGGTTGGGGAACTAAAATCCTACATGCCGCATGATGAGGCCAAAAAAAACAAAACCCCAAACCTTCTTCTCTGGGGAGCGGTCTACACCCCATCACTCGCTCTCCCGACCACTCACTCAACCCTCTGCCGTGGGCTCCCTCCCGCTCCTTGCCTGCCCCACCCTGGCCCTGAAGTCGCTGGTGACCTGCCGGTGACTTTACACACTGCACAAATGTCAGGCTAACTTTCCTTCCCCCTCCCCTTCTTGAAGGCCTTTAGGGGAGTCTGCTGAGATTAAGGTGGCCAGGGGTGAAGAAGAAGGCTAAGGAGACCTACGGAGGTTTGGGGGAGCTGCCGGGGAGAACAGGAGTGGGATCGAACCTCACAAGCAAAAGGGGTTGGGACCCCAGGACCCCATCGGAGGCTGGTGAGGACGAATTTATAGCGGCCCAATATGCAGGGTGGCCGGTTTGTGACCAGCTGTGCTCAGCCCGGGACCAGGAGACTGTCAGTATTGTAGCACCAATCCTGGGCTGGGGTTTTCTTGGTACCGTCGGGTGAAAGAAAAGGGTCTATGTACATAAATGATCCCCTTGGGGAGCAAAGTGGAGAGAGAAAATAAGAGGTCAGACGGGCCGGCAGAGCAGGAATCGAGAGGGCTCAGGGGACCTGAGGGCTCTAGCAGGAAGCAGGGGTGCTGAGGGGCCTGAAGGAGGCGTCTTGTCAGGAGAGCAGGACGCCTGGCTACGACGTCACTGTCAGAGCACTTAAGTGACAGGCCTTCAAAGAAGCCCAGCTGCAGAACAGTGGACTGGCCGACAGGACAAGCGTGGATCAAGCGGGCGTTCTTTCTAAAGGGCCACCTTGAAGATTATGACACAGACTTTGGAGGAACTAAGGTGATGGGCAGAAGGAATCACAGCATGTGAACTTCCATAAATAAAAACGTACCGACTCTAAACAATTTTGCCCACATTACACGTTAAGAAAAAAAAAACGATGGAGGCCTAGGACGTGGTCTTGATTTCCACGCTCCTCAAAACCGCTCCTCCCCCCCACCCCGCTACCTGCTGTGCTGTCCTAGGAGAGTTTGCCACATGCCAGCCAATGACATCTTTTTAAAACATAAGTAAGGGACTTCCCTGGTGGCCCAGTGGGTAAGACTCCGCACTCCCAAGGCAGGGGGCCCGGGTTCGATCCCTAGTCGGGGAACTAGATCCCGCACGCGTGCCGCAACTAAGACCCGGCGCAGCCAAAATAAATACGTAAATAAATAAATAAATATTTTTTAAAAAATAAGCGAAATCACATTAGTCTACTGCTTAAAACCCATCAGCAGCACGTGGTCACACCTTGGTTACAATCTGAGACCCGACCCTGTGGCCAGGACCCACCACCCTCCAGCCTCAGGTCCCCCCTCCCTCCTGCTCCAGCCGTCCGGTGATTTCCTGCTCCTGGGACACAAGCAGCAGCTCCGGCCGCCGGGCCTCTGCACATGCCGTTCCCATGAAATAATGCACACGGCTTGCTCCCCGGATTCATTCCAGTCTCTGTTCAAACTCCACAAGCTCAGAGAAGCCTTCCCAGATCACCCTATCACTCCCGGACCCCTTCAGAGCGCTATCACTTCCTGGCATCATACGTTTGTGTATTCGTCTGACACCCCACTAGGACGTAGCCATTGTATTCACGCATCCTCCAGCACCTGCAAGAGTGCCCAGCCTGCTGGCAGTGTTCAAGATCGTTACAACTGGCTTCAGGGGGTGCTGATGGAGTGTCAACAGACACTGAAATTACCCAACACACGGCCAGATTTGGGAAAAAGAAGACAGTGACACTGGTCCTCCCCATTGCTGAGTGTCTGGGATTGATAAGAAAGAGCATGACGGAAATGAGGCAAGAGAGAGGACGCTTCAGCTGGACCGCACAGAACGAAGAACAGAGGCCTCTACAGCGTGGATGAAAACTGGGCTGATGCAGTGCTGACACCACAGGGGATGCCAATGCCGCTGCCTGACTCCCGACCTGGGCACTTGGGTTGCAGGAGAATCAGCAGATAAAGAAGAAGAGAAGAGGTTTGGGAGAAGACATCAAGCTTGAGTACAGGACTGCAGGGGGTAAAAGTGGTCAGGCGTCAGCCACCACTGGCTTTTGGCATTTCACTGCTATTTTCATCCTACGGTAACTTCTTACATGTTTATTGTCCCCTCAACCAGTGAACAGGTTCTTTCAAAGCAGTGAGGTGTCCTTGGCTTGCCTTGATGTCCCGAAATGGAAACCTGATCCCACCGACCCCAACATCGAGCATGCAATGCCTCACTGATTATGACTTGCTAACTTCCCGAGACCCTAAGTTCCAGGACGACAGGGATCAGCCGTATGCCGCCCCGCCGGCCCCGTCATGTCTGCACCCCCAGGCGTGTGCGATCTACCTTGCTTTGGCACCAGCAACTCATGACACCACTGCTAAGCCTCATACATTCTGACTTGGCCCTTAAAAATGCAGTGGATCCATGGCATATGGGGCTAATCCCTAACCTGTCCTGCCAAACACCTATTCCAGTTCACTAAAAAAACTCCTCTGAAGCCTTTAAAGGTTCGGCTTTTTAGACACTCAGAATAGTCCTTCCCCCGATAATAACAAAAACATATCAGCTACCTTTACTGACATCCCATATGATGGCCGTGTTATCCACAGAGGCAGAAGCCATTAAATTCCCATCGGTTGCCCAGCAAATATCATACACATCTTCTAAGTGGCCCCTAGAATCCAAAGAGGAGAAAAAGCAATTCTTGTCTCAAGGAGAGAAAAAATTGTCAAAAATTTAAAAGCACACTCAGGGACCATACATTACAGTGGGACTTTAGGAATTTCCACTAGAGCTATATTAGCTATAGCTATAAACTACTACCTTCAAGGATATTTGTATCTTTAAAATTGATTCAAGTTTACTAAGGAAAATTTTATAAGACAAACTAAGAAAATCCATTTTAATCATATTTTTATCTTTTAAACTATGCCCGTATTACTGTCTTGCATAAGTAAAAGTTTTAAGTGAGCTATAAAAGTCAAAATGTGGGCTTCCCTGGTGGTGCAGTGGTTGGGAGTCCGCCTGCCGATGCAGGGGACACGGGTTCGTGCCCTGGTCCGGGAAGATCCCACATGCCGCGGAGCGGCTGGGCCCATGAGCCATGGCCGCTGAGCCTGCGCGTCCGGAGCCTGTGCTCCGCAACGGGAGAGGCCACAACAGGTCATAAGGATAAATCCCTCCCAGGCCCCTCCCGAGGTTACCTCAGTGTTTTTACGACAGTCCAGTTCTCCTTGTTCAGCTGAGCCTCATCATCATCCTGAAAAGCGATCTGTTCTGGTTCCTTGTTATCATTCACCTTCCACAGAAGAATGACAGCATCTGTGGAGCGAGTCAGTTAAAGATAAGCCACGCTTTACAAAGCATGGCTCCTTCACTTCTGGATTTTTAGGGTATTAAATAATATCTTCGTTGTTCAATAGACACTATGGCCACAAGGATTTACGTCTAAGAATTGGGGCAGGAAAAGCAAATTTGCCTTCCGAACAAAAACTCCAAAATCAAACTCATACCAGATCAGAGCTATACAAGGTCTCCTTAAACAGAAGTGTCCCCAGGCCAGCAAAACACTACTGCAAAGCGACTGACTACATTAACAAATCCACAGGCATAACCTGTAAGTGGCCGAATAAGGAAACAACAGAGGCACCAACGCAAGGGTTGGCAAATCATTCCTAGCTGTGTAACCTACGGCCAGTCACTTCCCATCTTGATGCCTCAGTCTCCTCACCCGTAAGATGAGAAGGATAACAGTGCCTAGCTCATCAGCTATCGTGAGCATCAAATGAGGCAAATGCATAAAGCACTTACCCCACGATGCCCGGCACATGGTGAGCCCTTGCATGTGTCAGCTGTTAACACCATGGACGTGTCAGATCCCTTAGCGTGATGTCACCAATTGTCTGAGTCCTCTAGCTCCCCACGTTCTGACGCCACGCTCACCACATAACCTTCTGACCAAGACGTGGCTTCCCTTCGAGGAATGCCCGAAGGAGGAGAGTGAAGGAGCCGGTGGTGTGGACACACACGTTCTCTCTCTAAATTAATTGGAATCCGGGGAGCTTGGCTGAGATGAGATTGGCCCTGACGGACCGGCACTCTCCACGTGCTGACTGACTGACAACAGGTTTCCGGGCCCTCGAGGCCAAAGGACCTGGGCTGCCCTGTGCGGCCTCACAGAGGACGGCCCGCCAGCCTCCCCACTGCCCCCTGTGCTGCTGCCACTCCCCACCTCCCCCCTCGACGGAAACACTGGACATCAGGGCACTGAATTCAACCAGGCTTCTTTCCCTCCTTCTTCAAACAACATCTGAGATTTCTTCTTTCTTTTTATTCTGGCTTCTAGACTATCTTAGTTTTAGAGCATGATAAAAAGATTTACTTCTTCTGTATCATTTTATGCCATTTAAGCGCAAGCAGCAAGGGAATTTCCTGGCGGTCCAGTGGTTAGGACTCCGCGCTTCCACTGCAGGGAGCACGGGTTCAATCCCTGGTTGGGGAGCTAAGATCCTGCATGCCGCGTGGCACAGGCAAAAAATAAATAAATTAAAAAAAAAATAAGCACAAGGAGGAAATATGAATCAATCTACTCCCACCAAAGAAACATAATTTAGAGGGTTGTTTAGACTATACTCCCTAAGCCAATTAATTCATTAATTACAGAGAGACATGGAACTGACTGTGATCACTTACAGATGCTAAACTGACAGCCAAACAAGGCCAGGCCAGTTGCCTTGGGACTTAGAATGGTAAGCACCTACCTACTTGTCTCCAATCGGCCCAGTGAGAGCAAGTGGGAAAGCGGCCGTTTTCAAACAGGTCTTCTCAGTTTAAGCTTTGCATCCTCCACCCCTTCACACTCCCCACAACATTATTTTACTAAACTATCTAAATGACAGATTGAGAGGGTCAAGCGACCTCTAAAATAACAAAGTATGTCTAGCTCAAATCTCACTCTTCAATATGAGACACATGGGTATCTGGTTTCTGAAGAATCTTGAAGTACAATACTCACCATCCCCTCCTGATGCTAAAACTTCCCCACTTGGAGAAAAACGCACGACATTGACAGCTTTGGTATGGCGAACAAGATTGGACAAAAATTCAACAATGGCCTTTCCATCTGGTCCTTTTTCTACCTTCCAGATCTGCTGATACGAACACATTCATTCAGAGAAACGTATAGTGAGCACGCACCATACTGTACCGACGAAAACATCACTACGCTGATTTTCAGAAAGAAAATTTAGTCTTTCTTTTGAAATGTAAGAGGAAGGAACTCCTATCTGAAACATAAACCTACAGTCCCATTGCCTCCCACCTCTTTCTTGTGCAAACTGTTTCCCAGGAGGAAACTGGCTCAGGGTTCTACAGCAATGGGCATCCGGTGACATCACCCCAGGAAGAAAGGTGCTCTCCTTTGCTTTCGTTGTTGACTCAAGGCCCTGAGAATTTAGCCCTCTGGGCTACATAACTAAGTAGTGTGTGTCTGTTGACACTCATTATAAATAGAAGAGTGGAGAATGCTGCTTCAATAGTGCTTCCCTGGGCCTTTCTGCCTCGGCCCCATTTACCCTGACAGCGGTGTCCACCCCCGCGGAGGCCAGCCTGTGGATCCTCCCGGCGGCTCCGTGCTGGAAGTCCAGGCTGTACACTGGCTCCTTGTTATGCCAGGCGATCTCACAAGTGATGAGTTTCATCCTCCTGAGTCTTCAAGGGGCAGAATACCGTTCCTCGGGGACCGTTCTTTCTCCAAAGACAGAGGAAAGCTGAAAATCGTCGGTAATGAGGTGAATATTATAGCAGGATCGACGTACTGAGCGCTTAGTAGGAGCCAGGAACTCTGCTAACCGTTAAAAACGCACGCTGCGTTGGGAGAGGATGTTACTGTTGACGTCTGACGTTAACACCTAGCAAGTTTCACCTAAAATGGTTCGCTGAGTCGTGGCTGTTCAGTTTATTCTCCTGCTACCTCCGGAAAAGCAAAATGGGACACCCGGGCAGAGGAAATCAAGGCACCGGGTCGGGCCTGGCTGGGCGCCCGCGCCCGCTTAGTGGAGGATGCCGGGCGAGCCCGGAGAGCTGGGGGCGGGCCGCCTGGGGGAGTGGGCCGCGTGGGAGGGGGTTACCCGGGGAAAGGGGCCGGGACCGCGGGGGAGGGGGCTCTTTGGGGGGAGGAGGCCGCCCAGGGGAGGGGCCTGTCCGGGGAACGGACCGAGGTCGGAGGCGAGAAGGCAGCTCCCTTCCCGCTGGGCCCGGGAAGCCGGGACCGGACCTGCCTGGGAGGAGGCCGCTCGGGGCCGGGGCGGGGATCGGCCGCGCGGACGCGCGCTTTTCAGGAGCTATCCCGGGTCCTCGCGGCCGGCCCTCAGCGAGAGCCTCTCGCCCCCCAGGTCCAGCCGGGAAACCTCGGGGACGCGGAAGCCAGCGCGGGGAAGCCTTACCTATAGGGACGTGGTCAGTCCCCGCGGCCGCCAGCTCCCGCCGCCGCGCGCGCCGCTTCCCGCGCGCTGCAGGCCCCGCCTCCGCATGGGCGGGACTCCCGAGACTCTCCGCCTCCTCGTGGGCGGGACTCCCTGGAGGCCCCGCCCCGCCGCAGAGGCTGGTCCAGCGCCGCGAGTCCTGCGAATCTGGGCTGGATCCCGCGGGTTTATTAATTCCCTGCGGACAGATGCACAGGTGGAAGAAATGGGGAGTCCATCGAGTCATTCGTTCAATCACTTATTCCCTTGTTAATTCATTCTTTTAGGAAACATTTACTGAGCATCTGCTATATGCGGAACCCTGTGCCAGCCCTGGATACACAGTGGAGAGCCAAGCTGACTCAGACTTACCCTCAAGAGAATTTACAGTCCGGTAAAAGGAAAAGAAGAGCCGTCCTGTAGGACAGGTGGGGAGGCTGTAACTCTTGAGACCCGCCCAAGACTACCAAGTCTTTCACTGGTGCAGCGAATATTTCACAGCTGTAACCTGTATCAGGCCCCCGTTTTGGTCACTGGTGTTTCAAACATAAATAAAACACAGAAACAGTCTTCGGGCTTCCTGTCATGTACACAAATAATTATAATTAAAAAATAAAGTGAAAAGGAGTGTGAAAGGAACAATGTGCTCTTACAGTTCTGAGTGCGAGGTTATTTTGAATTTGAAGGCTCAAAGGAAGTTTGAAGAGAAGGGGGCATTTAAAGTGGGCTTCAAGTGATAGAGTTTCGGATGAGCAGCTCTGGGAAATGAGAATTGAAGGTAAAGAAACTCACCGTTGACAACAGAGGCACAAAGGAGGAGCAATGGGACCTGGCAATGAATGGGAAAGGATGGATGGGTCAATGACCCAGAAGCCTTTGGACATGAATAAGCAGGTCATATGCACATAAGTTTCAAAGGCAGTTTCAATTCTCCTTCTAAATTAACTGGAATCCTGGTTGCATACATTACTCTGGGAGCTTCCCTGAGATGAGATTGGCCCGGATAAATGGACAATCTCCTTGTGCTAACAGCAGGTTTCTGGGCCTTCAAGGCCAAGGGGCTTTGTAAAATGAGTGCTACCCTGTGCAACCCTGCAGAAGACAGCTTGCCAGCCTCCCCTAGGTGACTCTCCCACTCTTCACATTTCCCCTCCTCTCTCTCTCTGGATATCTTGGCCCTGAATTCAACCAGGTCTCTTTCTCCTTTTGCAAACAAAAACTGAGATTTTGGGTTTTTTTATATATTTTAAAGATATATATTGGCTCTAGGTCGTTTTGGAGCATTCAAAACTATGTGATTGTTCAGTACCTGGATTGCTTACAGTATACCTCAATTAGCAGATGTGGTTACAGACACTTTTTAAGAACAGAATTTAACATTTTAAAGTGAGGCTGTAAATCAGAAGGCAGAAATAGATGCAGCAGGCCTTTTGAAATGGGATAATTTTCCAAATGTGACATTTTATCTGTGAGTTTCCCAGAAGGCCAGGAAAAAAATCCCTTGTGATGCATAGCCTTAATTGATCAAAGGAACATACAGGTTCATCTGAGGAGCCAATTCTTCCTGGCTTTTTAAAACAATTTTCTTTTGGCATTTTTAGGGAAAAGAATTGACATGGATTCTTATATAAATGCTGGTTGATGCTTGTAGCCGGTTTCATGAAAGGTATAGAAATTGTCTACAGATGGATGTCTCATGTTGACAAAAATGACAGGAGGCTCCTTAAGCCTGTTTCCTACAGAAAGCTAGGATAATGTAATCCAGATATGTAGTTTTTAGATGTTCTCTCTTGAGTCATGGCTAGGATTTCGAGAACTTGGACTGGGAATGACTAATATGTACTGTAGATAATCCGATTGTTTGAAAAGCGCACATAAGAGAAAAAAAAAACAAGAAGGAAAATCCCACTCCTATGTATGTACCAAAAAGAAATAAAAGCAAGGATGCAATTAGATATTTATACAGCAGTGTTCATAGCAGCATTAATAGCAAAAAGTGGAACCAACCTAAATGTCCATGGACGGATGAATGGATAAACGAAATATGGTACATACATACAATGGAATATCATTCAGCCTTAAAAAGGAATGAAACTGATACATGCAACAAGATGGATGAACCTTAAAAACGTTATGCAAAGTGAAATAAGCCAGACACAAAAGAACAAATATGGGGACTTCCCTGGTGGCGCAGTGGTTAAGAATCCGCCTGCCAATGCAGGGGACATGGGTTCGAGCCCTGGTCTGGAAAGATCCCACATGCCGCGGAGGAACTAGTCCCGTGCGCCACAACTACTAACCCTGCGCTCTAGAGCCTGCGAGCAACAACTACTGAAGCCCGCGTGCCTAGAGCCTATGCTCCACAACAAAAGAAGCCACCACAGTGAGTAGTCCCCGCTCGCTGCAACTAGAGAAAGCCCACGCGCAGCAACAAAGAACCAACACAGCCAAAAATACATAGATTAAAAATAAAAAGAACAAATATGTTATGATTCCACTTCTGTGAGGTACCTAGAATAAGGAAATTCATAGAGACAGAAAGTAGAGGCCACCGGGGGGCAGGTGGGAATGAGAAGTTATTGTTTAGTGGATACAGAGCTTATTTGAGATGATGAAAAAGTTCTGGAAATGGATAGTGGTGATAGTTGCCCAACAATGTGAATGTACTTAATGCCACTGAATCATACACTTAAAAATGGTAAAATGATAAATTTTATGTAATGTATATATTTCCACAATAAAAAAATTAATGAGTTAATATTTACAACACACACACACACAAATATTACCGGAGGGATAAGTTAATGAGGATACAGACAAGATTGACCGTGAGTTGGAAATTGTTGGAAGCAGAGTGATGGGTACACATGAGCTCATTGTAATAGTTCCTGTATTTTTTTTAAAAAATTTTATTGGAGTAGAGTTGGTTTACAATGTTATATTAGTTTCAGGTGTACAGCAAAGTGAATCAGTTATAGATATATCCACTTTTTTAGATTTTTCTCCCATATAGGTCATTACAGAATATTGAATAGAGTTCCCTGTGCTATACAGTAGGTCCTTATTAGTTGTTGTTTTTTTATTAATTTATTTATTATTTTTGGCGGTGTTGGGTCTTCGTTTCTGAGCGAGGGCTTTCTCTAGTTGTGGCAAGCGGGGGCCACTCTTCATCGCGGTGCACAGGCCTCTCATTATTGCGGCCTCTCTTATTGCGGAGCACAGGCTCCAGACGCGCAGGCTCAGTAGTTGTGGCTCACAGGCCTAGTTGCTCCATGGCATGTGGGATCTTCCCAGACCAGGGCTTGAACCCATGTCCCCTGCATTGGCAGGCAGATTCTCAACCACTGTGCCACCAGGGAAGCCCAGTTATCTATTTTATATATAGTAGTGTGTATATGTCACTCCCAATCTCCCAATTTATCCCTCCCGCCCACCACTTTACCCCCGGTAACCATGTTTGTTTTCTGCATTTGTATCTCTATTTCTGTTTTGTGCAGAAGTTCATTTGTATCCTTTTGTAGATTCCACATATAAGCAATATCATATATGTCTCTCTCTGACTTACTTCACTCAGTATGACAATCTCTAGGTCCATCCATGTTGCTGCAAATGGCATTATTTCATTCTTTTTTATGGCTGAGTAATATTCCACAGTATATATGTACCACATCTTCTTTATCCATTCCTCTGTCGATGGACATTTAGGTTGCTTCCATGTCCTGGCTATTGTTAATAGTGCTGCAATGAACAGTTTCTCTACTTTTGTATGCAATTGAAAATTCTCGTTATAGAGGGAATTCCCTGGCTGTCCAGTGGTTAGGACTCCAAGCTTCCACTGCTGGGGGTCCAGGTTCAACCCCCGGTCGGTAAACTAAGATCCCGCAAGCCACCTGGCATGGCCAAAAAATTTTTTAAAAAAAGAAATTTTTAAAAAAATCCCCGGGGGCTTCCCTGGTGGCGCAGTGGTTGAGAGTCCACCTGCCAATGCAGGGGACAAGGGTTCATGCCCCAGTCTGGGAAGGTCCCGCGTGCCACGGAGCGGCTGGGCCCGTGAGCCGTGGCCACTGGGTCAGACTCTGGCTGTCAGCTGGTTAGACAACTCACACTGTAAAGTCACACAGCAAGTTGAGAAGAGCGCTTTCTAGCGTCTAGAAAACGTCATGCAGACAGCATGAACACCACAGTTTGAGATACTCCACCAAGGGAATCGCAAAGACATGGGACAACTGCCTATCCAGAAAAAAAAAAATGAAAAGCCCACATCAAATTACTTCCAGTCAGCCCTGCTTCAGATCACGGTACAAACTTTCAAAACATAGGCCACAGTCCGCCTGCCGATGCAGGGGACACGGGTTCGTGCCCCGGTCCGGGAGGATCCCACATGCCGCGGAGCGGCTGGGCCCGTGAGCCATGGCCGCTGAGCCTGCGCGTCTGGAGCCTGTGCTCCACAACGGGAGAGGCCACAACAGTGAGAGGCCCGCGAACCAGGAAAAATAAAAAAAAAACAACAACAACAAAAAAAAAAAAAACATAGGCCACACAGTTCAAAACACAGGCCAGTTTTCAACAGCATTTAACATGAATGAGGAAGACTGATGACTCATGTACTTTGTGAATATAAAGCACCGTTACACTTTGCTATGAAGATACAGCTGAATTCTGGGTAATATTTACATAATTGAAGATACTCATAACCTAAATATTAGCCAAGCTGGGGTAAAAAGTTCCTTTGAGTCTATTCTATATATCGTTACCATAATGAGTCCTGACTGCTTTGCAAGAAATTAATACTGAACCTTGAGGTTAAACTTGTTTTACATGTTTGAAATAGGTAATTGTATTTACTCAGCCCATTCTTATTAGAATGCCTGTGTAGGAAATTTACTTGTGATTCACACTCCAGTTTTGTAATGGTTAATTCATTCTCTATGACCACACTCACCTAAAAACTTCACCTGCATTTGAATGGCTTGAATTTACCAAGACTTGTCTTCAAGGGTCTTGACTTTCTCCCTAGAGGCCAGTATATGTAAATTAACTTCATGACCACAAAATTAATGCTAAAAAAGCAATGCATATATATTTTCCTCTATGCCAAGTGGATGGATATTAATGGCATTCTTTTTGTGAGCCGTGACCAATGTCCCAAAGACAAATACAGGGACTTCCCTGGTGGCGCACTGGTTAGGAATCCGCCTGCCAATGCAGGGGACACGGGTTTGAGCCCTGGTCTGGGAAGATCCCACATGCCGCGGAGCAACTAAGCCCGTGCGCCACAACTACTGAGCCTGTGTTCTAGAGCCCGCGAGCCTCAACTACTGAGCCTGTGAGCCACAACTACTGAAGCCTGCATGCCTAGAGACCATGCTCTGCAACTGGAGAAGCCACCGCAATGAGAAACCCATGCACGGCAACCAAGAGTAGCCCCTGCTCACCACGACTAGAGAAAGACCGCGTGCAGCAACGAAGACCCAATGCAGCCAAAAATAAATAAATAAAAATAAAAAAATAAAAATGCAGATGAAGTGCATAACCTAGAAATATCTAAAAATTTAAGAAAAAGTTGGGGGGAGGGTTAAATTAGGTGATTGGCATCAATATATACACACTGCTATATATAAAATGGATAACCAACAAGGACCTACTGTATAGCACAGGGAGCTATAGTTATATTTTGTAATAACCTATAAGTGAAAAGAATCTGAAAAATATATATATATATAAAAAACTGAATCACTGTGCTGTACACCTGAAACATGACATTGTAAATCATTTATACTTCAAAATAAATATATAATAAAATGCACGATTTCATGTAATAAACAAACGTAAGAAAAATTTAGGTATATCATGAATGCACAGAATATATGTAGATACTAGTCTATCCTTACATAGGTATAAGGGGGGTGATATTTAATATAAAATTAATGTAAGTTTCCTGTTCTATAACTTTGCTTTCAAAGAATTACATTACCACACAGTACGCTTCTCTCGTAACTGGAGAAACTGCATATCATCACAGGTAAGAGGTTTTTTAAAATATGTAACGTTTCCAATACTGTATTAAGAATATAACTGTAGGGACTTCCCTGGTGGTCCAGTGGTAAAGAATCCGCCTTGCAATGCAGGGGACATGGGTTCGATCCCTGGTCAGGGAACTAAGATCCCACATGCCACGGGGCAACTAAGCCTGCATGCCACAACTACTGAGCTCACGCGCCTCCACTACAGCCTGCATGCTGCAAACTACAGAGCCCATGTGCCACAACTACAGAAGAGAAAACCCACACACCACAGCTAGAGAGAAGCCCGCATCCTGCAACGAAAGATCCCACAGGCCTCAGTGAAGATCCCACATGCTGCAACTAAGACCCAACGCAGCCCAAAATAAATTAAATAATAATCTATGAAAAAAAAAACTATTGAAAAAAGAATATAACTGTAATACTGTATGCCATAAAAATTTTATTACGAGCTTCCCTGGTGGCACAGTGTTTAAGAATCCGCCTGCCAACGCAGGGGACACGAGTTTGAGCCCTGGTCTGGGAAGATCCCACATGTCATGGAGCAACTAAGCCCACATGCCACAACTACTGAGCCTGTGCACTAGAGCCCGCGAGCCACAACTTCTGAAGACCGCACGCCTAGAGCTGGTGCTCCGCAACAAGAGAAGCCACCGCAATGAGAAGCCTGCACAGCACAACCAAGATCAACTCCTTCTCACCACAACCAGGGAAAGCCCACACGCAGCAAAGAAGACCCAATGCAGCCAAAAATAAATAAATTAAAAAAAATTTTATAACAATTAGTATATAGGCTAGGCAACCGTGAAGCAATTAATTGTATTGATTACACCAGGCTACCAAAAAGCAATCATATTCCTTGCTGCTTCTTACCAGTGCATGAATCATTATACCTGTAAATAAACGAATTTTTCACATCACCTTTTCATTTTCAATGGGTACACGTAACATCTAGTGTTGTCTATCATTTAAGATAATACAGATGTACATACTGAGATGGTGCATCTTGTAAACAGATGACGAATTTGGCAGTACAGTACTGTATTTTCCTTATGATTCTCTAACAATTTTTCTCTAGCTTACTTCATTCTAGGAATACAGTAAATGATACCTGTAACATAGACAAAACATGTTAATTGACTGTTCATTGTTGTAAGGCTTCCTGTCAACAGTTATTAGCAACTTTGGGGGAGTCAAAAGTTATATGTGGATTTTTGACTAAATGGGTGTCAGAGCCCACAAGCCCCAAGTTGTTCAAGGGGCAGCCTCATATAAAAAGACATGAATCCAGTGGGTCTCTCACTCCATTCCAATGAGTCTATGTGACACTGTGCAAAGTAAGACTGAACCAACTTCTGAAAGCTAAGAGTTGTCTGGGTAGTGTTTGTGGCCACATTAATAGGCATCTAGCTTCTTTAAAGCAATAAACCAAAGAACCCAACAGAAAAGAATAGGCAGAGAATATGACAGGGTACTCAGAAAAAGGAATTAAAATGGCCAATAAAACATATGAAAACATGTTCAACCTGAGACAAAGAAATGCAGGCTGCCACTTTCCCACATATCAGCAAGTTTGATGGAGATAGGAAAAAACACACTCATACATCTATTTTTCATAGGAGTATAAATACTCGCAACCATTTTTGGATGGCGACGTTTATTAAGATTAACACGGCATACACTTTGACCTATCAGTATTCACTACAAGGTATTTACATTCTGGATATATTTTAAAAAGTATGTGTGCTGTGTATTTTCACAGCAGCAGCTTTTGTAGTAATATCAAAAAACGAGAAATAAATGAGGGCGGGGAGCATATTCACGTCATAAAATGCTACTAAAGCTGTTCAAAAAGTAATATGGAAATGTTACCAATTATATGGTGTGATACCTGTGTAGATCTGATACAAATATATAATCAAATACAAAGATATAAAATTTAATATAAACTGAATGCATATATATATATGAATGTGTGTATGTAGGCAGCTAATACTTTCTGGAAGGACATAAGAAAACACTTTTCATTTTATATCATTCTGTTGTATTTACATTTCTAACTTGGCCATCAACTCTGCTTCCCTCTCCCTGTCCTTGCTTACCCCAGTGAGAAAGTGGTCATGCAGATCCTGAGTTTGTTTCAGGAACCACTTGAGTTCAATACTTACAAACATTCATCACTGGAGGGTATAGATCAACAGCTCTCAGCTCTGATGGTGCACTGGGAGGCCTTAAAGAAAAGAAGCCTGACAGTTTGGTCCAACCCCCAAAACTCTTAATTAGTACAGGGTGCATCCTCACACTGGGATTCCTAAGAACCGCCCAAGTGATTCTAAAATGCAGTCAGTGAGTGGTAAGAACCATCAGTACATGTCACTTTAATTATTCCTCCATGACAAATAACGACCTAATGGGCTGTATGACAGCAGGAATCAAGTGTCTGAGACCATGGGCAGAGTCACCAGCACCTCCTGCCCACATTAGGAATTTGAGGCCCAAATAAAGGCCACATCCATATGCCACGCCTCTCCTGCTGTGTGAAAATTAGCTTTCACTGATTTTGTGGTCTTAGCTGAGGTCCTGTTTGTAGGGACTGTGGACTATTCTGGTTTACGTCCTCACACTGCTTTTAAGTTTTAAATAATTAGTTTAAGCCACACTATCCTCCCCCACACTAGCCTTTGAACAAATGTAACTTGACAAAAAAAGATAGGTAGGAACAAATTTAACTTAAAAAAAGACAGGTATCGCTACCTCAATAGATGACATGAAAGCCCATGTACATTCTTCTGTTAAATTTGCTAGCCACAAAGTCATATCTTGGCAATGTTTTCTTAAAGAGTGAATATTAGGTAAGTAATTCCAAAGAATCAATTTAGCAAGCAAGTTTCTCTAAATCTATGATTAACTTTGCCATTAAGCCAGTTAACAGCCATATAAAATATGTATTTTTGCAAGAATATAGCTGACCAAAAGGAAGGGAAAAATAGCAAATTCCAGAAATAAGTGCTACATAAATATTCACAAACTTAGACATGCTATACACAGCTGCTACCATTTAGGCAAGGTTTCTTTAGATGACTTACACAAAGTCTCTTTTTGAGTGGAAAATGCACGCACACACTCTCAAGGTGAGCCCAGTCTTAGAGCCTTAATGGAAGTAAATATAACTTCTAAATTTTTAGAAATTATATCTTCTAAATGTAACTTCTAATAAATACAGTAAAATGAGCTCAACTTGAGGGTCTTAACAGACACAATCTTACTTTTCAAAATATAACTTGAATACAGAACTCCTTAAAAGTAGTATCTGAAGTGTGAGCCATCATATATATTTTTATTTTATTACAAGATATTTTAAAATTTGAGCAGATACAACTGTGACAGAAAACCAGCTTCATACCAAAAATACACTTTCAATTACTTTATCAAGCAAATAAAAATTTATTTGCTTTTTCTAGAAGTTACTGTACAGTAAAAATTTAATATTGTACATGACAAACATGTAATTAAGCATACAAAAGGAACATGTATTCAATGTTCAGAAACAAAAGTAAAAATAAATAGCAATGATAAAACTTTGAAAAAAATAATGCACATTTTAGTTGTGGAAAATATGATTCTTAATTATATATACAGTTATACTTAATAGAAAGCCATCTCTTTATAATTGCACAAAACACGGGACCAGTAAAGCATAATTTTTATGGCATGTAATACTATAATCCTAGGTTGTTTGTTGCTTAACTCCAGGATATAAAACACTTAGGTTTGTAATATAATAAAAGGTATGCAGTACTGTTGGAGAAAGATTGTCTTCCTCAACTCATATTAACCTGTAGTACTCCTACAAAAGGCTGTACAGGAAATTTCACAAAAAGAAATAGTAAACAATCACTGTGCCCACTCCATGCGGACTAAGCAGCCAAAAATGGGCTTCCAAGTAAATGTGGTGGGGCATTTAATATTTTTATATTTTTATACTAAAAATCATTATTTTTTTCTGTAAAAACACTTTGTGTTTAATAACCATGATCGGCAATCTCAGCACACACAAAAAAATCCTGGCAAAATGGATGGAGTTTCTGCTTACTTTATTTTCATGAATAAAATACTTCAGGAGATAAGAATTTATAGAAAAGAAACATTAATGCTCAATTACTTACAACTTATCGGGAGTGTTATTCCATTTTTAAAAACCCTGTTTTAAACTTCTCTGTAAGAAAATCAAAGGTAACATTTCCATTTGTATTATGGCACAGCCCTCAAGTCAGAGAAAAATACACTTTGGGGAACCAGAAAAGACTGCACAAAGGTTAGGGGAATCCTGAAAACCTCTTGGTGAAAAACACTTGAGTCCTCTAGGGTAATAAAAAAATATGTGTGACTTAATTATAAATATTTACATTTCAAAGCAGAATCATGAGTTAGCTATGTAGCTGCTCAATACCAATGATTCACAGGCATTTCAAAAGGTGTGATAGTGTGTCCACAATATTTGTGTCCACACTTGAATGCATAGAATACAGAAAAGATTATGGTTCTTCAGTCTGTTACGTATCATATCTATAACAAAGTTGCTTAAATTTTGAAAGCTATACAACCAGAAAGACGGAGCAAATATTTTTTAGTATCTCACATAAAATACACTTTAAGTACTACTGATTTCACTCATTTGCTCGACAACTTGTCCTAAGATCTCATCAACTACATCGACATCATAATTCACTTGCTGAAGATCGAGATCAGGTACAATCATGGCCAGGAGCTGTCCTACGTTAACTCGAAGAGATCGAAGTTTGAGGCTGCAAATACAAACATTACACCTATTAGATGAACATTATAACAATACAGTTTAATATTCAGGTAGGCCTTATAATTTAAGGGAAACATTAAAATGGAATCTCTGTAGAATGATATACAAACTAAATGAAAAGCAAAACTTCCTCAAGAGAACTAGATTTAACAATTCATTTAACTTAATAATTCATAATTTAATAACTAAGTATAATATTTATCTGTTGGTATGTAGAGTGTTTCAAAACACTAGCAGCTCTGTTTGGTTCCAACTATTACAATTTTAATTCGAGACTGGAGAAAAGATGGACTGGTAAAATACATAAATTACAAGATGTTATTTACAATTGAAAATCTTGTTATCACCTGGAAAACAATAAATGATACACTAGTGAGAACACTGGTCTAAGAATAAGAATGTGTCACTTTGAAGTTCAGCTTCCTTTTGAGCAAAGTGAATTGAATTGTTCCCTAAAACATGTTCTATGAGATATCCATAGTAGTATAAAAGGAAAAAGAAATGGTCCTGTGGTCAAATAAGCTTATACAACTTTGGGTTAAATAATGGTAAAAAGACTTTTTAAAATGCAGGATTTCTGGGACTTCCCTGGTGGCGCAGTGGACAGGACTCTGCACTCCCAATGCAGGGCACCTGGGTTCAAACCCTGGTCAGGGAACTAGATCCCACGTGCATGCCGCAACTGGGAGTTCGCATGCCACTACTAAGGAGCCGGTGAGCTGCAACTGAGGAGCCCTGCAGCAGCAACTAAGGAGCGCACCTGCTGCAACAAAGACCCGGTGCAACCAAATAAATAAATATTTTAAAAAAAAAGCCTTTAAAAAAATAAAACGCAGGATTTCTCTGAACCTATCACATGCTAAAGTTCACTAACTATCCGTTTTACTATGCATTTATTATAAACACTGAGAAACCCTGGATTAAATGATCATTATCATTCCTTCCGTTTTCTATACTGTATCTATCTGAATATCCACATTCTAGACTTCAAACTTCTACAACTACACAGCAAGCAGCCTTTGCGTGAAAGATTGAGACGCCTAGGTCAAGAGAATATTACAGTTGTTTTTGTCCTGCCCCCTCCCAAAATATAAGAAGTCTACATTTAGTTTAGATACTGATCTTTCTAGGGTGGAAATCTCTGAAGGAGCGAGCTGCTCATCCTTGGGTTGACAACGCATAAAAATGTGATTTTAAATATGTTTTTTGTGAGCTTATGTTAAGATTCCATTGGACCTTTGATAAAATTTTACATCATGCCCATACCAGCAGTTTTTTGTCCAAGCTTTCCCACTCATCTTCAATCAGAGGCCCATTTCTATACAAAAAATAGAAAAAGACCAGTATGACCCTACAACCATCTTTGACCTATCCTATCCTTTAAGTCTTTTGACTGTCCTGGCTAATTCCTCCTCTCTACAGGACACATCACAAATCCCTATTTTAGTACACAGAACAGGACTGAGAGAAACATTGTGAGCTCCATATGCAATTTTAAATATTCAAATAGCCACATTAAAAAGTAAGATGAAATAAATTTTAGTTACATATAAAATATTATTTCATCATATAACCAAAATATTGAGGCATTTTATTTATTTATTTTTTCATACCAGGGCATCAAAATCCAGCATGTATTTTATACTTAAAGCACACCTCAATTCAGACTAGCTAGATTTCAAGTGTCAGTGGCCAAATGTGCCTATACTGTCTTGGAAAGCACAGGTCTAAAAGATCATCAGTTACTCAAAGTTTAGTGTGCAAGTGAGTCATCTGGGAGATTGTTTAAAAGTTTCCAATTTAATCAACTGCACTGCGCTCCAAGGATCTGCATTTTTACAAGCACCACAGAGGCTTGTGGTTCCCATTTTCAGAAACACCAGTTGGGGTTTTCTTTTCTGACCCCTTGCCCCCCCATGCTTATATGTACTGATCTATTCATTCTATTTCCATGAATAGATTTAACGAAATCCTTTAAAACCTTAAGCTAAAAAACTAAGTCATAATATAATTAATGTCAAGTAAGGATGGTAAATTATTTCTCAACAATAGTACATTTTAGGTATCAAGTTTTATCATACTAGCAAGAAGAGTTGCACTATTTTTAATGACTATTTTTGTGGGTTTTTTTCTCTCTTGAATGGTTATCAACAGACCACCAATACTGTCAGAACCCCAAGCCCATTTAATATCTTCCTGAGAGAGGGTAATCATTCATTTACTGTTTTCTTATTTTCACAGAACTTCTTCCTAATTAATCACCTGTAATTAGGAATCACCTGTAATGGCAATTTTTAGTAATTTTGTGATTTCCGAAAAGTTAAAATTGGGGAAGGCATGTAGTAAAATGAGGTAGCAAACCATAAAGAAATGGTGCCAAGTACAGAAATTAAAGAAATTAAGGTCAAAAAGTAAGTTTCATGAAATAGACCCTTGTCTTCTAGTCATTGCCTAATTCAGCCCATCCTTCAATATCTGGCTCAATTTTCACTTTTTCCCAAAAAACATTCCAAACCACTCTGACCAATCAGGGCTTAATTCCTTTGAAATTCCTATTTCATTTAAGTTCACAAAATTGTTAGTTCCTTGAAGGGAAGAATGATGACATGTACTTCTTTTGTATCTCTGTCCATCAGAACGTTGGGATCACAGCAGCCAATAACTTCTTTTGCAAGAACAATCTGTTTGATGTGCACTAGCAAATAAGTATCATGCTAACCAGAACTGCAGCCCTAGCCAAATGCCTCATTTCATATTACCTTTCCCCATCAGTATAATTTACAGACTCCTCGATGTTACTTGACGTTGACACATCTCCAATTTGCCGACTTGTAGATTTTAATTGTTCGATTTCAGTTTTCAGTTCTTCACACTGCAAACGGATTTGTGATTTTTCCATTTCCAATAATTCAACCTGACAAAAAATTAATTTTATAACTGTACAATTTAAAAATACTAATGTCAAAGTGCAAATTTAAGCTAAGAAATGTACAAAATCCTGCTTGATGAAAATTATTACCATAAAAAAATCAGGGCACCTCCCCGCTCCAAAAAGAAAACCAAAAAAACACACACAAAACACAATAGCTTTCTATAAATAAAGCTTCATTTGCTTAGTTTCAGCTCTATATCTTTTTACATTAGAAGAATACAAAATGTTAATTAAAGCATGACTAAAAACAAATGGGGGCTTCCCTGGTGGCACAGTGGTTGAGAGTCCGCCTGCCGATGCAGGGGATGCGGGTTCGTGCCCCAGTCCGGGAAGATCCCACATGCCGCGGAGCGGCTGGGCCCGTGAGCCATGGCCGCTGAGCCTGCGCGTCCGGAGCCTGTGCTCCGCAACGGGAGAGGCCACGACAGTGAGAAGCCCGCGTACCGCCAAAAAAAAACCCAAAAACAAAAAAACAAATGAGACCTAAAAACTGAAAAACCAAGATAAAAATGCCCAAATTATGTTGAGGTCATAGTGACTTTCACTTCTTGCACACTCACCAGCAGTAAGTTACAACAGAAAGCTTGTATTTTTTATGTATTTTGTCATCTAGCTCCTGAGCCAACACATCAAGCGGAATGTCTGAATAAGCATTTATGTCGGCAGTATTTCCAGAAGAAGGGGCAATTCGGTACCATACTGTCGTTTCCAAATTCCTTTCAGCAGAGAAACTCTCCTTTCAAACACCATGTAAATATAATACGTAAAATATTTTTCAAAGGAGCTACCCAAATTTGAACTAGGGGCTCCTCCTTCCTCAGTAAAAGAACCCCCAAATAAAGACTACATTTCCAAGGCATCCACTGGCCAGGTGGCTAAGTTCTGACAGATGGCATATAAGCAGCTTTCAGAAACTGCACTCCTTCTCTTTCCTGTTGCCTGGAATGTAGATATACGTTGGCTGGACCTGAAGAGCCATCTCGGACCACAAGCGCAGTGGTCCGAGTGCTTTGCTTTGAGAAGCAAAGCAACGATGTAGAAGGAGCCTGTGTCTCTGATGACTGTGCAGCTGCTACTGTTATGTGGGGTTTTATGTCACCTTCAAAGGAACCTAATCGTAAGTAATACAGGGTACCTCTATAAAATAAGGTATTGTCATCTACCCTGTGTGGTTATTTGCAGGCTTATTAATAACGGACTAGAACTCCTGGCTTGTTAGTAACTGAGCGTCCCAGTGGGAATGAACAGGACGATCCCTCACTGCACAGCAGTGTCCTTGCGCACTACAGGACATTTACCAGACCCGGTTCCCACCCATTCGATTCCAACAATGCCCATCCCTTCAAGACATTTAAGAACCGAAACTGCCCTACACATTTCCATATGCCCCCAGAAGGACCACTCCCAGTTGAGAACCAGTGGAGTCGGTAAATGGAAATATGATTAAATGACTTATGCCCACCTAGCAACTGGCAGTTAAGCTTTAGATGCCCCTGGACTCCCACGACTCTCACTGTGCTGAATGATGCAACTCACCTCACTTTTATACTGGTCCCTCTCGATACTGCATTTGTCCAGCTGTCTAAATACATCGTCAAGCTGCACAACCATCTCGTCCACTTCACTTTTACTCTCGCTATTGGAACACTGACTGCATTCAGCCTTTACATGTTGCAAAGCACTACACTGTTTTTTCAGCCTTTCTATTTCTTCCAAAGCTTGCCGATACTGAGACACCATATGGTCTGGACTTTCAGATTTACCATTAATACTTTCAAGTAAACATACAGCATCAGTTTCAGTAGACTGATGGCAAGTTTCCTTCTTCACGTATTTGTCATTCATTTCCAGTATCCTCTGCTGTAACACTTTGATTTGGTCAGTAAATACGTGGCACTGTCTTTTATAATTTTCTTTTTCTTGGGTGACAAGAAGCAGCTCATTTCTTAGTTCATTTAATTGGCAACCAGCATCACCAGCAGATTTATCAAAGATTTCCTGGGTTTCACGTATCTTTCCTTCAGTTTCCACACAGGATGGCAGTATGGCTGTGTCATTTCTTACATCTATCTCATCTTCAATAGTTTCTTCCTTTTTAACGACTAAACTTGGTACTTCAGTCTGGGTGGCTGCAGTGGTTCCCTGATTGCACCTGGATGATGAGGTGCCTGTTGAACTAGTCTGGCCACACGGTTCATTATCACCCACAGGCTCCACCTGAACACCGCTCTGCTCCATGTGACTCTGTTGCAATTTCACTTCAATATCATCGTCTACTGCAGGCTTGGGAGTACTGTTTTCTTCTAAGATGATGACATCTTCATCATCATCATCTTTATAAGAATTTTCAAATGCTGGATTACTCAATCTCCGATTCTTTGCATTCAAAATTGAGGAACGAGTAGAGAGTCTCCGTTTCAGGCTGGAAAAAATTTTATATATGAAATATAAGATTATAAAATGTAGATATGGAAAAAATAGACGACCTTGAAGTAATCTATCTTGAAATTCTAAGAAATGGCCATGTTCATTTAAAAAAAAATGATATATTACACAGTACTGCCCAATGATTTAATGAAGTAGAGATTATTTTCTCCTTTTACAGATAAGGAAACAACTATTGAGACCTCTTTTTAAAAGTAGCACATCCTGGGCTTCCCTGGTGGCGCAGTGGTTGAGAGTCCGCCTGCGGATGCAGGGGACACGGGTTTGTGCCCCTGTCCGGGAAGATCCCACGTGCTGGGGAGCCGCTGAGCCTGCGCGTCCAGAGCCTGCGCTCCACAACGGGAGAGGCCACAGCAGTGAGAGGCCCGCGTACCGCAAAAGAAAAAAAAAAAAAGTAGCACATCCTTATACTGCCAAATATCTCTTCATTTGATGCCTTCTGGCATTTCAATGTAACATGTCCAAACAGAATGCCACCACCCACCCCAGGGCTGCTCTCTGAATTCCAGAGCCCAGTGAATGACACTGCCATTCCCGTTTGCCCATCAGAATTTTTATAAACGTTCAGTGATCAAAGGTGAACCACAAAGTAAACCAGCATGCCCTATCCTTTCATGGAAAACAATTTCCCCTGCATTAAAAATTGCCTCATTTTCTTCATCTGCTTAGTTTTCTGTGAATTTATCACCAATTGATTACTTTTTGCCCCACTTAGAGGGATATCTGTACTGATTCGCTATTTGGGCCTTATGTGTTAAGACCTCATTTCTCAAGAAGGATTTTCCCCTTTCTTAGGCTTACTCTCTCATATGGAGAAGACATAATCTCCAATAAAATCTTGAGAAAGGGTACATATGACATAAAGAAATGTGAAATTTTGCATGGTGAAAATATCTTTATTCACCTCTCAAGTTCACTGCTGGCTTGAAAAATATAGACTTCCAGGTTGGGAATTATTTTCTCAAAACTTTAAAAGCATCAATCCATTGTTATCTACCATTCATTGTTCCTGCCATTCTGATTCCTGATCTTTTGAATATAGTCTGTGTTTTTCCTCTCTGAGATATTTCTTACCTTTTCCAGCCACTATGCTGTGTATTTAGTGGCAATTAAGTCTTTCTTATATTATTTCTCTCCCTTTGTTCTCTGATTTCCCACTCTGAAATGTCCTTACTCAGATGTTGGCCCCTCCAGTACGTCGTCTCTTCTTTTTTCTACCTTCCAATCATTTATCTTTTCGTTCTAGGAGATTTATCTGTTAAACATCCACCCACCTCTCAATAAACTTCACATGGTTTCTTCTACTCCCTTTGTTTCAGTTTTGTACATCTGGGGATCCTTGGCTATATTTCTATTTCAGACTAGAAGCAGTGAGGTCTGGGAAAGTGAAGGATGCTCAGGCTGTCATCATCTTCTACAGCTTTTCTCTTGGGAGCCCAGTGAGGCAAGGAAGGGAGGGGGATTTCTTCCACTCAGCATTCAAACTTTCCCTTACTTCTGCTTCCAAAACAGTGGCTCACCCACATCTTCAGCAGTAGAAACTGCTCCAGAAAGTAAACTCCCTGCCTTCTGACAGAGGAGGAGAAGCAGCACTGTTGGACTTCACAGGCTGGGAAGAGGTCCAGGGAACTACTCTTCCTTAAACTTTCATACAAGCTTCCTGTTCTCACCCCTATTTTCCACCTTCAGAAGTTCCCAATGCTTCCAAGTTCTGAGACTGTCTAGGGATCAACGGAGTTAAGCATTTAATTGGAAACTGTCCTATTATTTTTCTTACCAGGCCAATTCCTATTTGTCTCTCTCAAGACTTAGTTTAGGTACACCTTTCCACAGACTTTGGCTCTATGAATTTAAGAATAAATACAGGCTTTAAAAATTAATTGAAGGGGACTTCCCTGGTGGTCCAGTGGTAAAGAATCCTCCTTACAATACAGGGGACGCAGGTTCGATCCCTGGTCGGGGAACTAAGATACCACATGCCGAGGGGCAACTAAACCCGTACACCAAAACTACTGAGCTCCCGTCCTCAACTAGAGAGCCTGCGTGTTGCAAACTATAGAGCCCATGTGCTCTGGAGCACACACCACAACAAAGAGAGAAAACTCACAGGCCACAACTAGAGAGAAGCCCACGCACTGCAGCAAAGAGCCCATGTGCCGCAACTAAGACCTGACACAGCCAAAAATAAAATAAATATATATTTTTTTAATTTAATGAAAAGTTTTACTCTATTCTCTTCTTCCATTTTGATGGCAGTCATATCCGAAATTAAATTCCATTATCACGTCTGTAACATTACAAATTTTACTTTTTCTTACTTTGTAACCATCTTTATGCAGAAAAGCCAATATTATGGAGACTAGTTAAAAAAAAATTCACACATGTTCTCAGTTAAGTAGCAATTCAGCCACAAACTAAGACCTCAAAATGTAGGCTATAAACAGCAAACTATTTCAAAACATGCCCTCCCTGATGTATATATGCATTAAGACAATTTCTAATCTTTTCTGAATTTTCAAAAATCCTTTTAAGAATTTAATGAAGGCTACAAAACCTCTCGGAACATCTGGCCTCACTATTTCAGAGAATCTTGTTTCAATGTTTCTCTTTCAATAACAAATATCAGATGGAGTCAGTCTAATGTACTAGTTCACTGGCGTCACACGCCTTTTCACCTGTGTCCATTCTATCCCCTTCGAATGGGCCACCGTGCAGAGCACTTACTGCTTTCAGAATTTCAGGGACCAACCTAAGTACCAGCTCATCATATAGCCTTCCCGACCACTCCAGTCAAAAGAGCTGACTGTCCAATTCATGTATCACTCACACCTTTCTTCCTCTTCCTTCTCCATCCACTCATCCGAAGTGCACAGCATGTCATGGGCTATGCTAAGAACATATGGGTCACATTTGACATTACAGCGTTGCACTGTTAATTGCTTCAGGTTTTTCTTTACTCAGATACTGATAATCTTAAAAGCAAGAATTTTCATACTATACAGAATTTCAAAGAGGTGACAATTTGATCTCCACAATAAAAACAATTAATATTCTTTTAATTGATTTAAACAGGTAACGTAAATGGAGTGGGGGTAAGTTCAGACAATGAAAGCAAAGTAACTTGTCCTTAAGACTTTTCACATGCATGTCAACTACACTTTCTTAGAAGCGTATTACTGCATTGAAGTGTCAAGTAAAGCTGTTTAATATTTATTCCCCAAATGGAAAAACACATTTTCGCCACTGACCTGTTATTCTCAGGTTCAGACTGGGGTGAACCTCGATGATTATTTATAAGTCTCGTTGCATAAGTATTTGCCGCTTCTGAAAGATGTGCTCTTGGAACATTTTCCTTAACGGGAGGAAAGCTTTGACTTGACACAGGAGTTGTTGGAAACAAGAGTTCAGCAGGAATCTGTTGAAGGAAAAAAAACTGATCTTAAAGAAATTTTTAAAGTGTGTCATGTTCCAAACACAAGATATTCTTTCCCCTTTCCGCCATCCCAGGACGCACTGAGAACTATCCTAACCACATAAACTCCTTGTGCTACACCAGACCAGAGAGTGACCAACAACAGGCCAAAGAGCCAAACCCAGCCTGCAAGTGAGCTAGGAATGGTTTTACATGTTTAAATACATGAACAAAACAACAAAACAAAGAAAGAATATGCCACAGAGACTATATATGGTCCACAAAGCCTAAAATATTTACTATCTGGCCTTTTACTGAAAGATTTGCTGACCTCGGACTATACAGAACGTATAGACATATAATAAAAACTTATTTTTCTAAGAGAAAGAAATTGAGGATAAAGTCACAAAGACACTGCCTTTAAAAACCAAAGTAAGCCCACTATTCTTTTTCTCCCAGTTCTGTTCTCGCCCTCAAACCCTCAGCCTTTACACAAGAAAACAATTCAATGTAATGATAAGCACACATACACAACTGCAACAGACCACAACTTCTGATACAAGAAGTACAACTACCTATTTATACACTCAGAAAAAGCTCAACACCATTAAGCATTAAAAATGTAGGGGGTATGGAAGGACTTCCCTGTGGCTCAGTGGTTAAGACTCCACGCTCCTGATGCAGGGCACCTGGGTTCAGGGAACCAGATCCCACATGCATGCTGCAACTAAGACTTCGCCACAACTAAGGAGCCGGCAAGGCGCAACTAAGGAGCACACCTCGTGCAACTAAGACCTGGCCCAACCAAATAAATAAAATAAAAAGTATATATTTAAAAAAGATAGGGGTATGGATTAAGAGATAAAAACTACTATGTATAAAATAGATATGGGCTTCCCTGGTGGCGCAGTGGTTAAGAATCCGCCTGCCAATGCAGGGGACATGGGTTCAAGCCCTGGCCAGGGAAGATCCCACATGCCACGGAGCAACTAAGCCCGTGCACTACAACTACTGAGCCTGAGCGCTATAGCCCTCGAGCCACAACTACTGAGCCCATGTGCTGCAACTACTGAAGCCCGCACACCTAGAGGCCATGCTCCGCAACAGAAGAAGCCACTGCAATGAGAAGGCGACACATCACAACGAAGAGTAGCCCCCGCTCACTGCAACTAGAGAAAGCCCGCGCACAGCAACAAAGACCCAACACAGCCATAAATAAATAAATAAATGCATAAATAGATAAATAAATAAATGCAACAAGGCCGTATTGTACAGCACAGGAAATTATAGCCATTATTTTGTAATAACTTTTATTGGAGTATTATCTGTAAGAATCTGAATCACTATGTTGTACACCTGAAACTAATATAATATTGTGAATCAACCGTACACTATGGTTGAAGGGTCAGCACTACAGCTTTGGTCCACGTTAGTACTACCATGTGGCTGCCTGGGTCTTCCTATGAACTTTTCCTTGACTGTCTACCTAACAATAAGATTTTTTTTTTTTTTTTAATGCGGTACGCGGGCCTCTCACTGTTGTGGCCTCTCCCGCTGCGGAGCACAGGCTCCAGACGCGCAGGCTCAGCGGCCACGGCCCACGGGCCCAGCCGCTCCGCAGCATGTGGGATCCTCCCGGACCGGGGCACGAACCCATGTCCCCTGCATCAGCAGGCGGAGTCTCAACCACTGCGCCACCAGGAAAGCCCAACAATGAGATTCTTAAAAGAATATCTGCCTTTCCTCAGAAAATGCCCAACTGTATAATAAAATTGAGAAGTTTGAGTGAAGCTGTGGGTTAGCAGTCAGTATTGGGAAAGAGGGTAAGAAGGGGTACAGGAAGAGAAGAGAAATGTGAACTGAATGAACGAGACTGCTTCCATTTGTTATGTAACTCCTAAGCTTAAAATTGAGTATTAGGGCTTCCCTGGTGGCGCAGTGGTTGGGAGTCCGCCTGCCGATGCCGGGGGTGTGGGTTTGTGCCCTGGTCCGGGAGGGTCCCGCGTGCCGCAGAGCGGCTGGGCCCGTGGGCCGTGGCCGCTGGGCCTGCGCGTCCGGAGCCTGTGCTCCGCGGCGGGGGCGGCCGCGGCGGTGAGAGGCCCGCATACCGAAAAAAGAAAAAAATTGAGTATTAAATTAATCACAACACAATACAAGACACAGCTATAAAATGGAAGGCCTAATTACCCGAGGGATTGCTTCCGGTTGTCTGATCCTGAATTTTTCCTTGTCTCTTAAAAAAAAAAAAAAAGAGGAGAGAGAAAAGAAAAATGTATTTAAATTTACTTCATTATGATTTTTCAATTCTGTTTTCGAATGCCATACTTGCCATTTTACTACTAAGTCAATAAGATAGGTATACTGAACTTTGCTTCAATTTCGTTATAATCAGTGGTAAGGCCTCAGGTAGGGAAGTACTTTCCACCTCTTATCTCAGCAACACCCTAATGTCTTCCACTCCTGCTACTGGATTTATCTTTAAGAACAGTGTACTATAAATCAAAACCACCCAGAAGATCTTCATCAACTCAGCCTTCCGTGTGCAGTACATAAGCCTAACGTTCCCCGTGGTTCACTATCGTTCCCCAGCTTCTCTCTCCCACCTCTATTTTCCATTATCCCCCATTCACATATTTACTGTAGTTAAGCTGAACAAACCATTGCTTCCTACCCAACAAATCCTACCTTTCCTTCAAGGCCTATTACAAAAATGTCCTTCATGAATTTTCCTGATCCATTTCCCCATCCCCAGGCAGAAGTAATTTCTCCTTATGGGGTTCCTCACAGGACTGGATCATGCCTTTTAAGGGAGTCGTCAACTTCAAATTGATAATACACACATCTCACTTTCCCCATTAGACCATGAGCTCATAAAAGGCAGTATTCACTTTTGATTCACTGGTGTATAGTCCAAAAGAACAAAACTATACTGTATATTCAAAGTATCCTGTAGATAGGACAGCAATAAACAGCAGGTATTCACAGTATAAACTTTAAAAGCACTTGATGTTATGCACTCCACATCATATCTTTGTTTTTGGAGTCATAATCTTTTTTGGCTATACTGCTTTATCTTGGAGAAATATCAACTAATGCTACAGACACACCACTGTTGATGATCTGGGTATTATTCTCCCACCATACATTAATATAACACTCACTTCTTTTTGTACGTTTTTTCATAAGTGGGATGCACCAAATCTTCATCTTCAGGCTCTTCTGGAACATCACAATTTCTAGTCAGAAAAATCACATGGGAATAACACGTCACCAGCGCCTATTCATACACCTTGAACAGTACTTTCTGCCTTTCCAAAAAGGCTACTACCAACTATATGGTACCTGAACTGTGGGTCAGGGTTATTGGAGCAATACCATTTTTCTGGAAGTTGATCTATCCCATCTGGTAATTTTCGCCACTTTAGACAGGAATCACATTGAACCCATGTCTGATCAGGACGTTTCCTGTAACAAAATAGCAATTAAATATTAGCATGGAAATATGGATCTAAGTACTTCACTAGACTTTCCACATCATTTCTACCACAAAATGCCCCTATTATTTAATTCTGTCCCTGAAAATTCCGGAACGTTTGACAGTGAGTTAAGATTTTAAAAACAACAATTTTGGCTACCACTGAAGGTTAAAAGTGACAGACCAATTTAAACAAAGTGACTTAGTCTTGTTTAATAGCATACTATTACATTTTTTCTATAATAAAAACTAAAAAACTTAGAAAATACTCAAATGCCTTGCCCTGAAATTTATGTTAAGTTAGCATCTGCAGTGTCAAATCTAATATACTTATTAGCACAATAAACCATTCAAAGTACAGAAAATAGGCAAGTTCTATTACTGTAATTCAAGCAATTTTTATAACTGTATTACATTCTACCCTCTATTATAGCACATCTCTGAATAACTTAAATGTATATATTCTTTTAGTTTATAAAAGGCTTTCGAGCTGTGGGATTTATTTCTTACTATGGATTAGATTAAAAAGTTTATGAACACTGTAGAATCACCATGCCCTCCAATATCACATCTTGATATTATAGTCACTTATTATTTTTTAAATGTACTTACTGTATATCTTCAACCAGCAAAGTCAGAGGATATTCTGCATTTTTCTTCACTTTCATTTCATTCCAGTAATCATTGAGCTTATCTCCTAGTGCTGTTATTGTAAGCCTTAAAAAAAAGTAAATTATAAAATCAATTCAAGAAAAAAAAGATAAAGATTAAATCTTTGACAAACAGAGAAAGAATAAACAACCTGGTACTGATCATGTGAACACGGGGGGAGAGGCCTCCAAAAGGCACAGTTAAGAAAACTTAAAGTAATGGCAATTTTCTCTAAGGATGTAGATGAGTTCATAGAACAGAGCCAGGACCATCTAGGAATAAGATGGACAATACTAACACTTTAGGTCCTCTGTTGAGGAAGTGTGTTGCAGACCAGCTACCGGGAAAACCACAGGCTTTCTGAACTTCACCCCAACCAACAAACTTACAAGCTTCAATGCAAACCAGAATGCAGCTGTTTGCTTTATAAAAGTATGCAACCATTACCAGCAAGTATAATTCAAAATAGCTTCTGTCCCACAATTAAGACTTTCACTTTTCCCACAATAAGGTGTCAGTAAAAAAGCAAATCAACAGGACTTACTGAGATAAACATGACTGTGGTCACAACTGAATAATCATTTGTTAAGGAGTTAAGTACCTACTGTGCCAGGAACTGTCTGCACACACAAGATACAGTCAGTGTAACATCTTAAATTTAAAACAGCCAATGTGATCCCTATCAAATTACCCATGATGTTTTTCACAGAACTAGAACAAATAATCCTAAAATTTATATGGAACCACAAAAGACCCAGAATTGCCAAAGCAATCCTGAAAAAAAAAAGAAAAAAGCTGGAGGCATAACCCTTCTGGACTTCAGAAACTACTACAAGGCTAGAGCAATCAAAACAGTGTGCTACTGGCACAAAAACAGACATATAGATCAATGGAACAGAATAGAAAGCCCAGAAACAAACTCACACACCTATAGTCAATTAATCTTTGACAAAGGAGGCAAGAATATACAATGGAGAAAAGACAGTCTCTTCAGCAAGTGGTGTTGGGAAAGCTGGACAGTTGCGTGTAAATCAATCAAGTTAGAACGTTCCCTCACACCACACACAAAAATAAACTCAAAATGGCTTAAAGACTTAAATATAAGACATGACACCATGAGACACCTAGAAGAGAACACAAGCAAAACACTGACATAAATCGTAGCAATGTTTTCTTAGGTCAGTCTCTCAAGGCAAGGGAAAAAAAAAAAGCAAAAATAAACAAATGGGATCTAATCAAACTCACAAGCTTTTGCACAGCAAAGAAAACAAAAAGACAACCTATGGAATGTGAGAAAATATTTGCAAAGGATACAACTGCCAAGGGTTTAATTTCCAAAATATACAAACAGTTCATACAACTCCATAACAAAAAAACAACCCAATCAAAACTTGGGCAGAAGATCTAAATATACATTTTCCCAAAGAAGACATACAGATGGCCAACAGGTACATGAAAAGATACTCATCATCACTAATTATCAGAGAAATGCAAATCAAAATGACAATGAGGCATGACCTCACGCCGGTCAGAATGGGCATCATCAAAAAGTCTACAAATAATAAATGCTGGAGAGGGTGTGGAGAAGAGCAAACCCTCCTACACTGCTTCTGGGAATGTAAATTGGTGGAAGCACCATGAAAAACAGTATGGAAGTTCCTTAAAAAACTAAAAATAAGAGTTACCATATGATCCAGCAACACCACTCCTGGGCATACATCTGGAGAAACCTATAATTCATAAAGATAGGGCTTCCCTGGTGGCGCAGTGGTTAAGAATCCACCTGCCAATGCTGGGGACACGGGTTTGAGCCCTGGTCCGGGAAGATCCCACACGCCATGGAGCAACTAAGCCCGTGCACCACAACTACTGAGCCCACATGCCACAACTATTGAAGCCTGCGCGCCTAGAGCCCACGCTCGGCAACAAGAGAAGCCACCACAATGAGAAGCCCGCACACCGCAAAGAGTAGCCTCCGCTCGTCGCAACTAAAGAAAGCCCGCGCAGCAGCAACGAAGACCCAACGCAGCCAAAGATAAATAAATAAAATAAATTAAAGAACAAAAAGATACATGCACCTGGGGCTTCCCTGGCAGCCCAGTGGTTAAGACTCCGTGTTCCCAATGTAGGGTGCATGGGTTCGATCCCTGGTCAGGGAACAAAGATCCCACATGCCACATGGCACGGCAAGGGGTGAGGGGGGGAAAACGATACATGCACCCCACATGTGCAGCACTATTTACAACAGCCAAGACATGGAAGCAACCTAAATGTTCATCGACAGAGTAATGGATAAAGAAGATGTGGTGTATACATCAATATATACAATGGAATATTACTCAGCCATAAAAGAATGAAATAGTCCCATCAGCAGCAACATGGATGGATTTAGAGATTATGATACTAAGTGAAGTAAGTCAGACAAAGACAAATATTATATATCAACTTATATGTGGAACCTAAAAAATAGTACAAACTTATTACAAAACAGAAACAGACTCAGACTTTGAAAACAAACTTAAGGTTACCAAAGGGGAAGGGGGGTGGGGAGGCATAAATTGAGAGTACGGGATTAACAGATGCATACTACTATATATAAAATGAACAACAAGGATTTACTGTACAGCACAGGGAACTATTTCAATATCTTATAATAAACTAAGATGGAAAAGAATAAAAAAAGAATTATAGACGTACATATATACATATAACCAAATCACTCTGCTGTACACTTGAAACTAACATAATATTGTAAATCAAGTATACTTCAATAGAGTAAATAAAGCTTTTAAAAATTAAGACTCGGGCTTCCCTGGTGACGCAGTGGTTAAGAATCCGCCTGCCAATGCAGGGAACAAGGGTTCGAGCCCTGGGCAGGGAAGATCTCACATGCTGCGGAGCAACTAAGCCCGTGCGCCACAACTACTGAAGCCCGCGAGCCTAGAGCCCGTGCTCCGCAACAAGAGAAGCCACCACAATGAAAAGCCTGCGCACTGCAAAGAAGAGTAGCCTCCGCTCGCCGCATCTAGAAAACGCCCACACGCAGCAACAAAGACCCAACGCAGCCAAAAAATAAATTAATTAAAAAATTTTAAAAAATAAATAAAAATCAAGATTTGAAATTCTGTACTGACAGGTTAATATTAGACATATCTATCCCCATTCATTATCTCTATTTTTCCCCACCAGGAAGCCCCACTATAACAACACATAAACATCCGAATAAGAATGTATCATCTCCCCTCCCAAACATGATTCACCTTTCATATCACTTTTTCAGTTCTTCCTCATCTCCTTTTCTTATCACCTCTATTCCCCAATCCATGAGACTGCACCCATTTCTGTTGAAAATACACCTATAGGAGTGGAACTGCGGGGTCACAGGGGTGGGCACTGATGTCCATCTTTACTCAATACAGTCTAATAACTTTCAAAAATGATCAACAATTCTCACACCCAACAGCACATACAGGAGTTCCAACTGCCCTACATCTTACCAACATTTGCTATATCTTATTCATTTTAGATAATTTTTCCATTTTGATCTAATGTATCAATACTTTTGCATCTTGTTTTAAAAAAACCACCTAAATTAAAGGTTATGAAACTATTCTTGTTTTCATTTTGTTTTTGCCTTTCTCATTTAGGCTTAAAATCCATCTGCAATTGATTTTTTGCTTCATATAAGAGGGAGAAGTTAACGTTCATTTTGTTCATACAAAATGCTGAACCATCATTTTTAGAAAGATGATCATTTTCCTACTACACCTTCGTCATAAATCAGCTGACCATATGTATAAAAAGCAGGGATTTGTTTCTGGCTTCTCTATTCTATTTCACTAGACTATTTTTTCATTAATACCACACTTTCACTACAGCTGTTTAAGTACTGATATTTAGTAGTATGAGTCCTCTTGATTTGTTGTTCTTTGTCTTAACTATCTTTGGTCTTCTGACTTTCCACATAAAGTTTAAATTAAGCCTATTAACATACACACACACCTGCTGGGATTTTTTTTTTAACCTGGAATTGTATTTAATTACTTTGGAGAAAAAAACAACATTTTATAATATTCAGCCTACCAACTCCTGAACCTGGTATACCTATTTATTCAGATTTGAAATTTCACTCCACAATGTTTTATAGTTTTTAGTGTGTTGAGGTCTTTGCATATTTTATTTACTCCAAAGCACTTGCTTTTTTGATGTTATTATGTATAAAAATTTTTGAATCGCATGGTTGGTTTTCTTTTTCTGGCTGGTAAGCAAACTTCTGAATACTTCTTATCTAGCAACCTTAGACTCTGTATTACACTGCAGATTATTTGGGACTTTCTATATACTTGATATTGTCACCTACAGAAAATTATTTATTCCTTTCCAACGCTTATTCTTTCATTTCTTTCTTTTTTGCCTCATTTGTTCTGGTTATTTCCTCAAGAACAATGGTGAATAGCTGATAACCTTATCTTACTCCCACTCTTAAGCGGAAAGCTGTCAATAATTCACCATTAGGAACTGCTGTTTTTTGCTAAATAGTCGGTATTGCTAATATGCCCTTTCTATTAATGGTTTTGTAAGAGTTCCCTTTTTTCCTACATCACAAATTGATACTGTAGTTTCTCAAGCGCTTTTTCTGTACCTATGAAAATAACCATGAGATTTTTCTTTAACATGATGAATTACATTGAATTTTGAATAGTAAAAAACACCCATGCCATCTTGGAATACAATCCATTTGGTTTTAATGTATTATTCTTTTTACAAGTTACTAAATGGTATTTGCTGTTTAATTAAGATTTTTATATCTTAATCACGAGAGACTGACATAAATTTCCTTTCTTGTAATGCATTCGTGAGTTCACTACTAGTTATGTGGTCTTTTAAAACCTTTAATGATTGTGTAAGCTGGCGCCGCCACTTCCTTAAATGTTTGAAAGTATGTGGGAAATTTTTAATTTGATTCAGTTTGAAAGGAAGGTGTCCATATCATCTAAAATGGTCTAAAATTGTTCATGCTGCCCCTCTGTGTTTTTCTGTCTGTAGATCTGTAGTAATGTCCTCCTTTACATTTCTGATATTGATGATTATTGTTTTCTCTTTTCCCTTAGTCTTGCCAGATGCTTATAGACTTTGTTAATCTTACCAAAAACCAAACTTTGGGCTTTTGATTGTGTCAATTATCAACTTATTGTCTTCCCGTTCCAAACAGGGTTTTTTTGGGTTCAGTTTTGTGATAATGGAGCTTGATCCTGTAAACATTCATCCTTTGCCAGCCTGAGGAATGTTACACCGGGTTAACGGGGCAATGAACCTACCAGGTGAGAGCAGCAAGACACATGGCCTTCAGGCCTGGTGCTTCATTGTTATTTGGCTGGAGCCCATGGCCTCCCGAAGGAGCTCCAGCTGTGCTTTCAGGCCACGCTCTTCCCTCCAGCAGCAGGAACCAGTTCCAGCATATACTCACACCCTTGGGCACAGACAGGTCTCCTCTACAGAACAGCTCCAGCCCAAGCCCACCCACATCCCCTGGCAACAGCAGGCCATGTCTACAGACCCAGACTGGCCAGGTCTTCTGGCAAGCTTCTTGCCATGGCAGGTGGCCTGTTGCTGTGTTTGTTATGACCTCTACAAAGAGATCTGAATCTCTGACATCAGGGACCCAGGATCCTCTCTTAGTTCCTTTATTGTCTACTCTTTTTCAACCTAGAGGTAACTGCTGCTCTTTTGTATCAGCTAGTTCTGGACATCTACTGTCCTCTTTCACCTCTCTGAGTGATCACCTTCTACTATTCTGGTTAACAACTCCCTATATTTTCCCTGTTCAAATAACAGGGGTAGCTTCTGTCTCAGGACTATACTCTGAATATTTATTGATTTTCTCTATTGTGTGTTTCCTAATTTGCTGATTTTGCTCTTTAACATTTCCCTCCTTCCACTTTGTTTTTATATGAAGTTTGCATTCTTCTTCATAATATACGCTCATTAGGACAACTGTTTGTGCTTCCTAAATTTACAAGTAAAATTGATGGTCATATTTATTTTATGGCTTCTGATCACTCTTAAAAGATACGAGCATTTCTGTCTCAAGTACATAGGACTAAGTTATCTTAAAGTTCCCATCCAAGATCAAAGTTTCTGGATTTTATATTACACAAAAAAATGTTACCAAGAAAGCAGGAACTTCCTCTATTTAGTACAAATCTCAAAAATTCTTCATCAGTAAAGACAGAGGAGAATATATTTCTATTTGTGACGGAGTAGAATACAATCCCCAGGGATGAGAAAATGATTACATGTGTTTTCTATGCAAGCTTCTCACAAAACAGAAAGAAATCCAGCTTAGAAAAAGTTATGAAAGTATTTCCAAAATAAATAGTAAGAAGTCAGTCATTTAAATAGGTAACATACCTGTATTCATTAGTATAATCGAAATCTTGTTTATTATGAGTCGGCTTTAGGAAATAACAGTCTATAATCCCCACTACTCCAACACCCATGTTGTTTGCCTGAAAAATAAAACTGGCATTTTAAACATGAAACATGATGCTTCAAACAATTATCCCTTCACCAAGATTTAAGATCTGCATGAAACATTTTCCTATATTTTATCTGATGCTCATGACATTTAGATTGAAAAACAGTGTCTGGCAGGTAATTTACCTTTCTGGGAGCTAACTCCTAAATATGTAACAGCAGTTTTCCTCCAGAACCACTTCCACTGTTAGCAAGTATTCATGTCGACAAGTATTATCATTCCCGATTTTATACTAGGGAAAAAAGATCCCCTCTACTGGGATGCCATTTCTTAGCTACTAAAAACCACAAGTAACTCCTTCCAGTATCCATAGTGCCTAGCAAAGGCTTTGGCACATAATATTCCGTAAGTTCGTTAGATAAAAATTAAAGACATTTATCCAAAGTTACACATTCAGTTGTTTACTGTGATGAAGTAAAAACTTTAATTCAACTGACCTAGGTTATTTTTTAAACCTGCTAGCTAAAACACTGAACTCAAAGTGTCTGAGTCATTTTCTGATTATCTACATGTGATTAACACATGTATTTTGTTCACGACTATAGCTGAGTCTAAGTATAAAGAGAAAAAGTGGAATACTGACTTCTGAGAATTTTCATAGATGCAACTATAGACAAAACCATGAAAACCTAGTCATAATGCTACTCCACTAAAAACCATCAGTGGTTCCTCATTTCATACAACTTGTAAACCACAGAACCCTTCAATCTTAGTTCTTTTTTACCTCCTTTCTGGCCTCATCTTCCTCTCTCTCATTCCCCACTTACCACCTGGTCCAGGCATAACAACTCCCCTAATGATGCCATCCTCTCAGAAGCCTCTTTCTTTTCCTTTGCAGACATTCCTTTCTCTGTCTAGAAAGCTCTTGCCAGACTTCCCCAAACAGTAAATCAACTCAGTCTCATCTCAATCACCACTTTCTACAAGAAGCCCTTTCTGCTGCTCCAATGTGGAATGTACCACATTCCCCTCATCAGAAAGAGCTCTGGGGGCATGTGCTGTACCTTTTCATCTTTTTATGCTGAGCATCTAGCGTGGAAAATCATACCAAGTATTTAATAAATGTTTACTGAATCCAAATACTACGACCAGTCCATCTTCTGGTAAAGAAAAACATTAAAAGTTGGCTGTAGGGCTTCTCTAGTGGCACAGTGGTTAGGAATCCACCTGCCAATGCAGGGGACATGGGTTCGATCCCTGGTCTGGGAAGATCCCACATGCTGTGGAGCAACTAAGCCCGTGTGCCACAACTACTGAGCCTGTGCGCCTAGAGCCCGTGTTCTGCAACAAGAGAAGCCACCACAATGGGAAGCTCGTGCGCATCAACGAAAACCCAATGCAACCAAAAATAAAATACATTTATTTAAAAAAAAAAAAGTTGGCTGTAAAAGCATATTTTTTACAAGGTTAAACTTAACCAGAAATTATATGTAATGCAAATTTAACTGGGTTGGAAAAATGGATTATGTACCTTAAGTCAAAACACTTGAGAAATAAGACCTATTACCAAAAATACATTTCCAATTACCAGTGAAATTCAGAACTTTATAATTATAGAGTATTTCTGGCAAAAATTACTATTCCACGGCTTCCCTGGTGGCGCAGTGGTTGAGAGTCCGCCTGCCCATGCAGGGGACACAGGTTCGTGCCCCAGTCCGGGAAGATCCCACATGCCGTGGAGCAGGTGGGCCCGTGAGCCATGGCCGCTGAGCCTGCGCATCCAGAGCCTGTGCTCCGCAACGGGAGAGGCCACAACAGTGAGAGGCCCGCGTACCGCAAAAAAAAAAAAAAAAAATTACTATTCCAATTATAAATAAAAATTAGCATTTTAAATAAAATTTATTGATACCTTGTATCATGGTTGTCATATTTCTGGATTTATATTTCTAATTGAAATCAGTGGTTACAAAGAAGAGCCCAACAAAATTCATTTACTTTTTTTTTTTTTTTTTTTTTTGCGGTACGCGGGCCTCTCACCACTGCGGCCTCTCCTGTTGCGGAGCACAGGCTCCGGACGCACAGGCCCAGCGGCCATGCCTCACAGGCCCAACCGCTCTGCGGCATTTGGGACCCTCCCGGACCGGGGCGCGAACCTGTGTCCCCTGCATGGGCAGGCGGACTCTCAACCACTGCGCCACCAAGGAAGCCCTCATTTACTTTTTCAAAAATTGAAATATAGTTGATTTACAATACTATATTAGTTTCAGGTGTATGACACAGTGATTCAATATTTTATATACTCCATTTAAAATTATAAGATATTCGCTATATTCCCTGTGCTGTACAATATATCCTTGTGGCTTATTTATTTTATACATAGTAGTTTGTACCTCTTAATCCCCTACCCCTATATCTCCCCCTGCCACCCTGCCCCCACTGGAAACCACTAGTTTGTTCTCCGTGTCTGTGAGTCTGTTTCTGTTTTGTTACATTCACTCACTTGTTTTATTTTTTTGATTCCACATATAAGCGGTAACATACAGTACTTGTCTTTTCCTGACATATTATACTTCATTAAGCATACTATGCTCCAGGTCCATCCATGTTGTTGCAAACAATTTAGAATGAAATAAAATGAATAGAAAATGAACATCATAGAATTGGAAAACAAAATATGCCTGGACTTAAAACCTTAACAAAGCTGAATTTCAGAATTTATCACAAATTCTTAACACCCACCCACACACAACAAAAAAATTTTCTGTGAAAACAGGTAAAGGATAAACAGATCGACATAGTGGGCAATGTTCACCATCCTAAATTGAATTCTACAACAATGGAAGTGGCTTAGGAGGAAAACTCTGATATATTCAGGAACTAACTCCAGAAAAGTAAATCACCTATCAGATACTATTTTTTAGGCTATTGAGTCAACAACTAATTAAAACCAATCAATTTTATTCTAGTATGAAAAAAATCAAGGATCCTTTTCCAAGTGTAGAGAAAATATCTGCACCTGTGCCTGAGGTCTAAGGCTGGTTACTTATTAGCCCCAATTCCCTCATCTGTAAAAGAGATAAAATGTTCTGTCCTCAAATTAATATAAAAGCGTTCTAAGGTCAAGTGCCATACCAGTTATTAAAAACACTGACATTTAAAAGTCATTAGGCAAAAAGTACATTGTTACACATTTGACCCGATAACGTTATCCTAACTTTTTTTTTGTGGTATGCGGGCCTCTCACTGTTGTGTCCTCTCCCGTTGTGGAGCACAGGCTCTGGACGCGCAGGCTCAGCGGCCATGTCTCACGGGCCCAGCGGCTCCACGGCATGTGGGATCCTCCCGGACCGGGGCACAAACCTGTGTCCCCTGCATCGGCAGGCGGACTCTCAACCACTGCGCCACCAGGGACGCCCTGTTATCCTAACTTTTATAAAAGATACAGACATTTTCAGATATAAACTTACCCTTAACTGACATCCAACTTTTTCATAAGCTTTGATGAGTCTATTTCTGTGATACATCATTATCCCATAATGATCTTTATTTCTGCAGTTGAATCCAAAAGTAATTCTCACAGTTTTATTAGTCTTAAATGTTAAGGAAAATTCTGAACACACCACCTCATTCCCTTCAAAGCACCTTTTTTTTTTTTTTTTTTTGCGGTACGCGAGCCTCTCACTGTTGCGGCCTCTCCCGTTGCGGAGCACAGGCTTCGGATGCGCAGACTCAGCGGCCATGGCTCACCGGCCTAGCCGCTCCGCGGCATGTGGGATATTCCCGGACCGGGGCACGAAGCCGCGTCCCCTGCATGGGCAAGCGGACTCTCAACCACTGCGCCACCAGGGAAGCCCTCATTATTGAATCCAAAGGTGCAAAAAAGGGCAAAAGTTGGAGAGGACTGACTCTATCAAGATAAAAGGAGAAAGGGGGAAGGGAAGTACACTTGACTGATACGTATCTATATACAGCATCATAACAAGCAAAATAAAGGATACTAAAAATTTGGGTCGATAAATATCACGTTCAATGTAGGCAAGACTCTTCGAAACTAGCTGTGTCTTCACTTTCTGTCCACGCAAGATGATCTGCATTCGTGGCTTTAGATATAATATACTGCAGTAAGCCTGCAAAGACACACAATTATCTGTCCTTTCCACATAATTATCTATGGATTTGTTCAACATTACTTATGCATGTATTTAAAAAGGAAGCTACCGCCTTGCTTTGATAAAAGACATATTAACTCTTCAATAAAATACTATAGACTATAAAGGTGTATTAGTTAATATCTGAATACTTTTTATTAAAAACAAGCTCAATATACTGTAGCCAGTAAAAATGACTTACAGAAAACAATCTACTGACCTACATAGATGTTGATATGTTAAGTGAAAAAAAGTTAAGAAACAGCATGTATAGTATGGTCTCATTTTAATTTTAAAAATGTTTATGTGTACAAAAAGGACTATTTTCTGACTCTCCTGTCAAAACTATATATTGCTATTATAATTTTTAAAGCATCAATAAATTTTATTTGGGCAAAAATAAGCAAAATCTAATATAAACAAAAGGGACTATTATAAGCTTGAAAAGGAAAAAAATCATAAATAATGCACCAACATTTCAGCACAGTAGACAAACAGCACTTCTTCCATATGGAGCTGTAAAAATCAGCAGTCATCTAAATGTGTTTTCCAGTCTTTTTTTTTTTCTTTCTTTTTTTTTTTTTGGCCGCACTGAGGCTTGCGGGATCTTAGTTCCCTGACCAGGGACTGAACATGGGCCATGAAAGTGGAAGTGCCTAGTCCTAAGCACTGGACCGCCAGGGAATTCCCTAAACGTGTTTTCAATTCTTAATACATGGAAGTTTAGATACCTTAGAATTGTGACCAAACTTTGCATCCTAAAACATGTTAAAATATGATCTCCTGTGCCTGTCTCCAAGCTATCAGAAATCTCTGAGGGAAATGAACTGAACAACTTAAGGAGGATATATGAAAAGTTCAACACAAAACTAAAACTTGAACATTTCTCTTGTTTTTTTTCCTGACTCCTGATTTCAAAATTAGTGGTGTTTTGCTCATTTATAAAATTCATTAATGATATTTTAAAACATTTTTTTCATGGTACACTAACAATTATACCATCTGCTCTGGCGACCTCTGTATATTCTTGAGTTAAGATTTTCTTAACAACTAGGACATACTTCACTAACACACTGGAGTATATCAAGGAATAGTAATAGCTGCCATTGCAATTGCCAGAATCTCAGAAAAAATTACATAGTATACTTGTAAACGTCAAATGAATCCTTAGCTTGGGGTTATGAAATAATTTTAGCACAAAAAAAGGGAGAAGGGGAATTCCCTGGTGGTCCAGTGGTTAGGACCACTCTCCCTGGTCGGGGAAGTAAGATCCCACATGCCACAGTGCAGCCAAGAAAAACAAAAAGAAGGGGAAAAAAAGGGAATAGTATTATATGTCTTATCATAGTGACTAAGAAACTTAATATTCTTTGTTTTAATTAATTTATTTATTTTGGCTGCGTTGGGTCTTTGTTGCTGCGTGGGCTTTCTTCGGTTGCAGCAAGCGGGGGCTACTCTTTGTCGTGGTGGCTTCTCTTGTTGCGGAGCATGGGCTCTAGGCGTGCGGGCTCAGTAATTGTGGCTTGTGGGATCTAGAGCGTAGGCTCAGTAGTTGTGGCGCATAGGCTTAGTTGCTCCACGGTATGTGGGATCTTCCCGGACCAGGGCTCGAACCCGTGTCCCCTGCATTGGCGGGCGGATTCTTAACCACTGCACCACCAGGGAAGCCCGAAACTTAATATTCTTATTATATCAACACTGTTATATTGAGATATGAATTCCTTCAATCTTAAAAACATTCTCATCTCTAAGGTCAAATCTCAAAGATATTTATCACAAAATTATACTAACGTGCATTATGTATAGGCTATACAAAATTTATTGCTTTAGGGTATCTGTGTGTGTGCGTGTTCTAGAGAATATTTTAAATTTTAAAAGACACACCCTGAATCTGGCGTTTTGATTGAATCAATCAATATGGCCATCACAGGACAAACTGATTCTAGTATTCCCAATTCAAATAATTAACCACACAGTGAAAGAACTTTTACAAGCACTGTTAGATCTGATGACTTCGCAATTAAAAAACTTTTCTAGGCAAATAAAACAAGCAGTGCACACAAGACAAATTTAATAAGTTGGTTCATGTCTGAGATACTTAGCGATTTCTGGCAGCATTTATAATACAAGTGGTTAACAATTTCCATTATTTGATGATTTTCTCACTCCCACAAAGAGAGCTAAATACATACCCTCAGAGAATAGTCACTCTCAGGGGCAATTTGGTCCATCCTTTCTTGCTTCTTGTACCCTTTCTTCCCTGCTGTCTCATCTAAATCTTCTGGAATTCTAATGTCATATTTATCCTTATCAAAATCAAACTCTGTTGCACTTTTGTAGCTGCAAAAATAATTTTTTATAAGAGCTAAATTTTAACTTCACCATAAGATAAGCAAGCAAAAAACTTTCAGTTAGCAAAACAAAACACGAACATGTGGTGGCAGTTAAGGTCAGAGGAGTTGGAGGGAGGGAGAGAGGGAGAAAAGAAACCCAGAAGGTACAGGAAAGAACTGTATTCATTCACACATTGCCATTGGGAATGTCAAATGATAGAGCCACATTCTGATAGTTTCTTAAAAAAATAAACATGCAACTACCATATGATCCAGCAATTACACTCCTGGGCATTTAGCCCACAAAATGATGACCATATTCCCACAAAAGTCTCTATGCACACATTTTATAGCAGGGGTCTCCAACCCCTGGGCCTGTTAGGAACCCGGCCGCACAGCAGAGATGTAAAGCTTCACCTGCTGCTCCCCATCACTGCATTACTGCCTGAACCCCACCCCCCCAACCCTGTGGAAAAACTGTCTTCCATGAAACCGGACCCTGATGACAAAAAGGTTGGGAACCCCTGTTTTATAGCTCTATTTGTAATAAATGAAACTTGTAAACAACCAGATTGGTAAACACACTGTGGTCCATCCATACAATGCAATTACCACTCAGCAAGTAAGAGGAAGCAAACGGACACACAAGAACCTGGATGAATCTTCAGAAAATTATGCTGAATGAAAAAAGCTAATCCCAAAAGGTTTCACACGGTATGATTCCAGTTACAGAATATTCTTGAAATGACAAAGTTACAGAAATGGAGAACATGTTAGAGGTTGCCAGGGATTAAGGAAGAAGTGGGTGTGGATATAAAAGGGATCCTTGAGTTGATGAAATTGTCCTGTACCTTGACTGTATCAATGTCAGTATCAACAGTACTATTGTACTGTAGTGTTCCAAGAAGTTATCATTGGGGGAAACTGGGTAAAGAGTACATGAGATTTCTTACAACTACATATGAATCTACAATGAGCTCAAAATTAAAAGTTAAAGAAAAAATGGTGGGGGGGATGGGAGGGGCAGGGAAGAAAGTAAGAAAAAGAAAAGAAAAGAAAAACGGAATACAGGTGGTCAGAAAAGCACAAGAATTAAAGGATTTTAGAATTATCACTATGTGTGCTTTATTCCTATGGTTCAACAGATCTTAGGTCTCTCAATATCACACATTTACCCTAAATTTTAGAACTTTATTTGCAAAGGATTTTATCCTCACAAAGATTTAGCAACACAGAAGTCTCATTTGTATTATTTTTCTCAACAGATGCTGAATTGTGCTTAGCTTTATGTAATTAACCAAACAGACAAAGATTTCTCTAACTTACTCAAGTTGGGACTTGTTGGCTGGGCTTTATCTTTTCGTTTCATTTCTCTTTTTTTTTTGAGGAGAGGGATGGTATAACCAAGAGCGAAAATAGAGTGCTATGGAGACAGAATGGCAGGGCTAGGAAATTTATTTTTAGTAATATGAAATTATCTCAAATTGAAGCCAAAGTAGCCTCAATAAAATACCCTTGGAAAAGGTAAATCATTAACTATGCCATAAAATGAGGACCTTCCAATATATTTGCACTCTTGTGTGACAAAGCATGAACGTAATGAAATTATTCCCACACATGCGCTTTACTTCCCAAATGGTTAACAACTAGCTGAGGTCTACCGTTTACCTTCTGAGATTCCAAATGATGATCCTTGTCCCCTTCTTACCGATGACAGCATCAAGCTCTGCCAGTAATTTCTGTTCCGTAGAAAACAGAGAATGTTCCAGAATTGCAGCAAGACTCGCTTTCGATTCTGTTAAATTAATTATCTGTCGTATATCCTAAGTTAAAGACTTAGACCAATGGCGTATTTTTCACAATTACAATATGGAAACCAACTCAAACTAACTGAAAAACCATTTCCTAAATTATTTTCTAAGTTTTAAAATGATAGTGTGATTTCAAATGAACACCAAGAAGGATGAAGTATGAAGAAGTTTATTATTATTCCTACTTTAATTATTTCCAATATTTGAATGTTTATACAGAAGACATTTTCCTAAGGATATCTTGCTTTTTCATTTTTTGGTGAAAATATCAAGCCAGATCATAAGCTTATCAGACCACAAAAAGACTGAAATAAAGAAGCTTAACATAAAATGCAATCGCCTTATGCTAAGGATTTCCATGGCACAATTCCAATAGAGAAAACAAAGGGACAAACATTTAGCCCAGATGTAGAGTAGAGGCAGTGGACAGGAACAAGAGCTAGAATGGAAGGTATGATTAAAAAACAAGAATCTGGAGGAGGGCAGAAGGATGGAATGGTTCAGATTATTTCTTCATAGTTTCAATTTCAAAATCAAAAGGATATGGTCTTTGTTGAATGCCACTATTGGGACAACAACATGTTCTGCTTTTATGACTTCCAAGTAGGTCTGAGACAAGAAGCCCACGCTCATGCTTTCTCCATTTTTGGTAAAAACCATTGCATCTTTACCCAAACGCATAGAACCTGACTTGAAGCCATTCCCATACAATCCAACTGGGACGTGACCATTCATGGTGACTTTGTCACTGAAGCCAAAGCTAAAAAGAAAAAAAAATTTAATAAGTATGTATAATCTTCATTTATGTTAATTCAAAAACTGTAATACCAAGTAAAGTGCCTAAGTTTGAATGTTAGCCTCATCCTTCCTTGCTGTACAATCTTGGGCAAATTACTTTTAATCTATATTGATGTGTTTCCCTATCTCTGAAAAGAAGGAAACCAAATCCACATTATAGGGATGTAAAGATTACACATACTAAAACAGGAGCTCATTGCCTGGCACATCCCAGCCAAATGGCTGAATTATAATTTAGGCTCCAGGGACCTTGAGATTTCACCCCATGAAATCTCTTCCTCTAAGAGTAAAGGGTTCTCTTGTTCTCAGCAAGCCTGCCGTACCGTGATTATCGATCGGGTGAACCTGACTTTTTTATCAGTGTAAGGAGTATTTGAGAGACAGCAGAAAGGCCTCTGAGGCAAATCCTCCCTCTACCTCATACCTGTACTGTATCTTAGCTTCTATTTCAGGCACAGTTGGCTTCATCCTGACATCCTATTCTGTGACCCTAGAGCCCAAGCCCTTACAACTACACTACTTCCTCATCCTGTGTCACTTTAAAATTACCAGTCCCCATTCCCCAAAGTGGTAAGTTTTATAGGAAATAGTAGCTAAAACTATTTCCACTAAAGCACAAACAACTGATGTCAATGTGCTACAACTCTAAAGGAATGGTGGAATTTTAGATAAGTCAGAAATGGGGAGTGGGTGATGAGAATGGCAGGGACTGCTTAATAATCTAACAGTAGGGCTTCCCTGGTGGCGCAGTGGTTGCGAGTCCACCTGCCGATGCAGGGGACATGGGTTCATGCCCGGTCTGGGAAGATCCCACATGCCGTGGAGCGGCTGGGCCCGTGAGCCATGGCCGCTGAGCCTGCGCGTCCAGAGCCTGTGCTCCACAATGGGAGAGGCCACAACAGTGAGAGGCCTGCGTACCGCAAAAGATAAATAAATAAATAAAAATAAAAATAATAATAATCTAACAGTAGTAGAAAATGACAGAAGACTTAGGAGAATAGAGCACACTGTGGGTATAGCATTTCATGTTTAAAAAACAAAAACTACAGGGTCTAAGTATGACACATGAAACACCTGAACTAGGTAAAAGCAATGATTTTAAGGAGTGTGACACTTTACATACCTCAGCATTTTATGTAATTTGTCTGAAGTCATACCATTCCCATTATCAGTGAATGTCAGGCATATATGGTCATTTATCACTGTTTTGTCAATCCATATCTGTTTAGCATTCACATCAGGATCGTAAGCATTATCTGAGAAACGAAAGTTTTGCGAAATTTTGATTCTGCATTTTGAAGAAGAGCAATTAGTTCAGAACAACACTTTGACAAGCAACAGAATAATATATTTTAAGGAAAATTTAAAAGCTGAAATGTTTTAGAACTCCTAAGATTTGACAACATGAAACTAAACTGTACCATGCTATATACTGTTCATTGACTATTACAGAATTAACTCTATCTAAAGCCCTCCATTTGTTATATAGAGAGCAGAGACTGGTACCCACTACACTGAAAAAGTGTAAAGCCAGAAGAATCGCTGCACTGAAGAGATGATCAAGACAGGAAGGTCTTCTTCTGCCCAAAGAACTAGCCTAGCTATCATAAGGGAAACTGAGAGCTGAGTGTCAACAGCACTGCAAGTTAACATGGAAGGTCCACAACAGTTACTGAATAAATGAGAAAGCAGTATGCTAACCTATACACACAGATGAAGGTTCACTTCTACCCAGTTCTTCAAATTGTAGTCCTTTTCAATCTGACAGAAGTTTCTGGTGGCTGGTACATTTTTCTAATCTCTGTACACCTCACCGTTTAACACCCTTGCCTAGCATACTTGTTTCTCTCAGAACAGGTAAGTATGAGGAATATATCAAAGAAAAACGAAAAAATTTTCAACAGTAGCAGTAATAAAATCAACTTGTGAACTATCTAAGATCTATCAGAATATCCCTGACTAAAAATACTTCTGAGGTATATTTTCAAGTCTTCATTATAATATAAATAATGGTTCTCAAACTATCCTTCTGTAAGTCCTCAATTAAAATCAAATAATCTTTTTCATCAACCACCTTAGCTTCATAAAAAAAACTTAAAAATCCGATACACCACAAAGAGCACCATGACTTTCAGTTGCCCAAACCCAAAGCTAGAGAAGCACTATGATGAACAACCCCAGGCTAAGTAGCTCCTCCCGTTGCCATGAAAAAGAATGACCGTGAATAGCTGCAACGTTATCTCATTTGCACTTCAGAGTCTACATCTGAACAGCACATGTTAGCTGAGAGACTCTGGAAAATCTAACTTCACCAAAGAAAAGAAGGGTTCTCAAATTTTCTTTCTTTTCTTTTCCTTGCACATCCAACATAGGACCCTTTCTTGATAATGAATCTAAAGAATTCCCAAGAATTCATGTGCACTAATTTTACCAAGAAAAAAATCATGACCCATAATGCAAATCTGAACACAACCTTGCCTCTTTCCTCATGTTCATTAAAACACTTTTAAATATAATCTTATACCTTGATCATTCTATCTACTGGAAAAACCAAGAATTTATTATCACAAATCTAACATAATATAATCCTCCTAGTTACTAACACCAGAAAAATTAATCCACTGTTATAAATATTTTCAGACTATTAAAAAAAAACATAATTCTCACTTTTTGGCAATAGACGTATTTCTTTTATAATGGACTAAAAATATTTTCAACATAAATGCTTTAGGACTTTGCAAATTAAAATACTTTGATAGTAATATAGGGAAATACTCTGAGTAGGGAAGGCTGAGCACTGATTAACTTGACATCAGTTTGAATAGTTGTTATGCTAGGTAACCTTTACCAATGTTATCGCTGAGATACACTTTGGTTTTTTTTAAAAGCACATCTGCATACTATTTTTCAATAAAAAGCTTTTTAGAACTTCAACTGCAAGCAACAGATTATATACGAAACACGCATTTACTTACCTATTAATTCAGCAACCGCACTAAATGGCCAAGTGTGACTAGTAGAATTTGTATGTAAAAACTTCGGGCAAAGCTGAAATAAACCAATGATTCACGTAAATTAATTAAGGTCTTACTTTTGAGAACAGACGCCAAAATAATTTTCTGTCCCAGTATTAAGAGAGACCAAGCAAGAATGACTTAGCTGCTTGTGTCAGGATATACCTGGAAGACATAACCCGGAAAATGAGATTCCTGGAAGATATGGCTGTAAATCAACTAAACAGTTTCTCATCAAGCTGTGCTGCAAAACCCTTGCCTCCTGTGTCCACCAATCCAGAGCCATATCATTAAGTGCCCAATCCCAAAGCTATCCACCCTACAAGATCTACCTCAAAATTACCATGAGATAAAACTAAGACTTTGTCAAAGGGGTGTTTTCTCCTTCAGTGCATTACGCTTAAGAAACTTAGCTTTCTTTATTAATCAACAGGCTTTTCTCATGGTCTCTCCAAGTTCATTATATCAACAGTTGAACTTGCAGCCCTGGAACAGTATACATCTATAAAGCCTTCAAACAATGTCAAATAACAGTTCAAATGCAACAAACCTTCTTGACCTCCAGAGATTTTATGTCTGATTCATGGTAATACAGTATGGAAGAGTATGTTAATCAACCTCATGCTATAGGGAACTCTCTAAATTCCTGAGTAGTGCAGATATCAAATGCCTAAAAATGTACAAATGGTTTAAAAAGGCTGAGGCTTGGAAATTTCAATATGCAGAGTATTTCCATGAAATGAGGACTTTTTTGTGTTCATTTTGAACAGATTATCTCATATTTAAGGGGGAAAAAAGAGGCACTTAAAGTGTTTCATGTGAAGAGCCCTAGAAATATGATTAGATTATAAATCCAACCAGCTGCATTTACAGCGTTCAGCTGCTGCCACAAGGTGTCAGAAAGAGGTCTACTTTTCCTCTGTCCACCCTCGATTTTAGACAATCCCTAAGCATTTGTTTACTATCAGGTTAAAGTACACATGTGAAAAATAGTATTCTGTAGAAGAGTGGTTCGAACTGGAGCATATGTAATTCAGACCTTCTATGGCATATTTTCTATAGCATACATCCACGTAATAATGGTGTATAAGGAATTCCCCAACTTTCTAAAACAAGGGTTTTTATAAAGAAAATCAATTTCCAGGCCTTCATCTTCTACAAGAAACCTTTTGTCAAATTAGTATACCTGAGTCCTGTCCCAGGCCCTCCCCTTGCACAATCATCAGTCCTCCATTTATAAAAGAATACATAGTGTACTCCTCACCCATTCTAAATCTTACTATGGGGCATGGCTTTGGGGTGTAAAGCCTCTGGCTACCAAAGCAGAAAACGATTAAATCAACACCAGAAACCCTTAGAATAGTTTCTGTCTTTGCTCTCAATTTTATGAATTTGTTAGGTGTGAAGTCTGGAGTTAGAAATTGGGTATTTTGGTCCATGTTGTAATACTTTGATTTTAGATGTACAGCAGACTGTGGGCAGACTGTCAACTTACATTGAATAACTTCATCCTATATACCAACTCCAAACTGACATGGCACACATTGTTCTTGAGTAAGAGTCCCGGGGGAACAAAGCAAAGAAGGCATCAGTAAGAAAAGATGAATGCTAAACAGTGGCTTTTTGGGTATTTAAACAAAAGCATTATTTTCAACTACTCTTAATTCTCATCTCTCGAACATGTCATCAGCTGGAAAGAAAAACACCCTTCAACAGCCAACACACACACACACACACACACACACACACACACACACACACACACACACACACGACATGGACTGTGGAGTATCTTTAACTAGATGTGTGATCCTGGGTAAGCAACTTAACCCTCTGTGCCTCAAGTTTTATCATCTGTGAAAATGAGGATGATAATAATATCAGGTTACCAAGACATTAAGAGAATTAAAAAACTTAATATTTATAAATGCTTAGAAGAACACCTGGGACATAATAAGCATTATAAGTGTATGTTTTTTTAAAAAGGTAAGTATACCCTTAAAGGCACAAATGAGCTCATATATAAATAAAGAAAATCCTCAAGGGCCTCAAGTAAAGAAGGAATTAAAAACTAAAATAAAATTTGAAAATGTGGATTAGAGTGGGGTGCTTAACTGGAATACAAAGGTTTCAATTTTAATGGTGACTCAGGGATAGGAGACATGGCAGAAGAGAAGCACGCACTTGAAGTTACTGCCCCCTCTTACTTCCTCAGTAAAAAAGGGGGTGGGGGAAATATGCCCAATGGGAAGCTTTCTGTTTTGCTCTGGACTCTAGGTTAAAATCAAACAAAAAAAGTGTAACATGAAATTCTGTAAAGAGGCATGCCTTCACTTGGGTTAAGCATTTCAATTTATATAACCTGCAGAACCACTGTGGAGACACAGCCTCAACCAGGCTGCATAGGATTCTCCCAGAGACATTATTTGGGGAATATTTGAGTACACAATCTAAAATAACATTTAAGGAAACAATCCACCAGGAGAAAATATTAGCAGACAAGATACAGTAGTATTAGGCATTGCCCCCCAACACTAGGTAAAAGAAATAACAGCCTATAAAACAGGAATCTCTTGAAATAACTAGACATTTAAAAAGTAATCCTCGGGCTTCCCTGGTGGCGCAGTGGTTGAGAGTCCACCTGCCGATGCAGGGGACACGGGTTTGTGCCTCGGTCCGGGAAGATCCCACATGCCGAAGAGCAGCTGGGCCCATGAGCCACGGCCGCCGGGCCTGTGCTCCACAACAGGAGAGGCCACAACAGTGAGAGGCCCACGTACCGCAAAAAAAAAAAGTAATCCTCCCCTCCAAAAAACACACAAAAATGACATACAACGAAGACCACACATATTTTAAAGAATCAATAGAGGGACTTTCCTGGTGGCGCAGTGGTTAAGAATCCGCCTGCCAATGCAGGGGACACAGGTTCAAGCCCTGGTCCAGGAAGATCCCACATGCCGCGGAGCAACTAAGCCCGTGCGCCACAACTACTGAGCCTGCGCTCTAGAGCCTGTGTGCCACAACTACTGAGCCCGCATGCCACAACTACTGAAGCCCACATGCCTAGAGCCCATACTCTGCAACAAGAGAAGTCACCACAATGAGAAGCCCATGCACAGCAACGAAGAGTGGCCCCTGCTCACCACAACTAGAGAAAGCCCACACGCAGCAACAAAGACCCAACGCAGCCAAAAATAAATAAATAAAAAATATATATTAAAAAAAAGAATCAATAGAACTTTTAGAGTCAACAAATAGTCACAAATTTAAAAAATCATTTAAATATAAGATGGAAGCCTGAACACATGGACAGTGTTTACCTCTGCTGCCTCCCGAAGCCGCTCTATAATGAAGGAAAAAAAGGGGCAGAAACCCAGAAGAACAAAAAGAATCAAAGAAGTGATTACTATTAGCAGACAAAATAGTCAGTAGTTTGGAAACTGGAAAGCACAGACTAGTGACAACTGATTTAATAGCCTGGAAAAAGCTAAATCCGAAGCCTGTAGGAGATGAGAAAACCAACCAGAAGCAGGTCAGGAACCTTGGCAACCCCAGAAAGTCTTAGAAATTAGACTTTGTACCTTGGAAGTAAAAGATACTAGAAGTTGTATGAAAACAAGATAGGTTGAAAGTCTTTAAAAGAAGAAAGATTCCCCAGATCCTTCTTTTAACCTGAGCAGCCCTTCAACTACCCTCAGCAAACCACGTAAGGCTGGAGGTCTGTTCTCTGGAGAAACTGACAGCGGCAGGCTCACAGACAATCAAAAGCAGGTGGGTTAAAAGCAGGTCAGCAAATAGACCAGAAATAAACCCTCTCATATATGGTCAAATGATTTTCCACAAGGGTATAAAGACCATTTAATGAGGAAAGGACAGTTTTTTCAACAAATAGTGCTGGGAAAACTGGATATCCATAAAAAGAATGAAGTTGTGGCCTTACCCTATACCATAAACAAAAACTAACTCAAAATGGATCAAAGAGCTGAAACCATAAAACTCTTAGAAGAAAACATAGAGGAAACCTTTTACGACATTGGACTCGGCAATGACTTCTGAAATCACCAAAATTTAAAACTTCTGTACATCAAAGCAGCAGTCCCCAACCTTTTTGGCACCAGGGACTGGTTTCCTGGAAGACAATTTTTCCACAGACTGGGAAGCGGGGGGTGGGGATGGAGAAATGGTTCAGGCGGTAATGCAAGCGATGGGGAGCCGCAGATGAAGCAGATGAAGCTTTACTCGCTCGCCAGCCTCTCACCTCCAGCTGTGTGGCCTGGCTCCTAGCAGGCCATGGACCACTGCATCCAAGGACACAATCTACAGAGTGAAAAGGCAACCTACAGGATGGGGGGGAAAATCTGCAAATCAAGTATCTGATGAAGGGTTAATATGTAGAATTTACAAAGAACTCCTACAACTCAACAACAAGAAGACTACAAACAGATTAAACAATGGGCAAAGGATTCAGATATTTCTCCAAAGATGCTCAACATCTCTAATCATTAGGGAAATGAAAATCAAAACTACAACGAGATACCGCCTCACACTCAAAGGGTTGGGTATTGTTAAAAATCAAAACAAAAAATACAACAACAAAAGCGGAAAGTAAGTGTTGGGGAGGCCATGGAGGAACTGGAACTCATGCGCACCCTTCGAGGGAATATAAGATGGTGCAGCCACTGTAGAAAATATAGAGGGGGCTCAAGAAATTAAATAGACATTTGCCATAGGATCCAGCAATTCTAATTCTGGGTATATACTGAAAAGGATTGAAAGCAGGGTCCTTTTTTTTCCTCCGTAATTGAAGTATAGTTGATTTACAATGCTGTGATAGTTTCAGGTGTACACCCAAGTGATTCCATTATACATACATACATATATACACACACAAAGATATGTGTGTGCATGTGTGTGTATACATACATAGATATATATATAGGTATGTATACACACATACTTTTTCCAGACTCTTTTCCAGTATAGGTTATTACAAGATATTGAATATAGTTCCCTGTGCTATACAGTAGGTCCTTACTGTTTTTTATTTTGTATAAAATTTATCTATTTTGTATACAGTAGTGAAAGCAGGGTCTTCAAGAGACATCTGCACACCCATGTTCACAGTAGCATTATTCATAATAACCAAAAGTGGAAGCAACACAAATGTCCATCGATGAATGAACAAAATGTAGTATATTCATAGAGTGAAATATTATTCAGCTTTAAAAAGGAAAGAAAATTTGATACATGCTACAACATGCATGAACCTTGAGGACATTATGCTAAGAGGAACAAGCCAATCACAAAAAGACAAATAATGTATGATTCCACTTACATAATGTACCTAGAGTAGTCAAATTCACAGAAGGTAAAACGGCCAGGAGCTGGTGGAAGGGGGAACGGAGGGTTATTTTTTAATGGGTACAGAGTTTTAGTTTTGCAAGATGAAGAGTTCTGGAGATTGGTTGTACAACAATGTGAATGTACTTAACGTACTGAGCTGCACACTTAGAAATAGTTAAGATGGTAAATTTTATGTTATGTGTATTTTACCATAATAGTAAACAAATGAAAACCAAATTTGCAAACTGAACAATGGGATACTCCTATCTCCTTTTCCCTGCTTCAGAAGAGCTAGCAGCCAGGATTATATAAGCCATGCAGGAGACTAGATGTAGAATTCCTCTCTGGAAAACGGAATGATTTCTAAAATTTCTATCTGGTTCTTTTACAATTGTGCCAGGCCATTCTGGATAGCTTTTTTTATCCCTCACTTGAAAAAAAATTATTTTACAAGTTTTAAAAGTTATTTTAAACATACTTACTTTATGGTCTAACACTTCCATTCTTTACGGTCAACAGATACTGACAGAGAGTGCTCCAACAACACTGCTGGCTCCTTCTACCTGATCACCCAACACTGAAGCCCACCAAAGGACTAGCTCTACTCGGGTATGAACATCCATTTTTTTAGTGTCTCACTTGGAGATATAAGTAGAAGGCTGACCATCTCCAGACATTTGAGAATGTGTAAAATTAGAATAAAAAACATACAGTAAAAAGAATGTAAAGAAACTAGAGGCAATGCAGTGAGCAAAAGAAAACTTCAAAAATACTATGATTAATATACCCAGAGATAAAAACAAATATTTTGTTGAGAAAGATTTTTAAAAGATATTCAGAGAATAAGACAGTGTTTATAATAATTAAATATATGGTAAGAGAAAGGTAGGAGATGAAACGGAGGAAATCTCCCAGAAAGAAAAAGCAATGGGAAGGAAAACAGGAGACAAAAGAAACCAGAAAAATAAAGGGAAAACTGTCACCAAATAAATGAGAAAAATTTCCATATATTAAGGACTTGAGTTTCCAGCCTAAGTACCAGTACATAGGACTCTATTAAACAATAAAGCATGCCTTTAAAATTCTAAAAAGAAATAATTTCTAATCTAGAATTACAAACCCAGCCAAATTATATGTAAAGAGCAAGGGTAGCAAAAACATATTTCCAAGAAAAGACATAAATTTTCTTCCCATGTACTCTGTTCTCAAGAAGCTACACCTGTTTTTGGAAAAATGGATAGGCTTCACTGCTAACAGTAAAAAAAAAAAAAAAAGCCGCAAATATTTACTGAGTATTTATGGCGTGAACAGGACTTTTGTAAGACTTTTACAGGCACTGGCTCATTTAAACTAACTTTCCAGTGGGTAAGATTATTATTCCCACTCTTCAGGTCACATATACAGTTATCAGTCAGGATTTGAACCCAGGCATGTGAGCTCCAGAACCAATGCTCTCAGTCACAAAATGGTATTAGCATTTGAGAGCTATACCAAAGGAATAAGCAAGCCTTTATTCCAACAAAACTTCATTTAGGGAAAATGAAATGTCTATTTCACATAATTTTCATGTTACGAAATATTATTCTTTTATCTTTTCCCCCCCAACCATTTAAGGATCGTGTGCCATACAAAAACAGGTGGCAGGCTGGATTTGGCCCATAAACTGCAGTTTGCCAACTCCTATCCTAAAGCAAAAGACCAGTGTAAATACACTCCAGAAGCTGCAGATGGGAGATTTCTGTCAATGAGGTTCCAAACGGCCCATTATTACCCACAAAAGAAAGATTTAGCACATGGACAGCTGCTACACCCAGAGAGCCAGCTAACAACAATGCCAGTCTCTCAAGACTGTTTGACCCTTATCTTTGCTCCCGGTCTTCTCAATCTTGAAGAGACAGAGATAGCAACTTGGGAGGAGCTGGGGAATGGGGAAAAGAATCAAAGTGCAGAAATAGCAAGAAAAAAAAAAAAAAAACCCAGTTCACTCCTTTTTTCTCACCACAGTTTTCTGGGCCAGAATTTGGCCCAATATGAGGGGAAAGAGCAGGGCTTTAAAATGAATAAGAGCTTTAAAAGTAGTTAAAGTCTGACTTAAGTGTACCTGAGGCTAATTGGAAAGCATCAGAATCTGTCCAGATTCACCCAGGTGAATTAGCAAATAATGTTTAAAGCCAGTGGTAAGAAAGAGTAAAGTTCCTCTCTGTCTTCCATCTACTAAATACTATCTCATTCAATAAACCAGTTAGGTAACCAAAGAGCCTTTATTCCTAATATGTAAAGAACACTCACAAATCAATAAAAATACCCCTCAAAGAAAAAGAAAATAGAAAAATGGGCAAAGGAGATGAAGTTGTTTTTTTTTTTTTAAATTCCAAACCAAAAAGGGTGAAATGTGACAAACTTTCAACTTCACAGTCAAGTAAACGTAAAGTAAACAGATACCATTTCACACTCATCAGGAAAAACGTTAAAGTCTAATGATACAGATGTTGGCAGGAATCTGGCTAAATGAATGCAAGTCAATGGGCAAAATACCATTTTTAACGCAATGGTATTACCATTCGAATAATGAGATTGCTGCAGCAATTCTTTGGCCAGCACCAACACCCTTCAGAGAAGAGGTACATTTTTGTATAACAACGCCAACTTTTTAAGGAGAATCATGTAGGGAGGCCACGCCCACACCTTAGGCTGTGAAATTTTAATTCATATTGTGTGACCGCTCCCTCCGAAAAAGACTCACAGATACAAAAAACATGCTCAAGGATCCCCAAGAACCCGAGACGCTCCGGAACAGACACGACCCGGAGACTAGAGGGGAAACGGGAGAGCTCGGTGGTGACCTAGTAGCGATTTGGGCCCGAGGGCTTAACTGGAGGGAAGCGGCAGGAATTTAAATGAATCAGGAAGACTAGTCCCAGCTCGCAGCACCCCGTCCCACCGCCAGGAGGTCAAGGCCGCTGGGCATTTCTGGCAGCAGACCACCTCTCCCTCCCCCTCCGGGACACTCCGCGGGCCCGCAGGCCGGGATGGGTCAGAGGCCCCGCGGTCCGAGGGGCGGGCCGACTGGCCGCCGAGGCCTCGCCCTCGGACGACAGCTGCGGAGCAGCCAAGAGGGAGCCAGGAGGAGGGGCCGCGGCCCCGACCCGCCCCGAAGCCGCGGAGGCAAAACAGAAACGCAGCCCGGCGCGCGCCGCCCGGCCCTGCCCTGCCCTGCCCGCCGCCGAGCAGCTCCGCCGTCGGTAGCGAGATGGCCGCCGCCGCCTCCCCCGGCCCCGCCGCGGCCCCAGCCGCCGCGCCGGGCCGACGAGTCGCCACCGCCCACTGCCGGCCCCCCCTCGCTTGCCCGCCTGCCCGCCCTCCTGGGACACGGCCCGCTCCACCCCTCGCGGCTGCTCACCGCGCTGAGGCGGATCCCGCTGGGTGGCTGCGCCGCCATCTTCAGCAAGTTACAAAGCCAGGACCGGCCTCGGCCGCAATCCGACTGGGAGGCGGCGGGCGACAAATGTAGAGCCCGCGAGGTCCCTCCCACTTCCTGGGCGGAGCGCGCGGGTGACCCCGCCCACTCACTTCCGCCTCCTGGCGCTGTGGAATTGGGAGTGTAGGGAAGGTAAATCGCACTGGGGGTTAAGGGAGCAGGGACAGCGGGAGAGATAGGAGGCAAGCTCCGGGGCCCTGCAGAGTAGGGCGCATGCGTGAGGCACCCGTAGGCTCGAATGGGTGACTGCGGTAACTGAACCTAGAGGCTTTGTCAAACAGTAATCAGCATGGAAGCCGCAAAGAGCTTTATTTGGGATCTTGGGAATTGCAACTGGGGATTGGTGCCAGCAAAATAGGAAGAGTGTTTGGGAAAGAGAAAGAGTCAGAGGCTTATAAAGGCAAAAACCACAAGGTTGTTAAAGTTGTCTTGCAGGAATTATGATTGACTTTGATGTAAAAAGGAAATATTTGTCCTTAAGGGATAGACTGTCACTAGTTATTTAGGGTAAGGGCTGGATAAGTATCTTGAATTTCTGGAACATCGTGCTGGATACCTTTGTTAGACGATAGATAGGTGGTCAAAAGGTCAGATTCTATCTGGGCTGAGACATGCATAAGTCACTTCCTCAGTGGCCTCTGGCTCCATTTTAGAGAGATCTCTTAGCAACACCTACTCCTTTTTGATTTTCCTTTTGCAGCTGGAGGGCCCCAAGTTTGAAGCCGGGTGCCATGGGTGTTGGTGACCCAAAAATGTGCACTTGAGGTGCTTGACCAGGCCGGACATGAATTACACTGAAGAACGCCATCACATGCCCACCAGTGTCAACGTGATTTGAAACCTTATTAATGAAATGAAAACTGTACTTTTGGGATGTACCTTGAAAATTATCGTCCTGATAAAAGGAGTCCTTTCTCATATTGCAACTTATTGAGTCCTTTTGCTCGTGCACATTTATTCAGTATCGACTTTGAGCTGGGCCTTGGGCTAAGTTAGTAGTATATAGAAATGAATAAGTTGGGACTTCCCTCGTGGTCCAGTGGTTAAGACGGCAGGGGGCATGGATTACATCCCTGGTCAGGGAACTAAGATTCCGCATGCCATGAGGCGTGGCAAAAAAAAGAAAGGAAGGAAGGAAGGAAGGGAGAAAGAAAGAAATGAATAAGTCAAGGGCTGTCAGATACTGTGGTTAAAGAAAGAGTTAAAAGGTTTTTAAAAATATTCACTGCGTTTTTATAATTGTAAAAGAAATACATTTTCTTTGTAAAAATTCAAATAATACAGAAATATAAAACATAAAATTTACCCCAATACCTTTACCAGAACATATAAACAATTGGCGTACATTACTTCAGATTTACTATATGCTAAATATCGGGCTGGCCAAAGAGTTCCTTTGGTTTTTTCTGTAAGATGACTCTAGTAGCACTTAGTTGTCCTTAACTTCATTTGAAACAATTTTGTTAGATTGCATAGTGACAGCTGTCATATCAGCGTGCACTTAAAAAAAAAACAACATTGGGCTTCCCTGGTGGCGCAGTGGTTGGGAGTCTGCCTGCCAATGCAGGGGACGCGGGTTCGTGCCCCGGTCCGGGAAGATCCCACATGCCGCGGAGCGGCTGGGCCCGTGAGCCATGGCTGCTGGGCCTGCGCGTCCAGAGCCTGTGCTCCGCGACGGGAGAGGCCGCGGCAGCGAGAGGGCCGTGTACCACCAAAAAAAAAAAAAATCAAAATTGGTGAATTTTTGTGTAGCCATTTTAATATTGAAGATGAAAAAAAAGCAACATTTTTGGCATATTATGCTTTATTATTTCAAGAAAGGTAAAAACACAACTGAAATACCAAAAAAGATTTGTGTAGTGTATGGAGAAGGTGCTGTGACCGATTGAACATGTCAAAAGTTGTTTGCGAAGTTTCATGCTGGAGATTTCTCACTGGACCGTGCTGCTTGGTCGGGTAGACCAGTTGAAATTGATAGCGATCAAATCGAGACATTCACTGAGAACAATCAGCGTTATACCACACGGGAGATAGCCAACATACTCAAAATACCCAAATCAAGCGCTGAAAATCATTTGCACTAGCTTGGTTATGTTAATCACTTTGATGTTTGGGTTCCACATAAGTTAAGCAAAAAAAACCTTCTTGACTGTATTTCCGTATTTCTGCATGCAATTCTCTACTGAAATGTAACAAAGATGTTCTGTTTTTACGACAAATTGTGACGGGTGATGAAAAGTGGTTGTTGTACAATAGTGTGGAACAGAAGAGATCGTGGGGCAAGTGAAATGAACCACCACCAACCACACCAAAGGCCGGTCTCCATCCAAAGAAGATGATATTGTGTATACGGTGGGATTGGAAGGGAGTCCTCTATCATGAGCTCATTCCAGAAAACCAAACGATTAATTCCAACACGTACTATTACCAGTTAGACCATCTGAAAGCAGCACTTAACGAAAAGTCTGGAATTAGTTAACAGAAAATGCATAGTGGACTTCCCTGGTGGTACAGTGGTTAAGAATCTGCCTGCCAATGCCAGGGACATGGGTTCAAGCCCCGGTCCGGGAAGATCCCACATGCCACAGAGCAACTAAGCCCGTGTGCCACAACTACTGAGCCCGCGTGCCATAACTACTGAAGCTCACGTTCCTAGAGCCCGTGCTCCGCAACAAGAGAAGCCACTACAATGAGAAGCCCGTGCACCACAACAAAGAGTGGCCCCCACTCACCGCAACTAGAGAAAGCCTGCGCACAGCAGTGAAGACCCAACACAGCCAAAAAAAAAAAAAAGCCATTATCAAAAAAAAAAGAAAACGCATAGTCTTCCCATCAGGATAACGCAAGGCCACATGTTTCTTTGATGACCAGGCAAAAACTGTTACCGCTTGGCTGGGAAGTTCTGATTCATCCGCCATATTCACCAGACATTGCGCCTTTGGATTTCCATTTATTTCGGTCTTTACAAAATTCTCTTAATGGAAAAAATTTCCATTCCCTGGAAGACTGTAAAAGGCATCTGGAACAGTTCTTTGCTCAAAAAGATAAAAATTTTGGGGAAGATGGAATTATGAAGTTGCCTGAAAAATGGCAGAAGGTAGTGGAACAAAACAGTGAATACACTGTTCAATAAAGTTCTTGGTGAAAGTGAAAAATATGTCTTTTATTTTAAAAACCAAAGGAACTTTTTGGCCAACCCAATACTATTTACAATATGGAAGTCTAGTTCCTCTGCAACTTGCATTTTTGTTTTATCTAATTATTTCAATTTGAGGTTTTTAGGTTCTCAAATATTTTTGAATAAATGAATGAGGAAATGTTAAAAAAAAAAAAAAAAAGCCTGTGTTCTGTTGCCACCCTTGCTACTGACCGCTGGGTTCTCAACTGAAAAAATAAAAAAAAAAAAAGCACAACCTAAAGGTTGAGAATTATGTTTTATTCGGTGGACATACCGAGGACTTAAGCCAAGGAGACAGCCTCTCATTAGCTCTGAGGGACTGTTCTGAAGATGTAAGGGGGGAGCCAGGATATATAGGGGTTTTTGCAAAAAACCCAGGTAGTCGGAGCATCAAAAGATTACTGTTAATTAAAGAAAACCAGACATCTCCAGTTAGTGAATTTAGTGCTTTTTTAGCTATGGGGAGAGGCAAGAGTCTGGGCTTATTGAAATCACCACTTCGATGTACACTTAACTCTCTAGTGCCAGTATCCTATTATTCTCCATCCTGAATCCCCTCAGTGTGTACAGTGGGTGATGGCTTGATGGCCACAACATCCTTTCTTTACTGATATGGCAGATGACATTCTTTGTCCACAGGGTAAACGACATGTGGAACACCTAAGTAAGAGTGCTAGTTGATACCATTTGCAATCCTCTGGACTGGGTAATTTCTCAGTTTCCTCCAGCTTTCAGATTGTATTATTATGTGAGAAGCTCTTTCATCAACTGTTTGTTGAGAGAGAACCTACTTTGTGTCTATCAAAGTGAGGGCTCCAAGAATGCAGTGAGGAGCACAATAGAGGATTCCACTCTTGTGGAATCTACAGTCTCTTGGCTGTTTATTCAATAAGTTGTAGCCCATCAGTGAGTTGTGAAATCAATTTGGTGAGTCTCAACTAGCACTTGGCAAAAAAAAAAAAAAATTTTAATTTAATAGTATAGTGTAGTGTCTGTCTGGGCCTAAATCCAACGTATTCACTTGTTAACTAAGTGATGTTCAGCAAGGTTGATTTTGAAATGAGATTAGCCTGGAATATCCGGGTGGGCCCTAGATGCGATCACAAGTGTCTTTGTAAGACCGAGGCAGAGGGAGATTTGGTCACAGGAGGCTACTTGGCCACTGAAGCATCTCTCCAGAGACTTGAAGATGCTATGTGGATGGTTTTGAAAGTGGAGAAAGGCCATGAGCAAAGGATGCAGGGAATGCAGCTCCAGAAGCTGGAAAAGGCAAGGAAACTCCCTTCTAGGGCCCCCAGAATTTACAGGAAGCACGAGCCCCTGCAGACACCTTGGTTTCAGTTCATTTTGGACATCTGGCCTCCAAACTCAAAGAGAATACATTTCTGCTGGGTTTTTTTTTTTTTTTTGGCTGCTTTGGGTCTTCATTGCTGCGCACGCGCTTTCTCTAGTTGCAGTGAGCGGGGACTACTCTTCATTGTGGTGCGCGGGTTTCTCATTGCAGTGGCTTCTCTTGTGGAGCATGGGCTCTAGGTACGTGGGCTTCGATAGTTGTGGCACGCGGGCTCAGTAGTTGTGGCTCACGGGCTCTAGAGCGCAGGCTCAGTAGTTGTGATGCATGGGCTTAGTTGTTCCGCAGCATGTGGGATCTTCCTGGACCAGGGCTCGAACCCGTGTCCCCTGCATTGGCAGGCGGATTCTTAACCACTACGCCACCAGGGAAGCCCCCTTCTGCAGTTTTTAAGACACTAAATTGTGGTAATTTGTTAGAACAGCAACAGGAATAGACAGTAGTCTATTCATGTACAAGCAAACACTTACCTGTACATACAAATTCTTGCCTCCCCACTCCTAATCTTTTTTTAACACAATTGAGCATACTGTGGAGTTCTACATTCTCAAGGCTTACTCATATGGAAGAAATGTGAGGCAAACATGTACAGGCTAAACTTAAACTGGGTTGGTATAACAGGGGCTTTTTCGGGAAAGTAAATTCTCTGTTGCTTGTGTTAGAGAAACTCAAGCTGACTTGGAAATCTTTATCTTTAAAAATGTCAAAGCTGAGTTTGATGTGATTTTTTTTATGGTAAAAACTACCTTCTTTGGGGAGTGCTGTTTACTAAATGTTTGTCTCCCCCCAAAATTCATATGTTGACATCCTAACCACCAATATCATGGTATTTGGAGGTGGGGCCTTTGGGAGGGTGATTAGGTCAAGAGGGTGGATCCCTCATGAATTCGATTATAGTCCTTATAAAAGAGACCTTACAGAGATCCCTCAATCCTTCTGTTAGGACACAGCAGGTAGAACCAGGAAGGTGCTTTTTTTTTTTTGGCCGCACTGTGCAGCTTGTGGGATCTTTTTTCCCTGACCAGGGATTGAACCCAGGCCCTCAGCAGACAGAGGGCGGAGTCCTAACCACTGGACCGCCCGGGAATTCCCAAGGTGCTTTGACTTTATACTTCCCTATTACAGAACTGTGAGAAATAAACGTTTGTTGTTTAAGCCACTCAATCTATGGTATTTTTATTTTAGCACCCCAAACTAAGAAAAGAGAAATTTTAAAATTCCATACAAGAGTTAGAATATCTGAAGAAAATAAAATCTCTAACCGATTGATCTAAATCAAAAACAACGTGAAAGGGTTTCCCTGGTGGCGCAGTGGTTAAGAATCCGCCTGCCAATGCAGGGGACACGGGTTCGAGCCCTGGTCCACGAAGATCGCACATGCTGCGGAGCAACTAAGCCACAACTACTGAGCCTGCGCTCTAGAGCCCGCGAGCCACAACTACTGAGCCCACGTGCCACAAAACTACTGAAGCCTGCCCGCCTAGAGCCTGGGATACGCAACAAGAGAAGCCACCGCGATGAGAAGCCTGCGCACCACATGGAAGGGTAGTCCCCGCTCAGCCCAACTAGAGAAAGCTCGCGCGCAGCAACAAAGACCCAGTGCAGCCAAAACTAAATAAATAAAAATAAATTAAAAAAAGAAAAAAAAACAACGTGAAAACTGGTTGCTTTCACAAACCTACACAGTTACACATCTCGACTTTTACATGGACTATATCTCAGAGAGCCTTCCGTAGTTGTACATGAAAATCTTCATCACATTGATTTACAGCTTCATAACATTTCATTACATTGATGTATTGCGATTCATGTAGTCAGTCTCTTACTGGTGGACACTGAGGTTGTCTCCAAACTTTTTGCTATTATCAATATTTACAATGAATGACTTGTACATAAGTCATTTTGCACATATGTATATATATCTGATAAATTCCTGGAAGTAGAATTGTGAGGTCAAAAATACATCCATTTTTACTTTTGGTAGAAATTGCCCCCTTTTCTCCACAGAGCTTGTACCAATGTATACTCTGTAGCAATGGAAGTGGGGAGGCTGTTTTCCCCCTTTCACTGATATTCCTGAAATGGTCAGTGACTAATATCTCAGAGCAATTTTTTTTTCTCATATTGTAAGTTTGGGTGTCTTTTTACATTTGTAAAAGCCAATTGTGTGTGTGTGTGTGTATTGTGTGTGTCAGTGTGTGTGTACTCCCTGTTTATATCTTTTGCCCAATTTTCTATTGTTTCTTTTGATAGTTCTTTCAGTACCGAAGAAATTAGCCCTTTGTAATATGTCTGAAATATTTTTCTGTTTGCCATTTCTTTTACTTTGCTTATGATGATTTTTGTTGTGCAGAATTTTTTTTTTTTTTTTTTTTTTTTTTGTGGTATGCGGGCCTCTCACTGTTGTGGCCTCTCCCGTTGCGGAGCACAGGCTCCGGACGCGCAGGCTCAGCGGCCATGGCTCACGGGCCCAGCCGCTCCGCGGCATGTGGGATCTTCCCGGACCGGGGCACGAACCCGTGTCCCCTGCATCGGCAGGCGGATTCTCAACCACTGTGCCACCAGGGAAGCCCCTGTTGTGCAGAATTTTAAAAAGAAAATTTATATAGTCAAAATTATAGAACTTTCTCTTAGACTTGTGGAATTTATGTTCATCTAAGAAATTTCATCTCCATTGTTGGCTTATATAAATATATTTTCCTCAATTTTTCCAGCATTTTCATGGTTTCTTCATGGTTTCAATCTTTGATTTGTTTGGAATTTATTTTGGTGAAAGATATGAGATATGAATCCAACTTATTTTCCCCCTGTTGGGTACCCAGTTATCTCAACACCATTTATTGAATAAGACACCTTTCTTTCCCCCTATGGGTTTGAAGTACCACCTTTATTATATGCTGAACTTTTCTATGTGTTTGGGTCCATTGATAGACTTTCATTTTGTTCTATTGACCTCTTGTCCATTCCTGCACTGGTACCAATTATTTTAGCTTTATAATATAAAGATCTGAGGTTAGTTCTCTTCATTACTCTTTAACTTTGAATTTACGCTGTAAGTTAAAATTTACAACTTTATGATGTTGAATTTTCCTCTTCAAGACATAGTAAACCTTCCCTTTAGCTCCAAGTCTTCTTTTCTGCTTTGGTAGTGTTGTCTTCAAGGAGGACTTATACATTTTTTTTCCCTATTTTATTATTGTTGTTGTTATTGGCAGTGAGATTTCATCTATCTCATAACTGGTCATAAATAGATAGATAGATATTGATGTCAAAAAAACTATACTGGGCTTCCCTGGTGGCGCAGTGGTTGAGAGTCCGCCTGCCGATGCAGGGGACATGGGTTTGTGCCCCGGTCCAGGAAGATCCCACATGCCGCGGAGCGGCTGGGCCCGTGAGCCATGGCTGCTGAGCCTGCGCGTCCGGAGCCTGTGCTCCGCAGCGGGAGAGGCCACAACAGTGAGAGACCCGCGTACCGCAAAACAAAAACAAAAACAAAAAAAACTATACTGATGTGTACATATTAACTTCTGATTGAATTTTCTTGTCTTTAGGCCAATCATAATCTTCATTTGGCCACGAGCTCCGCCCCCTGCCCCCAATCATATTAAACAACTTGTCTTTTTAAAAAAAAATAAATTTATTTATTTATTTATTTTTGGCTGCATTGGGTCTTCATTGCTGCACGTGGTGGGCTTTCTTCAGTTGCGGTGAGCGGGGGCTACTTTTCGTTGCGGTGTGCAGGCTTCTCATTGCAGTGGCTTTTCTTGTTGTGGAGCACGGGCTTAGGTGCGCAGGCTTCAGTAGTTGTGGTGTGCGGGGCTCAGTAGCTGTGGCTTGCGGGCTCTAGAGCGCAGGCTCAGTAGTTGTGGTGCACGGGCTTAGTTGCTTCGCAGGATGTGGAATCTTCCCGGACCAGGGCTCGAACCCGTGTCCCCTGCATTGGCAGGTGGATGCTTAACCACTGCGCCACCAGGGAAGTCCCCAAACAGCTTGTGTTTTTCCTGAGGGAATTTAGATTGATAGGCTGGCTTAGATTCAGAAACAAACAAAATAATTGGAAGGAAAACATGGGACAATATACAATCAAGTGCTTATTAGTTACTGTAGTATCTTTAGTACAACACAGAGCTCTCTGAGCAGTATGATTAGTGCACAGGGTCAAGTGTGCCCTCTCCATACAGTACGGAAGTGTTTGGTTATCAAAGGGTCCAGTAAGAATTAAGGACAAGCCAGGTGAAGACAGAATGGGTGGTTCTCACAGATGCTTCAGATGGGTTGGGCTATGTAATCAGGCAGTGCTGGGAACAGCAGGACAGAGTGGGGAAAGCACGCCAAGCAGAACACCTCACGTGTCCCAAGTGGTCATCAGGGAAACCACATGAGTCTCAGGGAGGGGATTCTTAGAGTGACGGAGAGGCCAAGATTGGGGGAAAACCCACTGTTCCCTGAGCCCACACTGCCTAATCCTACAAATCCATTCATTCAAACTTTGTTTTACTCCCCTGTCTTCTTCCTTCCAGCACCACCTTGGGCAGATAAATCAACATTTATGTTTTTCATTTAGCTATTTGCTGGCTGCTCGTCGATGTCAGACACCGAAGGAACTGAAGATACAGGCTCTGTCTTTTCCACAAAAGGGCACTTACCTTGGACCAGTGATGGGCTACTACGTTATTCAGTGCTTTCATAGGGCCACACTGGGAAAGTGCCTCGCTGTGAGGTATAGAAAGAAGCAAGGCCAGGGAGTTTGGATCTCAAAGACGGGCTCCCATATATTTGTAAATAAACCAACAAACGACTTGAGTAGGACTTCGCCAGGTGAAAGAGAAGGAGAAAATAGTATCAAGTGGATGAAACAACATATGTAAGAAATGCAGGAGAGGGACTTCCCTGGTGGCGCAGTAGTTAAGAATCTGCCTGCCAATGCAGGGAACACGGGTTCGGGCTCTGATCCAGGAAGATCCCACATGCCGCAGAGCAACTAAGCCCGTGCGCCACAACTAAGCCCATGTGCCACAACTACCGAGCCTTCCCTCTAGAGCCCGTGAGCCACAACTACTGAGCCCGTGAGCCACAACTCCTGAGCCCGTGTGCCACAGCTACTGGAGCCCGCGTGCCTAGAGCTCGTGCTCTGCAACGAGAAGCCACTGCAATGAGAAGCCCCCGCACTGCCACAAAGAGTAGCCCCTGCTCGCCGCAACTAGAGAAAGCCTGCACACAGCAATGAAGACCCAAAGCAGCCAAAAATAAATAAATAAATAAATAGATTTATATTTAAAAAAAAAAAAAGAAATGCAGGAGATGAGAAACCCTGAGTGGAGGAGACAGGAGAGGTAGCTGAGGCCTTCAGGAGGATAGAAAATCCCATCAGGCCCCAAGAGTCATAATTACAATTTCAATTTAGGGTAAAATGTTAAGCAACTTCTTTTTCTTTTTCTTTTTTCTTTTTCGGTACGTGGGCCTCTCACTGTTGTGGGCTCTCCTGTTGCGGAGCACAGGCTCCGGACGCGCAGGCTCAGCGGCCACGGCTCACGGGCCCAGCTGCTCCGCGGCATGTGGGATCTTCCCAGACCGGGGCACAAACCCGTGTCCCCTGCATCGGCAGGCGGACTCCCAACCACTGCGCCACCAGGGAAGCCCCCTAGATCCAATTTTAAAGTCCATTTCTGCCTTGGCTTAAAGGTAGGCTTATTGATTTAGATGCAGGACCACTTGGAAAGAGCTATCTGTATAGGATGAGAAGTAAGCAGACAAGCCTCCGCCCTGCGGGTTTCCTCATTTCCATCCAAGCCATCATCTCTGTGAACTCGTGGCTCTGCAAACTAGTGTTTCTCCAAGAGTGGTCCAGAAAGCACTAGCATCAAAGATAACTTATTACACAGGCAGATTCCCGAATGTCACCCCACTTACTGTTTCAGACTTTCTGGGGCGGAGGCTAAGCCTTCTGCAAGTTAGCAAGCTCTCTGGATGATTCTGTGCACACACCAGAGAGAGGACCCCTGTTAAGTAAAGTTGCTTTGCTGGATTCTAACCACAACTGAGATTTCTAACTGCCGGGTCCCCATAACCATCCTGAAAAAAGGTTGGAGGGGGTCTCTTCACTCAACTTCAGAGACAGCACAAAGTCCGATTGCAGATGATGGAATTCAGCTTATGGAATGATGACTACACAACTTAACAAAACATGTAAGCATGGTAAGGTACTACGTAGTGATTCTCACAACGTCCAGTTGCCCCTTAGTGTAGAATGGGTGGACTCTTCTTTGATGGTGTTACTTTTCCATGTTCATGGGTTTGTGTGTCCTACTAAACTGCAAATGATACCTGGCAGAAGGCATTGTCTTACCTCAATTTAATTCCAAAGGCCAGATTTTGTCTGGTCTCCCAGGTTGTTGTTCAAAGCTTCTAATTACAGTCTTCATCAACCATCTCGATGAATCCAGCTACTTCTACTTCTAATTTAACTGGGCATAACACAAATGCTGGAAAATAAGGCTTGTTCTGCTTTAAAACACCTCACCACCCCTTGAGAGGCAGGAGCCACCTGCTCTATGCCGAGGCTCTGGGAGGAGCTGTTTCAGCAGGAAGCCCGCTGGGCGGGGTGTCCTCAGAAGCTGTCTCCCACCCGGCACCACGCGGCAGCAGCCCTTGCAGGGTTTTCCTGTTTAAACTTCTCAGCCCTGGGCTTGAGAACATAGTGCTCTAGAGCAAGACAGACCTAGGCTTCGGTTCCTGGCTCTGCAGACTTTGGAGAACTGAGGAACAGTCCCTACCTTTCACGGGGGTTAGGAAATCACCCATGTGACGTGCTCAGCACAATGCCTGGCTCCTGGGAAGCACTCCAGGGGTGACGGCCATTCATACCCGCTCCTAAGGGCTACGTCCCCACCACACCCTCCTGTAGCTCCGTGCGTTCCAAAGTCTGCTTTGTTAGAGCACGGGACCCAGCACACTGCTTGCCCCCAGAGAAGTGGCACTTTGGTCCTTGGGTTGGACACACGGCTTAACTTCTTCTGAGAGGAAATGAGTCACAGCGGTCGTCTTGCAAGTAGGAAGGCAAAAAAGAACTGTTGATTTTGCTTTTCCTCACACTTAAAAAAAAAAAAATCTCCATTTTCTCTTTTAAAACTAAGACAACATTGTCAATCAACTATACTCCAATATAAAACAAAAAGTTAAAAGAGAAAAAAGACATAAAAGACCCCCCCAAAAAAGTCAAGTGAAAAAAAACAACTATAGAAACCACAGCGGGAGCACAGAGAGGGTTAGTTGCTATAACCCTGAGGGGTAGTTACAGTCGATATTTCTATTGTATAGATGAGAAAACTGAGGAACAAAGTATATGTCCAGCCTAGCATGTGGGTAAAGCTGAATAACAAACCCAAATTGAATTCAGAGCCTATGCCCTCACCCACTGTGGTGTGTACACGGACAAAAGACTTAGCTATACATCACATTTATAAGACTTCTTTCCTAGTGTTCTATGATAAACAGAGATGTACTATTAAATCTCTTTTAAGATTTCTATTAATAAATAAGGATTAAATTTTATATGGTATTGACCGAGACCATTAAGCTGTTCTAGATACTGGAGAGGAAAAAAAGAAAAAACAAAATTTGTAAATCTAGGTACAGATACAAGAACGACCTTTCATGGCATAATAGCTACTGATGATATAAATAAGCTATTAGTTCTGTTGTCAATTTTGATACGTGATCATATGTACCCACCTTGATGTTAACTATTAATCAGCATATGGTTATCTCCTCACAACCTGAATTATAGGGAAATCATCATATAAGTTACACTGAATTCACAATTCTACACTTCAATATTTAACATTTTAGTGACCAAACTTGCAAATGATTTTAAAGATACCCCCCCAACACACACAAAAACAACATAGTTTCCATGTAATTATTTATTTTTTTTATTATTTTTTTTTGGCTGTGCCACACGGCATGAGGGACCTTAGCTCCCCAACCAGGGATCAAACCCGCGCTCCCTGCAATGGAAGCAAGGAGTCTTAACCGCTGGACCGCCAGGGAAGTCCCTCCATGTAATTTTTAACACATATTTGTATGAATACCCATATATGGTGGTGCTTTTTGATTCTTACTTTTAGCCCTTATTTAGGGAACCAAGTGGTTCTGTGCTCCCCATATCCTATCTTGGGGCTAGTGACACAAATTGCTTCTGCAGTGTTCACAAACTAATACGTAGTAGAATGTTAGGAGAAACTTAACCAGTAATGTTGGTCAAGTTCCCAAACACCCTTGTCTATAGAAAGGATGGATCTGAGAGCACACATTAGGTAGGACAGTTTGCATCATCTGGCCCGGAAAATGAGGTCATGGAACGACGCCCTGGTGGCTGAAAAGGGGACATGAGCTAGGCAGGTCTGGCAGGCAAGCCCCGCGCACTGGCGCAGAGTGAGGGTGCTCACTTCAGAGGATGGGCACCAAGAGGGAGTCTAAATAAGGAAGTTGGCATGAGACAAAGAGCCTCGAAAAGAGTGGGATGACACGCTGCCAGCCTGGAGGAGTCTGTGCCTAGGAAGGGATTCTTTTCATCAACAGCAATGTCTGCAGAGAGGTAAAGAGATCCCAGAAATGACAGAGTACTAAGGAAGAGTCCAAAGAGTGAGTTTCCCTGACAATAGTTTCAGGCATTAGAGGCTCCATGACCACGCTGACTGCTTTATGTTAAATGGAAAGTGCTGGCCAGGCACACCGTGGTGCCATAACTAAGGTTACAGCTGTCAGACCTTTGAAAACTATGTATTTCTTACCCAGCAGAAGAGTGTGAACATGTGATTTTAACGGGCATGAGTTAAATACAATGAGATATCTGCAAGCTCACACCTCTGAACAGTCGATGGTAACGGGCAATTAGTATTTTCAGAAAATAATATATTCTCATTTTAAAATGTGGTACCAAAATAAATGTTTAAAGGGACATATGTGAGAAAGGTTAAAATAATAGTCAACAAGATTCTTAGAGAGGTGTACTGACACAGACCCATACATCTGCAACAAAGAAAACAACTCTCCAATCTCTTCATCCTTTACTTTATATCACAAATGCTGTGCCACCACTAGATGATATATTAATTTTATTTCTTTACATAAATTGAGGAAGAAACATAAAATCAGATCCAAAAATATTACATGGCGTTCAGGGAGGTGTATTTTGGTGCCCACCAGAAAAATGATCTGAAATTTACTTTCAAAACTGAGACACACTTGTTTAAAAGCACTATCCTGGCTCCTTTTTTGTTTTGAATATATCCTGTTTTTTCTCGAAGTCTCAGTAAATGGATTAAACAAGTTCTGGCTTACAAGGTTAACATTCCAGATGTTCCAAAAAATCGTATTCAACACATTCTTCCAGTTGCTTCAAGACCCTTGAGCTATCTGCGACGGGCGACTCCACAAGTAGAGGCCCCCGGGTGTCAGTAGGCAGTTTACTTTGGGTTTTAAAGGCACAATTCAGAGTCTTGAAGAATGGCATCAGTTGCCTAATGGTGGAAAGAGAATGCTGGCGCAGAAGAGGGAACTCGCTCTTCATGGCGATCTCATCGGAGCTGCTGATATCCTGCAAAAAACCCACAACGACGTGGCTTTGCTAAGGGTTAGAGATGCACGCGAGGCACGTGCAGGCGGTGAAAGCTAAGAGATGGGTCCTTTATGAAATTCACTGTCAGCGCTGATGGTAGCAGCATCAACTCAAATCCTAGGTCTTCAGCTGCCATCTTCCACCAGGATTTCACCCTGAGCCCACCCCGCTGGGGCCACTGTCACCTCTCCGGCAGGCTCTTCCTCTGAGTCACAGAGGAACTCTGTGGGCAAGACTACTTCTACAGGACTGTGTCACCCAGGAGGCTTTACCCCTTAGCAACTGGGATGAGAAAGTGACATATACATGCTAAAACAAAGATGAAATTTATAACCATCTCCAAGTCTGAACATTCAGTTAGGAGGCATTCTGAAAACTGTTCAAAATCATTAAAATCAAATAGCACATGAAGTACTTCACTCACTGCCTAGCCTTTCTCCCCTCTGCCACAAATATAACTGTTAAAAAGGAAAACATTTACCCCATATTTTAATTTTAGAAGTTCGAGAATCCTGACAGTGTGGGGTTTGCATTCTTGGTGATTCTCCTCTAGATCCGACGGGAAGGCAGGGCCCTCTGTGTCTACTTCTGGAACAAATGCCCACCTGTAACTGGAGGAAAGACATCGGAGGTCAGGCATGCTGGCTTGGAGCCCACTGAAAGAGTTATAAACAGTTTTACTGAGATGTAAATCACATTCACCGGTTTAACGTGTACAAATCCATAGCTTTTGGTATATTCACAGAACTGTACGTCCACCACCATAATCAATTTTAGGATATTTTCATAACCCCAAACAGAATCCCTGTTCCCATTAGCCCTCACCCCTCAATCCACTACACCCCTTTGATCTAGGCAACCACTCATCTATTTTCTGTCTGTACAGATTTTTTTATACTGGACATTTCATATAAATGGAATCACATAATACATGGTCGTTTGTGCCTGGCTTCTTTCACTTAATATCGTCAAGGTTCATCTGTGCTGTGGCATGTGTCGGTACTTCATTTCTTTGTATTGTAGAATATTTAATTGTACGGATACACCACATGTTATTTATCCACTTGTCAACTGATGGACATTTCTCTACCTTTTGCCTATTATGATTAATGCTGCTGTGCATACTCATGTCATTGGAACTCACTTAAAAAAAAAAAAACTTTCTTTTTTAGAGCAGTTTTAGGTTCACCCCAAATTGAGCAGAGAGTACAGAGGTTTCCCACTTGCCCTGGGGCCTGCTCTGCCATGCACAGCCTCCCTGACTACCAACACACCCACCAGAGGGGTACATTTGTTACAATCGATGCACTGACACTGACTCAACATCATCACCCGAAGTCCAGAGTTCACCTTAGGGTTCGCTCTTGGTGCCGTAACTTCTATAGGCTCGGACAAGTGTGCAATGACATGTATCATACGAAGTAGTTTCACTGCCCTAAAAATCCTCTGTGCTCTGCCTCGCCCTCCCCTCCCGCCTGGCACACACTCAGCTGTTTACTGTCTCCACAGTCTTGCTTTTCATAGATCATCATATAGTCGGAATCAGACAGTATGTAGCCATTTCAGATTGGCTTCCTTCACTTAGTGTTTCTAAGCACAAACATTTCTACATGATTTCACTCTGTAGGGGAAATAGGACAGAGAGAAGTGGCATCTGGGGCCAGGCATGAAATTAGACAAATGAGCAGCTGTGTTAAGCCCACAGGAAATGTGAGCCCACAAGGGCAGAGCCAATCGGAGACGGCAAGTTCCATTTATTTAATTAAAAACAAAGAGACAAAAAAATTATACAAACCCAGTGAGGATCACCAGTGGGTGACTCTGTTTTATAAGAACCCAATAGCAAAACCCACCTAAACACACACACACACACACACACACACACACACACACACACACACAGAGAGAAAGAGAAACCCGTACATAAACACTACTGTGAGCCAAATTCCCCAAAACACAGATGTCGCAAGTAATGTGAAACTTGGTATTCTGAGCAGGCTCCTCGGCCACTAGCAACCCATGCTGCGGTGTCTTATATATTGTACAGGAAAGAACACGTGAAAGTGCTCAAGAGGAAAGAAAGTCATCTGCTTCAAAGAAGACACGTGGTCTTCTCTGACTTACATCTGAAATAGCGGCATCTTGTCAGGTGGAAAAGAAAGTGCTGTGTCCAAGAATTTGCAAGCTGATAAGTATAGGATAAGTTCACTCTGGGGTATCTCCCCCATCGAGGGCTCATTTCCATCAGAGACTGAAACTTTTATTCTGTTGATTTTGTTGCTGTTTCTGTAAATTTGCAAAGAAACTCTTGTTATAAATTCATTCACATCTGCCGTGGTCCTTTTGCCTATGCAATGTCCATAAGAAGGTTTTCCTTTTAAGAAATGGTCAGAATAGCTGGTCCCTTCACAACTACTTCAGGAAAACAGTATTTAGTGTTAGATAGCCCTGCGTCTTAAGGTGATGTCCATTAACCTTCATATATGTGTGCAGACTGCTGTACTACTCACCTCAATGATTCATCGTCCTCTTTCAGATCTTCTTCAAGCTGTATGAATGTCTGAATCTTTAAAAAAAATGTGAATTCAAGTTACTATTTGAGAGAGAGTAAACCTAGCTTAATGTTTAAAATTTATATGTCCATAAAAAATAGCAAATAAAGCAAAAGAAACAATCAAAAAAATGAAAAGACAACCTATGAAATGGAAAAAAATATCTGCAAACCAAATATCTGATAGGGTAATATCCAAAATATATAAAGAACTCATACAACTCAGTAACAAAAAAAAAGCAAATAATCCAGGCAGCATTATTTGCAGTAGTCAAGACATGGAAACAACCTAAATGTCCATCAACAGCTAAATAGATAAAGAAATTGTTTTATATATACACAACGGAATATTATTCAGCCACGAAAAGGAGGAACCCTACCATTTCCAGCAACATGGAAGGACCTTGGGGGCATTATACTAAGTGAAATAAGAAGAGAAAGGCAAATACTGTATGATCTCCCTTATAAGTGGAATCTAAAAAAATAATACAAGGAACTTCCCTGGTGGTCCAGTGGTTAAGACTCCGTGCTTCCAATGCAGGGGCCATGGGTTCAATCCCTTGTCATGGACGTTAACTAAACTTACTGTGATAATCATTTCATGATATACTTCAGTCAAATCAAGTTGTACACCTTAAACTCACACACTGCTATAGGACACATATCTCAATAAAACTGGAGGAAAAAAAACAGTTTAAAAAATAGCAAATAGGGAGTTCCCTGGTGGTCCAGTGGTTAGGACTCAGCACTTTCACTGCCATGTCCTGGTCATGGAACTAAGATCCCGAAAGCCACATGGCATGGCCAAAAAAAAAGCAAATAATATCAAACTGTACAGATTAATTGGAATAACTGACGTTGAGAGAGCAACTAGGATTATAGGATAAAATATCTCTATTTAAGCAAGAGCTGACTACGCACTACCAACTTGATTGAAAATTTTGCAGATAAAATTAGATATATATGAAATATTATTCCTGAAAAAGCATTTCTAAAAGCTCCAATTTTGCTTTCAAGAGTAAAATATTTGCACTTACCAATTCAGAGACCATTATTGGCCACAGTGAAGTCAAATGTTGAGCAGATATTCTTAGCAGCAAAACTCTGAAAAAAAGAAACATCTGAGCAGCAGCTATGGATGTCTGTCCAACTCTGAGATTGTCTGTCAGCCGTTCTAAGGAAAGAAGATTTTAGAGATGTCACACAAATAGGCAGTTTGGAGTTTCTCACTAGACAAAGAGGAATAATAAAATTGCAATTGCTTTGACATTTGACGAGAACCTCATACGGGAGACGGGTGTTGGGAGAATGGTTCTGTGCCCCGTGTTTGCCCCCAGCACTGTTCTTTGCGAGGCACAGCAGTTTGTGGCTTTTGCTAAAGAAGTGAATCAAGTTCCTCTTATTCCCCTGCTGCAGCTGAGTAGAAAGGCAACAACTTCTGGCTCAAGCCAGAAATCCAGTGTGTGATCAATAAACATGTAATTATTCTTCTAAGGATATGAAACATGAGACACAGACACTGAAGAGTCTTTGGTGAGTGAGGGAACTATGAGATCATATAGATTGGTTGGCAGATGACACTATATTTTGGGGGTGAGGAGTGGCAAGTGAAGTGCGTGAATAAAATAGAATTATTCAGTAAAGTTTAGATTTGAGGACCATGACAAAAACTTTTAATTCCTGCAGGAAAAAGAAAAAAAGGTAAACTCTCTAGTCCCTAACAGTCTTCCCCACTTCTCCACTGAAATAACTGTTTGCAGAATGTGATTTTTTCCCATAATTTGAGGTTTCTTAGGACGATGACAAATTGCCACAGGAAATAGCTGAACTATGGTCATGCCGCTTAAGATTCGCTGTAGTAAATTAGTAATAAACTTCTCTTTACTTGAGGTAGCTTAAATGAGTTTTGTTTTGTTTTTGCGATACGTGGATGTCTCACTGCTGTGGCCTCTCCTGTTGCGGAGCACAGGCTCTGGACGCGCAGGCTCAGCAGCCATGGCTCACGGGCTCAGCCACTCTGAGGCATGTGGGATCTTCCCGGACCGGGGCACAAACTCGTGTCCCCTGCATTGGCAGGCGGACTCTCAACCACTGCACCACCAGGGAAGCCCTTAAGTGGGTTTTTACTTCTTGCCTTTAAAAATACTCTGACCAAATGAAGGATCGTGCATAGATCAGACACTTGACAAACAGGTTGGCATTTTTAAAGAGTGGTTTGTGCTTTTGGTTCTGGACAAGATGGAGTAAGTATAATACATCCTATTTATCTAACTGCAAACAAATAAACAAACAAAAACCTTGAACAAAAATACATAAACCAACTATCAGAAAAGAGGTGAAGGAAACATGGCAGGACTGGGTAGGAACCTTGGGACTTAAGGAATGACCTGGAAGTGGGTTCCATGTGGTTTTTAAATTTTTTATTTTATTGCAGCTTAGGCAATTGAAAAGAATGTAACCTGGAATGCCAAAAGTCTCAACTTGAATGAGAAAAGATACCCAAAAGACACCAATGCAGAGATAATACAGAGGTTGGAATTATTGGAAAAGGATTTTAAAGCCGCTATCTAAAAATACTCTAATAACCAATTATGGACGCTTGAAACAAATAAGAAATAGAAAGCGTCAGCAAAAAAATACAAGATACAAAGAAAAGTCAAATAGAAATTTTAGAACTAAAAAATAGAATCACCAAGATAGAAAAACTTACTGTTGAGCTCAGTAGCAGAATGGAGATGACAGAGGAAGAGGGGAATTCAGGACACAATCAATAGAAATTATGTGAGCTGAACAAAGGAGAGAGAAAATATCAGAAAAAAAAAATGAACAGAGTCTCATAGACCAGTGGGACAACAAAAGAGCTAACATTTGTGCACTGGAATCACAGAAAAAGAGAAAAAAGAGTATAGGTTGGAAAAATATTTTAAAAATAATGACTGAAAACTTTCCAAATGTGGTGAAAGACATATATCTACAAATAAAACAAGCTGAGTGAACTCTAAAAGGGATAAAACCAAAGAAATCATGTTCAGTCACATAATCAAACTTCTGAAAACTAAAGACAAAGAAAAAAATCTTGATAGCAATCAGAGGGAAATTATACATTACCTAAAAGGGAGAATAATTCGAATAATAGCAGATTTCTCCTTAGAAACCATAGAGTCAGAAAGAAGTTGCCATTTTCAAGTGCTGAAAGAAAAGAACTTCAACCCAGAATTTTTCTATTTCCAATGAAAACATCCTTCCAGAATAAAGGTGAAAGAAAAAAAACAACAACAACCAAACCAAACCAAGATGAATGAAGGTGAAAAAAAAAAGGCTCAATGAAGGAGAACAGTGCCAACAGATTTGCACTAAAAGAATGGCTAAATGATGTTCTTCAGACAGAAAGGAAATGATAATGGTAGGAAACATGGAACAACAGGAATGACTAAAGAGCAATAGAAAGGGTAAATAAATGAGTATAAATAATATCCTTTCCTCTTGAGTATTTATGTTGGACAGTGAAAGCAAAAAGTGTATCTCTATCTCCTTTGGTTCTAGTATGTAAATATAGTATTTCAGACAACTATATCATATGGGAGAAGAGAAAAGCAAATGGTGGTAAAATATTGATATTAGTAGACCACAGTAAGTATGTATATTCTATGTTCACTGTAATCCCTAGAGCAACCACTGCAAAAAGCTATATAAAGAGATATACCCCCAAACCACTTTAAATAAATCAAAATGGAATGCCAAAAAAATGTTCAAGTAACCTCAGGAAAATAGGAAAAGGGAAACAAAATGAATGAAAAGGAACAAACAGAAAATAAATAAAATGGCATAATATATCCTGACATGACATGTCAATTAAAAGAGATTGACTGAATGGATAAAAGGAATGACCCAGTTGTATGCTATCTTACACAAAACTCACTTCAAATATAACAATATGGCTTCCCTGGTGGCGCAGTGGTTACGAATCCACCTGCCAATGCAGGGGACACGGGTTCGAGCTCTGGTCCAGGAAGATCCCACATGCTGCGGAGCAACTAAGCCCGTGTGCCACAACTACTGAGCCTGTGCTCTAGAGCCCGCGAACCACAACTACTGAGCCCGCGTGCCACAACTACTGAAGTCCGCACACCTAGAGCCCGTGCTCTGCAACAAGAGAAGCCACCACAATGAGAAGCCCGCGCACCACAACAAAGAGTAGTCCCCGCTCGCCGCAACTAGAGAAAGCTCGCGCAGCAACAAAGACCCAACACAACCAAAAATAAATGAAATAAATAAATTTTAAAAAAAGATAAAACTACTTAAAAATATATAACAATATAAGTAGGTTAAAGGTAAAAGGATGGAAAAAGATACAATATGCAAACATTTTAAGAAAGCTGGAGTGGCGCTATTAATATAGGACAGAATAGACTTCAGAGCAAAGGAAAGTACCAGGGTCAAAGAGGGACATTACACAGTGGTAAGGTCAGTTCAACAAGAAGATATAACATTCCTAAATGTCTGTGCACCAAACAACAGAGGTGTAAAATACTTGAAGAAAGAACTGCCGGAACTCAAAGAAGAATAAGTACTGACAACTGTAGCTGAACTTCAACATCCCTATCCCATGACTGATAGAACTCCTAGGAAAACAGTCAGTAAGGATATAGAAGAACTGAGCAATACCTCAGCCAACAGGATCTAATAAACACTTGTAGGACACTCCACTCAACACCAGCAGAATACATCTCATTACGTGCTCGTGGAACATTCACCAAGACTGCTTTACGACCCATGATATAACCGAACTTCAACAAATTTAAATCCTAAAAAGAATGTTCTCTGACCATAATGGAATCAAACTGGAAACTAATAACAGAAAGATAACCAGAAACACTTGGAAATTAACAAACTTCTAAATTAGATATGGGGTGAAGAAGTATCAAAGGAAATAAAAAATATAAAGAAATGAATGAAAATTACAATATACCCGATTTTGTGGGATGGAGTTAAAGTATTGCTGAGAGGGAAATTTATAGCACTAAATGCTTACATTATAAAAGAAGAAAACACTCAAATCTATAATCCAAGCCTCTACCTCACGAGACCAGAAAAAGAACAAAATAAAACCAAAGCAAGGACAAAGAAGGGCATAATAAAAAGCAGAAATAAATGAAACTGGAAACAAAACAAACAAAAATAATGTAGAAAAATCAAATTAAAATGTGGTTATTCGAAAAGAACAAGAAAAGTGATAAACCTCTAGAAAGACTGACCAAAAAAGAGAGAAAGCAAATTACCAATATCAGGAATGAAAGAAGGGGTATCTCTAAAGACATCAAAAGGATAACGAGGGACTTCCCTGGTGGCTGAGTGGTTAAGACTCCACGTTCCCAATGCAGGGGGCCCGGGTTTGATCCCTGGACAGGGAACTAGATACCACATACATGATGCAACTAAGAGCTCACAAGACACAACTAAGAAGCCCATGTGCCGCAACTAAGGAGTCGGCGAGCTGCAACTAAAAGGAGACCACCTGCCGCAACTAAGACCCAGTGCAACCAAATAAATAAATAAATATTAAAAAATAAAAATGTTAAAAAAAAAGGATAATGACATTTGAATTACTATTTAAATGGGAATGCAAAATGGTACGTCCACTCTGGAAAACAGTTCGGCCGTTTCTTATAAAGTTAAACACACGTTTACCATAGAATCCAGTAAACAAACCCTTGTGCATTTATCCCAGCTTGCAGGATCTTAGTTCCCTGACCAGGGACTGAACCTGGGCCCTCTGCAGTGAAAGCACAGAGTCCTAACCACTGGATCGCCAGAGGCTTGCTTTCTTTTTTTTTTTTTTAATTTATTTATTTCATTTATCTTATTTTTGGCTGCACTGGGTCTTTGTTGCGGTGCGCGAGCTTCTCATTGTGGTGGCTTCTCTTGTTGTGGAGCACAGGCTCTAGGCACGCGGGCTCAGTAGTTGTGGCTCACGGGCTCTAGAGCGCAGGCTCAGTAGTTGTGGCACACGGGCTTAGTTGCTCCATGGCATGTGGGATCTTCCTGGACCAGGGCTCGAACCCGTGTCCCCTGCATTGGCGGGCGGATTCTTAACCACTGCGCTACCAGGGAAGCCCCTAGGCTTTATTCCTAATAACCAAAGACTAGAACAACCCAGATGTCCGTCAGGTAAATGGATAAATGAACTGAGGTACACCCATAAAATGGAGTGTTAGTACTCATTAAAAAAGATCAAACTCTCTATACACCCATGAACATACCCCACTCGCCTTTGGATGGATCTCAAAAGCACTGTACTAAACGAAAAAAGCTAATCTCAAAAGGTGACATTTACATAATACGTATGATGTATGATTCCATTTATATAACATTAAAGTGATGGAGAACAGATCAGCGGTTTCCAGGGGTTAGCGCTGGGTGGAGGGTGTGACTATACAAAGCAGTGAGTGACGTGAGGGTGTCGCTTTGTAGCGAGGGAAGAGTTCTAAATCCTGGCTGTGGTGTTGGCTGCAAGAATTTGTATGTGGGAACTAGACGCACAGACACACACACAAAGAATGCATTGTAGAAACTGGTGAAATCTGAAAAAATCTCAAGTTGAGTTATGGTAATATTCCCACATCGATTTCCTGGTTTTGATGAGGGACTATGCTTATGTGAGATGTTATCATGGGGGAAGCTGGACGAACAGTACACAGGAACACCAGGTACTATTTGTGTAACTTCTTGTGAGTCTTAATCTACTTCGAGATAAACAGTATTAAAAAAAAAAGTGGTTTGTACACACGGGGCATATTTCATATTGACGCTCCAAATAAAAGCTAAATTCGTGAGATGATTCTTCAGCCAAGATGATCTATTTTAGAATCTCTAATATTCCTTTCTTAGCTGAGTGATAAACCTTACAAGCTGAAGGAGTCCTGGGTGAGCAGAGCCAGAGAAAGCCCTGAGCCAGAATGTCTGCACCACTGTCAAGGTCGCAGAACCTCGTTTAGGCTGGCCACATAACCTTGCTGAGCCCATTCCCCATCTGTGAAACTCACCTGCCTCAAAGGGTACCTGCTAAAGAACACAGCCTACTGTTGGGAGCCAGAGGGCTCAGACTTCAGTCCAGGGTGTGCCAGTTAGTGGCAATGCAACTGTACGCAGGTGTTAATCTCTCTGAGCACCAGTATCCTGATGTGAAAATGGAGCTAATAAAGGACAATGAAGAAAACTTAAAAGATGGGAAGGACTTCAATGGACCTGGAATGAGCCACACTCATCAGCTTAGAGGGAACAGTGTTCCCTCTAGACCTTTCTGATCCCCTCATCAGGGGCCTTTGTAGCCTGTCCTCCTTTCATCCTAGACAAGCAGCATTTTATCGTCCCTCCTGTTTAAAAAATAATTGCTTTGAGCCGATTTACTTCTTTTGAGATCAATGCAAAATTTATGTCACTACGAGCCAAGATGTGAGAAGCTGCTCAGTTCTGCACCGAGTGCCTCGATCGACCTCTTCCAGTGCTACCTGATGGTGATCAGTTGGGGGTGAGGACCCCAGAGGAGAGATGCCAGACCTTCCCCATTCCTGCCTCTTTTGATTTGGTCTCAACTATTCACCAGGGTGTGCAACTCAGGAGCTTCTGGATGCCTCTGCTCCCTTGACTGGGGCGTCATTGCTCCATGGGGCCAGTCAATGTCCCGAGACTGTCAGAGAACGTTCTGAATCCCATCACCCCAGGACCTTAGGGAAGCTGGGGACGATGACAATACAGAGGCAAGGGCTTTGCAAACTGTCAGGTAGTAAAAAACGGAAGGGGGTAAACATGTTTACTTCTTCCTCTTATTTTTTTAAAACAAGGACTCAAACAGGTATTTTTATTTTATTTTATTTTTTATTTTTTGGCTGCATTGTGTGGAATGAGGGATCTTAGCTCCCCAGCCAAGGATAGAACCCGTGCCACCTGCAGTGTAAGTGCGAAGCCCTAACCACTGGACTGCCACGGAAATCCACTCTACTTTTTCAAACATGTGGTATTTTTTTTTTTTTTTTGGCGGTACACGGGCCTCTCCCTGTTGTGGCCTCTCCCGTTGTGGAGCACAAGCTCCGGACGCGCAGGCTCGGCGGCCATGGCTCACGGGCCCAGCCGCTCTGCGGCATGTGGGATCCTCCTGGACCGGGGCACGAACCCGTGTCCCCTGCATCGGCAGGCGGACTCTCAACCACTGCGCCGCCAGGGAAGCCCCATGTAGTATTTTTTTTTTTTTAAAAAAAACAGCACTTGAGCTATCCAAAGTGGAGGGTATTTATTTGGAGAAATTCCTCTTTCCCCAAGGGCCCCCAGACTATCTCCTATTTAAAGTCAGCATTATGCTGACTTTCATATATGTTGTATGTATATAATATTATGTTGCCTCTACTTCTCTCTCCCTCTCTGAGCCATGATTTCTCAGAATTGGATGTTTACACCCTGCCATAGTCAGATTCTCCATACCACTGATTGAAAAAGGCCATTGTCTGTTCTCTTGTTCCACACATCTAATACTGTCTCTTTAGCTCTCTGGGCCTCACCCCAGGTTTTAGGAGAGTGTGTGATGGGACATGGGGGAGAGAAGGCGCAGGTGTTTCTTCCAAAGTGAGAAGGCATGGGGCTTCCCCGGTGGCACAGTGGTTGAGAATCTGCCTGCCGATGCAGGGGACGCGGGTTCGTGCCCCGGTCCGGGAAGATCCCACATGCCGCGGAGCGGCTGGGCCCGTGAGCCATGGCCGCTGAGCCTGCGCGTCCGGAGCCTGTGCTCCGCAACGGGAGAGGCCACAACAGTGAGAGGCCCGCGTACCGCAAAAAAAAAGTGAGAAGGCATGGCAAGGCTTGTACAATGCACTGCCTACCATGCTCGCCTGCTGAGAAAGTGAACTTCACGCTGCGCTTCTGGACCACTGTCTGATGGCCAGGGGCATAAAGCACCACCACAGATGCCGCCTGTGAACTAGAGGAAATGTGGTTCCCGTTGTTCTTTCTCCCCTTTAAATCCTGTAAGTATGCAACGAAGTTCAGCTTTGCCTCTGCACTGAGCAAAGTCTCTGGAGGGCTGCCACCACCTTTAACGGCATTCCTGGCCACCCTCTGATCCAAGCAGCCTCCTGCTAGTGATTCAAGTAAGGATTTGTCAATATCTGAATATTCACTTTCATACATTTTAAGTATTCAAGACGTTAGGTCATGAACATCTCCTTACCTGCTTTACAGGCTGAAATTATGTCAGTAGAAGTATAATGGTATTTTCACTGTTGCAAATATAAAATACTGTCATAATTAATACCCGTGAAAGCTGTTAATGTTTTGTCCTAAAATAATTAAGACCTTTCAAGTGGTTAATCAAGTAGGGACGCGGGCTGAGAATTAATAAAAATATTTAGGAAAAACACATGCCTTGTGAGCCGACAGATATTTATAAGAGCATTTTTTAAGAGGGTACAGTAAGAGATTTATATCATAATTCTATGTGGAAACAACCTGAATGTTCAACTGGTGAACTGGAACAAACCACAGAATGGAATACTATAGATAAATAGCAATAAAAAGAAATAAGCTACTGATAAATACAACAGAATGAATGACTCTCAAATACAAGAGGCCAGTCTCAAAGGCTACATACTGTCCAATCACATTCACATTTATAGGACATTCCAGAAAAGATGAAACTATATGAACAGAAAGAAGATTCAGTGGTTGATAGGGTCAGGGGGTAAGGGCAGGAGATGCCTTCTGAGGGGCACGAGTGAACTTTCTGGGGTGATGGAAATGTTCTGAATCTTGACTGCCGTGGTGGTTACGTGACTACATGTGTTTATCAAAATTCATAGAACTGTATAGCCAGAACTGTATGTAAATTATACTTTAATAAGTCTGAGCACCCCAAAAGGATTTACAACGTAATTCTAATATTTGTAAAATTGTTTGTTATACTAGCCTTCATGATATTTAATACAATTCTTGAAAGCTTGTTTATTTTATTATATTCCATTTAGGCTACGTGTCTTAAGGAAAACACATTCCTGTTTGAGAGTTCTTTTGTATCTTGGAGGAGGATGAATTAAAACAGAATGCTCACTTCGCCAACTCAACATTTTATGAGGAGGGGGAAAAACCTTTAAAACCATGTATAATATCCACAATCATTCACTTTTGAAGCAGACAAAGAATACCGCGAGTATGAAGAAGAGAAAAGACTGCTACAGAAAAATCAGGTACTTCTCCAAAATCTTGCTCTGTCACTGGCCTCACTTAGTATCTGCACTGCAGGAGGGATCCAGCAGGAGACAGTGCTGAAGAAGCACAGCCAGACTTTAAAAAACAACCTAATAAAAACTAATAGCATTATAGGACTTCCTGGTGACGCAGTGGTTAAGAATCCACCTGCCAATGCAGGGGACACAGGTTCAAGCCCTGGTCTGGGAGGATCCCACATGCCATGGAGCAACTAAGCCCGTGTGCGACAACTACTGAGCCTGCACTCTAGACCCCGCGAGCCACAACTATTGAAGCCCCCATGCCTAGAGCCCGTGCTCTGCAACAAGAGAAGCCACCGCAATGAGAAGCCCGTGCACCACAACGAAGAGTAGCCCCTGCTCGCCGCAACTAGTGAAAAGCTTGTGCACAGCAACAAAGACCCAACACAGCCCAAAATAAATAAATACCTTAAAAAATTTTAAAAACTAATAGCATTATAATAATTGATTTTTGTCTTGCCTTTTCAAACAAAATAAATTTATTTATTTCTATGTTATTTTCAGCTGTGTTGGGTCTTCGTTGCTGTGCACGGGCTTTCTCTAGTTGTGGCGAGCGGGGGCTACTCTTCGTTGCGGTGTGCGGCCTTCTCATTGCGGTGGCTTCTCTTGTTGTGGAGCACGGGCTCTAGGCACGCGGGCTTCAGTAGCTGTGGCACGTGGGCTCAGTAGTTGTGGCTCACAGGCTCCAGAACGCAGGCTCAATAGTTGTAGCGCACGGGCTTAGTTGCTCCGCGGCATGTGGGATCTTCCTGGACCAGGGCTCGAACCTGTGGCCCCTACATTGGCAGGTGGATTCTCAACCACTGCACCAGCAGGAACGTCCCATAATAACTGATTTTTAAAATAAAGTTTCAGATTTACCGATATATTTCCAAAGTTCTTCTACAATCACCTCTGCTGAGTACTCATTTAACGTCTGACCATTCCACCAACACCTGCCCTGGGCCCCTCTGGTTTCCAGCCATGTCGGCCACTCTGGGCCTGTCTCTTTTGGCGGGGGTGGGCTGGGGGAGGGCAGGACTTCTTACCTTGGATCAGAGGAAGGTAAAGGTGGTACTGATCAAGTTCTCCACTTAAGACAGCAAAAGCCTGGCGCTTTAGCAGCATGGCTTTCTGCTCAAAACTTGAGAACAGTTTTAAAGAACTGCTCTGCATGGCTGGAATAAATAGAGCAAATAAGTTCCATTTAGTGAGAACACTACAATGAGAGGTAAGTGATGAGAAATCCCTACTATTCCTATCTTCCCTGGTGAAAGATCACGGTCTTGATTAAGGGCATGCAGTTGTTACTCAAGTATTTACATTTATAAAAGTTCTTATTTCTTTCATGATACTGAGTGATGGGGTATTTGAAGAGGATATGAGGTACAGGAAAGCACTCCTAACCAATTGTGGTCAACTTATCATTACTTTCAAAAGTATTTTCTCCGCTATAAAACTGCAAAAAAGGTAGTTGAAGGCGTTCGTGTCAATAGACTGGAAATGGGAAGGCTCATTGACGTAGTCCCGACATATTCTGCACATCACATTACACTCTGTGGCCGAAATGGCACTAAAAAAGGTTTGAGCTGGGCTCTGAAATACGTGGTAAAAGCTGGTTATGACCAAAAGGAATCGGTCCTTTAAAGTGTGACTTATGTGCACATAACAGAAGAACTTACTCATTAAATCTTTAAACATTGTTTTCTCATGAGTCAGAAGATGGTCAATAATGGATTTCCAACTGGATATTAAAAAAAGCAAAATTAATTAAATATGCAAAGGGTGACAGTCTGATTAAAAGCATCAAGAAAAGAACATGTCCCTTTAAGATCTATTAAAAACTGCTTTCTGAAAAGTTAGTGAAAGGGATGAATAGTTTTTATATAAGGAAACGTTAAGCGAAAGCTTTTCATTTATAACCTTAACATAGGGAATGAATAACATGGGGAATAATGAATAATTCCCAGCTCACAATAAAAGAAAACACAAATTGTCAAGGTACCTTGGCTTTCACAAGGGTTGCCCTTAAATGTGTTCCCACAGATGATGTCCATACACTTGTGTTAATGGAAAGAATGGGGGTTGTGAAGACAAACACCACTTGTTCTCAACGGGTTCCCCACAGTGCAACAGGATTACAGCCATGGCCGCTGGTGGTGGCTGGGCAAACCCTCAGCCCACATAAAGAAGCTGACCAGTCTCCACCGTCTCCCCCTGCCATTAATGAAGACCTGTTCAGTCAAGCCAGGGGCAGAGTTACGGGTGGTTCTGTTGACCTCCAAGAAAAAGGCACAGCTAGTTCATCCTGTGCCTGGGATTCCATGGATCTCCGCTGCCCGCGCAGAGCCTGGCCAGCCTCAAGGTCTCAGTGAGGAATCGGGGAGTGTGAGCCGAGAAGTGGGATAAGGACACCGCAGTGTCACCATGGAGTCCCGTCATCTTAATGCTGGTCAAGCATTTTGTGATTACAAGATAAAGCAGTACTAGACCAAGTACCACTGGAACCCCATGCAATGCTCTTTAGGAAAAATGTGCTCTCTTACTTGAAATTCTTCTCCTGATTAAAAAAAGCCACCTTTGTAGTTTTGAGAAGACTTAATTCTGTTCCCAGAAATACACAGTTAACCCGTGAGTGGTGTCCTATGATTTGGGTTGATGCTAGCTGTGCTTCCATTTCAGGAATGAGAATTAATTACAGAAACCCAAACACTTTTCCACTTGAAGATTCAGGGCACGTTTTTTTTTTATCAGGACAGCATTTCTTACTGCACACAAGAAGTGTCCATCTGGAAGAAGGCCGGGTCCAAGAATAATTCCAGGACTTCTTTTTTCCAGGCTCGTTTCGTGTAGGCATAACCGCTTAGAGAGCTCAGCAGCTGGGCGCCAGCCCGGAAGCTGGGGGCATTGTAGGCACTGAAAGGGGTGGGAAGGGGAAAGGGCCAAGGTCAGAGATGGTGCAAGGAACCCCGCTGGACACATTTCCCATAAGCTACCTTTCCACACGTGGGTGGGGTACAATGGAGAAGGTGGCGTTACCTGTGATTGCGTAAGTAAGGAAAAACATAGTAAAGCAAACGTGAGATCAACGGCACCGCTCTCTCCTTCTCATCACTTCGATAAACCATGTCCAGGAGGGATGCCAGAACCTAGAAGAACAGGACCACCAGAAAACAGAAATCTCCTAAAGCAGGCGGCAATACAAAATTCAGTCCTCGGGGTATACACAGCCTAACAAGAAAACTCCACGGGGCAGCTTGAGGCCAATTCTGGCTTATGAACTCACCCGGGACGGTGCAGCCCGTGCGCCCTGGCCCCTGAGAATGAACGCCCTCACAAAGCCTCACTTCTGTGGGGGGATGACAAGCCAGATGCATATGTACCTCTGCCAGGAGGGAGAGGGCTTGCACGCTGTACACCGAAGGGGCAGACGCAGGCACCATTGCTGACGCGGGGGCAGCAGCATCTGCTGAAAGAGGCATGTGTGTTTTAATCAGGACAATAGGTCACCATTTATGCCCCCAAAGCATCAGATGAACTTGAGTCATGAGCTCCCGCCTTTCACACTGACTCTGTACGTACGTACATGTTACGTATTCTTCTCTGCTAACATGTTCAACTTCAGCAACTAAGAATCTGGGTATTTTGATCAAATAAATCAGCACCAACTCACTGTCTTCCTCCCTGCTTCTATTCTCATCACCATGTTTGGAGCTTCAACATCCCCCTGGATGACCCCTCTAACATCCTGGCCTCCGAGCCCCTTAGTCTTTTCTTTTCCAGCAAGCTTTTATTTTGTTCCAGCTCAGCCAGCCACTGTCACCATCATACCCTTGACCTCATGAATTTCCAAAGTCTCCATTTGCAGCACCCTACAGTGACCACATCTTACCTTTCCTGCTCACTTACTCCTGGAATGCTGCTCTGACAATTTCCTGAAACCTTGCACAAGCCTCCAACCCCCTGAGTTCACGTCCTTCACTACCTATCAATCCCCCCAGGTCTTCACTTCTCTATCTCCCCACCCACACCCGTGGTCTATCGTCCACCTTGCAAACATCCTTCACTTTTTTGCTTCTCTCTCCCTCTGAAGCATTCACCTAGAAAAATGCAAAGCTGGCTAAACCCAATGATTGCCTATGCAGTTCTATGCAGCTAAATGCTCTGGAGAAAACCAGACTACTCTGAAACAGATCTCACTTTACTTCATGACTGTGCAACTCAAAAATGACCTGATGCTACTAGATAACCCTCCCCCACGTCCCTCAGCGCTGTGCTGGCTTTCCCAGTCTCCAACATAGTTCTTTCACCTCCTCCCTCCATAACCATCGATACCTGTCCCTCCTCAGCTGGTAACCTCATCTCATGTTTCATTTAGAAAATTAATGTAAACAAACAGAAACGCCCTCAGTTTGGCCCCTATGTGTTATTAACCTGGAACATTTATATCCGTGTTCTCTGCCTTGTCTCCGGTTTTGTTTTGTTTTTTTTTTTTGCGGTATGCGGGCCTCTCACTGTTGTGGCCTCTCCCGTTGTGGAGCACAGGCTCCGGACGCGCAGGCTCAGCGGCCATGGCTCACGGGCCCAGCCGCTCCGCGGCATGTGGGATCTTCCCGGACCGGGTCATGAACCCGTGTCCCCTGCATCGGCAGGCGGACTCTCAACCACTGTGCCACCAGGGAAGCCCTGGCAGGCGGATTCTTAACCACTGCGCCACCGAGGAAGTCCCATGACTTTGGTTTTTGGTTTAAACAATTGATTGAGGTGGAAAAGTCTGAAGCAAGAACATTCTGGAGAGGGAGATGGAGCTTGGGTTTGCATGTGTTACATTTGAGATGTCTGGGAAGGAATCAGAAAAGGTCAGCAGCGTAAGGGGAAAAACCAAGAGAACATGGAGTCGTGGAAACTATGAGAAGAGAGTGTTTCCAGAAGCACAGTGTTTCCGGAAACACTCCAGAGAGTGTTTCCTGTGCTCTGCAATGGGAGAGGCCACAACAGTGAGAGGCCCACGTACCGTAAAAAAAAAAAAAAAAAAAAAAAGAATCCACCTGCCAACGCAGGGCTCGAGCCCTGGTCCGGGAAGATCCCACGTGCCATGGAGCAACTAAGCCCGTGCGCCACAACTACTGAGCCTGCGCCCTAGAGCCCGCGAACCACAACTACTGAGCCTGCGAGCCACAACTACTGAAGCCCGTGCACCCAGAACCCGTGCTCCACAACAGGAGAAGCCACCGCAGTGAGAAGCCCGCGCACCGCAACGAAGAGTAGCCCCCACTCGCCCGCAACTAGAGAAAGCCCATGTTCAGCAATGAAGACCCAACGCGGCCAAAAATAAATAAAACAAAAAACCAAACAACAAAAACCCCAAAGTCATCCTTGTTTGCCTTTTTTTCCTTTAAACTACCATTTCCAATCCATCGGCAAGTTCTGTTGATGCTGCACTCACACCAGTCCACCTTTCTCTAGAGCCCGTGCCTCTAAGCCAACATCTTCTCCTGCCCAAAGCACCGTGAGATGCTTTTAACTGAACTCCCAGTTTCTGTTCTCGGTTGCTGCAGCCCACATCGCTCCCGGCAGCCAAACTGATGTTTTCTGAAAACTCAATAAGAGCCTGTCACTGCTCCAAACAGTTTAATGGTTTCCCACAGCAAGTGGGCTGATGGCCAAGCTCTTAAGTGTGCTCTGCATCAAGCCGGACAACCTTCCACCCCCGCTCTCGCCCTGACCTTGCATGGCCACACATTAGGCTCCAGCCAAGCTGATCTTCAGGTTTCCTGGGCCTGGCCCACTCCCACCTCAAGGACTCGCCATCCCCTCTGGGCAGCGCCTTCCCGGATCTTTGCATGGCTGCCCCCTTACGTTGTATTTCTCAGCACAACTGACACTTCCTTGGGGACATGTTCTGCAACATCTGAAGTGGCCCCCAGCCCCACTCCCATTAAAAAAAAAAAACACTTTCATTTTGGATTTCCAGAAGAGTTGAAAGATACCTTTGTTAATTTACTTTGGACCATCACCTTCCGCATCCCCCCCGCCCCACGAGAGCAGAGGCCCTGCTCATTTTGTTTCCTGCTGCATCACCAGCATCTAGAACACAGTGCATGGCACACGCCAGACGCAAACGTACAGGAAGGACCCTGCACGTGCACTGCACACAGAAGAACTCTAAGTGGAGAAACACATCATTTGAAGCCTCATTCTGTTTCATGATTTAGACGGCCAGTATGCATACTTAGTTTGTTCAAGACTGAAACAATGCATAGTGTATGATCCAAAGAGTCTTTCGGTACTCTATAATTCGCTAATTAAGTCTTATCGAGAAGCCCCCAAATCACCTCCAGCTTTGGAATTCTATGCTTTCTTTTTTTATTTTATTTATTTATTGCTTTCTTTTTTAAAATAAAAATCAGGTAATCATTTTACTACAGTACTGTCTTGAGGTTAAATTTAATTACTGCACAAAAGCCAGGCTCAGCTGCACTGGTGGTGGAGAAGCAGTTTAATCCCTACATCAGTACCTACATCGGGAATAACTGAGGGCAGATGAAGCAAGGAGTTGCATGAGCTCTCTTTCCCTAGAACCACAACTATAATCATAACCGCAGCCTGAGAAAGCATAATTGTTGGTTTACATTAGTAAATGACAGCATACTAGTTATAGGATCTTCATTACAGAGTGAAGTATAATTATTTTCTTATGTAAACCACAAAACTAGCTGTCAAACAAATATGGCAGGAGTAATGGAGGGGGTACTACGGCCTGTCTGTCTAACACCATCCTTCCTCCTCCTGCAAGAGAAGCCTCTCTTGGGTGGGAGCCCATTTCTCAGAGCTCCAGCGCACCAGCCTTTCCTCTCCTCCTCTGGGTCAGCCACAGGCCCAGAACAGCCGACCGGAATCTTTGCGTGAGACTTGATGAACTTCATCTGAACACCTAGCTCCCGCTCTGACTAAAACCAGATGTAGACGCTTGGGCTTTTCCTGTACGTGAGCCAGAAAGTTTTGTGCTGCTGTGTTTCTACACGCCTGAAGTGAGTTTCGTTTACTTGCAAGAGAAAAGAGCCCAGACTTCTTGACACACCTTCCTTTGTATATTAAAAACCACAAATTCAGCTTTGCTTCTGCTGATATAACTACTACTAACAATAATGACAGAGATCATAAAATATGACAGAACTAGAAGCTTTTGAACACTGACCTTGTGGTGGGCACTGTGCTATGTAGTTCCGACTGAGAACATAGATGTAATTTTTTTGCTCGTGTTAATAAAACTGAGACCAGGGCTTCCCTGGTGGCGCAGTGGTTGAGAGTCCGCCTGCCGATGCAGGGGACACGGGTTCATGCTCCGGTCCGGGAAGATCCCACATGCCGTGGAGCGACTGGGCCCGTGAGCCATGGCCACTGAGCCTGCGCGTCCGGAGCCTGTGCTCCACAACAGGAGAGGCCACAACAGTGAGAGGCCCACATACCAGAAAAAAAAAACAAACAAAACTGAGACCAAACTGATTTTCTTGTCCAGTGTTGAGCGACACTGGGACTGGGCATACTTTCCTGTCTGTGTTAAATAATACTGAGAGCTTGCAAAAATAATTACTTGCTCTAAGATATGCCTAATTCTGAAAGAAAAACTCAACCAACTAAAGTGGCTCACTTATCAAAACGAGCAGCATCTCGTCAACATCCCCTTCTGGACCCTCGCCTAGTGCTGTGCCCACCAATGCAAAGGTATCTTATTACTAACTCTGCCCCAGGCCCCACCTGGAAAGATCTGCCACAAACAACTCAGCCAAGGCCCTACAACCTTATAAATATCCTCCCCAAACCTCCCCTAGAGCTGAGACACCCCTATGCCCCAGCCAAGTTTCTCCCTCACTGCAGCAGGTCTAGTAACCTGAGATTTGCTCGATGATACATTCGTCCGGCGGTCTTCAGGGCACCGGCAATTGACAGTCTACCCTGTTGCATTTAATTCACTCCTCAGGAGTATCTGGCTGATCAGCGGTCCTCCGAGTAAACAGATGAGTCTCCTTTGAGAGTCTCCAGACCATTTTCCTAGGAAGCTGTAACTGACTATAAGGCTGGGCTGTGCCTACTCTGTGTGGCCTCCATGATAGAATCTTCACCACTCAGGCAATGACCAAACACAAGGGTCATCGAGAGGCAGGGGTGTGTTGGCCAGAAATGAAATACAACATCAACTGCCTGACGATAGTTAGCTGGTTTACTAAGTTTTCTTTCCACGGCTCCACAAAAAGAAAAACATACATTCTCCTGTTCTTTATCCCACACAGATTTCCATTACTGAGTCTGTGCAAATTATCTTGGGAAGTTACTTTCTTGGACCCCCATCTGGACCCCCAGTGAGGGCTTAACACGGTAGCGTGGGCCACTCGGGACCCTTCCAATGGAATCCTATTGTTCAGTATACATACAACGTATGTTGTAAGAAGTAAAGCCAGTTTACTTTTAAGGCAAAACTAGCCCCACTAGCTGGCATTGGGCATTACTTTTTTTTTTTTTTTTTTTTTGGTGGTACGCGGGCCTCTCACTGTTGCCTCTCCCGTTGCGGAGCACAGGCTCCGGACGCGCAGGCTCAGCGGCCATGGCTCACGGGCCCAGCTGCTCCGCGGCACGTGGGATCTTCCCGGACCGGGGCACGAACCCGTGTCCCCTGCATCGGCAGGCGGACTCTCAACCACTGCGCCACCAGGGAAGCCCTGGGCATTACTTTTTGACCCTTCTACACCTACCGTGCAAATCTTCCTCATCATCAGATTCTTCTAGAGAGATCTGAGGCTGAGCCTTCACTTCCAGGTTTCTGCTCAGCCAGCTGGTTTGTTCCAAGGAAGAGCCAGCAATGTTCCCGACAGCTTCTAGAATTTTTTGAGTGACTTCCTGAGAGTAGTCAGGAGAAAGAGGAAAGGAAGTTAGTTAAGGAAAAGAATCCTAAAATAGCACCATCTGATATAAATATAATGCAAGCCGCAGCTGTGAACCATGCAGGTAATACCAAGTTTTCTAGGAGCTACATTAAAAGAAGAAACAAGTTCATAATGTTTAACACAATATATCCAACAGGGTATCAACATATAATCAATATAAAATTGTTAGCGAGGTTACGCATTCTTTGCTACGAAGTCTTTGAAATCTGCTGTGTGTTTAGTTACAGCACGTTCACTTCAGACAAGCCACATGTCAAGGGCTCAACAGACACTCGTGGCTCAGGCTACTCTCTGACCAACTTGGGTAAAACAGAGACACAGGAAGTCACAGCGGCACAACACGTTTGGCAGATTAGATTTCCAGTTTCTTCAGGACCATGGATTCTTGCTAGAAATGCATCTTTGAATAATACAAGAAACAAAACTGCATAAATTAAATTGACTCGAGGGTGAAGTGAGGAGTCATCTGTATCAGGAGTTCCATGAGGAACGGATTTGGTCAAGTAGCTGGGACGGAGGTAGAAACACTGAGTGGGTATCATCGAGCGTTGCCAGCTAAGAGGGGCTGTACGTCCCTGACATCTGAGAACTGAACAGTCCTGACTTCCACTATGAGCCCAGCAGCTGTGTTCGGGCATGAAGCAAGAGAACGTCTGCCTGCCGGTGGCAAGGGGGGTGCACCCGTGCGAACTGTCCGCGGTGCGCCTGGGCAGAGGTGTGGGGTGGATGACGGCGGTAAGGAAGGTCAAGAATAGACGGATGGACCTGGGGATGATCACACTGAGTGAAGTAAGTCAGAGAAAGACAAATACCATTTGCTATCACTTCTATGTGGAATCTAAAATATGACACAAATGAACTTAACTACGAAATAGAAACAGACTCACAGACGTAGAGAACAGACTTGTGGTTGCCAAGGTGGGTGGGGTGGGGGAGGGATGGAGTGGGAGTTTGGGATTAGCAGATGCAAAGTAGTATATATACAGGATGGATAAACAACAAGGACCTGCTGTAGAGCACAGGGAGCTGTATTCAACATCCTGTGATAAACCATAATGGAAAAGAATATGAAAAAGGATATATATATGTGTGTATAACTGAGTCACTCTGCTGTACAGCAGAAATTAACACTATAAATCAACTCTACTTCAAGAAAATAAATTCTTAAAAGCAGATCAAGAAAAGGGGTTGAGGACTTAGAAGAGCTCCCATTTCAAGCGCAGTGAATGGATGGGAAAGAAGTTGGGGTGCCTGGAAACAGCAGGAAGGAGTCAGTGTCAGGGAGGCTGGGACATCCTGGGGTGGAAGCAGAGGCCCACCTGGCCCTCTGACGAACAGGAGCAGAGCGAGCCGCACCAGCTGCGGTAGTGCCTGTGGCTACCGTCCGGCCGATGGACTGGAAACGGAGGGGCCGCGGCAGGCAACAGCCCATGGAAGTGGGAGGGCTTCCAGGTGAGTGCAGGAGGTGCCACCCAAGGGCTGGGCTGCAGCACTTGCCCTTGGGTGATGCTTTCTTCTCTACTGGTTGAGTCAAAGGAGTCACTGTGCTTTACGCAGAACTCTAGTGCCTCAGAATCAGGAACTGGACAGATATTTCACAAACACCAGGGATCACAGCGATTAGCAGTAATATCACCAAAGCCATAAACTACACAACCCAGTTTAAAGGCTTTGACTCAAAAAGCTCCTCACTCAAGGATTATAATGGTTGCAAAATAGTGACTTTTCTAACTCCTTCATTACTTCTAATGTATTATTATATTTATTTATTTATTTTTTTGCGTTATGCGGGCCTCTCACTGTTGTGGCCTCTCCCGTTGCGGAGCACAGGCTCCGGACGTGCAGGCTCAGCGGCCATGGCTCACGGGCCCAGCCGCTCCGCGGCATGTGGGATCTTCCCGGACCGGGGCACGAACCCGTGTCCCCAGCATCGGCGGGCGGACTCTCAACCACTGCGCCACCAGGGAAGCCCCATCTATGTATTATTGATAGTTGGCATTCTACTCAAAGGAGAAGATTTTCCTTCTCCTATGGGTGAGTTTTACTTTGTTTTTCAGTGTTTCTGAAATTTCCTGTGGGTCTATATTGCTTTAAAAAGATGGGGGAAGGTTCTAAGGAAAGGAATCTGTGCATAAAGATAGACTTATTGTTCCAATCATGCTGCAGAGTAAGTCCGCATACATCTGTGGACAGTGGGAAGCGAGAGGGTGCCTTGTAAACTGCACGGTCGACTGGTCAAGTCTAACACGAGAACCTTCATCAGGAGATTGTACAGAGTCCTCTAAAGACAGTAACGGAGGGAATCAGACGCGGGAACAAATGCAAATCTAAGATCTGGTTCTGCCCAATGTTTACTCTCTCCAGTGAGAGCCTCTAAAGGTGGGCGATACTCCTGGGACAGTAACAGCCTGCCAGACTTGCACATACAGACCTGCAGATCTTTCTGATCCTTCTTGCTCTCCAGGTTGGGAGTTCTTGTTACAAAGTCGTTCAGCATGCTGTTGAGAGACAATCAGCTTCAGACCGAGAACGCTGCAGAAATAAAAACATGTTCCCGAAGAAAAATACAGTGACGTGAGTGCAGGGACACGGTACCTGAGAAGCAGAAAATAACCAGGGGGAGCGAGATTCAACTGCACGGACTCCTTTAACACACCCAACAGCGAAGGGAAGTTTGCTTGCAAGGCTGTTGCTGGGAGCCTATTTAAAAAAAAAGAAAGAAAGAAAAAATATCCAACCCTGAACAGGTCAAAACAAAATGTTACTTATAAGCACATTTTAGATCCGGGTGGTTGGAAAGCACAGGAAGATGGCATATCCGCCTGACCTGTTTGCTCTTTTTTAAATTACAATACACACAAGCTAAATTTTGGTATTCTGCCAAGAACTTGGAGTTTGGAGAGCTGCAACCCTGCTGACAGGTCAGATGCCCCTGGTTTCCTCGTCTATAACGTGAAAGCCTGGAACTAGAGGACTGTCTGATCTCTGGGCCTGTCTGGCTCTACCATTCAGCCTCTCTGACGTCGCTGGAAACACAGAGTCAACCATCAGAAGGTCACAGAGGGCAAGGTCAGGCCTCAGGAAAACAAGGACTCGGATTATGGCTACGGAGCGAGGCTGCACAGCACAAAAGGCAGAGCTTGGCCGCAGCCAGAGGGCCCCAGGTTCAAGTCCTCGTCCCTGACTTACTGCCTCCTGACTGACCTGGGCAGGGCCTCCTCTGTAAAAGGAGGCCGCAGCTCCTGCAGCTGCTGGGAAGGCTCAGATATCACTTAGGCCCCTGCAACAGGCGCTTGCTAGTGATATAATTCACATTAGTTACCACGAGAAGGGACCAGCTCATCCTTACCTCCTGCAGGAAAGAAGTACAGGGATGCTTGTGGTGCAGGATGAACAGCTGGTCTGAGCTCAACCCTAGACCCAGGGACTCCTGGGACCATGACCCTTCTTGCCACCTCAGGGTACAGTGAGCCGGAATAACCACGGAACATGAACCTGTTAACCGGGGAGCTTGCAGCTGGTGGTCAGATGCACTTATTGTGAACCCTCTGAGATAGATGAGAATACTGAGGCTTCCTTGAGACGGGGCTACACTCCCTTCACCCTCCTTACTGCAGCCGAGAACACCCCACACGATGGAGGGGTCCGGGAGCCGCACCCGGGACCTGCCATAAGATCTGCACGAGGCCCAGCAAAGCGTCCTTTCTACCCGTGGAGAAACACCTGGGGGACTCCTACAGCTGAGACCCCTGCATGCGGACATTCAGCACAGTAAACCCACGCAGAAGCCATCCAGCAGAAAACATGGCAAAGCATTGAGGACAGCACCAAAAATAACCCCTTCTCCTTTTTCTAAAAGAGGTCCTTAAAATCCCCCCTCCTTTTTTGGTATCAATTTAACGCAAACTGGTTCTTCTAAAGTTTACCAGGCCTCACATAAAGCTTTGCTGACGTAAGTATTTAAGCTATAGCACCCAGACTTTAAAATGTCAGATTTGATCTCTGCAGAAGGAAAAAGTAAAAGCATCAGGGTATTCCCATGCCTCGAGAGGAAATAAGGACACCATTCAGATACTTTCTGAACTAAGCGTCTCCAGTAATCAAGAAACACAATGCGAGGGGGGTGGCAGGGAGGGATAAACGAGGAGTTTGGGATTAAAATGTACACACTATTATATATTAAATAGATAAACAGGGACTTCCCTGGTGGTCCAGTGGTAAAGAATCCGCCTTACAATGCAGGGAACATGGGTTCGATCCCTGGTTAGGGAACTAAGATCGCACATGCCGCAGGGCAACCAAGCCCGAGCGCCGCAACTACTGAGCTTGCACGTCTCAACTAGAGAGCCTGTGTGCCGCAAACTACAGAGCCCATGCGCTCTGGAACCCTCACACCACAACTACAGAGCCCACGTGCCCTGGAGCCTGCGAACCACAACTAGAGAGAGAAAGCCTGCACGCCCCAACGAAAGATGCCACGTGCCGCAACTAAGACCCGACACAGCCAAAAATAAATTAAATAAATAAATAAATAATAAGGGACTTCCCTGGTGGCACAATGGTTAAGAATCCTCCTGCCAATGCATGGGACACGGGTTCGAGCCCTGGTCTGGGAAGATCCCACATGCCGCGGAGCAACTAAGCCCGTGTGCCACAACTACTGAGCCTGTGCTCTAGAGCCTGTGAGCCACAACTACTGAGCCCTCGAGCCACAACTACTGAAGCCCACGCGCCGCAATGAAGAGTAGCACCCGCTCGCTGCAACTAGAGAAAGCCTGCGTGCAGCAACGAAGACCCAACGCAGCCAAAATTAATTAATTAATTTAAAAATAAATAAACCTTAAAAAATAAACAATAGCACTGGGAACTATATTCAATATTTTATAATAACCTATAGTTATTTCCTATAGTGGAAAAGTATCTGAAAAAGAATATATATATATATATATATATATATATATATATATATATAGGAATCATTTTGCTGTACACCTGAAACTAACAACATTGTAAATCAATGATACTTCAGTTAAAAGAAAAAATGGAAATACAATCAGAGGAATTATTTATAATCATTGCAATAGCATCTATAATTGAGAAACGTCTTTGAGGGGCTGCATTACCTTTGGATGAAAGCATAGCAAAACTGCAACACAGGGACATCCACGAGGGGCGATTTCTGAAAATTAAAGCAAAGCTAATTACTCCAAGTTGGTAGGAAATAAGGCTAAAAAAGAATTCAAATACAGAAATGAAACAGATTCTATATCCTAACAAAGCAAATGCTTGCAGCTAGAGTCTTTCAAATATAATAGAAAGTGAAACAAAAACAAATGTATCCTATGAGGCCCCAAATCATTAGTGCCCCTCTCATCAGACTCCCAGAGTCATTCCCTTTATGTTTACCTACTTCCCATTCCAGGCTTTTAACAAGTATTTAGGGAAGATTTGGCATTATAACTGAACCTCCCCCCAGACACAAAGTTGGTGGCCAAAGTTGGCCCTCGGGAGCTACAGTTGAGAAACAACGCCAAATTTGAATTCTTAGCTCCAGGAATTCCCTCAAACAGCCCAGACAACTTCCCTAAATCCCAAATGGCTGGAACTACTTAGAAATAGGTTTCAAGACACACATTTTTTCCCTTCTTGCTTGTAAAAGGCTATTTGTCGAAGTTACAGAAGTCGAGCCAATTAACTAAACTAACCACAAAATGTAATTTTGTTATTCAAAACGCCAAAAACCACTCAGCCAGACGACATCTAGGTTTTTTTGTTTTTTAAGCCCAGGAGTTGCAGGTGTCTGCAGAAACTCCGGTAACATGAAGGAACAAAACCTGAAAGCGCCTGCTCTGTGTGTAAAGCTGCTGCAGGACCAGCTCCCCCATGGCTGCAGCTGTGACCCCATCCGTGGGGACCGACCCGCAGCGCGGAAGATCAATCTCCTGCCAGCTAGACTTGCTCAGAGATATAAATGCCAATCCACCCAGGACCTGATGCTGCCGCTGCCCGCCTCCACCACCCTGCTCCCTCTCTTCAGGGTCCATTACTTTAACATTTACGTTCAAGAGTAAAAGGCAACAAGGCTACCAGGCATTTGGGAGACTGGGGGCAGACGTCCGACAGATGCCGTGAAGTTGCCCGTGCCCATTTTACATCTGACTGTTTAAGCGCTTGGCCAGTTCCATAATCTGGCCTCACAGTGTAAATCTGCCTTATCTTCTTTCCCCAACGAGAATACAGGCTGACCGTAGGCAGGAACAGTGTCAACTATTTAGGACTCCCCACTACGACGCAGACTTGATTTTCAATAAACACGTGGAATGAAGGAAGAGGACCAGAGCCCCGAGTGTAACTGACTGGTTAGAAGCCCCGAGCGGCCTTCCCAGTGTGGACATTTCTGCAGAGGGTGCCCCTGTGCCACGTGCCTTTCAGAGGAAGAGCTTCAAGTGGGGAGTTCTCCTCCAAGGCAGGCAGAGCCAAAACTGCTAAAGGTATTCTTGGTCAGCTTGTCCACTCTGGGGTGAGAATGGCTGAACACATCTCTGATTCCAAGGTTTAGCTTTTGCTCACCACCCTTAGTGTTATGGCCTTAATATCTAAAAAGAAAATTTCTTTTATTTGCTGTAAAATTTTTTTATTTGGGTAGAATATATTTGACAAAATCTACCATTTTAAACATTTTTAAGTGTACAGGGCATCCAGTATATTCACATTGTTGGGCAACTATGACCACCATTCATGTGCAGAACTTTATCTTCCCAAACTGAAACTCTGTCCCCATTAACTCCCATTCCCTCCTCCCCCGCAGTCCCTAGTGACCATCATTCTTCTTTCTGTCTCTATGGAGTTGACTACTCTGGGTCCCCCAGATAAGTGGAATCATATAATACTGTCCTTCTGGACAGTATACTGTCCAGTATAGACAGTATACAATAATACTGTCTATTATTCCCCTTAGCATAATGCTGTCAAGGTTCATCCACGGTACAGCATGTGTCAGAATTCCATTCCTTTTTAAGGCTGAATGATAGACAGTCCATTGCAGGTACAGACCTCATTTTGTTTATCCATTCATCCATGGACACTTGGGCTGTTTCTACCTTTTGGCTATTGCGATTCATGCTGTTATAAACCCTGGCGTACAAATATCTGTTGGATTACAACTATTTATTAGCAAAATCACTTGGTCCACTCCCTTAATTTTCACTTAGGGAATTATTCTTAAATTGTTCCTAACTGTATAATTTTAAATTACCTAAGAGAAGGCAATTATTTCAAAGTTGGAACAAATCCCTGCTTTCTATCCAATTAATTAAGAACAAAACAGCTCCAACACTTTCAACGAAGAGGTCTGCTTTGGTAAAACCAAAAATCTCTCAGGCAGGAAACTGTTAAACCACATGGTCTGTTCTGTTGCAAAGTCACGGTGCATAAATGAAAAGGTGCCCCCCCCCGAAACTGGGCAGAAAAACTGTAAGAGCTTTGTGGTTCAATCACGTCACCCTTCAAAGGCCACTGCCTTCCCTGCAGCCAGATGAAATCTCTTCTTTCTCAGCACGTCCAGGATGAGTCAAGTCCTCTGACATGTATTTTGTACCTTTGTAAAAATTATGCAGACTTTTAACTCGCCCGTTGACAAAGATGCTCTCCTTGACCTAGTCAGGCTCCTCTGAACCCTCTTCTTTTTCTTCTCCTTTTTTTTTGAATTTTAAATCGTATAGTTTTTCTTCCTCCTATAATATTTTTGCTTTCCAACAGTAAAAGAAATGGTACAAGAATCTGGCCCTTGGTCACAAGCCATTTTGGGGAATTCCTCAATATTCTCACTCCAATTTTTTTAACAATCAATGAATGAGGTAATCAATGACAGGGTTAATCATTAGATTCCAGAGCTTCTAAAATATCTCCCATTACTCAACAGTCCCTTTCTCTTTCTCTCCCTCCCTCTCCCCGCTCTCTCCTGCCCTCCTGAAAACATTTTACTGAAAATGCAAGAAAAAACTGAGAATTATGTTTCTGAGGAGAGCCCGAATCCTGAGATGCTTATGTCAGACTGTAGCGTCTGTATTTACAATTTCCTAGCCTTTTTTTTTTTTTTACTTTATTTATTTATTATTAATTTTGGCTGCATGGGGTCTTCATTACATGCGGGCTCTCTCTAGTTGCAGCGAGCAGGGGCTACTCTTCGTTGCGATGCGCGGGCTTCTCATTGCGGTGGCTTCTCATGTTGCAGAGCACAGGCTCTAGGCACGCGGGCTTCAGTAGTTGTGGCACGTGGGCTCAGCAGTTGTGGCGCACGGGCTTAGTTGCTCCACAGCATGTGAGCTCTTCCCGGACCAGGGCTCGAACCCGTGTTCCCTGCATTGGCAGGCGGATTCTTAACCACTGTGCCAACAGGGATGTCCCAACAGGTTCCCAGCAGCTCAAGGCCACGTCCCTACGGGGATGACCTCAACCCCCTTAAAATGCCTGCCTAAGAAAGAAAGCTCAAGGCTTCTGAAGGAATCTGCTGTGTGTTTAGCCAACTTCTGATAGGTTCCTGACCTCCCTTTCTTTGAGCATTTATTAAGAAAAGCTTATAGTTATAAATCCTTGCTCTGTCCCTTGTGAGATGTATGTGTGTCTCCTACAACCCAGGGATGTCTTTCTCAAGGACCTGGCAGCCATCCCTCTGAAATACCATCATCAGGAAAGATAGGGCCCCTGTTTCCCAGTCTCCAAGGGAGCACAGGAACCTACCTTGCACTTTACAGTCAGCAAACCCCGATGGCCTAATTACATCCACCAACCCCCTTCTTGCTTGTTTGTAACTTTCCACTCCCCTGACTTTGCTGAAGCCCCTGCTTGTTCACCCTCCCTGCTCTTCATTCTCTGCTTAAACTACCCACTCACCTCTGCACAAACTGGAACAGAGCACAACTCCTTCCCCTGCTGCAGTAGTTACTAAATAAAATCAGTCTTTTCCACCTTTAACTAGTGTCTGGCTTTGTTTAACTCTGACGCCTTTTCAGCTGCAAGTTCCTTGAGGCAAGTGACATTTCTTCTTTCTAACAGAGTTATTCGATTTGAACCACTACCGGGCAGAGCACCCTGCAGTGGGATGTAAGGATGGAAGTCCGTCCTTCACCTTAAGTGGCTTGCACCCCAAAACAGGAGCCCATGAAGCACATTTCATGGAGCTCCGCAGAGCCCGGTAAGAACACCTTCGCTTTACAGCCCCCGAATTCCGAGTTGCTGCCGTAACCTCTGTTTCCCTCCCCAACACAGTTTATAAGACGTGGAGTTAGAGAGAGTGCTGCGTTCCTCTGAGGGTCCCCAGGCTCCTGACCTCGTCCCCTAGGACCTGCGGCGGCCTCTTCACCACTTCCTTCACCAGGTGCAGCACCGTGTCAGTCTGCAGGGTGCTCAGCGCACAGATCAGGTCCACGAGGGTCAGCTGGGATGCGCTGGCCGCCGGGACGATCTGCCGAGGAAAAAATCATTCCTTTAAGGCTCACAGAGAGAAAACAAGAACAAGAATGAGGCACAGAAAGTACTCTATAATACTTGCTCCTGGAAAAAGAGGTTTGTTTTAATCTTCTAAAGAAATACTTAAATGAAAACTGGGTAATGGACTCTAGTGGTGGGAACGAAGAGTGAGGTTAGCATTTAATCACAGTAACCTAATCAGTATCTGATACAAATAAGGAATAAAACGTGTAGCTGATGATGGGCAGTCTCTCTGGTATGTTCAAGCTGAGAAAGCATTGTAGAAACAGATACGTTTAATTGGGAGGAAACAGGCTGATATCGAGACAGCCCCCAAAGTATGAGGACAGCAAGAAAAACAGGTAAATCAGGTTCACCCGAGCTGCCTGTGGCAGGCAAGTCCCGGTGAGGGAGGCATGTTGTGATGACAGAAGTCTGTGTAGGGTGGTGACATGCACTTGCAAGTATCAGGTTTCTCGCCCGGAAGCCCCAGCAAGTGCTAAGGTGGGTGGCCTGGGCCACCAGCCTCTCACACCTCCTCAGGGAACAGGGGCCTACGCTGGGCCCTGAGATAGTGTCCAGGGGGTGGGGCAGACCCTCTGAGGGAGGTACCAGGTAGGAACCTGCATGGTCGACAGAGGGGACCACGTGAACCAAGCTCCCGGAGGACCTCGTGATGGACCAGTCGGTGGAGAAGGAATGGACAAAATGCACACTGAAGTCTGGGCGCAGGAATGCGATGATTTAAATTTTCTTGACCATCATGAACAAGCATTACTTTAATAAATTAAAAAAGCCGAGTGTAAATTATGGACGTGTCAGTGTAGGTTCAGCAACTGTGACAAGTGTAACCCCCTGACGGGGGCTGCTGGGGGAAGCAGGGCATGCACGTGCGGGGACAGGGGAATATGGGAACTCCCTGTACCTTCCTCTCATTTTGTTGTGAACCTAAAACTGCCTTAAAAAGAGAAAGTCTTTAAAAAGATTAGTTAAAAAAAAAAAAAAAAAAAAGCTATCACGGGCTTCCCTGGTGGCGCAGTGGTTGAGAGTCCACCTGCCAATGCAGGGGACCTGGGTTCGTGCCCCGGTCCGGGAAGATCCCACATGCCGCGGAGGGGCTGGGCCCGTGAGCCATGGCCGCAAAGGGAGAGGCCACAACAGTGAGAGGCCCGCGTACCGCAAAAGAAAAAAAAAAAAAAAAAGCTATCAGGTGGTGTTACAACCAGGGAAGGGCCCACAGGGGTCCTCATAGGTAGGATGGTGAACTGTTTCTTAAGCTGGGTGGCAGGTTCATGGCGGTGTTCTTCTTTATAACGTACATTCTTGTAAGCACACTATTAGACAGTAGATTAAAAAGGTTAAATAGAAGTACAATCTACTCATTACAGAAAGATGTGAAAAGAGAGGTTGGGGGGGGCCTCCACTCCCTACCCACCCGACACCCCGGCTAGTTGTAACTGGCACAGCTAGAGTACATGATGCATTTAAAACGGTGGAACTGGGCTTCCCTGGTGGCACAGTGGTTAAGAATCTGCCTGCCAATGAGGGGGACACGGGTTCGAGCCCTGGTCTGGGAAGATCCCACATGCCGCGGAGCAACTGAGCCCATGTGCCACAACTACTGAGTCTGAGCTCTAGAGCCCGTGAACCACAACTACTGAGCCCACGTGCCACAACTACTGAAGCCCGCGTGCCTAGAGCCTGTGCTCTGCAACATGAGAAGCCACAGCAATGAGAAGCCCACGCAGGGCAACAAAGAGTAGCCCCTGCTCGCCGCAACTAGAGAAAGCCCGCGTGCAGCAACAAAGACCCAAAGCAGCCAAAAATAAAGAAAGAAAAGATTATAAAAAATAAAAGAATAAAAAATAAATAAAACAGTGGAACCACTGCCCCAGTCTCCCGTGTTGGCCTCTGGCATCACTTTTTTTTTTTTTTGTGATACGCGGGCCTCTCACTGTTGTGGCCTCTCCTGTTGCGGAGCACAGGCTCCGGACGCGCAGGCTCAGCGGCCATGGCTGACGGGCCCAGCCGCTCCGCGGCATGTGGGATCTTCCCGGACCAGGACACGAACCCGTGTTCCCTGCATCGGCAGGCGGACCCTCAACCATTGCGCCACCAGGGAAGCCCTGGCGTCACTTTTGATCACACATGACCCTCTGGTATTTTGTCAGAGTAAGTTAGTTCCTGCTTTCATTTCTGGCTTTACCTTTGTCTTACTGTGGCGTTTCACTTTCTTCCTGCCCCACACCGCTGCAACAGCTGCTGTCAGCTGAACTCCAAGATGGGCTGTCAAGGGGTTTAAGAAGTCTAAAATTTTTTGTCGTATGATCTAAAAAATAGAAAAACGAAGAGTTAGAGCAGAGTAGAATCAGGGCTACGGTGGACTGTGCACTTCACCACCAGCACCTGTAAACCCTGGGAGCCAGGGCGGGTCTTTGTCTCAGCATCCCGGGCACCAGGCCGCGGGAGGAGGAACTGGACGAGAGGCACGGCGGGCAGCCCAGGCGGACGGACAGATGGCTAGCGGAGCCGAGCAGGAAGAGACCCTTGGGAGGTGATGAATACCACCTCCAAGCAGCTGTGAGCAGGGCAGGGCTCGAAGGCAGCCACCCAAGGCTTTGCAGATACAGTGAGGAAGGGGGCGGGGGGGGGTACCCAGCAGTGGAGTCGGCACTGTTCCCATCCGGAAAGCCCCTAGCCTCACTTGTCTCAACCAGCCCTGGAAGGGCTAATATGCATCAGGAAGGATGTTTTTCAATTTCCAGAAATATGTACCATTTAACTAACTTTGTTATGTAACCAACTAAAAATAAACTCACAGCACGGCCCCGGACGTCACTCATCACCCTCCCTCCGGCTGCGCCTGGATTTTTCTCCATTCCTGAAACCTCCATGTTCCTTCCTCTATAAATCCTGTGGGTCTCACAGCCGCTAACACCTCCCTACCCAGGCAAATCCTCTCTTCCTGGGTCTCAGCTCAGCCCCTCTGCCTCAGGAAGGCCTCCTCGACCCCCTGACCAGGGGTCACAGCCTGTAAGAGTGCCCCGCATTCTTTGTAGCACTTCTCATCATTATTTTTAAATTGATGGTTAACGTCTGTATCCGCCAGGCAGACAAGGACTTAATTGCTCTATCTTATCCACTGTTGGATAAGCAGGACATGGTACACAGCAGCAGACATGCAAATGTTTGTGGAATGAATGAATTTACCTTGGGCTTCCTCTGTCCCCACTGCCTTAGTTTAGCATCTCCTTAGATACAATTGGCCATGGGATGGAGACGTCCTCTCCCTCCCGCTGCGGTTTCTGCTCCAGAGAAACCACGGGGGCCCCAGCTCAAGGCCTTGGGTCCTTCAGGGAGGGCTTAAGTTAAGTGCTCAATAAATGTTAGCCATCGCCAAAATGAATCCTTCCATCAGCCCAGGAGGTAGGCTACTAATAACAGACTCATTTCACAGAGGAGGAAACCGAGGCTCAGGCTGCGTGCCTGAGGATTTTCTGAACCTTTCTAGAGCTTAATTTTTAGGCTTAAATTAAGCAGTTTCCTGTGGCAGCTTGAAATACAGCAGATTTCCCTTGGAGGGTATCTCTGGAACTGCCAGAACATTTTGGAGGCCACCTGTGCAACTGCCTGACTCACTATAGAAAGATCAGAAAACAGAAGTCAGAGGCGGGCTCCATTCCCTACTCACCCTCATCCCGGCATCACTGCTTATCAGATGCACGACTGAGGGCAAAGGACTCACTCTCTCTACACCCCAATGTCCTCATCTGTAATCTGGGAATAATAATAGTACCCAGCTTGCAGGTGAGGACTAAATGGGCCAATAAACGAAGAGTGCTTGGAGAATGCCTGGCTTCGTGTTTCCAACTGAGGAAACTACAGCACAGACAGGTTAATGAACTTGCCCAGGGTCCCACGAAGCACCTGAGCAGGGAGCTGAGTCCAGGTGATCTGGCTCCCCGTGTCCTGATCTGTTCTGCTCAGCCCGGGCCGCCAGATGCCAGCGTAAGCTCCGAGGCCGCACCTGGCACCAGGGGTGCTCAGCTAAATGAGACACAGCCAGATAATTCTGAGCCACCAGACACAGCAACCAGAGACTGAGCTGGGACGCTACCAAGAGAGAGTGAACTGTAACCGAGCGGGATCCTATGGGGGCCTTCCTGGGACAGAACCCTCCCCACCATGTCCTCTGCCGGCCTCTTGTTTGTAGAAAAGCTTTAGCCTCCCAGGCCTCCCCTGAGTCACAAAAGCCTGGCTCAGGAATGAATGATTGCAAGGATGTGAACACATGATGACAAACGTAGCAGTGGGGTGAGGAGAAGTGATAACAATTTAAATGGTAAATCGGCCATATGGCAGTCACAGAATCTTTAGTTCCTCCCTGAAGTACATAGATAAGTGTCTGAGGCATATTCCTGAGTTGTTTTACAGATACTAAAACCCCCACCAAATGGAAGAAGCTAACTGCATGATGACCATAAACAGGTAGCCCCCAGACCCGCTGGAGCCTGAGGATTAATGATGTTAACTCCTGTGACACGGCCCTGTTATCTCCTCATCAACCAATCAGAGAACTGTACATGAGCTGTTCACCCACCCTGCGACTCCCCTCCCTCACCTTACCCTTAAAAACTCTTCCCTGAAACCCATCGGGGGAGTTCAGGTTTTTTTGAGCATCAGCTCCCACACTTCTTGTCTGGCGCCTTAAAATAAACCCCCCACTTTCCTTTAACACGACCTGGTGTCAGTAGATTGCCTTTACTGCGTGCAGGCGAGTGGACCCAAGTTGGGTTCGGTAACAGAACTAGAAATGCTCTGGGTTGTGAGCTTCTGGTTTAATAAAAAACTCAAAGACACCTCAACACTTGTTCAAGGCACCACTGAAAGCAGAATGTAAGAGCTAAGCTGTCTTAGTAGAGATGCTTAACAGAAACAGGTTGAGGACTTTAGGTACCCTACCTGGAACCCTCAGAGACTTTATGTTTGGCTTAAAAAAAAAAAAGGGGGCCAAGGGGAAAGAATAAACTGAAAACTACTCACAAAGCTTTTCTTTCCATGAATAGGAAACTTATTCTAATAAACAAACTGGAGATTTCTACTTCCAACTTACTTCTAATGTGGGTTTCTCTGAGCACATTACGTTTGATTATTTATGTATATAACCCTGTACATTTTTACTTTTTGGTGGGACAATACAAGAAGAGGAAGTCGTAAACACACAAAGGAAGCTCTCTCACTTTGGTGGTTTTAAAGTAAACGGAAGAAGATCCCTTCGTGGCTCCAAGGAGATCCATGGGTCTCTTCTGAGTCTCCTCCTTTCTGAGAACATTCCAGAGAAGGGCCATGGTATTAACAATTCGAGGAAGCTCTTCCAGAATAGCATTCTTGGCATTTTTCAAATTGGTAGAGTCACTCACAGCAGCGGTCTAAAAACGAAAACGAACACGTGAGACTCACTGCGTCTGCGGTGGCACCGTCTCCCTTTCCACGAGGACAGGGTGCTGGTGGGATAAAGTCTGGGCTGTAGCACTCTCCAGAGCAAGTCCCACGTGTGGTCTGGAAGTAAAACGCCTCCCTGAGCATTTAAACCCATGATTTTCTTTCAGAGAGGGAGACCTGTGCATCTGAGGCTCCTCATTACAAACTCTTCCAACCACTCAACCGAAGCACTAGCTGACTTCTACAATCTGCTCCCAGATAGGGTAGAGCAACCAACAGCTAAAACGTCTTCAAACTCCATAAGGCCAAGTAAAAAGTACCCGGAAAAAAGATGACACTCTATCCCATACTGGTGGAGGGCTGAAGTCGCCCACAGAGAGCGCCAGCAAGAACAAAACCACGTTTGCATGACTTACATACATACATTTGCACGTATATGTGCATACACTTCATTATTTGCATGTGTGTTCATTTGCATTAACGTTTGCGTATAGGTTTGTATGACATACATACATTTCTTCTTTGAAACAGACATAACCCCAATGAAAACAAAACAATATATGAAAACTGTCTCGAACTCAGGAAAGAAATGATTTACCTTTTTGTTTTGGTTGGGTTGTTCCAAAAGACAAAAATGACTAATGGTTGTTAGACCTTCCAAAAGAGTGAGTGGATAATCCGGAGAAATGTTTTCCCTCTTGGAGGTCATGCTTTGGTGAAGAAACGAGAAACTGGTTTTGAGAATCTTTAAGAATGAGGCCATAAAGGTTTTTAATCGTACACATAAACACGGAAACCACAGAGATATCACGATCTTAAAAAACTGGGGCTCTCATAATGAAATACTGTTACAAAAAGGACAGGCATCATTTGTGCTGTTTTTACATTGATACAGTCGTTTTGGAAAAATGTTTCCAGGTGTTTTAGAATGTCTGTGAAGATCCTCATTTTTCTTTCTGCTTTGCAACACTAATGAAGAGAGACTGACTTGTCCTGTAACACTCATCTAGCCTGGGGAGTCATGTGGAATTGAAACTAAAGGAGCTGAACATTTAGTTCCTGGTTACCCCTTTTGACAATGCTAACTAGGCTTTTGATTAGGTTGAAATTATCCTCCAGTTGGCTTCTAGGGGAAATCAGCCGTCTGTGACTAAAGCTGTCATTAAAGAAACAGTTAACACATCAAAGGGTTCACCGTACCTGATAGAGAGCTTCACCGATTCGCTTTCATACTGCTTGACCAGCTCGTCCAAGTTTTTGCAAATCTGGACGAGGAAGGGGGCCACCGTCCAGCCCAGGGACCTTCCGAAGTATGGCAAGGAGTGCGTGACCAGGCTGACCCAGGCCGGGTGCATGCCATAGTCGTAGGCCGGCTGCAGGCCCCTCACCACGGCGGACACCAGCAGCCCCTGCGAGGTGAGCCGGTGGGGCTGCACATACTGCAGGGAGCTGATGGCCTCCTGGAAGCTCAGGGTCTGCCGCCACTCCCGGGACAGGTCCGCCTGGTGTTCCGCCTCCTCGTGCACCGGCCCCAGGTGGTGCTCCAGGACGATGAGTGCCTGCAGCAGCTTCAGCAGCTCAATCTGCAGGGGGTGCTCGCTCCAGATCTGGTCCTGGCCCAGGTTGATGAGATTCTCCTCGAACAGGCTGTCCTCCCGCTGGGCGTGGCCCCGCGCCGCCACGGCCGGTCCATAGCGCTTGTGGCTTGTATACATGGACGCGGACAGCGAGAGCAGTACGAACTCCTGGACCCTGCACCTCTGCAGCAGGCTGTGGATGAACTCCACGTTCTTCCCTTCGGCTGACTTGGCCACCGAGACCAGCTGCGTCATCATTCTGATCAAAACTGCGACGCTCTTGACCTGCACGTCCCGGTTGCCGAGGACGTCTCGGTGGGAGACCTTCAGGTAACAAGGGTAGTAGCTGCGCAGGAAGCTCAGGCACAGGTAGGTGAGGAGCTCGATCAGCAGCGAGTGAGGGCACACGTTGGGAGACTGGGTCTGGAGCTTTCCGTAGAAGCTCTGGCCGACGAGGGCCTCCTGGTGGCGAGCCAGGAGGTTGGAGACGAGGTTGAGGTGCGCGGTGGAGCTGGTGTCCATGCTGGTCCGGGACATGGCCTCGATGAACTCTTTGGGGTTGGTCTTGAGAACGGCTTCGAGCACGGAGAAGGCGTACAGCACCCGCCGGGAGTCATAGGGCTGCGGGTAGAGCAGGATGTGCTTAAACAGGGCCTCGATCGCCTCCTGCCTCTCCCGCTGCTGCTTCAGCTGCCGGGCCACGCTCAGGGCCTGCAGCTCCGCGTCGGCCTCCTCGTCGCTGGACAGCGACTCCGAAGCCTGGGTCTTGTCCGAGTCCACGCGTGCCAGGCTCCACTTGACAGTGGACTTGAGGCTGGCTGCCGGCTCTGGGGAGCCCTGGGCTGCCGCGGGGAGGGGCGTGCGGCAGAGCTCGCCGCCGCTCAGCTCCTGGGGCTCGTGGGACGGGGAGGAGAAGGGGGACGTGTGCTCGCTCTCCGTGGGGCTCGTGTCCGCGGACTCGGTGCGCTCGCTGTCGTCCGCGGTGTCGCAGGCCGCCCCGTCCAGCAGGTCCGCGCAGCAGGCAAGGTCTTCCTCGCTGGGCTCGCGGCCTGGCGGGCATACCTCGGGCTCCTTCTCCACCTCGGCCCAGATGGCCTCGCGGTCCACGGTTGGGAACTGGCTCAGGGGCGCTCTCTCTTCGCCACCACCCTCCTGAAGCTCGGGTGCGCCCCACGCCTCTTTGAATGAGGTTCGCTTCCTGTTAAACCAATGACGCCAGTCTTCTGAAAATTACAGAACAACAGACGACTTCAGAACAGGAGGGTCAGTTATGACAAGTCGCTTCTAGAGTGATCTTTGTCTTAAAGCCAGGCAGAAAGATCAATATTAGTAAAACTCTCCTGTGGGAGGAGGGACAAGATAAATTCTTTGCGACAACGTGGATGGACCTGGAGGGTATCATGCTTAGTGAAATGTCGGACAGAAAGTCACAAATACTGTATGTTACCGCTTATACGTGGAGTCTAAAAATTAAAACAAGTGAATGAATGTAACAAAGCAGAAACAGACTCACAGTCACAGAGAACAAACTAGTGGTTACCAGTGGGGGCAGGGTGGCAGGGGGAGACACGGGTAGGGGATTACGAGGTACAAACTCCTGTGTATACAAGAAATAAGCTACCAGGATATACTGTGCAGCACAGGGCATATACCCAATATGTTATAATAACTATAAATGGAGTATAACCTTTAAAAACTGTGAACCACTATCTTGTGCACATGAAACTTACATCGTATTGTAAATCAGCTATACCTCAACCAAAAACATAAAGTGTAAAAACCACAAAATAAAATATAATTCCCCCATGAAACAGCAACACTAGAGTCCAGATTACGTTACAGATGGAAGGCAGACAAGCAAAGTGAACAGGCCTTTTATAATGTTCAAGAAATTGGATCATTTAGTTACATTGTCATAGGAAATATAAATATCCCGAGTTTAGGGGAAGGGTGATTTAAAAAAAAAAAATGCCTATCATTTTCTCCCGGGAGTTTCCTTTCAAAAAAGGTATCCTACAGAAATGTCAGCAGAAGGTCTTCAAAGCTAAGAGGGTATCACTGAAACGTCTTGAATAAAAACAAACTGGAAAGCAAACAAGACATCCACAGTAAGAGGACTGAAAACACTCATGCCACAGGCATGCAGAGGGCTACTGTTTGGGTTTTTTTTTTTTTTTTTTTTTTTTGCGGTACGCGGGCCTCTCACTGTTGTGGCCTCTCCCGTTGCGGAGCACAGGCTCCGGACGCGCAGGCCCAGTGGCCATGGCTCACACGCGCAGCCGCTCCGCGGCATGTGGGATCTTCCCAGACCGGGGCACGAACCCGTGTCCCCTGCATCGGCAGGCGGACTCTCAACCACTGCGCCACCAGGGAAGCCCTGTTTGGGTTTTTTAAAGATACTTCTACACGTACGATATGGAGCAATGTGTGGAGTATATTAAGTATTGAAGAAAAAAGACTAAGCTGCAGAATCTAGCTGTACAGAATAAGCCCAGTTAGGGGAGAGTGCCTGTAATATGCAGCTATGAAAAAGTCTGGAATGACAGCTACTGAACCATTAACAGTGAGGCGCTCTATCAGCCGGCATCGCGAGGGACTTTCACTTGTGCTTTTGCTTCCCGACTGAAGATTCCAGTTCTTAAAATAAGCACGCTAGTACCTCTGAGATCAGAAAATACACAACACTTTAAAGTGCTCAGGTCTCTTTAAAAAAAGGAGTGAAAAGCCAGATGTCTTTGGTACTGCCAAACATTTGTAATAGGCAGCTTTCAGCAAATCTATTCCATGAACACTAAGCCAGGTTAGGAAAGAAGGAGGAATAAGATTTTAGAAATAGAGGAGCCGCCTGGTGTGCACAACAGTATTTAAAAAGTAGGTTTCTACAGGCTCACAGAGGTAGCATGCAGGGTAAGCAGAACCCTTCTAGTTGTTTCCAGGGAGAGAACGTGGCAGAGAAAACGCATTGTCTCTTACTAGGCAGGTAGCATTAAACGTCAATTAGAGGGGGCAGCAGGAAATGCCACGAGACTTTTAAAACCCAATGAGCCGCGGAGTTAAAACTTTCTCGTTAAAGCAAAGGAATGCTTAAAATCTAGCTTCTCTTAATGAAGAGCAAACTTTTAAGAAGGTGCTTAGTTTATACTTCTTTGCATTTTACTTTCTTATAATTGTGGAGTAATAAAATGCCTCTTCTTTGAGGAGGCACCTAAAGGAAAACCAGAAGTTACAGTTTTAGGCAAGGAACCTTGTAAGGAAAGGAAACCACCTTCGGAATCTTTGCTTATTTAGGTGTTAGGCTGCTTTTCTCTGTAAGATAAGACTGGGACAAACACTGAATATTTACAACCCCGTGGTCTAAACAAACTAATCAAAGCTTGTAAAACCATCAATTAGAAAACTGCAGGAAGTCATAAAATACACCTATTGTGGGAAGCAATGTTAGATCATAAACTGCTCTAGGTGTTAGTCACTGAAATTTAATGAACTCCTCGGTTTTATTTTAGCCTTTCTTTTCTTCTTCTTACCCATACTCTTTTAAATTTATGTTAAAGATGCCTCTGAAAGTTCTCAGAACCCAAAGGTCTATTTCTTCTGCATTTCTGATTATATGTTCACAGCTGGAAAGAGCCTTGGAGAGCAGACAGAAAAGAAACCACTTACCTTGTTCTTGACAGTTCTGGAGCAGAAGTAATTTTTATAAAGTACAACTGAGTAGGTCACGTGCAAATTTCAACATTCTTGATCATTCATACCTAGAGGCAACCTCAACTCTCCCGTCCCAGGTCTGAGAAGCGCTAGCCTAGCCCACCCACACTGGACTCACGCCAGACCTCAGACTTCTTTCATAAGTGAAGGGTTGGCCTTGGAGACCCTTGGATGGATGGTCTGTTTTTCTCTCCTCCTACCTTAGATGCACTTGAATTGCTTTCTCTAGCAAAAGAACCAAGAACCAGCTATATTTATTGGAACATGGGTTACTAACATTTTCCTTTTTAATATAAAAAAATCATGTTTTTCAGTGAACACAACAAACCCACCACCTAGCATTTCTAAGTGCTGGTTCATCTGATTCTTAAATTTTAAAAGTCCCCACAAAGTACCTTCATACCTTCTGAATGTGGCAAAACCACCAGGGAGGTCTAAGTGCCTCGCTGCTGCACCAGGCAGCTGGGGTCCACCCCTTCCTGCCCCAGGGACAGACAGCTGGCCTGGCCTGCGCGAGGCGTGCTCACCCGTTGAGCTCTGCTGCTTGAGGCAGTGAATGGAGGCCCTCTGGGTTTTGGGCTCAAGCAGGAGTAGCAGCACGGGCTCCAGGATGCGGGCCACGTCGCCGAGGGAGAGCGCCCGCACCAGCCAGCCCTGGGCGGTGGCCCCAATGGCGCCGTCTGTGCAGGCCAGGCTGTCCAGCACGACGAACAGGGACCTGTGGGGGGATGCGAACCGTCAGGGCGGCTGGGACGCCCTCGGGGAGCTTCACCTGGCCTGGGCTTCCCGACCCAGGCAGACGAGGACCAGGGACGTTACCCCTGCTCTCAGCTAGAGTCTCTGGTGGCGGGGGTGGGGTGGGGAGCTTTTAAAATCCCGATGCCCAGGCCTCACCCCACATGGAGGGGGGAGGAGGTACCAGAATCAGCTGGCATCTCTCTAAGGCTGTGTGTCTGACCCCCGCATCTAGAGCTCCGGAAATAAGGTGGGGGATTTTCAAAAACCAACGCAGAACAGAATGCGCGTATGATACAGTTCACGTCTTCAGCATGTGGTTGAGGACATCGCAGGCGCGCACGCCCAGCGTGGCTGCCACCCGAGTCAAGATCTAGCCCATCTTCGTCTCCCTACCAAGCCCCTGGGGGGCACGTTCTACCAGCTCCTCAGGTGAGTCTGAGGCACGTGGGGCTTTCTCCTCCCTCCAAGGCCAAATTAAGCAAACTCCTCCCAGGTATTCACACCCGTCTGGCCGGAATTCACTTAGGGGATCACAGGAATCGTTCGCTCTGCATCAAGAACATGGGGTCAGGTTTTCCACTGCACACATCTCTCTCTCCCCAGCCCGACACACTGACCCGGCACCTCTGCAAAGTGTCCCCTTGCTTTTAAGGGTAAGTTATAAAAAAGTCCCCCTCACCTGTCAAAGGAGCGATTGTGAGATGTCACTCGACTGCCTTGGATCTCTCTCGTCAGGTGCCAGATGACGGAAAATCGAAACAGAGCTTCCAGTCTCGTTCCCTTGAATAGCAAAGAAACGGGAGTGAGGAACCTGATTTCTTAGCAGAACACTGTTCTCCGTGGCAGCAAACCCCATTTAAATAACAAACAAGAGCTCAGCAGAAAGGCAGCAACCCAGGCAGAGATGCTGGAGTCGCATCAGTGCCTGGTGTCCGATGGTGCCTGGAGCAGGGAGGACCCGGGTCCTTGCCTTCCTTGCTCCCACTAACACAGGTGTGCTTTCCGGGGAGTGCGTATTCCAGACTCAGCGTCAGCCCGAGTCTGGGGTCACACCTAGGCCTGTGGCTGAAGGAAAACACAGAGCACAGCCTTCTCATGGCCTTTGGCAGTGCCAGGCTGAATGGCTTAGAGAACAGGACACGACAGCAAAGCAGAGCCAGGGCTTCCAAGGCAACACATTCTCTATGACTGCCTACTTCACTGAGAACTCTAGAAGCCCTGCAGGCATCATGGGAGCCTGGGCAGATTTCCCTGGTGAGCCTTAATATGACACAGGGGATAGCTCGTGCTTCTGGAGGCCTTCCAGTCCTGAAATTATTAATGTATTAAAATGTTACTAATGTGGACTTCCCTGGTGGCGCAGTGGTTAAGAATCCGCCTGCCAGTGCAGGGGACAGGGGTTCGAGTCCTGGTCTGGGAAGATCCCACATGCCGCAGAGCAACTAAGCACATGCACCACAGCTACTGAGCCTGCGCTCTAGAGCCCACGTGCCACAACTACTGAGCCCGCATGCCTAGAGCCCGTGCTCTGCAACAAGAGAAGCCACCGCGGTGAGAGGCCCATGTACCAGGGCGAGGAGTGGCCCCTGCTCGCCGCAACTAGAGAAAGACTGCACGCAGCAGTGAAGACCCAACACAGGCAAAAAAAAAAAAAAATGTTACTAGTGCCACAGGCCTGCCCGTTCATCAGGATGTCCACTGAGCTCCAGAAAGACTCCGGCCGGATATAGGTAAGTCTGTCTGGGCTCACGGTGTCAGGACCGATGTCAGAGGGAGGTTGTCGGCTGCAAAGACTCACCTTGTCAGGGTCCAGGAGGGCACGACAGATGATGTCCTCGCAGATGTGGGCTGTCGGGGCCAGGCAGTGCAGGCGGTAGAACAACTCTACACACGTGACGTGATGCTCCTGGGTCTCCTTGTTCAGCTGATTCCAAAGCACATGAGCCACCCTCTGGACGGAGGGGGAGACAGTGTGAACACAGGCGGCTCCCGCCCATTTCCTCCTTGTGGCAGCCCAGTCCCGGCCCCCAGGTACTGGCTTCTGCCTACATTTGCTATGGGAGGATCCTCAATACACAGAGAACCAACACCACCAAGCAGAACAAAGCGAAGCAAACCCAAACCACATTACAGACCCCTCAGGAGTCATCCGGGCAAGGGCAACGTTATAGGTTAAACTTGGATGTCTGAGACTAGCTCAGAACACTGCAGCTCTTGCCCAGACCTTCACTTGCAGAGGGGAATCATCTGGAAGCAAGAACCTATCAGCTGAGGCATCCTTTCAACAAGCGTACACCAAGGCTCCCTACACGCCAGCACTGGGGTTCCAGAGACGCACCCTCTAGGAAGTTCGGTGGATTTGCGGTGGTCGCTATCCTGAGATAGACACCGTAGGACCTTACCATCTAGGGTTGGCTCAAACTGGCGTTCAGCTTTCATTCCCCAAACTTGTTTGTTCCCAATTCTGTGCACAACGCTGTGGCAGATGCCCTGGCTCACCTTCAGGGCACAAATTGTATCCCAAATAGAGTCCTTCTTCTCCCCAGCCCTGAACTCAGCGCTTTAAACGTATGAGGTCTGCAAGCGGCTGCAGCCCCTCCCCAAGCCCCAGGGAGCGCGGCGGGTGCCTGACCCAACCACAGTGAGACTCAAAAGGACGGCTGGTGGCCCCTTCCGGGAGCGGAATTTCTGAAGGCATTCTTCCAGGTCATGGAAAAAGATGATGTCTCACAGATTATAACTTTTTATAATGTACATCTTACATCAGAGAACTTCTTTTGGCTCATTTATTTCTCTTGAACAAAACTGTCTTCTCTGCACAGATCAAATTAACCACTGACTGGTTTGAGCCACTAACCATTATTTATTTTTTTATCTAAGGGACCATGATTTCCAATTAACAAGTTACATGTAAACTTCTGATACAAAACTTTTGACTAAAAGTCCCCTTGCTTGCAGTTCCTACGGCAAATTTATGAGTAAGATGCTCCACCTGGAAGGTTTAAAGTTTTTTTTGGAGGGTTTCTGAGACTTGATACTGATCACAAAAACACACCTGCTCCTTCATCTGTCTTAGCCTTCTCAATCCCTATGTTCTGGACGTTTTATTAGTGGCTGGCAATCTGCCTTACAACCTAGAAAGGGCAGGGTACTCTTGGGATATCTGACCTTATCCTCATTTGCACTGTGTGCAGAAGGAAAGCTGGCAGGTGAGCCATTCCATGGGAATGAGAAAAAGGCTAGAGGATGTGGAACCAGCCCAACACCTGGAATCCAAGAACCAGGGGCACATCCTGGCTACTTGTGCAGGTTGCATTACCACTTCTAATTCCAGCATCTCAATGTGGGCAGGTACCAGCCACACCCAGCTCTTGACAACCTGATAATATATAACCGTATGTTCCGGTGCTTGGCAAGTAGTAGATACTCAGGTATGTACCAAATCTGAGTCAAAATAAAAATCCAGGCTTTGGAAAGAACTCATAAAAGTATACTTCACACCAAACAAGAGGCTCTTCCTGTGCAATAGTATTCAGAGAATTTGCCCAGCGGGAGAGGCAAGCCATAAAACAGAGAGTTGCATAGCTCTCTATAAGGGAAATGAGTCTATTTGGAACAGAGCACAGGTATATGTTCAAGTCTAGGAGTGCTTTCAAAAACAACAGAGATTTGGGCGGTAAGCAATTAAGAGGAGGCTGGTAGCTCCACCACAGCAACAAGCTAAACCACAGGCCTGCTCATTTACCAGAAATAACCAGGGAAACAGAGAGCTAGGAAAAATCCTCCTGTGTCAAAACAAATCTCAAAGACTGGCCTCAAAAAACTACCTGAGAGAGGGGTGTAAATTTCATTGGCTCAGACTGTGGAGTAATTTATGCCCCAAGGCATTGTTGAAAACAATAGAGCAATCAGCCAGTGATTAGTGGAGCTTAACATCTGGGTGTGATACCAACAGAGCTTAACAGAGACCGGACAGTCAATGAGAATAGAAAGCAGACGGTCAAGGAGAATCTTGCTAAGATCACTATCATCTCAGACTGGCTACACATTCCTAAGGCTGAACCCTCCAAGGAGCAGCGCCAAAGGCCTCACACTGCAGGGGAAACAGACATCACTACAACAGTCAAGTCACTAAACAAACAAGAGACAACAAGTCACAGGTGGGGTGGGAGGGAGGTCCCAGAGTACAACTTTACAACAATATATTACCTAAAATGTCCAGTCTTCAATAAAGACTATAAGACATGCAAAGATACAAGGAAACGTGGCCCATACGTTTGGAAGAGGAATAGAGCTATTCAAGAGGGATGTTTCTATATCTCACTGGAATTTAGTATGAATGTGAAGTTAATTCTGATAAGATGTATTGGTAAACCTTAGAGTAACCACTAAAAAAAAATAACTCCCAAAATATATTGAAAAAGTCATCAAGGAAATTAAAATATTACACTGGAAAATATTCACTTAATGAAAAAGAAAGTAGTAAAAGGGAGGTAGGTGGAAAAAAGATATGACATGTAGAAAACAAGGAATATAATAAAAACCATTGAAATGTGTGCTTTAAATGAATGAATTATACGTAAATGATGCTGTTTTTTCTTTTTTTTTTAAAAAAGGAAACAAAGCTGAGACGTGGCCTCAATTACATGACTTGCTTGATAGAGCTCATCTCCAATAGGTGAAAAGCCAGCCCATTTCGAAAGCCTTTCAGAGGACGGGCTGTCAAGACCTGAAAGGACAGTTTAATTCCAGTACCTCATCCCCACATACAACACCTAAAATGTCTCTTCCTTAGCATCTCCGAATTTGCAGGGCATCTGCTGTCCTGACCACCTGCAGGGGAAATGTGTTCCATCTACAGGCTCCAGTGAGCGGGCTGGTCCCTGTCTATACCACACGACCACTTCCCCCTGGCCTGCGTCACAGCTGTGGTCGACTGGATGGCAGAAGGCAACTGACCCAAGGGTGCCCCGCTGACTGCCTATTTAATAGCCTTGACCAGTTAGTTCAGAATTGTTAGAAAGTGATACAACTGTCATTAGCTATGAGAATCAAGCCTGAGGGTCCTGAGGCAGACTGAAGGTCAAGTGGCAACCAAGTTAGGTCCTGGTTGGCAGGAGATGTGCAGAGCAAGCAGCCTCGGGACCTGACAGCTTCCCAGGTGAGACCCCATGAGACCCAGCTGCATTCCACTCCCGCCCTTGGACTTCCATGGGCTCCCCTACCTTTATAATAAACCTCACTTTTCTTTTCATGAGCTAGCTGGAGTATCTTTCAGCTTCTTGCAATTAAATGAGCCCTATACTACCTTATTTTCTTACTCTGTCCCCCAAAAGATGGACAACACCTGCTCACCATCTTCAGCAACAATCATTCTTAAACTTGACACGAACTAAGTTTTCCTTGAGGCTAAATAACCTCAAAACCTCTAACCTCACAAATTAGGACAGAGTCTCCTTTTCTGTATATTTAGATAACTTAGGAATCCTGCCAGACGGAGTCTGGTCAGCCTAAAACTGAACGCAAATATTACTGAACACTTGCTGCGGGGACAGAAACTGTGCCAGGAGCCTGGGTTAGAGAGATGGGCAAGGCAGGCAAGGTCTCCAGCCACCCTCACCGGCTGCCACCCAAGGCACCATATTCTTTGTCACCACCACTACAACTTGTGGGACAACTTCAAATAAAGAGTCTGGGAAAAGCGTCCCAGGGTCCCAGCTACCCTCCTCTGGATGGGAAATACCTGATAGAAGTCTGTTTTCTCTGCGATGACTTTCAATATTCCTGGAGCAATGGGAGGAACTGTCACCATCTGCAGCTTGCTGAAAAATGGGTTGTGTCCGGAGCCTTTATAGCGTTTCACTTTGTCTTCAATGACAAGTGCTAGGGACAGGGAGTGGTTTATCACTTCGAGCAGGGTGGAGATGGCCACATCCCGGAGGTAGCCGTCAGTCACACAGCAGCAAATGGTCATCAGGGATTTCAGCCAAGACGGAAAACTGGAATCGCCAGCTCCTGGAAGGAAGCCAACCAGAGAGGACAGAGAGAGACAGACAAAACCTCATGAAACTTGCTCACCAACCTGAGAGCCAGTCTCCAAGGCGTTTAGATCCGGGAAGTCACCTGGACAGCAGCGTGATAACCTTCTGGTGGTGACAGGATACGCTGTGCCCATTCAGGGCCAGAGGACAAATGAGACCAAGTCTGGTTTCATGCGCTTGTCAGATTATTCAAATTCTGCAAAGGTCGGTCTCAGGGTTTTGAAATGATTCAAAATGTTTGTTTTCATGTCATTAAAAATTTTTTTAAATATAGTAAAATTTGAGTTAAAAACTTTTTTTTTTTTGAAATTTACAGAGTCAAAATCACATTTTTTTGGTGCAGAGTTCAAAATGTGTTTTCAAAGCCCTCTTGGTGGTAGGGCACATGCCATTAGCTTTAAAAGAGGCCGAAAATATACTGAAGCTATCAATTCTAAATGCATTTCTTCCAAGTATACTGTCATTTGCAGTTCATGAGCCAGAGACAAACTGCATGGGACGTTTAAGGTAATGACAAGCGGAGAAATCTTCACCCTCTGCTCCCACCAACTTAATCACTCTTTCTTCTTTTCCACTTTTTCCTCCATCCCTTTTTCCTTTCAAGTGTTCACTGCCTGCAATGGACCCAGCTGTGTCTGCCCAACATTCCCACGTTGAAGCCCTCACTCCCAATGTGATGGTATTTGGAGGCGGGGCTTAGGGGAGGTGATTAGGTCTAGATGAGGTCCTGAGTGTGCGGCCTTCAGGATGGGACTGGTGCCCTTCTAAGAAGAGACAACAGAGAGAGCCCCCTACCGCTGCCCCCCAGCCATGACGTGAACATACGGTGAGAAGGTGGCAGTCTATAACCAAGGGGAGAGCTCTCACCAGAAACTGACTATGCTGGCACCCTGATCTCAAACTTCTAGGCCCAGAGCTGTGAGAAAATAAATTGCTTTTGTTTAAGCCCCCCAGCCTACGGCAGTTTGTTACGGCAGCCCGAGCTAAGACACTGCCTGTTATGGGTTGAACTGTGTCCTCGTAAAAATTCTTATGTTGAAGTCCTAACCCCTTAGAATGGGACCCTATTGGGAAATAGGTCATGCAGATGTCATTAATTAAAATGAGGTCATGGGGAGTTCCCTGGTGGTCCAGTGGTTAGGACTTGGAGCTTTCACTGCTGTGGGCCCAGGTTCGATCCCTGGCCAGGGAAGAGACAAGATCCCGCAGCTGCGTGGCCAAATAAATAAATATTGGATAAACTAAAATGAGCAGAGTGGGCCCCAAACCTAATATAACAGGTGCCTTATAGAAGAGAAATTTGAACACAGACATATACACAGGAAGAACACCATGGAAAGATCAGAGTTGGGCTGCCACAAGCCCAGGAACTACCAGAGGCTAAAGGAGGCTTGAACACATCCTTCCCCAGCACCTTCCGAGGGAGCGTGGGCTTGCCAACACGTGGACCTCAGACTCTGGCCTCCAGACCCATGAGACAATCCACTTCTATTGTTTAAGCCACTTAGTTTGTGATACTTTGTTATGGCAGCCGTAGCAAACTAGTATGTAAAGCTTTAAGAGCAGGTCTCACGAAAGAGTCTAGTTACTGACTACCATAGCACCTTTAATGTGCCAGGCTTTGTTTTTCTTTTTTCTGTGGCGACACCCCGTAGCATGTGGGATCTTGGTTCCCCAACCAGGGATGGAACCCGTGCCCCCCGCAGCGGGAGCGCGGAGTCTTAACCACTGGACTGCCGGGGAAGTCCCAGTCCCAGACCTTTTGGCGGGCTTTGCTAGACACCCCTAGTTTAAAAATACAGACCCCGGGGCTTCCCTGGTGGCGCAGTGGTTGAGAGTCCGCCTGCCGATGCAGGGGACACGGGTTCGTGCCCCAGTCTGGGAAGATCCCACGTGCCACAGAGCGGCTGGGCCCGTGAGCCATGGCCGCTGAGCCTGCACGTCCGAAGCCTGTGCTCTGCAACGGGAGAGGCCACATCAGTGAAAGGCCCGCATACCGTAAAAAAAAAAAAAAAAAAAAAAAATACAGACCCCGCCTCATCAATTTCCCATCTGGTGAGACAAATCCAAACCACACAGCCTAACTACAAAACCAGGAAGGAAACAAACGTGGCACACAGTTCCTTCTCGGCCGCTGTGATTTTAGCTCGTCTCTAAACCTCCACTGCCCGAGTCCCAAGGCTCCTCCACGGGACCCTAGCCGGGCCGCCCTCTTACCCGGCAGCTGGAAGAGCGCGTCGCAGAGCTGCTCGGTCTCCTCCTGGGACAGGTACACGGGGAAGGTGGCGCAGTCCAGCAGCAGGTGGCAGGCCGCGGCGAAGGCCTCCCTGCAGCCCTCCCTCGGGCTCCCCGGGTCAAGGACCACCTGGTCCACGGCCCACTCCTCCTCCCCCTTGCGGCCAGGGCTGCTGGGCAGGGGCGAGGGTGTCTCCAAGCTCTTTGTCTTGAATGGAGACCCTCGCACCGTGAACAGGTCCGAGAGCATCTGCCTGAACTGGGGCCCGCCGAGGGGCTTGGCCTCCCACGAGCTCTTCCTCCCCGAGTCGCTGCCCGCCGTGCCCCGCACCCCACCCTCCTCCCTCGGGCCTGTGGGCTCTGCCAACTTGGTTTCTTCTCCGGATGCCATCAGCTGTGCTCCAAAAATGTTCTTGTGGGCAAAGTTGGCAATTAGCTCCTGGAGGCAAAGAAACGTCCTCTGCATGCTGCCGCCCTTCTTCCAGACGTCGTCTTTGTCTGGAGAAACCCTGGGAACCCTCAGGTGCTCAGAGAGCTCTGGCGACGAAGCACTGAGGCCGATGCCACTGTCTTCAGATTTAAGCGGAGGAAATGGAGCGTCTTCATCACCAGGAAGCACTGCGTTTGTACCTAAAATTACTTCACCGTTTTCACCTTTGACTGGACTCTGCAAAAAATGGAAGTTTGTACCGTGTATCTCGAAAGACGAAGGGATTCAAACATCAACTGAATCAGGCTACGAACGCATCCTCCCTGCTTTTCAAAATCACAGTTCTCTGCCCCGAGAGGATCCCTGTGTACACGTGTATAATACAATGGAGAGGGCACGCAGGGGGCAAGAGAAAGGCGGCCGGCCCAGCGAGGCGGCTGGCCAAGCCCTGTGCTCTTTGGGTGGGCTGGCTTTGAGCCCACTTTATTTATTTAGGCCCTTCAGGGTCCAACAGGGTTATTTAAAAACAGCTTCTGCCAGATGTAAAAATATGAATGAGGAAACTGGGCTGAGTGTAAAATAAAGGCACAAAGGAATGAAACAAGGGGAGACAGCTAGAACAAAGTGTTTACCCCCGTACATGTTTCACACACACACATATATATGCGGATATATATTCTGTGGCTTTTCCAAAAGGATGACACTTCAACCTTTAATGAATCAACCTCTCATACTGTTACTCAGCTCATACGGCATTAAACTGAAAACTTTTCAGCATTTGACCCACTGTGCTCTTTGGGGAAGACTGAGACAGTATCACGCAATTTTAGAAACACAGTGTTATTTATATTTGTACACTACACATGCTTAAACTTTATATCTTACAACCTTTTTAGGATATTTTTTTCCAACAGCTGTAACAGCTAGGAAAAAAGAAGAAAAAAAAAAAGACTAACTTAGAGAATGAAGCAACAGTCTGTAATTAATTTGCAAACTGAGATGCAAGCCCCATGGGGCAGGCATCTGCCCCCAGCACTAACCAACACACACAGCTGTCTTTCAGGAATGCTTCGCTTTTTTAGTCTGTTTGCACACCTGTCTGCCATTGCACCGAATGGATTTCAAGGGCAGAATTTTCAAATCCCTAAACAAAGTAGAAAATCAAAATAATTCAAAGACCATGGGCCGGGGCTTCCCTGGTGGCGCAGTGGTTGAGAGTCTGCCTGCCAATGCAGGGGATGCAGGTTCGTGCCCCGGTCCGGGAGGATCCCTCATGCCGCGGAGCGGCTGGGCCCGTAAGCCACGGCCGCTGAGCCTGCGCGTCCGGAGCCTGTGCTCTGCAGTGGGAGAGGCCGCAGCAGTGAGAGGCCCACATACCGCAAGAAAAAAAAAAAAAAAAAGACCATGGGCCTCTGACTGCTTGTGGAACCATAACTCTTACAGTCTTTTTGGAGGACAATTTGGTAGCATCTTTCTAAGGTAAGAAATGGGTTTGACTGCAACCCATTTCTATAAACTGATCCCTCAGAAACACTTGCAGCCCTGAGAACAGGTTGTGCGAAGATGCTGACTGCAGCACTGTAACAGTGAAAAACTAGAAATAACCAAAATAACCTCGATAGGGGAAGAGGTGAAGAAATTTAAAGCCATACCATAGACTCTCATTCAGAAATGAGAAAAGAGTAAGATACCTCTGTGAACACAGATATGGAAAGATGTCCTCCAAATAGTGTTTGGATGAAAACCAAAGTGGATCAGAGAATAATGTATGTTATGGGTTGAACTGCGTTCCCTAAAAAGATGTTGAACTCCTAACCTCCAGCATCTGTGAACGCGACCTTATTTGGAAATAGGGTTCTTGCAGATGATCAAGTAAGTGAGGTCATCAGGGTGGGTCCTAATCCAATATGACTAGTGTCCTTATAAAAAGGTGAAATTTGGACACACACATATGCGCACAGGGAAGATGCCGTGTGAAGAGGAAGGCTGCAATTGGGGAGGTGCGTCCATAAGCCCAGGAACACCAAAGATCACTAGTGAAACACCAGAAGACAGGCAAGATGCATGGAATGGAGTCTCCCTCACAGCCGCACAAGGAACCACCCTGCTCACACCTTCATCTCGGACATCTGGCCTCCAGAACTGTGAGACAATAACTTTGTTATTTTGTCACCCAGTGTGGCACTTTGTTACGGCAGCCCCAGGGACTACTCTCTCACTTATATTAAAAAAAAACACAGGGCTTCCCTGGTGGCGCAGTGGTTGAGAGTCCGCCTGCCGATGCAGGGGACACGGGTTCGTGCCCCGGTCCGGGAAGATCCCACATGCTGCGGAGCGGCTGGGCCCGTGAGCCATGGCCGCTGAGCCTGCGCATCTGGAGCCTGTGCTCCGCAACGGGAGAGGCCACAACAGTGAGAGGCCCGAGTACCACAAAAAAACCCAAAAATACAAAATTACATGTATACAAACATACACACAGAAAGGTCTGGACGGTGAGCTGTGTCTAACCATTAGCTTACTGATGGGCTTCAGCAGGAAGTAGCAGGGCAGAGGGTGAAACGACCGGGGGTTGCTCCTACACTAAAAGTTTTTATGAAGTGTGTGAGGATTTTAGGTGCGTGTTTTAGATATTACTGATATATCTTCTAGTCTTTACCCCTACGCGGGAAGGTACAAGGTTCCTTCAGCCCAGAGTACCACTTCAGCTCCTCCCAGCACGTACCAAGCTTCCACTTGCAGGCTCCGTGTCCAGGTAGGAAGGCGGCATCTGGACCTTGCTGAGCACTTTGAAACATGTCTTCAAGGTGTGCGTGAGTTCAGGTAAGCTTAGCGCCTCCATTTCCTTGGCCAGAGACTGCACCAGGCAGCCAAGCACCTGAGGGAGGTACTGGGTTTGCACCTCAGAGTAAAGTTCCTGTGAAACAGAGACACGGGTTTAATGTGTAACCAGTAGAAAATTCAAATTTTTTTTACAGCATAAGTTTGTTTCACATTAATTCCCAAATCAGAAAACAAAATAATATTTCTTTTTGATCTAAATAAATCAGTGGACATTCTTCCTCTCCTTTCAGGTGGCTTTCCTCTTTCTAGCAGAAAATAGTCGCCACATTTATTTCTATATTAAAGAAATCAATTTCTTTTGAGAAAATTAGCCAAGGCTGTGACTTTAACTAAGAAATGCATTTACTCTCTGGGACTTCCCTGGCAAGCCAGTGGTTAAGACTCTGTGCTTCCACCGCAGGGGGCACAGGTTCCATCCCTGGTCAGGGAACGAAGATCCCGCGTGCCGCGCAACGCGGCCAAATAAATAAATAAAAATTTTAAAAAAAGGACATACGTTAACTCTCACTCTTAAATAACTGTTGTTATTTAGGATGGATGACACTCAGCTCATCATCTGCTTTCCATAACTTCAGCTCAGCCCACTTACAACTGGCTCAAAAGTTATAACCCCTTTATATTAAAAGGATCTAAAAGAGACAACATCCAGCTACATCTTCCATGCTGAAACACACATTAACACAGTGCTATGTATTTAGGTAAAACTACTTCTTCAGTAAGTTTAGGTTCATAAAAAGGCCAACAACACTAATCAGAATGTAAGTAACAGCCAGCACTGGGCCATCTCCTTAGAGCAAAGGACCTACCAGGGGGATCACGTCCAGGAGGAACACAAGGAGGGTGCAGAGCTCCGAGACTGTCGGGGGGGCGCCGACGCGTCTCCCGGCAGCGTGACTCTGCTTTGCGGGTCTGCGTGAGTCACAGGAAAGAAAAACAACTCTCTTATAATAATTTCAAGCGTTTCCTATGATTTCCAATAAAGTCGCTTTATTCTATTTCAACCATAATGAAAGACAGCTTCTGCAGTTCTAATAATGAAGCTTTGGTGCCAAAAACTATCTAACATAGACAAGTGTCAATAAGTCTTGAATCTGCTTGTCTCCAAAACAGGTTCACTCTGACTTGAACTTCATCAGACCAGGTGAGGGTGGTCCATGCCCACGTGGGATTCCCTACCCAGCAGATCTGGAGCTACCAACAGTAACAATTCCAGGCCCCCAGCCCCAAACCAAAGGCATGTTCCCGGGGAAAGGGCCTGGTGACAGAATGCAGGACAGCTGTTCAATTTGCTGTCAGAGCAACCAGAGACAGCTCCCTGCATGTCACCAGGAGCTCATCCCCACGAGCTGCTTAGAATTTCTCAGCTCCCACAGAGAAGTGTAACTCCACTGGGCTTATCTTATTCTCAAGCTCAACACTTCCTTTTCAAGAAGTAGGCAACTGGATACGTAAGTTACAAAGTCAACATACTAGTTCCCAAAACAGTAATTTTGGATTCGTCTAGCTATCACAGTACGATTCAACCTGAGTTAATTTTCTTCATTGTAAATTATCGCTTAGTTATCTTGGCATTTATCTTGGTAAGGGACTCAAGAACTGTAACCACTACATCTGGGAGATTCTGCTGCTGGGTGCCTGCTCTGAAGAGACCCATGCATCTGTGTGTAAAGAGACAGGACCAACACGGTCACCAGAGTACTATTTGCAACAATGAAAAGACTGAAACTGGTTTATTCACACACTGGACTACTATACCTAAGATGAATGAACTACGTGTATATAAATTTCCAAAGGGCTGTGGACCATACCCCACCCCCCAAAACAACACATTGCAAGAAGTTATATACAACTTGATAGTATTTATATAAAATTTGAACAGACAAAACAGACTATATCATTTCTGGGTACACATGTTATAAAAACACAGGTATCACAGGACAGACATGAATTTCAGAACAGTGATGAAAGCTGGGATGAAAGGAGGGAAAAGTGCTGGGAAGGTGGGGAGTTAGCTCTATCTGGGTAGCAACATTTTATTCCTTTAATAAAAAAGATGTGAAAAACAATGATCAAGTGTGGTCTATAATTTCAGCAATGGGTGCATGAGTGTCTGACGTCATTTCCCATCCTTTCTTACATTGGAATGTTTCATAGTTAATTTTTTTTTTTTTTTTAAAGAAAGCACTCCTCGTAACTCTGAAATGGAACTAAGCTGACCAAAATACACTCTAGCCTCAGTATAACATGGCCTTGCTGTCCGCCGTGGATCCGATTACAATTAATTTACTCATCACAGGTTTGAACACCTGCTGGGGCCTGGCACCAGACGAGGCAAAGGGCATGGCAGGAGCAGCTGGGACGTCGGGCACGCCTGGTTCTAATCTCAGCTGCTGCCGATCTGCTGTGCAATGTCACACGAGGCGCTTCACATCTCTGAGCTCCTCTTTCTTATATGATGGATGGCCCTGCTTCTCCTGGGGGTGTCCAGGGGATGGCCCGCGGCAAACGTTAATAAGTTATGCTTTGATTACACTTGCAGGTACTGAAGACACTGTGAGAACACAGAGCAGCCCAGAGGACGTGACAAGAATGAAGTTTCACAGCATGACTCACAGGACCAAATGGGGTTTGAGAGATTACATCAGTCCTCCTTCACAGCAAAAATCACACGGGAAAGGACTCCACAGGGAAGTTTGCTGTCCTGAGCACGCCACCGCCAGCAATTTGGAGGTGGTGCAAGTCACCAGATTGAAAGTGACGGGAAAGCTGATTATAGGAGCTTAGAACATGAATGCTTTCATCTGAACAGTTACACACCAATTTCAATAAGAATTTAAGATGACTGATGATTTCAAAAACACTCTTTCCAGTCCCAGGACCACAAAACTAAGCTTCCTGAATAGATTAGGGCTCCAAGGGCACCATGCAAAGAAAGCCGATTAGATGAACCCAACCAGAAAATGCACAGGCGAGTTTCTGAAGTTCGACTTCAATGAGGAAGCTTCAGTATCATGTGAACCTTCTCAATGGCACTGTTTTTAGTTCTATTATGATTTTAAGTGAATTCTATCGTGTACTCAGCAGAGACGACCCAGCATTAGCGAGTTAAGTATAATCTGACCACAACAAGCAGCTACGAAACCATGACACCCTCAATTCCTTCCCACATGTTCACAAGCCGTGAACTGGCGGCTTACCTAAAACAGTCCTCAAAGCACCTTGTCATGTAATCCCAGAGGAAGTCTGTGCTTAGGGATGTGATGAGCAAATTCACTGTTTTAACAATCTCAGAGGCATTTCTGTTTTCTTTTATTGTACTGTAAAGAAAGAGGGATATTTATAAATATATCTATGAAAAAACCTGTATTACGGGAATGCCATGTCTGAAAAACGAATTCATTGTACCATTTACAACTTATTTCTAGAGACACTGACAAACTCGGTTATAGATAAAAAGTATTACTGTTCTTATATAGGGAAGAGAATGCATCGTGCCATCCTAAACAGTATTTACACTGATCCATTCCCTCAGAAGTAAGCTTAAGAGCTATTGTAGGACTTCCCTGGTGGCGCAGTAGTTAAGAATCCGCCTGCCAATGCAGAGACACGGGTTCGAGCCCTGGTCCGGGAAGATCCCACATGTCGCGGAGCAACTAAGCCCGTGCACCACAACTACTGAGCCTGCGCTCTAGAGCCTGCAAGCCACAACTACTGAGCCCGTGCGCCACAACTACTAAGCCTGCACTCTAGAGCCCACAAGCCACAACTACTGAAGCCTGTGCGCCTAGAGCCCGTGCTCCACAACAAGAGAAGCCACCGCAATGAGAAGCCCATGCACTGCAACGCAAGAGTAGCCCTTGCTCGTGGCAACTAGAGAAAGCCCTCACGCACCAACGAAGACCCAACACAGCCAAAAACAAATAAATAAATATGTAAATAAATTAAAGAAAAAAGAGCTATTGTAAAAAAGAATGTTATATGGAAAACCAGTTTTAGTCCAACCATAGGTAATTACATACACTATTGGTGGAATAACATAGTACAGCCATTTAGGAGGGAAATTTGGCTAACATTTAAATGCACGTCTTCTGTGACTCAGGAAATTTATTCTAGGGATTTATCCTACAGAAATCCTTGTAGAGGTACACAAAAATGTAGGCAAAGGGGGACTTCCTTGGTGGTCCAGTGTTAAGACACTGCACTTCCAATGCAGGGGGCATGGGTTCAATCCCTGGTCGGGGAACAAAGATCCCTCATGCGGCACAGCTCGGCCAGGAAAAAAAAAAAAAAAAAGATGTAGGCATAAGGATATCATGACGATGTCATTTTGAGGCAGGAGATAGATGGGCTCCAGGCTAGGCCTTTACAACTGGCCTCTTGTTTACATTTGTTGGGGCAGGAAAAAGGTGGGCTTCAGGCTGGACACTTACAACTAGCCTCCTGTTTGCATTTCCTGAGACAGGAGATAGATGGGCTCCAGGTTAGGCATTTACATCCAGCCTCCTGTTTGCACTTCGAAAGAGAAATAACAGCAGAAACAGAGTAAACAGCCAGGCTTTGTCTCCTGAGGACACTTTATGATAACAGTCATGGCAGGAACAGAGAGGGGCTAAACCCTGTCTGAGTAAAAGATGGAGAGGTCACATATTTCCCATCCTGGGGGCAAGGGAGACATGGCGTGTGCACAGAAAGGCTCCTTGGGGGTCAGAAAGGAGGGGCCGCCACCCCACAATAGGTGATGCCAAGGCCCCCGCCATGGGCCTCTGGGCTGGAATCCGTCCTGGAAAAAAGCTGCACGCACATATCGGGGAGGGTCCTAGGGCAGGTCAGGTGTGGAAAAAGAAACTTAAATAAACGGTTTCTCTGTGTGCTCTCCCACTTGTCGTGCTGTGCCTCTAATAATAAACTTTGCACCTGCTTTTACAGTTTTTGCCTCCTTGAAACAGTCTTGCTTTCAAACGGAGGCAAGAGCCAGGGAAAATTTGAGTCTAGTCTCTTGCCCTTGCTGGTCTAGTGGCTAGGATTCCTGGTTTTCATCCAGGCTGCCCAGGTTCGATTCCTGAGCAGAGAACTAAGCTCTTGCTTCAAGCCACCACTTACTGCTGCTGCCTCTTTGAGATCAATTTTAAAATACTGAAAAAGTGGAAACCGCCCAAAAGTCAATCAATAAGAGATTGGTCAATCAGTCAGGATTTCTTAAATAAGTGTAGCTCCTTACTGAGGACTTCAAGGCAACCACTATCCTCCAGGAGAAGAGTGTAGACCTATTCACAACTTGCATTAAAAAAAAACAAACAGGCAACTAAACAGGTACTGTAACTCCACCTTAAAAATAAATGATAGGCAGCTGTGTACTTATGCACTGAAAATCTGAAAAGAAATACAAATGTTGTATGTTTTTCTCTGAAAGGCAGTGGGATTATGGGTAATATCTTTTCCCGTGACGCCTTCAAATATTGGTATACTCTACCATGAACATGTATTACTTTCATATCAGGAAAACAATAAACTACTCTCACTCTGCTAGAAAAAAGCAAACACTAAAGACTCTTGGTACACTTATAATTAATAAACCAGAAAAATCTTCTAATCGATTTAAATTTTTAATACACCCAATGCCGAGTCAGGGAGAAGGAAATCATATTAAGAGTAAAGTAAAAAGGAAGAGGTTGTACTACCTTAGAAAGTACAAAGACAGAACAAAACACAGGGCTGATGGCTAACTACACACTTTAAGTTATCGCCACGTCTGCTGTCTCCCAAACCCCACTCACCCTGCCTCCAGGGCCCTAGAGCGCCTTCATGCCCCTGGGGTGCCCTCGCCTTGCTCCCTGCTACCCCCCTTCTGACTGGTCTCCTGAAGACCCACACCCACTCACCCCACTTCCTGATCTGACCTCCCGCCGGCCCTCCCCCCCGTCACTCACCACTTGTAAACCAGACCCAGTTGCCTTTGTTGAGCAACTTTTCACACCTGATCAGTAAATACGGTTTGTACTTCCCAGTGTGGGGCAGAGACAAGATCAAACTCCTTTTAATCATCACAATATTCAATAGGGAAGAGTCGATTCATATTGATTAAGAGCACAGGCTATTTTAAGGCGTGGCCTGACCCTCTGCATCCCCACTTTCTTGAGCACTTCACAATTTATGGTAAACAGAGAAAAAAAATCATGGCATTAGGGAGGGAGGAAGAGTGAAGCTGGAAGCCCCACCAGTACCTTATCAGTGAATTTCCACTCTGAGTGTAGCTCAGTTTAAGATCAGAGCCGAGAGCAACTCTGCAGTAAGAATAAAAGGCCCGGATGACTTCGAGGAACAAATTCTCAACAACTTGAGGCCCTGCAATTGAAAAGGAAATGTCCAGGTAAATAAATTAATAATCAAAATGTTTTCTTAAAAATCCATTGTAAACCAGTGACAAACGTGTAAAGCGTATTGAGAGTAACTCTATAACACATAGATAATTTATATAGTCTTAAATGTATGGAAACTTTAGTTGCGACAATGACACCTTTAGCTGGAGGAATAACATCTGTGAAAACAGCCAACATTTTTGTAGCGCTTACTGTGTGCTGGCCACTGTTCTAAGCATTCTATAACTATTAACTTACTTAATCCTCACAATAGCCACAGAACCAGGTATGCAATCAGGTAGGCTGTCCTGATTACAAGGGGACAAGAGGACTGAGGCCCAGATGCTGAATAACTTGCCCCAGGAAGATTCTCGAAGGAGGCAGGGAGTGGGCTAAATGTTTTAAGTGGGCAGAAACTGCCTGGCCAGAGGCCGTCACTCCACAGAAGCACCAACAGAGTGGGGCAACCTCCTATTCTGAATTCTTTAACTGATGAGCTAGAACGACACAAAAGAAATAACACCAGCCCAGAAAAGCCTCAGATGGCACAAAAGAACTGGACCCTGCCCGATAGGCAGTTGGAAGGCGGCTGGACATTTCTGCTCCACAAACATCAACCAGCAGGCCTGAAGGGAGGGGCGTGACTTCCCACTCAAGTATTCAGAGGAATGAACACAGGATGATTCAGAGAAAACAAAAGCTCTGTCAAACAAGGAATCAGCAAATAAGCTAAACTCTTACGCTTCCAAAGACAAAAGGTCTCTTTTTCACGATAAGCCCCAGGTATATTTTATCTATAGCATAACACTGACAAATGCTTTTTACTAGTGAAGGAAAGCTTGTGGTCAGGATTCCAGGGGAAGAAATGAGGACGTGGCTAAAGCCTGGTGGACAAAGCACAGATAAGACTGACCTATGACCCTCCTATGCCTTCTAGTCTACATTATCAATCCACTCCTTTGTCCTTCAAGTGTGTCTTTCCTTGGAAAACTAAATTATCAGGTAGGACGAATTTGCTGGGATGGGGAAGAAGCCTGCCATTCACTGCCCCCCCCAGAAAATATGACCCGGAGCCCAAGCTAGCTCAGTGCTTTACTTGGTTCGCGTCAAGGCCTTGACGTAAAACATCCATCTCCAAGGGTGGAGCTTGGAGGCACAAAAGCTTCTTCGTGCTTTGACTTTGGTCAAGAGCAGCCAGGGCTGCACCTGTCCTGGTACCCAAGTTCACTGGTGTTACATGAGTAACATCTCGGGATGGGCCGTCCGAGTGCCATTAAGGAAGCGTCAGAGTCCTGACAAAGAGGGCTCAGGCTCTGGCGTCAAACAGACTTCAGAGTTTGAGTCCCAGTTCCTGGGTGGCCCCTGGCGAATGACTTCGCCTTGCTCAACCTTAGTCTCTCCCTCTGTAGAATGTGTACAGTAAGAAAATCTACCCCAGGGTTGTTGGAGGTACAGAAGTATGCAAGGAGATGCGTATTAACGATGCACAAAATAACTGCTCAAAAAAATGTCACCATTATTATTAACAACAGTGAAAACACACCAGGACCTCAGTCTCCCTTCCGTCTCCCTCGACCAGAAGCCCTTGTTTCCCTTTGTACACCTAGAGCCTAGCACCTTCCCTGCTGCACAGATGCCCCACGCCCGTCTCTGAATGCATAAACAAAGGGTCCCCATCCTGAGGCCAGAGGGAGGAGGAACTGAAAGAACACCCTCAGCTCTCGTTCTCTGCAAACGGCGCCCGGACAGTGGGCACGTCCTGAGCGCTCAGATGAGGCCATCAGGGATGAATCCCACGGAGAAGGGGGTTTCCTTCCTTGTTACCGTGTTCCAGGGATGAGATATTGAGATCTTAACAGTGAATGGATACTGGGGCAGTTACTTTTTTTTTTTTTTTTTTTTGCGGTACGCGGGCCTCTCACTGTTGTGGCCTCTCCCGTTGCGGAGCACAGGCTCCAGACGCGCAGGCTCAGCAGCCTTGGCTCACGGGCCCAGCCACTCTGCAGCATGTGGGATCCTCCCAGACCAGGGCACGAACCCGTGTCCCCTGTATCAGCAGGCGGACTCTCAACCACTGCGCCACCAGGGAAGCCCCAGTTTCTTTTTTTTAAAGGAAGGGAGAGAAGGTCACTTTCCTCAATGGGTGCCCAGAGGACCACGGTATATAAGGGGCGACCCTTTTGGAACTAGAGTCTAGTTCAAACCCTTTCATTTGACAGAGGAAAACAGTGAGGCCCAAACAGCAGAAGGGGCTTGCCCAGGGTCACAAGGCAAGAAGATGGAGGAACGTCCCCTATTTGCTTCAGAATACAATCAAGGCTCAGTTGAAGAAATGATTTGATTGAAGAAACGTTCTCACAAGGTCAGTACTGTACGTGCCCTGCAGGCACGCGCGCAGACGAGCACAACAGCTCAAAGGTATTATAATTTCTTCACAAAAACGTTCAAGTAATTGTGCAAAACTTTTAAGTGGTGCCCAGATGATGAAAACTGAAACACACAGCATGACTAAACTACTTCAAGGTTCTGAACTTCCAAAGATTAAACTGTATTCTAAATAACACGTTGATTGTATCTCACCGGAGTTTTAATGGTGTATGATGGTAAAGCGCATCTAATGTTACCTATTTCTGGCTTGTCAAGCAGACTGGTAAGGATGCGGAAAGGCTTCAGGTACATGTGGTGGCGCTCCTCTACGTCAGCATCAGGGAACTCCTGGTGCAGTATCTCAGCCAGACCCTGTTTTTTTTTTTAAAGCCACATATTAGGGTATTATATACAGTATGACTTTATTGGTTGTTCTAGTTGTTAAATGCTCTGGGATAGAAGTAAAAGCAGTCATGCAGCACGAGGTGACGACAGTCGGCCCTCCATATCGTGGGTTCTGCAGATTGAAAATATTCGGGAAAAAAAATTCCAGAAAGTTCCCAAAAGCAAAACTTGAATTTGTCGTGCACTGGCAACTACTTATATAGCATTTACACTGTATTCTACAACTATTTACAAAGCATTTACATCGTAAGTAATCTAGAGATGGGTTAAGGTATGAGGATGAGTATAGGTTATATGCAAATACCAGGCCAAGTTATAAATATAAGGGACTTGAGCATCTGTTGATTTTGGTATCCATGGGGGTGGGGTGGGGTAGGGGGCTGCTGGAATCAATCTCCTGCAGATTCCAAGGGACAACCATACACGAGACTTTCCCAACCGTGTACCAAGGAACAGCCCCCCTGTCTACTTCTGAGGTCCCACAAGGAACTCCACTGAAGAACCATGGTCAGGAATGCCCTAATTGGGATCTACTTTCCAGAAATGCTCCTTTACCTCAACTAAAAGATCCTTGGAATATTTCTCAAAAAAATACGAGGACTGGTCTTCATAAGAATTTGAGATTTCCGATTCCGGCACAATGGTATTTCCTTTAATATCTGAACCTATAAAAGAACAAGCACCATGAGCTGTAAAGAAATCTATACATTTAAAGTACATCTTATTGTGCAAAGGTCTCATGCTCTGACATTTTTGTTTGTTTGGGGTTTTTTTGTTTTTTTGTTTTTTGTGTTTTTTTTTGCGGTACGCTGGCCTCTCACTGTTGTGGCCTCTCCCGCTGCGGAGCACAGGCTCCGGACGCGCAGGCTCAGCGGCCATGGCTCACGGGCCCAGCCGCTCCGCGGCATGTGGGATCCTCCCAGACCGGGGCACGAACCCGTGTCCCCTGCATCGGCAAGTGGACTCCCAACCACCGCGCCACCAGGGAAGCCCCTATTGGTTTTGTTTTGTTTTCTTTGTTGTTTTTTTTTTTGCTCTGACATTATTAAAAATAGAATTCCTCCAACAGAAAACCAAAATCAGATCCAGCAAAACCGAGACCTATTTTCTTCTGACAGTGGTGGGCCAGGGATCAGACAGGCAGAACTCCATCTCAAGGGCATCAATTTAGTTTACCCCAAGAATTCATCCTGAGTGTCTTTGACAAGTATGGTTACAAGGATCTAATAGAATGAGTATCATTTTTAAAAACCAGTATTTATTTGTATGGCACTACATAAAAAATCAAGGTATTCTCAACCACATGCCCTCATTTTGAGCCTTGGTTAAGTCTCTAAGGTCCTCAGGGCAAGGAACAGCATCTTTCTAAGCAGAGAGTCTGGACCCCTGGGGTCGTGGCTAAGCAAGTCGGAGCCGGTCCTGTCTACATACAGTGCGCCGAGCCCCACTGGAAGGCAGCCATGCATTTAACAAAATCATCCTTTTAACAAAAATGCTCAAAGAGCCTGTGAATATCCTTCTGGAAACCCTTCATAAGCGTCTGTGCTATGACTTCTGGAAGTTTTACAACTAGGGGAAGAAAGGTTAAGAGGACTTTCTGACATTGGTATGAGAAGATCTATGAGGGTTGGAAAAAAAAAAAAGCTGAGAAGCAGAGGATTTTTAGGGCAGAAAAATACTCTGTGTGACACTGTAACGGTAGACGCATGTCATTATACCTTTATCTAAACCCACAGAACGCACAGCACCAAGTGTGAACCCCTGTGTAAACAGCCGACTGTGGGTGACGATAAGGTATCAGTGTAGGTTCCTCGACTGTAATAAACGTGCCACTCCAGTGGGTGATGCCGGTGGTAGGGTAGGCCGTGCTTGGCGGGGAGGAGGGAGGAGGTGGGAACTCTGGACCTTCCTCTTAGTTTTGCTGTGACCCTAAAACTGTACTAAAAAAATAAAGTCTTTCTAAAAAAAAAAACTATGGCGATTTTTCACAATCGCTCTGTAAACCACCTTCTCTTAGGTACACGGACTTGGGAATTTTAGGCCCTGTGATTTCCTGGACTTGTCCCCCTGAAGCCTTCCATCCAACCAACAGTCAACGGCTCTTTTCCTACAGGTCTGCAGTCTGTTCACAAGAACACATGCTCACAGAAACATGAACCAGGGTTCTCGTGCTCTTCCAAAGTCATCCAAATATCTCCCGAAATGTGTCAATGCCACAAACGTTCCCATCCAGACAAAACTTTCTTTTACATATATTCCATGTTTCTGGGTTTTCTCACACACAGTCTTATCCCATGAAACTCCTCCCTGAATAAGGCTTAGCCATCATTTTGTTGTCTTTCAAGTTTCTTAAAATGGAATTCGGTTAACATTTAAAAAATCCCATTACTTCTGTTTTTTTATGTAACAGCTGCAAGATAACCAAAGCTGCGGGGCAGGCAGCAGAACTCAGCTGACCAGTGCCAATTCAGTCACCGCGTTATCTTTCCACACTTTGTGATTCAGAAATGGATCAACAAGATTGCGACTTTATTCCAAAAATCAGCACTCAAAGGTGTCACCTTAACTCTGACTTTTCAACTCCCACGTATGACTCAGTACCTAGTAACCACGCATAAAGCCTTCTGTTCAGAGACATATCTCTTCTCAGGAGGGTCTGGGTGGCGGCCGAGAGGATGTGCACCATGTCGGATCTGAGCAGGGGGATGGCTCTCTCGTTGGAATCCTATGAGGAGGAAAGAGAAAACTATACTGCAAGGAGATGACATAGTAAATCGCCGGCTTTCCGACACGTGACCCCTCCTTACCAGTCTACAAAAGCTTTATCTTAAAGAGGCGGTTCTCAAAAGGGGTTGGTTTTTCACACGCTGCCCAGGGAAAGAGGCTATTCAATTTTCGCTATGGAAACACCACCCTCACAGAAATGACCGAGGACCCTGAATGGCTGAAAGCGAAGAGTGGTCACTGAGTGGCTGCCCTCCGCTCCAGACGAGACGGCTCGGACCTCTCCCGTCTACCCCACGGCCTCAGGAAAGACCAGCGACTCCCCTCGAAGAACACAAACGGCTTTTTACCAGACAGGTATAAAATGGGAAGAAGAACAGGACAATCTCCAGGTTATTTCTTTGCACCAGCACGTTTGAGTCCAGCAGGGATGCACATAAGGACTTTACCTACAAAAGACAGAAAGCCACGAACATTTCATGCCCGAGACACTGGACATCGTTTGCAGGCTACTCTTTATAGTCATAAATATGAAAAAAACTCTTCCTGGGAATCTTGAAACCACCGTGTTATATCGTGTGGAACAGAATAATAAGATCTAAATATGGGAAACTTGGTTCTAGCTCCAGACGCTAGGGGGCGATGTGTGACATCGGGAAGACCTTCAGCTGCAGCCCTCACAGTTCCATCTCAGAGACGGAGGGGTCTGGACCAGATCGTCAGATTCTAAGACCTCAAATTCTATAATCCCAGAAACAAATACATTTAGGTTCCAACAGGAACTTTCAGCTACACTAAAACTCCAAAAACAGTCAGTCAAATGGACTCCAAACCAATTAAGCAGACATTTTGGGTGTCTTTTCTGAGCATAGATAGATGTAATACAGCTGCATAACAGATAAGAGCCATAAGACAAGTGGTAACAAAAAGCTATGAGAACCGGGAAGAAGAGAGGGAGAGATCTTTCAACTGGGGAGAACAGTGAAGCTTTGGGGGTGAGCTGAGTTTTTTGTAATACAGGCAGGAGATTCGCTGAGACGGGGGAGAGGAGGGACAGGCCGTGAGCGCAGGACGAGGGGCTGGCTGGAGCAAAGACAGCATCACAGACGTGCCAGGCCAGGCCAAGCAGCCGGCTCCGGGAGTGTAATGGGCCTGAAGTGGAGAGTGAGGCATCTGGTGAGCTGGGAGCGGACTGTTAGAATACTCTTGAGGATGGATTTTATCTCCAGGAAACAGGTATTTTGCAAGCACAGTACAGATCTGAGCAAAGCTATGTTTTAGCAAAGTGAATCTCTTAGCAACCAAAAAAGGACTGGACGGGGAGAAACCGGTTAGAAAATTACATGATGGTCCAGGAATGAGACCTAAGAAGCTGAGGCAGGGCAGCGAAAACGGAGAAAGAAACAAAGTGGTACTGACAGGGCAGGGAAGAAGGGAACGTGACTACTGAGGGTCTCCTCCGCCCTAAGCAGAGGTCCTTTTCATCACTCTTTTCGTCAGAGAGCCCCGTGAGGAAGCTCTATTATTCCCACTTTGCAAAGAGGAACGGACTCAGAGGGGTAAGTAATCGGTGCAACTTTGTTAATGACGGATTCAGTTTCTGAACATTTTAACTTCAAAGCCTTGGGTCCACCACTAGGTGGCGACAGACTGCAGGCCATTAAACAAATGCTAAGTTTGGGGAAAAGAAAGATCTGGGAAGTTCCCATTCTTCAAGGTCAGGAGAAGGCAGGTCGCTGCCTGGGAAGAGGGGCCTGGGCACGGACAACCTAGGTGTGAGAGCAGCCAGAGGACAGGAGGGCGGCAGGGATGACGGCAGGAGCTGGAGCGAGCCTACTGTGCGAGGCAGTGAGCGGTGTGACAGGGGCAGGGGAAGAAAACGAGGCTGTGGCTCAACAGCGGACCCCAGCCAGGCTCCGCGGAGCGCCGTCGACAGCCACCCGTAACGTGGAAGCTGCGGGGCCTCCCGGAGGGCCCTCCTCGCGTGAATACGCAAACGTGACGCAGGTGTTAGAAGCCTACGCCGCCTTCGCAGCTTACGCAGGGATGCTGCCTCCTCGCCTGCCCAACCTCAGAGCGCCTCTGCTTCCCGCTGCCCCTCCCCTCCCCTCCCCGCTCCCCCGCCCCGTGACCCTGGTGACACATGTGATGGGGAGTCAGCCCGCCACGCCACGCCACGCCACCGGGAGCACGGCACCCACCGTGAGCTGGTAGTCGGTCCCCAGCATGTACTTCTGCTCTGTGCCGGGCGAGCCCCGGCTGATGTGGCCCACCACAAAGAGCGAGGCGGGCAGGCGGATGGACGGGTTCGCCAGGACGCTCCCCCAGAGGGCAGCGTAGAAGACCTCCCTGCCCACCACCAGGGACAGCCTCAGGAGCAGCGCGTCCGTCCTGTGGGCGGGAGATCATAGAATTAGGGCGCATCCCGCGGGCTCTCACGGGCGCGGCTCTCTCTCCCTGGCCGGGAAGCACCATCTTCCTCCTCATTTTGAGATGCTGCCATCTCTTGCCCTTCTGTGTTTGTCCACCTGCTGGCTGTCACTGAAACTGAATTTGCTAGAACAAACATGTCACCGAGGGGTGCGGCTTCTTGGCCAGGAGGCAGCATCTGACCGGTTGTGTCACCCTGTGGCAGAGATCCGTCTCCGCCTCCGGCCTTGCTGCGGATGCCGTGGCATTTACATGGTGCTTACAGGTTCCACTGCCCAAAGTGGATAAGCAGATCAGCCACTCTGTAAAAGTAGGAGGAGTCATTTAAAAAAAAACAAAGGCTGGCCTTCCCTGGTGGCGCAGTGGTTGAGAGTCCGCCTGCCGATGCAGGGGACGCGGGTTCGTGCCCCGGTCCGGGAAGATCCCACATGCCGCGGAGCGGCTGGGCCCGTGAGCCATGGCCGCTGGGCCTGCGCATCCGGAGCCTGTGCTCCGCAACGGGAGAGGCCACAACAGTGAGAGGCCCGCGTAACGCAAAACAAACAAACAAACAAAAAACAAAGGCTTATGTGACTGATTGAAGACCTAATGATAAAGACACCCCCGACCTGAGCACAGCCAAAAGTGTGCCCAGTGACACCGGATTTTAGAAACACTGGGGACAACATTCCCCTGGGCCTCCTGCTTCACGGCACATTCCAGAAGGTCTGGAGCCGACTTCCCATCACTCTGCCCACAGCACCTCCATACACCCGCTCCCACTCCAGGAAGCCCTCCTGCGGACGACCAACATTTATTCGCCTCTTTATCTTTATCCAGGTCTCCCGTGACACGACGTCAGCGATTTCACGGCCGTCCTCACAGAAGCAGCAGCATCAGTGGGTGCGGGCTTGTTTTTCCACTGACACTGACCGAGGCCTGGCCCTTCTCCGCTCGGGGTGCACCTGCAGCTGACGGGGCACCTTCCCGCCGACTGCGAACACAAAGCTTGCAGGCCGGGTGATAGCATCTATCGATACGACAGCGGAGGCAAACTCCCACAAAGGGATTTCACTTGCACAGAAGTGAAACCTCTGTGCATTTCAGCTCTCAGCTATGGCAGGGAAAAGGGATGCAAATGTTGTGAAAATACCTGAGAGTCTTTGAGCAAAAACTCAGCACAGGAAAACAGCTGATGCTGAGGCCACACAGCCACCGTCACCACTAAGTCTGCTCTGCTGGCTGACACCCCCCAATGCCCAGATGAGCGTCTGACACACACCTGAAAAAACTGTCAGATGAAGGCCATTCTTTCCCTTTTACTATACGCCAAACTGTTTTCAGCTTACTTTTTAATAACCACTTCTGTGTATATTAAAACATTTCATACAAAAAATGCCTACTACCTTTTGATATAAAAAATAAATTTTGTTCTCCCTAAACCTAGTCTCCTTAAGCCTTCTTTTTGACTCATAAAATATTTGTAGCAAAAGATACAGAGAAAAAAACAAAATGAAGAAGCACAAGTAACACCCAAATGTTTAGAAGAAGGACACAGAATGGTTTAGTGGCTAAAGGTACTGATGGGTCTTCTATCAAGGCTGAGCAAACAAATAGAGCTTATCGTTGCCCAGGTCTGAAAACAACCAAATAAAGGCCCTAATTTGGGGCAGAAGTGCCATTCAGCAGCTGCGGTTACAGTAAGTCGGGCAGATGGGTCACTGTGTCCTCTGGACAGACAGCATGGTCCTGAGCTAGGGAGAGATTCCCACAGCAACAGAGTAATTTAGGAAGCCCCCGGAGTGCTCCTCTCTCCAGGATCCCAGAAGACCACCGCTTAGCTAAAACCCAACGCAAACACGACAATGCACGCACTGCTATCACATCCCCTTTGACTAGGACAGCATATCCCCAAAGTACGTTCCACGGAACACTGGCCACTTGGGCTGTTCCACAGTAGAGAGGTTCCACTGTCCGGGAGCCTGGGGAACGCCACTTATGCTATCCTTTCTTCAATATTTACAGAACTCTGGCTAGTTTTCTTTATTAAAGAAACACAGGTTTATATATAAATATAAAGATTCCCATTTTATTCTAAAAATTAATGGATATTAAAAATTGAAATGATGCTACAGGTCCGAAAATGGCAATGGTGACAGGACTTTGCTATGGAGAGCAAAGTAAAGAGCAAGATAACTGGGGTTAAAAACTAAGTAACTTGCTACTAAATAAGAATTACTCATAGCACCTCAGCTGTGAAGTTCCAAAGTAAGTGTGCAGTTTAGTGTCCAGAATGGTAATCTTTTCTATTTAAAACCAACAATCAACAAAACAAAACACACACACCAACCCCCAATCCCTACTCCTCCCGTCCTTCCTCAGCCACCCTGGCTGCTTGCTGCTTTCGTGCCCCCTGCAAACACGAGCCCATTCTAACGACACCGACACGCTCTCCTCTACTCAACTGATAGCAGGTGAGGGACACAGGCCGTGCGCCGTGAGCCCCAGGCGCTGCACGACTCTGGCCTTGCGGTCACTTGCCGAATGGACCCTCGTGGAAAGCTGAGCTGTCCCAAGACCGAACAGCGCGGGGTGTGACCATCTGAAAAAGCAGGGCAGTGACAACAGCGCTCTGCACCACCATAGTCGGATATATGTCAAAGAAGGGGGGGGAAGCTCTAGACCCAGCAGAGCTCATCATCATGGTGCCTGGAGTCAGCCAAAAGAAAGGTCAATAAATATTTTTCAATTACTATCTAAATCGGGCTTTCTCAACCTCTACCCTGTGGCCCCCTGGGGCTGGACGCTCCTGTGCTGTGGAGGCAATCGTGTGCACTGTGGGAAGTTCACCTGCACCCCTTGCCTCCACCCGCTAGATGCCGGTAGCACCCTCCCCGCCCCAGGTGTAACAACCAGAAGTGTCCCCAGATATTGCCAAGTGTCCCCTGGGGGACAGAAACCACCCCGGGCTGAGAGCCACTGATTTAAAGGCACATCTCTGGGGAGCCGGGTTTTGCCTGCTTTCCAACCATTGGAAACCTCCACCTCTCCTCCGTCTTCTCAGAACAGGAGTGGAGTATTCTCCCGCCCCCAATACCACTAATCCTGTTTTCTCCGTACAGCAAAACACAGCAAACTGTGTGGCTACTTCTTGGGCACTTTAAAAAAGGAATTCTGGCCAGGAGTGATCTGCAGACATCAAAGGGTTATTAGAAAGCCAGGGGGAATAACGAGTCCTAACACTGGCCAAAATTTCCATTCCCTTATGGTTCACTGACAAGAACAGACCAGGAACTGTCCCCGCCTCTACAAGACCCCTGAGTCACCCGTCCTCACCAGCCCCAAACTCACTCACTCACCCCTTAGCCTTTTCCACCACCTTGGACATCGCGACCCCCCACACCCAGACCCCCCCCTTCCTGTCTCTGCAGAGTATTTGCTGGGGTCGAGGGTGTCTGACTCAATTCCTATGCACGGTGGGGAAGAGTCGTTGCTGAACTCTCTCAAACTGACACGGATACGTGCGGTCACCCGACTGCCGTGCTCTGAGACCACACAACCCTAGACCAGCCTCCACCTCGGAAGGCCAGTCACTCCTACCTCTGAGGGCTGCAGTCGCCGGGCCTGGCTTTCTGTCACACCTGCCTCTACTCAGTGGTTCACGTAGCTTCACTGAGCTCTTGGTTCAACATCAAGAGATCACAATGTTGGGAGAAAACACCCGTGTTAAGCAACTTTAGCGACTGTTCAAATGAACATTTGTTTATCAACTAGGAGAACACATGACAACACCCCAACTACTGACATGCTCCTGGTGTGATTCACTCTTACAGATTAAAAAAACTGCAATATGCTTTGGGAGCTGATGTGTTCATCTTCAGATGATGGGAAAAAAGCATTTATATACACACATCTGTTAGGAAAACGTGAATGGATCAGAACTCTAGAAAGAGCCTGAGACTAAGAGTCAAGAAACAGAGTCTGGTAAAGGTCCTCTTGTTGACCCCATATGACCCTGACTGTTCCCTTACGCACACACCTGCCCAGCCCCTCAGGGCATGGTGCGAGGTTTAAAACAGCAATGAGACAGGCCCTGCCTCCTAGGGAAGTGGATGCTAGTGACTCAGTGCACCGCCGAGGTGGATTCCCCAAGGTTTAAAACAGCAATGAGACAGGCCCTGCTTCCTAGGGAAGTGGATGCTAGTGACTCAGTGCACCGCCGAGGTGGATTCCCCAAGGTTTAAGACAGCGATGAGACAGGCCCTGCCTCCTAGGGAAGTGGATGCTAGTGACTCAGTGCACCGCCGAGGTGGATTCCCCACTGGGAAGTGGATGGCCACCACCTGCCCTGTGTGAAAGCTCCCAACGGTCAAATGCACATCCAATTCCAGCACAGATGCTTGTGACTTTAATGCACCCTTGGTCACCAGCGACTGTCCCACAAACCATTCTGATTATTTGGATTGACTGTGAGATTCCACTCCACACCCCCTGCACCCTCCGGTCACTGCCGACACCAAATAGGCCAGGGTGGCACGGCCGGGGCCTCTGGCATGGGGAAAATTTGAGCAGTTTCTTGTGTAGTCAAATGGAAACTCCTGCAAGCACACAGGTTTCTAAACCTCCCAGTCAGGCTGTACGGGGGCTCTGAAAATGGGTCCTATGAACAGAAGTTAATCACTGCAGCAATCACTCAGAATAGTTAATACGCTGGAAGTGAGTTCTCACATCATGATTCTCCAGAAAAACAGGACACTCTGTATACTCAATCTGAATGGATACTGCCTCTCTCCTCTCTCCTGTTCCTAAGCAATGACCAAAACAAACACACACCACTGCATGAACTTTTATGCGTATGAGTTGGACAAATTTCTCCAAGGTGCTTCTGAAACTTGTCAAAAGCTATTCTGCTTAGCCTCACCCCTTTTTGAGCTTATCCATCAATGAAACGTGGCCTTGCTTTTTCATTTGGAAGCTGCCTCGTATAACAGGAGGGAGGAGGACTTCAGAATGTGACATATGGGGAGTAGAAGCCCATCTCTGCTGCCCACTGACTGCAACTCCAGGAAACTTTCTTACCTTCTGACCCTCACCTGGAAGTGAGGTAATTCCCAGGCACACACGGTATTTCGTCAGGCAGAGACCACCACAGAAATGTAAACATCAACCCGCCCTGCTTCATGGCTCTCTGCACTTCTGTCCCCGTTTCCTTTTTTTTAATTTTTATTTATTTATTTATTTTTGGCTGCGTTGGGTCTTCGTTGTTGCGTGTAGGCTTTTCTCTAGTTGCGGCGAGTGGGGGCTACTCTTCATTGTGGTGCATGGGCTTCTCATTGCGGTGGCTTCTCTTGTTGCGGAGCACGGCTCTAGGCGCGCAGGCTTCAGTAGTTGTGGCACGCGGGCTCAGTAGTTGTGGCTCGCGGGCTCTAGAGCGCAGGCTCAGTAGCTGTGGCGCGCGGGCTTAGCTGCTCCGCGGCATGTGGGATCTTCCCAGACCAGGGTTCGAACCCATGTCCCCTGCATTGGCAGGCGGATTCTTAACCACTGCACCACCAGGGAAGTCCCACTGTCCCTGTTTCTTATACAGCAGTGAAATAAAATACAAACCGCATGGGCGGCCCACCTGGATGGGCACAGCCGTCAGCTCTGGATGAGACCCACCTGTCGTAGATCTCCGAGCCCTCTTCCAGGCCGGGCAGCAGGCCGATGATGAAGGCCTGGAGGCTTGGCAGGAGCAGCTTCTGCAGCGGGAGAAAGTACTTCTCGTACAGGCCAAGCAGCACGGGCCTCACCGACATGGCTGCATGTGCCAGAAGAGGGAACAACCCACAGCTTCGGGACAGAAAAAGGGAGAGGAGGGAAAATGAGACACCTGCTCAGAAGCTCCAAGCGACTGGCCAGCCCAAGGGGGTTTTCAAAGGCAGCCAGCCAGCCATCCACACTGGTGGTGGAGATGCTCGCTTGTCAGGAGACGGTCACCATGAACTGCTGGCCCAGAGCAGGTGACAGGCAGTATGCACGTTACACTCCGACTTAGAGAAAAGTCAGGGAGGACATACTCCAGAAGGTGAGCCCTGGTGACCTCTGTGATGGCTTTACGGTGAACTGACACACCCCTCTGTATTTTTTTGTTTATCGTTTTCTCATCTTGTGAACTGAAATATGGATTACTTGGGTAATAAAAAGGTAAAACGGTGGGGATGCTATCGTACCTGTATAGGAACAAATCCTTGGCCAGCCATTTGGTCCCCACAATTTTAAAGATAATTTCATAGGTTTCTAGGGCTTTTAAGTGCACGCCGCTGGGCAAAGCAGGATGCAGGCACTGAGCTAATCTCTTGCTGATGATGAGCCGTCTTGGCAGCAACGAATACCTCAGGTTACTCTGGAGAGCCTGGAAAACAAGAGGAAAAGCACATAAGGACGAAAGCAGTGACACTGACTGTGGAGAGGACATCTGCCGAGGCCAGGAAGACACCCGCAGGACCCGGTGTGGCTGTAAGAGGTGGGACGTGACAGGACAGGAGGACAGAGGGACTGCGCGGGAGGGCTTGGGGAGGGGGGCCACGAGCCAGCATCAGGGACACGGGGCCGGGAAGCCCCCAGCAGTGAAGGGAAACCCTGCATCCCTTCAAAGGGACGCTGTCCCTGTCAGGCCAGTTTCTGATGGAACCGTGTGCTTCTGTCTGGGGAAGCCTTTAGTCTACACATGAGACTAAGCAGAACACAGACCTCCCGTCCGCAAGAAAACCCTCGTTTGTGTGCCACGGAAGCCCTGGATTTCCCCATCATTATCCCAGCCTGGCTGCACAGCCAGGTGGCCCTGAGTGTCTGGGACACACCTATAGGCCATGACTCCTGCGTCCTCACCATTCAGTTCCCCAGGAGGGAGTCAGATCCCTGTTGGCACGGAATGACAGTCCCCGAGCTGGGCCTCCTCCAGCAGGACACAGGCCTGGCCTGCGCTAAAGCATCCCTGGGCACTGGCCGCATCTGAGAAACACGGTCGGCGGATTTCTTGCTAACAGGGCACCTCCCTGTCGGGAGTAGGTCAACGCCGTTCTTCACGGCATCGAGCGACCACACGCAGAGCACTGGGTGGGTCCTCATGACTCAATCTTCTATCCCAAGTGTCTGTCATTGCAGTGAAACAATCCATACAAATATTTACTGAAAGCCGACAGGGTAAAGTCCACGCTTCTTAAAAAGCTGCTCAAAGGCCTCCACGGTGTGACTCCTGCCCGATTCACCTGCTCCATGTATTAATGCTTCAGCTTCAAGCTTCCTAAGAGCACAGGTCCACCTGTGGCTCCTGCCCGCCTCGTGCAGGCTCTGCCTGAACGTTTTCCTCATGGGAGACTCAGCTGTGCACCCAACTCGCCGAGGCAGAATGGTCCCCAACTCTAGGCGGGGAACACGTTTATTGGTGCTCCACCCGGTTCCAAGTGCACACGTCACCGACTCGCGTGCGGCGCTAATGACCATGAGCTTCAGGGCTGAGCTCGGTGGTGAGCTACTTGGGTGCGCACCCAAGATCTTCCTCCTCTGCTGTTCTCGGCCCTCTGCACCTGCCTCCTACAAGGCAGGCATCCCGCAAGACCGTCACAGGACGTGTGTCAGAACCGCTGCCCCCGGACCATGTGGTCTTAGGGCCATGACAGCTTTCTTCCTAGGAGCGAAGAAAATGATCCCCCTCTAAAACACACACTGCTCTCTGTAACTTCTCAGGGACCCAGGCTAGGAGGGGTTTCAGCTCACGGAGGGGTCTCCGTGATCTTAGAGGCCGGGAAAGAAAACCCACTGGGCTTTGAGTTGACTTCTAAAGCCGGTGCCAGAAGGGACACATCATTCCACTCATCTCACTGGCCAGAGCAAGTCACGGTGCCACGCCTATGTTTAAAGGGGCAGAGAAATGGGATCCTGCATAATGAGGTTACGGAGGAGATAAAAGGAAAAGAAGCAAAATAATATTTTCCATCAGAAGCATGTGGTCTAATTGAACTCTCAAATTCAATAAAACTACAACTAAAAAACCAGCTATACCTAGAGGTCGTCAAGAAATACCTTATACTATTATTTGTAAGAGTCTGATAGCTTAAAATAAAGGGCAAGCCAACAAAATAATTTTTTTAATGTGCTCGTGTCAAAAAGAAAAATTGAGGCGGTGACCTGGAAACACATGTGGGTAAGAACTGAGGTGTCGAGGAAGAGAGGAAACGACTGTGGGAAATGCACAGGAAAGAGTGCGTTTTATTATGGACATTTTCAAACATACAGAAAAGCAGGTAGAACAGCAAAGTACCCATCACCCAGTTTCAACAAGTATCAGCTGGCCAGTCCTGACGACACAGCTTTTAGGAAACCATGTCTGTGGCTCACTGGCTTAGCGATACTGCAGCTGTGGGCTTTCTCCATGACCTCAGAGGAGAACTAAGCTCTGTCCTCACCTGTTATGTTTGTCAGGCAGAGCTCTTGCTTTTCGGGTTTTTTTTTTTTGCGGTACGCGGGCCTCTCACTGTTGTGGCCTCTCCCGTTGCAGAGCACAGGCTCCGGACGCGCAGGCTCAGTGACCATGGCTCACGGGCCCAGCCGCTCCGCTGCATGTGGGATCTTCCTGCACCGGGGCACGAACCCGTGTCCCCTGCATCGGCAGGCGGACTCTCAACCACTGCGCCACCAGGGAAGCCCCGAGCTCTTGCTTTTTAAGTCACCATCTCACTTTTGCTCAGCATAGTCTAAAGACGTTTGCTAACTGAGGCGCAAAGGATGGGCTGCAGCTCCTAAGGTGGTCATGTGGGATCCAAAAGTGTTTGGCTCACTGGGGCTGTACAGCAGCAGGATCCCATTTCTCTGCCCTTTTGAATGTAGGCGTGGCACCGTGACTTACTCTGGCCAGTGAGGTGAGTGGAATGATGTGTCACTCCTGGCACAGGCTTCAGAAGCCAACTCAAAGCCCAGTGGGTTTTCTTTCCTGGCCTCTAAGATCACGGAGACACAGGTTGAACTGGAGCCCCTCCCAGCTTGGGTCCCTGAGAAATTAAGAGAGCAGAAACCACCCGCTGACCCACTGAGGCAGAACTCAACAATACTGTAAAAATCACTGAGCTTGGGGACTGTTCGTTACCATGGCATAACCTTTCCTATTCTGATGAATACACTTCTTCCCATATAAATGGAATTACAAGGAACCACAACCATTCATTACAAATGAACAAGGCGGGTTGCTATTTCTTTCTCATTTAAATGTGTTACCTCATTTAATTTAATTAGAATAAGAAACAACCAAAATCTGAGGGCATGACCAGGACATGTGGAATGGATTGTTCATTGTATGCTGTCCATGTTAATCCAAGCAACACAGCATATCTGAGCCCGGGAGTCAGTGCCTCTTGAGGGAAAGGTACACTGAAGATGAAGGAAGCTGTCTGATTTGAAAATGCAGAGAAGAACAAAGGATATAACCAGATAATACTTAGAAAAATGAGAAGATGCTCATCCTTCCTGCTTTAAAAGATGCAAATTAAAACTACTACAAGGGACTTCCCTGGTGGCGCAGTAGTTAAGAATCCACCTGCCAATGCAGGGGACACGGGTTCGAGCCCTGGTCTAGGAAGATCCCACATGCTGCAGAGCAACTAAGCCCATGTGCCATAACTACTGAGCCCGCGTGCCACAACTACTGAAGCCCGTGTGGCTAGAGCCCGTGCTCTACAACAAGAGAAGCCACCGCAGTGAGAAGCCCGCGCACCGCAATGAAGAGTAGCCCCCGCTCACCACAACTAGAGAAAGCCCGCACACAGCAAGGAAGACCCGATGCAGCCAAAAATAAATAAAATTAAAATTTTAAAACAAAACAAAAAAACTACTATGAAATGCCATACTTTTCACCCATCAGATCGGTAAGTTAGATCAAAGCACACAGGTTCCGGAGTAGAGCAGAGACACCCAGAGATCACGAACTGGTTTCATCCAACCTACAGTCAGGATTTGGCCGGACAGGATTTGCAAGGCTGCTCCTTGGAGCAGCTATGACACTGATTCCCCTCTGTACCATTCTCAGCATGAATAATGGGGCTAAAATGGTGCCTGGGTCATAGTGATTTTGTTAACACACTTCCCACAGAGCCTGACACTTAATATGTGCTTCAACACGCAGGTTAAACAAACAAACAAGACTGCGGCTATTATAATGCCTGGTTTAAGCTTGTGAGCCTGGGGGTCAGAGCCTGGAATTCCAGTTCCACCATCTGTTGGGTAAATCCCTTAACCTTTCTGGGCTCCGGTTTCACAGGGATAATGGTGCCTAACGAAGTGTCAAGCATCATGACACACCACACTTAAGGAAATTAGCTCAGGGCCTGCCACAAAGCAAGCAATCAACAAGCATCTCCTCTTATTATAATGACAAGCTGACTGTTAAGTACCAGATTTAAAGATGGAGACAAAATGCATTGCATTTTAAAAGAACTGACAGAAATCCAATCATTTACAAATAATATCCTTTATTGTCACAAAAGCGGACAAGGACACTAGTTAGATGTGTTAACAAGAAGGTTTGAGGAATACGTTGTATCAGAAAAGAAAAACTCAAACTGCTGTATATTTGGAGATGAAATCAACTGCGGACCCAACAGATGATGAGAATTCCAAGAGACACTGAAGACAAGGAGAAAAATCTGCATATAATAAGAGGTGGAGTTGGAGAACCTGAAATTTCTTTTTAAGGCAACAAAGGAAAAGGTAAATAGTCATTAATATTTAAGATTAAAAAGGAAAGAAAATATTATTTTAAAAGGATATTTAATGAAAAAACTCTAAAGAAATGTTTTGCGAGTGGTAAGACCGGAGGGACTTCCCTGGGGCGGTCCACTGGTTAAAACTTCGCCTTCCAGTGCAGGGGGTGTGGGTTCCATCCCTGGTTGGGGAGCTAAGATCCCACATGCCTCGTGGCCAAAAAACCAAAAAAAAAAAAAAAAGAACCACACCGCCAAAACACAGAACAGAAGGAATGCTGTAACAAATTCAATACTTTACAAATGGTCCACATCAAAAAAAATCTTAAAAAAAAAAAAATGTGGTAAGACTGGAGATCAGAATTGCCAGGTGAAAAGGTTTTCCATGTAGTAGATTGGAAGCACTTTTGGAAACAAAGGCTTCCCCCTAGACAGGGTGCCACCTCCCCCAGTGTGACTTAATTTACACAGGAAGTGGGTGTGGGTCCCACTCAAAGACACCTTCTACCTGAGTAGTACTAAGTAGCATCTCAAATTATACCTACGTGAGACTTTTCCTCTGTCTCACTGAGGACTAAAGCACGGCCATGGGGGAAACAGCTTCATGTTTTTAGGGCATACTTAAAAGAGAATGAGATCGTTAGCTATAATGATTCATTCCCCATCTGGCTGCTACATAGTCAAAGCTCCGTGTGCTGGTTCAGCCCGGTGGCTTTCTTCAGGCAGACACCCTCGATTCAGAAGCTCTTCTACCTGTGGGCTGTCAACGCCAGCGCCCAAGCCATCAGGCCTGGGCACGAGTGAAGTGCCCAGCGCCGCCAGCCCACCTTAGGCTCCCAAAGACACTCCTCAATAGGAACCTGGAGGGGTTCTGCTGCATCCTCCCTGGGAGGTGGGATCAAGCCTGATGCCCTCAGCTGCCACTGCTTTTGAAAAAGAAGACATTCTACTCAGAGCAGCCCTGTCCTAGGACGTTTCAAAACTGAGTGCCGTGCACTGCTGGTGGGAATGTCAAATGGCGCGACCGCAGTGCTCCTCAAAATGTTAAACATTTGCTTTGTTTACCAAATTACCGTTTGATCCAGCAATCCCACTTCTGGGCACACACCCAAAAGAACTGAAAGCAGGGGCTCAAACAGATATTTGCACACCCATGTTCACTGCAGCATTATTCACAATAGGCAAATAGTGGAAACCATCCAAGTGCCCATCATGGATGAATGGATAAACAAAATGTGGTCTATACGCACAAAGGAATATTACTCAGCCTTAAAAAGGAAGGAAATTCTGACACGTGCTACAACCTGGATGAACCTTTAAAGCACTGTGCTAAGCGAAATAAGCCAGACACAAAAAGACAGATACTGTATGATTCCACTTACACGAGGTCCCTAGAGTAGTCAATCCATAGAGACGGAAAGCAGTGTGACCGGGGGCTGGGGGAGGAGGAAATGGGGAGTGAGTTTCCAGCTCGGGAAGATGCAAAAGTTCTGGAGATGAATGGTGGTGACGGCTGCACAACAATGAAACACGCTGCATGCCACTGAACCGTACACTCAAAAATAGTTAAAACAGTTGAACATATGTTGCATATATTTTACCACCAAGAAAGAATAAAAAAATGAACGCTGTGTTCCCCCAACTGCTCTTGCCGCACTGGCTTTGAGCTGCAAGGAACATGAATTCCCGAGTGACGTCCACACCTTGGACTAAACTGAAAACTGTTTCCCGACCAGAGAACAAAGGGCCTCCTTTTAACAATCCTGAAGGGACACAGGGACTGGGTCCAGCCTGTCCTGAGTGAGAGTTTTTAACCCTGAATTGGCAAAATAGCCCCCTTGAACTGAGTCGCACCCTTTAGGGGTTGAAAATGCCTGATTCCCTCCTCATGCCCCTCTCCCAGCTGCTCAAGAGCTGCCAGGACTGGACCCGGTTCAGGTCAGGGAAGGCCTGACTCTGCCTTCCTGTCTCCAGCCTCCATCTGGGCATTTCGCTTTGGCAAGAGCCTTCTCCAGCGAGAAAAGCTCAGGGAATATTTCCAGGTTGTGTTTTTCAGGAAAACAGAAACCCAAAGTGACTGGCCAGTAAGCTTAATATTATGTATATATACACATATATATACGTATATATACCTATATATATATTTTGTTTGTTTGTTTGAACTCTGAATGAAAAGGATGTATACTTAAAAAAAAGAGAGAGAGAAAAAGGTTCTTCTACAACTGTAGAATAGATATCTCAGGGAAACAGATGAATTGGCAAGGAAGCCATGCTTTCAAAATTACTTTTTTATGTGCTAACCAGAAAGGAAAAATATGATTAGACAGGAAATTAAACTTCCTTATTTATTTCACCCAGGCACTATACTATTTTAAAAGTATTCCTTAAGATATAATTACAATATTTTTAACCTCATTGTGTTCATAGGCTTAGCAGACTGACCTTAGGACAAAGTAATAAAATACAAAATGTAAGCTTAAAAAAAAAGAGTTTGAACCACATCTGAGCCCTGCGAATAGAGACCAGGAAGTGTCTCACTTCACTCCACCCAAGGCAATGTCTACGTTTCACTTTGTTTTACTCTGACATTATACAGTCTGACAGTCTGATATTCTCCAGGACTCAGCATGATTTAGAACGGTTCTATGTAAAAACCATGATTAAAAATTCCAAAAGGGTAGCCCGAGGACTCAAAAATTAACTTAATACACTTAAAAATGGTTAAGATGATAAATTTTATGTTATATGTATTTTATCACAATTTTAAAAACTTTAGGGTAATTTAACAATATGGGTGAGGGGAGTTAAATTATATTTTAAAATGCTCTAGCCTTTCAAATGAATTTTTAAATGTTTCCTTTAAAAGTGCCCAAAAGAGAACACATACACACTACTATATATAAAACAGATAACTAATAAAGACCTACTTATAGCACAGGGAACTCTACTCAGTACTCTGTAATGACCTATATGGGAATAGAATATAAAAAAGAGTGGATATATGTATAACTGATTCACTTTGCTGTACAGCAGAAACGAACACAACATTGTAAATCAACTATAATCCAATAAAAATTAAATAAATAGATAGATAGATAAAAGTTCCCAGAAGAGACAGCCCAGACCTGCTCTCCCAGTGATAGCACTGACCTCAGAATGCCTCATGCTTGTCTATAAAGGATGTAAGGAAGCCAATTTAAAAGCATGGCTCTCATCAAGCAAATGGTAAAGTACTGGCATGTCTTCCTTCTGGAAGTCAGTCATCTTTATAAGGATGTTCATTTCATGCCACAAAAAGGAAGCTGAACAGTGAATAGGACTGGCCAGTTGGCACAAGCTCGAACACTCATTTAATACTTGCCAGAGGACCGCAACAGCAATTCTGCCCTTCCGACAGAATAAAAACAGAACAGACACTGAGCAATAACGAACTGGCCAGGACTTCCCATATTAAAGTAGGCCACACCGGGCAACATCGGGCCTTCCCGGAAGTGGCAGTGACCGAGCCACCGCAGCAGCTTGGGGGGGCGAGGGAGGGAAGGAGACAGGTGGGGAGACTGGCACCTCGTCAAGGCCCCTGAGAGCCGATTCAGGGAGCTGGGATCCACAGGTAGCCAGTGAGGCCAGCTTTGGTTTAACCGGGGGAATGACACCAGTACAACTCCTTTGTAAAGGAAGAGCTTCCTTCGCAAAGTGAGGCCAGCTTTGGTTTAACTGGGGGAATGACACCAGTACAACTCCTTTGTAAAGGAAGAGCTTCCTTCTCAAAAAGGTCACCGACCGGAGAATCACTGTGCTGCTTCCTTCTGTTCGACGCTTACAGCAAACCTGCAGGGCCGTGCACCCAATGAGTCAACTCTCATCCGCGTCCCACAGTCCCAGCCTGCTCTGAAGCTGCCTCTGGGCACTGGGGCCTCTGGCTCACTCAACCGCCTGCATCAGAGACCCATTAGAACACATTTTTTTCTTTTAATTTTCTAAAAATTATTTCTTTTGCATCAGTTTTACCTTATTGTTGTAGCTTATATTAACTTGCACTTTCTGAACAAATACCATGCTGCTTGCGTAGGAGGACGACTGAAGGCTGAGCATCTACACGCCCGGAGACCTTACAAAACGTGGCTGAGAGGTGAGGGCAGCAGCCCCCAGGCCAGGCCTCGGCCGCGGGGCACAGGGTGGCAGTAACTAACCATCTGCGGGAAGAACCACCTGATCGAGCCCTGGGCCTGGGCCTCGGCTCGGCAGTTTCAGAAACTCATTTTTATCAGTTTACCTGGAGGGCTCTGCTGCAGAGGGAATGCTTTGCTGGCCTAACTCCTGAGAAAGATCAGGAAGGCAACGGCAGGGGCAACAGGATGAAGAGCACAGGCTCGGGACTGGCGGACCTGGGTCGGAGCCGGGCTCGGGCCCTCATCAGCCGTCCAGCCTGTCACAAGCTGCTGCCCGCGCCGACACCCCAGCTTCTCACGAAGAAAACTCGCCGCTACCTACTCACAGGCTGGTCCTGCAGGTCAGACTCCAAAGGGAGCAGAGGCGTCCAGGGTATTCACTCCACTTCCACCCCCCAGGGCATCAGGATCACACACACGTACCCACATGTACACACACATGCACACGCACGTGGGACATAGCACCGGGGGCCATCCCAGGCTCCTGGCTAACACGACTCAGGAATCTAACGCTAGGTCAGAAAACCACGTCTTGAAACATCACAACAAACGCTTCGCTACCTCACAGAAGGCAGGCTACAACACACGTGCTCAAACATGGCTCTTCTCCCCCTTCTGAATTTATTACATTTAGATTGTAAAAGTCACTCGCTCTCACCATTGACACCTACGTCCCCTGTCTCCCACGTAGGAACTTCAGGGGCTACTGTGATGCTTCCCAGCGCTTTCTGTTTCCAGACTTTATTCTTTGCTGAATGCAGTGCCGGTCCTCGGCCCTCCCTCATGTCCACGTGCCACCCCCCAGCCCCGTGGGCTTTGCAGGGGCGCTGGCTGGGCTGAAACACTGTACGCAGAAGAGTTTGAGCTTCATTCGGTGTCTTTATCAGTAAAAGGAGTCACAGGGCACTGATTTTGGAGGATTCTAGGTGTGAAAAATAACGAGAACGCTGCCTCTCCTCTCCAAACCCCAGCAGCTGTAAAATTGCCTGGGACACTCAGAACCGAGAGGCAGACGTGTGGCTGGCATAAAGCAGGTGCTGGAAGAACACGATCTCCTCAGAAATATGAGGAGGTTCCGTACTTAGGATGAAACCTGCGCAGATGGGGAGACAGGAAATCATCGGCAGCTACTCCAGAAAGGCCTGATTCCAGCGAGAACCACAGGAATGCCAACGGCAAGGGCACAGATCAGCACAGGACATGCTGCACGTTTCAGGGCACACACACCCCTCTATTGTCAAGAAACAAGTGTGCCTGCATCAGCTCGCAGAGGAAACAGGCTCCCCTGGGTTAAGGATGGTCCAAGGCTGCAGATCAGTTAGGAAGCTTTTGGATGTAAAGAACAGGATATCTGACTATACAAGTCTCAGTGGAGAAATCTGCCACCTCACAACCAAAAGTCCAAAGCAGTGGTTCTCAAACTGGGGTAATTTTTCCCCCAAGGGACATTGGACAACGTCTGGAGACATTTCTGGCTGTCACAGTAGGGGAGATGGGGTGCTCCTGGCATCTGGGGGACAGAGACCAAGACGCTGATAAGCACCCTACAATGCACAGGACAGCACCCCAGCCCCATCGGAGAAGGTCACCAGTGCCGAGGCTGAGAAACCCCGGTCTAGAAGAGCCTACTTCTGCGTTTGGTTCATGCAAGGGCTCAACAACATCCTAAAAGAACCCAAACCTTTTCATGCTTATATGCTCCCAACGGTGAATTGACTTATCTTCAGTCTTTTCCTGCCATAACCTCAGATATCTGTCACATATCAGGCATTAAATTCTTACATGGCTACAGAGAGCAGTAAAAAAAAAAAAGTTTGTTCCTTTTTTTGTCTCTCTGTATTAGAGGAAATCCTTTCCAGAAGCCGGCCGGCCACATCTCATGGCCAGACAAGGTCATGTGCCTGTGTCTATAGGAAAATAGAATGACTAGGATTAAGTCCTCAAACAATAATATTCACCAGTGGGGCTGGAAGACGGGGGCTACCACCCTGTAGCACTTTACCACCTGACCCCTACACATACCTGGGTTCTTTTGACAAGAAGGAAGAGGGGGGTGAGTGGGTGGCAACCAGCACGTCTGCCCCAAACTGAGAAGTGGTCAGTCTGACCATGAACCCTGGTGCTCTGCCCCCAAGCTCGGTGTTCCTTCCTTCACCCCACAACATCTGAATCAGCACACCTTCCAACAAATTTACTTCCAAGACATATCTCAGGCACTGGGAGAATCTGGCTTAAGCCAGATAATAATCACCAAAAGCACGTGAGTAAAATGTAGGGCAGAACTGTGCTGCTTGGGAAAAACACAATGAACACCTTACAAACTGATGAGGCAGTGAAATGACATATGTTTCTTGTCATATAAAGATAAGAAGTTATTAAGGTTAGTAAATAAGGAACAAGCTTATCCCTGATGAGACAAGCAATACGATGGATCTGCAGGGCTGAGGCACTCCCATTAAGATCAGTGCACACCAGGTAGGAGCAGGGATGGGGACCGCCCACCTAAATCAAGTCCCCTCCTGTGCTAAAGGGTACAGCTGGGCCAGGGCTGCTGGACCAGCCGATATTTTTCTCCCTTGAAGATATGAGTGGAAGTAACATGGGCCATTAAGGTCTAAGCATGCACCTACATGCTCTTCCTCCTTCCTGTGGGACAGAGCGGCAGTGAATAGAGCAGCTCTGGAAGGCATGTGTTAAAGATGGCAGAGTCCCTGGCTTGAGTCTCTGGAATGACCATATGGAAGAGAGCTGCCCAATCTGGACCAGCATGCAGAACTGATCCATGAGCGAGAAACTTCAGTCTTATGGTGGCACTGAATTTTTGGACTTCTTTGTTACAGCAGCTAACATTAGTGTTACTGATACACTGACAGTATCATTATTATTTAACCTTATTCCAGAAAATGCTAACAAAACACTGGGAAAAAACACAAACTCAGGACTGGTTGATGATATGTACACCTGTCTACCCAAAGAACTCAACACAATTAGCTGAAAAAACTTAGAAATAAATTCACTAGGTTGGCTGGTTTCCAAATTCTATAAATTGATAGTTTCCTGCGTGGCAACAACCAGTTAAAACATATAGTGGAAAATAACCTCACTGATAACAGCAGAAATACATGTATAAATTCTAATATATTTAAGACACAAGAAGGACTTACATAAGAAGAACAATTCAATGCTTAGGAACCTAAGTGAATGCTTTTTATTTTATTTTTTTTTGCAGTATGCGGGCCTCTCACTGTTGTGGCCTCTCCCGTTGCGGAGCACAGGCTCCGGATGCGCAGGCTCAGCGGCCATGGCTCACGGGCCCAGCCGCTCCGCGGCATGTGGGATCTTCCCGGACCGGGGCACGAACCCACGTCCCCTGCATCGGCAGGCAGACTCTCAACCACTGCGCCACCAGGGAAGCCCCATAAGAGTTTTAAAAAACTTTGCAAATGATTCTGAAGTTCATCTGGAAGAAGACTGTCTGGGAATGGTAGAAAAATTCTGGAATAGAAGAGTGGTTAGGCTGGGGTGGAGAGCATGTTCCTGCCAGATAAAGACGTAAACACAGCAGCTGAAAGGCATGGCTCTGGCACCGTGCAGACAATTTAATTAGTGGAGCAAAATAAAGTCCACACAAAATAAAGCTGTGTGTCCAGAGATTTAACTCTACATTCACTGACATAGCAGCTCCACCACGGGAGACATACCTTACAAAAATAGCCACAGGCAGAAAGATGCTCATTAGAGCCTCCTTTAGAGTTATGAAAACTGGAAGCAAACTAGGCCAACAACAAAGGGCTTCTAGATCTTGTCCACTCCTATACAATCCCCTTTCACTCCTTTCTTCTTTTACATAAACACATACACACACACGCACACACACAAACACACACACACACACAACACCGCTATACATGAACGGTTTGACCTGTCTTTTTTTGCCCCCTTACTTTACTGTGGGCATCTTTCATGTTAGTAACTACAGTTGGATGCTGCATATGTAGTTTCGAGTTAGTAACTACAGTTGGATGCTGTTGTGTCATGTTTTATCCTACTGCCACTCCCCTACTGAGGGTGGTCATTTCCAATTTTTTTTGCTATTACATACAAAGAAACAGTGCAGATTTTCAGAGCTCTCTTTGTGCTGTATTTCCATAGGACTAAAACAAATTTACAGGGCTTCCCTGACGGTGCAGTGGTTAAGAATCCACCTGCCAATGCAGGGGACACAGGTTCGAGCCCTGGTCCGGGAAGATCCCATCTGCCATGGAGCAATGAAGCCTGTGTGCCACAACTACTGAGCCTGCGCTCTATGGCCCGTGAGCCACAACTACTGAGCCCACGTACCACAACTACTGAAGCCCGCGTGCCTAGAACCCATGCTCCACAACAAGAGAAGCCACTGCAATGAGAAGCCCGCACCGCAATGAAGAGTAGCCCCCGCTCACCGCAACTAGAAAGCCCATGCGCAGCAACGAAGACCCAATGCAGCCAAAAAATAATTTTAAAAACAAAACAAAAATTTACAATGATCATGAACTTTCTTTTTTTAACATTTATTTATTTCGGCTGGGCCAGATCTTCATTGCAGCATACAGAATCTTTAGTTGCGGCATGCAGGATCTCTTAGTTGTGGCATGCATATGGGATCTAGTTCTCCGACCAGGGATCGAACCCACGTGCTCTTGGATTGGAAGAATTAATACTGTGAAAATGGCCATACTACCCAAAGCAATCTACAGATTGAATGTGATCCCTATCAAGTTACCCAGGACATTTCTCACAGATCTAGAACAAATAATCCTAAAATTCACATGGAACCACAAAGACCCTGAATTGCCAGAGCAATCCTGAGAAAAAAAGAACAAAGCTAGAGGAATCACCCTCCCAAACTTCAGACTATACTACAAAGCTACAGTAATCAAAGCAGCATAGTACTGGCACAAAAACAGACACACAGATCAATGGAACAGAATAAAGGGCCAAGAAATAGACCCACACACCTATGGTCAATTAATCTATGACAAAGAAGGCAAGACTATACAATGGAGAAAAGACAGTCTCTTCAATAAGTGTTGCTGGGAAAACTGCACAGCCACATGTAAAACAATGAGATTAGAATATTACCTCACACTATATAGAAAAATAAACTCAAAATGGATTAAAGACCAAAATGGATTAAATGTAAAGACCTGAAACTGTAAAACTCTTAGAAGAGAACATAGGCAGAACACTCTGCCATAAATCATACCAATACTTTTCTGGATCTGCCTCTTAAGGCAAAAGAAATAAAAGCAAAAATAAACAAGTGGGACGTAATTAAACTTAAAAGCTTTTGTACAGCAAAGGAAACCAACAACAAAACAAAAAGACAACCTACAGAATGGGAGAAAATGTTTGGAAATGATATCACTGACAAGAGGTTAATATCCAAAATATACAAAGAGCTCAGACAACTCAATATCAAAAAAAAAAAAAAAAGAAAGAAAGAAAAACAAACCCACAAACAGCCCAATCAAAAAAACAGGCAGAAGACCTCAACAGACATTTTTCCAAAGAAAACATACAGATGGCTAACAGGCACATGAAAAGATGCTCAACATGGCTAATTATTAGAGAAATTCAAATCAAAACCACAATGAGGTATCACCTCATACCTGTTAGAGTGGCTATCATCAAAAAGTTTACAAATAAATGCTAGCTAGGATGTGGAGAAAAGGGAACCCTCATACATTGTTGGTGGGAATGTAAGTTGGTGCAGCCACTATGGAAAACAGTGTGGAGGTCCCTAAACTAAAACTAAAAACAGAGTTACCATATGATCCAGCAATTCTATTCCTGAGTATATAGCTGGATAAAATGAAAACACTAATTTGAAAAGATACATGTACCCCAATGTTCACAGCAGCACTGTCTACAATAGCCAAGACATGGAAGCAACCTAAATGCCCATCAACAGACGAATGGATACAGAAGATGTGGTGTGGATACAGAAGATATACACACAGTGATATATACACATATAAACACACAATGGAATATTACTCAACTGAAAAAAAGAATGAATTTCTGCCATTTTCAGCAATGTGGATGGACCTACAGAATATTATTCTTAGTGAGATAAGTCAGAGAGAGAGAAAGACAAGTGTTGTGATATCACTTATATGTGGAATCTAAACAAAATACAAACGAATGTATACCTAAAACAGAAACAGACTCACAGATATAGAAAACAAACTAGTGGTTACCAAAGGGAAGAGGAAAGGGGTGAGGGGCAAATTAGGGGTATGGGATTAAGAGATACAAACTATTATGTATAAAATAGATAAGCAACAATGATATATTGTACAGTTCAGGGAATTAAAGCCATTATCCTGTAATAACTTTTAATGGAGTATAATCTGTAAAAATACTGAATCACTATGCTGTACAACTGAAACTAATAAAATATTGGAAATCAACTATACTTCAATTAAAAAAAAGACTGCCCATACCAAGTGTTGGCAAGAATACGGAAGAACTGCAGTCCTCGTAACTGCTGGTGTAAAATGACACTTTGGAAAACAATTTGGCAGGTTTTTTTTTTTTTTTTTTTTTTGCGGTACGCGGGCCTCTCACTGCTGTGGCCTCTCCCGTTGCGGAGCACAGGCTCCGGACACGCAGGCTCAGCGGCCATGGCTCACGGGCCCAGCCGCCCCGCGGCATGTGGGATCTTCCCGGACCGGGGCACGAACCCGTGTCCCCTGCATCAGCAGGCGGACTCTCAACCACTGCGCCACCAGGGAAGCCCAATTTGGCAGTTTTTTAAAGTTAAATATATACCTACTGGAAGCAACTCGATGTCCATTAACAGGCAAATGGATAAATAAATGGTGTATATCCACAAAACTCTACTCAGTAGTAAAAAGGCAAAAACTATCAATACATAGGGCTTGGATGACTCTCAGAATAGCTTGGCTGAGCGAAAGAAAGCAGACCAGGAAAAAAAAAAAGTATATACCGTATGAGTCTGTTTATATAAAATTTTAGAAAATGCAAACTAGTCGATGGTGATAGAAGGCAGATCAGCAGTTGCCTGGGGATGGGGGAGAGAGGGGAGGGAGGGAGGAGGGACCACAAAAGGCCAGGAAGAAACTTCTGGGGGTGACGGATACATGCTCATTATCTTATATGGTGATGGTTTCATAGGGATATCCACACATCAGAACTCATCCATTATACACTTTATATACGTGTAGTTTATTGTACAACAAAATTGTAAAAAAAAAAAAGGGAAAAAAGAGAAGACCATTTAAAAAGATAACTAAATGGGAATGCCTGCTCAGATGCAAGCTTGTATATCGGTGTTCATGTTCAATCAGTCGTCCTTTTTGAAAAATAGCCCAGCTTAAACTTATTTCCTTCTGTATTAGTTTGCCGTAACAAAATACCACAGGTTAGGTGGTTTAAACAACAGAAATGTATTTCTCACCATTCTGGAGACTGGAAGTCTCAGATCAAGGTACCGACTGACTCAGTTCTCCTCCTGGTTTGTAGATGGTGCCTTCTCGCTGTGTCCTCATGTGGAGGGGAGAGCTCGCTCTTCTAAGGCCACAGTCCTACTGGATTAGGGCCTCACGCTTATGACTTCATTTAACCTTACGTCCTGAAAACCTGTCTCCAGATACGGTCACACTAGGGGGTGCTCTGATGTATGCATTTGGTGGTTGAGGCGGGGATTGGGGGGGACGACACAGTTCAGTCCTGACATGATATTTCTGGTTTCTTAGCCTTTTTGATAGTGTTTATAACACGCAAGGAAACCACAGCCCTTTTCCTTATCCATAAACTCACTTCTGCTAGATGAGCCTTTTTTTTTTTTCAGATGAGCTTTTGTCATAAGATTACTGGAAGACTAATTCGCCTGTCCAAATCTGGACTATTTCCATCCCTCCAGCAGATCTGAAAGGAAGACCAGCAAAAAAAAAAAAAAAAAAGAAAAAAATCCTTGGCTCAGATGCAAAATAAATAGATTATCCTAGCTATCAATTATTGGCAGCCTACCAGACTCCCTTCAGCAAAAAGAAATGCACTTTTCCAGAAGGACCATGTCAGCCTTATGGTGTCTGAGTGGCTCACAGTGAGGCCATTCTCTCAACACTGAACAGCAAAGCACCTGCCAGTTCTCAGCTCCTTCTGGAGAACCTGGGGTAGGGTAAGAAGCAATGATGCCGCCTAGGGCATCACCCACAAAAAGAAGGATGATAGAACAGTGGCACAGGATGGGGCAGCCTTCACGCATTAGGAACGGGAGTTCTATTAGCTGCATCTCTCAAGTCCCAGTGCCAAGAAGATCAGAACACTGCCAGAAACAAGTGGGCGCTGCGCGCACCACTCTCCGGCAGAGGTGCAGGATCTACTTTATTTACAGGTGGAAGGAGTCAGTAATTGCCAACAACATCCTTTAAGTTTGGTCTCTTCTCAGAAGGCATTTAGGCCCATGACTTTCCAATATGACCCTGACACCCCATTTATCTGACACCTTCTACCCTCAAGGTCACCACCCCAGACAGCAGCAATAGGTTGCTGGAAAATGACTAAAATAAATGCCCTAAGCTGAGACACCATTTCTCTACCAGATGGGGGCCCAGAAGTGAGTCGACAAGATGGAAGCAGGCATCACGTGGGCTGAGAGGGGCTCATGGCCTGACTCCAGCTCACTTGCTAAGCAGAGTCTGGTCCAGCAGGGATCACGGGCAGCAATTCTGACTGTGTCTCAGTGGGAGGAGGACTGCAAGGGTCCTCACAGGGAGACAGATGGGGAAGCCCAACCTGGAGGGCTGGACTCCCCTAAAAGACACCCCGCAAAGAGCCCCACAAAGAAGCTGGTGCAGAGCCGCTGAGGTGCAGTCACGTGGGGCACAAGTCATCAGGGTCATGGTCTAAATGTCTGTGTCCCCCCGTGTGAAGGTCTTAGGAGGTGGGCCTTTGGGAGGTGATTAGGTCGTGAGGGTGGAGCCCTCGAGAGTGGGATCTCTGCCCCTTCCACCACGTGAGGACACAACCGAAGACAGCCAATGTGAACGAGGAAGAGGGCCCTTACTAGACACTGAATCTGCCTACACCTTGACCTTGGCTTCAGCCTCCAGAACAGTGAGAAATAAATGTCTGTTGTCGATAAGCCCCCCAGGCTGTGGTATTGTCACAGCAGCCCCAGTGGACTGAGGCAGTCGGAAGGCTGCCCTGAGGGACTCGGAAGTTCCGGGCACATCCTGTATTACTACACACACCAGAGCTGAAGTTCTCCACAGTGCTCCAGGGCAGTAAAAAAAGATTAAATAAATAACGCTCTACTCTTCCATGAGGCACGTGATGAAAAGCCACCTGGGCTTCCACCGGAAATGAACTTTTTTAAACAGTTCATATGTGGAGGGACAAATTGCAGTTCATTATCATACCCTGTTTTGGGCTGAACTGTGTCCCCAAGATTCGTATGTTGAAACCCTGATCCCCGGTACCTCAGAATGTGGATGTATTTGGAGACAGGGTCCTTGAAGAGGTGACCAAGGTAAAATGAGGTCATATAGGTGGTGTCCAATATGACTGACTGGTGGCCTTCTAAGAAGAGGAGATTAGGACACAGACACACAAGGAGAAGAGGACACAGCGACAGGCAGCCGTCGGCAAGCCAAGGACAGAGGCCTCAGAAGAAACCAAATCTGCCGACACCTTGATCTTGGACGTCCGGCCCCCAGACCTTCGAGGAAATCAAGTTCTGTCCTTGCAGCCACCCAGTCTGTGGTATTTTGTTATGGCAGCCCTAGCAAACTAACAAAGACCCCAAACCAAAGAGGCTTTATCTGAACTAATGCTATTTAACAGAGAAGCAGTTATCAGGGCTCGGGTAAACGTCAGGATCCAGGTGAGACTCAGCAAGTGTTTAGGTAGACGAGGTCTTGGCGCTGATCTGTAAAGAGCCAGAACAGTTCACCTGGTCTCCGAGCTCCGGCCACCTTCTTCCCATCATGCCACAACAAGGAAGCTCCGCTTTAAAAAGCAGGTGCTTGTCGTTTCAGCGTTAAGACTTTAGAAGATGAAACACTTAACAATACCCAAGACCTATTTCCCTTGCTACTCATGCACATCACCTGCTATCTGGCCATTTTGTGAAATAGTGGGATACTGAATAAAAGCAGCAAAAAATCCCCCCCCAAAAACGTGGTTCATTCAGAACCATTATGATTTTTTTTTAAAAGAAGCTTCAGTGCTAAGGTTTTTTAAATGTAGAGTTTAAATAAACGATCCTTCATTTCCATAATCCAAGTTCTACCCCAGGCTTGGTACAGTGGTTGGGTTCACAGGGCTCAAATGCCCTTGATTAAAATTTATCTAAAAATGATCCGTGAAAGGTGACAGCTTGAAGTCTCAGATAAACAACGAAGCAAAAATTACCCTGTTCAGGTTGATACACATAAAACTATAAAAGATAAACTCTTCCATAATACAGAAAGATTCTAAACATGATACTGAAAGTTTAGCAAGTTTTAGAAATAATACAATTAGAACCTGTCTATAGTCCGACAAACCAAAACCTCTTGGGGCTCCGTTTTCTCTTGTCAAGTTGAGCCAGATACACTTCTGCTGTTGAGTATACGGTTTGTGTTTTATAACTTGCAATCGTCCACCTTAATTAGAACACAACTGCACCTAACTTTGCACACCACGATATTGTTTCTGCTTGCATTTTTTACTAATTCGTCACTAATTCACTCACTGAATTTGTGTGTCCACACAAGAGTCCAAGAAGTCTAAGCATCACAAAAGCCTTAAGAAAATTTTTTATTCACATCAACTCCTATCAGGTACCCTTGAATGCAGAAGTCGCGAGTCTCCCAGAAGTAAGTGATCGCTAAGCTGATCAAGGCTCGCTCTCTCCAGCACCTTCCCAAACCCTCCACGTCCAGTAACTCTGATGCGGGTGCCGAGGCTGCCCACTCCCACCCACAGGCTCCCGTGATCAGGCTCATTCCCCATGCATCAGCCGGAGGGATTCCTCTACGGAGAAAGGCAGCGACGGGTCACCTTGCTTCCTGGAAGCTCAGTGGCATCCCTCCATCGCAGGACAAAGCCCGGTGACCTGCCCTGGCTACCTCTCCTCCCTCAACCCCTATCACCTCTCCTCTCCAGCCACGCCCGCCCCCTGCTGGACCTTGGACTCAGGCCCGTGCCCCAGATGGCCTCCCCACCAGCTAGCTCGACGCATCCGGGCCTCTGCTCAAATCTCCAATGTCACATTATCAGAGAGCCGTCTCTGCCTGAACTAGCATCCCATCCTCCTTCCTCGCTACCAGCTCTCCTCATTAACTTCTCCTCTTAGCATTCAGCCCCCAACGGCACGTATTTATTCGCTGTCTGTCTGCTACCAGCAAAGCCTTAGGTTCCATGAGAGCAGGAACCGTGTATCCAGTGCTGGGTCCCAAGCACCTAAGTGTTCAGTATACAGCGGTTCTACCACCGTATCCGTTTGCTAGGGTTTCTGTAACAAAGCACCACCCGCAGGGAGGCCTACAACGACAGAAATGGAGGCCGGGAGTCTGAGACCAAGCTGTCGGCAGGGCCGGCTCCTTCTGAGGCTGTGAGGGACAATCTGCTCCAGGCTGCTCTTCTATCCTCCGGCAGTTGGCTGGCAATCTTGGCATTCCTTGGCTTTTAACTGCATCCCCCGGATCTCTGCCTTCATTCTCTCCTGGCGTCTTCCCTCTCCGCATGTCTGTGTCTGGGTCCAAATTTCCCCCTTTTATAAGGACAGAGTCATCCTGGATAACGACCTCGTCTTAACTGGACTGGCTCTGTAAAGATCAGATCTCCAAATAAGGCCACACTCTGAGATACTGGGGGTTACGACAGGTCTATTTTGGAGGACACAATTCAACCCCTAACAACCACTGAGCAGCCATATGACAGGGGGCTTCACCAGTACAATGGGGCTAATAATCGGATCTGCCTCGTTTGGCTAATGAAGAAAGCAAAGAGGTGCATCCCTGACCCCTTATGTGAGCCACAGATACTGACATGAAAATAGCTGGGGGCCCTGCTCCAGAGCACCGTGTTGGAGGCCGGCAGACAGGGTCTGGGTCCTCCCTCTGCTATTTGCCGGCTATGATCTTGCACAAGTTGCTTAGTCTGGGTCCAATCTCAAGACATGCTGTAAGTCTATACAAGGATGCACACCAGGTCCTCAGCACAGTGCGCTCTCTATGGATGTCAGCTGTCATCGGCAAGGCTGGGGGAGGGACAGACGACAGTGTCGCCCTCATCCCACAACATCTTGCAAATTCATCAAGGGGGCCACTCACCCTCATTACCTAATCATTGCAGCAGAGGACAGGAAGCTGGCGCAAAGAGGACACAGGAGCGGGGTTACATGGAATTGGCTGACAACAAAAAGTTGTCTTTTTAAAACTCTTATCCAATACAACTCGTATCCCACAGCCCATGGACATCACACTGGAACATCTTCCAGACGCTCAAACTAACATCTTTGGGCTTCCCTCGTGGCGCAGTGGTTGGGAGTCCGCCTGCCGATGCAGGGGACGCGGGTTCCTGCCCCGGTCCGGGGGATCCTAACGTGCCGCGGGGCGGCTGGGCCCGTGAGCCATGGCCACTGAGCCTGCGCATACAGAGTCTGTGCTCCGCAACAGGAGAGACCGTGGCAGTGTGAGGCCCGCGTACCGCAAAAAAAAAAAAAAACTAACACCTTCCAACGGGAGCCCCTGGTCTCCCTGCCCAGCCTCCCTATCACATCCTTTCAGCTTCTCAAGCCAAAAACCTTGCAGAAACCTGCAAGTCATGCTGGACTCCTCTTTTCCCCTTATATCCCACATCCGCTCCGCGAACAAAGCCTGTTAGCAACACCTTCAACGTACATTCAGAATCCAAACACGTCCCTGCTGGCCCATCTACGTTACAGCAACAGCTCCTAAATGGTCTCCCTGCTTCTGCCCGGCCCCACCCAGTAGAGCAGCTGGAAATGGTTCTAGTACCTAAAAGGGAAGCCAGGTTGTGGCACTCTGCCGGGCAGCCGCCCCCAGCTCAGGGGCCACTGTCAGACTCCAGCTTTAAAGGACCGACACGATCAGACGTCCTCCCCACCCCTTTCCTCTGCAGCCTCGTTTCCTACACTGTCCCCATCCCTCGCCTGCTCTGTGGCAACCTCCCTGGCCTCAGACACACCAGAGCCTCTGGGCTTGGTCAAACGGCATCGTCTCAGCAACCCTCACCCTCCCTTCCCTTCTTCACGGTTCCCACAGCACTCATCACCACCTAACAACACGTCTATTTTATCATCCAGCTTCCCCCATCCCCACCAGAATGAGGGCACGGTCTTGTCCATTTTGCTCTCTGCTGCACCCTGGCACCTACTGGCACATTTTAGGCACTCAGATGGCCACTGAAAGAATGAATGGCTAATGCTTTCAAAGCTCCTTAAAGGAAGATTCAACTGTACTCAATAACCTGGGTTGGGTTAAAATGATTAAACATTTCTGAAAGTTTTTCAGGTACACTGAAACAAAGCCTGTTTCACAGAATACCTCAATGCTCAAGAACTGCACTTTCCAAGTTTATAATTTTACCTACCTCAAAATATACATGTTCCTAAATAAATGGAAAGACATTCTGTGTTCATGGATTAGAAGACAATACTGTTAATACGGCAATACTCCCCAAGGTGATCTACAGAATCAATGCAATCCCTATCAAAATCCCACTTGGCTTTTTTGCAGAAATTGACAAGCTGATCCTAAAATTCATATGGAATTTCAAGGAATCCAGAACAATTCTAAAAAAAAACAACAAAGTTGAAGGATCCTTACTTCCCCACTTCAAAACTTACTACAAAGCTACAATAATCAAAATGTGTGGTATTGGCATAAGGATAAACATATAAATCAATGAAAAAAATGAAAGTCCAGAATTAAATCCATCTCTCTATAGTTAATTGGGATTCCAAGACCCTTCAAAAGAACAGTCTCTTTAACACATGGCTCTGCACACGCAAAACAACTGGATTTCCACACACAAAAGAATGAAGTTGGAGCCCCACCTCACGCCATGTACAAAAATTAACTCAGTCAGAATGGCCATCATCAAAAAGTCTACAAACAATAAATGCTGGACAGGGTGTAGAGCACAGGGAACCCTCTTGCACTGTTGGTGGGAATGTAAATTGGTACAGCCACTATGGAGAACAGTATGGAGGTTCCTTAAAAAACTAAAAATATGACCCATATGACCCAGCAATCCCACTCTTGGGCATATATCCAGAGAAAAGCATAATTCGAAAAGACACATGCAAAAACAGGGGGTGGGGGACTTCCCTGGAGGTCTAGTGGTTAAGACTGTTCTCTCCAATGCAGGGGGCACGGTTTTGATCCCTGGTCGGGCAACTAAGATCCTGCATGCCACACAGCGTGGCCAGAAAAAAAAAAAAAAGAAAAGATACAGGCACTGAAATGTTCACTGAAGCACTAGCTACAATAGCCAAGACAATGGAAGCAACCTAAATGTCCACTGACAAAGGAATGGATAAAGAAAATGTGGTACATATATACAATGGAATATCAGCTGTAAAAAAAGAATGAAATAATACCATTTTCAGCAACATGGATGGACCTAGAGATTATCATACTAATGAAGTAAGTCAGACAGAGAAAGACAAATATCATATGATATCACTTATATGTGGAATCTTAAAAAAAATGATACAAATGAACTTAATTACACACAGAAACAGACTCAGACTTCAAAAACAAACTGATGGTTACCAAAGGGGAAAGGTGGGGGGAGGGATAAATCAGGAGTTTGGGATTAACATATACACACTACTATATATAAACAGATAATCAACAAGGACGTACTGTATAGCACAGGGAACTCTACTCAATAATCTGAAATAACCTATATGGGAAAAGAATCTAAAAAAGAATGGATATATGTATAACTGAATCACTTTGCTATGCACCTGAAACTAATGCAACATTGTAAATCAACTAGACTCTAATATAAAATAAAAAATTAAATTTAAAGAAAATGTTTCCAGAACATCAGAATGCATGCACATGCCCCAAATCCACCCCCCTTCCATCCCAGAGATATCTAATACCCCTGGTTGTATGGGTTATTGTGTTTATCATGTACTTTTTAGAAGTTTTGGCACATACGTTGTTTGTATTTCCCAATGGTAGATTGTTTAATTTTACATGTTTGAATTGCATGTGTGCTATGAGTTAATTTTATCCTTATTACATACTTGATATTCATCTATGAAAAACAAAAAACAGAAACAAAACACAAATTAAAATGAAGCAAAGACCTAAATGTAAGAATTAAAACTATAAAACTCTTAGAAGAAAACACGGGTAAATCTCCATGATCTTGGATTTGGCAATGGTTTCTTAGATATTCACCAAAAGTACAAGCAACAGAAGAAAAAACGGAAAAATTGGACTTCATCAAAAATTGAAAAATTTTGTGCATCAAAAGACACTATCGGGCTTCCCTGGTGGCGCAGTGGCTGAGAGTCCGCCTGCCGATGCAGGGGACACGGGTTCGTGCTCCGATCTGGGAAGATCCCACATGCCGCGGAGCGGCTAGGCCCGTGAGTCATGGCCGCTGAGCCCGCGCGTCCGGAGTCTGTGCTCCGCAACGGGAGAGGCCACAGGAGACAGAGGCCCGCATACCGCAAAAAAAAAAAAAAAAAAAAAATGAAAAGACTGCCTAAACAATGGGAAAAAAAAAATCTGCAAATCATATATCCAGTAAAGGACCAGTACCCAGAATGTATTGATATAAGGAACTCTTACAAATCACAACAAAAAGACAAATAGCATAGTTAAAAAATGGACGTAACATTTGAATAGGAATTTCTCCAAGGAAGATATACAAATGGCCAATAAGAAAATGAAATGATACTCAAAATTTTAGTCATTAGGGAAATGCAAGTCAAAACCACAAAATACCACTTCATACCCACTAGGATAGCTATCATCAAAAAAAAACCCTGAGGGCTTCCCTGGTGGCACAGTGGTTGAGAGTCCGCCTGCCGATGCAGGGGACACGGGTTCGTGCGCCGGTCCGGGAAGATCCCACATGCCGTGAAGCGGCTGGGCCCGTGAGCCATGGCCGCTGAGCCTGCGCATCTGGAGCCTGTGCTCCGCAACGGGAGAGGCCACAACGGTGAGAGGTCCGTGTACCACACAAAAAAAACAAAAAACCTGAAAATAAGTGTTACTGAGATTGAGAAGAAATTGGAGCCTTCATACATTGCTGGTGGGCATGTAAAATGGGGCAGTCACTGAGGAAAACAGTTTGGTGGTTCCTCAATAAGTTTACTATAGAATGACCACATGACTGAGTAATTCTACTCCTAGGTATAGACCTGGAAGAAATGAAAATAGTGTTCGAACAAAAACTTGTATATGAATATCCATGCAGTACTAGTCACACGAGCCAACAGGTAGAAACCCAACTGATGAATGGATAAACAAAATGTGGTCTGTCATACAATGGAACATGATTCAGCCATAAAAAGCAATGAAGTACTGATACACAGTACAACGTGCATGAACCTTGGAAACGTGCTAAGTGAAAGAAGCCCAACACAAAATATCACATCATTGTACCAGTCCTTTTGTATGAAATATTCACAGACACAGGAAGTAGATTAGTGGCTGCCAGGGACAGGGGAAGGGGAGCAACGGAGAGGGTTTCCTTTGGGGTGGTGAAAATGTCCTAGAACTAGATAGTGGTGATGGTCGCACAGCATCATGAATGTACTAAAAGCCATTTAACCACACACTTTAAAATGGCTGAACGGTAAATTTTATGTTACATGAATTTTAACTCAACAAAAAACATAATGAACACACCCCCCTCTCCCCAAAAGTATGCTGTTTTTAGATTCCAGGAGAGTCAAGTACTAAAACAGAGAAACACCTAGAAGAACCCGAACCTGTCCAAGTCCCATTCCAGGGCTTCTCGCTTTCCCCTGAAAAGGCAACCCACCTTCGTTTAAGACAGTGAATGCTACCTTCAGCTAGAAAAAGTCCTGAGTCAGAGCTCTACAGCCAAAGCACTCTCAAGCCCTTATTTGCTGTTTTATTACACGTCTCCACCCCAGCCAGCACCAGCCGTGATGTTCACATGTTGTAAATACACTTTGCAGAGACCGTGCAGTTTCCCGGCCACTGCCTGTAATAACTGCCTATCTCCTCTTTGCCATCTGTGGGTGCTGATAGCTGCTTTCAGGAGGTTGGTGCTGGACGGCTGCCCAGGCGCTGCCCCCGTCGTCAGGCTGCTCGCATTCTCACTCCCCCTACCCTGGTCTCTTGAAGAGGTAAACGGACAGATTCTTTCTCTTTAGCGAGGTTTGTTATAGAGTCCCCTGGTGTGTGTTACCTGGGGAATGGGGACCTCCCAGACTAGCCTGGACATCTCCCAGCTCCCATATGGCACTCGGGCTCCAAAGTCAGGTATCACAGCCAGGAGCCCTGGCCAGACAGTAACGGAGCCAGGCACAGCCTCTTCGAGCCCAGGTATCTTCTTCCTACAGGTCACAGTGGTCGTCTGAGTGTTTGAGCATCACTGTGTCACCCTCCTTCTGGGCAGGATGGAAAAATACAATGGTCCCCATCCACAGAACGCGAGGTCAAGACCACATGCGACCAGTTTTGGTTTTCTCAGACGCAACCCCTTTTCCCTTGTCCAAACACATGCACAATTTCTGGGCAGATTTCTGTAATTATTTCATCCTTTATTCTTCTAGGAGTTACCAGTCTGCAGTAAAATGGTGAAAAAAGTAGACTGGAGAAGAAAAAGCCATAAAGACCCTAAGCAGTACACGAAGGACAATTCATCTTTGAATAACTGGATAATTTACAAATTTATCTTGTTCAGACCTAAATATTGTTGAGAAAACAGACTGTTCAGCTCTTTTATCGACTATATCCACACTGCATGTCTATGCTCAGAAAAAAAAGGGCTGAAAGGGGAGGAACGTACACCAATAGGTTAATAGTGGGTAACTCTGGGTGACAGAATTATCGGTGGTTCTTCTTATCTAATGGCTGTAATCAGCATGTAGTGTAATATTAAAAAGACAAGTCCTTGAAATAATAAAAGGACAGCTGTGTCCCTGCCTCCCTGCAATCCAAACACTCCCTGCCCCACATACCTTGTTGAGCTTGCCCAGTGAGGATATGAGATCTGCCCATTCGCTGGAGGACTCAAAATTTCTTAAAGCCTTTTCAATCACAGAAGAGTAATTTCTGTATCTGTAATCATTCAATAGCTCCTGCTCTTCTGGGTCCATTCTCGCAGCAGAGAAGGTATCTAAGAGGGAATCAGTGAATAAACAAATGAGGCAGCTCTTCGAGGATGAAAAGCGTTCCCAGCCCAGAGTCCCAGGGGACACACGGCCACAAACGTTCCTATGCACAAACGTGCTGGGCGATCCAACTCAAATATTTAGCAAGGCTCCTGAGCCGGGCACGATGGCAGATAAAAGATAAACGGTTCCGGCCCTCCTGGACTCCGAGGGAGACGAATGGACAGAGCAGAAAGAAGTAAAACGCTAGAGTTCCACTCAATGGACAAAAGGAATTCTAGGGGCCAAGTCACAAAGTGGCTAACTACATGTTGTTGCTGACTGGCAATTCTCAACGCAGGCGGTCCCCCCCAGCATGGGGCATTTACAAGACCTAAGGAAAAGCAGATCTATCGTCTTCATTGAACAGTTGGTTTAGCAATCCAATCCTCTACAACTAGACTCGGAGAGAGGATTGGAAATATTCTACAAGAAAACCAGGAGGAAAAAAAAGGACCTAAGGGTGAAGCGTCTGACAGCAGTGGTGTCAGAAACCCACCGCGTACCTGTTCATTTACTAAGTGCCAATTATCTGCCAGGCCCCCGACAGCTCTATGCCCCTGGGTGAGGAGTCTGCGCGGAGGTGTGTCACACCAGGGCCCAAGCAGTCATCATTTTATTCTGGCCCTTGTATATTCTTTGATGGATTCTTTCTTTTTTTTTTCCCCCTGTGGATAGATGCATTCATTATATATGAACCACTGCAGCTACTGCAAAGCCTGAGACGTCGACTACCTGAGCCCGATGCCAACAGCAACCATTTCCTTTTCTTCTCATCCCCAATGTGACAAAAGGAAACATGAGATGCTGCAGATTTGCCTTTTCGAAAACATCCACCATTTATACATTATAACATATAGAAATACACGCTTAAGTTTTGTTTTTACTCCTTCATTTAAAAAAAAAAAAAAATCTGAAGGTCAAGCCATCAGTCTATTCAAACAAGTTACAGCTCTGAAAAGCACTCCACAAGGCGTGGAAATGTCAAATCGTTCTCTTGTCGCCCAGCTCCATACTCCAATGTTTTCTCAAAAGTGATGCCTTAGGGTTTCCACTTGCCTCCCTTCTCTAGTCTTCATCTGATTAAGATCTATTTAAAGTGTGGCAGGCACCCACACCAAATTCCTTGCCCCCTTTTCCACACTAAGAGAACCCTCATTTTGCTCAGGGCGGCACTATAGTTCCCAGCCTCCCTTACAGCTAGGTGGCCGTATGACAGTGCTGGACAAATAGAACTGCTGGTGGGGGACTCTTCTGGCCTGTTGTCCTCCACCTTTCCCCTTCTTTCTGACCGAAACAAAGGTTTGATGCTGGAGCTGAAGCCACATTTTGCAACCACGAGGAAAGAGCCATCTTTAAGGCACGACTTCCCTGCATAAGTGGAAGGACAGAGCAGTTGAGGCCCCAGATGGCTTTAAGAAGGTCCCATACCAACCCTCGACACTCTGCCCCTGGACTTACTGTTTTCTGCACATAAGAGCTAATTTGTTTAAGCCGCCGTTCAATCAAGTTTTCTGTTACTCACAACCAAACACAATCCTGTTTGATTTATGAACCTAAGTAATATCTAACTAGGACGTGGTCTGAAAGGAGAGAGAAATACGGAGCAATGGTGACATGATTAAATCCCCTGAGCTGGAGTTAGTTGGCTAACCGAGCTGCATGTAGCCAGTCAAATAAAAAGCCAGATATCGCACACGGAAGAAACTGAACTGCAGGGACAACGTGATGTTTAACCCTCAATCTTTCATTTATTGGCCACAGTGAGGTTGTAAGACTCCCATGATATCTTCTACTTCGCTTTCCGATTGCTCTGGGCCCATTGCGGTCTTCTTAAGGCCAACACAACTTTCAAGTTGCCAGCGTCAGTGGACCCTGTTTCCTCATTCACCTCTCAGGAGGACGGTGCAGCAGGCCACTTCCTCCTTCTCCAAACAGCCTCCTGTCTGCCCACACTCCTCTGGCCCACCGACATCTCTGCTGTACCTTCTCTGCAGGCCCATCCTCCTCTACACGACTGCCAAATGTTGGCATTCCCAGGCACCAAGCTTGGGCCTTCTCTCTCTCTCCACCCTCAATGATCTCTCCATTCCTTTAACTAACAAATACCATCTTCATGCTCATGACCCACAGAGTTATAACCTCCCGAACCTCCCCCTCCAAGGCCCAAATTCATGCAAGTGTTTCCCTGACTTCTCCACCCAGATATGGCACGCGTGTCTCAAGCCAGGTGCATCCCAAACTAGACACTCAAGTGTCCGTCAACAAAACGTGGTCTAGCCACACGATGGCACGCTCTTCAGCAATGAGAAGGAACAGAGTCCTGAAACATGTGACGGGGTGGATGAACCTGGAAATTACAAGCTTAGTGGAAGAAGCCAGTCATAAAAGGCCACATATTGTATGATTCCATCTATATGAAATGCCCAGAATAGGCCAATCTGTAGAGATGCAAGTAGATTGGACAGTGGTTGCCTAGGGTGGGGAGTACGAACAGGGGAGTATCTGCAAATGGGCACAAGGGTTCTTTTGGGGGGTAATGGAAATGTGCTAAAATTAGATTATGGTGATGTTTGCACACCTCTGTAAATTTACTAAAAATCACTGAACAGTATATTTCAATGAATGAATTTTATGGTCTGTAAATTATACCTCAATAACACTGTTTTTGAAAAACCCTCTTTGTTTCTTCTTTTCCAATATAGTTTATTACAGGATATGGAATATAGATCCCGGTGTTATACAGTAGGACCTTATTGTTTATCCATTCTATATATAATAGTTTGCATCTGCTAATCCCAAACTCCCACCCCATCCCTCCTCTACCTCCCCTCCCCCTTGGCAACCACAAGTCTGATCTCTATGTCTGTGAGTCTGTTTCTGTTTCGTAGATAAGTTCATTTGTGTCATATTTTAGGTTCCACATAGAAGTGATATCATATAGTATTTGTCTCTTTCTGACTTACTTCACTTAGTATGATCATCTCTGGGTCCATCCATGTTGCTAAAAATGGCATTATTTCACTCTTTTCTATGGCTGCGTAATATTCCATTGCATGTATATACACCATATCTTCTTTATACATTCATCCGTCAGTGGACATTTAAGTTGCTTCCGTGTTTAAAAAACCCTCTACTCTTGATTCTATCTGCTCAACCTGCTCCTTCTCCAGTCTTCTTTTCCTCAGAAAGTGGCCCCGCCATCTATGGGAACTTCAACATCGTCCTGGACTCTTCCTTCTCTTCACCTGTCACATTCAACCCAAGTCCCGTTGGCTCTTCTTCCAAAATACCCGTGGACTCTCCACTGTGCAAGCCACCTTTCTCCTGCAAGCCTGCTGCAGAAGCTTCCTAAGGGTTCTCCTTCACTCTTGCCCCTCTCCAGTGTACTTTCACACAGCACTCCAAGTCCTCTTAAAACATAAAGCACTTCCCCACCATGTTTAAACTCTTCCCATTAAGCCTACAGTAAGTCCACACTCCCCCAACCCCACTCTGTGGCCTACAAGTCTCCACCTGACTCTCCTCAAGGCACTCTGCTTGTCCTAAGACAACTCATTCTACCACAGAGCCTTTGCACATGCTGGGCCTCTCTGCAAAAATATACTGTGCTATGCATAGGCACACAGTAAGATCGCCTGCTCATTCTTGGAAAGGCCTGCCCCTTTTTCTGAAATAACAGCCTTCATACTTTTTGAAAATATCAAGGATGGTAAGGAGAGGTGTAGTTTGTTTTGCCAAGTAAAGAGATAAGACATTAGTACATCCCTACAGTCCATACATTTTTTTTTTTTAATTCCAGGAAATGTACAGGTCTGAAATCCCGTGTCTCTGAACCACTGCAATACTCCATGCAGTCTGTTCACTGTATTAGGTGTCTACGCACTGGAGAAAGAAACATGAACAAGGCAGGGTTCTACTCTCACAGTTCAGAGCCTAATAAAAGAGGAAATACCTAAACATGTAATTTCAATTTAATGCGGCACAGTGATGGAGGGTGGGCTGATGTAACAGAGTGATGCTGGCAAGAAGGGCAGAGGAAGCCCAGCTACCAGCAGAGACATCCTCAAAGTCCACAGGTGTGGGCACTTGTTAGCAGGAAGAGAGCCTTGTCAGCGATAACACGTGTTTAGGAGGGGAGGTGGCAGAGGGGTACCACTGCTCATGGTTAGGAAGGCGTCAGCCAGGTAAGAACAGGTAACTGGAGCAGTTCAATGTTATGGTTGGCTATAAGAAGAAAGTATGATTCAATGTAACTAACAGCACTGGTGAGAAGTTTGGAAATATGCAAGCTCTTTTATTTCAAAATATGGGGCACTTGATACTATGCTAGTAAGCGAGTCTTCTGGGGGGGGCTTGACAAATCCATCATTTCTGCATGTATTTCTCTCATGCAACACACAAGAGTCCTAAGAGATGGGTATTATCAGCCTCCAGATGAGGATACTGGGAATCAGGCACTCCAGAAAATTGCTGGGGTCACATAGCAAGCAACTGGCAGAATTAGGATTCCAGCTCAGGCCAGTCAGGTGCCACAGAGCCTCGACTACATTAAGCTACAGGTAAAATTAATAGCGCAGCCCTTATAGACCTCTTTTGACAATGTTTTTGCAATCTACTCTGGATACCTTTTCTGTGAGAGACTCAATAGCTCAGTAAGACTGATAGAGTTCTGCAGCCTCCTAACAATTACACCCAAAGGAATAGTCGTATAAACAGGCGTATCAGACCAGATGAATCCGCCAGAAAATGGAAAATGTCAGCTGGGGATCTCTCACCTTAACCATTCTTAATTTCTTAGGAAAACAAGTTGGAGTGAAAAATCAACTGTCTAGATCCAAAAGAAGTTAGTATTAAAGATGTTTACACGAAGGACCGTTTCTGAGTTAAATGAAAACATAGGTGAGTGAACATAGGTCAGAGTCACCCTCCCATGAGCCATAACACTTACCAGTGTTATCCTCAGTCACAGCACAGAAACACTCATCTGCAAGTGGTTTAATCAAGTAGGGCACATGATTTTGAATCGGGTCTTTCAGAGTGGTAATTAAATTGAGGTGGCAAAAATGTAAGACACATAATGGGAGAAAGCCTTGGGGGGAGAGGAGCGCCTCCACTGCCTTACCAAAATATGCTGCAAAGATTCTCCCAAGTGTAGGGCAGCTGTCCCAGGTTAGGGAAACACCTGAGGGTAACAGACTCCATAAGCAGCGGCACTGAGTTGGTAAAAGACCATCCAGGAAGGCAGCAGCTGGCAATCCTGCAAGACGGAGGGGCCAGGCGGCTGAGCGCGCACTACGGCTGGGATCCCTTCTCCTGCGGACAGTCGGGAAGACTTGGGGGGTCTTCCCTTAACAGGAAAGCCTTCAACTTATAAAGGTCTCGATCCCTAGTCCTGCTCCCCGACCAGGACCTCGAGCAAACAAAGCCGCGGCTTCGGCATCCGCCGGCCGCGGTGAGGGGCGGCCGGGCCGTGACCCACCTGACCTCTACCTGCCGGACGAGAGGCCACGCCGGGCACGGCCGCTCTTCCTTCGCTGCGGGGAGCCGGGGGAACCGGGAGGGGACCCCGCTTAGCCTCCCGGGCTGTCCCTTGCGGGGCCGGGGCCGGAGCCCACGCCCACTAGCGGCCTCGCTAGGGCCGCCCCCGCACTGCAGCAGTGAGCGCCGGCGGGCCCCGGCCGCGCTCGGGGGAGCCACCTGCACACCAGGCCCGCCTCCAAGGCGCCGCCCGAACCCTGTGCACCCGGAGAGGAAGCACCTGCCGCTCACGGACCCGCAAGAGGAGACGCCCCGGCTCCCTCAGCTTCGCCTGGCGGCCGAAGGCTCCGGCCTGACTTACCGGCGGCGGCGGCCTTTCTCAGCGGGCGCGCCCACGGGAGGCGCGGAGGAGCTGAGCTGGACGCCAAGGGTTAAACGATCGGCAGCTGCGGCGCGGCCGGCAGCCGGAACGGCGGAGGAAGCGCAGCTCCGGAGCCGCAGCGGCCGCGGCTCCAGGACACTGGGCGGGCCGGGGGGACGGATCTTAGACGCTTGGGGGCGGGGACAAGGGCGGGCCCTCGGTGCGTGGGGAGGAGCCTAGAAGGGCTGGGCCGGGAGGCGGGCCCTTGGCTTATAGGGGCGCGGCCAAAGGTGGGGCTTCTCTGCGGACGGGGCGAGGCAGGGCGGAGAGGCGGGCCCTCGGCGCGTGGGGGCCGTGGCTAAGGGAGAGCGCTCGGTGAGTGGGGCAGAGGCCGGGGAGTGTCCTCGACGCTCGGGGCAGGGCCCGGAAGACGGGCCCTTGGCTTGCGGGGCGGGACCAGGAGGCGGTACCTCGGCTGGCGGGGTGGGTCCCGGGGGCGGGTCCTCAGCGCGCGGGGGCGGGTCCTGAACACGGACTCCAGAGCGCAGGGCTCCCACCTCAAGTCTCCCGCAGCTTCCCGGCGGCGGGCGTCGCTCTCAGCGAGAACAACTAGCTCCTGCCCTCGCCGCGGGTCTGCTTCTGGGGAGACATCGCACAGGTTGGGGGGAGGTTTGGCTCCGCCTCTCATCTGGGCCTTCCCCCGACACACCCAAATGGAAGGGGACGTCGGTCAGTGAATCAGCCGGCCCAAAGAGAGGTTTGGAGTTACAGACAAGGAGAACCGATGGACCCGAGAAAGGTGGGCTCCATGGCACTTGGCCATCGGGACTACACCCAAACTCTCGGGGAGGAAGCGAAATGAACCCTTCTGTACACGCTCGGGCCGCTGGAGGTTTGGGGACCCTGGTAAGGTGCGCCGGCCCCACAGGCCGCACTCTTCCGACCCTTGGCATCTGAGAAGGTGAGGTGGATAATTCCTGGAATGAGCTTCTTAATGTGGGCTCTGGCTCAGAAAGGAGACCTCACATCAAGTCTAAAGAGCATTCATGTTTCCAGATAAACTCTAACCCCTTCCTGTCATCCTCAGGAGCCTTCGGACCTGGACAGTCCAGATGCACCCAACCTGGTCTGACAGCTGCAGAGCGAGAAGCACCTGATGACGGGACTCAGGCACGTTTCACCTGAGCATCCTGATTGCACCGGCTCAGGCTCCCAGCCAACCAAAACAGTGGCACCTGTTGATTGAGGTTGCGATTTCTATGGAAGCCTCTAACAATTTAACCCCTCACTGTCCCCTGGGAATCTTCAGACCTAGTTTGGGGCTCATAAATGCTAGGCCATCCATGAAAGAGTTTGAGGGGGTGGGAGTGGGGAGTCCATGAACACGCTGAAATTGTGTAGAATATTTTGGGTTTATGTATGTTTCTGGAGAAAGAGTATAGAGTGTATCAGATTCCCGAGGGGATCTATCACCTCCCCCCAAACATCAAGAATGTTTTAATAGTTTGGGATGCTGGACCTCTCACCAGCCAGGCTTCTGATTCTGATTCCATCTCCACCCAATTGGCATATACCAAGTGTCCCAGATGTAAATCCGCTAATGGTCAATTATAGGAATGGTCTTAAAGTAAAAACAGAAGAAAACTAAAGGATTGAGCATTTGCAAGACAAAGAATTAATTTCATGAAAATTGATTTCCTAATGAAGATGCGATAAGCTCCATCTTTACAAAAACAAAGTTCACAAACAGGTGTTTCTTTTTTTTTAGGTTTCTCAAATCCTAGCCACACTGCACATGGCATTGAACTAACAGAGATAAAAGAACTGCTTATACCCACCATTAAGGAGAGAGAATCAGTTTGTGCCAAAACCACCATGTACAACTTTGTCCTAGTGCATTTATATAAACTAAAACACTTCCCTTATAGTTAGGTCACCTAGCTCTGAAGAATGCCAGGTGTGTGGGAGGTTAATATAAATTAACTTTGACAAATAAGGGTAGTGTAAACCCTTAAAAGAACTCCATTTATAATCAGGATTATATGTAAATGTACAGCACTAAGATTTAAAAGTTTATTCTTACAAGGATCTGTTTACTTGGGTCAAGCTGTCTTGTCACCCTTGATGTACTGAGCTGTGTTCATCTGTTTAAGACATGTAAATAACATAGGTTCCTTGCATAATAATACTCAAACTAATTAGGGCACTTCAGATTTAATTTAAATCAGAATTTTACCCCTTTTGAGAGTGAAGAAAGCACTGTAAATCAGAGGAAATGGGTCAGGCTGGCCCACCTATCAGGAAGATTGGCCCAGGGAAACTCATTCTGAGTTTCCGTGTGCAGATACTGGTGACCCTCCAAGCCCGTCTCTTCTCCACCCATCTTCGTAGAAATCTTGCATAGTTCTGAAGTTGATGCTGTTCCCACTTTGTGGTTGACTTGCAGTAAGGAGTAAACCTTTGTCAGGATCGTCATTATCACCTGCTTTGATCTCCACTGTATCACTGTTTGGGCTCTTGGGCTGTCACAATCCTGTTACAGTTCAGTAGGTGAGGGCAAAGTCTACAGACCAGGTGAGGGCAAAGTCTACAGACCAGGTGAGGGCAAAGTCTACAGACCAGGTGAGGGCAAAGTCGTCTACAGACCAGGTGAGGGCAAAGTCGTCTACAGACCAGGTGAGGGCAAAGTCTACAGACCAGGTGAGGGCAAAGTCGTCTACAGACCAGGTGAGGGCAAAGTCTACAGACCAGGTGAGGGCAAAGTCATCTACAGACCAGGTGAGGGCAAAGTATACAGACCAGGTGAGGGCAAAGTCTACAGACCAGGTCTAAAGCTGATGCTTGTGTGGGTTTCCCACACGGGTGTCAACCTAGAAACGTATATCGCAGAGAAGCTGATGTGGATGGGATCTCGGCACCATTTGGTGCCTAAAAACACGTATGAGATAATCCATTTAAAATATGCCACTTTAGGGAATTCCCTGGCAGTCCAGTAGTTAAGACTGCACACTTTCACTGCAGAGGGTGCAGGTTCGATCCCTGGTTGGGGAACTAAGATCCCACATGCCGTGTGGCACGGCCAAATAAATAAATAATAAAAGATGCCACTTTAAGACCGTATTTCATGTATCTACTTTATGGAAAAGTTCACACAGAGGCTGGTCTGGGGATCTAATAACCATATGGCTTACAAATCCCTTAGATTCAATGTATCATCTTCCTTAATTTTTACACCAAGGGAGTTGCCTGTGGTCTTTACACTCGTCATAGTGAAGCTGGATGTACCAAGTGCTAGGCACCAAGGAAGTTTTCTGTCAGACAGTCCTGGATACAATTCGGACTCTTGGCTCTTAGCTGTGTGATCTTGAATAAGTTAATCAGCCTCTCCAAGCCTTTATTTCCTCACTTGAAAAAATGACATTAATCCCTACCTCAAAGGACTGTTGTGAGAATTATGTAAAACAATGTCAGGGGCTTCCCTGGTGGCACAGTGGTTGAGAGTCTGCCTGCCGATGCAGGGGACGCGGGTTCATGCCCCGGTCCGGGAGGATCCCATATGCCGCAGAGCGGCTGGGCCTGTGAGCCGTGGCCGCTGAGCCTGCATGTCCGGAGCCTGTGCTCCGCAACGGGAGAGGCCAAAACAGTGAGAGGCCCGCGTACGGCAAAAAAAAAATAAAACAATGTCAGGAAAGTATTAAGCGTGACATATGGACTAGCACGCCATGGGTTCTCACTTCATGATATTTTTGCCTTTACAGCATACTATGAAACGTTTTCATGCACTTCTGTTTGTTAGATTCCTTTTGGTTGCAAGCAACAGTAAGTCACTTCAGACCAGCTTAAGGAAAAGGGAAACTTCTTTAAAGGATACAAGAGTTTCTTAGAGCATCTCTTAGAACCTAGGATCTCAGGGATGGTCTGAAGCTGGGGAATGGATGCCACTGTGAGAAGAGGGGCCATCTCTCTTTGGGCCACGCTGTAGCTGCTTTTCTTTATCTTTTTTTTTTTTTTGCGGTACGCGGGCCTCTAGCTGTTGTGGCCTCTCCCGTTGCGGAGCACAGGCTCCGGACGCGCAGGCTCAGCGGCCATGGCTCACGGGCCCAGCCGCTCCGTGGCATGTGGGATCACCCCGGACCGGGGCACGAACCCGTGTCCCCTGCATCGGCAGGCAGACTCAACCACTGCGACACCAGGGAAGCCCCCTGTTGCATTTTTGTTGTTTGGCTACCCATTCCTTCTGAAGTCTTGACTCCCTTGCAAACTTTCTTTGCAAGTATATTTCTTGTCTTTTGTAAGAACCTTTGGTCGCCAGGTCTTTTTTCTGCAGGGTATAACCAGAACGCAGGAGGCTGCTTGCAAAACCAATCTCATTTGAAAGCAGTGGAGTTGCCTGTTGTCAGAGAGACCGCAAAAGGGGCCCAGGGAGGGGCATCTGAAGAACCACCCTGGGCTGTATCTTACAGGGGAGCAGAATAGGCTAAGGAGAAAATATCTGCATGTGTCAGAGCAAAGAGATGGTCTGGACAAAGTTGCCCAGGCATGAACTAGATGAAGAGTGGCAGGGCAACCTTGCAAACGTTCTGGGAAGAACACAGGATGCAAAACCCAAACGGAAAACCTATTACGGAAGAAACCATAACCCAACAAAATAAGGACATTCCTCCCGAGTCCCTCAAGCCACACAACTTTGTAAGTGTAAGAACCAATTTCAATGTACTCAAATGTAGGAAAACAGGATGAGATCTAAAGCAGGGTTGCAGAACTAAGGAAACAGGATAAATCACCATCCTTATAGAGTCGACAACCTGGAAACAGCAAGGGACACCTGGAACGTGGCTGGGACCCGCTCTGCAGCCCTGGGGCCTCTCAGGAGGCTAGTGGTTCTCTAAGTGCCATCCCAATACCAGCAGCACCTGGGAACTTGATAGAAATGCCCACTCTTGGGCCCCAATTCCAGGCAATGTTTTAACACACCCTCCAAGTGATTTGGCTGCCCTCTAATATTCGAGAACCACCGGACTATGTGCATCTCCCTCTCAGGCTAGAGCTTGGGCAGAGCAAAATTGCTCAGCTCCATTCCAGAACTAGACACTTTCCTTTTTTTAAAAAAAATAAATTTATTTATTTATTTTGGGCTGTGTTGGGTCTTTGTTGCTGTGTGCGCGCTTTTTCTAGTTGTGGTGAGCAGGGGCTACACTTCGTTGCGGTGCACGGGCTTCTCATTGCGGTGGCTTCTCTTGTTGCAGAGCACGGGCTCTAGGTGTGCGGGCTTCAGTAGTTGTGGCGCAGGGGCTTAGTTGCTCCGCGGCATGTGGGATCTTCCTGGACCAGGGCTCGAACCCATGTCCCCTGCATTGGCAGGCAGATTCTTAACCACTGCGCCACCAGGAAAGTCCCAGAACTAGACACTTTCTCATCGATGCCCCGCAAGGACAGAAACAGAATCGGACTACAACACCAGAATTCATTCATTCCCCAAACATTTATTAAGCCTCAAGTGCCAAAGCAGACATTCACCAGGTTTGGACAACTTTGTCCCGGACTAGCTGCCCGTGAGGCCCAGTGGCATCTGGAGGCAGGAGGGCCAAGTAGACGGGAGTCTCAGCCCCCTCCTCCACGGTCCTGGAGCCGTGAGCTCCCACCATGTCTGTCTTCACCCACCCGGGGCAGCATGCGTTCAGCAGAATCCTGTCCGCTTGTCTCTTCTCATCCAGACGCTGGGCCAGGATTCTCGATAAGACCGTGACCCCCAGTTTGGACACCCCATAAGCAGAGTTGGGCCAGCCCTCCCTTTCATGCACCTCATTTTTCGTGTCCTCCACGAACTTTTTCATGAGCTCCACCAGGTCTTCCTCTGTGAGTGTCTTACATCGGAACTTCTCCTGCAGATCTTCGCTGCAATTTTCAAGGGCTTTGGAACCCTGTAAACTACTGACATTCACCACTCTGCCTGAAACAGAATAAGAAAAATATAGAAGCATGTCACAAATAAACAATCGTTGGCTGACTACTGACAAACATGATTGAGTCATGGGGCAGGTTTAATTGCTGATTTAAAAAATAATTCTAGGGCTTCCCTGGTGGCGCATTCGTTGAGAGTCCACCTGCCGATGCAGGGGACACGGGTTCGTGCCCCGGTCGGGGAGGATCCCACATGCCGCGGAGCGGCTGGGCCCGTGAGCCATGGCCGCTGAGCCTGCGCGTCCGGAGCCTGTGCTCCGCAACGGGAGAGGCCACAGCAGTGAGAGGCCCGCGTACCGCAAAAAAAAAAAAAAAAAAAAGATTCTAATAAATAAATAAATAGCCAAGCATTTTAAGCCCTTTTTAAAAAATAAAGATTCTAGAAGGCATTAAAAAAAACCTCCAAAGGTATTCAAAAATGCCTCAAGAATGCACCAGTGGGTTTTAACTTTTTGTCCTTTGTTCTCCCAAAAGGAAGAACACATTTTGTCAATAACAGGGGCTAAAGAGCAGTGATTCATTAGGTGAGCAGAAGGTAGGTCTGTAGTCGAATCACCAGGCAGTTTTATAAAACACACCCTCCTACACACACACGCATTTCCAGGTACTTGTGAACTTGCTTTCCGGGGGACAGCGCCCTCACCCTTAGATTATTTCCTAGGGTCCTGGGGCCACCTCTGTACCCCTGAGTGCCAAAATCAGGTTTAAGCAATCCCTTGCCAATGACCCTTGTCTATCCTTAATGATGGATACTTTCACATGTGGAATGGGTTGATTCTCCATCCCAGTTTTGATTTTCATTCCTTTTTTTAGCCCATAGTTAACAAATAATTAAATATAATTAGTGAGTTAATATTCATATTAGCAATGATTCACAGCTACTAATGAGACAGATCTGTCCATAAAATAAAATATGAAGGCCAAAAACTAGAAAATAATTTGAAGCATTGATAGAAATCCCCAAACCAGTGAACGTGTGAATTTACACATTCTGTCCAACATCAAAAAGCACCAAATTCGGGGGGTTATTTTCTCACATATTATACCAAATCCATATTCTTTGCATCCAACAGGATAATTGGATTTTATTTCATTTTCTGAGTGGCATTCACCACAGGTACACATTTGTTGGTGGGGTGTGTACGTGCTGGGAGATTCTTGTGGGCCCAGCCCCATACGGAGATGCCCTCACTCTGTCCTTGTACATAAGCATCTCACATAGCCCGCAGGGACCCAAGACTCTTCAGTATATTATTTCCTTCTTTCCTTCTCTCTGTCTCTCTCTGGTAATAACATAGTTCTTTCCCAACTTTTTTTTTTTTTTTTTGTGCGGTACGCGGGCCTCTCCCTGTTGTGGCCTCTCCCGTTGCGGAGCACAGGCTCCGGACGCGCAGGCTCAGCGGCCATGGCTCACGGGCCCAGCCGCTCTGTGGCATGTGGGATCTTCCCGGACTGGGGCACGAACCCGTGTCCCCTGCATCGGCAGGTGGACTCCCAACCATTGCACCACCAGGGGTGCCCTTTTTCCCAACTTTTAACTTTGAAAAACTTTGCAACCTACAGAGAAGTTGCAAGAATGGTTTAATAAACACCCATATATATACCCTTCAGCTGAGTTCACCAACTGTCAACATTTTGCCACATTTGCTTTCTATCTTTCTCTTAATTGTAGGCAGATACCATAAACCTTCACCTTAAAACACTGTAGTATACAGAAGGGCATTCTCTTCCATAACCGCAAATGTGATCATATTAATCATCGTACAACACTATTATCTAAACTATAGTCCATATTTAAACGTCCCTAATTGTCTCAATAATCTTCCTTTATAGGTTTTTTGTTTGTTTTCATCCTGGGTCCAATGGATTGCATGGACGCTGGAGGGATAAATGGATTGCATTTAGTTGTCCTATCTCTTTAGTCTATTTACACTAGAGCAGTTGACAGTGATCTTTTTAAAGACTCTAAGCCTTTATTTTATAGTATTTCCCCCAGTTTGGATTGGTATGTTTTTTTTTTTTTTATGATTAGATTCACTTCAATATTTTGGCCAGGAATCCTGCTTTGCTGAAGTTATGCTCTTCATTACTTGCTAAGCAGCTTTGTATTCAAACGCTTGGCTGCTACAAGGAATTAAATTCAAACAAGAAAGGAGGAAAGAAAAGAAAAAACAAATTACAGGAGCTACTCTATGCTTCGATGGAAATAAAAAACTTCCTAAGAGGAAGAGGCGTCCTCCTGGATCTCAAGGCACACCCCTGAGGGAGAGGCCAAGGGGTGACAGTTGCAACAGCTAAATGGGCCCCATCAGCCCTGAAAAGGGCTCAGCCCACACCATCACCACCACTCTTGGCTGAGGTCCAGGTGGCTCCACGGTCCGGAAACAACCCCTACTGCGTTCCGTCAAGAGTGGGCAAGTAGCGCCCCCTAGTGGCTTAACCTATTCACTCAATCTTGAACCAATAAGCAAGCGGGTTAACTTTCTTTAAAGTGATATTATAAAGCCAAATAAAGAGTGGCTTTTAAATCAGCTTTGAATCTGGAGGAAGCGACTCCCTACAAACCAAGGGGCAGTGATGCTCAGCGTTTTGCCCTCCAGAGTGACGTTTACTAAAAAGTCACCACTATCCTCAATGTGTTGCAAACCAAAGATTCCCGCTTTGGGAATTACTGTAACAGAAAACTGGTTAAAGACAGTGATTCACCAGCACCGGGTTGGTCCCTGAGCCCCACCCTCCCCAAAGACTTCTTTTACCTTTCAAAATGGTTGGTTCACAATCATTTGGTGCTATAATCCTTCCCTAACTAGAACTAATTATCCTGGTTTGATTGAGGGGTGAAGTTAGGAAACTGGGATACTATTTCCAGCTCTACTACTGCCTGGCTGTATTCATTTCTCTGGGGCTCAGTTTCCTTCTTTATAAAGTGAAGGTGTAGACAGATACCATAAATGTACTTTAAAAATGTAAGTTTTTTTCAAGACTTTGCAGCTTTCAAATTCTATGATTCTAAAATCCATAGGAAGATTTCATGATACTTGGTAAAACACACAGCTACAATGGAATACTATACAGCTGTAAAAAAGAATAAGTAAGATATAGTAAGTGAAGAAAGCAAGGTGGCAAACATTATACTTAATGTCCTTTCGTTTTTTTGTAAAAAGGGAAGCAAATATATATATATATATATATATATATACACACACACATTTATTTTTGCTTAGATTTGCATTTAAAAATTCTATCCCCTTGACCCTGGACACTCACCAACTCCATGCCCCTGGACCCAAGGGTTCTATGAGCCAGTACCTGAAACTCTACCTGTGAGCTTTCTATGATCCCATCCCACTAAGACACCAGTAACAAGAATCACCTGTGGAGAATGGGGAGGGGCAGACAGGTGGGACTCTCACCATGCATCTTTTGAAATTTAAATATTTTTGCACTGGAGATCATCTTTCTTCAAAATGTTAAATTAAGAAAAGCATGTTTCTAGTAAGAATCACAGAGTTCTTCTTCCTAAGAATCACAGTTGATTTCTTGGGAAAGAAAATCCTCAGGGAAGCAAGGCTTCTCTCCCCGCCTCCCAGCACAGCTGTAATTTACACAGCTAGGCTTGTTTGTCGGCAGTGGTCTTCCCCACTGGACTCTGTGCTCCATGGACCGGACTGTCCCTGCCCACAATACTCACCACTGTATTCCCAGCACCAGGGTAATGCCTGGATTATGGTAGGCGCTCAATAAATGTTTGTGGGAAAAGTAATAAAAGTTATTCACTGAATACTTGAAAGTGTGGGAAAGATATTTCCTAATAAAGGAAAGTTTCTTTTGGATGCTCTGAACCAGCTTGGCAAAGGTTGGTGCAAGAAGAAAGGAATAGAGGAAAATTCATAGTAATGAGAGAACAGACACTTTCCCCAAGCCCCAGGTGAACTGGGTGAGGCCCGGCCACCTTGGGGAACTGAGAAAGACTCACTGAAGTTGCTCAAAGGCAAGAGGCCTGTGGGGACTTGAAACACCTTATCCTTCTAGGATTCACTTCATGACTTGGGACCCAAGAGCATCACCATGTATCATACACATCTTTCTTTTTGGAGGTGGGGGAGAAGATGAACTTTTCATAAATGTTGAGAGAACAACTGGGGAGCCATACGAAAAATGGTACATTTAGATCCATCTCCTTCCTACACAAGAATAAACTTCAAGTGAATCAGGTATCTAAACATACATGCATCTCTACACGCCTAAGTTCACTCATGCCTGCCTGCATACAAGCCTACAAGTTCTGGGGGAAAAGGGAATTAATTCTTCCACAAACTTGGAGTGGGGTATATATATCTTTCAATAAAGCTGAAATGTTCGGATGAGGGGCCAGATACTATGAGAAAATCATGCCGTTTTCTATTTTTCCCCCTACAGAGAAATAGCACCCCTGGGTGATTCCTGGGGGACAGCCCCCCCGGCCACACCCCCCCGGGGGGTGGGTCACGCCTTGCCGAGGGGAGGCAACCTGACAGTCCACAAAGCTGGACTTACCATGAGGTTTCACTATCGGCAGTAATTCGCTGCAGACATTTCTCGTGGCAAAAAAGTTTGTCTTCAGTGTCATCTCAGCTTGAATGTCAAACGGTGTCGGATCATCAACTTTCAAAAAAGAGAAAGAAACAAAGTGATGCATTTCCTCCTGAAATTCATAAGACAAAGTGGATCTTATCTCTAATGAAAGACAAAACCAGCTAACTTTAAAAACAATAAATTTATTGATTTTTGGCTGCGTTGGGTCTTCGTTGCTGCGGGAGAGCTTTCTCTAGTTGCAGCGAGCAGGGGCTACTCTTCCGTTTGGTGCGCGGGCTTGTCATTGCGGTGGCTTCTCTTGTTGCGGAGCACGGGCTCGGCGGCGGGGGGGCGGGGGGGCTCTAGAGCACAGGCTCGGTGGTTGTGGCGCACGGGCTTAGTTGCTCCATGGCACGTGGGATCTTCCCGGACCAGGGCTCGAACCCTCATCCCCTGCATTGGCAGGTGGATTCTTAACCACTGCGCCACCAGGGAAGTCCCCCAAACAAACTACCTTTAAAACAATTTTTAAACCACGAGATCCGTGGTTCTCAAACTTGGAACGTGTGTGGGAAGCACCTGCAGGACCTGTTAGAACACAGCCTCTGGGCCCCACCCCCAGAGTTTGGGATCCTGAAGGTCCGGGGTGAGGCTCCACAATTTGCATTTCTCACCAGTTCCCAGGTGACGCCACGGCTACTGGTCTGCGAGCCACACTCCGAGCAGCAGTGATCAAAGTTCGCAGTCTTGGATGGGCATAGGAGGCACCTGGGGATTCTGTTAAAATGCAGATTATCACGCAGCACGTGTGGTGGCGGGGCTGGGGTTCTGCGATTCCAGCGAGTGTCCAGCGGGGCAGGCGCTGCTGGCCGACAGCAGCCAGCTGCTGTCACACTCTGAGGGGCAAGAGCTTCCAGCTGAAGTCAGCGTTCCTCCGTGTGTCCTCCAGGAAGCCGGGTATTTATCCACCAATTCCCCAGCCGTCGGCTCCGGGGGCTGTCAGTCGCCCCCGCCCCCGCCCGCGCTCCCAGAAAGCCCGCAGACCGAGTTGCAGGTGCAGGGCGCTGCCGAGGGCCCAAGGCCAAGGGGATGAAGACTTAACGCTTCACAATACTTCGTTTTCCTCCGTTCTGCCTCTTAGATTTCTCTTCCCCACTAGGTTGTAAGTGAGGCTGCCCTGTTTATTTCTACCCGCGGCACATGGCAGATCGATAACTTTCTTACTCGAATAATAAGAGTAAGTAATCTCCTTGATCTCCCCCCTCCCGCGCCCCGCGCCCCGGTCCCAAAGGAAGGTGCTACTTCAGACCACACTTATATATGTTTGATAACAAACATAGCTTCCCTGGGGGTGGGAACCACGCTCGCTTCCTTTTTGCCAGAGCCTATCAAACCTCCCCATTAAAAAGCTCCATCAAAGCTCTCTCAAGTCCACTAGCGCGTGCACGTGCGCACTAATCGAGCTCCCGAGATCCACTTCCTGTCCCGAGCAGATGCCTCCTCGTATCTATGAATGCGCCCTTTCAAGGAAAGAGAAAGCCCAAAGTGAGTTTGGAGACCGTTCGCAGAGAAAATGTTTCTTGCATTAGAAAGCTGATGAGCTTAGCAGGGCGTGGTCCCCTCGCAGGAGACCGATTCTCTTGCAAACCTCAGCAGCTGTCTGTCCTGGGAGGGTCCTGGGCTGAGCCCTTGCGTGCTCGGGCCCGCAGAGGCCGGCAGGCGGGCGGGGCGCACTGTGCCCGGCGCCCGGGCGGGTCTTGAGCTAAACGAACCGCTCCCGCGACTCCGTGGGAAGCGAGAACCAGCCGTGGGAGGCGAGAGCCGAGAGCATCCCGAGGGGCGGGCTCTGCCTTCCATAACTTAAGTGGGCGGGTAGGGGGCGTATGCGGCTCACTGTCTGGCACCCTCGGAGCGCCCGGGGACCTCCCGCCCCCCACACCTACTCTTGAAGGCGATGCCCGCGTTGTTGACCAGCACGTTGAGCCCCCCGTACTCCTTGCGCAGGAAGGCGCGCAGGGCGCGGATGCTCTGCAGGTCGTCGATGTCCAGCTGGTGGAAGCGCGGGCTCAGGCCCTCGGCCTGTAGCTGCTGCACGGCCGCCCGGCCCCGCTCCACGTCCCGCGCCGTGAGGACCACGTCCCCCGGGAACTGCCGGCACAGGTCGCGCGCGATGGCGAAGCCGATGCCCTTGTTGGCCCCGGTGACCAGCGCCACGCGGGTGTAGGACGGCATGGCCAGGTGCCGGGCGCGCGAGGCCGTTGGGTGAAGAGCGAACCGGGCCGTGGGCCACGGGCGACGCGCGCTGCGGAGGCCCGGCCACAGTCAGAGAAGCCAGGAAGAACTGTGTTCTAGAATCCAGCGCTGTGACTTGCAGAGAACAAGGCTCCGGTCCTCGGTCCCTCCCCTCCGAGGAGGGGCCGTCTGTTCCTGAAGGTTTCGTAACGCCCCATTCCCGGATCCGCCCCCTCCCCGCGATGCGCCCTCTTTTGATCCCGCCTCTTGAGCCAAGCTGTGGTTTGCGGGGTCGAGATGTTGTTCCCCTAAAGCGAAAGCGGACGGTGACGGGTCGATAGGGTCTAGAGATTCCTTGCAGTTGGATTGAAGAAACTACTGTAGGAGAACCCCAAAAGGAGAAAAACAAGTGCTGAGTAATTTTCTTGGGCGTGCGTCCGTCATCCACTGCAAAATGAGGATGTTCACTTTTTCCTTGACTACAGTGAAATTATTTCGACATGGTAACTGCTTCTCAGGACATAGATCTCATTCCTAGCCTAAGAGAAACTCAAGAGAGGAATGAGAGAAAAAAAGGTCCCAAGAACAGATTTGCAGGTGTGGGCAGGGTACCTAGCTGTGTGCGATCCTAGCTGTGTGCGCCCCCAAGTGGGAGAGAATGTTTATGAAACTCTCATTGTGGGTGAAGCCTCTTACCGGAATGTTTTTATTCATCTTACACAACTCCTACGGGTGCTAAGTGTGTGCATTTTAGGTTGTCCAAGGAGGATACATATATGCAGTTTTTTCTCTAAGTGAAATTTGTGACCACAAAGTTCAACTGAAAATGAATCTCCAAAGGTGTGTCATGGTGTGGACAAGCAATTAGAACTCTCCCACCCACCTTCTTTAGTGTAATCTGAGTGCATTTGATCTGAGTGTGTTTGATTAGTGACTTTTAGATTTATGGAGAGCTACGATCTCATTATGACTCAGCTCTACCCAAGCACAGGTTGGCTGAGCTGCCTGTGTCTGTCACCTTGACTCCACTTTCTCCATCAAGTCAACAGGTGAGGTCAGGAAGGTGGGCACCTGCTGGGGCTCACCCAGTATTTTCTTTTTTCTCCTAAAGACTATTTGGAACTCTATTTTAAAGATATAAGGCTATTCGGGTATTTTGTTTCTTCTTGAGTGAGCTTAATTCATGTTTTTCAAAAACTTTGTGTGTATCACCTAAGTTGTTGACTCTGACATGAAGTCATTCATTATATGCCCTTATCCATCCTTTTAATATCAAGAGTGACGCCACTTCTCTCATTCCTGATATTGGTATTTTGTGTCTTTCATATCTTTTTCTTGATCTCTCTGGTTAGAACTATTTACTTATTTATTTTCTTAAGGAAGAAGCTTTTGGTTTCATTGATATGTTTCTCTGTTTTTTTGGTTATATTATATTTCCATTCTAATCTTTATTTCCTCTCTCCTCACTTTGGGTTTTCTAGTTGGTGTGTGTTGTGGGTTTTTTTTTTAACCATGGAAGCTGAGATCATTGATTTAAGATCTTCTTTTCTAATATAGACATTAAGGGCTATTAATTTCCCTTTCTGTACTATGTTAGTGGCATCCCGTAAACACTGATATGTTGTGTTTTCAATTTCAATCAGTTTAAAATACCTTCTAATTTACTTTTTGACATCTTCTTTGACCAAGGGTATTTAGAAGTATATTTTTTAGCTTCCAACTCTTTGGGGATTATCCAGATATCTTGCTGTTATTGATTTCTTCATTCTGTGGTAGTCGAGAACATACTTTGTATGACTTGAACTCTTTTAAAAGAGTTTTTAAAGCTGGGAGAGAGAGAGAGATGAAAGCACGTTTTTATACAATAATAATCATCTAAACATCAGCGTGTGTGGCTGTACTTGTAGGATGTTGGGTGGCTCTCCTTGAGGGTACTGTTTTCTCTTTGAAGGATGAGTGACTTGAGGTCATTAGCAAGAAGGATTCTTTTAGGAAACTTGAGGGAGGCATAGCCATCTCGCAGAACGGGAAAGTGAATTTATTAGGGAATTAGGCAGCACTGACCAGCAGAGTTGGGGGCCCACATGAGACCTGTGGTCATAAATGTCAAGAGAGCACAATTGGCCTCTTTCAGTTTCCCCCCAGCATCGTCCAGTCCCTAGTGCAGCTGGTGGAGGAAGTTGGTGTTTTGCCAGGCTCACACAGCACAGGGAAAGATGTTTGCAAGCAAAGGATTGTAGTGTGGGGCTATGGCCTCTAAGGACAGAAGAAAGGACACGAGAGGGTCGGAAATTCATAATAAGGGAAATACAGTAGGGTTGATGGAACAGAGGTCTCCGAGGGCAGGGCACCCCTGGAGGCGAAGCATGGAGACTAGAGCCAAGCCGGGTCCTGGGGGTCAGTGTGGGATGCCTTGAGATCCAGGTCTCAGAGGTTGCACGGATGAACCACATGAAGGGGACAGGGAAATCTTGTTGGTGTGAAGGAGGTCAAGGGACTGGGAAGCCAAGACACTGGATGGATCCTGCACGTAGCTACTGACCTCCTCAGAGATGAGGAGGGAAGAAAACACTGACCAACGTGCTGGCCTCAGGGTCTGCACCCTCTGCTGTTACTGTCCTGAAATTCTTGATTTTTTTTTAAACACTTGTCCCGCATCTTCATTTTGCATTGGGCCCCGCAAATTATGCAGCAAGTCGATGAAGGGGTACTTAGGGTGGCTTGGAGAAAGTCTGTTGCTCATAGCAGTCATTCCCCAATTTTTCACATTAGAATGCCCTGGGGATCTTCAAAAAAAAAATGTGCTGATGCCTGGCTCCATCCCCAGACATCGTGATTTAACTGTGCTGGGGTGTTACCCAAGCGTTGGGAGATTTAAAAGCTCTCTGATTCCAATGTGCAGCAAAGGTTGGGGAACATTGGGTTACATAAGAGGAGAGTCAATTGGTTCTAAGTGACACAATCTTCAAAAAAGAGCTAGGGGTTTTTGAGAGAAAGGAGGAGAAAAGTTTCAAAAATGGCACAGGTTACAGTCCCCTCCCCCCTCCTAGATGTCCAGCCCTAATCCCCAGAACTGTGGATGTCCCTCTGTATGGCAAAAGGGACTTTGCAAATGTGATTAAATTGAGGATCTTGAGACGGGAAGATATCCCTGGATTATCTTGCTGGGCACAATGTAATCCCAAATCTCCTTATTAGCGGTAAGCAGGAAGGTCAGAGGCAGAAGGAGATATAAGATAAAAGCAGCGAGAGGGAGGGAGGGAAGGAGACTGAGCTGATTTGAAGATGCTCCCATTGCTGGCTTTGAAGATGGAGGAAGGGGCCAGGGACCCAGGGATGCAGGAAACCTCCAGAAACTGGAAAAAAAGCAAGGAAATGAGTTATCCTCTGGAGGCTTCAGAAAGAACACAGCTCTGTTGATGTCTTGATTTTAGGGCTTCGAACCTCCAGAATTGTAAGTTGATCAATTTGTGTTGTCTTAAACCATTAAATCTGTGGTAATTTGTTACAGCAGCAATCAGAAACTAATACAGTTAACACGGAGGATTCTCCCCTTACCTCCAGGATGGAGTGAAAACACCCCTCACTTGTACCCAGTGTGGCATCACACAAAGGATTTGAATTGTGAACAAATCTTAAGAAAATACTGGTTTAGAAAAAACTTTGATACCTTCCTGAGGGTTGAGGAGAAATGAATGAAGGGGAAAAAGCTGCTTGACACCATCTGACTCATGACCTGGTTGGTGGATCTGAGCAGAAGTAGGCTCTTTTGTCATACCCAAATTCCCACCATCTAAACGGTCGTATTCAGAAGTTATGGGTTCTGGTGTTTTTTTTAAACCTTTTTGATCCCCTTCACCATTCCTGCCTTCCCCTCTGGCAACCACCAATCTGTTCTTTTTTTTCAATTGCACGTACAAGATCCTACAGTATTTTTCTTTCTCGTTCTGATTTATGTCACTTAGCCTAATGCCCCCAAGTTCACCCATATTGTCACAAACTCAGTAATAGGATTTCCTTCTTTTTTTGTGGCTGAATGATCTTCCACTGTATGTACACCACATCTTTATCCATTCTTCTATTAATGGACACTTAGATTGTTTCCATGTCTTTGCTATTGTAATTAATGCTGCTATGAACATGGGAGTGCACGCATCTCTTTGAGATAATGTTTTCATTTCCTTTAGATGAATACCCAGGAGTAGAATTGCTGAATCACATGACAGTACTATTTTTAATTTTTAAATGAACCTCTGTACTTTTTTCCATAGTGGCTGCACCAATTTACATCCCCACCAATAGTCTGTAAGGGTTCCCTCTTCTCCACATCCTCTCCAGCATTTGTTATCTCTTGTCTTTTTGATAATAGACATCCTAACAGGTGAGGGGTGATATCTCATGTCTTTCATTTGCATTTTCCTGATAATCAGTGATGTTGAGCACATTTTCATGTACCCATTGGTCATTCGTATATCTTTTTTTGGAAAAATGACCATTCAGGTATTTTGACCATTTAAAAATTGGATTATTTGTTTTTTGCTATTGAGTCGTATGAGTTCTTTATGTATTTTTGGATATTAACCCCTTATAAGCTAACGGTTTCCAAATTTTTTTTCCACCTTGTAGGTTGTCTTTTCGTTTTGTTGATGGTTTATTTTGCAGTGCAGAAGCTTTTAAGTTTGAAACAAGTCCCACTTTTTGTTGTTGTTGCTTTGTGCTCTAGGTTTCAAATCCATCAAAATCATTGTCAAGAACCATGTCAAGGAGCTTTTCCCCTACATTTTCTTCTAGGAGTTTTATGCTTTCTAGTCTTACATTTAAGTCTTTAATTCACTTGGAGTTAATTTTTGTGAGTGGTGTTACGATAGGAGTTTAGTTTCTTTTTTCCTTTTTAAACATGTGAATAATGAATTTTCCTAGCACCATGTATTGAAGAGAATGTCTTTTCTATGCATGGGTGAGAGAGCTATTCTTGAGACTACCATAGTGTCTGTCCCTTTGGAATCCTGGAATTGCTTTCTGGCCTCTATGTTCACAGTGACATAAAAAGGGGTGCTGTTTATTGCAAACATTGCTGACTTGGAGCAAGACATTCTCCCGCAGATGTGGTATGAATCAGTTCAGTGTGGTGTCTTGAAAGGCTGGGCTCCGTGCCTGAATTGACTGTGCCCATGCTAGGCTGGAGAAGGGTTTTGGGGAGGTCGGGGGTCTTTAGTACCATCAGGCTGGTGAAGCACCAGCGCTGAGAAATGCGGATCTAAGAGCCCTTAGCCCTGTTCTTGGGACCCACATCACTGCTGGTTCTAGAACAGTATGGCCAAGGCTGGGGAAAACCAGCCGTTTTTGTGCATTTCTAGTGAGTATGTAACGTAGTATTACTTCCTTGGAGAGGAATTAGGCCCTATCTATTGAAATTTAAAATATACGTCTCTTCCTGGAGGGAAACTGTTGGGGGAATTTATCCTACAGATAACCTCCTGCGTGTGTGAAATGACGCCAGACAGGAATGTTCTTGAAAAGCAGCTCCCAGCCAAGTTGTTGCAAAGGTCACAGGTTATCCAGTAAGATGATAATGGTGGTAAATTATTTAAAGTGATACATTTTAACCTGTTTATCATCATTGGAAAGGTACAAGTGTTTAAATTATATTTGAACACTTTTTGTATGGCTTTCTCTGTAAACCTCAGCAATTCTTCTGGGCCCCTTTGTTTATGTAATAATTGGTGGTAGACAGTGCCCTCTGCTGGCCTGGTGGCTACACTTCATGGCATGTTTATCTGTTTCCTGTGCCTGTCGTATATAGCAAAGTACCCAAAACTGCATGGCTTTAAACAGCAGGGATTTATTTTCTCACAGTTCCGGAGGCCAGAAGACCTGTATCAAGGTGTTGTCAGGGCCACACTCCCTCTCAAAGCTCTAGCAAAGAATCCTTGTGGCCTCTTGCAGCTTCTGGTTGTTGGCAGCACTCCGTGGAGTTCCTTGGCTGGCAGCATCACTCCCATCTCTGCCTGCATCCTCACGTGACCTTCTTCCCTATGTGTCTCTGTGTGTCCTCTCCCCTTCTCCTGAGGACACTAGTCATTGGATTTGGGACCTGCCCTCACCCAGTATGACCTCATCTTAACTAATTACATCTGCCAAGACCCTATTTCCATATAGACTCACATTCTGAGGTAGTGGGTGGACATGAATTTTGTGGGGACATCATCCAACCTACTACTAACCTTTAAACTTTCTGTTGTTTCATTTCAGTCAGTATAATCAATGAATTATTCCCGACTTGTTTATCGTAAGTAAGGATTCTTGCCTACATGTATAACATGTAGCTTTCTTTTGCTATAATTTGCTCTTATAGTCATACTTTTTTCTATCATCATAGAAATTATATAGGATATCTTTACTGTTTTTTGTTATCTGGCATTAGGGAACTACAGAGAACTTGATTGGATTGTTAACTGTCTTTTCCTTCCCTCCCTTCCTGGCTTTTTAAAGAATAAGAGCTAATCTTTATTGCGTTCCTGCTCTCAGCATTTAATACTGCAACCCCTTTTATTATAAGGTGAGGCTTGTATACTGTAGAGCCAAGCTTGGGGGACTCCTTTGGAAAGCAGACTTGAAAGCGCCCAGAGAGCCACACTGATGTCCTCTCACAGCCGTCTCACTGCTTTCTGCTCCTCTCTGTTTCAGCTGCTGGTGGGTACATCCAGGTATCAGTGGCCTATAGAAGAGAAGATTGTTTAGCAATCATTTTCCAGAGACATTATATTCCTTGCGAAAGAATCTTTGTGCTGCTGTCAAAAGATATATTTATGCTCTGCTATTTAGCAACTCTTTTTCTTTGAACCTTCTCTTAAAAAAAAAAGAGCCTTATTAAGAGATAATTCACATACTGAATAATTCACATACATTTAAAGCACACTGGTTGTTCATATGTTCACAGAACGGTGCAACCATCACCACAATTTTAGAACAGTTTCATGAGCCCCCAGATACCCCGTACCCATTGGTAGTTACATCCATTCCCCCTGAGCCCTAGGCAACCACTAACCTAATTTCTGTCTGTAGACGTGCCTATTCGGAACATTTCCTATGAATGGAATCATAAGATACATACTCTTTTGTGACCAGCTTCTTTCACTTAACATTATGTTTCAAGGTTTATTTGTGTTGTGGTATCTCATTGGCTTTTGAACTTCACATTTAGCAAATCTGATTTTTGATGGGATTTTATACTGAAATTTTAGTTCATAGAAATATTTATCTCTAAAGGTATTAATTGAACACAGTAAAATTGATACAATAAAGGCATTATAGACTTTATGGCTTTAGAAATCAGTTTTTTAAAACTATAAATAACTATAAATATGGTCAAATTTTCAGAATTTTAACTAATTAAAACATTTCAATATTCTATTTTGCTCATCTATACTTAACTTATTTTACATTTTTAACTTAATTTAAAAAATTTGTTTTAAAGTGATAAGAAATTGCTGACTTAAAATATATTTTTTGAAAGATCAAATTTCTGAAGCTGTAGAAGTCTTCAATACCTTAAGTAATTTATATCTAAATAGAATTTTACAGATAGATTCCCATTACCAATTTTAATTTTAAAATTAAAGCTGTGTATTTAAAATTAAACTTATTGCTGCACAGCGGATTACTCAAACTTCGTGGTTTAAATCAAGAAACATTTGTTTTCCCAGTTTCTGTAGATCAGGAATTTGGGAGTGGCTTAGCTGGGCAGTTCTGGCTCAAGGCTCGTGAGGTTACAGTCAAGATGTCAGCTGGGGCTGCAGCCTTAAAGGCTTGACTGCAGCTGGAGGATCCCTTCCAAGATGATTGACTCATATGGCCTTTGGTTGGAGGCTTCAGTTCTTAGCCAAGTGGACCTTTCCATAGGCTGCTTGGGCATCCTCAAGATGTGGCTGCTGGCTTCTTCCAGAGCAAGTGATCCAGGGGTCAGTGAGAAAGACAGAAGCCAAATTGTCTTTTAATGACTTAGTTTCGTAAGTTACATACCATTACTTTGCTATGTCTGTTGGTCACACAGGCCAGTTCTGGTCTAATGTGGGAGAAGACTACAAAAGGTGTGAATAGGAGGCAGGCATCATGGGACGGTCTTGGCTGGCTACTACGAGCTGGAAAGTCATCTGACTCCCCAGACTGACAGTTATTCCCAGAATAATCTGAAGTCAGTCATCAGGTAAAGATTAGGTCAACACTGGCCTTTTTTTTTTTTTTAAACATTTGAACATCTGAACTTAAAGAATACTGCATGGACCATATGAAAATATATTTTATACGTGTGTGTGTTGATGACAGATTGAAGTCATAGTAATCATAGTTCAGGCACACAGAATGGGGTTGGGCAGCCATTGAGAATCAGGACTCAGATACATCCCTGCACCACTGAGAACTGAAACTTTCTGAACTGTACCAAACCCAAGGATACATCTGCTAGCTGCAACCTTGTGGTCTCAAGGTTTCCCCTCGCAACTTTGTAACTATATCAGACCCCAACCAATCCCTGTTTAACAAGCACCTTTTTTTTTTTTTTTCCGGCTCCAATCAGAATCCTTGACAAACGACTTATGTAACTGGGGCCTTACTTTTTTTGCCTTTATAAGCTTCTATTTTGTAGTCCAGTGGCCCACAGTTCAAGTACTTCTTGAATCTGTGTCTCCTGGCAGCAGTCCTAACAAACCCCAAATTAATGCCTCTTTATTTCCATCAGGTCTTTGTTTCTGAGATTTTGGTTTACAGTGTGTGTTTGTGTGTATGTATATTTTATTTTTTCTAATTAAAAAAATTTATTTATTTGGCTGTGCCGGGTTTTCGTTGCAGCACGCGGGATCTTTGTTGCGGCATGGGGGATCTTTTTAGTTGTGGCATGCAGGATCTAGTTCCCTGACCAGGGATCTAACCCTTGCCCCCTGCATCGGAGCATGGAGTCTTAACCATTGGACCACCACGGAAGTTCCTGTGTATGTATATTTTTAAAGTTTGTGCATTTAAAGCAAAACTTCAACTTTTGAAAACGAGTTTAAAATTGTATACTAGCAATCCCTAGTCAATCTTATAAATTGAATCCTGAAGAATTATAGAGTTAGTACTGTGATATCTGCACATGCTTGAGGAAAGACTGCATCATTATTTTGAAATAAAACTATGTTGTCTAGTATGGTAGTAACCAACCACAACGTGGTTATCAAACACTTGAAATCGAGCTAGTCTAAATTGAGATGAGCCATAAATGTTAAAATTTCAAAGACTTAGTACACAAAATTATAAATTATCTCACCAATTTTCATACTCATTACATGTTGCAGTGATGATATTTTGATTGTGTTGTGTTAAATAAAATGTTAACACTAATTTCATCCATTTTTTAAAAAATTTTAATGCGGCTACTATAAAATTAAGTTACATGTGCTTACATTTATGGCTCACATTCTCTTTCGTTTTGAGGGAGCTGATTTGAAATGGAAAAATCTGATGGAATTTAAAATCTATTTGCAATACCATAAGAAAACATTCATCTCTGAATAAAAACAAAAGCTACTCGATTTAAAGGATAGATTGTTCCCTTGAGCTATGAGTTAAAGAGATCGAATGTTGGGAAATCTGGTTAATGGTGAGAACAGACAATTTTTGGAAATGGGGAAAAAGTCTCCTGTTTATTACTACCTACTTGAGCAAATAAAGTTTCTCATCAATGATAACTCTAAAAAATTTGAAGAGATCATCTTAAAAAAGTCATCTTCATAGACAACAAATTTATGGTTACCAAAGAGCAAAGGGGAAGGGATAAATTAGGAGTTTGGGATTAACATATGCACTACTATATGTAAAATAGATAACCAACAAGGACTTGCTGTATAGCACAGGGAACTATACTCGATATTTTGTAATAGCCTGTAAGGGAAAAGAATCTGAAAAATATAAATGTATATGTATGTATAAGTGAATCGCTTTGCTATACACCTGAAACTAACACAACATTGTAAATCAACTACACTTCAATTAAGAAAAAAAAAAAAGAAGAAAGCCTTAAAAAAAAAAAGTCATCTTGATCAAGAATTGCCTGTATATAGTTGGTCCTTACTATTCGTGGATTTCTATCTGTGAATTTGTCCAATCCATCCTCAAGGTGCTGTCACAGTCATCTGCAGACGTGCGCAGAGTGGTCAAAATACGAGTCGGCCAACATTCAGGCTCCCAGCTGAGGTCAGAAAACAGGACATTCTGCCTTCTTGTTTCTTCTCCCGCCCTTTAAATAAGTGTCCTTATTGCGGTTTAGTTAGTGCCATATTTTTTGCCTTTTTGTTGTTGCTTTTGCTCTTTGAAATGGCCCAAGCACAGAGCTGAAGTGCTGTCTAGTGTCCCCTAAGTACAAGGGCTTTGATGCGTCTTATGGAGAAAATACTTCTGTTAAACATTTTTTTTTTTTTTTTTGCTGAAGTGCACAGCATGCGGGGATTTTAGTTCCCTGACCAGGGATCGAACCCCGGCCCACTGCAGTGAAAGCATGGAGTCCTAACCACTAGACCACCAGGGAATTCCCAGAAAATACCTGTATTAGAAAAGCTTTGTTCAGGCATGAGTCTGTCAGGGAGGAACAATAATTTCCCCTCCGCTCTTCTGAGTTCTTAGCTGATACCCTTGTAATAAAAGAACCATAGGAGAAGAACGGACAGAAGTTTATTAACATGTCTACCTCATGTATACAAGGGAGATACGTAGGGAAAAATGAGTAAGAATTCAGAATTAAATACCATCTTATAAGGAAAGGGGAGATGGATATAGGCCTCTTAGGGCAGAGTAAGTGGTTTTTAGGAAAGATGAAGGGGCCCTTAGGAGACGAGATGGGAGGTATGATAGTTGGTGACAGTGTTTCTCTGGGTGTGGTGTCCACTTCCATTCTCTTCTCCTGTGATAAGAGTCAATCTTCCCAGCTGATGACACTCCTGCGGAGGAGACTGATGACATTTTGGAGGGTCTGTCTGGATAAGGGGCGTTCACAGAAAGCCTGTTCCCACATTTGCTGTTTACAGCGCCTACAGCTCCAAATAGTCAATATACCCATATGGCATAGTTTGGGATGGCATGTTCTGAAGCCCTACAGACATACTTTGGAGTGGCATATTCTGCTACCTTCAAGTTTTAGTGCTGTTAGGCTGTGAGTTCAACGTTGAATCAACAAAAAGTTACAACCAGGAAAAAGAAGGGGAAATTTGCCGATTTGTGCATGAGGCCGTTCTGGAAAGTGCTCAGGTAAAACCTGTAGTGTGTATCGATGCTAAGGAAAAGATGGAAAGGTGGCTCAACTCGTGAATTTACAAGATGACGACTCTTTTTTTTTTTTTTTATATTACACACAGTAGGTGCTCAAAACATGCTACCCCACCCAGTTCTCTGGGGCTTTGGTCAGTCTGAGGACTTAGTTCTCACTGATCCTTATTCAAGGACATTCTGTCATCTTTTTGATCATCCAACTTACTTGGCATAAATTCCAGCTAAATATATAATTTCCTTCCTGGGAAAAGTTTTTATCATTTCTTCTTTTTCAGGTACATCACTTCTTTCTCCCTGCATACTCATGGGGAAATATCTGTTGAGTGTCTTAGTGGGAGTTGTGTGTGTTTTAATGTGGAAAAGATAACCGTGGTTAAAGCATAACCACAAAACCCTTATCTAACCTTAAAAAGATGAGCAGTTGCTAACCAAATATCGAGCCAGCATTTAACTTTCCACAATTGTCTCATTTAAAAATATTTTATTTGCCATAAGATCCAAATATGGTACATTCATCGCAATTGCTTAAATCTCTTAAGCTATGTTTCCAGCTGCCATTTTTGTTTTTTTGTAGCAGTTTAGTTTTTGAAGACAGCAGGTGGTTGGTCCTGAGAAGCAAGTTTAGAGCTTTGAGATGCATACAGTCAGAGATATTTAACACTTGACCAAATATATGATGCTGGTCTAAAATATTTTTACAATCAGAAAAAAAGATTTTTAGGGACTTCCCTGGTGGCACAGTGGTTAAGAATCTGCCTGCCAGTGCAGGGGACATGGGTTTGATCCCTGGTCCGGGAAGATCCCACATGCCACGGAGCAACTAAGCCAACGTGCCACAACTACTGAGCCCACGTGCCACAACTACTGAGCCCACATGCCACAACTACTGAAGTCCACATGCCTAGAGCCTGTGCTTCGCAGCAAGAGAAGCCACCGCAATGAGAAGTCCGTGCACCACAATGAAGAGTAGCCCCCGTTCACCGCAACTAGAGAAAGCCCGCATGCAGCAACCAAGACCCAACGCAGCCAAAAATAAATAAATTAATTTAAAAAAAGATTTTTATAATTATGATAGATGGTTGCTACTTTAAGCCACTAAGTATTGGGGTGGTTTGTTACATAACAATAGTTGATTTGTAGAATGACTTTTCCCTTTCTGGCTTCTGTAGTTACAGGAAGGTCCGCAGAAGGAGGTTGGAGGGAATTCTAAGGGCTAGTCCACTGGGTCCACCACAGTCACCCTTTCCTTCCTGATTTGTGAAACTTTTTATATTATTAAGGATATTAACTCCTATTTTTGAGGCTATAACTGCTTTCTCCAGTGTTTCGTCTGTATCTTCTTTGGTTTAGGCAGCTTCCTTCATACGTAGACACCCGCAACATGTACGTGCACTAAATCAGTCTTTTGCTTTGTATCCATAGTTTCTTGTCCAGCTCCCATTTCTTGCAGTTCTGCTATGCAAATGTCCTCTTGTCATCTGCCAATATTCCTTCCAAAAATTCACCTAAATCTTTTAGGAACTCAGTCTCCAAAGAATCTTTTTAAAATCTTGGGTCATGAATTTTTCAAAGTCAGGTGACTCCCCAACAGGCAAAACTCAAGGGAGTTTCCGGTCAGTGGGCAGTGGGGACCACGCATCCTCTCATCTTACCTCCCTCATATCTGTCAGAAAGTGATCATATTGTAAAACTTTTACACTCTTTTTTTTTAATTTATTTTTTGGAAGTATAGTTGAATTACAGTGCTGTGTTAATTTCTGCTGTACAGCGAAGTGACTCAGTTGTACACATACATACATTCTTTTTCATATTCTTTTCCATCATGGTTTATCACAGGATATTGAATAGAGTTCCCTGTGCTATACAGTAGGACCTCGTTGGTCATCCATTCCATACATACCAGTTTGCATCTGGTAATCCCAACCTCCCGCTCCTACTCTCTCCCACCCCCGTTTATTTTTTCTTAAGCCTTACTCAAGGACTAGTGTAATTACTATTGGCTCAACTGTTTTACCTTACTTAGATAAGCTTAATAAAAGTATTCTTCTAGCAAAATTGGCTAATTAGTGCAGAGTTCTCTGATTAATGGTTCATATTTAGCAAAGAGTTTATGGGTATTTGAAAACAGTCTATTCCTTTTACTGTTATGTAAGGAAACCTGTTCCCCTGTCATCCTGGCTTCAGTAACTATTACTACATGACACTCTTGTTTCATAAATACCTCTCTCCACCCCTTCCTCCTTCATCCCACAGGTTTGTTTTAAAATCAAAGACATGCTGTTTTCTCCTAAATATCCAATATACCTCTAAAAGATAAGGACTCTTCTTTTTTTATATTTACAAAAATTTTTTTTAATAATTGTTTTAATAGATTTATTTATTTTTATTTATTTATTTTTGACTGCGTTGGGTCTTCGTTGTTGCACACGGGCTTTCTCTAGTTGTGGCGAGCAGGGGCTGCTCTTCGCTGCAGTGCGCCGGCTTCTGGTTGCGGTGGCTGTCTAGGCGCGTGGGCTTCAGTAGTTGTGGCACACGGACTCAGTAGTTGTGGCATGCAGGCTCTAGAGCGCAGGCTCAGTTAGTTGTGGCGCATGGGTTCAGTTGCCTCACAGTATGTGGGACCTTCTGGGACCAGGGATCAAACACGTGTCCCTTGCGTTGGCAGGTGGATTCTTAACCACTGAGCCACCAGGGAAGTCCCAAGGACTCATCTTAAAAATACAATGATCACACCCAAAGTTAGTAATTTCTCTGTATTGATTATTCAGTCAGTGCTTAAATTTTCTTGATTGTCTCAATCATTTTAGAGTTGTGTTCAAACCAGGATTTAATCCAAGTTCATATAATCACATTGTGCTTCATCTATATGTCTCTTAAGTCTCTTTAACCTATGGCTCTCCTGTCCTACCACCCCAACTTAAAAAAAAAAAAAAAAAAGAGGGCTTCCCTGATGGCGCAGTGGTTGAGAGTCCGCCTGCCGATGCAGGGGACACGGGTTGGTGTCCCGGTCCGGGAAGATCCCACATGCCGCGGAGCGGCTGGGCCTGTGAGCCATGGCCGCTGAGCCTGCGCGTCTGGAGCCTGTGCTCCGCAACGGGAGAGGCCACAACAGTGAGAGGCCCTCATACCACCAAAAAAAAAAAAAAAAAAGAGAGAAACATGTCATTTGTCCTGTAGAATTTCCCACATTCTGGAGGTTGCCGATTGCTGCTCTTAGTATTCTTTGGCTTCCTTTATTTTCTGTAAACTAATAGTTCTGTATGTATAGGCATAATCAGGTTCAGGTTAAATTATTTAGTCTGACTCCTTCAAATATATATGTACTTCCATCAGGAGTAACATGATATCTGGTTATCTCTTTTCATGATTTATGATTGGGACATCTTAACTTAGAATATACCCCCTGAATCTTCAGTAGGTAATGAACCAGACAGCCCATAATTTCAGCCCCCTTGCAGGTAGAGCACACACACACTAACTCTCCTGGCTTGCCTGCACACTCACACACCACGGCTTTCTCACGCCCGGAGAAGTAACAACAGGGCAACAGGAGGACCCAAGGGAAGGGTGGCCTGGATGGGGCTCCAGGTGATAGAATAAGAGCAACAGACTCAGATGTGGGTGTGTGGACTGACGAACAAAGTAAAAACACATGGAACTGGAAGGAAAGGAGCCCCATCTTGAGATGTTTCGTACAACCATATTGAAGTAAACTTTTTCTAAACTGTGCTTCAAACCAGCCAAGCAATAAATACTAATTTTACCAGTTGATTCATGCAGATTTGGTTTTCATTAAATATATGAATTTATCTTCTCTTCCTCCAACTCATTATAGTCCGTACTTTATAAAGGTTAATGGACAACCCTTGCAATAGCTTAAAGAATTATTTTCCATAATTTCCTACAGAATGAGGAGTACAGAGTTTCCTAATACAACAGGGAAGTAAGATTTTAGACATGAAAGATTATCTTTATATTGAAACTCATTAGGGAAAAAGTCTTGTGGCCAAATACAGCCGGATGTGAACTAGTAATTTAAATAATTTATCAATGATATGTCATAATGTAATTATGGCTAAATATTATTTTATTTCATTTAATCCTCAGCTCTGTGAGATGAGTCTTATTGCTCCCATTTTATAGATGAGAAAATTGAAAAGTAGGAGTTAAATTACTCATCTGTGAGTATGTTTTAGATGAAACATTTTAATCTTTCATATAGTAGTACTTTCTTACTTGATCTCATTCTGTAGAATAACTGCTTTAAATGTTTTCAAGGAGTAAACATAGTTAAAAATCAAATTCACTCTTAAAAGATAGATTCCCCACATTTGGAGAAATTAAGGAGATGGATATAAGCCTAGAAAAAAACTCAGAGGAGTTCCAAAAAAGCTGACCAGCGGAAGCAGTCCTGTGATCGGTACATGGCTTGCGAGGTGATTACTTGAAGAAGAGAAACTTATTTGTATTGAAAAGTACGGTTATTGTGACATCTGGCTAACACTCTCCAATCATATTCTCTCCTTCTTCCTTTCATTAATAGAAACTCATTTAGGTTTTTATCATGGAGATTTTTCTAATGTATATAAAACCAGAGACAAAGGGGAACGTGGGGTTCGTTATATACCAACGACTTTTACCAGTTGTCAACTCATGACCAATGTTTCCTTCATTTCCTCACCTATTTAATCTTCCTTTTAACTGAATTAAAAAAAGTTTTGACATATAATTCACATACCATATAACTTCACTCATTTGGAGTATACAATTCAATGGCTTTTAGTATATTCACAGACATTCACAGATATCACCACAGTCAACTTGAGAACATTTTTATAACATCGGAAAGAAACCCTGTACCGGTATCAGTCACTCCCCATCTCCCGCTAATTGCACAAGCCCTAGGCAGCCACCAATCTACTCTCTGTCTCGATAGATTTGCTTATTTTGGACACAGTACAAACGAAACGGTACAATACGTACTCTTTTGTGACTGGCTTCTTTCACTTAGCCTAATGTTTTCAAGGTCTGTCCATGTTGTAGCATGTATCAGTACTTGGTTCCTTTTTATTGTCAAATAATATCCCATACCATGGATATCACATTTTATTCATTCAACTCTTGGAGTTGATGCTTGGAGTTATTTCTACTATTTTTTTTTTTGCGGTACGCGGGCCTCTCATTGTTGTGGCCTCTCCCGTTGCGGAGCACAGGCTCTGGACGCGCAGGCTCAGCGGCCATGGCTCACGGGCCCAGCCGCTCCGTGGCATGTGGGATCTTCCCGGACCGGGGCACGAACCCGTGTCCCCTGCATCGGCAGGCGGACTCTCAACCACTGTGCCACCAGGGAAGCCCTATTTCTACTTTTTGATTTTTTCGAATAATGCCACCATGAACCTTTATGTACAAGTTTTTGTGTGGATGTATGTTTTGATTTTACTTGGGTATATACCTAGGACTGGAATTACTGGGTCATTGGGTGATTCTAGGTTTAGCTACGTGAGGAGCTACCAAATTGTGTTCCACAGAAGCTGCACCATTTTACTTTCCAACCAGCAGAGTATGAGGGTTCCAAATTCTCTGCATGCTCACCAACACATGTTATTGTCTGTCTTGTTTTGTTTTTTTTTTTTGCGGTATGCGGGCCTGTCACTGATGTGGCCTCTCCCGTTGCGGAGCACAGGCTCCGAACACGCAGGCTCAGCGGCCATGGCTCACGGGCCCAGCCGCTCCACGGCATGTGGGATCTTCCCGGACCGGGACACGAACCCATGTCCCCTGCATTGGCAGGTGGACTCTCAACCACTGCGCCACCAGGGAAGCCCTATTGTCTGTCATTTTATTCTAGCCACCCTATGGGTATGAAGTGGTATCTCATTGTGGTTTTTGGATTTGCGTTTCCCTATGGCTAATAACTTTGAGCGTGTTTGCATGTGCTAATTGGCCATTTGTATATCTCCTTTGGAGAAACATCTATGCACATCCTTTTTTTTTTACACTTTTTTTTAATTTAAATTTTTATTTTTTTGGCTGTGCTGCATGGCGTGCGGGATCTTACTTCCCCAAACAGGATTGAACCCAGGCCCTTGGCAGTGAGAGCACAGAGTCGTAACCACTGGACCATCAGGGAAGTCCCAGAAATGCAACAGATTTCTGTATATTAATCTTGTATCCTGTAACCTTGCTGAGTTCGTTTATTAGTTCTAACAGATGTGGGGTAGAGGCTTTAGGGCTGTCTGCATAGAGTATCTTGTTATCTGCAAATAGTGCCAGTTTTACCTCTTCCCTTCCAATCTGGATACCTTTTACTTCTTTTTCTCCTCTGCCCCTTTTTTGTAAGGACACCTGTGGTGGCATATAGGGCCCACTTGGATAATCCAGGATAAGCTCTTCCTCTTGAGATCTTTAGTTTAATCGCATCTTTTGCCACATAAGGTAATACGCAGTCTGGGAATATGGACGTGAATGTACCTCTGGAGGGGCATTTTTAAGCCTGTCACAGAGGTTTGTGAAATAAACCAAACAGAAAAGTTCATATGTAATTCTCTGTTGCTAGCATAAGAAGACAAATCCAGTAGCTTAGCTCCAAGGGTCGGGGTAAGTTTCTACTTTGTCTTCAAGAATCTACTGGAGTGGGCTTCCCTGGTGGTGCAGTGGTTAAGAATCCACCTGCCAGCTCAGGGGACACGGGTTCAAGCCCTGGTCTGGGAAGATCCCACATGCCACAGAGCAACTAAGCCCACGCGCCACAACTACCGAGCCTGCGCTCTAGAGTCCACGAGCCACAACTACGGAGCCCGCACACCACAACTACTGAAGCCGGTGTGCCTAGAGCCAGGGCTCCACAACAAGAGAAGCCACTGCAATGAGAAGCCCGTGCACCGCAATGAAGAGTAGCCCCTGCTCGCCACAACTAGAGAAAGCTCGCACGCAGCAATGAAGACCCAACTCAGCCAAAAATAAATAAATAAATAAATAAATTTATTTTTAAAAAAACAATCCACTGGACCTTTCCAAACCAGCATCTCTCTGTTGCTAACTCTGGTTGTTGGCTGGGCCCCCAGACCCTCCCGAAGGCAGTGGGCAGAGGGCCACGAGCTCTGTGAGGAACATCCAGCCACCCACTGGCTCTTCAGCATCCAAGAACAGAGGGGACCACTCTCTGAATGCTTCAGAGATTGTGAATGGGGAAGAGCCCGGAAGAGAGGGAAACTTCCATTCTCTTCTGCTGCCCCCTCCATCCCCCCAACTTGGTAAATCCCCTCCTTGGTGGTTAAAAAGGGCTTCCCCTGCTGGGCCAGCCCTCCTCTCTGTGCAAGGGCCACCAGCTGAGGTCTGGTGCCAGCGGGGAAGCTGCCTAGAATGTTTTGCAGCCTGGCGAGCTGCCTGCGAGCGAGGCCGTCCCACACCATGGCCCTGGGAGCTTGGGCCGCAGAGATAGCTGGACTTGTACAAAAAGAGTGACACATAACGCCGTATCTTCCTTCACAGGCAGACCATGATGGCCTCTCAGAAGCCCTCTCTCCCAGACCAAGGCCACTCCCTGGGAACAACCCCAGATGCTCCTGTGTGATGGGAAAGAAGATTGGGGGACCCCTGGGGGCTGGCTGAGACCATAACTTACAAAAGGCTGAACTGAGGAAACTGGATTTCTCCATTCACACTAGCCCGAAAGACCATGAAAAACAAAGGTTTGATTCTTAGCACTCATGTGGCCTTTTGGCCTCTGGCCATGAAGCTGAGGACAGAGGCTGTTTCTTCCTGCCATGCATTTGGAAGCTCCCTGAGTTGATAACCGGAGCTCGTTCAGGACAGCTGTTCATGCTTCTCCCCTAATTCTCTATGAAAGCAGCCAAGGTGGGGAAAAAATTTTTCACCGGGGAGAAATAGAATTCCAACAACAAAAATAGTTAGTTCTTTCTCTGAGACGGACCACAATCATTTTATCTATTGAAAACTTCTAAATGGAGCCTCTAAAAAGGGTCCTGGAAGAGATTTTAGCGATCAAGGAAAAATTTTTGCACATGCCTAGAAGCCTCAGACAATCATGGAGCAAATCTGAGGCAAAGAGTTCCTAGGACTCAAAAAAAATCTTAAAGCTACTACATATAAAAATGAGCGAATGAGCACGACTGAAGTATAGGTCTGTCACAATAGATGTGACAGTGAACTCCGCGTCAAGAGAGGCGTGGGTCTTCTGGGGCCAGTTCTGGGGCAGCCGTGTGGTGTCACTGTGTTAGAGGCATGCAAATCTCTGAGGCTGTCCCTGGGAGGACTCAGTTTATTTGCTCAATTTTTTTTTTTTTTTTGCGGTACGCGGGCCTCTCACTGTTGTGGCCTCTCCCGTTGCGGAGCACAGGCTCTGGACGCGCAGGCTCAGCGGCCACGGCTCACGGGCCCAGCCGCTCCGCGGCATGTGGGATCCTCCGGGACCGGGGCACGAACCCGCGTCCCCTGCATCGGCCGGCGGACTCTCAACCCTGCGCCGCCAGGGAAGCCCTATTTGCTCAATTTTTGAGCTGATTAATGGGGAGGGTAGGCTGGCCTCACAATACCCTGGAGCCAGAGCATGCAGTGATGTTGGAGATGCCTTGGAAAATGGCTCTCATTGTGCTGCAGGCTAGTGATGGGAGCAAAGCCCAGCTGAGTGGTAAATTCCTGGGTCAATAAGAACACAGAGTCCTAGCCAGCAGCACAAAGATCTGGAAGAATGTGACTTGGGAGGAATCCAAGAACGGCTGAAAGAGATTGATTCTAAAAAAGCCACTGTGCCTGGGATGGTGGTAGCCTGGTGGTCATGGGGGCAGATAATGTCGGAGCAGTGGGTAGAGGCCCCTGACTGCTGGCTGTAGGACTGGAGACCCTGACTGTGCAGGGGAGCAAGTGGGGCAGTCTGAAGCATCTTTCACAGAGGCTAGCACAGCTGGGGCCCGGAGTTCATTTCTGGGTTTGACCCCTAGAATCTCCTTGGCACTGATGACCCCAATCTCCTGCTAGTACTGAAAACACGAGCCTGGTTGGCATGGAGACCTGGGCAGAAAACCCCCTAGGTGCCTCTGGTCCGTGGGGAAGTAGTTGCTGGAGATGGAGCCTGTGAACGTCAGAATGGTCATCTTCATGCTCAGGTCAGCCTGTGCGTCTTGATGGAGCAGACGAGCTGGCCTAGAGCAGCAGCAAACCCCGGTGTTTTGGTGAGATGTCACCTGCTGGGCCAAAGACTTCTTTCTTGAGCTGAAGCTGGCCGCTGATGAGCTGTGTCTACTGGTCACCTGGATGAGAAGCTTCTTGTGAGGGACAATGGCTTGAGAGGTTGAGGCCTCCAAAAGCTGGTCTTGACGGCACTGACCTAAAGTGACGCTTGCAGTTCAGATCAACTATCTGAATTCTGCTGCTGGGTTACCTGTCCTGAAGCAGATGCTCCTGTTTGGGAGGGTGAGGTTCCTCTGTCCCAAACGCAATGCTGTAACGATGATGTTTCTCGGACCCAAATGGCAACAGGCTGGGTCAGGCCTCCTTTGGAGCCTAGAACATTGTTCTGAAGCTTCTGTTCATACTGGTCAAAAACACTGGGAGTTCAGTAATTTTCCTTGTTGGGTTATTTTTGTACCTTGTAGTGATTGATGGTCCACAACGTTAGGTGGACTTCATAAGCTGGGTTCAGAGCTGCGTTCTCCGAAATCAGCAACCTGAATCCTGCAGGTTGTGCTCCTGTAGACTGCCTCCTGGATTTGTGTGCTTCTGTGCTCCTGTAGACTGCCTCCTGGATTTGTGTCTTCTGTTTGAAACTTGTGGTCTTCCTCCTGAATACCAGGATAGTTTCCCTGTGCTCGGTCATCCTCTCCTTCTGAGAGATGCAAGTTAATGCATAGATTCCAAGAATTTGAGAATCCTTGCAGGTAATTGAGGTGACGTGACCACCAGTTGACCCTCCAGGTGGACCCAGGCCATCTGGGGCTCCCGCCCCCTCCCCTGTCCATGGAATGTACACTCTGCCCACCGTCTGCACAGTGGGAGCTGTTTTCGGGGACACAGCTGAGAGAGTTAAAGGTGTGGAGACCACCTGCACTGTGCACACAGTTGAACCCAGTTAAAGTCTCTACAGAAATTTTTAAGGTACTGTCAGGTGGGTGCTGAGATCTACTCAAGTTATAGCCCAAGACAAGCCTTGAAAGCAAGTTCCTTTGCTTATTAAACCTGCCACCTACCAATCTGGAGTGCTTCACCTCCTTCTTTGGTTTCTCCTTGCCCTCTGAGTACCGGGGCCAGTTTGCAAACCAACACTTTCCTAGAAGCTGTCTGCTTCTGTGTCCTTTATAACTGTCCGGTCAAAGACCAGCTCTACCAAGGGCCTGGTTATACTTCCGGGGGTAGCTGCTCTTCAAGGCTTTTAGCATGGAGTGGCTGTGCCTGAAGGGCGGCAGTGCTTTAGGGACACTGAGCTTGGACACGGGATTGGGGTGGAGACCAGCGTCCGCAGCACTAATAATGGGAATAATGATGGCAGCGTCAGGTCCCACAGCACAATGTTGCCTCATCCCACCTCCAGTGACCTTCCTATCTCTGGTGTTTCTACCCTGTGTGTCCTTCCCCCGCTTACACACACACACACAATTCTCACCCACCCACGAGGCACGTGATATTACATGAAAGAGAGAGATGGGAGCAGTGACTTGGAGTCATAGTTTATGACTTCTTGAAGTCATAGCTTAAAAAAGTAGTCATAGTTTTAAAAAATCAGTTATTTTAACTTATATTATTGTATCTCCTACTTCTGTGGGTTTGCATTGGTGATTTATAATCCAGTGGTTTCAATGCTTTTCCTCCAGCATTGCTAGGAGATGCACTATGCCTCCATTACTGACAGGGGCTACTGCACTCGTGTTTCTCAGTTTTGAGCTGCATAGCAGGATATTGTTAGAGACTGGGGAAAGTGAGTGAATATGCTATTTCAGAAAACCACTTTCCCATTCATATACTCCCCATCCCAGAATCACTGGCCATAAAGAGTATGGAGGAAAGCTAGTTTAAGGGAATAAAAAGCCCTATTTACTTTTTCCTGACTATCACCCAATGAGCTGTCAAAGACCCCATATGGGACCATCAGAGAAACTTGTGGTCATTAAAAAAAATAATAAAAGCCTAAGTTTATTAGAAACTTGTCAGCCGAGGAAGCCACTGGTTGAATGAATTCCATCCAACGGACTCCACTAGAGTGTTGAGCTCTTGGGTTTCACAAGGATTTGTTTGAATTGTTAGTCACATGGCAGAAATTAGAAATTGAGGTCTAAACTGGGGTTGGTCAGAATTTATAAACTAAGAGAGTTGCTGAAATGGTTTGTATTTGAACAGTTTATCTGTGAGCTTATCTTTCAGAAACACACAACTCTGCCACGTAAACTGTTGCCTGAGCTGTTTGAGCTTAAACAGTCTTTCTGTATTTTAAGTTTTTGGTTTCTGTGTAGCTTATCTAGTTGACAGGATGTAATTCTTCATGTTTCTATCTCTCAGTCACAATTTTTCGATCATACTTCAACCATGGCTATGGGACAGACCACATCCTTGTCTAGATGATCTGACTATACTTACATCACTGAGTTAAGCAAAGGGTCATGATGGAAGTCACTTGAGGAGTTTCACTTGATGTTAGACCTTCTTGCTTCTATCAGCAAAGATCATTTGATAAAAGAGCAGCTATGTGCAATACTTAAGATTTTTTAGAACCAATATTTGACCATTGCAACAGTGACAAACACTGAGTTGATAGTCTACTTCTAAGCCAGGAACCAAATGTGTCCCATTTAAGCCAAGAAAATAATATGAAGAGCCTTTTTTTTTTTTTTTTTTGGCTGCGTTGGGTCTTCATTGCTGTGTGTGTGCTTTCTCTAGTTGTGGCGAGTGGGGGCTACTCTTCGTTGCAGTGCGCGAGCTTCTCATTGTGGTGGCTTCTCTTGTTGCAGAGCACGGGCTCTAGGCACACTGGCTTCAGTAGTTGAGGTGCGCGGGCTCAGTAGTTGTGGCTCGCAGGATTACTTGCTCTGCATGGGATCTTCCCGGACCAGGGATCGAACCCATGTCCCCTGCATTGGCAGGCGGATTCTTAACCACTGTGCCACCAGGGAAGTCCCAAGAGCCTTGTTTTTACCAAATTTTCTCATGCCATTGTTTTCCAGATCTCTCTCTCTCTTTTTTTTTTTTTTTGCGGTACGCGGGCCTCTCACTGTTGTGGCCTCTCCCGTTGCGGAGCACAGGCTCTGGACGCGCAGGCTCAGCGGCCATGGCTCACGGGCGCAGCTGCTCCGCAGCATGTGGGATCTTCCCGGACCGGGGCACGAACCCGTGTCTTCTGCATCAGCAAGCGGACTCCCAACCACTGCGCCACCAGGGAAGCCCTAAGGTAGCGTTTTGTCTTCTTAACTGGGTGACGCGAATATGAGGATCAACTCTTTGTAATCTGATCGTCGTGTGGTGGTGGGCAGAACCCGGTAGGAGCCTTTTCATCAGGTTTGGGAGCTCCTTCCTCTGAGGTCCCTTCTAGAGGCCCAGGTCTCAGGTTTTAGGTCGTCCTAGGAAGTGATTGGGAGGAGGTGAGCAAAGGCTGCCTGAAGCTGACAGTCTATCGCCAACAGACAGCTCAAAACTAAACAAAATATGACCAAAGTGTATCCCAAACCCTTTGAAGGCAATAATCCTATCAAGTTCATTTGGAAATGCTCTGAGGGATGCTAAAGCCTGGGCTTTTGTCCACGTCCCATCTTTGCAGTTTCCCAGCATTTTGGGTAAAGGATGAGGCATGTGCTACAAACCTCCTCGGTCGCTTTAGTAAATTCCCCACCAACACTGACCAAGGACAGTAGCCAACCTCATGAAAAGACCTCCCAGGGTTCCTCTTGAGGTCTTCCAGCACCAAGAGCCTACCCCTGAGGGCACTAGAGATCATTCTCTAACCACCTTCAGTCACTTCTTTCCTGAGATCTCTTTTCCAATTTCAGAGCCACTTTCTGACATTTGGTGTGTTGGTCACTTTGAGCTAGTCCAGATATTTGGCTCTGAGAAGCTCTAAGGACCATGAGTTTAGTAAGGGCTACCTACTCGGTATGGTGTCCATCCAGAGCTTTTCTTTTGTGCTTCAGGTTGTTCTTTTATTGAGTATGTTTCTATCTTTCTAGTAGCCATTTCCATAGAAAACATCAGGGCTTTTAGGAGTTTCTTAATCTACTAGTGACCATTTTACATTTGACTTCCTGCAGATACCATGAACCCTCACTGTTTCCAGAACATCCCCAAATCATACCAACCAACTCAAAGACATACAGGTTTTCAATATATGTATTGACATATATTTAATCCACAGCCAATCGGCAAGCTCTAGTGATGTGACAAGTTTAAGTAGATTCTTCTAAGTAGAGGGTCTCTTCTAAAGATTAGTTAAAATCTGTTATAGTGCGTAGAGCCTGTGCGTTTCCTGTTTCAATTCCACAAACAATGTCAAATATGGACTTTCCATGGCAGTCTCCAACAATTCTGCTTGAGGGATAGATAGTTCCTGAACCATCAAAGCAGAGGTTAAGCATCAGAGGGTTCTCCTCATTAGATAAAGGACAAGTGTGTTAGGGGTCAAGAAAATACAATTGCAGATATAAATGGGTGAGGGAGAAAGTCATAACATCTCATGGCGGGTGAGTGTGGTTGCTGAGAAATATTGACTATTTTCAATGAGTAGAAGGAATTGTACGGCATGAGGGACCATTACGCTAAAAGGAGATCCTGGGGGTAAGTTGGTGGGTCTCCCGATTCTTGGGCTGCCGTTGCTGCTGCTCTGAGGCACGTGAATGAGCCTTTGCCACTGGATCAAGAAAAAGGCTGGCATAAGTTTTTGCCTCAAGTCCTCAGGATGCTGGGTAAAACTTGGAAGGCTTTGTGTGTGACTGAATGAGTGGAGAGCCATTGTGGAAGTTGTTGGAAGGCTAGCATTAGGTTACAAAATGCCTTCTCATGTTTGGGTTCCTGTATCCGTTGCCCACGGCTTCCATAACAAATGACTCCAAACTTAGTAACTTGCACCAACAAAAATTTATTCTCCCGCAGTTTTAGAGGCCGTTAAGTCTGAAGTCAAGTTGTTGGCTGTGTTCCTTCAGAAGGCTCTGGAGTAGAATCTTTCCTTTGTAGCCTCTTTCAGCTTCTGGTGGCTGCAGACATTCCTTTGCTTGTGGCTGCATCACTCCCATCTGTGCCCTTCTTCACATGACCTTCTTTTCTCTCTGTGTCAATACTCTGTGTCTCTTATAAGGACACTTGTCATTGGATTTAGGTCCCAACCAGATAATCTGGGATAATCTCATCTCAAGATTCTTAACTAAATTATATCTGTAAAGACTTTTTTACCAAGGAAGGTCACAATCACAGGTTCTGGGATGTGGACATCACTTTGGGGGGCCACCGTTAAATACACTACAACTTTGGGGGGCCACGGTTAAATACACTACAACTTTGGGGGGCCACCTTTAAATATACTACTGCTCCCGAGAACAGGGTGCTATGACATTGAGGACTTCGTTTAAGTCAGAGAAATGTGGTGATCACAAAAAAGTTAGGAACTCACTTTACAATAGCCAGTGTGACCCCAAATCTTCTTTAATTGTCTTTTACTATCAAGACAGGGCAGCTCTGAAGGGCTTATAATGAACCTTCCTGGGGTAGGCTTACATATTGTGGTTTGTTTCTGCCAAGATTATACTTTACCTCTAGAAACTTTACATTCTTTGTGAAAAAAATAATAAGTAGGTAAATTAATCTGTTTTGGAGCTTATCTTAATCCTTAGAACATAGCAAAATGCCACAGACATACTGGAGCAGAGAGAAATCCTAGAGAAATGTAAGGTTTTTAAGATCTGAATTTAAAACTTGTAAAAAGTGGAAGGGGCTTCTTCTGTAAACTCTTGGGGGCATAACTGTCGTCCTTCCCTGGAGAAGGCAAACAGGCATTGGTATCTTAATCTAGATGGTAGAGCCGCGTCTTGGCTATTGTAAATAGCGAGCACTTGGGTTTTATAAAGCTTTGTTTTGTTTTGGTGAGGAGGTAGTCACGGGGGGAATTTATTTTCGGCTGTGTTGGGTCTTCGTAGCTGTGTGGGCTTTCTCTATTTTGAGAGCGCAGGCTCAGTAGTTGTGGCGCACGGGCTTAGTTGCTCTGCAGCATGTGGGATCCTCCCGGACCCTGAATCCGTGTCTCCTGCGTTGGCAGGCGGACTCTTAACCACTGTACCACCAGGGAAGCCCATCATGGGGGGAATTTAAAGGCAGGAATCATTTAACCTGGGATGAGGGCAGAGACTGATAAGAATTTGTAAATTAGACCAGTTGCTGTAATAGTCTGGCTTACAGTTTGTCAATAGTCTTTTCTCTTGAACACAAAACCAAGCAAGTTGTTGCTCAGCCCAGTGGGAAGGAGCTTGGGCTCCACTGGCAGAACTCAAGCAGAAGCCAGAGGTCCAGAATCTCCAGAAGTTACAGAACAATTTTGTGAATTGTTTTTGGTATATCGCCATGTCGCCCGCATGGCTCTACCATCAACCTCTTTACCCTGAGTTAATACACTGCCACTAGAGCATGTTAGTTAACTCAACCCACAGGGCACAAAACCTCTCTTGTTCCCAACAATTCTTCCTCCTTGATCTCTTTGCAGTGGATTGACCTTGTTTAGGCCCTGCATTTCAGAAATGATACAGGTCACTGATGGGCAAGAGATCAGCCCATCTCCCTGCAGCTGCTTCAAGTCACCTGCTCCTGGATGGAGGTCCATGTGGTACCCTCTCCTTTCTTTTTTTTTTTTTAAGTTTTTATTGAAATATAATTGATTTACGAAGTTGTGTTAGTTTCAGGTGTACAGCAAGGTGATTCAGATATATATATATGTATATATTTTATATGTACATATATATGATTCTTTTCCATTATAAGTATTAGCCTCTCCTTTCCTGAACTTCCTGAAGAGCCAACAGCGTTCTCTACCACCGGACAGCACGTCCCATCTGGAGGGAGAGGTGGGGACGCTACCACAGAGACCAAAAGCACACACAAAAGAAGAGGCACGATCGCTGGCGGTTGTGTCCCTTGGCTGAAGGCAAGGAACTTCCTGAGCTCTCTGTTCTCCAACAGCAACACCTCAGTACAGCCAGGAATCCTAGGGATAGCTGTCACCAAGAGACGCCAGAGGTTTTTTTTTTTTTTTTTTTGTGGTACACGGGCCTCTCACTGCTGTGGCCTCTCCCGTTGCGGAGCACAGGCTCTGGACGCGCAGGCTCAGCGGCCATGGCTCATGGGCCCAGCCGCTCCACGGCACGCGGGATCCTCCTGGACCGGGGCACGAACCCGTGTCCCCTGCATCGGCAGGCGGACTCTCAACCACTGCGCCACCAGGGAAGCCCACGCCAGAGGTTTTTACATCTGTGCTGGCTGGGGTGATCTGTCAAACCTTACACTGAATCACAAATGTGGCCAAACTGTTTGCTAAACATGCAAGGAACGTGGGTGTCTTACTTTCCTGGGGCTTCTGAAACAATCACAAACTGGGCAGCTTAAAACCACAGAAATCTATTCTCTCAAAGTAAGTCTGAAATCAAGCTGTCTGTAGCACTGTTCTCCCTCTGACGTCTCTAGAGGAGGACGCTTCCTTGCCTCTTCCTCCTTCTGGGGGCGGCAGGTGTTTACTCGCTTGGGGCTGCGTCACTCCAGTCACTGCCTCTGTGGTCACAATGCCTCCTCTTCTTGTTTTTCAAAACTTGCTCTGTCTCGATCTTATAAGGGTACCTGTGTGATGGCATTTCGAGGCCACCCAGATAGTTCAGGATAATTTGCTCAGAATTCTAACTTAATCACACCTTTTGCAATATAAAGTAATATTTATCCTTTTGCCGTATGTATTAGTCAATTAATCAGGATTTTCCAAGAAAATAGACCAATAGTGGGTGCGTGTACGTGTGTGTCTGTGCATGTGTGCGTGTATGTGTGTGTGCACATATAGAGAGTGAGAGGGAAGGAGAGAGGGAGGAAGGGAGGTGGCGAGAGAGAGTTTAAGGACGTTTAAGGAATTGACTCACACAACTACGGAGGCTGGCAAGTACACAATCATCAGGGTCGGCCAGCAGGCTTGAGAGTGACATCAGTAAGATGGCAGAATAGCAAGTCCCCGCCCTCATTTCCCTACAGAAACACCAATTTGACGGAGGACCGGAATCTAGTTTCGGTACTCCAGAGGAGCCCAGAACTGAGAGAAGCTGCGATGCAACGCATAAGAAGAGTGAGTTCACTTTATGCACCTCAGCCCTCCCCTAAGCCAGCACAGCTCAGCGCTGAGCGAGATGGCCATGACCCTCGAATTCTCCCTTGTGGGGGAAGATGGAATGTAGTGTGCCTCAAATGTTCTGCTCTTTCAGTGCACTGCCCGGGGGGCCAGCTTTTTCCTTGCCTCACATGGAGTGCTGATGGAACCAGGATAGTGGGGACACCTGGGTGCAGTTAAGGACAAAGGAAAAGGGGCGGGGATTTGGTGTGACGGGCACGGCTCTGTGAGATTGAGAGAAGGTGCGGAACCTGAAGCATCTCCACAGGGAAGAAGGAAGAGGCATGGACCATGCCTCCAACATCCTGGCCCGCAGCAGTGCAGCAGTCAGACACCAGAGAAAGAAGAGATTTCGGGTTCCTGGAGGGCAGGAGTAGAAACCAATAAGTCCTCTAATTTGGAATCTACACACACAAGTCCAGAGAAGGCCCCTCCCTAGAAAAAGTCTGAGAGGCTCCCAGAATCTCTACCCAGACCGAGTGGTGAAGGCCTTTCCCCTTCAAAGCCAGTCTGCAAAGACGGGGAGAGGTGGCTGTTTCTTCTAATATCGACACCAGTGCAAAGTTACGAAGAAGACAAAGATTCAGGGGCACATGACATAATCGGATGAACAAAGGAAAGCTCCAGTAACTGATCTTAAAGAAATGGAGATCTACAAATTGCCTAAGAATTCAAAATAATCATATTAAAGTAGCTCAGGGAATTATGATAGAACACAGATAGACCACTAAACAAAATCAGGAAAACAACACACGAACAAAACGAGAAGTTCAACAAAGACAGGAACTCTAAAAAGGAAACAAATTCTGGAGCTGAAGAATACAAAGGAATTTCAAAATTTACTAGAGGGCATGCTTGATAAAGATGAAGGATCACTGTGCTCAAAGAAAGTCACTTGAAATTATCCAGTCAGAGGACCAAAGAGAAAAAAGTGAAGGAAGTAAAGGACTTATGGCATATCCTCAAGCAAATCAATATACACACGATGGTGGTCCCAAAAGGAGAAGAGAGAGAAAAAAAGGGAGAAGCCTTATTTAAAGAAATAATGGCCCCAAACTTCCTATATCTGGGGTGGGAAATGGACATACAGATTCCCAAATGACCTTAAATAGAATGAACCCAGGATGGGATGAACCTACATGGAGACCCACTGTAGTCAAATTTTCAAAATTAAAAGACAGAATTTTGAAAGTAGCAAGAGAAAAGCAACTTATCACATACAAGGGAGCCTCCATAAGAGTCCCTTGAGTAGATTTCTTAGCAGAAACTGTGCAAGCCAGAGGTAGTGGAATGATATATTTAAAGTGTTGAAGGAAAAAAAAAAACTACCAGACAAAAATACTATGCCTGGAAAAACTATTCTTCAAAACTTAAGGAGAGATATAGACTCCTGGGCAAACAGAAGCTGAGGGAGTTTATCACCTCTAGACCTGCTTTACAAGAAATGCCAAAGGGAGGTCTTAAAGTTGAAATACAAGGATGCTAAGCAGTAACACGAGAGCATATGAAGTAAGAAACTCAGTGGTAAAGGTAAATATACAGACAAATACATTATACTGCAATACTGTAATGACGGTATGTAATCACGATTCAAGTCTAACAATTAAAAAGACAAAAGAATTAAGAATAACTATAACTATAAAAATTTGTTAATAGATACACAATATAAAAAGATGTAAATTGTGATATAAAAGTTTGTGGTGGGGGAGAAGTAAAAGTGTAGAGTTTTTGTATGTGATTGAAGTTTTGGTTTTTTTTGTTGAAGTTTTCATAAGCTTAAAATAGACTGTTATGACTATTAGATGTCTTATGTAAGCCTCACAGTAGCCACAAAGAAAATACCTATAAAAGATACACAAAAGAGAAAGAAATCAAAGCACATCACTCAAAAAAAAATCAACAAACCACAAAGGAAGACAGCAAGAAAGGAGAAACGGGACAAAAAACTACAAGACAGAAAACAATTAACAAAATGACTCTAGTAAGTCCTTACCTCTCAATAATTAAATGTAAATGGATTAAACCCTCCAATCAAAAGACAGTTGTGGCTGAATGGATAAAAATAGCACCCAGCTATGTGCTGTCTACAAGAGACTCACTTTAGATTCCACACGGAATCTAAAGGCTGAAATACACCTTTCAGGTGTTGGCTGAAAGGGAAGAGATGGAAAAAGATACTTTATGCAAATGGTAACCAAAAGACAGTAGGAGTGGATGAACTTCTATCAAACAAGAGGTTACATAAAAAACTGTCTCTAGAGACAAAAAAGGTCAATATGTAATGATAAAAGGCTCAATTCATCAGGAAGCTATAACAATTATTAGTATATATGCACCCAGTATCACAGCACATAAATATATTGATGAAACATTGATGAAGATGGTCTGGAAGTGAATTCCCTCTTCCTCAGGGGACCTCAGTCTATTTTATCTTAAGGCTTTGAGATGACTGGATAAGGCCCATCTACATTACAAGGATAACCTGCTTTATTCAAAGGGTGCTAATTTAAATGTTAATCTCATTGAAAAAATACCTTCACAACAACATTCAGACTGGTGTTTGACCAGTCTAGGTACTGTGGCCCATGAAAGGTGACACAAAAAATAGGCAAGCATACCAAATAAGGTAATATTCATTTCCAGGGATTAGGAAATGAATATATCTTTGGAAGCTATTTTTGTTTATTTAAAAATATAAAAATTTTAAATTAAAACAATTTCATTGATTTATAACATTATATAAGTTTCAAGTGTATGACAGTATTACGTCTGTATACTCTATAGCGCGCTCACCAGCAAAATTTGAGTTTCCACCCATCACCATACAGTGATCCCTTTTATCCATTTCACCCTCCCCACTGCCCCTTCCCCTCTGGTAACCACTACTCTGATCTCTGTATCTATGTGTTTGGTTTGGTTTGTTCATTTATTTGTTTTCTTTTTCTTTTCTTTTTTTTTTTTTTTGCGGTACGCGGGCCTCTCACTGTTGTGGCCTCTCCTGTTGCGGAGCACAGGCTCTGGACGCGCAGGCTCAGCGGCCATGGCTCGGGGGCCTAGCCACTCCGTGGCATGTGGGATCTTCCCAGACTGGGGCAGGAACCCGTGTTCCCTGCATCGGCAGGCGGACTCTCAACCACTGCGCCACCAGGGAAGCCCTGTTTGTTTGCTTTTTATATTCCAGATATGAGTGAAATCGTATAGTATTTGCCTTTCTCCATCTGACTTAGTCCTCTTTGCATAACACCCTCAACGTCCATCCATGTTATCACAAATGGGAATATTCTCATCTTTTTTTACGGATGAGTGGTATTCCATTATGCGTTTGTGTGTGTTTCTGTGTGTGTATAACATCTTCTTTATCCTTTCATCTGTTGATCGGCACTTAGTTTCCATATCTTGGCAATTTTAAACAATGCCAAGATGAACACAGGGATGCATATAAGTTTTCAAATTAGTGTTTTCATATTCTTTGGAGAATACCTAGAAGTGGGATAGCTGGATCATACAGTAGTTCTCTACTTAATTTTTTGAGGAATCTCCATACTATTTCCATAGTGGCTGCACCAATTTTCATTCCCTCCAACAGTGTACGAGGGTTGCCTTTTCTCCACACCCTCAACAATCCTTGTTATTTAAGTGCGGGCAGCGAACCTAACCCTGTGGGATTCCCAGCGTGCTCCCATTTGGGAGGGTTGTTTATGAAGGTCTTACTGCGTGCCAAGTCATTAACTGGAATGTTTTATTTAATGTTTACCTAATCCTTACAATTGCTAAAAGTGCCTGCATTCTGGTTTGTTCTAGGTCATAGACAATAAGTGGCATATGTAGTTAGGTGTTATTTTATGGAATTAGGAAAAAAATCTTTAAGATCTCTGTGTCCATTTCCAAACTAGTAGTTCAGATGTTATGGTGTTGATCTAGACATTGATAATCCTCTGCTGGCAGTTTAGAAAAATAAAATGACAAGAGGAAACTAACAGCCTAGTGGAAGGGAAACACTTGTAAAGTAAACCTGACTCTTCAAATAAGGGTTCCACACTTGCCTTCAGGGGCTGTCACTTTTCACCTCCCCAAGCCTGAGAATCAGATGTGAAAAGTGACAAATAACATGACAGTAGAGGCGTCTGCACAACATGGAGTGCTTCTGTGAAGGGAGGGAATGTGGTGGACAGTCCCTGGGGCCTTGGGGAAGCCAGGCGTGGTGCTGGGCAGTACGAAGCTTCTCGTCACTGCCCTGGGTGGTGTTGGGCCCCTCTCACAGGGACTCGTGATAGAAGACACTTGTGCAATTCCAACGTGATTTCAACATTGTCACCTATATAGGGGCGATTCCTATGACTATTATCCCCATTTTACATTTGAAGGGATACAGTAGATGCAGTATTTTGATCAAGGTCATGCAGGAAGGCGGCAGTGCCAAGACTTTTTGGTTTCAGCTGTTTGCCTTGAAAGATTTCAAACAGAAAAGTAGAACGAATAGTAGAGTGGACACCCGTATGTCCTCCAAAGCAGGTCCAACAATTATGAGTAACTGAGCTGGTTCAGCCTTGAAGAGTCTGTATAAATGGACGTTTATAAAGAACTGTTTATTCATCTATTGACTTTTATTTATTATTTGTCACCCATCCCACTTTTCCTCCCCTGGGATCACAGAAGGAAACACAAACGGCTTCACAGAATTAGTAGCCATTTCCCAGTGAGGACTTGATAGAGATATTTTGATTCTTTTATTTCTTCTTTTTTTTTTTTTTTGCATAGGGATATTTTTGACAGTGTAAGTGTCCTTTCCGTGAAATTGGGACAGGAACATAATCGGGCCCATGGGAGGAGCTGTGAGTGAGCTCACCATTGCACAACTTTTTTCTCGGAAACAAACTGTCCATGAGGCCCCTCAGCATCCGGGGGCAAAAGGGCCAAGTACACGGGGGTCTCTGCTCCTTCTTCTGGGCTTTTGGTGGCTGTGGGTCCCGCCATGTCAGTTCTCACCCACCCTGGGCAGCAGGCATTCAGGAGGATCTTGTCCCCTCCTCTCTGCTCACTCAGTTTCCTGGCTTGGATTCTGGACAGGACCGTGACGCCGATTTTCGTCACCCCATAGGCGGTCTCAGGCCAGCCCTCCTTCCTGTGCACCCCGTTCTTTGTGTCTTCCACAAACTTGTTCATGAGCCCCACCAGCTCCTCTTCTGTGATGGTCTCACTTCGAAACTTCTGCTGCAGTTCGGGGCTGCATTTTTTAAGAGAGCTGACACTCACAAAGCTAGACACATTCACCACTCTGCCTAAAATACAACACAAGTCATTACATAGAAAGGTGAGCACAAGGACAATGAATGCCAAATTCGGGACAGGATTTATGTCCTCGTGTCCTCTTGTCAGAGGACATTAGGGAAGGAAGAGAACGTATTTTGGGAGGGGGTTACTCATTGGGTTTTATCTGTTTTATGATTATAAGTAACCATCTGTTATTTCTAATGTTTTTAAAAATTACACATAATTATTTTGAAAATTACAGGAATGAACTATTTCACTTAAACTCAAGAAATAAGTAACGAAAACGGGAAGAATTCTGTGAATCTACCGCCCAGAACAACTTGTGAAAATTATTTTAAAAACTTAACTATTTAAAGTCTCTGCTAATGGTCCTGAGGGCATACAGCAAATGAAGAAACTTTTATTCCCGAATATCTCCAACAACTCAGCTAAGAACAGAGTCTGTTCTGTGGTATTTCAACCATGACCTGCTCCTTCCTTTCCCCCTTTCTGGCCGTAACAATGGAAACGTCACTCTAGGATGGTGCATCCGAGAACACAAGACTATTGTATCTTCCCAAGATGGGTAGGACGTCAGCGTGTCTCATGCCGCTCCTCAGCTACCTGTGGCAGAGGTTCAGTTCCTGGCAAGTGCATTTAGGAGGTGATCCAGCCCTCACTTGTGGGACAAAGGCTCTACCTGGGGCTGGACATCCTGAGAATACTGGGGCCCAGACTGCCCTTTCCCCAGCTTGTTTGTAAGGCAGAAGTATCATGCAAAGCGAGACAAGCTGACTAGACCAGAGACCACTGCTTCTCTTCCCTCCTAGCTCCTAAAACAGAAGTGTCACAGAGAGAAGTGTCACCATCCCTGCCTCTATCTTCAGACCTGTGGCTTAGAGATGTTGCACAAGAGGGAGAAAGAGTCGGGACATAAAAACCTAGAGGTCTGACGCTCTCCCAAAAGGATGTGATTTCATTTGAAAGCGTGTGGGAAAGTTCGACCCTAAGGGTACTCTCAAAAACAATGGAAGTTGTGCTGAAAAGCAATTAGGAGATTGGTAGCTTTGTTAGAAATATAAACTAAATCATGTAAGTCAGCAAGTTTGCCAGAGAAAACTAGAGAAAGATAAGGGTAAGAGCCCTTCTCGGTTCAGAACAGAGCACCAAAACTACCCTTTCAAAAGAGCCTGAATGTAATTGGATGGAGATGCGTCTGTGAAGCGATTTATGCTGTGCCTTGTCGACAATAGTGGAGTCATCAGCCAGCAAGTAGTGGAGCTTAACAGCTGGGTGCGGTGCGGGAAAAAGACAGCAAAAGAGAGTCCTGCTAAACCCACAGTAATCCCAGTGTGACTGTGCGTCTCAGCCAGGCTGTACTTTCTGAGATGAAACATCAGAAACTTCACACTGCGAGAGGAGGAGGGCGGAGACTCAACTTCAAAGAATAATGTAGCCAGTCACTGAACAAATAAGCAAATAACAACCACAAGCCTGTGGGAAGTAGGCTCTAATAGCAAGAGTAGCTATAAAATTCTGCAATGTCCCGTTTCCAACCAAAAATTACCAGGCATGGAGAAAAATGTTAAACCCTTTTTTTCCATGGGGAAAATATGTGCCAACAGAAATGGCATGTCATGCTGCCGTGTCAGTTAGCTTTGATGTCTATCCCACTAAAGGTTTGGAAGTTCAGAAAATATCAACAAATAAATCAGTAGATGGCGTTAGGACTCCCATTCGATGATTCTCTGAAATATATAAACTGATTTAGAGAAATCGCCACATTAATCTTCCGGGCATTCTTCTAAGATGAACACATTTCTGAAACGGGTCGATTAATCCATGTCCTCCTTCTAATCTAGAACATGTAAAGAGTAAGAAGCAACTAGTAAATGAATAGAAATGACATTGTCCTTAAGATAGAATAGAACCAATTTGTCCAAATGTTGCAGTAAGCACCATTCAGAGATGCTATATTTAGGATAATTTATTTCGCTCTCAAAAACACGACCAAGCCTCTCTCACAACAAAAATAACACATATTTCATGAATTAAAAATGCAAAATATAGAAAGGCATAAAGAAAGAAAAAAAGCCTGCAGGAGCGGAAGTCAGAATGGTTAACTGGTAAACGGGAAAGGCAGCTATATTACTATCAATAAAAGGGCCTTGGGCTTCCCTGGTGGCGCAGTGGTTGAGAGTCCGCCTGCCGATGCAGGGAACATGGGTTCGTGCCCCAGTCCGGGAAGATCCCACATGCCGCGGAGCCATGGCCGCTGAGCCTGCGCGTCCGGAGCCTGTGCTCCGCAACGGGAGAGGCCACAACAGTGAGAGGCCCGCATATTGCAAAAAAAAAAAAAAGGGTCTTGACATTATTTATTTCATGGGTCTTCAACCTGGACAGTAGACAGAGAAATACTGTTAACTTCTTCTAGGTTGGTTATAATCAGTAATCAAATGACAACCTTTTTTATTCTGTGTTAACTAGTCTACCTCAGGAAGTCTAGAATCAGCAGTGAAAATACTAACCCGTATCAGGGAAGCCTGACCAGGAGATCCAAAGTTCTCTCGAGGTAATAAACTCCTGGATGTGGCTGTTTCATCTTCCCCATGTGTTCCATGCCAGCCCCTCCCACTGACTGGATCCCCAGGGATTAGAGCCAGCCACCTGGAGCCCCCTCCTCCCAACTAGGTGAGACTGTAGACCCCGAAGAGAATCACACGCTCGATTAAGTCATGATAACATGAACTGCTGGAGCTTTTCCCCAACAAAACAAGAATTCTCCTATTTCAAAAGGCAAGTAAACCTTGCTGCACTCCTACTGAGGATATAGCATGTATTTAAAGTTCCATTTACTCTAGCTTTCGTGAGGCAAGACAAACTGTTAAACAGAGGCTGCCTTAGCACATCTGGAGGGTACTCATTCCTCCTTCTGGACAAAGCCCAGACACAGCAAGAAACAGCCCAGCTAAGTAAGAGGAGTGGTGGGCCAGAGGTCATCAGCACGAGGTCGAGAGGAATGCAGCATGTGCAGCTCACACAGGGAACTCCACTGCAGCCCGCAAGTGTTGGGACGAGTGGAGGAATCAGGTGACACTCTAAAGAGCTGACTTTTTAGGTCCTAGTGAACCAATTCTTAGAAGAACTTTCCAGGAGGACAGGATGGGGAAACAGGGCAGAAGCTGGGTGTAAATTGTAAAGGCATGTACTAAATCCCCAGCCACGCCTCTCAACCTTTCCAAAAGTATCTGCTTGTCTTATCGGGTATGTTTAATGGGTGGTGGTTCCCCTCCTGGCCCATTACTTCGGGGGTAAGTATTATAGTAGTTTAACCCAAAGGAATATGAGAGTTTGTTTTGTTGGAAACATTGAGCAGATTGAAGGGCAGTTAAAATGGACCTGGAGTTCGGCAGGTCGGATTATGGAGATCCCTGCAAGTCACGCTAAGGGCCTGGACTTCACTCCTGAAGGATTTTTGGGAGGGGGAGTGAGCGTGCAGAGTATAGAGAATGCCCAGGAAGCAAAGGACTCAAGAAGCGGGGAGAGACCCTTAGGAGAGTTTACAATTGTCTAGAAATGACAGCTGAGGGCCCGTTTGCAGAGCTGGGATGGGGGTGAAGGCCTGGGAAGAAAATCAGTAGGAAGTGTCTTAGGATCTGGTAGATGGCAATAAGCGGGCAGGCGTGGTGACCTCCAGGATCCCGGTGGGTGGATGATGGGATCAGTGGCCAAGATGATTTGGGGAAAGGACGAGTCTTCGGAAATATTTGTTTTAGATGGGGGGATTCAGGGGAGGAAGGATGGGAATCAGGTTAAGATGGAGAGGCAAGAAGACACAATGTGTGCCTGGAGCTCTGGGAATGTTCTAGGCAGGTGACAGATTTGAGTGAGGCCTAATGAACTGGTGGGAGTAGAGACTCCACTAGCCTGAGTAAGAGCACTCTGAGAGGGGGTCAGAGGAGAGAAGGCCTGAGATGGACTCCTAAGGGAACGCCGCCTGTGGGGGGCACGGAGCAAGCCTTTCAGAGGACAACTTTGGGCTAAGATGGGAAAAAGAAAGAGCCAGATGTGCAAAGGGCAGCTGGACAGACAGCACCAATGACCTGGGCAGTGTTTAGAGGAACCTGAGGCCTCAGGGCACCTGGCCGGATGGTGGCACAGATGGAGGCCAGTGTAGCTGAGCAGGAGAGGTAGGGGGGCCTGTAGATGAGACCAGAGACAGGCAGGAACCAGATCTTGCCAGAAACACTGCAGTTTGGGCTCTTCATCAGACTCACCTCGGGGTTTTATTAGAGGCAGGAGCTCTGTGCACACATCTTGGGTACCAAAGAAGTTTGTTTTCATCGTCACTTTTGCTTGAATATGAAACGGTGTGGAATCAACGGCTTTTAGGAGAAAAGAAAAGTGGAGTGAATAAATAGTAGCCATCAAGTAACATTCTTTTTTTTTTTTTTTTAAATAATAGTTGTGGTTCGCGGGCTCTAGGGCACAGGCTCAGGGCTTGTGGCGCACGGGCGCAGCTGCTCCGCGGCACGTGGGATGCTCCACGAACCAGGGCTCAAACCCGTGTCTCCTGCATTAGTAGGTGGATTCTCAACCACTGCGCCACCAGGGAAGCCCTCAAGTAATATTCTATAGGAAGATACAAAGAAAACAGCGCATGTGAAATCTGTTGAATTTTGTGTAAAGGTTGCGTCTGGTTCGTAGTATTGAGCCGGTGTGAATCTCAGGGTCTGACAACGCCTATGGTTTTGTAGGATGGCGCCACTGCGGGGCGGTTGCCCAAAGGGTGCACACACACGGGATCTCTGTGCATCAGTTTTTGCAATTTTCTCGTTTATTTCAAAATGCATTAAAAATTAACCCAACTGCCCCAAAGTCCAATCAGAAAGAAGCTGTGGGGCAATCTAGGAAAGGTCCCCAGGATTCGAGCCAAAGAAGCAAAGTTCCCTATGGCTAGAAAGCATCCAATTCCCTGCAGACTCCGCTCTCGCTGCACCCCTCCCCCTTCCCTTCTCGGTCCCTAGGGAGTCATTCCGGACCCCACAGGCGGGAGAAGCCCCACCGCAGCGATTCCCCGACAGATACGGCCCATCCCGGATGATGAACGCCTCGCCTGGGAGCACCCAGCCCCTTACTCTTGAAGGCGATGCCCGCGTTGTTGACCAGCACGTCGAGGCCCCCGTACTCCTTGAGCAGGAAGTCGCGCAGGGCGCGGATGCTCTGCAGGTCGTCGATGTCCAGCTGGTGGAAGCGCGGGCTCAGGCCCTCGGCCTGCAGCTGCTGCACTGCCGCCTGACCCCGTGCTGTGTTCCGCGCCGTGAGGACCACGTCCCCCGGAAACTGCCGGCAGAGGTCACGCACGATGGCGAAGCCTATGCCCTTGTTGGCCCCGGTGACCAGCGCCACACGGGCGCAGGACGACATGGCCGGGTGCTGGGTGTGCGGTGCCCTTGGGTGGAGAGCGAGCCCGTTGTGCTTTCCCAGAGGCGCGGCGCGTCAGAGTGTCTGCGCAGAAGCTGGAGTTCGCAGAGCGCGCACCTGAAGGTCCCACGCCTGGAGCTGCCAGGCTGAGCGCGCGAGCGCAAGCGCAGGCGCAGGCTCCGCCCCTTCAGGGCTGGGCTCGCCGGCGCCCTCCCAGCGGTGCAGGGAACGTAGAGAAGGGCCATCAGGCAAGTTTGCAGGACAGTCCTGCTGAAAAGTCGCTGCTGGCGACTGCCTGCCTGGCATCAGAGAATCGTTCTGATTAGCTGTTTTGCCTATGTTTAAACTGAACCCTATCCTCTGTTCTCCTCCTTTTCACCCAGATGTTCAACTCTTCGCGGTTGCGCTTGAAGAAATGGGTCATTTGTGCAGACTTTGTTTTTCCTGGTGTTTGAAAAATATCGCTCGAACTGAAGTCTTTGTAACCTAGAGTCGTGGAATAAGTTGGGAGGACATGGTAGGGATCGAGTGTGTGTTGCTTCCTCCCGTAAGTATGTGAAAGCCAAGCTACTGCCCTATCCTTGAATGATTCTCACGTGTTAGTGTTTACTGAATCATCATAGGGTTACCTCCTAGATACTTCCAGGGTTGTCAGGTTACCTGTATGCAGGTCCTGAAGTGTACAGGTGCAAAGGGGCTCTGCAGCCCTTTCTCACACTCAAAATAACTCCTCAGGATGCATCTCCATTTTCAAGCGAGGAAATGGATCCTCAGAAAGTTCATAAATTAGCTCAGTGGGAAATTAATTTTCTTCCTTACTATTTACCACTTAAAACAGAGGAATTAGGGGGTCTATAAGATCATTTTCATTTCTGTGCTGTCTCTTGTTGACTGAAAGAAAATGCACAACCTAGGGGACTTAAGCCTTGGGATATAGCCTCTCAGATAGCTGAGGGACTGTTCTGAAGAGGTAAGGGAGGAGCCAGGATATGTAGGAGTTTTTGCAAAAACAAAACAAAACAAAACATAAAAACAACCCAGGTAGTCGGGACATCAATTACTGCTAATTAAAGAAAACCAGACATCTCAAGTTAATGAATTTAGCACTTTTCAGTGTATGGGAAGATGCAAGAGTCTGGGCTTATTGAAATTATTCCTTTGATGTGCACCTGAACCATCTAGAGCCGGTATCCTGTTTTTCTCCATCCTGAATTCCCTTCAGTGTGCACCAGCGCAGTCCGCTGCCATGGCTGATGGCTTGATCCTTTGTTTACTGAAATGGCAGGCAACATTCTTTGTCCACACTCTTATGGTATCCACAAGCTACTAGTGGCTACTTAAATGGAATTTTAATCAAAATAATACAATTAAAATTAGTTCTTTAGTTGCTTTAGCTGCATTTCAAGTGCTGAATAGTCACGTGTTAGTGACTGCTGTATCGGACAGTTCAGATATTTCTTTCCATCAGTGCAGAAAGTTCTCTTGAACAGCTATATTTTAGATAGTCTCCAATTACGTTGCAATTTCAAGGGATTTTTCCAATCAGTTGCAAAAAACGAAACTAATAACCAGGGTACACGATCTCTGGTCGTGTTCCATATCAATCCTTACCTTTAAGGGAGACGATATATTGGCATTGTTCATAAGGCACCCAGCCCAATTTTCTAGTGTTACTAGGCTGGTTATCCTTAGTATGCTTTTATTGTTTCTAACATAAAGGAGCCTTTAAACTTAAATGACCATAGCCTGGTGTTAACCACATAAATCCATCCTGTAACTGAGGAGGTTTTCGACTGTGATTCAGCTGGTGGTTCTGATGGAGCTTGAGTGACTCTAAAAGAAAAATTCATATTTATGGCCAGGGTCAGAGCAGGTATTATTAGCTTGCCAAGTGAGGGAGTCCCCTCTAGTAATATCAATTGTGGCCTAAGGGCCTTCCAATGAGAGCCCTGGAGTGGAGAAATCCACCAAGGTAACCCAGAAGTACTGGATATAGGTAATTGACCACAAACCTAACAATTGGATTAACTTTAACTCTGCATAAGTTTGTGAAATACAGTGCTGTTTTCCACAGTGGCTGCACCAACTTACCTTCCCTCAAGCGGTAAGGACAGATGTTAATCAGTATTATAATGTAGTAGGGAAGAGTGTCCAGCATGAACTGAACTCAACTTGGATTTGTACAGAGGTGACTGGATGTTTTAAAGGGAAGTTGAGGGAGTAGGCAGGGGGAATGGAGGGGCTTGGGTAGAGTCAGGGGAAAATTATAAAGGCCTGGTGAGTGTAAATGCCCATCAGGGCTATAAAGAGACTGGGAGACAGAGGTCCTATCCTATCTGATAATTACATTTCAAAGGAATGGCTTTCAGGTCCTTGAGAAAGAAAGACTCAGGTCCTGAGTTGTAGGAGATACATATATATTGCAAATGGACAGAGGAAGAATTCACAAATTTTAAGTCCTTTTTTAGTAAATGCTCTAAGAAAGGGTAGTAAAGGACCTCTTGTCAGGTGTTGGCTAGAACAAATAGTAAATTCTTCTGGCAGCCTGGAGCTCATTAAGGGGGAAATAAGGTCATCCTAGTGATACAGCCTTAAGCTATTAGAAACTATGTTAGTGTTTAAGTCTTTTAACGTGGAGGTTGGTGGGGGAGTGGATGAAATCATTAGTGCCGAGTCAGTAGGTTTTATAGGCCCAGGCTGAGGCCTAACTGAAAAGAGGGCTTGGAAGAGACTGGCTAGAGCTTGGTCAAGAAGAGAATCTTTGTCAATTCCCCTCTAGAAAATGGGAGTATACATGATTTTTCTCCCTCATAAAGGGAAAATACCTGTTTTATCTACCCCTTTTCTTCTGTCTTGAATGCATTTGTAATGAGAATGTGATGCCTGGAGCTGCAGCAACTATCTTGAGACCATAAGGAAACAAACTAAGAGGTTAGCCAACTCCCTAAGGATGGTATTGTGGAAAATTAGGAAGAGCTTTGATTTTTAATGACATCACTGACTCATGGGTCCAAATCTGGAACCATCTATTTCCAGCCCCCCTTTGCTTTTCAATAAACTTTAAATTTTAGAATGGATTTACTGAAAAGTTGCAAATGCAGTACTGAAAATTCCCATATACTCCACATCAAATTTCCCCTATTATTAACATCTGACTATTGAAACTGAGTGGGACACTGTGAGGCACTCTCACGTACAAAAGCTCCTCCATGTCCCCAGTTTCTTGTTTGTAGTAAAAGGTTTTAGTCTCCTAGGTCTTCCCTGGGTTCCAAGGAGCAGGCACATGCAGTTACTAATTAGGGAAGTGAGGGAATGCAGAAAGAAAGGAAAAGCAGTTAAATAAGAAAACTAACGCCAATAGTTCAGTGATAAAACAGAGTCCTAGTTCTCCCCAAGGTATGTATGTAACAACTTGATGGATATCTTTGAATTGTTCTTTGGGAACTAAGGCCTCATCCCCACCCCCAGAGGTGGAGGATGGTGACTACATGCTGAGCACAAGCACCAGACCCCAGACTGGCTGGAACCACAAAGTTGATGACTGAGATTCCTGAAACACCACCCTGTTACCTCACCACCAAACAATCGGGAGAAAGTCATGAACTCTGCAGCCCTCACCATCAAATGTTGCCTTTAAAAACGCTCCTCTGGAAACCATTGAGGAGTTCAGGTCTTCTGAGCATGAGCTGCCTGTACTCCTTGCTGGACCCTGCAATAAATGCTGTACTTTCCTTCACAACTTGTCAGAAATTGGTTTTGCTGTGGGCGAGTGGACCTAAGTTCAGTTTGGTAACAAACACTATGATGGTACATTTGTTATAACTAAGAAATAACCCTGGAACAGTATTAACTAAGCTCTATGCTTTATGCGGCTTTCACTGGTTTTTCCCTCTAATATCCCTTTTCTAGTCCAAGGTTCTCTCCAGAATACCACATTACATTTAACTGTCATGTCTCCTTAGTTTCCTCTGGTTTATGACAGATTCTCAGAGTTTACTTGCTTTTCACAAACTTTGACAGCTTTGAGGAGTACAGTCGTCCCTTGTTATCCAGGACCCCCCCGTGGATACGAACAACCTGGGATGCTCAAGTTCCTCAAATAAAATAATCTACTATTTGCATATAACCTAGGTACCTTCTCCCATATACTTTAAATTATCCCTAGATTACTTATAATGCCTAATACAATGTAAATGCTATGTAAGTAGTTGCAGGTGTGTGGCAAGTTCAAGTTTTGCTTTTTGGAACTTGCTGAAATTTTTTTTCCTAATATTTTTGGACTTGCAGTTGGTTGAATCCACAGATGTGGATACAGAGGGCCGGTTGCACTGGTCAGGTGTTTGTGGGTTTGTCTCATGTTATTCTCAAGGAAGAACTGTTACTGAGTCCAAGCTTGTACCGTTTGGTGCATGACAGGTCAATGAATTGAGACACGAGGTGTTGAGGCAAGGAATAGTGACGATTTGGAAAGCTAGCAGATGGAGAAGCTGGCGGACTAGTGTCCTAAGGAACCATCTTACCTGAGTTAGAATTCAGGCTTCTTTTATACCAAAAGGGGAGGGGTTGTGGCTGGTTGTTGCAGATCCCTTGGTACTGGCCAGACTCAGAGGGGTGTGATAATCCTTTGTTCTTGCAGCCGTCCACGGTTGGTCGGGTCACGATGTTCTCGTAAACCTTCAACAAGTTCTGCAACTTTTTAATCTCTATACAAATGAAAAGTGTTAAGCCTTTAAAATGCAAGCCTGGGAGGCAGAGCCTTGTGGAAGGACTATGATGTGTATTTCAGGCTGTGGACAACGTTCTTTCTCCGTTTGGTAACACAAAGGTGCAGAGGCAGCATGACTAAGCACAGGCAACAACACAACCGTTAGAGTTAAAGGAATAGATCCAATATAGAGCCAGGTTGTTCTTCTGTGTTACAGAACTAGGGTTATGGGTTTTGGAGAGTAACATCTCCAAATGTTAGGTGAAGTACCCTTCCTATAGCTGGGAACTTCGCAATCAACATAACTTATTACTGATATGCTAACCCTTATCACTTGGCCAAGACAGTGTCTGCCAAGTTTCTCCACTGTAAAGTTACTTTTCCCTCCTTTCCATGCTGGGCTGTCTTGGGAGCAAGAGATAATCAAGGTGGGGTGGGTGGGGCAGAGATTGAGCCCCATCTCCTGTAGGGAGGCGTATTTACATAAACGACTGGAATTTTCCTGTTAGGCTGATCCTGGGACACGTCCGCCCACAGGGACAGCAGGGTGAAGTGGGGCTGGGCTGCCCTGCAACGGGTTCAGGGCGGACTGCGACCCGAGGCAGGGCGGGGTCGAGGCAACTTCGGGCAGGAAGTGGGGGAAGATCCGGGATTGCGAGGCCCAGAGGCGAGGCGGAAGCTGGCGGGCCAAGGCGCGGGGAGGAGTCTGCTCTGGGATGCGCGCACTTGGCGGTTCCTTCCCTGGTGGTACGGAAGGACTGCGTAGGTCGGCTTTTCAGAGCGCAGTTCCCGGTCCACGGACCACAGGGTTTTCTTCCCCCCGGCGCCCCGGTCCAGCTTTGGGGCGCTCTGACCCCAGCCGCTTTTGGCGGTGGCGCCTCCGGAACACAATGCGCATGCGCACGCCGAGAGGCTGAGGCCCGCGGCGGAAAGAGGGCTCCGCCTGGCGACTGAGGGCGTGGGTCAGTTTGGACTCGAGGCGGGCCTGGCGGCGCTCTATCCCTCCCCCTGCTGCTGCGGCTCGCTTCTTTAACTCGCGAGCATCTGGCGCGCTGTTCTGGGTTTCCACGTGGGCCCGCCCACCGCCGTCTTGAAGCTGTGCCAAGGTGAGCGGGTCGACTTCCGGGGCTGGGCCTACCGTTGCCCAGGTAACGGGAACCTGCTCCTGCCGGAGCTTTCCATAGATTTTAATTTTGGGGGGTCAAAAAGAGAGCTGAGTTCGGATAGCCTACCCCCGCCAGGCCTGGCATGATGCTGCTCATTATAGTACCCACCCACCCCCACCCCCCGTTATCTGGGAATCGTTCATTTAGCGAATGTCGACCCGAGAAGCCGCTGTGCAGGCGCGAAGGACCCTAAGGTCGGGTGTTTGTAACTGGTCGGGGTCTGAGCTCGCCCCCTGCCCAGCCAACCCGGTGGCCGGAAAACGGAGGGGGCTGGGGAGGGGCGGGGTGTGTCGCAGCTGTGGGGCGGCCTCACGTCTAGGGGCTGAGGACTGGGGGCGAGGACAGTGCAGCCAGCTGTGCTGTCGCCTTGGCGCCACGTGCACAGCTCGCTCGCCGGACCCCGGGACCCGCGCGCGGCCGGGCCGGGGGTCAGTGTGGACGCGTCTCGGCCCGTGAGCGGGCGGGGCGCTGGGGACCCGGAGGGGACGAGCCGCCGGTGGCCCTGGGACCGGACTTGCCAACTTCCGGTCGATCAAATAGTGAACCTTCCAGTGCTGGGGTGGGATAGTAATAGAGCTTGGAGTTCGTGTCTTATTATTAATTTCAGTTCGGTAGCTTTTAGTGTTTTTTTAAAAAACAGTGGTATGGTTAAAATGCACATATATATGCACTTAAGTAATATTCATATTATGTCACTTATGTACTCATACATACATAAGGCACAGACTAGGAGGATACAGAAGTAATAGTAAAAGTCCCCTCCCCGTGCATATTTTTTAATATCCTTCCTTAAAGCCTCTTGTTTTATAAACATAAAATGTGCACAGTATCAAACTCGTAAGGGATCATTGAATTTGTTCTGCAACTTTAGTTTTTCATGTAATATATCTTGGACATTTTTACATCTTAGCGCATACTTACTATTAATGGCTTCATATAGTAGGCCACTCCATTATCTGATCATGCTGGTGTGTTTAATAGATTTCATTTTTATATTTCCGAGGAAGTAACGTATAGAAACTGTAGTCATTTTAGATTTTCTTATCTCTTTGTTTTGTCTGTTCTCTTGGCTCTCATTTTCTCCCTAATCTGTGGCAAACCCCCGCTTAGTTTATATTTATTTCAGGATGCTGGTTTTAAGGACAAATCATTATTTACTTCACGCTGAAAGAGGATTTGGTTTTTTTCTCTAAGACTTCCTAGCAGATGGGGGCTTCAGGACTACTGTTTATTCAAAGTACAGATAGGTTGGTGCTTAGTAAGTGTTAATTATCGTTGATGTACACGTCACCAAAGCACACAATTATGAAATCAGTTATGAGGATTTCTATGATTAATCAGCATGTAATAGGACCTCAAGATAAAACTGTTTTAGAGGGACCAATATAATGGGCATTCCATTACTGCGCATGATTTAGGTCAGAGTATAAACAATTTATATACAAAAACACTTTAGAGAAATGGTTTACTAAATAGTTACATTTGTATATTTAAATCTTTATAGGTACAATCAACAGTGATTATCATACAGCTGGAAAGAAAGGCAGAGATAATGCTTTTTATTTTAGATTGGGCAATTAAGCAGAAACTGCAGTTTTAGTATGAAGAACGGAGGTGGAAGAACAAGCCGAATCAGAAGACGAAAACTCTTCACAAGTTCTGAATCAAGAGGAGGTACAGTTTTGATTCTTTTGGTGCCAGTGATGAAAAAAAGGAATCCTTTGTTGATTGCTATAACACATAGCTTTTCTCAGAGGCACACGAGCAATGTTAAATTTATTTATTTTTTATTTATTTGTTTTTGGCTGCGTTGGGTCTTCGTTGCGGCGCGTGGGCTAGTTGCGGCGGAGCGCGGCTTCTCACTGCAGTGGCTTCTCTTGTTGCGGAGCACGGGCTCTAGGCACGCGGGCTTCAGTAGTTGTGGCTCGCGGGCTCAGAGTGCAGGCTCAGTAGTTGTGGTGCACGGGCTTAGTTACTCCGCGGCATGTGGGATCTTCCCGGGCCGGGGCACGAACCCTTGTCCCCTGCATTGGCAGGCGGATTCTTAACCACTGCGCCACCAGGGAAGCCCATGAGCAGTGTTCATAGAGAATACTTCTTAAAAAATATTCTTTTAAATAGTGCCATTATATTCTTTTAAACCCTTGTAGAAATACAGATATATTGCTTCAACTATGTCTTCTTTGGGGATGACTCCCAGGTTTCTGTTTCTGGTCCTGACCTCTCTGCTGACCTCTAGCTACCTAAAGGATATTAATATTTGGATGTAAATTTATCACTTCAAGTTCAGTGTAACCCAGTCTGAACGAGATACCGTATGTGAAAGTGCTTGGACCACTGGAGAGTACTACATAAATGCAGTTGTTATTTTTCATAAAAATTAATAGCACTCCTCCTAGCTGACCCCCAGCATGTCAGCACCATGGAGGTCATCTTTGACCATGTATCCTTCTTTGCTCTCTGGAGCCCATGTCCTACTGACTCTCACCTGGCCTTTCTTAGGTTCACTTCTCCCTCTCTGTTCTACCCAGAGATGACTTCAGCCACATTCTTGTTTTCTTCCCTGCTGGTTGTTCCATTTGTCACTGTCAGTCTAACTTTGTTAAGGGATGTAGCCTTTTTGGTAGAGGAGCCTCCAGGATCCTCATTCTCTCTCTCTCTCTTTTGTTTTTGGGCCGTGCCACACGGCATGCAGGATCTTCCCCAGCCAGGGATTGAACCCGTGCCCCCTGCATTGGGAGCACAGAGTTTTAACTACTGGACCGCCAGGGAAGTCCCCCTCATTCTCTTCTGTGTGCTCTCTGAATTCCTGCATGACATCAACTGCCTTTCTAAGTGGCTCCCCCGCCCCACTCCCTGTGTTGGCAGTATGTTCTCCGCTCACCATTTCCTGAGCACACCTCCCACATTTCCACCTCTGCCATTCCTCAAGGTCCTTCTTCAGCCAAAACATCGTTCTTCCCTTCTCCCTGCTTGTTCAGTTTCTCTCTAACCTTCGGGGCAGAGTTGAGATCTTATGTTTTTGGTAATGCCATTTCCAGTTCTCACTAATGTCACTGGGTTATCATGCTTATTGGGTATTATTCTTTAGGAGCTATGGTTTTCCAGTTGTTTTTCATGGAAGTCTTGTTTCCCCAACTAAAATGTTAACTTTTTGAGGGTGAAGAACATGTTGAACGCTCTCCACAGTGGTTAATAGTGCTGGGAGTGTAGTAGTTGCTTATTAAATGTTCTTGCTGTAAACTCTGTTCTCTAGGTTGTGATAATGTATTTTAGCAGCCTTAGATTTTGGATCATGTATTTTTTTAGAAAACACTTTCATTGAAGTATAATTGACATACAATGAATGTCACATATTTAAAGTGTATAATCTGATAGATTTTGACATACGTATACACACAGTAAGCCATTATCGAAATCAAGGTATGAACATATTCATCACCCCAAGAAGTTTCCTTGTTTCCCTTTGTAATCCTTTCGTCTTGCGCTCTTTGAAACCCCCCCCCGCCTCCTTCTTCAGACAGCCACTGATCTGATTCCTTTCACTATTGATTTGTTTGTTTTATAGTTTTCTTTAATCATATAGTATGCATTCTTTTTTATCTGCCTTCTTTTACTCAGCATAATTATTTTGAGGTAATTCTCTGTTGTGTGTATCAACAGGTTATTCTTTTTTATTGCTGATAATATTCCATGATTTGTTTACTTCAATTGTTCCAGCAATATTTATTGAAAAAACTATCCTTTCTCCTCGGAACTGCCTTTGCATTTTGTGAAAAGCCAGTTATCCACATATGTGTGGGTCTGTTTTAGACTTTCTTTTCTGTTCCATCGATTTCGTTGTCTGTCTTGATGACAGTATCGCACAGTCTTAGTTACTGTAGCTTTATAGTAATAAAAAGTTTTGAAATCAGTATTTCGAAGTGGTCTTGGCTATTCTAGGTTCTTTGCATTTCCATATGAATTTTAGAATCTTGTCAATTTCTACAAAAAAGCCTGCTTACATTTTGATTTGGATTGTATTGAATCTATAGATCAATCTGGGGAGAACTTGACTTCTTAACAAGTATGGAATCTTCCAACCCATAAGCAAGATGTATCTCTCCATTTGTTCAGATTATTGATTTGAGATCTTACAAAAATTAAAAAAAAATTTTAATTGTAGTAAAATTACATGTAACATAAAATTTACCATTTTAACAATTTTTAAGTGTAGTTCAGTAGTGTTCAGTACATTCACATTGTTGTACAACCAGTCTCCGGAATTCTCTTCATCTTGCAAAACTGGAACTCTATACCCATTAAATAATAACTCCTCATTCCCCTCTCCCCCTAGCCCCTGGCAGCTACCACTCTACTTTTTGTTTCCATGAACTTGGCTACTCTAGATACCTCATGTAAGTGGAATCATACAGTATTTGTCTTTTTGTGAATGGCTTATTTCACTTTCAATAATGCCCTGAGGATTCATCTATAAAGCATGTGTCAGCAGGATTGGTTCCTTCTGAGAGCTGTGAGAGAAGGGTCTGTTCTAGGCCTCTCTTTTTGGCTTTGTCGTTGGCTGTCTTCTCCCTGTGTTTCTTCTATCATCTTCCCTCTGTTCTTGTGTCAAAATTTCCCTTATTATAAGGACATCAGTCGTACTGGATCCAGGTCCACCCTGATGACCTCATTTTAACTTGGTTACCTCTGTAAAGACCCTATCTCTAAATAAGGTCGTATCCTGAGGTACTGAGGGTTAGGATTTCAACATAGGAATTTTTGGCTACACAATTCAACCCATAATAGATGCCTTTTATTTATTTTTCTTTGCCTTTTGCACTGGCAAGAACCAGTGTAGTGTTGAATAGTAGTGGGGAGAACAGACATCCTTCTGTTCCTGATCTTAGGGGGAAAGCACGTAGTTTTTCATCTTTAAGTATGTCAGCTGTAGGTTTTTTGTTAGATTTTTTTTGTCGTGTTGAGGAGGTTCCCTTCTATCCTTGTTTGCTGGGAGTATTTATCAGGAATGAGTGCCAGATCGTATCCAATGCTTTTCCTGCATCTTTGAGATGATCTTGTGGTTTTTCTATTTTAGTTTACATTATTTGTGCATGTTTTAAAATTTATTCCCTTTTAAGATATGACTGTCTGAGACAGTTCATCAGAGATTTACTTTTTAAATGGTGATCGATTATATAGTGATTTTAATCACCAGTTTTTCTTTCCTCTCTTGATTAGTGAATGAGAGCTACAAGCCTGAATTTATAGAGCTTAAGAAGTGGCTGAAAGATAGGAAGTTTGAAGATACAAACTTAATACCTGCCCGTTTTCCAGGTAAGGTCTGACATTCAACTCTCACATGAGAGACATGTGGGCCCAGGTGGTAGGAAAGCAGGGGTGATTCTTGCAGGTGGGCTGTATTCTTTCTGGGGGCATATCATCTCCTCAACCCGACAAAAAATATCTAACATCTTCTGTTGTGTGGCAGCCTTCCTGCCTTGTAGGTGTAATATTTACTTGACCTTATTCTAAAAATGAGTTTAAGTGGCTTGTGGAGAGAAATTCCAAAATGGTGAAATAAAATTAAAAGTTAGAAAAGGGAAATGAGAATAGAAAAATAAGACGAAGGCAGGGATAAGGATAACACATAAAAGCCATGATTGTGAAATTTCGTACCCCTGTCAGAGGTGAGCTACGAATTTGACTCATCTCTCCGGCAGCCCAATGTATATGATTAATTAGCTGAATCTTAGTGTTCTGTAAACCCAGCTAAATTGTTTACTCATCAGAAGTACAGGTATTTCTGGAACTTAGACCTGAGGGAAACATCTTCACTGGGCTTTTCTGGGAGGACATTGTGTAATGTGGGGACTGGTGTCCCCGTCAACCTGCTGCTGGTGATTTCACGGGATTTTCAAGCCGTGCAGGCTGATGGGATTATCCTTAGCTCCGGAGCATCACCGTAGTTTTCTGAGGGGAGGGGTTCCGGAGAACCAGCAGAGGTGCTTGGTCCCTGGGGGAGGCTCCAGGAGAGGAGCCCTTAGGGAGGCCTCAGCGGCATTGCCCCCCGAGTGTTGGAGGAGGAGCCCCTGTGTGGCCCTGGCGTCCACAGTCACCTGAACAGGGGTGGGTGACCATTCTCTTCTGGAAGGTGAGGAGCTTGTTGTGAAGGTTGGATTAACATTGTTTTCTGAAAATTGAGGAGCTTGTCATGGAGTTTGGGTTAACATTCTCTTCCGGAACATTCTCTCACAGAAGTTGGGCAGCTTGTTAAGGGCTTGTGCCTGCATACAAGGCGACCCAGCTCTGTCCACAGTGGGCTTGAGGTAGCCACAGAGAGGACCACCTGTCTCTGTGCCACAGATCTGCTGCAGCACAGAGACAGTTACGTGCTGAGGGCCTTGAAGTTCCGTATCACAGGGCAGGTGCAGACATTTCACCTTGTAGAATGTTTAGACCATATGCCTCTGAATGCTTTCCTTGGCGATTAAAATGATCATTCAAGTACCCATTAGGTAATTTAACGTTGAGCAAACTAACTTCCTCATATATCACCCAAGATAAATGGTTTACCATGTGTGCCCCTGGTCCAGTGAGGCGATGTGTGTAAAGTTGTTCCCTATGTGTCAGTTATACATGATGACTTTGGGCTAAAATACTTGATTTGAACCAACTTCTATTAGGATTGCTCCTTCTTTACGATGGTGAACCATATTTATCAGCCTCTAACGGAATGTTTAACTTTCTCTTTTTGTGTGTCAAGGAACGGTCAGTAAAAACCATACTCTTAGATTTTACTGGATGGAGTTCTTTATGAGATGATCAAGGGAAGGTAGTGTCAGGAGTGGACTTGCTGTGCCTAAGGCCTGCCTACTCCTCGGGTGTCACTTTGCCTTAAGAAGGGTAGGTTTAAAATTGTCAAGCGGGAATTGGCATATGGTTTCAATCGAATGCCTGAAAATAAGTAATCTGTCTGTGGTTTGGAGCAGTGAAGAGTTAGCAGTTTTAAAAGTAGGAGCAACTTTCTCTGGGCCCACCTCCAGATTCATGGTCTTGGAGGAGCTAAAGCAAAGTGGTTTGGCAGTGATCAGAACGCAGTACTTACAGTTCTGGGGTCAGGGAACCTTCTGCCTTAGCTCGGGCTGCCATAGCAAATTACCATGGACTGGGCGGCTTAAAACGGTCCTTTACTTCTCACAGTTCTGGAGGCTGGGAAGTCTAAGATCATGGTGTGGGCAGATTCAGTGTCTAGCGAGGACCGATTCCTGCTTTGCAAATTCCCATCTTCTTGTTGTGTCCTCACATGGTGGAGAGCTGGGAGCTGGAGCAGGCTCTCTTGTCTCTTCTTATAAGAGCACGAATCCCATTCACGAGGGCTCCACCCTTATGACCTAGCCACTTACCAGAGGCCCTACCTTCTAAAGCCATCTCACTGGGGGCTGAGAAATCAACATATGAATTTGGGGGGACACAAGCATGCGGTCTGCAACACCTTCCCTAAGGACTTTCTGTATCTTCAGCTCTTAATCAGTGTGTGATAGGAGAGCATGCTGACAGGAGTCTGTCAGAATGGACAGAATTCTGGGGAGTGAGTCCTGGTTTGTGGCAAGGCTCCCAAGTTGCAAGCAGGGTTCAGTCTTTAGACTCTGACCTGATTTGTGCTTTGGGAGCTGACCCTAGTATTTCCTTTTAATGCTAAAAGCACTGTCCAAATCGGGGCCTCCCGGGTAGATGGATGGTAGCAGAAATTATAAGGCAGGGAGAGGTCTGTAATAAGATCCTCATGGCCACTTGCTCCCTTGCCTTAGTAAGTGCAGGTTACTGTGATCTGCTTTCTGATCTCCTGAATACTATGCTGTAGACGTATAGGTAAAGTATCTTCCGGATTTATTCGACATGCCAAGTTCTGTTCATGTGTGCTCGAAGAGAAATTTCCACTTAAATTAGCACATGAATTTTTTTTTTTTTTTTTGCGGTACACGGGCCTCTCACCGCTGTGGCCTCTCCTGCCGCGGAGCACAGGCTCCGGACGCGCAGGCCCAGCAGCCATGGCTCACGGGCCCAGCCGCTCCGCGGCACATGGAATCTCCCCGGACCAGGGCACAAACCCGTGTCCCCTGCATCAGCAGGCGGACTCTCAACCACTGCGCCACCAGGGGAGCCCAGCACATGAATTTTTTTAAAAGATGACCCCACAGAAAAAAATCCTCTCATTAGTAATTGATTTCAGGAAGGGTTCTGGCCCACGGGGATTAACTCCACAGTGGGACACACAGAAGAAATTAAGTAAGTTCTTAAAACCAAAACCGTGTGTTTGAGCAGACAGACGCTTCTGGGTAGGGAGATAACTCATCAAATCAAACTTGCCAGATACCGGACGGGACTCGAGGCGGGAATTTCCTCCAGGAACCTGCAGCTTCCACTAGTCCCGCAGGCATTGACCTTTGCTGAATTATATACCCTCCTAGCTGAGAGAAAAAAGTCAACAACTGTGGATTTGAGAAGATGACTAGAGAGACTCCTATGATAGTTACAGGTCATACATATTGTGCCCAGCCCTGCCGGAAAAGCTGTCGTCTGACTGTTGCAGGAGGGCAGCCTTGGGCACAGAGGGGTAGACGTCTGCGTGTTGGTGGCGTTGACAGAGATGCTGCGGAGGTTAGTGTTGTGGGTGTGCTCTGGCCAAGGCCTTGGCTCACGGGGAGCAGCTGGCCCTGGATCTACCCTGCTGAGCTCGTCAGGTCACGGAGGCCGTGGCTAATGGCTGCCTGGCTGGGGTGGGGAGGGGTTAGGCCTCAGGCTTTGAGGGACCTGAGTGAGCTTGACTGGTCATTCGGTTAAAGACTCGAGATCATGACTGGGGAAGGCCGGGTCTGGCAGTGGGTAAAAGTGGCCTGTGGGTCCAGCCTCTGAGGTTGGGTGGGCGTTAGGGTTAGGCTCCACCCCGGCTGGTGAGCCCCAGGGGAGAGAATCCAGCCTCACGTTTCCTGTAAGAGACCCAGCAGCAGATCTGCCTAAAGGTGATGGTCTTTAGGTGTTGACTCTGAAGCTGACTTTGCCCTTCAAGATTATAAGCCCAGAAGGAGGTCGGGCCATTTTCCAGAATAGCTTCTTTTTTAAAAAAAATTTATTTATTTTCGGCTGTATTGGGTCTTTGTTGCTGAGCACGGGCTTTCTCTAGTTGCGGCGAGCGGGGACTACTCTTCGTTGCAGTGCACGGGCTTCTCATTGCGGTGGCTTCTCTTGTTGCGGAGCACGGGCTCTAGGCGTGCGGGCTTCAGTAGTTGTGGCACGTGGGCTCAGTAGTTGTGGCTCACGGGCTCTAGAGCACAGGCTCAGTAGCTGTGGCGCACGGGCTTAGTTGCTCCACGGCATGTGGGATCTTCCTGGACCAGGGCTCGAACCCGTGTCCCCTGCATTGGCAGGCGGATTCTTAACCACTGCACCACCAGGGAAGCCCCAGAATAGCTTCTTGATCCTTTGGTTCCCCTGGGAGTCAAAGGATACGAGACACTCAGCTTCAGCTTTGTGTAATTTTGAAGTTCATCCACATCTTTTATGCAAAATAGTATCTCTAAGACCTTGAAGAAAGAGTAGGATTTACCCTTTTTCTGTCTTTGCATTCCTAGGTACAGGAAGAGGGCTGATGAGCAAAACATCCCTACGGGTGAGAATTTCTCTCTTATCTTGAAACCCAAAGTAGAGTTTGCTGCTTTGTTTTTGTTTTTGTGGTTCACTCAAGTGAATTAAAGATATTTTAGACATACAGTTTTTTATTTTTTACTTAATGGATAGTTTTGAATACAGTTCTGTCAGTTAGAATTAAGTTTGCAGCGTATAAGAGACAACCCCAAGGTAACAGAGCGCAAGTGTCTCGTGCCGTCATGTGAACAAGCGTGGACGGGCAGACCTGGGCTGGTGTGCTGGTCTCTCGGGCTCCGTCCAGCTCTTATCCATGTTCTGAGAGGGAGCCCCACACCCTCAGCTCCAGGGTGCAGCTCCAGGAGCTTGAGCAGCAGGACGGCGCAAGGAGTGAGGAAGGGCAGGCTTCCCCTCACCCCGGAAATTCCAGCTCCCAGCTGCCGCGAGCTCCCAGCTGCCGCCATCTCCCAGCTGCTGCGAGCTCCCAGCTGCCGCGAGCTCCCAGCTGCCGCGAGCCGCACCCTTCAGGTGGGACTGCATGGGGAGCAGGAGCAGGGAGCGCGTTGCGGGGGGTGGCCAGCAGTCTCTGCGGCAGCAGGGTTTGTAAATCGGATCATACTGTAAATGCGCTGGGGATGGGCTGGGGGCGGAAGGGAGCTGCTCGAATCTGAACATCCATAGTAAGTACGGCCGGGCAGCCCAGCAGGCTGCTAACCCTCCTGGCTTCTGTCTCCTCACCTGGGAAGCGGGAGGTAAGTGATGCGGATGCTCTCCAAGGTCTGTTTTAGTTCTTCTGTGCTACTTAAAGGGTATCTAATGCACGGTTTTCTGTAAAGCTAGAAATTAATTCCTTAACTTATTTGTAATGATCTTAATTTTCTGTTTCAAAATTGTTTTATTTTTACTTCCTTAATTTAATTTATAAAAAAACCCAGCTGTGTATATATCTTTAGCCTAAAGAATGGTAGCTTTTAATGTTATAATTCTATTATGCTATCTTAATTTTCTTTATTAAACATTTAAAATTGTAAAATTTACACAACATAAAATTTACTATCTTAACCCTTTTTAAGTGTGCAGTTCAGTAGTATTAAGTACATTAACATTGTTGTGCAATATTTTTCTTTTTGAGGGGAGGTATATGACTTCATTGTGTAGCAGAAGTTGGGGGGAGAAATATACCTCTCATGAATACAGCAGTGGCTGTGGGCAGTTTTTGTTAAGATCATGAAATGATAATTGGCAGTTGCTTTACATGTACTTTCAAATGTGGCTTTTTTGTGAAAACTTTTTGAAAATTGAGATGTATTTTACACATAGTGAAATGCACAGATGTAAAGTGTCCAGTTTGATGAGTTTTGATGATGAAGTCATTTACCCCAGTCAAGACATAGAGCATTTTATTAAGTGCCTTTTTTTAAATCAGAAAGTCATGGGATGTCAGAGCAGGAAGGGACTGTAGTGACCATCCCAACTCAATCTTGAATCACAGATGAGGAGACCAGAAATTGAACCCAGGAGATTTTTTTTTTTTTTATTTTTTGCGGCACACGGGCCTCTCACTGTTGCGGCCTCTGCCATTGCGGAGCACAGGCTCCGGACGCGCAGGCTCATTGGCCATGGCTCACGGGCCCAGCCACTCCGCGGCATGTGGGATCTTCCCGCACCGGGGCACGAACCCGTGTCCCCTGCATCGGCAGGCGGACTCTTAACCACTGCGCCACCAGGGAAGCCCTGGCTGTGATGTTTAACCAACTTAGGTGCCAGTTATGATGAAAGCAGGATCTTATATCTGGCTTCTTAGTGCTTTCTTTCTGATGTCTCTTCCTTGACATCTTGATTTTTCTTTCTATGTTTCTGTCTCAGTGGGAGAAACTGAAAGCTATACTTTGGCAGGTGGTCAAATGAGACCCTTGTGCTGGGGGGGCTGCCTTTCTTTCTTTAGCCACCTGGCGCAGGTTATATGGCGAGTAGGCCATTGCTGGGAATAGTCACTGGACACGTGGATTTCACTGGAAGAATTTTTTGGCGTGGTTTCTGTCTGTTGCCTATAGGTAGCACTATTTCCTGGTGTCAGAAAATGAAGGGATAATATGATTCGAGTTGTCAGTGTTTCCACATTCCTTTCTGGTAGAAGGTTGACTGGTGGTGGGTGTCAGTCACACAATTAACCTTTAATTCTTGCTGGGGATGTAGTATCTATCCCTGGCGTGGGAGCAGCCTTGCCTGCGTCTGCTGACTTAAACTGGGGAGCCCATCCCCTGAGGGCTCTTTGGTCATCGGTGGTTGGGCTCTGCTGGGTTCTTATTAGATGATTGTGGAATCAAGGGCTTTAAAGACTCATTCAGGTCCTTCCCAAAGCATGGATGTCCTAAACTTTACTTTCTTTTTGCCAAGGAGGGACAGATGATTATCTCATTGCCTGAGAGTTGCCTGCTCACCACGGACACAGTGCTTAGAAGCTACTTAGGGGCGTATATTGCTAAGTAAGTGACTGCTCACCTGCTTGTCTGGGCCAAGTGCTTCTCCCTTAAAGTTTATATCATTGGAGAGTGTGTCGTCCAAGACGTAGCTCATTAGGACCCAGCCCTTTCACGTAGCTAACAAATATCTGAAATGATTTGAAAGGTTTACTCTGTTTTATGAAGTTGATTCTTAATTCATTGTAAACTGCGTTTTTAAGGTTTTAATAGGCTGCTTGGGATGTGGGTTTGAATCCTGATCTAACCTTACCAGAAAATAAGGATTAAATGGGATAATAGATGTAAATCACGGCTGAGTGCCTTGTCTCATGACACTCCACTCTCCTCCGTTGTAGTAGGTCTTGACAAATTCTATTTACTCTTTCATTTTTACCCTTATTGTACTTGCTTGAATTCCCCTTCAGCTCTGAAGAGCTGTTGACAGTATGAGAGAGTTGGTTTTGTTTGGCAGAGAAGAGAGGAGGCCAACATGGGAGCTGAGAACTATTTTCTGGCTTATGTTATAGGGGGTCTCTGTTTTGGGTGGGTTTCTGAGGACAGTGTGAGGGAGATCCTCAGCATAAGGGGTTTCTAAATTATAAAGGTTGAAAGATTGTATTGTTTCTCAACCCACAGTAAGTTCTGGACTTTTTTTCCCTGGCTTACTTTTGTAAGAGGGCTGGTGTATTTTCACTGGCCTGAGTAGAGGCAAGGATGCTCTTAGTATTAACATTTTCTGAAAGTTTGAGTAGAACGCATGGTATTTTAGGAATCTGAACTTTGAAGGATTAATGAAAACTTTCCTAAATACATTCATGCAACATGTGATCTTTTTATTGGTAACAAATAAAAACACTGCGATGTATAATTTGCAATAGAATGGGTACATTTAGGATAAAAGCTTTAGATCTGTAACAGGTATATAGTGAGCCTCTTCAGTTTTCTGCCTGGGTTAGTATCATATGATAGAACTTTCTGCAATGATAGCATTGTTTTACCTTGTGCTGTCTGGTACGGTAGCCACCAGCCACATATGGCTCAAGAGCACTTGAAATGTGGCTTGTATGACTGGGGAATTGAATTTTCAATATTATTTAATTAAAAAAAATAAAAATTGAAATAGCTATATGTACGCAGCGGTTACTGTGTTGGATGGGGCACGTCTAGGTTCTTTCCACCAGTTGCCCTCTACCCCCCAAGATTTATATCCTTAACCAAGTGGAACAAGTGAAATTCCAGCAAAAGCTTTAAAACTGGAGAACCAAGTTGGAAGCAAAGAGGCTTTTGCAAGAAAGAATCTCTGGCAAACAAAGCTGGAGCTCGGGTTAGTGAGCCAGTCCTTGTATCAGTGTGACTGGTTCACTGCATTTGTACTGGGGTGCAATCCGGGGAGGAAAGCCTTGAGGAAGGAAGACCTCTCTTGGGTGCATTAGGTGAGCTTGGCCACAGTCCCTCTGGGAGCAAAAGTAAGCCCTAGGATGTCTGTACCTCTTGCTTACGCCGTATTTTGAATGAAAGTAATTCCTTTAATCTGCTTTTCATTTTAAAAGGTGGCAGCCTCCTCCATCTCCTGTGCTGGCTCTTTGCACCTTTTTAGTTTCAGAAAAGCATGCTGGGGACCGGTCTCCCTGGAAGCCTTACCTGGAGGTTTTGCCCAAGGCCTACACCTGCCCTGTTTGTTTGGAGCCAGAAGTGGTGAATCTTCTTCCCAGACCTTTGAAAGCAAAGGCCAGAGAGCAGAGAACCCACGTGCAGGAGTTCGTTTCTTCCTCCAGAGACTTTTTCTCTTCCCTGCAGCCTCTGTTTTCGGAGGCCGTCGAGAGCATCTTCAGCTACAGCGCCCTCCTGTGGGCTTGGTGCACCGTCAACACCAGGGCTGTGTACATGGAGCGCGCGCCGAGGCAGTGCTTTTCCGCAGAGCCGGACACCTGCGTGCTCGCCCCGTTCCTCGATCTGCTGAACCACAGCCCTGACGCCCAGGTGAGACGTTAACCGGGAGACCTGTGTTTGGTTTCAATAGGAAGGACTCTAACGTGTAGAACCTGTGACTCGGAAAATCCAGCAGAACCGCAGGGAGAGGTGCAGCTGGTAAACCCACCTGCTGTCAGGTAGGCTCCTCTCTTTCTTCCCGACCCTCTTTCCCCTCCGGCATCCTTTTCCTTTGCCACTTTCCCTCCTCTGCTCTCCAGGCCTGCAGGTGGTCTATCCCCTCTATGCCCTGAACCCTAGCCCTCCCCCACCTCCCCATGGTGCAGCATCCTTCTTCCTCCTCTCAGACCTGCGGCTAAAGTCTCGCTTGCTTTCCTGTCTCTTTCCCTTTCACACTTGGTGGCATCGCTGTCAGCATTTTGCCGTGATCTCTGAGGGACTTGCTCCTTCCCCGCTTGGAGCTCTGCAGTCTTAGAGGACAGGGACTTTGCCTTGTACTTTTTGTAACGCCAGTGCTCAGCACAGGGCCTGGCACGTAGTAGGCCTGTTCAATCAATCAACAGTTTCTGGCTGGATGGCTATTTGTGGGAAATCGTTAAGGGGTCCCACTTTGGGAGTCAGTCGGGGATCTCTTCTTCCCCAGGCTTCTCTGCTCCAGCACATAAAGGAGATGATTATATCTGCGGGGCACACGGGGCTGAAGGCCTGGCATGAGGGCAAAGGATGTCTGTGTGTCAGCTAACCTGTTGCCTGTTCAGGGTGTGCTTGCAGGCGCACTGGCGGGACCTGCGCTCACGCTGTCCTCTTCGTGACCCACGCCACCCTGAGAAGCCCACGTGCCCACGAGACGAGAGCGTGGGGATGGAGGGGAGACCCTCCCTGTGCTTTCTTAGGCTGCGGCCATCGCCGTGCCTGTCTGCTCCTTGCTTTTGTAGAAAGATACATTTCTAACAAAATTAAGCAAAGGAGAGCTTCCCTGGTGGCGCAGTGGTTGAGAGTCCGCTGCCGATGCAGGGGGCACGGGTTCGTGCCCCGGTCCGGGAAGATCCCACATGCTGCGGAGCGTCTGGGCCTGCGAGCCATGGCTGCTGAGCCTTCGCATCCGGAGACTGTGCTCCGCAATGGGAGAGGACACAGCAGTGAGAGGCCCGCGTACCGCAAAAAAAAAAAAAAGTGCGCTGCAGCTGGCATTTGACATGACACCGCTGGCCTTGGCCCTGACCTCTTGTAGGTGCCACAAAAGCTAGAATTTCAGCCTGTTCCTCATCCCCGTCTCACTGCAGTTTGCTGCTTAGTGAGAAGGCCTCGGTGCTTGTACCCGCCGCTTGTTGTGGGAGCAGTCCGGTCTCCTTGGTCTTTTCCTCTCTGCCTGTTACCTAACAAAGCTGTCACAAAATCCATATGACAGTATTAGCCAACATCATGCTGCTCACAAAAGGCTGTGTGTGTATCGTAGGACCTGAAATTTCATGCTCGGCCTGGATGTCTGGGCCTCGCGGGGCCCCGAAGGCCTGACCGTGAGTTCCTCCACCCTCTTCGGATATTTCCCACCCAGCGGGAAGTTGCCCTCAGCCGGACTGGCTGTAGCCCACCTGGTCCTCAACCGAATGCGTGTCAACTCCCTGCCAGCCCTCAAAATTATTCAAACAGGCAAATCACATCACCCCGGGGAACCAGGGCGTCACCCCTTGCGCCTGCAGGCCTGCTTCCCATGGCCTCTGCTGACACTCCGCTCCCAGGCGCAGCCCCTGTGTGGCCGTATGGGTGACTTACAATAAACTGCCGTTAGTCATCTGTCCGATGTCAGGTGTCGTGTGTTTGGCCATCCTCAGAGGCCCCAGGCGGGACTCCCTCCCACCCCGATGGGGGGAAGTCGAGGAGAACCAAAGAGGCCAAAGTGCGGACGTGGCATTTTTTCTCCAGGTGGATAAATTCCGTGATGAGTGCTTGAAAGCGGCATCCTGCTTAAATTCATACGCTCACTTAATCTTTTTAGTTTTCTGCTTTGCTCTAAAAACGTCTTTTACAATTCTGTTTTCTAGGTAAAAGCAGCATTTAATGAGGAAACTCGCTGTTATGAAATTAGAACAGCTGTGAGCTGTGGGAAACACCAAGAGGTGCTCATCTGCTATGGCCCTCACGATAACCACCGCCTGCTCCTCGAGTATGGATTTGTTTCCGTCCGCAATCCTCATGCTTGTGTTTATGTCTCAAAAGGTTGGAATTAACTTTGGTTCCGATCACTAAGATGATAGAATTCCCCATCCCCCCATCTGTGGTTATGTTAAGTTTTTGTCACAATGGCAAAACCTTAAAGTGTGTATCATTTATTTTCTCCTAGGCAGGGCTAGCCTAATTCTTATTGACCACGTCATTTCATTGTTGAAGTAAAACCAGCAAAGCTTTGATCGATGTTGAGGATGAGAAGAACTGAGATTTTTATTGCATTAGGTCAGACAGTAGAATGGAAGAAAAGAGAAACTGCTAGGGAAATAAATAGAGTATTAATAGATGGCAAGAAGTGGAAAGTTTTGTACTGAGACATTGTCACTAAAGATAAAATAGGATTAGAGAGCAGCAAGTAAAAAATATTTATGAAGCACCCACCGTGTGTAAGGTGGTGTACCAATCACATGGTAAATATGTTACACAGTCCTTCTCTGGGCGGCTTAATGGCAGGATAAAATATGCATTCCATTTATGTTCTTTTGTTACCTAGCGTCATCATTGGTATTACTCTTTTTAAAATAATGATTTACGTATTAAATTTATGCTGTGAAAATTTCAAATGTGGTATTAAAAATAGTACATAGGGGGCTGATTTTTTTCCCCCTTCCTTGAAGCAGCAGAGAAATAGTTTTCTAGGCTTTGAAGAAATGGCTAGAGATTTACTGAGTGTATAATTTGAGGTAGTTTTAATATAAGTTCTAATGGAAATAGAGACTTGGTCAAGGTGATACTACTCCATCCTATTAGTAGCCAAAGTAATAATGTTATTTCTCAGAATGAAATGGAAAAGCGAAAACTGGGCCTTGCTGGGTCTCTTAGAAAGCTAGCTTTGAAATTAGCCTTATATTATCAGAATAACTTTAATATCGATGACCATGAAGTATTGATTTGTTAAATAATTTGAACAAAATTCACCCTTTCATTATTTCTGCATTTAAAAAATAAAAGTAGAGAAATGTAAAAAATTTTAGAAATAGAAAAATCCCTCATTATCCTATGACCCCAAAAAGCTTTGTTAATTTTTGCGTGTTCATTTTCAGTTGTTTATGATTACAGTCACTAATATCCAGACAGTTTTGAATTCTGGCTTTTAAAAACTGAGTCTTGGAAACATTTCCTCATGTTTGTATGGAGTCTGTACTTCTGGTGGGTGTAATTTCTCAGCAGTCCTGCTAATGTCTTCATTACCCGATTTCGCGGGTTGATTTGCTTAGTGAGAGCAGCAGCTGAGGTAGCAGACGTTTTGTCCCCTGCCTTGGAATTCTTGTAGCTTTCCAGAGGGCTGAATCATACTCCCATTGAGTTGGGCTTGAAGACTAGATTTTTTGGATGTGAAGTAGGTAAAATTGTTTACACATGTCTTGATTGCTGACGGGAAGGAAAGTAAGCTGAGAAGAAAGGGTCCCCCCTCTCTTCCACCTGAATTATACCCTAAATCTCAGCCTGATTTTTTTTTTTTAATGCAGATATACTTGTTAAATATCTCCCATCAACAGATAAACGGATGAACCAAAAGATTTCCATTTTAGAGGATCACGACTTTATAGAGTAAGTGTTTCTCTCCAGTAATTATTCCTTCAGGAAATCTTGATGAGAAGTTGAGAGCTGGGATTTTTACAGGTGTGAGCTGCCTCCCGACTTGTATCCGGTGACAGGTAGCTACTTACCGAGCATTTACTCTGTGCGGCACATCGTGCTTCATGTTGCGGGATACACAGGAGGGGAATTTGCTGGTCAGGCGACTTGTTTGGGGACCTAAGATACAAGCCTGAAGTCTCAAGTTCTGTACCGGGAGAGCCCCGTACGTACTGATCGGTGGCCCAGTGTGTTTGTGGCAAACATGTGGGGTGGCATCGGCTACTGCAGGCCAGCCTGGCCGTCAGTCACCCGGCAACAGGATGCAGGCTCTTGGGATGGGAGGAGCCTAGGTGATTCCACGCCAAATGGGATAAACTGGGTTTGACACCCTCCCTTTCAGATTTTCTTCTATAGGTGAAATTAAGTTTTAAATAATCCAGCAGCACTGTGAGGGACACTAGCTCTGTTGGCTGCCATTTGTTTCATCCAGAGGATCATCCAGATTCTTCATCATTCATCTCATTGTGGCCCCTCATCCAAGTTCAGCTTCTTACCAAATAAAAATAGCTTTTTACTTTTTTTTTTTTTTTTTTGCGGTACACGGGCCTCTCACTGCTGTGGCCTCTCCCGTTGCGGAGCACAGGCTCCGGACACGCAGGCTCAGCACCCATGGCTCACGGGCCCAGCCGCTCCGCAGCATGTGGGATCTTCCCGGACCGGGGCACGAACCCGTGTCCCCTGCATCGGCAGGTGGACTGTCAACCACTGCGCCACCAGGGAAGCCCTACTTTTTTTCTTTTTTTTTTTTTAAACACAAAGAATTTTTTGTTACTCAGGCCTTATTCTTAAGTATTTGCAGACTTACTTTTCTCTTTGTGACTAAGACCATGGTTTGTGCCATGTTTAGTGGCCCCTTTAAAAAAATGTTTGGATTTTTAGTCATTTACTGTGATGTAATGAAGTACTGAAATGACAGACTGGTAATTTTTTTTTTAATTTAATTTTTATTTTATGTTGGAGTGTAGTCGATTTACAATCTTGTGTCAGTTTCAGGTGTACAACAAAGTGATTTAATTATACATATACATATATCTGTTCTTTTTCTACTTTAGAAATTTGACGTTTGGATGGGATGGACCGTCTTGGCGGTTACTCACAGCTCTTAAGTTGTTATGTCTGGAAGCTGAAGAATTGTAAGTTCCCTGTGTGTTGGTCGTGAGCTGTAGTTACGATTTGGACGTAACTTTGGCTTTTTTGGGGCTTACATTCAAAGGCCCAACCTCAGAGGAGAAAGGATATGCCCTTGTATATTGGGGTTGCTTATTCTCTGTGTAACTTGCCCGTGTGGGGAGTGGTTCACTTCTAGGTTTGCACCATTTCTGGAATTCTGGTTTTAGAGTTATAGTCAGAGTACACGGGCCTGAGAACTGGTCTCTCCTCACATGTATCCCCCTGGTGACCTGCAGCTCGTTGTTCAGGATAAACACTTGGAAAAGTGTGTGTGTTGGCCCTGGTCAGAGGAGAGCCTCTGAGCAGGTGGGTTTTTCCTGGGAACAGACCGAGCTCCTGACCACTGGCCGGGCCCCCCCTGGTACTGTCCTGGGGGCAGATCCAGACGCCTGCTCAAGGAGAGGCCTGGATATTTCCATAGAGGAGGCAGGTGGAGGAGCCCCTGATGTAGACACGCATCCTGGTCAGGTCCTCACTATTCCTGAGAGGCTGTTGGTCCTTCCCTTAGTGTGGAAAGGATGGTCACATGTGCGGCCGTGCGCTGCCCAGCCCTGGAGCTCCTTGCGAGGGAGTCGGGGAGTAATGCCTGCTACTTAGCACATCTCAGGTGAGAGACACCACAGGGACGACTTCCTGAAGATGGCGAACCCCGTCCTCGAGCAGTTGGGAGGATTAGGTGAGATAACGCCTAGAAGCAGCCCTCAGCACAGTGCCTGGAAGTAGTTTGTGCTCATTCCATCGTGCCCGTGATGTTGCTGTTTACAGTGTTGCTTACTTCCATTTCTGTAGGGACCTGGGGAGAAAAACTATCCCCTGGTCTCAACACCAGAAGCAGTTGTGTCTCGTCTCAGCAGATGGTGTTTTTGTCGTACAGACACTGAATTCTGTATCTGATGTGTTTCCTTCTTTTTATCGCTCGCTAGAAAACTCAGAGGCAACTTTGTGGTCCATCCACGTGTGCAGGATTCTAAGGCGTGCAATTTATCACTGACTCATTCCTGGCTGTATCTCATCTTTCTTCTTCTTTCCTTCATCTTGTTTTCCCTATCCATTCATCTTGTGTTTTATTTTATCTCGTGCATACCCACATAAGTTTCTTTAAGTCGTTCTTGGAGACGTCAACCTCAAATTAAATAAAGCAACTGGATGTTTCCCAGAGGTCCTCCTGAGGCCTCCTTTCTTCCCTTTGGGTGCTTTCTGACTACCTGAGTGGTGTGGCAGAGGAAGCATGTGTTTGGGATTCTGCCTGACGGGTATTTGCACGCTAGTTCTGCCTCTCATTAGCTCCGTCACTTAGGGTGAGTGCTTTACTGTTCCGGATTCTCAGTTTCTTTGTGTCTGAGGTGGGGATTATAATGCTTTCTTTGCTAGGCAGTTGTGAAGATTAAAACAGATACTGGCTGTGTATAAAGCACTGTTCCTGGCACACAGTAATGGCGTTCCTTCTTTCTTTCTTCCTTTTTTTTTTTTTGGCCGTGCCACGCGCATGCAGGATCTTAGTTCCCCAACCAGGCACTGAACCCGTGCCCCCTGCAGTGGAAGTGCGGAGTCTTAACCACTGGACCGCCAGGGAAGTCCCTAATGTTATTTCTTGACTTCCTTTCTTTCCCGAGAACTCATCTGCTCTGGGGTTGCCGCCATGATCCCTAAAGCTGATGACATCTAAGACTTCATTTTCTGTATGGCTCTTGGGCTGTTCTGAATTTCTCAGCGACTTCTGTGCCCTCCACTGCGATGGTAGAGCTGTCACCGTGGCCTTTCCCTCCTCAGCCACGTGCACTTTCGCGTCTGTGCATCCAGCATCTGTCCCCCCGCCCCCTTCCTCCCTGTTTAGTGCTCCTCACCGGCCTGTAGGCTTGACTCAGCCCCTCCGGCTCGGCACATTGGCCGTGGCCCCCTCTTGCCTCCTCTGCAGAAAGCTGGCCCCGCCAGCCCACTGAGCCCCATTTCCTACGGACTTCCTCAGTGTAAAATTGGAAGGACCTGCGTGTAGAGGAAGGCTTCACTGTTGATTCCTCTTTCCATCTGTAGAGCATTTTACTTTGTGAAACATGTCCTGTTCCGTTTGCCATTTTTTTTAGGAGAGGCTGTCATTTGAAGAAAAGGAAAACCTCCGCCTTTGCTCCTTAGTCGGTAGTACTTTGACTGTGGACTCACCTTCCTGTCTGTCCCTTGTTCTCTTCCTATGGCTGGTGGACGCGACTCTTCTTACTCATGTGCCAGACACAGGATTGTGGTGCTAATAAAACTCAGGCCCTGCCTGCAAAGAGCGCCAGTTCCCTCGCTTCTTATCCTCGGCGTTCCTTCTTCTGTCCTGTATACCTTGTCTGCTCCGACCCAGGACCTGCATGTGGTGGGAGGTTTGAGGGAACATGCTGATGGAATGAGTTTTATTATATTTCTGGAAAAATAGGAGAAGTGTTCAAGTGGAAAAGCCGCCTTTGTTTTTGAAAACCTGCTGAAATGACCTTATTGAATATTTTGGTTCTAGGACATGCTGGAAAAAAGTACTTATTGGGGAAATAATTTCAGATACAAATGAGAAGGCAAGTTTGGACATAGCCCAGAAAATATGCCATTATTTCATCAAGGAGAGTAAGGCTGTACTTCAAAAGGTATGCTTCTAGAATATTGCGTTCTTTTCCTAAGTGTGTTGATGAAGTTGTTTTGTACTGATGCTTGTTGGATAGGGATAGTCCACCTTCTTAGGGTGTTGTTAATGCCTTAATAAATGAACACTGATGTAATTCGTGTTTTGACTGTTAACATGTGTCTACACCTTTTAATAGGTAAAATTATTGCATGAATTCTTGGTAACAGATTTTTAAGGTACTCTTTCCCTTTTATTTTTAAATTTCTTTTAGTTAAAAAAATTTTTTTTTGGCCGGGTTGGGTCTTCGTTGCTGCACACGGGCTTTCTCTGGTTGTGGCGAGCAGGGGCTGCTCTTCGTTGCAGTGCACAGGCTTCTCATTGCAGTGGCTTCTCTTGTTGTGGAGCATGTGCTCTAGGCGCGCGGGGCTTCAGTAGTTGTGGCACGCGGGCCCTAGAGTGCGCAGGCTTCTGTAGTTGCGGTGCGTGAGCTCAGTAGTTGCGGCGCACAGGCTTAGTTGCTCCACGGCATGTGGAATCGTCCCTGACCAGGGATCGAACCCATGTCGCCTGCATTGGCAGGCTGATTCTTAAGCACTGCACCACAAGGGAAGTCCCGTCTTTCCCTTTTATTTAATGAATGTTTTAATTAAATGAGGAATTAGCTTATTTGAATGAAAACATTACTAGGATTAAAAAAAATAATTTTATTGAACCTTGAAGACCTTGTGTTGAGTGAAATAAACCATGACCCAAAAAGACAAATACCCTGTACTGTATGATTCCACTTAAATGAGATATCTGGAATAGGCAAATTTATAGAGACAGAAAGTAGAGTAGAGGTTACCAGGGATTTGGGGAGGGGGATGGGGAGTTAATGTTTGATGGGCACAGAGTTCCTGTTTGGGATGATGAAGAAGTTCTGGAGACGGATGGTGGCTGTAGTTATATAACACTGTGAATGTACTTAGTGCCGCTGAATTGTACATTTAAAAGTGGTCAGAATGTTAATTTTTTTTTTTTTTTGCGGTACGCGGGCCTCTCACTGCTGTGGCCTCTCCCGTTGCGGAGCACAGGCTCCGGACGCGCAGGCTCAGCGGCCATGGCTCACGGGCCCAGCCGCTCCGCGGCATGTGGGATCTTCCCGGACCGGGGCACGAACCCGTGTCCCTTGCATCGGCAGGCGGACTCTCAACCACTGCGCCACCAGGGAAGCCCTAAAATGTTAAATTTTATGTTTATGTATATTTTACTACACTAAAGAAAATCATTTAAAAATAACTTCCAGGTTTCTCATATGAAAGATGAAGAAGTGTCTTTGATAAACCAACTAACTTTGGTAGAAACACTGTGGACAGAAGAGCTGAAGATTCTCCAGGCCTCTGCTGAGACCCTAACCAGTTTGCAAACAGCTTTTACGTAACTTCACCGAAGTGCAGGTGATCACCTCCAATGGTGGGTGTGACTTCTTAAACATTTTTAAACTAAGGTTTATTTTATATAGAATCATTTACAGTCAATCAACGGTTTCTATTAAACAGTTATCTGCTTAATCCTATTCCCCTGCTTCTGTCTGTCTGTGGGGAGGAGTGGTGGCTGCTTGGGGACGTCGAAGGGCATCTGTAGGGGCAGAGCAGGTCCTGGGGACTCCGTCCCATCAGCATTTCTGTTGCTGTCAAAGCAAATAGCAGTCCTGGAGGAAGACGTCCCAGGAACGAATGAATTGTCACAGGAGGGCGAGGCTGGGAGGGGGCCGGGGTCAGCCCGGGGCCCCGTTTGTGGTCTTCCTCTGGGTGTCCTGCTTCTTACCTGACTCAGCGGCCGTAAGAGCACAAGACGTCGTGCTGCTCTGTGCTCTGATGCCAGCGGGTTAGGGTTGAGGGGCATGTAGCATGCGGCGGTGAGTGGCTGGGTGGCTTCGGAGGGGGCAGTGTGGGGCGGTGCCCAGCCGTCTTGGCTCCCAGCCGGGCTCCGCCCCTGCCGCTCTGAGCTAGAGCAACTCACTTTGAATCTTCTGTCCTTGACTGCCCATCTGGAAACGAGATTGTTACGGGGGTCCCCTGTGCTCCCACCTAGCAGCAGGGCCTGTGGCACAGGCCCCGGTGGGGCTGCCGCTCCCCGTCTGCGCCTCCCCTGTCCGCTGAGGACCAGGGATTAGCTCACGGGGAGGGCCCCTCCAGCCCTGACTACCTGTGATTTCTGTGCGCAGCAAGCGAGTTCGTCCTTGTCCAACAGGAGACTGGTGGAGCCTCACCAGTCCTCCCTCTGTTTACAGTTTCCCAGAATGTGTTCAGATCTCTGTGCAGCCCGTGTCCCTTTCCCATGCTTTGTGGTGGGTGTTTAACCCTTTTATTCTGCTCCTTTTCTTCATTTTAATGGGGGTATTGGGAGGAATAGGAGATAAAGTTTTGTGCTCACTTGGTCATTTTGAATTCAGCCTTTGCTTTCCTTTTTTTTCTTTTTCTTTTTTTTAAAAAAAGACAATACAAGCCCTTTAGGCTGTTGACGGCACTCTGAGTATGGGTTTTATATAAAGTGTGCTCTAATTAGTACTTTTTAGATCTTGGCTCTGGATTTAAACTTCTCACAGCGCTTTCATGCCCGTCAGTTAACAACTGTGAGGGGGTCAGAGCGGGTGTCATATATCCCAGAAGCAAATACGTGCTTATTATAAAAACTGGACGTTGTTGAAACATACAGCAGTAACGTTTATTAAACGTTAGCGTCGCCGGGTCGAGGCCCTGCGCTCGGGCTTGGTGCGCGGAGTTTTACGGAAGCCTCACAGCCGCCCTATTTTACAAACAAAGACCGGAAGAAACGGCCGGAAATCCCACACCTAGCGTGTGGCAGAGCGACGGTGCCTCTCAGCTGACCCTCTGGGGGACACCGGTCACAGCTCGGGGGCGTCAGTGTCCGGAGTTCCGCGCTCTGCTGACTCGGGTACGTGCCTCTCCTCCATCCTCACCGACGGCCGCGCTCCTCGCCCACCGGCCTTGGTGGGCGCGCGGCTTCACTGCAGGTTATGTTGGGGAGTCCGCGACAGGGTCGGCCTCGCTCTCGCCGCCCTGCGATGTGAGAGCGGGGATGAGAAACATCCCGGGAGCCGGTCCCTCCTCCGGCTGTCGTGGCCGCGCCCGGTCCCACCGCCCTCCCCGGGAAGGCGCGAGCGCACAGGCGCAGCGTGGCTGGTCCCGGGGCGGAAGAGGGTCCTGCCCGGGGAGCGAGGGGCTGGCCTCTGTGCTGCGTGAAGCCAGCGGCTCGGCCTGCGTGCCTTCCCGGCGTGGACGCATCGAGCTGGCCGTTGCAGGAGGCTTCTGGGGATTTCCAGGAGGACGGGGCGGGTCTCCGCACCTCGCTGGGCAGGGATTACGTGACTGCCAGTTTGGGAAGAAGGGCTGGGCCCCCTGCGTAGCTCTTTCCGCTTCGCCCCTGGGGGAACCCAGCTCCACCCAGCGCAGCCGTGCCGCAGTGGGGACGTCTTCTTGATTCTGGGCCTCTGTGTAGGGAAACTGACCTAAGGCTATGGCTATATTTTGACCTCTGTCCTTACCTAGGAGTATTTTTTATCCTTTTCAGAACTAGCGTGGGAAGGGGGTGTATACGCTCCTCAGGCCTCGGGGATTCCTGAATGGGTCATGGGGGGTGGGGGCTGCCCCAGCCCCGGCGTTTCTGTTGCCCAGAGTCCTGTCTTCCCTGCCCTGTTTTCAGCCTTCCCCAGAAGCGAATTCCTCTCGTGAAGCTCAACAAAAAACAAGTGAACGGAGCCCACTCACCTCCGGGATCAGAGTTAGAAATAAAACATCTTCATTATTGTATCTTGAGCATCTCTCCCTGTTCATAGATGCAGTTGAGGTTGACTTTGTTGTTGTTGTTTTAAAGATTTTTTTGACGTGGACCATTTTTTTAAAAGTCTTTATTGAATTTGTTACCATCTTTGCTTCTGTTTTACGTTTCCGTGTTTTGGCCACGAGGCGTGTGGGATCTTAGCTCCCTGACCAGGGATCGAACCCGCACCCCCTGCATTGGAAGGCGAAGTCTTAACCATTGGACCTCCAGGGAAGTCCCCCCTTACTCTGCTTTTTAATAGCTGTTGTGTGTTTCATGATACACTCTACCACGGGTTCACCAGCTTTTTCTGTAAAGGACCAAATAGTACATGTTTGAAGCTTTCTGGGCCATGTGGTCTTTGGCCCAGTTGTAGAGCACAGCAGCTGTAGGCAATGTATAGACACGCATGCCTGTGTTTCAGTAAAGCCTGATTTGCCAAGACAGGCCACAAGCCGTGGGGTGCTGACCCTGCACTACAGCACCATTTATTTTTCCTGTCCCCTATTCGTGGACATTTAGGACCTAAATATATTAATTCTTACTTGAGAGTGCTTTATACCTTTAGAAATTAAAGCCCCTCACCCCCCAACAGGAAAAACTTCTCAGGCGCATGTGGGACTTATGCTTTAGTTGTCCGTGGTTAGAAAAAATAAACAATGACAAGAGGCAACTACTCAGAGACACTGACAAATGACAGCTATTTCATCATCCATGGCAGATCTACCCTTAGTTGTAAACAGCAGTAGAATAAGGGCCTGCTGGGTAGCACCGGGGACTCTACTCAGTGCTCTGTAATGGCCTATATGGGAAAGAATCTAAAGAAGAGTGGGCATATGCATATGTGTAACTAGCACAACATTGTAAATTAACTATACTCCAATAAAAATTAATTAAAAAAAAAAGGAAACAGAAGGATAAGACTTACAGTTTGCAGATGACCCTTGGTGTATAAATGCATTCAGACTCTTTGCAAGAAACGCGTGGCTCCTGTGGACAGCCTGGCCCTCAGGGCGAACCCCAGGGAGGCCACACACTGCGTCCCTAGGCTTGTCCTTGCCAGTCAGTCCCTGTGAGGGCCAGCACCCCGCGTCTGCCCACACAGGGGGGCAGCCTGCACTGTCCTTTACCAGCAGAACTGTTTGCTCCCTTCTCCCATGTACCGCCTCTCCCCCCCACTGCCATTGTTCTCCTTCCCCCTTTTTTGTTTTCTCTCTCCTAGGCCTCGGGCAGGCCTGCGGTTTGTCGTACACCCATCCTTGTTGGTATCTGGTTCCGGAGTCTGTGGGTGGTAAACCTCCAACTGCTGCCTTGGCCTGAGGGGACAGACACCAAGAAGTGAAGGATGAGTTGAGGCATTCCTGAAATCTTTCAAGATAAAAATAGAGGAGACTCTCCTCGGACTGGGGCACTTTAAGTGCTTCTGCCTGAAGGTGGAGACTGTTAATGACCTTTCAGGAAATCAGTGCTGTAATGCTGTGACAATGGCTTTCACTGAAACACCTGGACACCCCCTTGGAGGGGAGTCCGGGCACAGAAATGGGCGACTTATTTTAGCTCCTCCTTTAGTTGGTAAACCGCAGCTATATTCTGTGATAGATTAGTGTTGGGCAGCAGTAAGTTTTGTCCTGAGGAGGAAAGTACAACAAAACCTATTTTGGGTTGTCAGCTGACATTTGAATACAAAGCTTTGTCAGGAATGCCACCATGTTGGTTTACTTGGAAAAGAGCTTTGTTTTACAGGTCCGGGAAGTTACGTGTGAATTAAAGGGAACAAGAAGATTAGGAGGAAGGCCTGATGCACTTTTCTACATCCCTGCCAATGTACCACACACACCACTGTCATTGTATCACATACACCAGGGTCATTGTGCCACAGGCAACAATGTCATACCACATACAACAGTGCAGTGTACCACATACAACGGTGTCATTGTACCACATACAACGATACAATGCGTCATGTACAGCAGTGCCATCTGCTGTCTCTCCAGGGCTGTTCCCGCTCACCTTGCAGAGGGCATTTCTCTGTCTTCATCATTTTGTTGTAACCTTTCCTTGAAGGGATATTTTTTTTGTTTAATTTCCTTCTGTTCCATGTAGTTTTAATATCAGGCTATGAGTAAAATTTAAAAAAAAAACACACAGAAATATAGTAAGATTTAAGAAAAATGTAAGGTTACCGCTTCACACCCACTAGCACAGCAATCATAAGAAAAGTAGATAATAACCCGTGTTGTTGAGGATGTGGAGAAATTGGAACCCCACACACTGCTGGTGGGAAAGGAAGATGGTGTAGCCGCTTTGGAAAATAGTTTGGCAGTGGCTCAAGAGGTTGATAAGCATAGAGTTATTTTATGACCCAGCCATTCCCCCTTTAGGTACATACCCAAGAGAATTGAAAACATATGTCCACACAAAAACATGAGCATGAATATTCATAGCAGCATTATTCATAACAGCCCCAAACCCAGATGTCCATCAGTGGGTGAACGGATCGATAAACAAAATGTGGTCTTCCCATAAAATGGAATATCATGCAGCCATAGAAAGGAATGAGGCACCAACACATGCCACACGGATGGACCTTAAAAACGTTATGCTAAATGAAAGAATCCAGCCACAAGAGGCCACATAGAATTTTATTCGCATGAAATTTCCAGAATAGACCAATCTGTAGCGATGGAAAGTAGATTAGCAGGTGCTGTGGCGTGGGGCAGGGTGCTAGAGGGATTGGAGGGTGACAGCCAAAGAGTAGGGGGTTTCTTTTTGGGTTGATGAAAACGTTCTAAAATTGTGGTGATAGTTGCACAACTCTGAATATACTAAAGCCCATTGAATTAGATACTTTAAATGGGGGAATGGTGTGGCATGTGAGTTATATTTCAATAAAGCTATTCTTTTAAAAAAAGTAGGGTTAGTACCTATTGGAGAATTCTATCCCTCTTCTTTTTTAAATTTTTAAATTGGTTTTCGGCCACGCCACTGTGCGCTTGTGGGATCTTAGTTCCCTGGCGAGGGGATTGAACCTGTGCCCTCGGCAGTGGGAGTGCAGGGTCCTAACCACTGGACCGCCAGGGAATTCAATTCTATCCCTCTTCTCATGCTCAGCCAACACTTTTTCACAGGCAGGGCTAGAGTTTGTCAGTCTGATGATGATGGTAGAGGCCTGGCAGCGTTAGGTCCTCTGCCCCACGCGTGACATTTATCACCTCGTTTAATTCTTAACAATGATCTGTGCGGGAATAACTTTCCTGATTTTGTAAATGTGGAGACAAAGGTTCAGGAAGGTAGAGTTATTGCTGAGGTCACACAGCTAGGATTCAAACCTCGGTCAACCTTCATACCCCACTCTCCTAAAGTTGATGCTCCTGTGACTGTGTGTGTGAAGCACAGGCGGGCTTAGGTGGGCACCTGCCCTCACCTGATTGGGATCACGTGGACTCAGAGTGGAGCTGGAGTGGTCGCCCTTGGACGAGCATCTGGAGGGCTGGGATCTGCGGTCCTGCTGTTTAAGCACGCTCCCTCCTGGCTTGATCACTGGCCTCTTGACAAGCAGAGACGCTTTAGTACATGGAAGAGCAGACTCAGGGCCCAGGGAACCTGACTTCACATTGACCCTGAGAGGGCGTGTTATTAGCCACGTTTTAGAGAAAAGGAAACAGGCTCCGAGGAGAGAAGGAATGCGGAGTGATGTGAGGGTGGCGGTGAGGCTGCTCTCCATCGCGGGCAGCAGGAGCCTTTATTAGGAGCACGTTTGTCACGGTGGGGTCCCCCGACCCTGGCATCAGAAGCAGCCAGGGTGCACGAGCCCAGTCCAGACCCACTGAGTCAGTCTCTGGGAAGTAGGTCCGGGAATGTGTATTTGTTGAGGCCCCAGGTGATTTCAGGGCGTGCTGTCTGCAAACCACTGACCTAGAGACGCCAGAGGAGGGGCTGCGCCCTGGTCCCTGGTCCCAGGGCTTCAGTTGTCATTTCACAGGCTCTTGAGGTGAAGTGTTAGACAGACCTGACCCTCGATCGTGTGACTCCGACCCTGGGCCTCTGAATATGTGTAGCATCAGAGGGTGGCAGTGAGAGACGTCCTTGGGGTGATACACTCTGACCCCTCATTTTGTGGGTGAAGCTCCCAGACAGTGAGAAGCTTGCTCTGGGCCATGGACTTAGCATCAGAACCCACATTTTCTTGCTGTTTCTAGCAGACTTTATGCTTTCCTGCATCCTCCTTCCAGATACTGTCCCAAATGAACTCCCCAAACTGTATTCTTCCAGGGAAGAATCAGAAAGTGGGAGCGGGGCTGTTGGAGGAGAAAGGGGAGCGGTAGCGTTAGCCTGAGAAGGGTTGGAGAAGGGACGCGCTGGAGCTGAGTCCTTCCTGGGTTTGGCCTCTGTCCTCATTTCAGCCCCTCCTCTGGTCTCACGGTGGCTCTGGGATGCACGTATTATGTCTTTATTAGATGTGAAGAAACTGAGGCATAGAGGGGTCAGGGGACTTATCCCACATCATACGGTTGGGGTTTGACCCCAGGAGTGTCTGAGTTCAAGTCTATCACCTGTCAGCCACACCTGTTTCTGCCTCCAAAGATGGGCAGCCTAGGGTGCAGGGTAGGGATGGGCCACCTGAGAGCAGTTTTTGTTGTGTCTGATTTTTGTGTTACAATGGGTGACCTCATTGGCCACGAGGACCCAGCAGCACCGAGCTTTGAGGAGAAAGAAGGCCTGCCCGGAAGTCCCTGTGGGCCAAGCCCTCTCCCTGCAGCCTGACTTTTTATGGTCGAATTTCAGTTTTCCAGCCTCTCCCACTCACCCTGAAGACCCACATCCCATAAAGGGCAGCAGGTGTTACTAGAGGGGCAAGAAGGGGAGAGTGGTCCCGCCAGGCAGGCTTCTCCCATTCCGGAGGAATTTGTCCTGGGGTGGGGATCCCTATTGATATCAAGGGTCCCTGTCCAGCTCTGCAGCTCTGGCCACAAGCATTTGGACACCTTCTGGTGCCTAGAATCAGAAGGTGAGGCAAAACCCAGGACTGCAAAGCGTCTACTAAGCAGTTATTAGGGCAGAAAGTAATTGCAGTTCTAACTTCGCCCTTTTCACAAAGGGAGACTCTAAACTGATTAAGAGGAGAGGGGGTTTCAGGAGGTCACTGAGGAAGCAGGTCACGTATAGAGCATGTTGGAGATGGGCAGCACAGACCTTCGATTCTCAGGTCATCTCTGGGACTCAGTGTCCTGGGTGACTGGCCTCTGAGCCTCAGATAGTGAAGGTGGGACCAGCGGTTCGCAGCCTTAACCATTCAAGGGAATCACATGTGGAGCCTTTTTAAAAAACTTTATTGAGGAATAATTGACAAATATAATTGTATATATTTAAAATGTACAACATAATGATTTGATATGTTGATACATACTCATTGTAGAATGATTACCAAGATCAAGATAATTAACACATCTATTATCTCACAGAGTTAACTCATTGTGTGCCCGCGCGTGCGCGCGCACATGTGTGGTGGGAATGCTTAAGATTTACTTTCAGCAACTTCAGGTCCACAATACCATATTCTTAACTAGTCACCACGTTGTGCATTAGGCCCGCAGAACTTATTCTTCTGATAATTGAAATTTATACCCTTTGACATTTCCCCCTCCTTCCAACCCCTGATAACCACCATTCTATTTTCTGTTTCTATGAAATTGGATTTAAAAAAAAAATCCACATATAAGTGATATCATAAGTATTTGTCTTTCTCGATCTGGGTTATCTCCAAATTCATCCATGTTGTCGCAAATGACAGGATTTCATTCTTTTCTTATGTTTGAGTAATATTCCATTGTATATATGTGCCACATTTTCTTTATTCATTCATCTGTTGAAGGACATTTTAAGTTGTTTCCATATCTTGGCTATTGTGAATAATGCTGCAGTGAACATGGGTGTATGGATATTTCTTTGAGATACTGATTTCAGTTCCTTCAGATATAACCCAGGATTGGGATTGCTGGGTCACAGGGTAGTTAAATTTTTACTTCTTTGAGGAACCGCCATACTGTTTTCCATAATGGCTGCATCAGTTTACATTTCCATCAGTAGTGTATAAGGGTTCCCTTTTCTCCACATCCACACCAACACTTGTTATCTTTTGTCTTTTTGATAATAGCCATCCTAGCAGGTGTGAGGTGGTTTTGATTTGCATTTCCCTGATGATTAGTGATGTTGAGCACCTTCTCATATAACTTTTGTATGCCTTTGGAAAAATGTCTATTCAGGTCCTTTGCCTGTTTTTAAATTGGATTATTTACTTTTTTGCTATTGAGTTGTATGAGTTCTTTGTATATTTTCAGGTATACAATTTGTGAATATTTTCTCCCATCCTGTAGGCTGACTTTTAAAATTATTGCTTGTTTGCTTTGCTGTGTAGAAGCTCTTTAGTTTGATACAGTTCCAGTTGTTTATTTTAGCTTCTGTTGCCTGTACTTTTGATATCTTATCTAAGAAGTGATTGCCAAGACCACTGTCAAAGATCTTTTTCCCTATGTTTTCCTCCAGGAGTTTTACAGTTTCAGTTCTTATATTTAAGTCTTTGATCCATTTTGAGATAATCTTTTTGTGTGGTGTAAGATAATGGTCCATTCTTTTGCATGTAGATATCTGGTTTTCTCTGCACCATTTGTTAGAAGAGATTATTCTTTCTCCAGTGTGGATTTTTGGTACCCTTTCAAAAATTAGTTGACCATATATGTGTGGGTGTATCCCTGGGCTCTCTATTCTGTTCCACCGGTCTATGTGACTGTTTTTATGCCAGTACCATACTTATTTGATTACTGTAGCTTTGTAATATAGTCTGAAATCAGGACATATGATACCTCCATCTTTGTTCTTCTTTCTCATGATTACTGTGGCTCTTCAGGGTCTTTTGTGGTTCCATACAAATTTTAGGGTAGTTTTTTTCTTTTTCTGTGAAAAATGCCATTAGAATTTTGATAGGAATTGCACTGAATCTCTAGAACACTTTGGGTAGTATGGACATTTTCATAATATTAATTATTCCAATCCATGAACATGGAATATATTTACATGTATTTGTGTCTTCTTCAGTCTGTTTCAACACTGTCTTATAGTTTTAAGTACAGGTCTTTCACATCCTTGTTTAATTTATTCCTAAGTATTTTATAGTTTTTGATGTTTCTGTAAATGGGATTGCTTTCTTAATTTGTCTTTCAGATAGTTTGTTATTAGTGTATAGAAATGCAACTGCTTTCCGATGTTGATTTTGTATCCTGCAATTTATTTATTAGTTCTAACAGATTTTTGGTGAATCTTTAGGGTTATCTATGTCTAAGATTATATCTGCAAACATAATTTTGCTACTTCGTTTTTGAGTTGGATGCCTTTTCTTTTTCTTGCCTAATTGCTAAGGCTAGGACTTCCAGTACTATGTTGAATAGAAATGGTGAGAGTAGGTATCCTTGTCTTGTTCCTGATCTTAGAGGAAAGGCTTTAAAATTTTACCATTGAGTATGATGTAGCTGTGGACTTTTCATATATGGCCTTTATTATGCTGAGAAACATTTCTTTTATAGTTGATTTGTTGAGAGTTTTTATCATGAAAGGATGTTAAATTTTGTCAAATGCTTTTTCTGCATCTATTGAAATGATCATTTGATTATTATCCTTCATTCCATTAATGTGATGTATCGCATTTATTGATTTACATATGTTCAATTATCCATGCATCCCAAGGATGAATCCCACTTAGTCATGGTTTGTGATCATTTTAATGTTCTTCTTTTTTTTTTGTGGTACGCGGGCCTCTCACTGTTGTGGCCTCTCCCGTTGAGGAGCACAGGCTCCGGACACGCAGGCTCAGCGGCCGTGGCTCACGGGCCTAGCCGCTCTGCAGCATGTGGGATCTTCCCGGACCGGGGCACGAACCCGTGTCCCCTGCATCGGCAGGCAGATTCTCGACCACTGCGCCACCAGGAAAGCCCTCAATGTGTTCTTGAATTCAGTTTGCTAGTATCTTGGTGAGGATTTTTGCATCTGTGTTCAACCTCTGATGATTGACCTATAATTTTCTTTTCTTGTAGTGTCCTTGTCTGGCTTTTGTATCTGGGTAATGCTGATCTTGTAAAACGAGTTTGGAAGTTTTCCTTCCCCTTCAGTTTTTTAGAAGAGTTTGAAAAGGATTGGCATTAATTTTTCTTTAAATGTTTGGTAGGATTCACCTGTGAAGTCATCTGGGCTTTTATTTGTTGGAGATTTTTGATTACCCATAATCTCCTTACTCATTATTGGTCTGTTCATACTTTCTATTAATTCATGATTCATTCTTTCATTCATTAATTCATTCATTCATTCTTGGTAAGTTGTGTGTTTCTAGGAAATTATCCATTTCTTCTAAATTAATTCATTAGCATATAGTTGTTCATGGTAGTCTCTTATGATCCTTTGAATTTCTGTGGTATCAGTTATAATGTCTCTTATTTCATTTATAATTTTATTAATTTGAGTAGTCTCTTTTTTTTTTCTTAGTCTAGCTAAAGGCTTGTCAATTTTGTTTATCTTTTCAGAAAACCAACTCTTAGTTTTGTTGATCTTTTTCTATTGTCTTTCTCATCTCTATTTCCTTTATTTATATTCTAATTTTTATTTCATTCCTTATGCTAACTTTGGGCTTAGTTTATTTTTCCTTTTCTAGTTCCTTCAGGAGTAAGGTTAGGTTGTTTATTTGAGATCTTTTTTCTTAATGTAGGCATTCATTGCTATAAACTTCCCTCTTAGAACCACTTTTGCTGCATCGCATAAGTTTTTGTATGCTGTGTTTCTATTATTGTTTGTCTCTAGATATGTTTTTATTCCTTCTTTGACCTGTTGGTTGTTCAGAAGTGTGTTGTTTAATTTCCACGTATTTGTGAAGTTTCCAGCTTTCCTCGTTACTGATTTCTAGTCTCATACCATTGTGGTTGGAAAAGATACTCAATATGATTTCAGTCTGCTTAAATTTATTAAGACTTGTTTTGTGACCTAACATGATTTACCCTGGAGAATGTTTCATGTGTGCTAGAGATGAATGTTGGATGGAATGTTCTTTACATGTCTATTAGGTCTATTTGATTGAAAGTGTCTTTCAAGTCCATCTTTAAAATTGATTCTCTCTGGATGATCTACCCATTGTTTAAGGTGAGGTATTGAAATCACCCACGATTATTGCATTGCTATCTATTTTTTGCCTTCAGCTTTATTAATAATTGTTTAATATATTTAGGTGCTTCAATACTGGGTGCATATATGTTTACAATTGTTATAGCCCCTTGATTAATTAACCCCTTTATCATTACAACAATATAATGACCTTCTTTGTCTTTTGTTACAATGTTTGACTTAAAGTCTATATTGTGTGATATAAGTATAGCTGTCTCAGCTCTCTTGGTTACCATTTACATAAAATATCTTCACTTTCAGCCTGTGTCTTTAAAGCTTACATGACTCTTTTCTAAGCAGTATATATAGTTGGGTTTTGTTTTTTTATCCATTCAGTTACTTTTTGCCTTTTAAATAGAAAATTTAAACCATTTGCATTTAGAGTAGTTATTGATAGGCAATGACTTACCATTGCTATTTCATTAATTTCTTTCTAATTGTTTTGTAGTTTCTTTGTTCCTCTCTTCCTTTTTTGCTGTCTTTCTTTGTGAGTTGATTTTTTTTATAGTGGTATGCTTTGATTCTTTTTTTCTTTATCACTTATGTATCTATACAGCAGATAGTTTTTGCTTTGTGGTTGCCATGAGGCTTCCATAATACATCTTGTTGTGATAACTGTTAAGCTTATAACTTAACTTCAGTTGCATAAAAGTGTTCCACACATTTACTTGCTCCCACCCTCAACTTATATTGTTGTTGTCCCAATTTACAACTTTTTATATTATGTATCCATTAACAAAATATTGTAGCTATAATTATTTTTAAGACTTTTGTCTCTTAGCCTATATGCTAGAGTTCAAACTGACTTACACACCACCATTACAGTATTAGGGTATTTTGAATTCTACTATACCTTTACCAGTAAAGTTGATACTTCCATGTTTTCATGTTACTAATTAGTGTCTTTTTGTTTCAGCTTGAAGAACTCCCCTTAGCATTTCTTGTAAGGCAGGTCTAGTGCTGATAAATTCCCTCAGCTTTTGTTTTTCTGGGAAAGTCTTTATTTCTCCTTCACTAATGAAGTACAGTTATGCTAGATAAAGTATTCTTGGTGAATAGTTTATTTCCTTGAGCATTTTGAATGTGTCATCCCCTCTTCTGGCCTGCACGGTTTCTGCTGAGAAATTTGCTGATAGCCTTATTGGGATTCCCTTGTATGTGATGAGTCCCTTTTCTCTTTCTGTTTTAAAATTTCTCTCTTTGTCTTTGATTTTTGAGAGGTTAATTATAATGTATCTTGGTGAATATCTCTTTGGGTTATATCTATTTGGGGACTTTTGGGTTTTATGTACCTGGATGGCCATGTCTCTCCCCAGATTTAGGAATTTTTCAGCTATGATTTCTTTAAATATGTTTCTGTCCTTTTCTTTCTCTCTTCTTTTGTTTTGTTTTGTTTTGTTTGATAGTATCCCATAATTCACATAAGTTTTCTTCAGTCTTTTTCAATCTAATTTTTTTCTCCTCTGTCTGGATAATATCAACAAATCTATCTTGGAGTTCACAGATTCTTTTTTTTTTTTCACTTTTTAAAATTTTATCTTTGGCTGCATTGGGTCTTTGTTGCTGTGCACGGGCTTTCTCGGGTTGCTGAGAGTGGGGGCTACTCTTCGTTGCTGTGCGCGGGCTTCTCACTGCGGTGGCTTCTCTTGTTGCGGAGCACGGGCTCTAGGCTTGTGGGCTTCAGTAGTTGCAGCATGCAGGCTCAGTAGTTGTGGCTTGTGGGCTCTAGAGTGCAGGCTCAGTACTTGTGGCGCATGGGCTTAGTTGCTCCGTGCCATGTGGGGTCTTCCTGGATCAGGGATCGAACCCGTGTCCCCTGCATTGGCAGGTGGATTCTTAACCACTGCGCCACCAGGGAAGTCCCAGTTCACAGATTCTTTATTCTGCCTGAGAACTTCAACAGCTCTCTATTGCATTTCTTCATTCCATTCATTGTGGTCTTCAGCTTCAGAGTTTGTTTGGTTCTTTTTAAAAATGATTTCTGTCTGTTGAACTTATTTTTTTCATTTATTGTTTTCCTGAATTCGTTAAGTTGTGTTCTCCTAAATCCTGCTGAACTTCCTAAAATAATAATTATTTGTTTATTTATTTTTGGCGGTATGTGGGCCTCTCACTGCTGTGGCCTCTCCTGTTGCGGAGCACAGGCTCCGGATGCGCAGGCTCAGTGGCCATGGCTCACAGGCCCAGCCGCTCCGTGGCATGTGGAATCTTCCTGGACTGGGGCATGAACCTGTGTCCCCTGCATCGGCAGGCGGACTCTCAACCACTGCACCACCAGGGAAGCCCTGAAATAATTATTTTGAATTCTTTTTTTGGTAACTCGCAGATCTCCATTTCTTTGGGATTGGTTACTGGAAAATCATTATGTTCCTTTGATGGTGTCATGTTTCCTTGCTTTTTCATATATATATATATATTTTTTTTTTTGCTTTTTCATATTTCTGATGGCTTTGCATTGATGTCTGTGCATTTGAGGATGCGTTCACTTTTTGGACTGGCTTCAGTGGGAAAAGACTTTCACCTAAATGTGGTTGCAAGGGTACTAGCCTGGTGGGATACAGTGTCTTTCATTCTTGGAAGGCACAGCAGCATAGTCTCCACGTGGCTCTGTCAGCTGAGGTCATCGTAGGTGCAGACTGCTGGAATATTCTGTGGCCAAGACTGCCAAGGTCCTATGGGTAGGAGTGGCAACAAGGCTTTTGGGCACTTTGGAGGTGAAGGTTGCTGGGGTCTTCTGCTTTTCCCATGGGAGCAAGTTCTAGCCAATGGGATCCCTCTTGGCTGCGGTCTGTTGTGCTGACAAACAGTAGAAGTGGAGCTGGAGTCCTGGGACCACTTGCTGAGGCAGCATCACTTGTGTCTAAAGCGTGAGCATGTACGGATGGCCTGTGGAACCAAGGTCTGGGTCTCTGGGTCTCACCACAGTGACTCTGGCTGGCGGGGGGTGGTGATGCAGCAGTGGCACAGACCCTGGGGTGACAAGGTGCAGCAATGGCTTGGTCCTCGGCCCCAGGGGGCAGGGGGCAGTAGCAGCATAGCCTGCAGATGGTGGGTTGAAGTCCCACCTTTGACCCCAGGGGGCAGTTGTAGGACGGTAGTAGCACCTACCTGGTGGTGGCTTGTTAAAACCTTGTGTTAGGATCAGGGCTCAGGGCAGTGGCAGTGCCTCTGGCAATGACAGTTCAGAGCTTTGACCTGGGACCGAGGGGCAGGGCCGGGAGCACTGATAGTGTGTTTTGGCAATGATGGTTCCGAGTGGTGGCCTGAGTCGTGGGGTTGGGGCTCAGGGCAGCCCCATCAGTGATGATTCAGAGCCAAGACCTGGGAGCTGGGTGTGAGGCTCAGGGCAGTAACAGTGTGGTACTGGTAATGGTCAGAGTGTGACCTGGGACCCAGAGGGTGGGGCTCAGGGCAGCAGGGGCTGCCCCGGCAATGGTGGCACAAAGCTGTGACCTGAGACTGAGAGCAGGGCTCCGGGCAGCCTGGCTCCCATCACGTATATGATGATGCGCTGTGAGGTCCTGATCCCAGAGAGTGGGGCGCGGCAGTGCCTGGGGCCTCTGCGGACGGTGACAGCTCCAGCCCTAGGGAGGGGACATGGTGGTGGGCACTCGGGGCAGCTCCGTCAGCTGGGATCAGCGTTGGTGTAGACCGGGGGAGACCTCAGTAGCAAAGGCTGCAGACGTGCACAGTGGTGAGGCTTGCTGGAGCTTCTGCTTTCCTTTTCTCCAGGAGGTGGAATTCCTCTGGGGGTGATCTCCCTGGCACTCAGACGCTCTTGGCTTGAGGCTGGGGTAACACAGGTAAGATGCTTCCTGCACTTTTTTACATGGCCATCCTCGGTTTTTGAGCTCTGCAGGATTTTTGATGCTTCTTCATTGGATTCCAGAGCTTTCCCTGAGCTGTTTCTGTTGGTTTGCAGTTGTTCACTGTCTTTGTGAGGAGGTGAACATTGGGACCTCCTAGCCCTCCACCTTGCTGATGTCACCTCCCTCTCACATGCAGAGCTTTAAAAACTGCAGAGGCCGGAGTCCCATCCCGAGGGTCTGATTTAATTGGTCTGGGGTGTGCCAACATCCTGGGGGTCCTAAAGCTCCCAGGTGACTTTGCTCTTCACCAGAGTTTCCTTCCTGAGTCTCTGGGCTATAGGAACAAGCTCCTTTAACTTCTCCCAGCTGGAACATTCTGGAGTTTCAAGCCTACAGTTACAATAGTTTTGGGAGGCAGGAGAGAGAATGCCAGTTGCTGTTCCACTGAACAAGTTTATGCTGCCTAAATAATTTCTAAAATAGTACCAATCCCTGCTGAGTACAGATTAATCCAAAGCACAAGTGCTTTAACATTCATTTCAGCCAGGACAGTGAAATATGAGTGGCCAGACCACAGCAGGGGCTCAGTACTTTTTACTTCTTTTCACAAGTCTCCTTTAAAAACTAGCTATACCTGTGAGTGTCCCAAGTGTTATGGTTGATGCCTGAAAAATAAGAAATGGATCTCTGAATCTGTGGGACTCTGCAGTGAGCTTGAGACACTTCCATCTTTGAACACTGGATGGCACAAGAAGACCGCTGGGCTGAGGATGCAGACTGAGGTCCTTGAGGCTACCGTCAAAATCAGGCAACAGGGAGTGTCATTTTTTTTTTTTCCAGATGTTAGGACCCAGACAAGGCAAACAAGAACTCTGTGTGTTGCTACTGGGATAAAATGCAGACTTCATATTCTCTTGTGGGCCGTTGGAGCTCCTTGAGTGAGAAACGCAGACCGATAAATAATAGTTCAAGGGGATGGCTGACAGAGAAGGGACCTGGCCAGAAGTTTTCACACCAGGTAGCAGGTTTTAATTCATTTTTCACACCGGCTAGCAGGTTTTAATTTCTTCTGTTCTATTTAATTTCTATCACTGGGAGCAGGGAGACAGGTCCTGACTTACAGGCAAAAAGAGCAAGGGTCGCTTTGGAGTTTAAACTGACCACCCACACGAAGAAAGGGGGGCTACTCTTGTGACCCCTCTTCTGCCAGAGGCTTCTAGAATTAGAAAGTGGTCCATTTGGTGGAGAGCTGGAAAGGAGCCACTTCTTCCCAACCAACGGGAGGGCTGCCTGTCTGTTGTTAGAGGCGTGCGTTTGATCTGAGGACAGAGCTTCAAAGTAGAGTGAAAACGACACCAGGGTGTCCTTGGACTGCTCTGTCTACAGGTGACTGACAGGCTCCAGATCCCACATGGCTGGGGCAGTGACGTGACCCAGCACACATCACCTAGTGACTGCACAGTGGCGGGGGGGGGGGGGGGCTCCTTTGAAACGATCTCTTTGGTCCGCTGGACTTTCCCAGTGCCTCTGTGATCTGTCCTTCCATCAAGATGAATTCAACTTGCAGATCAGGGGAGCTCTGATCACGGTTTCTCCCTTCTCACTCTTTTCTCCTTCCACACTTCTTGCTATTTATACACAGCCCAGCCTTGTCTTAAGTGGGTGTTTGTTTTCTCTTGGGCATTTCATCTAGAGCGTGGCAGCAAGACCTGGATGAGGCCCTTACTATGGTATTGAAGTTTTTCCCCTTATTTGGAGGAGTAAACTACAGATGACAGTTTCTCTGATTGGAGTTGCCTTCCTGGTGGTGGCTGGCTCTTTGGGAAACAGATCCTGCTTCAGAGTATTCATGTTGGGATAAGGAGCTCTTTGTGATTGTTGTGGTTCAATATTCAGGCCAGGGGACCACACCGTAGCCCAGGTTGGGAGCCGTGGCACACATGGACACAGCCATCAGCAGAAATTTTATGAAAAAGGAAATATTCTGTCCATTTACAAGGCAGTGTTTCTGATACCCGTAGGAGCAAAATATTGGCAGTGAGCAGCTGTTAGAATTCATCATCTTCCTTTTATAGTTTGCTAGTGGCAGGAGTCTATGGGGGAGGCCACTGCCACTGAAAATGTCCCTCAGAAAGCTAACGAAGCACTGTCAGCATCTTTTATGGGGGTGGCTTGCCCTAGAGCCCTGCTCCTTAAAAGCTGGTCTGGAGGCCAACAGAATCAACAGTACCAGGAGCTTGTGAGAAAAGCAGAGTCTCAGGCCCTGCCCTGAACCTACTGGGAGCTAGAGAAGCAGTCCCGCAGAAGTGTGACTGGCTCTGGGGTCCAAGCCATTGTGGTAGAGAATTCCCAGTCTCCTGGACCAGTCGGTCGGACCATCAGCAAGCCATCTGGCGCAGTTGGGGGACGCCCATCCTTGACATGAGGGCGCTGTTCGCGGGGCCCTGGAGCTCTGCTGGGAGGATCCACGTGGCCAGATCCTTGGCGATTATCATAGTTTCGCCCCTTTGACTTTGGGGGACGGCTGTTCCCAAATTCCTCGCAAGTGCCAGGGGAGGTGGCCCGACGGAAGCCACCCAGCTCCTTACCCCCACCCCTTGCTGCGGCTGCTGGGCAGTCAGCTGTGGAACCCCAGTCTTCCTAACATCCATTTCTGAGGTTCACATTCACGGGGAAAAAAATAGATCCCTGTGCAGCGGTGTGGTTCTGAATTCCCTGAGCCACTGCAAATGCATGGGGGCTGGTGGGCCTCGAGTGGAAGAGTCCAGGGGCTTTCAGACCCGGCCATGGTGTTAACTTAGGAGTATAAAGGAGCCTTCATACACCTACAGCTTCTTTCTGGTCATTTCCATGAGCTGCTTTCTGACTCCCTACAGCACTAAGGTTGAGTGTGGGGATGAGTTTCCTTGGAGCCTTGAAGAATGAGGCAGTGGTGGTGGTGGGGATGGATTTGGTCTTCGCTTATCTGAGGCCATCCATGGGTTCTGGGACAGAAAGACCGCAGAAGCGGAGGAGATTGCGGGAGAGATGGGCCGTGGGAAGGATCAGACAGCTTCACTCTGAGTGCTGGCTGTGCCTTTTCTTTCTTGTGGCCTGGGTTCCCTGCAGGTTCTGACATGCCCCAAGCTCAGATCCCAGCCAGCGGAGGTGCTGGCAGCCCAGGGCATTGTGGCCAGGTTGATTTCACGGCACTGTTCTCACCCATTAGCTCACATTATGCAGAATGGGGTGGGGGCAGTGCCTGGTGTCCTTTCCTTTGTTTATAGACATATTTTTCTTCGTGAGGGGAAAAAAAGAGCTGACTCCCTTTTAAGGGACACGAAAACTGAGTTTTGTCTTCTCTTCCTATTACTGTCAAACAAAAGTCACCTTAGAACTCTCGATCACATGGGGCCTGTCACTGGCAGGAAGCGAGGCCTTCCCCTGTGAATGTATAACTTACAGTAAGTTCTCAGCAGACCAAAAAAAATGCCTTTTATCATGCTCTGGTTTTTTTCCTCCCACTGTTTTATTTCACTTACAACATCACTCAGGCCCAAATGGTATTTGTCAGGAGTAATTGGCAAATGCTGGAGGCTGTGTTCAAGGCTGCCTGAATGGAAAATCTCAAAGCCATTGTCCATGTTGAAAGAAAATATCACATTTGATCTTTTTTTACGATTTCTGCAGACATGATGCGTGTCTGCATTCTTTAGCCTTATAACCCTTTATATTTGAGGGACAAAAAAAATCCCGGCAGGAAGTAGCCCTTCACAGCTAATTTACAGTATGCCGAGAAGTAACCACAACACATGAGAAGTCATTTTAAAAACATGACCATGATTTATTTTTATTAGCCATCTAATAAACCTGCACCGCTTTGCGGGTTCTTATACATTGAATTATGACTTCAAGCTTCGCGTTTCATGTCTCCTTCTACTAGGATGTTTATTCTTCTGGATAAAAATATTCCTAAGGATGGTGGCAGCCATGCTTGGGATGCTGGGATGCCCTCTCACGCGGGCTCCATTGGAGGCTGCGTGCTTCTCTGGTGCAGGATATCATGTAACCAGCAAATGAGAATCGTCTGATCAAACTGAGTCCCAGAGAGCAGAAATGATGCATCTGAGGGCCAGGAAGTGAATGGTGACACGTCTCCCAACCCATAAGTCTTCATACTGTATCAGACAGTCCCTCTTAGGTACACAGCAGAGTGTAAATGACATAGTCTGGAGGCTTTTTAAGGTCACACAACCCAACATAAATTTGCCTTTCTCCATGTTCCACATGTGTATAAGTATGTACCTATGAGGAAATGGCACAGACCAATGACGAGGACCACAGAGCTTCCCACCTCGAATCTGTGACACGGGGATAATTCTGGAGTCATAACACACACATGTTATAGAACACATGTTACAGTTGGGAGAGTGTTAGATTGAAGAACACATTTTACAGAAAACTCTGGATCAGGGGTCAGCCAGCCCCTATTTTTGTAAATAAAATTTTTTTTCTAAATGCAGACTTCTAAAAAATTGTGGTAAAATAGGTATAACATAATAAAATTTGCCATTTAACCATTTTTAAGTGTATATTCAATGACATTGAGTACAGTGTTGTGTGGCCATCACCATTATCTATTTCCAAACATTTTCTATCACCCCAACAGAAATTCTGTACCCATTAAACAATAAGTCACCATTCCCTCCCGCCCCCCCCCACCCCCACACCTGGTAACCTTTCATCTACTTTATGTCTCTGTAATTTTCTATTCTAGATATTTCATAGAAGTGGAATCATATAACATTTGTCTTTTTGTGTCTTGGTTTATTTCAGTTGGCATAATGTTTTTGAGGTTCATCTGTTCTAGCATATGTCATTGCTCCCCCTGCTTAATTGAGGTATAATTGACAATTAAACATTGTATGTGTTTAAGGTGTACAACTTGATGATTTTGATATACATTATGAAAGAATCACCACAATCAAGCTATTTAACATATCCATCGCCTCATGTAGTTACCACCTTTTTAAAAATTAAAATTATTATGTTTGTTTTTAGTGGTGAGGACACTTAAGGTCTACCCTCTTAGCAATTTTTTTTTTCTTTTTTTTTTTTTTCCGGTATGTGGGCCTACTCACTGTTGTGGCCTCTCCCGTTACGGAGCACAGGCTCCGGACGTGCAGGCTCAGCGGCCATGGCTTACGGGCCCAGCCGCTCCGTGGCATGTGGGATCCCGCCGGACCGGGGCACGAACCTGCATCCCCTGCATCGGCAGGCGGACTCTCAACCACTGTGCCACCAGGGAAGCCCCATCCTCTTAGCAAATTTGAAAAACACATACAGTATTGTTAGCTGTGGTCACAGTGTTATACATTAGATCTTCAGAACTTAACTCACCTTGCATCATTGCTTTCTTTTTATTGTGGTAAAAACATAACATAAAATTTACCATCTTAACCATTTTAAAATGTACGGTCAGTAGTGTTTCCTATATTTAGTGTCTTGCAACAGATTTCTAGAACGTTTTCATCTTGCAGACCTGAAACTCTGTATCCGTTGAATAACACCTCCCCTTTACCCTCTCCGCTCTGCCTCTGGAACCACCATGCTACTTTTGTTTCTAAGAGTTCGACTCCTTTAGATACCTCATGTAAGTAGAATCAAGCAGTATTTGTCCTTCTGTGTCTGACTTATTTCACTCAGCATCGTGTCCTTAAGGCTCCTCCATGTTGTAGTATGTGACAGGATTGCCTTCTTTTTTATGGCTGAATAATATTCTGCTGTCCGTATATACCATATTTCGTTTATCTGTTAGTCAATTGATGGACACTTGGGCTGTTTCTACCTCTTGGCTCTTGTGAGTAACACTGCTATGAACTTGGATATGAAAGTATCTGTTTGAACATCTCCTTTCACTTTCTTTGGGTATATACCCAGGGGTATGTTAACGAAGTTTTATTGTAACACAGCTGGATCTCTTTGTTTACCGATTGTCTATGGCAGAGTTTACAACAGCGGAGCTGAGTAGTTGTGACAGAGACCCGATGGCTCACAAATGGCTCACAAAGCTGAAAATATTTACTGTCTGGCCCTTTACAGAAAAAGTCTGCTGACTCCTGCCCTAGATCTAATCAAATATGTGCTTCCTTTGGTGGTTCTGTTGGAGAGTTCCGTCTCCTGGGAACTGGTTTTGAACAAGGCTTAGTTCTTTACCTGGTATCTTGCACTCACTTTACCAGGTATTTGGTACCTGGTATTCGGTAACACACCGGGCTTGCTCCAACCGCAGACAAGCTCTTTTGGCCCTAATACATCCGCTCTCCTCCCAGGGCCCGGACTGACAATAATGTTCTTTCCCTCCCTTAAAACCTAGAGCAAGTATGATCTGTGCTGTGGCAACACTTTTTTTTTTTCTTGCCCCGACACATATGTTTTAGTTTCCCGTGGCTGCTGTAACAAATTACCACAAACTTGGCGGCTTGAAAACAGTAGAATTTTATTCTCTCAATAAAGAATATTGGAGGCTGGCGGTCGGAAGTCCTGGAGGAAGGAAGGAGTCCTGGAGGCTGGCAGTCGGAAGTCCTGGAGGAAGGAAGGAGTCCTGGAGGCTGGAAGTCTGAAGTCCTGGAGGAAGGAAGGAGTCCTGGAGGCTGGAAGTCTGAAGTCCTGGAGGAAGGAAGGAGTCCTGGAGGCTGGAAGTCTGAAGTCCTGGAGGAAGGAAGGAGTCCTGGAGGCTGGAAGTCTGAAGTCCTGGAGGAAGGAAGGAGTCCTGGAGGCTGGAAGTCTGAAGTCCTGGAGGAAGGAAGGAGTCCTGGAGGCTGGAGGTCTGAAATCAAGGTGTCAGCAGAGTTGGCTTCTTCTGGAGGCTCTAGGGCAGAATCTGTTCCAGGTCTCTCTCCTTGCTTCTGCGGTTGCTGGCAATCCTTGGGGTTCCCTAGCTTGTAGCAGCGTCACCTTAGTCTCTGCCGCTAGGGCCAACATCACCTTCCTGTGTCTCTCTGTGTATCTGCTTCTGCTTCTTTTCCATTAAAAGGACTTGGCATTGGATTGAGGGTACACCTGGTCAATCTAGGGTGATCTCCTCTTGAGATCCTTCACATAATTACATCTATAAAAACCCCATAAGGTCATATTCATGGGTACTGGTGCTTAGAACTTGGATCTTTCTTATGAGGGTGTGGTGAGGACACGGTAGAGGAGGGAAAGACGTTTCCTCTACTCTCTTAGGTTCAGTGGCTGAGGCTTGCAAATTAACTGGCAATAGACAGACCAAGAGGAGAAAGATTTACTTTGCATGCATGTGAGTGTTGCAGGAAGGGGGACCCCTTCCAGGGCCCGAGAATGGGCTCTTGTCTAACGCTCAGAAACGAATTGTCTGAGGAGACACACGTGCTGACGAAGCAAGAGACTTTATTGGGAAGGGGCGCCAGGAGGAGAGCAGCAGGGTGAGGGAACCTAGGCGGATAGCTCTGCCACGTGGCTCGAAGTCTCAGGTTTTATGGTGACGGGATTAGTTTCTGGGTTGCCTCTGGCCAATCATTCTGGCTCAGGGTCCTTTCTGGTGGCACATACAACCGCTCAGCCAAGATGGATTCCAGTGAGAAGGATTCTGGTAGGTTGGTAGGACATAGGCACTGGCGTCTCCTCTCTTCTTTTGCCCTTTCCCGTATTCTTCCCGTTTGTGTTGGCTTGTGGGTTCCGTGTTCCTGGCTAGGATCTCCTGTCATAAAATAACTCATGCAAATTGTTGCTGTCTTTGCCTGGCCAGGGCGGGCGGTTTCAGTCAGTGTTTTCCCTAACATAAGGGCCACACAGAAAAGAAATGAAAACTCCAAAATGTAGTTAGGTTTCAGAGCTTATATGTCATTTTTTTTTTTTAAAAAGGTGATATACGGTAGAGAAAAGACTAGACAAAGGAAAAGGGGTTTGTACTTCTGGGGGGAGGGTAAATTGTGGGAAGGTGAATGTTTGGGGAAACTAATGGAAGATAAGGGCTGTTTAGTAAGGTTTGTTATGCAGACCAAGTTGGCAATCTCCAGTGATAGGAATCTCTGGGGATTAAGAGTTGTTCTCTTCCTGGTGTGGGGACAGGGGAGGACACCTTAACAAATGGAAGTTTATGCCCTGATTTTAAGCAAAAAGGAGGAGGGCAGAGAGTTCCTCCTGCACCTGCTGTGTCTCAGTTGCCTTCAGCGCAAAAGAGTCCTTATGCCAAAGTGGCGTGTTTTGGGGTGGCATATTCTGATCCCTTTCAACACCCTTCAACCCACCACACATATAATGGATGACATTCACATCCAGGCTATATAGCTATATATACATCTGATATAATGACACATCCCATGAGTGGACTCAGATTTTTGGAAAATACAAAGAAATCTTGCAGGGAAATAAGGCAAATGACACTGTGCTTTCTTGGGTGACTTTTATAAATACATTTATCCACATGTTAAATAAAGCAGCCATGTGATGATCTCAAAAACTGTTCACTTTGCAAAAAACTGTTAATGTGATTATTGAAAATTATTTAAAAGTGTATTTTATGGTACAGATTTAAAAAAAAATGAGTATTGATTTTGTTCTCCTTCTGTATTCCTCAGATAATTCAGTAGGCACGTGCTACAATAAATACGTTTAAATAAAGACCGTTTTGTTAAAAGTCACGATAAATGGAATTCACAGATATTTGAATGCTATTAGTAGGGAGAGATCACGTGATGGCCTTGATCTGCAGGTGGCTTTCCCTGCTTTAAGGGACACAGTCATATTCAAGCTGTTTGATTTTTTTTTTTTTTGGTGGTACGTGCCTGAGAGTAAATTTGAAATAATTTGAAAGTAAATTGGAAAAAAATAAAGAATACTGAATACAGCCAGCTTGCAGATTTCTCTAGCACCGCTGACTGAGGAGGGGCGTGGTAGCATTCTGTTCCCTGGTGATGCAGAGACTGCTGACACATTCTTTGCTTGTCCTTGATGTCTTTCTTACCGAAAATATATCCCTGAGTGAAATTCAAAAGAGAACAACAGAAACTGTGAAACCACACCTCGTGAGCAGTATAAATTGTAGTTCCCACAACTGTCAACTGTATCATGGGCTTTTGGGTGTGAGTGGTGGGACAGTAGTTAACTATCTCTCCTTCATCTTAAGCCAACTTTTTTTTTTCTTAATTGGAAAAGTGCATCATTATTTCTTGATTTTAAAAAGTGACATTATTTCAGGAGTCACATTAAATCTACTCTAAATTATTGAAAGAATAATTTTACATCAGAGCTGTTAAATTTTTATTAATAACAAGTTATTTGTGCACACCTTGGGCTGCCTGGGATAATGTGAAGGTTGAACTTAATATGCAAGGTGGTTTCCCTGTTGAAAAATTAGGGGCTTCTCCAGCCAGAGCACCACAGTGATACACAGCAGTGGAAATGGGAGTCACAGCTACATTTTCTGGAGAGAGATCACAGATCAGGACAAAGCAGGGGGTCCTTTTATATGAAAGCTTGCAGAGTAGGCGCTAGGAGTTCTGGGGCTGTCTAGAGCTGCATGGGTTGGAACGGGAGTGGCCAGGGCAATGCAGTCCCCTCTCTGTTGGACTGATCCTTTGAGGTGAGATTTTTGGAGTGGATCATGGAGAAACAGAGAACGTGTTAGAATTAGGATATGAAGACTTCAAGGAAACAAGCAGCCTCTCAAGCATCTATAATCAGGGGGAGGCGGGGTGAGCACACACCAAAGGGCATTGCAGACAGGGAGGGACCTGTGACCTGCTATCACACCGAGGAAGCCACTGCAGCACTTCACACCCCTGGGGCCCTGCGTTGGCTCCCCATCAAAAGCACACCTAATTTCAGAACACGCCTCCTCAAATCTTACCATGCAAAATCCTACTCCAAAAGGAGAAGAGGGAAGGAAGTTAAGGACTGTGGGAGAGAAGCAGAGGGTTTTTATAATCACTTCGCAGCTTCTACCCAAGGGTTGTTCTGCTCTTCCCAATCATCTCGTATTATTGGGAGCTCAGCTGTGTGTCTGCAGCTAGGAGGGATGGAGAAAGGCCGTAGTATAGAGTTGGAGAGACTTGGATTGATGTGTATCTGTCTCCGTATCACCATGTTCCCTTCCCATTAACATGTGGCACCTCCAAATCTGTGACATAACATTGCCATGTAATTTGGCAACGTGCAAAGAGAAAAAAAAAATACACGGTTTGCCTGAAGTAGGAGAAATATGAAATATAATCATTCACAACAGTCATATCAATTGTAAAGCATAAATCATGACTTTTGATTCTAGTATCGTGTAAACCAATGGTTGACAAAATATGGCCCATGGACCAAATCTGGCCTGATGCTCGTTTTTTGGTAAATGTTTTATGAGAACACAGCTAAACCCATCCATTTACACAATGTCTGTGGCTGCTTTGTTCTTACAAAGGCTGATTGAATTGTTGCAACAAAGACCCTCAGGCCTGCAAAGCTGAAATATTTAGTATGAATAAATGGAAAAAGTTTGCCGACCCCAATTAAAAACTTAAGATGGAAACCAAAAGCAAAGGTGAACTACAGACACAGTCTAAGTGGTGGTCTTGTATTATAACATTAGATTGCGTCTGTACTCTCCCTTTGACTTGTTTTGCTTTCTGAGCTACTTTCATGGTAAAAGTGAAGAGCTTACTGGTAAACCTGTAGAAAACAAATGACAGTGATAGGTGGCCCCAGATGCTTTTTTTTTTTTTTTTTTTTTTTTGCGGTATGTGGGCTTCTCATTGTTGTGGCCTCTCCAGACCGGGGCACGAACCTGCGTCCCCTGCATCGGCAGGTGGACTCTCAACCACTGTGTCACCAGGGGAACCCCCCAGATTCTTGTTTATTGTTCTCTTCCCCAAGTATCTACTGGATGTCTTCATTGTCTTCAGAGCACAAGTGGTTCCTCTATGTTCCCCAAACACTGATTCACTTTAATCAATCCCTAAAATGTGGATAAGTACTGGCTAATGGATGTTTCCAACAATTGTAATGTATCTGAAAAGCAAATAACCAGTGGTACACAATAATGAAGTCATTTATCAAATATGAGAAATCCTCGCACACAAAATTGTGAATTCTCATGATTGATGCCATGACTACAAAACAGCAGTTTTTTTTTTTTTTTTGTGCGGGCCTCTTCTGTTGCGGAGCACAGGCTCCGGACGCACAGGCTCAGCGGCCATGGCTCACGGGCCCAGTCGCTCCGCGGCATGTGGGATCTTCCTGGACCCGGGCACGAACTCGCATCCCCTGCATCGGGAGGCGGACTCTCAACCACTGCGCCACCAGGGAAGCCTAAAACAGCAGTTTTTTACATCCTCTGATTACAGGAGCATAAATTCTATATTTCGAATACAGAAAAAGAAAAACGCCAATGTCTTACATCTTTTTAAAATTGATGTTGAATGTGCAGGGCTTTGAGACTTTGAGGAATCATGTCCAACATTGTACTGAGCAACTTTAAAGAAATAGTGGATTGAAACGCAATGAATTTAGGATGGAGAAGCAGTGGATTGTATTTCCATTCAGGCCTGTCAGGGAGTCAGTTCATCTGTTGTTTTGTTCATTTCTTGTTTTGTAATTTTGCCAATCTGACACATCTAGGAAGTGAGATTGATTTGCTCACCTTTCGGAAGAGCAGTGAGTAAAGAATCTGTTTCTAAATGATTTTTGCCATAAAATTCCATCAATTTGGACTCGTAATAGTTTAGATATAATATATCCCTGACAAGTTTTGTTTTCACATCTGTGGCCTGAGATGTGGTGTTTAATGAAGCAGAATCCCAATAGGAGTTTCCATCTTACTAGAATTTTTGGAAGAATCTTAAATGGATCCAAGCATATACTTCACGGTGGCTCCTAAGATAATTCTGTTTCTCTCATTCTTTTGCCCAGAAGAACTCTCTTCCTCAAACATGTTTTTCTGTCCAAGCTGAGTCTCTTGGGCACCAAATCCCTCCCCCGGTTCCTCTCCCTTCTGTGGAGTGCCTTGCTCTCCCTTAGTTCCTCTTAAACCCCTCCACTCCCCCTTCCTTCCCTGAGGCCCCTTCCTGATTTCTCCTGGACCTCTGTCTTTGATTCCTGATTCCTTTCCATAAGTTCTCCTGCAAAACAAACTTTTCTCACCCACTGCACCCCACCCCCAGAGAAACCCATGCTTCTCATCATGTCACCCCCCTCCTCCTCCTTTTCCTTCCTCTTTCTCTTCACATCCTTTGGGGAACACTCTTAGGAACTTCAAATTCTCACTGTCCTTTTAAAAATTGAGAGATAATTTATGATAAAATTCACCTTTTAAAAGTATCCAATTCAGTCATTTTCAGTATATTCACGAAGCTGTGTAACTATCACTATTATGTAATCCCAGAACATTTGCATCACCCTCAAAAGAAACACCTGGTCTATTAGCAGTCACTCCCCACTTCCCCTCCCTTCAGCCCCTGGTAACCACTAATCTACTCTGTTTCTATGGCTTTGCCTGTTCTGGACATTTCATGTAATAGGAATCATAGAACAGGTGGCCTTTTGTGAGTGGCTTCTTTTATTTAGCATGATGTTTTCAAAGGTCATCCATGTTTTCGCATATATCAGTACTTCATTAATTTTTATGTGGAAGAATATTCCATTATAAGGATATACCGTATTTTGTTTATTCATTCATCAGTTGGACATTTGGGTTATTTTCATTTTGGGGCTATTTGAACATTGCTGCTATGAACATTTCTATACGAGGTTTTATGTGAACATGTGTTTTCAGTTCTCTTGGGTATATACCTAGGAGTGGAATTTTGAAGAATTGCCAAACTGTTTTCAAAAGTGGCTGTCATTTTAATTCCCACCAGCAATGTATGAGGGTTGCAGTTTCTCTGCATCCTCACCAACACTTGTTTTGTCTATCTTTTTGATTATAGCTATCCTAGTGAATATGAAATAGTATCTAATTGTGCTTTTTGTTAGCATTTCCTTGGTGACTGTGATGTTGAGCAGATTTTCATGTTTCTTATTGACCATTGTGTATCTTCTTTGGAGAAATGTCTATTCAAGTCATTTGCCCATTTTTAAATTGGATTATTTGCTTTTTATTGTTGAGTTGTAAGACTTCTTTATATATTCTGTATACTAGACCCTCAACAGACATATGATTTGCAAATATCTTCTCCCATTCTGTGGGGTATCTTTTCATTTTCCTGATAGTGTCTTTTGGAACACGAAAGTTTTTGATTTTGATTAAGTCCAATCTATTTTTTTCTTTAATTGCTTGTGCTTTTGGTGTCATATCCAAGAAACCATTGTCTAATTGAAAGTCACAAAAATTTACACCCGTTTTCTTCTAAGAGTTTTATAGTTTTAGCTCTTACATGTAGGTCTTTGATTCATTTTGAACTAATTTTTGTATATGGTGTGAAGCAAAGGTCCAACTTCATTCTATTTATTTATTTGTTTATATTGCTGCACCATGCAGCATGCGATATCTTAGTTCCCCGACCAGGGATCGAACCTGTGCCCCCTGCAGTGGAAGCGCGGAGTCTTAACCACTGGACCGCCAGAGAGGTCCCCCAGCTTCATTCTTCTGTGTATGAATATCTAATTGTCTCAGCACCATTTGTTGAAAAGACTATAATTTTCCCATTGAATTGTCATGGTACTCTGCTGGAAGTCAATTGCTCGTAAGTGTACGGGTCTACTTCTGGACTCTCAATTCTTTTCCATTGATGTAGATGTCTGTCCTTGTGCTAATATCATACTATCTTGATTACTGTACCTTTGTAGTACATTTTGAAATTGGAAAATGTGAGCCTTCCAAATTTGTTTTTCTTTTTAAGATTTTATTATTTTTTTGGATATTCTGAGTCCCTTGAATTTCCATATGATTTTTAGGATCAATTTGTCAGTTCCTGCAAAAAAGCCAGCAAGGATTTTTAGAGGGATTGTGTTGAATCTGTAGATAATTTGAGGACTGTAACCGTTATATCAGTTACGGTTCTATCAGTCAAACAGAACTGGTAGGAGGCACACACGTACTCACACACACACAGCAGTAAGTTGGCTCCTGCAGTTGTGAGGCCTGCTAGGCAAATCTGAAGTCTGCAGGGCAGGGTGTCTAAAGAGCAGGCTGGCACTCTGGGACACGAGGAGAAATTGAAGTCCACAGGTGGAATATCTTCTACTTGGACACCTCAGTTCTATGCTTACAACTTTCAACTGATTGAATCAGGCCCGCCTGAATTATTTAAGATAATCTCGTTAACTGAAAGTCAGCTGTTTATAGAGGATAACCACATCTACAAAATACCTTCATAGCAACACCTTGATTAGTGTTTGATTGAATAACTGGGGACTGTAGCCTGGTCAAGCTGACACATAAAACTGACTTATCACCGCTACCTTGACTATATTAAGTCTCCCAATCCATGAACATGAAATATCTTTCCACTTGCTTAGATCTTTAAAAATTTATTCCAAGGAGGCTTTGTAGTTTCCATTGTATATGTCTTGCCCTTCTTTTGTTAAATTTACTCCTACCTATTTTGTTGTTTTTGATGTTATTGTAAATGGAATTGTTTTCTTATTTTCATTTTTGGATGGTTCATTGCCCTCTATAGAAATACAGTTGATTTTTGTATATTGACCTTGTATCCTACAGCCTTGCTGAACTCTTTATTAACTCTAATAGATTATTTTGTGGATTTCTTAGGATTTTCTATATATGTGATCTGCAAAGAGAGAAAGTTTTACTTCTTTCTAATGTGGATGCTTTTTATTTCTTTTTCTTGTCTAATTGCCCTGGCTAGAACCTCCAGTACAATATTGAATAGAAGTGGTGAGAGGGGCCTTCTTGTCTTGTTCCTGCTATTAGTGGCAAAGTTTTCAGTCTTTTACCATTAAGCATGATGTTAACTCTGGGTTTTTGAGATACCCTTTATTAGGTTGAGAAAGTTCCCTTCTGTTCCTACTTTATTGAGTGTTTTTATCATGAAAGGGTATTGGGGTTTGCCAAATGCCTTTTCCATGTCTAATCATATGGTTTTTATCCATTATTCTCTTAATAAGGCATATTACTTTGATTGATTTTCGTATCAACTAACCTTACATTCCTGGGATAAATCCCACTTTGTTATGGAGCATAATCCTTTTTATATGTTGCTAACGTTTTGTTGAGGATTTTTGTATCTGTATTCCTATGGGATATTGGTCTATAGTTTTTTTTTCTTGTAATATCTTTGTCTGATTTTGGTATCAGAATGCTACTGACCTTGTGGAATGAGTTTGGAAGTGTTTCCTCTTCTTTTCTTTGGAAGACTTTGTGAAGTATTGGTGTTTTTCACTGTATTTTACAGCAGAATGTAGATCTCCTCAGCCTCCATTCTAAAATGTTGAAAGAGGCAAGTGAGAAGGAATAGCCCCTTTGTGCTTCTAGATGTTGTCATCTCTGCATGATGCCTGGATCTATGCAGCCTCCTTGGGACTATGAAGGGAGTCACCCCAAGTCAACACCCTGAGGATGGCAGAGTATAAAGAAGGAAAGAATACACACTCCTTATGAGTGTGGAGACCTCCTGTCTCCAAGTCTCTTGTTATGTGAAGTAACATGTCTTTATTATTGTTTAAGCCCCTTTTGGTTAGGTTTTCGGTTATTTGCAGCTAAAAATATCTATATGATAGTTATTATTGTATCCTCTGCAATAGGAGCATTCCTTGTTTTTTAAATTTTCTTCCGCTTTCTATGTCATCGGGTTAAGACATATTGTGCCTGCAGAAAGGTATCATCAGAGGGACTAGACAGTCACTGGCTTCTGTTTAAAATAAACCAAGTACAGTCTCAAGGTTGTGTGGTCTGTAGCTCTGCCAGGGCTCTTTAGGATGTCATGACCATTAAAAAAACCCTCAAGGGGTTACCGTTTTTGCCCCTTGTATGAACGTGGGTAATATAAAGGACAAATTGAATTTGGAGAGACATACTGTGGAGCCCGAATTGTAACTCACAGAATGAACAGGTATATTAGTCAGGGTTCTCCAGAAAAACCAAACGAATAGAATTGTGAGATGGCCCCAGATTCCTGCTGCCTGGTGTACATACTCTGTATAATCCCCCTTCCTTCTTAAGTGTGGACAGGACTATGAACACCATGACTAGGTTATGCTATATGATAAAAGTGAAGGGATTTTGCAGTATATAATTAAGACTCCAAATCAGTTGAGTTAATCCAAAGAGATTATCTTGAGTGGGCCTGACTTAATCAGGCAAGCCCTCAAAAGGGACCAAGTCCTTCTTGAAGAGGTAGATTTGAAGTGTGAGGGGACCTGTGGAGGAGGCCACGTGGCAAGGGCTAGAGTATAGCCTCAAGTAGCTGAGAGTGGTCCCCAGTTGGCAGCTAGCGAGAAAATGAGGACCTCAGTCCTATAGCTCTAAGGCAGTGCATTCTGCCGACAACCCCATGTTGCTTAGAAGTGGATCTTTCCCTCATTGAACCTCCACATGAGGGTGCACCTGGCTAACAAGTTGATTTCAGCCTTGTGAGACTGTCTCGGTCAGCTCAGGCTGCTATAACAAAAATACCATAGACTGGGTAGCTTAAACAACAGACATTTATTTCTCACTGTTCAAGATCTTGGAAGTCCAAGATCAGTGTGCTGGTGGATTCTGTGTATGGTGAAGACCCTCTTCCTGGTTTGCATGGGACTGCCTTCTTGCTATATAATCACACGGCAGAGAAAGAGAGAGCTCTGGTCTCTTCTTTTTCTTACAAGGCTCTAACACTTTCGTGGGGGCCTCACCCTCATGACCCCATCTAATCTTAATTACCTTCCAGAGGTCCCATCACATTGATGATTAGAGCTTCAACATATGAATTTTGGGGTGACACAAACATTAGTCCATTAGCAGAAATCCTGAGCAAAGAACCTTGTTAAAGTGTACTGGATCTTGGACTACAGAAACTGTGAAATAATACATTTGTGTTACTTTAAGCCACTAAGTTTGTTGTAATTTGTTATTCAGCAGTAGAAAATTAACATAGGTACCATTTCAAATATCGCTCCTTTATATTGAAAGAATATCTCAGTGATCAACATAAAGTAAATTACTAAAAGTAATGTTTGGCAACTCAGGAAATTACATAGATCAGATGCCCCAGCAAATTGCCTTTTCTTTCTCTTTTTTTTTTTTTCCATTAAACATTGTCACTTCTGATGGGACCTCACAGACAAGGAGAGTGTAGGGGATACTTTTTCATCTTCTCCAAGAGAGTTGGCTAGGTGTGATCAGCCCTTGGGAGGCCAGTGTATTGAGAAGCCCTTGTCCTGGTCATTGGCCGGTGGAAGCCACAGTTAGCGCTGGCTTGTACACATTTGTGGGTTCCTTCTATAGGGAGGAAATCTATTCCAGGGAAGAGCATCCAAGTTAAGGAAAGCCTCAGCATTGGGAAAGATTGCTTAAAATACACGGGACTGATACCTGGTTGAATTTTTTTCTCTATGTAATGAGATATAATTCTTTCTTGAAACCTTATTACTCAGGAAAAATTGTTCAGGCAAATCCAGTTGGCTAGGTAAGTTCCACTTGTCCTGTTAGCAGTTTGAGCATCACTCGTGGTTGTTAGGTGGAGCTCGAAGACGGTGTCCTGACTATATGTTATTAAACTGTTTCACAAAGTGATTTTTTTTAAAGACAAATGATCATCAAAACCACTGACCTTTTATTAACCTTACTCAAGAAAGTTCTTGGGATTATTTCTTAATGTTACAGATTATTATGGGACAATTTTTTTCTTTGGCTTTGATGGGATCAAAGGTAGTTGTGTACATTTCTAGTTTGTAAGGCAACAGAAGAGGCAGAGAAGTACCATTCTTGTTGTTGTTGGATTGATGATGAAAATGAGAATAAGATGAAGGGTTTTTTTTTTTGTAAATGTAAAAAATGTCCAGTCATTTGTACAAATGGTTTAAAAGCCTTGAGATTTTAGGCGTGTATATTTGCAATTTTTCTCCTTTACTCATTAATTACTAATATGTTTTAATCACTGAGAACACTGTTTTGATCATTAAGAATTTACAATGTAAAGATTATTTCACGGTCGAGTTTCAAATGTTAATCACCGTAACCTAATGCATGTAAATCTCTACTGAATTGAGTTTAAAAATAAAAAGTAAATCATTAATTTGAGCTAGCATGCTTACTGGAAACTGCCTTTTATTATTCTCTGCTGTGGCTCAAGGTCATTTCTTTTACTCAGACCTGAGAGTTTGATCCAGTCATGGAAAGAAAAATCATTCTTCTCCCTTTCTTTCCCTAAAAATGCAGCTCTCACAGGAAACCTCTTCCAGCTTGCCTTTTCTCTTTAACTGTTCTCATCTCATCTTTAATTATTGCTGCTGCTGTGTTTTTTGTTTGCTTCTGTTTTTTAGTTTTGAGGGGAGATTGTGTCACCTGACACGAGGCACTTTGACGTCACGTAGCTTCGCTGGCTGGTGGAGCACTTTTGTGTGATGCTTTGTCATGAAAGCTTTGTATGGTATCTTCCTTTTGCTTTAACGACCTGGGCTTCTTGCTTAACTGTACTCTGATCAGGGGCCGTGTGGGGTATGGATTATAAGCATGGGTTCTAGACTGGCCCCCAGCCTTGACCTGGGTTTGGGTCCTGATGCACCACTCACTAGTTCTGTGCATGGAAAGTTTATATCCATCCTGTGCCTTCCTTTCCTCATCTGTAAATGTGGACAAGCAGAGCACTGATGTCCGAGGGCTGCTGGAAGGGTGAAGTGTACCTCCGTGTGCAGCCAGGCCTGGCTGTTGTGCAGGGGCATCAGTTTCGCTGCAGAGAAAATGTGATGCCTTCATTTTGGCTGCATGACCCGATCCTCCGTGAGCCCACCCGACGGGTTATTGGGTAAAATTTTGCTTTTAGTCCCGTCCAGTTTATATCATCTCATCCAATCTAATTTAAAAGGCCACAGTTGAGTTTAAAGAGCTCCTTTAGGCAATAGCCGAAAGTGAAATTTGCTCCAATAGTCTCTGTTGGTCTTTTGCCTAAAATGGCTTTGGGTGGGAGGGGTGTTGTGTGTTTAGTGTTCTGCCCTCTGTGGTGGTTCTCCTGCCTGGAACTGGTGAACTTGCAGTCTGTTCTTTGGGCCCCGGCAGTACCTCTGGGACACATCTGCTATTTCTCCCTTGCTGGCTTTTGCTGTCTGCAGACCCCTGAGCCTGACTCTCTAGCTGGCCCCAGGCCAGGGATCCGTGTGGCCCAGGACAGCTGGTCTTCAAGGCGTCCTTCAGAATGACCCTGCTTTTTGTGCTGCCAGAATTTTTAGGGTGTGTCTGGGCCCTGGATTGGAATACGGGGCAGCCTGTAAGGTGGCTCCTTCACAGCCTGACACACGTAGTAAAGCCAGAACTCCCTGTCCTGGGTATATCCTCACTTGAACGATAGCACACCTGTTGGCTTGTAAGTTTGGACGGCGTGTTTGTGCCCCTCTGCAAATTCCTATGTTGAAACCTTACCCTCCAGCGTGATGGTTTTGTGCCTTTGAGAAGTGGTTAGGTTTAGATGAGCTCCTGAGAGTGGAGCCCCCATAATGGGATTGGTGCCCTTGTAAGAGGAAGAGACCAGAGCTTCCTCTCTCTCCCTCTGCTATGTGAGGACGCAACGAGAAAATGGATGGATGCAAACCAGGAGGAGAGCTCTCACCAGAAACTGACTGTGCTGGCACCCTTATCTCAGACTTCCCAGCCTCTACAACTGTCAGCATTAAATGTTTGTCATCTAAGCCACCCAATCTATGGTATTTTTGTTATAGCAGCAAGAATGGACCAAGGCAGTTGTTTTGACCCCCAGGGCCAGAAGGGGCAGGTCCTGACTAGGTCTCCCTTATAAACACTCCATGGTTTAGTCCTCCAGGCCTGGCTCTTGATACACTAATGGGGAGACAAGGAAAGCTGGGCATCCTTTCTCTGGTCAGCAGCCCAGCCTGAAAGGTTATCTCTTGCTGTGAAATCATCATTTTTAATGCGTGAAGGTGAATGTTTCCTTGGCCTATCTCTTTGCTTTCCTTATATACTTCTCATTTCCCCCCCTACCCGAAGCAGAGGGATGTCTCCAAAGATCAGAGCAAAGAGAAAAGCAAAAGAGAAAAGCATATTAATGCTTTCCAAACTGCTACCCTTGTAACACTGATGCTGGAATGAAGTTTCCTGCAGGCTGGGATTGTGTCTGCATGCTTCCCAGTGCAGCCCTAGGACCAGGCATAATTTCCAGTAACTATTTGTTGAATAATGATGATGATGAAGAATATCAGTAGAGGTCCCTATAAACAAATATATATGTACTTCTCAAACAGCTTGCCAGCAATTTGCGATAGATGCCTTATAGACATTATACCCTGAAGAAATTATGGATCCTTTGTTAATTGTGAAATAAGTAACTTTTACCTTTTTTCCATGATGAGCAGAGTCATAGAAATGATAAACCCTTGTCAAAGCAAAAATTGCAGTATACGAAGTTAAACAGGCTAGGGAGATTTTATTCAAGGCTATTGCAATAGGAGAGAGAGACTAGAACTAAGTCTGACTTCAACTCTACTGCAATAAAGGGCAGGGGGTGTTTAAAGGGCTGGGATGAGCTAGTGGAAATACACTGGAGGAAGTTAGCAGGGAGGTTGATCAATGGGATGTGTGTCGAGCACACTGAGTTATTTCCCGAGTTTGCAAATGTTTTTCTCTGTGATTAAGACCATCAAATTAGGCTCCCACCCTCCCAAGAGAGACTGGGAGATAGGGCACTCTTTTCCTTGATGATTACATTTTAAGGGAATGGCTCCGAGGTCCTTGAGAAAGACATTCCTGGGTTGTAAAACTAGCAACAGGCTTTAAAAAAGATTATGTATCTCTCACAGTGGCAGAGGAAGAATTTACAATGACAAGTTTTCTAGAAAAAATGCTCTAAGTAATAGGAGGCCAGACCCTAGAGTGAGGAATAAGGTTGTCTAAACTTAAGTCAACCTGAGGGAACCATTAAGGCCATCTTCACTCTAAACCAAGTGATCAGATGGTTTCCTCTGGACAATTTAATGTAATATTATGTTTTGTACTGCTCACCTTAAATATTCCTTACTGAAGTAAAATACAGTTTACTATTTTAAGCAATAGGAGAATGTAGATCCTGACCTATAGTATGCTGTTTTGGTTAATATTTTGGGAACAGCAATCAGGAAAGAAATTGGACAGAGTAGGTCCTATCTGTGGAAGCGCTTCAGAGCTTGGATGTCATTGACAGAAAGAACTTGGCCATGATTCTTCCCAGTTCAGAAGAAGTGTTAAGTGAGGGTTTCCCCAATTACGATGCTGCTACCAGTCGTATTTATGTTGAATCAGATATCTTATGGTAAAATATATCATAAATCGACAGATATCTTTACTACAAAGATATCTGTTCTAGGGGTTATTCCTTCTTGTGTTTCCCTCACAACGGTACCTTTTCCCCTGCCATCCCATTTTGCTAATAATTATTAGTAGATCTTCATCACCATAACACTCCAGCAGCAGAGAAGTTGAAAGAAAACTTCCATGGAAGTTCGGACATGTTGCATGAAGATTTAGTCATACGAAGTAGCATGGCTTGGGGACTTAAAAGAAAGTAACACAGTGCTGGAAGCAGGGAGAAAATGATAAAGAATGAAAAGATATATGGGAAATTTAAGCTAAGAGTACTGGTTAAGAAGACACTTCGTTACTTTGATGATGTCAGGTGTGGGGCAGCTGATAGAAATGTCATGAGCTGCAAAAAAACTTGGTTACTCTGAGGTTCAGAAAAAATCTCTCTGTACGTTTTGGTTAAATGTGTTTTAAGATGCTGTTTAGTACAACCTAAGGTTGTTTCCTGGACCTGATCCCTCCTTTCAATGATCCCACGTTCTAACCTGCCCCTTGGCTGTGTTATCTCATTTGCAGAACAGCTATTTGTCAGTCCTCAGGGAGTTGTAGAGTCATGCATCTTGATGAAGAAGAATAATAAGTACCGTGGGCCAATAGTGATTCAGTGCCGGAAGCTGTAATTCCCTCATTGGCTAGTCACATTCGATGATTTACATAGACTTTATGATCTTGGACTAAGTGCCTTCTGGATTGTCTCATTGCTTATTAAAATAATAACGGCTATTAAATTTAACAACAGCAGTTTTTCAGATCATAAGGACATTGTGTGAAAAGCCCTTGTCTTTTATTTATTAAATGCTGTATCTGCATTTTTTCCCCATCAGAAGCTAAATACAGATGGTTTTTAAGATATATATTTTGACTTACTTTATCATTTGGATCTGAAATGAATGTCCAAGGGTTTCTGGTGGAGGGGAAGCCCCTTTAAATTATGTTAAAAGATAGAGGTTAGGAAGATAATTTACTTTCCATAAATATAGTGCTTTTATTATATCTATCTACCTGTCTGTCGAACGATCGATAGGTAGGTAGATAGGTAGATAGATAGTTGATTTATTTCAGGGGTGTGGTTTAACCCATGGTATTTGTACATTGATGGTTTTATGGGTCAAGTTAAAAGAGAGTAATACCTTAAACTTCTCCATCACTCTACAGCATTAAAAAAAATTAATTAATTAATTTTATTTTTGGCTGCGTTGGGTCTTCGTTGCTGCACGCGGGCTTTCTCTAGTTGTGGCGAGCGGGGGCTACTCTTCATTGTGGCTTCTCACTGTGGTGTCTTCTCTTGTTGCGGAGCACGGGCTCTAGGCTCGTGGGCTTCAGTAGTTGCAGCACACAGGCTCAGTAGTTGTGGCTTGCTGGCTCTAGAGCATGGGCTCTAGAGTGCAGGCTCAGAAGATGTGGTGCATGGGCTTAGTTGCTCTGTGGCATGTTGGATCTTCCTGGACCAGGGCTCAAACCTGTGTCCCCTGCATTGGCAGGTGGATTCTTAACCACTGCCACCAGGGAAGTCCCCATTCTACAGCATTTTAACAGTTGGTTCTGTTAATATTTCTGGTATATCCTCTGTTATGGTCTGCACTGTGTTCCCACAAATTGATATGTTGAAGCTCTAACCCTCAGTGTGACTGTATTTGGAGATAGGATCTTTAAGGAGATAATTAAGGCTAAGTGAGTGTGATGGTTAATTTTATATGTCACCTTGACTCGGAGAAGGGATGTTGAGGCGGTTGGTAAAACATTCTTTCTGGATGTGTCTGAGAGTGTTCTAGAGGAGACTAGCGTTTGAATTGGTGAACTCTGTAAAGCAGCCTGCCCTCCCCAGTGTGGGTGGGTATCATCCAATTCATTGGGTGCCTAAATAGAACTAAAAGACAGAGGAAGAGTGGATTCACTTTCTGCTTCAACTGAGACATTCACCTTCTCCTGACCTCAGATATTGGCACCCTTGGTTCTCTTGGTTTTGGACTCCGATCGGGACGTACATCACCAGCCCCTTGATTCTCAGGCCTTTGAACTCAACAGAATTACACCACTGGCTCTCCTGGGTCTCCAGCTTGCAGGCAGCAGATTGTGGGACTTCCTGGCCCCCTTAACCATGTGAGCCAATTACTATAATAAGTCTCTTCTCTATCCTATTGGTTCTGTTTCTCTGGAAAACTCCACTAATACAATAAAGTCATCAGGGTGGGCACTATTCCAACTGGACTGGTTTCCTAAGAAGAGGTAAAGACACCAGGGATGTGTGCACAGGGAAAGGCCATGTGAGGACACAGTGAGAAGACGGCAGTCTGCAAGCCAAGGAGAGAGGCCTCAGGAAAAACCAACCCTACTGACACTGTGATCTTGGACTTCTAGGCTCCAGAACTGTGAGAAGATAAATGCCTGTTGTTTAAGCCATTTAGCTGTGGAATTTTGCTATGGCAGCCCAGGCAGGCTAATAGATCCTCTTATAAAGGAAACAAGTGTTGGGCCAGGACTCAGGAAATGCTCCAACAGATCAAAGCCACAATGCAAGTACTTAATCCCCTATCCCACTGAAAACGTCTTTTCCCTTCAGTAATTTGCATCTGAAGAATCAAAAAAATGATGGAAAATGGAATTACCAAAGTGACTATGTGCAAAAGATGAGAAGTATAAGAAGTTTTTCTTCCTTTGGTGGGTGAATGAACCCTAGTTCTGTCGGCTGTGTAGGCTCTTCTGGGGTTCCTTCACTTAATAATGAGTTTTATTGATTTGGTAGAGCAAGTGTTACGGAAGTGAAAGATGAAGAGATTGTTCACATGCACAAAGAAAACACAGAAAAAAAGCACAAAGAGATGCTTTTTTACTTTTTGAAATTGAAGTATAGTTGATTTACAATGTTGTGTTTGTTTCAGGTGTACAGCAAAGTGATTCAGATATATAGATTCTTTCTCAGATTCTTTTCCCTTATAGGTTATTAGAAAATATTGAGTATAGCTTCCTGTGCTAGACAGTAGGTCCTTATTGATTATCTGTTTTACATACAGTAGTGTGTATATATTAATCCCAAATTCCTAATTTTTTCCTCTCCTCCTTTCCACTTTGGTAACCTCTGGTTTGTTTTCTATGTCTGTGGGTCTGTTTTGTAAATAAGTTCATTTGTATGCTGTTTAAAATTTAGATTCCACATATAAGTGATATCATACAGTATTTGTCTTTGTCACGTAGTAGTACTCCCTGACCATGCCATCCAGCTAGAATTTTCCCCTTCAAGTGTCTACTGGATACCGCAGATCCCACAGTCGGCCCATTTACCTGTAGCTCTGTGCAGTTCTGGTCCTATTCCCAAAATGACGTCACAATATTTAAGAAGCGACCGGAATTCTTAGTTATTTTTACTTGCAATTTCAAGGCTTTTTCCTTTCCCCAAATCTCCTTGGGCTATAAATTAATCTTAGTCAAAACATGCTTTTAAGAGAAGGGGACTCAAAGTAGGACAACGACTTGTTCTTTCTGAAATTGCATATAATTTAAAGTGGTATAACCTTTGAAGGGGAAATGTGATCTGTTCAGACCATCGCAGTGGTATTTAAGGAGGCTCTCTGTCTGAAAGCCCCATCTCAGAGAAGGCAGGTATTTGGTTTCAAATGATCAAAACAGCCTTGTACTCTTCTTGGAGTTATTTTGACATCTAAATAATAGTTCTGGCATTTCTTTCAGAGTGTAAATCAATAACGTTGACTTAGTGCATTCTTTCCTCTTATTTTCTTTCCTTACGCTTTTATAACCTTAGATCAAGTATTAATAATTATTTTAAGCCTTAGCTTAGGTTTGGTCCTTTGCCACTTAGTGATGCAGGAGGTACCTCCCCCTCCCCCCTCCCTTTATCAGTTGCCTGGCTCTTCCAGAATATTCCCTTTCTGGGACAAAGGCAGGTAAGTGGGTTTAGCGGTGGCCTTGGACACGTTTCTCTTTCCTCTTTTCCAGTTCTCACAGTATTAGAGCACGTACATCTTTCTCCCATTTTTACCACACTTTGCTATCCTTACTTCTCCCTCGTCTCTCACCGGTGTTTCTGAACGCTGTTCTGCCTCAGAATCCCTGGTGCTTGTTGAAGCTGCCATTCTTGGGCTTCACCCCAGGCCCAAAGAATCCAAATCTCTGGATGAGGACCCAGAAGGTGCAGTGTAACAAGGACCCAGCGGTGCTTTCAGCATTCATGTCTGAGACTCACTTCCTGCTTTCCCAATTCTCTTCTCTTCCTTCCGGTGACACCCTAAGTAGCGATTGATTCACTAGCCTCTAATATGACTGTTATTGTATTTTCAAAAATGTTTGCACCAGCTCCCCAATTTTTTGTTTTTTGTTCTTGGCCTTCATGCCTCCATTTAATGGCCAAGCCATCAGTGCCCAGATGATGCCCATGCCCCCATAGGGGAGTCCTCCCTCCTGCCCGGTATCCCCTGAAGAGTCCACCCAGGCTCTACAGGGAGACAGTGTGGTGTAGGAGGGTGCTGGGGGTGGGCATGAGGGGGCAGAGAGACGTGAAAGGCGGTGGGAGAGGTTTTGGGTCTTCAGACCTAGGTTTGATGAACAATTCTGCCGTATAACCAGCTGAATGACCTTGGTATATTTGACCTTATGAAAGCCAGATTTCTCAGCTCTCACAGGGTGGTGGGGATGGGCAGGAACCTGGGGGATACTCTACAGTGCAGGGCTGTTAGGAGGATAAAATGAAACAATGTATGTAGCGCTAGGAGGCGAGACCACATGGTAACTTTGGTTATTCTTTAGTTTATTCCTTTTAGCTTTATTCCTGCACTTTTGTCTTGGGTTGGCTCAGCTCCTTATCTTTTTCTTTGTTATCCCCTCAGATATGACAGTTACCTTCTTAAATTCTCATCCTTTTTTTTTTTTTTTTAATAAATTTGTTTATTTATTTTTGGCTGTGTTGGGTCTTCATTGCTGCACGTGGGCTTTCTCTAGTTGCGGTGAGCGGGGGCTACTCTTCGTTGCGGTGCGCGGGCTTCTTATTGCAGGGGCTTCTCTTGTTGCGGAGCACAGGCTCTAGGCACGCAGGCTTCAGTAGTTGTGGCACATGGAGTCAGTAGTTGTGGAGCACGGGCTTAGTTGCTCCTCGGCACATGGGATCTTCCCGGACCAGGGATCAAACGTGTGTCCCCTGCAATGGCCAGCAGATTCTTAACCACTGCACCACCAGGGAAGTCCCAATTTTCATCGTTGCGTCTTCTTTTTCAGATACCCCTCTCTAAAATGACTACAGCTTATTCCAACCTTTAATTCTTGATCTTGAGGTAATGGTCTAGAAATTTCTCAAGCTAAGAGTCTTGGTAGATATCTGCTGTTCTGGTCTGTTTCGCACCCATCCCTTCCACAATAGCACTTCTCTTCACCTGTGGGGTCCTGCCATTCCTCCCCCATCATGTGTTGCTGGCTGGCCTATGGGCGTCTGACTCAGGTGTGTGCCATTGTCCTTCCCACCGTAGTGATTGGTCCCAGGCATTGTCATGGGACATGAGCGGGGCCTATTAGTGTTGTTTTCTGTAGATGTATACATTGGACTTGCAGAGAGAGCTTGCTGTTTGGAACTCCAAGTCTGCTCTAAGATCCCTTCAGGCTGCTGACGCTTGCTTGCGGGTGGGGTGGCGAGTAGGAGTGGGGGAAGAAGACAGTGTCTGTTGCCTCTGGGTCTTGTCGTGTCCTGAGGCTCACTCCCCTCTTCCTGGTAATGAACACCTTTCCAATCTCTGTTTTCTGGAGGGGGTCCTTCTGCGGAGATGCTGGGTGCTGGCTCTTTTAGGACTTACAGTTTTCTTAAGTGTTTGTATTCCATACCCCTTTTTCTTTCCCAAGGCATGTACACGCTGTCGTTGTGGCTGAGTTTGGGGCAGCATCTAGGGAGATGCATTTGTCACACCTGGAATCGCCGTTCCCCTCTATCCCTTAGGTCCTGTTGGTGAAATTGGCCCCTAAGATCCATCCCCTTATCCAGCATGGTTGCTCTTGCCTAGGGAACCTCACAGTCTCTCCTATTCCTACCTTCTACTGATTCTCCTTACTTGACCCTGTTCTTCCTGCCCCCAGTTTCAACAGATATTAAAGTAATTTCTGGGAGGCTTCGGGTCCCTGTGATACTTAGTGGATGACACCTGTCTGGGTGGTCCAGCCATCTCCACAAGCTTCATCTACAGCCTAGCAAGGACTTCTGCTACACATATCCTTAGAACTGTGCAGAAGTATGGACACATATCGGTCAGATATCGGGATAGAAATAGTATAGGAGTCATTAGTGGAGGCAAGTTCAAAAATTTCAATTCTGGGACTTCCCTGGTGGCGCAGTGGTTAAGAATCCGCCTGTCAATGCAGGGGACACGGATTCAAGCCCTGGTCCAGGAAGATCCCACATGCTGCGGAGCAACTAAGCCCGTGAGCCACAGTTACTGAGCCTGAGTTCTAGAGCCTGTGAGCCACAACTACTGAAGCCCGCGCGCCTAGAGCCCGTGCTCCGCAACAAGAGAAGCCACCACAATGAGAAGCCTGCGCACCTCAACGAAGAGTAGCCCCCGCTCACCGCAACTAGAGAAAGCCCATGCGCAGCAACGAAGACCCAATGCAGCCATAAAAAAAAAAATTCAATTCTATTTAATTGCGTCAGTGGGATGTGGTAGAAATAGGAGGAGGTAGGGATCAGGGTGCATATACACTATGTTTGCCTCTGCCATTGAATAGCTGTGAACTTCAGACAAGTCAGGAAGACCCTTCTTCCCACTGTTTTCTCATTGGTAAAATGAAGGGTTTGGTTTACATAAACCTCCTGCCTCTAAATTATGCATGACCTTATGGCGAAGGTTGTAAGTTGACATTTAGGGCCCATGGCAGTGGATTTTGAGCCGTATGCCCAGAGCCCACAGCGCTGAGGGCTGGGTTCTAGGTCTGGGGGTGGGGCTGACTCAGAGGATACGAGAAGGTCCAGTGGGTGAATCCCTGAATCTCCATCCTCCTACTATAAGAAGACCAGCTCTGATTTGATCGATTTTATGTATTGAAGACCTACATAAAATTTCATTCATCAAAATTGCACTGTTGCTGGACTTCCCTGGTGGCGCAGTGGTTAAGAATCCGCCTGCCAATGCAGGGGACACGGGTTCGATCCCTGGTCCGGGAAAATCCCACATGCTGCGGAGCAACTAAGCCCGTGTGCCACAGCTACTGAAGCCTGCGCGCCTAGAGCCTGTGCTTCGCAACAAGAGAAGCCAGTGCAATGAGAAGGCTGCGCACTGCAATGAAGAGTAGCCCCCGCTCGTCGCAACTAGAGAAAGCCCACACACAGCAACCAAGACCCAACGCAGCCAAAAAAATAAATTAATTAATTAAAAAACCCCAAAAGAACCCTCATTATCTCTTCTAAAAAAAAAGAATCTATAAAAACTGCACTGTTGCTAAAGAGAAGCTGGAAAACCCCTTGGCTTATTCAAACAAGTAAAATCTCCCTCATCTTGGTCTAGCTTGGTATAACTAAACTTACCTTTCAGTACTCCCCAAATTACTCTCTACCTCAATCAGCCTGATAATCTCACAGCCCCTTAAATACTTCATGCCCATCCGTGCTTACCTGATTCTGTTCAAAATGGTCTAGCCTTGGAAAATGGGAAATTACTGACTGCAAGAAAATGTTAGTTCTTGAAGTTACTAAAATTGGTCTCACTTAGCAAGACACTGTATAGTTGGGCTAAGGATACGAATGAGGTCACAATGCCAGCAGGAGAGACAGAGGAGTGAAGTAGTTGATAGCTCAAACCTCTGATGTTTCTTATGTAACACCTTTGTCGGAGGGGCAGTGAGGAGTGGGCTTCATGTCTGATGAGAAGGGGAGGGGAAAGGCATCCGCCTGTCCTGAGCTATGGCCGTGGGGCTGCTGTGGGGTGTCCCCAATTCATAAGATTTGTCCACATCAGATCGTGTCATTGAGTAGTCACCTGGAGATGGGACCTGAGCCACGGCAAAGCCAATAGGAGTCACCTACATGCTCACCCCTCACTCTGCTTATGATCTCCACCTGGAACACACAGGCTAGAGGCCCCTCATGTGCGCTCTGGGTCTCTGGGAGCCAGGGCGGTGGGAGGAGCACAGGCTTTATTCTTCACTTTCGTCCACAACACAACCCTCCAATGTGTGGATTTATCAGGTGTTAATGGAAGGATTGGAGTTTAATTACAATAACTCACAATGTAAAAGGTAAAGGATGATAAAGTTCTTAATGTAAAATGTGGCTTTCTTTTAATTGAAGGGCAAGTTCACCATGGAGTTCAACCTCTGCGTGGACACACGCCAGTTCCCAGCGTAGCTCCTCTGGCCTAAAATTTCCTTTCTCATCTCATCCTCGTCTGCTTTTGACTTCAAGATTTTGTTAGTGTAAAAAATGAGTTGTGCCATTTCCTCTTTTCCTAGTATCTGAAAAATTTTATGAGAGAGTAGAATTCCTCTTCCTTGAGTGTTTGATGGAATTTACCTGCAGAAACATTTCTATGTGGGAAATTATTACTAATTTTACTCTTGCATATATTTGAAATTTTTGATCATAAAAAGCGGAGAGAATAGAATCATAAACCCCATGTATTTATCATCCAGCTGAGGAAAGAATTTAAATTAGTGATTAAATTTTGTAAATATTTATAGGACCATTCAGGTTTTCTATTTCTTCTATACTCACTTTTGACAATTAGTGTTTTTCTGGGTATTTATCTATTTTAATTAAGTTCTCAAATTATTGGCAAAAATTGTTCATAATTTTCTGTCTTTTAAATTTGTACATCTATATTCCTGTTTTTCATTCCTAATCTTTTTTATTTATGCCTTCTCTCTTTTCTTTAATCAGACTTACAGAAGGTTATCAATATTTATTACCTATTTCAAAGAATCTGCTTTTCTCTTGATGTTCCTTTGTTTCAGTGTCTGGGCTGAGGTGCACCTCAGGGCTGGAACTGAGTTTGGGAGGGACCTTGGACCGTTAGATTACGTGCCTAGCTAGGATGCTCCTTGGGCAGATCAGAGGAGGGATTTTCAAGACCAAGCTAAAGACGGTCACTTTCAGGAATACAGTACATATTAAAAGCAATGCCATAGAAAGAAAGACAACAACAATAATAATTATAATACTGATACAGATTAATTACTGTGTGCTGAGGACTAGGTTAGGTGATTTACACACGTTGACTCAATGTTTACAATAAGCCTGTGATGTTTCTGTTATTAACCTCATTTTCAGGTAAGTAAGCAGGCGCTGTGTGAATAAGTAATTTGCTCAAAATCATAGAGTTTATCGATGGTATTTGATTTCAAAACCTATGTTTTTCCTGTTATCCCATTAACCATGAACAGAGGGAAAATTGGGTGGATTGCTGGAAACCTTGAGAGTTTGGACCACAAGACATGAAAAGCCAATGGGATAAACAGAGTTCAGCTTGTCACCTACTTCCTTGGCCATTCTGGGCCAAATGAATAAAGCAGACCCAGTTTCATTTTAAATGACTTGATCTTTATTTTATTCTGGGAACTCCAGGGAGAGAAAACGTACCTGGTGAAAAGATCCAAATGGAAACAAATTCTTTTTTTCAATACAAGGGAAAAGTATTCCTTGAAATGAAGTTTTAGTATGAAAAATTTGGGTAAATGGCATTAAAAAATTGAAATACAGTATTAATGTTTGCCAAAAAAATGAGCTACAGTGAGCAACCTAGAAGCTTTCATTGTTTTAGTTTTTCACAGCAAACATATAAAGATGATAATATGCGAACACATTACCAAAATGAGCATGAGAGCTCCAACTAACCTCTTGTTGAAAGCATTGTTCTCAGTCTATTTAAAAAGCTATGAAAATTACTAAAGTAATTACCCCATGGCACTTCTACTACTACTACCTTTTTGTGGAACAACATTGGCTTCTGTAGGCCTAGAGTCGCAAGTCAAGTCATCCATGTGTTTGTTGTGTTTGAGTACGCCTTCAGGAATCTCTGAGAGAGGGACCCAGTAGATAGTTAAGTTTCTGATTAAAAACAAAACAAAACAACCCCTTTTATTTCTTTTTAAAACTCCTTTCCTTCTCCCTTTCTTAGTAATTAGTTCCGTGCTGTCCAATAACACTTCCTGGTAAGTGTTTTATACCTGTGCCATTCAATATGGCGGCCACTAACCATATGTAGCCATTGAGCACTTGACCTGGGTGGTTAGCGTGACTAAGGAGTTGAATTTTCAATTCTATTTCATTTTAATTAACTAAAAATTAAACAGTTACATGTGTCTAGGGATACTCAATTGGACAGTGCACATTTAATCTATCAATCCATTTCAGAGTGTTTGTTTCTGATGGTAAGACATCATTTGTGATGCCTGCTTGTGTTTTATAGTGGTCTGAATTACCCATCTGATTTCCCTAACTCTCACATTTCCCACATCAAAAAGATCAGTGGCTGAAAGAGGCTGGCTGTATCACCTTTTTTTTTTTTTTTTTTTTTTTTTTGCAGTATGCGGGCCTCTCACTGCTGTGGCCTCTCCCGTTGCGGAGCACAGGCTCCGGACGCGCAGGCTCAGCGGCCATGGCTCACGGGCCCAGCCTCTCCGCGGCATGTGGGATCTTCCCGGACCGGGGCACGAGCCCGTGTCCCCTGCATCGGCAGGCGGACTCTCAACCACTGCGCCACCAGGGAAGCCCCTGTATCACCTTTTAATCAAATTTGATTTTGTTGTTTGGGTGGGATCTTCTGCCCCAGTTATGGTTTACTCTAGATGAGGTTCTGTGGTTGAGTGTGGGTGAATTGTGGCTTTCTGCTGTACCGCTGGTGTTCATGCAACACACTGGATGCTGAGGGCAGTCGAATGTAACCTGGGAGGAAGGGATTTGCTTGTCTTTCAAGTTGTTTGAAGACCAAACCACAGCCATGTTGGGATAAAGTAGCCGTGTGAGACAGAACCAGCAAACTCTAGGGAGGCTTCATCTCCGCTCACCACTAAACCTCAATGTTGATACGCCTTTCTTTTCTTCATGGGCCTTAATGACAGACTGTCCTGGGTCCCAGTTGCTGTGTTGCAGTGGGGAGTAGTATTTTTACTGCATGTAATTATTTCTGCATTTGCCCTAGTGTTTTAAATAAAGTGAGAGCAACCCTTTCTTTAAGAGGTGGCAACAGTTTTGTACTCCTTGTAGATTACCTGTCTTCCTGGTTCCTGGTAGGACAGTTTCCAGTCTTCCTGTACCAAGTTCAAGTCTGCTGGATCCAGAGCCAGGGGTTTTTAGAGTTACAACTAAATGCACTGGTTCAAATGACAAAAACTGCAGGCCTGTCGCAGAAAAAGGCCCATCTAAAGGAGATGGCACAGAAGGTGTCTTTCCTGTTGTTTCTGATCATGTTTCTTCACAAAAACTTGATTGGTCTCTTGATCTCCTTCCTCAGTACCTTGCTGAGAAACAGGCCTGGTTTCTGACGTCTGGGTCATCTTGTCTTGTGCATCTTGTCTAAATCTGTGGCCGTCACCATCCACAGGCTTGGCAAAGCCAGTCGATGTACAGACATTGTAGGCAGAAGGACTTTTCTTCCCTAATCTTCCTAAAAGGGGTGGGAAAGCATCCTTCTCCCCCCTTTGACCGTCTGATGCTTACCTGCCCAGGTGGAAGTGTGAAGGGTGGGTTGTCTATGGCGCGGTGAGTGAAGAGTCTGCCTCCCTAAGGGGCTGGGTGAAGTCCAGGTTGACGTCTGCCGCCCCCTCCTGTTCTTGTCACCGCAAGTGTCCATCCCACTGTCAAGAGGATCCAGGAAGACTCACTGCTCTTCCTGACTAATCTGTGTGATTCTCATGTCACTTGTCCTTACACTTCTCATGGCCACGGCGTAGAGGAAGGCTGGGTAAGGTCCGTGAGCCGGGCAGGTGCACATGGGGTCCCCTGCCTGTGAATGTCACCTTGGCCCAGGCTCTTGTGATGAGCCAGGAGCCAGGAGCCATCCGACTGATCCCTGTTTTCCCTGAAGCTTCCCATCCCGAGCAGCACTTTGCCCTGGATGATGGAAGGTGAAGGCGGATGCGTAAGGGAGACCCTTTCTCTCCCTTCATCCTTCCGTTGACTTCCAACGTTCATTCATTTACTCACCCAGCAGTTATTTATTGAGCAGACTATATACCAGCTGTCTTCACTGTGGCTACGCTTGTGAATGAGACCCGCACAGCCTGTTTCTCTCCAACCCACAGAATAGCTTCTAGACACATTTTCCTTCCTTAAAAGTTCTCTCCGTATTCTTCCTATAGCACCTGTATCCCAAGGACAGTGGGAGAATCTTATGAGGATATTTAAAATGTGTTTTTCTAATCGATTCCTCCCTTTGGAGGCAAAGTGAACTAATGTAATAAAAATAGAACCAAAGAGGCCAGAGTCAGAGAGGACACAAAACCCTTCATGGTGCAGAGGATGCTTTACTGGGATATATTTTCTCTACTTCTGGTGTCCGAGGGGAGAGCAGGGCTTTGTGTCCAGGAGACCTGGAGCTGCCCTTGTCCACGCAACAGAGGCAGGGTGCGTTTGGTTTTCGAAAGTACTCAGTTTCGAGAGGGCTGGGGCCAGGGTTGGAGACGCTGGGGCCCCGGGGATGATGCCCTGAGGCTGGGAAGTGCTGCAGTCCTGGAGTGCAGGCGGGAGGTTGCTCCATGACGCCCCCAGAGACGACAGGGCCTCTGCTGTGTCAGGGCCGTGAGAGGGTTGGGTGTGTGTGAGGGTTGGGTTGTGTGAAGGTTGGGGGGTCTGTGTTTTTCGATGGCTGGGCCTGTGGGGTTGGTTGTCATGTGTGTGGGGGGCACTGAAAAGGAACTGGGGCCTTGGAAGCTGCTGAGACAGACCCCTGGGCCCAAGCTTCAGATGGGCTTGGGCAGTGACGTCGCAATAGTAAACCGACGGTCTTCTGTGATGCCCTGTTCATTTCTAATTATCTCAGTTTGGGCGGCTGTAAGGAAGGGCAGCAAACTCCAACAGACTTTGTAGGCCCACGTTTATAGCAGCATTGTTCACGACCGCCAAAAGGTGGAAACAGTCCAAGCACCCATTGAAGGATGACTGGATGAGCAAAGTGTGGTACATCCACACAACGGAATGTTATCCAGCCTCAAAAAGGAAGGACATCCTGAGCCCTGCCACAACATGGACGCACCGCAAGGCTACATTTCACTGTGCTGGGTGAAGGAGGTCAGCCATAAAAGGGCGAATGCTGTACGATTCCACTTACATGAGGTCTATCTGGAGGAATCAAATCCATAGAGACAGGAAGCAGAATGGTTGTTGCCAGGGCCTGGGGGTGGGGCGGGGAGTTATTGTTGAATGGGAACAGGGTTTCTGTGTGAGGTGATGAAGAAGTTCTGGAGATGGATGGTGGCGAGGGCTGTACAGCAATGTGAATAGACTGAATGCCACTGAGCTGCACACTTAACAATGGTGAAGATGGTAAATTTTATGTGATGTGTATTTTACCACAATTAAAAAAACAAATGAAAGGACGACACAATGGGCCTAATTTGTTGTAACTTTTATTTTAAAAATTTTATTTATTTATGTATTTATTTATTCATGGCCATGCCACACGGCTTGCGGGATCTTAGTTCCCTGACCAGGGATGGAGCCGGGCCCCCTGCAGTGGAAGCGCAGTGTCCTAACCCCTGGACCGTGGGGGAAGTCCTCCTTAAAACTTTTAGAACGAAAAGAGAAATCTGGAGTAAAACTTCAGAAGAGTAGGCTGGGAAAATGGAGGGAGGCTCTGTTATTTCCCAGGGCGTGAAGTGAGACCAGATTTCTTGTGGATTAAAACATGACATAGAATCCAAAGTCTCATCAAAAGAAAGTTCTATCCTGGGCTGCCCCTTCCCTCCGTCCTGTTTGTGTGTGTTTTGAGCGCCTTCAATGACACAGACATTTATTTCTCTGTCCCAGAGTGGTAGGGGGGCAGCTCGGTGGTCGCTGCTCCACGGGGTCCCCCTGGGACCAGGCAGGGGGGCTGGGCCTTCCTCAGTGTCGCTGTTCCCTCCCTTCCCCCAGCCTCCAGGTTGAGCTGGGTGCTTACACTTGGTGAGCACACTCTTTGCTCCCAGTGTCCGCCCAGGGCAGTGTGCTCCCAAATTCTCTACCAGAAGGGGGAAATGCAGTCCAAGTGGCCCATCCTGGGACAGGTCAAATGGATTCAGTACATTTGAAGTGAGCAGGTACCCACCTCCTCGAAGGCCTGTGGGGACACCGGTATGGCTGCAGAGAGCACAGCCGGACGTGGCAAAGGAAACTCTTGCCAAAGGTTTCCTAAAGGCAATTGTAGGCTGAGCTTGACAGAAAACTCATTTCCCCAAGGTCATGGAACCAAGCTTTACTTTTATATGTTCAAGGGGCCCCGGGCAAGCTTGGCCTTGCATCCCCGCTCTGTCAGGTTAGGGTTAGGGTTAGGGTGAGATGTTGGGACGGGACCCTGAGGGGCAGAGCGTAGGTCAGTACTCAGGGCCCAGTTTCTCCTGCAGCACCGTTTCCTCTCTCCTCCCTATGTCTCCATCCCCCAAGGCCACATCTGTTTGCACATGGAAATCAGAGGTGCGTGTCTCTGTGTTTAGAAAGTGGGTGCTCTGTGAAACCTGGAGCAGACGGCTTCTCCATCAGCACCAGAGGGTGTGGCCCACCTGCCTTTCATTATCTGAGGTCAGAGGTTTGAGTCGTGGACTTGACCTCCTGTTGTCACCGAGGCCCCGGCTTGAGCTTCTGCGTCTTCATCCATGACCAGGTCGTGTTCCAGAGTCACTTCAAGGTGAGCTGCCCCGCTGTAGAGCCCGTTAATATTTTGGCCTAGGCTCCTGTCCCCTTTGAGGCATGTGACCGATTCAAGTAGCAGCTGGGGGCCCTTTGTTTATAACTCTCTCATCTCACATTCCTCAGTGGATTTCTTTTTGGAGACAATGTTCTATGGATCACCTCTGAAATGAGAAATGATCAGCTTAGGGACTCTTCTTTTTGAATTGTCAGAATAAGAATAAACTAACTCTCCGAAGTCCTTTCTGGAGTCCTAGGCCCACCACAAAGGTGGAGATGAATCCCCCACACCCTGATCTGGGGACTATGTTTTATTCTATTTTTCCCCCAAAGGGTAGCAAGGCAGTTCTCGCCTGCTTCTTTCGTCTCCCTGCTGACTGCTGACCGTCCCACTGTTATCCTGCTTCTCCACTTACTCGTGTTGCTATGAGTCTCAGATTCCTCATCTGCAAAGTGGGTATAATAGCTCAAGGCTGCTGAGAGTTTGTGAGTTTCTGTATGTGAAAGTACTTTATTGATTTAAAAATGCTATACCAATGGACATTATTTTTCTGCTAAATAAAAACCGTGAGAGGATGAGGCATTTGTCTTTCTCTGGACTCACTGCCTGGCAGTGAGAATATCAGTCTTTTTTTTTTTTTTTTTTACATCTTTATTGGAGTATAATTGCTTTACATTGGTGTGTTAGTTTCTGCTTTATAACAAAGTGAATCAGTTATACATATACATATGTACCCATATCTCTTCCCTCTTGCGTCTCCCTCCCTCCCACCCTCCCTATCCCACCCCTCTAGGTGGTCACAAAGCACGGAGCTGATCTCCCTGTGCTATGCGGCTGCTTCCCACTAGCTATCTATTTTACGTTTGGTAGTGTATATGCTACCTTATTAAAGCATTTTAATAATGAAGATCATTTCTCTCTCCTCCCCCTGGCCCTCTCTCCCTCTTCTCCCACTTTGGTCCAGGAGGCGATGAAGACTGGCTTTCACTCCTTTTCGTCTTTCCTGGTAGCCCGGTCTCACTGTTGGAGTAGCTTTCAAAGCTGTTTCTCCTTGAACTTCTGCTGTTGCCATCTGCTTTTACAAGGGTCGATAGAGGACGGTGCTCCGAGCCTGTGAAGGTGTTGGAAAGCCAGACAGCCTCTGTCTTCTGACTCACAGAGATTGATGTGAATGTTAAAGGCAGGACTTTCTGTTTTCTCCCGGAGAAGGTCATTAATTAGGAGGCTGAAGAAGCAGAGTGGGCTCAGCTCGGGGCTGGCGGAGGCTGCTCGTATACTCAACTTCTGAGAGCGCTCTGCAGTCCTGACTCGGCTCTGCCCCTAGATATGGGATCTGTCCTCACGTCCAGTGGGGCTGGGCTGTGTTCCCAGGCTCATGGGGAAGTGAATATCTGCACAGTGCTTTGTTTAAAAGTTTGATTGTGCGACTCAAGCCAGTGTGTCAGACTTCAGCCAGTAGCTTTTGGGGGACCTCGCAGGGGTGAGAAGTTATCCAAATACTGTGACCTGGGAAACCTTTCTGTTGATTTTAATGCACTTTGTACAGTTTTCCAAGGCTCTTGGCGGCTCGGTGGCGGCCTGATTCTTTGTGTAACACAAGGCTGCCACGGACGCGGCAAAAGAAGAGTTAGGAGTGTGTGGTTCACCGACTTGGAATCCGGACACACACCTTCTGGATTTTATTGCCAACTAACAATCTTGAGGGAATGATTGGCTTAGCAACGTAACACCTCTCCCTGAACCTTGGTATTCCAGCTAGTTCTTGAAAATTACTGCCACGTGATAACTTTTTGGTGGTCTCTGTGTGGAGAAGACAGAGAAGGATAAATGGTATGAAAATTGGCATCAGTCTTGACATTTTGGCTGGCTGTCTCAGAGGGGTAGCTGCTGTACAGAGGCTCTGTCAAGGGTTGGAGGGAAAAAAAGATGAGCTTCTAGCTATCACTTGGCTGCTCAGGGTGTCCGATTGTTGGAAGTAGAGTTGGGAAACCCAGAATACACTGGTGAAATCCAGGAAGCCAAGAACATTGTGACGTCATGCGTGTGAGAGATCGAAATGGAAATTCCACTATTTAGGTGAAATCCAAGACTTTGAATAATCACAGATTCACAGGAAGTTGGGAAAAAAAATTATACAGGGAGGTACCATGTACCCTTTACCCCTGCAACGTCTTGCTTAACGGTAATAACAAAACTATGAAATGATGCAGAGTGCTTTTGAAACAGCTAGGTGACACATCAAGATGATGAAATCACAGTGCTGTTGCAAAGATAGCATCGATTTTTTTTGAGCCCCTACTATGTGCCCATCCATATATGGGGCATAGGGAGTGTAAATAAATCAGTCTCGGGTCCTCCACTGAGGGAGCTACAGAATAACCAGGGAGTCTGACATCCAATAAAAAAATTATGTGCATAATTCATGAATCACAGTTGGGATAAGTGCTATGATGAAAATAGAACCCAAAGAAAAAAAGTTGATTTCGTGAAAAGATACCTTAAAACGTTTCCATGACATTTCATAATCTTATTTTAAGATTTGCCAAAGATTCTACGGTAGCTGCAACTTTGAAGTTTACTCCTTGTATTACATTTATTATAATTGCGTCCTTTCTGGGCTTATTTTTTTCCGATTTCTTCTTTTTTTTCCAGTCTGTGGAAGCCAAGCGTGTCTTGGAATGGGCACTGATGGTTCTGCCCACAAATGACAGTTTATGAGGGTGTTTTTAATGTACGTTAGCAACTTGGCTGCAGAAAGGGAATCAGACCTCAGAGATCCATTCTTTAATGTCACCAGCAATTAGGAGCGATCACACCGAAACTGACGCCTGCCAAGAGGAGGGATTCTTGAATGTTGGTTGGTTTGGCGAGACCCTGAAGCATCTTCTCGATTACAGACCCTGCTGCCTCTGGTTTCACAGGGCAGCTCCGGCCAGCCACGCAGAGTTCACGTGCACAGGGTTCCTTCTTGTGGTTCAGCGATATGAGCTAATTTGGAATCCTTATGGTTTAAGTGCAGAGAGGAACAATTACGTGTATGTTCCCTGTTGAACACAACACGTGGTATCCAGGCAACTCAAGTGAAACGTAGGGGAGAGAGCAGCTCTCCCCACCTGCTTGGTAAACTCAGCTCAGGTGGCGGAAATAATACCTGGATAAATACCACCGATCACTTAGGACATTTTCTTTAGATCAACATTTGCCCTGGGAGGTTCTCAGGTCTTTTGGCTTTGGCCAAGCAAACTGTGTTTCAGACAACAAGTGGAAATCAGAGGTTTGCCAGAAATGGCCGGGGGGAATGGGCTTTAACAGCGGTGTAGGCAGCGGGGCTTCTCTTCCGAGGTCAACTTTGGGTCTGTGTGAGATGCAGCCTAGATTTAGGATACCTGCCCAAGAGGCACGTGATATCCAGAAGTGCTGACTTTCCGTCTGTTCAAGTGGAGTGTCTTTTGCAATTTCCCACTCCTCCTTTTACATTCTACGTCACGGAGCCTTTCAGAATGCACCGTTGGTACAGAAGCAAGATCTCCACTTCAGGGGCTGTATTTGGCCACCTGAAAATCCCAGTCCTTGTCCTTCATCATGACTTTAAATTCGTGAGGTGGGGGAGCGGAAGCCCCCCACGATATCCGTTGCCCCAAACCTGACTTTTCTTCCCTCTATGGGGAAATGGCTGGATCTGTTGATGATCCTCTTAATGGGAATCTTTTTGTTGAATTTCACTTTTATTATACATTTTAAATTATAATTGTAAGAATGATTTTTTTCCCCCCAGAGTATTAGAGTGGAGTTTGGGATCGTTCGTTATTTTTATTTTTTTGGCGGTACGCGGGCCTCGCACTGCTGTGGCCTCTCCCGTTGCTGAGCACAGGCTCCGGATGCGCAGGCTCAGCGGCCGTGGCTCACGGGCCCAGCCGCTCCGCAGCATGTGGGATCTTCCGGGACCGGGGCACGAACCCGTGTCCCCCGCATCGGCAGGCGGACTCTCAACCACTGCGCCACGAGGGAAGCCCCGTTCGTTATTTTTAATGAATGCTGGTGAGTGGGGAGGTGTGCTCTTGGGCCCGGAAGCCTCATGTACTAATCTTTGCAGGCAGATGCTGTTCTAACTCTTGGAGGCAGCTTCTCTATACCCCACAGGGCCTGGCATCGTGCCCTGAACATATCAGCTCTCAGTGCACGCTGCCTGCTTCGCTGTTGAAGACGTGTAACTGGATCGTACAGGTGTTAAGAGCTGGGCTTTGGAGAGGTGGTATCTGATTTTGAATCCTGCTTCTGCCACTTAGTCTTCTGAGTCCTTGGACAAACCACTTAACCTCCCTGAGCCTCAGTTTCCTCATACGTAAAATGGGGATAATAAGGCCCACTACATAGAGTTGTGAAAATTAAATGAGATGGTGTTTACCACGTTACATAGAGCCTGTGGATCGCCTTTCTCCCTGTTAGATTGTAAGCCCCATGGGGTAAGGATATGTCTCATTTACTGCTATATCCCAATGCCTGGTACGTAGTAGATGCTCAAGAAAATACTCATTAGATTAAGAAAAACGTGTTGTAGATTTTTCTGTGATATTACTGAGTAGAGGAAGAGAACAGTTTAAAGATTTGAGGAATGAAGACATGAGACAATTCTATTTGGAACATAAAATAATGGGAGGAAATTACTTTTATCAACATGAGTTATGTAGATGTATCTTAGTATTGGGCATTAATCCCACTTTTAAGTAAATTTATTATTTTAACTAAGAAGTCATCATTAATTTCTTAATAAAAACATTAATGATGTTTTTAGGATTCCTGAGAGAAACTGACTTAGATGTTGGAAAATCTTTGACTAATATGCATGTTTTTAATAGAATTATGGTTTTGGGCACCAATACGGCAGTGATGTCCCCTTTCTTTCATTTCTTCTCTTTCCCCCTCCTTCTTTCTTGCTGTCTTTCTCTGCCTCCAAAACACAACGCTATCGTGCATTGAAAACATTTCTGAGAATTAAGGATGAGGGGAATGTTAGCTTCTCAGGGAAAGTTTAAAATAAAGTCAAAATAGTGTTTTTCCTTAGGAGTTACTCAAGCTTTGTAATTCCATAGGTAATCAGTAATTTTTCTGCTCTCCAGATTACCCAAATCTGGTATCAACCTGTAGCCAGTTTGGAGCATCAATTCTTGTCTGACTCAGTTGGGAATGAGGTGGGCACTCATTCAAACACCCATCGCAGAGTAGTACCAAGTGGCTTTGCGTGTTTTAAGGACAGTTCTTCAACTCGCCACCAGATGGCAGAGGTACTCCACTGAAGTTCACCAATGCGTTTGCTGCGTTAAAACAGCTTTTGACACTTTTCTCCTTTCTGGACTTTCTGGATGCAGAAAAGAGAGCAGCTCATGAGGGTTTGTACTTAAACATTTTATGTAGGAATTAAAGTACATGTTAATACAGATTCTGGCACTTATTTGCCCACTTAAAATAGCTAAAGGGTTATGTATTTTTAACCCTTAAGAGACTGGTGTTGACATGTAATTTTGATTATTATTATTTTTTCTTAAGGTCAACTTTGATTTCCCATCTCCTTATTTCTAAGCCCCAGTCTGTCTCCCCCACTTTCTTTGTGGGATCATAACGAGGCTAAGAATTAAGAACAAGAGTGTTGGAAACCCTCAGCTCTGGGTTCAAGTCCAAACTATTCCACTTGGGTGAGCCGCTTACCCCATCCATGCCTCCGGTTCCTACAGAGTGAAATGTTGGAGGGTGTGAATGAGGTGACCTAGCTGATGCCCCCGGGGCACCTATGGTGCTCACACGGTTGTGTTTACTGTTAGCTGTGCAAAGGCAGTGCAGTATTTTACATCTCTGTGTAATATTTTTATTTATTTATTTTTTGCTGTATGCGGGCTTCTCACTGCTGCGGCCTCTCCCGTTGCAGAGCACAGGCTCCGGACGCGCAGGCTTTGCAGCCACGGCTCACGGGCCCAGCCGCTCTGCGGCATGTGGGATCCTCCCGGACCGGGGCATGAACCCGTGTCCCCTGCATCGGCAGGCGGACTCTCAACCACTGTGCCACTAGGGAAGCCCCCTCTGTGTAATATTTTATATCTCTGTCCGGATGCTGCATTGTAACTTAGCGACGGCCCCTTTGCTTGCTCTTCCCATTCTCACCACTACCCTCTGGGTAGGCTGCACCAGTGGTTCTCGTTGCTGGAGAAAGGGGAGTGGTATTGCCTCCTCAGGGCACAGCTGGCAATGTGCAGAGACAGTTTTGGTTGCCACAGTTGGAGGGTGGGTAGAGGCTAGGGATGCTGCTAAACATCCTGTGGTGCACGTCCTGCAGCGCCTCCCACCCTCCGCCCAGCAAAGAATGATCCAGCCCCAAATGTCAACAGTGCCCAAGTTGAGAGACTCCGGGCTCACCGGTACTCAGTAGAAGAAAAGTTCCTGGTATTTGGTCTAGTCCATTCAACTTGATGAAATTCCAAACATATATTGTACTAATCAGGCCTGTAGTAGACTCTGGAGCCCCAAGGATGGTAAGACACAGACTCAGTCTTGGATCTGGGAAGGGTCTGGGATTTTACTCACAGGCTAATGACTTAGCCTCTTACTGGTTCACTGGATGCTGGCAGAAGACAGAGTCCTGGGTCAGAGACGAGGGACTTCATTATTCATGGCAGAGCAAACTGAATGAGTATTATGACGGCCTGGGTTCCCCTTGTCCTCCAAGCCCCACAGGGGCAATATGAGGGGTCCAGGTGGATGTTAGGTGTGCAGTGGGTTTGTGTCATAGCCGAGGAATGCTGAGCTTGGGGAATCCACTGTTCTTAGAGTAAGTGATAAGCAAGCCCGTTTTTTGTCTGGGGGGAAGAACATTATCCCATCTCTCAAGGGTGTAAAGAATTATACACAAGGTGCAGAGGATACAGAGCAGGGTATTTCACATGGGTAGCGTTTGAGAAGGCTTCACGGAGGAGGAGATATCTGAACTGGGTTTTGAAGGGTGAATAGGATTTCAACCCATAGACAAGGGGAGACAATATTTCTCTCTTCTTCCCAGAAATAAATTAACTTATCTCCTGAGCAGCTCAGCACAGGTTGTGTGGGAACAGGGAGGACATTCTGGAAAAGTCCTGGCTGGGTTTGATTAACTAATGAATCTGGGCGGGCTGTTGCCAATTATGTCATGCTATTGTCAACTTACGTCTCAAGGTAATTTACTATGAGCAGGTAGGCTATGTTTTTTTTCAGTATTTTTTAATTGAAGTATATTTGGTTTACAATGTTTTGTTAATTTCTGCTATACAGCAGAGTGATTCAGTTATACATACATATATATATATATATATATATATATATACACACATTCTTTTTTTTAATATTCTTTTCCATTATGGTTTATCATAGGTTATTGAATATAGTTCCCTGTGCTGTACAGTAGGGCCTTGTTATTTGTCCACTCCATATATAAAAGCTTACATGTGCTAACCCAAGCTACATTTTCCTTATGTGATTTTTTTTTCCCATGCTGTAGCTGGGAGCCTGTACTGGCCCACAGGAACCAGACTTCTTTATCACCAGTAGACCCTCCTTCAGTACATGATAGCATGTTTGGCCAAGGTTGACGGGCTGGAAAGCAGGATCCAGCGGACCACCTACAGAAGGAGATGGAGAAGGAGGTAAGGGCAGGAATGTTGAGTCCAGTGAGTGAGCCTGAGAACTGTGTGGGTCAGCACCAGGGCGTGATCTCTTGTTGCCCATGGTAGTATCCTCTGGGCACACTGGCTGTATTGAAAGTGTCAAAGGTGGGCAGGCAGGATATAAAATGCAGCCTCACTGTGGAGAATCCTATGTGATACCGTCACAGTGTGGCCTGTTACACCACAGTGGAAAAGACGGTCCTAGGTGACATGCATCAACGTGGATAAATCCCAGTCTTTTAATCCTAAGCCCAGAAACCATTCTATATATTTCCATTCGGAAGGGTTTAGTACAGGAAATCAGGTCCTACAAAATTGTTGGAAGGGATGGGAGGGGGCGAAATCCAGAGATGGGGATGCTCCTCGGAAACCAGAACATTGCAGGAAGCCACTATGGCTACCACAGACCCCATCGCTGCCTGAGGAAGAGTGAAATCCACCTTGTACCGCCGTCCACCTGTCGTTGGTCATGGAACAGAAACCCTGTTGGCAAGAGATTTTTGGGGATTGTGGCCCTCAGGCTTCTACTTCCTGTGACAGAGCTGAGAACAAGGGGACAGGATAGTGCTGAGTGTCCCTAGACAAGAGTAACACGATGGCGAGTGACAAAGCAACTCCCAGAAGATTACCTGCAACATGGTGGGATCTTAATTCCCCAACCAGGGGTTGCACCTGGGCCCTTGGCAGTGAGGGCGCGGAGGCCTAACCACCGGACCGCCAGGGAATCTCAACATGGTACCATTTTTATAAAGCACGAAATGAAACAACATGTTGTTGGGCCATTCACGCAATGGTTTGCCTGAGCCGGCTTGAACTGACTTGCGAGATCCAATAGTTAAATTTTCAGGAATTCGGCAAGGCAGTTGTTAAACACAGCTGTTATTAAAGATTAAATTATATAAGCTTACAATAAAATAATTACAGCAACAGGAATGGTAATAAATACTCTAACTCATCACCTTCTAATGATCTTACTTATTTTACTATTATCTATGCTGTTGAGGTTATTCTATCTATTGCATCTGTATGGTAAAAATCCTATAAACTGGCATGCTACCATGATCTCTTTCCAATTCAGTGTTCAGTGACATCACCTTGGTAGCTTGAAATGGGCCCCTATTTATATGAAAGAAATTGGCCAGTGCTACAAATCAGGGCGTGATTGCTTTGTTGATTGTCTGGATATAACAAAATGACGGACTAAATGTTAATGATTAACAGATTAAACTTAAATGTTTGTCATGTCTGCGGCTGTTACATTGTGAATAGCACAGAAATTGAGGAAATAGCCTTCCAGTATTTGAAAACTATTATCCGATTCAACAAAGAAGTTGCTCACATAATTGATAAAAAAGTGATTTTCTACCATGTGTCTCTGTCATTTTGCTTTCTTCTTACTTGTTTTTTTTTTTTTTTAAACATCTTTATTGGAGCATAATTGCTTTACAATGGTATGTTAGTTTCAGCTTCACAACAAAATGAATCAGTTATATATATACATATGTTCCCATATCTCTTCCCGCTTGCGTGACCCTCCCTCCCACCCTCCCTATCCCACCCCTCCAGGCGGTCACACAGCACCGAGCTGATCTCCTTGTGCTATGCGGCTGCTTCCCACTAGCTATCTACCTTACGTTTGGTGGTGTATACATGTCCATGCCTCTTTATTGCTTTGTCACCGTTTACCCTTCCCCCTCCCCATAGCCTCAAGTCCATTCTCTAGTAAGTCTGTGTCTTTATTCCTGTTTCACCCATAGGTTTTTCATGACATTTTTTTTTTCTTAAATTCCATATATATGTGTTAGCATACGGTATTTGTCTCTCTCTTTCTGACTTACTTCACTCTGTATGACAGACTCTAGGTCTATCCACCTCATTACAAATAGCTCAGTTTCGTCTCTTTTTATGGCTGAGTAATATTCCATTGTATATATGTGCCACATCTTCTTTATCCATTCATCCGATGATGGACACTTAGGTTGTTTCCATCTCTGGGCTATTGTAAATAGAGCTGCAGTGAACACTGTGGTACATGACTCTGTTTGAATTATGGTTTTCTCAGGGTATATGCCCAGTAGTGGGATTGCTGGGTCATATAGTAGTTCTATTTGTAGCTTTTTAAGGAACCTCCATACTGTTCTCCACAGTGGCTGTATCAATTTACATTCCCACCAACAGTGTAAGAGGGTTCCCTTTTCTCCACACCCTCTCCAGCATTTATTGTTTCTAGATTTTTTGATGATGGCCATTCTGACTGGTGTGAGATGATATCTCATTGTAGTTTTGATTTGCATTTCTCTAATGATTAGTGATGTTGAGCATTCTTTCATGTGTTTGTTGGCAGTCTGTATATCTTCTTTGGAGAAATGTCTATTTAGGTCTTCTGCCCATTTTTGGATTGGGTTGTTTGTTCTTTTGTTATTAAGCTGCATGAGCTGCTTATAAATTTTGGAGATTAATCCTTTGTCAGTTGCTTCATTTGCAAATATTTTCTCCCATTCTGAGGGTTGTCTTTTGGTCTTCTTTATGGTTTCCTTTGCTGTGCAAAAGCTTTTAAGTTTCATTAGGTCCCATTTGTTTACTTTTGTTTTTATTTCCATTTCTCTAGGAGGTGGGTCAAAAAGGATCTTGCTGTGATTTATGTCATAGAGTGTTCTGCCTATGTTTTCCTCTAAGAGTTTGATAGTTTCTGGCCTTACATTTAGGTCTTTAATCCATTTTGAGCTTATTTTTGTGTATGGTGTTAGGGAGTGATCTAATCTCATACTTTTACATGTAGCTGTCCAGTTTTCCCAGCACCACTTATTGAATAGGCTGTCCTTTCTCCACTGTACATTTCTGCCTCCTTTGTCAAAGATAAGGTGACCATATGTGCGTGGGTTTATCTCTGGGCTTTCTATCCTGTTCCATTGATCTATATTTCTGTTTTTGTGCCAGTACCATACTGTCTTGATTACTGTAGCTTTGTAGTATAGTCTGAAGTCAGGAAGCCTGATTCCTCCAGCTCCATTTTTCGTTCTCAAAATTGCTTTGGCTATTCGGGGTCTTTTGTGTTTCCATACAAATTGTGAGATTTTTTGTTCTAGTTCTGTGAAAAATGCCAGTGGTAGTTTCATAGGGATTGCATTGAATCTGTAGATTGCTTTGGGTAGTAGAGTCATTTTCACAATGTTGATTCTTCCAATCCAAGAACATGGTATATCTCTCCATCTATTTGTATCATTTTTAATTTCTTTCATCAGTGTCTTATAATTTTCTGCATACAGGTCTTTTGTCTCCTTAGGTAGGTTTATTCCTAGGTATTTTATTCTTTTTGTTGCAATGGTAAATGGGAGTGTTTTCTTGAATTCACTTTCAGATTTTTCATCCTTAGTGTATAGGAATGCCAGAGATTTCTGTGCATTAATTTTGTATCCTGCTACTTTACCAAATTCATTGATTAGCTCTAGTAGTTTTCTGGTAGCATCTTTAGGATTCTCTATGTATAGGATCATGTCATCTGCAAACAGTGACAGCTTTACTTCTTCTTTTCCGATTTGGATTCCTTTTATTTCCTTTTCTTCTCTGATTGCTGTGGCTAAAACTTCCAAAACTATGTTGAATAAGAGTGGTGAGAGTGGGCAACCTTGTCTTGTTCCTGATCTTAGTGGAAATGCTTTCAGTTTTTCACCATTGAGGACGATGTTGGCTGTGGGTTTGTCATATATGGCCTTTATTATGTTGAGGAAAGTTACCTCTATGCCTACTTTCTGCAGGGTTTTTATCATAAATGGGTGTTGAATTTTGTCAAAAGCTTTCTCTGCATCTATTGAGATGATCATATGGTTTTTCTCCTTCAATTTGTTAATATGGTGTATCACGTTGATTGATTTGCGTATATTGAAGAATCCTTGCATTCCTGGAATAAACCCCACTTGATCATGGTGTATGATCCGTTTAATGTGCTGTTGGATTCTGTTTGCTAGTATTTTGTTGAGGATCTTTGCATCTATGTTCATCAGTGATATTGGCCTGTAGTTTTCTTTCTTTGTGACATCCTTGTCTGGTTTTGGTATCAGGGTGATGGTGGCCTCGTAGAATGAGTTGGGGAGTGTTCCTCCCTCTGCTATATTTTGGAAGAGTCTGAGAAGGATAGGTGATAGCTCTTCTCTAAATGTTTGATAGAATTCGCCTGTGAAGCCATCTGGTCCTGGGCTTTTGCTTGTTGGAAGATTTTTAATCACAGTTTCAATTTCAGTGCTTGTGATTGGTCTGTTCATATTTTCTATTTCTTTCTGATTCAGTCTTACTTGTTTATGTAAATGAAAATATCAACCAACCTTCATACTGAAACTACATTGGTTCATCTGTTGCAACCGTAGGTTGGCCACAATTATGAAAGTTTGGCAAAAATAAAAAATATTCTGTGAGAATCAATTGAATGTTAGAGGTTTATAATAAGGATATTATGTATTTTATTATTTGTAAACTGTGTGATATACATCCTTTGTATCACACAATTTATAACAAACTTATTAGGATATGCACACATATTTAATTTTTGGAGAGCTGATTTTTAAACATTTACCATCACATCACTGCATATATATGATGAAGCAAGGGGATGATTAACAACATTCCAGGTAGCTGTTACCTTTGGGAGAGACCCCACATGGATATCCACTCACACCCCCTTCCGTTTTGTCTTCCTGCCCTCGTTTGCCATCTACCTAGTCATCCAAGTTCAAAGTTGGGGAGTCGTGCAGGAATCCTCCCTCCCCCTTCACATCTCATTGCCAGCTATGGTTGATTTTTCCTTCCCAACATGTCATGGTATTTATGGTTCCACCTGGAGGGAACCGTTTCCAGCTTGGAACCCAGTTGAGAAACGCCTCTTCCCACTGATTCCGCTCCTAGAACACACAGGGCACTGACTGCAGTGGAGGATATAGTTGTCAGACAGAAGACAGAGGATGAAGAGTGAGCCAGAGCTCTGGGTTTCACTCAGGTTCTCAGCAAAGTTGCTGTGGGCATCGATCAATCTACGCGAAGCCAGCCTCTGCCAAGACAATTGATGAAGGTCTATAATCGATACAGAAAGAAGACTTGGGGCAGCTCATAAGGAGAGACCAAGAGTTAGGTCCCTGCGAAGAAGAAAGTGCCAGCCCAGTGTCAGTCCTGGGATGCAGGGTACACAGAGGAGGATGCGCAGGGTCCACGGGGACAGATCCAGACCAGAGGATGGGGCTGCTCTCCAGGTGGAGCAAGTGAAAACTGGCACGGAGGTGGGGCTGAGCCAGTGTAGCCGGGGCGTTGCCCTGACCCCAGCCAGAGGCCTCCCCGCTGTGTCCGGAGACAGAACACAGGCACCGGGAGCTTCACCACCTCTCCATGATGCAGCTGCTTCCCAGTGAAGCTCTGGAGGAGGAAGGAAGGAAGGAGGGCAGAGCGTGGGGAGAAGCTGGGAAGGGGCAGAGCTGTGAGGACGGACTGCTGCTTCTCCTTGGCTGCCTTTAGCATCTGTGTCTGTAGGATGTTCATCACCTGAGCCCAAGGCAGACGCCCTCTCTGCTAGGATGTGCTTTTCTGTGCCACGAACAAAGCCCCCGTCTGCCTCCCGTTCTTCCTCCTCCTCCAGTCTCTCCAGATTCTGCCCTGCTTAGGTCTCCTCTGAAGAGAGGAGGGAGCTCCTCATTGCTCCGGCCTCACCCCTTGTTGATATCAGTATCTTGCAAACCATGAGTCTTAGTTGTGGAAATCACTAATGCCTAAGTCACCTCCTAAGGGAGTCAATATACACAGAATTCAGCTTTCTGTTTACACAGAGGGTTTACTAGCTCTGCTGTTTTCATCAAGTCCTGTATTTATTTATTTGGGGGGACTTTTTTTTTTTTTTTTTTTTTTTGCAGTACACGGGCCTCTCACCGCTGTGGCCTCTCCCGTTGTGGAGCACAGGCTCCGGACGCGCAGGCTCAGCGGCCATGGCTCACGGGCCCAGCCACTCCGCAGCATGTGGGATCTTCCCGGACCAGGGCACGAACCTGTGTCCCCTGCATCGGCAGGCGGACTCTCAACCACTGCGCCACCAGGGAAGCCCTGTTTGTAGATTTTTTGATGATGGCCATTCTGACCGGGGTGAGATGATACCTCATTGTAGTTCTGATTTGCATTTGTCTAATGATTAGTGATGTGGAGCATCCTTTCATGTGTTTGTTGGCAATCTGTATATCTTCTTTGGAGAAATGTCTATTTAGGTCTTCTACCCATTTTTGGATTGGGTTGTTGGTTTTTTGATATTGAGCTAAATGAGCTGCTTGTATATTTTGGAGATTAATCCTTTGTCAGTTGCTTCGTTTGCAAATATTTTCTCCCATTCTAAGGGTTGTCTTTTCGTCTTTTTCATGGTTTCCTTTGCTGTGTAAAAGCTTTGAAGTTTCATTAGGTCTCATTTGTTTATTTTTGTTTTTATTTCCATTACTCTAAGAGGTGGATCAAAAAAGATCTTGCTGTGAATAATGTCAAAGAGTGTTCTTCCTATGTTTTCCTCTAAGAGTTTTATAGTGTCTGGCCTTACTTTTAGGTCTTTAATCCATTTTGAGTTTATTTTTATGTATGGTGTTAGGAAGTGTTCTAATTTCATTCTTTTACATGTAGCTGTCCAGTTTTCCCAGCATCACTTACTGAAGAGGCTGTCTTTCCTCCATTGTATATTTTTGCCTCCTTTATCAAAGATAAAGTGACCATATGTGCGTGGTTTTATCTCTGGGCTTTCTATCCTGTTCCATTGCTCTGTACTTCTGTTTTTGTGCCAGTACCATACTGTCTTGATTACTGTAGCTTTGTAGTATAGTCTGCACTCTGGGAGCCTGATTCCTCCAGTTTCGTTTTTCTTACTCAAGATTGCTTTGGCTATTTGGGGTCTTTTGTATTTCCATACAAATTGTGAAATTTTTTGTTCTAGTTCTGTGAAAAATGCCATTGGTAGTTTGATAGGGATTGCATTGAATCTGTAGATTACTTTGGGTAGTAGAGTCATTTTCACAATGTTGATTCTTCCATTCCAGGAACATGGTATATCTCTCCATCTGTTTGTATCCTCTTTAATTTCTTTCATCAGTGTCTTATAGTTTTCTGCATATAGGTCTTTTGTCTCCTTAGGTAGGGTTATTCCTAGGTATTTTATCTTTTTGTTGCAGTAGTAAATGGGAGTGTTTCCTTACTTTCTCTTTCAGATTTTTCATCATTAGTGTGTAGGAATGCAGGAGATTTCTGTGCATCAATTTTGTATCCTGCTACTTTACCAGATGCATTGATTAGCTCTAGTAGTTTTCTGCTAGCATCTTTAGGATTGTCTACATATAGTATCATGTTATCTGCAAACAGTGACAGTTTTACTTTTTCTTTTCTGATTTGGATTCCTTTTATTTCTTTTCCTTCTCTGGTTGCGTGGCTAAAACTTCCAAAACTGTGTTGAATAATAGTGGTGAGAGTGGGCAACCTTGTCTTGTTCCTGATTTTAGAGGAAATGGTTTCAGGTTTTCACCATTGAGAATGATGTTGGCTCAGGGTTTGTCATATATGGCCTTTATTATGTTCAATAAGTTCCCTCTGTGCCTACTTTCTGGAGAGTTTTTATCATAAATGTTGTTGAATTTTGTCAAAAGCTTTTTCTGCATCTGTTGAGATGATCATATGGTTTTTATCCTGCAATTTATTAATATGGTGTATAACTGATTGATTTGCGTATATTGAAGAATCCTTGCATTCCTGAGATAAACCCCACTTGATCATGGTGAATGATCCTTTTAATGTGCTGTTGGATTCTGTTTGCTAGTATTTTATTAAGGATTTTTGCGTCTATGTTTAGCAGTCATATTGGCCTGTAGTTTTCTTTTTTTGTGACATGTTAGTCTGGTTTTGGTTTCAGGGTGATGGTGGCCTCATAGAATGAGTTTGGGAGTGTTCTTTCCTCTGCTATATTTTGGAAGAGTTTGAGAAGGATAGGTGTTAGCTCTTCTCTAAATGTTTGATAGAATTCGCCTGTAAAGCCATCTGGTCTTGGGCTTTTGTTTGTTGGAAGACTTTTAATCACAGTTTCAATTTCAGTGCTTGTGATAGCTCTGTTTATATTTTTTATTTCTTCCTGGTTCAGTCTCGGAAGGTTGTGCATTTCTAAGAATTTGTCCATTTCTTCCAGGTTGTCCGTTTTATTGGCAGAGAGTTGCTTGTAGTAATCTCTCATGATCCTTTGTATTTCTGCAGTGTCAGTTGTTACTTCTCCTTTTTCATTTCTAATTCTATTGATTTGAGTCTTCTCTCTTTTTTTCTTGATGAGTCTGGCTAGTGGTTTATCAATTTTGTTTATCTTCTGAAAGAACCAGCTTTTCGCTTTATTGATCTTTGCTATTGTTTCCTTCGTTTCTTTTTCATTTATTTCTGACCTGATCTTTATGATTTCTCTCCTTCTGCTAACTTTGGCGGTTTTTTGTTTTTCTTTGCCTAATTGCTTTAGGTGTAAGGTTAGATTGTTTGTTTGAGATTTTTCTTGTTTCTTGAGGTAGGATTGTACTGCTAGAAACTTCCCTCACCAAGTCCTGTATTTAAGAGCCTCTGGTCAATGTTCAGCAGTAAGACCTGTTCCGGGTAGACCCAGCTTTAGTAATGCGGTCAGGGTTCTGTAGCCTGAGCTCGGCACGACCTGGGAAAAATAATGATTTTACAGCATGAGGCCCAGCTTCCTTTGAGTGCGTTCCAGGTTGTGTAAAGACAGATGGCAAATAAATAAAAGTGTGTTTGTAGCTGGTAATTTGGAATTTGGAATGTAAAGACACTACCCAGTCAAGGCAACCACAGTATCCACAGATGTAAGAGGGCTTGACTCCACTTAATGAGAAAATGCAAATTAAAGACAAGGCTTCATACTTTCTCCCACAGAGCAAGAAGCCAAGCAGTCCTGCCCCCAAGGAGACAGGCTCCAAGTTCACTGTGGCCTCCTCTGGGAGGCTGACCATGCCCAGAGTCAGACCTCAGGTGGCCTTGGCCTTGAAGACACTGTACTCTTCTATCCCTTCCTTCTGCTGCAGCATCACCTGGTGCTTTGAGCTGGAAATACTCCTCCCAGTACCAGCCCCAAGGAGCCTCTGTATTTAGCAAAAGCCCCTGGCCAGCCCTCTTCCCCTAGAACACGAGGAGGCTGCAACACTTCTCAAACCTACATTTCCCCCCCCAACACTAGAACATTACTTAAGGGAAGAATGCCAACTGGTTATTATTCAACAGTCTGCAGTCTCACAGGAGTCATTCATTCCTTTTTTTTTTTTTTTCCACCCCATCTCATCCTGCCTCAGCAATTAGATAATGTGAGTGGGCATATACCCTGTTAAACAGCTGCTGGGAATTCTCCTTAGGAGCAAGAGGTGATGTGCGTGTTTGTGGGTGCTGACTTGTGTGTTTCCTGTGCTTAAGACTGCAAAGTATGAAAGGCCTGATCGCTGGGCAGAGACAGGCAGAGCGGGCCAGGCAGGGTGCGCAGCGAAGGCTGCGGAGAAATGAGGACTCCAGGGAGAAGCATTTCATGCCGGCCCCTTGCCAGGGGGCCAGCTGTACGGCTATTTCCTGCTGCAGTGGTGCTGCCCGGGCTCCGTCTGGTCCTAGTCCTGGAAGGGAAACGCTGGCCGATTCTCTAGTACATTTATCATTTTCAGGCTTTGTGACTAACCACAAAGCTGGATGGAACATTCTTGTAAGAAATGGAAGCGTCCACCGTTGATCAAAAGGAATCACTCCGCAGCTATTTGTAACTTGGCTGCCGTGCCAGGAGCTGCTTGGCCTTAGCTGAGGGTGCGGTGGCTCTCATCACAGGGCACCGAAATTCTCTGCACTGTTTGCTCAGCTGCTGTCTGTTTGCAGAGCTATTTAGATTCTCCCGTAGAAAGGAAAGCTTTCCATTCTTGGAGAAACCACAGTGATTAAGTACATATAAGAGAAAAGCATTATGATGACTCATCAGAACAAAATCAATGATTCCCTTTCTGCATTATACACGATGAGGTTTAGAGTCCACAGCTTTTAGCAAGAGCGCGGGTGTGACTTTGGGGTGGGAAGAGGAGAGGGCAGAACCGCACGAAGGCCAGTGAGCACGGGACTTGCCAGTTGGGAAAAGGACTGAACTTTAATGACCCGATTAAATGCCCCTTTAAAATCTGACCCGGGAAATTCTTAACCTTTGTTATAGGGGAAAATAATGTCTGAGGAAGCAAGAATTTTGGGTTAGCTTCTATGCAGTCATTTGAGGCCACCCAACCTAAACTCTCTGTCCTAAGGGATGCTTTCTACAAAACCTGCCTTGAAAGTTGAAGAATCGCATGTTCCTCTAAATTTTCATGCAGCCAAAAAAAGTGGGAAGACACCTTTGTAGGAAAGCTTCAGTGCGAGGAAGGCCCACCACCTCATGAGACTTCCAGATTTTGAACAGCCTTCGTTGTTGGAAAGGTCTCCTTCACATTTTGCTAAAAATTGTCTCCCTCTCAATTTTGTCTTTTGGTCTCAGTTGCCCTTTGAAACTATATGAAAAAAATCCAGCTCTCTTCATACTGAGGTCCTTGCAATGTTTAAAGATGACACTGGTGTTTACGTTGCCTCATTGTCTCCTGTCTGAATGTCCTCACTGCTTTCTGATGCGAAGGGAGAACACTCTCACCTCCTGCAGCAGTTGTCCAGTAGCAATATAGACCCCGCACATCGTTCATGTACAGAGATCGGTCACCTCCTTTGCTTATGACACTGTACTTCTATTAATTTATCCATCCTGAGATCTCATTTGGTTTTTTGGTAGCTGTGTCACACCGTTGGCCTGTGTTTACCTTCAAGTCTAAAGAACAATCAACCTGTTATTCCCTTACATTTCCATGTACCCAGAGGGTTCTGAAAAGAAGCAGAAGTGAACATTTTAACCTAGTCACTGTGCGTTTGTTTTGCTTTTCTGCTGGCCTTTGAATATGCCATTTGATGTGAGAGTCTTCAGCCAGTGGATGTATGATGTTGCTATGCAACTTTGCATTGTTTTGCATACTTAATGTGACAGGATCACACTAAAATTCATGTTTTCCTTTGGGAGTGGTGGCTGGAGCTTTGGTAGGTTTTTTCCCCCCCAGTTTTATTGAGAAACAGTTGGCATACATTGCTCTATAAGTTTAAGGTCTACAGTGTGATGGTTTGATTTATATATATCGTAAATGATGACCGCAGTAGGTTTAGTTAACATTTATTGTCTTGTATAGACACAGTAAAAAGAAAAGAAAAAAGCAAGTTTAAATTTATCAGTGTTATAAGAGATGAAGATTTAATACCTCTACCTCTCCTTCCTCATTCTTTCCCCCAAATTATCATACTTTTAATTATGCCAGTAATTAGTGTTTGCAACATTCTAATTATGTAAATATTGTTCACTGCAGACAGAACCTATTAGAATACGGTGATTACATCCTTTCTTTTCTCTCTTTTTTTTAAAAAAAATGAAGTATAATTGACCTACAACACTATGTTGGTTCCAGGTTCACACAGTAGTGATTTGAAATTTCTATACATTTACTAAATGATCCCCACCTTTGTGAGATTTTTTTTTTTTTTTTTTTTTTTTTTTGTGGTACGCGGGCCTCTCCCTGTTGTGGCCTCTCCCGTTGTGGAGCACAGGCTCCGGACGCACAGGCTCAGTGGCCATGGCTCACGGGCCCAGCAGCTCCGCGGCATGTGGGATCTTCCCGGACCGCGGCACGAACCCGTGTCCCCTGCATCGGCAGGCGGACTCCCAACCACTGCGCCACCAGGGAAGCCCCTCTGTGAGATTTTTTGAAAGGAACTGTACGTCCCGGCTAAAGCACACGTGCAGCTGAGTAAGCTGACGGCGTCATTCCCAATCAGGAGCTGACCCCGCCTGTCTAGAAGTTTGAGGGCATTTGTAGGCATGTTTGCAGAGCCCTGGGAACCTCCTGTGACAGCCTGTAAATAACCTCTGGGTGCCCGGTGCTGGTGTTAGGTTCTGGCTTGGCAAGGGTACCCGGCATAGTCCCCGCCTTTGATATCAAGTGTAGCCTTTGGAGTGACCACCCTTGTACCTTACACAGAGGGGACCCTCTAAAATCTTTTGTAGGGTGGGCACATTCATTCAAAAGTTTATTTGTTATACCCTCCTGAATCAGTAGGTAGTACTCAGAGATGTATCTGCTGTGAGTGGACAGAGCCTGTCCGAAAATGTCTCTCCAGCTCTGTCATCGTTGGGACAGCTATCAGTCTGAAGCCCGTCTTGAACCAGAGTGGATGCTGACCCAGAGATGGGAGACCCGGCCTTCGGGAAAGCAGGAGCTGCTTCCTTATCCCCGTCTCCCTGTGCTGAATCCTTAGCCTCAATCCCAGGAGCCTGAGCATGTCTCTTCTTTCTCTGGATTTCTTTAGCACTTATGGCTTATATTAAACCCTTGGGTATTTACACATCTAATTAATAATTAACCTGTTAACTTTTCCCTATGAGTACGTCTGGCCTCCTCAGCTACATTGTCTGATCATTTGTATCCTCCACAGACCTAAGAGTGCAGTTTTGCCCATCAAAAGGCCGACATAGATAGATGTAGGATTAAGCCATGGAGATCTGAGAGGAGTGGGTTTCTCCCTCAGGAGAAAGGGCAAAGGAAACAGACTTTTAGGAAATTCATATTCTGTGCCAGGCACTGTGCTGGGAACGTTACATTTGTTTTTTCCTATAATCCCTGTAAGACTCTCAAGTAAGTATCACTATCCTCGTTTTGCAGAATAGGAAATGAAATCTCAGAGAAGTTGAGAAACTCTCAAACTGGAAAGAGGAAAGAGGAAAGAGGCTGGGCTGGATTTGAACTTGGGTTGCTGTGCCTGCAGCCGCGGTGCTAGGGAGTCTGTCCTCCCTCTTGGAGGTGCAGCGGGGCTGGAGGTTAGGACAGTGCTTGTGGCTGTAGCTGCCACGTGGCCACCCTCGAGTTACCAGCCAGCACCATCTCACTCCTGAAGAAAGATAGGAAAAAGGCCAGGGATGAAAGAACCAGGGGACATAAGAGAGAAAGGTACAACCATGAAGCAGGGGAGAGAGAGTGGAAAACTGCAGATCACTTAACATTCTCTGTGCAGGAAGCATCTCACGCCTGCTCAGTAGAGCGAAGTGTTCATCAACGGAGTAGCTTGTAAACCCCCGAGAAGGCATAGCGACGGCCTTGCTGATATCAGTACTGTTCTCCCCTAAAGAGGAAGGAGTATTCTCAGCTTCTGAAGACAAGGACTTTCAGTGGTGTTGGGGAGCTCTGAGAAGCTGGGTCCCCTGTCATCAGATTGTATTTGGAGACTTTCTTAGGTTAGCACCAGGCTGTACTGTAGCAATAAATAAACCTTAGAACTCCGTGGCTTACATAATAAAGAGTTCTTTCTCACTCATGAAAATTCTGGTGTGGGTCAGGCGAGTTTTCAGGGCACTGTCCTCCACTCAGGGACCTGGTGATCCAGGCCACTTCCATATTGGGAAGCCGAGATCTCTGTATGTGGCTTCCAGGTTGCTGGGGCAACCAGGGTGGGAGGGTCAGCTTTTAAATGCTTTGGCATGGAAATGCCGTCGATCACTTCCGCTCACAGCCCATTGGCCAGAACTGGTCAATGGTACCGCCCCCTGTGACGGGTGCTGCACGTCACTGGGAAAAGAGGGCACTCAATGACTGTTCAATGACTCTGACTCATTTCCTTTACTCTCTTCTGTCCAACCCTTTTTAAGGCAGCTCATTGCTCTTGGGAAAGAACACAGATGCCTTCATGGAGCTTGTTAGGCCCCTGGTGGTGGCCGCCATGTTCCAGTCACAGTGGACATTTCAGGTCTTGTGGCTCACTGTGCCTTCTCTTCCTCACTGCCTTCTGTCTTCCCGAAATACTCTCCTCTGTCTGTCTTTCCTGTCCAACGCCTAATATTATTTATGTCAGTGTTTAGATATCACCTATTATGGAAACTTTCCTGACACGAAATCTGGGTTAGGTGACCTTCTTTGGACATCCAGGTCATCCTTTATTTCCCCCACTGCGGTGGAAATGTATTATTTATTAGTCTGTGACATCTTAGATTGCGGCTCTCTGATGCTTGGAACCATTGCAAGAGTGGTCCCTACATACGATGGCCAACACACAAAAGAGGCCTAGGTAGTGTACTTTGGATGCAGGAAGAGAAGAGATCTTCCGAGGCAGAATGTGTATGATTGTACTGTTGCAGATTTGATTCTCAAGTTAATCTGGAAAAGCAAATGCTCTAGAAGAGTCAAGAAACTTTTCAAAAAGAAGAATGAAGGAGAGTCTTACTTTTCTGGATGTGAAAATGAACTATAAAGTTACAGTAATTAAAAGAGTGAGATGCTAGCCCAGGAGTAGACCAAGAGATGAACAGGATACTGAGAGCTGATGTTACTGTCTTGAGTCCAGACTCCACAGGGCAGACCAGGCAGGCTGGAGACTCAGCCAGGGTTTCCGTGTTGCAGTCTTGGGCAGAATTGCTTCTTCTCCTGAAAACCTTAGTCTTTGCTCGTAAAGCCTTCAACTGTACATGGAGAATTGGTATATGATACAGGAGGCATTTTACGTCAGTGAAGAAAGGATAAATTATTGAACGAATTATGTTTACACATCTGGCTGTAATTTGGTAAAATTAAAAAATAAGCTAAGATTTAAGAAATAAAACATTTAAAAAGAAAGTTATATCTTTCACTTATATCACATACAAAAGTGAATCTGAAATGATTATAGATCTAAACCTTAAGAAAAATCTTTAAAATACTAGTAAGCGCATAGGAAATATTTTCATTATGTTGGAGTGAGCAAAGCATTGAAAAAAATGACATATGGCCCATAAGTCAAATGGTTTAGAATGACATATTTGATAACAGTGAAGCAGAACTCTTCTATGTAACTAAAAGCTATATAACCCAATTTAAAGACAGCATATGAAGCTGGGAAAAACATTCACCCTGTGTCATTTAAAAAGGTTAGTATAAGAAGTGTCTAAGCGCCTACAGATCAGTAAGCAAGCACTTAACAATCCAATTTAAAATGGACGAAGGTTATGAAAAAGCAGTTCATGGAAGAAAAAGTATACATAGCTTATAAGCAGAAGAGATGCTTATCCTTACTGATAATCAAATTAATACAAATTAAAACAATGAAATAGCATTTTCTCCATGAGATTACACGTATTAAGAAGGCTAACAGTACTCAGTATTGATGATGGTGGTATAATTTTTTAGAGACAAATTTGACAATATCTGTTTTTAAAAAGTGCCTATATTTTTGACCTTACAATTATACTTCATCTATAGGGGGTAAGTTAAGTGACTTATGGAATATTATTTAGCATTTAAAGAAGTGAGATACAGTTACTATATATTCTGACATGTAAAATGTCTGTAACAGAGACTTAGATTTAAAAAGTGACTTACAGGGAATTCCCTGGGCGTCCAGTAGTTAGTACTTGGTGCTCTCACTGCCATGGCCCGGGTTCAATCCCTGGTGGATGAACTAAGATCCTGAAAGCCGTGGGGTGTGGCAAAAAAAAAAAAAAAAAAAAAAAATGACTTACAGAATAGTATGCAGTTTAGGACCCCATTTATTAAAAATATGTACGTATATTCTATATATGCATGGGAAAAAAAACCTGGAAGAATATGCAGCCAACTGTTAAGGGAGATAACCTCTCAGGAATAGGACTTTGGGAACTTCCATTTCTTATTTTCCATATTTTAGTAGTATTACTTCTAAAATAAGTGTGATAGCTGTTTATAGTATTTTTAGAAAGAGATTAAAAAGACATTGCTGGGACTTCCCTGGTGGCGCAGTGGTTAAGAATCTGCCTGCCAATGCAGGGGACACGGATTTGAGCCCTGGTCCGGGAAGATCCCACATGCCGCGGAGCAACTAAGCCCGTGCACCACAACTACTGAACCTGCGTGCCACAACTACTGAGGCTGCGTGCCACAACTACTGAAGCCCGCGCACCTAGAGCACATGCTCCACAACAAGAGAAGCCACCGCAATGAGAAGCCCACACACTGCAACGAAGAGTAGCCCCCGCTAGCCGCAACTAGAGAAAGCACGCGCACAGCAACGAAAACCAAACACAGCCAAAAAAAAATAAATAAATAAAAATTAAAAAAAAATTAAAAAAAAAAAGGACATTGCTTAGTTTAACTGACCAAAGCTTTGACTGGTTACATAGGATCTGAGGTTCAAAAAAATGCTTGTTGTGCCATGTCATGCTCAGATACGTTCATTGACTCATTCATTCATTCATTCATTGACCAAGCATTTAGTGGATACCTTTGTTGTGTGAGGTCTTTTTTCCTACGTGGCTCTTAACTGCGTAATTTTCTTCCTCATTTTACTCCAGAAAGTGAATAAATAGAAAAATAGTTGAGTCTAAAGCAAAGTATACTTCTGTGGGGGACCCTCTTCGATACGCAGCAGAGGGCGCTGTGGCTGGGAACCAGGGGTACCTGTTGTTTGCTTGGATGTTTAAGGGAGTCCCTTTCTGATCCCGTCTAAAAGATTCATGTTGACAGAGGGTATTCTTATTGGGGAAAAAGCCCCCAAACCACTCCATATTCCTATCGCTGGTTAACTTTGTGTGGGCTCTCTCTACTTCAGAGCTATCAATTTCGGTCCTTCGTGGGCCTGTGTCCGTGCAGGGAGGGAGTGGACGTTTGGAAGTCGAGCAGTCCAAATATAGCTGCATATGCGTCACATCTCTTGAGGATGGAAGATTAAAATGAAAGATTATGCTCTAAACTTTGCCCTGTCTCGGCATCCAAATGCCACGAGACTGCCGGTTTACTGAACGCAAAACCAGAATGATACGGTGACAGCACGCTGGGTAGGCTGTAACAGGAGACGTTGCAGCCACGGCAAATTTGCCCTCATGCCGTCGAATGCATTTTTGTTTTAGCTCCTGATTTCGGTCTGTATTGCATTGTATTATTCATTGAATACAAAAGTGAAGCATGTTTTGGATAGTATGCCCTAAGTTCGTCGTGAAATACCGGGATATTGTCCTGAAAGATTTTTGGATAGATTTGAACGTAAAAAACAGATAAAATAAGTCGTGATTCTTCATATCACAAAATGACACTTAGCAATAAGAAATTTGCTGCAGTACCTTTTTTTTTTTAAATCGAAGTATAATTGATTTACAATATTGTGTTAGTGTCAGGTGTACCGCATAGTGATTCTTTTTTTTTTCCAGATTATATTCCGTTATAGGTTATCACAAGATATTGGGTATAGTTCCCTGTGCTCTACAGTAAATCCTCGTTGCTTATCTATTTTATGTACAGTAGTTTGTTAACCCCGTATTCCTCATCACTGCAGTATCTTTAAAGAACAATTTTCCTAGTCCAGATAAAATATGATGTCCCTTTAAGAGCAGAATCTGTAATGAAGTCAGATATAGTACATTTTACAATTAAAATACACAAGTCCCTCGAATTCAGTTTGGCTCACGGTTAGTACAAATGGGAGACTTAAAAAAAATCCTTTCCTTTCTCTCTAGCCCTTTGTCTTGTATTTTACCAAACTGTAGTTTCGGACAAGTCAGCTGTTCCCCCACAGCACACAGGTAGAGTTGCCCTGCAGTCAGAGACATCCTTCAGCTGGAGAGTTGGTGAGGCTGTAAGAAGCTGAAGGAGCTTTGGCTACAAAGTACAAATAGAAGTGGAGAATTTATGCAATTTGACTAGTTAGAGAAAAAATCCATCTGACAGAATAGCAGTAGTGAGCTGTTAGACTGTGCCCAGTGGCATAGAATTTATAATTTCAAACATTTCTGGCTTCCTACATTAACTTCCTTGGTTAAACAGGTAGAATTCCCTGAAAATCTGTGGTTAGTTTCTCAAGTTCAATGAATGTATTAAGGAAATGTCAACATCTTAGCTGCTATACAGCTTTCTTTCTTAAAAAAATAAAAAAATCTAAGGACATGAATTTGAAAAGGATAAGAAAAGATTTCGCATGTTATTGTATCTTGTGTCTGTGCTGAAATGACCTCCTTTAGATCCAACTCATTGACGTTATTTAATCCAAATGCAAGGGTAGTGTTCAGGGCTTGTGCCAGACTCTGCTTCTGTACCCGCCCAGATCTGCACCTCCCTCTTGCCTACTGGCTGGAGCTGCGCCAGCAATGACTTGCTCTGTTCCTGTGGTCACGACGTCAGATTACTGCAGCTGCCACTCTCCATGCAGCCTGACCAGCAAGAAGAGGCCACCGCCCCGGAGGAGGCTGGGACATCTTGGAAATGTGGAGAGATGAAAACCTCCTGGGGCCAACTTCACCCAGTGGGAGGCGGCAGATAGGAAGGAGCTGGTCCATGAGTTCTTTTTCCTTTCTCTTCAGAAACTGTTCTGAGATGCAACAGTTCCTACAACCTTCCTGAAGACATCACGTGAGACTGCACAATCAGCCAGGCTGTCACAAAGCTTTGGCCAACTCAGTACCCTGCCCTCGTGCACTTGGGCTCCCTCTCCCCTGCCTCGCTGCTCTACCCCTCCCCCACCCCGTTCTCTAGGATCACACCTTTGAGTGAAGTATTAGCCAATAAACATATGCCCCAGGGTCTGTTGTCTAGAGAACCTGGGCCAACAGAGTGGGAACCTAGGTTGGCTCTAGAAAGCAGACCCTCTGGTGCACTTTGGCAGTGGGGAGTGCGTGGTGACAACCCTCCACACATGGTAGCGTCACGATTACTAAAGCCTTTATCCGAAGTTAAAGAGGACAGGGGTGAAGTGGAGGTAAAGTGTGCGGATATCATTTCACTTCGGCACTCAATCCGTTTTGAGGCAATAAATATTAGGACGGTGATGTGCGGTAATCACTTTTGAAGGCTCTGGAAGCCTTGCAAAAAAACGATAGGTGCTATCTTGAGCCTGTCTTTGAAAGCCAGGGTATTCCTGCGGTAGCTGTAGAGGGGGTTCTCATCTCCTCAAGCTGCAAGGCAGAAGACTTTTAAAGCAGGACCTGATGATAAGATGTTAGAAACATAAAGAATAAATGGACAGCCTTAGCGGCTCCTCTGTGTCAAAGGAAATCCCCTGATGAGGAAAGAAGTGGGACCCTTGGATGGTGACATTTGCCTGGTTGAGACTGAGAATATTGGATCCCAAATGGCTTGAAGCTTCCCCGCTGGCAGAAGCTGTCCCAGTGACTTGAAGGGATCAGCCTCCCCTTCCCAGGGGATCCCACCGTGACCTCCCAGAGGAGATGCTTCACATCTGACCATTGTTTTTCTCACTGTCGGTCCCTATCATCTCTTGTTGTCTCCTGGGTAATAGCCAGAGTCAGGTCTGATCACAGCTCTCCGCTCCAAGGAAAACAATCTATGTGTCAAAGGACATACAGGGATTGTCAAATGTGCACCAGCGAAGATGGGTAGGAGTGGGTCTTGAGAGTGTTAGATTGTCATGGTCACCTGGAGCTGGTCAGTAGGGGTGGCTCCTTGACATTTAGGCAGGATGATGGCCTACAGTTGGTAAAGTGGAGGTGCAGGAGTGTGAAGAAAGGGTAAGACTCAAAGAGTTGGGAATGTTAGAATGGATTTACTGTGTAAAACCTAGAACCCTCCACTTAACTCTGTTTCTTTCTTTCTTTTTTTTTTGCGGTGCGCGGGCCTCTCACTGTTGTGGCCTCTCCCGTTGCGGAGCACAGGCTCCGGACGCGCAGGCTCGGCAACCATGGCTCACGGGCCCAGCCGCTCTGCGGCACGTGGGATCTTCCCGGACCGGGGCACGAACCCGTGTCCCCTGCATCGGCAGGCGGACTCTCAACCACTGCGCCACCAGGGAAGCCCACTCTGTTTCTTGAAAGAGACTGGAGGACACGTCCTCTGAAGGCAATACAAAGTCACAAATTAAGGGCTCACTGACATCTCTGAGAGGTTGGTGTCTGTCTTCTGTAGGCTGAGCTTAATGGTGGTAAACGTTGCCATGACATAGACATGTCAATGGGGGTAATGAGATTCCACAATTAAAAGACTAGGTGGCAGCTCTTAACCACCAGAGGCAAAGGTAGCCATGCTTATTATAACCGGAAGCACCACAGAGTAGCAGTTAGGGTGCCTTAACCTTCAGAGATTTGTGGCAATGACTAACAGATTGTGGTGTTTCTAGACAGGAGACGGATGGACAGCTGACTAGGGTGTTGTTAAAATTGTATAATAATAACAAAAATGAAACCTGGAGAGCAGGATGTTATCATCAGTCACTGCAGTGGAAAATTATGGCTTCTTGCTTGGTTTTCAAATGTTAAGTCAACTTACATATCTAGAATCTGTAGATTCTAAGGGAGGCTGAGGTCCTCTTGGAGAAGAACATTACTATTTCTCACTAGTATACGTGAAAATTTATTCCTCTAATCCTCCCCTTCAAGGGATCTGTAGATATTTCCCCAAGTAACTAGTGCTACGGAATGGGGACTAGCCAGACCTTTTGAGAACTACTATATATAAGGTCTAAGCTGACAGTAGTACCAGGGTATCTGAAATGCCACATACTGGCCCCATAGTTAGATCAGCAGCTTTAGGAGGCCAGGTGACAAATTAAGTCTTCCCCAAAGTCCATTTTATAATGGCTCTTTGGGTCCACAAAACTACCCTGGGGTTATTTCTCAGATTCCCGAGTAGGATAGATATATTTAATGGTTGGCAGAACTCCCAGTAGGTTTTCTGACTTGTGGAGTGTGGGACATTATGGTAGGAAGGACCAAATAAAAGTAATCTGAAACTGTTCTTCCCCCATTATCCAAGATGGGTAATCAGAAATAATATTGCATCCTAGGGAAGAATTACAGATATTCACCATCAAAGACATAAGGGATGCAAAGTGGTGATTCCTATAATATCTCCATTCAATCTACCTATTGCATCCCTGTAATGACCAGATGAATTATGGCAGGTGTTATTAGTCCACCTTAAACTTATTCAGGTGATAATCCCTTTTGAAGCTGCTGTACCAGATGTGTTGAATGTGTTGAATGTTGAAGATCAACACATACTCTCAAACTTGGTTATGGGACTACTGATCTAGCACATGCTTTTTTCTCAGTCCCCATCAACGGGGAGAATCTAGAGTGGTTGGCCTTCACATGGCAAGGGCAGCAGTATACATTCGCTGTCTACACGTCTGCTGAGACCTTGCTCATCCTGACATTCTACCAAACATCATTCTGCCCACCTATTAACGACATCATGGTACTTGGACTTACTGATCAGGGTGCTGCAAGTATCAGAGATGCCCTAATACAGGGGTTCTCGATCAAGGGATTTTCACTCCCAGGGTACACCTGAGAATATCTGGAGACATTTTTGGTTGTTAAAAATGAGGGATTGTGAGTAACTAGTATTTAGTGGGTAGAGTCCAGGGATGTACATTCTGCAATACTTGAGAAACCCTCACCCTTCACCAAAGAACTGTCTTTCCCCGAATTTTATTTTATTTTATTTTTTTTGTAACATCTTTATTGGGGTACAATTGCTTTACAATGGTGTGTTAGTTTCTGCTTTATTCCCCGAATTTTAATAGTGCCATGTTGAGAAATACTGCCTTAGTAAAACACCTGTGTAGCAGAGCTGGGAGATTTACCCTATGAAAATTCAGGGATCTGTTGCACCAATGAAGCTTCTGGGGGTCCAGTAGTCTGAGGCGTGCCAAACATATATATATTTTTTTAATTAAAGGATAAATGTCACATCTTAGCCACTCAGAAATATTTGCTGAATGAATAAATGAATGAAGAACATACAGGAAGAGTTCCTTGTGCAAAGAGAAATCTGTTTGGGTGAGAGGCTGGCGGGGCTGGAGGCGAGGGGCTGGAGGTGAAGCTGAGGTTCATACAGTTTACATGCTGTTTATTTAGACACCTGCCCCCAGAAGGTGGAGGACAACAAGTGGCTTTCATCCAGGGAGAAACAAGACCTGGTTAGTGTTCTAGAATGATCCCTTTACAACCGGTTAGCGACATTGTCCTAAAAGGCCCTGAGACCAGAGTTAGAAAAACTAGCCTGGTCCCTTCTGTAATCGTCCAGTTGGGAAGCTATGAACAACGAAAATGGGACAGATGGAAAGAGAATAAAGGAAGAAACAGATTCCAGAAGATTTGGGAAGAAGAATGACCAGGATTTGATGACTGGATTGGAACTGTGGGTAGAAGGAGAAAGAGCAGAAGAAACCCCTCAGGTCTCTGTGTCTTTGGATGACTGGATAACGCAGAAATAGAATCCAGTTTAAGTGACAGATCGTGAGTTTTGTTTTAAATATTGGCAACTTAAGGATGTGGGGCATACAGGAGGAGGTATCCAGTTGGCAACTGGACAAGTGAGGAGAGTCTCAGCTGCAGATGGAGGTTTGGGAATTGTTTGAAGCCACAAAACTGAGGCTCAGAGAGGTGATCTAACCCATGCTAACATAGTTGGTAAATAATAGAGTGAAGATTCAAACCCAGACATTTCTGGCTCTAAGGCTTACCCCACTCTCTCCTAACTTACCTTTTTTCGAAGTTATAGATTTCTAAAATGAGATTTTAAAATGCATGTAGATGGAAATCTAGCAAAATTACCAGTGTATTTACACTTTGACCCAGCTATCCTACTTCTGCAGGAGTGGACTTTACAGTCAGACCTGGACACATACAAAATGACACATGCACAGTGTTATTCATGGCAGTCTCGTTTGAAAGAGCAAAAAAAAAAAAAAAAAAAAAAGAAAGAGAGGAGGGGAAGGGTTAAATAAACAGACTACCACACACCTGTACAGAAGAGTAAGAAGCTCTCGGTAAACTGACAGTGTGTATGATATGCTCTCTTTTGTGTAAGAAAAAGTGAAACTAAGAACATGTATTTGCTTGTATGTGCGTGAAGATACAAGGATATAAGATGCTAGTGGGTGCCTTATAGGGGTGGTGAAGAATGGAATAGAAGGATACAAGGTAGGAACAAATCTTCTCAATGGATATCTTTTAGATTTGAAGCATGTAAATGTATTACCTATTCAAAACAATTAAAACATTGAAAATGTGGTATATTTACCCATTAGTGTTTATCTACATTGGAAATTTATTTCCGCCCCTGGAAAGATGTATTTGGTTTATGCATTTATAATATTTTTGTACTTATCCATCCATCCATCCAACACAATTATTCACCTCTGTGCCAGGTGCTGGACTAGCCACAAGGGAAATAATTGAGAAAACAGACATGGTTCCTGGCCTCACTCTAGATATAAAGACAGAGATTAGTCAAATCATCCCATAAATACACTAAAATGGCAATCATGCTACAAAAAGTGTGAAAAGGACCTCAGTTATTCTGAGACGGGTTAGTCAAGGATGTGGCAGGGAAGGCTTTCTTGAGGAAAATCCTTCTGAACTCCATGAAATGCAGGAGGGAAGAGGTGAGGAGATGGGGGCAGAGGGAACAGTATTTGCAAAGGCTCTGAGGCAACAAAGAGCACAGTATTTGAGGAACCGGAAGAAGGCGGCATTGATGCTGTGTAGGAACTGAGCAGATGGGGTGGATGTATTAGCAAGGGGGGCTGCACACATGAAGATCTTGTTGGGCATGTTGAGGATGAGGGTCTTTGTAAGTAAAGCAGAATTGGAAGCCACCGGAGAGGTTGAGACTACGGTGGAACAATATGAGCCATTTATGTCTTGGGAAGGTCACTGGCTGTTCTTTGGAGAAGGACGCGGGGTGTGGAGAAAGAGTCGGATCAAGGGGACCAGTTGGATGGCTGTCTCTGGAGAGTTGGAAAAAAGTGACCTTCGTTTAGACCAGGGTGGAGGTTACGGTTACAAGAAGCAGATGGAGTCAAGAGAAAGTGAAACCGAGAGGTCTTGATGATGGGTTGTATAAGGCTGGAGAAGAGAAGTCTTCCAACATGGATAGGTTTCCAGAATAGACAGGGCTGCCATTTCCTGAAAGAAAACATGAGGGTAGGCTGTTTGTTGGGGGTCAGGATGGATTTGAGGATGTTTGAATGTCCTAGTAGAAGACACATCACCTGGAAAGGCAACACATAGATCATGTCACAATTCCATTTTTAGAATACACAGTGTAACCACACGCTTGGTTAACAGTATCAGTAAAATGTGGCTCACACCCAAGTCTCACATTTTTATTCTTCTATACCCCATGTTAGTTTTTTTTTCTGTTAAGATTTTTCAACTTCATTGAAGCATAACTTATATCAATAAAATGTACATGTATTAAGTTTACACTTAGATGATTTTTCTTCAATCTATACCTTCATATAACTGTCATTCCCCTTTTTATTCAGTCGTCTGCTTGCTCCCTGGCAATCACCCCATGTTAGTTCTTGACAAAGTATTTCTCTACTCATCTCTTCCCCAAAATGCATGACATGTTATTTTAGGGGCATTGGATCCTTTAGAGAAAAGATCTTGAAGAAGACCATCGTTTCCCCCTGATAGGCCCCTTGCACTCAGCTTTCTCAGGTGGCATTTTGGACATGTCAACAACAAAGTTTCCTTTTTTTCTGGTTCCCCCTGTGAGGGCTTAGCTGTTAATCTTCCTTCGTGTTTCATATTTCATTTGTGTTTTTAAAAGGATGCCCTTTTGTTTTTGTTCTCTTCACTGGTTCTGTATTTACAGGGAGCTTTCTCCTTTATTTTCTTTCAGTCCTTCAGCAGAATAATTTTGCTGACTTGAGGCCCCCTTGGGATACAGCCATGATACTTTCAGCCCTGCTGTGTGGCAACACTGCTGCTAATATTTTTGCAGGCCCTGGGTCTGGTAGTACTCAGGGTTTTGTCTCTCAACTTCTTAAATGTAACACTGATGCTATTTCTGTATCCATGGGAGGAACTGTGGGATCATTGGAACGTTCCCAAGGGGAACACTTTTCTGTATAAAAAGAAGAGGGTGAGAGATTCCTTTATGTTTCAAACACTGGTATAAAATTAATTGGTTAAAAAAATGCTGGTTGTTGCTACGTAACTTTTCTGGTTCTGGAACCACGTTCAGCAAAGGGCACCGTGACCTCTGTGGGGACATGGAACAATCTGATACCTGATCCAACTTTTCTGGCCTGAAGGCAACTTCAGTGACTGACTTCCAACAGATCTCTAAGGACAGCTGGTTCTGAAAATGTTTCTCCTAGCGGCGCAAGTCCTGTTTTTCAACTGATGAATCCTTTCAATGCCTCTGAACTGGATGACTAAACTCTCCTTGTGTCTGAAGAGATGTATAGACACAGAAAGACAACAGTGGTTCATCAAGGGAGAGATGTTGGGAGAATGAAGAAAGTAACTGTAATCTGGGCCCAGGAAGAGTCTCAAACTGCTGGTCTGCAGGTGTATTTTGTGGGCACCCTGAGGGCCGTGAGAATGACCTCATATCTCCAGTGGTTCTCAGAAGCCCCAGCTTCTGAGCTTTGAAGTCCATCACTGGTTGGTACTGAGGCCATGCCTTCCAAGGCTGAGTGAGGCAGGAAACTGAGGCAGGTCCATTTCTGGGAGAGATGGGACGCCTCTGACTGTGGCTTTAGGCCTCCCCCAGTGGCCTTGGCGAACTTTCTGTAGAGCTCCAGGCAGCCCAGGAGGCGTCCATGCAAATTCCCTTCCTTCCCTCTCTCCTTCCCTCACGTCAGACCTGCATCACGGTCCATCACCTCTTGGAGACTGGCTCCTTTCCCATGTTCTTTCATAGGTATTTCTCTTAATAAATTACTCGTACGTTTAATCCTCTCTTGGTTTTTGCTTTTCAGAAGACCCAGACTAACACAGGCCCCCTTCAAAACAAAACAAAACGAAATGAAACACTTCTTTATAAGGGACACATGCAGTTCTTACTGTCCCATCTCCTCTGTTATCTTGTATCTAATCTGAGTCACACATTTGTGTTATGTGTCTGACCCCTACAGGTGTTTGATTTTACAGCTCAGGTATTGCATCTTCTTTGACAGCATCCTGGAAATAGAGACATAGGGAAGGGCTGGCTATTAGAAAAATATTAGTCATTTGGGAATATGAGGTTAAACTATTTTATTTCTTGCAAGTTACCAAATTTGGGTGTCATTAGCATTTAGTTTATGAATGACCCATCTAACTTTTATTTTTTAGCAGCTCGTTTAAATTTTTTCTTATTTTAATTTAACCTGTGAGTTCATAGAGTTTTCTCAAAATTAGGAAGTTGTGAAAATAAAGATGAGCATCGCCTTTTATTAATTTGCGTCATTGTCGAATGGCCAGATTCTCTCCAGTATTTGAGACTCTTTGGGTAATGTCACTAATTTCTACTCTTCCCCAGGAAGAGGTGGATTAAATCATTTGCTTTTCGTACATGGTGTAGTTGTAGTAGATATAGTCATATGATTTCAATAAATAACTTTTTGAGGGCTTCCCTGGTGGCGCAGTGGTTGAGGGTCTGCCTGACATGGGTTCGTGCCCTGGTCCGGGAAGATCCCACATGCCGCGGAGCGGCTGGGCCCGTGAGCCATGGCCGCTGAGCCTGTGCGTCCGGAGCCTGTGCTCCGCAACGGGAGAAGCCACAGCAGTGAGAGGCCCGCGTACCGCAAAAAAAAATAAAAAACAATAAAAAAAAAACAAAAAAACTTTTTGAAAAGTTCTCAGACAACAAAAAGAGTTTCCAAGCTACTGTTGTTAACATTTTCAGTAATTATTTTTATAACAGGATTTTCTTTATTTTTTTCTTTCTTTCCAAAATCAACTCATTGCCTCAAATGCTATCCTTAATTTCTACTTTAATTGAATCTAAGCTTGGTGATGAGGGTCACTGCCAGCCAAAAAGATGACCACGTTGCTTTCGAGCTGGGAGAACAGACCATATAGGACAGAATGGATTTCCTCTACCTTAGAAAGTTTTTGTTGCTCTCCAGAAATAACATGGATACAACCAGGACCGACTACATAATTTTGGGGCCCAGTGCAAAGTGAAAATGGGGCTGCTTGTTGAAAGGTAGGGAAAAGTGCCATTAAAGGTCTAAAATATGAAGGTTTTTCCTTTATTTCATGACTCTCCTCTGCTCATACGCATCTTCCATTGTCCCACTGAATTTCACTTATAAAAGACAAATTGGAAGGTAAAATTATTAAGAATTTCAAGGTATGGACAGCAGAGCATTAAACCAAACATAGGGTCCCTTCCAAGTGCGGAGACTTGTGGCATGATGCAGGCTGCATTCCCGGGAAGTCGGTCCTGGATACAACTCACCAGTGAGTTGACAAGCAAGCTGGAAACCAGAGGGATCGTCTCCGCTCTTCCCTCTAGTCTCTCAGGTGGAGGTGTGCACAGGGATCAGGGCTCCAAGGTGAAATGGAAGGCACAAGGCTTAGTATCCAATGTGCCAGGGCATGAGCACTGTTTCTCCTCCTATTTCGTCCTCGGCTCTCTGGGCAACGGCTTCACCATCCTGTCTCCCTTAGTGGAGAGAAGGTGGTTACTTGTTCGTGGCAGGCGATTTTATTTTATTTTTATTTTGGGGGGGAGCAAATAATTTTTATTCTTATTTTTTTACAAATACACGAAAGAATCATGCAATGCTGCAAGCATTGGATGCAATCCTGTGCCACAAGTCTGCACGTTCTTCTGCAGCTGCTCCTGTGAAAGGCGGAATCTTTCATCTCGCCTTATTGTTTTCTACAACTCCTGCATTATCTTCAAAATAAAGAAACATACTGTCTTTTCTCCAGTAGGACTTTCGTTGTCTAATTACCACTTCTTTCTGAGCTCTGGTTTGCCTTTCTTGACTGCGGCCATCACCACGTCACCCGCACCAGCAGCAGGAAGTCTATTCAGTTGTCCCTTGATCCCCTTCACAGAGACGATATGCAGACTTTTGGCTCCTGTGTTGTCAGCACAACTGTTCATGGCTCCAACCAGAAAACCCAAGGAAATCCAGAATTTCACACCAGAGGACCCACCATGTCCTCGCTTTGACATCTTGAATGCCGGAGAGCGATAAAAAGCTGGGCGGTTTTATTTTGACTTTCCATTTTAAACATCTTATTATATTTACGGAGTGTCTGCTCTGTGATGATTTCTGTTCAGGAATTGTTGTTATCTCCTGGTCCTCATAGAGCATCCCTTCTCGTGAGGGGAGACATGCAATAGGCAGAATAAAGGACTAGACAAACTGTAGAGAATCTCAGATATAGAAGCGCTATAAAGGAAAGTTGAGTGGAGAAAGCAGGTGGGCATTGTCAACAGGTGATTAGGGACGGCCTTGCCTTGAAGGTGGCATTTGGATGAAGACCTGCAGAAGAGAAAGGAAGCAGCTGAGCTGCCCTCTGGGGAAGATTGTCTGGGAGGGCCACGTCATGGCAAGGAGTCTGTGGTGGGAGTAGAAAACTTTGTTATTCATTGACCTTGCATGAGCTTTTGGTGTAAGTTTAGCTTGTGTAGATATACATGAAAGCATTCTTTCCTTCCTTTTTTTTTTTTTTTTTGGTAGAAAAATAGTACTTCTCTGTCAATTCAGTTAAAAATGACTAAGAGTTTCTACGCTTCGATTGGTTGTGGCCGCATCTCCTCGGAAAGTAGCACAGCTGGGTTCTGGTATGGAGTCACTCCTATAGACTCCTCTTCTTAAAAGAACCTCTTATTAATGGGTGAGTTCAAAGCAAACTTTAGAAATCCAATCGATTTCTCATTTCTTACATTTTGTTTGGTAAAAGATTTTATGTCAGTGATTGCAGAATGAAGGGGCCAATAGGAAAATAATCGGTTTATAAATGGGAGGGCGGTCAGGCATCCCCCTTTCCATCGTCCTCTCCAAGGTCAGGGCATGACTGAAATGCAAAGGAGATGCACTTGTCCAGTACGTAAACGATAGTCTTCTGTGGAGGGTCATTAACCTCAAGTCTCCCTCCCGGAGGGCAGTGTTGAAGGAAATGGCTTTGTGAGCTTCAGAAGAACGTGACATGATTGTACCTGGGAATAGAAGAATGGTGTCTGCAGTTCCATTAATTGGGATAACAATTATGAAAGCTTGGGAAGGATCAAGTTTCAGAGCCCACACTAATCCCCAGGAAGACTTTTCCCCTGGTGGATATAATATTGCTGCTTTTCAGGTGCATTCCTAAGATGTATTACATTTCTCAGACTCACTTTGTATAGGCTGCTGTCAGGGGCAGGATTTGGGGGTTGCCAGAAGATTCTTTGGTTTCATCCAGGCAACTCTCTGCTTTCCTGAAGTGTCGGTGAACTTGGTGGAAGCAAGGGTCAAAGCAGAGTTGACTTGTGTCTGGAAGCGTGAGTTCCGTGTCCTGGTTTCGATGAAACACAAGGCAGGAATGCAAAGGCTGTCTTCCTGAAACTGCTCATGTTTACACGATGATGATGTATTTCTTCATGATGTTGACCCAGATGTAGCCGTATCTCACCGGGTGACAGGGTATGCTTCCTTGATTGGCTGCTCTGGGATAATGAGCTTCTGTTGATCATGGACTATGTTTTCCTGGGAAATGGAATATGAAAATAATTGACAGATTTCCCATAAGCCGAGCTGAATTCCAAGAACATGTAGGTAATCCTACCTGATTCACTTTCAGAGCTTTACTTTGAATTTCTGTTGGTGTCAACAAAGCGGTCATAAAGAACAGCGTACTTCACCTTCGAAAAAGCAAACTTCCATTAAAAAGGCAGACAGCTTTAAAAACGTTGTCCCTTAAGGCTCTTGGTTGATCGTCACCTGAGAGTGAAAAACTCTTCAATGTAGCAAAACTATCTACTATAAACTAGTCGTTGGTTTACATGACGTATTCCAAAATCCTTGTAGGAAACTTAGCATTTGGAGTGTCAGTGTGATAGAATATTGTAAATAACCAATATAAACACAGTCCTCAACCAAGGGTGTTTCTCTGTTCACGTGGGGGTTGACTTTTGAAGCCTTTAGATAAGTAAGAATTGGCATGTGTTAGAAGCTGCAGTTTTTTTTTAGAAGCTGCAGTTTTTGCAAGCTGAGTATGTCATTTCCCCCCTTTTCTCTACGCCTTTACAGGAAATACTAAGCCATGAAGATCATTGATATTTCCTGAAATTATATTGCTATTTCCTGTCTGAAGAGCTGTGAGGGTATATGTCTCTGGAACACTGCTCCTAAAAGTAAGCACTTAATGATTCCACTGCTTATCTTTTCCAGAATGTTTCACTCTTTCTTTTTTAAACTTTTTATCTTATATTGGAGTATAGCTGATTAACAATGTTATAATTAACACTGTGATAATTTCAGGTGTACAGCCAAGTGATTCAGTTATACATATACATGCATCTATTCTTTTTCAAATTCTTTGCCCATTTAGGTTGTCACATAGTACTGAGCAGAGTTCCCTGTGTTATACAGTAGGGACTTCTTGGTTATCCATTTAAAATATAGCAGTGTGTACATGTCAGTCCCAAACTCCCTAACTATCCCTTCCCCTCGCCCTTCCCCCTGCCCGGTAACCATAAATTCGTTCCCTAAGTCTGTGAGTCTTTCACTATTTCTTTTCTATTAGGCAGAGACTGAGGGGAAGGTTAGGTCTGAAATGAAATTCAAAACATGCACAGCCCTCTCCCTGGCCCCTTCATACTGGTAAGCCATTTTCTTGCCTCCAGAAGCCACTGTCCCTTTTGACAGCCTCTCATCCATGTCTGGGGACACAGGTAGGTCCTGGGAGGAGACTGGGCAGGAACGTGCTGGAACTCCTCGCCTCTGCATTTCCGCTTGGTTGGCCAAAATTGATGGGGGACTGGGAAGACACAGCATTTAGGCTGAGTTTTGGCACAGAGAATGGAGGGAAGCCAGGCAGGACACTCAGTATAGGCCCATGTACCTCACACATAAAGAAGAAGGTAAATTTAAGTTAAATGAACTTCAGAAAGCATAATCCGGGATCGCTTCAGTCAGAGCCGCTAAGCTCCTTACTGCTAGCTCTGTCTCTCAGGTCCCACAAACCTGCCCTTCCCTCCGTCCTTTCACATCAGGTCCTTCTTCCCTGTTTCAGTGTCTGTGGTCTGGTAATGAGCACGTGCTCCATGAGGGAATTTCTGCAGTTGCCAGAAGCTCAGAGATAAAAGCATCCAGAAGATTTTTATCTCTCAGCAGAAATGTTTTTCTGAGGACACACACATAGTGTCACCGTGACATTTAAGATCTTAGTTTATCATCCTTTTCCTCTCATGGAGAACAGTTCTAATCACTGGAAAACTACCAGCTTCTCCAAGAAGCCAGATCCGTTGGAAATCATGCAGAAATACCCACAGCAATAACGAAACCAGCAGCACACAATAGGTTAAGAAGTCTCTGTGTACTACTGTGGATAAAATAGATAAACAACAGGGACCTACTGCATAGCACAGAGAGCTATATTCAATATCTTGTAATAACCTATAATGGAAAAGAATCTGAAAAAGTATATGTATCTATATAACTGAATCACTTTGCTGTCCACCTGAAACATTGTAAATCAACTATACTTCAGTTAAAAAAAAAGGCTCTGTGTAGATCTGTTTCTACTGACTTTTTAGATAGTAGCTAAGGGAGAGCTTTGGAAGTAAGATTTCAGCTGGCATATGGCATCCCCTGCTCCAGGAGGCGAGGTTGCATGTCAAATTCCACTTCAGGAGGTATGTGCTTCTTAGACATGGCTTCCTGGCTGCTTGTGTTTGGACAGTGGGCATTGCTCACTGACATGGTTCATTAGGGCTCAGGGTGGTCTTCAAGGTCCTTCACTACCTCTTCTGCCATCTTGACTGGCCCCACTCCTTATCTTCCGGAAGACTGACTCAAAGGGCCAAACCACTGGTCAGCACAAAACTGGGTGGAAAGACCTGGATGGACTACAGGCTCCCCGAGGAGCTCTGGTCCTCTCTGCTTCTATGTCCTCACTTGGCCAGGCATAAGGGAAGGTCATCTGTGGAATGGCCGGCGGGCAGTCTCTCTAGGGACCTCCCTAGATGGCTCACCTTAGGAAAATTACCTTAATTTCCCAGGCTTCAGTTGGACTCCAGGTCTGCAGGCTCAGGAATAGTATTGGGCTGACACATTAAGAGGTGGGCTCTTCTCTCTCTAGCACAGATACACAATTATTTCACTCAAGTGAAATTATGCACTGGAGTCAATCATGAGACTCAAGTGTATAACCAGAATTCCAGTCCATTGATTTTCCACAAGAAATATAACTGCAGAGAGGCTGAAGTCTCCAGAACTCCAGAGAGGTCATGCTACCTGGGAATGAAACCACGATTGGAAAGCAGTGTGGTCGGCCAGGATTCAGAACTGGGGTGTTAGTGATACGGTTTCAATCAGAGTGAGGCATGCTGTCTGTAGCAGGTTGGATGGTGGTCCCCCAAAAGGTGCATTCCCCTGGAACCAGTGAATGTGACCTTATTTGGAAAAAGAGTCTTTGCAGATGTACTTAAATTGAGTGTCTCAAGATGAAATCATCTTGGATTCGGGTGGGCCCTCAATCCAACCATCTTATTTCCCCCAGGTTCTTGGGGATAGTAATGATAGTGAAAGACACACTTCTGTGGAAAAAATATTCTGCAAGGGCAGAAAATATCAAAGTGTATTGTTTGTTGCCGTGAGCATTTTCCTGTGAGATCTTGCCAGCTCTGACTGGTTCCATGACGTGTTTATTTTTCTAGGGCTTTAGTAGTAAAAATCAATGTGATTTTCATCCTGGTGTACCGAGTCCACTTCTTCATTAGTTATGGGAACTGGATGAAAGAAAAAGCACAGATGCAGGTTATCCGAGGTGGAGTGTAACTTTCTCTCCAAGGTCAAGACCACTCTCCTGTCTCCTCCGAAGAAGGTACTGACTCAAATGTCTTTCCTTATTAAAAGCTGAGTGTTTCTAAGAAACACATTTCATGGAGGATGGAATGCTTGTGCTGGCCCTTGGAGGATGAGTAGGAGTTTCTCTGCTGGCGATGAGGTGTGGTGAAGGTGGTCCAGGTGGGGAGAACGCACATGCAGAGGCTTGGATGGGGCTGAAACACTGGCCCCAGCAGGAGGGAAGCAGCCAGAAGGGGCAGCCAGGAAGACACACTGAGTAGTTCCAGCTGTTCTTGGTTGGTGACATAGAGCCATTGGGCAGAATTAGATTGGGGAATATCATGATCGGATTTGCATTTCTGAAAAAGCCCTTTGATGCCATGACAGAGAATGGATGGGAATGGGACAAGGCTGGAGAAGGCAAGGAGAAAGCTAGCAGCCTATGGAACTAAGTAGTATCAAAGTGGAAACTGGTGTTAAGTTGCAAGGTTTTAGAACATTCTACGTCTCAACTTATATTTCTTTTCCCATCCATCTTTCAAAGACGTTGTAAAGCACAAATGAGATAAAAGAGGCCAGGGGTGTGCAAAAGCAGCACACACTGTTAGGAGCAGCTCACTAAGAACGACGTGCTATTAGCCTGAATAGACTAGAATCACTGACCTCGGTGAGGCAGCATGAAGTAGGAGCGGGGGAGATGGATAATGATGGGAAAGGCAGTGCTCCATGGGCTGTATCATGCAGGCCTTGACTTTTCAATCTCTGCAGAAATCCATAATCCAGATGTCTCTTTGTTGAAGCCAGAACAAGCATTATACACAATTAAACCAATGGGACTTAGCAGGTATTTCTGGAAGGGGAATTAAGCCTCTATAACATGTAGTAAAACCCCAAATAGTCAGAGAACATGGTCAACAAGTGAGAAAGAAGTGGCCAGACTCTTCCTAGGGTTTAGGGCCACAGTCAGTTGTCAGGGATCTATGCTCCTAGCGCTGTGCTGGGCACATAGTAGGTGCCCATTAAATTAAAAAGAAATACACACACACACACACACACACACACACACACACACACACACACACACACACACACACACACACACACACACACACACACACACGGAGCCCACAAAGCACATCAAGGATCTCTTCATCATCTGGCAGTGTACAGTTTTCTTTTCTCTCTAATACCATGCAACTGAAATGATGCAAGCTGAGTCAAACCAATAAGCATTTGCCTTTACAAATACAAGGGACTTCTAGCCCCTATTCTCTCTGGTTGTGCCTGCTTCCATCTTTCTTTTTCCGGGTCATTTGCAAACACAAGCTGAACTCTGAGCTTGGGAACCTTTTGCCCTTTTCTTCTTTTTTTGTTAGCAGAGTTTGGGAGGTAGACTGCTGAATAAATAGAAATCCATTCTGGGCCTCAGGGCTCTTTACAAAGGTAATTCTGACCTCCAGCCACACACAGAATATTGGTAATTTGACCTCAGTTTGATTTCCACATAAGCTGTCATTTTATACACCTAAAAAAAGCAAGGGAGGACATAGATAAAGAGGATATATTTCTTGTGGCAAATGGAAACAGAATCAGTTACCAAAAACTAAACTTGCTCAAGTGATAACAAGCTATATATTTTCTTTAACTGTTACTTACAGGTGTGTATAGTGTGCTTCTATGGGGTCCGATACACAACGCATAATGACTTTTGTGTTTGGCTATAAAATTTTACCTAATGGGCTAATATTGCTTACATGCAAAAAGTAATCAGGTATTCATATACTTTATAAAGTATGTGTATTATTAATAAACAGAATAAAATATAACATTTTTCTCTGATTAAAAAGTAATCCAGGACTTCCCTGGTGACACAGTAGTTAAGAATCCACCTTCCAATGCAGGGGACACGGGTTCGAGCCCTGGTCCCGGAAGATCCCACATGCCACGGAGCAACTAAGCCCGTGAGCCACAACTACTGAGCCCGCGTGCCACAACTACTGAAGCCCACACACCTAAAGCCTGTGCTCCACAACAAAACAAGCCACCACAGTGAGAAGCCCACGCACCTCAGGGAAGAGTAACCCCTGCTCGCTGCAACTAGAGTAAGCCTGCACGCAGCAATGAAGACCCAACGCAACCAAAAATAAGTAAATAAATTTTAAAAAAAGTAAAAAAAAAAAAAAGTAATCCAAACTTATTTTAGTAAATCTGGAAAATACACAAAGGTGCAGAAAGCACCTGGTATCTATCACTCAGCTATAATTACCATTATTTGAGGCATTTCCTTTTTTCTATTTTCTATACATGTATATAATCATTGTGTGATTATATATATATATATATATATATGTTACAAATATATAATTCTGAATTTTGCTTTTTTCCCTTTAACATTGATGTACAAATAATTCCTCCATGTTATTGAATATTCTTTGACTACAGTAGGAATGGTTAAGGCTTTATTTGGTTAATTTTAGGTTATTTGATCCTTGACATGGCTAGATATTTGGTATTTTCAAGAAAATATTGCATAAAGGATCCTTTTCCCCTTTGTTTATTAAAAATAAAGGCATCTATATTTCATCTACAGGGCAAGAGATGTTTGAAGGGAATTAGGACCTATATGTTTTATATTAGGAAAAATGCAGTCAGATATCTGGCACTGCCTGTTCTGTTTCTTATTTATATTCTGTACATTGTATTTTTTTCTGGTAGACCAAAATCACAGGAGTAATTAAATTTCAATAAGAGAAGTGATTTCTCCAAATCTGGAGGGTTCATCTCAAGATGATGTTGAATGTAAATGCAATATTTTACAGAGATCAAACCATCCCTGTTACACTTGTGCCTCTGTTCCATGGCACTGGCCCCGGAACTGTAATCACTGAGGGTGCGGAGGGGTTAGGATTTTAAAGGGTAGAGTGACGTGTTCATCAGACAAGTGATCAGAGGCAGCACAGAGGCGTTGGAGTACACAGGCCAGTAGATTACTTGTTAGGGAAGGCTTGATGTCAAGGACAGAGGTGAGAGTATATGGGGAAGGACTTCTGCTTTTACGGGGTAACAGCCCCAGTTTCAACTGGCTTCATTGGCTACACCTCTGTACCAACTAGGTGAAGGGTTAATTTAAGTAGAGAGGAACCCACATTGACATATGCCTGCCCCATCTTCTAGGAGCTGAGGCTGTCCCTCTTCATAGTCAAGGAGGCATCAAGAGACCCACAGGCCAGTCGAGAGGACTCTCAACATGAAGGAGACAGAGGTCTGACCTGGAGAGTTTAGACATGGAGAGATTAGACACGTGTGCTCTTGGCTGGAATGGCCAGGGGCACTGAGCTGGATGGGGACAGTAAAGCCTGCTCCTGGCTCCACTGGACAGGTGACCCTCAGTGCTCAGAGCATGTGGACCACCCCCTACCCCCTCCAATCGAGGCCAAGGAAGAGAGTCTTCTGGCCTCACCTGGGGGCACAGGTGCCCCGTCTGCCCACTGTCTAACTCACATCAGCTCACTGTGTGTCTCAGGGGTGCCTCTCAGTTCTTGGCCAGTTAGGTTTCTGAGTTTAAGCCACTCCACTCCTGATACCATTGTCTGTATTAATTTCCTATGGCTGCTGTAACAAAGTGCCGCAAGCTGGGAGGCTTAAACAATAGAAATTTATTCTCTCCCACTTTTGGAGGCTGGAAGTCCAAGATCAAGGTATCAGCAGGGTTGGTTACTTCTGAGTGCTGTGAGGAAATCTTCCGTACCAGATCTCTCTCCTTGGCTTGTAGCTGGCTGTCTTCTCCTTGTCTCTCTTGACATCATCTTCCCTCGGAGTTTGCCTGTTTCTGTGTCCACATTTCCTCTTCTTTTATAAGGACACGGTCATACTGCATTGGGGCCCACCCTAATGACCTCATTTTAACTTGATGACCTCTGTAAAGGCCTTGTTTCCAAATAAAGTCACACTCTGAGGCACTAAGGGTTAGGACTCCACCGTATCTTTTTGGGGGGACACAATTCAACATCACAGGTCCTGCCCCTCACCTACTGGTGAGCTCAGGAGGTCCTGCTAGCCCTCAGTAAATCCTGTTTTTTGACTGAATGTATCTCTGATGTGAAGTTTGAGTTATGTGTCTTTTCTAAAATGAAAGCAGCAGAGCCCTTCAAAACACGTCCATTTTGAAGGATTAATTTGACATTGGTTCTTTACCTGGAGAACCTGTGCTGTTGGGTGTGCATTCCGTGTGGATTCAGATCAATGCAAGGAGAAAACAGAAGTCTTTTAAAAAAATGTAATAGAAGTTGATGCAGGACGCATCTGGGTTTAAGCTAGAGTTATCTGGCCACTGATTATCTCAGTGGGTCACCATCCTGGTGTGTCATGGTGACAGGAAGTGTCCTTGTGTCCAAGTCTGTGTACCAGACGCTACTGTGGAGCTCCTACCTCAGCTCCATTGATGAGCTGGCCTCAGTGGGTCCTAATGATACCATCTGTGCGCTCAACCAGTGTGGAAAACTAGCAGAGCTGCCTGGCATACCGGGGAAGAGATTAGTGTCTGAAGCCAGTCTGACTGGGTGGTAACCAACTGTGGGACCCCAGGCAGGGGACCTAAACTTTCTCTGTCTCAGTTCTTATCTGTAAAATGGGGATAGTACTAATGTTTACTATCTATATCATGGGGTTGTTAGGAGGATTAAATGAATTCCTATTTGCAGAGTGCTCAGAACTGGGTGTGACACTTAATAAGCACAATGTGCATTTGTTAGATAAAAATAATGATTGAAAGCTTATTAGATGCCAGGCACCGTATCGGACACTTTAAGTGCGGTATTTTTTTTTAAAATTAAAAACATGTTTATACATTTTAAACATTACTTTCTGTTTACGGTTACGTAATACAAAACACTGGCTGTGTTCTCTCTCACCCCTAAATCGCCCCTGCCCACCACCCTCCCCACTGGAAACCACTAGTTTGTTCTCTGTGAGTCTGCTGCGTTTTGCTACATGCACTCATTTGTTGTACTTTTTAGATTACACACATAAGCGATGTCATACAGTATTTGCCTTTCTCTGACTTGTCTCACTTCGCATCATGCCCTCCAAGTCCATCCATGTTGCTGCAAATGGCAAAATTTCGTTCTTTTTTATGGCTGAGTGGTGTTCCATTGTATACCACAACCCTCTTTATCCATTCATTCGTTAGGTGCGGTAGTATAACAATGCTAGGGGCTTGGTGGCTCTTATCCCTACTTCACAGAGTAGGAAACAGCCTCAGAGAGGTTCAGAGACTATTCAAAGTAGAAGAGAATTAAGAGGGTAGAGCCAGGCTGCAGAGACAGGTATGTCTGACCATATGCCCCAGCTCTTCACCCCTGCAATGCTGCCTGCAAATGTGGCCTGAGAAGTGGTTCCCCTTCTGTTAACAAGTGAATCAACAAGTACTCCTTGGGTGTCTACCAAGTGGTGGTAGGTACATGTCCACAGCTGGACAGAATAATGATGACATTTATAAATTAAAGACACTTGAATTCAGTTCTCATTAGTAACTTGAAGAAGGTCTGTGACATTCTTTGGAGTCACCAACGATTAGGAGCAAATCATGATGTTTGTGAATTTTATCCTGTTTAAATTTTGAATGAAGCCTCTGTAAAAGGTTTCACAGATGAGGACTTACAACTGAGTATCCTCCCTAACTTACATTATCTTATCTTATTTTTACATTATCTTACATTATCTTCTTTTCTAATACAGATCAATCCACAGGACCCCATATGTTAGAGTTTGTCCCTGATGAGTATCCATGCACACGTGTATCTGATGTGATTAGAGTTCAACCTGTTGGAAAGGGGAAGGTAGAGAACACGTGTGATCTGTCTATCTTGGACCAGTAGATGGTCTAGAAGCGGCCCACGTCAGCCTCGGGGAACCATGGATGGGCCCAGGGCATATAATCATGGGAATACACAAGTGCAAAAGTCCCGTTTTTCAGCCGACTGTACAGTTGCACAGATAGGAAAGGTGTGTTGGTGGGAAGAATGTTCCCAAAAGGTGAGGTACCATGAAATTTATTATCCAAACCAGGGCTCTTTTCAGAATAAAAGAAGGTGCTAATAATCATTATGACAGGTTAACCAGTGTAAACTGGGACTGTCCTGGGCTAACGGGGTGATGGCCACCCTGCAGCAGGCTGCGGGGCTGAGAGAGACCTGGGTGCAGCCCTGGGGGGAGGGGCAGCGTGACGGTCCCTACTAGGGGCTGCAACAAGAGCACAAGCCAGGGCTGCCTGAATGCAGGTGTCGCTGGGCTGCTGGACTGTCCCGATACGGACCTGCAAGTGCTGTCGTGAACGGAGGCACGAGAGAAAGCCTGTTTGAAAGTATCTGCCAACGTGATTAATTACTATACCTCTCTCAGTAATTTCTCTGGGTATTTTTCATTTGGAAGCACATGGTCCTTTCTTCTGACCTAGCGGTGTTGACCAGTTATCTCAGAAAATTATCATTATCAAAGATTGTGTGTGTGTGTGTGTGTGTGTGTGTGTGTGCGCGTGTGCGCACTGTGTATATGCAGCACTCGTGGGGTCAAACAGGTGTGACTCAAGCCCTATCTCAGTTCCTCCCCGGCCGGGCTCAGCCTGGTGCGGTGCTGGATTTCAAAGCCAGGTGGAAGATACCTGTTGAGAAGGAGATGGTGGCAGGGGTTCAGCTGTGACAGGTAGGAAATGTAGTGTGCTCTCCACCCTGGCTTTTCTGCAGGCAGGTACCGTGCAAGGGGTCTGCACTTACTGCAATGCAGGTCTGGAAAGAAATGTCACAGGCTGCTGGGATAGAGAAGCAGGGCTGTAAAACAGATCACAGAGGCACATCCAGGATGCCTTGTTGTAGGCTGCAGGCATTTGGGAGGGCTGCATGCAATGGGACTCTGGTGATTTGGGAAGGAAATGAAGAGGGACAAAAATATATCAAATGGCAACAGTTAAACATATTTTTTAATTAAAAATTTTTGGCCAGATTTATTCATCCTTTTAATCTAAAGGGTTGAGATTTTTCCCAAAGAAAGCCATCCTGCCTTCAGGGCACATGGCAAATGGTAAGACCCAGGTTGGTCTCATAATCTGTCTTTTTTCCAGACTCCCCCCTCCCCATCATTATGTCTTTTCCTGAAATGTGCATAACGTAGAGGGGAAGTTTATTTTCACTTACTGCATTTACAGAATAATTTTATGTTTCTTGGTCTTTGCTTTTAAAATGAATGGCATATCCTGTATTTCTTATTCACCAAAACCGCTAAGTAGGATAAGCTCTAAGTTGAGTTGCTTTTACTTATATGGTCTTACGAGATCTGGTGATTTGGACTGCCTTCGGCCCTCCCTGGAAGAAAGGTACCAACATTTCTTATGATTGCTCACAAACCTCTCTAGCGCTCGAGGTTCAGAGTACTGAACTGTTTTCCTTCTCTTACAAGGAAAAGAAATGTATGATGGAGTGATTTGCAATGTACCATTTTATATATGCAATACATTATGATATAATTGAAGATAAAATACAGCTTAGAATTTCCACATGTTGATATTTCTTAGTGATGGGAGGTATTCAGAGAGTAAACACACACACACACACATACACACACACGCACACAGAGATACCTTTCCACTCTTAGTATAGAAAAGTTTCCGTGTACAAACTATCGATAGTATCAAGGAGACCTGAATTCAGAAAGTTAGTTTTTTTTTTTTTTTTTGCGGTACGCGGGCCTCTCACCACTGTGGCCTCTCCTGTTGCGGAGCACAGGCTCCGGACGTGCAGGCTCAGCGGCCATGGCTCACGGGCCCAGCCACTCCGCGGCATGTGGGACCCTCCCAGACCGGGACACGAACCCGTGTCCTCTGCATCGGCAGGCGGACTCCCAACCACTGTGCCACCAGGGAAGCCCTGAATGTTAGTTTTATATTTTCTTTTGGTTAGTTTATGAGCCTGATGCTTGAACTGATTAAAGAATGTTATGAAATTAACTTCTAAACTTACCAGAACAAAATTTATATAAACTCACTTTAAAAGCACTATTTCTGTTCTGCTCAGCCCTCTGGGTTGGGAGAGGGAATATGGGGAAAGTGTTATAAAAATCAAAGAAAAAACCCAGCCTTTTGCAAGGATTGCAAATTTGGAATTACTGACAGAATATTCTTTTAATCCTAGAGCTTTTGGAAAATCATTTTCTTACCATGGGAAAGCAAATAATTTGGCTTTCCTTTGAGAGATGCTCTGTTTTGAATGTGGGACTTTGTTTTGTGTCTCATAAATAGAGACAGCAGAAGAAAGACATTTTCTAATGAGAGATATTTACAAATGATGGAAAATTCTGATACAAATGTGATACAAATGATGGAAAATTCTTCTTTTGTTTGTCTTGTTCTTCGTATTCCCACAAACTTAGCTCGGTGCCTAGCACGTTAGATGTTTAATAACAGTTTATTGAATAAAGTACAATTGCAGGTGGATGGCACATTGCTTCCTCTCTGTGGTCTGTATGTTGTGTTTTTCACCCGACTTGTCACTAGATGTCTCTCGGTGTCCATGCTAGATCGGCGGTAATTTGCATACGCATTAATGCGTGTAGATAACGCCTGCAGTCCGGGCTAGGGAATCCTGTTGAAAGAAGGGCTCAATTCTCCTTTTTCGCTGGGCACCAGTTTCAAGTGCTCTAGACGACTTGTGTACACAGACAAAGCTGGTGATGTTCGTGTTAAGTTGCTGGAAGAAGGAACAGAAGGGGCTATTCTCCTTTAGTCGGGATTGGAGTTCTTAGTTCTTCCCTATCCTGGAAATGTTAGGAAAATTTTAGAGTCAGCGAATTTTTAAATTAGCCAGGCACAGACTTGAGTCATTGGTGTGAACACTCCCTCCCTTTGTTCCCTCCTCTCCCCCTTCTCCCTCCCCTCCCCTTCTCCCTCCCCTCCCCTTCTCCCTCCCCTCCCCTTCTCCCTCCCTTCTCTTTCTCCCTCCCGCTTCTCCTCTCCCTCGCCTTCTCTCTTGCCCACAGGCTCCTGCACGCGCACGCCTTCTCTCTTGCCCACAGGCTCCTGCACGCGCACACACACTTTGATGGCACTTTCTGTGTCAACACACGTGTGCTAGAGCCTTGTAAGTGTTTAGGAGGAGAGTACATTTGTTGAACTGCTTATCTGTGATTATTGGGGGGCAGGATGGTCTACTGTTGAACAGACAGGACCCGCTCTACTAATGCTGCCTTGTGGTCAAACTTTGAATTATCAAAGTAACTGACATCGTTGGGCAGGTTCCCCGGACTGTCTGTAGTGTTTCCCCTGGGGGTGCAGACGCAGTCTTAGCTGGGGGATGCTGAGGCCTGGGGAGAAACAGCCCACAGGGTTGTGGTCACTGCAGCCTTCATTGTAGCCACTTTTCACATCCATGTGCTGGGCTATTGTAAAAACAGTAGAATTAAACAGTAGAGTTAAAAAAAAAAACAGTAGAATTAAAAAGGGGGAGTCTTCTGGGATAAATCCATTTCTTTGAATAATATATACTCCCCACCCCCCGATTATGGAAGTGATACATTTCCACTGTAGAAAACTTGGAAGAAACAGGAAGGTATCATGAAAATAACAATCCTTACCGTTTTAGAAACAAAATTGAAATCAGATGGTGTTTATAATTTTATATCCTCCTTTTCATATTACATTATATCAAGAACATACCCCTGTATTATTACTCTTCAAAACCCAACTTTTAACGGTCACGTATTATTCCATCTTTTGCCCATGCTCCACTTTGTTTAATGATTTTCCTATTGGTGGACACTTAGGTTGCTCCAAATTTACTTCAGAAATGATGCTGAAATAAATATTGTTATATGTACGTTTTTCACATCTCTGATTAATTCCTTAGAGTAAATATCTGTAACTGGAATTAAAGGGAGGACACATGTATTCTTGATATGAAAGCAGAATGCAAACTTTCTCAGGAAGAATTCTCCATCCTTTTCATTATGTTTTATTTGTTATATGCTGGTATTCTTTCTTGTTATAAACTCGGGGCTGGATCAGGGGATTCTGACACTAGGATTGTACCTGAAGTCTGGAAAGTGTTTCTCATGTAGCGTCTCTTCACATAAGACAAACATTAGGGCTAGGAAACCTGGATTGTTGTGCTTTGCAAATAAACTATTTTTCTCCTGGTCTTACACCGGTAGCGTGTTTTTGCTGCAAACTTAACTCTGAAGGTTTCTGTCAGAAAAGGTTGCTGTTCATAACCCTATGATATGGGCTCAGTTACCCAGCTTTCTAGGGTTGAGAGGATCTTCTGTCTCTTGGAGGGACCTGTGAGTGGTCACCTGTGAATTATTAAGGATGCCCATCACTCAAGGAAACACTTTATTCCAATCACTGTGGTGGCGGCGGCTTAACGTAGATGACAGACGCAGGGCTCGTCCTGATCTAGAATTTGGAGTCTAAAGGGCAGAGTTTTGGGGGTGGTCCTAGTAACACTCCATGTGTCTTCACCAGATAGGACACATTTTATTTTCATTTTCCAAAAAAATCCAAAATGTAGGGGTTTGAAATGTGACAATTACTATTGAGAAAAGCTCTTTTTTTAATTTTTAAAAGATTGACATTGAATTAAAAGGATATTTACTCTTTAAAGCCTTTTTTTTTTTTTTTTTTTTTTTTGTGGTACGCGGGCCTCTCACTGTTGTGGCCTCTCCCGTTGCGGAGCATAGGCTCTGGACGCGCAGGCTCAGCGGCTCCACGGCATGTGGGATCTTCCCTGACCGGGGCACGAACCTGTGTCCCCTGCATCAGCAGGCGGACTCTCAACCACTGTGCCACCAGGGAAGCCCTAAAGCCTTTTTAAAGTGAAGATAAATTCATTTCTAAAAGTCAGCTTTTGGTATACAAGAGCATCTCTTAATGTTTTTCAAATGGCATTCCTTTAAAAAACATAAATTAAATATGTATTTCCTTCCTGAAATCTGGAATGCTTCTGATTTTGGTATTTTGGGAAAAGGGCAGAAAGTGTTTTAAACCTATGTATGCACAAGTCTTTTAACATTCTTTTTCTGCTTTGGATTTCACAAATTATGGACGTTATGGCTCAGAAACAGCACAAAGAGGAAACAGGAGTTCTGTTCGCTGTTCCTTTCCTGGCCGTCCTGTTGGTATCCTGACTGTCAGATTTCCCACACTATTCAGTGTTCATTGGTGCGTCTAACTGCCTCAGATGACACAATGCCCTGGAATCTGGCCTGGCATGAGCCTCGGGCACTGTTGGACAGGGCTGGTCTGGGCAGCGTGCCCGGGGAAGTTGGCCGGCAGGGTCTTCCTCCTCCATGGTGGATTCTTCGTCACCCCCAGTCCTCTGATGCAGAGGCCTTCGTGGGATCCTGGGATGCTCGTTGCTGGATTCCTCCCAACTCCACCCTCTCTGAGCCCAAGGCTTACATACCCTTCTCCATCAAATTTCACCGTGTTCTGTTGACTCAACAATCTGCTCCTGTGTGAAAGCTGATGATGTATCGAAAATGACCTTGATGCTGTGGCAGCCTCTAAGGCCCTACCGGGCAGGCTATCACGGAACAGAAAGGCTCACAGACCACATAAGATGCTCAGATCACATGGTGTATTCAACCAATTCAAGACATGCAGTGAAAAGCAAGGAGAAATTGATGGGGTGATGAACGCACTTAGGATCCAGTGCCTGCAGGGTGGAAAGACCATCATTCCAGGATTCTGGAACCCTGGGCTACGTTCTGACTGCCTGTCCGCTGCATCAGCCTTGTCTGTCCATGGTGTGCTTACAAGGACTCGAGCTGAGGTTAAACAAGATGTTCAGTAGATGAAAGGTGCCTGTAACCAGCACATCCTTGCTCTATTGGAAAGATGTCCAGCCAGTAGCTATAGGTCCCCAATCAACCTGCTGACTGGTTGTGTTAGGCAGAATAATGGCACCCAAGGATGCCCATGTCTTAGTCCCTAGAACTGTGAATATGTAACTTTACATGGCAAAGGGACTTTGTAGATGTGATACAGGGGCTTGCGATGGGGAGGTTATCCTGGATTATCTGGTGGGTCCAATGTAATCACAAGATTCCTTTTAGGGAAGTGGGAGGCTGGGGAATCAGAGTTAGAGAAGAAGATGTGATGATAGAAGCAGAGGTCAGAGAGATAGATGTCTATTTTTTTAAAATTAATTAATTTATTTTGGGCTGTGTTGGGTCTTCGTTTCTGTGCGAGGGCTTTCTCTAGTTGCGGCGAGCGGGGGTCACTCTGCATCGCGGTGCGCGGGCCTCTCACTGTCGCGGCCTCTCTTGTTGTGGAGCACAGGCTCCAGACGCGCAGGCTCAGTAGTTGTGACTCACGGGTCCAGTTGCTCCGCGGCATCTGGGATCTTCCCGGACCGGGACACGAACCCGTGTCCCCTGCATTGGCAGGCGGACTCTCAACCACTGCGCCACCAGGGAAGCCCTAGATGTCTATTTGAAGATGCTATACTGCTGGCTTTGAAGACGAAGGAGGCGACCGTGAGCCAAGGAATGCAGGTGGCATCTAGACGTTGGAAAAGTCAAGTGTTATGGACTGAATCGTGTCCCCCATCCCAGTTAAATTCATAGATTGAAATCCTAACCATCAGTGCCTCATGGTGTGACCATGTTTGGAGATAGGGTCTTTGCAGAGGTAATTAAATTAAAGTGAGGTCGGGACTTCCCTGGTGGTTCAGTGGTTACGACTCCATGCTTCCACTGCAGGGGGTGTGGGTTCGATCCCTCGTCGGGGAGCTAAGATCCCGTGCCTCAAGGCACGGCCAAAAAAAAAAAAAAATGAGGTCACTAGGGTGGGCCCTAATCTAAAATGATTGATATGCCTATAAGAAGAGGAATATTTGGATGCATCCTATATGACTGTGCTATTTCAAGAAATACATATCTTCTGCATTATGCTATATGCTTACTCACTACCTACGGCGAACACATCAATGAATTTCACCTGCCTTGCACGAGCCACTAGCTTACTTACCATCTAAGTAATGTACCCTTTGGGTTTCAGCCACCCCGTTTATTTTTCTTGTCTTCTCTAATTGTACTGAATATTTAAAAATACAGCAAACACGTTATAGCTGCTGTATTCCCAGGGTGCTAATACATGAACAATAATTACATTTGGAAATGAAGGTCTCTGTAGACAGTGCTACCCTCACCATCATCCTGGCAATGAAATGGGGGAATTCTGTGGCACATGGAAGTTATCAGTCTCTTCTACTCTGTCTTCTTCTTCTTCCCCAGCTAATCTCTTCTTTGAGCCTCTGGCCACACTTTTAAGTGTTGTCTGTGGCTACTTTCAAACTACATTGGCAGAGTTGAACAGCTGTGACTCACACCATCTGACCCACAAAACCCAACATATTTCTTATCTTAGGAAGAAAGTTTGATGATCCCTCCTCTAGAGGCCCATGAAAGAAATATAACTATTTCAAGTTCAAACTTGAAGAAACCAAGACTCTGGAAGGTTGTTTACTTTCCTAAGGTCCCCAACCAACTGGAGATGGGCAGTGCCAGGATTCAACTTCAGAACTCAGGCTGTTTCCAACATACCATTCTGCTTTTAGGGGACCTTGTATTTAGTTTGTCTGGTCCACTTTTTCTGCCTTAGAAAGGTGATTTTTGACCTGTCTAACTGAGCTAGTCTTGTTTCTGATCTCTTTTCCAACTTGGCAAACTCACATCCAGTACATTATATTTCTGGGTTTCAGCTATCCTCTAATTTATTATGAAGCCAATAAATAGTTCTTTATTCTGGCATTTAAGGTTGTTGAAAGAACTAAGGTTGTGTCAGGTAAAGTTATGCTCTTCTGTGAAATGATACTAGTTATGTATCCAGAGTGAATCATTTAAAGAAAAAAATTTTTATGTTGAAATAACCAGATTTATAGAAGAGTTGGAAAGATAGTACAGAGATTTCCTGTATGCTCTCCACCCCATTTCCCTTAATGTCAGCATCTCATCTAACAAGGTATCTTATCCAAACTAAGACATTCACATTGGTACAGTACTGTTACTCAGACTACAGGCTTTATTCTGATCTCACTCGCTTTTCCACTAATGCCCTCCCTCTATAAAGAATCTAATCCAGGATACCACGTTACATTTGTCATTGTGTCTCCCTAATCTTCTCCAATCTCTGGCAATTTCTCAGTCTTTCCTCATCTGTCAAGACCTTGACATTTCTGAAGGAACTGGTCAAGTATTTCTTAGAATGTCCCTCAACTTGAGTTTGTCGGACGTTTTCTCATGGTGAGACCGGGGTTATGGATTTTGGGGAAGAACACCATGGAGAGGAAGTGCTTTTCTTTTTCTTTTTTTTTTTTTTTTGCGGTACGTGGACCTCTCACTGTTGTGGCCTCTCCCGTTGCGGAGCACAGGCTCTGGACGTGCAGGCTCAGCGGCCATGGCTCACGGGCCCAGCCGCTCCGCGGCATGTGGGATCCTCCCGGACCAGGGCACGAACCCGCGTCGCCTGCATCGGCAGGCGGACTCTCAACCACTGCGCCACCAGGGAAACCCGAAGTGCTTTTCTTATTGTTTCATATCAGGAAGGCATGATATCAATATGACATTACTGATGATGTGAACCACAATCACTTGGTTGGGTGAATAATTTTAAATGATTAATCAGCACTATTATGTCACGTTCATTTTGCACTCAGCACAGTGCTAGGCACTTATTGGGTAAGACAATTGAGAAATAGCATAGAAAATAACTCAGAAAAAATGGGTAAGAAAGTATTCTTTTTTTCCAGCTTCATTGAGAGATGAATTACATAAGCTGTGTAAGTTTAAGGTGTACAGCGTAATGATTGGATGTATGTATATGTGGTGAAAAAATCCACAATAAGCTTGTTCATATATCCATCACATCCATCATCTCACATAGTTACAATTCTTTTTGGTTAAAATTTTAAAAATCTGATGTCTCAACAATTTTCAGAAAGTATCCTTTATAAAATGTACAAGAAAATTATTAAGACCTCGACTAGATAAGTAGGGAAAGGATAAATAATTCACAAAGGGAAAAAGTACACATTAAGAAACACTTGAAAAAACGTTTAGCTTCATGGATAAACAGACAATAATGATCATATCCTAACATTTATTATACATATGGGACACAAACTTAAAATCTTAATTAGAAAGTTGGTGTAACCATTTTCTAGATATAGTGTGACCACAGCTATTGAAAAATGTGTAGAATAAAAAAGACCACGTCATAGAATAAATGTTAATAGTGATCGTCTTTGGATGAAGAGTTCGTGGGTGATTGTTTTTCTGTTTTTGGCTTTTCTGTATTTTTGGAAAAATGAACAGTGAGCTACATTGACCCAGAAGCAATGTGGGTTAGTGGAAGGAACACAGAAGTTAGGGTCAAACCTGGTTTGAATCCTGATTTTGCTACTTAAAGGCCTTGAGAACGTGGGTACGTCGGCACCTCAGTTACCTCATATGCCAAATCAGAATAGTGAACTAATTTTGTAGATGTTTGGGAGATAATTAAGTGATACAATAAATCACTTTGGAAGCACCTGGCACCAGTTATATTTAACATTATCTTTCTTAGAAGATGTGGCGCCTGCCCTTGGAATTTTTATAATCTCCTTAGAGAGACAAGATTAAAATACATTAATGGAACAAAGTACTGAGAGTAGTGGGACCTCACTGTAGCTATTGTAGGAGTTCAGAGCAGGTGAATAAAGGTGGGAGAAAGCCGAGGAAAGCTCTAAGAGGCAGGTGGGACTTTTGCATTCATTCAACAATGAATACATTGGATGTGTAGACACCACTGTAGTCATTTTGGATGCACATTCATCAAGATATTTATTCAGCGTCCACCACATGCCAGGTATTATTCTGGGAATCGGTGGTAGAGGGGAGAACAGAATAGACCAAAATACCTGCTTTCATGGAGCTCGTATTCTAGTGGAGGGAGCCAGATAATAAACAGGCAAAGTGTGTATACATTCGTGCTGTGGTGAAAACACAGCAGCATGTGTGTATGTGTACGTTGCAATGTTAAGTAAGGTGACTAAGGTGCTTACTGCTCACACACAAAGATGAATAAGAGATCTCCATGCCTTCTAACAGCTCACTGGGGAAGAGAGTCTCAAAAACACAATGGTTAGCAGTCAGCAGGGCAAGTGCTATTCCATAAACCCAAGAGGATGAAAGACAGACAGACAGACTTTGCCTGGGGACTTAGGGAGGTCTTCACAGAAGAGGTGATGCTTCAGCAGAACCTTGAAGTGAGGCAGCAGTTCCCGAGGCAAAGGAGAATAGGAGGGTGCCCCCAATGAAGAGAGTATGTCCAAGGGCACTGGAACGTGATCGGGTGTGGAGTCTTGCAGGACACTTGGGTGAATTGGGAGCATGGGGTAGGGAGGGTTTGAAAGGTAGATGGGGACCTGAACGTGAAAGGCTCTTCTCAATGGAGATGGAAAAGTTTGGATTTTATCCTATAGGTGAGGGAGGTTGCAGAGTTATTTAGTCAGGGATGTGCCTGAGTATTCCTGGCATTGGAAATCAGATGGGTAGTGACCTCATTAATTGAGATGCAGAAGACAGTGTCAGAGAAGGCTGAGAGGAGAAGGGAGATGAAAGTGAAAGAGGAAAGAGGGTGAGAGAAGGGAAGGTACTGAGTTCCTTGAGGGTCTGCAGGGTCTCCTGGTGGAGTGCCCAGTGCGGCCGGATGGTGATGCTGAGCTGTCAAGTCAGGAGGAAGGGTCTAGATATGAGTGCACCTCAAGGCTGTAACTGGACCCGCCTCCCTAGGGTAGTTGACTCCACCCCCTAAACCCCAATATCTTGATTAGATTAAATCAAAATCTTGAAAAAATTAAAACACGGCACCCGTTTACCCTTCTGTAATGTGGAGCCCGTGGCTTCTCTTACAGGGAAGTTAGATAAATAGGAGAATACAGTAAGTCCCCTACATACGAACAAGTTGCATTCTGAGAGCATGTTCGTTAAGTCCAATTTGTTTGTAAGTCCAACAAAGTTAGCCTAGGTACCCAACTAACACAATTGGCTGTGTAGTACTGCGCTGTAATAGATTTATAATACTTTTCACACAAATAATACATAAAAAACAAACAGAAAAAAATAAAACATTTTTAATCTTACAGTACAGTACCTTGAAAAGTACAGTGGTACAGTGCAACAGCTGGCATACTGGGGCTGGCATCGAGAGAACAGGCAAGAAGCGTTACTGCCTGGAGGAGGGAGAGGAGGTGGGAGACGGGAGAGCGGAAGGGTTGTCAGCAATAGGAGACGGAGGGCTGCAATTTCACTCTCGCCTGACGCTGGTGGCACAGGTTCTGGTTCCTTGCTGGATTCAATTCTATCTACCCTCTTGAGAAAAAAATCCAGTGATGTCTGGGTAGTAGCTCTTTTTTTCTCATCAAAGATGACATGGTAGCACTGGGTTGCGTTCTGAATGGCTGCTGCAACCTTCGTGTACCATTCTACGTTTGGGTCCTGTGCCTCAAAAACTAACAGTGCCTCCTTTTTTAAAAATTAATTAATTAGTTAATTAATTTTTGGCTACGTTGGGTCTTTGTTGCTGTGCGCGGATTTTGTGGCGAGTGGGTTTCTCATTGCGGTGGCTTCTCTTGTTGCGGAGCACGGGCTCTGGGTGCACAGGCTTCAGTAGTTGTGGCACAAAGGCTCAGTATTTGTGGCTCACAGGCTCTAGAGCTCAGACTCAGTAGTTGTGGCGCATGGGCTTAGTTGCTCCACAGCATGTGGGATCTTCCCAGACCAAGGATCAAACCCATGTCTCCTGCACTGGCAGGTGGATTCTTAACCACTGCCCCACGAGGGAAGTCCCAACAGTGCCTCCTCATCTAAAGAAAATCCCTTTGCCATTTCTTGCATCGTGAATCTCTTCAGTTCTTCAGTTACTTCTTCTTCCTCTTGTCTCTCTTCGTCCTGTCTCTAGGCCTCCAATTCCATCAGGTCTTCATTAGTAAGCTACACAAAGTAAGTACACAAAAGCACAACCGCTTGTAGAGGATGCCCACGTGTGACAGTGTACGCCAGGCACGTGAACTGACTTGCGTGATTGGACATGTGAATGCATGTTCTCATCTTTGAAAGTTTGCAACGTGAAGGTTCGTATGTAGGGGTCTTACTATATCTGTGCTCTGCCAGCTCACACTGATTATTTCCCAGCTAGGTTTTCTACTTACGGGTTTTAAAAGTATCATTACGCAAACTTTTTTTTTTTTTAGTGAAGGAAATTAAAAGTAGGTGCATAGACTCATAGAAGCCAAGGTCATCCCTTTCTCCCACTTCACAACCCTCCTTTTTTAGATGCTTGTGTTTTCTGTACATTTTCCTAGCTTTCAGAAGTAACTTTTGGCCATTTTCTTCAAGTTGCAAATCCCCAAGGCCTGAACATTTACAGTGTGTTATTCCTGGGGGCCCCCATTCCCTTTCATTCCAAGTCTGTTCTGGCTTCCTTACCTGAATTGCCTGCTGATGACATTTAGGTTTTTGTCTCAGGACCCCTGAATCCAGAAAACTGGTCAACCCTCTCCCAACAAGATTTTGACCTAAGTTATCCATTAATTGTTTTTCTTTTTCTTTTAAAAAAATTGTAAGTTTATTTGAGCAAAAATCTGTTCCAGCTGGGCAGCGCAAAACCAGAAGTGCCTAGGACTGCCCCCAACGCCTCCACCTTCAGCTCTTTTTCGTGATTCCTTTCCTTCTTGAAGGATATCTTTTGGCTGGCGTGGTCCTGAAGGGGTTGGTGTAGCCCCTCTGTCTTTCACACTCTGTGGCTGGCTCTTGTCTCTCTGTGTGCGTGTGTGCGTGTGTGTGTGTGTTTCCATGACTCTTTCTCCAGAGGCTGCTGGTTGGAGTGAGCTGGTCCAGCCTCCCACTGGGAGGAGGGCGGTTTCCTCCCCACAGGGGCAGAACTGCTGTCACTTAGTGAGGTTAACTGCCTTGTCAGATGTTGATGTTTTTGCTCCCCTTCCTGTTTCAATTGGAACGAATCACATTTGAAAATATTTCCATCCTTTTAGTGACTACCTTGAATAACACATATTTTTCATTAATATTTACCGTAACCAACATTAACCTTGCTCTTTTTCTTTTCTTTTTAAAATTAGCACAATTATTTCTATTATTATCTAGTTTCCCTCCGTCTCCAGACTTAGTTTCATTAAAATGGATTACTGCCCAGGTAAATTGAGAAATAGTCTTTTTAATTTCTGGAGACTCAGAATTCATTGGTGGACATAGAAAACAAACTTATGGTTACCAAAGGGGAAAGGGAGGAGGGATAAATTAGGAGTATGGGGTTAACAGATACACACCACTATATACAAAATAAACAACAAGGATTTGCTGTAGAGCACAGGGAACTACATTCAGTATCTTGTAATAACCTATAATGGAAAAGAATCTGAAAAAAGAATATACGTATATATGTGACTAAATCACTTTGCTGTACACCAGAAACTAACACAATATTGTAAATCAACTCTAGTTCAATTAAAAAGGAAGTTATAAAAACAATCTCCCAGTCTGGAAGGTTTCCAGACTAAATATAGAAACTTGAGACAAAAAAAGAACTTATTAGGGGAAAAATGAAAATTATGGTGGAAAAGTGTAGAGAGTTGCCTAATAGATTACTCCAAACTATTTTCAACGCACTTCCTCCTCAACTCTCCTCCTCAAAACCATGCTAATTACAGAGGGGTCTCCAACGCTGAGCTTTCAGTTAGTTCCAGTATTTTATAACAATTCTTCGAAATGGGAGAAAGTAACCAGTGTCTCCATGATATATTGAGTTTTGTAATTCCAAGAGACTATTGTCTACTAAACATCGACCTTCTCTGTCCTCCCTCGCATGCCCTTTTAATGGATTAAGGGAGAATCATTACAAAACAGTGGAATTTCAAGACAGCTGCGTTCACATGCCTGCCTTCTGAGTGGTTGGTGGCCACCTGCTGCTGAGAAGCTGTTTCAAAGGGGAACTGGACTAACTTCCCTTTTGAGCCAGAGTTGCAGCACGAAAGTGGCATCAATCAAAATTCCTCACACAGTCGCATCCTCTTTGTGAGCGCACTTCCTCAGAGACCTCTGGGCATACACTGAAGGTGTTAAGGCAGAGCCCTTTCAAACTCCAGACGTGTTTTCCAAACAAATGCCAGATTTCCTGGGGCTGATGGTTACAGTCGCCTAGTCCACAAATATAGTGCATCTAAGATCGTCTGTCTGGATAATCTTCCCTTTTCAGTGTTTATTTAAAGTGGAAGTGATGTTATCCAGACCCTGCATATGAATGAGATCATGTCATGAAGTTTCGTTCTGATGTTGTTTTCTCTCAGTCCTGCGGTGACATCAGGATCTGAACACAGATGGATGGCTTCGATGACATTTGAAGGTCCCTGCCATTTCTAACCTTCCATGATTGTTGGGAAATCACTGGGGAGAAGAGGATGTCACGTAAGGTGGCAGGTCAGCCCGTCTAGCCATTCGCAGTCATGGCAAGATACCATGGAACCATTATTAGTGTGCTCTGAAAAGCCTCTTTTGCTTTTTTCAGAAATAGATTTTAGTTTTTTAGAGAAGTTTTACTGCACAGCAAAATTGAGCAGAATGTACAGGGATGTCCCATATACCCCCTCACCTCCACATGCATGGACTCCTCTGCCATCAACATCTCCCACCAAAGTGCTACACTTGTCACAATTAATGAACCTCCACTGACACATCAAAATCACCCAAAGTCCATAGTTTACCTTACAGTTCACTCCTGGTGTTGTATATTTTATGGGTTTGGCCAAATGTTTAATGGCATGTATCCACCATTATGATGTCAAACAGAGTAGTTTTGCTGTGTGTTGTTGCTTTTAAAAATATATATATTTTGCTGTGTATAGAATGATTTCTTTAAGGTCCTACTTGAGAAGATGAATGGTTGAATTCTACTTTTCTGCTAAAATTTTGGGCAGGAGAGTGTTTTTCATGAATGTCTCATGAATTGTTAATGGATATTCTCTGACAAAAGGGTTCCATGACCGTATGAGTTTGTGAAATTCTGGAGAAAAATCTGATGGAGTCATCATTGGGTATTTATATCACTATTCTGATTCGGACATACAAATATACGATTTCTAGGTCAACTTAATTATCTAATTAAACCTAAATTTCACTTCTGAGAGAGTGACGAAGAAATGAACCATGGACGTCCTAGCAATCTATCCTCATATCTGTTTTGTTTTTTTAAAAAAATTAATTAATTTTGGGCTGTGTTGGGTCTTCGTTTCTGTGTGAGGGCTTTCTCTAGTGTGGCAAGCGGGGGCCACTCTTCATCGCTGTGCGCGGGCCTCTCTTGTTGCTCCAGACGCGCAGGCTCAGTAGTTGTGGCACACGGGCCTAGTTGCTCCGTGGCATGTGGGGTCTTCCCAGACCAGGGCTCGAACCCGTGTCCCCTGCATTAGCAGGCAGATTCTCAACCACTGCACCACCAGGGAAGCCCATCGTATCTGTTTTTAAATTAGCATTTCCTTAAGGATTTCATCCACTCATTTGTTTATTTGTTCGTTTAACAGTTATCTATTTTGTGCCTTCCCTGTGTCAATACTTAGGGACACACTGCACCTTAACAAGAGGGAGAGCGTGGCAGAGGTGGCCAGTCACTGCCCTCCTTCTTTAGTATTGTTGAGCGATCGGCAGCCCAGGATAAAGACTTTCCCGTATTCTCTTGTGTGAGGAGTGCCGCGAAACTAAGTTCTGGCCAATGGGATCTGACCTTGAGGGGCTGTGGACAGGGACTGTTATTTGGCCTCTGTGGACTGGCCTAGGTCTACACATATCAGTAACCGGCAAAATGGAAGCCATGTATTCTGAATGACAGAGGAGGAAATCAGAGATGGGACTTTGATGATATGGGCTGGCATTGCCCTCTTTAAATACTTATGATTAGACCATTATGTGAAAGAAGTAAACTTCTCTCAGTTTAAGACACTGTTACTTTGGCCGTTGTTACAGCAGCCAAATCAGTAACCCAACTAACTGATCTAGAAAGGATTTCCAGTGGTCAGGCCTTGTCGTAAGATTGGGTAGGTGAGACACCCATCTTACAGAGAGGTAAGAGACTTACAGGAGGTGAGTCAAACTGTGTCTAATGGCTGTCTCAGTTTATGTAAAAGGTCTGAATATTGAAAGGGAACATTTAGTCACTTAAACTACTCACCCCCACATGTTGAAGGAGGAAAAGACCCAAGCAACTGAAGCTCCTTTGAATGACAGTGGATACGAGGCACAGATTCTTTTCACTGTTTTAGCCAGCATTCATAGAGAAATAAGGCCAGCTTTCGGTACGGCAGCTGAATTTTCCCAGTAAGCCCAGGTGTATGGGCAGTTGACATGGATTTAGAGGTTTTAAAATAATCAACATCTATTTTCCTAATTCCTCCTATACATCTTTGTAAAACACATTCTGGTATTGCAAACTTTCTTTTATCAGCTCACTACCTCTATCCACAACATAGTGGGCATAGGGAAACACACAGTATATATTTACACGTGGGTTAGGCATAAAAGAGCTTTTTTTCTTCAACAAGGAAAAAACCCTCCTCTCTTTATTACTAAATGCGACATTTTAGATCTGAGTAGGCAGCAAGGACCTTGTGAAAATGTGCTAAGCTTCCACAGAGTTAACAAGATGTCACTTTGTGAGAGAATTTTCATAATTAATGAACCAGTTCAATTTGCTCTGCCATTTGACTTTGATTACTATGTCGTGGAGTATTCCCACGGGGACTCTTTCCAGCTGGTCTGGGGAGCTCTCATGTCTATATCCTGTGCGTGTGCGTGGATCAGAGCTGTGGCATCCAATATCTGCCTCGTTAGGTCAGGGGATAGCCGTGCAAACTCGGTGGCAATCCTGAGATCCCGCAGCAGGCCAGCACGTGACCCACACGGACAAACCCAAACCCAACAAGCGTAACATCCAAACCAAAGCTGTTTGGAAAAGGGATTGCGCCACTCACTGCCTCTTGTATGGCGTCTTAGAAGGAGAATTTATATAATTAAACTTTTATTCCTAATTCTGCCATGGATTTGGCAGACTGAATGAAATGACTTTAGCATCATCTTTAAACATCTGGTTAAACTTTGCTTCATTGCAAATGCAGTTTACGGGGATAAGTGTTTTGTATGACAAGATGAATCGATCGGTTTCCAATCAGTGCAATTTTCTGTTAGAAACCACTGTAGGTATCTCAAAGAAGGAATCTGATACAGGCGTATCTTGGAGATATTGTGGGTTTGGTTCCAGACCACTGCAATAAAGTGAATATTGCAATAAAGTGAGTCACACGAATTTTTTGGTTTCCCAGCGCATATATAAAAGGTATGTTTACATTATTTTGTAGTGTTTTAGGTTTGCAATAGCATTATACCCCCCAAAACAATGTATACACCTTAATTAAAAAATACTTTGTTGCTAAAAAATGCTAACCATCGTCTGAGCCTTCAGTGAGTCATAATAGTAACATCGAAGATCACTGATCACAGAGCACCATCACAAATATAATAGTAATGGGAAAATTTGAAATATTGCAAGAATTGCCAAAATGTGACACAAAGACATGGAGTGAGCAAATGCTGTTGGAAAAGTGGCACCGATAGACTTGCCCAGCACGTGGTTGCCATGAACCTCCAACTTGTAAAGCATGCAATATTTGCAAAGTGCAATAAAATGAGGTGTGCTTCCTACAGAGAATATGCAGTACATGATTTGAGAGGGATGAAGGAGGAAAAATGAGGAGGCAGGGTTACCTAAAGATTAGTAACTGCGGGAAGCCACTATCCCCTTAGGCTTTTTAAAAGAAATTAATTAATTAATTATTTTTATCGGAGTATAGTTGCTTTACAATGTTGTGTTAGTTTCTGCTGTACAACGAAGTGAATCAGCTATACATACACATATATCCCCTCCCTCTTGGAACTCCCTCCCACCCCCCCATCCCACCCACCTAGGTCATCACAGAGCACCGAGCTGAGCTCCCTGTGCTATATAGCAGGTTCCCTCTAGCTAGCTGTTTTACACATGGTAGTGCATTAGGCTTGAAGAAGCCACAAGGAACATGGTGGGACTCTCAGCTTTGGTTTACTTGGCCACGAAACTGTTGTTGCTAAAACTGAGCTGACTTAGCAGAAACCCAGAAGCCACAGCACTGCCTTTAATGCTCCCGCCGCCGTTGCCAGAAGCACCGCAAGAAGGTGGAAAAATAGCATCTCCCTTCCACTCACCTTCCGGTTTGCTGCTGGTGCCTCCCATTGGTAGAACCCAACAGGGGCCTGGTTGGCCAGGGAACCTGGGAAATGTGGTTTTCAGGCTTTCTGCCCCAAGGCCAGATGGGAGAATAAAGAAGGGAGAGAGTGGAGCTGAGGGACAAAAGACTAGTCAGCACCCATTTCCAAGGACATATCCTACCTAAATTTAAAGTAGATGCACACTACTTGATTAAATTAATGAATGAGATACATTTTGTTACTAGTTATCACTTCTTTAGACCCGTCTCTGTGGAATCATACAACGTTATAATCTAGCATATACATACAACCCTGAAGTTGTATAGATGCTAATGGATAATATATTTAAAAGGTTCATGTTAATGTTTATTCAGACTAATTATCCAATTGGCTTTATTGGTAAGAAACAAGACCAAAACAATCATTTACATCCTAGGTCTTGGCCATACTAATCCTATCTTTCTACAATAACAAAAAAGGATCAAATTTAAACAGAAAAGGTAGAGAAGGAATGAGATGAAACATCTTCCACTTTGGATAAGAACCCAGGTGGCCCCTCACCTGCGCAGTTATCCTCCCAAAGGCATCCCCAGCGCAACAATACCTTGGAGAGATGTGAAATGCTCAAGGACTTATTGCTTCTCGGTGGATATCTGGTGGTCAAAGCAAGTCAAGGACATGGACACTTGAGGGAACAGACGTAAAACCTTTGCCCCACTTTGTGGCCCAGCAGTGTTTAATATCCCTATTAACAAAAAGAAAAAAAAGCCTCCTGGTCTTAGTGGCATTGTATAAACAGGACTGGATAATTTTCTTTTACTGAATTCATTCCTATCTCTTCATGTGGGCCTGAGAAGTGTGTCTGGAGGGCATTTTCCTTCTTGGTTGGAGGTGACTTGACAGACTAGCAATTACTGTCATTACAAGCCCAGTTGTATAGCTGGAAGATCTAGGCGGCTGCTAACTCTGGAGCAGCCCTGGACGAGTGGGAGCAGTTGAGACCACACTGAGAAGCCAGGGAACTATAGACAAGTAATCTGCAGGGGGAAGAGGCCCCTTTGATCTTTGCACCAGACAGCAATTTCAGCAGAAGCAGAGTCGACTTGGTATTTTTTTACTGCAGGGGAATAGGCAAGACTGACTTGTATGTGTAGGGGTTGCCAAGAGGAAGTAAAAATAAAGTAAAGCTTTAGCTTACCTGCATCTTAAGCTGTGCAAAGAAAAAAGGTTCACATTTTTGTTAAATAGAAATGGTCTAAATATTTAATAAAGGCAAATCATTTGTTATTTAATGCTTTTAATCACGTGGCCAGTTTCAGCTCATGTAAGATCGGATGCTTGCTGGTAATGGCTATTTTCTTTTTGATCCTTGGGGTGGGCTCCAAAAATTCAATTACTTTTGCTAAGTTCAGTACAGTGCTTACCCTCAGATTTCCCTGGAAGCATCTGCTGTCAGGCTCCAGGGAGACAACGGATTTGTACGTGTGCCTTTGGAAATGCTTCTGGTTTATCGTTATGCCGATTTGAAATATCATAAAGGCTGTTTATGTAGAGACTGGTCCAAGGAAGGAAGTGGATCTGGATGACGGGCATCTGCTCATGTCCTTTGTCTTGGTTACAAGACAGGCATCTCATCACAAGCCATTCTGACTTGGTTAGGAGCAGCAGACGCCTTGGTGCCTTTGGAAAAGTTAACGGAAGCTACCAGAAGGCCTGTCTGTGAGTCTTCTTGGTTAAGCACCTAATTCAGCTCATCAGAATTTACTTTCAGAATCACAGTCAATTCTTGAGCTAAATAAGTTATGGACCCTCTAATTGGATGGGATGTGGGGTGTTTATGATAGCCACTGAAATTGGATTTTTCAGCATGTACCAAAGGGCTATCAATCAATAAATAAAGAGGGAATGAACAAAATAAATTCTCTGCTTATGGCCATTGATTTCCCGGTAGAATTCCCCTTTTTCTAGTGTCTCCAGGAAATGTCTCCCTTGCTTGTGTGTGTGTCTGCCAGGCCTGCCGGTTCTTGGTCAGCTACGGGAGAGGTTGTGTTCAGAAGCACACACCATGTGACATGTCAGGCAGATCAAAGCAGGGATTTCAGGGCTGACTACAAGGGGAAATGGTTAGTGATTAATAAAAGGATGTGGAATTGGTCATGTTGACTGAAAGAGCCCAGAACCTTGGCGAAAGTCTCCCAGAGGCTGCCAAGATAAAAAGAGTGGCCGCGATGAGTTATTTCGGGTGAAGCTTGTAGGTGTTCATGCCTCTGGGTGAGGGGAGCTGAGTAAGACATTGACTCTCTCACCCAGGCCGTGGACTCACCTATTATAAGAGCCTCTTCAGCTCCAGCCATAGTTTTGGTTTGTTTTGAAATGGAGCTTTTAGGGGCCATCGGGGACCTACACCAATTTGATAATGATGTTTAATTCTGAGAGTCAAGCTGTGGTTTCTCATTTGCCATTTCTGGCTCTTCATTGCTTCACGCCAATATGTTTTGTTTCCAGACTGAAGATCAAAGAAACTTTTCCCTTGCGCTCTGCTCACTTTTGTCCCCTGTGTGTGTTCTAAGGCACTGATGAAACCAAATAAATGCCCTGGGAACACATGTGTCTCCTGGCTTCTCCACCATGGCTGGAGCCCCTGCGCACTTTTTGGTAGCTTGGTGGTGGGGAGTAGAATGTGGGAAGGGAGGTGACACAGAAAGTGGATCTTGGGAAAAAGCATATTGGAGGCAAGTCCCATCTCAGCAAGGGGACTTAGCAAGTCTCACCTAACCGGGTTAAGATCTGGAGCTGAAGAGGTCTGGATGCTGCTGTGTGTGAGTGCACGTGTGTGTGTGTGGTGTGTGTGTATTCTTGGGAGTTGGTGAACAAATCATGGAAACTCCAAATAAATTTTCCACTGATTGCTTGGGAGACTTGTGAGCTTATCAATTGCCTCATTGAGTTTTTAAGCCACTTTCCCAAGGGAGTGATGATGTGTGATCCCTTTTGCAATCTTCATGAGTATCTCAGGACGTGACGTCTCTGTAAGGAGTAGATTCTGTTGATCCTAACCAAGGCACAGTGAAGTTTCTTAACTTCTGAATGATGCTTTCCCCCTTGTTCTTTGCCCTCCTTCAGTCCTCTTCCAGCTCCTCCAGCCTCCAAACAGACCAATGTTGTGGACAACATGGCAAGTTGGGAAAGTGTGGAGGGATGTGTTGGTTCATCTTCAGAGCAGACTTGAACTTTATGGGTAATCTTGTATATTAAGAATGGTTGGGAGTAAATAATGATGGATGTTACAATGATAAGCAGTTATGGGCACTGGGGACATGGGTGTTTGTTAATTTCTCTGTACTCCTCTGTCATTTCAAAACATAAAAATGTCAGTTGAGGGATTGGAAGGCTGACGTGGAGAGCAGTAAGAAAGGACAAACTGACAAATGTACGCTGGGTGCTTCAGACCTTTATGGAGAAATAGCCACATCTCCTATGTATCAGTTCTCATTTGCCATGTAATGCCACTTAGTAGCACCCCAAAAGCCATTGACGGAGAACTATAATTAATTTTGATTGCTCTTGTGCCTATGGATGTGGATAGGACGGTCCTATTCCAAGACCTCCCCTGGTGCTGAGGTTAACCACGGGGTAAGCTGAGGCAGGTTCTCCTCCAGGTGGTGGCAGAGGTGCAGGAGGAAAAGGGAAACAAGGGGAGCTTCTTAGGCTTAGGCTGGGAAGTGGCACACTTTCCTTCCACCCACATGCCATGGCCAAGGCAAGTCCTATGGCCAAGTCCAAAGTCAACATGCAAGAAAAAAATGGTCTGATCAAGGATGTGGATGCAGAGAGGGGTTAAGATTTGACCAATCTTTATATATATATATGGAGAGAGAGAGAGAGAGAGAGAGAGAGAGAGAGAGAGAGAGAGAGAGACTCCATTCTACATATAAAATCATCTCTGTAAATGCAAGTAAAATACAAGAATATAATGTATTTTGTTATATTATGTACTATGTATAGTATACATAGTGAATAATATTGCAGTATAGGTGATTCCATATGTGTACGATTCTAGTGCATGTATCTATCTATAAGATTCCAGTGAGAATGCTCCCATCTGTCTTTCTCAGAGTTCTTTTTGGCTTAGTCACTGTGATACGGGGTTGGGGAGTTTGTAGCTGCCCTGTTAGATGATGATCTCCTTTGGAACAGAAACGACATCCTAAACTTTTCATCTGTGATTATATATATATATATGTATATATATATTAATTTATTTATTTTGGGCTGCGTTGCGTCTTTGTTGCTGCACATGGGCTTTCTCTAGTTGTGTCGAGCAGGGGCTACTCTTCGTTGTGGTGCACGGGCTTCTCATTGCGGTTGCTTCTCCTGTTGTGGAGCACAGGCTGTAGACGTGCGGGCTTCAGTAGTTGTGGTGCACAGGCTTAGTTGCTCTGCAGTATGTGGGATCGTCCCGCACCAGGGCTCCATCCCATGTCCCCTGCATTGGCAGGCGGATTCTTAACCACTGCGCCACCAGGGAAGTCCCTGTGATTATACTTTTGATTCACTGGCCCCTGGCAAGTCCCCGCTAGCTTCCTGGGTCAGCAGCTTCCATGGTTTTCAGGCACAATCCCCTTAGGTTGAGCTGGAGGAGACAAGACTGCATTTAAGCCAGGGAGGAGAGTCTTTCACAAAAACTCTTAGCAGTAAGGACATTTTGTTTACAGACAGGGAATAGTACTACATCTGGGTCAGCCGTGTGTGTCCACACCTCCTCCTTGAGACTCTCCCAGCAGTGATGGAGCTGCCTGGGTCTCTCCTTCCCTAGATGCCCACCTGGTAGCAGGCCACAAGGAGGCCACTGGTGCCCCATGAAAACAGCGTGTGGCAGCCAGCTGGTCTGACTTCCTCTGTATCAACTGGGCAGCGTCCTGGTAATACAGGCAGACACCTCACTTTGGCAGTTTGTTGGCTCTCGGGAAATATTACAGAATGCGCTGGGAAAACTTTAATGTGGAAGGAGAGGGACAAAGAACTACTACAGTCGAGGAGAACTGGGGTGCAGTGATGGAAGGGGGACATGCTGGTGTGACACCAAGAGAGAGCTATTTCAGGTGGATGAGGGAGGGAGGGGGGGAGGGACAGCTCCTCCGAGGAGATGACATTTCAACTGAGTTCAGTGTAACAGGGAGGGATCAGTCATGCAAAGACCTGGGGGAAGAGATGTCAGGGTCGGGAGACCATCAGGTGTAAACATCTCAAGGGAGTAACAATCTACCCTAAAATCTCCCATTTCCAAAGGTAACCTTCTCCGATATACCCATACTTTCTTGTGTTTCAAAAGGAAGCATTCTTTCAGAGCCCATGAGTGCACTAAGGAAGACCTTCTTCCAACAGGATTGGTTATTTATTTTTTTAAAATAGACTTTACCTTTTAGAGCAGTTTTAGGTTCACAGGAAAATTGAGTAGAAGGTTCAGAGATTTCCCATACACCCACTGCCCCGACACACACATGGCTTCCCCACTACCGATAGCCCTGGCCAGAGGGTACATTTGTTACAGTTGATGAACCTACCTTGACATGTCATCATCACCCAGAGTTCATACTTTACATCAGGGTCCACTCTTGGTGCTGTACTTTCTATGGGTTTGGACCAGTGTATCATGACATGTATCCACCATTGTAGTGGATACAGAGTAGTTTCACTGCCCTAAACATCCTCTGATTGGTTATTTTCAAATACAGTGAAACTTCACAAACGTCATTTACATAGCAAAAGAAGAGCAGCCGAGTACAGCTTCTTTCGTTTTTCCTCTTTCTTTAAGATTGTAAAGGTCTTTGACGTGTGAAAGGCGGGCTTTTTATTAACTCGGCATTTGTATCATAAACATAATTCCCAGACAAGCAGGAAAGTCCCAGAATTCTGAGTCATTGATGTTTGAATAGATGTTTTGTAAGGCCAGGCATTTGCTTTCACAAATAAAGCATTGATGAGCTCAACAGTCACTTGAAATGAACCGGGAAAGTTTTATAATATGCACTTGGCCTTCAGAAGACAGTGCTGTGATTTATAACAATTTTCCCCTCTTTAATCTGTATTCAAATTACAAGAAAATTTCTCTTTTGGGCCACCTGTCTTGGTCAGTGCTCAGTGTGAGGGAGACCCATATCTGAAAATAGAAAAACAATAAAGCAAGTTCATGTGGAAAAATAAGATATTCACCTGACATACGCTAGATATCTGCTCTTGGTATGTGGGCTGCAGGACTGCAGTGGTGTCTTCTTTCATGATGGAGGTTTAAGAAAATGAAGAAGGATTCTGTTTGTGAAATACCAGTTTGGCAGATGTATGATCTGCCAAAAGAAATGGTTCTTTCTTTCTTTTTTTTTTTTTAATAAAGTGAATGGTGTTTTTAAAAAAAAAATATTTATTTCATTTATTTTTAGTTTTGGCTGCATTGGGTCTTTGTTGCTGCACGCAGGCTTTTCTCTAGTTGTGGCGAGCGGGGGCTACTCTTCGTTGCAGTGCGCGGACTTCTCATTGCGGTGGCTTCTTTTGTTGCTGAGCACGGGCTCAGTAGTTGTGGCTCACGAGCTTAGTTGCTCTGCGGCATGTGGGATCTTCCCTGGCCAGGGCTTGAACCCGTGTCCTCTGCATTGGCAGGCGGATTCTTAACCACTGTGCCACCAGGGAAGCCCCAAAATGGTTATTTCTTATTCCGGTCTGCTGGTAACACAGCTGGAATGTTCTAATACACTAGTGCACTTCATTAATAGAAAGGTCTAAAAATAGAAATGGAGAGCTCAGAAGGGGGCAGAGAATAGGTAGTTCAGGCTCCAGTCTCTGACTTTTGAGAATGAAATACCTCATGAGGACTTTGCCAACAGCAAATTGTGGGCAACACTAGCTACCTGCATTGAAGAGAATGCGATTCAAAAGAAGAGAACAGTTCAGCTTGATATAAAGAGCTGGAGTTGGGTTGGGGACTCAGTGGGCAGAAATTGAGGAGATAGGAGAGCCTCTGTGGAAATAAGGTCATAGAATTTCAAATACCCAGGTCATGGGCTTAAGTACCTCCTTTCCTCTCTCTCTCTCTCTCCCCTAAACTTTCCATTTTCTTAACCATTCCAAACAGGTTATTCCCTGACTCAAACTGTCCATTTGGGCAAGAAAGTCCACGCTGAGAGACCCCCATTATAGAGGGTAGCGAATACAGCTATCTGTTCCAGGAGGTTAGAGAGGAAAAAACCATGGCCCGAACATGCGGGCACAGCTCCCTTGGCAGTGAGGCATCTCTGAGTCCTCTGTTGTCTGATGAGATCAAATCATCTCCACCCTTGAATCTTTGGGTCCTGGAGTGGGTCTCAAGGCTCATTTGCTCCCTCACTTGGTGCAGGATCTCTCCATAATCACAATACTGACTCTTGTTTGAACCCCTCTGGTGATGGGTAAGTCAGTTCTTTGTGAGTCTGCTCCCTCAGCTAGGTCAATCCAACATACACCATCACGGCAGTACGGTGTAACCTCCTGGTAAATTTCACAAAATCCTTACTGCCTGGGGCTCACTCTCAGTGACTCTGATAGAATTGTTCTGGGGAGGGTGCTGGCGTCAGTATTATTTAAAACTCTGCCCATGATGCCAATAAACGTCCAAGGTTGAGAGCAATGGCTCTGCTGTTTTTTGTACCGATGGAGGTCAGCTTTCCAGGAGCTACCGCCCATCTAAGCTAATGCTGTCCTCTGGAGTCAAGTCCGTCTCTTCTTTTACGTGACAGCCTTTCAGACATAGGAGGTTGCTAACCTGCCCCTAAGTTTGTATCACTTCCCCGAGCTTTTTGCTTCTCCAGGCAGAGCCACTCATTTTCTCAAAAGTTACTCCTATTATGTGGTTTTACTTCCCTCACCATCCTGATCTTAAGCTACATTGTCAGGATGCCACTTACAGTGTGTGTCTCTTCATGCTTTTGTTTCATTGTGAGCTCGCTGTCACCTAAATCCCCTCAATTTTCTCCCACAAAAGGCTCACAGCTTAGTCGGGGAGACAGGCACGCCAGCAAACCAAAGCTTCCCCATCCTGTAATTATGAAATTGATTTTTAAAGTCTAAATGCAGGACTTTTATTTACCCTTATTATATTTTATCTTGTTCTGTTTACCTGTTTAATTCTATCCTGCAAAAATACTGTAAGAGTTGCCTGCTGGGTAAGGCGTCTTTATATCTTAATCCATGTTATTAATAACAGTAACAATAAGAGACTCTATTTATTTATTTTTGTTGGGGGTAGGAGTTTATTAATTATTTAGTTTTGCTGTGTTGGGTCTTCGTTTCTGTGCGAGGGCTTTCTCCAGTTGCGGCGAGCGGGGGCCACTCTTCATCGCGGTGCACGGGCCTCTCACTGTCGCGGCCTCTCTTGTTGCGGGGCACAGGCTCCAGACGCGCAGGCTCAGTAGTTGTGGCTCACGGGCCTAGTTGCTCCGCGGCACGTGAGATCCTCCCAGACCAGGGCTCGAACCTGTGTCCCCTGCATTAGCAGGCAGATTCTCAACCACTGCACCACCGAGGAAGCCCCCAGAGACGCTATTTATTGACTGGAAACACTTATTGACTGGAAGCACCACCAGATTGGATTGAAAGAGACAGAAATGGAGCCCCAACTTCTATGGGGTGGAAGTAGGTTGAGAAGGCTACCGAATCACCAACTAAGTGTTCTTACAGAAAATGGAGGATGCTCGGAGAAAGAGACAAGAGTCCAGAGGGTACAGCCAAGAGCCACTTGAGAGTCCTGGGCCCTAGAAAGAAACTTGCACCATCTATGCAGCTGGAGCGCAGAATTGCTTTGGACCAGTGCTGACTGCAGCCTCCTGCTTCTCCCCTTTTTGAATGGGAGTGTCTATTGTGGTTGTTTTGTTTTGCTTGTCCCACCATTGTGTGTGGAGTATGTGTCTGTATGCAGGGGTGAAGATAATTGGTCTCTATAGTTCATAGTATTCCGATGGTGATGAGCAACCCTCAGTGAGTTGTTCAAGAAGAGCCACACTCAGAGAGCTTCAGTTATACTTGGACATGACTTACAAGGATGAGACTTTTGGCTGGTCTTGGGAGGAGTGAGTGTATTTTGCATGTAATACGTGTCCAGAGGCAGATTGAATCTGGGCGCTGTAATTGCTTGACCAATAGAATATGGGGAAGTGACACTGTGTCAGTTTTCAGGCCTAGGCCTGAAGAAACTGGCAGCTTCTGCCTCCTATCTCTTGAGATGCTTATTCTTGGAATCCAGCCACCATGTTGAGAGGAAACTCAAGCTGCCCTATAGAGATGCTTTCATAGGGGAGGAACCAAGAGCCAGGACGATTGCCAGCCAGGTGCGAGAGTCCCCTTGGAAGTGATGGGTCAGCCCCAGTAGAGCTGCCTCAGCTTATTCCAGGTGGGGCAGAGATGAGTTGTCCCTACTGAGCCCTGCTCAAGATCAGATTCGTGTACACAGTAAATTGTTGTTGTTGAGTTAATAAACCACTAAGTTTGGAGCAATTTGATTCACAGTGGTAAGAACAGTGCCAGGCACCGTGCTTCTAACTTTTCATATATTTTCTCTCTCTTTTTTTTTTTTTCATATATTTTCTTACTTAATCCTCCTAACAGTGCTATGACATAGGCATTGTTTCTCCTCCTGATAGATGAGAAAATTGGGGCTCAATGATTTAGGTACATGCCAAAGGTCATACAAGTAGTAAATGGCAATACTGGGATTGAAACTGAGCAATATTGGGTTGTATCATCCTTTTAACCTCTAAAATGCTGAGTAGGACAGGGCTGAGGTAAGAGAGCCAGGCAGCCATTTAACAGATACTTACAGAGTGCTTTCTGAGGAGAGAAAAATAAATAAAACATAGTGCAAGAAAGTGATAGCTTAGGGAGGAGACAGACATGAAAACAAATAAATACAGTTGAATATGATGTGCCATGATAGCCAAAGTGGAGGGATACAACCCCACTTCCAGTTCTTTCTCTGTAGATTTTCTACCTTCATAAATATATACATGTTCTAATAAAAAAGTGATAGTGCTTTATAAATATTCTAGGACACTTTTTTCACATCTTTCTCTATCATGTATACAAGCCCACTATTTTAAACTGATAATCATGATTCGTTAAACTGTCTCCCCCAAAGATGTTTCTAATATTTTTTTGCTAGTGCATGCAATATTGCATCAGATAGCTTTATATATATAACACACATGTGAGTGCTTCTTTAGGAATTGTTGGATCAAAGGTAATCATTGTGATTTCTGAAAATTATTACCAGAAAAGCTTTATCAGTTTGTACTTTTTTTTTAACATCTTTATTGGAGTATAATTGCTTTATAATGTTGTGTTAGTTTCTGCTGTATAACTAAGGGAATCAGCTATATGTATTACCAGTTTGTACTTTTACCAAGAATGTATGTAAAGGCCAGTTTCCCCCATACTTCATTCTTATGAACACTGCTTTTATCAGTCTGTTAAGTTTTTGCCATGCTGATGGGAGAATAAAGTGTTATTCTTGTTTTAATTTGTAGTTTCCAGATTATCAGAGCATTTCGTTTGCTTTTGGACACTTGTACATATAGTTTTTTGGAATTTCTGGTTTACGTCCTTTCCTGTTTTCTTTTTTTTAATCCTTTTTTTCTTACAGATTTGTATGAGTTCTTTAAATAGTCTAGACATTACTCTCATTAATTGTTGCAAAGATTCTCTCCAAGTCTGTTTCTTATATTTTAATTTTACTTAAGGAGTCTTTTCTTATGAAAGCATTAAATGTTCATGATAGCAGATCTCTTTTTTTAATAAATTTATTTATTTTATTTTTGGCTGCGTTGGGTCTTCATTGCTGCGCATGGGCTTTCTCTAGTCGTGTCGAGCGGGGGCTACTCATCGTTGTGGTGTGCGGGCTTCTCATTGTGGTGGTTTCTCTTGTTGTGCAGCATGGGCTCTAGGCGCGTGGGCTTCAGTAGTTGTGGAACTCGGGCTCAGTAGTTGTGGCTTACAGGCTCTAGAGCGCAGGCTCAGTAGTTGTGGTGCACAGGCTTAGTTGCTCCGCAGCACGTGGGATCTTCCAAGACCAGGGCTCAAACCCATGTCCCCTGCATTGGCAGGCAGATTCTTAACCACTGCACCACCAGGGAAGCCCTGATAGCAGATCTTTTAATTTTCATTTTTGGAAATTCTGGTTTTGTCTTGGTTAAGAATGACTTTCTCCAAGGTTATAAATTCTCTGTATTTTCTCCTAATGTTTAGAGTTTTTTTTTTTTTTTTTTAATGCTTAGCCCTTCAACCCGTCTGGACTTTGTTTTGGAGTATTCTACACAGAAGGGAAGTCTAGCTTAATTTTTCTTAATAAATATCTAATTGTCTCAACACCATTTGTTTATCCATCTTTTTCCCATTGAATTGAAACTTTATAAAAATGTTGTATATCTGGGACTGTTTCTGGACTCTGTATTTTGTTGATTTATTTTTCTATTCCTGTACCAATACCACACTCTTTTCATTAACTCAGATTTGAAGTATGTTTTGGTATTTAATAGTAGTTCCCTTTAATCTTTTCAAAACAAAGTTCTTATATTTTCTTCTCATGATGAACTTTGAAATCAACTTGCCAGTTCCATAAAAAATTCCATTGGATGCTGATTCAGATTGCATTGAATTCATAGATTAATTTGGGGAGAACTGACATCTTTACAATTTTTTATCTTCCTGTCCATAATGACTGCATTTGCTTTATTAGAAAAACCAATATCATTACATTTTGTAATAGAGATTTTTTACCCTGGGTCTCAACCCTACAAACTCTGCTTTAATTAGTCTTGTTGTGATTCCAATATGCACCCAGGGGACAAAACCATTCTTGTAGTTTTTTTTTTTAAATGTTAGTTCCTGTACATTTTTTTTTTTTTTTTTTTTTGCGATACGTGGGCCTCTCACTGCTGTGGCCTCTCTCACTGCGGAGCACAGGCTCTGGATGCGCAGGCCCAGCGCCATGGCTCACAGGCCCAGCCGCTCTGCGGCACGTGGGATCTTCCCAGACCGGGGCACGAACCCGTGTCCCCTGCATTGGCAGGCAGACTCTCAACCACTGCACCACCAGGGAAGCCCATCCTGTACATTTTTAACTAGGTTTATTTCTAGGTCTATTACATATCTGTTTGTTGCTATTATTCATGGTATTTCTAAAAAGTTCAAGTTAGACTACTGCTTTATACCTTATGCCAGAATGAATTATAGATGGCTTAAATAACTAAATATAAAAACTAAACTATGAAAGTATTAGAAGAAAATATCAGAGGCATTCAATTTGTTATTGCTTGTGTATAAGAAAGGTATTGATTTTGTATCTGGTATTTTTTTTTTTTTTGCGGTACGCGGGCCTCTCACTGTTGTGGCCTCTCCCGCTGTGGAGCACAGGCTCCGGACGCGCAGGCTCAGCGGCCATGGCTCACGGGCCCAGCCGCTCCGCGGCATGTGGGATCTTCCCGGACCGGGGCATGAACCCGTGTCCCCTGTATCGGCAGGCGGACTCTCAACCACTGCGCCACCAGGGAAGCCCTCTGGTATTATTTTTTAATAGTATTTCCTTCAATTCTCTTGGGACAGCAATTTGTCTACATGTAGGAAAATTTTTATTTTTTTGTCCATATTTATACCTCTTATTTCTTTTACTTTTCTCTCTTTTTAAATAGGACCTATTATATGGAACAATGAAGGATGGTAGCTGTGATGGTTGTCTTGTTTTCAATCTTAATAGAAACCTTCTAATCTTTCATTATTAAATATGATAGTTTCTGTGATAGGCTGCATGATTTTACATTCTTTTTTGCTGTAATAAGAGTTTTTTGTGTTTTTTTTTTGGTCTTGTGCTAACCTTGTCGTCTGGTTTTGGAATCCTATTGATGTTAGCTGTGTAGAATGAGTCTGGATTCTCTTTACTTTTGTGTACTTCCAGATAGATGTATAATTTAAGGATTATCAGTTTCTTCATGGAACAGAAGTTCATACAAAAGTATTTGGTCTTGGTGCCATTTTTTTGTTTTAAGGATTCAAGCTTTGACTACCTATTAAATTTTTATAAAGGTATTCATCTATTCATATTTTCAGCCTCTTCTTGGATCAATTTTGATTAATCCATATTTTTATATAAAATCATGCCCTTGAGATTTTCAAAAATTTTATATAGTATTATTTGCTTTTGTTTAATAAAGTCTCATATCTAGAGTTAGGCCCCTTTTCCCATTGTTAGGTTAATTAATATTTGAAATATTGATTCCAAATTAACTAGTTGGAATTAACTAATCTATTTTTCTTTCACGCTTCAAACAAAACTAGAACTTTAGGATTGTTTTCACTAATTTCTCTCTACTCTCCAACCCTGCTGCCTCCCATGTTGAGATCTTCTGGGATTTTTAAGTTGTAGATTATTATTAAAAATTTTTAAAAGATATTTCTAAGCGAACTCTGTTTTATTAGTTTTTCTGTTGATCCATGGGTCCCACCCCATTTTCCTTTTTTTGAATTAATTTCTCTTTCTTGCTTGATTAAATCTATTAGAGAAGACCTGTGTGTGAATCTTTGAATGTCTGTGAAAAATGCCTTTATTTTGTTTTTCCTTTTCAATGTTAATTTGGGTAGGAATCAGATTCTAGGTTCAAAGTAATTGCCCCTCAGAACTTTTAAGGTATTACTCAATTGTCTTTTAGCATCATGTCTTGTCAAGGAGAAATTTGATGCTGCTCAGAAACTCATTCATTTTAAGTAGCCTGTTTGTTTTATTCTCTCATGAAGCACTTAGGATTTTCTTTTTATCTTTGAACTTCTGAATTTTACAACAGTGAGGTTAAAAAAAAATCAAAGAGTAGGTCTTTTGGAAAGTGATGAATAGTTTTAATTCATGTTTCTTCAGCCCTGGGAAATTTTCTTTTTGTTTCTTTATTACTTGTTCTTTTCCATTTCTAGAATTTTTTCTGTTCTCTATTTCTAGAATTTTCATTAGATGGATATTGGCACTTCATACCTTTTAAAAATATATATTTTCCATTTTTCCCTTTTGGTGATATATTCTTAAATAATCCCTTGGCTCAATTATCCAGGTCAACAAGTTACTATTTAACTGTGAACTTCCTCTGACTCCATATATTCACTGAGTGTTTTATTTTCTGAATTAATTCTTACAATTTCTAAGATTTCTCAGATTTTCTTGTGTAGTAGCTGCTTCTTAATCTATAGATCTGATAGCCACTCGTATCTTTTCACAACATGAAATCTGTTAATCCTTCCTCTGTGTGCACTATAAACTCTGTTGCCTTCAGTATTATTTCTTCTTCATAATGACTTCTGTGCTGCTCTTTCCTTAAGTCTTTGATTCTTTGTTATCTGCTCATCTCATCTTCATTTAGTTTGTCCCTCTGGGCATGCCGTTTCTGATTCCAGGTGCTTATCTCTGGTTGGGCTGCTGGGGGTTGGGCAGGATGGGCTGCTGAGAGGGTGTTCGGGCTTTTCCGCATCCACGCTCTGTCCCAATCAGCCTTGCTCTGGGCCCCCAGGAGGCTGATCTCTGCATCACTGGGCTCCCTTGCCCCACTGCCTGCCAGTTGGCTCAGCCAAAGGGACACCACCTGAATCTAGAGGACAAGAGGAAAGATTGGAGTATTGATCTCCCCTTCTCTTCTGTCCTCCCTCTGTCATCCTGGTTTTGGCAGAGGTGGTGTTTTCTATCTATAGTCAGAAGTCCTGGAGGGACACTTCTACCCCGTAGCTACAGCTCTTCCTTGTTTCTAGTAACTGCTCCATCCCTCCCCCTTCAGGGCTGGGGAAGGCCATGGTTCTCCACTGGTGCTGACCCCCGGGAGCTTCATCATCCTTGGATGATTCCCTCAGCCCTGTCCTCACCTCTTGAAATAGTCCATTTTCGAGTATCTCTTTGATCAACTTTTTGAGTGTGCCATCCATTTCCTGGAAGCACCCTGTTGGAGATGCTGGTGCAATGTTTTTTGTTGTGGCCCCTCCATATCCTCTCAGGGTTTCCTTGGCCATGGGATTAGTGAGAGGACTCATGTCAGCTATAAGAAATAACCCCCAGGGCTCCCCTGGTGGCGCAATGGTTGAGAGTCCGCCTGCCGATGCAGGGGACACGGGTTCGTGCCCCGGTCCGGGAAGATCCCACATGCCGCGGAGCGGCTGGGCCCGTGAGCCATGGCCGCTGAGCCTGCGCGTCTGGAGCCTGTGCTCCGCAACGGGAGAGGCCACAACAGTGAGAGGCCCACGTACAGGGAAAAAAAAAAAAAAAAAAAAAAAAGAAATAACCCCCAAACCCTAGTAACTCAATAAAGATTTGTTTTTCTCTCTACTGATTTCGGAATCCCAGCTCTTCCCATCTTGGAGCATGGTCATCTTCCAGGGGCCCCTCACAGATCTTCATTCGATCCTTTACTTTCAGAGAAGAAAGAATGAGGATGGTTGTACAGGACTTCCATAAGCAGGCCTGGAAGGGGTACATTTCATTGCCACCTATTGGCTAGATACTAGTTACATGATCTCAACCTAAGTACAAAAGAAGCTGGCAAATATAGCTTTCCTGTGCCCAGGAAGAGGCAGGTGGCTTTGGTGAGTGTCAAGCCACTTTCTGCCGTAGCTTCAGGTGAATGATGCCTCTCTGGCCTGAGCGCCCCAGTGTATCACTTTAACCAGTGCTCTATGCTGTTGTTGGTCACCACTCAGGTCAAGGGGGGAGGAGGGAAAGGCCAAAAGATGTAGCTGCTGCAAATGCAGTGATCCAGTATTGTGTTTGCCAGGTTTGCCCCTCTTGCCTCTTGGATCCACTGCCTTGGAGCTTGGAGGACAGTGTAACGACCGCTCTCTGTAGCAGACTTCTTCTGCACAAGTGTTGGTTGTATTTTTCTCCAACAAGTTGATCCTGTTTGATTTTTGTCTTTCTGCTTTTTGTCTCAAAATTTCTAGTTCATGTTGGGTACTGTTTCTTGTTTTTCACCACTCTTATGGCTTCACTATTTAAAAAACCATCTCTTCTATCTTTTTTTTTTTTTTTTTTTTTTTTTTTTTTGCGGTATGCGGGCCTCTCACTGTTGTGGCCTCTCCCTCTGCGGAGCACAGGCTCCGAACGCGCAGGCTCAGCGGCCATGGCTCACGGGGCCCAGCCGCTCCGCGGCATGTGGGACCTTCCGGGACCGGGGCACGACCCCGCGTCCCCTGCATCGGCAGGCGGACTCTCAACCACTGCGCCACCAGGGAAGCCCCATCTCTTCTATCTTTTATAAGGATGTGGAGCAGGGGGGGAACTAGGTGAATGTACTAAGTTTGTCACTTAATTCAAATCTCCATCTTTTTGTGAAATTTGAAGTGTGGAGTGATTGGCTTAGCAGCAGTTCCAATGTGCAGTATGAAGAGGCTGCTAAAAGAAAAATGAAATCACGAGCTACTTTGATAGACATATACTGATACGAAAAGGGTGATTGATGATTCTGTATTCTCATAATTTCTGGGATAGTATTTTTAGCTCTGGATATTGCAATTTATAATACACATACACAAGTTAGGGTTTGTCAAGTGGAGGACATCTGTGATGGTGATTGTTCTAGAAAACATGTCCTAAGGTAATTGTGGAGGTGGCCGTGGATATCCTGCATGGAGAGTGAGATCTAAGGTGGGATAGGGCGTATGTGTGTTAAAATATGCAGATTTTATGATAGCTGTTAATCTGCTGTGGATTTCTAAAGGGATCGATGTTAAGTATTGATTTATATATTCTATAAATCCTCTTCCCTTTAAAAGTATTGAGGCATTTTTTTTGCCTAACTCTGTTCCTAAACACTTCTCCTTGTTCTCTAAGGTGACCAACGGTGGCCTCCTATCTGGCATGTTTGGATCATTTTGTAATATTTTCTTCTTCGTGGGAGTTTTGGAAGTTGCAGTTCTCAAAATGGTGATATTTACCCTTTTAAAAATGTCCTTTTGGTTATGCACTGCCAGGGGAAAGAATGTGTACAGTTCTGCTCCAGAGAACAGGTTGCATAGTGGAAGGGGTGAATGCCTCCTTCCACAATAACAGTAGCATGATCTTGTTTTGCCCCTTGTGTCTTCTTTCTCTTAATGGTAATGTCTGCGTGAAGGATTGCATCCATGAGATTCTTTATGATGCGTGATCTTGTGGGAAAGGGAATGGTAAATTCACCTTCCTTTGCCCATGCATCCATTTATTCCATCTATCCATCCATTTATTCACTCGTTCAAGAAATATATTGTTCCTATTGTGAGCCAGGTATTATTTTAGGTACTAGGTATATAGTGTAAATATAAGCCTCATGGAGCCTTACATTCAGTTGGGGAAATAAAATAAATGAACTCATAAACATAGTAATAAATGTGGTGAAGGAAAATAAACCTGGGTCACTCAGTCCGGGGGCAAAAACCCAGCCAGAGCATCTGATTGGCCACACGAAGTCATGTGACCAGCCTTCCTCACCAGATGTAGGAGCAGGCAGGGTGGAGGCGTTTTCAGCTTCGGTGGTGATATTAATAGACTATGAAGGTAAACAGTATGTGTAGGTAGAAGTTCCCAAACATGGAGAAAGGGTTAAGAGGCTGACAGCCAAATCCATGGCAAGAGTGTCCAGGACAGTCTCCAAAGATTATTTGGTGCCAGTCCAACGTAGTTGAGGGGTCCAGGCTTACAGCCCAGTTACTAGAACCGCTTTTTTCCATCAACTTCTATTTGTGAGAGGAAACCCTTCATACAGGTTTGTTCTTAACAATGTTCTAGCTTTAGAATAAAAATTTTTTGTTGGGGTGTGTTCTTATGATCAAAGCTCCCGTTTTTCCCCACACATGCAATCCATGAGATATTTGAGAAATTTACAACATGCCTATTTTGGAGAAGAAGTGTAGCCTGAGCGAGGTGTCAGATGCTGGGGGCATTTTGGAAAACCATCTAGAAGATAAAGACACCATCTGTGTGCTCTTAGGTAACCACATTATGGCTGAAGGCCCGGTGTTGGTGATGCCAATAGATGGGCAAGGCAGTGATTCAGCAAGGCAGCAAGAAGACCATTTTTATTTCTACTGTGAAGTGTTGTGTTTGTTAAAATAAATAAGATCATATTTCTTTGATTTTAGGTGGCATTATACTAAAGCATTGAATGGGCCTGTGTCCTTGCTCTGAAAGGCAAAACAGAAGAAAATCCCAGTGCCTGGCACTGTTACCTTTAATAGGGTCAAAGTATATTAGGACAAAAATGATTCTGTTGAAAAATGTAAGTAGGACAATTATGAATGGATCTGTTAATTCTTGAGAAAAATAGGGCCGAATGGTTTGGAGTTCAGGCTTAGGACCCAGAGGGCTTGGGTTTGAATCTTTGTTTGTTTTGCTCTAAGATTTTGAACAAGGAATCTAACTTCTGTGTTCCTCAGTTATCTAGGAGGCAAAATAATAATAACTCACCTGATTGTTGAGAATTAAATGAATTAATAAAGTTAAGATCAATGCAGGGCAGAAAATAGGTGCTCAATAAATATGAGCCATTTTTATTTGTAATCATCCTCCTCTTTCCTCATGGATGAATGTCAGAAAGACAGCTGGGATAATAGCAGGCCTTCTTCAGCACTGAGAGAGAGAATTGTTAATTACTTCCATCCAACATGTCCATCCATTTTGTTTCCTAGGGGAACATAAGTCCCTGTTTATCTTGGGAGCACATCAGGACTTATAAAGTCAGAGATTCTCAAGGGGCCCTATGAAGCAGCTTTGTAGCAGAGGCTGGTGGCCACCTCCATTTGCCTTAAAAAATCTTCTAATTTAAGATCTCATCTTCCTGCGTCTGCAGAGCATAGTCCTGGGCATTGCATCGGAGTTGATCATGGGCACTTGAGTGAATTCAAAGTGCCTGCTGTGTCTGCACTGTGTACTGCAGTGCACGCCCATGGGAGCAACAGAGCAGGTGGTCACGTTCTTAAATTTATATCGTCAAATATAACTTTAAAAGTTAACTTTACACCTGTGTTTGGGGAGTTCAAAGCACATGGATCTATTTTCATTTAGGCAGCGGGACAACTTGCCCTCTGCCACTCTTCAGGGCTCTTAATCCTGACAGAGGACCGGTCAAGAGCTGGACTGGGACTGTGAATGCTGACTTAAGACACATGCTGCTCATTCTATGTACCAGATTCTCTAGCTGTGTCTCAGGTCAGAGTGCCAGACCCACCTCAACCTGCTTCAGCCCAGGAAAAACTATGTTCCTGCCATTCTGGCATGAAATTTTGCCTTGAGCATTTATTAATTCAGAGGCAAATGAAGGCTGTTTCCCAGCGTGATGATGGATGATGCCCGTTAAGCCAGATTTCTCAATTTGTGGCTCTTGGGTTTCTAGCTTAAATGCTGATCTGAGTTGAAAAATACCCTGAAGATTCTCGTGATATTTATTTATTTATTTATATTGAGATGTAATTGACATATAAAGTTATATTAGTTTCAGCATAGCATAATGATTCGATACATGCATCTATTGTGAGATGACCACCAAAATAAGTCTGGGTGGCGTCCATCGCCGCCCATGGTGATGATTTTAAATGGTACCTACATATTATATTTACTAAAGAAGAGTTGGCTGTTACCTCTCATGCTGCTAGCCTTTGAAAGTTGATGACATACCACAAATATCCCTAGCTTTCCTTCGCAGACCTTTCGGATGAGTCATCTGTGGCTTTATTTGAACTCACTTAGGAACGAGTTTTCAATATTTAGGCAATGAATTTCCTTAGGCCCCTCCCCCTGCTTCTGCTGCCTCTCCTTCCTTCTTGCCATGGCAGCTCCCATGTGCCGAGAACATCCTACAGATCATACTGTGGTTGGCAGAATAATGGGCCCCAGAGATGTCCACATCCTAATCCACAGAACTTGTGAACATGTCCCTTTGCATGGCACAGTGGACTTTGTGGATGTGATTGATTTAAAGATTTTGAGGTAGGGAGATTTTCCTGGATTAGCCAAGTGGGTGCAAGGTAATCACAAACGTGCTTATGGAAAAAGTGGGAAGAGCAGAGTCAGAGGGAGATCTGAAGATGCTACACTGCTGGCTTTGAAGACGGAGGAAGGGGCCACCTGCCAAGGAATGCAGGCTGCCTTCAGAACCTGTGAAAAGCAAGGAAGTAGGTTCTTACCCAGAACCTCTAGAAGGAAGGCAGCCCTGATGACACCTTGATTTTAGCCTAGTGAGACCCACTTTGGACTTTTTTTTATCTCTGTTTATTTACTTATTGAAGTATAGTTGATTTACAGTGTTGTGTTAATTTCTGCTTACAGCAAAGTGACTCAGTTATACACACATAGACATTCTTTTTATATTCATTTCCGTTATGGTTTATCCCAGGGTATTGAATACAGTTCCCTGTGCTCTACAACAGGACCTTGTTGTTTATCCATCCTATGTGTAACGGTTTGCATCTACTAACCCTAAGCTCCCAGTCTGTCCCTCTCCCACCCCCCTCCCCCTTGGCAACCAGAAGTCTGTTCTCTACGTCTGTGACTTTGGACTTTGATCTTCAGAATCATAAGATAATACATCTGTGTTGTTTAAGCCACTAAGTTTGTGGTCATTTATTCCAACAGCCATAGAAAACTAAAACTCAGGCATTGTGTTAAGTTTTTTACACACATTATCTGAAGTTAATCCTCTCTGCAGTCTTTTGAGTTATGTACTGTTATCTTCATTTTGCAGAAGAAGAAACAGTTGTGGGGAGATCCAGGAGGGCAGGTAACATTCCAATATATCCAAACTTGATGCAAATGTCCTTGTGTTCACTCCGTGCCCAGGCTTTGTAGATTTGGTAGCATCTAAACATGTCTCTCCTTGTGCTTTTCCAGGTAGGAAGTTATGTTTCCCTTCATTTCCTCATGGAAACCTCTTCATCCTCTCGAGCACTTTTCTTATTCTTCTTTGAACATTCTGTGAGATACTGTAACTCATTGTGTTTTTCTTGGAGGGCAAGAACTACCTCAAGGTCTTTTCAGATTATTCCTTGCATGTTCATTTAGTGTAAGTTTATAAGTAAACTGAGGAGGAAAGAAGGAAGGGAACATAGGTTCACAGAGCACCCCCTTATGTCAGGGGATTCCCATATATGATCTTATTTTATCTTCATGGGAACCCTAAGTGGTGGGTATCATAAGCCCATTTTATAGACAAGAAACTTGAGGCTCAGAGTTTGGATAGCTGGCTCAGGGTCCAAGTTTTTCTTTTTTTTTCTTTTAGGATCGCTAGAATGATGTAGTATTTATGGATCCTTAGAACTGTAACAGGTATTCAGTAACATAGGGGTTAGCGAGCTACAACTCTCGGGCCAGATCCAGCACGTGGCCTCTTTTCGTACTGCCTGTGAACTGAGAATTGTCATTACATTTTTTTTTATGTTACATGTATTTTATTTATTTATTTATTTTTAAGCTCTTCATTGGAGTATAATTGCTTTACAATGCTGTGTTAGTTTCTGCTGTATAACAAAGTGAATCAGCTATACGTATACCTATATCCCCATATCCCCTCCCTCTTGCGTCTCCCTACCACCCTCCCTATCCCACAGTTTTTCCATGTTGGAGTTAGGATTCGAGCCCAGGGCTACCCCATTATAAGGCCCATGATGCTGCCAGGACCACTGGAGTGGAGATTCCTGTGGAGGCAACCAGCAGAAGGGACTGCGGAAACAGACAGGAGGAAGAGGGAGATCAGACTATGTACCATGTGGTGGAGTAAACCCATGCCGGTGAAGCCAGAGCAGCTGCGGCTTGCCGTGTCCTTTCCCTGCTAACTGTCATCTGCCCTCTGGACTTTTGGGCAGGTGAGATTGTGCAAGGATATCGAGGCAAGGGGAGGAATGGAGAGAGCAATTTCCAGTCTATATCAGTGTGTGGGTTATAAACCATGGAAACAGGTGATTTTCTTTCTGTGTTTTGAAATTGCCTATCAGTGAGATTTATCAAGAACTCAAATATTCCCAGTAGCTAAATCATGTTTTGAAAACATCATCTGTATTGATTTAAGAAATATGAGTATCTCATTATCTCCTATATGTAAATAAATACATTTACTGAGTAAAAATAAAAAAGCGTCTACGTTCAGGCACCTCATACGTGACGTTGAGGGGAAACAAGAGAGGATGCAAACAAAAATATGTGTACCAAAGTCCCAGGAACTTCACGTTTGAATTGTTTTTACTGGAATTTGCCAAGGACCCATGTTCTATGTTTTACTGGATTTGAAAATAAACCACAGTTGGGAACCAATCGTGTCCTCACTTATCCCTGCCACATTCCTGACACACGGGCCAGAGATTTTTTGGGTCAAGGTGTCCTCCTCATTTCTTTACTGAGAACTTTGATCAAGGTCAGTCTGATTACCTGGGGAGGTATGATTTAATCTCTTGAAAGAAACGGGAGACTGCCAGGTGCTAGCTAGTTCCTCGTCCTCTGTAAGTTCTGTCTGGATTATTCCTCGGCGATCCCCAGCTTCCTGGACGCAGCAGTTGAGGTGTCACAATGTTTGGAAGCTGACAAAAGCAAATCCAAAATATTCTCCCCTTAAAGGCAAACCAAACATACAGTTTTAAAAATTTGAAGTATGGTTGGCTTATAATGATTCAGGTTATACACATATATATGTATATATATATATACAACTTTTCAGATTCTTTTTCATTAGAGGTTATTACAAGATATTGAATATAGTTCCCTGTGCTATATAGTAGGTCCTTGTTGTTCATCTATTTTATAGTAATGTGAATCCGTTAATCCCAACTTCCCAATTTATCCCTTCCCCCCTTTCCCCTTTGGTAACCATAAGGTTATTTTGTGTGTCTGTGAGTCTATTTCTGTTTTGTAAATAAGTTCCTTTGTATCTTTTTTCAGATTCCACATATAAGTGATATCGTATGATATTTGTCTTTGTCTGACTTACTTCGCTTATCCAGCATACAGTTTTTAAGGGGACAACCTGGAGTCAGAAAGTTTTAAAGAGTTGTTAGTACTCAAGAGTTTGGGTTCATTTGAAAAGTTTAAAATAGGAACTGATGGTTTGGAAGCCTTTGTTTGGCTAGGAAGAGATCTCCCTTTTCAGTCATCTCACTGAAAGGCACCTTAGCTGTTATCCTGAACAAGAAGAGTCGTGAAACTGAAACCAGCCGCTGGGAGGAGCTGGCAAGCTCGGAGGAGAAGGAATGGGGTTACCTTGTCCTGTGTGAAGTTCTCAAACTCACTTCTTGGCCCTCAGTTAGAACCATAAGAGGATCTCAGAATAGGGGAGGCGGCACTGAGAAAAACTAATTACTGCACAAGGAGCCCTCGTAACCTCTTATGGGGACTCGTGTAGGTATTTATCGGTCTTTACAATCTAGAGATGATTCCTTGGGCCTCACACAGCAGATCAGACTCCAGTTTGGTGTGATTCCAGGGTGCACTGCGTTTGATGAATGATCGTTCTATGATATCTCTGGGTCCGTGACTGATTAGGCCTGGAGGGAGCAAGGGCACGCATTCTTTGGGAATTTGATTCCTTCCCATATCTTCCTTGATCTCCTCCCCATAAAATACTCTTCATGACTATCTCTAGACTCTCCCTTACCTTCTTCCTTTTCTGTTTCTGTTTCTAAGATGAGGCCCACTATATCTTAAAGCATCCCTTCTCTGGCCCCTGCCTGATTCTCATCCTTGGTGGCCCTCTTCTGCTCAGATCTTTTGGATGAAACGGGGCTCTCCTGAGCCTCAGGTCTGGGCCCTTTCTGCCCCACTAGGGGAAGGAGCTGAGGGGGTTTGGCTCAGCACTCCGGGCTGCAACTGGTCCCTCTGTCTGCCCTTCTAGGTCTGCTTTACATCCAGGTCTGCCACTGGCTTCCACGCAGCGACGGGGCCCCTATCCCCCCCTTAGGAATCTGCCTGGTACTCAATCCCCCCACTCCTGTTTGGATGGGCCCCTTCTGTTTGCCCTCGCCCATCCTCCCTAGGGACTGGTGTCTTGCCCCTGTGTCATGGCCCACTGGCGGGATGCCGTCTATCTATCTGGATTCCCAATGCTGTTTGGCTGTCATTCTCCCCACCTCCTTGAGTAGCTCCTCCTCCTGCTTCCTTCCTGCTCCTGGTTTAGTTTATTTGTTGGGAAACTTTACAGTTCACCACGTGGACAGATTGCACCCTTCCTTCACCTGCCCCCACACTGTCTGCCCCCCGGGATGACTCGTGGTTGGCTGTTGCCAACCCCTTTGGACCCTGTGCCCTGCTTGCGGAACTGGATTCGGAGGCTGGGTCAGCCTGCCCCCAAGTCCCTTCTACCCTATCCCCGCCCCAGTGACTCCTTGAAGTTCCAGGTTGGGTCCCTTCAAATCTCTTTCATCCCGTTGCAATTAACCAGCCTTTGTCCACACAGTTCACACCCCCATATCTCACGATTGTTTGGATTGAAGATTTCCCTACCATAATTATCAGTGACTGTCCCACCTACTAGTTGCTCCTGTCCCCACCACTCTATTACAAATATGCCACCGAGGAATCCTAATGGCTACCTTATCGACAAAACTATTGGTTGGATCTCATTAGTCCTCTGTCTCTCTTCCCTAATTTCCTTCCAAAATCTGGCACAGTGACCACCTGTCCTTGTAGAAAGCACCCTCTTACCTTGCCTTTGATGGGAATTTGTTCTTTCCATCCTCTTCTTGGCACCCATAGTTGTGACTACCTTTGCTGAGTTTTCCTGAGCCTTCCCCGTCTCCCTCCCACCCTGGGGGCCCTCACTGTGTCTTCTAGGGCCTTTGCCTTTACTCTCTTGGTGAAGTCACATGCAGCTTGAAGTGTGTAACTCACAAACCTACAGTCCCTGCCTCAGTGGCACTCCAGTTTTTATTTCCAATTTTAGAATTGGAGTGGAATATGAGAGTCTCTTGGAGCCAACAGTAATTTTATTATTATTATTATTAATTTTTACTATTACATTCCCTTTGTTATTCCTCTGTTCCCCCAGACAGGGAACCTGGGACTCTTTCATTTGATTCCTTTTTCTCCTTTAAACAAGAGCATTCTAACGATACATCCCCTCCATCTTCTTCATTCTTTCCTTGTAGGAAAACCAAAAAATCCTATGCATTGGAGTTTTTGCTCTGCAGCAAGAGGTCAGCCCGCTGGACTCTGAGTTGCTGGTGATTCAGTTTGCTTGAGACAATCTGGGAGAACACATGCACACACACGCGCATGTACACAGGGAAATATACCAAATGAGAAGAGAGAGGTGGGTTCCTCGTTCTTCTGGAGTTTTCTCTATACTTTCTGTTGTCCATTTCGGTGCTCATTCCTGGGCCTCAGGCTGTCATTTACTGTGGTGAGCTATCACCTGAGGTATCCCACACGTTAACATGCCCAGGTGTGCTGGAGCTAGTGATGATGTGGCTGGAAGGCATGGTGGTCGGAACACACTCCTAAAGAAAATATTTACCTTTAAAAAGAAATGATCTGGTTGTAATCTCTCAGACTAAACAAAAAAATAGTACTTTTGGAATTACTTTTTTCTTAATTAGTTTGCTTTTTACAACGAAAGTTACTCTGAAACTTTGAATGCTGTCTCATATTAATCAATCATATAAACCCTTTTACCTAAATCATTAGAACAAAGCAGGTAAGTGGAAAACACAGATGATAATGTGTTTAACGTGTTTGGCATCTCGTTTGAGCCACACGACACACCTGTGCAGAGATTAGCACTCCCTATTCCCTCCTTTTGCAGATAAAGAGGTTGAAAAGTGAAAAGACTTCATAACACTCATGAACAACAGCGCTGGGTCTAGAACACAGGAATTCTTTCCTAAGCCAGTGCTCTTTCTACTGTGCTATTTTCACCATTATTGTTTGTTGTGCTGAGTCTATATATTTAGTCTGTTAGAGACAGTTGAACTGTGAGATGCGTCCATCATCTTGGCAAAGAAGCTTAAATAAAATGACAAGAAATGCCAAGTCTTGTTGGTTGAACAGGTCTGCGAAGGCTCGAGACATCAACGTTATTATTAAAAAGCATCGACCTGGAGAACAGGCCCAGTAACAGGAAACCTTTTCACAGTGTCTCAGTTCTGTCACACTGGACAGCTAGATTAAGGACTCAGAATCTGTGAATAGATTGTTCTAGAATTATTTCCCTAAAGAGATATTTTTTGGTAAAGAACTTGGCCCTTTGGTGAATGTGAAAGAAAGATATTCTTTTTGATATTCATCTCTAAGTCAGTGAAAAGCTGCATGACCTCTAACGGGCAGGGAGTAGAGGCCAGGAATGAGGAGGGTGACCTCTGACAAAACACCCTTTGGGGTGGCCGCTAAAGCCCTTGGACAGACACTTACCTGGGGCTCCAGAGGTTGGAGAAGGTTGCAGACACTTAACTGGAACTGCAGGTTGAAAATAGAAGTTGGATGTATTCCTCTGAGGACCATGGTCTACTGCAATGGTTTCACACCTTTGAGTAGCATTACTCCCATACATACAGGGCTTATTTTGGTCTGCCTCTTTGGTTTTTCCCTTGTCCCATGGCAGCCCCTGAGGTGCCTCCCACGGGGCATATCCTGGCTCATGAGAGCTGATGGTGCTACAGCTCTTCCCGCCGCTGCGTTCACTGATCTCACATGGGTAGCTTGAAATTAACCAGGGTGAGAGTCGTTACACCATGGAACTTGACAAATACCGCACATCAGGTCTCCTGTCACCTCCTCCTGAGACCCACTTATTAAACATTTACCAGCATATCACTGTCTGCCAGGGTCCCTGGGGTCCTACGTAACAGAACTTAAAAATGACTAGTATGATGGCTTTGTCTATGGGAAGTTGCTGTTTTAGTTTACTAGGGCTGCCTAGCAAAGTATCAAAAACAGATTGGCTTAAGACATAGAAACAACCTAAATGTCCATGGACAGACGAATGGATAAAGAAGATGTGGTACATATATACCATGGAACTCATGGTATGGGACTCAGCCATAAAAAGGAATGAAATAATTCCTTTTGCAGCAACATGGTTGCAACTAGAGATTCTCATACTAAGTGAAGTAAGTCATAAAGAGAAAGACAAATATCATATGATATCACTTATATGTGGAGTCTAAAATATGACACAAATAAACATACCCAAGAGATAGAAACAGACTCACAGGCATAGAGAACAGACTTGTGGTTGCCAAGGGGGAGGGGGTGGGGGAGGGATGGAGTGGGAGGCTGGGTGAGCAGATGTAAGCTATTATATATAGAATGGATAAACAACAAGGTCCTATATAGCACAGAGAAATATATTCAGTATTCTATGATAAACCATGGAAAATAATATAAAAAAAGGAATGTATATATATGTATACCTGAATCACTTTGCTGTACAGCAGAGATGAACACAACATTGTAAATAAACTATACTGCAGTGAAAACAAAATGGGTGGCTTAAACAATGGATATTTATTGTCTCATAGGTCTGGAGGCTGGAAGTCTGAGACCAAGGTATTGGTAAGGCCATGCTCCCTCTGCAGGCTCTAGGGAAGTTCTCCTCCAGGCCTCTCTCTTAGCTTCTGGTAGTTTCTTGACTTGTGGTAGTATAACTCCAATCTTCATATGGGTTCTCCCTGTTCTATGTCCAAATTTCCCCTTTTTCTAGGGACACCCGTTATATTAGAGTCCACCCTAATGACTTCATTTGAACTTGATTTCCTCTGTCAAGACTTGATCTCCAGATAAGGTCCCATTCAGAAGTACTGGGGTTAGGACTCCAACAGGTCTTGTTTGGGGAATACAATTCAACCCACAACAGTAGCCAAGCGTGGATTTTGGTTCTAGTCTGTCCCCCACTGACTGTGTGGCTTTAGTTTGACACTTAACAGCCCCAGTTCCATATGCAAAAAATAAGGGGGTTGGACCGTGTAATCTGGAGATTTTCTCTCTCAAATTCCATGGCTTTATAAACACACTTACTGTTCCTGAACCTCCGTCAGTGGGATCAGTCTCTAATTTGTTTTCATGCTTTCATTTATTTATTTGTTGTGTTAGTGTCAGGTGTACAGCAAAGTGAATCAGTTATACATATACATATATCCACTCTTTTTTAGATTCTTTTCCCATATAGGTCATTACAGAGTATTGAATAGCGTTACCTGTGCTATACAGTAGGTCCTTATTAGTTATCTATTTTATACATAGTAGTGTGTATACATCAATCCCAGTCTCCCAATTTATTCCCCCCTGGTAACCATAAGTTTGTTTCTTTAGGTATAAAGGATGTTTAGAATTGGCTGGTTAATAGTAATTGCTACTTTTTTTTAAAAAAGCAACTCTGATATGCCAAACATTCTATTCAGGGCTTATACATTTTATTTAACCTTCAAAAAAGTCCTGCAAGATATTTATTAGAATCCCCATTTGATAGTTGAGGTGTCCCAGGTGCAGAGAGGTCACCTAATTTGTTAAAATTTATAATCTTCACAAGTGGCAGAGCTGGGACTTGAATCCACATCTTTATGACCCCAGAGTCAAACACTCTCCTGTTTCCTTTGTGAAGTTGGCCATCCTCTGGACAGGTGGAACCCACGGGCCTAAGGCCTTTGGCATTGGTTTCTCATGACAGCTAATGATCTCTGTTCTGCATCCCATTTACTCACCTGAGAGGTTTATCTTTCAGTTCCACTAAGTTTCAGATTAAACCAGCTAAATTGCCTAATCCTAAAAGGAGATCAGAGTAGAAGAGATCTCTGAGCTGCCCTTTGGAGGAACCCACAGCCTTTCAGTTTGTCTTCAATGTTTGCATCCCAGAAAAGGTTTGAATTTGTTAAGACCACACAACTTGTGGAGTTTAAAAGAGGTTTAATTTGTATAGACCATATTTTTCTTGCTTTTTTTTATGGGAGCCTGACCCTCAGAAACCTTTCTCCCAATTACTCACAGGCTTAGTTGCCATGTGACAGCTGCCATTTTATTCCTCTGAAGATGGGTAGTTGCCTACAGAGACTTCTCCAGTGCCACCCAAGTCTCCTGGAGAGCGACGCTACCCCCAGGAACAAGGGCCACCTCCCCTCCCAGGTCCCCTCCCTTGGGTGCCATTTCTTCTGCTTGTGCTGCTGATATAGACGGTAGGGCCCTTAGGAGCCACGTCGGTGTGGTCTTCTGCGGAAAGAATTCCTGTTTCACCCGGTCTTGTACTTCCTGAAGGGTAACTGAAGCAGAGCCTCCTCGCCTTAGATAGCTTCTGAGAAAGACAGCTTCTGTTTTCAGTTACAACCTCTGTAGATGGCAGACGGGGCTGGGCTGAGTTGGGCTCAGACCGCATCAAGGTCTACTCAGAATCACTTCTGCTGGTGACCAAGAGTTAGTTATTGGGCCAACTTCTTCCAGCAAGCTTTTCGGCTGCTCATTAACCTAGGTTCCTGGTGACCCGGCATCTCTACCAACAGTACTTTAATCATAGCCAGATGTTCCTCTCTGTGCTGGGATCCAAGGACAGCAGAAAGGATACTATTCATTGTTTTCTGTGCAGAGGAGGAGGTGACGGCCATAGCAGCTGGTGATATTATTAGAGGTCTTCTTTGGCAATGTATGTAGCTGATTACCTAGATCACCCTGCTTCTGTTTAACTAAGCTCATCTGGTGCAAAAAACCATCACCTGCCTATGCAGCAAAGAAAACTTTTGAGAAGGGGATCGTATGAATGTGGAGCTGCTGATCAGGTAAGCTAGCAGGAGATGTCCCAGGAAAGAACGTCCTGTTCCACTGTAAACAGAACCACAGTTTACCTGGAATCTCTGTGCGTGTTTATTCATGGTGCTAGCTCATAATTTGGGTCCCAGTTCAGTCTATTTCACTTCTTATAAGTTTGTTTGTCTTCCTCCTCTTGTCTGATGGCAAGAATTGTCTGGCTGGAGTGGTAAAGGTCTTGTGGGGCAGGCCAGTCCCGGTTTAATGAGCGTGGGAAGAAGCCAACATTTAGGTCAAGCTTGAGAATCAAACTAACACGAAAATGTAATCTAGGAAGGTCTGAGGCTGAAAATGTGAGAGCTCTTAGCAAAGCAAGATGTGGGAATTGATCTCTTCTGCACGTGTTTGGTATTCCGCATGGCATATACTGTCACAGCCCTATGTCTTGGATCACTATAATTTAGTGGAGAAAACAGTCTTTCCATGTGTGCTGGATATTCCCAGCCATAGAAGATCCTTGAATTGACCAGCTTGTTGCTGGCCCTTTATGCCTTTTTTTATTTTTATTTTTTGCGGTACGCGGGCCTCTCACTGTTGTGGCCTCTCCCGCTGCGGAGCACAGTCTCCAGATGCACAGGCCCAGCTGCCATGGCTCACGGGCCAGCCGCTCCGCCGCATGTGGGATCTTCCCGGACCAGGGCACGAACCCGTGTCCCCTGCATCGGCAGGCGGACTCTCAACCACTGCACCACCAGGGAAGCCCTATGCCTTTCTTTTTTGTGTTAAGAAAGTGATGGAGGAAAGTGAGGATTCTTGCATTGATTAAGGAAAAGGTTCAAACCAGGATCTTTTCCTTTTAGGCAGTCTGGTGGAATTTGTCCTCACACACGAGTCAGCCAACATTTATTTGAAATTCTATCATCTCAAATCTAAAGCCCACCTGCTCGTGTGCTCTGTAGCCGGGGATCTGGAGACTGTCCTGCACCCTAAGTGCACTCAGGGTTTAGATGGGGGTGGACCTTATCCACTTCCTTCTCTGCTTCCTATCTTTCCTTCTCCAAAACCACATGGCCTTGCTCACTTATTTCATTGGTTACTTTTAGAAATATTTTGAAGGGGTCATTTCTTTTCCCCAGTGAAAACCCTTTTGCTGTTTGGACGACTGGTTTAACATCTGTTGTCAGAGTCCTCTTGGAGGAATGAAATGAATCGTTCCTAAGGTTAAAAATGGCATGAAGTTGTTATCCATTTGGCTCCAGTCAGTCTCTGGGGATCTTATGGGTCGATGGATGTATAATCAGTGGGTAATGGGATTGGAAGCCTTAAGCCGTATGACTTCCTAGGTCTAATCCAAGACCTTCATTCTGTTGATGAGGAGGAACTTGAATCAAGTTTAGAATCCAGGTGTTATGACTCATGGTCCACGTTGCTGCCTGCTATGTCAGGGGTCCGCAAATGGCAGTGATCTCAGTCATCTGGGTGCTTATTAACCGTACAGATTCCTGGGCCACTTCTATGAGATTCTGATTTTAATAAATACTGAGTTAACACTGTACAGTCAAGATATAACGTGAGCCCTATGTGCAATTTAAATTTTTCTAGTGGTCGCATTAAAAAAGTAAAAAGAAACAAGTGACATTTTAGTAACATTTTATTTAATCCAATATAGACAATTTATCATTGTAACATATATAATCAATCTAAAAAGTTATTACGGGGGGGAGGGATAAATTAGGAGTTTGGGATTAACATATACACACTACTATATAAAATAGAAAACCAACAAGAACCTACTGTATAACACAGGGAACTGTATTCAGTATCTTGTAATAGCCTATCCTGGAAAAGAATATAAAAAAGAATATATTTTATATATATATATATATACACACACATATATATGTATGTATATATCACTGAATCACTTTGCTGTACACCTGAAACTAACACAACATTGTAACTCAACTATACTTCAATAAAAAATACCAAAAAAGTTATTAATGAGTTATTTGACTCTTTTTTGGTACGGAATCTTTGAAATTTGGCATGCATTTAATACCTATAGCACATCTTAATTTGGACTAACCGTATTTCAAGTGTCAAAAGCCACAAGTGGCTAGTGGCTGTCACACAGGACAGTGCAGATCTATACCTATTCCCTCCCAATCATTGGAGCTCTTCATTAAAAGGCATGAACTGCCAACAAAGTAGGTCCCCCCCATTGCTTGATGCATTCAAGCATCTAGTGTTGCTAAGTTCAAAATTCAAGTGCCCCACCAGGCAGACCTTGTTCAACTTTGTGGGCTACAGCACGATACTAGATAGGGATGTGTTTACATAGCAAATATTCAGGAAACCATTGGCCGTCGGATGACACAGACATCTTGAAGCCACACGCTACTCCCGTACCTCTGATCATATGCGTTGGCATGTGTAGACTATTGTGCAGGCCCTGGGAATTGTATGTGCTACAGGCACAGACAGTCAGCAGAGGGTTTCAGCGGAATTTTCAACCAGAAGCAGCTGAAAGTTTTTCCAATTTAACCTGTAAATGCAGTTGGGGGATTTTTGCACATGAATCAACTTGTTTGGCTAGACAGACCTTCTCTGTGCTCTCTCCCTGCCTCAGTCTTGGGCTCACAAAGGTGCTCTGTGTGTAAATTTGCAGGGGGATAGAATGAGGTGCATAGAAGTTCAAGGGAAACTTTCCCCAAAAACGCAGCACCAGGAAGCCAGGGTGGGAACACAGGAAGGGTCCCTTCTCTGAGTCTCCACTCTCCCCACCAGAAGTGCTTTTCAAAGGGTTGAGGGTGGAAAAACATTGGAATTCCAACTAATAAGATAGACTCACACATCATGGGAATTACATTGCTATGTGTTAACGTAATTAGAAATTAATCCAGTTGTCTCACTGAGTCTCACTGTTCTTTTTGCTTCATAAGAACTTTTTTAATTAAAAAAAGAAAGAAGAGGGCTTCCCTGGTGGCGCAGTGGTTGAGAGTCTGCCTGCCGATGCAGGGGACACGGGTTCGTGCCCCAGTCCGGGAAGATCCCACATGCTGCAGAGCGGCTGGGCCCGTGAGCCATGGCCGCTGAGCCTGCGCGTCCGGAGCCTGTGCTCCGCAACGGGAGAGGCCACAACAGTGAGAGGTCCGCGTACCGCAAAAAAAAAATAAATAAAAAAATAAAAATAAATAAAAAAAGAAGAAAAGGAACCTTCAGAAGGAAACTGGGTGTTTGGTACATGGTTTGTGCTCGGATGGATGTCACATTGTGTTGTGTAGCCACTTCAGTGGCATCAGCCAGTGTACACTTGGCTGGGTGTATACTTCAGTGGCATCTACTTATGGGGCCTCATGATGCTGGAGAGTGAGAGATGCTGAGATCTCGGAGTACCAGTAATAATAACAATTTCATAACAAGAACGACAACCAACATTTACCCAGCATTGTTTATGTCCCAGACACTTGGTATGGATGAACTCATTTAATTCTTGCAGCAGCCCTAGAAGTAGGTACTGGTATTTATGCCCACTTTATCTTGAAGGAAACTGGGGCACAGAGAAGTTTGCTACTTTGCCAAGTCACCCAACTGCTGAGGAGCAGAGCTGGGGTTAAACTCAGGTGGATCCTTAGTTCTAACCCAAAGACCACACCTGTTCTGCTTGGAAGACTCCTTAAATGTCCTCCTGCCAACTTCCCACCAAAGCAAAAATCTCTCTGACCTTCCAGTCAGGTGGTCATCCAGCCCCCTGCTTGAATGCATCAAGCAATGGAGAGCTCATTACTTTGTTGGCAGCTCATGACTTTTTTTTTTAACTTACCCTGCAGTTGTATTTATTTAATTTATTTATTTAGGCTGCATCGGGTCTTAGTTGTGGCATGCAGGCTCTTTGTTGCAGCGTGCGGGCTCTTCTCTAGTTGTGGCACACGGGTTCCAGAGTTTGTGGGCTCTCTACTTGGGGCACGTGGGCTTTGGTGCCTCACAGCATGTGGGATCTTAATTCCCTGACCAGGAATCGAACCCACGTCCCCTGCATTGGAAGGCAGATTTCTTAACCACTGGACCATCACAGAAGTCCTGGCAGCTCATGCCTTTTATGAAGAACTCCAATGATTGGTAAATTCTTTTTTACATGAAATCTACCTCCTATGATTAGCAAAACTTCCTACGATTAGCAGATTCTTAACCACTGGACCACCAGGGAAGTCCCGGCAGCTCATGCCTTTTATGAAGAACTCCAATGACTGGTAAATTCTTCTTTACCTTCTACGATCTACCTTCTGTGATTAGCAAAACTTGATTCCCCCTCAGTGTTTTGGGGTGGAGACTTCTTGAAGGTACAATAAGATAGAATTAACATATGATGGGACTTATATCTCTGTATATGTATTAATGTAATAGGAGGGTAATTACTTTTGAAAAATAGTTACAAGGATACAATTGTTTAAATCGTTTTCATCTGCCTGTGCTCCACTCCAAGGAACCACTTACTCTGTGACCTGTTATGTACCTCAGAAAGTTCCACCTCCATGCCTTTGTTTCTGCTGCCTGGAACAGTCTCCCTTCCACCTGTTCGTAGTCAAATGCTGTTCCCTCTTCGAGCCTAGTTTGCTCTGCCATGAAGTCTTCTTTGGTAAGGAGAGAAGTTGTTACCAACGAGAGAACTAAATGATTGTGTACCTAAGAGGAATTAATAAACAGTGATTTCCCTCCTTTAGACCTAGAGCAAAGGTCAGAGCTGTTTGAGCATCCGTGTCATGTTGGAGGCTTCCTTCATAGCCATGTGACTTTGGGCAAACCTTTTACTGTCATGGGCCTGGCTTTCTCACCAGCAAAACGAAGAGCTTGAATCAAAGGATCTCACCATCAAGATGTGCATACCTGAGCCCCTGGTCAGCTTTTTAAAAATGCCCGTGATAGGAGTACTCTGTCAGACTGTGAATTGGTAACCCTGAGACAGGCTGGGACCTAGGACCCTTTGCGGCATGGTTGCACCTGGACAAATGTCTTCTCAAGCAACAAAATACAAAGAAACCAAAAGAGACTAAAAATAACTGCATCCATATGCAGTTGGGGCAAATTATGGACAACAAGAAAGAAAAAGACCAAAAACCCAACTGCCACTTCTGAAGAGCTGGGAGCAAAAACAGAGTACGGGGAGCAAGAGCAGGGTATTGTGCATACCTCTGTACACACCACCAAAGGGGTGGGCAAACCCCTAAGCCACTCCTCTGGCCCGACCCCTGGACCTGCCCTTACCCTCATCCTATATGAGGAACACTGAACCCGCCCTTACCCTCATCCCATATGAGGAACCAGCTTGTCCTCCCTTGGGGAGTGAGTAAGGGAACATGTTACTTGTTTTTGCTTCCCCTTGCTGCAGCAGCGGCCCCATTAAAGCCTTGTTTGTATTTCTTCTCTGGCCTCTAGTCAGTTTCTATTGATTAAGGAAGGCCAACAATATCACTGATGAACATAGATGCAAAAATCCTCAACAAAATACTAGCAAACAGAATCCAACAGCACATTCAAAGGATCATATACCATGATCAAGTGGGGTTTATCCCAGGAATGCAAGGATTCTTCAATATATGCAAATCAATCAGCGTGGTAAACCATATTAACAAACCGAAGCATAAAAACCATATGATCATCTCAATAGATGCAGAAAAGCTTTTGACAAAATTCAACACCCATTTGTGATAAAAACCCTCTAGAAAGTAGGCATAGAGGGAACTTACCTCAACATAATAAAGGCCGTATATGACAAACCCACAGCCAACATCGTTCTCAATGGTGAAAAACTGAAACCATTTCCTCTAGGATCAGGAACAAGACAAGGTTGTCCACTCTCACCATTACTATTCAACATAGTTTTGGAAGTTTTAGCCACGGCAATGAGAGAGGAAAAAGAAATAAAAGGAATCCAAATTGGAAAAGAAGTAAAGCTGTCACTGTTTGCAGATGACATGATACTATACGTCGAGAATCCTAAAGACGCTACCAGAAAACTACTAGAGCTAATCAATGAATTTGGTAAAGTTTCAGGATACAAAATTAATTGCACAGAAATCTCTTGCATTCCTATACACTAATGGTGAAAAATCTGAAAGAGAAATTAAGGAAACACTCCCATTTACCATTGCAACAAAAAGAATGAAATACCTAGGAATAAACCTACCTAAGGAGACAAAAGACCTGTATGCAGAAAATTATAAGACACTGATGAAAGAATTTAAAGATGAGACAAATAGATGGAGAGATATACCATGTTCTTGGATTGGAAGACTCAACACTGTGAAAATGACTATACTACCCAAAGCAATCTACAGATTCAATGCAATCCCTCTTAAACTACCAATGGCATTTTTCACAGAACTAGAACAAAAATTTTCACAATTTGTATGGAAACGCAAAAGACCCCGAATACCCAAAGCAATCTTGAGAAAGAAAAACGGAGCTGGAGGAGTCAGGCTCCCGGATTTCAGACTATACTACAAAGCTACAGTAATCAAGACAGTATGGTACTGACACAAAAACAGAAATATAGGTCGATGGAACAGGATAGAAAGCCCAGAGATAAACCCACGCACATATGGTCACCTTATTTTTGATAAAGGAGGCAAGAATATGCAATGGAGAAAAGACAGCCTCTTCAATAAGTGGTGCTGGGAAAACTGGACAGCTACATGTAAAAGAATGAAATTAGAACATTCCCTAACACCACACAAAAATAAACGCAAAATGGATTAAAGACCTAAAAGTAAGGCCAGACACTATAAAACTCTTAGAGGAAAACATAGGCAGAACACTCTATGACATAAATCACAGCAAGATCCTTTTTGACCCACCTCCTAGAGAAATGGTAATAGAAACAAAAATAAACAAATGTGACCTAATGAAACTTAAAAGCTTTTGCACAGCAAAGGAAACCATAAACAAGATGAAAAGACAGCCCTCAGAATGGGAGAAACTATTTGCAAATGAAGCAACTGACAAAGGATTAATCTCCAAAATTTACAAGCAGCTCATGCAGCTCAATATCAAAAAAACAAACAACCCAATCCAAAAATGGGCAGAAGACCGAAATAGACATTTCTCCAGAGAAGACATACAGATTGCCAAGAAACACATGAAAGCATGCTCCAAATCACTAATATTAGAGAAATGCAAATCAAAACTACAGTGAGGTATCACCTCACACCAGTCAGAATGGCCATCATCAAAAAATCTGCAAACAGTAAATGCTGGAGAGGGTGTGGAGAAAAGGGAACCCTCTTGCACTGTTGGTGGGAACGTAAATTGATACAGCCACTATGGAGAACAGTATGGAGGTTCCTTAAAAAACTAAATATAGAACTACCATACTACACAGCAATCCCACTACTGGGCATATACCCTGAGAAAACCATAATTCAAAAAGAGGACTTGTACCACAATGTTCATTGCAGCTCTATTTACAATAGCCAGGATATGGAAGCAACCTAAGTGTCCATCAACAGATGAATGGATAAAGAAGATGTGGCACATATATACAATGGAATGTTACTCAGCCATAAAAAGAAGCAAAATTGAATTATTTGTAGTGAGGTGGATGGACCTAGAGTCTGTCATACAGAATGAAGTAAGTAAGTCAGAAAGAGAAAAACAAATACTGTATGCTAACACATATATATGGAATCTAAAAAAAAAAATTGTTCTGAAGAACGTAGGGGCAGGACAGGAATAAAGATGCAGACGTAGAGAATGGACTTGAAGACACGGGGAGGGGGAAGGGTAAGCTGGGACGAAGTGAGAGAGTGGCATGGACATATATACACTACTAAATGTAAAATAGATAGCTAGTGGGAAGCAGCCGCATAGCACAGGGAGATCAGCTCAGTGCTTTGTGACCACCTAGAGGGGTGGGATATGGAGGGTGGGAGGGAGATGCAAGAGGGAGGGGCTATGGGGATATACATATGCATATAGCTGATTCACTTTTTATACAGCAGAAACTAACACACCATTGTAAAGTAATCATACTCCAATAAAGATGTTAAAAAAAAAAAAAAAGGAAGGCCGGAACCCTGGTCAGTAAACCCCACTGTGAATAGAATTCTCTGAGCCTGTGTGAGGAACACTGAGGGCCTCTGTCCTGATGGTGAAGGCGTAAGAATATTTTTAAAATTTGAGAGGATTGAATCAGCCATAATGTTGATCTGAATGAGAGGTATTTTGGTGGATGGGTGGTAAAAGCATGTTTCCACCATTTGGATAAATTCAGAGTCTTGGATTTGGCAGAAGTTTGATTTTAAGAACTGGAACATGAGTCATCTCTAATGATCCTTAAATGAGCTGCAGGCTAAGCAAAGAAGAAGGCAACAGCCAGCCTCTGTGGCTGGTGAGGCCGGAGACTCTTGGAAGTTCTTCTAAGAAATATGTTGATTGATCCCTGTTTTATTCCGGGTTTTTAAAATATAATATACCGCTCCCCCCTTTTAAAGGAGGGTGAGATGGGCACCAAGGCTTAGGAATAAGGGATGTAACTGGGAGAAGAAGGTCCTTGAGCTCTTTGGAATCCTGAAAGGAGCCTGGGGACGTCTGTGCACCGTGGAGGAAAGTTCTCCGTGCCCGTGGCTTCTGCAGGCGCTAACAGCAAGAGCCGGGAGGTGGCGGAGAGTGCGCGGATCAAGCGAGATGCTTGACCCAGGCCTCTGGGTCCTGTCAAGCTTCCTGCAGACAGAGTCAGAAACTACCGAGAAGTACTCCGGGCGTTTCGGCTTTGCAACTGCTTGGAGTGTCGTAATAGTAACACGGTGACAGCACAGCATCCCGGGTCTCCCCATGTGGGAAATTACACTCTACCAAGTGGAGCACTGAGGTCTGAGCTGCCCCAAGCCCTGAAGTTTTTTCAAGCATCATCGTGTTGGTTCAGTTTTAACCTCATGGTACTTTAACATTCAGTAAGTTGTAGCAGAGCCTCTGCGCCAGTCTGATCTTGTCCCCCAGAATGAAACCTGCTGTAGAACAGCCTGGAGAAGAGACACCCATGGGAAGAACAGCAGCAGCAACCTCTGGAGAGGTGCCCTTCCATACGGGGGGGTCCTGCAGCCCAAGCCAAGCAGCTGAAATGACCCATCTCCCCTTCCCCCCTACTCTGCAGGTCCTCCTGGGCTCCAGATGGTCCTGGCTAAGACAGAGAAAAATGGATGCAGCAAGTAGCCTCTTTCAAGAGGGACAGTTTACATTTTCTCTGCCAGTGTCCTCTTTTTCCCTCCATGAACCTTTGAATGGCCCGAGTTCCAATCTCCTTTGGTGGAAGTGAGATGAAGATCACGGGCATGCTTTGGAAAATTAAGAGCATTATAGAAGCCCTGGGATTGCTTGTTTTATTTAAAGAAATTTTAAAATTATTATTAACTTTAGTTTTGGCTGCGTTGGGTCTTCGTTGCGTCTTCATTGCTGCGTGCGGGCTTTTCTCTGGTTGTGGCGAGCGGGGGCTACTCTTCGTTGTGGTGCGCGGGCTTCACATGGCGGTGGCTTCTCTTGTTGCAGAGCACGGGCTCTAGGCGTGCGGGCTTCAGTCGTTGTGGCACGCGGGCTCAGTAGTTGTGGCTCACAGGTTCTAGAGCGCAGCCTCAGTAGTTGTGGCGCACGGGCTTAGTTGCTCTGCGGCATGTGGGATCTTCCCAGACCAGGGCTTGAACCCGTGTCCCCTGCATTGGCGGGCAGATTCTTAACCACTGCACCACCAGGGAAGCCCAGCCCTGGGATTGTTATCTTGCCCGACTAGCATTTGTTTTTTGGGAATTCTTGACTTTTCTCCATTACTGTGAAAATGCTATTCAAGAATAAGTCAAAAGTTCTCATAACCACTTAGAACCTGCGGAGAACTGCCAGCTGCCTTGATGAACTGCTTGATAGAGGCAATGAGCAAGTGCTCACAACTGCTGGAGATGCTTCCTAGGTCATGACTCAGGAAAGAACAAGGAGGAAGAGGGACACTGTGCTCCTGAGGGGACTGTGCCTTCCCTGGATGGTTGTGTCATGTGGCAGGGAAGAGCCCACGTGCCACAGTCTGCCTGCTGGGGCTGGAGCCCAGCTTCACCGCTAGCTGTGTAATCTTGAGCAAGTTACTTAACCTCTCTGGTCTCAGATTCCTGTTCTGTAGAATGGGGAAAGTGATTGTACCAGGGTTTGTCAAGATTAAGTGGGTGGATCCAGTAGCACACTTAGAATAATTCAATAAATGCCGTACTTATTGTCATTTGTTTACAGTAATTGCATGTATGGGCACTGAGACCTGTGTAATGGGTACATTGCCCATTTGTTCCTCACTGCAAGGGCAGAGGCATTACCCCATTTTATACAGAAGAAAAATGGAGGCCCTGAGAGGTGGCATCTCTTGGTATGCTAGTAAGAGGCAGAGCTGGAGTTTTTACTAACCCAAGACAATTTAGCACCCATAACTCATTCAGAGTTCACCTTAAAAGGTTATCAGTAATATTTTAAATAACTGATTAATACAGTCTGCGGTCCTTGACATTTGCAGTATTTTAAAAAAATTGAAGTATAGTTGTTTTACAATGTTGTGTTACTTTCAGGTGTACCGCACAGTGATTCAGTTGTGTATGTATAACTGATTCTTTTCCGTTCTAGGTTATTACAAAACCACCTTTTTTTCCCTTATAGGTTATTACAAAATATAACAAAATATTGAGTTCCCTGTGCTAGACAGTAGGTCTTTGTCTATTTTATACATAGACATTTGCAACATTTGAGGAAAGTACACAGGGAGGCTTCCTGGGTAGCATGGGCTGTTCTGGAAGCATCTGTGTGGCTCTACCAGGCTTCCATGGTCCAGCTCCTTGCCTGTGTTCCTAACTGCCTGCAGGACAGCTCCACTGGGGACCCCGCAGATACCCCAATTTCTACAGGTCCCAAATCTCATTACCTTCCTCCAAAACCTTTCCCTCCTTCCATGGTAACTCAGGTGAATGGCCTCTCAGTACTCCCCTCCATTCTGGCTGGAAATGATGGTTCCGTCTTTGACTCTCACCTGCACTTAAAACTGGTAGCCACGTCTGGAGGACTAATGTCCCCAAGTCTCTTGACTTTTTCTGTCCCCATTGCTAGTTGGGGCCAATGTTAGGTAGGGTAGGCAGAGCTGGTATAACAAATAGATCTCAAAGCATAAAATGACACACAATTAATAGATGGTTAGTTTTTGCTCACGTAACAGTATTGGGTGAGTAAGCTGGTCATGGTATGGCTCTGTGCACACAGCCATTCATTCAGGGATTCAGGCTGACGGAGTTTCAGTCATGTTCAGTGGGATTCCAAGGATACTCTGAGCTTAGCATCATCACCACCAGCTGGAAAGGAAAAGGCAATGAAGAGGCACTCTGGCAGCTTGGGTGGGAAGATCTGATACGTGAGTCCACCACTTCTGATCACATCCCATGTGATCACAGCCAACTGCAAGAGAGCAGGTAACTTGGACATCAACAACCCTGCAGGCTTGCTGTTGTCTTCAGAACAATATCCTTAACGTGGCATTCAGAGGCCTCCACAACATGATCTAGTCTAACTTGCCTGCTTATCTTCTGCTCTAAGCCTCCAGCAGCCTCGGCCAACCCTGGCAGATCCCATGCTCCTTCTGGAACGGGCCGTGCCCACTGGCCAGCCTGTGCCCCTGCTCTGCTCAGGGCACTGTTTCTCGTCACTCATGGTCTGAGTCCTGCCCTCCTTTAAAATGTGGTTCAAAGGCCACCTTCTTCCTGAAGTCCCTTCATGCTGTCCTCAACTGAAAAGGATTCTTCTCTGCCCTCCTCTCCCCACTCATACACTTCTCTTACAGCCAGAGGAGAAATATATTGGTCATGCTTCCTATTACAGCTCCTTGTTCAATCCCTTGGCAGACTGAAAGCCCTCCTTGTGTTTTGCCTTCCTCTTAATGCAGAATAAAGCCAACACACCAAAGCTTCCATCACCCATTTTTCATAGATATTCCTAGGTTTCAGTTTTGTTTCTCTTCCCCACGGCCTGGTCTGGCCACCCAGAAACATCCCTATGTCCTTTCACATTTCTTTACCTTTGCCTCCGCTCGTTTCTCTACCTGGGAGGCCATGATGGCATCTCCATCATCTGGTGAACTGGTGATTACATCATGTGATGCATTCCTCAGCCTTCCTTCTACCATGGGTGTCCACTCCTCTGGTAGAACCTGTGCTCACCTCTATTCTAGTCCATTATCCCAACAGATGTGAATTCCTTGAGAACCAGAACATCCTGATAGGTTTTCTGGAGACATGATGCGAGCCTAATGTTTGGTGCGTAGAAGGATTAAATCAGCATTTCTTGAGTGAGGGTGCCCACCCAGCCGAGTTCATTCTTCTTGCCGGAGAACTTTGCAGATAGATTGCTTGAATCTAATGATAGTGCAGTTAGGCCTTCTCGGATGAACAGTTTCTTTTGTCATTTGATGCCCCTACTAAGATGGCAGAGTGCAAGCACATTTTTCACTTATCAAAGAGGCCCAGGGTAGGTAAAAATCCGGGGAAAACCCAAATCACGTAATGAAATACCAGAGAAAAAAGAAAAGAAGTCTAGGGAAATATACGTGAACAATGAACTTCACATTCTTGAACTGCTTCTTTTTTTAAAAAATTGAAACATCTCCAAAGAGTACAGCCTTAAGAAACTTGGCCCAGGTGTATTTAATTTTCCAGAACAATATACTGATGATTATCATCTGGGAGCGTGAATTCTTAACCCTTGGAGGCCGACACCTACTGTTTGTTAACCACCCTGAAAGCTTTAGGGGTTTTGCCAAGGCAAGAAAATGTCAGGGGGTTAAAGATCGAGGTTCAGTAAACTTAGAAGAAAAGAGCTCTGGGTTGGCTTGAAGTTGGTTCAGGTAGAGGAGATGAAGCAGTACAGGTGGGGTCTTCAGAAAGAGTAAAAGAGAGTTGGGTGAGTGACAGCACCTTGCACATTTCATGGGATTGGGTTCTTGAACGTCTTCTCAATCACCTGATCTGGGCCAGGAGAAGCCACAGCCACGTATCCATTTCTCACTTTTATTTAAAGCTTGAGTTTAGACTTCTGTTGTTCTGATTGCAACGCAGACTCAGAATATCATGTATATTCTTTCAAGTTGAAGTTTTTAAAGGAAACAAAGAAATAAACTCTGAGCTCTAGTGCTGGAAAGAACAGTCTGGTAGCTTTCGGGGAAGGTGCTAGTCTTTCTGCAGGAGGGTTCTCTCCTTGCATTGTTAGATTTTTAGTTCTCTAAAGATGCATCATGAAAGCTTGATTTTAAATGTAGGCTCACATGTGAGATGGGTGCTCATTTTTTTTGTTTTTTCTTTTCAAATGAACGAGTACTTATCAAAACAGAAAAAACACGTGACTGGAGCCCTTTTAGCATTTAGGCAAGCATCCTCTGGCAGCTCACAGCCGGGCCACAGATCTAGTGGCTCTTCTCAGCCGAGAAATTCTCTGTGGTTGGGCAGGACACACCTCTTCCCATCTTCCTTCCGAAACATGACGTGGCTTTTGCCACACGTCAAAAAACCTGTGTCAAGTCTCACTTCCTCAGACATCTTGAGGAAAGGCTGAGGACTATATTTTTCCCAGTTAGTTGGAAATTTCCAACAGCGTCTAAGATGGTTGGAGGGGCTGCATAATTTGTAAAGGATATGAAACGCATGGTTATTTGTGAGATCTCCTTATTCATTTTGCAAAACTGTAGATAGGCCCAATTTCTATCTGATATTCTTTGGCACATTTGCATTTTGTCCTGAAAGCTCTAGAATGTTTTGGAATGACATGTTCCTTCATTCTTTCTCTCATCACCACCCCCACCGTTGACTCTCCATTTGAAACTCAAGATTCTCAGGGTGGTGATATAAAAGGAAGATGCCCAAATATTTGTACCCTCTCTTTCTACAGAATTTGCTAGAAATAACAAAGGCTAGGATCTTTGTAGCATTGCTGTAGGACTCTGACCTGGGATGCAGAAGCCCTTCTGCCCTTCCCTAGCCATGCCCTGGAATTTTGTCCTATAGACTCTTTTTAAGGTTACACTTGAGGCTCTCATATCCTCCTATTAGGCATGTAATATACCTTTTCACATGCATCCATTTCATCATTCGTTCAACAGCTATTTACCAAGTGCCTACTTTTCACTATACACTGGCCTTGGTAATCAGGGTATAACGGTGCACAAACCAGACATAGTCCCTGCTCTCATTGGGCTCACAGGCTAGAAGAGGAGCAATTACAACAGTCACAACAGTGAGGTGGGGGGGGGGTGATAAATGTAGACTGAAAGGAGAGCACTGAAGAAAGAGATATGGTTCCATGAACATATGGAGCCATGCTGAACCACATGGAACGTAAGAATCTGACCAAGACAATTTCTTAGGGAGCAATTTTTGAGCAGAGATTTGAAGGGCAAGTAGGAATTGTCCAGACGGAGGTGGGGTTAGGCGAAAGAGATTGTCTGGGAGGGGGAAGAGCATGAGCAAAGACCCTGTGACAGGAGTGGGCATATATTTGAATAGAGACCCTGGCTGGAGCCCAGAGTAGGTAAACGTCTGTGCGGTCAAATCATGGTGATTGTTCCAGGCCATGCTCAATGTTTCCTCCTTTACCGGAATAATAGGAAGCCAAGGAGGAATTTAAGGTGGAATGTTGAGTTTTGAGAAGATCATTCTGGAAACCATGGGGAAGAGATTAGGGCAGGTTCAGGGAGGATGCTGGGGCGTAGTTCATGCAAAAAATGTCAGTGTCTTGGGTTTGTACGTTGGTGGCCATGGAATTGGAGAGAAGTGAAGAGACCTAATTATTATTAGGAGGGAGAATGGACAGGAGTTGGCGATGAGTTGGCTGTGATGTGTGGGTGGGAGGTGGAGAAAATGGTGCCAAGGGTGGCCCCTCAGATTCTACTCAACAAAACTGGAGGTAGGAAGGACCATTCCCTGAGAGAGGAGACACAGGAGGAGGGAAGAAGGACGGGGACTGGGAGAGACGATCTTAAGATCAGATTTGGACAAGTGGCATTTAAGATGCCACGTGGAATTTATGGTTCTGAAATCCATAGGTGAGATCTGGGCTGGAGGTACACATTTTGAAGTCATCTGTAAATATCCAGTTGGATGTTCAAAATTCTCCAGCTGGGCTCAGTTTGGTTGTCCTTAAGTCAGGATACTGTACTAAATTTACAAGGTAGCGAAATTACTTCACACGTCTAAATTGTCTGCTGATGAGAGGACAATTGTAAGCCTCAGTGGTCTTCACCCACTGAGGGTGAAGTAACAAACATAATTTTTACTCTTAAATCAGTATCTCTGTAAGCCTTTCTGTGTCTTGGAGCAATTCCTTTCACAAATGATACTACCTTATCCCAAGCCACACTCAAAGAGGAAATATTGGGTTGGCCAAAAAGTTCATTTGGGTTTTTCTGTAACAGCTTATGAAAAACCCAAACGAACTTTTTGGCCAATGCAATAAATGGTGGCAAGCATGGCGACGGGCTGAAGAAGCAGCTGTATGGGTTTCACGTGGTGCATCTCTTGTTTCAGACATCCTCACTCAAACATCTTGGAAGAATCTTGGCTCATGCTCCCATGCTACATCAGTAGTGCCCAGCTATTAACTGCAAAGGTTTAAAAAATCTTTAAAACAACAATCCCCAAATTGTTTTAAAAAATGCAAAATACTTCTTACCTCTCGATATTCTCAAGGATCCCCAAACCATTTAATATTTTGAAAAGACTTGGTCCTATAACATAATAAATTACATTCTAAAAGTTGAGTCATTGATACGGGGCATAATATTACCACTGCCACCACAATTACTGACCGCTAGGCTGGACATTAACTCACTTAAATCTATTTGGTAGGTGGTGTTATTTCTCCCATTTTCCAGTGAGAATATGGATGCTTTCAGAGGATACAGAGCTAGTAAATGGCAGGATAAGGATTTGAAATGAGTTGTGCCTGACTCCTAAGACTCCTTTAGCAGAGGGGGCCTCACTTCTGGGGACTTGACACTTATTTTATTACTTATTTTCTTTTGCCCCATAGATGGTTCACTCTCTCCGTAGAATTAGACCTTTTGAATGGGTCTTGTTCCATTCCTGCTTTATTTAAACAGTCAAAGTGTAGACTAGCCACCTGAAAAATAGGGTTTTGAAGGTGGTCTGTTAACCAACGACCCCCTCCTCTTTCTAAAGTGTCTTGAAGACAAAAGCCACCATACGAATGCTAGCTATCATTGTGTTCATTCAGAACCATGAAAGAAGCTGCTGGTTGGAGATGAGTGAGCCTCTGTCTCTGAAAACTGAATTTTTGTTTCTTAGCTGACATATATGGAACCAGAACTCTTCCATGGTGGGAAAGATAAATCCCTTGACTCTGAAAAACGAATTTGAGGGGTGGTTGGTTGGAGAGCTCAGCTATTGTGTTGGGTCCTAGTCTGAGGGGTGGAAGAAAGAGAGAGAGAGAGAGAGAGAGAGAGAGAGAAGAGGAGAGGACAGGTACTTCTCAGGTATTTGTTTCAGTTGGGAAATAGGGACATTTTATGTGCGGAATCTTATATTTACCATACATAGTGCTTTTTGCCCAGAAGGCTCTCACAAGAATGCATTCTTTTTTTCTTTCTTGTCCACACCCATCAATGATAATCAACGCCACTTGGGTGATTCTGGAAGCTAGTCTAAACCAGCTACGCTACTTAATAGTTGTGGGAATGGGTAGAAGAATAGTTTCTTCATTGAAAACTATTAGAGGAATTTATAGGCTGTCAGGGTGTAATTAGCCGTGAAAGATTTGGCAGGGACATGCAACTGACATTCTTCTCTCATCTTTTAACCCTGCCTCTTTCCATAACTGGCACACCTCCCCACGTCCTGGCATTGGTGTCGTGCTGTTCTGCTCTTTGAATCTCTGCCCTGGCTTGGTGGTTCTGCAGCCTACGTTGTCCTTCCCTCTGTGTTTCTGTGAGCTCTGTCAATTGCCCCTCCACTTGATACGGTATTTGTTTCTCTAACCTTCCTTTACTAAGGAAGGTTATGGATCCACCGAGCAATGATGTCAGACAGGCATTCTGCCGTTTTGCATCTGTGCTTGCACGGATGTGTATGATTTAAGGCCTAAAAATATATTTTATCAGTTACTGGCTATAGAAAGTCAAGTTTGACCCAGTTAGAAGTTATCAGCACTACTTAAAAGAATAGGCTTATTTACCTATATACATTTGAAATATGTATACTTGGGGGATAAAGACTACTTTGAAATTTGAGGTTCAATTGTCATGAGTTTGCTTAGGTACTCACTTTGAATAAAACCAACAGCCTCGGGGGCTTCCCTGGTGGCGCAGTGGTTGAGAGTCCGCCTGCCGATGCAGGGGACACGGGTTCGTGCCCCGGTCCCGGAAGATCCCACGTGCCGCGGAGCGGCTGGGCCCGTGAGCCATGGCCGCTGAGCCTGCGCGTCCGGAGCCTGTGCACCGCAGCGGGAGGGGTCGCAGCGGTGAAAGGCCCGCGTACCTCAAACAAACAAACAAACAAACAAAAAACAGCCCGTGGAAAATTATGACTGTTTGTTGCCGTTTGGATTAATGCTGCTTATAGAAAATACGTTCCCAGAGGGCAGGGGCTATAGCTCATGGATATTTACAGCACCCGCTGTGAAAGAATGTGCCCTGTTCTTAGTAGACACTGAAATGAACGTTTTAGAAATCATGATAGTTTTGCAGTTCCTCAAAAAATCAGACATAGAATTACCAGACGATCCAACAATTTCACTCCTAGGTTTATACCCCAAAGCACTGAAAACAGGTACTTAAATACATGTACACGAATGTTCATGGTAGTGCTAATTCATGACAGCCAAAAGGTGGAAACAACCCAGATGTCATCAACAGATGAACAGATAAACAAGTTGTGGTATAAACATACAACGGAATATTACTCAGCCTTAAAAAGGAATGAAATATTGATACACACTACGATATGGCTGAATCTTGAAAACATTATACTTAGTGAAAGAAGCCAGACACAACAGGTCCCACATTGTATGATTCTGTTTATATGATACATCCAGGATGGGTAAAGCCATAGAGACAGAAAGCCAATTCGTGGTTGCTGGAGCAGGGGAGAAGGGAAATAGGGAGTTAACTGCTTAGTGAATAAGGGGCTTTTTTTGGGTAATGAAAATGTTTAGGATCTAGAGGGAAGTGGTTCACAATCCTGTGACCATACTAATTGCCACTGAATTGTGCACCGTAAAATGGAAAATTTTATGTTACGTGAATTTCACCTTAATAAAGGTAAGGAACCACAGCAAACACCCACTGAGCACTTGCTGTGAAGCAGGCATCGTATTAAGCATTTCACATAATTCTCCCATCGAGGTCACATGCCCCTCTGTGATGGGTGATGAATTCCTTCCAATTTACAGATGGAGACCCTGACGGAAGCCCAGAGAAATTAAGCAACATACTCTCCTTCTGACAAGCTTTCCAGAACCTCGCATTCCCAGAGTTAAGTATGGTGACTCGAAGAAACTTGGAGGTAGGTGATTCTGAACTGCTTCAAGTGTGAAAGAACACCTCTTGGCTCTGAATTTGGACACTGGGTGGTCAGGGACTCAGAGGCTGTGGTTCTGTGTTTAAAAGGAATGTTTGCAGTTCTGGGTGGATGCAGAGGTGCGCTTCAGAATTCTTTGTGGATGATGAAATTTGAAAGGCCAGGGAGACTTCCCGGTGGGATCTCATGATTAGGGGTTTCCTGGAGGGGGGTGTAGGCAGGCTGGTGTTAGGATGGACACACAGGATCTTTCAAAGTGGCCTTTGGTTCTGAATTCATACTTGACTGGTCACTCCTCAAGTTTCCTTGTAAATTTTTCATTTATAAAATGTTAGCGTATAATCTCATTGAATCAGTGGCTGGGGATTTAAGGATTTTCAGATACGCAGGCCGTGAAATATCTGGGTTGACCGTATTTCCCATGTTCTGGTTTTCCCCTGTGGTTTGCTAAACATGATTTTATAAAGACTTTTCTATTAGGACCTGCCTACCATACTGGGCTACTCTTTTCTTTCTCCATTTATTTGCTCCCTCCCTCTCTCACTTACACATTCACTTATTCATTAACTCACTCACTTACTTATTCACTTGCTCACCCACTTTTTCCCACTAGCTCGCGCATTCTTTAGTTCACGAACTCCTTGATTGATTGAGTCATTTAATCTATATAAACAATACATGAATTTACATTCCCACCAGCAGTGCAAGAGGGTTCCCTTTTCTCCACACCCTCTCCAGCATTTATTGTTTGTAGATTTTTTTGATGATGACCATTCTGACTGGTGTGAGGTGATACCTCATTGTAGTTCTGATTTGCATTTCTCTAATGATTAATGATGTTGAGCATCCTTTCATGTGTTTGTTGGCAATCTGCATGTCTTCTTTGGAGAAATGTCTATTTAGGTCTTCTGCCCATTTTTGGATTGGGTTGTTTGTTTTTTTGATATTGAGCTGCATGAGCTGCTTGTAAATTTTGGAGATTAATCCTTTGTCAGTTGCTTCATTTGCAAATAGTTTCTCCCATTCTGAGGGTTGTCTTTTCATCTTGTTTATGGTTTCCTTTGCTGTGCAAAAGCTTTTAAGTTTCATTAGGTCCCATTACAGCCACTATGGAGAACAGTATGGAGATTCCATAAAAAAACTAAAAATAGAACTACCATAAAACCCAGCAATCCCACTACTGGGCATATAGCCTGAGAATACCATAATTCAAACAGAGTCATGTACCACAGTGTTCATTGCAGCTCTATTTACAATAGCCAGGACATGGAAGCAACCTAAATGTCCATCGACAGATGAATGGATAAAGAAGATGTGGCACATATATACAATGGAATATTACTCAGCCATAAAGAGAAACAAAGTTGAGTTATTTGTAGTGAGGTGGATGGACCTAGAGTGTGTCATACAGAGTGAAGTAAGTCAGAAAGAGAAAAACAAATACCGTATGCTAACACATATATATGGAATCTAAAAAAAAAAAAATTGTTCTGAAGAACCTAGGGGCAGGACAGGAATAAAGACGCAGACATAGAGAATGGACTTGAGGATGTGGGGAGGGGGAAGGGTGAGCTGGGGTCGAAGTGAGAGAGTGGCATGGACATATATACACTACCAAATGTAAAATCGATAGCTAGTGGGAAGCAGCCACATAGCACAAGGAGATCAGCTCGGTGCTTTGTGACCACCTAGAGGGGTGGGATAGGGAGGGTGGGAGGGAGACACAAGAGAGAGGAGATATCGGGATATATGTATATGTACAGATTCACTTTGTTATACAGCAGAAACTAACACACCGTTGTAAAGCAATTATACTCCAATAAAGATGTTAAAAAAAAAAGCAATACATGAAAAGTCACTTGTAAAAATGCAAATGGTATAAAAATACATCAAGCTAAATGTGAGAGTCCTCTTGGGCTGAGTCTCCCAGCTCTCTCTCCATCTCATTCTGGGCTGCATCAGGACCACCTCTCCTTCACAGTTCGTAGTTCAGTGTGCAGGCTTCAAGACTTCTTCTAGACATTTATTTTATATGTAGATGTATACTGTGAGGGTTTCCCCACATTGTATATCATAATGATAATGGATTCCTGTTCTGGAAAGTCTTTTTAAAACAACACCTGTTAAGTTTTTGACTTTTAAATTTATTTTAAAGCAGTTTTATCGTAAAACTTTGTAGAACTTTGCCAGTCACCCTAGAAATTCCCTCACTCCCACCAAAAGTAATCACTTTTATGGATATTATGGTATTAAATTTGTTGCATCATTATGGTTTAATCCAAAGTATGCAGCCCTCCACACTATAGGTTTTGCCCATTAAAAAAATTTTTACATTTGAACCTGAAGAACCTGGGCCCTCTGACCTGTGGAGTATCCCTCAGGCTGGAGTTTGCTGACTGCACACTCATGGTGCAGATCAACATGCTCCTCTGTTCTCTGTCCTCCTATAAATTGGCATCTGGATCCAGAAGTCTTACCAGGTCCAGGTTTAGCCCCTGGACTAGAATATTGTAGGTGGTGCTGTTTTCTTCCATCACATACGTGCTCATTTCTCCCTAGTTTTTCATATGATGTACATTGTCTAGATCTATTCATTCACTGAGCACTGCAGAATGCCGATGTTCTAATTACATCATTTAGTTTTTGTTTATCCCAGCTATATTAGCTGGGATAATTTTATAAGGAGATACCATCTTTCATCTACTATTTGGTTACCTGGTGGTATAGTTCATATAGGAAAGTAATATAAATATTTGGCACTCTCCTTTTACTTACTTAGTTTTCAAGATAATGTATGGGTTCCTTGTCATCCTTGAAAGTTGACCAGTTAGGTTTTTAAAACATGTCATTATGAGCTCATGGATTTAAACATATTTGATGAGTTTCAATCTATAGCAATTCTCATCCTTATGGGGGTTCACATTGTCCCATCTTTGACCCAGAGAAGCTCTTCAACTTAGGCCTCTATAACCAGTTGCTCTTGTGTCTTCTTGAAATGAATCTAGAACTGAGTTCATCACCATTTCTAGGCTTTTCCACTGAACAGAGCTAGGAAAACACATATGTATGTATATGTCTATATCTATGTCTGTTTATCTATCTATCATCTACCTGTTATCTAAGATAAAATGCCTTGTGAATTCACACTGATTTCTAATTCAAGTTAAAGACTACAGTGTTTGTACTTTACCTCCTCTGTACTGCATGTGTATCTCCTTTATTTCACACCAAAAACCTTAGTTCTCAAGCACACAGAATTAGAGTGGTAGAATTAGAACTTCCCATCATTACTCACTTGCTTTATTCCATAGTATATACACAACAGTCTCAGAATAACTACATAATGCTGTTACCACCAATTATGATTCCTGAAAATGGTCAACTTCATTTTGTCACATATGCTACCTTCATTCTCCCTCTATTTTTTATGGTTTTACTATATACTTGTAGGCAGATCTATATTTATATAGTCATATAGACTATAAAGTCTCCCTTTATAAAGTCTCATTAAGGGTTAGTTCTTCAAGTAACCCCATGTTAACATGCTCACCACATGCCTTGTGTACGTGCTTCTCTAGTCATTTTGGTTGTTGAAGCTTGTGCTCTAGTAAATTCCTCAGGAAGAACTCAAGGGAATGTTTTCTGAGATTCTTCATGACGGCAACAGTTTCTCTGCTCTTTACACATGAAGGTGGTCGGTATTGCTGAACCTATGTCAAATCAACGCTATGTGTGATGCGGGATCTGCCTTTGCTCTCAAGGTCACTATTTGGACAATTGGCCAAATTTGAATAAAGTCTGCATAATAGGTATTGGACAATAGTATTGTTCATTTTCTTACTTGGATAGTGATATTGTGGTTATGTAAGAGAATGTTCTTGTTTGTAGGAGACACAAACTTCAGTGATTAGGGATAGAAGTGCATCATGCCGGGAACTTACGTACCTAGCTACACACGCAAGATAAATGGTAATATTTGGGGAATGTAGGTGAAAGGTACATGGGAATTCTAAATTCCTTATACTATGCTTCAACTTTTCTGGAAGCCTAAAATTATGTTGAAATGAAAAGTTAATGTATAGATATGCATTTCTCAATAGACATATAAATACGTACCTATGCCTGTTTATGCCAGCATTCATAACTTTACTGGTACAATTTTACTGTATCTTTTGAGTTACATATTTTTTCAAAGATAAGTAGTAGAGATTTTTTATGATGTTTAAGAACTTATTAATATATTTGGCACAATAAAATATGGCATCTCAATGATGGATCCAGAAAATACGCAGGGAAGAAAGACATAAGTGTCTGCTTTGTGAAGAAAAAGAATCCATTGACAATGCAGAGATACAGAGATTCATTCTTGATTCATTTTTCGTAGATGTTCATTTCCGCCATATTTTCTTAATCGTTAGCTGAGACCTTGTTCCTTTCTTCTGCTACTTTTTTCCTTTGAAGCCAAATAAACATGACCAGACTTTTATTATTATTTTGCATTGAGCGTCCCAAGATTTAGATTGGTGGTTTCAAAGTAAACAAACAAGGGACAGATGCGAGGGAAATGCATAACTCTATGGACTTTCGTGTGTATCAACTTTATTAGGCAAATTCATAAAAAAATAAGTTTCTGCTCACTGTACTCTGTCCTTAGGGACTAATGTTCTATAAAGGGGGAACAATTTCCCAGGAAAGGTAACTCTGGGAAGATGTTATGGATTTTAGAACCATTTCCCATCCTTGCTGTTTTTTTAAGGCTTATGGAGACAGACCATTGTGTAGCTAGTGAGGTATGTGTGTGGGTGCTCCCTGGTGGGTTATGTTCTTGTCCTGATATCGTGGGCACAGGTGGATGTAAGTGCCTCATGCTTGGATATCCTGGATCCTTTGTCCAAAATGTGTTCATCTTTTCCACTAGGTGTCAAATTCTTGAAAAGTGGAAGCACGCCTTAAAGATATGACACAAATCTTTGTCATCTGCAGCTCACAAATGGGCTGTCTTTGAAGGTTCTTTCTATGGCCACAGCTTGAAATTCAACATTGCACTTTTCTATGGACACATGATAGTTAGGTTCCCAGACCAGCTGACTGAAATTTGCCAAGGCCGCCATGTTAATTTCTGTAGTATTGAAGCAACACTACAGACCCCAGTCGCTAGGTGTGCCTGTGTTCCAGAGAAGCGTCTCTCAATCGGGCCAGGGAAGGCAATTTCTTAAGGCCCTGCTGGCTGCATAGCTAACACTGTCCCTGCACTAATATCCGTGGAGCGCGGCTCTTTTCTTACTCCTCTGCTCAATGACGTGCATGCTCCTTACTGACTACCAAACATAGGCACGCTCTTCAGGAAGTATTCAAGGCCTTCAACCTCCATCTTTCCCGTCCCACTGTGTGCTATTTCCCCACCTGGACACATGCCATCTGAAGCCTTGCCTGAACATGCCCCAGGCTTCCTTGGTTTCCCACCTTCGCTCATTCTGTTCTTGGCACCCCAAATCAGTTCCCATTTGTGTCATCCTAAGAGATGCCTCTTCTTTGCTGGCTCATCTCATATGCCACCTCCTTTCCTGACTTCTCCCAACTAGAATGCATCTTTCCCTTTTGTGTACATCCTCGTCCTGTCTTATGACATATAATATGATTTTTATGGGATCATGTTTTTTAGACTATTATCATTTATACTTGGAGGGCGGGGATCCTTGTCTTACCCACCATGGAGGATCCAGCAATGCCTAGCACTGTGCTTGGGGTATGGTGGCTACACAACAAATCCTAAGGGTGTTGAACAGCTTCCCTGCCTCCCTGCTGCCTCCCGCCCCCATCATCCTTATACTGAGAGGGGGTGGGCTGCATGTGCAAGTGCTGGTAGGAGGCCAGGGAGGGGAGCTGTCTTTGTTGCTTTCCAAACATTAATATCCACAGACGGCTCTAAGTGCTGTCTACCTTTGGCTCTGAGTCAGATATAATAAAGCAAAATCAGCCATTACGAGTAATGCTTTCTAACTTTTGTTGTAAGACTCACAAAAGGCGCTTGCTATCCGTGACTGGTGTCAGATACAATAAATATAATTAATTTCTGGAAACACATAGATGAAATTACTTAAATCATGGCTTAATTTGTTTCCAGCCCTCCGGATTTCCTGGGCGGAGAGCAGACCACGTGGCCCTTTGCTGGGAAGAAGAAGCAAGCTCTTCTCCCACGTTTGGCTGTAGGGACAGTGACTCTTCCTGAGCCTTTTAAACTTGAAAGTGGAAAACATTGGGTTCTCCGTATCCTTCTCTTGGGGACTCACTGAAAGAAAGTTTATTTGAGCAGGAGAGGTGACCTCTCTTTTCATCTCTGATTATATTTTCACATCTAATAAAGTCAAGAGTGGACTTTGCACCTGCTTCCCTGAGTACAAATCCAGTGAGACCACAGTCCTGGAAGTGAATGGCACTGAGTTCTTTCCTCCAAGTTAGTATTGCCAAGGGACTCCTTGCCACGGGCCATTATGGCTTTGGAGCTACTGCAATGTAAAAATCACTGATTTAGAGGCATCCTTAGTGTTCATCCAGTCCAAGAGCCCCATCTGACAAATAAGAAGGCAAGCCTTGGTGAGCTGGGGGGGGTCACATCGTGGCTGAGTGTCGGTGGCTGGGTGAGAACCAGCTCTGCTAGGATCTTTTCTACCTCATGGACTTTTCTCAAATACTCCTCCAGGTGAGATTCTTTTTACTATTTCATAGATTCCATGATGGAAAGATTTGGTCAACAAGACCATGAAGCCCTTGCATCTATTTAATTAATATTTGTGGAGGGCTTACTATAGGCCAGGCACTTTCTAGGTGCTAGGAATACGATGATGAACAACACGTATACAATGGCTGCCCCAGCGAATCTTCCACTTTACTGGGGCAGCCAGATACTAGAAAGATTAGTTTAACGAATTTTGATGAGTGTTGTAAAGGTCAGGTGTAGGGTGCCTGGAACCTCTAACTAAAGGGGCAGGGATTGGCTGGAGGAAACTGAACTTATTTTAAGTAACAGGAACAGCATGTGCAAAGGCCCGGAGTTCAGTGAGGGCTTTCTCTCTGCTTACCCTCATGTCCATAGTTACTCTAGACTCCTTCATGGCCACACCCTGCTTCTCTCTCCAGCCTCATCTCTCCTGCCTGCACACTAAGATACACCTGAGCATTGTTTTTCAGTTCTTTGCCCAAGCTTTTCTTTATTTTCATGCCTTTGCACATCCTGTCTCTCTCCTGGAAATGTGAATTGCTTCCAGCTCCACTCATGCATTAGGATTCAGCTTTCAGTCTGACCCTCCTGGACTGTTTTAGCTAATTCTCCTATAAGATATCATAACACCCTGTGTATCCTTCCACAGACGTCAATGTACTTGTGTATTGGCTTATCTGTGTCCCTTGCTGGCCTGTGAGCCTTCTGTGGGGCTCAGAGGTGTGTCTTATTTGTCTCACTGTGCCTCACACAGTGTGGAACTCGATAGTTGCTCCCAATACATGTTTGTTGTATCAACAGATAAAGAAATATAGGTCTCTTGACTCCAGCCCAATTCTCCTTTCTGCCTCCTTTTCCTTTCTGTTGTCTGTTGCACCATACGTCTATCCTTCCTTCTATCTGTCCAACAGACATCTTTGAGACTCTGCTATGAGCTTGGCCTTGAAGCTGCTCATGGTCTAGCATAAGAGTTGGATGGGCAATTAGATAAAAGATAGTTTAGCAGGGTACTTGATGTCATAGGCGTTTAAACAAAGGGCTCCAGAGCGTCAAAGGTGGATGCATATGTCTGTCTGGGATAATCTGGGAAGGCTTCACCAAGGTAGTGCTGTCTGAGCTGGGTCTTGAGAGATGAGGGAGATTTGCCCAGTGTGGAGCTATGGAAAGTAAGAAGTTCAGTGTTCACGGAATGGAGGGTGTGTACCTGTTGGGGGTATGGGGAGTGAGGATGGGGAAGGGTGGGTGGCAAGAAGAGAGAGCAGTGAAGGCCCCATGGAAAACACTCTTGCTTGCCTCTATAAGCAATATGAGTTTTATTGTGTAAGCCCTGGGAACCCTACTGAGGTTTTTCCGCAGGGAAGATCTCTGTTTTGTAGGAAGCTGATGGTACCTCCCTGGGGCCATCCTAAGAGAAATCCGGGAGATAACCAAGGCAGACCCTGCAAGTGGGTTTTCGGTGCTGGTTGGCCATGTGGTCCCCTGTTCCTCAGCTGCCTTCTCTTTCAGCATCCCCTAGTCTGGGGCTCACCACAGGAGGAAAGAAGCAAAGGTTAGAGGGGTAACTGGCTCATTTGCAAGGATTTGTCTGTCTCTTTTACCTCTGGAGGAATGGCACTTTTGAAATAGTAGTGATTGCCAGCCCTTTATGTTACGTATCAGGCATCCCGTATTGTTTGGCCTTGACTTAAAAATATGCATACCAAGTCTTCCTATTTCAGAGCTGATGAAAGGACTCATTCTTCCAGGACTCCTCTTGTTATAACAACAATGGCAAATCTGTGCTGACTGATTGGAGGAGGCCATTGAACTTGACAGTAATAATTACGGAACAGAATGTTTACATCACGGTACCTGTGAACCGTCCAAGTGCTTCAGCTGCACAACTAAGAGGACCAGCTAAAGGTCTACATCATTGTCATAATATTTACTCTGAAAACTCACAGTTGGACTAACGTTTCTATCGCAGGCCCTGCTGACATCAAGGAATCTTAAACTTCCTTTTTGACAGGGAGGTTTATGGGGCCATACATCAGCAACCAGAACACAGTTCCTCTTGCAGATGCCCATTGAATTCATGGGCTATTAACGACTGATGTTGGATTAGAGATCATCTATTCAGTTGTTTCTAAACTTGGCTGAGCCACAGAATCTACCAGGGAGACTCTAGACATTTCTGGATTCCTGAGCTCCACCTCTGGGTACCAGGATGTTGTCGATATATTTTCTTAAATGCAAAGGTTATGCTTCCAGTTATGAGAACTGCTGATCTCATCTTGTGGATGCTGAGGGCTACAGGATTGAAGCCACTTGGAAGGTTAAACCAACCCAGAAGCCTCGGCCTCTCTGAGTGGAAGAGAGGGATACTAGTGACCCCTGGGGAACACTTTTGTTGATAAAATGCTTTTGTTAAAAAAGTCTCAATTTTGACTTCAAGGGAGGCACCTTCACAGTGTTCCTAAGAGTGGATTCTTTGACTGCCCTCCTAGAAACTCTCTCGGGTGCTTGTTAAGAATTCAGATTCCTGGGATCTCCTGTAGACCCACTATATCAAAAGCTCTGAGGGTGGGGCCCCAGGAATTTGTATTTAAACCCACCCTTCATGTGTTTCTGATGCACATTCAAGTTGGAGAGCCATTGGGTTTTCTCTCCTTTTGTATCAATTGGCACCTCCCTGTTTGTGGCTGATTGGTCAGTGCCAGCTGGCCTCATGGGAACTGAAAAGTGCCAACCAGGAACACGTCCAGTGCTCATTCCTTGTGCCACTTGACGCTGTGGACTGCACACTCTTGAAATGCTCTATCCGGTGATTTCCATGTCCACCCCCCTTTCTCTGTGTCATCGCCTGTCTTGCTATGTCCTCCTTGGACTTACCTCGTTCTTGGACTCCTCTTCTTCCCCCGCCCCTCCGGAGCAAGCACACATCTCTCTTGATTCCTTCACAATAGCAGTGATGATTTCTGACTGCCTTTCACCAGCCCAGACTCATTCCCTGAGCTTCAGCCCCACCTGTACAACAACTTGTCCAGTACCTGCATTTGGATGTCCCACGGTCCCCTCAAATCCACCTGGCTGAATGGAGCTCATGAACCTCCCTGAACACCTGTTCTCTCTCCACTACTTGAGTTGATGGTGTTGCCATTCATCCACTTAGAACCCCAGACTCCTTCCTTTCACTTTACCTCCGTCCATGAGCAAACCCTGCTGATTCGGGCTGTTAAATATACCTGAGTCAATTATATCTCAATAAAACTGGAAGAAATATACCTGAAATCTGTTGTCTCTTTTCTCTCCTTTATGCCATTGACTTACCCCGGACCTCCATCATCTCTCACCGGGGACTTATGATATCCTTTCTAAGCTAATCTTCCCACCAGTCTTGTTCTCCCTAATCCATCAACCACATTGTCTCCAGAGTGATCTTTTAAACATCTGGCCACACCACTCCTTGTGATTAAAACCCTTCAGAAACTCTGCATTGCCTTCAGGACTCCTTAGTGTGCTACTCAAGGTCTTCTAAGCGCTGCCTGTTCCTCCACTTAGCGCCTGTTCATCACTTCCCCTCTCTTTCCCTGGGACTTTACATTCTAGCCATTCTAAGTTACTCTGCTCCCTGGAGCCTTGAGGCATTTTCAGAGGAAATTCCCAATACCGGGGGCATCTTTCTATCACTCTTTCCTTCTCTCTCCCTTTCTGTCTATCCATTGAGTCCCTAAGCATCCTTCTAGATGCAACTCTGTCCCTCTGAAACCTTGGTTGACCTTCTGGCAGGGGTGTGGCCTCCACGCTGTTCACCATCCCATCCCATCCCCACCTCCATCATAAATCTGTGTGTGCAGTTTTGTGTGCACCCCTACTACCCCTCCTTGACTAGACCCATCTGTTACGTCCAGTGCTGAGAATTGTGACTGGTTCTTAGTAGGTCCTTAATTAACACTTCTTGGGGGAATGAATGGATGAATTATTCATAGTGTCTGACTTTTAGAACCATATATCATATAAAAATCTATACTTTAATTTTAGCCGTTCTTCCCATTTATGAAACACGTGTCATGAGTTCATGCGCTGGCAGTAGAGTTCATAAAAATAACTATGCATTCTGATTAATTGACTCATATTACCTAATGAATTTACCCATTAAGGGGTCAGCCAGAATCTGGGCATGAAGCAGATATACTGTGGCATGGATCAACATTACAACCAAGTCCCTTAAGAAGCTGATAGGAAGGGGTTTTAAAAAACAACCAAGGTTACTAAGCATTACTTCATCTTTTACAACACATTGGACACTATTTTTTGAAAACCAGAGGAAACCATATTTCATCATGGTAAGGAAGAATCATGCTAATAATGGAAAACAAAACTATTCTAACATTTTAGCTAAAATCATAGTGTCGGCTGTAAGTAAAAAGAAGTTTGAGATGCCCAAGGGGGTCTATATTTTCCTGGTCCTTTTGTCCACTGAAGGATGCCTTGAGTGGCTGGAGCCAAGTCCCATCAGCAGGCAGGGAAGTGTTGGGGTGAGACAGGGAGGAAGCAACACATCAGTGACACATCCTGGGAAATAATTAGGTTTGAGTACAACACGCTTAGACTGCAAAGCCTTGAACATGTATTGACTTGTCCTCTAGGCCAGGCACGGGGTTTTGTGTTTTATATAACCTATGCCATTCAATCCGCTCCACTGCCCTATGAAACTACGATGAATTTCTTAATTTTATACATGTGGGAGCTGTTAATTGATACTCGGTAGTTCAGGAAGCAGCTGAGGAATTAGAAAACATGCACCTGATCCATTCCCTCGTTAAGATTCAGAAGGGATGGAAGTTAGCTTGCCTGAACTCAACGGGAAGAGACACAGCTCACAATTCCTCTGTCTTCTTGTCCCCCAATGGACTGTCCCTTGATTCTCTCAGAACTCATGCCTCTTGGGTTCCCACCCCTTGCCCAGATGGCACAGGTGGCTGTATTGGGCTGCAGAGCAGCCCAGACCGACACAGCTGCACTCTCTTTGCAGAAGGGCTTGTCAGCTGAAAACATCTCTGTCAAGCTCACGGTGGGAGAATGGAGTGTGGTGTCTGACCACAAAATGCCCCGTTCAGGGCTTCACTGGTGGCGCAGTGGTTGAGAGTCCACCTGCCGATGCAGGGGACGCCGTTTCGTGCCCCGGTCCGGGAAGATCCCACATGCCGCGGAGCGGCTGGGCCCGTGAGCCATGGCTGCTGAGCCTGCGCGTCCGGAGCCTGTGCTCCGCAACGGGAGAAGTCACAGCAGTGAGAGGCCCGCGTGCCGCAAAAAAAAAAAAAAAAAAAAAAAAAAAAAATGCCCCGTTCCCTCTACTCCTGCTGGCTATGGACAGTTGTGACTTTCATGACATAAGAGACTGGTGTTAGAGTAGTAGGGGTGTTAGAATAGTAGGGGACCAGAGCGTTAGTTCCTCTTAATTCCCAGATGAGAACACTGGGTCCCTGGGTGGGTGGGGGGAGCTCGCTTGTCCAAAGTCACAGCAGTGCGGGTGTGGAAGGTGAGAGTTCCCTAACATTCCAGGACTCTTGTCCCTCCACTGCCAAGGCTCCACTACATGCCAAGTTCACCAGCACTCTCCTTCCTCCCTGCCCAGTAGACAGTAGGTATCATTTTTTTTTAAATTTTATTTTATTTACTTTTTTATGCAGTAGGTTCTTATCAGTCATCAGTTTTATACACATCAGTGTATACATGTCAATCCCAATCGCCCAATTCATCACACCACCATCCCCACCCCGCCGCGGCTTTCCCCACTTGGTGTCCATACGTTTGTTCTCTACATCTATGTTTCAACTTCTGCCCTGCAAACGGGTTCATCTGTGCCATTTTTCTAGGTTCCGCATACACGCATTACTATACGATATTTTTTTTCTCTTTCTGACTTACTTCACTCTGTATGACAGTCTCTAGGTCCATCCACGTCTCAACAAATGACCCAATTACATTCCTTTTTATGGCTGAGTAATATTCCATTGTATATATGTACCACATCTTCTTTATCCATTTGTCTGTCGATGGGCATTTAGGTTGCTTCCATGACCTGTCTATTGTAAACAGTGCTACAATGAACATTGGGGTGCATGTGTCTTTTTGAATTATGTTTTTCTCTGGGCATATGCCAAGTAGTGGGATTGCTGGATCATATGGTAATTCTGTTTTTAGTTTTTTAAGGAACCTCCATACTGTTCTCCATAGTGGCTGTATCAATTTACATTCCCACCAACAGTGCAAGAGGGTTCCCTTTTCTCCACACCCTCTCCAGCATTTGTTGTTTGTAGATTTTCTGATGATGCCCATTCTAACCAGTGTGAGGTGATACCTCATGGTAGTTTTGATTTGCATTTCTCTAATAACTAGTGATGTTGAGCAGCTTCTCATGTGCTTCTTGGCCATCTGTATGTCTTCTTTGGAGAAATGTCTATTTAGGTCTTCTGCCCATTTTTGGATTGGGTTGTTTGTTTCTTTAATATTGAGCTGCATGAGCTGTTTATATATTTTGGAGATTAATCCTTTGTCTGTTGATTCATTTGCAAATATTTTCTCCCATTCTGAGGGTTGTCTTTTCATCTTGTTTATAGTTTCCTTTGCTGTGCAAAAGCTTTGAAGTTTCATTAGGTCCCATCTGTTTATTTTTGTTTTTATTTCCATTACTCTAGGAGGTGGATCAAAAAAATTCTTGCTGTGATTTATGTCAAAGAGTGTTCTTTCTATGTTTTCCTCTAAGAGTTTTATAGTGTCTGGTCTTACAACAGTAGGTATCATTTTATTGATTGGTGCCTAATTCAGTGATACTCTTGCAGCACCCCTGGTCTGCACTTTTGCCTTGAAGTTGAGTTGTTTCCTACACTCTCAGGATGAGGTTATCACAGTCAGGTTCTAAGCCTCTTTCCTATTCATTTCTCCCTCCTTCTAGGTCTTTTGGCCTTTTCCACAGCATACCTTCCACGCTGGTGCTCTTCAAACACAGCTTGTAATTTTTCTCCCTTGCTGAAGCTATTTTCCCTGCCCAAACACCCTCCTCTCCTCTCCTCTCTCTGTGTTTTGATCATTAATAAGAATCATACTACTTTTTAAAGATACTTTATTTTTTATTTATTTTTAATTTCTAAAGTTTTATTTGGTCGTGCCACGTGGCTTGTGGGATCTTAGTTCCCTGACCAGGGATCGAACCTTGTCCCTGGCAGTGAAAGCACAGAGTCCTAACCACTGGATGGCCAGGGAATTCCCGAGAATCATACTACTTTTAAGATACCCTCTCCAGCCACTTCAGACCACAGGGAATCCTTATGTCAATAGTCATGGCAACTCCAACCTTTGAAACTCAATATATCCTGGCTAGGCCAGTGTTTTCCAGAGTAATTCCTGGAAGATGTGTCTCTCAAAGGACACCTTTCTCCCTGTATTCTGCTCCCCCTGAAGGATGGGTCCGTGACTAAGTCAGTCTGTGAAATGCCAAATGTTTTCTCTGCCTCACGGAGACTCACATTGCATGTCAGCACACTAAGGATCTGAGAAGTTCTGCATTATAGAAACGGGCTTAGCTTTTTCAACCCTGTACTTCCCCAATTTATGTCCTTGGAACCTTTCATCTATGTGACTCTGTTAGCATCCTATTGAATGCTTTTTGGGGAATGCTCTTCTAGGAAGTTTATGACACACAATTAGAAATTTATAGGACTTATCTTCCCAGTCACACTGTGTAAGTTTCTGTGCTCTTTATCTCTCCCAAATGGCCAATAGAATGTTAATTTCTTTCTTTCTCTTTGAGAAGTTTATGTTGTGGCAAGCGCTAAGAAAGGTTTGCTTGTTTGCCCGTATGGAGTCCTGGTGCAGAAAAGAATTCTTTTCATGCTGGGATAGAGCAAAGATAAGGAGTGGTCAGCAGGAAAGGTAGAAATTGTCCAGAGATGAGAACAACTTAGACTCTAAAGTTTTCATGAACCATAAATGAGATTGGGTTTAGAAAGGCCAAATCTGGGTTCAAGATGGCGGAGTAGAAGGACGTGCACTCACTTCCTCTTGTGAGAGCACCGGAATCACTACTAAGTGCTGAACAGTCATTGACAGGAGGACACTGGAACTCACCAAGAAAGATGCCCCACATCCAAGGACAGGAGAGAAGCTGCAATGAGACAGTAGGAGGGGCGCAATCATAATAAAATCAAATCCCATGGCCACTGGGTGGGTGACTCACAAACTGGAGAACACTTACACCACAGAGGTCCACCCACTGGAGTGGCTTCCCATTCCAACGTTAGGCTTCCCAACCTGGGGGTCTGGCAACGGGAGGAGGAATTCCTAGAGAATCAGACTTTGAAGGCTGGCAGGATTTGATTGCAGGATTGGACAGGACTGCGGTAAGTGGAGACTGCAGTCTTGGAGGGCACGCACAAGGTACTGTGCACATTAGGACCCAGGGGAGGGAGCGGTGACCCCATGGGAGACTGAACCGGACCTACCTGCTAGTGTTAGAGGGTCTCCTGCAGAGGTGAGGGGCGGATGTGGCTCACCATGGGGACAAGGACACTGGCAGCAGAAGTTCTGGGAAGTACTCCTTGGCATGAGCCCTCCCACAGTACACCACTAGCCCCACCAAAGAGCCGGGTAGACTCCAGTGTTGGATCACCTCAGGCCAAAAAACCAAGAGGGAGGGAACCCAGCCCCACCCATCAGCAGACAAGTGGATTAAAGTTTTACTGAGCTCTACCCACCAGAGCAACACTCAGCTCTACCCACCACCAGTCCCTCCCATCAGGAAGCTTGCACAAGCCTCTTAGATAGCCTCATCCACCAGAGGGCAGACAGCAGAAGCGAGAAGAACTACAGTTCTGCAGCCTGTGGAATGAAAACCACATTCACAGAAAGACAGACAAACTGAATAGGCAGAGGGCTATGTACCAGATGAAGCAACAAGATAAAACCCCAGAAAACAGCTAAATGAAGTGGAGACAGGCAACCTTCCAGAAAAAGAATTCAGAATAATGATACTGAAGATTATCCAGGACCTCGGAAAAAGAATGGAGGCAAAGATTGAGAAGATGCAAGAAATGTTTAACAAAGGCCTAGAAGAATGAAAGAACAAACAAACAGAGATGAACAATACAGTAACTGAAATGAAAACTACACTAGAAGGAATCAATAGCAGAATAACTGAGGCAGAAGAATGGATAAGTGACCTAGAAGACAGACTGGTGAAATTCACTGCTGTGGAACAGAATAAAGAAAAAAGAATGAAAAGAAATGAAGACAGCCTAAGAGACCGCTGGGACAACATTAAACGCAACAACATTCACATTATAGGGGTCCCAGAAGGAGGAGAGAGAGAGAAAGGACCTGAGAAAATATTTGAAGAGATTATAGTCAAAAACTTACATAACATGGGAAAGGAAATAGCCACCCAAGTCCAGGAAGCACAGCGAGTCCCAGGCAGGATAAACCCAAGGAGAAACACGCTGAGATACATAGTAAACAAACTGACAAAAATTATAGACAAAGAAAAACTATTAAAAGCAACAAGGGAAAAATGACAAATAATATACAAAGGAACTCCCATAAGGTTAACAGCTGATTGCTCAGCAGAAACTCTACAAGCCAGAAGGGAGTGGCATGATATATTTAAAGTGATGAAAGGGAGGAACCTACAACCAAGATTACTCTACCTGGCAAGGATCTCATTCATATTTGATGGAGAAATCAAAAGCTTTACAGACAAGCAAAAATGAAGAGAAGACAAAGATACTACAAAAAAAGAAATTACAGACCAATATCACTGGTGAATGTAGATGCAAAAATTCTCAACAAAATACTAGCAAACACAATCCAACAACACATTAAAAGGATCACACACCATGATCAAGTGGGATTTATCCCAGGGATGCAAGGATTTTTCAATATATGTAAATCAATCAATGTGATACACCAGATTAACAAATTGAAGAATAAAAACCATACGATCATCTCAATAGGTGTAGAAAAAGCTTTCGACAAAATTCAATGCCGATATATGATAAAAACTCTGCAGAAAGTGGCCATAGAGGGAACCTACTTCAACATCACAAAGGCCATATATGACAAACCCACAGCAAACATCATTCTCAATGGTGAAAAACTGAAACCATTTCCTCTAAGATCAGGAGCAAGACAGGATGTCCACTCTCACCACTATTATTCAACGTAGTTTTGGAAGTCCTAGCCACGGCAATCAGAGAAGAAGAAGAAATAAAAGGAATAGAGATTAGAAAAGAAGAAGGAAAACTGTCACTGTTTGCAGATGACATGATACTATACATAGAGAATCCCAAAGATGCCACGAGAAAACTACTAGAGCTAATCAGTGAATTTGGTAAAGTGGCAGGATACAAAATTAATGCACAAAAATCTCTTGCATTCCTATACACTAACAATGAAAGATCAGAAAGAGAAATTAAGGAAACAATCCCATTCAGCATTTCAACAAAAAGAATAAAATACCTAGGAATAAACCTACCTAAGGAGATTAAAGACCTGTACTCAGAAATCTATAAGACACTGATGAAAGAAATCAAAGATGACACAAACAGATGGACAGATATACCATGTTCTTGGATTGGAAGAATCAATATTGTGAAAAGGACTATACTACCCAAAGGAATCTACAGATTCAATGCAATCCCTATCAAATTACCAATGGCATGTTTTACAGAACTAGAACAAAAGTCTTAAAATTTGTATGGAGACACAAAAGACCCCGAATAGCCAAAGCAATCTTGAGGGAAAAAAAATGAAGCTGGAGGAATCAAGACTCCCTGATTTCAGACTATACTACATTGCTACAGTAATCAAGACAATATGGTACTGGGACAAAAACAGAAATATAGATCAATGGAACAGGATAGAAAGACCAGAGATAAACCCATGCACCTATGGTCAACTAATCTATGACAAAGGAGACAAGGATATGCAATGGAGAAAAGACAGTCTTCAATAAGTGGTGCTGGGAAAATTGGACAGCTACATGGGAAGAATGAAATTAGAACACTCCCTAACATCATATACAAAAGCAAACTCAAAATGGATTAAAGACCTAAATTTAAGACTGGACACTATAAAACTCTTAGAGGAAAACATAGGAAGAACACTCTTTGACATAAATCACAGCAAGATCTTTTTTGATCCACCTCCTAGAATAATGGAAATAAAAACAAAAATAAACAGATGGGACCTAATGAAACTTCAAAGCTTTTGCACAGCAAAGGAAACCATAAACAAGACGAAAAGACAGCCCTCAGAATGGGAGAAAATATTTGCAAATGAATCAGTGGACAAAGGATTAATCTCCAAAATATATAAACAGCTCATGCAGCTCAATATTAAAGAAACAAACAACCCAAGCCGAAAATGGGCAGAAGACCTAAATAGACATTTCTCCAAAGAAGACATACAGATGGCCAAGAGGCACATGAAAAGCTGCTCAACATCACTAATTACTAGAGAAATGCAAATGAAAACTACAATGAGGTATCACCTCACCAGTCAGAATGGCAATCATCAAAAACTCTACAAACAATAAATGCTGAAGAGGGTGTGGAGAAAAGGGAACCCTCTTGCACTGTTGGTGGGAATATAAATTGATACAGCTACTATGGAGAACAGTATGGAGGTTCCTTAAAAAACTAAAAATAGAATTACCATATGACCCAGCAATCACACTACTGGGCATATACCCAGAGACAACCGTAATTCAAAAAGACACATGCACCCCAGTGTTCATTGTAGCACTGTTTACAATAGCCAGGTCATGGAAGCAACCTATATGCCCATTGACAGATGAATGGATAAGGAAGATGTGGCACATATATACAATGCAATGTTACTCAGCCATAAAGAGGAACGAATTTGGGTTATTTGTAGAGATGTGGATGGACCTAGAGACTGTCATACAGAATGAAGTAAGTCAGAAAGAGAAAAACAAACATCATATATTAACGTATATATGTGGAATCTAGAAAAATGGTACAGATGAAACAGTTTGCAAGGCAGAAATAGAGACACAGATATAGAGAACAAACGTATGGCACCAAGGGGGGAAGTGGAGGGGGGTGGTGGTGGTGGGATGAATTGGGAGATTGGAATTGACATATATACACTAATATGTATAAAATAGATAATAAGAACCTGCTGTATAAAAAAAATAAATAAAATTCAGAGAATAAATAAAGGCCAAATCTACTGTCAGAAAATCTCAGTGGAAAAGTTGGAATTTGAGAAACCCTCATCCAAAGAAAGGCACATAGCTGTGATGTAAGGAAAACTCTCCAAGCCCCGGAGAGGGAAATATAAATTTAAAGATGAAGAGAGAGAGAAAAATGGAACAGAATGCATGGTTATAAAACACTCATTTTATTTCAGTTTCAAAACTTTCCTGGGATGTGCTCCCAGATCCTCACTCCGCTACCAGGAGCTAAGGCTCTAGTTATTAAGGCTCTGTTGTTGCCAAAATTTCCTTCTTCTACACTTTTTTTTTTGCTTCATTTTTCAGCAATGACCTTGCATAACCCTATGTCTTTATCTGTTCGGTTCAACAGTTATTTCTTGAGCACCTTCTGTGTGCCAGGCTATACAAAAATAAATAAATAAGTCAGCCTTTTTGCTTGTGTCTATTTTAGCCAGGGGGTAGGGAGAGGGAACATTAGACACAATGACAGGTCATTTCAATATGGTACCAAGACAGAGTAAGCACAGGGAGACACCTGACCGAGCCTGGGGTCTCCAGTGAACAGTTCCACAGGGCCGACCAGGAGTACAGTGTTGACTGCTCATGAGACTTTTAAGCTAAAAATGTTCTCATTTCTTCTAAAATTAGAAGGAAAAAAAGAATATGATCCAGCCTGGATTTTATTTGTCTTTACACCAACACAGTTGCAAAGTACTTTTGAATACATTTTATGGAGGAGAGGCCCCCAGGGCAAAAGTGCCCAGGGAACTGTATTGGTTTCCTAGGGCTTCTGGAGCAAAGGACCACAGACTGGGTGACTTAAACAGTAGAAATGTATTGTCTCACAGTTCTGGAGGCCAGAAGTTCAAGATCAAGGTATTGGCAGGGTTGGTTCCTCCTAAGGGCTGTTCCAGTCCTCTCTGCCAGGTTCTGCTGCTCTTTTTTTTATAAGGACACCAGTCATACTGGATTAGAGGCCCACCATATGTCAATATGACCACATTTTAACTAAACTAACTACATCTGCAACGACCCTACTTTCAAATAAGATCACATTCTGAGGTCCTGGGGGTTGGGATTTCAATATATGAATTTGGTGTCTGTTGAGGGGGACATAGTTCAACCCATAATAGTGTGCTTGAGGTGGACAAAGGAGTCACGTGGCTTACTGTGGTTACAGGTCCCCTCTCCTCCATCCCAAAGAAATAAAACAAATACGTTCGTGAGTTCTTCCGGTAGGTCACGAGACCACTGTGGAAAATTAAGTTGCAGACTTGATTGGAACATTTTATTTACTGACCTAGCTTGTAATTAAGAGGGCCAGATTTAACAATCTTAAAAACAAATCTTTACCCTCGAAAGAGCTGACCATGACATCTTTAGAAAGTTAAGCCTTCTGGTTGAACTCAACTCAAGTTTTCTGTAGAAAAATCCCCTGCATGTGCCATCCCCAGTGGGCCTGGCCTCAGGGGGTCCCAGGTTGTCCAGGGCAGAACTCTCCAGGTTTCACTGCTGGGAGCTGTTTTTTCCCCATTTCTTAGGGACAGGCGGTGAGCCAGAGAACTGATGCCAGGAAGTGGGGATGAGGATTTTGAGCAAATGTTACTCCTCTGGTTCCCACCCTCATGTCCTCAGGGTCGGGGTCTAAAAGGGGCCAGAGCATATTTCTCACAGGTTCTGCGTGCTATTTCGGGGAAAGGGCCAGGCAGTCACCCAGGCACGAATCTGGCACAAGCCCCCCAGAGCCTGTTTTGAATCTGCGTTTCTAATTCCGCCTTTTGCCCAGAGAGTCCAGGGGATGTTGTCTCCCTCTGGCCTCGCTGTGCGGGCCTGCTTAGCCGGTGGTGGTTTGAGACAAGCGAACCCTACTTCTCACTCCCGCCCCGCCAACTCTGCAATTGCTTCTGGGTGTCTGGTCCTCATTAGGGTTGGCTGAGTTGACGGTTTACAGCTTCACCCTGCAGTGCCACCTCACCTGTGGTTGACCAGATGCCCCCATCTTCACTTTTGAAGAAAAGGCCACAGGGCACTGCTCAGGCAGTTGCCAGAGCTTGTCCTCTGGGCTCACAGGCCATGCAGCTCAGCTGCAGCTGTCACCACCTTCCCGTCCGGGAGCCCAGCTCACCACAGCCTCTCCTTGCCCGGGGTTTTGCCAAACTCCCTGGACGGCAGCCATCTTGGGTTTTCTCCTGGAGCCCATGGACTGTCTGGGTTCTCTCACAGGTTGTAAGAGAAACAAACTGAAAATGTGCTAAGTCCTTCATCACCTCCTTTTTCCAGCCTCTCATTTGAAGCTCTGTGTGTATTCCCAGACTTGCACTTCTTAGTATTTTTCATAAAAATAACTCTGTTTGGCAGCTCCGGGTAAACATCTTAGCTTTAAAGCCTTTACAATTAGACCTCTTATTGCAACTGGAATGGAGCAGCTGTAATTAAGAAAAATACACAGAATAAAGGTTTGAAAGTGTGTCCTTTGTTTCTGGAGCATCTGAGCTGTTTTGCTGTTAACAGGAGGAAATGTTTAGAAAAATCCAGGGCATTTCCAAACATCTGACTGCTCAGCTGGGTAAAAATATAATCTAAGTATTTCCTTTCAAATTTGCATCACTTTATGATTAGTCAGGGCTTTTGAAGTATGAATTTCCTTTTCTGAAATGTTTTCTATTACAGCTGTGTCTTTTTATATTTGGTGACCCAATTATACAATTCTTCAGCATGGAAAAATTCACGTTATTAGTTTAAAATTATATTGTAGCGCCTCAATAACAGGTTTTGTAAGGTTATGTTTTATACATTTTTATAAAGTTTATTTTTGTTGTTTTGTTCTAGGGTGTAAGGAAAGGAGGTTCTGGGGGGTGGCGTTGAAGGAGTTTTTTGAGGTAGGACAGAGGTAGAAACCAGAAAGGTGGTGAAGATCCCTTTTGAACGTACCCTTTTTATACATTCATTATTGTAAGGGAGAAAGTTGGCATTGGATTGAAACATTCCTGATGATTTGAACCAGAGCATGTCTGGCTGTGGGACTTCTTCATCTTGGATGATTTAGAGCTCTTCTCATTTTCCTTTACCCGAAGGTACAACCATGAGCCTACAATCATCTGTTTGCTCCTAGTATCTTTTAACAGTGAACGCTTAAAAAGATTGTTGAGTTTATTTCATTACTTAGACACGTTCCAAGAGTTCTGGAAAAACATGGCCTCAGAGAGAATATAATCTGGAGATTAACATTCTTTAGAATTTGCCTCTCAGGAGATACTTGAGCACACCAATTCTTTAAAAATGTGTTATTTATAGCTCCAATATTTTCTTTATAATTTGTTCCAACTAGTTCATCATCATTGAAACAAGGATTATACTCCCCTTTTTAAGGCCAAGCTGTTCGCTTCCAAGTGAGAATTTAAAGAAAATTCAGTGTTTGATTTTTTTTCCCCCTTATCTTTTCTGGGAGTAGATATATTGTGTGAGTGGTCCACACACCTGCCAAAGTCAACTTTTAAAATAGACATAACGTAAGCCCGGCACACAACTCAGCCTTGTTCTCTGGGTGGAGCTCCGTCTCAGAGGGTTCGGTTCTATAGGATTGGTTTGCCAGCCATGAAGCCTGCAGAGAAAATGTAAGAAAGAAAAATGATTGCCTTTTGTTTGGAGTCACCTCATCCATCAGTGGCATTATTTGGTGCAACTTGATAGAAGCATCAGGACCTTTCCCCACCGCAAATGCAGTTCAAAAATGGCACTTGTCTGGTATGTGGTGGGGACACTCTGTGTGATGTCCAGGGCTACGGTGGTGTTGCTGGTCTCTTGTGGCCCCTTGAGACAGAGCTGCTTCTCTTGAAACAAGCCAGGGGCTCACTTAACACAGGGTCCTCCCTGTGATTCTTCCAAGGGTTCTTGCCATCATTGTCAGGGATTTTAAGGCACTGGGAAGTGAAAGGTCAGCTGCGACCAAGACACACCTTCGAGATGGTGCTATTGGGGACCTCTAGGCTGTGGATTGATAACCAGAAGCCAAAACAAATGATCTATAGTGCAGAGGATCAGCATCTGAAATTTGGAGACTGACTCACTGCCTGTATTTTAAGAAATGAAAAGAAAAACTAAAAAAAAATCTCAACCTTCAAATGAAGAGTGGTTGAATGATCCACAATATGTATCTTCAGGCAATTTTTTAAAAAAGAAGGAAATATTTCAGCCTCAGTGGTCCTTGAATAACTAACAGAACTCAGCAGTGTTAGAGCTTGTAATGGGTAGAATTGTGTCTCCCCCCCACCAAAGAAACGTTTAAGCCTTGTACTGTGAATGGAGCCTTATCTGGAAATAGAGTCTTTGCAGATGTCAAGTTAAGGATGGTAGGATGAGACCATCCTGAATTTAGGGTGAGCCTTAAATTCAATGGCTGTTGTCCTTATAAGAGAAAGGAGTAGGAGTTTTGAGACACAGAGACACACAGAGGGATGAAGGCAGAGATTAAAGTGATGCAGCTACAAGCGAAGGAACACCCAGGGGTGCTGGCACCCACCAGCATTTAGAAGAGAGGCATGGAAAAGATTCTTCCTCAGAGCCTCCAAGAAAGAGCCACATCTGCTGACATTTTGATTTTCAACTTCTGGCCTCTGGAATCGGGAGAGAATAGATTTCTGTTTTAAATTACCTAGTTTGGGGCAATTTGTGGCAGCTGCAGCCTTAGGAAACAAATACAGAACTGTATGGGGTTTTAAGACATCTGATCCAGAGAGCCTCATTTTATTCTGGGGAGGCCCAACGGCTTGCCCCAATTTGCATGGTAGATGTGCAGCTGAGCTTAGATGAGAATACTTGAGCACAGACCCTAAGTTGAGTGTTCCTCCGTACCCACTCATGACCTTCTAGAGCACACCCAGTATGTGCAGAGCACGGGGGCGGGTTCCAGAGGGAGTCCAAAGGTAAGTCCCATCAGCTTTGCTATTCAGGAGCTTCAAAGAAGTCACATATTCAAAAGACTATGATATGGGGTGCTCTGTGGTGTCATTAGAAGTTATAAATCTAAAAATGCTGGACGACTCTGTGTGATTGGTCAGAAAAGGCTCATTTTGGAATGGGACATTGTGGTTGGGCTTTAAAAGATGAGATTTCAGCATGGAGAGGTGGAGGGGAGAAGAGGGCCCAGGAGAAGAGATGGCGGTAGGATGGTGTATGCTCACTTTCAACTTCGTGAGTGCTCTCGAGATGGTGGAGGATGAGCCAATTACTGTAGAGCTATGGGGGCAGCACCCAGGCATGGAGCTGCTGTGAGGTCATCCTGCTCGGCCATGGAGAGGACATTGCCACCCGAGTGAGCCTGGGGGTCAGAGCGTTGAGCCAAAGAGGATCAGTCTCGAGCTTTAAGGTTTAATGTTTTTCTGCTAGGTTCTGGACTTTCCTGGGACCTGACACTCCTTCTTTCTTGCTTATTTCTTCTCTTGGAATGGGAATGTCTACCCCATGCCTTTCCCACTGTTGTATTTTGGAAGCACACAACTTGTCTGGTTTCACAGATTCACAGCTGAAGGAGAATTTGCCTCAGTGAATCCTACCTCGAGTCTCACCCATATCTGATTTAGATGGTGTTTAGATGAGACTTCAGACTTTTGAGTTGATGCTGGAAGGAGTTAAGACTTTGGGGACTGTTGGGATGGAATGTATGTATTTTGCATATGAGAAGAACATGAGTTTTGGGGGGCCAGGGGTAGAATGCAACGGATTAAATGTTTTTGTCTCCCCCACCCTCCAATTCATATGTTGAAATCCTAACTCCCAATATGATGGTATTAGGAGGTGGAGCCTTTGGGAGGTATTTAGGGTTAGATGAGGTCATGAAGGTGGAGCCCTCATGAATGGGATTAGTGTCCTTGTTGAAAGGATGCCAGAGACACGTCCCCCACCCTTCCCACTGTGTGAGGATGCAGGTAGAAGACAGTTGTCTGTGAACCAAGAAGTGGGCCCTCCCCAGACACCAAATCTGCCAGAGCCTTGATCTTGGACTTCTCACCTTTCAGAGCTGTGAGAAATAAAGTTCTGTATTTGTTTATAAGCCACCATGTCTGTGGTATTCTGTTATAGCAGCCTGAATGGACTAATACAGCTGCAAAAGGAACATAGAACTAAATGGGAAGAAGAGTAAACTCTGCTGATTGTCTTTGCTTCCTACTTCTTTCCAAATGAAATCTGGGTTCTGATCAGATGTCTGCTCTCTCTTCAGCACAGTCACGCGCCTCTGGGGAAGCTGACCCTACATCCAGGTCTGAGAGGTGGTCCAACAGGCAACACCAGTAGTGACATTCCCCTCACCTGTGATAAGCTGAGTGTTGGACATGTGAACTAATTGTGACCAATGAAATGTAAGGGAGGGTCTAGTGGTGGGGGGCAGGGAAGGAGGGGATGTTTCTGCAAAAGTCCCTTCTCACCTGAGAGAAAGTACGGGAAGAAAACTCCCATTTCCTCTGGACTTTAGAGTGTCTGGATGTGGTGTCTAGAACTGTGGCAAACATCTTGCTACCGGCCTAAAGATGAAGCCAACGCTAGGGATGGCAAAGAAACAAGAAGGAAGAAACAGGGTGGTTGATGACAGCATGGCACCAATGAACCCAAACCCTACCTTCATGTTTCCTGTTAAATGCTGTTAATACATTTCCTTACTGTTTCTGCCAGTGGGAATCAGTGTTCCTGCCATGTGTTGCTGAAAGCATGGTAGGCCTTCTTAGAGGAAGTGACATCTGAAAGATACTTAGGAGTTAGACGGGAGAAAAGGGCAGAGAGAACAGCTTTCATGCAGGATTTAAGGGGAGAGACTATCACCCCTGTATTTGAGACACTGAAAAATGTAGTCTGTCCGGCACAGAGAATGGGAGTGGTGGTGAATTCTCACTGGAGAATGTGGTGGTGGAGATGAGAAAGAAGGAGGAATAGAGAAACAGGAGCCAGAGTAGAAACAGTGCAGAAGTTTACAAGAATTCATGTGGGAGAGCCCAAGGGAGGTATTATTTAGGAGAATACTAAATTGTTTCTGTTGAGACAGGAGGAGATTCCTGCATCAGGCGGTGGCAATGGTAATGAAAACCATGGGCAGATGGAAAAGACACCAGGGAGATAGAATCCGTGGTATTGGCAGTAGATGAGCTCTGGGGGTGGCGGGGCAGCTGGAGGGTGGGTGGGAGATGGAGACAGCAGAGCCCATGCCAAGAATCTCATGTGAGTTACTCAGAAGATGCACTTATCATGAAAGGCCAGTTGGGAAGGAGACTGGGTTGCAGAGGGCTGAGGTGGAGAGGAGGACGATTGCAGCCATCAGTTTTGGGTTTTCTGAGTGCAAAGTGCTTAGATGCACACCAGACACAGAGGTGGGAGGAGCATCTTGGCGGATGGCGATGGGCGAAGTGCAGCCGCTGTCAGCGGGGATCGTACCCTGGGCAAGGTCCAGGGTTGGGAGGGTGGCCCTTGAGCTCAGAGCTCTTTGGAATATCCATAGGACTGAGGGGGGCCTCTGTTGCCTCTCAGCTCCCCGATGGGGGCTGGTGACAGATGAGTCTGGGGTTCTGACTCTGGCGCTCTCTACAGCGTCTGGTCACTCTCAGTCCTGCTTCTGCCCTTGTCCAGCGTCTGGGTGGCACACTGGGACCCTCCTTTGTTCTCGCAGTAGCAGTTTATACCAGGGACCAGGCCTAGCTTGTGAATTCCAAAGTACCCGAATCTGGTGCATTGAAAGACTTGGTTTTCAAGACTATTGTTCCTGCTCTGTTAAGATGTAGAGTTCTCTGCAAGTTGCATTCTTTTTGTCTCTACATTCTGCAGGACTGGTCTTCTCTGGTTGCCCAGTTTTTGTTTTGTTTTTTCTTTTAGATTATTTTTTATGTTTTTTTTAAAAAAATTATTTGTTTAATTTTATTTTTGGCTGCGTTAGGTCTTCGTTGCTGCACGCAGGCTTTTCTCTAGTTGCGGCGAGCAGGGGCTACTCCTCATTGCGGTGCGCGGGCTTCTCCTTGTGTGGCTTCTCTTGTTGTGGAGGATGGGCTCTAGGCACGTGGGCTCAGTAGTTGTGGCCCGCGGGCTTCAGTAGTTGTGGCTCGCGGCTCTAGAGTGCAGGCTCAGTAGTTGCGGTGCACGGGCTTAGTTGTTCCATGTGGTTGCCCAGTTTTAATAGACAGAAAGCCAGTTAATATATCAAACTGTTACCTCAGCACAGGTAGTAGCCACAGAAAGATGGAAAGAATAGAAATGTGTCCTCCTATGGTGAGACATAAGGAGCAAACTGCGTTAATCAGAGCCTGCAATGCAGAAATCCACTCAGCCCACATGAAACCCACAGTGATGGAGACGGAACTCCTCCTGGCCCCTCATCTGACTCTCCAAGCCTTCCGGTTCGGCTTGAAGGCAGGAAAAGGGTAGTACCCTAAGCTTCTTGGCTTCTTTTCTTGCCTCAGGGCATACAGGATGGACAAGTTGGGGGTGCAGGTGGTTTGGGGCCAACATCCCAAATGGAGTGCTGACTCCTGCTCCCCGGTTCTGGGAAGATGCAGAGGAAACCTTTTGCCACCAAGCAGGCAAATACACACCCAAACAAAACAACACGAAAAACCTCACGCCGAAAACTTTCCACTTGCAAACATGTTTTCGTCACTGCCAAAGGTTTAGGATTGCAACACGCAGGCATCTTTGGCCCCAAACCCGAGGACTCTGAAGTCTTCCCAAAGCACCTAAAATAAAAAATGCCTTTTGGCAAAAACAGTATGTTTGTAAACCGAAAGTCTTTATTTTTTGAGAAACTGAATTCCCCCTTCGATGTAGACGATTCAGAATAAAGCCCCTGTGGCTATTTTCCGTCTGCTTTTCCTGCTTCAGATTGTCACTGGCAGGTAGAAAATATCTCTAGGTTGTGTGTGTTTGTGTGTGTGTGGTTTTCATTAACTGGGTGTGTGTTTGGAATTTGTGCTTGTTGGCCAATCGCTGATTGCCTTCTGATGCTTCTTGAGAGAAAGCTTTGCCGATGAGGTGCTGGATTCTTCCAGGCTCCGGGTTTCTTGTGCCCTAGAAGCGTGAAGCTGGGAACTCCCCAGAGACAAGAACCTCCTTGATTCTTGTCAGGAATTCTACCCCACCCATCTAAACATAGAACCTGTTACAAAGCGCAGATCTGCAGTGGGAGCGGCTTGTCTTCTTGCTTCTTTTTAGAACAACTTCGCTGCTAAGAATGAGCTCTGTTTTCCCTTCCCCGGAGCCCAGGTGGTATCTTTTTACTCCCCCTTCTCACTATTAAATCCTGTTCACACAGAAGGCTCTGATAACCTTCTCACTTTAAAGGGTGGCCTGAGGTCTCTAACTAAATCTTATAAACAACTCTCACCAAATATTCAAAATTTAAAATACCCTGGTCTAAAATCCTAAGACAAAAGATAAAATTTTTTATTTGTGGTATTTCTGGTTTTGGCCACAGGAGGTAACATTCAAATAACATAAAATTAACCATTTCAAAAACCCAGTGACATTTACTGCATTCACAGTGTTGTGTAATGAGCCCTTCTCTCGAGTTCCAGAACATTTTCATCACTCCAAAGTAAAATCCTTTACCCATGAAGCCGTTTTCCCCCCTTCCTCCCCGTTCCCCATCTCCTGGAAACCACCAATTTGCTTTCTATCTCTGTGGAGTCCCCTATGCAGCCTATGTCATAGCAATGAAAGCATACTATGTATGCCCTTTGTGTCTGGCTTTTTTCAATTAACATCATATTTTCGAGGTTCACATTAGGAGAACATTTGTCCCTGAAATGAATCCTGCTAAAGAGCTATTTAAAGTTGAGTATGAGCATTAAAGAAGCTGTGGGATGAACCCTGATGCTTGCAGACTGCTGGAAAGAAAGCTTGTCAGAGGCTGGGTAGGCCAGACTCCGCCCACAGAGCTACTCCTCTGTCTTCCAACTGTTTGACACTGGTTCTGGACCTGGATGATGACTCCTGGGGCCCTGACATCATCTCCTGCTCATGGCCCTTCTTCCTGGACCTGCTTCCCACATAGCGAACTGATTCCTATTGTGTAAGTTCAGTACCTTGCTGCCTTGCCTCTGCCTATCTGGGTTTAAGAGATCTTGGGAGAAAATCAATCCCATGGACATTAGAGAGAAGACAAGTCATGGGTTACTAAACTTCCATCACCTTTCATCCTGTTGGGTAGCCATGAAGTCTCATGCAGTAGAGGTGGGGGCAGACGGTATCTTAATACCTGGACAGGAAAAGGATGCTGAACGAAGATAAGTCCTGGAAAAAGTGATTGGTCATGAAAAGTTTTTAGTGTGTGCATATAGTAAGTTCATTATAAGGATACAAAGTTAATAATGATTTGCCATATGGCTTTTTTCTTTTTATGTTTTATTACTATTGCATTTTCATTAAACAAAACAAAACAAAACAAAACCTGATCTGACATCATTTCTGTGGCTATTGTTGACGTCACCCATTTTGATTAATTTTTCTCATCTTTATATCCTTACTATATTTTAAAAACTTTTTCTGGAAGTCAAAGAATTCATCCTCCTGGAGTTGGAATTCATTCATTCTGGAACTGGAAACTTGCATCTACTAAATTTCAATGACAAGTTTCCTGTTCTCTGCCGATCTCGCTAACGCAGGGCAGTTTAACACTCATCAAGCAGACTTATCTAGCCACTAGATGGCGCGCACATGCTATTGTAAAGGGAGATTGAAGTCAAACTATTTGGAAAAGCAATATGTCTTCATTTAAGGTAAATACAAAATTAGCCCTACAGGGCTTCCCTGGTGGCGCAGTGGTTGAGAGTCCGCCTGCCGATTCGTGCCCCGGTCCGGGAGGATCCCACGTGCCGCGGAGCGGCTGGGCCCGTGAGCCATGGCCACTGAGCCTGCGTGTCTGGAGCCTGTGCTCCGCAACGGGAGAGGCCACAACAGTGAGAGGCCTGCGTACCGAAAAAAAAAATTAGCCCTACAAACTGTACATGCTTGTGGATTACAGAATTTTCTTCCCCCTTCTCTTTCCTGGACTGCCTTTTCCACTAAGCATCATGATTAAGCATAAGGACTCTAGACTCAGACTAAGTTCAAATACTACCTCCATCCTTCACTTGCTATATGACCTTGAGTAAGTCATGTCACGTAAGTGTTCTCACCTACCAAATGGGGTTACCATACCTCAGAGGGCAGTCGTGAGAATTAAAAAGTTGACATATATTAAAGCATATAGTCTTACCAGTACTTGCTTTTTAGAAAAAATTGATTTCTTTTTCTTTTTTCCTCCTGTTTTATGAGATATAATTGACACATAACACTGTGTAAGTTTAAGGTGTACAGTGTGATGATTTGATGCACATATATGTTGTGAAATGATTATCACGATAGAGTTAGTTGTGTGTTTGCATTAATTGTCAATATTTTTGTCCTTCATTGTAGCGTGGCCAATTACTTAGACAAATGTTTCCCAAATACCAGTTCAAGGACCAGCAATATTAGAATCACTGAAGGATCTTACATAAACTATAGATTTATTAGCACCATATCTGGGGCATTTATTTCAGTAATTTTGAGGTGGGCTTAGGCATCTATATGCTTTAAAAACTTTACAGGTGGTTCTGATGCTCAACTAGATTTGGGGACCAGTGAGATAAACTACCCAGGGATGTCGCTGTCTACCCAAGTCCAATCACTGTGTAAGAAGCTAATGGTATCTGTACACTGGCGATTTCCAATTCCCCTTTAACCAGAGTGTGTGCCGTCCAAAGCTCTGACCATTGGGATGATTCCCTCTAACCACTGTCTGTCAAGGCTACCACTTGAATGAAGCTGTCTCTGTAGCCACTGGCTATATTTGGCTTGTGCCTTCATATTCAGCTGACTCATGGATAAATCAAGCGTGGGCTTTTTCCTCCTCCAACAGTTGGTCATAATGGACTTTCCATGTGGCCATAGGTATGAGCTAAGGAGAGGCACTGATGGAACAATGGTGAATAACATGGGGGTCCGGGATACCTGCTGGTGTGACTTGCTTCTGCCCTGGATGTACCACTTGCATCTCACAATGGATTGCTGCCGGGCGTGCCCAACCATGTGGGTTTATGGGTGTGATGGGACCCAGCTCAGCATGGATGGTTGGTTACCTGGTGTCCCACGGTCAGGTACTCCCATCTCCTCCAGGGCCCAATAGCATGCTGGGAGCTGTTTATTCTAAAGTTATGTAGTTATTTATGTAACCTTGCCCCAGAACTCCAAGTGTCTTGAGTTGTGATTTTTTTCTAGTGTGGTTTGCCAAAAACTCCATACGAGTGTCCTTTGCCATCACCAATATGTCTAATGCCCTGGGGTCTGCTGGGCCACAAGGCTCAAGCCACTTGGCCCTGTAGCTGGGACCTTTTGCAGAGCCTTTCCGTCTCGTGGCTGTCACTTTGTCCCTTGTTATATGGATGTGAGCAATATTCCCAGCTGTGGAACTGGTGTCTCCAAGACCTAAAAAAGCCCACTGGATTTGGAGCTGCAGCGTTTTTGTTTTTGTGTTTGGAGGGGTGGGATACGATAATTTGTTCTTTACTTTGGCTGAGATATCCTGACACACCCCAGACCCCAGACCTTTAAAAAGTTTATTGATGTGGCCCCTGATGGTTACTTCTCATTTTCTTTATAGCCTGAGTCTGACTTACAAAGGCCCTGAGCATTCTTGACACTTCTCACCCACCAGCTCCGGTTTACGTGATGTCATCACCAGCGTGGCGTTCTGTGGATGGCCAGCTGGTCCAGGTCTCCTCAAGCTATATTATGGCAGGGAGGAGAGAGTTAACATAGCCCTGCGTCAACACTGTAAGTGAATATGGTTGTCTGTTCTGAGCAAATTCGAACTGTCTCTGATCCTCCTTTTTGATAAGGATGAAAAGGACAGAGTCCCCAGATCAAAGGCTGCATGCCGTGTACCTGAGCCTGTGTTTATGTAAAGATACACTATCTGGCAAGGGAGCTTCAGTGCCAGCTGTGGGCTGCTGCTTGTTTAAGTCTGTGGGAGTCGGTCATCCTCCAGGACCCGTATGGTTTCTTCAGGGACCAGACTGATTAATTAAATGGTGATATGATAGGGACCACACTCTGCATTCTGTAGGTCCTTAAGGGTATTTCTAAGCTTTAAAATCCAAACCTTCCCCTCTCCCCACCCCAGGGCATGATATTGTATTTTATTTACTAACTTGGCTGGGGTAGGAGGCAGTTTGAGAAGCTTCCTCTTAACCTTCCTTGCTATGATAGCTCTTGTCTGTTTAGACATTTGCGACTATCAAGTATGTCTGTTCCCATTACACATTTGGGGACTGGGGTAGTGTCTGTGGGATGGGTTCTCTCACCCAACCTCCTGATTGTCCAGCATTGATTCTTCTGATGGGATAGATGGAGCAGTATCCTGGGTGGCTGCTCTGCCTGGCCTCTAGGGGTGCTGTTCTCTAACAATCATCTCTTATCCATGCCTGCACGATCCCCAGAGGATCACTCCCTCCTTGGCACCCAGTAGGATAATTGTCTATCTGGCATCTGATAGCTAAGCATAGCTGCCCGGTCTCTAATATTTTGGATCCTATCATCCCCAGGGTTACCAGTGAACCTACTTCTGTAATGGTGTCTCCTAACATCAGTCTTGCCCTACAGAGAATGGTACCCACTGAGATTTTTAGTGATGATATCAGCGTCCTTACCGGCACACTCCTTGTTGCTTTAGTTAATGGAAAGGCCTCTGGGCCTTTCCGTGGAACAGCATCTGCTGGGTTTTCTGGACTTACATGATGTGTCACTCTAGCTGCTCACTTCTTCCTTCACTGGAAGGAAGAAGCTGCTGGATTCTTCCTTCACTCTTCATTATGGCTCTTCTGGCATTTCTACCTCATTTGTGCGACCATCGCTTGCTCCATGCTTCCAAGAGTCACCTCAGCAGCATGCTAATACCGCCTCTTGAAATTCTTGTCAGGGTGTTGCTATGAGCTGAGCTTTGTTTCCCCATAAATTCATATGTTGAAGTCTTAACCCCCAGTACCCCTGAATGTGATTGTGTTTGCAGAGAGGGCTTCAAAGAGACAACTAAGTTTAAATGAAGTCATTATGGTGGGCCCTAATCCAATATGATGGGGGTCCTTAAAAAAAGAGAAGATTAAGACACAGACACACACAGAGGGAAGACCATGTGAGGACACAGGGAGAAGATGGTCATCCACAAGCCAAGGAGAGAGGCTGCTGACACCTTGAGGTCAGCCTTCTGGCCTCTTAGGGCTGTGAGAATATACGTTTCTGTTTAAGCCACCCGGTCTGTGGTACATGGTTATGGCAGCAGAAGCAAACTAAGAAAGGTGTTGCATCTCGTAGGACAGGAGAACGTTCTCCTGTTGATAAACTGATCTGGAGGCCTGAGGGGCCAGCACCACCGTCCTTACCTGTTTCCTGCCAGTACATGTTGCCTGGGCCCCGTGGCTCCTTCAGGGTCTATCTGTTTTCTTCCTTGAAAAGCCCAGCATTTCCCTGGCTCAGTGCCGATGCCTCCTTCTGGCGGACGGAGCCGAACACTGAAACTGTGCCACCGATTTTGGGAGCAGCCCTGGGATCAGGTGTGCTGTCATTAAAAGGTTTCTTCATCTTATCTCCAGAATGTAAGTCTCTTCCGTGAAGGGGATGCTATCCTAGAAGGCTCAGGCCCTGCTCGGCCATTGCTGTCTCTCAGACACCAATTCTCGGAGCCTCCACCTGCTGCTGGGCTGTCATCAAGCCAGAAGCGACACTGAGACAATCTAGCTGTCATCGGCACATTGGGAGCTGATGAAGGTGAATCAGGGGAACTGCAGACACAGACACGACGGGCTCACGCAGTTTTTGAGCTGCACATCCCAGAGCCGACCACAACAAAAGCTCCAAAGAGGAAAGGTCAAACCCATGAAGTGCTATTTGTTTTCACTGAAACTTCATCCCTCCCACTTAACACCCGTCTAACCAGCAACGGAATCAATTACCACGTGTCAGCCCGAAATCTGACACAAGAAAGAAAAGAAGGACACAACCTCCCCTGGGGGGCGGCAGGCGGGCAGAGGGGACTGGAGAGTTAGAAACCTCGGGGCGGGCAGCCATGAATGAGCCGCTCTCTCCTGTAATTAAGGGTGGAAGGCGGCCTGAGATTCTGATCCCTTCCTTCTCTCCCTCTGCCAGCCTTCCAGCCAGATCAGTTTCACCCGTTGTACTATTGGGTGTTTCTATCTCGAAGGGTGGTCAGCAAGCCTGCGAGGTTATTCGACTTCGGTTACATAAGTTGCTGCATTTAATAATTGAAGACCCAGAGGTTCTAGACGTTTATTCTGTTATCAAGCTCCAGGAGGGAGAATTCTTGGCAGATCAAGTTCGGCCGCCATGCCAATTTGAGCTGATTGAGTTGCTGCATTTCTCAGCCTTCTGTTAAATGTGGTGTCAGCTCGTCCAAGAGCGTCCGTTTCAGGTGATGTCATTCACTTGCTACCTTTATGCAAGTCTTGAAAAAAGGACTCCTTGGGCTGCTCAGGCAGAACCCACAAAAGTTCCTTGGGTGGATCCCATGCACTGTGGATGTCAGTGAACCCGGTGCCGATTTGCCAGCTCTATTAAATCAGATGCTTTTAGTTTCCCAGAGGTAAGTTTTTGTTAATCAAGGAGGCCTAAATTCTTAAACTTTGATGAATAGGGTCCCGCGATGAAGAACTCTCTTGTCTTCAGGTAGAGCATTAGATGGACATTTCTTGTAAATGGCCGCGCCTCTCAGATTGCTGTACCATATTGGAATGTTCAAAGTGTGAGCACTGATTACAATGAAACATCGGGTACAGAAAGCAGGAAGCGTGGCTCCAGGTATCCTGGTGGTCATTAGAAGATATTTCCATTTATCAGCAGGGATTCATGAAAGGCAATTGTTGTTGCTCATGCAGGTGATTCAAGCTGTCAGTGGACTAGTAAGTAGCATGTTAGTGAATGAATCTTGAATCGTCATTTGCTGCAGTTATTAGTTTTCTTTGGTCTTATAATACTGATATCTCCTTATGATACTACTTTCAGATGATTTCTTCTAATCTAAATGGTGCTCACTTTGGGGGTCTTCCATCTGTAGAGAGAGACACGTGCGCTTTCCTCTTGGCTCTCTCAAAGTGACACCAACTACACGCATGGTTTTATTTACTGCCTATATCCTAATGTCCCTTACATCTTTATTATTATACCAGCTCTTCACTTCCCTAGGCTCAGCTCTGCACCTCCATGTCTGAGTGGAAGCTGTCCCTCTGGCTCCCAGACCCCTTGAATGCAGCTCTGGCCAAGTGACATCCATCATCTTTCCCCCGTTTGTTACCTCCTCCACATCTATTCTCCATTTCAGATGTGGGAGCGAAATCCCAGGGGTCACTTAAGCTTGAAACCTGAGATACTTGCTTGACTCCCTTGTCTCCTTTATCCCACACATCATCAGATGTTATTGATTTTGCCTCCTAAATATTTCTCACGTTCGCCCCTCTCTGCCATTCCTGCTACTTGGTCCTATTTTACGCCTCCATTCTTTCTTCCTTCCTATTTTGACAGCCTCTCAGAGTTCTCACCTCTGTGGCTTTGCTCATGTTTTCACCTCTGGCTAGAGTGTGCCTCTTTTTTTTCTTCCTCTTTTTAACCAGTGAAACTTAAGACTTTAAGACTCCAATCAGACATCACTTAAAAAAAAGGGGGGACATCAACGACTTGTTTGCAAAAATCTACATTTTCTCTTGAGTTCTCTCTCTTCCTTAATTCTATCTCTGTCGCTCCACCTCTCCCAGGTAGAAAGTTTTGGATCATCCTTTGCCCCCGAGATGAGATCAGTTATTTAATACTGAATTGTATCCTTTCTCTTTTCTGTCTCCACCCACCTGATGTTCATGTAAGCTGGTATCCCTGGCTCCTAGCAAATCTTTCCATCCTATTCTTTGCAACTTTCGTCCTTCTGCTTACCATCAGATTCATTCATCAGATTCATTCATTCATTCTAACCTCCTTCTTTGATCAAAACCTTCTTGGGACCCATTTTCTTCAGAGAAATTTTGTAACTCCCTGGCTGGTATTTGGAGCCCTTTACAACCTGACCCTAATTTACCATTTTAGTGGCAGGTGATATCCCTGCCCCCTGACTTCTAGAGTACACCCCCCTCCCAACTACCCGCTGCCTTAGGGCTGTGTCGCCCTTCTCCTGAGTTTGGCCTATGGCCATGCTGTTCTTTCTGAGACGTCATTTCTGGGTGTTGAGATCCTTCTTACCTCTTAAAGCCTAATTTATATGGAAATATCATTCGAAGGATTACTGATTGCCTTTTCTTTGCAGTCTCAATGAGTGTATAGTTTTCTATTTATCACAGCCTGCCCAGCATTACGGGCACTTAGGTATCTATTTTCTTTTAAGTTTTGGACACCCCAGGGTGTATTTCATCACCGTTTGTACTCCTCAGTACTTCCATTTAGCAGTTCCTCATTAAATCCATTGCAAGAAATGGAGAACTACATACTTTAACTATATATTTAAAAAAGAGATCTTTTTTCAAAGATAATTGTGGTATAATTGTTATACAACATTATGTTAGTTCAGGTGTGCAACACAATGGTTCCGATATTTGTGTACATATTGAAATGATCACCACAAGAAGTCTAGTTAACATCCATCACCACACATAGTTATAGACTATTATTTTCTTGTGATGAAAACTTTTAAAATCTATTAAAAAGAGAGCTCTTTATTTTCAATTGTGTGTTCACTTTTTAGCCTTCACTATCACTTCTAAAATCGTTTTTAACACTAAACACACACTGAATATCTTTTGTCTTTCTAAAAACTGAGTCCAAATGCTTGCTTTGAAAACATAAGGTAGCATTCATATAAGTACGAAAGAAAAGCGTTTCTGAATTGTTGATTTAAAAACAATCATCTGATGGATTTCAACTTTATGTTTCCAACTGGAACCCATATAGACAAAGCTTGAATCAGGTGCCATGCTGTTTCTCCGGTTTGGGTCAGGCATGGCTCCCACCCTAAGGAATTTGCTTTGTTTTTCTTTTGCAGGGGCCTCTGATGTTCAGGGAATGGATCAGTGGAAATGAATAGCCTAAACTATATCTTGCTACATAATAAATTAATGTCGGATGAAATGCACACACCGTATATGTATGAATGTGAACATGTGGAAAACAGATGATTTTTAGACGTGACTAACATGCTCATTAGGCATTTTTAGCAAAATTCTCCACTAGGCTCATGGTCCTGAAGTTGAAATGCAAGAAGTTGACTGTCTAGCATGCTCTTCAGAATCCTGAAGTTTAACTTGGATCCCTTTGAAGTCTTTTATTATGAAGGATGAATCATTTCAACATTTTGCTACATTCAAAGGCCCTCAGTAAAAGATAAAATCAAGTGCCTTACTAATCAAGGAGACCACAGATGATTGGAAATCAGGCGAAATGTGACATGAGTGGTAATACTAAACCCAAAAACCTGTCTCAATCACTACAAATTTCAAAAGAGTTTGGAAACATTTAAAAATGTAAAAACATGCACACGACTGGTTTCAGAAGCCATTTGGGAAATGTTTGCTATTTGTAATAGAAATAAACATTTGATACTTTTCTCAAGCGAATGTTTTATAATAGAGTTTGGCATCACGAAGCAAGGATGGAGGATGGTCTTCTGTCCCTGCCTATTTGTGAGCAGAGATTCCCAGGATAGGTCTGGGTTTGGTCCCCATGTCTGTGTCAGCCACTGATGGGACAAAACTCATTTTTTTAGGGAGGTGGGTCTTATGTTCAGGCGGGGAGGGTTTTACCCAAGGGCTACGATTTGAGGGTTCTTGGCAAAGACTGCCGAGGTCCCAACTTACCGTTCATTCTACCCTCAACTCCCTGAGACAATGTCTACGAGATGACCAAGGCCTAAACCTGCACTGCAGAGGGCTCAAGACTGAAATGCCAGCACCCCCAAGAGGGGCACTAGAATAAGTTCACTGTGGGAAGCTACAAAGAAGAGCTGCCCAGCCCAGGGGCCAGTGAGAGCCGAGAGATCGTGAACTGCTCCAGTGAACAAAGCAGGCGAGGTGTCAAGACTGACCAGGGCAAGGATCCAGATGGTGCCCTGAAAACAACAAATTCCAGAGAGGTTTTGAAAGTGAAGAGCAGCAACATCCTGATGTCTTATCATCCAGTTTCCACAGTTTTAAAAATTTTTTAAATAAATTTATTTATTTATTTTTGGCTGCATTGGGACTTTTTTTGGCAGTGATATTTTCTTTTCTGCATCTCACTCTATTAATTTATTTAACATCTTTAGTGGAGTATAAATCCTTTACAATGATGTGTTAGTTTCTACTGTATAACAAAGTATATCAGCTATACATATGCATATATCCCCATATCTCCTCCCTCTTGCGTCTCCTTCCCATGCTCCCTATCCCAACCCTGTAGATGGTCACAAAGCACCGAGCTGATCTCCCTGTGCTATGTGGCTGCTTGCCACTAGCTATCTGTTTTACATTTGGTAGTGTGTATATGTCCATGCCACTCTCACTTCGACCCCAGCTTACCCTTCCCCCTCCCCACGTCCTCAAGTCCATTCTCTAAGTCTGCGTCTTTATTCCTGTCCTGCCCCTAGGTTCTTCAGAACCATTTTTTTTTTTTTTTTAGATTCCATATATATGTGTTAGCATACAGTATTTGCTTTTCTCTTTCTGACTTACTTCACTCTGTATGACAGACTCTAGGTCCATCCACCTCACTACAAATAACTCAATTTCCTTTCCTTTCCTTTTATGACTGAGTAATATTCCATTGTATATATGTGCCACATCTTCTTTATCCATTCATCTGTCGATGGACACTTAGGTTGCTCCCATGTCCTCGCTATTGCAAATAGTGCTGCAATGAACATTGTGGTACATGATTCTTTTTGAATTATGGTTCTCTCAGCGTATATGCCTAGTAGTGGTATTGCTGGGTGGTATGGTAGTTCTATTTTTAGTTATTTAAGGAACCTCCATACTGTTCTCCATAGTGGCTGTATCAATTTACATTCCCACCAACAGTGCAAGAGGGTTCCCTTTTCTCAGCACCCTCTTCAGCATTTATTGTTTGTAGAGTTTTTGATGATGGCCATTCTGACTGGTGTGAGGTGATACCTCATTGTAGTTTGATTTGCATTTCTCTAATAATTAGTGATGTTGAGCAGCTTTTCATGTGCTTCTTGGCCATCTGTATGTCTTCTTTGGAGAAATGTCTGTTTAGCTTTTCTGCCCAATTTTTGATTGGGTTGTTTGTTTTTTTGGTACTGAGCTGCATGAACTTCTTGTAAATTTTGGAGGTTAATCCTTTGTCAGTTGCTTCATTTGCAAATATTTTCTCCCATTCTGAGGGCTGTCTTTTCATCTTGTTTATGGTTTCCTTTGCTGTGCAAAAGCTTTTAAGTTTCATTAGGTCACATTTGTTTATTTTTGTTTTTATTTCCATTTCTCTAGGAGGTAGGTCAAAAAGGATCTTGCTGTGATTTATGTCATAGAGTGTTCTGCCTGTGTTTTCCTCTAAGAGTTTTATAGTGTCTGGCCTTACTTTTAGGTCTTTAATCCATTTTAAGTTTATTTTTGTGTATGGTGTTAGGGAGTGTTCTAATTTCATTCTTTTACATGTAGCTGTCCAGTTTTCCCAGCATCACTTATTGAAGAGGCTGCCTTTTCTCCATTGTATATTCTTGCCTCGTTTATCAGAAATAAGGTGACCATATGTGTGTGAGTTTATCTACGGTCTTTCTATCCTGTTCCATTGATCTATATTTCTGTTTTTGTGCCAGTACCATACTGCCTTGATTACTGTAGCTTTGTAATATAGTCTGAAATCCGGGAGCCTGATTCCTCCAGCTTCGTTTTTCTTACTCAAGATTGCTTTGGCTATTTGGGGTCTTTTGTGTTTCCATACAAGTTGTGAAATTTTTTGTTCTAGTTCTGTGAAAAATGCCATTGATGGTTTGATAGGGATTGCATTGAATCTGTAGATTGCTTTGGGTAGTATACCCAGAGTATAGTCATTTTCACAATGTTGATTCTTCCAATCCAAGAATATGGTATATCTCTCCATCTATTTGTATCATCTTTAATTTCTTTCTTCAGTATCTTATAGTTTTCTGCATACAGGTCTTTTGTCTCCTTAGGTAGGTTTATTCCTAGGTATTTTATTCATTTTGTTGCAGTTGTAAATGGGAGTGTTTCCTTAATTTCTCTTTCAGATTTTTTGTCATTAGTATATAGGAATGCAAGAGATTTCTGTGCATTAATTTTGTATCCTTCTACTTTACCAGATGCATTGATTAGCTCTAGTAGTTTTCTGGTAGCGTCTTTAGGATTCTCTATGTATAGTATCATGTCATCTGCAAACAGTGACAGCTTTACTTCTTTTCCAATTTGGATTCCTTTTATTTCTTTTTCTTCTCTGATTGCTGTGGCTAAAACTTCCAAAACTATGTTGAATAACAGTAGTGAGAGCAGGCAACCTTGTCTTCTTCCTGATTTTAGTGGAAATCTTTTCAGTTTTTCACCACTGAGGACGATGTTGTCCATGGGTTTGTCATATATGACCTTTATTATGTTGAGGTAAATTCCCTCTGTGCCTACTCTCTGGAGGATTTTTATCATAAATGCATGTTGAATTTTGTCGAAAGCTTTTTCTTCCTCTGTTGAGATGATCATATGGTTTTTCTCCTTCAATTTGTTAATATGGTTTATCACTTTAACTGATTTACATATATTGAAGAATCCTTGCATTCCTTGGATAAACCCCACTTGATTATGGTGTATGATCCTTTTAATGTGCTCTTGGATTCTGTTTGCTAGTATTTTGTTAAGGATTTTTGCATCTATGTTCGGCAGTGATATTGGCCTATAGTTTTCTTTCTTTGTGACATCTTTGTCTGGTTTTAGTGTCAGGGTGATGGTGGCCTGGTAGAATGAGTTTGGCAGTGTCCTCCCTCTGCTATATTTTCGAAGAGTTTGAGAAGGATAGGTGTTAGCTCTTTTCTAAATGTTTGATAGAATTCACCTGTGAAGCTATCTGGTCCTAGGCTTTTGTTTGTTAAAAGATTTTTCATCACAGTCTCAGTTTCAGTGCGTGTGAGTTGTCTGTTTATATTTTCTATTTCTTCCTGGTTCAGTCTTTGAAGGTTGTGCTTTTCTAAGAATTCGTCTGTTTCTTCCAGGTTGTCCATTTTATTGGCATATAGTTGCATGTAGTAATCTCTCATGATCCTTTGTATTTCTGCAGTGTCAGTTGTTACTTTTCCTTTTACATTTCTATTTCTATTGATTTGAGTCTTCTCCCTTTTTTTTCTTGATGAGTCTGGCTAATGGTTTGTCAATTTTGCTTCTCTTCTCAAAGAACCAGCTTTTAGTTTTATTGATCTTTTCTATTGTTTCCTTCATTTCTTTTTCATTTATTTCTGAACTGATCTTTATGATTTCTTTCCTTATGCTTTTTTTTTTTTTTTTGCGGTACGTATGCGGGCCTCTCACTGTTGTGGCCTCTCCCGTTGCGGAGCACAGGCTCCGATGTGCAGGCTCAGTGGCCATGGCTCACGGGCCTAGTTGCTCCGCGGCATGTGAGATCTTCCTGGACCAGGGCACGAACCCGTGTCCCCTGCAATGGCAGGCAGACTCTCAACCACTGCGCCACCAGGGAAACCCTGGGTTTTTTTGTTCTTCTTTCTCTAATTGCTTTAGGTGTAAGGTCAGGTTGTTTATTTGAGATGTTTCTTGTTTCTTGAGGTGGGATTGTATTGCTATAAACTTCCCTCCTAGAACTGCTTTTGCTGCATCCCATAGGTTTTGGGTCATTGTGTTTTCATTTTCATTTGTTTCTAGGTATTTTTTGATTTCTTCTTTGAATTCTTCAGTGATCTCTTGGTTATTCAGTAGTGTATTGTTTAGCCTCCATGTCTTTGTATTTTTACAGATTTTTCCTGTAATTGATACCTAGTCTCATAACATTGTGGTCAGAAAAGATACTTGATACGATTTCAGTTTTCTTAAATTTACCAAGGCTTGATTTGTGACCCAAGATATGATCTCTCCTGGAGGATGTTCCATGAGCACTTGAGAAGAAAGTGTATTCTGTTGTTTTTGGTTAGAATGTCCTATAAATATCAATTAAGTCCATATTGTTTAATGTATCATTTAAAGGTTGAGTTTCCTTATTTATTTTCATTTTCGATGCTCTGTCCAATGATGAAAGTGGGGTCTTAAAGTCCCCTGCTATGATTGTGTTACTGTCAATATCCCCTTTTATGGCTGTTAGCATTTGCCTTCTGTATTGAGGTGCTCCTATGTTGGGTGCCTAAATATTTACAATTGTTATATCTTCTTCTTGGATTGATCCCTTGTCCATTATGTAGTGTCCTTCTTTTTCTCTTGTAAGAGTCTTTATTTTAAAGTCTATTTTTTCTGATATGAGAATTGCTACTCCAGCTTTCTTTTGATTCCATTTGCATGGAATATCTTTTTCCATCCCTTCACCTTCAGTCTGTATGTGTCCCTAGGTCTGACGTGAGTCTCTTGTAGACAGCATATATACTGGTTTTGTTTTTTTATCCATTCAGCCAGTCTGTGTCTTTTGGTTGGAGCATTTAATCCATTTACATTTAAGGTTGTTATCGATATATATGTTCCTATTACCATTTTCTTAATTGTTTTGGGTTTGTTGTTGTAGGTCTTTTCCTTCTCTTGTGTTTCTCACCTAGAGAAGTCCTTGAGCATTTGCTGTAAAGCTGGTTTGGTGGTGCTGAATTCTCTTAGCTTTTGCTTGTCTGTAAAGGTTTTAATTTCTCCATCGAATCTGAATGAGATCCTTGCTGGGTAGAGTAATCTTGGTTGTAGGTTTTTCCCTTTCATCACTTTAAATATGTCTTGCCACTCCCTTCTGGCTTGCAGAATTTCTGCTGAAAGATCCACTGTTAACCTTATGGGGCTTCCCTTGTATGTTATTTGTTATTTTTCCCTTGCTGCTTTTAATATTTTTTCTTTGTATTTTATTTTTCATAGTTTGATTAATATGTGTCTTGGCGTGTTTCTCCTTGGATTTATCCTGTATGGGGCTTTCTGTGTTTCCTGGACTTGATTAACTATTTCCTTTCCCTTATTAGGGAAGTTTTCAGTTATAAGCTCTTTAAATTTTTTCTCAGTCTCTTTCTTTTTCTCTTCTTCTTCTGGGACCCCTATAATTCGAATGTTGGTGCATTTAATGTTGTCCCAGAGGTCTCTGAGACTGTCCTCAGTTCTTTTCATACTTTTTCTTTATTCTGCTCTGTGGTAGTTACTTCCACTATTTCATCTTCCAGGTCACTTATCCGTTCTTCTGCTTCAGTTATTCTGCTTTTGATTCCTTCTAGAGAATTTTTAATTTCATTTTTTGTGTTGTTCATCATTGTTTGTTTGCTCTTTTGTTCTTCTAGGTCCTTGTTAAATGTTTTTTGTATTTTCTCCATTCTACTTCCAAGATTTTGGATCATCTTTACTATCATTACTCTGAATCCTTTTTCAGGTAGACTGCATATTTCCTCTTCATTTGTTTGGTCTGGTGGGTTTTTGCCTTGCTACTTCATCTGCTGTGTGTTTCTCTGTCTTCTCATTTTGCTTGACTTACTGTGTTTGGGGTCTCCTTTTCACAGGCTGCACGTTCATAGTTCCTTTTGTTTTTGGTGTCTGTCCCCAGTGGCTATGGTTGGTTCAGTTGGTTGTGTAGGCTTCCTGGTGTAGGGGACTGGTGCCTGTGTTCTGTTGGATTAGGCTGGATCTTGTCTTTCTGGTGGGCAGGACCATGTCTAGTGGTGTGTTTTTGGGTGTCTGTGACCTTATTATGATTTTAGACAGCCTCTCTGCTAACGGGTGGCGTTGTGTTCCTGTCTTGCTAGTTGTTTGGCATGGAGTGTTCAGCAGTGGAGCTTGCTGGTCATTGAGTGGAGCTGGACCTTAGCATTGAGATGGAGATCTGTGGGAGATCTTTCACCATTTGATATTATGTGGAGCTGGTAGGTCTCTGGTGGACCAATGTCCTGAACTCGGCTCTCCCAACTCAGAGGCACTCAGCTGCATGGCTCAGAAGAAAAGGGAGAAAAAGAGAAAGAAAGAAAGAAAAATTAATACAGTAAAATAAAATAAGTTATGAAAATAAAAAAAATTGTTTAAAATAAAATAAAAAGTAACAGAAAGAAAGAAATAGAGCAACCAAACCAAAAAAACACATCCACCAATGATAACAAGTGTTAAAAACTATAGTTAAAGAAAAAAACCAAAAAGCAAAATGGACAGACAGAAGAACCCTAGGAGAAATGGTGAAAGCAAAGCTATACAGACAAAAATCACACAAAGAAGCATACACATACACACTCGCAAAAAGAAAAAAAAATCTGTCTATATATAAAAGCAAAAAGGAAGAGAGCAATCAATCAATAAACAAATCTACCAATGATAATAAACTCTAGATACTAACCTAAGATAAACATAAAACCAGAAACAAATTATATCCATAAAGCAAACCCCAAGTCTACAGTTGCTCCCAAAGTCCACCGCCTCAGTTTGGGATGATTCATTGGCTGTTTATTTGTTCAGGTATTCCACAGAGGCAGGTACATCAAGTTGATTGTGGAGATTTAATCCACTGCTCCCAGGCTGCTGGGAGAGATTTCCCTTTCTCTTCTTTGTCCACACAGCTCCTGGGGTTCAGCTTTGGATTTGGTCCCGCCTCTGCGTGTAGGTCGCCTGAGGGCGTCTGTTCCCACTCAGACAGGACGGTGTTAAAGGAGCAGCTAATTAGGGGGCTCTGGCTCACTCAGGCCGTGGGGAGGGAGGGGTATGGGATGCGGGGCGAGCCCGTGGCAGCAGAGGCCATCATGATGTTGCACCAGCCTGAGGCACACCGTGCGTTCTTCTGGGTAAGTTGTCCCTGGATCACAGGGCCCTGGCAGTGGCGGGCTGCACAGGCTCCCGGGAGGGAAGGCGTGGATAGTGACCTGTGCTTGCACACGGGCTTCTTGGTGGCTGCAGCAGCAGCCTTAGCATTTCATGTCCATCGCTGGTGTCCGTGCTGATAACCGCAGCTTGTGCCCATCTCTGGAGCTCGTTTAGGTGGTGTTCTGTATCCCTTCTCCTCGTGAACCCCGAAACAGTGGTCTCTTGCCTCTTAGGCAGGTCCAGAGATTTTCCTGGACTCCCTCCCGGCTAGCTGTGGTGCACTAGCCCCTTGCAGGCTGTGTTCACGCAACCAACCCCAGTCCTCTCCCTGGGATCTGACCTCCGAAGCCGGAGCCTCAGCTACCAGTCCCTCCCCATCCCAGCGGGTGAGCAGACAAGCCTCTTGGGCTGGTGAGTGCTGGTCTGCACCAATTCTCTGTGCGGGAATGTCTCTGCTTTGCCCTCTGCACCCCTGTTGCTGCGCTCTCCTCCGTGGCTCAAAGCTTCCCCCCGCCACCCCCTGTCTCCACCTGTGAAGGGTCTCCCTATTATGTGGAAACTTTTCCTCCTTCATGGCTCCCTCCTAGAGGTGCAGGTCCCCTCCCTATTCTTTTGTCTCTGTTTTATTCCTTTTGCCCTCACCAGGTACGTGGGGAGTTTATTGCCTTTTGGGAAGTCTGAGGTCTTCTGCCAGCATTCAGTAGGTGTTCCGTAGGAGTTGTTCCACATGTAGTTGTATTTCTGATGTATTTGTGGGGAGGAAAGTGATCTCCATGTCTTACTCCTCCGCCATCTTGAAGGTCTCTGCACTGGGTCTTCATTGCTGCGTGCAGGCTTTCTTAATTGCGGCGAGCAGGGGCTACTCTTCGTTGTGGTGCGTGGGTTTCTCATTGTGGTGGCTTCTCTCGTTGCAGAGCATGGGCTCTAGGTGTGTGGGCTTCAGTAGTTGTGGCACACAGGCTCAGTAGCTGTGATGTGTGGGCTCTAGAGCTCAGGCTCAGTCATTGTGGTGCATGGGCTTAGTTGCTCTGTGGCATGTGGCATCTTCCCAGACCAGGGCTCGAACCCATGTCCCCTGCATTGGCAGGTGGATTCTTAACCACTGTGCCACCAGGGAAGCCCTTCCCCCCATTTTATAAAACTAGGAATTGAATCCCCACTTGGTGTATCAGGTAGGCCAGCTGTTTGTGTAGCCCAATCCCGCCATTGTCTTAGACTTGTTTCATTGTGTTAGTCCCTGAATCAGAAATCTTTACTGATCTACCTTTCCTTTAAGGGGAAGCTGGTGCTCAAAAACATCTAAAAACTGGCCCAAACTAACTCTTGCAGGCTTATGTCTTCTATTCCCCAATATTAACCCTTTACCAGAGTCACTAAATACATCTTCAGTCTGCCTGTCTCCGTACCATTGCTAGGGCCATTTACTCACCCCTGGAATGATTTTCCTTCTTGGCTCTTGTCCAGTGGAAACTTTGCCTAGACTCAAAGACCCTCTCACATCTCACCACCTCCAGAAAGGCTTCCCAGATCACCCAAGGTAGGTGAGATCGTTTCCTCTTTCATAACTCTAAGGAGTCCCCTGGCTTTGTCTCCTTCATGAAACTCATGCCATGCTGTCTAGTGCTGTCACCCTGAGTGTACCTACTTAGAGTCTGGGCTCATAGACAATGAGGGACACTTTTTGTTTTTCCTGTTCTGTCCATCAGCACCAGGTACAATGCCCAGTGTGCACAGCAGCTGCTCAGTATGTATTGTTGAGCTAACTGGGTGAATTATGTCTCTAGGTAATTCTTGGTACCTAAAGTGTTTACATATAAACCCATTCATTCATTCATTCATCGATTCATTTTTACATTGACTACTCACTCCATCCAGCTCTGTGCTTGTCCCTGGAAATATAGCAATGTTCATTAAAGTCATGGTGCCTGTCTTTGCAGAGTTTATAACCTCTTGGGGGAAAAGAAATAATCACACAACTAATAATCATAATACTCATTGTGGCTTCCACTTACTGAAGGCTTACTCTTTGCTAGTCACTATATTAAGTACTTCTTCATATTATCTTACTGAGTTCTCCTGACTACGCTTGGAGACAAGCATTATCATCCTCTTTTTTTTTTTTTTTTTTTTGCGGTACGCGGGCCTCTCACTGCTGTGGCCTCTCCCGTTGCGGAGCACAGGCTCCGGACGCGCAGGCTCAGCGGCCATGGCTCACGGGCGCAGCCGCTCCGCGGCATGTGGGATCTTCCCGGACCGGGGCACGAACCCGTGTCCCCTGCATCGGCAGGCGGACTCTCAACCACTGCGCCACCAGGGAAGCCCTATCATCCTCTTCTTACAGATCAGGGAATCGAAGCTTAGGATGTTTGTTAGGTTAACTGCCTAAAGCCACCTGGCTGGCGAGAAGAAGAGTGAGAGCTTGACCTTACCTGTATGACCCCAGAGCCTGTGATTTTTAACCACCACATAATTACTAATCTTACAGGGATGACAGATACCATAAATAGCATTGCGTTAGTTTCCTATGGCTGCTCTAACAAATTATCACAAATTTAGTGGCTTCGAACAACACAGATTGATTATCTCAAAGTTGTGGAGGTCAGAAATCCAACATGCTCTCACAAGGGTAAAGCCAAGTTGTGGTCATGACTGCATTCCTCCTGGAGTCTCCAGGGGGGAATTCCACATCCTTGCCTTTTCCAGCTTCTAGAAGCTTCCCTCATTCATTGACTCATGGCTCCTTCTTCCATCTTCAAAGCCAGCAACATCGCATCTCTCTGATCCACTTCTGTCTTCATGTCTCTCTCTGACTACAGATGAGAAAGGTTCTCTGCTTTTTAGGACTTATGTGATCACGTCTGGCTCACCTGGTTTATCCAGGGCAATCTCCCCATCTCAAGATTCTTAATCACATCTGCATGGTCCTTTTTGCCCTGTAAGGTCACATATTCACAGATTCCAGAGTTTAAGGTGTAGACATCTTTGGGGTGCCATTTTTCTACTGACCACACCAGGAGAGAGGTCGCAAGGGGAGCAGTCTGGAGGTACAGGCTACCCGGGAGGGACAGGAACCCCAGCCAAGGACTGAGAAGGTGTGAAGCCCCTGCCCAGTCACAGAGCTGGGGCCTTAGAAAGTCTGAGGGTGGCCTGATGTGGAGAGTGGGGGGAAATGGCCCCTGCTGAGGCTGGAGAATGTGCCAGGGGCAAGATCGTGAGGAATTCCCTCCCCTACCTGGCTGGCAGGTAGGGGAGGGAATCCATTATGGTTCTGGGAGAAAAGGGCAGTAAATACAAAGGTCAAGAAGGGGATACCATTGATTTCATTTTTCAGCTCATTCTGCTGCTGTGTGGAGAACAGATTGGTAGGGAACGAGAGTGGACACAATTCGGAGGGTGTTTCAATAGTTCAGGTGGGAGATGTTGGTGGCCTGGACCAAGATGCTGGCACTGCAGAGCCAGAGGAGAGGTCTGCCTGGGCTCTTCCCCAGAGCGAATGGCAGGGCTGGGCGATTGCTTGGATGTGCTGTTAAGGGGGAGACTTCTAGGTTTCTTAGTGGGATCACTGGAGTCAGGGGGGGCATGGTAGTTGGAGGAAGACCAGGCTTGGATGGGAGTGGGATGGTCAGAGCCAGGTGGCTCTAGAAAGAGCAAAGGCAGTTGATAGAAGAAAAAATCCTCTTGAGGACAAGAGGCCAGAACTGAGTGGGTATAACCAGGGCAATATCTTTTACCAAATCGCTCATTTTGGTTCTTACGACTGAATATTTGTAGAGGCCATATTTCTTTAAGAGGACCCAAATGCATGACATTAAAATGTTTCCTGGAAAATTATGCAGACCAAATATTCTGACTGTTGGTTTGGTTTGATTAAGGGCAACAGATCTGTTATCATATTTCAGCCTTTCCATCGAAATAACCAAGTATTCTTTTTTATTTCCTCTCTCTCTTTCACATGGTACCTTTATGTGCACTATATATATATATATATATATATATATATATATATATATATTCATTTTGTTTTTCAGCTAATACATATAGAGGTGTACATTTTAACAGAATTAATATTTTGCAAAAAGAAGATTTCAGGAACCTATGTTTGACATAAGCCAATTATGGGATGAAACAAAAGGCAATCAACTCACCATGCAAGGTTGAATTAACAGAATTGCACACACGCTCGTGTAACTTAGCAACTTAATTTATACACCAGTCCTGGGATGAGACTCCACAGTCATCTTGTTTAGACCTCACAACGTGGCTGCATCTACTGACACATGTTAGGTTGGGAAGCTTGATATTAGAAAAGAATGGAGTGAATTCTCCTGGGGAGCAAGGACACTTCAGAATTTCCCATTCATCCCTGGGGACTGCGGTTGTCTGACGCATGGATGGTTGGATGCCCAGACTTCCCTGGAAAAACTTTCCTTGTGTTCTTCCCTTTAGACTGTTTCAGTGGTTCTCAAACTGCAGTGAGCCTAAGAATTACTATATAGGGCTATATTGGATAAAGGCATGTTTGATTTGCAATTTAAGACAATTCAAGGGTACTTTACACTTTAATTTTTGCCTTCTGTGCTGATTTTAGAACTTAAACTCTCTATAAATTCTTGGAACCTACTGTGACCTGGGGCAATAATTCCAAGTCTGATTTTGGGAGGTATTTCATCACCCTGCCTTTGAACAGTAGAAGGGCTGAAGTTACAGGCAGCCGGGAGATGCTCTACGTGAAACTGATTAAATGATTAGAAGGTGATAAGCACACTGGTCCTGTTTGTGGTAAAGTGATCCTGGCATGGCAAGACAGCGGAGACCTTAATATTAATGATCAGATGCCAGTGTGAGAACAGGGTTGGACCTAGGACATATACAATGAGATTCCTCATGAGAGACCAAGGCTGTCACCTAGTGCTGTACAAGCAAAGCCTTATTGTAGTTTGAGACAAGTGTTGGGAGAACCACACAGCTCATTTGCACCTAATAATGAATGCCACAGTCCAGACTCAGGCCACAGCTTCCTCAGCGGTCCCTTGTATAGTCACACCATCACCTGCCATATTACATGAATTTACTTTGAAATTTTGTGGCTTTTTATCATTTTGGTTATATTTATTTTAAATGTTAATTTATAGTTTCAGAAGTGTTCTAAGCAGAGGGAATCTATTCCCAGTTTTAGGTGCATTCATATTTAAGACACATTATAAGTTAAACAACCGGGGATCTAATGCATTTGGTGTTGAACAGGAATCACTCCAGGAGTACATACTCCATCCTCAACACTTACTGTGCATCTGGGGTATAAAGATGAATCAGTGGTAAAGACGGGAAATTTTTTCCTATGAAAAGGGTCCATGTCTTGCTCAACTTAATGAAATAGTGCCTCATGCTATTCCTAAGAATAATGAGAAAGCATGAAGTGTCCTGCACAGCTGCATTTGTGTACACGTCAACTATGTGAAAATGGCATCAAGTGTTGAGTAGAAAAGCTCTTACTTGTTCTGTAGTTCCAAAGTGTTATCAAATATATCAGATCCTGAAACCTCGGCATGTCCTTAGCACACTCTGTATTAAATACATTATGAAATCCACTTAGTAAAACAAACAAACAAACAAACAAGCAAAAAAAACTCCATGTAGGGTGAATTTAACAGCTATGAAGATAAGTCTTGGTAAACAAAACAAAACAAAGAAAACATTGGGAAAGCTGTTGTCAATGTAAACTTTGACCCTCAAGCCAAGATTCCCTTGTTAAGTATAAAGAAGAGGATAATGTTTGGGGCTTAAACTTTCTGTGGTCCCTCCACAAGCTGTGGGGAGGGATGTCTTCACACTGACCACATGCTCATCTTCAGACTCCAGCATCTCTCCCACTCATGCTCAGAGAGTGTTTGAGGAATGAAAGGATTATGTACTTCGAGGTGATTTCTATTCCGTGGCAAATGCATCACTTAACGTGCGACTCAGCTCACTGGCAGCTCTAGTAATTGAAGTGCTGCTTTCAGGCACGGGGGCTGCAAAACTTCTGCATTGATTATGAAGTGGATCGCACAAGTGCTTTCCCAGGCTGCTTCTATGTTTCTGATTCATCATGATTGTGTCCATCCCAGCCTGGACCAGATGTATGCGCTGAATCCCATCTGCTGCAGCCTTAGTCCTGCCCAGTCTTCGAGCCGGTTCTAACCAATGTACTGAACAGCCCATTTCCACTGGTGAAAGGGGCTTGGAATGACTTCCTTTTCCTTCTACCCTGAGTCTGGTGAGACCCAGGTGTCCTGCCTACCCCACGTGCAACCTGCAGCCTTATTTTATTCCACCCGCAAAAGCTTGGGTGAGCGGTCATTGATGAGTCTTCTTCTTCAGCTCCTGGTCTGTGCACTAATTCCCCACTGAGATTCAAGTCCTGCCCTGCCCCTGGCTAGGCATGGATTTTGTCACCCCAAGCCTTGCATCCTTCTATCTCCGTGAGCTTTTGGACCCCCTGGCACTGGCACAGGTTGGATTCCTGGAGGAAGGAGTGCATAGTGAAAAGCTTTGGCTCTCTTTCCATCTAAGTCTTAGTCTAGATCTAGGTCTCAGTACCTGGCAGAGTTCCCTCCCATCTGCATAACTGAGTTGACTTTTTTAGCTTTATGCATTTTGCCCAAAGCAAAATAGTCCTAATTGCCCATCACTGAAACAAGAACTATAAGAAAAAACTCAATACAACAGGTATATCATTCATGTGGACTCAGAGGTGAAGTCCAAGCTGTAGGGTTGGCACACCGTTGGGGTATCTCTAAGCAATCTTACAAATGTGGTGATTCTAGTTTTGACTTTTGGTGCAACTCTAAAAAAATTAGAGTCTTTGAACTGGTTAAAAGTTTATAGTACCTCACCATGAAGGTTTTCATTAGTTTCTTTCTTGAGTTTTTGTTTTTGTTTAGGTATTTTTCAGGAATGGTAACTACTGAGCCAACCAGTTCTCAGTCACTCATTCATTTGTTAGTCCAAGAGGGAGATACAGTTGCTCCTCCTATTAGCACCAAGCAATGCTGGCCATTGCCTGGACTTCAGGAGAAAGGAGAGTCCAGGGTGGGCTGAGCCATGGAAGTTCATTTGGTTTCTCAAGTTGATGTGGGCAGTAAAAAGAAACTGAGATTAAAATGTTCTAGAAGTCTTAGGGGACAGTGAATTCTTGTTCTTTCTTCCCTCTGAGTTATCTCCCCATTGTTCTTTGGAAGAAGATAAAGTTTCTCCTCCATTGAAAAAGATCAAGTTACTAGATGAAAGGCATGGATGGGAATGTCCTTCGGCAGAGATTAATCATTTGAAACCTACTTTGAAAACTGCCACACTACCGGCCCTCACTCTTGCTCCTTTCTTTACTTTTCCATGCCATCTTTGTGAATTGCTCTGCTCTCAACTCCCCACGCCAGAACCTACCGTCCAGATGTACAGTTGGGTGTTCATCTTTAGATCAAGCTCCATCCTTTTCATGAGCAAAGCTATCTTCCTGTGGGCTCCTTGGTGGGATTTTGAGATGCCTCGAGAATTGGGTGAGTGATGATGGTTTGTAATTGAAAGATGGATTGTTTATCAAACACAGACAATGCTAGCCAAGAAAGTAGGTTCGGTGTTTGGTTGTTGGGGATAGTGGATTGTAATAGTTTCCTTTCCAATTTTTTATAAGGAAGGTCAAATGCCGAAACATAGTAGGAGGAGTCTGAGCACAGGGAGAAGGCTGAGAGTTGGATGAGAATACAGGATCGAATAAGATTTGATGCTTTGAATACTTGTGATGTTCATAGGCTGTTCCAAAAACGTGAACTTTCCCAGCATCTTCATTCGTTAATGGAAAATTTGTGACATCTGCAATTGCATTTATCTTTAAATTTCCTTTCTAACCATTGTGTTGCATAGTCTGGTACTTCATTAGTAATGATTTTACTGACAGTTCCCTTAAACATTCTCTGGATTCAGGTGGAGGAAGATGGATTTTTAACTAATCTTTTTTGGCATAAACATATATCATATAGGAGACTTAACTATTCTTTCTATTTTTCATTTGTTTTCTTTGGTATTATCTGACATTAGGTTGTCAGAACAAATTAAGTGGTGACTGAGCAATAATTGCTTTGTGATATAAGAAGATGGGTAAAAATTGCTTTTTAACTCAGTAGATGCTCTACTTCCTACATCTAAAATATTTAGGTAGGCAACTGTGCATTGAGTAGACGGGACTGTGGATATATTTATGGACCTGGCCCATCTTTTGAAAATGGGGATTTGTACTGAATAATTTGTATTTGCCGACTTCATAGCTCAGGTTTCTGGAATCAGTGCCAACCTCCTCTTCCTGTTGTGCGATGCAAATGTGGTTCTGTTGTTAATGCTAGTCTTGTCTGTCTGCTGCATCCTTTCTTCAGACTACCCACTAGTATCCACCTAGGCTGCATCCGCCTCCCTTCCATCTAACTGAACTTTTAAGATTGTCTTGATTCTTTAAAAATACCCATTTCAAAGCCCAATTAGAGATCAGAGTGACAAACTCTTTAGAACCCTAGACTCAAAATGCATCAAGGCACACAAAAATGAATTTTCTATTATTATTTCAGCCAATTCCGTGGTGGATTCTGGGGGTTTTATCTATAATTTTGGAGTTGGAAAAATGAAGCAGGGCAGTCTTTTTTTCTCCCAATTAGTTCAATAGTTAGGATTCTTAGTGTTTCTATTCCCATGAAGACTGGCAAATTGGTTAATGGGTGGGACCTGGCCATGTTAGTATGGTCTTCATAAGTATAACTTGGTATAGGAAATGTAAAAAAATAGAAAGTTGCCTTTTTATAAGAGAAGGAATTTTTTTTAATCAAAGTATAGTTTATTTGCAATGTTTAAGGTGTATAGCAAAGTGATTCAGTTATATTTATATATATAAAATATATATTCTTTTTCAGATTCTTTTCCATTATAGGTTCTTACAAGATACTGAATATAGTTCCCTGTGCTATATGGTAGGTCCTTGTTGTTTAATACAGTAGTATGTATCTGTTTATACCAAATTCCCAATTTATCCCTCCCCGTGAAAGAGAGGGACGTCTGTTTGGATTTGACCAAGGAGAGATGTTCAGGCCGTTAGCCGAGCAAACTAAATTCTCTGGGTTAGAGTTTCATTGGGAGATCACCCCTTCCCAATGGGTAATTGAAGTGGGAAACTTGGATTAGCTTAGTTGTGTTTTCTCATTGTCTACACAGATGAAACCAAACCAGGAAGAAAAATGACACCAGACTGATTTTTAGCTTTTGTTCCCCAGATTCCTGTGGCAAATCTTAAAACTTCAAGTGCAAAGTTGGAGTCAGGCCTTAAAACTTGCAAGGTGTGTATGTGTATGTATGAGCGCGTGAGAGTTTTGGACCCATTTGTTGGAGGGAAATATGGCTCAGTTATTAGTTTAGAATTGTTTTGCTACACAGAAATCAATATAGATATGTACTTGCAAATTTTTGGATTGATTAATTGAACAAAGAATCAAAATGGATTGAGTGCCTACTCTGTGTTGTGTGGTTGGGTAGTGAAATTACATGGTGACACAACACAGGGCCCCAGGAGTCTGTGGTCTCAGAGGAGACAGATAGGAAATAATCAGGATGGAGAGTTCTGATAGAACTGGGGCCATGAGGGAAGAGGGTGTTACCAGTAAGTTCCTGCAGGGGATGAAGAGGATGAAGAGGAGATGAAATACAAGTGTGTCTAGGGGTAGTGTAGCTGAGTCATGGAGGGAGATGGACAAGAAGTAAATGACCTACAAAGGGGCAAATGACTGTGTCAAATGACAGCCAGGTTGAGGCTCTGGAGGTCCTTCTTGGTTGGATTTGGGAGTTCCTATTGCTCATAATATTGAGGAAGTGGCTTGTAGCATAATATTTCTCTTTCTCAAGGAATATTCTATTTGAATTAATGAATATTTAATCCCAGATAGCTGGATAGTTTGGACTTTGACCTTTTTCTTAAAGAATTATCTGGCTATCTGGAAATTACTTTTTACCCTTCAATATCTAGATAGTACGTGAACAGCTGACTTTAGAAACTCTTTGGATAGAGTTGAGAGTATCACACCGTTTTCCAAATTGGCCCTGATGTGTCAGATTATATTAATACAATGCCTAATATTAAATGGCCCATGGATTCCTTATGTAAATATTTTTAGGTGGGTCATTCTTCTAAAATAATGTGAAATTCTCTTGTGGTATTTGATTTAGAATTTTTGTGTCTATGTTTATAAGATCAGTCTATAGGATTTTTTTTTCTTTCTTTTTTTTTTTTTGGTTTGTCTCTTTTCTCTCTTTTCTGGTTTTGTTCAGAATTAGACCAGTTGTATAAATGGTGTTGGTGGCAAGCTTTCTATAATTTCTGTGCTCTGACATGATTTATACATTATAAAAATAATCTATTCCTTATTTAAGAGTATATCTAAAAAGCCTGTTATGGGTTATAACCTCTTGGAAGTAAATTGTCACTTTCCCAGCGTTTCTATAGTTTTGGTTTATCTGAGTGAGTGAGATGTTTTTGCTTTTATTTTCTTTTCTTAAAAGAATCTGCCATTTCTTAAAGATTTTCAAGGGGATTAGCACAGAACTATACAAACTATGCTTTTATATTTTTAAACCTTCTTTGCATTTGGGGTCATTTCTATATTTTTTCATTTCTATAGGTATATTTTCAATTTCTGATTTTATTTTCTTGTTTTGAGTGACTAGAAATATGTGTGTATTTGTTTACATTTTCCAAAAAATCTGTTCCAGGATTTACCTATTAATTCTATGGTTTAACAAAACTAGTATTAAACATTTTTTCTGCATCCTATAGATATGCCTGGGTTTTGCATTGAGGGCTAGTTCTTTTACTTTTTTCTTTTTTTTAATACTAAGAGAATTTAAATGTGCACTTTCCTATGAGTACTATTTGATCCTATCTCAAAAGTTTTGATAGTTTTAAAATATTACTCATTTAAAAAAACTCCACTTGTTGGTTTAATTTTTCATGCAAGGTTGTTTAAGAGAGTGCTTATTAATTTCTATGTAGTGGCTTCCTCTTTTGCTTAAATATTATCACTCATTTTTTATTATTTTTGCTTCATATTATGATGCTATGGTAGTCAACAGATGTTTATTACGGTTGTGTATTCATTTTGGATTCCATCTTTATTGATATAAAATTCCAGTCCTTGTACTGTTTAATATTCTTCTTAATATTCAACTTTGTCATAAATAATTTCCATAGTTTCCTACTTTTTAAAGTCTATCTTAAAAATTTCTGTAATAAATCTTTCTGCTCTCTCTTTTTCTTTTAAATTTTCCTGTTCATTTTATTTCAGCATATCTCTTGAGAGCAGAATATGTTTGATTTTTTAAAATCCAATCGGATCATCCTTTAATGTTTTTATTTTTGCCATGATATTTATGTTTTTTTTGAAAAGTTTTTCCTTCTTTTTAATGTTTTCTGGTTTTTTTTTTGAGTTCTTTTTCTGTTCTTATTTTTTACCTTTACATTCTCCGTGGTTTCGAGTTAATGTACTCTAGTTTAAATTTTACTCATGGCTCTTTAAGTTAAAAAAATTTAAAATATGTATTTCTATAATAATCAAAATTAAGAATGAGATAATACTTAAAAAAACTTTCTGTGCCAAGTAAGAGATTTAATGTGTTTTTATTCCCCTTTCTCATTTCTGAGATTTAAAAAATATAACCTGTGTTTTTAGATTTGGATTATTGATATTCAATCAGTATATTTTTTTAACTATTCCTTATTTTTAAGAGGTATTTTACATTTATTTTTAGTTTGATCAGCACTTTTATAATCTTTATTTGGATCACCTTTAATGGATTTCAACATTCGCCACCAGTCCTTTTAGGTCACAAAATCTTAATTTTTTGAATCATTTCTTGATTATTCGGTGTATTTCTCTTAATCTTTTTGTCCAGTTTAAATTTAGACAGAACTGTAGTTACATTTTCTGTTTGTTTTCAGTGTTATGGAAGGGATACCTGAAGCTGCTTTAATTTTTGTTCTGTTGTAGATTACTTCTTTTTCTTTCCTTTCCCTGCCCGCCCTTGCCTGCATGCTTATATGCCCTTTTTCTCCATTTATATGATTTAAGAGTTGTCAGAACGTGTGTTGATGGGGGCTGCTCTCATCAATTTAGGTTGGAACGTGGTGAATGAACCCTTTTCCTCCACATACTCAGGTGTTTTTTGAACTCTAACATTTTTTGTAAATTATTTTAAATCAAAACTTTCCTTTCAGCCTTTCTGGCTGAAATACCTCCTCAAGAATTCATGGTATTTAAGTTGACAGCGTCAGTTCTGGGGATCTGCCATCTTCTTGGTCTTCATTTTTATCTCCTTATCTCTTTGCTTTCATCCAGAGCACCCAACTCTTCTCTTCATCACAGTTTCAGTTTTCTACGTGATGCAGTCTGCCTTTACCAGACACGAAGCAGATATTTGATTTCAGATGGCCAATGTTGTTGGTGTCTTAACATTCTTCTGGGTCTCACCAGCAACCCTTTGGATTTTGTCCACTTAACTTGCACTCCGCATTTTGGTTCTTTCTCCCAGATCTCTGCTAAGTGGGATCCTCTCTTTACCATTTGCTTTCCTGACACTTTGAACTGGCAGAAGGTATGAAATAGTATGATGCGCACATCTCCTCCTACTGAAGTTCTTGACTCATGTCAGCAGTTGGTACTGCCCCTCCCAGCATGAAGGCACCCTCACTGGTCACCCCTTTTCTGCCATCCCCAAGTCATTTGCTTAGTTTCCTTCTTCAGAATAAAGTATAAAGTGAGGCTCTGAAGGGATTATAACTACCTAAAATCTTGCGTCCACACACATGGGGATGGCTGAGCTGTTTCTGTTGCGTACAGAACTCGGTTTCTGAGCGCAGAGGCAGAATGAGCAGCTGAGCTCCAGTGGAGCAGCTGTTGGCTTTGCCTGTCATATTAGCACCACTGCTTCCATATTCTGGTAATAGTTTGCCTGCCAATCATAGTTTCACTCTTCTTGTGGGGTTCCCCCTTTTCTATATCTTCTTTTCCATATCTTGTTTTCTCCTTTGTGGAAACTGGGAAAGACTGCATTTTTAAACCAGAGGTCAGTAGCCACGGACTTTTCATTTCAAAGGTGATTTTCCCCTCTAGCCATTATTCGTTTGTGACGGATCCCAATTAGTCAGAATTCTCTTTAAAATGTTTATAAATGCCATAAGACACACAATGGCAAAGGTGAGATAACATTCCTGGAATGAATCAGGCTGAAGAGTTTGTTTTCTGCATACATCGTATTGTAGAAAACTTGATATGATGAGGGGTCATGACTTGTCTTAATGGAAATAAGTCTGGTTTGGGAATCAGAAATCTAGACTTGACCTTTACTGCCCTATGGGGCTATGGGCTTCTGTTTCTTCACTCATAAAAGGAAGAGGCTGGACTAAAAGATTTCTACCGTCCTGTTGACGTGCATTCTACCTATTTTGTAATTATCATAATACATATTGCATGCTGTTTCATTTCTCTGTTCAAAAGCCTGGGACAAGAAGATGCTACTGCTTGGTGACAGGAACATGGAAAAGTATGTTTGTGGATAGGAAGGAAGTGACTTGCCTTTGGGTGCCAGATCTTAAAGTGTATCTTTATTTCTTGCATTACTCCATTGGGTGGACGAGGGGAGGCGTTGCATGCCAAAGCAGGAGATTTTTCTTTAAGGAAATTAAGGCTGACCAAACAAGGGATTGGTTGCTATTATCAGACACTAATGGCCCCTGATAAGGGGTAATCAGATAGCCCGAAAGGCAGAGTTTAGAGTTAAGTAACCAGGCTCCCTTTATGCAGGAGATATGGCATGACTGTGCTTGGAATGGATTCCTTTCTCTGTAAATTTTTAATCAGCTCAAAAATTTTCATGGAACAATTTATTCCTTTCCCCTCCTCCCTTTTACTTAGCTTAATTTGACCTTGATTTGGTGGAAATGTGAAAAAAAACATATTTATGAAACAATTACTACTAGCCAGGGGTCTTTGTGCACAAATCACAAGACTTTTTATATCTTTTTTCCCCCCATCACTGTAATAGCCTGAAGTGCCGTTTGGATGGGCTTTTCTTAGCCAAGCGTGTATGATTTTTGGAATTGATCTGTATGATTCGAAATATCAGGTTTCAATGGTCTTATTGCACATTCCTTTAAAAACTGCATTTGTCTGGCCTTGGGGATTTGATGCCGTAACCAGCAGAGGGATACTTTCTGACTCCCCCTGGGGAGAGGAACACTTAATTTTGATGTTATTTTATGGAGAATCCGTCTCTTCATTTTAAGTCCATGGGACCTCAAATCTGTCCATGACTGGGGTGGAGACTTATTACATACACTTTAGGCCTGCATCCACAACTCATTGCATTTCCTCCTCTGGACTCAAGTCACAGGGACATGGATACCAGGATCTTTTCTTTCCCTGGATACTCTGTCAGCCTCATATCTGGGCCAGTATCACTCCTTGCCAGCCAAAGTTATAGGCAAAGCGTAGTGAGTTTTCTGGAAGCAGATTTGGAGGTGGGATTTGGTGTGTAGCATATTTTTAAGGAACAACAGGTAAAAGGAACAGTGGAGAAGTAGAACTGGGCAGGAGACACCCACCTGTGGTACAGGCCTGGCAATACCTCCGTCAGCCTAGAGGGGGAGCTCTAGCGTGAGTAGTGTGGTTACAGGAGCCGACTTTGGCCTGAAACGCTTGTTCCTCCATAGACTGCTCTGGAAGGCCGTGACCTCGGGTGGGGTCTTTCTGTAGCTCAGACAACTCTGAAGGAATTGACAGCTGGGGCAACAAGCCCTTCTTTGAAGGAGGATCTGTGTCGGCAGCACATCTCCTTGCCCATCATATATCTCCTTTCCAATGACCTATCCTTTTAGTGGAATTAAGTTATATAGGACCTCAGGAGTCTATGGTTAATGTATGCCACTGAAGATGCATGGAATGTGCTTTAGATTAGCATGGAACACTTAGATCACGTTTTCCTATGGAAAAGGCTTTTACACAACTCTGACTACTTGATTCCTCTAGTGACATTGCTACAGACAGGGCACCCCGTCTTTAGGCAACTTAACCGTAAATGAGCTGGTGACATACAGTGTCCACTTCCTAGCTGTTCACCTTGGACAGGTTGACCTCCTAAGGCTGTGGTTCCGTCATCTCTAAAGTGGGCGGGACTGATCAGTCCCCATATTGTATAGGGTTATTGTAAGAATTATAAATGAGAACATATGCTAAGTATCCTAGTACAGCCTAAAGTAAGGGTTCAATATGGGAACTGGACTTTGAAAAGAATATTTATTTCTTCAACCAAGTTTTTGAACATCTATGACAGATCAACCAAGTTTCTGAACATCTATGACAGATCAGGCATTGAGCCATGCACTTCCTTTCCATGATTGTTGAATTCTAAATGTAGTAGTTTGCTATAGGTCCGCCTTAACAGAGCACTGCAAGCTGAGTGGTTTAGAACAACAGAAGTTTATCGTCTCTTGGTTCCAGGGGCCAGAAGTCCAAAACCAAGATGTGGGCAGGCTGTGCTCCCTCTGAAACTTCTAGGGGAGGATGCTTCCTGGCCTCTTCCAGCTTCTGGTAGCCCCAGACTTTCCTTGGTTCGTGGCAACATAATTCCAATCTCTGTCTCCGTCCCCGCATCATCTTCCCTCTATGTGTATCTATCTCTATGTCCAAATTTTCCTTTTCCATAGGACACCAGTTATATTGGGTTAGGATCCACTCTAATGACCTCATCTTAACTCGGTTTCCTCTGTAAAGACCCGATCTCCAAATAAGGTCACATTACAAGTACTGGGGCTTAAGAAGTCAGTATATCTTTTTTGGGGACACACTTCAATTCATAACACTCACAAATCTCTATATGGTAGGTGTCATTATTCACATTTCGTAGGTGAGTGAACTGGAACTCAGAGAGGTCAAGTAACTCCCCCAGAGTCACACAGCAGGCAAGTAATGAGAGAGGAGGACCTGAACCTAAATCTCTTTGGCTCCGCAGAGCATATGCCCTTTCCACTAAAATGTTGTTGCCTCCACATTAGAAACTTCTAAGTGAACTAGGAGAGATTTGAAGTTAAGGGATGAATTAGTCTCAAATTGCTGCAATAAAATTTGTTGTTATTAGGCAAAATAGCCTAAATCCACAAGAAACTTGTGTGCCATTTTGTTCAAAAACAAAAAACAGAAAAACTCTAATAGCTGTGAAAGGCACCTACAACATGCCTGCCCTCGGCAAGGGCTTCCAAACCTGGTTATACCATTTCCTCCTCTTACCCCTAATTCCTGGCACCTGGGACTATTTCTAATTGTCCAGGCCTCAGCTTTATACCCTGAAAAGAAAGTTGGCAATTTGTGATCCATAAACTATGACATGAGGTCAGTTAAAAAGTATCTTGTAGCTTGCTTTAGTAATGGTAGTTATAACAACTTCAGCTACTCACACTTTACTTATGTAGTTCTAATAATAATGATATACAACTTTATTTGAACATCTCTTCTGTGCCAGGCACTTAGGACCTGTTAGTGATGTCACCGAGAGTTTCCATGTGGCATGGCGCTGTCTAGGGAAAACTGTTTTCCTTTACTCTCACACTTCACTTCTGGCCACTAAATTTGTGTGAGTGTGAGTGCTTTTTCCCACACTGACCAATCTCCACCACCAGCGGGGTGTCCTACAATTCAATTCAGATCCCACAAGACTTTCCCCCCCCACCCCAACTTAAGATGCCAACTGCAAGTCCAGGTTGTCACTTGTGCTTCGAGCTAACCAGCTATAAATCAGAGGTTCCCATGACCCCCTTCTGAGTTCGATAATTTGCTAGAAAATCTCACAGAACTCTGGAAAAATAGATTACTTGCTGGACTACTGATTCATTATAAAAGGATACAACTCAGGCACAGCCATGTGAAAGATGCTTAGGGCACGGTATGTGGAAAAGTGTGCGAAACTTGCATGCCCCTTCCAGGCACATTATCCTCCTGGCGTGTGGACGTTCACCATCCTGGGGCTCTTGGAACCCCATAGTTTCAGGGATTTTCATGAAGGCTTCATCACCTCGGCATGATCAGTTGTTAACTCAGTCCTGGAGTGTGGGGAGGTAGGGCTGAAAGTTCCATGCTTCTCATCATGGCTAGCTCTTTCTGGTGACCAGCCTTCATCTTGAAGTCATCCAGGAGCCCACCAAGAGTTGCCTCATTAGAACAAGAGATGCTTCTATCACTTAGTAAATTCCAAGGGATTTAGGAGCTCTACAGCAGGAATCAGAATCAGAGACCAAATATTAGCACAGAAGGTGCTCCTAGCCTCTACATTGCTCAGGAAATCACAAAGGTTTTAGGAACTCTGACTGGGATCTAGAGATAAAGACCAAAATATATATTTCTTATTGTATTATGACATCACAGGTGCTGAGAGGGGAACTCTGATTCTGTTGTTGTTTTGTTGTTTTGGTTGACTATATCTTCCTTACAAAATGTTTCCCTACAATTAATTTGAAAACGATCAGGCATCTCGCAAATACATCATTTCACTCTGAATTTCTAATGTCAGGAAGTAAAACAGAATGGGCTGTTGTATAGAGGAAGGGTCAGCAAATAAAGGTCAGCTGGCCAAACTTAGCCCACCACCTAGTTTTGTAAGTAAAGTTTTATTGGAACACAGCCATGCTCCTTTATTTATACCTTGTCTCTATGGCTGCTTTCATGTTACAGTGAAAAGTCAGAGGTGAGTATTTGCAACAGAGACCTTCTGGCCCACAAAACCTAAAACATTTATTGTACGGCTTTTTACAGAAAAAGTTTGCTGCTGCACAAATAATGAAACTAAAATACAGAGGAGGAGGATGTTGGTTTTGTGCAGTATGGCAAAAGCGGAAATCCAGTATTAACACTTTCCTGCTAAAAAGTGTTTAATTGCTAGGGTCATGTTAAAGCATTAACTGAATAAAGCAAATGAGGTGTCTGTAGATGCATGGGTCACCTCACATGGTAAGTCTCAATCCATTTCAGATGAACTGAAGTTGAAGTGGGATTTTTAAAAACTGGACTTAAAAATGCCTTTTACTTTTCATTTACCTAATGATGCTATACCTCTTTTCATGTGATTCTTTGCCACCTGTATATATTTGTGAGTGAATGGTGTGTTCAAATCTTCTGATCATTTTTTAATTGAATAGTTTGTGTTCTAATTATTGAATTTTTTTAAAAAAAGAGATATACTGTGATGATTAATATTATGTATGATCTTGGCTAGGCTAGGGAGCCCAGTTGTCTGGTCAGACACCAGTCTAGAAGTCACTATAAAGGCATGTTTTAGATGTGATTAACATTTAAATCAGTAGGCTTTGTGTAAAGCAGATTACCCTCCATAATGTGGGTGGACCTCATCCAATCAGTTGAAGGCCTTAAGAGCAAAGCCTGTGGTTTATGGAGGAAGAAGAAATTCTGTCTTTCTCCAGATTGCAACCTAGAAATTCTGCTTGAGTTTCCAGGTTGTTTGCCTTCCTTGCAGATTTTGGACTCAATACTGCAACATCAACTCTTACCTGAATCTTCAGCCTTATCGCCCATCCTACTTGATTTGGGACTTGCCAGCCCTCAAAATCACATCGGTCAATTCCTTAAAAAGCTGCTCGTTTTCTCTCTTTCTATATATCCCATTGATTCTCTTCCTGACTAGAAAGCGGACCATAAAATTCACTCATCCCCAGGTGATAATCAGAAGAAATGGCTGTCAAACTTGGTGAAGACCAGAGGAGAGAAAATGCCAAGGACCAGTTGTGACAAGCTCCCGAGATACTCCGTGCAGGTTTTCTGAGAGAGATTCGCTCTGCTGTGGTTGTCCTGCGGGGGGCCCTAAGTGGGAGAATGTTAAGCTGTTAAATTGATCTCTCTAAGTGTGTGTTTCTAGGTAGACTGTAATTTGCTCTTCTTGGTTATTTTGTGCCCAGCCAAATGCCTGGTTCCTCCTTGGTGCTCAGTAACTTTGAATGAAAGAAAATATATTGAATGAAAGAAAGAAGATGAGAATTCTAAGTCCTGTCATCTATTAATGCCCTTGTAATGTAGCTGGAAGAATCTATGTTTTGACGATAACATATTAAAAAATTTTCCCTGGGATTCATCCATTGTTCAGAAGGCACCAGCTTAATACAAATGCAGAATATCAGGGAAAATTTTTTTGAACATAACACAGTTTTTTGCCAAAGTAACTAACAGATGTTGGCTGACAGATTCAGTGGAATACCCATGGACGCGTCTCCATTTGACAGAGGAACTGGAAACACTGATTTGTTCTATGCTCTCCACTCATTGGCTGAATCAGTCCAGAACTACATTCACACCACTTTAGCCTCAATCAATAAATGATGAAAAGTTACTATGTTTGAGTCCGGCAGATTGCACCTTTCTGAAGCTAGGCTAGCACCAAGGTTGTATCAGAATGATTCCAGGGTGGTTTTCTCCTTCACTCCGTAGACAAGCCTCATTTTGTGCAGTGTCAGATATAGTGGAGAAAATAAAAACACAAGAATAAAAATTATAGTAATATTTTTTCATCGTGTTCATAGCAGCATTATTCACAATAGGCAATAGGTGAACGTAATCCAAATGTCCATCGATAGATAAATGGATGACCAAAATGTGGTCTATACATAAAATGGAACATTATTCAGTCTTAAAAAAGAAAGGAATTCTGACACATGTTACAACATGGAGGAACCCAAGAGGACATTATGCTAAGTGAAATAAGGCAGACACAAAGGGACAGATACTGTATGATTCCATTTAAATGAGGTACCTAGAGTAGTCAATTTCATAGAAACAGAAAGTAGATTGGTGGTTGCTAGGGGCTGGAGGAGGAGTGATGGGAAACTGTTTAATGAGTACTGAGTTTCAGTCTTTTAAGACGAAAAGAGTTCTGGAGGTTGGCTATACTGAATACTACTGAACTGTACCCTTGAAAGTGGTTAAGATGGTAAATTTGATGTTATGTGTGTTTCACCACACGACAAATTTTAAAAATTAACAAGGAAAATATGGTAATAATTTTAACAAGAGCTATCACTTTTTTCTATATTAACTATATGCCTGACCTTTCATGAACATCTTTTGAACAATCATATGAGTTAAATACTCTCATGAGTCCAAGATGGAGGATCAAAGCACTTACCTAACCTGGCCAAGATCAAGATCTATGTCACCTGGAATACCGAACTGCTTTTGACCAGAAAAGGCAGGATTTCAAATAAACAGGACTGGGGCTTGGGTGAGGCAAGTGAGGCAATTGGTCCTGGCATGAAATTTAAGGGGGTGCCACAAAGCTCAGTCATCAAGACAAATGACATTGTGGTGCAATCTTTAAAAAGATAAAAGTTAGTATAAAAATCTATGGTGAACAAAATATGAAAATGTAAAATAAAGACAGGATCTAATAGAATGAGGGAAGGTTGTTGAGTAATTGCAGGGTCAATCCTGCAGAGAAGTCACTTATTACAGTCAGGATAGTTTCACATCACTGACTGAACATTAAAGGAGTGCCACCCAACCATTTCAACATGATCAGATATTTGTAAAACTTACAATAAAAACCGATGAAGAAGAGCCCTGTGAACCTGTGGAAAGAGAGAGAAGTTTAAGCACAACAGGGTGAAACACTGTTAGAAGGAGCCGGAGCTTTGTAATAACTTGGTACCACATTCAGAAGGCTTAATTTCAAGAGATATTTATCCCTATGATAGCTGGTAATACTGCTCTAATAAGTCCTGTATGTTGTGCTTAAGATGAAATTAATCGGGGTTTTCTGAGTCTGTGGGATGTGCTGGAACCATGACACTGTTGGGACTCTGCCACTTACTAGCAGGGGACTGTTTGGAGGGTAATTAACCTCTCTGGGTCCTAATTTCATAATCTTTAAAATAAGGATCATGCCTGCTTTGTCGACTTCATAGAGTTCTTGTGAGGATCAAGTGAGATAATGATTGCAATAGTGCTTCATAAAACTGCCGTGATCTGCAAAGTTGGCAGATCTTTCAAGGTGAATTCTTTTTTGAAGCTAGATTAGGGAGCCAAAACTAATATCCATCTTATAGACTGTATCACGCAGGATTTTTCTGTGTATAGTTATGTTTGGAGGGGTGGGGACCTGATTCGACTTATGGTCTCTCTGAATCCACATGTTATTGACAGATGAATCAACAAATTGATACAAAGTGGGTAAAGATTTTAACACTGAGAACTGGCAGGAGATTGTTTATTTTGGGTGTTTTACACAGGGAACTGTGTTAAAAGGTAGATAAGGTCTTCAGATATGGCTAAAGGTTGAAATGAAGGACAAGAGTCAGGCTTACATGTTGGATGGCAGAGAGATAAAAACATTCTTGGTTCAACCAAACTTTTTGTTGAGTGAGATTAAGCTGGTTCTGGGTACCTGGGAACAGGTGGAGAACCTGGCCACAGGTGGATGTACCAAAGAAATGGGGGGTCATTTAGTCATCATCTCAGAGTTTGGTGATTCACTTGTAGGAGCAAAAATGTACCAGTGTATCATCTATCATGGACATTTAAAAAAGTATAGATAAAGTGTTTTGGAAAAACGCACTATGTCTACTATGTCATAAATATATTTATGTCAAAATAAGATATCGAAGAACCTATTCACACATTTCAAGCCCTTGAAACTTTTTAAAGGCAGAAAGTATAAGAAAGCAAGCCATTTGTTGAAGGAACAATATTGAAAGATCTTTAAGTAATACCTCTTTGACCTTAAGTCTAAGCCATCTATCTTGAACTAGTATTGGTATTTGGCTGCTGGAAATGCTTGGCAAGGTAGAGTGTTCTGATTTCATTTGATCTCTCATCATACCAGGCATTTGATTTTTTTCCCCCTGAACTATAGAGCCTTGGATTTGGTGGGTTCCACCCAAATTTCAACACTGACGGAGCTTTTGTATTAAGCTAAGAGTGGGAGATTGTTTGGACAAATAATTCATACCCTTTGCTGGGAAGGAAAGATTTGTTTCAGGGAAGAGATTATCTGTGCGTGCGCCAGGCATGGGGGCCTTAGACCTCAATTTGCTGGTGCATTAGCCTGTGCATTAAAGGAATTGCATTTTTATTGGATCATGTCAAGCTGTTGATTGGAAAAATAAAAGCGACCTTTAAATTTTTCACCAGCTGTAGCAAGATAGAGATGGCACATCCAAAGAATGGGCTGGATATGGTGAACGATTAATGATACCATTGTTCTCCCAGCCCATCCTATGAAAAGAACCATCCATTTCCTCAATTGCTCTGACCAGGATTGGCCCTGTGCATTATGTAAGGTGAGCTGTGCCTCCTTGTTAGGATAGAAAGGTCTTAAAATGCCTCTCTTCTAACTCTTCATTCTACTATCCTTGCAAGTCTCTAAAACTAAAGGTACAACGTAATGGTGGGGTGGGAAGGGAGGGCAATAATGAATCTAGGAAGATGAAGGTGGTGTACCTTTAAAGTGATATGTCTGTGCTCTTTATGGCAAAAGAAGACATCAGTTAGGTGGTTCTGTAAAAGGTGAGTAGCCATGGAGATGGAAAGGAGTTGGAAATTAAGACAAATATCATCTAGACCATGACCTACATGTGATAAGGCCCTTTCCCATTTTTATACCAGAAGCATTGATGAACTCTCCAGAGTCATTGTATTCCTAGAGTAAAGGGCTGGCAGGACCATGTAAGAAGTCAGCCTTTTCCTTAGTGCTTGGTGGGTTCTCAGCCCTCACATTTCTATGCCACCTTCATTAGATTTACGCACAGCATGCGATGTAATTTCTTATCTTTCTGTCTTCCTCAGTGCAGCAATTGGTACATGGAGTTACTTGGAGGCAGGTTTTGCACTCATCATATCTAGAAACTTTTTTTTTTTTTTGCGGTACGCGGGACTCTCACTGTTGTGGCCTCTCGCGTTGCGGAGCACAGGCTCCGGACGCGCAGGCTCAGCGGCCATGGCTCACGGGAACAGCCGCTCCGCGGCATGTGGGATCTTCCCGGACCGGGGCACGAACCCGTGTCCCCTGCATCGGCAGGCGGACTCTCAACCACTGCGCCACCAGGGAAGCCCTAGAGCCTTTTTATAAATAGGAGCACTCTATTATAAATATGGCTGCTTTCCAGTTTTTTTTTTTTTTCCACAATCGGTTCTTTTTCTGTTATATCAGTATGAAGCGTATTTTGACTGGAGGTGGGGGAAATATGATTCAGTGTTATCCTAACAAAAACCAAATAATTTACTGCAAACATGTCTTAATCACAAGGATGAAGCCGATAGGCAAAATTATTCTCCTCTGTCACAATCGCCTTATTTTGATTTGTGGTATATATAAATGGAATGATTAAAATGAATCTGAACTAGACATTGTGATTTAAATTCTGTCAACTTGGTCTGTCTATAAAGAAGTGGTTCTTATACAAAGTGAAATGTTCTTTAGACCTGAGAATGAAATAAACACAATTTAAAGTTTCCATAAAATTCAACAATCAACTGTTCGTTGATGAAGCTGATTGATTGATCTCCTTTTATTCTAGTTTCTTCTGTTATTAATGAAAAAGTTGGGGGCTTTTAACAAGCATCAAGTCACCAATTACATCATCTGTTACAAAGTAGGGAAAGGAACTTCTTCTCCTAAGTAGAATGCAGAAGGTCTTGGTCAATGCTTTTGCTGCAACAATTAGTAAGAAACAGATAGTTTATAAATTTACAAAAAGCCTATTGTTATAGGCATCAGAAAGCTAGAAAAGCAATGAAGACTAGCTAAACTAAACTTCCAAGGAGAGAATCCTTCTAGGGTGAGCTGGCAATCAGAAGCTATTCTTCATCCCTCTGTAATCATTTGCCAATTCTGGATGTGGGGTGAGAAACAAAGACCCTTCCCCAGAAAAAGAGGACTTGCAGCAGACACTTGTCTAGTCTCCCCAGTAAGATATTTTCAAATTTTGAGGCCTCATTGGATGGGAGGACAGAGAGCTAATTTGAAGACTTCTGAAGGGCAAAACTGAAACTCTCAGAATCTTTCAGGGCCAAGGAGACAAGGGCCCCATCAGGATCTCAGTAAAAAGCTAGGATGTCCATGCCCTAGAAGTTAAAGAAAAAGCAGGAATTCCCTGACTTAATGGAGGAAGAAATTAGGGCAGAAGAAAGTTTCAAAGTGATAATGGCTGAGAATTTTATCCAGCTGAATCCATAGGTTCAAGAAATTCATGGAATCTTGAGTAATGGAAATACACACAGAGGCACCTCATACTGAAACTGCTGAAAACCAAAGTAAAATCTACAATCTTAAAAACAACTAGAGAAAAAAGACATAATACCTTTAAAAGATCCAGAGTTACGACTGACAGCTGGATGTTTATGAGCAACCGTGGAATCCAGAGGACAATTTAAAGTGATGAGAGACAATCACTGCTAACCTAGAATTAAGAATATTTTTCAACAATGAAAGTGAAGTAAAGATATTTTTAGACAAATAAAAGTGGAGAGAATTTGCGGCTGGCATGTTTGTATTAAAAGAGAAACTTATTTTCTCCAGGCAGAAGGAAAATGATTCCACACGATAATATGGAGATGCAGGAGGAAATGAATAATATTAGGAGGGATAAACATGTGGCTAAGTCGAAATAATTCTTGATTGTGCAAAGCAATAATTGTAATGTCTTTGAAGTTTAAAATAGGTGCAGGAAAAATGTGTAATAATAATAAAGCAAAAGTTGGAATGGAGGTAAATGGAATTAAACGGTTCTAAAGTTCTAGCAGAATTGGGATGATAAAAATTATATTATATGTTAGACTGTGATATATCAAGAAAGCATGTTGTAATCATTAGGTTAACCATTAAAAGAATAGTAAAAGAATACATAGCTAGCATGCTAATAGAAAGAAAATAAATACAGTACTTAAAGTATATGACTACTAAAAGATGTGGAAAGTAAAACTAACATTCGACGGATGCTTTTTGCCTGTACCCCAGGTACTGTTACCTAGTTGTCCCAGGTAATCCTCAGCATCTCTGTGATACCTCCCTTATCATTTCCATTTGATAAATGGAGCAACTGAATTTGTTGGGATTCTTAGTTGGAAACAGAAGAACATACACCAATGTGCATAAAGAGAAGCAGAACTTAATATAGGATTTATTGGAAAGCTCACAGACCCTTGTGAGGGTAGACAGTCTTTGTGAAGACTCTGCCACCTTCCCAGGACACAGATACCACAGTTGTTTATCACTCATGCTGGAGGCCTCTTTTGCTTTATAAGCTGGAGGCTTCCATTGTCTCTCTCACAAAAGACAAAAATTGTGGGGAGCTTATGCTTCCCTAAGTTGCTTTCTACTGCACTGAAGTCTCTTGAGGGTGCATCTGATTCATCAAGCCTAGATCACATGCTACATTTCAATTGCAAGGAAAGCTTGTAAAATGAGTTCTAGCTTATTCATAGGGGAAGTAGGACTGCTAAGGGAGAAACTTCCATAAACACAGGCAGAGTGTTCAGAAATGTGTTGGGGTGTGTGCGTGCGTGTGTCTGTGTGTCTCTGTGTGTGTACAAAGATGACAGATATCCACTACAGGAAGTGAGGCTTATGGATGCCGAGTGCCATCTAGGGGTCTCCAAACATTAAGTGATGGTCCAGAGGTTGGAGCCCAGGACTATTGGCCCCAGAGTACGAAACACTCTGAACTGTCATTCATTAGATCCCCTCTGGGTTTGTGAGACACACTATATATAAGGTATTGGGAGGATGCCAGTACTTCCTGAATGGCATATCAGGACTGACAGGCTAGGGTTGGAGATAGAGCATGGACCAGGAAGGTGTTTAGTTCTGTGGCAGTAATGCCCTCAGCTCGTATTCCTGTTGGTACCTGACACCCTAGGAGCTGCACTTTTAGAAACCTCCACATCAATTGACTGACAGCTCCTCACATCTTAGGTACTGTCTATTTCTACTCAATTGTCTGTGTGAGAAAGAGAATCCAAAGACAAAAAGAAAAATTCTAGCTATCTAAGAATTAACAAGTGAACCACCAAGGGAAAATGGAATTTTTTTCTGGTTCAGTAACAAAAACCATCTTATCCCAGATTAAAAAAACAAAACAAAACAAAGAAGTGTTGTGGGTAGTCAGCCATGGGATCTGAGTGTGTGTATGATTATTTTAACCCACAGCACATAATTAAAAACACTACTTTGATAAACTGATCTGTTAGATCCTGCAGATAATATGAAGGCATTTTGTGAGGAGAGATTTTTCAGACTAATGGATTTATTTCTGTTTTATTGATAATAATGACTTGTGTTTGCAGAACACCTGGCTATTCTCAGGCTGCTTTCCTATGGTGTCTCTTTCTCTGACTTACTCCTCTCGGCACTGGCTGGTGGGCAGTATAATTTCATTTGATATAGGAGGAAACAGGTTGTAGGTATGAAAGAATGTTATGCTATTATGTATCAAGGGGACACTCTGTTTTCTCATTTTAATACTTAGTGTATTATCTTTTTATTTCAGTTTCTATATTTTTTCTAGTACTAGGAAGGGGGATTAGAGGATATTATCAATAAATCATTGGTTATTCATCAGCCTCTCAACAAATATATTTATTATCATAAGGATCAAATTTGCATTTTCTATGTGGGACATATATACTAGTGTTTTCTTATCCCTATCTGATTGCATAGTGGCCATACTGTGCTGCTTTTAATTGACATTGGTGTCAAACCAATAGCAGATATCAATTAAAGAAACATACTGAGATTAAATCATAAAAGAAAACATTGGAGGTAGAGTTAGTATAAGTTGATATTTTGGGTTTATTACATGGTTGGAGGGGCTCTAATTCATACTATTCTGGACATATGTTCTTGCTCTCAAAGAACAGTCTCAAAAGGCTGTGTGAAAGACATTTTCTTAAATGCCCCCTTTTCAATAGATAAGTCTTGCTGCCCTCAACTTTTAAAAATTTGTTTACTTTTTGTTGGTTTGAAATAAGAGGAAAAGGGTCAGAAACATAAAACATGCATGGAACAGAAGGGAAGTATGAGAACATGGGTGTGAATGAAGTTGATCAAAAACAGTAATGAGGGACTTCCCTGGTGGTTCAGTGGTAAAGACTCCACACTGCCAATGCAGGGGGTGCAGGTTCGATCCCACATGCTGTGTGGTGCGACCAAAAAAATAAAAAACCCCAAAAAACAAAAACACAAACAAACAAACAAAACGGTGGTGAGAAGGAACAGGAGATGCACTTACTCTCCAGCTGAGCTTTGAATTAATTATTATTGTTGTACATTTCTAGGGCACTGAAAGTGTAACTTGTTGCTATTTGATAAAGACGTTCTGCCAGTCCCTTACCTCCAGGGAAATAATAACCCAATGAAATAAGATATCTGATTCAAGAGGGAAAATTACATGGCTTAAAAGAAATCAGGAGGCAGAGTCAAGATGGCAGTGTGGGAAGATGTGGTGTTCGTGTCTCGCCACAACTAGGGCGCCTGCCGGAGGCTGGTAGGGGATCCTGACACCCAGGGACATGGAAGAACCCCCAAGCAAACCAGTAGGACATTGGGGGACTGAAGGGGGAGGAGAAGTGGAGGCTGGATAGGACCAGCGCCCCTGAGGGGTGGCTGAGAGGGGGGAGGGGTTCCCAATCCTGGAGGGACCCTTGGGGGCTCAGATCAGGGGGGAGTGCTCCCAGCGTTTCCCCTGCCCAATCAGCTACAGAAGTCTGCCTTGCTCTCAGGCCATGTCCTACGCCTTCAGAGGTCCCTTCTGGGCCGGGTTGGTCCTGGGGGCCTGGGAGGGAAGCTGGGAGAGGACAGGAGAGGCAGGCAGGAGAGGCCTTCCAGGACTGGAGGAGTGGGAGAGGAGTGGAGGGTGTTTGCTCATCCACTCGAGCCTAGGAAGCCTGCTGGGCTCCCAGGTTGGGTCTCCCACGCTCTGAGACCAGAGGCAGGAGGCACACCTGGGCCCCTTCTGTTCTGTTGAGCCTAAGCTCCACCCCCCACACCCCCTGGGACCTTTTCCAGCCCAGTGGGTCCTAAGCATAGACCTTGCCCACCACCTAAACCTCGCCCCTGCTTACGCCCTGCCCTCCACAACCAAGGCCTTTTCCACTTTTTTTTCTCCTCCTCTTTTTTACTGTTGTGGTTCTGTTTTACCTTCCAGTTGTTGTTTCATCTATATTTTTATTTTTATATTTTTTCTAACATATCTGTTAGTTTCCTAGTCTAATTTTATTTTTTACTTTGTTATTGTTCTCTTTTTTTTTTTTTTTTTTGCTGCCCCACATGGCTTGGGGGATCTTGGTTCACGAGCCAGGGGTCAGGCCAAGGCTCCTGTGGTGGAAGCTCTGAATCTGAACCACTGGACTAACAGAGAACCTCAGACCCGAGGGAATATTCATCGGAGTGAGGTCTCATGGAGGTTCTCATCTCAGCACCAAGACCCAGCTCTACCTAACAGCCTACAAGCTGCATTGTTGGAAACCTCAGGCCAAACAACCAGTAAGACAGGAACACAATCCCACACATTAAAAAAAAGGAAAAGAAAAAGATGAGACGGCAAAAAAATATGTCACAGAGGAAGGAGCAAGGTAAAAACCTACAAGACCAAATAAATGAAGAGGAAATATGCAATCTACCTGAAAAAGAATTCAGAGTAATGATAGTAAAGATGATCCAGAATCTTGGAAATAGAATGGAGGCACGAATTGAGAAAATACAAGAAATGTTTAACAAAGATCTAGAAGAACTAAAGAACAAACAAACAGAGATGAACAACACAATAACTCATGAAAAATACACTAGAAGGAATCAATAACAGAATAACTGAGGCAGAAGGACAAGTAAGTGAGCTGGAAGACAGAAGAGTGGAAATAACTGCCGCAGTGCAGAATAAAGAAAAAAGAATGAAAAGAATTGAAGACAATCTCAGAGACCCCTGCAACAACACTAAATGCACCAACATTCGAATTATAGGGGTCCCAGAAGAAGAAGGGGAAAAGAAAGGGACTGAGAAAATATTTCAAGAGATTATAGTGGAAAACTTCCCTAACATGGGAAAGGAGGTAGTCACCCAAGTCCAGGAAGCACAGAGAGTCCCATACAGGATAACCCTGGGAGAAACATGCCAAGACACATATTAATCAAACTAACAATTAAATTCAAAGAAAAAATATTAAAAGCAGCAACAGAAAAACAAACAAAAAAAAATACAAAGGAATCCCCATAACGTTATCAGCTGATTTTTCAACAGAAACTCTGCAGGCCAGAAGCGAGTGGCAGGATATACTTAAAGTGATGAAAGAGAAAAACCTATAACCAAGATTACTCTACCCAGCAAGGACCTCATTCAGATTCGATGGAGAAATCAAAAGCTTTTCAGACAAGCAAAAGCTAAGATAATTCAGCACCACCAAACCAGCTTTACAACAAATGCTAAAGAAACTTCTCTAGGTGGGAAACACAAGAGGAGAAAAAGACCCACAAAAACAAGCCCAAAACAATTAAGAAAATGGTAATAGGAACATACATATTGATAATAACCTTGAATGTAAATGGATTAAATGCTTCAACCAAAAGACACAGACTGGCTGAATGGATACAAAAACAAGACCCATATATATGCTGTCTACAAGTGACCCTTTTCAGACCTAGGGACACATACAGACTGAAAGTGAGGGATGGAAAAAGATATTCCGTGCAAATGGAAATGAAAAGAAAGCTGGAGTAGCAATACTTGTATCAGACAAAATAGACTTTAAAATAAAGACTGTTACAAGAGATAAGGAAGGACACTACATAATGATCAAGGGGTCAATCCAAGAAGAAGATATAACAATTATAAATGTTTATACACCCAACATAGAAGCACCTCAATACATAAGGCAAATGCTAAGAGCCATGAAAGGGGAAATTGACAGTAACACATTAAGAGTAGGGGACTTTAACACCCCACTTACACTAGTGGACAGATCATCCAAACAGAAAATAAATAAGGAAACACAAGCTTTAAATGACACCGTAGACGAGATAGATTTAATTGATATTTATAGAACATTCCACCCACAAGTGGCAGAATACACTTTCTTCTCAAGTGCACATGGAACATTCTCCAGGATAGATCACATCTTGGGTCACAAATCAAGCCTTGGAAAATTTAAGAAAATTGAAATTTTATCAAGCATCTTTTCTGACCACAATGCTATGAGATTGGAAATCAATTACAGGAAAAAAACCTGTAAAAACCATCAAACACATGGAGGCTAAACAGTGCACTACTAAATAACCAAGAAATCACTGAAGAAATCAAAGAAGAAATAAAACAATACATAGAAAGAAATGACAATGAAAACACAACGACCCAAAAGCTATGGGGCACAGCAAAATCAATTCTAAGGGGGAAGTTTACGGCAATTCAGTCTCACCTCAAGAAACAGAAAAGTCTCAAATAACCAATCTAACCCTACACCTAAAGCAACTAGAGAAAGAAGAACAAAGAAAACCCAAAGTCAGTAGAAGGAAAGAAGTCATAAATATCAGAGCAGAAATAAATGAAATAGAAATGAAGAAAACAATAGCAAAGATCAATAAAACTAAAAGCTGGTTCTTTGTGAAGATAAACAAAATTGATAAACCCTTTGCCAGACTCATCAAGGAAAACAGGGAGAGGACACAAATCAATAAAATTAGAAATGAAAAAGGAGAAATCACAACTGACAATGCAGAAATATAAAGGATTATAAGAGACTACTACAAACAACTATATGCCAATAAAATGAACAACCACTAAGAAATGGACAACTCCTTGAAAAGGTACAATTTTCCAAGACTGAACCAGAAAGAATTAGAAAATATAAACAGACCCATCACAAGTAATGAAATTGAAACTCTAATTAAAAATTTTCCAATCAACAAAGGCCAGGACCAGATGGCTTCACAGGTGAATTCTATCAAACATTCAGAGAAGAGCTAACACTGATCCTTCTCAAACTCTTCCAAAAAATTGCAGAGGGAGGAACATTCCCAAATTCATTCTACAAAGTCACCATCACCCTGATACCAAGACCAGAAAAAAATATCACAAGAAAAGAAAATTATAGACCAGTATCACTGATGAACATAGAGGCAAAAATGCTGAACAAAATACTAGCAAACAGAATCCAACAACATATTAAAAGGATCATACACCATGATTAAGTGGGGTTTATCCCAGGAATGCAAGGATTCTTCAATATATGCAAATCAATGTGATACACCATATTAACAAATTAAGGAATAAAAACCATATGATCATATCAATAGATGCAGAAAAAGCTTTTGACAAAATTCAATACCCATTTATGATAAAAACTCTCCAGAAAATGGGCATAGAGGGAACCTACCCCAACATAATAAAGGCCATATATGACAAACCCACGGCCAACATTGTTCTCAATGGTGAAAAACTGAAAGCATGTCCATTAAGATCAGGAACAAGACAAGGATGTCCACTCTCACCACTTTTATTCAACATAGTTTTGGAAGTCCTAGCCACAGCAATCAGAGAAGTAAAAGAAATAAAACGAACACAACTTGGAAACAAACAAGTAAAATTGTCACTGTTTGCAGATGACATGATACTATACATAGAGAATCCTAAAGATTTCGTGAGAAAACTACTAGTGCTAATCAATGAATTTGGTAAAGTGGCAGGATACAAAATTAATGCACAAAAATCTCTTGCATTCCTATACACTAACAATGAAAATCAGAAAGAGAAATTAAGGAAACAATCCCATTTACCATCACAACAAAAAGAATAAAATACCTAGGAATAAACCTAAAGGAGGTGAAAAACTTGTACTCAGGAAACTATAAGACACTGATGAAAGAAATCAAAGATGACGTAAAATGATGGAGAAATATACCATGTTCTTGGATTGGAACAATCAATATTGTGAAAATGACTATACTACCCAAAGCAATCTAAAGATTCAATGTAATTCCTATCAAACTACCAATGGCATGCTTCACAGAATTAGAACAAAAATTTTACAATTTGTATGGAAACACAGAAGACCCCAAATAGCCAAAGCAATCTTGAGAAAGAAAAATGGAGCTGGAGGAATCAGGCTCTCTGACTTCAAACTATACTACAAAGCTACAGTAATCAAGACACTATGGTGCTGGCACAAAAACATAAATATAGATCAATGGTACAGGATAGAAAGCCCAGAGATAAACGCATGCTCATTTGGTCAACTAATTTATGACAAAGGAGGCAAGAACATACAGTGGAGAAAAGACAGCCTCTTCAATAAGTGGTGCTGGGAAAACTGAACAGCTACATGTAAAAGAATGAAATTAGAACACTCCCTCACACCATACACAAAAATAAATTCAAAATGGGTTAGAGACCTAAATGTAAGACCAGACAGTATAAAACTCTTAGAGGAAAACATAGGAAAAACACTCTGACATAAACCACAGCAAGATCTTTTTTGACCCACCTCCTAGAGTAATGGAAATAAAACCAAAAATAAACAAATCAGACCTAATTAAACCTCAAAGCTTTTGCACAGCAAAGGAGACCATAAACAAGACAAAAAGACAACCCTCAGAATGGGAGAAAATATTTGCTAATGTAACAACAGACAAAGGATTAATCTCCAAAATATACAAACAGCTCGTGGAGCTCAATATCAAAAAAACAAACAATTCAATTAAAAAATGGGCAGAAGACCTAAATAGACATTTCCCCAAAGAAGACATACAGATGGCCAAGAGGCACATGAAAATATGCTCAACATTGCTAATTATTAGAGAAATGCAAATCAAAACTACAATGAGATATCACCTCACACCAGTCAGAATGGCCATTAAGAAAAAATCTGGAAAGGGTGTGGTGAAAAGTGAACTCTCCTGCACTGCTGGTGGGAATGTAAATTGATATAGCCACTGTGGAGAACAGTATGGAGGTTCCTTAAAAAAACTAAAAATAGATAGAACTACCATATGACTCAGCAATCCCACTTTTGGGCATATACCCTGAGAAAACCATAATTCAAAATTATGGTTTTGAATGTCCAATGTTCATTGCAGCACTATTTACAATAGCCAGGACATGGAAGCAACCTGAGTGTCCATCGACAGATGAATGGATAAAGAAGATGTGGCACATATATACAATGGAATGTTACTCAGCCATAAAAAGAAACGAAATTGAGTTATTTGTAGTGAGGTGGGTGGACCTAGAGTCTGTCATACAGAGTGAAGTATGTCAGAAAGAGAAAAACAAGCACTGTATGCTAACACATACATATGGAATCTAAAAAAAAGAAGAAAAAAAAAGGTCATGAAGAACCTAGGGGCAGGATGGGAATAAAGACGCAGACCTACTACAGAATGGATTTGAGGACACGGGGAGGGGGAAGGGTAAGCTGGGACAAAGTGAGAAAGTGGCATGTACATATATATACTACTAAATGTAAAACCGATAGCTAGTGGGAAGCAGCCACATAGCACAGGGAGATCAGCTCGGTGCTTTGCGACCCCCTAGAGGGGTGGGATAGGGAGGGTGGGTGGGAGGAAGACGGGAGAGGGAAGAGATATGGGAATATATGTATATGTATAGCTGACTCATTTTGTTATAAAGCAGAAACTAACACACCATTGTAAAGCAATTATACTCCAATAAAGATGTTTAAAAAAAAAGGATAGTCAATCAACTATTGAAATTCAGTATGAACAACATAAAAAAAAAAACTCCAACAAACAACGGATGCCTACAATAAATAAAGAATTCCTACAACTCAATAAGGAAGAGAAAGACAACCCAATAGAAAAATGAGCAAAAGACTTTAACACAGACTTCACATTAAAAGATATCCAAATGGCCAATGAACTTATGGAAAGGAGCTCAACTTCGTTAGCCGCTAGGGAAAGGTAAATTAAAACCGCAAGAAGATAACCTTCCTTTTCAATCCGTATGCCTGCAATTTAAAAGAAGGAGACTAGTACCAAATGGAGCAACCGGCATTCTACGCTGCTGACAGGAGGGTCAATGGTACAAATATTTTGTAAAACTGTTTGGCAGCATCTGCTAAGCAAAGGTTCTCAAAGTGTGGTCCCTGGACCAGGAGCAAAAGCATCACCTGGAACTTTTCAGAAGTACAAATTCTCGGGTCTCACCCCAGACCTACTGAGTCAGAAACTCCAGGCGAGTCCCAGAGATCTGTGGTTGAACAAGCCCTCCTGGTAGTCTGATTCATGTGAATTCTTGAAACCACTGTGCTAAAGCTAAACGTATGCGTACCCTGTAACCCAGAAATTGTACTCTTAGATAGAGGTAACAGAAATGTGTACAAATATTCCTCAAAAAATACGTACAAACATGTTCACAGTAGCACCACTTACAATAACCCTGAACGGGAAACTAGCTAAACGCCCATCATCGGTACAATGGACAAATAAACTGTGATATGGTTGCTTCATAGAAATTCATACAGCAATGAGGATGAGAAGTCTACAGTTTCACGCAACAATTTAGATGAATAAAAGAAACCAATGCAAAGCAATACATCGTGTATGATTCCATTTATATAAATTACAAAAGTAAGTCAGGATAATGGTTATACTTGGGAGAGACCAGTGGGTAGAAACTGGACAGGGGGTGGAGGAGGGCTTCTGGATGCAATTAAGTTTCTGTTCCTTGATCAAGGATTGTTCAGTTTATGAAAATTCATTCAGCTTGTAATATTCACTGTAGACTTGTAATATGTGTACATTACTGTGTCTATACACAAAGGTTTTTTTAACTTGATTAAAATAATTACTTTCAAGTTGCATAGGTGAGAATTACTTCAGGTAGTATATTTGCATTGGAAAAAGTTTAGGACGTTAAAGAATAATGAAGAACATCAAAAATAATATACTACTATGGGGAAAATTTATCCATATGGCAGCAGCAGCAGGGTGGGGAGGAAGATGCAAGGTCATTCACCAATGAAAGCTTCCCTGGAAGGCTGCATCTAGGTGCTAAAAATAGTCCCTGGGGTCTGGTTGGGCGGTAGAAACCCAGCAGTGGGTGTAGCTCGGTAAATCTAAGCTTTAATAATGAAAATGTAAGCACTACATTTCTACATCCCTTAACACCATAGGAATTTTCAGTGGTCGTAGTTGCATTAACCTACTCATCAGTCAGGTTAAGCAGCCGTCAAAGGAGCAAAGTGGAAACAGTCAAACACGTTAGTTAATGTTCGCTTCTGATTGAAGTTTCTTAATATTTTGCCAGCAGAGTCAGTGGATTTAAAAAAAGACAATGAATGCTCTCATCTCCGTCACAGCAAAGCCTTCATTCCACCTCGAACTCTCTTTTGAGTAGCTTCTGGGCTCTGGTTTAGACATGGGTTCAGCCTGATGTTTACTAACAGGGAGGTTGACCTTGGCCAATTACGTCACTTGGGTAATTCAATATGAGCAACACACTACACTTTTTTTCCTTTTTTAAAAAATGTTCTCTATCTTCGTTTTTATTTTTTGAAAAAGTAATTTGCTTGCGTGGTTAGAAACTCAAAAATTACAAAGGGTTATATGGAAAAATGCCTCCCTTCTTAACTCATCTCCCAGGATTCGAGGCAACCAGTGTTACCAGTTTCCTATATAACTTTCCAGAGACTGAATATTTATTGGAAAAAATCTATAGCCATATCTCTATATTCCATCGTATCCTTCCCTCTTTTCCATACCGAACTGCTCTGCATTTAACATTTAAATCTTCCAACAGTTAAAAAGGGGCATCTCCTTTTTTATAGCTGCACAGTCATCCATTGTATGAATGAATGAACATGCCACCATTTAACCATGTTAACAGACATTTATGTCTATTAATCTTTGCTTATTGTAAATAGTGCTGTAATGGATATTTTTCTACATATGTGTCTGTAAACGTGTGTGTATACCTGAGGATAAATTCCTTATTTCTCAATTTTTTGTTAATCTCTTCAGTTAAAAAAAAAAATTCCAGACCTATAGAAAAACTGCAAGAATATCACATTGAACTTCTAATATTTTGATATAAATTTCTTTAGCATTGCAACCCACTAACCATTTTATACGGAGAGATATCTCTTTCCACTGAATCCTAACAAAGTAAGAGGATGTGGGTATTTGAAGGTGGTTTTAAAATAAAATAAAATAAATAAAACAAATTAAATAGCAGCCTGTAGGAGGGTAAGAAATGCAGAAGAGGGATATTAAGAGTCCCAGTGACAGCCAACCTCATGTGGCTGTCCCCAGGTATATATGGTCTCTCAATGCCTACACACCAGGACGGAGGTGGCAGACTTTTCCTGTAAAGGGCCAAATAGTAAATATTTTAGACTTTACAGTCCTTAGAGGCTCAGCCACAATTATTCAACCCCACTGTTGTAGCATGTAAGTCGTCATAGATAATACATCAAATAAATGAGCGTGCCTGTGACCTACCTTCATTCACAAAACTGTTTACAAAAACAGGCTGAGGGCTGCGTTTGGCCTACTGGCCATAACTTGCCAACCTATACTCTTAAAGGTGACATGAAAATTACTCCTTTTTAAAGGAGATCAGCCTCTAGACTCACTCCAAAGGTAGAAAACCACGTTCAGCTATCCAAAATCAATCATAAGCACTAGTTGCTGGTCTCTGACCTCAGATAATTAGACTGTCATTCTCAGCATTAAATCAAGTTCCATTGTTCTTAAAGCATTTCGGGTTTGCACTGCTATCAACTATCTCTGTAAGGTACTGGCATTGGCACTGTCTCTGAACAGTCCTGAATGTACCCACACAGGTGAGCAGGAATAGTGAGTCCACCTAAAGGCAGGCGCCCATTGAGCCTATAGGCTTGGGAACGGGTATGTGTCAGCCTGAAATGACATTATATCACTCCAGAGAGAAAATATTATTTTGACATTTGGACCTTCACACAACACAACAGGAAGTATAGCTGAGAGTCCCAAGCAATATGACCCTAGTGATTTAAAATACAAAGATGTCTTCCAACCAGTTTCATAAATGAAATCTTTCTAGTTGATTTCTTTGTTGTTGTTGTTTTTTTTTAGATCTTTATTGGAGTATAATTGCTTCACAATACTGTGTTAGCTTCTGTTGTACAACAAAATGAATCAGCTATGTGTATACATATATTCCGATATCCCCTCCCTCTTGAGCCTCCCTCCCACCCTCCCTATCCCACCCTTCTAGGTCATCACAAAGTACCGAGCTGATCTCCCTGTGCTATGCAGCTGCTTCCCACTAGCTAACTATTTTACATTCGGTAGTGTATATATGTTGATGCTACTCTCACTTCACCCCAGCTTCCCCCTACCACCCCATGTGCTCAAGTCCATTCTCTATGTCTACGTCTTTATTCCTGCCCTGCCACGAGATTCATCAGTACCATTTTTTTTTTAGATTCCATATATATGTGTTAGCATATGGTAACTGTTTTCCTCTTTCTGACTTACTTTACTCTGTATGACAGACTCTAGGTCCACCCAGCTCACTACAAATAACTCAGTTTTGTTTCTTTTTATGGCTGAGTAACATTCCATTGTATATATGTGCCACATCTTCTTTATCCATTCATCTGTCGATGGACACTCAGGTTGCTTCCATGTCCTGGCTATTGTAAATAGTGCTGCAATGAACATTGAACATTCAAAACCATAATTTTGAATTATGGTTTTCTCAGGGTATATGCCCAATAGTGGGATTGCTGACTCATATAGTAGTTCTACTTTTAGTTTTTTAAGGAACCTCCGTACTGTTCTCCACAGTGGCTGTATCAATTTACATTCCCACCAGCAGTGCAGGAGAGTTCACTTTTCACCACACCCTTTCCAGATTTTTTCTTAATGGCCATTCTGACTGGTGTGAGGTGATATCTCATTGTAGTTTTGATTTGCATTTCTCTAATAATTAGCGATGTTGAGCATATTTTCATGTGCCTCTTGGCCATCTGTATGTCTTCTTTGGAGAAATGTCTATTTAGGTCTTCTGCCCATTTTTTAATTGAATTGTTTGTTTTTTTGATATTGAGCTCCACGAGCTGTTTGTATATTTTGGAGATTAATCCTTTGTCTGTTGTTACATTAGCAAATATTTTCTCCCATTCTGAGGGTTGTCTTTTTGTCTTGTTTATGGTCTCCTTTGCTGTGCAAAAGCTTTGAGGTTTAATTAGGTCTGATTTGTTTATTTTTGGTTTTATTTCCATTACTCTAGGAGGTGGGTCAAAAAAGATCTTGCTGTGGTTTATGTCAAAGAGTGTTTTTCCTATGTTTTCCTCTAAGAGTTTTATACTGTCTGGTCTTACATTTAGGTCTCTAACCCATTTTTAATTTATTTTTGTGTATGGTGTGAGGGAGTGTTCTAATTTCATTCTTTTACATGTAGCTGTTCAGTTTTCCCAGCACCACTTATTGAAGAGGCTGTCTTTTCTCTGTTGTATATTCTTCCCTCCTTTATCAAAAATAAGCTGACCAGGGCTTTCCTGGTGGTGCAGTGGTTGAGAGTCCGCCTGCCAATGCAGAGGATACGGGTTCGTGCCCTGGTCCGGGAAGATCCCTTATGCCACGGAGCCGCTAGGCCTGTGAGCCATGGCCACTGAGCCTGCGTGTCTGGAGCCTGTGCTCCACAATGAGAGAGGCCATAACAGTGAGAGGCCCGCGTACCGTAAAAAAATAATAATAATAATAAGATGACCTTATGTGTGTGGGCTTTCTATCCTGTTCCATTGACCTATATTTCTGTTTTTGTGCCGGTACCATACTGTCTTGATTACTGTGGCTTTGTAGTATACTCTGAAGTCAGGGAGCCTGATTCCTCCAGTTTCGTTTTTCTTACTCAAGATTGCTTTGGCTATTTGGGGTCTGTTGTGTTTCCATACAAATTGTGAAAGTTTTTGTTCTAGTTCTGTGAAAAATGCCATTGGTAGTTTGATATGGATTGCATTGAATCTGTAGATTGCTTTGGGTAGTATAGTCATTTTCACAATGTTGATTCTTCCAATCCAAGAACATGGTGTATCTCTCCATCTGTCTGTATTGTCTTTAATTTCTTTCATCAGTGTCTGATAGTTTTCTGCATACAGGTCTTTTGTCTCCTTAGGTAGGTTTATTCCTAGGTATTTTATTCTTTTTGTTGCAATGGTAAATGGGAGTGTTTCCTTAATTTCTCCTTCAGATTTTTCATCATTAGTGTATAGGATTGCAAGAGATTTCTGTGCATTAATTGTGTATCCTGCTACTTTACCAAATTCATTGATTAGCTCTAGTAGTTTTCTGGTAGCATCTTTAGGATTCTCTATGTATAGTATCATGTCATCTGCAAACAGTGACAGCTTTACTTCTTCTTTTCTGATTGGGATTCCTTTTATTTCTTTTTCTTCTCTGATTGCTATGGCTAAAACTTCCAAAAGTATGTTGAATAATAGTGGTGAGAGTGGTCAACCTTGTCTTGTTCCTGATCTTAGAGGAAATGGTTTCAGTTTGATCACTGAGAATGATGTTGGCTGTGGGTCTGTCATATATGGCCTTTATTATGTTGAGGTAAGTTCCCTCTATGCCTGCTTTCTGGAGGGTTTTTATTATAAATGGGTGTTGAATTTTGTCAAAAGCTGTTTTTGCATCTGTTGAGATGATCATTTGGTTTTTCTCCTTCAATTTGTTAATATGGTTTACCACATTGATTGATTTGCATATGTTGAAGAATCCTTGCATTCCTGGGATAAACCCCACTTGATCATGGTGTATGATTCTTTTAATATGTTGTTGGATTCTGTTTGCTAGTATTTTGTTGAGGATTTTTGCATCTATGTTCATCAGTGATATTGGCCTAAGAAAGTTTTCTTTCTTTGTGACCTCTTTGTCTGGTTTTGGTATCAGTGTGATGGTGGCCTCATAGAGTGAGTTTGGGAGTGTTCGTCCCTCTGCTATATTTGGAAGAGTTTGAGAAGGATAGGTGTTAGCTCTTCTCTAAATGTTTGATAGAATTCGCCTGTGAAGCCATCTGGTCCTGGGCTTTTGTTTGTTGGAAGATTTTTAATCACAGTCTCAATTTCAGTGCTTGTGATTGGTCAGTTTTTATTTTCCATTTCTTCCTGGTTCAGTCTCGGAAGGTTGTACTTTTCTAAGAATTTGTTCATTTCTTCTAGGTTGTCCATTTTACTGGCATATTGTTGCTTGTAGTAATCTCTCATGATCGTTTGTATTTCTGCAGTGTCAGTTGTTACTTCTCCCTTTTCATTTCTAATTCTATTGATTTGAGTCTTCTCCCTTTTTTTCTTGATGAGTCTGGCTAATGGTTTATCAATTTTGTTTATCTTCTCAAAGAATCAGCTTTTAGTTTTATTGATCTTATCTATTGTTTCCTTCATTTGTTTTTCATTTCTTTCTGATCTGATCTTTATGATTTCTTTCCTTCTGCTAACTTTGGGTTTTTTTTGTTCTTCTTTCTCTAACTGCTTTAGGTGTAAGGTTAGGTGTTAATTTGAGATGTTTCTTGTTTCTTGAGGTAGGATTGTATTGCTGTAAACTTCCCTGTTAGAATTTCTTTTGCTTCATCCCATAGGTTTTGGGTCATCGTGTTTTTATTGTCTTTTGTTTCTAGGTAGTTTTTGATTTCTGCTTTGATTTCTTCAGTGATCTCTTGATTATTTAGTAGTGTATTGTTTAGCCTCCATGTGTTTGTATTTTTTACAGATTTTTTTCCTGTAATTGATATCTAGTCTCATAGTGTTGTGGTTGGAAAAGATACTTGATAACATTTCAATTTTCTTAAATTTACCAAGGCTTGATTTGTGACCTAAGATATGATCTATCCTGGAGAATGTTCCATGAGCACTTGAGAAGAAAGTATATTCTGTTGTTTTTGGATGGAACTTTCTATAAATATCAATTAAGTCCATATTGTTTAATGTATCATTTAAAGCTTGTGTTTCCTTATTGATTTTCATTTTGTATGATCTGTCCATTGGTGAAAGTGGGGTGTTAAAGTCCCTTACTGTGATTGTGTTACTGTTGATTTCCCCTTTTATGGCTCTTAGCATTTGCCTTATGTATATAGGTGCTCCTATGTTGGGTGCCTAAATATTTACAATTGTGATATCTTCTTCTTGGATTGATCCCTTGATCATTATGTAGTGTCCCTCTTTGTCTCTTGTAAGAGTCTTTATTTTACAGTCTACTTTGTCTGATATGAGAATTGCTTCTGCAGCTTTCTTTTGCTTTCCTTTTGCATGGAATATCTTTTTCCATCCCCTCGCTTTCTATCTGTATGTGTCTCTAGGTCTGAAGTGGGTCTCTTGTAGACAGCATATACAGGTCTTGTTTTATTATCCATTCAGCCAGTCTTTGTCTTTTAGTTGGAGCATTTAATCCATTTACATTCAAGGTTATTATCGATATGTATATTCCTATTACCATTTTCTTAACTGTTTTGGGTTTGTTATTGTAGGTCTTTCCCTTTTCTTGTGTTTCCTGCCTAGAGAAGTTCCTTGAGCATTTGCTGTAAAGCTGGTTTGGTGGTGCTGAATTCTCTTAGCTTTTGCTTGTCTGTAAAGGTTTTAATTTCTCCATCGAATCTGAATGAGATCCTTGCTGGGTAGAGTAATCTTGGTTGTAGTTTTTCCCTTTCATCACTTTAAATATGTCCTGCCACTCCCTTCTGGCTTGCAAAGTTTCTGCTGAAAGATCCACTGTTAACCTTATGGGGATTCCCTTGTATGTTATTTGCTGTTTTTTCCCTTGCTGCTTTTAATATTTTTTCTTTGAATTTAATTTTTGATAGTTTGATTAAGATGTGTCTTGGCATGTTTCTGCTTGGATTTTTCCTGTATGGGACTCTCTGTGCTTCCTGGATTTTTGACTGTTTCCTTTCCCATATTAGGGAAGTGTTGAACTATAATCTCTTCGAATATTTTCTCAGTCCCTTTCTTTTTCTCTTCTTCTTTTGGGACCCCTATAATTCAAATGTTGGTGCATTTAATGTTGTCCCAGAGGTCTGTGAGAGTGTCCTCAATTCTTTATTTTCTTTTTTCTTAATTCTGCTCTGTGGTAGTTATTTCCACTCTTTTATCTTCCAGGTCACTTATCTGTTCTTCTGCCTCAGTTATTCTGGTATTGATTCCTTGTAGAGAATTTTTAATTTCATTTTTTGTGTTGTTCACCATTGTTTGTTTGCTCTTTAGTTCTTCTAGGTGCTTGTTAATCATTTCTTGTATTTCCTCCATTCTCTTTCCAAGATTTTAGATCATCTTTACTCTCATTACTCTGAATTCTTTTTCAGGTAGACTGCCTATTTCCTCTTCATTTGTTTGGTCTGGTGGGTTGTTACCTTGCTCCTTCATCTGCTGTGTGTTTCTCTATCTTCTCATTTTGCTCACCTTACTGTGTTTGTGGTCCTCTTTTCGCAGGCTGCAGGTTCGTAGTTCCCGTTGTTTTTGGTGTCTGCCCCTAGTGGCTGAGGTTGGTTCAGTGGGTTATGTAGGCTTCCTGGTGGGGGGGACTGGTGCCTGTGTTCTGGTGGGTGGGGCTGGATCTTGTCCTTCTGGTGGGTAGGGCCATGTATGGTGCTGTGTTTTGGGGTGTCTGTGAACTTAGTATGACTTTAGGCATCCTCTCTGCTAATGGGTGGGGTTGTGCTCCTGTCTTGTTAGTTGTTTGGCATAGGGCGTTCAGCACTGGAGCTTGCTGGTCATTGAGTGGAGCTGGGTCTTAGTGTTGAGATGGAGATCTGTGGGAGATCTTTCGCCATTTGATATTACATGGAGCCAGTAGGTCTCTGGTGGACTAATGTCCTGAACTTGGCTCTTTCACCTCAGAGGCACAGGCCTGACACCCGACCAGAGCACCAAGAAAAGGGAGAAAAAAGGAATGAAAGAGAGAATAAAATAAAATAAAGTTATTAAAATAAAAAATTATTAAAAATAAAAACATTAAAAAGTAATTAAAAAAAGAAAAAAAAGAAAGAAAGAAAGAAGGGAGCAACGAAACCAAAAAACAAATCCAGCAATGATAACAAGCACTAAAAACTATCCAAAAAAAAAACCCCATAAAACAAAAAAAAACGGACAGACAGAACCCTAGGACAAATGGTAAAAGGAAAGGTACATAGACAAAATCACAGAAAGAAGCATACACGTATACATTCACAAAAAGAGAAAAAGGAAAACAAGTTATATATCTATATGTAAAAAAAAAGGAGGAAGAGAGCTACCAAATCAATAAACAAGTCTACCAATGATAATAAACTCTAAATACTAAACTTAGATAAACATAAAACCAAAAACAAATTAGATGCAGAAAGCAAACCCCAAGTCTACAGTTGCTCTCAAAGTCCACTGCCTCAATTTTGGGATGATTCGTTGTCTATTCAGGTATTCCACAGATGCAGGGTACATCAGGTTGATTGTGGAGTTTTAATCCTCTGCTCCTGAGGCTGCCTGGAGAGATTTCCCCCTCTCTTCTTTGTTCTCACAGCTCCCAGGGGCTCAGCTTTGGATTTGGCTCCACCTTTGTGGGTAGGTCGCCTGAGGGCATCTGTTCTTCGCTCAGACAGGACGGGGTGAAAGGAGCAGCTGATTCGGGGGCTCTGGCTCACTCAGGCCGGGGAGAGGGAGGGGTATGGATGTGGGGTGAGCCTGCGGCAGCAGAGGCCAGTGTAACACTGCAGCAGCCTGAGGCACGCCTTGTGTTCTCCCAGGGAAGTTGTCCCTGGATCACGGGACCCTGGCCGTGGCGGGCTGCACATGCTCCCGGGAGGGACGATGTGGAGAGTGACCTGTGCGCGCTCACAGGCTTCTTTGTGGCTGCAGCAGCTGCCTTAGCGTCTCACGCCCGTCTCTGGTGTCTGTGCTGATAGCCGCGGCTCGTGCCCGTCTCTAGAGCTCATTTAGACGGTGCTCTGAATCCCCTCTCCTCGTGCACCCCGAAACAGTGGTCTCTTGCCTCTTAGGCAGGTCCAGACTTTTCCGTAGACTTTCTCTGAGCTAGCTGCGGTGCACTAGCCCCCTTCAGGCTGTGTTCACGCAGCCAACCCCAGTCCTCTCCCTGGGATCCGACCTCCAAAGCCCGAGCCTTAGCTCCCAGCCCCGTCCGCCCCGGTGGGTGAGAAGACAAGCCTCTCGGGCTGGTGAATGCTGGTCGGCACTGATCCTCTGTGTGGGAATCTCTCTGCTTTGCCCTCTGCACCCCTATTGCTGTGCTCTTCTCCATGGCTCTGAAGCCTCCCCCCTGCCACCGCCCCATCTCTGCCAGTGAAGGGGCTTCCTAGTGTGTGGAAACCTTTCCTCCTTCACAGCTCCCTTCCAGAGGTGCAGGTCCCATCCCTATTCTTTTGTCTCTGTTTTTTCTTTTGCCCTACCCAGGTACGTGGGGAGTTTGTTGCCTTTTGGGTGGTCTGAGGTCTTCTGCCAGTGTTCAGTAGTTCTGTAGGAGTTGTTCCACATGTAGATGCATTTCTGATGTATCTGTGGGGAGGAAGGTGATCTCCACATCTTACTCCTCCACCATCTTGAAGGTCTCCTCTTGTTGGAGTTTTTGTTGTAAGCATCTTTTCCCACTCTGTGGGTTGCCTTTTCATTTTCTTAATAGTAATGAACAGAAATTCCTAATTTTAATACAATTTAATTCATCTTTTTTTCTGTTAAAGGTTATTTTTTATTTTTTTGTGCTATTTAAGGAATCTTTGCCTACTCCAAGGTCATGAAGACGTTCTCTTATTTTTTTTTTAAGATTTATTTTTCCCTCTTATATTTAGATTAAAAATCATCTGGAATTGATTTTTGTGTTTTATTGCATTTCTGTGAGATATTTTCATATACTAAAATAATCTTCCTTAAGGCCCTGTTTAAAATTCACCTCTTTGTCTCCATTTTCAGTACTTTTAAGAAATATCAATGTCATATAGAAACTTTTAGCAAATCCAAGAGATCTTTTTAAACTTACAATTGTATTGAAAGCAATGCTTCAAATAATAAACACTTTATATTTACTCAGGGTAGGCTTACTTTCAACAGAGCCAAATTTAGGGCAGTTATTGAAACTTTTAAGTAACATAAAGCACTTTTTTCATCTGGTGCCAAAAGTATAATGCTCACAATAATTTATATTTAATTTTTAATACAGTTATCTATCATGAGTAATTATGTGGGCTGCTCCCAGTATTCCATTCTCTGTTATGTGGTTTTCCTGAAGACTGTGGTTTCTTTGTATAACTACTGGGAATTATTACCTTGCTGATGAATTTCTCTTCTGAAGAGATATCAACTACGAGTTTCAGTGTCGTACTTTTTCACTTTAACTTACAAAACAGGCACAGTGTCTGGGTGCTCCCTTTATTTCTCGAATGTTTAGAAACAAAGCACTCTTTGTGTTTAAAGACATATTTTAGCAAGACTGTGCTACTTCGTGATAAATACCTTTAAAATTGGCTGAAAGAATTGATTAAAATTACTCTACATGTTTTGCCATGTCATTTCGGAGCAGCCTGCTTTCTTTGGCCAACAATGTGCTTGAATAGTCAAGAAAGCCCCTTGGTATTTGGTGGTCAGACCGGCCATGCCATTTTGCACAGAAGGAATGAAATTTGGCTTAGAAATTAGATTGGCAATTAAGAACTTTTAGAAAGATTGAAAAAAATATTGTACCCCAACTGTAAAGTCTGTTATTTTTACTCCTTTTTCTCACTACCAAGAAACAGACCCCTCTAGAATGCAAGCCCCATGAGGGCAGGTTTTGTTCACTACTTCATCTCCATCATCCAAAGCAAAGCAGTGCTTGGCACTTGTAGCTGCTCAATTACTGTTTCTGAGTTGAAACTAAGAATGAATGAATCCTTATGCCTTTAAAGGGTGGGATGCAGGCATGTGTGGATTTAGAAGGCAGCCAAGGCTTCCATCTTTGCCCTCTCTCACCTCTGAGCTATCCTGAGGGACTTTTGTAGGGAATGCTCAGGCCACAATGGATGCTTCCTAGCTTAGCCTTTTTGAGCTTGTAGACTGTAAAGGACATGGATTGCTTCCCCCAAACTTCCATCCTCCAACCCCAAAGATGAGAAGGAGTTGAAGATGAAACCAAAATTGCCAACTTTAGGAAGCACGAAGGTTATGATATTCCTGCTGGTAATTGTTGATTTAGGAAAGATGAATGTAAGGTGAAAGGATGAATACATTTGTAGACACGTTTAGGAGGCTTTGACACTATAAAATTTAACAAGAAGAACTCAATTAATCGCAGCTGGGTAACTGTTTATTCAGAACACAAATTACAGACTCGTTCACAAGTTACAGACGATTAAGATTTAACCTAAATTTAAAAAAATGACTATAGGATTTGCTTATGATGGTATAAGGTCTTTGTGAAACATCCAAAAAGAAATAAGCATTTAATGGAACTGGGGCTCGAAGGAGAGACATCAAAAATAAATTTGAGGACCATTCACAGTTATTCAGGTGCTGGCTGAAAGCACATGAGTAGATGAGCTGACTGGGGCTCATTTTCCTGTCGATGGGACTTGGGAGTAGAGGAAGAGAGAAAATGAGATGTATGCCATCTCACCTCTGATTTTCAGAACCTAGATACACGTGACAATTGTTATTGATTTTAGATTAGCTCAAACCATTGTAGTTTAGTTATTTAATTCGGAGTAGTGGCCTAAAGCATAAAGCACTCTACTATCCTTTCCTTTCAAGTTTTTATCCACTGCTCATATGTGGTGACACACTTCCTACATGCTGTTCATGTATTGACAAGTGGTTCTACCTCTTTGTTTGCTGCATTAATCTCTTCTCAAGTTCTTTGAGGTGAACAACCCATTTCCTTTTTAGCTACCCATGGTGCTTGATGTAAAGGAGTCTCTGCTGAGCTTCTTAAACTTGTGTGTATCACTTTAACTATGCCACAAGATGAAAAGTAGATGTGTGGGGCAAGGAAACTTCTAGAAGAGCATCTGATCTTATCTCTCCACACTCTCTACATTTATTTCAGTGAAAATTCATATGGAGGTATACTATTTTCTCCATTGTATTCTGTGGTCACTGACAGGCTGTTTGACTTTGGGAAAATTACAGCTAGCTTATGATACCATTAAAGCATTGTATAGACTACTTAAGAAAGCTCTAGAGAAATTTGCATCCAAGAAATAGCATAGTTTAGTATTTATCTTTCCCTGGACGGCACAAAAACTAAGGCAATTTTCCTTTGATATTATACAGTAAAAAAAGGACCCAGTTTATATAGTTTATGAACAAGAAAACTTCTCAGTTAGATATGTGACAGTATTTAACTTATAAGGCATGTTACAGGATTATTCATGTTGATAATAATAATGATACGAGTATTACCAAAGTAGTCATCATGAATAGGCTATTGTGTGTCAGGCACTTTGCTGTTTTATACATATTATTTCATTTAATCTATAGATAATCTTCTGAAATAATTATAATGCTTTACAGGTGGGGAAAATGAGACTCAGAGAAATTAAGCAGTTTGATGAACCACACTAGGTAAGTGGCAGAACCACATGGTTGAACATGTCTGTCTGACTCCAAAGCCCTTGTGTTCCATAATTAAGCTGAAACTTTGGGTTCAAGAGACAGCTGACCTTTGGGTGTATAAGAGAAAGCTACTAGTGAGAAGAAGAAAAGTTGTGATAGAAATCTCTAGAATAAAAATCATGGTATCTTTAAAAAGATCTTTGTTAGAGCCTTGAGTATTGGGGAGTGGCAGAGAAACAGTGACTTACCCATTGGAAAGAGTCATTTAGCATACAGCCAAAAATTTATTAAGCAATTACCATGTGCCACGTAATGAGCTAGGTACTCAACAGTGAATAGATCATGGGCTTGCTTTTCTGATCTTATATCCTATAGAATGAATATTTCTCTGTGCTGTACTCTCTTCTTCCCTAAGAAGTCAAAAGAGAAATAGACAAATTCATTAAAACGCAATGTCAGATGACTTTCCAGGTTTATAACTAACTGGTTACATGAGAAAAATGGAAAAATTTCATCTAAGACAGGAAACACATAGAGCATGAGCAGATAGCCATCTTTGAAGAAATGTTTCCTTTCTTCTGTTAATATTGGAATATCATACAGTTATTTTCCTAGAATGTTGAAATTGGTATAAAAGATTTTTAGATGCCATCCAGTGTAAATGTCGTTTTTGCCGTCCTGCTTGGCCTGAAAATTGGATATGTTTCTTAGGAATGTTGAGAAAGAATGAGGAGGAAAAGAAGAGTGAGCACAAATTCCAATCAGCCCTTTTCTGATCCAGTCAAGTCTGTTCCATAGGGTTGCGAGTTCCTTGTCATGGGCCGTCGTGGGAAATTAGAGCCAACGGCTGGAAGCTGTTCAGATAGATTTTTTTATTTTTCCTTTCAAGTAAGCTGTATTAAATCACACCAAAAAGAGCTGACATATTTAAAATCCTGGCTATTGTAATACATTAAGCACAGTAAAAATCTGCCTGGTTTTCACAACTCGAGATCACCTGGCATGGGTGCTTTTTGGACATATTAGAATTGGCTACATTCCCCAGGCACATGAGGCTGTCCCTATGCTTATCTTGCATTTCGTAGTGGAAAGTCTCCTTGGCTTTCAGTTCCAGCCTTCTCATCACTACGTTGAGGCAGGCATAGCAACAGGGTAATGCAGGGCAGCTCCTTGGTTTCCACTGCTACTGCCCCAGGTTCTGGTGAACACTGAAAAGTGGCCAACAAGAAAGTAAAAACTGGCAAGAATAGCTAACCAATGAGAATATCAACCTCAGAACAATGAAATGCAAAGAGTCACCTATAAAACAATAGCCTGCAGATCAGTGTTGCTTATATACACACATTTCAAGACCAGAGTTGGAATCTTAAAGAAGTCTCTGGAGACAGAGTGGATTTGTCCACAGCCAGATGGCTACTTGGAGTTGTCCTTGGATGTTCCCAGCATCCATGTTCAGTGGTATCAATTCCAGTGACAGGGGCCATGTGGCGTCACCATCTGAAAATCAGTGTCCGAGGGGCTACACTAGTACATTTAAATTTCTCCTCTAGTGCTTTTCATGAAAGGCAGTTTTAAAAATATTAAGTTTATTTTTAAAGACATTTTGTATCTTACCTTTTTGTCCTTATTTTGCCTGTTTTTCTACGAGTGTTTCCATTTCTTTATCTCTTGTCACAATTTGCATGATGTGCTAACCAAGAAGGAAAAAATAACAAGTGGGAAGAGTAAGCACTTAGCAAATTATCAGATGAATGGATCATTATGCCCTAAGAAGCAGGCCTCCTGTAATTTTCTGACTGCATGTAATTTTCTGATAGAAGCCGCTTGACTATTGGGGAGCAAATGAAGCAACTGGGAATTTTGGGAATGATGAGTGTTGCCATGTGTTTAAGCCTGTGCTTTGGAATAAAACCACATTATCTTTTCCTTTGCTTTGTGAATCTGAATCTATACTGAAATGTCCTAGGGGGATGTAATTCTAACTAGATTATATTCAAGTTCAGCTTTGGAAAAGTTAGGTTACATATGGCCTCCTAAAAACGTGAATGTAACTTCTAGAGTTTCTCACTCTCAGAAATGAAAGCTAAAGTTATTTTTAGCAATTACAGTTGAATGGAGACAGTGATCTATTGGTCTGATGCCTCTTTTTATGACATTACCTCCTGAAATGTTGCATATTTTCATGCTTAGAAATACCCTCTAACTTTGTAACGTACTCTGAGGATTGTATTGTATCTATTCTTTGCTCCGTAAATCACATAATGGCCGTTGTACAAAAGGAGTAAGATCTGACCTGATGTCTGATCTGTGGCATGGGTGTCACGAGGTTCATCTTAGGCTCCTGAAAGGCTGGAGGGGCTGTTCTTCGCAGGTCAGCATTCTGGGCCCGAGGCCACGGCAGTTCTTACTCCGCGGGAAGGATACCCTGAGTGTAGGAATAACACCAAAGCTGCCTGTCCCTTCGCGTTTTAGAGTTTCTCCAGCAGCTGGACTACAAACCAAAGTGCGGTTTCTACGTAAAAGCTGAGATGAATATTCACTTGGAAATTCAATTCAGCAAGCACACGGGTCACAGCATTGCCCAATTTCAGGGGCACTATTCATAGAGAAAGAGTGCCGTGTTTGGACTGATCAAACAGTGCCATCTTTAACCAAAAGCGAGGAAATGGTGCTGCTTAAAATTCATTCGCAAGTCGATGACTTCTTTTTTTTTATAAATTTATTTATTTTATTTATCTTTGGCTGCATTGGGTCTTTGTTGCTGCGTGCGGGCTTTCTCTAGTTGCGGCAAGCAGGGGCTACTCTTCGTTGCGGTGCGCGGGCTTCTCATTGTGGTGGCTTCTCTTGTTGCGGAGCACAGGCTCTAGGCGCGCAGGCTTCAGTAGTTGTGGCATGCGGGCTCAGTAGTTGTGGCTCGCGGGCTCTAGAGCACAGGCTCAGTAGTTGTGGCGCACAGGCTTAGTTGCTCCGCGGCATGTGGGAACTTCCCGGACCAGGGTTTGAACCCGTGTCCCCTGCATTGGCAGGCTGATTCTTATCCACTGCACCACCAGGGAAGCCCAAGCCCATGACTTTTAATATAAAGCAGAGAACTTGGATAAGCAGCTTGTGCCTGTAGCCCATTGTGCCAGTGATAGTGGAAACAGTGGCAGCAGATTATTGTCCAGCAAAATCAATGTCTAAGGCCAAGGCTAGAGGGGTATGAGTGAAAGTGAATACATTGATTAAAGAAGCTCAGAAAATCAGGAACACCGGGCTCTAAGTACATGTATTTGGATGGGGGTTGGGGGTTGGAGGATGGAGAATGTTTTGGAGAATTGACAATTGGTTTTATGGTTTTTCCTTCCCTTCCACCTCCTCTCCAACTCTTAGCCCTCTCTCCTCTTCATCTTTTTCTTAGGTGACAGAAATTGCAAGTTGACCTCATTATCTATTTCCCCTTTTCTCAATTCTTATAGAACAATTTTTAGTGGGGTACATGGACTTCTTCTCACCCCAGTTCACTTCTCAGTCTCCTTTGTAGTTGGATGAAGCTACATGGGTATGTCCTGGAATATAAACAGGTGTTGTGAGTGCACCTTCTGGCTTGCGCCTTTAAGGGGAGGCATGCTTTTCCTTTCCGTCTCCCCTTATTGGAATGAGGGTGAGGTAATGAACCATCTTAGACCATGTAGATGAGAGAAAGACTCTCAGAATGACAGGGAACCAAGGTAGAAGAGTTCTGGGTCCCTGATGCCTTCACGTGAGCCCTGGACTGCCTATATTCAGACCATTATGTGAAACAGAAACAAACTCTTCTTATCTTGGGTCTCCTTGTCACAGCAGCTGACCCTATATCTTAATATATTGACTTCTCTTCCCAATTGACCTCCCTCCCTCCCTCATCCCTCCACTCCCTCATCCTTTTCTTCCACTTTCTGTTGGACAGTCCAAAGTGTAGACCAATGGCTCTCAAACTTTGGTTTGAATAAATATTTATAGGGTGGACTTTTTAAAGATGAAGCAGACCCTGCTTCTAGGGTATCTGGTTTAAGACTTCTTGCGTGGAGTGTAAGAATCTGCATTTAACAATCTGCATTTGGGCTTCCCTGGTGGCGCAGTGGTTGAGAGTCCACCTGCCGATGCAGGGGACACGGGTTCGTGCCCCGGTCTGGGAAGATCCCACATGCCGCGGAGCGACTGGGCCCGTGAGCCGTGGCCGCTGAGCCTGCGCGTCTGGAGCCTGTGCTCTGCAATGGGAGAGGCCACAACAGTGAGAGGCCCGTGTACCGCAAAAAAACCAAAAACAATGTGCATTTTACCCTCAGGTTATTTAGATGAAGGTGGTCCATGGGATAACTTGGAGAAGCATTGGTATAGCATCAATGCCAATCCTAAAGTAAATGCTCAAAAAAGCGCTTGAGGGATTGAGTTGCAGTAACTCAGTGAAATCTGCCAACGCGTCACACAGACTGCACCTACATGAAACTTAAGCAACTGCCCCACTAACTCAGCTGTCTCTAAAGTATCGGATAATATAATGGTTTAAGCAATAATAACTACCAAATCAGTTATTTGGCACAATTTAGAAGAAAACAACTGGTTGACCCAAATTTTCAATATCCAATCAATGTTTTTTAATATGATACTTGCATAACTTGAGGATGTAGTTTTTGTTGTTGGCAGTTTATTTTTGAGAAGGAAAGTTTATTTACTAGTCATACGCTTTCTGAGGTTTTCAACTATTCATTCTTGAATGTCAACAATTATGAAGCTCAGAGAAAGGTTTTAGTTAATTAAGATAATTCACAAATAGTTGCATTTTTCTTATGTGATGATCTTCGTGCTAGACATGAGGGATATAAAGATGAACAGAACAAAGTCCTGCCCTCAAGCTTCCACAGTCAGCTTGGGGGATGTAGACAAATATTCCAACCAATACCAACGAGTGTGGGAGCCCTCCACTAGAGATTGGCACAGGGAGCTAGGGGCCAGAGGATCAGAGATGAAGGTCAGAGATGCCTCCCAAAGGAAGGGGAAAGGTCACTGGGCTGAGCAGAAGCTAAACAGGCAGGGAAGGTGGTCAGTTAAAGGGAAAGTAAGGATGCTCAGGCCAGAGAAAATAGTCTAGGTCAAGCCACAGGATGAAGTGCCGTGTGATCAGAGCTCTGAGTACCTGTTGGGGGCAGTGGAGAAAAGGATGGTAGGGTGAGAGAACCCAGTTCATGAGGAATGTGGGATCTACCCTGAAGTGCTGAGGCACCACTGGAAGATATTAATCAGAAAAACAAAGTCACTATCAGCTACAGTCCATCCCTCTGGCAGTGGAGGATGAACTGGAAGGGAATAAAAATAGAGACATGGATACGAAGTAAAACATGGTAAGAGTGTCAACTAAGACTATGGCTGTGGAAGAATGAAAGGAGGGTGAGATTTTTAAGTGGAAGCGGCAGGGCTTAGTGACTGGGTTGTAGGGAGGGGGAGAATCTGGGATTATGCATAATTTCTGTCTCAGGCTATGAGTGGCTACGTCTTTCATTGAGAAAGCAAATAGGAGAGGATGGGGTTGAGGGTAGAGCGGGGGGTGGGGAAAGTTAAAGTGTTTAGATTTAGGTATAATGAATTTGAGGAGTCTGTAGGTTATTCAGGAGGCAATTTGGATGTGATTCTGAAACCCAGGCAGGAGGTTTTTGTCTGAAGACATAGTTTTGGGAGTCATAAGCATATAGACAGCAGCTGAACATGTGCACGTGAAGTGTGTAATGAGAGTCAAGCAGAGGACCCAAGGGGAAACTCCGCACAAATTAGACTGTCTCAAGCTAGTGATGCCTTCACCCGGAGACTTGCTGAGACCCAAAGTCTGCAAAACAGTCACCTCCCCTGTAAGGCCACCCTGATTATAGTCCCCAGGAGAATTCATCACGCTACCCTCATTGTTCCTGAATCACTATTTCATAAGACTGGTGTATCACACATCTTTTTGTATTATGCCTAGTTGTAGAGTTAGATGTCTGTGACTTTGCTGGCTAGGTGGTGAGTGCCTTAGAGACATGGACTATATTTTATTCAACCTGTTTTCCTAACACAGGTCACTGTATCAGGCCCCATTCAATTTCTTATTTGTTCGTGTATTTATTCATTCACTCATTTTCAAGTCTTTCAATGCCTGCCATGCTGTTCAGCTGTTTTATTATCATTAATTTCTTTGCAAAGCTTTTCCATAAAGTTACCCTTTTATGAATTTAAAAATAAACCTCAATAGAATTTTGAAGAATACATCTTTCCTATTCTTACTCTTCCTGCCTGCCCTCCTCATTTCACATCATTCTGGGCTTATCCCAAGCCTTGATGTCTTTTTCTAAAATAATTTGCTGATCTTTGCTCATAAACTGTGTATCTTGGTTTCAACAGAATTATGGCTTTGGAAGTTCCTATTGATAACATCGCCTTTAAATCGATGTTATGTGAAAGAGAAAAATTAGATTTAGTGAAAAGGCAGTCATTTTTCCAGTTGTAAAAGAAAGCCAAAATGATAAAAGAAAACCAAAGAATTGATTTGAAGGTCACAGTGAAAAACCTCTCTTTTATCTGTGGTTTATCTCAGATTTTGGAGCTGATTTTATTTCTATCGTGAATTGTTGTCGGAATCTAGTTTCGGGTTGGCATATTTCTTACCGTTAGGTATTTATTCATGCTGCCCAAAAGAGAGATTTACCAATGAATATTTTTAAAAATTAGATCATAGATGAATCATCTTTTTTGTTAGTCTGGAGCATGTATTGAAGTTCTATGCTAACACAGCTCTTTACAAGGAGTTCAAATCTTAGGGTTGTTAACTTTCTTCTATTTTCAGAATAGTTTGCTTCTTGGTGTCTTTTGGAGGCAAGAGAAGGTATGTGGGTGTTTGTGCATGGTTTCGAAACATTCTGAAGTGGATGTAGCATATCAATTTAGTTATGCTCTCAATTTGTGTGGATAAGGAAAACTGGAGTTTTTAGTTCATTCACCTCTAGGTCACAGGGTTTCTCAGGGCAGTTCACGTACCTGTTTGTTTTAGAACCACTCAGGTGGGATTTTCAAATACAATTAGACTCTGCCAGCCAGAGTCTGAATCAGAATTTCTGGGTGAGGCCAGGTATCTGCACTTTAGCCCCCCAGGTGACCCTTGTAGGCTAAGAACCACTGCTTAATAGAATGGTTGCATGGAATAAGTGAGGACTCCGTGCTGAAGAGACAGGGCTGTCTTCACGGAACCAAGACAGGCATTGGCCACACCACTCAGTGTGAGGACAAGAGTCATAATCCACTTCATTGTAACAGCAGGTCATAGAACTGTAGCAAAGAAAAGGAATCACTGTCTGGAAGCTGTGTAAATTTTAGTCTTAAACTGGCAACTGTATCTTAGTCTACACTAGTCATTATTTGTAAATGTCTCTGTGGTCATTTTGACTCTAAGCTCCTGAAGGGCAGGGACTGGCTCTATGTTTGCAGCCGTATCCTCATCACGGGGCTTGGCCAGTAACAAATACTCAATATGCCCTTATTTACTGATAGACAGGAAAGCTATCTAGTTAGCTTGAGGCAAACATCATATATAATCCTGCATATACACTTGTCCCCATCTACTCACAAGCATATACCCCTCACACATATCTTGAGATGTTACAAGACTAGTTTCAAAGGACCATGATGACAGTTCTTGTCTACGGCTGCTTATGTCAGAATGACTCCAGTATGGTCACACGATGAGCCTCACTCTGCTTAGAGCCAAGAGAAAAACCAATATGACGTGAGCTTGCATGGACCCAGTTCTTATATCTAGATGGAGTAGTTTTGGGTATATCTATTTTGTTTCAAGTGTGACCCCAGAAAAAGATGAGTTTACTGTGGACCAGGGGTGGCTTCCTCTGAGAAACTATGTCTGAAGCTCATGTCCAGCTGGATATGAGCTCTCCTGTTCTTGATTCCCCTGGCTTATTGTACATTTCTTGGGCATTTGCCGATCAACCGTATTTTTGTTTAACTGTCTTATTTACCTTATTAAGTTTTGAGTTACTTGGGTCTAAAACCTTCCTCAAGGTTATATAACCATAGATAGGTCTTGAACTCTGGTTCTATAACTCAGAGTTCCTCTTTGCACCAAATCATAACCTGACACAATGCCAAATTATTGCTCATTCTTATTATCCCAAAGGGATTTTGAACAGATAAGTATTTGGTATCAGGTCTTTTGAGAGTGGGAAATGGTATAGAACATCTTGGTTAGTGAGGATGGACTTGCGGAGAGAGCACTGTATGAGAGGATTATCAAGGGCAGCAAAGGTCAACATGTAGGCAATGAATGTCTTGATGGGGAGTTATTGCTGTGTAGCATGGGCAATAAGGAGACATTGGGAACTCAGGTTGGGGAAAGAAAAGGTAAACTCCACTATTTCAAAATTTGGCTTCTTTTAATATTCTCATTGCAAAGAGGGGATCTGGGCTGATTAAAGGCTATAACTGAACTAGTATCTTTTTCTAAGATAGGACTTGGTTGGCAGAATTAAAAGATGCTCCACAATAAATAGGGTAACTGCTCTAAACCAGTGGTTTTCGGTACTCATGTTCGTAGTCAAGACCTTGATCATATGTGCTGTCTAGTGCCTAAATTTTAATTGAAAATATGACTAATTAGAGAAATATTGACAATTTGAAATGTCTTCTGAGGGCTGTCTTTTTATTCCAAGATGGTAGAGTGAAATGCAAAGCAAACATAATATTTTAATATTAACTTTCATTTAGTATTTAAATTTCAAATTTATTATTACATTTTAATACTGTATTATCTTGATATTCTCTAGTAGCACTAACTTTATCAAAAAGAATGTAATCCTCCACAATTTAGAGGGGATGAGCAAACAGTTAAACATAGAATTCTCCACTGTTGAATGAATTGGAGTTCAACAGGCTTCAACTGGATGATAGAACTAAGTTTCTCTGGTTGAGGTTTAATCTGTGGTGTATGTGATTTTTGTGAACTGGATAAAGCATTGTTTAACGTGGGGATTCTCAAATGTTATGGTGCTGGAGAGCTTCTTAAAATGCAAATACCTAGGCTCCACCCCCAGATATTCTGATCTAATATTCCTGGTGTGGGGTCTGGAATCTGCGTTTTAAACAAACTCCTAAGTGATGAAGATACTGCCTCTCTGTGGAACCTCCTTTGAGTAGCAAGATCCCTAAAGAATTGGAAAATGCAGTTTCAAAGGAATAGAAGCTGGATGCATGTTTCTTATCACCACTAAACCAACAAGTATGATGATCATTAAATTAATTCTAATTTTAATATTATTTTTCCTAACAAAGAAAAGAACATGGATTCCTATCAAATTTCTTTACAGAACAACTTGGCATTGGCTCTGACTTAAAATTATAATTTTATTGATTCTCCATTTTATTAAATAAATGTTCCTTGAGTTTGCTTTAGCTGAGGGAAATGAATTTTCAGTGTAATTTTGCTACCTACCTATTGCCTACTTTTTGACATGTAGAGAAATATTTAAACCAAATGGACAAAAAGAATCATCACAAAAAAGGGATGAACAGAAGTTATATTATCACTTGTATTAAGATAAAAAAACAAAGTGTATTTGGTTAGCATTTGACAAGGTTATTGTGATGGTTAATTTTATATGTCAATCTGACTGGGTCATAGGGTACCCAGACATTTGGTCAAACATTCTTCTGGGTGTTTTGTGAGGGTGTTTCTGTATGAGATTAGCACTTAAATCAGTTGACAGAGTAAAACAGATTGCCCTCCCTCTGTGGAATGCATCCAATCAGTTGAAGGCCTGAATAGAGCAAGAATGCTGACCCTCTGCTTGGTTAAGAGGGAACTCCTCCCGCCCAATGTCATTTGAGCTGGGCTTGTACCTGCCTTTGCACTTGAACTGAAACTTTGGCTTTTCTGGTTCTTGAGCCTGCCGGCCTCCAGAGTAGAACCACACATCAGCTCTCCTGGTTCTCTGACCTTTGCACTTGGACTGGAACTATATACCACTGACCCTCCAGCTTGCTGACTTACCTTGAAAATCCTGGGACTTGTCTCCCTCCATAATCACATGAGCCAATTCCTTATAATTAATAAATCAATCTCTGTCTCTGTCTCTCCTATTGGTTCTGTTTCTCTGGAGAGCTCTGACTAATACAGTGACATTGTAGCTTTTTTCTCATTTTGTCTTTTCTGTTAAAAAAAATGTACTGTAATTTCCATGGTGTTTGGAAAGGTAGGGTGTTTGAGGCCCTATGTATTTTGTGTTTCATGCCTCAGCAACGTTTTGTTTATCACATTGTACACAGAGGACAGGAACGAGATACAACTCACACACACTGTAATTAGCACAGCCCAGTACAAATCAGAGCTCATTGTGTGCCTTGGAGCAGCTCACAGGCTATATTGTCATCTCCCTTGAGAGCGTGTCAATCCAGGGCATCATATCATAGCTCTTTCGTCAAGGCATCAGCAAAACAGGGAAGGGCAGGGGAGGGATGGAGACCTGGCAGTATGTGGGCCTGTCACTGAGCATTCATACATTCATTGCTATGTCATGGGCAATCTGTCCCTTGTGATGTCTCATGACTCATTGTCAGAGAACCCTTCATCAGGACAAAGATGGGCAATTTCCGTAGCCCACTCCAGTCTTGGAGAGCTATCATGCTCCACTTTTAAAGTAACAGTACCCTTGAGTGATCCTTACTTTAGTTTTCTTGAAAAGAGAATTGGCTTAAAAAATGTGGCCTTAAAAAAAAATGTGGCCTTACTACGAGCATGAAATATACGTGTGTACACATATATTTACACAGAATCCTGTATGAAGCACAAATGGGAAAAACAATATTTCTCCTTTTTTTTTTTTAAATACTGACTTCACTAGTAAAATGGAGATGTTTTCTTAGTTGCAAGAAAAAAAAATCTTTCAGCTGAGAATGGAAAAGAATTTACTAAGTTTGAAAAACTAAAAATAATTCCTGGCTGGTCTTATTCCCGTCCTCTGTATTTAAAGGAATTTACTCCTGATACTATTATTACAGGAAATTCCAAAAGCGTGAACATTTTCTGGTATTTTTATAAAAACAAGTGTTTGCGTTTTTTTAAATTTAGACATGGAGGAAAACAGTTTTGCTTTGTGTGCACTGAAGTGTCTAGTGGATGCCATGACAATGTGATTTTTGTGGAAAATTTAGATAATGACAGCATTTAGGGGTTCATAGAAGAGTAATAGAGGAACACACTTAACATAAAATGTCTCGCAAATTCTGTTGAAGTCCATAACAAACAATGGTTTTTAACACAAATGCAACGCCCACTTACACTGTCGAGATGATTGTTATAGGGGATGGACATTGATATCTTTCTCCAGGATCAGTTTTTATGTCATTAGGAAATGATCAATGCTTAATTATTATGAATAGATCTGATTCCTGTGAGATGTCCAGGTATTTGCTGGCAGCTAAGTAAGTAAAGGGATTGAAGGGTGATGAAATATTCAGATGTCTTAAAAAACATCTTATCTATCAATTCTGGAGCTTGGGAACACCATCCTCAGGGGTGTCAATATTGTATATATGTAGAATGAGGATGAAGATATGGAAAACCTTGACCTCCAGTTTAGTTTCCTTGGACCACAACTCTGAATTTGCAGCTTCACTGTGCCCTGCCAAGGTCCTATAAAAATTCCAACTTATTTTATAGCTAGCATTTTTACTGCAGTGTAAGTGGGTTTCGGGAAAGGACAGCTATGCAGTGAAGAAAACCCTTTGCCTGCCCATGAGTTCCGTTCTTGTGAGTTTTATACAATCACCACTAAGGGTCATAACAATAATTCACTGAAGGAAGCTGAAAGAAGCTCTATTCATGGAATAAGGCCATGACATAGGCCTGAATATGTTCCTTAACTTGTTTTCTAACAGCCAGCTGAACACGTGCATTCATTACAACCTCTGATGCCACAGGTAACTGTATAAAAATCTGATCCAACAACTTTGACTTCAGTGAGCTTTGGACTATGCCTTTGTACTGTCAGGCTGCATTAATGTTCTTGCATCCAACAGAAATCATTATTGAGAAATTTGGTATTGCTTTGCTAAAGTGGGTATCTACTGAATATCCCCAATCCAATTCTTTCCTCTAATATGGTAATCTGTTATCTGTATTCAATTATCTGGAAGGTGAAAGTTGCTGGGATGCCCAGTGGAAAATTTTAAGTCCTTTCACTCTGAGTCTGCTGTCTTTTCAGATCAATCTTTCTGCTAATGACAACCAATACTTTCATATGTGATTACAGGCCTGCTCCATCTTTTCATGAGCCGAGACTCTTTGGAATCATATGTATTGATCTTTTTAATAGAAGTCAGGAAAAATAAAATTACTCTGGCTTCTTGAGGCAAAACGATGATAAATGAGAACTTTGAAACTTATGGGAGAAATTTTTTCTGCCTTGGATTATTTTAATCACTAAAAATGATTGTCTTTTTAATACTATTTGCTTTCCATTATGCACATTTGCAGCAAAGCCAAAAGTTGTTTCTGTATTGCTTTATGACAACACATTGAGCCAGGGGTTTGCTGGTATTCCCTTACCTACTGGTAACTCAGGTACAACGGCCCCTAACAGGAGGCAAAGAGCCAACCAAGCTCCAGAGGCTTGAGAGCAATTTCAAGTGGAATATGACTAGGGCACTTTTGATGAAAGAGAACCTGCTGAACTATGTATTTTTTTTTTGTATTTGTTTAAAGCTCATTGTTAATACTATTATCTTAGAAGCAAGCTTCTGTTTCTTTTATCACCTCTCCTTTTTTGATTTCCCCTCTGCCAAGACTGATTATTTCCCAAGTGGGTTTCCTTTTTTGTGTAAGAGAAAGTATGTGTGATTCCCTGCCTGTGGTTCTGGTTGCTTCTTCTGTGTATCTGGCAGCTGCTGGTGGTGCCACTGGTGGTAACTGGGAATTAAGGATGTGGGATCATTGTTCTATAACCTCTTCTCTGAAACCTAGAGCTATAGGACTCCTTTTGGCCTCATTTTGGAATATGAGCTTCATGTTTTATATTTGAATCAACTTTGCAGTTGTCAGCTGAAGACACAATTGTTTCCTTGGCTTTGGGGGAACATGTGGTCAACACAGAAGATCAAAGAGAGTCATTGCCGCTTACACACAGAGATCACATCTCCATTGGTACAAAGAAATGAGTGAAGACGAAAACACCGCAGATGTCAGGCCAAAGTACAGACTTGGTTTGCTTTGTTTGGACCTTGGAGACCTATCTGTAAGAAGGAAAACTTGTCCCATTGGGATGCCACGTAAATAGCCTTCATGGTTCAATGGCATTGCTTTACGTGATGGAGAGATGAATCTCGCTCTTTCTCTCTCTCTTTTTTTCCCCTCTCTTTGTATCTCTCTGTCTCCCTCCTACCTAAACATGACAAAAAGAAAGATCTCATTCAGGAAACAAATTGTGTTTACGAAGCTTGTCATTTAACTTAACTTAATCCAGTTCAGTGGAGACTTGGCAGGGGTGTACCGTGTGTCAGGCAATGAGAATATAGGACCAAACAGAAGAGACAGGTTTCCAGACTGTGTGTACAGAGTCATACAAAGAAAATGACCACCAAACATCATTACAAGCCTGAGGAGTGTTGCCAGGCTGCAAGGGCAGAGTGACCCTGGAGGACAGATAGAGTCTGACCTGGAGGTTCATGGATGGCTGCGTTTAAGCTGAGAGTAGTCATAAGCTGGATGGAAATTGGAGAATATGGGTGGGGAAAGGATATTCTAGGCTGAGGAAACTGCTTGTGTGAAAGCCGGAATTTGCGGGGGCATGGTCTTTGTGAGGAAGTGAAACTATCCCAGCCTGGCTGCAGTACAGAAAGGACCAGAGATCTGGGTCACTGTTTCCTAATGTCTTGTGGGTGTACACGTGGTCTCTGAGTTGAAATGTATCCACACTTGGAGATCTTGATGATTCTAAGGCACACTTCGCACTTCAGCTGCCGAAGGAGCCGTGTGTGTGGTGTTTCCTCTGTTTAGACTAATTCAACTTTGGCCACTTTGCTATCTTTGACTGAAAGGCAGTGTTTGTATAATTGTTTGAATAGCTCTAGAATTTTGGCCTTAATTTAGAAAAATCAGTGGAAAATATCAGAACCCAAATACCTGTGATAACTGTGATAAGAACTGTAGGTTTTAAAAAACTCATAAAATTGGAGGAAAATATTATGGTGAATTAGCTTTGGGCATGCATTGTTTTTAAGCATGTGAATTGTGTATTCATGTGTGAAAAGCAAACAGAATATTAAGGGGCATGCTTGAAATACTAGAAATAAACTGATGAAGAGTATGAGCATGTCTAAAGGTGAGGTATAATTAAGGGCTTTTTAATATATCCCTCTCTGGGAGTCCTCTCATCATGAGGAATATGCTATTTAAATTGTACTCACTTTATTTGCTTTCCACAACACCTGTTTATATATATGTATAAACAGGGATGCTTATTTTGTATGAAAGTCTTAATTTCTTTCTCTTGAGGAGTTCGTTCAAGATAGTTAGAAATCACAGATTCAAAATTTAGTTGCTTACATCATATCAGTTCTTAGTCCCGCGCATTAGCTAGAACAATGGAATAATGTGAAATGAAAAGCAACCATAAACATGTTTGTACCCACCTTCTTGAGCACTTCTGCAAATATCATTAACTTTTCAGATTTTCAAAATCTAGATCTTGTTATTAAGAAGTGGCAACAGCTCTTGGTAATAGTAAACATTACAGAACTTGACAACAATTTGGAGAAACGGAAATAGATTGATAGCAAAATATGACTAACTATAGAAGCAAAATGTAAGGAGAAAAAATAATAGAATCTTTAATTCTACTGAATTAAGAAGTCTGAAGACACAGACCTACTGGAGAACGGACTTGAGGATATGGGGAGGGGGAATGGTGAGCTGTGACAGGGCGAGAGAGAGGCATGGACATATATACACTACCAAACGTAAGGTAGATAGCTAGTGGGAAGCAGCCACATAGCAGAGGGAGATCAGCTCGGTGCTTTGTGACCACATAGAGGGGTGGGATAGGGAGCGGGGGAGGGAGGGAGACGCAAGAGAGAAGAGATATGGGAACATATGTATATGTATAACTGATTCACTTTGTTATAAAGCAGAAACTAACACACCATTGTAAAGCAATTATACCCCAATAAAGATGTTAAAAAAAAAAAAAGAAGTCTGAAGATTTATTGAGGTGAATTCTGTAAGCAAATTTTGTCACATAGTTACTCAAGAAGTATTAGAGGAATTTTGGGCTTTGGTAGTATGCTCAACTGACCATGGAAGGTTTAAATACCTTCAAATACAAGGGCACCCACTGACATCAAGAGCTTTCAGCACCTTACTATTCCATATGCAAACCTTACATTACAGCTTCTTGAGGTTTCAGTTCAAGCCAATCTGTGACTTGATTCTTCACAGGTCATGGTGGTTGCATTAAGAAGCTTCCAGAATCTTCGATAGTTAAGAAGTCTTTTTGTAGGCTGAAGAATCAGCAGGTGGAATATGGATTCTAGGTTATCAAGCTTTTAGGTTCATAATTAACAAACTAAAATATGCAAAAGGAAAAGTATCTTCTCTCCCTGCCATCTAATATTCATTAGAGAATTTTCCAACTCCCCACCCCTTAGTGAGGTCTGCTGGTAATTTATTTCCAGTTTGGCCTCCTCTTCACTTTATCAATGGAAAACATTGAGGCTTCCATTGTCATTTTGGTTGCAGTTCCATCAATACCCAGTGTAGCTTAAGATGACCTTTAATTTTCCATGACTCAAGCCTGCAGAAAAACATTGTGGGTCGTTTTCCTTGGTTAGTTTTAGCCATTGCCTCCAACTTGTTGCTCTGCCTCACAATCACCTGTCTGTCTTTTTTTGTGTGTGTATATCTTGTATATCATTTTTTATTTTATTTTATTTTACTTTAATTGAAGTAAGGTTGATTTACAATGTTGTGTTAGTTTTAGACATCTAGCAAAGTGATTCAGTTATATATATATATATATATATATATATATACTTTTTCATTATAGGTTATTACTAGATATTAAATATAGTTCCCTGTGCTATACAGTAGGTCTTTATTGTTTACCTGTTTTACATATAGTAGTTTGTATCTGCTAATCCCAAACTCCTAATTTATCCCTCCCTGCCCCCACTTTTCCCCTTTGGTAACCATAAGTTTGTTTTCTATGTCTGTGAGTCTGCTTCTGTTTTGTAAATAGGTTCATTTGTATCATATTTTAGATTCCACGTACAAGTGATATCATGATAATTGTCTTTCTCTGGCTTACTTCACTTAGTATGATAATCTCTAGGTCCATCCATGTTGCTGCAAATGGCATTATTTCATGCTTTTTTATGGTTGAGTAGTATTCCGTTGTGTGGGTATACACACACACACACACATACATACATACATACATACATCTTCTTTATCCATTCATCTGTTGATGGACATTTAAGTTGCTTCCGTGTCTTGGCTGTTGTAAATAGTGCTGCTATGAACATTGGGGTGCATGTATCTTTTCAAATTAGAGTTTTCCTCTTTTCTGGATATATGCCCAGGAGTGGGATTGCTGGATCATATGGTAACTCTATTTTTAGTTTTTTGAGGAGCTTCCATACTATTTTCCATAGAGGCTGCATCAATTTACATTCCTACCAGCAGTGTAGGAGGGTTCTCTTTTCTCCATACCCTCTCCAGCATTTATTGTTTGTGGACTTTTTAATTATGGCCATTTTGACTGGAGTGAGGTGATACCTCATTGTATCAATAGTTTTGAGTTGCATTTCTCTGATAATCAGTGATGTTGAGCATCTTTCCATATGCCTATTGGCCATCTGTATGTCTTCTTTGGAGAAATGTCTATTGAGGTCTTCTGCCCGTTTTTTGATTGAGTTTTTTTTTACTGTTATTGAGTTGTATGAGCTGTGTATTTTGGAAATTAAGCCCTTGTCAGTTGCATCACTTGCAAATATTTTCTCCCAGTCTGCAGGTTGTCTTTTTGTTTTGTTTATGGCTTCCTTTGCTGTGCAAAGGCTTATAAGTTTGATTAGGTCCCAACTGTTTATTTTTGCTTTTATTTCTATTGCCTTGGGAGTTGCCTGTCAGTCTTTTGACATCTCAATATTTCCTGCATTCCCTGAGGATTGTGGAGATGAAGGTATTGATCATAGTCCTGTAGGTGTTTAAGCGCTTTCTCAGGGAGACTCTAAAAGTCAGTGTGTGCTCAGCCATTCACCCAGACAGCTCCCTGAAGTCCTCAGGAAGAGATTCCCACCAGTCCAAGTATATGATGCAGGCATTGCATGGCCAGCTTGTGAAAATGTGTTGGCCCTTGACTGTGTACTCTTCTTTGCATTTCTCTACTATCTGCTGTGTGGATGTAACAAGTGCTTTAAATTGGTAACCTTGTTTTTTCCTTCAGATTCAAAACTGTTCCTGCTCTGTAAACTACATACTCCCTCTGGTAATACTTGTTAGTCAGCTTAGGATAGCAGTTCAAAGAGTCTGCTAATTAAGACATCATTAAGTGAAGTATCCTGGGCTCCATTGCATTGCTGAGTCACTCTGATATGAACAGATGAGCACATCAGGTTCTAAGAAGTCTGTTGATCCTAATTTCTGAAATCAGAGAGCACAGGGTTTTTTTTTAAGAGCAACCAAACTAAAATTACCCCATGTATTGACAACAGGAGATATAAGGGACCTGATAATTGAAAGCATTTCTGAATCATAGGGGTCAAGCTAGGCTGTATTTGTGTTAGTTTTTTTTTTTTTTTTTTAATTTACCATCTTAACCATTTTTTTAAAAGAGTCTTCCTTGAATTTGTTACAATATTGCTTCTGTTTTATTTATTTATTTATTTATTTAATTTATTTAGGCTGTGAGGCATGTGGGATCTTAGCTCCCTGACCAGGGATCAAACCCACACTCCCTGCATTGGAAGGTGAAGTCTTAACCACTGGACCACCAAGGAAGTCCCCTGTGTTAGGTTTTTAAGAATTCAAAATACCCTTTTAGTGTGGTGAAAAGGGAACCCTCCTGCCCTGTTGGTGGGAATTTATTTTTATTTTTTTATGATTATTTATTTATTTTTTGACTTTTATTTTATTTATTTTTTTATACAGCAGTTTCTTATTAGTTTTCAATTTTATCCACATCAGTGTATACATGTCAATCACAATGGCCCAATTCATCACACCACCACTACCACCACCCGCCACGTTCCCCCCGGGTGTCCATATATTTGTTCTCTACATCTGTGTCTATTTCTGCCCTGCAAACCAGTTCATCTGTGCCATTTTTCTAGGTTTCACATATATGCGTTAATATACGATATTTGTTTTTTCTCTTTCTGACTGACTTCACTCTGTATGACAGTCTCTAGATCCACCCACGTCTCTACAAATGACCCAATTTCATTCCTTTTTATGGCTGAGTAATATTCCATGGTATATATGTACCACATCTTCTTTATCCATTCATCTGTCGATGGGCATTTAGGTTGCTTCCATGTCCTGGCTATTGTAAATAGTGCTGCAATGAACATTGGGGTGCATGTATCTTTTTGAATTATGGTTTTCTCAGGGTATATGCCCAGTAGTGGGATTGCTGGGTCATATGGTAATTCTATTTTTAGTTTTTTAAGGAACCTCTATACTGTTCTCCATAGTGACTGTATCAATTTACATTCCCACCAACAGTGCAAGAGGGTTCCCTTTTCTCCACACCCTCTCCAGCATTTGTTGTTTGTAGATTTTCTGATGATGCCCTTTCTAACTGGTGTGAGGTGATACCTCATTGTAGTTTTCATTTGCATTTCTCTAATAATTAGTGATGTTGAGCAGCTTTTCATGTGCTTCTTGGCCATCTGTATGTCTTCTTTGGAGAAATGTCTATTTAGGTCTTCTGCCCATTTTCTGATTGGGTTGTTTGTTTTTTTAATATTGAGCTGCATGAGCTGTTTATATATTTTGGAGATTAATCCTTTTTCTGGTGATTCGTTTGCAAATATTTTCTCCCATTCTGAGAGTTGTCTTTTCATCTTGTTTGTAGTTTCCTTTGCTTTGCAAAAGCTTTGAAGTTTCCTTAGGTCCCATTTGTTTATTTTTGCTTTTATTTCCATTACTCTAGGAGGTGGATCAAAAAAAATCTTGCTGTGATTTATGTCAAAGAGTGTTCTTCCTGTGTTTTCTTCTAAGAGTTTTATAGTGTCCAGTCTTACATTTAGGTTTCTAATCCATTTTGAGTTTATCTTTGTGTATGGTGTTAGGGAGTGTTCTAATTTCATTGTTTTACATGTAGCTGTCCAGTTTTCCCAGCACCATTTATTGAAGAGACTGTCTTTTCTCCATTGTATATTCTTGCCTCCTTTGTCATAGATTAGTTGACCGTAGGTGTGTGGGTTTATCTCTGGGCTTTCTATCTTGTTCCATTGATCTATATTTCTGTTTTTGTGCCAGTACCGTATTGTCTTGATTACTGTAGCTTTGTAGTATAGTCTGAAGTCAGGGAGTCTGATTCCTCCAGCTCCGTTTTTATCCCTCAAGACTACCTTGGCTATTGGGGGTCTTTTTTGTCTCCATTCGAATTTTAAGATTTTTTGTTCTAGTTCTGTAAAAAATGCCATTAATAGTCTGATAGGGATTACATTGAATCTGTAGGTTGCTTTGGGTAGTAGAGTCATTTTCACAATATTGATTCTTCCAATCCAAGAACATGGTATATCTCTCCATCTGTTTGTATCATGTTTAATTTCTTTCATCAGTGTCTTATAGTTTTCTGCGTACAGGTCTTTTGTCTCCCTTGGTAGGTTTATTCCTAGGTATTTTATTCTTTTTGTTTCAGTGGTAAATGGGAGTGTTTCCTTTCAGATTTTTCATCATTAGTGTATGGGAATGCAAGAGATTTCTGTGCATTGATTTTGTATCCTGCAACTTTACCAAATTCATTGATTAGCTCTAGTAGTCTGAATAAATGATGATTTCTAAACCTAAATATCTAACCCACACATTTCACCTAAGCTGCATGCCATTAATCCAACTGCCCACTGAACATTTTGAGCTAAACTTCTAACATCTCTAATTCAACCTGTTCAAAACTGTCTTCATGAGTTTTTTCTCAAAGTTGTGGATCTTCTGCATTGTGGTCTGTCTCAGAATGAACCCCTTAACCATTCAGTTGCACAAGCCAACAACCTTGATGATTTTTTTTTGTGTCTTCAAATGCACAAAGAACTATGTCAGGTCTGTCTTTCACAAACTTCTCAAGTAAGTCTATTTTCTCTATCCACACTTTTACCACTCAAGATTAAGTGGCCATCATCCCTGTCCTGGGTTCATATTCTCCTCGAATCTATTCCTCATAGGGCAAAGAGAGTAATTTTCTAAAAATAAAAATCTAATGCTATAACTTTCCTGCTTTACAGTATGTTGGTGGGAATTTAAATGGATACAGCCACCATGGAGAACAGTATGGAGGTTCCTTAAAAAGCTAAAAATAGAACTACCATATGACCCAGCAATCCCACTACTGGGCATATACCCTGAGAAAACCATAATTCAAAAAGAGTCATGTACCACAATGTTCATTGCAGCACTATTTACAATAGCCAGGACATGGAACCAACCTGAGTGTCCATCAACAGATGAATGGATAAAGAAGATGTGGCACATATATACAATGGAATGTTACTCAGCCATAAAAAGAAATGAAACTGAGTTATTTGCAGTGAGGTGGATGGACCTAGAGTCTGTCGTACAGAGTAAGTCAGAAAGAGAAAAACAAATATTGTATGCTGACACATATATATGGAATCTAAAAAAAAAAAGAAAAAAAAGGTACTGATGAACCTAGTGGCAGGGCAGGAATTAAGATATAGACATAGAGAATGGACTTGAGGACACAGTCGGGAGGGGGAAGCTGGGGTGAAGTGAGAGTAGCATTGACATATATACACTACCAAATGTAAAATAGATAGTGGGAAGCAGCCGCATAGCACAGGGAGATCACCTCGGTGCTTTGCGATGACCTAGAGGGGTGGGATAGGGAGGGTGGGAGGGAGGCTCAAGAGGGAGGGGATATGGGGATATACGTATACTTATAGCTGGTGCACTTTGTTATACAGTAGAAACCAATACAACACTGTAAAGCAATTATACTCCAATAAAGATGTTAAAGGAAAAAAGATGTATTTAAACAAACAAACAATAAGCCAAAAAAACCAAAATACCCTTTTAAATTAATTAATTCTTTCATTTCTTTGCTCATTCATTTCAAAGTCTTGCTTAACACCAATGAAGTGCCAGGTGCTGATGTAGGCACTGGAACCCCAAAGGTGCATTGTGTCCCCTCCGCAGGGAGCACAGTGTCCAGTGGGTGATCTGGGTTCTCAAGAATGATGACAATTGGTCTCCAGGGCTATGCAGGAAGAATGCTTCGGTGTTGGGAGAGGAAGGAGGTACCCTAATTCTGCCTCAGGGCTCACAGAACTGTGTAGATTTTTTTTTTTCTCAGGGATTACATAACAGGGAAGACTAGTTATATAGAGATGGTGCTTCTTGAGCTGAACTTTTAGAACTTTTCTGAGTAGGAGTTTTCCAGATAAGTGTGGTTCTTTGCAGATTAAACCGTGTTTCTGAAGACCCAGAGAATGATGGAGGTTTGAAGGTCTGCTCAGAACAGTGTATTTTCTTTTTTTTTTAGTATTTTAATTTTATTGGAGTATAGAGAACAGTGTATTTTCATATGTGTTATTTATAGGAAGAAAGAACACTTTTTCCCCTTAAAGATTTATTATTGTTCATTATTTGCTATTTGTATTACTGCTTGGTTTCTGCATTTTAAAACTCTGAACCATATTTTATATGTTTTAAAACACAGGTCAGTGGAAAAGTAAGATTCAGTGACCAATTTTCATTTAACACAACTTTTCAAGAATCCATTTAATTTGTAAATTGAGATTGACTTCTGTCACATCTTTTAAGCATATAAAAATAACTTATTCTCTGTGGTTCATTCCAGATATTCTTAATATGAAAATTATTTGAAGTTGCTATGCTTTTTCTACCTCAGTGGCAACTGGTCGCCTATAGATGTTTGGATTTTATATGGTTAGACATGGATGTGCAAAGGAGTTACCACTGCTCTCATTCCTGAATCTGGGATAACAGGCAGGATTTTAAAAGTGCAAATTAAATGCTCGACTGCTGGCAAGAGAGGAGTGAAGATAATTTGTTTCCCTTTGGGATCTGATGACTGTTAATTCTTCATGAACTTGGCTTCTGCCAAACATATATTGTACTTTCCTCTGATAGGAAATTCATATTGTTAAACTCTATGTGAACTCAAGGTATTAATGTAGAGTGCTTACTAGCAAAAATGACTTGCAAATGTCAGATAAAATTAAATAACATGGCTTAATAAAATAAGCTTGTTTCTGAAAATCTGTTTTTCATATTTGTGAAAGAATTATCTGTCCTGTTATTTAAACCAAGATATTGCCAGGACAGGGAAAAGAGCCACTCTTTTATCAGTTATCCAGGGAACCATTGATTTCACAAAGCCAATTAAAGTATTTCTGGGGGAACAAGTAAATATTAGTTTTAGAAGCATTTCTTTTAAAAAGAGACTAGGATAAGAGTGCTGAATAAAAATGACATCTTATTCATTGCCTAAGGCATAGTGAATAGCGTGTTCTCAGATTTGTTACTTTAACTGACTTAAACAAATAAGGACAGTTAGGTTTTACTAAGACATAGGGATAAAAGTAGATGGACTTCATGGCCATTCAAAAAACTTTTTGACTTGAGCAAATATCCCGTGGTTTGGCTAAATATTTTGTGAGCAATGTAGTTACCATCAAAAAAGCAAATCTGAATGCTAGGTGCTCTCTCGGGATTCCACCGGGGTCCCCTTTATTGGCTGTGGTCTTTGCTGGAATTAGGTGTGCATAAACATCTGTCCAGGAAAGTGATCTGAAGCAGAAGAGAAACAGGGCACTGGAGGAGCCCGGATAGGCAGAATGGGCTGCTTCCAGAGCATGTGGACTCCTGGTTGGAGCACTCTTTAGGGAAAGCCTGTTAGATTACTTTGTGGTGGGAGAGAGTGGGGGGAGTTTTTTGGAATAATATTCTTCTTAGGTGATGCTAACTTGATCTGTGATGCTCAAGAAATATGTCTCCTTGTAAGGTTGGTCTCAGGGGATTCATTAACTATGATGGATCTGGAATCTCCTGGATCTCTGTTTAGAACCAACTCCTTCAGAATAAAACAGAATTATGGCTGTGGAGCAAGGTCAAGTCTATCTTGGAAGATATGATATCAGCCTTGGGACAAAGACCCTCCTAACAAAAACCTTTTCAATAATCCTTTATGGTTCTGTCAGCCATGCGTGACCTCACAGCTCTCCTCCATCCTGGGGATAATGAATTCCGTAAATCTACTCAACAAATGCACAAAGTCATCCCTATTTTATTTATTTTAATTTTCAAATGGTCGATTTTATGTTTCTTTTCTCCATTTTAAGGAGATGCTACCAAGTTAAAGATCACTGGAATTTGGTAAAGAGCAATTTGAAGAGCAAACATAGATATAATTCAAGAAGTTTCTATTTTTCCCCTTTGTAGGCATTTAGCTACCCATCAATTTTTTTGGTAGATGGATAGTAGAAACTAAATTTCTGTTAATTCAAAGTCTTTTCCCCTTTTCTTGAGGTTTCATCCTTATCCTGGCGGCTTAGGGAGAGCCAAGATACTATGGGCACGAGCCCATCAGGCAAGTGTCATTGTCAGGAGTTTGACGCCATATCAGCCCCATCTGGCTCACAAGGCTGGCTCAAGCCCCAGGTTCGCCCCATGCTCACGGGAGAGGCCAAATCCCGCTGGGCTTGCATGGTGCTGGAGAACCAGGGCTCTGAGGTCTGCAAGCAGACCCTGCAGACAATTCTCTGATTGTTGTCCCGAGTTGGGCCTGAGAAGACTTTGGGGTCTTGCTTCTTTTCCATGAACTCTACCTAGAAAAGGGCCTCTTGGATTCTCTGGATCTACCTTGGGTTCTCTTGTTGAACCCCCCGATCTTCGTCTGGGAGTCAGACCAGATCATGTCCCCATTCATGTCTCAACCATTTTCTTCACCTTTAAGTCCGTCTTCCCTCTTCCCAGCCCAGAGATGCTTTCCCTTGTCTGGAGCAGCACGCTCTACCTCATCATTTTTTCTTATCTCTTGTTTATTGCTTAAACTTTAGGTCTTGAGCTTTTTTTAATGTGCAGTAGCAGAGAGAAACCACAAAATAGATGTACACATGACAACATGGGTAGATGATTTATTATTAGTAGTAATAACTTAATGAATTTGTTATTAATTAATTAAAAACACACACACAATGGCTCTGCATATTTTAAAAGGACACATGCATATTCAGGGCTAAGCCCGAACTTCAGAGTACATTACCTACAGGGAACTAGGGAATGGAGTGAGGGGGTGATGGATCAAAGGGAAGAGATGAACCTGAGAGGGGCTTTGCATGCACTGATGTTAGTGATAAAGTTTCCCAACAGGGGAGGGTCATGATGAACTGATTTCTGTGTTTGGGACCCATAACAACAAACCAAGCAGCCTTTATTTCCTGAAGCTTTTAGGATGTGGGCAATGCAAGCTCAAAAGAGTGGCCTCTGGAAAAGCAAAGGCTGTAGATTCTGAATAAGGAAAACCATGTTCAAAGTCATATTCCAAAAACTTCCCTTTTTCTTCTTATTCTGATGTAAAGTCCCTTCCCTGACTCAACCGCTGCTTCTTACTGACTCTGAGTTGGCAAAGGCCAGGGAGCACTGCCATGCGTACAAGGAGACACCAGGAAAACCCTCAGTTAATATGGCAAGTTTTATTCCACGGCGTCTCTCTCCTTAGTGCAAACAAGATTTCCTTGTCATCCTGATTTCCCGGCCTTTCCTTTGAGACCAAGCCATTGCTTTCAGGGTTTAGGTGATTGGAGTTCTGGATCCCCCTCTGCATAAGTCATATGACCTCCTGAAGCAGGAGGGGTCAACTGGGAGGGATCAACCTCTCCTGGGAGGTTCTCTGAGCAGTGGGGAAACATAAAGAGCAAAGGGGTTCATTCTAGGTGTGACACATCAATTTAACACTTTTCATGAATTCCTCTGGTAAATTGTTCCATGGAATCTTATGAATGACTTATTTCAGTCCTTTTGCTCGCACCTCTGAGCATATCTGTGATCCTGACATAAATTCTCCCTCACAGAAATAGCTCCCTCCTCACAGCAGAAAAGATCACATAGCATACATGTCAGTCATTAAACAGGGAGCCTAAAACTGTGCAGCCTCCTTTCTGCAAAACCTCTACACCTCAGGGCTAATCATTGGTATTTTCATATCTATCCAAGGATGGGCAAGAGAGAGTGCAGCCAGGATGTTCTGGCTTCCAAGTTCAGCCTCCTCAGGTGTGGTTCAAGGCTCTGCTCAGTGGAGTGGAAGCCCCCTTTCAGCTCCACACATCTGACCCCTTTTCTCTGTGCTGGCATCTGTTCCACCTTTGAGGGGATCTCGACTATAATAATGCCTTTACCTCTAGCCATGCCGAAAACCACAGGGCAGGCAGTTGCTATATGTTTCTTCTCTAATCTCCCCCAGTCCCACATATTGGTACCTCCCTCTCATCTTGTCAGAGGGAGGGAGGGCATAATTATATTTGTTGATGGTTACCAGGTTTTTCCTTCTCTCTGGCTTTCCATATCTATCAGGCTCTCAAATGGTCTCTCTGTCCCTTTGGTTTCTTTGACGTTCCATCTATATTTTCTTCTAGATGACATTCTTATCACCTAGGGTGGGCACTGGATCTAAGTGGAGAGACTCATACAACCTTCTGGAATTCTCTATGTTAGTAAAATGCTTTGGCCAGAAACCCAGGAATCACGATTGACCTTGCAATCTCCTTGCCCTCCATGCCTCCCACCTCTGCCCCACCCTGCATGTGGTCACACATCCATCCATCCATTACCTGGTCTTGTGGATCCTGCTTCCTGATAACTCTTACAGTGCCCATTCCCTTGTCCTGACTCAGCAGACCTCTTCCCTCTCCAGCCACAAGCATTCTTGTCCCCATCATCTCTTCCCATCCTGCTGCCAAAGTGATCTTTAAAAACCCAACCCTTATTCCTCTACTTATGACCACTTAGTGGCTTCCTATTGCCTTTAGAATAAACAACAAGCACAGTTTATAATGTCCTGACTGTCTGATCTGGCCCGTGCTGACCCCACATCTTCTTCCATCACTGTCTCCCAGGTCCCTTCCACTTCATTTCTCAGAGTTCCTTGAAAATGCCACACCGTTACCCTCTTGGCCCTGGTTGGTGTTGTTTGCTCTGAAGGCAGTGGTTCTTTTTTCTTTGCCTCGTTGTCACCCACTCATCCTTCCTGTCTTAGCGTCACTCCCTGGACTAGGCTGGTCCCCCATAATGCATTTGCACAGCCCTGTACTTGTCCTTTGCAAGCGTTTCATAATTTATAATCACTCTGCTTATGCCACCTTTCTCTTTAGACCATCAGTTCCACAGGGGAAGTGAGCAGGTTTATTTTTCTTCCCACTGTACCCTCCATGATACTTGGAAGATAGAAGTGGCTCAGTAAATATTTGTTGACTGTCTGATTTTCCTAAGTTGGTGAATTGCTAATCCCAAGTTCAATGCTCTCAAACAGCACTAAGAAAATTCACCTTTGAAACACAACTGCAGCATGCTCAAGTTAATTCCTTACTTCTTGCCGATGCCTATAAATACTACATTTGGGGTGAGCTAAGACTTTTTTAGCTCAGCACAAGGCTGTCTAATGTTTGTGTTCCAACGATTTCCTTATGTCTCGTATGTTTCCTTTGAGCCATGTCTGAGCTTCAGTCCTGCAGAAATGATTTCTCATCTGTTTCTTGTACTAGATAACACCATATTAGTCTTGAATAAATGTGACAAAGCTCTAGCCAAATTCATCATCCTAGTAGAAACCGATGCCCAGGATTTCAATCAAATGGAAAAAGAAGAGATAAATAGGCTACTCTGAATTTATTTATGAATTGTGTGCTCCCAAAGTTACAGCCTCTGAGGGCTGAAATAAAATAATGAGGCTACCATTTCTCTGTACCTAGGAATATGTCCAAGTCAGTTCTGGCTTCCCTAGACAATAGAGACAGGGGAAGTCCCATAGGCAGAAAGGTCTTTTTCTCGTGTGGATCAGGAGGCAGGAATGTCATAGTAAATGACACCGCAGTTCACTTCGGCTCAAGCCCCAAAGTTGGAGTCATCCTTAATTCCTTTCTCTCAAAACCTGCACTCAAACTGTTAGTGAGACAAGAGCATCTCAATCTCTAAAACATAGTGACTCTGTATATACTTCCCTATATCTCCACATTTACACCACCATCTCCTCACCTTCCCCCGAAGCTCCTGACTTCCACTCTTGCCCCGCTAAAATCCATTCTATACGCAGCAGCTGAAGTGATCCTTCAAATCCACCATCAGGTTCTATCATTTCATTGCTTAAAAACTTTCAACAATTTCCAACAACGTAAGAAAACAATCTGAATTTCCTACCCTGGCTTACAAGACCCCTTCCTTGGGGAGAGATTTATGAGATGCCCTTTTCAAAAGCAGCAGCCCTCACCAGGTTCTGTCTCCTTATCCGGCTTGGCTTTTCCTCAGAGCACCTACTGCTACCTAACTGTATTCTGGGTACGAACATGATTATCGGTTTTTCTGTCTTGCCCACCAGAATATCATCTCCTTGTGGGCAGGGATTTTTTTTTTAACACATTTATTGGTGTATAATTGCTTTACAATGTTGTGTTGGTTTCTGCTGTATAACAAACTGAATCAGCTATACATATACATATATCCCCATATCGCCTCCCTCTTGTGTCTCCCTCCCACCCTCCCTATCCCACCCCTCTAGGTGGTCACAAAGCACTGAGCTGATCTCCCTGTGCTGTGTGGCTGCTTCCCACTAGCTATCTAGTTTACATTTGGTAGTGTAAATATGTGAATGCTACTCTCTTACTTTGTCCCAGCTTACCCTTCTCCCCCCTACCACATGTCCTCAAGTCCATTTTCTACATCTGTGTCTTTATTCCTGTCCTGCCCCTAGATTCTTCAGAACCATTTTATTTTTAGATTCCATGTATACGTGTAAGCATATGGTATTTGTTTTTCTCTTTCTGACTTACTTCACTCTGTATGACAGACTCTAGGTCCATCCACCTCACTTTGTATAACTCAATTTCGTTTCTTTCTATGGCTGAGTAACATTCCATTGTATATATGTGCCACATCATTTTTATCCATTCATCTGTCAATGCACATTTAGCTTGCTTTCATGTCCTGGCTATTGTAAATAGTGCTGAAATGAACATTGTGGTACATGACTCTTTTTGAATTATGGTTTTCTCAGGGTATATGCCCAGTAGTGGGTTTGCTGGGTCATATGGTACTTCTGCTTTTAGTTTCTTAAGGAACCTTCATACTGTTCTCCACAGTGGCTGTATCAATTTACATTCCCACCAACAGTGCAAGAGGGTTCCCTTTTCTCCGCACCCTCTCCAGCATTTATTGTTTCTAGATTTTTTGATGATGGACATTCTGACCGGTGTGAGGTGATACCTCAACGTAGTGGTTTTTTATTTTTACATCTTTATTGGAGTATAATTGCTTTACACTCAATGTAGTTTTGATTTGCATTTCTCTAATGATTAGTGATGTTGAGCATCCTTCCATGTGTTTGTTGGCAGTCTGCATATCTTCTTTGGAGACATGTCTATTTAGGTCTTCCACCCATTTTTGGATTGGGTTGTTTGTTTTTTTGATATCGAGCTGCATTAGCTGCTTGTATATTTTGGAGATTAATCCGTTGTCAGTTGCTTCATTTGCAAATATTTTCTCCCATTCTGAGGGTTGTCTTTACACCTTGTTTATGATTTCCTTTGCTGTGCAAAAGCTTTTATGTTTCATTAGGTCCCATATGTTTATTTTTGTTTTTACTTCCATTTCTCAAGGAGGTGAGTCAAAAAGGATCTTGTTGTGATTTATGTCATAGTGTGTTCTGCATATGTTTTCCTCTAAGAGTTTTATAGTGTCTGGCCTTACATTTAGGTCTTTAATGCATTTTTAATTTATTTTTGTGTATGGTGTTAGGAAGGGTTCTAATTTCATTCTTTTACATGTAGCTGTTCAGTTTTCCCAGCATCACTTATTAAAAAGGCTGTCTTTCCTCCACTGTATACTCTTGACTCCTTTATCAAAGATAAGGTGACCATATATATGTGGGTTTATCTCTGGGCTTTCTATCCTGTTCCATTGATCTATATTTCTGTTTTTGTGCCAGTACCATACTGTCTTGATTACTGTAGCTTTGTAGTATAGTCTGAAGTCAGGGCGCCTTATTCCTCTAGCTCCGTTTTTCTTTCTCAAGATTGCTTTGGCTATTCGGGGTCTTTTGTGTTTCCATACAAATTGTGAAAGTTTTTGTTCTAGTTCTGTGAAAAATGCCATTGGTAGTTTGATATGGATTGCATTAAATCTGTAGATTGCTTTGGGTAGTAGAGTCATTTTCACAATGTTGATTCTTCGAATTCAAGAACATGGTATATCTCCCCATCTGTTTGTATCGTCTTTAATTTCTTTCATCAGTGTCTTATAGTTTTCTGCATACAGGTCTTTTGTCTCCTTAGGTAGGTTTATTCCTAGGTATTTTATTCTTTTTATTACAGTGGTAAATGGGAGTATTTCCTTAATTTCTCTTTCAGATTTATTGTTGTTAGTGTATAGGAATGCAAGGGATTTCTGTGCATTAATTTTGTATCCTGCTACTTTGCCAAATTCATTGATTAGCTCTAGTAGTTTTCTGGTAGCATCTTTAGGATTCTCTCTATATAGTATCATGTCATCTGCAAATGGTGACAGTTTTACTACTTTTCTGATTTGGATTCCTTTTACTTCTTTTTCTTCTCTGATTGCTAAGGCTAAAACTTCCAAACCTATGTTGAATAATAGTGGTGAGAGTGGGCAACTTTGTCTTGTCCTGATCTTAGAGGAAATGGTGTCAGTTTTTCCCTGTTGGGAACGATGTTGGCTGTGCGTTTGTCGTATATGGCCTTTATTATGTTGAGGTAGGTTCCCTCTATGTCCACTTTCTGAAGAGTTTTTATCATAAATGGGTGTTGAATTTTGTCAAAAGCTTTTTCGGCATCTATTGAGATGATCATATGGTTTTTCTCCTTCGATTTGTTAGTATGGTGTTTGTTAATATGATTGATTTGCATATATTGAAGAATCCTTGCATTCCTGGGATAAACCCCACTTGATCATGATGTATGATCCTTTTAATGTGCTGTTGGATTCTGTTTGCTAGTATTATGTTAAGGATTTTTACATCTATGTTCATCAGTGATATTGACCTGTAGTTTTCTTTTCTGTGACATCTTTGTCTGGTTTTGGTATCAGGGTGATGGTGAACTCATAGACTGAGTCTGGGAGTGTTTCTTCCACTGCTATATTTTCGAAGAGTTTGAGAAGGATAGGTGTTAGCGCTTCCCTAATGTTTGATAGAATTCACCTGTGAAGCCATCTGGTCCTGGACTTTTTTTTGTTGGAAGATTTTTAATCATAGTTTCAATTTCAGTGATTGTGATTGGTCAGTTCATATTTTCTATTTCTTCTTGGTACAGTCTTGGAAGGTTGTATATTTCTAAGAATTTGTCCATTTTTTCCCAGTTGTCCATTTTATTGGCATATAGTCGCTTGCGGTAGTTTCTCATGATCCTTTGTATTTCTTCAGTGTCAGTTTTTACTTCTCTTTCTTTTCTAATTCTGTTGATTTGAGTCTTCTCCCTTTTTTTCTTGATGAGTCTGGCTAATGGTTTATGAATTTTATCTTCTGAAGGAACCAACTTTTTAGTTTTATTGATCTTTTCTATAGTTTCCTTCATGTCTTTTTCATTTATTCCTCATCTGATCTTTATGATTTCTTTGTTTCTGCTAACCTTGGGTTTTTTTTTTTTTGTTGTTGTTGTTCTTCTTCTTTCTCTAAGTGCTTTAGGTGTAAGGTTAAGTTGTTTATTTGAGATTTTTCTTGTTTTTTGAGGTAGGATTGTATTGCTTTAAACTTCCCTCTTAGAACTGCTTTTGCTGCCTCCCATAGGTTTTGGGTCATCATGTTTTCATTGTCATTTGTTTCTAGGTATTTTTTGATTTCCTCTTTGATTTCTTCAGTGATCTCTTGATTATTTAGTAGTGTATTGTTTAGCCTCCATGTGTTTGTATCTTTTACAGTTTGTTTTTTCCTGTAATTGACAGGTAGTCTCATAGCGTTGTGGTTGGAAAAGATACTTGATACAGTTTCAATTTTCTTAAATTTACCGAGGCTTGATTTGTGACCCAAGATATGATCTATTCTGGAGAATGTTCCATGTGCACTTGAGAAGAAAGCATATTCTGTTGTTTTTGGATGCAATGTCCTATAAATATCAATTAAGTCCCTCTGGTCTAATGTGTCATTTAAAGCTTGTGTTTACTTATTTCTTTTCTTTTTTTTTCTTACTTATTTTCATTTCGGATGATTTGTCCATTGGTGAAAGTGGGGTGTTAAAGTTCCCTACAGTGATTGTGTTACTGTCAATTTCCCCTTTCATGGCTGTTAGCATTTGCCTTATGTATTGCGGTGCTCCTATGCTGGGTGCATAAACATTTACAATTGTTATATCTTCTTCTTGGATTGATCCCTTGATCATTATGTAGTGTCCTTCTTTGTCTCTTGTAAGAGTCTTTATTTTAAAGTCTATTTTGTCTGATATGAGAATTGCTACTCCAGCTTTCCTTTGATTTCCATTTGCATGGATATCTTTTTCCATCCCCTCACTTTTAGTCTGTATGTGTTTCTAGGTCTGAAGTGGGTCTCTTGTAGACAGCATATATATGGGTCTTGTTTTTGTATCCATTCAGCCAGTCTGTATCCTTTGGTTGAAGCATTTAATCCATTTACATTTGAGGTAATTATCGATACGTATTGTTCCTATTCCCATTTTCTGAATTATTTTAGGTTTGTTTTTGTAGGTCTTTTCCTTCTTTTGTGTTTCCCACCTAGAGAAGTTCCTTTAGTATTTGTTGTAAAGCTGGTTTGGTGGTGCTGAATTCTCTTAACTTTTGTTTGTCTGTAAAGGTTTTAATTTCTCCATCGAATCTGAATGAGATCCCTGCTGGGTAGTGTCATCTTGGTTGTAGGTTTTTCCCTTTCATCACTTTAAATATGTCCTGCCACTCCTTTCTGGATTGCAGAGTTTCTGCTGAGAAATCAGCTGTTAACCTTATGGGGATTCCCTTGTATGTTTTTTGTTGCTTTTTCCTTGCTGCTTTTAGTTTTTTTTGTTTGTATTTAATTTTTGATAGTTTGATTAATATGTGTCTTGGCGTGTTTCTCCTTGGATTTATCCTGTATGGGACTCTCTGTGCTTCCTGGACTTGATTGACTATTTCCTTTCCCATCTTAGGGAAGTTTTTGCCTATAATTTCTTCAAATATTTTCTCAGACCCTTTCTTTTTTGCTTCTTCTTCTGGGACCCCTATGATTCAAATGTTGTTACATTTAATGTTGTCCCGGAGGTCTCTGAGACTGTCCTCAATTCTTTTCATTCTTTTTTCTTTATTCTGCTCTGCGGCAGTTATTTCCACTCTTCTGTCTTCCAGGTCACTTATCAGTTCTTTTAGCTCAGTTATTCTGCTATTGATTCCTTCTAGAGAATTTTTAATTTCATTTTTTGTGTTGTTCATCATTGTTTGTTTGCTCTTTAGTTCTTCTAGTTCCTTGTTAATTGTTTCTTGTAGTTTCTCCATTCTTCTTCTGAGATTTTGGATCATCTTTACTATCATTACTCGGAATCCTTTTTCAGGTAGACTGCCTATTTCCTCTTCATTTGTTTGGTCTGGTGGGTTTTTCCCTTGCTCCTTCACCTGCTGCATATTTCTCTCTCTTCTCATTTTGTTGAACTTACTGTGTTTGGGGGTCTCCTTTTCGCAGGCTGCAGGTTCGTAGTTCCTGTTGTTTTTGGTGTCTGCCCCCAGTGGCTGAGGTTGGTTCAGTGGGTTGTGTAGGCTTCCTGGTTGGGGGGACTGGTGCCTGTGTTCTGGTGGATGAGGCTGGATCTTGTCCTTCTGATGGGTAGGGCCACATCTGGTGCTGTGTTTTGGGGTGTCTGTGACCTTATTATGACTTTAGGCAGCCTCTCTGCTAATGGATGGGGTTGTGTTCCTGTCTTGCTAGTTGTTTGGCATAGGGTGTCTAGTACCAGAGCTTGCTGGCTGTTGGGTGGATCTGGGTGTTAGTGTTGAGACGGAGATCTCTGGGAGAGCTCTTGCCAATTGATATTATATGGGGCTGGGAGGTCTCTGGTGGTCCAATGTCCTGGACTCAGCTCTCCCACCTCAGAGGCTCAGGCCTGACACCCGGCCAGAGCACCAAGACCCTGCTAGCTGCATGGCTAGGAAGAAAAGGAAGGAAAGAAAACCCCAAGAAAACTAACAAGCAGAACCCTAGGACAAATGGTAAAAGCAAAACCAAACAGATAAATCACATAAAGACACATACACACTCATAAAAAGAAAAAACAAACAAACAGCAACAAAAAAAAAACAAACATACAGAACCCTAGGACAAATGGTAAAAGCAAACCTAAACAGCCAAAATCACACAAAGAGACATACACACACACACTCACAAAAAGAGAAAAAAGGGAAAAAAAGATAGAGAGCAACCAAACCAATAAACAAATTCACCAGTGATAACAAGTACTAAAAAGTACACTAAAAAAAAAAAAAAGTAAACTAAGATAAACATAAAACCAAAACCAAATCAGACACAGAAAGCAAACCCCAAGTCTACAGTTGCTCCCCATGTCCACTCTCTCAATTTTGGGAACATTCATTGTCTATTCAGGTATTCCACAGATGCAGCGTTTATCAAGTTGATTGTGGAGATTTAATCCGCTGTTCCTGAGGCTGCTGGGAGAGATTTCCCTTCTCTTCTTTGTTTGCACAGCTCCTGGGGTTCAGCTTTGGATTTGGCCCCACCTCTGCGTGTTGGTCGCCCTCAGGAGTCTGTTTCCTGTCCAGACAGGAGGTTTGTTTAAAGCAGCTGCTGATTAGTGCTGTCTTGCTCCCTCAGGCTGGAGAGTGGGAGGGGTACAGTAATCATAATTGGGATGTGGATTTAGCTTGAGGTGGCAGAGGCCAGCATAATATTGAAACAGCCTGTGGCAAGCCATGTGTTCTCCATGCGAAGTTGTCCCTGGATCATGGGCCCCTGGCAGTGGCGGGTTGCACAGTCTCCCCGGGGGATGTGGATAGTGACCTGTGCTTGCACACAGGATACTTGGTGGCAGCAGCAACAGTGTTAGTGGTCCATGCCCGTCTCTGGGGTCTGAGATGATAGCTGCGGGTCATGCCTGTCTCTGGAGCTCACTTAGGTGGTGCTCTGCCATCTGTGGGCACAAGAAGCAGGAAGCCCCTCTCCTCGTGCACCCCAAAACAATGGTCTCTTGCCTCTCTGGCTGGTCCAGACTTTTTCCCGGACTCCCTCCTACTAGATGTGGCCCACTAGCCCCCTTCAGGCTGTCTTCACGCAGCCAACCCCAGTTGTCTCCCTGGGGTCTGACCTCCAAAGCCCGAGCCTCAGCTCCCAGCCCCTGCCCGCCCCGGCGGGTGAGCAGACAAGCCTCTCAGGCTGGTGAGTGCTGTTTGGCCCTGAACCTCTGTGCGGGAATCTCTCCACTTTGCCCTCTGCACCCCTGTTGCTGTGCTCTCCTCTGTGGCTCTGAAGCTTCCTCCCTCCCACACCCTGTCCCTGCCAGTGAAAGGGGTCCCTAGTGTGTGGAAACTTCTCCTCCATCACAGCTCCCTCTCAGAGGTGCAGGTCCTGTCACTAATCTTTTTTTTCTTTTTTTTTTTCCTGCGGTACACAGGCCTCTCACTGTTGTGGCCTCTCCCGTTGTGGAGCACAGGCTCCGGACACGCAGGCTCAGCAGCCAGGTGTCACGGGCCTAGCCGCTCCGTGGCATGTGGGATCTTCCCGGACCGGGGCACGAACCTGTGTCCCCTGCATCGGCAGGCGGACTCTCAACCAGTGCGCCACCAGGGAAGCCCCTGTCCCTATTCTTTTGTCTCTGTTTTTGCTTTTCTCTTTTGCCCTACCCTGGTATGTGGGGAGTTTCTTGCCTTTTGGGAGGTCTGAGGTCTTCTGCCAGCATTCAGTAGGTGTTCTGTAGGTGTTGTTCCACATGTCGATGTATTTTTGATGTACTTGTGTGTAGGAAAGTGATCTCCATGTCTTACTCCTCCGCCATCTTGAAGGTCTCCGTGGGCAGGGATTTGGAAGATCTTGTTTAGTGTTGCATATGCAGCATCTACAAGAGTGACTGGTGCAAAATCGGCACTTCGTGAATGCTTGTTAAATGAATGAACGAAACAAGCAAATAGATGGGGCTGAGTCTACTTTGTGTCCCTTCCTGAGGAAATTTTCCCTTAAGCAAAAGGAAAAGTGGCATAAGGCCGTCACAGTCTAGCTGTTGCTATTGTGAGTTTGTAGCTTTCTGGTTGTCTGTCTTGATGTTTGGAGAACCCAGAGATATGAGGCTTAGCGTGTTTTCCACTGAGTTTATGGAATGATAATTAACGCAGACGCCCTTTTGGCTGTGCTACCTAGCAATCAATGCCGGACTGTGCCTCCTGGCTGGTACCTGCTGGGCACAGGGGCTCATTTCCCTCTGAGGAGCTGCTGACTGGAGCTGTTTGTCTCTCAAAGGGTGCTAAACCCTCATTAGCAGCTTGTAAACTTTTTCCTGCTCGTCAAGACTGGCTCTTTGTAAGCAGTGGGGGCGTTTACTAAGTCTTTCTGAGAAATGAGCCAAATTTTTGGAAACGTGCATATAGAAAGGGTCTGGAGTAAGAGTTGACTTATAATAATGCCAGTGGTATGTTTCTCTGTAGACAGAATCACAGGCTTCAATTAGGTGTTTCAGAAACATTTTTCTTTCTTTCTTTTTCTCCCCGCGAATTATCTCAAACCTCTGCTTTTATTTGCTCCTCTTGTGCATAGGGAGCCAGTGAGGGCACTTCCTTTTGGGACTGGGGTCAAAGGATACCTGATCAAGGGGCAGAACCATTGTACTTAAGTTTTAAAACTTTTAATTGGAGGGTAACATACATGCACCTAAGGGTACAGCTTGATGAAATTTCATATTCAGTTGTTGATGGACATTTGGATAGTTTCTAGTCTGGCGGTTAGGAATAGAAGGTCTGCTTTCTTTCTTCTTTCTCCCTCCCTCCCACCCTCCCTTCCTTCCTTCCTTTCTCCCTCCCTCCCTCCCTTCCTTCCTCCCTTCCTTCCTCCCTTTCTCCCTCCCTCCCCTTCCTTCTCCCTCACTACCATCATCCTTCTTCATCCCCCTCTTCCTCCTTTTCTTCTTCTTCTCCTCGTTCAAAATGGAGACTAACTACTAGAAAAAGCTCCGCAGAGATACATTCTTTTGGTGATCCCATTCTGAGGGTAAACCTAGATCATGTGGTCAGAGCATCTTCATGCAGCATTTACCTAAACTGCTGATTCTCCTCTGAGACAACCTGGTGCTTTCCTGGCTGGACCCAAGCATCCTTTTGATATTCCCTTTCTCATTTACCAAGACACGAAGGAGTGCTTGCAATCAGAGTTCGAGTAGGGGTTGAGCCAGCTGGGCAGCTGCTCAGGGTACTGAGCCGTACAATGAATTTGAATATCTCTGTAAATGGTTCCCCAGTTAACTCAGGTTTCCTTATCCTGCAACTAACACAACCAAGGAAGTCTAACTTGGGCCACCAAAGATAGTATCCTCCAGTGGAAATGACAAAAAAAAAACCCAAACCACTCCCCACTCGCCCAGACCTCTACTTGTGGAGAATTATTGCCATAGAAACATGAAGTCATAGATTCTGAAACTCTGAACCCAAACAGTGCATTCTGCAGTGCCAGTTACCACGAACAATCAGTTTATTTGGTTCTATACATTTAAAACCCTTTATATGCCTCCCAAAGATCTGCCTGGTTAGTAAGGTAGAATAACGAGTGGTGTTTTGCCATCATTTCTTTTAGAACATGGATGTTGCTCTGGACTGGGAAAGTGAATTGGTTTCTGTATATAGTACAATTTTTTAATTAATATAAATAAATGTTGTTCCCACTAAAAAAAGTAGAACAGATTATACTGTTGAAAGGGGTCAGATTATTGCCTGGCTGGAAGTACCCATGTGCTTAGTCTAGCCTTGACTGTGAATTGGGCCCCCTCTGCTCTAGAACCCCAGGCAGCCTGAGGGAGGTGGGAGGGGGAGAGGCTAGCCCAAAAGTCAAAGGGCTGGAGCTGAGTCCCCATGTGAACTGGTTGTGTGGCCTTTGGTGAATAATTTGATCATCTTGGTTCTTAGTTTCCTCATCCAGAAAATGACAGGGTTAGACAAGATGACTCTGAGTTTCCTTCCAGCTTTGACAGCCTGTGTAATGGTGTGAACTGGGCTGTGTATCAATTGTATCTTGCCCTGAATGAATAAAGGACTTTACAGAGTGCTGTAAATGCCCAGTGACCCAGCCCTAATGAATGAACTATTGTAACGTGATTGTTCTTCACCATTTTTTCTCTGAGTTGTCAAAATGCCTCACTGTGCTAAATAAGAACGTTGATGTTAACTACAGAAGTTTGATGCATAATTCTTTCTTTTTAAACATCTTTATTGGTGACACACAATTCTTAATAAAATATGTGATTATCAAAGTCCTCCTTGTTAACCAGCTGGCCTCCTGAGTGCTGTGGGGAGAATCACAAAAGAAGTAAATCCTGTGCCTCTCCCCTTGGAGCCTGTGGAGTTGCCCCTGGGAGAAGCAGCTGCATCACAAGTGTGCATCTGTCCTTAGGACTTCTGGTTTCAAGTCCATATTTGACTCTGCTTGCTTTTTTCCCCCGTCTGTGAAACTGTTAATACCTGTGGCTCATCTTCCTTGATTGTCAGGCACAGAAGCTTCTCAGGAGACACGAGAGTGACCTTTTTCTCTCTGAAGTGCCCTCAGGTCTTAGAGCCTCTCACTGTGAATTTTATATTTGTCAATTGCCTCCATGAGTGTTCTATGGCTGCTGTAACAAATTGCCACAAATTCAGTGGCTTAAAACACAAGAATTTGTTATCTTACAGCTCTGGAGGTCAGGAGTCTGATCTGGTCTCACTGGGCTAAAATCAAGGTTTTGTGTTTCTTTCTGAAGACTTTGTGGAAGAATTCATTTCCTTGCCTTCTCCACTCTCTAAAGGCCACCCACAATCCTTGGCCCATGGTCCCTTCCTTTATCTTCAAGCCATCACCGTCGCACCTCCCGGAGCCCCCTCCCAAAGTCATATCTCCCTCTGATCATAACTTCCAGGAAAGTTTCTCTGCTTTTAAGGATTCGTGTGATTGGTTGGGTCAACCCAGATAATCCAGGTTAGTAATCTTCCCATCTCAAATTCCTTAATTTATTCATATCCACAAAGTGCCTTTTGTCATGTAGGTTCCAGAGGTTCTGCAGATTAGGGTGGGGACATTGTTGAGGAGGGGATTATTCTGCTGATCATGGTACTTTATGTCAGGTGATTCAGAACATCATCTTCAAGTCTGGGGTTGCCATGGATTGGGGTCACTCAGAGGTCGACTCTGAGCAGACACTGGCCTGCAGATTGCTTGCTAAGGAGGATCCTTGGAAGCAACACCTATGACAGGGAGGGAGGGGGAGGAGGCAGGAGTGAACGGGGCAGAGGCTGAGTTACAGCCTCAGTCAACCCTACAGGGGACTCTGGAGCTAGAATGATTGCAGCTGTGATGGTCTTAGAGTAAAGAAACTTGCTCATGGCAGCCCAGTTAGTAAATGGTAGAGACAGTATTCCACCTCATATTGTTTACATATAAACCTACATTCTTATCCATTGTACCTAATGCAGTCAACCTCCAGGACAGGGGTTTGTAAATTTTTCTGTAAAGGGCCTGATAATATATATTTTTGACTTTATTTGCCATATGGTCTCAGTCTTAACTACCCAACTCTGCCCTTGGGGTGCCATAGATAATACATAAAAGGATGACAGTACCATGTTCCGATAGAACTTTATTTACAAAAACAGGTGGCTGGTTGGACTTGGCCCACAGGCTGCAGGCTACCAACCCCTGCCCTAGGAAGTCCTCAGGTTGAGCAGGTACCACAGACTGAGTGGTTCTCACACTTGATCATGTATCACAACGACCTGGAAGACTCATCAGAACACATGTGACTCAACCCCACCTCCAGAATTTTGATTCAGCAGGTCTGGGGTGGAAGCCTAGAATTTGTAGTTTCAACAAGTTCCCAGGTGGAGCTGATGCTGCTGGTCCAGAGACCACACTTTGAGGACCACTGGCTTAGGTTAACACTCATGAATGAAAGTCAATGATGCTCTCCTCAAAGGAAAGTCTTGGTGTCATCCTTCAACAAAACAGCAATGCACAGGTGTCTTCTGAGTGTGTAACTAAAGGGCACACTGCTTAAATGGATTCCTTTCTTCAAGTCTCTGGCACAGGAGAAGCCAATGCTTTCTTAAATTCTCATCCACTGCATGAATTAGTGCTTGAATTTCTAGCAGGGCCCGTCCTCCAGGAATGCAAATTCCTTTTTTTTTGAAATGCAAATACCCTGGATGAAGAGAAACAATTTGAAGGGGAGAAGAGGAGTATATGTATATATGTATATATGGTTTGGAGTTGAGAGACCACTTCCTAGTTTAGTGGTCATGGACAGGCTTTTTCCTTTCTGAACTATTATTTCCTAATCAGTGTAATGGGAATGGTATTAATTCATAGGTGGTTATAAAAATCAAATATAATCTAATGAGATAATGCATCTAAAAACACCCTTAATATTCATACATTCGTTTAAACTGGTTTTATTAATTTTTTTTCCCCTCTGTGTCAGGAAGGCTGGAGATGACAGGAGACAGTAATATCTTAGAGGGAGAGGGTGCTATGTCAGTGAGGGTAAGGGCAAAAGCAGGATGAGCAGGGAGGTTTCTGAGGACAAACTACTTATTTTATAATATCTAAAAAATCACATGTAATAATATCTAGGCTAGCCTTTGTTTAAGACAAACTAGGTGTATCAGTTAGCCTTTGCTGCATAACAAGCAGCTCCAAAATCAAATGGCTTAAAACAACAACCATTTATTTAGCTCATGATTCTGTTAGGTGGCTCTTTTTGTCTCTTCTGAGTTTGGCTGGTCTTGGCTGGCCTTATGAATCTGTGGTCATTTGGTAGGTGAGCGAGGTGGTAGCTGGTCCCAGATAGCCTCGTTTGCATGTTTCGTTGGCTAGAGGGTGGGGTGATGAGGGGACTATACCAAAAGTCTCTCATCTTCCAATAGGCTAGCAGGGTCTGCTCATGTGGTGGCAGTTCTTAAAACAGCAAGCAAAAGCTACAAAGCCTTTAGAGGACTTAGCTTAAAAGTGACCCAATATCACATCTACTGCCTTCTGTTTGTTAAAGCAAGTCACATGGCCAGATTAAAGGGGCAGGGAAATAGCCTCCACCCCTTGACCGGAATGGCTAGAACCACGGAAATCTACCACATCAGATACAAACTTTTCCAAGTACTTAGTCTGGTTTTATCATTTATTGCTTCAGTTTTTGTTGTTTGAATTTAAAAACTCAAAACGAGATCAGAATCATCTCTCACACCCCATGCATGCCAATATTCTTATTCTGATTTATAAAATAAAGTATATAAAAACCACAAAGAATTTATACAATTCTTAACCAGGCAATATGAATGACCCTTTGTAACTCAGGTAGAAGAGAAGAGCATTTTAGGTAGTTAGAATTTCAAAGAATTTGAAAACAAAAATCATTGTTGTTGTTGTTGTTGTTGTTGTTGTTTTGCGGTACACGGGCCTCTCACTGTTGTGGCCTCTCCCGTTGCGGAGCACAGGCTCCGGACGCGCAGGCTCAGTGGCCACGGCTCACGGGCCTAGCCGCTCTGCGGCATGTGGGATCTTCCCGGACTGGAGCACAAACCCGTGTCCCCTGCATCGGCAGGCAGACTCTCAACCACTGCGCCACCAGGGAAGCCCCCAAAATCATTTTTATCTTAGTTAAAAATTTTTTTTTTGTACGTAGGGAAAAGATACAGAAAACTGCCTTAAGAACTGTGGGTGGAAAAAAGGGCAAATAAAATTAACTATATATAAATGTTCCTTGCACTAATTCTGAAACATGAAGAATAAAAACAAAACACTAGTATGAATATTTGACTTGAAACTGGTGGATTAATCCAGAGATCTATCTCTAATATACATGATCTTTAAGAAATTTCCTAACTCCATGACTGTATTCTTTACACATTGGAGTTGAAAGATCTTTAGGAAACTGTGGTCCAGAGAGATGCCGAATTGTCTTGGGAAACCCAGCTAGTCATTGGCAGAGTCGGGACTAGGGCCTACATAACCAAGTTGCAAATCCAAACTTTTTCCATCATTCCATACTGTTTCCATCATAGATGCTCTGTTCAGAGGCCTCTACTACCAGGGCATATACTCACTGAGCTGAGAGAGGAAGTCAGTTGGAATGCTGCAAAATATTAGTCATTCCCATCGGAATGGGAAGTTGAATGGCTGAGGGCATCGTTGTTCTTCCTGTTTGAAGAACAGCTGCTGTGTCTTTCAAGGCATTTTTGAGGATGTGTTAATATTGCTTCTTTTCTAGCTTTTGGTTGGGCAGGTCTGCACTACCTACTAAGTAGGTGACTACATTTTCCTTGGTGGAAAGTGCATTAGGTAATGACATTTTTCCTATGCACTCATCAACAACACTGTCTCTGTCCAAGACACGGCTGTAAGTTTGCTCATGTTCTGTCTGTGGGGCATGGTCACACCTCTCCCAGTCACCTCATTTTGATTTTAAGCTACTGAAACTACTCTTTGTGTTGCTGGGTGACTATTAACCATATTTGACAAAAAGAATGTTTTCCATGTTCTGGTAAGGAAATCCTCTGTTAAGATAAACAGCCCTTTCCCTCCTCTCCTGCAATTCGGGCCTTGCCAGAAAGGTCTAAATAGGTTCTCTGTAGTCATTTTCTTTTCAATACTTCACACTGGAGTTCAGTAAGAAACTCCAAGCCAGAAAACTTAACTTTTGCTGAAAGACCACAGAACCCAAGGACTAAAGAGCTATTTTAGGTTTGGGTGTCCTGCCCCAAGCCTCTTTTAGACATTTTGTATCCAGGTAAATGTCCTTTCTCTCTCCCCTCTTTTTCTATCATTTTCTTATGAAATTAATAAACATGCTTACTTCTTGGATTTTTGTGAATATGATTTTCTACCAAAACATTTACTTCTTCCATTTTTCTATCCTAAACTACTTCATGAAGTATTGGGTTTACCAATGAGCTGAAATCTACATTTGATCCTTTATGGTGATACTTAATCCTGAACGATGTTTGGAGACCACTGACTGAGGTAGAGCTTTTTGTTACAGCAAATAGATGTTGTTGCCCCTGGGTGGGGGTAGAGCTGCCCCATGTTGCTGCTGGTAGATGGGCTGTAACTCCATATACTGGTGGTGCTTCAACTAACATGAAAACTAGTTCAGGACTCATTGATGCATATATGAGCTACCATTCTCATTCAATTTTTTCCCCTCCCTTCACCGTTTCCACATTTTGTGACTTCTTTTCTTCTTCACAGTGGCCATTGATGTTAATTTTTTTCTTTGAGGCATACCTGTATAACAATTGAGGGGGTGGTGAGATGGGGGTGTGTGATGGGAGTAGGGTGCAGACAGTGTTTTGCCTCAAGGTCCACACATTTGAAGAGTGGTCCTTCCCTCAGATTCTTGCCTTCTGGAGAGGACTGAATTCTCTGTTGCCCTAGCTATGTGTGCACAGTGAGTTCTATAGTTGAAATTTGACTTAGAAGCTAAGGGTGGCTGCAGGAAGTTGCCTGCGCTCCATCAGGAAGTGAGTTTCACTTCCGGGTCAGGAGTATCATGAAGCCTTAGGGCCCTGTAGCGTTTCCCTTTATGACTCTGCACATCTTGGGGGTGGAGCCTGGGGGCTCTAGCAACCTGAATTGGCTCTCTGTCCTGATCTCACAGTATTTGTTGTGACCCATTTTGTGTTTCCCTAAGGCCCAGGAAGGCATGGAATTCTGAGTTATTGTCCTGACGGCCCACGGACACACTGTGACAATGTGGGTGACAATAGGAGGAAACTCAGCAGTTGAAAACTGCTTTGAGTTTTCCTTGACAATAAACACCAAGGGAATGGGGTGCATTATGTTAAGACTGGAGGAGGAGGGGGAGTAGCCCTATTATCTCTCCCCACATCACATAGTCATTCTTTCATTTAATGGATGTGACTGAGGACTTTCTCTGTAACAGGGACTGTGCTGGGTGGATGAATTGGCTTCAAGCCTGGAGGCATCTTCCTTCTACATGGTCTTCACAACAGCTCAATTTATATGTGTGTGTGTGTCTGTGTGTGTGTGTACACACATGCTCACATACATATGCGCACCTAATCTATTACCATTGTCATAATTACTTGCATCTCTCTTCTACATCCCCAACACCTTACTTTTAGGCCATTATCACATTATACTTAGTACTAACCTAGAATGTTTAAATACATTTCTAGTAGCCACCGCTCCCTTTCCCCATCGCTCTCCCTTTACCAATTGCATCAGTTTAATCTTTCATTAAGACAGTGATGTATGCTTGGAAGATCATGGGAATGAGAGCAGTGAGAAGTGTTAGGACCCTGGGGTTATGACCTCTGCTCTGTCTCAGTTACTTTACCTATAAAATATAAGATTAACAGGGTGGGAGGATTAGATGACCTTTAATTTCCCTTCCTGTACTGAATTTCATGACTCCACACTGAAACTTCCCCCCACGACTTTCAACAGCCTACTATTGTCTGGAGGACATGATGCAAACCCATTTGTTGACTGTTCACCACCCTCTCAGTAGGGCCCAGATCCGTTGCATAGCCCAGCCACCTCCTGTACATGGGGCCTCCTGGACAGCCAGGTTCACTGGTCTACTGGCTTTTCCCCATTTTCCTTCCTCTCTCTATTTGCTCATGAGTTTTTCTATTTACAGTGCCACACCTGCGCCTGGACCTTATCCATCTTTCCAAGGCTGTATCCTCTAGGAAGCCTTCTCTCTTTTTACTCAATTGACTGAACTGTCCTTTCTCTGAAATCCCATCTTGCAGAGACTGAATCTTTCATGTGGCATACATACAAACACACATGCATACACATACATACATGTATGTATGTATATGCATGTATATATCCATAGCTCTATATTTTTATTATAAATTTTATCCCCATGCCTTTTTTTTTGGTACGCGGGCCTGTCACTGTTGTGGCCTCTCCCGTTGTGGAGCACAGGCTCCGGATGCGCAGGCTCAGCAGCCATGGCTCACGGGCCCAGCCGCTCCGCAGCACATGGGATCTTCCTGGACCGGGGCACGAACCCGTGTCCCCTGCATCGGCAGGTGGACTCAAAACCACTGCGCCACCAGGGAACAACCCCCCCCATGCCATTTTTATATCTAGAGTGTATGACATGAAAAATAGTTCAAAAATGGGTATTCACCATCTCTTCCTTGCTTAGAAAAATTGCTGGAAGAATTCTGTGTGTTCCAGGTCAGCACATAAAGCTTTTTTGTACAGAATGTGAGTGTTGGGAGAGGGAAAAGATCTTTATTGAATTATTTTAGAAAGTTATGTATGGAAGAGAATACAATTGATCGAGAAGATTGGAAGGCTGATTTTCCCACTGTAAAATGTAAGCTCCATGAGATCAGGAATTTTGCTTGACTTGTTTTCCAGTTTATCCTTGTTCTTGAAATGCTTGGCACACATACTTGTTGAAAGAATGCATGACAATGGACCATACTGGCTAGCCTGGGATGGTGGTAGCAGGGAGAGGTTCTGGAAGTTTGGACAGAAGTGGGAGATACTGCTGTGCATGGGAGCTTTTAAGAAAGATGTGAAAACAAGATTTCAGATTTTGCTGTGAGTTGTGAACAAATCCTTCATTGGCTTTTTTTTTTAGTAGTAAAGATTAAAAAGATCTTGATAAAGATTTCTTAAAGGTTGCATTGAATTTCACTGAATGGGGTCGCATCCTGTCATCCCTTGCAGGGCTGCCATGCATATATTAAGTTCTGTCTGTTTGTTCGATAAATGGATCACCTTCCGTTCTTCCCTGAGGTAGAGTGTGCTATGTGGAACATGGCTTACTTTGCATGTGGTGCCAGGTTCCATATGGCCGTAGATGCATTTCGCTGGGCAGCAGCCTTGAGTGTGTTTGTAGTCGATTAAAGGGAGGCTAAAGGGGGAGTTTCTATGAATGTGTACATAGTAACTGTGAGTAATGAAAACCCAACTTAGACTAGCTTAGGCCAAAAGGAAAAAAATTGTTACATGGTTGCTGAGATGTCTTATGGTACAAAAGATAAGAACTGGGTGGGGCCTCAGGAGTGACCTTCAGAGATTATCTTTTCCTTTTCCACCTGGGTTTGCCACCCTTTCTCTCCATCCCTCCCTGGACTGGATTTTCTTCTCTTGGCTTCTTTGATGCACACAGTGGGAAATAGGAGAAAGTGGTCTCTCTTTCTCAGTTTTAAATTTCCCAGGGTACCATTCCAATTGGCTTGAAAGTTGACCACCGAAGGGCATCATCTTCATAGTTCCTTCTCCAGCAGCCACATGGTTGGAGTGGGGGAAGGGAGGAGAGTTGCCAGAAAGGAGGTGCAGGTCCCCACAGGAAGGGGTGTGAGATGAGTGGACAGAACAGGAAGGGTTCACTTTCACTGCTATGGCAGAAACACTTTACCATGTAGGCTCGGCCATGGGAAGTCAGTGGGGTCATCTCCTAGAGGAATGAGTTAATTCCAAGGTGCTGTGGCTCAGTGGCTATCTTGGATACTTTCAGTCACTCGTTCTATTGTGTCCAGTCACTGAGTTCTGTTGGAATAAGTGAGTCCCAGAAAGTTCAGTCCACACCTTGTGGGAGACCCTAGGAACCGAGAGAATCTCACCTGATAAAAACTTAGTGGTCTGCAATTTGTAAAAAACAATGAGAAGGTGCATAACAGTGAAGGTGATTTTTTTCTTGTGTTTCAGTCAAGGAATCAGAATTTGAGGTCCAAAATATTGTTTATAATAAAGTAACTATTTCAATGTAACAAATGACCAGATGTACACACAAAGGACTACTCTCTAGATGAAGGAGAAATGTTGTCTTTTGTCCCTTATTCGTTCGTACATTCATTCGTTTTGCAAACTTTTGTCGAGTACCGGCCACTGTAGGTTTTGGGGGTCCAGTGGTGAATAAGACAATTGTAGGCTCTGCCCTCCAGGAGCTTATAGTTCAGTGGGGAGTAGAGATATTGAGAAAGTGCCAGGTGTGATGCATACTTTGAACAAGAAAATAGAGGGAACGATCAGATGGAGGAGTTCTTGTCAGACATCTTGGGGAAAATGGCCTTTAATTTGAAGGTTGCATTTGGGGATTGGAGGCAGCAGATAAAGCAGAGTAAGGTTCCAGGGAGTGGGGATGCTGTGTTCCAGCCTCAAAGGATGCGTGTAGCCCCTTTGAGAGTTGAAAAAAGTTCAGTCGGCGGCAGTGGGGAGAGGAAGGGAGGGAGGGTGTGTGGAATCGAGGCTGTGTGTAAGGATTTGGGCTTTGTCTGAAAGGAACTGGGAAACTGTTGAAGAAAGCTGTATTATGTGAATACTATGAATACTGGGATATTAGTTCTCTATGGCTGCTGTAATAGATTGCCACACACTTGGTGGATTAAACAACACAGTTCTAGAGGTTAGAAGTCCAAACTGGGTCTCACTGGACTAAAATCAAGGTGTTGGCGAGCTGTGTTCCTTCAGCTCTAAGGAAGAATCCTTTTTCTTGCCATTTTCAGCTTTTAGAGGCTGCCTGCATTCCTTAGCTTGTGTGCCCCTTTCACTAGGATGTGGACATTTTTGGGGGCCACGTTTCTTCCGACCACAGATATACAGCCTGTAGGTGACACGATCTGATCGGTCTACACTCTGTGAGGACAGGAACCACGGCTCTTTTGCTCACTGCTGTATACCCTCGGCTTGATCGGCACTGTGCCTGGCACATAATAAATACTTCGCAGGTTATTTGCTGAATCAATGAGGAAAAAGATATTTAATAACTTCTGGCTGCAGAGAGAAGAGTGGGTTGAACTGGGACAAGAGTGGGTACAGAGAATCCAGTTAGAAAGTTATTGTTGAAAAAAGATCAAAGTTGCCTGGACACGGTGGTATCAGTGATTGGATTTGAGAGGCATTTAGAAGACACTCAACAAGACTTGGAGGTCGATTATATATGAGGCTGGGTGATGCTCAGATGTTTAGCTTGGGCATGGAGGAAGGTGCTCGTGCCTTTAACCAACACAGGGAACCTGGAGGACAAGCAGGATCTCATGAGCTGCTGAGCACAGATCGGTATGGACAGAGTTTGACTACCTGAGGTTGAGATAACTGTGTCCATCCCTAACAGGCAGAGGCATATATGAGTCTGTGGCTCAGCAGAGAGGTGGAAGCTGGAGTTTAAGATCGGAAATCATCCCAGCATCTCAGTAGTTGTTCGTGGAAGTCATGGACTTAGATGTTGTCACGTAGAGGAAAGTGGTAGATGGGGAAGGGAAGAGAGCCCAGACTAAGTTCCGAAACACCATTTCACAGAATCTGTTTCTCATTCCAATATCACTGCTCTATGTGGTTGAGACTCAGGCTTGGGAAGGGATCATTGTTTGTGTTCAGTGTTTCCCCTCTTGCACTGTTTTTTAAAAAACTAATTAATTAATTTATTTTAATGTCTTTATTGGAGTATAATTGCTTAACAATGTTGTGTTAGTTTCTGCTGTATAACAAAGTGAATCAGCTATACATATACATATATCCCCATATCTCCTCCCTCTTGCGTCTCCCTCCCACCCTCCCTATCCCACCCCTCTAGGTGGTCACAGAGCACCGAGCTGATCTCCCTGTGCTATGTGGCGGCTTCCCACTAGCTATTGATTTTACATTTGGTAGTGTATGCATGTCCTTGCCGCTCTCTCACTTTGTCCCAGCTTCCCTTTCCCCTTCCCCGTGTCCTCAAGTCCATTCTCTAGTAGGTCTGCATCTTTATTCCCATCCTGCCCCTAGGTTCTTCAGAACCTTTTTTTTTTTTTTAGATTCCATATATATGTGTTAGCATATGGTATTTGTTTTTCTCTTTCTGACTTACTTCACTCTGTATGACAGACTCTAGGTCCATCCACCTCACTACAAATAACTCAATTTCGTTTCTTTTTATGGCTGAGTAATATTCCATTGTATATGTGTGCCACATCTTCTTTATCCATTCATCTGTCAATGGACACTTAGGTTGCTTCCATGTCCTGGCTATTGTAAATAGAGATGCAATGAACATTGTGGTACATGACTCTGTTTGAATTATGGTTTTCTCAGGATATATGCCCAGTAGTGGGATTGCTGGGTCGTATGGTAGTTCTATTTTTAGTTTTTTAAGGAACCTCCATACTGTTCTCCATAGTGACTGTATCAATTTACATTCCTACCAACAGCGCAAGAGGGCTCCCTTTTCTCCACACCCTCTCCAGCATTTACTGTTTGTCGAGTTTTTGATGATGACCATTTTGACTGGTGTGAGGTGATACCTTATTGTAGTTTTGATTTGCATTTCTCTAATGATTAGTGGTGTTGAGCATCCTTTCATGTGTTTGTTGGCAATCTGTATATCTGCTTTGGAGAAATGTCTATTTAGGTCTTCTGCCCATTTTTGGATTGGGTTGTTTGTTTTTTTGATATCGAGTTGCATTAGCTGCTTGTATATTTTGGAGATTAATCCTTTGTAAGTTGCTTCCTTTGCAAATATTTTCTCCCATTTTGAGGGTTGTCTTTTCGTCTTGTTTATGGTTTCCTTTGCTGTGCAAGCTTTTAAGTTTCATTAGGTCCCATTTGTTTATTTTTGTTTGTATTTCCATTTCTCTAGGAGGTGGGTCAAAAAGGATCTTGCTGTGATTTATGTCATAGAGTGTTCTGCCTATGTTTTCCTCTAAGAGTTTTATAGTGTCTGGCCTTACATTTAGGTCTTTAATCCATTTTGAGTTTATTTTTGTGTATGGTGTTAGGGAGTGTTCTAATTTCATTCTTTTACATGTAGCTGTCCAGTTTTCCCAGCACCACTTATTGAAGAGTCTGTCTTTTCTCCATTGTATATTCTTGCCTAGTTTATCAAAAATAAGGTGACCATATGTGCATGAGTTTATCTCTGGGCTTTCTATCCTGTTCCATTCATCTATATTTCTGTATTTGTGCCAGTACCATACTGTCTTGATTACTGTAGCTTTGTAGTATAGTCTGAAGTCAGGGAGCCTGATTCCTCCAGCTCCGTTTTTTCTTGGGCTGTTTTAATGAACATTTCTTATTAGGATGAACCCTGGGGTGTTGGCATGGAATATGGAAATCACATAGTTTTAGAAAACCCACTTAGTGATTGCTTGCACTGAAGTCCTTTGTAAGAGATTTGGAATTTGGGTTTAGTTATGTGTGTACTTACCAACTTTGAATGGAGGGTATGGTAGGTGCCTCAAAAGGCAGTAAAGTCTAAACAGATATTTTCAGGGTTGGAGGACTGTATCCATCCTCACTTTCTTTCCTTGTTTACCTGCTTACCATGAATGATTGAACTGAGCTGGAAACCAGGGTCTGTGTATCCTGAGAGCCCAGGTCAAGAAAGACTATTGGCCCTTAAAGTAACAGTTTTGAAGGATGGAAAGGGCCAGGAAATTACCAGAATTCCAATACTTTACCCTGGGAAACTGGCTGAAGACCGGTTACCAAATCTAAATGGAAAAAACAAGATAGGATGTTCAGGGAACTTGCACTGAAGAGCATAGTTTGGAGTGGACAACCTTAGAATATATGTTCCTGGAGTTTTAAAGATTGAGAGAGGCTCAGGATACATCAAGTTTTTTGAGACCCTAAGTGTAAAAAACAAAACAAAACAAAACAAAAACAACAACAGCAACAAGGGGAAGAAAGGCCAAAACAGCATTGCAAATATGCCAGAATACCTAACTTTACATTTTGACAAACAAGTTCTTTATAACCCAAACACAAAGCCCACAGTGCTGTATGTTTGTGTTAGACACAAGATATTTATAAGTTTTATAAAAACTAATTCACTGTGTACCACAGGGGGGTGGCCTGATAATGCAACATGAGATCAAAGTTGTGTGATAAATGTCATCATCTTTCAACCTTGTGTGTCATCTCTGTGTGTCATGTATGTATCTTGAAAGTCCAAATTTGAGACCCTGTGGTTGTGAGGCCAAGGTCAAATGCCCCTTTGGTGATAGGGCTTTGTACATCTTATCCATTATTTAAAACCCAACTTAAGTGTTCTTCCCGTCTCTTCAATGTTAATCAAGAGTCAATAAATGACAGGGAATGAGCTATACTAGGCACTGGAGGCACAAAGATGGATGGGATACAGCTCACTGCTGGAAGAGCTGACACGGCTGAGGACGCAGCCATAGCAGCAGCTAAAGCCAGTGGCGGGAGATCGTCCTCGCTCCTGCCATCTTTCCTTGAGTTTGAAGACCTGAAGATGATCTCATCTCCTCTGGCTCCTCTTGCATTTAAATTCTCTACCACTTTTTGAACAAACCCTATACATATTGTATTGCTATGAAAATTGATTGCACTTTGTTATAAATATTTACATATTATAAATTGTAAATCAACTATACTTCAATTTTTAAAAAATGCTTAAATTTACATTTAATTGCTTATAATATAGTGTCTTCACTGCAGTTGGGTGTGGTAACCAGAGAAAGTTCAGGACAACAGGACACAAAGAGAGCCATTCCTTCAACTTCTGGGTTGTGCTCTTCAACAGAAGCTTCTAGTTAGCTGTGATAGGTATTATTATCTCTACTTCTAGCACTCTGGGAGAAAAACTTTCACCTCTCCCTGACTCAGGCTGAGTGCCTGTATATAGATTATCAAATCACTTATCTCACTCTTGTAAGAAGCTTCTTTATCTGCCAGGCTCACTCAGGAGCTCATTGAGCCCTCAGTCATATTTTCCTCTCTAGCACTGAGTAGCAGTCGGTGTTCCTGCCACATTAGATGTTTGCTAAACAAATTAAGGAATTAAAGAACACCTTGTACTACATCAGGTTTCCCATGTGGATTAGGGTCAACTTACAAAATGATGCAAGGATCCCAGAAAGCACTAAAATAGTTGATAGCAATTGATTGTATTTCAACAATTACACCCCACTCCCCTTATCCCACCCGCCCTATTAGCAAATGCACCCATGACTTCATGTTTCCATAGAAGGCCCAAATATGTAGCCAACGTTGGCAACCTTTTATTTTCAGTAAATATTTTTTAGCGCTTTACTGCATGATTTGGCCAGTGGTTGATTGCCAGTTTCAGAGAATTTGGTAGCTGCTTTATAGGAAGGCGGATCATCTATGTTCCTTTAAATAAAGCTGGTTGCTTTGCGACTGGAAAAGGGACCTTGCCTTGTGGAACTGTCCGGACAATGAATTCACATTTTGTAGCATCTCTGGTTAATGTGAGATCACTGAGCCACGCTAGACACTGCCAGTGGCCATCAGTGCCATCATCTGATTTCTGAACAGCTCTGATTTCCCCTGACTTGGGAACCCCAGGCTAGTTTCACTTGGGCTCTGAAAACTGTCTCAGAATATCCTCCATCAATTGCTATTTGTATGGTGGGACATAAACAGCAAGGCAGGGTGGAGAAAACAAACAAGTTTATTGTACTTAAGTGTTACGAGAGCAGCGGTCACTAGTCAGGGGGGGAAATACATTTTATTTTCCTTTCTTCATGTGCTTTTCTATAAACAGCAAAACATGCTGAACCAGTTTTTCAAACAAAGTTGTAAAATCAGAAAATACAATGACCTTTAACAGTTGGTAGCATGAATTATCCGGGGCCACAAAGAAGTTTTTAACTCTTGAAACATGTTGGCAACGTGACAAATGAGGTTTTTTTCCCCCCTTTCAGACCATTAAAAATAGCTTTTATAAACTCTTAACTCCCTCTGATGGGGAGCTCACCATTAATCACCTTTATGACATCTTATATTTAGGCCATGGATAAATCCATGGGTCCTAATCAACCACTTTCCTGAGGAAATTGGCCAAATCCCCACTGGAGGGGGAGATGAATCACAACAGCCGTGCTATTCAGACAAATCTCTTTTCAAGTGCCCTTAAAGCTTTTTTTCATACACCAGCGAAGAGAGCCACACAGGAAACAATAATAGTTTAATCTTTTGAAAAATTTCCTTCCTGCATTGCAGCGCTTTCAGACAGGTAGTCAGAGCCAGCCAAAGAAAATTAGCAGCCGCCCCTGCCAAGAGCAGGCTGCTACTTGAGGCTCTGAGCTCCCCGGCCCCTTCCTCCTCTTCACACCCCCAACCCCTGTCGTCTCCAGGTCTCCAGCCTGAAAGGGAGTCTTCTTCTGCTCGGTGGTGGCCCTCACTGACATTGGAAGAGCCCTTGGTGACTCGGCGTGTGTCTAGGCGTTTTGAAAGCATCTCTGCCCTTCTCCTCCCAGAGTTTCCTCTAGGTTCTGGTTGGGAGGACACGTGTCATCTGGAGAAGCACATTGGGTTCTCAGGAAAATGCCATTTTTCACAAGATGGAGGGAGTCGTGGTAAATGTGTGTCTGCCTTTTGCTCGTGGAATTTTGCCAAATCTGAGCGAGTCCTGAGACTTGTGGGTTGGAAAAGACTTAGTTTCTGTAAGTTAACTTGCTTCACCCTCTGCCACCAGTGTGGGACATGAACCTTTAATAATGTCCAACAATTTGTTGCAGGCTTTGCTCGGGCTGTCGTAGACACTTTTCCTGAGGGATTTGGTCACAGTGCTTATGAAAGTCTTAAGCTGTACTTCTAATCAGCAAGTTCACTGAACTGTGGACAAAAAGAGAAGCCCCCTCCCCCATTGACCCCCGTAGGCCATTGACCTCTGGCTCAGGTTCTGTTGACCCATTGGCTGCCAGCGCCACCCCCCGCCCACTTGCCTCCCCTTACCCCACCATCTAAGTCTCCTGGCTCTCCATTTTGGCTCCTCACCCAACAGTCTCTGTCTTTTCCCTCGGCTTGGCAATTTCATGAACGACTTTCAGGGCCCGGAATAAATTAATTGCATTTCTATCTCTCGTGTATTTCCCCCTCCCATGTTTGTGACTGTATAAAGAAAAATAATCTCTCTTTATGTAGACTATGAAATTGACTGATCTCTCAAATGAGGAGAGAGGGGGCAAAAGGACTCATTGGCCAAGTTTCCGACTGTCACAAAAGAAAGTGAACCAAATTAGTTATTATAAAAATAGTCCCTCAATGCCACCCATGGTGTCTAGGAATTCTCTGGATCCATTCTCATGCATTTTCAGGACCAACAGAAAGTCCATGAAATTGGGGGTTTCATCTCCTTTTCCTCCATTATCATGGATAACTGAAAATAAGCTTTGTAATATTTTCCTTAGAAAAGTGTCTTAGCCACTCAGGAACATTTTCTCAGCAGTCCAAGTCAGAAGATCAGCAATCCATATCCCCATAGTAGCTGAGAAGAGGCCCGTGGTTCATGTTGTTGTAAAGGATTATCAACAACCAAGTGGTACCTTAAGATGTTCATCATAGTGTTATTTATAATAACAATACATTATGAAGACTTATATTTCCAGCAATAAGCCAGTGTTATTATCAGCCACATAACAGACATGTAACTGTGAAAAGTCGTGTTTTCAAAGTACACTAATCAATGGGAATATGCTTACACTATCTAAAGGGAAAAAGGTAGAATATACTGTTTATACTATTTAATTCCAATTTAGAAAAAAGATCATTTCTGGTTAATGGAATTATAAGTGGTTTTAATTTCATTTTTACAACTTTTCATAATTTCTAAAATGTTTTTAATGCAGAAACATTGTTTTATACTGATATACAGAATCAGATACTATGTCTAATTGGCTTTGCTTGTTTTGTTTTATTTGGGAAGTTTCCTTCTTTCTCAATTTTTATTTGAAAGCTCTTAGAAGAAGAAAGGGTAAAGGGTAGGAAGAAAGAGGAAGGAAGAATGATTATTTCTGTATTTTGTCTTGAAAATTTTTGTGCTATATATTTTCAGTGAACACTGTAGTGTTTCTTAAACACTGTATTTTCCCTGGAGTTTTGATACCAGCAGAGGATAAAGACATTGAGTTACCAACTTGTTAGGAAAAAATTATGCTGACTCACATGTTCTAAAGAGACGCTGGATTTATGATGTTACATTAAAGATGTCTTTGAGTAGTGGCATCACTGTATACATGATCTCTGATACAATAAAATTTGGCAAAGTCAAGATCTTTGAGAGATATTTTTGAGGCAACATTAAGTTTTATCTTCTGGGCCCATGAAAGTTATGAATGTCTAGAATCTGATGTTTGATAAGAAATATCCCTACTATACATAATTAAAAAGGGATATCTAAAGAGACTGACGGATGAAATAAAATATTCAGAATAAATAGGACATCCCTGAATAGCAAGGAGGGGGCTTGTCAACCCTGGATGAGCACCTCTGTCTTTTTACCACTGCTCTTCCTGGATGCCTGTAGTCAGCTAAGCCCCGATTTGCCTGACATAAATTCATGAAAGTTTTGTGACATAACGAAGAAGGTGTGGAGGGGACCAGAGTGAGAGCCCAGTCTAAGCACTCAGAAACAATGCTGTACCCAGGTCAAGGCCATGTCAGTATCCTAGGGCTTTGCTTATTTCAGGCCAAAGTTCATGTGAGTCAGAGAAAGTTCTCGAGCCTCTGGCCATCACGGGACACTGCTTCTTTTGTTTAGTTGTTGAGGGAGACCCTGGCCCAGAAGACTCAGGATTGATTGCTCTTGAAAGCGCAAGGAATCAAAATGTGATTTCCTGACCCCAGAAGACGTGTGTGGTTGTAGGTTCTCTGTGTGGGGCAAGGTGAAGGAGGAAGTGAAGCTTGCCATGCTGGATAGGTGGGGAGGGACAAAAATTCTTCTCTCTTCTTTGCTCCAGTCTAACCCAGGCTTCTGTGATCTTTCCGACAACATGCCAAGTGTTCACCAAGGGACTCATTTTTCCCCTGGTCACACAGGAGACCACATTCCATGCCTCCTCATTCTCCACCGGCTAGACGTGGTCCAAGGAGGACTCCAAGGACCAGAGGATGGTGGAATCGCCAGGAGAAAGGGGCCAGGGTCTCTGAGTCACCTTGTGGAAGGCTGCTGCTAACTGCCTGACCAGACTGTGATCAGACGAGTGGGACATAAACCTTTATTAGATTAAGCTGCTGAGATTTAGCATTGTTTGGTGTAGTGGTTAGACTGTCTGACCAATACAAGGTGGTTGCCAAATCTGACTTTCCAATGGCCAGGATGCCCTCCTTGTTCTGTGCCTCAACTTCCTCATCTTTAAAATGGGAAACTCATAGTACTTACATCATAAGGATGTGGCAAAGTACAGAACTGTGCCTCATCCTCAGTGAAATGTCACCACTACCATGACTAGTACTACTACTATGGCAAGTACTATCAATACTATTACCTGAAGTAAGTGGTTGTTTATTTCAAGAAGGACTACCATTATGGAAGCACCCTAAATGTCCACTGACGGATGGATAAAGAAGATGTGGTATATATATAATGGAATATTACTCAGCCATAAAAAAGAATGAAATAATGCTATTTGCAGCAACATGGATGGACCTAGAGCTTATCATACTGAGTGAAGTAAGTCAGACAGAGAAAGACAAATGTCATATGATATCACTTATATGTGGAATCTAAAATAAGATACAAATGAACTTATTTATAAAGCAGAAGTAGACTCACAGACATAGAAACCAAACATGGTTACCAAAGGGGAAAGCAGAGGGGAGGGATGAATTGAGAATTTGGGCTTAGCAGATACACACTACTATATATAAAGTAGACAAACAACAAGGGCCTACTGTATAGCATAGGGAACTATATTCAATATCTTGTAATATTCAATATCTTGTAATGGCCTCCTATAATGGAAAAAAATCTGAAAAAGAATATATATCTATATATTTCTCTATCTATCTATCTAGCATCATCTATCTCTAACTGAATCACTTTGCTGTACACCTGGAACACTGTAAATCAACTATACTTCAAAAAAAAAAAAGTGAAAAAGAGAAAAGAAAGGCTACCATGGATCTCATGCTTCTTGAGAGGGGAAAATAGGTTTCTTGACGCAAACCCTTGTGAAGTACTAGCCAAACTATCAAAACAAACCTTAGATTAAGTCACTCAGGGATTAAGCACATGGAACTGGTACATTACCTCTCGTTATGGAACTGGATGCCACCTAATGATTCACAGTGGGTTTCGAGGGGAGAGATCGTTTTGGGTTATGAGAAAATTGTTGAAGGGTTCATGGAGAAGCAATTAGTTATTTAATCGTTCTAGTTTATTTGGAAGTGGTGATCTCAACACACAATGAGCTTGGCCTTAGAAACTTCATTGCAGCCATAGAGGAAATTTGGCTTTTCAGTAGAGGTTTGCTTTGTGAAACTCAGGTGATGGGATTTTATTATTTATTTATTATTTACTTAACGTCTTTATTGGAGTATAATTGCTTTACAATGGTGTGTTCGTTTCTGCTTTATAACAAAGTGAATCAGCTATACATATACGTATATCCCTATATCTCCTCCCTCTTGCGTCTTCCCCCCCACCCTCCCTACAGGTGAGGGGATTTTGAACAAAGACAGTGCGGCATCATAGTGACATCCTAACCAATCGATGAGGATAATTAGAACTGTTTCAACTGGTTAGCAGGTAAAGACTGATGTCTGAGTGCTAGGAGAGGGTAGTTGAGAAGTCTAGTGTTGTCATTACGAATGTAGGCTATGGAGTCACACCACCAGGGTTCACATTTGGCAATTTACCAGCTGTGTTACCCTGGGAAAGTTATGCAGTCTCTCTGGGCTTTTGTTTCTTCATTTGTAAATTGGAAATAATTATAATACCTCTCCTATAAGATTATGAGGAATAAATGAATTAATACATTTGAAAAGCTTAGAATAGAATGATACTACTAATTATTATTATTATCATTATAAAACATTGTTTAGTACCTTCGTCTGGAACATAGCCATCTATTTCAAAGGTGTTAAAAGTTTTACAACACTGAACTTCAATGAACTGTATTTGCCTGATTCAGTGGATATTTCAGCAGTGGAAGGAAAGTCTTCAGTGCCAAGATGATGCTGTGCACCATTTGCACCAAGATGCTCATTCTGATACTTTTTGTTTGTAGATACTTTTGCACCAACCCGAATGCTTTTGAAGGCTATTAACTGATGAGGAAGACCGGAGATAATAGAATCAGGCTGGTGGGCAGAAGCACATTTAAGTTGTTGATGCGTCTCTGAAGATGGAAAGAAGCTGTCGTCTTCCCATCTTGCAGAGACGTATTTTCTAGGAAATTAATTTTTAAATTATTCTTTGCTTTTGTCTCTCCATTCTCCAAATCTTCTTCAAAACATAATTTCAAACCATAAGAGATATATATATATATATATATATATATATATATATATATATATACTCTTAAAGTTTCTGTTTGGAAATAATTTCAAAGTTCCAGGAAAACTGCAACAAGAATATTTTCAAAGAACAACAAATATTCTTTACCTAGATTCACCTGTTGTGAACATTTTACTCCATTTGCTTTCTCATTTGTACTCTCTTCTATACGTATACATATATGCAGACACACAAAGTAGTTTTTCTGAACATTTGTAAGTAAGTTACATATATCGTGACTTGTCATCCTTAAATACTTCAGTGTATATTTCTTAAGAACAAGGATAATTATTCTCTTCCATAACCACAGACCACTTATCAACTTTAGTAAATTTACCATCAATATCATACCTTTATTTAATATGCCATCCATATTCCAATTTTATCCAAATAATATATCCTTTATAAGGTTTTTTCCTTCAATACAGCAACTAGTCCAAGGTTGCATTTAGGTGTGTGCCTGTTTAGTTTCCACAAGGCGTGTTTTAAATAAGACTGAACAGTGTTAAGCACTAGAAGGTTAGCCTTACTTTATTGCTCTTGAAAACAGAAGCAAACCACAAAAAGGAACCCTTGGCTGACCATCTTACTACCTCTGTTGGAGTTCTGGCCTTTTAAATGGTCAAATGAGGCTTCCATGAAGGCTTCCATGAAGCCTCTTCTGAATCCACACAAGTCTACGTGAGAAGGGCATTCTCCTTCCATCTTCCCATGTGAAGTGTAGCTATTAATTACACTAAGTGACAAAGATTCTCCTTGTTGCTTGATGGACACAAGGACGAATCTTTGTTACTGACTGCAAATAATAGTCTGGTGGTGATCAAGAGTCAGGCCAGGAAAACGTGCTCCAAGCCACACAATGGGCATATGGCCCCTTCTTCTGCATCAACCCAAGGGGCTGCAGGGAAACAGAGTGGGTATTATTTGGTCAAGTTCCTCCTATAAAAATACAGCCTCCATCCTTTTTGCTTGTTCAGTTCTGGCACTGGAACAACCCGTCTCTTTACATTAGTTCAGTTCTGTAGAGAAATGGTCATTTAGAAGGAAATACTTGGAAAATCCAGGCATGAATCCATTTTTAAAGTCACAACTGAATGATTGCTTTCTTATTGTGCTCCATGGGCCTGGAAAAATCATTCCTTTCTGTACATATTTTTCTTTTTTGCTTTGTATTTTTATTCTGCTGAAAACACACATATGTGCCAGAAAAGAAAACATTTTCAAAGGGCAAGTTTCAAGGACTCCTAAAAATAGGACCTGTTGCCAAATATACATTTCCCGAATATGTAAATGACTGAAAAGGAGCACAATGAAAAGCATATGCTATTCAAATTTTCTTTAGAAAAACAAGAGCTAGAAGACTTGACTTTTAGCCCCGAAACTCTTTAAACTGGTGGTTTCCATTTAAGTTTTATCCTAAGTCTTCAGACATCATTCTTTCCATATTTGACATTTTTTAATCAAAACTGAAAAAAAGCTACTAAGAAGAATTTTTTTCTCCAACTGGGCAAATGTTATTTCATTACACCAGTCTGTGGCTTGACATGAAGTTTACAAGTAATTACCAAGGCTAAAAAAGGTAGAAAACACTCAGAACATCTGGGTCACTAGCGATTGCTTCCTAGACCCAAGGATGAATCAATGAGTTGGACAGTAAATGCAAATTTTTTGAGGTAAGAAGCTTTTAATTTCTTGCCTTCTGTGGTCTGCAATCAGGAATAACCTCAAACTCTTTCTGGAAAAAAAAAAGGCAGAGCTTAAATACATTAATTAAAATCAAAGATGTCAATGGTGAGAGGGATTTGCTTAGGATTCTGTGCCTGCTATACTTAAAGCCATGCCTTGTAATTTAGAAGAATTATTATTTGTTATAAAAAAATCCCACTGGTGAGTTACTATCTCAAATGCCTTGTTATTTTCTGAAAAAATTTTTTATCAACAACGAATCAACACATAATTATTATATGTCATCTTGTCAAAGATCCCCAAACCTGAGTTGCCGTGTCCTTCCTGGGAAGGCTCTCATGGGGCTGGCATACCTCTGAGTTCTCTGGAGCTTTTCTCTCCTTCCTTCGGGGCTGTGGAGATAGTACTGGTCCACAAAATACAACTGAAGGTCTAGACCTTTTACCCTTGGAATTATCTTGCTTTCTCAGCTCTGGTTAAAATTTGCCTTCCATATCTTAATATTTCCATGATAGAGCATGGAAAAAGAAACTTAGAAAAGGTTTCACCTTTGCTGTTAAAAAGTTATGACCTTTGCTCACATTTGCCAGAGAAAGTGGCTTATAGCACCATTTAACATGAATTATTAACTCCCAGATTAATAATTTATTAGAAACCTAACGGCCCTCGGTAGTGCCAGATCACACTATTGAAAGAAAAATGAAGAAAACAGCATAGCTCTAATTATAACAGTTTGTTGGCCGTACTTGGAATAAGTAATGGCTTTTAGATTTTCTAAAGGATTTTTTTTAAAAAAAAACCCTCTAATACCACCTGGCTGCAAAGTCAGACAAATTAATAATTCCTATAATGACTGGTGTAGATGTAGATTTTTAAAAAAATCTCTTTAACAAATACATATATATATAGCTTCCTTTGTGTCAACTTCTATTTGAAGCACTTGCACATACTAATTCATTTAATCCTTCTAACAGCATCTGCATTGGACCCTGTTACTATTATCCACATGTGCCTGGAACTGTGCCCAGAGTCACAGTGAAGCCGAATCCCGCCTCTGTACCCTGACACCTAAATAAATCTCAGAGACAGAGTTTTGGGTGAAGTAGAAAAGAATAGCTTTATTGCTTTGTCAGGCGAAGGGGGCCACAGCGGGCTTATGCCCTCAAAACTGTGTTTCCCGACCTGGAGGGAGTCGTGAGGAGTTTTATAGTAATTGTGCAAAGAGGGCGTGATCAGCTCTTTGATATTCTTCTGATTGGTTGGTGGTGAGCTAAGTGGGAGTCAGCGCCATCAACCATCTGGTTCCAGCCGGTTTGGGGTCTACGTGCTTGTGGGCAGCATACCATTAACTTTTCCCACCTGTTGGGGGTTTCAGTATCTGCAAAACGACTCAAAGATATTGTGTGTATCCCATGATGGGGAGCCAGGACTCAGCCCTAAGGCTGCACTATATTTTGTTTCTTTGAACTGTTCCTCCCTTGTCTCACATCCCCTCCCTTCCCTGCTTAGCAACTGCTTGAACCTGCCGGTTGGAACTCAGGGAAGGTCATGGAGGCTGAATGAAGCCTATTTCCTGTAATCAAGAAATGGTGGACACAGAAAGGCTTTTGTGCCCAGGAGCCCCACAGGGTCCTGCTTGGTATCAACAGATACATGATAACTGGGTGTATTCATTTGTGTGTAGGGCTACCGTGACAAAGAACCACAGCTGAGTGGCTGAAACAACAGAAGTGGATTGTCTCACAATTCTGGAGGCCAGAATTTCAAGATCAAGTCAGTTGGCTCCTTCTGAGGCTGTGAGGGAGAGTCTGATCCAGGCCTCTCTCTGAGTGTCTGGTGGTTTGCTGGCCATCTTTGGTATTCCTGGGCTTGTAGAATCCTCACCCAGATCTCTACCTTCATGTTCACCAGGCGTTTTCCCTGTATGTATGTCTGTGTGTCCACATTTCTCCTTGATACCAGTCATATTGTGTTGAGGCCCACCCTAGCGACCTCACTTGTTTATCTCTGTAAAGACCCGATCTCCAAATTAGGTGACATTCTGAGGTGTTGGGGGCTTAGGACTGCAACCTAGGAATTTTGGGAGGCAGGGAGTGGGGCACAATTCAACTCGTGACACTGGTAGAGCTGGGACTCAAACCCAGGCAATTTGGTATGGGTCTAAGCACTTAATACCATGCTAAGCTGCCTCCCATTTTTTTTTTTCTTTTGGTCTGTTTGAATACAAAAGCTCATAAAGGCAAGTTCAATTTAGAGCATCTTATTGATTGCATTCAAAAATTGTCCTTAGCATGGTGGCTCTTGTGGGCAATGTCTTCTTGAGCTCAGGCTGGGATCTGGTTAATTTAGGGGATCAGACTTGCTTATAGCTCTAGTCCCTATAAATTCTCTTCAAGCTCCAAGCCCACTGTGTTTTGAAATCTAAAAAGCTCTTTCTGCTCATTCTGCTTGACTCTGGAGTACATGTTTTCTTAAATCCACATTTTAAAGGCATTTTAAGAGGGAGAAGCCTAATTACTTCCTTTTTTCCTTCCAAATTCCTGTTCTTGGAGCCATGATTAGATAATAGAGCACCTCTCTACCTTGCAAATCTATGTGACCTCATCATATCCTGAAATAGAGAGAAACCAAAAGGCCCACAACTTCTGCTTCTTTGGCCTTTCGACTTGACAAGGAGGCAAAGCTTGAAATCCCCTGCTCCTTAATGGAGGAGAGAAAAGAAAAAAGGGGGAGAAAAAAGAGAACCAGGAAACGTTAAAGAGCAGAGAAAAAAATTTTGCAAATAAAATAAAAATAGGTTTGGGATTTAGGAAATTGTGCTTTGTTTCATCAGATGCCCCTTTTCAAAGGAGAAAAGGGAGAGGTTGTACATGGCTATTCTCTGATGAAACCCTTCTTATCACTTCATTCCCCTCACCACCTAGCTCACTCTGACAGCCATCTGTGAGATTCATTGTCAAGATCAGATTCCCAAGAACATATGGTACACTTGGCTCTCTACCTCAACATTTTTAGGATTTTCTCCTTTCTTTCTTCTTGTTTCTTGTCAGTGCAGACTTACTAGCATTTTAGTGCAGTTTCTGTGTCAGACCACTTGTTTTTCTTTTCTTTTGAAACAAAGGCTGTCATAAAATCATGCAGGAGGGTGCCAGGTAGATGACAGGAATTCATTCCTGTTTTGCTTGAATAAATTGTCCACCCCTGTTAGTGTGTTTACCAATTTGTTCCGTTCTGAAGGAGTCATTTCTAAATTGACTCTAAAGAGGACAAGAGGCACAGAGAAGTCATTTCAGAGGGTGGAATGCGTTCAGAGAGAAGAGAAGCAAAGGTCAGGGCTTTGTGCTCCTGCTGTGTTTCTAAAAGAGGGACATCAGACTTGTTTAGGAATTTCTGATTCAGGCATTGAAATGACTGGCCTAGAAGTTTGATCAGGCTCCTGCTTCCCTCACTCTTTCAGGAGGTTTTCTTCTTTGGGAGCCCCAACAAACGTCAGTTCATACAGAAACTAGCAGACTGGTAGAAAAGGGTCATCATCCTTTGCTTTTCCCTGTATCCATGTTCACTGTAATATGACTTTGCAACTCTCCCATCAAGGGGTAGAGTCAGAGTCAGTTTCCCTTACCTTTGAATCTGGGCTGCCCTGTGACTTGCTTTAACAAATAGAACACAGCAGAAGTGAGGTGTGACATTTCTAAGCTTAGCACAAGAGCTCATCCATGGCTGTTCTTTCTTTGATCCTTGTCCAGATTCCCTGTGAATAAGACCAGAGTAGTCTGTTGGAGGATGAACAACCACATGGAACCAAGGTAGGATGTTTCAGCAGAGGCCATCCCAAACCAGCCAGTCCCTGGCTGTCTCGGCAGCTAAGCACACATGCATGGTGAGCGCAGGCAAAATCAGAGGAACCATCCAACTGAGCCCAGCCTAAATTGTTAACCTAAAGAATCATGAGCTAAATAAATGGCTGTTGTTTTAAGTCGCTAAGTAAATTTAGTCCAATTTTATGGTTTTTTGTTCACTTTTGTCGCCCATAACCCTTTGAGAGTCTCAATGAATATTTATGTATACAGAAAACCTAGCATTGTTGGTATCACTTCTTCTACTCATGGCAGAGCGATCATTGCTACTGGAGACTATCATAAGTCTGTCTTTGATGTCACATTTGGGCTTCCTTCTTTGTAGTGAGAGATACAAGATGCAATATTTTTGTCCTTTACTTTAGATGGGATGTCCCAGACCCCTAAAATTTTACTGATATAGCAAGTCCTGAATCTTCATAGGGTTTGTCTCTCACCCCCTGGAGCACATGTGTCTTACTAAGGCCTCCAGTGTACTAGGTACTTCTTGTCCATCTGGCCAGACTAGAATTATGCTATAGATGTGATGTTCTGTGGGATGCCCAGATGTCCAGCTCTCTTCAGACTGCATTACAACAGAGGGCAGAAGAGCTAACATAGACCTTGGGCAAAACGGTAAAGGTATATTTTTGTTCTTTCAATTTGAATGCAAACAGTTTCTGATTTTCTTTTCTGATAGAGTTAGAGAGGAACACCTTCATTTCATCAAATCCATGGCTACATAGCATGTACCTGAGACCTATTAATCTCCCCCAACAAAGACACCACGTCTGGTGTAACAGCAGCACCTGGGGCTCCTACTTGGTTGAGTTTGAGTAGTCTGCTGTCATCCTCCAGGATCTATCTGGTTCCTTCAGGGGCGAGACTGATGAATTAAGAGGAGACAGGAAGGGGACCACTACTCCTGTATCCTTTAGATCATTGAGGGTGAAAATAATTTCTACTCTCCTCCCCTGGTATGTGATATATATTTTTTGATTTAATATTATATTTGGGCAGGGTGGGAGGTGGCAGTTTCAGAAGTTTCCACTTGGCTTTCCCCACTATGATCATTCTTATCCCATAGGTCAAGAACTCAATGTAAATTGGTTGCTCTGACTACCAATATGTCTATCCCAATTGTACTTTTGAAGATGAGGTAAATCATTGCCAGGTGGGTCTGTAGAACTGGTGGATACCCACTCGGTTGCATGTTGGTCAGATGCCATTATTCCTGGGCCCCATATACTCTCATTTTCACAGAAGAGCCATGATAATGCTTCAGTTCTCCAGCTATCAGTGTAAGCTGAGACCTCGTGTGCAATATTCCTAGACATATTTGAGTGTTTCTCTTGCCCAGTGTACAGTTACCTGAGTAAATGGCTGAGGTCCCTTTGGGTCAAGACTGGGGGCATCATTACCATGTTCATTTGCCATATGTTACAGGGTCTGTCCTTGGGGCTCCATCTCCTCTTTTTTTTTTTTTAACATCTTTATTGGAGTATAATTGCTTTACAATGGTGTGTTAGTTTCTGCTTTACAACAAAATGAATCAGTTATATATATACACATGTTCCCGTATCTCTTCCCTCTTGCGTCTCCCTCCCTCCCACCCTCCCTATCCCACCCCTCCAGGTGGTCACAAAGCACCGAGCTGATCTCCCTGTGCTATGCGGCTGCTTCCCACTAGCTATCTACCTTAAGTTTGGTAGTGTATATATGTCCATGCCTCTCTCTTGCTCCTCTTTAATCAATGAGTTATTGTCTGAAAACCGGCTCAGGTCTGGAAACTATGAAAAGGACCATGACCCTTAATGGGAGCAACTCCCTTTAGTCTCCTTGTCATGCATCCTTGGTTCTTTTACAGGCACAAGGTGAGCAGTGCCCTTGCCAGCTGCTCATCTATTTTGCCCTAGGGATGCCTTGCTAGTCATTACAATACCTGCATCCACCTGGCTTTTGATGGTTAAACATGGTTATGCTCTGCTTCCTAGTCTCTCCTGTTTGGGGTCTTATCATCCCCATTGGTCTGGTGAGACTATTTCTCTAGCAGCCTCTCCTATCATCAACCCTGGCCTAAAGAAGAGGAGCTGCTCTGAACTTCCCAAGTGCTGCTAGTGACCCATCACCCGCTCATCCTGTTGTTTTGTAAGTGGCCTATCATCTAGGCTTTCCCATTGAACATGGGTTTTCTGGTGGGTTTCCTGGTCTTCCATGATCTGTCCTCTCCAGCCTGCTCACCCAGAGGAGCTGTTTGATCTCAAGAATTCTGGCATTTGAACTCAGTAAGTTGGTCATTACTCTTTCCATGCTTTGAGGTGCCATCCCGGTAGCTAGTTTGCACAGTCTCCTGGGGTCCTTGCTAAAGAAGGTTAAACTCTAAATAAGCAAGGCTAGTCTGCTCTGCCAAGGTCAGGGTCCTGGTTGAGAAGGAGTGAGACCTTTACATCTGGATGCAGGACAGCGACTAGGAAGAGGAAAAGGAAGCATCCAGGGTGCAGTTTAAGGAGGTATTCACTCTTAGGTCCATGAAAGTGCAGGGAGTGAGTGGTTTCTGAAATTTTGCACCTTTTTGATCTCTCGAAAGTCTTGAATCTCCAGATTCCCCTGCACCCCCTGAGTCTACAGAAGTAGCCTATCCCCCTATGAAGAGCTAGCACTTCCCTTATGCTGGAGGCAGTGCAGAGACCTCGCCCCTGCAAGATAACCTGAGCCCCCTCCCCTCCTGATCCCTAGGTCTATAAATAGGTTTCAGCCTGGCACACCCCAGCTGAGGATGTGCTAAACCAGATAATTGAGGAAAATAGCTGCAAGACTTAGGCAGCATGGACCAGCAAGACCCATGGAATATACATGGGTCTGGTTCTGAGGGTTCTGGGTTGTGGAGCTTGGAATATAAGGTTGGATAAGGGAGAGTTTAAAGATTTGGGAGTACTCTCCCAAGATCAAACTCCCTGACAAGGATTCCAGGATATTGTGCCAACTTGCTAAGAAGGACATCTGGGCAGTGCATCACTGTTCTACTGCCTCCTGTGCCAGATCTCTCCCGAAAATTGATTGGCAAATGGACTGGGATGAGGATCTATGGAACAAGGAATCTGATTCCTAGAATTTGGAGAATGCAAAGTCTATAATTAAGACTTTAAATCTGATATTGTTACCCCATCCCTGGTGCTTGCTCTACTCATATTAATGACTTGTTTACTGGCCCTACAAACAGATGATATCCTTACAGTGTTGTCTGTATTTACTTTCTCATTTCTTGACTCTTCCATATTATTCCACTGAGCTCTGACATTGCCCTTATTCAGGTCCTCTTTCTGTTCAAAAACCCAGTGGACACTTTTCAGTCCCTACTGAAATGAAAGCCCTATTTTCGTAACAACTGTCATTGGAGTTTCTCATAGGAAGGAATTTGTCTTTACTTGGTATAGTTGGCAGAATTATGCCCTCCCCCTGCCGTAGATATCCACATCCTAATCCCAGAACCTGTGAATATGTCATATTATATGGCAAAAGGGAATGAAGATCACAGTTGGAATTAAGGTTACTAATCAGCTGATCATGAGCTGCGGAGATAATCCTGGATTATCTGAGTGGGTCCAATATGATCACATGGGAAGAAGGAGGTCAGAGTCAAAGAGAGTGATTGGGAGATGCTGTACTGCTGTCTTTGAAAATGGAAGAAGGGGCCACAAGCCAAGGATTGCAGGCAGTCACTGGAGCTGGAGAAGGCAAGGAAACAGATTCTCTCCTAGAGCCTCCAGAATGAAGCCAGCCCTGCTGACAACACGACTTTAGCCCGGTGAGACCCATTTCAGACTTTTGGCTTCCAGAATTATAAGATAGTAAATTTGTGTTGTTTTAAGTCACTGAGTTTGTGGTAACCTGTTATAGCAGCCATAGGAAACTACGACTTTGAGACACAGTTTGGGGCAGAGGATGAGGAAGAATGGTGAATGTGTGTAGGCCAGAAGAAGAAGCCTTCGTCTGGGGAGAAGGAGAGAGGAGCGAAGGCGAGGAGGATGGCACTAGCCAGATGAAAGGCTGGACCCACTGACTAGTTCAGTCTTGGTCTTCATTGCCATTCTGATGATATCCATCTCTGGTGACCACTCTCTCTTTCTACTCACTCCTTTTCTCCTTGGCTTCGTGTCATGCCACACCTGCGGGAGGAGACATCATGTCAGAACTTGGCCAAGTTCATCATTCCCTGGTAAATCCAGGGGTTTTCTTGGACCTTCCCTAGTCTAACTAGAATGACCCAGCTCTGTGTGCCCAAAGACCCCTCTGCCACTGCATTTGTATTGGATTTCCTCCTGTGTCTGACTTCCGCACCCTGCTGTGGGCTCCTTGAGATGGGTCTTCATCATTTAGGCTTCCAGCTTTTACCACAGGCAGATGCTGAGGAATTCTTTGTCAAATGAATAAACTGATGAAGGGATGGATGGGTGGAATCTGAATTCAACCACAGAAAGGGCTGATAAAGGATTTGGGGCCAGGACTTAAGGTTGATAGGTGGGCAGGTGCCATGATCAGGGCCCATTATGAGGGAGCCTTTTCTGAAACCAGCATCTGTCCCCATAGGCTTGTCCCTATGGTTCAAGGTGTCAACTTGAAGCACAGCTTCCAACCAAGTGAGGGGACTTCTGCTGGCAGCTCTAAACCTTCTGTGGTGCAGAGATGGGGCTGGGGTGGGAAACTGTGCCGTATATAGGAGAGGAACAAGAAATCCAGTGTGGTTGCTGGTCACCTTTTACCAAAAACCAATTTCTCTTTGGAATCTGAGGCAACTTTTTTGAGCTATGTTAGATGTTGAATTGAGTACCCTAAAATTCATATGTTAAGTCCTAACCTTTGGGACCTCAGAATGTGACATTGTTTGGAGATTGAGTCTTTACAGAGGTCATCAATGTTAAAATGACATCATTTGGGTGGGCCCTAATCCAGTATGACTGGTGTCCTGATTAAAAGGGGAAATTTGGACATAGCAACAGACAGTGAAAGAGGGAAGATACATAGCTATGAAGACATAGGAGACGGTGACCATCTACAAGCCAAGAGGAGAAGCCTGAAGCAGATCCTTCACTCCAGGCCCTCAGAAGGACCCCACCTTCTGACCCCTTGAATTTAGACTGTCCACCTACAGAACTGTGAGACAATACATTTTCGTTGTTTTAACCACTCAGGCTGTGTGGTACCTTGTTATGGCAGCTGTAGCAAACTAATGTAAGCCAGATAGCCAAACGTATGTATTCACTTCCAGAAACTTGTGCTCATTCATAGAAATACTGAGGGTCTCAATCACAAATCCTAAATGAGAAAGTGGGTCCTCTTGTCCCCTTTCTGTTTATGATTGAGGTTAAGAATCAAAGATCCCACCATTGTTGGTTGTGCTTATAGCACCAGGGCCAAGAGGAAACCATGAAAATACAGCAGCCCTACCGGGGTGGGAGGTGGAAGGTCAGGGAAGAGCAGCCTATTACAGTGTCAACTTTCTGAGAAGAGGAACTAACTGTTCAAAATTTTATTTTCTCCAAAGACAGGTAATGATTATAGGGCCCCAACTTCTGGAAAATAAGATGCTCCTGTGAATGACTACAAAGATAAACAAAGTTAAAGAACAGGTTATAAATGGGGCCGATGCTTGGACCATGACTCTGATACAGGTTGTGTCTCTAACTAGATTCCCCCAGCTCTGCCCTCCCCCATTTGTATGAGTTTCTCATATTCCCAGCATCGTTCAGCCTCAACAGCTCTGAAAGGCAGAACCTAGGAAAGGAAATGAAGAGGTTTTCTTCTCTTTGTTTCTGAAACATTTTGGAAAGACATCTTAATGAAAGGAAGTTTACAAAATGCATTCTTACAAGTGATGATGTTCCCCTCCCTTCTGTGAAATGATTTCATTTACTTAATAGAGGCTTTTTTTTTTTTTAATGCCTGATGCTGACCTGACCTAGGGAGCTTGACCTGACGGTAGCTTACAGTGCTGCCATCTCACTGTGACCCTTATTTAGGGAGAGTCATTCTGTTCAAAGTGTGGAAAGGGAAGTTCATTTCCATTCATGAAAACTCCCAATTCATCTCCTTTGGTAAATGCACTGGGGACGAATAACTCTGTCTTAATGAAGGCTATAGATGGGTAATTGTGCTGGGAAAAACCAAATTGTAAATGCGAGATGTTAGGAGGCTAGATGTGTCTTCACAGAAGGTGTCTTATGTCTCCTGGGCACAGTTGTGGGGACCATGGGATGGAGCAGAAGGAAAGATGAGAGTGAGCCATGAGAGTGGGGAAGAGAGTGGGAAAGATGAGAGTGAGCCATGAGAGTGGGAAAGAGAGGCAGCTCTGGTCGATTTGTAGGGGACGAAGATCATAGGCCGGGTGCCCCCGGGTTCTAGACAGGATAAATCACACTGCAGAACAATGTCGTTAAGAGAAGTCAAGTTACAACAAATGGTAATGGTGGCCTGAAGGGAAGGGAGCAAGCAGCCAGTGCCATAGCTCACGTTTCCAAAGCACTGGTTTAAACTCACCTGTGCAGGTGATGATGTGAAGAGATCTGATAGAAGGGGAGTTTCCACCCTGAGCCCCTAAGGACAGGGAAGCCAGTTTATCTTTACATGTTTAGAATGATAAAGTACATATTTCTGAGTGATGTGACATTTGGGAAGGGACAAGAAGGGACAAGAAGTGGACACAGATTTTCTGCCTCACCCACCAGATGGGTGGCTCCATACAGGAGTCAGTCTGTGCTTACAGGTTATAAGACGAGCTGTTGTCAGTGAGATCGACTGGAGTTCTCCCTGACAGACAGGAAGGGCTAACAACTCGTGGAAAGTGCTCAACTGGAACTCTAGAGGTCAACCTGTTTCTCTGGATTGTTTATCTGTTCACCATAGTGTCTTGGAAAAGTCGCCGAACCTCTCTGTGTTTCACTTTACTTATTCATGGTAAATAAAATAATAATATTCACTCCACTTATCTCCTAGCATAAATATGAATATAAAACCTTGAAATAGTCTAAGATGATTTTAAAACATTGTTTTAGAATTATAGAGGGAAGGAAGAAAGGAGGGAGGAAAAGAGGGAGCTAGGGAAGGAAAAGGAAAGAAGGAAGGGGGAAGGGTGTTTTAGCCCATTCAGGCTGCTATAACAAAAATGCTTTAAACTGAGGGGCTTATAAACAACAAAGATTTATTTGTCATAGTTCTGGAGGCTGGGAAGTCTAAAATCAAGGTGCCAATAGACTCAGTGTCTGGTGAGGCCCATTTCCTACACTGCTGTCTTTTCTCTGCAGCCACACATGGTGGAAAGGGCAGGGATCTCTCTGGGGTTCTTTTATAAGGGCACTAATCCCATTCATGAGGGCTCCACCCTCATGAACCAGTAACCTCCCAAAGTCTCCACCTCCTAATACCATCATTTTGGGGGTTAGGATTTCAACATATGAATTTAGGGGAACATAAACATTCAGATAATAGTAAAGGGGAAGAAAAGAAGGAAGGAAAGGGAGGAAAGGAGGGAAAAATGTAGGAAGGAAGGGAAGGAGGAAAGGAAGAAAGAAGAGAAGGAAGGTGGGGAGGGAGAGCGGGAAGAAAGAAGGAAAATAGTCACTTGAATCTCATCTTTGCTCTGTGTTGAGATTTCTGAATTAATTCAGTGAAATTTGGGTGCTCTGGGGGAGTACAAATAGAAGCTCTCAAAAATCTGTTTCTTGAATACTTAAGTTACAAAAATGTTGAGGAGCACAGTCACCAAATTTATATCTTGTGTGAAAAACCTGAAATCCCAACCTCTGGAAGCTTAATCACTTTATGTGTCTTAACCTCCTTTGTTGTTGTAGTTGTTGTTGCTGTTGGCTGCAGCCATCCTTAAACAATCAGGATTCTCTTTAAAGCCTCAGGACTGTGAACATAAATCATACCAATGCTTTCTTAAGTCAGTCTCCCAAGGCAATATATAAAAGCAAAAATAAACAAATGGGACCTAATCAAATGTACAAGCCTTTGTACAGCAAAGGAAACCATAAACAGAACAAAAAGACAGCGTGCAGACTGGGAGAAAATATTTGCAAATGATGTGACTGACAAGGGCTTAATTTCCAAAATATACAAACAGCTCACACAACTCAATAACAAACAAACACACACAAAAAACAAACACCAAACAACCCAATCTAAAAATGGGCAGAAGACTTAAATAGACATTTCTCCAGAGAAGATATACAGATGGCCAAACAGGCACATGAAAAGATACTCAACATTGCTAATTATTAGAGAAATGAAAATCAAAGCTGCAATGAGGTATCACCTCACACCGATCAGAATGGCCATTATTAAAAAGTCTACAAATAGCAGGAGAGGATGTGGAAAAAAGGGAACCCTCCTACACAGTTGGTGGGAATGTAAATTGGGGCAGCCACTATGGAAAACAGTATGGAGATTCCTAAAAAAACTAAAAACAGAGTTGCCGTATGATCCTGCAATCCCACTCCTGGGCATATATCTGGAGAAAACTCTAATTCAAAAAGATACATGCACTCCAATGTTCATAGCAGCACTATTTGCTATAGCCAAGACATGGAAACAACCTAAATGCCCACTGACAGATGAATGGATAAAGAAGATGTAATACATATATATAATGACATATTACCCAGCCATAAAAAAGAATGAAATAATGCCATTTGCAGCAACACAGATGGACCTAGAGATTATCATACTAAGTGAAGTAAATCAGAAAGAGAAAGACAAATACCATATGATATCACTTATATGTGGAATCTAAAATATGACACAAATGAACTTATCTACGAAACAGACTTATAGACATAGAGAACAGACGTGGTTGCCAAGGGGGAGGGATGTACTGGGAGTTTGGGATTAGCAGGTACAAACTATTATATATGGAATGGATAAACAACAAGGTCCCACTGTATAACACTGGGGACTATATGCACTATCCTGTGATAAATGATAATGGAAAAGAATATGAAAACGAATGTTTATATATATTTATATATACATATATATGTGTGTGTGTGTGTGTGTGTGAATCACTTTGCAGTACAGCAGAAATTAATAGAACATTGTAAATCAACAATACTTGAATAAAATAAATTTAAAAAAACTGCAGAACTGTGCAATATACTTAAACCATGGAGTCCTAACCACAAAACCCATCACAAAGCGTGGCAGAGCAGATGAGCAGGAAGAGGATATCTTTGAAAGACTAAGATGAACATTAAATTAATCAACCAATACTCTGGGGGGAAATGTCCACTAATTTCAAATATTTCATCTCTGGAAAATCAATTATTATTATGTTTATTGATGTTGTATTTGTCACTATTTTCAGCCATTTCCCCCGATGACATGGGCTAAAGTAAGAACATTGTTGTAAAAGAGATTAGACATGTTCGATTCTGTTTCTAGACTTTCCACCTTTCAGCTACCTGGGGTTTGGGAGAGAAATCAACTGCCATAGGGCAAAGGCTGAGCTTGCTTTTCTTTGTTCCTTTCTATGGTGATCCTTTTTGCCTCTATGAGATTTTAAGTATTTAGTTAAACACCAGCTAATGCTTTTTACTCACTGGGCAGGATTTTGGAGACGTGTGTGTATAAAGCGACCACTCCCTTTTCAGTCCAGTAGGTTTGGGGTTAGGAATTTGTTTCCTTCCCTTCCAAAGATTCTGAGGGCCTCTCCCTCAATCTGGGGTTGAGTTCCTCAATGACAGTCTCACAGAAAGAGGCTTCCTGCTGGTGTACTTGATCCCCAAATGGCCCTGACTCACCTGTGAGTTAACGCCAGCCTGTGCCCATCATTCCAAACATAAGGATTCATTCCCTAGCGAATGGCTCTTGTCCTTTCTGGAGCACTTGGTGATTTGGAGATCTCATAGCAGTGAGCAAGACAGGTTTGTCGGCAAATTGACAAAATGCCATTCATTCTCCCATTTGGTTGCATATATATTTGCATATACAAATATGCAAAAATACAGTTGTATATATGGCTTATATAAAGAGATAGAAGAATGATTCTAGAATCACAGTCTATGTTCCGTCATGTTCCATTAACTGGGAGAAATTGGTAGTGAAATTATATGTATGTATATCACCTAGTATATGCCAGGCATCATGCAAAGAATTCTGGGAAAATACAAAGATGAACTGGATCAAACTCTGTCTTCAATGATCAATGAGAACACAGTCTAGTGAGGACATTATATGGTTAAATTTTAGGTTTATATGTATAGATATGTTAATGTACCCCAAATCAAAATATAATGAGGACAATTTCTAAGTGAAGCCCTCAGATAACAAATGTATTTATAAACCTTATATTAGCTTTGGGTATTTAAAAATAATATCAGCTTGCTGTAACACATTTCAATAACATGGAAGCTTATAAAGTAAGAATAAAAGCTCCTTTTCTCCTGCAACCTCACTCCCCAGTGGTGTCTAGAGGTTCCCTGTTTGGTATGTGTTCTCCCAAATTTTGTTTGCCTGTAAAACATAAAAATAAGGCATATATATGGTGGATATCTTTGTTTGCCACCATCTCATTCTTTCAAAGGACTTTCAGGACTGCTTAATGTTTCATATCTTGAATGTACTAGAATTTATTTAACATTCTCTTGTTGGTGCCAGTTTTTTTTAATTTTGTATTACTCTAAATGGATTATGAATAAGCAAGAACTTGTTATAGCGGGAATACTAGCATTGTGAATGATATCTAAGCAATGTTTTGTAGTTGACCATTGAAGCTTTCAGTAGAGAAGCGATAAGGTCCAGGGTGTATATTAGAAGGAATCAAGGTTGGGGCTGAATTGGATTGGAGAGTGACTCCAAGCAAGGAAGACCAGTAGGCTATTTATGCAGTCATTTAGAGGAGAGATACTGGAGATTTGAGTTCAGACTATGGTAGTAATAAAGGAGAGGAATGATTCTGGAATCAGAGTCCAGATTCCATTAAGTGGGAGAGATTGGTGGTGAAGAAGAATATATTAGTTCCTAATTACAGTTAGGTCGAAACTACTGTCAACTCTTGACTTTCTAGTGGTGGAACAACTATGGCTAAGACTCAGAAGACAGCTAGGACATGCTTGTGATTGGCAGATGTTTACCGAGTATCCACCCTGGAGATTGGTCAGGTCCTAGGGTGAAGGCAGGAGGTTGAGCCAGGTAGGCCAAATGGAGTTTCGGTCTCTCTTTCCTGCTGACATCAAAGGCAGCTCTTCTGCGTTTTGGGTCCATTCTTCCCAGCTTAGCAGTCAGCCAACAATGAGTTCTCTCACTCAGCTGGAGAGGTAAAGGGTCCCAGGTCACTGCTCAGTCTTCACCGTGGTTAATTCAGCCTCAAATAATCAAGATTTGACCTTTTTCAGGACGTAAAACTGACAGGAGCTGGTGACTGATTAGATATAGGAAGAAAAGGAGAGTGAAAGATGGTTGTGAGATTTCAAACCCAAATAAATGGGTATATTATGGTGACATTAACTGAGAGAACTTGGAAAAGGGATCAGGTTTTTTTCTGGTGGACTCAGTGGGGAAGAAATGGATTTAAATTTTAAAAAGCAAGATGGAAAACGTACAATTGGAAAGCGAAATTTTTGCATTGGAACTTTGTAGAGAGTTCTGTCAGAGCCATCATCACATGGGTGATGAACTTTCCCCCGGAAAAGCTTTGAAGAAAAAGTTGGTGAAAGTGCCTTGGTGAACAGCAGCATTTGGTTATGGGTAGAAAAAAGAGTGGTCAGGGAGAGTTATCCTCAAAGCCAGAAGAGGCTGCCATTTCAGAAGGAAGGTGTGCTTCGCAGCGTTAAATGCTGTGCTGGGATTGACAGGGCCATGCTGAGAAGGAGCCATTGGATCTGTTGGCTGAAGATGGGTGCTCTTTGGAGCACAGCTCCAGGGACAGGCCAGAGGGGCAGCTTGCTGTGTGCCTCCCCGATTTTTTCATTCTGGCTATAGAACTAAATCTTGTGATACATGATGATGCCGAGAAAATGCTCATCCTTTTCCACTGAAAGCATTTTCCCTGTGATTGTGCTTGAGTTGGCTTTTGGTTTTATTATTCTGAGGTTGCTTATAGTAATGAAATGCCCAACAACTGGTAGATCACTTAATAAGATAGGGTCAGTATTCTAATATTAAATGGCCAGTGTTACAATATTTTCCTTGTAGCAAAGCAATAACATGTGGATACATGGAAATAGCCAGTTGCTTGTTCAAAGGTACCCTGCAGTACCAGACACATGCCATAACTGGGAACCTGGCAGGGTGGAAAAAGCCATATCCTTCTTTTCTACAAACTGCAGTGTTAGAGAACGAAAAGACTGGATCTTCTGAGTTTCCTCAACTAGAGATGGAAAGTTCTGTCGTCAAGGTGTGGGATTTTTCCAGATGGGTCTGACGAATGATTAGAAGCTATTGGGGAAGGTACACCTGGCTTGCACTGTAACAAATAAGCAAGATTTCTTATATTGGCCTCATGAAATGTTGTGTGCACACAAGAGGGAAGGTTAACCCACAGAGGTGCTCTCACCTTTAAGACTGTCAAATATTTGAGTTGATAACAACACTTTGAGCCGATAACAACACTTTGAGCCATAGATGAATGAAGTATGGTAATACAACCCTCTAAAGAACTGGCAATATTATACATATCTGATAACCCTAAAAAACTTAAGGATTCATCTGTTCTGAGTAGAACACGCGGGAGCTTTGTTGGATTAGATTTTGAAACCATTTCTGCTGTTTATCAATTAATGGCATTTAAAGGACATATTTTAAAAGGACAATCAAATTTATAAATAAAAATTGACACTTGGTAGTAAATTTCAGTGAAATTCACTTTCTGGGTTCAAAATGTGTTTTATAGATATTCTGATACTGTAGGATTCTCTAGGAATTTAATCAGATATTTGTATAATAGGCTGTTAAAATTGAGAAGAGTGTTAGAAACTATCTAGTAACCCATTCTCTTAGAGGAAATTGAAGCGTTTAGAAGGGGGAGGACTGGCTCAAAATCACATAGCCAGTGGCCAGGCCAAAATTCAGCTTTCTTGACTCTCAGTCCAGAGCTCTTTTCAAAGCACCATGATGTATCATATAGAAACAACTATATATATATATATATATATATATATATATATATATATATATATATATATTTTTTTTTTTTTTAAGAGCATTTTTTCAGGGCATTCACACATAGAACATTCACAACCATATACGGTGGCTCTAAATAATTTGGACTTGCTAGACAGTATGAAGTGCTTTTTTAAAAATCATTTTTGGGGAAGAAAGAGTGTCATATATTCATAGACAGATAAATTACTATGGTGTACCTTCCGGATATGCCTTTCTCTATTCAGAAAGTAATACTCACAGGCCCTCTGTAAACCCACATCTCCGCAGCCCCTGTGGCTTCCTCACCTCACGGTGAGGTCATTGCCCTTCCTTCATGTCCAGGACAATCATGTGCCCACCCTCCCTGAAGGCAGATGTCCCACCCCTGTGGGTGGTGTCATGAAGAGTGTCTAGGGTGATACATCACTCTAGATGATGAGTTCCTGTTGGGAACTCATTCCACAATGAAGAAGTATGATGCATTGATGGGGAGTAAGGAGAGCTGGGATAGGTCTGTGACTCAAGACATCAGGGTCTGCTTGGGAAGGATTCATAACAAGTGTGACTTTTTTCAGTTTAACTTGAAGTTCAAGTTTAACTTGAAGTTCACGTTTAACTTGAATAGTAATTGTAAAAAGTTACTGAAGTAATAAAAGAGAACAAAAGGACTTATATGACAAGCAATAGATCCTGGTGTGTCCCCCCAGCCCCTCTCCCCGTCATGCCCCTCCCCCTCTCTGAGGGCTTTACCTTTAACTGCTTCTGTTTTTGGTTACTTTTGATGGTCAAGCCCATATCTCTAAATAATACACCATGCCACTTGTTGTTATCGCCCCTTGCCCACCTTTCCTCCCTGTCCAATTAAAGCTATATTACTACTTTTTCCTCTCTTGCTACTACAGAAACTTCCTCTTTAGATGAATGAAAATAAAACTGAATTCCAACCTTATCTCATTTATAAAGGTGACTCCAGATAAATTAGAAACCTAAACGTCAACCTATTCTATAAAAATAATAGAAGAAAATACAGGAGACTATCTGACTTAGGGGTAGGAGAAGACTTCTTAAACCAGACCTCAACATCACAACCAAATGTAAAAACTTGGTAGATTTTATTACATCAAACTTAAGAATCCAGTTCATTGTAGAATCTCATAGAGACATCGTTGTTAGTCAGATAGCAGGTTAGAAGAAGATATTTGCGGCGTCTAAAACTGGAAGGCTTATGCGGGACAATCAAGGAATCCCTACATGTTAGTGTGAAAAAGTCAAAGGAACCAAGAATAATGGATATAATAAATCAGTTCAGAGGAGGGGAGAACTGAACAGCTAACAAGTATATGAATAAACATTTCAATTCATTAGGAAGCAGAGAAATGAAAGTTCAAAGAACAATGAGAGACACAGCCGACTGGCAAGATTGGGCAGTTGAGTGGTGCAGTTGCCTGTTGGTGCACCAGGAGCAGACAGTGAGACAGAGTTTATCAGGGATCAGCACCTGAGACAGGAGTGGGGAAGATGCAGTATTGGGCAGAAGAAGTTGAGATGTGATGCAGGCAGGGCAAAGCCTTGGCCAATCAGCCAGGGCCTCTGGAGTGGAAATTACCCTTCAGTGTTGCTGATATTTGGCTGAAATAGCTGACCTGGGAAGGCAAGAACTGCAGCCAAGTCTTTATCTACGTGTGGCCTTGGTCATATAATCAACCCCAAGAGGCTAGAGACCACGTGCTCCACAACGGAGATGGACCCTGTGGCAGCTGACAGCTGGAGGCTGACTGTGGACCACACTCCCTCCATCCTTGAAGAGGGATCTGAGCCGCACAGCTCTGCATCTGTCATAGGCGTGTGTGTGTGTGTGTGTGTGTGTGTGTGTGTGTGTGTGTGTTTGTACTGTAACTCTTCAACTATTTTTCATACTGAAGACTTATGAAGCCACTTTTAAAAGCAGTAGTCAGTCATTAGGTTAAGTAGGTGTGTTTCTTCTATTCCAGAGATTCCACTCCTGGTGATACCTATCAGAGAAATTCTCCTAAGGGTCTATGAGTGGACATGCAAAAGAATATCCACTGCAGCAGCGTCTGTGCTGGAGTTGAACACATCTGAAGTGGTTGTCACTTGGGAAATGTGTAAATAAATCAAGGAATATTATCCAGATGCCAAACTAGGCATAAACACATCAGAATGAATAGACTTTAAAAACTTAGTGCCGAGTAAAGAAAGTAAAAACGCAATGTCAACTTTAGCACGTTACCATTTATATAAATTGAAACTTTGTAATTCTCAAGGGTACATACAAACTCAAGAATACTAGTCAGATACAATGGGGTGACTGCCCATGGTGGGAGAGAAAGATGGTTATGAGAATGGGAATGAAAGGCAATCAATCAATCAATCATAATTCATCACAAACTGACGATCAGAGTATGCCACTAAATGATGGCATGCCATTAACTAGGAGTATGATTAAGTTAATTCTGTGCATCTGAAGCTCAAAGGGGTAAACTAAAGACAAAACTAGTGAATACTTCCTGGCCTCGGGTGTGCGCCTGCATCAGCCACTAATGCTGGGGCAGTTTGGTCACTAGCGTCATCACCTGGCTGCTCTTCATCACGACTCTAGGCCACTTCAGCTCGTTGGCCTGTTCACCATGGAGTCTCATGGGAGCTTCTGGATCTTTCTGTGCCTTGCTGCTTAGGCCGTGGAGATCTGGGGTGAGAACTACTTCAGAGGCTCCAGACCCCACTCTGCCATTTCTGCTCTAGTGAGACTACCTCATGTTGCCTTTGGACATCCCACAAAGTGGTCTTCTCCCAGAATTCCAAACAGGAATCGAAGCATGAAACCCTCTTTCTTGGGGTTCCCCTAAAACTAACTGGCATTTGTATTATCTTATCTCTCCTACCTCAAGGCCATTTGGGTAGGCGCTGGGCTTATTTGGGATCTGGGCAGCACCTTAACTCTGGCCTCATTCCCTGGGAATCCCTCCAAGCTTCTCTTGGCAAATCTGGAACAAACACGTTTATCTTTCAGGTGTAATAGGAGCTACCATCCTTCTTGGTTTTATTGCGCTCTTTGTCTTTTACTCTTCCTGGTCCCCCCCAGCTAGAGGACCTTCTAGAATGAACCTGTTCAGGAATGTTTCAAGAGTCCTATTTGCATTTAAAGGTAATACATGAGTACTGAGACAAGTTTGAAAGTACTATAGTAAAGAACAAGAAGAAAATAAACAGATACATAATATCTCAATGTCTGAAAGACCATTGTCAAAATTTAGGGGCAGTTATCTTTTAGTCTCCATTCTGAGAACCTTATTTATATACTTTCTGGGAACCTTATTTGTATGCTTGAAAGTGTAGTATATATGACATAGCATATATGTAACGTGCCTTAAGCATTCTTTCCACAGCTAGAAGGTACTTTATTAAATCATGCCCCTCCTGTTAGAAAATCAGTTGGCTCCATTGTTTTTGGCCATTAAGAGCTACAGAGTGATGGACATTCTTGATCACAATGCCTTTTCTGCATTCCAGATTATTTCCTTAGACTGAGAAGTAAAATTATTGGGTCAAAGGGTATAAACATTGTTAAGGCTTTTTATCTGTTTTACTAAATTACTTTCCTGAAAGGTTAAGTCCGTTGATCTGAATATGTATAAGGTTTCCACGCAGATAGGACCATTTTACCCATCGTCGCTAGCATTTGCCAAACAGCTTAGTTGTTACATGAAAGGATTATGAAAATGGTGAACTTGAAAGACTCCAGAATTAAGAAGTAAAAGTGTCCAAGTCATAACAGATTTATCTCTCCCTAAGTTTATTATTTTGGGGACTGTGACACTGTCAGAAGATTGACAGTCCTCTCGATTCCATTTGTTCTGTAGCTGTGCCTTGGTGACCAGCCAGCTTGGCAGTAAGTTGGCAATGTTTAATAAGATTGTCTTCCATGATTGAAACAAATGACTCTGTTTTTGTCATCAGAAATGGAACCTTTATGCATTTGTTTTAGTAATACAAGATCTGACATCATTAATAATCTGGGCTCGTGACTTGCGCTTGTTGAATACAATAGATGAATGAAAAATTTAATTTTTTAGTAGATCATAAAAGATGTGCCAATAGATCAAAAATAATTTAGGCAGAGTACCTCTGATGCACAAGACAGTCCATTGTCTCTACTTTTTTATTAGGCTGGCATGTACGTGCTGATATCATTCTTTGTGAATCCTCTCAATGCCATAATGTCGTATTCAAAGACTTGCCTTAGTTGGTCTTATCTCTCCAGCTTTCTCTTCCATTACCCTCCACCATGGCCTTGCTTGGCCAAGCAAATCAATCTGTGTAATGTCCCCCGAGGATGAATTGCGAATCCCACCTTCATGTTTTTCTCTCTGCTGTACCCTTTCCTCACGGGCAATCTGTGTAATTCCTCTCTCTTTCCAAGACCACATTTAAAACTCACTCTCTGGTTTCATTTCTCAGATCGCTCCCTCAAACCTAGCACTGACATCTTGAGTTTACAACACTTGGATTTTCCTCTGATTCAGTCCTGTGTGGCTTCTCCAGGACCTTATCTATACTTGGCATTGAACAGATAATCAACTTCAGCGGGTTAGAGACCATGAGTTGAATCCTTTGCCTTTTGATCCCCACCAATCAGTAGTGTCTGAACTTAACAGCGTCATTTAAGATGTGTCTTCAACCCTGACTTCTCCAGTGTGTGCTTGAGAGGGCGTGATGGATTTGTGCCTGTCCGAGGCAAAGTAACACCTAGCCCAGAAGCATTTACCCAGGGACTGTTTAAACAAATGCCCAATTCTGCTTTTGTTCACAAGGGAGAGGGAACTTCAGCGGCTCCCTTGTGTGCTCTTTGCCATGGCTCCTTTGTCCAGGGACCTGGAGAGACTCTCCAGTGTTGCAACCAGTTCCCCTGGAGCCATGCAGACCAGAAATGATGCTGGGGATGGCGCTGGGGCCAGGGAAGAGCCAGGAGGACAGGAGATGGCTGGCAAGCCGTTGACTTTTGCTCAAAAGGAAGACTCTAGAAAATGTATTGAAGAGCCACCTTTGCCTGTCTCTCCTGAAGAACATGTATTTCACAGTGTCAGGGTGAAAACGTAATTCAATAATTGTGAGTAATTATGGCAGAAAGGTGATCAAATGATGTCACTGTGCCTCCTTTCATTACCCATGGGTGAAACTTATTGGCCCCTCAGAATTTTATTTTTTTCTGAAATGTACCATGGAGTTCTACTGTCTCTACAGGTTCAAGAATATTAAAAAAAAAAAAAAAGTCCTATGAATTTTTCTGTTTTATCTCTTGTAGGATTGTTGTTGGGTACAAGACAACATATCTGTAAAGGGAACACATTCCTCTCAGGTTGCAGTATCAGAAATGCAGTCTCTCCTCCCCCCTTTTAATAAAATTTTAGGGCACTGTGATCCTTGTAACTAATTCCCTATTTCCTTTGGCCACTAGGAAGCTTAGACCAAATTTTCAGACCCCTGCTAACAACTGCAGAGGACTGCTGGCTTGCATGTCTCTGCTTTTTCTTGCTTTCAGATGTACCATTTTTGCTGCCAATGATATGCTCAGTTCTTTATATTTTACCCTTTTGATTAAATTTATTTATTTTTAAATTAAACTTGTTATTCTGAGATAAGTGTAGATGCACATGCAGTTGTAAGAAAGAATACAGAGAGATCCAGGCTATTCTTTACCCAGTTTCCCCAAATGATAACATCTTCTTCAACTATTGTAAAATATTACAGGCAGGAAATTGACATTGGTGCAATCCACTAGCCTTATTCAGATTGGCTCTTTTTTTTTTTATATAAGCTTCTCCAAATCATTTGTAGAAAGGGAGAGAATATAAATGAACAAATATCAACATTTATTCAATAATTAAATATAGAGAGGGTTCTTATGATATACCTAATAACTTTTTTTTTAAGATAAAAGCTTTTTTAGTTTTGGAATAAAAATATATATTGACCCCCAGCCACCAAGATCTAAAGATGGACCCTCTAATAATATCTTTGTGTAAACAGAACGGTGGTCATGACCTTAGTTAGACCTTCTGTCCATCAACTGAGAACCCACACTTGGGTGGGAGAAGCTTGGACTAGACCTTTCTACTTCCATTCTACCTCCCTGAGGCCAGCATATGCTCTTTGTAGTATTAGTAGGAGTTTAGTTTGTTTGTAATTAAGAGTCCAGATGCAACATAGCAATCTAATACAAATGAAACTATAAATTTGCTTTGAAGGACTTAGGCTTTTGTTTGGAAGTGAAATTGTGTGTGGTTGAAATCTGTTGGCATGAACACTCTGCAAATCAAGCAATGAAAAAACAAGTTTATTTTGTGATCTTATGATCTTGTGCATTTTTCAAGACTCCATTGGTTACCTATCTATGAGCCATTCTTTTCTTCTTCCTAAATGTATTCTAGAAATACTCTCAGGGAAGGTGAGTTTCAGGAATAGACCATGATTGGTTCAATGCAAACTTAATAATTCCATTTCCTTTTGCTAGTGAGAAGTTTAGGGGTGGGTCTGTTCTTCAGTTCTGCCCAAGAAAGCACAAGGGCAAGTGATTCTAGGGACAGTTTTGCTCCCCAATTAAAAAAAAAAGATGCAGCAAATATCTAGAAATCAATCAATGTGATGCATCATATTAATAAACTGAAGAATAAAAATCATGTGGTCATCTCAATAGATGCGGAAAAAAGTTTTTGACAAAATTCAACGTCCATTTATGATAAAAAATCTCTAGAAAGTGGGCATAGAGGGAACACCAGTGTTGTCTGCCGGCTGGTGGGTGAGGCTTGTCCTGAGGCTAGAGCAGGCTCACTGGTGGGAGGGGTCAGGGATTGGGGTCTGGTGCCCACCCACTGGTGGGTGGAGCTGGGTCCTGGGGTCTCTGGATGCAGGGCACTGGAGGTCCCGGGTCTAGTGCTTATGCACTGGGGTGTGGGACCAGGTTCTGGGCCCTCTAATGGGCAGGGTTGTGTCCAGGGACGTCTGTGAGTTCTCTCTTCTGGTGGGTGGGGCCGTGTCCCTGCCCAGTTAGTTACTTGGCCTGAGGTGTCACAGGTCTCACAGGCTGTTGGGCAGAGGTGGGGCTGGGTTCTGAGGCTAACGAGCTAGAGGGAGGATTCCAAAATGATACTTGCCAGCAGCAGTATCCATGTGGCAGAAAGAGCTCCCCCAAAACTGCTGCTGCCTGTGTCTGTGTCCACAGGGTGAGCTCCAGTTGCCTCCCGCCTCTCTGGGAGATTCTCTGAGATCAGCAGATGGGTCTGACCCAGGCTTCTTTCAAATTACTGCTTCTGCCCTGGATCCTGGAGTGTGAGCTTTTGTGTGTGCCCTTTAAGAGAGGAGTCTCCGTTTCCCCCAGCCCTCTGGGACTCCCGAAAGTAAGCCCCGCTGGCCTTCAAAGCTAAATGTTCTGGGGAGCCCGATATGGGGCTCAGACCCTTCACTTCTTTGGGGGGAACCTCTGCAATGTAATTATTCTCCTGTTTGTGGGTTACCCACCTGGGAGTATGGGATTTGACTATACTGTGACCCTGCCCGTCCTCCCTGTCTTGCTGTGGTTATTTCTTTATATCTTTAGTTGTAGAAAATCTTTTCTAGTGGACTCGAGTCTTTTTCACCAATGGTTGTTTTATAAATAGTTGTGATTTTGGTGTACCTGTGAGAGGAGGTGAGCTTGTGGTCTTTCTACCCACTATCTTGGCTGATCTCTGTTGGCACATTTAGTTTTAAAAGTTGGGATTCTCATACAGAAGTGTCCTGCAGATATGGTGGCCATATTTATTTCAAGTATTTCAAAAGATTCTCAATATTAAGTGTTCCAGCTCTTGTCTTTATAAGCTATAGAAATATCACAACATCCCCAGGGTTTCAATTCCAATTTTTCTTTCCCTCTGATTGTTACTTGCAGAAGATAGTGGTGCAAATTCTTTCATAAGTCATGAGACCTGGGTTAGGAGACCATGGTGACTGTGCTGAATGGGCTGTTGTATCCCAAATTTGCCTGATCACAGACTTACCTTAGGGGGCCTTTTAAACTTGCATATCCCCACACCCATTGCAGATTTGGGTTTAGAGATTTTTTTAAGTCCCCCCACTCCCACTTCCTGTAAGTTTTATGATCAGGCAAGGTTGGAAAACACGGCCATAGATGAGGAGATCCTGGCAACTAGGGAGAAGATGGAGATCCTATGTGAGCAGTTTAATCAACAACAACAAAAAGAATTGAGGTATTGAAGTGCTTGAGCTCCCGGAGAAAGAAAATCTGGCGAAGTTGTAGAGGATCCAGGTGCAATTCTTAGAGGATGCCATGTCAACGGGAGGAGCAGAGGAGGGGAGAAGAGGGGCTCATGGAGTGACCACAGAGAAGACATAACTTTCAGCACACCTGCCATCTCATTTCTATCTTTATATTTTATTTTGTATAAGGTATATATATTTAAATTCAATAAATACAGCTAGATTATTCTCCAAAATGGTGGTACCAGTGATGTAGAAATGTTCCATCTTTACCAACACATGATATTAGCCATTTTTTTTTTTTTGCCATTCTGATGTGATGGTATAAAGTAGCACCTCACTGTTGTAATTTACATTTATTTGATTTCTATGAGTTTGAGCATTTCTACATATACTTAAAAAAAAATTAAGTTCAGCTATATCATTATTTTCTTTAAATTAATGATCACTACTATTATTTGGCCACTTCATTTATACTGGACACTGGGCTAAGCATTTTTGTTATTTTATCTTCTCAACTTTGCGAGGTGGTATTACCATTCCCGTGCAATAGATAAGTAAATGAAGGCTCAGAGAGGTTAGGTAGTTTGCACAAAGTCACCCAGCTGAAGCTTGGATGAACTGGACAGAAGCTAGGTCAGTCTAACCCCAAAGATGATAATTTTAAGCATTGCCCTGTATATACTGCACGATGTACCACTGCTACTTAGAGTGAACATTATTTTTTCTATCAAGCCTGTTCTTGTTTCCTTGGGACCAGAGAAGTTACCAATAATTGAGAGACCAGTAATTTTAACGTAGGATCTTTATGTTTGAGTGTTACTGAATGGCTGAGTGACTGCTGGCAAGTCAGATAAGGTCTCCGTTCAGGAGTTTACCCAGCTGTAAGCCAATGAAGACAAGGCTAATCTCTGGAGACACTGAGGGAAGAAATTCTGGAAACCACTTTGGAAAAAAGATGCTCAATAAAGAATGCTATTAAACACACCAAACAGAGTTAAGTGATTTGGAAAGAAATGAAAACCCTTTACAGTTCAAGAGGAATAGATAGACATAAATAGTGCTATTGAAACATGTGTCAGAAGGGGAAGTAGTTAAAGAAACGGGGACTTGGGGAACCCTGGGATGGAACTCTGTGCTTAGGGTGTCCTTGACTGGCATTTATGGGACCATACATGCAAAGCAGGTGGTTATAGACCTGAAACTGGGTGGAAGGGGAAGGAGGAGATGAATTTTAAGACTGTTGTGCGTCCCCAGCTCTACAAAAGCAAGAGCAAGGGACCGAGTGGGGTCAGAGGCTGATGACGAAGGGCACCACGAGAATACATCCATCAGGGATGCTTGAGTGCCAGGAATGTGCTCTGATGGAATCGAACCTTCCTCACATCCGTCTGTGGCAGGGGCTGAACCTCACCCTCTGAGGGGTGGGAGGCAGCTATGAGATGAGCTGCTGAAAATATAAGGGTTGCCCAATGTGTAATCATGTAGGCAAGAGCAAACTGTAGGGACTTAGAAAAAAACATAATCTTAAGAATCTGAAAAAGAATAGATACATGTATATATATATATATATATATATATATATATATATATATATATAACTGAATCACTTTGATGTACACCTGAAACTAACACAACACTGTTAATCAACTATACTCCATATAGTTAAAAAAAGTTTATTTGGAAAAATAAAATAAACAAACCAACAAAAAAGAAGATAATCTTCACAGAGACAGGTCCACAGGGGACAAAGGACAGAGGGGCCCACAGTAGCCTTGGCTCACAGAGGCATTTCTTCTCAGCCCCGTTATCCAGCCATCAGGGGAGGAAATGAATGGGCTTCTTACAGTCCTGGGGTCAGGCTGTCACTGCGGCTGCATTAGGAAAATTCCTCAGTTAGAGGACTCTGGTGTCTCCCAGGCTGAGAAATGAAAGATTCTTTTCAAAAGCAGATTATCAAAATTAGGTACATTTACCAATGTTCAAAACCATAGGCAGTAAAGGTCACTGATTCAGTGTTAGACAGAGGCCTGGACTCAACCCAGGGTGGGGGGATGACTCACTCCTGGACTAAGTGTTTACTTTTCCTTGGGTGAGGCAGGCACTGGGCCGGACCTGAGGGTCCCCAGGAGAAAGGAAGATTCTCTGACTTCGCTTGGCTCACAGCCTGAAGGGACGAGCAGAGACTAAACCAACCACCTCATAAGGTAAGATTTGACCCAAGATGACCAAGATCAGGAGCATGGGCAAGGGTCCCCAGCTCACACTGGGGTGGGTGGAGGGCAAGGGGGTTCCACGTTTTGTGGAGGAGCGTGAGTCCCAGTGACCCCACCAGCTGGGCACCGCTGGGGAAATCCCTTATCGAGTCTCTCCCCTCCCTCCTGAGAAGGAAAGGTGATAAACTCTGGCTCCTGCTGGTCACATGCAGCAAGTGTGCTCTCCCCTCCGTCCATCAGTGACAGCATTTTCCAGAAGAGCATTATTTGGTGATATAGGGTGGATGGCATCTCTGTATCAAGAGAAAGGAAAATATTTGTTTAAAGGCGATTTTTTTTTTTTTTTGCCCTCTTTTCCCAACATCTGGCCTCTTTTGGCTCTTATTTGCTAAGCAGTTGCAAAGGTTTCATAAAGGGGGAAAAGAAAGCTCCATCTCATTCTCATGGCAGGTCGGAGGGTCTAGGTATAGGCAGTCCTCACTTTGCTTGGTAGTGTGAGACCATAAAGATATAAGCCAAAGCTAGGCAAAGCAGCCTTGATAATCAAAGACAAAAATTACACAGGGAAAGGAAAGCGTCAATATTCCAGAAGGAAGTTTTGAGATATATTTAGCTAGGAAATCACAGCATAAAGTAAATCACTTACATTTAATTGGTCTGGCAGCCCCTTCATGTTTGTTTCGCATATAAAAAGTCCTTTGTTATGGTGCATGGATGAGAAAAATCTGGGTCTTGGACTCAATGTGTGTGATTGCTGGAGGACCACCTCCGCTAAGAGAATAAGAGTTGGTTGAATTCCTTTTGTTGTAATTGGCGTACCTCAGTTGGTGATACTGTAATAGAGGCAGATGGTGAAGAGGTTCTTCTGCATTCAAGTAGCCCTTTGCATTAAGAAAGCTTGTCTGTCTGTAGAGGAGGAGAAGGGGAAAGAGAGAGCGAGATAGAGGGAGAGAGGGAAGGAGAGGGAGAGAGGGAGAGACAGAAAGAGAGGGAGAGAGGGAGAGAGAGAGAGGGAGAGAGGGAGAGAGAGAGAGGGAAGGAGAGGGAGAGTGAGAGAAGAAGGAGAAGATGATGTAGGAAGGGACAGGAACAAATGTGAAGGGAAATGTGGCGGTTCAGAGAGGGACACTTAGAGAGTGACCAGCTCCTTGGTGAGTTTGTTTTAGAAAAAGAACACATGTTGGCTAAAGACTGAAGGATTTCTGGGGTTGGCTGGATGGGTACTTCTCTTAGGACTTAAGATTTTCCATTCTTGGCCTGTTGTTTCTCCTAGATTCCGTTGGTTGCAGGAAGGATTGGTGATGCATTTAGCAGGAAGTTGGCACCTCCCTTAGGCCTGAAGGGGTAGGGGAGGAAAGGTGTACGTGGGGGAGAGAGACTCCTGAAGGGGTCGTGGCTACAGGCAGAGGAGTGCCGCCATTGCAGAAGGCACAGAAACCTCCGTGGCACTCAGGCCAAGAGAAAGCTGCGTTTTCAGTTGTATTTTGCTATACTTAAAAAAGAGTGTCTTGGGTCAGGTCCATAGTGGTAGTCACGTGGTTTTTAAGACATACGTAATTTATAAATCTGCTCTTGGTTTTAAAATAAACAAACAGGCAAATGTCTCAGCTCTTCTTTCTAGAAGCTCGTCACATTTTCCCTTTCTATAGATGGCTGCCTTGGACAACGACAAGCCATGGAAATCCTTAGGATATGTTTACATTCTCAGGCTGCTTATATCTCACTATCATTTAGTGCAGGCTCTTCACAAACAGAAAAAAGATATTGATCTCTTCCTTCAAAGTCATACATTTTAATATAGTTTAGCATACCAAGTTGTCAGGGTTTGATCTCTTGGGTCATAGTTCAAACTCCTTCTAATCCTATTTTCCATATTTCTAAATTTCTTGGGCAGTTTCAAGCACAAGCCAATCAGTGTCAATAAAAAAATGTAACAGGGTTATACTCTGTGCAGAGCCTGATGGATTTTGGATGGTCTCTCTGATACCATGAAGGTGTTTGTTTTTGTTGTTTCACTAGGTATTTCTTATCCTTACCTCCTAAGAGGGTATAAGTGAGTACAAATTGTTCTAAGTCCTTGTTAGCTTTTGAGGTAAAGAGGTAACTCCATACCCAGAAGAAACTGAATGTATGTGGTGGATGGGGGCTGGGGGATGATTAATTTTATGTGTCAACTGGCTAGACTGTGGTGACCAGTGGTTTGGTTAAACCCTAATCTAGATGTTTCTGTGAATGCATTTTTTAGATATGATTAACATCTACAATCAGTTGATTTTAATAAACCATATTATCTTCCATAATGTGGATGGGCTTCACTCAATCATTTGAAGGCTTTAAGAGCAAAGACTGAGGTTCCCCAAAGGAGAAGCAATTCTGCCTCTAGGGCAATGTAGAAATTCTGCCTGAGTTTCCATCTGTCAGACTCAAGACTACAGCATAAATTCCTAACTGAATCTCCAGTCTGCCAGCTTGCCCTATGGATTTTGGACTTCCTAGTCTTTATTTTATTTTAATTAAAAAAGTTTTTTATTGGAGTCTAGTTGATTTACTAATGTTGTATTAGTTTCAGGTGTACAGCAAAGTGAATCAGTTATACATATTCAAATATCCACTCTTTTTTTTTTTTAGAATCTTTTCCCATATAGGCCATTACAGAGTATTGAGTAGAGTTCCCTGTGCTATACAGTAGGTCCTTATTAGTTATCTATTTTATATATAGTAGTGTGTATATGTCAGTTCCAATCTCCCAATTGACTTCCTAGTCTTTATAGTCGTAAAAGCCAATTCCTTAAATGTCCTACTGGTTCTGTTTAAGCCAATTCCTTAAATACCCTATTGGTTCTGTTTCTCTGGAGAAATATGACTGATTCAAGGAGGGGAGGGATTCGGGGATCGAGGCCAACCATCAGAGAGATCTGTCTGTCCAGTGCCACAGTGCCAAGCATAACTGTCCTGAAGATGGTGTGGCTACTGCAGTCAGGCTTATGATGAGGGATGGAATCAAGGAGGTTTTCCCCATCAGACTCCTGGCAGGAAACAGACTGTGTACTACAGGGGTTCGTTGAAGAGACAATGTCAGAGGTCAAGGGGTAAAGGAATCAGCAAGGTGGTACACCCAAGGGTGAGCATCAGTGGGAATCTGTTAATTCCCTTTGGCTTAAACAGAGCAGGGGTAGGAATTGAGATCTATGGGAGATGCCCCCCTGATTCAGGTTGGGACCACAGGCAGAGAAATGCAGCCATTGGCAAAACTGAGGGTTGGCAGAGAGGGTGTAGAAGAAATAAGTGCCTGGTCTTTCCCTCCTCCAACCCCAATCTTCTGCCAAGGCTCCCATTGTCAGAACCCTACCAGAAGCCACAAGGTAGGGAAGCTCACTAGAAAAGTTCATAGGCCCAGCCTCCTGGGACACTGAACAAAAAAGAGAAGCCCAGAGAATGGGACATGGGGGTGAACAAAAAGAAAATAATCAGGTCGCATGGGAATCTATCTCTGCAGAACTCATAATAACCTATTCACGTTCAATAAATTATAAGCTCAATCTTATTAACTGAAGAAAAGAGAATAGGTTATCTTTGGGTGATACAGGTATTCTATTCAGCAAAGCAGTAGAGGGATGCCAATACATAACCTGTGATATGGGGAAGAGAACCCTTAGCCTCCCTGGGGCTAAGATGACCTTAATTCTCAGCCACTTGGGGCAGGGGCTCCTTGACTTAAATCCTGTCCTCCTTTCTCTTCTCCCACCCGTCACATAAATAACCAAGCCCCCGGTTCCTGCCCAGAGTCACAGAGCAGCACAGCATGAACAATTTCAGAGTTATGCCCTGGGATAGAGGTTTATCATCAATGGATCACCTCATTAATAACTACCCAGTTTTCTATGATAAGACAAGGGTTCAACCTCTAAAGTGAGCATTTGATTATCTGCCTATCCTTCCGAAGTAATAGCGTTCAAGGACATGGGAGTTATATAATGCTTCCCTTGACGTGTTTTAAAGCAGTAGAAATCGTGGCTCTTGAATTGAAATGTTTGTTTAATTTATACTGAACACTGTGCCCTTAGTGGAGTTTTTACAATCCTCTGCAATTTTATTGATTTTGTATTAAGGCCCAGCACACCATCTCTGTGCATATGAACAAGTTCTTGAGTCAGGAGATGTTGGGTACTTATTGAGGACTGAATGCTAGGAAATGTGCTAAATCCTGGTTATGCAGAGGTCAGAACAGTCCCTGTTTTCTGGGCTTACACAGATGGGCCAGGGAGACCAACATGCAAATGGTAGTAGCAGCGAGGTCAGAGCAGTGATAGAGGCATCCAGAGAGGAGAAGCATCATTCCTAACTGGAGACCTAGCAAGATGATGCAGAGGAGGAAACACTTCAAGATTCTAAGTCTTAAAGGAAGACTTAGAGTTAGCTCCATGGTTGCGGTTGGGGGGAACCCAGGGGAGTGGCATTCTTGGATGGAGAGGGTAACCAGCTTGGAAGAGCAGAGGGTTTGTGAGTGGGGTTGGGGGACTGATCAGTTGGATCTGGTACCAATGTTATAGTCTGGACCTTATCATGAGTTCAAGGAGGGATCCCAATGCCTTCCAAGGAGGGAAGAGGCATGATAGAATTTTAATTGTATGAAGAAAAAAATCCGTGTAGAGGTGTGTAGAGGTGGGTGGAGGCTGGGTTGGAAGGTGCTGGGGCAAGACTGAAGAACTTTTAGAACTAGGCTAACGAGGAGACTGTTACATCTGTTACACTGTTATATCAAATCCAGCAAGAAATGATAAAAGTCTGAACTAAAGCCATGGTTGGGGCATGGGAGGAGAGATAGAGTATGAAGAGGTTTCTGAGATGTGATAACAGAACTTTGCCAGAAGCGTTCTGTTATCCAACTTGGTTGGCAACACAGATAATCACCAATACAAATGATGAAAGAGGAGAGCAGGCTTGTGTGTGGAGAAGAGGTCAGTTTGGTGGAGCAGCCTGTAGGGTGTCCAGTGGGGGTATCTGGATGTGGGAGGACACAGACCTGCAGGTCAGGAGGAAGAGATGGAAAGGATTTAGTAGTTAAAACTAGCAGGGGGAAGAGGCCACTAGGAACAACTGCAGAGGATGAGAAAATAAGAGAATCAGAGATGAACCTACTATTCCCTGTACTTTTATGAATGTTTGAAATAACTCATCATTTAAAAAAAAATCAAATTAAGAAAAAAGAACAGATGGAGGAAGAGAGATCTTTCATGGATAAAGATGCAGCAACCACAGATCGGGGAGTTCATGAGTTCATGCAATCAGAATGCTGCAGGAATGGGAATTCCTGGCCACAGGAGATAGAGAAAAAGACAGACAGACAAGTTTCCATTGGATTTGGAAATTAACAGGGCATTGGCAACTCAGCCAAAGCAGTTTCAGGGGTAGCTGGTGGTGGCATGTAAGGAGGGGAGAAGAAGAGAGAAGCGTAAGCTATTCCTTCAAGAAATTGCACTGGGAAGGGAAGGCAAGAGAGAAGTGGCTAGAGAGGATCTTGGGGTCCAGATTCAGAGAATTGCCTCTCTCTTTTTTTAAGGCAGGCAGAGCTAGAACAAGTTATCAGGATGAGGGCAGAGTCAGGAGGAAGGGGGAGGTTCCAGACACTTGTGATGGTACACAGGAGAAGCTCTAGAGGAGGTGGAGACATCAGATTGGAAGCAGAGGTGAGAGTCAGAGGAGTAGAAGGTGTAAAGACAGAATCCCAGTTTCCCATTTCAGAGGCAGAGCTGGTCCCAGTGATGAAAGTCTCAGGTGAAAGAGCCTGGAGAAGCTCATGGATGGACACCTATGACCCCAACATAGGAACCCAAGTCTCCGGTGAGTGTAGGGGGTAAATGAGGGGAAGGTAGAAAACAGTGCAGAGGAAAGTTAGAGGGCAGTGTAGTCTGAAGAGCCCACACTCAAAATATTTAAAAGACTGACAGCAGGAGGCAAAGGCAAAGCCAGCCCCAGCTCCTGTCCGTTCAGACAGCCCTTCAGCGGGTGTGGAAGTGGGCACCAGCCAAGTCCAAGAGGCTCACAAGGGGTGCAGGTAGAACCAGGTTTCAGCTGAGAGTTGTTGAATCAGTTAAAGCAGGTTTTAGTCTGTGTTTACCTAAAGTTGAGGGTTTCAGAGGTGCTGTAGAAACGGGAGAGAGTAGCATTAATCAAAAAGATAACAGAGGGAGAGACATCATTACAATTACCTGTTATGGGTCTCTTTTAAACTTATACTATCCCGGATAACCATTTAATTATTGCCAATAACTCTACTTGCGTTTTGTAATCCTCCTTTCTCACGAGGGTGATGGATGCCATTCTTATGGGCCTTACTCAACGTGTCAGGTCTCACTAGAAGGAAAGCATAGGAGCTTTGACAAGAGAAGTGTAAATGGCGTCATAACTTAGGACTTCACTAATTCTTTGCACCTATTGCCAATATTTGCCAACTGTTCATCTGAAATATCACCATAATAGTGTTCAAAATGCAGAGCTTACTATTAAAATGGGCCTTTTAAAATACCATGTGAGTTCAGTTAACACACAGTTAAAACAATCTTATTTTATTTATCTATACCTATAAATAAACATGTACGTTATATTATCATACTATAGTATACTATATAATGCTATGTGATATTGTATTTCACTTGTGAAGGTAAGGGTAGTATTCTAATAGTGAAGTTCATTACAGTCACAGTGCTTGATGTGTGTATGGTTACATATCTGTACCTATACCTATCAATTTGTACCTCTACATCTGCAGTTTTTATGTTAGGAGGAAGGAAATACCCTAAAAAGTATATTAAAATCTTCTGAGGTAACATCTTCAGAACTACCGAAGCTAAATTATTTTGAACTCTGTAATTTTAAAATGGAAGTTTGGGTAAAAGTTTGTTTGCAAATTGTTGAATGCAATCACTCAGCCAGAATTTTTACTTGAATTATAAGACTATGTTGCTGTGCAAAGATCTTGAAAGACCAAGAAATGACATAAAATTTATGATATAATTTTCTAAAAGACCAGCCATCGCTTCTTTAAGAAATGCTATCTTCATTTGTAACACTCAGGATACCCTGAAATTTATAATACAAATAAGATTTCTGTGGTATTGAGTCCGCAACCCACACATAACAGCCCAGTATATCTTCATTAACAAGAAACATTTCTATTGATTTCATTTTGCGATGTTTCATATTACATATAACAAATATGTATGGTCACCTAAATGAATTATTACAATCCAATTTGCAATGATTGCATAGGGTTATTGTATTATCTCTAGGATGCTTTAGTCTCTGGGTGTCAAAACTGTTTTTATTTAATGGAATAACATGGAAAAGTTAATCAGACTAGGTTAACCTCTGTGGAACTGAAGGTCACATGCATTTACTCTCAGCTGGAAATGGAGGAGCTTTCAGTCTTGGACTGGGGGTGGGCAAAGGTGGAAGAGAGAAAGCCAGGAGGGATTTAATGCCTGTGTTCCTCTAGCCTCACTAGTATCATTTGGCTTATGGGGCATTTCAATAACTGGATTTTTGATTTAAAAATTTCCTGCAAGGAAAATAAAATGAAACAGGCAATACAAACATAATAAAAAATCAATACTGCTGTTAACATTTCTGTTGTATCTTATTGAACGACTGAACTTCAGGCACATTCAGCTCTGCATACACCTGCAGCTGCTCAGAGTTTCTGATCAGGGCTGGGGTGAAGAGGACCTGCAAAGAAAGAGTCTTATTTTCAAAATTATATTTCCAAGATAAATGGTACTTCTTATAATGTAAGTCCTTTCACTTCCAGGCCAGGAACACAGAGGTAGAGAAACTTCCCTTTCATTTCAACATCTTTTACTGGATGAGCACATAGAAGATACCAAGACTAGTGTTCACTGAACATATCAAAACTTGTTTCTTCACATGGTGCTTTCCCTTTCAGAGCAGTTCCTGTGAGGTTAGGCTTTTGCCGCCGTGAATGTGTGTGATATTTTTGTCTTGCTATATAGGTACTTGCTTGCCCTTACAGGACCCGGATGCAGAGGTGGGTGGCTGTAAAGACATTCGATTAAAGGCTAAGGGGAAAGCATTGCCCATGAATTAAATCCTCTACCGTTTCAAAGACCCTTTAAACTTCTGATCAAGATGGTTGACCGAGATAATTGGGAAAGTTCCCCTTCTATTCCAAAAATAACAAAGACAAAATCCAGAGGTGAGCTCAAAAGCTGGGAAGGGAGATCTCCAGATGCCAGAAACAAGAAGCCAGAGTTGGAGGAGAAGGAGGGCCGGGGACTGTGGATGGAGTGTCTCCCAGGGGTCTGGGTTGTAACAATGCACTGTCAGGGAGTTCAGGCGTCAAGATCCCTGGATGCAGGAGGAGAGACTGAACTCCCAGTGATAAGGACTGCCCATCAATGAAATAGGGATTAAAACTCCACCCACCAGCCCCAGATGTGGGCTTTATGCTCTGGACCTTGGGTAGCAAGAGTTACTTGAGGGAAATCAGAAAGCACAGGCTTGCACAGTATGAGTGTGAGATTAAATGTACACAGCCAGATCTCAAGCCAAAAAATACCACTGAAAACAAGTCTAGCACAACATGAATGTAAAAACCAGCTTGGGACTCCATAGAGTCTGCAGGAGCCAAAGTCAGCCTGTCCCCCTAAGGTGACCTCCATAACCCAGGGCACACAGGTGGAATTCTCACAAGGGCCTCATATACAAGAGCCAAGCTTACATCTCACACACCATGCAAGCTTGTATGTTCTCATTTCCCACAAGTAACTAAAAAATTACAAAACCCACAGTGACATTCACCCCTTGAGAGAGGGTCAACAGATGCAACAAATGGGAGAATTCACTAAAAACTGCAGATAAGAGTAATGTCCAAAGAATTTGAAAATAGGCATGATTTAGATGATCAAGGTGAAAAGCACAAATAGATTTTGTAATGCAAGATGAAAAGCAGTTGGGTTTGAGAAAGAAACAAAGATTGCTAATGCAAGTGAAGAAAGAAATCATTTTGAAGTTAAGGCTGAAAAAATAAAATGCTCAAAATACAGCTCAAAGAGACAAAGAGATGGTACAAATATGAAACAGAAATTGAGACAATGAACAGAAAACAGGAAGCTCCAAAATATAGCTGAGTTCCAGAAAGAAATTAGAGATAGAATGAAGGAGAGATAATAGTCAAAGACATACTGGTGGAGAATTTTCCATAATGAAAAATCATTAACCAGTTTGCAGTAGAACCCTGAATCTTGAAGAGGATACATAACATGGTCCAAACCTAACTCCTTGGAATTAAATTACAGAATATGTAAGATGATATAAAAATCTTTAAAACGCATACCTGTGCCTTCCCTGGTGGTCCAGTGGTTAAGACTCTGCCCTCCCAATGCAGGGGGCTCGGGTTCGATCCCTGGTCAGGGAACTAGATCCCGCATGCCACAGCTAAGACCCAGCACAGCCAAATAATTAATTAATTAATTAAAATTAAATTAAATAAAACGTGTACATGAAAAGGAGCTGCAATCAAACTGACAGCAGACTTTTGATTGGCAACAAGACATGTCAGAAGATGATCAAATACTATTTTCTAAATGGTAAGAGAAAGTACCTATCAACTTCATATCTATACTCAGTTAAATGATGATTCAAAAGGAGGGAAGCTTTTTTCAGCAGCCATGAGCCTGGGATGCTGGCAGGGTTGCTGTCAAGTGTTATCATCATCATTTCCCTGTTTTCATTACCCTCAGAACTCTCTCAATATAATTGTTTCACTCCCTGATATGAGTAAAGGTAAAATAAATACATTTACAGACATACAAAGACTAAGAGACTTACTACCTGAAAGAGCAAATAAAACAATGCAATACTGAAAGAAGAAAATGGAAGCTATAAGGAATCAGTGGGCATCAAAAAGCATGAAAGTTGTAAAACGGGTAAAAACATTTTACAAATCTACTATAAGAATAGCAATAATAATATTTGAGGGGATATTTGAAATGAGAGGGAATTAAAATTCTAGACCACAATGTCGTGGGTGATAGAAAGGCAATATTTAGGGTGGAATTAAAGATTCTTATCCGGTGGGAGAGTAGAGTTATTGGTTAGCATCAAAATCTGAAAAAAGATAGTTGTGTATGCTTAATACTATAATAATAAAAGTAGAGAAATGTGACTATATAATTTCAAAAGAAAAAAGAAACGAAAACAGAGCTGAAGGCAGGGAAGAAGGAAGAAAGAAAAAAAAGCAAGGGAAGTGAAAGCTAAAATAGACCAAAATAAATATAAATAGATTAAACTTTTATTAAACCATCAGTGAGATGGGAAAAAAGTTCCCTCATTCATTGGATACTCTGACAGCACCCTGGTTGCCCTATTCTCCAGTGTCAGCATGGGTGGAAGTAATTTTTCATGACAAGAACCCTTCATTTCACTCTTACCTTCATAAGAAACGAAGTCTTATCTGTCATGTCTTTCTGCAGATATGATCAGATCCCAGATCAAGAGTCTCCACTAACGTAATGATGGTGTATTTCCAGGGGGCAGGGGTAGGAGAGTTGATTTTGATAGCTCTACCCAGATTTAGTGAACACAGGAAGGCTGAAGAAGCAGTGAGCCTATTCCTACGTGGAGCAGATGGAGAGATGCCAAAATGCAGGCCAAGTAGTTAGATGAGTCACAACATGGGTGAATGCCTTTACTCAACGAGTGCTGATAACCGAATCAATGCCACACACACAGAGGTTTTGTGAAAAAGACTTTGGGGTTTTAATTGAGGTTTGGCTCAATAGGATTTGACCACTAGATCAGCTAATGTGATTTTAGAAGGCAATAATAGGGGTAGAGTGTCCATAAAAGGGTATGATAGTGTGATAGACCCTCTCTACTTATTCTTATCTGACCACAGCTGGGAGGCTAAATTCAAAGGTAGGTCCAGAGGGCATCACTTAGATGTTAATAGTTGTCAATCTCTATCTCATGAATACTTACAGGAATAAGGGGGAGGGTGTGCTTATCTTAGAACAGAAATGCCATTTGTCCCTAAATATTCCATGAGTTGTATGGTGCATGGACAATTGGACCTCATCTTTGTGGCCTCAGTAAACAGAACTGGAACCACTAAGAACCATGTAACCAAATTGTTCAACAATGACAGTTTCAGGAGGTAGAGAACTTCTTATTGCAGAAAGTGTTCAAGCAAAAGTGAGACGACTTTCTTTTGGCAGCTTTATAAGGGATTGATGCACTGGGTCGGGGGTTGACTTTTCTGGCCCCTAATCTCCTTATCTACCCTATCTACACCTAAGGCTTTGATGCTGTGTTTTCCCTGACACTTTCAGTGAGTATCCAGGGTGGGAGTGATGCCTTTTATATCCCACTTATGATTCCCTCTTCAAGCCTCATGTGTATTTGTGATGCTGACACAATAAGGCAAATCCTGACAATAAACTAAAGGAGAGAAGAAAAGGTCTCTGTGAAGGGGATCCCTTCATCCCTATTCAGAGCATCACAACCCTTGTGGTGTCTTCAGAATTACCTGAGGATACTGCATGATTCCTGGGTTCCTGTTAAATTAGAACCTTAGACTTATGGCAGGAAATCAGCATTTCTAACAAGTTTCGCAAGCGATTTTTATGCGCACTTAGGCATAAGAACCACTACTGGATTTCAACCTAGCCTCTGGTGACTGTTTGAGACTTGTTTTTCTCAGACATTTTCTGCTCTGACAACCCCAATAGATGACATTCTCACACAAACCCTCTCAGATGTCTTTGGTGCTGGGACGTAAAATAGGCAATAGGTTATATGCAAATCATATTTAATAAGCTGTTACTACACCCTTGTTCTTGCTCAGGATGCAGTAGACATAGATATTCATTGAGGACTGATAATGGCTATACATTCGTCCACTCATCTTCCATCCACCATCCATCCATCCACCTATGCACCATCCATCCACTCATCCATCCATCATCCATCCATCCATGCTTCCATCTATCCATTCATCCACCATGTATTTCTTAAGCATCTACTGTTGTTTGTAGTGTGTGCCAGTAGATGGTTGGGAATAGGTAAGAACTGATTCACCACTGAGGTTAGAGTAATGTTTGTTCTGCCCTTGTATCTATTGTGCCTTTCACCAAGAGACACAGTGACGATAAATGAGCTCTTTGGAAGTGTGTCCTTGATTGTCGCTTCCATTGAGGCAGCACTGGCACAGTGGAAACACTGAAGGCATTGGAAGCACCTAGAAGTGGTCTTGAGTGCACTATATGACTTTGGTATCTATTAACTCTCTGAGACTCAGTTTCTTCATTTCTAAAGTGAAATGATAAGAACAATAATAAAATTGATGTGAAGATACGAGTGTCGTACAATGTAAACCTTCTCTGAATAGTAGAGGAGTGTGTGTGTTTGTGTGTGTGTGTGTCTCTCTGTCTGTCTGTGTGTAATATATATCCAAGCTCTGGAAAATGCTATTGAACTTGAACTACAGAATTTTCCCACTTTGAGTTGTATGTACCCAATAACTCCCATCAGTCACTGGCTGCTCCCAGTAGCATTAATTCCTGTCAATTCCAACCTGAAATGTCTATGAGCAGATCAGGTTCTGGTGGCCAGAGAAAGCCTTTAGGCAAAAAATTGCAGGTGCTGGAAGTTGGACTTTGGGCCAGAGTGCACTGGAAAGGGAAGGGCCAAAGGGATATGGACAGGGCACCTGTGGTGTCTGCTAGTGTGTGTGTGTGTGTGTGTGTGTGTGTGTGTGTGTGTGTGTGTGTGTGAGGTTATGTATGTGACCTTTAGATGGGGACTGCACCAGAGGGCCTTTAATCACGCAGAGTCTGAGACAATAGCCGATAGTTGGTCTGTATATGGGATGCAGGTAAACCACCAAATCCTTGAGAGTTGGATGCACATTTGCTGTCACTACTTGGAACCCTCTCACTGAGACTGTCCTTTCTTTCTGGGGTTTCAAGGCATTTTGGTGGCCCCTTGAGCAGCAATATCCCACTTTCCAGCTCTGCCTTTGCAGCTTGGTTTTCATTCCTGAAACACTAGCCTTCTGTAGCTTCTACCAGAAACATCCTCTGTCCTCTCTCTCTTCTCGAGAGCTTTGTTTAGTGTGGATCCAACAGCCATTTCCGGACAGCACTGATGTAGAGACACATCCACAGACGTTCATGTGGTCTTCTGTTATGAACAATCTGGTGCACAGAGCTTCAAAGCAGATACACAGAAAGTATAACCCTCTTCTCATGTATGTACTCCTGGTATAAATCCTAAAATGAACTTTCCTCCCAGGCTGTGGGGTTGAGAACCATTGCGCCCAGTACATGACACTTGCAGCATCAGCCGTCTACGGTGAATGGCCTGTACCTTGTAGACCCTCGACCCTGCTGGTGAGCCTTCTGTCTCTAAGCCACAGGGTGTGGTGTTAGAAATGAAGTGGAATTCTGTCTCAGGGACGAAACTTCCTCCAAGTCTCTGGAATTAAATGAAGGAAGGAGTGGACCTGAGTTATTGTCATAGCTTAAAGGATTTCTACTGATCAAAAGGCTTGATGGAATTTCAGTCCTGGGCTCTGCATCCGCCTCCTCTAGGGACAGGTTCTGTGTCCATAATCAGCAGAACAAAGGCCAGCCAAGGCCATTAATATTTCAAAAAGGTAAACATGGAAATGGTATTACGAGTGATGCATTGCTCCTCCAGGGCAACTCTTGTGGACTGAGTGAAGGATCCTTCAGGAAGCTCCTGTGGCAACTCGGTGTCTGTCTGGTGCTGCGTTCTTACACCCTGTTGTAGAAATAAGCCTGGTGTGTCCTAACTCCTTGTCTTCCCTGAATAACTGCAGTCCTCCTCCATTGCCAGTCTTGGTTCACCATGCTGCCTCCACTCCGTTCCTGCACCATGAATTTAGGAGTCCCAGGCTTCTCCCCAACCCCCGTCCCACATCCTATCGGCTTAATCAATAGATGATGTGACCAGGATGCACCACACGTCGGTGATGCTCTGACTTGTGACGATATTTACTGGGCCTTCTATGTGCTCCAGCAGGGAGATACCAATAGAGGATGACACAGCCTCTGATGTCAGAGCGTAATCATGTGCGCAGGGAGATGGGACAATTCATATAAAACAATGGCCACCAACTTAGGACACCGCAGTGGCCATACCAGCCTCAGGGTTGGAATGTGTGTCAAAGTAGGAGTGATGTCTGTTGGCACTGAGACTCAGGAAAGCTTCAGGAGAGTGGACATTGAATTTTCTCTTGAAAGATGAGCTGAGGGATTATTCTAGTGATGTCACAGAGGCCTGAGGGCACAGGGTCCAACATATGCTGAGTTTTAGGGGAAGCACATTAAGTATTTGTTAGTATTGCAGATGCTGATGAACTTGGACGTGGCAGTACTGGGTAATGGCTAAAAAGTCAGGCTCTGGAACCAGACTCTGGTCCTACCGCTTACCAGCAGTGGGGCCTCTGTGCCTCAGTTTCCCCAGCTGTAGAATGGGGATAATGAGAGTGGGGACTCTAAAGTCCTGGTGTGGGAACCGTATCTTGAGGACTGAAGGAGTTGGTAATTCTAAAGCACTGACTCATGTCTGGTCTACGTTAGAGGTGATGTGGCTGTCACTGTCATTATTATCAATTACATAATCGCACAGGAAGAACTTTTCTCACTGTCAAATGGGAGAACCCAGGTCTGTGTGGGAAAAGTGATTTTTTTTTAAGGATACCATAACTAGTAGCCAGCAGAGATGGAACTCGAGGCCAGGGCTCCTGACTCCCAACTGATCATTTCTCTGTGTCAAGACTAGGAGGCTGTGACACTTTACCTTATCTTTCTAGGAGAAGACAAAATTTTGTCTGAAAATGTCTGATATGTAACCATACTGTTCCCAGAAACCAAGATCAATAATTCTGAACTGTATCAGAATGCCACAGGAAAGTAAATGATTCCACAACTTCAACCACAGCGCTAGAAGCACCCGGCTTCTGCTGAGCACCGTGCTGAGGGCTTGGGGAGAGATAATTGCTGGTATGTTTTCCTCTGTACTTTGGAAACTTAAAGTGGAGAGGAAGAAAAGACAAGGCAGAAAGACCTACCAAAAAACTACAACAGTAGAACTTGTGTAGTGCTTGCTGTGTTTCAGACTCTGTTCTGTGAGCTCTACGTGCATTAACTCGTTTAATCTCATCATAACACTTTGAGGTAGATTGTATCATTAAACCCATTTTCCAGGTGAAAATACTGAGGCTTATAAGGGCCATTATTTTGCCAAGTTAACACAGTTAGAAAAATAGCTGGAATAGAGCCCCAGCTTCTGCCCAAAGTCTGTGCTCATGTCTATTTATTAAAAGGGAAGAATCATATTTTAATATTTATTAAAAATGATATGTCATTTGTAACAAATTATCTAGTTTAAGTGAAATTGAGCTTCAGTAATATTTTCCTCAAGCTATCAAAAATATTAAATACAATTTCCATTTTTAATCCTGAATATGATGCATTATTTATTTTGAATAATCAATTTTAATAGCTAGTGACACATATAAGGAAGTATTTATCACTGTTTTGGGGGGAAGGATATAAACTAAATTTTAAACATACTTCTAATGAGAAAATGAGTAAGAATAGAGTTCTCCTAGATTACATCCTCAATCTTTAACATGTTCCTCTGGCTTGATGTATTAAGTTGGACATTTCAAGGTTTATCTCATTGTTATATAAACAACCTTTCCCCAATAGTGGTGCTTTAGGGAATCCATGCCTTATGGAAGGGCAGATTTAGAAGTTAGTTTTGGGGATTAGAATGTTCTTCCTCATACAAAGAACAGCAGGATCCCAAGACAGGTGACTAAAGCCCACCTGAGCTGTGTCACATCATCCAAACTGGGCTAGAAGAAACACCGCAGGTACATTCACTCCACGGGCAGGTGTATCAAGAGTATTAACATGTGCTGGGCAAATACCTCCTTCCAGAGGCGTGATGTAGCTTCTCCCCTTGCCTGCCAGGGGCTGGCTGTGGGGGTTGCAGTGGCCGTCATGGTCACCTACAGGGTGGTGGCTGAAAGGATGGAAGGAAGGGGATTGGGGGCTGGCGAGTGAGAAGCTGGTCATTCCTAGGTCCAGGGTAGTTAAAGGGTCTAGGGATATCTCTTTAGCCAGTAATCTTCATGACCTATTATTGTCTATCTCCCCGCCACCTTTTTTTTTTTTTTGGCTTTTTTTGTAGATCCCAGTGATGGGTCTGCATGAATCCTGTACCATCACCTTCACTAAAGTTTCTCTCCCTTGAAGCCCTCTGTAGAACAAGACACATCTCAAAGCTTCTCTCTGATTCTTCTGCTTCTCAGGGAAATGACCTGGAAGTTTTCTGTGACAAGATTGTACTGAATAGTGTTTCCCCAAAATTCATGACTACCTGGAACCTCCAAGTGTGACCTTATTTGGAAATGGGGTCTTGGCAGATATAATTAGTTAAGAAGAGGTGATACTGGAGTAGGGTGGCCCTTAGATTCAATGACTGGTGTCCTTATAAGAAGAGAAGAGACACCTGCAGAGACAGAGTGAAGAAGGCCATGTGAAGATGAGGCAGAGATTGGAGTGATGCTGCTATAAGTTGAGGAGTATCTAAAGCCACCAGAAGCTGCAAGAGGAAAGGAAGGATTCTTTTCTAGAGCTTTCACAGGGAGCGTGGCCCTCCTAACATCTTGATTTTGGACTCCCGGCATCCAGAACTATGAAAGAATAAGTTTCTGTCATTTAAGGCCCTCCATTTTTGGTTATCTGCTATGGAAGCCCCTGGAAACAAACACCGGGAAGTTTTAGTGGGACTTTTCAGTTGCCCACCCAGCCTATTACCAGCCACTACCCAGTGTTTCTAATAAAGCTAGGAGGGGAGAAGGAGGACATTGGAGTAAGAGACGTCCCTCTCAACATGAAGACAAGTGAGACAACCCAGGGAAATACTAAAAGATTGGAGGTGCCCGAAAGAAAGGGAGACTTGCCTTCCCCCACTGGCCATTGGCTTAAGAAGTGGACTTGCCGATTTGCCTCTCTGAGAGACATGGGAGGGGAGGCAGCCTGGATAGAGGGTGGGCGTGAAGCAGGCTGAGTTTCTTGTGGGTCAGTGGACATCCCAGAAAGGAAGCTGAGCTTGAACCATCTTGCTGGTACCCAGCTAAGAAGAGTGTCCGTCAGACACAGGAATCCTAGCAGTAAGAGGCTTTGGGATTTTCCCCTGATGTAGGGAACAGTGGGGCAGGGTTGAAAGAGGTCAACCAAGCACCAGGTTCTGAATGTCAGGGAATTGTGCAGTAGGTGGGGGCAGAGAAGGGAGCTGACAGAGCCCCCAGAGCTCATGCATGCACCCCACAAGACAGCCAGCATTTGGACGCTGCCATTCAGAGGAATCATAAGCCAGGTGGCCAGCAGAGCTTCAAGAACCACCCAAGAGAGGATGCCAGTAGCGACCACCTAAGTGAATAGGCCTGTGTCCCTTTCTGGTGCCTCCCTGCTGCCGCATCAACTGAGACAGCTCAGGCAGCAGGGTGTGGGCATCGTGGAAGCAGATCTCATCCACTCTTCAGCATTTAAGGTCCCAGCTCAAGTCTGCATAGAGGGAAGGAGGACATGGGATTTACATCAAGATTGAGATTGAAGCTTTGGAATGCACCAGTGACTAGGAAGGTATGGATTCTGCCCAAGATACTGTTAAGGGGTGTTCAAAGGATGATTTGACAGAGCAACGGGAGAAGGGCAATGTGTAGAAGAAACAAAACCATTTTGTGTTTGTAACCCCATGTTCGGAGACTCCTTAATAAACCGTTACAGTCTCAAGAGTTTTTGCTGTATTTATGTATTTACTCATGTGATAGGGACACGAACAGCAGTGAATGGACTCGTCTGGTCTTCATCTTCTCATTTTCAACTGCAAGCCTGTTGGGAAAGGGACAGAATCATTGGTGTTTTCCCTCAAGACTCTTAGTGCTTTGAGACCAAGAACTTGGGCTTGTTTCTCTGTCTACCTTGCAGTTGTCAGATGAGCCCAGTGAGTGCCAGCTGAGGAATTCAGGAATGGATCAAAGAATAAATTGAGAATAAAGACTGAGAATAAGGATGGAAGACATCTCACCTACATTTCAAAAGGACCCTCCAACCCCCCTTTCTAGACATTTTACGTCAGGAGTCAGCATCACGGTTCTGGTGTGGAGGACGGCAAGACAGCAGAGTGACTATACTATTCTGTGGAAGACGTGGGGCTTGGGGGGCTGAGGTTCCCTCATCCCAAGTGAATGCCAGTTAGAGATGAGAAGTAAGGGTCAGAGCTTGGGGGAGGAGCTCTGGGAGGGGAAAGGGGTGGAGAATTCTAAGCAGTGACTGCCGACGGGGAAAGGGAGAGAGATTCTGTGTTTGTGTTGTCTACATGGAACACACCAGGGCAACCGTTTTTTAGGTCGAATACGGCTATGATATAGAGATGTATATATTAAGGAAAGGTGTTTAGCTTGTTTATATACGTCCCTTAAAATGTTTAATATGGAAGCAACCTAAATGTCCGTTGACAGATGAATGGATAAAGAAGATATGGTATATATATATATATATATATATATATATATATACACACACACACACACATACACACATATACAATGGAATACTACTCAGCCATAAAAAGAATGAAAAAATGCCATTTGCAGAAACATGGATAGACCGAGAGATTATCATACTAAGTGAAGTATGTCAGACAGAGAAAAGACAAATATCACATGATATCACTTACATTTGGACTCTAAAAAAATGATATAAATGAACTTATTTATAAAACAGAAATAGACTCACAGATGTAGAAAACAAACTTATGGTTACCAAAGGGGAAAGGGGGGGAGGAGGGATAAATTAGGAGCTTGGGATTAACAGATACACACTACCATATATGAAATAGATAAACAACAAGGACCTACTGTATAGCACAGGGAACTATATTCAATATTTTGTAATAATCTATAATGGAAAAGAATCTGAAAAAGAATATATATACAGTTGTATAACCGAATCACTTTGCTGTACACCTGAAACTAATACAACATTGTAAATCAATTATACTTCAATAAAAAAAATGTTGCCATTCCAATTGCTTCAAAGGAAAAAAACTGTTTAACAACTGCGTTCTGGAGAGGAGTATATATTTGTGGATGTGTAAGAGCAATGCGGCTATGAATTAGGAACTGGGACATAAGTATCCTATTGCATGCATATCTTCATGTCTTTGCATCTTCAGGTGAACTTTGGTTTTAGACAGCACAATGCCGATCCCAAGACTTGAGTCATCCTGAGAGATTTTATTTCAGTGGTGCAGTGTTCTATTTTATGAGAGAATTTTAGAAGAGAGAACTTCCATCGTAGCCACGTACTGAGGTGAGCTTTAAAATGTATGAGTCTCAGGGAACAGTGGTATGCTCTCAATGAAACATCAAATTAATGATAAACTGCTGATTTGACAAAAAAAAATCTACTGAATTCTTACTCAGAATATCTTTACTTCTAGCCAATGAGGTTTTTGTTGTTGTTGGGGGGATGCAGAGGCATCATAATGTGTAGTTAATGAAAAGAACATGTGTTTTCACACTAGCACACTTATAAGTAAGAAATATGAATGCTTCATTTGGAAGAATAAATTGGCTAGTCAACATAATGTATTTGACAAGTTTGGCAAGACAAAATGAGAAAGCTGATTCGAAGGACTCCATCTTAAAAAAAAAAGAATCATATTGTGGAGCTGCAATTACTTTTCAACTAGAAGAAATAAAATTGTGCATCTTCAAAATATGCAGAGTATCCAACTTGCAACTAATCCTTAATTTCGAATCAATAAGGTTTAATATTTCACCAGCAATCATAGGTTGAAATCAATGCTGTCATGGCTCTTCAGAAGAACAGAAGCTTATGAAGCAAAGAACTGAAGGCAATCATCCAGGGATGAAATAAAAGAAGTATGTTTTGCAAGGTTTTTGTGAAAGGAAAAGCTATAGCAGCCCAACCCATCCCCTGGAGGTCTTTTCCTGCCAGTTTCAGTATGAGGTTCTGGTGGCTCATGAAAATGGGTTCAAAAGACGTAGTGAAAAAAAGAACGGGGACATCATCAGCCTGCTGAGTGTTCGAGAATGAGCCAGGTTGGGACATCATTAGTAGGTGTCTTTGCCTCATTATTCTTTCAAACTGGGAACCCTGACGTTTATGTTGATAAACTAAGGCACCTGTATCAGTTAGCTCTTACGGCATAACAAACTACCCCAAAACGGAGTAGGCAAAAACAATAGACATTTTCTTCTCTCACATGTCTGTGGGTTGGCAGTTCGGGCTGGGCTCAGCTGGGCAGTTTTTCTTTTTTCATCCAAGTTTATTCATGTGTCAGCCATCGGCTTCTGGGTTGGCTGGGGCCTGGCCAGTCTAAGATGCCAACAGATGGGATGGCAAGTCTCTGTTGCACACGGTCTCTCATCCTCCAGCAGGCTAGCCTGGGCTTGATCTTTGCAGGATTCCAAGGGGTGGAAGTATGCAGGACCTCCTGATGCCTGGGCCCCAAACTGGCACCCTGTCATGTCCACTTTATTCTTTTGCCTGAAGTAAGTTATAACAACAACGCAGATTCCAGGTAGGGAGAGGTAGACTCCATTTCTTGATGAGAAGAGTCACAAAGTCACATTGCTAAGGGTGTGATTATATGGAGAACCGAAGGACTGTGGCCGTTTTGCAGCCTATCACAGAGCTACTCTTAGGATTAGTCAATGCCCCAAAGAGCAGCAGACCTCTGGCACTTAATCACTGTTGGAAACACCGTTTCCCCAAAGAGGGTGCCGTATTTGGAGAGAGGAAATGGCTGGGATTAGAAGTATCTCCTGATTATCTTCTCTGCAGTTTTCAGACCCCTTTACAGGAGAAAATAACAAAACACATAGTCTTCCCCTGAGAACTCCAGGGGCAGGTCTTAAGAAGAGGAAATAAATAGAAGAGGATCTTCATTGTGGAATGAAACATCATGGTGATTAATTTTTAAATGGTCGGTTCTCAAGGGAGACAACACCTTGCATTGTGAGAAAGCTGAGGGAGAGGCTCCAGCAACAAGCTCTGAGTGCGATGTGGCGTCCAAACCGCTGGCAATAAAATGTTATGTCTAAGCAGCTGGTAATGTACAGGAATTCCCATATGTAAACACGTGGCTGGGGGGATAATGTTAACTTAACCACAGTCTGGGAGCCTGTATGATGGCCAAGACGTGTAAATCCCAACAGTGTCAGCCGCCACAGCTGGGTGGATTAGTGCCCTCGAGGGTGCAAGCCTTCCAGAACTGTGAAGGGGAAGAACTCAAGGCTGCGTGCTGCCTGTGATGGGCACCTGCTCATGCCTGAAAGTATTTACTGTCTTTTTAGTTAGTTACTGATAACTAAACAGGTCTTCAGAGGTGACTCCTCAGTGCCTAAATTGTCCCCTTGTTATACTCATAGGATGACAAGCCATTTGTCTGTGCAAGAGCCGAGAGGAAGACAAAGCCACTTCTAAAGGCTTCCCCCACGGCCGGCCCAACACCCTCCATGCACCCGCACCCTGCACTCAACTGTCAGCCATCCGTGCCCTTGTCCCATCTTTCCTCTCCTTGCTCCGGGTGTCTAAACGACTCCTGTTCGGTACCTGTGGCAGACAGACTTTCAAGTGGCCTCATATTCATACCTGCTGTAATCCTTTCTTCTTGAATGTGGGTGGGACCTCTGACTTGCTTCTAAACCACAGAACATGGCAAAGGTGATGAAGTGACACCCTGTTCCAGGACTCTGTCAGATGTGAAAGTGGGCAGGGCTGGGGCACAGAGAATGGAGGCAAGTTCTGGGTAGCAGTGAGGGTGTTGGGGAAGTAGGGAAGCAAAGGACATCTTAAGTTGCCAGGTGGCAGGTGTGGACAGAGAACAAAATCTGGTCAAAGAAACGGCACAGACGAGAAGAAGTTTCAAAATGGTAAATCTGGAAGAAGATGCAGGGATGGGGACCTTTGGAATGTCAGCAGGGCTGCGGTGGAGCTGCCTGGAGGTCTGGGCTGGAAATCCAACTCCCATTGAGTCAAATGCTACCTATTCCTTGAAGCCATCTTTGATGGGCCTCCAAACCCAACTTAAAGTTAAATGTGACCCTCTCCTCATCTTGCTGATCTATTTTTTGAGCCTCTATTGCAATCTATTTTATTCTGCCTTTTATTTAAAGCCAATTACATACTTACTTATGTGTCTTTAGATTTGAAGCTCCTCCAGGGAAAGCAATGTGTCATGGTTGTTTTTGGTTTTCCATCACACTTTCTCTATGTACACAGAGTACCTTGAAGTAATACTTTGCTAGTGCTCGTGTGCTGGATTTTATCAGCAGGCTCTATGGCAATTCTCCTGTCCACACATCTACATACATCAAATATTTTGCCTTGTAGAATCATACAGGGCAATTCTCACTCCAGAAAAAAATAGTTCCCTCAACAGCCCAGCCTATAAAGTCAATACTGGGAACTAAGAATTGAGAACTCAGTCCTTCATGTGGCAACATCTGTGTTTTGGTTGCCCTGAAACTCTATCTCTGATCTTCTGTAACTCCTTCCATCTTTATGGAGCAGTGAAAATTGTGTTTTCTCATTCTTCCTATGTCAGCTCTCCAGATATTAGAAGACTGCCGCCTTTCTTCTCCTCGTGTAAATATCACCAACCATGTCAACCATTCTTCACCTAGAGTAGTAGCCATATCTCTCACCTGTATTGTTCCCCTCCTATGAATTGTCTCTTACCTGCCTTAAAATGCAGTGCCTGACCTGAACCTGTATCCCTACCAACCCACCAGGTAGCAAGATCATAACTACTTTTAGAGGGGGCCCTGGAAATCTACTAATGATATCTAAGACCCCTTAGACTTTGCTACTGGCTACAACAGTTTACGGGGGCATATTTTGCCTGGGACCAAGTCTTCTCTCCTTGAACTGCTCCTAAGCTGAGATCCTCTATTGTGCTATTGATTTGGGAATCAATCAAAGGACTATACAACTCATTCCTTTTACATTTCTTCTTTAAGGTTTTGGGGCCATTGGACTAGCAGGATGAGCACATTCTGGATCCTGATTCTTTTAACCTATTAGTGACCCCATAATTATGTCCTTCCATGTTCTAACAAGCATTACAACATCATTCAAGGCACTGATTAGCTGGTTGAACAGAGCAGAGCAAAACACAGAGCCCCAGGGCACATGGCTTCCTCCTTGTAGGCTGACATCACTCTATTAATCAACGCTTTGGACACGCTTGTTCAACCAGTTACAAATTCACTTAACTGTCCTCTAGTCCCACCCCCATTTCTCCTTCTTGTCCACAAGAATATCCTGAGCGACTCTGTCAAGTGCCTTGCTGAAACCCACTGATCAGATCCACTGATCAACCAGCCTAATAACCTATCAAGAGAGGAAACGAGATTAGATTGGGGTGGCTTGTTTAGGAGACGGCAGCCTCTTGGCAGTCGCTGTTTTCTGAGCTCACAGATCAACCCGTAATGATTAGTTCTCGCTTTCTGCCAGGGATCAATATTAAGCCCACTGATCTGTATTTCACAGAATAACCCTTCCTCTCTCTCTCCCTCCTTATCTCCAAGCCCTCCCTCCACCCTTCTGAAAATTGAACCCTTTGCTGACTCAACTCTTCAGAATCTTTCCTTTGCTTCTTGTTTTCTTGAACAATCCTTGAGTCTTCTGTCACTTTCATGTCTCCTGATAATTCCTGGGGATGCCTCTTACTGTCCTCCAGCCTCAGTTTCTTCCTCTGGGAACAACAAGGCAACTCTCATCTGACCCCTGAGGTCACCCTGAGAACCCAATAAAGAAATGTCTATGAAAGCTCCTTACACAATGCCCAGCATATAATGGATAATTGTTAATTGAATAATCTACAAAGAACCACATAAATAAGAAATTTTATTATAGTTACGTGTAAGATACCCACATATACACACAGAGTGCTTTTCTCCGAAGCCAAATAAATTACATTTTGAGACTTAGTGTGTGTTGTCATAATTTTAGAAAGGTGTTCTTCAGAGAATCTAAAAGACTTTGACCTGATTGTCTATTCAAAATCAGCTTACCCTAAAATCAGATTTAATAAGAACCTTAAATTTTGCTACACTCCAATTGCTTAGTTCTATTTAAGGAAATTTATGATCGTTGGCATAGTTTTTATAGCTTTTTGCTGGTTTAGGTGGGTATATTGAATGATTGTGTTTTGGATCAAATAGTACGGTATTTGAAACCTAAAAAAAAAAAACCATTCTGCTGGAGAGAGAGTGTGGGAAAACATTCTCTTTTTTTCCCCCAACACATCTATTGGAAAAATACTTCTTAATGGAAGTAGAATTTGCTTGATACGTGCTAATTATGATGTTTCTACTGTTAATTGGCAAATAGCCCAGAAGTAGTAACCATGTTTCTTATCTCAATCAACTGACAATATCCTTCATCCTTGCTACTTAGAGTATGATCTTTACTCTTCTAGAAGTAAAATAAGTTGTAGGTTGCTAGGGACCTTAGCATTCAACCTAGGTGAAACACCGTTATTTTGTAAGAGGGGAAACTGAGACACCTAGAGGCTAGGTGACTTGCTCAAGGTGACCCCTGGGGAATGGCTGAGCCGGATCTGTCAGCCAGGGTCTCCTGACTCCAGACCTGTGTCATTTGTAATGATCTGTAGCTGTACTGACAGGTTTAGGATCTTTGGGGTGACCTGTCATAGGTCCTTTGCTTCTAATTCCATTGGATGGTGACCTGGAAAAAAATTCCTGTGTGTGGCTGTCAACCAGCCTCTTTCTTGCCATTTAACTTAGTCCCGGGAAACATGAAGGCTTCAACTCTGTGCTGTCTGGTGCCCAGGGCAACGCAGATGCTGAGATGACAACGTGCATCTCTGGGATGTACAAATTAGAGCTGATTGATGGAAGGCCACCAATAAAATGTCACATCTTATAGATGTGGATGGGCCATGGGGCCAGTGATAAAGTGAGATCAGTGGGCTCTGACATCCACGCAGCCCGGCCATAGTATTGACAGTGGGAGATAGTATTGATCGAGCTGCCAAGATGATCCTATTATGCAATTAGAATATTAGATTTGCATTTTTAATTCCTTTAAAAGAAATTGGCTTGAGGCAATTTATGGCAGGAAAATATTAAGATGGATCCAACTGCTTTGAAAATAAGGACTCAGAAGAAGCTTTTAGGGAGATGCAGTCATTATCAGAGAAAAGTTTTACTTATAAAAATGGGCAACAAGGAAGTAATAAAAACACAAAGATAGGCAAGTTGAAAGGGCTCGTGGAAACCAACTTTACTCCAGTGCAGAAGAATGAAATCCCCCCGACCCTAGAACACGGTTTAGACCAGCCGGGAGTATTTAGTTACACTCAGTGTGAACACACATGCACATCACACTGTGGGCAGACTTCCACTGCATCTGTGCAGGGCTGCGTTCCCTTCCTTGTGCTGCAGACATGTTTCCTATACAGTAACCCCCCCCACCCATCCATGGTTTTGCTTCCTGCAGTTTCAGTTACCTGCAGTCAACCATGGTCTGAAAATATTACATGGAAAATTCCAGAAATAAAAAACTCATTACGTTTTAAGTTGTTCTGAGTAACGTGATGAGATCTCATGCCATCTGCACCATCGCACCCGGGACGTGAATCATCCTTATGTCCAGTGTGCCCTGCCCCTTAGCCACTCAGTAGCCGTATTGGTCATCAGACCACTCACAGGGTTTGTGTTCAAGTGACCCTGATTTTACTTAATAATGGCCCCAAAGCACAAAGGCAGTGATGCTCGCAATTTGGATACATCAAAGAGAAGCCGTATAGTGCTTCCTTTAAGTGAAAAGGTGAAAGTTCTTGACTTAAGGAGAGAAGAAAAATCCTACGCTGAGATTGCTAAGACCTACGATAATAAGGAACCTTTTATCTGTGAAACTGTGAAGAAAGAAAAAGAAATTTGTGCTAGTTTTGCTCTCACGCTTCAAAGTGCAAGAATTATGGTCACGGTGCACAGGAAGCACTTAGGATGGAAAAGGCATTAAATTTGTACAATAAGATATTTTGAGAGAAAGAGAGAGACCACATTCACAGAACTTTGATTATAGTATATTGTTATAATTGTCCTATTTTATTATGAGTTATTGTTAATTTCTTACTGCGCCTAATTTATAAATTAAATTTTTTGATATGTATGTATAGAAAAAACAGCATAAATATGGTTCAGTCTGGTTTCAGGCATCCACTGGGGGTCTTGGAATGTATTCCCCCGCGAATAAGGGGGAGCTGTTTGTGCCAGCTCAGCCCGGTTACTGGTTTCTGTTTAAGAGACTTAGTTTTCACCAGGGGTTTTTGTGCCGGCTTGGCTGCACAGGCAACTGACGTGAGTCCTCCTTCCTCTGAAGTAATAATATTTTAAAAATCATAGACTCCATTTATAATGGCTTTTGGGGAAAGGTTTAAAATCTGAGAGATACTAGCAAATACTTTTTTTAAAATTTAATTTAATTTATTTTTTTGGTTGCGTTGGGTCTTCGTTGCTGCGTGTGGGCTTTTCTCTAGTTGCAACGAGCGGGGGCTACTCTTCCTTGAGGTGCATGGGCTTCTCATTGCGGTGGCTTCTCTTGTTGTGGAGCACAGGCTCTAGGTGCACGGGCTCAGTAGTTGTGGCACGTGAGCTCAGTAGTTGTGGCTCACGGGCTTAGTTGCTCTGCGGCATGTGGGATCTTCCCAGGCCAGGGCTCGAACCTGTGTCCCCTGCATTGGCAGGTGGATTCTTAACCACTGCGCCACCAGGGAAGCCTGCAAATACTTTAAAAACAGGAAACTGCATCCTTTTGGAGTGTGGTTGGCAGTTATTACATCAGGGCAGTCTGGGCCGGATCTGTGGTCCAAACGGTTCCTGAGCCCTTGGGAGAATTTCTGGGTAAGCTGAGATGAGGTCATCAGGTAAGAAATTGAAGCCACAGTGAAATTACAAGCCAGATTTCAAGGGGAAAAGACTTCTGTCCTCTGGAGCTTCTAACGTAGTGGGCAGACAAGCAAGAAATTACAGTAAAACTGGATAATTGGTATAATGAAGGGAAGGACACCCAGCAGAGGCTCAATCATATTGATACCACCACCTCCTCCACCACCAACAAAAAGCACACAGCTAGCTGTCAATGCTAAGTGTTTCCAAGTGTGATGGAAGAGGAAGGTCAAAGCTGTTTAAGGAAATTCGGAAAGGCTTCCTAGAGGTCATTGTGTTTGAGTTGAGACTTGAAGGAATAGGAATTTGAACAAAGGAACAGCACTGAATGTGAAAATGTGTGAAGAGCATGGTGCGCTCAGGGCCTCTGCTCAGCAGGCTGAGGGCTTATGTGATGAAGCCTCAACAGGTCAGGGGAGTGGGCCTGTTGCATGGACGCCATATTGGCCCTGAAAAAGCTCACATGGTGGAGGTATTTAGGGAAAGACCTAGAACAGAGACACAGGTGGTATTGGGAGATACATTTATGCTCTAAGGAGGACACTTTTAATCACACATTGGTTCCATCTGTCCACTCAGAAGACATTTATTAGGCCCCTGTATGTGCTGGGCATGGCCCTGGGTGCTGGGGCCATAAGGAGCTTAAGAGCACAGTTCTTTCTCTCCAGAGGCTCACAGGGGAGCCCAGGGGTGGATGCCTTTGCAGGAGGGAGTGAACTCCTGAGAGGTGCATGGGTGCAGACAGAGAGAGTGATGTCATGAATAAATCTGAATAATGTATTTCGGATACAGTGGCGACTTTGAGGGGATTTAAGAAACTTTAGTCTTATAGAGAACGCAAATCGCTGAGCAGGACTTCTGCTCTTCCCAGACTTGGCAAAGGTAAGCTTACTCCCAGCCTCTCTGTACAAACCATCAGATTCATTTGGTCCCTGGGTTCTGCTGAGCTTTGTCACCTGATGTATTCATTTCCTGGAGCTGCTGTAACAAATTGTCACAATTCGAGTGGCTTAAAACAACAGAAATTTATTCTCTGACAGGTTTGAGGGCTAGAAGTTCAAAATCAAGGTGTCAACAGGGTTGGTTCCTTCTGGAAGCTTGGAGGGAGGATCTATTCCATGTCTTTCTCCTAGCTCCCGGTGGCTGCTGGGAACCTTTGGCATTCCTTGGCTGGTAGATGCATCGCTCCAATCTCTGCCTCCATCTCACATGCCTTCTTCCCTGTGTGTCTGTTGTTAACTCCTTGTGCCTTTCTCTTCTGACACCTGCCATTGGATTTAGGCAGGCTCATCCTAAATCCAGGATGATCTCATCTTGAGATCCTTAACTTATTACTTAATTACTGCAAAGACGCTTTTTCCAAATAAGATCACATTCACGGGTTCTGGGAGCTTAGGACTTAGACATATCTTTGGATGGGGGGAACATTATTCAACCCATAGGAGTAGTAAGAAAGGACCTCCTTGACAGGTTCCTGATATTAGGGGGGAAATGTTCAGTTTTTCATCAAGTACAAAGTTAGCTGCAAGTTTATTTTCCATAAAGTTTTCATATCAAGTCTAGAAAGTTTCCCTCTGTTCCTGATTTGCTGAGATTTTTCTTATCATGAATGAGTGTTGGATTTTGTCCAATGCTTTACCTCCATCCATTGATGTGAATATCCGATTTTTCTTCTATAGCTTCTTGATACGCTGTATTACATTGAGTTTTGCCTATTAAACCAGGCTTGAATCCTTGGAATAAATTCAACTTGGTATGGCATGGACTTATATATACTGCCAAATGTAAAATAGCTAGTGGGAAGCAGCTGCATAGCACAGGGAGATCAGCTCGGTGCTTTGTGACCACCTAGAGGGGTGGGATAAGGAGGGTGGGAGGGAGACCCAAGAGGGAGGGGATATGGGACTATATGTATACGTATAGCTGATTCACTTTGTTATACAGCAGAAACGAACACACTGTTGTATAGCAATTATACTCCAATAAAGATGTTAAAAAATAATTCCACTTGGTTGTGGGGTACAACGTTTTATATATATGTATTATATATTAATAAATTCCATTTGATTGTTAAAAATAATACAACTGGGATTTTTAAGGACCATGCTGGTTGCATCCAGACTTACTGCTATGTGAAAGGGAGAAGAAGAAATTCCCCAAGGTTTGGGGCTTATCATTAAAACTCATTGGGGAGAATGAGGGCTCTTCTGTGTAGTGTAGCTTCAGCGTGACTTCAAGGCAAATGCAGGGGCTTGTGAGAATCAAGGAATGGCAGTGTTTATCCCTTAAACCAGCTTCTTCAAGCAAGGCTGCTCATTTAGCTCAAAGTGGTACTTTGTGTCAGCAATGTCACCCTGGAATCCAAAAGACAAAGATGAATGGAGTAAACATGTAGTACTCTTGATTTATCAAATGATTTTACCTAATGAATCCATCATATTCAATAGAAACCACATTAGCAATTCCTGTTATTGGTCTTATCCACCCAGAAGCCCCTGAGGTCCACCCTAGTGCCCACATGATCCATTCAAAGGAAAAAGAATGCAGAGCTTAAATAGATTTTTTTTGTAAGTGTAAAAGCTTGGACAAAAATAATGCAAACCAGTACAGACTGAGATGGCAAAGAGACCCGGCTTCTTTATCCTATTAAAGAACTACCAAGATGGTTATCACACAACCTAGCAGAAAACCGAGATCCTCACTAGCTAATAGAACAACAACATGGCATTCCGAGAAAGGTTGATTTCGTTTCTCATCTTTCTAATGGCTGTGGCGTGTACTCGGTAATTTCTGCAACTGTGTTTCTGAATTTCTGGAGCTGCATCTTTGCTTCATTGTCTTAAACAGCATGAGTGAGTCCAACTTTCAGTAACTGACATGCTTAAGTTGTTCCTTTGGTGTAATTCAGCAAACATCATTAAGCACCCACGGTGTACCAGGCTTCATGCTATGCCCAAGGATTGAGATGACGAATAAAAGTATTTATTCCACCTTAAATAAAATTATTTAAGGTGGAATGTGTATGTGATCTTATTCCTCTGAATATCCTAAAGCTTTGAAGTCCTGTGTATATTTTTAAGATTTATTCTTGACATGTGCTTTTGAATGATAATGAAATGGGTGGCCATATGGGAATTCAAGTCCCTGAAACTTTAACTCAGAGATCCTTACTTTCTTCAGCTTTCAGTCAATAAGAAAAAGTGCCTTAAGTCCTTCTCTCTTGGACTTATGAAGAAAGCACAAGCTATTAACACAATGATGCTGTTTCCAGTGTACAGCACCATTAATTGGGTCTTTGCTATTTTCTGTAGAGAGTGAAGCTTGATTTGGGTGTCAGCAAGTTGAAACCCTAACAACCATCTTTCCTATAGATTCAGCCCTTCCCTGCCCCCACCCCCATCAACTGTGGTCAATATTGCTGCTTCTCATCAAAGTTCTTCTGTAAGGAACGAAAACACGGAAGAAGCATCTTTTCATATCCTTTAACTTCTAGAATCAGTGTTGCCCAGTAGAAATAGGACGTGATGTATTTTAAAATTTTCTAATGAAAAGAGACACATCGAATTAACTTTAACCATATTTTTTCACCACAAGGTGTCCAAAATATTATAATTTCAACATGCAGTCAATATAAAAATATTAATGAGATTATGTTATGTTTATTTTTCTCATATTGAGACTTCAAAATCTGGTGTGTTTTTACATTTATGCCATAAATTGATTCGAACTGGCCACATCTCAAGTACTCCATAGCCACATGTGATTACCATATTGGACACTGCAGTTATAGATGAATATTTCAGTACTGGTTTCTGATAAAAAGAGAATATCAGTCTTTTTATGAAGCACTGAGGAGTTAAAAGAAAATGGATTACTTCTGGGTGAAGTTTAAGACTATGTTGATGAGAAGAAAAATTTTATGAGACTTTTCACTGTAGAAATATCTTCAAGGTTGAGTTTTGTGAGTGTATGTGTGTGAGATGTACGTAAACACACATGCATGCATATAAACTTATATTTAAAAGTTCTAGGGACTTCCCTGGTGGTGCAGCGGTTAAGAACCCGCCTGACAATGCAAGGGACACAGGTTCGATCCCTGATCTGGGAAGATCCCATATGCCGCAGAGCAACTAAGCCCGCGAGCCACAACTACTGAGCTCGCATGCTGCAACTGCTGAAGCCCGCATGACTAGCGGCCATGCTCTGCAACCAGAGAAGCCACCACAATGAGAAGTCCGTGCACTGCAGTAGCCCCCACTAGAGAAAGACCGCGTGCAGCAACAAAGACCAAATGCAGCCAAAAATAAAAATTAAAAAAAAAAGTTCTATCAGTAAAGGACATGAATTGATAACTGACTTAAATATGTACTTGATTGTAACTCTAGCCTAAAATGAATTAAAAGCTAACTCTATAAGTATTGAAGGCATTAGAAAACAATAAGAATTTTTACATAATGTTGAGAAAAAGCAGAAGGGGTCAGGTTACAGATAGCACACTGGAATTTTCCATGGCTATACCCGTGTGTGACCCGTAACTGATCATGCTGTCTTGTGAGGAGAAAACGAGAACTGCTAGTTCGGAGAAGAGAAAGAAAATAGAAATCTAGTTGCTGAGGCTCCAAATGTATCATGGATTCATGCTTATTATTTAGTATCTTTATATTAATTTGGCTGGAATGTTAATTTGGATAGTATCATCCTCACCAATCCTCATTAACCAACGCTAATATGCTCAGTGCTTTATAAGTTTAAATCATGAATAGAGAGAGAATAATGCCCCTATGAATGTTTCTTAGGGAATCGCAAGCACACACATGTATATGTGTGGCCACCCCTCCACACATGCAGACCCTCGCCTCACCTACAAAACAGACGAGACCACCTTGCTCTAACTCAGCTGCTGATGTAAAATGACACACTAGTGAATGTGTGCGAGCCGACTCAGGGAGTAAGTCAATGCCACGGGTTCCCACATTCTGAAGTACCAGGTGACACTGGTCAGAATGTCTAGTCCCGGAACTTTATAGCTGAAAGTGTTATTTGAGATCCCCAAGTCCAGTCATCTTATTTATTAGGAAACTGAGGCACAGAGAAGAATGCCCATGGTAACACAGTCAGTTAGTGGCAGAACTGGGACCAGAACTCAGTGCTCCTGATTCCTAGTCCAGTGCTTTTCTCACTGAGATATTGGAAGAGGGAGAAAGTAACATAGATGAAGTGCTGGTTTATCAGTCAGTGTTTCTTCAGGGAATAAAATCCAGTCTAGGTATTTCAAACAGAGGGAATTTAATAAAGAGAATTGGTTACATAAGTGATGTTACAGCTAAGAAACCACCAGAGAACCATTAGTCAATCAGTGATTAGCCATCAGGACATTCCGCTGCCACCTCTTGGGCTGGAGAAGGACATGGCAAGGATGTGATATTGAACTGGAGCCCCAGAGTGGGGATATCCTGGCTGGAGCTGGGAACCAAGAGTGGAGGGCTATCTGATAGGAGGTGCAGGCACTGTTGGAATCTCTGTTACAGGTAGAGTAAGACTCTCCAGTCTTACCACTGTCTCGTGTTGGACAAAGCTAATTGGCAAGGAGCATGGGAAATGCAGGTCCCAGCTGTGCAGAGCAGAGTAGGGCAGGGGTTAGGAAAGCATCTAAGAACAAATGACCCCTGCTGCCCAAAATGGGGAACCTTAAAAAGGTTCTATGGTCTTGCAACAGACTTATCATTTATTATGTTTTCAAACTAATTTCAGAAATCACTTGTGCACCAAGTTCACAATACCTGTGGTGAGAGGAGACGTCAGCCTGAGAAGCAACCGGTGGCTATAAACGTAGATAATCAAGAGCTGGCCACACCCATCATCCCATTGGCCTTACTTAGGTCCATCCTCATTCATTTTTGTCTTGAGACGTTGGACTCCCCAGTTTCTTGTCTGAATCCATAGCCTTGCTCTTTTGGGGAAATAAAACATTTCCGTTCAGGCCTTCCTGGATGTTGCTTCTATGTGCTTCACAATTTGTAACAATCGAGGGTGGTCCCTCAGGTACAGGATAAATCAGAATTCATACAGAACCAAAGGGACAGGCTGGTATAAGAGAGGGTATTTTGTCTGTGTGTGTTTCTGTTTTGGGCAGTACAATACATTTAAAATTATTTTTAGCATTAAATCATGCATGGCTGGAAAGAGTTAATCTGTCCCAGCCCCATGAAGGAGAAGCATGGGGAAACATTAACCATCTTTGACTGAGAATATTCCGTGTTCTGGGAGCTCTCCTGAATGCTTTGCATCTATGAACTCACTTAAGCCTCACACTCACCATGCTATGTGTTAGAAACAACTCTTCCCCCAATTTTCAGACGAGGACACTGTTGCTGAGAAAGATTTAAGTAACTCGGCCAAGTTGGCAGGTTGATAAGTGGTGGGGTTGTATTTGGAACCCAGGCAGCTTGGCTGTAGGGTCCCCATTTAACCACTGACTTGTGCCTCCCTCTGAACTATGTTGGCTGGTGCCTGGGTCCTCCCTAGGGTCCTAGCCACGCAGCGCTGTGCTCTGATACCCAGCGGGCTGGTGGGATTGGCCAGGGAAGCTGCTGATACTGTGATGAGGTGGTAACTGCCACATTATTGCAGGGCACTTAGCTGCTAATTGCCATTTAATCACAAGATGAATATAGTTATTTCTTTTCTCCCTCTACCCGAGGGCCAGCGAGATGGTAATTACTTCTGAACTGAGTGCTGAAGATGTGGCTTTGCACGGAGCTGGAACTAAATGCCATGACTCTCCTCTGAGCCGCCGCATTCCTGGCTGCCCTTGTTTACCCACGTGGCTAATTAAACACATTGCTTTGATATTAGATGCTCTTTCCAAGCTTCCCATTTCCCTGAAATGATGATATTTTTCCCCTGGGAAATGTGATTTCAAAAACCCTAAAATTTGGACTTTATATTTGGGAAATTAAACAACCCCAATTTTTGTAGAGATGGCATTACATTTTGGCCAACAGTTGAAATAGAACTTCACATTTGGAAAGTTCTAAATTGAAAACGAGTTAACCTAGATCATTTGTTTCTGCGCAGTCCCCTGTTTGCAGCTGCTGTATGGAGTTGAAGAGCTGCTGGGTTTTGTCTTCTGTTTTCTAAAGTTTGATGGATATAAAAACAATCATATGGAATTTCTCTAAACATGGACGTGCAATCTATTGGCTCTTGTTTGTCTGAGGATTTTTCCTCCAGGTAACTACTAAATGGGTTGGAATTGATCTGCTTTTCGCAGAGGCAATAAAATGAGCAGGTTAAGTGACTTGTCTAAAAAAATTCAATTAATAAACCCAGTCCTGGTTTTCCGGTTCCCGGTCAAATGGCACAGGTGATACCCGAGGTTAGTAAGTCTTCAACCTTATGAAGACCTAATCACCTTGGTCCAGGCTTGGAATTAATGGAGCCGTGACAAAGGTCTCTAGTAAAGCAGCAGTCAAATTTTAATTGGTTACCAAGGACTCAGTTTATGGTTTTTATGTTGGGACTCCCTGTAGATAGTTATCTAAGTGACTTAACAAAAACCCTCCAAATCTCAGTGTCCTTACACAGTAAGGCAGATGTTCTCAAACTTTAGAGTGTCTAAATCTCCTTATGAAAATACGGGGCTTTTAGAAACCCTCTCGCAAGGTTTCTAATTGAGTATGCCTTGGTCAAAGCCGGGAATTTGCATTTTTAACGAGTTTGCAAGTGATGCTGACACTGCTGGTCTGGAAACCAGTGCACCAAGGGCTTATTCTTTCCTGTCATCACAGTCCAATGTGGGTGTATCTGGCTGGGCAACTCTCCAGGGATACTCTCCTCCAAAAGGTAACTCGGGGCCCTAGGCTCCTTCCTTAGAAGCTCTGCCATTCCCTAAGACCACAGACCCCCTCTTCTGCAAGCAACTAGTGGGTCATGGAAGAGAGAGGACATAAGGGCTGGGGCTGTTCTAAGGGCCAGGCCTGGGAGTGGGATATATTACTTTTGCTTACTTCCCATTGGCTAGAATTAGTTACGTGGCCTCTGCGTAACTGTAAAAGGAAGCTGGGAACAGAGTCTAGCTGGATGCTTAGGAGGAAAAGGAAACTGATTTTGGTGAAAATACGGCCATGTGGGGCCACATCTAAGTTTACGAAAGTCCTCCTCTTTATCTTTCTCCTCCACCTGAGATGCTGTGAAAATATTTATCAACCACTGTTTTTGAAAGTTTAATGATGTCCCTTGACTCACCTGGATATATCACCGAGTACTGGCAAATGGAGTCGATGAAGAATGTTTTCCGTGCTCCTCCCAGGGACGGAGATACCATGATAGCGGTTCACTGACGTGAAGGGTCTGCCTGCCCTTGAAGTGAGGCCAGATCTAGAATGGGGGTCCCCATCTGTGCAAATTGTCAATGTATTGTCTCCCAGCTCCAGACTGACTCTCCTCTGCCATGATTTGTGATACTGGAGCTGGACCCTGTAAACATTTCTCCTTTGCCCACTGGCCAGATGTTAACTTCATCACAGGAGGGTTTAGAATGGCAAATGCAAGATGGAGACTCTGCTCCTGAGTTCTGTATCTTCAGCGTTACCCTCCTCTGCAGTGGCCCAGTGGCCTATGTAGCTGAGCTCCGGCCATGCTCTCTCTGCTGGTGGCCACTTCCCAGGAGCTCTTCCCACACACACCCCTACAATGACAGGCTGCTTCTGCAGACCATCTCTGGCCTTTGCCTTCCAGGATGTTTCTTGACCACCAGCAGGTTGTAAGTTCTTGTGGTAGCGAAGTCCCCTCTGATGAGCTCTGAGTCTCAGCCTTGTGGATGGCAAGAGGGGGCTTCTCTCCTAATTCTTTGTCCTTTTATCTCTCTTCCTTATCCCAAAGGTAATGCTACTTCTTTAGGGTCCCTTTTTTTTTTTTTTTTTTTGCAGTGTGCGGGCCTCTCACTGTCGCGGCCTCTCCCGTTGCGGAGCACAGGCTCCAGACGTGCAGGCTCAGCGGCCATGGCTCACGGGCCCATCTGCTCCGCGGCATGTGGGATCTTCCCGGACCGGGGCACGAACCCGTGTCCCCCGCATCGGCAGGCGGACTCTCTACCACTGTGCCACCAGGGAAGCCCTAGGGTCCCTTTTTAAAAATAAAATAGTTAAGTATCTTTTAGAGTTAACATTTCTTTGCATTACATCTTCCTTGTTAAAATAACTAGAGTGATTTCTGTCCTTTGAATGGACCCTGACAGCTGTGCCCTCCTCCTGGTGAATTTTTTCATAGAAAGGCACAGTTGAATGTACATCCACTCACATCAAAAAGCAGGACAGCAAAACTATACCTACTCAAAGCTCACTTCCATCTAGTCTCTTCTTTATCCTCTGCCCTCCTCATGTTGATTTCCTGCCCTGAGAAAGGCTGGCATTCTTATCCAATGGGAATCGGGTGGGTGGGTCTTCAAGTCTCAGACTTCTAGACTCTACAGTCTGCAGCCTCAGCAACCAGGGGCTCCCTTGCGTAAGGCCCTGGGTAGGCTTCCCAGGTTAGCCTGGGGCATGAGAAAGAAAGATGAAACGCATGTGTCATCAGTAACCAGAAAACAAATGTCGCTGCCTCGGTCTGTGTCCGAGGGTGAAACCGTAAAGTAAACTGTGTGTAACCACCAGGTCTCGCCTTGGCCTGGCTCTGCTGCCACAGCAGTAGGGAATCAATACAACTTAAAAAATAATCCCAGGCAAAATCTGGCTAAACAACACAAGATCTAATTTTAGGCCACAGAAAAGAAAAGGTCAGCATAGCATAAGGATAATAATAAAATTAATTCCAGTCAGCATTAGTTACTTATTATTTCTTTTTTTGCACAGAGGATGGATCCACGCCAGTGGAAGGCGGAGGCCAAGCCTCCTTCCTTTCTTGCGAGCTAACCTTGGCTTCCCAGACAAGCCACAGCGAGGACTTTTTATCTGAGGCAAGTTCAGTCCCGGACAAAGGCAAACTCATTCCTGTGAGTTAGGGACCCTGAGAAAGCTCCTTACTAGGAAACCTCTACCCTATTGCCACAATGTCTGAAATTTCACTGTAACAGCCTCCTGGGTGGCCATCTACAGACCGCCTCCCCCCTTTTAAAATTGTGGTGAAATTCACATAACACAAAATTAACCTTTTTTTTTTTTTTTTTTTTTTTTTGCGGTATGCGGGCCTCTCACTGTTGTGGCCTCTCCCGTTGCAGAGCACAGGCTCCGGACGCGCAGGCTCAGCGGCCATGGCTCACGGGTCCAGCCGCTCCGCGGCATGTGGGATCTTCCCGGACCGGGGCACGAACCCATGTCCCTTGCATCGACAGGCAGACTCTCAACCACTGTGCCACCAGGGAAGCCCCAAATTAACCATTTTAAAGTGAAGAATTCAGTGGCATTAAGTAGACCCACAGCACTGTATAACCACCACCTCTATCTAGTTCCAAAACAACTTCATCACCCCAAAAGGAAATCCTGTACCCACTAAGCAGTCATTCCTCATTCTCCCTCCAGCCCCTGGCAACCACAAGTCTGCTTTCTGTGTCTACGGATTAGCCTGTTCTGGGCATTTCATATAAATGAAATCATACAACATGTCTTTTGTGTCTGGCTTTTTTCACTTAGCATAATGTTTCAAGGTCCATCCATGTTATAGCATGTGTCAGTACTTCGTTTTTTTAAATGACTGAACCCAAATGTTCATCAGTGGATGGTTGGATAAGCAAATTATGGTATACACATACCAACTCCCTTTTAAATGATTTTTAAATGATCTTCTCGAATGGAGGCTATAACACATAGGACCACTGTGTCTTACTTTGAATGAGATTATCTGGTAAAATGGCTTTGGACTAACAGGACCAGGCACTTAAGTTTGAAACCCTCATTAATGCATTCTCCATCATATTTTTTTCTGTTTTCTTTGGTTCAAAGAAATGAAGTCCCCTCATTAATATGTTAGTACTTTATCTGATGATGTACTATATTTCTATTTTTTTATCCTCTGGAGAAAGGACCGTCACAGTTAAGCTATATACTACTACTAATACATTGTAAATCTCTGAAACAGCATTTATGTCTGTAGAGCCAGTACCAAGTATTACTTAAAAATTCGAAGTGTATTAAAGGGAAGCTCCTAAAGAGTTACTTGTCAATAAATCTCTCTTTCTCTCCTTGTTTCCCATGAAAGACAAATGAAGTAGTCACTAGCAAAAATAGCTAGTAGCCTAATGACATCATTTAGTTGTTTGTGTGGCAGTAGGGGAGGGGGATTGGTGTTTCCAATTGGACATTGCTTCTCTCTGCCTCTTCTGCTCATGACATACCAAGATTCCCCATGGATAGAGGGATACAGTCAAAAAGTCTCAGGCTGATTTTCAAGTCTCCACTGGTCTGGACCCCCTTTACCTCTAGGACCGATTTTGTATAAATATCACTAACAAAAACTCCTGTTTGAGCCCTTTGGGTCTCCTACCTTCACCCAAAGAGGACACAGGCATTTCTGCTCTGGTATCTGCTCAAGCCCACGTGCATCATCTTTGAGTCCAGAGCCTTCCCAGCACAGGGTGCTGGTGACTCGGCATGTTATCTGATGGGCGATATGAAGCCAAGGGCAGTTTTCAATACGATCTGATGCTTTGCTTTTTTCATCTCTAGGCCCAGACATGCTGGTCGGTAAGAGGCCTTTCAGGGGTCTGGTGAGTGGGGAGGAAGCAGCAACAGGATGCATTCTAGGGGAGAGGAGTCAAGTTAGACAGATATTTCTTAAACAGCGTCAACGTCAATCAACGGTCCTTGGTTGCTTTTCAGATTTCTCTTTTAGGTGACGGTAGAGATGAGTCCTTTCATGGAAAGTGGGAAAACAGGAAGAGAGACAGAGAGCAAGAAATACATATGTCCAATGCAGTTTGGGGCAAATCAATTCATGGTGTCTGAAATGTCCAGGTGGACTTGGTCAGTTGGAAGCTGAGAATACCACTCTCAAGAGAAGCCGGAGGAAAGGGATATAAAATAACTATAAAAAGCACCACAAATATTTGCATGCTAATTGTGGCTTCTAAAGTCTTTGAGGGGGTTTGAAGACAGTTTGTTTTTCACATAGTTTCAGCATTATTCTTGCCATCTTATTTTTAAAATACTGTTTGCAGTATCTATGATGAAAATGCTTGCTTAGCAGTCTAACTCATATTAATCACAAATTCCAAATTCATGGCATCAGAATTACAAGAAGTTTCATATTATATAATTAGAAGAAGACTCCAGTCTTTGGTTCATTGACTCTGGAGCCATATTACAGTCTTGTTATATTTGATAATGACATAGCAGACATTCTATCAGAACTTGGATGCTGGCAAGAGATTCCAACATGCTTTAATCTTGTCACAAATCAGAAGCAGCTGCTTCTTATAAAAAGGAAAGCTCATGTTTGGATGGTCCACAGAAAAACCAATGTGACTTACTGTCTTAAATAGCAGATTCTGGGGTTTTCAGTTGGCCGGTGTTCTCCGTCAAGCAACACCCGCACCCCCGCCATGTTGATTCCTGTTGGTTTTATTTCTTTAAACTTCTCTCAAACTGCAAATTGCATTTGTGAAGTGAACTTTATCATAGGCACTTAGGCATTTTATGGTGAAGGCTAAGCATTATCTTGAGACTTTTACACACCGGAGAAAACAGATAACATGGAAAATGTAATTCGAATACAGCTTGCCCCCTCTGAGTGGCAGAAAAACTAAAGAGAAAAAACTAAAGAGAGGAATGTTATTATCGTCAGTCAGTCAAGGGCTGCAAGCTTTGAGCGCTGAGCCTACAAACCTTCCGATGGTTCTATGATGACATGAAACTGCTGTTGTAGAAACTCTAAAACTAACAAGGGTATTAGCTTCATTGATTTTCTGAAAATGGGAAAGAAAAAAAAAAAGCGCTCAGCTAAGTCCAGGAAAGAGATTTAATACAACTGTCTTTTAATAATATTAAGTTTCCTAGAATCAATATTTTCTCCCCCTCGTAATATACGATGGGTTGCTACACACCAGTTGCTATGTAGGAGAATGGGAATCAATAGAAGGCTTACCTTCTTTGGAGACTGTTTCAAAGGCCTGCATAATGGAGCATAGATTAGGAAGAATGAAATTGAATTTTAAGTACACTGACATTATGCTGTCATCTTCAACCATGGGAATGAAGATTGTTCTGGGGCCCGTGGGACCCATGAGGCTCAGGGCAAGAGATACCACGTAGAGACTGGCTCACAAAACTCCAGTGACTGTGGCTTCCTCAGGACTGCTTAACAAATGCTAAATCCAGGCCTTTGGGGGCACTCCTAAAAAGTATCTTCAAACACCCCAAGGGTTACTTGATGAGTAGTGTTGAAGGAGTGTTCTTAGTGGCTTCAAAATTATGCTAGATCCGGTCTGTGTTAACTCAAACTCTGACGTTGAACCCCCTTTCTACTTAGCTTTATTTTGTCTTTATTTCAGAAAGTCAAATGGATGTTTCTTAGCTGATAAAAATAACTCTTGATAGACTCACTGAAAATTATTTACAATGTGCTAAAATGACATTTTAAATATCTATGGAAAACACTCAAAAATAGCACAAAAATATCAAAACCTCAAATTTTGAGAGAGGGTAGAGTACATGAGTTTTTTAAGTGTTGTTTAATAGTGTTTTTAGTCTCTTATTTTAAGAGATTGACTTGAAAAAAAAATCTGGAGATTTAATGTGATGTTGAAATTTACCTGTCACTATAAAAGAACGACTTGGATGACCCAGCCATCCCACTCCTAGGTGTTTACCCTAGAGAGATGAAAACTTAGGTTCACGCAACAACTTATACGTGAATGTTTATGCCGCTCTATTAATAATCGCTAAGATGTGGAAATAAACCAGATGTCCTTTACCAGGTGAATGGTTAAACCAACTGTGGTACATCAGTACCAGGGAATACTATTTAGTAATGAAAAGAAACAGACAATAACTTTGATGATGATTCTCAAAGATGCTATGCTGAGTGAAAAACAGCCAGTTTCAGACAGCTGAATACTGTATGGTTCCATTGAGATTACGTTTTCCAAAAAGGTCAGAATAGACCTGGAGAACAGATCCATGCTTGCAGGTGCTGTGAGGTGGGGAGAGGGAGAAAGAATGTGTCCATTAAGGGAATGTTTTAGGTGATGGAACTGGACAGCATGCTGATTGGGGTGGTGGTTAGGCTAGTCTGTACGTATGAAAATTCGTAGACCTGTACACCAAGGGGGAAAAAATTGACTTTACCATATAATTTAAAAATGAAAAGATTGCTTATACCTTGACTTATTTTTAGATTTGGAAACAGCTGCACTCAGATGATCATTCTGTAAGAACAGGTGTTCCATACCGTAGATGGAAAGGTAGCTACTAGCACTCACATGGATGGGTTCTAGAAGAAGCCCTGTAGTTCAGTAGTTTAGTAGGAAGTTACTTGTGTCTTACTCTCCAATGACTTGAGCATAACCTGCAAGTCCCCCAGTAATTATTATGAACAAGTTGGTATTCTCAGTCATAAGACAGCACCTTTGAATGCTTTATAATTCATAGCATTTTCCCATTTTAGTATTGCCAATTAGGTAGGGCAGGAATTCTCATCAGAGTTTTGTAGATGCGGGAAACTGAGGCATGGGGAAGTTAGGTAACTGGTCTCAAGTCACCAGCTGGTGAGTAGCTGGGACTGATGCCCAAAGCATTTGAATATGGACTGATCTAACTCTAAGGTTTATTTTTAAAATGCTAATTAAAAATTTAAAAAATTTGCACCAGTCTAGCTCTAGGTGATGTCTTGCAAGCTGGAAATCACTGAGACCAATTAAGACATCTTAATATGTAGTCAAAGAGCCTCGTATCACAACATGCCCCGGAAACAAACAGCATACAACCTGGTCACAGGAGAATAGTATAGGGAATTCCAAATCCTTCCTCATCTTTAAATTTGGGGCTTAGCTGGAGACCTTTGCTAAATGTCTTGAATCTACATTGTCTTACTTTGAAAAAGAAAAAGCAATAAATCGAGGATTTAGCTCTCTGTAACAGAAACGTGGGATGCCAGGGAAACAGATGCAGTGCAGGGAGAAAGTGGACCTTACTGACATTTTAAAGGGACAGACGTGGAAAACGAAGGGGTTTCTGCTGGACCATGTGTGCTCACAGCTCATGCAGTGGGCACTCTGGCTTCAGCCCAGAGATGGGCTGCACCAGCCAGGAAACAGCCTGTTGCACTGTGGGTGCAGCAGCTCCCTTTCTCTAGGAGAGAGTCACTGTTTTGAGCACTTAAATTTGAACTGGAGGCCTAGGAGATTGAAAGGTGGACCTTTATTTACATCCTCTTTTCCATCCTTACAATTCCAGAGCTCTGTGCTTCTAATCTCCTACCTGCAGTCTGTGTGAGGAAGGTGCTAGAAGTTCTGCAGGAGGCCTGGGAAAAAGCCAGGGTCCTGTTCATGGTGCAGAGGAAGTCTGGTTCCGTTCTGAAGAGTGGGTAGCTGACCTGAGAGCCAGTGGAAACAGAGCAAAACAAACAACAAACCAAACCTAATCCCCAGAAAAGGCACTTCCTTTCTTCTTGAGATGGGACACTGTCATCCTCATGGTTCTAAAGTCTAGAAAGGATTGCAGAACTTTTGGCATTCACTAAGTGAGTAGGTGGGAGTATGACCCTGCACCCTGGTGTCAGGGGAGATAGAGCCTTGACTGGCCTCCTTGTTCTCCAAGCCCTAGGTATATGGGTCAGCAGCATGGCTGACCACCGTTCTTTCATGATGACAGAGTGTCCTTTTGTGCAATTCATATTTTGCAGGGGCAGATAAGAAGACTGACTCTCTTCCTATGAGCATGATGCATGTTTTAAGTCATTTTCCATGCCAACTTCTTGTTGTGATGTGTTGGCGTGCTGGTCAACAAGGAAACAAACTTAGCTGGAGCAGATCAGGGGCCACCCGTGGGTGAGAGAGGTGTCAGCTGAGAGGTGGACAACCCTCGGGTCTGGGAACAAATAGAAAGCCAGCTGATGTCCCCTGATCCTTTACTTAGATCCTCCCATCTATGTTGGAATCTCCCATTACTCCATCAGGACACCAGGAAATTTGAAAAGAAGTGAGTCTCCTTCTTGGGATCTTTCTTATTTTCATTTCTGTCCCTCCTCATCTCACTCTGTCCCTTGATCTCACCTCCCCCACCCCAGTTGTCCATTTGTTTCTCTTCCTTTGGGTCTTTCTCTGAAAATCTGCTTTTTAAATTTATCTCTTTCTTCCAATGTAGGTGGTGATTTGCATTCTGAACCCATGGTGTGCAGTAAGGCTTCTCCGAAAAAGAGTCCTCAAAAAGCTCGTAGCATAAAATGTTTCTATCTGGGAAAGAAATGTCAGAATTGTTGATAAGTTTCATGTTTATCAGCATTTTTTCAGGCTAGCGGTCCTGATGGAACCCTTCCAGCCTTTCTTCCAAGTTTCACCTCACTCTAAGTTGCTGCCACTATAGATGAGATATTTGTAATTGGATTCAGGCAGCCTGATCCGTGGAGTTATTACTGTCTGTTAGTCCACAGATTCCAAAATGATGACCTTATAAACATCGAAGCAAGATTAATTATGACAGCACTACATGAAACTTTAACTCAAAAACTGTATATTTGTTTGCTGACTCAGAGCTGAGCCTGACAGCACGAGCTCAGGCCTTTCTCTTACAGAACTCCTGGGGTAGCCTCAGCTGGGCATTCTGACCGCAGCCCCTTAGCTGTCCTTGCTAACAAAGCTTTCCTCCAAATAAAGGGCTTCCCTAATTCAGCCACTTCCCTCTCAGACTGCAAGTGCCACTCTGCTCGCTGGTTCCAGCAGATGACCAGCTGTAGTGAGGGGAGACTTGTGCACAATGGTCCGCCTTCTACTCAGTTTAACATCTTTTAGCTCCTTCTCCAGAAAGCATCCTTCTCTCCCTATCTTCCAAATGGTGAAAGTATCAGCTTTCCCTATTCGTGGGGAAAATATTACACCAAGATTCGAGTTTCTCTGTGCGTTGACATTTGGGAAAATATGAAAAATGATTACAATACAGTATTGTTTCACTGTACACAGTTTAGTTATAGTTGGCATTCAGTGCCCCAGTGGTTCTGGGGTGGGACTTTTGCTGAAATGAATTAGAGTGGGGAATTATGCAAGGGCAATCTTGTTATTTTAATAGAGCGCACATGGACAGTCAGATAATCTCAGATAACCTCTCCTATTTCTACACGTTATTGCTGTCTCCTCTGTCTGTTTTAGTCATTCCATCTCTGACCACTCTTTGGTACACTCTTTTCTATGGTTTTTATTATTTTTATTGCTCTTCAGTTTCTCTATCAGTCATTTTTAACGTCATGCATCCATACTGTACTGTCATCTCACTAGGATCTTAAATTCTGAGTGTTAGGAGAGAGTTAGTTCCCTGCTTTTTTTTTTTTTTTTAACATCTTTATTGGAGTATAATTGCTTTACAATGGTGTGTTAGTTTCTGCTTTATAACAAAGTGAGTCAACTATACGTATACCTATATCCCCATATCTCCTCCCTCTTGTGTCTCCCTCCCACCCTCCCTATCCCACCCCTCCAGGTGGTCACAAAGCACCAAGCTGATCTCCCTGTGCTATGCGGCTGCTTCCCACTAGTTCCCTGACTTTTAATGGTACTTTTCTGCTAATATATTTGGATGCCACTTTTTTATTGTGTTAAAATACACATAATTTAAAATTTACCATTTTAACCACTGTAAAGTGTACAATTCAGTGGCATTAGGTACATTCATGATGTTTTGCAACATCTCATGATGTTTTGCAACTTTTCATCACCCCGAATGGAAACCTCGAACCCCTTAAGCAGTTACTCCCATTGCCTCTTCTCCAGAACCCCTGGAAAACCCTAATCTGTTCTCTGTCTTTATAGATTTGTCTGTTCTGGACATTTCATATCAATGGACTCATACAATACGGTCTTTTTCTAATTTTCTTTTATTGAAGTATAGTTGATTTACAATGTTGTGCTGAATTCTGCCATGCAGCAAGGTCACTCAGTTATACACATATATACATTCTTTTTCCCATTCTTTTCTGTTACGGTTTATCACAGGATATTGAATATAGTTCCCTGTGCTACACAGTAGGGACTTGTTTATCCATTCTATATGTAACACTGATAGTTTGCATCTACCAACCCCAAACTCCCACTCCATCCCTCCCTCCACACCCCTCCCCCTTGGCAACTACAAGTCTGTTCTCTATGTCTGTGAGTCTGTTTCTGTTTCATAGGTAAGTTCATTTGTGTCATATTTTAGATTCCACATATAAATCATGTCATATGCTATTTGTCTTTCTCTTTATGACTTACTTAGTATGATCATCTCTAGTTTACAATATGGCTTTTGCATCTGGTTTCTTTGACTTAGCATAGTGTTTCCAATGTTCATCCACGTTGCATGTTGCAGCAGACATTAGTACTTCCTTTTTTTAAAATGATATTCTTTTTATTTTATTTATTTATTTTTTTTCCTGTACGTGGGCCTCTCACTGTTGTGGCCTCTCCTGTTGTGGAGCAACAGGCTCCGGATGCGCAGGCTCAGCGGCCATGGCTCACGGGCGCAGCTGCTCTGCTGCATGTGGGATTTTCCCGGACCGGGGCACGAACCCGTGTCCCCTGCATCGGCAGGCGGACTCTCAACCACTGAGCCACCAGGGAAGCCCTAAAATGATATTCTTAAATTAACTTTTTTTTCTTTAATGAGTATAATTATGTTGCTTCAGTGTTCAGAGGATGGAAGACGTGAGGACATTTTCTCATCATTCACATGACCAGGTACAGCACTGGGCAGTATTTGATTTTACTCGATACTTGAGCTATCATAATCCATTCGTGCATGGCCCTCTCCCATTTTACTTATTCATTTATTAATGATACGTTACAGGCATCAATCGTCTGCACAAGAACTAGAATACTGCCAATAATGTTCATTGACATCCGTCCTCCCCCCTCCTCCTGAGAAGTCAACACTAACTGGCATTGGGATTTTATAATGCTGCTCCTTCCTTGTTTCATTACTACAGTTTCATTACTACGATGTTTGACACGGCCTCCATACCTGTGGGTTCCGCACCTGCAGGTTCAACAAACCGCGGATAGAAAATATTCTTCAGTTAACTTTTTAGTTGAAGCACATTCTGTTGCTGACTCAGGACTCATGAGCCCTGTGTTCTCTACAAATCTCTATCTTTCTAGTCTATTTCTTTCCAAAGCATAGCTTGGAATTTATCCTTGGGATCTTTCATTTTGTTAATGAGGTGATGGTGATGATAATGATGAGGATGGTGATGATAACACACACCTTCTTTTGAGTATCTACCATGATGATGGTGATGATGAGACGCACCTTCTTTTGAGCATCTACCATGTAACCGTAACAGTGCTGGGAACTTTACACACAGTGTCAAACTAATCCACAGAGAAGTCATGTTAATGAGAATTTCATACTCATGTGGCAAAAGGGGAAGCTGAGGTGTGGCTGAGTTAAGTCCTCATCTGCGATTGAGAAGCAGAGTTGGATTTGTGCCCAGGACCTTCTGTTTCACAGCCCACCTCCTCTCAGGCTCTTGACTTTTCGTGCTTTTTTCAATCTGCTCCAGGTCATAGAATAAAATAAGAGGAACCTAGTTTTCCATCTGGTCTGAAGCCCTTGGGAAGTGGGCTGAGTCAGGTTCTCCAGTGGATCACATGACGTTGGAACTATCAATAACTTTGATGACTTGATGCTTTATGAGGACACTGTCCATAGTCCAGCTGTCTGGTTTCTTCCTTGCACTAGATCCTCCCCTGAGCATTCTTGCCTCTACACATTCTGTGCATTCTTTCTCCTCCCCTTACAGTCCAATCTGTCTTCCTTGCAAAGACAAGCTGAATCCAGTTCCCTCTGTAAAGCTGTCTCCTTCTACTTTAACCAATTCTCATCTCCTTTCTCATGACTCTGATAATGTCCTTATCATACACGATCAGATGACTAATATGGTTTTGTGTGCCCATCTTGCCTCCCCAGGAGACGAAATGCTACTTCAGATCTTAGCCTTCACTAACAAGTCTTCAGTAGATCCCTCACTCTCCACCCCCCCAATCCAGCTTTTAGTTCAAGTTTAGACATAGAATTATACTTTGACATACTTATTGGAAATAACTGGTCAAATAGTAGAATTCAAACCCATACTCTCTCCTCTGTACCAAAGTAGACCAAAGACAGGAATTTAAATACGCAAAGATACAAACATAATGTGGGTTTGGAGAGGAGCTATACTAGAATGAATCTTAGAGAAAGTAGTTTTGGGGACTCAGGAGAAGATTGTTTGATGGTTAGTGTTGAGGATGATCTGCGATGTTTGACACGGCCACTTAGCAGGCAGTTGGGGGCAGATACCTGGGGCAGGTACATGCTATTGTGTCTTTATTGGGAACCTCTGTTTTCTTGCTAAAATAATTGGACATATATATTGTGTTCCTCCAAACACAGTTTGGGGGATGTTGGTTTAAAGTCGTGTAACCCGATTGCTTCTTTTTTTTTTATAAAATTTTTTTTATTGAAGTACAATTGATTTACAGTTCTGTGCCAATCTCTGTTGTACAACAAAGTAACTCAGTTATACACTCCAACCTGATTGCTTTTGAAGCATGAATTTAGTACTGGAGCTATACTCCTCTAAAGTAGAAGCCTTTCCTGTTTTGGTTAATTTGATATTTATGGAGGAAGCTCATTAACTCTTTGAGGACTTAAGGAGATATTCTATTTGGGTTGGGCATGGACAGATGCCACCAAAACCTCAGTGGCTTAACACAGTAAGAGTTTATTATTATTCCACATGGCTTTGTGGAAGGGCAGTGGAGCTCTGCTCCAAACAGGCATTCCACACCCTCAGTAGTGGTCTTAAAAAGTCCCCTCCCCACCGACTCCAGCCATGCACACACGTTCTTTGACACTCCTCTGATGGAGAGATGGTATCTGTGTCCCCTCTCCTTGAACCTGGGCCAGCTTATTGATACTTCAGCTAATAGCGTATACCTGATGTAATATGTGTGCCTTCCAAGCTGGCTTCAAAAGACCATTTGGTTTCTCCCTTCTTTGCTGGAGCCCTGGGCCACCATGTATGAAATCTGACTGCCTTGATGTTGCCGTTTGTGAGCAAGTCCCCACCACTTAGAGAGTCTACAGTGGGCACTCAAGGTGGCAGTCTTAACCTTTGAATCATCTTCCCCAGCACCAGATATGTGAATGAACAAGCCTTCAGATGATTCTAGACATTAGCCATTGACTTCCCAGCCTCAGATATAATGGAGCATTGACAAGTCATCCTCTTTTTACCCTGTTCAAATTCTTGACCCACAGCATCCATGAATGTAAGTCAATGCTTTTTTTAAGCTGCTCAGCTCTTCTGCAGCATGGTAACTAGAATACCACCTATGACACCATCACAAGGGGCTCAGGACTTACCTTGATAGTGTAAGAGATGACAGGAGAGCTGAGCAACAGCAGTGACATGTTTTAGCCTGGAAGTGACATATATGAAGCCTCATATTTCATTAGCCATGACTAATGACATGGCCAAACTTAATTCCAAAGGTATGGAGAAGTGTAATGAAGACGTCACTAGAAATAGACAAGAACTAGAAATTGGTGAACATCAGTAACATCCACCTCCATAGCTGATAACCTCATGCCTCCTGCTATGGACTGATTGTGTGCCCCCCACATTCATATGTTGAAGCCCTAACCTCCAACGTGATGGTATTCAGAGGTGGGGCCTTTGGGAGGTCATTAGGTTTAGATGAGGTCATGAGGACGGGGCCTTTATGGTAGGATTAGTGACCTTATTAAAAGAGACTCTAAAGAACTTGCTTTCTCCCTTTCTCCTTCTCTCCCCCTCTCTCTCCCTGCCCTGTGAGGACATAGCAGGAAGGCAGCTGTCTACAATCCAGGAAGAGAGCTCCCACCAGAAACTGACCATGCTGGCTCCTTGATCTTGGACTTCTAGACTCGAGAGCTGTGAGAAAATAAAGTTTTATTGTTCAAGCCACTCACTCTAGGTATTTTGTTATGGCACTGAAGCTGACTAAGACACTCCCACACTGCAGATATATTCAAAGACTTATTTCCTAAGTACCCAAGCTGCACAGTGAGTTTGCTGGAGTTTTACACAGCAAAACTATAGACCTCTATATGGTTTATGCTTCCTACTCGTGACACTATTTTATCTTAGGGATGTGCACTCCATGCCGTGGCACGTGTGTTTACAGGTAGGACTCAAATACACACTTCACATTTCTCTGACTTCCTATGTACATTGATGTGCTTGATGAGTTTAGAGAGTCCTAACATTTTGGCAAATGACATGATTTCAACAGATCGATAAATTATGATTTGCCTGCAGCAACTGTCAGCACACAAGAACACCATGACATTCTTCTGTGAGAAGCAGAGTCATGCTCAGCTCCTTCTGGAGGCAGGAACATCTCTACCTACATTCCATTCCCATCCAGTCTCATCGGTCACATCCCTCTAGGCAAAAGAAAAAAAATGCTTTGTGTGCTTAGATAAACCAGGTGAATTTGGGACGCTCGCAATAGTCACCATCAGTGCTGATTGGCCTTGTGAGTCATCGTTAACGTATGATATTTCAAGGGGAAAAAAATCACATTAACAATGACCCAGCAAGTGGTGAATTGTACCAAACTATAATTTCGGGTACTTGTGATTCACCAGTGATTTCCTGTGTTTGGAACAATGTTATAAATTTCTCAGAGGCTAACGGATGATTAGGAAAGGATTTGCTGTGCTTTGTTTTATTGTAGATAACAGGCCACAGAAATATGATTTTAGTGGGTACTAATGGACTGAGTCCCTTCAAAGGATTAATAAGATTGTTGCCTTTTGGATTGTCTTTAGACGACTGAGATGCTGAGTGCCATTTTTAAAGGAGGAACTCTTCGCTTACAACAGCATTTTATTTTGACGACCAGGTGAATCCTCGGGAGGTCTGTCTGGAGCATCACACGGCGCACACAAGCCGACGTTCTCTCCCCGCTCTGCCTACCAGAGCTCTGTTACCAAAATCAACGATTAATGGTTGAAAGAGTCTGAAAAATGGCTATCCCTTTGACCTTTCTAAGGTTTGTCATTTAGTTGACATACCCATTACCTCAAAAATCAAATGTGTTTGTCTAAACATTATTCTGATGTTTACTTTGGGCACTAAAGGGCAGACAGCTGACCACGGACCCGCTGACAGTGATCAATTCAGCCTCGAATCTTGTCACTTTCCCTGTTTATTCTGCTATCAATCTCCCCTTTGCCTGCCACGTGGCCACTTTCTGCTGCTCAGGCGCTTTTAAAACTAACAATAATCCAATTTAGAATTGATCAATGAAAATGTGTAGTCAGTAAGCAAAATGACAAAGTCTGCATGTAACCGCTGGCCACAGTCAGGAGTTTATTTATTTTTTTATTTTTTATTTTTGCGGTACGTGGGCCTCTCCCGTTGCGGAGCACAGGCTCCGGACGCGCAGGCTCAGCGGCCATGGCTCACGGGCCCAGCCCCTCCGCGGCATGTGGGATCCTCCCGGACCGGGGCACGAACCCGTGTCCCCTGCATCGGCAGGCGGACTCTCAACCACTGCGCCACCAGGGAAGCCCAGGAGTTTATTTTATATGGATGGGGCTGAAGGCAAATTTTAATTAATTAATTAAATGGTAACAACATTTGAGCTTCTTCCCTGTTTTTTTATTGTTTTTTCGAGTCAGATCCTCTAAGTTTTACTGTCTTAGAAATGGGGGAAGTGGGCCCGTTGACTCCCTGCTAGAACCAGTATGTTCTGGAACAGTGCTGCCCCGTGGGCCTTTCTGTGATGGTGGGAATGGTCTAGACCTGTGTTGTCCGAGGTGGCAGCCACCAGACACCTCTGGCTGAACTTGAACTATGGCTTGTGCAAAAGAGGAACTGTATTTTAAGTTTTATTTAATTTTAATAAATTTAAAGTTAACGTTAAATGGCTTTATGTGGCTAGTGGCTACAATTCTGGATGGTGCAATTCCAGAATGTTGACATTTTTTATGATGAGATGAGGTCTGCTGATGTGGTTTGGATGTCATACTGTCTAGACACTGTGTATCAGGAGGTCACAGTTTCTGGCCTGATCCAACACGGCTACAAACCAGGCAAGAGAAGTTCAGGGAGATATTCAAGTCTTCCTTGTGTCCTAAAGGCAACGTCATGTTTGACCAGGGCTCCTTGCCTGGTCCATGGGAGCAGGGCTCCCAAGAGGGCCTGGAAGCTGCTCTCCATGGCTGGCTACTCCCCAGCAGAGGGGAGAGCTCCAGCAAGAGAAGGTGCAGGACTGGTGCAGGAAGGCTCCTAAAAGTCCCCCAAGGCAAGCCCCGTTCTCGGCGGCATCCCAGGTCTGGTGTCCAAGACAGAAGGGTGCATTTCGTTCCCAGTGCCAAGTGGCTCCTGGGTTCTGGATGTGACCAGGGAGCCACTGTTTTCTGGCTCCCAGATTGTCTGGGCTCTTGGGCCTGCATCCCTTCTTTCCCTCAACCTCAAACTCCATTTTTGCCAAATCCAACAGTGGGGAGTCATTTGATGAATTTATTAGAGCAATTTGAAAAATCATTTCTTAAAATTATCTGCAAATGTTACGTTCAATGAGCAAACAGTTTAAAAACTAATTGCTAATGAGATTAGAAGAACATATAATATTGGGGGGTCTTTTTAAAAACATGAAATCAACTTAGCTTTTATCTCTAGGCAGATATATATCAAAACCTAAATTAGAATTTTTAAAAAACTGTATCACTTATTTGAATTTCAGAGCTTATGGGAGAAGTTATGAGCAAGTAGAAACACTTTATGAGGGTTATGGGGTGATCAATGGAGATTTAAAATGCTTTACCAGGGCTTCCCTGGTGGCGCAGTGGTTGAGAGTCTGCCTGCCGATGCAGGGGACGCGGGTTCGTGCCCCGGTCCGGGAAGATCCCACATGCCGCGAAGCGGCTGGGCCTGTGAGCCATGGCCGCTGAGCCTGTGCGTCCGGAGCCTGTGCTCCGCAACGGGAGAGGCCACAACAGTGAGAGAACCGTGTACCGGTAAAAAAAAAACCAATAATATAAAATAAAATAAAATGCTGTACCAGATAACTATTGTCTTAGAAGGAAAGTGGTCTGGGTATTCTAAATTTGTAATTCTTGTGTTATTTACATACTGACAACAAAAAAAATTAAAAACAAAAGCCAGTTTTTATTTTAAAAAAATGGAAAAAATTTATTTCCTGAAAATTTTCAGTAGGAAAAGAGTTTAATTGGGGGCATTTAAAAATTAGTTTTTAATGAAGCTTTATGTGACAAACTAAGAGTTTGACAATGACAACAAAAGGATATCTTATAATTAAAACAAACAAATATCTATCCATCTATCTATTATCTATCTATTTCAGCCATGGTTTCACTATCCAAAGACAAACACTGTGAATATTTTTTTGTATTTATATCTAATCTTTATTCTATTTGTTTTCATTCTAAACGGAAAGATCATGTATATACTATTTCTATCCTACTCTTTTTTCATTTAACGTTGTAATGCTTATATTTTCCATAGATTGCATATTCTTTAAAAATATAATTTTTAAAAGTTACATTATAATTAATGAAGTGAATATACACAATTTATGTAAAAACTGTGTTTGTATCTGGTATTTAGATTACTTCTGATTTTTTTTCTTTTCCTTTTATAAATAGTGCTTCTGAATATTCAGAATTATTTTCTTAGGCTCCATTCTCAAAAGTGGACTTACTGAGTTAGAGTATAAACATTGCAAGGCTCTTTGCCAAATTGCTTTCCAAAAGGATTATACCAAAATATCAGCAATATTCGAGAGTACCTTTTTCACAGTCCCCTTATCAGCAGTGGAAATTATTATTTTTAAAAAAATCTTTGCTAATTTGATAGGGGTCAAAGGTTACTTCATTGTTGTTTTAATGCCCCATTCCTTGATTACTAGTGAAGGAAAACATTTTCCACACATTTGTTGATTAGTTATATTTCCTTTTTGGAAATTGCCTATTCACATCCTCTGTCAGTTTATCCATTGGAGCTTCAGTATTTTAAAATTCAATTTGATTAAGCTTTTTATATATATAATGATATTAATACTTTGTCTAGATAGTATTTCCTGTGACTGTTTTTCCCCAAATATGATGTTTGCCTTTTAATTTTGTTCTATTTATTTATTTTGATTGAAGAGAAGCTTAAAATTTAAACTTAGCAACATATAATAATGTTTTCATCTTACTTTTAGTAAATTGTACCTCCTCCAATGATGGTAAATTAAAAAAGTTTTTCTTCTTGATTTCTTACATATTGATATTTTATATTTAATTTTAAAGTTCCCTTGGAATTTATATTGTTTGGTGAATGATTTTAGGTGAGAATCTAAATAGATTTTTTTCATCAAATAATCAATTGTTCCAGGGGGATTTATTTATGAAATAACTTACCCCTTTCTCATTTATTTAAAATATTTCTTTTACCATACATGTTAAATATAGATGCAGTAAGATAGCCAGTTCCTTGACTATTGTGTTCTGTAGATTTCCAGAATTTCAATATTTTATATACTATCGATTTATACCCTTGGTCACAATTGATACCATTGGTATCAATTTATACCATTGGCTGACAGGTCCAGAATACTCCCGGTCATTCTTTTTCAAAAAACTGTTTTGGTTTATTTTACTGTGTGCGTGTATGTATATGTGCACGTCACAGGAAGAATGAGTATCGATTATTGACTTTTTTACTGACATATTTTGAGTTTTACTTTTTCCAAAGTCTTCCCATCTCTCAAAACCAGGTCAAATCCTACAGCCCACAGGGCCTTTCCTGACCCTTCTTAGTGGGAAGGAATTATTTCCTCTCTTACTTCTGTATGTCTTCACCTGTCCTTCTCTTACAGCATCTTTATGTGCTGCCTTGTATTCTAATTATTTGTGGACAGATCTTACTTTCATCTAGTTATATGTCTGTACGGGCTGAATAATGGCCCCTAAAGATGTACACGTCCTAATCTCCAGAACCTGTGAATGTCGTCCTCCATGGCAAGAAGCACTTTGTAGATGTGATTAAGTTAAGGACCTGGAGATTCAGAGATTATCCTGAATTATCCAGGTGGCCCCAAATGTAAACCTAAGGGGGAGGCAGAAGGGGACTTGACCACTGTGGAGGAGGATGTGATGAGACCACAGAGGCAGAGATTGGAGTGATGCTGTCAGGAGCCACCAGCAGCTGGAAGAGACAAGGGACAGCTTATCCCCTGGAGACTCCAGAAGGAACTGGCCCTGCTGACACCTTGATTTTAGTCCCTTAAGACTCATTCTGGATGTCTGACCTCCAGAACTGTTAGAGAATAAATCTGTGGACTGTTTTTGCTATCAGTTTTTGAGCCTCTAAGTTTGTGGTGATTTGTCAAGAACCCAGTTGCAAGTGAATACTGCTATTCCCCACATCCTAAAGGCAGTAATAGACTCACCCAGGGCACTGTTCAAGTGGACGAATTGTCCCCTGTGGGGGGATCAGAGCTGGAGGTGTCCAAGCCTTACCTGAGGAACGATGCTTAGAGAGTGGATTCTGGTTGTGTTCTGCTTTTTCGAATTTGATCCAGCTCCGGGGCCAGGAGCGGCACTGACTGCACACGTGATCCTTCTTCTTCTGGGGCCATAGCTTCACGTGTCAGTCTTGTTTCAAGTGAGATGCTGTTTAGCTCAGCATCTATCAGTCTCTGTGAGCTGAGTTCAAAGTCACTGCGGCCATGAATTCTACTTTAAAGAAGTTATTTCCAAGGTTACTGATGAAAGCCACAAATTAAAAAGAAATGAGTTCAAGAGAGACGTTTGAATGACTAAATTGATATGTTTTCACAAACATTCCTACTTTCAGCTTTCTTATTGTATAAAGTGAATATGAACATATATTATTGGAGTTCGGCAATGGTATTGCTTTATACAGTACATATTTATTTAAACATAGGCTTTTTATTTTTTTATTGGAGTATACTTGCTTTACACTGTTGTGTCAGTTTTTGCTGTACAGCAAAGTGAATCAGCTGTATGTGTGCATATATCCCCTCTTTTTTGGATTTCCTTCCCATTTGGGTCACCACAGAGCACCGAGTAGAGTTCCCTGTGCTATACAGTAGGTTCTCATTAGTTTATCTATTTTATACATAGTAGTGTATATATGCCAATCCCAAGCTCCCAATTCATCCCACCCAAACATACGCTTTTTTAAAAAAACTTGATTTAATTTTTCAGTGTCTTTGTGAGTAGGAGAAATATTATACACATTCTCCAGAAAAGAAAAGAGGACTAGCAAGGTGGGCCATTTATCCAACATTTTACCCTTTTATTTATTAAGATTTTGAGGGTCTGCAAAATGCTCGACATTGTGTTAAGTTTTTAGTGATTTGAAGTTGAGTGAAACACAGTGCTGACCTTGAAGGGTGTTGCCATCTAGGAAACAAACAATTACAGTACATTTGGAGAGGGACTCCGTTAGCTGGAGGGATCACGGAAGGATGTGTTGGGTTTCAATCCTGGTTGCACATTAGAATAACTCCTAGGAGTATAAAAAATACTCAGCTGCAGACCTCACCCCAGATGATGTGAATCACACCTTTGTGTCAGAAACTGGAATCCGTTGGGGAGACAGATAAGGAGGAGAAAGCTGTAACACAGAGGAAACTTCTTTAAGCTTTAAGGGGTTGGGATTAACATTCGCACACTACTATATATAAAATAGATAATCAACAAGGGCCTACTGTATAGCACAGGGAACTCTACTCAATACTCTGTAATAACATATATGGGAAAAGAAACTGAAAAATAATAGATATATGTATATATATAACTGAATCACTTTGCTGTACACCTGAAACTAACACAACATTGCAAATGAACTATACTCCAATATAAAATAGAAATTAAAAAAAGAAAATTAATATCCCAGCCCCCCCCCCAAAAAAAACAAAACAGAAACAGACTCACAGACAGAGAAAACAAACATGTTTACCAAAGGGGAAAGGTTGGGGGGAGTGATAAATTAAGAACTTGGGATTAGCAGATACACACTACTATATATAAAATAATCAACAAGGACCTACTGTATAGCACAGGGAACTCTACTCAATGTACTTTAATAACCTATATAGGAAAAGAATCGATACATGTATATGTATAGCTGAATCACTTTGCTGTACACCTGAAACTAATACAACATTGTAATCAACTATACTCCAATATAAAATAAAAGTTTTTAAAGTTTAAAAAAAAATAAAAACTATTCAACTGCAGACCTCACCCCAGATGATGTGAATACAATCTGTGTTGGAAGCTGGGATCAGCTGGGGAGACAGAGGAGGAGAAGCCTGTAACCCAGAGGAAACTTCATGTATACATAGGGCTTCAGGGGGCAGCAAGCAGGGTGCTGACTTAACATAGGGTGCATCGTCCCCGGGGTCCCCACTCTGGTGGGCTGCAGGGTTATTGGAAGGAACCCTGGAGAAGGGATTTGTGGAAGGGAGATGGGATTTGTGGAAGGTGTACCATTTGCTGAGTGCCCCTGTGTGCCATGCGCTGTGCTGGGCTTTTCACAAATTCTCTTTTAGTTGTTGTAAGACTTTTTAGTTATGTGTCATTATCCCAATTTTACACAGAAGGAGTCCAAGGCTTGGGTGATTGGGAAGCTTCCTCAGGATCACAGAGGTGGTAAGTGACAAAACAGGGAGCTGACTCCTGATGCAGTGTTTCCATTTACTGTGCGCTTTGCATAATTGAGGCATGGCTAGAGGTAAATATGGTAAATAGTGGAAGAAATGCCCAGCTCCAGCTCTGGGGGCTTTACTAGGAACTTTGATCTTCAAGTTGAGTCTGTTTACCCGTTGGGGATGGGAGAGAGGTGGGGAGTGGCATCCAGGAAACAGACAACCAGTGCACAGGCTCAAATGAATGAAGCAGAAACGGCCTTTGTAGAGGTATCCAAACAATCTGTTAAGCCTCAAGCATGGAGTGATGTGAGGGGAAGAGAGGAGAAAAATCTGTTTTGTGAATTATTAATCCATGTGTTAATAACAGTGTGTTAAGACTCTAATTGACCTCACTTTGAAGAAATTCTCTGTATTGGAAACTATTGTATGCTACCACTTGTTGTAACAAAACTTTTGGGTAGAAATACTACATTTTGATATTCTAGCTAGTCAACAGAGTTTTTCCACACGACTTACTATGTAGGTTTTCCCTAGCTCATGTAGACTCGTGACTGGGTGATATCAGAATGAACCCTTCAGCTTAGAGACTTGTTCCTTTTAACTATTTTAGGGTAGATTAGGGGAAACTGCAAATATGATTACCTTGAGGGATGTTCTATTTAATTGCCTTTTTTTTTTTTTTTTTTTGCGGTACGCGGGCCTCTCACCATTGTGGCCTCTCCCGTTGCAGAGCACAGGCTCCAGACACACAGGCTCAGCGGCCATGGCTCACGGGCCCAGCCGCTGCATGGCATGTGGGATCTTCCCGGACCGGGGCACGAACTCGTGTCCCCTGCATCGGCAGGCCGACTCTCAACCACTGCGCCACTAGGGAAGCCCCTAATTGCCATTTTCTTTGCCCAATTTCAATAGTTACTCTGATGGGATGAAAGTCCTTGCAAAAGGAAAGTTTGTATAAATTAATATAAGGGAATTCCGTATTTATATGAATAAGTATTTTATTTTCTCATAGAAAAATATGAACAAATCTTAAACTCTCTGGTTCCAACCAGCTTTACCATTCAGAGACTCTATAGTCATTATTTTTTTACTATAATCCTTTGTTATTTTCAACTGACTTCCCTATATTTTGAACTCTTGAGTCCTTACTTTTCACCCTGAATTGTCAGTCTGGATGATATTTGACTTGTGGACTCTGGGTAGTAAACCAAACCTTAATTAATCTCAATACAATTGCCCTAAACTCCATTTTATTTTTTACTTTCTATTGTTGTTTCAGATAAAATCCTGGTATATTTATTTGATTCTTTTTTTTAAAACTGAAGGAGTTGATTTACAATATTGTGCCAGTTTCAGGTGTACAGTAAAGTGATTCAGTCATACATATAGTTATATTCTTTTTCATATTTTTTTCATATTTCATATTCTTATTCATTATAGGTTATTACAAGATGTTCAATATAGTTCTCTGTGCTATACAGTAGGACCTTATATTTAACTATTTTATATATGGTAGTTTGTATCTGCTAATCCCAAATCTACAGTTATTTTAAAATCCACACATATACACAAATCTCTAAGTACACACTTATATCCCACTCAGTGGAGGTCAGATTGTTGTTAGGATAATAACCTCTCATGGGGATACTCTCCCCCATGGCCTGGTCAATACATTTATACAATGTAATTAAACCATATCACTTCCGTGACAGGAAATTGATGACCTTTTAATTATTTCAAGATAACTGAATATGTAATCATTTTCTCCTTTAACTGGGAGAGAAGAGTATATTTTGAATAAATTGAAAGGACTACAAATACTTATTTTGTGTGTATGCTGTACGTTTGTGCTCTTTCCACAAGATATCATTTTGGAATGCTTTTCCCAGGATTTGGGAAAACAATTTAGAAAAGCCCATGTTAAAAATAGGAGATACACTACCAAATGTAAAATAGGTAGCTAGTGGGAAGCAGCTGCATAGCACAGGGAGATCAGCTGGTGCTTTGTGACCACCTGGAGGGGTGGGATAGGGAGGGTGGGAGGGAGATGCAAGAGGGAGGAGATATGGGGACATATGTATATGTATAACTGATTCACTTTGTTATAAAGCAGAAACTGACACACCATTGTAAAGCAATTATACTGCAATAAAGATGTTGAAAAAAATAGGAGATTAATAATTTAGTCAACAGTGTTTAAAAGGTGCTTGATGATTATTGGAATTAAGAAAGATCTACCAATACTACCCTGAATTTTCATGTGGTGTATAAGCTCACAATAAATTTTAAGACTGTCTGGTGGGAAATATACGGCAAGTAGCTCTTTAAAAAATTAGACGGAGGCCTGCTCATAACATCAGAGTTGGCTAATTCCCATGGGGAAGATTGAGTTACCACACACTTTTATTGTGGGACATTTTGGGTGACAGAGTGCGATGGACAATTATAGGGTCCATATTATCCAAACCAAAAACCAAAGCCCAACCTGTGACAGGTGTGCAGGTTTCTATGGGAATAATGGACCCTAATACTTCAAATCACAATTATTTCACACATTGGGACGACATAGCTTTGATATGTTTAGTATAGCAGATTTTCCCCATTAAAAAAATATATTTTATAATTCCCTTGAATAAAAAAATTCTCAACCTCTACACTATGTGTATAGGTGACTAAAAAAAACCAAAAAAACCAACAAAGAAACCCAACCTATCCCAACGGGGCATTGTCTTTCCAATCCAGTACAATAAAACTTCTTTGTCTCTCCTCATAGGCCAGAAATGTGGAAAACACCCTTTCTCACCATCTTCCATTAAGAGAAAAGAGAATTTGTGTTACTACTTGGAAAAACCAACTGCTTAATCTTCGAATGAAATACCAGTCAGTAAAATTAATGGAGAGTGGGACAATTTCACTAGAAACACCCCACGGTGAGTGCTTTTGATTTATAGTTGGACGTATTAACCGTATAAATTATACCTAGAAGCAGCTCTTTACTAGATATATTTTATAGCTAAATTAATATAGTGACTTCCACATGTTACATTTAAAATTTTCCTTTCTTTAAAAACTATGGCAGTCGTGGTCTGAAACATGTCATCAGTCAGGACTTTTCTTTAATAAACAATTTGGAATCTTATAGATCTTTTTCCTTAATTTTGAAGAGACCATTAAGGATAGTGTTAAGATGGTGTGACACAACTCCCTGATTTTTTATGATGATGACTATATTTGGAGTATAAATCCTTTGTGAAAAAAAATAAGGCAGGTTGCTATTAAACTCCTCACGAACTGGTTGGGTGAAGACAGAGTGGTAACTAGTAAACAAACCCTCTGCCTCTTTAAATTCCACAATCAGAACATAAGGTTCTTGAGGACAGGGGCAGATCAGGGTTTTTTTAAAAAAATTACTATTAGAGCAACAATGACCAGCACCTAGTACATATATAGGAGGCCCTTGATTAAAATACTCTTACTTTGTCAATAAACCTTTCTTGAAAGTATGACACTATGCCAGGGCCTGGGGTTTCAAAATCGACAAAACAAGGACTTCTGTTTTTATGAAGCCAAAAGTTGAGTAGAGGAGATATCTATTATCTAAGGAAATATGCATAAGAATATTTATACACTGGAAAACAGGAGAGGAAAAGGTAAGTAGTCACCTGGAAGTGATATTTGAGTTGGGTCTTGAATATGTGCATAGATATTTATAAACAAACAGCAAAACCGTTGAGGTTTATCCACACTTTTCTGGCTTCCTCCCTTGAACCGGTTTGTTTTATGAACCAAGAAACTTTGATGCTAATGAATTTCTCCATTTTATTCCAGTCACCCACATTTTAATGGCAGACTCCTTTTTTTTTTTGTCATGAAAATAGCTGCATTCAGTAGTTTAAACTTTACCGGAATTAAAATGTTAGTGAAATAAGCACAGAGGTCTTCTTTGAACTTTCCATTGTTTGTAGCTTTGAAGTGGTCAATGCAGAGGAGTAATGTTAAGAAACATGAATGAGTCGGAACGCTGGTTAAAATGGATTGAAACATCATTTTATTCTGAGCTGTAAATTTCTTGATGAAGAAAATTATTTTAACTGACCTTATTTCCTATGTATATATATCAAATGACACCTGAATCATGTTAAGGCCTTAACCTTTTCCCATTTCCTGTTGTAAAACTGCCTGAATCTGACATCTTTTTAAGTGGAGTTAAAACTGTTTTCACTTATGATGTCAGAATTCAGATAATGCCCAAATTGATGCTTAGCGATCTGTGTTTTAAACGTCTCATTTTCTAAGATGTCTTCTCTTATTTTAAGGAAGAATAGAATTGCATGTTTGGGTCTCTCTAGAATTAAAACTAGTCACTGATTACAATATTCCCTGTCGATTATTTGAAGCCTATAGTCTAGGTGACACAAGAGGCGAATTCATTGTAAGCCTTCAGCCAGATACTGAGTCTCAATTCAAGAGCTGGGGCAGTACAGAGGGATACTGAGTATCAAGAGCCGGGGCAGTACAGAGTGTAGATGGTGTTTATGCTCCAACACTGGGTGCTCAGGGCTCCCTACGGCCTCGCTTCCCCACCATCCCCTAAATGACCTTGGCTCTAAGGGATAGGGTCTCCTCACTATTTTCCCAAACTATTTTCTCAAATACCTGCCATGGCTTGTGGCCTATTCTTGTGTCCATTTATTAATTCTTCATTCAAACAATGATGATGAGCCCCTATTGTGTGTCAAGTACTCTCCTAGGCTAAAGCAGTGAAAATCAGATGGATTTCTGGCTTTCGAGGAAACAGACTTAGGAAAGTAAACCAAGAAGAGACAAAGAAAATTTCAGGTTGCAATAAGGACAATGGAATAACAAGATAAAATAAAATAAAATAAAATAAAATAAAATAAATATAGTAATGTATTGATAATAAAGAAAGGGGGCAGCAGGAGAGGGGTTTACTTTAGACCACATGGCCAGGGAAGGCTTGCCTGAGATGGTGATAAGGGAACCAGCAGGGTTCTGGGGAAGGAGAATTCTGGGTGGGGGGAATCATGGGAGCAAAAACCCTAAGGCTTGTAGAGGAAAAGGAAGAAGTCCAGTGCCACTGAAACCTGAAAAGAGAGGGACCAGTAATGCAAGGGGAGGTGGACGAGGGCCGGTTCTCATGAATAACTCTAATTTTATATATTTTAAAATAAGAGGTTTTATTATTGCTTAGTTCCGGCAAGGTCAACTGATTAGGAGAATATTACCATTGTAAAGACAGGTTGTTATACTCGAGGATGCAAGCAGAAGGAACATGGCCCGACTTCTTGCCACAATGGACAAAAGAATGGGTGAGGCAGGGTAAACAGGTTTAAGATTGATTACTTTGAATAATTTCAGGAGGCTCTGGGGCATAGGAGCTGTCCTTAGGTGTTTGGAATGTGACCCTGGAGCGATTGGGGCAGGTGGATAGTGTCCTGATATGTGAAAGCCTGATAAAGAAGGAGTTAGGTGTGTGGGCTCTGGATTGGTTTACGTTTGGAAGGCACCCTCAGGGATGAGTTGTTTACTATCTTTGGGAATTAGCTAACCCTGTGGGGTGGGGCAGTCCCTCTAGGAGCAGCAAGACCTCCTAATGTCAAAGCATCAGAAAATAAGAGACACAGCTAATACATACAAAATGTATACCAGAGTATTGAAAAAGTTTATGAAACTAGCATAAGCTTGAGCAAACCTCACAGGAATGAGGATGAAAAATGACAATGCAAATGTACTCACGAACATAGATGCTAAAATCATAATAACATATCATTTGTGAATTATGAAAGTTTTGTTTCTTTCATAACAGTCTTTATGCATTTAGCTTATATTTCCTTGTACTTGCTAGAATTTCCACTAAAATTTTGATAGAAATTATAACATGCATTTGATTCTTGTTCCTGACTCCCAAGGAGAGTTTTTAACTTTCATCATAAAGTATATTTGCTACGAATTTTCTTTACAGGTTATGAAAGTCCCTTCGTATTCCTAGTTTGTTAAAGGTTTGTGGTTTTTTTTCACATAAATGAGCATTGAAATTTATCTAATCATCTTTTCTGCATCTATTGGAAGGACCATATGATGATTTCATGTTTAATCTGTTAATGCAGTTAATTATATGAATTTTCTAATATTAATCCAACTTTGCCTTCCTAGGATAAACCCAAATTTACCATAATGTATTTTCCATTTCTATACATTACTAAATTTAGTTTGCAAATAGTTTGTTCAGGATTTTGTACCTGATAAGTGAATTTGATGTATCATTTCTTTATTTTGTAATGCCCTTGAAGATTTTGATATCATGATTAAGCTGGACTTTTTCTGTTCTCTGAAAGGTTTTGTGTATGATGGATGTCATTTCTTCCTTACATAGTTAAAAGAGATCACAGGTGCAGCCATCTGGACCTAGAATTTTCTTTGTGGAAATATTTTTATTTACAGATTCAATTTCTTAGATAAATATAGAGCTATTCATATTTTCTCTTTCTTTTTGTGTCAGCTTTGGTAAGACATGATTGTCAAGGAATGTGTTCATTTCATATAAATTGTCAAGTTTACTGTCATAAAGTTTCTCATAATATCTTTTAACCATATTTTTAATGTCTATTTCTTGAAGGATGAGATAAATGTTCCAGATAAACCACATGCAAAGTCCTGGTGGTAAAAGAAGTACAGCATTTGGGGAAAGCAAATCTATCATATGAATCTAAACACAGCACCAGAGTGGGTATTTTGAGATATTTTTAATAATTAGGAAAGAATAACGACAAAAATCATGGTCTTTGCCTGAAAAGAATTTGTTGTCAGCTTACATTGAGACATGGCTTATATATATTCGCATTTCAAGAGGGCACATATGAGACTGTATGTATGTATGTCAAGTGCTTTGCAGTGGATTTCAGATTGCGTACAAAAGTGCCAAAGGAAATGCCAAATAAGGGGGAAATGAGTTAATATTTTTAGGTTGTTTAGAATATGATCACCTATGTTTTATGCACGTTTAGGTCAAATATATCCTTTGTAAAATATAAGCAATGTCTGCCTCCCCTAAGAAAATTTGATTTAAACTTGTACCCAGAAGCCTGTATGTGCATGCCACTCCTTGGTGTGTTTTCTTTTGGCCAGTGGGCACCTGGATCTCTTTTTATTTTTTCAAAACCTTTTTTCTTCCTCTCTGAAACACTAAGCTAATAGTTTAGTAATGTAATAAAACTCAAAACAATTTTCACCTGCATCTTTGGCATAAATCAATTAAATTAGGCACAAATATTGGTGTTTTAGAGATGAAAAAGAATTACCCAGTAGTGCTGATATGGGGGTACTGGTAATCTAATGAATAACATACATTTCCTTTCAGCTTACTAGCTGAAAGGAAATGATTTATTTTACAGAAATAAGTTAGCCTCAGTGTCCTGAGCATTGAATCTCATGTCTGGATCTTACATCTAGAATTAAAATAGAAAGTTTAACATTTTTTTAACTTATAAATTTCTTTTTTATAATCATAGAAAGCTAGGCATCACAGCCTCTAAAGTATGGAAAGGTGCAAGAGTATTTCTGAACTTTTCTTACCTTACAAAGATCGTCAGGACGGTGTCCCCCTTGCTGTTTTCTTTTTTTGTTTTTTGTTTTTTTGGGTTTTTTTGGGAAGAGCCTTGTGTTGTCAGAGATAAGCAAAGCAAAGTTGTTGATCAGAGTATGGAGAAGTTCTCTTTGGGAAGTACACTCTGTTTTGTAAGTAAGGCTGGTCAGACAGAAATTAGAAGGAAGGCAAGTCATTTCTTTTCTTTTTGACTCTGCATCATTGGTCTGTGTCCTGGGTGCCATCATTAGTGGCCTTCCTTGGCCCTCAAAGTGCTGAGGGATAATAACAATGAACATGGAATAAATAATCATTCAAAGATGAAAGCAAATAAAAACAATTTAATACAAATGCTAGATGAATTTACTGTTCAGAGATCCTCACTAAAATAACTCTTAATGAATGTACTTGGGGAAAAGAAAATTGAACCCAATAGGAAGGTGTGGACTCCTAGAGAGGCCTGTAGATGGGGCTGGAAGACGTATAGAAAGATCTTTAAGGGACGTCCCATCTGGCATTTCATCTTGATCTTTATAACAATGGCTATTGGGAGCATTTAAGCATGGAGAGACAGCTCCACTACCTGCTGAATAGTGGTTGGAAGACAGCAAGATAGGAAGCAAAAAGATGGGTTAAGAGGGTGTAGAGGATTTTCATACAGGAAGTGATGAGGACATCCACCACGTAGTGGAAATGGGTTTTAGCACTGTGGAAACAGAAAAGAAGGACCTACAAGTATGTCAGGGTGACTGGATATGAGCCATGAAGCTGTGATAGTAGTTAAGGATGACTCAAGTCTTCCCCTTAAGTTGTTGGTGGTGCCATTGGCTGGGGGAAAGAAGGGTTTGTAGGAAGCAGTTTGGGTTTGAATACTGAGAGGCTTACAAGGCATCTAAGTGGAGATGGGCCTCTTCAAACCCCAATATTGTGGTGTTATTACATGTTTTAGAATTTTTTCAATCTGATGGTTTTATGATATTCTGTCTCTCTCTTCCTCCCCCAACCATTAAATTGTATTCCTCTGATTGCTAGTGAAGCCCAGAACTTTTCATTGGTTTATTAATCATTCTGGTTTACTCTTCTGTCAGCTGCCTGTGAGCTGTCTTTAGCAGATGTAATAGTTTGCTTACCCAACCAACATTTCCCTCCTTTCTTTCTTATTAAAAGTGTCCTGATTTGGTTGAGGTGTGAGGTGGCAATGTCCCAAGAAATGACGGCAGGTCTTCCCTAAGCTCCTACAGATAAGCAATGATTGGTCATCTGTCCCATTTCTGGCCAATAGGACCTACAGGAAAATCTCCTTTGCAGGTATTTGTGCTGTCTTTTCCAGTATTTGGCTTATAGATTTCACTCTGTTTATGGTGTCATACAAAGGTTTTTAATTTTAATGTAGCAAAAAATGTATCATTCCTTCTTTCCTTGTCATCTTTTGTCTTGGTTTAGAAGTGATTCTCTATCCTGAGGTTCTAAAACTATTCTCTATTTTTTCTTCCATAAATGTTAAGTTAAAAAAATCTTTAGATTTTAAATACATCTGGAATTTATTTTTGAATCTGGCATGAGGCAAAGATGTTTTTACGAATGTGTAGTCAGTCAGCCCAGAACATTTTTTGAATAGTTCATTCTTTCTTTCTGGTTTATATTAGCACCTCTCTCATATATGAAGTGCACATGGATATGTTGGTCTGTTGTAAATTTCCCTAATCTGTTCATTTGGTCTATTTTTCTACCACTATTTCTTTTCTCTAATAAGTTGTAAGCTCTCTTGAACTTTTTTTTACGTAAATAATTCTTTAGTCTACAAATAATGACAATTTTATTTCTTCATTTCCAATGCTTATATCGATTATTTCTTTTTCGTGCCTTATTGTGCTGGCTAGGATTGCTGGTACAATTTTAGATAAAAGCAGTGAGAGTAGGCATTGTTTCTTGTTCCTGACTTGTTTTGGTTCTTTTAAGGGAATGTTATTAATTCTTCACCATTGTGTATGATTTATGTTGATTCCATTGATCAAGTTAAAGGGGTTCCTTCCATCCTTAACTTGTTTAGGGTATTTGTTTTGTTATCCAGAAAGGTATTGAATTTTACTTTTGTGTTTTTCTGAATATTTTGATAATCATATAGCTTTTCTCCTGTAATATGTTGTGAATTATATTTGTAGATTTTCTAATGTTAATCTAATCTGTAGTCCTGTGATAAGCCATACATGGCCATGATGTAATTATTTAATAGCCTGCTGGATTTAGGTTACCATTGTTTTATTTAGAATTCTTGCATTAATGATCATAAGATGGATTGACCTATAGCACTTTTTTCTTTTAATGTCCTTGTCCAGTTTTGGTGCCTAGGTTATACCAGCCTCATAAATTTAAGTGGGGAGCCCTCCCTGGAATCATTTGTATAAAAGAGGACAGTTTGTGGAATATACCTGCAAAATCATCTAGCTCTTCACAGTCTGTCTTTAGCATTAAGGACCCTCCAGGCAAAGGGACCCACTCTATTGTTAGCTCAGTCTTCTGTCCTCAAGCTCTGGACTGGGCTACATGGAGTCCAACTCCCTCCTTTTACCTCATCTTGAGAGACTCTTGGCTTTGACCTCCATTTTCCTCACACGGGACTAATAAAATAGCAGGAATTTCAAGACATGAAGCAACTATATTAGGGAGAGACACAAAAAGAAGTGTGTGGAAGTAAGAACTTTTAGTATCTTTTCTCTTCCCATGCTAGTGGGGAAAATGGAGGCTCCTACCATAGTTAAGAATGTGTAGATAACATGCTGGATAAAACCTTGTCTTAATTTCTCCCTAGGTTTCTATTTTTCAGGGAATTTGGATAAATTCCAATTTGCAGGCCCTTTGGAAAAAATCTAAGTCACATGTTTATTTTTTAGCTTAAAAAATATGTGTCTGATTTTGAGCCCTTCAAGGACATTTTTCTTCTTTGAATCCACCCCTGGGCACAACGCCTGGTGTATCACAGGTGCTCAGTAAGGAACTGTCTGTTTGAAGATGTTTGTTCTTCTACAAATAACTTATAAAATCAGTGTCAAAATCAGGCCAGACAACGACTATTATATCTTCAGGGAAGGAAGCTCATTTTATTTCTGCTTGAAACTAAAAGCCCTCAAACCAATAAAATGATGGAAAATGGAAGTTTTTTAGGACATCATTAATTCCTACTATTTGATCACTTACATGGGTATGTTGATTTCCAATATTAAAATGGTCTTTTAAAAAAATATTTTGCTTGCATTCACTGCCTGCATTTCTTATCTTGGCCTTTTGGTGTCATTCTTAGATTAATCTGAAAAACATATTAAGTAAGGGTGAAATTATTTCCCTAGCTTTGGATCTTTTTGGTCTCTGATTTGAACTGAAGGTTATCATACTTATAGTGCAGTTTACTAATATAACCTTTTCAATGTTATCTTAACGGTATGTTTTATAACTGACACACAACTGTAGAAGTTTAAGTACAATACAGAGAACCAGTAATAGTAAAGTAAGCCTTTATTTTTATGACTAGTCTAGAAAGAGCTTTTTCTGAAATTACTATACTGAAGTTACTAAAGTTAGCTACATATGTTACTAAAATATGTATGCTACATATATAATTCTAACATAATTCTAATGTTTATCATTACATAATAATGTAACAATATGATGTTACATTATAATTTATATATGTAATATACAATATATACATATTTAGTTAAAGCAAACCAGGGTTCTTAAGCTATGACAAGTCCTGATTCATTCTCAGTGATCTGTAAAATAAAGCTTACTATTCTCCATGGAGCTGCAGAGAGCTGATGAACTTGGCAACAGTTCCTCTTTCTCTTCTGTACATGGGGATACTCATACCCTTTTATCCACCTGTGAATGAATATGAAAACCCTTTGGACTTCAAACTTATTGCTAATCCCAGTGTTAGCCACATGCTTTTCCTTCCCTCCCAACCTGCAAATGCCTCAATAACTTTTCTTCTTTTCACCATTAATTGTACTTTTTTTCTCCATTGTCATTTTAATGCATACGCTTAAGGAGATTGACTTTTGTATGGTGTAACAAATAAGTGAACAAACCAACAAAATATATATTGACCCACAGTTCCACAAGCAAGAAGCAAAAGTGATGAATTCATTGTGTTTGACTGTTACACTTGGAATTCCCAATATTCTGTCTTTTAAGTCTCAGAGGAAGGAGCTGTACTTGTCTCCTGGATCTTTGAACAACTTCACTATTTGAGAGAATGAGTGTACTCACTCTGTAGCCTCTAGTATATCTGCCAGCAACCTTCAAGTTTGGTGACCAGGGAAACCCTGGAGATCTATTTCTCAAAATATTCAACTTTCATTAGGATCCTGTCTGAACAATATAGCAAAATAAATTTTTTAAAATACATTTTCTCAGAAAATGATTATTCTAATTTAGACCAAATTCAAATTTAGACCAAATTCAAATTCAGTCCTGCAGTTGGTCATGTTCTATGGTGTGAGACCAATGGGGTCTGAGAGCTCCACCATACTTTCAAGCTAGCATGTTGGCCTAACACAGTTTCATGGATGCTGGCAGAAGGTATGAGACCCCTATATCAGAGACAAATGACTTCATTACATATGGCGCAGCAAGCAGTGTGAGCATCACTGTGTTGGTTCTCCTTGTCCCCTTATACCATTGGTATAGTGCAGATGGGCCTAGATTTTGTTTATGCAATCAGTGGGTTGAAACCTTGTACTTAAGGAACCCAAATCTTACATAATGAGCAGCAAGCATTCTAACCCTTTGTTCCAGAAGAAGATATTATCTCTATCTTCCAAGGCTGTTTGCTATACAAACATTCATGACAAGGTACTCCAGAACAAAGAGTGGTCAATGCCTTGTTTGCAAGATTTGTCTTTGAGAGACAGAGTAGAGTGTGCTTTCAGAGCTGTCCCACCCTACAGGGGAGACAGTTGACTATTTATCCTCTAATTCCCATTTGTTATGGGCTGAGAGCTGATCCAGGGGCATTAATTCTCTACCACTTCCGGTCTTCCTTACACTGTGAGAGAGAAATCCATGGTGGAGGAGGTGAGTTGCAGGTATCGATCATGGTATGGACAGTGAGTGTCTCGGGACTCTGGTGTGACATTGATAGCCTCTGTCACACTCGCCAGTTTTAGTCCTTCCTCCTCCCAATATTACTCATATATATTATTTTCCCTTTCAATCCATGCCTGATCTGTTAGTTCTGCTAGAAACACTCATAGGCCTTAAGTGGCTGGTGGTGGTATTTTCAGTTAGACTTTTCTCAAGTCATTCCTCTTAACCAGTCTACTACTCAACAGTGTACCTGTTAGAGAGTGGGCTGGGGAAAGGAGCAGAAGCAGAATTCAAAGAGGTCAATTTAGCTACTTATTAAATCTTTGGAAATATGGAGAGGAAAAGGTGGGAGCTAATTGCTCAAATATGTGTTTTAAAATTACTGTGTCTTTTGTTCCTGATCTCTGTGACCCCAGCCTTGGAAAAGCAAGAGTTGGTCCTTAATCAAAGAGTGTGTCAAGGATTATTTTAAGAACAAATTGAGGAAATGTAAGCACAAGTCTTTCATCACCTTTTCACCACGATTAGATTTATTTGCGCTCTGTTGACGGCCCCCTTCTCTTTCAAGCTCTCCAACTGCTTTAGAATCAAGGGTGAAAAATGAAACCTAGTTCCTGCTTTTAAGAAAATGAGAGAACGCACATGCCATATTGACAGGTGCGTTTCCTGGGAGCTTAAAAGTATTGAGGATTTTTAGAAAAGAGCTATATGACCCTGGCCAATGAGAAATCCACTAACTCAGAATCAGGGATAAATTTAAAATGCTGGTGAAATGCATTGATACATTAGGGCTAGAAGTAGAGGAAGGGTTTGCCAAGCAAATTAAAAGTACAAACAGGGGAAATATATAGTTTTTATAAGGCTGAAGGCCAACAAATGTTTCTAAACACTTGTAAACCCTCTTTGAAATTGAACGCTTCTGTGAAACAATGAATGTTCTAATTCCTAATGTTTCTTTAAAAATCTGTTATTAAAAATTCTCTAAGACAGTATGCTCTTTCCTTTCCTTGGGGGCCCTGTCATCCTTGTTGCCATATGAACTTGAAATTAAGCTGAATTTTGTGAAAATGTTTCTCTACTTCAGACTTTTTCAAAACTTTCCACCCAATTAGGGAAAATTAATGAGGTTTACTGTACTTTGTGTTGATATTTAGTCACTGGCAGACAGATGGGACTTTGTTCCTCCCAAGTTAGTGTTTGAAAGCAAGGAGTTGTTTTCTTAACTTTCCCAAAGATTAGGAAAACACTATTCTAGAAAGATTGTTTCTTATTATTCTAAGCATCTACCACTTTCCACCTTTCAGCTTGCTTTCTTCATACTTTCCTGAAGGGTTCCAAGTCTTGCACTCTATCATTTATTCTCTCACAGTATGGGCTTCCTTCCATATCCATGGATCCTGCATCCATGGATTCGACCAACCACAGGTCAAAAATATTACCAAAACATTCCAGAAAGTTCCCCAAAGCAAAACTTGAATTTGCTGTGTGCTGGCAACTATTTACCTACCAATTACACTGTATCTACAAGTATTGATGTAGCATTTACATTGTATTAAGTATTATAAGGAATCTAGAAATGACTTAAAGTGTACAGGAGATGTGCGTAGGTTATACTCAAATACTACACCATTTCCTATGTGAATTTTGGTATTCTTGGGGGTTCTGGAACCCCCATGGATACAGAGGGACAACTGTACTTATACAATCATTACAGATCATAGCAAATGATGATAAATGAAACTTGAGATTTCAGTACAAACTCTTGATCATCAGGATGAAGAAATAGAGATCTGTAGAGGTAAACAGAGTCATCTAAGTTTTGCTGCTTATTTCAGGCAGATCCAGAATAAGAACCCTTGAATCCCTTACCCCTAGTCTGGACCTTTTCCCCAGCCTGGTCCACTCCCTGAGAGAAAGAGGAAGGGATGGGAAGACAGAGGGAGAGGGAGAGGATGAGAGAGAGAATGAGGGGCTGGGTAAAGGTTGTATCAGTATTTACTGTACTATTCTTGAAACTTTTCTCTAGGTCTGAAATGTTTTTTCAAAATAAAAATTTTAAAAAATATAAAAGTCTTAGTCGTATTTTAAAAGTTTGACATAGTGCAAAGTCCCTGAAGGCATATTTATCAAATAAAGCAGATGTTTACTTTCAATTAAGGTTCAGAGAGGAGACTTTTCTCCTGTGATATTTTCTCTTTTTAAAAACTATTCTTAAACTCTTTATTTTGAGTCACAGATAATTATTCATGAATATTATGTGTGTGATTCTTTTCCCTTATGAAATTCTGAGCCAGCAAAATCGACATTATGCATTTCATTCTGATGAGATATTAAGAATTTTTAAGTGGACTTTTCTTGAAAGATTCATGGCCTAAATGGTGCTAAATAACTAAAAATTCAATACAGTCACTAATAGATATTTTACTTAATGCTATGAAGGCTAGCATACCAAACAATTGTACACGGATTATAATTGCAATATAATCTAATTTCTGTATTCTATGTTTCTTTAAATTTCTATAAATGTTTCTTGATTTTAGAATGTTATGTAACACATTCTCTTAATAGTTGTATCATGATATCTTCCCCTCTCCACATTAATTTAACTATTAGTACATTCTTTTTTTAAAAAATGTATTTATTTTATTTATTTATTTTTGGCTGCGTTGGGTCTTTTTGGCCACGTGTGGGCTTTCTCTAGTTGCGGTGAGCAGTGGCTACTCTTTGTTGCGGCATGTGGGCTTCTCATTGTAGCTCCTCTTGCTGTGGAGCATGGGCTCTAGAGTGCAGTCTCAGTAGTTGTGGCACAGGGGCTTAGTTGCTCCATGGCATGTGAGATCTTCCCAGACCAGGGCTCGAACCCATGCCCCTGTATTGGCAGGCAGATTCTTAACCACTGCGCCACCAGGGAAGCCCTATTAGTACATTCTTAATAATTATTTTAACATAAAATATGCATTTTTAATGTCATAATTAATCTTTATAGCAGGTGCTCTTGAAAAAATAAATATTCATTTATCCTTAAACTGGCTGATGGAATTTTAACATATAAAGCCTGTAAGGAAATTTTTTCTTCTCCTACCTATATTAAGTAAATTGTCAGATATTGAATCCAAATCCAAACAGCATGGTGTATGAGTCAGGGTTCTTCTGAGAAACAGAACCAATAAGATATATATAGATATATACAAAGACTTTTATTGGGAGAGACTGAGGCTTACAATCATAGAGGGTGGGAAGTCCCACCGTCTGCTGTCTGCAAGCTGGAGGCCCAGAAAGACTAGAGGTATGGTTACAAACCCAACGGCCTGAGAACTAGGGGAACCAATGGTGTAAGTCCCAGAGACTAAAGCCCTGAGAACCAGGAAAAGAGAAGATAAATGTCTCAGCTCAAGCAGAGGGCAAATTCACCCTTCTTCTGCCTTTTGTTCTATTCAAGCCCTCCGTGGATTGTATGATGCCCACTGGAAGAGAGACATAGTGTGCTTTACTTAGGCTACTGATTGAGCTGCTAATGTCTTCTGGAAACACCCTCACAGATGCACCCAGAAATAATGGTTTGCCAGCTATTTGGGCATCCCGTAGCCCAGTCAAGGTGACACGTAAAATTAAGCATCACACATGGCATGTTGATATCATTGATGTTGTAACACTGGTTAGATAGGATGCACATGACTACACTCCCAGGTTTATGGATCATAGACAAGATTAGAGATGCCAGAAATGATACTGCAGTCATACAGCCATTTGGACCTCAAATGGCTGAAAAGATTTTTCTTGAATATCAAGGCCAAAGCCCAACCTTGATGCATTCTTAACAGAGATATGTAAACTTAAATTAAGCTGAGTCACACTGACCTCTTCATGGAAACTATTAGGAACCATACGAGCCATTAGAAAATACAGTGAAAAATATCACACTCGGAATTGCAGCAAAATATAAATTATCTAGGAATAAACTTTTTAAGACCTGTTTAATGCTTATGGGAAAAAAACCCCTAGAAAAGCCTCATTAAGGAACATTAAAAAAATTAAGACTCATGAATAGAGGACACAGCTTGTCACTGGTTAAGGAGACTCAGTATTATTCAGTAGTCTAAAGATGTCAATCCTTTAAAAATTAAATCAAGCTTCTTCCCCCTCCCCCCCTCGCCACCCCGGCCCCAGGAACTTGAATATTAATACTAACGTTCAACTGGAAAAATAAGTATCTAAGAATAGTCCTGAAAATTCTTTAAAAATGGGATTGGGGGAGAGTATTTGGAGGGTAAGACTATCTCCACTAAATATTGAAATTTTTTATAGCATTACCTACAATATCTATATAGTTGGCACTGGAATGAGAACAGACATGTCAATTGAACAGAATATTCCAGAAATAGCTCATAATTTATGGGGAGCACAAATACACAAAACCCTAAGTACATTAAGGCAACGTTTTATCAGCAGAATAAGATAATTCAATAAATTACATTTGCTCAATTTACTACCCATTTGGTTAAAAATATCCCACTCCTAAATATCAAACAAATTTCAGATGAACTAAAGATTTAACCACAAAACCATTTTATTACTAAAGAATTTTAAATCTCTATCCCTATCTATATCCATTCTTAGGAAGGAAGAGGAATTTATAAACATGATACAATAATCAGAGGTAAATAATGGGAAAGACTGATGAATTTACTTAAAAGTTGAAAACTTCTGCATGAAAAACATACTATAGGACAAATGGTGAGCTAGCAAAAGCATTTTCAAATATATAGGACAAAAGGTAAATGTCATTGCTATGTAAAATACTTACAAATCAATTTATAATAAAAGAGCAAGCAATCCATAGAGGAAAAGAAGTGGTAAATGCCTGGTAAACAAAACTATTCAACATTTCTCAATATTAGGAATCTCAAATTAAAACAAGATGCCAGTTTTTCTCATTTATCAGACAGTCAACAACAAAAGCATATTTGAAATTGCCCCGTGATGATGCTTGTACACACACTGGCTTGATGGGAATACAATGGAGGATCCTCTCTGCCGGGCCACAGTGAACATTCCTTTTGGAATTTAGGAATGTATCCTGCATCCATGTTCTCCTGGGTACATAAAGTGGTGTGTTGAAAGATGTTCATTATAGCATTTTTAATGATAGCAAACAGTTGAAATATCTTAAGTGTCCACAGGTGGTATTTTGTTTAAGTAAATCACGATAAATCCAGACAGTGAGGTAGGCTACAAGTCCTGGTGTTGGAGAGACTGCTCAACTAATGCTGTTAAGTGGAGTCCCATGTAAGACAACATGTACTATATGATCTCATAGATGGAAGGGTCCAAAAACCTATTTTTGGTGATTATTTCTGGGGCCTGGAGTGGGTTGGGAGATCTGGTTTTATTTCTGTATCAGTTGGATTTCAATTGCAGATGACAGGAGTGACTCTAGTTGTGTTAAGCAGAGATTGATTTAGTAGTTATTTCTTAATAAATGCTGGAGAGGGTGTGGAGAAAGGGGAACCCTCTTGCACTGTTGGTGGGAATGTAAGTTGGTGCAGCCACTGCGGAAAACAGTTGGAGGTTCTTCAAAAAACTAAAAATAGAATTACCATATAATCCAGCAATCCACTCCTGGACGTATATCCAGAGAAAACTCTAATTCGAAAAGATACGTGCACCCCAATGTTCACTGCAGCACTATTTACAATAGCCAAAACATAGAAGCTTCCTAAGTGTCCTTTGACAGATGAATGGATAAAGAAGATGTGGTGTATATATATATATATATATATATACATATATATACACACATATATACACACACACACACACACACACAATGGAATATTACTTAGGCATAAAAAGAATGAAATAATGCCATTTGCAGCAACATGGATGGACCTAGAGATTATTATACTAAGTGGAATAAGCCAGAGAAAGACAAATACCATGTGATTTCACTTATATGTGGAATCTAAAATATGATAAAATGAACTTATTTACAGAATAGAAACACACTCACAGACATAGAAAACAAACAAACTTTTGTTTGCCAGAAGTGAAAGGTGGGGCAGGGATAAATTAGGAGTTTGGGATGAGCAGTCATACACTACTATATATAAAATAAATAAACAACGAGGTTCTACTTTATAGCACAGGGACCTACATTCAATACCCTGCAATAAACCATAATGGAAAAGAATATTAAAAAGAAGAAAAAGTCATATATATAAGACTGAATCTCGGTGCTTTGTGACCACCTAGTGGGGTGGGATAGGGAGGGTGGGAGGGAGACACAAGAGGGAGGAGATATGGGGATATATGTATATTTATAGCTGATTCACTTTGTTATACAGCAGAAACTAACACACCATTGTGAAGCAATTATACTCCAATAAAGATGTTAAAAAAAAAAGACTGAATCACTTTGTTGTACACCAGAAACTAACAAAACATTGTAAATCAACTATACTTCAATTAAAAGAAAATAAAAAATTTTAAAAATTAGTTATTTCTTCTATAACCCAGTATTTGTGTTCCTTAAAAACTTTGTGTTCTTAAAAAAATACCCCACAACTTTATGTTCTTCAAAATTAATAATTACAGAATATATAGGTTCCGTGCAGATCACTCAAAACTTATGTCATTTTGCATCTAGGGCACCAGCAAAAACAATGATTTGAACCTCAGAGGGCACTTGGACAGGTGACCGAACATGTCCGGAGTTAGCCTTGGGATGTTTAAAATGAATAAAGACGAATGAAAATGCTGGCTTTTGGGCTGAGAAAATGCAGATGGAAACTCCAAACCTGGAAGGAAGAGCAACCTATTCTGTGCAAAGCTTTGCAAGGCTGGAGGCATCTCTTCTTGGGGGAGGGAGCCGCGGGTGCAGGCAATCCTCTAATTTTCTTAGGGTAGAGTTGAGAAGCATTCTGTTGTGGAGCTGAAGGTTTTTCTTTTCCTGTTCCTCTTGCTCAGAAAAAACTGTGTATGAATCAAGACAATTGTCATGTTACTGTCACATCATCCCCTGACTCCCAGTCCTACATGAGCTATTTTGGAGTCTTAGGAAGAGGCCTTGTGGCAGAACAGACTGTGGAGTGAGGGGCTTACAGAATTGTCAGAGGGCTGGAGGAGGGGCTCTAGGGTGGTCATCTGGAGGACTCCAAGAAAAAGTTGGGGCACTGGCCCTCTAGGGGAGCCACTACCTGGTACTGGAGGGGACTAAGAGACCACCAGTGGAACTGCTGAGTTAAAACATGCACTGTCAATGCATCTGAAAAATAAGGAGTTGTGTGTGAATGTGTTGTGGATATGTGATGAAGCAACATTAACATGTGAACAACGGTAGGATCTAGATGGCGGCTATATGGGTGTTCACTCTACAATACTTTCAACTATTATGTATCCTTGAAAAGGTTCATAATTAACCAAAACAAAACAAACTAACAGAAAAAAGACATGTTTTTCTCTTTCTGACTTACTCTGTATGACAGACTCTAGGTCCCATCCACATCTCTACAAATGACCCAATTTCATTTCTTTTTATGGCTGAGTAATATTCCATTATATATGTGGACTCTAGAAAACTGGTACAGATGAACCTATCTGCAGGGCAGGAATAGAAATGCAGACATAGAGAATGGACGTGTGGACACAGGGCAGGAGGGAGAGGGTGGGATGAATTGGGAGATTAGGTTTGACATAAATACACTACCATGTATAAAATAGCTAGCTAGTGGGAACCTACTGTATAGTACAGGGAACTCAGCTCCGTGCTCTGTGGTGACCTAGATGGGTGGGATGGGGGAGGGAGGTCCAGAAGGGAGGGGATATATGCATACATATAGCTGATACACTTCACTGTACAGCAGAAACTAACACAACATTGTAAAGCAATTATACTCCAATTAAAAAACAAAAACAGGGCTTCCCTGGTGGTGCAGTGGTTGAGAGTCCGCCTGCCGAGGCAGGGGACATGGGTTCGTGCGCCGGTCCATTTGCAGTAAGTGTGCTTTTAATTTTAAGAACTTAGTTTGACTCCTTGATTCAAGAAAATCTGAGAATCATGGTTCTTAGCTTCCAGGTGTCTACAGTTTAGGGTTGAACAGAAGAAAATCATACTGAGTGAAGTAGGTCAGACAGAGAAAGACAAATATATGATATCCCTTGTATGTAGAATCTAAAAAAATGGTACAGATGAACCTATTTACAAAACAGAAATAGAGTCACAGATGTAGAAAACAAACTTATGATTACCAGGGGGAAAGGGAGGGAGGGATAAATTGGGAGATTGGGATTGACATATACACACTACTATGTGTAAAATAGATAACTAGGGCTTCCCTGGTGGTGCAGTGGTTGAGAGTCTGTCTGCTGATGCAGGGGACACGGGTTCGTGCCCTGGTCCGGGGGGATCCCACATGCCATGGAGTGGCTGGGCCCGTGAGCCATGGCCGCTGAGCCTGCGCGTCCGGAGCCTGTGCTCCGCAATGGGAGAGGCCACAACAGTGAGAGGCCCACATACCGCAAAAAAAAAAAGTCTAAAATAGATAACTAATAAGGACCTACTGTATAGCACAGGGAACTCTACTCAGTACTCTGTGATGACCTATATGGGAAAAGAATCTAAAAAAGAGTGGATATATGTATACCTGATCCACTTTACTGTACACCTGAAACTAACACAACATTTAAAAAGATAATTTTTATTGGAGTATAGTTGCTTTACAATGTTGTGTTCGTTTCTACTGTACAGCAAAATGAATCAGCTATGCATATACGTATATCCCCTCTTTTTTGGATTCCCTTCCCATTTAGGTCACCACAGTGCGTTAAGTAGAGTTCCTTGTGCGATACAGTATGTTCTCATTAGTTGTCTATAACACAACATTTTAAATCAACTGTACTCCAATAAAAATTTAAAAAAATAAAATAAAGTATATACTTAGGAGATATGTATCTATATGAATACATTAAGTGCTTGCTAGTAAAATAAAGATATTGCAAAGCATAAGGAAAAAAGAAGGAAAGTGGCTGTAATTGATGCTGATGTAATGGATTCTCTTTATCCACTGCAACGTCATACTGTTTTGTGTTGTTTTCTCTTTTTTCTTTTTCATGAGTTTTATAAATGAGGTATGATTTATGTACATTAAAGTGCACAGTTTGATGAGTTTTGATAGATGTATATAGTTGCATAGTTACCACACCAGTCACAATATAGAACATATCCATGACCTCAGAAAGTTCTTTTGTGCCACCCCTAGGGGCACTGCTCTGATTTCCAACCTGATAACTTAATTTTGCCTGTTTTCTACCCCAGAGAAATGAGGAAAAGAAAAAGTCCCGCTAAAATAATCTGTCCAAGAACAGTGATAAAAACATTATTCATAACAGCCCCAAACTGGAAACATCCTAAATGTCCATCAACAGGAAAATAAACAAACTATGGTATATTTGTGCAATGAAATACCACTCATTAATAAAAACGAATGAATTATTGCATTAATAAAAAGGAATGAACTATTGCTACACACAACATGGATGAAGCTCAAACACAAATTAAGTTTCTAATTATTAAAAGAAGTTTCAGCACATTTTAATTCTGGGACAAGTTTCACTTTTGCTTTACGCATTTCTGTAGTGGTTAAGTTATTATAATAATTACATATTAATATTAAAAATTTAAAAATAAAATGCAGTAAGCCTTGTGATTAAAGTTAGTAGCTTTTGTTGTAATATTATACAATTAAATTTTTTTTTTTCATAATTTTTTTTTTTTTTTTTTTTTTTTTGCAGTACGCGGGCCTCTAACTGTTGTGGCCTCTCCTGTTGCGGAGCACAGGCTCCGGACGCGCAGGCTCAGCGGCCATGGCCCACGGGCCCAGCCGCTCCGCGGCACGCGGGACCCTCCCGGACCGGGGCACGAACCCGCGTCCCCTGCATCGGCAGGCGGACTCTCAAACACTGCGCCACCAGGGAAGCCCAAAATTAAATATTTTAATTATATTTATAGCTCAAATATCAAATATAAGTTATTTATATTTAAATATAAAGTAAAATAATGGATATCTTATTTATTTGGAAGTGGAAGGGATCAAAACATGCCACCCCAAAATATGCTGCTTTGGCATATTGATTATTCTGAGCTGCCAGCAACTGAGAAACTGCTCTCTATCCTCACCCTTTCTGCCTAAAAGCAGGACATAAATTTCCCATGAGAAAGGTGCCCTCCTGGTACCAGGAAGAAGAGAACGTTCTTATCCTGGGGGATAGGAAGTTGACACCAAGATGAGTCAACTCATCATAAGCACAAACCTTACTGAAACAACCCTCATCTTCCATTAATTTCCCTCATGTACTTCCTGGCCACATTCCCACAATGCTTCACCCCTAGAAGCCCAAATCCCTTTCCTTCGCCTTGCCACTTCTCCACAAATTTATCATCTTTTGTTAAGTTGTTTATAAGCTCCTGAGTCTAACAAGTTCTTTGGAGTTTTTGCTTCTTATCCATGAAGCCCTCTGTGTCACATAAGCAATGTTAACATCATATAAACTTTGTATGCTTTTCTTTTGTGAATCTGACTGCTGTTAGTTTAATCTGCATGTCCCAGTCAGAAAACATAAGAGGGTAGAGGAAGAGTTTTTCCTCCCCTCCAGAGGCAAAGAACTCCAAGTCACTAACTGCTCTTCTAGGTGACTGATAACTAGGACCATATACAGAATAGGTGACTCATTGACTTCCTGAACACACTCAAATTGCCTTTTCAGAATAAGTCAACATTGCATTTTTTTTTTTTCGGTACACGGGCCTCTCACTGCTGTGGCCTCTCCCGTTGTGAAACACAGGCTCCAGACACACAGGCTCAGCAGCCATGGCTCACGGGCCCGGCATGTGGGATCTTCCTGGACTGGGGCATGAACCCGTGTCCCCTGCATCGGCAGGCGGACTCTCAACCACTGCGCCACCAGGGAAGCCCAACATTGCATTTTGATTTGACTTCATAACTCTATCGGTTGGGGTGCGTCTGGAGCAATAGGAAACTTACTAACAGAGGTTTCGATCATAACAACTCGTATTTACGTTACAAAAACTCTGGAAGTAGGTGGTCCCAGGGTAGGTTTGATGGCATAACAATGACTCCAAATCCTGAACTTGTTTTCTTTTTCATTCTGACACCCTTACAGTGAGAGCAATGCCCCTCACCTTCCACTCTTGCTCGCAAGACGGCTGCCACTGCTCCAACCATTGGGTCCTCACGCATCTGACAGTGTTGTGGCTGTCAGGTGTTGTGACAGGAGGAGCTGGCGCAGAAGGGCTTTCTCCTCTGCAAGTCTTATTTGTCAGGGAGGAAAGAATCTTTTCTGGAAATCCAGAAGAGATTTCTTACATCTCTTTGGTCAGAACAAGGTCAAGTGGCAACCACCAATCACTGGCTAAATCGATTGGGATTGTCACCATTCAGTTACACCAACTAAATCATCCAGAGTGACACATTGGTGCCCGAACAAAATCAGGGTCTGTAGGCTAGGAAGTGGCTGCCTGGGACATTCCCAATGCCTGTGTAGATCAATAATTTTAGGTTATTTCAGTAATGCCCTGCCTCACCAATGCTTAGTGTATGGACCTTTTTTTCCTGAGGAGATGGTAGAGCAGAGGAAAAGGCAAGTTCTGGCTTAAATCACACAAGCTCTGTGTCTTTGAGCAAGTGACTACTTTCCTGAGAGTCAGTTTTCTTATCTGTAAAGTGGGAATGATAATAATCCTTGACATGTAGGCGCTGGTGAGGAACAACAGAAAGAGTACATGGAAAACACTTGGCATATAGTGTCTATAGCACGTGATCTGTGCTTAATAAATAGTAGGTATCGTGACTCTCAGAAAGAGGAGCTTGGGCTTAAACCACGGCTTGTATCAACAAGTCAGTTTGTACATTTCTGTAGTCATTCCCTTGAGAGACCTAGAGGATACATATCTGAAGTCCTCGTGGAGCTGCTGTGAGGAGTCCATGAGGTTCAGGTAAGCCCATAGTTGGTCCTCGATGAGTTCTACTTGGAGTCCAGTTGGGAATCAGGTTCATTTCCTGACAGTTATGTGAACTTGGTCACCTCTATGCTGAGATCGGGCACCCCTCCCCTCCCCTCTCTGATGAACCCGGCATGGGTCCGCCCTTATCTGCCTGTGTGCAGCTCTGTGAGTGTTTGCAGAAAATTGGTGAAGGTCTGGCCTTGCAGGTTGCGATCTGTGAAGGGCAGAGTAAACCAAGGGGATGGCAGGCAAGGGATTAATGCTGGAATCTTCCAAAGCCACAGGATGCTTTCTTCACAAGATTTCGAACCTTAGTTCTGGATTTTTGGATTCCTCCCTTTTTTATAACTTGGACTCTGACATCACTAAGCAGGCAGAGCCTTAGGAAACCGTACAAGGACTTGGACCTTTGTGATTTTCTGCTACAGTTTCGTCCATCAGGAAAGGAGCTGATGACTGAATATGGTTCTGTGCGTTCATCCACTGCTTCTGGGTACGCACAACGCCTTCACTGATGCTACCACACTGGAGCCTGTACAAGAGAGGTGGCTCTTGTTTCTCCCTTTCTGTAAATGAGTAAAATGCAGCCTCACAGAGGTTAAACGATTTAGCCAAAGTTATCTATTTAGTACTTCATTAGGAGTTGGGATTTGAGATCTGATCTGAGGGTCCCTGATATCCTCGGGAGACAGTAGTTTGACTATTATGAACAAGGAACATCTTTCACTTTTTTTCTTTTGGGTTTCTGTAAATTTTTCTCTATTATACAGAACCAAAGAATGAGAACAAACCCCAACCCCCTTACAGCATTATCCAGGCTTCCAGTTTATAGGGCAAAAGATTATCCTCAAGTCGTTCCACAGAAAAACCACCATTGGTGTGGCATAGAGGACTTCCCAACGTAGGAGACTTCTGAAGCCTGAAAGTTAAAAACCAAAGGTTAATTCACACCACCTCTGTGAATCAAGTGAATATTTATTTTCACGATTAAGAAATGGCAGAGGGATTAAAACATGGTTTTTGTTATGCTTTGTTTTTTCTTCATCTAAAATCTTCTGAAGATGATTCTAGGGCAGTCTCTGGGGAACCGAGGAGAACACACACCTCCAGTTTCTCAACAGCTCACTTAGAGGAGGCTTCTGAGATTCAGGTCTAAACACGCTCCGTTCATCATCCACGGCCGGTGCTCCAGGAATGCAAACATCCTTTTTAGATGGAGTTGGTAGATGGCCTACGATGTCCGCTGCTCTCACAAACGGCTTAGAGGGTCCTACTCAACCAGTGGTGGCCTGCCCAGAGTCATCCCCCATGACAGCCCCCTTCAGTCCCCATCTTGCTCAGACCCTGGGTCCTTACCCAGCACCTCTCATAGCATCTGCCTCTAGCCTCCTGGCCTGGCAACATCTGGGCTAAAGGCCAACTATGGTCCCCTCTTTGGACCCACGTGGGCTCTTGAATGCTGAGGGCACACTCCCTCTAACCGTTTACTGTGAGTACTTGTGCATCTGTGTGGCACAGCTGAATACACACCCTGGGGGGCTAGAGGTGTGTTCTGTTCACTGTGGGTCCCCAGCGCCCTGGCCCAGCAGGCTCCCAACACTCATCGAACAGATGCAGGAACCACTGTGGAGTGAGCTCTGCCTCTCAGTGCATGGCTGATACCTCACTCAACAGGTGCACCCCAGGTGAGTCATTTTGGATCGCCCTCCGCCCCTTCTCTTCCCCAGGCTCTAACAAATGGAACTTGAACCAAATTCAACATGGTAGTAAGAGCTGGATCCCTGTTTTCCCCTCTTTATTGAAGACACCTGGCCAACAGCTGGTTCACACCTGGATACCTGGGAGCCAGGCAGTTGCAGCCTCCCCACTGGAGGGCCCTGTCCAGGGGGGCTTTCTAGGCAGAGTCAGGGTTTACTGGAGAGTTGGGTCCTTCTCTCAGTCCACGAGGCAGTCCTGAAAAGGGACAAGAAAATGCCACGGGCAGGGCCCTGACACAGTACCTACACCCAACAGAGCGCCTGATCCTCCGGGGAAAGCAGAATCAGCCATGCTGAGTGATTGGAAATACAGACCTGATCTGTTCCACCTGTTAAAGACTGAGCAGTTCCTCTCCTGGAGTACACAGCACTTGCCGAGAGAAAGAGGAGATGCCCCTTAATTCTGACACGTACAGTCCCAGGCCAGGACACATGGTGTCTGGAGGAAGCCCAGGCGGGGTTTCTGCCTGCTCCGTGGGGCAGCCCTCTGATGCATCGATGCCTGGACAGGACTCTGGAGCCGCCACCTAATCGCCCCGCCCCTCCTCTGCATCCCGACCCGTGCACCCTCCCACAGTCTTCTACTCCCCCCTTACCACACTGCACAGAACATTTCTGTTTATGTGCCCGTTTCCCAAAATACTAGAGCACTTGTGCCATATAGTATGTGCCAGGCATTATTTAAACCTTGTCACACATATTAGCTCATTTAATCTTCACAAGAACCCAGTGAGATCGAGATCCCTGTAGCCCCATTGAATAGTTGGGGGCAAGGGCTCCATGATTCACTCTTTTGTCCCCAGCCCGGGACCAGGTTACGTAGAGAAGCTCTCGGGACATAGAGTTGAGTGCTTGAGCGGATGAAGGAATGAGCTGTGTTTACTGGCCATTTAGAGAAAAGAAATACATCATGTCTACTCAGCACTTTCCTACTTTCCTTCCTTCTCGTCATCACTTCTCTGTCTTATCCTATTATTTTCCCAATCCTCCCTCCACCACCTCAAAGACAAAGATTTAAGCCAACTGAAGTAAAGTATCCATTAAAAACAAAGTCTCTTAATTGGCTAAAGTTACATTTTTCTGTTTGCTCTCTGCGGTTTGTGAAAGAATGAGGTTGGTGTTACGGTCTGTTTGGAAAATGCCCTTTGAGAACAGGGACAGTTAATGACTGTTTCCCACTGAGTCCAACAGACAGTGCCAAGTACCCCGCAGGCACAGAGAAAATATTAATTGATGTTGATTTCCTTACTTATTATTTAAATATGCTGAATGGCCCCTGAGAAGCTTTCAAAAAGTTAACATGTTACCCAAAATACATGACTTATCCAGGGAGTACTTTACTCTTTACTCACTGAGAGTTCAGTATCTCTGTTTTCGAAGCCTATTCATTTTGCAAATTTGATGAATTTGCACAGGAAGAAGTGGAATAATATTTGGTGATAAAATGGTCGGAAATACTCCTGATTTCTACTAAAAGTCAACTGAATACTAAGTTGCCTGTGCATGACAAGCACACGTGGATCCCCATGGGTTGGAAAATTTAATTACGTCTTTATACTGATGTTGTGTGTCATAAAAAATATTGTTAAAAGTTGAAATATGACAAGCTTAATTGTTTTCCCTATTTCCCCACTTGTAGAGCACCTCGGCGGCATAAGCCTAAAAAGTTAGGCCGTTTGACATTTTTGGTGCTCAAGTTGTTAGGAAATAATTTTATTTCAAACCCAAATCGCAGACAGCTTTTCATTCTGAAACAGGAAACATTTAAGAGTTATCAGTGTCACGTACTGTTGAGAGATTCCAGAATATATTAGGCAGATGAGTATTTAAAGTGGTGTGAATAAGATTTCTCTTGTCATCACTTATATAGATTAAGGTTCGGAGTTTCTCTGTGGATTTCTGACAAGCCGTCAACAACCATGAAGGATGAGTTTCCTTCGCTGATTTTGCTAATACGTTGTCAGCTGATCAACACTGAGGGCTGGTCAGATTGGGGCTGTGTGTGGTTTGTGATCATGCAGGACAGGACTGCAAAGGGATTTTGATGCTGTCATTAGCGTATGATTACATTAAACAGTAAAATAAGACAGAATACAGTTCACTATCCATTTCTTGAACACTTGAGCCAGACGTGTCTTGAAATTTGGAAGGTTTCAGATTTTGGACCATACTTTAATAGGCATATCACACATCGTATAAGAGCCCTAGCAAGGTTTGCAGCATCAGTCCATAATCTAAACTGTTAACTATGTCTTTAATCAAATATATTAATATTCTCATCAGTGGGAGAGGGACTATGCATAGCGACCTGTCACTTCAAGGCAGGTTTTGTCCCCAATGAGTTAGCACAAGAATTTCAGTTTCCAGAAATGTTCGGGCCTTGAAATTGTCATAAGGGACTGTTGATGAGCATAATTGAGGTCCAAGACGTTCATGCTGCCAAAGGAACATCAAATCCAATAACCACAGCATCTTAGATAAAATGCCACACGATTCCGTCCTAGGAAGGACTTTGTATTTTTAGACGCCACTTGCTAAAATATCTGGAATCTCTATCCAGAAGAAACAATCAACCTCCACCTGTTGTTTTAGAATGTGTACTTAATGATGTTAAATTTTAATTTTTATTTGAATAAGTAATATACTGGTAGAAACTTTTAAAAATCTATGCTCTAACAGAGCAAATCTTGTCATGTTTTCCTTCAGACCTTACATGTGCATCTAATTTACTCAATGGAGACACTAGTCTTTCGTCTTTTTTAAATTTAAAATTATAACATGTGTTTTTCTATGCATTTTACTTTCTTTATAACTGTCATTTTGAAGAATCTTCTTTGAAGTAAAATTGAACACAGTATTCCACTGCTACCTTGGAAGGAGGAAGAAAAAACACAGAGAACACAACAGAAACTATTGGTAGCTATCCTGCCACATGGCTTAAGCACTGCTGTTAATAGTATGCAAAATAATTGTCAAGATCTTAATCAGGTACACTTCTGCCATGGTGAGTACAGTTTTATAAAATAAAATAATTGCATCAAAATGAATACCATTTAGGTTATGCATTTATTTTAGCAAGTGACTCAGACCTAAACCAAGTCACTTAACCTCACAAGAACTTAATTTCCACCTCTGTAAAATCAGAAATTTTATGAAGTTTCTAAGCCACTGATTACTTTTTTATTTTTAACATCTTTATTGGAGTATAATTGCTTTACAATGGTGTGTCAGTTTCTGCTTTATAACAAAGTGAATCAGTTATACATATACATATGTCTCCAATATCTCTTCCCTCTTGCATCTCCCTCCCTCCCACCCTCCCTATTGATTACTTGTTAAGCAATGAAAAAGTTTTGTTATATAGATAGTATTCTGGTGACAATTAACATTGTCAGCTTGAAGAAATATAGTATCCTTAGGATTTTTTGATTATATTATTATTTGTAACTTTTTAAAAATAATAATTTCCGGTGATTGAATTTCTGTTAGAGCTAAGGTTTGTATTTCTGTTAGAGTTTAGGTTTGTATTTTGGAGTTTTGAGCCCATGTTAATTTGTCCATATACTTTCCAAGTGTTTTTGCTATTGTCAGCTACAGAACTGATAGTGACAGAAGAGACAGAACAAAATGATGGTTGAGAGGAAGTGGAGTGAGCTGAGATTAACTCAGTTCAACAAGAAAGGTAGTGTCACGCTCTCAAAATGTTAAAGTATCTTTCTTTTGTTTTGGTCAACAAATATGACATCTTTGGACTTATGTTGAAATTAAAAAAAAATTCAACCATGGAATCATACAGAGTGACATCTGTAGGGACATATGAATGACATTGTTCATAAAAAGAGAAGGAGAATTTTACAAGCTAGAATTTATGAACTACATTCGTGTGAAATTAGTGGAGTGATATACCTGTTAAATGCCTGAATTTCTAACGTAGCTTGGAAAAGTCTTGCCTATTTACATTTTCCCCTTTGATTTTATTTCTTGTTCAGAGCTACGCTTTAACTGTGTTCCACTCATTGTCACTGGAGAAAGACCATTTGATCCATTCTAGAAGGAGCTTTGATTTTCCTCTAGTGTGAGACGCTTTGCAACTTAATCCACTTGGACTTAAGAGAAAGGACCACTCTAGAGCATATTGTCACCATTCTTGCCCCCACAGTTTTCCACATTGATGGTGGCCACCCTCCTAACGATGGAGGCCCTCCACCTTCCTCCTCACATTTTCGCTGCACAGGGAAAATAGAGGAGACTCCAGTGTTGAAATGAAAGAACAGTGTATATAATGCCAAGGACAAGTAGGGAGAGAGCGAGCTGGGAGGATTTTCTGGAAATTTCTGCTCTTATAGGTGTATTTATTTCTCAACAGATATTCATGGAACTTTCATTTTTCTGGTGTAGTGCTAGACTCTGGAATTAAAGGAGTAAAGAAAATTTTGTCCTCACGGAGCTTAGAGTCCACTCTAAAAGAGAAAAGCATGAAATAGACAAAATAAACTGATAAACGTGTACATAGAAAAACAAATAAATAAATGGATACAATAGATGATTAGATAAATAGACAAAAGGTAAGTATAATTATGATGTGTGCTATGAAGAAAGTGTGCGGATAGAGAGGGAGGGTCTGCCTGAAGGAGGAACATCAAAGCTGAGATGAGAGCCAAGGTCTGGTTGCTCATGGGCTTCCCAGGGCAGGGGGGTGAGTCCTCCTCCTTTTTGAACTCTGACCCAGGAAGTACTCTGCTTTAGGAATCAGATTAACTTTCTCAGCACTCACCAGGTTCTCTCTGGGAAATTTCCTGAGCAAAACTTATTGAGCACAGTTGCCCAAATATTATTCCTGCCAAAGTCCTGCCTTCATCGCTCTTAAGTGCTGACTACAGAGCTATTTGTTCTGGTTTCTGAGGAGTGAAAAGAGTTGCCTAATTTCAGAAGAATAAAATGAGACTGAAACTCTGGGTCCTTGGCTGTATCTTACTCTGCTAATTTTTCTCCACTGGAAGATTCTCTGGCAGAAAGAATTCATTGTCTTAGACAAAGGTTAGTGGGGATTGAGTTGGGAGGGACTCCTAAAGAGGTAGTTATTTGAAGTTTGGTTCTAGTGGTTTGGACATCACTTGTTTCTGTGTATATGTTAATAACATTTCTTAGAAAAACACTTGAATATCAAAAGATTTGTAAATTAAGATTTGTAAATTAAGACCATTCTGGTTTCTCAGTTACTAATGAAACAAAGGAAAAAGCTTTGGACTGGTTTTGCGGGGAGACCCGAGTTATTGTACCCATTCTGCCCTTGAGTACCCTTGAAATCTTGTATGAATCATGTGCTTGCCTTGGATAAGAGAATTCCAAATTCACATACAAAATGAAGCTGGTAGACCAGATAACGTCCAAGAAATTTTACAACCAGATAACTTCCAAGATGCGTTACAGCTTTCACATTCTAAGATTCTGATGAATGTCTTGAAAAATTGTAAAAGGAACTTAGGATGATTGGAGCTCAAAGGTGTCTACGGGGCTTCCCTGGTGGCGCAGTGGTTGGGAGTCCGCCTGCCGGTGCAGGGGACGCGGGTTCGTGCTCCGGTCCGGGAGTATCCCACATGCCACGGAGCGCTGGGCCGGTGAGCCGTGGCAGCGGCCGCGGAGCCTGCGCGTCCGGAGCCTGTGCTCCGCAATTGGAGAGGCCGCAACAGTGAGAGGCTCGCGTACCGCAAAAACAAACAAACAAACAAAAACAAAAAGTTGTCTACGGAAGCCATTAGAAAGCCCACTATTTCCATTCATAGTTTCATCCTGCGCTTCAGTTTGAAGTGCCCTGCAAGTATTACCCATCACACACTCGCCTTGTTTCACATGTTTCTCTTCACTGCTGCCCTTTGCAATGGCATTAGACCTTTTGTTTTCACATAAGAGGACAGAAACACTTCTAGATTTGAAGTTTCAGCTGGAAAGCCCAGAGGATAAGCAATAGAAATTGCTTCAATGCAATAAAAAAGGATTCAAGAAACTACAAAGTTTTCATTTTATAAAGAGCAGCAGACTTTGTAACGTAAAGAATGAAGACTGATAATGGGAACAACCGGGCACATTTTTATGTTACCTGCAAGATCGGGATTTCTTCTGAAAATTCGAGAGCAGAAGCTTCGTCCTTGAAGCTGAGCAATATTCCCCCAAAGCCTTTGTTTGCCCTAATATTCCATAATGTTATGCTTTTACAGTCCGTAAGCCATTAGTAATCAAGGGATGTATAATTTATTAATTACACTCCACATTAATATTTCATCGTTTTGGTTGCTGAGCAGATTTCTAAATCTACTTTTTAATTACATTTTAAAGATATAAATCTTCCAGGCAACCATTAGAAAAGTAATTTTTCTGCGTATTATGATGCCAATTACTTCAAAGCAGCTGGTTGTGAATTCTTGTGATGAGAGTTGGTAAAGTGGTGCCTAGGTACTCTTCCCTCATTTGAAAGCTAATTGAATAGTAATGAGAAGGGAGTGTTATAAAGAATGTGCAAAGACACAGAATAGCCAGGGGGGAGAAAAAGAAACAACGTATATCAGAGAGTCACCCACAGCCACGGCGGCCCTCTTACCTAGGCAACACCAGTCAATGGTGAACATTTCCTGAGTTCTAAGATCTTGGGCTTTGGGTTTGATATTTACAGTTCACTGAAATAAGCAGCGCTTTTCTGTTATGACTCTGGTCCGAATAATGGCATGTTTAAGGCCATAAACAGAACTTCCTTACTTTTTTCTCCCAATAGTCATGTCAGATGCCAGGGATAATGATTTTGTCTTTCTTTTTCCTTGAATTCCTGATGAGCTGCTTTGCTTTGGCTGACATTTGAAAAACTCAGTTCCCCATGTTTTGAAAACTTTAGTGCCAGTTCCCTTAGATTTCTTTTGCCTGTCTGGCATTTTATGTGTTCTTAATTCTATTTTATTACCTCTAATATATAATTAGAGGTAAAAAATAGAATTATATAATTCTATTTTATAATAGAATTATATAATTCTATTTTATAATAGAATTATAAAATAATTCTATTTTAATTACCTTTATGCTGGGACAATTTTTGAAAGTGAGTTCTAAATTTTTTCATATACTCAAGCTTTGGTGGTGACGACAGTGGTTTCGGCAGAAGGTAGATGGAGTCACTGAATTATACTTGGGGAAAATAACTGCTTATTTCTAAAACAACATTATTTCTGAAAACTTTGCCTTTCCATATATTCAAAAATATTTGTTGAATAAACCACTGAATAAATGTGGATGCACTTTTTACTCACAGAATGAGAAGTCTTTGTAAATTTTCTTTCAGCCCCTGCATGGGTTTGCCACTGTTCCTTTACTGGGTCTGAGATTTCCACCATAAAAAATTCACTTCTTAGGTTGGACAAAACATGAGAGTTATTGCTTTGAAAAGACTATTGCTAAAATGCTTATGTGTCACCTGGGAGAAGCAGGTATGTACCCGCACTGTTCTCTGAGCTCATTTGCATGCCCTAATTATGTAGTTTAGCTCCTGTAGCCTTCTGAACTTCTGTTCTTATGGCAATTTAAAAAATTCTCTTTATTTATTAGGTGGCTTAATTATTTTCTTCATTTAAAAATAAGAAATACATCACACATACGAGAATGCATGAAACTTAAATATACTGCCAATAATTTTTCAAATGTTCTCCTTCCCTTACTGGTTTGTAAACTTCATGAGATCAAGGACCATCTCATGTTCACTGCTGGATCCCTGGGGTTTGATACAGTGCCTGGTACATAGTAGGACTTCCAAAAATATTTGTTAAATATACCACTGAATAAATGGGGATGTACATTTTACTCACAGAATGAAAAGTCTTTGGAAATTTTCTTCTAAAGGAGAATTTGGAGGGAAGACAGGACCCATTTACCTCTCAAGAAATATATAAAGAAATTTGAAAGTGAGAATGACATTTCTTTATCCTCCTACAAAGTTTAATAACTGATGAGTTTTTGTTTGTTTTTGTTTTAGGTCTTATTTTATTATCAGAAGAATAGACGGACCTGAGTTATGATGTAAACGTCTATCTTTTTTTTTCTGGCTTCCTATTTAGGTAAGAAAAGTTTTGTTGAAACTGGAAATTGTAACTCCTTTCCAAGTCTGGAATGCATGATATTCCAAGTGCCCCAGAGAGTTTTTCCTTTCTACAAGACAATTTTTGTTTTTATTAACCCAAAAGGGATAGTCTAAAAATACCCTTAATAAGCTGAAGTATATTGTATACATTTGCCAACTTCTGCCTTTTAATGTGCGGGGGGAATTCATGGACAACGTGGTTTATTTAACAGTCTACAGGCCAACTGGTCAACAGCATTAGACCCATACACTGTGAAACATCTCTCAGGGTTTAATATTTGAGATGACACATGAGTGATTGTGTTTAAAAGGATCTTTCCTCCTAACTGGTGTGGTGGACCACACGATGTAGTCTTTTTGTTTTACAATTTTATTGGAGTATAATTGCTTTATATTGGTGTGTTATTTTCTGCTGTATAACAAAGTGAATCAGCTATACGTATACATATATCCCCATATCCCCTCCTTCTTGCGTCCACCTCCCACCCTCCCTATCCCACCCCTCTAGGTGGTCACAAAGCACCGAGCTGATCTCCCTGTGCTATGCGGCTGCTTCCCACTAGCTATCTATTTTACATTTGGTAGTGTATATATGTCCATGCCACTCTCTCACTTCATCCCAGCTTACCCATCCCCCTCCCTGTGTCCTCAAGTCCATTCTCTACGTCTGCGTCTTTATTCCTGTCCTGCCCCTAGGTTCGTCAGAACAATTTTTCATTTTTTTTTTGTCTTTAGATTCCATATATATGTGTTAGCATACAGTATTTGTTTTTCTCTTTCTGACTTACCTCACTCTGTATGACAGGCTCTAGGTCCATCCACCTCACTACAAATAACTCAATTTCGTTTCTTTTTATGGCTGAGTAATATTCCATTGTATATATGTGCCACATCTTCTTTATCCATTCATCTGTCAATGGACACTTAGGTTGCTTTCATGTCCTGGCTACTGTAAATAGAGCTGCACTGAACATTCTGGTACATGACTCTTTTTGAATTATGGTTTTCTCAGGGTATATGCCCTATAGTGGGATTGCTGGGTCGTATGGTAGTCCTATTTTTCATTTTTTAAGGAACCTCCATACAGTTCTCCACAGTGACTGTATCAATTTACATTCCCACCAACAGTGCAAGAGGGTTCCCTTTTCTCAACACCCTCTCCAGGATTTATTGTTTGTAGATATTTTGATGATGGCCATTCCAACCGGTGTCAGGTGATAACTCATTGTAATTGTGATTTGCATTTCTCTAATGATTAGTGATGTTGAGCATCCTTTCATGTGTTTGTTGGCAATCTGTATTTCTTCTTTGGAGAAATGTCTATTTAGGTCTTCTGCCCATTTTTGGACTGGGTTGTTTGTTTTTTTGATATTGAGCTGCATGGTCTGCTTGTAAATTTTGGAGATTAATCCTTTGTCAGTTACTTCATTTGCAAATATTTTCTCCCATTCTGGGGGTTGCCTTTTCCTCTTGTTTATGGTTTTCTTTGTTGTGCAAAACCTTTAAATTTTCATTAGATCCCATTTGTTTATTTTTGTTTTTATTTCCATTTCTCTGGGAGGTGGGTCAAAAAGGATATTACTGTGATTTATGTCATGGAGTGTTCTGCCTATGTTTTCCTCTAAGAGTTTTATAGTGTCTGGCCTTACATTTAGGTCTTTAATCCATTTTGAGTGTATTTTTGTGTTTGGGGTTAGGGAGTGTTCTAATTTCATTCTTTTACATGTACCCGTCCAGTTTTCCCAGCACCACTTACTGAAGAGGCTGTCTTTTCTCCATTGTAAATTCTTGCCTCCTTTATCAAAGATAAGGTGACTATATGGGCATGGGCTTATCTCTGGGATTTCTATCCTGTTCCATTGATCCATATTTCTGTTTTTGTGCCAGCACCATACTGTCTTGATTACTGTAGCTTTGTAGTATAGTGTGAAGTCAGGGAGCCTGATTCCTCCAGCTCCCTTTTACTTTCTCAAGATTGCTTTGGCTATTCGGGGTCTTCTTTGTTTCCATACAAACTGTGAAATTTTTTGTTCTAGTTCTGTGAAAAATGCCATTGGTAGTTTGATAGGGATTGTATTGAATCTGTAGATTGCTTTGGGTAGTATAGTCATTTTCACAATGTTGATTCTTCCAATCCAAGAACACGGAATTGCTCTCCATCTGTTTGTATCATCTTTAGTTTCTTTCATCGGTGTCTTATAGTTTTCTGTATACAGGTCTTTTGTCTCCTTAGGTAGGTTTATTCCTAGGTATTTTATTCTTTTTATTGCAATGATAAATGGGAGTGTTTCCTTAATTTCTCTTTCAGATTTTTTGTCATTAGCATATAAGAATGCAAGAGATTTCTGTGCATTAATTTTGTATCCTGCTACTTTACCAAATTCATTGATTAGCTCTAGTAGTTTCCTGGTAGCATCTTTAGGATTCTCTATGTATAGTAACATGTCATCTGCAAACAGTGACAGTTTTACATCTTCTTTTCTAATTTGGATTCCTTTTATTTCTTTTTCTTCTCTGATTTCTGTGGCTAAAACTTGCAAAACTATGTTGGATAATAGCGGTGAGAGTGGGTAACCTTGTCTTATTCCTGATCTTAGTGGAAATGGTTTCAGTTTTTCACTATTGAGACTGATGTTGGCTGTGGGTTTGTTATATATGGCCTTTATTATGTTGAGGTAATTTCCCTGTATGCCTACTTTCTGGAGGGTTTTTATCATAAGTGGGTGTTGAATTTTGTCAAAAGCTTTTTCTGCATCTATTGAGATTATCATATGGTTTTTATCCTTCAGCTTGTTAATATGGTGTATCACATTGATTGATTTGCATATATTGAAGAATCCTTGCATTCCTGGGATAAACCCCACTTGATCCTGGTGTATGATCCTTTTAATGTGCTGTTGGATTCTGTTTGCTGGTATTTTGTTGAGGATTTTTGCATCTATGTTCAGCAGTGATATTGGCCTGTAGTTTTCTTTTTTTGTGACATGTTAGTCTGGTTTTGGTATCAGCGTGATGGTGGCCTCGTAGAATGAGTTTGGGAGTGTTCCTCCCTCTGCTATATTTTGGAAGAGTGTGGGAATAGATGTTAGCTCTTCTCTAAGTGTTTGATAGAATTATCCTGTGAAGTCACCTGGTCCTAGGCTTTTGTTTGTTGGAAGATTTTTAATCACAGTTTCAATTTCAGTGCTTGTGATAGTTCTGTTTATATTTTCTATTTCTTCCTAGTTAAGTCTTGGAAGGTTGTGCTTTTCTAAGAATTTGTCCATTTCTTCCAGGTTGTCCATTTTATTGGCATAAAGCTGCTTATAGTAATCTCTCATCATCTTTGGATTTCTGCAGTGTCAGTTTTTACTTCTCCTTTTACATTTCTAATTCTATTGATTTGAGTCTTCTCTCTTTTCTTCTTGATGGTGTGGCTAATGGTTTATCAATTTTATTTATCTTCTCAAAGAACCAGCTTTTAGCTTTATTGATCTTTGCTATCATTTCCTTCATTTCTTTTTCATTTATTTCTGATGTGATCTTTAGGATTTCTTTCCTTCTGTTAACTTTGGGGTTTTTTGGTTCTTCTTTCTCTAACTGCTTTAGGTGTAAGGTTAGGTTGTTTATTTGAGATGTTTCTTGTGTCTTGAGGTAGGATTGTATTGCTTAACCTTCCCTCTTAGAACTGCTTTTGCTGCATCCCATAGGTTTTGGGTGGTTGTGTTTTCATTGTCATTTATTTCTAGGTATTTTTTGATTTATTCTTTGATTTCTTCAGTGATCTCTTGGTTATTTAGTAGCGTATTGTTTAGCCACCATGTGTTTGTATTTTTTACAGATATTTTTCCTGTAATTGATATCTAGTCTCACAAGATTGTGGTCGGAAAAGATACTTGATACAATTTCAATTTTTTAAAATTTACTAAGGCTTTATTCGTGTCCCAAGATATGATCTATCCTGGAGAATGTTCCATGAGCACTTGAGAAGAAAGTGTATTCTGTTTTTGGATGGAATGTCCTCTAAATATCAATTAAGTCCATCTTGTTTAATATATCATTTAAAGCTTGTGTTTCCTTATTTATTTTCATTTTGTATGATCTTTCCATTGGTGAAAGTGGGGTGTTAAAGTCCCCTAGTATGATTGCGTTACTGTCAATTTCCCCTTTTATGGCTGTTAGCATTTGCCCTATGTATTGAGGTGCTCATATGTTGGGTGCATAAATATTTACAATTGTTATATCTTCTTCTTGGATTGATCCCTTGATCATTATGTAGTGTCCTTCTTTGTCTCTTGTAACAGTCTTTATTTTAAAGTCTATTTTGTCTGATGTGAGAATTGCTACTCCAGCTCTCTTTTGGTTTCCGTTTGCATGGCATATCTTTTTCCATCCCCTCACTTTCAATCTGTATGTGCCCCTAGGTCTGAAGTGAGTCTCTTGTAGACAGCATATATATGGGTATCATTTTTGTATCCATTCAGCCAGTCTATGCCTTTTGGTTGGAGCATTTAATCCATTTACATTTAAGGTAATTATCAATATGTATGTTCCTATTACCATTTTCTTAATTGTTTTGGGTTGGTTATTGTAGGCCTTTTCTTTCTCTTGTGTTTCCTGCCTAGAGAAGTTCCTTTAGCATTTGTTGTAAAGCTGGTTTGGTGTCTGAATTCTCTTAGCTTTTGTCTGTAAAGGTTTAAATTTCTCCGTCGAATCTGAATGAGATCCTTGCTGGGTAGAGTAATCTTGGTTGTAGGTTTTTCCCTTTCATCACTTTAAATATGTCCTGCTACACCCTTCTGGATTGCAGAGTTCCTGCTGAGAAATCAGCTGTTAACCTTATGGGGATTCCCTTGTATATTATTTGTTGTTTTTCCCTTGCTGCTTTTAATATTTTTTCTTTGTATTTAATTTTTGATAGCTTGATTAATATATGTCGTGGTGTGTTTCTCCTTAGATTTATTCTTTATGGGACTCTCTGCACTTCCTGGACTTGACTATTTCCTTTTCCATATTATGGAAGTTTTCAACTATAATCTCTTCAAATATTTTCTCAGTCCCTTTCTTTTTCTCTTCTTCTTCTGGGACGCCTATAATTCGAATGTTGGTGCATTTAATGTTTTCCCAGAGGTCTCTGAGACTGTCCTCAACTCTCTTCATTTTTTTTCCTTTATTTTGCTCTGTGGTAGTTATTTCCACTATTTATCTTCCAGGTCACTTTTCCATTCTTCTGCCTCAGTTATTCTGCTATTGATTCCTTCTAGAGAATTTTTAAGTTCATTTATTGTATTGTTCATCATTGTTTGTTTGTTCTTCAGTTCTTCTAGTTCCTTGTTAAACGTTTCTTGTATTTTCGCCATTCTATTTGCATGATTTTGGATCATCTTTACTATCATTACTCTGAATTCTTTTTCAAATAGACTGCCTATTTCCTCTTCATTTTTTTTTTTTTTTTTTTTTTTTTTTTGGTTTGGTGGGTTTTTAGTTTGCTCCTTCATCTGCTGTGTGTTTCTCTGTCTTTTCATTTTGCTTAATTTACTGCCTTTGGGGTCTCCTTTTCACAGGCTGCAGGTTCCCACTGTTTTTGGTGTCTGCCCTCAGTGGCTAAAGTTGGTTCTGTGGGTTGTGTAGGCTTCCTGGTGGAGGCAACTGGTGCCTGTGTTTTGGTGGATGAGGCTGGTTCTTGTCTTTCTGGTGGGCAGGACCGCATCTGGTGGTGTGTTTTGGGGCGTCTGTGAACTTATTAGGATTTTAGGTAGCCTCTCTGCTAATGGATGGGGTTGTGTTCCAGCCTTGTTAGTTGTTTGGCATAGGGTGCCCAGCACTGTAGCTTGCTGGTTGTTGAATGGAGCTGGGTCTTAGTGTTGAGATGGAGATCTCTGGAAGAACTTTTGCCATTTGATATTACATGGGACCAGGAAGTCTCTGTTGGACCAATGTTCTGAACTCGGCTCTCCCACCTACAAGGCTCAGGCCTGACACCTGGCTGGAGCACGAAGACCCTGTCAGCTACATGGCTCAGAAGAAAAGGGTTGAAAAAAAGCAAGAAAAAAAAAGAATAAAATTATTAAAAATAAAAATATGAAAATGTAATAAAAAAAGACAGAAGAGAGCAACCAAACCAATAAACAAATCCAACAATAGTAACAAGCACTAAAAACTATACTAAAAAAAAAAAAAGGACAGACAGAAGCATAAGACAAATGGTAAAAACAAAGCTATACAGAGAAAATCACACAAAGAAGCATACACATACACCCTCACAAAAAGAAAAAAAGAAAAAATATATATATAAGAAAAAAGAAGAGCACAACCTAATCAATAAACAAATCTACCAATGGTAATAAGCTCTAAATATTAAACTAAGATAAACATAAAACCAGAAACAAATTAGATGCAGAAAGCAAACCCCAAGTCTACTGGAGCTCCCAAAGTCCACTGCCTCAATTTTGGGATGATTCGTTGTCTATTCAGGTATTCCACAGAGGCAGGGTACATCAAGTTGATTGTGGAGATTTAATCCGCTGCTCCTGAGGCTGCTGGGAGGAATTTCCCTTTCTCTTCTTTGTTTGCACAGCTCCCAGGGCTCAGCTTTGGATTTGGCCCCGCCTCTGCGTGTAGGTTGCCTGAGGGTGTCTGTTCTTCACTCAGACAGGACAGGGTTAAAGTAGCAACTGATTTGGAGGCTCTGGCTGACTCAGGCTGGGGGTTTGGAGGGGTACAGAATGAGGGGCGAGCCTGCAGCAGCAGAGATCGGGCATGACATTGCACCAGCATGAGACACACCATGTGTTCTCCCGGGGAAGTTGTCCCTGGATCCCGGGACCCTGGCAGTGGCGGGCTGCACAGGCTCCCCGGAGGGGAGGTGTGGATAGTGACGTGTGCTCGCACACAGGCTTCTTGGTGGTGGCAGCAGCAGCCTTAGCGTCTCATGTCCGTCTCTGGGGTCTGTGCTGATCGCCGCGGCTCACACCCATCTCTGGAGCTCCTTTAAGCGATGCTCTGAATCCCCTCTCCTGCACACCCTGAAACAATGGTCTCTTGCCTCTTAGGCAGGTCCAGATTTTTTCTCGGACTCCCTCCAGGCTAGCTGTGGTGCACTAGCCCCCTTCAGAATGTGTTCACACAGCCAGCCACAGTCCTCTCCCTGGGCTCTGACCTCCGAAGCCCAAGCCTCAACTCTCGGACCCTGCCCGACCCAGCAGGTGAGCAGACAAGCCTCGGGCTGGTGAGTGCTGGTCGGCACCGATCCTCTGTGCGGGAATCTCTCCACTTTGCCCTCTGCATCCCTGTTGCTGTGCTCTCCTCCGTGGCTCCAAAGCTTCCCCCACTCCCACCCCTTGTCTGCACCAGTGTGTGGAAGCTTTTCCTCCTTCACAGCTCCCTCTCATAGGGGAAGGTCCTGTCCCTATTCTTTTCTCTCTGTTTTTTCTTTTTTCTTTTGCCTTACCTAGGTACACGGGGAGTTTCTTGCCTTTTGGGAAGTCTGAGGTCTTCTGCCAGCATTCAGTAGGTGTTCTGTAGGAGTTGTTCTACATGTTGATGTATTTGTGGTGAGGAAGGTGATCTCCATGTCTTACTCCTCCACCATCTTGAAGGTCCCTTCCAAAGTAGTCTTTTTGGCTTTAGAACTTTCCATTATGGAGCATAGGTTAGTAGTTATGTACATAGACCTTTTTTCCGTGACACTTACTCATTCACAATCAGGCAATTGGGTCATTGCAGTGGGGGAGGAGGGGGAGCTATGGGAAGTCTAGACTGAAGCCTGGGGTTCTGATCTGTTCTCAGGGAAGAATTAAAATTGGGAGAGAAAGATGAGAGAAAGGAGGTAGCAAAAGTTTAAAAAAAAAAGTAGTCACGATCCTTATGACACAAAACAGTCAAAAGAAAAAGATGGTAGATATAAAGGAAAAATATTAAGCAGCATTTAAAAAACTGCTCTACGCAGGCCATTTCTCCCCTCATGCATACATCTAAAGAGATGGAGGCAACTTTAAAAATCATTCCTTGGAGACTCAGGTGGATAAAGGGTTATAGTTCCATCCACTTCTGGTTAGGTCGAGGGAGGAGCATTTAGACCTCACACCCTTGTCTTAGGGCAGCTAAGTTACAAAGTTGAACAGCCCTTGGCATGTGATGTGCTTTTTCATAATAATAATAATAATACAATAAGGCTGCAGCAATGCTTCACTTCCGTGGAATTGCCCTTTTTCATTTTTGGGAATTCCATGTTTGTGGCAGAACCCTTTGCTATTCACGCTACTTTCTATAACTGGATGCACAAAACAATAAATGAGCCTGGCTCAGTTTGCATCCTCTTTCTATCACAGTTATTCCATGCGGAAATGTCTACTATTGATTTACTTTCTCTCTGGAAGAAACCTTTTCTCCCTTTCTCTCGTTTCTTCATTTCTTCTCCCTCTTGGTTTCCATCTGTCTTCTTTTCCCAAATCATACAGATTCTTTTCTCTTTGATTTTCTTCTATTTATTCTCTCAAGCTCTTATCTTGCTGGGAAAGGACTAGGAATTCACAGACAAGGAATATCAGTGGTCACACATATACCAACCGAACCACAGAGGTAAGGGCAAAGCATCTTCCCTGAAAGGATTTTCCCTGAGTGGAGACGTGTTTGTGTAGGACATCACGTAGTCCCTCTGCCTTCTCAGTGTCTCTTGTATCATTTTTCCAATGGCTATTGGAAGTTAAGAATGTATGTGAATTTAACTGAGTGAGTTGCAATGTAAGTTTGAATGGCAGGAGCAAGGCGGGAAGGGTAACTAAAGAGCCTAGAGGTTAACATCATTAAAGGGCTGAGTTCCCTGCACTCATGCAGTGACTCGGTCTGAGGGTAGGCTTGCTGAAAGAATAAAATTGATAGAACAAAAACAATGACAACAGATATATATCATAACATACTGTGTACCTATATGCCAGACACTTTATATTAGCTCTTATTGTCACAACTGCTTTACTGGTGGGTGTTATTATCTAGTTTGGAAATGGAAATCTTGTCTCAGAGAAGTTCAGCGATAACCCCAGGATTGCCCAGTATGATGTGTATTCATAGCCAAGTTCTCTCTGACCTAGTGCTCTTGCTGTACATTTTACTATCCCTGGAGCATGCAGGAGGTAGCCATCTTGCCATTTGGATGACCATGGGTGTTCAAGGACATGTTGAAGAATTTCAAAAGCAAAATCTGTCCTTTTCCCCTTTCACCATTTGAACCTAATTCTTAACATTGGTCCTTCATAAAGTTAGATTTTGTACTCTTAAGGTCCAGATCATTGGATCTTTTCATTTTTCTGTGTTTATACAAAGGGCATTGAAGCTAAATGTTTCTGAGCAAAGGACAATAGGAATAGTGTAGTAGTAAGAGCATAGATTCTGAAATCAAGCCATCTAATTTCTTAAATCGAATTCCGCTACTGGCAGTGTCACTAGGGCACGTTACTTACTGATTCTGTGCCTCAGTTTCCTCTTTGTATATCAGGCCTTACAACAGTACTTATGTTACAGGTTATTGAGAGAATAAAGTCAGTTAATATATGTAAAGCTCTTGGACAGTGTATGTCATTTGTATAGAAAGAACAGTGTCAACTATTATTATTTTATGTTTTCTTTATTTACCAATAATTGACATTTAAATATATATGATAAAATCATAGTTGGTGAATTCAATACTATAAAAATCAAACCATGTTAACTTTCATGATGATTCAAAAAGATACTGTTTTTCATGCATTGGATGCAGTTGATCAAATTAAAATGAAATAGGAAACTGTATAAATTAATATACTTGTTCAGTAAAGTTGTTGTGGAATCTGTTACTTAAGTCCCCAAGTTCGAGCTTTGCAAAGTGAGGTTCAGAATGACTTAAAGTGCAGCAAAATGAAAAATTTCAGAAACCATCCACCCCAAAGTTTGGAGAAACCAGATCAAATGTAAATTCCAAGGGAGAGCAATTGTGTTCTATTGTTAACTTCTCTTTAGATTGCTTTGAGCTAATGTTCAGTGTTAATGCCTGGCAAATCCCAAACAGGGAAAAACATAGGTACTTATCTTTCATATTATATATGACTAAAATTAAAGTTGATTTGTCCATTAAGCAGTGCAGTAATAGGTCTTCTGACTTTTCATAAGGCATTAAAGGAGTGATGCATATCAAGAAGACATTCTATTTCTAAAGAACACTAATCAATGCTGAGAACATTTGCTATAAATTATTCACATTTGTTATAAACCACTCCATCCTTTTAAAAATTAACAGTGCACAACCTACAATCTAGGAACAAAAGTAGGGCTACCTCACCTTGAAAAGTTTGAATATGAGGGGCTGATTACAATAAGAGAGCAAATAGGATACTAAGACTTGAGTTCAGTGTATTATGAGGAATAAATCACTGAGCAGCCTAACATCTGATAGAACATGATCCCTGCTCCTTCTTGTGTGTTGTTTCACCACACATTAATATTTCATGCAACCATTTCAAAATAAAGTCATAATGTGAGTCATAAATCACAAAACAGTAGTAATAAACCACTTTGGTTTATATTAGCTCTATACGGATGATACTTAAGTATTTCCACCATTAGCCTGGACTATTTGAGCTTTCTCTGGACCACATTTGCTCTATTTCTTCCATTTTAAGTGGTGGGAATATGGGAAACAATGCTAAATTCATTCATTAGTAATAAAACAGTGCTACTTGTTCTCATAATTGATTTCATTTCAACTTGGATCTGTGAAAATGATAGCGCAGTTGAAAGTGATAACATTATTGATCTTATTTTCTCAAAGAGCATACCCTTCCAATGAAACCTACTGAGGGGTCAAGGGGCATCATATAGAAATAAAATATTGAAAGAAAAAGTAGAGCAATGAGTTGAAGTGGGAATGATTGAATGTATAAATAGGGTTTGTACTCATTAATAAATGGCTTATTCTTTAGATAAGCTTCCCAAATGAGGCTCTCATAATGTTTCATCTTGGTCTTATGGTTGTTATTAATATTGTTTTGGTTTCATTCTAGAGGAATCTGTTCCATCCTATTGCTTGAATATTCTTGAAATTGTTAGTACTAACATCTGAAGAGGCTGGATAAGATTATATCTGGAAATATATATACCTATATTCTAGATGTGAATAAAAAGCTCATGAGGTAAAGCACCTGGAACTCATAAAAATGGAACTCCCAGCAATCAGACGTATTGACCAAGACATAAAACACATACATATATTACAGCCTTGTAAATATTTGAAGGAGATGCTCTTGGTGGTTTCTTGTGCTTAACCTCACTTTATACTCTTCAGGATGGGGACACTGTTTATGGATCAACAGTTGGGTTGGTCCGCGAGCCTATGGCCCGAAACTCATAAAGTGAAAGTGAGGTTAACACTTAATGCCCTTGATGGGTGCTCGTGGTTTCTCTTAGATGCCAGATATGCAAAGGGACCAACCCTGTTTCATCATCAGAAAAAGTAAACAGGTATAGTCACTGGATTGGGATGTGGTTGGAATGAAGCTATTAAGAGGATTCCCAAAAGCACACTGAGTATAAATCTATTTATTTCTTATTCATCAAAATTTTCTTGACTTTCAAAAAATTTATCGATCAAGGGTGGACCATTCAAGTCTCCCTGGGGGTCGCACAGGTTATATGTTTGAGAGAAGTGGGCTGGGCTCCTCAAGTCCTGTAAAACATATGTTGTATCTGAAGAGTACAATGTCTGCCCAGTCACTACAGAAAGTATGGGAACATGGTGTCTGTTGTCAGGTCATCAGCTTTTTATGTATTGGATCCAGACCAGGTTAAGATACGAATTAGCCTGTGTGGGCTAAAACACACTTTCCAGTCTGATTTGCTCTGCCTGTTACCAGCTTGAGACATCTGTGTCCACATCTAGGCAGGAACTTGAATGTAAACATCCATGTTGTTGTTCATAAAAAGAATGTATACTGTGTCTCAGGTTTTCGAATTAATTGTTTCAAAGTACTCAGATACTTTTCCTCAGCTGTGATCTCCAGAAGGTCCTAAAGTTTTGTTAAACATATATTTTCTTAAGGGAAAATTAGGTAGCTGGTGATACTGACATTGTTCTCCTGCATTTTCAGAGAATGAGAACATATGAAGTGCATGCATATACCTGGCGTCCCGTGACGGCTAAGGTAAGACCAGAGAGGAGAAGGTAAATCCTCACTGAGCATCTCTTCGGCTTGGGAGCAGCAAAGAGTTAGTATGTTGCGGTACACTTTAGCACATGCAGGATGCTTTTATGGATGGCAGAAGATTGCCAAATAGCAGGTGACTGTGAGCAAGAGGAAATCTGAGCTTTGACCTCAGAAAAGAATTGGGTCTTGATTTCAAGAAGGCAGGCATTTAAGACAATAATCCAATCCTTTGGAGTACCTAAATGGATGGTGGAAGCTACAAGAAAACCACAGGTAATGTTAGGTCAAAATCAAAGTGGTGGGAGGTGTGTGGAGGTGAGCAAGCAAGGAGAGGAGTTCTGAAACCGGCGGAAGGGCACACAAGTGCTCGAGAACTGCGATATTTATAACCATGTGAGACCCAGGAGAGGAGGAGGGTGACAGCAGCAGAAGGTTGTGATGGTGGGAGAGCACGTTGAAAGATGCATGTGGGCAGAGATGTGAGAGGATGCCCATCAACAGCCTTGTCAAGGTAACACCTTCGTTCTTTGGAAGCCAGGTTTCAGAGGCTCAGCTGACTGCAGAAATAGAAATCTCTTTCCCGTATTACCCATTTTCTAACTCCATTTTCTAACTACTTAGTAGCTACTACCCATTTCCATCACACTCCTGGAGCCCTTCGCTCTGTGAGTTCTGCAGGAGAAACCCAGAAAATACCTAGACAAGTCTGTTGGTTTCCAGGCTGCTGGGATGTAGATGTATTATCGAAGTTTGGGGTGGGTACCCTCTGTACCTTGGGAATGGTTGTCCCTTGCCCATGTTCCCGATACTCCATGGCGGACAAAGGACAGGATGAATCAAGGTAGGCTGTGAGTGTTTACTACCTTAGACTCTTATCATTTATGTCTTCCTGTCACTCCCCAGTCTTGGCCACGCAGGCCATGGCTAATTGCTCATTGGTCCACTGCAGAGGTCCACCCATTTCTGCCAATCATTTTCTTACTGTTTCCCTCTGAAATAAACTGGATAATCCCATGTAGTAACAGGTGCATGGAGGGTTGCTCAATTCTTTTGAAATAGAGCAATAATCACCAGTCAATTACCGGCAATTTTTTTTAACTGCAAATTTGAATTATCTTGGTTGCTTCCCATTGGATTTATATTGCTTTAATTTCTAGAAATTGTGTCTTTCTCCATTGTTAGCAATAGAACTAATCTCAGAAATAATGAACACTCTCCAAAGTATTCCCCATAGTCATCTCCTCAGTAAACAATTGCTCTTTTCTTGAATTTAAATACTATGGAACTGGAGTCATCTCCTAGAGAGCACTTCCTTTTTTTGTAAGTCTCCTTTAATGGACAATATGATGCAATCTATTTAGTGTGGGTTTAACTAATGAAGAATTGGGAATGCTGTCGATACATTTTCACCCACTGAAACAAACATGCCATGCCTGTTGTATTTAGCTATGGAAAAGTAATTTTTAAAAAAGTGCATGTAAATACTGTAGATTCTGGAGTCACATAATGCATTTTCTTCCTTATTTTATTATAGCATCTTTATCTTTTTCTTTAGTATGGGTGTGCCCATAATAGTGTCACTGGCATCATTTAATTTAAAACCTGGCTGCAAGTCCTTTCCCCAAATTAATATAAGGAAAGATCAAGGTCAAGGTCAAGCTCAAGTGCAGAACATTTGTCTCCATTTCAAGGATAGAAAGACTAAGGTCACTTTTGAATTAATTCATATCTCACAAAATTACAACCTACATTGAAATGATTTATTTATTAGATTAGGCCCTGGAACCATTAACCAAGTTCTTTTAAAATGTAAACAGGTAAGTATTGATTAAATCAGCTACGAGTGCATGTTGACGCCACAAAAAACTCCAAAAGCTTCTCATAACTTGGATCAGCACAGTCCGATTCCTTTTATCCTCACCTCCTTTTAAAATTGTTTAAGCAACGTTACCACTTAATTGCTAACTCATCTGTAGCAGGAAACAATTATTCGGAATAAGCCCATGTACGGCTCTGGTTTTCCAGCAGATTATTTAAAAACAATATTTCCTTAAGATAACAATTTTGATAATGATGCAGGAAGGAAATATATTTGCAATTAAATGAACAGGCTTTAGCACAACAAGCAATAAAAAGCTTAACACTGAGCCTTTGTGAATTAAATGCCGGAACAACATTGGACAAAAGTCATGATTCTGCTGACACATTTATTTCTCAGTAAATGAAGACTGTTTAGGTTTAATGCATTTGTGGTTAGCGATAGTTTAAAAGATCAATGTAAATTCGTTTGGAACTAGTAAATAAGGCTTTAATGAAACTTCTAACAGCGTGCTTTCACACCTTAGATCTCTTTATCATTCTGAGGTGACACAGCAGGATTCTCCTTGAGTTTGATGACATGCACAGAACATTATGAAGTGTTTGACAGATTTTATTTGACATTTATTTGATTTATGGGGTTGATATTGGATTTCAACCTCTCCCTATCTCCCTTTGGTCAGGCTTAGTGCAGAGTGCTTATGAAGATAGTTTCTTCTAAATGTGTTTATTAATATTATATATATAATATTACATATATGTGCTTATTAATATTATATGTATATACTATTAATGAAATGCAGTTTAAGACTGGGATCATTAAACATTTCCACTCTACTAAATGAGGTAATGTATGAGAAAGCACTTTGCAAACTGTAAAGCCATATACAGATGTTAGTTATCATAATTATTTTTGTTACAGGAAACCAGGGTTTTATATATTATTATTCTGTTTTTCTTTAACACTTAATTCAAAGAGTAAATACAGACAACCAATTTCCTCAAAAACCTGCTGCAGCTTTTTAAACAGTTCTCAGCGTTTCATTAAGGTTTTATTGTAAATCATGCGTGGTGCTATGAATTTAGTTTAGCTTAAAAAAAAAAATCTGCTGACATAATAAACATGACTTGTTACATGAAACTTTCCCAACATGAAACTTTATTAAGAAGATGCTAGAGAATTTCCACCTGGGCCTGGGAACTGCTAAATGAAGCACATCACAAAGTTAGTCTGTGGGATGGAAATGTACCTCCTGTTACTTTTCCAGTTGTGTCTGTGATTCTGCCTTTTCTGTCCTTCATAGCTGATGAACTTCATAAGCGATTATTGGTTAGAAGGAGGCAAAGAAAGGGATTTTTATTTTCTCTCTCTGTCTTCCTTTTTAGTTTGGTCTTGGAGAGACTTAGGGATTGAAAGACATTCACATGCCTATTAAAAAGAGTCAAGATAAAATTATTGAGGTAAAAACAAATGATTTTGGGGGTTACAATTTGAAACATCCTAATGATGTGAGGAAAGCTTGGCAAATTTTATGAACAGTTAAAGAACTTAACCTTGGAGATAGATGATCAAACTCTCTCTGTGATAAATTTAAAGTCCAGTTTATTCTTTACCATATATACTTCACAATATGATCATACTTATTCTTTCTTTTTGGTTTAAACATAGAATGTGAACTAAAGAAATTACTACTGGTTTATTGGGTATTTAAACAAATGAAGCAAAACTTAAGCGAGTATTTTAAGTAAACAGAGGAATCCTTACCCAATTCCAGGACTTGGGTTAGCTCAAACGTTCTTGCTTGACGTGTAGTTAAGAAGGAAACATAAATGCTAAAAGGCAAACGAGCAGAAAGTATTCCTTCCCACTGGTAAATGATGCCCTGAAAGTGTTCAACATAGAGGACTTGTTAGGAGATCCTGCAGTTTTGTGTATCCATTGGGGGGAAGTAAAATAAACATAGTTATATATGCTTGAAAAGTAAGAAAGCACAACTAAGTCTGAGAAAAAAAATACTACAGAAAAATAGGGGAAGCCTTAACTAAATGATTACAGTTGAGGAACTCCAAGACAAAGTTTATTACAACCAAGGTATCTCCTCCCTGGCTACACATTCCTAGTCCATCCGGAAGTTGCAGGCTGACGATTTCTGGTCCCTTGCTTCTTAGTGCACCCCAGGTGCATCCTTATTAGAGGATGGCTGAAAATGATACTCTAGTAGTATCTGAGCCAGCACTTACCTCATTCCAGACATGCTGTTTTTGTTAATCGAAGCTTTGGCAATATTTGCTTTATTTGTGGTCATGCCATTTTATAATGCTTCACGTATATTAGGCACTCAGTGAAAGGTTTAGAATGGCCAAATAAATGAATGAAAAGAAATCACACCACTCACTCATTTCTGTGTCCATTTGAAAAAGGTCAAAATGAAAGTTGTAAAGACAAGAAATGAATCAAAATCAAAATCACTCGAGGACAGTTGCTTGACACATTATCACTGTGAATGTTATCTTTTTGAGTAGTAAGGGGGGCCTAGTTTTAGTCCCTTCAGCTGGTCGGTAACTTAAATGTCAGTGAAATGTGATGTAATATAAAAAAAACAAAAACAAAAACGATGTTAAGAACCCTTGCTTTGGGTATTAGTGAGAACAGATTTGGTATAGTCAGAGCACCTGTATCTTTGAGTAGAATGTAAAATTTAAGGTTTTGGTTTTTTTTTGGTTTTTTTTTTTTAGTTGTGATTACTCTTCTGGATTTACAAATAACAATATAACAAACATTGAAACTGTTTACAGTCTTGTTGTTATTGTTACTCAAGGAATAGTGTCAGTGAATTAGTTCAAGATTGCATTTTGTTTGTTTGCCACATAATAAATTATATATACTGGAGCTCCATTTTCTTGTCCTCAAAATACTGTTTGAGCTAACGTATTCCTCTAGCTTTAAAATGATTTAATTATTAGAAGTATAACCATACAAATGTGATTTTCCTATTAAAATCTTCAGGGTATTAAAACTTACTTATACTTGTTTAAAGTTTTTTAAAAGAAAGATGAGAAATTCTAGTTAGGATATGAATGATTCAGCCCCTAAATAGGTGATGATCAATCCTGATACTGTGACACATTGACGTGTACTGAGTTTTCTGAAGGAATGAGGTAAACTTTCAACTTTTAAGATATGTTTCAATTCTCTTCAAGTAAAACATAAATATGTTAACAGTAGGGTATTGAAACTCTAAAAATATTGGGAATACTCGCAGTGCATATAACATAAAATGAAAGACAGAGGGGAAGTAATGCTTAAAAAGAAAAAGCAATTTAGTTAAAGCTAATACAACTATTTTATTTTTATTAGACATCAAGGTAATCTTTTAATACTTAAAATATATTGAGAAGTGAATTTACCTAACAACTTAAAGCACTGATTGTATAAAACCAATTAAAGTTAAAGCTAATAAGATTGTCATTTTGATTTTAATGGCTTGTCTAGGGAGGCTTGGGAGTAGCAATCCTATTTTGCAAAACATTTTTATTTCATAAGATAAAGAAAAAGAAAGGTAAGTAAGATGTAGGTTAACACATATTGTGAAATCTTTCTATTTTTGATCAATAGCAAGTATTCCTATACTATACTGGTTTTAAGTGTATTCTTAAAGATCCAAGTGAGTAACTGATTTAAAGTATACCAATTATAATACAGATTTATATGTGTTTAAATTTATAATTGAAGATAATTATGACATTTCTTAAAGGGGAATAGATTTTTAGATGTTGGCTTTTGAACTATATGTAATATTACAAAGAATGTCCAAAATAATCATTTTTATTATTCCAAAATACTGACCTTAAGACATTAAATTTTGCCCTGACCATGTCAGCCAATCCATGAAGGAAACAAGTGATAAACTTTATTGATATGTGTGGAAGTACAGAGTTACTGGTACAAATATCAAGTTAATAAAACCAGGGAAATAATTGGGTTTTCCTTAAGCTGTTTTGCAAATACCGTTTACATTTTCCCAGGGAAGTACAAAGTCTAAATAGGATGAGGAAAGGGAAATAATTATCCAGTTTGATTCTAAGAAGTTTTGGGCAAAGGCAAATAGAATCCATCTCAAATATCAGATTGTGTAGCTGATCGACAAGTGGAAAGGTGCAGGAAAGCAATTGTGTCCGAGTTGGGGTTTAGTAAGTCAGCAGATCTTTGAAGAAACTTAATTTGATAACTAAAGTCAATTAATAATGACTTATGGTTTTAAAACTCAGATGGCTTATCTGCCCGCCCCAGAAGTTACATCTGTTTAAAATAAGAACTAAAAACATCTTCCCAAATTGAGAAAAAAAAGTCATTTAGAAAGAAAAAATGAATTAACCTTTGTAGTATATATTCTGATGGTTGTATGATATTTCCCCTTTTGCAGGTAAAGCCTGAATAATTGCTTTGCTCATGCTTCCCCATGTTAGTGGACAGTGGCAGAAAAGAGTAAGCTTGTTAAGGGAAGTTCCTCTTTACTGCCTCGCACACACCCATTTATTCCCCACTGAAATGTGTGCCGAGTACCAGGAAAGCCACAATATCTCTTTAAGTAGGTTCTTAAAGCCTGGGAGCTCTAAGGAGTGTTGAGGGTACCTTATTAACTTGCTGTTGCCTGCTGAGAAAACATTGTTTATATAGAATTGGCTTATTGCTAATGAGAGAACCTATTAAGGCATAACACAGGCAAGGCAAAATATAGACTCTGTTTTTCTAAATATTTTCCTTTAGATCTCTCTCGTTCCACTGATGATATTAAAGGGTCAGACACGTAATCACTCGATATTTTACTTACTGGAAGAGGCAAACAGATTTTATTAAGATTAGAGAATTTTCCCCACCCCATTTGTCTCTTCCCCACCACTGTCTCAGCAATAGCCCTGTCCAACCATGAGATGCTAAATAGTTCCAGTGTTTTCCTCTTCCTGTAATAATCATGCATATGCCCAGCTTGTGTGTTTCCCCTGCCTCATGAACTTGCAGAGTGGCCCCAGCTGGGCTCCCTCTTATCTGGGGGGCAATTGCCAATGGTGATCCAAGGAGAAACAAATCGTGGAAGAAAAGGTTCACTTTATTTAGCAGACCTCTGACCCCTTCAGTGCCTGTATCTTTTGCATACACCCCTCCAACCCACTCCCTCTCCCTCCCCCAGTTTACACCGAACCCCCCTTGTCCATTGGCTGCTGGATATTCTGATGGCAGGACTGAAATAGACTTTGTCCTCCACACAGCTACAGGGCCCAGTTCTGCCAAAATAGCAGTATATGATAGTGGGTAATAAGGGAAACTGATTTCTGGTCTCCTCCATTTTCTAGGATCCAAATGAATTCTAGTTGGCAAGGAGAGAGGAAAAGAGCTGACACATCACTGTCTTACTGCTGGGAGCAGCAAGTTATGAGCTCCTGCCTGTGGTGTGTCACATGGACTGTGAGACCCTGTGACCCTCCCAACTCCTGCCTGCACACACAGGTGATTTCTGCGGGATTTCTCTCTGTGGTGGACACTGGCCTAGGGTCATTTCTTCAGGAGGGAGGCTCTCCCTGGAAAAGCTGATCTACATTTCTGCTGGGATCGATGCTGTGGAGACTGCATAAGTCGGTAAATCGTGAAGCAGCTAGTTTTGGCTCAGCTGACAATAGTTATGGATTAGGGTACCCAGGGCAAGAATGAGCAAATGGTCTGGAGAAAAAATCAGCAGTGAAACTCTACAAATTTTTTTTGGTAACATCGAAATCAGCAAAGAAAAAATGCTATGAAAGAAAGGCTCAGGAGTCTAGGAGAATATGGGGAAGGCTCCAGGCAGTTTAATGTACAGATATTCCCTCTACTTCCTTCATTACATTTCAGAACTTCTTCTAGGAGGCCATGAGGTACAGTCTCTGTCCCTCCTTCCCCCTTGCCCTGTGCTCGCTGCTTCTTGGTTCTATTGATGTTTTCGACCTCATCCCACTTTTCCCACTGTTCCTTAATGGCCTCTGCTCTGCATTCCAGAAGAGCCTTGTCATGGCATGTTAAGAATAACCAGAATCTAGTTTTCTTCAGAATGTTAATCACATGTCAACTTTTGTTATCCCTAAAGATCCATGATCAGCCATCATGTATGAATTTTGATTTCTCCCATGGGCTAAGTGAAAATACAAAAATTAAAGGACACTGGGAGTTATGGTAGCTCAAATTTCTTAGATTTCATGGGATTCCCCTCTCTTAAATGGATTACTCTGCCATTCCCTTCTGTAATTCTGTCTCATTACCCTCCCAGATGTTCTTCATGCACTAATCACTATTAAAAATGGAAAAAAAAATTAAGCAAGAGCACAAAGAAATACTATCCCATGAGCCTTGAGCAATGCCAGACACATAAGCTTTGACTCAATGAATGAGTAATAATTTTTTAATTTCCCACTGCCATAATGTGCTACATCTTGCATTAGCAACTTAACCAACAAAGAACATTTGCTCTATAAGAAAAGAAGTATTTTCGACATTTTTTCTGATGCTGGTAACATTTCACCTCAATATTTTTCTGTTTTGGATTGATTTCAGTAGATTTTTGATAGAACACCGTGAAATCTAAGGGTTTGAATTCAGAATCAGACATGGCTGGGAAAATGATCTCTTTGAAAATCCATGCTTTTTGATTGTTTGGCTTTTTTTTTTTTTTTTTTTTGCCTTATCCAGCCAAACCATTCTCCAGGCTACACTTCTCTTACCCCAGGGTGGTAAGTCTGTTCACACAAAAGCCCTCTGTGACATGGCCCTTTCACTGTTCATCATCTCTACTTTGAACAAGGGGAGTGTTGTTGAGTTTTGCGGCATGAGTTATCTCAGAAGCGGCACCACCCCATTGCCAAATAGCACAATGATGGATCATTTAAGAGTGTTTGAGTTCAGCAATGTTCACCCAGTTGGTGTGAGCACATAGAACAGAAGTCAAAATTGTAGGTTTGATGACTTTTGGGGCCAGCGAGTTCTGTTTTGTTCCACAGAGTTGCCAATTGTGGGCATAAGAGCATCTGATGTGAACATGGTTGAAGTTGAGTCAGCACAAATGAATCATTCTTACTAAGACAAAAAACTAAGACAGAAACTAAGACAAAAAACAAAAAAGTGGGAGTCTTTGATGAACTTGTAGGCAAAATCTCAATCTTTCTGTCTCTGTCCCCCCGCCATATATAATCATTATTTTATGAACTGAATGACAATCAGGTATATTCTTTCCATCTTGTAAGGTGACTCTAAGAAGACACTGTTTAGGAAGAACCTACTGTGCATCATAAAGGAAGTCCAGCATCTCCTCTCTGTGGTCCCTCCTTCTAGGTTGACCCTCTGTAAGCGTCTCAAGGACTTGGCACTGCCCCCCATGTTTACCTGGCTGAACTCCATGGTTAACAAGATGCTGTTTTCCATCTAATGAATTTGCCCTGCAGGCACAGGAAAGGAGTTGGTTCCACCATTTTCAGAAGCCAGGCAACCGATAAATTTAATGGGATTTTGTTGACATTAATTGCGTTTGCACTGGTGTGAGACATTCTCGCTCCTGGCTCATTTGTCGTCTGGATCATTTGAATCACCCAAGTTCTGGGCCAGCTGGTCATTCAACCATGTGATTCCAGGCTTAACAATATCTGCGAGTCACTGGTAACTCAATCACTCTTTAGTTTATTGCTCAGTAAAATAATAATAACAATTTGTTCAGACATTTAACCAGGCTGCATTTCTCCAGGGACAAAATGAAGCTTTCCAAAGAAATAAGTCAAATGCGTTTGGTATCAACCAAAGAATCTTTCCAGAGGTGTAGCTACCAACACCTGGAGCAAATTCTAAGAAATGGTTTTAGAATTGAAGACAAAGTCCAGAAGACATGGGGACAATTACTGTTTCTATGATTGAGACACACATATGAATACAAATTGTTCTATCTTATAAAGTAAATTATTTTGTAATTTTTATACTCATAAAACTATGCTTTGCAAATTTGTCCACTGATAATAATCAATATCAGTTATAACAGTCTTGCTCTGTTGCCAAGTGGCAAGAATATATGATATATGATAAGTTTTTGTTTTGTTTTTACTGTAGGTGCTCACTTCTGTGCCTCTGTCCTTAAGAAGTTTTTATGTTGGCTGTGTGTGAGTTAAGGCATATATGAAGCTGAGGGCTAATGTGCAAATGGGCCTTCGTATCCACAAATTGGTTACTAGACCAATTGCTATCTGTGGTGAAAGGCCATTTTTTTAAAATGTCAAGTCTGTTCAGAACTGGTGCTTTTGTATCAATACTCTACAAGAAAAATTAGTTGTTAGAAAGTGGAACTTGTGTTTGGATCTCACAGCGATGTCATGTTGCTATAAATGTCTCTAAGTACTTGACTCCCAATCTCTGTTCTTAGTACAGATGGATTACAAACAATTCCTGGACCACACTGGTCACAAAACTCACTTTCAGTAGCTCCAACCTGGACAGTTCAGAAAGCTCTACTCAAGGCTTAAAATAAATGAGATACCTTTAAACACACACACACACACACACACACACACACACACACACATTGGGATAAATAGCAATCAGTTCTAAATTAATAAGATTATTAAATTATCAACTCAATAAAGGTCTTTTTAAAGGCAGTTCTTTTAATAGCTCATTATTCAGGAATACAGGTAAAGTGCTTTTAAACTGACTTTATTGTTTTTTGCATCCTAATCCAACACCTTTTTAAATCCTGTCCGTGGTCAATGTGCATTATGTGTGGAACAATTGCAGATGGGCTGCTTTCTGTCAACTTGCTTCAAAATTTAATACAAAAACATTATCAAATTCCTTCAACCCCCAGGAAAAAAACCATATGTTCCATAGCAAACTATTTCATTGCTGAATGATATTTTTAGGATACATATAATCATATATTGATTTTTATGACCAAGGTGTATCTTTGCGCAGAGGCTGTCAGAGCTCAAGGGAGACAGTAGCCTGTCTCCACATGGAGGGAAAGGAGGTAAATTTCTGACTCTGTTTTTACTAAGGGACCAAACCAATAAGAATTTCAAGGTGTGTTACCCAAATATTTAGACATAGAGTCAGTTGGACTTTGATGTATTTTTTCCAAGTTATTATTATTATTTGTTTATTGAAGTATAGTTGATTTATAATGTGTTAGTTTCAGATGTACAGCAAAGTGATTCAGTTATACATATATATATATATATATATATATATACACACATATATATCTATTCTTTTTCAGATTCTTGTCTATTATAGGTTATTACAAGATATTGAATATAGTTCCCTGTGCTATACAGTAGGACCTTATTGTGACTTTGATGTATTTTTTTTAAACCAACTCCTTTTATAATAGCATAAAAACATAAAACACTTTTAAATTTAACAAAATACTTGCAAAATCTCTACATTGAAAACTGCAGAACACTGCTGAGAGGATTTTTAATACTTGTTTATATACTCAGACATCCATATGTATAGAGATGTTCCAACTAGCAATCTGGCCTTGAGTCCATATATTGATAAGGTATAGGTTTGCCATTGTGACCAATGTCTCCTGAACCAGATAGAAGTGTAGAAGTTCAAGCTGGTGAGGCAATTTGCTCAGTGAAGTTAATGGAGCCCAGACTTCCTCTGCCTTGTTTCTCTATCCTCCTAACACACTGGTTATGTCTATGTGGTCCCAGGTAGTTCACGGGCCAGCTGCATTTTAGCCAATAAGAAGGGGACCATGGAGGAGCAAGGGAGACCACGCCCCTTCCCTTTCAAAGCATGACCTGCATGTCGTCTACATACCTTCCTCTCACAACCTATTGGACAGTCTGCGCTGAGATAAGCACAGAAATTGAGAGTCAAGTACTTGGAAAGTTTTAACAGCAATGTGACATTGCCAGGAGATCCAGATGCCTGGCTCATTTTATAGTTAATTTGTATTGTATTTTACAAAAGCATCAGTTCTCAACAGATTCAATTAAAAAAGAAAAAAAGCCTCTTTGCCCCAGGTAGCAACAGCTCAGTAACAAATTTGCATATCTAAAGGCTTATTTGTGAATAGCCCCCCTAGCTGCATAGAAGGAAATATAGTCTAGAGATGATCTATAGCTTCTGGACCAGCACCTGCCCATCTAAATATGGTATTACTGTGGGGAGAGCAGATGGAGATTGGGGACCACTAGACACAGACACCTTTCCAAGTTCCCTGTCTTGGTTGGCTTTGGTTCCCAAATAAAGTTGTAATTATTCACCTGATCATCACTTGCTGAGATGTGAGGCAGTGATGTACCAGATGGACTGACCAGGAAGTCCCTCACACCATCCTTTGCATCCTCTTAATGTCAGTTGGCTGCATGTGCATAGCATTGAGCTCTTTGATCTAAGTGTTGAAGAAAGATTTATTTAAGATATGAAGTATAAGGAATTATGATGAAACACAACAGAAAGTTGAAATTCCTTAAACCAAATGCTTCAAGGTAGAGTGAAGAAGACGTGTCTTCGTATAGCCTGGACAGAACACACAGGGAATGAACGAATACAGGGAACACATGGGTCAAGTGCACATGTGTAGGGCTTTTATTGCAATAATTACCCAATGGTTAAAAAGATTGGTAGAGCCTCCCTTTCTGGAAAGAAAATTCTAGGTGTGCCCTGCACAACAAACTCATAATCCGGCAACTGAGCTGTTTACCCTTCACCAGGGTGGAAATACCCTAAGGACGGGGTGGGGCATGGTCTTCCTGTGCTTTCTGCAGCCCCCATTGCTTTTTATGGAGTTTGAGATCTCCTCTCATCCCCAGCCCACATCTGACATGGCCGGTCAGAAACCTATGGTGCAGCGCTCTTAAACCCACTACCCTTTCTCCTCCATTTACTTTCCCTCCCTCTCTTCTTTGCTTAAGAAAGTCTGGGCCATTTTTGTTGGAGGCTAGGCCTTCAGCCAGAAACACTGTACTCACTTGCTCTATTGAATTGTTTGCCTGTGACTGAATAATAGCATCTTCTCGGCTTCTTCGGGTAGAGGCGATGGTGATGCCACGAGGGAGTCTGAACTCAGCTCTCTGTGTAGGTTTTACTGCAAGTTTATCTGAGGGACAAAACTAGGTGAAGGAGATGGATTGAGGGAAGTGAGAAACAGCTATAACTCTTTTCATGTAGGATGATACTATATTAAAGGAAGGGCCACAGCTTTTCCAGAAGCGATCCGATAGAATTCATCATGAGGCTTCTGTAGGGGAGATGAAAATTGGCCTCGTGCAATGAAGTCTTTATTTATTTATTTCAAGATTTTAAATTCTGACAGCTGACACTCAGGAAGAGATCCATCTTTTTAAAAAAATATTGTAATTGAAGTATAGTTGATTTACAATGTTGTGTTAGTTTTGGGTGTACAGCAAAGTGATTCAGTTTTATATATTTATAAATATATATATGTATACATATATGTATATATATGTATTCTCCTTCAGATTCTTTTCCATTATAAGTTATTACAAGACATTGAGTATAGTTACCTGTGCTGTACAGTAGGTTCTTGTTATCTATTTTATATATAGTAGTGTGTATCTGGTAATCTCAAACTCCTAATTTATCCCTCTCCCAACCCCCCTTTCCCCTTTGGTAACCACAAGTTTGTTTTCTATATCTGTGAGTCTGTTTCTGTTTTGTAAATATTAATAAGTTCATTTGTATCATTTTTTTAGATTCCACAAATAAGTGAAATCATATGATATTTGTCTTTCTGACTTACTTCACTTAATATGATAATCTCCAGGTCTATCCACGTTGCTGCAAATGGCACTATTTCATTTTTTTTTATGGCTGAGTCATATATATATATATATATATATACATACATACATGTCACATCTTTATCCATTCCTCGATGTCGATGTACACTTGGATTGATTCCATGTCTTGGCTATTGTAACTAGTGCTGCTGTATCTTTATTTAGAAAGTTACCCTACTGTGCTATCTGGAGTTGAGGGATGGGATTAAAAGGGATTGGCTGCAGGCAAGAACACCAAAGAATTGCAAAAGAAAGAAATTGAATTTGAGGGTTGGAGAGAAAAAGAGAAGGTAGAGGAGTGGGAGGACCACCACCTTGGTGAACTAATTGCGGAAGTTAAGCGGAGGTGAGTCTCAACATTGTAAATATATTAAAAACCATTCAGTCATACTTCAAACAGGTGAATTATATGGTATGTGAATTACATCTCAATAAAGCTTTTAAAAAAGAAAGCAAAGGTGTGTCTACTACTCAATTTTGAGTCGTTTGCAACTACATTGCTGCAGTATAAGTTCCAAATGCCTCCCCAGGATTTAGCAAAGCCTACAAAAAATAAGAAACAGACCTTGTGAGAGGGTTTTTTTTGTTTGGTTTTGGTGGAAATCTAGGAAAGGATTGGCGTTCCTTATTTGGGTTAATGTGGGCTGGAAGGAGACACTGTGCACTGGAGCAGAGATGATCCATAGATTCCTAGTTCCGTAGAACCTGGGGCTCAGGGACAGAGTATCCAGGAGAATAATTTGCAGAGATCTTGGCAATGATATTAGATTCTGCTCACAATGTAGACTAGAGGTTTATATGGAAATTATGGAGCCTCTAATGACAATGGATTTCTCTTAAATACAACAGAAGTTTTTATTATATGCGTTGGTATTTACTTTTATGAAATGCTCACTATTCTGGTTAAAGTTATATTCTGCTAATTCAGCTTCTTCAAAAATGTGTTCCTGGGATTAATAATTCTAGGAGATAGGCAGTGAGAAGAAAGATTAGATGGTCAAGTAAATTTTAGGAAACTCTACCAATTCTATCCTCCTCTCATAAGGTCACAACTGGCAATAACATGTTAAAAGCTCTGAGAAGGTCTGCAGTAGGATCCATGTTTCTTTTTAGATCAGTGTTTCCTGCGCTTAGTTGACCACTGACTTTTTTTTCGGTAGCACAGATCATCAGAGAAAGCCCTGAGAATGTCACTCCACTTGAAGGAATTTGAATTTGAGCAAAAACCTTCCACCTGGAGTCAAGGTAGAACTTTGTAACCGTCTGTGCTTGGTGTTTTCTCATCCATTCCTTCATTTTTTCATGCAGCATCTTCTCTTTTTAAAGTGTTTGAAGGCATTTTTAGCTTAGTTTAAATGATGTCTGTGCAATCGGCCCTGTCAAGGCTGGGGAGCCTGTGTTGCTTTGTATTTGTCAAAGCAGCAAACTGTTGAATGATAATCGTTCAACGACCACAAAATGCATCTGGGGAATTGGTGCTGTCAGATTTGGATATTAGTCTTTGGTGGCCTAACTGTAGTAATTAATACACAATGATAATGCAAATGCTAATGAAATTAGCAGTGCAATTGCTATTAATATGGTTTAGGCATATCATTACTGGCTTACTGCCCTCAGTAAAAATGTCTTCCCTGAAGTCAGGCTCTCTTCGTGAGACTAGCTAACACAATGAGTTAACTTTTCTAGCTGGATTCCCTGCCTTGCATTTAGTAATCTCTAATCACATGTGACAGCTACATGCTACTATATAATCCCGTTTTATAACTTCTGAATAATTATCGCAAACATAGCAAATGTTCCCAATAGACTAGATGCACGCCAAATATCGGACAGGAGAAAATAAAATAAAAATAGTGGTTTAGAACTCAAATATAGCAAATGCTGTGGGGTAGGAGCAAGTGGAAATCCATGCAATGTTAATATGCGAGTCACAATAATAGACAATTCACTGATAAGCCTCCACAGTAAAGAAGTGCAGGTCTTCCTAACGGTGTTCTCATAAACGTCTTTTCGTTTATTTAATTTCTACCTTTAACTAGGACCCAGTAGAATTTTCACAACATATTAGGAGGATATTGCCTTACACTGTGAATTTTTCTGATTCAAAAGTGGGGTAGAGGGCTGATTTGTACTGCCCATGGTGGCTACACAGTGCATCTTGTAACGACTGGTGACATATTGGGGAATTCTTCAGGCTCTTCCCATCATTTTCCCACTTGTCACCTATTTTTTTTGCATTCCTCGACTTCTCCTTTGCAATGTCGTCTCTTTACCTCCTGCTTTTCAGTCCTCTCCACTTTTTCCTTGTCCTGTGACTCAATCTAGGTACTTCTCTAAGTGGGGTACACGTGATTTGGGTAGAGTTTTAGTTGTCTATCTCTTCTATTCAGGTGTTAGTAAAAATCACTTGTCAAATAAGGGTTTCTGTGACAATCTTAGATAACATGACAAATTCAGTATTTAAGTATGTTGATCTAATTGTGAAAGGAAAGAGAAATAGCAGAGTGGGCTCATTAGGTTATTAACAGAAAGCAGCTATCACATAATGGGTATGTAATGGAACCATTTAATAAAAATAGGTACAAAATACTAGTGTAATTAGATGAAAAGGTCATAGATATCATCAATTTAGATGGAGGTGATATGAGAAATAGGACTTAAAACTTCCAGGAAACTATCTCCTGGAGATTATTTGAACCACAAAAAGGTGGTTTGCATTTCCAGCTTAATAGCCAGAAGCACAGTATGCCATCTGCGGCATGGTGGAGAGAGCTCTGCAGGGCATCCCTAACTGCAAGGGCTGAGGAATAGGTCTCACGCATTACCTGATGCTAGAAAAGTATAGCTGCCTGAACTCTCACTTTGTGAAAGGGACTAACCTGCTCCTTGACTAGTATCCATGAGTTTCTTTACAGGATAATTACGGTCAATTTTTCCAAAGGAAAAATGACCAACTTTTCTATTACTTAAGAAAAAAATAGTAACTTACATTAGGATTTATCAAATTTTACCTCTAAGACATATGAGTTTTGCCTCATGACACTCTTTCCTAGTATGTCTTCACATGGGACATTCAACCTCCTTTGTTTGCTTCTCTCTTTGTCTGTTAAACCAATCTGCATGTAAGGTGACTTAAAGGCTGCTTCTTTTTGAAATTACTCCTGACCTTCACAGGAAAGATCTTTGGTTCATGCTCTTGCTATTAAGGATGTGCCTTGTCTCTCCTGATAGTCTGTAGGCAACAGAGTGTGAGGTTCCTCTCTTACTCATTTTTGTAGTCTTCTACTTCCTCACCTCTCTTGTGCCTGGAGGTGTGCTTGGCTCCTGGCGTGCATGCAATAGATATTTATGAATGAAATAATAAAAGAAAGAAGAATGGAGTGGTCTCACAGAGAGCTGGCAAGAAGTGTGTGCATAACAATTGTTCCCTGTGGTGGCAGAAAGAGACCCTGCCTTAAAGACCGGATCAGCACCTCTGTCTTGAGCACCTCTGTCTTTAAGGATGAACAAGTTCATTAATTTATTCATTCTCCCGGGGTGTCTCCAAAGCTGTGTCCATCTCCAACATAAGGTTAACATAAATTACAGTGTATTGCAGACATATTTATACTAAAAAATATTTGTTGCTTACCTGAAATTCAAATTTAACTGGGTGCCCTATATTTTTGTTTTTTGTTTTTTTTTTTTTTGCGGTACACGGGCCTCTCACTGTTGTGGCCTCTCCCGTTGCGGAGCACAGGCTCCGAACGCGCAGGCTCAGCGGCCATGGCTCACGGGCCCAGCTGCTCCGCGGCATGTGGGATCCTCCCCGACTGGGGCACGAACCCGTGTCCCCTGCATTGGCAGGCGGACTCTCAACCACTGCACCACCAGGGAAGCCCGGGTGCCCTATATTTTTATTTGCCAATAATAAACCCACACTCCTTCATGGCATTTGGACTCAGTTACCACACAAGGAGATGAGAGGTGGAGAAGTGTTTCCCCGGGACCTGAAGAGTGTTAGTCACTACAGCAGATGTTCTAATGTCACAAGATGTCCTTGCCAATGCTTTTGTTTTCTTTTGATAAATACCCAGGAGAGGTACTGCTGGGTCACACGGTACTTTTTTATTTTTCGAGGAATCTCCATACTGTTTTCCTTAGTGGCTGCACCAATTTATTATACATTCCCACCAACAATGTACAGGTCTTCCCTTCTCTCCACATCTTTGACAACACTTGTTATTTGTTGTCTTTTTGATGATGGCCATTCTGACAGGTGTGAGGTGTTATCTCATTGTGGTTTTGACTTGCATTTCCCTGATGATTAGTGATGTTGAGCATCTTTTCACGTGCCTGTTGGCCATCTGTTTGTCTTCTTTGGAAAAGTGTCTATTTAGATCCTCTGCCCATTTTTTAATCGGTTGTTTGGTTTTTATGATGTTGATTTATATGAGTTCTTTGTATATTTTGGATATTAACAACTTATTGGATATATCACTTACAAATATCTTCTCCCATTCAGTAAGTGGCCTTTCTGCTTTGTTGATAGCTTCCTTCACTGTGCAAAGCTTTTTAGTTTCATGTAGTCCCATGTGTTTGTTTTTGCTTTTGCTTCCCTTGCTTAAAGAGACAGATCCAAAAACTTTTTTTACAAAGACCAAGGTCAGAGAGCATATAGCCTATGTTTTCTTATAGAAGTTTTATGGTTTCAGATCTTACAGTTAAGTCTTTAATTCATTTTGAGTTTATTTTTGTATATGGTGTGAGAGAGTAGTCCTGTTTGATTCTTTTGCATGTAGCTGTCCAGTTTTCTCAACACCATTTGTTGAAGAGGCTATCGTTTCCCCATTGTATATTCTTGTCTCCTTTGTCATAGATTAATTTCCCATATAAGTGTGGGCTCCTTTCTGGGATCTCTATTCTGTTCCATCGATCTATGTGTCTGTTTTTGTGCCAGGACCTTATTGTTTTGATGACTGAAGGTTTGTAGTAAAGCTTGAAATCAGGGCGTGTGATACCTCCAGGTTTGTTCTTCCTTCTCAAGATTGCTTTGGCTACTCAGGGTCTTCTGTGTGAATTATTTGTTCAGTTCTGTGGAAAATATCACTGGTATTTTGATAAGAATTGCCTTGAATGTGTAGGTTGCCTTGGGTAGCGTGGCCATTTTCACAATATTAATTCTTCCAATCCAGGAGCATAGTATCTTCCCATCTGTTTATGTCATCTTCAATTTCTTTTATCAGTGTCTTATAGTTTTCCAAGTACAGGTCTTTTACCTCCTTAGATTTATTCTCAGGTATTTTATTCTTTTTTTATGTGATGGTAAATAGTATTGTTTTCTTAATTTCTCTTTCTGATAGTTCACTATAAATGTGTAAAAATGAAACAAATTTATGAATATTAATTTTGTATCCTGCAACTTTGCTGAATTCATTGATGAGCTCTAGTAGTTTTTTGGTGGTGTCTTTAGGATTTTCTATTTATAGTATCATGTCATCTGCAAACAGTGATAGTTTTACTTCTCTCTGTCCAATTTAGATTCCTTTTATTTCTTTTTCTTGTCTGTTTGCTGTGGCTAGGACTTCCAATACTATGTTGAATACACATACAAAAAAGAGAAATGAATCTAAATATAACACTAAAGACAGTCATCAAATAACAAAGGAAGAGAACAAAAGAAGAAAGGAAGTAAAAAGAACTACAAAACAACCACAAAACAATAAACAAAATGGCAATAAGTACATACCTATCAATAATTACTTTAAATATAAATGGACTAAGTGCTCCAATCAAAAGGTATATAGAATAGATAGCTAGTGGGAAGCAGCCGCATAACACAGGGAGATCAGCTCAGTGGTTTGTAACCACCTAGAGGGGTGGGATAGGGAGGGTGGGAGGGAGGGAGATGCAAGAGGGAAGAGATATGGGAACATATGTATATGTATAACTGATTCACTTTGTTGTAAAGCAGAAACTAACACACCATTGTAAAGCAATTATACTCCAATAAAAAAGATGTTAAAAACAAACAAACAAACAAATTTCTAAAAACTGTGGCTAAAAATGCAAATTAAATAAGCAGAAGTGCAAAAATAATGTTATCATACATAATTGTTAGTTCATTTTGTATAATAATGTTCTGCTCACTTAAATATGAATATTCCCTAGAAAAATAAAAGTAAAATTCTTATCAGCTATTAAAAAAGATAAAAATATATAGAGAGTAGCTAAATGGATAAAAAAAAAGATTCATATATATGCTGCCTACAAGAGACTCACTCAGATCTAAAGACACACTCAGACTGAAAGTGAGGGGATGGAAAAAAATATTCCATGCAAATGGAAATCAAAAGTAAGTGTGGTAACAATACTTATATCACACAAAATAGACTTTAAAACTAAGACTGTAATAAGACAAAGATGGACATTACATAATGATGAAGGGATCAATCCAAGAAGAGGATATAAGAATAGCATATATATATATACACACACACACACACACACACACATATATGAACCCACATAGGAGCACCTAAATACATAAAGCAAATATTAACAGACATAAAGGTAGAAATTGAGAGTAGCATAATAATAGTAGGGGACTTTAACACCCCACTTACATCAATGGACAGATCATCCAGACAGAAAATCAGTAGGGAAACCCTAGCCTTAAATGACACATCATACCAAGTGGACTTAATAAATATATATAGAACATTCCATCCAGAAGCAGCAGAATACACATTTTTTTCAAGTACACATTAATAATTCTCCAGAACAGATCCCATGCTAGGCCACAAAACAAGACTTAGTAAATTTAAGAAATTTGAAATTTCACTTTAAGAAAATTGAAATGAGATGAAACATCTTTTCTGACCACAATGCTATTAGACTAGAAATTAACAAGGAAAAAAAAAACTGCAAAAAACCCCAAAACACATGGAGCCTAAACAATATGGTACTAAACAACCAATGGGTCACTGAAGAAATAAAATAAATCAAAAATACCTGAAGACAAATGAAAACACAAGGAACTGAAATCTATGGGATGCAGGAAAAGCAGTTTTAAGGGGGAAGTTTATAGTGCCACACACCTACCTTAGAAACATGAAAATTCTCTAATAAACAACTTAACTTTACAGCTAAAGAAACTAGAAAAAAAGGACAAACAAAGCCCAAAGTTAGTATAAGGAAAGAAATTATAAAGATCAGAACAGAAATAAGTGAAATAGAGACTAAAAAAACAGTAGAAAAGATCAATGAAACTAAGAGCTTGTTCTTTGAAAAGATAAACAAAATTGTAAAACTTTAGCCAGACTCATCAAGAAAAAAGAGAAAGGGCCCAAATCAATAAAATCAGAAACGAAAAAGAAGTTACAACAAACACCACAGAAATACAAAGGATCATTAGATATTATTATGAACAATTATATGCCAATGAAATGGACAACCTATAAGAAATGGACAAATTCCTAGAAATATACAATTTTCCAAGACTGAATCAGAAAGAAATAGAAAATATGAACAGACCAGTTACCAGTAATGAAATTGAATCAGTAATACAAAAACTTCCAACAAACAAAAGCTCAGAAACAGATGGCTTCATGGGTGATTTCTACCAAATATTTAGAGAAGAGTTAATACCTGTCCTTCTCAAACTAGTCCAAAAATTGCAAAGGAAGGAATGCTTCTGAACTCATTCTACAAGACCAGCATTTCCCTTATACCCAAACCAGGCAAATATCACAAAAAAAGAAAATTATAGGCCAATATCACTGATTAACATAGATTCAAATATCCTCAACAAAATATTAGCAAACCAAATTCAACAATACATTAACAGGTTCATACACCATGATCAAGTGAGATTTATCCCAGGGATTCAAGGATGTTTCAATATCTTCAAAGCAATCAATGTAATACACCATATTAGCAAATTGAAGAATAAAAATCATACGATCGTCTTCATAGATGCAGGGAAAGTTTTTAACAAAATTCAACATCCAATTATGATAAAAATCCCAGAAAATGGGTATGGAGGGAACTTACCTCAACACACTAAAAGCCTTATATGGTAAGCCCACAGCTAACATCATAATCAATGGTGAAAAGCTGATAGCATTTCCTACAAGATTAGGATCAAGACAAGGATGCCCACTCTCAGCACTTTCATTCTTTGAAACTAAAATTATTAAAAAACGTTATTGACTCAGTTGGCTTATAGTCAACACAATGCAAATTATGTGACAATTTTGATTACAGAGACATTTGAAAGGAAAGTAAAAAAGGATTAAATTTTATGGAATAAATATATAATATTTAATTAATTATGTACATTTAAATTTTATTACTCTGGTAAGAATGCTGACACACAAGCAGAACACTAATAATATTAATTGTTGCCTAGTAATATTAATTATTATATCCTGCTGACAGTCATATAAAGATCATTTATTTTGACATTATAAAGGTATAAGGATAACATTTTATTTAACAGTTTGTTAATTTGATTTATAAGATGTAGATATTTAGATGTAAGCAAGGGAGCTCTCCAATCTTGCCCTGGGCCCCACAAATTTGTGGGAACCAACCTGCATGGAGAGGTTATCAGGAAGGTGAGGAAGGCATCTGACAAATGCTGAATTGACTCAGCAGCAGCCCCTGGAAATAAGTAGTCCTTATTTTCCCATCACTTTCCCTGAGTAAGGTATGATGACACCTATGTTAGTTTCCTGGGCTGCCATAACAAAACACCACATACAGCATTGCTTAAACCACAGAAATTGATTGTCTCAGTTATGGTGACCAGAAATTTGAACTCAAGGTGGCCTCAGGTTTTTTTCCTTCTGAGGCTGTGAGGGAGAATCTGCTCTGTGCCTCTCTCCCAGCTTCTAGTTGTTTGATGGCAATCTTTGGCTTGTAGAAGCATCACCTAGATCTTTGCCTTCATTTTTTTTTTTTTGGTGGTACGCGGGCCTCTCACTGTTGTGGTCTCTCCTGCTGCGGAGCACAGGCTCCAGACGCGCAGGCTCAGCGGCCATGGCTCACGGGCCCAGGTGCTCCGTGGCATGTGGGATCTTCCTGGACCGGGGCATGAACCCGTGTCCCCTGCATTGGCAGACAGACTCTCAACCACTGCACCACCAGGGAAGCCCCTCTGCCTTCATTTTTTAAAAAAAATTTTATTGGAGTATAGTTGATTTACAATGTCATGTTAGTTTCAGGTGTACAGCAAAGTGAGTCAGTTATACATACACAAATATCCCCTTTTTTTATGATTCTATTCCCATATAGGTCATTATAGAGTATTGAATAGAGATCCCTGCGCTATTCAGTAGGTTTGTGTTAATTATCTATTCTATATATAGTAGTGTGTATATGTCAACCTCAATCTCCCAATTTATCTGTCCCCTGCTTCCCCCCTGGTAACCACAAGTTTGTTTTCTACATCTGTGACTCAACTTCTGTTTTGTAAATAGGCTCATTTGTACTATTCCACATATAAGGGATATCATGTGATATTTGTCTTTCTCTGTCTGAATTACTTCACTCAGAATGACAATCACTAGATCCATCCATGTTTCTGCAAATGGCATTATTTTGTTCTTTATTATGGCCGAGTAATATTCCATTGTATATACGTACAGCATCTTCTTTATCCATTTCTCCACTGATGGACATTTAGGTTGATTCCATGTCCTGGCTATTGTAAATAGTACTGCAATGAACATTGGGGTGCATGTATCCTTTCAAATTGTGGTTTTCTCCAGATATATGCCCAGGAGTGGGATTGCTGGGTCGTATGGTAGTTCTATTTTTAGTTTTTTAAGGAAACTCCATACTGTTCTCCACAGTGGCTGTATCAATTTACATTCCCACCAATAGTGCAAGGGGGTTCCCTTTTCTCCACATCCTCTCCAGCATTTATTGTTTATATAGATTTCATCCTTATGTGTGTCTGTCCCCAAATTTTCCCATTCTTTAAAGACACCAGTCTTATTGGATTGAGGACCACCCTAATGACCCCATCTTAACTAATTACCTCTGCAATAATCTTATTTTCAAATAAGGTAACACTCTGAGGTACTGGGGGTTAGGACTTCAACATGTGAATTTTGGGTGGGGGGATACAATTCAACCCATAGCAAAGCCCTGTCTTGTCCACTGGTTGAAGCAGAACTTGAAATTGTGTTCTTGGACTTGGGGGGGGGGGGTTGATCATGGAGTTGAGGTTAGGATGAAGGTCAGGTATGGGAGGAGACACTTCAATTTATATACATGGCAATTGAAAAAAAATGTTTTTATTTTATTTTAATTGTTTGGTGGAAAGGAGTGATGGGATTGGTGATCTGTCAATATGTCCCTGCATCCGAATATCCCTGGTATCCAAATGGCAGTTCTGCCTTACAATGTTGAAAGCTGGGCACACACTCTACTTGCCATCATTGGGCAGAATCATAATTTTCTTTTAAGAGGAAGAGTTAGAGGAGAGGGAGATTTAAGTGATTGCTAGGTTAGTCTAATTTAATGGCACTGAGTTTAAGTTAGGCTAGGTTAGTCTAACTTAATTGCACTGAGTTTAACATGAAACAAAAATAGTACATTCATTAAACAAGCCATTGTTACCCAGATTAGATAGATGAGAAAAAATTTAGAGATTTAGGAAGGTATCAGAATCAATGCTGTTAATTATTCTATTAAATATTAAAAACATGCAAAGGGTTTAAAAACAGAAACCCAAAGTTAAAACATTTAGTTACTTGGCTTTTTGAAGATCTGACAGTGAATGGAAAATGCCTAAGATACAAGGGCAGGCAATATCAACTTGGCCTTTGGTGAACCGTAAATAAATATTTCTGGAATGGAGATACACAAGCTAAGCATCATAATTGCCTATGTTTGCAATCTGCAAATTTCATGGTATTTTTTTAACCTGTCAGGTAAGTATCATAGTTATGTTCTGGTCATCTTGCTTCTCTGACTAGACTGAGCCTTCATGGAGGAAAACAATTGCCTGTGACATTTGGATCATTAAGTCCATTTGAAATTTGTTTCATGACTTCCATCATTATCTGTAGATGGGCATAACACCTGAACACCTAGCAAGGGCCTTCTTGAGATATTTTTTTAGTAGGTGGTATTGGGGAGGTAAGTGATAAATATTACACTGTCTTTGGCAAAACTACCCGTGTAGCTGCAAAATGTACACCTTTTGGACAGCAGATTGGCTCCTCCCACAAGAAGATGGGCAAGCTCCTTGAGGATGAATTTCTTTCTTTTCATGGCAGTCACTTACTGCCAGCACTTAGAACCGTGTCCAGCAAGAGGTAAGAACTCAAAAGATTGATAGTTAATCTATCCACTTGCCAAATTGTCATGACAGGGTGGATTATCTTAACAGAAAGCAGCGTAATTATTCATGTGTGAAAGCAGCATCTTCCAGAATGTCCTGGGGCACTGGTGGGTGGTGGAAGGGAGGATGTCTTAATATCTTCCCCCCTCAACATCATGCCTGGCTTCCAGCTCTCTGGGATCCCAACTTGGATTTCTGCTTGCTGCCAACTCTCAGTCATATGCAATGAATGAGATTTTCTTTTTCTACCGCTGGTGCCTCTCGACACCAGTGTGGTGTAATCAGAAGGACACAGCAAAGGCATCAGATCTGAATCCCATTTCTTTTGTCACCTTTTAGTTTTGTGTTGGTGAGCTGGAAGTTGAGGCACACATCTGTTTCTTAATCTGCAAGATGGGAAGGGTGATGCCAACTGGAGTGGCTATGATGATCAATGAGATCATGCATTTAGGACAATTCCTGGCTGGTCTTAAGTGCCCTTGGGGATAGTATTCCCCACAGGTGTCTGCTTCTGCGTGTCTTATGAGAAGAATACTAACTGTCCATTTCTTATGGACTATCTTTTTGAAGATATTTGTATAGCTCCCATCCTCAGATGGTAGAGGTAGTGTCTCCCAATGGAGCAAAGGGTTGGGCAGGTTTGCTTGTGGCCCTCTATAAAGGTCTGGGTTACCTAACCTTGAGATTCCTCAGCTGTGACACAAACTCACTCCGTGGGGTTTGAGGGACAAAGAGAGCTGAAGTGAATGTGACACTCATGCTGCTTGCTGTGCTGTGAGTCACTAAGTCCTTTGTCTCTGACCCAGGAGTCTCGTGTCTTCTGCCAGCATCCATGAAATGTAGCAGACTCACTTGTTAGCTTCCAAGCAGGATCAAATCTCAGACCCTTCACAGTTCTTGACAACACTCAATATATACTCAAAGCATTTGTTCTGTTTTGCTTCTCTCACTAGAGGACAGGTGTTTGGAAGGAAGGGACCATGTTGTTTATTTTAGTCTCCAATCCTAGTACAGAAGAGACACACAGTACATTCTTGATTTACCTGAACTGAACTGACCTGGCTGGTCATTAGCACAGTTTTTGCTTCCTCAGTTAACTCAAACTCAGCAACACCTGAGGGTCAGCCAGTAGAAAGGGAGGATATAGGAAGTAGGCTGATGGAGAAGAAAAGAAAAAACCCAAACACCTTAATTCTTTTGCCATGTTTCACCTATGTATCCTTCTATACATGAAAAAAACCCCTAAGTAATGTCCTCTTCAGAAACACATGGAAAAATGACCAGTGATCACTATACATGATAGTCATTGTATTCCAGTGTGTGTGGGAATAGGACATATCCAGCAAAAAGGTCCCAGTAAAGGTCTAAAGGGGTCCTCCCTGTGCACGGCAGGGAGAATCCCATCCTTCCTCCCATGAACAGGGGAAGTGAGGGATGATGGAGACAGAAAGCAGGAGAGATTCTCCAGTGGAAGAGAGTTGGTCAAAGAGCTGCCTGGTGGCAGACCTCTTAATCCTGGGAAAGGGAATTTATGACACTCTGGATGCCGCTCCAGGATCTGAAGCAACTGCCCAAAGCAGTCAGGGGATTGAGGACAGCTGGGCATCACTAGGCAGGACCACAGGCTGTGTAGACCGAAGAGTGGCTGTGGTCATTCTCCCTGCCACTGTGCTAGCTCTGCATGGCTTTGATGCTGTCACCTTAGCTACCAGCCCCACAGCTCCAGAAGTACCTCTCCCACCTTACCCCTGGAACAAACTCCTATGCACCCCTCAGAGCCCAAGGCCCTTTGCAACAACTTGGTTGAGTCTGTGGAGCTGTGCTCCTTGGCAGGAGGCAGAGTGTGCTGTGTTTTCTTGGTTAATGTGCCTGTCATTTACCAAATCACTTACCAAATATTGCTTGAGTGTGCTGGGCATTTGCATTTACTATGTTTTCTTATTTTCTGTATTTTTTTTTTTTTATTTTGGTGGTACGCGGGCCTCTCACTGTTGTGGCCTCTCCCATTACAGAGCACAGGCTCCGAATGCACAGGCTCAGCGGCCATGGCTCACGGGCCCAGCCGCTCCATGGCATGTGGGATCTTCCCGGACCGGGGCACGAACCCATGTCCCCTGCACCGGCAGGCGGACTCTCAACCACTGCGCCACCAGGGAAGCCCTTATTTTCTGTATTCTTGATGCTTTGGCATCTGTGGTCTCACTGGCTGGAGTGGGACTGCTCCTTTCCAGCACTAGCTAATTCCTAGAGATGGCAATCAACTTGCCTGGGAGTGAAACTTTCATTTGCAAACCAACTGATCCAAAGCCCATACCTCCCACCCGCCTCCATTTTTGAGCTCTGGGGCTTTTATACTGTGGCCCAATATTACCCTTCCCTAATCACTCCAGGTCCAAGTACCAGACCACTTGGGACAGTGCCTATAACCCAGATCCCACTGAAATTATTCAAACTAGCTAACCCTAAAACTGCTTAGCTTGCTTACACTATCTTGCCCATTGCTTCCCAGGAAAACCACAATAAAGGCTCTTTGCTCAAGTTTTCCCCTTACACTTCTTTCTCCAGACTAACCCTGGTGCTTCCGCATGTGGCCCTGCATGGCATGGCATGCCCTCTCCTCTTGGGAACTATGAGTAACAAACTATCTTTTCCCTACAGTCATTTCCTGATTTGTTCCCTTACAGTACCTGAATAATAACAAAACCTACACTTTGAAACAGCATTACCTTGTGCACTGAATAGAAGATAAGCTTGTGTTAGGGCTCAAGGGAGAAATTTTCCTGTTCTTTGTTAAAATATATTTAGGACTTGGGTAAGCATTCTTTGTTCGGCTTTCCAGTGGAAACATATATTAAAAAATACAGGACAGAGTTTCATGAAGTTTTGCCCCTTCAGAGGGGAATGATTGAAAGAATGATGAACCTTCCGTACCCTGGAATACTACACACTGTTGGAGACTGAATCAGAGCTATTGACTATTGACTTGGAGGGATTTCCCAGATTTCTTATTGAGAGAAAAGCAAAATGCAGAAAAGTGTTTACAGTAGAATCTTCTTTTTGTAGACATCAAACAGTGACAGAAATGACCTATCTATATGCATATATGTCTGTGTGTTTGTGTACAATTATGTAAGCATAAGGAGGAACATGGAAAGATGCAAGATATGTTGTTAATATAAATTAATCTGGGAAGTTGGGGTGATATATTGGGAGTAGGGAGAACGGGGAGAGGAGAGAAGCCAAGGACAAAATTGGGGTGGGGGAAATGATTGCACTTAAAATCCCATGTCTACATAATTTTGCTTAAACATTTACGTCAAGTTATTCGTGTATGTTTATGTATAAATATTGGGGTGCCCAAAAGGTTATTTCAGGTTTTTCCATAACATCTTATATTTCTTAAAGTTCTATAATCTTGTGACTCAGCTTTTTAGCAGGATTATATTCTATGACTCAAGACATTTTAATATCATTTTTCTGTGATTTAAGTTTAGATGGGGGAGAAGAGACATTTGCCCGCCATCCACCCGCTGAGCTCAGGTGAGCAGAATTGCTGGGTTGTGATGTCCCACTGGCAGGTAGATGTGCATAAACTTGAATCGCCACCTCCCTATTCACATCTCTGATTTGTGGGACAAGCAGGATGGGATGAAGCAGCTGCCTGTGCGGAAGGAAGCCTGTCTCTCCAGATAGAAAGAAATGATTCTGTGCCTCTGGTTACAGCCCACCACAGACTCACTAGCTCACTGCCCTGTGGTCACTTGGGCCAGACAAAAGCAAGTTCTTTTCTCACAGTGCAGGGCCTCCTGCCCTGCAAACTTAGCCCCTTTGGCTGGGTGTTACTAAGCCAGGAGTCTAAATATGGCACATGGCAGTTTGATGGAAATCATTTCCAGTAAAAGAGGATGTTTCCTCAGCAGTTTTCAAGCTGGCGCTGACTCAAGCATCCTCGAGGGAGCCCATTTAACTGGTCATTAGGGAGACAGCAAAAAGGCATTGAGGAATTCTGTAACAAGATACGTATCCTGTGTGGAAGGCCTCCTGGGTCTCTCTGACCATTGGCTCCCTGTGCATACTGCCGAGATTTTATTGATGCTGCTGAAAAGTCTTTTGCTGCTGCTAATCTGTTATTTGCGCACAGTTTTAAAGACACTGGTTCCAGCTTTGTGAGGAACAAGCCCGAAGGTGAAACATGGCATTCGAACAGTAATTCAATGTCTAGAGCTGATTAACAACCCCACCACTACATCCTCAGAGGCACAGAAGTGAATTGGAGCCTCAAAAAGACGGATGAATGTTTATGCTGAGTTCTGCAGGCAAAATATTTACACTATTCTAAGGGCAACAAATACACTTAATTACAAATCTACATTTGAGAAAATCAGAATATAAACAAACTGAATTTCTGCACATGGGCTGTATAGTGCAAAAAAGTAGTTTAGTTGAGAGATATTTGGGTTTGTCTGCTATGGAAACAAGTGATACTTAGAAGGGTAAGTAAAAGTGTCACAAATAATCAAGGATAATATTGTAGACTTACAGATGCAGCTGCTGAGGATGATAAAAAGACCAATTACCTGAATTCTAATACAGACTTTGGGATCTGGGATTATTCAACACCTATCTGTGCTCTACTGGCAGATCTGGGGTTAAATTTTTTAAATGAAACATAGATTCGTAGAATATTTAGAGCCGGAAGTCTATTCCATTGTTTGTTCCTGTTCCCAAGCATTCATTTCTTTCAACACTATTGATATAGATCTTGAGGGAAGCATTTCAAATGATTTGAATGGCAAGAATGAGAAAATATATTTTAAAAAATGGAAGATATGCTAAAAATGTATTTTTTTAAAGGATCAGAACAAAACCATAGTTACCTAACCAAGGAACCATATGACTAACCACAGCTGCATGGTTAGCAAATTTGTGAATGTGTGGAGTCAAGGAATTTGTCTTGGGCATAAACTAAGGGGTCAGAATGTTTTACTTATTTAATTTTTAAGTGTAGAAATTTCTTCCTAGGAGATAGGAATGTGTAAAATTTGGTAACGCGGGCTTATTCTTTTTTTAAAGAGTCATTTGAAACAGTTCTCCTCAAAAACAGAACTATTTTTAGATGCAACCAATTGCTGTTGGCAATGAAAGTGTTGATGTGCTCATCTTTGGACCCGTTGTTCTTTTCACACTTTAGTCTTTGGACTCAGTTGCTGTCTTAAAGGGATGGATCTTTATCCTTAGGCGAACTCTTGATGCCTCTCCCATAGGAGGTCAAGGTCAGGCCTCCTTGGAATTAGTACTTTCTGTGAATGGTCATGTAGCCCCTAGAGACGTGGGTCCTATGAGAAGATTGCATGGTCCAGGAAGGAAAGGTTGGTGAATCCACCTTATTCAAAGGAAGTTCAGCTCTAGAGACCGAGCTGGGAGGACCTCTTTGAAATTCCCGTGAATCCACTCTCCATGGCCTCGGCAGGGCCACTTGCTGGGCCTGGGCTGTGGGAATTGGCTGCTTCTTTTGGCAGTGATGGTCCTGGGTGTAGCATTCTGTGGAGCCATATAAAGTGATGCCTATGGACAAGTGGTGAGGCTGGCAGGAGACAGATACAACAAAAAGAGACCAGACTGATTCCACTGGTTAGAGTAAGCAGTAAAGTAGGGGAGAGCAGGATTCTGCTCTTTTATGCCAGTAAAAGGCTTGCCTTGGTGATTGGCACATCTATTACAAATGTGGTAAGTCTAGTCTGTTGTCTGACTTTTGAACTCTTGACTCAGATATCCTCTCTGGGTTGTGTTGTGAGCCTTTCCATTTCTATCTTGGACGTAGAGATATCTGATCCTAGCACCTGACAAGAAAAAATACAAAGCAATCGTTTGCTAGAATGAATACTAATATATAAGATATGATAGAATACGGATACACTCTTTTAGTTTTTATTTTTTTAACATCTTTATTGGAGTATAATTGCTTTACAATGGTGTGTTAGTTTCTGCTATAAAACAAACTGAATCAGCTATACATATACATATGTTCCCATATCTCCTCCCTCTTGCATCTCCCTCAAAACCTCCCTATCCCACCCCTCTAGGTGGTCACAAAGCACTGAGCTGATCTCCCTGTGCTATGCGGCTGCTTCCCACTAGCTATCTATTTTACATTTGGTAGTGTATATATGTCCATGCCACTCTCTCACTTCGTCCCAGCTTACCCTTCCCCCTCCCTGTGTCCTCAAGTCCATTCTCTGTGTGTGCGTCTTTACTCCTGTCCTGCCCCTAGGTTCTTCAGAAACTTTTTTTTTTTTAAGATTCCATATATATGTGTTAGCATACAGTATTTGTTTTTCTCTTTCTGACTTACTTCACTCTGTATGACAGTCTCTAGGTCCATCCACCTCACTACAAAAAATTCAGTTTCATTTCTTTTTATGGCTGAGTAATATTCCATTGTATATATATGTGCCACATCTTCTTTATCTACTTACCTGTCCATGGACACTTAGGTTGCTTCCATGTCCTGGCTATTGTATATAGAGCTGCAATAAACGTTGTGGTACGTGACTCTTTATTTCTTTTCTTTCTTTTTTTTTTTTGCGGTACATGGGCCCCCCACTACTGTGGCCTCTCCCGTTGTGGAGCACAGGCTCCGGATGCGCATGCTCAGTGGCCACGGCTCACGGGCCCACCCGCTCCGCGGCATGTGGGATCCTCCCGGACCGGGGCACGAACCTGCGTCCCCTGCATCGGCAGGCAGACTCTCAACCACTGTGCCACCAGGGAAGCCCACATGACTCTTTTTGAATTATGGTTTTATCAGGGTATATGTCCAGTAGTGGGATTGCTGGGTTGTATGGTAGTTCTATTTTTAGTTTTTTGAGGAACCTCCATACTGTTCTCCATAGTGGCTGTATCAATTTACACTCCCACCAACAGTGCAAGAGGGTTCCCTTTTATCCACACCCTCTCCAGCATTTATTGTTGGTAGATTTTTTGATGATGGTCATTCTGACCGGTGTGAGGTGATACCTCATTGTAGTTTTGATTTGCATTTCTCTAATGATTAGTGATGTTGAGCATTCTTTCATGTGTTTGTTGGCGATCTGTATATCTTCTTTGGAGAAATGTCTATTTTGGTCTTCTGCCCATTTTTTATTAGGTTATTATTATTATTTTTTTCATATTGAGCTGCATGAACTGCTTATATATTTTGGAGATTAATCCTTTGTCAGTTGCTTCGTTTGCAAATTTTTTCGCCCATTCTGAGGGTTGTTTTTTCGTTTTGTTTATGGTTTCCTTTGCTGTGCAAAAGCTTTTAAGTTTCATTAGGTCGCATTTGTTTATTTTTGCTTTTATTTCCATTTCTCTAGGAGATGCGTCAAAAAGGATCTTGCTGTGATTTATATCATGGAGTGTTCTGCCTATGTTTTCTTCTAAGAGTTTTATAGTGTCTGGCCTTACATTTAGGTCTTTAATCCATTTTGAGTTTATTTTTGTGTATGGTGTTAGGGAGTGTTCTACTTTCATTCTTTTACATGTAGCTGTCCAGTTTTCCCAGCACCACTTATTGAAGTGGCTGTCTTTTCTCCATTGTATAGTCTTGCCTCCTTTATCAAAGGATATACTCATTTTTAAACTATTGCTAACAGCACATCTTATAAACCAGCAACCCTTGTATAAGTCAGAATGCACTAGAGTCTTTAGTGGGTTTTGAGTAAAATGCTCAAAAATCTAAGATTTTCTTATTTTTCTATTAACAGCACTCCCTCTTTGTTGATAACAGTGCTCCGTGTTAGCAGCAGGAGATACTGAAGAAGAGTGTGCACAGTCATTTAGAGGAAGCAATGGAATCACCTGAAAGAGGAGGAGGAATTCTCAGTCCTATAAAAGCCAGCTCCTAGGAGAGGTGTTGGCAGAAGCTTCACAGAAAGGGCAGGATTTGGAACCATCTAGGCTTCCTGAAGAAGGTCTTCAAGTCATTTCATTCTCCCTGCCTCAGTGACCAGCTGCAGGGCTGTTACTAAGATTAGCGGTACCATATAGAAAGCTACCTGCACTCAGCACTCACAGGAAGCTACAGAATGTTTTAGTTGGGGCGGGAGACAGGTGTGATCAGGAAATGTTTCTAGTACATTCACTTGGGTGTCTCATCAGAAAGGCCCCAAATCTCCAATCTCTAATAATTTGTTATGATTTTTCTTCCTATTCATACCCCATTTTGTATTTACAATTTGGTATTATTATTTTTTTAAAGAGAGTCCCCCAAATTGTATAAGCTTCAGGCCACATAAAGCCTGGATTCACCCTACCCTCCTCCACCACATTCTGGCTATCGAAACTTTGGTAAATTAAGCTCTCCAGCCTAAGGTTTCCTCATCAGCGCAATGAGGCTAACATCAGTACCTACTTGTTAGGTCTTTAGGGGATCTGATTAAATGAATTAATAGGTATAAAAGCATTTACAGAAGTGCCAGGTACATGGTAATGCTAAGTTAAGAGCTTGTTAAATAAAAATAAACAAAAGATACATGATAGTTTTAGGTAGTTTAGATTTTATGATAGTCCAGACTAGGATTCTAGCTGTGACCCCTATGCTTTGAGTTTCAGTTTTCTCATCGAGAAAGTGGGGATGTTGTGATTTTCAAGCTCTTAAAATTCCACGCACCTGGTAAATACTATTGTTTGACTCACTCTCAGGCTACCTCTTGTAGCTCCCAAGTTAGCTGCTGTCTGTCTAGAGTGGAAAATTTTAGCACAAATAAATATGGTACAAAATCATCACATTCTGCATTTCAAAGCAAAATCTGAATTTGATAAAAAGTATCCATATCTGTGTCTTAACATTTTTAACACGAATCACAGAGGATTGGCTATATTTTGTTCTTCTTTCTTACTGACCATTAACTTGGTTTGGAGTTAATTTTTTAATATTTGGCTTAATTGTTAATGGAATGTTTATGTATGTCTATATGTGGATCTATACAATGTACAAACATACAACTATTTCATTTATAATCAAGCTTACTATATGCACATGTAATCTCATTCTCTCTCTGGCACACACATGTGTGTATTTTATGGACTTCTGACTAATTTGGACATCTCAAAGTGCTGGGACTGGCTTGGATGGCATATTTGTTTTCTGTGACAATGGCATCCATTTTTAAAAAAATTTCCAAAGTTGAAAGAGAATTCTTCTAATGATCACTTGTTTAAGGTTCTGCTTCCAAGTTCCAATGCTATCGTTGGAGCATGGAAGCACCATTTCCTGAGACTACGCCCCTGTGTCTAGGGTGCCCACATGGACGTAAGTGATTTCAGGGGAAGGAATTGACAGGCAGCGGTGAGAGCTGCTCGAATGTCAAATACATCCCACGTGTCATGCTTTAGCACCACCTACATTTCTGCCCCTCAAACCGCTAATGGTTCTTTAATATATCAGGCAAGGATGCCAATAAATAGGCTTGATGGTTGTTTAAATTGTATTTTAAAAGCAAAGAGCATGAAAGATTCGACAGCCAAGTTTTCAGTTTCAAGATTGATGATAAATTTGTGTAGTTACAAAGTCTAGAATCTCTTTATAGAACAAAAACCAATAACACTATTCAACAGCAACAGCATGTTCCCTGTAGAGAATATACAGAGATAGAATAGCAAAATTCTTAACTGAAATTTATAAGTGCAGAGTGTAAAACGATAGGATATTAGTCTACGAATCAGCATGCATGACTTTGATTAACGTGCATTTATGTGGGTCTTGGTACTCTGATCTGAAAAATCGCCTCCTTCAATGGTGTTGTGGTATCGATGATGATTTTTTACAGTTTGCACCAGTCAGAGGAGGGTTACAGGTGAAAGGCAGGAATAGTCATGGCGTTGAAGATGGAGAAATTGAGAATTTCTGGAAACGATTTAAGTCCACTTCTTACAAACTAAGCAAAGACGACCCCAATAACTTCCGTGTGTAGGGCTTTATAGAGTCAGCCACCTTTCCACCCTATCTGATTCATGAACAATAGCGCTGGGAGAGTCTTTACTCTCCTTCTTCCAGGTCACACATCTGAGGTTCTGAAAAATACCAGTGTCGGAGCTAAAACCCACATCTAAGTCTTTCGACTCCAAATCTGGTGATCTTTGCTCTAAGCTGCTGCAGATGTCATGGGATGCCCAAGAAGTGATTTCAACCTCTGCCATATAGTTGATATCTTTCATCATCTGTCATTGGAGAATCATAGACATTTGCCGTCTTTCAATGCTTTGCAAATCTGAATATCTTATGCAGGGCAATTGCCAAGTGATGAATATCTTCCTTACCTACAATACATTATATTACAGTCTTGATGTAATGAAAAGCTCGTGGACTGTATCCTATATGTCTAGTAGAGAACGCATGATGGTTATAAGCAATTATCCACTTGGACTTCTACCAGGAGCTCCCAAGTGGTGTGCTTATGGTGATGTTCTTATCGAGTGAAATTCCCCCGCGTTCCCCGGAACTTTGCCAGCCAGGGTCCAAGTAGCCTGTGGAGTCAACTAGAGGGACTCATGGAGAGAGGGGCATGGTGAGACTCCCAAATGGTGCCTGGGGGAAAGGGAGATTGAAGAACACAGCATTCTAAGAGATTGAAAAACTTCAAGGACATTTTACAACGCATTAGGGTGTGAGGCATCTGACTGTGTGCATAAGTTATTTTATTCTGCTTGCATTTGTGTATATTAATGTTAATTATTAAACATGAATTGAGGGCTTCCTTGGTGGCACAGTGGTTAAGAATCTGCCTGCCAATGCAGGGGACTCGGGTTCAAGCCCTGGGCCGGGAAGATCCCACATGCTGCGGAGCAACTAAGCCCATGAGCCACAACTACTGAGCCCACATGCCACAACTTTTGAAGCCCGTGTGGCTAGAGCCTGTGCTCTGCAACAAGAGAAGCCACTGCAATGAGAAGCCTGTGCACCGCAACAAAGAGTAGCCCCTGCTCACCACAACTAGAGAAAGCCCATGTGCAACAACGAAGACCCAATGCAGCCAAAAATAAATAAATTTATTTAAAAAAATAATAATGTATAAAAAAACCCCCAAAAAACAAAAAAAAACATGAATTGAGATCTGTAAATAAGAACTGGAAAATCCAGTCTTGTTTACACATCTGCTATTACATAACCTTGCTAACATATACACGTAAATGCAGGGGGGAAGCTAACATTTATTGAGCACTTACTATACAATGGGTACTTTGTATACATTATCTCATTTAATCCCCATGACAATTCAATGAAATAGGTATTTTTATGGCATCTCACAGTGAGGAAGCTGAGTTCAAAGAGGTTAAGGAGTATGCCAGGTAGATCATGGCAAAGCTGTCTTAAAAGAAAATTATCAGTTATTGCATGTCCCCTGCCCCATGGTGGATTGAGAGGGAGGTTGCATTTCCTGACAGGGGCTCATCCTTAATCAACGGTTTTAGAGAAATGGCAATTCAGGGAAAGGTATAAGTTTGCGTATAGATTAAGCCACAAGCATATCTTAAAATAAAATTGTTGAATTTCTAAAGCTGTGATTTATATGGATATCAGTTCAAGTTGTTTTTTTAGACAGGGGTTTCATATCCCTCAATAGTTCCACAAATTCCACCCCCCCCCATATAAAATAAGAAGTGACTTCTTTTACCTCGGAGTAAATTGTTTTTCACTCATTCTTATTTTTAAAAATATCATCTTATGAGAAACTACACTGTTATTTAGTATAAAATATTAAAATCAGTTCATTTTGCCTTGGGTGGCATTTTAGAGTTTTCTGATAAAGAATCAATGGTTTTCCCAATAGGATTCCCATTTGAAGTAGTCATCATCAATTTTTCTTACTTTCAACGTTTATTAATGCAAAGTGTTGATCAGTTGTAGAAGGTTGAAAAGATATCGGGAGAGAAGAGGGAGTTGTGGGCAGGTAAAGTGGGTGTATATTATTGATTTTTTTTCACTCTGAGAAAATTCTTGGCAAAAAAAAAAAAAATGTCCTGGTTGATAAGTGCATTTTTTTTTTTTTTTTTTTTACACTTTGTTTGGATTATAAAAAAGGAGGTCAGGAAATAAGAGCTTTGTAGAGGTATATGTAGAGTACATAGTCCACACACTAGGGTTTGCACCTCTAATGTTCTAAAACATTTTCTTACAACTCTTCCCCCAAATTACTGAAGTAGAAGAGTCTTTCCAACTTAAGATGTCATAACTATAAAATAAAATCAATAATTAGTTATTCTAACTATACAGAATATTAAGACTAAATTACTCATTAAAAAAAAAATTAGCAACTAGTGATTCTTTTGCAATAGCTTTGGTTCAGTGAAATTAGGATTTGAAAAGTAGCCAAACATCTGTAACTTGCATGTGAGAAATGTCTTAGTTTCTTTCAGTGAATGAAAGTGGTGAAAATTCTACCTTCTACAAATTCATAGTTACAGTCACAGGGAACTTCAGCGTCACTTAACCCATTCTGGAAATGATGTTGATTGAACAGCTCAAAGATTCTCAAGATTTCTGTTCTTACTTCATTCGGGTTCATCTTTTGTCAAACCCTCATTGTTCGTATTAAACCAGGTTAAAAATCATTGGTGCTATATAGCCTTTTACTTACCACATCAAGATCTTCAGTGGGAAAGTGTATGTCCATAGAGGGTCACTCGCTTGTTCTACATGTATTGTTACTTCATTTACTTGAAGCAGTGAGTAAAAAAAGACTTAGTGGTATAATTCCGACTATATGACATTCTGGGAAAAGCAAAACTGTGGAGACAATAAAAATATAAGTGGGTGCAACGGGTGTGGAGGGAGGAGACTTGAATAGGCAGAGCACAGAGGATTTTTAGGGCAGTGACATTACTCTGTATGATATTATAATGACAGATATAGGTTAGATAGCATTTGTCCAAACCTATAGAATGTACAATACTGAGAGTGAACCCTAAGGCAAACTATGGACTTTGGATGATTATGATGTGTCCGTGTAGGTTCATCTGTGGTAACAAATGTACCATTTTGGTGATGATGTTGAGAAAGGGTGGGGGAAGAGGTATATGGGAAATCTCTGTACCTTCGAACTCTCAATTTTGTTGTAAAACTAAAACAGCTCTACCTTAAAAGAGAGTTAGTGAAATAGATGTTTATCATGTGCTTTACCCAAAGCGAGGGCTACCGCATAAAAATGAACTATTTCTCCCTGGTTGTCATCGTGGTCATCGTAGTGCTTTTCAGAGCTATATTGACTCCTTTCGGTGTTTGAGGGCATCTGCCACATACACTGGGGAAGTGCTGATCACTATTTTCAAAGACATACACTAAATTACCACTTTGCCTGCAAGGAAACGGACATTTCTTTAACAGTTTTAAAAATATGAATAACCATTAGCCAATAGGAAAGTTATCGCCCTTGAATTAGAAAATCGGGTCAGTGTGTTTGGTCCCAGGTTATTTGCATGAAGCAGGGAAAAGGCAACGATGTACAGCATATCTTCCGATCAGCTCTTCTGGGTTTGCTGGCAGAAACAAAGCATCCCTCACATATGTAGGCAGAGGTCCTTGCAGCAGGGAAGAGTTCACTCTTCCCACACAAGGTTATCACATGCTTTATTATTCAACAGGCACTGTTCTAGGCTTTGCAGATAGAGTGGTAAACCAGACGGATGAGGCTCCTGACTCTCTGAGTGACGTTTTCATAGCAGGACACAGACGAGGTCAAGTAGACAAGTGAAGAACAAAGAAATTGTTAGATGAGGACTGTGCAGAGATTTGTGGGGGTGGGGCAATGGCTGGGGGTCTCTTAAGTCTGTGTGTTTAGAAAGGGCCTCTGAGGAGAGAATGTTTAAGCTGAGTGCTGAGTAGAATTGCCAGATATAGCAAATATAGATGCACAACTCCTGGTTAAATTCGAAGTTCAGATAAACAATAATATTTTAGTATAAGTATGTTTCATGCAATGTCTTATTCCACATTATATTGGCAACATTAACCCTGAAGGCACCCAGAAGAGTCACTCCTTGAAAGTCAAGAGGAACAACGTTTATGCTGCAAGAAGAGGGGAGAAGCTGGTGCAAAGCCCCACAGGGCAAGGGGAGGGGAGGAACTTATTTTGTGAAGAAGCAGAGTGGCCAGTGGTCAGGAGCCGGGATACTGGAGACATTGCCTAGTCCTAAATTCTGTCTCCACTGCTCACTTGCCACGTGACCCCTGGGTCACATCATAAAACTTCTTTGTCCCAGTTTACGCATTTGATAAATAGGAATAATAATACTAGTACTTAACTCATAGGGTCAGTAGGAGGATTAACATAGTTTATACACGTAAAAAGCATGTACCGTCTAAGTATTTGCTATTATTATAGACAACTCATCATGAAATGTTCCCCTTGTACATCAGGGGTACATTCAGTATAAACTGATCTACACATATCAAGAATCCTCTTGGCTTCCAGAAGAAGTCTCTGACAATATAAAACCCATCCACTCTTTTCACAGAACAAAACGTGTACCCCACAAACACCAGGAACTGCCCACGTGAGGTCTGTTTTAACACGGCTATCTGAAGTCTTTCTCAACCCACGGCCAGAGCTCCTGCCTTACCTTAGAAGTTCCAGGATGGATCATGTCACTTAACAGGAGAACCAGCTACAACTTCTTTCTCTGTAAACAGTCCTAATAATTTTTAACCATTTCCAATGCAGAGGTTTCACAGATTTTTTTTAACTCCTATATAAAGCAATTCTTTCATGATACACAAGTAAAAATGTTACATGACATGCTACTTATAACAAGGACTTTTCAAATGATGTCGACCCACGTGACCTGGAATCTCTCTTGTAGTATAACTCAGTGTTCCCTTCTGAACTTGAACGTGCCAAGGCCAGGCCCCATTCACTGCTGTGGCATGATCGCCGTGCTCAGACACCTGCAAAGATGGGAAATGGATGTTGAGATCCCACGTTCTACAGAAGTCATGGTGGGCGTTTGCTTCCACTCACCTGCATCAAGCAAACCAACTTGCAGTGATGAGAGCATCAAGGTGCAGGAGGGCAGCGTGATGGAGAGCACGGGCTCTGCTTTCTCACTAGCTGCATGGAAGTATCCATCTTAGCCCATCCCTCTGTATTCCAGTTCCCTTAACGGCAGCATGGGGATAACTTTCTCACTGAGTTCTTGTGAAGATCACATGAGTTCATACATGTAAAATAGCTCTTAGGACTGTGCCAGAGGTAGTCAATCCTGCATAAGTGTATTTTATATATTTATAACATATGAACATACATATAATATCACTCAATATAAAATACAATCATTTATTATTTCACTGGTTTTACGTTGACCTTGCACCCCAGTTCCCCAAATGCTGCTCAGAGATAATGGGGAATCTTGTTATGGGAATACACTGTTATAGCATACTTACAGCCAGTGGCTAGGTGAATTTTAAGAATTCATATAAGTACTAACTATATTATTATTATTATTATTATTTTACACAGAAGAGCTAATGACCCAGGCTAATTTTTAAAAAATTTAATTTCTTGAAGTATAGTTGATTTACAACCTTGTGTTAATTTCTACTGTACAGCAAAGTGATTCCATTCTACATATATATTTATACATTCTTTATCATATTCTTTTCCATTGTGGTTTATTACAGGATATTGAATATATCAAGAGTTCCCTGTGCTAGACAGTAAGACTTTGTTGTTTATCCATTCTCTATAGAATATTTTGCAACTGCTAATCCCAACCTCCCAGTCCATCCCTCCTCACACCCCACCACCCCTTGGCAACCGCCAGTCTGTTCTCTATGGCTGTGAGTCTGTTTCTGTTTTGTAGATAAGTTCATTTGTGTCATATTTTAGATTCCACATATAAATGATATCATGTGGTATTTGTCTTTCTCTTTCTGACTTTACTTAGTATGGTAATCTCTAGGTCCATCCCTGTTGCTGCAAATGGCATTATTTCATTGTTTTAAATGGCTGGGTAATATTCCATTGTGTATATACATAGCACATCTTCTTTAGCCATTCATCTGTCTATGGCCGTTTAGTTTGCTTCCATGTCTTGGCTATTGTAGATAGTGCTGCAATGAATATTGGGGTGCATGTATCTTTTTGAATTATATTTTTCTCCAGATCTATGCCCTGGAGTGTGATTGCTGGCTCATATGGCAGCTCTATTTTTAGTTTTTTAAGGAACCTCCATACTGTTTTCCATAGTGGCTGCACCAATTTACATTCTCACCAACAGTGTAGGAGCGTTCCCTTTTCTCCACACCCTCTCTAGCATTTGTTATTTGTAGACTTTTTAATGATGGCCATTCTGATTGGTGTGAAGTGATACCTCACTGTAGTTTTGATTTGCATTTCTCTAATAATTAACAGTGTTGAGCATCTTTTCATGTAACCGACGAATCTGACTTTAGTTTTTAAATCATTATAGGACCCTTCAGGACAGCTACCACTGCTCCACACAGCTTTGAAATCTGTTTACTTGCCTGTAAACTCACAGACCCATCTCTCGAATTCATGGATTTTTGATGCCAAGACTGATGGATGAGTTGAATGAACCAATACTGCATTGTTTTCCTACGTCAAAACAAAGGATTAACTTTAAAATAGTAGAATTGACTTTAGAATACATTACAAAGTTGTCTCTAAAGCAACTTTAAAAGAGAAATTTTAAAAACTATTTTAAGCAGTGGCTACAATTTTGGAATACATATTTCCAAAACCACTTTGAAGGGGGAACAATTATTATCATCCTTGAGTTCTGTGTTTCATCTTTTTTACAGTCTTGCTACTCAAAGGCTGTCCCAATGGACCTTCTATATCCTTACGCATCTGCATACCCTGGTAGCTTGTTAGAAATGCAGAATCTGAGGTGCAGCTCCAGACCTGCTGCATTAGAATTTGCATTTTAACAAGATCCCTGGCTGATTTGCACACATATTAAGGTTTGAAAGGCACTCTTGTACAGTCTGTCTACATGAGTGTCAGGACACATTAAGCCCCTATTCTTACCTGTAAAGGGTTTTTTTACAATTAATTAATTAATTTTATCTTTGGCTGCATTGGGTCTGCGTTGCTGTGAGCAGTGTTTCTCTAGCTGAGGCGAGCGGGGGCTACTCTTTGTTGTGGTGCATGGGCTTCTCATTGCAGTGGCTTCTTTTGTTGCAGAGCACAGGCTCTAGGTGCACGGGCTTCAGTAGTTGTGGCTTGTGGGCTCTAGAGTGCAGGCTCAGTAGTTGTGGCGCATGGGCTTAGTTGCTCCGTGGCATGTGGGATCTTCCTGGACCAGGGCTCGAACCCATGTCCCCTGCATTGGCAGGCAGATTCTTAACCACTGTGCCACCAGGGAAGCCCCACCTGTAAAGGTTTGAAGTCATTACTCTCATGATAACGTGATCTGATTCTTACCTGTACTTACTAACAACAAATGAGACTCTTTGGCACATTTGCCATCAGCCCAGGTATTAACCAGCTCCTCTGGTATTTATCTTGTATGACTTATAACACCAAATAGAGCTGACCACAGGGGCTACCACTTTACCACTATGAGGAACCACTATCAGAATATCCTAATTAAGGCAAATAGTTGGCACTGATAATGGCCTTTGGGATCTGGTGAGGGCTGCTTGAAGCCATAAACGTCCTGCTGGCTTGTGCCAAACCTCCGATGAGAACATACTGCTCAGTAATACCAAGTCTGTGGATCCTTTCTAGTTTAACCTCTCATACGCAACAATTCTACCATAAAAGGTCTCAGCTCATCGACCTAAAAATCATTTCAGTGCAAGTGTTTCTGCATGGAAGGAGGGTGAGAGTGTGTCATTGTTGGTCTTAACCAATCAAGGCGCAAACCATTCTTTGCTCAGTGGCACTGCCACAGAGTATTTGGAGGTCTGCCCCTGCCCACAAACTACTTAATGGGAAAAAAAAGTCATTCGCTGCCAACCCGCTGTCTGATTCTGAGTGTTTATGGTTGCACTTCTCTGCCTGGTAATCTGGGTCTAAATGTGGACTCCATTGCCGTTTCCCTCCTCTGCTTTTTTGCTTCTTTCAACCAAAGCACACATGAGCTTAGACCTCCAAACTCTGGAAAGCAGTGTGTCCATTTTGACTGAATAACCTACATCAGTCCCGCTGCCCTCTGTGGATGTTCCTGTTTATTCTTAGAAGATGTCTGAGCCCGGTCTCTGAGAATTGGAATGGCTCTTTGCCACCCTGGGAGTGAATTTTTGCCTTTCTTGCTGACATTTTAAGTAGACCACTGGGTGTGGGCTGGTATTTCATTTCCCAACATGCTTGGTGCAATTACACTAAAATATTACAAAGCCTGTTTGTGGAAAGGGTGAGGGTTTTGGCTCCAGAGCCTAAACCTCTCGAGAGGACAGCGTGAGACAGTGGTGAACAAAAGCCCTGGCCTGGTGGAGGGATCTGGGGGAGGTCCTTGGAGATCAGCTCAGCCTGGTCAATTCCTGTCAGTGCCTGGACAGCTCCACGGGGTTTCCAGGACTCGGTCCTCCTCCCGAGGAGATCCATGCCATGTGGACAGAGCTTCCCAGAAAGAGATGGCAGGAGAAATCGGGAGAGATTGACATTTATTTCACAGTGATGCTTTGGTAAGATCCTCGTTCACAATGACTCTCGTTCTGATACCATGACCTGAGTTGCAGTGAACTTTTCCATGGCTTATTTTTATCTTTTATTTTTCCCTCCAAATCTGAGTCTATGGATGAAAGAAGAATGTAGCTAGGAGATGTCCTTGCAAGCAGAGCTAACATCGATGATAAGCCTGGCTTTTATCCTTCAGAGCTTACCAACCTAGGGCCTAGACCTAGGTATTGGGATTGTTGAATACGATAATCTGTTCTATTTTAACAACTTGTTTCCGTAATAGCTGACTCCATTATAATGGCATCTTCTGAGAAAGGGAGGGAGAATTAAAGATACAGTGTGAAAGTGATGACATGTATTAATTACTGAAAAATATGTTTCTGGAGACTTTCAAAGAGCTGTATCTGTTGCCTTTTAAATTACTTCCATCCCAGGATATTGTCATTACAGTATAACGATTTTTTTTTTTAACAATTTTCCTTTTCATACATCTTTTTTGTTTTTAATACAATTTTAAAGGTTACTTTCCATTTACAGTTTTACAAATTATTGGCTATGTTCCCCACGTTGTATAATACATCCTTGAGCCTATCTTACACCCAATAGTCAGTACCTTTCACTTCCCTACCCTTATATTGCCCCTCCCCCCATCCCCACTGGTAACCATTTGTTTGTTCTCTATACAGGAAAACTGGTTTTGAGGCGGGCTTGGTTCTATCGTGGAAGGGAGAGATATCTTTTTTTTTTTTTTTTTTTTGCGGTACGCAGGCCTCTCACTGTTGTGGCCTCTCCCGCTGCGGAGCACAGGCTCCGGACGCGCAGGCTCAGCGGCCATGGCTCACAGGCCCAGCCGCTCTGCGGTATGTGGGATCTTCCCGGACTGGGGCACGAACCCGTGTCCCCTGCATCGGCAGGCGGACTCTCAACCACTGCACCACCAGGGAAGTCCAGGGAGAGATATCTTGAACTGCATGGTGAAATTTCACCCAGGGTGCAGCCCTGACAGAGGGAGTGGAGGGTTCTGGAGGAGGACTGAAGTTACTACCATCAAAGGGCGATTGGGGCTAACAGGTAATGAGAAATAATCTGCCTGCTGTGGATGGAGAGATCAAGGGAAGACAATGATTTGCTTGCAAATTAAAAGGGTAACCGTCTGAAGTGCAAATTCGAACTACACTGAGATACCATTTCTCAACTATGAGATTAGTAAACATCGAAAAGTATGACAACATACTCTGAGGGTGAGGCCACGGGAGCAAGTGCCTCTTCGCAGCCCATTGGGTGGGAACATGACACAACACTGAAAGAGGGAACTTTGGCAATAGCTAGAGAAAGGGCTTGTGGATTCACCCTTGGAGGCAGCAGTACCATATCAGGAAGACAACCCCAAAGACACTGGCATCATCTAAAATGATATTTGCACTAGATTTTTTTATTGAAGCATGGTTGATAATTGCAAAAGCCTGGAAACAACCCAGATGTCCACCAGTGAGTTGATTGAACAAACTGTAATACTGTATATCTATAAATGAAGCAGCTGTAAAAAGAAAAGAGAAAGACATACTGCTTCTTTTAGAGTGTTAGGTTGGAGAATGCAGTTAGTATTTTGTGTAAGAAAGGAAGAGAAGTACCAAGAGAGGTTCACATGTGCTTATATTTTTTTATAGGAGCAAATAGAATGATATGGGGAAATAAGGTAGGGACAAAGATGGAAACTAGACCTTTCTGAACAGGCCTTGATATATAGATTTGACTTTGGAACCAGGTGAATGTTCTATGTTATCAAACATTACAGAGTAAAAATAAAATAAAATTTAAAAAAATTAGAGACACAGATGATCCTAATTCTGTGTCAGGTGGTTGAAAATCACATAGAAAAAAATTATTTTATATGATAGCATAGAAACTTACCTGTACGCACATTACACATGTGTAATGAGCATTAAAAATTTTTAACTACATTCTACAGTTTTATTTTTGATAATAATACCGGTATTGTAATGTCAAAACAATTATGTCGATATACAGGTAGACACATTTTAGGGTAAGGAAATAATGTTGGTAATGACATTAGGAGACCAGATTTTTCAGGACAGAGATACAAAATAAAATCAGGTAAAAATCCTGCACTTCGTCATTTAAAATATCATATGATCTCATGCTCTATTTTTCTCTTTTTAGAAAATACATATTTCCTAGTCCCTTCAAACTGGAAGCATCCCAATGTCTATCAACAGGTGAATAGATAAACAGTCCGTACATTGAAATGCTTTTCTGTAACAAAAGGATTAAACTGTCAGGGTACATAGTCACATAGATGCATCTCAAAAAACATGCTGAATAAAGAAAGCCAGGTACAAAAGTTTGCATTCTGTGTGACTTCACTCAGATGATGTTCTAGAAGGGACAAAACTCTGATAGAAGGTGGATGAGTGGTTGCCTGGGGTGGGGGACGGGAAGGATCGAGTGCAGAGAAAACTTTCCGGGACTGTGAAACTGTTCTATATTTTAATTAAGGTATGGATTTTGTGAGGCTCTGCATTAGTCCAAACTCATCAGACTTTACATTTAAAATGTGTGTAATGGTATGTAAACTGAACCTCAATACATTTGACTTAAACGCGGAGAAGACAGGAAAATCTGAGGGGATGGGGATAGGGCCAGGAGTTGTGTATGCCAATCCTGCACTTTTGCTACACATCCAAGAAGGGAATTTGTCCAGGACACAAGCGGGCAAGTGAGCAGGAAATGAGGCCAAAAGTAACACGCACACCCTGTCTGCCATCAAAGGTCAGGTCTGGAGACTTCTATTGCTTAAGGGTGAGCCATTAGGAAAAAAGCCACACAGAGCAACAGAAGTCCCATTAAAAATATGCATAAATAAGGGAAACGGAACGTCATGTTACAAATATGTCTGGGAAAAGTTTCCTACTGGAATTAAAAGAAGATGCGAGAAAAGCATCTGCTTATTGCACAGGTGATGTGGAGTCAGGCCTCCCTAAACAGGCTCAGGGCACCACCGTGGGGAGAATGAGCTGCCCGGCCCCTGGCAGGATGAGACACGCATCAGAGCTTGTCTGGGTAGGATTGCCAAGAGCTTTGGTGACAATTTAAGTAGTGTGGAGTTTTTCTTGTAGGCACTGGATTGATTGATTGATTGATTTTAGCTCAAGAGAGTAATGTGATCAGGCTGTTTTAGCTTAGTTTGTTTTTAACTGAGGAAGATTATGGAGGCAGTAGTGGGGAGGATGCTTTTGTTAAGGGAAAGACAGAGGCAAGCAGGGCCGTTGGGAGCTGTCTGGCTGAAAGATAGTTTTGTTCCAAACGGAGATGGTGGTGGGAATGGAAAAGATGGGATGCACTTGAAGGAAATTTCTGAAGTGGTATTGAGAGCAACTGTGAACACAAGTTTGTGTGCCCGGCCCACAGTGAGGCCAAACAAACTGAAAAGTCAGTTTGGAGCGGAGAAATATTTATTGCAGGGCCACGCCAGGAGATGGGTGGCTCATGCCCTAAAAGCCCTGAACTCCTCGAAGGGTTTCGGCAAAGCATTTTCAAAAACCAGGTGAGGGAGGGGTGTCACAGGGGATGTGATCAGCTCGTACACAGTTCTCTGATTGGCTGATGGTGAGGTAACAGGGTGGTGTCACAGGGGGTAACATTATCAGTCCTTAGGCTCCTGGAGGCCTGGGCCCATGTGCTCATGGTCATCAAGTAGTTAACATCTTCCATTTGGTGGGGGGTTTTCCCATCTGTAAAACAACTCAGGAAATGTGCATCAAATACTGTTATCTAGGTACTTCAGAGAGGAGCTAAAGCAGAGGATATGGGGAAAGGCCTGTCCTGGGAAGACCCCATAGGGTCCTGCTCGGTCACACAACTTTTGGCCAATGCGTCCACGTGTGGGAAGAGATGGAGAGGGAGATGAGGGGAGTTGGGAGGAACCAGGAAAGTGGTAGGTGAAAAAATGATAGGAATTAGGTTTCTGGCATTGGAACTCTGGGTAAATGGTGATTCAATCAACAGAGGCTGGAAATAAAGAGTAGACACAGGATTGAAAGGAAAAATAAAGTGACCTGGTATAGAGACTTGAGTTTGATTTGCCTGTGGGATACCCAGGAGTTTTAAGCTAGTTGTATTATATTAGGCTTTTCCTAGGAGTTCTGTTTAGGGAGATATTACTAGACTCGTGTAAATCCAAGGCTGTATTATAATAAGCTGTTTCATAACAGACTTCTGTAGGTTTGCCAGAAAGTTCCTTTTACTTTTTGGCATTCCAAGGATCACCTTGGGGTAAAGCCACTCTAGAAAGAGACTTAGCTTTTACGTTTCTTAAATCTTCAGGTTTAGAATCTCAAGTTCAACTTCATAATTTGATCACTCCTATACAGTATTGGGTGCTTCCTCTATGCAAGATACCAGGCTAATGCAGAGAAGTATAAGAACTATGCCTACGTGTAGAAATTAGTAATAGGCACCCAAGGAAGTCCCTGCTTGGAGAAAACAATACAGGATATTTGTCGAGGGTTAAGACTGACAGGAAATCTAGGGGCTGAGTTTAGACTTTGTACTGATTCAGAAAGTGGCATATGAAGATGCCTCAGGATTAAGTGTTACCTGTGTATGGGAGAAGATTCTGTCAAGAGGATTTAGAACAAAGAGAACAACCCTGTGAGCTCAGGTTGTTTGTTGAAGAGCTTGTTACCCAGACCCATCACTGTGAATTCCCCGCACCCCACCCCCAGGCCCTCTGCCTGTCTGCTGGATTCATTCCATTGCTTTGCAAGCTATTGGTGCTCAGGCTGGTGGAAGCTTTGCGGATATGGTAATTAAGTGACTACTGAGGGACTATCCTTTACACTTTAAGATCTAGGACTCCTTTCTTAATTGGGAGGTGCTTATGCGGGAAATCCACTCCTTCAGGATGTGATCAGAGAACTGAGTTAGCCCTAATGATATTTAATGGCAGTGCCAGGAATTTAATGGGGATGATAATTTCATATAATTGGGGGGCCTTCAGACGAGTTAAATGCTCCTGAGTGGCACTGCATTTGGGCCTGTGTCTGAGTCAAATGTGTGCTTCCTGTGTGCATTTCCCCTTCTGCAGCTCTGATGAAGATGAGAGATTCTGCAGAGCTTGTGGAGTTTTGGCTGCTCTGTTCAACATCCATGTGTAGCCCTCCCTTTTAGAGGGTGTCCACAAAAAATTAATCAGTCGATTTAAGTAAGAATAGGAAAATTTTATTCAAGCCAAATTTGAGAATTTGGCTCGAAGAGCATGCCCAGGAAAAGCATCTCAGAAAGCTCTGAGAACTGTTCCACCAGTTAGAAATCAAGGCACAGTCATATAAGTTTTTTGAGGCAGAGAGCTGGACATCAAATGACGTATTATTGACAGTTTACACGATCCAGATCTAAGCCTCATCATGGTGGGTCATGTGACCTCTTACGAGATCTAGAAGGAATGCTATATTTTAAGGAGTTGTCTTGTTGGTGCTGGGAGAAGGTTGCTCTTTATGGTTGAGTAGGTATTCCTGCCAATACGGGAGGTTTGGTCTGATCTCTAGTGTCCTTGGCCTGCAGTGGCTGGAAGCAGGATTTGGGTTCCTGGCCAGAGATTGAAGTCAGGCCGAGGCAGCGAGAGCACTGAATCCTAGCCACTAGACCAGTGGCCAGTGACAAGGTCTTGGCCCTTTGGATTTGCAGAAATGAATTCCCACAAAGATGGAAAGTAGTGAAACAAGTAAAGTGTTTATTAGGAGGAAAAAGAGTATGTGTGGATAGACACAAGAGGAGACTCAGAGAGAGAGAGCTGCACCCTTGTGGTAGCTTGAATCACTTATATGGGGCATTTCTTCTGGGTTTCCTTTGGCCGACCATCTTGCTTTGCCTGGTTCTGAGTCCGTATTTGGTATATCTCAGGATCCTCCCATGTGTGCGTGAGCACCTCTTAGCCAAGATGGATTCCAGCGAAGAGGTCTATGAGTAGGTTGACATCGCTCCCCTTTTGACCTCTGAGGAGCTTTTCTGTGCATGTATAGTTGGGAAGTTCTCCTTGACCTCAAGAATGAGAAATATGTGGTCTCTATCTTTTATCTGGGCAGAGCTCAGCCTCTCCTATTATCCTCCTCTTATCTTCATGTTGGAGTATCTGTCCATAGGGGACAAACTTCAGCAGTTCAGCCTGGGCCCTATCTGTCTCCTGCCTCAGGTCGATGCATAATGCAGATACACAGTGCACAGTGGGGGAAAGTGGGGAGGCCAAAGTGCAGAGAAGAATTTTTATGTTTAAATTCTTCTTGTCTTGCCATAAAATATGAATTTTATTTCACAAGGGTATCACAGTGCAAGTGCTGTTTCTTAGAGGAAGCACCAGCCTGATTTAATCTCAGGCAAAGTTTTAGTCTAAAGTTCTCTTTTCTTTTACAATTAAAAATCATAAGCTAATTTAAGTGAGGGATTCTTTAAACGGGCCTATCATAGAGCTTGGCACATAATAAGTGGGAGTGAACCAATTTTAACTGCAGCTGAAACTGACCAGGACCCTGCAGGACGCTGCTGGGTATAAAAGCTCTTCCTGAGTTCCAAAGGGCAGATTCAAACAGGACTCATCAGGAAAGTGAGGAAATGAAGAAACAAAGGAGGAGCAGTCAAGGAACAATAGTGCAGCTATAATGCAGAGTCCTAGTTCCTTCCCAATGAATACACGTAACAATCAGCTACAAATTTTTGAGTTCTTCTATGGGAGCTAAGGGCCCCACCCAGGTGGAGGATGACAACTTCAGCCTGAGCACAAAATTCCCTAAACATCATCCTGTTACCACACCACTTTCAGAAGAAAGTCATGCATCCTGCAGCCCTTCCCCCAAAATTTGCCTTTAAAAACTCTTCCCTGAAAACTATGGGGGAGTTTGGGGTCTTTTGAGCATGAGCTGCTGGTACTCCTTGCTTGGCCCTTGCAATAAACTCCAACATTTTGCTTTGTTTGACCTCACAGTGCATCAGGCACATGAACTTGGGTTTGACAACAGAGCTGCCACCTCCAGGTAAGAATGTTGTTGGTCCGTGGTGCTGCCTTTGTAAATATCATGATGATATAACATGATGTAAAAAATCAAAGAAGCATACAACTAATTATACATACATGTGAATATTTGCTTTGGGCGGATAGAGGAGGAAGAGAAGTGATGCTAACATCAGACATTCATCGGGCTCTGACTTTGTACCACTTGCTATACTAAGTGCTTGGCATGTGTTATTGTCTAATTTGCTGGGCAAGATGGGCCTCAGGTAGAGTTTGGTGAATTCTCTGGAATAACGTTTTTGTTTAATGAGTTGCTTATGCTTTTTGCTCTGTGAAAAATTATAAAAAACCTAATTTAAAAAATGGAGCCACTACAGTGTAGAGGTCTCTGAATTAGACCTCAGGTGATGCAAACTTCCCTCCCTCCCTTCAATCACGATGCTATGTGTGGAATCAGCTCCTTCTGGGGACTTACACACCGCCAAACTATCATTTTAGAATTCAATGGGAGCATCTAACTGACCTTCTGAGTCAAGTAAGGTCAGTAATCATGCCTGTCTAGAGGTCAATATTTTACACGGTTGAAACATCCACAGCCCGGCTACTAAAGCTACTGTACACAAGGCTGCAGATGGCAGATGGCTGGTGTTAATGCACTTTCACATGTTAAAGACCCGGATGGAAGGCTGACCAAGTTAATGTCACTACAAATAAGGCCCGGAATTGCTACTTGTCATCATGTGGTTTTGGAGCTTCCTACTTCATGGTGTCACAAAACCAGAGATGAGCAAGACTGACTTGACAATCTAGGCTTTTCTAAGGCTTAGTGGAGGCCAGAGTACTTTCTTCTGTGATTCACAAAGAAAACATACTGTGTTTCAGAGTGTTATGCAAGCTTTCCATGGGAATCATCTAGTTTTTGAAAAGTGTGGGTACCTTTTATCGCTAAATGCCATAGACCGGATGTTTGTGTGTCCCCCAAATTCATATATGGAAACCTAATCCCCGATGTGATGGTATTTGGAAATGGAGCATTTGGGGAGGCAATTAGGTTATGAGGGTGAGGGCTTCATGAATGGTGTTAGTGCCCTTATATAGGAGGCTTCAGAGAGCCCCCTCACCCCTTCCACTATCTGAGGACACAGTAAGAAGACCGCTGTCTGTGAACCAGGAAGAGGACCATCGCTAGATACGGAACCTGCCAGTATCTTGATCTTGCAGTAGCCAGCTCTCAGAAATGTGAGAAATAAATGTTTATTGGGTAAGTCACCCAGTCTACAGTATATTTTGTAGCTGTTGGAACAGATTGAAACACTTCAGTTGATGATGATGATGGTGGTGGTGGTTATTTATGGCATCATCTGTAAGGAGGTAACAACATTTGGTTTAACCACTATATCTGCCCTTAAACTTAAGATCACTTCAAGGAGGCAAAGAAACACACCAATGTTGTCATAGAAACTGGTGACTTACAGGTGGAGGACTTTTACCTACAAAGAGGCGTGTGTGACCTGTGAGGAGCTGGAAAGTGTCTCCCTTTGTCCCACATCTCCCTCCCCATGTAGTTCACATGGCACAGTTGTAGGTGTAGTAGGGATCCTAACATGAAACTAATCTGGTACCTGACAGTGCTTTAGGTCAAAATGTTCTCTTCATATTAACAAGATAATTATACTATCGGTTCCTCAAGAATGGATCACAGGCAGGCATATTTTAACGGTAAGGCAAGGTTCAGGACAAAGCTTTATAGTAGGGTCAGTATAAATGGATGGTGTGTATGAGAATTTTCTGGAGCCTGAGAATAGGAGAAAGTGAAAAAAAAATAGCACGCATGCAGAATGTAAGCTGTGGATGATAGCTACCAGTGCCTCAGTGGTTTCTGCTTACTGGGAGCTGCACTGAGCACTTCACATGGATTTTGCTTTATTGTTCTCACCACAGTCTCATGGGGTAAGTACTATTCTTAACCCCATTTTACAGATGAAGAAACTGAGGCACAGAGAGGCTAAGTAATTTACTCAAGGTCATGCTGCTCTTCAGTGCTAGAATCAGGGCTGGTATCTACAACCACTGCACTACCCTGACCTTCCAATGTTAAAATGGGGAATATTAGAGAGACAGGAACTCAAGAGGAGAAGTGAAAGACACAAGAGGGTGGACATGGGAAAAGGTGACCTTTATTGAGATGAAGGATAGAATTAAATCAAGAAGAGAATTAGGGAAATGTCAGTTAAAGAGAAGATGTAGGACTGGAAACATCACATAGTAAGAATGAGATCCACAGAGCAAGTGATGGGGATCAAACTTGAACATACCTGAGGGAAGAAGGGATGAGGATGATGAAAGACACAGTTGGGTGTGTGCAACATGGATGGAAAGAAGTGGACAGGAAAGCTTGACTTCAGATGGAGTGAAAGAGTCATGATTATATCCAAAATTGAGAGAAGAGAGGGTACAAATGCCCCTCAGGAAGGGATTGGGCCTGAGGACACTTGCTGTACATGAAGCTCTGGGCCTGAGGAACAACTCTGAGATTCACCTTGACCCCTGTGTGACCTCACAAATCATCTCACCTCTGATGCTCATCTGTACAGGTGAAGATGGAACCACCTGACTCTGAGACCCCTTCTTGTTGTAACTTGCTTTTCCTGCTTTAAAATTTGATTACATTTACACTTTTTATGTCACTTGTATTTTGTAGTTTCCTTCTAAATCCTGTTGACCTCATGAAAACAGAATTCAGTCCAATGTTATGATAAAATCTTTGTAGAGTTTTTAAGTTTCTAACATTTCAAAATTTAACACTTAATACATTAGATTTTAAGCATTTAAAAACATGATATTAAGTAACACTGAAAGGAAAATAGTACTTTCTCTCCATGGACATCCACATAGCTCAGTACTGTCCACCAAGTTGGCTAGTTATTGAGTTTCCAGTGGGGCTGGTGTAAACTGGAACCCTGAAGTCTTAAGTTGTCTTATTCTTTGGTCTATCACTATTGCATTGAATTTGTGCTCCTTCATCTCTTGTGTCCAGAATGGGAAAGCAGTGCATTTGACCTAGTTAAGAGAGCTGTGTGTGCATTATTTAATTTCTAAGCATCTAAGACTGAGGTACTTCTGCATGAATTAATGCCTGGTTGGAAATATGGTGATGGCTTGTAGAACAGCTGAGGACCATACCTTCCCCATTGTCCACTAACCTACTGGAAGAGCAAAAGTCTTGCTATTATAAACAGCAAACAGATGTGTGGCAATGTGCAGGAAGGAGGGTACAATTTGGGATCTATATAATATTTTTAATAAGGTATAAAAGTGAGGATTTTTTTAACCTCTTCTAGCATTGTATTCAGTGTAATTCCCTGAAGAGGAAGGTATTTTGATAAAATTTCTGTAACAGCAGCAATAAGCCTGGTAAATACAGTCATTCCACAGCTGTCTGGACTGTGCATCACTGAGGAGTCCTGTGCCCCACGGCACCAACATTTCTGGCCTCTGCTTCCAGGTGGCCACTGGGATGGCAGGTTGGTGGTGAATTCTGTACTAGTTTCTCTTGGAAAGTGTCCCAGTGTGGATACTTATTCATGGGCTGGCTGGGAATTAGGACTGTCTTTAGGGAGCTCCAGAGGTTCCCAGGCTGATCTCAAGCCTATCAACCCTCATCAAAGGGATCAGAAATGATCTGAACTTTCAGGATAAACCAAGAATGGTCTGGGTCTTTAGAAGGTTATTAAACCAGAAGCAATCCCCCAATGTTAGAACTCCTGTGACTGCCTCAAACTGAAACCATCTCCTTGTTTATCCCAGGTAGCAGGCAAAGGGAAAAATACCCTTCAGATGATGCTCACTCTTTCCTAATAGTGACTAGATATTACAGCATCAAACTTAGACAACACAAACCTAAACATGGTGACATCAGCAGTAGTGAAAGTAAATCTCTCTTCAACACATCCGCAGATACTCCCGCCCTTTGAAAACTCTGCATGTTGGTCATTGACCATAACAAGGAGATGTAGAAGGTACTTTGAAAGATGCAAAGACAAATAGGTAATCCAGCAATTCAGCAATGCCTGTGATGAGCCACATAGTCACCTCAAGTCATAGAACACCGAGGCCTTTCCTAAAAGGAAATAGCAAACCCTTACATGTCTACCTGTGCTCATTGCAATCCTACTAATAGTAAGATAAAATTGGACATGATGAAAATATTGAGCCAGAAGAAAATGGGGGATAGTTAGGAGACTCCCAGTCAACCTCCTTGAAATGGGAATGAATGGATTGAGGAGGGGCTCACTCACAAGCTGTACCTGCTGGCTTGTACAATCTATGTCCTAAATTGCTATCTGCTGTTTATGGGACTATTGAGGTGTTTCTAAAAGTTCTGAGCAGTCTTAGTCAAACATGGAACAATCATATAATTATAACCAAGTATAATATGTTTAGTAAGGTGGGGTTGAGGTTCGTGCAAAGCAAACATAAAGGAGGATGGGGAGACTTGGGGAAGGTTGAACAAAAATCAACTGAACAAAAAAAGAAATTTAAAAAGTGAAGGGTCGGGGGGTTTATAAATTGTCCAATGTGATACTGAGAGCTGGTTCCTCATGTTTGGTATCAGAAATTATAGGAGAGAAGGTACAAATCCCTCATGCTAGGCCAAATGGGAGGAGACTCCTGGGTCAAGGTCCTAGTGGAGGCCTGACCCTGCTCTGCTGGGTCCTCTGGGGTCTGGTGATGGTAAGCAGTCAGAGACTGTCTAAGAAGGGCTCACCCTTTTACATCTGTTGCTTGTTTACCTTCTTAAACGATCTACAAACACATGTATTTGAGAATTATGCTGTCTTTAGAGTCCTTCTGTGCTGCTCTTTGAGTTTGCTTGACCCCAGGTAGATCAGAAGGAAACTAGGAATTATTTCTTGGCCAGATGTAGAGTTCTCATGCATGGAGTATAATGATGTGTTATGACATGAAAATGTTTATAAGATTAAGATAAATAAAAAACTTAGAATATAAAAGTGATAAGACCGATAAGGGATTAATATCCAACATATATAAACGGCTTGTACAACTCAACATCAAAATAACAAACAACCCGAGTAAAAAATAGGCAGAAGAACTGAATAGACATTTTTCCAAAGAGGAGATGCAGATGGCCAACAGACACATGAAAAGATGCTCAACATTGTTAACCATCACGGAAATACAAATCAAAACCGTAATGAGATATCACCTCACACCAATCAGAATGGAGATCATCAAAAAGAACACAAATAACAAATGTTGGCAAGGTTGCGGAGAAAAGGAAACCCTTGTACGCTATTGGTGGGAATGTAATTGGTGCAGGCACTGTGGAAAACAGTATGGAGGATTCTCAAAAAACTAAAAACAGAACTACCATATGACCCAGCAATTCCACTCCCGGGTATATATCCAAAGAAACCCCCACCAAAACACTAATTCGAAAAAATCCATGCACCCCAATGTTCATAGCAGCACTGTTTGCAGTTGCCAAGTTATGGAAGCCACCTAAGTGTCCATCAACAGATGAATGGATAAAGAAGTTGTGGTACCTATATACAATGGAATATTACTCAGCCATAAAAAGAATGCAATTTTGCCATTTGCAGTAACGTAGATGGACTTGAAGGGCATTGTGCTAAGTGAAATAAGTCAGACAGAGAAAGACAAATACTGTGTGATATCACTTATAGGTGGAATCTAAAAAATGCAACAAAGGAGGGAGTACAACAAAAAAGAAGCAGACTCACAGATATAGAGAACAAACTGGTGGTTACCAGTGGGGAGAAGAGGGACGGACAGTATAGGGGTGGGGAGTGGGAGGTAGAAGCTACTGAGTGTAAGATAGGCTACAATAGGATGTATTGTACAACATGGGAAATAGAGCCAGTGTTTTGTAATAACAGAGCAAATGTGAATGGAGTGTAACCTTTAAAAATTGTATTAAAAAATAAATGGAAAAAAATGCATGTGGATCGTGTGTTCGGTGAGCATAACTATGTAAAATTGTGCACAAATTACTGGAGGTAGAAAGCAAGTCTAGAGTGGTAGGTTGAGGAGTGACCTCTTTCTTTGCTTTTCGAAATTTTATTTAATGAAATTGTATCATTTTCCTAAAATATGAAAGAGAAGGCAGGAGAAGGCAAGCTTCCCTTCCTCAACCAGCTTTTAGTCCAGGCCAGTGTTTCACAATTTTTAAAGTTATTATTATTGTCCCTCTAAGGAAACTTTTTAGACATTTTTATTAAACTAATCTCACTCTTTGTTTTAGACCATTCAGCTGGTATAACAAAATGCCCCAGACGTGGTGGCTTATAGACAGCAGACATTAATTGTTCACAGTCTGGGGGCTGGAAGTCCCAGGTCTGGGTGCCAGCATAGGGGTGGTGAGGGGCCACTCACCTGGCTCATAAATGCTGTCTTCTTGTAGTGTTCTCATAAGGTGGAAGGGACAAGGGAGCTCTCTGAGGTCTCTTTTATAGGGGCCCTAATCCCATTCATGTGGGCTCCACCCTCCTGACCTATTCATCTCCCAAAGTCCCCATCTTCTAATACCATCACTTTTGGGGATTAGGATTTCAACATATGAATTTGGGGTGGATACAAACACTCTGGCCAAACATAGCACCCCTCCGTGAAATTTTAATACCACAGATGTACTGTATATGAGTTTATGCACTGTATGTATATCTGTGCTTTAGACATAAAAAACAGGAATATGTCTTTGATTCCTCTCCCCATGAACTGTTTTTCACCCTCTTGAGAGTCTAGAAAGCAGGATCCAGATGGGCATCTGAGACAGAGGCACACCTGACAGAGGTCAGGTGATGCACCCTGGTGCACATCACAGGAGTGGAGAAACAGGACCACAGGAAATCCGTGGAGAAGGGAAAGGGGCAAAGTTACTGGGTCAAGTTTGAACTTTCAGAATTCAATTCAGGGCTTCCCTGGTGGCGCAGTGGTTGAGAGTCCGCCTGCCGATGCAGGGGACACGGGTTCGTGCCCCGGTCCGGGAAGATCCCACATGCCGCGGAGCAGCTGGGCCCGTGAGCCATGGCCCCTGAGTCTGCGCGTCCGGAGCCTGTGCTCCGCAACGGGAGAGACCACGACAGTGAGAGGCCCGCGTACCGCAAAAAAAAAAAAAAAGAATTCAGTTCAAAGTTCAGATCTAGAACTCACTGAGAAATATCAGTGGCCCCAGTACACATCTTGCGTCAGAAGAAATCCCTTTACTAACAACAAATAGAAGTTCATTTTCAATGAAACGTTAAAGTACCCCGGCAGACGACAACTGGTCAAGGTGCTTATGCATCCTCTTTGCTACACCCTGTGCCTCTCCGTGCTATGATGTACACTGGGCCATGGACGTGGCCTTCATGCTTCAGTATCTAACAAGGGACACTCCACCCAACCATAATTATTGACCTTCAATGTCTCGCTGCTGTATATCCAGACTAATTATCCTGCACATTTCTGGACTCTTTCATCCTTTCATTTTTAGCCAGTTTGAAAATGAGGCCCCAAGGGTGTGAGCAGATCCACAAAAGAGGAGAAAATATTAATCTTTCTGACTCTTCAAACCTTTACTTCTTTTTCTTATGAGGAGGATTTTTGGCTCTGCATTTTCGTTGATGTTCTCTCTTCTGCTTGAGGACCTACGGGGTGTGATGGGAGCACGGAGCAAAAGTTTGCAAGTCTTGTTGTGTAAGTGAGGACAGAATTTAGTGAATTTATTCGATGGAAACAACTCCTGTCAGGAAGAAAACCTAATTGGATGGCACTGGAATAGAATAGACACAATTCTGAATAATAAATGCATTGTGTGTGTATATATATATATATATATATAAAGCAATAAGAACTCCAAGATATTTCTGCCATACGGTTTTTGGTTTGGTTTTCCTCACCCTTTCTACTGTTTTCAGAGATTTTGAAGAGGCTATCTTCTTCTCCTAAAATATTGGCCAAACATAATTTCCTTTTTACTAATCTAATGACACCAAATGGAATCGCCTCAGCTTTACCTGGGGAGAACATATATTGAAAATTAGAACATAATTTTTAACGTTTTAAATAAACTGATCACAGAAATTGCTGTTCTGGTTCTATTTCTAGTATCAATGTTTTTCAAGGTTGGGTTTGTCTATTTTATCCAAACTGTGGGATACAGAGGCAAGGAAATTAGCCATGTCCAAGACAATGAGGAGTATCTAAAACAGGGAAAGAACAGCGTGAACAAAACTTTCTCTCCATAGAGCCTGGTCAGGATTAAATATGCAAGTCCCTCTATAAAATAGACTTGGTCTTTTTGGGGGGCCGGGGGAAATGGGGTGCCCAAACTTAAGCTATAACAACCTTCATGACATAATTAATAGCACAGCTTCGAAAACTCCTGTCCATTCCAGTCAAGTGGAGATGATATTAATGAAATCCATGCATAGAACAAAAGTGGCATTTCAGGCAGGCATTATATTACTGCTTATATGAAAGATTAAGTGTTCATAAAATCTTTTAAACATTGTCTTCTTTGTTTTGTATTTTCATCAGTCAAGATGGCAATTCAGGGCACTAAATGATGGCTTGGAGGTCTATGGACTAGGGTCTGTATAGATGGTTGGCTAGCATCAATTTTGGAGAAGGCCACCAGGAGATGACTAGATGGCATCTTGGTGACTGTCAGGTACGAGGACTAGCCCGGTTAGGGTAGGTGAAGACCCCTGAGACGTCTAGGGGTGGTTGTGGAGATACGTGTGCTCAGAAGGGGGTTTGATAGTGTTTTAAATGCATGCATATGGCACGATTCTTGTTGAAGTCATAATATACTGAGAAAAATGCCCAGACCATCTTCTGGGGAGATAAAATGTTTCACCAACTCATATTTAGATTTGGTGAAATCTAAATTTTAGAAGTTTATTTAGAAGTTCTAAATATTTAGAAGTTCTTGTAAAACTCACAGCAAGGGTACTGATGTGGACACTATAATTTCACACCGGATGTGAGCATATGGTAAGGTCACACCCACATTTTATATTTCCACTGGCTCTTTAATTCAGGGACCATGCTTATGCGGCTTCAGACTTCAGAATTGGACAAGCTGTCGTGTCCAGTGTACACTGTGGAGTTGACTGTTTGGTTTCCAGTAAAAGACCTTACATTTATATATTTGTCATTGTGAACTTTTGCAATCTTGACTTTTCTACCCTGTTGCCCTCCCAACAATTTTTATCTGAGAATGTAATTAACGTGTCCTCTGTATTTTCATCTGAGTTGATTATAGTCAATATCTAAATAAATATTGAGTGTTATATATTTATAAAATTTCAATAAATGCAACAGGCTTGTCCTTGATAGGCTATAAAATGCAAATAATGAAACAGAAATTACTAGAAAGCAACCATTCACATATTTGTTCACCTAACAGATATTTATTGAGGACTTAACATATGCCGGTACTGTGAACATAAACAGGTGTGACCCACACTTCATGGAATCTGGTGACAAGTTTGAATCAAAGGACAGACCCCACAAGTAAATGTAGAGTCAGAACAGTGATGGGTGCTGCCAATGGGTGGGGCCTGGTATAACAGGGGACGTGGACAGGAGCTCAGGGAAGACCTCCCAAGGAAGTGATAATTAAACTGATTCTAAGGGGAGGGAAGCCTTCATAAGGGGGGTTTGCTGGAGTCATAGTTGAAGGCAGAATAGCACTTGATCGTGCAAGAGAGAGGATGAAGAGCTGAGGTGGGTCCAGGCTCTCCAGGCCCTTTCGGGGCACCAGGAGGATTTGGGTCTTTATCCTAAGGATAATGAGAAACCAGTGTTTCAAAAAGGGTTGTTATGAAGAGATCAGATTTGCAGAAACAAAGATTATGCTGTCTACCTGGAGAACTGATTGGAAGGAGGTCAAAGTGGATGCTGAATGACATCAAGAAGCTTAGCCAGGAGTCAGGCAGGAGGTGGTGGCAGCTTGGGCTGGGGCAGAGGCAAGCTGACCCATGTGAGAGGTATTTATGAATTCTTTATTGAGATAGAATTCAGATCATTAAAATGGGTTCTCCTCATTCACATTTGACTTAGGTTGACACATTCTGGAATTTACAGTTTAAGGTCTAAACATGTGGAGAGTGCAACGTTGTAGAAGAAGTTGACCAGGAGTTACCAAGGTTCCACGGTTCCTGTTGAGCTGCCTTTTAACTGCTTGGCCTTGGGCAAGTTCCTCTTTCTCTGGGCTTCAGTTTCCTTATCCAGTAAGAGGAGGATGTTTCCTTTCCAGGGTCCCTTTCAAACATAAGATCCACAAATGGATTGTGTGGTCTCTTTTCACACCTTCACCCATCACTCAGTCTTTCTGATTTCCTTCCAGATACTCTTTATCCCGTGCCAGGGGCTGAGTGTTGGGGCACTTTTTCAACTTCTAAACTTTTAAGCTTTTAAAATGTAACAACTTGGCCTGCAGGAAGATTAAAAAACAAACAAACAAAAAAACAGGGCACGAGTGGCAATTTGGGTGTTATCCAAATTGAACGTCATCTTCACTAGACATAGGACAGAGTTTCGTTTGACAGAAATTGGATACAAAGACCCTTTTTAAGTGTCAAAAACTAGATCAATAGTGAACTGTATAAATCAACTGTGGCATATCCATATAAGGGAATACTATACAAAAAGGAAACTGAATGAATTACTGTTACAAGCAACCTCATTGATGAAGGTCACAAATAATGTTGAGCAAAAGAAGCCCACACCACAGGGTGCATTCTGCATGATTCCATTTGTATGAAGTTCAAAGACAGGGAGAGCTCATCGGTGGTGACCAGTCAGGATGGTAGTTACATCCAGGGGAGAGCAGTAGGGCCTTGGGGGGTGGCTCAAGGGGTGCTCCTGGGGTGTGGGGAGTACAATCTCCAGATCCAGGTGAGGGTTACATGAGTGCGTTCACTTTGAGAAAGTTCATGAAGCTCTAAGCTGTGATTCTTGCACTCTTCTGTGCATTTACTTCAATAAAAACATTTTCTTTAAAAACTGGAAGTTGAAGATTCAGTTCTCACAAATGACTAGTAAAAAGGGAGTCCTCTCAACCAGGAATAGACTCACCACTGCAGCATACAGTTAAAAATAGACTGGAGAGGGGTGACAAACATTTCATTAATAAAATATCGTGTCGTTAATTTGCATTTTGTGCAATTTCCAGCAGTTGTCAGCTTTTCTACATTCCTAATATATAGGGATGTCTTCACTCACTTCAAATAAATATTCAGTTTCATACCAAAACCACCTTTCATAAAAGGAAAAATACAAAATGTATTTAGAATATAGATATGGAAATAACAAATGATGAGGGTGTGGAGAAAAGGGAACCCTCATACACGGTCAGCGGGATTGTAAATTGGTTTAGTCACTGTGGAAAACAGTATGGAAGTTTTTCAAAAAACTGAAAATAGAGCTACCATATGACCCAGTAATTCCACTCCTGGGTATTTATCTGAAAAAAACAAAAAACACTAATTAGAAAAGATGCACGCACCCCAAGGTTCATAGCAGCATTATTTCCAGTTGCCAAGATATGGAAGAAACCTGTGTCCATCAACCTAAGTGTCCATTATATATATATAAAATATATATATATAATATATATAATATATATGTATACATAATGGAATATTTCTTAGCCATAAAAATGATGAAATTTTGCCATTTGCAGCAACATGGATGGACTTGGAGGGCAATATGCTTAGTGAAATAAGTCAGACAAAGAAAGACAAATACTGTATGATATCACTTATATGTAGAATCTAAAAAACACAACAAATGAGTGAATATAACAAAAAAGAAGCAGATTCGCGGATATAAAGAACAAACTAGTGGTTACCAGTGGAGAGAGGAAAGGGGGAGAGGCAATATAGGGGTAGTGGATTAAAAGGTACAAACTCTTAGGTATAAAATAAGCCTCAAGGATATACTGTACAACACGGGGAACATAGTCAATATTTGATAATAACTATAAATGGGGTATAACCTTTAAAAATTGTGAATCACCATAATACTGTAACATATAATATTGTACAGCAGCTACATTTCAATAAAAAATAAAGTCTTTCACATAAAAAGAAATACAGATATAGAGAAGGCGACAAGATGAAAGAAGCAAAGTGCCTTACTCAACGGTGCAGACCGACCAGCTGCAGAACCACAGGCCTGTTTACCTAAATCACTGGCACCTACAGGGAGCCTTGCATTGCGGTCAAGGCAAATGGCTGAGATGATGCTGCAAGACCTGCAGCCCACCTCTCAGCTAGGTTATGTTTGATCTCTTTGGAGGGAGGCTGCAGAGAACTTTCTGTACGTTGAGATTATCACTGTGTCTCCCCTGGGTTCTCATTTCATTTCCCAAGGTTGTGCAACCATGGAAAGGTACAAGCAGACACTCAAGAACTTCTGTCTCCCTGCTCATGGTTTTGCAGTTTCCAAACTGTGATTCTGACAGGCTTTAATGAAGAAATGTTCGATGTCTCAAGAGTGTTTGCGGGAACTCTGCAAGAGGGAGCATCGTGCAAGCTCTGTGCAGCCCGGTCGGTCTCCACCAAGACTGCCGGCTGGAATCGCCTCTGGGTCCCACACCCAGAGAATCCAACCTCATTGTTTCAGGGTGTGACCCGGGCATCCGGAATCTTAAAAACTCCCAGGTGATGCTCCTACACAGCGAGGACTGAGACCCATGGCTCTAGCCAGTGCTCTTCCTTTTCTGCCAGTGCTGTGCTGGAGCCCACCCCGTTGTCCAGCTGACCCCGCTCTGGACAACGTTGTGGCACATCTCTTCCCAGCTTGGTTCAGCGAGATTAGGTTGGCAGCCTGAGATCGGCCACGGTGGGAAGGTTTACACTGTGGAAATCTGCAAACTCTACACATTAAGGCCCCCACCCCCACCCCACCCCCCCACCCCCGCCCCCACACACACCTTCCCTGTGCTGTCCCCACCCTAGAACTTACTGTTAGACATTTACAAGCACTCCGCTGACTGCTCCCTGGTTTGGGGTGTATTAAGGGAGGAACAAAGAAATTCATTTGGTAAAGGTCAGGGTATCTACGTGAAGATGCCAGATGACATGGAGGCTGCAGTGTTCTTCCTCACTGACCTACTTGAACAACTTAGCAAGCAAGAGCAATTAATAAATTGTACCTTCAGAATACAATAAGAAATAAGGGGAAAGTGTTTCTCAAAACAAGTCTTGTTTTAATATGTAGATAAGCTTTCTCTCATCTCTTCTCTTGTGGCTTTTCCTTTTAGTTTTTTCTACCTTTGTCTGAAAGATGCCAAAGAGGTGAAAGGAAAACTCTTTATAGAATACGCTTTCTGTCTGCCTTATGCAGGGGACCAAGGGGTCATGACCGGGGAGGGGTGGGGTCAAAGGCATTCAGAGGTCATGCTGTCCAGGAGGCTGAATGTATGATCCACATGATCTAGGTTCTACAGATTCCTCCATCCTGCTCCTTAAAGGGGACACTCAGGGGCTGATGTCCCAGTGAAGCCTAGAGGCAGGAGAGGCAGAGGGAGGGTCCCAGAGGTATTCCAGGCCCACAGGCCAGGGAGCCTTCTGTCCCCAACTGTCCCCAGCTCAGCCAGAGCAGGGTAGCAGGGGTGATAACAGAATAGAGGTGTCCTCTTCTGTTGATGGTCTGCACCTTTGTGTAGGGTGACTTGTCCCTTTCATCCAGCTAGTCCTTTAGAGAGAGGGTCCCGTTCTTGAGCCAGCCTGTGATTGCTCCAGGGGCAGGAAAAAGCTCCAAAGAAGGCAGCCATGGCCCAGAGATTCCTGTAGCTTCCGTAGCAGCCACAGACAGACACCTTTTCCAACCACTCAAAAGCCAGAGAAAGTGGCAACAGGCAGGAGACGTCCCATAGGCAGTTTGCCCTTGGTGCAAGCTCTCTGGTCTTCCACCGGGGGGCGGGGGGAGCAACTTCATCTGATTCATGTCACAGGTTCGTGGTTGACTGTCTTTTTACGTCTTATTCTTGATGTCTTCAAACCATGTACTTAAGCCAAAGACTGAAGCTGGTATAGTAGGGTGACCAGCCATGCCGGCTTGCCCAGGACAGACGGTGTCTGGGGGCACATGAGAATTTTAGTGCTGAAACCAAGGAAGTCCTGGGCAAACCTGGACAAGTTGGTCAGCCCATAGTCAAATTTCAAGTTGGAGAGTTATTCAGAGTAGGAAGCAAGACCTGTCAATCATACCGATCACCACCACGGCGCCTTGGTAATCGTTGCTAAATTCTCCCTCTGAATTGCAACAAAGACCTCTTTGAAAGATTGAAATTCCATGTATTGGGTTGTTTTCTTAACCAATGGACATCAAAACTCGAAATGACATCTGCTTGAGAGACTATATAATGGCTTTGAAAAAAACAAAATGTTGGGGGAAAAGGCAAAGTAAAAATAAGCGAAAATAAGAACGGCAACGCTGCATGATCTTAGTCAAACAGCCTAGGAAGAAAGACATGAAGCTTCTAAGTTCTCACATTGCCTTACTGGAAACCTGTGATTAATAGGAACGGATGACCATGATGTATGCTGTGTTCATTAAAGTGGAGGAGACCGGATAAGTCACCCACCATGAATATTTCAGTTATGAATGATTAAAATATTTTACAGCCATCTATCACCATAAGCACAAACACTCAAGTGTAGTTAAAAATCAATTCAAAGTGACAGTGAAAGAGAGATGGCTGGGGGGGGAAATACTTTCTCTCCTGCCTCGGGGTCGGGTTTCTGGGTGATGCCTCTTGTTTTGTGTGGGAGCCTGGTCTGGTGCTTTGCTCAAGCAGCCTGGTTTAGTTGGGATTCCAAGGCAAAAGCTGTGTAATAACAAAACCCTGACAGGCTTTAATAAAGAGATATACGATGTCTCGGATGTATTTGAGGGAGCTCTGACGCTTGTGGTTTTGTATATGGTTATGGTAAATAACTAGCCGTTGATTGTTGTGGTCTGGCCTTTGCTGGGAGCGCTGGACCACTGGAGACCCATTTAACCTACATCACCCACACCTACAAGAGAGCCTACAAGAGAGCATTGCAATCAAAACACACAGGGTGGGGGCCACCAGGCCTCCTGCAGCCCACCTCTCAGCTGAGTTACACTGACTTTTTCCCCCATAGGAGGAAGGTTTTTTTTTTTTCCCCTTTGTTTGTGAAGTTGATAAGCCCGAGGCGGCAGAGAACTTTCTGCATGTTAGGATTGTCACTGCTCATTTCCCCTTTCCCCATGACTGATTCTTGGAGATGTTCTCGGTAAATGAGCCCAAGTGGGAGGAGGAGATGATGCTGAGCCCTGAGCGGTGCCTGCCCTCTCGGGGGTAGCAGCATTCACATCCTGACAGGAGGCTCTCAACCTGAACCAAGCTGCGGCGCATTGCTGGCCCTGCTGCAAATTAGAGATTGCGCGTCCGGCTCTGGACCGAAATGTAGATATATATTTTTCTCTTTTTTTCAACTGGTTGATATATATATATATATATATTTTGGTAGGACAACCAAACATTCTGTATACTTAATGAAATGCATATGAAGTACATAGCATCACTTATAAAGGATTCTTATCACAAGTGCTTAACTTGAATCTAATTTAACCTTTATAGTTAATGACTTTTTACAAATGATATTTTTCCAATACTTAAAAAAGTGATTCAAAGTTAGGGTAATCCACTGTTCCACTTTGTCTAGGCCTAACCTGGAAATGAAACTCCTGCATTCCAAGAAACCCCAGTCCTAGGCAAACTGGGATAGTTGGTCACCCTAGTACAAGTTTATCAACTTGTTGGTATCTTATCCTTCTAACTCCTATTGTGTATGGAAGACCACTTTGGAAGAAAGGGGCATTTTGGACATCAGCATTCACGGAGAGGGAAGAGGCAGAGCAGATGCAGAAGCTCGTGGTCTTGGTCCAGGTTTAGCATAAAGAAAGGGTTTGATACTTTGAGCAACTTGGGACCAGGGACTAGATATTCCCACCATGCATATCTAAAGGGCTCTGACTCAAAACAGGGAAGACTGGGCTTTTCTTTGATCACACTAAATCCGTTAACAAATGAAACATGGAGAGGATGGTACGGTTGTATTCTCCCAACCCTCAGAAATAAACAATTCTTAGATTTTTAAAAGATAAGAGATAGTTTTCTTCAAGCCCTTGGCTGCGTTCGTATTGTCCCTTAAGATGCAAAGGTAAGATGTTTTGATTAAAAAAGGATGGCGTACAATGTGCCCACAGACTGCATCTCAGCCTGCCCTGCACCTTTCCTCTTCCCGAGTCTGCTGGGAGAGACGCCTTTCCCTGCCTCACAGTCGACTCCTGACATTTTCTGTGCTGAGTGAATGCTGCTTCTTCTCAGAGCCACAGTGCTGGTACTAGATGGGAGAGTTAGGGGCCCAAGGAAGGTTCTGTAAAGACGCTTGGCTTTCTCTTCCCCTAGTGCACCTAACGTTCACTAGATGCCCTGTCTTAGAGCCATTTTTTTTTTTCTCCCACCTTCCCATACATCCACAGAGCGCTGGGAGGATTGGGTTCTGATGTCATCAGACCAGTGCTGCTGGGAAAGCTACTTAGTTCTCTATGTCCCCTGCCCAAGGATGGAAAGTAGGAGATGCCTCTGAAGACCAGGACCCTCGACCTTACACTTTCTCCCATTATTATTTTCCCTGTTCCAGCAATGTCACTTTAAAAGGGACTTTCACAAAATATCCCCCGGATTTATGTGTAGTCCAGGGCACAGAGTTGTTTCTGTGGATGAAGTCTCGGGGGAACAAGAGAGCCCACTGAGGGAGGCGTGAGGATCTTGTCTCAACTCAAATTTGAGGCACTTAAAACGTCATCTTGGCTCCTGGCTTCCTACAGGCAGCCCCCTCTGATTTGTTTCCAGGTCTGATCACTACCTGGCCCTTTGGGTCTGTGGGGCAGAAAGGCCCCTTTGCTTGATGCTTGGTGACATCTGGACAAATCTGCTATCCCTGTAGCTTCCTGGCTCAGCAACCCAGCAGACGTCCCCAGGCACTGTTCTCAAAAGTCCCACTTTCTCTCTCACATCCTGCATCACCTGAGACCCAGCCTTCGAATTCAGAGTCTGTGACCTGGGAGTCTAGGGGTGTGAGTTCATTGAGAAAATTGTGCCCTTGGACCTAGACACTTTGTTCTTACTGCTCTCTCATTACCTTTTCTGTCTAGCTTCCACTGTTTAGAAAACAGGTATAATATAAGCTTAATATAAGCATCAGTGCAATTGCCCCCAAAGGAAGGTCCAATCCCCTCCCAACACCGATATTACAGATATGCCGTTACGGATCCAAACTCTGGGGTTTACAATATATATATTATTTTTCTCTCCAGGTTGAAGGTCTCTGTGCTGGAGATTTTCCATTCTCTTTTTCTTGAAACACTGCTTGTACTAGTTTGCTGGCATAACAAAGTACCACAGACTGGGAGGCTTAAATATTGGGCTGGCCAAAAAATTTGTTCGGGTTTTTCGTAAGATGTTCCGGAAAAATCCGAACGAACTTTTTAGCCAACCCAATAACAGACATTTATTTTCTCACAGTCCTGGGGTCTAGAAGTCCAAGATCAAGGGGTCAGTAGGGTTGGTTTCATTCTGAGGCCTCTCTTCCTGGCTTGTCAGTGGCCATCCTCTCCCACTGTCTTCACATGGTCTTCCCTCCGTATGAGTCTACGTCTTAATCTCTTCTTTGGACACCAGTCCTACTGGATTACAACTACCCTATGACCTCACCTTAATTTTTTACCTCTTAAAGGCTCTATCTCCAAATACGGTCACATTCTGAGGGCCTGTGGGGTTAGTGCTTCAACATATGAATGCTGGGAGCACATAATTCAGCCCATAATACTACCTAAGATCAAATACTTATATTTTAACAGAGAAAGGCTTATCTTCTAAGGATTTATATTTATATTTTCCTTAAAGTGGGGAAAGGAGTGGGGAAATATTTTAGAAGTTCTTTTTCTCTGATATACTTTGTTTGAAAGGTATTTATGCACTGAGGACAGAACTATATTAATATCTAGATCCCAGTTCCCTGCAACTCCCAGGGCATTTGCACGATTCTCTTACAACCCCTAACTTTATATACTAAGAATACTGACTATCTGAATGAAACATGTTGACTTTTAAATATATTAAAATTTCTACTGCCTATATTAATGTTCTACTTGCTGCAATATTCTATGAAGTGAGAGAGACAACAGCTTTGTAAAAAAGAGGTAGGGAGGTTAACTCATTTGGGGGTGGTTTTATATTTTCTTTCCTTTTGATTTTCAATTTGTGGCCATTCATTCTCATTTTTGCATGCCCCTCGCTTCCCCAACTACACATACCATGTCTATATGTGGTGTCCTTTGTTTTTATCATAATGCTCAATTACACATTGATTATTAATTATCCATTTATGCAGTGGTATCAATCTCTCTGGCAGTGAGATCCTAAAAGGTAAGAGCTGTGTCTTATATATATCTTTGAATCTCCAACACCAGGCACAAGCACAGGTACCCAAGGAGGCTTAAAAATTTAGCTGGGGCTTCCCTGGTGGCGCAGTGGTTGAGAGTCCGCCTGCTGATGCAGGGGACACGGGTTCGTACCCCGGTCCGGGAAGATCCCACATGCCACGGAGCGGCTGGGCCCGTGAGCCATGGCCGCTGAGCCTGCGCGTCCGGAGCCTGTGCTCCGCAATGGGAGAGGCCACAGCAGTGAGAGGCCCACGTACCGCAAAAAAAAAAAAAAAAAAAAAAAAAAAAAAAAAAAAGTTAGCTGGATGCTCAATAAATCTACAGGTGAGAGATAATTCAGGTATCATAGCTAAGCCAGAATCCTCATTACTTTAACTCCCTTCTCTAACAAATATACTTTTTAAAGATTAAAAAAAAAAAAAAAAAACAGAGGTAAACACAAAGATCAAAACTAACTAGGATGATGGATGTTCTTAACTGTTGACCCCTCTCCCTTCCAGGGGAGATGGCATGAAGGAAAACCTAATCAAAACACAATAATCAATAACAATAATATCCCTGCCTCAGTTCCCAAGAAATGGCTGCTTGCCTACATTTGTGGTACTTCTGGTTTCTTTGGGTGAGAGGCTGGGGCACTCAATGGGTGCCCAATATTGGGTACAGAGACCTGGATACACACACCTGTGCAGGTTTCTGCCAGTTCTGAAGTCAGTGAACAAGCTTATTGAAGAAGTATTGCCCTTTCCATGTAACTCATACAGCAAGGAAACAAATATGCGTACTGAAAAATCAGCTTTTTAGAGGATGTGATTGTAAATTGCAAGATGGACTATCATGTTAACAATTATATCCAACAGGATTTAAAATCCAAAACTGTTTTGACTTCTGCTGCCAGTCATTGGTTGTAATATCCAGGCAGATTTTAATAGGCAGCTAAATATATTTTACTGGGGTGCACAATGAACACAATGATAGTGAAGCAATTTAATCACATCATATATGGCCATTACCCAGAGTGCCTTTCTTTATGATCAGTAGAAAAATGGTAGCTGTCTAGTTGTAATATTGCTATTATTCAGATTTGAATAGAATTCGATGAATATCTGGAAATAAAGTGGATACTGGTGCCGAAAGCTTGGCCTCTGTGCACCGGTGCCGAATCAAATCTCGGAGACAGAGTTTAGGTGAAGTAGAAAAGAATAGCTTTATTGCTTTGTTAGGCCAAGGGGGACAGAGTGGGCTCCCACACTGAAAAACTATATGTCCCAACCCAGGAGGATTTTTTTTTTTTTTGGCTGTGTTGGGTCTTCGTTACTGTGTCTGGGCTTTTTCTAGTTGCGGCGAGCTGGGGTTACTCTTCGTTGCGGTGCACGGGCTTCTCATTGCGGTGGCTTGTCTTGTCGCGGAGCACGGGCTCTAAGCACACGGGCTTCAGTAGTTGCAGCACACAGGCTCAGTAGTTGTGGCACACGGGCTCTAGGGTGTGCGGGCTTCAGTAGTTGTGGCACGCGGACTCAGTAGCTGTGGCTCGCGGGCTCTAGAGCGCGGGCTCAGTAATTGTGGTTCAGGAGCTTAGCTGCTCCACAGTATGTGGGATCTTCCCAGACCAGGGATCAAGCTCACATCCCCTGCATTTTTAAGCACTGCACCACCAGGGATTCTTAACCACTGCACCACCAGGGAAGTCCTAACCTAGGAGGATTTGATGAGTTTTATAGCAAAAACTGGGGTTGCTGATAGGATTAGGGTGTGTGCAGGGCCTGTACTCCTTTAATCTTGTCTCAGGTGGTTGGGTTTCCTAATCTTGATGATCTTCTCTGGTTCTGCCTCAGGTGTTTTCTTGAGTGCTTCTCCTCCCTTGTCTCCGCATCACGTCCCTTCCCCTTCCCCGACTCGCAACTATTGGAATCTGCCCTTTGGAACCCAGGGAAGGTCATGGAGGCTGGAGTCTGTTTCCTACAAATAAGAAACGGGGGACAGAAAGGCTTCTGTGCTCAGGAGCCCCACAGGGTCCTGCTTGGTTTCAATATGAGCAATAATGAAGCATGTGTATGCTGGCAGCTGTATTTTTCCAAATGATTTTCAAAGGAAATGGGCCGGGATATAGTGTCCTGGGAGTTTACGTTGGAATGACTCCTCTTGGAGCAAATCTTCAAGAGTTATTTGCCTGAAAAGTGTGGCAGGGCATGGAGTTGAGAAAAGAAAGCTGAGAAAGGAAGGGGCAGCCTCTAGGCGAGACTCCCATTTGGAAAGCCAGTGATCAAGTCATAGGTTTGGGGGAGACGTTGAACCTGGTTATGTGCCAACAACATGGAAACTGAGGCATCTTAGGGGAGAGAAGACTCCAAGAGCAAGTGCTGATGGCAATTCACTCAACTGACTCCAACACACTGGGAAAAATATTTTATGTGGTCCCCCCAGGGACAAGTACAGACATACCCTGGGGGACTTCTGGTATACCCAGGGCAGCAGAGTTAATATAAGACACAAAGAGACCCCGTGGAAGGGTGGGGCTCCTCTGGGAAGTTTCTCAGTTAGGTGAGAGGGAGGATTAGTAAGTACAAGTTCTTAGGGTGGCATTTAGGAATACATTGCTTTGAGCTAAGTAACAGAGTCTACAGTTGCAAAAAAAATAATCTATTTGCTTTGTTTAATCTATAGAGAGATTTTGTTTTACTTGATAACTGATTGTTTATCGGGGTGCTGGTGTGTTTTGACAAAAAAGACAAAAAGTCCTAACATTTTCCTGTATGAATGCATCCAGAGAAATAATGGAGGTTTAGCTCCCTCTGTTCTCTGCAGTATTTTATAATAGAGATACATTAAAATTAGCCTAAATAGCAAACAAAGCAGGTTCACTAAGTCTGATAGCCTACATACTTGATGGAATATTGTTCATCCATAAAAAGAATGTCATAAAAAATTAGGTAAGTATATGAAAATTTGCTCCCCATATAAGTAAAACCATTAAGTTCAAAAGTGTATGTGGTATAAATCAATATTATAAATAAATGCGTTCACAGAAAAGCCTAGAAAAAGGTACACAGATGTTAAAGGATTAAGTTATTAGCAGATTAATTTTCTACATAATCCTACAAAGAACACTAAAAAATAAACTTAAAAAATAAGTGAAACCAAATTTTTAAGCTTTTAAATGTTTTTTGACGGTGCCTACTGTTGATGACGAATAAATCAGATGTGGAGATTGAGGGTAGCCCATGCATTCTCAACGGGGCTGTTATTTCCCCGACGGGGAGACCATTGTTTCTTAGGGTGCAAAGAAATCCAAGCTATTACAATGGTTATAATATACTTTGATATTTCCAAAGTATCACTGTACATGACCAGATATGTCGTAAATCTGTCCTACCAAAATTTCAAGGAGGAGGAGAGGCTATAAGAAAGGAAAAAATAAAAAGTCTAAAAGGCTCCTTTTCGGGGAGTGATAATGGAAAAAAAAGACTGAGAAACATGGGCCTAGCATGGCCTAACATTTTTAGGAATATGGTTGGTAAGTTGAGGTCTAGCTTTTTTCTTTTTTTTTTTTCTTCCTTATATTTCTTCCTTAGACTAAAGTAATTGGAATACCAAGTAAGCGGTTGTTTATAAAAGGCTCCCCTGGGCTAAGTGTCTCAAGCTGACCCGAGTAGCATAGCATCCTCTGGTTCCCTATGGGGTCTCCCAGTACCCAGGACACCAAGGTGGGGGCAGTCTGTGATCTTACCTGTAGCTGACACACAGGACCAGGGCTGCAAGCCCCTCACTCTGGCCTTTCAGAAGGCTCCTCAAATAGGAAGCAGTCAGTTCATCTCATCAACCCTCCTGGGACACAGAGAAGTGTATTAAAAAGAATGTCATGTGCCCTGTTGGAAACATCAAGTCAAAGAATCTCCGTGATAGGTATCTCTGAGCAGAATGCTGTCCTGGGGCCATGCCAGTGGCGCCTGGCTGTCTCATTTCCAAGGCGGCAATTGAGTGATAATTGCAGGATCCTATTTTGAACAACACTGCTCCAGAGCCTGATAAAGTTTGTAACTATTTAGATGGAAATCTGAGAACTCTAAACAAGTTATTTACAAAGAAAGACAAGATACGTTTTAACTACCTCATAAATCGGCTCTCCTTGACCGCAAAGATAGCAGATCTATGGTTCTTGGGGGAATCAATTAGCCCTGGACAGGGATTATCCCTTGGATGGGCCTTCTTTGGTGTACAGCGGGGCCAAGCAGTTGCCAGCACTAAGCTGAACGAGGAAAAGCCCTGGGGCTTCACTTTGAGGGTGGAGGTAGGAGTTTCTGGGGAATGCTCAAGATGAGCTGGTGAGACGTCCCGAGTAGATAAACTGGGTAAAGCAACAGAATAGAATCCTGAGACCAGGAATTCTCAGCCTTGGCACTGTGACATTTGGAGCTGGATGTCCTTTGTTACGGGGCCGCACTGTGCCTTGTAGGATGTTTAGCAGTATCCGTGGTACCCTCCACCCACTAGACATCACCAGCATCCCTCCTCCTCCCAGCTGTGACCACTCAATGTCTCCAGATGCTGTCGAATGTCCCCTGGGAGGGGGTCAAAATCCAACCCCCTCCTTTGAGAACCATAGCCTGAGGTTTTCCAGTGTAGTTTCTCAGGGGTTAATTTTTTTTTCCAAGCACAGATTGATATTTGGATATCATTGCTTTCTCTCCCTTCAGGCCTCGCTGAGTGCCCTGCGATACGAGATACGGTTACACGTTCGCTAATTCTTCCATCTTTAACCTGAGGCTTTGAAAGGAAACAGCTTTTATCTTCTCTGTTACATGGAGGGGGGTGGGATGGGTTTGAATATCTATTGCTTTGCATGCAAATTTTAATCCTTTAATCACCTTCCCACACTTTCAGGGGGAGATGCTGAGAATCTACCAGCCCTTCCAGTCTTGACCTTAGGCCTGTAAACAGACTAGAGGAAACCTGGAAAGGTCATTTCCTTCCCCCTAGCCATAATATCCAGGTTTTAGTGGGAGATAATTTCAGGGTTTTCTCAGTCTTTTAGCTCAGAGGAAGTAAGCGAACACTTACACTTCTGTCCTCCCTGCCTGGGTCCATAATGTGAAGGAACTTTTTCACTTATTTATCATTTGCCTATTGTTCTCCATGCTCAAATTTCTCTTCGTCCTGAAAACAAAAAAATTAAGAGTTTGTGGTAAGCCTTCATTTGGTGCCAATGATCATTATTTCTCAGGCAGGGTGAAATTAAAAAAGCTCAGTCTTTTGGCAAATTCTACGATAGAATAAAGCGAAAGTATTCCTTTATTTTGAGTAGCAGTTATTAAAAAGAGCTCAGACATTTGCTTTTCCTCTGTGAGCTCTTAATTGTCTAATAACAAAGGAGGATGCCGTCTCCATGTATGTGCTGTTATGTCTACGATTTGTGCAAGGTCCGTTTCCAGAGCAACTTCTTATCTGGCGGAGATGGCTTTGCGTGTGGACTCCGCTGACTGTTAACACAGAGCCATAAATTACAGGGCTCCAGTTTTTGCTCGTAGTCTAATCACTTCTCTGGGAAAAACAGTGTCCTGCTGGGTCTTGCCCTTCACAGAATGTACAAAAACACATGCTAAACTCCAGCGTGACAGGAGGACAGTAAGCTTTTCCATTCATCTCAGATGAAGCATTCTACATCACACAAAGTTGTTTTCCAATGTTCACTCTATCGACAAGCTATTTCTCTATGTTAGGAAGTTAAGTCATGATGGATAGGCTGAAATATAAAACTGTGATCATTGAAAATAAAACATCGAGAGAAAAAAATGGCAATGACAACGTTCCTCCACCTTTAGGATTATAAGGTACGAGAGATGGCCAGGACTTAAAACACTCCCTTATCCACCCTCATTGTACTGCTGATCAAGAAGCTGATACTGAAAGAAGAGAAGAGAATTGTTCCACTTGAAGCAGTTGGTTAATTGAAGCCTTGGGACGAGAACTTAACCACAAGTCTGACTCCCAAACTCTTCACTGCAGTTCACTACCTGTCCCCAGCAAGAAGACTGCTGTGTTCCTGCCTCAGGGTCTTTGCACGTGATGTTCTCTCTGTCTGCAAAGATCTTCCCCCAGATATTGTCGTCACTTATTCACCCATTTTATTTTGGTCTCTGCTCAGATGTCCTCTCCTCAGAGACCACACTGTCTACAATAGCAGCCCCTGCCTGTCCTCTTTCTGCTTCTCTTGCTTTTCATCATAGCATTTACTACTACCTGGCATTATAGTCATTTGCCAAATGGCACCAAAAGCATCAGCGAAAATGAGATCATAGATATTTAGGCCAGAAAAGAAAGGCCCTGCTACATTCCTGCAAAGCTGCAGTGATAAAAAACTTAGAAATGATTGATAATTATGAAAAAGTGGGAACCTCACAAGTCTTCCAATACACACAAATAAATGGATAAGATACCATGTTCGGGCTTCCCTGGTGGCGCAGTGGTTGAGAATCTGCCTGCCGATGCAGGGGACACAGGTTTTGAACCCCGGTCTGGGAAGATTCCACATGCCACGGAGCAACTAGGCCCATGAGCCACAACTACTGAGCCTGCACGTCTGGAGCCTGTGCTCCGCAACAAGAGAGGCCACGACAGTGAGAGACCCGCGCACCGCGATGAAGAATGGCCCCCGCTTGCCGCAACTACAGAAAGCCCTCGCACAGAAACGAAGACCCAACACAGCCAAAAATAAATAAATAAATAAATATTTAAAAAAAAAAGATACCATGTTCTGCATGACTTGTATCAAGGTCACTAGCGAGCTACATCTGTCAAGTCAATTCTTTGTTGCCTCAAAACTTTCTCCTCTGTGTTCCCGGGATACCACACATCCCTGCTATACTAGAGAAACCAACCAATACAATGTATATGCACACATACACACATGCACATTTATAAAATGAGAGAGAGAGAGAGAGATTGGCTCATGTGATTATGGAGGCTGACAAGCCCAAAATCTGCAGGGTGGGTTGGCGGGCTGGAGACCCAGAGAAGAGAAGATGCTGTAGTTCAAGTCCAAAGGTCCTACGCTGTGGAAGTTTTTCTTGCTCAAAGGGAGGTCAGTCTTTCTGTTCTACTCAGGCCTTCAGTTAATTGGGTGAGGCTCACCCACCCACATGATGGAGAACAATCTACTTTACTCAAAGTCCACCACTTCCAATGTTTATCTCATCTAAGACGCCCTCACGGGAACATCTAGAATAACGTTTGACCAAATATCTGGGTACCAATAGCCCAGCCAAGTTGACACATAAAATTGGCCACCATACCTGCTTTTCTTCCTATCACGCCAAGGTTCCATCTCAGTCTCCTTAACCAAATCCTCCTTCACCAAAATCAGTAAAATGTCCCATGTGGGGTGTCAGATACAGCAAAAGGAAAAATAAAAATACGGGTTAAATTTTAATTTCAGATACACAACAAAAAATTTTAAGCATAATTAGGTCCCAGATATTGCACATGATAAATACTTATCCTAAGGAATTATTCACTGTCGATTTGCCTGTCAAAATTAGTGGATTTTCTCACCACCGTAACTGCTCAGCTCTACTCCTTTACTGCTTTCCTGAGACGTCCAACAACCTCCCAGCAGGCCTCCCTGCCTCCATTCTTTTTTTTTTTTTTTTTTTTGTGGTATACGGGCCTCTCACTGTTGTGGCCTCTCCCATTGTGGGGCACAGGCTCCGGACGCGCAGGCTCAGTGGCCATGGCTCACAGGCCCAGCGGCTCTGCGGCATGTGGGATCTTCCCGGACCGGGGCACCAACCCGCGTCCCCTGCATCGGCAGGCGGACTCTCAACCACTGCGCCACCAGGGAAGCCCCCTGCCTCCATTCTTGCACCTCACAGTTTGTTTTCTCTTTTTAGCAAGTAGAGTCATTTCTATAAGTGTAATCTCCGTTAGTCTAGACTGGGTGCCGGATAAAATACATGAAAATCCACTGAAGCATGTTACCCTGCTTAACAAAATTCTCCAAAAGTGGCTAATTGTAAGTAAAATCCAAGTTCTCCATAAGTCTCTGTGTACCCTGTCCTCAGGCCTCACGGGGTGTTCTTGATCTCAGGCTTTCTGTATTTGTGTTGGCCTTAGGCTTTGGCATACCCTGTCTTCTGCTTTAGAAGCTCTTCTTTTGGATAAACCTGCCCCCCTGCCCTGGCCCCAGCCTCAGTTCAGTTGCTGTATTCCCAAAGAGGTCTTCCACAGCCATCCCAGAACACCAGCCTCTATCTTCTTACTTTATCTTCTTCAAGGCCTCTGCAGCACCAATGGCTCCCTCACTGGAATATAAGCTTCCAAAGGGCACGGATTCTGCACAGTTCACTCTTCTGCCCATTCCCCTACCTTGGTCTCTTTAAATGTGTTGGTCAATTCTTGCTTTTCAACTATATATTATCAGAAAAATATTTTAATAACATTATCAGAAATTAAGTGCAATAGGCCCTCTGAAAAACTATTGGTAAGAACTTTAATTGCAAAGAACTTCTCAAAAGCACTTTGTCAGTATATTTTAAGAGTCTTAAAGGGTTCATTTCTTTGTCTCACTGCCTAGAATTTTAGAAATCTGTTTGCAAGACACAATCTACAATGTGAGCAAAGATTTGTGTATAAGGTTGTTCTTTGTAGAGAAAATATGTAAAGTAACTAAGAGTCTAGAAATAGGGAAATGAATAAAGTTCCCTGGCCTGTGGCAACATGACTCCTATTTTTACATGGAGTTCTCCTTGTGTGTGTCTGTGTCCAAATTTCCTCTTTTTATAATGACACCAGTGATATTGGATTAGAAGCCCACCCTGCTCTAGTACGACTTCATCTCACCTAATTACATCTACAATGACTCTATTTACAAATAAGGCCACATTCTAAGGTATTGGTGGTTAGCATGACAACACATGAATTTTAGGAGGACACCATTCAATGCCTAACGCAGAGTTAAAGCATATGAAAATAAAACATTTTAACTCCAGAAGAAGACTTTAGAAAGCATCTGTTTTGTGTTCTCAGTATAAGGCAAGAGACTATGAATTTCATAACATAAAACTGAAAAGTGAGGTGAGAACATAACAGACTGAGATGGAAGGGATATTGGTTGAGATGTGGCAGACCTGACAGGAGAAAATGAAAAAGATTTGCAAGAAAGCTAAAAATTGCAAAAGGTCAATTAAAACCCATGTTAGGAAAAGTAAGACACGGGATCAACACTGTAGGAACCTGCACTGATAATATAAAATTTGAGACACATTTCTTTTTAGACTATTGGGAAAAGTCAAAGAGATGAAATAATAAAGTAGAGGTAGATGTATGGATAGATAGATGCAGAAGATAAACTCATAGGTACTAAAGAGACAGATATCAATGGAAGATGATACGTAGGTAGATAGATGATAGATTGATGATAGGTAGATAGATGACAGATAAATAGATAGATAGATAGATAGATAGAAAGATGGATAGATAGAGAAAGCCCGTTGGTCAAAAGATGGATAGGGAAGTTAGAAAGTTGGGTAGATATGGAAGACGATCTATAAACCAATACAAAAAGAGACATGAATAGAGATATGAGAGAGAGGAGAGAGAGGGAGGCAGATGTGGAAGAGAAGAAGATGGATAGATACTGAGAATAAACATTTTCTATATTCCAAATTCAAATGGAGAGAAGACTGATAGTTCTTTGGTCACAGGACGGTGCAATCAGGAGAACCAGTTTTAAACCCTCCAACCAATCTTGGATGAGACTGTATGAATTCACCTGCTTCTGAAGGCCCGAGAATCAGTGACAATTCCATGCTTCCGAGATTCTATCAGCAAGAGCCACAATGCCTTAACACTGTTTCCGTGGCTGATGGTTAAGCAACTTTCCACGTTCTGGTTTCTGAAATTCCAACAATTCCTGAATTCCATATTTCTTGAAACCCTCTATCAAACCATTTCAAAAATAGTATAAGAAAACACAAGTGAATATCTGGCAGACAGATTAGGAAAGACTTTTCTAAGCATAAATTAACTTTCAAAATGACCCCGAAATAGATAACAATAAAAAAAAAAATCAAAGACATCTGAGTATCACAAATACTCTAAACAACATTGTTAGGCAGACAAAGTAGAAAAATTATTTGCATCAAATGTGATGGACAAATCAAGTTATGATTGTCAATCATCCTATTTAAGGAACTTACAGCACTTGGTAAGAAAGATGTGAAAACCCCACTAGCAAAATAGGCAAAAGATATGAAGACCATTCACATAAGGAATAACAAATGGCAATAAACCAGCACTCTTAACTCAAAATCAAGGTAATCATATCAAAGAAATGCAAATTAAAACTATACTAGCATTCGGTACATAGCATTAGCAAAGATCGGCGGTGGTGACACCAGTTCTACAAAGAGTGTGATCATGCGGACACACTCAGCCACTGCCGAGGGAAGAGGAAGTTGGAATGATCTCTCTGAAAGTTTCATCATGTCCATAGCAAGAGCCTTAAAACCAAGTTCTATCCCTTGGAAGTAATAAGAAGCTCAAACCGAGTTTTCAGCACAGATATCATTGCTGACATATTTTTAATTGTGCAACATTTAGAAAGTCGTGCAGCATTTAGAAAGTCATTCAACAGCCGTGAACGTGATGACATAAATTTTGCTGCATCCACGGGATGGAATATTTTGCAGTCATTATCATGGAGTTTGCAAGAAAATTTTAATCGCATGTGAAAATTCTTCTGTTACAGCAAAATAAAAAGCAGGATATAAAATTGTATAAGCTTTATGATTTAAATTTTATTAAAATGTGTGTTTATAATGCAAATTTCATTAAAATATATGCAAAAAATGAAAAATATATCCACTTCCCCCAGTAGTTATCTTTAAATAATTTGATTATAAGTGATTATTATTTTCTAAATTCTGAGCATCTTCACCCACTGCTTGTTTATAAAGTCTCTATTTATTCAGAAGACTTGCAGCCTCTTTCAGATCATGTTCTTTCTTTTCTTTTTTCTTACACGTGATTATACTTTTCACTAAAACACATCTGTCGTGAATGTAGCAGGAGTACATACTGCATTTTAGCTGCAACCCAGGCATTCCAGTTTCCTGGTGGGCTGCGTGTCTCTTCCAGAATTCTCCCTTTTTTGTAGCCCTGGCTCAGTGACTCATGAGTCCAGATTCATGCACCATCCCAAAGTGCAGACACGAAAGAGAATCAGGTCCTGGATCTTCTAGTTGGCATTAGTGTAACCTTTAATACGCTTGCCACATGGCTTAATCAAGAGAGGTTTTCACAAGTTCAATTTTATAATTGTTCCCATTCTGGAAACTGGCCCTTCCCTGGGGCCACGGGCTGGTTTGTGTACTCGTAGGTGCTCTTTTTCTTGTCATAAAACAAGAAAGAGGTTATTGGCTAGATTTTAGACTGTACGTGTTATTTTTAAAATCACACACATATGCACAAACCACAAATATCATTACAAACAAAAACAGTTTCTAACAACAGGAGAAAATTGTCATAACAAAATGATACGCAAAGAAAATAATTTAACAGTTATATAAATAATATGAGCCTGTTTAAAAAAAGTAAAAAAAAAAGACTGGCAGTATGTCTAAGAAAATTTTACTGGTGTTTCTTTGGATTGTGGGAATGTAGATTTTTGTTTTCTTCTTCATACTTTTCCCGTGTGTCTCAAGTTTTCTATAATGAGTCAAAAAAAGGAAGCCTATTATTTGCAGAATGGGGTGGGACAGGTTGGGTGAGGGTAACAACAGCAAAGAAAATTACAGAGTAAAGTTGACCTTGGGAAGAAAAATTTCCCCTAAATGAAGATTGGCTTGTACATTACATCCTCTGGAGGCCACGCCCACCAACAGCAGCTGTGTCCCTGAAGTAGGTTTCATCAGTCTCACTTTGCAAAAATGAAAACTAAGACTTAGGTAGATCCTGCAGGGTCCCTGAGGCCACACATCTGGTACACTGGCTGTGGAGTGGAAACACAGCTATTATCTGCTCTTCATTCCTCTCCTGGGGGAGGTAAATAGACCCCCACTGGGCTTACCTAGTCCATGGAGAAACAGCGTGGGGTGAGTACTTGCAGGAAATTTCCCCAGGGTTCAATTCAGAACTAGCACTTCTGTGAACCACAGGGACCTACGTTTTTCCTGCCCCGGAAAATGAATGGAACCTACTATGCATGTCAAAACATTCTCAAGAGGTTCATTTTGTTTGTTTGTTTGTTTTTGCTATGTGCAATCATAAAGTCAGTTGGGGTGTGGGTTTTCTCCTCTTTGCCTTACCGATGATCAGATACCCTTGCTCCACCTCTGACTGGCTCTTCTGCCCTGCACGTGCTGGGATGCTGAGAGAGGGGAAGAGTGGTCTGGGAGGGAGGAGATCATATGGCCTGGTTGATACTTACAGCATTGTCACAGCCTTCTCCAAAGCCTGTTTCCAGGAATGAGGAAGAATTTACCTGGCAGCCCCATTGTAGGCAGCAGCCGAGCGCTCCTCGGGCAGGACTGATGGACGCCACATTCTGCGGACCCCAGCATCCTTTCTTCTTCTGGAGGATGTAGCCCATTGCAACTCAAAAGAGTATGAAGGAAAATAGGAAATCTTGTGACATGGAGAATTTTGGAATGCTGCTTTATTTGGCTTTTGAGTTTAGTGTTGTGCTGAGAATGAATTGCTTCTCTGGGGCTATGCCTTTTCCCCCCTTTTGCACTTCCTACTTTCCTTAGGTGGCATAAGATGGCATAAGTCTGTGTACACAGGCAAGGTGAGTTATACTTTATTTATGTGATTCATGCCTGAAATTATCAGGTAATTGAGAGCAGAGGAACTTTGAGGTTTCCATTCAGTCCGCGCTTGAATTATCAAGGAAATTGCTTCATTTTCTAAGTTTGCATGAGGACAGTGTCTCAGATGAATCACACAGCCTGATGTTGGGAAGAAAGTGCAGATATTTTAATTATTAATAGAACTGAGTTGACTGCTTCATCCCAAAGAGGCAACTTAAACATGGAAAAGCCTGAGTGAGGCTAGTTCAAGGACAAGTTCTGGGAATGCTGTCAGACTTCTGCCAGTCGGGGAGTGGCCAATGATAGGGAACTAAGTTTGTCAAGAAGGCGTAGACCCCTTCTCGGGTGCATGCCTGTCTGTCCACGTTTGCTCTGACATCCAGAGGGAGGGTTTGGGTAACAATCTGAAATAGAGCCACCTGTGTCAGTGTGCTGCCAAGGTGCCAGACACAGATCACAGGTTAAGTCACTAATTCTCACAACAATGCTATGCAGTGGCAGGTACTATCTCCAGTCTCTAGATGAAGAACATCCTTCCCCAAAGCCACGTTTCCTGGAAGGAGGAAGAATTCGCCTGGCAGCCCCATTGTGGGCAGCGTCCCAGTGCCTCCCAGGCAGGACTGCTGGACGCCACATTCTGCAGACCCCAGCATCCTTTGTTCTTCTGGAAAATGTAGCTCACTGGTACTCAAAAAAATATTATAGGAAATCTTGTGACATGGAAAGCTTAGGAATGCCACTTCATTTGTCTTTTGAGTTTAGTGTTAGAAGATGCAAAGGAACACTGGTTGGACTTGACAGAGTTCTACAGCTACAAGGTGGCAGAGTCTGGATTTGAACTCAGGACAAATTACGTCTCAAAACTATGATCTCTCTAAATTGCTACACTGCCTTTTGAATTCCCTGGCTGAGACGAAAGAATCTTCGGGTCCAGAATCTAATGAAATACTACTCTGGGATCACGTACTCCAGACCTTCACTTCTGGAAAAAGGGAGAAGGTAGATGGGGGAGCATCAGACTGCCAGCCTTTACAAATGCCCCTGCTTCACTGCCTGGCCCCACATTTGTTCCTCTGTGAGGCTTGCAGACTCTCCACAGAGACGACAATGTATGGGGCTGTTAGGAGTACTTCCTGACTTTGCAAAACAGGTTTAAGAAAGTACACCCATTTTTGGACACCCACCCATACACATATACATACACACACATACACGCAAATACACACACACACACACCTCACAGACCGTTCCTACTTCCTGTTAGGTCTTGGCTGGGACCTCTCGAACCACTCCTAGGAGGGCAGATATGGCTTGGTCGCCAGTACTTTCTGAAATATTAGCGTGAAGAGGAAGTTGGGTATGATGCAAGTACAGGGGGAAGAAACGGGAAAATTACATCTGTGACAAGGATTATATTTTTGTAGCAGCTGAGAGAGGAGTCATGAACCTTGCTCCCCCTGGGTTTAAGTTACAGCCCTCTCAAATAGCTGTTTTGATTTCCATTACTGTTCAAGGTCTCGTTACTTTGGTACTGAAGACTTGTGTTTGACCGATGGGTTCCTGACTCTCGGGGTTGGCAAAAAACTGAACACCCATGGAGGCAAGCCCTTACTGTCACCCGAGTTTCAAACCTCCTCTGGAAGTCCAGAGCAGAACAGGCTGTGCTTGAACATGTCTCATAACAAGCCCTCCTCGCCTCCTGAGTCAACCAGTTTCATCTTTGATAGCTTATTCTTTCAAAAACGTTTTCCTGATATTGAGTTGAAATCTGTCTCACTGTGTATGCAACTTATAAAATGAGTCAGCTGGCTCAGAAGTGACTAGCCAACTGCACAGGCTGTGCACTATACCACTCCAGGGGCACCGTTCATGTGGACTCTCAGACTGGCAGGTGGCTGGAGTCACGCAATGCCGTGGCCCTGGTTTGCCACGGTGACCTCTGTGTCTCATTCTGCTTCTCAACTTCAGTGTCGGCCTCCAGATGGAGATCTTCTCTGCAGAGCAGCTCAACTGGTAATAAAGAGCTTTCAGAGTCCCTGCCTGAACCCCTCTACCTGTGTCATCAAAGCTGACCACCCCTTACTATTTATACACTGTGGAACTTGATTTAATTCAAGTTCAACCGTGCAAGTTAGATTTTTACCCAGAAGGCAACACATCATCTGTCTGCTGAATGGAGAGGAGATGGTGTCATACTCTGTTTAAAGTTTTTCTGCGAGAATCCATTTTGTTTCCAAATACGACTATGTTCTCTAAAAGTGTTTAAGCATCAGCTCTGCAACATCATTAGTAATAAAAATGTCATTTTATTTATTTTTAAGAATTGGGGAAACACTGAAAAAGAAAATAAATAAATAAGAAATGCTTGCCTTCTGACCAATATTTTAACTTAATAATAAAAATACCATTAGTGCCTAAGCCACTCGTACATAGCTTGTATCACCTGGTCAATGAATAAAGTTTGGAAAACAAAATCAAGCACATTCCCAGGAAATGTTCAACTTCCTTCATCTCCCCACTTCTTAAAAGAATCTGTTTTATCATGTGGCCATTACAAGTTCTCATCTTTCATGTGGAAGAAATGTATTGGGAACTAGATTGGTACACACATGGTTAACATTTTTCGAAATAAAGAATGCACTTATGTAACAATAGTATTGCAGCCTTTACATACAATGCTATATAATTACCCTCTAATTTAATATTGACTGCCCCACCCGCAGAAATCCAAATTATTTAAGATTTACCATCAGCTGAAAATTATGGATTCCTGAGTAAGGTGATCATTGTTAGAGATATAATAATTTGGCCCTCTGATGGTTGGAGCGAACAGTTCTTTCTCTGCCTGGTTGCGTTTTTGGCAGTTTGATGAATGAAATAGCAGTTTAAGTCAAGCACTTGGGCACTGTGATGATAGGTAGATAGGCCTGGATGGAAAGGTAGCTCTGGTCTGATGCTCGAGATGAGGACTTTGTCAATGAAGGGTTGCCCCACTTCACTTCCATGATTAAACGTTTGCAAAAGCCATCCTGAAAAAGTTATGTGGGTGGAATTTGTACTGGGGAAGGTTTCAGCTGCTCATGAAACTGACACTCTAACACTTTGACCAAAGATGCGGAGGCAAGGATGGGGGGACTCAAAGAGCGAGGGGAAACTCCCAACTACCCCAGCGGTATGTCTTGCTTAAAAGTGGGTTTCACCACCGATGAGTGATGAGGTCAGAGGGCAAGACTAATTCTCAGCCTCTGGACACAGGCGGTGGCAGGGAACAAAAACGAGCACGTGTATGTGCACTGTGTGCACGTGTGTGCACGAGCACGTACATGAAATACACTTAAAACATATTTACTCTCCATTGTTTCCAAACACTTAAAAACATATCTGACTCAGTAGTTTTTATGAAGAGCAAGGCTGAAATGTTAAAACAAAAAATTAAAGGTGCTTCCCCACTGTATTCCCCCCTCCCCAAAGGATTTCGTGGGTTAATAAATTAATCAAAACCAAGCATGGACTGCAGTTGAAACTATAGAGAACTGGTATCCCTTTGGATCCAGCTGCACATACCAATGTCAAAACAGTAAAAGTTTCCCAAAGTCATCGAGGGCTAAAATGAAACTTGGGTCCATGATTTTTAAACAAAGCCAGTGAAGCGATTGAGTGGCTACTCTGAGGCAGTCTAGGATAATAGTTCTTAAGCGCTGTTGCGGACAAATGTTGCTCACCACGAGACATAATAATGAATAAAGTAGTTGCTAGGATTTTTGTCTTTGAGATGCCCTCTCCCTCCTGCTAACCAATCCATATATCAATACATGAGAGTTAGCCTTCCCCCAGCACCCCACACACTTTTTTTCCCCCCTGGAGACCCAGTGACAAGCCACAGGACATCTATTAGCATGCATTAAAATAAAAAGCATCACTTGGAATCTCTACTTTGTTTGGGGCCAGTCCAGCTTCCTCGGGAAGCCAGAATCTGCCAAGTTTCTCTCTCTCTCTCTCTCCTGGAATTCAGACATTTAATCAATGACACTGGCTTTGCCAAGGTTGTAAAAATAAAACATCTCTCAAAGTGCTAAGCCTTTATTTTTGTCTGTAAAGAAAGTCACATGCTTCAGTTGGGGATCAAAATACAAAGAACCAGGCCCTAACAGAGTAGAAAATAATTGCATGTGGGTGCATGGGTAGCAGCAAGCGTTAGTGCCGTATGACGTGAAGAACAGGCACCACGATAAAGACGTAATATGCCCCAAAGTCCCAGCTAAATTTAAATGCCTGATTATTTTCAGTCTTATTTTATCTAGAACTTCCAGTTCCATATTTATTTACTAAGAATAGTTGGCTTTTCGATACTTTGTAACTACACTAATTAAACTCTGAAGATGTGTATATGTGTCCACGAAAACTTTTCTGCATGACAATTTTACTGTTTTGCATCCCAGCATTTACATGTTATCATAAAAGTCATAGCACAGGCACACACGATATCCCCGAGAAATGAAAAAGCATCACAGTGTCTCATATTTAAAAGCTCTCCATCATCACAATTTACTCTTGGTGGACAGTAATTTGCCTACGTGCTCTGCTCAGTGTGATTAAGTACAAGGGGACTTTACTTATGGGACGTGGAACCCATCCATCTTAATAGACTAGTCGGATGTTTTATCATCATCTTTTATTTTGTGGGATAGGCTGTTTGTTTTATTAGAAGATGACATGGCTTTAGGAAAAACAGAGAAAGGCAGATGTAAAGCTTGTATATATGCTCCAGAAGGGGTTTTGCAGCCCTGCTAGATGTGGAAGAGTCTGTGGTGAGCTGGACCCAGTGTCTGAAGGCTTGAGCAGCGCTGCTGGATAAACGGCTCTACAGGGTACATTGCCTGTGGGTCTTGTGGGTCCCTCAGCCTCGTGTTCCCAGCCTCCAAAGCCAGGAGAACAGCTGGGCTCAGTAACTGCACTTCTATCTCCTACTGACTGAGATAAAATAAAAGCAGAAGGTAGTGATGCAATATTCGTGATTTTCTTTGTAACGGAATCCAGAGTATTTCTGAAGCCTCTGTACTTCAGTATTTGCTCTAGGCAACAACAACAACAATAATAATAATAATAATTTGGGAGAAGACTTGGTGCTTGGCGTGGCTATGTGTGGCAGCCAAGCTTGCTGCAGAGGTTCTGTCTGAGAGCAGCAGACAGTGGCTTGCCACCAAAGAAGCCCTATTGTGACTTATGAAAAGAGTGGAGGCTTAGTTTTCAATTCGGGGGAATTTTTCCAGGTTAAAAAAAAAAAAAAAAGAGGAGCATAATTTAACTTTGACTATCATAAAGGATAGTCTTCTTTTGACATCTGTGACCTAAAAACAAAACGAACTTTTCAGTTTATCATAAGCTTAAGGGGAACCCTTAGGGCAATTTCTTTGTAAGAGGAAAAGAAAAACCCTGAAAGGCCCAGTCCCTGAGTTTTGTCCCTGAATTGATATGCATTTTGCTTCAGCTGAAGCCAGCTGCAGATCCCGACTCAGATACCTAGGTCTCTGGTCTGGACTCACCCTACAGAGCGGTGCCACTGGCCTTGGCACCTATGTGCAACGTCACCTATGTGCTTTGGAAGGAGTCTTCCCGAGACACAAAACTGCATTTTTGTACCAGTTCCCATGAAGACGTGCAAACGGCTGGAAGCTACATCCCATTTGCTGCAGAGGTTTTGCAATATCTCCTCCGTGGAGGGACTCTGTGGATTCGTGGGAGGGAAATAAAAGGCATGGAGGATGCGTGGGAAGTTTGTGTTGGAAGAAGTTTGTCTAGCCCGGTAGTGATTAAAAGATTATAAATTGTGTTTTGTCTGAGTGGCTCACACGGCTTTCAGTGTTTTTCCCGCTGAGGGTTTTGGTTGCTGGCGGTGGAGGTGGGAGGCTGAGAAGCTAGCGCAGTTTCTAAGATTACAAGGCAAGTGGCCCCCAATCTGGGTGCAGACCGGCCCTCCTCACTTATGAAATGACACGTACTCTGTCTGGGTTTAGCCCAAGACTGTTTAGGGAAGGAGCTTCAGCAGCGGCTGCTTTGGGTGAATTTCAGGCTTTTGGCATTGTTGGGTATGCCCGGCTCCCTGGGCGGTGATCAGTAACAGTCGTGGAATCGGGCTGGCCTGTTCATGAGTGTCGACCAAGAGACAGCGGAAGGACTCTTCTGGCTGGTGTTCAGGTTGTGTCCCTAAGGGCCGCACAGGTCACATAACCCTCCGGCCCTGCAGGAGTGGAAGTTTTCTAAAAGTGTCTCTGCAACTCAGAAGCTCCATGTGTGCTTGTGACTGCCCAGCAGTGCTGGCAGTGCTTGTCTGTGACAATGAGACCAACAATGTGTGGTCTGTAATGCCGAGAAAACAAGAAACCCTCGCTCTTACCAAGCGGGCTAAGCTCTCCTAAGCAGTTTCTTTCTTTCTTTCTCCTCCAGCTGCCCCTGCTTCCTCCCTGGAGCTTTATTTTTGTGACTGTAACAAGACGAGCTTGGGTTGGATTAACTCAAACATCATTATTCCTAAAAAAGGAGGTAAAATGATAAGAGCAATCAGAAAAACATTTTGCAGTTTGACATTTCTTGCAAAGTGAAACGTAGCCTTACGGTGATTCCAAGGTGTTTACCCAAATGAGCTGAAAACCTATGTTTATACAGATATTTATAGCAACTCTATTCATAGTTATCAAAACTTGAAACACGTCCTTCAGTAACTGAATGAATAAGCAAATTTTGCTGTATCCATACAATGGAATAGTATCCAGCAATACAAAGAAATGAGCTGTAAACCACAAACGACGTGAAGGAACCCTTAATGTGAATTGCCAAGTGGAAGAAGCCAATCTGAAAAGGCTAATACTGTTATGATTCCAACTCTATGACATTCTGGAAAAGGCAAAACTTAAAAAAAAGACAAAAAAAGATCAGTGGTTACCAGGGGTTTGCGGGGAGGGACAGAAGGGTGAGTAAATGGAGCACAGGGGATTTTGGGGGCAGTGAAACTAATTCTGTGCGATAGTGTCATGGGGGCGTGATGCATTTGTCAAAATCCATAAAACGTACAACACAAAGTGTCAACCCGAGTGTAAACTGTGGACTTTAGGTAATAATAATGTGATATCTTTTAATTAGAACAAACATACCACACTAATACAAGATGTGAATAATACGGGTAAGTTGAGGTGAGGGAGGGACTCTACGGGAACTATCTGTACTTTTTGCTCAAGTTTTTGGTAAACCTAAAACTGCTCTAAAGAATAGTTGTTAATAAAAAAGAACATTTTGAGAGGTGGGAGGTGGTCAATACAACTGGTCTTTTGCTGGGTGAGATGATGGCAAAGGGCTCTGGGACCAGGAAGGCTTCCTGGGGGAGGCACCATTTAAGCTGAGAACCACAGTAGTGGGAGGGCTGGGGTGTGTGGTAAGAACATGAAACCATGAGGCTAGAGCTTGGGGAGAGTGAAGGTGAGAGACTCTGCATGACTCTGCAGCAGCAGGTAGGAGACTGAGCATGCAGGAGCCTGGACGACATGGGATAAAAACCTTCAGTGCTATGCTAAAGTTGAAAACAGGGTAGTGCATCTCCAGACTGTGGGCTGCAAGGGTAAGATTGGGAGTGTCACAGGTGATTGAAGACAGAGGAAACCAGAACTGATCTGGGAGTGGATGGATTCAAGGAGTCCAGGAAAGAGAGGAAAGCAATATTCCAGTTTGGGGAAAACAACAGGAATCTGGGCCACGAAAGAGTACGGATTCTTGGGGATCTCACTTTGGCGGTTTCAACCCAGACAGAGCTTCTGTTTCTGTCATCTTGCGCTCAAGTGGTCCTTGTTGCACATATTCTTTAAGATGCAAAATTTGGCCGGATCATTGGTTTTAACAGCTTTCCTGATTGCTTTCTAGTTTCCATATTTGAGTAGAAGTTCTTTATCTATAGTAACTGTTTCTCCCCTCAATGGGTGTAGCAGAAGTCTAGAAAGAAACCTGGTATCTCTTATAGTCAACAATTATTTTTTAAATTTATTGCCAAAAATCTGTGCAAAAAGGACAATGACTGATGAGTTGTGTAGTATGTGACTGCGCTATCCAGTTATGTGATTACCGTGGTTATTGGAAACCAAAAGGGATGCGTCCAAATTGAGATGTGCTGTAAGTGTTTGGAAGACATTGGGTCAACAAAAGAATGTGAAATATCTCATCAATAATTTTTATATAGATTCCATGTTAAAATGATAATATTTTTGGATCTATTGGGTCAAGAAGATGTCATTAAAATTAATTTTCAACTCTTTTTCCTGTCTTAATATGGTGCCTTAGTTTGCTAAGGCTGCCCTGACAAAATACCACAAATAAACAAAATACCAACAACGTACATTTATTTTCTCACAGTTTTGGAGGCTGAAAGTCGGAGATCAAAGTACCAGCAGTTCCCTCCCATGAGGCCCTGAGTGGCTGCAGCTTGGTTTTCAGAAAATGAGGAGAAGACAGCCTCCCTCCCTGGGGCTTGTACCCTGTGGCCCTGTGGTGGTGGTGACAGCCCTGACAATCTTTGAATCACCTCTGGGATCATACTTCCCTTTTGTGGAAGGATAACGCCTCTTTACAGCTGGATAGCTCTGGTGTTCTTGTAAAATTACAGATGTCCAACCACCTCCCTTCATTTTGTCCCATCTCTGTCCCTTCTGGTCCAAGTCTGGAGCATTTCCTCTGGTATAGTCCCATCTCTAGCCCTGATTTCTGCGGAGATGGCTTATCGCATCCATGACGCACAGCTGTCATTGCTTAATCAACTTACTTCCCGGTCACACATCCTTGCTATTCTCTCTAGAACATGCTTTCTCATATTTTGCAATATGGATAGGCTGAGAATTTTCCAAATCTTCAAGTTCTGTGGGGTTTTTTTGCTTAACAAGTCCTTCTTCAATTTATCTCTTCTTTTGCATTTTGCTGTAAGCAGTAAGCGGAAACCAGACCACATCTTCAACACGTTGCTTAGAAATCTCCTCGGCTAGATATCCAAGTTCATCACTCACAAGTCCTGCCTTCCTCACCACACTAGAGCACAATTCATCCCAATCCTTTGCCACTTTGCGACAGGATTGCCTTTCCTCCAGCATCTGGTAACATGTGTCTCATTTGCATCTGAGGCCTCACCAGAAGCATCTTTAACATCCTTAACAGTTTCTCCAAGGCCATCTATATTTTTTCTAACATGCACCTAGAAACTCTTGCACCCTTTCCCCACTAGCCAGTCCCAGAGCCACTTTCACGTTTTTAGGTGTTTGTGACAGCAACACCCCACTTCCCAGTATCAAAATCAGTACTAGTTTGCTAGGGGCTGCCATACAAGACACCACAGGCTGGGTGGCTTGAACAACAGAAGTTTATCATCTTCTCAGAAGATGGAGGTGTCGGCAGGTTTGATTTTTCCCGAGGCCTCTCTCCTTGGCTTGCAGATGGCCGCCTTCTCACTGTGTCCCCACATAGTGTTTCCTCTCTGCTCACACATCCCTGGTATCTCTCTGTGTGCTCAGATTTCTGCTTTTGATAAGGACACCAGTCAGATAGGATTCGGGCTCACCCTTGCAGCCTCATTTTTACATAATCACCTCTTTAAAGGCCCTAGCCCCAAATACAATCATATTCTGGGGCTTGCGGGGTCAGGGCTTCAACATACAAGTGCTGGGGAGATACAATTCATCCCATAACACATGGCTCTTAAAAACTTTGAAATTGCAAATAAGGATTTACATCTACAGCTTGTGTGATTTTTCGACCTGATGCCAACTGGAGACAATCTAGTTTCTAGTTGGTTCCCAGTTACAAATGGACCTTGCTCCCGAGGGCCTAGGGATGAATGGGCTTTGGAAGATCAAATGCCCCTCTTTTTCCTTGATGTCTTTTTCACCTGTGATCCCAGTCGTTGACCGAGCAGCATGAGGACTTGCAGACACACTTGGCCACGGGGAGCCTGAGCTGTTACATGGGCAGAGCTGCAAGTCTCATTCTGAAGGCTGCCTTCCCTGGACACTGTCTGTGTTTATCGTTCTGGGCAGTCATTAGCTTGCTTGGCACTGTCCTGACACAGGCTCCTTGTGACCTCAGCTCACACTTGTGAAGTCTGTTTTCTTCCTGGGCAGTAGGCTCCTTGCCCACACTTGCCTGTTCTTACTTCACAAGGACAGGGCGAGGCCAGATGAAACCAGGCCTTTCATATGCTTGACAGCTCCTGAGAGGCAAGTGGGGCCTCAGGCAGTCAATAGAGGAGAAGCCCATGATTCCACAGGCAGCCTAGCCAGTGCCAAATCGTGCTCGCAAAGGGAAAAATGCTCAAGGAGTCTCCCATTCTGAGCTTCAAGTCGTGTCCTCAAATAGCAGTAATTTAGGAGTTCCCACTGCCACTGTGCAAATTCCCCACCAGAGACAGGGAAGGGCTGGGATTCTAGGATGCATTTCAATGGCAGGGTCATGTAGGAAAATGAACTCTCTTGGAGGTCACAGGGAAAGGGGCCACCGTAGTAACTCATGGGTGGCCCAGGTGGGTGGCACCTTGCTGGGAGTTTCTCTGCCAAGCTTCAAAAATGCAAGCAGAGTGGGGAGTGGGCACAGAGGAGTGGGGTGTGTGGATGTGTATCAGGGTCCTGGGGCTGCTGTAACACATGATTGCAACTAACTGGCTTAAAACAGAAGAAATTCTCTCAGAGTCTGCAGGCTAAAAGTTTGACTACAAGAAGTCAGCAGGGCCATGTTCCCTCTGGAGGCTCTCGGAGAGGGCTCTTCCTCATCTCTTCCTTGGATGTAGCTGCATCGCTTGAACCTCTGCGTCTGTCATCACATGATCTTCTTCCTGGTCTCCACCACGGCTCTGTAGCTGAATCTCCCTTTTCCTTCTCTTCCAGAGACACCAGTCATTGGCTTTAGTGTTCACCCACCTCAGGTCTGACTTCCTCTTAACTTGATTACATCTGCAAACATCCTATTTCCAAATAAGGGCACATTTATACGTACTGGGGAGTAGGATATTTTGGGGGACACAATCCAATCCATTGCAGTATGTAAGGCAAGGATAGAAGATTAGGTAAGAAGGGATTTAGGGATATTCTAATGCTTGCTAATGAGCTGGGATGTCGCTTTGTATACAGTAGGTACGGGAAGAAAGGAATCCATGGAAAAGTTGAGATTACCCGTTTCTTAGGATCCTGACCCTGGCAACAAAATGTAGGATGGGTGACTAAGAAGGCTACAGGCTGTTTAGCTGTTGGGAGGTTACTTCATTAGTTGGGTAGACAGGCGCATGGCCTGACAGCAGGAATGAAAACAGTACACTCAAAGGGGAGTATGTGGGTGGAATCAACCACTGGGCCATTGATGGAATCTTGGGTAGAAGATAGGGATGAAGAAGAAGGAGAGAGAGGGAAAGAGGGAAAGAGACACACAGACAGAAGCTGGTTATGCAAACGAAATAACAGAGATAAGAGAGAAAACGGAAAAATAAGTTAGTTTCTAATATTTGGACTCAGGTACTGGAAGCTAATCCAGAAAGACAGACGCAACAGAAAGTTGGAGACCTGCATATTGAATTTGAGCAGGAAACATATGTTGTAAGATCGTTTACAACAAGAAAAAGGAACATTATAGCTTGCTCTAGGTTTACTGTTTCCCGGTTTTATTTTGGATGGAGAGGTGGAGGAAAAGTAGGGTTTGAGGAGGCTTCCTATTACTTTTAAAACACCTCCTGTTACTTTAAAAAATCTAGAGAAGAGAAGCTGATGAGAGAAATTAGGGCTAGAAAGCTCCAAGCCATGAAACTCTCAGTAGCAATAAGACTATTAAAATATTTCTTTAGGAATCAGTACAGTCACGCCAAATGGAGGGCCCAGTTCCATCTTGAGTTTATTCACTGCTACTTCTACTTGGTGTTAAGGAGAGTCAGTAATCCTGGTGAGGATCAGCAGCCTATCTGTTTAGCTTAATGTGACCAAGTCAAATAACCACAGAGAGGAAGAGCGAGATACAAAGACAGACAGACAGACAGAGAGAAAGAGAGACAGAGACAGGGAGAGGGAGAGAGAGAGAGGGACTTTTTCTGTATATATTTTTAAAAATAGAAAGTTTGAGTGGAACACGTATTGATCTACATTTTGAGACTAATGAATTCAGTGTATTTTGGGGGCAGCTGTGGAATAGTTTGGGGACCATTTCTGGAAACATTGGAAGCCCAGGGGTAAAAGTATGATGGGGATAAATGGAAAGTATGGGCTGACTAGAGGCTGCAGGTGTAAATGTTTCTGCCCTCTGCTTTCATCCTGTCCACCTAATTCGAGTGCAGATCATCTGTACTTGAATTTATTGTGAAATTAATTCTAAAGGAGAACATTCAGCATTTCCTATAGGGGGGACCATAACAGTAGGAAGTAGGGATAATAAACTTTGGGAAAAAAATACATTTGAATTAAAAAGGTGACTTCCAAAATATTCTACTTGTATTCATGATTAGGCCTGTTATTTATTCTTCATTATCTTAAAGGCTGATCTCTGTTCTGAATTTCTAAGCTTTTATAAAAATACTAACGGAGGCTCCATGTTCATCTTTCAAACACTCTTGCGCTCACGTGGAGTAGAAGGTGAACTCTCTCTTGAAAATATTATTTGTTCTAAAGATTTGATAAAATTTTGTTTCTTTCAGTGCATTGTTTCTGGGCTGAGAACAGTACTCAACTTTCTGTGTAATTAAAATGAGTGTTTATAAATGAAAGTTTGTAAACATAAATGAGACACAGTCTCTGTTTTCAGGAGTTCAAAATTTTTTTAACAAGAGCCTGACATCTTTACAGATAATTACAATCAGTGATGGTGTTTCAGTCCATTCGGGTTTCTATAACAAAACACCAGAGGCTGGACTTATAAAGAACAGAAATGTATTTCTTACAGTTCTGGGGGCTGGAAGTCTGAGATCAGGGTACCAGTCTGGTCAAGTGACTTGACCTCTTCCAGGTGGCAGACTTCTCCTTGTATCTTCACATGTCAGGAGGGGTGAGGGGGCTCTGCGGGGAGTCTCTTTTATAAAAGCACTAACCCCATTCGTGAAGGTTCCACCCTCATGACCTAATCACCCCAAAGGCCCCACCTCCTCATACCATCACACTGGGAATTTGGATTTCAGCAGATTAATTCTGAGGAGACACCAACATTCAGACCAGAGCGACTGGCTACATAATTTGCAGGACCCAGCGCGAAATGAAAATGTTGGGCCTCTTGTTCAAAAATTAAAAGTGTTTTAAGATGGTGACCACATAGCATTAAACCAAGTGGGGGACCATCCTGAATGAGGGACCCTGTATGACTTCACAGGTCATGCCCATGAAGCTGGTCCTAATTATGAGCCAGATACTGAAGTGGAAGATGGCATGGGGCAGGTAAGGGTATAAAGTGGGCCCTGGATATCTCTATGATCTAATTTCCAGCCATTCCTTCTCTTCATCACTGACTTTCTATACATTTAAGATGCAAAGCATGACAACTTAGGGCTTTTCCTCTTGCTGTTTTCTCTGCCTGGAATGAATTCCACTGAATCTTCATTTGGCTCACCCTCTTGCACCGTAAGTCTCTGCTCAAATATCATTTCTTCAGAAAAACCTTTCCTGACAACCCTATCTAAATAACTACTTCCTATCTCTGGCTTCTTACCCTGTTTTATTTGTCTTAATAACTTTCTCCCTAGCTGGCCAGATGTCTATGTGATTAGTGTTTCTTGATGGACTTCCCCAGACAGAATGGAAGCTGTGTAGGCAGGGGTTTTGTTTTGTTCATCACTGTATCCTCAGAACCTAGACCAAGGCTTGACACAAATAAGGAATTCAAGAAATATAAAATTAAGTGAGTGAACAAATGAATGAATGAAGACATATTGCTGTGGGATCCAATATTTCTGCCTTGAGGAACAAAGCAGTTTCCAGTTGGTTCTGGTCTTTGATAGAAGAGTTGGTCTTAGATGGCAGGTGATGTATGAAGGGCATCCCACAATTATACAAGGACAGACAAGATGGATTGTATCATGGTTACAAATGTTCCTGTGCATTCTGCTTTCTCTGGACCAGAGTCTGGCAAATCCTTACTGTAACTTTTGTATGTATCTTGTGAGCGCTATTCAGTTCACATACATTATCCAATGTGCTGACAAATTCATCTTTATTTGTACCTTGTGGCATGTTTCTGACTGTCTGCTCTATGCACAGACCTGTTTTCTAAGGACTTCTACCTATATTCCCTGCTGAAGGGATAGGTTCACGTGGCCATGCTTGGCTCTATTATCTTACTATGTTTGTCATAGGTGATTGGAGCAGAACTGGACACCTGACACAATGCCAACCAAGTAGCTTGCTGGCCGGTGACCAATCAGCTTCTCGCTCAAAAATCTGAACGGAAACACAGAGACCCTAGCCAACGGGTGATGGATATCACCACTTAGAGAAAGAAGGAAGGCCATGGGGCTGCTGAGAAGTGGAGAGACTTTCTTTCTTAGAGTTTCCCAGCTGTACGACCAGCTGTATTTTTGGTTCCTCTCTCTCTCTATGAGATCACTTTCATATCTTTATAATAACCCTCTTTGGACACCTGACACCCTCACCCTCTAAAATTGAGCCAGAAATTAACCAGAAAAACACAAATACTGGGAAATGCATCTTTCTGGTTTTTCAAAAACTCATTTCAGCAATATTTAATGTAATGTCAAGTAATGTATACCTATGCACGATCATAGACATTGTAGAGGATAAAAAAGTAGTAAGTAACAAAATTCATTCTCTTGAGAGAGGATATGAATTTTGCGGTAAACAGATAATACATGTGATGAAATGTGGTTAAGTTCCCAGGAAGGGGAGAGATTTGTATTGGCAGTGTTGGGTGAAGACTTGGTGCCTAGGTGGGATTTGAGCCAGTCCTGGAAGGACAGATAAGATGCAGGAGTTTCTTTCAGGTAAGATGAATTGGATGAAGGCATGAAGAAAGTGTTCTCGGGGGCGTGAGACAGTTCTGTTTAGAGTACAGAGCTCATGTGTGTGAACAAGAGAGCTTAGGTCATTTGGGTAAAAATTCATCTGGAATGATATTTTGGCTGAGGAATTTGGGCTTTAGTAGGAGACAGTACAGAGAGACTGAAGCGTTTTGAGGAAAGTACTCACATTGAAAACTGCTGCATTGACAGGATTAATCTGGTGTATCAATAGATCAGACGTAACAAGTGCTTCTAGTGTCCTGCGGCATGCGCAGACCATCGGTCCACCTCTGATTTTAGCAACAGCTGAGATGGACAGCTCTCTCCTAAAGGGCAACCTTCAATATCTCTGGGCTCCTTCAGGGCTTTCTCTTAAACCAGGATGTCCATGATACCTCACAGAGCAGCCCAGAACTGTGGGGAAATTATAACTTCTGAGAATCACTTAAACTACTGGAGGTTGGGAATCAGGTGATAAATGTCCCTGTCTCCTGTTTTTTAGAGGGATTAGTCCTGAACATTCTGAAAGGTTCTTCAGAGTGTTTCCAGTAGGATGGAGTTCCAGCAGTCCGCATCCACATCTACATCCACAATGTTCCTGCACTGACACTTCCTCCTTTCCTGTCTCGTTCTCCCACACCCTCACTCCTTCTTCCTAAGATCACCTCCAAATAAACTACCTGCACCCACATACTCATCTCAGGCTCTGCTTTTGGGAGAACCAAACTAAGAAGGAGGAAGAAAATACTGGAGGCTTTATATAAAAAAGCTACAAAATTGCTCAGCTATTGCCTCCCGGTTTTCAGAGTCCTTCCATCTCCATCCTTTCCTCCCAGATAGCAGATCGGACAATAATAACAATAGTGATGTCTGTTGAGCCTCCACGATTTTACAGGCACAGTTTAAGCACTTTAAATGAATCAGTTCATTCATTCATCACTCCCGTCTTAGAAAATAGATATGATTGTCAATTCCATTTTGCAGATCGGGAGATTGAAGTAAAGGGAGATTAAGCAAATAGACTACAGAGTCACAACTCGTCAGTGGTGGAGCCTGGATCTGAACCTCACCCAGTCTGATTCCATCCACAGCAGCCACATCTCCTCACTAGGTGCTCCCATCCTGGAATGACCTCAAGTGCTAAATTAATTCTTCTTTCAGGAGCCACGGGGGCAGGAGGTTGGGAGAGAAAGATGGGATCCGACCCATGGAATTTCATATTCTTGCTGGGAACTTATCTCCAAATATGAGAAGGAGAACAAAGGAAAAACGTTGACCCCCGGGTCAGAGAGGTCAACCTTGAAAGCTGACACTGACCTCTGCTCTGTGGTCCAGGGCATCTTGATTGAGACACACAGGTGTGAAGGCAGCCTGCTCCCAGCCAGGGACCAATTCGGGTCACTCCAGAGAGAGGCAGGAGTAGTTACAACACACTGGGATAAAAATCCACACTCACTTTCACAGCTCCATTCAGCAGAGATTTCATATGTCTTACGATACGGCTGCCAGGGGTCTAAACACCTGCCTCTATCTGAGTTCCTTCCTCCTGTCACCTGGGCTTCCTGGGAACGTCAAAGGACAGTCTCATCTGGTGACATCCCCTTCCTAGCCTGGCTTAGAGAAGGGCTCTGCTTCGACCTCACATCCTAGTAGGATCAACTACACAATTTTTTTTTTTTTTGTGGTACGTGGGCCTCTCACTGTTGTGGCCTCTTCCGTTGCGGAGCACAGGCTCCGGACGTGCAGGCTCAGTGGCCATGGCTCACGGGCCCAGCCGCTCCGCGGCATGTGGGATCTTCCCGGACCGGGGCACGAACCCATGTCCCCTGCATCGGCAGGCAGACTCTCAACCACTGTGCCACCAGGGAAGCCCCTCAACTATACAATTTTTAAGGGCTCTACTAATCAGCTTGGGATGCCATAATCAAGTACCATAGACTGGGTGGCTTAAACAACAGAAATTTATTTCGAACAGTTCTGGAGGCTAGAAGTCAAAGCTCAAGGAGTTGGCTGATTCGGTTATCAGTGAGGGCTCTCTTCCTGGTTTGCAGACAGGGGCTTCTTCTATGTCCTCACATGGCAGAGAGACAGAGGAAGAGAGCTAGAGAGAGACAGAGACAAAGAGAAAGACAGAGAGAAAGAGAGCTCTCTAGTGTTTCTTTTTATAAGGACACTAATCCTATTGGAGCAGGGCCCCAATCTTATGACCTCACTTAACCTTAATCACTTCTTTACTCCAAATACATCCATACTGGGGGTTAGGACTTTCATATATGAATCTTAAGGGAACACATACATCCAGTCCCTAACTGGGACCATGTGAAAAATAGAAATGTGGGGCTGCTTATTCAAAAATTATTAAGCATTTCAAGACAGGGACTAAAGACCATTAAAGCAAGCACAAGGCTCTTGGGCTGGCAGAGTCCAGTCAGCCCCTTGGTTGGCACACCTGCTTTCTGGTTCCCTGTTCTGATAAAAAGGGATTTGGGCTCTCTTGGGATGAAATCTTTGTTCTATGTCTTATTGGCTGCGTGAGCCTGGACGTGTTTCTTCACCTTTCTGAGCTTCAGTTGTTGATTATAAGAGTCAAAACAAGGGTGTGGCCAGAGCTAAATGAAATGACATGACATGTAAAGCACCCACCCAGTGCCTGCATTTGAAGTCAGCACATGCTCACTCCCAGGCTGTTGGGATCCCTCCTCCTGGGTTACTCTACCTGCTAAGTAACCCACAGCATCCTTGTGCTTCTAATACACGGCTTGACATACATCCCTGGCAACAGGTCTGTGGTATGCGGTAGTGGCTCAACTTGGAGTGTGTTGGGAGAATAATCCATTAAAGAGGGGAAAAATCAATAGCACAATTAGGAACCATTTCATCCTATAATGACTCCAGCTGCTGCAAAGGCCACTGCTACCGAGTGTTGCCTCTAATGGGGTGTGATGTCTGCCGCTACAATCAGCCTCTTCACCTTCCCAGGATGCGACGTCCTCTTAGGACACCAAGGATATCGAAAATGCAGCAGATGCAAGGCATAAATATCCTGTCTTAATCAACAATGCAACATAATTTATTAAGACGCTAAAAACATCCTTCCCCAATCAGCTAAACACAATTGACGTACTTTCACTTCCGTGCATATCTTCCATTTGTTTTTCTTCTTATCCTCTTCTCCTTTCTCATAGAAAGAATTGAAAGAACCAGGACAGCTGCTTTTGTTATGTCAAGGAAGCCAGAAAAACTGCATGAAAATTCCCTGGGAAATTTTGCTTTAGGAGGGACTAGCATGCAATGTCCAGCATTTTCATGCCTAGAAAAAAGGTCAGTTTACCACCTTCGCTTCTTGATAATCATTGTCCTGCATGATCGTTCACTGATGGATTCATTCTAGAAACATGCATTCGAGCGTGTGAGTGGGAGCTGTGAAGTTCATTAAAAACAAAGATTATTGACATTTCCCCAGATGAAAGGCCAATCTCAAGTTCGGCCATAAGCACCTCTTTTAAAAGTCATTTGAAACTTAAGAAGTTATTTTGTTGTGTTTGGAGGTAAAATAATTAAAACTAAAATATAATTTAAGCTTTTAGCTGTAGAAATGTTCTCTATTAATTTTAGTGTAATTAAAATGTGTATTTTATTGTTAAGAAAGAAAAAATACACAACAGGATAAAGTGGAGATGGAAAAGTGATTTGAGAATCCTGGCTTGATTAATTAATTGTCCCTGAGGCCTCGCTCCCATGTCTGGGAAAGCCCCCCACCCAGGTCTGGTTTGGGGTTGAGGGTTCAATTCACCCTTTAGCTTTTCTTCTTGTTTCCCTAAGTCACTAAGATACCCAGGGACAAGCAATCATTTTTTAAAGTGGTTCCTGGAGACTTACCACCCAGCCCCTGCCCCAACACAAGCATGCTTCCCTCTTCCTCTCCATCTCACATCCTCAGGGGAAAAAGCACTTAAAAGTCAGTCTATCAGGGGTTCAATCCACATGCCCACTTCTCATTTTCTAATGCTCAAGAGGAACAAGAAACACTTGCATGAAATATGATGTTGGTGCTCCTTGCTTGCCGCCTCACTTCTTTTTGCCTTTGAGGCTCTTGGATAGTGGGGCATCTGCTCCCCCAGCTATCTGATGAGAGCCACAGGTGGCCACCTGTCCACTGTGGCCCCAACCATTTCCTTTTTCCTGACCTTCACAGAGGAATCCAAGCAGCAGGGTGCGTTTGAAAAGGAAGGGATACCCTGCCATTTATCACCATGGCAACAGCAGGGCATCAGCCATCGGTGGTGGTATCCAGTAAGAGGCGTTTCTAACTGGGGTTTTGAGTTGTTTTTCCAATGGCTGGTCATCTGCTGCCTTTGGCTGTGTGTTGAGAAGGGTCCATCATGGCCAGGAAGCCTGGATCAGTAAATAAATAAGGGTTATTAACTCTAATGCTTGACAAATGACACACGCTCATCACTGAGGTCAGGAAAGTGTATCAGTTCTCACATCAGAATTACGTTATGGCAAGTGGTATGGTTTGGGTTTCTCCCCCTCATAGTTTTCATGCATTAACTATCACTAGAAACAGGTTACAGGATGCAGTGATTATCCATTACTGTGCAGGTCCTTGGATTGCATTCAGTCTAATGGCTTTGCTTGCATTTTTACAGCTGCATACTGTCTATTGTTCAGTGTCAGGGAGTGATCACAAAATGTGACCATCTTCCAGGCCACTTGCCAGTTAGTTTATTTTCACATCAAAGATGATCACGATGCTTAGATACAAATTGCCTCTCATTTCAGGATTTTAAAATATCTCAAACTTCAAAATCAGTGTAATTTTTACATATATTGCAAGCGATTCTGGCAACAACTTACTTTCAGGTCTTTGTATTTTTAGATTCAAGTTCTAATAATCAGTTTGATTTGATAACCGGTATTAAAAAATGTTTTATAAAAGCATGACCTTGCTGACCTCCCTCCCCATTCCCCTCTTACCCTGCCTTCGTGAAATCAATGAAGGCTCAAAGAATTCTCCACTTCTGGACATTCCTCTGGCTTCGAATGCTTCCAGTGTGGTTAAGTCCACTTCTCCCACCATCATGATGCTCGAGATGATTTCCATCAGAAGCATTGCTGTGTTTTTGACAGCACCACCCAGGACAACCAGTAACCCTTTCTTTCAACAAATTCCAGAATCCTGGCTTGGACACAAAACATCCCAACTTTCTAAACTGAAGGTTTAAAAGTGCACTGAAGTGATTCTTTACATGATTTTTGCCTGGACATCCCTTGGTTTGGGTTAGTCATCCTAAATTTGTTTTGCCCTCAGTCCAAATGAAGAACAGTTGACCTTGAAGAATTAAGAAGGTGATTTTTTTTTTTGTGAGAAAGATGAGCTGTTCAGAAGGGTGTTTTACATTTATTTTTAGGCAGTGCTCGAAAAGCCAAGGGAAAAGGGTAGAGATATGAGTAGTTAATAACATTTGTTTTGGGATGCCAAATATATATATGTTCAAAGTATGAAACAGAAAATTTAAAAAAAAACCACAGGGAAGAAAGTAAAAATTATTTCAAGCCATGTAATGTCCCTGTGAACACTTTTGTTTTCTTGCTTCTATGTTCACATAGATTCAAACATGCTCAAATTCTAATTACCTGTGTACGTTCTTAAAAAAGAAGAGGAATCTATTATACAAATGCTTTTGCCACGTGCTTTGTATTTTGCAATACATTGTGAACATTATCTCTTGAAGTAAGCGTAACAGCAGCCTCATGTCTCTTTTTATGGATGTGTCACCGTTTACTCCACCCGTGTCCTGTTGGAAATTAAACTATTATCCTTCCTTAGGCATTATACACATTTCTATCTCATGATAATCTTCGCATTACATGTCAATGATTTCTTTAAGGTAAATTCCTGGAAATGGAACTGCAGGGTCAAATGTTATGCACATTCTTTCAAGCTGTTAATACCTATATCTTAGTTGCCCAGAGAAAATGGTACCATTTCACTCACATAAACAAGTAGAGTACCTATTTCTAAATGTTTATGACAAACATTAATAGTACAATGTAAAATGTGCCAAGCACTCTGTTAAGGATTTTAAGTACATTTTTACATTTTTCTCCACTTGGTTCTCATTCCATCCTCTAAGGTAGTACAGCTGTCATTTTTTTCTTTCCGATGTGTAAGATGAAGCTCAGAGGGCTTGAGTTAATTTGACCAGAATCCCATGACCTTGGCTTTGAGTCCAAAGCCTGACTCTCAGCCGTTGCATAGACTGACATATGGCGCATCGACATTTACTGAGCACCTACAAAGTGCAAGGCATTGTGCTGTGAGGGCACCTATAAAAGTGAATCAAAAATGATCTCTAATCCAGTGGGGGAAGAAAAGACATACATCTGTGAATATAATATAAAATAGAGTTGGGTCAAGATATGTAATAATGACAACAGGAAAATAATACGGAATGCAACGGAAAGAGAGGTTACAACCAGCTAGAGGAATAGGAGATGCTTTGAAGGGAAAGGAATTATTTGAGCTGAAGTTTAAAGACATAAACGATTATCCATGTGGAGATAGAGTCAGAATTCCAGTAGAAGGACTATTTTAAAGTCATGGCGTTGGGGGAACACAAGGTGGCCCATGAGAAAGAGCTTGACGGTCGTGAAGCGAAGGATGGGAATTAGATGGAAAGATGTAGCTGGAAGTCAAATTATGGAGGTTTTTGCTGGATTAAGGAGGTTGGATTTGATCCTATAAACAATGGGAGTGTTGTTGGACATTTTTAGTAAAGAGATATGATTCATATGCCAAACATTAGTTTGAGAGTCATTTGAAACATAATTAGAGCAGAAGAAACTAGAGGTGGGAACAGTTAGGTAAGTGTCAATAAGATGTTTAGGTAGAATCAAGATTTGACACGTGATTGGATAGAAGGACTGAAAGGGGAGAAATGAAAGGTTTCTCCAGGTTTTGGTCTTGGGTTAAATGTAGGTCAGGATGCCATTATCGAAAGTAGGATGGACATTTGGAACAGAAGCTGGTAATGGAGAGGATAGAATCAAGTTTGAAACTGATAGAGCCTGAAGTGCTAGTGAATGCTGGAGATCTGCCCTTGACCTTGAGAGAGAGTTCAAGACTCTGGAAGTAAATGTGAGCACTATCCATAGGGAGACAGTAGCTGAAGTCAAGAACTTGTGTGTTACTTATGAGGGAAAAAGAAAAGAGAGGACATCAGATAGGGCCCTTGAACACTTTGAAAATGGAATCAAGAAGATAAATGAGCCAGAGAAAGTTGAGAGTAATGGTCAGAGAGATAGGAGGACAGGCTAGAGTGTTCTGAGCTTAGGAGACCAAAGAAGAAGAAATTTTCTGAGCAGGAGTTGATGAATGGTAGGAAGACAATGGCTTTGCAACGTGGATGAGAAGATGTCCCAGAGGGGTCCCAGGCCAATCAATGAAGACTGAAAATGGGCCTTGGGACTTGGCAAGAGTCATGTTTCAGACGGTCCTTTAGAAAATCCCCTTGATAGAATGCTAGGGAAGGGGGCCACCACTGGAAGGGATTTGGACCTTGTTGGAAAATGTGGAAGAAATAAGAAAAGAAGATAATGTGAGGGTATGGATATATATATACACACACACAAATAATACATCTAAAATATGTATATAATGTACTTCACATTTTTTACATTTACAAAATCACAAGTTGAAGATAAGGAGCCAGTAGAAGCTTCAGACATAGAATGGAGATACAGGGCAAGAGAGAGTGACTGCTGGGCAAAGGCCCAAAGGAGATGGGAGAGGTAGAATCAAGGGTCCAGAGGAAAGGGTTATCTGCTAAAATGGTATGTCTTCTGGAGGAGGAGAAGGGAGGGAAGGGTGATTAAGATCAGTGTAGAGGGGGAGGGAAAAGCAAGGGAGGGAATTGCCCTTGATACCCTGTAGTTTTTGGTAAAGAGGGAGATGAAGTCATCTGAAGAGCATGGGGGCCAAGGAGAGGGTGGGTGGGGGCCTGAGGGCGGTGATGTGGAGCAGATGTCAGAACGGGTGCATCACACTCTGCCTTTTGTTTATTCCTGACAAAACCAGCCATGGGAAACACCCTTCCCCCTAAGAATCCTAGCTTGCCTTTTTTCTATAAAGAACTTTCTGTTGCAGAGGGTTCAAGACGGCAGAGGAGAAAGGGCAAAGCAAAGGATGGGACACAGGTGTTTTTACACAATTTAACAAATTGTGTTTACAGTGGATTGAGGGTCCTCCTCACCTCAATTCCTTTGCAATAAGAAAGTAATGAAGTATCCATTTTGCTTTGTAAAATGATATGTGACGAGGATGTGTGTATTTTATATTCCAAGTCTATTACGTAAGGTAGATTTGCATATGGACTGAAACTGGAAGAAAACATACACAATTAACAGTAATTATATGGACATAATAATTATTAAATAATTTCTGTATTTACAAAGCATATGTAATGTCACTGGCTCTATAGTTTTTTAAACATAGAGAATGTTTTAAAAATTGCTCTCTTAATTATAACGTTTACTGTCTCTTTCTGCACATTTGAATTTTAATTTTGACATATGCATGCAGATACTTGTGAATCTCATGGTACCAGAGTGACCCTTTTCTATCTGAACTGAGCTAATTCTGCAGAAGCTTTTGACTCAGATACTCACAACCTATTCCAGGAAATGCATTATGAAGGAGCCAGCAGATAAGAAATCTCCAGCTTAGGAAGAATTGCTTCTGGAAACTGCAGGGCGTGAGATAAGGTTTAGTCCATGGGAGCTGACTTTATCCAACCCCACACTCGAGTGATGTAGTGGGCTCTGAGTAAGCTGTGTACACAGAACTGATAAACTCTGCACTAAATTAATTAAGAATTCTATTACTTTAATAGCTTGTCTTCAAAGACCAGCGACTAATACCAGGATTTATTATGCGAACAACAAAACATTGGCTATGTAAATTTTATAATGGGAGCTCTGGAGCTGTATTAAATTATCTCCAGTTCTGTTAATATTTCTGGCATCCAAGCTACACTATATAGAATTATTGGATCGTAGAGATCCAAGGATTCTTTCACAAGTAGAATAGTAAATCTTGCCACTGAGCTTAGAATTTGTAATGTGTTTTAACAAAAATTGTGACATTTGAGTCTCACAACATCCCTGAAACGAGATATCACTAGTCCCAATTTACAGATGCTGGTTCATTAAGATTCTGCTTCCTGTCCAAGGACACTCAGGTCAAGACTTTAAATTTTAAGTCCAATTCTTCTGCTGCTATGTCCCAAACTCACTGAGAGCTTGTTTGATTTTTTCCTGTTTTCTTTTCTTTATTTCTCTCTTGTTCTTTCCCTTCCTTCCTTCCTTCCTTTCTCTTTCTTTCTTTCCTTCTTTCTTTCTTTCTTTCTTTTTCTTTTCTTTTCTTTCTTTCTATCTTTCTTTTTCTCTCTTTTTCCTTCCTTTCTTCCTTCCTTCCTTCCTTCCTTCCTTCCTTCCTTCCTTCTTTCTTTTCTTTCTTTCTGAAAGGAAACTGAGACTCAGAGAAGTTAAGTGACTGTACTGTCAGTTACTGATGAAACCAGAACTAAATCTGGACCCATCACCCTGGCCAGGGCTGTCCCCTATGTCCCTTGGAGTAGAGAACAGGTTTAAAGTTGGACATTTTAAGAAACAGTCCTTGACGGTTTATCTGTCCTTCTGTGCAAATGGGAAAATACGCACATATACAGAAAGGCTAGGGTAGGGCAGGTGTGTAAGCACTGTAGGACAGAAACAACTGTCCTGCCACCACCAATCTTGTCTTAGCTCCACCTGTCAGCTCTGCTTCCTGCACTGGGTCTTGGGGGCTCCGATACTATTGTACACTATGCTCTTCCTCCTGACTATAGTCGACTTTTCTAGTAGAAGGCTGGATAATACATGTTTCATTCTGCTCTCACCACCTATTCTCCCATGGGTGAGGAGTCTTTTGCTCTAGGAATAGAATGGTATCCTCAAGCGGGAGGTTCTCTGGCTTAGATGCTGGACTAGTGTGTATTTTTGTTATACTTTTCTGAATCACTCTTAGAACTCCCAGGTGGAGCCTGGTTTTTGCAATTAGAAAATGATACTGCAATGAAGATACTTTTTTTAGTCTTCTAGTGCTTATGTACTGGCACTTTTCCATGTTATGGACCTACAAGTGGAACAAATCAATTGAATAGTATAGACATCTGCAAGTTAATAGAATTCACAAATGGTTCTCTAAACCTTGATTATAGCAATTTAACTAGAACTGCCCAATATGTCTGGTTTCCACCATTGTTGTCAACGTTACTGTCCTCATGAACACGTATTCACTGCTTCCTCTGGCAGGCACTATTCTAGGCATGTTAAATGTGTTAACTCACTCAATTCTCACAACAGTCCTAGGCAAAAACCCATTTTGCAGATGAGGCGATTGAGGCACACAAAGTTTAGATTGTTTGCCCAAGGCCACACAATTTATGAATCGAGTTGCAATTAGATGCCTAGTAGTCTGGCCCCTAAGCCTGCCCTCTTAACCATTATTATAGGTTATTTCTATCAACATCTAGTATTAAAAGGTCTTAAACTTTTGACAAAAAGATGGGTGTAAAGTGTTCTTTCATTGTTGTTTTAATTTGTATATGCCTGATTTCTGATATATATAAATGAAGATGAGCATCTTTTTGTATGTTTATTGTCTACCGAGGTTTCTTCTTCCACACATTACTTATTCATAATCTTTGCCAATTTTCCTAGTGGGTTGTCTTTTTCTGTTTCATTTTGGGTAATGTGTCAGTTAGGTATTGCCACATAATGAATCACCCCCAACTTGGTAGCTTAAAACAGCACCAGTAACTTTATTATCATGTCTCATTGTTCTGAGTGTTGACTGGGCTCAATCAGGTAGTGCTCACCTGGGGCCTGTCACGCAGCTGCTGTTAGACAGTACTTGGGGTGCAATCAACTGAATGCTCATTCATTCACTCATGTAGGGGGTCTACTGCTGGCTGTTGATTGGGATCTCAGCTGGGGAGGTCAGTGGGACATCCACCCACAGGCTCCCATGTGGTCTGGACTTACTTGAAGCACAGTGGTAGGGTTCCAAGAACAAGCCTCACAAGAGGTCAAAGCAGAAGGGCATGGTGTTTTTTATGACCTTGTCTCAGAACTGACATAGCTTCACTTTCAGCCTACTCTATTGGTCAGGGCAGACACTAAGCTTCACCCAGCTTCAAAGGGAGGGGTCGCAAGCTCTGCCACTCTATGGGAAAAGAGTCAGCATCACTGTAAATAGAATGTTTGAGATGGGATCTATCACAGCAGCCGTCTTTGGAAAACTCCTTCATCCACAGAGAGTAATGATAATTCCACCAAGTCTTTGCTTGTTGTTTTCAAGTTTTTCATAGTTTCTTTTAATACAGTTTTAATTATAATAGAGTCAGTTTTATCACTCTTTTCCCTTTTGGTTTGTACTTTTTTGTTGCTTTTCTAGGACTTCATTATTCTACCCCATTAAGTCTTATACTTAAGACTTTAGTTTATAGGAGACATATTTCTCTACATTGTGTAAGGTAGGGTCTAATTTTTTTTTATGGACAGCTTTTGAAACTTGTGGTATTTACTGTACTTTTTCTTTCTTTTAAAAAAACATTTATTTTCCCTATTTCTTTTTGATTGACTTAAAAAAAACTCCTGACCCCCACCCCCACCCCCTGCCGCCATTTGCCCCATTTCCTGCTTTGGAAAGTATGTGTTTTATTTTTATTTTTAGTGGTCACACTTACAATTTTAACAAGTAAACTTAACAAAGTCTAAGTTTTATCTGCATCTCTACCCTTGTCTCCCCAAATATAAGGACTTCTTTAGAAGGTTTTAACTGCAATAACCCCCAATAGTCTATGCTGCTGTGATATAATTTTCTTTTCTTGCTTTTATATAAATAAGAACTAGTCACTGTTGTTGTATTTGAGCACATGTTTATTGAAGATATCTGTATGCTTGCACATGTCTTTGTTCACTATTTTTTTTATCTCACCACATCCTTCTGGATTCAATTTCCTTCTTCCTGAAGAGCATGTTTTAATAGTTCTTTTAGTGATGATTTAGGTGTATAAACTCTCAATATTCTTGTCTGAAAATAGCTCTGCCATTTGAAGACATCATTCCATTCTCTTTTTTTAAATTGATGCATAGTTGATGTACAATTTTATGTTAGTTTACAGTGTGCAATGTTCCATTCTCTCTTGCCTATATTGTTGCTCATCAGAGTTCTTCATAATCTAACTGCTGTTAGTTTGTAGGTATTTTACTTGTTTGTTTTTTGTTTAAACATATTCTCTCTGTACTTGATGTTCTCCAGTTTCACTCTGTTTAGTCTATATGTAGATATCCTTTTCATTTGACTTGGAGTCATTTAATCTAACAATTCATCTGTCATCAATTCTGAAAAGTTATTTGCCATTTCTCTTCAAATATTACTTCTTCCTCATTCCATTCTCTCCTTCTTGAATTCCTATTAGATTCATTCTAGCTGTTCTCATTCTATCTATCACATCTCTTAACTTACCAATTTTCCATGTCTTTATCTTTCTGTGATTCATTCTGTATAATTTCCTCCCCATTGACTTTCAGCTCATTAATTCTTTCTTCAGCTTTGTCTAATTTGTTGATTAACCCATTCACTGAGCTTTAATTTTTGTCTTATTTTATCATTTTTAGAAGATCTATTTGATTATTATTAAAATTTACTTTTTGGGGCCTATGAAGTCTTTTACTTATTGAGTTTTATTCTTTCATATTTTTATTTTAGAATCTTGAATTTACACTTCTTTTCAGATTTTTATTTCTGATGCCTTTTTTTTTTTTTTTTTGCGGTATGTGGGCCTCTCACTGTTGTGGCCTCTCCTGTTGTGGAGCACAGGCTCCGGACGCGCAGGCTCAGCGGCCATGGCTCATGGGCCCAGCCGCTCTGCGGCATGTGGGATCTTCCCGGACCAGGGCACGAACCTGTATCCCCTGCATCAGCAGGCGGACTCTCAACCACTGCGCCACCAGGGAAGCCCTCTAATGTCTTTAAGTGTCCATTATTTCTGTTGAGTCTTCTATGTTGTTTAGAATGGAAAATTCATTGGTGTGTTTTAAAATTCCTTACTGTGCACTCATTTTCAGTGAGAATAATGTCCTTTGTGGCCCAGGTTAAGGAAGGTTAATTTTCCACTGTTTATGTTGGGTACCTCAGCATCTCACCAGGCTGGGGAAAACTTTATGTTAAATTCTCATTCAGCAGATTTGTAAAGCACAGAGGTGGTGGAATGCAGTCTCTCAACCTATATATCATGCTATAGGGTTTCAATTTTTCATGGGGATCTTTTTTTCCCCACAAAGATCTTTGAATATAGATAATCTTCCTTACAATCTTGACTAACCAGGTATGGGAGAATTGGAGTGGAGTCATTTGAGGATTCTGACTTTATGCAAAATGTCTCAGTGTCAACATCCCACCTTGGGTGGGCCAAAAACCTAGTTCCTAAGCTCTGAGAGGCACAATCCCCAAGTCATTAGTATCTCCCTCCTCCTTTCCTCTCATTCTGTTGCCAGGCCAGATACAGTTTCAGTTCCAGCACTCACAGACATGGCTTTCAGTTCCCTCTTCATTTTTGGAAACTGATTTTTCATTCTTTTGTTTTTCCTTTCTTTCTCTCATATACAGTTATATATTTAATTCACCATTATTATTAACTTAGAGTTTCTATTGCTTTATAGCATTAGAATTTCCATAATACCTTGGTCTACTCTATTGTCAAAACTATAAATATCTGGAAGGATTGAGTATACCTTGGGTGAAGCTTGGGAGTAGAGTTTTCCCATGTTCTTGGGAGCTAACCCAGCCAACTAAAAGATTATTCTCTGGATTCAAGTCACAGGATCACTTATAAGTGACAAAACCTCTTCTAATAGAGTCAGTTTTGGATGGCTTCCTTGAGGGTCCTGACTTTCATTGACATTCTCTAAGAGAGTGTTTCTGGGAATGTGCTTGCAGGATATTAATACTTTTTAAAGAAAGATTTTATGTTTACATAGGTTTGGGAAATGATGGGTTAAACCAAGTTTTTGTATTGTGGCATTTCTCAGAAAAGAAGAGGGAAGCAGCTGCCTTTAGCCTCATTCCTGAATATAAAAGGAAGTAGAAAAAGATCATGTCTAAATGAGCAGTGGATGGAGACATGGGACAGGAATCAGAAAGTCAGAGTATCTCTGAATCCAGCTCCAGAAAGCAGTGGAGATTGATTTTTTAAGGCTGCCTCATTGGTTTGATTCCAAACATGTGCCTGTCCATTTAGCAGGAACTCTATTTAGTTTAGTTATGATATAAGGAACACACTCCTGTGATCTACATGATAGTGACTTATTGACAATCAATACACCTTTAAAAGTTTGAATTCATCTCAGGTCAGGTATCCTAAGAGAGAAGAGATGAAAAATAAATGTTTTCTATTGTGATTGTCATGACTACCTCTTTTATAACAGTAGGTAATGTCTATTGAATACTGACTGCTTTCCAAGTGCAGTTCTAACACTCTAAAGGGTGTGTAAACCTCAAAACAGGTCTGTGAAGTTGGTGCTACAGTTAGCTCCGTTTTACAGATGAGAAAACTGAGACACAGAGACACCACGTGCCACCTCCCTCTCTACTGCTTTATTTCAACTGGCTTTTCATTATGGAAACCAAGGTTTTTGGGTTTTTTTTTTTAATTTTTTTTTTTTTTTGCAGTACGCGGGCCTCTCACTGTTGTGGCCTCTCCCGTCTGCAGAGCACAGGCTCCGGATGCACAGGCTCAGCGGCCATGGCTCATGGGCCCAGCTGCTCCGCAGCATGTGGGATCCTCCCGGACCGGGGCACGAACCCGCGTCCCCTGCATCGGCAGGCGGATCCTCAACCACTGCGCCACCAGGGAAGCCCCTGGAAACCAAGGTTTTAAAGATAAATGCTGACTTTAAGGCTCTGAATCTAATGCATTTTTGGTATCTGTCTTGAGTACAGAGCAAGATGGAAGCTGTCATCTAACCACAGTTGGTTAGTCAGATACCCACTCTTCTGAGGTTTAGATGTCTTAGGTCTAGACTTTTGGCGACCACATGAGGCTGCGCAAAACTTCACCTTCTTAGATCCATTTTTCTCTGTTAAAAAGTGTTTATAATATTTGGCACATCTACCTCCTAGGGTTGTCGGGGTGATCACGTGTAATACATTTGGAAGTTCTTTGTAAAGTCCTGTGCAACATATAAGTCACTATCACTGTTAATGGAACATAGCTTTGTTTTCTTTTTTACTTCTGATGTGAATCCAAGTGAAGGCCATGATCCCAGCAGAGGACAGGACAGCCTAGTATGTCTGGGTTAAAGGTGTGGGGTGGCTACTGACTTTCAGGTGCTCCAGGGTGTCAGCAATGGTGACAGAAATTTCCATCCCTGTTTCGGTCTGAGAACCAGAACTGGGAGCTTTCTTCAGCCTAAATCCAGCTCTAGCCTGGATTTGTTTGTCATACTTTTAATGTAAATACTATTGTCTTTTACTCAAAAATGTTTTGATGAGAATGTGTGAGCCTTTTGTCAATGGGAAGGTTAATTTTCAAGGAATGTTATGTATTTTATTGTTTTTCTCCCCATCAGGCAATCTCAAGATGTTTTACAAATAAAAACAGAAATTTTAAAGAAACATATTGTACTTAAGTTTATTTATAAAAGCAGACCCAAACAAGTCTGCTTGTCCTAAATCTGCCCAACAACTTGGGTAATAAATATTTCTGTATTTGTTTTCAGAGTCCATCTGAGTGGTCAGACATGTCTGATTTAGGATTAGTTCCCTTGGAACCAATGCATTTCCTTTTCCTCTTACCACTATCATGTTTTTCCAAGAACCTCTCCAAAGGTCTCTCAGACCCCAGTATTAACTCGTCCACTTTGCTGGTAAGTATTATGTCCCATGTTAACAAAATAGATGGGAAAATCTGGGATTCTGAGAAAAGACAAATTCTGCCCTGAATAGTATTCATCTATCCATTCGTTCAAGTCAGCAACCCAGCCATTCAACAAATACATATTCAGTACTTAACTATGGGTCTGCTTTTATGGACCTTATATTCCAGTGGAAAGGAAGAGTGAAACAGACAATCACTTACATCATTTATTCTTTCATTAGGGAACTTTCTTAAGCCAATTGCAGTATCAGATGCTTGCAACTGCTTGGGAAGAAATAGAGGACATAATTGAGTATTTGCTGGAGGTCTTATTATGGGAGTCAGTGTGCAAGACAAAAGATCTTTTACTATTTGGAGAGTTATTCTGTTGCTCAAGGCTGAAAGAGTTGTAGCTATTTCATGGGGAGAAGAGTAAGTAAGCTAAATTGTGTTTGGGTTTGGGGAAGAGAATTGAAAGTGGTAAGTATCTGTATTTTTCTGTTGAGAGCCAGGTAAGTAAGAATTGAGTTTAAATATCAGAGAAGATTGAGCTTAGACCTGGAGAAGGAATATCTAGAAATGGTGAGAAATTTTGGACCTCATCCAAGGAGGTGTGGGCACAATGCTGCAGAGATGAGTCATGGGATTTGAGGGCGAGGGTGTTGCCAAGGGTAAGGAGAGGGGTTCCCAAGACCGGGGGTTCTTTGACTTTCTTAGGCCACTCTTAGTGTTTTTCCACTGTTCCACCATTAGACCATGTTGAAGTATGTGTCTTGAGCTTCAACTAGTTGCGACACTCATTTCCTTTAACATTCACCCCAGCTGCATCTTGCATTTTGTCTTTCTTAGAAGTATTTGATTTTTTTCACAACATTTTCCATTTTTATCTATGATGATCTATATCTTCCTGTCATAGCCGGAAACATGATACCAGGATTGGGCAACCCTTCAGTCTCTTTCTCTTGGGTAAAGTCTGAAACAGAAGAACCTGAACCCGTCTGTGATCTCTGCAACATTTCTCACTTTCTCCTTTGTCACTTTCTAATTTTGTAGGGGAAAGTATAATCCATTTACTCTTAAAATGAATGTATTTATCTAAAGTCTTCTTGGCTTTACACCAATTCCTCTTGGTCTTTATGGGTGATAAACCATTCACATATCACTTGGCATTTCTGGCTTTAATATCTAGCTAATTAGTTTGGTATTCTTTAATTGTTAATTTTCGAGATGGGGTACAGTTGCTGGTTTTCTTTATTCTATAATTCTGCTGATTCTGGTGACATTGATTTCCTGTATAAAGTAGAAAATAAAAGAAAACAAAAGAGTAATATATTTAGATTTTATTTTTAAAAGCCTGAAAATTATAATAAATTATCTGAAGAGTGGCAAATCAAACCAAAGGAAGATGTTTACTGAAGCTATAGATGATCATATAACAGAAGCACCCCTGTCCCCACCTAAAGAAGAAAGATGTACACCAGGCACTTCCTTTCTGGAAAGCAACAAACAAGACCAGCGCTTTGGAAAGTATGCATTTAGGGCAGTACGGCTATTGTCACATCCCTGATGCTAGTGTGATGACTAAGATGGGGAACTCATCACATGTCACTTAAATCATTGAGCAGCCCAACTTCCTCAGAGCGCTTGGGGAATGCTTTTCATTTCAGAAATAAAAACAGCTGAAAATCAGCCCTGCCAGATTTGAAGTCCAGCTCATTGCATCCTCATTGACCCCCTAGTGTCTCTAAATTGTCTTAGGGCTTTGCAATATGTAGAGGAGGATTTTGAGAAGGCTTTTGATAACCAGCCATGCAATTTGAGAGTAACTAAGTGAAGCAGAGATCTCATTTGACTTTAGCATTTTCAGTACAGTGCATTCTGGCAATAGAAGTTAATAAACCATTAAATTAATAAATACATTAATAAAACTATCACATTTTTAGAAGTTTCTAATAGGAAATTGTTTTAGGAAAACAATATAAAAATATATCTCTCCTTATGTTTCACTTTATTTCTTTCAGTTATGTGCTTCATTTTTAACTCAGATTTTTACTAAAAAAGATGTATTGTGTCAAGATTTCTTTCTTTATGGGTGTTATCAACACTTTAGGGAAAAAAAATCCTAATTTGCCAGCTTGAATTTGTAGATATGAATATGGTTGTTCTTTCCTAGGAGAACCATTATATTTGAGTGGTTCCTTTTTGAAGCCCTAGTTGTAGAAAAGTAAGAAAAGTATTTTATATCTGCTGATATCCTTGCTTCTGAGTCATGCAATACAATATTGGAAAGTACAAACTACTGTGGTTAATTTCTTCTGCATGAACTTAAAATTTCAGGGTTGCTTTTTTCTGCCATTCTAGGAATTAACATTGTAAAACAACAACACCTTTTAAGGAAATTTTGATTAAACAAAGATCATCGTGCATTCTGAGATCTTTTAAATTTCCAGAGTGCCTGGCCAGGGTGCATTCTTATGGGAAAACAGTGCTGTGAACTTTTGGGGCTATAACTATCCTGACCCAGAAAAGCAGAGGCCAGAGAGATTGAAGAAATAAAAAGTCCGTTTTAATCACCTGCACATCCTCAGAAGTTGTGAAATGCTAGAACCTGTAAAAACTGACTTCCCATCCTGATTTCTAGGAAGTGTTTTTGTTTCATCAGAATAAGACTTTGTGATCTCAGCCCGTCTCTTTTCTACTTTCTCTTTCCCAACTGCCTTGTCCCCTTAAAAATCTCCACAAGGTCCTAAAGCTATACAGCTCTGCTCACGAGGTCTTTAAATGACTTTCAGGTTGTTGAGTGGATGTTAAATGTTATCACCACACGCAGAAAAATGGTAATTATGTGAAATTATGGAGGTGTTAACTAAGCTTATTGTGGTAAACACTTTGCAATATACACATATGTCATATGTCAGCAATATCTCAATAAAGCTGGAAAAAAATGAATGACTTCTTCTGCATCATTTCCTTTTATTCCATCATATGGTCCTTTGAGTTTCCTTAGATGTGTGACACCTACAAATGCAGCCCCAGTGAAAGTATTTGGGACTTTATGCTTTCCTTCTGTGTCCTCAAGGGTACCAAACTGAAGGAGCTATGATGCAGGGTGATTTTTAGCTCATCTTACTGAACCTTGACCCAAAGTATTTAATAACAATTGAAATGCAGAGAACACTGACTTCTATGTGGGCAAACCTATTTTGTTCATTTATTTTCCAGGACCTTCAGCCTTCCGTGTCTGTAACACAGCTAGGGGAGAGAAAGGGGAAGGAAGGAATGAGAGAATTTCAAAGACCGGCGGTTGTAAGCACATTTCTAATCATTTAATTTACCAAGGTTGTGTAATTTCTCAATTCTGTTCACATGGGTGTGTGGAGAAACCATAGGAAATAAAATGAAAATATTTATGTTAGGAAATTAGGCAGGTGAGTATTTTCTCCTTGATACTATACTTCTGTTTTAGGATGATGATGGTGATGGGTGATGGTGATGATGATGATGATGATGATGATGTGTGTGTGTGTGTGTGTGTGTGTGTGTGTGTGAGAGAGAGAGAGACAGACAGACAGACAGACAGACTGAGAGAGTTAAAGAATGGGAGAGAGACTGGGAAAGTAGACAGAAGGTGGGAGACTCAGAGAGGAAGACAGATAAAGAGAGAGAAGAATGAATCCTTGTTTCATTTCAGGGAAAGAAATTGATTTCAAAGTTGTAGCCAAAAAAAAAGTTAATAAATTGACTTATATCTAAAAAGTGTAAGGTTAACAGGGTGTCAGTTTAGACACTGCATATATGCTCATGTTCGAGGGAGAAGGGAGCTGAGGCCACTTAGCATGGCCAGTGGACAGATGGAACTAGAAATTAGCAATAGCTGTTTCTTATTCAGCGGGATGCAAGAAGACTGTTATGATTATCCATGGAACTGATGGAGAGCATTGATACTCTGTGAGCATTCTCTTCTTCTTCTGATGATGATGAAGAATATTTATTGAGCACTTCATACATATTTGATACTAACCACTTGATATCAATTGACTCATTTAGACCTCATGGCATCCCTAGCAGTTTCCTTCTCATTCTTCCCCAATTCCTGTACTGGAATTTTTTATCTAAAGGTGAGGAAAGAGAAACCCAACAATAGTCAGCTAGCGAGGTTGAACCAGGATTCAAACCCATGCAGTCAGGCTCCCATGCTCAGCTCCTGTCACCAAGCTGTGGTTGCCTTGAGCTCTAATTTCTTATTTCAATTTTGCTGTTTGCAGGAAGCTGAGACTTTTATTGTCCTTGGCAACGGTTTTTTATTTGCATCATAACAATGACCCATGTCATAGAAGAAGTCATACTGGGAGGACTCGGGGTAACTGCGTTAAGACATTGTGGGTGTTTAAAGATAGAAACAGCCCGTGTCTTTAGTGAGTAACAAATGGAAAATTGTGTTTGCTATTTTAGGTCACTTCTCTAAGTCAGAAGAGAGGAGGGGCAGAAAAAAAACTGTTACCGTGGGAGGTGTCTGAGATGGAAAGACTGTTTGAATGCAAAGGAGGACGGAGTGGCATTAAATGATGCAACAGAGTCTAGATCAAACAACTTGGGGCTGCAGGGCCGGGTGTGGCGGCCCACGAGGCCCCCCGGTTCCGTACCCGCACCTTCCTCCAGGCAGCCTTTCTGAAAGGTTCTGCGTTTAATTCTCTAGCTTGACATTTCCCCATTTAATACCAAGCCCGGGAATTGGGGAGAAATCAGAAGGAATCCTTGGAAGCTTGTTGTACCTGCGGCATCCTTCTGATGTCTGACTTAGTTTCACTTTTCTCTCTAACCCTGAACTGAAGTTCTACTGAGATCTGAGATCTGTAAGTCATCCCTGAAGTTGTCCCCGCAGTTTTGCTCCAATCTTTATAGATCAATGAGTGGCTTATAGAGTGTAGAACACTGTTCTTCAGAGTGTGTGAAATGTGTCCAGAGCAACAACAGCCGTCCGGACAGATGGGGTAGTGGTTAAAATGCAGGACCCCAGGCCCTTCCCCCATCCGCTGAATCAGCCAGCAGAGGAAGAGGTTGGGAGTATGCCTGCTCTAAATGGAGCACCTCAGAGGATTCTTTGCACAAGGTCGCTTGCAGCTCATCCCTTGATGGGTTTGCTAGTTCATGGAGATAACCTTCTCAGCTAACAATTATTAAATGAGCTTCTGCTCCAGTAGTGCTGTGAGGGGTCAATACCGGGCCATGTGCATTGATGACCAACTGCCCCCGTCATGAGTGGGGTCCAAGTTCATCAAATGAAATTCACATATGCCTGAAATAAAGAGGTGAACTATACTCAAACAAGACAGATGCTCTCATTGACCTTTTCTAACTGTATCCCCAAAGCGTGGGAGGTAGGATTTTTGAACTAGTATTTCCGTAACCAGGTAAATCATTCTTTTCCCCTTTCACAGAATTTGACTCATAGACTCTTACTTAAAATCTTTCAAAATAGTCTTTAATACAAATCTGGGGTTTCCCAACTTTTAAAGAAATCGCAATGCTTACAAAACCGTAAATATTTGTAAATCCTTGCAGACCATATGGGTAACTTTTGGTAGCACACGTTTCTGAAACAGCACTTACCTTGCAGGAAATTTCCACCAAGATTAATAGTTATCTCCTATGGAGATGGAGTGATTAAAAGCATAAATTGAAGTGTTGTTTATTTTGTTCATTTGGAAGAAAGAAATACAATCTCCCTAAATGTCTGGTATTTTAATAGGAAGAATAGGTATTTTGAGAATTTAAAAAAAAATCTAAAAATTTATGTTTGAGCTATTTTACATGGGCAGAACAAGAGGTTTTCATTGCCACTGCAGGGTAGATTAAGAATACTAATAACAATGCTGTTTTGGTTTCCCGACAGGGTTCATGAATCTTTCTTTGATTTGGTAATTGTTCCTACAACATCTGGGGACCAGTGGTTTCAAACACAGTCACTTGTCTGATGGTTAAACTGGAGAAGGCGTAGAGAGAAATCAGTATTGCTCACAGTGAGGATTACCAAATACTGCATGAAACATACTTACAGGAAAAATACATTCCTTGCTTATCTCAAATTCAAGTTGAAGTGGCCATACTTTTTAGGTTTATTTGTTTATTTGCTAAATCTGTTAACCCCACTCACTGGAAAAGAGTAATAGAAGCATTTTAAGAAAACCAGGATACTGAGAACATTTGTTTCTCATTATTACTACTGGAGTTACTACAAACACCTTCACTGTTTACGGAAGTGCCCTGGGTTGCCATCCTTAGCCATCAGGGGCTGCTGCCCTCCCAGCTGTTTCTGGTAGTATGGCTTTCTTAGGCGTTCCAGCTTATCAGTGGCTGGGAATTGGCCTTTGTGAAAAGATTCAGGGTTACAGCACTTGCATGTGAGCCTATATCTCCAGTCAAGTCAGCTCGGGGTTCCCTCCTCTTTATACTTTAAGAGCTTCTTCACACAGAGGTTCACGGGCTGACCCCAGGCCTATGTATACTTACACACACCTGCAGATGTACACACACTCCCCTCTGTCCCATTTCATAGATAATATATTTACTTATGACTTATTGATTAACACGGGGCCAATACACTTTTTTAAAAATTGAAGTATAGTTGATCACAGTATTGTGTTAGTTTCAGGTGTACAGCAAAGTGATTTGGTTATATATATATATATATATAGTAGTGTTTTTTGGTCCTATTCCATTATAGTTTATTACAAGATACTGAATATAGTTCCCTATATACTTACTATACTAAATAATAGATCCTTGTTGTTTATTTTATATATAGTAGTGTATCTCTGTTAATATCCTACTCCAAATTTATCCCCCCCCTTCCCCTTTGATAACCATATGTTTGTTTTCTATGTCTGTGAGTCTGTTTCTGTTTTGTAAATAAGTTCTTTTATACTATTTTTTAGATTCCACATATAAGTGATATCATATAATATCTGTCTTTCGTTGTCTCAATTACTTCATTTAGTATGGTAGTCTCTAGGTCCATCCATGTTGCTACAAATAGCATTATTTTGTTCTTTTTTACGGCTGAGTAATATTCCATTGTATGTATGTACCACATTTTCTTTATCCATTCCTCTGTCAATGGATACTTAGGTGGCTTCCATGTCTTGGCTATTGTGAAGAGTGCTGCTAGGAACATTGGGCTTCATATACTTTTTGTATATTGTCTCATTTAATCCTGCAGTAGCCTTATGAGGACAATAGTATTTTCTCTATATATTTTGAATCACACAGTTAAGACTTAGAAGGGTTAAGTAACTTGTCCATAGTTCATAAGAATTCAAATGGAACACTTAGTCTACAGCCCAAGCTCTTACCTTTTCTATAGGGTCTCTCTCTTCCATTCTCCCTTCATGCCCCACCCCCCATTCTGTATCTCCTGTAAATCAAAAAGGGATCTTAAGAACTTACTATGAAATGAACCGATTCCCTGGGTTTTGGGGTCAGGCTGTTTCAGTGAGCTGTCCTATTCGGGGGCAGGTTATTGAAACTCTCTGAGACTCAGTTTTCTTAATCTTTATAATTGGGATACAAATAGTGCCTGTGTAAATTTATTGGGATGGTGAAATGAAGAAAGAAACAAATGAGAGAAGAGAAGAAGAAAAAAAAAAAAAACAGAACAACGTGGGGTTGGGGAAAGAGGTTAATTTTGCCAGGGACCTGGGATGGGGCCGTGTTACACTAAGCCTGATTTTTCAGTGTGAGGTTTTTGGGAGCTTTGCACAGGAGTGATGATGGCTTTGAGAGGGACATGCCTGGCCCTCAGATTCATATATGGAATCTGTGTGTGCAACAGCCTTTGTGGTTTTTAAATTCACCATGGGAAGAGGAAGGTCAAGGCTTAGAATTCCTGAGAATTACTTAAAAATCTCTGGCTCATGACTAAGAAATATTTATGTTCTTCATAGAATATACGGTTGCTTTTCTGAGCTTCTCTTGGGGGAAAAACAGACACCATCGACTACTTTTAATTTTTTTTTCCCCTGAAAAACCAAACCAAACCAAACAAAACAATCTGAGCCAATACTTAAAGGCAAAGATTTCTGGGCTCGAATAAAATGTTCAGTTATTACAATTCTCTGAGCAACCTTGGCTGGGCTGTGTCACTTCTCTGGGCCTTTCTATCCCATCTGTACAGGAAACGGATTAACTAAGGAATTCCATGAACTCACGTGGAGCATCTGTTTCATGCCTTGCCGTGTGCTGGACACCTATCGACGGGACAGCCAAGGCCTCCCCATCCCACTCGGTGGGTGGGGGGTGAGTGTGGGGATAGGAATCACATAACTCAGTACACATGAGTAGTGCTGCACCAGCTGGTGCATGTGCTGTGAAGAAAATAATGCCAGGCAGCAGAGGAGAGCATGATGGGGCCAGCCAGGAAGAAGGACCAGACATATCATAGAAGGCTTCCCAGAGGAGGTGGCATTTGGGCCCATATTTGCATATGGTAAAGGAAACTGTCAAGAAGCATGTTACAGGGTGGCTCTTTAGAGAGTCTCCTTAACAGAATGCTAGGGAAGGAAGTCAAGGCAGGGAGGAAATTGGGCTTTGTTGGAAAATGTGAAAGCTACAAGAAGATGCCTTTACTGGGTCTTCGTCTTCAGCTTACAAACACCTTCTGTATCCTCCACATTGTATGTCGTGTGTGTGTGTGTGTGTGTGTGTGTGTGTGTGTGTGTACTGTATTCTTTTACGAGATGATCATTCAGGCGTGGCCACAAGAAGAAACCAAGGAGATTCTCAGGAAAGATCAAAACAAAGCAAAGTTTATTATATTCACAGGTCCTGGGACAGGAGCAGGGCCATGTGGGAAAGACACCGGGGAGGTCAAGCTGCAGGAGGCAGGAAGGGGGCGGCAGCGCTCAGGCCACGGCCTTTATTGGGGTTTCCTCGGGAGAGGCAAGGCAGGGTGGATGCACAGCTTGGGATAGGCTAGTTGGAATAATTTCCATTGGCTTTAGGCTATTGGGTTGGTCCCTAGTGCTTAAGGCAGAGGAATATTTTCCCCTGGGGTGTAAGGGCCAGGGAGAGGAGATGTCGCTCTGGGTTTGTTAGTTTGCGTGTCAAAGACACGCTCCTGGCTAGGTCCTTGGTGATCCCTAAGGACCAGAGCCAGAAAGGTTTGTTTTCGAATGCGAAAACATCATTACACGCAGAAATTTCTTTTAAAAATCTACAATTCAGTATATATCCATATCCTTTACTTAACTACACAGCAGGCACATGGAACAGGCCCAAGTGCCCTAGGATTCCCCCATTGTAAGTCCCTTATGACTAGTGCTGGGGAGATAAAAAGATGCCAGCCACGTCTGCCACCCCTGCCATTCTTGCACTGATGCCAACCCCATCAGATCGCCCCACAGATGGCATCAGAGGGGAGGTGGACCCTTCTGGTCCCCATGGTCCAGTGCTCTGGGCTCACTTGGATTCTCTTGTAATCCATATTTTGTGACACTGACAAAAAATTGAAATGGACCTTGCAAATCAGAACAGAGTGGGTGTCAAAGGATTTGAGTGTAGCCTAGTCAGAGAAGTGGCAATTTTCACTGGACATTAGGAAACAAACAGGGCATGTACTTGGGTACAAAGGTGTGGGGTGAGAAAGGGGGACCGGAATAGAAAGAGCACTTAGCCCCCCAGTGGAGTGGCTACTCAAAGACGTCAGAGGGGGAATCAAGGGTGAGGGTTAGAGTCTGGGATTACAAAAATGTATTTTCAGATGAATACTGAGGATCAGTTTGCCATTCCACTTGGCCCACTTACCTTGCTGGTGTGCAGTGACCTAGCATGTGACATGAGGCAGGAAGAGGTACTTTCCCTAGTATTTGCCGTACCTGCTGCAGCAGCGTTAACTTCAAGGTGTGTCCTGTGTCCTCCCCTGCCTGGGCAGTAACGCCGGGGGCATATATAGACTGCAGAAGGGCTTCCATCAGAGAGGGGTTTACCCAGAGTACATCACTGCTTTATGTGTTTGCAAAAATCTACACAGAATACCTGAAGATTAAGAGTTTAGGACAGATGACAAAATATACTGTTTCTTAATTCACAAAGGCATCTGCTCAGTGTGAGTCACACTTGGCATCATACAGAATACCTATTTTGATGTGTATTTGTGAGCAGGATATAAGTTCAAGTGCTAACCACAGGAAAAGGACAGCAAAACAACCAAACTCATCTAGACAAAGTGACTGTCACTCATCCTATTTTTGATGTTCTTGTTCTATTTTATATTGAATTCCCTAGAGTGTAGAGTGTAATAAAAATACCAAACTACTGATACGAAGGGTGGGAGAGGGTGAGGTTAATTCAGATCAGTTGAGACCAACAAGATTATTCATGGGAATCCAAGCAATGCTGTACCGTGATTTGTCAAGACCACACTGGCGAAGTCACCACTTATCTAGCCTTGATGATCTGAAGTTGGGTTTTTCTTCTAAACTGAATTTATTATTTTACTTTTTCATCTGAAGAGTGTAGTTTCAGTGACTTTTGAACGTGATGCCTTTACTTAGCTGTGTCTAAGGAGCAAGAATAAACATGGCAAAGATGATCTCGTGGTGGCGCTTTTCCCTTATTTGATATATAGGCACGAGAACTATGATCATATCACGATGCTGGTCTTATCAAGAGCGCCTTCATACGCTTCCTTTTCCCTTCCATCAGCATCTCACCCTCCTCCCATTCCCCTGAATGAGCTACGCTGACAACCTACTGTGTGAGTTTCCATGTGTTTTCCATCCTTATATAATTCAAATTTAAAATTATATAATCTCCCTATACAGGAGGGTATGTCAGTTGTGGCAGTATCAACGTTTGGGGCCAGGTAACTCTTTGTCACGGGGCTGTCTGGTCCATTGCAGGATGCTGGGCAGCGTCTCTCACGTCTACCCACTAAACACCAGTAACACTCTCCCCCCAGATGTGACAGTCAAAAAATATCCCCAGGTGTGGCCAAATGTCCCACAGCGAGCAAAATTCCTCTTGGCTGTAAACCATTGATATGAAGTCTATTTATACAACTTATTTTTTCATAAAAGGAATCATTTTGCACACTTTTTGGCATCCTGCTTTTCCCAATCAAAAATCATTGACAAATTTCTCACAAGTCAACTGTTACAATGCTATTTAATTATTTCTTTTCCTTTTTTTTTGTTGTTCAAACATAGTTGATTTGCTTTAAACCAATAATAGGCTTTCCAAAATTTCCCTTATTTAATTATTTCTAATGATTGCTTAATATTCTGTGGAGGCATATAGCATTGTCCCATAGGCCTACTCCACCATTCTTTTATCAATGATTAGCAACATGGTTTTCAGGTCTTGGCCTCCTAAAAGCAGTGCTTCAATGAACACTGATATATGTGCTTTTACAGATTCCCAGAAATGGAATTGTGGCACATATATTTTTAATTGTAATAGATACTGCCAGAATGCCTGATGATGGCATTTGGAGAAAACTTTAAAAACTACAGATTATATAAGACTGATATTATTCTAAAACTTTAATAGACAAGTCTAGATAGAAATGATTATTTCAATGATTATTTTTAGCCTGAAAAGAAATGTGGGTAAATTGTAAAATTTCCTTTTTATAGCTCTAAGAATTACAACTCTTTGTTCAGGAGGAAGTTCAGATGACCAGTTATTGGGTCTTTCAAATGTCTTGTTTGTCAAAGTTCTGAGTGAAGACATCAATTACAATGAACAAAACATGAAAGAGAACTTGTATGCCCAGAGTGCTACTTTTTCCATAATCAGTATAACCCATGGTAAGTATTTCAAGTCCATCCATGAAAATGCAATAAGGGGACTAAAGTTGAATTAGGTAATATAATAATAAAATATACCTTGTGAGTTTCTTTAGTATTAATGGTTACCCGAAACTCTGCAACTAACCTCATTAATCGAGTCAGCATTGTCTCAGTAATTAAATGATTGATAAAAGTAGTTCTCTGTTTGATACGTTGGACATTTTAATATACTATTTTATTCCCAAGTCAAAAGGTCAGGAGAGCTTTTGAGCAACATTATTTGATTTGTTCCACATTTCTCTCCCCCATCCCCCCTGCCTCCTTTAGAGAGTTATCTGGTCAAAGAAAAAAGCTAAACCTGGCTTCTGAATTCCAAGATCACACCGCCTAATGGTAAGGAAATTAGAAGTTGTTTTTTGGTGAACTTGACGGACTCAGCAATCTAACAGTGGAGAAGTATTTCTGATGGGTGTTGTGCTGTAAGCAGGTATTATCTTCTGTAAGTGGACACTGCTGGGTTCTTTCCTGTATTGGTTAGTGTATCGGGGGAAGGATAGGACTAATTTAAAATTAAGCATAGTGTTTCTTTCCTCTTTATTAGGTTTACTTTAAAAAGTAGACAAGTAATGCATCTGTTTTGCAAACTTTAAGCTTTGTGGTGAACTTCTTGGTTACAGTGCATCAAAAGTGATGTACTAGAAGCTGTTGGGAGAAGGCGTGTGAACTCTGGAGGTCCAAGTCTGCTGAACTTTGGCCTTTGCCTGAAGCATTTTGATATTATAGGAAGGTCCTGTTCTGTCAGCTTTGCTTTTGTGATGTACTTGGACTTCTTGGATTCCTCCTTTCTTTTAGATTTAGATCATTTCTCTTAATAAGTAAGATTCTCTTTATGTCACTTCAACTTTTGTTATATGCCAACCTGCAATGAAGTAATTGCATTTGTTGTATTTTTGTGTGATCTCTGGCATGATATTTGTAAGTAGTTTTAATTAAAATAAGTACGTCACAAAATTATGAAATATTTAGGGAAAAGACACTTTAAAAACTATCACCCAATTATTTAGAAATGGCAAATATTATTGTTTTGCTACCCATTTCATATGGTTTCTTTTCATATTATACATACAGTTTGAAATTCTGACTTTAAATAACTTACCTTTAATGTGTAATACATGCAAAAATTTTTATAAAACTTAAAAGTGACTAAATGAAATGTATAAATCTCTTCCTCCCTCCTTTGCCCCATGACAAATAATTCTCTTTCACAGAGACATCTGATATTTCTGGTTTTCTAATTTACTGCACCTTTCAGATACTTTCACTCTTTATAATCTCTTTCTCTATTAAGCAACATTTTAATGAACATTCTTACGCATATGTTGTTTCTCATATGTGTGAGTATTTGGATTGAAAGGAAAGGCTACCACTCAATATATGCAGCAATAAACAGTTTATTTCTTGTTAAACAAGGGAAAAGAGTGCTATGGGACTCAGTTCTATCAGAACAAAGCAAAAGCTGATCTTACATAGGGTTTGGGAAGCACTGAGTCCAGGGATTGACAGACTTCCAGAAGCAAGAGCTTAAGGATGTGTTGACCTTCAGCTGCGGAACCTTGGCATTTGGCATGTGCCTTTAAGAAGTGCAGTTACTAAATTGAATTTTCGCTGATTGAAATGGCTTTGAACAAAGTTGTAGTGGTGACTTGTTTATGTCTTAGGACTATGGCCAAAGAACAGTCATCTTTTTCCTTTCTTGAATTTAGAGTATAGAAACTTTAAATTGCCACCTTCATGAGAAATTCATGGGAATGGAATTGCTGGGTCAAACAGTACTTGCATAGTGTATTTTGATCTACTTCCGAGAGATTTCCCAACTTATACTCCAACCAGCGATGAATATGTCATTATCCCATAACATGGTGTGTCATCGTTTTTGGTCTTTGTTAACCTGATAGGTAAAACACAGTACTGTATCTTCTTAAAGTTTGAACTTGTCTGTTTCTTAGTATAAGTCAAGTTGAGACACTTTCTGCACAATTAAAAGCCATCATATTTATTTTCTATAATTTTTTTGCTAACGTCTGCCCATTTTCAACAGAGTTTTTTTAAATATTGATTTTAAAGGACTCATATATCAATTAGCCCTTTACATTAAGAGCTGTAAATATTTTCTCTATATACTGTCTTTTGACTTTGTTTATAATGTTTGTTCAGGGTGGAAGGGCATATAAAAGCATATTTTTACATAGTTGGATTGATCAATTTTTTATTGTCTTCCAGGTTTTATGTTATAGTTGGAAAGAATTTTTTATTTTGAGGATATAATATTTATCTATGCTTTGTCCTAGTGCTTTTACAGTATAATTTTCTATCATTCTTCTGGACTTTATATTGGTATAAGTATGAGGGAGGATTACACTTTTTCAGGTAGCTTCTTAGTTGTCTCAACACTATTGGTTAGATAATACCTTATTTTTCCATTAATCTGAATTGTCATCTTTGCCTCAAACTAAATTTCCATAAATATGTTAATTTATTTAGGACTTTTCTCCTCTGATCCATTGATTTGTATGTTGACTTTTTCACTTAACATGATGCCATGTGCCTCTTTCTGCTTGTTAATCAGGCTTCTTGCTTAACACTGTGGTATTTACATCAAGTGAACATCCTGTAATCTACTCAACAACTCTCCTTCTTGTTGCCCAACATTTAATATTGGGGGAATTTTGTTATGAACCAACAAATTGATTTCCAAAACTTTACCTCTATTTATTCCATAAATAACCAGTTGTGAAGGCTACTCTCTTAACCTGGCATTATCTGGCCACTATACCTGCTGATGGACATTTCAAGAGTCCAGCATCCTGTCTTCCACATCCCAGGTGAACATTTTCTCATCTAAACAAGACTTAGCCCTCTAAGTGAGTTGGTAAGAAAAGGCTGACAAAAAATCCTTCAACAACCAAGCATCTGCCATGAAATGGAAAAGAAAAATCTGTTGGATCTTTACACTTTTCTTTTGAATTAGGACATCTAAAACTTAAAGAGAAATGTTATACTCAGTTCCAAGCACTGGTTGAAAGTAGCTGGCTATATGACTATTTTCTTAAGAATGTACTTGCACTAAAATCAATTTTTTGTGCGGATGATTCAGATACATTGGTTGAGCCATCATGGTGCCAAATTTGTAAGTGTGCAGGTGTGTATAAAAATAGGTGGGATGTGAATGTGTGTGTGTGTTGTATTACCTAGAGGACAACACTGACATGTATGTGCTTCCTAGAGCTGTTCTAATTTTTATTCATCATACAAGAGATTCTACTGATTTATATTAAGAGAGAGAAGGCTGTTATTAGCTATTCCTTTCCATAGCCACTGAAATGAAGTTCCAACTCAGAAACAGATTCCTTTTTCCTGGACTTAAGTTTGTTTCACTGGTTATGGATGGATACATCTGGAGCCAGACAGATTGACAACTTCTTCTCTATCTGTACATATCTTAGAGGAAAGCTTCCTCTATAGGCATTAACTAGTGTCTCTATTTGTTATTTAAGTGAAATTTGGGTTCCATTTATGAGTCCCCAAATCCTCACTTGTTGTAAGTCATTCGTCTTTGTACACTGGGATAGATACGAGCTCCTGGCCACAGATAGTCAGTTACTCACCCAAGGTCGTATGGCAAGTCACTGCTGGGGAAAAGAAGTGATGGGTCAGTAAGATAATATCACCACTCTAAAGAAATGTCTTGTGTTGGTGAGGTAATGGTTATGAATTGTCGCATGGACTCAGTGGACTCCAGAGAGTACAATTGTATATGACTGTTTAAATTACTTCTCATCCTAAAATTTTTAAAAAAGTAGAGAATAGAGAATAATGAATGACTGGTTAGATAGAGGTCTCCCATTTTGTTTCTGCCTCAGGCCAGTGTCAACATTTTGGCTAAATTCAGAAAAAATGCAGTGCTTTCTTCACTCCCGTGAATATGCTATATTCTTCTTCCAAAGGGTTGATAGATGAAGAAGAGAAATAGAGGATGTGGTGATCCAGCAACTATTTGTTGACTCTATGTGGGAGTTTTCTAGTTATCACAGCCAATCTTTGTGATTTTAGACCACCATTTCTAGGATAGTCAATGATATCTCAAACTGGAGAATTGCCTTAAATTTCATGAGATGAGATGTCCGTAAAACTTGTTTCAGGGAAATAAAATGTAATGGTGATCAAATAAAGGTTTTTTTTTTTTTTTTTTTTTTTAGGGAAAAAGGAGGGCACAAAGCCGATGGTAAATAGAGTTACTGGAAAACCCCACCATTTTGCTCCATCACAGAGAAGATCCCAACTGTCCTGAGATCCTATAGGTTCCAACTTCTGAGGGTGGGATATGAAGCCAGATTGTGTCTGGAAGCTGCCATCTGGAACTACGTTAACAAAGTCTAGGTGGGAGCTTGTCCTTTTAGGGACTCTGGGATAAACATTAGATTCCCCATAAAAGAGTTAGAAATACAGGTGTCATTCAGGAACCAGGCTGATCAAGTTCTCCACTTCAGTGCTTTCTCAATATTTTCTAAGAACGCCAATTCTGAGCCTCATAACCAGAGTCTGATTCAATAATTCTGGGGTGAGGTTTGCTAATATCTATTTTAACAAGGGCCTCAGCTGATTCCAGGTAAGGCTAAAGTTCTGGTGCTCTTTGACGTAAATGTGATCACAGTACAATAATATGATAATATGACCTGATTAGTGACAATAAGTGATTCATTTTCAGGTGATGATTTGAATTTTGTCAAGTTCACACATTACAGATTTATACATCCATTCACGTCTATGTGCATATAAATACAAGTAAACAAATGACAAATGTATAATATGTTATCTGTGAGCTAGGGAATTTATTTGGTATGCTATATTTAAGGGAAAAAAAATCAAGTTCTTGAAATTTGATGAGTCCATTTAAAATTCCTAGTTTTCCTATAGACATTGGAGGGGGCTACTGAATAGTCCACCTTAAGACCGAAAAGGGCAAAAGTACAGAACGAAGGCCAAACAATGATTTCATTATACAAACGAAATGGGAAAACAGTGAAATTCTATCCATCCCTCAGGACTGACTCCATTTAGAGGTTAGAAGAGTGGCCTGGAGTGATCTCACACTTATGGGCTCTATAGCCATCACTTCCGAGCAATTGTAGAGGGTTATGACTAAGGATGAAAGAATCATCACATAAAGTTTTGAGCTTTAACTACTCTCCTGTTGGGTATATAAGAGATAAAATAATCATTCCAGATGGCCCATCCCCTGGTGAATAGTGAACAAGGGGTAGCTAAGTAGGTGAGTGCAATCAGCAGAGAAAACAAAATAAGAATGTTAGTAATGAGTTTCAGTTCAGTTTTAGGGACCAACTGTTAAGTACATTAGGTGATGTCACAGATATTCTGTGATGAAGATGTCAGGAGGAGCTGGCTCAGGAAGGTTCTAAATGCACTAAAGAAGGATTCCTTCCATGTTCGTCACGGTCCATTGCAGTTTACAGGTTTTTCCACATTAAAACAGGTTTCATGTTATCCAGATTACAGATGAGGAAACTGAGTCTCATCGGGATGAAAGGACATCCAACTTTTTATTGTCAGAGCCTCTCATTCAGCATCTCACTCATACACTTCAGCTCAGCTCCTGTTTATGGAGGACCAACCCTAAGTAAGGCACAGTGTTGGGTTTCAAGGCAAGTGGATGACCTCTGACAGTAAAAATGGTTGCAGGAACCCCTTACCATGCCTTGATCGTTCTTTAGTCTTCAGCAAGTCTGTGATGAATTCAGTGGAAAGACTTTGAAAATTGCTTAAAATTTTAATCATTAATATTGTCACAGCATTAAGTTAGACAGATACCTGCGAAAGTGAACATTTTTTTTTAAGGCAGGGAACTCCCCATTATGTTGATTCACTTTACAGGATGGCCACCTACAACCAATGTAATAGAATTCTGCCAACAAACCATTGTTCAATGCACAATAGATGCTAATTACTCAGGGAGATACACTTTTTCAACAAAGAATGGCACATTTTAATTGCCTTTTAGTAAGATGCTTTGTCTCCCCCCTCTCAGCTTTTTACATCCTTTATATTTTCTTCAAAAATCATCGTGCTTACTCAGTTTGCTAATTTGTCAGAATAAGATTTTATACAATTTTACTTACATATTTGGTCATGTCCATTTTTTATTTCTAATTTTATATATTTATATTTTCTGTTTTCTATTTCCCTAGACCTGTAAACCGTTCGATGGGTAATTTTTTTTCTACACAAAACCAGATCTTAGAAGTGTTTATTCTAGTATTTATATGTTTTCTAATTCATTAATTTCTGCTGTTATTTTTTTGCTCCTTTTGTTTTATTTAAGTCTTTTTTTTTGTATTTCCATTTTTTAACTGAACAAGTAATTTTCATTCTTTCTGGTTTCCTAATAAAAGACTAACATGTTATGAATCTGCTTTAGTGTATAACTTTGCCAGCATTCCAGATATTTTGACAGATTCTGTTTTCACTCTCATTATTTTCTAAATAATCCTTAATGATGAGTTTGATTTTCACTGCAATCATTTTTGGTGCGAGAATCTGGACCTGTGTGTTTTTGAGTTTATGAGCATATATAGCATAATGTATAAGTACTACTTTGAAAATTCATTGTAAACTTATAGGAAATATATTTTCCTGTTCTTCTTAATACACAGCTTTTGCTGTAAACCAAATAAATCAATCATATTGTTATTTGAACCTCTTTCTCTCTTCCCCCCTTTTTCCCATGGGGCATCTATATTTGTGTATATTTGTAAGAGATGGAGGAAAGTGTAGTAAAGTCTTTAACTAACGCTGTGTTTCTGTTAACTTCTCTTTGTGCCTCTGATAGTGTGTGATTGCTGTATTTTAAAGAATATTATTTGGAGCATAAAACTATATGGCTTTTATGCTTTTTGTCTGGATTTTATTATTATTACCAAAATAATGTAACTATTCCAAGAAATAACTTTTTCTTTTAATTCTTTATTGTCTGAAAAGAATATGGCAACCCCTGTTTTCTTTCTTTATATTCATTTTAATTTTTTTTGACATTAGCTGCTGTATCTTTGCCTAATCATTTAATAATACTCACCTCTCAGTTTTTTTAAAGTGTTAAAGCTTTTAGATAACATTAGGTTGAATTTGATTTGTTCACTATTTGAGGGAAGGTATTTTTTACTATGGTGGTTTAGGTGAAGAGTGTATGTTATTATTACTGACGTAATTGTGCTTATTGTCTTTATCTTGTTTTATGCTTATTTTAAAAATAAGTCTTCCTGTGTTTTCCCTAGCAAGTTTTTTTTTTTTTAATATAGGTATGTGTTCTTTGCTTTTTTTCCTCTAGTGATTCTGTTTTAAATTCTACTAATAATTTTCCTTAAGTTGTTTAAATGCTCATATCAATATTTCTGAAACTATCAACATAAAAAATGAAGCACTATTTACTCATTAGTTTCTATGTATCAATAAAATGAGGATATAAGTAGTCTTTTGTTCCCACATTTTATCCAGACCCACTACCCAGTTTTTCTTAGTGTCATCTGTGATATTAGAGTTGGTTATTATTTTTAATGAGTTTTATTAAATTGTTACAATGTTTTCCTCTCATTAAGTTGAAGTATATCCTCAACAGATATATTCAGGGAGAGTTGTGTGGTTTTTGAAAACATCATTCAGGTACCTCATGTACAAATGGCAACTTCTGGGGCCATAGGATCTTGGATAACATCTTTTTCCTTCAGAACTTGATGGATGCAGCTGCTTCCCACTAGCTATCTATTTTCCATTTGGTAGTGTATATATGTCCATGCCACTCTCTCACTTCGTCCCAGCTTACCCACAGGGAGATCAGCTTGGTGCTTTGTGACCACCTAGAAGGGTGAGATAGGGATGGTGGGAGGGAGATGCAAGAGGGAAGACATATGGGGGTATAGGCATATGTATAGCTGATTCACTTTGTTATACAGCAGAAACTAACACACCATTGTAAAGCAATTATACTCCAATAAAGATGTTAAAAAAAAAACTTGATGGATACGGTTTCGTTGTATGAAGGCCTTTGAAGATACAGGGGAGAAATCCAAAGCACTTTTCTATACATGACAGAATGTTTATTAAATATTCTGAATTCTGATCAAACTCATTTTCTACCCTAGAAATTTTTTTTAAGTACTGGTCTTTTCTATTGATTTTGCCTGAAATGTACATGTTTTGATTAGCCATGCCAGGTCTTGCTGCAGATCAGCCCACTCTGTGGAATTAAGGGGGAGTCACCACTTTTGCACCATAATTCTTAAGGTCTTCAGGAAGGTAGGATGGGGTGGAAGAGACACCAGTTCACTCGGAGCCGGACATCAGAATCCAATTTTGGATTTGTCACTAAATGCCGTGTGAGCCACTGGACACCAGCTGCTCATCTGTGAAATGGGGGTGTTGGAGAAGTTTCCCAAATTCCAGAACTGATGAAGGCATTCAACACAAAGAGGTAAACTTATTTGCTGTATTAGCATTGAAATCACTCTTTAAAATTGAGCTTACTGTTTTGAGTGAAAAAGAAAAGCTCTATGACAGAAAAGTTGTAGAACTAAATAGGTACTTTACATATTGTGGCAGGCAAGGTAATGTCTCCCTGAAGATGTCCACAGCCTAATCCCCACCTGTGAGTATATTACCTTACATGGCAATGGAGGATGAAGGTTGCAGGTGGAGTTAAAGGTGATGAACAGCTGACCTTGATGGGGGGATTATCCTGGGTTATCCTGGTGGGTCCAGTGTAATCAGAAGGGTCCTTAACAGTAGAAGAAAAAGGCAGAAGAGGAGGTCAGACTGATGAGATGTGAGGGATGTGAGAAGTACTCGACCAATTACTGGCTTTTAAGATTGAGGAAGGGGCCACAAGCCAAGGAAATGTTAGCAGCTTCTAGAAGATGGAGAAGTCAAGGAAACACATTCTCCTCTAGCACCTTCAGAAAGTAACACAACCCTGCCAGAAGCCTGTCTTTAACCCAGAGAGACCCACTGCAGACTTCCCACCTTCAGAATTGTAAGATAATAAATTTGTATGGTTTTAAGCCACTACATTTGTGGTCATTTGTTATAAAAACAATCAGAAACTAATACACATATATTATTTTTTTTATCCTCACAACAGCCCTTTGGTATACATAGGTGGTGTTACCTCACTTTGAAGATGAAAAAAAAATGGAGAATTGGAAAGTTTAAGCAACTTTTTCAAGATTTCCCAGATGAGGCAGGATTCATTCAGGAATTAACCACAGAATCAACCCATTCTAAAACCCACCATAGTGTTTCTACACTATTTTCTAGGAAATTATTTGGGGGAAAAAAAAAAAAGATTTAGCAAGAACATCCCCTTGTAGTCTCCTGTAAAGGTACATCTTCCAATATACCTAATTCAGCGTGTAATGCTCTGGTTGTCCTTAAGCACGAGAATGCTTACAATGCCTGGGATTTCAACTTCTGATTTAATTTCATTTTGCCATCATGCCTCATTTCATAGAAACACAATTTTCTATGTATCAGAGGATTACCCTGGAGCTTTGTCATGAACATCAGATGGCATTGGTAAGGTTAACTCCGACATCGGTCTCCAGATGAAACTGAGGCCCTTTCCTTAACGTAAAGTACCATCGGGAAAAACACAACAAGGACAGTCTTGCAAAATGGAGCAAGCTGGTTTCAGAATTCACAGAGTGTCCATCAGGCCAGGTAACACAGGACCGGGGAGGGCTGCCTACCCGGCTCAACTTCAATATCCCGTCTTTAAAGACAGGGTTGTTCTGGTTTTCAGATTGGATTTTGCGTGTAAAGGCATCGCGGGCTCCGTATGAGTACCAGCACCCACGGCCTCCTTCGCTCATCCGACTTGGAGTCACTTTGGCAGCATGCGGTAGGGCTGCTGTCTCTTGGAAATGGGAAGGCTGAGGGTACATTGGGAATCAATGAGGGAAAGAGGAATACAAGACCCCAGGAGAGGCGCCAGCATGGTGAGCAAAAAGAAAAGCCTTTAGCAAGTGGGAGGGTGCTTGTTCACCAAGACCTCAGGTCACGGGGATGTGAGCTGTCTCTGGTGGGATCTTGACCTGTATATTAAATGCTTGGTGACTTAGAACTAGCAAACATATCACAATCTATATATTGAGTTTCTGGAGAAGAAAGTCAGGGCTGTACTCTATACAGTATAAGAATACTGTATTCTATACAGTATAAGAATACTCTTCTGGTAGAGTAGACAGTGTCTACTCTACCAGAAGGGAAGGTCATGCTATTTTACATTTTTAAAGATTCATAATGACTATTAGGGAAGAAATGGATTCCAGAAAATGTTAAATGGTGGTGTTTTTGCAACATTTCCATTTTTACTGGTGCACTGTTGACATCAAAAAGCCCTGGGGGTGGCTTCTGCATTCCCATAAGGGTATTTCAAAGCTTTAGAAAAACAGGAAGGGGTCCTCATTCACCCCAGTGCCAGCAGTGATGGAGAGAACAGGGGCTCCAACTATGAAATGGTTTCCATCCTTGCTGAGTCTATAATCTTATTTTATCAAGGTGACCATCAATTCTCTGATTCTCAGGACTTGAGAGAGAGGCATCCTTGTACTGGGGTCAAGTTAGGGGTTAGAGATTTATGGAGCCCAAGTCCTAGGTCCTAGGCCTGGCTCTGCTGGTAGCCAGCTGTGTGGACACATTAACCTCTGCACAGGGAACTCTACTCAATACTCTGTAATAACCTATATGGGAAAAGAATCTGAAAAGAATGGATATATGTATATGTATAACTGAATCACTTTGCAGTACACCTGATACTAAAATGACATTGTAAATCAACTATACTCCAAAATAAAATAAAAATTAAATTAAATTGAAAAAAAAAGTGAGAATGGTCAACTAAATGAGCCCTAATGCCTCATTCGTTACAGAAAAAGAAATACATTTGTGATATGATTATAAACAAACAGTGGATAATAGACATCTAAATGGTAAAGTATTGACAGCAATTAGTAATAATTTTATAATAATAATAGCTAACATTTTCTAAGCACTTACCATGTGCCAGGTTCACTAGATGCTTGAATTCCCACAACCACACTGTGATGATGGTCATAGTTTCTCCATCTTACAGGTGAGGAGACTAGGGCTTGAGAGGCAGGTCACATAACGAGCTCCTGGCAGAGCCTGGTTTCAGACTGTGGTCTTTTGGGACCCCGTGTCAGTGCATTCAATTGCTCTGCTTTGCTGTCCTCAGTGAATATGAACAATTTGAGGTAGAGGGCATGGACAACTAGGTTCCTAGGATAGAAATCGACAGTTCAAGAGCAAACCAGGATGAATCCTTAAAGAAGGAAGGCCCCGAATTACAGGGCTCAGTGAATCTGAATTAAAGGACAACTTAGGGTAGGGGTGGGACTGAGGAGAGAAGGACAAATGTCCCTGCTGACGTTCTTCATTAGTGCGACACCAGGCAGCGAGACCCCTGGTCACGTGCACACCTGTGCCTTAGATTTACGTGTATTATCTTAGTATGAACAAAATTTAGAATTTTACCGCAGTTTTCACGACGGCCATACTACATATAGTGAAATGTATGAAAACGTTTCATTGGGATTTGATACTTTTTTTACATGTCTATAATAAGAGATGGAGAAAAATCACATACACTCACTTTCTCAGAGTGCCCACTGCAGGCAATGAGGGATGGATGTTACAGGTGGGAGTCAGAATCCCCTTCACAGTTTCAAAGGCTTTTAAGTTCTTTATTTGCAAATAACATTAAATGAAAAGTTCAATTCTATGTCCTTCAGTACAGAAAAGAGGAATTCATTATAAAGGCAAGGGAGGAAAATATTCTTCCTTTTACAGGCATATAGTTCTCTTCTTCAACCTTCCTCCACTCATGCTTTAGTTTAGAATTTTCTCTTGTAAAATGTTCTTGTTTCTCAGATCTGAGACACTCAGTAGTGGGCATGTCCAGTTATTCAACTGGGAACATTTATATAAACTCCTCATTTTAAAATAAAGTAATAAGATTGAGTAAAATCAGCACTGGCTTCACATAGCCTCCTTATTTACATTAATCCAATCAAGGAAGCTCTAACCTTTAGCTACTATATTTCAGAAGCGTGACTTTCTAAGTGGTGGTCAGAGGCGGCAGGACGCTGATGCCCAGAAGGGAAAACCACTGTTATTTTTTGGGTCCATGGTCATAGGATTTGCCCCTTATTTTATTTGATATTTTTGATGAACACATTTATATGTTCACCACATTTTTGACGTGGAGACTGGGACTTATATTTAAATCATGAAGACCTTAGTTTAAAGGCAATAGGAAAATAACTTTTTTTTTTTGCATATTTAATGTTATAAACCTGTGGACAAAAATTAGAGAAAAAATCCTTCACTGTAAAAGTGGAATCCTAGTTTTTTGATATTAGTAGGATAGGACCAACACTATGATAGGCTGTGTTGGATTTTGCATAGCGCCATAATTTACACTAGATTCAATTTCACCGCCAGCTCATTCATTTCATGGGATACTGAACTATCCTGTCACTTATGCGAAAGACAAAGCACTGCTTTAATATAACAGAGTTCAGGCCAGTCAGGTTTCATCTCCAGCTTTTGGTGAATTTCCAAAGGAAGGACAGTGGCTAGGCTGCAACCCATACCCTCGTTCCATGATGAGAGAATGGGCTGGGACCTCAGTCTTTTCCATATGGCCTGGGTCGCACCCTGAGAAAGGCTCATTCTCCAAGTGGTCAAAAAAGGGAACTTGTGTCTCCTTTTTGGCATGTAAGCTCCTCAATTCTGAGGTAGTTGAGGCACTATTAAAGAGAATTTAGTGAGAATTTTGAAATGGACACACAGTGAGCATTTCCAGCTCAAAGTAGGATAACAAGTGGTGCACATGTGAGTATGAAAACAAATGGCTATTGTTATAGGCTGCATTATGTCCCCTCAAAGGACATTGAAGTCCTAGCCCCCTGTACCTATGATGTGACCTTACTTGGCAACAGGGTCCTTGCAGATGATCAAGTTAGGATGAGGTCATTAGGGTGGGTCCTGATCCAATATAGCTGTTGTCCTTATAAAAAAGAGGGACATTTGGGCACAGAGAGAGAAAACAAACACAGAGAGAAAAAAATGTGAAGACACAGGAGACATGCTATCTACAAGTCAAGGAAAGCCCGAAACTGCCAGAAACCAGGAGAAAGTTCTGGAACAGAGTCTCCCTCTCAGCCCTCAGATGGAACCCACCCTGCTGATGCCTTGACCTCAGACCTCTGGCCTCGAGAACCATGAGACGGAACATTTCTGTTGTTTCAGGTCCCCGGTGTGCAGTACTTGTTACAGCAGCCCCAGCAAACTAATACAGCTGTTTTATTCCCAGTTCAACCATTTGCCTTGAACATTTTAACAATGGTAATTATCAGTAAGTTTTCAAGCCAGACAATTGAGGCCCTGTGTCAGCAGTCACTCTGGGGGGATAGGACCAGACAGCATTGCTGAGTTACTCTTAAACCAAAATACTAAGAATTCTACAGGCGAGTTCTTACAGAGGTCAACGTCCTTAAGGCTGCTCATGCAAACGCTGATAGAGATTGGAACTGAGGCTTGGTTTCTTTCATCTTTTCTGACACTTCATTCCATTATAGACTATGGTTTCCCCTACATGCTTCATTACGAAATTAACCAGCACTCCCGCTGACCCACAAACCCATGCTATAATTTTGACCTTCCTATCTCTAATTTTCCAATAGTATTATACATTATGTATTAGACTCAACAAAGAATTTTACCTTGTGGTCTACTTAACAAAAGAACAAGATGCTATGTTTAATTATGCTCTGTCTAGACAGGTTTCTCTTTCAAAATAACTTCATTGAAGCTTATGGAAAAGTCTGCTTTGCTAAGCAGGTAGGTTCCAACCAGCGCCTCCCACCTTGAGAGAGTTTCCGAGTCTGGATTTCAAAGTTGACATGTGTGCTCATGGGAACTGGAGAGGAAATCACTCAGCTTCTTTGGTGGTTTGCTGAGGCCCTGGCTATTTTCCATGGGAGCTAATCAAACACCTGAAATTAAAGGGAAGGATGAAAGAAGGCACAAAGAAAGAAAAAGGGACAGAAGGACAAGAGGGAAGAAGAGAGAAAGAATGAACATTTGAGGGCTTCCCTGGTGGCACAGTGGTTGAGAGTCCGCCTGCCGATGCAGGGGACACAGGTTTGTGCCCCGGTCCGCGAAGATCCCATATGCCACAGAGCGGCTGGGCCCGTGAGCCATGGCCGCTGAGCCTGCGCTTCCGGAGCCCGTGCTCCGCAGTGGGAGAGGCCGCAGCAGTGAGAGGCCCGTGTACCGCAAAAAAAAAAAAAAAAAAAAAAAAAGAACATTTGAAAGGGAGAGAAGGAGGGGAAAAAAGAGAGAAAAAGAAAAATAGCCAAGAGTTAAATTCCAGAGGACACACCACAGTTTTTGTCTTTTTTTTTTCATACGTGTAATAAAGCCGTGATATCTATCTTAGACCACGCTAAACCCATTCTCTTTACTGTGAGACTAGGATGATACACCACTGTGGATACTCCAGTTTTAAAAGTGTGATGAGACCTGATATAATACGGCATTAAACACATCTCCTATTGATTCTTTCTAACCTTGCAAAACGAGCTGGGCGGTTAAGTACCTTTTATTCCAGCCTGGCTGATTGGACCACAGATGTTGACTGCAGGGCTGAATTTCCTTGGAGGTCAGCAGACGGAGTGAGTGGGAGGTGACCGAGGGAACATCTTCTGGTCTGGGGACTATTTACCCTTGTTGCCCTCAAATACGGTTTGAGGACACATGTCTGGACAAGTCTGAATCATGGGGAAATTAAATCAAGCTTCACTACCTCGCGACCAGCCACACGGATGTGTGTGGATCATTAAAACAAGGAGTCTGTTATAGAAGAAGAACGTAATTCATGGTTTGGAAGGCTAAAGTTCTCTCTTATTCTCAAAGCTTCTTTTCTTTAAGTTATGATTTTGATTCAAATTAAAAAATCAAAATAACACTGTAATTTCACCTACTCATCTTGGAGGTCTGCGCTAACACTTTTGTTTTTATGGTCCAGTTCTTTCCGTGTGCTGGCGTGGATGTGCAGCAGGTGGGCACAGAGATGCTTGCCACTTCTGTGAATGGCATCGGTGCTGTCTGCCGATTCCACAGGACAGGAAGCAGCTGCTGACGTCAGTCACTTGGATTGAAACCCCCGTTGACCATGCGCAAGACCTCAGACTAGTGTTTCAGGGACGTTATTTTTTCATCTGGAAAATGGGGTGATAATACCTGGGGTAAGAATTAGCAGTTAAAATGTATAGCATATAATATATCCTCACTAAAAGGTGGCTTTTATTTTTCCCTGGGAAAAATATTACTATTATTTTTATTATTGCTAATACTATAATAATTTTCATTTTCACCTGCTAGTCTGGATGGTTTCCCCATTTCTAGAGAACTATCTGGAATTGCAGCTGAGATCAGAATTCACGTCAGAAGAGGCAGGAGAAGGCTGTTCCCTACTCTGGGGGGTTGGGAGAGTGCTGGAAAGAAGTTCCTCAAGTACCTCCTAGGCATGCTGGTTTCTTGGCCCCTGGAATCCTTCCTACCATCTTTTAGGTTAGCGCTGGAGTGACCTGCTTCACTCTGGGGCGGAAGCTGGGGAAGATGGTTAAGACCACCAGACTGTAAAATGTGAGACAGTATAGGGCATGTCTGTCTTATACGTGTTGCTCACGCAGGACCTGTTGTATGCATGGAATGAATGAATGAGGGTCAAGGTTATCGTCATCATCATTTTTCCTCTCAAACATGCTTAGGCTAAGGCTTTGCACAGCAAGTGATCTGTAACTGCTGGCTGCATGTATTTAAGTTGAATGGAAAACGTTTGCACTGGAATGGAAAGTAGAATTCATAAGAACTTGGTTGATGAGAGTTGGAAAGTCGAAGGGGGATTGGGGAAGAAAATAGAGAGATGCCTAGAACACAGGGGACCTTTTGAGTGGACACTTTGGGAAAGGCATCTGGGCCAGCCACACAGGAAACTGGAATGTGTGCCCCCTGCAGTACTTGGAAAGCCCCCGCACACATAAAAATTTTCACATCAATAAAAGCTGTCTGCCTTTTCTCCTGTTAATCTATTTTTGGTCAGTTTAATTTGCTGTTCTAGGTATGGAACCTAAGAGGGTAGAGGAAAAGGTTCTTCTCCCCTACAATCCCATATGCATATAAAATTTAACATGAGGTGGGAGATGTTACCCACTATAAGGTCTGGAGTATAGGGAATACACCAGGAAGAAAGAGGAGAAGGGTGGGGTGCTGTCTCAAGAGGAAGGTGGTAGCTGCAAGCAACTTGGAATCTGCAAAAGAGTGGGTGTGGTACGGATGAATGGTGCACAGTTGTGTAGGTGGGATGTGTGTGTGTGGTGCAGATGGACAGTACATATGCGCGAGTGTGTGTGTGTGAGTGCCTGTCTACAGGGGTTACAGATGCGTGGGTGTGTGTGCACATTGTGATGCAGATGTGTGTGCACACAAGGGTCTGTGCATGTAAGTATGTGGTGAAGGTGTGTGGTGTGTGTGTGTCTGTTGGGTAGTGCAGGGGTTAGTGTGTCTGGGGCACATATACACAGATTGTGTGTGTGTGTGTGTGTGTGTGTGTGTGTGTGTGTGGTGGGTGTGCATGTGGTGCCTGTGGAAGTGCAAGTGTGTGGTGCAGGTATGTGGTGTGCAGGTGTGTGCAGGCATGTCTCGTTTAGAGGTGTTCCCTTTGCTGCAGACATCAGGTGGAAACATCGTATACTGGATGGCATGCTTCTCAAGTGTGGTCTCTGCACCCAGAAACAGCAGCAACTCCAAGGAACTTACTAAAAATGCAAAATCTCAGCCCCCAGCTGAGACCCACCAAATCAGGGATTCTGAGGGTGGAGCAACCTTGGGTTTCACAAGCCCTCCGGGGGACTCTGATGTCAGCCCACGCCTGAGCACCAGTGCCTCTTATCTGTGTCCTGCTTGCTTCCAGCTTTCTCTTCATCCCCACGGAGGGTATATTTCTATTCTTCCCTCCTAGTGATGACATCTGGGCAGAGACTCCCAACCTGATAGAGGAAGACTGGAAATTGGGAGGCTGGAAGCTGGATGCTCTGTGCTAGCGGCATTTGAATATATCATCTTTCCCCTAAGATGGAACATCCATCACTTTTGAACTGCTGAGCACTAACTTTTACTTAATTGGATGATAATAGAAGATTTCATCAGATAGCTTTTGGACTTAGACGATAGCTACTTTCTTTATTTGTAAGAATTTTCCCAATGAATAATTGTTCCCGAGAATTTAGTTCAATTGTAGTGCAGGGGATGTGCTCTATGTCGCTGGACTGTATCAGTGTGTCTGCAGGTGGTGGCTCTACCACAAAGCACTTTCACAAAGTGGCAGAATTCTTGTGAGTATGGAGTCTCCCACCTGGGTTTGGATTCTGCCCATGTGGAACGAGGCCAGTTTTTAACTTCTCTGTCCTTCACTTTCTTAGCCATCAACAAGGAGGACCATAGTACCCACGCCTGTGAAGTCCTCTGGGAATCAACTGATAGTGTGTGTAAAGAAAAGCACATAGCCTGAGAGCCACAGTGTGGAGATCAGGAACGTGGGTGAACTGAAATATTAAATGGGAATATTTGTAATGTAGCATGGAGGATTATTTTGCATTATTATCCAGCAAATAATAGCTAAGTAAAAATAAAAGTGAGTGCGTGTCTACTGTATAGCACAGGGAACTATATGCAATATCCTGTAATAAACCATAATGGAAAAGGGGATTAAAACGAAGAATATATAATATATTCATATATATATATATATAAAACTGAATATGTATATTACTGAATCACTTTGCTGTACAGCAGAATTTAACATTGTAAATCAACTATACTTCAATAAAATAAATTTTAAAAAATGAGTGTGTGTGAATGTGCCAAGATGCTGTTGCTGCCAGCTTCGCTTCCTGGTTCCTGGCGGGGCTTCTGTGTGTTTCACCAATGACTTGGCCACAGGGGAAGCTTTTCCAGAGATTTCCCTCCCCAGGGAGCATGGTCCATTTACTCCGGAGACCAATTTGAATTTGAGGGCCCCATTATTGGACTTCATTTGCAACCTAGTGCCTCTTGTGACACTCCTGCCCCCATTCTGTTGCCCATCACTCATCCCATTGCTGGCTCATTGTTCAGTGATTTCCGTGAAGAGTACAAATGACCTTACATCAAAATTGCAATGAGTTATAGCTATACAATAGGATATTATTCAGCCTAGAAAAGGAGGGAAATTCACAGGCTCTAACATGAATAAACCTTGAAAACATTATCTTAAGTGAAATAAACCAGACACAAAAGGCCACATATTGTATAATTCCAAAGAATTGTATAATATGTGGTACAATTCTTGGTACAATTCTTCTATCTAGAATTGTCAAATTCATAGAGACAGAAAGTGGAATGGTGGTTATTAGTGTTTAACGGGGTACAGAATTTCAGTTTGGGATGATGAAAAATGTTCTGGAGATGGATGGTGGTAATGGTTGCACAGCAATGTGAATGCACTTAATACCACTGAACTGTAAACTGAAAAATAATTAAAATGGTAAATTTTATGTTATATATTTTACCACAATAAAAAATTACAGTGAGGTGAATTCTCTCTATACTACAGACCTTATAGTTGGGGATATCTCCTACCCAAAGTTAAATTTCATGTGCATATGGGATTGTAGAAGAGGAAAACCTTTTCCTCTACCCTCTTAGGTTCTGTACCTAAGATTAGCCCAAATTAGACTGACAAAAAACAGATTAACAGGAGAAAAGGCATGCATATTTTCTTGATTTTAAAATTTTTACCAGTGGAGGGGCTTCACCAAAAAAAAAAAAAAAAGTGAGAACTGAAAACAGCAGTTGGACTCCAGCATTTATATACCATTTTAACAAAGGGTGATACATTCTGGGAAAATGACCAGACAAAGGATAAGGGTTTTGGGGCTTCTGGGGGTGATAAACTTGGGAGGTAACTAGGAAATATAAGGTAAATGAGGGATTTTTAGTAAGGTTTGTAATGCAGACTCATCACAGTGTAGTCTCTGGTGATAAGAGTCTGCTCTCCTTTTCAAAATACTAGAGGGGACACACACATTTATGAATGGAACTTTATGTCACCCTTACCAAGAGAGAGGGTGCAGATTGATTTATGCAGAAAATGGGAAGACAGAGAGCACTTCATGTGTCTGCCATTTCTCAATTGCCTTTAGCTCAAAATAATCCGTATGCCAACGTGACATATTTTGGGGTGGCATATTCTGACTCCCTTCCTGATTAAAATGATCCAAAATAAGAGTGAGGCAGAAACCCTTACTATGAGTGGTTTTCAAATTTGCCAAATCCATATGCAACCAAGGTAGTCTGGAGGTCTAATCTTTGTTTTTAACATCTGATATTTTCATCAGTTAATCAAGGTTTATAGATACAGTACATACGTGTTACTTTGGTCTCCAATTGAGTTTTTTTTTTTTTAATGCCTATGGTAGATGAAGTGTGTCCATTCCAGAGCATCTCTTTGAGAATCTCACCTCAGGGGTGGGGCTACCAGAGTTGGAGGGGACAAGAGAGGGAGGGAGTGGTCCTCCTGTGTGCCAGGAACAGAGTGAAGCTTTGGGGAAATATCAGTGAGTAAGCGGGAGGGCACCTGTTTCTTATCATTGTAGAAATTATAGGGAAGATGAATGTTAAAACAAAAATATGACAAATAAATAAATCATGTCAAGTGTAACAAATGTTATTTACAAAAAAAAGCATAACAAATGCTATTTTTGAGTAATTTTTCCCTCTTTATTTAAAAAACTTAATTATAAAATTTATACTCATAGTAAAAACTTCAAACAGTAGAAGAAGGTGTACTTAAAAAGTCATTTTCTTACTCCCCAGTTCCACTCCAAGGAGTTTGGGTGTCATTCTAGTAGTGTACTCTCCATATAGAAGCACAAATATTTTTCATTAATAAAACTACAAATGGGATCACACTATACATATTCTTCTACAACTTTTATTTTAAAAAACAATCATATTTCATAGATGTCCTTCCACATCAGCACACTCAGACCTGCTTCATTCTTTTTAAAGACTATATAATAGATTTAACCAATTGCCTATGGATGGACATTTTGATTGACTCCAGTAGTTTATACATAGTATCTTCACATACCAGCACATTGGATGGGAGTGGCTGAGTACTAGGAAATATTTCTCCTAAAAGTTTACAGTTTTCATCAACCAGAATAGTCTAAGATAAGAATAGACTTTTGAAAGCAGTATGGCTGGACTGGCAGGTGGACTTGAGAACAGGAGGACAGGACTCTAGGGGGCTGAAGAGCAGAGCAATCTTACTTTGTCTAGTGGTCACGGCAGACTTCTCCGAGGAAGACTTGGTGAAGCCAATACTTGAAGATTTACCTAGGGAGTGAGATGGCACTGAGAGAAGAAGGACTGAGCTCTAGGCAGAAGGAATAGTATGCCCATCAGCCTTAAAAAAGTGCTGACATCATCCTCTGTAGGAACTGAGTGAGGTCTCTGAGAGTTACAGTGTGATGGGTGGGGGTGACATGTCAGGAAGGGAGGGACAAGGCAAATAGGGCGTGGTGGCCATGCTGAGGATGTGGACTTTCCCCCAGAGCAAAGAGAAGACACTGAAAGGTTTTACAGAGCAGCTACTTCAACACACTCATTTTGAGGAGGAATAAACTGAATTCCAAAGTCATTAAATGATTTCCTCAAGACACAGCTGGTTAGTGAAGAACTAGGGCAGAACCTGTCCTGCTCTCTGTCCACTCAAGGGTTCCCTTGGTCCTGTAGCATTGGCTTAACACAACTGGGGGAACTGGAGTGGACTTTGGAATAACAAAGAACCTTGGTAAAATTGTGGTTCTACCACACTATTAGTGAGAATTGGGGAAATTTATTTTATATCTCTGAGCCTCAGTTGTTTCATCTGTAAAATGGGAAGGGTGATCTTACCTTACAAGGTTTTTGTGGGAGAACACCAGAATCACAACTAGCTGCTGGACAATCATTGACAGGAAGACACTGGAACTCACCAAAAAAGACACCCCACATCCAAAGACGAAGGAGAAGCCACAATGAAATGGTAGGAGGGCCATAATCACAGTAAAATCAAATCCCATAACTGCTGGGTGGATGACTCACAGACTGGAGAACACTTATACCACAGAAGTCCACCCACTGGAGTGAAGGTTCTGAGCCCTTTGTCAGACTTCCCAACCTGGGGGTCTGGAAATAAGAGGAGGAATTCTTAAAGAATCAGACTTTGAAGCCTGGTGGGATTTGATTGCAGGACTTCAACAGGACTGGGGAAAACAGAGACTCCACTCTAGGAGGGCACACACAAAGTAGTGTGTGCATTGGAACCCAGGGGAAGGAGCAGTGACCCCAGGGGAGACTGACCCAGACTTTCATGCTAGTGTTGGGGGTATCCTGCAGAGGCGGGGGGTGGCTGTGGCTCACCATGGGGACAAGGACACTGACAGCAGAAGTTCTGGGAAGTACTCCTTGGCTTGAGCCCTCCCAGAGTCTGCCATTAGCCCCACCAAAGAGCCCAGGTAGGCTCCAGTGTTGGGTTGTCTCAGGCCAGGGAACCAACAGGGAGGGAACCCAGCCCCACCCATCAGCAGACAAGTGGATTAAAGTTTTACTGAGCTCTGCCCACCAGAGCAACACTCAGCTCTACCCACCACCAGTCCCTCCCATCAGCAAACTTGCACAAGCCTCTTAGATAGCCTCTTCCACCAGAGGGCAGACAGCAGAAACAAGAGGAACTACAATCCTGCAGCCTGTGGAACAAAAACCACATTCACAGAAAGACAGACAAGATAAAAAGGCAGAGGGCTTTGTACCAGATGAAGGAACAAGATAAAACCCCAGAAAAACAACTAATTGAAGTGGAGATAGGCAAACTTCCAGAAAAAGATTTCAGAATAAAGATAGTGAAAGTGATCCAGGACCTTGGAAAAAGAATGGAGGCAAAGATTGAGAAGATGCAAGAAATGTTTAACAAAGACCTAGAAGAATGAAAGAACAAACAAACAGAGATGAATAATACAATAACTGAAATGAAAACTACACTAGAAGGAATCAATAGCAGAATAACTGAGGCAGAAAAACGGATAAGTGACCTGGAAGACAGAATGGTGAAATTCACTGCTGTGGAACAGAATAAAGAAAAAAGAGTGAAAAGAAATGAAGACAGCCTAAGAGACTTCTGGGACAACATTAAATGCAACAACATTTGCATTATAGGGGTCCCAGAAGGAGAAAAGAGAGAGAAAGGACCACAGAAAATATTTGAAGAGATTATAGTTGAAAACTTCGATAACATGGGAAAGGAAATAGCCACCCAAGTCCAGGAAGCTCAGAGAGTTCTATAGAGGATAAACCCAAGGAGAAACATGCCAAGACACATAGTAATAAAATTGGCAAAAATTAAAGACAAAGAAAAATTATTGAAAGCAGCAAGGGAAAAATGACAAATAAAATACAAGGGAACTCCCATAAGGTTAACAGCTGATTTCTCAGCAGAAACTCTACAAACCAGAAGGGAGTGGCATGACATATTTAAAGTGATGAAAGGGAAGAACCTACAACCAAGATTACTCTACTCAGCATGGATCTCATTCAGATTCGATGGAGAAATCAAAAGCTTTACAGACAAGCAAAAGCTAAGAGAATTCAACACCACCAAACCAGCTATACAACAAATGCTAAAGGAAATTCTCTAAGTGGGAAACACAAGAGAAGAAATGGACCTACAAAAAACAAACACAAAACAATTAAGAATATGGTCATAGGAACATACATATTGATAACTACCTTAAATATGAATGGATTAAACGCTCCAACCAAAAGACACAGGCTTGCTGAATGGATACAAAAACAAGACCCATCTATATGCTGTCTACCAGAGACCCACTTCAGATCTAGGGACACATACAGACTGAAAGTGAGGGGATGGAAAAAGATATTACATGTAAATGGAAAGCAAAAGAAAGCTGGAGTAGCAATACTCATACCAGATAAAATGGACTTTAAAATAATGTTACAAGAGACAAGGAAGGACACTACATAATGATCAAGGGATCAATCCAAGAAGAAGATATAACAATTATAAATATATATGCACCCAACATAGGATCACCTCAATACATAAGGCAACTGCTAACAGCTATAAAAGAGGAAATCGACAGTACCACAATGATAGTGGGGGACTTTAACACCTCACTTACACCAATGGACAGGTCATCCAAAATGAAAGTAAATTAGAAAACAGAAGCTTTAAATGACACAATAGACCAGATAGAGTTAATTGATATTTATAGGACATTCCATCCAAAAACAGCAGATTATACATTCTTCTCAAGTATGCATGGAACATTCTACAGGATAGATCACATCTTGGGTCACAAATCAAGTCTCATTAAATTTAAGAAAATTAAAATCATATCAAACATCTTTTCTGACCACAACGCTATGAGATTAGAAATGAATTACAGGGAAAAAAAACACAAACAAATGGAGGTTAAACAATACGTTACTAATAACCAAGAGATCACTGAGGAAATCAAAAAATACCTAGAGAAAAATGACATTGAAAACACGACGATCCAAAACCTATGGGATGCAGCAAAAGCAGTTCTAAGAGGGAAGTTTATAGCTATACAAGCCTACCTCAAGAAACAAGAAAAATCTCAAATAAACAATCTAACCTTACACCTGAAGGAACTAGAGAAAGAAGAACAAAACCCAAACTTAGTGGAAGGAAAGAAATCATAAAGATCAGAGCAGAAATAAATGAAATAGAAACAAAGAAAACAATAGCAAAGATCAATAAAACTAAAAGCTGGTTCTTTGAGAAGTTAAACAAAATTGATAAACCATTAGCCATACTCATCCAGGAAAAGAGGGAGAGGACTCAAATCAATAAAATTAGAAATGAAAAAGGAGAAGTTACAACAGATACCACAGAAATACAAAGCATCCTAAGAGACTACTACAAGCAACTCTATGCCAATAAAATGGACAACCTGGAAGAAATGGAAAAATTCTTAGAAAGATATAACCTTCCAAGACACCAGGAAGAAATAGAAACTATGAACAGACCAATCACAAGTAATGAAATTGAGGCTGTGAATAAAAATCTTCCAACAAAAAAAAGTCCAGGACCAGATGGCTTCACTGGTGAATTCTATCAAACATTTACAGAAGAGCTAACACCCATCCTTCTCAAACTCTTTCAAAAAATTGTGGAGGAAGAAATACTCCCAAACTCATTCTACGAGGCCACCATCATCCTGATACCAAAACCAGACAAAGATACTACAAAAAAAAGAAAACTACAGACCAATATCAATGATAAATATAGATGCAAAAATCCTCAACAAAATACTAGCAAACAGAATCCAACAACATATTAAAAGGATCATACACCATGATCAAGTGGGATTAATCCCAGGGATGCAAGGATTCTTCAATATATGTAAATCAATCAATGTGATACACCATATTAACAAACTGAAGAATAAAAACCATATGATCGGGCTTCCCTGGTGGTGCAGTGGTTGAGAGTCCGCCTGTCGATGCAGGGGATGCGGGTTCGTGCCCCGGTCCAGGAGGACCCCACATGCCACGGAACGGCTGAGCCCATGAGCCATGGCCACTGAGCCTGTGTGTCCGGAGCCTGTGCTCCGTAACGGGAGAGGTCACAACAGTGAGAGGCCCAAGCACTGCAAAAAAAACCAAAACCAAAACAAAGCCAAAAACATATGATCATCTCAATAGGTGCAGAAAAAGCTTTCAACAAAATTCAACACCCATTTATGATAAAAACTCTCCAGAAAGTGGCCATAGACGGAACCTACCTCAACATCACAAAGGCCATATATGACAAACCCACAGCAAACATCATCCTCAATGGTGAAAAACTGAAAGCATTTCCTCTAAGATCAGGAACAAAACAAGGATGTCCACTCTCACTACTATTATTCAACATAGTTTTGGAAGTCCTAGCCATGGCAATTAGAGAAGAAAAAGAAATAAAAGGAATCCAAATCAGAAAAGAAGAAATAAAACTGTCACTGTTTGCAGATGACATGATACTATACACAGAGAATCCTAAAGATGCCACCAGAAAACTACTAGAGCTAATCAATGAATTTGGTAAAGTTGCAGGATACAAAATTAATGCACAGAAATCTCTTGCATTCCTATATGTTAATTATGAAAAATCTGAAAGGGAAATTAAGGAAACACTCCCATTTACCACTGCAACAAAAAGAATAAAATACCTAGGAATAAACCTACCTAAGGAGACAAAAGATCTGTATGCAGAAAACTATAAGACACTGATGAAAGAAACTAAAGATGATACAAACAGTTGGAGAGATATACCATGTTCTTGGATTGGAAGAATCAACATTGTGAAAATGACTCTACTACCCAAAGCAATCTGCAGATTCAATACAATCCCTATCAAACTACCAATGGCATTTTTCACAGAACTAGAACAAAAAATTTCACAATTTGTATGGAAACACAAAAGACCCCGAATAGCCAAAGCAATCTTGAGAAAGAAAAACGGAGCTGGAGGAATCAGGCTCCCTGACTTCATACTATACTACAAAGCTACAGTAATCAAGACAGTATGGTGCTGACACAAAAACAAAAATATAGATCAATGCAACAGGATAGAAAGCCCAGAGATAAGCCCATGCCCATATGGTCACCTTATCTTTGACAAACGAGGCAAGAACATACAATGGAGAAAAGATAGCCTCTTCAATAAGTGGTGCTGGGAAAAATGGACAACTACATGTAAAAGAATGAAATTAGAACACTCCCTAACACCATATACAAAAATAAACTCAAAATGAATTAGAGACCTAAATGTAAGACAGGACACTATATAACTCTTAGAGGAAAACATAGGAAGAACACACTTTGACATAAATCACAGCAAGATCTTTTTTGATCCACCTCCTAGAGTAATGGAAATAAAAACAAAAATAAACAAATGGGACCTAATGAAACTTCAAAGCTTTTGCACAGCAAAGGAAACCATAAACAAGATGAAAGACAACTGTCAGAATGAGAGAAAATATTTGCAAGTGAATCAACGGACAAAGGATTAATTTCCAAAATATATGAACAGCTCATGCAGCTCAATATTAAAGAAACAAACAACCCAATCCAAAAATGGGCAGAAGACCTAAATAGACATTTCTCCAAAGAGGACATACAGATGGCCAAGAAGCACATGAAAAGCTGCCCAACATCACTAATTATTAGAGAAATGCAAATCAAACTACAATGAGGTATCACCTCACAGCAGTTAGAATGGGCATCATCAGAAAATGTACAAACAACAAATGCTGGAGAGGGTGTGGAGAAAAGGGAACCCTCTTGCACTATTGGTGGTAATATAAATTGATACAGCCACTATGGAGAACAGTATGGAGGTTCCTTAAAAAACTAAAAATAGAATTACCATATGATCCAGCAATCCCACTACTGGGCATATACCCAGAGAAAACCATAATTCAAAAAGACACATGTACCCCAATGTTCATTGCAGCACTATTTACAATAGCCAGGTTATGGAAACAACCTAAATGCTCATTGACAGACAAATGGATAAAGAAGATATGGTATATATACACAATGGAATATTACTCAGCCATAAAAAGGAACAAAATTGGGTCATTTGTTGAGACGTGGATGGATCTAGGGATCCATCATTCAGAGTGAAGTAAGTTAGAAAGAGAAAAACAAATATCGTTTATTAACGCATATATGTGGAACCTAGAAAAATGGTACAGATGAACCGGTTTGCAGGGCAGAAATAGAGACACAGATGTAGAGAACAAACGTATGGACACCACAGGGGGAAAGCGGCGGGGGTGGTGGTGTGATGAATTGGGCGATTGGGATTGACATGTATACACTGATGTGTATAAAATTGATGACTAATAAGAACCTGCTGTGTTAAAAAATAAATTAAATAAAATTCAAAAATTAAAAAAGAAAAAGAAGGTTGTTATGAAGACTAAATTAAGTAGTGTGTGTCAATCACCCAGTACAATGCTCACTGCACTGTTACTGATCAATTGTGTCAATTACCCCTTTGCACACCTCTTTTGCTTGGTGACAAATGAACTTCTTCCAGCTTTAATTACTAGATTGATGGGATTATTGTTATGGCTTTCTAATTCCTTGTAGGGCAGTCCCGTGACTGCTTTCCTGGGAAAGAATTCAAAGAAAACTGGAAGTTTCTCTATCACACACAGAGGTTCCAGTTTGGGGCAGGGTTTGTTTAAAAACCTTCAATAAAAGTTCTCTGTCTTCTGTGAGATACGTGATGTTATTTTCCGCTGCAGCGTAGAACCCAGCTCTGCTGCTGGCTGTACCATTTGGGACAAGTGACTTAACCTCTCTGATACCCTGTTTCTTCCTCTGAAAAGCAGGTGTGCAGTGATGATAATTTGCCACGGTGAATGTAAAGCACCTACAAAACGTCCAGCATGCGACAGGAGCAGGCAAATATCGAAGGCTCCTCTCTCTCCTCAGCCTTGGTATCAGGTCTGCCTTTGGAGACAACACCCACCGTGGGAGTGTCTTGGGGTTTTCTGATCTGCGTTTGGCATAATGTGGAAGCAGGATTTCCCCAGCTTTTCCCACCCATGTCTGCCAGCTCCAGTGCAGTTTTTCCCTCAACCTTATGAATGTAGATCAGGTCCCTGGAAGGCAACTGGCAACCTCTTACCTAATCTCTTGATTTTGCGGCTGAAGGAACTGAAACACAGAGAGTCAAGTGATACGTGTAGATTACACATCTAGCTCAGTAAGAGGGCTGAGCTAAGAATGCACTTCTCCAACTCTTTAAGCCAATGGCCCTTTACTTTCCTGCTCTTCCACTGGGTCTCATGGAAGTGGATAAAAAGAACATTCTCTTCATTTCAAGCAGCTGGATGGCCCTACCTTGAGCAAGACACCACTTCTCCCTGTGTTAGTTTCCTTATCTGTAAAATGAGGGTAACACTTGACTAAGAACAGTTGAGGTTACAAGAAGTGAGGGTCAGGCATAACTATTTCCATTGTCAGTTCTCCTGTTCAATAAGTTAAGGCAATTCTCCTCTGTCTAGTTTTCTTTCCAGTTCTTCTACTTCTCTATTATTTCCAAGTCAAATTTAGATCTAAATGCCTGAGAGGTATAAATCAATGGCCTTACAAATTTTCATTGAGGCTCCTCTCAAGTACTGACAGCTTTATTTTGGCTCCCCGTGTAAAGGTCTTTCTTAGTAAATGTTCTAATTGTTTTTGAAGTTTGAAAATACTCTCTGCTGTAGAGGGTGTGGGAAAACAGACGTTCTTATACACTGCTAGTGGAAATGCTAATGACATGGCCCCTACGGAGAGAATTTAGCAATATTATGTATCTATACTTTTTAACCAAACAGTTCCACTTCTAGGAATCTGTTCCAAGGAGAAGCTAGTAAAGTATGAAAAAATGAACACAAAAGCCTATTCATGTGACACAAATCACAGTAGAGAAAGACTGGCAATAACTTAAATGTTCATCAGAGGGGCACTAGTTGAATAAACCATGCTATATCCACAGAATAGAGTATCGTATAGCTGCTAACAGAGATAAAAGAGTAACTTATACATTGCTGTGGAGTGATCTCTAGGAAATATTGCTAAGTGCAAAAAGCAAGGTGAAGAATATATGATATGGTACCTTTCTCTAAGAAAAGGGATAATTTATTTAATATTTCATACATTAAAAACAATAGGACAAAAAACAATAATTATTAAAAATGGTTAGTTATAGGAGAAGGGGGAAACAGATTGGAAGCAACAGTTTTGGAAGCTAGATTTTTCTTAATGTACCTTGTTTTGTACATTTTGCAACACAAAAATATTTTACAAAATTATAAAACAAAATGTAAAGAAAGAAATCCCTTAATTCAAAGGTAAAACTAAATAAACCAAGCTGAGTATTAACAATATGGAAAGGAATTATTTCAAATGGTTTTAACCTTCATTTATTTGGATGCATATCTGCAGTTGGATATATCCTAAGACAAAAAGAACTACAAAAAAATCTTAAATTACTTTCAGTACTTATATTGTTAGTAATATGTTGGTAGGGTTATTCTGAAACTTTTTATCCATAAATTAGCATAAAATACATAATATTATATTAATTTCATAAAGAACTAAGTTTTTTTGACATAAGAGAAAAAGAGAATCAGATGGAAAAAACAAATAAAATTATGTAAAATCCTATAACCCAAAACTTGGGTTGGAAATATTTGTATGAAATCTGAAGTATTTCTCTTAAATATATTTTCTGACTGTGTCTACTGAAAAGGGCTTAGAGTCATAACCAGTACAGAAGTAAGAAGCTCCTAGCATTCATACCATAGTCTCCAAACACCTTTCCTGGTAAAAGGAACTAGGGCATCTAAGAATAATTGGTTGGGTCCAGTCCAGGGGACGTGGGGGGGAGCTCAAGATGAGCTTGTGACATCTTGTCACACCAGAAAGCAAGGAAGCTGCCAAAGACCATGGGGCTGGGACAAAAGATTCAAAGGCAGAGGAGCAAACAGTCAAAGGCTCTTACTAGCCAAAGATAAAACAACCATGTCCAAAGATGGCTGACAAAAGAACAGTATCACAAAGTATTGAAACACAGAGGATCTGTTAAAATCCATGCCTTCATAACAATATTCAAACAGCATATGTGCTCCCTTTGTAGGATGCTAGAGAACCAACTCATTATTCCGAAAACTGACAAATAAAGGAATAGATTCAAGCATTTAACTTCCCTTTCTGTATAGGGCTGTATCTAGTGATAATGAAAGAGTTGAGAAAGCAAAGTTCTTCTTTTCTTAGAATAATTCCAGTTAATAAATGAAGAAACAGTTAGGAGTTAGCATACCACCACTTTGCAACCCCTATTGAAATAATGGACCTCTGAAACCAGTGCAGGATTGCAAGTGTTAGTGTAACCTTTCTCACGGGTATTAGTTTTGTGATTGCTATCAATAATTGTGAAACGAAAAGCCGTTGTCTTCTACTATGGAAATTACAGGGAACAAGAGGAGGTGGTAGGTTTGGGGCTGGGAGACCTACCCATTGCATCAATCTAATTATCTTCTGCAACTATCTGTGAAGCTGCAGCTCATGCCAAGTCAGAGGTACGGAAATTCTAAGATGTATCCCTGGCTTCTGGGAAGGCAGCAGTTGTGGGTAGTTGTCTAGCTTTTGTTCCTATGATAAGGTCCTAATTCCTGGATGTCTTCTCAAGTGTCTCATAGCTGCACCGAGAAGGAAGAGTTCCATGGTTGCTAGTGGTCTAAAATAAAACCACTCTTATTAAGTCTTAACATTAGTGAAATTAACTTGGAGATATTTTACAACCTTGTGTCACTCATCTGGTGATCAGGAATAGACAAGGTTTTCTCAATATTGTAGGAAAAACCTCTTTTCTCTGAAAAACTCAGTTCCTTTTATGGTCAATTGACCAAACAAAGACAGCCTTGAGTTTTCAGTGCCATTCTGTGCAACTTTCCCCCTTATCCATCACTCTGCAAAAAATCTTCTAAATCATCATCTTAAGAGCATATGGTGCATTAGGGAGCTCAGAGCTGACACTGGTCCAGAACATCTGGCTTCAAGAATGCTAACCCGACTGTCGCCACCAGCTCAGCTACTCAGCGCTTGGTGCTGGGCATGCTCCTTTTAGATGAATGAGCCAAAAGATGTTATTATAACCATCTTGCTTTCTCTCAAAACTTCAGGAACAAATTGGGTACATGATTTTCCCACCCACAGTCCTCCATAATCGTCCTTTTCTGCCTATTTTTATTTTTCAGAGACTTCTAGGAGACTTAACAGGGTGGCTTCTTAAACTTGATCTTAATAGCAGCTGGGAAAAAAGATGAGTAGATGCTGGATGTGGGGAACCACTTTGTTTTCTGCCAGATTTTATTTCTGTTGTTGTAATAGAGAGAAAATTAGCTGTCTACTTGTTCCAATGATTTTAGAATGTTGCATGGGAACTAAAGGCTGGGTCTTTCAAGATTTTTTTTTCCTTTAAAATATTTTGTTTTGTTCTGAAAATCCACAGTTAATTGATGGTATTATCATTGTGCTACTTAATACAAAAATAAACATCGAAAGAAAGACATTTTTGTGGCTTATTACTCTTTTACATTTTTTCTCAATTTTATTTTATTGCTTTTTGAACACATGCTTGAATTCTTTCCTTTTCTATGAATGTTATGTGCATTTTACCTCAGTCATTGGCCACGGTCATTTATTGTTTCCCATGTGAGTGAAATCATTAGACCTTAGAGATTCTGTTTGTTTTCATTTTGTCCTTAAAAGGTAAAAGCTTGTTTTTGAACTGTATAATAGTCTCTACATTTTATTAATTTAAGATTTCTTACTTGTAAACGTCATTAACAATGAAAGTACTTGAGAATATTGGAAGATATCTATTTGGATGTTGTAGTCTCTGATCATTCATTTTTGGTGAGGGGGAGAGAGGCTGCCTTGTTACAGATGTGTTCACACAACAGTATGAGCTAAAAAAAGATATGTGAAAAGTCTCATCAGCAGCTGCAACAGTGTGTTTTACGGTGGAGGTTTGCTTGAGAGAATTTAGAATGATTAGAAATAGAAAGATCCTGGAGATCTGATGATGGCTTGGGTGCCTGTGTGAAATGAGTTTGTCTATTGTGATGTGGGGAAAGGGAGCAGAGTGTAATGAGAACAGGGTTCAATATTCCATGTCAATCACTTGCGGGATAGATGATGTTGGGCAAGCTGCTTCACCTCTCTAGACCTCAGTTTCTTCATCAGTAAAATGGGACAATAATAGTACCCACTTGATTGGGTTATTATACTATTAATTGAATCTGTAGTTAGTTATCTGCCTGTGCCTGAAACAAGTGAGTGCCATCTAAGTGTTTGGTGAATAAATTAAAATAAAATATTATGTTTCAGAAATGGAAACCCTAGTTGATCATAAACACAAGCATGGAGTTAATTGCTCTGTATTTAAGACACAAAACAAACAAAGAATCACCTTCTTACCTAGGAAGAATCTAACCAAAACTGCTAGGTTATGAGAATGTCAGATTGAATAAATTTTATAAACCATTCAACTTCCTTAGGGCAGCCTGGAGTAAGGGTAGAAAGGGCATGGGGAGACCTCTCAGAGATTCACTGAGTCACTGCCTAGTCTTCAACAGAGGGAAAAATTAACAGTTAATATACTGGGTGTGGGTGGGTGGATCACAAATTTAGCTGAGAGGCACCCCGCTTTTGCCCCAGTAAGCTACAAATGTTTCCTCTGGTTGTGAGCAGCCTTCATGTCACAGGAAGTAGGAATGTTCCAAATTAGCACTTAACAGCCTGAGTTCTGGTGAGATCAAATAGATGAGCTCTGGTCTCAGGCACGTGGGAGAAACAGATTAATCTTATATACAAAGAAAGCAAGGAAGGAAAGAAGGTAAAAAAAATAGAAAGACAAAGAGGAAGCATGGAAGGAAGAAAAGAAGGATAGAAGGAAGGAAGAAAAGGAAAGGGAAAGAAAGAAAGAAAGAAAGAAAGAAAGAAAGAAAGAAAGAAAGAAAGAAAGAAAGAAAGAAAGAAAAGTAAAAACAGAAAGAGAGTGAGAAAGAGAGCAAGAAAGAGGAAAGAAAGAAAGAAAAAGAAAGAGAGAGGGAGGGAGGGAAGGAGGAAGAAAAGGAGAAAATGAACTAAATACAAGTCACTAAGGAGAGAAAAGTTTATTGTTTTATTAGTGAGGTTAATCAAAGTCTATTAGGAAAACCTTCATTCAGAAGGGATCTTTTGTCTTTAAAAATTATTTTTCAAAAAATGGAGGCGAAGGAGAGTAACTATTGTCTTCATTTGGCTTTCTGGTGTTAAAATGTTTCTTTTTATTTCCAGTCGATGTGACGAGTTAACTATGAAAAGAGGGCAGAAGGAAGAACTTGAGGCAGTTCCGTGTGGACCTCATTTCTGATAAGCAGTAATTTAGAAGTGAACCAGACGAGCATAAGTGCTGGTTTATCCTCTTGTACAATTTTGAAGCCACAGAACTACAAACTCTGCTAGTTCCTAGAAACAGAACCTGCAGTTTTGAACCAGCAAACAAACTATAAACTATACCAGGTAAAGGAAAGGCACCAATTCTTGACACTGACTTGGTGGCAATTTTAACCAGAATGAGGAAGTGAGAATGTCAGGCATTGAAAAGGAGATTATCCTCCTTGGTTCTGATAAAAATGATTAATTTGAAAGTAACAATGTTAGAATCAGCGATTTTCATTTTCTTGAAGAAAACTATTATTTAGTGTAGCAGGATTTTAAACGTAATTTCTTTAAAAAGTTTTGAGTGTGTTTATGTAACTAAAAATGCTTTCAAGGATTTTGGAAATTGCCAGGATTCATTGACAAGTCCAACTCCTTGTGGACCTTTATCATTAGCCTGGTTTACAAATAAGCCATATGGAAATATTATATATTTTTTTAAAATCTAAAGACTGCAGTAGGGTTACCAGACAAAATATAGGATGCCCAGTTAAATGTGGAGTTCTGATAAATAAATAATTTGTTATTATAAGTATGTCCAAAATATTGCATGAGACATACAAAAAAATTATTCAATATTGATCTAAAATTTAAATTAAACCGAGTGTCCTGAATTTTTATTTGCTAAATCTGGCTACCCTACTTGGGAAAAATCAAGTAAGGTATTAGTTATTTAGCCCTTCAGAGAGTACATGCTCCATCCTCTTCCATTAACCCTCTCTTTGTGATGTGATCACTCTGCAAAGATTTCTTTTAACCTACTAATCACCGTTGTTCGTTCGGGTGGCACACCTGTGTATCACACTGCTTCTCAGACTGTGAGAAGTGGCTGCAAATCACTCAGGCACCGTGTTAAAATCCAAGTTCTGGTGGGGCAGGTCTGGGGTGGTGCCCGAGATCCTGCATTTTAACAACCGCCAGGTAATGCCTGGGCTGCTGGTCCACGCTTCAGTGAAGTATCTTGCCTTCAGTTCTCATTTCAACTAAACATGAACAAAACCATCATTTAAATGTTTTATTTACCCTTACTTCTTCCATTTTGTGAATTCTTTATTCTGTTTCTTTTTTTTTTTTTTTAAGACAGAAAATGTCACATGTTATGCCTTTGGTTAATGGAAGTAAACTTTATTAGGCTGTGAGAAAGTTCTGGAAAAGCACATGTTCCAGGAATTGGTCATTAGATTGTTCATCCGTTCATATTTCTGGAAGAATCAGAAGTGTCATTAGAAAAATCACATGCTTGTACTTGGTTAACAGGCCATCCCAGGAGCCAAGTTCCAGAATGTGTCTGTTACTAAGCATGAAAAACCTGCTGGAAGTTATAGCTTTTTTTCATAACACTGAACTCTGTTAGGGGAAAGCATGTTGAAATGATTTCAACATCTGCATATAAAGACTCAAAAGTCCTTTGAAAATGAAAATCCCAGATTAACAGCTGAAGATATTCGTTGCCAGGTATTTTGAGCCTTCCAGTGGCAAAACCCAAATTAAGGAGGGGTGATGCTTGTCAATCAGGAGGGGGCTCACGTCTAAGTCTCATCACCTGGCCACCAAGGAGAGGGCTTTGTGCCTTCCCTGGGTGCAAACAGTGATGGATTTTCCCGTGTTGGAAGCCTCCTGTCTGCTCCTGACCCCCTGCAGCTACTCTGCTGAGAGTCAGGCGGCAAGGGATGTGTTGACAGGCTGTGAGTCTGCTTCTTCTCCTGGTGTCTGATGTGGCTTCTGTGTCAGACATGGGGCAGACAGGGAGGGGGAGGAAGCTTGCTAGGAGGGGCAGGAGGACGGGAAAAACTGCTAGACAACTTTTCTGGCAGAAGCTTAACTGTTTAAACTTTTGCTGTCAGAGGGAATTTTAAGAAATGGTGTCCGCTAAAGAATGAGTTGAAAATGTGTTTCCTTTGAGAAAATTGAATGCCATCTCTTTAGAGACTCCTTAGGCTGGAGGTGTAGATGGTTTGATTTTGCCTTTTGGGAATCCCCCAAGACCTAAGAATAAAGGTCTTCTCTTGCATTCTTTTGAAGGCATAGAAACTCATGGAATAGGTGAAAATTTGCAAAAGAAGAGGTTAAAAAATCATCTCCAAAGTTAGATACTAGTATTAGATCAATGATCATTTCCTGATTTTGCTAATTGCACTGAACTTATGCAAGAGAATATCCGTCTTCTTAGGAAATACGCACAGAAATATTTGATAAAGCGGTATCTTGTCTGCAACTTATATGATTCTTAACATAGAAATTGACAAAACAAAAATGATAAAATGTTGAGAGTTGGGAAATCTAGTGATGGTATAAAGGAGTCCTTTGCACTGTTTTTGTAATTTTTTCCCTAAGTTTGCAATTATATCAAAATGAAAAGTTTTACTAAAAAGATCTCCTTAGAATGATGCTGCCTAACCCAGCCCCTTGCACTGGCTCCTCCCTTGAATTCCTGGAGCATGAACTTGTTTTGCAGTTAGAGCTGAGCCTGGCTGTCCCTTGGGGACATCCCCAAGGCTTTGCGTCATTGTTCCCCTGCTGACTGGTAAGGCCTGGGGGTAGGGGCTATCTCTTGGAGTCTTAGAACTGAACACAAACTGCTTTAGACAGTAAACATTCATTTTTCTGATGATGCTCGACCAACCTTTCTTTTAGTTGTGATTGGCTGATGGAAAGCAGAAATTTCTAGGCAAGGTATGGCTAACAGCATTATCTAAATTCATGTGTGTGTGTGTGTGTGTGTGTGTGTGTACCCCAGGCCAGCCCCCTCCATTTCAGGGTAGGGTTCATTCACACATCTCTTTATGGAGGCTCAGTGCTAGAATGTATATAATTCCTGCGTGGAGAACAAAGCATCCTTAAAGCAGTTTCATTCCCTAAACTCAGCTCTGAACCACAAAGAGGATAAGAAACACATTAGTATGCAATTTAAAGGGCAAAAAAGGAATTAACACCCAGTTTTTACCAGTTTGATGCCTTTCCATGATCCCAAGCAAGATACCTTTTTTCCTCTTTTCTCAGTAAGAAAATTCTCAAAAGTTCTTGGTTTTAGTCCCCACCCTATTTATCATTTTTTTTCCTTTAAATGCTAAGCTTAAAAATTTTATAGTCTGTAATATTAGTTACTTAAAACAATCTTTTTTTTTTTTTTTTTGTGATACGCGGGCCTCTCACTGTTGTGGCCTCTCCCGTTGCGGAGCACAGGCTCCGGACGCGCAGGCTCAGCGGCCATGGCTCACGGGCCCAGCCGCTCCGCGGCATGTGGGATCCTCCCGGACCCGGGTACGAACCCGTGTCCCCTTCATCGGCAGGCGGACTCTCAACCACTGAGCTACCAGGGAAGCCCTAAAACAGTCTTTTAAAGGACTCCCCAAGCACATTTCCTTGGATACTCAAGTAGTTTTTTTTTCCTGTCTCACTAAAATTGAGGTGGCCAAAATCAATCATCTTTGGGAATTTTTAACCTTAGAGATCTCTAAGAGCATATAAACTCTCCAGTATCAATGGCTATCCTTTCTTTGGGGTAGAACACTTTCATTTGGTTTAGAGTTGACTTTTTAAAAATTGCTAGAGAGTTTATTCAGATAATTCAATTTTTCCTTTTAGAACTTTTTTTTTTTAAAAAAGAATAATGGTTCATCATTCTGCATTAGCACTGGATAACTGCTATCACTTATATCTGTATTGAATTATGATTGGTCACAATGTTTTAAAATGCTCTGTCTAGCCGTTCAGAGATTTACCATGAAGTCTTAGTCAACCTTGGTTCTCACCAAGAGAGAGCCCCATCTGCAGTTCCATATCTCCTTTCGAGAGACGTGAGGGCAGGGCTGCCTTTAAGTGCTGCCTCAGAGCCTTCCTATTAGAAAACAAGATGTACATTGGGAAGCAGGGGAGGAGAGGGGAGGGGCTGGAGGTTCTGGGAGCTCTAAGTAGCTCTCTGAGTGAGAATAATTAGTGACGTAAGTGTATTCTTGAAAATGAACTGCTTTGGGGCCAGCACCGACATCCCAGCTAAAATCTCCATAAAGAGTTCCGCAGTTCTGAGAAGTCATCTTCAGAGACAATACTTATTGGAATTCGTGGATAGTGTTTTATTTTGTACTCTCTGAAATTAGCTAATGTTCTGGTCACTTCAGAGCCTTTAAAAAATGGCCCCAGTCCCAAGGGCTTTCATAGGGGGGAAGTCTAGCAGTGGGTATGCTGCAGTTGTGTGGCTACTATGATTATTTACTTTAAGTCAACGTCACCATCAGAATCTATTCTTTTTTTTCCCTAACGTGGGCATAACATTTGCCTTTTTTTCTTTATTGTCAAGAAATAGCAATGCTTTCAACATAGCAACAGTGCTCACATACACAATATAAATTTTTAGCCTTGATTTTAAAACATGTAATTTAACGTTTTTTAAAAAAAGCATTTTTTAATCTGATTTATTTAATTGATCGAATTTCATTTTAAAAGACTGGGAGGGTAGAAAGATGGCTGGTGTTTTCTAATAATGTTGACACGGACGTCATCACAGTATTGTCGATACTGCTTTTATTTGTTTACATATAGGAAATATACTGTATAGCTCAAGGAAAATAAATTTAGATGGGATGGATTTCTAGGTTTTGAGAAAATTATACAATATTTTGCTGAAATACTGACACGAAGTTTTAATACAGTCTGGATCTTTTATTTTAATTATATTTAACGACAGTATTTTATAAAATATCATGAAGCTTGACAAATTCTTCAAAATATTACAATGATTTGGCACTTGATATAGAAAGAGCTTCCAGTGATTTCAGTATGTAGAAAATGAACATGTGTTACTAATTACATCTACTGAAAGTTTTCAGTGGCCTTCTAAACAAGCTGAAATAGCCCTGTGATTTATGATTGCTAGATCTAAAATCTTTACAAATCAGTCTATAAGGTACTACATTCAAAGCAATTCTAAAATGCTTCTTTATCCCACTACTAGGCATATACCCAGAGAAAACCATAATTCAAAATGACATATGCACCCCAATGTTCATTGCAACACTATTTACAATAGCCACGTAATGGAAGCTACCTAAATGCCCATTGACAGACGAATAGATAAAGAAGATATGGTACACATATACAATGGAATATTACTCAGCCATAAAAAGGAATGAAATTGGGTCATTTGTAGAGACGTGGATGGACCTAGAGAGTGAAGTCAGTCAGAAAGAGAAAAACAAATATCATATATTAACGCATATATGTGGTATTTAGAAAAATGGTACAGATGAACTGGTTTGCAAGGCAGAAATAGAGACACAGATGTAGAGAACAAAAGTATGGACACCAAGGGGGGAAAGCAGGGGTGGGAGTGGTGGTGTGATGAATTGAGAGATTGGGATTGACAGATATACACTAATTTGTATAAAATAGATAACTAATAAGAACTGCTGTATAAAATCAAATCAAATCAAATCAAATGAAATAAAATAAAATGCTTCTTTAAACCCTTCCAACTAATCAATACAATCATTTTGAATATCACTATATTAATTTATTTTAAATATTATTATGTTAATTCATACTTTACTACAAGTTCAATACCTTATTATAAATTGACTGGCAGATGAAGAGAACCTGTAAATACATGCTGCACACAGTTGAAAATATGTCTCTCTAAAATTCATATGTTGAATCTCTAACTTTTGATGTGATGGTATTAGATGTGTGGTGTCTTTGGGAGGTGATTAGGTCATGAGGGTGGAGCCCTCATAAATGGGATTAGAGTCTTATAAGAATATACATGATACAGATGACCTCTTTCTGCACCATGTGAGGATACAGCAAAAAAGTGGCCATCTGCAAAGCAGGAAAAGGCCCCACCAGACACTGGATCTGCTGGCACCTTGATGGACTTCTCAACCTCCAGAACGGTGAGACTACAGTTGTCCAAGGCCCCCAGTCTACGGTATTTTTTAGGGCAGCCCGAGCAGACTGATAGGTGATGAGTAGGCAAAGCCAACAGATGTCCACTTGGTCAGTAGAAGTTTGGTCACTATTTACTTAACATTTGCTGACCACCAATAAATGCACATGTTTTAAAGATTTTTTTTTTTTTGAGCATTTCTAGTGAGTGCACTTTGGAGTATCAATGACATTTTCCTTTTCTGAACTAGAAACACAGAGGTGAAAGGAATTGTCTGGGCAAAGCTGAATCTCCAGCCAAAACAAGACTAATTTTGTAAGGTCGCTTTGGGTTCTCTGTCTCTGAGGACTGCATGCCTCCTATGAGCTCTTAGTGTTGAAAAATTCAACACCTCGCCTTATTCAGCCATTATTGCTTCTAATCTTGAGATCTTGCCCTGCTTACCAAGAAAGGTCCTTTAGAGTGGAAACCATGTATTGAGTTTCTTTATTCTCCATTACACACTACTTGGCATACAAAAGACATCAAATAAATTCTTGGTTACATAATTTTTGAAAATTGGAATAACATTCCCTAAAACACTAGTGAAAGTTACATAGCAACAGCTGGGATTGTTCAATTTTCTCACATATCAAAAAGTAGTTCAAACCAATGTTTGAAGGCCAGCAAGTCTTCCAGTGACTAACTGAAAGATGTTCGGTTTTGTTTGTTTGTTTGTTTGTTTGTTTGTTTTTTTGCAGTATGCGGGCCTCTCACCGCTGTGGCCTCTCCCGCTGCGGAGCACAGGCTCCAGACGCACAGGTGCAGCAGCCATGGCTCACGGGCCCAGCTGCTCTGCAGCATGTGGGATCCTCCCGGACTGGGACATGAACCCACGTCCCCTGCATTGGCAGGTGGACTCCCAACCACTGCGCCACCAGGGAAGCCCTGTATTTTTAATTGATACCAGATAATTTACATGTCTCATTCCAACAAATACTATACCAGTACCTGAGTACAGATTTTATGAATGATTTTGGAAGTTGGATAAGGAGACAGGAGCAACTTCCAGTGGAGGTGTCAGTGCTCTTCCCTACCCCACAGTGAAGTGTAGATGACTGAAGAAATGGCTACTTTCTATCATTATTGTGATTACAACAATCATCTCATCAACATCCTCAATAATACATATTTTTGAGTGCCTACCATAAAATGAGCTTCTAAGGAGGTATAAATATGAGACCGAGAAGTTTACAATCTAAGTGGGAAAAGGGACAAGTAAAGGGGCGCTGATCGTGTCCCAAGTAAATGAAGGATAAGACTTCCTTGGTTGTGAAAAACATGTGTGTCCCTAGAGGAAAGACCCAGCTCAACAGGAAGAACCTAACTCTTCAATACTGGATTATGGCATCGCCCCTGAAGGAACAGCAGGACCTTCTCACTCTCGTGAAAACAGGAAACCTGTATCCCTATTCGTGGCAGGAATTACTTGGTTGACTACTTGCTACTCTATTACATTCAGGCCCTGGTGATGAATTTAAGGAGCCTCGATTTTCAAGGTGGGGGTGTAATTGCAGATGTTGGAGGACCCAGGTCACATCAGCTTGAGGGTAGACATGAGGGTATGTTAGAGTTGTGTTAGTTTCCTAGCACTCCTGTAACAAGGTCCCCCAGACTGGGAAACTTACCCAACAGAAATGTATTGTCTCACAGTTCTGCAGTCTGGAAGTCCAATATCAAGATGTTGGCTGGATTGATTCCTTCTGTGGCTGTGAGGAAGACTGCCTCTCCCCTAGCTCCTGGTGGTTTGCTGGCAATCTTTGGCGTCCTTTGGTTTGTAGACGTGTCACTTCAGTGTCTCATGCTTCTCCCTGTGTGCATGTCTGTGTCCAAATTTACCCCTTTTGTGAGGATACCAGTCATGTTGGATTAGGGCCCACCTTACTCTGGTATAACCTCATCTTAACTAATTACATCTGTATCAACCTTATGTCCAAATAAGGTCACATTCTGAGGTCCTGAGGGTTAGGACTTCAACATATGAAATTGGGGGACAACATATATATTCTGCCCATAATGATAATAAACCCCTATAGTATGCTCTTGCCTCCTTGCCCCACCACAGGTGAGATTTTCTAGCACTCTCATCCCTAGTACCCTGTTAAAATTCCCCTAGGTATTTCCGAGTGAATGGTGGTGTTCTCAGATACACCTGTAAGATGCTGCTTGCTCTCTGCTGTCACCCACAGGTCTGCCACTTTCCTTGGGCACAGCTGACTCTCCTGGGTACAAGCACCTGTGCCATGGGTCCTTCAGTTCAGGACCACTTAGCAAGCCAGCATCCCCACAGCTCTGAAGCCCTCTTCACCCAAGGGGCTTTGTGAAGTTCAGAGCAACTTCTTTCCCCCGTTGTCCTTACAGGGTACATGCCATTAGAGGATCATTGAAGCATGACAGCCTGCACACTGGCTGATTATGTCACAAAGCTTTTAGTGAAAACAGACACCAGGCTACACTCAGAGTGTAGCCTGCTGATGATTCAGGCCCAGGGGTCAAGCCAGCCTTGCCTGTTTGCCTTTGTGTTCCGTCAGCACAGGCTTTTTTCCAGTACTTCCCTACATCCTGCATGCAAGTCCCCTTTAGGCAGCCCCACCCCCACCATTGTGCTAGACGTCCTCAGACAAGTCTGAACACTATGTAATGTGATGATATTTATCTTTACACCTTTTTCTAGTGCTCTGTTTCCCTCTTAGCAACCCCCCCTTCTATGTTCACATGTGTGTATGTGTGCAAGGGCATGTGCACACAGCATGTTATCTTGGGACTTTCCCTCAAATTTATAGTCTACTACACCTCATTTAGTGTAGTAGTTTTTGTATATTTCTGGCCATTGAACGCTTTCTTCAGATGTGAGTGAGCAGCTAAATGTGGGCCCTGAGTCTAACCATCTAAGTTTCAATTCTGGCTTCTCCATTTATCAGCTGTGTGAACAAGGTCAATTTATGGTACTTCAGTTTCCTAGTCCCCGACGTGGGGAAAACACTGTACTTAACTCACAGTGTTATTATAAGAGCAAATGGGTTAATGCACATAGAGTGTTTAGGACAATGACTGTCACACGAGCTTCTGGTCAGAAGGTAGGTGAGGGGTGGGTTGCCAGCTCCTCAGATAAGCTCTTTTCCTTCTTCTGAGATATCCTTGAATCTCCCTTTAGAAACCTTGCAGACTCAACAAACCCAGTCTGCAAGCCAACAAGACATGAGTAATTCCATAACTGCTTCTAGTCAAATCAAAAAGGTAGCAAATATTCTCCATAATAATCTATTTTGAAAATAGGAGCAATTATGGAATATTCAACTTCAACTCGATAACTGAATACACTGTTTAGACCTAAGGAAGCTTTAGAAAAGTAATGCAAGCTCTCTCTTCCTATTTGATTTCATTGATCAAAGGACTTCTAAAGCAAATATAAACTTTACAGTTTCCAGCAAGTGGGCAGGGATGTGCTTTAGTCAGTGGTTCTCACACTCTGGGGACCCCTGCATAGAGGAGTGGTTGGGTGTTCATCCGTGAAACATGGGCATTTTGAATTTTTATTGATTCTGGGAGATTTTGACACTACAGGTAAGAAGTGAAGTTTTTTGTTTTTTTTCAAACAGGTATTAGATATCAAATGCATGCAACGAATCAGGAAACTTCCTTTTAGTTTAGATTCCTCTAAAGCCAGCCTATTGACTTTCTGATTAGTTTAGCTGAAAACTTCTGCACTACAAGACAGAAGATTCAGTGACTGTGAGGCCAATCAGCCTGGCATACCTGTGAGTGACGTGCTCACAGCCATCAGAGCGACTTAGGGCAATGCCGTTTGAGTTGATGCTTTAGTAATGACTTGGATGCTTCTTTGTTCCTTTAAGGATTGAATTTAGAAATACCAACATTGAAATCACATGAGCCTAGGATTTAACCAATTAATGAAGACTTCAAATAAAGGAAATAACATCCTTTTTTTTTTTTTTTGGTAGAATGGCTACGAGCTATTTGGTGGGGAGAAAAAACACACCAAGGTGATTTTGCATCTTAGAATAACAGTGTTTATCAAGCAGCCCAGGGGGCAGAGGGTAAGATTACAAGAAGAGATGATAGTTGCCCTTGAGAAACCACCTTTGCCTCATACTTGACAGATGTTTCAGATAGATGGATGAGATGAACAAATTGCTAAAATGAAACCGAGGTAGCATCTCTCTTCAACACATCAAGATGGTTTGATAAAAGAGAAAGAACAAACAGGGAGGCAAACTGGCATGCTTAGAATCACTGGGACGTCTAGAAGGATAATGTGAGCTCCTGGGTGAGGCTAGTTTATTTACTTGTGAAACTTGGACACTATGATTATAGCTCAAATTTGACTCCCGGGGTAATTAGGAGACCAGGTGGAATAGCGATCCATAGGACAGTTAGAGCAGGAAGCCTGGAGGAGGCATGCTGGTCACAAGATGTCCTGGACCTGGGTTTCCCCTAGCCACCTTGGATGTACCGGGGATGAGGTGTTGGCAGCCCGTGGTGAGGTGAGGGTCTGTGTGTATGAGGAACAAGGACAGGGCATGAATGTGAGGGATTGACTCCACTTAGACGCTGTTTCACAAACACACACACACAAAAATGTTTACAATTAAAAAAACTGTTGCTTATAAATACAAGCATGGGTGGATGTTTCTCTTTTCAGTGTTTGTTTGAAAAATGGAGATTCCTATGCCCAAATCAGATCTTCTATATCAGATTTTGGGGGGCTGGAATTTGCATTATTTACATGCACCCCAGCAGATTCTGATGCAGCCCATCAGGAAGCAAGGTTTGGAAATCAAAATTCTGGTGTGGAACTAAAATGTGTCCTGAAAATAAAAAATGATGGGTTGATAAACACATACTTACGGATGACGGTCCTTAGCAATACTTGCTGTGTTGTTTCATTACAGCCATTTCTAGATACACTCGGCATAGGAATCATTTTCAAACCTTATTTGAAAATAATTTCATACTTAGACAAGTTGCAAAAATAAAAAGGATACAAGTATTCTTTACCACCTTATTTAACCCCTTTTGCTTTATATTTTGTGCTCTCTCTCCACACACACATGCATACATGTGCACATGTGTATACACACACACACACACACACACATTTTTTTCTGAACTATTTGAGGCTAAGTTCTGTATATCACAGCTCTTTTCTCCTTCCTAAGCTCTTCACTGTGTCTTTCCTCTTAATAGGGACATTCTCTTACATAACCACCATACAGTTATCAACTTTGGTAATTTTAACATTGATAAAATGTTTTATCTAATCAGCCATTTGTGTTCCAGTTTTGTCAGTTGACCCAGCGATGTCCTTTAGAGCATTTTCCCTCCAGTACAGGATCCCTCTAGGGTCAGGAATTGCATTTAGTTGTCCTGTCTCTTCAGCCTCGCTATTTAATCTGCAGTATTTCCGCAGGCTTTCTTTGTGTTTGAGGACATCAACATTTTGAAGAATATAGTCGCCCTGCAGCCCCACTTCTTTTTTTGAACATTTCTTATCTGGGGCTTCTCTGATGTTTTCTTGTGATTAGATTTAGGTGATGATGCATTCCATGCTGAAGGACTGTGTAGGGGATGTAGTGTCCTTCTCAGGGTACCACATGTGGGGACACACAGTGGTCATATAGCCTCACTGATGATGTTAATATTGGTTACCTGGTTAATGTAGCATTTGACATCTCCACTCTTGAAGTACTATTTTTTTCTTCCCAACTAATAAGCAGTCAGTGGGATGACATTTTAAGACCATGCCTATATTCTGTTCCTCATCAAAAATTTTCCCTATTAAAAAACAGAAACAGACTCACAGACATCAAAAACAAGCTTATGGTCACCAAAGGGGAAATGTGGAGGGGGAGGGATAAATTAGGAGTTTGGGATTAGCATACACACACTACTATGTATAAAACAGATAATCAACAAGGACCTACTGTAGGGCACAGGGGAATCTCCTCAATATTCTGTAATAACCTATATGGGAAAAGAATCTAAAAAAGAATGGATATATGTATATGTATAACTGAATCACTTAGTTACACAACATTGTAAATCAACTATAATATAAAATAAAAATTTAAAAAATTCCCCCTAGATTTAGCATCTATTGATGATTTTTCTTGATACAGTCTTTACTGTGATGATTGCAAAGTCCTGATATTTCCAGCTCCTGTACTTCCTCTCCATCTACCTTGAGTGAGCACCAACCCTACTCCCCCATTCATCTATTTATTATCAGTATGTATGGTGAATTCCTATTTATCAATCATTCCTTACTCTACCTCATTATTTTTGGGTTCAAATTCTCCCAGGTTTGGCCAGTGGAGCCTCTTCAAATGACTCTTGTCTCCCATTATTTTTGGAGCACTTTCTTACTTCCCAGCACTTTCTTACTTTGACCCTTTCCGTCCCCTGCTTTAGAATTAACTTTTCCTCTGAAGACTTGGTTCATTTTAGGGAATGAATCCAGGGAATGGTATTAGAAACAAGATCTGAGTACTAAGTGTGCTCATTGTTACTGGGGTAACTTTGGTTCTTGGACTTTGCTGTGGACAAGGAAAGACCACAGGGGAAATATATGCATGTATACACACCTATATATACACATGCAAGGAAATATACCTGCAAATATGCCTAGACACGCACACGTATTTTAGATATCTTGAGTTCATCTGTATGATGTATGTGGTACATTAAACACGGTATTAATGCCATTTTATACATGCGATGTTAGTTCATCTTCATGATTCCTTGTTCTAATGAGTCTTTCCCAGTCTGCTTTCCCCTGCAGTTGCCATGAGATGACTGTAGATCCCCTTTGCCTTGCTGCCCAGAGGGTGACTTCTCCTGGCATGTAGCATCCTCAAGCCTGATCCTCCGACCCAGTGTGATTAGCACTTACTGACTTTATTACCCAGAGCTGGTCACTGCTGGACCCAAAGAGCTCGAGTAGCTTTGATTTACCTTTAAAATAAAAGAAAGGGGGAAACAAGACTTGAATTAATATCCCACTAACCAGTATGGTATAGCTATAGTTATTTCTTAAGCTCCCTTTCAATCCCCAGGTGCCTGCCTTTGCTCCATCTTGACCACCAGCAGCAACGCTGTCCTTCTGAGCAGCCCCATCCACTAAGGACTAATGCATGAGGCTGGGTGCCCCTCTCCCCTTGGCTGCCTCTTCCCTCAGGTTCCTTTCTTTTTCCTGGAAGCAGCTTCATGTTTAAGCCTTCTCTCTGGCCCTGACATCCACGCCACTTCTCTTTCTTTTCCCTGCATCCCTCTTTTCCTTGTTATTCCCAGCAAGAGAACTCATGAACATTGGAAACAGTAAGCTCAAGAGTGACGGAAAGGTAAACGATGCCGACCTGCTTGTTCTACTCTCTACCAGGTTGAGGGGGAAAATCTTTAGCTCCCTTTTAGTTGTTGTTGTTGGTACAAAGCACAGGCGAGGCACTGCAGCCACCGCCCTGTACACTAGATTCCAGGGGAGGATGTTACGTACTGAATAGAAAGAACACAGGTCCTGGGATGGACAAAGGGAGCACCTGGGATGGACAAAGGGAGCACCTGGGATGGACAAAGGGAGTAGGGACGAAGAGCCTGGGCCTTGTGCTTAACTTCTTGACCTCAGCTTCCTCATCTGTAAAATGGATAAAAGAGTAACAGCCCCTCATGGAGTAGTTGTGAAATTAAAACAGTGAAATGTGGATTATTTAGAACAGTTCCTGGAACAAGGGAAGGAGTGAGAGAGACCAAGCAGGTCCAATCACCACTTCCGTCTCTTACTCTCTGACTCACAGACCCCTCTCCTCAGTCAGCCCCTGTCCTCTCTATTAAATGGGGAGAAAAAAGTGTATGCCAGGACTACACGAGATCAGCAGTGAAAGTTCCTGCACATGCAGTGTACACAGAGAGTGAGCTCCCTTTTGTTGGAAATGTCAGGGTGAGCAAAGTTTCTCTGCACAGAGACCCAAACGATATACATATGTTGGGCATTCTTTCCACACCCTGCACTGACTATAAGGTTTATTTTGCATCTACCAGGCATGATTCCCATCCCATCCTGAAGTCACTTATGATAAAGTTGGTAACGCAAAGCAAGTTCTGTAAATACAAAGGATGAGGCAAGGTGGTGGAGGTTTAGTGTCACAAAAATGGCAGCCGTGGGAGTGTCGAGTGCCCAGGTTGACAGCGGTACTAATGGTGCTGATAACACTCAATGAACAGCAGGACGCAGCATTAAAGTAAATTAACGTTCAACAGCAGCTAACATTTTCTGAGTGCCAGCCGTGCCCCCAGCCCTGTGCTGAGTGCTTTGTGTGCACTGTCACCCGAGTTCCCCTAGGTACCCTTTGGGGAGGGCTTGAAGGAGTGAATTCACATATTACAGTCGGTGAAATGGAGCCCAGGAGGATTTGTCAGGCTGCACTGGCAGAGCTGGGTTCTAACCAAGCAAGGTCAACAGAATGGAATTAGGTGATGCTTTGGGGAGGCCTCGGGAGGGGTGCAGTTGAACACCTGTCAGGGAGCTTGCACCTGTGGAGGCATGGTGGGTCGATTCATGAGGAGCTCTAAAGACGTGGTTTTCAATTTAATAGAGAGGTACTCCACAATATTTGTGATGTTCAGAACAATAATTTTGACGTTGGGGTGTTTGGTGTATGAGTTTAAAATATTTTAAAGGTACTGGGATGGTCCAGAATTTTTTTTTTCATGTGTGTGTATATGTGAATGTATCTAGTTATATAAAGAGCCCAAAATGAAAGTCTGTCTTTTTCATTAAGTACTGCATTCTTCTTTTTTTTTTTTTTCAGTACGCGGGCCTCTCACTGTTGTGGCCTCTCCCATTGCAGAGCACAGGCTCCGGACGCGCAGGCTCAGCGGCCATGGCTCATGGGCCCAGCCGCTCCACAGCATGTGGGATCCTCCCAGACCGGGACATGAACCCGTGTCCCCTGCATCGGCAGGCGGACTCTCAACCACTGCGCCACCAGGGAAGCCCAGTACTGCATTCTTATAAACAAAACTGAAGAGGTTTAACCATAGACTTTTAAGATTTTTGCCTTGACTGTGTTAAATAAAAAACAGTCCATGATCAATTGCTAAACTCAAGTTTTAAAAGAATTATTAAATTCAGCATTTAGATAGGAAACTATGTTTATTCAAAGGAACGAAAGAAGCTAGAAGGAAGAAAGGGAGAGAGGGAGAGAAGGAGGGAGGGAGGGAGGAAGGAAGTTTCTTAGTGACTTGTATCTGTAAATTGGACACGATGCTTCACACCTGCATAATTTGTTATTGGTGAGAGACTTGACGCCTGCAAATTCTCATAGGCTTCATTCATAAAATTACAAGTTCAAGTTCCTTAACAGAGTAAGTAGCCTTCAATGATGGATGGTGAGTGACATATGGAAAGTTTGGTGAAATAGTCTCAGAGAATCCCTTCAGAGTCATACGAGTTAGGAGTAGGTATTCGTTGTCATTGCCTTTATGATCACTTTAGATCAACTTTTTTGTTTTCTTTTCTGTTTGGTTTCTGAGACCAAAGTGTAGGATTAATGAATAGATGCTTGTCAATAAAAAAATGAATGAGCCTCAGTTGTGTGGATTTGTAGGGAGGTATTTGATCTGTGTACATATGGCATCTTTATTCAAGTGGTTCTCAGCAGAAGCAATTTTCCTCCAGATATTTAGCAAGGTCTGAAGTCATCTTTTCTTGGCTGGCGGGTAGCGGGTATTTCTGAACTACTGGTATTTCCAGTGGGTAGAGGCCAGAGATGCTGCCAACCAACCTATAATGCACAGGACAGCTCCCACAGCAAAGAATTATGTGGCCTAAAACATCAATAGTGCCAGGTTGAGAAATCTTGCTTTATTCTAACATCACTCTGATTGCTTCCTATTGTTTAATTTGAAAAGATATTCATAAGATAGGGGTGACTCTTAGACATAAACTCATCCACATTATAGATGAGTAATGTGTCCCAAACCCCGAGTTACAGCACAATAAAGAAAAAGTTTCCAGCCTGCAATTACCTGTAGCCTGATAACAAGTAAATGGACTAAAGTCTTATGGGTACAAAAGACAGTGAGGGACAAAGGGAGGAAGGGCAGATGAAACTTTATTTCACAAAAAAATAGATGTAAATTAGTTTGGATGATGTAAATTTCCCCTGTACCAATTAGTACCATTTCCCCCTCCCTCGACTTTGAAGTTTTACTTGTTTATTAAATTAAATGGTAACATTTAAGGCATACAATATGATGATTTGATATGCATGTACGTCATGAAATGATTCCTGCGATGCATTTCTATATAAATCCTTGCATTGATGGGAGAATAAAGTGTTTTTGTTTTCATGTGTGCCAGCTTCTCAACACGCTGGTGTAGACCCACATACCTCTTGCCAGTGACTGGTCCCAGCAGAGGTTGATTGGATGTTCCTGTCTTCTCAACGATCTGAGTGCCGCTACAGCGGCTTGTAGCAATTAGAATGTGTTGTGTGCAAAGACTTGAGTGTTGACTGAACCAATTAAAAGATCAATTAGTGCAGCACAAGTGCTTAGAGAGTAGTTTTCTGTGACATGGAGCAGCTTTTCCATCAGTATTGAGAGCTACAACTGAAACCAACCATCTGGAATGTGTGTTCTTTGTTCTTAGCTTTTTTTCTCTTTTAAAATGTTCTGTGTATTGTTAAACATTCAATGGAGGCTATCAGTCAATGGACTCATATGACAAAAAGGCTTTTCTTGCAATTGTATTTTCATTTACAGTAATTCAATGAATTACTAGTAATTCATAGAATGCATAGTAATTAAATAATCATAATTAAGTAAAAATAGTAAAATAACACTGGATTTATGCAAATACTTTATTTTTTGCTCTGATATAGACTAGTTAAAAAGGCTGTTTTCCCATTAGTTTATATATGGTTTGGATGTCTTGTTTCTGTAACTAGAAAAAAATCCGTTTTAGGTTTTCTTCTTATCTTGGAATCTCAGCATATGTGTACCACAAGCTACATGCAAAACTTTGGATGTCACAGATTTTGTGACAGAGTTCTTACAGGCCATGGGATGGAGTGAAGATGGAATGCATTCCTAGTTTCTAAAGTACATGATGCCAGGAGGGGTCTTCTCGGCAAGTGTGAAAGAAAAACTGACTCCGGGAGAAGTTTTCAAGGTGTAGAATCTTCATACCTTTATTCAGCAAGTATTGAGACAATTAGTGGATAGGAGAAGGTGATATGATGGATGCCCAGGACATATTTCCTGCCCTTTGGTGGTTTATACTGTAGTTGGAGAGGCAAGGGCCAGTTATGTTAGTTATGACTGTGGGTGACCAGGAGCAGAATCCTTGACTCCCTTCTCTACTTTCTACAACACTGCGAGGTCCCCAGAGAGACAGTCACTAAAAAGGGAAGCAGAGGAAATCACAGGGTGTGTTTTCCAGGGTTTGGGGAGTAAACCTCTCTAAGGAAGTTCTATCCCTGGTGAGTTAAACTAGACTAGAGGTGACCGAGGAGAGGGGTCACCTTTTCTCTGGACAGAAGCTGGTCATATGACCTCCCTAAGGTAGCCTGGGTCCTGCCCCATTTTCTACTTCGTTCTTTCTTATCCTGGAAACTCCTACCAAACAGGAGCCATCTCCAGGCTCTTCTCACTCCCCAGCCACATGGTTTGCCAAAGGAGACAATTCAGAAGGAAATTCAAGAGAAGAACTAAAAAGCAGATTCCTGGGAGAGTATTCCAGGTTGATGTCTTAGGGTTTACTCTTCCCTTCTCCAAAATCTCTACCCCAGCCGCCGTGGCCCGGTAGCATTCTTGTCATGGGACGATTCTGGTGTTCTTCCTTGTGGATGTGAGCTACAACCATCTCCTGGGAGTGAGAGTGTCTAGCCAACAAAAGATTTACATGAAACAGTCATGACACAGGTGGTGTTTGATGGAGCACCAAAATGAGGGCAACATTGTAGGGTGTGCCCCAAAGTCCTTAGTGATGGATGACAGAATTCAGTCTAGCTAATTGTAGCAACATAAGCGACATGGTACTGGGTAATTTGTGGAAATTCTAAGAAGTTCAGAGAATCATGCCTCTACACATGCCAGGAGAAACCCACTCACACCCCGGGGCTGTTCTAGCAGAAACCTCATTGCTGCTACCATTACTGCCACAGATGACCAAGGAGATCCATGTCCCCACCTGTGGATGCCCCTGGTACTCACTTCCCAGTCCCCACTGGGGGCATCTGCTGGGCAGAGCATAGCTCATCAACAGAAAGAACCCGTGTTGCTAGGGAGTCCGAGGAATGTGGTTCTTAGCTTTGTAGATAAAAGCACACTAGAAGGGATGTGAGTGAGTATTGACTGATCCCATCTGTATTTGCAAAAATGTTACAGGACTTGGTTGAAAGTGGACGTGAAAGGGGACTGGAGTTGTTGGGTGAGACCTTGTGAGGAAGTGGACTCTGAGTTGAACTAAAAGGATTTAGGTTGTTTGGAGGAGGGACATGGACAGTCCATGGAAAGTAGACTTGACATTAAAGGTAGATGTGACTTTGTCTATCAGTGGTGCTCTCAGAGCTGCCATGACAGAGATGGACTGAGAGTTCATATTTGACAGTCATCGTGGGTGAGGCCAAACAGAGAAAATGAGGCAAACATTTGGGAAGAGTTTGGGTACCAGAAGGTTTGAGACTTCATCCAGTGTGTGGTGACGAGCGACTGGAGGCTTATCACAGAGCAGGGACATGATGAGATCAGTGTTTTAGGAGTCTTATGGTCCTCCTGTGTAGGATTGCCTAAATGGAGATAGCCTAGAGGCAGAGAAACAGGCTAGGGGTCAAATAATCTGGGTGGCAGGTGGTGACAGCCTAGTCTAGTGAGAACACACACACTCAAGGAGTGGATATCAGAGTCTTTTCAAAAGAAGCAGCAGTATGGGGAAGGGGATCCAAGTTCAAGTACCAGAATTTGCCACTTACTGATGGTGTGACCTTAATGTCTCTTGCTGTTGCTCAGTTGGCTTTTGCATCTGTAAAATGAAAAGATAGTACTCCTTCACCACCCCACTGTCCTGGATAGACATGAAACTCCAGTACTGAAGGTTTATAAGAACACTTTGCAATCCAGGAGGCATCACGTAACATGAGTTATTGTTATTATGAAAGGTGGAATCAGTGTGGTTGGGTGACTAATAGGGAGAGAAGAAAGAAAACTGTCAAAAATGACTCTTGGCTTTCTCCCAAGAGCAAGTGAGCTCTGGGTGGAACAAAAGGGACCTTTGGAGATTAGGGGGTGGTATAAACAGTCTGGATTTGAACATGGTTATAGCAGACAGAAGTGAAGACATGCACAGGAGAGTTGCAGAATCAGGGCTGAAGCCCTAGTGAAGTCCAGGTAGGATAAAACATGATTTATGCTTCCTGATGTTCCAGAAAAATTGTAAGAAAGGAATAACAGGTTAATTTTCTATGTAGTTTACTTCTTTGTTTATTTGTTTTAAGGGTAGTATCCTTTCAAATTCTGCTTTAGCTGCAAGCCAAGAATATTTAGGCAATTTATGGACTAAAATATATTACATGAAGAGTAAAGTAACAGTAGGAGACTTACCTTCAGATCTGCCTGAGACTGGGGGGTTTCCAGCACTTGAGAATTTCAGCTAAAACTGGGAGAGTCTGGGCAGTTGAGGATGAGATAGATGTGTACCCTAACAGGCTGAGAAGAAACAGGAGGAGGTGAGATGGTCACTCCTAGATAATCAAATGGTTACTAAAAAAGACTCAGGTGGCTCAAGGTGGAGTAGGAAGTGCAGCTAGAAAATATTCTAGTTTAGTAAAAGAAATTCTGGAGAGTTATAGGGTCTTGCTGTGTTCAGGAAAGAGCCAGAAAATCTCTCCTGGGAAGGAAGAAAGCTGGCATCCTCAATACTCCAAACATTTCCAGGGGTGGGGGCTTATCTTCTCAAGTTATGAAGGAAACCTGTGAAAAACATGTGGAAATGATTATAGTTAGGCTGACTAATAAAGACACATATGTACTTTATACTTGGGGAGTTTTCATTTTTTGTGGAGTTACTCTGAAGAAATATTTTTCCTTTGTGTATTTGATGTGTTTACATTCACCTGGTTCAAGACAGAATCATATTTTTGATTTTGAACAAAGACCTGGAAATAAAAAGATGGACAGTTGGCATGGTGCAGGACTGACTGGGAATTCTCCCATCTTGCCTCTCCAGAGGAAAGCACTGGATGACCTCACCAAGGGGTGATGGTGGCCTCACCAAGTTAGAGCAGAGCTCCAACGAAGGAGCAGGTCCAAGAAGTACAAGGATCATGGCATCCTGAACCGTCTGGACATAGTGGCTCTGAGAGGTTAGATCTTCTGCCATCAAAGACTTCCTTGCCTGGATCTGACCTTTTGTTGATGATCCAGAACTAAATGGGGCTCTGAAAACTGGAGGAGCCAAGAGTAACAAGGAAACCATCAACTGCAATTGGGGTTCTCTATTTAAAAAAATAAAATAAAAGCATACGCTTAAAAATAGTTACCCGATTGTTATTGGTTGAATCTTGTCCTCTTAAAATTCATATGTTGAAGTCCTAATCCCTAGTGCATCAGAATGTTGACCTTATTTAGAAAATAGGGCCTTTGCAGTTGTAATTAGTTAAATGAGGTCATTAGGTTGGGCCTGTAATCTAATATGACTGGTGTCCTTATAAAACGGGGAAATGTGGACACAGACCTGCAAACAGGGAGGGCACACCATGTGAAGCTGTAGACAGAGATTGGGGCAAAGTGTCTGCAAGCTAAGGAACAACAAAGATTGCCCAAACCACCAGAAGTTAGAAGCCTAGAACCCATTCTCCCTCCCAGGCTCAGTGGCAACTAAATCTGCTGACACTTGATGTAGGACTCCTAGTTACCAGAGTTCGGAGACAACAAATTTCTCTTGTTTAACCCACCCAATGTGTGGTACTTTGTTACAGCAGCCTCAGGAAACAAGTATACCAATAAAGTTTATTTGCACATTTTCTCATCAAAACAAACAAAAAAAATGGAATGCCACTTTACCACTGTTTATTTACCTTAGGTTGAGTAAGAAAGCAATGGTTTGAGAGATTACTTCTAAACAAACTGAAAACCATTATACAAACTAGGTGAAACCAGAAGTATTTTTACTCATTCGTGTTAAGAAATATTTTTCAAAAATCATGATTGACAACCACTCACGTGTATACAGTAGGGTTTCCCCCCTCTAGTACTCATCATTTATGAAATGAAATATTAATTGAAGCCCTCAGAAGATTGCCAATAAAACTGCTAAAAGACTCTTGATCTCTAGGAAGCACTGAGGACAGATACGACTTCATTCCTTCTGGAAAATGCTTTGTTCTTTTGACTCTACTTACAGAGGCAATAGGAAAGCACATAATACATCAGGTTTTCCTTCTTTGTAGAACAAAGTTAATCCAGGTCCTTATTGTATGAAACTGCACAGGCATATAATCTTTTAGAAGACATAAGTAATTCTCCATAATACATTTGGAAATACTTTGATCTTTCTGTATACTTCTCCATAGCAGAAGAGTCCTGCAAACCTATTTTACTTATTTAGAGGTTGGTTAAATAAAGTTAGGGTCATAATAGTAGAGCTTTAAAATTGTGTTTTAAATATAAGCTACCAAAAGAATAAAGATAATTTTACTAGGTCCTGAAAAATTCTAAATTACATGCTAGTCTGCCCCCTCCCATTCCAATGCCAACACCATGGACTTAGTTTTCTTGTATTTACTTTCCTGTTTTATCAACTCTGTTAATGCACTTAAAAAATTCTTTAAAGCCCCATCCTCCCTTGAAAATTTTAGTATTCAAGTGAAGTGTTCTTTCTTGTAGCATTCCTGCTATACTGGTTCTAATGGTTCTAATAGTTTCTCCAGCCCACTGTCGATTAGGCTGATTATGGGATTGGTGGGAAAGGATGCTGGAGAGGAGGGTAAATCTTTGAAGGTCCCTCATTCAGTCCCTGATAAAGATCTGAGATTCCTTTCACAGGGGGTGGGGAGCTGCTGAAGGATTTGAAACAAGGGAATGATAGAATCAGATTTGCATCTTGGAACAACCACTCCGGAAGCAGCTTGGGGAATGGGTTGGTGGCCTGGGGGTGGGGTATGAGACTGGAATCAGAGAGAAATGGTCCTGAGGCCACTGAAGCAGTCAGAAATAGCAGCACTGTGGGTGTGGAGGATGTGTAGGCAGTGGAGGGACCCAAGATTTTGTCAACTGTCTACCACTATCCATTAGTCACTTCACTGCTAAAAATGCAGGTAATATTAATGACTTGACCCATCCTTTGTAGGAAAATAAAATTTAGTGGTTGGTGCTGTTTAATAAGCACTCAAAAAAAATCAATAGTCATCATTTGACCCTAGACGTTTCCACCGCCAACTATGTTAGTCTCAGTCTAAGGAATTCAGGCAATTCCAGGCCAGGAACCTGGAGTGGGGTGAGCTCTTGCAGATTCACAGAACTCCCTGGGCTAGTCCAAGGGGTCAGCTACTTTATGATATTTCTTTGCTGTATCTGTCTTCTGAACAATGGAGGGGGGTGGACATCCCCCTTCCGTTAGGCTCAGGGCACTGACAGAGAGCCAGAGATGAACTAAGCCTGGATTCCCAGTGTGTCGAGGTGGGGCTGTCAGGCATTTGCTTAGCAGCTAGTGGTCCCCTGAGTTGTGATCACTTGCCCCATCCACGGTAGTTGAGGGAAGTGGTTAGTTATCTCTGAGAACTGGGTGCACTTCTGTGGCCTTAGAGGGACCCCTGCCATTTTCCAGGGGGAGACCCCAATCTTGGCCAAAGGTCTGGGAGAGAACCAGACAGGTTGGCTTGTAGTTTGCTGCAGTGATGCCTTCTTCAAGTCCAGGAGCAGGTAAAGCCTTACTTCCAGGTGTGATCAAATCTATTTCACACAGGAGGCCAATAGGTGGCAGAACAATCTTTCCTACGTGCTGCAGTGAAAATGTATAGAGAAATCACCCTTAACAGAGCTCCATCGCTCACCTTTGATAATTAGAGTCTTGAACAATTCAATAACTAGGTAGTTTTAGAATTTTTACACATTTTACAGGATTATATATTAATGTTGTATATTGTGTAAAAACGTTTCAAGTTAATGAAAATTTTAAGCTCTAGAACAATTTGCCAGAGTATTTATAGACACTGTTTACTTAAATCTTATCTTCTTGTGGCTAGAAATTATTTTCTCATTCTATGGGATATTTCCACTTTTTTGGTGTATAGAAACAAAGGTGAAAACAATTCTAATTTTAGGCCATTTAAAACTACTATTCTTAGTTGATTAGAAAGCAGAATATACAGAGAGGGTTTATCTCTGTGATTTCAAAAAGTCAAGCACCTAATAACAGATTCACAGATGCCCTAAAATCTTGGAATTGGAGACATGGAAAGATCTGTCTTTTGAAAAATTAAAATTTTGCCCTTGTAATGGAAGTTAAAATACTGGCTTAGAATCCTCTCCAATATTATTCTAACTACATGCATTTTGCCGATGATTTTTTTTTTTTTTTTTGCTTTGCTTTGCTTTCCTGCATTAGAAATTAAGAGCTGGGGACTTCCCTGGCAGTCCAGTGGTTAAGACTTCACCTTCCAATGCAGGGGGTGTGGGTTCAATCTCTGGTTGGGGAGCTAAGATCCCACACATCTGGTGGCCTAAAAACCAGAACATTAAACAGAAGCGATATTGTAACAAACTCAATAAAGACTAAAAATGGTCCACATAAAAAAAAGTCTTTAAAAAATAAAACAAAAAATAAAAACTAAGAGCTAATTTAGGAACACCCAAATTGGAAGATTTTAGAAACAGTCACAGATGTCCTAGTGGCAGTCACAAATCGGGAATTATCAGGTCTCTAATATAAAATGCTCTCTGGGGTTTTGTCTGCCTTGGACACATGCTTATGGGGTTTCCTCGGAATCTCATCTTTGCTTTTATTCCCCAGTGGTCAGGTCAGGACCTGGATGAGAATGGGGTGAGTGAGGCATGTCCTTGGACACATCATTTAAAGAGACACAAAAAACCTTAATCATCAAGATCAACAATTACCTTAATGCAGTGTTTTTAAAAATCAAAATACAGAAAAATCCCACTGATTAAGATATCAAAAATCTAAATATCAATGGGATCAGTAACAGTGCTATGCCGAGCCCTGTTCGAACCTGAGGCAAGAGGAAATACCAAGGACACAGAACCTGTCTTTATTTAAAATTTTGGTGTTTTGTTCATCATGAGTTTTGGCATTGATTTTGACTTTTTAAAATATTGCATTAAAATATTACTCATCATCATTCCTACATTTTCGGGCTTCTTCCCTAAACTCTGTGCCCCAGGCTGGTGCCTCGCTCTCCTCTCCCTAATCTGAGGCAGCTTGTCCTTAGGTTGGCACACTCCCTGTCAAACATGTAGAAGCCCTTCTCAAGGAGAAGTTCATGGCCCCTCTAAGGCTGTTTGTCATCCAAAGGAAAAACAGCCCTGAGATGCAGAGAGAGAGTAAGGATGTCGGCAAATTGCTGGTGTTTCCCAGGATGACCTCAATTCTGAAAAAATATGCATTTTATTTTTAAACCATTTCTTTTGTTTCTTCTCTCTCTTTTTTTCTTCCCAGCTTCGCTTATGGCCCACCCACACCCTTAGTCTGTGCTCTGGGTAGCCAAGCTATTTCTGAAGATGCTCAGATATTTCCGAAAGAGGTTCTTTTTCAGAAGTCTTCAGACCCTATGTCATTGTTTCTTTAACCAGATCGCTAATGGAAGAAATTGCTATGACCTGGGACTTTTAACCCATCTGTGTATCTAAATAATAGTCAAATTGGATCCAAACCTCCTTACAGGTCACTTGCAGTTACTGCCAAGTGGTACTGGGGACAATCTGACTTGCTAGTGGCCCCTTTTGCCACAAGGAACAGCCTTGCTTCTAGAAGTTTCATCCTCTCTATTTTCTACTCCCAATACCTGTATGAACAGTCTTCTCACAGCACATAAAGCCCCTCAATCGAGTCACTCTCCTCCTTCCCCTTCCCTTTAGAGCTGATATTCAGTCTGTTCTCAGATGGCTATGAACCAGCTCATCAATTTTCTACAGAATTTGCTTTCAAGTTTGCCCCAGGAAACATTTTCCTGTGGATGGAGATGAGCATCTTTGAAAGAGCAAAGTGAAACTATTTATTCTATTCTACTCCTTTTCCCTCTCTCTCCACCAATCAAAAGTACTCGACTTCAAGTCTTGCTTATAGAAAACAAACTTATGGCTACCAAAGGGGAAAACGGGGAAGGGATAAATTAGGAGTTTGGGATTAAGAGATACACATTATTATATATAAAATAGATAACCAAAGGACCTATTGTATAGCACAGGGACCTATACTCAATATTTTGTAATAACCTATAAGGGAAAAGAATCTGAAATCAGTTATATATATATATATATATATATATATATATATATATATATATATATATCACTTTACTGTACACCTGAAACTGACACAACATTGTAAATCAACTGTACTCCAATAACATTTTTTTAAAAAGAAAAAATATATTAAAGTGAGAACCGGGAAGGAAAAGGTTAGGCATGATTACAGATTGGAAAAGTACAAGTTCGAGGTCCAGTGTCCTTAGAAAAGACAGAATAAAGAGACAAATAAACATCAATTAGAAAAAGCACAAATCCTTTGGGAAAATTCTGTGAATGGACGATTTAAGTCCCACTTGTGTCGGTGGCATCTACATGTGTTTTTTTATGAACTGCAAAACAATAAATATTTAGGATGTGCTTTTAAAAATAACAGACAGATTTTAGAAAGATTTAAGTTAAAAACTTCAAAGAAAGAAGAGATTAGAATCAGAGTTTTGTTCATAAAATTTTTAATTTTACATTAAAACACTCTAAAGAAAAAGATTTTCTGCTTAGAAAAACAGGATTTGGTTATTCCAACTTTGTCTTAGCTATAATAACTCTTTCTCTGAAAATTCTAGACACAGAAGATGTCATTCTTAATATGTCAATTCCCAATTAGTTTGTTATTTTTGAAAGAAATAACAGAATGTTTTGACTTTTATGCTTATTTTACAGTTTATATTTTTTGGTTGTTCTTTTCCCCTATCATTAAGCTATTCTGGACAATCAGAGTGACACAAAATTGCACATTTAATCATTTAGTTGAGTTATTTTTCATGTTTATGTTTAAACTCATGTTGGGAAAAAGTTGGATGACTTCTTAAGGATATAAATGTATATCCTGTCTTTTCCTGAATACACAAGAAAACTGGGTTAAGCCATTTTTTCTTGAAAATTATTCTTGGCAACCCTTTGGGAAAATCTGTTAGCTTGTCAAGATAAATTTTACAAGCAGTATCCCAGGTTATGGAAACCATTGCAAAATATCTGAGAGATAAAGGACCTTTGCAGAACTAGGGTTACAAATGTGTTTATATATTTTATATATATTTTGGTACTGTGAGTATTCAAAATATTTGGATGTTGTAGAAGCTAGAGACAGCTTTTATTATTTTATTTTTTAAGTAAGAGATACTGTAGTGAAAGAGGATTTAAAGTTTTAAGGGGGTACCTGGCGAGAATGAATCCTCTCAAATTCTTTGAGAAGCAATGCTCCGTTCTTCCCAGAATATTATTTTGTGGACAACTGTCTAGCATGTCGTTTTTGTTCCCAAATGTTTACTGAGTGTTATAAAGGAGGACAGGGCCTCACACCAACCCAATGAGTTGGGCCTTGATTTTGAATTTACCTATCACATTGGCCTAAGGCCTTTCATCTTTTGCTTTATCTTTATCTGAATATGTGTATGACCGTGTATGCTCTTTTTCAAATTTCTGTACATTGTCAAGTGCCCACCTCGGAGTATTCCTCTGACACACAGATGCCTGCTTTCCTTCTACCCTTGACATAGGGTACAGTTTCCAGGCTACTGGAAAGAGAGGCCATGAAAGAAACTCTGGCCCACCCACTGTGCTGGTCGTTTTTTGTAAGATTGTAACGAATAGAGAGGTGGGACATCTGAAAATGAACCCCTAGGCTGTGGAGTCAAATGAGCCGGAGTTCAAACCCCATAACCCACTCACTGGCTGTGTGACTACAGACAAGTCATCACCCACTCTGAGCTCTTTCCTCCTTTATCACAGTAAGCTGGTGTGAGCGCTAAATAAAATAACGTGTGCAAACTGCTGAATGTGGTGTCAATACGCTGGGGATGCCCAATAATGGAGGTTGGTTTTACCATTATTATTATTAATAAATTGCAGGGTTTCGAATAGGGGAAGGTGGTACATAGGATGGGAGGAGAAAGCAAGGTGAAAGGTGTTTGGGGGGAAGAGGGTTGTAGGGATGGGAGATGATGAAACTTAGCAAGAGCCACCAAAGGGAGGACGTACACCTTCCAAGAGCAAGTTCATTTCAAGTTCTTATTAGACCACAGACCTATACCAAGATAACCCAGTTGGCAGGAACAGGTCATGAAAAGATGCTGTGTTTCACCAAGCTCTACGATGCCCAGGGGAACCAAGTTGGAAAGTTGGATTCTTGAGAACCCTCTCCCTCTAAAAAGGCACAATGGAGAAGATCCTCACTGTTTGGTCCTGAGCATCCCAGCCGTCCTAGCCCCAGGTTAGTTTATTCCCAAGCGTCCCTCCACTGGTGTCATCTGGGTCTTCACAGCTGCGTCAGGCCCAGGTATTGGCCTTGGACATAAGCTTTCTCCCCTTCACTTGGCTTTCCCCTGTCCTGACCTTAGTTAAGCTGGTGTTCTCTGCATCCCATCTGGGTCCTGATCTCCACCTACCTTGGTTGTCTGTTTGTCCTATTTGGGTCTGCTCCAAGAGCCACGGGGCTTCAGGAGAATGCTGGAAGGTTCTCTGGCTCGCCTTTTATCACCCACTTCTGTTGTTTCAGCATTTGTAACTCATCCCTTTCTATCTTTCAAAGTTCAAGATGATTAGTGGAATTCAGGTTGTTTTTCACCCTTACTGATTTATACTGATTTCTCAAACGCCCCCTACTCCATAAGTTAGCAAGACTCGATATTTATTTAATAGAGAATTTATTTTGAGTATTGAAAAATATTTTTGAAAAAATAGAATTTATTCTCATATAGAAGAATATTTTGAATTAAGTAGAATTAATTTTGACTAGGGCTGAGGTTGAGGTTCTGAAAAGAATATCCTTGGCCATCACCAAAGAAATAAAGTGATCCAATCTTCTTTTTATTTTATTTATTCATCTTTTGTTTTTCCTTTTTAAAAATTGTGATAAAATATATATAACATAATATTACCATTTTAACCATTTGTAAGTATACACAAATATATTTACAATGCTGGGTAACCATCACCACTATCTATACTCAAAATGTTTTCATCATACCCAACAAACACTCTGTACCCATTAAACAGTAACTAGTAACCTCTGTTTATTCATCATTTTAACCATTAAAAACTGAACTCAGATAGCTAACCATATGCATTAGTTTGCCACATAATTAATTATCACAAATTGAGTGATATAACACAAATTTATGATCTCACAGTTTCTGTAGGTAAGAAATCCAGGCCTGGTGTAAGGGGGTCATCTGCTCGGCGTTTCACAGCTGAAGTAAAGATGTTGGATGCTCAGTGATCTTCATCCAGAAGGCTCAGGGCCTTCTTCCAAGCTCACTGTTAGTGGAACTCATATCCTTGTAGCTGTAGGACTGAAGTCCTCATTTCCTTGCTACATGTTGGCTTAGGACTGCTTTCAACTGTTTCTTACCATGAGGTCTTATCAGTGTTTCACAGCATGGTAGTTGCTTCCTCTTCCAGTCCAGCAGGAGCATATCTCTGACTTCTTCCTCAAGGACCAGCCAGAGAAACTCGTTTTCAAACGCTTCACCTGATGAGGCCAGGCCCACCCCAGACAATTTCCCTTTGTCATATAAAGGAACATGATACTGGGGACTGATATATTTCTGCCCCCATTCAGAGGAAGAGATTATACAGGGTGTGTGTACAACAAGTGAGAGCATTTGGGGACCACCTTAGAATTCTGCTACCATGCTCTAACAGGGCCAAGAGCCCTCAGCCCAAATGTTCTACAATTGTTCTTTCTCTGCTTAATTTCTACCAAGGTATTTCTGATGTTCTGCCTTTTAAGGTTGTGCAGGTTGGATACTGGGGAGGGACTGTAAGTCCCCACTTCTAATTCATGTAAACTTTATCAAGTCCTTTCACTTTCTGGATCATTTAATCTACGTCTGTACATTGGGGCCCTCAGTAAAGGGTCATGTATTCCCTCAACAAACACCCACTAAGCATTTCCCATGTGCCAGGCCCTGGGCTGGGTGCCTGAGGGCTGTGACTGCTGCCAGTTCTAGATGTCTCTTCAGGAGATCCCTTTAGTCATTTATCAAAAAAAAAAAAATCATTGAATAAATGCCTACAGAATGTCAGACATTGTTTCAGGCACTGAAGATGCATCAGAGATCTAAGCTAAAAGTTCTGCCTTTGTGGAGCTGACATTATCATCAGGGGAAACAGAAAGGAAGCATCATACATATATAAGGTGTATAATGCGCCAGACTATGATAAATGCTATAGGATGAAAAGTGTTCTGGGTAAGGCAGTGCAGGAATGCTGGGGGATGAGGTGGGAGGAAGGTGTAATTTTCAAGGGTGGTCCTTAGTAATACAAAAAGTCTCAGGACTACCAGCCAGGTGATACTCTGAAGTCACCTCTTGAAAATAATCATTAACAGAGAGAGGCCTTTCTAACACACCTAGCTACAGGGGATGATGTGTGGCTGACTGTTGAAAGAGAAATTCACCACTGTGGCTCCGCCCAAAAGAGTGAACAATTTCAGTCTCTCGTGCACAGCCACAGGCAACAGTGGAATAAAAGAATGAAGCCAACAGACAATGAAGCGTTCATATCCTAGATATGGGGAGAGCCAGCCCTCTGTGAACTTTCAAAAGGATTTGGAGGATATCTGGGGAACTCCCCCTTCCACTGGAGCCTCTCCAGCTTTGGAAAAATCCCTGGAATAGGTGTACAGCCAAGCAAATAGGAGAGCTAGAGGGACTTGAAGATGACCTCCTTCAAACCTTTTATAAACTAGTTTAGGAAGCTGTGATTCTAGGAAGTAAAGTGACTTCCCAAGGTCACCCAGACAGTGGCAAAGCTGGAACCAAGCTCAGCCCTCCTGACTCCTCAGGCAGTGCTCTTCCCATGATAGCTTCCCAACACAGTCCTCGGACTCTCCCCTCCCTGCTCCTGTGCAGTCCCACCAATGCCCTGCAGGTACCTCCTCCAGGCCTGCATCAGATTCCTCCTGACTCTCTGTAGGTGCCTGAGGAGAGAGAATGTGCCTTACTTGATGCTGGATTCCTTTGCTAGGGCTGCTCTAGTGAAGTACCGCAAACTGAGTAGCTTTCAACAACAGAATAGGTGGTCTGGAGGCTAGAAGTCCAAGAGCAAGGTGTGAGCAGTTTTTGTTCCTTCTGAGGCTGTGAGGGAGAATCTCCTCCGTGACTCTCCCCTGGTTTCTGGTGATGTGCTGCAGTTTTTTGGCATTCCTTGGCCCAGATCTCCACCTTCATCTTCACACAGTGTTCTTCCTATGTGCATATCTGCATCCAGATTTCCTCTTTTTATAAAGACACCAGTCATATTGGATTAGGGGCCATCCTAAGACCTTGTCTTAACTAATTACATCTGCAATGGCCCTGTTTTCAAATAAGGTCACATTGTGAGGTCCTGGGGGTTAGGACTTTAACAAATGAATTTTAGGTAGATGGAATTCAACCCATAACAGTTGCTATAGCCCCAGTGTACAGCATAGAAGAGGCACTTAATAAAAACTTATAAATAACAGAGTATACCTTGTATTCCCTGGTTTCCACATTGCCATGATCCACATGCCCTTGGTGATTTACTTTTCCCATCTCTTAGCACCTCTCAGGCTACTGTCTGTCCATCAGCTATGGGATCTAGTCTAGGGATATGCACTGATGAGAGAGGACTAGACAGCCTGTCCCAATTCCCTGGAGGCAGTCCCCAAAGGAGACAATGATTGCTGGACATTCTGACCATAGGAGGAAAAGCCTGAACTCAGTGAATATTTTAGAGGTGGCCTCTGAGATGATACAGGGTAAGGCCAGTACTTACCTCTTTTTCCATCTTTTCCACAGACTCCAGACTCCACTGGTCAATCAGTGGAGTATCTTGGCTCTACTCTTCCATGCACATTATTCTAGTTAAGTTTCACCATAAATATTTCACAGCAGCAGAAACAGATCCTAGGATGCATATTTCAAGGCTCAGCACTAATCCTGCTTCCTCCATGAAGGCTTCCAGGATTTTTTCACCCAGGAAGGACATCTTTCTCCTCTGAATCCCTGTAGCATATACCATCTCCATAATGCACAAGTGTCTTGTCCCAGAATTCACTGCATCATAACTGTTAGCCAAAAGATTGAATAGAGGAATAGATGATTGGAGTGGTCCAGAGATAGTTTTTTGTGTTAGTAGAGTGAGTTTTCAAGTTCAGGGATGCTGGGGAATTCAACTTTATCTCAGTAACTCTTTCTACTCAGACAGCAGAAATTGCATTTAGGAGAGAAAGATGATGCACACTACATTGTCAAGATAAGACATTTACTTCAGTTTATACTAAGGTGTGAATGACTGATATAGCATCCTTGTCTAAGATTGGTTTTAATAAAAGAAAAGGGAGCATGACAATACAGAGGTTGCTTGAAGGGAGGAGAGAAGGAGTAATAGGGAAAGGTGAAACAAAGCATGAGGAAGGGCATAGAAAGAGACAGAAGCCACTGAATATCAATTTTGCTTATGCTATAATTTTGTTTGTAACCATGTCTGGAGGAGAAAGAAGAAATGAATGCTTCTTGGTTCCTTGATTCCCAAGAGAATTATTCTATTCTCCTGCCTATCAGGCTGCTATGGCTTTCCTCTTCAATAGGGAGCTTTTCTTTACAAAAAAAAAATGCAAATGCCTACACATTTAGGAATATGCTGAAAGCTAATCAACTTTATCCTTGAACTTGATCTTATGCTACAATTGAGAGCATACTTACAGATATCCACCTAACAAGACGAAGTCACAACCTAAACATTAGTATTTTGGTGAAATAACCATGAAAAAAGTTAAGTCAGTTATTGAAACCTCTCTAGAAGGCTATGAGTTTAGTAAATTCTGTGGTGTTTAGGAATCAGTAGAGACCCTCAGGACGGCTCTCTGATATGTGGAGGTTGCTTATCTTGTGTAATTTAAAACATGTCCCATCAGACCAGTAAATGTGCTAGTGAGAGCTGAAGCTCCCTTGAGTATCTGTGGGAGAGGGAGGTTCTTTATATCCGAACCACTGATAGTTAGATAGGTCCTGTTGAAAGATGTGTCTCAGATTATGTCTAAGTATTTGATCTAAAACATACCAGAAAGTTTAAAGGGAGAGCTCAGCCATAGACAAGCCAAAGATCTGTCTTGTATCTGTAACGCAGAAGTTAAGCTCAGTTATTGGAGCATGTACACGTTCATCGTATTAAAAAAAAAAAAAATCGGCCATGGCGACCGCCAGGAAGAAATGCCAGACACTGTGCTGGCTTGGCTGTACCCTGACTTATGTTCATTCATGGGCACGGAGCCGAGACGGGGCTGTTCTCAGCCCAGGCCAGACTTAATGCTTCATTACCTTGCCCACCTCAACACAGGATGTAATGTTGAACATTGAGCAGTAATAGCTGGCAATAGCAATCAACATAAATTACTGTATGTTTAAATGCTTGGATGTTTTTCCAGTGTATGTTCACAGTCTGTATTCTGAAAATAATGTGGTAGGGTACTTAACAAACCATGAATCTATGCTCTTAAGTGAATTAAATCTGGTAAATATTTTCTTATTGTGAAGGTCAATTTCTGCACAGCATGCAAAATGCAAGTAAAACAAATCTGTGATTTTCCTTATTGAGCTTATGTCTTTTCCAGGAACTGAGGTTTGAAACTAAAAGAAGAGTAAAAGGTTAATTGTATATGCATTTGTTTAGTATTTGTTTTATGTTTAGTTTTCCCTGTATTAGGTGATAAGTAAGATTATCTTACATAGGCTTTTATATTTTGAATCATAATTACTCTAAAATCATGTAAATTGGAAGATGTCACTAAGAAGCTTTATTTTTTAAAACCACTTTATTGAAGTGTGATTGACATACTAAAACTGTACATATTTAATGTATACAACTTGACAAGTTTGGTGATATGTATACACCCGTGAAAATATCACCACGTTCTATGCCATAAACATATCCATCACCTCCAAAACTTTTCTACCATCCTCTTTATTTATTATCATTATTATTTTTCTAATAAGAACACTTAACATAAGACCTACCCACTTAGCAAGTTATTGAGTTTACAAAACAGTGTTAACAATGGGCTCTATGCTATACAGCAGATCTCAAGGACTTATTCATCTTGGATCTTTGAAACTGCCTACACTTTGACTAATATAGTTTGATACTTTCAAATTTCAAAAGTGAATCTGTCCATATTCCAAACGCTTCTCTAGCAGAAAGGAAGGAAAAAACCTGAATGTTGTGTGGAAGGACTAAAAAGTTTTGAGCACATAATTTAAACTCAAAAGGTAATAAACATTGACTGATCAAAGCAGAATTCTTCTGCCACTTGTTACATGACATTTTCCTTTTTCTGTGTGCTCACAACATCTTTAGAAAGTGTTGACAAACTTTGACAAAAATCACACACTATGAAATTTTGTCTATACTTTAACTTTAACCCACCTTCTTGGCACCAAGTAAAAATGTGCCAAAGATTTTTTCATTGGATTTCAATGAAATTTGATTTGAAGTTACCAAAGTTAAGTGACCACGCTGGATGGAAACCTGTGTTTCATAGACTCTACTATGCCAAAGAAACTGGTTCCATGTGCAAATCTTTCTATTTGGTCTTTAAATGAGTGCTTCCAATGGTTGTGAATGACTTTAAGATAATTAGGAAGCTGCTAAAGTATATCTATATATTATCTCTATCTATCTATCATCTATCTATCTATCTATCTATCTATCTATCTATCTTTTTTTGCGGTACGCGGGCCTCTCACTGTTGTGGCTTCTCCCGTTGCGGAGCACAGGCTCCGGACGCGCAGGCTCAGCGGCCATGGCTCACGGACCCAGCCCCTCCGCGGCATGTGGGATCTTCCCGGACTGGGGCACGAACCCGCGTCCCCTGCATCGGCAGGCGGACTCTCCACCACTGCGCCACCAGGGAAGCCCAATCTATATATTCTTACTGTTTGTTAGTTACTCTGAGATTTTGCAAGAAAATACTGGCTAAAATATTTTGAAAAATATTTTAAATTGATGTATCTTTAATTATTATGATGAATGGAGTCTTTACATGTATTTAGTTATACGTGAAAAGTTGACACAATTTTGAACGTTAGAACTTAAGGAATCTTAAAGAACATCTTGGCCACCTTTCTCAATGCAAAAAAACTGATCTGGAAGCCAAAGTCATCTGTTTTCTGGCTAGAGTCATAGCACCAGTGGTCTCCAGCCAGAGTTCCACATCTGGTACTCTTTCTCCTATGCCAAGGCACCATCTTCTCTGATTTTAGTATGAGATAAGATAATTAATATATGCCATAGTATTTCAGAAAATCTAGGATCCTAGGATCTTCCTAGGATACTGTTATCCAATGTCTGTTCTCAGTTCTTCTTAGTGACCAACACTTCTGGTTGGCAATGGAGAGAAGGGATGTCGTATTCATAAAGTAGTTCAACACTAGAACTTTGACAGTATCCCTAATTGATGATATGTTTGTGTGCATATATGAAAAACCTTAACTTATTTAACATAAAATTTAAAAATAAAATTGACTCTTGAACAACATGGAGGTTAGGGGTAGGGACCACCCACCCATGCAGTCAAAAATCCACATATAACTTTTGACACCCCCCCCTCAAACTTAACCACTAACAGTCTACTGTTGACTGGAAGCCTTACTGATAACATAAATAGTCAATTAGCATATTTTATATATTATATACATATTATAAATATCTCCCAAATATTGGTTGAATTTCGGACCAAGAGGAGGAACTGATAAATGGAATACTGCTTGCCTTATCAGTCATCAGCAATTGCAGTCACCACTGGACAGTGAGCTAGTGAGCCTTGAGGGAACTCAGGAAGGAAAAGAATCCTGGCTATCTAGCAGCCATCAGATTGCAGCCACTCTCTACGGTGAGCCCTGAGGAAACTCAGGGTGTGAAACACAGGATACTGGCCCCAGATAGCTGAGGTACATATCAAAGGAATGATTTCAGTGAGCCCAGATTCTTGCATCTTCCCACATATAGAAAAGCAGTAAGTTCCTTAACTTGAGATATCTGGTTTTCTTTTACTAACAGTAATCTTTTATTCCTACTACCTGCCCTTTGTTCCAAAACTCCTGTATATCCTGGTTCTGCCTATCACCTACTTGGAGCAGTTTTCTCAGGTTATTTTAGATGCTGTCTCCCAGGCTTGAAGTCCTAAAAATTCCCGCTGAATAAAACATAACTCAAAAAAAATAAATTGAATTCTTACAATAAAGTAAGCTAGAGAAAAGAAAATGTTATTAAGAAAATCATAAGGAAGAGAAACTACATTTATAGTACTGTACTGTATTTATCGATACCATAGGTTTACATTGTTTACAAGATGAATTGTCCGTCTGTCAGTACCTACATCAATATTGTCTTATATGTACAAAACGTTGTAGATGTCATATGTATTACTAACACTAGACATAAAAAATGAAAAGATAATGTGAAAAAGAAATTCATATTTATTTACAGATATAATGATTCATGCATTGATAATAAAGATGTAGCAGTATGATTGCTTTATTGTAGCTTCGTGTAATTCATACAATTGTTTCATGGTAGTTTCGCCTATACCCTAAGGAATGAATCGTTATAAAATTTTTATGGCATACGCTATTGTAGTCATATTCACAATATAGTATTGGAAACATTGTTACATTTTTAAAAATCCACTTACCTGTGATGATTTTAAAAATCCACAGTTTCTCCAATTACAAGAGGCACATACTGTGCAGTAATGTAATTCTTTGAAAGCAAAATTATAACACAGTAAGAAAACTAACACATTGTTAATTTCATATTAAATATCACTCACCTTATGCCTACGTAAGTATAGACTAGCATCTACATATATTTTATGCATTCATGACATACTTTACATTTTCTTCATTTTTTTCAATATCTCTAGGCTATGCAGTTTATCTGTGAGTTTTTTAAACTTATTGCAAGCCTCCAAAAGTTTTTCCAGTATATTTATTGAAAAAAATCCACGCATAAGTGGATAAGTTTGAATCCATGTTGTTGTTCAAAGGTCAACTATATACCATAATTCTGTAACCATGTTTTAATATTTCATTTCTTGAACTACTCAAGAATAGAAATGGCTGAGATCACTCAACCCTTCAAGGTCCTGTTAATATTTATGACTCAAAGAACCCACATTCTCCCTATTTCCTTTAGAATTGTTGGAGAAAATATCTGTTTCTTGCAGCCAGAAAGTGTGATGGGATCCCGGTTCCATCTCAACCATTCAAATTCCACAAATTCTCCAAGAAAAATTTTCTTGATTTCCTGAGATAGGAGTCCCCATGATGTTTGCAACTCCCAGGACACAACAACTTTACATGTTTTAGTTTTCTGTTTTTGTGTCTTATTCCACTTGATAAATGGCAAGGCCCTTGATGGCAGAGCCAAAGTCACTCATCTTTGCATTCTTTGCCAGAGAAGGGACCTGGTGGTGGTCAAATGCCTGCCCTATTCGATGAATGATGAGGTAACTAGTCTAATCCCATGTGTTATGGACTGAATGTTTGTGTCCTCCCCAAATGCATATCTTGAAATCCTAACCCCCACTGTGATGGTTTTAGGAGAGTAAGGTCTTTCGGAGGTAATTAAGTCATGAGGGTGGAGCCGTCATGGACAGGATTAGTGCTCTTATAAGAAGAGAAATCAGAGCGCTCACTCTTTTTGACTTTTGCCATGTAAGGATACAATGAGAAGATAGCCATCTGCAAACCAGTGTCACCAGACACTGGATCTGCTGGCACCTTGATTTTGGACTTCCCAGCCTCCAGAACTGTGAGAAATAAGTGTTTGTTTGCCTAAGCCACCCAGTATATGGTAATTTGTTGTACAGCCTTAACTAAGAATGACAGGCTTATGGAGAAGAGTAGGGAGAGGCTAGGGAATGGAGGTTGGGGCTTGGTTTTGTATGGCTAAGAGGTTTGTGTTTTATTCCATAGATAATGGGGATCATTAAGAAATGCTGGCTAAAGAGGAAAGTCATGAGTAGAATATAACCCTGGAGACTTAACCTGATCAATTCATGTTTGGAAGACTGGAGGGAGGCCTTTGTAACATTTAGGACAACGGGAAATACTGGTTTGACCTTGTTAACAGGAGAAAGGGGGTAAAAACTGGAGTTACGATGAGAGCAGTATTGATTTGCAATTGGCTTAGAATTGACTGGATCATAGAACTACATTAAAAATGACCTTATAGGTCAGACTGCCCAGCCATGTCCTGCCCCTGAATCTCCCTGGAATCAAAGTGACAGGTGGGGAACCAGGATCTGATGTCCTAAGGGCAGTCTCACCACCTCTCAATGCATCTGTCATCATCTTTGGACAATATAAATCCTTTTCCTTGGAGTAAGCCAAAATCTTCCTTATTTCACATCCCTGCATTCTGTTTCTGCCCTCTGGGATAGTGCTAAATAAATCCACGTGGTAGTTCTTTAAATATTTGAAGATAACGATCCTGTTCCTTCACTGTAAACCTTCTCTTCACTGTCTCCTAGTCCAGCCTTCCACACTGCCACATAGCTACAAGTTTCCTTGCCATCATGGTGGTTTCCCCTTGAATGACCTCCAGTTTGTCTGTGTTTTACATGAAGTGCAACACCAGCACTTATTTTAGCAAATATCCTTGGAAAGTACCTAAGCTACAAACTCAAGAGAAATAAGACAAAAAGAAGCAAGTCACACAGCCATATGAATAGAGGGACTGAAGGCAGTTAGCCTAAGGACAGTGTGAAAGGAGGCTTCCAAAGTGGCTCTCAGTGATCCCCACATCCTGGTATCCATGCCCTTAGGTAATCACCTCCCTATGAATGTGTACTGGACTTGGTGATTTGCTTCTAATGAATAGACTGGGACAAAAGTGATAGGATGTCACTTCTGAGATTAGGTTGGAGCAGATTGACTTGCTGTTTCGCTCTTTGGTTCTTCTTATTTGCTCACCCTAAAGAAGCAAGCTGTCACACTGAGAGCTGCCCTTTGCAGAGGCCGATGTGGCAAAGAGCTGAGGATGGTCTTTATCCAACAGCCTGAAAGAAACTGAAGCCCTCAGTCGAAGAACCCAAGAGGAATCAAATCCTGCCAATAGTCATGCAAGTGAAATTGGAAGTTGATCTCTCACCAGTTGAGTCTTGACCTGCAGGATGTGGGAGAAAAATAACTGCTGCTTTAAGTTTCTAAGTTTTGGGGTGATTTATGTATCAGTGCATACATACTAATACAGATGTACTAATACAAACCCCTCTTACTATCATTAGCCCAGAATAACAGAGATGGAGATGAGGGCAGATTTCCCAGCTCAGTATGGTGATTTTTGAAGCAGAATGGAAGGGTAGCACTGTTGATAGTAAAACATTTCAGATAGCCACAGAAATACCACAAAGCTAAGAAGTAACAAGAAGAACATTGTTGCAAGGAAGGAGGAAAGTATAGTCTTGGTTGTTGATGAGCTTACATGAGACTCCCCAGAAACCTACAGACTAAAGAGTATGCATGGGAAGAAGTGATTTGGGTTTTAGTGATTTCTCCATTTCAACTGATTTAGGCTGTGTTTGTATTGTTTTTACTGGCCGCTTTATGTCTCTAGACTGGGGAAGTCTATGACTATTGACCTTTTTATCCCAACCTCCACCAGGAGAAACGGAACAGAAATGAGTTAAGCAAAGGAAGAGCAAACCTCAAAATGCTAATTAAGTTGGATCATAATTAAAACTGAAAAGCTTTTAGAAATAATAAACCAAAACTACATTTACTTTTATTCATTTATTTATTGTATGACTATTTGCTAAACATTTGCTATCTACACTGGTATCCTAGAGCCTAAGGATCATATTATCTTCTGAGGAACAAATACAAAAACCACCACAGTTAAGGTCGTAATGAGATAGAATATATACAGATATAATGTATTGTTTTAGCTATGCCACTCTATTAGCACATAATAAACTTAAATTTTCATAAAAGCCATAAATATTTTTAGGTGTGTCTTTGATATATCACCTCTCTCTTTAGTTTTACTTCTATTATACTGTAGAACACATTTTTTCCTACCTTGATAGATTTTACCAATCATTTACAATTATCGAGGTCTTTCCTGGGAAACGGTAGTAATAATAAATATAGTAATAAAATAATACTTATAACATTAACAAACTTTTTTGTACATTTATTATTTGTCAAGCACTGTGCTAAGGGTTTTCCATATATTAGAGATTCTAATTTATGAACCCCTTGCTCTGATATGTACTATTTTTTCTAACTCAAGGTAAAGGAATGTTAGATTAGAGAGCTTTTATTTTGTTCGAAGTCACATGGTTATTCAGTTATTTGAACCTACCAGTCAAGCAGTGTGTTGCCTTAGCCTCATTGTCTTGTACTCATGCCTCCAGAATTCTGATAAGCCTTATGAAGTTCCTACAGAGTATGAAGAAAATGTTGAAAAAATTTTTCAGTTGTAAGCATGATGAATTAATGGGTTTTGGAATAGTATCCCATCAATAAAACAGAAAAATATAGGAGGTAACTATTTGCAGTAATTTAACTCTACAGATAATGAAAGACAGTGCTCTTTGAAAGAAAGAAGTGTACAAACTGATCCCATATTCGTCCCAGCCTTCTGCTTGAGAACACTTTCCAAACTATGACATAGGAAAGTGGAGCCAAACACTGGGCAGAGGTAATAGAGATTGGAGTCTGGGGCTGCTGAAGCAACTGAATTTGCTGATCAGAGCACTAAAGAGAAGGAAACTGCACAGAGAACAAGTTCCAGATATCAGTATAGGGGTTACTTTGAGTCTTTGGTTGAGTACTAAGCTGTATATGGGCAAGACAAGCTTCTGTGTGGCTTGGCAGAGTATAGTTATTGGGAGACTATGACATAAATGAGATTCCAGAGGACACATACTACTGAGAGGTGTTGGAGTTTTAGTGAACCAAGGTTGAAGTTCTACCAAACATTGTAGAAAACCCTAAACATTCAATTTAGATCCCCAAAAAATCACACCTTAGAAAGTTGAGTTATTCTAGTCACAGAGAGCTACTATAGAATACCCTTGACAAAACCTAAATGTATCACCAGAATCAAGTTGATCAGTCAGTAAATTAAAGGCCAGCAAGCAAACAACTCAGTATTCTTTAAAGGAAGGCTAAAAAGCAAACAAATAAAAAACAGATCTTAACAACCTTGGACTTACAATGCACACAACACAATAAAAATTTACTAGATATGCAAATGCAAAGATATAAGTAAATAAGTAATCAGGAGAAATAATCAGAAGAGACATATCTAAACATGGAACACATATTGGAATTAGCAGACATGGACTTTAAAACTGTTATTCTAAATGTGTTCATTATATGGACATAATGAATGAACAAATAAGTACTATCAGCAGAGAAATGAAAATTGTCAAAAAGAACAAAATTAAATTTCTATAACTAAAAAATAAAATATCAGAAAAAATTTCCCTGGCTAGGCTTAACAATAAATAGGAGAATGCAGCAGAAAAAAAGAGTGAATTCACACAGAAGTCTGTGGAAACTACCCAACTGCGATTTTTTTTTTTACCTGTGAAAAAATGAAGGGAGCTTCAGTGACCTGTTGTGAAACATCAAGTGGTATAATATTCTGTAATTGGAACTCCAGAAAATGAGGAGAGAGATTGGGGCAGGAAGGGGCAAAAGTAAAAAAGGGAAGGAAGGGAGGGAGGGAGGAAGCATGGAAGGAAGGAAGGAAGAAATAAAGAAAAAATGATATAGGAAAGAAAGAAAAAAGAAGTAAAAAAGGAAAAAAACAAAGGAGGAAAGAAAGAATGAGAGATCAAATTCTTTCCATATTTGATGAAAAATGGCAACCTGTAGATTAACAAAGCTCAATAATTTCAAACAGAAAAAATACAAAGAAAAATCACTCTTAGAAGCATCATAGTCAACTTGCTAAAACAAAAAACAAAGAGAAAATTTAAGGCAGCCAGAGGAAAGAAGACAAATTAGATACATAGAAGGACTGATAGGAATTACTTTAGACATCTTATCAAAAATAATACAAACTTGAAGACAATAGAATAATATCTTTACACTGCCAAAACAAAAACAAAAAATTCAACCTAGGATTCTATGTCCATCAGAATATCTTTTGAAAGTGCAAACTTGGTAAAGACATTTTTCAGGTAACCAAAAACTGAGAGAATGTATCACCAGTAGAACAACACTATAAATAATGTTAAAGGTAATTATTTAGACTGAAGGAAAATGTTACTGGATGGAAACCCGGATATTCAGGAAGGAATGAAGAATGCCATAACTGGTAAATATGTGAGAAAATGTAAAAGACTTTCTTTTCTGAGTTCTTAATTTTCTCTTTAAGCAAAAATAATAAAAAATATATCATAGGATTTGTAACATAAGTAGAAAAAATGCATGACAACAGTAACACAGAGGATGAGATGAGGTAAATGGAATTATACTTTTGTGAGTTTCTCATGTTATATGTAAGATTTTAAAATATTAATTCAAGATAGACTGTCTTGTGTTAAGGATATATATAGTAATCCCTAGAGTAACTACTGAAAAAAATTAAAATGTGTTCTAAAAATCCAATGGAGATGATAAGATGGAATATTAAAATCCAAAGCGAGGTGTGAAAGAAAGAAGAAAAGGAACAATGAACTTCTGGGACAAAAGAAAACAAATAGCAAGATGGTAGACTTGAACCCAACCACTCAATCATTATATTAAATATAAATGGATTACACATGCTAATTAAATGGCAAAGATGATAAGATTCCTCTATTAAAAATCACACAACTCAACTGTATGTTATTTGCAAGAGATGTGCTTTAAACATAAAGACATAGATAGGTTAAAACAAACAAGGTTGACAAGCTAAAACATGCAAATATTAGTCACAAGAAAACAGAAGTGGCTGTATTAATATCAACCAAATAGTTTTAAGATAACAAGAATTACCAGAGGTATAGAGAATATTTTACAATGATGAAATTGTCAAGAAGACATAATAATCCTAAATGTACATATGCTTAATGACAAAACATCAAAATGCATGAAGCAAACTTTTAGAAATAAAAGGAGAAATAAAGCCACATTTATAGTTGGAGATCTTAGCACCACTCTCTCAGGAACTTATGAAACTATAAGAAAATCAGTAAGTTTGCAAAAGATTTGAACAACACTATTAACCAAATTTACATTTACAGAATGACCAACCAACAGCCACAGAAACATATTGTTTTATAGGAACAAGATAGACCAAATTCTGGGTCATAAACTAAGTCTCAATATATTTCAAAGAATTGAAATTATACGGAGTATGCTCTCTGATAACATTAGAATTAAATTAGATACCATTAACATAAAAAGATATCTGAAAAATCCCCACATATTTGGAAATTAGACCACACACTAATAAATTACTCATGGGTCAAATTTGGGAATTTGGAACCTATTTTGAACTAAATGATATTGAAAACACAACACATCAAAATGTATGGATACAGCTAAAGTAGTGCTTAGGGGGAAATTTATGGCTTTAAATACTTGTATTAGTAAAGAAAAAAAAAGGTTTAAAATTAATGATATAAGCCTCTATCATAAGAAACTAGAAAAAGAAGAGCAAATTGAAATCAAATGAAGTAGGGGAATGAAATAATAAAGATAAGAATAGACACAAATTAAACTGAAAATTTATAAAAATAGAGAAAATAAATATAATTTATATTTCTTTGAAAAGATTAATAAAATTGATAAACCCTTAAACAGAAGTATCAAGAAAACAAAGAAATGAAATTACTATATACAGAATAAAAGAGGAAACAACACTACAGATTTTTTGGACATTAGAAAGAAAAATAAGGAAATACTAGGAAAAATTTTTATACCAATAAATTAAGCAAATTAGGGGAAAATTTAAAAATTCTTAAAAAAATACAAATTATCAAAATATACCCCAGAAGAAATAGAAATTCAGAGAATGAAGGACAAAATTCAACTCTTCATTTCAATAGGTAAAACAAAAACATTTGGTAAGTAAGAATAAAACAAAATTTTCTCAGACTGATACAGGGCATCTACAAAAATCTATAACCTACATAATACTTATTGGTAAAGAATAAATGCTTTTCCTCTTAAGACTAAAAATGAGGAAATTATGTTCACCCTTACCATTTCAAATCAGCTTTGTCCTGAATCAACTTTCTAGCTTATGACATAGAGCTAGAAAAGAAAATGTTAGGCTGTAGTCAAAGATAATGTGATTGTGTAGTAAAAGATCCTACATAAACTATAATCTAACTACTAGAACCAAAAATGAATTTAGCAAGGTTGTGGCTTACAAGGTCAACACTGAAAAAAATCCATTGTATTTCTATATAGTAACAACAATAAGTGGAAAATAAAATTTAACCGATACCGTTTACAGTGGCATAAAGATCCATGGAAGATCCCTATACTCTAAATGTTGCTGAGGGAAGTTAAAGAAGACTTAAGTGAAATAAATAGATTGATGTATGACTTGACTTGTTACAATGTCTTTTCTCCCCAAAGTGATCTACAGATTCAAAGCAATCCTAATTAAAAATGTCACCAGTCCTTTTGATAGAACTTTCAAGGGGATTTTAAAATTCACATGGCAATGAAAAGGATATAGAATACTCAACAATCTAGAAAAACAGCATGTATATATTCTTCAACAACTTACATTTTCTCTGTTTTGAAAATATATTTTACAACATGTATATAAAATGTGTAAGATGAAAACCAATACTTTCAAATACTTATAGATATATATTACCATATATCTCTATGAGTAGTAAATAATCCATGATGGGGTCATCTTAGAGGAGTGTATTAGTTTGCTAGGGCTGCCCTAACTAAGTTCCATACACTGGGAGGCTTAAACAACACAAATTAATTGTCTCACAGTTCTGGGGGTCAGAAGTTCTTACTCTAGTATGACCTCATCTTAACTAATTACATCTGCAATGACTGTATTTCCAAGAAGGTCTGAGGTCTGGGGATTAGAACGTCAACATATGAATTTGGCAGGGGGACAGAATTCAACTCATAACGGGGGGCATCTGGCAATAGTAAATGTGGGTCTTATGTGTCTGTAATGATATTTTGAAAGATTTGAAGCAAATATGATAGAATGATACAAATTGATACAGTTGAATGTCAGATATAATATTTTGTAGTCTTGTCTGAACAATGGAATAATTTCACACTTTCAAAAGGTCTTTAAAATTTTAAGAAGCTCCCTACTTGGTTTTGGCACTGTGTGGCAAGTTGGAAAATGTTGATGTCAATGACAAAACTCCTCTTCAAGGAAGATTCATTGAAGAAACAGGGCTAGGAAGTGTGAGTGAGAAGCCTAATGTCTGTGTTCACATATGAACCACTCTCAGGTGGAAAGGAGGACCAGATTTGAGCTGAATTCCTCCAAGTGCATGAAGCGGTACCAAGTGAGGGGAGCCTTCATGATGGTAGATTTCAGCTCATTATAAGAAAACACTTGCTGACTTATCCAACCTTTCCAAAATAGTCTCAACCCTTCATAAATGAAAGGTGTCATTATGAGTCGGTGAGTTCCATGCACTAGGGATGACAAATAAAGGCAAGGTGATCCCTTGGTGAGGATGTTATATGTGAACTTAAATATTGCCTTACCAGCCCTGAAGTTCCTCTCCAATCTGAGATGCTGTGCATCTGCTGCAGACTCCTGATTCCCTATCTTGTAAACTTATGGCAGAAAAAATGAAAAGGCAGTTGTTCTGACTTCTCTGGTTTTGAAGAACCCATGCTGCCTCCTGTTTAAGTCCTCACAACCATCTACATAACAATTGATTCTTCAATCATATTACAATTATCATTTTGTGGAATTGAACTTGTCTGCCTTTTTGAAAATTGAGACTTGTATCCTTTATCAGTGTCAGGTTCCCCCTCCCCCATTTCTTATAGTTCCTTAGAGATTGGTAACGATAAGTGGTCATGCCTGCCAAATGTCCCAGTCCTGAAATTGGAATCATAAGGATTACGAACTCAAGCAGTGCCATAACATAGTGGTGAACTTGACTTTCAGAGTACGCAGTATAGAAATCTTGGCTCAGCTGTTTAGCTAAGTGCTATGAGCTTCCTGTAGAGTGTCAGGTCCTGCATCTGTAAACCCATCTTTCTAATTTAGAGAGTGGTTGTGAGGATAAAATGAGAATGCATACGTCACACAGGAAGTACCCAATAAATGTCTACTATCCCCATTACTAGTTCAGGCATCAGTTTTAACACTGAACAAAATCTTTTCAGGCCAAAGTGGATTCTCAACAGAAGAGTTGGATGCCAAATAGGAACTGAAGTAGTTTCAATTTCCTTCCATTGTCTGCAACATACATTGACCTATTTCTCAGTGCAGTACAACAATAAAATCCACCCCTTCCTTTTTGTCCTTGGGACTTTTTAAAAGGCTTAGTCTCCTGGACTTCAGAATTTCCAATAATCTTATTACAAGCTGGTGCTACTGGTCATGAGTCCCTTCCACTGTCCATGTCTTGGAGTAGCTCCAGCTCACTGGATGACCACTTGGACTGTCCTTCTCATCCTTGTAGACACTGCTCCTCATTTTTCCTAATCAAGGATATTCCCAGTTTATCATCAGAACTTTACTTCTAAAAGATTATTATATATAAGATTAAAGATATATATTATATATTATATATTATATTATTATATATTATATATTATACATTATATATTATATATTAAAAGATATATATTATATATAAGATTAAGATATATATATATATATATATATATATATATATAATACCTAGTATAGTCTTTGGAACATGGTAGATGCCAAATGAAACTTCTGTTTCCCTTAATTCTTTTGCAGCCATTACAGCCTCTAAAATAGCATTTTCGAGATTTCCTTTCTTCTTATTCAAACCATCTGCTTGGATTCAGGGTAACAGTTCTCTGTGTCTCTCTGAGAGGTGAAATTAGCTTTGAGAGTAAATAAGAAGGCGTTGGAGATGGCTCTCATTTTCATAGCCTGGGGCCTGGAAATAGGTAATGATTTTCACAGAAATAAGGGAGAGTGCAGTAGGCTTTGTCGGGATGGGAGGGAAAGGAGATTTGGTTTTTAATGTGTGAGATTTAATGTGTTTGTGGGATATGCTGGTGTATCAGGATCTGTTCAGCAGATAATTTGTGGGAAGGCTGATACTAGCCTCCACATTTGGGAGTGACTCATGGACGAAACAGGGATGATGTGAGTCCTGGTCATGGGGAAATCACAAGAGTGTAGGAAAGGTGGGAATCAGCTGACAACAGACTCTGAAAGACCATCTACATCCTGATGGGGGAGGAGTTGGAGTCCCTGCAGACAGAAGAGAAGCCATCAGAGATAAGAGCAGCATTAGATGAGCCATGAGAGAGAAGAAAGGAGAACATTTAAACCATTTAAACCATTTTGAAACAGGTGGTTCAGAGAAGTTAAAGAAGACGAAAATTGAGGATAATTGCTGGGTTTGGCCCCTCATCATGATAGCAACAATAAAAACACACAGCATCTAGCACTACTGATCACTCAGGATGAGACCACTATGGCATTCAGGACTGTGTTACTTAATCATTGTAAGAACTCATCATATTATTGTAATAAATGTCAATAAAACATTGGTATTTATTATAACTATATTTTAAGATGAGGAAAAGAAATTAAGTAGATAGGTTAAACAGATTCAACATCATTAGCCTTTGGAAAAATTGGGGTTCCAACTCTCGGTGTCTGATTCTAAAGCAGGAGTTCCTTAACATTTAATTTCTACAGAAAATTTATCTCTCGTCTAGAGCTGAAGAACAAATTGTAAAGGTCAAGGCACCTTTGGGTGAAGGGAAAGTGATGGCAGGGGGTGTCAACTACACTTTTAAGAATTTGGCAGGGATAAGAAGGGGAGAGAGAGAATAAAAGTATGGCTGAGAAGAATTTATAGTTTTACTTTTTTTTCTGAGACTGGGGAATACAAGATATAGGTGAAGAGCTGGCATCAACAGACAGTAAAAGGGAATCAGGGTTTTGTAACTTTGTGCAGAAAGTTATGGTAAAATGGGTCTGGGTGTTACCAAGGTGGGTACAGCAACAGGCTAAAAATGTAAATATAAACCTCAAAGTCACTATCAGGGAGGTTAGTGAAGGAAAGGTGTCTTGGAGCACAGTAAAGGATGGAGAGTAGGGTAGGGAAGGGAGAGAAGATGAGATGCATTTCAAAAGGGAAGAGTATGTTGAAAGCATAAGCAGAGAGAGACAGAGGTGACTCCAGTTAAGAGAGGCTGAAGGGAAGTGTGCACTGCGGACCTCAACTCCTGATGGGATAAAGGACTAGTAACACCTGTTCAACATCCTTTGTTGGGTAAAGTTTCTACAGAAAACCATATTATCAGGTATGACATTCTAGACTTGCCATTCCATAATGTAATCTATGCAGGGAGGAGCGAGCTGGAACGTGTATCTTTGCAATATATTTTTTAGACATTTTGTCAACTATAAGGTGCCTGGAGTCGAGATTAGCTCCGTGGTGTGTTATGGAATTGCGTAGGTCAAACCAATTTCAATTTCAAATATTAACATAACTAGAAATTCCTTGTGTCTTAATTAGAGGTCATCAACTCTCTTGTAAAGTGGTCCCTGTCAAGATTGCCTGTGGGTAATTTGGGGAGTTCAGTGAAGCTTAGAATGAAGGATTTGATAGTCAGTGTGGGGTTTCTTTTTGTTTTTTTAGTCATATTGTTTTGTTCTTCAGCAAATAATGGGTAGCCCAGACTTCAATTAGAGCAGTATTCAAATAATTTTAGATTTGCATATTTGAATGGACCGTCTTTGGGAAGGAGAGGCCAGGTCATGCAGTTCTCCAATTATTCAGAGCAATTAGAGGAGATGATCAGACACTTCTGAGGTCTCATTAGCAGGCGTGTTGCCTGTGCCGACATCTCCAAAGATCACAGCGGAGACTGGCCTGGCTGCCCACATTTCCTTTCGGGAGGGTTCTACAGACAGTGACTCACTTGGAGTTAAACAAAGGTAGCTATTTTCACTGCCTATTTCTACTTTCACCCTGAAAAGTCATTCATTACTACTGTTTCTCTAGAACATGCATTGTGAATACCAATGTCTTTTTTCTACTGACAAGCTCTCTAATTTTTGTTTTAGATCTAGACCCGTCATCATCTTGGTACTTAATACTGAGTACCAATAGTAATTTCCCAGCAATAAAACCTGGTGCTTAGAAAACTAATTTTGGGAGATGAGGTGTCCAGCATTCTAAATTTCGGTGCATTCAATTATAATTGCCTTTTTCACTACTGATGAGCACCCTAAAAAAGAGCAGAGTTCTGGGAGTACAAGTCCTCCAGTTGGCAGAAGCATGGTCTCAGTAATTTGTTTATTATTGCACTTGGTATCACAGTTTCCAAATTAGGGATTTCCCCTGTAATGATACTCAAGCTTCCCATTCTGGCATAACCTCTAAGCCACCCTCAAATCACTGAGAGAAGTCAGAGTGCTGGTTTCCCTTTCCTTGGATATTGCTTTACCAAGCAGAGCCCTGCCTCTCTCTCCTGCAACCCCAGACTTAAGGACATGCCTGCATTCAAACATCCAGATTTTAAATTAGAGCAAAATAATTGATCTCAACATTTTCTAGATTCCATTTTAATTTCCATAGTGAACATAGGTAGAGTGGAAAGAGAACGGTGCTTGGATTAGGAGAAATAGCATTTACTAACTCACTAATGTTGGGCCAGTGATGTGTCACCTCTCTATGCTTAATCTTTTCATCTACAAAATGGCGATAATAATACTTAATACTTGCCCTTTCTACCACATTCAGTTGCCCTAAAATCCGAATGAGATTATGTTTGTAAAATAGTCTTGGAAGTAATGAACCTATCACATGCTTTCTCATGTGTACAGAGAATTCTTGATCTGTTTCCAAAATTGTACAGCAGGTGGAAGTGGGGAGGCGCCACTGCTTAGTGGTTCAGAATGTGGGTTCTGGGGCCAGCGTGCGTGGGTTTGAATCCTCGCTTCATCACTTACTAGTTGTGTGACCTTGGGATGGCATTTAAGCCCTCTGCTCCTCAGTTTCCTCCTCGGTAGCACTGAAATAATAATATGATCTCTATCATGAGGTTTTATGCGGATTTAAAGAATAAGAGATACAGAGCCATGCCTACCATGTTAATGCAATATGAATATCAGTTGAACTTTAAAAAGTTATCTTTTTTGAGAGGCTTGAGAAAATTAAGATTGGGGGTCTGGGGTTGATGTTGACTTCTTAAAAGTTTTCCAGGTGTCAACATTTTAAACCATGTCTCGGTTATGCCATGTTTCTTGTGCTGACAGTTTTATTTTAAGCCAGAGGCTTGGGCCTCACTCTTGATGTATTAAACCCAGACCAGTCTGTCGCATTTCACTTTCAACTGTGTAAGGCAGTTTAGCACAAGTCTTGAGCAAACTGGGAAGAGTCTCTCCAAGTGTCCATTCAGCATAACTTTGGGAGTTAGGAAGACAAGGAATGACAAAGATTCCTAAGCATACAAGCCTCCTTAGAAAGGTCCCAATGCTTCCATGAAGCTGGGCTTATTCCAGTTATGTATATATATACTCATACGTAAACCAGTTGTATGTATGTACTCAAAGAGTACAAGCAAATAATGCCTAAGAAGTGTCTGCGCAAGATTATAGCCACCAAATTAGTCATCTGTGTATTTTAGATAAATAGCAAATAATGTTTTTGTATAGCTGTATCTCAAATATAGCGTGGGACACACTTACACTAAAATATTACTCATTGTTTATCTGAAGTTCATCGTTTAACTGAGCAACTTATATTTTTATTTGCTAAATCCAGCAACCCTTGATAATAGGATTAACCTCAGCAACTTTGAGGATCAGAGAATGCTCAGCATTCTTAACATATGTTTAAACAACCTTTGAAGTAAATGGAAAACAATTTGGTGGTTACTTAATAATTGTTAAGCCTCAGTCATCCTTGAGTTTTGCATATTAAGATAATTAAACATTCAGTCAAACATTTCCCCACTTGCATTGGTCTTAGATCCTATCTAGTCTTTCAGTCCTTTAAGAATGCTTATGGTTTCATTTCTACATTTTGTTGTGGATGTTTAGTAAATTAAAAAAAAATTAGCCTATGTTAAACATTGAAGAGACAAACATACAATTCAATCCTTTTCTCTCTTTCTGTTACTGAAAGCACTGTTGGTTTAATTACTGAAAGATCTCCTTTTGCTAATCAATGGCTTCTACTCTCCCGGTTCCTTCCAGAATGGCACAATCCAGCCTGTCATATCACTAGGTCTCCAATAAAATATGATACCAGATATGTTGTAACCAGGAATGGAATCACACAGTGAATGGGAGGTGGTGGTCACAGCTTGGGGCTACTCTGAGTGCGCAAATGATCACGTATTGGCTTTTCATTGGGGAAAAGCTTTGCATCAAAAGACTGATGCCCAAGTGAGACAACCCAGCAGGTTCTCTATGCCTCTTTGTGACAACTAAAAATCTCACGGAAGATGATCAGGGGCTGCAGCAGCAAGCGGAGAGGTCACATTGTGTGCTGATGGGCTGGTGTCTGCCCCCAAGGGAAAGAGAAGGAGTGTGTAAGATCCTGGTCTTTTCCATGACTCCAGTCTATGACCAGGGCCTTGGTAAAGGAGAATAAATGAGGTCAAGGGCAATGTCACTGCTGTGCATTGCCTAGTCCTCTGTCCCTGTGATGAGTTCTTTCTTGCCCACTGACATTAACTCACCACCATCTTTTCTCACCTATGTGTCCTCTCTTGTGCTGTCTTCCTCCATGCAAGACATCCAGTAAGGAAACAGTGTCTGCTGTGATAACCACTCTTTAGAGAGTGACCTTCCAGGAGTTCCTAGGAATCAAGTCTCTGTCATAAAATACAATTGCTAATAGTAGACAAGCAGCTTCCATAATATCACCTCAACTAAACTGGCTTTCAATATACCAACTACAGTTTTAAATTTTCATGGAAATTCCCTCATGCACTGATTCCCACTGTCAGAGAAGTTCTTATGTTTTCATTCATTTGTTCTTTGAGAAGAGAAGAAGGCAATTTGATAACACACACACAAATCTAATTTTAGGTAAATGTTGTCTTCTGGAAGAAGTTCTAGGGGGTTCTTAAATATAATAAAACATAAAAGTGATCAACTTTTAAAGACATTGCCTTTTTTCATGGTTGGTTTTTTTTGCTCACCTGCCTTCAGTTATTCCACTGCCCTGCCATCATTTTCTTCCAGAAAAAAGGACTTCCAAAACCCATATCTGCAACCTGGTCCCAGGGATGGTCCAGTTTTGTGGATTTGAGTGAGAACACAGCATTTGGAGCCTACGGGAAAAATGTGTAACCAAAGTCCTATAAATTCATCACCTTTTGATATTTACAACATATGACAATGAGAGGAAGCCCAGTGATTAGAGAGCCATTTCTTTTCAATTTACTTTGCATGGGCTCTTAGACAAACCCTCTGTTTCACATAGAGTACCGCTCTCAAATATTTTCACCCCGTGAGGCAAGACCAGTCTACCACAGATGTTTTAGGAATCCTTTATTTTTGAACCTAACTCAGTGATTTTGTACAGGATAAAGAGGTAAGAAATTCACTGTCAAAGGTTGTATAATTTTCTTTTTTGGCATCAATTGTCAGAGTAGTGACAAATGCAAGCATCCACATCACAGAAATACCAGGGATGTGAGAAAGACTTAGAGGAAGCTCAGAGGTCAATCAGGCTGCACACTGCATCTCAAAGGAGGAACTGAGGAATGTCACCAACAGCTAATGTGACACAGTAGGCTAGAGAGGGCCAGGGAAGCTGGAATCAGACCTGGCATTCTGCTTTCCCAGGTCTGTGCTGTCCTAACTTTGCAGAAATGTGTGCTCTCTATTTCCACTGAGTTGTATATCTGAATGAACTCTATCTCATTTGCAAATAATGCCAAGATAAATGTTTAGTTCATATAAAAATATCAGGAAGTAGACATTAAAAATGTGTGTCGCAGAGAAGGAGACTCTTTCAAGAGCATATTTATTAGACAGCATCACAAGAAAGTGAGGAATTAATGACTGAATTTCACAACAATCAAACTATTTCATATGAGGCAATTATATTTTAAATTTAATATCTTCGGAACTCAACTATAGTTTAAGCCACAGATTATAATCATAAGTAAATATTCCTTCTGACGTTGCCTTCAATGTGTTTACATAGATATAGTTGTCACATTGTGCTAAATCTTGTGATTTTACTAAAGAATAAATCTTCCAAAAAGTTAAATATTCATATCCCTACATATAAAATGAGCGTGTACAACTTACTATTTAATAATAATAAAACCAAAACAATCAAATAAATAAACACTGAAAGCATGGGAATCCCAAACTTGACTTTCTTGTTGCTCTAGTCTGTTAGGAAATCTGTTGTTTATAAACTGTAGTCTGTTAAGCCACTCTGAACTTCAGTGTTAACCTTTCAGAGTTCAGCTGCTGTCTTTCCCATTGAAGTTACTGCTGACAGTTACATAATAATTTCAATTCCACCCTTCAGCAGCAAGAACAACCACACACACACACACACACACACACACACACACACACACAGCACAAGAAACCTCAAAAGAACAAAAAACACAAGCTAATTCACAAAGTACTGAGAAATTGTCAGCAAGAAACAGAAATTGGGTGGCATTGGAAATAAGGAGTGGGTGGGTGGGTGCTGGAATCCATGCTATGTGTAAAGAAATTTGAAGTTAGAAGCAAGTGTTGGGGAAGTCTGTGGGGATAAACACAAAAAATAAAACTAGAACTATCATATGATTCAAAAATCCCACTTCTGGGTATTAATTCAAAAGAGTGGAAATCAGGATATCAAAGCGATATCTGCATTCTCATGATTATTGCAACACCACTCACAATAGCCAGGATGTGGAAACAACCTAAATGTCCATTGACAAACAAATGGAAAAAGAAAATGTGTTATATATGTACAATGGAATATTATTTAGCCTTCAAAAGGAAGGAAATCCGGCCGTATGCAATAACTTGGAGGAACCTTGAGACATTCTAAATGAAATAAACCAGCCACAGAAGGACAGGTACTGCATGATTCTGTTTATATGACAGTATCTAAAATAGTCAAACTCATAGAAGCAGAGAGTAGAATGGTAGTTGCCAGGGACTGTGGGACAGGGAAATGGGAAGTTGTTGTTAAATGTGGGTCTAAAGTTTCAGTTATGCTAGATGAATAGGCTCTAGAGAGCTGCTGTACAACACAGTGCCTGTTGACAACAGTACTGTACCGTGCACTTAAAAGTTTGTTAAGAGGGTAGATCTCATGATAAGTGTTCTTACCATAATAAATTAAAAAAAGAAAAAGAAAGAAAGAAAGAGAGGTATGGAGTGCCCATCACATATCATGCACTGGTTATACATAAGCCACTGGAGAAAGAACAACAATATTTCCCTGTGATGGATGCCACTTACAATAAAGAGGGTGAACTCCAGAAAGGTTAAGTACTTTGCCCCAAATCACAAAACTAGAAGCGTTAGACTTCATCATGATGTCATGGTGAGGTCATGATGAGGCCAACTTTGGAAGGGAAGGGTGGAGGGACAGTTAATCATTTGCATCTTCTACCAAAACTATGAAAGCCAGAAGCCAAGATTAGTGGTTCCCCAGTCACAGGTTGCATTCCACCCCCATTGGAAAAGAAGGCTTTTAGATCAGTCTACACTGGGTGAAGTAACTGCAGAAATAGGGTGCAACTTGTGCGCCAGGGAAGCACCTGAAGGACCAGGAGGCACCCAGGAAGTGATAATACTCTTCCTGTCCACACAGAAGATCAGCTTTCCCTTACCTGGATATAGATCAGATTTTGTAAATTTAGCTTTTCCAGCAATCCAGACATCTGAAATAGGAAGGACCTTCCTTCAATTCTAAAGTAATTAGCAGTCACCATCCGGAGTTCTGAGGTCAGCTAATGTGTTCCTATGATCTGTCCCCTAGATTTATCTGCAGGAATCAGAAGCAGAGCCCTGATTAGAAAAGACCTCCATTGACATCGTGGGATCCCCTCCCATTCCTTGTCTAAACAGGTCTAATTCTCAGAGTTTCCATACATAACATAAGGCTTATCTTTTCCAATGTTCAAAGGGAAGATCATAATTACCTCTTCAAAAAAAAAATGTTCTGATTTTGAAACTTGATAAACCTTCCAAATAATGATTGGCTTATGCTTACCTAATTCTTATTCATCGGTGAGTGTCTAAAAGAAATCATTATTAAACCTAGCTCACTGATTGATTTCACTAAGTGTTAAATAATAAATAATGCATTTCTACATTCAACTAATCTACTTAGACGTCTCACAGGCCAAACGCTTCAGTGGAAATGTTCTAAGCTACAGAATCAATCCACAGCCTGACTCTGCCTCATGACATCTTGAGTTCCCTAAAAAAGAGCTTTTAATTCCAGTTACAAAGTAAATGGGTAATTTAGATGACCATGTTCTGCCATCATGTTCAAACTAATAAGTAGGATGAGGTACTGTAATGACAGTTTGCAACTTTACTCAAGGCAGAATGTGGAATGAATATGCCCTCCCCACAAAATGATAATTTTGTTACTGAGTCCAAGCTCGGACTGCTTGCCACACAAAAGGCCAATAAATCAAGAGACGAGTTGTTGAGGCAAGGAATAGTGACTTTATTTGGAAAGCCAGCAGACTGAGAAGATGGTGGACTAGTGTCCCAAAGAACCACCTTATCTGAGTTAAATTCAAGCTTCTTTTATACTAAAAGGGGAGGGGAGTGGTTGGTTGTTGCAGACTTCTTGGTGTCAGAATCCTTTGTTCTTGAATTTGTCCACCTAGCTCAAATCATAATGTTCCTGTGAACCTCCAACAAGACAAATGTTATTCTCTGTTCTGTAACTTTTTATGTCTATATGAGAGGAAAAAGTGTTATACCTTTAAAAGTCAGAGTCTTGAGAATGGGCTATCCTGTATCTTTTAGGCTGTAGGCGACATTCTTAACTTGTAGCAAAAACAAGAGAATACAAAGGTTAAAGTAAAAGAAACAGATCCAATATGGAGTCAGATTTGTTCTTCCCTATTACAATTTGCTTTTTAATCTTATATGCTTGTATATTTTTCACGTTAATGTGAGGCTCTTCAAGTTACCAAGACTGTTTTTTCATAGTGCTGTGTATTGTCCCATTATTGTGGAGTTTATTAAACGATTCAAATTCTACCATTCTGCTAGCATTGCTAAAAAAAAAATTAACAGAAAGTCTGAGGACTCAAGATACCAAAAACCCTTTACTTAATATTAGCTGTTATTTTTGCGTATTCCCTTCTGATTCTTCTCTAGATACATAAATATTTTATGTGGTTGAAATCATACTGTATATGCCATTTTCTAACCCTTTTTAGAGTAATCATATTGAAAATGTTTCCCTGTGGCAAGAGGTTTTATAATTATTAACTTTAATTATAATGCCATAACCTATTTAAATAATGAAGCATGATTTAACTTTCCCATTAATTTTGGAAATTCAGTTTGCTTCTGTATTTTATTAAATAATTAATGATGAATAATTCTGTGCATAGAGGTTCCCCTGCCCCCTCTTTCTTTGGGGGTCAAGAATCTAAAGATATATAGTCCAAGTGCCACATGTGAGCATGCAAGTTCACCAGAGTCTCCTCAGGTTAAGATATTAATGCTTTGTAAAATGTACGGTAATACAATAAACAGAAAGTTATGTCATTTTAATGTATATTTTAATTACTAATGAGATTGAACTTTTTCCCATGTCTGTGATCATCAGCTGAATTTCATCTTGTACTTCTGCATATCATTTGGTTATGTATCTATTGGGATCACTGCTTTATCTTTTTTGGGAGATTTCTTTCACATTTGGCAGGATTTGTAAGCACGTCTACAAGCATAATAGAAGATAAAACGCAATGAATTGAAAGCAAGGGTAATTAGTGTACATTTCACATGCTTGTAATCTCAAGGAGTTACAAACATATATACTTTGAAGTAGGAGATAGAAAGTTCCCTGGAGACAGCACCTCCCTTCCTTTGTTCCTTTGCACAGTCTTCTTAGTGAAGAGTCCTCCATAAACTGTTGTGAAATTGACTTAGGTACTTTATACCCTGTTATCTCTGCTCTCTCTGAGCACCCTCTCTATCCAAGTATTGCACTCTTTGTCATCCTTGAGAACTTTAAACATCACCTTTTCTAGGCTGAGTTTGCAGTTCCTCATCTTCTGCTCGCTCCCCTTCTGTGTACAGCTCTCCCCTCTGGCTCACAACGTCTTGTAGTTACTTGTTTACACCTTAGTCTCCCCAGTGGACTGTGAGCTCCTGTGAGAGGACAACAGGAGCTGTACATTTTCCTCTCTGCATCTGTAGTGCATAAAATGGTTCCAGGAAGAGATTGGGTGCTCAATAACTGCTTGCAGGTACGCAACCAATGTTTGTAGTGCTTAGTGAATGCTTAAGAGATTAAATTTCATATCAATATCACTTCTGTAATCCTATCATCTTTTTTTTAACATCTTTATTGTAGTATAATTGCTTTACAATGTTGTGTTAGTTTCTGTTGTATAACAAAGTGAATCAGCTATACATATACATATGTTCCCATATCTCCTCCCTCTTGCATCTCCCTCCCTCCCACCCTCCCTATCCCACCCCTCTAGGCTGTCACAAAGCACCGAGCTGATCTCCCTGTGTTATGCGGCTGCTTCCCACTAGCTATCTATTTTACATTTGGTAGTGTATATATGTCCATGCCACTCTCTCACTTCGTCCCAGCTTAACCTTCCCCCTCCCCGTGTCCTCAAGTCCATTCTCTACCTTTGCGTCTTTATTCCTGTCCTGCCCCTAGGTTCTTCAGAACCAGTTTTGGGGTTTTTTTTTTGAATTCCATATATATGTGTTAACATATGGTATTTGTTTTTCTCTTTCTGACTTACTTCACTCTGTATGACAGACTCTAGGTCCATCCACCTCACTACAAATAATTCAGTTTATTTTTTTATGGCTGAGTAATATTCCATTGTATATATGTGCCACATCTTCTTTATCCATTTGTCTGTTGATGGACGCTTAGGTTGCTTCCATGTCCTGGCTATTGTAAATAGAGCTGCAATGAACATTGAGGTACATGACTCTTTTTGAATTATGGTTTTCTCAGGGTATTCCCATCATCTTCTTTTAGAGTCTAAATCAACTCTTAGTTATAAAGGACCTGGAGCCATATCTGAACTTCCTCAAAGTTTTAGCTGTCTCCAGTGGATGCCAGCGCTCCCCGCTTACCCCCTGTATGGGATGAGCCCAGGAATCCACGCCAAGCTCTCAGGATGTGGTCCAGGCTCCGTTTGGTTTGTTTGATGTTGAACCCCCTCTAGACATGATGAAGTTGACTGATGGCCCTGAAATAGAAACTATTTTAATGTCAACAAAGTGGCTTCTGCTCTACTTTTCTCCTCTGTTGCTTCATCACACATACTTTTTACAGAGTCTCGCTCACCCCTACACACCACGGTTAGTTCCATAAAATAACGTCACTGTGCTGTGAAACACTTAAAAATATTTGTGTACATTGTACGCAACTGCTATCTTTGAGAAGGAAAGATACATATGTCCATGCCCCTGTGGGAGAACAAACTTAGAAACTCAAACATACTCACTTTTTGTCCCAAATAAACACAATTGTTAGATCCAATTAGACACTGGAGAAGACAAAGATCAGTGTGTTGGTGCAAAGAGTGAGATGAATTCATGAGATTCTTGAAGACTAAGGTTTTTCGTTCTGTCATTTAGAGAAAACTATACGGCATGCTTGAAAGAAATTATGATATTCTTGTTTACATTTTTCTTTATATCATGATTATTAATAAGAAAATTGTTCTTGGACATGACTTTTTAGCAGACATGTAAAGTGCCTCAGTTGAGCGTTTACTTAAATGATGATGGAGATTTGAGGTGCAAATCATGTCTATAATTTATTTTCAAAATTATGTGACAATAGCACTTCGAAACATTCATACTGGGGAACTGCTTATAATCATGACCTAATGATGTTACTGTGACTTTGACGGTGAAGTAAACAACGAAGTCAATATTGTCCCAGCCAGGAAACCTGTAGAAGTAAGCCATTTGATCTTTGTACTTGAGTGCCTTGCCCTGTGACAGGTTCAGCAAATAGTGATGTCAGGTCTTGCCCCAGCTTACCTCCCACAAGAGGTTAGAATACAAGCATTTAAGAACGAAAGATGCAAGGCAAACACAGTGAATGTTCCCCAGATCTTTTAATATCATCAAGGTAGTGGCCCTACCACTAGGAATTTCCAGTTGGCTTCTTACACAAACATCTCACTGAGTAAGGAAGAGGGGGTACTTGAATGTGAGGGTGTTGATTTCGCTCCCAATGCAGTCTTCTTGAGCTACAGACTCTTACTAATATACAGTAAATACACTTCATTAAATGGGTGACTTTCATAGCAGCAGAGTTTCATTTGGAAAACCACAAGTGGATTGAATGTACTAACATAACAGTGAGAAAAGTTGTCTGTACATTTTGTAACTGCATACCAAGAGGCCATCACTGACAGATAAGAATGGTACTGCTTGTGGTGACAGTGGGTAGCCACACTGTGGAATTTTAAAAAAAAATTCTGTCTGCAAAATAAGCACTTCTTTTTAAAAAAGGGAACTTGGATTTAGACTCATTTATGAGAATCAAACAGTTGTATCAACTTCAGCTTGGAAGAAATTCACCTTTTGTTTTTCTTAATGTTTCTTGTTACCCAGATAGGGTAAATAAATTCTGGTTCATCAGCTAAAATTTCCAAATGCTCCTTCTGAACCAGGGTTTCTAAACTGCAGCACTGTTGACATTTTGATCCCAATCGTTCCTTGCTACGGGGTGTCTGGTGCGCTGTAAGATGCTGAGCAGTATCCCTGGCTTCTATCCACCAGACGCAGTGGTCCTCCCTTCCCCTCCTTATGACAATCGCAAATGTACACAGACATTGCCCACTGTGCCCCGCACTGGCAACCGCTGTTCCCCTGCTGGGGAACCACGACTCTAAGCCAAACCAAACCAAACAAAAACTGGACAAGAAATCCAGGAAGCTGACTTTAGTTTTGCCTTTGTTGCTTCTTCGCAAATCAAGTCCTTCCGCCTTTCATTGCCCCCTTTCCACAGCTGTGAAATGGGGTCAATGTAATTCGCTTCATTCACCCCATAGAAATACGGCAGAGTTACTGACGCAGTGCCTGGCACATCAGAAGTACTCAAGAGAGATTTGAAGAATGAATGAAGGATGAATGAATGTACCTGCATAACGAGCATTATCTCCAAGGAAGAGGGCATCATCTTTTCACAGGTCCCCCTGCAACTACAGAGGCTCCCAGCTTTTGTTTATATCTAAGTTCCCACAGTGTGGCTGGAAGGTGGGAGACTTGCCCAAGCACTGCATGTCTGCTTTTTTTAAGTACTAGATCAGACTTGCACAACTGACAGCTCTAACCCCTCACAGAGTAATCCCAGTAGTATATGTGTATGTTTTTGTTTTTGTTGGCTAATCTTTTTTTTGTTTTTGATTGTCAAAATGTCAAATGTCAAATTAGACTCATACCGTGGGGAAGCTCATACAAAAACAGAACTACTTGGTTCTACCATACTCTTCCTGAAGAAGTTTCCATCCCTTTCTCCTGATGCTATAGTGGGATTCATCCTGTTCCTTTACTTTAAAGTTTCCTCCTATTTCTTCCTGCCTTCCACCCCAACAAAGGCTTAATGTACCTATAGACACATGTGTACATATAAAACAAAAAGCCCACTTTAGATTGTTTTGCTTGTTGTAAGTGACTGAGTTAAACCACAAAATAAATCACTGTAGAAAAGAAAAGAAGAAATACTAATAGCTTTACATATGTATCTTCTGTAGAAGAAAAAAGACCAATCATTAACAGGGAGTAATAAAATTCACTCACAGGGTTTAACAGCTAGCCCCAGAAAATTACTGACGTTGTTATCTGGACACTTATAGAAAATATCTTTGAATTATAGAAACTCCTGTTTTACTTCTCCAAACTCTTCCTGAAAGGCTTTCTAAACACATTTTTTTTTTTTTTTTGCGGTACGCGGGCCTCTCACTGCTGTGGCCTCCCCCGTTGCGGAGCAGAGGCTCCGGACGCACAGGCTCAGCAGCCATGGCTCACGGGCCCAGATGCTCCGCGCCATGTGGGATCCTCCCGGATCGGGGCACGAACCCGCGTCCCCTGCATCGGCAGGCGGACCCTCAACCACTGCGCCACCAGGGAAGCCCCCACATTTATTTTTAAGATGACATTATGGGAAAGCTACTGTGGCCTGGCTTAATTAATGTATTCAAGAAATGATGTAAATATGGAGCTGAGAAAATTTAAGTTCTTCATAAGTTTTGCAGGCTTTCCAAACAGCTTTTTTTTTCCAGGTTACCTTTATTTTGTGATTTTGTGAAATCTGGCTTGCAGCTAGAATATTAAAAACAACAATTAGTATAAATAAATAAATATTATCTTCTCTGACGATTATTTTGATAATTGATAGACTAACTTGTCACAAAGTTCAATTATATTATCCTCACATAGCTAAGAATATAGAACAATATTCCTGAAGTAGAAAGGAAATATCGTTGACAACAAAAACAGTGATATGAGAGGCACTGAAAAGTTGGAATTGATAATAACAATAACAAACAGAATGTCTACTTTCAAAATGCCATTTCGCACATTGAATATTGACTAAATTACATAAGCAAATAAAGGAAAGTTCATGGATTCCAGATACAGAAGTCTCAAGACATTAAAATTATAGGCTTAGTAGTAATCTGACATCCTATTAGGGAAGCACCCTTCCGATCTCCTTGAATACTCTCTGGTCCCATCCAATCCACTCTCCATTTGACAGCCCGTGACTTTTTCAAAGTACAGACGTGGTTCCATTTATGAGTGTGATGACCAGAGCCCTATCTGCCTCGCAGGGCATATACCATGTCTACCTTTTCTCAGCATTGGATCTCCAGCATCTTGCATCGTGCCCAAGGCAGAATACGTACTTAAGAACCACTGATGGAATTCATGAATTACATAGTCATTACCCCCATCCCTTCTCTCCTTTCTCATTCCCACCCAGGTGAGTCCGTTGGACAGTCATGACTTTTGTTTTGTCACTGGGAACGGAAATGTCCCCCAGCTCGTGTCCTTGTCCTGGCTCTAGCTCTGCCTCCTCGGGATGGATTGAATTTCACCCTTTTCTACATCATGGCCCTCTCCACACTTGTGTGTTCTCTGAGTCCCCTTTGGCCAATTTGTTTCATTTTCATTCATCACACATTTCTTCGTTTGTTTTCCTGCCGGAATATTATTAGCTGTCCTATCAGCTTGTTCAAAATTCTGTCTCTCTTATGGGAGAATGGTGAAAATCAGACCTGGACAGACTTATGGGTGAGTTTCCTCATCTATTACTAAGTAGTTAAACCCTTGGTGCTGGGGGGTGAGGGGGGCTGCTAGTCATTCTATCAGATGCCAGTGGAAGAGGCATAATAATGGCAGGCTGATACAAAGTTTTACAATATTGTCTGTGACAGGCATATCCTGTCAAAATTGATGAGAACATACAGTCATGTATAAATTGTCACTCCATTTGTATTTCTACTTCCAAAGCTAGATTATTTTAGAATGAGTTTGCTGTTCTGCCTTTTTCCTTAGAGATGGGTAGAAAACTCCAGCGATTTCAATTAAGGGATTAAGCATATGCATTTCAACAAATGTTTGGATTGATCTAAACCTCTCAGCTCTATAGATACCTTGGGAGAAATAGGGCATAAGAGAGAATCAGACTAGAAGCATGATCCGGTCTGTGCCACACAGTCTCACGGCCAGGTCATCTGTGTGGACACAGCATGAGATCTTCGGACATTTGAGCAAACACGACTAAAGCCATTTCAGCACAATGATGTGATGTTGATTTAGATTTCTCCTGGAAGTAGATACTTCAAGCCCAGGCTGTCAAAGAGTCTGAAGATATTTTAATACATCTCTTTATAGGTCCACCGATGAAAGTGCTACATAAGTACAGCATAGGAATCATAATTGCTATTTACTGATGTTACTGAAAGTGTGGTTGTTCATCTTGATAGTGAGACCTAATGTTAGATGGGTATCGACAAACCATCGTCTGATTTAATCATCTTTCTGGCCATTTTTATTTATAAATGAATCTTCTGTCAATATCAAATTCTCATTAGCATTATTAGAATTCTACACTCTCCTTGTTGGGATCATGTAAAATTGATGGGATCAAATTTCTATTAAATGCAGTGCATTTATACTGAGCATTCTGGAAGCCTTGGATCATAATATCTTGTAAATAAACATTACATTCAGTGATATCACCTTTCATTTTAAAAGGGTCTTTAGAAAGCTTTTAAAATGGTGCAGGAATGGATCACTCATTATTAAGATTGGAGGGAATGGAGCAATCATTTTATGTGCATGGAATTTCTGGGTAATAAGTGCAAATTAACATTACAGAGAAATTGATTTGAACAAAGTATATCGAAATTGAGATAGGCTCCTCAGATTAAGAGCAAAAAAACTTTTTCGTGTATTTATTAGCCCAGAGGTTTTCCAATCATTAGAAAAACTAGAGTTTTCCATGTTGGCCCTCAGTTATAATGGGGCATAGAGCTGGATACAGAACACCGTTCAAATGATGAAACATTTTTTTCAAAGATCCAGGAACAGCTGCTGCTTATTGAGTTACCAACACCACTTCCTGAAGAATGTGATTTTGTTTCAAAGATAGCCAAGTCCTGCCCAGGCTGTGTCAGCTTAGTTTGAGCTATGATAACGTGGCATGTTGTTGTCATATTATTATTAGGTACATTTCATTAAGTGATTCCAGATCCTTCTCCCTTTTACTTGGGGAGGGGAGACTTTATTGATTTCGGAGACTATAAATCGAAATGGCACTTTTATGATTGAAAGATATATACCAGTTAGAGGATTTGTATGATGTTTTAGGAAAATTAGAAAATTGCATAAACTCTAAAGAAAGAAAGATTCATGGGGTAGAATCTGGATTGCAAAATGCATGGAAGCTTACTGGAATCTGTGAACTTGTTAGGGTTACAAGAAAGATGCTGACTTGCTTGCCAAGTCTCCCTCCTATGGGATTAAGTTTAAGGCCGACTTTCAAAGTATTTCTTGTGCTGCAAGATTTTGGAATGTCTCTTCAGTGAGACAGCTAAAATACCGTTGGTACTTTTAGCTCATTCAACTTGTCTCCACCCTACATTTTCAAACTATTTTTCTGCTAAACAATGTAAATAGAGAGAGAACTTTTGTACTTAACTTAAGAAGGAACATCTTCACTGTAATCCTCTTTTAGGTAAAAATAAACATCTTGTCATCAAAAAGATTCTTGACCTGCAATGAAATTACCTTTCAAATTAAATGAAACTGTGAACTGTGAAACTTAAAGAATGAAAAGTATCCATACAAGTTCATACAAGAAGACCATTATTGTCAGTCAATATTTTTATTGTCTTCCAAGGCTAGAAAAATATATGGAATAATTAAATCCAAGGAATTCCAAAATGTATTTTGACCTGAAAAATCCCACTCTTAAGAACTTATTCTAAAGGAATCAATCAGGATGTACAAAAACATATTCTTAAAATGATATTCCTTGCAGAATTTTTTATAACAGAAAAAGGTCTTTTCATTCAGTAAAATGCTAATAGATATTCACAATGCCTTTGGAGGACTACAGTTACATTGTAAAGATGTTCACTATTGACTTAAAACAGAGGTATTCCACAATGCTACATAATCATTTCTCAGGAAAGTATTCTTATTAATCATTTTTCTATTTGTATGCTATCAATTAAAAAGGGGGATTTAGAGCAACTTCTGGTGTGAAGGCTAGACTTAATTAACAAAACTTGTAACAATTAAACAACAATTAGATGAAGTTCAGTCTTCCAAGGAACTTATCAATTTTGGATTTTGACTGTTGGAAAATGACTTTGTTAGTGTACTAAGCAGTCATGGTTTACTTTTGGCACATCTATTAAACAAAGTAGGTATTTCATAGGACATTTCTAGAGTCATGTTACTTTGAGGTCTTTGGTTCCTTAGTCAAGGAGGATGTAAAAGCTACAAGTGGAGAATGGTTCCTGGAGCATAGCGGTTCATGGATGCATGTTGAGTAAATGAATGGATAACTGCATTTGTGCCAGGGTAACCCTGAGGCGATTTGGCAAGTTTTTAATCTTTCATTCATTTAGAAACCTTAACAGAGCACCTGCTATGTTGAAGTGCTGGGGATACGGGTGTCAGGAAACACTGCTCAGAAGGAGCATGTGATCTAGTGTGGGTCTGATCAGATCAGATCATCCTAATATAAGTTTAGGAAGAAAAAAATGTAGAAAGTTTTGTGCAGGGAATTATGGGAACCCTGAGAAAGGTACGGTCACCAACTTGTCCTGGTTTGCCCAAGACCTTCTTGTTTTTAGCACTGAAAGTACAGAAACCTCTTCAGCCTCAGACAAATGAAGGCGGTTGGTCATCTTAGAAAAGGCATCTAACCCAGCTAAGGCTTTCTGGAGGAGGTGGTCCTGGACTTCTGGGCTGAATCTTCCAGTCAGGAAGGGACAAGCGCGGCAAGGGTGTAAAGGGTCGGGGTGAGGATTGCGGGTGGATTCCAGGCAGAGGAGAGCCTGTGGGAGTAGAGAAGCAGTACAGTGTATGTAAGGAATTGTTAGTTGGTGGGAATGGAGCTGGGGAAAGGCCTCAGCTGTGATCTGGCCTCAGTTGACCAAGGCCTGATCACAGAGGGTAGAGGGGCTTAGGTAAGTGCGTAGCTTGCTAGGGCTGCTGGAACGTAGCACCACACAATGGGTGGCTTAAACATCAGAAATTTATTGTCTTGTGGTTCTGGAGACCAGAAGTCCTAGATCAAGGTATCAGCAGGGTTGATTCCTTCTGAGGCTGTAAGGGGGAGTCTGTTCCATCCCTCTCCTCTGGTCTGAAGGTTGCTGGCAGTCTTGGAGTCCTTGGCTTGTAGAAGATCATCACACTGATCTCTGCTTTCATCTTCACATGGTGTTCTCCGTGTGTGTGTGTGTGTGTTTCCAAATTTCCCCTTTTTATAATGATACCAGCCATAATGGATTTAGGCCTCCCTAAGGACCTTATCTTATTTTAACTAATTATATCTGCAATGACCCTATTTCCAAAGAAGGTCACATTTCCAAAGAAGGCCACATTTTAAGCTACTGGGGGTTAGGATGTCAACATAGGGGTTTCTGGAGGATGCAACTCAACTTGTTACAGTGAAGATGGATGAAAAAGTTTAAGTGGGCACCCTAAGAGGCCTGGTGGCCTTCAGCCCAGGAAATCTGCTCTCATCATTGGTTCTTGGTGGCAGAGACCCCAATAGGGTAGATCTCACTTCAGTTCCTAATAAGGGAACACAGCCGCACACTGGGAACAGGGTCCGAGGTCACCCAGTCCTCCGGCCGTGGATCGGAGAAGGGGCTGATCATGTGGACGGTGAGAGAAGCACGGGGCGAGGGCCACCTATTCCCATCAGCAAACACTGGGTCTGCTGAGATCTCTCTTCTGTTTGGAATAAACTGGATAAAACACAACCTACAATAATTACTCTAGGTCCAGAGGAAAGGCGTGTCATTCTGAGGAATGTATTCCGAGGAAGCCTTCTAAACACTGTTTACCAAGGTAACCAGAAGAAAATAATTTAGCAATTGGGATGCAAAAATATATGGTCTCTCCAAGGCAGCAGCTAAAAGCTGTGCTGAGATGATAGTGACCTAAATAGATACCTAGATGGAACAGGAAGTATTGGAAAGAAAGAAAACATCAAGTAGGATCAAAAGCTTAATTACCCACTGTTCACTGCAGAATTGACACTGCCAAGAATAGCAGTGAGTTCTAGAATACAGACGTTAAGGACACAAGGATAAGAAGGATGGAAGAGAAAGTGAAAGGCAAAGGGCCAAAAAACAGATTTCACATGCAATTATGGGTATTTATGAAAAAAGGTCAGGCTAATTAGAAAAGAAGATAGTTGAAGAAAATATTCTTGATCTAAAAAAATACCTAACTGTAAGTACATTTAGGCTTTGTTTTCATATATTATGATTGTACATTTAATTTTCATGAAGTTGCGATCATATTATATATGTGTGTTATTTCTTTCTTTTCCTCTTAACATTATATATGAGCATTTTCCACATCATTAGATAAATTACACAAGGGATTTCTGATGGTCACATTCTATTTCATCATATGACTGTACTGTCCTATGATAATTTAAGTATTCCATAATTTTATTTTGAGATTTTGCTTTCTACAAATAATGCTGCACTGTATGTTTTTGCTTACATTTTTTTTTCTTATGGCATACATTATTTCTGGAAGATCATTTCCTAGAAGTTGAATTACTGGGTCAAAGGACATGTAAACCAGAGATTCCCAGACTAAGATTTCCACAGACCAAGACATTAAAAAAATAGATAAAGGACCAAAATAGAGTTGTCTACATTTTTTTTTGTCAAGTAAGTACATTAAGTAAAAAAAACCTTATGGTATAGCATGATTATTCATAACAGAGAATATATTTTACACTAAAAATTTGAGAGGATATAATCTCACAATAAAGGATTAGCTTTAAGCTGAATAATTTAGTTCCATGTCAAACTCAGTTTGTTGTCTTCATTATTTTTAATTTTACTCTGTACTGGTGACAATTTGGTCATGAATGGAGACCCATCGGTGGGTGCTTTGTGGAACCATTCTGTGTCTGCAGTGTGGTGATATATTGTTTGCTACTTTAAATATATAACTTTCTTTAACTTTTCTCTTTTGTGTTACACATTCTGTAGATGGGTGGATTCAAGCTGAATAAGTCAATTTGAGTTACCGTTCATAGTCCTGAAGTCATAAATCACTCTGTTGGTAATTCCTAAGGCAGATTGAACCTTTCTGCTTTGCAGAAAGGATCCCCGTCTTTTAAGTGAGGTATGGGGGAAGGTTAGTGCTCTGGAGCAGAGGTTAAAGGCACAGGCTCTGTATCAGAGAACCCTGGAATCAAATCCTGCTTCTACCACTTTTCTGTGGTGTGGCAAGCCTGAGGGCCATGTCCTGGGCAAGCCTGAGTTTCCTTATCTCAAAAATTGGGCCTGATACTACTACCTACTTTATGAGGTTGCTGTATTTTTCAAAAATCAACCAAATCACTTACTGCATTGCCTGGCATATTCTAAATGCTTTAATAAACTGTACCTAGTCTTTCTGCAAACTTCTACTTGTTTTCAAATGCTCTAAATCAAGGGGTGGCAAACATTTTCCCTATAGGGTTAGATGTCACAAGTATCCAACTTGACCCTTATCACATGACAGCAACCACAGTCAATAGGAAACCAATGAGTATAGCTGTATTCCAACACAACTTTATTTATAAACCCTGAAATTTGAATTTCATATAATTCTTTTAAGCCAAATTTTATTTTATTTTATTTTTAACACCTTTATTGGAGTATAATTGCTTTACAATGGTGTGTCAGTTTCTGCTTTATCACAAAGTGAATCAGCCATACATATTCATATATCCCCATATCTCCTCCCTCTTGCGTCTCCCTCCCACCCTCCCTACCGCACCCCTCTAGGTGGTCACAAAGCACCGAGATGATCTCCCTGGGCTATGCGGCTGCTTCCCACTAGCTATCTATTTTACATTTGGTAGTGTGTGTATGTCCATGCCACTCTCTCACTTTGTCCCAGCTTACCTTTCCCTCTCCCAGCCAAACTTTAGAAAAGCACGGGAAGCTGTATTTCTTGTTCAGGGACTATTATTGAGGGAAAATCAGGTAATGGGAAAAAGTTAAAAAGAAAAAACGGTGAGCCATGCCCCACCCCCCCACCGCGTCCAGGAGCACAGTGGGGCATCCACCCATCACCTTTCCGGGTGGCACAGCTCCAGTGACATTTATATATTTTCTTCGCCCTCCTAACACTATTGAAGTAGAAACCATCACTCAGACTGTAGAGACACCGGCAGCCCCCAAGAGCTGCCACCCCAGATGGCACAGCAGGTGACGGGGGAAGGGAACGGGCCCAGGACAAGATGAGGCTCCCGGCACTCCCCCCTCCCCAGGTGTCCCCTCCCCACTGGGGGGGGGTGTCGCTGCAGCCCCCAAACGCCAATCCCGCCGCTATCCTGCTTCAACTGGCAGCCCCCGGATGCTGGCGCAGCGGAGGTGACAGTGCAGTTGTACCTCCTCCGGGTGTGCGCGAGGTTCCCGAAGAGCAGACATCTTCAGGCTGAAGGAGGTGTTGCTATGATACCTCGAACACAGAATCAAGGCTGCATGGAACGCGTCGGCGGAGGGCAGAGTGATTCTGGGGGGCGGGGGGCGCAGGCGCAGGAGCTGAACTCGGCGCCTGTCCTGTCACCGTGAGAGCAAAGCTCACGGCCTGAGGTCTTCCCAACGGCCCAACACCCTCGATGACCGTGCCAGTGGCCTGGACGAAGCCACACTCGAGCCTGGTGACCCTGCAGGATGCGCCACAGTTGCTTCCTGGGCAAGAAGCCTCTCGCTTCCACGCGGGAGCGAACGTCCTCGACGGCTCCAACCTCGGCGGAACCAGACGAGGCAACGCTGCATGAGGAGCCGCTACCCTTTCTGGCCAACGTTTGCTGCTTTTCAAACCGGAGCTGAAGTCATGTGTGCTGAAATCGAGCCATGCGTCTTTTATGGGTGTCCAAATTGCGGTGAACTTCCCTCGTACAAGGTACCCGCGTGGTACAAAGCACGTAAACCAAGACGTAACACCGTAAAATGCAAGATGCATGCAGGGCGGAGCACCCCGGCCCCAACGCTGGCTACAGGTGGGTCCTGAGACGGGAAGGCTGTTGAGGACAGACCCCAGGGCTCGGAGGAGAAAGCCGAGGAGGAGAAGGTGGCCCGAGGCCAGCAGGGTGACCCTAGCGGACGAACGGGCCCAGACAGACCCGTCCCCACCGGCTGCAACAGTGAGACTGAGCCGGAGTTCTGGGCCGCTGCGCCCCGGGCACCGTCCCTGGGCTCTCAGGTCACGGCAGGCGGCCGGGCCAGGAGCTGTGACCACACGGGACAGGGGAGGGTGGGCTCTAAACCTGCTTGATCAACGCCTGTTTCTACCTTTCTCTCCAGGCACGAGGTAAGAGATGCGGACGACAGCGAGACTGCCCGCTGCGGCCAGTCCTGAGGCTGGATGTGTGTGTGCAGGAGGCGGGCACAGAAGACAGGGAGGGAGGCGGCGTCCAGGGCAGAGGCAGCGGCGGGGACGGGCTGGGCGCCAGGCCACGGCTTCTTCCGAGAGCAGGCCAAGCGCGGCCCTTTCCCGGGAACGTGAAGCCAGCGCTCCACTACGCACCCACCCCATCAACAGCGCCTGAAATTCGCTGGGCGCCAGGGCCCCTGGCTGGCGCCTCCGGCCCGCCCCCTCGCCGGCCCTCTGGGCGCACTGGGCGCACTCCTGTCCCGGCGGCTCTGCCCCTGCCACCCCCGGGGTGGGACACACAGGCCCGGCAGCCTGCCCTTGCTGTTCTCCTGGCCGCGCTACTGGGGACTCACCTATCCTTCTCGTCCATGCTCCGCGCTGAGGCCAAATCCTCACCAACGTCAGGACAAATGGAAAATGACCCTCCTGGTCGGAAGCCTTCGTGTGCGGACCATTCTCCTCCTGGGGCCCACAGACCTTCACGCGACGGGGGTGGGGGCTGGGGGGGTTGGTGGGACGCGCAGAGCCCTTGCGCCTTCACAGCCCCGGGTGCCTCCTCTGCCCCCAGCTCCCCTCGACGGCAGCAGACGCCCCATAGTCTCCAGTGGGTCAAGGAGTTACAAGCAGATCCGTCCCAGTAAGTTCCTGACGGGGCCCTGGCGGTACATGATGAGTGGGTAGCATGCAGGGCAAGAAACCCGTCCACAGGGCGGGCCACCCCGGAGAGAGGCAGTGTCACAGAGTGTGACAAGATGCTCATCGCAGGGCAAAGCGCCCAAATGACAACACAGACCCACAAACCTGGAGAAAACAAAAAAAGGGGGGCAATCCCGGCCATGGGAACAAGGAAATGGTGCTCCAGAGGGCCTGGGCCCCCCTCCCTGATCTGACCCCGGAGGGCCTGCTGCCTCAGTCGGACCCTCTCGATGTGCTGCTTAGAGGTGAAAACGTAGGATGACCGACACAGAAGGTAAGAACGTCCATTGCACGCACACCTAGTCCCTTCTGCCCCGGGGCCCTTAGCAAAGGTGAAGGTGAGCTGGTAAAAGTCCTTGAACTTCAGTGTGTCCTTAAGCTCCAGCTCCAGTCTCGGCAGAAGAGCTTTCGGCTTCTCTGCGCTGTTGCACCCCTGCTTCGAAGTTTACAAGTGGGAACCCCCGGTGTGCTATTTGGCGTCTGGATTTCTGCACCAACATTGTGTGTGTGACCGTGGGGCTCTGGCTGGCTCGTTTCCACTGTCACGCCGCACTCCACCGTATTCATATTTTATAACTTCTATGCGCTACTGATGGTAAATATTTTGGCTGTTTCTAGTTTTCTGGTCACAAAGAATGTTGTTAAATGGTTTCTGTACATGTATCCTGGCACACAAGTGAATGTGTCGAGGCAGACACCCTCCCATGATTTCATAAGTCTTGTTAAACGGTTCTCCAAGCTGACTGCCCACCAGCACTGCTCCGGAGCCGTCCTGGAAGAGTGAGTGTGAGGTCCTATTTCGTTGTATTCTAATTTGCACGCTGCCACGAATGAGGCTGAACGCCTGCTTGTATTTTCACTGGCCATGTGGAAAGCATCTTTGGTGAAGGGCTTGGTCAAGTCTCTTGCCCATTCTCAATTAGGTTATCTTTTTCTTGTTGTTCTGTGGGAATTCTCTACGCATCAGGGACACAGGCCTTTGTCAGTTGTGTATCTCATGGCCCCAACCCCTCACGTGGATGCCTCTTCACCTCTCAATGCTGTTTCTTGGTCAGAAGTTCTTATTTTAGTGTACTACACTCTATCAGTCTTCTCTACAGTGATTATTTTTTTAACATCTTTATTGGAGTATAATTGGTCTACAATGGTGTGTTAGTTTCTGCTTTATAACAAAGTGAATCAGTCATACATATACATACATCCCCATATTTCCTCCCTCTTGCGTCTCCCTCCCTCCCACTCTCCCTATCCCACCCCCTAGGTGGTCACAAAGCACCAACCTGCTCTCCCTGTGCTACGCGGCTGCTTCCCACTAGCTATCTATCTTACATTTGCTAGTGTGTATATGTCCATGCCACTCTCTCACTTCGTCCCACCTTACCCTTCCCCCTCCCCGTATCCTCAAGTCCATTCTCTACATCTGTGTCTTTATTACTGTCCTGCCCCTAGGTTCTTCAGAACCAATTTTTTTCTTAGATTCCATATATATGTGTTAGCATATGGTATTTGTTTTTCTCTTTCTGACTTACTTCACTCTGTATGACAGACTCTAGGTCCATCCACCTCACTACAAATAATTCAGTTTCTTTTTTTATGGCTGAGTAATATTCCACTGTATATATGTGCCACATCTTCTTTATCCATTCATCTGTTGATGGACACTTAGGTTGCTTCCATGTCCTGGCTATTGTAAATAGAGCTGCAATGAACATTGTGGTACATGTCTCTTTTTGAATTATGGTTTTCTCAGGGTACATGATGGGATTGCTGGGCATATGGTAGTTCTATTTTTAGTTTTTTAAGGAACCTCCATACTGTTCTCCATAGTGGCTGTATCAGTTTACATTCCCACCAACAGTCAGGAGGGTTCCCTTTTCTCCACACCCTCTCCAGCATTTATTGTTCGTAGATTTTTTGATGATGGCCATTCTGACCGGTGTGAGGTGATACCTCATTGTAGTTTTGATTGGCATTTCTCTAACAATTAGTGATGTTAATCATCCTTTCATGTGTTTGTTGGCAATCTGTATATCTTCTTTGGGGCAATGTTTATTCAGGTCTTCTGCCCATTTTTGGATTAGGTTGTTTGATTTTTTGATGTTGAGCTGCATGAGCTGATTGTAAATTTTGGAGATTAATCCTTTGTCAGTTGCTTCATTTGCAAATATTTCCTGCCATTCTGTCTTTTTGTCTTGTTTATGGTTTCCCTTACTGTGCAAGAGCTTTTAAGTTTCATTAGGTCCCATTTGTTTATTTTTGTTTTTATTTCCATTTCTCTAGGAGGTGGGTCAAAAAGGATCTTGCTGTGATATGTGTTGTACAGCGTTCTGCCTATGTTTTCCTCTAAGAGTTTTATAGGGTCTGGCCTTACTTTTAGGTCTTTAATCCATCTTGAGTTTATTTTTGTGTATGGTGTTAGGGAGTGTTCTAATTTCATTCTTTTACATGTAGCTGTCCAGTTTTCCCAGCACCACTTATTGAAGGGGCTGTCTTTTATCTGTTGTATATTCTTGCCTCCTTTATCAAAGACAAGGTGACCATATGTGCGTGGGTTTATCTCTGGGCTTTCTATCCTGTTCCATTGATGTATATTTCTGTTTTTGTGCCAGTACCATACCTCTACAGTGATTTTTGATGACGTTTTACAACCTGCCCTATGGCATGGCCGTAAGGATATTCTCCTCCATTATTTTCTAAAGGTTTCTGCCTTCAGCCTTTCACACCAAGATCTACAACCCACTTGAACTGACTTTCATGTACGGTGTGAGGTAGAGATCAAGATGCATTTTTTTTCCATACGACTAGCCAATTCTCTCAGGACCATTTACTGAAAAGCTGTCCCTTCTCCACTCCTCTAAAGGGCCACCTTTCCCATAAATCAAGTGTTCCTGTAAACATGGATTTGTTTCTGGGCTTTCCATTCTGCTCCACTGGCCTTTTCATCTATTCTCGCCCCCAATTCCATGTACTCCTAATTACTGTAGCTTTAAAAGTCCCATGTTATGCACTGAGATAATATCCACCCCCTCACTTTTCTGTTACTGTGACAAATTACATTGACCAACTTTGTAATGTTAAAAAAATCTTGCATTCCTGGACTACAACAAACTTTGTCATGACAAATTATCCTGGTTTTTGGTTGATTTGTTTTGGGGGCTCAATTTATTTTGCTAAAAATTTGTTTAGGATATTTGCACCTTATGTTCATCATAGGCATCTTGTGATTCTTGTGACTGAGAGCAGCCTGTAATTTTCCATTCTCAAAACGTCCTTTCTAGGTCTTATTATCTAGGTTGTGCTGGCCTCAAAACATATTGGGGAGTGCTTCCTCCTGTACTATTCTCTGGAAGAGGTGGTGTGAAATTGGTGTTATTCTCTTTATTAAAAGCTTGGTAGGATGTGCCAGTGAACCAATCCTGGCCAAGAGGTTTCTCTTTGAAAAGATTTTAAATTATGGGTTCAGATTCTTTAAGAGTTACGGAACTATTTCTTCACATGCCCATTTCAGTAAGTTGTCATTTTTTTAAAGAACTTGTCTATTTCATTTAGGTTTTCAAATTTACTAACATAAAGTTGTTCATAATACTTTCATCCTTTAATCTGTAGGGTCTATAGTGATGTCCCCCCTTCATTCTATATTGGTTATTTGTTATTCATTACTTTATAAGTCTTCAGATAACAAGCTTTTAGCTTTACAAATCCTTTCTACTTACAACTTTTAAAAAATTTCATTAAATTACTGCCTGTTTAAAAAAATTAATTCCTTCTGTCTATACTCTTTGAGTTTAACTTCTTCCTCTTTTCTCTGCTTTGAGAGAAATGGATGGATGCTTTCCTTACTGATTTTCAACTTTTCTTTTTAAAATATGCATTTAAGAAGCTGAATCCTGCAAGTTTTCATAAGTAGTGTTTTATCATTCAAAATACTTTCTAATTTCCATTGTACCTTCTTTCTCAACACAAGTGTTATTCAGAGGTATAATAGCCACACATATTTCAACCTATCTATCTTTTTGTTATATTCCTCGCTTGATTGTATTGTGCTCAGAAAACATGCTCTGTTTCATTTCAAGTCTTTGAAATTTGTTGCAGCTTACTTTATGGCCCAGTTTATGGTCAATATTTATAAATGTTCTATGTCTTTTTGAAAAGAATATGTATTCTTCAACATCAAGGGCAGTGTTCTATTTCCTTTTCCAAATCTTCTATTTCCTTACTGATTTTTCATCCACTTATTCTACCAGTTGGTAAGATGTATGTGAGAATTCCCCACTTTGCTTGTAGATTTGTATCTTTCTCTTTACAGTGTTAACTTCTGCTTTAAATAAACTATTACCCTCCTCATGAAATAAAACTTTTATCATTAAGAAATGTCCTTCAGATTCCCCCTCCCTTCCTCTCCTTCCTCTTTTTCCCTCCTTCCTTCCTTCCCTCCCTCCTTCCTTCCTTCCCTCCTCCCTTCTTTCCCTTCTCTCCCTCCCTCCTCCTTTCCTTCCCTCCCTTCCTTCCCTCCTCCCTTCCTTCCTTCCCCCTTTCCTCTGCTCTTTAATTCATTAACACATAACCTTCCCCTCCTTGTTGTCCCCTCCATGTATATACTGTTTGGTTCCTCTTTGTCAAAATGTCTCTAGTTGAGACATCTTGTGAGGTCTTCTGGAAATGTGATACCAGTTGCTAAATACCGTCCTGCTCTGCCTGCCTTGGGCTGGAGTTGGGGGAACTGAGAACTCACGGGATGTGCATCCACAGCTGAATATGACAAGGAACACAGAATTCCAGGGCCTTAAGAAGTGGAAGCAGACCCACCCTCTCCGACTCATCCAGCAAGTAAGAAACATCTTAAGGTAGGAATGAAGTTTTATCCCAACCCCAGGCTCTGTCATGCCATCTACAAATTCCTTTTTGTTAAATTCACATTGAGTCGCAGCCCTGAATTTCCGCGCTATAACCAAAACAGTGATACTGGCAGGATCTAGGCTTAAATCATCACAAAACTGTTGAATTCCATCAATTCCAATTTTATTCTTATCTTGTGGGTCTGTTATACAGCTGCTCCAGCTTCTTGTCCACGTAGGTTCTCATGGAGTCCTTGTGGAACGAGTCCGGGTTCTGGAAGAAGCTGTCCGTGGCACGTCCAGTTTCCACTCACTTTGCGCTAAGCAGTGGATGGCAGTTCTCTCACCAGCCTGAGCAAATGCCATGAACTGGTGGACCTTGTCCTTCTAAGATGATTTAAGCTTATGCATTCTCCCCGCGCTCCTCAGCTTGTCGCCAGCCCTGGCCGTCTGCGCAGGCGCCCCGGTCCGGCTGTGTCGTCCCCGTCCCTGTCCTCAGCCCCCCCCACCCCCGGGCCCCGGGACACCCGCCCAGGGAGGCAGCGACAGGTCGGGCCAGCGGGACTCCAATTCCCGGCGTGCACTGCGCCGCCTGGGGCCGTGGGCTGAATTTCATATAATTTTTGTATGCTATGAAATCTTCTTCTTCTGTGGGTTTTTTTTTTTTTCCAACCATTGAAACATATAAAAACTATTCTTAGTTCAGGGGCCATACAAAAACAGTTGGCTTTGGAAGTCACAGTTTGCCAACCCCTGCTATAAATCATAAGGATACGTTAGAAAAATTGTAGCCAGTAGTTCTTTTGTGAATAACACATTTTCTTGTAAATTAAGATTAAAGATTAAAAATAGATATTTTGACAGGAAGGTTTTAAAAGAACATTGCCCTGATGCATGGCAAGAAGAATTGTGGGATTGTTAGAGGCCTAAAAATTCCGAGTCCCCCCCTCCTAACCCGTGGAGCAGCAGGCGATGTGAACGCTTCCAGGTCACACTACAAGCTGGAGGACTGTTTCTGACTCCTGGCCTGGTGTTCTTTCCATGGCACCGAATATCATGATTTTAAAATGCATACTTCATAGTTAGCTAGACACTGAGATTTTTATTCTTCAGTGAAAAGCTTCTTTAAAACTTTGTTCCCCTGAGAAGAAAAGATAAACAATAATTTCACGTGGTAATTTTCCAAATTTCTGTGCCACATCTGCATATCCAAACACAGCTGTATGAAGGCAGAAATTGGCTTCAGGCAAAGAAGAAGCCCTTTTACCCTGGTTTTCAAAGGCAATGCATGGTATACAATGAAGTGTACTGCGTGGTCCCCTCCCCAGCTACAGAACAAACAATAAAACTGAAGCTTAAAAAAAAAAAAAAAAATCCAGTTGTTAACAATGTTCCACATTGGCTCTCCATTTGACTGGTAGGAAAGGAGAGAGAGATAGAAAGAGAGACTTCACATTTCAAACGAAAAATATATATTTACTATTGGTTAGTGAATCCCCTCACCTCACAATACAAAATTTTAACTGATTGACATTTTGGGCAGCCTTCTAAGACCTATAAGGCTTTGACTAAATTTTGTTTATATTCTACACTTGTTCCAGAAGCGTCAGAATTATCCTTGTACCTGTACTAAAACACTAAAACAGCATTATAGATGATTTAAAATTTTTCTTCTGTGTATTTTCTAGTTTTTATGTAATGTGTTTACTTATATGTATGTAACTCTGTACCTATGTCTAAAAGAGTAAGAAAATGAAGAACGATGTATATTGTATGCGAGCATTAAAAAGAATTCTTCTTCATTCCTTAAAAAAAAAGATGCTTAGACATTATGGAACTTGATAGAACTGTGCTGTTCAACATAGTACCCACTTTTAAAGTGAAGTGTGGGTGGTCCGAATTGAGATGTGTTGTGAGTGTACACTTACACTGGATTTCAAAGTCTTGGGAGAAAAAAAAAGAATATAAAATATCTCATTCATACTTCTATACTGTTTATATGTTGAAATAACATGTTGCCTATATTGGGCCAAATAAAAATAATATATTAATAAATTTCACCAGTTTTTTTTTACTTTTTAAACCTAGCTGCTAGAAAATTTTCAGTTGCACTTGGGGGTCGCATTCTATCAATATTTCTACTGGACAGCACAATAATTGCTGTTAAGTTGTTATAGAATATATCTGGGATGATTCTTAAAAACCACTCACAATAGTTAACTCTGAAGCAGGGAATCGGGTGACTTGAGGAGGTGTAGAGGGAGACTCAACTTTTAGGGTGTTCTCTTGTGTTTTTTATATTTTTTCCACAGGCATATATTACCTACTTAAAAGCTAAATAAATTTTAAAATAATAAAAATTAAAATAAAGCAAATGCTTAAAGAAAAGTCTACAAATTACTGTTATTGTTGGTCAGAACCTTGGAGGGTTTTGGAGAATTTTTTTTCTTTACTGTCCAGAGAAACAACTATCAATGCATGCTATTTCTTTCCGCTAGTGTGTGTATGTGCGTGTATGTGTGCAAGTGGGTATGTGTGTATTTGACAATTTTTCTTAAGGACAGAGTTAAATCTGATTGGCTTAGGGCTTTACTCTCCCATATATTAAAGAAAGTAAGTTTCATTTACAGAGTGGAATAAATTTTTTGTAGGGAAAACTAAAACACATTCCCAAAATATCCTGTATTAAGAGGAAGACAGTTAATAGAGTTTAAAACTCTGGCTTGGGACCCATCTTCCACAAAGGATGTAACTTAATGATCCTGTGGTCATTTAAAACAACAATTTTTTTCCACTGATATTATAATACAATTGTTTGCTTTTAATATAAATTCAGTTTTTTTCCTTCTTAAAAAATCAATTGTCAGGCAATAATCTTTAAAATTAAACACTTTACTAACATTTAATTTTCTTTTATGAGGAATTATTCTATGAATTATAGCCAAAGATCAAATTCTGCAAATTTCACAATTATCAGTTTTATTACTAATCATCTGGTTTATCACAGTCTTAAAAAAATTAATTTCTAAAAAGCTACTCTCAAGACTAATTTGTGCTCAGTTAACAGCTTATTTTTCAAACACTATGAAATGTGATAAATGACATAAAACTCATTCGTTAAGACACTAATTACAGCAACATCATCTTTTAGAATTAGCTTAAAACGTATGTGTGATATTGTGATGTATAGTAAGAAATATATATTTGGTCTTCATCCCTTTTCCTGGCACAGAGCTCCTAAAACCTTTGGAATTTCCTATGTGATTAAAACAATAAGGGTGAAAGGAACATCTTTCGTTGTTCATAAAAAGCAACTTTCAACCACACTTGAGTGTATGTTAATGAAGTGACTTTTGGAAAGCCATTGGGTAACCTCCTGATGGGGGCTGGATGCTGGGGGACCCAACCTTGTAATTAGAGGATTGGAACTTTCAGCCCAATCTCCTCCCCACACCCAAACTCTGGGGAGGGGAGAGGAGCTGGAAACTGAGTTCAATCACCAATGGCCATTGAGTTAGCCAATCAGGCCTATGGAAAGAAACTTCCATAAAAATCCTGAACTACAGAATTCAGAGTTTCCAGCTTCGTGAACACCCATGTGTCAGGAGGGTGGTATTCCCCAAACTCCACTGGAACAAAAATTTTTCTGTTTAGGATCCTTCTGGACTTCACCCTATGTACCTCTTCATCTGGATGTTTATTCTTATCCTTTAATATCCTTTGTAATAAACCAGTAATCTAATAAGGAAACTGGTTTCCTGAGTTTTGTGAGCCTCTCTAGCAAATTGATTTAGCCTGAGAAGGGGATTGTGGGAATTTCTGATTTGTATTCAGTAGGGCAGAAGGACAGGTGACCACCTGGGCTTGAGATTGGCATCTGAAGTGTGCAGGGAGGTTGGAGTCAGTCTTGTAGCACTGAGTCCTTAGCCTGTGGAACCTGATCCTATCTCTAGGTAGACAGCATCAGGACTGAGTTGAATTGTAGGGCACCCAGCTCGTGTCCCAGCTTGATGTGTATAAAACCCATACATAAGGTGTCAAAAGTGAAGTGAGGTGTGGTCACAGTATGAGTAAGGGAGACACAGGAGGAGTGAGTTTTTCCTCTACAACACGAAACTGCCTTTTCTTTTTAAACTTTTTATTTTATATTGGAGTATAGTTGATTAACAATGTCATGTCGGTTTCAGGTGTACAGCAAAGTGATTCAGTTATACATATACATATTTCCACTCTCTTTTAGATTCTCCCATATAGGCCATTGCAGAATAGGTCCTTGTTGGTTATCTGTTTTAAATACAGCAGTATGTACATGTCAATCCCAAACTCACTAACTATTTCCCCCCCACACTCTTCCCCCTGGTAACCAGAAGTTTGTTTTCTAAGTCTGTGAACATGAAACTGCTCTTATGAGACCAGCTTTGTCTTCTAAAATGTCATTTTTATCTGGTTCATGCCAATACTTGCTGGAGTCTCATCACTTCCCCTTTACCGTCTACTGGAAAATAATCTGTGGTCTAAAAACATGGGCCACTGTTTCCTTATATATTTTCATTTACTTAGACACATTTCTCAGGCACCTACTTTATAATTCAACAAACACTGATGTTCTCTTTTAACAAATTTGTTCTCCCATATATTAAATGTATATTCTCCCAAATATCCCGAATTTGAGATATTTTAGCTGTTTAGCAACTCTGCTTCCCAAATCCTCAGTGTAAAACTGACATCGATTTCAAAATATTATTTTAAAATATAGCCTGTCTTTTTCAGCTTGGGTTGTCATAATGAAATATCATAGACCGGGTGACTTAAACAACAGAAATTTATATCTCACAATTCTAGAGGCTGGAAGTACCAGCCAATTCAATTCTTGATGAGGTTCCTTTTCCTGGCTTGTAGACAGCTACCTTCATTTTGTGTCCTCACATTTCGGTGGGGAGGAGGGGAGGAATCAAATGTAAACACTCTGGTGTCTCTCCTCATAAGGGCACTAATCCTATCATGAGGGTCCCATCCTCATGACCTCATCAAACTCCAATTTCCTCCCAAGGCCCCATCTCCAGATACCATCAGAGTTTCAAGTAGGAATTTGGGGAGGGACATATACATTCAGTGCATAACACCCCCCAAAACCAATGAGCTATCTCTTTTAATGTCATTAACCATTGCTTTCTAAATACTTCCAGGAGGAAAGTATCTTTTTTTTAAAAAAATTATTTATTCATACATTCATTTATTTAAGAAATAATTAGCAAGTTACTATCTGGCTCCAGTCTACCTCTCTTGAAATACATTGTCTTTCCTTCTACTCATTGCATCCTTAGCTATAGTCAAAGAAGCTTATTTACTCTTCTTCTAGGAGTCTAAGCATTAAACTTCCTGGTTTTTCTTCTTCATTCCTCTACCCCACTTGCCTTCTATATCAGCTGCCTTCTTGCTCATCTTTTAAGGCTCAACTTAAAGGGCACCTCTTCTATGAAGCTCTCTCCACTTCTCCAGGGAAAACTAGCCCTTCCTGACTTCCTCTACATGTGGTTTCACTATCCCCTCTATCGCTAGACCTATTAGACTATCCACTCTTTTTAGGCAAAGGATTTTAGCATAGTGTCTTACACATGGTAGAAACTCAATGAAGGCAGATGGAATGAATGGTTACTATAATTGTTATAGCTGCTGGACACCATGGACTCAGCCATATGGGTTCAAGTGTCCATCATATAAAAAGTAAAGATTCCTTAAGTTCATTGTGACTATCGGTAGTGGGGACTGAGGGCTTCTGGAGTTTTCAGAGGATCCCATCCTAAGAATTTGTAGCTCTAGGTAAGCCCACGGATTTCGAGGAGGCAAGCCTGTGGTGATGTAAGGCCAACCGATGGGCAGACATAGTGAGAGATCTCTGCTCCAGCCTGGGGGTCCTAATACCCACAGATAAACAGCTCACCTGTGCTTTGGCTTTTGTAAATTTCTCTACCACTCCCCCCCTCTTTTTTTTTTCTGTTGGTCCAACACCTTCTAGAATTACATCAGTCTTATCACAAATTTGTGAGCTCTCCTGGGAATGAATTTTTACTCAGAATATAAGGTTTTTTCCTCCCACTGTTGGCACGTGCCTGTGAATTTATGAAAGCCAAAGGGATCATTGAATTTATTTGATACTATGTTTTTCAAAGCTAGCCTAACTTGGATGCATATATTTATTATATTATGGTTAGAAAAGGAACATTCATGTTGACAGAGAAAGGAAGAGTCCATGCTTAACACTGGAAAATCAGCAAATACAGAAACAAAATATACAAATCTGCTATGGGCAAAGACAGATTCGTCTGATCGGAGGCAGAGAGGGAAAACGAACATTTACTAAACTGCAATACTAATGGTAATTCAGGCTTGCTTAACAATTGGAACTTGAAAAGCTGTGAAGGGTACGTTTTAGGGATAAAAAATAGTGAACTCCCTTCTCTTGTTTAGAGGGAAAAAATCTCATGATTCCTTAACGTTGAGCTTCCAGGATTTGCAGGCTACATCGAAATGATAGTTTTTTATACATTAATGTTTACATAACTGCTATTTTTGCAAACATTGAAATTATAGAGAGCAGCAACTGTTGAGGGAAAAAAAGCAGTATAAATAAATAGAAGCTAGAATTTTCCCCCATCAGAGGTAAGCTTTTGCTATTCCTAGCACAGAATACTTGTGCTATTTGTGTGAGATTGTTCTCCAGGCCATGAAAACACTAGTTTCCCCCAAAATAAAAACTTCACAAGTAGGAGGACATACAATAGGCTAATAACACAAAATTTTGACTCTTTGCAAGTGGTATAACGAATAATCATTTTTATGTTTTGGAGTTACTCTGGCTGTCATTAGCTATCTCTCGTTTTCAGGGAAGAAATAAAGCAAGCAGGAAGAATGAGGAAGCAGAATAAATTTCACATCATACGTCTTTGGCTTGGGCATAGTGTATATCTCATGTTATTAGGTAGCTTGGGATTCTATATCACAGAAGATATGTTTGAAGACATTATGCTCTATCTGTGACACCTGTATGGGAATAACGAGGGTACTGTGGGTCCTGAGGGCAGAGGGTGTGGGCTGGAGGAGGTGAGTTTCAGCAGGGTGCCCACACAGCCCTTTGCCTGGATGAACCCCAGTTGGGGCCAGTTGTCTTTGGGGGTAACTGCTCATATCTCACCTTTCACTCCACTTTATTGGATGGTAAATTTTACGGTTACCATTAACTTTGGTTAAGTATCGAGGATGGTGGGGAGACACACAGTTTAAGCCTCCATAACATCTCTCAAGTCACCTCAAAGAAAGGCAGTATTAATAATCCTTGACATGGATGACTGATGTTTTCTTGATCTTGTATAAAATGTAAATAGTAGCCTTTTTTATCAGACTTAACTATTTTTATTGCTGGCATCTAACTATTTTTATTGATCTGTAGCTTATAAGTCAAAACATTGTGCTTGCTATGCAAATACAACATCAAGATATCCCTCAGTTGCTGCTTCCTACCCCTACCCCCAAGCTCCAACAGCCATTGGGTTCCACCCCTAAATCTCACTTAAATATCTTTATAGAAACCTTACGTCTTCACTGCCTTCACTGCAAAGGGCATTACTGAGGAAGAAGGAGCCTGGTCTAGGGATGAGTCCAGTTAGAAGAAAGTGAGAGATGAAGGAGTTCAAGAGAGGTGACAAAGGGGAAGTAAAAGAATTTGAGGATGAGGAGATACGTGTTTATCCATCTTCACAGCAGCATTATTCACAATAGCCAAAAGGTGGAAGCAACCCAAGTGTCCATCAGCAGATGAACGGATAAATAAAATGTATATATGTGTGTGTGTGCATATATATATGAAATGCATATATAAAATGTATATAGCATATGTAATGGATTATTATTCAGTTTTATTTATTTATTTTTTTTGCGGTACGCGGGCCTTTCACCGCCGCGGCCCTTCCCGTTGCGGAGCACAGGCTCCGGACACGCAGGCTCAGCGGCCATGGCTCACGGGCCCAGCCGCTCCGCGGCATGTGGGATCCTCCCGGACCTGGGCATGAACCCGCGTCCCCTGCATCGGCAGGCGGACTCCCAATCACTGCGCCACCAGGGAAGCCCATATTAGAAGGGAATAAAGTATTGATACGTGCTGTGACAAGAATGGACCTTGAGGAAATTATGCTAAGTGAAAGAAGCCAGACACAAGAGGATGAATATTGTATGATCCCAATTATATGCAGTACCTAGAGTAGAAGTATTCATCCTAAGAGAAAGTAGAATATTGGTTACCAGGAAGGGTAAAGAGTTCCTGTTTGGGAAGATGAAAAATTCTGGAGATGGATGGTGGTGACGGCTGTGCAACCTTGGGCATGTACTTAATGCTGCTGAATTGTACACTCAAAATGGTTAAGATGTAAACGTCATGTTATATGTATTTTGCCAAAATTCAAGTAGTCTGAGGATGGGATGGGTTAGGGCAGGGAAATAAGCATTATTCAGTGTTTCTTGTTTGGTGTATTAGTTTCCCAGGGCGGCTGTAACAAATTGCTACAAACTTGTGGCTTGAAACAACAGAAAGTTATTTTCTCACAGTTCTGGAGGCCAGGAGTCTGAAATCAAGGTGCCAGCAAGGTTGGTTTCTTGCGGAGACCCTGAAGAAGACTCTGTTCCTGCCTCTTCACAATAGCCAAAAGGTGGAAGCAACCAAGTGTTCATCAGCAGATGAATGGATGAACAAAATGTGGTGTGTGTGCATGTGTGCGTGTGTGTGTGCTGTTCTTTGGCTTGTGGGTTCATGACTTCAATTCACCTCCCTCTTCACATGGCCCTGTGTCTCTGGATCTTGAATCTCCCTCTGCCTTTCTCTTATAAAGCCACCTATCATAGGACTTGTTTCATACTGAATCCAGGATGCTCTTATCTTGATATCCCTAACTTAATTACATCTGCAAAGTCCCTTTTTCCACGTAAGATCACATCTGCAGGTTCTGAGTGGACATATCCTTTTTTGGGGGGCAGTACACAACGTGACCCAGTACATTTGGAAAAAGCTAGCTTCACTCAGAATTACGAAGCAAAGCAAACTTGTCAATGAGCTGCCCCTATCCCTTCCAGTAGGCTACAGAAACTTATTCCTGACCCCTGGCTGTCCGTTGCACCCCATTTTATCACCCTCCCATAAGGTCCACCCCACCTGTCCTGCCAGATGCCTAAGCTCAGTACCTGCACAGATGAATTTTAAATTTACCTTAAATGTCTTGTTTCCATTTTACATGAGAGAGCAAGCAGGCTGATATCACAGGAGTGGGGGAAGGTTCCATTTTACCCCATCCAGCCCTATATGTTCATGTAATGGGATCTTCTTTAGGTAATACACTGACTCCGGAGGTGATTACACTGGTGGAAACAAGCATGTAAAACAGTGGAGCCTTTATACTGCCCCCAGGTCTTGCCATATCAACACCATCCCCCTGCCAAGCCTGTGTGTCTGCTTGTTACTCCCAGGCTATGCCTTTTCCTTGGCCAAACAAACTTCTTCCAGGTCCCTTAGATCATTTTCCCTTTCCATGCCAAAAATAAACATTGTTATCTGCTGTGTCTGGAACATCCTCCCACTTTCCAAACCATATTGTTTTTCATTTCTGCATTGATTTCAAAATCTTCCTCCTTCAGGTGGGTTTAAGTGATGTCATGACATCACGACCCTTATTCTTTTTTTTTTTTTTTTTTTTTTTGCGGTATGTGGGCCTCTCACTGTTGTGGCCTCTCCCATTGCTGAGCACAGGCTCCGGATGCGCAGGCTCAGCGGCCATGGCTCACGGACCCAGCCGCTCCACGGCATGTGGGATCCTCCCGGACCGGGGCACGAACCCGTGCCCCCTGCATCGGCAGGCGGACTCTCAACCACTGCGCCACCAGGGGAGCCTACGACCCTTATTCTTCATTAAGATGGTGGTTTTTAAAAACACATTGTTTTATTTTGAATGCACCCAAGAGTCAAGCCATGGTCCATTTTCCTGTCACCTGTGCATTGGGCCAGGCGGGCCATGTAGGCACATGAAACTAGATTACAAAGCCCAATTCTGGGTAAATAAAATATATCTCCAGAAATTCCTGGGTCTTTTTTTTATAAGAATGGCTTTGGGTAAGCCAACCTATCTAGGAGGGAATGATTTGTAGTAAAAGTATTTGAAGGACCTGTGTAAGATCTATCCCTGGTGAGTGAAGCAAGAAAAGTATAGGGTGGATTGCCCCAGCATTTCCAGAAAGATATGAGGCACATTAATATTATTTTTCCTTTTAGCTTCAAGAATCTCATATTTCACTTGAATTATTAAAAAAAAAAAAAAGCTTGGTTCACCAGATGGTTTGATTAAGTAAGCGGCCTTCTCTACTTAAATGGTGAAAATAAATATCAAGAGAATAATCACACATGCCAAGTGTGTTCAGTGAAGCAATGTGTGTAGGCAGCATTGGAAACAGTGACACAGTGATTATCTGTGCATAACTTGGTCATAATATCATCACTGTCTAGACTACTGGACAATTAACATCCAGACATACTATAGCTCAGATTGAGGAAGGTCATTAAAAAATGAAAGAGAGAATTGGCCTCTTTGGGAAAGAAAGACTCAGTTCATTCTTTTTCTAGAAAGGTATACATTGGAATTTAACTTTGGATTGAGATATGCTTTGAAGTACAGCTTCCTTTCATGAGCCTCTGCTTGGCCCCTGTTTCCATAAATGTAGATAATGACAGGTATTTCTTCCAATCATCTGGTTTAATAATTTTATATATATTTAGTGCAAAACACATTTGTTTGGTGCGATAATTAACTCCAGTTTGTATGTCTTCATTCTTCTCCCTCTATATTTCTTTAAAGGATAGATTTCAGCATTTAAGAAAATATCAGTGTTATAACGGAAGTCCTGATGCGTAAGACACCATGACCCCCAACATCTTTGGCACAATCTAAACAGGGATATCTGTAAGAAAACAACAGCTTGCATCTTTCCAGGCATTGTATCCCCTTTTATCTACAGGAAATTTATATGGCATAAATTCAAAGGATGGTAGAGGCTACTGTGTGTTCCCAAATTCCCAATTCTTTATCCTCCTGCTATAATAGCAAGACCACATTTCCCAGTCTCCTTTGCTATTGGGTGGTGTCATGTGATTGAATTCTAGCCAATGAAATGTGGGCAGAATTAACGCATAGCACTTCTAAGTCTGGCCCTTAAAACCTGCCACCTAATTCACCAAGATCTCTCTCTTCTCTTGACCACTAACTAATGCGGATAAGAGCTTCAAAGCCCTAGGGGAGGGCACATTCAGGAAAAAAGAAGCCTCAGTGCAAGTCACTACTGGAAAAAGCCCAGTGCCACTCAGAAGTCTTGCCTTTATCTATGGCATAAATGAGAACTAGAGTTTGATTTTAAGTCACTAAGAATTTGGCTTGTTTGTTATAGCAGATAGCCCACACTGAATGATGTGTATGCCTGAGCTATTTGTGTGCTGAAATAAGGAAATTCTCAGATGTACCTAAGGCAGCTGAAGCCTATGTTTCATATGTGTTTAAGGAACTGCATCCACTGTAGTTCACTGTGAGTCACTCTTCACATGGATATAACCCATGTATTAACATGTTCCCAGCAGAGCCTCTATTGGTTTTCAATACCCAAACTTCATAGAACACACATATCTTTCAATACAACGTTTATGCTTACATCCCCAAAGGACAATACGACCCAGTCTAAAAATGAGGAAAGAAGATAAGACAAAGCCAAATGGAGGGAGAGCCTACAAACTACTTGACCAATACTCCCCCAAATTGTCAAGGTTATCAAAACAAGGAGAGCCTGAGAAACTGTCAAGACCAGGAGGAACCTGAAGAGACATGATGACTCCATGTATTGTGATATCCTGGATGGTATCCTGGGACAGAAAAAGGACATTAGGGAAACACTAGGGAAGTGTGAATAAAATATCAACTTTAATTTATAACAATGTTTCAATACTGGTTCACTAGTTGTGACAAATATACGTAGTAATGTAGGATGTTAACAACGGGGGAAACTGGGTAGGGTGTAACAGAAACTCTATTTTAGCATTTCCATTTTTCTATAAATCTAAAACTATCTCAAAATTTAAAAATTGCTGATTTTTTTTTTTAAAGTGACTACATCAGTTATCACAAGAATGACATGGGAAAAATCTCTAATTACAATTGGGTGACGTAGGGTGGTGAAAGCACCCTTCGGGTCAAGGAAAGGGTGTGTGTGCCTTGGGTGTTGTCAGCCCTGGGAGAGGCCAGCCCTGCACAAACAGCAGCTATTGTTAACAACCTTGGCCATTGCTCTGGTGGTCAGGAAGCAGAGTTGTAAGCATTTATCATGTCAATCTGACATTGATGAATAAAAGTCAACAGAAGGTAGAAGGGCTTGATGTTTGGAATGGGAACACGTGGGACTGTCTTGCACAATGCCCGCCCTCTGGATTCATTCAATCATAACTTCCTTGGATAGTGATTTCACTTTTCATCTGTTCTGTCACAATTCAACATTGGAATGATAAATCCCTTAAAGGACTGACTGTATTTGATTCATCTTGCCCACTCCCCATCTTCCATAGACTATAGGCACGTACCCACATGAGTACATGTATGCACACACACACACACACACACACACACACACGTTTCCTACACACACACAGCACCTAGCAGGCTCAGAAACCCTCATAAACTCTGGGATCACGGGCAAAAGACATCATTGTGGGGGAGATGGAGCAAGGCAGAGCTCTTCATTTGATGACTGTCCAGGAGTTTGGGCAGGATGCTTTGTGGAAACTCTGATACAGAACCAAGAAAGCAGGGAGTGATACATTTTCTCCAGACTTAATTCTTTTCTTAAACACAAGTCAGCTCTCAAACTGTTGAAAGAATTAGTGTTTTATTTTTCCCCCTGTGATGAAAACATACCACCAGAGATACAGAAAGCCAGCTTTCAAAGGCAGATGCTGAAATAACAAAGTTGCTTTTAAAATGAGCACTTAAGAAAATGGCCATTTTAAGTGGCATGGCACCAACATGGTTACGCCAGTATTTATTTTTCTGGGGAACGTGTGTGTATGTTGTGGGTTGTAAGTGGAACCCTGGCCTATCCTGGCCAAGCATAAAGGAATCATTTAGGGCCCTTCAAAATCATTAGGACTATTAGTCCTGACTTGAAATGAGTGAAATGCACAAACGCCTGCCAAGGAGGGAACAAGTTCTGCTACTTTTCAAAGTCACCAAAGCGAGCTTCTCTGGGATGAAATATTTCAGAACAGGAAGACTTCCTGTACAACTGTCAGCGATATGTACCTAGCCTACATGCCAGGCTGTGACCTCTGCTGGCCTCACAGCCCTCTACGCCAGTGCACGAGAAGCTGTCATTGGCCACCCTCCTACTGTCCAGTAAGTGTCCTCCTCAAGACAGCAGGGACACCTTGCTTTACCTGCAGGTAGAGGATGTGAGCCTGCTAACAGCCATCCCTCCTAAAGATGTGGGTACTGGATCCCAAGTAGCTCCCCCTGCAACAAGTATCATGACCTCACTCCTCTGGTTCCCCAAGCTCTGCCCCTTTCACAGCTCAAGGAAGACTGTTTATTTTACTGGTCATTAGCTTGAGGTGTCACCTGACACCTGCTTCACTAAAAACCTTCTTTCAAAACAACCTGATTGCATGTGGTTTGGAAGAGAACATTTGGATAGGTGAAATGAGCTGAGTTTTTTTTTTTTTCTAACAAGTGTATACGCCCACATCACTCCAAACACATATATTATACATTTGGACAAGGCCCTTCACCTTGCAAGGTCCTAGAAGCTATAATTTTTAAATGGAGGGATTGGCTTTGGACAGAGGTTTTCAAACTATGGCTTATGAAATCGATTTCATGGGTTGCAACCGGCACCGAAACAGGGAACAGAAGAGAATGAATGAGTTTTTGTTGTTTTATTGCAGGTGGTTAAGTGTAAGTCCTGGTTTCAAGAAGCATGTTATTAAAAAACACTTATGTGTTTAGGCATACGCTTGCTATATTATGATGTAAAATATATTCTGAATTCTGAAATGCACTGGCAGAGTTGATACTCTAATCTCTTTACTGTGGATCAAGCCTCTTTTTCAGTGTGTTGGTTAACTCTCCTTGCCCTCCATCCTTCTCCACTGAGGACTGCCTCAGTGACCCCTCTTGACTCTGGTCCCCATTGGGTTCAGCTAACAGGAAGCCCAGCAAGGCATGAAGGGAAAATAGACTGGTCAAGTCAGCCTTCATTTCCCCAGCTTGCATTTCGTGGGGTCTCAGTGAGGAAAGACACCCTGCCCACCCTACCATATCCTCAACTCATTCTAATTTAGGTCTGCCTTCTGTCTCTCCTGGAATTGGGAAAAATACAATGGAGTAGCTTTAAATTATAGTTGTGTATAGGCTTTACCCAAAATAGTTTTATATATAAATTAAAGTTTATAAGGAGGAGATAAGGGATTGTAGTGTTCTATAAAGTACTCACTTGATGGTAAGAAGCTACTGTTTTTATTTTTTTTAATGTGGGAGGTAGTTATTATGGTTCTTTGATGTAATCAGTGCGACTATATTCTAGAGATCAGCTAGAATCCTCTTTTCTTGACTGGGTATATTCCCAGATAATTGCTAAAGACAATTTACAAGAAGGATCATAGAAAACATTATCTAAATGAACACATTTCAGCTGATTATATTCAGTTAAAATGTATTGTTTGATTTGATGTTTAACCCACACGAACATTAAATTTCATTTGAAAGCTCTTATTTGCCCAGCACTGTTCTAGGTGTTCAGGATATATCAGAAAACACAATAATGATTCCTGCCCTCATGGAGCTGACACTCTAGCAGAAGGAGATGGAAATTAAACAACATTGATTATAAATAAATACATTCTATCAAAGGTGCTTAATGCTATGAAAGAAAGCAGAGCAGGGTAAGGAGGGTCAGGATTGCTGGGGGCAAGTTGCAATATTACAAAGGAAGATTAAGTTAAGCCTCACTGAGAGGAAATTGGAGCAAAGCCTGAAGGGGGGAGAGGTAATTGGACAAGATGTCTGAGAGATGAATATGCCGGGTAGAGGAAACATTCATACCTCAAGGAGGTTGACTGGAAGCCACAGGATTAACACAGAGGCCAATGTGACGGTGCTGAGTGGGTGAAGGGGGGCAGGAGGAAGAGAGGAGATTGCAGAGGAACCGGGGAGCCTCTTGGCACTCTGAAATTTGGCTGTTATTTTCTGTGAAATGGAGAACCACTGAAGGGTCTGGGCAGAAGAGCGACACGAGCCGACTTCAGTGATAAACACGCTAGCTGATGTGTTAAGAACAGACCGTGGGGAGAAAAGTTGAAAACTGTGAGATCTGTTAGGAGGCTAATTGGGGTCACTCCAGAGAGACACTGTTGGCTCCGAATACGGAAGTGGTAGAGGGTGGTGAGAGGTGGTTGGGTTCTGGATATTTCTGGAAGGGAGAGCCAGGAAGAGCGCAGTCAGTTGAAGAAAAGAGTCAAAGATGACTCCAAGATTTTTATTAAACTGAAAAAATGCCATTCATTAAATTTACATCCCAGGAAATTATGGCTTGTAGAATCGGCTGTAGAATCGGCTCTTCCCAAATGACGGAGACACATCTCATGGCAAAGATTCGTTTTCCAAAGAATTTGCAGTTAACTGTGAGCCATTGGACGCCTCCAACAGAGCACAGTTCATAAAATTCCACCGTCACTTTTTGTCTTCCCATGTTGACTATTTCTTGAACTTTTTTTTGGAGGTTCTTGTTTATCATGCAGGATGATTGTGGAAGGTTTTTGAAGGAGGCAGACTGCAAGTTTGGTGCCAGATTTCAAATCAAGTGTGTTTGGGCAAACAGCCTCCTATTAAAATAAGACTTTGTAGCTCACTTCCGTGGGCGCGTAGCTGTTGCTCCACATGCTGGGAATTAACCACTGATATATGGATGTTTGTTCCAGCTGGTGCTAAAAAAGAGACACATTCAGTGAATTATTTTTTAAGATTTGAATACTTTATAGTGCTGATTGGGGAGCAACTATTAAAAAAAGGAAGGAAAATGAGACGGCTGCCATGTACTCTTATTAATCCCAGGGTGAGGATTTTTAATCTAGTCCAGATAACCAAAACTCGTCATAAGACATAGAATTTATAGCAAGAAGGGATTACGTAAATCAAAGATCTCAACCACAGGCTTTAAACAGTGAGGAAAAGGAGACCCATCGTGTTAAGTGGCCGAGCCAAGAGCATGCAGACTAGAACCCAGGTGAATGGACGGCTGGCTGGTGGTCTTTCCATCGTGCAGTCTATTTCCCTTCTTTCTCTCCTATGAAAATGGAGATACACTGGTCTTGTCTTTCAGGAGTCAATGGAATGTCCAGAAACCCTGGGTACTTGGGGCAGTGAAACCCACTAGGAGAGTCCCCATCAATTTTGCATCCATTCCTATCTCTCCTCTCCGCTTCTGCCTTGTTTCCCACCCCTGGAACCACAGACGCTCCACCTCCAATCTCTGCTGGCCCCGTTTGGTGAAGAATCTGATTGAAGCAGACTCAACAGCCTCAGCCCCACCCTTGGTGATACTAAGGGGTATCAAGATTCTGTCACACAGTCCCAACCTCCCCTATCAATTCTCAGACCTGGTCCTTGGAAACCTCAGCTTTTCCATCCTTCTTCTCACCCAGCACTTTTCTTGGTTGGCTCTAAGTAATGGAAAAACGGCAGATGACTTTCTACTTCTTGCTTCAGTAATGCTACTCCTCAGCCTGGGATTACAGACATAACAGCCATATTCAACAGCTAATCAAGGTGTCACCACCTAAGGAATAACCTGGTGAAAACTGCCCACTGGCCCTACACTGACAATATGATTAATCTGGTTTTGAATACCCTGCTGAGGTCTCTTGCCCCATGCTAGATCACAGAGGTAGGTCCTGGGCACACACTTCCGCTTATACCTAGAGAGTTGGCTTCTGCAGACAAGGGTGCCATCCCTAACCTGCCCTGGCTCATGGGTCTCCTATGGGGTCCCATGTTCTCCTCTCTCTCTCCATCACATTGTTTCAATGTCACTAAAAACTTTGTCTGCGATCAGTCCTAAGGAAACTGTAAATTCTCATAGTGAAAGGAGCACTGGACCCGAAGTCAGAAGCACACAGAGTTGGGGAAGAGGAATGATAAACTTTGTCCCATGAGCATGCCCTGTAGAGTTGCTGTTAATAGCAAACGAACACTTAATGTGAGGGTAGGCTCTTTGTAAACAATGAAACACTAAGTGGACGTAAGATGAGATTATTAAAAAGCTGCGCTGTCTTTCACTTATGGATAATTCCACTGAAATGCCAGAAATTTTTCATTTGTTTTCTCATTCATTCAATATTCAATAAATATTTTTCAGATACTTGTAGGCAGAATTCTAAGATTACCCTGGAGATTTCTGCCTGCTTGTGTACAGTCAAGCACTAATCTAAGTTCTCTAGTGAAGGGATTTTGCAGGTGCAATGAAGATTCAAAATCAGTTGGCTTTAAGAAAGGGAAATTATTCTTGGTGGGCCTGGCCTAATCAGGTGAACCTTTAAGAGAGACAGGGCTCTTTCTGGTGAGAGAGAACCAAGAATGAGAGGGATTCAATGTGAGGGAGATTCTTCATTGTCAGCTTTGGAAATGGAGGGAATGTGGGCGGTCTCTAGATGTACATAGCCAGAAAGGAAATGGGGACCTCAGTCCTACAAACTCAAAGAAGTGACTTCTGCCAGCAACCTGAATGAGTGTGGAAATAGACTTTCCCCCCAGGGTCTCCAGATGAGAGCATAGCCACCCAACACCTTGATCTAGCCTCATAAGACCCAGAGCAGAGAACCCAGTCACAGACTTCTGACTTACAGAACTGTGAGCCAATAAATGGGTATTGTTTAAAACAGCTAAGTTTGTGGAAATTTGTTACAGTGCAATAGAAAACTACTAGCACAATGCTCCTCAAGGCAAGAACTATGACATCTAAAATGTTAGATGTTCCCAGAGTCAACCCGGTGGCTTCTAGGTACTCAAATAATAAACATCTTGAACTAGTCGGGTGAAAGCATCACACAGTTTGATTTTTTCCCCCCAAGCAGTGACAGATTTAGGCTTCTCTGGTGTCACAATTTATCACCAAGCCTCAATCAAGACAGACAGGAGGTGCTGGTGCCAGGACCAGTGTTTCTGAGCGTCACCTTTGGTCATGAGCTGTGCAAAACCAAATGGAGCAACTGAGGGGACTAGGTCCCTGAACTTGGGCTCTTTATGAGCTGCCCTGGTCGGCTGCTTCTGGCCAGCACCAGAGCATCAGTCAGGTTTCTCATCTAACGAGCTTTCTGCTGCTCTATGCTTTCTTCCTTAAGACTTTTCAGGTCTATGAAGTTCAGCAGTTAGGGGACTATATGTGTGCATCTGAGTGTGTGCATGTGTTGTGTGTGTGTGTTTGTGTGTGCACATTTGCTTTAAGCAAACACATTTTTCCCCTTACCTCTTAAGCTGTTGAATCATGTTTGTCAAAATTTGCACAGCAAAAGGAACTGTCGCCTGAGCTATTATTATATCGCTGCTCTATTTTCATACAACTTTATGCATTTTTTTCTTTCTTACAATTGCAGTACGCGAAAGCATCAGAATGGACTTTCTCTAATTCCTTCTCATTGAGTTTTTCTCTTATTTCTTGCTGTTCCTCACCTGCTCTATTCATTTTATTTATTAAAATGTTCCTTGAATGGTTTTCCATTGGAGAGGAGGAAAGGAACCAGTTAAAGAGTGGTGAAGCCACCTCGTTCTTCTGAGAAATGAAGCAAATGAAGGCAGTACATTTAGAAATTTTTCAGTCTCTTGTATTGAAACCTGGGTATTACCTACACCACTTACTCTACGCTCCAGCAAAATGAATACGTGCCTTTCCCTCAGGCACGTCTCTTAGAATAACCTCCCTGTTCCTCAATTTTTCCACCTGTAAAAAGAGGCAACAATTGTGCCTACATCATAGTAGTATCAGGATTACATATATTTGTCGTGAAAGAAAACAAAATATGCCAACCAAAGTTTTGACACTTTGGTCTAAGTATTATTTTGAGTTAAAGGCAATTGAGAATCAATGATAGAAAAAGAGTTTTTTGCCCTCCCTTTATCTGTCCAAAAGTAGGGCATAAATTTCCCTTTGAGAAAGGTGCCCCCCTGCCCCAACTCTGCTAGGAAGAAAAGAACAACTCTTATCACTGAAAACAGGGAGTCAAGACTAAGATGAGTTTGCATAAACAGACCTTACTTAAATAGCCCATATCTTCCATTGGTTTCCCCATATATTTCCTAGTTACTTCCCCCCAATTTATCATTCCTTGAAGCCCAAACCCTCTTTTCTTTGTTGAAAGGGTACCAGGTCTAACCACTTACTTGAGTTTCACTTCTATTCTGTGAACTCTCATAAACATAAATATTAATAAAAATTGTGTGCTCTTTCTCTTGTTAATCCAACTTTTCTTAGTTTAACTCACATACCCCTAGAGAAAGATCCTAAGAAGGTGGAGAAAAATATTTTTCTTCCCAACTGATTAAAAAAAATCTTATCCCAGTGTCTGGCATTTGAGTAGATAAATTTGGATATCACCATTATCATTTTTCTACCTTTATTTCTTCCTTTTTTTTTTACAAAACAATTTATTAAATACTATGGGCTATACACTTTAGAGGAAATAATAGTTATGTTCAAAAGGTCTTAGAAAAAATCATGTACTATCCAATTTCTTAAATTAATAGTAGTTATATTCCTTCTCCTTCACTCTGCTGTTAGGCAAGTTTGAATTTATGTAAAGTAAGATGATATCTGTAAAGCTGAAATTTTCCCAAGCATATTGATGTATTTTTCTTTATAACAACCTTAGCATAGATAACTGAAAATATATATACATGAAAAACTAAATCCCTTATCTCCATCCTCATATTTTTTTTTAAATTGGGTACAGTTGCTATACAATAGTACATGTTATAGGAGTACAAGATAGTGATTCACAATTTTTAAAGGTTATATTCCATTTATAATTATTAAAAAATATTGACTATATTCCCCATGTTGTACAATATATCACTATAGCTTATGTTATAACTAATAGTTTGTACCTCTTACTCCCCTACACTTATATTTCCCCTCCCCCCTTCCCTCTCCCCACTGACAACCACTAGTTTGTTTCCTACATCTATGAGTCTGCTGCTTTTTTGTTATATTCACTAGTTTGTTGTATTTTTTAGATTCCACATATAAATTATATCATACAGTATTCGTCTTTCTCTGTCTGATTTATTTCACTTAGCATGATGCCCTACAAGTCCATCCATGTTGCTGCAAATTATAAGCTCATTCTTTTTCATGGTTGAGTAATATTCCATTGTATATATATCACATCTTCTTTATCCATTTATCTGTTGATGGACACTTAGGCTGCTTCCATACCTTGGCTATTGTAAATAATGCTGCTATGAACACTGGGGTGCATGCATCTTTTTGAATTAGTGTTTTGAGGTTTTTTTGGATATATTATTCCTTCCAATTAAAAAAAAACCCCTATCATTCACATTCTGCCTTTTCCACTCAGCTTCCTCTGCTCTGCAATCCCTGCCCCTCAAGGGCAAAGTCTTCCCTCTAATTCTGGAGGCATTGATTTGTGCCTTTCCTGAACATTGACTGCATAACATTTTGTATCAGTACTCTTTATTCATATCCTTCTTACTGGGCTATAAGCTTCTTGAGGACAAGACACCTATTTAAAGCATGTGTGTATCTCCCACTATAATTCAGAAACTAGCATACAAGTATAGAAGCAGGAGAGGACTTTCTCTGGTACCTTTCTCTGTCCTAGAGCCTTCTTTCCTTCTTTGGAGATATAACCAGATTCCCCACCTGAAATGAATCACTGAGTTGCTTTCTTCATCATTTACCTTTCAGAATTGAAAATGATGCTTATTTTTGTTCCTGTTTTTAATGGTATGTCTTATTGTTGGAAACAAATCTTTTTCCTAACATTAAAGTTCGTTCAGAATCTGGGCCCACACTTACCTGTGACATAGTTATTTTTTCTTTCACATTACACACATCCCCTTGTTTTTTGTGCAGTTAGAAACATCTGCTGGAAATTCTTCTAAATCATGATGAACACTGCCTTTATTTATGTTATTTCATTAAATCCTAATCTCTATTCATATTTAAAGCCCATGTTGAATCATGCTTCCCAAGGAGCTCATGGTAACTACTTAAGTCTATCTTCTCCTCTCCCTTTCTTGAATTTTTCTAACTTGTAATATTTTTCTATACTATCCAAAGTCGTATTTGATAAAATAAAAATATCGTATGTTTGTATTTTTTAATATATCTTAAGTCTTGGATATTGAACATTTTTTTTAATACTCTAAGGGGCAGACAGATTTTATGTTGGTACTATTGTTTTGTTTATTTTTTGGCTCCTAGGCAGAAATACTCTACTCACAAGGTCAGATACAAAGTGAGAATTCATAAATACTTGGTTTATTTGAATCTAATAGAAATGAATCCTCTTAATGAAGTTATCAGATGCTCACTCTAAGAAAGAATGGAAACAACACAAGGAAAGAAAATATCTTTTAATATTTGGGAGGACAGCAGATGAAATAATGACCTTGACAAAGATGTCAGGTCCTAACCCCTGGAACCTGTAATGTTACCTTAGAAGGAAAAAGGGACTTTGCAGGACTCCTACAGGGTAGGAGTGCTGCACCAGGTAAGGGGTCAGGCCCTTAAGGTAATGAATTTGACATGGAGGTGTTACTCTGAATTGTCTGGGTGGGCCCTAAAGGCAATCACAAGAGTCCTTATAAGAAAGAGGATGGGGGGGGATTAAACACACAGAAAATGAGAAAGCAATATAAAGACAGAGGCAGAGATTGGAATTATGCGGCCACAAGCCAAAGAATGTCAGCAGCCACCACAAGTTCTCTCTCTGTTTCTCTCTCTCTTTAGTGGGAGCTCAGCCCTGCCTACTCCTTGGTTTTAACCCATTGAAACTGCGGAACTTCTGGTCTCCCAGACTGTGAGCCAATAAATGTCTGTTCTCCTAAAAGCCACAGTGTCTTTAGTAATTTGTTATAGCAGCCACAGTAAACTAATATAAGGTATAAACATTTTCCCCATGTATATTTACACTTTTAATAAAAATGGCATTATACCTTGAATATTATTTTTGTAACATGCTTGTAAATATCCTAAATAACTTCATGGAAAGAATTTCAATGTCTACATGGCATTTATTGTATGGATGACACGATTTATTCAACTAATGTCCAACAGTTACAGGTTTTAAAACCCATTGGCAATTCTTTGTCAGTAAAATTATATAAAATAACAATCATTTTAATGAAATCTTTGTACACATCCATGACTTTTTTAAAGATAAAAGTTCTATAGGTAGAATTTCTAGGTTAAAGATATATACAGTTTAGAAAGCTTTTAACATTCATCTGGTATATCCTGGCATCACTTTTATTTTATTATCTAAATTTTATAACTTAAGCATCCCACCGACATGATGGCTTTCAAACTCCCACCCCTATTCCCAATTCACAAAGTATTTTCTGTGGTCTTTATGTGCGCTATCTTCCGTGCTCTTCTCTCCATCTGGCTGCCATGTAGCTGCATGCAACTCCATGACACCACTTTGAGAGGCTCACTCTGCTTTCACTGCAGGTGCCTGTTATGAGTTGGTACTGCTATTTCTAGGATACTGTTTCCAGAAGCTTCCAAAGCTACAATACTCAGAGTGCCTGATCCATACTGGATTCCATATTGGAGCTCATTGTGTGGAGGGATGAATGCTCCCCCCGCAAGAGCATTGCACCTGTGAACCTGGAGGTCACCTCCAGTTCTGCCTACATCCAGAGACTGTCTCTTTGGTCTGTCAACAGCCAATCAACTTTTCTGCAACCCATGGGTCCCAAGGTCAATTACAAACCAGACCAGGCCTGTGAACATGAGTGGAGCAGGCTGGATGTGAGCACAGAGAGGTAGTGGGGAGGTGAGACCAAGGCCAGTTGGAGAGGTTACCTGCTTCTCGCCTCCCCCCTGCAATTGTTGACTTGTGGGAATGAGAGCCTGGCGTTGCCAGAGTTCTCAAAAGGTGTCTGAAATCTATATCTCTACGTAAAACACCTATATTCATAAGCATTGACAAGTTATACAACATATTTTCATACCGAAGGGCAAAGAGAACACATCGGCCACTGAATTCAGCTCAGCCCTCCAGGGTAGGAGTGCTGCACCCAGTAAGGGGCCAGGTCCTGCCGTCCATGGGCTTCCCCTCCCCCTCCCCCTAAGTTATCTCCCTAAAGACCTCTTTTTCAGTTCCTTGGAACTAAATCTCCCACCATCTCTATGGAGCAGGGCCTTTCTTTACTTTTGCATAACCCCAAATTTCTTTGTGGTACTTTGAAGGGACTTTTCCCTCTCCCATGCCCACAGTCCCCCAAATCAGGAAGCAGCTGCCTTAAAACCCACATTCAAGGCATGGATGCATGTTAAATACAGAGAAGTTCAAAAGTTTTCTGGCTTTTACTTTCTAAGACTCCAGAGCTATTGGCATCAAGTTTCGTATAGAAGGTAAGCCCTGTGCTTCTCTTTCTTCTAAACTCTCCTAGGGAAGAAGCAGACTCTTCCCATAACAGGCACTCTCCTTTCCTGTTGCACATATTGCAGTGTAAGCACCTTAAAGTGAGGTCCCTTATTCAGCATTTCACCAGCGTGCTTTACAGATGCTCATCTTCTTTCCCGCCCCTGCCCCCCACCTCTGCCCATTATCCTCAACCACAGCAAACTGCACTGTGTCTCCTGTGGCTTTGCTCATTTTGAGCTCCAAGGAGGCTCACCTGTAATGTAGTTAGTGAAGGGCTACATTTCTTCTGTAGCCCTTTTGTTTTAAACTTTTGCCTTAGGAAAGAACATTGATATTTGTTTAAATCATTTCTAAGAAAGTTTCACACCTGGGGGAAAAGTAAGTGTAATGGAACATAAAACTTCCAGAATGCACTCCTTCTTAGCTGCTACCCTAAAGTATTTGATCGCTGGAGCCTCCAAATTCCTGAATTGCTTAACTTCCTTTATTGTCCTTAAACACACCCAAAATGTTTAGAGGAAAGCTCTTGAAAGCATCAAAAGAATTTGGCTCTATTCCACTTTCAGTGATCTTGAAAATCGAATTTAGTGAGGAGCCCTTGACATCTCCCCCCCTTTATTCTCTGCATCCAGTTGGCATCTGTGTCTTGAGTATAACTTTTTATCATTACTATTTCTCTCTCTTCTCTCTTCTTTGTTCCTGCTGCTACTGCCTTGGTCCTGTCCTGGGTCGGTTCTCATAGGTCCCCACAATCACCTCTTCCTCCCTGACAGGTCGTTATCAGCTTCAATCCCATATTCTTATGGCCACATAAGCCTGGTCATGTCAGCCCTGATGAGCACAATTCCTTGGAGCCTCGTGGCCTTTGGGGTAAAGACCAACTCAGGAACTCTGTGATGGCGCTCTGGCTCCATTTTAAGGCCCATCTCTTGCCTTCCCCCAGTGTTTCCCCCTCTCCAGAATAATTAGATATCCTCAAGGAATTAGAAGTAAGATGACTCTCTGAGAGTTAAGCTATAAGTCAAAACAAAAGAGATGAAGACAGAAATCTTCTAAGTCACCATAAGGAAAGGGACTGGGTCACCAGCTGGTGAGCTTCATCTGTAAAATACTTGAATGTAGCACATTGAGAACACATGGAAAACAATGGTCAATCAGAGGACAGTTGGTCACTCAATTTAAAAAAATAAAAATAAACATAGGCTTATAGAGGTAAACTAGCTCATAGCTAATGGACTTCTAAATGCTCTAGTTCTGCTGTCAGCAAATATATTTCTATTGTGATCATAACTGAATCAAGCTGTCTTAGCCCAGAGATATTAACTTGGACTGCCAGTGCTCTCAGCCAGGGGCGATTCAGATCCCCTAGGGGACATTGCTTTGGGTCACATCTTCCTTTGTTCTGAGGAACTAAATGACTCTTAAGAATGAGTCTTCTATTCAATATCAAAGTTTCAAACCAAATGTATGAAATTCTAGGGCTGCCTTAACAAAACCCCACCAAAGTATTGGGCTAAAACAACAGAAATTGATCCCCTCACAATTATGGAGGCCAGAAATCTGAAATCCAGGTGTCAACAGGGTTGGCTTCCTCTGGAGACTCCGAGGGAGAATCTGTTCCATGTCTCTCTCTTAGCTTCTGGAGCCTGCTGGCACCCTTGGCATTCCCTGGCTTGAGGTTGCTGGTCTCCGTCTCTGCCTCTGTCTTCACATGGTCTTCCCCTTGTGTCCCTGTCTCTCAAATCTCCCCCCTTTCTCTTTGAAGGACACTTGTCATTGGATTTAGGGCCCATCCTAATCCAGGATGATCTCATCTTGAGATCCTAAATTACACCCACAAAGACCCTATTTCCAAACAAAATCACATTCACAGGTATGGATGTCAGCCCATGGACTTCTCTTTTGTGGGGGGACACTATTTAGTCCACCACACAGAGTGAAATGGTTGTATCTCCAGGAAGCCAGGGTAGCTTTTCCCTTCCTGCATGATTTGGTTCTCCAAAGTCATAATCTGTACCCATAGAACATGAATCATTCATGACGGACACACTCTCTAAAAGTAAAGCTTTTGAACAAATGTGTAGATGGAGAAAATGAGCCCCAATTAAGCTCCCTTTTGTGATAAACCTCTTAGAAAAGCATTAACTCTAATCTTCAGTGAAAAGTATTGTAAAATCAAGATTGGAGGGGAAGATGGTGTTTGGTTCCCTTTAATGGAATGAAGAGAGGCAGAATTTACTGCGATTGTGATATGCTTTTAGCTACACAAGGAGTCAGGGTCAGAGAATTAAGTGAAACCAATAAAACTGTGACCAACTGTGGTTTTGCCTTGGAGAGACTTTGTGAATTATCAACAGCCTGGGAGATGGAAATGGTCTCTTTTCATTCAGGATACCTTCAGAGTTTGTGTGAACCAAACTCTCTCTGGTCTCTCTCTTTTTCTTTTTCCATCACACTTTCAATTTTATTCTTTTGTTGTTAGAGTTTGAGGAAAGGGTAAAAGATTATGCCTTTGGTTGGCACTGGTGACAAGAATTCTCTTTGGTTAGGCTAAGAAATTAGCACATAATTAATTTTATTATAAAAGCAATGATAATGTTCACCAGATCTTTGCACGGCTTCTCTACCCATCAAGCAGGGCTTGGATCAAAGGTCACTTCTTCACAGAACCCATTCCTCTATCTGAAGCATCCTCCCCACCTCCCTCCGCCCATGCTGAACCACTGCCTACTAACATTGTTGCTCTCTGTCCCCTGCTTTATCTTTCTTCATGGCAATAGTGATGTTTCATTGACGATATATTGCTTTGGCTGAGACTTGTTTCCTTTGTACATCACAAGCTCCAAGAAGGCAGGGTCTTTGATCATCTTGTATGCCCGAGTCCTAGAACAGTGCCTGACACATAAGGGCCATCAATCAATATTTGTTGAGTGGATGAAGGAGTGCACGTGTGAATTCCTTTGCTGGGTGCCGTTTGTACTGATTTATTTCCTCCTGGGAACAATACTTCAACACGGATGCTGAAGTGAGTCAGAGTAGTTCCCTGATGAGAAGCATAGCAGTTCAGAAGTTAGAGAGGCAGTACGAGACACTTGTCTATGCAGTCTTTGGGTACCAACACCTCTCTGTCAGTTTCCATGTGGGTGCTGGGCCTTTGTTTCCTCATCTGTAAAATGGCATGATAATGGTACCTGCCTTGTAGGGTTTTTATTATGACAATTAAATGGCATTGCCTTCAGTGGGAACAGAGTCTGGCACATTATAGGTAATCAATAAATACTAGCTAGTATGGTGCCCCTTTTTCAAATGAGAAAACCAGACTTAGAGTAAGGTAGCTTGAGTAGGAAGACAGAGGTGCTAGGTGGCAGAAGCAGAAGCTGAACCCAGATCTGGCTTCCTTTGGAGTCTGAGTCAGGTCTTGGCCGCAGCATTAACTTGCTTGATGCATTTGGGGTGGACTTGTAAGAAATTAGGCTGCTGTCAAGGGAGTGCTATAGCAGTCTGAAGGATGGATCACTCAGTGCTACAAATGACATTGCTACCAGTGGTTCACGACAGCAGTCAGTATGGGGAACCAATCTTGGCCAATGTGGGGAAATATACTCACGGCCCTGCAAGACAAAATCCGATGGCTTTCCTTTTGAGTTCTCAGAGATGGTGATACAACAGGAGCAGGCCAGCCTGTGCCAATTTACCAATAAGCAAGTTTCATCAGACCCACTTCAAAAGATGTAAGGATAGTTTAGGTCAAGCCATAGTGTTGCATGATAAAAAGCAGAAGTCAACTAGATGACTGACTGCACAGCCAACCCTACTCAGCTACAACTGCTGTAGACCCAGATTCCTTCCTTACCTTTAGTACAACACATGTGTATCTGATAAGACCCTTTGTGCACCTTCTTGCTCCTTAATCTATGCATCAACTGAGTCCACGTATAATTCAAAATATAGATAATTATTCTATCTCTTCAACCTTATCCTATCTTCCTAGCTATGTTTTGTTTCACCAACAATTATTGTAATTTTTATTGGAGCACAAATCAGTTGCCCAGTTTTGGAACATGCTTAGACCTATGCTGGAAATAAGGCATGATGTTTTAAATTTTTTCAGTGGACCATGTACAATGCAATTGCGATTCAGAACTAAGAGTTCTGAGCCTCATAACAGTACGGCATTTATAAGATATCCAAAGCTTAATGACATCTGGAATATTGCCATCAATGTCTTGAAATCCAAGCTAAAGTGCTGGATCCTTTTCATCTGTTGACCTTCCTTTCTTATGTGTGGCTTGTAGAAATAAAATCTATTAAAGACGATTGACCAGCTACTTAGCTATGACAGAAGGAGATAAAAATAATTTGCTTACATATTTATTTACTCAGCTAATCTCCAGCAGTGCTGAAAGTACCAAACTGAAAAATATACCACTTTCTTCTCATGGGTGACACAATTAGATAACTGCTCTAATACAAAGCAGTAATAATAATTTGAATGTGTCAGTTTCCCAAGTGCTGATTTTCTGATATTCTACAGAAACATTCATGGATTTCTAAGCTGATTTATGTTTATTTGATTTCTTTCTGTCTTTAGGGTCTCCAGAGAATATTCACATAGTTTTCTTATGAACTTTGTTCACTATAAAAAGAGTCACTCATTTCTTTCTACCCTGGTTGTTGGGAATTAATATTATACTCTAAAACACAGTGAAATCCCATGTCAATAAAACATCAGGTTTACATCTTCTCTAACTTACACTTTTTCCCCATACATATCACATGTCCTATGCTACAAGTATCTTAAATTACTATAACTTGCGCTCTACTTAGAAGAATTTGCTTTTAAAAAATCCAGTAAATTACATACTACCACATTAGTGTTGTATTAGTATCGTGCTGTGCCTTAGAGAATATAACAGACAAAAGTTCTTATGCAAATTCCTACTGATCCTATACCCTTGAGAGTATAGAGCCCTCTTCTAGCAAGTTCATAGTCAGGGCCTCCTGTATCAAGTGTTAAATGTTTAACATATTTAGAAAGACCTCCTGGGCTGACGCCCAAACCAATGGTGAACACTAAGCTGGGCGAATCTCTCTTGTTAGAAAGACCTTTAGTTGCCAGGAATGAGAAAATCCATATTGACTACTGAATTCTGCTCTTTTGATGTTTTGTTATTGTTGATGGCCAAGTGAAGGAAGGTGCCATTTATTAATTTCCTTCAATCTCTTTCCCAGGATCTGTAGGATGTTCCACTTGGTCAGGAGACTGCTGACTCAGATGAATATTTTGTGGGCTAGATTGTACTAGGAAGAAGGTGTCCATCTAGAATAATGTTTGACCAAATATTTGGGTACCGTGGCCTGGCCAAGTAGATACATAAAATATACCAGCACAGGTGCCTGCCACCTCTCTAGTGAAAGCACTTTAGACTGGACCATTGATGGTACCGTACTTCACCTGCATGTGTGGTCAACACGATCTATACCCATTGGGTGGACCCTGGGAGAAAAGGCTCAACCTGCACATCCCAAGGGCTGCGTGCTGGGCCTTTGCTGCTCTAGTCTGAGTAACATGTCTGACTGGACAGAGGGAAGAAATCAGAAGATGGCAGTGAATCTAACACGAAATTTGGAAGAGAAGAGGGGAAATAGCAGCTAGAGAGATGTACGACAATGTACCCCTAACTGGAGGTGGGTGGGAAATGGGGAGAATAGGTTTTAAAGTGGAAAGAAGAAACATACTACAACATATGAATCTCACCAACATAATCTTGAGTGAAAGAAGCTGGAAGCAAAAGCTATATGCTAAAAGATTCCATTCCTATCAAATAAACACAGGCAAAATCCATCTATGGTGTGAGGAGTCAGGATGGTGGCTACCCAGGGGGGCTTTGGGGTGATGGTTATGTTCTTTTCTTGAGCTGATTGCTGGATACATGAGTAGGTTCTGTTAGAAAAACTCCAGCTATATTTATGATGTATACACTTATCTGTATGTATATTGTGCATGAATAAAAATATAAATTAAAATAACACAAGTGGCAAGCAAATGAGAGTGAGGGTGGGAAAAAAGGAGAGAAATATGAAGGCAGAAGCACTGAATATATTGTCAAATCATAGGCCAGTCACACCACTTGTTTTTTTCTACTCTACAATATTTTAATACTAATTATGCAAACATTACAAATCTACTATTTTTAGTTAAGGAAATGAGGAGACTTTGAAAAAGACTGACATTATCCATTTTTGACAGTCAATTAGGTAACAGGACCAGAGGAGGCAAGAGGTCCTGAACTAAAAAAAGTTCTGGCTTTCAGCCACTAGCAAACCAAAGGCCTGTTCTGAGACAAATGAATAAATGCCTCACCAAATTCCAGAAAAACTCAGCTAAATAGGTAGATTTCTTTTATGTGCAAAAATGGAATACTTCCATATGAGCAGAAGCACTATGCTAGCAAGAATAAAAAATGTATGGAGCTCTTCATCAACACTCTTCATGGTGACAATCTTTGTTTCCTCTTGGGGTTGACCAGATGACCCCAAAGCTCTTTTCTGCTCCATATGTTCTGGAATTGCTCCATTCCACCCTAATGTATGAAATATCAAACCAAATCATGACTATAATACAGTTTTATAACTTTGTTCTTTTCTTCCATTCTTAGCTTCTCCTTTAACAAGGAAAACAGAGACCTCAATGCTCATAAGCAAATCACTGTTTTGTTTGGTCTCAAGTCAAATGGTAGGCCTCCAAGGAAAACTCCCTTTTAGCATTTTCCAATTAGAAAGTGCTGCACACTGCACTAAGAAACCATGTTCTTTCCCACTTTCCATTTACTTTTATTGCCATTATTTATCTGAGAGGATCATATTTCAAGAAAGGCTCTTTTCCTAACCAAAGGGAAAAAATAAATTTTTTCTTAAAAAAAAAAAAAATCCAGCAAACGAAGATCTAGTAGGATGTCTATCATTTTTGACCCATGATATTTTTTAAGGCATTTTGAATAAGTGGATATTAGGAAGAGTGGTCACTTATAAAAGCAGCTTGCTGGATAAAGACTTACTTGGAAAGGCTTTTAAAAAGTGCATTATTTACCCACTGGAGCTGTCAGGTTACCATGTTTACTCAAGGGAAGGCAGATTTTCTTTTTTTTTAATCTGGCCTAAGCTTTTCTTAAAACAGGCTATTGACCGGAATCAATGCAGAGAGTGGCTTAAAAAGACACAGGACAGCCTGGCCTCACTGATATCTAAATAAATTGTCAGCCCAAGGTCACACCATTTATCAGTATCAGAAGCTATTCTTGGGTTGTTTATATCGAATGTGAATGGCTGGAGGCCCAAAATATAGATACAAATATATCTTTGGGATGAGAAGCCACTCCAAGTAGCTCCCTGAATCCATCAGGTTTCCCTCTAGTACTTAAAGAAACAGGAGCACATTTGAATGCTCTGCACCATCAATTTTGATTATCAAAACTATTTGTAATTGTGATTTTTTAATGTAACTGATAGCTCATATAATTTAAGTACAATTGAATATGAAATATAATCAGTCTGTTCTCTTTTATTTCTCAGTCGGGCAGACCCTACTGTAGTCTGTGATCTGCTCTTCTGTCAGAAGTGTCCAGAAAATGTTCCAGAGAGCTCACATGCAGCTTTTGACCTTGTTCATTTGTGGGTGTACCAGTCAGTTACTAGTGCACCATAAGCCTGGTTAGGCTGTGTAACAAACAATCCCACAGTCTCAGTGGCTTGATACCACCAAGGTTTATTTCTCAGTCAGGCAAAATCCACCATGGCTTTGGGAAACTCCTCAAGGCAACTGTCCCCCATGCAGCAACCTGACAACCCAGATTGCTTCCATCCTGAGGCCTGACCATGTCAACACAAGGCCTCTTCCATAGCTGCTACAATGGGTGGTTAGAGGGACACAGCACTTGTCTTGTAATCCATTGAGCAGGACTAGTCCACATTGGTCCAGAAACTTGGATATGTCAGGAAAGGAGAAGTGCCATGTGGCTGGAAGGACAGGAAAGCAGAATGAAGATGGATCCCTAGAAGTCTTACCACAGTGGGGAAAAGGAAACAATCTAATTATTCACCTTTAGATAGGAAGTTGTGAGTATTTGTGTGTGTGTCTGTGTGTGTGCATGTGTGTGATTGTGAGACAGAGAGAGAAAGAGAGAGAGAGAGAGTTTGAGAGAGATGAATTGTATAAAGAGGGCAGTGTGACAGTGGTAGGTATTCTTCTGATCTGAAAATGAATTTTAAGTGGTCTTGTGTCTGGGTAATGCGTAAAGGTTGACCATGAGGATGTGTGAGTAGTGTAACTAGAACACAGAAAGTAGCCGATTTAGATGTTTATATTCTTACTGTTTTTGTTCATTGATTGAGTATGAGGTTTGCAAAGATATTCAAAACTAGAACTCTTTCAATGAGAAACCAAATTTATATAGGTAGAGGAAAAAAATATCCAAGAAGCCTCTCCCATATAATTCTAAAACTGAGGACAATTTTCTCAGGAAAGCTGTGGTAATGTCTGGGGACATTTTTCACTGTCATAACTGGGAGCGGGGTGTTACTGGCATCACTGACAAGTCACAGGACAGCTCTACCAACACAGAATAATCCAGCTCACAATGTCCATAGTGTTAAGTTTGAGAACCCTTAACCTTAAGTTCAAGGTTGTGAACTTAGGTGTCTCATTGTAGGCAGACTCTTTGTGGTTTAAGTTTTTCCATTTCTTAAGCAATTTATTTTCATCCCTCATATATTTTAAGATTTATAAATAAAAAATTACAGACATTGGGTCCCACAAAAGCAGAATTCCCATACACCTAAAACATAAACTTTAAGAGGTGCTGGTGATGTCACTTATTCATTAGACAAACTTGCAGGCATCCCCCGAGCACCTGCCATGCTCTAAGCACCTTAGGCACGAGCCACATGGAGATGAGCAAGACACAGCAACCACACCCAGGGACCAAGAATGAAACAAACACATCCACAGATAATGCAATCATGCTTGGTGGATATTATGGGGTAGGTTCATCCCAAGAGTCATGATCACTTCACCTAGGTATGAGTGTGTGTGTGTATAAAGTGTACACACATACATAAATGAAAACCAACACACTCATCCAAATATTTCAATATATTAACACACCACAAAATACATACTAATGTGCAGTGGAATTATGGTCTTTAATTTCTTTGTGGCTTTAGGGAGACCTTCTTTTATTCACAGCAGAGAACCCATGGGGTTTATGTGGAGGCTCTGAGCGTGGAGTGGCCCAATCAAACACTTGATACACTATCACATTACAAAGAGGCACCATGCTGAGAACCACTTGAGATATAAAACAATACAAGCAGACTTCCCAAAACACGGAGTGTGTGCCATGTTTTTAGATTTATACAATAAACACTTCTTCAGTACTTATTGTGTGCAAAGGACAGAGGATAATATTATGAAATAGAAAGGGGAAAGGTATATACAGCACTGTGTGTGGCCTCAAAGAAGAGATGGCAGACATGCACTGAGAAAGAAGAATGCAGGGGGGGAGAGAGTAGAGGAGGGGGAGCTGGCAGGTTGAGCCCACTGAGGACTGAGTGGTGGAAATTCTGACTTGGGGCTCTACTGGTGTTTGTTTATTTGTACTGTCCACACTTTACCTTGACTATCTTGTTCAGCACTGTACTCCCTGCTTCTGGAACAGTGCTTGGCATGTAGTAAGTGCTCAGTAAACACTGGTGGGGTGAAGGAATGGATGGATCTCAGTCTAAGGAGGTGAGCAACTTTACAGGCCTGGGAGATGTGCACATAGCAGGGAGGAGAGGCAGATCCTAAGTAACGGCTACCCTTGTGGATGGAGTGAACTGTGGAGGGCAGGGTGGGGGCAAAGTAAGGAAGCAGCAATGACTTTCATGAGTCCAGAGGTCTTAAAAGACTGGAGTTCAGAGAGGATGGAAGCGGACTGGGAAGTTTGAGAAGGATCATATGGTGATCATACAGTGATCAAGGATCATACAGTGACCTACTTGGAGTTAGACTGTAGGTCTCAGTTCTGATGAAGCTCAAGAGCATAACTAAACTGTGACTGTCTTCGGATGACAGTCCCTGGTGTCTCTCCAACCTCCCCAAACCCCAATGAAAGCAGAGCAGGAATTTGAATCCGGCTTTGCAATACCCAAGTGGTTCACCCTCAGGAAAAAGATATTCGTGTAAAACTGCTTTAATTTGAGTGCTAAATCTGTTATAAAAATGCTTAAGAAGTTTTCTTGTGAAACGTAGACACAGTGTTCCACTGTGATAGCCCCCAAATGGGTATAGGGACCACTAACCCTGTGAAGCAGAAACATCACATTTTTGTTGTTGTTGTTGTTGTTTTTTGCGGTACACAGGCCTCTCACTGTTGTGGCCTCTCCCGCTGTGGAGCACAGGCTCCGGATGCGCAGGCTCAGCGGCCATGGCTCACGGGCCCAGCCGCTCGGCCGCATGTGGGATCTTCCCGGACCGGGGCACGAACCCGTGTCCCCTGCATTGGCAGGCGGACTCTCAACCACTGCACCACCAGGGAAGCCGCATCACATATTTTTTGGTTTAAGATGTATTTCACACTGCATAAGTTCACTCTTTTAAAGGATCCAATTCAGCAGTTTTTAGTATATATTCAAAGTTGGGCTACCATCACATCTAATTCTAGAATATTTTTGTTCCAGAAAGCAACCCATACCAGTCAGTAGTCACACCCCATTCTCCCCTCCCCCAAGCCCCTGGAATCCTTTCATTTATTTTCTGTGTCTATAGATTTGCTTATTCTGGACATGTCACGTAAATGGTATCATACAATATGTGGTCTTTTTGCCTGGCTTATTTCATTTGGCTTAATATTTCCAAGGTTTATCCATGTTGTAACATACATCGGTACTCCATTCCTTTTCATTGTCAAATAATATGCCATGAAATAGATGTACACCGCTATGGACTGGTTGTTTCCCCCAAATTCATATGTTGAAGTTCTAACTCCCAGTACCTTTGAATGTCATTGTATTTGGAGATAAGGTCTTTAAAGAGGTAATGAAGTTAAAAGGAGATCTTTATTTTGGGCTGTAATTCCATATGACTTGTGTCCTTATAAGAGGAGGAAATTTGGACACAGACATGTACACGTACAAAGGAGAGACCATGTTTAGGACACAGGGAGAAGGCGGCTGTCTGCAAGTCAAGGAGAGAGGCCTGTGAAGAAACTAAACCTACCAACACCTTCATCTTGGACTTCTGGCCTCCAAAACTGGAAGAAAATCAATTTCTGTTTAAGCCACTCAGTTTGTGGAATTTTGCTATAGTAGCTCTAACAAACGTAAGCAACTACATTTTGTTATCCATTCATTAACTGACGGACATTTGGAAATCAGATGATTTTATCAGGCATATTCCATATGGCTCTGACATGCCAGGTCCATTTCACTGTGTCTTGGGGACTCTGGAAGCCCCCTCTGTCAAGCTCCATCTGTAGGAGTTCGTGGGGTACAAGTACCAGCATGGCGGACTGGTTTCTAATCCAGGATGAAGGTTCACAGTTCACAGGCACACATGCTGCATAACTGTGAGGATGGATACTGAGATTACAGGGCCCTGGATATGTCCACTTGCACAAAAGCATTTCTCTCACTGCCTTGGCAAGGTACCACCTACATTCTTGCCTGGCTGTATTAACTCCAGAGGAAGGTTCTGATGGAGAGTAACGCCTGAGATGTATATGGGTTTACAGAAGGCCTCCATGAAAATGTATGTTCTCATTTGCAAAAGGACTGAGTGCTGGATGGGCTCCTGGTCTCTCCCCAGCACAGATTACAGTCAAGTTGATGACCATGTGGGAAGGCCTGGCCAGTCTGGCCAAAGTGGGATCAGACAGAGAATTGATCTTGGGAAAGGTATGACACATGGAGGCAGAGACTCAGTCTCAGGGCAACGGAATTGGGCACAGGAGGCTCTGTGTAGAGGAAGGCAGACAGGTCAGCTCAGACTGGCCAGGAGTGCAGAGCAAGAAACTTCAACACAATGTCCCGTTCTCACCTATAACTTTATAACCCACATTTGCACATTTATAACCTGCTTACTATATCAATCAACATGCAAGAATATACCTATATATGAACATAAGTAATAAAGTGTATTATGCTCACTTTCAATCTAAAGAGAGATTGGGGGTAAAAAGGCATCCGGATTGTAAAGGAATTTTCTCCCGTTTCTTTGACTTGATACACAAACCAAGTTCCCCAGACTTAAACATTGATGATGACAGCTGAATACTTCCTTATATTGTTCAATTTCTCTTATTGGGAGACTCCCCCAGGTAGCTGAGTAATGGAGAAAGTGGAAGTCTCTATGTGGGGCGGTAGCTCTTTGCTTATTGGCAGGTCAGCCTAGACTTAGTATCACAAGGAAGGTAAAAGGTGCCAGGGAACAGGGAAGGTGACCGATTGCACTGTTAGCATTTTTTGTGTGAGGGTAGAACTCACACAAGCACAGCTTCTTGTGTGCTTCCACCCCAGCCATCCTTTCATGGGATCTTGGATTCTCAGGGCTGTTTGTGTAATTGCTTCTTGTAAATGAGCTCCTACTCTCTGCAGCACTTTACAGTAAACCACTTTCCTTCCCCATCTGGTATCCAGTTGTTTTAACCGGGTTTCCAGGATTTGCATCAGTCATTTACAAGAACCTTTTTAACCTTCACAAAATGAAATAATTGAAGTCTATCCTTTCAACTTCACATTTGTTTGAGAAAGGCTTTGAAATCAAGGGATGGAGAGCCCGAAAGATGGATGAGATTAAAAGGAAAGGGCCCAGCTCTTCTGCCTCTGAGATGCTCAGAAACACTGCCTTTGAGGTGAGGGGTCCAGAGGCTGGAATGGGTTATCCCCTCTGTTATGGGCTTATCTGCATGGAAAAACGCTTGCCATGGTGAAATAGAGAAGCTGATAAGCTGGGAAAAGAAGTGCCCATGCTCTGACCCGGGTCTAGAAATCCTCTTGGTATAAATTGGTGTCTCCCTGCCCATGCTCTGCATTACTCACCCTTCTCTCCCTCCTGCTTTAGCCGTGAGTTCCCTGCCTTGTTCAGAGGGAAAGGAAAATGAAATGAAAAGAAATGAATGAAAAGAAAATGAAAAGAAATCCAAATGTGCACGCTGTGTTACTTCTCTACCACAATGTAGGTGGAATGGAATTGGGACCCCTGGATAAAATGGGTGTCTTGTACCTACATTCTCCGAGCAGCCCAGAATATAAAAGACGTTAGCTGCAGATAAGAATATAGTTCAAAAGTGTTCAGCTTTTTGACTCTCTGACCAACTCTTTTCTTTCTCATTTCTAGTCCTAATCACAACAGATGACATAGAAGGCTCTAGAGGCTTAGGTAAAGAGAAGCTTTAACCAGAAATAAACTCTCCACCTTTCCTGAGAAAGCCTTTTCCGAGGTGCCTGTTACTTCAATCTTAATCCCATGATAACCTGCTAGCCCTTGGGGCAGTAGCTGAAATTCATTTCTGACTCAGAAAAAAACCACAGTTTAATTGGATTATTCTGATTGTTTTCTGATTAATAATTTTCATATTCCCCTGAATAATTTAGTCTGAAAGTGATTCTTTTTTATTTGTTTATTTATTTATTAAGAAGATGACTTTTAAATTTATTTATTTATTTATTTATGTTTCCTGTGTTGGGTCTTCGTTTCTGTGCAAGGGCTTTCTCCAGTTGCGGCGAGCGGGAGCCACTCTTCATCGCGGTGTGCGGGCCTCTCACTGTCGCGGCCTCTCTTGTTGCGGGGCACAGGCTCCAGACATGCAGGCTCAGTAGTTGTGGCTCACGGGCCTAGCTGCTCTGCGGCATGTGGGATCTTCCCAGACCAGGGCTCGAACCCATGTCCCCTGCATTGGCAGGCAGACTCTCAACCACTGCGCCACCAGGGAAGCCCCTATTCTTTTTAATTTATTAAAAGGTCTTCATGACACTTTCAAACATTTTCCGAAGGAAAGTTTCCCATTCTCCCATCTTCTCGGCTTTCACTTTCTCACCCCTGATTGTTGATGAGAACTCTGTCTTTTGGATGAAGGCATGGAACATATTCATGAGAAAAAGAACAATCTATGGAATCTGAATAAATCTGGATCCTTACAGGGTAAGGATCATCTCAACCAGTGTAGGCGTCCAAAAGATCCCTGAAAGTCTCCATGAGGAGACGGATGGGGTTACTTGAGTACCAGTGGGAACACACACCCAACTGCAGGAGAGCTGAGCAGTGATGCAGTTATGTACTCTGTCTTTTGAGAAAGAGAGAATGATAATCATGCTGTCCAGGAAGGCTTCCTAAACGTCCACGCTGCACACAATTCCCTCCTTGTAACAATCACTTCCCTACTGTTCTCTCCCTCTACAGCTTCCCAGCCCTCTGCTCTCCCCACCTCCTGGATAGCTCTCCTTACCGACCAGTCCCCTCACACTGCCCCTCCTCTTATTTCTTGCTAGAAATGACTTGGTGAGCTCTGCAGCAGCCGCTCCCCACTTCTCATGGCAAAGGTCTGGTAGCTCGTCCAGACCCTACCCCCTTAGAAGGCTATAGGCTAAGAACAGTGATGCAGATACTTGGAACTACATATTCTCTGACTCAGCGGGAGTAGGACCAAGGTAAAGGTCTTTCCATTCTGCGGGGGATGTAGCCCTGGGGGCTGTTCCCAGAGCTTCCAGGGAACATCTGGTCATGTCCTCCCATAATTGAGACCTTAGTTCTGAGCTGCCCCTGGAGGTTGCCCAGTGCCTTAATGCTGGTTAACTGCATTCTCTTAGGTGAGAGAGGAGGACAGGCTTCCTAGAAAACCTTGGTTTTCAATTTGTTTCTTGCTTCTCAATGTCTTTATTTATTTTCCTGGCCTCTTTAAACCACACAAGAAAGTATATCTTGTACCCAAAGAGACACTTCGGGATGCAAAATGTTGATAGGTCTGAGTGAGAGTTTTTATTGTTGTTTTCTGTTAACATAATCAAATAATACTTCACTTGCAGTATTTCCTAATAGTGTTTCCTAAACCAGGAAGGCAGAGACTGGTTCTTGAGTTTGAAAACATGGCCATCCATGGATGGGGTCACCCTGCAGGATTTTGTTCTGAAGAAAACATAACGATTCGTGGAGGAGGTGGATACTATTATTGAAGCCAAGATGGAAAAGATCCACCCAAGAGAACTGGGCCCCCTTAAGCTCTCTGCCCCGGGCATTGAATTTCACCCGTACATGCTGCTGATTCTCAGACTAATCTGTGATGTTGGCAGTTCTGGAGAGAGAGTATGCTGCTTTCCCCAGCTCGCCCGAGAGGTCTCTCAACACTACGGCACCGAAGAGCTTCATGAGTTCTCAGTGTGACACGCATCATCAGAAGGTGGCATCCAAGAAAACTAGTAATAGCACTGATGGCAAAGGCTGGTTTAGACAAACTTTCTGTTTAAGGAGCGTTTGTGATTCCACAGTATATTCATCTGACAGTTCGATGCGACGTGATGTCTTTATTGTGCCGAACACCAAGTGTGTTATAGCCACTCAGTTATGTGAGGAAACTGCTTTCTGTGGGGATGCTTGGCGGCCTGCTGGCTGGGGCACCTTCCTGTGTTAGCATGGGCACTGTTCCCCTTTAAGGAGGGAATAGATCCGACATGAATCGGAGCCTGTGCTGAAGCCCACGTCCAGTGTAAGCAGAGCAGGCATGGATTCTGACTGCTTGGCGTTTCCAAGTCAATGTTTCGCTGAGAAATATTAAGTGTAACTGAATATTACAGGGCACACACTGTTCCTGCTATATTTCCAGGGCATCTGATCAATGGGAAAAATGAGAAGTAGAAATAAACAGAAAGGACAGAGAACTGAGCAGGCAATTGGGCTCAAAGGAAAACTGAGTAAAGCAGAGGAAATCATTTTCCAAGTAAATACAGATAAACTGGGGAAAGAAAGGCCGATGCTCTGCAGAGAAGAAATGTCTGACTGTCCTCCTCCGGGTCCACGTCAAGCCAGGGAGCGTGGAGGGGCCGTGTTGATCACTTTCCTCTGGGGCCTGGTCTCTCAATAAGTCCTGCTGTCAGAGGCAATGCCAGGAACAGGCGAGATGCAGAGCAGTCAGGGGAAGGAGGTCCAACCTTCTGGAGAAAACAACCCAGCAGAACGGGAGCCGATGGATGGCAGCCAGCAAGCCAGGCAGCTGTGGAGCCCTGCAGGATTTTACTTGGAGAACACGTGGGGTTCATGGAGGAGCTGGAGGCTTTCATTGAAGCAAACGTGAAGAAGATCCACCCAAGAGGTTTGGGTCCCCTCGGGGACTCTGCCGTTGAAACCAATGGTTTCCGCCTTGGGAGATTAACCTACATTAGCTCCCGGAAGTAATGGCTCAGAATGGTATGTGAGGTAGGCTGCATCAGGATGCCCGCTCTGGAGAGCAGGGTCCTCCCGGGTTGCGGGGATGCCCTGTGCACTGTAGGATGTTGCACAGCGCCACTGACCTCTATTCACGAGATGCTGGTCCCCTCCCTGCCGCTGGGACAACCCAAAATATCTTCAGATGTTATCAGTTGTCTCCTGGGGAGCACAGTCACTCCCTGGTTGAGAACCACTGTGATAGAGGAAGAAATAAGACCCAGAAAGCCAATGTGGCACATCTGGGTTTGCATGAGAAATCAGTGCAAAACCAGATATGGAAACCACTAAGCAAAGAGCTTTGAAGGTGTCCTGGCCTTTTTTATGACTTCAGTGTCAAAAGAAGCAGGACAACCGTGGAGAGCTGGATTCTGGGTTCAGACCTGGACTCTGAGCTCAACTTACTATCTATGTGAGCACAGCTATATTCCCCCATTTCATTGTGTTTCAGTGTCTTCATCTGTTGAATGGCTTTGATGATATAATAACACCCACCTTATAGGCTAATAGGCAAGTGACATAAGAAAGGCCAGGCAGAGAGTGCAGTACAGGGCTGCTACGTGGTAAGTTCTCAATAGTGGCTAGCCTTGGCCCTTCTCCACCATGTACCAAATACTCTGATAAACCACTTTAGTTTCCTTCACTTCTGTGTTTCCCTCTAGCTGGAATACCCTGCCATCAACTTCTTCATGGGACTAACTCCTTCCTGCCCAACAAGACATGGCTTAAGTTTCATCCCCACAAAGAAGGTTATGGGTTCCCATGCTCTATCCCCAGAGCAGCCCCCAAAGCACTGGGCCTACCACGTTGTATGTGTTGAAATGTCTGTGTTTTGTCTGTCTTACCTAGACTTGCTATGAGTGAGTAGGTCAGGGACCCCGTATAACTCATTCATACACCCCTGTGGCACTCAGTGAGTGGGTAGGATTTTGCTTGGTAGAAATGCGGATGGTGGGTAGCCTGCTGGATAGAGAATAACTTAAAAGGAGAAATGGTCAAGGTCTCAGAGAAGATCTGTGCAATGAGATTGTTTAGAGAATGTCTGGGGCCCGGTTGGAGTGCCAGAGGCCTCACATGACACTTTTGTACTCAGTTTACCAGGCCATGGGACGCTCTAATATGCCTTTGGTGATGGCTTGGGGATGGGCTGAGGGTGGCTTGATGGGAACTATGCCAGGGGAAGACTAAACTGGAAGTAGTTTTCAGTATAAATTGGAGTAGACAAAGTCTGGAGGCAGGAAAATATTAGTCAAGCAACTTAAATAACTGCAGGAGAGAGGTCATGATGCCTAAAACTATAAACACAACTGTAAAACGTCTTTGAGTTAAAAGTATTACTATTACGAGAAGGGTGGCGAATGACCCACCATTGATTGTTTGGGGGAGATGCTAGGAAGCACCCTCAGAAGTGGTATGAGTATTCGGGGGTATAAGAAGGTTGTTCTGCCAGTGAGAACTGCTGCACAGGGGAGCGGGATAGCAAAGAAAGTTCTGGAATCTTCTCTGGAGATCTTTAAAGAATAGAGATGGCCCTCCCCAGGCAGGGGTGGTTAAGTGTCTTGACTCAAGTTAGGGGATGGGGCCAGCAGGGAAGGCAGATGGGAAGGTTGGGACATATGTCCCTGTGTCTTTATCCTGGGAAATGAAATCTTTTCTCACAACTTAATTAGAAATTCCAACTAATGTCTCAGAGAAATGCTGAACATAGCAACTTCTCTAAGGCTGGGGGCAGGATTTTTGAGGTCTGCATGGAGAAGTCAGACTCAACTCTAGAACAAAGAACAATCCCAGAGAAAAAGCTCCTTGAGTGTTTTGGAAAGAAGAGGGTTTAAAGACCTGCTTATATAGGTCGCTGCAGCTGTGAAACTTACGCACATCCTAGAGATGAGGGTACATCCCACCTCCTTCCAGACCCTACTTATAAAGTCTAAGTCAGGTAGTAAGTCAGCCTCTCTTAAGGCATGGCCACACCTTCATCTGAGTCTCATATAAATATTTCTAAAATCAAAGAATGAATGTGAAATCCCCTTACCTGCTCTGGTGTGAGAAGCCTGGGTCTGAGGCTGGGATCAAAAAACTCTCTGGGTGTCACGCTGCTGCTTGAAGGGACAGTGGGGTCTCCACCCCAGACATGGACTCTGGCATTCTCATGGGTCAAGGAGATCTGGGAAGTAGCCAAAGAAAGAGCACAAAGAGCAGATCTCAACTGGAAAGTCAACGCTTACTCTGTTCTCCTCTCCAAGTGCATCTGTGGTCTGGCCAGTTAGGAGCCTGGAGTGATCTCCGTGGAGTCTTGCAGGAAAGAGCAAGTGACCTGCTGGCCTGGACTAGGCCCTTTGCCCTCACCCGGGCTTCCAGAAAGGGAGATCGTGTCCTGAACTATTGATGCCTGCCTAAGTAAACGGTTGCAGAAAATAGGAGGAACCCCCCTTCCCTCCTATCACCATGAGGAAAAGAAGAGCAGAGAAGCAGTTCTGTTGGGGATGGTACAAGTTTAAACAGAATACTCATGGAAGACCTGGGCCAGTGCATCTCCCTTGTGGAGCCTCCTTTCCAGCTTCCCACCGTACAGACCCTCTCATTTTTACTTCTGAATTAAGACAGTTACTAATGGGCTGGAAGATACCACAAACTCAGACACTCCAAGCTAGTGTAAAAATAGACATGATACTAATATTTGCAAATGAAATGCATTAAAATAATCCTTTCATAGAAAAGAAAGAAGGAAGAGAAGACCCATGGCTTCCTTCCCTTGCCTGATTACATGGGCGAGGGAAGGACCCCCTTCATCAGGATCCCTGACAAACAGAATGAAGGGTGTGCGACGGGATCAGTGAAGGCGGTAGAGAGAAAATGACGTGACTCTAAGTGGTGGCAGGTGACAGGGAAGATGGGAAATGGCCGATCATATTTATCCTTACGTTTCCACCTGCTTGCTGCCCTCGTTGAACATCTAAATTGGACCAGAGCGGGCAGTAAAAATATAGTGCACCCTTCACAAGGATGGTGTGGCCTGCTTCTCAGTGGGCTCCGCAACCACAGACAAGCAGCCACCATGGGGCTTGTCCCTTCCAAGTGAGCCCATCAGAAGGCTCAGCGTTTGTATAATTATTTGTGCCTTTGACCTATGTGTCCAGAGAGCCTATTGTGTGTCAGGCACGTGCAGTACTGCCTGTGCTGAGATGAATAAGGTGAGTTTAAGGCATTCACAGCCTCGTCACAAGAGCAATTGAGAATATATGACTGTTGGCTTAAGCACCTCCATTTACTTTGAGTAACAGGAGTTAATTGAACACATTTCATGCTTCCCCACAGCTCTTACCAAGCCTTTGGAGGTTTCAGACCATTGTTGTTGCCAAATGCAGCCCACCAGGGACAGACACTATGTTTAAAAGAACAGTTTTGTATGCTCTCCACAGAGTTGGTTAGGAAATGATAGTCAAAGAAGTGGGCTTATGCAGAAAAAGAAATCAGATGTTAATCAAAAGGAAAGACATATCAGCAAAGACAGCTACAGTTCATCGTCTGTTCCTTCAACAGATATTCTCGAGTACTCATACCTAAGATGCTGGACCAGGTGCTACCCCTGAAGCAGGGGACAGGAAGATGTATAAGAGGCGTTCACACTGTCCGGGCGTTCTTGAAGAGGACAGAAGAGCGAACTCAGAATGGGATCCAGCTTGCTGAGCAACACATATGCGGACAGTACTGATAATCGGTGCCGTAAGGTTTCCAAGCAATAAAGGATAAATTCACCAAGGGGGAGGATATATCTGAGGTCTTAAAGGAAAGGTGGAATTTCAAAAGCAAAAATAAAAAGGAAAGAGCATCCCAAGGTGAGAAGGGCGACTGGGGGTGAGGATGGGAAACAGAGCAGGGAGGACAGTCTGAACAGCCTTGGGAAAGTTAAGTCCAATCTGACTAACACATCTCCGTACCCCAGGTCCCAGGTGGTCCAAGCAGCACCATCACCTCTTCTTGCTGGAGGCTGTCAGAGGCTATTTACTGAATTCCCTGCAGCTTTGGTTCTTCCTCCCACCCCAGCACAGTCTCTGCAGGGCAGCTAGAGTGACCTCATTTAAACACAAATGAGGTCACAGCACGCAACCTCCCGAAAGAGGTCCATATAGTTCTTAACATCCCTACTCACATCTCTCTCCCATGTGCAGAGTCTGGTCCAGTCTCAGTGGTCTTCTTTCTGCTCTTTGCACTGACCAAGCTCAGGCCCCCATTAAGGGATTCAGACTCAGTTTACCAGGAATGGCCTGCCCCTGCCCCTTTGAATACCTGTCTCCTTCTCATGTACATACCTGACAACTGCTTACGGCCGCTCTTATGTATCACTGATAAGGCACATTCTGGGGAAACAGATTCAGCCAGCTTCTGGTCACAACCAGAAAGCCACCTCCTTGAGACACCTTCTCTGGCTACAGTACCTGAAGCAGCTGCTTCTGCCGTTTCTGCCCTGTGTGTTTCCTTCACAGTATTTCTCACCAGCTGTCACTACTGGGTGCATCTATTTGTTTGCTTTTTTTGTTGTCTTCCCTGGTGGAAAGTGAGCTCTATAAGGAGAGGGATTATGTCTTAGTTTTTGTTCTCAGCATCTAGCAGAGCACCAGGCACATCAAAGACCCTCAGTAAGTATATGTTTAGTGAATGAATGAATAACGAGAAGCAAGGTCTGGAGAGGTTGATTAGGACCATATTTTGGAGCGCTGTACTTTAGGGAAAACCTTGACCCTATTCACTTATGTGCTGGGGTCTCTCTAGATGCCTACGAACACAGTTGGGAATACGACAGAGAAGAGACCTAGTATCCTGGGGCTTAGGTTTCAGACCAGCATTGTCTAGTAGAACATCCTGTGATGCTGGAAGTGGTCTGTATCTGCTCTGTCCAATAGGGTAGCTATTAGCCACGTGTGGCTACTGAGCCCTTGAAATGTGACTGGTGGGACTGAGGAACTGAATCTTTAACTTTTATTTTGAGTTAATTTAAATCTAATTGCCACATGCAGCTATCGGCTGCTGTACTGGACAGCATAATTCAAGAAGACCATAACAATGCTTGATGAGATGGACCTCAGTGTCTTTCATTTAAAATGTAGTATAAGTCTTAGTTTACTAAGTCTTATTACTAAGTCTTATTAGTCTTACTATGAGTATGAGTAATAGTATTACTTTGGATTAATCCCACGCTTTTGGGCAAATGCTAATTCTTTCAAGGTTTTTCTTTTAACACCTCCCCTGATCCCCTCTGGCCAGCCAAGCTTTCCTCTCTAAGGTGGTGTTGGATACAGCCTATAGGCTCTAGTTTATGGGACAGCCTACGTGTCCTCATGGCAGCAGCAGGGTGAGAAGGAGAAGGATGTGTATCACACCTGGATACAGGTCCTTCTCCTTTTCTCTGGATCCTCTTGACTCCTTGGAGATGTCTTTATCCTGCCTGGTTACAAGATGCCCCACTGACACTAGTCACTGATGTCCACAGCTCACAAAGCCCGTAACTGGGCTCCCCAGCATGGCCAAGACACAGTGACCTTTCTTAAATTCCCCTGGATTCCACTAACACTGCAGACCTGCCTCTCCTTGACCCCACTGCCACCGGGCCCTCACCTGGGACCACCCACCTTGTCTCCACACCTGCAGGGTGCTATTGCCTTACCATGTGGCCTTTCCCAAGACCCCCACTGGAACAACAGTACATGACACAGGAACCAAGGGTTACTTGGTAGCCCTGTTTACCCCAGGCATTAAACTTACATCTCGGTGTCTCTTCTGCTTACTGCCCTGCCTTTACCCACTACATGGGATGATGGTGACATAGGTTGGTTTATACCCTGAGCAAATTCCCGCTTGTAACACAGTGAGCTTGCACCAATGTGTGTTCCTGCCCAAGGCCAGGGGCTCCATGTTTTCACTTCAGGGCACAACCCTCCTCTGCTTCAGGAGGCTCACTGGGGTCGTGACTGCTGGGCAAGGGTAGGAGGGTCTGCAGGGGCCGGTTCACGTGAGTCTCAGCAGTTCTCACGGCATAGGGTCTCACCCCTGCTGGGAGACACACAGGCCACGCCGCCCGTTCCCAGTGGACAGGCCTCCCTGGCAGTGACGGTGTGCATTGTGGCCCTCACACTTGGTGCTGTACCCTGAGCGGTCTGCAGGTGCTGGTTGGATTTCCAGGTGGGTCTCTGCTGCATGGCGCAACTGATGTCCCCCAAAGACAATTTTCTAATAAGATTTTTTACTTGGTTTGCCTAGAGTCATCTGTTAGTTACCCTTGCAGGCTCTTAGCCCTGCTAGAATTTGTTTCCTAAGGCCCATGAACTCCAAAGAAAGCAGGAATGGGTTTTCTGTAACAACACATGTTCCACATACTCAGTAACTGAAGGAAGCAGAGAGCAGGAGTGGTCCCGCCGGCCAAAGGCACAGAGGGATATCTTCCATAGCATCTTATGTCATTAAATGACCAGAGGCCAAGAGCATTGCACAGAGAGAGAGGTTAAGGACCACGGGGATAATCCCAGGGTGAGGGAGTCTCAGGCAGAGGGAAAAGGGCACCTCTAGTCCCAGGGCAGTGACAGCCAAGGTGCATTTGGAGGATGGGGCTCACTTCACAAAACCTAGCAGTGGGCTGCATGAACATGTGTCATGTCATCATAGAATCATCATCTCAGACTGGGAAAGCCCCCAGATTCCATCTCCTCTACATCTCACCCCTCTTTGACGTACGCGTCTCTGAGTCATCTGGGTTGATAAGATAACAAAATATCCTCCTAGGGAGTTAGCAGCAGATGGTTGCCAATATTGTTGGTTCTGTTGAATTTCAAGATGTTGGGCCTGAGCAGCAAGAACCCGTACAGTTTGAAAAATGGTGCTCAAAGGCGCTGCAATGGCGCTGCTCTTCGGCACGTCACCCCTGCCCCAATACTGTACAGTGAGGGTTTGCCCCTAACCACATCCTAGGCACAGGGCCTCGGAACAGAGCCCTCGGTCTAAAACTCAAGACCCAGCCCTACCTCTGCTGCCGCACTCTTACTGAACCACTCTCACTCCCGGGATGAACCCACACATCCCGGCTCCTAGAAAGGGTGCACAGATGAGCTGGACCAGCTCTGATTTTCTTCTCCTCCCGCAAGTAGGTGTGATACTTCTCACACTGCCCACCTCCCCGAGGGTGGGGAGGCTTGACTTCTCTGAGAGAGGTTGGAAGAGGCAGAACTGGAGGTCCACTCGGCCCTGAAATAATCCCTCCGACCCAACATCCCATCCAAAGGCAGCTCCTCCACAAAACAGCAAAGCTAAAGCAAAGGGAGCAAACAGGTCAGCAGCCGTCGACTCTTAAACTATGCTGGAGCCTTTCATATAATGAGTTGAGCGAACCTTCCTTAACTCTCCCACACAATTTGAGAGCCATAGATTTCTGTGGTTACAAGGAAGCTCTGAAGTCAGAGCGAACAGGGTTCATACCCAGCTTTGCCTAGTCCCACAGTCTCTTTGGGCTCTGTTTCCTCATCTGTAAAGGAGCAACGGTAATATCTTCATCCTGGGGCTCCAGCGAGGACGTGCACCTCCAGGTAAAGCGCCCGCCCATGGTAAGTGCTAATAAATGGGCACTGTGATTAGTTTGACAGCAAGCTTGCCCCTCCCCACACCCCTAGGACAATCTGAAGGGTGTAGAGGGCATGACCTGGGCCTCCCTCTCTCTGGCACTCTGTACCGCAAATTACCAGAAAAGAAGCTGAAAACAGCAAATGACACACCACGGACAATCCGCAAATGGACATACGGTAGCTGAGATTTCCTCAGCCACTAGATTCCCAGTCTTTTGGCTGCCTTCCATCTGCCCCTGGTTGCTGAAGTGGTGGAGCTCTCTGGATGAAGCTTTCTCACTGGTTTTGGGGGCATGCAACCAGTGTCTATGGCTCTCTGTCATGGCCAGTAACTTTATTATTATTATTATTATCATTATTATTATTGTTATTGAGGTATAGTTGATTTATAATGTTGTGTTAATTTCTGCTATACAGAAAAGTCCTTCAGTTATACATATATATATATATATATATATACACATTTTTTTAATGTTTTTTTCCATTTATGGTTTATCACAGGATATTGAACATAGTTCCCTGTGCCATACAATGGGACCTTGGTATTTATCCATTCTCTATATAATAATTTGCATTTGCTAACTCCAAGCTCTCACTCCATCCCTCCCCCACCCCACTCTCCCTTGGCAACCACAAATCTGCTCTCTATGTCTGTGAGTCTGTTTCTATTTTGTAGATAAGTTCATTTGCGTCATATTTTAGATTCCACATATAAGTGATATCATACGGTATTTGTCTTCCTCTGTCTGACTTACTTCAATTAGTATGATAGTCTCAAGCTCCATCCATGTTGCCACAAATGGCATTATTTCATTCTTTTTTATGGCTGAGTAATATTCCATTGTATATGTACCACATCTTCTTTATCTGTTCAGCTATTGATGGACCTTTACGTTGTTTCCACGTCTTGGCTATTATAAATAGCGCTGCTATGAACATAGGGCTGCATGTATCTTCTTGAATTAGAGTTTTGTCTGGATATATGCCTAGGAGTGGGATTACTGGATCATATGGCAATGCATTTTTAGTTTTTTGAGGAACCTCCATACTGTTCTCCATAGTGGCTGCACCAACTTACATTCCTACCAGCAGTGTAGGAGGCTTCCCTTTTCTTCACACCCTCTCCAGCATTGTTATTTGTAGATTTTTTAGTGATGGCCATTCTAACCATTGTGAAGTGGTACCTCATTGTAGTTTTGATTTGCATTTCTCAAATAATTAGTGATGTTGAGCATCTTTTCATGTGCCTGTTGATGGCCAGTAACTTTAGACCTTCTGAAAGCCCTACCCTCTTGGGCTGTGTCTTGGTTTCCTGGTTTCATTTCACATCTCCCTCTCATACTTGTGACTTCAATCTAAGGGAAAGCAGAAACCCTCAGTCATTTTTTTTTTTACATCTTTATTGGAGTATAATTGCTTTACAATGGTGTGTTCTTTTCTGCTTTATAACAAAGTGAATCAGTTATACATATACATATGTTCCCATATCTCTTCCCTCTTGCGTCTCCCTCCCTCCCACCCTCCCTATCCCACCCCTCCAGGTGGTCACAAAGCACCGAGCTGATCTCCCTGTGCTATGTGGCTGCTTCCCACCAGCTATCTATTTTACCTTTGGTAGTGTATATATGTCCATGCCACTCTCTCACTTTGTCACAGCTTACCCTTCCCCCTCCCCATATCCTCAAGTCCATTCTCTAGTAAGTCTGTGTCTTTATTCCTGTCTTACCCCTAGGTTCTTACCCTCGGTCATTTTTAAGAGATGCCACCTTTGTATGTTTCTTCGCTCAATGTCAACTCCCCCCTCTTTGTCTCTTTCTATATATTGGGAGAAATACCCCTGGAATCTCCCTCCCTCATCAATTTGTGTTTTTTTTTTTCCCTTTCTCTGGTGTTGCCTCTGTCATCCCTATTTGTGACAAGCTAAGGATATGCTGTTAAATTTTATATTAACAGTTTCATTGCAGCCTTCTCATCCTTGATATCATCCTTGGTTGTCTGGCACCAGAAATGCAATGAAAATTACTTAATGAAAATGACGCTTAGTTGATGTCACTGAAAGGGATTGCTAAGTGCGATGAGAAACAACAGCTCATACTCTTCTGAGAGATAAACAGCTCCTGCTGATTGGCCCCAAATGTGGCAAAGCAGTTCGGCCAGGGAGTTGGAGGAGATTCCGACTGAGAGCTAAAGTATAAAGTAATTCAAATGGGGAGCTCGAGAGTAAGCCCAGGGGATGCCTGCATGCTGAGGCTTAAAACATAGCATAGTTCAGCATTAAGACAACATCACTGTGTTGCAAACACTCTACATGATTTGTATTACCTAAAAGTAATGAGATTGGTGTCTTACAAAATGTTCTTGTCTAAGAGTCAAGGTCAGCAGGAAATTGCGAACATTTCAACCAAACTGTCTGCCTTGTTCCTGAGTCAGTTCAACAGCACACAACTAAAATTTGATGAGAAGTGATATAGAAATAAATTTTGCTTCGTCAGCTTAGAATTACTACGTCTTCATAGTTGAGATGAAATTCCAAGGGATAGAAAAGTCATGTATAGTCTTAATTATAATAGATAACCAAAGAGAGGAGCCTTCCATTAAATACACATTTTTAAAAATTTGAGGTGCAAGTTGTGAAAATAAGGGACTAATAACAAAATAAAATGTGAAGTGTTAGACCCACCAACAACTATTGCAGTGAGCTAAAGGAGAGTTCTGTCTAATCTCACTAAAGTTCCTCTGGATACCTTTGGGTGTTCCCTCCATTCTATGAAAAAAGACCAGTGTTTGTGAGGTGGCCCCACCATTTAGCCACAGCTGATTGGATCAGGGTGTAAATTTGGTCCAACCTGAACCAATCACCTTCTCTGATAGGGTCTCTGGGCTACTGAAGGAGGCAACTCTTGTCTAGGTGCAGGGAGAAGCAGAGAAAGCCAGTCTGTAGACAGAAAAAAATGAATGAACAGCATCAGAAAGAACCAGAAATGAGATTCCAAGCACCACTGGAGAGATGGAAGGAGTAACTTGAATGGTTAGCGTTATAGTTCATGTTTCTGTCTTTTACAAACCCTGTCTATAACTCTTTCCTGGGATTCTTGAGATACTTCTGTATACTTCCAATTAAATTGCCTGCATCTTTGGTAATTCAAGTGAGTTTCTGTTCCTTCAGAAAAAAAAAAATTGACCAAGGAAGTTTCCTTTAGGTTTCCCCTTTAATGTCTGTATTAGGGTAAGTATCGCTTATCTCTCTAGTAACAATCCCCAACATCTCAGTGATTTAACATAATAAAAATGTATTTCTTGTTCACACAGCAGATGTGGATGCTCAGTGAGTGGCCTTCCATGTGGTCACACAGGGACCCAGGCCCCTGCCATCTTGTGGCTCACCATCCTTTAGGATCTCCTGGTCCTTGTCAGGATTTCAGTATCCAGCTGGTAGACCAAGGAGGAGAGAGTTGTGAAGGATCATAGAGAAGTTTTTAAGGTTCAGGCCTACAAATAGCTTGTATCACTTTTGCCCACATTCTTTTGGCCAGAAGTCAGTCACATGGTCACACCTAACTACATGGGAGGAAGAACAACAAATGTCTTAGATTTAATGATAATAATCATTTTTAAAACCACAACAATGATAATAATAATTGAAGTAGCTGATAGTTTTTGAGACTTTCCATTTGTCAGGCACTGTTTTAAGTAATTTTGAATCCTACTTTTATCATTATAACAAAGGTTTAAAGCAATTAAGCTACTTACCCAAAAGGACAAGCCTCTATATGACTGGTGGTCAGAGTCCAGAGACCAAAGTTGCCATCACTGAACAGTACACAAACTTGCAGGTAAATTATATATTGGGGGCAAGAAGTCCAGGCTAGCCTCCTTGAGAATGAGGGACCACAGGGAGAGAGGAGACTAGCTGACAGCCAAGACCAACCACCAGGCATGTGAATGAGGTACTGTTGGGCTACCAGACTCCACCAAGCTCTGCCAGTTGACTGAGACCAGCCATGTGGAGACCAGAAGAAGAACCTTTCAGCTGAGCCCTGTCCAAATTGCCAACATACAGAATTGTGAACCCATAAATGATTGTCTTTAAAATATATATTTAGATATAGATAGATAGCAAATAGATACATCTCATATTTCCAACATTTTGCAAACATTTGTTGATTCACCATGTCCTTAAAGCATTTAGTCCAAATGTTTTGACTTGGCATATAAAACCCTTTTTATTCAAGGCCCAAGGTACATTTCTCTCTGCTGATAGTGCTCCAGGTTGAGACCTCTTCTTCAATCTGGCAGCAGAATATTGAGCTTGACCCACAAATAAATGTGGATGCTTTGGCTGGAATTTTGTTACTAAAGGATCCAGGGTTACAAAAATCAGCCATTTGACCAGGTCCGAAATACTAACACTTCTAATGCTATCTAGTTGGAGCTAATGCCCCTTCAAAAAAAAAAAAAAATTGCCACTCAAAATTGCCCCTTTATTGATCTCTAACTTAAAATCTATGAATATAGGCAGTATTTTGAGACATATGAATTAATCCATTTTTAGGTTAAAGGCAATAATTTTTTTTTTTTTTTTTTTGCTGTACGCAGGCCTCTCACTGTTGTGGCCTCTCCCGTTGTGGAGCACAGGCTCTGGATGCGCAGGCTCAGCGGCCATGGCTCATGGGCCCAGCCGCTCCGCGGCATGTGGGATCTTCCCGGACTGGGGTACGAACCTGCGTCCCCTGCATCGGCAGGCGGACCCCCAACCACTGCGCCACCAGGGAAGCCCCAAAGGCAATAATTTTCTAAAAAATTCCTTAAAAACAGATGAAAGCATACAAATAAAAACTACAATGAGATAACATCTAACACCAGTCAGAATGGCCATCATCAAAATATCTACAAACAATAAATGCTAGAGGGGGTGTGGAGAAAAGGAAACCTTCTTGCACTGTTGGTGGGAATGTAAATTGATACAGCCACTATGGAGAACAGTATGCAGCTTCCTTAAAAAACTAAAAATAGAACTACCATACGCCCAGCAATCCCACTACTGGGCATATACCCTGAGAAAACTATAATTCAAAAAGAGTCATGTACCAAAATATTCATTGCAGCTCTATTTACAATAGCCAGGACATGGAACCAACCTAAGTGCCCACCAACAGATGAATGGACAAAGAAGATGTGGCACATAGATACAATGGAATATTACTCAGCCATCAAAAGGAATGAAACTGAGTTATTTGTAGTGAGCTGGATGGACCTAGAGACTGTCATACAGAGTGAAGTAAGTCAGAAAGAGAAAACCAAATACCATATGCTAACACATATATATGGACTCTAACAACAACAACAAAAAATGGTCAGAAGAACCCAGGGGCATGACGGGAATAAAGATGCAGACCTACTAGAGAATGGACTTGAGGATATGGGGAGGGGGAAGGGTAAGCTGGGACAGAGTGAGAGAGTGGCATGGACATATATACACTACCAAATGTAAAATAGATAGCGAGTGGGAAGCAGCCACATAGCACAGGGAGATCAACTCAGTGCTTTGTGACCACCTAGAGGGGTGGGATAGGGAGGGTGGGAGGGAGGGAGATGCAAGAGGGAAGATATATGGGGACATATGTATATGTATAACTGATTCACTTTGTTATAAAGCAGAAACTAACTAACTAAAGCAGAAACTAACACACCATTGTAAAGCAATTATACTCCAATAAAAATATTAAAAAAAAAACAACACAGAAAGACAGAGCAGAAAAAGAAAAAAAAACAGATGAAAGGAAATGATAGATTCTAGGGCTGGGAAAGGGAAAAGACAAAGCCTGGAGCACCTTGTACTGACAGAAAGTAAGGAAGCTGTAGAAAAACAAAGAGATGAGCCTATGTCAGAGAGACATAGCACCAACCTGAATGAACTACCAAGAGCCAAAGCTGGAGTGATTTGAGCAAAAAAATAAATGACATAATATTAGATTATAATGCAGAGTTTAAAATAAATATTTATACTGATATAAATAATTGAATAAGTAAATTTAAAAAAAAATGGGGAGAGGAAGATAAAACTTCCTTAATGAATTACAAATAATATACATAGATACCCACCCCCTCCATGAGGTGCAGCTTATTCCTACCCCTGCTCTTTTGTTTTGTTTTTTGGAGAAAAGGGAACCCTTGTGCACTCTTTTTTTTTTTTTTAACATCTTTATTGGAGTATAATTGCTTTACAATGGTGTGTTACTTTCTGCTTTACAACAAAATGAATCAGTTATATATATACATATGTTCCTATATCTCTTCCCTCTTGCATCTCCCTCCCTCCCACCCTCCCTATCCCACCCCTCCAGGTGGTCACAAAGCACCGAGCTGATCTCCCTGTGCTATGCGGCTGCTTCCCACTAGCTATCTACCTTACGTTTGGTACCTACACCTGCTCTTTTGCATGTGAGCTGGGTTTAGTGCTTTCAAAGAGGAGATTATGGAAAGGTGGGGAGAAGTGACTTTTCAGTTGAGAAACCTGGCAAACCTCACCTTGGCCAGGTGGTCAAAGATGACATCATCAGTGATAGGTCATATTGATAGCAGGTACCCCACATATGGCATGAGGAGAAGGGTACTTCATCTGTGATATTCTTCCCCAAGACCCATAACCTCAGTCTAACCATGAGAGAAACATTAGATGGACCAAGTAAAAGGAGATTTATATACACCACATACTCCTCAAAACCATCAAGGTCATGAACAACAAGGAATGACTGAGAAAGTGACAGTGTAGAGGAGCTGAAGGAGAGATGATGAACAAATGTACCGTGGGGTGGGAAACTGGGACAGAAATAAGGCTTAAGGGGAAAACTAGCGAAATCCAAATAAAATGTAGAATTCAGTTCATAGTAATGTGTTAATGTTGGGTTCTTATTTGGAACACATGTGTCACAGCTATGTAACATGTTAACCACTGGAGCAAATGGGTGAGGGGTATACAAAAACTCTATGTACTATCCTTGCAAATTTTCTATAAAAGTTCTAAAACTATTTTAAAATTGAAAGTGTGTATATATATATATATATATATATATATATTTTTTTTTTAAAAGAGCATATTCTCATGGTCATTAACAAGCAGAACAGACCATTTGAATGCTTTGGACAAATATAAGTTGACATAGTTTAATCATTTTTTTCTGTCTGATGTTATTACTCTCAGCCTGTGCACTGCATTTGGTGAATGGTGAGTTATTCTTAGTTATTGGGCCATTTGTACTATGACATAACTTGAAATTATTTGCAATATCACTTTGAGAGCATTTTGAGTGATCTGGGCTTGAAATTAATATTTATAGCCTCTGCAAATCTTCACGTTGCATGCAAAAGTATTCTGCTGGCTTCTTTTTAGATGGTTTGTTTCTTTCCAAATGAGGTGGCAAATATTTCCAGCTTTTACCTAGCATGACCTGAGAATATGAAGAGTAAAACTGTAAATTAGAAGATAAATTAAACCCAATTTGGTGTTCACCAATTATACTTCTTATTTTTTTTGCAGTACGCGGGCCTCTCACCGCTGTGGCCTCTCCTGCTGTGGAGCACAGGCTCCAGATGCACAGGCTCAGCGGCCATGGCTCACGGGCCCAGCCACTCCACGGCACGTGGGACCTTCCCGGACCACGGCACGAACCCATGCCCCCTGCATCGGCAGGTGGACTCCCAACCACTGCGCCACCAGGGAAGCCCCAATTATTCATTTTTAAAATACTTGGTTCCATACATTGAAAGTTCATAGGTCTTCAGCTCTACAAATAATTTTTATTATACTTATGATGTGCTATTTAAGTACTTGCATCACCTTATTAAATTACTGCAATTTAAAAAAATTTTATCTTTAATACAAGTCTCTAAAACAAAGCTTCTACACGGTTATTTCATGGATCTTGAGATTCTTCTAGGTCTTACTAGGGTAACTGAATGAAGATCGATTGAAGGTGTGTTCCTGCATACAATTACCTCCCACAATAATTAAATTATTATAAAATTATCTTTCAGATCTAGAATAAACTTTACCAATTTACCTGGATAGAATGTTAAAATAAGCTCATTTTTTACTTACTCTCAGCCTATTAGTCAGGGTTTTCCAGAGAAACAGAACAAATACAATGTGTGTATACATATAAAGGGATTTATTATAAGGAATTGGCTCACACTATTATGGAGGCTGGAGAGTCCAAAATCAGGGTAGACCAGCAGACTGGAGATCCAGGAGAGCCAAAGTTTCAGATCAAGTCCAAAGGCAATTTTCTGTAGCACCAGAAAGAACCAAGAGTGCAGATGAACTCTGAAGGCAGTCTGCTGGAGAATTCTCTCCTGTGCAGGGGAAATGGCCTTTTTCTCTCTTCAGTCCTTCAACTGATTGGATGAGGTTCGCCCACTCACATGAAGGAGGGCAAGCTGCTTACTAAAAATCTACTGATTTAAATGTTAATCTCATCCAAAACACCTTCACAGAAACACCTAGAATAATGTTTGACCAAATATCTGGGCACCCTGTGGCCCAGCCAAGTTGACACATAAAATTAACCTTATCACTCAAGATCCTCTTATCAATTCAGAATGATAAGAACAAAGCCCTACTAGGCACCTAAATCTGTACTAGATCAGCTGTGTCCCATGGAATCTTCACATCAACATCCCAAGATAGGTTATGTATCTTGTTTCATAGCTGAATAAACAGAAGCTCATAGAGTTACTTGCCCAAACCGCACACCTAAGAATTGGTTGAGCTTAAATTGGTTCCCAGAATCACCTGTTTCCAAAAATCTATGCTATTTCCTGATAAGTGAACTTCTCTCAGCATGCTTTTCAGTGGTCCATATATCTTAAGTCCCAAAACCTTGGCCAGAGACTTGGACCAGATCCTTGGTCTCCTGTAGCTCCTTCCATGCATGGACCAGCTTGGAAGTGAGTTGGGCAGGAAGGATTATTCCCAGAGAAATCCTGGCCTTATCCTAACTCAGGATAGAACAATAGTCTTTGACCAAGATAATTCTCTTCCCATAAAGAATTGCTCAAAATAGATCAAAGTATCTCAGTTGGCATGGTTTTTCATTGTTTTTGTTTATTTTTTATTCAGTTCCATTCAACATTCATTGTTTTAGACTCTCTATTAAATGTTGAAGATCCAAATTATCTTTGGATAATTTTACTGAAGATGCATAGGAAATATATTAGTTGGAACGGAAAACCCAGTCTGTATAGCTGGAAGAAAAGAAAAAGAAAAAAAAAACCCTGAACAAATTCACAAATTCCTAACCATCACCATGTTAGTTAGGAAGATTAATGCTAGTAGCCACACAGAAAAGCACCCAAATCCCACTGGCTTTACCAAAAAAAGTTCACTTATTGTCAAAGTTCTACATGGGTAATTAATGTCTTTTCTCCATCTTGTAACTCAGGGATCCAGGCTTCCTTCAACTTGTGCACCAGCAGCTCCACATATGGCTTTGTGGTGGCAGAATTAGGGCTCCTCAAAATGTCCATGCCCTAATTCCCAGATCCTGTGCATGTTACTTTACATGACAAAATAGACTTGGTAGATGTAATTAAATTTACTGACATTGAGAAGGGAATTATCCTGGTTTATCTGGATGGGCCCAATCTAATCACAGAATCCTTAAAAATAGAGAACGTTTCCCAACTCCGTCAAAGAGAGATGTGACTACAGGACATGAGTCAGAGAGATGCATTGTGAAAAGCCCTTGAGCCACCATGGCTGGCTTTCAAGATGGAGGAAGGGGCCATGAGCCAAGGAATGCAGGTGTCCTCTAGAAGCTGGAAAACTCAAGGAAACAGATTCTTCCCTGGAACCTCCAGAAGGAACTCAGTCCTGCTAACACCTTGATTTTAGGTCAGGGAGACTCATGCTGGACTTCTGACCTCCAGAACTGTAAGATAAGGTGTTTTGTGTTTTTTTTTCTTTTTTCAGTACGCGGGCCTCTCACCCTTGTGGCCTCTCCCATCGCGGAGCACAGGCTCCGGATGCGCAGGCTCAGCAGCCATGGCTCACGGGCCCAGCCGCTCCGCGGCACGTGGGATCTTCCCGGACCGGGGCACGAACCCGTGTCCCCTGCATCGGCAGGCGGACTCTCAACCACTGCGCCACCAGGGAAGCCCTGTAAGGTAAGTTTTGAACTGTAAGATAGTGTTTGAATTGTTTCAGACACTAGTTTGTGATCATTTGTTACAGCAACAATAGAAAAGTAATACAGCTTCTGAGTGTCTCTGGCAGAGAAATTAGGGATGAAGGAAGAACACATAATTTTCAGTGCTCCAGAGCACAAGCCCTCACTTCCCTTTTGCCTGACCTTCAAGTGAAGGTGGTGACTCCTGGGAAACAGGGAAGAGTTGTGATATTCCATGAGTAACAAGGGTCTCTGCCAAAAGCACGTAACACTGTTTTTTTGGCACGTAGTGGACATACATTAACACTGGATAAAAGTATCAGCAACTAAATAATGAACTGGATTTCAATTGCCAACATTTACCTGGAGGAGCTTATCTGGATTAGAAACAGCACACGCACAAGAGGTAGACCGTTCCTCTGCGGGTTTGCATTTATTTCTCTAACCCATGTCTAGAGTAACCATGGGAAGAATTCATAATTAAGTTTACAGCCGTGTGCATATTTTTCAAACATACTCTTTTCTGGACCAAAATATTTTCCAAAGCCAAATTTAAACTGTCCATTATTCAAGCACTATACTTTAGGTAAATAATGATTCTAGAATGAGATTATTTAAAGCATGTACGTATATATATTTGTAGTTTAGACCTAGTCTGCAGTAGAGCTAATAATTGGTTATATAGTTGAATTTCCTTGAAATTGACTTTGCATTAAGTAAAATGAGAGAATGAAAATGTGGTTGCCTTAATGGATTGGATTAAAGAAATCCATTTGAATGTTTCAGGGGAAGGTGTAAGAATCTACTTTGGAAAAGTATCTTCTGGCATCCAGGAGGCACTTGGTTAATACAAATCGCTCATGGATCCTTCGATCTGCTAGAACTTCAGGTTCTAGCTCTAGTCACACAAACACCTATAAGTTGCTATTTGCTGTTATTCATTTCAAAAAAATTGGGTAACAAAAGAGCACTACAATTAACATGTTAAAATTAGGTTTTTGTCTTACATTTTAAATTGACAAGCCTCAAAATGTTCAACCTTGTATCTCAAAAGCTTTATTACATCTTTTGTTACTTGACTTCACTTAGCTTTCTCAACTTTTTGTGTCTCTGTTGGAAGTCGGCCAACGTAATATCTACTTTGCATTCATTTCATAGAATCTGTTCCTGTTATATTTTGAAATATTTATCAGCTCATCATTCCAAGTTTAAAATCTGTAATGTAGCAGTTTGTCTCTGGTACTTAAACACGTCCCAGGATATTTGCTAAAGTTAAAAAAAAGATCCTGTTGTTAAGTGAAATTTAGTAACAGACTCAGGTTTTCTAGGACCCAAAGCTTACATTGCTCAAGGACATCTTTATTGTTGCATAGTCTGGGCAGGAGAAGGGTCTTGCCAACATCAGAATGGGCCTGAGAACGGAGGATTCCATCCTTTAGGTGACATTTAAAACTTTGTGTTCAAGTTCATTTATTCTTGGCAAAAGTCAACTTCCTGTTTTTAACAAAAATGTAATTGACTCATAAGTTTTATGAATATCAAGTAAATTGCTATGAAACAGCATTTCACTAAGTAAAGTGAAAATGAATCATAAATGCATGACATTTTCTGTGATAAATGAAAATAAGAATCTAGGGGAAGAGGTGTTTTGTAAAAAGCGTTGGGGATTTAATCGAATATTTGGAGATTAGTTTGATTGAGACAACTATTCGTCCATCCTTTAATTTTATTCTGATTTTGGTTATAACCAGATTTTGGTTGGTTTGGTCTTCAAATTAATGATATCCCCCTGTTTCAAATTTACAACTGTACTATCGGATGGATACTTAAACAAAAAGAGATTCCACAAAATGTAACCACTATTCACATTTTGAACACAAACTCCATGTATTTAGTATGGAAAGTTTTGACCACATTTGAATATATTCACATTGTTGCATTTTTCCACCCAGAGGGGAATTGCATTAAGTATACAGGATATAATATTTATATTGGCATGATTAACTCTATTTACCTATTTAAAATAAAGACTATTAATAACAGGCATAGTGCAGCACTGAAAACCTTATTAGTACTTCTTTCATTAATTCATCTATTCAATTGATCCACAAAAATATATGGAGCATTTGCTATGTGCCCGACCCTGATTCGTGAAACATACTCTCTTGTTTTTAAAGAGAGTGCTTATTCTCATGTCTTCTTTGTGAGTCCTGTGGCAGATTAAAGGTAGCCAGAAATTCTCTAATCCATCTCCTGTGGAGAGTGTTATGCTCCCAACCCTCAAATCTGGGTGGGCTCTGTGATTTGTTTGGCCAAGAGAGTATGGGATAAGTGACATGATGTACTTCTCATGAGAGGTTAGGATACAAAGGTCTTAGAGCTTCTTCCTTGTCTCTCAGAAAACTTGCTCTTAGAACCCTGAAGCATCATATAGAAGTACCAGTATATAAAGACTGAGGCTGTCATGTATACTGGGAGGAACCAAAGTCACAACCTAAGAGAGGCTCTGGAAAATGAGATGTTACAGAGGGAGAGAGAGAGAGAGAGAGAGAGAGAGAGAGCTGCACCAAGAAGCCAGATGTGTGAGTGCAGAGGACATCCTGGAAGTGGTTTCTTTAGCCCCAGTCACCCCACAGCTGAAGCCACATAGAGCAGAGGTAGGTTATCCAGTCAAGACCTCCCCAAATTCTTGACTCCCCCGAACAACAGAGAAAATAAAATCATTGGTTTAAGCTACCAAACTATGGGATACTTTGCCGTATAGCAATAGATAAGTGGAGAAAGGCTATTACAGTCGATTACGAATGAAATAAGGACTTGCTAGTGGACAGGAAAATGTTTTCCTTGGGAATTAAGAAAAAATCAGGAAGAGCTATAGTATATTATTCTTAATACAAACAGTTTAAAACTTTTATACTCTGAGGCCATCCTTCAAAATCCTGGATCCTATATGAAATAAATTTTTGATCATTGATAAATCTAGAATCACCCCTTGTTTCTTTTATAAACACTTGATCCATACTTAGATTCCAGGTACTGGGGACTCAACAGTGAAAAAAAGAAATCACAGTTCCTGCCTTCTATGACTTTGAAAATAATAATGCTCTAAATTGTTTTTTATTTGCTGGAAGATTGGTTTTGGGTAAGGACCAACATCTAACACCTTGGTGAAGTACTTAAGAATGAGAGATAAATTCCACTGATGATTACAATTTCAAGTGTGATAATCAGTTGTATTTTGTCCACCACAGTAAGACGTACATGTGAAGCACAAGAGGAAAGGTGATATGGATTATATTCCGCTGCTCACAGCTTTTGACACAGTCTCAGACATCAATGACAAGAAGAAGGGTTGAAACATCCAGAGGAAAGACCTTGGCAGAAAAGGTCACCTACTGTTACTTGTTACTTGGGGGTCACAACACAGTGACTGGACAAAGTTGTTCCAATTGATTTTCCAATGCAATCTGTTCTTGATGAGCCTCCGTGAGCTGCTGTCGGAGTTCACTGTTCAACCGGGCCAGCACTGGAACAAGACAGATATTTTAAAAATGGAGTTGTGGTACAACAAAACTTTTTTGTGAAAGTGAATATAATGGTATACAGAGAATGCCATAGGACCCCAGACGAGAGAACAGGGGGATGTGGATGTAGATAAAGATGTAGATGTAACTGTAGACATAGATACATCCAGTGCTCTTTTAATATTAAAAAATACCTATGTATAGAATATATTATTGATATCATATACACATGTATCCAAGTATGTGATACAGATGTTTTGAGACTCATTCCCCCAAGATCGTCTCTTTGATATGGTACATTATTATTTAAATATAATGAATACATCATCCAATGCTTATTTTAAGTTTTTATTATAGGTTATTAGACTGTAATATAATATTTAATATTTAGCAAGGAGGATGCCAAATATATACTTTAAAATAATTCCTTGACTCAACACCTATGTTTTCTGATAAAATGACACACAAATGTTTTTCCTGTAAGAAACTGTACTATTCACCTTATTTCCACCACATTGCATATCCTTGCTTTTCTTTGTAGATTTAGAAAAGAATGATGAATTTGTCATGAAGGGACAGGAAGTAATTATCTCAGAGACTTGAGAATCAAGTCTGTATTTTCTTTCCACATCTCCACCCCCAGTTTCACTCCTGGAAAAGTTGAGACATATGACCTGGGATAACTACACATAGCTGAAGAATATTAATAGAAATATAACAAATACTAAGTCCCTTGCCCTTCCCACCTCATCCTTTGTATTTCTATGTGTCAGTTGTTAAATGGGTTGACCTCACTTCAGACTTACTGCATATTGATTTAAGAAATATATCTGATGAAATTACCCTTCTTAATAATATGTAGAAAGATTTTAAAATGATTTGAATGTTAAATTTTATTCATATATTGCATGTATTGTATTATGTCAAAAACTGGAAATATGTTAAAACTGGGGTTCCTAGATATCTTTCCAGCTGGTGAAATTGTAAGTTTCCAGAATTTTCTTCTAGTGCTTTCCCCATAACAAAGTTCCTGTGAATAGCCACACAGACATGTAGAACCTTACACACGCACACATACATAAACACATATACACATGCACACATGATTTTGGAGGCTGTTCACAGTTTTGACTTGTGTAGGATAACTAAGCAACATGGGGTGGGGAGGTTAAGAAAACAGGCAGCCCAGAAGGAAGTTGAGTTTGGGGTGAGGAAAGACATCATGGAAGAGAAATGGCAAGACTTGTCCCATCATTTGACCAAGTGCCTGAGGTTATTCTGGGAATTGGCTCACAAGGAGTTATGCAGAGATCAACCAAGGCTTTAAAAACTGGAGGCTACTGTGTTTACCTTCCTACAGATTTTTATAATTTAATTTATTTCCTATAGATTTTTTTATGCTTCCCAGGAAGAAATCCCTTCTGCAGTTAGACTGAAAAATCTTCTGCACTTATCACATTTATTCACTCATTCCACAAGCTTTTATTGAGAACATACCTGATCCATGGGCAACATAGTGGAAGGTGGGGATCCCATCTCTCTCCACACCCTGCTGAGACACCAGTTGTGAACATCCATTAGCCACAGCCAAGTTCTCAAGGTCCAGGGTTCTGCAAGCAGACAGTCCATGGACAAGTCAACTTGTCCCCTGTCCCCTTCTGGGGACTATTTCAATACCCAAACAGTATCAGGAGACTGATCATAAAGGAGGCACACCTTGGCTGATGGGTTAATAATTGCTGATGATTTAATCCATTTAACTCATCCCCAGGGCTGCTTTCTTTACCTCTCTTTACGCACCCAGTGGTTGACGCTTTCATTCTTTCTTTCATTGGACTTGGGCTCCATTCTGTAGAGGAGTCTTGACTTTTTCAGTCTAGCTCTGTTTTCCAAGGTAGGCCAGGAAGTAGAGACATTATTTACGCCTTGTTTTTCTCTCTTTGGTGAAGACAAAAAAACAATTCTTATTTTCTTTCTGCTGGTCAATTAAATGTAATGGCATTGTAGGAATAGTTATGGGAAATATTTTCCTGCAGATAATTTTTGTCTTACATCCCAATTCTGTTCTCTGCTTAGACATGGAGATTAAAAAAAGAAAAAAAAACACCACAAGTTATGAGAAAATTGGGGGAGGATGTGCTCTCAGAACCTCCCTGGGTGGGTGTTACCAAGAGAGCATAGCAAGAAAACACTCATTCTTAGAGTCCAAATGATGGCAACAACCAAATCAGCATGATTTGGGGTTCTATATATTACTGTGTGGGTACTTTAAAATAGTTAACCAAAAGACTTGAACTAAAAAATTTCTTTTTACTTACCTGAATTATGTGATGAATAAATAAATGGCAATTCTGCCTCTTGTGACATCAACACATGGATATTGTTACCGTGTGATTTAAATGTGACAATGAAAGGAGCTAGATGTGTATTTTTATTACTTTTAATTCAATAAAAACCCAAACCAGTGATTGGAATTTGTTATAGTTTGACCACCTTTTTCATAACTGCTTACAATTAGTATTATTGTTTGAATAAGAATAAAATATTTGATAATCCAGACAATAGCTCTTTCACAAGCACATTGTTCCTTTTTGTCCTTCCAGTTGCAGGCATGGGAGAGATTTGAGTTTAAAAATATCAGTGGGCTTTGGCACATGTTTTGGTTGGCAAAGCAATTCGCCAGCTGTCCTAGTTTGCTGTCATTTTCCATGCCTCTCTTGATGCTGGGCTTAAAGTTTTGGTCATTCAGCACCACAGTCCTTTTTAACTTGCATGGCATCTCCTAGAAGCCATCACAGTCTGAGGATGTGGCCTCCCTACTTGGTCACCACACACAAAACATCACCTTGAGGGAAGGGGGATTTTCTGAGACAGCTTTCACAGGGACATGGGTTTTATTAGAAGGTGATTGGAGGACAAGTGTGGGGTATTTTGGGGGAAAAAAGCATCATCTCCCCTATCAGCATGTAGTGCCTAGCTAGGTCTCTATAGAATATAGGAGTAACAGGAAATTAGGAAGAGGATAACAAACTTTTTTGGAAAGTGTGTGTGTGTGTGTGTGTGTGTGTGTGTGTGTGTGTTTAACAAAAAGGAGTGTAAATGTTAGTTGTGGTCACCTGGAAGGGTTCAATTAAAAATAGCAGAGAAGGAGTGTAGGAAAATATATTGGTCTATAGCACTGCTCAGTAGCTAACCAACCACTACCCACATGAGTCTGTGGACCACTTGAATATAATTGGTCAGAACTGAGTTGGGCTGTTAGTGTGAAATAGTGTGAAATATACGTCAGATTTCAAAGACCTAGTGTGAAATTAAAAAAATGTAAACTATGTCATTAATAAATATATGTTGAGTTTGGGATTAACAGATACACACTACTATATATAAAATAGGTAAACAAGGACCTACTTAGAGGAAGGGAACTATATTCGGTATCTTGTAATAACCTACAATGAAAAAGAATCTGAAAAATTAACTGAATCACTTTGCTATACACTTGAAACTAACACAACATTGTAAATTAACTATACTTCCATTAAAAAATACAATTTTTTAAAAAAGAAAATCTGTCAGTTTGCATTAGTTATTTATTGCTACATAAAAATTACACCAAAATGGAGTATCTTAAAACAACAATGTTTATTGTCTCAGAGTTTCTGTAAGTCAGGAATCTGGGAGCAGCTTTGGTGGGTGCCTTTGGCTCAGAGTCTCCCGTAAGGCTGTAATCAAGGTACCCTCTGGGGATGCAGTGATTTGAAGGCTCAGCGAGGGAAAGATGCACTTACAAGCTCACTCACGTATTGGTACAGGCCACCCTCAGTTACTTCTCCATCTAGCAGATCATAAGGGGGCATCTGGCTTCCATCAGAAGGAGCAAAAGAGGGAGCACAAGATGGAAGCCACAGCATTTTTATAACAATCTTGGAGGGAACATCCATCACTAAGGCTGTGTTCCATGCATTCGAAACGAGTCCCTAGGTCCAGCCCACATTCAGGGGGAGAGAATTACAGAAGGATGTGAATACCAGAAGGCAGAGATCACTGGAAGCTGACTCAGAAGCTGTCTTCCACGTGATCCAATTTTTCAAATTGGATTCAGATAACATTACCTTCAAGATTGGTACTGTGTTTTCTCTTGCATTCATGGCCATTTATTTAAAGTCTAAAGTAAAGGGAGAAGAAGCAGGAGGCTGGAAACTGATATGGTGACAGACCCCTGCAATAGATGCGTTTATGATATTTAATCTCCACAAGGGGATTGAGAGGTAGGACCTTACTGTTGCCATTTTCAAATAAGGAAACTGAGGCTCACAGAAACAGAGAGTGGATACAGAGTTTTGTGGCTTGATACCACATTCCTACAAATATACATTATAAACAGAACTGTAGGATTTTTTTCATTATATTTTCCTTCTATCAGTTTCTATTCAACTTGACACTACAAATGAGTATGAAAAATAACATTTCATTTATTTTTTCAGTTATTAAAATAATACATGTTTACTTTATAAAATTAAGAAATTATAGAGTTTAGAAGTATGGGGAAGGGCATACCGTATTTTATCAATTAAATATATTAGCCATAGTGTTGTTGTAACAAGTTTTGGCCAGTGGCAGCAAGGCAAAAGTCAATCTCCATGGTTACAGAATCTGAAGAAACAGGAAGGCAGCAGATTTTACAAGGCTCAAGGGACCAGCTGGGTCTTGCGGGTTGAGGAAGATTCCATTTAATAAATTTCTGGGTAGCATAGGGCAGTAATGTGGGTGAAGAGGATATCAAGGAGGTGGCCAGTGTCTAAAGGTTAATGGCTCATTCCTTATAATTCGATTGTTCCTATAATTTTTTATGGAAAGTTTCTTATTAAAGGTTTGTGAGCTTAAACTAACAAGTACAGAATCATAATCAGTTGTATAGCTAGAAATTTTAAAGTAAAGCATGTTCTAGAAATGGTTGACATATTTGTATTGATGAATCAGACACCTAAAATTATAGACACCTGGAGAACAGGGACCACAGCAACTGACATCTGATAATAGTTGATATTGGTTAATAAAACGTTCAGGTCCCGTGCCTGGGGGCTCACTGTAATGTTTGTAGGATGAATGAGTGAATGAATGTCACTGCTTGTTGGAACTCAGGCCCTTGAGCACGGGGTCCTTGGCATCCTCTACATCCAAAAGTGTTCTCGAACTTCAGGATTGTTTCACTTGTGCCAGGAGAACTTGTCTGGGAAACATCTAATGAGCCAGGCTAAGAAACATCACACCACTGCTGAATCTACCTGCATTCTCTCGGCCCGAAGTTATCCGATCTTTCTCTTGCTAGTGAGGCGTGTCAACAAAGTCAAACCCAAGTGTGTGCTTTGGTTTCGAGCCCCAGCCGATGACAGTTGTGCCCAGTTGATTTAATGGGCTCTGTGCAGATAAAGGCGAGGATTTGCAACATTAGAAGTGCCTTCACAGGTGAGAAGACAAAGATCGCTGACATGCTTATTCCTCACAGCCCAGGTCCCCAACCCAGGCCTGGAAGCACATCAAAGGCCACACTTACCTTCTTTTCATGCTCTGGGTCTGACTCTCTCCCTTTCTGATTGCACGTCTGCTCTACTCACTAGTCGAACAATGAGGCTATTATGCTCTTGGGAGAAGGATAATTACCTCAAAGGCCAGGTGCCAGTGGTAAGTTTCCTTGTGTCCAATTACTGTGTGGTAAATGGTTCAGGCTTTGTTTTTCTTTCCTTTTTTTTTTTTAAGCCCTTACTGTCAAGCTGCCAGACACTGGCCCTGAGCCCCAGTATCAGCACAGGGCATCTAGTTTTGTTTTAAACTTGGGTTCCATTGTCTTTCCCTCTCTCCCAACCTAGTATCTGATTATATTTATATCTCCTTATCAGTGCTAAAAAGCAAGGGCAAATCAGCTGCAGTAAAGTGAATCGCAACCCCAAAGTCACCGTTTCATCAACCAAACCCAAACTGTTTTTATCACTGATTGGTTTGGATGAGGTAAGGGTGAATCTAAGAACAAGGGAGGGAAGACACTGATGTGGTTTTGGCCTTTGAGTGACATATCTGAACACTCCTGCTGGTCCTCTCCATTAACTCAATCAAGACTTATCAAGGAAAAACAAACAAATCACAAGTGAATGGCAATAAGTTCTGGCTACACAGTGGTGTTTCTTTCTTGCCTGGGGGACAGGTGTCTGCTGTGAATTGATTACAATATCTCCCAGAATGCTTTTACTTGTAGCTGATGCTAAGAATTATAACAAATATTGTTACAGTTGTCTTAAAACATTGTCTGAAGCACATTAAGTATATTATCCCATGAGTTCCCTATAACAACCTTAAGGAGGTAGTGCTGTTAATTCCATGTTATAGAAGAAGATCTGGAAGCTTTACAAGATTAACATCACAAGGTTTCAAAGCTAAAAAGTGGTGGCAGATGGGTCTCTCTTACACCAAAGTTCAACCTCTCAACCACTCTATTTTAATGGGAACCTCTCACCACCACTGGCTGTTTAAGGAGAATCAGTGCTCCTAACGGTAACAGAAACACTCCAGAATGGAATGCACGTCAGTTAGCGTCCAGGTTCTCTCATGGAGCCTACACTGCAGGTACTTGATTGTCTCCTTGTCTGGCGGAGCTTGAACAACCTGAGTAGTGGCCCACCATTTTACCAGGTGTTGCAAGCAACTGAAGAACTTTGCAAGATAATGGTATTAGCCAGCAGGATGGGAGACATGGTCACTAGCTGACCCATTTCTATTAGTTAGTCCCTGGGGTCTCATGTGCAGAATTGCTTGGCCTGCACAGCTGACAACCCCCAAATTGTATGCATATGTGAATCCTGTCCCCACATTCAAACACCACCTTTGCTTGTTCTATAGGATCCTCTCCAGGCACAGATGAGCATTTTGTTGGGCTGAAAGCTAAGTGTCTAGATTCATCTTTGTGATCAACTCTGATGACTGGAGTCCCCAAGTGACTGAAGATCCGGAGTCTATAGCTCAAATGCCCTTTCTGTGACTTGTGGAAAGGAGAATGGACTCATTCCCAAGTTTTTCAAACTCTTAAGGTCTGAGAGGGGAGAGGATGAGTTTGTGATGTGGGTGCATGAACAGGTGGTCAAGGCACAAGCTCTGTTCTGTCTGCTTCTCATCTCCTGTTTCTGCTGAAATAGTTCTGGGTTCTGTCCCCCTGTCACTCCACACATGTCATTCCCCTGGGCTCCTGGGACCCAGACAGAAGACTTAGACCTTATGATCCCCTAGTGTGTGCTCTGTCACACACATACACACGTCTCTCTCTCAGACGCATATTCTCTCTTTCTCACATACATTCACACACACACACACACACACACACACACAGATGGACACACACACTCACCACGTTTCCCTTTCTAACAAATGTTCACTCTCTCATACACACACTCACACACATATACGCACACACACGAATAGAAACACATGCTCATCTCTCCCCATCTCCGTCTTTCTCTCTTGGACACATACACTCACACACACATACACAGAGACACATATACTCACACTCCTCTTTCAGACACATATCCAGGTGCTTTCTTTCTCACACGAACACACTTCTCAAACACCTATACAAGCAGAAGCTGTATATAACGTCCTTGTACACAACAGACATTACTTTACAAAAGGTTGAAGGGTATTGCATATCACAGTCTAAATACTTTAAATATGAGATCCTTGTTCATAAAAGTCCTTCAGGTATTTGGGGATATTCGTCACCATGTTCCCCTTCTTTCCCTTTCTGCTCCCCTCTCTTCACCATTCTCCCTCACATCCCTAAATTCCCAATCATATCCAGGAAAGAACTGTTTAGCAATCAATCTGTCCTTGGTCTTCTGCTTCCAGGGTCTTCACTGCTATTCATGGTAGTTTTAGGAAGTAGGAATTTTAATTATATTCATATTTAGAATACGAATTGTACAATTATGAGCTTAGTATGACAATATCAAATACTTTTCCCCCAATCTTGATAATTAGCATGAATTAACTATGATTTCAAACTGGTAGATTATTCTAGAAAAATAAATAGTTCTCCATCATATCAAAGAAACTTTGATGTTCTCACAGCCTAAACTAAGCTGGTCAGGCCAATAGAAAATGGACTTGAACATCAAGAAATGTCTAGTCTGGAAATGGAATCATGTACATACAACAATATGATCATGGTAAATAGTGCATGCCACAAAATAAATAAAAGTTAAGTTTGAATAAGCTAGAAAGGAGATTTTCTTTTTCTTGTATGGCGACGGGGAAAAAATCAGACAAGTCATGATGAAGGAGGTACCATTAGAAAGGAACATTGAACAATGGGATGGGTCTGAAATGAGAGGTAAATGTCATTAATGATAAAGATATACAACTTGTATTTGTTTTTCCCTGCCTGTATCACAAGTCAAATTCAATAATTTTATTGTAATGTTACATTTGAAATTTTGAGTGTGGAATACAGAAAGCTTTCATATGTGGAGGACAGGAAAATAATTTCATTTATTCATTTGGGCACTAGAGCTTATAGTCATAAAACAATTAACATTTAAATTATTTTTAAATTTTAAAGCAATTACTTGTTATGATTTTAAACTTTCCGGTACCAAGGACTGTATTGGGTATAGAGAAATAGAATAATATGTAAATATGACAGAAAGCATTAAGGAATTAGGTAGGTATCTTTAAAAAATAGGTGTTAATTTTGATGCTTTGCAAAATCAGATGGAAGAGAGGAAATTTTAATTTGCAATTGAAATTTGCAAGGCTGAAGGTTTTCTTCATTTCCAAGTTGCTTTTGAGTGCTTTGTTATATCCTCCATTCCCTGTTTTACCCAATATTCTAAATTCATTTTCCCACTGAATACAATCTACTTATCAGTCAGGTATACTTGTACAGTTAAATGCGGAAACTAGAGAGTATCCTGTACAGGCCACAGAAATCATACTACTTTTGACTCAGTTGTTTTGTATTCACATACAGTTAAGTTCAACAGACACCAGTGTACTGATTACAGGTCTCTTTAAAGTCATTATAATATAGCTTTCCAATTGATTCTGTAATTTGCATTCAAGCCTTTATGCTCAATCATCCTGTATTAAGTACACCACTTTGGTTTCTTCACCTTCAACTACTTTCACTGAACAAGAGGCAGGGAGCAAAGCTCAAATGCTGCCATTTTGGTGACCAGTTGGTTACACAAAGAAATGAAACGAGCAATACCTGGTGAATGTGATGGTACATACACACGGAAATTGAATGAGTCCATTTAACAGATTCCTTCTTATATAAACTTTATATATGGAATAATTTTAGATTTTTAAAAGTTGGAACAATAACTCAGAGAGTTCCTGTATACTCTTCACCCAGTCTTCCCAGTCATTAACATTTTATGTTACTGTGGTATTTTTGTCACAACAAAGAAACCAACATTGCTTTATTACTGTCAACTAAACTCCAGATCTTATTTGGATCTCACCAGTTCTTTCAATAATGTCTTCTTTCTGTTCCAAGATTCAATCCAGGGGACCCACTGCATTCAGTTGTCATGTCTCCCCAGTCTCCTCTGGTCTGTAACAGTTTCCCAGTATTTTCTTATTTTTCACTACTTGAGAATCTTAAGGAGTCTTAGCCAAGAATCTTGTAGAATGACCCCCAGCCTGGGTTTGTCTGTTGTCTTCTTCATGGGGTTCTAGAATTTTGGAGGGAATGGGACAGAGGTGATATGTCCTTCTCATCCCATTCAATTAGGAGGTACGTGATATCCACATGACATCATGGGTGACTTAAACCTTCATCACTTGGTTGAAGTAGTGTTTCTTAGGGTTCTCCACTGTAAAGGTAATATTTCCCTTTTCTAGCCTCTATTCTTTGGAAGTGAGTTCGTAAGCCTAACCCACCCTATAGGTTCGAGGGAGGGGAAGTCAATGGAACCCTACCTCCTGGAAGGGGTGGCATGTGTGTATATTACTTGAAATTTTTCTGAAAGAGAGGTTTGGTCTTTCTTTCTTCTTTCTTTCTTGAGTCATTTATTTACATCAATATGGGCTCATGGATAACTCTGGGTTATAGTCCAAAAATATGTTATTTATTTTGTGGCTCAAATCATATCAGATGTAGCCTTTGGTAGCTCTTTCAGATTTGCTCCTTGTCCCTTTGATATACCCCTATCTTTCATGCATGTGTATATTTATGTATGTAAATACCTCCTTACTTTTTGGTACTCTAGGCACACCTTGTACTTTGCTTGTTCAGCCCCACAATCAGTAATTTCCCCAAGGACCTCTGACTAACAGATTCTTTTAACATATTAATGAAAAGAAAAACAAATTCTCCTTTCAATAAAAATGGTATCATCATTTGATAGGTACATTATTTTAAAACTTTCTGTTAATTAAGAACTTTGAAAAATTTGTAAAAGTTAATTTGCATTTGCTGAGACACTATAAAATTTTATTAATCCCATTTTTATTAGACCATAATGATTCAAAATATAAAACATGTCTTAGCTTTTAAATCAATTTTAAACAAATTCTAAAGAACTTCTAAAAGAGTGTGAGTAAAATATTTGATTTACCACATTTCAGTTTCTATACAATTTCTCTTTAATGCATTGACCTCAAAACGTTAACGGATCAGTCAGGATGTGCCAGGTTATGCTGCAGTAACAACAACAACAAAAAACAAATCCCAGTGGCTTAAACGACAATGGTTCATTCATACTTAGGATCTATATTCACCTTGGGTGAGTAAGAAGCTTTTCTCCTTGGTGTCCCTACTCAAGGCTCCAGGCTGAGCAAGTCTCTACTGTCTGGAATGAGATTTTTCATCTTGATAGCAGGAAGAAAATATGCTTGTGACCAGAACAAGTTATTTCTCATATACCATTAGCCAAAGCTAGTCTCATGATCATGCCCAGCGTCAAAGGTTGCAATCCTGCTGTGTGTCCTGAAAGAAAAGAACTAGAAATACAAACGGACAGCTCTAACTGTCCACTCTTGGGCATGTGTCTACCACTAAGTGATCCAACTCTCTCCAAGCTTTCCAAACTGCAGAGGTAACTCTTTCCTTTATTATACAAATAAGGTTCATTAGCATTCCCATACCACTAGATGGAAAGGAGTTCTATATCTTTCCCCAGTATTTCTAAACCCCGCAAGGGGCCTATATTTTCTTGGTTGTTACATGTGACCTCTTATTATAAGCTGCTTCTTCAACTCCAAAACTACAATCTGCTTTCGAGATTATTCTACCACCAACACAATGGTCTCTGAGAACAGTGTAGCTCAGAGAAGGCTGTTCTGCCCTCATTAATTTATCCTGGGTATAGACACTGTCCATATCCTAATTCTTCACAGTAAACCTATACCTGGGCTAAGGTGATATTAAGGTTTACTGAAGAGCTGTGGCACAAACTTGATAGGAGATAAAATTAGATATCCATCATTTTTAATTACCCATGATCTTTCCAATCAGAAACAATATTAACATGCTACTGTATTTCCCGTCCACATTTCTTCCATAGGTACCTATTTTAATAGTATAGTTTTGGATTCTGCTCTACCTTTTAACATTAAAATATTTTATGCCATTATATAATTTTTAAAAATCTTGCTTTAATAATTGCATAATATTCTATCATATGGAGATTCCACAATCGATTTATTTTCTATAATAGACATATCCCTATGTTGTCAAGTTCTATATTTTTTAATTGGCAACTTAAAAAAATTGAATAAATTTGACTTGTAGCATTGTAAAAGTTTAAGGGGTACAGTGTGTTACTTTGATACATTTATATACTATAATATGATTGTAGATATAGTGATATTTATCACATTACATAGTTATAGTACAATATTATTGTCTATATTTATTATACTGTGCGTTAGATCTCTATGGCTTATTTGCTACCCATTACAAGTTTGTATCCTTAAATACCATTATCCTTATTCCACCCTCCATCCCCTGGTAACCACCATTTTACTCCGTTTTTTACAGGTTTAACTTTTTCAGATTCCACATATATGTGATATCATACAGTGCTTGTCTTTTTCTCTGACTTATCTCCCTCAGCATAATGTGCTCAAGTTTCATCCATGTTGTCACAAATCTTCCTTTCTCATGCTGGAAGAACTAAATAGACATTTCTCCAAAAAGAACATTAAAATGGGCAACAAAAAAAGATGCTCAACACCACTAATCGTCTGGGAAATGCAAATCAAAACCACAACGAGATATCACCTCACACCTGTTAGAATGGCTATCATCAAGAAGACAAGAGACAACAGGTGCTGGTGAGGATGTGGTGAAAAGGGAACCTGCTGTTGATGGGAATGTAAATTTGTCTAACCACTGTGGAAAATAATATGAAGGTTCCTCAAACAATTAAAAATAGATCTACCATTTTATTATTCACAATAGCCAAGATATGGAAACAACCCAAATGCCAATCAACAGATGAATGGATAGAAATGATGTGGTACATATACACAATGGAATATTATTCAACTTCTATTTTTATAATAAAATAAAGTACTCTGTGACAGATAATTTTGTACATATGTCTTTATACATATCTCTGATTAATCCCATATTATAAATTCCTGGATGAGAAACCACTGAGTCAGAGGATCAACTGTTTTCAGCTCTTAATAATTATTGTTAAATTGTTTATTGAAGAGATTGATTTCAGTTTACGCTTTCACCTGCAGAGTATGTGATCGAATCCTCATCAACATTAAATAATCTTGGGAAAATACTTTTGTTGTCTTTTGAACAACACACTAATAAACACTATGAAGAAAAATAAAAATACAGAAACAGGCATGGGTAGATTTTGAACTAACATGTTATCTTATATTACAATTGTAGTACAGTAGAGTATCTATTTGGCTGACAAATATCTATGATTAAAAATTAAACAATACTTTGGTTAGAGTAGACTCAATGTCAAAATAGCAACCTTTGGTTGGAAAGTCCTTGTGATCTCATTACTTGTTCACCAACATACTAGTTTTATAAACCTGCTTTCTCTCATACAAAGCAAGCTTTTTTATGGTTTTATTTGTTTTTAAGGGAAACCATACTTTTATGTAAATAAAAACTCAGAAACGTACCACAAAAGAACATAAGGACAACATAAATAGTAATTTAAAATCTGATAAAAAGTTTGGGATTTGGAAGAATAATAAAGTTCAAGATAATGGAATTTCACTTGTCAGTTTCCTAGAGAAATTTGTTCTTATTAATGAACAAAAACATCAGAATTACATTTTTAAACAGAAGATTTCATATTTTACATTTTCTATAAAGGAGAAGATTTCCATTCTACAATTGCCCTTAAGACAATTGTATCTCTAAAAATTAATAACAAAGATTTACTCTCTGTTTATAAGCCTTGGGAACAACTTCAAGTTTCCACTAATGGTTATGATTTATAGGACAAAATTTAAACCAGAAGTGGGAGTGACATATGACTCCCATACATAGTATAGCTTCATAGATTTCTGTGGCTTAGTTATGATGACCTATAACTTGTGTGAAAATCACCTACAAATACACATACACATATATACACACACATAGCTGTTAAAACAAAACTAGACAACATAATTTAACCACAAAATTCACGGCTGCTAAAAACCAAGACAGCTCCAATTATTTAACCACAGAAATACGGAATAATATAACCACTGTATACAGTGCATATAACCAGAAATATTAATTTATTATTCACATCTAGAATAGTGCATATCATAAAAAGATGGTGATATTTCTTATCTTTCCAACCCAGCTATGTGGAAGATTGACATTAACCCCAGACTTGATGGACAATAATTTACTGTAGTTGTATGTGTTTAGCCAGGCTTTCTTTCTGAGATGTGACATTTTTCAAACTTCTTTCAGAAAGTTTGAGACATTACTAATTTTATTAAAATATAACTCAGTTAAGAGCAACAACTATACCAAATAAGCTTGTTTTGCCATGAACATTTAATCTTACCTAAGGGGAAATTGTTTATGGAAAAAACACTAAATAAGATAAATGATACCAGAGCTGTGCAGTCTCAGATAGTCTTTGTGTTATTGTTTTGGTGTTTCTGAAACAACTGAATATAGAATGGGGGATGGCTTTCAAGCTGGTCATATTTGGGTTGAACAATAACTAAATAATATCTTCTATCCACGCCCAAGATCACATTTGGCAGTATGCTCTTAATAGATGCTGGTTAAACAAATGACAAAATGGGTGCTATATTAGCAATCTATTGCTGTGGAACAATATTACAACAAACTTAATGGCTTAAAACAACACACATTTATCATGACAGTTTCTGTGGGTCAGGAGCCTGAGCACATTTTTCCTAGGTCATATGCTTCAAGGTCTCAAAGGCTGCCATGAAAGTGTTGACTGGGGCTGTGGTCTCATCTGAAGTTTGACTGGGGAAGGATTGAATGCCACACTCACATAGTTATTGGCAGAGTTCAGTTCCTTGTGGTTGTATAACTCAGGAGTTTATTTCACTGAGGGTGTCAGTTGGAGGCCCTTGTGGGCTAGAGACTGTCTTCATCTCCTAGAGACTGCCCCTATTTCCTTGTTGTGTGCGGTTCCCTAACATGATTATTTACTTCTTCAAAGCCAGCAAGGGATGGAGAGACTCTAGCAAGACGGATGATACAGATTTATGTAGTGTAGTCATGTAACCACATACACAATCCCAACACCATATACCCTGTCATCTTTAGCATAGTCTATTGGTTAGCCGCCAGTGGCAGGTCCTGTCCACACTCGAGAGGAGGGTGTGAATACCATGAGGCAGGGATTATGGGGCCTACCCCCAGAGTCTTTCCATTACAGATGAGTATTCAGATACAAAATGATTACTTTTAATATAAATGCCTCTACCCCTTTCCTAAATGAAATTAGAACGAATATACCTTTTGAATGATGCATTATTGTTTCCTGCATAAAGTGGCCGTGTCCTTTTATTATGAATTTTATATTTTATAATCCACACATTCCACACAACATTGGGTGTATAGAAATTGAGATCGAAGTTCCCAAACTGTGGTTGCCTCTTTAAGGAATGTTTGATGGCGTAACATGAGGAAAGTCAATTATGAACTATGGTATCAATAGTCAAAGTTATGATAATAGTCGTTTGTTTGCTGAGCATCAACTTTATGTCAGGTACTGGGCCAACTACATACATGTGCCGGTCAGGAGAAATGTCACAATTCCTGCTACAGGCTCAGTCCTACAAGGTCCTCCACGGAGGTGGGCATGGGCTGACCACATGACTCTAACTGTCAATCACACTCTGTTGGCCCAGGGTTGTCACAAGCCCAGGGGACCAGTGAGAGTCTTCTCACACCACGCTGGGGCTGACTGGGAAGAGTGGACTGCTTCCTCAGATTGTCCCTGGACTTTTTAGTATCACAAAGGGAATATGGCACTAATGAGGTCTGATGCTTAAAAGATACCATGAAGAGACATGGTAAGCTGGCCATGGAAGCAAAACTTATAAGTAAAATGAGAAATCAGAAACTGAAAGAACAGAACCCAGTACTTGTCAGTTCAACAAATATTAGCTGAGTGCTTAAAAATGTGCTAGGTACTGCACTGGATGTTAAGAGTTTAAAAATAGGAAAGATGGACAGGTCAGGTCCCAGCTGACACAGAGCTTAATTCTACTAAGGAAGACAAAAATCAAAATCAAAAACAAAGTAACACTACTGATATAATCTGTGAAAGCAAAACATATGCCCACATTGTGACCCAGCAATTCCATATTTAGGTATTCACTCAACCACAGAGAGGAATTCTGACGGACACCAAAAGGCATATACAGTTTCATTTATAAGAGCCATAAACCAGAAACAGCCCAAATGTCCACCAAAAGTAGAATGAATACATGAGCTGTGTTATAATCACACAATGGAATATTACACAGTCAGAAGAAAAGGGAACACATTATTTTAGACACAACTGTGGGTGAAATCTTACAACGTTCTGATAAATGAAAGAAGTCACACACAACAGAGTACATGCGTGTGATTATGATTCCATGAAGTTCAAGGACAGGCAAAAAGAATCGGTGGTTGAGAGAAGTCAGAACGGTGCTTATCTCTGGAAACAGGGAAGGAAGATACTGCAGAGATTGACTTGAGAAAGGCACAGGCAAATCTGGGGTTGTAGTCATGTTCTATTTCTTGATATGGGTGGTGATGACACAGGTATATAGATGTTTAAAAATTCATCAAGCTGTACATTTAAAATCAGTGCACTTCAGTGTATGTTATACTGTAATACAAAAGAAAACAGATGAAAATAATCACTCACTGTGCTTTCTGAAGGAAACAATAGTAGGGCTGAAATGGGGGAACACTGCAGATAAATGACCTGCTTTTAGAGCGGTCTGCATGGAGGTGCCGTTTCCGCTGAGACCTATGGGATTTGAAGGAGCTTGCCACCAGAATATCAGGTGGGAGAGCCGCCCAGGCAGAGGGCACTGCAAGTGCAAAGGCCCTGAGGTAGGATGCACCAAGCATGAAACACAGCTCAAAACGAATGTGCAGAAAGTGGCCTGAGGTGAGGTGGAGAAGCAGGCAGGGAGGGGTCACTCAGAGCCTCGGAAGCTGCAGGAAGTTTAGGTTTTGCCATAAGTACACTAGGAAACCATGGGAGGGCAGTAAGTGGGAAAATGAAATGATCTCATTCACAGTTTGAGAAGCCGTCCTTCTGGCTGTAGGGTGCAGCATGGATGGGAGGGCAGGAGTGAAGAATAAAGAGACAAGTGGTGGGAGACAAGAGTCTTGGGGAGGGGGAGGGGAAGTGGCAGATTTGTGATGGAGTCTTGACTTGGCATCAAGTCACTTGCTGGTGTCTGAGTGTGGGATGATGGCTCTGGCTGGATTGGCTGGGTGGCCCAAGGCACCATTTTCTGAAGTGTGGAAGACGAAGGAGAAATGGGTGTGGGGGGCAAGCAAGAAGTAATAAAGCCGTTCTGGACGCTTAATTTTGAGACATCTGTGCTCCAAGTGGAGGAGTTGGATACACTGGCCTGGAGCTCAGCTGAGAGCCTTCACCATTAAAATGGTCTGTTCACCTTGGGGATGGATGCGCTCAGCCAGAGCCATGTGTGGTGAGAGGGAGAGAGGAAAGGAGGACCACAGGCAGGGGAGGACAAGTGTGATGATCCCATCTTAACAACGCGAACCTGTGTCATCTGAAAGGGGACCCGAGCAAACCTCATCGTACTCATTCTAAGAGGGTCCTGGTATCTAACTTCCAATTTGAGATATTCCCTCAGTTCTCTGCGTGTAGCCCTACCACTCCCTCCCTCTAAAAATGCTAGGACGAATAAGTCTCTCATTCTTATAATAAAAGAAACCAACTTTTAAAAATGGCCTCATTCCATGCTTACTAAAGTTCACAGATATTAACATGTCCATTTGACAGGTGAAGAGACTTATTCTGGGGTTAAGGAATGTATCCTGTGTCAAACAGCTATTAAATGTCATGACTAGAGCTTGACATCAGGTTCCTTCCAAAGGGTGGGCACCAAACCACAGGAGAAGAGAATGAAGTCAGCATCTGGTTATAGTTTATACCACCAGTTAAGGAGAATGTCTCCCCAAAATGTGAATACAAAAATGACCCTCACATTGACACAGCTGGCACAGCAGAACTCCAGCCTCTCAGGGTGTATGGGCCAAGTTTGCTCCAGTTAGAGGGATCTGGTCATTCCTGGGATTAGAAGGACAGGAGAGTCTTTGAGCTTGGGTGGAAGCAAAGGCAAGGCAAGTTTCAAGGATCGTTGAGAGGAGCTCAGATTGACTTTCCGGCCTAAGGACAAAGTGCAGTGAACAGCAGAGCCCCCAGACCAGCCCTCCGCCAAGATGGTTCTGTGGGTCATCCTGGGAAGATGTCTCTCCCACCCCTTGCTGGGGACAAAATGGTGACTCATCCCAGAATCCTACCCATGCCCGCTCTAGATCATTTTATGTAAATCCGTATGATAAATAATACCCATTTCCTCTTGTGGTATATCCAGTAATAATTATCCAATTCTTCTGTGATTGTCACCAATTTCGGAGTTAAAGAACTCTGAGGGCTGTTTGATCAACACCTGAATCAAGGGTGGTATCATCAGTGTTTGAGACTCAGAGTGGGAAAAAATCCAATAAGAAAGTCCCTAAAACATGTTCTTTCTAAACGAGGCTCAGTGCTGGCAAGTACACTGAATTACACACACACACACACAAACACACACATACACACACACACACACACAAGCATGTGTGTGCATTATGTGGTACTCTTTTTAGTAATTATGGTACGTGGTTGGTTCCATTTTGTGAATTATGCCATCCATTTTGATTAAGGCTTATGCATCTGTACAGCAAGATTTATGGGTGGTTTTCCTTGATGATGTCTGTGACACCCAATTTACATGAACGTTTTTCTGCGTATTTTGAATTCTAAGAAAATCAGAACAAGAAAGTAGGTGCATCAAGACTTCCTTTTTTTTCCAGAACACGTCACCTCTTTCCCATGTCACTACTATTTCTCTTCCCCTTTCCAACAGTACAGGATCATCCTTTTCTTCAAACTGCGCCCTCCCTTTTCTGCCTAAACCCATTGAATTAGTTTCCTGAGGTTGTCATAACAAAATACCACAAACCGGGTGGCTCAAAACAACATAACTTTATTCTCTCACACTTCTAGACACCAGAAGTCCAAAACCAAGGTGTCAGCAGGGCCGAGCACCCTCTGAGACTCTGGGTAGGATCCTTCCTTGCCTCTTTCAGCTTCTGGTTTGATGACACTCACAGGTGTTCCTTATCTTGCAGCTGCATCACTCCAATCTCTGCCTCTGTCCTCACACGGAGTTTTCCCTGTATGTCTGTGTCCAAGTTTTCCTCTTCTTATAAGGACACAAGTCATGTTTGGATCAGGGCCCACCTTAATGACCTCGTCTTAACTTCATTACATCTGTGAAGACCTTATTTCCAAATAAGGTCATATTCACATAAACCAGGCATTAGGACTGCAACATATCTTTTGGTGGGGATACAATTCAACAATTCAACCCATAATACCCTATGTCACTTATGCTTAGTTGTAGTATGAGTTCAAATATCCCCACAAATATGGCTTAAAATTTCTTTAACAATACATATATTGAAGTTTTAATTAATTACAAAAATTATCTTTTCAAAATAAAATGTCATTATTTTGAGGAAACCTCTGCATTAACATGCATGTTTACTACGTACACACATGGTTTCTCTCTCTCTCTCTCCTCTCTCATTTACTTCTTTTCTTAGGGATTTAATAACAAATTATAATACACATTTTGAATGATCATACATATGCATTCAAGAATAAATTTTATTCCAGTTTTGCTCTTTTCCATTTGAAATAAAACAAATAGACTAAAATGCCTGGCCAATGAAATCAGCCTCCTGCGTTGACCCCTTCACATTTCCCATATGTTATGGCCCTCCTTTCAGCCCTAAAAACTGTACGACCAAAACTTTGTAGGATTCAATATTCTGTTGACAGAATGGTGTATCAGTTAAAAGAATGGACTTGGAGGCCAAGAGAAGAGGTTAGGGTCAGGCTGTCACTGACTCGTGGTATGTTTTGAGCTCCATTACTCAGCCACCATCAAGGGGTGGTTGTGAAGGTGAATGAGATGATACAGGGAAAGTGCTCAGCCCAGGGCCCGGCAGCTAATAGATGCTCATTTAATGTTAGTGGGCTATTAAGCAGCATATATATAATATGCCCATTGATTTCTGGTTGTAGCTTTGAAAATGCTATGTATAAAAGTTATAGAAGGAATTCTGTAATTACTTTAAAAATTTTTTTTAAACGTGTTTTCAGTTTTGAGTAGGAAACAGGAGATTGTATTTAAAGGTTTTCTGGAAATTAGAAAGTTTGATTTCATTTTGTTTCATTTTATAATTCCTCAGACATTGTAGACATTGTTTTGGGTGAGATGGTCTAGTATATGAGCCTTCCTAGTGAGAGGAAAAACATCTACCTGTCATATAAATCTCACTAGCAAGAGACTAACTTTTGCTCAGAAAGAGTCCAGGATTTGGAGGCAAACAGACGTGAATTTGCTCATGACATTGGGCAATCATGGAGCACTCAGTGTCTTCATCTTGAAACTGGAATTGCTAAGAGCAGAGAAGACTGGAGCTTAAATGCTATGACTCAGATTTTCAAAAAAGAGAGTGTTCCTTATTTTCCATAACTGATCTCATTCTGTTTTGGAGCTTCCCTATTCCCCCATGAAAGGGGAAGAAGAAAACTCACACTGGTCAGTATGAGTATCTTAGTCTCTTCTGGTTTAAAATATTCCCTTTCAGATTAAGTCAGTCACCTCTGAGTAAGTGGTCAGTCTTTTGAGGCTTTGAGTTCAATTTAGGATTTCTCCTGGGGCTGATCAGGATCCTTGTTGGACATCATCCAGGTATCAGTGTGGACATGGTGGGTGCTGGACCCACTTTAGGTCCTTGGGCTGCCCCCTGGGCTCTCTCTGGCCCATGAAAGAAGCCTGACACAGAAATACACTTATCATATGTTTCTATTTATATGAAATGCTCGAAGTAGGTAAGTCTGTAGAAGGAAAGTAAATTAGTGGTTGACAGCGCTCAACAGAGAAGGGAAATGGGGAGTGAGTACTAATGGATAATGGATATGGGCTTTCTTTTGGGGGTGAGGGAAATGTTTTAGAATTAGATAGTAGTGGCAGTCTCACAACTTCATGAATATACTAAACACCACTGAACTGTATACTTTAAAAAGGTGAATTTTTCATGTGTGAATTACATCTCAATTTTTAAAATTCATTCATGGTCAGAATTATACTTGATGTAGTTTACTGTTATTAGTTCCTGTGTGCATATTTCATTACAGCTGGAATTCACTTTCTATGGAAAAGAATTGCACAAATATGTGTGGGTTTATTTCTGGGTTTTTCTATTCTGGTACATAGATGTATATGCCTGTTCTCACTGTCTTGATACCACACCGTCTTGATTACTGGAGCTATATAGTAAGCCTTACCATCAAGCACTCATTCTTCCCACTATTTTTCTCTGTTAAGGTCCTTTTAGCTATTGTAGGGCCTATGACTTTTCATATAAGTTTTAGAATAAGCTTGTCTACATCTACAAAAAGCTTGCTGGATTTTGATAGAAGTAACATTAAATCTAAGATCAGTTTGAGAAGAATTGACATCTTTAATACACATTGCATCTTCTAATCCATTGACACATTATGTATCTCCATTAATTTAGGTATTTTTTTATTTCTTTTATCATCAGTTTGTAATTTTCATCATGCAGACCCTATGCATGATTTGTCAAGTTTATACCTGAGTATTGCATTTCCTTGGACACAATTGTAAATGGCACTGTGCTTTTAATCTCTGTTTCCACAAGTCCTTTTCTAGAATATAGAATATGTAATTAATTTCTGTATGTCAATTATGTATCCTACAGCCTTTCTTAATTCACTCCTTATGTTTAAGAGGTTTGTTTTTCTTTCTTCTTTTATAGATTCCTTGAGCTTTTCTATGTAGACAGTCACGTCATTTGCAAATAGGGACAGTTTTATTTCTTCCTTTCCAATCTGCATGCCTTTTAAAAATGTTCTTGCCTTATTGCAATGGCAAGAACTTCTAGTACTCTGTTGAATAAGAGCAGAGTGGTGAGTGCAGACATCTTTGCTGGGAACATCCTTCTTTCTACTCTTAGATAAAAAGCACTCAGTCTTTCACCATTAAATATGATGTTATGCATGAACCATTTTTAATCACATTTGGGCAGCACCATGTTGGCCCCATGCTATGCTGAATATCAGGCTTTCTTGGGAGACTGATATTTTTCTGAGTTATGCCCTGGGAAGCAGAAACAAGGCTTCTTCCTTAGAGAAATAACCTCAGATCTTTCTGTTTGTTTCAAACACCATGTCCTTGCCATATGTCTCCATCCTAAGAAATTGAAGGAGATGGGCTCACCTGCCATTTATTTCCTCTCTCCTCTTAGTTCCACACAGAGGGACCAGAGGTCTTCCTTCCTTCCTGGAAGCTATCAGGAATGAAGCTTCCTTTACAACACATCTTTCTGATTACTCTAGGGCAAAGTGTGGTATGTGGACTCCTGAGGGTTCTGAGACCCTTTCTGTGGGTCCATGAAACATAAAACTATTGTAATAAATATTAAGACATTATTTGCCTTTTAAAAATGTATTGAAGTATGGTACTGGCACAAAAACAGAAATATAGATCAATGGTACAAGATAGAATGCCCAGAGATAAACCCACACACATATGGGCACCTAATTTATGACAAAGGAGGCAAGAACATACAACGGAGAAAAGACAGCCTCTTCAATAAGTGGTGCTGGGAAAACTGGACAGCTACATGTAAAAGAATGAAATTAGAGCACTACCTAACACCATACACAAAAATAAACTCCAAATGGATTAAAGACTTAAATGTAAGACCAGACACTATGAAACCCTTAGAGGAAAACAAAGGAAAAACACTCTGACATAAACCACAGCAAGATCTTTTTTGACTCACTTCCTAGGGTAACAGAAATAAAAATAAACAAATGGGACTTAATGAAACTTAAAAGCTTTTGCACAGCAAAGGAAACCATCAACAAGACAAAAAGATAACCCCCAGAATGGGAGAAAATATTTGCATGTGAAACAACAGACAAAAGATTAATCTCCAAAATATACAAAACAGCACATGGAGCTCAATATCAAAAACACAAACAATCCAATTAAAAAATGGGCAGAAGAGCTTCCCTGGTGGCGCAGTGGTTGAGAGTCCGCCTGCCGATGCAGGGGACACGGGTTCGTGCCCCGGTCCCGGAGGATCCCACGTGTCCTGGAGCGGCTGGGCTTGTGAGCCATGGCTGCTGAGCCTGTGCGCCCGGAGCCTGTGCTCCACAGAGGGAGAGGCCACAACAGTGAGAGGCCCGCGTACAGCAAAAAAAAAAAAAAAAAGACATACAGATTGCCAAGAGGCACATGAAAAGATGCTCAACATCACTAATTATTAGAGAAATGCAAATCAAAACTACAATGAGGTATCACCTCACTTTGGTCAGAATGGCCATTATCAAAAAATCTAGAAACAATAAATGCTGGAAAGGGTGTGGTGAAAAGGGAACCCTCCTGCAATGTTGGTGGGAATGTAATTTGATACAACCACTATGGAAAACAGTATGGAAGTTCCTTAAAAAACTAAAAATAGAACTACCATAAGACCCAGCAATCCCACTACTGGGCATATACCCTGAGAAAACCATAATTCAAAGAGAGACATGTACCACAATGTTCATTGCAGCACTATTTACAATAGCCAGGACATGGAACCAACCTAAACGTCCATTGACAGATGAATGGATAAAGAAGATGTGGCACATACATACAGTGGAATATTACTCAGCTATAAAAAGAAATGAAATTGAGTGATTTGTAGTGAGGTGGATGGACCTAGAGTCTGTCATACAGAGTGAAGTTAGAAAGAGAAAAACAAATACCGTGTTCTAACACATGTATATGGAATCTAAAAAAAAAAAAAAATGGTACTGATGAACCTAGTTTCAGGGCAGGAATAAAGAGATAGACATAGAAAGTGGGCTTGATGACATGGGGTGGGAAGGCAAGACTGGGGTGAAGTGAGAGTAGCATTGACATATATACTACTGAATGTAAAATAGTTGGCTGGTGGGAAGCAGGAGCATAGCACAGGGAGATCAGCTTGGTGCTTTGCGATGACCTAGAGGGGTGGGATAGGAAGGGTGGGAGGGAGGCTCAAGAGGGAGGGATATGGGGACAAGTGTATGCATATGGCTGATTCACCTTGTTGTGAAACAGAAACTAACACGGTATTGTGAAGTAATTATACTCCAGTAAAGATCTATTTAAAAAAATGTATTGACATTTTCATTAATGTTGCAAAAACCGCCCTGGATAAGATTGCTAGCATTTTAGCAAAAATCAAGTCAATGGCACCGAACACTGTTAGTATTCATCGTGTTTTTCACTGTCACCGACTCACACTAAAAAAAATGTCAATTTAACTAAAGAATATCCTTGATGAAGCAATAAAAAGTATTAACGCTATTAAATCTCAACCCTTGAGTACACATGTTTTTAATATTTTATGGAACAGACAGGAAGTATGCAGAAAGCACTGCTGCTACTTACTGGACCACAGTGGTTTCCCCAGGGAGCAGCATCACATTGTGAACATTTTGAACTGGTCTCTTTTTCCTTGGAACATCACTTTTACTTGAAAGAATGATTGTATAGCTATTCAGACCTGGGCATTTGGACAACATTTTCTCGAAAATGAACAAAGTGAGCCTCTCACTTCATGAACACGTGAGAGCATTTGTTGCCAATGATAAAATCTGAGCTTTCAAGTGAAAATTAGAATTTTAGAAATCTTATATCCGCCACTGTGAACTGGCTTCCCAATACTTAAAGACATTTCTGATGCAGTGGGTACTGATATTAACAAATGTGATTTTTAAAATATTGAGTAATGAAATATGTCAACATTTGGAAGATCTGCATAACTTAGTGAATTCATATTTTCCAAAAGACCAATGCATGATGTTGAAAAAGCATTCATGAGTAAAGATCTATTCAGAGTGCAAGATTAATCAATTGATTTTACCATAACAGAGAACGAAGATTTACTGATATGGTCTCAGATCCCATGCTGCAACTAAACTTTAAGAAACTGCCACTTGTTGGGTTCTGGTGTAGTATCAAAGAAAAATTCCACAATAACCTGGGATGGTTATGATAATACACGCTTGCTTTTTTGAGCTACATATGTGTGTAAAGTTGGATTTTCTTTATATCCTTCAACCAAAACAATGGATTGAAACTGAAGTAGATATGAAAATACAACTGTCTCATTAAACTAGACATTAACGAGATTTGCAAAAATTTTTTTTTTTATTTTTTTGGCGGTATGCGGGCCTCTCACTGTTGTGGTCTCCCCCATTGCGGAGCACAGGCTCCGGACGCGCAGGCTCAGCGGCCATGGCTCACGGACCCAGCCGCTCCGTGGCATGTGGGATCTTCCTGGACTGGGGCACGAACCCGTGTCCCCTGCATTGGCAGGTGGACTCTCAACCACTGCGCCACCAGGGAAGCCCTGCAAAAATGTTTTTTAAAAGTCACTTTTTTGTTTTAGACAATATAATTATTTTCATAAAATATTTACTTTAATTACATGTAATGGGTTTAATATTATTATTTTTAAATGAATTAATAAACATTTGAAAAACATCTTAATTTTAATTTACAAATATGATAACTATTAATAGAGCTGACCTTAACAAACAAAAACTCTTTGTGGGGGGTTACACTCATTTGTCATAGTGCAAGGGGTCCTGAGACCAAAACGTTCCAGGACCTACTGGTCATTCCGGCAAGTTTTCTTATTTCTATTAAAGGGAAATTTTGGGTATTTATCGAATCCTTTTTTCTCCCTACAAACCCAGCTTTCAAGATTGTTGTCTTATCTGAGCTGAACGAATCTAGTTTACTCCACCTACCTTTACCTAAAGCAATAAATTGCCTCTGATTCAATCTGGGGGGAGCCACTGGGCAAAGTAATTTGCCAAGAATAAAAAAAAAATACATTGGTTTACCATACCAAAAATATTACCCTGGTTACGTGAGTATTATATGGGATTTGTATGTTTGGTAACTGGCAGAGTACCTGGCAGGGAGCAGCTGCTCCATTCTTATGGTTCCACTCTCCAGCCATCTTTTTCTAAGCAAGATACAGATATAAATCCAACCAAGCAAAATAGTATTGAGATTTTCCCAGAGCACAAACTACTCTAGGCACTAAAAGTGACATTTCTTAAATCACCACTCAAAAAGTATTTATTAAGTAATTGAAATTGTACAAAATACTTAGCTAGTGAGGAGCTAGCCAGGAACACAAAGACCATTAGAACACAAACACTATTTTATATGCTACGGAACAATGGTTTTCAATCTTGTTTATACATTGGAAACATTTAGGGAGTGTTTAAAAGGTACCAGTACCTGGGCTCCACTCCAAGAAATTCTGATTTAAATAGCCTAGGTTGTGATCTGGACATCAACATTCTTTAAAATTCCCCACTGGATTGTAATGGGCAGCCAAGATGGAGAACCGTGGACTCAAACTTTAGGGTCTCAAGTAGACACACCTGTACCTGTTCATCTGTTCATTTATTTAATGGATATTTATTGAGCACCTACCCACTATGTTCCAGGTAGCCCTCAAGGTCCTGGGGATATAGTAGTAAACAAAACAAGGCATCTGCTCCCAAGAGGTTAACGTTCTAGTGGAGGAAAGACAGAAGCTACATACATAAACAATAAATACGTGTCATCGGTGATACAAGCTCTGAAGAGAAGTAAAGCAAGGTAAGGGACTAAAGAACGAGTGTATGCGTGAGGGTGCTTTTTAAGATAGGGCCACTGGTAAGTCCTCTCTGACAAAATGGCCTGAAGACACAGAGGACTGAAGGAAGTGAGGAAGAGAGCCATGCAGCTATGTGAGCAGGGCCACGCCAGGCAGAGGGAGAGTGAGCTCTGAGCTCTGAGGCGGGAGCACGCTTGGCATGTCCTAGGAGCGAGAAGGAGGCAATGGCTGGAGTGGAGGTCAGAGCAAAGCAGAGGAGATGGGCTGAGAGGCACCTTGGTAAGGACTTTGCCTTTCATTCCAAGTGAGATCCTAGGGCACTGGCAAGTTCTTTTTCTTTCTTTTTTTTTTTTAATCCGAAATTAAGGCATATTTATTTACTGTTTTTAAAGCTAAATATTTATTTTTAAAAATTCTTTATTGGAGTATAGTTGATTTTCAATGTTGTGTTAGTATCTGCTGTACAGCAAAGTGAGTCAGTTATACATACATATATATCCACCCTTTTTTAGATTCTTTTCCCATATAGGCCATTACAGGGTATTGAGTAGAGTTCCCTGTGCTATACAGTAGGTCCTTATTAGTTATCTATTTTATATCTAGTAGTGTGTATATGTCAATCCCAGTCTCCCAATTTATCCCTTCCCCCTTTTCCCCCCAGTAACCACAGTGTGTTTTCTACATTTGTGACTCAACTTCTGTTTCTGAGCAGAGCAGGGACAGTCTCTGGCATAAGCTTTAAAAGATCACATGGAAAGAGATTGTAGGAAGCATCAGGCGAGTGTGGGAGGATGGAAGCAGGGTGACCATTGCAGCATCCAGGGGACATATGATGGGACTTGGGCCAAGGTGGGCATATTGGAGGTGGAGGGAAGTGGTTTTATCCAAGATGTACTGTAGAGGGGAAGCTGGCAGAATTGGACTTTGGAGGGAGAGGTAGTGGGGAGTCAAGGATGACCCCAGGGCTTACTGCCAGGTAAATAGACAAGAATTTTCTCCAATTTATGAACGAGAAACTGAGACCAAAAGGAAGACAAGTTGAATAATGCAAGAGCGTTAACTACTTACCACCTGCCAGTTCTTTAGGCTCCAGATCCAGTCCTCCTATTTTGTTAGATTGTGAGGCCACAGTGATGTATAAGAGCAAATCCCACTTTCTTGAAGTTTGTAATCTAGCAGTGGAGTCAGAATCTAGAGATAAATACTAAGTTTTAAGGGACTTAGTGGCAACTGCCATGTGCTAAGTGCTATGTGAGTGGGAGAAGCCACAGTGCTTTTTGAGATCTGAGTACAGAGTGAGCATGGCATGGTGACCTGGGAGAGCTGGAATAAGAAGAATATAGAGAAAAGAAGTTTTCAATGAAAACCATTATTGCTACTAGAGTAAAGGCAAGGAGACTGATACAGGTACATATCATTTCCAGACATCAAAGTATAAACCTATTTGGTTAGACCAGAGGGTTTGAGTGGGGGGCTGGGGTGTGGAAGGGGGAGGCTGGAAAATCAAGGAGTTAAACATGGGATTGAAAAGATGATCTAGAACCATATTAGAGGAGACATTAAATGCTTACCTAATAGTGAGTGAGCCCATAGCCTCTTAATAGAGATAATAGAGATTAGAAAAATATTAATGTGATTTCAAGGGGATGATTAAGCTTATTAGGAAAGCAATAATAAAATCTTCACTAAAAACAGGTCAAGAATATACTTCTAATTTAATAACAAGCTGGACTAATCAGTTAGTCCTTAGAAGATGTTTCATAATTGGGGGAGCCTTTGAACTTGATGGGTAATTATTGTCAATAAAAACAGAGATCACTTTGAAATAATTAGACATTAAAATAAGGTGTAAAACAGTTGAGTGGCTTCCATTTGTACAAAACAACAAAACAGCTTCAGGCCAAATGTGTGCCTGACTCAGGAGAGGCTGGAAGCAGAGCTGTGTTTGACCACTCTGAAAACTCTAGAACATTTTCATTTGTTTCTGGGGTGTGGCCAAGAGAGAGCAACTGGGAAAATATTCGTATTGCAAAACTCCCTCCATAATGCCTAACTGGTTTGGGGAGCTTGGAGGGTGTGTACTCAGTATGAACTGGGGGTATTTAGTTAGGTCTTCAATCCATCACAGTATCAAGTAGGATATTGTGCAAAGAGGATGAACCAGGAGAATGGTCTCGGTATTTTAGTGTGGTTTTTGTCCCAAAAAGGAAACATGTTTTTAAATTAAAATTGTGGACTCTTTGAGAAAACTGTGGCCATACTGAGTATGTTTAAAAGAGAAAAAAATATTAAACTGATCTTCTTTGGCCTTTTAAAATACATCAACCCACTTGATATCTCTTCTGCTTTAGTGGAATGTTTGGTCAAAGTGATTAAGTTTTTGAACTGAAGGATCTTTAGCTGTTTAGAAGTGCTCAGAGACAAAAAAGATGAATTTCAATGGGGTAAAGGGGAGGTAGAAAGTGAAAAAGAAGAACTGGTCCAACAATTTTAACAACTGAGTAATATTATTATATGTTAAATGTGAGTACATCTTCAGTTTTCCATGGAAGTTCTTGGAATTCTGAAAAAACAACCTGAAATTATATAGGTAAGTTGTGGAAACATCAGAAAAACAGAACAAAACAAAACAAAAACAGAAACAGAAAAGAGGAAAAAAGATTACCTTTGAATGAAATAAACATGAGACACCACAGAAATATATAGATATGGGTATATGAGACAAAATTAGGGACCAAAGTGGATTACATATTTCTTGTGAATCCTACCTCTGTGGGTAAAAGGGAAGATAAGGTCCAACCATGATGAGTGGGAAAGCGAGTGGATTACTTTGCTGCTCGCCTCCGTGTATGTGGCACAGCCTTTCAGGATGGTTTGGAGAAAGAGAAAGCGATCAATGTGCTTCTCCTCTGCAAAGCCATTCCATCTGGGGATGGGCAGGGGAAAATGGACTAAATTGCAGGCTTGATGGAGGAGGATGTATAAGCAGGAAGGGGACGGAGATGCAGAGTCATCCCACCCATCTTATGGAAGTTCCAGAACCTGGAAAGATTGTTGGATATGGAAGAGGATCTTGTTTCCAAACCAAATCTGTCACTTACTTGTGATATGACCATGTGCAAATTACTAAATCTCCCTTTTCCTTTAGCTACAATCCCCTTATGCGATGACTACCTCACACTATGTGTGTATGTGTTTTGTCTTGCTTTTTTTATTTTATTGGCAATAAACATGCAAGAGTTTTAAGTAAGAGAGTGTGAATTAATCCTATTGAAAATCAAAGCAGTACCCAAGTGGGAGGTACTGTTGTCATTATTTTTATTGGTGGTTTTGGTGGGTAGAAGTGAGGGTTTACCATATGATCCCTAGGACTGGTTTGGCACTGGCTGGCAGGGCTCTTCTCTTTCGTCACGCCCACACCTTAGCAGTGGTTGTGAAAGGGAAAATAGGTTGTTTTCTAATTTTTATTGTGAAAGGCAAGAGGCTAAAAGACACCAGGGAAATGAAAAGCTGTGAGAAAAATTTTTAGGTGAGTTTCAAATTGTCTGGCTTTCTGATCTGCTTGTTGGGATGTAAAATTATTTTGTTTAGGTTCAGTGAAGAAAACAGTCTACTTCTAAGTCTCAACCCCAAATTTCTGTTAGTCTTCGTGTTCTTAAAACTCATTGTGTTGTAATAATAGAAGAAAATGCATAATGTTTCCTTGCATTCATAACAGAATAAAATGATGACTTTACTTAAATTCCATGTAAGTGATTTTGCTTTGACACAAGGAATAATTTTTTGGTGTTTTGGTTGAAGACCCTACAATAGGTTCCTAAGAAAGTTGGCTTATCTGTCCAGGACATATTTAAAAATAGGGCAAATTCCTGCCTAACTTTAAGAAGGCAAATTCCATTTCACTTATGCTAGTTTATTATATTTGGCCTGTTGATAAGTGTAATCAACTTTTTTCTGACATAAGTGGCGCATCATTAAATTGTATCCTCACTAGAACGTAACCAGATTTAGACTACAACACAGTCTAAGGGTACAGTTCATATATGGTATGGTGGAATACACAGGTCACACAAAACCAGACCTCATGTACTATGGTTGAAGGATGAAATTCAGCCTGCTCTCCACTTGCCAGCATTTGTCAAAAAATGCATTTGCACAAAGGCATCAAGCAGGCTCATATCTTCCCCAGAAGCTTCCACAGATTGACACAACTATCTCAAGTTTTGTATCATAATTCCTATTCTTTATCATAACCCATAGTAGTAAAACAATAATTTTGGTCATAATCCATCTTTCTCTCTATTAAAAGGCATTACTTGATTTATACTCTGAAGAAGTAATTGGTCATGAGTGATACCAACTTATTCAAAAAATTGTAATTATTCTCTTGGAATTGTTTATCCATTTTATAATAGTAACTGTGATAGTTAATTTTATATTTTAACTTGAAGTGTGTTTTTGGATGAGATTAGCATTTAAATCGGTGAAGAAAAAAGAGATCACTCTCTAAAATGTGGGTGGGCCTTGTACAATCAGTTGAAGGTTTAAATAGGATAAAAAGACCAGCCTCTCTGAGCAAGCAGAAATTCTTGAGACCACCTTCAGACTTCATTTAATTATCAACTCTCCTGAATCTCTAGTCTGCTGGCCTTCAGACTGGAACCTGGGACACCAGGGCTTTCTGAAAGCATGATAGTCTCTGGTCACAGTGAGAATATCTGGACTTCTAAGATTGTGTCATCTCTGATACCCACTGTGTGTCCTGGGGTGGCCCACTCACCTTTCCTGGGGTTATCACCTGTAGAGTGGGATGAATAGCACCACCTGCCGTCTCAGTGATGAGTTGTGATCATTTACTAGATAAAGTTTGTAAAGTGTTTTTGAAGATGAGAAGAGTACACCACGCTGTTTTATTGTTATATCTCATACTTGATCATATTCTTCCTAAAAGATCTCCACAAGGATTGGTGCACGCTTTGAGTTTTAGTGGCTGGTTTCTGTGATAGATTTTATATCTCAATAAAAAGGTTGTATAATGTTTTGATTGTTTGGGGTGATTTTCCTAGACATCTAAGACATAATTTCTAAAACCTCTAAACCAGTTTCTTTTTGTTTCTCTTATATAAGCCAGGACACCACCCCTCCTTCAAGGATGCGATACACTAACCCACAGAGCCTCTTGGACCAACTGAAGGTAAAGGATGGCTGGCTCTTCACTCTTCTATCTATTGCAGGAGATAATCTTTGATTCAAAATGATAGGTCTATTATTAGCTTGAGAAATCTTCAGTTTTTGCTAAATTATGAAGTATCTTCTTCTTCGTTTCAGAACCTAAGGCATAACAGAGAATCAGTGTGTTACTCAACATAAAAGGGCATAAATTCAAGACATTTACACACATAAATCAAAATTATTCATTTTCCCAAATATTGTTTAACAATCTGCATATGTATGTGGCAACCTTTGTTTCCCAGATGTATATTGTCTTGCATTTTTCTTTCAATGTGTGCCAGTAAAAAGAAGAGGGAGCTGAAAGAATCCTCCTCTTTATAATGACGAAGATGGGAGGGTTATGAAAATATTTGCAAACCATTCCCAGTTCTCACATTCCCAGGGGCAAAAAGCAACGAAACTTTGGATCAGACAGTTCCACAGAGGCTGCCTAATTCTGAGCATTAACCAGAGTCCAACCCACACCTCAACTGCCCCCTCGTGTTCCACCTATTTTTCTCTTTCTGCCACTATCAGTTAAAATTCTTTGTGTTCCTGACATTGAAAAATGTGTCAAAAGAAAAGCTTACTAGGGTCAACATGCAAACATTAATTAAAATATTAATCATAAAGTCATGCCTCTAGACCTTGATATAGCTTCAGGTGAAAATAGAATGTCATCTGTGAGAAGTTGTTCCTAGGTTGAATCATTTTTAAATGACACTAATTACACATCAGCTTAGCTGTCACCAAAGATTGGTTCCACTTAAATTGGAAAATGCAGAAGGCATAATGTTAGATTTCTAAAGGACAGAATTGAGAAGGAAAGTTACTCTGGTAGATGATAGAATTGGGATTCTGGAATATCTCAACTGGCCATGATGATAGGCTAAAACCAATGATGAAATCTACCAGGGATAACGCGGAAAGTCAGCACTGAGTTTCAGAAAATCAACCACAAAGATACAAAATGGAGAGACCTACTTAAACTGAACTTCCTTGGGCAAAGTGTTGACTGCAAACTCAGTTCAGGTTGATGTGACTGGGTTGACAAAAAAGCTAATGCCTCACAGATTACATTACAAGCTTTATAGTATTCATATCAGCAGATTTAATGATATAATTCATTCACCTGTTTTTTTCATTCAACAGTCATGCAATATGTAGGGAATGGTAAATGTCCAGTTTAAAGAACACAGCCACTATGCAGCTTACTATGATGATGCTATTGTAGGAATTCAGGATCTGTATTCCAAATTTTCACTTTTTTTTCCAGGAAGATCTTGAAATTTGGATTGTAATATAAAAAAATTCCAGTTTCCAAATATCCTGAATTAAAAAAAAAATAGGCTGTATCTAGCTGATGGGCTTCTCATTTTTATTTCTGTGTTAGACATATTGTCTGGATCTTAGGAGAAAGATGTGGACTGGTGATAGATGTTTAGCTTTTGTAATTTTTTAAGTCATCTTATCAGTGACAGTTCAATCAATGGAAGTGAATGAAATCGCCAAGGAGTGTATCTAGATAAGGAAATTAAAGCCTTATGCCTGTTTTGTTTTGGGCTAACTATATATTTTTTAGAAGTGATTTTAATTTATCTACAGATTTTCCTTGAATTACAATGGGGTTATGTCCTGATAAACTCATCATATGTTGAAAATATTATGTCGAAAGTGCATTTAGTACACTTAACCTACCAAACATCATAGCTTAGCCTAGCCTACATTAAATGTCCTACAGTTGGGCAAAATCATCTAACACAAATCCTATTTTACAATCAAGTGTTGAATATATCATATAATTTAATGAATACTGTACTGAAAGTGAAAAACAGAATGGCTGTATGGGTACAGAATGGTTGTAAGTGTATTGGTTGCTTACCCATGTGATTACGTGGCTGACTGGGAGCTGTGGCTTGCTGCTGATGCCCAGAATCACAAGGGAGTATCCTACCACACATTGTTAGCCTGGGAAAAGATAAACACTCAAAATTTAAAGAATGGTTTCTACTGAATGCATATTGCTTTCACAACACTCTAAAGTTGCAAAATCATAACTTGAAATATCATAAGTCAGGGACTGTCTGTATTGGCTTTGTAGCTACACCGCTTTGCATTAATTTTCAGTTGTTGCTCTAAGGACTGCTGTACACATTCTTAAATTTTAACAGTCCACTTAGAATTAATATCATGCCACTTCATGTAAAATACACAAACTTAGCACTTATGTAGGTCCATGTATCTTATACTTTTTGCCATAGTTGTCATAAATATTACCTACATGCTTTATAAATCTCATAATACAAAGTTGTAATTGTTTGTTTTAAATAGCCTTTTTTATTTAACCACATATTTACTATTTCTAGCGTTCTTCATTCTTTTCAAAAGAGGAAATTTATACCTAGTATCAATTCCCTCAGTCTGAAGAGCTCCTTAAAGCATATCTTGTAGTACAGATTGCTGGCAATAAATTCTCTTAATTTTTATTTAATTAAAAATGGCTTTAGTTTGCTTTCATTCTTGAAGATTCTTTTCATTAGATATAGAATTCTAACTTGAAAGTTTTTTTTTTCCTATCATTTCAACAAATTGATCCATTGCCTTCTGGCTTCCATAGTTTCTGATGAGAAGTTAGCAGTCATTTATAATGTTGTTTCACTACATACAATGTGTCATTTTTCCCTGGCTGCTTTAAGAACTTTTTGTAATCTTTGGTTTTCTTTAAATTAACCTTTATGGGCCTTGCTATGATTTTGGGGGGATCTTGATTGAGTTTGCTGATCTTCTTGAATCTGGAATTGTCTCACCAAATTTGGGAAATTTTCAGGTATTACTACTTCAAATATTTCTTATGCCCTATTCTTTCTAGGACTCAAATTACATGTATATTTGGACTTCTGATATTGTCCCACAGGCCAATCTTTTTTCCTCCTGTTCTTCAGACTTTATAACTGTATCGATCTATCTTCAACATCATTGGCTTTTTCTTGTGTCATCTCCTAGTTGTTAAACCCATCCAGTTAATTTTTTTCTCAGGTATTGGAGTTTTCAGTTCTACTTTGTTATTATTTACAGTTTCTATTTAGCACTTTTTCATTTATTCCACATACATTTTCTTCATATTTTGGATCATAGTTATGATATTTACTCTAAAATCCTTGTCTGCTAATCCCAATGTCTGGGTCATTTTGAGGCCAAATTCTATTAAGTCTTTTATCTTGGGTTTCTGTTATGTTTTCTTGTTTCTTTGTATGTTTAGTAAGTTTGCCTTGTATGTCTAGTAATACTGGACATTGTGAAAAATATGTTTCAGAGACACTGGATTCTGTTATATTCCTCCAAAGATTATTGATTCTTTTGCTATAAGTGGAAGTTAATTTGGTTAGAACTGAATTTCAATTCTGTCATCCCTGTGTTGGGCAGCAGCTGAAATCTATGTTTACTTCCTTTAGCCTCAGCTGAACTGCTTGGAGTCTGCCCTGTACATGCATATTTCAAGGATCATTCAGAGATGTAGACAGAATTTATACACAAAATCTTGTATATAATTCTCTGGCTGTCTCCTATCTTGTTTGGTCTCCCCAAAATGTGTATTCAGGCTCTTCAAGCCTCTAAAACTATTACTTTTTTATCCAAGTTTTAATTGGCAGACTGGGACCTTGTATCTGGCACAAACAAACAACAAAACAACTGCAAGAAGCAGAAGACTTATCAGTGCTATTTCCTTCTTCCAAATATCCACTGTCTCCCAGTCTCTGCCTTCTTTTTGTGTCTTTCCAATGTCTTCAGTAATTGATATTTTAAAACTTTATCCAGGATGCATAGTTGTTAACTGTGGTACCGTTTGAACAACAGAAACTACTCTGCTATTACCAGAAGCAAAAATTCCAGACAGGCAGAATATGGAGCTGGGAGAAACCTCTCAATTCTGGTCCACTAGGCAAGCTGACCACAACTGGGTTAACTATTCACAGTGGTCATCTGGTCTAGAATTCCTTCTCTCTAGAGCTCAGACTACAAGATACACTGTAGCTTGCATTTAATCCTCTCAACTAAACTGGTAGTACACAGCAACTAGCTCCCTAACTGAGACAACTATCTCTGGAGTTATTCACCACATATCCTCTTTCTATACTGCCATGATCTATATAAAAACAGATCACATCATGTCACTTCGCTGCTTAAGAATTCTTCCATGGCTCCTGATTTGCCTACAGAGAAAACCAAAATTTCTTAGCAGGACTTATAAGACCATATGAGACTTGAAATCTGAACATTTTACCTCCTCTGTAGTAATTTTCTCACCCCTTTCCTACCCCTACTCCAACCAAGTACACTGTGCTCTAAGGACAATCAAATCTTGCTGATGCATGAAAGTCACCTGCATTTTCACACTGCCACGTACTTGCAGTTAACATCACCTTACCCTGCATTATTTTTCTCTTTAGCCATTTGACATTATATTTTATAATTATATGAGATACTTATTATAATATATTATAAACATTATAATGTCTACTTGGCGGTGTAATACAGATCTGTGTGTGTACACACACACACACACACACACACACACACACACACACACACACACACACATATATATATATATATATATACATACATATATATTATTACATGTCTTCCACATTGGAATGTAAGGATCTTGATATCAAAGACTTGGTTTGGTTCACTATAGTATCTCTACTATTCAGAAGAATGCCTGGTTTATAATAGGCACTTCAATAAATATTTATTGGATGAATATTGTTCTTACTCTCTGCCCAAAACCATGTAGCAAAGGCATTCTAAGAACCCAGCTCAATTGTTTTCTTCCCTTTGGAATTTTCTAACATCCCCTCACACATATATAATAAATTATTAAGTCTTCATCCATTTTTCCATAGAACTCGTCTTCCTTATTTCTCTTTCTTATTTCTCTGCCTCTTTCTGGGTTTACCAGTGTACCACAGTATTAAAGCAAGATTACTCATGTGTTGACTTGTAGTCCCATTCATTGTACTTATTCACCACATAACTCTTAGTTCTCTTCAGACCCACTGCCCTTTTGGCTTGGCTCCCCATTTGAAGAAAAGCTTTTTGGTTCCCATCAAGCCCATAGACAAGGTCTAAGACAGACTTGATTATACGTAATTCTAGATAAGTGTGATTTTTTAAATTATAAACAGGATTTCTCTTTTTGCACCTAGGAAAAACTGGTAATAGTTCATTAATTATTCTAGCAGCCTTAGATATGAAGTGGGAAACTACAGGAAAAACTGCTAGTTGGTTTTAGGGTCCCAAATTAAAGCATTCTTTTAGATTTATTATTTTCTAATATTTGCAAACCTCCTCAGGATTAAAACTTCAGGTTTATTTTTTTCCATATTGAATTTGTGGTCACATCAATGACTTTGAGATTAATTATGTATACTCACTTTTTTAGTAAATAAACATTGTCCTGGCATTTGGAGAACAAGCTCTCTTAACCCAAATCTCAATGAATTGGAGTGAGTAACATAGTGAGAGGTAAATTAACTCAAAGTACCAATGATCATGGAATAAGATTTCTATGTTTACCACTCAGGGAAAATATTTGTAAGCACTGAAATTGTGTTGAAAATTCTCTAAGTCTATAGTTACCTCATCATCATAAAAGAAAGTAAGAATTAACCTGTCTGTAGTCTGAAATCTCCTTTCAAGAAGTGAAAATAGTTGGATGGGGGGAGCTTTCAAAATGAAAGAACTCTTCTTACCCTATTAATCTATTTTCTAACTCTTCATAAGCCCCAGAAACCTGGATAGCTGTTTGTTCACTGCCAACAAGATGGTAGATAAATATTCCCAAGAGAACAAGTACACAGCCACCTCCTTGGTATCTCTGGTAATATAAAAGTTTTTGAAAAATGTATATATGTGCTTGTACACACAACAATGCACATATAAATCACAGACTTCCCCTGAAATGAAATGCTGAGGTCATGTGAGCATATTTCAGCCTTTAACTTAAACACTTAGGCTTCATGCCCAACTATGACACATAGCCCATGTTTATAGAGTCAATTTAATTTCACTTGTTAGTATCAGTTACCACCATTCCAGATTTAAAACCACCAGCCCAGAGCCCTTCTCTGAGTTCTTGCAGACCCTGGTAGCTGTACCAGGCATCTGGCACTTTTATGCACACTCTCTCATATTGTTCCTGGACCATCTATTTAAACAGACCTTTTCTCTTCATTTTATTACAAATTCTTGAATCCAAGGATCATGTCTGATATTTCTCAGAATCCTTGTTAATGTCTAGTCCAGAAGCCTGTTCTAGCAAATGCTCCAAAAAAGTTGATTGAACCAAAATGGATTTTCAATTCTATGAAAAATATTTTCAGAGTAAAGGAAATATTCACTTTTGTATTTGGAAAATAAGATGAATGGGTCTAAAAAAAGTGGAAATGGGGTGACATCGTATGGGCTGCAAATTTCCACATCAACACATACTTTCAATATAAAAACCCAACCCAACTTCATGAATAAAATAATAGGAAACAATGCAGAGAGAATGTGACAAACTGGGTTTAGTACTCTCACTTCTTCAAAATGTGTTTCCACCATAATCAATGGAAAAAAACAGAGTTGTCAGTCTTCTTTGAGAGGAGACATGTGAGTTTATTCTCTCCTTCTCTCCCTCCCTCCCCCTCCTTCTTTTCCCCTTCTGAAACTGAGTCAGACCAACCATATTTCCAGTTAGAAGTTGGCACTGGAGCCCAGCAGCTGTTCAGAAGTGTCCAAGTGGACAGCAAATGGCACTGATGGAGTTAATGGCAGTGACTCACTTGGGACATTCATAGCAGGTCAGCTGAAACCATCCCTTGCTGTAAAGAGAGTTTAGTCCCATTGGACAAGAGCACAAGAAAATGAGCTGAGGTCGATAACAGCACAGTGTCACTTAGTTGCCACTGGTTGCTTTGCTGTTCTGAGTTTTCACAATTTTTTTAAAGGTGGATTTTTTCTGATGCAGTCATGAACAGTGATGGGAAGAACAGGCTGAGCAGCTGTTGACTGTTTGAAATCACAGAGGGGAGGTTTGGTATCTGGAAATGTTCAACATGACTTGTCTTGCAAGCTTTGACAATGACTTTCACATATAAAATTGTGGGTCAGAAGCAGGAAGCTGAGTACTATTCATGCCAGTAGGTCTAAGTTGGCCAATGTGAGATTTGGGGGATTTCAGAAAGATTTCATTCATCTAGGAATAGTTTTCTACAAAATATTATGATAGTTTTAAATTTACTCAACTGGGCAACAATAAAAACAAAGCAAAGCCATCCAAACAACAAAAAGTACAAGCAGTAGAGCATGTTCATATTTTGTGAGCTTATACAACTTTTTCCTTAACACAGTAGGGAATGTAGAAAAATATGGTTAAAGCTGATGTATATCTTTGCATTATAAAATATGATATAATAATCTATAATGGAAAAGAATCTGAAAAATAATATATATATGTATAACTGAATCACTTTGCTGTACACTTGAAACTAACACAACATTATAAATTAACTATACTTCAATTTTAAAAAGTGCAAAACATATATGATATGAAAGAATGATAAAGACATGTTTGGAGAAGAAAACATAATTACCTGAAATAACACAACCTTGACACAATACCTATTTTTAATTTTTTTAAACCTATTTTTTAACCTATTTTTAATTTTTTTAAAAACGCTATAAAGGCAGATATCTTAGAGTAGTTCTTTCAGGTACACTTTTAACAAAGAAGCAGTAAATAATTACTAATATTAATGGTCATTAGACATAAACTTCATTTCCCTAAAATTCTGGCATGAGATCATGATTTCCACATTTAGATGAGGTCTTGTTTCCATTGCACTTATTTGGCAGAAAAATCTGATTTGGCTATTTGAGTTCACTATAATCAACTTCCTTTTTGTGATCGAACCCAAAAGCTATAATTCTGATAGTTTCAGACCAGTCTGAAGACAGAATAAAAAATAAATTAATTTTCTTTTCATTACATAGATGTGGTAAAATAAATTACTATCAACCGGTAAGCTTGCTAGGTACTTTAATGGATTAAACAATTTTAAAGTGCATATTTTTAAATGCATTAAACAGTTTTTTCAGCTCAGCTCCTTGGAGAATACATATTCTAAGTTCAAAGGAGAATAGTTGATCTCTCTGTATTTCTATAGAGAACTGAGGAGGCAGGGGGAGTTTCGTTGCTCGCCCACTGCCTACTTCATAGTAATGCTTAATAAGTATTGGTTGAATTAATTAATTTTTTTTTTTTTTCGGTACGCGGGCCTCACCATTGTGGCCTCTCCGTTGCGGAGCACAGGCTCCGGACGCGCAGGCTCAGCGGCCATGGCTCACGGGCCCAGCCGCTCCACGGCATGTGGGATCTTCTCGGACCGAGGCACGAACCCGTGTCCCCTGCCTCGGCAGGCGGACTCTCAACCACTGCGCCACCAGGGAAGCCTGAATTAATTAATTTTGACCACAGGAACTGGAGGGATGACAAGGAGTGTCATCTCTTCTTGGCAGAAGAGCAGATTAGTCATTAAGATCAAGTAGGACATGGGATTTAGCATGTGATTTAAATCCGGATTACTGGAGCCATTAGAAGGCAGGCTGGTGGGGGTGATGGGAAAGTGGAGACAGTCCTATGAATAAGTTTGTACTGGCCTGGGCTGCACTCCTTTCTCCACCTGGTATCAAAGACCAACCGAACATGTCACAACTGGAAAAATGAAAACGAAACAGGGCATCAGGGTATCAGTGGGGTAAAGGGAGAGGGATGAGAATAGCCACTGTGACAGAAACAGATGGCTTTTAAGAATGTATCATTTTGTTTCTGTTGCCTCTGCCCTGTTATTATTCTCCATCCTGGCATCTTCTTTTCTCCTCGCTCCTTCATTTTCACCTAAAATGGGACTGCCAAGAAAAATGACTGGTTAAATGTTAGAAGCTCTTGAGCATTCTCATGAGGGTACATATTTCCTCCCCTTTGATCCTGTTGATCTTTTAGACCCATTTCTGACTACTAACTCCATCATCTTATGAGTATGGTAGTTAAATGAAGAATGGCATTACTCCTTCTGGGTGAGAAGGAATTGTTCTCTCTATATATGTGTATATATATATATATATATATATATATATATATATATGAAGACATATTTCTTATATATACAATATCAGTTCTATTTCTCTATATGTATCTATGAAATATATGTATTATATATACACATGTGCTATACTATATTATATATCATATCAAATTATTATATTATATATATGTATATAAATGTATATATATAGAGAGAGAGAGAGAGAGAAGAAAATAAACTGGTAAAGTTTTTACCACATAACTATTCTGTATATAATTTTATTTTTTCTTTAGGCATATTTTAATTCCTACTATTTGATATATGTCTTTTAAGATATTCCAATTTTGGATTAATAATTTAACATCAAATAATACCTGTTTTAATTCTATTAAGGACACATCATACCATACTATTTATCATAACTGTGTAGGCACTGACTAGGCCTTTTTTGGTATTCTCAGATTGTTGAGAAATCCAAGTTCTATATTAATGTGTAGAAAGACTTATCACTTTATAGATAAAAGATAGACTGATAGATAATAGATAGATAGATGGATACACACACACATACACAAATTTAAACACATAAAAAATGACCCCACCGTAGGGGATATTTATTATAAGATATCAGTGTATTTATATTGTTTAAAAAGCTGAAATTAGAGTCCTATCACTCCTTTTGTCTTGTTTTATTACCTTATTTTCACATAAAATGAGACCAGAATCTCCTACATGGAAGTCGGCTTGGCATTTGTCACATCTATATCAAGTGTCTGAACTCATTTTTATTAGCAGTCCTTTTCCCCATTACACTTCCTGTGTTTGCTAGTGCAAACAAACAGAACATTGTGTCACTGCGCTGGTGACACTCCTTATGAAAGCCAGGGAGGAACGAAAGCTGGAACTAGAGTTAAAGGGACTTATTAATAAAAAGAAAAAAAAGTTTAGGTACCACTCCCTGATCTGGAGGGCCTGCTAATCTCGAGGTATGAGGTAATTCAGACTCTGTGGCACAGAGCTCCCTCCCAGGCATCTGCTGTTTCAAGAATGCCCTGCACTTGGTGTCACATTTTGTCTTATACGCAATCAGAATAGTAAGCTTTTTGTAAACTGATTTGTGAGATGTTTGGAATATGTTGGAAGAGTCTTCCTTCCCAAGATGCAAGAAGCCAGTGAAATTATGCAACTTGTAAACTGAAAAAGGGACATAATCTACTCTGATTTCAAGTCATTATTTCTAAAACTGTCCTTATTCCCCAAATGTGGACTTGCAGCTGTAATGTGTATTTTCAACACCTCAAAATGAGTTTGGAGGGAAGAGGTCAAAGAGGTTAAACCAAGGTTGAAGGCAACATGGAGAGTGTCTTTTGTGGGTGTATGCAGTATACTTTACATTTTCAGTGTGGACAAGGTCTTTCCAGCTATTGTGGTGAACTTGAGAATCTAGAGCTGTCACTTAACACCAAACATCGGCTTCACCTTTCAACACTGTGGCTCAGTTGTACCAGGAGAGCATTTATTTAAAATGAGGTTCTAACTGCCTTGTGAAATGCTCCTACAGATTTGTCTTAAAAGATGAAAAGTTAATTTTTAGGGACTTCCCTGGTGGTCCAGTGGTTAAGACTCACCTTCCAAAGGAGGGGGTGCGGGTTCGATTCCTGGTCGGGGAGCTAAGATCCCACATGCCTCGTGGCCAAAAAACCAAAGTAGGAAACAGGAGCAATATTGTAACAAATTCAATAAAGACTAAAAGAATGGTCCACATCAAAAAAAAATCTTTTAAAAAAAAGTTAATTCTTATAAAGACAATCTGACCTACTGATTATTATTATTTTTTAACCAGACATGTTTGGAGTAAGAGCCTGCCTAAATGCCTGTCCTCAAGGCTTGTAAAAATTATCTAAGGTCAGATGGCTCAAATTCGGTAATCCCCAGTGTTTGGATCCCCTCACTGAGAATGCCATGGTGTAGGACAAACCAGTGGGGACAGCTGGGCAGAGGTTGCTGTCCCAAAGTTTATTCCATAAAGGAGAGTCATAAAATTAAGTCCCAATAGCAGTTAGGGCTTAAATAACCTAGTTAGACTGTGTCCATAGTTAGACTGCTTAAACCAGAGAAGGTAAACCAGCAGTTGGTGCCCTGGCTTGAGTCTCAGCTCTGTCATTTACCAGCTGTGATTTGGGGCAAAAGGACCTATATTTAAATCCTGGCTTCAGTTTTTATGTGGATGCCCTAGGGCTGTGGTTCTCAGACTGGATGACTAAAAGCATGAATTACCTGAGGGTCTTATTAAAACAAGGAGCTTCTGATTCACAGGTCCAGGGTGGGGCCCAAGGGTTTGCATTTCTAGTAAATTCCCAGATGATGTTGATGCTACTGGTCTAATGACCACACTTTGAGAACCACTAACATAGGGCAACTAACTCAATCTTTTTGTTGTTGAGTTTTCTTCCCTGTAACATGGGGATGATAACAACGCCGCCCTTACAGTGTAGTGTTGAGATTAAGTACAGTAATATTGTGGGTCTTAGAATTCTGTGCAGCATATTGTGTTAATTAAGCATTAGCCATCATTACTGATGATAACGATGATTGAGCATACTATCCTCAGACTGTCTTATGTTTATAGACATAGGCTAGCTTTACATTGGAAAAACCTGTTTCAAACATACTATTAAATAAAATTATCCAACAGTACTGAATATGTAAGCTTTGGAAAAAATTCTCTGACTTTTGGATTTTTAATACAAGCACTTTGCCATTGTAAAACTTCTTTGGGAAGCAGAGACCCTTTGAAAGCTATGGAAATACACATGGGATTGTGACAGAACTTCTCTCCACAAAGATGCTTATATAAGCATGTCCCTGAACTTGCGTTTATGCAATAGCTGCTTTGGATGCCCAGATGAAGGACACTGATAGAGAGCTGCTTAAGTCAGAGGGGTAGTGGGTCCCACAAGAAGCAGTCAGCCGTGCCTTTTCTTCATTATTTTTTATTATTTAAATTATGTAAAATAATTTCCATCCTCTCTGCTGACGTACCTCCAAGTAGGGCTGAATAAAAAAGAATCCTGTCTGGAACCAACCACCCTATATCCCAGGGCCAGCTCAGGGCCATTTAGACAGCTGCTAGGAAAGCCACAGACCCTCTCTGAGGCTTAGATTCTTTAACTAAATGAAAGGACTACAGTAGATAATGTCAAATCCCCTTCTAGAATGGGTGGTGGCAATTATCTTAGAAGATAAGCACACTGCTGGTCTTAAGAATAGAGCCTTCTTTGTCATCCAGTGTCTGTAATAAGCTTTGCTCACATCACTGTTGAATTCTCATACGCCAGTTCCATTATTGAACACGTATGAATTCAGACCGTATAAACTCAAAGGCCTCACTTTTCCATAGATTTTTTCCTAATATGTTCATTTTGATACTTTGCCATTTCTACCTGAACCAGTTGGGGACATCTCAGGTTATGTAGCACCTGGATCATTAGCATATTCTCTTTTGCCTCCAGAGCTGCACTTGGTGACCACACCTCACTCCCTACCCTCGCCTGGAACACTCCTTCCCTCCTACTTGACTTCCTTTCCAGCAGCGCTCTCCCTCCCTCAGCACCCCTCTCTGGCCTCCCCAGTCTGGCTTCATCTTTTCCTCCAAGTTACAGCTTAGATTCCCTTCCTCTGAGAAGCCAGGATTGGGCTAGCATCCCCGACCCCACACAGCCCCACAGCCTGCAACCCCTTTACTGCATTCCTATTGACCTATGACTTTGGAATTTGACACATATGCACTTACATCTTAGCTCTGGCACTTACCGACCGTTTGGCCTTGAGGAATTTTCTTTGCTGAACCCCAGGTGCTTGATCCGTAGAATGAAGCTAATGAATAAAACTTCCTCATTGGGCTGCCATGGGGATTAAATAAGAAAGTACACAACACCCAGCTCAGTGGTTGTAAGTGGTGACTTCCATCATAACCAACTCATCATTATTTTTAGATAGCCTTTCTTAAATGTAAGAAAGCTAAAGTAAACTTTTGGAAAGTCATGGATCATAGTCAAATTATGGTTTAAGCCTTGGACATGGTATTGATTGAAAAGGGGGTCCATATGCTTTATGTCAATAGTTAACTTTCTCATGCTTCAAAATCACCTGGGGAGTCAAATTCTACACTCTCCCCAATCCCCAAGAGTCAGTCAGCTAGCCTGGGGCAGGGATGATCTTTGATGTCTATAAAGGCTCTCAGATGATTCTAATGAAGAGCAAATTTGGGAACCAATGCTTAGGATGACCCACAAGCAGGTAAAGCAGGGGCCACGATTTGATGGAAGTCTGATTTGCATCTTAGTATGTGTACCTACCTCACTTATTTAGAAGTGGACCACAGTGGTACTTCTAGAAAAGTTGAGATGTGAAGGTGCAGACAGACGACAACCTTGACATACACTCCTGTACATGTACACAGTGGGGAAATCCACCTCATAAAATATGGGAAAAGTTAACTTGGTCTGAAATCTTTTAATGGCAAGAGTTTTCAAGTGGCCATCTCAATCATAAAAGTGGCCCATATGAGGCTGAATACTCATGTGGAAAGAAATCAGCTATAAACCATAGATTCATGTAGCTGAAAGATTTGAGTGATTGATCAAGGTTAGTTTCAGTCTCCATTCAATGCTGAAAACTGTCAACCCAGTACAGTGACTTTTTCGGGTGGGCATGATTGATGCTGAGCTGATGTTTTTGAGTGTAATTACACAACAGGTTCAGCCACTTCATAAGGATGGCTGCAGGTCTTCATAACATAGCTGAGGCCTCAATTTAGTAGAGAGTAGGTGTCTTCTTGCTGGTTATGGTGTCTTATAGCTGTATCAAATTAGTTAAATATGTTTGATTTGCCTATGGTACATGACTTAATATTAGGACTAATCAGTCGAAAGATAGCTCCAATCCACTGTGAATTTGGCAGCAGTAGTAAGATATAGGGTTTGGGGCAATATTAGAAGTCTGGGATGGTTATCACATTTATATTAAATAATCTATAAGGTGTCCAGAGCTAATGGGAGGGCATGAATACTGGAATAAGTCAAACATCATTCTCTACGTTTGTTCATGGATACTAAGGAAGAATTTGACACAAACAACAGTGGAATAAAATCTCACTCTAACATAAAATTTTTATTCCCCCAAATTCACAAATTATATATATATATCACCACAAAGTAGAAATATATATGTAAAGACCTGACATAAGAAAAAAATCAATGCAACAACATTGTAAATCAACTAGACTCCAATAAAAATTTAAAAACTTAAAAAAACATCAATGCAAACAAAAATATATCTTTTAAGAAGAAATAGAAAACGGTTCATAAACTATTTTAATTGTGACAGACAAGTAAGGCTTCTTGTCACCTGAATTGTAATTCTGATTCCTTGATAATAGTGGTAAGCCAAATTATACCTAGCCTTCTCACACTGTCAGAGAAGTAGATTATGACAATAGGTGAATTTCGACCAGGCGTTTTCCTCTTTTTGTGCATATTTTCTTGGAGAAGTGGCCCATTAAAAAAACACCATTGGCTGTCCTGATTTCTTGTGATAGAATCATTATCAATCCTAACAGTCAAAAGTAACATGGCTAATGAACTCTTGCACCCAGCAAGTAGAGGATGCTGGCCCCGAGTATGAGACATCCTGGAGTTCAGGATGCAAAACTGCTGAAGAAACATGTGACTCACTGGTGATCAGGAAAGTGGCTCAAGAAGGAGAGGGTATTTAGTCCTTCTGTGAACCTCTGCAGCTTTCCATGAACCAAGACCAGAGCCTAGCCTAGCTTGAAGGCTATCCAAAAAAAGAGACCAGTACTTTGCTTTCGAAAATCCAGGTTTTGGTAGACAGATGAGGTTAAAGTCAACTGACCCTGAAACACTGGTTTGCCATATGGTTGTGTCCCCTGATTTCTGTTCTTTTCATTTCTACAGATTTCTCCGAGTTGACCTCATCTCAGATTATGACCTCACCTCCCCTTTAAATGCTTAAAGCCTTTCCTCCATCCAGCCCAGGATCTGGAGGTTCCATGGTCACCTTAAGGCTTCGTCAGGTCACTCCAGTACCCTCACTGGTCCTCCTCTGCCCTCACTTCCTCCACCTGTGCCACATTGCTGCCCCCTGCCCCCATCATTGCCTTAACACTCACATCTGCCTAGGATGCTTTCCCCCCAGACATCCTTGGTTGTCACTTCCACAGTAGGCCCTTTCTGGACCATCTTGTCTTCTTGCTCAAGATGACCTTCCCAATTCCCAGCACTCCTGCCCCCACACATCCTGCTTTGCATTTCCCTTGAGCCACAGTTTAGTGGGCTGAATAATGCCTTCCCCTGAAAAAAAAAAAAGATATCTGCATCCTAATTACTAGAACCTGTGAATGTCTCTTTATATGGCAAAGACTTAGCAGATGTGATTAAATTAAGGAGTTTGAGATGAAGAGATTATCCTGGATTATCTAGGTGGGCCCTTAATGTAATCATAAGTATCTTTGTGAGAGGGAAAGCAGAGGGAGATTTCATACAGACAGAAGAGGAGAAGGCAGTGTAAACTTGGAGGCAGAGATGGGAGGGATGCAGCCACAAGCCAAGGAATGCTGGCAGCCGCCAGAAACTAGAAGAGACAAGGAATGAATTCTCCCCCAGAGACTCCAGAGGGAGCCATGATGACACATTGATTTTGGCCCAGTGATACTGATTTTGGACTTCTGGTCTTCAGACCTGCATGAAAATACGTTTCTGTTTTATGTCATCCACTTTGTGGTAATTTTATTACAGGGGCCAGAGGTAACAAATACGCATAGTAATCGCAACCTCTTTTCACACTATAAAAATTGCTTCTTCGTTATGTTTTTGGTGAATATTATTAGTCTCTCTTCACTAAAATAAAAGCTCCAGGAGGCACAGATTTTTGTCTGTCTTGTGTCTGATGTATCTCAAGCGCCTAGAACAGTACCTGCATATAATGCCACCAAAATATTTATTGGGTAAATGGTGAATGAATTGTCCCCACCTGCCTACAACCTCTCATCTTCCCAAACCCATCAAACGAGTTGTCTTCTCAATTCCCTGTTCTGGGAATGGTGCCCATCAATTCATGCTATTCAAATCCTCCCTCTCCCTCAGCCCCTACCTCCAGCTGTGGCCACATCCTGTCCAGTCTACCTCCTAAGTGTCTCTCAATTCTCTCCTCTAATCAAAGTCCCCAGCCATGGCCTTGGTTCAGTCACTTATCATTTCTCTCCTGGATTGCAGTAGACTCTTAACTTTTCATGGTTCTCTCCACCCTTAGCTCCTCCTGGCTGGTACCTCATTCTGCCTCCTGGTCTCCTCCCCAGCCTCCTGACCCTCCATAGCATCATCTGTATTCCTGCTAAACTGAGAGCCAGAGAATACTTGCACCCCTGCTCTGCCTTCCCTGTGAGCTTTGGGTGCACATACTCTTCCCCCTTGTCTACCTTCACACTCTGGCATCAGGGAGCTTCTAGTGCCAGAGCTGGCTCTGAAGTTTACTCAGCTGTCAAATGAGTGCAATGATATTACCCACATCAGAGATTTTCTATGAGGGTTAAAGAAACCAATGTGTGCTGTGTTTGATTGATGACAAAAATGTTCCCAATGTTCTACCCTCCTGTGTCCATGTCCGTTTGCATTGTGCCTTGCAGGTTTTCCCATCAAGAGGTAGCATCTATGTTCTCTTGAAACCTTTCCTCTTGGATCCCCTTGAATGCCCTGTCTTGCTCTATCCTGTTGAAGATAGCAGAAGCTGTGCCATGCCAATCTGCTGCCTCTCAAGGAACCCTGCCACCTCCATGTGAACAAGTTTGGATTAGCACCCTGGAGCACAGAGTCCATGAGGGAGACTGAGGCAGCCCAGCCTATAGCCAGCTGACTCCCAACATCTGAGGAAGCCCAGCCTAGATGAGCAGAGTTGTCCACCTAAATTTCACTGGACCACAGATTCATGACTGAGTCCAGCCCATTCCAGGAGAACCATCTGGATGACCCATAGACTGATGAGTATGAACAAGTAATACTATTATTTTAAGGCATTAAGTTTCAGAATGTCATGCAGCAATAGTTAACTGATACATGGACAAAGAACAAATGTTAGGTACTATTATTAACTCATATTAAGGTAGAATGTTACCATTCCAACAAGCATTTTCCATCTCCTTCAAGAGACTATCACTTTGATATCCCATAGCACTCAGGCATAACATGCCCTCTCTCTCATCTCTATTGTTTTTCTTATCACCTTGGCATTGCTAGAATTTGTATATTATTTATACATGAGGCAGTGTGTTGTAATACTCAATGCCATGAGTTCTGGAGCCAGGCTGCGTGGGATTGTATTCTGACCCAACCGTTTTTACCACGTGACCTTGGCAAGCTCTTCATCTATCTGTGTTTCAGTTTTCCCATCGGTAAGGCAGGGATAATGATAATATTACTACTTATTAGAATTGTTGGAGAATCAATTAAATTAATGTCTAGAAACCTCCAGGTGTGTGCACTTTGCTCAGTGAATGGGGAAGGAGGAGAAGAAGGAAGAATTTGTTTCTCCCAAGTAGACAGTCGACTTCTCAGGAGAAGCCTTCCTGTTCTTTCCATCTCTGTGTTGCTAAGTGTAACACAGAATCTAACATCCAGGAAGTTCTGAAAAAACAGCAAATGTCTTTTTTGAGGGGATGACTACATACATTTAAATCAGGTCCATTTTGTCAAAAAGGATATGGGATTTTCTGTTTGTTTGTTTTGTCTTGTTTTGTTGTTTTACACTTAAAGAGAAACTCACTGAAGAATTGCTAAAATTTTCTATTGCTACTGTAACAAATTACCACAAACTTAGTGGGTTAAAACAGTTCGAACATGTTGTCTTACAGTCCTGGAGGTCAGAAGTCCAATGCAGGGCCTGCTGGAGTAAAATTAGGACATCAGCAAGGCTGCATTGCTTTCAGGAGCTTCAATGGGAGAATCTGTTTCTTTGCCTTTTCTAGTCTCTAGAGGCCTAGTCTAGTCTCTAGGCATCTAGTCTGTAGAGTCTCTCTCCTTGGCTTGGGCCCCCTTCCTCCATCTTTAGAACCAGCAGGGTTGCATCTCTGGCCATTGTTCTTTAGTCACCTCTCCTGCCTATCACAACCAGGAAGATTGTTCTGCTTTTAATGGCTCATGGGATTGGGTTGGACCTGCCTGTATAATCCATGATCCTCTCCCCATCTCTTGGTCTTTAACTTAATCCTAGCTACAAAGTCCTTTTTTGCCACGTTTTAAGATAACATGTTTACGTATATATAGATTCTAGAGATTAGGATGTGGAAATATTTGAGGGGCCATTGTTCTGCTCACCACAAGAGAGAACAACATTGGTCAAACCTCCAAGTATAACCACAGAATCCCCAGGGAAAGGACTGAAAGGACTCTTGAAAACCAGTTCATCCAACCATTGGGGGCACTATTGACATTGAGGCAACATGAATGGAGCTCCTCGGAGCTGTGTGAATTCAGCAGAGCTACCAGAAATAGAAGCAGTAGCTTAGAGAGGGCTTGTCTATTCTTCCATGGTGTGATATTAAGCTACAATTTTGGATCTGTAGCTGCCAAAGTGAGGGTTTTTATTTTAATGTGTTTTTTTGGTTGTTGTAACTGATTAGAATTTAAAAACTCTATTTAAAAGTCCTTCTAAGTCCTGCCTTGTTGACTGGAAGGTCAGTTTAATCAGGTGCAGTCCAAAGCGCCGTTGGAATATGTATAGATTTCTAAGTGACATTCTTGTCTGAAAGAAAAATATGGTTCCATTGTTTAAAACATGTGTAAGCCATTCTTCTGAAAAGATGCAAATAAGTTATATCCTATTTAAAATGCTCAATTTGCTTTTCCCAAAGGACCATTTAGAAATGTCAAGAGAACCTGGTTCTTTTTGGTAAACAAAACGACACTGATTGATTCAAGGCATGATCCTTCAGAGTTTGACTTTCTACCTGATTTTTTCTCAGCCCATCATATTGTCTCTGTTCCCAGGGCGAAACAGTAACTGATACATATTTATGTTCTTAATAAATATTGGAATTACAAATAACAGATGCGGAGGATTGCTGGTGCCAGAAAATGTCATAAGTCCAAGACTAGGTTTCCCCATTCTTTGAGACTGAACGACACAGTCAGTGGTTGTGAAACTCGGCCGTCTCTGAGAATCACTGGGACTGCTTTGTAATGAGTAAGAAAGTCTGGGGCCCAACCCAGACTCACCTAACAATCAGAATCTCTGGAGGTAAGGGTTATGAATCTATAATTGTAAATACTCTTAAAAATCAAAGGAAAACTGAGCCTGCGCGTCTGGAGCCTGTGCTCCGCAACAAGAGAGGCCGTGATAGTGAGAGGCCCGCGCACCGTGATGAAGATTGACCCCCACTCGCCACAACTAGAGAAAGCCCTGGCACAGAAATGAAGACCCAACACAGCCCAAAATAAATAAGTAAATTAATTAATTAATTTTTAAAAATCAAAGGAAAAGGAGTTAATTTGGATACAAGATGCAAAGACAAAATTAAATGCTTTATGAAAAAAAAAGTTTCTAGGTTTAAAAGAAAAATCACTAAGATCAAAATAGCCTAAAGCTGTTTGTTAAAACCTCTGTGTTCTAGAGACAATAAAGGCAACAAAGGCAAACAAAATTTAAGCCCCAGGGGCTGTGCCAGAGACAGAATCCCCTGCAGACACCCAGCTGTGAGTTTCTACCCTGGTCCATCCAAGCTTGGAGTTGCTAGTCTAGGGGAAGCAACTCCACTGTCAAATGCAAACCAGAAAAGGGTATCTGCAGCTGATTCTCTTACCAAGCCCCCCTCTGGCAAAGTGCTATGTTAAGAAGCCATTCATGTTCCTCTCCAAAACTCCTGTCACCTGCAAACATCAATTCTCTGCTCTTGGGTGTCCAGCCTCGTCCAGGGGTGAACATACCCAGGTTTCAGTCCCGGGTATGAGTGGAGGGTTCCAGGGGGCAGGACGTGAGCCAAGCATTGGGGATTCCGAGGCACAGTCCAAGTTCTTCCAGAACTCAGAATACAGTGAGTGATTTTTGCCTAACTGGGGAGGAAAAAGATATGGACCTGAAAAGAGAACACTTACAAAGCCACCTGTAGACATATATGTGACAACATGCAGTGAATTCTTTAGCTGACGTCAAGAAGGAAAGGGATGTTTCTTTTATCAAGACTTTCTGTAACTATCACGTATGAATTTCCAGTTAGTAGAGCATTAAAATGCAATGCAATTATTTGAGGAGCAAATTATTGTCTTTTGATGAATCAGAAGGTATACGTGCTCCTAAGCCATCAGTAAGATGATCATTAGTGTTACCGCAGTGAAACTTATTAATTAGTTAGCACCAATTAATTAGTGTATTAATCTAATTAATAGACAGACAAAATAAACTTTATCAGCGTATGATCTACAGTTTGCATATTGTCACCATATGCCGTTGGATATATTGCATACAATATTTTAAACCAATGCAGTCATTAATAAATTGAATCCAATCTCCACTGAAGTATGACAGGGTAAGGAACAAACCTCAGATGAACCTAGCAAATACTGGGAGAGGATTGAGAAGGAAGAAGGATGTTTAGAGAATCACAGGGGAACAGTCCCTTGATACTGATCTTATTTTCTGTGTCCCAAACGCTAGTCTTTCAATGTGAATGACTCACTTGTACTCTGAGCAAACCAAGAATAAGTTTCTGGGGCTGGGTGATTGGAATATTGGGCACACCGGGTGAGCCCTCTGACAACATACAGAAAGATACGAAGAGTCCTTAGATTTTTGGTAAATTAGTTTTTCCTCACATGACTCTAGATTCTCGGCAAAGCTTCCTCAGTTCACCCTAAGGTAAAACAGCTAAAATCTTGTGTATCAGTAGAGTGGAAATACACCCTGAGTCAGCCAATTATCTCACGCTGTTGTAGCATGTAGCATACCCAGACTAAATTTGGTGAGGTTGGAGCTGCCCACATGTTTTTACCCAAACTGAGAACTGGAATCTATTTTCCTCAAAATGAAAATATCTTCACTGTTTTTTCAGATTGCAAAAATAATAGTGTGACTTATAATATCCCAGATGATACATGTACTCTATAGAAGAAAAAAATCTCCTGAAACAGTGCTACTTCGTGATGAGCGCAGTTAAACGTTTGGTAAGTGTCTAGGTACATCTCCAGGCATATACAATTTTAAGTAAATGGAATCATGTGGTTTGTTAACTTGTTTTGTTATTTAACAATATTGAGGTCTTCTTTCTATGTTAATATGTATACATTTACACCATAGCTTTTGATAACTTCCTGGTATTTCATTTTATGACTATACCAAAATGTTATTAACTCTTCCCCAGTTATTTTTTTATTTATTTTTTTGTGGTACGCAGACCTCTCACCATTGTGGCCTCTCCCGTTGCGGAGCACAGGCTCCAGACACGCAGGCTCAGCAGCCCTGGCTTACGGGCCCAGCCGCTCCGCGGCATGTGGGATCTTCCCGGACCGGGGCACGAACCCGTGTCCCCTGCAACGGCAGGCGTGCTCCAAACCACCGTGCCACCAGGGAAGCCCTTCCCCAGTTATTAACTATGTTGTCTTCAATGTTATTAACTATGTTTTAATAACCATCCATATATATATATACATACATATTTGTAAGTATATTTGCTTGTCTTCTTCGGATCAATTCTTAAAAGTAGACACATACATTTTTAAGGTTTTGGTTTTTGGTTTCCACCGTCAGATTGCCCTCCTCCAGAAAGCTCATCCGATTTGTGCCTACGCTAGCAGTGTTTGAAAAACAGAAGAATATTAGTTCTCTTAATCAGGAATAGCCCACTCAGCTCAGGTGTTATTTTAATGCCAGCCTTCATGAAGCAAAGTGTTGTGTTGAGGATAACTGAACTTGAACTCTGGAGTGAGATCTACATACCCCTCCAAGGGTGGGTTTCAGTTCATCCTCACAGGGGGGCTGACCCTCTCCTTATCTGATATGGCCAAGAGAAGAATATTCCCTCTTGTGGTCCCACCCGGATCTTGCCTGCTCTACCCTGGGGTTCCTGCATCTTGATCTCAGCTGCTACTTCTGGTCTGCAGTTCCCCATCTTTGTGTCTCAACCACAGGAGGCTCCTTTCCTGGCCGTGATCCCTACACCGATCTTATGACATCTACTATCTTTGTGGCCAGAACAATACGAGAGTTTGTAAAGCTGCACTGACTGAAAAAGATTTCTTCTTATTTGAAATTCCACATAGACACAGATCCTCCATGTGCAGAGATCCTTTGCAACCCCTTAAGCATCCATCATGTGTGTAAAATTGGGCTACCCTTTCCCGCACACTTCTTACAACTACATGTTAATCCAGCCATTTATTGCAGCAACCATCTGCACACAGCTATAGCCTGACAGCATCTTGCCTCAGCTGTGCTGGTGTCTCTTGCTTTCTCGGTTTAGCTCAATAATGTACCTTTGGATGGACATTTGCTCCTTCCGTTTCCCTCTGTCCAGTCTCCCACTCCTGTTCCTTGTGACTTTCCCCAAAATAAGCTACACACAAACCCTTGTCTCACACTCTGTTTTCTGGGAGAACCAAGGCTGAGATCCTGAACGACGTTAAGACTTGAGATGAAGTGAAGCAGCTTTAATTAGTAGCAAACATGTCCCTCTCAAGGAACCATTAAAGTAAGGTGCTCCAAGCAGCTGTTCTAGAATTAAGAGCCCAAGGCTCTATTGGGAAACCCCAAGGCGAAATTGGACCAATAGTTATAATTCAATTTTGATAAAAAAAGGGGTAGAATGATGCATCCTAAAATTATTCCAGTGACACTATATTAAAGAAATTTGTGTCCTAGAATATATAACAGAGGGCTGCATTATCTATAGATATATAATAGTTAATTTTCAATTAGCTGCCTAGGCTAAGTAAATCTGAATCCTTTATGCTTTTTAACAAAATAAAATTTTATTAAAAGATTTTTTTATATTCTTCTTTTCAAGACACCTTCCAAAAAACAGTATTTTTTTCTTTTTTACAGCCAGAGATATAGTCTTGAATTAAAAGGCTCTAAAACAGAGACTGAAAGTGCAAATGAAAATATCTATTTCCTCAATGAATCATCACTGTGCTAGCCTAAAGAAAAAGTCTTCCAACTAACAAATGTAGTTTAAATTTCTATGACAAATTTTACTCTAATATCCAAAGAATAGGGAGAAAACAGTGTAGGCTGATGTATTCATAACCATCTTTGTGCTGTTCTGTGATCATTTTTTTGAAGTCTTAGTTATAGGTTCCAGAGAATTCATTTTCCCTCCAATTTAGATGTCCCACTTTTAATACTTGCCAACTTGAACCCATATTAGATATCTAAAACCTCTTTAATCAAAAATCTCTCTAGAAATATCTGGAATAGGCAAATCCACAGAGTCAGAAAATGGATTAGTGGTTGCTCGGGACTCAGGGCAGAAAGGAATTGGGAGTAACTACTAACTGGTAAGGAGTTTCTTTTAGGGGTAATAAAAAGGTTCTAGAGTTAGGCAGTGGTATGGTTACACAACTTTCTGAATATACTAAAACCACCGAATTGTACACTTTGAAAGGGTGAATTTATTATATGTGAATTATAGCTCAATAAGGAAAAAAACCTTAAAAACAACAACAAAAAAACTTTCTAAGAGTAGTTGATATTGAATGTTTTTTTCCTAGGAAAATCTCGCATTCACTCATTTTAATTTTTTAATTGAAGTATAGTTGATATGCAATATTACCTAAGTTACAGATGTACAATATAGTGACTCACGGTTTGTAAAGGTCATACTGCATTTTATAGTTATTATTCTTAAAAAATGGCTCTATTCCCTGTGTTGTACAGTGTATCCTTGTAGCTTATTTTATACATCATAGTTGTGCCTCTTAACCCCCTACCCCATGTTGCCCCTCCCCCCAGCCCTGTCCCCACTGGTAACCACTCTTTTTCTTTTGTTCTTTCTGCTGGAGAAAGGAAGGAGCTGCAGGAGGCTCCCACCTGACTTCCCTGATGGTCATGGTCAATTTGGGCCCTTTGCTATGTTATGTTACAGAAGGGCAAAGCGTCCTTTTGACCCGGAGTCTGAAGTTTACCCCCTACGATCCCACCCAGTTGGATACCTCTGTGGTACACGGCACATTTTATCAGTCTGACTACCAGGAAGCTTGACCACATGATTCCCTTGATCAGGACTGTCGATTTCACGCTGTCATAAATGGCAGGACTGCGAAGAGGACAGCGGTGACAATCGCTGGGACCTAATCCCTCCCAGGAGCCACTGCACACCGCAGCCACAAGTTAATAGTCAGCAGAGAAGTCGTGGAGGCTTGGCTTTTAAATCACAAGGAAAAAAGCAATCCCTATTGGCAGCTGAAGAGACAGCCCCTCTGGGGACCAATTATTCTATTTTGCGCTGTCCATACTGCAGCGGGCTGCTGCCAGCCCCCTTGGGAGATGCTCTGCTGGGCTTCCCTATCGGAGGCCAGGCTGGTGCAACAGACACAGTTGCTCTTCATGTCAAAACTGCTGCTAATGACACAATTAAGTAACTGGGGACTACAGAGAAGCTCTTAATTAGGTAAACACGGCTCTCTGAGAAATGATTGCCCAGTTTTAGGCTAGCCATGGCTGTCAGATTGCTGGAAGATGCATGCTCTGTGGATAAATGAAGCAGCATTTTAAAGACCCAATTTCTCCCTGAATATTTCTTCTTATTTAGCAGTGGAGGATACTTAGCATTTTAGAAATAGTGTGGGTAGCTCCATTTTAAGAGTTTATATCCTTTAGTTTTGCAAAAGGAAAAGAATTGCATGGGGAGGAAAGAATTGCTTAACTTTCCTCCAGGTACCAAACAATTTGACTGTACGTGACCATCTTTAGGAATCTCTAAATGACTGGTATCATCTTATATGGACCAAAGTAAATGCACACATATTTAGATTAATTTCTCATTCAAAACTTTCCTGCCCCACCTGCCCCCACTATGAATCATAGGCTTCAATATTTTTTTCCTGATCATCCTTAGTTAGATTGTTTATAACATCAGGTTATATTTAAGGGCTGTTGAAGATAGGCTGCGAATATCATTTTCACCGTCTATTGACTGTATTTTGATGAGCTCCATTTTAGCCAGGAAGCTGGAAGGGCCACATCCCACTGGCAGATCTGAACATGATTTTGCAGAGTAGTTTTCACAGTCCCTTCGTCTCATAGTGTTTGGATTTGGGTGTTGTTTTATATATTTTTAATATGGAAACCACTTGTCTCACTTTAAGAATCTGAGTCAATGCTTTTTAAGGGCTCCACGGCTATTTAATGTTTGCTGCCTTTGGTAAACAAACCTGGAAGTTCAGTTAATTTGCTTTTTGTGTTACAAAATGATAAACTAAAGCTGTTTTCTCCCAGTTATTTATTGACAAATAGTTATTGTTATGATAATATTTATAGAAACAATACACATGCCCATTTTTATCTTTTTTTTTTTTTTACTGTCTTGGTTCATTCTTATATCAGATTGGGTGCATTTATTCTAAAATGGAAGTTTAGATGGTCATATGAAATGTGTGTAAAAGTCAGCACAGTTAGATTGCATGTGGATAGAAAACGGCACGGTGAAGGCCATATTGAGTGGTAAAGATATCAGAGTGTCCATTGAGTCGTGGCTCTCATTGTATAGTTCTCAACTGTATGCAGTGACTTTATTCTTAGTGCTAGTTCTTTGTGCTTTTATTAACCTGATCATATGTCTAGAAAGTTAAGATCATTGGTGGACAAGGGAAAGAGTAATCTGCCTTTTCTTTGCTTCCCACTGGTCTGTGAGCCTCACTCCACCTTCCCTCTCATGTCCCTGCCATCTGGCCAGCTCTACAGATCCTCTCCCCGATCATCAATCACCCTCTTTCGTGGCGACTTTAGTGGCTGAAGCACAGTTTTCTTTTCCATCACCCGGATGACTCCACTGATATCCAGCTTTATTCACAGTCACATACCAGTTCAGCTGCCACCTCTGACGTTCACGCTCTTTGTCCCAGATGGGGCCTCCAGGGGCTTCCCTGGTGGCGCAATGGTTGAGAGTCCGCCTGCCGATGCAGGGGACGCGGGGTCGTGCCCCGGTCCGGGAAGATCCCACATGCCGCGGAGCGGCTGGGCCCGTGAGCCATGGCCGGTGAGCCTGCGCGTCCGGAGCCTGTGCTCCGCAACGGGAGAGGCCACAACAGTGAGAGGCCCGCGTACCGCAAAAACAAACAAACAAAAAAACACAAAAAACCCAGATGGGGCCTCCAGGATCTTCCCCACTTCTGCTTCACTTTGTTTTTCTCACTTGCTACTCCTAAGCCCCGTCCAGCTGACGTTCTGTGGTCAGACATTTCAACTTTGCTCTCACGCTCAACCCAGAGCCTCAAGGCTCCTTTGACCTACTCTTGAGCCTGCCCAGCCAACCACAATCCCAGCCAGCTTACTTCCAAAGTCCCTTTTCAGTTTTTGATTTTAGACTTCAGTGTGTCACTGAAGAAAGTCACAGGCATTTGCAGACCTGACCCTTGCATGGTGCAATCTGGGTTCCAATCTATAAATCTTTCATTCCTTTGGGCTGTAGAGCTTATGTAAGTTTTCCAAAGAAGCTGTAGATTGCCTTTTCTCTTTTGAAACCCAATCTTAATACTACCTCTTGCTTTTTACTCAGTTAGCAAAGGTTTCTTGACCATCTCTTATATGTTCTGAATGAGTATGCAGATGCTGAAGATACCAGAGTAAAGACAGCAGGCGCTGCACCTCCCTTCAAAGAATTTAGTGGTGGTCGTGGGAAGGTTGTGGAGAGGACCAATAGGTACATAGATTTTTCTGAGATGGTGATGGGAGAGGGCATAAAGAAATGGAAACAACGAGAGACTTAGGGCCAGGACCACTTCTTTATTGGATGAAATCAACAGCAACCAGCATGAGCTTCCTTAGTTAATTTCCTCTGAATGTCAAAGAATTTCACTCTCTGATTCCATCTTTCACTCCATTCCAGCCTCAGAGGAAATGTTGCTCATTCTTCATTATAAGTCAACCTTTCCATCTGCCTCCTTAATACCATTCTCTCCAGCCTGCTCAGTCATCCCACCACATAAATCATCACTCTTAATAGAACAGTAAATCTCTCTTTTCCCACTGGTTTCTTTACATTTGCCCTCAAGACCATACAGGTAACCTTGGTAATGATTAAACTCTGCTGCTCACCTTTACAACAGGCTGCTTTCTCTACTAAGTATCTAGAAAGAATTTGTCTTCAGTTCCTCACCCCATTTACCTCTTTCTTCCTAGACTTTTGAAAGAATATTTCATATGTACAAAAAGGAATAAAAGTGGTATACTGAAATATATCTTATTGATTAGTCAATAAAATTAATTAATAAAAATAGTACAATAATGACTCTTGTGCTTACTATCCAATAAAGTAATAGAAATTAAACATTGCCTTGTCATTATGTCTCTTGATATAATTCTCCTCCCAGCCTCATGGAAAGAACCACGCTCTGGGTTTGGTGTTTCTCATTCCCATGCATTTAATTATAGCTTACTATATGCTTTTCTAAAACACAGCAATGTATGAACTTGCATATAATCTCCAAATAAATGGTACTACACCTATGTATCCTTCTTCAAATTGTCATTTTCTTCAGTACTTTGTGTTTGGCGATATATCCATGTTGATACATACATTTTGCTCCTGAATTGTGTTCACATTTTTGTGAATGTGTGTTTTGTGAATGTCCTCAAACACACAAATGTATATACATACATGTGTCCTGCTTAAAATCCATTCTCCTGGGGTGATAAATTTAGGCATTTTTTATATGTTTACAATTTTTGGCCAAGAATATTCTTGTTTGTGTCTTCTCGTGCACATGTGCAAGAATTACTCTAGGATAGAGACTTGGAGTGGAATTTCTGGGTTGTTAGAATGAATGAATGGAAACAACAGTCATTGCCCCCTTGATCACACATCACCTTGGAAACATGGAGCCCATTTTATGGCTGTAAAAAAATGAGACAAAAAGAGGTAACATGTCACGATGGCATAATTATGGTGTGACACAGAACACAAATCTTGATTCCAAACCTCTGTGCAACAATCACTGTAGGGGATCACCATAGGTAGGTTGAAAGATATTGAAACCCAAAAGTCAGGCTTCAAAATTCAGGTTTCCAGCTAAGGTATTTTCCACTTGAAAACATTGCTCGGCGTTAAGTTTTTAAATGTCTTTCTCATTTCTCTGTCTTTTTAATTTAAAAAACCAGAGCAGTCTTTTCTTGTTGATCTACCCAAGACAAGCTTGGCCAAATAATTCCAAAAGGCATGTGTGACTCTCATAACTGAGGTCTAAGTCTAAATTAACCTGCTATGGCAGTTTGCAAATTCCTTTCCTACCGTGAACAGTTTTTTCCTCTGCTCAAGGATGGTAACTAACAACTGTGCAATGGTTCTGAAACCAAAGCCACAATTGCAGTGCTTAAATTTAGGCCATTGCCTTGTGTTGCCAATTTAGAGAAGATGTGGTTAAACCAACAGCCACTTAGGCTGCTGACATTTCTGATGTTTTGAATTAAAAATAAAAGTCACTTTTTCTTCTATAACAAAATTAATTTGCCATTGACATAGGAGTTAAATGACACATTCATCAAGATATTTCTCATCCACAAAATAAATTGAACGTCTCAACCCAGGAGACTCATGGGATAGTAATTTGCCAATATTTAGTATTTATTCTATTTCAGTGTTTCCAGTAAATAGAAAGACGCCTTTTCTATGCTTTAAATTTGCTGTTTTGACATTATTTGTGTAACTGGCATTCATAGATGACAGTTTCTATGTGTACTAATAACACTCATCATAGAAGAAAAGTCAAAACACATCGAGATGACTGGGCAGGTGGAAGATTTCCTATGGAAAATAAACAGCATTGATTTACTTCCTTCTTGCCTACCAATATATATTCTATCAATGGGCACATGAAGATATCAGCAGAAATGCTGTCACATCCATAGACAAAGTTATCAAGGTTTCTTATCTAGAGCAGAGTGGACAGATGTGTTATTCCCGCCACAACACAGAGAAATGTTGAAGATGTACCTCTTCCTCAGAATCATTCCTAATGAGTTTTCAGAAGATTCCAATCTGTGTTTGGAGACACACAATCTCTTACACAACCTAAGCCATCTGGGGAGATTAATGTATAACGGATTTGGGATTATAAAGAGACAACATAGATGTTAGATAGTTGGTGATGGAAAATAATGTTAATAGAAATTGATTTGCAAAAGGAAAAAAAGGAGGTATTTTAGAAGAAATTCTTGCTTTGTATTAAAAAAATAGAGTCAAGCAGTTGAGAAAATATTTTTAATAAAGATCTATAGAGACCACTTCATATGTGAGTGGCCTCTTGATTCTCATTTGATTATTAAGGCTAAAGGCATAATCCCTCACGTCAATGGGAGTAATCGTGAAACCAAACCAAACTTTGATTCATCAGCATTGGGTTCTGGCCAATCACTCCATTCCTTCTTATTGTGACCCGAAAATCGTGCATTAATTTTAAGTCCTCTTTAGCCTGTCTTTCTTCTTTCCACTATGGCAGATGGTACAAATACTTACAACTCTTGAATAATTAACAAGAGTTGGTATAACAAGACCTACTGAAGGCCTTAATTATCAATCAAAAAATATTAAGTTGGGCCTACAAGTGATACGGTAAATGCTCACAGTACTTGGTTTTCTGTTGACTCATGTTATTATTCTTATAAAAGGTGGGTGACATAGAAAAATATTTACTCTCAGCAACAAATTTTCCTTAGAAGTTTTAGACACTAGGAATGTATTTTTTAAAAGGCCTGGAATTGAATGAATAAAAATAAGAGAGATGAATTGAAAAAAAAAACAAATCTGGATAAGTAATATTTCAGTTTTAGTAGCCTACAGAAGCAATAAATAATTAAGTTAAAAGGATATAAACTAGTTAAGGGAGGTTTTGATTTTAGATTAAATTATTGAGAAAGACTTAGTTTCCTTTAATGAGAAACATCATCATTTATTTAAAGAGCTGACAGACTACAGAAGGACAGAAGGATTAACAAGTTTAAAGAAAAAAATATTATAAATGTAAATAAATGGATCATTCTCTAACCATAAGTGAACCACTTTGAGCAGCAATACTGTAGAAACCCATGTCCTAAATAGACCTGTCTTGGTAAGAAATATACTTGGCTGGGAGAATGACCGATGACTTGATGTTATTGATTCAATACATGTCACTCCCGTCATCGCTGCTAGAGAAGGGTCTTGGCTGAATCTTAGGAGGCAATGGCCCTTTGAAGTGGTCTTTTCTCTAGACTTAAAACCATTGGCTTGACCTGGTTAAGTCTTTCAAGAAAATACCTTGGAAGCCTTACATGTATATAGGAGCCCCGACACTGATGTCTTGACCACTTCCTAACTCAGAAAATTGCATTCTGATTATCAGTGCTCTCTTCTTGTGGCTCTATCTTTAAAAGATTAATGACTCTGGTTGGAATCTAATTTCCTTTCAGAATTAATGCTGCAAAATTAATGGGCCAGTCGGTCACGTTTCAAGGGGCAAATAAATGTTTATCCTTGTTATGGTCAGGATCACTGCTATGTCTCCTCAGTGACTCACAAGCCATGGGTGTGCACAAAGGATTGGACCTGTGGGCTGAGAAGCCACCAACAGTAATGAGGATGACCAACAGGTAGCTGGAGACCACACTCATCATCTTTTTCCAATTTATCCAATAGTCTGATTTTTCCAGCAATCATTAGTGTTGAAGCTGCTCTGGGAAGGAAGCACACAAGGCTCCGTGAACCCCTTGGCTTCCTTGAGATGCACACATGCACCCAGATACACCCAACCCACTGTAAGTCCCAGTAGAGCAGGGGCAATATTTCCCAAACCTAGCTCAATGCTTAGCACATGGTGTGAGTTCACTACATGCTTGTGGAAGGAAGGAAGGCAGTCCTTGTGACTTTCTTTCTGACTTTCATCTCCATTTCTACCAGTGCAATCCTGAGGATGGTCTTGAGTCTCACGTATGGGCTTGGAGTTGAATAACCCACCAACAAAGAGCAGTGAGTCGTTCATTGTGCATTCTTATGTTTGCTGGTGCACAAACCAATGTACACACGTACATCCTCATAAGCATAATGAGGGCTACCCAGAAGCATTTTCTACAAACAGGGCAAACACTGATTTCCTCCATTTGGAAGGATTGTCCTCATCTGAAACCTCCCTGACTCTCTATCATGACATATTTCTCATGACTCTTGGACTTTCTTCATGACATGGTCACTATTCAAGGGTCACATATCTTTGGATACTCTCTCTTTTTTTGACAAAATTACTTACAGTAATAATCACATAATAATCTGTAATAATCATGATCTTCTTAATTCATTCTGTAGTTTTAAACCAAATAATATTTGTAAGTAAATTAATTTCAATTTTAAAGATACTATTTAAATTCTATAAAATAGTACCTGTAGGAACTAAAATTTGCACTTACTGAGTAAAATTATTATGCCTTGCAGTTTGCACTCTGCTTCATCATTTTAAGTTTTAAATATGTATAACATTTATAAATGAACACACAGAACAAAATAATTGCAGTAACTCAAGTTCTATTTTTTTCTATTTTACACCAGAGTGCTATCATCATTCATTCTGAATCTACTCTTTAGAGGTGAGAATATTATAAGTGTTGGAGAGAAGAACAGAGCCCAATCAGTGACAAACTAACTCTCAAAACAAATGCATGGAGCTGAGTCCTCAGGTGAGACTATATTCCTGGGAGCTGTAGAATTAACTTCCCTATAGAATACAATATTTATTAAAGGACAAGCAATTATAATGTGCTAAATGAAGTTGACATATATATTATCAAAACTCAACAGTAACTGCGACAGTTGTTTATGACTTAAACCAGGGATTGGCAAAATTTTTCTGTAAGAACCAGATAGCAAATATTTTATTCTTTGAAGCCATCTGGTCTCTGTCACAACTACTTAACTCTGTCTTTTTAGCATGAAAGAAAGAAGCCAAAGATAACACATAAATGAATGAGCGTGGCTGTGTTCCAATAAAACTTTATTTACAAAACCAGACAGCCAGCTGGATTTAGCCCACAGGTTATACTCTGTCAAAGCCCAACTTAGACCAACAAAAGACTTTCTTGGAAGGAGGAGTATTTTATCATTGACTTTGTTTAGAATGACTGGCTCTTTGTTTTATTATTGTTTTTAAATTCTCTATGGAAGATGCACCCTCTTATTGCCAAAGCTGGGTTGCACCCTACTGCCTGCCACTGGCACAGCATCATCTACTTCTAACTATGGTGTAGGCCCTTGAAGGTATGATTGATGTCCAGTTCTTCTTGGTGGCCCCAGGTTCTACCACTGGGCCTTGTACTTTAGGAGTGTGCTTAATAATTATTTCTGAAATACCATTGAGCCTTGAACAGTGGGGGGGATTAATCCATATACAACTTATGGTTGGCCCTCCGTACCCATGGTTCCTCTGAATCCCTGGATTCAACCAACCATGGATGGTGTAGTATTGTAGTATTTACTACTGAAAAATATTCACAAATGGTGGACCACAAAATTCAAACCCATGTTGTTCAAGCTCAACTGCAGATTGATCTAGCTATACCTTAGATTTAAACCTAGGTTTACATACTAATTACTCTCATACAGATTATTTAATGTCCTCTTAGCAGACTTGTTTTAAAAATGAAATATTATGTATACTCCAAACATATTTATAATTTTCTTCCTACCACTAAACAAGCTTCTCCCAACATTCCTCAAACAACAGGTCTGTAATTCTTACAACTACTGTTTATGTATATACTTAGGGGTAGCTTTGTTTCAACAAATGGATTTAAAATTTCCATTCTTTTTTATTCTGCTACTTCTACTCCATCATGTCCTAGGGGCATCATCTGCCAACCCGTTCCTTTCCTGTTTTGTTTGCAAACTTAATGTTTTGAGCATTTCTGCTGATGCTGCTGTAAGTGTTTCACACCCAGTAAGAATTCTTTGTTGTTTCTTCTTTATCTGCCCCACAGCCTGGCTCGCTGAGGCCAGAGCTTGCCCATCCTTCTGTCTTATAATCTTTGCCAGCTGTCTGGAAGCCTTTGCCATGGCACGTTAGGAGAACAGGTGGTGCTGCATCACCCTTTCTCCACCCTCCATGTCCCCCACACAGGCGGGCGCTGCTTCTCCTAAAACAGACACCTGTTGGCTTTTGCCATCAGCTTGTTTTGTAAAATTGCCCAGGTGACATCTCCCCTTCAACTGAAGTCTCCCATTTTCTGAAGATGATGACTTTCTTTTCCCTGGATGTGTTTCCCCTCATCCACTAGCTTCTTGTGCAGGGTGGATAGTGATGTCCCTTGGCTTTTTTTTTTTCTTTGGCCCTGCCACAGGGCTTGCAGGATCTTAGGGATAGAACCTGGTTCCTTGGCAGTGAAAGAGCTGAGTTCTAAACACTGAACCACCAGGGAATTCCCTCCTTTGGCTTTTGTTTTCCTGACTCCTAGTAACGTGTTGGTTAGAAACAGTCTTTGAGAGCCAGCACAGTGGAATCGGACACCAACTTCTTATTAGCTGGATGACCTTGAGAAAATGTCCTCTTTAAACCTCAGATTATCTTCTCTTTAAAGTGAAGATGGTATCATAAAACTGATGTGGAGATCTAATAAAATCACATATACAAAGCAGCTAATCTAGAATCTGGCTCCAGCAGCAGCTCAGCACATGGTATTTGAATATTATTTTAAGGCCACCATGTCTGGTTGTGCAGTTAGTATTTGAATATTATTTTAAGGCCACCATGTCTGGTTGTGCAGTTAGTGTACTGCACAAAAGTGCCCAATCAGCTAGGAAGGGAGCAAGCAGGAGCTGAGAGAGTCATTCTCTGCCATTTATCTTTCTAGAGGACTCTCCTTGTTTGAATGTGTCTTCTTAAATGTCTGTCTTTGGTTCGATTCATCAGCCAGGAGGGGTGTCCTTTGTGACAGGTGCTTGTCATCCCTTGTGGGTCCTTTACCTTCAACCTCACTCACAGGCTGCTCCTCCCTCCACTCTCCCTAGGTTCCCTTTGGAAGGATTTCCCCTCTTCAGGGGGACACAAACCCTACACCAAGGCCCAGCATGGTGGTTCACACCCCAGTCTCTGTTGGGCAGAGAGGAGCTGTCTTACCTTTCAGTGCAGGCAGGCTAGAGCTATTGACTGTGTCAGCTCTGTGCTGTGGAGGGGACCCTGATGCCTTACCAGGGTTCACAGCTGAGTGGAGGAGTGATACGTGAAAAGGAACAGTGTCCATGGAATGGGGAGTGCTGTGGCAGGCGGGATGTGACTCCCAGGATTTTTAGGGCAGCGGAAGTGCTCCTGCCCATCCTAGACATGGACAAATCTGCCTGGAGGAAGCCATACTTGTGTTGAATCTTCAAAGATGAAGACTTGTCCAGGTGTAGTCAGGTAGACATTTCTTCCAGGATGAAGAAATTCAGGATAGAAAATAAAGTTCGTATTAGCAGTGTTATGCACCTTGTCAAGGAACAGGCCCCTGAAGTGGTTTTACTAGAACTTTTGAATCCCCGCATGTTCACTTTCTCAAGCTTCCTTGGTCTTCAGTGTTCCCCGGAAGTTGGCAGGAGGGTGCTGTCCTGGCCTCTGAGAGGTGAGGGAAGGGGACCCTAAGACCTGTCCTACTTGGCTGAGGACTGAGGGTGACTTAGTTCCCAAATACTTCTCAGGCTTTGCTTGACCCCAAGCGTGGCCTTTACTCCAGCTCAGCCCGGCTGTAACCAGATCTCCGTGGCCACTTGCAGAAGAGCCAAAACCCTGTTCCCAGAAGAAGAGATGCCAGTGCCCATTGGGCAGCCTCTCTCCCATCCACACCTTTGACCCAGTTCACCCAAGAAAACAACACTTCTGAGATCAAGCTGCCCTTGGCTTTCTTTAGGAGCTGGGGTGGGGAAGCTATTATATTTCCACTAAAGGATTGTTTTTTCCCCAAAGAGGAAGCCCAGAGAAGGCCAGGTCCGTGCCCTTCAATTCTCCCATCACTGCATCACAAGCTGGTTCAGGGAATCAGCACCATCTTTTTCTGCTGGATTCTCCCTCCCCTAATTAAAGCCTCTTCTTGCCCCTCTGGGGCTGCATGAAAAAAAAAAAAAAAAAGGGGCTCCAGCCCTCCTCTCTCTGGGAAAATCGAATCTCCTCGTACCCCATTCAGATCCTTTTACAGTTCGCTGTAGACCTCCAGACACAGACCACCCACTGTGGGGGGAGTCATAGTGAGGGGGGAAGAGCATGGATCTCCTTGCCTGGAGCCCCAAGTTGGGTCTCTGTTCTGCACTTACCAGCTATGTAAACTTGGATGAGTTATTTAGTCTTTTTGATTCTCACCTTCCTCATTTGTAAGATGAGATGACACCATCGCCTACCCCATAGAGCCATGGTGAGTAGCCCACGAGATTATGCATGTGTGGTATTTAGCATTCTGCCTAGGATAAAACAAGCTCCCCAGACAGGTTGGCTATTCCTTCCTTAAAATTTTTATTGACATTTTAAGTTCTGAAAGATGTACTTGCTCAATGAAAAGAAACTTAAAAATACTGGACTGTATAAAAAAAGAAGCAAGGATGGAAGGAAGGAAGGAAGGAAGGAAGGAAGGAAGGAAGGGAGGGAGGAAGCAAGGGAGGAAGGAAAGAAGGAAAGGAGGGAGGGAGGAAAAATTGAAGAGAATAAGAAAGAAATCTTCTCCTTATTGTCTCTCCCAATAGGTGAAAACCATTCAAACGTAGTATATCTCTTTCTAGTCCATTATTTATGCACATATGATCTTTTAAACATATATTATGTATATATGCCCTTTTAAGTTTACTTTTTGCAAAAAAAAGAAACCCGATATACAAACTATCCAGTAATTTGCTTTTTCTGCTTTGTGTTGTAGAGAGAGCTTCACAGTGGTACATGGAGGTCTATCTCTTTTTATCTATTAACTGAATAGTATTCTATGGCATAACTAGACCACCATTTATCCAACCCATTGCCCATTGACTGACAAGCAAGTTGTTAGTTGCTTACTTTTATAAGTGATGGTAAGATAAAGCATCACTGAGTGGACCTCTCTGTGCTCACCTGGAAGTATCTCTTTATGATAAATTCCTAGAAGAGGCATTGCTGGGTCAAAAGTTAGGAATATTTCATATTTTAGAGAAATTGCTAAATTTTGCTTCCTAAAACACTGTGTTGTTTTCACATCAAACAACAGTGTATGAGAGGACATTATCCCCACTGCATGAAATGGGGTACCAAAATTGTATATTTCTTTATTTCTTTGGAACTATCACACAAGATGGACCACATGGAAAGAATACTTGATTCCTGGCCCTAACCAAATAATTTTCGATGTGCAAACTTCTATAGTCATAGCCCATCCAGATGTGCCTACATTTATTGCTCTCCTAGATGACAATGAGCTACTCCAATCAGGCAAACTCTCATTTTTACAGAGAGCAATAAAGAAGGAAGAATGCGACCTCTTGGGCTTGTAAATTAGATATTTCTTTTGTGAAGGTCACACCTGGTCTTCAGTGCCAGAATTTCTCTTATATATTGTCACCCAATTCTTAGAAGCATTTAGCTCTCAAAAGGACACAGCCTGCTTTGCATTGGCAAGAGGGGGCAAGATTTATGGCTCCTGGGTCACAGTTTCATGCCAACTTCTGAGTAGAGTTTTTCCCTATCTAAATTTGGACAATGTGCCTACCTTTCCAGAATTTGATAACTGATGGATTCTCTAACTGATGGATTGACCCCAGAGAAAGCAGAGAATTGGATTATCTATCCAAGAGACTGTGACAAAATCAATTCCTTTCCACAGCATTTCCTTACAGTTCAGAAGACACTTTTTCTTGATGTTGCAATCCAGAATTTCTCATATTTTCAACTTTCAGGGATGTCTAACTATCCAAATCATGACCAACTTTATTGAGAAAGGGAGAGGAAAATTTGGGGGGTGGGTGGAAATTGTCAATGAGTGAATTATCTGTACCCTTGTAGCAGAGCCAGGGTTAAGTCTTTGTCAACAGCAGAGGGGACAGAGACCTGCCGAAACCAAATTACTGACGTGAAAGGAAGCCCTGATTCCTCGTCCTGATTCCGCCCCTGACTAGCTGTATGACCTAAGGCAAATGACTTAAACTTTCTGAGTTTCAGTTTTTTCATACGCAGAGTGGGCATCCGTCTCTGCATAACTCATACAATCGTGATGAAGAGAAATGCCATAATGGTTATAAAAAATGTGCTGTCTACTGGGAAACACATAAACATGAAAGGTATGGATAATATTTGGTTTTAAAATCTAGCCTTCATTTTACGGAGTCTGATTTTCTTGGCATTCACAACACTTACTTAGAAACTAATAATATAGCCATGCTGTCAAGAGTACAATTAAGGACAAGTTGGAAGAATGCCCAGATGCTGAGTATTTGATCTCAGTGGAGCACAGCACATTTGAAAGCGCTGGGAAAGCAGGAGCCAGACTTCTGGGGAAGTCCCTCCATGTGACCCTCCCATCCCTCCCACCTCCCATCCTTCTCCCAACTCCTCAACAATTTGCTCCAGTCCGTCCCCTGCAGTCTCAAGAGTCTACGATCCCAAGATCAAGGTTTATCCTAGGGAGGGATGGACCAAGGCAGACTCTACTTTTCTTTTCTCCCCTTTCCAGCCACCTGACTCAAGTATGTAAATAGAGGCTAGGAAAAGTCTTGAAGGAGGATCAGAGGAGCTCTGATTTAGGCAGGTAGGCGAGAAGGGGAGGGCTGTTTATGAGAACGTCAGATCTTTCTTGGCTCTGACTGTGGGTCTGCCTTGCCCCACTCCCCATCTTTCTGAAGCTAGTAGAGAGGGCTCTCCTGGACACCCGAAGAGTCTAAATGAACACCCTGCTCACTGACTACCTTGCTCCTGGACTCCCATGCAGATTGTATGGCTTTTACCCACGGGTCAAATCCTGAGCAACTTAGAGAACCAACCAGAAAGGGAGATGTCATTTTGCAGATAAATAGGTATCTGTCAGATTCCTGTCCCATCTAGAAGGTTAATGCACCCTACAAAACCAATGGGCCCATCTCCTAATCTCTGGTGTCCCAGCAATTAGATAAATTCCCCTGCTGATGGGGACTCCACGAGAGGTCCCCTGACGAGCTCCGTGAGTGAGAATGACCCATTCCCCTCTGCTGAGGCCAAGTCACAGGCTTGCTGTCACTGCAGGTCACTGCAGTGCCGCTTCCTGTAGATCCTGACCTCAGGGTTCTCAGGCCTCTTCCCCAACTCCTAAGGCCCACAGACACAGCCACGGCAGCAGGCAGTTCTGGTAAGTCCTGAAATAAAGGAACTTAGGTCAGAGTTCTCACCAGAAACAGGGCACACGGCCAGGGGAGCACCGGGCCGGGGAGGCAACACAATTCGAGTAAACAAAAGGACTTTTCAGAAACGCTCTCTGAACCTACTCAGTCCCCCGCTACCTTCCTGGAAGGTGGGAACGGCCATCTAGTGGGATCCCCCAAACACCCACGCATGGCACCTGAGTCCCGCCTGGCATTCATGTTGCTTTCCCATTTGCTAAAAGGCAGATTACCTCCATTCTCTGTTGCTAATTCAGTTTCAGTGTCTTATTTTTTATGAACCCATTACTCTTGTGATCTGGTAGCATGTGAAAAATAATTTAAAATATTTTGCTTGATACTCTCTTCAGAATTCTCAGATGGTGGCATGAACGCATTGTGGAATATTTGCTTGTAAATGACTCGTGTGGTGGGTGTGAATGTGTGGTGTATGGTGTGTGCGTGTGTTATGTACAAGTATGTAGCATGTGTTGTGTCATATGTGTTCTCTGTGTGGTGTGTGTAGTATATGGCATGTGTTGTGTGTGGGGTGTGTGTGTGTGTGTGTGTGGTGTGTGGGGATGTGCATGGATGCACACATCTTCACGAGCATGCCCATGCTTGTGAGTACGTGTCCTCTACACTGAGCAGTGGGATAGGAACAGAGCTAAGAAAACACATGAGCCTCACAAGTTTAATGCAGAACCAAAGACGCAAAGCTCAGATTAATTCACTCATCAGAGAACCATTTACAAAGGTTTTGGTACATCTCGTTTGGGCACATATATAGGAGGAAATCTACAAGGAAAACCAGGATTGCCGGGCTCATGATGAATCATTTATTCGTTCACTTGATACCCATTCTTAGAAGTCTTACCTTGGGCACCCTCCGTTGTGCCTGTGCCGCTGGCTACACGGTGAAGTACCACAGTGACAGGAGCCCTGCCTTCAAGGAGCATACAGTCTTGGGGGAGAGAAAGCTCACGACAGGGCAGCCTGGAAAGTGCTTTGGCAGAGGAAGTACAGGGAACTCTTTAGCCCCCTTTGCTTTGATACCCCTTCCTGGTTTAGCCTCGACCTGACTGCAAGACTCCTTCTTGTTACTCAAACCTACCAGCCTCAAATCTGGCTCAGCTTTGGGATGCCTTGAGGAGCTCTCAGGAAAGGAAAGCGATGCTGGGCCCCTGCTGCAGGGAAAGCCAGAGCAGCTGAGCACAGACTGGGCTTTGAGCTTCCTATAGGGCATGGCAAAGAGGGAAGCACAAAAGACCACATGACCAAACTGTCTCCTGAAATACTCTGACAGATTACATCATCAAATGGTAAAATTTCTCCTCTGTCATTCATCTATTATCTAATTATCGATTTCAAGTGCAGCTAGGGAGTGCTGTATTTTCTAATTGCAATGTTGTCTCCTTCTCCCTCTTGATTCTCATCTTCCCAACTTTTGCAGAAATGAATACAACCTGATGAAGAAAACTTTTGAAATTTTTACTCAAAATTTATTACTATCTGCAATTTTCAAGGTGGATTTTAAGACAATATTTAAATCTTTTATAGTAAGAAATGTTTCAAACATACCAAAGAGTATGTGTACACATAACTTACTTTCAAGGTATAAAATAAGCATTCATGTACTCACCTCAGAGCTCCAGAAGTAGAACATAAAAATATATCGAAACTCTCTTTGCTTTCCTTCTAATTATCAGGTAAATACTATCTGAAACTTAGTGTTTATTATTGCCTGATTTTCTTTGTAGATTTTCCCTTAGGTATGTGCCAACACAAAGACCCTAATTTCAAAGACCCTAGTTTTACATGGGTTCACCTAACTCATCAGCTCACCACTAAGTTAAATCCAAAGTCCTAGCCTCCCGGAATAGCCAGGCCACTTGGGCTACCGACGACTTTGGTGATCACCTCTCTGCATTTGTGCCCATGCTTTGCTTTTTTGGCCTCTGATCAATTCCCCAAGCCGTGTACTTAAAGAGCATTTAATATTTTATCCAGCATTATAATGTGTTTTAAAGAGAGCAGGTTTTAGGATATGTTGGGTGCCACATTGCCAAGGAAGTCGACCTGCCCCTTCATGGGCCTTTGCAATTGGCAGTCAGATCTTCAGTGTACGAAACCTCGTTCTGTGCAAATCCAGGGTACTGAAGTACAACCAAAGGGAAAATATCTTGGGGAAAGAACTGACATTTACAGACTGTGTGCCACAGGCCAGCCGTTACAAAATGTAATCCTCACCTAACGCTTTGAAGGAGATGCGTTCATCCTCACAGACCGAGTCTTCGGTAGTTAAGAAATCAGTCCACAGTTACACAGGGGTGGAGCTGGGACTCAGAACCCTTTATTGTGCTACTTTATAGATTCAGTTATTTCTTCACAGCTCTCCTCCAACCATAGAAGAGTTTTTCTCTGCTGTTTAAAAAGTTATCCAGTGTCTTCTTAAACAGCAAAGGACCAAGACTTCTCTTTCACCAACTGATGCCACACAACCTCATGCAAAATCTAGAATTCTAGCCAATTTTTAGAAAACCTTATTACCAACATTTTTATAACTTAGAAAGAGTATATGTGTGTGTGTGTGTGTGTGTGTGTATACATACATGTTTGTATATGTATACACACACACACACACACACTTTCTTTGAAAATAATGAAAAAACCCTTTAAATAACTTTGAGACAGACTGTTCTTGAATATCTTCAGGCTTCACAAGTCCCAGCACAATACTCTAAAATCATAGATATTCATTAAATACTTCTTGAATGAACAATTGACATTACTCGTTACTGCAGAATCAAAATGTGTCCACAGACATCAATGTCATGGATGATTCAAATGTGTTGAGGTGTTGCAAAGGCACATGCCTCCAAGATTAGGGCTTGAACATTCCAATCCACCCTGTGCTGTTCTCAACCACATTTCTTCTCCCTGAGTCAGTGTGCATCCACTCCCCAAGCTTTGTCATTTCTTTTAGCACCTCGCACCCTCCTCTGGTATGTGGGAGAGTTTGAGTCCCAGATTTCAGTGAATCTGAAATCAGTGCACTCGATCTCTCTCTCTCAGGTGCTGTCATTGGTCTCGGTGAGGAGGCTTGTGCCCTGGTGCACCCCTTCCCAGCATATGTACCTGCCCCTGAGAGCGATGATGTCCGTAAACACCCCCTCTGCTGGGGGAGCCACTGCCATCTTGCAGATCTGTGCTGCTTCCTGATACATTATCAGATTTTTCCATTAGACTCCTTGGGTTTACTGATAACCCTCTTCAATGTGCTCACTTAAGAAGGGCAATATCTTGCTTCTCTTCAGTTGGTGGAGTCACCTAATCTCATCCAAGGATCACCTTCCGTTAGTGGCTTTGAGAAAGTCCATCTCTTTCCCTGGCAAGCTCATCTTTGGAAAGAGGTTGCTGTTGAAAAAGTGAACCCACGGGGGCTCCAGCTTTGCTTTGCTAGTCTAAAGAGACAAGAAAGCAAATAACTTTTTCAATATCACTTTAAGGGGAAGTGTAAGACTGCCTCTTTGAACTGGGAAATATTTATGTTTTAGTGCACCGCTCCTGGCAGGTTCGCATCAAAAGGCTCTATGTATGGGGAAGGAGGTGGGGACAGGTTAATCGCCTTGAGAGAAACAGCTTGTAACATTCGCTTCTTTCTATCCACCTTTTCTTCAGCAGTAAGAAGAGCTCAGCTCAGAACTATGAAAACTTGAATGCTTGGAAGGCTTCATCTGACTACACGTTCATGTTCTAAGGAAACTGGTCTCTAGGTGTTTAGAATACTGAGAAGCAGTTTTTCTTAGATCCTGCCCTAGCTCATTGAAAGATTAAAACACAAACAAAAAATAATACATTTTTATTTAACCTCCTTCTCTAGAATTTTGCTACCAACTCTAGTGTCAAGAGCAACAAATTTAGTATCTTAGAACATTTAGCAGTCTCCAAAAAGTAAAATGTTTCTTAATTACAAGAAAAGTTAAGCTTGTATCATTTGAACAACAGGGAATTTAAGTAAGCTCAGATTAGAAATAGAAAATATAATTTTCAAATCAGTACCTGAGACAATTGAAAATTATCTGGCTAAATTGAAATGCATACTATATATCTCCAATTAAGTGACCAAAACCCATGAATGCACTCTAAATAAATTTGTATTTATTATGATGAATGAAATCAGATTTTTACTTTGGGAGGAAGAAAAGCGCAATTTTTCCAAATTGCCATGTATGATTTTAGAAAGGTAGAAGAAAAGTGAGACACATTAGAATGAAAGAATTGTCTCATTCAATTTTGTGCATTTTTCTTGACAAAGAGGCAACATCATTTGCCCCCCACCTCAACCCTACCCTTTTCATACTATCATCCTGGCTTGAAATTCTACCCATTCTTGCAGGTGAGTTGCAATTTCCATTTCTGGGAATCCTTTTCTATTCATTCCAGTCCAGGCTAATCCCTCTTTGGCCTCCAAAGGCACTTTCTGCTCTGTTTTCTCATCTGGCTTCAGTTCCTTCAACAAATACAAGCCCCACTGAGGTTCCAGCTCTATGCTGCGTCCTGGGGACGCTGCAGTGAACATGACCCATCCCTGCTATCCAAGAGGAAGAGGTAATTAAAATATGAGATGAGTCCACTGTAAAGGTAAGTTCAGAGGGTACTGAGAACCAAGGACTGAGCATTGCTGAGGCAATGAGAGACCCACCCAGAGAAACAACTTAGGACTGCAGGACCCTGTAGCTTAGCTGCTCTGGGCCTCCTTTCCTCATCTGCAAAGAACAATTGTTTCAAAGGTGTGTCAGGATTAAAGGAGGCAAACTATGCAAAGCCCCTGTCCCAGGGGCCAGCACTTCTGCACACTCAATGCATCCCTTCTGGGAAGCTTGTTCTATGAAACATCTGAACCAGGAGACAGAAGGAAGGCCAACAACTTCTCAAACCAAAAGTTTGAATAAGATAGTGTTGTTCACGATAAGTAACTTCTGCTCTAGTTTATGTTAAAAAGTCAGCATAACACCAAAATCCTAAATAAGTGTGCTCGTGAGATGAAAGTTTATCATTTCTATTTCCACCAATTCAAGAGCTAACGTCTGCCATATCTTTCCAGAGGTGCACAAATTGCTTAAATTCTATCCATTCAGCTCATTTCTCAAAATTGTTTCAAACTGAACCGAGACACAAATAGATTCCTCTGTATACATACTACTATTCCAACTGGGGACGTCATTTTTGTAGAGAAATTCTTGGTGAAGTGATTACGTGGCACCTGGCAGTGAACCCAACAGACATTTCTGTTAAACTGGGCATAAAGTAGTGATTCTTTAAGGATACTTACTTGCTCTTTGTAAGTCATCAGCTTATGACTGGGGAATATTTAGCAGTTTTTACTTTGCACAAGACTGTGGGAGTGTCTTTCAAATCCAGGGATGACAAACATCTAAGGGGACACAAAGCTGACCTCCCCAGCTCCCGTGGTGGCGATGGGTGGGTTTGCGGTAGGCAGAAGAAACGCTGGTAGACCAGCAGCCAGAACATTCCTAAGTCCCTGAGGCCTGATAGAAGTAGAGGTTTGCCTCTTGGCACAGCTGCCATGGCCAGCCCACTTCTCCATAATTCTCAGTTCCTGGGGGCCGTCCATCCTCATTCTATGATTCTAGTTTGATGAATAGAGGACCAGGAAACTCAAGGTTTGGATATAAAATAAATATAATTTAAAAATTATTGCTGTACAGCAGAAACTAACACAACATTGTAAATCAACCATACTCTGATAAAAATTATTTTTTAAAAAAGGAGGCAGGCATAAAGAAAGAAAATTGTTGCTGATTGCAACAACAAGCAAACACAATGAATTACACTGACCAGAAGTCCTCAAGCAGAAATAAACGTGCAGAAAGACCTTGGGGGAAAAAAAAGAACTTCATAGAATTTAGTTTGTGAGAAGTATTAAGTCTTATGACATAAGATATTATGCTTAAAGACACATAAAATAATTTTAATATCAGTGTATCAGTCTCCAAAAGAAATCTTTCCATACTTATGTATCAGGAGACCTCTCCTGGAACTATTTTGGTTTTTATTATTTTTGTTGTTTACTGTAAAGTGAATACCAAAGCTACTCGAAAAGAATCAAAAACTAATAAATGTAATTTTCATAAGAAAAAAATTTAAAGAAAACTTATTTGAAGCAATTTTGAAAATGTTTATATATCTGATTGAGTGTGGGACCCTTCAGATTATCATTTTTTTTTTTTTTAACTAAAAGACTGGTACTACCCTTGCCTCATCATCTGTGTTTTTCACCAAACCTTTAGCCATTTGCAGAGTTCCAATCTACCCTCCAAGAACCAAGGTTCAGGCTACTGTATATATTTCTTTAAATTGCAGCACAGGCTCCAAAGCCATCAAAACAGAAGCTTATTCCTATGTAAAGTAAAAAAGGCCAACTTGAAAAGAAAAAAAAAAAACAACAACATTGAAACCAAAACCAACTTAAACTTTTCTCATATTTGAATGTTTCCCTTTCCATAAATTCAGAAAACAGTTTGCTAATTAATGTCCTTACAGTGACTGGAAGAGCAGACCAAGGAAAACCAAACAAATGTAGAAACATAAGCGATGCTTCCCAATGAACGAAGAATTAAAATCCTAGCTCACTGTATGTATGTAGAATATCCTAAGTCAGTGCTCGCTAATGAAATAATCAATTCCAAAGCTGTTTTGGAGTTTTCTAGACACAACTTAAAGTGCCCCCCTAGGCTTTGCATGTACTGTCCCCTCACCCTGGAATACTTTCCATCCCTTGTCTGTCGGTCTGTCTGTCTTATTCAAACAGAAATTAATCCTTCAAATGTTAGATCTGTCTTTTATTCTTTTATAGACACTTTCTTAATCCCCTCAGAAGAATTCATTACTTCCTTACTCCTTGGAATCTCATAAAAGTATTTCTTGTGGCACATATTCTGATGTTTTCTTATTAATTCTTTCCATATCTGTATCTCATTGTAGACTGAAGTTCCTGTACTCTTCTTTATGTTTACAACATTGTACATAGTAACCAGGGCATGGTAAGTGCCTCACAGATGTTTCTTGAACTGAACTGTGATGACCTTGAACTTACATTACTGTTTAGTTCATTTTCTTTCCATTACTTCTTCCTTAGGTTGACCTCAGTTCCACCTCCTTTAACTTCTACTCACTGCCCCTATTTCACCCTTTGGAGGCAACACAGAATAAGTTTATTTCCTCTAAAGCCTCATGCAGAATGGAAGGCATCATTCATGACACCCATAATGAAACACCCCTCAATCTTTACCCACATGACATGTTTCTAGGACCCCTCACCTGTGCATGGATATGAATACTTTTGCGTCACTTCCTCCGAGCGTGGTGGCCAGAACGAGAGCCCAGAGAGCAGACGTAGACTGACCGGTGAGCAGCACGAAGTATCACACTTCTGCTGGAGCAACCTACAATTGTATCAGGGTCTTTTTAACATAGGACACTGTACTACTGATTCCAGTGAAATTCAATACACTCTAAGTCAGAAATAAACTGGCATTCGTGTTACTATAATCTCTCGTTTGCACACTTTAACAATTTGATTGCATTTTTTGTACATGATCTTAAATCATTCTCCAGATATAGGCAAAGACCGTCTGGCTATTGGCAAATAGGGATGTCGTTTTGACCTTGTGAATATCCAGTTATGGATCATCGTGTGAGCAAGGTTGATAAACACCACGAGGACAGGTAAACAGGATGATCGTCAGACTCGAGGCTGGGGATTCTCCGTAGAAAACTGCTACAACGGACCTGCCTTTTGTTAAGCTGTGGAGATGTGTCCCACGCCAACGGGCAAAGAGCTGCTTCCCTGAGCCCCTGGAGTCTATGACAAGGAGTCGCCAGGAGGCGGCTCAAGCTTTGTGTTCAGTGGCCGATCCAGCTGGATAATGCTCTGGCCTCAGCAGTTGTTAAATCTTACCAGTTGTTCAATATTTTGACCACCCTCTTCCCCCTCAGCTGAAAGGGGATTTCACAGGGCCTCCAAGTACACAGATGACTGTTTCAGAGAATCATAGCCAGTGAGTGTCCAAATCCACAGGGAATAAGGCAAACGGAGATGCGTTCAGCTCTAGCAAGGACTCAGTGTGGACTCCAGGATGCGGGGCTGACCCAGGATGTTCCCGTTCTCCCATCGGTCAGCCGTGTAAACCAGATGGGTCTCCCCAGGCGTTGAGGATTAAACCCCAGGCCTGCCTGATCATGACTCCGCACAGTTCCTCGGGGTCTGAGATCCTCTAGGCTGAAAGCCAGAAGAGAAGGAGCATGTGTAGGAGGAACCATTCTCTAATATTAGTCTCTTGACGCTTATAAGAACTGAAACAAATGGTCGTTTACTGGTATCTTGCACCAAACCCGCCTGGAGAAGAGAAACTATCAGATGTTTCAACTCAACAGCTGCACATCAAAAATAGCAGTCTTTAGACACTGGGAGCTGCGAAACAAATGCCAGAAGCAGGTCCAGGATGTTGGAGGCGCTGACGTTTCTTGTTCCTGGAATGAAAGGAAGCAGCATTGCTGTCACAGGTCCAATTCAATGCCTTAGTGATTGCGATCACACTACTGTGTGTGTGTGTGTGTGTACACATGCTTGGGCGTAAGCACTCATTCCAACACAGGCAACCAATGGTTAAGGATAGTATATGTTAAAGAGCTAGTTAATCACCATTCAAAAATCTCTCTAGGGCTTCCCTGGTGGTGCAGTGGTTGAGAGTCCGCCTGCTGATGCAGGGGACGCGGGTTCGTGCCCCGGTCCAGGAAGATCCCACATGCCGCGGAGCGGCTGGGCCCGTGAGCCATGGCCGCTGAGCCTGCGCGTCCGGAGCCTGTGCTCCGCAACGGGAGAGGCCACAACAGTGAGGGGCCTGCGTGCCGGAAAAAAAAAAAAAAAAAAAACTCTCTAAAAGGATCCATGGGTTTGTTTTCTTCTAAACTAATCCATCAGGCAACTCACAAATTTAAAAAAGCTACGTCTATAGACAAGGGCATTCTGTGCACCCTCTAGGCATTTCTCCCACGGGTTATACCACAGAATACACAGAATGTGGTCAATTCTCTAGGAAACGTGATTTCCATCCACAGGCTGCTATTGGTGTCATCGGGCTGGTAGTACCTCAGCCTGCACCAGGATGGGTATACTAGTTGTTCTACAACCAGCATCTGTTCTGATGGGTCAGTGTCTAGACTGTACAGATTGATAAATACTTTGAATATTGTTCCCAGTTATCATGGGCTTGTAATTGAGAAATAGTACCATGAACATAAGAAAAAATGGCATAGTGTTCTCTGCTTTGGAAAGCAGAGCTGCTTTCTGGAGTGACCGGCTGCTCAGTTGACATTATATTCTTTTGTTCACCTGTGGCAGTTGTGTAAGGTTCTACTGTGTGTTTGTTTGTTTGTTTGTGGTACGTGGGTCTCTCACTGTCGTGACCTCTCCCGTTGCGGAGCACAGGCTCCAGACGCGCAGGCTCAGCGGCCATGGCTCACGGGCCCAGCTGCTCCGCGGCATGTGGGATCTTCCCGGACCGGGGCACGAACCCGTGTCCCCTGCATCAGCAGGCGGACGCTCAACCACTGCGCCACCAGGGAAGCCCTCTACTATGTGTTTTGAATCTAGAAATCCACTGACTTTGGTCTGATCTTTCATGATATTTATAACTTGTTTAGTTATGTTTAGGATTTTAAAAAAAACTTTAGTTAGCACCAGTAAAAAGCATTATTACTATTAAAATTTTATTATAAAGGTTCTTCAGTAAAAATAGCTTTAAGTTCTTTTCCTCCAACTGAAATAATTATTTTTATAATGCAATTCTTGATAATCAAGAGTTTTCTTTGAATCCCAACAGCAAGTAACAGAGCAAAATTATAGCTTAACCAAATGAAAACTTCAGAGAGTAAGCAGTCCAGGGCTGGTATGGTGGTTACCTGATGGATGGCTCCCTAAAATACTCAGGCACCCAAACTCCTTCCAGCTCTGTGCTTTGCTGGTGCTAAAGTACAGCCTTGTTCCTCAAAGTTCAGTATTGCAGCCAAAGCTCCAGCCATTGCACCTTTATTCCAAGTATCAGAGTAGAGAAAGAGAGAAAAAAAAGAACACAACAGAGAATGCCTTCCAACTGTCATTCAAGGTAGGATGCCAGAGTCTGCTATAAAGCACACAGCAGGTGGCGGTCTGATGACTTTGACTACACACTTATAACCTGGGTTTTGTAAAGAATGGAATGAAAAGGTGCAACATTTAGCTTACATTGTATTGGTCAGAACTTATCCAAAACTGGATCACATCTAACTGCAAAGGATGTTAGGAAAGTTTGTTTTTTTTTAAGTGACCATGGGCCCAATTAAAAATCAAGACTTCTATTGCTATGGAAAAAGATTAGACCACATACTGGGAGACAACTGGTCATTTCTTCAGCAAAAGCCATGCCTTTAGAGAGGAACAGGTTATATCCTATTCACTTCTGCACTGAATGTTCACTAGCTATTCTTATCCTATTCAGAGGTCTATTCACTTCTGAACTGAGCCACCTAGAAAGAGGGTATTCATAATTTTCAGACCCCCAGGTGGTTTTATAACTTCATTCACTCATTCACTCAATATTGACAGAACACCTATTATGGGATGAGACCTTTACTAGGGTTTAGGGATAGTGAGATGTTCATCATGGCCCCTGATGTCATGGGGCTGTCAGTCACAGAGAAAGACCAGCACTGAACAAGTGAAGGTAATAGAGTGTATACTCTGGGAAGCTTGGGGAAGGGAGACCCAAGTTAATGTGAAGTGACTAGCATGTGGATGACTAAAAGGTACTGACAGAATATTCCAAGGAAAGGGAGCACATGTCCCAAGGCCTGAGAATTAGAGAGAAAACAAGATTTTTGAGGACCTGACTGATTTTCAACATCTCTGGAGTGTTGAATTCAGAGGGGAGAGTGCTGAGAGATAAGGTTGGTGAGAGGCAGGGACCCCAGTATGAAGAGTCTCTCAGCCATATTAGACTCTGTAACGTGCTTATGGGCATTGGGCAGTCATTGAAAAGGAGGCTTATTGTGATTGCTGTCTAATAACTATACCCAGCATCTACTGAATGTTGAATATGTGCTTGACATTGTGATAAATGTATTCCATGCATCGTCTCATTGAATATTCACAATAAACTCCGAGGCAGATACTATTTCGTTGTCCCCATTCCATAAGTGAGAAAAGTGAAGGCCAAAGAACTGAAGAAACTTGCTCGGGGTCACTTAGTTAACAAGCGGTTGTACCAAGACCGACACAGAAATAGTCTGAAGGCATCCTCAGTCCATGGCCTAGACTCTGTGCAAACGAGATGGGGCCAAGGCTGGAGGCTAGCTGTCGGAAGGCACTAGGTGTACAAACACATTATTTTAAACTACAACTTTCACTTCTACTGCAAATCATTTCAGAGATCCTGGCTCCGAACCTGCATCACGGTGCTGGTTTGTGACAGCTTGACCCCTCTGGTAGACCCCACTTGTTCATTTTTACATGGATACTGTTCTCTCTTCTTTGCCAGTCAAACAGCACCCTTGTCTGCCTCAGCAGACCCGAGTTGTCTGACCTGTGGGTCACGGGGTCCTCTGATTGGTTCTAGGAGCATGTGGCGCTCCCAACACCAGCCGCTGTGACGCTGAGCATGGATGATTCCCAATAAGCTAGAAAAGAGGGGATGTGGGAAAAGGAAGAAGCCCTGGTGCTGGTACTTTTGGAAAATCCTTCCTACTCCTGCTTTAGATTTTTAGTGTTCATTTGTTCCCCTGGCACAATTAATGTTACTGACTGCAGTGGGCCAAACATAGGGACCCCAGAGTCAGGTGGTTCCTTGGATCAATCTGCACGAGGTTTCTTTGCTGCAGTAGAAACTACAACAGGGCTGACTCCCGACGCACAGTCTGAGTCAAAACTCCAGGGTGCCCTCTTTTCCCCGTGCACGAGTGCAGCCTCCTCTCTGTTGGCTACTGTGCAGAGAGCTTAGCCAGCACCAGGCAGTGTCGTGTCAAGATGCCAGACCCCGCTGTTACTATTTTTGACAGCAGCGGTAACTTACCACCAAACCTTGGACTCCAAGGGCCAGGAAGGCCCGTGTTCTCATCCACATCTGGTACTGCTGCTAAAACCAGCTCTGTTTTGTCTGCATTGACAGCATACTGAGAAAATCCAAGCATCAACAAAACAGAAAATCTGACAAGTAAAAATACCTCAGTAATGTACAAAGAGTTGAGGTAATGGGTTTATTCATTGTAAAAGCAGCTGGTTTTCGTTGTCAATGTTTGTTTGGTTTAAAACAAGGGAAGATCCTTGTTGCCAAAGGAATGGATGGAATACACTGTAGTTTCTTCTCTTTGAGCTCTCTCACTTCTAATAGAGGCAAACTGTCGATGAGTCTGCCAAGAGCCCTAATCTTCTTTGTCTGGATGATGTGTTAGATGGAGTTTAAAATTCTGGGATACAGCCTTTATCACATGCTTTTCTTTGTGGGAGGATCAACCCTCCACCTTCCTGACATGAATTTTATGAAGGAACAAAAGAAAAGCTCAGAGCTTATTCTGATGGAATACTGTATTATGCTAAATGCTTTTTTTCTGGATAGAATCAGAATAATATTTTAAATTCATTAGATAGTCACTGAACCATAAAGTGTTCTCAGTGAGAGCAAAGTGTTGACACTTATCTATACTGCTGCATGAAACGAGAATCAGTCCTGTGGTGGGGAGGAGAAGAGAGAGTATCAATTTGGTTTTTACCACAAAACTAGTAGGAAATGAGGGACTCGGTGACTTTTGTCTTTTACTTTGGGAGTTTTGTATATGCCACACACAGCTATTCCTGTGAAAATGCACAGTGGAGTTTGCACTCGAAAGAAGCAATAGGATTGAACGGGGCCTGTCGTATCATCATTGGTGTTTTGTTGCTTGTGATATCATCATTAGTGGTTTCTATTGGGGGATGGGTGTTCTTGGGAAAAAAAAGGTAAAGAGAGATGTGTGACAGGGAAGAACAAATCTGACTCCATATTGGATCTGTTTCTTTTTCTTTAACCTTTGTATTCTATTGTTTTTACTACAATTTAATCACTAATGGGATGTTGCCTATAGCTTAAAGTATACATAATGGCCTGTCTCCAGGAGCCCTGCTTCCCATGCCTGAGCTTTAAGCTAAAATATCTTTGTTTAGCTCCCAGGAAACATCCTGACCACCTGTGAATGGCTGAAGAAAGAAGAAATTAACACATCCCCTCCAGTGTCTGACCAGAACCAGGAAATAGCTGCAACAACTTATCACCGTTTTTCCTTTACCTCCTCACCTCCTCTCTTTGCTCTATAAAAGAAACTAGCGTTCAAACCCGGGCAAGAGGGTTCTTTGGGACACGAGTCCACCATCTTCTTGGTCTGCTGGCTTTCTGAATAAAGTCGCTTTTTCTCTCCCCAACACCTCGTCTCGTGATCGATTGGCCTGCTGTGCAGAGAGCAGTGTGAGCTTGGCTCGGTAACAGATGGAGTGAACACAAGGAAGAGAAGGGCCCCAAAGGCCCCAAAGCAGCAGAGGTGGATCCCCCAGGACGAAAGCTTCATGATCTCGACAGCTTTTCCAAATACAACACAACTTCATTTCTCATCTACATTTTCCATATTTCCCGGAACCGTAGGCTGTTTACAGAGTCAGGAGAGTTTTTGCTTTGACATGAAGTAATCCTGTCCTTTGGGAGCCCCCAAAACCTAGCCAAGGTTTTAGAGAGTTCCAGAAACCACATTTTCGGTCCACCGTGGGCTTGTTTCCTGTTGTGGGTGCTTATGTTGGAGGAAACAACCACACTGCTAGCGCTTTTAAAGCTTTACTATATGGGAATATTTTTTTTTCCCTTATAAAATCAGTCGTGCTGTGAAAAATCATGAAACTACTTCAAAATGTTCTTTACTGTCATCAAAATTAGCCTGGCTCAAAATGTTATGACATTTAAAATTAATTATACACCAGCAATCTATTTCAAGATTATCTGGGACTGAAGAAAATAAACAAGAACCGACAAAGAAAAAAACCAAAACCCTGAAGTAATTCTGCAAAGCGGATCATTTTTATTAAATGTATCCATTTCTATTCACATCATTTACGCCTATGCAGTGCAACAGTTGCTAATGAGCAGCCTTACAGCGGAAGACTGCTTGAGCTGAGTAAATGTATTACTGAGCTCTGCGCTAGCAGCTCAACAGCCTGGACAACGTTCCAGAGGGTTCCAGAAGGTTCCAGCTCTCCAGCTTGGGGGAGAGGGGTCCGTGGTAGAAGTAGATGTAGACCTGGTTCCACAGGGGTCTCAGGAACTTCTCATTCTTCCTCTGAGATGGAAACTAGGGACAGTTCTTCTCACATGGTAATATGCTGGGTCAGTTAGCCAAATGCAAGCCATCAGGGGAAGAGGGAAGCTACACTGGTGCCACCCTCGGGGGTCCTGGGAGGGCTGCCGACTGCAGATGTTAATAGCTAAGCAGGCTGGAGGCCGGAAGTGACCCTTGATCAGTGACTCTGGGTTTCCAGGCTGCGAGATATGCTGAATGGGAGATAAACCGTGGTAGGGGACCTGGGTACGCACGACCCTGGCAGAATGTCCCCGCAGGTCCCCTGTCCTGTGCCCAGCTGCAGTGTTGGGCAGTGCTGGGCAGAAGCCAGCACACAGGTACAGCCCTTCCCTCAGAGGCTACAGTCGGCTGGGAAGACAGACTCACAGACACCTAACTGCAGATCAGGGCTCCAGGCCGCTCTGGGAGACGAGAGAGGGGGCCCACGGTGCTCTCCCCTCAGGCTTTGAAATCCCAGTTTACGCATTTGACTCTTTATTTCAGAAGATGTTTCGTGGGGGCGGGAGGTAATGCTTTATTCACTTTTCTCTGTTTCAGTTGTGGAACCACATAGTGGTATGAATTATTTCACTCGTAGGGGAAAGAAAAAATAAGTTCACACATGTAAGTGCATGGTGGTATGGGGTACCAACGTCCACTACGTCACAGGCATCCTCTGTGGAAGGCTTTTTTCCTTATAAGTTTTCTAAGGGCCAGGAATCCCTTGGTCTCCTTTGCCTCTGTATCTCTGGAGGCTAGGAAGAGGGAGAGAGAGAGAGAGATAGAGAGGGAGAGAGAGAATACGCATGGGGCTCAATGAGCATAGACATTCCTATCTCCTCAGCCACCAGTCAGTCTGAACATTTGTCCACAGTCTCACGATTACCCTTCCCCACCTTTCCTTCTTCCCACTGGTCTGGAATTGCCAGTCTCTTAGCCAAGGTAGATAATGAATGCAGGGAGGAATGATCGTTCATACTTTGCCAACAGCTTCGAATTAGATGTGGCCCAGTTTCCTGATAGCCCCTCCTCTTACACACACCAGCGTGGACACTGGTTCTGAGCCCACGGGCAGGCAGCAGAGCCCTCTCCGTGTTGGGCCTCACCCCCTCTCTGTCCCCAAGGCACATGGAAAGCCAGGTGTGTATAAGTATTCCAGCAAGGCCAGGGAAACAAGAAAGAGAGCAACTGAGATGTCGAAATTAAAAATAGGATAAACAGGAACTGAAAAGTCTGGGTTTCTATTTCTTTTCTGGTTCACTTTGTTTTCACATTCCCCCAGTGAACTGCTGTAGCTAGAATTTTTCTCAATTAAGCGGTCATTTGTCGTCTGGGATAAGAAAATAAGACTTCTCGGACTTCTCCATGTAAAATTCCCCACCCTCCTCCTGACAGCGTGTGCATTCTCAGCACCTATGAGAACAATCATCTAAAAAAAAAAAAAAAAAAGTATCAACTTCAGGCTTTGCCCAGAAAAGTTAACACAGTTCCCTTCACAGCCCTCTATGGTCTCAAATTGAAAATGATACAGATGTAAGAATATCTGTTTAAACAGATATTAAACAGCCAGGAGGCCTCCCATGTTGAGTTCTCACTATTAGGGTCAGCCCTGAGATGGGCGGCTGTGGGATGAACAAGCACCGTGGCATCACTGCCCTAGTGATGACCAGGTTTCTACGTGCGGGCGCCCACGTCCTCCACGTTGCCTGCCGGGCATCTTCTTCAGACCATCCCAAGGGAAGAGGGGTTTGCAAACCTTGTGGTGTGTGTGGATCCCTGAGATCAACAGCCAGACCCTCATTCATCACGACTTTGCTTCCTAAAACTATAACTCCGGGCATGTAAAGCTCCTTATAAATCAAAAGGCCCCAGAGGCTTCACTAGCCTGAAACAGTAGAGACAGTGGGAGGCGCCTGTGTTGTCTGAATGAAACGCCCACTCAGCCAGCTGCAGGCTATCTAAAGCAAACATCCCTGCCGTGGCCACTTGCCCAGAAACGGCAGCAGAGCTAGCCTCCCCGGGCAGGAAGGAAGGACAGCTCAGCTCTGAACAGAGAGGCCCATGGATAGATGGATGGTGGCGGCGTGAGCTCTCAGGGCCCATCTCCCTCTGCCGCCAATCAAAGTGGATGCTTCAAAATGACTCTACACAATGTGGACTCTCTAACTGCTAAGTCGATGTTTATTATATTCTAAGGAGCAGGGACTCTTCTGAACTTCCCGTGATCAAAAACGCTTGTTAATTGTTTTTATTGAAAGCCACATCTCCCAACATACAACTCTGTTACACATGGACTGCATTAAAGGCAGGAGATTGTTTTTGTCTCCAGAACTCAGCTAATGCCAAAACAAATGTACATTAAAATGCTGGACTTTTTTTTTTTTTCTCTTTTCCTTTTATCTCTTCCTTTATTTTCCCCTACAGGAGGCAGTGAAACATAGGAAAGAAAAATGAGGATACTGGAACTAGAACCTCAGGGTGACTGGCAGGGAGTTTGCATTCTGTGTGGTGGAAGTATTAGGTCACAGGATTCGTTAAATTGTCATGTTGCTTTTACTTTTCCCCCCGCTGGTTTTCTGGGGGTAGCTTTACAGTATGTATTAATGGCTGGGAAAGGCCTCTCCAGAGTGGCTATTTTCTTGCTTAAATTAAATTTTGTTTTGATGTATTTCCTCTAGATTCCCCACTTCTTGCAGGACAATATTCGGAATGGGTTTTTGATAAGGTAGTACCTCAGAAAAGCTCGTGCATCTCGAAGGGTTACCAGATAAAATATAGGTTATTCAGCTAAAATTTAAATTTCAGATAAACAGCAGGTACATTTTTTTTGATGTCCAGGTAAACTATGAATAATGAAATGTTGCATGGGATATAGAGATGCTAAAATGTCATCCGTGTTGACCTGAAATTCAAATGTGATTGAGTGTCTTGTATTTTTATTTTTTTTAATTTGGCAACCCAGAACAAGCCAGCTCATTCAACCCTAGGGTCCTCTGAGCATTTGAAAGGTTGAACTCATTCTAGATAGTAATTATTCTATTCACTGGAACAACTGTCTCATTTCTATATTGCTACTCATACCAGGTACCTAGAAATGGTTGAGTCAACTAATATAATATTGCCAATTTGTCATCAGGTCGTATGAGACCATCACTAGCAAGCCCCAATGAGAATCTGAAGATTATTCCAACATGTTTCCTAACAAGCTCAAGCCCTTTAGACTTGACTAGGGAAAAAAAAGAAAAAAAAAGATTTTTCACACAAGTGGAAAAGGCACTGAGTAATTAGTTAGAAAGTCTTGACTGTGAAGGAAGGTGGTGATGCTTCTGTGTTTGAATCTGAGTCAAGGCCAGAAGTGCCTGCTATTTGCAGGATAGTTTCAATAGAAGATTATTCCCTAATTAGTTCCAAATTTGCAATTTTCTGGAAGTAAAGAACCGAAGAGTGTATAGGTAGTCTAGGACTTCTGACCTTCCTTTCAAATCTCAATTGCCAAAGTCAAAGGAGCCTGCTCTGAATTTGAAAACATTCCCAGATTCGGCACACAAGGTCTAAAATTAAACTTAATTATCATCGCTTCACGATGCTCTGTTAGAGGAAAGTCTGTGAGTCAGCAGGAGACGTCCCGCTCAACCTCTCCTCATCACCTACAGAGTGGTCCAGCCAAGAACGGCTAGTGACGCCACCGCCCGCATTTGGACTAGGACAGGACATATGTGATCACATAGCTTCATTTTAGACGTATATTTTTCTTAAACATCAAAAACAACAGAATGATTTTCTTGACTTAGTGTTGGATGCACCTTTTTGTCTTTTAAAAACGTCCTTCCCTACACTAGCAGGGACCCTGCTGCTTGTTCACTCAAAACACCTCATGGGAAACTCTGAGAAATGCTTTATTTAGAAGCAATTCAGCCTGTGAGTCATGTAACTTTTTGCTTGTGTTTTTCTTCTTCAGTTCTCCTGCTACCATAAACATTTATATGAAGACAGGATATTTTACTGCGTTTGAGAAGTCCATCTGCCACAGCTGCTTATTCCCCACCTGAAGTCATCAACTTTCATGAAAAGAAAATATCTGGTTTTCTTTCAAGTGCTGATAAAGACAAAAAAGAAAAAAATAATGACCCTTGAGCAGAATTACCTCTTCACTGAGGGCTTCTCACCATCCTCAATAAAGTAGTGGTGCTTGTTTAACGCTGGAATCAGCCCTGTGGTCAGAGGTTCAGGTTTATAAGATGAACAGTATTCTACGGAAAAGAAATCACCAAAGATGATGTCCCCTTCGTGGGGTAGTGGAAAAATGACTCCTTTTCTTTTGGAGGAGATTGGGGAGAGAGGTAGGCAGTGTACAAAGCACAGATTGATTTCCTAATCACATTTTCCTTTTAAGTTTTTCAGATGTTTCGTTTCAGCTCAAAAGTAGCCACTTGCTGAAAGTAACACATTCCCTAGGTCTAAGGATTCTGATATAATTTAATATATTCCTTCTTGGCTCCAGGGTAGGTTTATGGGTTTTTAGATATTTGATTAAAAGACAGATTTCATTTGTGATCTGGAATATTGCTGCCTTTGTGCCAGCTTCAATCCTCTTTCAACAGCAGTTTTACCAATACTTCCTTGCTTTAAAAAAAACAAACACTAACAAAATTCCTTCTTGTTGTTTTTCCTCCATCACGGAGTTAGCCACTTTCTTTTCGGATACTTTTCCTTTCATGTTTTGATTACCCCTTCTCCAAGGTGCTGTCAAATTTCCCCTGGATATTGCTTAGCACTGGAAAAAAACGGGTTTAAAAGGTTACTTTCTCAACTATGTCAATACCAAGTAGATGTTAGTGATGATTCCTTGTTTCAGATGTAGAAAACTGACAATACACATCACTGCACATCCCTCAGTGGGTCTGCGACCTGAATCTGGAAAGCCAAGGCAGGCAGTGCGATGCAGCGATGGAAAGTAGAGGCTTCAACATTTCTCCAAAGAAGACATATAGATGACCAACAGGTACATGAAAAGACGCTCAACATCAGCAATTATTAGAGAAACGCAAATCAGCACTACGATGAGGTACCACCTCCCACCAGGCAGAAAAGCCATCATTAAAAAGTCTACAAAGGGCTTCCCTGGTGGGGCAGTGGTTGAGAGTCCGCCTGCCGATGCAGGGGACACGGGTTCGTGCCCCGATCCGGGAAGATGCTGCATGCCGCGGAGCGGCTGGGGCCGTGAGTCATGGCCGCTGAGCCTGCACGTCCGGAGCCTGTGCTACGCAACGGGAGAGGCCAAGGCAGTGAGAGGCCCGCGTACGGCAAAAAAAAAAAAAAAAAAAAAAAGTCTACAAAAAAATGCTGGAGGTGTGGAGTAAAAGGAGCCTTCCTCACTGTTGGTGGGAATGTAAATTGGTGCAGCCACTATGGCAAACAGTATGGAGGTTCCTTAAAAAACTAAAAATAGAATTGCTGTATGACCCAGCAATCCCACTGCTGGGCATATATCTGGAGAAAACTCTAATTCAAAAAGATACATGCACCCCAATGTTCATAGCAGCACTATTTACAATAGCCAAGACATGGAAACAACACAAATCAACATAAATGTCTATCCACAGATGAATGGGTAAAGAAGATGTGAGATATATATATATATATATATATATATATATATATATATATATATATACATACATACATACTACTCAGCCATAAAAAGGAAAGATTATTGTACTAAGTGAAGTAAGTCAGACGGAGAAAGACAAATATCATATGATATTACTTATATGTGGAATCTAAAATATGATACAAATGAGCTTATTTACAAAACAGAAACAGACTCACAAACAGAAAACAAACTTATGGTTACCAAAGGGGAAAGGCGGGAGAGGGATAAATTAGGAGTTTGGGATTAACAGATACACACTACTATATATAAAATAGATAAACAATAAGGACCTACTATATAGCACAGGGAACTATATTCAATACCTTGTAATAAACTATAATGGAAAAGAATCTTAAAAAGTGTGTATATATATACATATATATATATATATATATATATATATATATATCCATCCAGTATCTATATTATGATTTTGCTTCACACCTGAAACTAACACAACATTGTAAATCAACTATACTTCAATAAAAAAAAAAAAAAAGAAAGGAAGTAGAGGTTCCAGAGCCAGGTCATGGATATCTGGGTTCAAATCTCAACCCCATCACTTACTAGCTGTGTGAGCTTCGGAAAGTGATCTAATTGACTGGAGTCTCAGCTTCTCCATCTGTAAAATGGGGAACCTCCCACTTCATCCGGTTGTTGTGAGTATTAAAGAAACTGGTATTAGTACTTAGAAGGGTATTTGTCCCATGGTAGGTGCTGTGAAAATGTTGCTATTGTTATTATTGAAAGGTTAGGCCTATGGAGAGATACTCAGGGTCTGGACATGGAAACTTTGCACATTGTGAATGATAAATGAATGAATGCATAGTATTAAAATGTGTTTATTGGAGAAATAGTTACTGAGCACTTACTCTGTGTCGGGTACTGTGCTAGGTACATGGATATAAAAATCCAAAGTGACAGAATGTGCCCTAAGGTAGCTTAGTCTTGGGAGGAAGCTGTGGGAGGGTGTGAGAGAGCAAGGTCATAGGGGTCAGAGAGTTCTCAGTTTGAGTCCAGCTCCACCAGTAGAAAGGGACTGGGCAAATGACTTCTCTCACTTGTAAAATAGAGATAATATCACCCCATTAGGTTGTTATGAAAAGGAATGTAGAATACAGAGTATGTATGTGGTAAGACTCAATAAGTAAAAGATGTTGTATATCATGTAAGCACATGTTTATATCTGTATCTATGTGTTTAGACAGGGAAAGGGAATTATGGTGTGAAATTCCAGTCGCTCTGGTAGGTTTGTTCCAGGTGAAGTTGGAGGTCATAGTTAGCCTGACTGGCGAAGTCTAGTTGTGGGGCAGAGGGGGCAGAGACAAAGACATCTGGGTCTGCCTTTGCAGGAGAGCAGATGTGTCCTAGGGAGGCAACAGTACACACAAAGGCTTAGGGACCAGAGGAACTGGTGCATCTGGGGACGACCATGGGTTCAGTGTTGTGGAACAAAATGAGAGGCAGAGAGGTGGTGGGAATGATGCTGCACAGAGAGGAGGGGACTAGCTCACATCTTTATCAAAATCTCAGTGTCTCAACGAGACTTTTCTTAATCCCCTATTTAAATAATCCCTTCCCCTGTGACAAAGTGAGAGAGAGGCATGGACATATATACACTACCAAACGTAAGGTAGATAGCTAGTGGGAAGCAGCCGCATAGCACAGGGAGATCGGCTAGGTGCTTTGTGACCGCCTGGAGGGGTGGGATAGGGAGGGTGGGAGGGAGGGAGACGCAAGAGGGAAGAGATATGGGAACATATGTATATGTATAACTGATTCACTTTGTTATAAAGCAGAACTAACACACCATTGAAGCAATTATACTCCAATAAAGATGTAAAAAAAAATAATAATAATCCCTTCCCCATCATTCCCTAGAATCCTGCTCTGCTTTGTTTTTCTCAAAGTCATCCACTATAACTTTTCCACAAGTCACCTTCCAAACATACATATCGAGGTGTGTGTGTGTGTGTGTGTGTGTCTCACACACACACACACACACGATTTATTTTGTTTATTATCTGTCTCTCCTCAGTAGAATGAAGTTCCATAAGAGCGTGAACATTGTCTGCCGCTGTATCTCCAGCATCTAGATCACTGCCTGACACACAGTAGGTGCTCAATAAATAGAAGTTGACCTGAAGGGATGAGGGTAGTGAATGCAGAGCTCTCTCTGATGGGCAAAAATGTGAGCTTACCCTTTGGCCAGAGAAACCCTGAAGAATTCTAAGCAAGGGAAAATGCAGTCATGTTTTCCTTTTGGGAAGAGTGCCTGGAAGCATCATTGAGGGTGAACTGTTGAGGATTTCTTCTAACAACCTGAGCTGCCTGGACCAGGGCCAGACCAATGGAGTGGGGAGAAGTTGAGGACCAGGTGAGAGGCTTGGAAGGCACAGCGGGCAGGACCAGGTAACAGATCGGAGGGGACAAAATGAAGAGTGGACAGTTAAGATCCCCTCAGGTGTCTGCCTTGAGCAAATGAGCTTTATTCACTGAGACAGGAAAAGAATATGTCAATGAAGTAAAGAAAAAAGATAATGCTCTCACTCCAAGAAGGGTCAAGGATATCGTAGCTGCTCATCGTGGATGACTGATTGATTGAAAACATAAGGAAAGAAACTGGCTGGTCAGATCCTATTAATTATTAAACCTATAGCTTCCTGAATTATGTGTGGTCTCAGAAAGATGATGAGACTTGAGAAAATGTCTTCCTTAACGTGAATGGGAAGAATTCAGCGACAGATATCTGTGAAGAGCCAATAACTTCCTGAAAGACAGTATTTCACTTGACATTATTGTTATTTGCTTTAACAGGGTGTGCTTTGCATGCACAAAGCTTCTCTACACAGCTATGAGCACTGTATTCAGTCCCTATTGATTGGCATCCACAAGGCAAACTGAAGAATCAGTGAAACCCAGAGATAAAACCCAAACCCATCAGACTTTTTCTCCAAATGCCTTTCTTGGAGGCAGAGGTGAGTCCAGGAGTTGCCAAACCTGCATGATGACCCAGCCAAACAGCTTCCACAGGTAAATCTATGGATAAGTTATCATCACCCAGTCCTGGCTTGTACTAAATTCCTGGCCAGGTTACTGAGCTACTTCTACTTTCTGAGGAGGGGTAGAATCCCAGGAGGTCATGCGTTCTGTGTGGCTGGCTGAGGTCCTTCAATGGCCTTCCAAACACTGAGACTGAATAATTCTAGGCAATGGCCCAGCAGCAATCCGCCCTAGGCTGGCCTGGCGGAAACCACTGGGATGGGCCCAGTGTATAGCTCTGTCCCTTGGTGGCCGGGCCATCCTAGAAACAAGCTGGTGTCTAGAGCAAAGGAGCCTTCTCCACTTGTGAGGAGAGAATGGACATTTCAGCTTTACTTCCCTCACCCATAACATGAGGGTGAGAACACCCACTGGGCATTATGTTGAGAAAATTAAATAGAATAAGACCATCCAGCTTAACACAATGCCCGAATGGGGAGGTGCATCATTAGTGGTTATTAGGTTTGTGGTCCTGTTGGTGTTCAGTCCTATCTCTGCTTTGGGGATGCTGAAACATGGACAGATGGTAAAGCGAGATATGTAGAAATAGGTTCATAAGTGAAGAAAGTAGAAAAAATGAAAAACTTCTATGCTGAATATGAAGATGATTTGAGTTTCCTGAAAGGACTTGGTCAATATTCGAAACTGATATCTTTAACTGAAAAGTATAAACAAATTTAAGCCAATTCAACATTTTTATGACTTAGTATGTACTATTATTGTTAATATTTTGGAAAATCATGTATTGTTAGAAATGATGTGTTTTTTTCCAAGTTGTGTTTTTAAAAATTGACTGTGTTCCTAAATATGGTTTTTACATATATGCAAGAACTTTGTTTTCTAAAAAAATACATCCCAAATTTTGCAGTGGGAATCAATGAAAAATGTGGTCATATTCTTCAGAAACTCACTTATTCAAAATTTGGAAAGTTCCAACTTTTATGGGAGGTTCCACTAAACAAGACTTATCAATATCTGGTGTCACTTTGATCTTTCAAGTCAACTGTGCCAAGACCCAATATTTTGAAAGAAGTTGTGCATATGTATTCCCATGTATAGTTTTAAAAAGTATATGTTATGTTTATTAATTTACAACTTCCAAAGCCCATTTTTCCTCCCAGCAGTTTCTCAGGGTTGTATTCTTACGTGTCATCTCTCTTTTCCTTTATAGGATAATATATCTTTTATAATTCAACCCCAAATCATGTATCAAACACTGTCTATGTACTATGATTGTCATACCATGTAAATCTAGAATCCACTGTTGTCAGAACATTTTATTCCTCTCTCTTCCTCCTTTCTCCAGTTCCCCAAAGAATCCAGAAGAATGAGGCTTGCCAGAAATTTCTGAATGAAGATCAAGCTTTTGGAAAACTCTCTTCTCTTTTAATTTCATTCCATTTGAATCTATGACTGTTGAAGTTTTCCACATTCTTATACTGACTCAACAAATGTCTCCTGGGGTATTTCCATCCTCTAACCATTAGTTCACTTTCTTTGCTTATTCATTTCCAGTTGCTTCATGGACTGAGCCAGGATATCAGTGATTAATGACTCAGTGCTATTTCAGGAATCCCCAGCCTTTTCCATATGCTGACTCACCTAACAGTTTTCTGTGTTCACCTGTTGGGAGCATGGCTGTGGCAGAGCATTTGAGGCTTTGGGTGGCCAGAAAGCTCCTGAGACTTATATGCAAAACTGTGATCTGAACAAAGTTCTTTTGCCTGTTATTCCTTTGGCATCTTTCTTCCCTTAAGTGAGTTCCCTGAGGATAAGAGAGATTTGCCTTAGTCATCTTTGAATCACCAATGACTACCATAGTACCTGGGGCACAATGAAACATCTAGGCTCAATGAATATTTATTGAGTGATGGAATAATGTAATCTCAAGAAATCTTATAGATGGTTAATTTGTATTTTGTGGATTGTTATGGCTGTAAATACAGAAAAAACATTGTAGAAAGACAGAGACTTAGATCAATATTCAGGAATGTATTTAAAAGTACTTAGACGGGGAGGGATAAATTAGGAGTTTGAGATTAACATATACACTCTACTATATATAAAATAGATAACCATCAAGGGCCTACTGTATAGCACACCTGAAAGGTACTATACTCAATTTTGTAATAACGTATAAGGGAAAAGAATCTGAAAAATATATATATACATATGTACATATGTATATATATATGTATGTACGTATAACCGGGTCACTTTGCCATACACCTGAAGCTAACACTGTAAATTGTTAAATCAACTATACTTCAATTTTTTAAAAAGTGCTTAAATTCTTGGGGTTACCTGTAAAGAATGGGAATAAAAATATCAAAAAATAGTTAAAGCTGTTGAATGAAACCTGCTTAGGGTTTCATCACCATGGAGCCTGGTGATCTTTCTCTTAAGCCCATCTTTCCTATACCCCTCTTATTTCTTTTTGCTTTTAGCATTCAATCCAACTCTTTCGTTCATTCTGACTTCTGTCTCCAAATGTATGACATGAATTCCATGAAATAAGAATACATGTGTATCAGGAGTCCCCAAGACAATCCCCAGAGGCAATGGATTCACCAGAAAGACCCATAGGACTCAGAATATAGTCATCCTCATGGTTACAATGTATTATAGTGAAAGGATACCAAGGAAAATCAGCAAAGGGAAAAGGCACATGAAGTAAAGTCCAGAGGAAACCAGGCACAGGCTTCTAAGAGTCCTCTCCCATTGGAGTCACACAAAACAGGCATAGTTCCTCTAGCATTAAACTGGGACAATACACGTGAACTGTCGTCTACCAAGGAAGCACGTTAGAGACTCAGCACCCAGGATTCCTACTGGGGGTTGGTCATGTAGGTACTCTTTCCCCAACGCATACCAAAATTCCAGACTCCCAAAAAGAAAGCATAAATCACATTGTGTGTACAAACAGTTTAGGCACAGTAAACTAACCTTATCTGTTAGAGAATGGTGAGAACACTACTGAAATCCAAGTTTCCAGATGTCAGCCAAGGGCCAACCTTGCAAGAAGACCTTTCTAAGTCCCAGGTTTGTTATATTACCTCTTTTCTGCACACATGTGTACACCAAGTTCATCCTCTTTCCCAATTTTGGAACATTCCACCCTCCCAGTGCCAACAGTATAAGTAAATATGAAATCCACTGCAATAGAGGCCAGTACTAAAGTTGTCCACAGGGGAATCAATATCTTATATTAGACACTTGAAAACATGAGAGTGGATGAGCTCTCCCAGGAGCAACTTCTGGGCCACACCATTTCATTGGTAAGCAGAAGAAACTGTGTCTAAGAAAGGGATAGAAAGTATAGAAAGAGAATCAAGAGAGTACAAAATCATGGAAGCAAAGGGAGTAAAGAGCTTCATGAATGTGAACTTGCAGAACCTCTTCAGAATTTCAGTGAAAGATTCCTCAGTTCTCCTCACAGAGCCCTCCATCGGCTTTGGGTGGACCTCTCCAAACGCTTCTTCACTACTCCCTAATCAGCAAAGCTTCAAGAAGCCTGGAAATTAAGGACTGAACTTTTTAGTAGAGTTTTCAGTAAAAAGATTACTGGTTACTCACTGAGAGAACTATTAAAATAGAGTATGATGATAGGACCAAGGAAGGAATGGTAAAGGAGGAAAGGGCATACTGGAAATATATGCTGTTCTGAAGCCACATAGACAAGAAGGGAATAGATAGAACAAGTTGGTGGCTAGATGAAAGCCCAATCCAGGAAGAAAGGCTTACATTGAGAAAATCTTGAACCCATTAGTAGTCTGAAGTACTGGATCCAACTGAGATAAGTTCAAAGATATGGGAGAGAGTAAGGATGATGAATGAAAAGGACTTGAGGGGAAAAGAAAAAGGTGCCAGTAAAGTCATAGCTTGTGGACTTCAACAGGAGCAAGCCTCATGGCTTGAAATGGGAATCATAAATAGCAGAGTTGGTACACACAGATACATTTGCAGCAAGGTCGTGGAATAAACTGCCTATTCACTTCAATTTTCTATTAAAGTGTCAAGTTTGTCTACGAAGCTATAGGAGTCTGTATGAGAAATGGTTCTTGAGAAGAGTGATGAAGGTTTTTCATGGACATTGGAAAAGTATTGGAAAATGTCTTGCCCAACAATAAGTAAAAGAATTGATTGATGATTGAGGATCTAATTGAGACATGAAATCATACATGTTCTTTAAAAGTCCTCCACTTCCACCACCTTGGTTCAGGAGTCAAGAAGGCAGCTGGAAGGATTGATTCAATGCTGTAGTTTTGTTGAGTGAATGTATGGAAAGCTAGAGGGTGAGAGAACTGACAGTCCTAGTGATGTTAATGGTAGGAGCCAAGGGAGGGAAAGAGATCAGGAGAGGCTGATTCTGAAAGAAAGTGAGGTATCAAAGGGCATGATAAGTCTAGAAAGCAGAGAGAGTAGAAGTAGTGATAAAACCAAATGAACTGAAGATTTTTCTCAAAGAGTAGAATATTTGTGTTTAAGAATTCAAGGATGGAGAGATCCTAGGACTTAACCTTGAGAGAGAGTGCCTAAAAAGGAGTGCAGATGAAGGCCATTGTAGATGTGGAAGTTAAGAAGTAGAGAGAAAGGAAAGCAGAAGGGTCTGCTTGGACTCCAAAGTCACTGAAGATAATGGTTGATGAGTGAATTTTGAATAAAGAAGAAATTTTTTAGGTATCAGATTCTTCAATGGATGTGTAGGGTTGGCTTAGAAAATGGCAGGCAACTAAGAACAAGAAGAAGTAGAAGAGGATAATGTGAGGAGAACTTAGCCTCAGTGAAGCCATGATATTTCGAGGGTATTGGGGTAATGGTTTACCAGCCTCAGTGTAAAGTAAAAAGAGTATTTAATTCCACCTCTGACACCTACATCCTTGAAAAATAATCAGCTTTCTCTCTAGGGGCTGCAGGGAAGTGGTATAATGTTCAAAAAGAAAATAAACCACTCAACCAAATTGAAGTCATAGTTTACCCTTGAAATGCTTATCATTGTCTTCATTATCATATGAATTAACCAACTATGGATATCTTGACCTCTCTTTACCAGGTTTAGTAATTATGTCAGAAGCTTTCAACAACAATCAGTGTATATTTGTATTCAAGCCAACAAAATTTATGAAATCTATTTATTTTTGAAGAATGAATCACAAAATTCCTTTACCTAGCTCTGCCAACTGATTTCAAATAAACATTCAGGACTGGTTTTTAGTAAAAACATACATCTCATAAAGTTTTGCCTAAGATTGTATCTAATTGCTATGGTTTTGAGACAAGCAGTTTGGTGTGTAGGTAACTTTATTCTGGAAAAAAAGAATTCAGATACTGTAAATAGCATAAAGTCTATTGTTAACAATAGCAGTCTAATAAATAATAAAACCTGGTTATCACATAAGATTAATGAGTGATTATTTAGGTTTGAACACATGTTAAAACTATTTGGCCACAAAGTAGCCCATTAAAATAGTGATGATATAAAATCAGATATAATCCAGAAGCAGTTCAAACATGGAAATACTTAATCTGTCCATCTTTTTTTTTTCATCTTTTTAAAACTCTTATTCTATATTCATAATGCAAAATCTTCATGTTTTATGCAGAGATCAGCAATTTGGCAAATGCTATGTGAGAGAACTAAACATTTTCACATGCTATCCAGGTGTCTGTCTCAAAATTACTCCCTGAAATATTTTTTAAAAATGTAATTCTAGAAAAGCAATGATTAGTGTAAGAAATGTAGTACTGACAGGTATTTTCCTCCTGTTAGCATTATTATTTCTGTTGAACATATGGAGCCATTTAGAAACTATTTCAGTCTCTCCAGAGCATCATATTATACAGTTGTAAGAGATAATAAAAATAATCATAGTCACTAAAATTTTTTGCATTTATTATGCTCCTGGCATGACAAATAGCTTTATCTGGATTATTTTATTGAATTATCACCAAAAAGCTCCCATAAGACAAATACTATTTTTTTTTTCCATTTCTAAAATGAAGTAACTGAAGCTGAGAGGGTTGAGTAACCCTATTCACAAAACTGTTGAAGGTCAGGCTGGGATTTGAACCCGAGTCTGCCTCTGTACTACATACGTGTTCATTTACATGAGCTCAGAAGTCTAATTGCCATGGACAGACCCTCATTCAAGGAGAGCTGACCTGCTCACCCTCCCTCTCTTTCAAGTCCATTATCCATAAACTCAAGCTGTAGATCAACCTTCCTTGAAAGGCAGAGAGTATGAGGATATTTTTAATTCATTAATGGATTACTTTTGGGGTGGCATTTCCTTAATGTTTTGCCTGTGTTTCTAAACATCAGGCAATGTTATAAGTTGAAGGAAACAGAGTTCTGGAGCCCAGCCTCTCATTCAGTGCAGGAATCTCTTTCTTTTTCCTGGCCTTCTTACACTTTTAGAGCCCAGCTTTGGATTAAATATTACCTACCGTGAAACTAGAGGGTGCTCATTTCTTTCTTCTATATCTTGCTTAGTGTCCTCAGTACTGATTCCTGACTTGGTCCCTGCCTTTGAGCCTTCCATATCTTGCAGCCAGATCCTGTTGCTCTTAGTTCCTTAGAGCTGTTGTATTTAGTGAACATTGAGACCATTGCTATGGATCTGTAAGCACAAGAGGAGAGTGAAAGGAATCAAATTTTTTAATTCAAGCTTCTCTCAGTTAAGACAGCTTCAGGTGCATGCTGAGACACATTAAAAGACCTTCAGGGAGCTCTACTCAATGTTCTGTGGTGACCTAAATGGGAAGGAAATCCAAGAAAGAGGAGTATATGTATACATATAGTTGATTCACTTTGCTGTACAGTAGAAACTAACATAACATTGTAAAGCAACTATACTCCAATAAAAATTAATTTTAAAAAATAAAATAAAATAAGCTATAAGGATATATTGTACAACACAGGAATATAGTCAGTATTTTATAGTGACTATAAATGGAGTATAACCTTTAAAAGTGTGAATCCAAATCATTATATTGTACATCTGTAACATATAATATTGTATATCAAGTATACATCAATAAATAAACAAATAACCAAAAAAAAAAAGACATCCAGAGGTAGGTAAGTCCAGGGTCAGTTTGGTGGCTCATTGATGTTATCACACACTTGGGCTCTTTCTCCTTTCCTGTGTGCCATCCTCTGGTCACAAAATGGATACAGCTATTCCGGCGATCACTACAGCAACATCTGACCATAAAAGAGGAACATGTCCTCCTGGGTAGTGCTTTGTAATTAGGAAGTAAAACCTTTTTCATAAGTCCTGCAGATGTTTTCCCCTCAGATCCCAGTCTACAGTTGATCCTCATGATCTAGCTCTAAATCTAATACCTGGTATTTTCAGACATTCTAGTGGAGGTGAGGTCTGTGAGCCTGTAGGAGTGTGGAGGGAGGAGAGAGTTGAGTGTAGACAACAAACTTAGCTTGCTACTCTGCTAGCTGTCTCATGCTTACACAGCCTGGCTAACAGAAATGAGATCTTCATGGGTGCTTATATTTCCTGAGCCACAATTTCTAAGGCAAATAAGCAAACACTGGGCTCTAGTTTAAATGGATTAGACCTGGACAAATGTATGTATTTATCTGACTCTAAATGGATAGTCTCAACGAATTTTAATTGAGATTGATTAAACTAAAAAATATCCATAGTCAGAGCAAAGTCAAATATTTCTCATATTTGACAAAAGCAAATGGCACTGAGGTAGTTGCCTTTATTACCAGTAAGGTTTACTTTCTTTACTGTCTGCCTGTTGGTATTGTGTTTGGACTCCAGGAGTAAGCCTAATAAAGTTACCACCTTACTTACCTTCCTATGGGCCAGCTGTTCCATGGTTGTTTGGTCAAAGTTTCACCCAACACAGATGAATACATCAGCAATGTTGGGTTCTCCCAAACCAAATGAAATAAAAGAAACCCCACTGAGGCTGAAAACTCAGCATAAGACACCTTTCTGTGAACCAGAACTTCATTTGACCTTTACCAGGTTGAGATAAGCGATAGCATCCTGGAATAATGACCTAGTTCGGAATAAGCAAGGATAATTTTCACACCTGTCTTTGAAAAATTTTGCCCCCGGAATCTAGAGTCCCAGTAAAAAGACAATCTGTCTAATCTTCAGAGGAAATGAGGTCACACTTGTAGGATGACCTTGAAAGAAAGGGAGTTACAACATTGTGGCAGAACTCCACAGCTACCATTGCTGGCAAGAATGTTCATCTGAACCCCCAAACACCCTCCTGATAGTAGGTGAGGCTATCTTGAAAAAGAACTTTAAAAATAAAATTTGACCTGAAATATAAATTGAAACACTAAGTCTATCTATCTACCTACCTATCTATCTATCTATCTATCATCTATCTAATCTATACATCTAGATAGATAGATATATCACAATGGCTATTTAGAAAGGGTATTATGCTTATATTTAACACCCAAACTTTAAGGTATGGATAAATGTACAAATACTTTTTTATATACATTCTTTAATGTCAATTTGTCTTTTAGAAAGTGTGAATGATTCCTTTTAAAGTTGCTGGGGTATTTGGAGATACACAGCTTAACAATCTTTGGTTAGCTATCAAGTGTCAAACTTGAGGATGAAACAGAAGTTTTGTGTTTCTGAGCAATTTTCCTGAAGCCACTTGAATTTCTTTTTGGTAGTCTCTCTCACTATTAGCAAACATTTAAATGTAGTCCAGCCTAGGGAGCTTTCAACTTTGAAATTAACCTATCCCTAGTCAGACCAGGTGCTCCATATTTTTCCCTCCTACCCACAGCAAGAATCCCTTAGGAAAGAAGGGAGGAAGTAAGACTTTTGACATTTGTGTGTATTGAAAAAGCGTCAACAGACAATCAAAAATGACCAGAGGCATTCTATGAAAACCCAGCAAAAATGATCTAATAAAACCTAACTTTTTAAATGTAATACAAGACTCATCTCCGTCTCTTGCTTAGAACAAAAAGCTCCCCCTTTCTTGTATTTAAACAACAGCTATCAAAGATTTAACGATTGTACCATTGGACACAGTTCAAACAATACAGGCAGGAAAGAATGTACAGCTGTCAAGGAACCAGCCCAGTCAGAAGTGCCCCAGACAAATCGCTGTACATCATCGTCTGGTTTTAATTAACAGCAGACTCCAAGCTGCTTTTTCTTCCCCCCACTCTTTCTTCTGTAACTTTAAACAAAGTGATTTGTAATGTTCTGTCTTATATAGTATCTACCCCAGTGGAAATGGAGGATATTCATGGAAATAGCTGAGCCAAAGTTCAAAGCAGATTACAGCATCTAAAGGATACCTTGAGATTTTTATCTTGGCCCTAGAAGAAGAATGAGTTAAGTTTAGTCGTTTTTCCTCCTGAAGGGCTGAATCTCTTGTGAAGTGAGGTTACACGGTTATTATTATACTGGGTTGTTATGAATGCTGATCCAATTTTAAGGACAGTTTTATCCTGTCGTTAATGAAAAAGCATTTTCTGTTGCAAACAGTCAAGAGAGATTTTTTAGAGCTTTCTTTAAGGGAAGACTTCCTTTAGTGAGTAAAGACCTTCTTCAGCAAGGAAAGACTTCCCTCAGTGAGCAAATACCACGGGAGCCATTAAATAATGCAAATATTATTGATGGAAGATACCTGAGAGGTCACGCAGCCTGACCCTTTTATTACATAGATGAGAAGACATGATTGCTCTGTATTAATATTTGTAGAATAAATGAATGAGACCAATGCCCAGAGATAGAACTTTCCCTGAGGTCCCAGGCCTGGTGTTGAAAATGCCACAGCCTGTCTGCATATGACCCCCATGGAGGAAGGGGGATTAAAGTGATGAGAAAACATTTAACATATTGACAGAGAACTTACTGTACCCAGTAAGTTCTATACACGTGCTGCCTGTTATAAGTAATACTGACCTTCATCCTTCCCGATAGGATTTCCAACAGTATGATGCCAAAGATCCAAGGCACCATTTGTGGCCATGTTATTGGTCTGTAAATTATTTGGGGTCCAATATTTTTTTGTGGTGCTTTTCTTTTTTTTTTTTTTCGGTACGCGGGCCTCTCACTGTTGTGGCCTCTCCCGTTGCGGAGCACAGGCTCCGGACGCGCAGGCTCAGCGGCCATGGCTCACGGGCCCCGCCGCTCCGCGGCATGTGGGATCTTCCCGGACCGGGGCATGACCCCGCGTCCCCTGCATCGGCAGGCGGACTCTCAACCACTGCGCCACCAGGGAAGCCCTGTGGTGCTTTTTGATATCTTTTGAGAAAGAGGAGGCTTTTAATCTCAATAAAACACACTGGTGTTTTTGATGAAATTGTCAAGAACAACAGCGCGCACATCTACCAAGTATCACCGCGTGCCATTTTCAGGAGCAGAACAGGGACTGAAAAGGGCATTTCCAGGTTCTAAGGTGGCATTTGGAATCCTCATGTAAACCTGACTCCACACTGAGGTTACTCAAGAAAACAAGTTCATAGAGAATAGACAGTATGTGTCCAAACTCACCTTCCAGTTTAAGAAACTTCTCACTGCTTCCAGGCAGCTGTAAATGGGATATTCTGGCTAATCACATTATTTGGCAGAAAGACTAACTCTCAGTATCTCATACTCAGAATATCAAGCCTTGATGCGTTGCCAGGGGCTGGCAAAATATGGCCTATGGGCCAAATCTGGCCAAGTCTTGTTTTGAGCTAACAGTGTTTTTTTACATTTCTAAAGGGTTATAAAAATAACAGGGACTTCCCTGGTGGCACAGTGGCTAAGAATCCGCTTGCCAATGCAGGGGACACGGGTTCGATCCTTGGTCCGGGAAGATCCCACATGCCGCGGAGCAACTAAGCCCGTGCGCCACAACTACTGAGCCCACGCGCTGCAACTACTGAGACTGCGGGCTGCAAGTACTGAAGACCACACACCTAGAGCCCATGCTCTGCAACAAGGGAAGCCACCACAATAAGCCCGCACACCACAATGAAGAGTAGCCCCTGCTTGCCGCAACCAGAGGAAGCCTGCGTGCAGCAATGAAGACCCAACACAGCCAAAAAAAAAAAAAAAAAAAAGCGAAAAAACCAAAATATGCAACAGAGGCTGTTTGTAGCCCACCAGGTCTAAAATATCTATTATTTGGTCCTTTAGAAAAGGTGTGTTGACCACTGAATTAGGCTATAACAAAATACATTTAACGCAAAAACCTCATGGAACATAATTTAATTTTTTATGATTCAAAAGCCACTTCTAACTTGTAATATTCCAGGTTCAAGGTTATGAACCTCAGTTATGGTTAGCCTCTACAATGTTATAAGTGTAAATTCTGAAATCAGATTGCCTTGGATTGAATCAAGGCTCTGCCACTTGCTAAGTGCGGTCTTTTTCAAGTTAATCTTCCTAAACCGTGGTTTCCTCATCTGTAAAAAATAAGCATGATAATAGCCACCTCATCGGGCTGATGTGAGGATCAAAGGAGATAATGCGGGCAAAGCGCTTGGCATGTTGGGGATGTTCATTAAATGTGCATTTAATATGAGCTATTGCTGTTATACCTCCCAACAAAAAAGCATATCTTTCTTCGAGCTTCCTGGTTATTTACATGGTTGTGTGAATGGAAACTGACAACACCTTCCTCCTGGCTGGGATGATCTGTCAGTTTCCTGACTCACTGCTAGTTTATCCACTATAATACATCAGATTTAGGGGTGCCACATGTGGCTGTCACACATGATTGGAGTTTGAAAAGACTGAGTGAGGAGGCTAATCCCTGCCAAAGTCTACACACATATTTACACCCTCCTGCCGTGTGTCCATTCTAACACTGAAGGCTGCACCTGAGATGTACACATTTCCCTTCCTTCTAGGATCCTTAGAGCCCTTGGGTGGCCTTAAGATCGCTGTCTTACTCCAAGAATCAGGTGAATTGTGGTGATCATTTCACAGATATTTATCAAATCATCAAGTTGAACGCCTTAAATATATACAATGTTTATTTGTCAGTTATATCTCAATAAAGCTGAAAAAAAGAATAGTACACATCATTAAAAAATGACATGTACAAAGAAGTTTGGAAATGATGCTTAAATAATAAAGTAAAAAAATAAAGTTATATTTGCAGCAAAAAAGAAAAGAAAAAGGAATTAGCCTGCAGTCGCAGAGGCAGGTGTGGTCCAAGTCTGCATGATTGCAATTCTTAGCCAGGGCTATCAGCAAAAAGTGCTCCTTTAATTCAGATGCTAGAATGGAAGGCACGTGAATAAATAAACTTTCATTTTTAGAAGCTTCTCATATTTGGGGGATCATGTATTATTACAAGATAACCTTGCAAAGCCTGATTCATGCAATAACCTAAATAAACCTAATAGGAAAAATCTATTTCTGTAGAGTTTTCTGATAAACCTAGTTTCTTCAAGTGTGGATAACCACTTGCCCATTTCTAAATACAAAAAACAACTTTTTTTTTTGAGATTTGTGGTTCAAAGTCATGAGGTACATTAAGAAAAGGTAAATTTTCAGTTCTAAATTGTACTGGAAAGTGTTTCTTTATCCATGTTTGAATATTCTTACACTCTTTTATCTACGTTTCTTTAAGGGTCAAAAAAGTCTGAATTTTCCTTCAGGCTTACATGACAAGAATTTCCTTTTAACACTTCAATAAAAAATATATAGAAATCTTCCGTAGATCTAAAAGACTGAAGAGCAAGACAAAATTTCCACTGAATATTGGAAGTTGACCTCCCAGATGGAACACACAGTCAGAGTGAGAAAAGTGTTCTCTTTTACAAGGTTTGGAAGCCCAATAAAATTTCGCCATCTCTCCAGTCTCTGACCAAGGGCAAAAATGCCCGTGCACTATTAAACAAACAAATAAAAAAAACGCAACCCACGACTTAGAGGAATATTAGAATAAACTATCTGAGCCTCATGTATCTTCAAGTACAACATCAAAGGGCTTTTATACTTGGGAGAAGATAAAGCAACATTCCCTTCTTGGTTTATCAAACACAACTTACAGTCTAAAATATTTCTACCATGCAACTTCAGTTAACATGAAAAATCTTAGTGGGAAATTGCTTTCAATAAATTTCTCATTAACCAACAACTGTCATTTTATCAATTGATTTGAACCACTCAGATTATCAGTTTGATAGCTAATAAACAGAGGCTTTATTAAGACTTTGCTCTCCGATTTCTTTCTTAGCAAAATTCCCCACTAGTAGCATTTTCCTTCATGCAGTCCGAGGATGATGTTACAGGGGGATTTTCCTGTACATTACATGCTGTTTAGCATAGGCCACAGCTGCAGTCAAATGCTTATTTTCCACTTCTTAAGGAAGTTGCTTCAGCTTGCAGCACTGTCTTATTACTGCCATTAAAAGCTTTCATCTTTGTGAATGGAACAAGTTAATAAAACAGGTCCAAATGGGTCCCGTTATCAGAAGCAACTCTCCATACTCAACATGGAAAGCACTATTCTTGGAGACTGTGCAATTTCCACTGGAATTCCAGCCTGATTGACTGGTTTCCATACACTTCTTCAAATGCACGTGTTAGCGTTACTGTTGTTTTTCTGTAAACGCTCTTCCTTGACCCAGGAGTGACGTACATCCCTAACCCTCATCTCTTCTATTTCATCCTTTAGCCAGAATTACAAATATGAGGAGTAATTAATAATGATGGAAATATAAAATAATATTCTTTAATAATCAGAGCTGGTGTAGTACAAATAATAGCTTAACTGGAAAGAGCATTGCCTCCTGGAGCCTCCAGTGTCCCGCTGTTCCATCTGTCTCATGGTGATTATTGTTAACTCACATTTTTGTTCACCTCCATACCCCGCAGAACTGGGGTATATACCCCTCACACCTCTCTCCCCAGCAGGATTATTCCCAAGAAATTTCTGGACACTGTAGCCAGTTTTCTGATCCTCCCACTGCAGTGGCCTCCTCCACTGTCTTCTGAGAGCCCAACAAGAGCAACTTTCCATCCCAACAGGGGTTGTGATCATTTTCGCCTTTCCACTTGTAAGCCAGTCCAACAGACTGGGCCAGCAGATGAAAACTTTCTTATTCATCTTGTTTTGTTTCTTTTGGGTCTCATTCAACCACCTGCCAGAGACCTCACATCTTTTTAGATGTATATGATTCTCACGATGACCCTAGAGGTCAGTGTTATTATCGATATTGTTTTGAACAGATAGGGAAACTGAGGTTCACAGAATTTAAGCATTTGTCTAAAGGTTGTGCAGTCAGGCACAGGAGCAGCTGGAGGATTCCAAAGTCATTGTAATACATTCATTAAGCACCTACACTCCACAAGGTACTCTCTACAACGTTATTAGTCTGTTAGTAAAGCCAGATGTTGACAAACAGACTCACCCTGTTGACAGTCACTCCAAAAAGAGAGTCAAGATGTCAAACTGTTAAAGAGTCAAACTGTAGACATTCTATAAAAATTGAAGATCTGAAAGGCTTGTTCTGAAGTAGCTGAAAGTATGAGTCTATAATTGTCTCCATTCTACCTTGCAGGATCCAGCATTTGCCCATAGCTCATGAATGGTTCATACCTCTAGACCATCTGTGACCTCTCTGAAGCTAGTGGTTTGGCGGTAAGGGAATGGAGTCGGTCTGCCGGGGGAAGGGACTGAATCAACCTTTAGCCCCAAAGTGCTTTCTTAGAAATAGTCTCTTCAAAATCGTGCATTCCTTGCAATATTGCGATCCTCAAGGGTCTTCCACATAAATCCCTGTTCATCTCCCTAGGGACCAGTTTTCTGTTTAGTTTGGGGGAATTTGACTTTACTTTGGATTACCTGTGTCTTATCCTATGGGGCATACTTCATTTCTAAAAGTAATATTTAAATAATTTGACAGCGTGATGCCACTTGTGTTAAAATATAATCCTCAACTCAGTGAAAAACCCTGGGATTTTTCTTTTCAGTTTCTTTTCATTTTTTTCCAACACTTTTCAAAAATTTGTTTTATTTTATTCTTTTATTAAAGTATAGTTGATTTACAATGTTGTGTTAGTTTCAGGTATACAGCAAAGTGATTCAGATCTATCTATCTATATATCTATGTATATAGATAGTTATATATAAATAAATTCTTTTCCCTTACAAGTTATTAAAAAATATTGACTATAGATCCCTGTGCTATACAGTGGGTCCTTGTCGGTTATCTATTTTACATTTAGTAGTAACTGAAACTTTCAAACATACAAAAAAATTGGAAGAATTGTACAGAAGATACCCATACCCACTGCCTAGATTCTACAACCAATAGAAGTCCATTTTATTTCTGATGCATTTAAAAGCAAGTCGCAGACATCAGTATACTTCATCTGTAAATATTTCCTTATGCATATCATTAGCGAGAGCTCAATATTTGCTTATATATATTTATTTAGGAAAAAATTACATGCAGTGAAATGCATAAATCTTATGTGTACCTTCCTAAAAGTTTCGACAAAAGCGCACAGGTATATAATGCAACCCTTATCAAGCTACAGAACAAGACCAGCACCCACTAGGTTCTCTCATGCCCATTCTCAAGTCAATCCCCACCCACTCCGAGGCAACCACTTGTTCTTTTTACTTTTAGTTATGCATGAAATGACATTTTCCAAAAGACACTAATACAGGATTTACATCTATACCACTGTTGGATTTTGGCAACAAGTCACTTATTACTACCTAGAGTATAGAATACTCATAAGTAGGAACCTCACCGTTGCCTCTTATCACAATTCTCTCCATTTGTCCTTTCTTTAACCGAGTGTTTTTTTTCCACCATCGGCCAACAGTTCACCCATCTCTCTGTGATTTCCAAAGCTGCACAAACAAACTTCAAGGAAGTTAAGGCTGGCGCTCTGTGCTTCCCCAGTTTGGCTTTAACAGCTTCCACTTTGCTGTTGAAGTTCCATTTGGCTTTGGGCATGGTTTTGTTATAGGGCACTAAGTATGTACCCTGTGCAGAGATCACTTGCATCGCGCTGACACTGAGATTTTTCTGTACTCACTCATGGGGTTTCTTGGCATCACTGAGCATTGCTCATTCGACACGGGGTACTGTAGAGTGATAGGGCCACCTGCTCCAGCTATACTGCACAATGCTCAATTCAAGTCCCATCGTTAGTCAGATGGAACATGCTTCTGACTAAGCTGATGTTGTGTTGTGTCACAGGATGCCATGAAGTGCTGTGACCTTTTACAGCATGAGCTGGTACATTCCATTGTAATCAGTGAGTTTTTGTTGGATTTTCTGCTTCAGGAAACTGCCAAAGTAAAGCTGTAGGAGGAAGAAAAGAAAATCCATAATGGAGTCCTCCCAGCTCAGCGGAAAAGAGAGCTGGCTGAAAAGTCACACACACGGGTGCAAGTTGTACATTTGCCATTGAGATGTCCTTGGGCAAAAGTATGAGAAACGGGAAGGGTGCTACTAGCTCTATGATTTGCCTCAAAAGAAGTTGCAAACATTCCTTCAGCAGATATAGACACACTTTTTGAAAAATAAAAGGCGTGACATAAAGCAAGATGTTCTCAGAATTCTCGGGCTCCTTTGGAGGTATGTTTTCCACGGAGGCGGTGCACATACCAAAAAGGCTAATCCTCTAGTTCTCACAGGTAAATACGGGCTCAAGGTCCTCATTGCATCTTCCAGAGCATGGGCCAAGGGTGCCACAAGAATGATAAAAATGTTTGCTAATATTTCTTGGTGCTTACCATAGCCATTAGACTCCTAGCAGGAAAAAGGTGGTCTGCCATTAAATTGTGAGTATTATGGAGAATTTAATGAAAGAAACAATTTACAGATGTATAAGCTTGGGAAACTCATAAGGAATAGTGAGGCACCCAGGTAGTAGCAGCCTCTAAGTCTGAGGAAGCAAGGAGAAAGAGTAGAGCTGAGATTGGATGCAGAAGAGGGACCATCCAACAGGAGCTGTAGCCATACAACCTGGTCCCCCGTGAAACTATAGCAAGGTGGGAAGAGGGGAAAAGAAAGAAGTGCTTTGACTTCTCTCTCTCCTCTTACTGCAGTCTCCTGCCAGAGGGCAAGGCAACCCAGGGAACACAGTCATGCCCCACAGAGGTCATTCCCAGGAGCAGGTAGCAGGGCAGAGGATTGGGGAGAATGGCTATGAGGGGAGCTCAGGGAGAATAACCGGTACCCTTATCAGAGCCACATCCTATAGACCTCAGGACGACAGGCAGGCCCTTCTGATAGCCTGAGAAAACAGCCCTCAGGGATCATTCCAAAAGCCTAATTGGAGCAGTAGAACCAGCAAGAAGACTACGATCTACAGCTTATCAGGGAATTTGCAGATCTGCCTGAGATCAACAGAAAGATCTCCTTTGTGGTTCTGAGCGCTTTGTTCTGGAAACCCTCCTATTAGCATGAAGGGTCTAGAAGTTCTCTTGAGGCATGAACACTGGGCCTTGCTGTTTCTGGGTCCCTAAGATCATCTCCTCCTGACCTGCAATCTTGTAGGTTCCAGCTTAGAGCTGGAGGTAGACCAGACTCCCATGTTTCGTGTGTAGGCGCAGGGGCCACAAAGCCTCACCTGCACCACCCTGCCTCTCCTCCCACCATGGGAAAAGCCAATGAAGCTCATCAGCGTTCCCTCAGATAAACACTGTGCCCTACCAGAGACACATCTCTTCAATTATTCCCGAAGCACTGATTACACACCCACTATAAAGCATTCAAACTTTAGGAACTGAAGTGTCAGCAGAGGCTTTTGAAAAGAGGGATATTATGAGATGATCTGTCTTTAGCAAAAAATAAACTCTAACAGCAGAGAGACTGGTGCCAAGAGAGGCAAGAGGCCAAAGGTAGGAGGATGTTGTCAAACCAGGATCGTGGGCCTGGAAATGTATTCCCAGGGGAGGTTTCCCTGGGTTTCCAGGCTCCTTCCATGTGAAAGGTGCAAAGAGAGAAGAGTCCAATGTGCCTGTGAGATTTCTAGGATGCAGGACTGGGTGGGCAGGAGTGTGGCTGGTGAGAGTCAGAACCCAGGTGAGAGTGGGACGAGAATATAAAATGGTTCTGTTTGAAAGCTGTTCAGTTGACTGGGCGAATGGTATACTCAAGAAGATGCTGATCAGGGAGTTGGAGCAAAGGTCCAGAGCTCTTGGGAAGAGTTGGAGATCAGAGTTTGGGAGTCATCATTTCGAGAGGAGTGTTTGTTGATGTTACCAGGACAGATGAGTTTGCCCTGAGAAGTGGTAAAGTCAAGAAAACAGAGGCCAGGAATGTGCACTGGCAGGAAAAGCATCGGTGATGGAGATGAGATAAAGCCTCAGAAAAGGAGACATCTCAGAGTGGAAGACTGTCAAAGGAGAAGACCTCAGGGAGGAAGTAAGGGGAAAGAAATGATATCTATTGAACTCTTAGCTCGTACAGTTTCTGTGCTAAACTAGTTCATCTAATCTTACCAACCTTCATAAGAAGGTTTTAAGTCACATGTTGCAGGTGAAAATATTAAGTTGAGGTTGTACAAAAATCTTGTTTTCAGTAAAGGTAAAGACTAAAGCCAAATTCAACTCTTAATGATTTGATAGATAATCTACTCCATAAATACAGGGACAGCGGGGATGAAGTGAAAATCATGGGGGCGAGAGAGGTAGATAGGCCAGAGGTTGTAGTCCAAGAGTAGACTTTCAGATTGTGTGCTCCTGGAGGGCAGCAGAGGGTGGCATTTCACTTGGCAAGTGCTTTCCTACACAAGGTAGACAACTAATCCCTGGAACCTGCAAACATGCTACTTTCCATGGCAAAAGGGACATTGCAGTTATGATTAAATTAAGGATCTTGAGATAGGGGATTATCTGGGTGGGCCTTATGTAATCACAAGGGTTCTTATAAAAACAATGCAGCAGAGTCTAAGTCTAAGAGATGTGACAGCAGAAGCAGAAGTGAGAATGAAGTGGGGCTATAAACCAAGGAATGCAGGCAGCCTTTAGAAGCTAGAAAACGGAAGGACGCTGATTCTCCCCTGGAGCCTCCAGAAGAAATGCAAATCTGCTGATACCTTAATTTTATAACTGTAAGACCCATTTTGAACTTCGGAGCTCCAGAACTGCAAGATGATACATTTGTGTTATTTCAATACACGGTTTATGATCATTAGTTACAGCAGCAAGAGGAAAACAACACAATGTGCATTGAAGACCATGCGTGAACTACCTGCCCACTTGGACAGCCCCTTTATCTTCCTGTCATTACCCCCAATTCTCCTCCCAAGGGAGCCTCACTGCCATCTCCGCCTCCGCCTTCACATGGCCATGTTCCCTGTGTGCCTTCACTTTGTCTTTCCTCTGTGTGTGTCTGTCTCTTCATCTCTTCTCCTCTTGTATTGGGACCTACGCTAATGATTAACGATTTGAACTAGATTAGAACTGTAAAGACCCTTGTCTTAGTCTGGTTGAGCTGCTGTAGTAAAATACCATAGACTGAGTCACTTAAGCAACAGAAATTAATTTTCTCACAGTTCTGGAGGCTGAGAAGTCCAAGATCAAGGTGCCAGCTGGTTTGATATCTGGTGAGAGCTTTCTTCCTGGTTTGCAGAAGGCCACCTTCTCACTGTGTCTTCACATGGCAGAGAGAGAGAGAGAGCACAAGAGAGAAAGAGAACAAGCTCTCTCTTCCTTTTTGTATAAGGCTGCAGTCCTATTGGATTAGAGTCCTACACTTACAATCTCATTTAACATTAATTACCTGCTGTATTATCCAGATATAGTCACATTGGGGGTTAGCTCAACATATGGATTGGGGCTGGGCGGCAAATATCAGTCCCAGCAGCCCTGTTTCCAAATAAGATCACATTCACAGGCCCTGGGGGTTAAGACTTCAACATATCTTTTTGAGGGACACGATTCAACCTTACAACAAAAGGCAATGAGCCTGGGGGGTTCCATTCAGAGCCCCCTGGAGGGTGATTCTGGAGGACTCACCTTTCCATACTTGTCCTGGGGGGACCCGCACTGAGAACAGAGATGTTAGTGCTGGGCTCTTGTGGGCTTCTGACAACTGGAGGAACCTCAGAGCAGAAAGGCAGCTGTGGCTGGGGAGTAGGGGACGATCCCCGCCCAGCGTTTGCCCGTACAGGTGCAGGACGGATCCCATGCGGCCAAGGCTGATGCAGGCCACGGCTTTGGCGGGGAAGGTGAGTCCCCCCACGTGGGCTCAGGCTGCTGCCTCTGGTCTAAGGCTCTAGGGCCTTTCACACCTCTTTCTTCTACTGCTCAGATACCTTCCACAAGTCGTATACATGGGGGTGGAGGGGGCTTAATCATTTCCTTCTTTTTTTACTACACTGATTGGTTACATATGCCCATTCTGGGAGGGTCTACACTATCAGAGGCGCTCCACACACCCGTAGCCCATCTGAGCAAGCTTGGCAAGGCCAGAGACCTGGCAGTCAGATGTGGGCAGAACCACTTTGGCTCAGGGAAGCTGGAATGCCTCTCTGATCCCTGGGCAGGAAATGCCCTCAACAGGGAATCCCATTTTTCATTGAGGAGGGAGCTGGGAAATTGTGATTAGGAAACAGAAAGATCTGCTTTTCAATCTTTGTATTTATACGACTCGAGGGAAGTTGCTTAAGCTCCCAAGCCTCATGTTCCTCGTCTGTAAAATGGGGCTAAAACCAGTGCCTACCACAGAGGGCCATTGTAAGGACCCAATGAGACAATGAATTTAAAATGCTTTGTGTGTTAATGGCCATTTAAATTTAGCCACATATTATCCTTTCCATAATTCTCATTCCTTCCTGAACTGCCATGATTCTATCTAGGTTCATTATTCAAATATTGAATGTCCTTTAATATTTACTTTAGTGCATATCTTTTGTCTTAATTACTGTAGCTTTAGAGTAACTCTTGAAATCAGATTGTTTATGTCCTCCAAATTTGTTTTCTTCTTCAAAATTGTTTTGGCTCTTCTACATCTTTTGCACTTCTACATAAATTTAAGGTTATCTTGTCAATTTCTAGAAACATAACTCTTCATTTTATTCTTTGAATTTGCTATTAGTTCTAGTATCTTTTTTGAAAATTTCTTATTTTTTTTAATACGCATGATCATGTTGTCTATGAATAAAAGGAGTTTAACTTCTTAAAAAATAATAATAAAATAAAAAAATAAAAACAAAATGCTTTGTGTAATGTGCTGGGTCCTGGTTGGTGACACATCACTCCATCATTCACAATAATCATTTTGTTTTATACACAGGCCTAGTAATGTATGTGCACCCAGTGAAGCATCCAGTGAAGAGGGGAAGCAAGGCAAGGGGGACACACGATCCACTGGTCTATTGTGTTTGAGGCTCACCTGCACAATTGCTGCCAACTTTCCTATCCACTAACCCTAACCCAAACCCTAACCCTAACCTTAACCTTAACCTTATTTGGTGGGGTGGAGAGAAGACAACATCAGGTCTTTGGGGCATGTCAATTTCCCTCACCACCCAGGCAGCCCCATCCTGAATTGATTTAGGGAATGTCTTTAATGTGGCCTCCAGGATCTCTAAACCCTTTACAGAGCAGATTTATTCAAGTTGCTGCTCTCAAGCCCCTTTTAACTCCACGTTCGAATTTTATTTGTTTCCCTGGAGTTGCCAACCGAGCTGTGTGATCGGGAAGGAAGCATTTACTGAAGTGAGCCATGAATGATGTAAAAGGATAAAGCTGCGATGATTTATGTATGTGATACTGCTGGTCCCAAAGCCAGTGCTACTAGAAGACAGAGCACAGAAGTCATCTAGTACTTCATTATACTGCTGGAATCCTTGTTACTGACATGGCATTTTGTTATTAGAAGAGTTATATCACTTTTATTTCGGAAGAAAGTTTATCCACTGAAGACAGGTAGGTAGGTAGCTTTATTTGCTTTTAATAGGTGAAGACACTGATGCTCACGGAGTTTGAATGACATTGAATCGAGAAAATGGGAATTTGAACACCGCATCCACCTGCTTACTCATTATATAATTTTGTCAAGTTCATTATTTTATCTGAACTTCTATTTGTTGGACGGGTGAGTACAATATATATTTTTCAAGGTCATTGCAAAGAAGCAATGGAGCATCTATAAACCAGAGTGCTTGGTACACAGTAGATGATCTTACCTAAAGCAATGAGAAGTGAAGTGGCAGAACAGACATTCAGTAAGGGCCCCTGTGCTTCATGGTCCCAGGTCCTAGATGGGGCTCGGCAAGTTTTTTCTATGGGCAAGTTAGTAAGTATTTTCAACTTTGTGATCCATGTGGACTCTGATGCAACCATTCAGATCTGCTGTTGTATCATGTAAGCAGCTATAGACATTACTAAAATGAATAATCATGACTATGTTCCAATAAAACTTTATTAATAAAAACAGACAGCAGGCCTGATTTGGCCCATGGCCCATGTGACAACCCCTGGCCTTGAATAAAAAGTTGTATATAATATGATAAGTGACAACATCTAGTAGATAAACCCCTATTCATCCTTTAACAATTTAGTCTCTATCCTCCCTCTTCTGTGAAACTTTTCCTCCTTGACGATGCTGGGCAGATTACAGGTCCCATGACCTCTGTACTCTTTGGGTGCAACACATGACAGTCCCCTTCCCATTGGGAGGAGAATGCAGGCACCATTCCCCAGTGGTCTGGGTGGTCCTGGGAGTCACTGGCTATGTTTCTTCATCTTTCTTAAATATTTAAAAAATGAACAACAATACTTCTCATCTCCCCAGAGGATAAAAAAAAATAATGAAAAGGCTTAAACTGAAGTTGGGGAAACTTAGACTACTCAGTGGTTCTCAACGGGGGAGACATTTGACAATAATTGGAAACATTTTGGGGTGTCAAGATGGGATGAGGGGTCTTATTTACATCCATCGGGTAAAGACCAGAGATGCTGCTAAACATCTTACTGTGCACAGGACAGCTTCTCACAAGAGAGAATGATCAGGTCCCCAAAGTCAACAGTACTGAGGTTGAGACACCCTGGACTGGCAAAAAAGGAAGCATTTTATAGGCTACTAGTGTAAATCATGCACACAGCTTATACATTGTATACAACTTTATAGCTTATACAGTGTTACCTACTCTGTCCCCCACAAAGGAGCGTGGGGAGACTCAAATGAGATGAGGTATGTAAAAGGAATCTGCATAAATCATTAAGTTCATGCAAAAGTAAAGTCTCTTCTCTCAGTGAACCAATCCCGGAGTGTTGACACATGTAGGCTAATTCTGGAACATTCTTCAGTTTATCCCACCCAAATCTCCCCATCCAGTCTAAGCCTTTTTCCCATCACTGTCTTCTCAGCAGGAATAGGAGTGCCTTTGGACACCTTTCAAATGCAGGGAAGCTGGGAAGCCGCACCTCAGTCTACTTTCCTGCAGGCAAAATTATCAAATTCCTTTCGGCTTTTTCTCTAGGTCCTGTTTTTGAAGTCTTTAATTATTTCAGTTTTTAGAAAGATTCCCCTGTGGATTTTCCCTTAGTTTACCACATACCTCCCACAATAGTCAGTCTTAACCCAAAAGGGCTTCCCCTTGGACAAAATTACCCCACGGTTTTTGTAAGCTATGCGGGCTTTCATCTTCCATTCATTTTTGCATGTAACTTTGGTGATAGTCCGTCTTCCTGCTGAGTTTGGCCCACTTTTCTCTTTAATATGAGGGAGTGAAGTGAAAAATTCCAGTGGCTGTTGTTTGGGGGACTGCTCTAAGCACCTAGGTCGACAGGGGGTGCAATTCCTTGTTAGGTGTTTGCCAACTTAGGGAGACTAAGTGGGACTCAGGTGGTGGTTTCTTTTCATTTGGCTATGCTTTAGATTGAATTATGTCCTCTAAAAAAATATGTTGAAGTCCTAATACCCCCATACTACAGAATAACCATAATTTGGAGAGAGGGTCTTTGCAGAGGTAATCAGGGTAAAATGGGATCATTAGGGTGGGTCCTAATCCAATATGATTGGTGTCCTTATAAAAAAGGGAAATTGGACACAGACAGACACACATGGAGGAAAGGCCATGTAAAAATGCACAAGGAGAAGATGGTCATCTATAAGCCAAGGACCAAGCTGAGAGGCCAGGAACAGATCTTTCCCTGGAGCATTTAGAGGGAGCATGGCCCTGCTGACACCTTGACTATGGACTTCTGACCTCCAGAACTGTGAGACGATGTATTACTCACTTTGTGGGACTTTGTAACAACAGCCTTAAGAAACTATCTGCTGTAGTTTCTGCCATGGAGGCACTAGCTGGAGCTCATGATCACTTCAGAACATTTCTGCCAGGGATGGTTTACTACCATTCCTCTATGCAGCAGATGTCATCGGTGGTCCACACATTCATCCCATACACACACACACACACACACACACACACACACACACACACCCCTATCCCAGAGGCTACCTGCAGCCCTGCTGATGGCTTCCTGCATCTCCTGGCTAAGAGCATCCTCTGACCATGGGCACACACACTCACATACAAAACAGTCTAAAGCGCCAGAAAGTTCCCAGAGTGACCATCAATCACGGAGAGGCAACAGTTGTGAATAAAGACCCCTGATAGGATCACTTAGAGTTGGGTTCAACAGAACTTTTCAGAAGGTCCCCTACAGCCTGAGCCCAGTTTGCACATAATGGAACCTACTAATTAAGGTATCTCTTCTTAACTTTGCACCCTCCACTTTCCCACTCCCTCACCATGCAAATAAAATACTTGGCCCAAATCCTTGTCTTGGGATCTGCTTTAGAGGAACTTCATCCTAGGTCACGCTGCTTCAAAAATATGAATGACCAGAGTTGGGATCTGAGTACCAGCACCATCCCTGAGGCTCAAAATCAAAGGAAAGAGAGAGGAAGTACGTATTAGGAGTCCAAGAAAAGACAGAGTGTCACATCCACAAGGGGCAAGGTCAGAGTCAAAGCCAAAACCTGAACAGACACGGGATAAGATTCAGAGGTCTGAGCCAGAGTCACATCAGAGAATGAATGGTTCAGTATTGGTGTGATCCAGCCATTCCCATGTTCACTTAGGAACCACCCGTATGCCAGACACTGGGTGGAGAGCTAAAAGCACAGAAGGAGATAAGAAGCATTCCCTGAACTCAAGGAGCTCACCTTCTTGAGGGGAGAGATCAATGTGTAAAAAAATGTGATTTAGGTGTCATGAGACAAATGCTAATTGAGACCCTGGGGAACCAAGGATGGAAGCCTTGTATACTGTGCTAAAGCATTTGCATCTCTTACTTGTAGGTAATAAGTAGGGCTGAGTTCATGACCATGTGACATGGAGAGTCAAACAAGGTCTTGTGCTTAGAAAGCCCCTCCTTGGTTTAATGTTCTCCTGTCACCATTTTGAGTTTATTAATAATTTTAAATAAGGAGCCTTGATTTTGCACTGGGTCCCCCAAATTATGTATCCAGTCCTGACAGTAAGGAGCCTAGAAATGAACACCATAAAGAATGGTGTAAGCCAGGTCTATGGTGTATGAGTTGGAGATTTCCAAGGAGGGAAGTGTGCTCATGGGAAACCAATGACGGTTGCACCACTGGGGGGATTTTTTTTTAATTTATTTATTTTATTTATTTACTTTTGGCTGCGTTGGGTCTTTGTTGCTGCGCGCAGGCTTTCTCTAGTTGCAGTGAGTGGGGGCTGGTCTTCGTTGTGGTGCACGGGCTTCTCACTGCAGTGGCTTCACTTGTGGAGCACGAGCTCTAGGTGCACGGGCTTCAGTAGTTGTGGCATGTGGGCTCAGTAGTTGTGGCTCGCAGGCTCTAGAGTGCAGACTCAGTAGTTGTGGCGCACAGGCTTAGTTGCTCCGCGGCATGTGGGATCTTCCCAGACCAGGGCTCAGATCCATGTCCCCTGCATTGGCAGGCGGATTCTTAACCACTGCACCACCAGGGAAGCCCCACTGGGGGGATTTTGAGGAGCTCACTGAATGATTGGATCTTCTGCTTCCAATTATATTGGGTGTGAATGCAGTCAGGCATTTTAATGCTTCATTCATTCATTCATCCACTATGCATGAACTGTTTCAAACCCTTCGATATATTATGACACAACAATATTTATCATAAAGTGAGAAGCCGGGTGTAAGTCATGTCCTTGTGGCATGACTGTCTAAGGAATTCAGTCAATGCTCTCTCTATCTACCATCACTTATGAAGCATTTTTCCACCCTTAAGTATAATTCTTTCAAGTTATCTGTGTGGAAGCTCTTGCTTTCCTTGTTTAACAGATTAAAAATGAAGCTCAAGGAGGCTTCATGTCATGGAGGATAAATCCAGACTTACTAGGACTTTGAGCCAAGGTTCCATCTAGGTCCTTCTCTCCAGGGGCCCCATCCACCTCTCCACCACTGTCTCCCTAATCACCTCTCACTCTAGGGTCTTTTGAAGAATTGTCTCCAAAAGTGAGGGTTTCTTAAAGCAGTCACTGTATTTTATAGATGTAGTGGACAATATTTTGAGGCAGTTTTTTTAATCTCCTTCTTGATTGTCCTTTAGTTTTGTAAAGTATTTCTGAATCTCTGTGGAGAAGCTCAGCATTTCCTACAACATATGTTTAGTCAGCAGTATGGGCTTTACCATACTGACCATGAAGCCAGCTCTTCTAACAGGAGGGTTGCTGGGGATTACCTAAGTGATGTCCTTGTGTCTCTATCTTATCTTAGAGAACTCTGGTTCTCCTCCAGTATTTACATACACACACACACACACACACACACACACACACACAGACACACACACACAGCCATGGTCTTAGGGGAAGCTGACCCATCCCCAGCTCCAAGGGGCCCTGATTGGTCTGAGGATAACCCCCTCCTCTTGCATGATTGGAAAGGGCATGTGACCTGATTCTGGCCAATGAGACAAGGGGAAGTTTAGGGGTGCATCCCGTCAAAGGAAAGTTTCTTTCTCCCTTAAGAAAGAGTCACTAAAAATTTCAGACTCCTGTCAACCTTCCTACATAGCCTTTTACCCATATGAATTCCAATCCTCAGTGACCCTGGGTAAGTCACTAAAAAAATGGATGGAGTATTTTCATAAACAACTATCTCATGTTTTGGTTTTGCTTTTGTTTTTTAACTGAGGTGAAGTTAACAAACCTAAAATTTACCACTTTAAAGGTGAACATTCCAGTGGCTTTTAGTACATTCACAATGTGTGTGACCATCACTTCTCTTTAGTTTCAGAATGTTTTCACCACCCAAAAGGGAACTCTGTGCCCATTGAGCATCCCTCCCGTTGCCCCTCTTCACAGGCTTTGGCAGCCACTTACCTGCTTTCTTTCTCTGTGGATTTAATTATTCTGGGTATTCATATACATGAAATCGTACAATGTGTGACCTTCTGTGTCTGGCTTCTTTCATGTAACATAATGTTTTTGAGGTAGATCCACATTGTATCTGTAGCATGTATCTGTACTTCATTTCTTTTTTTTGGCTGGATAATATTCCGTTGTCTGTAGATATCACAATTTGTTTATTCACTCATCTACTGATGGACATTTGGGCTGTTTCCACCTTTTGGCTATTGTAAATAGCACTGCTACGAACATGCATTTACATGTATTTGTTTGAATACCTGTTTTTAATTCTTTTGATATATACATAAGCATGGAATTGCTGAATCATGTGGTAATTTTAACTTTTTGAGGGACTTCCAAATTGTTTTCCATAGCAGTGTATATTTATATTATATATTCTCACCAGCAATGTGTGGACATTATCTCATGTTGCCCATGATACTGACTTGATGAGGTCAGGTTATTTTATAAAGTGGAATCCTGAGATTCAAGGACCTAAAATCACTTGCCTATCTCAGTTCGTCGTGTCAGAATTTGATTCCACATCTTTGAAGAGATTTCTTTCCATTGCGTAAACTTCTCAGGTCTTTAGCGTCCTCCTTTGGAGAGAAAAACCACAGGTCTATGATATATAAGATCGTCCAGATATCGATTAAGAATTATGGGAAAATCCCAGCTCAGAGTACCAGGCATTTAATATTCTGTTAACACAAATATATATGTTTATTTTGCAAACTTACCATCTAAAATGATACCCAGCTCATAGTAAATGCTCAGAAAATATTTGAATGAATGAGTCTTGTGCGTTCATTTAGGGGTTCATCTTTTGTGTCTCTGGCAGCTAGCCATCCGTATGCTATCTTTTCTTTAACATCCTTCTTTGCCCCTGTAGTGCTGCCAGGAGAAAAAGGGACCGGATCCACCAGATGTGACATAACTCCATCTGTGACAGAATGTCTCTCTAACCCTTTAAGTTGAAAATATGCCTTTACCAAATATGTCAGTACCCTTCTTCAAATTGCATGGCCATACCTTTCTCAATTTGACTTACTATTATCTAATTATTTAATCTATAAACAGATATATCGCTGATGTATTTTAACCAGCATGTTTGTTATTTATTTATAAATCAGTGTTCATCTTTCGGGACTTTGATGTTCTCTTGCCAAGAAATAACTAGTACTAATTTCAAATAAGGAACATCTTTTGTAGTTAATAAAAGTCTTCCCAGATTAATAAGGTTAATAAGTGATACTGTCACTTGGGCATGTTAATAAGTTAAAAAAAAAAAAAGAAAAAGAGGCCTAGCCAATTGAAAAGCTGGAACTGAAAATAGATTATAGCATTTTGCCCCAAGGCTTTGGCAGCAACTGAAACAAAGTGTTTTGAAACAGAGCAAATTGGCAGTTCTTTGACTTCTAATGTTCAGTCTCTGCAAGCAGGACACCTGGTTCAACGACACAAAACAGCCATTCAGAATTATAGTCTGGGCTTTTGTTATGCAAAAGGTAAATGAGGGCAGCAGGAACTCTTCCAGGAAAAGCTGTTTTTACTTTTTCCCTAGGGAGAGCTCTCATCAAAAAAAGAAAGAAAAAAAAAAGAAGAAGAAAGAAAAGCAAAAACTGCTGTTGACAGGAAATCAGGAGTCTTGAAGATGAGTGGGTTCTGAAATTATCTTATAGAAGAATATTTCATACGATGCTATAAAGTGTTTCCACTGTCAATGAATTAAATGGAAGCCGCAGCCTTCCCTGTTTGAGAACACAAAGTTATCATAGTTTCCGGCTGGCTCTCCTTCTCCAACGCTCAATCTGCAGGGACTTGCTTTGGTCTGAGTTGCATTCATGTTCTAATAGAAGCAATTTGACCAACACTCGGGTTGACCCGTTAGAAGAGAACCTTGGCCCCATATGACGACAAGCCCATGAACGTGCACATACTCATATGCAGACATGTAGTTTGCACAATGCAATGCAGACAGTGTTGGAAACTGCACTTGAATTTAGTGTTGAGGTTGCTTGTCCTGCTGTCCAGCCCATTATTGTAAAAGCCGAGAGTCCAGAATAAAAGGAAAATGAAATGAAGGTCGTTTCACCAAAGCAAGTGCATCTGAGAAGCCTGTCATTTGCCTCCATGACTTTTAACCCTCTGGATCCATTGACCTCCCTTTATTATGTTGGGTGGGTGCTGGGCACTTGTGGAGCCAGACAGCTTCAAAATCTAATGGAAGAGTTTTCATTGGATGAGTATCAAGAGAGTGAAGGGATTGAGTGTATTGTGTGTCCACTGCGTGCAGGGCCTTATTTTGGGGATGGGATACCAGGCAGTGAATGAGACCAAGCCCACGCTGTCATAGAGGTCACCTTCTAGCAAGGAAGACACATGAAAAGAGGCCAGTGGTGTTAGGGAACTGTTGACCAAAACCGCCCTCCTTGGCCAGGCATGATGATAACTGCTGGCCTAAGTTGTCTCACAACAGGAGGTCCCGATAGAAAACTCGGTGCTGCCACCGAAAACTAACGAGGAGAATTCAGGAGGTGGTGAAAGGAGGGGGGACACGCCAGCCCATAGTATGTGGCGTAAAACTAACCCGGAAGAATTTGGGAGGGGCTAAAAGGAGGAGAGAGGAGACGACCAACATTTCAGAAGCCTTTGGGCTGGAATCCATCTTGGCTGAGAGATGCGCATGCCACCAGGAAGGACCCTGAGTCAGACCAACTATGGGCCAAGCAACGTGATTGGCCTGAGACAACCCGAAAACTAACCCCATCACCATAAACCCCGAGACCGCGAGCCTCGTGGCAGAGCAGTTCTCCTGGGTTCCCTCACCCTGCTGCTCTCCTCCCGAGCACCCCTTCCCAATAAAGTCTCTTGCTTTGTCAGCACGTGTGTCTCCTCGGACAATGCATTTCTGAGTGTTAGACAAGAGCCCACTCTCGGGCCCTGGAAGGGGTCCCACTTCCTGCAACAGCAGTACTCTAATTGCCCATGAACAGAAGTGCTATGAAGAAAGAGGGGAGATGGGGGGCATTTTTAGTCCACGGAATTAGAGAAAGCCTTAGGAAAGGGCAAGCCCTGCAAACAGTTCGGGGACACATCAGAAGGAGCAGTAAATGCAAATGTTCTAAGGGGGCCATGATGTGTCTGGAAAAATCATGACTGTGAAGGAGAAGAGTGACCCAAGAGGAATACCAGAGAGGTGGGCAGCGTAGGCAGGGCCAGAACATGGGGGCCTGTAGGGCCTCTCAGCCTCAGCATCCTTGACCTTTGGGGCTGGAGAGTTGTTTGTCATGGCAGAGAGAGGGAGGTCAGAGTGCTACGCATAGTAGGACGTTTAATACATCCTTGGGCTTTACCCACCAGATGCTGTTAGCACCTCCATAAGTTGTAACTACCTCAAAGTTTTCAGACACTGCCAAATGTCCTCTCATGGGGAGGTGTGTGTGTGTGTGTGTGTGTGTGTGTGTGTGTGTGTGTGTGTGCAAAATCACTCCTGTAAGTTATGGCAAGAATAGGTCTTGGCAATGACTCTCGGTTTTATTCTAAATGCAATAGAAATCTGCTGGAGGATTTTCAGCAGGAGAGTAATGCAATATAATTTTCATTCCAAAGGGAACTCTGGCTGGTGGGCAGTGAAGGTGACTGCAGGCTGGGGGTGGCTCAGAAAGTGGTGAGAACAGGAGCAGAAGGTTGGGTTTTCACAGGACATCTAGGCTAGGAAGGGAGAACGTACCCAATCCTCATGCATGTCCCCAGGTATCTGACCATGTCATGAAATGACCTTTCTCTACTGTCCAGCACCAACCCCCAAATTGCTGAGGCAGCAGTGGTAGTGACCAAAAAAGTAGCTCCTGATGGGAAAGGCATCTGGAAAAGACAGTTTCTTAGGTGGTTGAGAGCTCAGTGGTACGAGGATAAGCCTGCAGGCTGGTCCAGGCACAGCCAAGTGGATCCGTACACATGGTAGCTTGGGCGCATGTCCCCTCTCTGGATTGACTATGTCACATCCTCAAGCAGCGCCAACAGTCAGTACGACTAGAAAACTGCCCAGTAACAAATTTTCCTACTGGAGGGTCACTCTTTCCTCACTCTGCGAGTCCATTGTGAAGGACTCACAGATGCCATCTTCGCAGAGGTCTGTAAGCCTCCAAAGTCAGAGACATGTCTTCTCATCCATGAACTTCTCTCAAGCAGTGCATCATTCCTTTTAAGTCTCTTCTCTGAGAAACTGATTCACTCCATAACTCTGAAATGCCGGATCTTTTCAGTTCTGTAGGGCGCGGTCAGCTAACTGCCACGCAGCAGGAAGCTGAAGTAAGCTGAATCATCCTTCCTGTGGCCACTGCGCTTGCGCTAAGTATACTAATGAGGTTTTAAAGTAGCGACCTATCCGATGCTGGCTCACAAGTCGCACCATCGGCGAAAGCCAATCACAGAGCGACACATGTTCTTAATCCCTATATAAGCAGACTGCTATAGGATTGCGGTGTCTTCCTTCCATCTTTTCTTTAACCAAGCTGTGCTCCAATAAAGTGTGATACGAGAAGAATCTTGCGTGTGGCGACTCGTCATTCTGCTGGTCGGAGGCGGCTCGCCGCATTTGGTGCCGAAACCCGGGAACTTCGCGCCCTGCATGGAGGACCGATTCAGAACTCGACACACGGAGTGAACCGTCGGTGAGTAGTCCAGTCAGGATCAAGATCCGATCTGGGTGCCATCAAGACTGACGAGAATTGTTGAAGAAAACTTCAGAGAAGATGCTGAGCTGGATGTTCCTGATGATTCTTCCCTTGCTTAGGGCAGAGAATATGACGTTCTGGGGAATTAGCCGGACCTGGCCAGTTCCCATGCCGGTTCACTCTCAGAGCAGAGTTCTTCCAATATTTTATTCCACTAGTTGTGAAATGAATACGGCCTGTACCCAGCCATTGAATTATGACTGGGCACCGTATAATGCCAGTGATTTTATTTTGAATCGAAGTCTTTGTATTAGTTGGAATTCCACAAAGGATTGTATCCTTTTGGCCAGGATAACCTTGACCACTTGGAACAATCCACTTAGAAATAATTTGGTTCCATTGAATATGTTGAATGAAGCTTTGAGCAAGATAACTCAAGGCCACACTTCAGGTTCAGGTATAGGGAATTCCAGTGAAAATGAGATGAATATTACCACTTTAGTTTTGGAACATACAGGGATAGTTCCTTTAAGAAATAATGCTTCTGATAAAACAAGTGCCAACAGGACTGTTGTCGCCCCCTATTGTGAGCCAGTCACATCAACACCCCCAGTCTTTACCCCTTGTCAGGGGGGAACTTATGCTAAGTATGCAAAGTGGTATTTTGAAGGATGGCCATTTTATTCTTGGTTATTAGTTAATGAGGCAGGAGTAGGCATGGATATTTCTGCTTTGGCCACTTTACAGATGCCCTGAATAGGAGTGCAGAGATTGGAGAATTCCTAAAGGGAAACTGGTCTCAAGAAGCTGAACGGATGATATTTAAGCAAAAGATTCAGATTATGCAACTGAATGCTACCAAGCTGGAACCCGTTACCTTTGGAGATTTTACCTCTTGGCTCTCTTCTGCCTTTTCCTTCTTTAAAGAGTGGGTAGGGGTGGGGATCTTTGGGCTCTGCTGTATATTTGGGATTATAATATGTCTCTGGTTGGTCTGTCGCATGCGCGTCAGGGCACATCGAGATAAGGTCCTACTCACTCAAGCGCTTTTGGCTGTTAGTGAAGGTGATTCTCCCGCAGCCTGGATCTCCGTCCTAAACAATTCGAATGGATTGCCCTTGCACGGAGAGGCCCTGTTGCCATTGCACCTCTATAGGGAATCAAAACTTATTCTGAGTCAGCCTTTGCACCCTGCAGCCCTTGTTGGCATTGCACGCAGGAAGGTGTCTCAGACATGCCAACGGAAGGCTGCCCTCGAACAGTGAGCACATCATGAGGTGAACACTTGTACGGGCTACATTCTGCTTGGTGATTCTAGTAAATAAAAAAGGGGGAGATGTAGGGCGCGGTCAGCTAACTGCCACGCAGCAGGAAGCTGAAGTAAGCTGAATCATCCTTCCTGTGGCCACTGCGCTTGCGCTAAGTATACTAATGAGGTTTTAAAGTAGCGACCTATCCGATGCTGGCTCACAAGTCGCACCATCGGCGAAAGCCAATCACAGAGCGACACATGTTCTTAATCCCTATATAAGCAGACTGCTATAGGATTGCGGTGTCTTCCTTCCATCTTTTCTTTAACCAAGCTGTGCTCCAATAAAGTGTGATACGAGAAGAATCTTGCGTGTGGCGACTCGTCATTCTGCTGGTCGGAGGCGGCTCGCCGCACAGTTCCATTCCATGTCACCATTTCCCACCACAGTTCCTGTTACACCCTGAATTGTGTCCAACCCATATTTATCTCCTGAAGCCTTTACCTACAGTGCGACTGTATTAAGAGCTAAGGCATTTACAGAGGCAATTAAGGTTAAATGAAGTCATAGGATGAGGGCCTCTTCCAATAGGACTGATGTCTTTATAAGAAGAGGAAGAGGCACCAAGAGTGTCCACACACAGAGAAAAGGGCATGTGAGGCCACAATCAGAAGGTGGCCATCTGTGCGCCAAGGAGAGAGGCCTCAGGTGCCAGACCTGATGGCACCTTGATCTTGGACTTCAGCCTCCAGAATGATGAGAAGATAAACTGCTGTTGTTTCAGCCCCCCCAGTCTGTGGTACTCTGTTATGAGCCTTAGCAGACTAATACAGCCCCCTAGATGTCATCCTTAGGTAGATAATGTCACTCTACCTCCAGGATATTCATCTGCGACCTCAGCCTTGGTAGCTACTTTTGAAATCCTTACTGAAATGCTCTCCTCCCACCCACAGCCCTGAGTTTGCCTCATATGGTGCTTTTTGATTCTCCAGGATCCTCTAACCCCTCTCTTTTGCTTTGCTTCCCTGACTCATCTTTCTCGGCTTCACTCTTTCATGTTAGTGCTCCCCGGGGTCTTGTCCTCAAAGCTCTTCACATCTCAAGTCTAGACACTCTCCTAGGAAGGCTCGTTTGTTCCCAGAGCTTTAACTATCACTTCCATGTGAATGACTCATACATTCATTTTCCCAGACTCAATATCTCTCATGAGCTCCAGAGCTTTACTTTCTGCCCCTAACTTGACCTTTCCTCAGTTGAGCATGTGGCCACCAAACCTCTCACCTAAGCAAGATATTTGAAAGGTACCTTTGACTCTTTTCCCTTTTGCTTCAAATTCAGATGGCTCACAGGCTCTTTTTGATGTCATTGTCTTCCTTCAATGTGTCATCTCCTGAATCAGCTTTCTAACACTTGCATCTCATCATGTTATTCCCCTACTTAAAAGTTATTAACACTATATAAAATAGATAATAATAACTATCTCCTACTGTATAGCATAGGGAACTCTTCAAATACTCTGTAATGACCTATATGGGAATAGAATCCAAAAAAGAGTGGATATATGTATATGTATAACAGACTCACTTTGCTGTATGGCAGAAAGTAACAAAACATTGTAAACCAACTATACTCCATTAAAAAAATAATTAAAAAAAAGTTATTAACAGCTTTCAATTACCTATTGAGAAATCCTAAGTCCAGCCTCCATAGCATGATACCTCTCCAGTACACCCTCTCCCCTTTTCCCACCCAGATAACTTTTGTTCCAGGCCCACTGACACCAATTTTGCTCCCTAAAACACATGTTCCTTTACCTTTTTGGCTTCCTCTGACTGTAATGGCTCCACCAGCAACCCCATTCTTTTGTAGTCAGGTCTTCTCCTTTGTCCCTTCTCTACTTTGCAAACCATACTCATTCTTAGAGACCAAGTTTATATGTGCCTTCACCCACAAATCCATCTTCTCCTGCGCCAGAGTCCCCTGCTCCATGTTATGTGTCCCCAGAGCATTTTGCATGCCTGTCTCTCCTGATCGATTAAGATTCTTTACCATTGCAACCATGTTGCGTCCATCCTTGAAGCGTTAAATAACCTGGTATTATTCCTGACATCCAGTATGGGCTGTGAAAAGTACTAGTTGAATCAAGAACAATGAAGAAACATCTTCTGTGATTACCTGTGATGGAAAGCTCTTCCTCGTTCTGCCATTCCTAAAACTGAGGTTATAGTAAGGCTCATGATTGGAATGCAAAAACAGAGGGTATAACTCTTTCAATAGAAATAGATTCAAAGGAACAATTGGGGGAGTAGAAATAAGAAGGTATACATTTTCATAGAAATCATGTGCCTCAGGTCCAAAATAACTTGGGAAATAGCTGAGTGAGAGGAAAACCAAAAAATAAATTAATGTTATCAGTGTCATGGAAGATTGTTACAGATTGCCCAGCCAGACAGAAAATACAGATGTTTCCCCACACCAAAATAAGCTATGAAGGTGATCAGGGATGCTAGACATCCAGTATTGTACCAAGACTTTACTCTGTCAAATGCAATTATTATATATTGAAATGTAGTCATTAAAATATTTTTTTAAATAATTGTAAATAGTGATTTTATGCTTCTTTATTAACTCATTAAAAAGCAAGGTCTACTACTGAGACGAATGACTTGAATTTCAGGGTAGTGATGAGCATACACAATATTTTGCTACATTTGTAACAACTGTAATGTGATTTGAAAATATCTGTAATTTCTATTGGTGAGAAAGTCATAAGTATTTCTAATATTACTGCCATGAGTTGTCTATATTCATGTTTGAAGAAAACCCTGCATTTGAGTTAGAGGTTAGTAAAGTAAAGATGTATTCTAGCCCAGGTCACAAAAATGCTCATCATAGAAGAACTCCTGAGATGCAGAGAGACGTTTTCTTTGACTTCTTCCTGGATAAACAACCCTTGAGAAGCTACATTTAGAAGGACATCATAAATAGCCAGTGGGCTCTTTGAGTCTCAGGATAACCAATACTGGATTCCTAGAGGGATTGCAGACATTAATGTCACCATCAAGCACCTGAAAGACACAGGAATGGTGATTCCCATAGCATTCCCATTCAACTCGCTTACTTGGCCTGTGCCAAAGGCAGATGGAGCTTGGACAATGACGATGGATTATTGTAAGCTTCACCAGGTGGTGACTCCAATGCAGCTGCAATGCCAGCTGTGGTTTCATTGCTTGAGCAAACTAACACATAACCTGGTACCTGGTGTGCAGCTATTGATCTGGCAAATGCTTTTTTCTTGAAATATATTAGAAAAGACCAGCGGAAACAGTTTGCTTTTAGCTGGTAAGGCCAGCAATACACTTCCACTCTCTCACCTTGGGGGTATATCAACTCTCCAGCCCTGTGTCATCACAGGGCTGGAGAATGATGACAACCCTGTGATCTGCAGGGATCTGGATTGCTTTTCTCTTCCATAAGATATTTATTATACTGGTCATTGTGTTGATGACATTATGCTGATTGGACCTAGTGAGCAAGAAGCAGTAACTACTCTAGACTTACTGGTAAGACATTTGCTTGTCAGTGGCCCTGCCTACAACCAAAAGGAGGCACAGTGCCTAGCGGGCCTCTTTAGATTTTGGAGACACCCTATTTCTGACATGGGTGTGCTGCTCCAGCCTCTTACTGAGTGACCTGAAAATGTGCTGCTTTTGAGTGGAGGGCCCAGAACACAAGAAGTCTCTGCAGCAGGACCAGGGTCCCATGCCACTTGGACCCTATGAGTCAGCAGATGTAAAGGGGCCTGATGGGATGGCAGAGTGGGATGCTGTGTGGAGTCTTCAGCAGGCCCTTGTGGGTGAATCACAGTGCAGGCCCTTAGGATTTTGGAGCAAAACCCTGCCATTCTGTGCAGGTAACTGCTCTCCATTTGAGAAACAGCTCTTGGCCTATTACTGTGCCTTAGCAGAGACTGAATGCTTAACCATGGGCCACCAAGTTACCATGTGACCATAAACCATTACTTTGGGGGTGTACAGCAGCACTCTGTCGTCAAATGGAAGGAAGTGATATATATGTGATTGGTCCCAAGCATGCCCTGAAGGCATAAGTAAGTTACACAAAGAAATGGCTCAAATGCCCATGGTCCCCACTCCTGCTACACTGCCTTCTCTCTCCTAGCCCATACCTATGGCTCAGAAGGAATTCCCTGCAATCAGTTGACAGAGGAAGAAAAGACTTGGGCCTGGCTTACAGATAGTTCTGCAAATATGCAGGCACCACTAGCAAGTGGACAGCTGCAATGCTGCAGCCCTTGGGGACATCCCTGAAGGACAAGGGTGAAGGGCAGTCCTTCCAATGGGTAGAGCTCTGAGCCATGCCCTTGGCTGCACTTTGCTTGGAAGGGAAATGGTCAGGTGTGTGATTATATACTGCCTCATGCGCTGTGCTCAATTGTTTAGCAGGAAAGTCAAGGACTTGGAAAGAACAGTATTGGAAAATTGATGACAAGGAAATTTGGGGAAAACGTATGTGGATAGACCCCTCAGAATGGGCAAAAAAGTGAACATATTTGTGTCTCATGTGAATGCTCACCAAAAGGATATCTCAGCAGAGAGGCAGTTTGATAGTCAAGAGAATAGGATGACTTTTTCCTTGGGTACCAGTCAGCATCTTTCCCAGTCATTCCCATCATCACCCAATGGGCTCATGAAGGGAGTGACCATGGTGGCAGGGTTGGAGGTAATTCACAGGCTCAGCAACATAGACTTCCACTCACCAAGGCCAACATGGCTCTGGCCACTCCGAGTGCCCAATCTGCCAGTGCACAGGCCAGCACAGAGCCCCCCAACATGACACCATTACCAGGGATGATCACCAGCCCCCTGGTGGCACGTTGATGACATTAGATCCTGCCTTCAGAGGGCTAGCATTTCCTTCTTACTGGATAGGCACGCTGAATAGGGACTTGCCTACCCTACACATAATACTTCTGCCCAAACTACCATTCGTGGACATATAGAATGCCTTGTCCACTGCCATGGTACTCCACACAGCATTGCTTCTGACCCAGGCTCTCATCCGACAGCAAATGAAGTACAGTAATGGGCCCATGCTCGTGGAAGTCACTGGAATTCTAACTGTATTTCCCACCATCCTAAAACAACTGGCTTGATAGAATGGTGGACTGGCCTTGTGAAGACTCAGTTATAGTGCCAACTAGGTATCAATACCTTGTAAGGCTGAGGCATAGTTCTCCAGAAGGCTGTGTATATTCTAAATCAGCATTCAATATATGGTGCTATTTCTCCCAGAGCCAAGACTCCCAGGTCCAGGAATCAAGGGTGGAAAGGGGAGTGGCACCACCCACTATTACCCTTAGTGACCCACTAGCAACACTTCTGCTTCCTGTTCCCATGACCTTAAGCTCCGTCGGCCCAAAGGTCTCAGTTCCAAAGCGCTTCCACCAGGAGTCACCACAATGATTCCATTGAATTGGGAGTTAAGACAGACACTGGGCTCACAGCCACTCAGCCCCTTTGGGTTCCTCGTGCTTCTGAATGAACAGGGAAAGAAGGGGGTTACTGTGCTGGCTGGGGAGACTGATTCTGACCTCCAAAGGGAAAATGGACTTCACCTGGGCCTCCAGCTTGCTGACTATACATCTCAGGACTTGTCAACCTCCATAATTGCATGAGCTAATTCCTTATACCAAATTTTTTATAATAAATCTTTCTATAATATATAGATACATATTTACTATTGATTCTGCTTCTCTGGAGAATCCTAAATAATCTCAAAATATTTATTAAAAGAGTTTTTTTAAAAAAAATTATAAGTAGAAACAGTTATGCTTCTTCACTAACTCATTAAAGAACAAGACCTATTGCCAAGCTGAATGACTATAATTTCAAGGTGGTGATGAACATATACAATATTGTGATACATCTGCAACAACTGTAACATGGTTTAAAAATATCTGTGATTTCTATTGATGAGAAAATCATATGTCCTTCTAATACTACTGCCATTTATTATCTATATTTGTGATTGAAGAAAATGCTACGTTTGAGTTAGAGGCTAGAAAAAATAAAGATGTATTTTTGCTGTAACCAGTCTCATAAGTATCCTCACTATGGATCCCTCAGGGTCCATAAAGCTCAAGAAAAGAACCTCTGAGATAAAGAAAGACAACCATCCCTTTACACCTTCCTGGATAAACTACCCTTTGAGAAACTACCTTTAAAGAGACGTAGTAAATACCCAATGGGCTCTTTGATTCTCAGGATAACCAAACATCTGAAAAATATCATGTGCTCTGTAGACAAGGAAACGGAAGTAGACTTTGGTTAAAAAAGGGAGAGAGAGGGGCTTCCCTGGTGGCGCAGTGGTTGAGAGTCTGCCTGCCGATGCAGGGGACACGGGGTCGTGCCCCGGTCCGGGAAGATCCCACATGCCGCGGAGCGGCTGGGCCCGTGAGCCATGGCCGCTGAGTCTGCGCGTCCGGAGCCTGCGCTCCGCAACGGGAGAGGCCACAACAGTGAGAGGCCTGCGTACCACAAAAAAAAAAAAAAAAAAAAAAAAGAGAGAGAGAAGTCTCCTTTTCCATGATTGATTGGTCTTTGGGACAAAAACTACATCTCTACTACAAACTATTTTAGCCCCTCTGGGTCCCTAGTGTAGTACTTCCATGTAACAGACACTCAATATTATTTACTGAATTAATGATCATCAATGGATAGATTGACAAACTTACAAAAGTTTGCAAAGAGAGCAGTGGCCTCACACCGCTTGTTTTCTTATGTGCTCCTCTCCAGTGTCCTCTTTCCTCTCCTCTCGTGCCATCTGTGAGGCAGGCAGAGGCACTGTCTTTCCTTAGAGCAGCTGGCTCTGGCGGCTGTCGGGCATCGTCAGCCAGAAGCCAGGTGGTCTTACGTTCCGTTCCTTCCACACCAAGGGCAAAGGGGGCAGGATGAATACGCCCAAACCACTTGGTATTCACTGTTGATTTTTCCATGGATGCACACAAGGCTACGTCCCATCAAGAACCCTGCCCTTGTTGGTTAATGGATCCTTTTCTAAATGCACTCAGGGAGAGCACAAGTGACCCCTCATCAGATGAGATTCGCCATTTCAAACAACCATATTTTGTGCTAATGAATTTACATATTAACTCTAATGTGTGTACCAAGGAGAAACAGAAAATACAAAAAAGAGAAACAAATACATATCTATTCCTACAACCCAAATATACATATTGCTAATATTTTAGCATATTTGCTTCAAGACTATATTAGCTTTATTAGCTTTTGCATAGTTTCCCCCCACCCCGTGGGGATTTTTGTCAAGAAGAATGGGAAAGAGGAGTTGTATGTATACACTTGTGATGATTCTAGTATACACTATCTTGTTCCCATTCCCCCTTATTTACTATAATAGGTTTTTATTGTATACATATAAATAGTGTGTATATGCATACAATTTTTATGTATATAATAAAATAAATTTATACCTATAATAAAAATAAAATTGATAAATAAAAGCATATATATGTATAACCCTAACCCTAATATAAATATGTTTTTATTTATCAACACTCTTTTAATAGTCACTTATTAACTCATCAATTAAACATATTAATGACATATTCACACTGTTTCACCTTTTCTCTCTCACAAGTAAGGCTCCCATGCACATCTCTTTCCATCCATTTTTTCCTGTGCTTACTTTGCCATTGGGATGGTTTCCTTGAAGTGCAAATCATGCATCAAAGAATGAAATTGCTTAAGGATCTTAATATAAATGGCAACCAAACTGCTTTCAATACGTTTTTTGGTTTTATTTTGCGGTACACAGGCCTCTCACTGTTGTGGCCTCTCCCACTGTGGAGCACAGGCTCTGGACACGCAGGATCAGTGGCCATGGCTCACAGGCCCAGCCGCTCCGCGGCATGTGGGATCTTCCCGGACCAGGGCACGAACCCGTGTCCCCTGCATCGGCAGGCCAACCACTGTACCACCAGGGAAGCCCCCCATTATGTTTTTTTTTAACTTTATGTTTTAATATTTTGGTGGCTTCACTACCTAATTCAGGGGAAATTCTTGACATCCCAAACAACTTATTTTCTTTCATGCCCAACAAGTCTGGAACTTTCTCAACGCTAGCACGTGAGGAGCAAGGTCATACAGCACAACTTGGTCGTCAAAAGCACAGGCTTGGAGTTAAAGGCATGCTTTCCATCCCCAGCTCTGCCCCCTTCCTGCTGGGCAATCTTGGGCCAGTTATTCAACCCCTCTGTGCCTAAATTTTCTTATTTTAAAAATGGGTATAAACAACAGTACTAACTTAATAAGTAATAATACTTACTACATATGGATGCCATGAGGATTAAATGAGCTGCTGCATGTTAAGTGGTTTGACATGTGGTATGACTCCAAAATTAGTTTTATTGTCAGTCACTGAGAGCACAGTTTACAATAACTGTGGTCTTGTAAATACTAATATATTTGAGACAAAATTTGAACCCTATTATTTGCTTCCTACTTGCTCTACCTGCTTCTATATTCCTTTTCCTCTGTCCTCGCATTATTTTGGTTTTACGGAGTATTTACAGTTTGTTTTTTTTTTTTTTTACATCTTTATTGGAGTATAATTGCTTTACAATGGTGTGTTAGTTTCTGCTTTATAACAAAGTGAATCAGTTATACATATACATATATCCCCATATCTCCTCCCTCTTGCATCTCCCTCCCACCTGCATCTCCCTCCCACCCTCCCTATCCCACCCCTCTAGGTGGTCACAAAGCACAGATCTGGTCTCCCTGTGCTATGCGACTGCTTCCCACTAGGTATCTATTTTACGTTTGGTAGTGTATATATGTCCATGCCACTCTCTCACTTTGTCACAGCTTACCCTTCCCCCTCCCCATATCCTCAAGTCCATTCTCTAGTAGGTCTGTGTCTTTATTCCTGTCTTACCCCTAGGTTCTTCATGACATTTATTTTTTCTTAAATTCCATATATATGTGTTAGCATATGGTATTTGTCTTTCTCTTTCTGACTTACTTCACTCTGTATGACAGACTCTAGGTCCATCCACCTCATTACAAATCCGGTTTTCCCCTCTGAGCGTAGGGAGTTAACTGCTTTTTCACAGCTGACTTAGAGATCCCTGCAGACCTGCTTGACTCACAAATCGAGTCCTTTTCACCTCATTCAGACAATGCAGGGACTGCTTTCCCCGCCCTTTCAACTTATTTGCTATTGCTGTCATTTAATTGCATACATATTTCATATTTATTCAAATATTATTATTATAGATTTGTACAGTCAACATTCATTTCAATTTACAGACATAAACGTCTCTTCTTGTTCTTCATCCTTCCTGCCTCCCCAGGTCCCCATCTGGGATCATTTTCCTTCCTCCTGAAGAATGACTTTTATATTTTCCTGCCCTGTAATATTGCTCTAGTAAGTGCAAGCTTGCCAGTGACAAATCCTCTCTGTTGTTTGCTTTTCTGAAAATGTCTTTATTTTGTCTTTATTCTTGAAGACGTTTTTTCACCTAATATAGAAGTCTAGGTTGGAAATTAACTTTCAGCATTTTGAAAATTTTCTTCTGTTACATTTTGGCTTCTATTATTTATTTTATTTTACTCTATGTTTTATTTTACATGTTATTTCATTATTTATTTTATTATTTTTATTTTATATTTTATTGTATTTATGTTATTTAATTTTTATTTGATTTATAAATTTTATAATTTAGTTTTATTATTTTAATTTATTTTATTCTATATTTTATTTTACTTTATATTTTAAATTTTATGTTTTTTTATTATTTTATTTTGCTTGTTATATTTTTATTTTATACTTTCAAAATTTATTTTATTTTACTTTTAAAATTCATTATTTTATTTCATTATTTTAATTTATTTTCTTTTTCAAATGACAGCTGTCAATCCACTGTTTTTCCTTTGAAATCAATATGTCTTTCTTCCTCTGGTAACTTTTAAGATTTCTCATTGTGTTTGATTTTCAGCCATTTTTCTCTGATGTGATTTTCTCTGAATTTATTCTGCTTCTTGAATCTCCTCTAGTTTGGAAATTTGTCAGTCACTGCCTCTATGTCCACACCATTCTCTTTCTTTTATTCTTCTGAAAGGAACTTATTACATGCATGATAAATCTTCTTATTGTATTCCTTTTGTCTCTTACCCTTTCTTCATATTTCTTATTCTTTTTTCTCATATGACTTTTCTGGATATTTACTTTGAATCTATCTTTCAATTCACTGATTCTCTTTTATCCTTTAATAGGCTTAATTCCTTCTACTGTTTCTAATTTTAGTTATTACACTTTTCAATTCTAAAATTTCCCTTTGATTATCCTGACAGTTCCCATTTATTCATCAAACTTCTTCATCTTTTCTTGTATCTCTTTGATGATTTATTTACACTTTGTTATGTTAAATTCTATTGTTGGTAACTCTAATCTGAAGCCCTTAGGGATCTGTTTTTATCTGTTATTCCCTCCTATGTCTTGATATTTTTGATGAGCTACCTTGTGTATATCACAAATTATATAATTTATTTAAGACTGTAACTTCCTAGAGAAATGATTTACTTTTGTTTGTGGCCAGAAGCACCAGCATGCTATTGATCAGTATCAATTTCAAGGATTGAGATGATCCTAAGACAGCCTTCCATTCCCACAGGGCTGCACTGTATCCCACTCACCCTCGCTCTTATGATATAGGACTTACGTGTCTCAACCCAAAGCATGAGAGGTTTTCCAAGCCCTGCCCCCCTTGAACTCCTGTTTTTCTCCCACTCACCATGTGAGGTTGGCAAAAGCTCAGTACGTATTTTCAAGTTCTTAGCTCCTGTTTCCAGAATCCCATTCACCTTTAGAGTAAAAATGACCCCAAATGGGACCACCTCTATGTATTTCTGTCTCCTCCTGGATCTTGACCTTGTAATTCTTCATTGCATTGACAACTCTCCAAAGACTTCAATTACTTCAATTAGATGGTGTGTGTGTGTGTGTGTGTGTGTGTGTGTGTGTGTGAGTTTTATCTAACCTTCTCCTTGTCTTCAGCAAAGAGTTGGTCCAAATCATCTGGATCACCTAGTCTACTATTTCAGGAAGTAGAATTCTGAAGTCTATTTTTTCAGAAGTATGGCTTTCTAAATTATTATGAAAAGAGATCCAGGAAAAAAATGTTTAATCTCAGTATTCCCAAACTTACTTTACTACAGATGTCTTTGTTTTTGTGAAGCAGCCCATAGAACAAATGGTCCACAGCATCTCAACTTACAAAAGGCTTAGATTTCAAAAGGCTGTCCCTAAGAACTTTGCCTTGTAAGTTCAAAGTGTTGTTCAACAAAGAGCCATTGTATTCACGTTTATGCAAAGTTAAGTTACAAAAGAAGAACTCTGATGGTTTTGCTGTGACGCATCCCACTCCATGTAACAACTGTCATTCCTTCACCACTTTCTTTTGTTATAATTATTTCTACTTTTATTTTCATTGTAATCATACACACAGAGAAGATAGGATTGGTCAAGAAGGCACTTTGTGACAGGTATGTAATGCCATTTTTAAACATGTTTTATTTTGAAATGAGTATAAGATTCTCAGGAAGTTAGAAAAATAATACATGGAGTCTAAGTGTACCCTCCTCCAGCTCTCCCCAATGATGACATCTCATACAACCAAAGTAAAATATCAAGACCCAGAAGTTGACGTTGGTACAATACTATTAAAAGGCCCGCAAACCTTAATCAGTTTTTTACCACTTTTTAGCATTCATTCGTGTGTGTGTGTGTATGTGTGCGTGTAACTCTATGCAACATTATCTAGTGTACAGACTCATGTAACTACCAACACAACCAAGATACAGAACTGTTTTATCACCACAAAGAAACTCTTTCATGCTATGCTTTTACAGGTATACCCACCATCCTTGTCCCCTGGCAACCACCAATCTATTCTCGATCTCTATAACTTTCTCCTTTCAAGAATGTTACATAAATGGAATCAAGGAGCATGTAACTTTTTGAGGTTTACTTTTTTCACTAAGCACAATGTCCTTGAGGGGTCGACCCAGTAATAACATTTTTCCTAGAACCAGCATCTTTTCTATCAGATCCTTAAAAGATATATGTTTTTCTATTTCTTTTCCCTTTTTTTTACAGATAAGACAAGAAACTGACTAAAAATCATGAGTAAATTCATGACAGATTTCTTGACCCTCTAGTTCAGAGTTACAGACAATAGACCTTGTTTCTCCGAAGACCAATCTTTCTTGCTTCCTGACTAGTTTGGAACAACAGGTCAGCTGAAGGTCATGGTTGATAAACACAATCCACTGAGTATTTAATCAGAAGTTTGTTATAGGGAAATCAAATTTTTCTTGACATTGCCTGCAGCAACTACTGCATTATCCCACTAAGTATGAACTACAGAGTGGGCTATTTGGAAATCATTCATATACTCACTGTTGCAAGCATGTCTAAGTAGAATTTCTAATGTCCAAATAGAATTTCTAAACTCTTAATTCAAGAGTTGATAACTTCAAAAACAAGAAATGAATGCTTTGACTGGGTCTACAAGTGACATTTCCTAGTTTTCTTCTTCATCTTCTCTCATCTTTGGGGGTTTGCCTAAAAGTCACCAAGTTAGGTCACTAATGAACCTAACAAGTATTCAACAGCTTTCTGCAGTGGTGGAGAATGTTTCTAGAGGGAGCAAGAATATTTCATGAAGTCCAAGAGCAGACATTAACAATCTGAGGTTTGTACCATCCCATAAGAACTTTTGAAGAATCGTTTTTTAAAAAGTACTGGATACAAAGGGACCTAATATACCTCTGCAACCATGTTTTCTCAAGTAACCTCCCAGGGCCATCCAGTGTTGATCAAGGAAGCTTTTCACACCAGTCTTTACCTGCTGCAGACTTTCCTAGTGTGAGGCCCAGAAGAACATCCAAGGACCAGGAGGCCCACCTGAGTGCTGATCAGTCTGTACTAAGTATAGAGACACTTGGAATGGGTAGAATTTAGGGACAAGAACGGAAGGCATCATTTCACAGTATCTTACATGACTGACTTTCTCTTGACCAAACATCCCACTGGAGTTATGCTCCAGTGGGAAAGGATGAAACTCTCTTCTTGGCACAGCAAATGTAGCAAAATAATTTAGACCTAAGGAACCACAGCCAGGTTTTTAAAAACACTTCCTTCCAAAACCACCTTCATAGTCATCTTCAGAAATGGGCTGGATACTGATTCTGGGGCCATGCTTTAAGTAGCGGTCTCCCCTATAGATGCAAGGGTTGATCGTCTACTTGGGAAAATTAACTCATGTAATTTATTCACATCTGTAATAACAGGTGAGCTGCTCTCCCTTTAGGACTTCTTAATCACTGAGTCCTTTTCCACTGATGTTTTATCATCATAACAGCATTTTTTAAATGTTGACTCACAGGCGATTTGCCTTATAAGGCATTTTTATGTTTTAAACATGGTTTTTTACATGTTTTAAACATGGTTTTAAACATGGTAAACATTAGAGTGGCTTAGAGCAGATTTGGAAATTGGAAGGTGCTTATCTAAACAGAGGAAGACTTTGAAGACCTTGCCATTCTTCCATTAGTGCTTAATGATAGGTTTTTCCATCAAATGAGGGAGACCTGTCAACTTCCAAAGGAAGAAGACTCAGCCACTAAGAAAGGAAGGTGCTTCTTAATCCTACCAATCTGTAGTTTGGAGAACTGAAACAATTTAAGACGTGGAAATTTTAAGTTGCAGAGAATAGACTGAAACACTGGATATTTAAGATAATGTGCCCTTGGCAAAAGGCAGTATCTTTTTTTCTAGGAAAAGAGCTTAAACAAGCCTTATTTAAAAAAAATAAAAACACGGGGTATATTGAGCACCAAATACCTCTTAAACAAGTAACATTTGGGTGAGTTAACTGTAAAGGTACCCACTGTGTATTAAATTTTCCTCTAAATAAGAAACTCATGGGTACAAAAAAATAAGGTGGAAAATTCACAGTTTTTTTCCTCATACTACAGGGTAGAGGCCACCCACCCAGTTTGGGGGTCCTGCACCTTTCATATTTAAAGTAGATCAAAGAGTATGAAAACCAAAAGTTGACAAACTCAGGATATTTTTATAACTCAAGGGGGAAAAAATCATTTTGCAATTTCCATTACACACAGAAAAGTGACTAATTATATTGGGAGGGAGAAACTTATAATATCTAGGAAACCATATTATTCCTCCTCATTTTATACTTGGTATAAAAGCCAAAATGCTTTATGGCAATGCATGGGAAGGAAGTTGCATGGGAAATGAACATTTTCAATAATCTATTACTGAAGTTTAGAACTATAGACCTTTACTGTCTTTTCAAAGGTAGAAAAGTTTCTAAGGGTAAATTAATATTATTGTTATTTACACCAAATGACCATCCATGGATTTCAGAAAGACCATGACATAAAACATAAAGTGTGGCCTTAAAAGACCGTCAACAATGAGTCTATTTTGCAAAAGCCCCACCCATCCAACAATGCAACCATTTTATCAACGTTTCCCTTGGAATATGCTTTCAAAAGATGGGGCTGTCCTGACTTGTAGAAATAATAAACAATCTTGAGAGATTAAAATAAATGACTGCAGGCTTCTTTTAAATTTCTGCAAACCCTTTGTGAGAATAAAAGAATCACTATCCTTAAATAACTGGAGAATTACATCATTGATCAACTATGTCCCCAGTGGATAAGAGCTCAAGGTGAGACATAGTGTGTGTGAAAGAAATTGCTCTTTGATAAAACCACTCAGCAATTAACAACTCCAGACAAAGGACCTCTCTCTCCATCCTTTGCACCACCCACCATCCACCCTTCCTCACCCAATGGGGAAAAAGACCAGAAGTTTGGTTGTGGGAATGTGACACAGTTCTGGTTATATTTTTTCCTCTCTCTAAGGTTAATCATGAAAATATTATGACTTGTGGGTTGGAAGTGGTTTTGGAGAAAGTGTTTTTAAGCATTACAAATGTTGAACATTTTGAGAAAAACTTACTGTATTGAACTGAAATTTCATTCAGGTGACAGTTTTCTGTCTGTCCTTCTATAATAAGTGTTGGTTCATCTTGGAGACTCTTCTGACGTTGGATCTGTGGTAAGGTTCCTGCAAACCACTGCAGAGTCACCATTAAGATGGAAAAGAAAGCAAACTATTAAAGGTATCTTCTGTTCAGTGAACAATGATCTTCATAAGGGTCAGAGTTGAGGTTAGGAGTCTAGACAGCTTTTCTCTGAAGAGTGAAATGTGGAACGTGTGACACAACCAATCAATAGGATTCTTTAAGGTTGGCTTTGAGCAAAAACGTATTTAAATTTGTGCTTCTGGGCTAATTTACTACATATGTCAGTTTGGGGGTTGTGATGACTATTTGCAAGTCAAAATGCTTTTACCCTTCTGTTAACTAGTCTGGAAATGTTAATGATGATGTTGATGTTGTTGATGATGATGATGATGATGGTGATGATAGTAATAGTGGCTGAAAGTGAGGACTGACTCTGCACCAGCCCCCTCACCAAGCATTGTACGTACAAATTCCCAGTTAAACTAGTCAACAGTTATCTGAGATAAATACCATTATTCCCACAAAGAAACAGGTTATAAAATCTTATAGGGACTTCCTGGTGGTGTAGTGGTTAAGAATCCACCTGCCAGTGCAGGGGACACAGGTTCGAGCCCTGGTCCGAGAAGATCCCACATGCCATGGAGCAGCTAAGCCAGTGCACCACAACTACCGAGTCTTCACTCAAGAGCCCATGAGCCACAACTATGGAAACCTACATGCCACAACTACTGAAGTCCACATGCCTAGAGCCTGTGCTCCACAACAAGAGAAGCCACCACAATGAGAAGCCTGCGCACCGCAACGAAGAGTAGCCCCTGCTTGCCACAACCAGAGAAAGCCCGCGCGCAGCAATGAAGACCCAATGCAGCCAAAAATAAATAAATTAAATTAATATATTTATATAAAAAAATCTTATAGCATGTGCTCATGGTCACCCAACCAGAAAGGGATAGAGCAGAGAAGGAAGTCTAGATGTTTCTGAGTCTTTACTCATTCTGTGATGGTCTTTCTCATCAGCAATACTTTACAACTGTTATATGAAGGTTTTGTACCAAACCTTTTCATCTGAAAAGCAAGAAACGTTCAGACTCTACCTGCTTTCCCAAAACAAATTGTCTCTTTTCATTTACTTAATTAGTTACTACTCTGGACTGAATTGTGTCCTCCCCAAAAATTATATGTTGAAGCCCTAACCCCCATTGTGACTATAATTTGGGGATGGGGCCTATAAGGAGGTAATTAAAGCTGTGAGGTCATAAGGGTGGGGTCCTGGTCCTATAGGGTTAGTGTTCTTACAAGAGACACCAGAGTGTACTCTCTTCTCTCTCTGTCTCTCTGTCTCTGTCTCACTCTTTTCCTCTCTCTTCCATGTGAGGACATAGTGAGAAGGTAGCTCTGCAAGCCAAGAAGAGAGTCTCCAGGAACTAGATCTGCTGGCACCTTGACCTTGAACTTTCCAGCCTCCAGAACTTTGAGAAATAAATTTCTATTGTTTCAGCCACCCAGTCTGTGGTCTTTTGTTATGGCAGCCTAAGCAGACTAATCAACTGTATATTAAAAAAAAGAAAGGAAGGAAGAAAGATAAGAAAAGAATGAAAATGAAGCAAAAGAAAGAAAACAAGTCACTCATAAACACATAAATTGTTGGAACTGTTAAAAAATTAACCCTTGAGGGCTTCCCTGGTGGCGCAGTGGTTGAGAGTCCACCTGCCGATGCAGGGGACACGGGTTTGTGCCCCGGTCCGGGAAGATCCCACATGCCGCGGAGCGGCTGGGCCCGTGAGCCATGGCCGCTGAGCCTGCGCATGCTAAGCCTGCGCGTCTGGAGCCTGTGCTCCTCAACGGGAGAGACCACAACAGTGAGAGACCCACGTACTGAAAATAAAAATAAAGTAAAAAGTAAAAATTAACCCTTGAAATCCATTAGCCACTGCAGCCAGTTAGCAGCAGACCAAAGACCGTGACTGAAGTCAGATTTAATTGATTTTGCTATTCAAAAGATTTGGTTGTGAAAGGACAAGAGGGTTCTTTTTTGTAATTTTTTGGACATAGCTAAAGTTTGACAGATTAAGGTGGTAACACAGTAGAATGAGTTCAAAGTTTTCAATAAGCATTCTATTCAATGCTCTATTCCTAAACCGTGATAATTCCATAGCAATGTTTAAGGGAGTGACATTTGGATTAGCGTGTAGTTTTCCAAAGCACCCAGAGAAAATACACACAGTGCCTTTCCTTGTCCATATTCAGAAATGCAATTTTTGTTTTCATCTTTCTGGGTTAAAAGTGTATTTCAGACAGGAAGGCTTAGGAGCTGCACATCAGCCACGGACTGTTGTATTTCCAGCAACCCCGTCTGGGATCTAAAGCTGCAGCCTACCAGGCACCCTGCCAGTGGTGGAGAGGATTGTAAATCTGGAGAGGGAAATTGTGCAAACCTTTTTCTACTTAATTAAAATAAATTGGGGGAAATAGATAAGGAGAAATTCACTGCTTAATAGGATCGCTAAATATCATCCTTCACACCAAATGACTTGTCAAACTGCAATAGGAATATTCATGTGAAAACTTGTCAGGAATCCTGGCCAGTGAATCAAACCGTACACTCTTATCAGACTTTCTCATCAAAAGCAACAAAGGATATTTTGGAACCCAGGTGTAATTTCCAGATACAGAAGGAAGTTAAGGGGTTTTCAGAGGCAGAACTGTCAGTGATTTCAGGACTGTTTCTGCTTTCTCCTGAAATGGAGAACAGAGCACAAAGAGTACAAAGTTAGGAAGGAAATTTCAAAAGTTGTAACATAAATGCCTCCAGTATTCAGGTGAGGGTTTAGGGGTGTGGCAGGGGATTCTGTTGGAAAGATGGCAGCCAGGTCTTTGCAGGGCACAGCCTCTAGATTCTTTTGCTTTTTTCAGACTCCACCAACTTCTGCAGCTGCTACCGGACAGGTGAGAAATTGGCAGGGATGCTTGCTCTAGAGGAAGTCAGGACTTGAGATGTGTTAAAGGCTGCAGAATGAGCCTTCCATTTCATGCATGCCAAAATGTACAATTCTGATATTTCTAAGAAGAGTATGTTTTATTTCTACCCACCTTCCAAGCTATGGTTCATACCTTGGGACATGTGGCAACTTCTCCTTGCCCAGCGCCATCACTAACCAAACCCAGCAAATTTTAGGCTTGACCTAAATCAAAGCCTTTTCTGGGAAACTTCCTCCTAAAGGCCCTCTAGACTGACTGTTTCACTTGTTAGTAGGACTCCTTTCTTAGTAAACTAATACTATCAACAGAAGATTCTTTGAAAGGCATCACTGTTTAGTCTTATCAAAGCAATGTAAAAATTATTAATATTGAAACTTTCAAGGTGAATGTTTTCAAACAAAATGTACTCACTTTGAAAATTGTTTATAAGCTGCAGTCTTCTTATTTGGGGGACAAAATAAATAAATCATCCTAGATTCTAATCTAATACCCACTGAATCCATACAGGGGGGGTGCTGCTATTTCTGTAAAACAAGGAGTAAATATCTGTTTATTCATTTAGCACGTCTAGTCTAAGATCTTGTGGTCGTGCAGGGAGATATTGTCTGTGATCCTCTCCCTGTTCTTGAATTTCTAGGCCTCAGCTCTTGTTCTGTAGCAAATGTCTGTGATCGACAGTCTATGGAAACACTTCTTTACAATTAAGTGCCATTGCCTTGGTACTAGGAATAGATGTCGTTGAACCATGGGATTATTTTTAATAGAAATGACTTTATTGCTTTTTATATTATGAATATGATGGATAGGTACTCTAAAGAAATACGGAAGAAACTTTAAAATACCTTATTCTCAACACCTAAAGAGAAATATTGTTAATATGTCTGACCGGGGAAGCATTACAAATTTCCCAGCCACTGCTGTTTCAAATCTGTGCCACAAAGATGAAAAGCCATGTCCAAAATCACACAGCTAGTTAGTGGCAAGACTGGATGATTAATCATTCTACTCTGCTCAGGGTCGTCCCAGGTTTAACATGGAAATTCCTGCATCCTGGAAAACACCTCAACCCCTGGAAGAGTGAGACCCTAGGCAAAACCAGGATTGAACCTCAAACCTAGGTTTTTGTTGTCAACGCATACACACTCACTCATGCATGTGAAAAAATGAGCACCTGTGATGCATAGTTTGGTAACTATTCACTTTATATACATGAAACATATTTCTATGTCAATAAATGTAATTCTGCAATAAAATTTTTACCAGTTGCCCATTATTCCTTTGTGTGGATCTATTAAGATTTACCTCACCAATTCTCTATTGATGGATATTTGGATTATTGCCAAATATTTGATATCACAAGAAACCCTATGATGGAAAAGATCCTTACACATACATCTTAATACACTTCTCTTTTAGGAAAATTTGTTTAAAATAGAATTACCTGGTCAAAGAGCATGCCCATATTTTAAGGCTTTTGCCAAACTGCTCTGCAGAAAGCTTATGTCAGTTTACTTTATCACCAGTCGTCACATCCTTACCAATAACCGATATTATCAATCTTTTAATCATTCATAATTTGATAAGTGGATATCAATAATTCACAAATATTTTAGTTTATATGACTTTAATGATTAAGGAGGTCAAAGACACTTTTATGTTTTTATTGGTCACTTAAATTTCCTTTTGTGTAATTTTCTATTCACAGGTTTTTATCCTTGTTCTATTGGATTATTCATCTTCTTATTTATTTCAAAACATGCTGCACATAACACTTTATCATCTATGTTGCAAGTATTTTTGCAAGTTAAAACGGGTCTTTTAACTACCTTCATGTTATTGGTGGTGGTGATGGAGGCCATACAGAAAATTTTGATTTCTGAATAGTCAAATGGTTTATGAAATCCCAAATGTTCAATTATTGATACTTTTTTTTAACTAATGTAATTAAAACCTTTTGTGTATATGTAAAAGACAACTTTTACATTCAGGCGTATGGGCATCAGATAATGCAGTGAAGAGGGGGAGAGGTGGAGTCAGAAGGCTGGGACTCAGAATCCAGCCCTGTATTGTCCCTAATCAGTGAGCGGCTTTGGACATGGTTTTTACATGTGTGAGATTAGCCTCACCCAGCCCTTTCATTTCATCTGCACGACAACAGAACTTGCTCTAGCTGGATGGGCTTCAACCTTGACTGCCCTTGTAATCACCTGGGGAGAGGTTAACAGGCCTGACACTCAGGACACATCCCAAACCATGTAAATCATAATCTCTAGGGTGGGATCCAGGCATCCCCATTTTTCTAAGCTCCCCGGTGATTCCAATGTGCAACCCAGCTTGAGACCACAGATCCGGATGGATGTTGTGTTTCTTCAAACTTGCCTAATGATTTCTATGATGGCTTATCAGGCCTCTGGACTGGGGATTTGGATAGAGTTAAGTCTGCCTTGGGTCCCGAGAATCAGTGTCATTAGCAAGCTTTTTCACAATTCTTCTTTTTAATAACATTCAGTTCTTTTATTTTATTTTATTTTTCGGTACGTGGGCCTCTCACCGCTGAGGCCTCTCCCGTCGTGGAGCACAGGCTCCGGACACGCAGGCCCAGCGGCCATGGCTCACGGACCCAGCTGCTCCACGGCATGTGGGATCTTCCCGGACCGGGACACGAACCCGCGTCCCCTTCATCGGCAGGTGGACTCTCAACCACTGTGCCATCAGGGAAGCCCTATCCTGCTTTTTAGATTCCCAGATTCATCCTACCCAATAATGTCTTTTCAGTGTCGCATGGACCGTGCATTTACCTGGTTGGGAGCGGGAGGAGAGAGTGTGGAGATGACCAAGCGCTATTCTCAACCACCTTTGCCCGTTTTACCCTCCCAAACCAGCCTGTACTTTGCTCTTACAATGCTAATCAGAACTTGTGCTACAATACTTCTCTGCATGATCATTTGCTTAATGCCCGTCTAGCCCTCTGGACTGCGAGCCGCGTGAGGACAGGAACAGGTCCAGTGCATGTTTCCTACGCCCCAGAGCCTGGGATGCTGTCTGCCCCAGGGATTTTTTAAATAAATAAATGCATGAGTGTGTGAATTAATGATCCCCGTCAAAATGCAAGGCTAACTGTTGAGTGAAGCCAATAAAGTCACTTTTACAAGCAAAGAGGATAGTTTGTACTTGAGATCTGCCCACTTCACTCTGGGAACTTCAGGTTTTCCCGGGCACACTGTCCTTTTACCCCATCTCTATCTACCTCTACCTTGCAAAATGTGTGTGACGCCGGCTTTAATAATTGTCACTGGGGTATATGGGAAGTAAGGATTGGGGACTGGAGTACTCAGTGTTTTCAGTTGTTATGACTAAGTTATAAGTTGTAGCTAAAGAATCCCCATTTTAGTTGAGGGTCTTCTATGAAATAATGTACATTATCTCATTCACAATCGCTAAAACCATGGGAAATAGGCATTATTAGTCCTATTTTGATCAAGAAATCGAGGCTCAGAGAGGTTAAGTAATTAACACCAGGTCACACAGCTAAGACTTGACTCAAGTCATCAGGTTCCTAAGTCCCTGTTCTTTCTGTGATATCACACTGCCTTCCTGCCCCATGAACTTAAGAGGACTTTTTTCTAGACTGTCTCTCTTGGTCATAAATAAGGAGCCTTCTCGAATGACAAGGTCGTTTGTTGTTTGCAGGGGTGTGATGGTCAAAACATTTAACAGCTCACAGGCACAGACCAACCAGTAGACACAAATGCTGCTTGTGAAACCACCAGTTCTCTCTATAAGTGTCCCAGATAAAAATACAGGACCTTAAGGTAACTTTGAATTTCAGATAAAGAACAATTTTTCAGTATAAGCAATACTTGGAACAGGCATATACCTAAAAAAAAAAAATTGTGTGGAGCTGAAAGACCTGGGCTTTCAGTGCAACCTCACACACATAATAAGCATACAACACAGAGCAGTTCACTCGACCTTCACTAGTAGCTCACTAGTCTTGGTGGCCAGTTTCCGGGGACAATGTAAGAGTTGGTTTAATGGGAGAGCATCAACTTAGTGCTTAGAAATGAGTTGTTTTATTTTCAAAGCTTGAGCAGTTGTGATTGGGGCTAGAACCTCGCCTCTAGTCTACACCTTGTCCTACATCCTATTGTGATTCCTGTGTACTCTGTTCTGATTTTATTTTTATGATGAATAAATTTGCATCCTTAGCTAAAACCGCCCTCTTCACTGAAGGGCAAAGCAACGAAAGTTTGAAAAATAAGATGAAATAACAGCATTATTAAAATATATGTTAATGTTAAGACTAATCCTGCACTAAGATGATCAGTTATTATTTGTATCAAAGACTAATAGAATGCTAATTGTTTAATAATAACTACATATTAGGACCATCCAAATGCTCAACAAAAAAGATTGGTTAAATAAATTTGATACTACTTTTTCCTGGGTTGTGGGCCTGTGGTTAAAATGTGCAATAGTGAGCCTGTATTGTTTTTCTAATCAGAAAAAATAAAAAGAAATGACTTTTAAAGTTTCATCATGACCCAAGCACTTGACAATCTACAGCAAGATCAGGAAGCCGGAAGATGAGGGGCAATAGGTTGAAAAATGAACCTTCTTCATGAGGGAACAGTTACATTCATGGAAAAATGTGGCAGTTAAATTCAGAGTCAAAATGGCAACGATGGCTCATTATACAGTGGAAATAATCAGTCAACCAACCCAGTGTTTTGTCTACATGACATAAATAACTGAGCTGTTTGTTTTTTTTTTCCACTCCATTGGCCAATTTAAGAGTACTGTGAACAGAAGATTTGATTTTAATGTTTCCAAAACTCCAGTGTAGTGTGAGGTGTAGCTTAACGTTGACTGTGAATGTTCTTGAACCCCCATCGGTAACGATCCCCACTGGAACAAACACACCACCTCAATCAACACCCCCCCCAAGTGTCTTCTGTCCTTGCAGAGCTGACCCAGTAGATGAAACACTGGTGTGTTTTCTCCCTTATAGCCAGGGTGTGTTGCCTACCCCTGGAGAACATTTGTTTATAAAGGGGTGAGAGTTTTTAATATATTTGCAAAAGGCAATAACGAAGTATGTCTGGCCAGAACATAGTTAAGCGAGATTGCATCTAGTTTCAACAACTCAGGGTGCCAGGGCTGAAGCCATTTTTACCGTAACTCACATTTTCAGGCCTGTGAAGTTACCACCCACACAGGAAATGACTTGGAACAGGTGGTCCTCAGAGCTTGCTGGTCTTGTCTGGCTCCCGGGTAATGTTTGTGGGCTACTGAGTCACTGACTAATTATGAGCCTGAACAAAAGGCTCTCAGATAAGCTTGAAGTCAAGACACGGAAGAAGGCAAGGTGTAGCCGGGGACTGCCTCAGCGTGCTGGCTGTCCAAACGGAGTCGATGAATGTGGTTCCTCGGGAAACAATGCCCCCTTGGTTTGTACTCTTCCCAGCTCCCCAGGCACCCGGTGGCAGCGGGATGAGAAAAAACAGGTGAGGCAAGAGCCGTTGCACATCTCAGATTTTAATGAATGTAAATGCATGAGAAAACATCCTACTTGGAGTCACTGCTCATAGGGATAATGAGGTATCATTTCTCGAGCGTCTAAGCTATCAGGTCCACCCATGGAGGTGCGTGCTGGGCACGTGCCTGCTTTCATCTCTTTGATTCCTTCCTAGACGGGAAGGTACTGACGTGACACTTCCCATTTCACAGATGAAGGAACTGAGGCTGTAGGATCTCACATGTTTAGCTTTAGTTTTCAGAAAGGGGAAATGGAGGGTGTCAGGGATTTGACTGTATCCCTTTAGAAAAGGTATTTTCGTGTCCTAACACCCCGTACCTGGAATGTGACCTTATTTGGAGATAGGGTCCTTGAAGATGTAATTAGCTAAGATGAGGTCATAATGGAGGAGGATGGCCCTCTAATAAAATACGACTTAGAGAAAGAAGCCTGTGTGAAGAGACAGACACAGGGAGAAACCCACGTGAAGATGGAGGATTGGGGTGATGCAGCTACAAGCCAGGCAACGCCAAGGAGTGCCAGCAAACCACCAGAATCTGGAAGAGGCAAGAAGGCTTTCCCTACACGTTTCAGAGGGAGCACGGCCCTGCCAATCCTTTAATTTCAAACGTCCAGCCTCCAGAACGGTGAGAAAACGAATTTCTGTTGTTTTCAGTCACCCGGTTTGTGACACTTCGTTAAGGCAGCCCCAGGAAACTCATACAGGTGGGAACTAACATTTCTCAAGAGCCTATTATGTGCGTTTTGTCTAACTTTCACCATTCCCAGAGAATGTGTACATCGTATCAAGTCTGCAGATTCGGAAATGGAAGTAGAAGTTTTCCTTTTACCTGGATATGTAAGCCTTAAAGGAATCGTTTAAAAAATTCTATCAGCTGAACATAAGAAGTAATTGCTGGTTTGGATATAAGTGACTCAAATGAAAATACTGTTAAGTGGATTAAGTGCGGCCAAGAGGTAGGAATAAGAATAAGTAGCTCTTAGGAAGTGGAGAAGCGAGAAGGTTCTAGAAGGCTCACCTTGCAAACCCTGAGGTCTTCACTTCAGGAAGAAGACCCCAGGTGAGAGAGAGAAGGCTCTTGCTTACACTAGACTGGCAATTTCCAAATGGTAAATGTAAAAGGAGTGATGGAGTTGAAAAATCGTCATTACGTATATTTAAAATTTTCCATTACAGAGTTTTTCTTTTAATTAGGAAAATGTAAATAAAAAGACCCCAGGTGAGAACCCTCACCAACTGCGAAGTTAGAGGGACAATGTCTGGAAGATCACCGCCTTCACTTCTGACATCAATTGCAAGTTCAGGGTGTTCTGAAAGCACCCTTAGTTTCAATAATTCACTAGAAGGACACACAGAGCTCTTTGGAAGCTGTTATCCTCCAGTTGCATTTCTTAAAGGAAAAGAACACAGGTTAAAATTAGCCAAAGAAGCAGGAGCATGGGGTGAACTCCAGGAGGGCACCAGACCCAGAGCTAGCAGGTGTCCTGTCCGTGCACGCAGGACAATTATCCTCCCGGGAGTGATGTGTGATGTATGCACAGAGCATTGCCCACCAGGAAGCTCACTTGAGCCTTGGGGTCCAGAGTCTTTCCTGGGGTTCCATTATGCAGACAGAGTTGAGGGGCAGAGCTGACACCAAGGATCCAGAGCCCCACCCCTAGAGCATGCTGTTGTGGCTCACAGTCCCCACCCTAAATCATGCTGTTATTATCCGGGTGGTCCACGGCCCGGAGGCCAACACACTCCTATCAGGATTCACATTCCAGGGGCTTAGCGAAAGCAAGGGCAAAGACCAGCTCTCTCTTTGGGCAAGTTTAAATTCTTCACTACCCTTTAAATTAGACACAGACCCCCATTTTTCCGTCTAACCTCAACCCGAGGAAACAACATTGCATCCCCAACTCTGGGAGCAAGCTTTCCTCCCTGTAGACCCTCAGGATGGGAAGAAACAGGGCCACGCCACCCTCCCATGGGCTCCATGGTGTACTGGCAATGGACTCTGCTCTAAGCCTTCTCACAGGTGGGGGTCATTTGTGCAGCTGGATCCCCAGTCTTTTGTACACACTGGACCTGCTGTGTTTGAGAACAAGACAGAGCTGAACCCAGGAGGAATAAGAAAGGCCCGATCAACAGGGATGGGGTGTGGGACAGGGTGACACGGGGCTAGGAGAGGGAGAGGACACAGCAGTCCTGCAGCTCTGGGGGTCCCCAAGGTCAGGGTCAGAGCCTGCCATTCTCTGCAGGTATCCCTGTGCCAGAGATGCAGGGAAGACGATGTCCTCCCTTGGCTCAAGTCGGTGGTGGGTTGGGGGAGGAGAGATATTCCTCTCTTTCTCATGATTTGTTTTGCTCCAGAACACAGTGCATGTGAGACCCCTCAGAAGCTGCCTTCCAGAACCAAGTTAACCAAAAGGAGAAACCGGAAGCAGTCCTGCAGGCAATGTTCTTCCTTCTGCTTCTAGCATCTGTCTCCTCCCTTTTCGGAAAGTTCAGAGTCTTTAGAAAACAGTCGCCTCTCTTTTGTCCATAAGCGCATTCATGCGTCTGTCTAATTTCTTAAAATTTCCCACCAAACGGTATTTTGTTATTTCCACATTTCCGTTCAGCACGCCAACATTTGTTGAGCATTTGAAATATTTTTACAACGTGGACAAAATTACTGAGTGAGGGAAAAAGTTGCCTGAGCGATGCTCCATCCCAGCTGCTGCCTTAATGTAGATCTTCTGTCCCCCTCCACATTTTTGATGCAAAATATGCCGCAGGCGAAAGGGACAATTTTAAAAGGCAAAGGAGAAAAGAGATGGAAAGAAAACAGGAAATTAGTGTAATCATTTACAGCCAATTTGAACTTTTTTCCACGATTTTACAGGATTGAGAAAGATTCATTGCCTGATAAATGACTGAAATGAAGAGATTTTTTTGAATAGAACTCTATGAACAATATACCTGCAACTGACAATGAAATTAAAGTTATCAGAATCATTTCCATGGATGCAGGAGACCTACAGGATGGAAGAAATGTGTTTCAGATCTTGAGTTTTGACCCATCATTTGAAATTCATTTTCTCTGACTTTTCCATAAGCCATGCCAAAGAAAATAAAGGAGCCAGCCCTTGCCCCATCACGGGGCTACCCGCTTGCCCACCAGGCCCACTAGCTTTACCGTATCACCATGTGGTACCTCCGGAGTCCTGAGGATTCGGATGAATACAGAGCAAGTCATCCTGACACCTGTTTTTCATTGACAAGAGCAGAAATTAGCATCACCTTCGGGCAGATTCTGCATTGTATTCCATAATGCATTAGGGGTGCCTTTCTGGTTTTGTTTCGTATCCTGGCTTGATAGCACAGTTTCTCTTAACTTCAAAGGTTATTCTCTGCCTGAGTAACTCCTCCAAGCTTGCGGAGGTAAAAAACGAAGCTTTCTTCTAAATAGGAATTTACCTCCCAAACCAAGAAGGGATCCCAAAGGGAAAAAGTCCTTGATAATGAAGTAAAATAAAATAAAACCTTAATACATCCTTGGACGAGAGAGAATATGTTTTCTTTAATTTAGAAAAATCCAGATTTGGCCACACCCTGGGGTGGTGACCAATTGTTGTAAGCATCCTGACACCAGCCACTGCAAACCCTAATACTCAAAGTTAGCTGTGAACTGTTACTTCTACTCCATGAAGGGCATTAGCACGGCTCGGGCTTTGCATGGCACATTTGTGCTTTTCCACTTTCCACGGATCCTTTAGAGTATATTAATATCATGCGTAATGTCAACATTTGGAAAAGGTTTGTGACTGACGGGGCTGAAAAGACATATTCCTCCAACAGCGTGTTTCTATCACGGAAGTCATTTTTCTTTAAGACCCAGACCACCATATGCTTCCACTTTTTTTTTTTTTTTTCTGTTTTTATCAGGAGACCTCAGCACATTGGATTTCAGTATAAATTTCAAATATATTAAGACAGTTCCAAAAATTCAAGCCAGCACAGCCTCGGCTGCTCGTGGGCCCCTCTCATGAGGATTTATTGGAGGCTTAGAAGCCTCTCATCTGTAGCTGGGGTCAGCCCTAATAATAGTAATAGCTGATGTTTATTGAGTGTTTACTGTACACCAGGCTCCATGCTAACTGTTTTATGCGTGTTGGGATATTTAGTCCTTCCAAGAACTCTATGAAGGACAGATGAGAAAACTGTAGCCTTGAGATAAGTTAAAGAAATTGCCCAAAGGCTCAGAGCTGGTGCAAGGAGCCAGCCAACCAAAGTTCAAATCCAAGGTCTTCCTCTTCACCTTATTGGCCTGCACGGACTAGTCCCTGCTCACAACAACACACTCACAGGGACACAACCACACACGTCCCAACACCCCTTCTTTCAGAGCTTTCACTGCTACCGCTAAGGAAACGGGTCCTTTTTTCCATCCCCTAGTTCACTCTAAGCCCTCATGGGAGTGCAGGGGGGATGTGAGTCCCTGTCATGGGCTTTTGATCCACAACTAATTAGTCCCCAGAGCCACCCATCTGTGTGATAGAGAAATCATCCAATGCTATAAATATTTAGTAAGCACATACTATTTATAATATTCATATTATTATGATGAGGGTAAAAATGTTTACAGATTCCTGGCTTCAAGCCACTCTGCGCCAACCTCCACCCACAGACAGACGCGCACACACACAGTTTAGAAGCTCGGTCTTCTGGGCTTCGGAGCCTTGTGGTGTATTCAGGAATCAGGGTGAGGAAAGGACTCTGAGTCATTCACAAGAGGACAAACCTGGAAAACAACAGTGAAGGTGGGATGTGGGGACTGGAGAGGGATGTGTCTAAACTGGAGGCAGAAGGGGGTTTCATTCTTCCCATGGAGCATCACTCCCAGGCTGCCCCGTTTCCACCTCTTCAGGAGACTTCACTAAGGACTGACCTTACTTCCCAATCTCTCACAATCCCAATCGCACCTCTTTCAGATGTGCAACTTTGAAGGGGGAAGTTGGGAGTGGAAGGCAGTTAGACCAGGTACTAGGAGGGACATGAGGGTGACTTCTGACCTCAGAGAGCTTTCCCCCAAGGATGCTATGAAGGCAAATACCCAGCAACTCTAATGCAGAATAAACACACTGCAGTACAAGGTTGAAACAGCATTGAAAAGAGATCGAAACTAGTGTAAGTCATCGAAAAACTGAAGATGATTTCTATGTGGTCCTGGGCAGAGGGGCTGGGGCGTGCACCGAGTTTGGAGGGTTGCTGTCTATGAGTGAGGAGGGGGGCCTGACGCCCTCTCCAGCAGCGCTTCCTGTCTCAGTGACCCCATGTCTAGGGAAACCGGACATGCTGAGCCTGTGATGCAAAGGGATTAAAACTGAAAAAATCAGACACTGATGTGGATTTTCTCACTTGGACCTCTAAGTGTTTGCTAGCACGAGGGTGAAGACACTAGTATCTCTAAGCCATACGATGTCTCTAGGTTCTTTCACATAAGCAACTTCAAACTTTATCTCAAAAGAGAGGATGGAATAGTCATACATTTTGTGTCTTGTACCTGTGGAGCCATAGAATATTCCAGAACAATCTGAATGGACCTCCTGATAGAACCATGAGCTGCTGTCCCATGCAGAAGAATCAGCAAAGCTCCAACTTCTTCCAAGTCTCTTTTTCCCACCTTGTTAAGGAACCCTAACTGATGTCTTGAGCCAGATTTAAGGAAAATTTGGAACTCCTTGGCCAACATGAATATAGAAGCGACATCGTTTTGGTTCACTACCCTGTTTTCCTTGGAAATCTAGAGGTCCCTCACTCCTGCTGGTGTGTAGGCCGAGGAGACATTTTTCCTTTGTGGATCAGTAAGGGTCAGGGAGATGACCTGAGTATCTTCTAGCATTTGGAATAGTCTTCATCATCCTGTCCTAAATTCAGGGCACCAATCTTGTGCTATAGCGAATCTTGGAGAATGCCGTTTTGTGTGTAGACAGCGCTCCTTACTTGTACTCTCAGGGTTCCCATGAAAGTGTCAAGACTGAATTTAAATCACACCGGAAGGATTTGGGTTGAACATTTTGTCCAGGGGGTACATTACCCCTGAAGACCTGTTCAACTCCTCAACTGGAAGTTTGATAAGTATCTAGGAAAGATTGTTTGGTTTAATTAGACAAGAAAAGAAAAAGAAAAAAAAATACCCATAGGATCACCATCAATAGCGATAAATCTTTCTGAAATTTTAGAAATCAGACTTTATCATCTGCAGCTGTTTATTTTCACAGCCCTCTTAAGATTTATACCCACGGTTTTATTGCAATCATTAATCTAGATGATCTAAGATTATGTTATTGCCTTAAAGGCTAACGTGATGAAAAGATCGGGGCATTTAATGAAGTGCAAAATTCATCCCACTTAAGAAAAGCAAGGCTTTGCTCCCAAGGGGAAACCAGACAGAAAATGAGGTTTTTTCATGAAAGTTATTTGTTTTTGTTTAAAATTGTGGATGGCAGGATAAATCTGTGTCATTCTCACACATAAATAGCAACAAGTAGCAATAGACCAATTGAATTCCTTGGCACCAGTCCTCACTTTCCAGCTGAATACCTCCCCAGTTTAATGAGATACATCAGTAGAAAGTCACTTATATAACCCTGGGACATAGATAAAAAATTTTAAGACCCCGGCACCACTCCAGGGTTGGTTTAGGAGGTAAAACACCTACTGAGGGCTTAGAAGCTCAGACCCACTGCGCTGCTGGCTCACCTACCTTTCATCTTAAGTTTACTCTTTACCTGCAGCTAGAATTCTGTTTTTAAAAAAAATCATTCTTTTCTTTCTAAAATCACGTATTTCTTTTTTATTGTGGTCAAATACACATAACATAAAATTTACCATTTTAACCATGTTTTAAGGGTCTAGTTAAGTGGCGTTAAGTACATTCACACATTTCTTTCCTCATAATAAAGATTTAGATAAGTGTTAAGAAAGGAAATTGAGGGAATTCCTTGGCGGTCCAGTGGTTAGGATGCCGAGCTTCCACAGCAGGGGTCAGAGGTTTGATCCCTGGTCGGGGAACTAAGATCCCACATGCCTCGCAGTGCGGCCAGAATAAAAAAAAAGGAAATTGAGAAAGAAAATACATATATGATGGATGGTATGGAGGAATCTAGCCACATGCCATATCACCACTGAATTGGTGATAGACAGCTGATTGGGAGAGAGGAGACAGCACAGAATATATTCAAGAAACAGTTGTTCTTTTAGACTGAAGTCAATCAAAGATACAGGATAGACTCTTCCCCAAGGTCTGAAATTCAACATTTTCTATGAATTAACACCTGATGCTTTCGGGAAATAAGTGCACACACTACTTTCACAAATCACTGTTGCTTTAATAGTACCATCTTACTGATGCTCATGCCTTTTCATATGTGCCAATATTTTTTCATCTTTCTTATCTGTAAGCTCACTGAAGGTAAGATTTAGGCCGTGTTCACACTTGTGAGTGTCGAAAGTAGAAATAATTGACTAATCTCTAAAACGTTGAGGGTTTGGAAAAACCACAATGGTGTTTTTCTTGCAAATAATCTTCTAGACCATTGACAACCAAGCTGGGATTAGGAAAGAGGGTCACAAAGAAAGTGAGCTGGGTGGGCTCTGCCTACATGTCTAGCTGTAAATATGGACTGGAGAAGAGGAACTTGAGAATTAATTTTTGTCCTTTTCCCCAAGAGCAAACTTGTAAGTGAAATTTCCCATTTGGGGTTAGTGATGTTGAAGGTTAGTGTGGATTGAGGCAGGCATTTGGAAACATTACACGAGGTTTGAATTAATGCAAAGTAGGAAATGAAGACTGGCTAGTACCAAGTGAAGGATGACAATGGATGCCAGTTTCCAGAGTGTAATTGATGCTGAAACTTGTCACGTCACTCTTGAGGCTTGAATGCTTCAGAGCAGATGTCTCTGCAGGAAGGGACCCACCCAGCGCGGGGGAAGGAGCCCAGAAGTAAGAACCAGAAGTTCTATGATCAAGGCTTGACTCTGACGCTAACTGGTGGTGGAGGTTCCAACAAGGACATAAATTCAGTGGCTCTCAACTCCCCTTAAAACGAGGCCACGTGTGGGGCAAAGGTCAACTCCAGCTCCTACAGAGTGTTGCCGTGTAAATCATAAAGGAAAAACCAGCCCCGTGACTTGTGTATATTGGTTTCAACCTAACAACTTTCTCATTGAAAACTTCCTTCCCGAGGCCACAGGGATGAGAGATGCACCAGGGGTCATTTGTGACCCCTGAGCTGCCACTTGTCAACAAAGCCCCCCGTATTTACGAGTGTCCTGAGTGCTATGAAGCTCAGTGGGAAGCAGAAATTGCAGCTCTCTTAAATCACCTCTTTAACTCTATACCATTCCCTATTCCATGTTCACTTTCTAGGGAATCGTTTCATCAAGCCAGAACCAGCAGTAAAAAAGTCATCACATGCAGTCAAGGGTCCAGTGTCCAACTTGGTCAACCAAGTCTGTCTTGTCCCTTTACAAGAAGCAGAATCACAGCAGAAAAGCTCATGGAGAAAAAAAAAAAAAAATCCAGCAAGGAAACACAAAACTTTTCTTATTCTGACATGCATTAGTGAGACAGTTGATGAAATGTGTAAATACCTCTATGCACGTTAATAAAAACCTTCCCTTGTGCATGTTTATCCTTTAGCAGACCTTTTAAAAATAAATCTCAGCTTGTTTCATTTTCTATTCATTTTTTCATATTCTGGATATAGGATTCAACAGCATTCCCGTACTGGGGGTACAGAGATTTGCTCTGTGGGAGTTTTGATAAGTCACTCTGTACCAGACATGGTACTTTCTACTGCATTGAGGCAGTTTACACACCCTCTATTGTAAATCTCTGCTCTGGCCTGCGCTTTTTGGAATGTTTTGGGAGCAAAACATTGTTTAAGGGTATACATTTGCAATGAGTAGTAAATAAGACAGAGATCTGATGCACAATATAATGAATATAGACAACAATATTGTACTATAATGATAAAAGGTGATAGAGGTGCTAAATATCACTACAATGACAATCATATTACAACATATAAATGTATCAAATTAACATGTGGTATACCTTAAGTTTACATGATGTTATATGTCAAATACATTCAATAAAATAAAATAAAAAAATAATTTCAGTGGGCTCTTTTATATCCATGGGGGGAAATACACGCTCCAGGTCACGCCAAGACTGCTTTGTCCGTGAAACAGCCTGATCAGAGTCCCCTCTTCATGTTAGTCCCTGCAAAGAAGATGTGACTGACCCTAAATCTCACAGCCCTGGAACCTGGGAGTGGTGAGAAAAGAACAGCAGAATCCAATAATTTTCTTTCTCTGTCTCTCTGTCTCTCTCAATTTCTCTTGCTCACCTCCTTGGTTTCAATTTTGTGAGAGGTTGAATTTTGGAAGACGGAAAATCAATGATTGTCTATTTTGAGAAGCAAAGGGAAACAGTTGTCACAGAGAGCCCTCAGCTGTACAAATAATATCTCATTTAACTCTCGTTATTTCTGGGAGATAAGCATTATTTTTATTGTGCCCACTTTAAAGATGAGGAAACTGAGGCACAGAGAGGTTAAGTAGATTGCTGAAAGTCACTCAGCCAGCAAGGGGTAGAGGCAGGATGCTAACATCAAGGCAGGCTAGCTGGAGAGCACATGCTCTTACGGCCAGAGTTTGTTCCCTCCAGGAGAGCCTATGCATGGAGAGGGGGGCTGGAGGTAAAGAGAAAGCCCCTAAAATGGGTCTCGTGGGGAGTTTTCACATGTCGCCTCTCTGGCTTTCAGGGGTTGGTGCCCCTGCCTCATTACCCTTGCCATTATCTCTCATAAATGAGTCCCCAGATGACACCCCGTATTTCAGTGTGCTCCTGGATCCTGAGTCATTCCTGCCTGAGGTGGGAGGAACATCCTCTTGTTCTTCTCCCTCCATCAAGTTTGGTGGATCTTGGTAAGAAGCACCCCCGGACCCAGCATTTGATTACAACCTTGTTGTCATCAGTGGGCTCCTGTCAATCAGTGCCTTTCCTGCAAATCAGACCAAGCCTGCAGCCCTCGGTGGTGGCTTCCAGGCTGCTGTGCTGCCCCAAGTCCCCCCTCTAAACTCTCCTCCCCACTCTGAACTCTCCTCCCTGCTCTAAGCTCTCTTCCCCCAATCTTTGCTGTCCCAGTCTATAAGGCTCCACACCCTTCATCTGTGTGGGCACATGCGTGTGTGTGTGTGTGTGTGTGTGTGTGTGTGTGTGTGTGTACATAAAAACATATACATTGTTGACTTTGGGAGCCAATGGGCATGTAGGGTGTTAGCAGCACCCCGATCTCTTTCCACTAGTTGCCATTATCCCCCTCTCTCCATTATTATGCCCCTAAATGTCTCCAGACACTGCAAAAGGGTCCACAGTTGAGAACCTCTGAGCTAGATTTGGGCTTCAATTCCTGCCCTTCCCCTACTTCCCCTGCCTTCTGCACTGCCTGTCTTGCCCCGGTCCTCCACCTTGGACCCCACTGTCCACGAACAGGTGTCCCTGGTGACCACAGCCATACACTCCAGTCCTGAGCCCCACTTGATCTGCCATGTCTGCAATCTACCTCTAGATTGGAAAACCAGAGCTGCCCATTTTCCGAGTTGACAAGACCCTTGGACCCCTTGGACACTGAATCCATCTTGTCTACCAGAATCTCCGAAGTCCTGTTCCAAAGCATGCTCACTTCTCCCAGCCCCTGAGTGCAGTGTCATCCCCGGTCCTGATTCTGTCTTGAGAGAGCCAACACCATTCTTGAGTCTGGGTAAAACCATGCATTCAGGGACAAACAACCAACGCTGTGCTTTGGTATTTACTTTTGGCTCCAAAATTGCCAGAGTGCAGCACCTAAGGGAGAACAGGTGAATGACTCCACCCTTCTGCTTTCGAGAACATGAATCTGAGCAGAACGCTTATATGGTGTGGCCAACCTGATGGTGACAACAGCTTGCTTTTGTGTGCCCACCTCACCAAACCACAGAAAGACTGATAATGTACTTCCTAAGTGTCAGGGAAGAATTTAAACCATATATTTTGTAATTTGAATAATTTTGCTCTGATAGAATACATCTGCTGTATACAGTTTAATTCAAATCAAATATATACAAGTATATTCTAATAACTAAGTCATGGTATTGTCCAGGTCTCTTGTGCCCCCACACTGTGGGGTGACCCCAGGAGAGAAAGTCAGCCCAGGGGGTCTGCCAGACTCAACAGATCACATGGGAACAGCATTTCAGGAGGTATGGGCTCAGTGGCTTATACCCACTGAGACACATTTTTCTGTTGGACAATGTGATGGCTAATTTTATGTCTCAACTTGACCTGGCCATGAGTTGCCCAGATGTTTGGCCAAGCACTATTCTGACTGTGTCTGTGAGGGTGTTTCTGTGTTAAAGGAGCATTTGAATTGGTTGACTGAGGAAAGCAGATTGCCCTCCCTTATGTGGGTGGCCATCATTGAGTCTGCCATAAACTGAATGTTTGTGTACCCCCCACCACCAAATTCATATGCTGAAATCATGACCCTCAATGTGATGCTTTTAGAAAGTGGAGCCTTTAGGAGGCGATTAGGTCATGAGGATGGAGCCCCCATGATGGAATTAGTGTCCTTATCAAAGAGATCCTAGAAAACTCATTTGTCCCTTTCACCACATAAGGACACAGCGAGATGACGACTGTCTCTGAAGCAGGAAGCAGGTCCTCATCAGAGCTTCTAGAGCTGATCTTGTCTTCTCAGCCTTCCGAACTGTGAGAGACAAATGTTTGTTGTTTAAGTCACCCGGTCCAGGTATTCTGTTATAGCAGCTTGAACGGATTAAGACAATCGAATACATGGATAGAATAAAAAAGCTGAATAAGAGGGAACCCCTCTTGCCTGAGGGCTGAGCTGGGTCATTGGTCTTATCCTGCCTTCAGACTTAGCCTGAAAAATCAGATCTTCTCAGATCTCAAGGCTGCCAGCTTTCAGACTCAAAATACACCATCTGCTCTCCTGGGTCTCCAGCTTGCCAGCTACAGATCTTGGGACTTCTCAGCCTCCATAATCACATTATTCAATTCTTTATAATAAAAGTTCTGTTTCTCTGGAGAACCCTGATTAGTACAGACAAGATGCACAGTACCAATGCTGTCAACCAAGAGTGCATGAGAGGTGAAATCACATTTCAGTCATACTACCAATCATTAGTTCTCTCTAGACATGGTAGAATGTGAGTGATACAATAATCCAAGCTTCCAAGAACATAAGACAAACAACTTTAATTTCATTTGAACTTGGGTGACGGCAAACTGCATCAAAGAAAGATTGAAAGCTCATGTTGAATAAGAAAGTGCTTGGTGTTCTTAGCAAATATTGGCGTTAGGATTAACAATCAAATAACTCAGGAGAGGTGGATGACACATTAGAATAAAAATAATGACCAAGAGAATAGTATAGACCTTCATCTATTAAATCTTTATTAAAATGCTTTTTATTACTAAATTAATAAACGTATGTTGTAGAAATTTCAGAAATTACTTGTAAGAAAAACAAAAGGAAAAATCATATCTCCCATGATTCCATGGCTCAAAGATAACTGTAGTCAGCATTTGGTGTACATCATTCAAGTCCCACCCCTCCTCAATTGTGTGTGTACACATGTGTGTGTATATATAGACACACATACATATATATAAGGTCAGACTATATACATCACTTGTATAATTTTTTTTTTTTTAGCTATGTCATGGACACCTTTGCATGTTATTAGATATACACTTTATCACACCAATTTTCACCATGATTTCATGATAATCAGTCTCAGGTCTGCGGCCCTCAATGGTAGCTCTGAGGCTGCCAAGTTACCCCAAGACCAGCTCTCCTTTCCTGTCTCCACATTCCTCTACTGTCCCCTGACGTGGTTACCTGAGCTGCTGAGAACATTCTTATCCACATGCTTCTCCCATCTTTGACAGGACTGTTTCAGCAAGATAAACTCATAGAAGTAGAATTATGCGGTCAAAGACTATGGAGGTCTTTGAGACATACTACCAAATTGCCTTCCAGAAGGTTCTACCAGTTGGCAGCCCCTCCAGCACCATGCGTGCCACTCTCTCCCTGTCATGAGGGCAGTAAATGCCTGTCTTCATGCATTAAAGGGTGCTCCCTGGAGCTGGAAGCAATTAGGGGTATTTTACTCAGAATTTTTTTTCCTGAGAAACCTGTGCCTTCTTCATCTTGCAGTTTTTGGCAGCAATGGTCATCTTTTCAGCCAAATTTGGCTAAAGAAGCGAGCAAATGAGATGTACTGATAAGGCAAGCATTCTTATCATATTTTTTCTGTCCTTGGACGGTGCCCATATAGTCAGCCCTAACTTTGTTTAGAGAGTTTATGTAAGTTCCCAGGACAGCTACCTTAACTTTTGTGACCCCTATTTTTTTTAATTAAAGTATAGTTTGATTTACAATGTTGTGTTAGTTTCAGGTGCACAGTAAACTGATTCAATTACATATATATATATATTCTTTTTTCAGATTCTTTTCCTTTATAACTTATTACAAAATACTGAGTATAGCTCTCTGTGCTATACAGTAGGTCCTTGTTGATTATCTACTTTATATATGGTAGTATGTGTATGTTAATCCTAAACTCTTAACTTATACCTCCCCCTACCCTTTCCCCTTTGGTAATCGTTTGTTCTCTATGTCTCTGGGTCTATTTCTGTTTTGTAAATAAGTTCTTTTGTATCATTTTCTTTTAGATTCCACATATAAGTGATATGATATTTGTCTTTCTCTTTCTGACTTACTTCACTTAGTATGATAATTTCTAGGTCCATCATGTTGCTGCAAATGGCATTATTTCATTCTTTCTTATGGCTGAGTAGTATTCCATTGTATAAATATATGATCCCTATTTTCTTAAAACATGGATTTGTTGATTAAAATTATAATGTTATCTCTTATGATCCTTCACAAGGGAGAGTGAAGTAGAAGCTCGAACATGTACCTTGGAAGCACGCCATGTCTTCGTGACCTAGATCTGTCCCACAACATTGAGTGACTGGTCTAGTCCCACCTGAGCCCATCTTTCTTTGTCTTTAAATTGGAGTAGAGTGTCTAACCTCTCTGAAACTAGGAAAAATTACCCTTGTCTCACACTATTGCCAGGATTCAATAAGATCAGGATATGTAAGCATTGACAAAAGTGTTATTCATTAGTATTAAATTTGTAATGATGTAATTAAACAGAGTGGAATCATGGAACTCTGTATTGGTTTGCTAAGGCTGCCAGAACAAAGTACCACAGACTGGGCGACTAAAACAACAGAAATGTATTGTGTCACAGTTCTGAAGGCCAGATGTCTGAGATCGAGGTGTCAACAGAGTTGGTTCCTTCTAAGGCCAATTTTCTTGGCTTGCAGGTGACCGTTTTCTCCCTATATCCTCACATGATCTTCCCTCCTTACATTTCTCTGTGTCCAAATAACCTCTTTTTATAAGGACATGAGTCATATTGGGTTAGGACCCACCCTCATGATCTCATTTTACCTTGATTACCTCTGTAAAGGCACTATCTTCAAGGATCACATTCTGAGGTTCTAGGGATTAGGGCTTCAGCATATGAGTTTTGAGGGATGTAATTCAGCCCAATCTCTGTAGCTGAAAAGAAACCTAGAGATTCTCTATCATAATAATCTTGAACCTACCATAATAACTGGGAGACAGGTTCAGAGGGGCAACATGCTCCACCAGGGACCCCAAGGAGAGCAGTAGCAAATGCAAGAATCAGTCTTCCTAGATGATAAAATGAATTATTAACTTGGTTCCTCAGATTTCAGTTCACTTTTATTTCCTTATGCAGTCGAGTACACAACATTTTTAAACACAGATTCAACATTTTCTCAGTGAATGAAGGTAAGAGGCTGAACTCATACCCTTCCTCCCACACAAATCGCCACTGATCAGAGGAGGTAAGGGAAGATTCGGCGCAGCTCAGCCAGAAGGAAAAAATCATTTCTGGCTCAAGTCAGAAAACCACAGTGTCACATGATTGTGTTTAAACTCAAGTGTGTGAAGGTACCACATCTAAATATTAATACAAAAATCTACACTTAGGTCAAGATTGGGAGGCAGGAAGTTAAATTTTATAGTAGATCATGTTCTATGTAACAGATAGGCATTCTGTGCTTTCAGATAACTTATTTCAGTTCAATGTACGTGCATTTTAAATCAGTTAGCATTTTGAATTCTCTTCCTCAATGCTTGTGTCCACCCACAGGAAAGCTAAAGGCTGCCTCTTCATCTTAAAGGGTGGAAAGATGACTAATTTTTCCCCCAGACTGGACACCATGGTTGGGCAACCCAGTCAAGTCTTCAGACTCCTTTGTCAAAAACCCAGTCTTTGTATGTGAAAAATGGGGATAATTGGCCCTGTGTTCTTTTATCTCCTACTAAATGAGGAGATAAGTGTACTAAGGGCTCTGGATCAACTAGATAATTCTTGATATAAACAAGGCCAGCAAAATGAGTAGGGTTACCATGTATTTCTTCCTACAGGTCAAGTCTCAAGAAAAACTTTGCAGGAAGTTTAGTGTGGGTTAAAAATATAGGGTGAGAATCAGAGGTCTAAAAACTGTGAAGGAAATGGAGAAAAGTAGACCGTTTCTCAGTGCTAATATAAAATATGCAGTATGTTTTAAATGAAGAGACTTGGGACGTTTTTCCTTGAACTTCATATAAACTGTCATGATGGGGATTTGAGAATGAAATAGATTAGGTACTAATTTACCAACCTTGATTTTCTGGAAATGAATGTGCTGGATTCCAAGGGTGTGGAATCTCCAACCAGGTTACCAGAATCCAAGGGATGATCTCAGCTTCGAGCACCATCCTTAACTCCTTCCAGCTGGAGGCCAACCAAGTCAGTGACTAATAGAAAAGTCCAGTGTGTACATCTCCACCCCAGACACTCAGGTAGATGGAGGTGGGGCCTTAGGAATGGTTAAAACACTATATTCAAATACAGGCAAGATGACATTGGAGCAGTTCACACCATCATTTCTCGGGCACCATTTTTTAAAAATTTATTTATTTATTTATGGCTGTGTTGGGTCTTCATTGTTGTGTGTGGGCTTTCTCTAGTTGTGGCAATCAGGGTCTACTCTTTGTTGCAGTGCACAGGCTTCTCATTGCAGTGGCTTCTCTTGTTGCAGAGCACGGGCTCTAGACGCACGGCCTTCAGTAGTTGTGGCACGTGGGCTCAGTAGCTGTGGCACACAGGCTTAGTTACTCCACAACATGTGGGATCTTTCTGGACCAGGGCTCAAACCCTCATCCCCTGCATTGGCAGGTGGATTCTTAACCACTGCACCACCAGGGCACTCTTGATGTTCATCTTCCAAAAAAAGCAACCGTGTCATCCAGAAGCTTTCCTGTCTCCATGGCATGTGCTGGGTATCTTCCCGGAGAGCTGTTCTTGCCAGGGATTCGTTGAAGCAGGAAATACACTTTCCACTTTGGGTTGATGAGTGGAGGAGCGGGTGTGGGGGGTTGGAGATGGGGATTACAAATAAACAAAGAAAGAAAACTGTGGCTTTAACAGCTTTCTTGCTGTCCACATCTCTCTGTAGCTTGGTTATTACTCATCTTTTCCAAATCACCATCTGCTCACTCATTCAATGTCAGGTTTCACAGAGTCTCTTGTTTCCCAGAGTCTAGGTTGCTCTTATCCTTGTGCATGGATTCTCTTGTGCTCATAATTGTAGTTTCCAGGATGTATTGAGTCCATCTCTGCATGTGTTGCTCATATATCATACCCTCTTTTTTAGTTCAGTCCCTTAACTCATCAATATATATATACAGTAGCTTCCCAATTTGTCTCCCTGCATAACAGACCCTGGGGCTCGTTTAGTAAGCATCTAAAGATGAAGCAGCCACTTCTCTTCTCCCTTGTTATTTTAATTCTGATTTTTGCTAGATGTCAACCAGAAAGCTCTTGATATCCATAGAAGAAGTGTAAGCCCCTGGCTGAAGATTGTGTCTGTGACTCAGAACTGGCCACAGGATGTGAAGGGATGGCTGCTGGGCACTTCTGAGAAAATGTTTTGATCCCTGATTGTAGTGAATTGAATTGTATCCCTCAACAAGTTATGTTCAAGTCCTAACCTCAGTACCTGTGCCTGTGACCTTATTTTGAGATACAGACTTTGCAGATAATCAAGTTAAGATGAGGTCATACTAGATGAGAGGACCCAAAATGCAATGACAAGTGTCTTTATAGAGAGACAGGAGTTGGAGATTTGGACATACAGACACAGAGAAGAGACACAAAGGGAAGAAGTCCAAGTGATGACACAGGCAGAGATTGGAGGGATATAGCTACAAGCCAAGGACTGCCAAGGATTGCTGTCAACCCCCAGAAGTTAGGAAGTGGTAAAAAAGGATCCTAGAGCCTTCAGAGGGAGCCTGGTTTTACCAAAACCTTGTCTTCAGACTTCTGGCCTCCAGAACTGTAAGAGAGCACTCTTCTGTTATTTTAAGCCACCAGTTTGTGGCTCTTTGTTAGGGCAGATTAAAACACTGATTAAAGGTGAGAGCAACACAAACAAAAGTTTTTCTTTGCCTTGATGACACCCTTGACTCTTGCTCTCATTTGAGGTTATGAAACATGAAGCTAGCAGTCATCTTGTGGCCGTGAAGTGTAAAGCCACTAATGTGTGCTGAGCATGGCAGAGCAAAACAACAGAAAGAGCTGGGGTCTTTTGCGGATATAACTGAACATCTGACCACAGCCAGCCACGGATGCCCTCCACAGCTTGGGTTATGTGACAAACACGACCACTCTTTATCAGCTCCTTTTAAATTTACCCTGAGTTGCAGCTGAAAGTATTCCTAACTGATGATATACCACTACTAGTACTTTCCCACTAAATCTAACTTTCATATTGTTCCTACTCAACTACACACCTGATCACAAACTTCCCAATCACCTTCCCAATAAGGTCTAAACTCCACATCATGTCATTCAGGTCCTGGCATGATGGGGTCCAGACTCACTTATTATTCCCCTAAATGGTTTCAACACAATTCACAATTCTAAACAGAAAACTTACACTTCACCTCATTAATAATCTCCCTGACCCCACTTTCTCAACTCATCCAATTCAATCTCCATTTCATCATGAATTCCTTTCTAAAGAACTCTTCATATTACAGTACTCGGCTGAGTTCAGTCCCCTTTTTTTCTTTTACTTGATTGGAAGTTTTATATTCAATTTTTATTCTTTTTCTTTTTTAATTCCAAACTAATTAGACTTTTAAATTGTACTATTTTTATTTAATATTAATCAATATTCCCCCTCCTCCTGAATAATTAAGAGAAAACCAATATTGCTCTAATTCTCATCACCTACTTCCTATCTTATATATTATAGTTTCCCTGTACTGGGTTTTAATTCCACGATGTTCTCTATGCTATAATTCATCATTATTACTACTGTTGGTTTATACAATCAAAGTATGTTTGGTTTTGCCCCCATGGTTCCCAGTTTTTCTTTGCTCACATTCCTGAGCATATCTGAGATCTGAGATATTGCTTCTGTATTTATGTTCTTTTTCTCTGAAGTACAGTCCACCCTTGAATAACATGGGTTTGAATTGCACTGGTCTACTTATACAGAGATTTTTTTCAGTAAATATATTGAAAAAAATTTTAGAGATTTACAGCAATTTGAAAAAACTCACAGATGAACCATGTAACTAGAAATATCAAAAAATGAAGAAAAATTAAATATATCAGGAATGCATAAAATATATGTAGTACTGAAATATAAGATATTGCTTTTATGTGGAACCTAAAAAGAAATGATACAAATGGACTTATTTGCAAAACAGAAACAGACTCACAGACTTAGAGAACTGACCTTATGGTTACCAGGGGGGAAGTGGGGGGAGGGATAGTTAGAGAGCGTGGGATTGACATGTACACACTGCTATATTTAAAATTGATAACCAACAAGGACCTACTGTCTGGAACAGGGAACTCTGCTCGATATTATATAACAACCTAAATGGCAAAAGAATTTGAAAAAGAATAGATACATGTATGTGTATAACTGAATCACCTTGCTGTACACCTGAAACTATCACAACATTGTTAATCAACTATACTCCAATATAGAATAAAAAGTTAAAAAAATATTTGTAGTACTAGTCTATCTTTATATAGGCATAAGGTGAGTGATATTTAATATAAAATTAATAATGTGTTAAATTTATTACTATTTTATAACTTTGTTTTCAAAATATTACATTATTGTACAGTATGCCCCTCTCATACTGGGAGAAGATGCATTTCAGCCTATCATCACAAGTAAGTGTTTTTTTTAAAAGATGTAACAATGTTTGTAGCACTGTATTATGAACATGATGGTAATACTGAATGTCAAAAAAGTTTATAATGATTTATTCATAAGTGTATAGGCTGGGCTATCATGAAGCAATTGTATAGATTACACTAGGCTATAATAAGGCAATTATATTGCTGCTTCTTTGTTTTCAATACATGAATCATTATACCTGCAAGTAAATATAAATTTCTTTTTCACATTATCTTTTCATTTTTGATGTCTAGTGTTAGTAATAATATAACATCCACAGTGTTTTGTATAATATAAGACAATATTGATGTAGGAATTGAGAGCAAGACTATTTTGTAAACAGGCAACGTAAACGTATGGTATCAATAAGTACAATGCAGTCCCATAAATGTATTTTCTCTTCCTTATGTTTTTTTAATAATATTTTCTTTTCTTTAGTTTACCTTATTGTAAGTACACAGTATATATAACATACAATATATATTTGAATCAACTGTTTATGTTATCAGTAAGGCTTCTGCTCAACAGTGGGCTATTAGTGGTTAAGTTTTAGGGGAGTCAAAAATTATATGTGGATTTTTGACAGCCCAGGGGTCAGTGACCATAACCCCAGCATTGTTCAATGGTCAACTGTATATCTTTTAAAAGCTCTTCTTTTGAGGATTCTTTAGAAGTGAGACTATAGTTTAACTAGGTAAAGTTATTTTCTCTTTGCATTTATTTCACTGTCTTTGGACATCCATTATTGTTGAGAATTCTGCTGTTGATATGATTATTGCTCCTTTATATATCTGCCTTTTCTCTATGGCAGCTTTGAAGTGTTTCTGTCAAAATTCCATGTTTGAAATTCTACAATGACACTATTATGTGCCTTGATACAAATTTCCTTTTTTAATTCCACCTGAGATGTATTATGCTCTCTGAATCTAGGTCTGTCTTTCATAATGTCTGAAAAACCATCAGCCTTGATATCTTCAACATTTCTTATCTCTCAAGTCTCTCCTTGAAATTTCAACTAGTCCTTCTTATTTTAATTGCCCTTTCATATTTTCCATCTTTTGTCTGTGGGTAGCATTCCACATTTCTTCAAATCTATATTCTAATTTGCTATTTTGACATTCAACTGCTCCAGGAGAGTAGGAACAATGTCTCTCTACTCTGTGCTATGTGTGGAACCTAGGAAGGGGCCCCAAACATCTCTTGACTAAATGAATGAATTTCACATTTTACAGGACACTGAAGTTGAGGGATACCAGAGACTTGCCAGACAGCACCAGTCAAGTGACTACTAGGATGTGTTCGCCCTGACCTAACTCCAAAGCCTATGAATGAACTAATGAGTCAAGGAACACACAAAGTAAGAAAACGGTCCAGAGACTGAAAACAAAGGTCCCAACACTTCTCCACACCTTTTCCTGATTATCAAAATGGAAGATTTATCTCAGAGCTTTTATCTCTCTGCATTCTCAATATTTATATTTAGTCCCTCAAAATAGCTCTATAAATGTCTCCAGGACATCTACGGGAAACGCTGTAAGATTACTCTCAAAGGTTCATCAGTGGATGACAAGAAGCAGTAGAATTTAGCATCTTCCATTCACTTTAACATTTATTTTCTTTTTGTAAATACTGACTGCACTGGGCATGTTGGCAGCTTGGAGAGTCAGGGAGAAATTGTGATGGGACCTGTCTTTGCAGAGCTAAAGCTACTTGGTGGAATACTTCATCTGGTCCAAATTAGGAAACCAATAGACTAGAATTAGAATTTCCCATTGAACTTTTAGGCCCCTTCTGGATAGTGGAGGAGCCATTTTTACACTGACACTTTAAAAGGGATAGTCAGAAAATGGAGAAGAGGCAAACTGCGTATCCTACTCTTCTTAATTTTTTTAGCTTTTTAAAAATTAATTAATTAATTTTTAACCACTTTTAAAAATTGAAGTATAGTTAATTTACAAGGTTGTGTTAGTTTCAGGTGTACAGCAAAGTGAGTCTGTTTTATATATATATATATATATATATATATATATATATATATATATATGTATTTTTTCAGATACTTTTCCATTGTAGGTTATTACAAGATATTGAATAGAGTTCCCTGTGCTATACAGTAAGTCCTTGTTGTTTATCTATTTTATATAGAGTAGTGTATCTGTTCATCACAAACCCTTAAATTATCCCTCCCCCCACTTCTGCTATCCCCTTTGGTAACCATAAGTTTGTTTTCTATGTCTGTGAATCTATTTCTGTTTTACAAATACATTCATTTATATCATTTTTTAGATTCCACGTGTAAATGATATCATATGATATTTGACTTAATATTTATTTTTTATTGAAGTATAGTTGGTTTATAATATTATATTCATCTTGGGCCTACCCCATGTGATATTAATACTAAATAATCCTCCATTTAGAGTTATTATAAAATACCGGCTGTATTACGTCCTTGTATCTTATTTATTTTACACCTAGTAGTCTGTACCTCTTAATTTCTCCAACTAGACCTAGCACACCTCTGAAAGGTTTGCTATAGGTTTTTCCAAAAGCTTTGGCTGATGACCCTTTCCCGGCCCACTGGGCAGGGCTGGGCTGGCCCCAGGCAGTGGCTATCTAGGGACAGGCTCCTTCCTGCTGTGCTGACAACAGCAGAAAACTGCTTTGAGAGCCACAAGCCACACTAACAACCACTGGTTGGTCTTGGGAAGAATTTCTTCCCTGGCAGATAATTCAGGGTTCAAAGAACAAACATGTTGAAAACTCCAAGGAAGGTTGTTAAGAAGTGTGATGTGTGTTAAGAAGATGCTGATGATAACAATGCTTTTTTCTCAGAACACCCCTTAGAAGAGCACTGTTGTTCACATTTACTTAAGGCTGCCGAGGCCTTATCATGCACTCGCCATGTGCTCTCACTTATCTTCCAACACTGACTCCACTGAAGGCTGCACTCAAGTCCAGCTCAGAACAGATGACCAACAAATGAGGCATCAGGTGTTAGAAAAGAACTTTTTCTCTCCCATGTTTATGCTCAGCAGAACTGTGTGTTTCACTTAACAGCAGTAAGAAAAGTGTCTTTCTAAAATTATCACAGTTAGATTTGTATTTAGATTTTTAGTGACCTCATGTATCTAAAATAGCATGAGGGTCCTATTTGCAGGAGCAGCTGAAGTTGTAAGATGAGTTATCGAAGGTCCTTTGGATACTGAGATCATGTATAATCTGAATAATCATGATAATCTGAATAACCCGTGGCTGAAGTTAGTTTTCTAAGAGAAATTAAGAGATACAAACTACTAGGTATAAAATAAATATGATACAAGGATGTAATGTATAGCTCAGGGAATATAGCCAATATTTTATAATAAATTTAAATGGAGTATAATCCATTTCCCAATCTATACATTTGATCAAATGGTGTCCATAGTCAATAACTGTAGATGTCCACTGAGTTGATCCTCTAGGGTAAGGAGGCAGGATTAGATTTGTAGTATTAAATCAAAAGACTTGTGTTGATCTAAGTGAAATCACGGACTTCTGTTCACACACAAACACACACAGACATACACATGGACACATAGACATACACAGAGACACACAGACATAGACACAGATACACTCTTTCAGGTTAGCATTTACACATATAGATCATATGTACACACACGTACAACATGGGAGATCTTTATACAGAAAGCCTAGTGCCATGGTTAAGAACATTGACTCTGAAGATAGACTGACTGGATTTGTATCCCAGCTTCTTCTCTTAAGAGGTACATGACCTCTAAATATTCAACTGCAAAAGTAGGATAATAATAGTCTGTACCCAAAAAGGGTTCATGAGAGAACAAAATGAGCCCGTATGTGTCAGGGACTAGAAGAGTAGCTGGCACTCAGGGAGTGTTACATAAGTGCTTAGTAAATAGAAGACTCTCTCTTTCTTTATTAGAAAGAGGATGTGGTCTCTCTGTCTCTGCCTGGACAGCCATGAGCCCAGCTAACTGAGGCGTGCTACCACTGAAAGCCAAGAGAGAAGCAGGATGGTTGTGGGTGACCAGCAATCTCTGCCATGCTTGTATTGCTGGGCTGATTTTTGTTTTTGTTTGTGTGAATATCTGATTAACATTTGTATTCCTCACTAGACAGCAGGGTCCATGGGACCAGGGACAGTTTGAGAATGTCTCACAATTTTCTCCTCAATTTATAGCGTGCTGCTTGGCATACAGTAGGTGCTTAACAAATACTCGTTGAATGAATGGTAACTGCTGCTATTACTACTTCTACTGCTAGTACTACTACTATTACAATTGTTGTCAGAACAGAATTTGGTTTTCAGAATTATTATACTGAAATATGAATTCTTGGCTAGAAATTGTATCTCATGAAGATAAGCCAAAAAAAGTTCAAATAATAATAATAGTAATAGTAATAACAAACAACTCTGTTCTGTAAAAAAATGGAATAGAAAGTTAAAAATTTAAAAGTCAAAACTAAAAAAATAAAGAAGAAAAATAAGGCTTTGTTCTGCAAAAAGGGTAACATCAAATAAATACTGGGAAAATTTATGTGGAAACAGAGAAAATAATACTACATAATAACACTACTGAGAAGGTAATTTTCAGTCAAGAATCACTCGCAAGAAGCCTAGAATTAGTGCTTTTGTCCACATACAAATTGGTAGGCATAAAATATAGTTAACAAAAAGGTAAACTGGGTTTTAACAAGGCAAGATAAGCATCACTTCTTGCCATCACCAGGGTGTAAAGAAGCAGAATCTTGACTGGCTGAAGACACCACAGTCTAGGAAATGTCTGTTCAAGAGAAACAGGTTCAATGTTCAACCAGACAGAGTCACGAACACCTGAGGTGAAACATGTGACTAGGATGATGCTATCAGAGAAGAGAGTGTTTGGTTGAAGATTAAAGGAAAGAAGCAGAGTGGGACTATGCTGAGACCACCCATCCAGATGGCGGAAGTGATGATGTTTTCCAGGCATGGATCAAACAGCAGACACAGATGCAGCAAGAGGAGCTGGTGGTGGCAGAGGAAGGGGGCTGGATGGGAGGAGCTGTAGGGACATCTGCTAGAAATTGACTTGCTTAAAGAGGAAGTGATGCAGAACTGCTTCTCTGGATCTATTCTAACCAACCAGGAAGTGGCAGGGGCCCTGGAAAAAAAAAAAAGCAGGTTACTCCAGAGACAGCCAACGATAGGTGAGCTGGGTATTGTCAGATTCATGACCTGGTTTTGAGAAGGCAGAGTTCTAAAAGTTGAGAGCAAAGACCAGTGGGATTCTAAGACTTGATGAAATAGCAGGTTCCTTCCAAAGGAATAGGGATCTCTTGTTAATAACATAATCCTGACTGGGAAGAAAATGGGGAAGTAGTTAAAGAGGTGGCCAAACAGGAAATTCTTTGTAAAGTCAGATGTGAAAACACTTGTAAAAAAAAATGAAGATGAATATAAATGAGAGTAAGAAATAGTGTCAGGAAGCCTTGTGCTTTGAAGAGGTTTGAAAAATATGCTAAAGTCTGAAATGAGAGTCAAGAAAAAGAACAAGGACAGGATAGACCTTCTGTAAGGGCAGCTGGTACAAAATATAAACAGACAACAGAGAGGAAGGATAACAACTAGACTCAGTTCAATTAAACAAGTATTTACTGTCTTCTATGTAAAAAGCCACTACCAGGAACACACAGATCACTAGATTATGCATCAAGATGTTAAGTTTCCATAGTGTTATGGGCTTTAGTTAAGAAACACTTCACCAAGGAGAAGAATGGAGAGGTAGGTTTTGAAGGATGCTGGTAAGGGATATGGATTGGGATATGCCAGTGATTAAGGGAAAGCAGAGGACGAGGGACCTGCAGAGGGGTATGAGAAGAAATGGTCAGAGAAAGAAAAAGACCTAGGAGGTGACTATCACAGCAATCTGAGCTGGAGAGAATTTCCCCCCATAAAGTTCCTGCAGAGGCTGAATGATGTGAAACAGTCATGCATGATGACAGGAAGATCCTAGTGATTTAAGGATGAATTTGGTGGAGTGGTGGGACAGAAACAAGGTCCCTAGAAGGTCTACAAGATGAGACAGAGGAGGCCACTATTTCCAAAATTTGCCTGTTATGTGAGTGAAAAAGAAGGTGGACACTATAGAAAGATATAAGGTTAAGGATGAATTTTGTGCTTTGTTCTTATTTAAATTTTTTGTCTGTTTATACATGGGGGAATATTTAAAGATAAGTATATGTTTAGAGGAAAGAGAAAGTAGAACAAAAGTCACTGGAAATTAAAGATAGTGAGGAGGTAATTGATAAGGAAAGACCCTGGAGGAAGCAGATAGGGGATAGGAGTTGAAGGCCATGTGAGGACATTAACTGTGAGAAGGGGACATCAGCTTCTCCATGGAAGTTTCAGGGCCCTGAAAAAAGATCCCCCTATCTTCTGCTTGGGGCATAACATGAAGGTATTACATCTTGTGGTCTCCATTTCTCAGAGAATTAAGAAAGATGGCATCCTCTAAGAGGGAGAAGGGAGATAGTCCCAGGGTCTGTAAAGACTGGAGAGAAGTGGCAGTCTCCATTCCATTAGGGAAGTGAAGGAGAGAGCTATCATGAGATTTGTAGAAAGAGAATTGGATAGAGTTGATCTCAACTCAAGTTGGAGGCTATGGATGTGTAGGACCCCAATCTACATGGTATCCAAGTTTCATCAGTAGTCCAGGTGCAGAAAAGCTAGATGGTTGTGTGGCTCCAGGGAGGGGCTTACCAAGCAAGTGTGTTGAAAGGATAAGAACATCTGCGAATGGAAGATGAAGACAGGAGACAGATTGAAGTTATGGGTCATGAGATCTAGGCTACTTAGTGCTTGAAGTGAGACTAGTAAGGGATGAAGAGCCAACAGATCCGCCCAGATATAAAAGAACAAATGTAGTAGTCATATAGCAGTATGAACGAAAAAATAATACAATATTGTGGGCAGAAGGAGAAATAACTGGGTGTACATTTTCATAGAAGGAAGAATTCCAGGTTATAACAAGATCCAGGGCACAGCCCTGGGAGTGTGTCTGGAGCGAGGAGGGGGGTGAAAATCAATGGTGTTGAGAATGTCCAGAAAAGAGTTGAATGAAAAAAAAAATATTAATCATTGCTATGTTTGTTTGCTCTTACACAGGGGAACAACTTAAGCATGCTTCTGTGCTAAGGAGAAGGACCTGGAACAGAGAGAGCTGTAAGGATACAGCCAAGAGGGAAGATGGTTGAGGGGTCAAGGTCTAGAGGAAGTGGGAGAGAGAACAAACAAGAGGACCACTGGTAAGATTGGCTGCAGAGAGCTGAAACGAGGGGCAGGAGTTAAAGGTGAGTCTGTGCATGTGATACATTCCTCTGGGCCTTCAAGACAAGAAGTTGAGGGGCTGGTTGTCCTCAGAGGCCAGGCCATCTGCTGTGATACAGGAAGCTAGTGAGGCAAAGGCATGGAGAAAAGAGGTGGAGGTTTGGAATAGCCACGCACGTTTCCTGGTGTGACTGGTTGAAGAATCTTAGTGATTTTCTCCATCTGTACACTGTCTTCCAGGCTTGAGAACAGAGAAGGTCAATGATGGAGGGATTTGACAGTTGGCATTTTGCTGGGTCTGGATGACAAGAAGACAGAGAGAACAGGGAATTACCAGTGAAAACTAACATGCCCTGTAAACCAAGGAGCCTGGACTAGAGAAGGAGAGAAGCCAAGTCTGGTAGATCCTGATGGATTGAAGGAAAATGGAGGAACCAAAGTGTGGACAGATTTTAGGAAATTAAGAGTGGGAATGGTGAGAATAAAACTTTGAGGGAGTGTAAAGCAAAATGGGGAGCTGTGGCTTAACAGAATTGGTGAGGACGGTTTGGGCGTTGGACTTAACTGGAAGTATCTATGAGTCATAACTGAGGTGAAATCTCTGTGATAGGAGGTGACCTCATTACACTTGAACCGAGACAACACAAGCATCTTTTTCTTGTTTAGTAAAGCTAGAGGGCTGGGCGAACACTTAGCTCCACTTCAACTCTGAGAGTCTATGTAAAACTCCACACAACACATATTGAAGTACATACCAGTCAATAAACATATTTTGTATAAACTCTTACATAAACCATTGACCACTTGGGGAAACTATATTTTAACTCTTTTTATGCTCTGCATACTATACATATGTGTGATGCTCTTTTAGACACATGCTGAATTTGGGGAAAAGGAGGAGTTAATCTACATCATCATTGCTCTTATGCTTTAAGATGTAGGGATTAAAGAGCCCCAATAAATATTTTCCTCATGTGTGTCCTATAGGGATGAATAATTTAATCCCTGGAATTATGCTCTTTGACAGCCCTGGAAAAGGAGGCTAGACTAATTAGGTGTTGTTTGTGACACACGACCATTTACTTTATAATAATACAATAAGAAAACTAGAAAAAATGTAATGAGTACACCTTTTAATTTAACTTAACCCAAACAAATGGCTACATTTTTTTTCTTTATAGAGTCAAATTATTATATTCCTATACATAAGAAGTTTATTTGCAACCAGAGCAATGTGCCTGATGAAAAAAAAAAACAGTGGTCATCTGATTTTTCTTTAAACCTTTATATATTATAGTTTAACCTGCAACTAAGCCCAAAATACAAATTATCTGTAAAAAAACCAATTTAAATCAACAGGACCTCAATGGGCATTGTTATTAGCTAAGAATAATGAAATTGAATGTCATAAAGACAAAATGCATGTAACTCCCCTCTCTCTTCCTCTCTTCATGGTGAAATGGTCACTATTGGTGCCAGCATAGACCATTGTCTTCAAAGATCAAAAGTCACTCGGAGGAGTCCAGAGTTAAAACACACCAGAAGGTTAAGTCTGCCTCAGCTACATCCATTTTAGGAATTACTTCAAACAAGATGGATGATGATGATTATAGATAGACAGATAGTTAGTTAGATAGATAGATAGATAGATAGATAGTAGGTAGATAGATAGATAGATAGATAGTAGAGAAACAGACAGAGAGAGGTTATGGAAAGACAAATGTAGCCTAAACAACTCCCCAAGGGTCCAATCCATACTCAAAAAATTCAGTCTTCTAAGAATTACAAAGACTCTCCATTTGCTGCTTCCCTCCAGAAGTAGCCAACCCCTGTTCCCTTTCTTCCTAGGCCTAAGAGCTCTGTGGCAATGGGCAGTCCCACCAGAGGCATTGAATCTTTTTTTTTTAACTTTTTATTTTATATTGGAGTATAGTTGATTAACAACGTTGTAATAGTTTCAGGTGTACAGCAAAGTGATCAGTTATACATATACATATATCTATTTTTGTTTCCAATTCTTTTCCTGTGTAAGTTGTTACATAATATTGAGCAGAGTTCCCTGTGCTATACAGTAGGTCCTTGTTGGTTATCCCCCATGCACCACAACTACTGAGGCTGTGAGTCACTAGAGAGAAGCCCGCACACCACAAAGAAGAGCCTCTGCGCCACAAAGAGGAGCCTGCGCAGAGCAACGAAGATCCTGCGTGCCGCAACTAAGACCCGACACAGCCAAATAAATAAATAAATTTTTTTTTTAAAAAAAGAGGCCTTGAGTCTTTATAATCCTGGAGTTGATATTTTTAGACTGGAGTCAAGTATTGTCAGGTTTGTAGGTGTCGTGAAAAGAAAATAGTTCAGTCTTATCTTCAATTTGACTGATGATCTTCTTACCAACTCCGCACCCAAGATATTACTATCCCAAGGTGTCAGAAAATGGATTTCCTTAGATCTAGAACTGGGTTTGAGGCCAGTGAGAAAATAGCATGGGAGTGTAAGACTGACACAATGAAAGAAGTACTGTCACAGTCTGTTCATGGCAGAAGCTGGATGGAAGGGGCTTTACAAATGCTTGAATGAATGAGCAAATAAATGGATACAGACTATTCCATTTCCTGCTTCCTAAGTATCTAACTCTAAATACCATTCAATAAAATTAAACCACATCTGTTTCAGAAGAAAATAGAATCTTCTGGAAGAGTTTCAGTAATAGGATGGACTCTACCATACTGCTTGGGTATCCTTGTTAATGCCCCAGGAATGGAATTCATGCCCCTGGGTGAAGTGGACAAAATAGTCCAAGAGATCATTTAAAATATTTTTATTTTAATGTACCTGGTGGACATAAATGTCAATAAAATATAATATGTGATTTAAAATATCAAAGGTGAAGGATAAAACATCACACATCTCTGTCCTTGATTGGAAACTGTTGGACATACTCTTTAAGTGATGGGTGCTATTCCTCTTAGACCATACAAATGGAACACACATAGATATGTATATGGAGGATACTTATCTTAAAATAATAATTTGTAATGGTAAAACACTAATAACACAAATATTAACACTAGAAAGAAATACATCCCTGGCACTGGGAACTTCAATCCTTTCTTGCTTTTTGTGTGTGAAATCGTTTATCAATATGGGGCTTAAGAGTATCAAATTCCCATCATGACGCCCAAATTGCCAAAATGATTTTTGAGGTCAAAAGTCAAAATGTTACAGTGAATTTTACCAATATTATAGAAATAATTTCTACAGAATTACCAAATAAGGCAGTCAATGGATTATTTTACTCAACTTATCCATTGTTCCAGTGGGCCATACGAGGTGAAATTGAAAGATGACCTTGAAATTGTTTTTCATAGACCCTGGGAAGACTGGGAGTAGAGTGAACAGCTCAAACTCACTGACCTTTCCAGAAAATTGGAATAAAAGATCCTCATGACCCTGGGCTCTCCTGTCGGCATCCTTCAAGGTGCAAGAGACCTTGTATGACACAGAGGTGTGAGTCAGCCTCTGAGCCAGCCTGCCTGGGTTTTAATCCAGCTCATCCAGCTCACCTCTGGATAGCTGCGTGATCACAAGCACACCACTCAATAGCTCTAAAGCTCAGTTTCCTCATCAATTAAATGGGAACAATAATAATGCTTATTACATAGGGCTTTGGTGAGGATTCACTGAGGAAATTTAAATGTGGCCGTAAATTGAGCACTCAAGAATTGCTTGCAATCATCATAAACCTTTACAAAACACTGTGAACTTGGGCTTTTTCACCTTTACAATGGTTCAGAAAATTTCTATACCCATTATTGGAATTAATGTGATTTCATTAAATTCTCCACAATATTTCTGGGACACCCACAACTGCTCTGTGTGCTAGAGTCTGCCAGTCTGGCTGAAGATGCAAGTGGAATTCACTGAAATTCTGACTCTTTCTTTCTATCTTTTTTCATTTTAAATAATGGCGTGAATAAAACGCTGTGAGGCCAGAGATGAGAAGACTAAATCTTCCTGGGGAGTCATGTCAGGGACACATTTGATAGAAGGGGTCACATTGGGTCTACACCTTCACAAGGGAACATGAATTGGAAAAGAGAAAGGGTGAAAATGGATATGGGAGCAGCGCTTATAAGAGGGGAAACCTTTCAGGGGAGAAGTTTAGACCGTATGAAAATGCAGTGTTTCCAGAACACTGTGAGACGTTAGATGTGACTGATGCTTAAGACTCGGAGGGAACGTGAATGAACCTGGAACAGTTCCCCTCCCCTGTGGCAGTGGATGCCCTTGAATGCTGTACTAAGGAATTTGGCTTTTATGTTATACGGTTGTGGGCAAAGGGTTACTCGACCAAACTGTCTTGCCTTCTGTGTAAGAATCCAACCTTTGTTTAGCTCTGTTCTCCTGACACGTGATAAAATTAAAACGTCAACTATGTTCCTAGGCAGCATTCGTTATGGTGAAAATGACCCTGACGTAGCTCACATCTGGACTGGGAGAAACTATCAATGAACCCAATTAGGGTGTCCTGTTTGAGGGCTTCCCTGAGCATGGTAACTCTTACAATTAGATATGACTCTTAAGGGGACCCTGGGAGCTATACCTCTGCAGTTTTACAAGATATGTTGGTGCACTTTGCAGGCATGAGGCTTTGAAGCCAGGTCAGATTCCATACGTGCCCAAAGTGGTTTCATCTCCCTGCTGTGTAGACAACTGTTGTAAGAACTCCTATGAATGTTGGCTATTGGTTGGCAAACTGTGACTCCTGTCCCCCATCTTCTGAGTAAATGGATGTCAAGCATATCCTGTGATAACTTGCGAGTCTGAAGGTTTAGTTGAACCTAAAGAAGAACCATGGTAGACATTGCAATGGGTAACAAAGACCCAAAGGAAGCAGTTAAGTGAGACTGTAAGAAAGAAAAGTCTGATGACATTATTCAGAATTATTTTTATTGTAACTATGGGGAAGAGTTTTCTAGAATATGGAATTTCTAAATTAAAGCATTTTGGATGAGTGTGTAAAGTTCTCCAAAAAAAAAACACATTTCTTCAAAATAAAATTTGAAGGGCAGCAATCATAACATGTAGATGTGTAAGGGTCAAGAAGGTTCATATGGAAACAGTAGAACAAGCTGCAGATGGTTGGGAAATTATTTCCCTGGTCCAAAAGACCGGATGAAATGGGCTACTATGACCTGGTTCACCCCACACTTCCACTGAAATTAGGTAATAATCAGCAAAGAAACAAGTTCAGGTGCTAAGCATTTATTTCTCTTTTTTTGCCATAGCATCTCTATGTGAAAAGTATTGCAAACTGAAAGGGATTGCCTTTATTGACTCAACAAGTGTGTGCTGAGTCCTCAGTGCCAGGCTGTGGGCAAGCTCTGAAGATGAAAAAGTACATGATGGAGTCCCACCCCTAATGAAACTGACCGTCTGTCTGGTGAGGGAGACAGACACACAAACACCTAATTACATTCAATGTACTAAGTGCTTATAAGAAACGTGCCCACGTTCCTATAGGAACCCAGAAGAAGGAACCATTAATTCTGCTTGGTTGGGCTACAGAAGCTTTCCAGAAAACAAAAAAAAACCTTTAGTCTGAATTTTTAGAAATAAATAGCATTTTCTAGGCAGGGAAGAGAGAGAGAGAGAGAGAGAGAGAGAGAGAGAGAGTGTGTGTGTGTAAGGGTGAGTGGGGAAATACAGAGGAAGATGCTAGATAACACAAGAATAGCGAAGAAGTTCTGTATCTCATTCACATCAAATACCAGACCGCTCAGAGCACTGAAGTTCTTTGCGACGTTTCTGCCAGCATCAGAATCCCCTGTGCTCTGATGATGGAAAGACCATTCTACCCCTCCTTCTGGAAGAACCACTGGCTGCCTGAGGTCTCATCTCAAACTGGCCTTTCTCCACTGGGCAGACCTTGACATTTCTTATGTTGTCCTCACCAAACACTCCCTCTGGTGAGCAGTAGTCTTCTAATAAAATCCTTTTATTCACCAAAGCGGGTATACAAATGATTAACATGTACATGAAAAGATGCTCAACATCATTAGAGAAATGCAAAACAAAACCACAATAAAATATCATGTCACATCCACTAGGATGCTTATAATAAAAAAGAAAGACAAATCTAAGTGTCAGCAAGAAGAAACTGGAATCCTCATGTTTTATGGTAGAAATGTAAAATAAAATGTCCAGTTTGCAAACAGCTTGGCATTTTCTTAAAAAAGCAAAAATAAACTTACCAATGATCCAGCATCACTTATGAAAATATTTGTCAACACTAAGACTTGTTCATGAATATTCATAGCAACATTATTTATATCAGCTAAGAACTGGAAACAACACAAATGTCTATCAGCTAGTGAATGGACAAATTGTGGTACATCCATACAAGGTACACCCATACTCAACAGTAAAATATACCCCAAAACTACTGATACATGCAACAAGTGGATGCATCTCACAAACATTAGATGAGGTGAAATAAGCTATGATCAAAAGTCTGTTTGCTGAATTTATGGGAACAGAGATCAGACTAGTGGTTTCTAAGGGCTGGGGTATCAGGAGAGGACTGACTGCAAAGGAGCAAGATGGGGCAAAAGGTGACTTTTGAGTCTGATGAGAATGTTCTATAGTTTGTAGTGGGGGATTGCATAGTTGTTTGGCAAAACATTAAATTGTGCAGCTAAAAATGGTGAATTTTAATATATTTAAAATATACCTCAATACACTTGACTTTAAAAAATGAGAAACATTAAACTAGAGTCGGGGAAGCCAGCTAGGAGAACACTGCCAAGGGAGGAGAGCAGTGACGAAAGGGAAAGGATTTGATGAGGGGAAGACTGCTTAAGAAAAAGGAACGTGATAGAGACAAGCTTCCTGGAAATCAAAGAGTTTAGAATTATAAATAGAGAAGGTGGAATGATAAAATACAAGACTAGTTGGAACAACAGAACTCAAAGTAGCCTCTTTGCAGAGACAAATACCAGGATAAAGAAGAAAGTTCTGGTAAATCTGTCATGAATAAGGAGAAAGGCATGCACACAATCACTCACTCATTCATTCATTTACTCATTCATGCGTTCATTCTTTCATGCACGATGCATGCATTGCATGGTTTTCTTTTTGTACTTACCATGGACAGTGGTCAAGGCAAAGGAGAAGATGGATAGTTGAACCCACCCTGTAGCACCAGATGCCTAGATGCAAAGCCCAACTTCAGACTGTGTCCTCACGGTCCCGTGTTTACCCAGTAGTTGTTTCCTCCCAATTTTGTTTCAAAATGTTGAACAGAGGTGACTTCATCCCCAGGAAATGAGGCCCTTTCTGAATTTAGCATGAATCCTTATTGGCCTGAACCAGTTGTGGGAATCCTAATACCCTTTACCAGTGATTAACGAGAGATGGGAATATGCCTTTGTTCTCCACCTTGAGATACAAAGGGAAATATACTGGAGGTCCTTCATGTTCTGAATCAAAACATAACTTCTTGAGGAGAATGCCTTTTGTGTCATTCCCTTCCATCCTGCTTGACTAATTGGAATGACAATGTGTCATCTGGAACCATGTCAGCCATCTTATCACCATCAGGTGACAAGTCTGTAGACAAAAAACCAGCTGGCCAAAGATCCCAGAGAAGGGAGGAGAGAAAAAGCCTTAGTCTTTGAGGACACAAACCATTTGCTACACCAAAGATAAAATCATCTACCTCCAAACATTATGGAAGATAATAAAATGACTGTATCTCTGAACCACAATTACTTTCTTTCTGTTCCTTGCCATCACAATGCAGGCAGCATGGATTCCAATGGGAGGTCTCAGAGTAAGAACCTAACAATGGCCTACGTGGTTGTTCATGCAGCCCTCACTCCCAAAGCTCATCAAAGAGGTGGAGAGAGGACAGGAATTCTCAAGGACATGGAGGAAGGAAAGACCCTTCTGGGCCCTAGGGAAGGATCCCATCCCTGAGATGGGGACTAGTGGGAAAATGGAAGAAGGTATCAGAGATGGGATAAAGAGTCAGTTCTAATCTCTGGAGCCAATGAGTGACAATGAGAACCAGAGATTAGAGAGAAGAAGGACCCATAGTGGAGGGAGGGAGGGAGGAGAAGGAGGTCCAACTGGTCGAAATATTTTTTGCACCCATGGAGAATGAACCCAGAGTGTCTCAGCAATGAATCCAGAGTATCCCAACCCATTCATCCTGTTATCATCAAGTCAATGGATGCAAAGGAGATATGTAATTTACTGTCATGCCATTTCCTACCTCACTAAAGTGTAGGCAGAGAGCACTGAGAGGGAGAGCTAGGAAATTGGGAGTTCAGGTCTATGCTCTCAAGGCCCTTTGAGAGTAGCCACCAGGGTCAGGCAGTTGAAGTCTGAGGGGTCTTTGATGATTCTCTTGGCTTTTGATGCAGAGTTGAAATTGCCTTCACACAATCCTTCTCCTGCTTCACAGGAAACACAAAATGTTCACAGTGCAGCTCTGCAAGTAATTTCCCAGAGGAATGGGACTAAAAGGGAAGCAGGGAGATGTTAGAAGATGATCAGTTTTGGTTTTATACAACAGTGGAAATTTTAAGAAACAGATGTGTTGTCTTGAGACTGCATTTTCAGTACCTGGTTTTATACTTTCTTCATATTACTTTTTTTAAATCAATAACAACTATGGTAGAGTGACTGTGCTTTTTCAAGTTCTTGGATTATGGTTTGATTCTAGAAATTGGAGCCCAATCTTACCTCAATCCAGCTATCCAGCCATCTCAGCTCAACTTTGTCCTATTACACAACTATCCTCTTTATCTATCTCTACCAGGCCTGAACTGAAACTGATAATCCTAAGCGTTCTAAACCCAAATCAAGGCAGAGAGGAAGAAAAGATGAACTTAGTGAGAAACGCCAGCATCAATCAATGTCACAATGCTTGTATCCTGGCCTTTGGTCTGTACTTTACTAGATGTGAGATAATAGACAAGTAGGTTAATGCCCCCTGCACCACAGTTTTCTCAACTCTCATAGGAAGTAGAGTCAGTCTTTCCAGTCCTACTTTACAGAATTACTGCAAGGATGAATCAACATTGGATTGCCTCATTTTTTAATTAATTAATTAATTTATTTATTTATTTATTTTTGGCGGCGTTGGGTCTTCGTTGCTGCACGCAGACCTTCTCTAGTTGCGGCCAGTGGGGGCTACTCTTCACTGCAGTGCACAGGCTCCTCGCTGCAGTGGCCTCCCTTGTTGCAGAGCACGGGCTCCAGGTGCGTGGGCTTCAGTAGTTGTGGTGTGTGGGCTCAGTAGCTGTAGCTCATGGGCCCTAGAGCACAGGCTCAGTAGTTGTGGCGCACGGGCTTAGTTCCTCTGCAGCATGTGGGATCGTCTCGGACTAGGGATCGAACCCGTGTCTCCTGAATTGGCAGGTGGGTTCTTAACCATTGTGCTCCCTGTCTCATTTTTTTTAAATAAAGAGGGGAAAAATTAAACCTAGACCACGTGCTTTGAGCACTAATGTGTTATAGAATTGTAAAGAATTATTATTATTAGTTATTGTTGTCATTATTGTTATTATTTAACAAAGTACAAAAATACACAATGAAAAACATTTCCATAAATTGATTTCACTGTTCAAACAAAAGTTTTCCTTTAAAGCCCCCAAATTTATCTTTTCTAGTTTCTGTATTTATACCCAACAAAGAGGCAAATGAGAATAAAAATGTGAAAGTATCACAAGTATTTTTTCTTATTTTACAGCTTACCACATTCTGACACGTTATTCCACTGAATGCTTTGGTTTGTGTGTTTTTTTTTTCTTTTTTTGCTATTCACCTATTTTTCCAAAAAAGATTATACTAAGTAAGACTGTATATCTTTCTTTGCACTAATATATATCGTCTCAGTAACTTCAGCTTTCTAATACATCTTGAAATCTGGTCATATGAATCCACCAACTTTGTTGTTCTTGAACATAAAACTTGGCTAATTTTGACCTTTTGCATTTCTACATACATTTTAATATCAACTTGTCAATTTCCACACACATAAATACAAATTTGCTGTTATTTTCCTCAGATTATATCAAACAAAATGTTTAATTTGGGGAAAATTGTTATTTTGCGATATTGAGTCTTCCAGTCCCTGAACATTATCAACTGTTTTGTGTTTATTTTCATTTATTTATGTTCATTTTAACTGATCACAAAACACTTGTAGTTATAGTTTTCTCCCTGCTCTAGTTTGGATATTTTCTACTGATGGATTCCCAGTAACAAGCTGTCCTTCAGCCATGTAATGAATGCCAGGTTCTCTTCAATTAGTGACCTTTCTCTGCAAGATATTAGACCCTCAAATATAGTTCATTTTAGTAACTCTTTACTCAGACTCTGTGCATGTGTGTGCATGTGCATGTGCACAGGCCAACTTAATCCAGTTTTTCCTGGTTCTTGACTGCAATACTGGTTTGTCTCAAGCTGGTCCTTCAGAGCTACTAGCTGAAGCCTTTTCCTAAAGATAGAAAAACCAAAAAATAAAGGATTCATAGTAACCTTTCCATTAAATACTTTTTCTTTCCCCTTTAGGGTAGCCTGGAAGAAGGGATTTGAAGAAAATCTTGAAATTACCAAATTTCTCAATAGAATTCCATGACACTGATGAAGCACTGACACATGTCAGGCATAAAATGTTCTCTGGTTTTAAAGTCCTTCCATATCTTAGACTATGAATTCTTATATTACCATAAATGTAGTAGTCATTAGTGCTGGTTTCCAAATATTCTCATTCTTCCCTCTTCTCAGCAATTTCACCTTCTGGACAATTGCCTACTTTAGCTCCCTTGTGGTGGGCTATGACTAGCTCTGGCCAATACATTGTGAATATACGTAAGTGTGTCACTTTCTGGCTGGAGGAGTTCCTTGCCCCAGTGAGACCCTATAGAGCTCCCATTTTCTTCTGCCACAGTCACCATAAATGTTCCAGTTAGTACTGTGTCCCAGAGTGAAAATGATGACAACAAGGAAGAGAGCTCCCACCCCAGCCTCAGGGGATGAACAGCATGGTCAAGAAATTAACCTTGTTTTAAACCACTGAGATTGTGGGATTGTTTGTTACTGCAGCATAACCCAGCTTATACTGATTGATACATTAAGGAAGGCAAAAAAATTTACAGTCCCATTTCACTGATAAAATTAAACAAGACTCAAATTCTTGCCCAGAAATCTCCTTATGAATGTGAAGAATGTCCTATTTATTTTTACTGGCCTTTTACCTTGTATGGTTTAACTAAACTATTCAATACAGAAGCTGTCTGAGGAATTTTTGAAATGACTGGATAGATGACAAAATTAATCCCTTTGAATGAGTCAGTGTATATAGGAAGACAGGAAGGCAGGATATTATGATCTCATTGATTTGGAATCAGATAAATATGGATTCAAACACTGATGTTATCATCAGCTGTGTGACCCTGAGCAAGTTTCTAAATTTCTCTAAGTCTCTGCTTCCTGAACAGTAAAATGAGAAAAACAATACCAACCTCTAGGGGTTGTTACGAGAATTAAGTGAGAGAACATGTTACCTCATTAGCATAGTTCCTGGAACTAATATTCAAAAATGACAGCTATCATTATCTTTCAAAAACAGTTGAAAAAAAGGACGATTATAGGAAGCAACGTAGGTAAGGGATGTCAGTATTTCAGAAGTTACTTATATATTCCCTCCAGACTTACATCAAAATCCAAGAAAATGAATCTGGAGGACAAAACAAAGCTAGTTTCCAGAAAAATGAATCAAAAACTAAAATAACTGAATTGATTAATCCATTCAAGGAACAATGAAATTAAAATATAAAGTGTCAATATATGTATGTGCATATTACATATATGAGATATATTTAAAGTTTGAGATTTGAGATGCATGAGTAGATAGATAGATAGGTCAACAGATAGTAGCTAGATATTGAATACAAGGGTCATACCCATAGAAACTGGCAATGATATCTTGAATAGAGTCACCATGGTGCAATTGAGAAAGACTTCTAGGAAGGCAATGATTGTTACTTGGACATCAAGTCATTAAAAGGAAAAGTTTCATAACCTGGAAAAATATACATCATTTGTGCATGCCAGTGATGGCATGAAATTTTTAAAGATTCATCTTAAAGACACCACAGCATAAGCAAATACTTCTGATGGCTAATGTTAACAAAAGTTTTATAGAAAAACAACTTTTTGGCTCCAAAGAAGGAGCTGATGAAATGCTGATGCAATCTTTGTATCTGAAGGCCTGAATGGGCTGGGAGTCCAAGATGGCACACTCACGAGGCTGGCAGCTGATGCTGGCTGTCACCAGGGAGCATGGCTGGGGTTGTCAACTGGTTCACACATGGCTGCAGCATGGTGGCTAGGTTCCAGAGGCCAAGGCAGAAGGTGCCAGTCCTCGTAAAGGCTAGGTCCAGAACTGACATAGCATCACTTTCACAAAGCTCCATTCATCAAAGTAACCACAGGCTACCTCATAGTCAAATGGAGAAGCAATATGCCCACCTCTTGATGGGGACGTGCCAAAGAATTCACGCCCATCTTTATTTTGCCACAGTTCGGTACATAGAAGGCACTATACAAATATCTTTTTAACAAGTGGATGATTAAGTAGTTGACCACCTTAACCTGTTCCTGTTACATGTATATTCTCTTCCTTTACCTCTGAATATATCGATTTCCCATACGTTCCAAAATTTTAAAGTCTTCCCTTCCACCCTTCCTTTGTATCTTCCTTCCTTTTCCTCCTTCTTATCAATTTCTCTATAAATCATTCTCTCTTCATCTACCTCCCTGCCCTACTCCCTGCCACATACACACACACATTGCCCATGGTGAGGGAATATGGCGGTAATAGAAGATGGAGACTCATCCATACAGTTGGTGTGGATGTTTCTGGAATTCATGTGTTTGCAAGTTGGCAGTGCCCCCTTTGAAACTTGGAAGAGGAAAGAAAGAAAACAGCAAATTCACATATTTCTTCATTGTACAAATTTGTGGTTTCAAGTCTACACTTTGCAAAATATGATTTTACTTTTTCAAATTAAAAAAAGAACTGAAACGATCTGGAAATCACAGAAGCATCATTGAGTAACATCTTGATGATTTAAGTGTAAATGGATAAGAAACATATGGATTCCATTGCACACAAGCGCACACGTTGGAAGTGAGTGGGGAAAGCATCTGGCAAAACGTGTTTCTGGTTTGGTAGAATTCGGACTGCTCAGGAGATGTGGTTCAGGACATCAGCAACCCAAAGGCCAAGTACGAGCTGAGTTCATTTCATCCTGCTGCCAAGGCAGAGCTGGGGGTTCATTCACGTTCAGATGTACCTCACCTAGATTTTTTTCCCCTCCGTATTATAGACTTGGCAAAATTTGAAGATTCCTTCCACTTTGGGTTCATGTGAGCTCTACATCCTGGCATGAGGAAAGTAATCTAATACAAAATGATATAGAGTTTGGGAAAACCGACAATCTGATCTCATGTTCACTTTAATATGCAAAGGTTAATAACATTCAATTACAATTCACTCCAATTTTCATCTTCTCAATGAGAGGCAAGGGGCTGCCAAAGAGAGGTAAGCTGGGAAGATTTCAGCACCTGAGGAGGGGTGGGAGTAGGGAAGGGGTTCTGCTGAGGGTGTGCACAGTCCTGCAAAGATTTAAGCATGTGGCACATTTCACATTGACATGATCATCTACTTCTCTTCCATTTTGTGATAAGTTAATTTACAAGACATGCTTTAAATAAAAAGAAACTTTACTCTGAATTAGACATCAAACATTTGAAAAAGAAAGATCAGTATCTAATTCTAAACACAAGAATTAAGGATGGGGAGAGGAGAGGAAAGGCTGGTAGAAAGATAATCAGAAATGATAAGCTACTGGTAAGGCTTTCAAATTCCATCCCCACATGAAATAAGAAATTTGAGAGTTTATTTCTGCCTGATGAGCTCCAACAGCGATCTGTAAATGGAACAAATACCATCTTGGTTGACTTGTCCTCTTACAAATACTTTGTGCTGTCCACCCCCGTCATACCCTAACTTTGGCCATTATCATATCTCGCTGGGATCCTTCAACCACCAAGGCCTGGCCCCCACCACGAGCCAGTGCTCTCTTCTCAGAAGGGAAGTCTGATCATGCCACCCCCCAGCTCAACACACTTCAGGGGCTCCCCAGTGCTCTTAAGCTAAACTGTGACTTCTACAACACCTCAGAAGAGGTGAAGGATAATCAGCCCCCAAGCTCACCCCTCTAGCTTCATCTCACCAGCACTACGAGTCTCACATTCTTTCCCCATAATGAATTTATTTCAGTTTCTCAAACACCTCTTGCTTTTCTTTTACTCTAAGTTTCATCTCTACCTGTGATACTCCTCCTTTCTTTACCTTCCTCACTTCCCCTGGTTCACACCTATTTTCCTCCAAGCCTGGAGGAAACTTTTCCAGGCATCACAGATGTCAATCAAGACCCCTCGGGGTGTTCTCGACACCTCTACACACCTTCAGGTGCTGTAACTGCCGCCTTGGTTTGGTCTACATTGATGGGTCGATGGTAAACTCTGTGGCATCAGAGGTCACAGCTGTTCTGTCCACTGCAATATCTCTAGCACTTAGCACAATGCCTGACACTTACTAGGTGCTCAGGAGTATTTGAAGAACAAGTCGGAATTTCAAGTCCACATGCTCCAGTGTATAAATGTGACAGTTAATTTTATGCGTCAACTTGTCTAAGGCTACAGTGTCCAGTTGTTTAGTCAAACACCAGGCTAGCTGTGGTTGGGGAGGTATCTTTTAGATGTAATTAACATTTAAATCAGTAGTCTTCAAGTAAAGCAGGCTATCCTCCATAATGTGCATGAGCTCCATTCAACCAGTTGAAGGTCTTGGGAGCAAAAACTGAGGGTCTCCAAAGCGGAAGTAATTCTCAAGACTACAACATAGAAACCCTGCTAGAGTTTCCAGCCTGTTACCCTGTGGAATTCGGACTCAAGACAGTGACCTCAACTCTCAGCTGAATTTCCAGCCTGCGGACCTGCCCTATAGATTCCAGACATGCCAGGTTCACAATTGAATAAACTAATTCCTTAAAATAAATCTTTCTCCTCTAATGGTTATTTTTCTGAAGAACCCTGACAAATACATTAAGAAAAGTACAACTTCAATTTCTATTCTGACTCTCCGTTCAGAATCACTGGGTCAGAATGCTCATCTCCTCCAACTCAGTAGCACCTTCTTGCCCAGAGTCAAAGCTCCGGGCTATGCCATGCCCACTCAGGTGGGAAAGTGGGACCTGGGTCTTTGGTAATCTTCTATCTCTAGATTTGAATCTACTGAGGTGGCCATCATCCCACCTGGCCGTACAACTCCTTTGCCACACAGGTGGGTGGTCTCTTTCGACATAGCTTCCTCTTTCTCAACTGTCTCCAAGCCCCTCTGAGACCCACAGACATCATTTTGCTGAATCTAGAACTCAGGAGCTCAGAGACAGCCAGAGAGACCTGTCTGCCTAGGTAACCTAAACAGCTCTTTGGCTCTGAGCTCTTCCTTCCATCCCAGAGCTTTGTCCAGGGAAGAAGGCCCTACACAAGGTCTAAACCAGGAGGGCTCAGTAGCTCTTTCTCAGGGACACATCAACATCTAAGCTCTGACACTGGAGAGGGTCAATGGTGGCCCCCCAAAATATACATACATCCATGAGCTAACCCCATTCACAGAACCTGTGAATGTAAACTTATTTGGAAAAAGGATCTTTACAGATGTAATTGAGGATCTCCAGATAAGATCACCTAGATTATCCAAGAGGACCCTAAATCCAATGACAAGGGTCCTTAAAAATACTCAAAGAGGAGAAGACATACAAGGAGAAGGCACAGACATGAGAAGGCCATGTAAGACGGAGGCAGAGACTAGAGTGGTACAGCCCCAAGCTAAGGGACACCTGGAGCCACCAGGGGCGGGAAGAGGCAGGAAGCATCCTCCTCTGGAACTGTCAGAGGGTATATGGCCCCATCTACACCTTGATTTCAGACTTCCGGCCTCCAGAAATGGGAGGAGAGTACATTTCTCTTGTTTCAAGCCACTCAATCTGTGGTACTTTGTTACAGCAGACACAGGAAACTTTCCCCACTAATTGCTTTCCCTTTTGGGGGAGATTTTGTAGTCAAGATGAGAGGGGTAGTAGGCTACTCTTACTCATCATCAATTTTTTTTGATCTAATGTACGTGCTAGGAATCTTTTCCATTCCCCTCTGAGACCAAGCTCCTGGAACTAAGGATGCCAGTGAGAAACTAGCTGACTAAGCCAGGCGGGGTTGGGGGTGAGTGAGGCAAGAAAATACCATTACACCAGGGAAATCTTTTTCAAGTGATCTCTTCTGAGAACTTTTAGGAACATAATGTTTTTTTCTGAAATTGTCCTGAATTCTCACTTAGAGAGTAAACACACAGTCCAACAGACACATAGCACCCCAAATGCTACTTTCTTAAGGTGGAAAACAATCTACCCTCCACCACCCCCACTCCTAGATTTGTTCTTCATGAGTATACAGCCTTCTTTGCTAGTTTTTCCTAATGTGTGAATATGACTTTCTGTGACCAAAAGAATTCCCATTAACCAGGAGATAACTTCTGCAGTGATAGTTCATTGGCCCAGAGGTTGTTCTTGGTCATTATTTCTCAGGATCTCCAGAAGCCTCTCAGTTCCATGGACTCCCCTGGCTGCCTTTTCCCAATAGCAGAGAACCTGCCACCCCTGAAACATCTCCAAGGCTCTAAATGATGAGCTAACTCAGGGACTATTTTCAGAATAGAATAATAAATTATGTATCATTGTCATTGCAGAATGATTTGAATATAAGCTTTGCCTTCATTCCAGCTTTGTCCTAATAAATGTGTGACTTATAGCTAATTAATTAAACCCTTGGTGTCTCAGTTTCTTTACCTGTGAAATGGAGATAACGTCTTGCTTATAAGGCAGTTGCGAGGAGTAAAAGAGTTATAGTATGAAAAGGAATTAGCACTAATTGTGTCATCTTTTCTCTGTTTACCATTTCTCATTTATTCCTAAGTGGATTCTTTACCAACCATGATGCAATAGTATGTAGCCATTAAAAATAATTTTTCGTAAGAGTGTTTAATAAAGTGGGTGAGGCCTGGGACATATTACTGAGTCAAAAATGTTATTAAGCAGTATAGATGATATGATCTCCATTTACACTGGAAAATATACAAGGACCTATACAAATTCTTACTTTAGAAATTATAGAAAAATGGAAGCATGCACACCAAAGCTTTAATAGTGGTTTCTCTAATTGATGGTACTTTATGAGTAATGAATGTTCTCTTTCTCCCCATAGTTTTCAAACGTTCTATATAGTACACTTATAATCAGGAAAAATTATTGAGTGTGGCCTTGGGGAAGTGACTTTGTCTGTTTGCATATTGGCAAATTGGGAATAATAAGACCTTCTTAAGATCAAAGAAGAAAATACATGTAAAAGTGCTAGAAATCTAATGTAAGAAATCAGTTTTCATTACAAACATACTATGACTGCATTATGGGCAATTGGTGTTGGACTGAAAGGAAATTTTAGCACAAAGTAAACGTTCAGTTGCTCCACGCATGTTCTTTGCTGGCTACTTGTAAGGAGACATGTGTGAGTGTAATTAGTAATGCAGTTGGGGCTGGCGACAGGGACATGCAACCCATGTGGTCTTACAAGGATTCATCTCAAAAAGGCTTTGCTCTTGGTTTAATGCTCTTGAAATTCTGTTGCCACCATCTTGAAATTCTTAATAAGTTTGTTGCCATCTTGAAATTCTTTATAACAAGGGACCAACATTTTCACTTTGCACTGGGTCTCACAAATTATATAGCCTGTTCTGAATAGAAGTGACTGTGTGTATGAGGCCTTGTGTATATTTAAATAAACTGAATATTCTACAGTAAGAATGATTGATGGCAAACAGGGAGAAGGATGTATATTTGGCTGAACCTGGAAGAAGCTACAGGCAGAAATGAAGGGATTGGAACCCACTGGGAACTAACCAAGCAGGAGTGGCAGCTGGTTGTCTTTCTGAAATATGTAATCTGCTGGCAAACAAAACCAGTTAACTGAACTCTGATTAAGGGGCTCTTTCCTCTCAGTTCATACTAAACATTTGAGGATTTGTTCACACTTCACATAAGATTCTAAGTAAAATGGAAAAGACATCTATAAAAATGAAAATGCTCATTCTAAAATAAATCAGTGGGCTCTGTCTAGGAAGGAAAAATATTACCTAAAAAGACACCAAAGTTATGCTGTCTATGGGGTCCATTTCTGCTACAGAAACCCTTAACATGATCTATTCATCCAGAGATAAAGGCGTCTCAGGGATTTGTTTAAGACTTGGCTGGATGTCCCTGGTTTTGCTCACCCTGATGCTTCCTGAAGGCTTAGGCCACGGGGCTGGATGATGAAGAATGGGTGATAGTGGTTGTCTGTGGCCTCTTCATCTCAGCCAATGGGACTGGCTATTTCAAAATTGTATTTAGCTTACCATTGGACCTTTGGGATGATGTCATCTTAACTCACTGGGAGGAAGTTTGTTGCTACCAGTTTCTGAATTAATCAGTTCCTCTCTTAGTGAAGTAACAGATTTCACATCAAGTAATTGAAAAGCTAAACATTTGAAGTCAGGGTAGCCACCCCCAGCATTTTTCGAACCATCTCTTTTTGGTCAAAGAGTCTCCTTCTCACACCTTCTTTTATTAGTATTACCAATATATTTTTTAATCATAGTGGTTAATTTTTAATTATGGAAAGATAACATGAGACATTCAAAACCTTCTGCCATGCCTATATTTGTCTTTTCAAACTGCCCCAGCATTCCAGAAGCAATTTTAAATATCTTCAGTAATGCACTGTGTTATTTGAGATTTACTTTTAGAAACTGGACACCTCCAAAGTTCACAGCTAAACATGGGAATTTATGAAAACAACAGGAAGTTCTATTGGTTATTCAATGGTCACTTTTGTCCCTTGCTCCTTATGGAAAAGATGTCCTTTGCTCAGAAATTTTTAATTTTATAATTTTTATTCAGATCTCATACTTACAAATGCCAACTTCATGCCCTGGCACAGCACAAAGGTAAAATCTTTGCTCCCTTGTAGGTGAAGTATATCAAGTAATTATCTTCCCTAAGGTGAAGAATTTGGGAATTCCAATGTCAGAATTTTAAGAACCCTAGGATAGGTCACTAGTTTTCTATAGCTAATGACTACAAAATAAATGCAACATGTTTATATAGGACAGTGGTTTCTACACTGTATCTGCGATTATAATTTTTTTTAACTAGATATAGGTAAGTTCTGAAAGGACCCTCTCCAAGCCCTTCTGCATCTTGTTAATTTGGAGCCAGGAAATGAGTGTCATCCCTTTCTGAGCCTGCTTTGAAACCATCACTCAGGACTCTGCCTGTTTTAATAAGAAAACAACTATAAAGAGATTCTCTTAATTCACTTAAAAAAATTCTGACCTCTATTCAAGAAGTGAAAGTCCCTTCCTTGCTCTAGTATTCAAATTATTTCCTTGAAAGGTGATGATTTGAAATCAGGGAAATCATTTGCTCTTTACCCACTGAAGAGCTTAACCCTTGTGCTTCTCAACTGGTCTGTATCACAAACCATAAAGCACAGAGTTAACCAGAAGTGAGCAAAACCCTTCCGTGGTTTAGGCTGGATAAGCTCACCAGAAAAGTGGCCTTTACAAACAAACTTGGTTTTGTAAAACAAAGATGGGAGCTCCTTAGCCGTCCAAGGAACCCCATCAAAAGCAGGAATTGGGCATCTTCTTCCTGTATTTTTCTCACTGGCAGGTCAACCCCACCCGGCTTCCCTACCTAATCTCCCTTGCCTGTCTTTGCGCGACCATTGCGAGCCTAAAGTAGAAATCGTTTTGTCTGTGTGTAGTGGAAAACCAAGTTTAAACAGGATGTTGGGGATCAGGACGGCTGACCCAGAACATGGGCCAGGGCAGACATGAAAGCACGAGAGTTTCATTCACAAAGGTTTCCTGGGACCAGCTCTTTCTCAGCCTAAACAGAGTCACGCACAGGCTGGCCCCAACGCTCCCACACTGCTCCCAGAGAGGACACGATGGCTTTGAACGTCCTGCAGAGCTGCAGCCTCTGTGGATGGCAGCCCTGAGCACAACTGGGAGTAATTACCAGTTGGAGAGCGTGCTCCTTGCAAAGCCAGCCCTTCTGCCAGCTACTACCCTTGCAGAGCAGGAGGGAAGGAGCACAGGCTGTCCCACGCCTACTTGTTTTCTTTCCCTTCAGTGGGACAGTTTCAACTGATTTTGATTACCCTGGCGCCAAATAAATGAAAACATTTCATAGACATATAATCATCCATCACTGTGAAGAAAGGAAAAATGTTTCACGTTCAGTATGTTTATAAATACATTTAATGAAAAAAGGACATTGCTGTCTTTCCTCCACTACTTCACTGCTGCTGTTGGCCAGATAGTTCAGCTCTGGGATCCCCCCCCAGAGACCCTACCACCCTCCCAGCAGACAGTTCACCCTGACAGCACAATGGCACTCCAAGGAAGTCAAGAGAATGACCCACTCCTCCAAGGCCACCTTCTAAACTCTAGCCCCTCTGCCAAGACAGGAGAGAGACAGGGAGCTAGGAAAAGGTAAGTGGCTTGTACATTAGGAAGGCAAAAGCCAGCCTTGTTTTTCCCCCTTCTAGCTTAAGTCAGTCCCAGCAAGTGAAGCAGCTCCATTTCAAAGGAATTAATGATTGTATGTGCAGAAATGGTACAGCCTTTGCCTTTGGGTCTGGTTATAAATGAATGGCAGGTTGAACTTCATATAGTGTGTGAGTTATGTCAATGCCAAGAAGAGGGGAAAAAAAAAAACGTGGGTTTGCATGTCCCGTTGTTTTACATACAAGGTGTAATGCCATTTAAGCTAATTTGGGATTTAGGATTTATACAGGCAGTGATAAATCTTTTGGAGAATCCAGAAGAGTGACAAATTCTCTCTAACCTCTCTCTCAGGCTGGCGAGGTCTTTTACTTTGGGGTCCCATGTGCTCTCGGGCACCATAAATGCCCATGGAGCCTCTCAAGAGGCCTCAGTTGCAGACTAAGAGGCAACTTAGTTGGGAAAGTACAATGGGGGCCATTCCCTACACATATGAAATCAGTGTTGGCCTTCTTTCCCCTAAATGTCATTTCTTGCGATGTGTCAAATATTTGCATTCACACTTGGCTCATAAACAGGGACAGACCCCTGGGGTATGTAAGAGACTCCCTAAAAGTCATTTATGCAAAATGCATCTCTATTTTAATCACAAGGGATGACACAAGAGGGGGAAATCCATCCATTCAGATACAATCGGCCCAGAGCTCTGTATCTGTATCCTTGGATTATGTAATCACCCATAGAGAGGGTGGACTGTATTCATTGAACTGGACCATTTCATAAGAGACTTGAGCATCCGTGGATTTTGGTATCCATGGGGGCTCCTGGAACCAATCCTCTGCGGATACCGAGGGACAACTGTTTTCAATATCACCAGAGACTATTTCTCACATCAACAAAGTCCATAAAAATCATCCTAGGCAGCAATAAAGAGGGACAGTCTGTGACACAAAATCTGGAAGAGGAGAAGTTGTGACTTTATTTTTTTTAAGAGCTTGTTAATCCTTCAAGCAGGAACAGATAGAGAAGTCGGATGTTCTGTATGCCGCCCTCCTTCAGTGTGGGAGCCACCCAGGGCAGGAACACATGCCTATACTTTGGAAGGTGAGGGTTACAGCAGCAGATGTAGAAATTTTCTGCATTTCAGGTGGGCTCCTGTTGACACCTTGTACACTACATAGGACCATCCCCGATTCTCAGGAGGCATCAGATCCAGGCCTGGAAGAAAGTGAAGAAATGCTGCTTAAAGAGGTTTACACATTCTTTGTGGGTGCTCTTCAGAATTTGTTAATAACTTGAATTGTTGGAAGACTTCTCAGCCTCAAATAAAATAACAGCAATGACGATTCACACATGCATTGAGATTTATAATTTACGAAGCAATTTGGCATGTGTTGTTCCATTGGATTCCCCTAACAACCTTGAGGAGATGAGGAACTGTGATTAAGGACATGACATGACATGATGAGATATGACATGTTCGTGGTCCAGCATCTATGGAAAGGGCAGGGACTTTGAATCAGCTGCTCCACCTTTGCCCTTCTTCCCATTTCATGACACCATTCATTTTTATTTATTTATTCTAGTTGTGGCAGATTGATTTCTAAGATGGTCACAATTCTTCACCCATCCTGTGGACCCATCCTTTATAATGTGACTCTGCAGCTCTTCCCATCAAGAGATGCAGCCTACTTCCCTACCCCTTGAATGGTGCCTGGTCTGGTCACTTGCTTTGGCCAATAGAATATAGTAGAATTGACTGCTTGTCATTTCCCAGCTTAGACCTCTAGAGGCAATATGTGTTTCTGCTTGCTTTCTGCCCCTTCTACCTCCATGGGAACCTGCCTAGGCTGGTGTCCTAGAGGACAGGAGACCATGTAGAAGACAGTCTGGCTATCCCAGCCAACTCCCAACCAGTAAGAGAGCCCAGCCAAGATGAGTAGAGCTGACCACCCAACCTGCAGCTGACAGAAGATGCATGAGTGAGCCCCACTGACTCACAGACCAAGAACGTTGATAAATGTTCATTGTTAAATGCACTCAGGATTGGAGGATATTTTTAATTCAGCATGATTTAGCAATAGATAATGGACACACTGGTCAACAAAAAGTGATGGGCCCCTACCACTTTCTAAATCCTAAAGGCACCATAGCAATGATTGAGACAGGCCCTTTGCACTCCAAGTATTACAGTCTGTCAGGGAAGATAAGGTGTGGGCATTGGTAGCTAGGGTGGTACACAATATTAATTGCATGAGTGGTTAAAAAATGCCCATGGTACTTGGAGGAAGGAAAGATTTCATGGTCATTTTGAATGACCTCACAGACAATCTAGTTAACTCCTAATCATCCCCTTCCCTTGTTGAGCAAGATCTAAAATGACCTAATGCATCCTATGTTTTACAAAAACAAGGACACTTGCAGGCCTAGGCATGGTCAACTTATGTTATTCCTGAAAAAAATGTTATTTAAATCTCCAAAGGGAACATATGACCTCTTTGTAGTATAATTGAACATCTTATAAATAACTCATATTGTGGAGACAAGAAAGACAATAAAATTTGGAAACTACCTCCTACAAACCCTCTGAACTTGAGTGAAAATATTTCTACTAACCTCAAGCAAAAGATCCCAGCGCCAATCTACAAAGCATGTAAAATTTGAATTCCTGTTGAAGCAAATCTTCTCTTTCCTAATCTTAGCTGATTCTTGGATTAAGAATAAAAACAAAGAGTAAGGTTGAAGGCATGGAATACTCCAAGCACCATTATGTAGTGAGGACGTGTGCAGCATTTGGAGTCAGACTACCTAGGTTTGAAACCCTGGCTCCCCCATTTTCTATCTGTGTAGTCTTGGAAATTACTTAGTCTCTTTATACCTCAGTTTTCCCATCTGTAAAATGGGGATAAATATGGGGTTGTAAGAATTAAATGAGTGTAAAGCACTTAGCAAGGGGAGTCAACCAATGACAGTTGCTAGTCTAATTAGTAAACTCAATGAATTCCATTGTTGATGAAATCTAGATGTCACATGTCACATGTCATGATGTGTCAAAGATATATCAAGTGTTTTCCTATTATTTCTTCATTTTTAATTTTTTATAAAGGGAGATTTTTTAAGTTATCAAAGGTTATTAATTTGAAAATTAAAATAAATAGAATCATTTCTTTCCTTTTCTGTTCATACAAAGAAAACTTTCCAAGTGAAAATATGGTCACCAGAGAAAAAAATTATTTCTTGTTATTATTATTACTTTATATCTTTTTAGTCTAGCTCCTTACTTTGGTTGAGATGCAAAACTCCAATTGTCGATCTTTACATGAAATGTTAGGTTTCTTTGTTTTAGAGTTTAGACCTATGAAAAGATTGTAGAACTTATTAAAAGCAGAGTCATTTGGCAGTTAATAACATACGTGATATACCCAGGATCCTGGAAAAAGTGACAGTTTAAGGAATTTTACTCCCCTATTCCTGGACCCCAGTGTGTATAACATTCCAAGTGCAAGTGGATGACAAGGGAAAAGAAATGGAAGACTGAACCCGTGATCTGGAAAGTTCTAGCCCAACACTAATGTCAATCAGAAATATGTTTGCAGTGTTCATCACCTGAATGTTTTTTGGAAGGAAAAAAATTATCTTCTGCTCCAAAATAATAACACGGTGGTGAAACCTGGAGAGGTTTTGGTTACCCTAGATATCTGCCCAGAAGAGAAAAGCTACTGAGGTGTGAATAGCCAATAAGAGGTAAATAACAGTATTGAGGAGATAGAGGGGACACTTGGGAAGAGATTATTTTAATTAAAGGCAGTGTTTATCTTGGAAAGCTAAGGAGGGAGGGATGTGATTTAGGTTGTAACATTTATAAAGGTTACTAGTTAGGGCATCACTAAGCCAATACCAGCTCATAAAATATTGTAACTAGGACCTAGGACTTGAAGTGGAGGGTAGGTGGTAAAAGCCAAATATAGTGTTACTTTACACAGCATATAATAAATGTCTAGAATTCTACATGTCTTAAAACAAATTGTTTCCACTCTTTTGATAAGCACCTGAGGACAGGAGCCCTGCCTTATGCATTTCTGAACTGTCTCTCTGCTTCTCCCAGCACTTAGCCCAGAAAGTAACATAGACTGGGCATTATCAAAAGGTCTGTTAAGTGAATAAGTGAAAGAATGGTGCAGTTAGATCAATGCATGAGTGGTGGACCCATAATAATTTAGTAAGGAGACAAGAGTGGTTCTGGATGCAACCCTTACTTTTTAGTACGTGAAACTTATACTCTTTCTATAATAATCAATCAACTAACAAAAAAGCCATAGTTGACTTCAGAGAAAGAGAGAAAACCATGAGTTAGGTGAGTATTGGTTGGAGCCAATATATCAGTCAGGACGGACTAGATTATGGCCCCAAACTACCCAAATCTCAGTGGTTTACGACCACAGAGACTGAGTTCTTGCCCATGTTGCTTGCCAGCTACACATTGGCTGTGGCTCTGCCCTTTGTCTGCTGAAAAACAGCCCCAGCCAAGACGCTGCCAGGCTCAGGGCAGACGGAGTTGTGAAGGATGGGACATGTGCTGGTGAGGCACCAAGGAACCCAGAGGACACTCTTGACAAGAACCTGGTCTAACCATCCAATAGGATAACTCTGATTTCTAGTTTGGTGGTGGTAAATGTGCTTTCTACATGTTCTGAAAGACGGCTCATATCACTGATGCCATTCTGATAATTTTTAAAGAATTTCTTAAAGGAAGAAATTATTTTTATTGTATAGCACAGGGAACTATACTTAATATCTTATAATAACCTATAATGGAAGAGAATCTGAAAAAGTATATATATGTATGTATATATATATATATATACACATATATACATATATATATATATATATATATACACACACACACATATATAACTGAATCACTTTGCTGTGCACCTGAAACCAACACAACGTTGGAAATTAACTATACTTCAATTAAAATAATAAATAAATAAATAAATCAAAGAAATGCTTTTGGCATCTCGGGACCAACCAAGAATGTGGCAAATAAAAACAATTCCTTAAACCATTTACTATCGTAGGAGGGCGCATGAGCATAAAAGCCCATCTGCCCAGCCTTCCGCTAATAGGTTTGAGAGGTAATAGCTTCTCCCTTTCTCCATCATTTCTGCAACACGTCCCACAGATAGCACATTAATTAGCATTGAATAGCGACTCAACGATACCGCCAAGTAAGGGCTGATAAGTACCCCGTACTTAGCGTGTGCCAAGGGTTCTTCTAAGTGCTCCATAGGCATTAACCCATGTAGTCCTCACAATACCCTATGAGGTAAGAAATATTATTACTGTCATCTCACAACAGCCATATGAAGGGAGTAATGATATTATCCCCATTTTTCAGATGAGAAAGCCAGATCACAGGTTAGTTAGGTTGCTTGCCCAAGGACGCAGAGCTAGTAAGTGACTGAGCTGGGAGGCAAACTCAGGCAGTGTAGCCCCGAAGTTCACATCCATAACCTCTATTCTAGACTGCCTTGCCCCAGAACTTCAATGGGACAGGCATTTTTGTCTATTTTGCTCACTACAGCGGTGCCTGGCACACAGAATGTGTTGAATAAAGGCTTGTTGAATGAATAGAAATTTCAGTCCCTGAGCTGTGAAATGGAGATGATGTTTTCAATCCCCCGTCTGTACCCCTCACCTCTCCCCGTCCATTTCCTAATGTCCTTTTGGGATTTTTCTGTCAGTCATACCTTGGGGGAAAAAAAAGAGATCCATTTTTCCTTTTAACAATTTCACAATTAAGTGTTTCATAGATGACTAGTTATGTCCTGGTTCTTCCCCTTTATTAAAGTTTTCCCAGCACTGTACATGATCTGCACCAGTTGTTTACTCAAAATAAATCAGGAGAATATCTTCCTAAGTTCCCCATATTTGGCAACACTGACGTCAGCTGTCCCAGGACAGAAGTGGGAGGGAGTCCTAGACTCAGATCCGGAGCCTGGCCACTGCAAGGGGCCCCCAGCGCCACGAGGAAGGTCAGGAGCCCGCAGCAGCCCCATCCTCCTAAAGATGGCTTTTGTTTTTTGAGCATTTGCAGCCTGCTCATGGTGGTTGGTAATTGCTGGGTTCATTGTGTGCCTTTGGTCTCTCAGGTGTATTTCCTAAACCAACATAAAAGGAAAATGATAAGGGCAAGCGCACGGAGGTGTTTATGTTTTCAGCTCTATTGCTTAAGACCAAAAACAAAAGTTAGTGCAGATGGAAGGGTGCAAGATTATGAGGCTGACTACAATGGAGACCCAAACCTCTCCTTGTAGAATGTGCCTTGCCCCCAGCTGTCGTCCACCTCCATTTAGTGGGGCTGCCACATAGCAATTAGTACACCTGGGTTCTCCTTTGGAAAAGGAACAGAGAAGAGCAATGCCACAATGAGTCCTCCTGGACAAGAAAGCAGATGAGTCCAGCATGGAAAAAAACAAGGTAAATGATCCCTTTGGCCATTGTTTCTTTACTGTTGGACAAACCACTGGCAAGGTGAGCTTGGTTTTAAACACTCCTCCTGGGCCTTGAAAGGGCTGCAAGAAAGGGGAAAACAAAAATCCACCCTAGCCTGCTGAGCTTGAAGTCCACTGGCATATTCTATTATCTTCTCCTGTATGCTTAAATTTACTCCCAAAAGCTTCCTGCTTCTTAGATGATATGTATATAGATCCATATCTTACATCTTGACCATCAGTGAGGACTGCCAGGTAAAATACAGGACACCCAGTTAAATTTGAATGTCGGTTAAACAGTGAATAGTTCTTTACTAGAAGTATGTCCCATGCAATAGTTGGGACATATTAAACACTTATGCATTTTTTCCTCTTTAATTCAAAGATAACAATGCATCTTTTTTTGTTTTCTTTTGCTAAATCTGGCAACCCTATCAGATTGCATCACAGAAGCGTAGAGATGAACTTGAACTTGAAAGTAAGTGATAAGCCAAAAATATGTTTCTCCCATAAGGTTAGGGCTTGAAGTACAGTGAAACCACCTAGTTGTTCCAGATGTTTTCAGTCCATCTTAAAAGAGAGAATGAGCTAAATTTTATTTACTCACGGAGTGAGGGATATGAATAATGATGGAAATCTTGGAGTTAAAAGGTACCTATTTCAATAGGTGAAGCGTTCTGAATCTAGAAGAACCCATCACTTCCTTCTCATCACCGTAATAACCAGGTCCCAGGTAGTCCAGGGACAGCATGGCACAGGGAGCATAATTGTCAACATGGAGTCATTCCTCCATCTTTTACTGTCAATTTCCACTGGCATATCTGAAAAGGGAGTACTGGGGGGCACGCCGATCCCAAAGGATAAAACAATTTAATCAGCATGTTTTTGTAGGTTCATCTTATTGACCTAGGAGCTAGAAGCCCAAGAGGCTGTTGGTGAATCCTTGAGGAGATCCAAGGAGAAGATAGGTATTGTGTAGGATTAATCACAAGTAGCAACATATTTATAGTTCAGGCATCAAACAATATAACATCTGCATGTTAAGATGCTGCACAAAAAGATAAATCATTGACTCATCATTGAATCAGTTATCTCCTCTAGGTCTGCCCTCTGTGTGGTCTACTAGTTACAGGAACAGGGAACATCGAAAGATAATGTTTGAGTTTGATCGCACATTGGTGGCCAAGTAAGGACAGATCATAAAGTGAAATCAGTACCCTGGATTCAAGTGTGTGTGTGTGTGTGTGTGTGTGTGTGTGTGTGTGTGTGCAAGCACACATGCACACATGCTTATCTGAGTGTGTGGGTCTATCTAATTTTTGAAACAAAATGTATTACAAGATAACCTATCCTGGAAAAAAATCTTAAATTTCACTTTTCTCAACTTAAGATAGAACTCCAGATTCTTCTGTAAGCAAGGAAAAAGTATAGACTACCATGTAAGGTGCAGCCAAAGTCAGAAACTTTCTGAAGAATCATTTTTCTGGGTGGTCTTCTGATTTCTTCCAATTATCATAGAAATAATAAAGATTTAGTAAATGCCTATCAAGTAATAAGTACTATTTTAATTGTGTCGCACATGGAGGTAAAGGAAACTTCTCGGGAATCTCAAGCCATAAGATATACTCCACTGACCCAATTACCTAAAGGCAGTATCTATACAGGCAGACCTCAGAGATACTGAGGGCTCAGCTGCAGACCATCACAATAAATCAAATATTGCAATAGAGTGAGTCACATGAATTTTTTGGTGTCCCAGTGCATATACAAAAGTTATGTTTACAGTAAGCTGTAGTCTCTTGAGTGTGCAATAGCATTATGTCTAAAAAACAATGTACACACACTAAAAAATGCTTTATTGCTAAAAAATGCTAACCATCATCTGAGCCTTCAGAGAGTCATAAATTTTTGTAGCTGTCACGTGAGAGATCACTTATCACAGATCACCATCACAAGTAAAATAACAAGGAAAAGGTTTGAAAGATGGCAAGAATTACCAAAATGTGACACAGAGACACAAAGTGATTAAATGCTGTTGGAAAAATTATACTGTTAGACTTGCTTGATGCAGAGTTGCCTCAAACCTTCAATTTTTAAAAACTGAAATATCAGCGAAGTGCAATAAATGGAAGCACAATAAAATGAGGTATGCCTGTCCAGATCGGACTGTATCTACTTTAAACTGATGAAGCCAGCTTTGCTAAGGGGAATAAAAAATAATTAATAAATAAATCCCACTCCTACTTACCCCGGAGCTTTGCGAATCAATATACAAGGGTCCCACCGTGGATATAATCAGTTATTTTGGACACAAAGAATTCATTGGGTCCAATCATAAAAACCACTTGACTTTTCTTTATTGTGGTAAAATATACATATTCATTATTCTTTTTATTGAAATACAGTTAATTTCCAGTAATGTGTTAGTTTCAGGTATACAGCAAAGTTATTTGGTTATATATACATATAAAATCGAATCACTTTTTTGATTCTTTTCCACTATAGTTTATTACAAGATATTGAATATAGTTTCCTATGCTATACAGTAAACCCTCATTGTTTATCTATTTTATATATAGTAGTATGCACCTGTAAATCCCATACTCCTAATTTATTCCTCTCCCCACCTTCCCCTTTGGTAGCCATAAGTTTGTTTTCTATGTCTGGGAGTCTGTTTCTGTTTTGCAAATAAGTTCATTTCTGTTATTTTTTAAATTCCACATATAAGTGATATCATGTAATATTTGCCTTTTTCTGTCTAACTTACTTCACTTAGTATGATATTGTCTAGGTCCATCCCTGTTGCTGCCATTATTATATATATACATCACTTCTTCTTTATCCATTCATCTGTCAATGGACACTTAGGTTGCTTCCATGTCTTGGCTATTGTAAATAGTGCTGCTATGAACATTTGGGTGCCTGTATCTTTTCAAATTAGAGTTTTTGTCTTTTCTGTATATATGCCCAAGAGTGGGTTGGCAGGATCATATGGTAACTTTATTTTTAGTTTTTTAAGGAAACTCCATACTGTTTCCATAGTGGCTGCACCAATTTACATTCTGACCAACAGCATAGAAGGGTTCCCTTTCTCTGCAACCGCTCCAGTGTTTATTATTTGTAGACTTTCTGATGATGGCCATTCTGACCCGTTTGAGGTGGTACCTCACTGTAGTTTGGATTTGCATTTCTCTCTAATAATTAGCGATGTTGAGGATCTTTTCATGTGCCTGTTGGCCATGTGTATGTCTTCTTTGGAGAAATGTCTATTTAGTTTTTCTGCCCATTTTTTACTTGGGTTGTTTGTTTTTCTTGTCATTGAGTTGTATGAGCTCTTTGTCTCTTTTGGAAATTAAGCCCTTGTCAGTTGCATCGTTTGCAAATATTTTCTCCCAGTCTGTAGGTCGTCATTTCATTTTGTTTTCACATTTATCATTTTAACCATAAGTGTATAATTCAGTGGCATTTACAATTATTCTCATAATGTTGTGCAACCATAACCACTATCCATCTCCAGATTTTTCATTTTCCCAAACTGAAACTCTATACCCATTCAAAAATGACTCCCCAATTCCCCTTCCTCTCAGTCCCTGGTAACGACTACTCTATTTGTTGTCTCTGAATTTGACTACCCTGGGTACTTCACATAAGTGAAATCATACAATATATGTCTTTTCATGTCTGGTTTATTTCAGTTAGCATGATGTTTTCAAGGTCCATCCATATTGTAATACATATCAAAGGTCATTTCTTTTTATGACATATTCCGTTGTCTGGATATTCCATTGTCTGGATAAACCACAGTTTGTTTATCCATTCATCCACTGATGGACACTTTGCATTGTTTCCACCTTGTGAAAAGCCACTTGAGTCTTTGTCTTTCACTGTCCTTATAAATCTGTTTAGTGTGAGTGACCCTTTTCCTGATCCTCATGTAGATGACAAAAGTCACAGGGACCCTCTACATTGTATACAGAGTCCCAAATAACCAAAACTGCAAACTTGCTTAGACGCCCATGGCCGCAGGTGAAGCCCATTGGGCTGACTGCTTCAGTGGTTAATGGAGTGTGGTCCAACTCCTTTCTTCTTACAGCCTAGCATTTGTCTGTCCACCTCCAGCTTTTGGTAGCTGAGGCTCCTCACAGGGCAGTGCTTGGGAAGGCGAAGGGAGTGAGGGAGAGCGATCAGGAGGCACTTACTTATCAGCCACTGCTGTAAGTGGCTTGGCTCTCTCGGCCTTATAGATGTTTGATGTGGATGGTTTCTCTGGGTGCAATTTTGTGGGTTCTACGTTGGGCTCTCTCATCAGGCTCCTTCCGCTATGCCCTTCTCTCTAGGCTCTTGGCCCCCAATCTATCTCAATTCCTTCTCCCAGGGATTCACACCATAACCTCTTTGGGGTTGAAATCTTTTTACCTGGGCAGCCCAACCCTGGGCAGAATCCCTTTTAAAATAGTGCCAACATCCTCAGATTCCATATCTGAGGCATCTTGGAGTGGATTGCTGGAAATTCTTAATGCAGCCCCCAACCTACCTTGCAAGAGGTCACTCGCTCTCCCAGGGGTGACTCAAGGCCCAGACTGAGGGACACATGATCCCTGTATGGTCCAACTCAAACCCCCTCACTAAATTTGTTATCTCAAGTGACAAACTCTCTCCTAGGCCTTGACCACTTTGGTGTGGGGAAAGGAGTGGGGTAGTCACACCTCAAAACCCTCTCCTAAAACCTTCCTCTTTAATGACCACTCTTGACCCTTTATATCCTCACTGGGGATCAGTTGTCCAGGTGGATCTTGGACACCTCTTTGGAAGTTTACACGTGGTACATGGCTCACCCCTCACTCTGACATGGAATATCCATTATATCTTGGTCACATGGGTGACCACCAAAGTAGAGGGCCTATCTCTTTGAAGGGTCCCCTCATTTGCCCCATGACAGCTCATCTCAAACATACCCTCAAAGTCTAGCCATTTTGTGGGATGCAGCAGCAAGCACTACTCAAAGTCTTTCTTTGGATGCACTTTCTCTCCCTGTAGATGCTCTATAAACATTTCTTTTGAATTGAATTGAAACAGAAAAAGCCATATAACCAACTTAGATATATTGGGACACACAGAAACGTGTAATAATATAATTTCATATTAGCTTTCCATTCAAGCAAACGAGGAGCTGCTTGTTTGCATAATAGCAAAATTGGATGTCACCCTTCTGTGTAGTCTGAGGAGGCATCACAAAGGAAAAGATCTCAAGTGGATCCTACTTGTCAAATCTGTTGACTTTCCCAACGTTTTTGTTTGTCTGGTCTCTCTCTTTTCCACATCTAACTCTGCATACCATCCATCTCTTGAAAGTTCTTCCTCCCTTGGCTTGTACCAAGCTTCTTTTTCTCTGTCCTCCTTCTCTTGCCCTCTTCCTCTGGCTCCTGTCTCCTCCCACTCCCTTCTTACATGGATTCCCCATCTTCAGCTTTCTATTTTCTTTCACCTTGAAAATTTACTGATTCTGCCTGATTATCTCAGCCAGCAGCTCAGCGCTGCTCTTTCTGCATCTCTACCTCTTCTACAACAAAAACTTCTTCCATAATGATGCAACGTTGCAAACCACCCCAAAACTATGGCTTCTAACAACCACCATGTGTTACAGCTCATGTGCCTATAGGGAGGCTGGGCAGTTGTGCTGGTCATGGCTGGGTTTGGCTGGTCAGTTCTTCTGGGTTAGGTGGAGCTCGTTAAGTATCTGATAATCAGCTGACTACTGGCTGATATAGGATGGCCTCAGCTGGGACAATTGCACTCTTCCATGTGTTTCTCTTTCCAGTGCACCAGCCCAGGTGTTCAAGTATGCAAGCACTTTCCCGAGCCTCTGCTTCCATCAACTTGTTACTGTCCCATTGGCCAAAGCAAGTCATAAGGCTGAGCTCAGGGTCAGAGTGGGAGGGGACCAAGTTACAGGGCAAAAGGCATGATTCCCCAGCCTCTTGTCTTAATATAGCCTCATATCCATCGATCCACCTGTCCGTCCATCTGTCCATCCATCCATCCATCCATTCATTCAAAATGTTTCCACATACCAAGCGTAATGATAGATGCTGAAGATACATTAATGACCAAAAATAGTCAAGACCCTACTCTCAAAAGTCAACAGATGAACCAAATAACCAGAGGTACCACTGCCAGATCAATTTGCCAAAAGCTCCAATTTCAGTCCATCACTTTCCTGGTCCAAAGCTTTTGACAGCTCCCCATTATATACAGAATAAAAGCAAACTCCTTATCCTGGCCTTTGTCGTCCCCTTTACCTGGCCCAGGCTTTTTCTTTCTAGATAAAACCAGAGTTCTTCTCTGGTCCCCTTCACCACCAGGCTAGGCTTCTCACTATCTCCCAAGCAGGTTGAGTTTATTTCTGATCTGCTTTTGGCCTCAGAGCTCTGCTGCATCTGTCCTTTTATCTATGAAAAATGTACGTGTCTGGTGAAACAAAATGAAACCCATACCTGCCAAGGTCCAGCTCAGGACTCCACTATTCCAAGGCTACAGGCTTTTCAGCCACAGAGTTTCTTCCTGACTCAGACACCACCCTCTGCCCAGCCAGTGGTCTATGCTCAGTTTTGTGAGCCAGACCCAGGGTCTGGACTAGGGTGAGACAAGTGAGGCACCTAGGGTGCAAAATTTAAGGAAGCACTCACTTCTAGGATTCTGCAAGTTTAGGGTTAAATATTGCATCCTGGGAGCCTCACTCACTTCTCCCCAGTCCCAGCCCTGGCCATACCTGTCATTTTGGTATTTGCTATTCATTTTGTTTCTTATGTAAATGGTTCATAAGATTGTAAACCTTCTTCTGAGCAGGACCAAGTCTGCCTCGCTGGAGGTTCGGAAATACTCAGTGAAACAACAAGGGTTGCGGGGAAAGCGAGGTGTTCCTGATAATTGGTAAAGCCCAGGGAAAAGATTGGAAGAGGCAAAGAATGAAGGGATAAAGGGGCAATTGGATAATTCTGCCAAAGACGAAGACAAGTGAATTCATGTTGTGATAAGAGTTAAAGGCAAACAACACTGCCACAATATAGAACATCCTTGGGAGGTGCACTGCTCACTGGATGTAGAGAAGCATAAAAATTAGGAGTCTGAGGGGGTCAGAGGGAGGATCCGGATGTAAATTCATATAGATGGAAAAAACTCACATAGATGGGGAGACCTGAGTTTTTGGGTGATACATACATACTTGGCTATGGCCATAGCCAAGATAAGGGGTCAAGAGAAAGGAGGCCCATCACATCATGGAAATGTTGTGATTTTAAAAGGAACAGTCAGAAGGGCAATGATGGGTTCCTGTTTAACAAAGATAAGACTAATGGTTACGGGGGGGGATGGGTAGGGGGAAGGGATAGATTGGGAGGTTGGGATTGACATGTACACACTGCTATATTTAAAATAGATAACCAGGGACTTCCCTGGTGGTCCAGTAGTTAAGAATTTACCTTCCCATACCGGGGATGTGGGTTCAATCCATGGTCAGGGAACTAAGGTCCCACATGCCGAGGGACAACAAAGCCCACGTGCCACAACTAGAGAACATGCGCATCGCAACTAAGACCCGACGCAGCCAAAAATAAATAAATAAACAAAACGAAATATTAAAAGATAAAATAAAATAGATGAACAGCAAGGACCTACTGTAAAATAAATAAATAAATATAAGCGAATTAAAAAAAAAGACAAAGACACAGCAGGAAAAGGTTAAAGGTCACCCACAAAATTTGGTAAAGTGCATGCTCCTGAAAGTCTTTTCATTGACAATGACAGTAATGTAGATAGAAGAAACAATATTCTCAAAGAGCTCAAAAATTTTTTAAGAGCCCCAGATGACTTGGGTATAATTCCAGACCTTTCAACATTCATTAGATTGATTTTCTGAAACCCTTAATGTCTGTTGGACAACTACTTTGAGTTTCAGTAAGTTCTGGAGTCTCAGTTCACACCATGAAGACCATGCGGGCAAAAGCTAATGTCTTGAGTCTCCATTTTCAATATAAATTTGAGAATTATAAACAAGCATTGGTAAAATCGGAAAAAGCACAGGGAAACAAACTCAGGATAATACCTCTGTAACAACTGAAGGCCATTAAAGCTCTGATGTGGCCTGCAAGCAAAGATCGTTGATTGCCCTCTGATGATGGAAACCCAAATGAACGCTCCTCTGTTTTACTTCTCAGTAATCTTTTAGTTCCACTAACGCTTTCCAGTCCTGGAAATTTCCTTATCCCGCAAGGAATATTATCTCAGATATAAGTCCTATGTGGGAAGCAATATCTTCAATAAAATCTCTACATGTATATGTATATCTTAAGACCCTGGGTCCCAGTGGTAATGTTCTATGACTGGCCATTCACAGGCAGTCCAGAGGCTGAGGGAGTCATGGTCTGATAGTTGTATGTAGCAGAGTGGCATAAAGTGATACTTCGGTTTCTTCTTTCTGCTTTGAGTAAACTAAAAACTTGAGAAGAAGATGAAATCAGAACCAGAACATGAACAAGACTTTTCTTCCTGCCCTCCTTCCAGAAATCCAGCCAGTGTCTGAACTGGCCATAGGAGGGGAAGGGAATTTAAGGAGAAGGAAATTAAAATACACACCACAAATTTTAAGTGTGATATGCTGTTTTCTCAATAGAGTTGACGTTTTTTTCATTTTGACATTTTGAGGTTCTGTAAGAATTTGCAGCCTGCATCTGTAAGGCTGAATGATATTCTTCCAAAAGAACATTTAATGCAATAATTAAGTGATGAGCACTAAGGATTTCTTTCCGCAGAGGAGATTTTCAACTCATTCTTACCCAGACCTCTAATTTAGGGGGCTAATGCCATGTCTTTAGGACACCTGGCAAATACACGTATTAATATTCACATATTGCATTTTTCCATATTGAAACATCAACCACAGATCTCTCTTATTCCATTCAAACCCGCTTTGCATAGTCCAAAAATTACTGATCCTCACAGCACCCCAGTGAAAAAGGTAGTGTTATGCTTCAGTTTCTAGAGAGTCATATGGAAGTTTGTTAATTTGCCTACCACCAGGAAAATAAGCAGCAATTACAGTAAAATTCAAAAGTTCCTGAGGGGCTTTCCTGGTGGCGCAGTGGTTGAGAGTCCGCCTGCCGATGCAGGGGACGCGGGTTTGTGCCCCGGTCCGGGAGGATCCCACATGCCGCGGAGCGGTTGGGCCTGTGAGCCATGGCCGCTGGGTCTGCGCGGCCGGAGCCTGTGCTCCGCAACAGGAGAGGCCACAGCAGCGAGAGACCCGCGTACCGCACAAACAAGAAAAAAAAAAAAAAAGTTCCTGAGGCCAGGTGCTTTGCTCAGACTGCGGATACGGCTCACTCTTTGCCACACAAACTGTATTGTTGACTCCGCCATTTAAGCAATATGAATTCTGGCTTCTCTCACTCAGAATAATTTTAGTTTCCTCATTTCCCTTAGCTTTCCCTGCCTGGATCTCATGCTAAAATTAACCTCAAGGTTGGAGGAACTGGAAAGTTCAGTACCAACCAGAAATGTTTTCCGTCTTCTGACCAAACCTCAAATACTGAACATTCTAACATTCAAGGAGGGTTTGTTGGAGTTTCTCAGCTTTACCCTCCTGGTTTCAAATGGCACCAGAAGCAGAAGAGCCAAAATGCTGTAAGGAGAAACTATTCTAAGCAAGATTCCTGGCCCAAGGCAGGCCTGAGAGGATCCAGATGCATCTGAAAGAAGTAGCCAAACTCCTGGGTGCCTATGGAAATGGGACCTCTAGACTCTGGATGGTTTGGCGGTTACAAGCGGGTGCAGTGTAAGGCTGGGTCCTTTCTTCTGGACCAGAGCGCGGGTGTGACAGCGGCAAGGCCATGGCTGGAGAGCAGAGGCAGGCAACCGGTGGCAAGGAGGACAGTCCACCATGGGACTCCTAAGACCACCTGCAATGTTGTGATGTGCTGGAGGAACTCTCAGGGTGAATGTGCTTCCAAAGTGCAAGCTAGGTGAAAACCGAGAGTCTCATGTCCCTGGAGGAAAAAAAAGCCTTCCGTTTACATGCATGGGGCTGTCGGCCTGGCAGCGGGAGGGCACGGGAACCTCCTACACTGTGTGTCTGTCAAGCCTCAGACTGCACACGTGACCCGAACCCAACACTTGAGCCAAGAGTGACAATCCAAGAAATCTCAGTCTTGGAGGACATGAACCATGCCTCTTGGCGGTGTCCGCTGTCTAGAAATATCCAGGGCTTACAAAATTACGCCAAGGTAGCAAGGTAGAAAAGTCAGACCTTTCAGAAAGTTCCAAGGAAAAAAAGCGATCTCAAAGAATGTAGAAAATTATCATATTCTTTCTTTACCAAATTCCTACATTTTCAAGGCTTCTCTCTGAGCTACCTTTCTCAGAGTTTCATGTGTGTAGGAATGCCCCGGGAAATCTTATAAAGCTACTGGATTCTGGTTCAGTGGGCCTGCGGGGGAGCCCAAGGTTCTGACTCCTAACAAATTCCTGTGTAACGTTAGTAATGCGGGTCCACAGGCCACTCTTGGAGCAGCGAAGTAGTTTAAAGTCTTATATTTGAAACATCGGTCATGAAACAGCTTTTTATACCATTAGACGGCTTTCATTTGATGGGTTGGTTTCAATGCATTTTTTTAAAAAATCCGATTTTCCTATTTCCCCATTGAGCCATACATCTTCATCTAGGGAAGGTTAAGAAATAAATACTGAAACTCTTGCCTGACTATAAAACAAAGTCTTACATTTGAATTGTACTTTTATCCAGAGGGGCTTGTGCATAAGACAGATGTGCCCCACCGGGGACGCCACCACGAGGGTCCAGGAGAGAAAACCTTTAACGTTTGGGCCTGCAGAGCTCTCCAGTTGTTTTAAAATCTAGGATTTGCCAAGAGCAGATTATATTCCTTCCATGAAGCTCTGACGTCTATGTCCCAGTATAAAAATTATCACTGAGGTTATTATCAGCATGGCATGGAAGTTTCTGGATAGCACCTCTGTTGGGACACAAAGATTTAGAAAATAATGGAAACGTGTGCCGCGGAGAGATTATTTACAAGAGATTATTTACTTGTCCTCCTGGGATTTTAGACTATATACAGTTGGGGGGGGGGATCTTCTTTGCCTCCGTTTTATGGCCAGAGAATGTTCTTAACCATAAACACGTTCAGAGACAGTGTACGGTAATCATGGAATGAAAAAGCCTAACAGAATGTTTGGATTGGATCGGACGGCACACAGAAGCCTATACGTTAATTCTGAGGTTACACAAATGTGCATCTTCCCACCTTGGCCAGTATTTTTATAGAACCGTTAAAAATGACACCTGAGCATATTTGCCTCCCGAATAGAAGCTGTAGACAAACTGAGCGGGGATGCAAACTGCCATTCAATTACTCTGCAAAGCCACAGTTGCTGTAGCCGCTTGGGTAAAATTCCCAAGCCAGCAGCCCAGAGTCTGAGTCACTTGAAGGAAGTAGGACAGAGGGTGTGGGGTCAGGGCACAAACTTAAAGAATCCCGAACGGTTCTAGCTGAGATACAGTTGAGTATCCCCCTAGGCGGTTCACTGATGACACACGCGTCCTTTCGTCTTGGGCTCCTAAGGAAGAGAGAAGGCCAAGTTCACCACCAGCTGGGCGAGTCTTTATTATCGTCATGACTTGGAGGATGCCCAGAAAAACCCCAACTGTGGCCTCAGCGAGCCGTCAAGTTCTGTTGTTGGTTGTCACGTCAGATAACCCAGAGAAAGGCAGCTCAGGGCCGGCGTGCAGGCCTTCAGACTCTGCCCCCTGGTGCCCCATGGAAACCCCAGCCCAGATGATTACAGCAAACCTCGAGGCCACAGCAAATCCCAGCCTTACTGTGATCTTTAAACTTGACCTGTCCTACGAAGACCCCATGGGAAAGATGCGTGTTTGGCTCCAACGAGGCCCACAGAGGAAAGCCAAGAATTTGGGCATTTAACTGACACATCCAAACCCTCCCCTCAAGCATCTGGACACGTAAGGCTAAAATCATCTGGGGAGTTCCTAAAATGAGATAGCCAAAGGATTTAGCTGCATCACCACTCGAATTTCTAAGTCGTTATTAACTCTCAGCCGACTCTGAAGTGACAGCTGCATGTTACAGCGTTGAGCTCCTAGGATCCTGCCAGCCAGCATTCAGTGTGGCAGAGAGAAAAGAACTCGATATGGGGTTTAACCAGCCGCGACTTTATCAGGGAGCCCAGAAACATACTGTTAATTATCTTCACAGAGGATTTTCCTTGAGAGTTCTACGCAACACGCATGACATTGAGATCTTCATAAACTTCATAAAAGAAATACACACATTATTACTCTTTGAAATATTAATGAGGTGTCAACCTTTGCCAAGCTAACGTCACACGAGTCTGGGAGAAAGCAGTCTCTCGAGTTTCAATTCCTGCTCATGTCAAAACAGGAGTTAGTAAAAATCATGTCTATTCCTTCTAAAAACCCTGTGCCATGGCCTTTGAATGTGTTATCCCTGGTGCGTGGGGACGCAATTGAAAAGATGAAGGGAAACCCTCAGGAGCTGTCCTGATAGTACAGACTTTACAGAGTGCCTTTGCTGTGGCTATCACAGACCAGCTTGGAATCCAGGGTTGGCATTTTAAAACCCCTTGTCTCATAGTTTCTCTTGACCGTGTGCATTGAAACTATATACAGAATGCCGTGGATGACGTATATGGAACAGAGCAAAAGAAATAAAGTCATTAATGGGGAAAGGGGATGCTTATTTTGGAACTTCAGATCAATATTTGATTTGTTAGTAGGTAAAACCAATGGGCAGGAAAAATAAATAAATATGTGTGCGCCCAGGATGGCTGGCCCACGTGCAAATTTAGCCTATTTTTAGCACTTCCAAGCCGGCATGTCTTCTTCCTAAGGTAGAGGATGAGCTGTATAATATTCTTTCATCAGCCTCTTGCTCTGGAAGATCACCGCCTCTGGTTCCTCTATCTTTTGTGAGGTCTTCTAAATGCTCTCAAAGTACAGTTACGGTAGTCCTGGGCTGAATTAGCCTACTGATTTGAGTTGAAAAGGCAATACAGCGATCTTTCATGGGTGAGAACAAAAAGTAAACAGTTGCCAGATAGCCACTGCTTGGACCCAAAATACAGAATCTCTCTTTTCTTTGTTTTCCTTTAGCTTCCTAAGTTACAAGTGTGTGTATGTGTGTGTAAGAGAGTACTATAATTTTATCTCTTTATTGAAAAGACGTCCAGTTAGCAGGAAGAAAACCACAAACTTTTGGTTTTATTGAAAGGGTCTTTTGATCACAATTAAAATGCTTTCCTTTTTGCAGGCTTTAAAATACCAGTAAGTTGCTAGACCCCCTTAGGGGTCAGACTCTCATCAAAACATTCCCTTCTAGTTTTTTTTTTTTTCCTTTCCTAGTTTCACTTATGCCATGATCGTCTTTACCAAGGGCTGAATTCTCCTGAGCCAGTGCCCAGCATCTTAAATGATGAGGTCCACATCCTGTCTGAGCAGCAGCCCGATGCTAGGGTTGAATTACTATTGAATAAGCAGCAATGAAATCTTTATCAAAATAATCAGGAGTTCCCAAAACCACAAATAACAACAACAGGACTCAAGTTGTACTAAATCAGCAAAGACCATTGATAAAATAAGAGACTGAGTCACTTTCTTCTACAGTCCTCTCTCTCTCTCTCTCTCTCTCTCTCTCTCTCTCTCTCTCTCTCTCTCTCTCTCTCTCTCGCAAAGTCTACTCGGCTATTTTCTTGCACCACCCGGGGGGAGGGCAGGTGGAGGGAAGGAAGGGCATTGCTCAGAAAGTAAAAAAAAAAAAAAAGAATTGACATCACTGAAGTCACATGATTGGCAAGAACCAATTAAGATGGGCTGTGGAAAGGGGAACAGTTAAATTTGTAATTTGGGTTGTGTGAAAACTTCTTTGGGCCTCATAAACAACCACAGAACCACAAGTTGGGTAGCCTGGCAGTGTCAGAAGTCTGAGCCCGGCATAGTGGTCAGTAAGCAGGACGAATCACACTGACTGCAAACCACAGGGTTTCGCAGAGTTCTGAACATCATCAACCCACAGCCAAGACGCCGCTTTTTTTTTTTTTTAATCTTTACCAATTTGAATATTTGTCTTCGCAAAGGTACATTCTTTTTCATAAGGCTCAGGGAGCCCCAGAGGTGTCGAGGGGGGGGAGAAAAGGAGCCGTAGGAAACCATGGTTGGGGGTGAGGTTAAAACAGTGACCTTTCTTGGGTTTTCGTTCTTAAGGTAAAAGAAATCATTGAATCCCCCGCCTTCAGAAGAAGGTACCTTTTCAGGAGGAAGCGATGGCTTCAGACAGCATATTTGAGTCATTTCCTTCATACCCACAGTGCTTCATGAGAGGTGAGTACACTCTGGGCTTTTCATATCTACTTTTGCTCAGCGTTGCTGGTAATGAAGTGGCAGCCTGTTGTAACTTGGTGCAGAGAGAGCCCCTGCCGGTGCCCTGTCTGTCTGGGATAGGAGGAATTCAGACTCGGGCATATGATTTCAAGACTATTGGATTACTTCTTCATCAGATGGCCCCTCTTCAGAAATGTTCTCATAAATACTTAGTTGAGCTGTTGAAGGGTTCAGTCGGTGGGTGAGAACTTTGTCAAGTACAAGTAAGTTGGGCTGCTCCGGATTAAAATCCTAGAGATTAGAACGTTTGCAGGAAGCTCTCTGGGTTTTCTTCGGTTGCCCCTTGCCTGGGATGACTGTGGCTGAGTTGTTCTGCGCTGGGCGTGCAGTATGCCCCACATGCCAGCCTGTCCCAGGCTTCAGTGGGCTCGTGCACGGCCAGCCAGGAGGGCCGGTGCCAGCGTAGGGCAGAGGCGGAGGTAGGCTCACAGCCCGGGCGGGAACAGCAGGGACCAAGTAGCAAGTCAGTTGTCTCCAAAAGGCAGAGAGAACAGGAGCTGGGCAGACTCGTGTAGGTCGAAAGCCCTAGGATGGGGCCATGCTGGGTTAGTCCTTGCAGCCTCAGTGCAAAGAGGCAGCCGGCTTCTTCTGAGAGAGAAAGAAAGCAAAGGGTACAGAGGTTTCTCTCGCCAAGAGCAATGAAAAAGTTGCCTAAGTCAAGCGTTTGTGGCAGCTGAAGTCATTAGATTACCCGTTTCCTAATAGGAGCAGCTACTGTGGGATACCTGTGTGCATTTTTGCAACCAGCTTCTTGAAATACACAGAGCTGGGGTTGAGCTCTGAGTGTACGAGTACGTGTGTGTGCATGTGCGTTCTGTGTATCTTTGCTGGGAATATAGGGCCGCGCCTAAACCAACACAAATAATAACAGAGAAATGTCACGGAGGCATTGCCGTGTGCCGGGGCAAGCACTGTGACCAGTGCCTGCGGAGTGTGGCTTCATGGTTTGGCAGAGCTGGGATGGAGTGGGATGGATGGGATGGGGAAATAATTAATTTTCTGGCTACAAACTCTCGCGCGCACCCAAATAGTATCTGTGACTCATTATTTATTCATCAAGCCAAGTGAGCCGAAGAATGCAGAGGGCTGCCAGCCACTTTGTCACAACAAACGCTATTGTGGATGTCACAGAGCCTCTATGTTTCCGGGTCTCTGAAATTTAAACACTTGACAAAGATCTGTGTGTGTGTGTGTGTGTGTGTGTGTGTGTGTGTGTGTGTGCGCTGGGGGACAGTAGGATTTCAGACGGAGAAGAAAGCAAGTCATTAACTGATTCAAAGCTTCAAATTAAAGGGTTTTCGAGTGCTTCTTTACTGGCAGCTGAGGACATTTTAGTGAAGTTGAATCATGCGATGCATATGAGTCACACATCCTCGCGGCGATGGGCCGAAACGCCGGCCGCTGGTGAGAAGCTGTGGACGGCTCTCGCTGCATTTCCTCTAGGCCGCTAACAAGCAAGGAAGCAATATTTGTAGAATAACAGACAAAAAAAAAAAAGATCTTCCTGCTTCGACGCTGCTTTCAATACCCCCTCCAAACGATGATTGTTTCCTATTCTATCAACTCAGGAAGGCAGGTTCAGGAAAGTTTTCAACATTCCACTGGGTAATAGATTGGATTTCTGTGTGCAGTGCTGGCCTGCCTTCTGTCCTTACTGGTCGGACAACAGAGATAATGAGGGGACCCGGTGACCTGCTCAGATGCCGGGAAAGACAGGGAGCTCAGCCTCTAACGCAGCCCCACAGCCTCTGTGTCCCCAGGACAGTCACCAGCCTGCCCCAGGTTAGGAACCAGTGGCAGTTAGCTTTCAAGGGGGCAAAATGGAGTGGACCCCAGGACCCCAAGCAAGACCTAGAAGGGCTTGTGGGAAAAGGTCTTTTCACTCCTTCCTCTCCAAGGAACTCGGGGCCTCTCATAATCTCTAACTCAAGAATATAATATTGAGATTGAATTTCAGAGAATCAAAGTGAAATCTTGGTCATTTTCACAGCTCACTTTATCTAGGTGATTTGTCAAGCCAAGGGTTTACATTGTCTGCGTTAGCTGTCCACACCACTCATCTGAGCTGGAAAGGTGGCAGAATGTCATGGCATTTGGTGCTATGTGGGTAGTGCCTCAGAGTGTGATGCTAGAAGAATCGCCCTCCTCTCTAACAAAGTGTTCTCCCCAGAGTTGGTACCCCTGTTTCCCCAGCCCGGCCATCAGCGGCTCCCAGCACTGTGGTCATGTCTCACTGTCTGTAATTTAAAGTGTCTGTGCCCTCCCCAGCTGCAGCTCCGAGCGAGCAGGGAAAACATTTTGTTTTGTTCCTGGGATGGTCTTTTATCAGTGCATGCAATTCTCACAGGAGGAAACCCGTAACTCATTTTTAGCAAGATACCCATGTGGAAATGGAGGGGAAAAAGAAGCGTGGCGCCCAGCAAGCCATTGTTCCCTTCTGTGTGACAAGGCAAGCGAGAGTCTGAGAGCCTGGCATGCAAAACGAGTGTGGTCTACCACAGAGAAGGCCGCTCTCTTTCTGTCCCACTGCACCGGCTTCTCACTGAATGTGCTCAGGCAAGAAGACGAGGTGTGGTTGAAATTCCCTTGCATGATTCCACGTGGTTCACGGCGTGAAGTCTCTGCAGGACCCAAACTTGGGTCTCCTGGAGGGGTACCACGTGTGGGCCCTCAGAGCTGTGGTAGGCTTAGAGAGGAAGAGCATCGGCACGTATGTTTTTGCAAAATGCCTCAGGTAGCCTTGTTCTTAGAAGTGGCTTAGTGGTCTATGCAAAGCCTGAATGCTAATGTGCCTCCGAGTTCCTAGAACCACAGGTAAAAATCTCGGCGGGGCTGACTCTCCGCTGTCTTCTCGAGGCATCTCTCAAAGGGAATTGCAGGATCCAAGGCTGCACGTGTGAAGCGTGCTTCTCTGTGAGCCTCGGTTTGCCACTTTTTTCAGAGAAATATTTATGAAGGCATTTCTGGCTCTGCTGAAGCTTTAAGATCACAGAAAGCCGTCGATTTAACTGGGTATCAGACACTGTGTGAAAACTGTATTAGTTTGCTAGGGCTGCCGTAACAAACTACCACGGACTGGGGTGGGTTGTCTCATGATCCTGGAAGTCAGAAATCTCATGGTGAATCCTGGTGTAGCTTTGTTTTTTGGAAGGTTTCAAGGTGTCAGGAGGTCGGTTTCTTCTGAGGCTTCTTTCTTTGGCTTGTAGAAGGCCATCTTCTCCATGTCCTCAGCCGGTCTTCCTTTGTATTTACCTATGTCATAATTTCCTCTTCTTACAAGGACACTAGTCATATTGCATTAGAGCACACCCGAAGGACCTCGTTTAATCTTAATTTTCTCTGTAAAAGCCCAATCTCCAAATGCAGTCACCTTCTGAAGTACTAGGAGTTAGGACTTCAAGTATGAACTTGGGGAGGACACAGTTCAGTCCCTAACAGTGTGTGTTAGCAAATCTGATTCCCTCTGAGCCACCAGGAACCTGTACTTTTCCTAAGTGCCCTCCTGGATGTGGAAGAATCAGACCCCAGCTCCCCCATGTGAGATGCAGCTTTGCATTCTGAAACTGCCCACACATTTTGAAACTGAGGGGGAAAAAAAGGTGTTAAAATCTAGCTAAACTCACAATCATAGCCTTTGCCATTTAGTTCCTTTGCATGCTAAGAAACCTTTGAAAATGACAAGGCGATTTTGAAATGTTTAAGCTTTAAAAGAGCAAAACTCAGTCCCCCAAAAGACACCACCTCCTTAGCTCTGCCTCTTCCCCAGGGATCGTCCCTGTAATTCCAAACCCTCCCAGGACACACTCCCCCCTTGGGGGTGAGGGACAGGCCACAGGAGGCCCCGCACCTGCCCACACTCTAAGGGCCGGCACAGTGAGCCACCAGGGACAGAAGCAACTTCAGAAGGAGCAGCTGAGCCAGGATCTAACCAGCAAGAAGGCTTGAAGAGCTTTGGAAGCAAATTCATAGCCAGGAGATTTCTCTCTTCTCTTGAAATAGATCTGAAATGTGTTCTCTGAAAAGATCTGCCCCTTTACTGAGAAAGAAAGTGATGCTGGGGCAGAGGGAGGCTCCAGGGCCACTGCACGTGCAGAATCTAATAGGGAAACGCTTGCGGGTGTCGGTCTAGAGGACAGAGCCCAGGAGTTTGTAAAAGCTGCCAGGACCAGAAAGGGAAGGCGCGGGGGCTCAATGAGGGGCAGGTGCAGACTCAGGACAGTGACGCCCTTTGCTATCTTTTCCATTTGTCTGGCTTTTCCCGAATAGCAGCTTCTCTCTTGAGCTTTGGTTTCCTCGTGTATAAAGCGAGGATAGTAGTAGGACCTGTCGTTAAAGTACCTGCGTGGACTGAACTAAGCAACCAGTGTGAAGTGCTCAGCACAGTCATGAATATAACGGGCAGCTAATGTCAGCCGTGGCTACTGATGTTCAGTTTCCTAAGATGACGCTCAGTCAGAGCTGTCTCCTCTCAGAAAGGAGAAGTCACGAGGCCGTGGGGGGACCCCGGGAGAGGCTCCCTGGAGACAGAGTCCCAGGGGCTGGGGAGGAGATGGTGTGGAAGGTCGGAGCCAAGAATGGAGGGAAGGGGGGTCTAGGTGAGGGTCCACCCAGGGCAGAGGTGGGGCAGCAGGACCACAGTGGGGTGTGGGAGGTCCACCTCTTCAACACCATGTTACCCTTGTTCTACTTGTTAGTAACCAAAAAGAGGACAGAGGAAGAGCAAGGGCTCTTTACGTAACTCCACGGGCTTAGCTTTTCAATATTGAGGCTAACTGGGGCGTGTTGTATTGGAATCTTGACAGAAGTTTCTCCTCCTTGAGGTCCTGGTATCGCTTTACTCTACTGAAGGCCCTTCTTAATGAAAAAGTCACTTCACCCGGTGACCCTCTGCAGGTTCCTGGCTCCGTGCTTCTGGTGACATTTCTGACCATGCATTTGTCAAAGCCCAGCAGTGAAGGCACCTCGGGTGCTTGTCATGTTGGGGGCAGGAGTGGAGGCTGCACAGGAAACTCAAGCGAATTTTCAGTTTCTCAGGTAACTTCCTAGTGACCTAGATGAGTCATTAGACATCTCTGTGTCTCGTTTTAGTTCTGCAAAAGGGGCTAATAATGTTCTAGACAAACTTGCCTCCGAATGACAGAGTTCCTGTTGGAAATCTTTAAACGTGTCAGAAAGAGGTACCATAAAATGCATCACAAATTTTCTTAGTTTAACAACATGAAGCGACTATTTTTTGTTAATTATTTTATTTTCTGGTGGGAAACAGCTATCCTACCATTTCACATATGGCAAGCATTTTCCCATATTCTCTCAAAAACAAATTGTTTTTTCCAACCCCCACTCTTCAGAGAACTCTCCAGAAGCTGCTCTGGTGCCTGAAACAGACCTTAAAACTTGCAAAACACTTTTTTCTGAAACTCTTGTTCCTTGAGCTCCCCTGTCCCTTCTCCTTGGGGCCGCCAATGCCCGGCCTCAGCCTCTTTGCTGAGTAAAATAAGCCTCAAGTGATGTGTCTTTCTTGGCCTGCCTTCACATCCGCCCCCATAAGATGATGCCCCAGAGCGGTAGAAAGGGAGCATTTCTTTTAAGAGCTTTGCAAGCTGTGAACATAATCAGGGCGTGCGTTCAGAGAACTATGGGTAATTCTTGAACATGAAACGGAGTTTAAAGCCTCGCGTAACCTTTGACCTACTGGACAAGTAAGATGGACACTCCCCTGGATCACATAGACTTCCCTTTTCGTCAGAGAGACATCCCCTCATCCTCTCTTAACTTCCTGAATCTCTCGCTCCCTAATCTCTCTCCCCCATCCTTCTCCCCTTTACTCTCCTGATAACACTGAACAATGCCAGAGAAGGGAAAGAAGGAACTCAGGTGGAAAAGTAAACCACGCATCCAAAAGCCGACTGAAGTGCTGCATTTTCTAACAGTGACATAAAGGGCGTGAAGCTCTTGCTAGGATCTACCAGTGAGAACTCTGTTTGCTGCACATTACGGGAAACTCGGCTACGGTGGCTCAAGCAGCCAGGCATGGATAGGGAGTAAGTGGTCCAGGGCTGATACGGCGGGATGCTCCTGTGTTCCGGTTCCACCGTGAGATGCCTGCATCTCAGACCTGTCCAGGCAGGAAGGAGATGAGGGGCTTCAAACCCTTCTCTTTGTGAAGCTCCATCTTTTTACTCAGGGAAGGAAGCCCCTCTCTGCCAACTCCCCCTTATGTATCTCATAGGCCAGAACAATGTCACAGGGTCTCTAGCGGGAAGAAGCCTAGGACAGTGGACTTGTGGACTGCTCCCAGGCAGGTATCCTGCTTTTTCCAGGTGACATCTCACCTCCTATGTTTTCCATGTGGACAGTGCTTTGAAAATACATGCAGAGAAACTCGAAGTTCCTCCTTCAGTCCTTCTTAGAAGTTGCAGGTGGATGCTGGGGGTGGGGGAGAGGGTGATATTTATCCTTTTTTTCTTTCTTTCTTTTTTCTTCTTCTTTTATTTTATTTTTTTTTATTTTTTTTTTTTTTTTTTGCTTTATGGAAGAAAATGAAGTCACCTTAAAGCAAAGGTCTTTTTTTTTTGGAAGTGTAATTGATTTACAATGTTGTGTTAGTTTCAGGTATACAACAAAGTGACTCAGTTATATGCATACATACTATATATATATATATATTATATATATATATGATATATAGAGAATATATATATCCTTTTTCAGATTCTTTTCCATTATAGTTTATTACAAGGTATTGAATATAGTTCCCTGTGCTATACAGTAGGTCCTTGCTGTTTCTCTGTTTTATATATAGTAGTGTGAATCTGTTCATCCCAAGCTCCTAATTTATCCCTCCCCTGGCCCCTTTTATTCTTGACTTACTGAAAGCAAAACAGGCAGGAGATGGGAGGGGGCGGAGCAGGGAGCTGGTTAAAGGGGAGCCAGGGTTACACCTATTTTCAGGGTCAAAACCCAGAAACACACTTGACTCCCACAGTGTTAGGAAAGAAAAACAGCCAGCCTTGTGTGGACAGGAGTGTGGCTTGTATGTGAACCACCACACCTGGCCCCGGGATTGATGTATCTGTTAGGATACATCAATACTAACTATAACTAGTTTCCTTTTATCTCTTCCTCACTCTTTTGAATTCTCAAAACCCCACAGCCCACACTCTACATCTTTTTTTTTTTTTTTTTTTTTTTTTGCGGTACGCGGGCCTCTCACCGTTGTGGCCTCTCCCGTTGTGGAGCACAGGCTCCGGACGCGCAGGCTCAGCGGCCATGGCTCACGCGCCCAGCCACTCCGCGGCATGTGGGATCTTCCCGGAGCGGGGCACGAACCTGTGTCCCCTGCATCGGCAGGCCGACTCTCAACCACTGAGCCACCAGGGAAGCCCTACATCTTTTTTTAAGAGAATTCTTTCTACAGAATTTCTTGAGGGAAATTTTCTTTTAAGTCGCCCTCCTTAAATTTACCTAAAGATGTTTTTACCTTTGACTGAAATACGACAACCAGATAATATCGCTCTATGTGGGAGACAGAACACATTCATAACTTGTATTTCCGCAAGTTACAGATTATTTCTGCTTCATAGTTACTGGCCTGTCTACTTCCTGAGTCTGGATACAAATCTACCTCCCTACAAGTCAATGCCTTAAAAAAAAAAAAAAAAAAAAAAAAGCCTTTATTCAGTTTTTCCCTGAAATAAGAAACAGTGTAAAGCTTTCGTTTTGCTTTGCTGCAAGCTTAGTATTCCTTGAGGATCACTGCTTTCGTGGACAGCACTGCCCTACCAGCCCGTGGTCCTTCTGTGGCTATTTTCAGATGGACTTCTTTTTAAACAGTGGGCTCCCCCAGACATTTTAGGGGCCCCCAAGGTAAAATGTCACCCAAAATGGAAATTGCAGTCGGCTAGTTGGGCTTGTTCAGTGGCTCTGCTGATTTCAAGTCTGATGCTTTTTTGTGTAAACTTGCAGCCTGTGCTAAACTGATGCAAAGTTGACGACTCAACTTAAGTCTTGAAACCATGTCCATTGGGAGAAATAAGTTACTCCAACATTTTGCAAAACTCCTGCTTGCCTTCCCTGCCAACCATCTGGCTTTTACTCCTGGTCTTTTGGATGTCCTCTGTGAAGGCTAGGACTCCTAAAATAAACCTTTCCTGATCTCTGATAGGGAAGAAAATTATAAGATATGAGCAATACATCAAATATATCCTGGGACCTCAAAGCAAGCCTCTGTCTCCTCTTCTCCTTGAGGGCTATATTGGTCCTGCTGAGCACTTCAGTTTTTCTGAAAATGTGTAGGAATTCAGATTTTTTCATTAGTACTAGATCCTGAAGACTGATCTGGAAAATATTGCAGTTGTCAGGTTGCTGAATAGGGATATGTTAAAGAGAGAAAACAAAAGTCAGAACCCTGGGATTAACAGATACACACTACTGTATATAAGATAGATAAACAACAAGGACCTACTGCATAGCACAGGGAACTATATTCAATATCTTGTAATAACCTATAATGGAAAATAATCTGGAAAAGAATACCTATATAGATATAGATGCAAAATGGAATCACTTTGCTGTACACCTGAAACTAACACAACATTGTAAATCAACTATAATTCAGTAAAAATAAAGTCAGAACCCTGAGCACACTGCACGCTGTTTGGTGGTCATAGGCTGTTGTGGGTGAGTTTTTTAAGGGAGGCTAAGCAGAAAATCTTTAAGGGAGGTCATCAGAAAATCTCTTATTGCTCAGGGGAGGAATAATTTCCATTTTCTACACACAAAATATCCTGACATCTATAGGCTTTGATGTTTATTTCTTATTACAACTTCAAAACGTGCAAAAGAGAACGTAGACTAAAATACATGAGTTAGGGCACCATGTTTCCAGGAGCAGTTTCAATGCCAACCACAGTTTGCTGCTTTATTACGCAGCTTCTGTTTGCACTTTGAACTACGTGTATGAGGCCCCTCATGCCACACCATCTGCAGGCTGCATCTGTGCAGCCCTATCCACCTTGCTAACAGTCACAGCTGAACTTGACATTAACCCGCTTTGAAAGCGTACAGTTTGTAAACCCTGAAACTGCATATAAATATATATACATGCAAGGGTCTGGAGGAATTAGGAGGAAGGGAAAGAATAGCCACATCTTTTATGAGTTTGCTCTCTTGTCTCTGCCCTTTGCAATCCAGCCTGAGCAACACGGAACCATTGGGCAAAAACGAAATGATCTAGGCATTGATGGGTATGAACAGAAACTCACACTGCTGTTTTATTATTATCGACTCCGCCATTCATAAAGATCAGAATGGCTATGACTCTCAAAGTCCGAGAGGAGAGGAACAATCACTGAACAACCTTAAACAAATATTAGGACTGCGAAGGGGGGGGGGTGGTATAAAGAAGTACAAATGCCAACAATGGAAATTCTGTTCAACTGCCAATCATCCCACATCATTACTTCACGTTAAAAAGAAAAAAAAACTACACCTCCTACATGCTTCCCTCTAGATTGTGTTCAAAACAAAGAAATAATTGTATCCTAGAGGTGGATGAATCTGTTTAAATAACAAATGAACTACAAGACATGTAAACTGTGAGATATTGTCCCATGTGATACTTTCTAAGTTATGTGTGTGTGTTCTCTATATATAACTCTATATAGTCTCAGTTGGCATCTGAAACTATATAACTATATATATATAGTAATATTTAGTTATATATATATATAGTTATAGTTATATATATGTGGCTGGAATCATCTTAGACATCTCTCTGCCTCAGGGCACCACAGACATTTCCTTGTCCGAGGTCCCACCACTGGTCAGTCCCTGAGTCAGAACCAGAAAATGGGTCAGCTCTCCTCCTGACCCTAGAGTTTTGCAGACACTGGACTTGGCAGACTGATTCCACTTGGGGACATCTCTCCTAATCACGCTCCATTCCTTTGCCTTAGTCACAGCTCTTGACAGGCCAAGTCCCTTTCTCTGTGTGGAAACATCAGGTAGACAATTTATGCGGAGCCCACAGCCCAGAAGAACTGCTGTAGGTATGTGTCAGGAACGGAACAGCCTCACTGGTGCAGGCTGGATGCTCTTTCCTGCCCTGTGGTTTGGGTGTCCTCTCTTACCCAGAAACCCAGCACTGCCTCAGCAAAGCACCCACCATGTGCCCCCCGTCCCCCTTAGGCAAGTGTCCAGTTAAGCAGGTTGGTTTTGATGAGAATCTCTCGTGAAATCTGAACGACCAGCAGAAGAGGACGCAAGCGTGTTCACACAGAGGGTGCGGAGACCAGCTCTCAAGGGAGCCCCTGGGAAGTGTGCAGTTGCTGTCTTCAGACCAAATTTGAACCCAGCTACAATTCCCATTAGGGATATCTATCTTCACAGCACTCTGGATTCAAAGCTCTTACACTAGGAAGTGGCCTCCCTCAAGAGAGATAAAGCCCTCTCTCTGTCTCTCTGTCTCTGTCTCTGTCACACACACACATGAGCCGGTGTTCAATTCTCATGCCTTAGAGATTCCATTGACATCTCTTCCCCTGATGTACTCAGCTCAGCGAAGCGGCGTCCAAGTGGACCAGGAACTGCTGAGCAGCAAGATGGTCATTTCCAAACTCTTCTGATCACGCCAAACATAAGTAAAACCGATTTAGCATGTCCCCAAACCTACGCACATTTATGTACCTAGAAATTACATGCCTGCACTACTGTACTCATATAATTATAGTATGCGCAGTATACAACACATCCCCAAAATAGAAATTAAAATAAGATAAAAACTAAAAAGGCAAGTTGTGATGTCCGCCCCCCCCCCCCCATGAACACCTCAGTTTGAGTCAGGACGTCCCCAGATACCTGTACTTTTCGTGTTTTGCTCGCTGGGACTCAGCTTGTACCAGCAGCCTTGAGTCCTTCAGCTGAAGCTCCAATCAATGTGTTTTGTTTTGTTTTTTTGTTTGGTTTGGTTTTTTATTGAAAAAAAACCAAAAAAAAAAAGTATAATTGATTTACAATGTTGTGTTAATTTCTGCTGTACAGCAAATTGATTCAGTTTTATATATACATATATATATATATATATTCTTTTTTTAAATTCTTTTCCATTATGGTTTATCATAGGATACTAAATATAGTTCCCTGTGCTATACAGTAGGACCTTGTTGTTTATCCCTTCCATATATAATAGCTTTTATATAACCTTAACCTCCCACTCCATCCGCCCCCCATCCCCCCATAAGTGTTGAAGTATCAACTCCACTCCAGAAGGGACCGTGTGTTCTTGAGCCCCAGCCCTGCTCTATGAGCTGTCATTGCCAGGGAGGCCACAAGAAGGACAGGCTTGACCACCGAGTGGGTTGGGGAGAAGGGGAGAAGGGAGCCCAGCGCTTTGGGGCCGGGGGGTTCGTTTCTACCCCCTTGCCAGCACTGGGCCACCTGTGTGAACTTCACTTGCTTCCCCAATCTTGCAGAGCCTGGGTTTCTCACCTGTGAAGTGGGTGCAATGATCCCTACTTTGTATGGTTGTCAAAAGGGTTTGAGATAATATATACGAAGCAATGGACACAGAGAAGAAGTCAGTAAGTAAAGGTAACTCTGGAACATGCCACTGACGGTGTACAGAATGGAGGTGGGGCAGGAAAGGAACCTGTGCTAAGCCCAGAACATGGCCCTGTAGCTGTGCCAGGAACCAGCATGTAGCAGGATGAAGACCTGGGTCTCTTCCTCTCACCATGCAGCAGTGCACAAATGGTCTTAGCGCTCCTTGGCAGACGCTGAGCTTACAAATATTAAAGAGGACCATAACAACAGGTAGTGTTTATTGAGCATATGCTATGTGCCAGCACTGGCACTGCACCAAGCTTTTCCTTGTGTTAACTCGTTAAATCCTTCACACAAACCTGTGAGTAGGTACCCTCATTACTAATCCTATTTTATTCAGGGGAGCATGGCATGAAGAGGTTAGGTAACCTGCCTGAGGTTAAGCTGCTGGTAAAATGAGGGGTTTGTTCTGTAGAGCTCAGGGTCTGCCTGCAGGGAGGAGGGTGGATGTTACCATTCTGTCAGTTTGACGCAAAAGAGAGCTGAGCTTTGTGGAGTTAGAGACTGGCCAAGGGCCCTGGACAGCAAGTGACACTATTGGGGGGGGGGTTGCTGAACCTCAGGTGGCCTCAAGCTGAGGCCACTGTCCACTGTCAAGTTCACCGTCCTGGACTGCTCACATGATTCTAGATGCATTCGGTGGCTTTAGGTCCCCAACGTCGGTGTCATTGGCTCCCCTGACCACTAGTTTCATCCTCATAGCCCCTCCCCATCAGAGCAGCCCCCAAGGGAGACATCCTGGTGGTTCCAGGATTGTCCACAAGGGATGTTTCTCTAAGCCAGCAGTGCTCAATGAAGCGTACATTGGAATCACCTGTTCCCAAGATGATGGCGAAATGCTGGCTGGGGGTGAGGGTGGAGGGAGACCATGACTAAGCCTATCTTCCTACCAGCTAGTTGCCAGTTTATCAGTCTGGCAGTCCATCTGGGGTAAGACTGAGTCAGCGAGGCACTTCCCCCAAAAACCTTTAGGAGGTGCTCACTCTCAGGGTCCTGTAAGGCTCACCCTGCTCTCACATGACTTGGAGAGACATTTTGTGCCCGAGATGCCTCTCTTGCCCCATCCTTGTCCATGTCCTGGGACCCACATACAGAAGAACCCATGGAATGACCCCTCCCCCACCAAAATCAGGGGCCTCATATGGGAGTCCATCCTCCAGGATGCCGGGGAGCCCCTGGCAGCCTGTCAGGACCTTGACCCCGGCCAGGGTTTTCAGCAAGGTTCCCAGCAAACACCCACATCCAGTTATTCCCATGGCTGGGATGAAAATTCCACCTGGAAGCAGTTGATAGTAAAAGTGGCCTCACGCCCTCCTGTCAACAGAACCCTTCACATCACAAAGTCCTCAATTGCAAAGCCAGAGACCCACTCACTGATGGGCCTTTGGGAATCATCTCTCCATCCTTCTGCAGAAACATCTGCAATTTCAAAAGTCCACGTCACCAGCCCTCTGACATCATTACAAATCCTTTTCTCAAGTAGGTGGGTTTGAGGTTTTCTTTTTTTCTCTCCAACCTTATTTGTACAAAAGGCATTTCTCATCTGGTTATTCTCCAGCGAGTGACCACAGAGTCTCAGAAAGTTCCTTCCCTTTCTCCTCGAGCTCCACGTGGCAAAGGACGGAATAATTAATCACATGCCCCCCCCCCCCAACAAAGCCAGGTCCCAGCCAGCCCCGCAAGAGTCCCCTGCTCGCCTAGAAACAGGGAGACCCACCAGCCTCTAATTGTTGTTATGCAGACGTCTCAATGGGAACAAATTAAAAGGCGCTCGTGCTAATTATCCTTTGAGATAAAACTAATAATAAACTAAGAAAGCTCCTTTAGAAAGGTGACCTTGTGTGAGACTTGCTTTCCCTGTGCAAAGTACGCAGGGAAACAAAAACTCCGTGGTATAAACTGAATGTTATAGCTGGGGAATTCTTGTGACTCAGAAAACACCCTTGCCGTACTTATTTAGCACCCTCTGCATACACCCCAAAGCCTGGTCTGTCCCAGCCCCACTTCCCTCCTTCCCTCTTCCATCTTTGCTCCGTGAGTTCCACTTGACCTTTACTCAGGCTTTGGTTTCTTCTGGGGAGTCCTGGCCTCAGGTCCAAGCTGACCTGCCCACAGTGGCCTCCCACCATTTTGTGGGACACATCTCACCCCCAACAGGGACAAGTCAGTTTAGAATCCAGCAGGTCATTTACACAGAAGTAGTTGGAGTTGTTTCTAAACAGCCTCCTCTCGCTCGTCTGTTTTTCTGTGAAGATCACACAGCCTGAAAGAGTATAAAAACAGAGAGGGACCTTGACCCCGCGGCCTCACGTGAGCCTGGACAACCCTTGCGGCCTGGACCCGGCCATGGGTTCTGGAAAAGTCCACACCAAGGGAGATAGGGAGGGAGGCCCCTCCCCCAGTTGCATCCTGCCTCCTTCACACTCTTGCTGGGAAAGATTCTGGTCTTCACATCAGATAATTAAGTTACATTGTTGCTTATCAATAATGACAAGTACAGCTAACATTCTCCAAGTGCTTACAATGTATCAGGCACATCCCCTCCATCATCCCTTTTAATCAAAAACCGTTGTGAGATAAATACAGCTCTTAATCCCCAGTTGATTAAAAAAAGGAATATAAAATATTCTGTAATAACCTATACGTGAAAAGAACCTGAAAAAGAAAGGATATATACGTGTAACTGAATCACTTTGCTGTACACCTGAAATTAACACAATATTGTAAGTCAACTATACTCTAATATAAAATAAAAATTAAGTAAAACAATAAATAAAACATAAAATAAAATAAAATATTACAATTTTGAATAAAAAATAGATTAAAATGTTTAAAAATAAAATAAGTAAAATAGACTAAAAGCCACCCAGGCCATACAGCTTGTAGGAGGCTGAGCCCATGGGGAGCGTGTATTCTCTCTGTTTTACCCAACTTCCATCCTATGGGCAGACTGCCTCCCCACTCTGGGCCTCGCTTTTCTCATCTGTACAGAGTGGCAATGACGATGATGCCACCTTAGAGACTGTCGTGAGGACTGAGTTAGGAGCACCAGAGGGCTGCCTGACCCACGGGACACTTCGAGTTGATTCTACCGATTGTAAAGCGCTTTTCCTTTCCATCTGATTTGCTTTTTTTCATTAGACACCGTTCTGCTTGATTTTCCTGTTTTCCTCTTTACACACTATGGCAACCCAAATCCCAAAAGTGAACCCTGATCCTGTCATTCATGTGACCGCACGTGGGCATCTAATGCCTCCGTGCTGCTGGCAGTGAATGACTGATGTACGGGGCGAGGCGTGGAGTGTGACAGAAGGAGCCTCGGGCTGATTCGCGGTCTCCACTGGGGTTATGTGCGCCCTTGCACCCTGATCTTCTAGTCCCTGTAAAACTAGGAAGCAGGTGCCTGAGATCTGTCAGCTCTGGTGTTTTAAGGAAGGCATCTGACATCATGCAGGCTGAGAATTTGCCTTGAATTAACCTCACCAATGTTGACATGGGGGATGGGCTCATTCTTCGTTGAGGGGGCCTGTATATCGCAGGATGTGTAGCCGTGACCCAGACCCGCACCTACGAGATGCCAGTAGCACCGGCTCTCCAAGATGTGACAACCAAAACTGTCTGCACACATGGCCCAATGTCTCCCAAGGGCTACAATCACCCTGTTTGAGAAACACTGCTCCAGGGAACCCTTAGGAACCAGTGCACTATGGTCAATTCCCATTTATTTATGGGCCAAGGAAATAAAAAGATGTAACGAGTTGACCCTCTGCTACATGTTTTTACTCCTACACCTAGTTTGAACCCTGGTCCCACCTCAGCCCCCTCGTGCTGGTCCAAGCCGTCCACAGAAACTAACAGTCCATGAGCAGGGAGCTTGAAAGCAGGGCAGTCAGTCATATACCCCATAACTAAGAGCAGAAACTAAAAGCGTCCATGATTCCAGTCTGCTGAGGGCAAACCAGAAAGAACTGATACACTGGGATTACTTTCTAGAGTAAGCCAAGCCTGTTAACTCAATTTTCAATAATTTTTCTACTGAAAAACTAGGGCAAGGGAGAGAAAATTAGGTACTCCTAGAACAATGCATCCAGGTTGCTTTGGTTAACGTACACTATGATTAAATTCAGAAGACAGGGCTTCCCTGGTGGCACAGTGGTTGAGAGTCCACCTGCCGATACAGGGGACATGGGTTCGTGCCCTGGTCCGGGAAGATCCCACGTGCCGCGGAGCGGCTGGGCCCGTGAGCCATGGCTGCTGAGTCTGCGCGTCCGGAGCCTGTGCTCCGCAACGGGAGAGGCCACAACAGTGAGAGGCCCGCGTACCGCAAAAAAAAAAAAAAAAAAAAAAAAAAAAAATTCAGAAGACAGAAGTCAGCTGATAGGAAGTGATGAGAAAGCACTGTTGGAATGTCAAGTTTTATTGAACAAGCACTGTTATGAAGCATTTTCCATGGGCTGGGCCCTGTTGCAAGTGTCTTACAAATAGAACTCATGTCATCATTGTCACATAGACAGTGGGGACAATTAGCCTCCTCATTTTACACGAGTGGCTAAGGCCCAGAGTGGCCCAGAGATTTGTCCAAGGTCACACAGCTGGGAAGTGGCAGGGCTGAATTACACTCCAGTCTGGATTTGGCTCTTCAGCACTTAACCACTAAACTATGCATATTCCCAAGAGATGGTCTTCTAGAGAGGGTGTAGCCTGGACACTCATGTCCTCTGAAATAAATTCAAAATTAGTGATCTGAGTCTCTAATTACAGGCATCATGGGAAGTAGGACTATGATTTGATGATGAAAGAGCCCTTAACTATTCTAAAACTGTATTTGAAATGCATGGTACTGTCAGTCTGAATCCTTCCAGTGCCTGGTTTTGAATAACTTGTTTTCCTTCCCTTTTTGTAAAGGGATTGTTAGCATGTCTTTGAAGAGGTTCTTGAAATCTAGAAAGGAGGTAATCAAAAAGACCAGCTAATGATCGATCCAAGGATCACTGAAGATTTGGTCAAAAGTTTCAAAAATCCCAAAGCACATTCAGTTTCACTTTTCTACATGCTATTTTCAAATCTCCTCTGGGAGTATATTTCTCCATGCTCCTTTGCACAATTTCCACCACTCTCATAATTTCTGGTAACAGGGTCACAGGAACCACCTAACTGGGCTGTTGATAAATGGAGGGAAGTCATTGTGCATGTCACAAGTGCTGGGACATGTGTCCACATGGGGTGCTGGGGTACAAGAACAGGCCTCCCCACATCTCCACACAGACGTGGATGGACACGATGTATGTCTGCTCCCTGAAGCAGTGGGGTTACCACAGTGATGCGCTGATGACCAAGTTTTCTAGGATACCCACTGGGAGCTCATGCAAAAGGCCATTTTCTAGTTATGACTCATTTGTTCAGTCCATATATCTACTGTAGCACTTACCAAAATATAATGCAAAGTTTTCTGTTTATAAATGTATTCTCCCAGAGACTCTGAATTCTTTGAGAGATAAGCTCTTCTCATTTTTCTCTTTATTCACAACACATGGAAGTGTGGGGGCACTCAACAAATGTTGGATGGATGAATGGATGGATAGATAGATGGATAAATGAATGGACTGATGGATGGATGGATGGATAGATAGATGGATAAATGAATAGATGGATGGATGGATGGATAAATAGATGGATAAATGAATGAATTGATGGATAGATAGATGGATAAATGAATGGATGGATGGATGCATAGATGGATAAATGGATGGTTGGACGGATGGATGGATGGATGGATGGATGGATGGATGGATGTATTGATGGATAGATGGATGGATGGATGGATGAATGGATGGATAGATGGATGGATGGATGGATGGATGGATGGATGAATGGAGGGATGGATGGATGGATGGATGGATGGATGAATGGATGGATGAATAGGTGGATAGACAGGTGAATAGATAGAAGGATGAAGATCCATCAGCCTTGTACTTACTGCTGAGGTGTAGAAACCCCAGTGGGTATGAGCAGAAGAGTCCACAGTAGTGTCTCCACCCACACAGCCACAACAGGGAGCAAGTAATTGGACCTCCAACCAGACTTGGTTCCCCTTAAGACTTGTGATCAGCTAAGAATAGGAAAGAGTGTGTGGAGATATTGGAGCAAAGAAGAGCAGGTGGCAGGGGCTGGTTCCACTTCTGTCCAAAGGGTGAGGAGCTAGAAATCCTGTGCGTGTTCCTTGTGGAAGGTTAGACAAGTGCAAGAAGAAGCATGAGAAACACTACAGAGTCAAGGGGATTCTTTCTGTTCCTGAGTTGATTGGTTTGTGCATTAAATAGAATACCTAGGTGGAAAGATAAATGTCTATGACCAAGAGAGTCATAATCACAGGACTGACAATGAGGCCCAGTCCATTTCCCATTAGGTTACCTCTATGATACCAAACAAAGGCCAGAAAGGATGTTCTGTATTCCTCTGTTATCTGCTCAAAGAGACCTTTTCTTAATGGGAGAACTTAACCATGTTTTTCTCTGTTCAAAAGACGAAGTTAGTGGAAAACCAGAAAGGGTTTGGTGAATAACTTACGGTAGATTTGACATGGAGTTCTAGGTCTGACCTATCTTGGTGAAGTTGGGGAGCTGAGTGTGCACATGTCCTGTCCTGCTGGACCTCAAGCCCATTGTGCCTGGCACTCCTTCTCTATATCCCTCAATTTAGGGGAGAATTTTCTTCAGGGAATTGTTGGGCATGTGACGTTGTATTGTGTGTTTTCCCCTTCCATTCCAAGACCTTTGGCACCTGTTGAATAACTGTAGGGTCTGGTGCTCCAAATCACCCCTGACCATTCTCCAAAAGTCCCTCTGCACTTAAATCCCCTTTAGCCAAGCCTGGACTTCGGTCACGTGGAAACACTCACCTTTGTCCATAGCCATGTCCACATATGAGAGGAATTTCTTGAAGGTTGGACCTCATTCTTTGCTCCATTGAAGAATGTTCCTTAGTGGATCTTTTGTCCAAATAAATGCCTTCTTATCTTTGTAATTGTCATACTTTTCCTTAAGATTTGGCCTCCTGGTTCCTTCCTCATGGGTCTGTTTGTTCAGACTCCTTTCTTTTATTTAGATCATATACAGGGAAATTCTTGCCAGAGCAGTCCTTTCTCATTACTTTGCCCACTTTTTTCTCCATGCCTATCACCTTCAGATATCTCAGATCAGTGGTTCTTTGATTTATTTATTTATTTATTTTGCAGTACACGGGCCTCTCACTGTTGTGGCCTCTCCCATTGCGGAGCACAGGCTCCGGACGCGCAGGTCCAGTGGCCACGGCTCACAGGCCCAGCCGCTCCGCTGCATGTGGGATCTTCCCAGACCGGGGCACGACCCCGTGTCCCCTGCATCGGCAGGCAGACTCTCAACCACTGCGCCACCAGGGAAGCCCAGATCAGTGGTTCTTAACTGGAGAGAGAGGGTAAGAGGTGGGAGAGGTGTAGTTTTGCCCCCAGGGCACATTTGGTAATGTATAGCGACATTTCTAGTGGTCACAGCTGGTGGAGAGTAGGAGAGGTGTATTGGCATCTAGGGGGTAGAGACCAGAGAAGCTACTGAACATCCTACAAGGCACAGGACACTCCCCCCACCAGCAAAGAATTATCAGTTCCCCAAATTGAATAGTGACAAGGTTGGGAAATCCAACCACCAGAATGATGCTTGTAGAGACGTATTTCGGCCCTTTTTTCCCTCTTGGTGTTTTACTTTCTATAAAGTGCAACCCTCATTGCCTCCCAAAATTGGGAAAACAATTGTGCATGTCTTCAGAGCAAGTACCTGTCAAAGGGTAAAGGGGGAACCTGAAAGGTCTTAGAAATTACGATGGTAGCTGTCACAAGGATCTCCAAGGCCTTTCATGATCCAGTGTCTATTGTAGGCACCTTAATATTATAAAAGGGGATCCTAATCTCTGTATTATGTGGAGGAGGGAGCTATCACCTTAAACAGATGGTCTGAAGACTATCGTAAGACCTTTGAGCATCAGAGGAAAAGGAAGAAGACAGAAGAGAATCGAGTATGAAAAGTCAAGGCTGGAGGAAGCATTGAGAGACCCCAGATCAGAGGCTGGAAAGAGAAGGCAAGGTGAAGGGGTCCTTGGAGCAGAGCTGGGGGCACCACCAGGCTGAGGGTGACCAGGTGGCCGACAGAGCTATGCCTGAAGCCCAAGAAGGAAGGTGTTCTTAGAGAGGCTGAAAGATTCCCTTAAGAGAGAACCTAAGGACTGGAGCACAGCAGCAGGGTAGGACAGGAAGAGCAGGGGGACTGAGGCTGAGATGATAGTAAAGTGTGGGAAGCAAAGAAGAACCTAGAACATGAGGAGACATTCATCCAGGAAATACACCTGGGCTAAGGGGCAGGGAACTATGGGTTACTAGCAGCTGCTGGGAGCCAGGATCTCTCAGCAGTCTCCGAAAGTTATTGCACTGACCCACTCAATGCCTTGTGACCTAGTATTGTTAGGCTGACTTTGAAGATGAAAACATAGAGGCTCAGGGTTTAGCTAAGAAAAACCAGAAGAGTGAAGCTTAGAAACGTTAAGAAAGAACAAGGTTGCATGATCAACAACCCCAGCCATGTCGGGATTAAAGCAGAGGTACGTTGGGAGTTCCCTGGTGGTCTAGTGGTTCGGATTCGGTGTTTTCGCTGCCATGGCCCAGGTTCGATCCCTGGTCAGGGAACCGAGATCTCCCAAGCCATTCGGCGTGGCCAAAAACCAAAAAAAAAAACCAAACAAAAAAAGAGGTGTGTTTATAGCTTTCCAGTAAATCATTAAAGTACTACCATTCATCTAATCTGCCTAGCTATATGTCATACCCCGAAATTTCTTCCAGTCTGAGCTTGGAGTTGGGCAATTGAGCTGACCACTAGCTGGGCAAAAAGGAAAGAGGGAGGCCAGCCAGAGCAAGAGACAGTGGGCCACCCAAGAAATCTACCACTGGGGAATAGGAGTGAAAAGCAAACACCCTCCCTTCGGTTCCTTTATTTAATAATCTAAATTTCATGTAGAATGAAAACTATATTTAACAAAAAGAAATTCCTTCCCCAATTCATAGAGCAGACAGATGAGTGAGGGTCCACACTCCCTTTTTCTCACTTTCTCTGTGTCTTTTGTGACCTTATAACCAGATTATCAGCTCTCTCACCACCACCCCCATTTCCCTTCCCAGCTTCTTCTGATCCTAGAACCTAGTGTACCAGGTTCATCACACACTGTAAAACGTGTCAGTAATGACCCATCGGTAAATTTACTGAACAGTTGATGTGTGTGTGATACCGTGTTAAAAAATGTTCTGGAATACAAAGATCATACGGCATTAAATGTCTCTCCAGAAGCTGACTGTCTAGTTAGAGAGGCCAAGCAAAGCGTCAGAAATAGGCAGTGAACAAAATGAGAACTGAATAGCACAGCCCTAATACAAGAGCCATCACAGGGCAGGAAAATAACTGATTGCTAAATGAGGAACCGTGATCTGAGCAGGGCTCGGAGAGAAAGAAGTCATTTTATACGGGGCTGGGAAGACGCAGGAGATGAAACGAAAGAGGCAGCCAGTCAGACGGGGTCAGGGCGTGCTCATGGGCCACGCAGAGGCCACTTCAGCTCACTGGTGAACAGTGAAACTGAAGGCAGATCTCTGAATGCTGCAGCAAGAACGCTGGACCTGAACTTGCAGACCAGGCAGTAAGTCAGAATCCTGTGGCGTGTCTGTTAAAATGCACATTCCTGGATCCCATCCTGGATGCCTTGAGAGACACAAGGCCCAAGGGCCCAAGAGTCTGCATTTTAACCACCCTGTAATTTTACTTGTACTCTGAGAAACACTCGGTAACAGGAAGCCCATGACTGGTTTTGATAAAGTCAAGATAGAATCTTCGTGAAATTTCAGGGTTTAGCAAAATTTAGCCGAAAATTTTGACAGCACCGCCTCGGGCAGGATCTACACGTACTAGATTGCAAGTACTCTCTTGCAATCTTATTCGCGTACTATGGATTTCCTAGTCTAGCCTCTCAGGTAGTACTTAGTGCTAATTAAACGTGACTCAAAACCATATACTTTAAAGTGCATGCCACAAGATCCTAAAGGTAGTCTGAGATCCAGTTGGGTCTGGAATACTCAAATATGGGCTCCAAATTCCGTACCACTACACAAAACTAGACAGCTTCTGAGAAATGTGGACATTCATTGAATGCCAGCTGTGAGATGCAAATGTTTTCCTCAGTAGGAAAGGCCCTGACTAGGTTGGGTTTTGGGGGATGTGTTTTTCCGTCCCAGCCATCCCCCAACCATCTCTTGGCTCAGAACCTAATCTAGACTCTCCTGAATCCCTGAAGGTGTTGCCAATTAGGATTTAAGAAATCTCTTGGCTTTTTCAAACTTCCCTTCCCTCTGGAGCACAAAGGAAGATGCTTCTCTATTAGCAAGGTGGCTGGTGTTCACTCCGAGCCACGGGAATAAATAAATACAGCTGGGCTGAAATACTTGAACGTCCTGCATTAGGATTCGTTCTAATGTGGAAGCCTCTGTATGTGGCTTGTAGCCTGTACAGAGACTGGCGGCAAGACATTTATGGAGAGGGATTGGACAGGAATCCCCCAATGCCTTTGCCATTCAAAGTGTGGCTTTGGATCAGCAACAGCAGCATCGCTGGGAACCGTGTAGAAGTGCAGAATCTCAGGCAGCGTCCCAGACCCGCGGAATCAGAGTCTGCATGTTCGCAAGAGCTGCAGGTGATTTCCGTGCACATTAAAGTTAGAGAAGGCACTGTCCTGTATCTCCAGCCTTTCCCATGATTTGAGCCTCTCTGCCTCAGGACGCTTGCAGAGATGGGACAGTGGAATCAGTTGCAGAAAAGGGGGTGGGGACATGGAGGGGGACGGCGAGTTTCACTCCCTCCTGCCTCCTCGCCCTTGTTAATGTTTTCCCAGCGGCTGCACCTGCAGTGTTGTCGCTTCTCTGGGAAGCCTCTTGAAACAGAGCCCCGTGGCCTTGCCTCTAGGGTGGGGCTGCACTACCTCTTTTCTCTCAAAGACTGGGATGCTGACAGCCTCAGATGGAGGCATCCTGTTTGTCGAAAAATAAACCGGCAGTTAAAGCAGGGTTGCGAGAGCGAGAAAACCACAGGCCTGCGCGCCTCTGATAACGCGCGGGCGGGCAGCTTTTGCAGAAGTTCCGTCGCTGCAGCGCGCGGAGCACCAGGGCCCGCGCCACCGCCGCCTTTCCTGTCTCGGCCTCTCGCGTCCTCGCCGTTTCTGGCTGTTGCCTCTGCCCTGCTCTTTCAGTTACTTCACCCATTGTTTTTTCTAGAGGATCCCCTCGCTGCTCCCTGAGGAGGGATGAAGGGACTACTCCCCTGGCGGATAGGCGGGCAGATCCCTGACAGGCCTGAAATTTACAAGCTGTCACGAAACTGACAGTTTAGGAGAGACTGAAGTTTCTCTCTCCCCTGCAGTATGTAATGCTTTGACCCGGCTTTAAAAAAGAAAGACAAAGAAAAAGCAACCAGATGGGACCTGTAAGACCAAAATCTCGTGTAAAAGGAACTCCCAAGTCCAATATCCACATTGTTTTCTTTCTTGGAGTAAAGCTGATCTGGCCTGATTCCCTGCGGTGAATAACTAATTACCAATCTTCCCCTTTTGGGGGATATTAAAAGCTCTTTCCCCATTCGCCTGTTATCAGATAAGCAAAGCAGATGAGAGGTCGGTGGGTAACCACAGGTACAACCACAGGATTCGCTGGAAACCAAAGGACTTGACCCTCCAAGGCAAAGTGTGTAATTGAGAATTAACCTGAAAATAGGTTCGCACAAGTCGTAAAACTCACTGTTCTCAAGTCAGGAACGCAGACTTCTCTGAGTGTAAAAACAACAACCCCCCTCCTGCCCCGCCACAAACACACAAAAGAACGTCACCAGTCACAGAAAATGGCTCCTACTGGGGCCGACTGAAGACACAGCAGACCACCGTGCTTCCAGGGGTCGGGATAATTGCTGGGGCCGCTGGCTCCCCTGACTAAGGCTCTTGTCCTGAAGTTTCAAATTTGCTTCTGTTATTTTTCTTTGCCCAAAAAAGCAGGCTAGAAACAGACCACACACATTCATTAATGTTTCTGTGTACATGATGAATAACTATGCTCGGTGAATAAGAACACACCTATTTTTAAGGATTTCCAGAGAACCCTGTCATTTTTCCGTTCCTCCCCCAGAAACTTCTGCAGATTTGCTAACTCTTCTGTTGAGCAATTCTCCAGGGGAAATCACTCCTCACACCTCTAATTAAGGAACTCCTGTTCCCATTTCTATGACCTTTTGTTCTTTTATCTCATGTATGGCCTCATGTTCTATTGTCATGTTCTCCTGGTTGGAGTTCTTTGGTTTGATGCAAGTAAATAAAGAGACCCACATATTCTGGCTAATCTAGGTACAGACTCTAACAAGGAAAAAGTCAACTGTATAATGAGATAAAGGAGTGAAAACTCAAGGCAAAGGATGGCTGATTCTTAGGGACAGAGGAGGGGATGAGATGGGCTGACATGAGCCGGGTAGGATTGGTGACGTACACAGTCTAATGGGGAACGTTGGCTGTCTCCTGAGACTGGCCTAGGGCACCGGGGGCGCTGGGGGTGAGGGGTATGCTGCTGCTCTGGTGCTGAAAGGCCAATGGAGAGCTCTGAATGCACTTAAGAAGGAACTTTGTTTTGCGGGCCATGGCCCAAACTGATGCGTGATTATTTTTGTTATATACTTTGCAGACCCCAATGAAAGGTCCTAAGTGGACTTCCTTCTCATTTAAAAATGATCATAAACAAATGAATACAAAGATTGTGGATAGAAAATAATAGACCTGATTTTAACTATACAGTCTGGAATTTACACATCTATAACTGCAGTGTCCTTCAAAGTAGTCCCCTGGGGAAAATCCGCCATCATTCCAACAGCTGCATTATTATTTTAAGCCTTTTGGGAGCTGCTGTGTTAAAATGACTTTCAGGGCAGCTTATTGGTTAAACAAGTAAAACAATCTCCTGACTTTTACATCCGCCTCATTTTTGACCCGGACAAGCATCACCAGTCTTTGTTAGCTACCTTATTTATCACTTGTCTCCACCTTAAATGGCTTCTGGCTATCCCTAAAATTCAAATCCGTTGCTCATGTTCCAGGCATTGTGGTTATTCCAGAGAATATGCTCCATCCTATGAATGCTCTTATGAAAAAGGAATTCTAGCTGGATGCTCAGAATTTCAGCATCACCAAAATATAATGTAAAGTTGCAAGGTATCTAGGTTGAAAAAGGAAATATTATCAGCCTACAACCTCTTATATAGGGTCTAAAAAGTCAGCTTCAACTTACAGCCACACCTGGTTAAAAAGAAAACAAAAAGTAGCCAGCCTGATGCACTAATGTCATGATGTAGTACTTTTAGCCTTAAATTACTTGCACTGGATAGGAACTTTACTGTATAACTGATCCTCACTATTTAAAAAGTTAAAAGAATAAGGTGCAGAAATTGAAATTCTGTAAAGTCTTTTGGGGAATGCTAAGAGATCAGCTATTATGCAAGACATGCTCTAATTATTAATAGCAGGCTGATAAATACATTGTGCTGTATCAGGGTATTGGTTTGCCTGCTGTAACAGAGAGACTCCAAATTATTTGGGCTTCAACAAAATAGAAGTGTGCTTCTCTCCATTGTAGAAGTTTGGGTAGGTTGGTATGGGATCTTCATAATCACAAGGAACCAGGTCTCTTCCCCTCTAAAACCTGGTTCTTAACTCATGGCTCAAAATAGCTGCTCTACCCCCCAACATCACATCCACATCCCAACCAGCAGAAAGGGAGAATACGGAAGGAAAAGATCTATTCTTTCCCTTTAAGACCAGGCTCTGAAATTTGGCATAACACACCTGCTCACAATCCATTGTCTAAACAAACACCTAGGGGTCACCTAGCTGTAAGGGAAGCTGGGAAATGTAGTCTTTTGCTGTGCAACCATGTGCCAAGCTAAATATATATATTTATATCTATTCATATTTAATATATTAGCATATATTTATATTTAATACAATATGTAAAACATATACATTTAATATAAATATATGATATAATATGCAATAATTTAATATAATATAATTAAATGTTTAATTTAATATATAATTATATTACTATATTACTACATAAAATATAATATAATTATATTAATTGTAATAATATAATAGAAATAGTTTAAAGTATAGATTATAAATATATTAACATACTATATTTTTCTGATCATTATAATAATATAATATATCTTAACATATTAAAATAATAATATAATACCTATCAACATCTACTATATAGCCATGCAGTTAATAAATTTATATTTTAGATTTTATCTATATATTATCTATATGTACAAAAGAAACAGTCTGACATACAGGAGCTTCCAGCATCCACAGATGCTCCCCGTATTTCTCTCTCCATCATCCTCAGTCGTACACACCTGCGGTCCCCAGCAGTCACCCTGCGGACTATGCAATGCTGGGCTGATTCCTGAGCACCACTCCCCTACCTTTTCCCCACCCTCAGGCTTCTGTCCCATTTATACCCAGATACATTTGCACATGTATGGGAGCACCCAGGAGAGAAAGCAGGGCTGCTCAGCTGGGGCACAAAGGCCAGGGAAGGCCTGTCTGGCCCACAGGCCCCTCGGCCTCTCTGTGGGAAGGGGAGCCGGTCATTTGCAGCCCTCCCTGTTTGCCTTGTAAAGGGCTGCTTCAGCCCAATCTGCCGCCAAACTGGGAGGGAGAGAGAATCACAGAAGGAGAAGGGAAAACTTTGTGGCCTCTTCTTCCCACGGAAAGATGGGTTTCAAACATGTCATGCCTGACTCATCTCACAAGAGTCGCTTGCAAATTTTCAGGAATTTTGCATGCTGGTAGTTAAATACAGCCATCATTCAAAATGAAATTTTATAAAGTTGGAGTTCAACAAATTATTTTACAACACATGTTATAAATACTCGAAACCCACCACTGTCAGATTATTTTACCACAGTTTACAATGATCAGGTCATTTACGCCAGTTGTCTCTAAACAGTGAAAACACTCTATCGTGGATGGCTGCTGCAGTGTGGGAAGGGTACCGATGGGTAATCGCTGAAATCTGCAAATGCCCCAACAGACATTTTGTCCTGGAGAGCTGGTTGTGAAATTCTCCCCAGGACCCGCTGGTTTAGGGCTGGGAAAGAGTTGCAGGCTCTCCTTCAACATCAGATGCATTTCAGGCCATCCCGGTGGGTCTGAGAGGACCACGGGCTCCATCAAAAGCAAGGCCAAGAAGGAATCTCTTTGTCCCCCCGACCCTAACTCTTGCCCCTTTTGATTGTACCCACCCCGTATAGACGCTTCCACTCTGCTTATCCTGTTCAAAGACAAGCCACACTCCTGTCTTCAGTGCTGTCTGCAAACCACAGGACCACCGAGCAGCTCCCTCTGGAAAGTTGCTCTTACCCACATGCCATCTCAGCTGCCCACGAACCTGTGCCCAATCCAGATTAGACAATGATGATCCCTCAGCAAACTGCTTTTTATACGTAGGTTGATGGTGTCAAAAAATAAAAATATGCATTTCTCACTGATTCCGTGTTAGGGAATTTTTCACCTGCTTCTGGAGCTCTTGCCATCTTCGTACATGGCAACTCCCGCCCTCTTGAAACATGGAGATAATAGCTCTGACCTTCCTTTTCCCTCCGTCCCCCTCCCCCTGTGGGAGGAGAGACACATCCAATGGGAGCCATTGGGACCAGCCTGCCTGGAATGGGTACATATCTTTCGGCTCCCATCTCCTGGGATGATGCCCCAGGCGGGCCAGCCTTCCAGATTTCCTGCTCCTTACCCAACTACATCAGATCTCAGGGCTCAGCAGAGGTTAGGAATTCAGGCCCCTGTGGCTGGCTTCGTGGGTCCCTAGGGGTGCTTTCCCATGGTCCACACTCGGTGGAGACTGCAGGAAACCCCAGTTGGACTCCTGGACTCAGAACTAAGCCCCATCCTCCAACCCATCTCTACAAGCAAAATGTTGACACCTTATGTTTCCATTTGATTTTAGGGTCTATTTCTCAGTTGCTTCAGAGTTTGAAGTGGGGAGGGCAGTAGTGTTTGAGTTGGCGTATTTCTATCATGCATATATTCACAAATACACAGAATGTCTATAGTGCCCCATATAGTGGCTATGTTTCGAGTTTCTGTGATTGTCGCTTATCTCACAAATAGCAAACAAACAAAATTTCCCTAATAGAGAAAAAAATATCACTGCCTAGAAGGTTAGGACCATCTCATTTATTTAGTTAGCTACTTAGTTCACAAACACTTACATGCCAGGCATTGTTCTAATGTTTGCAAATGGTAACTCATGTCATCCTCAAAGTGGTCCCCTCTGGGGCTTCCCTGGTGGCGCAGTGGTTGAGAGTCCGCCTGCCGATGAAGGAGACACGGGTTGGTGCCCTGGTCCGGGAGGATCCCACATGCCACGGAGCGGCTAGGCCCATGAGCCATGGCTGCTGAGCCTGTGCGTCTGGAGCCTGTGCTCCGCAACAGGAGAGGCCACAACAGTGAGAGGCCCGCATAACGCAAAAAAAAAAAAAAAAAAGGCAGTCCCCTCACATGGTAGATACTGTTGTTAACCCCATTTTACAGATGAGGAAACTGAGGCACAGATTGGTGCCCAGGGTCTCGAGTTCCAACTCAGGCTGTTTCCTGGTTCCAATTCCACCTTGCCTAAGTGTCGCCCAAAACCCAAGGACAAGGTACCCACGGGGCTCTGCCAAGCACGGGCTTTTCTCTCTTGAGAAAAGCCACATATGTCCCCAGCTCCCCCCGTGGTCAGTTCCCAGGTGCTGCTGCCAGCCAGCATGGAGATAAGCTGGGAATAATGTGAGGCCTCAAGGTCCTCTGGGCACCTCATTCCCCACCTCCATCCAGACCTAATGAAGCTTTCTGATGAGTCACAGATAGGCTAGAGCCCCTTCTTATGGGGAAGAAATAATGGCCTTCCCATCACCCTTCTCAAAGGCCACCAACAGAAACTCAGGTCAGAACCTTCTGTGAGACACCTGGAAGCAAATCCTCTTTTAAAAGTTGTAGAATACACTACTATATATAAAATAGATAATAAAGACCTACTGCATAGCACAGGGACCTCTACTCAATACTCTGTAATATACACACTACTATATATAAAATAGATAATAAAGACTTACTGCATAGCACAGAGACCTCTACTCAATACTCTGTAATGACCTATATGGGAAAAGAATCTAAAAAAAGAGTGGATATATGTATATGTATATTAGATTCACTTTGCTGTACGGCAGAAAGTAACACAACATCGTAAATCAACTATACTCCAATAAAATTTTTTAAAAAAGAAAAGTAGGGCTTCCCTGGTGGTGCAGTGGTTGAGAGTCCGCCTGCCGATGCAGGGGACACGGGTTCGTGCCCCGGTCCGGGAGGATCCCACATGCCGCGGAGCGGCTGGGCCCGTGAGCCATGGCCGCTAAGCCTGCGCGTCCGGAGCCTGTGCTCCGCAACGGGAGAGGCCACAACAGTGAGAGGCCCACGTACCGCAAAAAAAAAAAGTAAAAGTTGTAGATTAATTATATTTCTGTCACTTACTTTTTAAAACCAAGGTTTCTACCTATACCTCAGCCTAGCCCCCAGAGAATTAGTCCTGACTTAATTCTAAAACAGAGATGGAACATGGGGTAAGAGGAAGAGGTCTGTGCAGGTGACATTGGCAGCTTCCTCTCCCCCATCCGCAAGATGACAGTGAGACTGGACTTCCCTGGTGGCGCAGTGGTTAAGAATCCGCTTGCCAATGCAGGCGACACGGGCTCGAGCCCTGGTCCGGGAAGATCCCACATGTCGCGGAGCAACTAAGCCCGTGCGCCACAACTACTGAGCCTGCGCTCTAGAGCCCGCAAGCCACAACTACTGAGCCTGCGTGCCACAGCTACTGAATCCCGCATACCTAGAGCCCGTGCTCCACAACAAGAGAAGCCACCGCAATGAGAAGCCTGCGTACTGCAAAGAAGAGCTCGCCGCAACTAGAGAAAAGCCCACGCACAGCAACAAAGACCCAACACAGCCAAAAGAAAAAGATGACAGTGAGACTAAGAAAGCCTCCAGGACCAAGCGCCTGCATTTTTCTGGGGGACTTGGATATTCTTTTGCATAACCGAACCCATTCAGGTCTCATTGCCTTTAACTTTCTTCTCCCAGTTCTGACCTCTGCCAAGAACCTGTCAAAGCCCCTCAGGATCATCCCTCAGAAATCAGGATACAGTCAACCTTTGTTTAGCGGCCACTTTCTAAATGAGGGCAAACCACCGGCGATGGAAACAACCTAAGTGTCCAGCATCGGATTAATGGATAGAGAAGATGTGGCACATATATATACAATGGAATATTCCTCAGCCATAAAAAGAAACGAAACTGAACTATTTGTAATGAGGTGGATAGACCTAGAGTCTGTCATACAGAGTGAAGTAAGTCAGAAAGAGAAAGACAAATACCGTATGCTAACACATGTATATGGAATTTAAGAAAAAATAAATGTCATGAAGAACCTAGGGGTAAGCCAGGAATAAAGACACAGACCTACTAGAGAATGGACTTGAGGAGATGGGAAGGGGGAAGGGTGAGCTGTGACAAATGAGAGAGTGGCATGGACATATATACACTACCAAACGTAAAATAGCTAGCTAGTGGGAAGCAGCCACATAGCACAGGGAGATCAGCTATGTGGTTTTTGACCACCTAGAGGGGTGGGATAGGGAGGGTGGGAGGGAGGGAGACTCAAGAGAGAAGAGATATGGGAACATATGTATATGTATAGCTGATTCACTTTGTTATAAAGCAGAAACTAACACACCAATGTAAAACAATTATACTCCAATAAAGATGTAAAAAAAAAATTTAAAAAATAAATAAATAAATGAGGGCAAACCAAACCCAACCACTAAATCACCGTGCTTTCTACCAGCCACCACTGCAGCCCAGGCTCCGTGTGTGCTGGTAAATAGATGACTTCGTGATGACACATGCACCAGAGACCATCCTGTGTGTTTCCAGGCTGTCTGGAGAATAAGGTCTAGGAGAAAATGACAAAAACTTTCTACAGAGAGCTTGAAATAGAAATCACACTATTTCTATTTCAAAACCACTTATAAATTTTAAGGATTTAGGGAATAATACTCTTTCAGTTCTTTCTTTGCTATATATACAGTATTGAATCGTTTGGGGGGAAGGGCATGACTTGTTTTGATGTTTTCCATGTCTGAAAAATCTAAAGTTGGGAAACCCTAGGCATTTTGTATGCCTGAGACTGTGCAAATGGCCCGTTATCTGCTTACAGTGCCCTGCTTTGCCATGAAGATGACATCTTGCTGATAAGCTGCCCTCTGCTAGAATACTCTGGGTGTAAGAGAAAGTTGGTGCTGTGTGCCAGCCAAGCAGTAAATGGGTTTCCCAGTGAGTCCATGTGCAAAGGGCAACATTAACTGTCCCTTTGTTCTGGCGATGGTCTTGGCTTCTGTAGGTTTGAGTTTATGATTAACCAGGCAAGAGGCTGGCTTGGCGAACTGTCAATCCGGTTCCCTGGATGGTGGGTGAGAATAGCATCTTACTCATTTTTCTAGGGCAAGGACTCTGTCACGTGATCCCGTATGACCTGGGATTTCAAGGAACTTCACCTCATTTACTTACTTTGATTCCAGAACGTTTTACCCAAGTATAGGTAATCTCAATATTTTTCCAAAGAAGTTATTTTTCCAAAGGACTTTTAAAAACACATGCTAAATCATTTTTATTTCCTAAGCGTTAGTACTTTATATTGATTTGTGGCTGACTTGCTCTGCACATGGACAGTAGTATACCAGGCCTCTTGTAAACACAAAAGAGGCCTATGTAGCTTCTGCCCCCAGCAATTACATAATCGTTGGGTACAAAAGACACGTGCGCGTGGAATAGCTGGGTGGGTGGCGTCCTAAAACTGTATGAGATTGAGCGATACCTGCAGTCGTGCAATGGCAGTTCAAAGAACTGGCAGGTCACAGTGTGGCTGGAGCCATTACAGAGGCCTCAGGCCAAGTCAGGATTTAAATATTAAGAGGAGAACAGGGAAGAGTTATCCAGGAAAGGGGAACAGCATATGCAAGGCAGGAAGTGCTGCCGCATGGTTGAGTACGATGAGCCTATCACTTTTACTAAACGGAGTGTAGTGCAGGAAGGTCATGTCGGGTTGGTGGAACCAGTGTAAGTTAGTCCAGGCCAGTCTAAACCAGGTGGTAGGACTTCATCCCCAAGGCAGTAGGGAGCTATGGAAACTTTTGAGCTGAGGGGGTGCAGGTGAAATGACTCCCTGCTCTCCTCCAAATCCAAAATCAAATCAAGCTGCTTTTTTTTTAATTTATTTTTTTAATTGAAGTAGAGTTGCCTTACAATGTTTCAGGTGTACAGCAAAGTGGTTCAGTTAGACATATATAATATATATATATTCTTTTCCAGATTCTTTTCCATTATAGGTTATCACAAGATATTGAATATAGTTCCCTGGGCTATACAGTAGGTCCCTATAGTTTATCTATTTTTTTAAATTATTATTTTACATTGACTATAGATGAGTTACAATGTTGTGTTAGTTTCAGGTGCACAGCAAAGTAACTCAGTTATACCTATTCAGATATCTATTCTTTTAAGCTGTCTTTATTCAAACAAGAAAAGTTAGCTAAGGGTCCTTGGAGAGCCAGCCCTGGGCTAAGTCCTAGGGCCCCAGAAAGAGTAAGGTAAGTCCCTGTCCCTGACAGGCTCCTGGTCTCATGTGGGTTCACTATGGGTAGTTGAACAGGTTGGGCACTGCACAAGGCAACCAGCTGAGGGGACAGTGAAGGCTGAAATCCAGCCTGGGCTCCACTGGCTGATCAAGAATCACTGTGTGGGGTGTGACTGCCCAGAAGGAGAGGTGCCTTCTTCAAACAAAGGGATCATCTGCTCACCAAGCCACACACCCAGGGACCTGCATATGTCTAGAGTACCTTTATCTAGTCCCCAAATTGACTAGTAACCTGAACAGTATCAGATGACCCTAATAATCAAATTACTCATGGACAATTCCACTACTCAACTTCCATTCTTTATTTGAAGAATTTAGTTCTCTCTCTGGAAGGGTTGCTGGTCATTGGTATCCGGAATGAAGGGCTCACAGATCCCTTCCTGAAAGCTGGTTATGATAAAAGTGAATTGGAGATGCAGAACAAGGAGAAAGGTTGAGGACACAGGCTCCCCGGGGTTTGAGTAGCTCCCTAAATATAGACCCAGAGCAAGTCACAGCAAGACAGAATTCAGGACACACTTGTTCCGTGCCCCTTTCATAGATCAGTTCTTCCTGGCTCAGAGAGGTCAAGTAACTTGTCCAAAGTCACACAGGGCAGCATGACAACCTGACCTCAGAAGTCCTCATTTCCAGTTCAGTATTCTTGCACTTTTCCACAGTTGAGCCTGGTTCCTTCTCACAGTTTCCAGCTCGGACTTTCTGGTTCAGAAGTGGATAAAAATGAGCGTGATTCCTCACCTAAGGGTGATGCTCCAACCATCTGCAAATTGGTGATTTTTAGATTCTGCTTCTCTTCCTCCAGACCCCTTTTTACGCTCAGGACTCCTCCATTACATCCAGCTTTGTGTTCTTCATTCCTAACGAGCCAGACAGGTTCTGAGAATCATTTAAAGAAGATGTCAGCACACCCAGAAGTCCCTGATTTCACTGTGGAATGAAGGGCTTGGCCCTACCGAAGGCATTTCTCATCCTAAGCAGTAGGGAAGATCTGGGTACAGGGAAAGGAAGGCTGGCACGGGCCCCGCTCCCTTCATGCCTCCTAGGTGGCAGGTGAGCCCAGCTTGGTTGTGAGGGAGGTCCCCTCCACCCACTCCTTCCACCCCCCCCACCTCTCTTCCACTTAAATCCCTCGTCCCCTCCCATCCTTTGCTTTCTCGCTGTCACTCAGCCTTTTCTGAGCTTCACTGCCTCCTGTTCCATCCCAGGGCCATAGGGATCCGGCCTCAGCTCCCCAGACACACACAGAGAACATCCACATGGCTTAAGCCCCAGAGATTCTGATGTAAGAGCCCCTCTGGCTGCTCACTTAGAGCCCTCATTGAGGGAGGACAAGAAAGAGGCCTGGATGCCTGGGCACGTGGGCAAGCATTGGGAGGCCCCCAAGGGCTCCTGTCTTGGCCCCTTTATTCCGGGATCCTCCTGGCCCCAGAAATGACCACACTGACCCTTGGTTCATGGGCCTGGAAGGATTAGGGCTGATTTACTGAGACTGTCCATGTCCCCTTGGTAGAAAGAACTTGCCCCTCTGACCTGTAGTGAGATACACAGATGACAGTGGAGGCGGTGGTGACCCAGGTATGAACATCAAACACTGGTGCTCGTAACAAGTACGAGAAAACTCATGGCAAGGCTTAACTGGACAAAAGTCACCTGTCTACCAGGTGTGCCTGATGATGATTCAGGAAGGAGGAAGCAAAGGTGCATCTCGTGGGACAAGAGGAGTGTTTTACTTGCATCATCTCCCATTCACCTCACAAGAACCCGGGTAGGTTTTGTCCCCATTTTAGGGACGACAAAACCGAGGTTCAGAGAGGTGAAGAGATCACCCAAGGCCAAGAGCTATTTAATGACACAGCAGAGAGTTCAGCTTGGGACTTTATGACTCCAACACACTAGCTGTTTAACTCCATACCACGCAGCCCTATAGCAATTACAGAAACCATTGTGTGTATACTAGGTTAACTGTTGTGATGTGTTGTTTTGTTTGATGACAGTAGCCTGATCACCTAATCACAGCTTTGGAAGCCTGCAAAGAGCCATTCAGTGGGAAGGAGACAAAGCTGGGATACTGGGTGGACTGGAAACAATTTCTATTTGGCGAGATTGCTGAGGCCAGGCTTTGGGTATAGTTAACTATATTCGCATCACTCTCCGTCGGCAACCCAATGTGGCATCATCTTCCAAAGCCCCCCACCTCACTCGTGCATGGGGTATGGGACAAGGTGAAGGGGCCAATCTGGAGTGAGGGTTGCAGGACCCCCCCTGCTTCTTGTAAACAGCTTCTCTCATAAAGAGCACTGACGTGTAAGTCGTTTGGAGCCCGAGTCAAGTTTTCCATTAAAATAAGGTTATACGTGGGAATTAGGTTTATGGGATGGTCCCCATCATACGTCAACTGCAGAAGTCACTGAAGATCCTACGATAAAGATACCATGGGCTGTAGGAGGAAGGGGTGGCTGTCACCCCCTTTCTAGAACAAACAAATTGTACAATAGGTGTAGTTTATTTGCCTCCTCTTTATTCTACTGTACAAGTCTCTCTGGCTGTGCTCCCCTCTCTGTGGCCTTCCGAGTGTCCTGTTACCCACCCTGGGGCAGACTTCCCAGACTATCTAAAGGAAGCCACGTCTCTAACGTCCTACTGCCTTCTCTGTGCCCAATCAAGAGATTGCTTGTAGCCCAAATACAAAGGCAGCCTGGGACAAGCCTGCATATATGCAGGGATATTTTCTCATTCAAAGTGGTCCCTTTGAAGAGGTGCACATTCCTCCCAGGGATGAAATCTTTATGGCAAAGGGAAGCACACTTCACAGTGGTTTTGCATTAATCTTGGTTCTGTAACTCACTAGCTTTGTGGGTCTAACCAAGTCACCTTACCTTCCTGGGTGCATGCCTCATCCAGAGGGTGAGAGGGCATCACCAAAGTGACGTTTTCCAAAGAAGGGTCCCCAGAACATTGGTCTTAGCGATGCAGATATGTTTCTGTTGCCCACAAAGCCCCCTCTGAAAGAGTCACAAGGCCCACTGGTACGTTAGAGGCTCTCAGAAGTTCTGCAGGAATGAAAAGTTCCTGTTTGTGTTTACCTCTGTTCCCCAACTGATGTAACAACAAACCCTCCTTTTACTAGCACCCCAGGACACGCACACATTGGGATTAGCTGAACAGATCCTATGTAAGGAGTTCTGTTTTCTGATCTTCTCATTTGGAAATAAATCTCTGGTGAACATCTTCAGAGAGGTGGGGAAGAAAATCTTCTTCCTTCAAAAGCTGATTGACTTCTAAAAAGAATCACAATTCATGGGGATCTGAGAATGGACAATAATATGTATTTTATGTAAAAACTGTGAAGTACCGTTAATGACTTTCATGTCCTATGGAACTCACAGGCAGCCTCTAAGAGAGGCCAGGAGGGAAGTCTTTCAAATGGTTTGAGAGGCAGCAACTAGGCTGGCCACACGTGGAGCCTCCCTCTGTAACCGTGCCCCCCCCCGCCCCCCGCAGCACCTCCCCGAAGGGAAAATCCACTCGGATGCCTGTGTGTACGAGCAGGTTGGAGCCCATCAGTCAGCGGATTTGAGAATCCACCGCAGAAGGAAAATGAGACCCTGACCTCACAAGGACAGCTGCTCAGAATGAAGTAGAGGATGGAAGGGAAGGTCACTGGGGAAGGTCAAGGTCAGGTTGAGGGTCCTTGATTGAGGTTTGGTTTTTGAGATTCATGTTCTACCTCTCACCGAAGTCAGGGAGGAGACAGGTGTTGGATAACTGATTCAGATCATTGTTTTCTGTGCTTCCTGAACTTTAACCATGGGCCGTGGGGCGCAGACTAGGACTGGAGAAGCTGAGTCTGCTTGTCATTGGTACCTGCAGAACCCGAGCCCATCGCCTCATTCCACGTGCTCTTGGGACCCCGTTCTTCGTCGTCCTCCCATGCCCGTGTCTCCCAGTGTTCTCCTCCCCAGGAACTCACGCAGCCACTTCCCGGGAGCCACCGGTCAGCTTCTAGAGACTTCCAGCCCCGCCATTGCTGCTTTGGCTGCAGTCTATGCATCCGTCCCTTCTGCCCAGACCACCTTGTGGGTCACTGAGTTATGTTCTTGCTTCTCCCTTGGCCTCCCTCCATTCCCATGAGTGTCCACACTCCAGCCAAGGGCCGACACCATCACCGCCTTCACCACTCTCAGCCCAGAAGCCTAGTCGGGCAATCGTGGGTTCCACGCTCATTTCACTTGACCTTGCGGCAGCCCCTTCGTTCCCTGCCACATCTCTGCCAGATGCTGCTTTTCCCGCTCGGCCCACCTGCCCTCTCCTTGGGCAGCCAGACCTGCACCCTCACCTGCAGACTTGCACCCTCCATGCCTGGCTCCCTGCACCTCCTCCCATGAGCCCCGTCCCCACCTGCACGTGGAAACTGCCCATCAGTCCCGCCCTCCCTCTCCACTCATACATACGCCCAAGAGCCTCTCGTGCTAAAGCAAAACAAAACAAAAACCAAAAAACACCTAAATACCTTCTGTCGACTTTCCTCTGACAACAACAGTAATAATAATAATAGCACACCCTCACATGGTACCTCTCCTAAGCGCTTTATATATATTAACTCCTTTAGTACCCACAGCAGCCCCTCGAGTCAGGTAGAATTATGGTCCCATTTTACAGGTGAGGAAGCTGAAATGCATGGGATTCAGGATGCCGGGGTCTCCCCCCTGGGAGAAGGCAGAACTGATGGACAGTCTCGGGCAGTTGGCCTAAGAGTCTCTGCTCTGACCCACTCTCCCCCATTAGCTGTTTTCTCTCCTTCCTCCCCAAAGCTGTGACAACTTGGATACTCGCTCGTCCTCACAGTGCCCACAGGATAGCTGCGTAGATTGTGCAGCGTCAGCTCTGCCACCCGGACCTGGCGGGAAGCTCGCGGGAAATCCCGGGTGCATCAGCCCAGCTCCGACCAGAGGCATCCCCGTGTAGCTGGGGAGACACACACACACACACACACACACACACACACACACACACGCAGTGTCCACGATAATGCAGCATCTCAGGTGCTGGGACGGGTCCACAGAAGCAGTGCATCTGCTCCAGGGTTGCAGGGCTGGAAGTCGGTCAGGAAACTGGAGGTGCAAACGTGAAAGGATGTACCCGAGACCCGACTCCCCCAGAGCTGTTTTGGATACTGGCGAGCTAGACTGACCACCATCTGCCCCTTCCTCACCACAGCCAAGGCTGTCAGCTTTCAGAATCTCCCGTCCCGCCCTCCCAATTGTCTGCATATTCTCTGTGGTGAAATTGTAGGCGGGTCATAATTACCTAGGCTGGAATGTGACCAGGTGGTTGAGTTGAACATTTTTACTTTTGCAGATGAGTTTGAGGACAGTATGACTTGGGTTCCTAGAAGGAAGTTCTGGTTTCCCGTTTTCCTCGACAGAGGAAAACCTGCGTTAAGTAGAAAGTTCAGGAAGAGTCTGGCAAATTGGATTGTATGGTTGACTCAAACTTCACCAGAAAACTTCGTTTCTACCATGTTCCTCACCACCACTCTAAAATCTTTAAGCTCAATTTCCTGTCTAAATACTGCATATAGTATTATGTAACTACTGATTGAGGTAGAGGACCATGATATTTTTTAATCCTATGTCTGTTTTTCACGTTTACATACCTACCATGCTTGACCTTCCCAGCAGCTCTCTGGAGGTAAACTGAGCAAAGATGATTAGCTCCTGCTTATAGCTGTAGAAACTGAGACAATGAGTTATGAAATGTGCTCAAGGCTAGACTTGATCTTGGACCAGAAGGAAAGTTGTCTGATTCCTAATCCAGTCTATATGGATCATCTGAGCAGGACTTACCACACTATAATTCAGTAGCTGCAGGAGACTGAAATATTAGACTGATTCTGTGTGCTCCTCAGTATGAAAACTGTACTCTTAAATACCTGGGGAGACTGTCCATTTCTTTTTTAAAAAAATCCAGTTAATTAAAATTCCGCTGACTCTGGTTAATCACAATATTGATTTTTAAATAAAGTTTTCTTTTTTATTTCAAAAGTTGATTCTAAAAAAGAGTGGATATATGTATATGTGTAACTGATTCACTTCACTGTACACCTGAAACTAACACAATATACTCCAGTCAACTATACTCCAATAAAATTTTTTTTTAAAGTTAATTGGAGGGCTTCCCTGGTGGCGCAGTGGTTGAGAGTCCGCCTGCCGATGCAGGGGACATGGGCTCGTGCCCCGGTCCGGGAAGATCCCACATGCCGTGGAGCGGCTGGGCCCGTGAGCCATGGCCGCTGAGCCTGCGCATCCGGAGCCTGTGCTCCGCAATGGGAGAGGCCACAACAGTGAGAGGCCCGCGTACCGCAAAAAAAAAACAAACAAAAAAAAAACAATAAAAGTTAATTGGAGAAATTTTGAAAAATCAGAAAAGTATAAAGAAGAAGTTTGCATCATCTATAAGCCTAATAATTATTCCTGCCCCTTGTTAACATTTTGGTGTCCTTTAAAGTATATTTTTAGTTGACATCACGTTTGAAGCATTACTTTATAAACTACCTTTCTAAATTTAATTTTTCTTTTATATTGGAGTATACTTGATTTACAATATTGTGTTAGTTTCAGGTGTGTAGCAAAATGATTTAGTTATACATGTATCAATTCATATATCCATTCTTTTTCAGACTCTTTTCCCATATAGGTTATTACAGAATATTGGGTAGAGCTCTCTGTGCTATACGGTGGGACCCTCATTATAAACTACTACCTTTTATCTCTTCAAAAATATTGTGAGCATTTCCGTGCCATTAAAAAGTATTCTAAAATGTTTTTTTAATTATTGCATGGATTTTCATGACACACAATTTATTCAACCAATCTTAAATCTTTGGTAATTTCTATTGTTTCCAATGTTTCACTATAATGATGGATGTGACATTAAACATCTCTGAACATAATCTTTGGGTGCATTTCTGATTATTCCTTAAGATAAATTCCTAGAAATGGAAGTTGGTTCAGAGGCTACAAGCAGTTTTTAAGAGTTTTGATGCTGATATGTTACCCCCTGGAAAGGCTACACCAATGAACATTCCAACCCGGAGTGCGTGACCCTTACCATTACTGGACAAGAGCTTCACTTTGTTTTATTCTTTTTTGATTATAGCCCATCTCCAGTTTGGGGTTGAGGGCCTTTAATAAACTCACCTCTGATACCCTTACCCCCTCATTTCAGCTTCTCAGAGTTGCTCTTGTTTTTTGGTAGCATTCCTTACTGTTTGTGGATCCATGATTAAGTATATAATGGACAGAACAGTTGATATTCAATTAGAAGCCAGATTTATACGTATGTTAAAAGTGTCTATGAGTTAGTCGTATCTAGATAAGACTTCATATCATGCAAGTAGCAGCTCTCAAATGCTTCACCTGAGCCCGGCTCTCTGCCCTACAACACCAAGGTGAAAATTCAACTACACCTGTAGACCCCCATTCAATTTCATTTACTTACAAACACAGGTGGACAGGAAAAGGGCGGGACATCTTTAATGAAGAGAAATGATGGCGATGTGTATATTAGGACTGGGGTAATCTATTTGCAAATGTCCTATACTGTGGACATTTGCATTGCGCAGTCACGACCGGAACTATCGTTTATATCAGGGATCAGCGAACTACAGCCCATGGACCAAATCTGGCCGCCACTTGATTTTGTGAATAGATTTTTATTGGCAAAGCCACGCCCATTTATTGACACACTGTCTGTAACTGCTCCCTTGCTACAGTTTCACAGTTGGGTCGTTTTGGTACAGACCTTGTCCACAAAGCCTAAAATATTTGTTGTCTGGTACTTTACCAAAAAATGTGTCCAGCACCAGTTTATATTCTACTTAAGAGCATACAAAGGGTTTTCACTAGAAAGACCCCGTTTATTCCTCACTCTCCCGTGACAGAGAGCTGGCAAAATTACTCATCTCAGTGTATGGATGTGTAAATAGTCTCTTCAAGGTAAACGTTGTGTTCAAGATCATGCTTAGTTTGTGTGAGCACGAGCTGAAGTTTGAATCTAGATCTTCAGGTCTGATATCTGATGCTTCATACTTTCTAGACACAAAAAGCTACTATATTTTGCCCGTTCTTTTATCTCTCCTTACCAACCACTGTGTGTTATTTTCTTCCCAAATTCTCCTCATAAGCTCTTCACTTTGGTAACTTGAGTGATGTGATGGTGGTGATGCCATACACAAATAGATCCTAGCCTATATCTTGTATATATAGATATAAAATATGTGGATATAAAATTGGAGTCCTAGGTATATTGACAGAGTTGACATCTAAGTTACTCTTTCTTCCATGATTCAGAAGCCCAGGGCATCTTCAGAAATACCTGAGAGTTACCATAGGAAAATCTATTAACATAGCATTGCCCAGAATTATAGGTGTGCATGATTGTTCTGAATCCCAACAGACCTTGTAATAGCCCTCAAAAGTGACTTTTAAAAAAATCCCCCCCCATTGTCAGTTCATTAATATTCCACTAGGTTTTCTCTCCTAATGGCAGGAAAGGCAAAGTCATGCGTGTATTTGAGCTTTTGGAATGCTTGGATCCTGATAAATAGGAATGTACTGGAAATTTCATCATTTACATTAAAATACAACTCTTGGAGAAAAGCACGGAGATCTATACACAAATAATAGATGCACATGCCAACCAATATTTTTAAACCTCACTATCAAATGTGAGCCTCATGTTACATACATTAGATACGGGAGATTAAGCTAACGATCATATTTACTTTAGTAAACTCTTTTAAAAAGAACCCTAATTCAAAGTTTGTTCCTGAGCAGCTACCTCTTTAATCCCATAGCACCTGCCAGAAGACATCCAATAACCCACTCTTTAGGTCAGAGAAAAACATACAAAAGAGAAAGCCTTGGCTGGAATGACTCATGTTACAAGCCAGCTGCTTTCCAGAATCCGTTAAGCTGTAGGGTCCAGATCTCCTTTTGTGGCTTTCTACAGACTTTATTTGAACAGGGAAATTACAACAACCCTGCCCACATAAAAGCCAAGGAAAGAAGCTAGTTGGGGTAGAGAGAGTGCCCCAAATTTTACTATACTTTGAAACAAAATGGCAAGGGTGTTAGCAAGCATTCTCTTTGTTTTGTGGTAATAAGCGCTCCTCTGCTTTCATTCACTATTAAAATGATGAAACTTGAATGTGATAGATACCGTTTGACAATCAGTAGACATTCTTTTCCTCAGGCAATGACTGTTAAGGTCACTAAAACTTCATCTGGCATTTTTGGTTAATGTAGATTTATCACCTATCTTCCTTTGCTTCCTTTGACCGATACTAAATTGTTTTGAGTTCTTTTCCATTTCAACCCACTGAGGGATCTACCTTAACCCAACACATGAACATATTCTCGGCCAGTGAGAAGCAATGTCTAGTCCAAACATTGATTTTCTCCCAAGTGACAACTCATGAATCAGTAGTGACCTTCCCAGTGCCTTGGAGCTGGGAGAGAAGGATCTTCAGCGGAGTTGCCAGGATCAATTGTTTCTTGTGTAGGATTATGTGTGAGTGTGCGTGTGTGTGTGCATGTGTGGTGTGGCTACCATCTTTTACATTCATCTATTGATTCCTTTAACAAACTTCTGTTGACCATCCTTCTCTACTAGGAAGTATTCCAGAGACTAGGAATGGCAAGAAATCCAAGATACAATCAGATAAAGACATTCTCATAAACAAAGACTGTACCTTTATGTGACAAGTATAGTAGGAATATACTAAGTACAGGAGTTGTTGGTGCTTTGGGCCTCTGCTTATTTAAACATTAAGGTGGAAAAGATGATGAAAAGGACATTAAAAAACAGGTTAAATTTCCAACAATGGTTATCAGTATCCCCAAATCTATTGTATTGGGTATTTTTAAGAATTATTTTCCTGAAGTTTATGGAGCAATAATCCCTTGCTATTGGTCTAAATGTAGGGGAAAAAATACTTGAAACCAGAACATGCAATATGGTTTTCATATGCCCTAAAGCCAGAGTTGAAAGAGACTCCAACTTCAAATCACCAGGCAATAGTCAGACTATCACAGACTGAAATGCTTTCCCTGAACTATTCTAACGTAAGATCTCATTCTCGACATCATCAATTTTTGAAACTCTGGTGAATACTCAGGGGAGATTTTCATCTAGAATATTTATACGGGGGTGTTGTTTGTCTGACACAAATCACTGATAGTTCTTCAGCGTCCACTGATAGAATTTTTGGGTTTGAGAGCAGCACGTGCTCATATGCTCATTGTCTGCACGAAAGGAAACTGAAGCACAGAAATTTTAGCCTATTTGGCCACAGTTCACATTTAGTTAGTGTCCAAATTTTAATCCAACTGGAAAATAAGAACCTAGAAAGAGCCATTCTTAAAGCATTTAGCTTCCATTTTCTTCCTCAATAAGCTTCATTCCATCTAAGTCAGAAGTGCAGTGTGTTTCCGTTGTCGATTCGGGCTGGAAACAGAGTTGAACAAAGCCAACTCTAATCAGCCCAGGTGGCCCTGCACTAAGTGGGAGAATGTCTATTGCCCTCCAGCTGGACTGGCCCAATGGAGGGTTTGAACCACCCTGGTCTCCCTTATTTTTCAGTGGTGCACATTCAGTATCTCGTATGCTTGCATGTAAGTGTATCGTTTTCCAGAAATATAATAATATAATGAAGTGTAAGTAATACTAAAATGGTATTGACCAGGGTGTCATTTTCTTTGAAGAATCAGACCAAACTTCATGGTCTTGCACCCCAAGTTCATGGTGGTGAGCAACACACAGCTGATTTATGCAAAAATGTTGCTTCCTCCCTTGTGGATTGACTGCCGTATGGCAGAGAAGCCATGGAGCTGGATTAATTTCAGTCTTCAGAATCACTCAGCAATGTCCCAGGCCCAGTTTGGCTTTTTCAAAACACGTGTCCTGGGAGAGAAATTTATCCTCACATCAACTTTCACCAACAGCTATTTGTGAGACTTCAAGAATAAAGTGCATCATGGAAATAAAATACATCATCAAAAATAAAATGCATCATCAACCCAGCAGAGTTGGCCCAGAGTTAAAAGATGCAGTAGGATTTCCCTTCTGATAGATCATATTTCCCTTTGATGCTGTTCAAAATTCTTTAGGGCCAGCAAGGAGACCACCGATAATTGCCTGTAATACAACACACACACGACCAGCACTCCTGAAAGCCAAGCATAAGCTTCTCTATTACAACGGATGGCCTCAAGTTTGGGTTTGGTTTTTTTCCTTCATTTCTTTTCCCTTTGGATCTGTGGCTCTTTTCATGCAAGGTCCTGTTTGAATCCTAATATAAGTGTAATTTCATCTTTCTCCAGAAGCCTACCTTTTTCATGGCCTCTAATGACCATTCCATCATCAGTGTGGTTAGAAGGACTGAATCCACGTCTAGGCAACTGTCATACCTGTAATGAAGGAAAAGAAGGTGTAAGTCGTGGAATAAACAGTGTTTGAAACACATCCTGAGCTCAATACTCCTGAAGTTGGATCTTGATAGTAAATATTCTTGAAGTGCACATTCAACAAATATTTTGACATAGCATAATTAGAAAATCTGCTTAGAGAGGTGTGCACAACCTAATTTTTCCCTTTTTCTCCTTAAATGCCACCTTGGTCTGGCCCCTCCTTATCTGTCCTCAAGGAATTCTCCCAGACCAGAGCTGAGACAAGCCTGGCAGGCGATCCCTCCAAAGAACATGCTAAGCTCACATTCGTCACTGATTCAACTCACCCTCATGGACTGAGCACCTTTCAAACGACTGTTGGAAATCGGGGCTACTTGTCATGGGGAAGGGAGGGTCAGAAGATGAATAACCTAAATATTAAAGAAGTCTACCTCTAGCTGGGAAGAGGAAAAACTCAAGTACATGATGCTAACATGGAACCAACTTGAATGTGCTATCATGGCACCATGATGAAAGTAGGAGGATACATCAGTTCTCCCTGGGGGAGGGGTTGGGGAAGCTTTTGAAGAATGTGTGTTTTAACTGCATCCTCGAGTTACACAGAAGTCCCCAAAGCAGATGAGGCAGTGAAGATGACATTGGCAGCAGGAAGCAGCACCAATTAAAGGCTTAGAGGTGAAAGGGCGTGGTTCATCTTCATGTAAAATAGTGTGGTCTGGTGAGGGGTGGGGGGGATAGGGTAGGTGGGAGGGGCAGGGAAAATAACAGGGAATTAAGCAGGATCCATAAAATGGGTTCTCAAGGGCTTTGGGATGAAAGAGCTTGGACACAATGAAAGGCCAAGAACATTTTTTAAGTTGAGATATGAAATAGTTCTGGATTGTAGAAAGACCTTGCCAATGTTGCTTGGAGAATGTTTAGGACAGTGGTTCTGAGAGAGGCTAGAATGTTGAAACAATATTATTATATTTTTATAAATGGTAATATTTATTATTAAAGAATACAGATGCCTGAACACGGAGAGTAGTAGCAAGAATAGTGAAGAGATGTGACAAAGACGTGACCCAGGAGATTGGCAATTGATTTAGTCTCTGGAGGGAAGGAGTCAGGGCCAGTGAGAGGTGCTGTGGAAGTCTGGAGTCTGGTTACCGGAAGAGTAGTTATCCCAGCTGAGAAGCAAGACCAAGGGTGGAATGCAGGACATGATGGGGTATGTTTTGGATTTGTTGAATTTGGGCCCCTTTCAAACATCCATGTGATGACATGTAGCCAAGGTGCAAAGGAGAGAAGTCAGGCTCAGAGGCAAGGTTTTAGGAGTGGAGATGCAGCCAGCCAAGGGCGTTGTGGCACAGTCCTGTGGCAAGGATATTTGTCCCCAAAGCCCGAGAGAACATTTGAAGGCAGGCACAGCATATGTCCAAGAGCAGTAACGTGTGTATGGTCCACAGAGCTCAAACTCTAGAATAGCACTGTCCATTAGAATATAACACAAGCCCACATATTAAATTTTCTAGTAGCCACAATCAAATAAGTAGAAAGAGACATGCAAAATTAATTCTACTTATATTTTTACTTAGCCAATGTAGCCAAATATTATCATTTCAACATGTATTCTATTATAAAAATTATTCATGTGATAGTTGACATTTTTCTTTATTAGCCACATTTGCTGTTGGCTACGATATTGGACAGCACAGCTCTGGAAGCTACTTGAGGTAGCTCATAGATAGGGTGACCTCATCATTTGTCCTCCTAACTGGGGCACTTCCGGGAGTAGGAAGGGATGTGGCAGTAAACAAGGACTGTCCTGGTGAACCAGGAAGGGTGGTGTCCTACACAGGACTCCTCGTAAGACCTCTCATTTTCTTCCCTGTTATTCCAGTGCCTTCAGCCTGGCCGAGGAAGGGAATGGGCTGTGTCCAAGCATTGATTCAGGTCTTGCCGGCAGCCTATCTAAAGCACCAAGCTGAGTCCTGGCATCAAAGGACTGGCTGACACAACTCCCTCTGCATGCACCTTGTTCCTACCCTGAGAAAGGAAATGTTAATCATCACAATGTCACTAACACATACTGAACTTGTATGTGCCCCATGCTGGGCTGAGCCCTTCATATGTGACACCATTGACATTGGTATTACCGTTACCTTCATGAGTTTCAGAGAGGCTACCTAACTTGCCCAAAGTCACCCTGCAGGACAGGGACTCAAGTTCAGATCTGACTGCCTCTATTTCTCAGGATCTCAGCCTCTGAGCCACAGGGAAAATGTTCGTCTGTGTTGGCTGGAGGGAGGGTGTTACCTCTGGAGGGCTTTGGAAGGCTTGAAAGACACAGTAACATGGCTTTATTTTGTTATGGAATATCCTTCTCGTTGTGCTTTCTGAGAAAGATATTGAGTTCAGTTTGCCTACGTGAGGCTTTTATGCAGGCAAAGCAGATTTTCTGTAAAAATATCGAGGACACTGAATTTGTAAATCTCCAATCTTCAGTGTGTGCGTGTTTTCATCTCCCTCCGTGGATCCCGTCTCTCAGATACAATGCACCCGACCCCTGGCTACAAAGTGACACATTAGCTCCTCAACACTTAAAGAACTTGTGGCAATAATTGATCAGACTTGTCAGTCTTGTCTTGGAGGATGACTTACGACTGGGATCAGCCTGCCAAGGATGATGTGAGAAACTTACACATTGTCGGAGACCCTGGGGAGACGCTTCCCAGCTGTGAAGATGCCGATGCGGTAAAGTACAATCCCAGGCATTCCGGCTGGGGGTGGGGGGCACCGGCTGCCACGAGTCCCAGTTGAGCAGGGAGTAACTTTAAACGTGTCAAGGCCGTGTAGCAATCCTGCCGGGGCAGCAGGAAAATCACAAAATAGTGACACCCCACGCTCTGGGTATTGGCATGAAATTCAAAGGGAGCTTCAAAGATATAAGGTCAGGCAGAGGTTCCAGCTGCAGCCAGATGCCAGGTTCTTCCTCCTTAGGCAGCGTCCTCAGTGGGGAGAAAGGTGCCCTGCGGGCAAGCTCTGAAGGAGCGTTTAGAGTCCCACTCACTGGAGGCTGAGCTTCAAGAAGGAAGCTTAGGGGCAGCAAGAACATTTAGTGTTCCTTCTGGGGATGGAGATTAGGTGCCAGGGATAAGGATGGAATTGTGGAGACTGTCTGTTAAGCAGTACAGTATGCTTGGAAAAGGGAGAGTCCCTAGGCTTAAAAATAGAGACTAAGTACTGTGGAGTTTCATAGCATTTATTAATTAAATAATTGGTGGGGTCTGGAGGGATGGGGGCATAAATCTAATCTGATTCCAATCTGACTCAAGGCTAGAATTTAAAATGTGGTGCTTTGGAGGGCAGAAGAGACTATTCTCTGGGATGTAAAATGAGTCACACGGAATCCAAATGGTGTTTATAGACTGTAGACAGCCCGGTCTTTAAAAAGTAAGATACAGTCTCTCTCTCTCTCTCTCTCTGTGTCTCTCTTTCTGTCTCTGTCTCTCTCCCCCTGCCTCTTTGTGTCTCTCTCTTCTCCTTTCTCTCATCTCTGTCTCTCCTATTTCCCCACTGCTCTGTCAAATGGGATGAGCATACTGGTAAAAGTAAGAAGTCCTACCCTAATAAAGAACATGCTTCCTACCTCTGTATAGATCAATAACATCTGCCCAGGACTTCTTTTTCAACAGTGAGGCAGTGATAGCAGGTTTCAAGGTTTTTGCTGCAGATGTTAAAAGCAGGAATGAGGTCGTCTTAAAACACTGAGGCACCAGAAATTTAAATTAGAAATAAGAATCTCCCAATCTCATCTTAGAAAGAGCTAAAATCAAAGTCCCTTGGTGATGGGAAAGTGATGCGAGTTTGAAACACAGGCATCACGTCCAAGTTGTGCTCTTGGAGGCCTGGGCTTTTGTCCAGGGCTGAGGGCGAGCTGGGCCTGGGGTCATGAGACGGTCACCCCTCCAGTAGGCAAGCAACAAGCCAGGGCTGGACTTGGAGCTGCCTCCTTCGTGAACCTGAAAGTTGAATGTTTCCGTTTCCCCTGGACATGACACCAACACATGGTGAAATCCCAAGGCACAGAAGCAATAGGATAAATTGGAGGTGGGTGGGATCAGGTAAGACCCCACTGCAAAGGATCCCTGGTCCATTCGGGAAAATTAAATGGTTAATTTTACACTGGACAGGGTGATAAGAATAGGGTCAAAACTTCTGGGTTCTAGTCTGAGCTTTATGGGACTTGACTGGTGACACGCCCTTAGCTGTGCCCTGTCATCGCCGGGCTGTTCTTTAGACAGCACAAGAAGAGAGCAGATTTTACCCAGGATCCTTTGAGATTTGCCACGATGCTAAGGTCTGCAACTCACATGCTGTCACAGGAGCTGCTATTGCAATCCAAGTGAGGTCTTCGTTATTCATATAAAACGGATGTCCTAGTTATAGCTTCTGGGCCTCTTGGCTTTTTAGAATTATTTGATACAACAAAATTCTGATGCAACCAAAGATGCTGAGCCATCTGTGGAGTGCCATCATCATGGGTGTGACTCATATCCCATCAGTCCCTTGGCTCAAGTTTGAACAAGTAGCCAATGGCTGGCAGAGAGGGATGAACACAGTTCTGAATTTTCAAGTTCTTCCTTCTTTGACTCTACCATTTCCTGAAGGCAGCTACCATGGCTACCTCGTACCTTCATTTTCTCAACAGCAAATGGTAGTGAAAAGCTTTTCCACTTTAAAGAAATCTTATACGGGTGGGATTCATGAGTCTAAGTGGATTATTTTGAAAATATGTTGACTACACAGATAAGTACAAAGTTGGAAGGTACACACCTTTACCAAAAGAGGCAGCAGACTCCTCCTTCTTAAGGACAGTAGCCGCCCTGTGAGAATGGACATGCAGGAATTGAGCCTTGAAGAGGGGCCGTCGCGATGCATTGACCCTCCCACTGAAAGTGCAGTTTTGTGCAGTTCTCTGGAGATTTCACAGATTCATGAGGTCAGTGATGTGATTCAGGAGAACGCTCTCAAGATCGATTTAAAATAGGACATAGATGAGTCATCCCTTTTAACAGGCAGCTCTCCTCCTTCTTGTTCACTCATCATCATCACAGTGAAAATCATAAGTTAAGTATGTGAAATTGTAAATTTGTTTGGCATGTAGTTGCGTCTACACGTACTAAGTTTCCCACTCATGGGAGTCTCCCGTTACTGTTCATCTCTTTTACTTCCTTGCATACATTCCTGTTATTTTCCTACCAGCTGTCTGCTTGCTCCCTTGGTATTGAGATTTGCTCTCACCCAGCCAAAGACAAGTTCTTGGCATCCCACATATAGTCATAACTGAAGCTCTACACACTCAGTTCCTTTGCCATGGAAGATTAAGATGGATTAAGATACTCTGATGACTTTTTCAGACCGGGAAGTGATTTCAAATATATTGGGATTCGGGGAGCAGTACATTGGAGAGAGAATTGATGATCTGAAAACGGCCCAAAGTGAACATGACTTTTAAAAATGAGGAAATATTTGCACTCACCACTTCTTTGGGTGTTTAATGAAGCTGTATTGTTCTGTCACCAATGTGTTTCTTTCTCTTTAATGCTAAATTTTGTTAAGGAGGATGTGAGGCAAAAATCCAGTTGGTAGTCACTTGTTGGTCTTGTTTCATTACAAAAACAATAGACTCAAATCTATTTATTGTTCTTGTGTATTTTACATTCATGCCTGCACTCAATAAATATCTATCTTTAGTGCCTACTATGTGCCTGACACGTTCTGGGTGCTGGGAGTATAGCAGTGAACCAATAGACAAAAATCCCTGACCTCATCAAATTTATATTCAAAAAGGGAAGTCAAAAAATAAATAAGTAAAATATACAGTGTGGGCAGATGATATTAAGAGCAATGAAGAAAAGTAAGGCAAATAAGAGATGATTGGGAGTGCAAGGGTGGTGAGGGAGGGCCATGATAAGAAGATGACAGGTGACATGTGATTGAGGTGGTGACAGCCTCATCCTTACCTGACGGAGGTGAGACAGGGAGCCATGCAGATGATGGCAGAGCATGTCAGGCAGAAGAAACCACAAGTGAAGAGCCAATTAGGATTTTAGAATAGGTTTTCTATTTCTGCAAAAAACACTATTGGGATTTTGATAGGGATTGCGTTGAATTTCTGTATTGCTTTGGGAAATATTGAAATTGTGAATTGTGTGTCATCTTAACATTACTAAGTCTTTCAGCCCATGAACGTTGAATGTCCTTCCATTTACCTAGATCTCCTAATTTCTTTGAGTAATGTTTTGTAGTTTTCAGTGTATAAGTCTTTGACTTCTTGGTTAAATTTATTCCTAGTATTTTGTTCTTTTTGATGCTATTGTTAAGTGGAACTGATTTTTAATTTCCTTTTTGGAGTGTTCATTGCTAGTGTATAAAAATACAACTAATTTGTTGTGTTAACCTTATATCTACAGCTTTGTTGAAACCATTTATTAGATTTAACAGGTTTTTTCTGTGAATTCTTTTGGCTTTTCTGCATATAAGATCATGTCATCTATGAACAGAGATAATTTTTTTCTTGCCTAATTGCTCTGGCTAGAATTTCCAGTACTGTGTTACACAGAAATAGCAAAAGTGGGCTTCGTTATCTTGTTCCTGATTGTAGGGGAAAAGCTTTCAGCTTTTCATTGTTGAGTATAATATTAGCTATAAGTTTTTCATATATGGTCTTTATCATGTTGAAGAAGTTCCCTTCTATTCCTAGTTTACAGTGTTTGTTTAGGGGTGTTTAAACAGTGTTGGTAATAGATAGTGATAATAGTTACACAGCAATCATCGTGAATATAATTCATACCACTGATTGTTTACTTAAAAATGGTTAAAGTGGGAAATTTTATGTTATATATATTTTACAACTCAAAAAAATTAGTAATGTAATGTACCCAAAAAATTTGAATTTTACACTTTAATTAGGTGAATTTTATGTGAATTATGTCTCAAATAAAGATTAAAAGAAAAAAAAAAACTTAAAAAAGCCAAATAGGAGAATATTGCAAATGGAGGCAAGAAATGAGGGTAACTTGTGGGAACAATAAAGTGGCCATTTTAAAGGTTCAAAACATTATTTAATGACAGTTTGGATGGACAACACGAGCAAAAGAAAAGAGGCATGGAAGAATCAAATGTTCCTTAGCATAAGCCATCTGGAAACTACAGTTGCTATAGAAGCAGGGAAAACTATGGGAGGAATAGATTTGGAAGAAACGATCAAGAGCTCAGACACACTAGGGGCTGCCTTTTGCTTTCTGCTGCCTTATCCCCAGCTCACCCTGACACTGGAAGAAGTGGCCCAGCCACTGGTAACTAACTGTTCCCTGTATGTGCCAGGCTAGCATCTAGAGTGACCCCAAACCCCAGCTCCCCCAGAACAGACCTCAAGTTAGGAGGTCACTCTAGAAGACAAGGATGTGAGACACAGTTGAGAGAGATAACAAAGAATTTCTAAAATATTGAGAGTAGTTATTGCTAATGATACAAGTGCAAAGAGCAAGAACCACTCGACCATGGGAACATTCACAAAATAGCTCTCTTTGTGCCCCACAGAACCTTACACGCAGTGGGTATATGGTAAATGCTTGTTGGTTGGTTGTTGAAACACTAGCTTCCAATGAAAATTCTGGGATCATCTTCCCTGTAGATTTGAAAAAGTCAGTAGATGTGAGTTTCCTTTTTTGGAATTCATTATGGCTCAACACTGAGTAAAGATCCCTTAGACATCTTCCAGCCTAGTGTTTTGAGATGTCTCAGTGTCTTACAGTTTAAGTCCTAACCCTGGAGATCATGGGTCTTCAATTGGATTTCATTTGTGTAAGAGTCAAATATTGTAAGTGTGGCTCCAACATCTTTGGGGAGAAGCTTATCTCATTTCCCCCAATGGAGATGAAGCTCCACTTGGGCAGATGAGGCTGAAATAGAACAGGGCCAGCTGAAAAATTTCACTTAGTAATAGACTAGCAAGTTCCTCTTTCTGTTGACTGGTGTCAGTGGTGAGTTCCTGAGAAAGTTTAGTCTTACAGATGGTCATATTGTTAAAAGGAGAAAGACCAGAATCTGCATGGTCTTATGCTTCATAGGAGAGAAGACCCAGGAGAGAAGAAGGAGTCAGGTCTTCTGCTCATTTCCACGTGCTTCCTGTGGGGTGAAGGCCTCACCACGTGTGGTCACAAAGCCCAGTACTGAAGCAGCCGACTGCTTTCATCTGTGTCCCCATATGCTGAACACTAGCTTGTGTGTGTGTTTTTAATACCACTCTCTCTTCCAGGGAGTTTGGAACACATGTGTTCCTTTTAACTCCCACCAGCCCCTGAGATCTGCCAGCCAGCATGACCATTCTGGAAGGAGTTTGGAAAGGTTGGAGGAAGCTGTTTTGCAACAGCCCGAGACTCAGGAAGCACAGGTCTCCCAAGGTCAGCCCCTCACCACTCACACTCACATGGCAGAGCTCAAAGGCCTTGCTGTATCTTGGTTTTGTTGCCCATAAAACACAGATAGTAACACTTGCAAAACAGACACTAAATGGAATGCATTTTGTGATCTTTGGAGAAAAGGCAGCCTGTTAACATATGCTGACAGTGTGTTATTCTGGGGCAGGCCTGGAGTCACAGCCCCACATTGCCACCAGAATTGTTTCTGGAACCCAAGCCAAGAGCAGCCCGAGCACTCCAGCCTCCAAGGCCTGTCTCTGGGTCCAGCTGGCAGGGGATTAAGGGCTGCTCTGCCCAGCTGTTTGTACCCTGCTTACCCACAGGCCTGATTTCAAGGCCCCCAATGCTTGACAGCCACTGCAAGTCACAAATTCAACCTCATAATAAACCTACTTGCTCACATATGCCTGCCTCGGGTCAGGTCTATTAAATTGCCCATTTGTAGGGCAGAGCGGTAAGGGCTGGCTCCTTCAAAGAGAAGCGTTTTGCTTTGGAACACAGATTCCTTGATTGTGCTTCATGGATGGATATTTAGTGGGATAAGAGGGTTTGTGGTTTGTTTGGGTCTCGAGAAGAAAGAAATTGACAAGATGGGATGCGGATTGGATTCACAAGGGTCTGGCTCCTTCCCCGCTCTGCAAAGTTGAGGTTCATGGTGCCCAAGCAAAAGAAAGATTCCCTGGGGAGGAAGACAGATGATGGAGGGGGAAGGATGGAGCAAATGTTGCCAGGAACTGCCGCCGTTATCTCTGCGAGTCACACAGTGGTCTCTGGACATTGTGTGGTCCTGCCGAGGAAGCCACAAGGAACGTTCTCAGGGAAGCGAGGCTGATCTCTGTGGTCCCTACTCAGGTCCCCTTTTCCTAAGCCCCTTTCTTCTCCTACCCATCCCCTCTCCCAGCCTGTCTTGCTTCCCTAAATATTTTCAAGAGAGGAAATCAGGGCAGCAAAGATATTAATTTTAAGGGACTTAACCTTTTCCTGATGGACGCAAAGTTTCAAAGAGAAACATAGAAGGAGGGGCAGCGCTTACTCCAGTGCATAAATCTCAAGTGGCAGACGTTCAGATACTGTCACCAGAGCCAGGCAAGGCGGCTGGAAAGGGAGATAAGGGGGAGATAAAGACGCTGCTGAGCAGGTGACCACTCACTCGCTCGGCCCCAGTATGAGGCTGGCCCTGACCCTTCCAGCCCTCCTTGCAGGATTTCATGTGCATCCCAAATGCACCCAGAATACCAAAATGAAGACCACAGGACAGCATCCCAGATGAATAGGAAGGGCCAAATGATGGTCTTAGATTATTTAAAAAAAAAAAAAATTTTTAGAAAGCCCAGAGGAAAATACAGGGCCTAGCTGCCCCCCATGTGCACTGAGCCCCGAAGTAAGAGGAAATTGACTTTAATATCAGCATGAAGAGCTTAAGATAGACGGAGGGAAGAATCTCCAAACAGAAAGGCATTCCTGCCGATCGCATAAGCCCTTCTCTTTGAAGGTCTGGAAGGTCTGACGGGTTCTATCACTGATGGAAACAGATGATCGGTAAGATCTCTTCCAGCGCTGAGACTACCTCACCATCTAATTTTAGCAACTCCTCTTGACAGAGGGTGGGTTCCCCCACTTCCCGGGGCTATCTGGGGTTCCACACACCATCTCCTACAGCTTCCTTTGATGTTGGCGGGAGGCTCTGTGGACTCAAGGCCAGATACACGGCAGGAAGAGACACGCTCAAAGCCATTAGGCTGCCCTATCTCACTGCAGCAATAAGAAGCCTGCTTTTTTTTTTTCTTTCTTTCTTTTTTTTTTAATTGTGAAGTTGCAATACTTGGTTTGAAGTTAAATATGGGCCATCAGGTTTGGGATCGATCCTCAGAGATGATCGTGAGGTCAATTACCATCCAATAGCCTCTCTATCTTCGCAGGGGAGGATGTTTAAAGCATGACGTTATTTTGACTAATTTAAAGATTTCATTCATATTTTTCACTCATTATAAGTGAATGCAATTTAAGCCCATCACGTAATGACAGAAAGTGGCCAGAAGCCATGGGAATGTGTTTCTCATTGTGGAAACTACAAGTTAGTCATTTTCTTCTCCCAGTAAATGTCTTTGGTTTGGTTAAGGGAATTTTTTTCGAAGAAATCATAAGTTCCAAATTAGTTTTTCATCTCAAAAGTTAACCCTATGGAAAATGTAGCAATGTTTCTGTAATTTTGCAAAATGTTTTGATAGTATCTATGTCCTTTTGCTCAAGAGCTAAAATATTATTTTTTGTTGGGTTGGGGTTTTTTTTTCTGTTTTTGCTTCTCCTGGCCTCATGGTGCAAAGAAAAGCGATAAGCTCAGGTGAAAGTTATAAAGCAGAAATGCCGATGTTTCTAGATAATTTAGAGCCACACTCTCTGTAACAATGATCTTTGCGAAACTAGCTTTTTTTCCACTTACAGTTTTAACAGAGGAGAGATGGGTTATGAAGTCAAGTTGGGGAGGAGAGAGAGAGAGGAGGAGTTTGCTATTTTTTTTCAAGCTAACTGTTATTGCGTCAATATTGTTCCGAGAAGTCTGCTCTGAGGCCAAAGTTTCCGTCTTCGAGTTCCCTGCAGCACCCAGAAACCTCTAGATGTGTGTGATGGGCTGACTTAATAGACTCATCTTCAGGGTCTGAGAAGGAAGAACAAGGGCCAGAGACAGGCGGGGCAGGACGTGGGAAGGCTACGTCTCCAGCCCTCTCCCTTCCATAGAAGGCCCCCAGCTTGTGACCATAGCCCCATGGGCAAAACCTCTCCTACCATCTCTCGTCTCTCCATTTCCTTTCCTTCACTGGATCCCGGGCTTTCCTCACTTTGCCCACAATTTAACTCCCTCCCCTCTTCAGCAGAGTTATCACATCTGAGCTCGCCAGCTGGGCTGCAGGACAGAAGCAGAGATGGAGCCTGGTTAAGTCAGGTCAAACCCTGAATGTGTGGTACTTTGGGAGGGATTCCTCCCCCGTGAAGGGAGAGTCCCATGACTCCACTGTCCTACCGAGTCTGAACTTTTATTATTCTCCATAACGAGGGGCAGGCTGCAGACATATCAGGTTCAACGTTTTAAAAAAGCTGATCAGGAGCTTCAAATAATTCTCAGTGTTCAAAATTCTAAAAAGCAAGTGTACACTGAAGGTGGGGCAAGGATATTCTAGAAAGGAGGAGTGATGGATAGAAGTAACTAAGCATACAAAGACATACCTACACAAACCCATACCTACGCATAAGTGCCAAGAGGCAGAGAAAAGACAGAAAGAACTAAGAGACCGTTAGTTCCTAGTTCCTGTAGCCTTTGCTATAAACCATGTCCCGTGTCAGTACAGGACAATGAGTAAATTAGAACATTTAGACATTTAAATCTCAAATTATCTCCCAGAAATTTACAGTCTTGATTCCAAAGACGTCATCTCCAACAGAATTGTAATACTTTTTTTTTCAATTAGGAAAAAGATGATTTTAATGCATTACTCATTCCATCATTTTTAGTTTACCAAAACCAATGAGAAATTAGTTCCCAGGTCGTAAAGTCCACCCTCTGTGGTCAGAGCTGCAGGGGTTGGTCTACCGCTGCTGGGAAGGGTGGAGCTTGGTGTGTAGGGTTTGTGGGGACATGCTGGCAGGCCCCCCATGGTCTCCCCCCAACTGCACGGCTTGCTCGACGCCCTTTGTTGACTTCGGCTACTGGTCAAGTTCCCTCTGGAGCCCAGTGCCAGGGGTACCAGTGCTGAGCTGACTCATGCTTTCCCGGACTTCCTGACACCCTGTTCACGGGCTTGTCTGCAGCTACAAGACTCTCTGCCCCAACGGTGTCGCAATTCCATCCAGGAAACCAAACTAACCGTCCCAGAATTTGGCTGAGGTCCTCGAGGGTGGATAAGAACAGAGGTTCCCTGTCAATATTGAGGTTGGAGGTGAACGCCAATTTTTTTTTGTTTTTACTTCCACTCCTTTTTTCTCCCCACTTTATTGAGATATAATTGACACACAGCACTATGTAAGTCTGAGATGTTCAGCATAATGATTTACGTATCTTGGGAAATGATTATCACCATAAGATTAGTTAACAATCACCATCTCATATAGATACAAAACGCCGATACCGATTTTTTTTTAGGTCAGCCTACCACTATTGAGCAATTTCTCTACAAGCATAATAATGTCCATGTATATGTGCATGAGTTTAAAACAGGAAACCCTTCATTACTCCCTCACCAGGGGGAAAAGATAATGGATCGTTTCATTTAGACAGTTTACATCTTGGGTTTTTTGAATTTTTTTAATTGAAGTATAGTTGATTTACAATACTAGTTTCAGGTGTACAACATTGTGATTCAATATTTTATAGATTATACTTCATTTAAATTATTATAAAATCTTGGCTATTTTTTTAAAGAAAACTTTGAATGTCAATGGTCAAGAAAACCCTGTTCCTCCTGGTTGCTCTGGGGAACCATGAAGTGATCCAATGATCATCAAAACAAGCTCCATATTTATTCAGTTAGAATCACCGCCTTCATTTTCTCCTTCTTCATTCACAAAGGGTAGCTTTCTCCTGTTGCTGAAGGGGCTCCTGAGATACCTTAGCATGTTAACAGACACCTCAGAGACAATCTGACTTTCCCCAAACCCACTTGCCTGACTTCAAAGTATATGAGAAAATCAGCTTTTAGGAAAATTAGTGAGTGGGGAATTTCAGTGAGTGATGTGGAAGAAATGAGACCAGTGCATTTATTCCAGGCTTTTCCCTCTACATTCCTCAATCGCTTGTGTGTGTGTGTGTGTGTGTGTGTGTGTGTGTGTCCCAACCCCGCACTGGCTCGTAGTAATGGTGTTTGACCTCAGAATGCATAACAGGTGAAAAGTCACTGAGGACGCAGGAGCCCCAGGAGCAGTTTTGTTTGCTCCTCTCTCCAAAATAGTTCTGTTTTACAATAATGGTTTCTATTATCCCGTCCCTAACAGCACCCTGTATTTTCTCTTATCCTTTTCTGTAGCTAAGTCACTGTGCTTGCATCTAAAATCATCCTTGTTCATGTTCATTATCGTGTTCATTAGATTTGTTCTCTTTTGTTCTTCCTGAAAGTTTTGTTCTTCCTGCAGTTGGCTCCATGTGTCTTTCTCAAAGCGGCCACCCGAGACGCACCCCCGGGGGGATGGTATCTGCAGACAAGAGACAAGTCTGGTGCCCGGCACCTCTCGCAGGTATCCCCAAAGGCCCTGAAGATGCTTTTCCTGGCAGGAAGAAGCGTGGCCGTTTCGGGGAACTGCCGGCCTTGCAGCCTGGGGAACCGGCCCAGGGGACACACGCTCCCTCCTGCGAGGTCTGGGCAGGCTGAATAGCCAGTCACCCCTTTTATTGCTGGCCTCGTGATGGAGAAACTAGACTTGGATGGACCACACTCTGACCGCACATTAGGCTGGCCTCTGGCATAAGTCTAGTGGGACCAGGCCGAGGACCATCTGAGTCAGAGTTTGCAGGGTCCTGCCTGGTCCGCCATGCAGACACTTGTGCAATCGTTAACAAGGGCATAGAGCATCACCATGTGGGTTTTTTTGTTTTTATTTATAACGCTTAGTTTTGTGAAACCTCACCATCTTTCGAGAGGGGAATTTTCCTTCCTATCCCTTGTCATTGTCTGTAATCATCACTTGTTTACTGATTGAGTCATAGCCTGTCTCCCCTAGCGTGTTAATTTCATGGGGACAGAGACGTGGTCAGTTACACTGTCTATTGCACTCCCAGTGCCTGACTCTCGTTCACATAAGGGCTCCATTTTTAAAAAATGAAAATTGAGGCACCAGGTGGCTGCCTCCTATCTTCCCAAAGTCCAGCTGCCAGGAATGTGCCCCAGGCTCCTGCCTTGTGTTCCAGGCCTGTGTCCCTCCCAAAATGCCATCTCATGAAAGGACAGGCAGGCCTTCTCAGTGTGTGTGTGGTCTGGGAATCCTGCCACCGGGCAGAGCTTGCAAGGGAAGCAGGCCCGCTGGCCCTCTCCCCTGTCTAGGGAAAGCACGGGGATGCCACAGCCCCCAGAGAAACTTTTCCCTGCTCTTTCTGAGAGGTAGTTTATTATTTTTCTGTGTCTGCCATAACAAACGACCATAGCACAGATGGCTGTAAACAACAGAAATTTTTTTCTCTCATAGTTCCAGATGGTAGAAGTCTGAAATTACGGCAGGGCCACCCTACCTCTGAAAGCTTCCAGGGAGAATCCTTCCTGGCCTGCTTTTAGGTTCTGCTGGTTGCCAGCCATTGGTGTCTCATGTCTGTCTCCATCGTCGTGGCAGTCTTTCTTCCCTCCGTGTGATTCTGTTTTCTCTTCTTACAAGGACATCAGTCAATGGATTTAGAGCCCACTCTAATCCAACATGACCTCACTTTAACTAGTTGCTTCTGCAAAGACCCTATATCCAAAGAAGGTCGTGCTCTGAGACTCTGGGGTGGGCATGAATTTTGGAGACACTATTCAACCCAGATCGGGCATATGGACACCATCCACCACTCGTTAGTTGTGTGACAGACAAGTCCTCTGACTTCTTTGTGCTCTATTTGCTCATCTGTAAAATAGCAATGGCGGTAATCCCTGCTTCCGTGGGTTACTGTGACGTGCTTAGCAGGGTGGCTGGTCAACTGGATGTCCATGTCATCCAGGACCCCTCTGGGGATGACAGACAAGGAAACAGACCCACAGGGCCAGCCGGGAAGCACAGGGCAGGACACCCAACCAGTTAGAGGAGGCGATGGCAGACATGAATACTCTTGATCTGGAAGAACTGACCCAAGGGAAGAGGGGGAAAGGGGTCTCTCATCTGGAGGGAGCGGAATGTTCAAGGATGCGGGTGGTCAGGAAGGGACCTGGTGTGTTCAGAAAACCTCCCATTGGTCAAGATGGTTAGCAAGAGAGGTAGGCAAGGTGGAGGCAAGGGGCCAGGCCGCTGGGCTTCACCAGCCCTGGAGTCCACAAAGGTTGCTTCTGGCTTTCGACGTCTTAGTCTTAGTCTTCTTCTGGTCTTAGTCTTCTCAGGCTGTGCTATCAAAAATACCATAGACTGGGTAGCTTATAAGCAGTAGACATTTATTTCTCACAGTCCTGGAAGCTGGGAAGTCCAAGACTAAGGTTCTAGCAGATTTGGTGTCCGGTGAGGGCTGGCTTCCTGGTTCATAGATGGCCATCTTCTCTGTTATGTCCTCATATGGCAGGGGCTCTCTGGGGTCTCTTTTATGAGAAACCGAATCCCACCCATGAGGGCTCCACCCTTATGACCTACTCACCTCTCAGAGGCCCCACCTCCAAATACCATCCCCTGGGATATCAGGATTTAACACAAGCTTTCAGGGGACACATCCATTCAGTCTACGGCATCCATAGTTCTCCAAACTCCTGGATGGTCAGAATGACCCAGCATTCCCTTGAACTATCCAGCTCTCAGGACAAATATGTGGGTTGCCTGTGGCACTGTGATCACAAATGAAACCCAGAGCTGATGTTTCCTGTGAAAGAGGTGCTGAGCTTTTGTCTAGTTTGATGAAAAAATGTCAGCAAAAATTCATTTCGTCTCCCAGCATTGTACCTAGTAAAGGAGGCGTTCCACATGTGTGTGTGTACATCAGCCTGGTTCATGATACAGCCACAGCAGGGCAATGAAGCTCCCCATCCTGAAGGCTTTCAACTTAAACCCATCCTTCTGATCTACCTTTATGACCTATCACATCTGCCCATTTTTCCCACTGTGGCAAGGACCCACACCTGATTCTCTTTGATGTGAGGCGTAAGCACACAGGTACCACACTATTACACATCTGGCTCTCCCATCCCAGAGATCCCTGCTTATACGTGGGGAGTTTCCAGAAGCAATCACCTTCTGCAAGTCCTCCACGATTAGTAGGGTCCAGACCTTCCTTGCTTCACAAGCAAACTAGAAATAAAAGCCCAAGATTCCAAGTCTCCGTGACTTGCCCAGGACCACTCGTGCACTCGGGGTGTGCGGGGTCTTCCTTCATCTGGCTCTCCTGGCATCAGTTAGGACTCTTCCCCAATGGAGCGAGCCTCCCCACGAAGGCAACATCCTCCAGGCCCATTGAGAAATCTTGTCTTTCTCTTTTCTCTTCCTGAGTAACTTCTGGTTCCACCGAATTCCTGCTCCTGCAGAGCTGTAACTGTTTCTCATCCCGATATTCCTTGGTGAGACTTTTATTTTTTCTTTTTGGTTTTATGAGGCTTTTTTTTAGTGATGTCGGGCTTCAAAGGAAGCCTCCCACCATAAAGATCACGAGCAGACTCACATTTGTGATTCTTTCTCATTCCTGCGGGGAAAGAATGGTGGTGGTAACACATGTCTCATCTCCCCTTGACATGCAGTCTCTTTTAAGTGATTTCACAAAGCCCCCTCACTTTCTCTTTCGGGTCCTAAAATAGTATGTCAGGAATCAACAGCTGCCTTCCCAGCCAAGAAGCTGAGCTCCTGGTGACTTCATTCGTCACCCACCGCCCCGAGCCCCCTAATCTCCGCTCTCTCTGCCTCGTGTCAACACTGGGCTCCCCCTCTCACGTCTGGCTTTCCTCAGTAACTCCCTAAGTACCCCTGTTCTCACTAAGTCACCGAAACCCTGGCCACAAGGCGGGTGAAGTGAGATTTAATTGAATCTTTTGGCAATGATTCACAGAACAAAGTCCAACGGTCTGACCTGGAAACCACATAGTGGGGAGTTTAGAAACCATCGGTGTAGTCAAAACAACGTTCCTGGTTCAGCCATTGATTGAAGTTCAAAGGAACAAAGATGTAAGTCAGAGCGATGTCATGACAAGGGCGGTCTGAAGAAATACACTTACCTGGGCATGAAGCCTTCTGGGACGAGATGTCCCGAGACTTTCAGTTATGTTAGTTACAGGGACACTGGCTCCAGGGAGGAGCTTCCCAGGTGGGCAGTGACAAGTTAAGTCAGCAGGGTTAGGGGATGTGTCAGTGTCCTAGGCTGCCGTAACAGATGACCACAAATGGGCTGGTTTAAAACAACAGAAATGTATTAGTTCACAATTTTAGAGGCTAGAAGTTCAAAATCAAGGTGTCAGCAGGGTGATGCTCCCTCCCAAGGTTCTAGGGAAGATACTTCCTGACTTCCGATGCCTCCCAGTAATCCCTGGCATTCCTTAAATTGTATCTGCATCACCCAGTCTCTGCCTCTGTCTTCAGACATGTTCTTTCTGTGCATCTGTGTGTCTCTTCTTCTCACAAGGACATATGTCATTAGATTTAGAGCCCACCCTAATCTGGTGTGACCTCATCTTAAGTTGAACCGATCACATCTACAAAGATCTTGTTTCCAAATCAAATCACATTCTGAGGTTCTAGGTAGACATGCATCTTTGAGGACACTCCAGGGACCATGGCTCACTGGCTGTATTCCACACATCACCGCCTGCCCCATCTTGGGGAGTTAGTTGTTCCTGGCCTCGATTTTGGAGGCCAGGAACAACTCCTGGACTGGAACCTTGGTGCGTAATGTTGAATCCTGACCTTTCAACTTTCATGTTTGAGAAAACAAACAGTGTCAGCCTGTGACACATGACTGGCCTGGTTTGATGGAAAGAGTATTGGATGTTAATGCGGTGAAACCTAGAAAGTGGAACGGTGGGCAGCAGCCAGTCTGCAGAGTCTGGTCAAAGAGTTACATCCTGAAAGACCAGTGGACACATTTCCCTAAAACTCTTTGTTACATCTGATGCCCCATCACTGGAGAAGGAAATGTTGATTCCAATAAAATGACAGTAATAAAATAGTAAAAGATAATAAAATATGATTGAATAAGATACATGTTTGCCTCATACATAATAATCTCTGTCCACATGTGAGAAAGGAAGATATGCCCACTAAGGAACATGGGAGGAATCCCAGTAACATGTCCCAAGGACCCCCCTCCAAATTTTGGAGCAGGGAATCAGGATGGGTGTTGGGTAACTCATGGCCTTGGAATGTTTTAATGCTCACCATAGGCTATTAGCCTTCAGAGCAAAAATGGTACTATTTCCAAGAGTTCATATTCTGGAATGTTCTTCCATCCACAGTCTCCACTCTTTCCAGCCAACCATCCTCACTCCTTCATGGTGACCCCAGAGGTCTCTGGCCAACCTTTTCCTCAAGCCAGTCGGCACCTTGATAATCCCTGTCCCGCCACGGTGGGCTCACCCCTCAGCTCCATCGTTCCCTGGAGGTCTCACCAGCACATATAGTTGCCTACTCCCATCAACCTTATTGCAAGGCACTGTGACCGGACCATGGGGGAACGAAGGACTTCCAACGCAACACTCAGATGAATTCCCTCCTCCTTTCAGCAGGGCTCTGAGCCCCTCACCTTCATTCTTTAGCCACACAGAGTGACTGTGTCAAGTCACTCCCCTTGTAGGCACCCCACACGTGCTTTCTCTACCTTCACTCTAAGTCTCCTAAGCATTGCTGGAATCACAAAACCACTGGGACACACATTTCTTTTATTCTAACCTGGGCTTCATCTTCTCAGACTTTCCACCTTCCCTATTTCTGACAAGTAGCCCTCAGTCACCAGGGCTAAAATTTCAGACTTGAATTGAATGCCCTCCCCCTTCACCCCCACCGCCAAGCACAGCTGAGCTCTACTGACTCCATGTCCACAATGTTTCTAGAGCCCATCCCCTGCTATCCAAGAACCAAATGTGTTGTAACAGGTCCAGAATGCAAGAGAGATTGTGTGTGTGAGACGATGTAGTAAAGAGACTGTGCACCATTGCATTTATTGTAATTAACGTTTATTTTATACCCAGAAGGCACGGGGCATGCTATCAGATGTTTTGATGAGCAAAGAATCCAACATGTTGATAACTTATCAAAAAGTGAAAGCGATTTAGTAGTAGTCGTAGTAGTAAATTTAGTTTAATATTTATTAGTAGTAGCCATAATATTAAATTTAACTAGTTTTTATTTTACCCCAGTTTATAAAAGTCTATGAAGAGTTTTAGAGAAATAAAGGCCATTGTGTATGGAAAGAATGAGTCAGTCAGTATTTTAGCTGAGCACTTCCTGTGATTCACATCACCCCTAGAGCTTCTAACGCTTAACCTTCCTAGAAGTCATATTGAAAGACAAGACAGATGCTTGGGGCATAATTTGGGGTGTCCTGTAAGACCTTAATCTTCCAAAAATTCAACTTTGTGCGCTCGCTGGTTGACAACATGTACATTTAGTGCCTTCTCCCTTCGCAGCCTGCTGAGTGCAGGGAAGAGCTGCAGAGGACATAGAACTGGGGGCTTGGAATGTTTCTGAAGATTCATGTGGTTAACAGCATAATGGAGTAGACTTTGGAACATGCCAACCTGGCTTCAAATCTTGGTTCTACTACCACCTGGTTGTGAGACTTTGGGGGATGGTTTAACTTCTCTGAGTTTATTTCCCTTTTTAAAAAATGGAGATATCACAATTTTTTCATGAGGCTAGATGTTTTCAATTATAAAAGAAGAAAAAACTGACGAGGCTGAGAGTCTAGGGGATGGTAGCACTCTCTCTCTCTCTCTCTCACACACACACACACACTCACACACAGACACGCACACACACACACTAGCATCTTCTGACTTCATAACTGAGCCTTGAGCTAACCCTGGGACCCTCGTAAGAGCTACACCTTCATCAAAAGTAAACCTTCATTTTACTTAATGTCTGGTATCAGTGGTAGTTCCATGGTAGACTGGATTTAAAAATCTGTCCCTAAAAGGGTTCTCTATACCTCAGATGTGGCGAAAGAGACTTTAAATCTTTGATGGGAGGGGGAACAGCAATGCATAGTTGCAGTGATTCAAGGAGATAAACACTGATGTTCCTGTGACAGAGAAAGTAGAGCCAGGCACTCAGTGAATGCCGGACAAAAGGAAGCCCCTTCTGTCTGCATGCAGCCCTCAGCCTCCACACGTACTAATGAATGTGCCCAGCTGACCGCTGGCGTGGCACACTGCAGCCTCGCTCTACAGCTGCGTGTCTAGCAGCTATTCTAAAAGCCATCCTTTCAGGCTTTTGTTCAAGCAACAGCCCCACGTAAAGAAGAGAAATTTGAAATGGGGGCTCCCATGGCACTGATGGCAAAGACCTACAAAGACCGAGAAAACAGGTCTCAGGACATTTTCGGTTCTAAGGAAATAGACACAGCCATTGTGAAACTTAAACCTGTATCATGAACAGAAACTTAAAAAAAAAGGTCAGCATTTAGTAGTTGGGAACATCTAAATGATCAAACTAAATGGATCAAATGAACGATCAAGTAAAATCTACCATGAAAAATCGGTTCTCAATATAAAAGGAAATAATATTCTTCTGAATTCCATTGCTCATGTGGATTCAGATAGTTGTAAAGTCTAGTCATTACTAAACTATGCAATGATAGGTATAAAATTAACAATTAAATCTTTTTTAGACTCTCAAATAAACTTCCAGGAAAAAAAAAATCCATTCTTGGGTGAGCTAAGACAATCCATGCAGAATCTATTCTTGGTACCAGGTCCAAAGGTTCCATGTTTTTATTGGTTTTTGCTTATTTTTTAAATAGGACGTTTGAATAGTACTGTTACAGACTTCTCACAGCTGATTTTCCGTGGGAAATCGGAAGAGTATTACCCTGTCTCAGTTTTCCTAAACGACAACAGGTTTGTCATTTTATCATCACCAGAATTAAACATGTGGCCCTGGGTTTGCCTGGTCAGAACAGAGCCTTCAAGAGGAAGCAAGTATTTATGTTTTTTCACATCAGACTGATGTAGAAATCAAGAAGTTCAAAACTCACTCCCTAAGGAAAGTTAGTAAAGCAACTCTCTCATATTTAGACCCTCAGCTGCTGTTGATCTTAACAGGGACCTTTCCACAAACTTCATCTTCCTCTTTGATATTTTAGCCTCTTAATCATTTTAAGTCAACAATCCATAGCTGACAGTTCTGCTGATAAAGTACCTTTATAATGATAGACTTGGTGTTTAAATTTCTGCCTACGTCTTCTCTAAGTTGGTGACCTAATTGTAGCCGATGCTTCCAGTAGAAATACTCACTTGTTAACCTCAAGTTATTTCTGGGCACAGCTGAAATAAAACAAATTGCTTTTTAAGCTTATAATTCCAGATTCTGTGTCTTATTTTCCATTTCTCCTTGTCCCTTTTTTCCATGTAGGTTTTATCTGCTACCTATAAACCGTGGAAAACAAATTATTCCGTTCAAATCTTTGGAAAGGGCTGTTCGCTGGCACAAAATCACATTGTCTGGTACTTTTTCTCGTTTTGAATTTCTGGAAGGGAAATCCTCCTTATGAGAAGACTTAACTTTCCATCAGTAATGAGGAAACCTTTCTCTCGGGATGGTGGAGGTAGCTTTAGAAAACTCAGCAGAAATAAAAATCAGCACGACTGATTTTTAATCCAAGCCTGTTCTTTTGCAGTGATCTTGATCCTTATTCTGCCTGTGAGCTGGGAATAAATGAAGAGGGACGTTGAAAAACGTGGGAGGACAAACAGTACAGGATGTTTCGGAAATCGTTGGTTCAATTGTGTGCTATTTAAATGCCACCCTTACAACCTGAACCAGGAAACACACCCTTCATATCTTTAAAGCAGAATCCCCCAGCCCCAGTGTATGTAGGGCTCACGACCTGCCTGCTGTATGTGGTGTGACCACACTGTCTTGACTTTCGGCATTGCCCAGTGTAGCTCTTAATTAGTAATAGCATCTCCATTCAAGCTGAAAAGTATTCTATTTTGATGATAAGTGATATGATCCCCCTCCTTTCTGTGACTTACCCCTAGGTGTTTGCAAGATGCCTTATTTAGAAAGAAAACAACAAGGCAAAATGGTTTCAGAGAACTTAGTCCATTGTTCATAGGGAGAGACGCAGACCCAGAGGGGTCCAAGCCCTGCTCCTCGGTGGCAAAGCCAGGATCCAAGTAGTAACGGCAAACCTTTGTGTGGCACTTATGGTCAAGGCAGGGGCTCCTTGGAGCCCTCTATGTATAGTGACTCATTTAATCCTATCTGCAGGGTAGATCCAACTATTTACAGCAAGCAGCTTGCCCCAGGCCATGCACCAGCGGAGGGCAGGGCTGTGCTGGAGCCAGGCTCCCTGGTTCGAGAGTCTGGTGAGTTCCACACCTCACCCCACCAACCAGAGCCAGCACTTTGGACTCTTACTCCTACCTTCTTCTCTGTATTATGTTGCTTTTGGACCAAGGAGAGAAAAGGTTGTTAGTGAAAACTTAGCCCGATTTTTCCAAGCTGATATTTTTATATTACTATGAACATTATCCAAGTACTACCACAGGCACTTAAAAAACAGAGGAGGCTTCAAAATAGATATGACATAGACTTACCAGGTAATAAATATGTTTTCAGGGAAGATAATCAAACTGTTGAACGACAGGTACAGTAACCGACAACAACCACTCAGAAAGGAAGGTGGCAATAAGACGATGAATATGGCCACCCCCGGGCAGACTGGCTACCTATCGGCCCTGTGGTTTTCATGTTAGCATTTGATTGTCAAGGTCTGCCTGAATGACGCCATAAGCCCCTCTAAATCATGTACACGCCTATATAATTCGCTTTGCAGAGCATCTGGTAAAGCACCCATGGAAAGGTTTTTCTTAATATTGTTTGATGGTGATTATAGAGAGTGCTTGCCTCTGAGTTGCCTACCTATGAAAAAAAAATGCATTGGCCATAAAGACATTGACTTATAGGAAAAAAATGAAGAAGGTTTACAGCATATAAAGTTTGCAGCATATGTTTAAGAGCAAAACCAGACCCGGAAAGAATCTTTCTATCATTCTGTGGGTTGTGTGGATCACAGGTTAGATATCCTAGAACTTGGGCATGAGAATATATACAGCATCCTTGAGCCCTCACGGCTCCCAATTAGCCATGCACGGCTGGAAACTTCAGTGCTCACAGCCTACTGAAGAGAGTGGACATCACAGTGGAGCTTTACTCTTTCCAACTCAAGGGAGAACATCTGTCTCCTAAAAGAAACAAAGAGCTTACCTGGCCCAGTATGAATAAAGGTGTTAATTTTGTCTGAGAACTCTGGCCAGGGACACCCCATGGCCACCTAAAAACTCCTTTTCTGAATCCAGGTAGCTTAGAAAGACATGCTTCAGTATCAGAAAAAGGAGACTTAGAAGCATGCAGAGCTTTAAATAATAAAGCAACCCACACTTTATCAACAGAACTGGCCGAAACATCAGACAATCCCTTAATTACCCTCTACAGCTCTTCTTAAATATTGGAATTTCCTAGCCCTGATCTGGTTCACACAAGGAGCAGCAAATGTTGAAAAGTTTGGTGCTTTTTAGCCAGGAAACACACAGCTATGAAATATGTGAAGCTGTGGTAGACAAGTTAAAAAATAAAAAATAAAAACTTTCCAATAAAGTAATGCTCTCCCAATGACATCTTGTTATTCTAGTAAAAATTAGAATCCTCAAGTTTGGCAATAGTTTTTCTTCCTGTGAAAGTACAAATAAAAACACAATAAAACTAGGCTTTTTGTCATACACTTGAGGGTGGTAAAAAGGGAAGACACATTCATTTCTTTTGTTCTTTGTGAAATAGTATTCCCATTCATTTCCCCCGTGAGGACCACCGAATTCTGAGTTCATTATAAAACTAACCTAGAAGCAGTACCTTCATACTCATCCATGGAAAGTAAGTCATTGTGGTAGAACTTTTGGATAGATTGTTCACTGGGCATAAAACACTTCAGTGTTTACTTGGTGAAGACACTGGCCATTTCAAACAATAGCCACATTCAATTAAAAGAAAGCAAACAACTATATGTTCAAACACTCTCAAACTTAAATGATCAGTTTGGTTTTATTTATTTATTTATGTTTAATTTGGGGTTTTGTGGAAGTATTTTTTAAATTTATTTTTCATTAAAATATAGTTGATTTACAATGTTGTGTTAGTTTCAGGTGTACAGCAAAGTGATTCAGTTATATATACATATATATATATATATATATATATATATATATATACCTATTTTTTTCAGATTCTTTTCCCTTATAGATTATTACAAAACATTGAATAGAGTTTCCTGTGCTATACAATAGGTCCTTGCTGGGTATCTGTTTTATATATAGTAGTGTATATATGTTAATCCCAAACTCCTAATTTATCCCTCCCCCCCTTCCCCTTTGGTAACCTTAAGTTTGTTTTCTATGTGTGTGGATCTATTTCTGTTTTGCATGTAAGTTAATTTCTATCATTTTTTTTTTAGATTCCTCATATAAGCGATATCATGTGATATTTGTCTTTGTCTGGCTTACTTCACTTAGTAGGATCATCTCTAGATCCATGTTGCTGCAAATGGCTTTATCTCATTCTTTTTAATGGCTGGGTAATATTCCATTGTGTATATACATAGCACATCTTCTTTAACCATTCATCTGTTGATGGACATTTAGGTTGTGTCCGTGTCTTGGCTATTGTAAATAGTGCTGCAATGAATATTGGGGTGTTTTTTATTATTTAAGTTGTGATTTCTCCAAGGAATATCCATCTAGTTGTTTAAAATGAATATTGTCACAGCCACTGCTTAAAGGAACATTGCCTTATAAGTGAGGCAGGTTGGAGAGCTGGTGTAATGTCAAGGCTTCAGAAGTATATTACATTAATGAGCACCTTCACGTTGTGTTTTGTGGGACTTATAGCATTTTCTTGACTTTGCTACTGCTGGAATGCATGGTAAAAAATAAGTTATTTTATAGAAAGGACTGGTAGCTAGAGGGAAATAGACTCAACCAACATGTTACTGATCTTGATGCTCTAATAAGATTGTCCTCCGTGATAGTTCTCTGCGTTCTCCATCTAATCTTTGCATCTAACCTCTCAGGTGGCATCTCTATCAATTGTCAACCTATTGGTCTTGGAGACTGTATCTGTCCTCCCTTCTGTAATAAAGACTTCACCAGACATTAGTGTTTCCTTTGTGTTTAGGAAAACAGCCTGTCAAAGAAAGCTTGGGTCTCTATCATGGGTTCCCAATGGGGACAATATCAAACCCAAGGGGACAAAAATTCATTCTTAGAGGGTGAATAAAATCTTTGATATCACAATGATCTGTGGCCCTCCAAAACTCAATACTGCTTGACCAAATCTTATTCCTTAGTGTTTCGTATCTCTCATTAGGGAGAATCTAAATTTAATTTCTTTTTTCTCTGGTGGGGTAGATGTGGGGATAATAATGAAAAACAGACCCCATATGCTTGGGGAATTGTTTTAATTTGGAAAGATAAGCAGTTGACAGTGTATTCCTTCAAGATATGTGCTAATAAATTCTAACTTCAAAATTCAAGCAAGAGCTTGATATTATTCTGTAATTTCAAGTATAACTTATTGTTGAGCTCAGACGGTATATGGATGATTCATTTTTCTTCAGTGATTTTTTTAAGACCAATTACTGAATTATTTTTTATCCTCATCTGACTTTCCAGTGAGACCCAAGCAACTTTCAGAGTTAAATCATAGGCTTTTGCCTGCCTTTTGCCCTGAATTTATTAATTCTCAACTCAAAAATGTGAAATGGCTTTCCTCCACAGGTAGAATACAACTCCTAAAACCAAGACCCTCTAAGATCTAGTCCCAACCTTTCCATCCAAAGTTACTTTCCTCAGCTGTCCTTTATAACCTGCCCTTAAACCACCAAACCTCTCATTTCTATGATTTTATCCACCCTATTTCCTCGCCATGACTATTTTTCCCTTCCTCCCCAAAATTTCCACACCCAACTACTCTTCAGTGTCCCAATGTCACTGTTTCCACAGAGTTTTTCCATCTTTATTGAGATACAATTGACATATAATGTTGTGTATGGAAGTGATTTCCCCTCTCCTCTGAACTTACACAACTTGCCATCTGGACAATTCTTAGGACACTTATCACTTTCCACTACATACTATGGTTTTAAGTATATATATTTTCTCCTTCTCCAAGGTAAAAGCTCTTGGAGGACAGAACTATGGTCTGATTTCTAGGCAACATTGTATAATGGAAAGAGCTAGAGAAAGATCTGAGAGCAACATTTTCTTCTACCATTTGTTGGCTGGGTCTACCTAGTGTTACAATTGTTTGCCTTCCCTTTTTGTACATGGGCAGGTTATCCAATCACTCTGAGCCCAGTTTCCTCATCTGTAAAGTATTCTGATACATGGTGAAAATTTAACAAGTTCAAGTATCCAACAGAGTAGAAGCTTAAAGCATGACATGCATGCATAATGTCACAGTCTGTTGCTTAAAATGTTTTCTCCAAATATTTCAATGGCTGACCTGAAGAAAGAGATTTATTAGTGTACTTATTGGAAAAAAAGCAAAAGCAAGATAGGCTTTGCTATTTTTGTATGGTGTTAATAATTCTGCTCCTTTAAAGAAAATCTCAGAGAACTATTTAGTGTGCAGAAGATTCTTTCCAGAAGGAATGTTGAAACAAAGCAGGAGCAGACAGTAACCCAGGAGAGTGGTATGGCCTTTGTAAACCCAGTGCTGTCTTTATCTGCCCCAGATTTCATGCCACCTTCATTTTCTTTATTCAGCACCCCTCATCTGAACCCCAGATTTCAGGTTGGGGAAACAAAACCAAATGGAACATGAAACATAAAATAAGATCCAGCCAAACACAGTGAGCTCTCTCTGGCTTCAAGTCAAAACGTGGCTGAACCACAAAGCATCACCTGGTTTTGAGTAAAAACCACACCGAACCACCATTTTTTTTCATGGTTTCGGTTTGAAAATCGGGTTTCATGCAAAGCTTGCCCTAGTTTCAGAAGAGTTCCCTGGCAGGGTGCAGGCAAGGCTTCCGCGAGCATGGACTCTGCGTCATCAGGAGCCGCCGTCAGCCTGTGTGGAGGCGATTCCTTCTCTTTCTGCCCTCCGAAGGGCCAGGTTTTGAGCAATCTTGATCACGTGATCATTAAGATGGCTGAAAATCATCAGACGTATGGATAGGAAATACAGTCAGTTAGTTCATCTCTGCACTTAGCTTTTACAAAAACAGAGAAGAAAAGTTTTGAAAAGCAATGAATCAAAAGAAGAGGTGGGATGGTCTAAAACTTTATCTACGTATGGAGGCAAAGAGGAGATTTGAAGCAATTCTTAGGGTAATCTGGGCCAAAATTCCACATTCGTTGGAAATACTGAGATAATAAATGCAAAGTGGCCTATATGAGTATATGGAGGAATGAAACCACTCAGTTTTGCCCTCCTTAGAAGGAGATTAAAATCCTCGTTAGAAGCTAACAGTGTCAGATGAGCCGTTTGCCCTGGGAGGTGATGACATTTGGAGAAGGATTAATATGAAGGAACTCCAAGCTGAGATCTCCATGACATTAAAGGAACCCACCATTGTTCTCTCTGTAAATTAAACTAGTGCTTGGGATTTATAAGAAGATTATAATAGTGAACACATGGAACAGTGGATTGAATCTATAATAAAGCATTTTTTACATCAATAAATGCAAAATTTTAAAGATTAACAATAAGAGAAAATAAATGGCTTGTTAAAAAGAGCTTATATCTGTGTAATACTATAAAATTCACACACAAAAATTTCCCACACATGACCATACTGGATCCCCCCCCCCCCCAAAAAAAAAAAAAAACAATCTATGACGTAGTCAATTCAGGTCCTGGAGAGATGATGTACTTGTCCAATCCAGGTCCAGAAGCCTGTAAACTGCAGGAGTTTGACCTTCCCTCATTAACCTCCATCCACAGACAATAATATATCCTTGGCATGATTACTGTACAGCAAAGGAGACAATCAGATGCACTAATCATTGCAATATATTGTCTCAGGGACCAGGGTGGGAATATCTTGTAAAGAGTGAAGGGGCAGGATTAAAGATCCCCACATCTGCATCCTTTGTTTCTGTGTAATAGAATGCAGGACAGAAAACTAGATACTCTCCTGGAGACAGATCTGCAGAGAAAGAGCCTGAAAACATGGTACCATTCAATGAGCTACAGAAGCCATCCAAGTGGTGGGCTCGGTTTTAGATATATTGGCTTTGAGGTTCCCATGAAATATACAAGTAGAGCTCTCAAGGTCCTCCGGAAAGTTAGGTCTAGAAGTTCAGGGAAAGAGTTCTGGGCTGGAGACATGGATTTGAGAGTCACCAATGTAAAGGTCGTAGGTCCGCAATACCCCCCAGGGCAATATGTTGAGGAAGAAGAGGTCAGAGGGAGCAGCAGGGGTTTTGACCCGTATGTCCTATACATGCAACTGGATGACACAGGACATCTAAGACAACAGGCCTAGTAAATGATGACTGTTAGCTAAGGCCACACACCACCAACTGAAAGGAGCATTCTCATCACCATCCTGCAGAGTTGATCATGCAAAATCCCAAACCACTTTTGTCTTTAAGTAGAAAGTCATGTCTCACTATCCACTATAGGATAGTCTATAGTAAATACCAAACCTAATGTATAAACACCTTATTTACATAAAAGATCATCAAGGATGATCATTTATTTTATGATCGGATTCACAGTGGAATTCTATCAAATAATAACAAACGTCTTTGGTGATGGTAACATATGACTCACTTCCCCAATCACAAAACAAAAATTACATTTGCCCACACTTTGGGGGAACATGGGTTTGCTTTTGGTTATTTTCGTGTGTTTGCTTTTTAGGGCCATGCATATTATACATTTCTTTAGGTCGATAATAAGTGAGTGGATAAATGGATATAATCAGTTTTCACTTCCAGAGGTTCTTTAGCACAGAGCCTAGTGAAAACGTCTATTTGTTTAATAACCATGGAATTGGAAGATATTTTGCCATTAAATATTGATATAGAGGCAGAAACCAAATGGACATTTCCCTAGATGAAAAGTATTAATTAAAGGCCCCAGAGGTCACTGTTGGGCTCTCTAGTTCAATATTTCATTAGTCACCTGGAAGTTGGAGCAGTGGGCAATGAAATTTACAGTATTTCTAGTGAAAACTGAACTTATCCAAGTGCCGTATAAATGGAATAAACTAAGTAAAGATCTGGGTAGTGGATATGAGAATGCCACATCAACTTAAATGTTGGCCTGTTATTGTGTTTAGGAGAAATTCTTTTGAACTGTATTTAGAAGATTATGGTCTCTAAGTGATCAGTTACAGCTCTACAAAGGGCCATTAAAATTGTCCCAGAAAGTGTTCTTCCAGAAGAGACATCAGTGCAATGTACTGTTCCATCCAGGCAGGCCACAGAAATCTTTTATAAGGGGCTGGTGAACCACACAACATGTTGTTATGCTTGTTCTGTGCAATATGTGGTGCTTGAGGTTTGATTGTTGCAATGCATGGGCCTCATAGAAGAATCATTTCTCCCTCCTCTGAGCTGCTGGAGTTTTCCTCCCTCTCTATTTCTGGTTATGCATGCATCTCCTTCTTCAACTCAGTGAAGGCAAGATATGCACCTTCCCTTTAACAAAGACCTTGTTCATGGTACATACACCATACATAATGGATGATGGAAGGATGGTTGGATAAGTGGATGGATGGATTGACAAGTTGGTGGATGGATGGGTTGATAGATGGATACGTTTTTGGATGGATAGGTTGTGGATGGATAGATAGATGGATAAATTGGTAGATGGATGGGTGGATGGATGGATGGATGGATCAGTGGTGAGTGGAAGGAAGGAAGTATAACAAAAATTTTAAATGTGCTTAGAAGGCAATTAAAGCCATCAAGATGTTAAAGTATTTTCTTAAGATACGGTAAAAGAATTATCGTTCTTCAAACTGTCATGAATACAAAGAATGGATAACATTAACAAAATTCCAAATGTTTAGCCTTTCCTGGATTCTCCTTATTGATCTATTATCCAGAAATTAATTGAGAAGTTAAAGGATTTCAAGTTACACGCCCCATCTCTTAAGGTCAGAGTCTTGATTGGAGCCTGTTACGTGTTCCATAAAATTTTCTTTGGTGAAAGGAATTGACCCAACATTGTATTTCTTTTTTTTCCAGTGCTTTAGGGAGCTTAACACTATGTTAATAAGTCAATTCAAACTGTGGATAACCAGTGTAGTATACATGAGCGCCAGCTTTTTTGACATTTTCTTCAGCCTCTAGGAACCTCAGTTTCCTCATGTGTACGGTTGGGATAAATATATAATACCTACCTCACCTTATAGGATTATGAAGATCGAGTGGGCTAATTTATGTACCTTAGTTTACAAACAGCTGGTAAGTGGTGGAGCCAGTGCTGAAATCCAGAATTACCTAACTCCTGAGAATTTTTTTGACTTTTTATTTTGAAATGAGTTGAACGTACAGGAAAGTTGCAAGAGTAATACAAAGAGCTTCTGATGCTCTTCACTCAGATTGACCAATTGTTCCCTTCTTGCTCCATGAGCCCATGTTTTCCATCAGTGCACTATGGGGTCTAGGATAGTCTGTAAAATGGGCTCGATAATGGTGCCGACCTCAGAGGGTCATTGTGAGGATTCAATGAGTTCACAGATGTAAAAACTAAGACCCATAAATGAATAGCTACAGCAAAACCTAACGGGACCTCCAGTCAGTGAGGAGGCCACTACAGAGGAGGTGACCCTGAGGTCAGTCTTTAAACACCCAGCCATCCAGCATCAGAACCAAACAGTGATTTCCATGCTCACCCATTGTCTTCGCCTGAGAAAGGGCTGAATTTGAAAAATTTCTAAAGAATATTAGCTGGATATTAATTTGGAGAAGTAAGTGCTGCTAATTCCACCACCATCCATGGAGCAGAGCTTCCAAATTGTTATTGTGAAGATTAGAACATCCTTCTGCCCCATTTCCTCACCAACCCCCAGCCCTGGCATAGAATCATGATTTCCCAGTACTTATCACGATTATCAGAAGTGAAAAGTGGCCTTTCCAAAACATCTATTCATTTACCTGCACAAAGACAAACCCTCGTCCAAAGGCACGAAAACCACTTAAATGCCACGCACAGCCCAAATAAACCATCTCAATACACAACAAAGGATGCTCTTTGACTAATTCTCTCAGGAGGCAAACCATAAGGGCTCGAAGAAGTTAACGTCTGCCATCCAGGCCTTCACAGAGAATGCACGTGGCCATTGCCAGCAATGTCCAAATACCCAGAACACATATGACCCATACCTTGTAAAAAGTTCTGTATCACATGAAAACAAGCCTGAAGATGATCGATTTTGCAGAGTCAGCGTGACCCACTCCTTTTGTCTTTCTTTCGGTTCTCATTCTACTTTTGACTTATTTGTGGAAAGTTATAATTAGATCGTGCTTTGCCTTTTTTTTTTCTTGAACTGATAAAGTGCCGTAAATCCTGGACAACATCCATGAGTGCAGTCACTTATGAATTTTGCTATTTTTTGCACATCGCACCATATGCAGGCCCGGCAGAGAGGCACGGTTCCGTACTCCTGGCATGCAGGAGAGTCACTGAAAGATATCATATGGTCTCCTGGCAGAAGTACAAAGTGTCTCTGGCTGTTTGATCTCCTGTCTTAAACTTAAATGCAAAATCTGATAATTGGGTCAGGCAGGAGAAGAAACTGAGCAGTAAAGTTCTTTTCATTTCCTTTTGCTATTTCATCTTTTCTTCCTTTTTTGCCCACACTTTCTCCCAACTCCCTCTCTCCTTTTTTTTTTAGACCCCGAAGGAGACAGTCTGTCTTGTGAATAGGATGGATTCAAAGAGGAGGTGGGTTTACAGCCGGACGACCCGTCAGAGGGTCTCCAGTCACCTCCGTCAGCTCCTTGCTAGATGCACGTTAGATTTCTGCTCTGTTAGCAGCAGTCCTGGATAACCATCTCGAGCTTTGCAAAGGCCAAAGTCATGGCTGGGTTTACTTATTTAGAAATATTACTGCCTTTCCAGACTCGGATTTGTTTAATGTAAAAGGAATTCATCGTAGTCTCTCTGGCTTAGGGCATTAAGCAGACAGAGGCTCGTACTTCAAAGGGCACAAGAGATAAAGGAAAACTGAACCTCGTCTTCAGACAGAAGGAGGCTGTGATATGAAAGGTCTGACCTAGACCTCTCTGCCCAATTGTTTCTAAATAGGGAAAGAGAACTTTTCGTTCTTGATTTTGCCACTCTAAGACCTATTGCAGCATTGCCTGCGTGGTTGCTGAATGTTTTAGCTGGATGTAAACTCCAAAATGGCTTCTTCCTAATATACCCAAATTTAGCCCTCACTAGGGAGGGGACAGATTCAGAACTGACGAAGTTCTCTATCAGCGTTACTTTTTCAAATCGCAAAGGGCAGTTTCTCACCCTCGGGTGAGAAAGGCCAGGCCACCCTCTCACTGTGGTACCTGCTTCATGGACACCCTGCAGCAGTGTTAGAATGCTCCAGAAACCTTCTCCCCAAAAGACCACCTGGGGTTTGCTAAGGGGGATGCCTGGGAGCAAGTCACATGGCTTTCCTCATAGGCACCCCCATACCATTACTGGCAGCTGGACTAAGCATGAAGGAACATTCCAGAAAGTCTTAGCCTGGAATGGAAAATGGAGTGTCAGGGAGGCCACCTGAAGGACAGGTGAGATCGAGATGGATTTTGCCTCTGTGAGAATGTGGAGCGGAAATCTCGCCAATGGCGGCAGAGCCACTTCCTTCCAGTGGGAGCCTCTCCACCAATAGCTCCACAAGTCATTTCCTTCGGAGGGTCCTGTCCCAGATTCAGACTCTTCAGAGGGTAAGGCCAAAGGGTCCTTTTAACTAGGACTGCAATTTCTACAGTGTCCCAGCATCCCTTCTGATTGTCCCATTCTGCCTGGTACCTAAGGGTCCCTGTGGAGGGTTGCATTGCTCAGAAGAGTCTCCAGGCCAAAGCAACAAGACACCCAGAGCCCTGCCGAGAGCCTAGAACCAATTCTCTTGCTCAAACACCACAGCCAGACCAGGACGCAGTCCTAGACCCAAGCGACTTTGCCGCCTGCCTCCCAAGGATGTTCTGGACCCCAGAAGGTTGTAGAGAGCTGCGTCCAGGGTGTAGGGCCGGCGTGGGGAATTCAGCAGCCCAGAAAGGCCAATCAGTGTTTTCCCCAGACATCCAGGCTGTGGGGAGAGAGGGCTTGGGGGCAGGGGAGCCATCCACTGATTCTCTTGCTTGCCCAGACTTAGGAGCTGCATTTAGGAGGCCTCCAAACTGATTCTGTTATGAAATGGAAAAGAGGCTGTTTCTCTGGAACAGGCCTGACACAGTGAGTTTGCAACCCTCTTTGATGGAAGCTGCTTTACAAACAAATGCCCGCAGCCCTAGGAGAGGGCAGCCTGCTTCTGGCCATCTCCAAATTGCAGTCCTTCAATCAAATACTTAGGACACTGCTGGGGGTCTCAGAGGACCCCAGTACTAGTATCAATTAGTCACCTTGATGTTACACGGACATCATGCCTTGTCATTTTATTAACATGACTGTGTATCACTCACTTCTCACCACAGCGGGGCTGGAGAATCCTTCTGTCTAAAACACTAAATTAGACCTGTTCAAGCTGACACCAGAAATGACGCTTGTATGCCTCGTGCACACCCACAAAAGGGTGGATTTGCAGCATCACGGGGCCCCCGTGTTCAGGGGCTTTTGAGGGGAGCCAGCCTCCCTCACTGATGCCAACACACTTATGAGAAAGACTGATGGGTTAGTATACTCACAGTGGCCTGCTAAGAGGGGTCCACCAACCATTCCTTCCATCCAACCCAAAGCTCCATGCAAAAACAAAACACAATTTTAAAAAATTGCGAATTTATGAATTTGTGAATTTGCTTTCATTACACCACTAAGATTTTTTTTCCGGTTACTGAAGAAATTAGATGGCTGTCTGAATATATTTTTTAAATGTGCCCTTACTCTCAGACTCCTGCCCCATCCCTTCCTCACGTCCTCCACGTGCTTCAGTGACAAGAACCATTTGCCGTAATTGTAGTTTCCTTGTTGATAGCCTCCATCACAACAAAAAGTGAAAATCGAAAACTCTTAGGTGGAAATTAATTTAGAAACAACATTACCACAATTCTTGTGTGGCGTATGTAACCATAATAGCCATTTCAGTGGGGAAAGCAAAAATAAATAGAAGACCAAATGACATTAATTTACATCTGCAGCAAACCCATAATTCGATCAATTATCAGATCCTTGGGGAGAAAGTAGGTTGCCACCGATTGGTGGGTGAAGCCCTCTATGTACACACAGGACAGAAGGAAACACATGTGATGATGTACATTGAAACTAGGCTGGCAGGAGTGGGAAACCCTTGAAACCCCAGTGGGAGCGGAGGTGACCCCCGGGCTTCCTCTGGACAGCAGAGCGGTTTTTAGACCAAGGCATCCACTTCTCCATTCATTGACAGGTGGCTTCGGGCAAGTTTCTTGACCCCTTGGGGCTCGATTTCCTCATCTGCTCACTGGGGATTCTAAAAGTGCCCACCTCATAGAGTTTTAAGGATTAAGTAAGATGATCCACGTAATGCACTTAAAATGGTGCCAGGTGCCTGGTAAACTTTTAAAATGTTAGCTTATTATTAAAATTATTCTTTCTTTTCATCATTATTTATTATCCATTAATCGATAGTAATAGGAGTAGATTTGGGCTTAGCAGATGCAAATCTGAGTTTAAGCTCTCCTGTTTTCTTGCCATGTCGTTTTGGGCAAGTTAACCTCTCTAAGCCTCAGGTTCCTTATCTGTAAAATGGGCCTCTATCAATTTGCATAACTATGCCCAGGACACTGACTAAGAAATAGGAGAGCACTCTGTAACTGAACCTGAGACCACAGAACTCACCTTTCTTCTGGGGACATCGGAATTGCCAGAGGGGACAGTTCTAGCAAGGCGCCCTGGGATGTGATTGGCCAGTCCCTCCCCTCGTGTGCTCCATTTCTGCATGGCTTTCCTGAACTGCTACCCACAGGATACACAGGTATCTCCAGGTGTGACCCCCCAGAGATGTTCCTCAGCTTCTCTCTGCAGCTCCAGGGTCAGACCAGGCAGTGGTGAGAGCAAGGTAGACGTTTCATCCAGAAACGCCCTGGGTCTCAGAGAGGAGACCCAGACCCGAGGACGCCCCTGGCCTCGTGTGTGTGTGTGCATTTTCTGTGTCTCAGATTTTCATCTGAAGAGCCCCGTAACTGATGAGTCTTACCACCAGGAATTCTAAGGAGGAAATGGGGCTCCACATAAAGTAAACAAGAACATACAGTTCTTTATACAAATATTCTCAAAGAGCACTCCAAAAATCCCTCCTCCCCACATGGATGGGGGTGGAACGACTTCCTTTTTTTCTCTTACAAATGTCTTTGCTTTTGCTCTTTTCTCCTAATGCCTTGTTGCCCTGAAAGTGATGCCTATGTAAAAACTGAAGTATCTGGTCCTCTGCAGTGGAGAAGGAGGCTAAACCAGAGGCAGCAAGAGCATCCGAAGCTGATAAAAACACTCCAGATGATTTTTATTGTAGTTTCCTGACTGGTCTGTTACCACTTTCTGAAAATTTGGAGATCAAGTGTGGAATCTGTACTCAGACTGGCGTGTTTGTGTGCATGAGAGTGTGTGCATGGGTTGAAGTACATGCCAGGGAGTGTGTTTCTGTGTGTGTGCATGAGTATAGGCGTGTGCAGGTTGCTTGTGCATGGAAGTGTGTGTGTCTGTGAGCCTGTTTGTGAGTGTGGGTGTGTCAGGTTGTGTATGTGAATGTGCGTGTACACCCACAAGCATATGAGAGGGAGTGTATCTGTGTGTGCATGTGAGTGTGTGTGTGTGTGTGTGTGTGTGCACTGAGAGCATTCTGTGTGTGGCTCTGTTCTACACATCCATCATGCCCTCAGGAGAAGCCAGAAGACATTTGGGACATTTTGCATTCCGTTCGTAGATGAGGGGCCTGAGGCCGGGGGAGGGACAGATCTCACCTGATGGCAGAGCTGGTTTGTGGCAGAGGCCTGACCTGAAAGCACTTTCCTCTTCCACCTCTCTTTCCATCGCGCTCCTTTTCCTTCCTCTTTGCTGACCTCTGCGATGCCACCACCTCAGGGCTGGTCTCACCTCCGGCCACGTCAGCTGTGTGTTTCTCCAGCCCTTGCTATGGGGGACATGCACCCACATCTAGAGGAGTGTCTGCAGTCTAGGATTGGCACTAAAATGCCCTTGAACGCCATGAGGCCCACAGCCTCCCTACCTGGTTCTTCACGGCTCCGATGGGGTTCATGGTGGCACCTGGGTTCCCCGACTCGGTCAGCTGGTTCTTCTCTGTGGTCCCCATGTCAGCACGAGTCCAAGTGCACGGACCCTCTCACATCAGCGGTGTGAGCACATGGACAGGATTTGGAGGGAATGAACGAATGAATGGCAGCCCCAGCCTTCGGCCTACACAACTGAGCTTTACTTATTTGAATGGGAGGAAAGCAGGCTCCTAGAATATTCCGAGACAGAGGGCACCGCTCAGTGCGCCAGGCTCGGTGCTCCTCGTGGCCGAGCACGTCCCTCAAAAGCCTCCCCACCTGAGGCATCTGCTCTCCAAGTCAGCTGTGTGCTCAGGGTCTCCCTGTTCTATCATCATGACAGAAACAGATGTGCCAGATGCAATGTCCCATTGATCCGCTGTCCAAATCCACCTCCTGCCCGGCCTTGCACTGCCCGCCTCTAATACTCCTCGGGGGTGGCCTGGAGCTTGGACAGCACATCATATGGGAAAAAAATCAAAAGTCATCCCTCATGGTCCAGGTTGCCCCATTCCTGACCTTTCCTTCCCCCTCTCCCTTTCTTGATGGGCCTGGCATTTTAGCAAATGGAATGATGGATTTTTAACGGTGCAAAGGGCCTTTGAGACATCTGAGTGTGGCCGACTCACGTGTTTGAGAACATCGAGACCCAGCGAGGTACTGATACTTGGCCAATCTATAGCCAAGCTGGGGCGAGAGACCGCACTCCGTTCGGGGCTTTTTCACCCTCACCTGGCAGGTCCCGGGGTCTTACACCAATGCCTCCTCCCTGCTGGGACTTTGAAAGGGCACTGCTGTCCTGGAAAGCCATGGACACCCCGTAGTGCGGGGATGTGGGTGTGTCTTCTGTGTAGGTGCTTAGTGAGTGCCCCTGCCGTGCTGCCCTGGGTCATGTTCCTGGGACACCAACCCCATGAGACACGGCCCTGCCCTCAAGGGGACCACAGCCTGACCTGTGGACATCAAATGCTCTGTCACCCGAACTCTCAACCTTGACTCCATACTAGAATCGCCTTGGGAGCTTTTCAAAACTACTGAGAGCCAAGTGCTGGTATCAATAGGACCATTTTATTTCTTTCCTCTGTTTGCTGTGGCCTCTCCGGGGGACAAGAGGCAGGCAGGTTTTGACTGGCAAAACACAAGAACTTATATTCAAACTTATTCAAAGCTTATATTCACGGCCAAGGTTGTAGGGAAAGGGACAAGTGTGGGCAAATTTCATTTGCTTCTCAGAAGAAACACCGTGCTCTCCATCCCTTAGTCATACTCTGGAAAATGGTTGTGGTGGGAATGTGTATGTCTGGGGCTGAGGACATGGAAAGTTACATGGTGCTTAAATCTAGATTTGGGCCATTTGGTCAAGATCTTTTGGCTTAATTGTTTGAACTCAAGCATAGCCTTCAAGTGCCAGAGAAGAGCAGTAAAGAAACTAACACAAAACAGCAATAATAGAGCGATAGAGAGATCTCAAGTCTTCATAGTTAAAGGAACAGAGGGGGAAAAACTACCTCATTCGTGCAAATTTCTGTAAGCTGTCCATTTACTGGCTGTCTGATGATATTCCTCTCAAATCCCATCCAAGAAGAAGAGCGAACCGGAGCATTAAAAGCAGAGAAAGAAATTTCTTTTGGGCAAACAGAACATCGTGTTTTGAGTCCCACGCAAGCTCTTAAGTCAAAAAGGGTGCTAAGCCCTTTGCCTTTGGCAAAACACAGCCTCTTCTCTCTAAATGTTTAAAAATGTTTAGTGGCGCCAGAAAGTGCAATGAACTTAGACATCAAAAATCTGTAAATTAATAAAACACATAAATAGAACTTCCATTAAGCTGGGCAAGAACTTTGAAACACAGAAAGAGGCATACTTAGAAGAGGACACAGATTCAGAAAGATAAGTTGCTGAGAAAAGACCAACTATGCCTGTCCACCCCTCCCCCCATCTCTCATGGAAGGTTTACTTGGGAAAGAATATCATCTGTGCATCGTGACAAAAATCACTGCTCACTGTAGAAACCGAAATAACAGGCTGACATAGGGTCACACCATTATCCGTAAAACATGAGAGCGGCCACGGCTTGCCTTGAAATAACTTACCTCTCTCCTGCAAGTACAGTTGTCAAGGAAAGTTCCACAGCCAGAGTTTCAGGATAGCTAAATTTCAAAATGTATTGCAGAATGTATTGTATTGCAAAATGTATTGCACCCAATTTTTTCTTCATACATCATCATTTATCACTCTCTCAAGTGGTCAGTCAAAATACGGAGGAAACATGAATACACTTGTTTCTTTTTTTTACTTTATTAAAAAATTTTTATTCAAGTATAGTTGATTTACAATATTGTATTAGTTTCAGGTTTACAACATACTGATTCAATATTTTATCGATTATATTCCATTTATTGTTATTATAAAATATTGGCTATATTCCCTGTGCTGTGCAATATATCCTTGTAGCTTATTTATTTTACACACGTTAGTTTGTACCTCTTAATCTTCTACCCCTATGACCCTCACTCCCTCCCTCTCCCTACTGGTAACCACTAGTTTGTTCTCTGTATCTGTTAGTCTGTTTTTGTTTTGTTACATTCATCCATTTCTGATTTTTAGATTCCACATATAAGTGATAACATACAGCACTTGTCTTTCTCTGACTTATTTTGTTAAGCATAATACCCTCCAGGTCCATCCCTGTTGCTGCAAATGGCAAAATTTTATTCTTTTTTATGGCTGAGTAATATTCCAGTATATGTATATATGTGTGTGTGTATATATATATATATATCATATCTTCTTTATTCATGCATCTGTTGATGGGCACTTAGGTTGCTTCCATATCCTGGCTATTGTAAATAATGCTCCTATGAATATGGGAGTGCATGTATCTTTTTGAATTAGTCTTTTTGTTTTCTTCAGATATATACCCAGGAGTGGAATTGCTGGATCATATGGTAATTCTATTTTTAGTTTCTTGAGGAACCTCCTTACTGTTTTCCACAGTGACTGCACCAACTTACATTCCCACCAACAGTGCACAAGGGTTCCTTTTTGTCCACATCCTTGCCAACATCTGTGATCTTTTTGATGATAGCCATTCTGACATGTGTGAGGTTATATCTCATTGTGATTTTGATGTGCATTTCTATGATGCTTAGCAATGTTGAACATCTTTTCATGTGCCTGTTGGCCGTCTGTATGTCTTCTTTGCGAAAATGTCTATTCGGGTCTTCTGCCCATTTTTTAATCAGGTTGTTTGTTTTTTTGATATTGCATTGTCTGAGCTGTTTATATATTTTGGATATTCGCCGCTTAAAGGTCATATCATTTGCAAATATTTTCTCTCATTCACTAGGTTGTCTTTTCATTTTGTCAGTGGTTTCCTTTGCAGTGCAAAAGCTTTTAATTAGGTCCCATTTGTTTATTTTGGGTTTTTTTTCCTTTGCCTTAGGAAACAAATCCAAAAAACTACTGCTATGATTTATGTAAAAGAGCGTTCTGCCTATCTTCTCTTCTAGGAGTTTTCTGGTTTCCATTCTTACATTTAGGGCTTTAATCCATTTTGAGTTTATTTTTGTATATAGTGTGAGAAAATGTTCTAATTTTATTTTTTTACATGTAGCTGTCCAGTTTTCCCAGCACCACTTATTGAAGAGATTGTGTTTTCTCCATTGTATGTTTTTGTCTCCTTTGTTGTAGATTAATTGTCCATAAGTGCATGGGTTTATTTCTGGACTTTCTATTCTGTCCCATTGATCTATGTTATATGTCTGTTTTTGTGCCAATACTATGCTGTTTTGATTATTGTAGTTTTTTAGTACAGTCTGATGTTAGGGAGCATGATACCTCCAGCTTTCTTCTTTTTTCTCAAGATTGCTTTGGCGATTCAGGTTTTTTGTGGTTCCATACAAATTTTAAGATTATTTGTTCTAGTCCTCTGAAAAATGTCATGGGTATCTTGATAGATAGGGATTGCACTAAATCTGTAGATTGCTTTGCGTAGCGCAGACACTTTAACACTATTAATTCTTCCAATCCATGGACATGGGCTATCTATCCTTGTTTTCTAAAGCTCATTAGGTTTGGTTAAAATCTTTCTTATGGCTGCTAAGGTCTCTTAAGCCACAAGAGTGACATAGAGTTTTTTCTTCACAGTTATCTGCTAATTCAGAAAAGATGTGATTCCTGAATCATAGAGTAACTTTGCAGGACAGCTCCCAAACTTTCCCTCCCCTTCTCGTCCTCCCTCACCCAAAGACATTTATGATACTCATTTGTCCATACTTCACTCAGTGCCACTTCTCCCACCTTCTCCAATGTGTCCAGAGACTCACCTATTCATCTGGTCATGGTCAACAACATAAGGGACTCTTGGGGTTAAAAATTATACACAGTCAATGAAAAGTAAACTCTCTCATACAACTCAGCTACCTTGAAGGATCATGGCTAAGGGCAAAAGGGCCTTCCATTGCTTCTCAAGTCTGAGAGGGTCTTAGGATGTCTTCAATCTTAACCTTACATTGACTCTATCCATGGGAGATTCAGTTTAGTAGTTTGGGGACCACCAATTGATACAACAAAGGAACTCAAAAATCTAGGTTATCAAAATAAAGTTCAAAACGGGTGTTCCTGATCAGATTGAGTGACCCAAGTTTCCCCATCTTGCAGCTCTGCCATCTTCCATGGTTGCTGTACTGGTCTGCACCCAGTCGGCAGGAGGGAGAGTATGGAGGATTGTGCAGGGGAGTCTGTGGGGCCACTGGAATGATGCCCACCACTTCTGCCCACATCCCACTTCCCAGTCTAAGTCAGTGCCTAACCACCAGAGAGGCTTGGTTATTTCTCTGGTCATGGACCTAGAAAGAACAGGGAGTCGATTTGGTGAATACTTGGTTTAATCACCTGCACACTGAACAGCTCTGCCCCTGTAGATGCCAGGTTTTGCCCCAAGCTTCTCTCTCGTACCTGATATCCTGGATCTGCTGGGACCTGCCTTTCCATGTCTTTGCCCAGGGTTTGGGGCCTGTTTCCTGGACTGTTTTGCTCTATTTCCTCAGGCTTGCCAACCTCCTTGTGCATGCTGACCCTCTCCTGCCAACATTCTCACTGATCCCCCTGTGCTTAACCTCACCTGCCGGCCCAGCTCTGCACACACCTTGTCCTCACCTCTAGTTCTGGTTAGTCCCTTCGTACATGTTAGCAGGTTGCCCACCCTGCACCAGTGTCCCCTGTACAGTCACTACGGTTCTGCTCAGAACAGATGGGCTTCTAGCCAAGAACAGCCTCTCCCAGGAAGCCTTGGCTTATCCGTGTAGCCGATGCCTTGAGCCACTCACTGCTTTTGAGGTTTCTCTTCTTCTGCTTCCAGCTCTAAGCCAAGCTTGCTTTCTCTTGGGCTTTCAGATCCCTGAAGCAATGAGCCCTCACCCCCACCACTCATTCAAACCTGGACACTTCAACTCCTTAACTTTCCTAAATACTTGTCTTCTTTTGTACACTCAGAAGGGGAATTGGGTGAAGATGGTAGAACTTCCAGTTATAGGATAAATAAATTCTGGGGTGCAATGTTCAACCTGATGACTGTAGCTAACAGTACTGTTTTGTATATTCAAAACTCACTCACAGAGTAGATCTTAAAAGTTCTTATCACAAGGAAAATAATGTATAACTATGTGAGGTGATGGTTGTTAACTAAAGTTATTGTCATAATCATTTCAGAGTATATACATATATCAAATCATTTCATTTCAGAATGTATACATATATCAAATCATTATGCTGTATGCTTTAAACTTATACAATGTTATATGTCAATTATATCTCAATAAAACTGGGAGAAATAAACATTAGAGATATTGTAAGAGAAGAAGGAGGAGGAGGAAAGGAGGGTCTTTTTATCTTCTCTCTCTGGTCTTATTTTTATCACATTTGTCACTGGCTCATGAGCCTTCAACCCTCTTCATCCCCCTCTGGCTGCCTAAGGAATCCATAGTTTAGTTTCCTTATATTTATTAATAAAAATCCACACAGCATTTATTATACGCTATGCACTGTTCCAAGTGCTATACAAATATTAACATATTCCTCAGGATCTTATGAGTTAGTTACAGTCTTACCCCCACTTTGAGGTTGAGGAAACTGAAGCACAGAGAGGTTAAGTAACTTTTCCAGGGTCACATAGCCAAATAGTTTCTCCCCATGCAAGTCAAAATACTCTGTCTTCCCTTCCCCGGGTGACAGCATTTTAGACCTAGCTCAGAGGACATTAAATCTTCAGAGCAAGAAAGGAACTTAAAACCACTGGTCTAGCTACACTTCATCTTACAGATGTCGATACCGAGTCTTGGAAAGGTGATGGAGGTTGTCCACAGCCAAGCAGCTGGTTGTTGGCAGTTTTCAGAGGTGAATACCGATGTTATCTGTTCCCTCGATAAGAAGGCACCACATTAGGTCACTTCTATCACAGCCACACGTCAGCTTGTTAGAAAATCCCTTATCTAAAATGAAGTAAATACAGTATAATTCCTATGAGTGCCCCCAAAGTCTTCTCTGTCTTTCAAAGAAGGTAAATTGAGTTTTCATTTCACCACCATTCTTTGCAAGGGTGAGTTTGATTCAAGACTCCAGCAGACAAACCGATGGCAGAATGGATTCCCATTGGCGCCATGACAGGCAAGAGGGCAGAACATTGGCACAGACACCCTGCCCAGCAACCCCCAGATGAAGCCAGATAGTCAACTGTCTGCACTCCATGTGCCATTAGCCAGACACACCATCAGCCTGATGACCTTAGATGACCAGAAAAGGTTACAGATTTCTGAGTTGAGAAAGCTCAAGTTTGTAAACACCATCACATGACCAGAGGAGGCACACCTCATTCTGGGAGACATGAATAGAGTGATTATTCCAGAATGTGTAAATATCTGAATGACCCAAAAGTCTTCTATCCATCATCCTATTCCAGAACAGGGTTGCGGAGAAAGCCCAGGCCAAACTCTAAATAGGGTATTCCTTTCATGGCACCCATGGGGCAGCGCCATGCTTGAGAGATGCTTCCTCTCAGGGAGTAAGAGGCACACAAGCACAGTCAGCTCAGGATGCCATGGGTGCTTAAGAAGACAGGTCTTTAAGGGAGCTCCCTCTCATCTTCCCCAAGCCCCCAATATTACTACTTTAGCTCAAGGAGGCCTTGACTTTCCAAAGACAAGTGAGCTCCTGGCTGGCTCCAGGTAAGGACAGTGTGTGCTAAGCTCCTATTTCACAAGCCACCCTGGCTCCTGGCTTCCTGTCACAAACATTTATATTTCCTGCCTATTTATCCCTAATTTTCCAGGGAACTGCGTGAGGATTTATAATTGATCATTTTCGTGCTTAGTGCCCCATAATGCTTTGCATCTTCAAAGCAGTCAGCAGACATGAGCAAACACTCGTAACACCCATGTTGGCCAAGTCTATGTTTTTCTCCCTGTTTGGCACCTGGATGCTGTGAGGTTCTGAGGAGGCAACCTGGATGAGCACAGTGTCCCAAAGCTCAGGTGCACGACGCCAGTTTCTTTCTGGTGTCAGCTCTCCCTGGCATCCTCTTCCAGGACACCATCTTTTCAAACAAGAACAGTATGGGGGCTTGTCCTGGTGGCCCACCTGTGCTCTGTAACCTGCTGTCCTTCCACGTGAAAATTGTTCATTCTTCACAGCAAGCCTGGTGGGCAAATTCAAAGCTAAAGAAGAAGATGGGAGAGAATAAGGAGAAATTGGGGGCAGTAAGGCCAAAAGTTCTACCAACTCAGACGCACCTTCCTCAGTGTCCAGGGGCCTTGGAACCACAGCTCATGAGTGAGGTGGTCACCCATCCTGGCGGGAGAAACATAAACTCCCAAAGTTGTGCCTGGTGTGTGTCGTAAAAACAACATTCATTGTTGGCAAGTGGGTGACAAGCAGGACTGGCCAAGAATTTGACATTGTGTGAACAAAATGTCCAGGTAAATGTGTTTTCACTTAGTGGCCATATGTTTATGAAAGTGTAGACATAAAAGGGGCCTTTTGAAAACGCAAGAGCTTGAAATTGCATAATATCAAGTTAACCAAAAACTGACCACTTTTTGTCCACTTACTTTTCTATTCTGTATGTTCGTGTTTTTCCCTCAGTTGATTTTTCAAATGAGAAAGATTTTGGACTTTGTATGTTCAGGAAAATACTGTCAATGGAAATCATCCTAACTAGAAAAATCTCTCTCTGCTTGAGTTGTAGCAAAATGTATAATGGCTCTCCCTGCAGTTAAGGGCGGCTCAGAGCTGCCCGTCTTAAGCCATTGGAGATCCTTCTCACCCCAGCTCTGTAGCTACTCATTTCAGGGCTTAATATTGTGTCAAAAACCACTCTTCAACTCCCCTCCAAAAAAAGGAAAAAACAAAAACACCTCTTTCGCTGAATTTCATTTTACAAACATGCAAGGATTTATTACAAATGTGCTGCTGTGTTTTGACTATTAGTTGGCTTTGTTTTTCTATTGTTGTTTCCATATGCAAGAGGGGGAAAAATACGTTAATTGAACTAAAAGAAATTTGAGCCAAACTCCTCTTGACAGTTAACCTGGTTGAAGGGCAGTTGACTTCTTGCCTATTCCAGCAAAGCAACCAAATGTTCCCAGTAGCTCCTTAATGCAATTACTTGATGAGAGAAAGGCATTTCATTTCCTAACCACTACAAGAATAAGCAATATAGCTGTCAATACTTTCCCAACAGAGCTTCAGGCATGGTGGGCACCATTCGACCACATTTGTATATGCTCATTAACGCGTTTCCATCAAACTTAAAAATTCACCTTGGTAAAGCCTGGGAGTCTTTAGGGATTTTGCTGATAGGAGACTGACCTTCTCCTTCATCTGTTTTCAAGTTGTTACTTTGTTTCTGAATATGCACCACATCACAGCAATTTGACTCAACCCTCCATTTAAGTCAAATCAGGTTACATTCAGTATGCCTACCCCCCTGGCTTCCTTTGAGGCCAGAGTGATAAGCCTGAGAAAACACAAAGCCTTCTCCCTCTTTACACTTGCCCGCTTTCCTGAGTAATTTAGAGTCTTATACCATTGTGTTCTCTAATGATGAAAGCAATTGCTCCCATTTATGGAGGCCTCACCATGTGCCAGATATGTGCTGTGCATTTGTTCATATGATCTCATCTAATCCTCACAACCCCTGAGAACAGTCATTCTCAAACTACAAAGTGTAGGAATCAGCTGGGGGAGCTTATCAAAAACAAGACTTCCAAGTCTCCCCCCAACTCTGCAAATATTTGGGTTTAGCAGAGTCTTGATGGGTGGTCTGTGAGACTACGTTTTGCAAAATATTGCCCTAAGAAGTAGGTACAACTATTATTCCCATTTTGTAGGTAAGAATCTTGGGCTTAAAGAGGGTAGGAAACTTGCCCAAACTAACTCAGGAATCAAACCAAGGCCGTATTATGCCAAATCCGAATTCCGTGCTCCTATCCAGAGGTGCACCAACTCTCGCTCATTTTATGAAGGACTGATACTGATTTTCCCACCAAGGGATAATGTCAGAGTAGTTAACTCTAGCTGACATTTTAAATAGTTCCCAAGGTCCAAGGTCTTCATTCAACCAAGGCTTATTTCTCTCTTTTGCAAAGACTAATGTTCTGAGGGTAACTTGTCTGCAAGGATCTCCTCCAGCCAGTGACTCAGTACTCCAGGCTGCTTCCACCTTGTATATACCACCTGGAATACAAGATCTGATGTCAGCACAATGGGGAGAGGGAGGGCTGGACCATCACCCAGGACACTGCTGGGTTCCCCCTGGAATGGGTTAGATCATTTCTACCTACATCACATTGGCCATATTTCAGCCAGTTGGCCACAGTCTAATTGTGAGGGAGGCTGAGGAAAGGATAGGATCACATGTACATTTAGTGAACACCCAAGTGAGAGAGCTGGGACTAACCATCATTGCATAAAGCTCCCCCAGTTTCATTAACCACTGGAACTGGACCTTGTTTCTTCATCTTCTGCATTCTGCTAGTTTTGTCTTCTGCCTTTCAGGATCACCTCCAGCATGATCACTCCTGCAATGAAACTGTCAGCAAAGCACCCCTCCACAGGTAGTAAGGTGTAAAACACATCTGTATTAGTCAGTTCAGGCTGCTATAACAAAATCATAGACTGCAGGGCTTAAACAGCAGGCATTTATTGCTTACAGTTCTGGAGGCTGAGAAGTTCAAAATCAGTGTGCTAGCATGATCAGGTTCCGGTGAAAACTCTCTTCCTGGTTTACAGACAGCCACCTTTTTGCTGTGTCCTCATGTGGGGGAAAGTGAGAAAGAGTAAACTCTCTGGTCTATTCTTACAAGGTCACTAATCCTATCATGAGGTCCCCCACCCTCATGAGCTCATCTAAACCTGATTACAAAGGCCCCACCTCCTAATACTCCTACACACTGGGGCTTAGGACTTCAACATATGAATTTGGCAGGGGTGGGGGGGTGGTTGGGGGACAGGGTTGGAGGGGTACACAAACATCTAGTCCTAGCCCATAACATCATCCCAGAAGGGATCCCATATAAATGGCATTTCTCCTCTCATTTTCTCTTCCCACCTCAAAGGCAGTTATTTAACTCAGCCCTAAAAATGTGAACTGAAACATATATTTTTAAAAACACATTTTTTAACTCAATTATAGCCAAATGTATAAAGGAGAACTACCCTTTCTATAACTTAAAATATTGCCACTTAAGTGATATGTTTGAAGAAAAGGATTTGAATGAGCCAATAGGCAATATCCCAAATGACACACAAGAACTTGCTATTTGGTTTACATTTGGGTCCATAAGAGCATGGTTCACAACTGATGGTCAACATTTTGCTGAAAACCTCAATAAAATCATTTCTGAAACATCAATGCCATTTTTTACAACAAATTTGCCATTTCTTCAACTTGACTTCTCCAACTCTACGCTTTTGCTCAATGTATTTGCTCTTCTACTTCTTACCTCCCTCCATCCAAAAGGCAAGAGCCTTTCTGGACACCCTCCTCTTAGCAGAATTAATTTCCTCTATCTCTGGGTTGCTCCCCCACTGATTTTATGCTTTTGTTAGCTCAAATCATATTCAAAACATACACTAGTGAGTTGTGGATTTGTCTTTCCTAGAGACCAATAAATGTATTTTTATTCAGTTTTCTTATACTCCATCATTTAGAAATTGCATTTACAGACCAGAAGAAAGGAGTGGCTTAAATAAGATAAAAGTCTATGTCTTTCACATGATTCCAGATGTAAGTAGTCCAAGGCTGACCTGGCAGCGCCATCACATCAGGGGCTCCTTATATCTAGACTCCTTATATCTTTCTTCTCCATCATCCTTAACACTTGGCTTCCATTCTCAAGGATGCTTCATGATCCAGAATGGCAACCAGAGCTCCAGACATCCCATCCACTCTCTAGTCAGAGGGAAGTGGGGGAGGATGGAAAGGCCCTTTAAAGCACTTTCCTGGACATCCCATGTAGATGTCAGAATGTGTTCACATGACTGCCTAGCTGCAAGAAAAGATGGGAAATGGCACCTAAACACATTGCTGTCCTCAAAAAAAAAAAACAAAAAACAAAAAAAAAAACGGGACTTTTTCAAGGGAAGAAGGGTGAATAGACATTGGGTACCACATGGAACTTGTAGAAAACAGGCACTCATCAAAGCTTGTTGGATTAAATTACATTTATTGGACAGTATAACAATGCTGCAAAGCACGTTCTTTTTTTAAACTGCCAAAAACAGAGACTCCCTGAATGAGCTTTAACATTGCCTCAAGTCAGTGCTTGGTGCTTTTCAGACTTAAAAATGAAAAAGCAATAGCCTTTTACTTTCCTTGGAAGAGCAGCTGGGTTATAGCAGGAAGGTCAAAGCTCTAGAGTAGAGAGACCTCGGACTGAAGCCCTGTGAGGTCAGTCACAGCCTGTGGGATTCAGTCAAGTTACATAACTCCATTGAGCCTCTCATCTGACAGATGGGAATAAAAAGACCTACCTCATGATGTGAGGCTATAACTAATTAGGAACAAATGAAATGAAGGAACGTACAAGAACTAACTGCTAATATCAGCATCTAAGATGTTCAGTAAGTAGGAACTCTGATGGACATGAGATTAAAGGCCTGCCACTGCCCTGGGACAAGTTAAACCTCTCAAACCTCAGTCCCTTTTTTCTGTAAAATGAAGACATTATTTTTTAACCTTTCAGAGTAGTGAGAACTAGGTAATTAAATCAGATAAATATAAATATAAAAGCTGAGAAGTCATAAAGCAATTATAAATTTATAATACATTCATTCCTTCAGATACATTGACCTCTAATCCATGCCGCACAATTATTCTATAGGAATAGGAAGCACCCAGGTGACCCTAGATTCGAATCTCAGGCACCCAGCATGATGACAGGCCAGTTCCACACTTTTTGTAACAGAAATTCTCCTGTTCAAAAGAATTACAGTTCATTAGAAAGACACAAAAGTGATTCCACATAGCTTCTCAGGTTTAAGTGACAAGGCCACTTTGGTGAGATTACTGTCATGCTCCTAGCTGGCTTGGAGAATTCATTCAAAACATCTGAGCCACCTGTGTGAAGTCCCTTTGGGAAGATGAGTTGATAAAGCGTCCCCACCTAAGAGCTGGCAACACTGTAAAATGTAAATACCTGTTCACTTGATTTCCAGAGGTTGTTGACAAATTGCTTCTTTTTTTCTTTTTTAACTTTTTCTTTTATTTATTTATTTAATTTTTATTGGAGTATAGTTTATTTATAATGTTCTGTTAGTTTCCGCTGTACAGCAAAGTGAATCAGTTACACATATACATATATCCACCCTTTTTCAGATTCTTTTCCCATATAGGTCCTTACAGAGTATTGAGAAGAGTTCCCTGTGCTATACAGTAGGTCCCTATTACTTATCTATTAAGTGTGTATATGTCAATCCCAATCTCCCAATTTATGCTTCCCTCCCCCCTTCCCTCCTGGTAACCATGAGTTTGTTTTCTACATTTGTGACTCTATTTCTGTTTTGTAAATAAGTTCATTTGTGCCATTCTTTTTTTATTCCACATAAAAGCGATATCATAGGGCATTTGTCTTTCTGGAAATTAGAAATTGTTTCTAATGTCTTTTCTAGTGAACTTCATAATGAGCTATTACAGAACGGGGCGACATGTAGTACTGTAATCATTGACTAAACGTCCATAAAGGATTTATAAACAGAACTCTAATCATACTTTCTAGGATTCGACAGGATGTTACTGCTTCCCCTAAATCATGCTGGAAGTTGGCACAAAGAGGGACTCCTGTTGGGATTAGGGTGCGAGACCTTGGGGGGCTGTCTTAGGATTCTGCCTACCACAGATACTCTATAAAATGCAACTAAATCATTGCATAATTATGAGCATAATTCATCATTACTTAAGCTCACACTTACAAGTGCTTGAATTTTGCAGAACAAAATTGCACTTGAATATAATTTCCTTCCCATAATTTCTATGCATCTATCTATGTGTAATTTCTGTTACTCATGGTATAGTATTTAACATATTAGTTTTGAATACTTAAGAAAAAATAAAATATGAGCTGTGATTATTAAACTACAGGTGTAATGAGGTGGCCCTAAAACCCTGGACAATCACTTAACTTTGTGTCAATCCATCTCCTTCATATACTGAGAGGCTTAGACCAGATAATAATGTTTGTTTACCTCTGGGCAGTTTATAAGCAACTAAACAATCATTTCATTTTACCTCAATTTGCTACAAGATCTTTAAGATCCTTTAGTCTTGCAACATTTTACAATACGGTGGCCGTCGAGCAGTGATTCTGTAACTCTGAGCACAAGACGCTGACACCAGCGTCTTTCACTGGTGTCCAGTCTGTTCATAAGGACCCTGATTTGGTTTGCCTGGAAGAACTATAAGCTCCTTGTAGGAGGGCCTCATGTATTATTCATCTCTGTGCCCACAGGGCCTAGCTCAATACTTGCCAGAAGGGATATGACCAATAAATATCAGCTATCGGTTGGCTAAACAGAGCTGGGTGACAACACTGAGGTGTCCCCTCCCCATTCCCTGTAGGGTTGTGACAGAGTACAAATCTCAAGACAGGCCTTACTGACCTTTTTTCTCATTGGTGCGGTTGTCGTGTCCCCTGGGGTTGTCTCCACGCTTGGGGCTGCCCTCGTGCCTTTGCCTTTAACAGATGAGCACCCCTGGGGAGGCCAGCCTGGCGAGCAAAGTCCTCTTTCCTCATTCTACTGGCTGGGGACATTTTCAAAACGTCCCCTTCATCAGTCCCTGGCCAAAGCTTTCAACCCAGCCTCATCGAGGTAAAGGTTGCATCTCTGTTTTTAGTATGGAAAAATAAGATTGAAAAAAACACACAGAATTTGCTTTATGGAAATTCACTTTACAGTTCTACAGCTGGAGGGAATGCATTCAAGAAGATGGAGGTTACTGTTTTTAAATCCTGCCATTCATAAAGCCCCCCAGTGAACCCCGAAAGTAGGCTAATGGAAAGCTTCAAACTAATTGCTCTCCTGCTGTTGGTTGTTGAACAGAAAGGATTTTGGTGTGTTGTATAGTTCACGCCTCCATTTTTAGGCCAGACTGAACTGAAACCTCGCAAACACCTGTTCTTTCCCGTCTTCCAAATCTCCAGATAAGTCCTGTTACGTTGTTTGGGGGGAATGGGGCAGAGAAGTAACGTCTAAATAAATAAACATCTCCAGGCAAGAAATGCTGCACATTCCCTCGTTTCTGCACGGCTGAGATGGACTGGAAGTGGTCTGTGGTCTGCTCTGCTCGGTTCCAGCGGTCCGAGTAGCACCATCCTTGGCAATGGGCCATTCCCAAATTAGGATGCTACTCACTCTGCCCACAAGGCCACCTCAGTCCCCTGCATGGGCTCATAGCCCAGAGAGTCTGAGCATCGGGTAACCTAGGCAGACCCCTTGGGACTTCCTCTGAGAAATTCTCCCATTCCTAATGGGCTCCCACAGAAAGCCCATTCCTTTCTAGAAAGCAGCCTTTTAAAACTATTTTTGTGGGTGAGTTCAGATGAACAAAATGAAAGTCTCTCTCGATTGAGGTGGAGCTTAGAAGGCTTGATTCTCTTGCACGAGGCTCTGGCCTGGCCTCGCGAGGAAACATGAGACCACATCAGCTGTGTCTGAGGCCATTGTTGAAAAGGTCTTGTTGTCCTGGTTTTGCTTATAACCCCCTTTTTAACTTATAGGAAAAATGAATTTTTAAAATAGATAATCATTCTAAATCTAAAGATGAAATACTGACCTTCATTTTGAAAGTAGAACAAAAAAGGATCCTTTCCAATGAACATCTGGTGGGAGCGATGAGCCTGGTGACAAGCGGGATATAAGAAGGAGCATTAAGCGAGATCTCGTGTGAGGAGAGTGACTTCGTGTCGGAGTCGAGGCCTTGGGTGTCCATTAGCAGAGGAGATGAACTGCCCACAGAGACCCGGCTCTGAGGTGTTGGACGTTCGATCCCATAACCTCCCACAGCCTGACAATTACTTTCTAAACGTGAGCCTAGGGCCACCTTCTCTGCAAGAAATTTTATAAGGACCCTGGAGGAAAGGCTTCTGGGAAAGGCTTGAACGTGACCATGTTTCTGTGCAGTACAATTGTTGGTCCCTTCAGACAGTGGACAGGCCCCTGAGGGGAATGCAGGGAGGAAGATAAAAACTTCTGTGGAGAAAATTAAGGAGTCATGTATCACTTACCACAATATAGAGGGCTTCTGCCAAAGAGTTCATACCACCAGAGAGATAAGGGTGGATTCCCGTCTCCTAAAGGACACCTTTATAAACACATCAGGGGAAAAACTTGAAAAAATAAGACAGAGTGACTTATAATGCAAAGAATTTCCATTTTCAGGAAATAAGTGAAGTTTCAGCATATTTACTTGTATTTACATTAAAAAGTTTGAGATTATTCAACCATTCAATTGAGAGGGTACATGTGGGTGTGTGTCTTTATTCTAAATGCTGCCCTACTAGAAGCCTATAAAGACTCATCAATCTGAGTGGTAGGTTGACAGATACATATTTCTATGGGACACATGTCAAAATATCTGGGAGTGACGGTGGTCCAGAGAATCTGAAACTTTGTTCTACAATGTTTTTCTCAACTAACATTTATTAAATCCCAATTATGACCAAAAGAATATGTTAAGTGTTGTCATAATGAATAGAATTCAGTCTCCCATTCAGAAATTTTGTATTCTATTTGGAGAGATGACACATGTAAAATAGGGAGTATAGAAATCAGGCCAATTGAGGTACTCATATATGATTGACCATGTGTGGTCCGAGGAGAGACCATGAGTCCAAGGGAGACCACAGAGGAGGTACTCCCTAAGCTGGTCTCTAGAAGATGCATTAGCTTGGTCAAGGTGAGAATAAGTAATTGATTACAGACTGAGGGAAGACAAAGTGCAGTGCATATGGGTGAACCTGAAGGTGGAAGAGCTTGTCTCTCCTCTGGAGCTCGGGAGTCATGTGATGCCCACTCTGTAGAGTCCTGTGGGGCTCACTGGTCCCTTTGAGATGACTGGGAGAGTCTGTAGACAGCTGGGATGTCACCACCCAAACTCTTTTCTGACTGCCACCCATGTCTGCCTGTCACCAGATGACCCTGGCCAGAGAGACTCTCGTACACTCAGCTCGTAGAGCTGGATCCTTTGGTAAATAAATCTCTGCTCTCAGCAGCCATTTCCTATGTTGATTTGTCAATCATGTGTTGCTGTATGATATGACATCCCCGACAACGTTGGTATCTGTAGCACATTCATCAAGCTAAGCTATGGAAAAGTAAAAAGCTTCATTCTAATTTTCAGAACATCACCACAAGCTTTGTGGAAAATGTGACAACAGAACTGGGACTAGAAGGATGACAAGGGCAGGGATGTGTGAAGGAGGGTATTCCAAGCAGCTGGAAGAGCACAGACAAAGGAGCAGAGAGAGGAATGTCGTGTGTGATTTGGACCATCGCCATGTCCACTGGGTTTGAAGGACAGGGTCACCTGTTTTAGGAAGAGCAGAGAAAAGGCTAAAAACATGAGTTTAGGAGTCAGAACTCAATAAAGTATTTTTGTAGAGAGAAATGTCACAGTGGTATAATTTCTTTGGAAAGATTAGCCTAGAGATTTCGTAAGACATGAGCACATTGTAGGGTGGGAAAGGACTGGAGTTGGGGAGACCAGTTCAGAGAGGGAACCCATGAGGCCCTGGGTGGAGGTGATGGTGGGACAACCCAAGGGGTGAGACATATCACTAGACACAGTGAGAGGAGGACTGACAGGACTGGACAACCAACGGAGTGGGAGGACCCACGTCTATGATTACATGGGCGACTGGGAGAACAGAGTGCCACGTCCAAACCAGAACATCTGGCAGAGGAGATCATTAGAGAGAAGAAGTCAATGAGTTTCTTTGGGATATGTTGAGTACCAAAGCTCCTCAAGAGACGAGCTATCCAGCTAACAGATGGAGACATAGGACTGGAGTTGAAGAAGGCAAGTCTGGAGAAAGATTTTCAATCGTCACTTTCATATATACATACAGTAGTTGAAGCTCAGGAAGTACCCAAGTTCTACAAGAAAGGGTGTGCAGAGAGGGAAAAGAAAGCCTTAAAGAAGGCTTCCATGGGGGGGCGAGAGCAAAGAAGATGGAAGGAACTGTCAAAGGGGTGGAGAAAACTCCCGGCTGCTACAGTGCCAAGGACAAGGGCAGAGGACATTTCAAGGAAGGTGTTGTCAAGGGTGTTGCAGAGAAATCTAGAGGGGAAGAATTGAAACTGTTGACCCTGGTGACATTTGAGAAAGCAATTTCAGGAGAGCAGTGGAGCAAAAAGTATGTTGCTGGGCTGGGCAGTGAGGAGATGGTGAAAATGTGGAGGTGGAAGGTGGGAGCACTTTTGCGAGGTTTCTGGCAAAGAAGTGGGGAAAGGAAAGTGCACTCAAAGGAGGTAGGTAGCAACGTCAAGGGAAGGTGGGTTACCTGCCCACTAGGCAAGCTCGAGCTTATTTCTAATCACAGAGAAATGGACTTGCTTCTGTCTGTATGATCATGGAATTGTTTTCCCCTTGAAAAAGAAAAAACTCTAGAATATGTTTTCCTGTATTTTATGTATTTAGGATATTTCAGTCCACCTGAAGCTACAGATTATACATATATTACAACTAATGTCCATGAGTGATCAATAAATGTTCAGCACTGTATGGCTGGCACATAGCTGATACTCAACCAATATTTTCTGGCAAATTACGTGTCTTTATAATATCTATATTGGCATGCCTGTTCTCAATGAAATGTTTTATACTGTACTCATTATTAATCTTAGGTATCAAAAGAGGTAATTTAAAAGTAACTGGAAACAAAAGATTACACTCAAATACAATGCATCATTTGCCAAGCCTCATAAGCCAGGCTTTGATGTTATAACAGTTCCCAAATAAGTCAGAAGTCACCTGTTAAACAAACAATTCATTTGAGAGTGGAAGTGTTAACCCTGAACCTATTACGTTGCTAATATAATTAGCTTTTAGCTGATTGATGAACATTAGCCAGAGAAGATATTAGAGTTATAGATTTAATCTCAAAATGCTCACTTAGCCACTGATATTACTGAAAATAAAATAATTCTCTTACAGCCACAACATGATTATGATGGTTAGTATATTCTCTAATCATGTAAATGCAGACCAAATTCTTCCCAATTCTAACATTCCCAGTGCAGCATGGACCTTCTAACCCTTTCCCTCCATATTGGTCATTTGAACTGGGAGGATCAAGTTAGCCAAATGAACTTCATGCTTGAAGAAACTAGCATTCATATTAGGCTAAACACCCAAAGTAACATAATACTTAATGACAAATTCATGTGCTGGCATGCTTGTGCACCCAAATACTCACCAATCCAGAAGAATACTCTCCCCACCTAAACTTTCAGAAGAACTGCTCAAGAAAAGGAGAAGTGTTATATGATTTTCTTCTACACAATTTTTCCCTGATCACTATGTAATTTAAGGAAACTCTCTTTATTCAGTAAGGCTGAGATTCTCAAAGAATAAGAAAATTGTTGGGAGGGTGTAGTAAGCACATGAAATAATTTCCTTAATCTCCTTCCCTCTTCCTCCTTGACTACAAAAGGAAAAAAAGAAAGAACGTATTGGGGGGAAAGAGAAAAGGTATTATGTAAGTAAATGCACTATTTAGGCAAATCTACCACCAACATCCTTATCAAGTGACTAGAAGTGAAAATATTGTATTTGGCTTGAACGCATTTGTATACAATGGACTTGGAGGGTTAGAAGTTTTACTAGACCCAGTTGTTGATGTACAAGTAAATCAATATGCGATTTTTACTTGAGTTCATTAGAGCAAGCCCAAAGGCACAATCTTATAAATCTCTGAGCCTGCTTAAAGGGGTGGGAAAACATCAACATGAATAACATATGGAAGATCATGTGGTCTAATACTTGGACCGACACTGGGACCTGGTTCCATGTTCTCTCCCCATAACCCCACTGGCTTTCTATAATCATTCCTCTCTTCCTTATTAAGTAAAATGGATCTTGATTAGTTGATCCCCTTATCCCTCTTTGGTGTAACAACTGGCAGACTGGAGATTCATGTGAGTACTCTGCCAGGAAGATAGTCAAGATGATTCTTACGCTTTAAACATCCGTGTTTTACATGCTGTGTGCTGCACTGGGCCTAAGGTCCATTGTGGGGTTCCTGTTGGAGCCTCCATGGGGTCCATCTTGTCAACACAGCAGAGAAGTTAAGGGGGGAAATTGTCCTCAAAACAGATTCTTTTCTGTGTTTAGTTCCTGGGCAGTTGTTTGTATTTTTCCACCCAGTGTGGAAACCTGGTCATAAAACTAAGAACAGTAGAAGAGTCAGAGTGAAATTAGTCTATTTTCATTTGAACAGTCCTGGTTGTTTTCTGCAGAAACTGATCCTGATGACATGATTGATGGGCCCCTGTGGACCTTTTCCATTTGTGCTTCCCAATTACTTGGAGAAGTACAATGTGCTGACACAGGCTGAGGAAAGAGGGTTAAAAGCTGACCAGACTTACTTGGAGCTCTGAACTCAGGACAGGGGGCAGTCATGACAGCTTTGAGGAACTTCAGGGTCCATGCTTGATGTGACCGTCCATTAGAGGGAGGAAGGAAACCATCCTCCAACCTGACCCGAGGCTTCCAGCCCACTTGCTGTCCCACTGTTTTACCGCAGTAACAGAGTTATACTATCAATGAATGGACCCTCCTGGGTCCAAAAGAGTGTGATTTGCTACACAGAAAAAAACAGACTTAAGTGTGCACTGAATGCAAGCAACAGAAGGGCAGCTGGTGTCATCTCATCGCTGGAAAGGGTCCATTAACCCTGCTAATTGTCCTCACCACTCTGCCTTAAAACCCTGCTCACCCTCCCATGTGGATGCAAAGGGTGCCTTGTACTCAATTTGTGGCCAATTCCGGCATTTATTGCCATTTGTATTCATCAGACTAATGGAAATATCAATTAAGCACCATCAAGAATAGCTCTTAGAGTAATAATGGATACTTACCTGACTTGGAGCAGAGCGAAGGAAGCTCCTTGAGGCATCTGGTGAATGATTGTCAAGTGACTATGAAATCCACACAGTGGGCCAATAGACCGTGAAAATTCTGCACAGTGACACTGGTAGACAATCTTACCAGACACAGCCATCAATGTATAAGTAGTTGAACATGAAATTTTTGCTTGATTGCATTAGGGCAAGTCCAAAGATGATACAGTCTTATAAATCTTGGAAAACTGCAATATAAATAACCTATAGAAGATCACCCAGCTTAATGATCGAACCACTGCAACTTGGGTCCACTCCCATCCTCAGAAACACAGAAGTCCACCCCAATATAGGCGGGGTGCCTCAAGGGAATGATTTTAAACATCCCACTACCATAACATCTCTGGTATTTGAATCTCATTAATTCAACCCTGGATTGGGTTACAGGGACAAGTGGGTGATGAGCTCATAAAATTTGAAGGTACATTTTTCTTCATTGTTTACTAATTTTCCTTGAGAAATCAGATCCTATTTTGCATGATTCAGAGTGCCCTCTGAAAGAAAATCCACAGTTCAAGGAGTTTTCTGCATTACCAAGATGAAGTAAGCTTGCAAGCTTTAACTTGCTGCATATGTCTCTCGTTAAATAATCCACTGAACTTCAAAAAAAAAGAGAGAAGAAAGAAAAAGAAATCATCAAATCATCATCTATAGTTAAACATCAAACAATAAAACTATTATTAGCCTTCCATACTATTAAGAAATTAGATTTTATACCTTCATCTTTCAGATGTCTAGCTTTAGTAAAATGACCTTCAAAAAGAATGTGGATGAATAGAGGTAAAATATTTCCTGCAGAGTATATTGGCTGACATTTAAGAGAGCTTTTTAGTAAGAGTCTTAACATGTCATACATGAAAAGATGAGAGTTTTGAAAGACCAATTGGTAGATTATGGTAAAAATCACAAAGTAAAGCATGTTTCTTTGGACTTATGTTTGGGTAGGTCTTTGTGTCTCATTTTCAGACTCTTCTGTATAGTAAAGTCAGATATCTTGCTCAGGATATGTTGAACTAGGCATGAATCTGAACCCATATAGAAGAGTAGATAGCTATTCACATAGAATATTTGGGAGAAGTCCCGGGAGTTGCTGCAGGAACAGAGAGGCTGAAATTCCAGGATGAGGGGAAGGGAAACTTGGTATTGGTGTCTGAGAATACGGTCAACATCAGCAGGAAATCACCAGCTCCCTCTTTTTCCATGATAGGCACCTTCCACAGTCAACCTCAGCTTTCTCCCTCAAAGAGTGCCATTGTGTTCAGTTTACCTATTTCTCTTATTCTAAAACACATGGGGGTACAAAACAATGTATTGCTTAAGACTGCTGTGAAAGAGAAGGGGTTAACGTAGATGGTGCACAGTTCGGGTTCATGGGTATCATTGGATAGCCTTGCTTTTAAAGATGCAGAGACTGAGTCCCAAAGAGGAAATTTCCCCATGTCTCACTCCTAGTTAGTGGCAGAGTCAGGAGGAGAAAGTGGATCTTAACTCCCAGTTCAGTGATCTTTCTCTCTATATATATTTATTTAGACCAAGGTCAGGTAAACAGATCTGCTTCCCTCAGAGGCAGAATAGTGCATCCTTAGCAACTTGTCACTCTTGTCTGAGACCCGCTGGAGGCACAGAGGGTAAAAGGAGCCAGATTGACTCCTGGACACCAGAGTGAACATAGGAATTGGCACAATTCTGGATGAAGACTTGTCAGAAGGATGCTTTGGTTGTTCATATGTTGATTAAATGATTAAGCTTAGAGAAGGGGACAGAATAACCCTCAGCCAAGATATTTAGAAAAGAGAGACCTGAGGAAGGGCCATTTCTTGGCATCTCCAGTGCGCTGGTAGCCACAGCCATCCCTCCAGGGCAGGATCAGACATCTCCACCTCCCTGTACTGCTGTCTGAATAGTGCTGAGTCATTGCTCTCATCAAGAAGGAAAGCTAGGTTTGCATTTCTTTGACTTTGAGTTGAAGAAGGCAAATATATTTTGGAGGAGCCAGAAGCACAGATCAAAGGTTTCTAAGCCCAGTGGAAGAGACACCTACTAATTATCACTCTTTAAAGAACCAGAAAGTTCCTACACTTCCTTATGAAAGTTGTAGGTGAAGCATCATCTTACTTCATTTGAAAAGGGGAAAAGTTCAAGGCTAAGTGTAATTGACTAATGGTGAGACTTCTGAAGTGCTCACAAGCCTCTTGCTCCTAAAACAAAACTAAATTGTAGTTGACTCATCTCTTTCCTCAACTCTGATTTAGGATTTAGGACTAAATTGGACCCAAACTGTTCTTTTTCATCTATGTTTGTGTTAGAGGATGTGTACATATGTGAGTATATTCTCCTGCACTTCTCTATATAGGAACATGGGCAGGGTGCTATCAAAGCACTGAGTTTAAAAATCATGGAGATAATTATTCCTTTTATGTGCCATTTATTATTTTCTGTGTGTTTAGAACTTGGCTTGAGAAATTCCAGATTTTCATGACTAACAGAAACCATGTAACTGGGACACTAAAGAACCAGTGAGTAGTTACCACTTGACGTGCCACAAGCAACACTTTACTTATGGCCCAAGAATTCTGGGCTGTGGTTTATGTGGGCACTGCCATTATTAATTTGTCTCATAAGTCATTAATGTTTCTCTTTCCCATTGGAAAGTTTCCATTCCATGAGATTCTCAGGAACCACTTTCTGGCATTATTTCTCAACTCGTGCCACCCATTGGATGGACTTGCAAAGCAAAAGCAGTAGGGGTTGACAGTGGACCAGAAGAAGCTAACACTTTTTTTTTTTTTTGACACAGAAAAGAATCCAGAAAAGTTATGAGGGTGAAACATCTCAGTCTCTTTGTTGCAGATCAATAAATGGGTGGTTGGCTGTTGATTCCTCTTTTAAATGAAAAACAAAAGCAAGTATGAATGGGAGAGGCATAGCTGGTTATAGATTGCACAATTGTTAGGCTAACCTGAAAGACCTTGTCTGAGAGGAAGGAACAAAACAAAACCTGGAAACAAAGTGATGCAAAGATCTCAGAACTGGAAATGTTCCAGAGTTTTCCAAACCAGCCAAGCAGAAGCTAGTGAGCAACCCTGCTTCCACAGGCTCTTGTTTTTGCAGATATGTCTAGACTCCCTGGGTAGGAAGTTTCAGGCAGTTTCTAGTAACCCCTGTCTTGGGAGATGATTCTTGGTGCTTATGCTCTTTGGTAACTTTCTGGGAGGCTGGAGCCTGGAAGGCTGGCTCCAAGTGCTGTTTGCTTAAGGTGCTCAAGACTGGGACTAGGGCACCCCTGTTTCTCCTCCCATTCTGACATGGCAGGGGTACTTTGGCTTGCCAGGGCAAATTCTCTCCATGAATATGTATCTTTGCTATATATCACACATGGTTGTTATGTTCTCCAAAGGAAGAATTCAAAGTCTGTTTTAGCTGTATAACTGAATTGCTCTACACCTGAAACTAACACGACATTGTAAATCAACTATAATATAATCCAATAATTTTTTTTTAAAAAACGGTCTATTTTAGCAGTAGATAAATCCATCGATGGACAATATAAAAGCAAACTGGTGCTATTGGCAATTAGCAATCCAACAGATGTGGCCATTTCTGCTGTGAAATAATAACGTTTGTCCATCTTCTGTTGTTGCCCACAGAAGCAGCTGTTAGAATAAGAAAGGGTATCTATTGAGCCTAGCAAAGAATTCAATTATGTTTTTTGAATTTTTTTGTTGCCTGGGATAAACTTTGTAATGAAAAATACATTAGAAGTCTCTAATACAGAAAGCACCTATCACTTACATTAACCATTTACTTGTTTTTTAAAGTAGCAAACGCTGGCACAGTATGACCATTGATTAATCATCCGATTTGCTTATCAATTTCATCTATAAAACTTTTGTGAAGAAAACATTTAAAATATGAAATTTGCCTCTATATGAACTGAGTCTAGAAAAACAGTGATAAATATAAGTTTTCTTTAGAATTCTTTTTGCCGGTAAAATACATAAGTCCCTTTGGTCCCAACACTTTTCTAGATAAGTAACAAAACCAAGATTAAACTTCATCATCAGAAAATTCTCAGCAACCTATTTGACTAAAAGTTATCATAGGAAGATTATTCCTTTTTGTTACTCTATATAATAGACATAGAAAAGACATAGGCAAAGACATAATAAAAGTTTATTACAAATGACAATATCAAATACAAAAAGTATTGATAAAGTGGGAGATTGGGATTGACATATACACACTACTATATATAAAATAGATAACAAATAAGAACCTCCTGTATAGCACAGGGAACTCTACTCAATACTCTGTAATGACCTATATGGGAATAGAATCTAAAAAAGAGTGGCTATATGTATATGTATAGTTGATTCACTTTGTTGTACAGCAGAAATGAACACAACATAGTAAATCAACTATACTCCAATAAAAATTAATTTTAAAAATATTGAGAAAAAGATAATGGCATTTGTTTTATAGATTTTAATGAAAGACAAAGTTTCCAACTCTTTTATTATTATTGGTTTATAATCACCTTCTTTAATTAAGACTTTATTTTTTAGAGCAGTTTTAGGTTCACAGCAAAATTGAGGGGGAAGGTACAGAGAGTTCCCAGATATACTCTGCTCCCACACACGCATAGCCTCCCCCATTACCAACTTCCCCCACCAATGGTGAGGTACATTTATTACAACTGACGAGACTACACTGACACAACATTATCACCCAAAGTCCATAGTTTACATTAAGGTTCACCTTGGTGTTGTACATCCTATGGATTTGGACAAATGTATAATGGCATGTATCCATTATGGTATCATATAAAATATTTTTACTGACCTAAAAATCCCTTGTGTTCTCCCTACTCACTCCCTCTTTTCTGCCCTCAACCCCTGGCAACCACTGATCTTTTTAACTCTCTCTATAGTTTTGCCTTTCCAGAATGACATACAGTTGGAATCAGACAGTATGTAGCCTTTTCAGATTGGCTTCTTTCACTTAGTAATATACATTTAAGATTCTTTCATGTCTTTTTGTAGCTTGATAGCTCACTTCTTTTTAGTACTGAATAATACTCCATCGTCTGGTGCACCACAGTTTATTTATCCATTCACCTACTGAAGGACATCTTGATTGCTTTCATGTTTTGACACTTATGTATAAAGCTGCTATAAAAATCCGTGTGCATGTTTTTGTGTAGACATATGTTTTCAACTCCTTTGGGTAAATACCAAGGAGTGAGATTGCTGGATTACATGGTAAGAGTATGCTTAGTTTTTTAAAAAAACTGCTAAATTTTCTTCCAAAGTTGGCTGGACCATTTTGCAATCCCACCAGCAATGAATGAGAGTTCCTATTGTTCCACATCCTTGTCAGCATTTGGTGTTATCAGTGTTCTGTATTTTGGCTGTTCTAATAGGGGTATAGTGATATCTCACTGTTGTTTCAATTTACATTTCCCTGATGATATATGATGTGGAGCATCTTTTCATACGCTTATTTGCCATCTACATATCTTCTTTGGTGTGGTATCTGTTAAGATCTTTGGCCCATTTTTTAATTGGGTTACTGGTTTTCTTATTGTTGAGTTTTAAGAGTTCTTTGCATATTTCAGATAATAGTCCTTTATCAGCTGTGTCTTTTGCAAATATTTTCTCCCAGTTTGTGGCTTGTCTTCTCATTCACAACATTGTCTTTCACAGAGCACAAGCTTTTAATTTTAATGAAGTCCGAAGTCCAGCTTATCAATTATTTCTTTCACGGATCATGCCTTTGGTGTTGTATCTAAAAGAAGTTGTCACTGAACCCAAGCTTATCTGGCTTTTCTACTACATTATCTTCTAGGAGTGTTAGAGTTTTGTGTTTTACGTTTAGGTGTGTGATTTATTTTGAGTTCATTTTTGTGAAGGGTGTAAGGTCTGTGTCTAGATCCCTTTTCTTTTTTTTTTTTTTTTTTTTTTGACATGTGGGTGTTGTTCCAGCACCATTGGTTGAATCCATCCTTATATTGAAACAATTTGTGTTCAGCACTTTGACAGATGTGGCCAGAAGGATCCCCAAAGATAGAAAAGCATTAAGTTCCAAGAAAGAAAAGAACAAATGCAGAGCAGTACGAAAATGGAGAGGAACTAGGAAACAAACAGAACTTGTCTGCACAGACCCTGACCAATATGTCAGACTAAGAGAATGTATCTAAGCTTAAGGGAGAAGAAACTCATTCCAATTTCTCAATTTAGTGAGAACTAATTTAGTCCTAAATTAGAGACTGGAATGCTTTAGTTAAATATGAAATTCTGAGAGAATTCACTTGCTTTTGGTTTTGAAAGAGATTACTCCTCAGTGAGAAAAGAAAAATATGACTACTTTAGTTCTCCTGGAAATGAAATTGGCATGAGACTACTTGAAAAAATCATGAATGATATATTTAGGCATTTAATATCTCAATCTCTTCTTGGTCACATTGGGTCTTTTCACTTTAATCATATAACTTGTGGTTTATTAATTGTTCCTATCAATCAAAATGTAAACTTTAGAAGCCATAAACTAACACTCTTCAGGTTCTGAAATGCAGGATTGCCTGCACAATAAAAGCCCTCAAAGACCTGCATACTAAGGTTTGGCATCTTGGGGAAGAATTATATTAAAAAAGAAATAGTAAACTTAACTTCTTATTTCTTTGGAGCTCAGAGACCTTTTGCATTACTACTAAATCCCTGAGTCAAAGAGAAAGCACTTTTAGAGGAAGGAAGGTTAACTTTACCTGGTATTTTCTATTTAAAATCTCCCAATATACAGGTGGCAAGTGGGCTCACTGACACGGAAGGGGGTGCTCCCTTCCCATCCCCATACTCAGGGGACAGAGTTATTTTTTCTTTTTGCTTTTTCACTATAAAACCGTATCACTTCATGGAATGAGGTATGACATAAAAGGTGAACCCCAGAACCCCACACTGAGCCTCAAAACGTTTTAGGATCCAATGTTTTAGATTTTTTTCCAACTGAAGAAAACCGTTCCTGGAATGTTTAGAGGGACCTCAAATAAAAACTGATTGTTGGGCTTCCCTGGTGGCGCAGTGGTTGAGAGTCCACCTGCCGATGCAGGGGACACGGGTTCGTGCCCCGGTCCGGGAGGATCCCACATGCCGCGGAGCGGCTGGGCCCGTGAGCCATGGCCTCTGAGCCTGCACGTCCGGAGCCTGTGCTCGGCAACGGGAGAGGCCACAACAGTGAGAGGCCCGCGTACTGCCAAAAAAAACCCAAAACTGATTGTCAATGAAGTCATCTTACAAGGTGCTTCTTGGTTATATCGTTTAATATGAATCTATTTCATGTGTTATTAATGTATTTATAATTAATTTATTATTCATTTTATTTATTCATCTCAAAGGAGATAAAATGCAGAGACTGAGGAATGTAAGCAGAACTAGTCGATTAACTTTGGGGAATCATTGCAGGCATATTACCCCAGAGCCTCTATGAGTCACCCAAGGCATTCCAGTTCTCAACAATAGAGGATTGTAGTTTTTTTGGCTCATGGCCACAATGTCACAATGGCACTCTCCCAGGTCCATCTGCGTTTTAAAAATATTACAGTACCAACAACAGTAATAATAATGATAATTGTTTGAGTATTAAGAAAAGACTGCATGAAAGAGGGAATGTTGCATGTCAGTCCAGCAGAATAAATAATAACCTGACCTTTGATTTAATGAGTCTTTATTAGGTGACAAAGATTGGACCCATCTGTGCATAATCGTTCGTGCTTTGGGCCAAGCCCTGTGTCTGTGTACAGAGGAAAAAGACACGGCACGCCTAGGTCAGGGGTACAATAGAATCCTTTGTCTCTCTCTGTACTATGGAGGATTTTTTAATACTTTTTTTGAAGCCAAACAGAGAGTCAGTTTTAGCTTTTAAATCAAATTAACCCCTTTTCCCAGTGAACAGTCATAAATAGTAGTCTGGATAGAGAGAAAAAAACAGTTCTTCTCAACTTGCAAGCATTTACATAAAAATTACTGGAGATAGTATATGTTCTGCTAAAATCAGAGACAAATTCTTCCAGAGCCTTAAAATAGAGTGCTTGCTCTTCCACCTGGGCTGACAATTATTAGCAAGCAGACAGTACTAAGGGGCAGCCTGCTTGTCAGAGCCCTGCTGAGCAGCTATCTACCGAGATTTTTGGCCACGCTGAGATTTTTTTCCTCTGTCCACTCCAGTGTTTTTGAGAACCCATCTCTGGGCAATTAGAGATGAAATACCACACTTGTACTGGACTCCTACGTGTACGCAGTTACCAGCTTTTTTTTTTATCACCAACGCCTTCTACACGGATACCCATCCTGTTTCCATTTAAATTCGTGAACATCTGTTACACAGGAGATGGGTTAGCTACCAAACACTACTGTTAGATTTCTCGCCAGCAAGTCTCATGCCTTCATGTGGTTTTTGTTTTCTTCTTTAAACCGTTAATTATGTTTTATTCGTTCTTCTATAAAAGCTAAATTTAGCCAAGTTTTATACTAATTTAAAACATTTTCTGGAAATGACAGGGTGCTTTTGTTAAAAAAAAAAAAAAGCAGAGAGGCTGAATTTTCAATGGCTATCACAAGTGAATCTAAGGGGGAAATGAACACGTTGGCTTATGTCTCTAACTCTCAGATTTTATTTGATGGATGTGAACAAATAGCGTTTGTGTTGTAAATCAGTTCATAGTCAGTACTCCCATAGACAATTCTGATCTGGAAGGGGGTCTTCTGGAGAGTGAAGTCTGGCTTTTTGCCCCCTCATATTGGTCTCTTCTAAGTAAAGACTGAAAGTAAACTCTGAATTCCGTCTACCACTGGCTGGAGCTAAGTAGAGCTATGTGTTCTGTGTAAACATTGGCAAACATACTTTTGTGTAGACCAACCTCATTAGCCCACTTTGCTGTTTTGGGGGGTATCTATTATGTTAGCTTTCTAAGTTTTATTCAAAACATTAGTATGAGGGAGGGAGGCTACAGCTGTACTGGGCATGTTGCATCACAGTGGTTCTCAACTGGGCACGATTTTGCTCAAAAGGGAACATTTGGTAACATCTGGAGACATTTTTGGTCATTGTACCAGAGGTAGGGGGTGCTAATGGCATCTGGTAGACAGAGGCCGGGATGCTGCTCTACATCCAACAATACCTAGGACAGCTCTCCACAACAAAGAATTAACTGCCCAAAATGTCAATAGTTCCGAGGTGGAGAAACCCTGCTTTAACCAGTTTACTAAAACACCTCAAACTTGCTCACTGAGGGGCTTGTTCTATTATTCTCATCATGAGTGTATCTATCATATTATTAGCACCAATACAAACTCCCTGGATCCAGAGTGCTGTTGAAAATGTTCAAAGTCACATTTACCCATTGTTTCATTTATCTTTCCTAAACCTCCATAACGCATATGTTTGGGAAGGTATTATCTGAGTAGCAAAGGAGAAACTAAGAAAACATGTACTTAACTCAAGGTCATATAATGTTGACTATTGGAGTCAGGATCTAAGCCCAGGTTTCAGTCCAATGCCATCCAAATTAGAAATCACCAATGATTTGACTCTGTAAAGGGAAATCATGGTGTAGAAAGAGAGCCCACAGCTGTGGCATCCATTTCTTGGTTCTCTTTATGTTCCTCAAGAGCAATCAACTAGAATCAGTGAACATATGAGGAACATGTTATTTTAATTATAGAAGTATATTTTGGTTTCCTCTCTAATCCTTTTTATTAATTTCACTCTTTTAAAAATGTCATTGGTTTAAGAACTCATTAGCTATAAGGAGATTATATTTTAAATCATCCAATGTTGAATGAAGACAATCAAAAGTGTGAAAAAGAAGGCAGTGAGAGAGAGAGAAAAAAATGAATAAAGGAAAACCAGGGAAAAAAAGAAAGGAAAGGGGGGAAATGAAAGGCAATGACTTCTGTTTCCTGGTGGGCGGCTGAAAGTCTTTGACTCATGAGACCTCCGTGGAATCTTTGGGTCATGTGCCCATTCTCCAGCCCAGCTCCCACCCCTGCCTTCATCCTCTTTCCCTGAGTCCATCACACCCTCCACTGTCACTGCTAGACCTGCAGAGGCAGCGGCCACAAAGATGGCCCTGCATCCTCCATTTCTGCTTCTGTGGCGTGCTTTCCACGACCCCTAAAGCACGTGAGTCAGCCTGTGCGTTCACATCTTGCAGTCCTCTTAACTCTTTAGTGCCTCCAAGGCCAAAGTTTCCAACATCTGGCAGGACAAAACAAGCCAGATGAACATATGTGTAGCAACTTGGGCATAACATGAAGGTCAAAGCCAAGTTGAACTGAGAGATCCTCATCCTCTTGGGTAAGCACCCTTTGGCAGTGTATTGCATGCCCAGTCAAACCAAAGACTAAGGCAATACATAGGAACTTTTAATTTAAAAAGAAATATTAGACTTGACAATTTTCTACTCTTACCTTATACATTGAACATAGTAAAACGAAGAATTTGTTTCCTTTTCTGGTAATAAATCTTAATAACTCCAACTTGTCAGAAGTCATTTTAAAAAATCACATCAAAACTTGGTAAAAGATGAATAACATCCCACGACTCCTAAAATGTCACATGTCAGGTGTCTTATTAGTGACTTAAAGTGTTATATTCAATGAAAAGCTACATGTAAACGCACCAGAGCATCACAGCCTAGCTCTGGATGTACTCTGACCTAGTTATGTGGGTATTTGGAAACACAGACTCCTACCTGCAGGGCTATTTGTAGCATGTAACAAGCATACATCTCATGACACCCATGCACTGAGAGATCTGTAGAAGGCAAGTGGCCTATAGGTTGGAGAAGAGGTGTTTAGTTCTAAACAACTTCACCATCATGATGGTCCCAACCAATAATTTTCTAAGATAAACAGTTAATGTCTTATGCATATGCCTTTCCAATCCCTGGTTAGAGCCTGCAGCTTTGCTTGAACCAACATACCACAATGCACCCATATTTGTCCCACATTTTCCTGCACAAATTATCTTAGATGCTCCAAAGATGTTTGATCTCTATGCCCATAGATGCATATGTACCCATGAGAGAAACAGGAGCAAAAAGTGAGAACATAAATGAGGATGCAGATGCAATGAGGACACAGATGTGTCTGGAGAACAGGAAAGAATAGCTTATTGGTCAGAGAAGCAGGGATGAGGCAAATTGGCGAGTAAGTAGGAAAGGATAGAAAATGCAGGGGATGATGCAGGGTCCACTGTACCTGATCAGTTAACATGATATCAGCAACCTGGGATGAGCATTTTCTAGAATATATCACCTGGTAGTGAGAGGCAGTGTGGGAAAATGTAACGTGAGTAAAATTTGGAGGGAGAGAGATTTGGGTCATCCTGGCTCTGCTCCTTGAGTTAGTAACCATTCCTGTGGGCTTCGGCAGGTGGTTTAACCTCTCCATGGCTTGGTCCCTGCTTCTGCAGAAAGGGGAAATAAACTCTCCCCAATATTATGGAGTTTTAAAGTTTTAATGACACCTTGTATCACACATACTATTAAATTGAATCCTCAATAAATGGTAATTGTCTTAGGTGGGTAAAGACCTCTGGCATGGTTTCCTAAAGGAGCATCTTGGCCAGCTATAGGGAAAGTGATGTGTTGAAAATAGTTGTTCAGAGAAAGGAACTTACGGTCTTTCAGTGGTATCAGGGTTGAAGAGACCTGGGGAACTACATCTGACCTGGGGACATCTCTTTCATAAAGGCTCTACCAACACCCAAAACTCGGAATGTCTACAATAAAAATTGTCCTCTTTTCCTCAAAACCAGCCCCTCCTCCTAACTTTCAGTCACTCACTCATTCATTCCTTCACACGTATATTACTCATTAACCATTTTTGCCATGTCTATGGTATACAAAGAAATCTATTTGGAAATAGATAAAAAGAATAACAAAACCCTCTATGAATCAATCATCCGAAATGGGAAATCTCATGGTTTCATTGGCTCCTGGGAAGTTCTAATATTTCTTACATCTGCCCTTTCCTTGTCTCTTCGTATTTGGACTCCTTGTCCATTGGTTACCCTGTCCCACTTCAATTCATCTTACACATATGGCCAAGTTCCCTGAAAGTTTAAATCTGATCATATTTCTATCATGCTCAAGACTCTTCCATGACTCTTCACTGCCTAAGGAAAGAGGTACAAATTTCATCATGAAACCAACCTTCCTCTACTGCCCTATCTTCCACTATCCTCTCCAAATGTTTAATTCCTTAGTCCAGAGATTGGAAATATCTGGCACGTATATGGCCATATCTTTCCCCCTTGCCTATTGCAGACGTCAGTAATTGATCACAGCACTCCTTCCTCCTGTGCCTGAGTCATGGTCTCTGAATCCCTCAGCCAGTACCAATGAATCAGAGTTGGGACTCCAGCTGAACTTTATTTGGCCATCCCTCCACTAGTTCATCTTGTCAGAAAAAAAGAATCAGACTCTAACTTGGTTTCAGACTATTTGAAAAAAAAGCTATGTTGATTAACCAGTTTTCAAATGTAAATAATCCCTAGCAACCAAAAACTCTACCTTCCAGACATTTAGAAAAATAATAATATTATTGGAGGAATTTTAAAAGAGTGAGTCACCTCTAGGCATAAGTGTGTAAGAGCAACTACCACAAACCACTTCAAAACCCCTTGCATACATGCATCAGGATTCTGGGCTCCAAGAATCACGTAGAAAAACTCAGAGATAAATTAGATGATCCTCATACTAGACAACAAAACCCACCTGATCCCAACCCAAAAGATAAGTGGATGACAGAGATGAAGCTTCTCTTACCAGTTCCCAGCCAGCTTTGTTCGCTGCCACTGAGACTTCATGGTGAGCTCGTAGGTTAGTAAATATGAATTACCTGGTGGAGCCAACCAGTTCCTGGGAGAAAAACTGTCATCTTCTTTCTAAAAATCAGGAAAGAAATGGATATGACCTTAGAATTGAGTAACTGCCTCTAGATATGGGGCATCTTTTATCCTTAAGGAACAAAGAATTATGTCTTATACTCCTTTGTATCTGCTATGGTGTATATGTGAATACTCAAATATTAGAAATTTTCCAAGACCATTCAAAGAATACATAGGTAGCAGCATTCAGAGCTCTAAAGAACACAGTGTGAGGAGTCTGCTACACACGTGCTTGTGTGTGTGCGTGCGTGTGTGTTTGGTGAAGGGCACAGAAAAGGGCAGCAAAAGAGTAACTTAAGTACAAATTATTAAAGTTGGACCCTCCTGAGGGGCCTCAAGGTGGTTCTTAGTTTTATCTTTTGAGGAACCAGTGTTTCTGTCCATGTCACTTGTTTTTCTTAGATGCATCGTGTATTGAGTTTCTTAAAAATTGTCCTCATCCGTATTTTATCAAAACCAACACCAGTCTCTCCCTTGGTGGTCATATTGTTCAGCCAAAATGTCTTTCCACCGAAGGACTGATCTAGGCACCTCGGTAAGCTCCATAAAATGTCAAAAAATTGAGAATCTGCCTTAGACAAAGGACAAAGAGATCAGCATCTTCCCTGGATGCCCTCTTTCTCTGTCGTCTCTCATCCCCCACCCCACAAAAATTTCTGGGGATAAATCTATTTCTATTCATTTAAATGGAGTCAAATTATCAAAGTGATGCTATTTCCAAGTTGACCACCAGATTCCACTTTTTTTGCCCCCTAAGATGAGTCATTCAATAGTGTTGCTGTAGGAGTGTTTTATAGCAAACCCTTAAGTAAATATATTCTGAGGAATTCAGGAGTTTGTTGAAAGTCCTAACTTGAATATCTGATTTTTCCAAATAAGGACTGCATTTTTTTCTTTTTTTTTTAACTTTATAGCAGTATAGTTGATTTACAGTATTGACTTAGTTTATGCTGTACAATAAAGTGAATCTGTTATACATATACATATAGCCACTCTTTTTTAGATTCTTTTCCCATATAGGTCATTACAGAGTATTGAGTAGAGTTCCCTGTGCTATACAGGAGGTCCTTATTAGTTATCTATTTTATATATAGTGGTGTGTATATGTCAATCCCCATCTCCCAATTTATCCCCCCCTTACTCCCTGATAACCATAGGTTTGTTTTCTACATCTGTAACTCTATTTCTGTTTTGTAAATAAGTTCAGTTGTACCTTTTTTAGATTCCACCTGTAAGTGATATCATATGATATTTGTCTTTCTCTGTCTGACTTACTTCATTCAGTATGAAAATCTCTAGGTCCATCCATGTTACTGCAAATGGCATTATTTTGTTCTTTTTATGGCTGAGTAATATTCCATTGTATATATGTACCACATCTCCTTTATCCATTCCTCTGTCAATGGACATTTAGGTTGCTTTCATGTCTTGGCTATTGTAAATAGTGCTGCAATGAACATTTGGCGTTCATGTATCTTTTCAAATTATAGTTTTCTCCAAATATATGTCCAAGAGTGGGATTGCTGGATCTCACGGTAGCTCTATTTTTAGCTTTTTAAGGAACCTCCCTACTGTTCTCCATAGTGGCTGTACCAGTTTACATTCCACCAACAGTGCAGGAGCGTTCCCTTTTCTCCACCCCCTCTCCAGCATTTATTGTTTGTAGATTTTTTGATGATGGCCATGCTGACTGGTGCGAGGTGATACCTCATTGTAGTTTTGATTTGCATTTCTCTAATGATTAGTGATGTTGAGCATCTTTTCATGTGCTTAATGCATTTCATAAGTTGCAGTACTAAGTTTGAGAGGAAACCTGCTTCTAACCTTCTATTTTTTGGTGGCAAGTTGCTTCAGGCTGATCCACAGGGTTGTCACCAAGGGGACATGCCTAGATGCTTCCTCACAGATTCAAGACTTTGGGGCAGAATGAGAACAGCTCTAAAGAGGATTTTATTCACCAAGTGAAATCCCAAAGAGATCTAGGGAAAGAAACTTTCAAGGTTGTAGGGGCCTGTCTGAGCCCCAGAACCCATCAGTGCATTCTGGTGGGACTGTCCCTTCTAAAGGGTTTTGCAACCACCATGGGCACCAACCACAGTCATGGTTCAAGAAAGCACACTACTGTTTTGGCCTGTACATCAGATTCCCTCCTTCCAAGAAGGATGTAGCTTTGGCCAGAAAAAATCTTCAATTATTTTAATTAGCCTTCTAATTGTTACTTGACCATTTCAGAGATGGATATCACAACAGGGGAATGATGACAATGCTCAAGAATATTTTATTTAAAATTCTTATTGACAGTGTAGTCATTTGGTATTCATTCCGTTTGAAGAACTAGACATAAATCTAAACCTCTAGACTCTAGAGTAATGCTGTACAATGGAAATTTCGGCCATGATGGGCAAGTTCTATAATCTGCTCTGTCCCTTATGGTAGCCGCCAACAACATGTGGCTACTGGGCACTTGAAAATTGGCTATTGCAACTGAGGAATTCATTTTAAATGATATTAAATTCAAATTACCACAAGACTAGTAGCCACTTTTGGATAGTCTAGCTCTTGTCTAGAGTAGTAAATAGTCCTCAGATTTGGCTACTTAATGGAATCACCTGAGGTATATTTCAAAAATTCCAATGACTGAGTACCACTCCCAGGGATTCTGATTTCATTTGGTATGAACAGTAGACTTGGCATCATGACTTTTAAAAACTCTTCAGATAATCATTAATGTATGGGAAAAGTTGAGAATCACTTTTCTAGAAGAGACATCCTCAGAGCTAGCAAGCTAGACAATCAGTTAACTGGATGGATTCAAACCCCTGCATATCATCAGTGCAACAGGCAGTTTGATTGTGTCCCCAAAACAGACTCTTTTAAGACAACATGTGTCAAGTATCTACCACCAGCAGGCATGATGTCTAATCTATTCTAACGGCACCCTTAATATGCTCCGACATAGACAGTACATGATGCTACAATGCTCTTATATGGCGCTCGTGCAAATTACCAACTCAGTTGAAGGGAAACTTAGCTGAATTCAGAGTCCATATATACAAGCAAGTCATCTATAGTCAAAGGAAAAGCCTCAAGAGAAAGGAGTTGCCCCATCCACCCAAGGTACAGAAGAGAAGAGGGACCACCTTTGGAACAGGGCTTCTGCATGCCACCCATCGCCTTCTATCCCAAACAAAGCATCATCTCTGGAAAAGTAATTGCCTCATAGGTAGCAGTCAGCAAATGGAAAACTGATTAACAATTGAGTGTTAGGTTACCCTACAATTGTGCACAGAAGAAACCACACACGTGGCTTGGTGTCTGTGCATTCTGTGTTACAAGGAGTGTGGCACAGGAAAAGAAAGCTGAAGCCCGGGCTGCTGTCATTCATTCTTTACTGGTGCTTCCCAAGACTGAGTTCTTTCCCTGGGTCGGCATCCTGTAAACTCCATTCTTTAATGAGCTCGTTTTCTTCATGAATTTTCTGCCTGCTCTTATAAAATAGGAGTCAAACTTTCTGAAATGCTTGAATTCACCCTTTTTGTCCACTTCTGGCTGAGCAACTCACTGTGCAGGCAACTGGTTCCAACAGCTCATCCTTTGATAACACTTTAGCCAAAGGCAAAGCCCAGGACATCTGGGGAAAGAGATGCAGGGGAGAAAAAACAAACCAGCACTACGTAGCCACCCTTTATGGACAGTACCTGCCTCTCTCACTATCCTTGTGTTTTTCTGCTGAGTGGTTTTGATTTTCTATGGAAGGTGCTGATGTCTTCAGGGAACATCTGTTTCAACTGTCTGTCCAAGAGTAAAAGCAAAATGTTCCATACAAAGAATGATAAACAACTACCTGGTTCTTCCTATGCTCAGGGAAGAAATCCCCTATTAAATCTTCAGTTCTTATTGCATTATAAAAAAATCCCACTTGGAACGACTGTTTCGCATACCTTAACCTGATCTGTTCAAAACATTGCTTAAAAAGCCTGCTTTATGAGAAGCCCCAAAGAACTTTAGAAAAACCCAAGTTGTTTGTGTTTGCTGTGGATCCAAATGCTGACAGATTTAATCAATCAAGAATAAATAGGTACTGTCTCTTCATATTGGGCACAGGAGACATTTACCTTTTTTTAAAAACTACGTATGCCTTTTATTATGAAAGTAATACTTGTTCGATGTTTAGAAGACTAGAAAATACAGGCAAGCAAAAAGTGGATCAAAATTGCTCAAAGTTTCACCCTCTAACAGAGATCATTTCTGTTAAAAATTGTGTGCATGTTCTACCCTTATTTTTGTTTTTCATCACCATGGAAGAGGGTAAGTTTAATGGAGAGAAGCCCAGCTTTTCCATGGCTAAATGAGATGCGCAGGAAAGCCTGCTACAGTGAACACAGATGACTCTATGCCCTTCTGACTATTGTAAACCCTGCCTGCACTCCAAGCACTTATTCCACCTTCAGTCAGGGTTTCTTGAACACCTTCTGAGCTGTGCTGTAATGCTGCTAAAATACCTCATCTATTTTCAGCCTCTAAGGAACTTACAATTTCGTTGGATATATTAGTTTCCTGCGACTGCCTTAACAAAGTACCACAAACGGCAAGGCTTAAAACAACAGAAGTGTATTGTCTCGTGGTTCTAGAGGCCTGAAGTCCAAACTCAAGGTGTCTGCCGGGCCACACTCCCTCTGAAAGCTGCAGGGGATAACCCTTCCACGCCTCTTCCTAGCTTCTGCCGGTTGCCGGCAATCCTTAACGTTCCTTGGCTTCCGGCTACATCACTCCAATCTCTGCCTCTGACATCATGTAGCGTTTAGTGTGTCTGTGTCTTCCTATGGAATTTCCTCTTCTTACAAGGACCCTAGTCATATTGGATTAGGACCCACCCTAACGACCCTCTTCTTAACTTCATTATAACTGCAATGATCCTATTTCCAAATAAGATCACAGTCACAGGTATACTGGGAGTGGGAACTTCAGTGTATTCAACCCACAGCATTGAGGAAGCAGAAAAACTCACAGGATTCAGTTAGAGAATGATAAAAGACCTGCATAATTAAGCTTTCAGATATATGACCCAAACTGCCTGTGCTATGGGAATTCAAAGAATCATTCTAGAAGGATGAGATAGTTTAGGAAGGATTGATGGATTTCATTGCACTTATATGGATCTTGGTCGGAAAGGTGGATGGAGGGGGAAACAGACATTCCAGGGAAAGGGATGAAATTTTAACTCTAGCAGAGTAAACAAGGTACTCCTCCAAATGGCTCTTGCCCTCCTCTTGAGTCTCAGGCCCCGGGAGACTCACTCAGCAATGCTAAACCACACAGGAGCCCTCAGACACCTTCTTCTTTTGCACCATCACACCTGCTCATTTGTCACTCTTTCTAACCAGAATGTCTCCGCATCATTTCCTACCATCACGACTACCCCCACCGATTTCCCATTCATCCTTCCACAAGCCCAACCTTGACATCATAGCTCCAGGAATCCTGGACCCCTGGAGAGAATTAGTCACCACCCACCCAGGGCCACCACGACACCTTGTAGATATCATAGCCTGGTGTCCCTTAAGGACAGGAACTCTGTCTCAAGAGTCTCTGTACCTCCAACGTATAACACAGAGCCTAGCACTGCCAGTGGTCACCAGTGGTTTCCTGAAATTTAGTTGAACTGAATTGTTTGTGGACAGGAAATGAGGGGATGAACCTAATTGCAGCCTAGCCAAGGGCCAGGTTCTGCAGAGGGGCTGATGACTAAGCTGTCATGAAGAGAAGCGAGTCACCACTGTGGAATGGGCAAAACACACCGTGGGTGGGGAGTGGTGGTCACTGTGTGAGTAAAGGCCCTGACTTGTGACATGGCCTGACGTGCTAGGAAAACACAAATACAATACAAAGTCAATACAACCAGAGCAGGAGATTCAAGAGGAGGAAGACAGGAGACGAGGATAGAGGCCCAGGGAGCAGGGCCTCGGGTGACAGGTGACTACAGAAGTTTTTCCAGCGAGGAAATGTGTTCGTATTTGAATATAAGAGACATGGTTTAGCAGCGACATGGGGGATGGCAAAGTGAGGTCAAGACCAGATGCAGGGAATATCCTAAGTCAACTCTAAAGAGAACATGGGCAAAAGAAACATGGACGTAGGTTTGTACCTACCTCCAAAAGAACATGGAGGAAGGAGGTAATGAACATGAAGCAACGACGATGGGGGGTAAAATTGACAGGACTGCAGTGTTGGGAAAGAAAGAGGTGAGATTTCTCCCTTGAGTGATGGGTGACAGAATTGCTACTTATAGAAACGGAGACTATGGGAAGCGAGGTAGGTGTGGGGTTGGCCACAAGTTCAGTTTCACTCGTGAGTACTTTGAATTCCCATGAGACATCTAGGTTTTATAAAGTTAACAACTAGTTTGTGAGGGTTGGGGTGGTTTTTAGTAACAACTATAATTAGAATTTCATTCGAGATCAAGTTCTGACTCTTGAGAAATGTGCCTCAGGTTTTCATGACATCATGACTTAAAAATGAACACAACTGCCGTTCAAGGCGAGCAGGACCCAGCTCATCACCTCACAGTTTCTTCATGAGTCCAGTTGTGAACTGGAAAGAAATGGAAACCACAAAGCTAGCAGACGGTGACCTGCCTCTTAAAGAGTTCCACTTAAATATAGTTCATCTTTGCTGCTGCACATGATGAAAGGGAATCAACAGCCCCCCGGTGCTCTGTATCTTTCTGGGCACCCTGAGCTGTACAGCCACCTGTCCTAACAGCATTCTCAGAGAGGGTGGACCAAGAACCTCACTGCATTACGCTAAGGAGAGAAAGTTGACCTTGAGAGTCTAACGCAAAAGGAGGACATTGGTAATGACCATCCTCCATATACTTCAAATCATGGCCCTGCCCATTCCCAGCTGTGTTACCATAAACAAGTTGCTTACCTTCCCTGGGATTTATTTTCTTCTATAAAAGAGAACGATCTTGGAACCTACATCTAAGGATGGTGGCCAAGACTTAAAATGTTAATACGTGAGAAGTACTTAGAATAGTGCCTGGCTTAGAATAAGCCGTCCATCAATGGTAGATACATATTTATTCAGTCAAAATGATTTTGATATTTTCCATCTGTTTCTACCAGGAGTTTCCAAGCAGCAGGGACCCAAATCAGGCAGATGCCACAGGTGCCATCCTACCCAGGACAATGAGGGAGAGATGTGGAAACCAGGGGCTCCCCTCCAAGCCGAAACACTGAGGGCTCCAGTAGGCAACTGCTTGTTAAGCCACTTGGAAAGGATGCTTTGAGGATCTCTAATTCCTCCATGCTCCTTCCTTAGTCCGTGCATCCAGCTCACACCCTGGAATGCCCTTCATCCCGCCCCCCACGTTACCTTGTCACTTCCTGTTTGGAACACCCGTATAACAGAGTAGTTAAGAGCTGTAAAATGCTAGGTGTGTGACCTTGGACAAATTACTTAATCTCTCCAAGCCTTGATTCTTTATCTGTAATGTAGGGCAATAAAGCACCTACCTCATAAAACTATTGAGAGAATTGCTCCAAACAATATATGTCAAGTACCTGGTCCAGGGACCACACATCTCCAGGGCTCCTCCTTTAGATCTGGTATCACCAGCACTCAGAGCCTCCCCGACTATCCAGGAAAGGTGAAGCACAACTGCACTCTCCTTTCTAGCCAGCACACACCTTGCTGAAGTCACGCAGAGCGCCGGCCTAACCCCCACTTATAGATCTGTCTGCTTTAAAAAGCCGGAACCACTCCTAGTACCTACCGGAATTCCCAAGATCTCACATAGTGCTTAGTACCCAGTGGACATTCGTCTGTCCAACAAATGAATGAATCTATCTAAAGGGTACAAAGTGTTCAAGAAAAGTTAAGTTAACCTTATTCTGTCACAGGTTTTCAAAAGAGTGTGTTCATAGTTGAGTCTGTCACATTTTTTAAAGATCTGTTTGTCAAGAGAGTGAATAAGAATATTGATATTTGTACACGCATGTTCAGAGCAGCATTAGTAAAATTTGGACGCAACCCAAGTGTCTATCGACCACTGAATAGGTAAATGAAATGCAGTGTAACACATACAATAGGCTATTATTCAACCTTAAAAGGGAAAGAAATTCTGACACAGGCTACAACATGGATGAACTTTAAAGACATTATGCTAAGGGAAATAGCATAATTTGTCCATCACAAAAGGACAAATATTCTATGATTCCACTTATATGAGGTGCCTAGGTAGTCAAATTCATAGACACAGAGCACAGAATTGTGGTTGCCAGGGACTGGGAGGATGGAGGAATGGGAAGTTAGTATCTAATGGGTACAGAGTTTCAGTTTGGGAAGATGAAAAATGTCCAAAGATGGATGGTTATACAACAATGTAAACGTAATTAGTCTCATAGAATCGTACACTTAAAAATCGTTGAAATGGTAAATTTTTACGTATAGTTTACTACAACACAAAAGGGAAAGGAATGTTTAAGTAGCTCCTGGTAGTTATGCAAAAGGGCTTCTTTAATGTGTGTGGAATTTGTCCATGTGGACACATCTATAACTGCTCCAACCCACCCCAGTATCACCAAGGGATTAGGGCAGCAGACTCAGAACCCAGGTTTGTTTTCTTTTAAAGACTAGTCCTTTGTTTTATTAATTTATTTTTTATTTTTGCTGTGTTGGGTCTTCGTTTCTGTGCGAGGGCTTTCTCTAATTGCGGCGAGCGGGGGCCACTCTCCATCGCCGTGCGGGGGCCTCTCACTATCGCGGCCTCTCTTGTTGCGGAGCACAGGCTCCAGACGCGCAGGCTCAGTAGTTGTGGCTCACGGGCCTAGTTGCTCCACGGCATGTGGGATCCTCCTAGACCAGGGCTCGAACCTGTGTCCCCTGCATTAGCAGGCAGATTCTCAACTGCTGCACCACCAGAGAAGCCCAGAACCCAGGTTTTTAATTCTAGTTTTTAGATGAAGAACAGGATAATGCCTTCAGTCTGCAAAGAGTTAAGATCTTCTCCAGAGAATCACACCAAAAGATGTTTTCCTGTGTCCCCAGGAACGCAATTATATGTAGCATAAATAATAGGAAAAAAGGAGGGAATGCTTGTGTAGATTTTTTACTGATTTTCCATTTGGTTTGAAATTGGAAGATTTCTTGGTGTGTTTCTGGTTGAGAGTTATCCCCTTGTAGGTGGTACCAGGAGCCTCAAGTGCTTTTATTATTATTTTTTTTTTTTTTTTTTTTTTTGCGGTACACGGGCCTCTCACTGTTGTGGCCTCTCCCGTTGCGGAGCACAGACTCCGGACGCTCAGGCTCAGCGGCCATGGCTCACGGGCCCAGCCGCTCCACGGCATGTGGGATCTTCCCGGACTGGGGCACGAACCCGTGTCCCCTGCATCGGCAGGCGGACTCTCAACCACTGCACCACCAGGGAAGCCCGCTTTTATTCTTGCTGCATCTTTTTGGCCAGAAACTGGGACAGTCACCATCCATGATGACTTGGCCATAAGTAGCTTTGGGAGGTGGGTAGCCTGGGGTCTTGGGGAAGGCTTTGGTTGTGAAATCAGAAAACAGACAGTTTTCTGGAAGAGTAACAGACAGTTATAGAAGGTGTTGGGGGTGAGGCCATAAAACGTGCTAAGAAGCTAAAATATATCCTTGGAAGAAAATAGCTGGGAATACCCCCCACAAATTGGTCAATAGTGTGAATGTAAGGATGTAAAGATGAAGAGCATTTTTAGCTTTGACAGTGGTCATTTGCTTTGTCCATGTGCCAAACATGGAATTTGAATCCATTCAGCTTTCTCCATCTGAACCTAGAAGGTCGGCTTTCCGAAGGAAGAGGGTTTTGTTGTTTGGTTCACTGCTTTCATCCAGGTTCCTAAAACAGTGCCTGGCCAGGAGCACAAACTCAAAAAGATGTGTTGGATGAATGAATGCTTAAATCTAGTTCTCAAGGATGTTTCAAAAATAGAGCACTAAATACAAAATAGGATGTGCACATTCTCTTTACTATTTGATTCACATCTAAACATGTTCACCTGAAATAGTCTTTCCTAAAAATCTACAAAGCTTGCTTAGGGCAAAAACCTGAATCTAATAATACTCAATTATCAAGTATTAGTTTCCAAAATACCTGCCACTTCCTGGATCTAATTTTGTTTCAGTTCTATAAGGAGACCATCCAATCAAAGAAGGAAGTATTTTTATCTCCACGCTAATTTGGTCAATCATTTTTTCCCCAGAAGAGTCAAGCTCTGCTGGGCACATGCAGATACGGGGTGGTTACCAAGCCCCAGAGGAGTGAAGGCAGCCCACCAGACCCACTGAAGCAAAGGACAGGCCATGGTGCTGGTGAAACCTTGTACAGTGGGGCTTCTACGCAAAACTGGTAAAATAATATAGTAGGTCAATAGGTCAACAAGTCGAAAGAACTGGGAAGGTCCCTTATCTGGTCTCCGGCAAAAGGGTGCAGTTGTTAAATACAGTCATAAATGAGTTTAGTCATCTGATTCTCATTGGCTACTAGATCGGAGCTTCCATCTCTCTGATATCCCTTTTCTCCTTGGTCATCACTTTTCAAAAACTGTACTTGCAAATCCACACCAAGAATTAAGCTTTGGTATCAAGAGGGGGCAGTTTAGGAAACTGGTTGAGCATGTGCTCTGGAGCCAAAGTGTCTAAGTTCAAATCCCAGCTCTGCTAGCTGTGTGACCTTAGGCAAGTTAATCAACAGCTCTGTTCCTCCTTTTCTTCATCTATAAAATATGGATGATCATAATAATACCTACCTCATAGCACTGATGTGAAAGGAATTGATACATTAGTTTGTAAGGAATTGATATATTGCAACAGCATCTAGCATGTATTAAATATTATGCTATATCTCAAAATACACTATATTATAATTTTACATCTATCTTATGTATTTTACTTTATGTAATTTATTAGATTTGTGAAAGTTTGAGAGTACAGCCCTCGTGATTATAAAGCCATGATATTTCTCCCCAACAAAGGATAAAATCAGGGCATCCATAAGAGAGCACAGTGTATAAAAAAAAACAAAATTAAAAAAAGTAATCTGATAAACGTAGATCTTTCCATGTACCCGTTACAGCTGGGGATAAGCACTTCACCAAGTGAAATGTTAATCTGGCAATGCTGGTGATCAGCCAGACTTTTTCAATTCACAGGCCAGAGGACAATTATCATAGACCTATGTTGAGAAATGTTCCCAAGACATTTTCAAGGTGAGAGGTGTCACCATCCACTGTATTTCCCACCTCATGAGCACCCACAGGGGAAAAACTCAGATTATTGCACAGTGATTCTCAGATAAAGCTGATCTTACCCAGCCTTACAACTTGGGCAAAACCAAGGACTTTATAACCATCTCTTACTTTTCTGTTTATGTGTCTGGGGTCCCATTGAGACATCTTACGCATCGATTCTAAGTTCCAGTGGTGAGAATCGACTCGCCTTTTGTAACTGCCAAGCTCCACATTCATTTCAGCACTTTCTGTCATTTTCTCTGTGTCTGTACACATTTCCATCTGTCTATCTTCTCTGAGATATTTCTTCCAAGAAGAAATATCAAGGGCTGCCATCATCTCATTACATTTCTCAACCGCTACAGAGGCATCCTAGGTTTGATATAGCATTACGACTCTGTCCAACATCTTTTACTAGCTAAGAACCAAATACTCATGCATTCAGAATTAGAAGGTAGAAAGCTAAAGAATTCTATTTCTTTGAGTTCAACAAAAAGCCATTTCGTGATTTGTTATGTGGGTTTTTTCCATCTCCCAGTCATCCAGACTAAAATCCTGGACATCTCTACCTGTGCCCTAGCCCCACACCAACGTTCAGTTCCAAGTTCTGACTCTTCTTTTCCACTCCCTCTTCTCCATCCACCTTCTCTTTCTGTGGCTGCCACAGTCCCCTCGCCAAGACCCCTGTCACATCTCCTAACTGGTCTATGGGCTTCCAATCCCACTCAGACTTGTCCTTCTCATTGATCCCTGACACTGTCCCTGAAGCATAGCCCTAAGACTATGATGCTTCCGTAGGGCACACCTGCTCTTGGGAAACAAGTCTCCTGTGATATTGTGATTTACAATAAGAAATAATATATTTGGTCTTCGTCCCTGTTTTTTGACACAGAACTCCTAAATCCATTGGAATCTCCTATGATGAGAATGATAAAGGTGTCTCTTGTTATATTAATAAGGTGACTTTGGGACTGGTTGCCAGGAGAATCAACCGTGTGATTAGAGGCTTAGAACTGTCAGTCCCACCCTACCTTCCCACCCCAACCTCTGGGGAAGGGGGAAGGGCTAGAGGTTGAGCTCAAGTCCCAATGGCTAATGATTCAATCAGTCAGCCTATGTAATGAAGCCTCCATAAAACCCCAAAAGTCCAGGGTTGGGAGAACTTCTGGGCTGGTAACACACAGAGAGGTGAGGAGAGCTGCGTGCTGAAAAAGGGGCATGGAAGCTCTGGGCCCCTTCCCTCTCCCTTGCCCTTTACATCTCTTCCGTCTGGCTGTTCCTGAGTTATGTCCTTTTATAATAAACTAGTGATCTGGTAGGTAAAATGTTTCTCTGAGTTCTATGAGCCACTCCAGCAAATTAATCAAACCCAAGAAGGGGCGTCTTTGGAACCTCCAATTCATAGTCAGAAGCACAGGTGACAACCTGGACTTGCATTTGACATCTGCGGTATGGAAGGGGTAGGGGCCGTTTTAGAGGGCTGAGCTTTAACCAGTGGGATCTGACGCTGTCTCCAGGTAGGTAGTGTCAGAATTAAGTTGACTTGTAGGACACCCAGCTTGTGTCAGAGAATTCCTTGAGACTTACTGTATAGCACAGGGAACTATACTCAATATTTTGTAGTAACCTATGAGGGAAAAGGATCTGAAAAAGAAATAGATATATATGTATGTATGTATAACTGAATCACTTTGCTATACACCTGAAACTAACACAATATTGTAAATCAACTACACTTCTACTAAAAAAAGAGGGAGAATTCCTTGGATGTGTGGGGAAACCACCGCCCCCATACATACTTTGGAATTGGAGTCAGAACTTTAATCTCCAAACCTCTTAGTGATAGAGTCAGGGACCTCATGTTATACAGGGAACAGCATGTATTCCGAGCAGGGACTTGGACATCCACAGTCTTGAGTCCAGGTCCTATCTCTGCACTTATGGTCTCAGTTGCCTTGGGTATTACTGGCTCTCTATAAACCTGCTGTTTTATGGACGGTGACTGTCTCAAGGGGTTGTTGTGAGCATTAAACTAGATAATATCCATACAGGACTGACTTGGGGCCTGGCAGCCCACGGTAGGTGCCCAGTAAACACAGCCCCTTACTGAGGTTGGCCTCCCCGCAGCCTCAGGTCCTTCCTGGGCCTTCTCTTCCCCAGGCCAGCATGCACTGCAGCTGTGTCCTGCATCCATCACTTCCCCTGTGCTTCCTTCTTCCCTTGCTCATGTCTTGCAAGCTATCTTAAATTCTCTTCCCAAACTCTATACTCTCTCCAGGCTCAATCCTCCCTCCGTCTCTTCCTCAAAGGGTCCCCAGCCCTTTCAGATGGATCTCATTGCTCCCCTTTCCTAAGCTTCCATGACACTGGGTTTATTCCTCCATCATCACATTCATTATACTCTACAACAAACTGTCAGTATTTGGCCATCAAACAGCCACTCCTTCTAGACTGTGAGTTGGATAAGGGCTGAGCCCACGTCTTCAGCAGATATTACTCCTCAAGAATGTCCAGACTAAGTCTTTGGTACATGAGTGAAGAGTGCTTGCATGACATTAATTGATTATGGAATTCATATTTTGTTGATTGCTTCAAGAACTTTACAGGTTGTACTAATTTGAAGGCAGCAGAAATCACCACCCTTTCCCATACCCTGAGACACAAATTTCTAGCACCTGAAATGCAGCTCTGTTTTGAACAGGGGATGGTGTATCTGACATGTTATACCAATGGGCCACTGGAGTTTCATTTCACTTGTTGTGTCAGAAAATCAATCAGTGACTTCAGCAAAATCTTGAGACTTTCCTCCGTCTCTAGGGCCACGGTAAATAATTGATGTCCCTTTCCCCACTCTCTCTACAAAAAAACTCTTCTATTCTTAAACCTGAATGACTTTCGGAATATGCATTATTGAATCTGCTTGGATCTCCTATTACCATACTTAAAGAATAAAGAAGACAACTTCCATCCCAAGGTAAAACTTTTCACTTTCCAAGATTAAGAACTTGAAGAGGTTCTTGATATTCAACACTTTGGACCCCTGAGGTTACTTTTTTCATGTATTTATAATGTTACCGTTTATTCTCCGCATCAGCAAAATAACATTGACTTAGAAAAAATGGAATTTACCAAATGTTAAAATTTGAAGAAAATTCTGAAATGAGTCATCTAAACATTCTGGATCCCTTGCCCTTATTTCTCTGGTCTGACAACACCTTGCACTTTGCCAAGAAGCAACAAACATGGTGATAGATGCCATCTAAACAGAGTGTCACAGGAATATCCATAAGAACATTTTGTATTTGCATATCATTCTTCTTTGCTGATTTTCAAATGCTTTCCTCCTTTGCGGCTCACCACGGCAACCCTTCTATGCAATCAAAACAGGTGCTATGAGCATGAGTCTTTACGCCCACTTGGGTTTGGACTCAGCAAGGAGGAAAGAACGGTAACTTGAATAATTACCAAAGGACTGTTAAGTCTGTTCTCAGCAGGACCAGATCAGTGATGAGCTGGACTTTACCTGTGAAGTGTTTGTTACTCGTCTCCCTCCTCTTGAAAGGTCCACTCCTTTTTTTGCCACGTGGCCTCTCATTCTTCCATTAAATTCTCTTCCTCATAAGACTCAGTCAGAACTTAAGATGTTCTCAAATTAGTAAAAAGAAAAATGGCATGCTATGGAAATGTTTTAAGGTTTTCAAATACTTTTGTATGTCCCTCTTCTGGCATTCTGCAATAGAAAATAGTTCAAGTCCCATTAATGGGCAACAGATAGGCTAAGCATAGTCTAAGATTTTTCTTATCGGATATTTCATCAGATCCTCATAACAGAGTTATAAAGGAAGAATTGTCCCCATTCTGTAATTGAGGAAACAGATACATTAACCAGCCCAAGGGAAGTAACAGAGCCAGGAAGTCAGACTCAGCTCTCTGTATATCAAGTTCAAGTGGGCTTGTTCTCCTATTACCACGTGTTCTGGCTTTATGCTCGGATGTTCTATGCTCTGTGGATGCTAAAGATTGAAGCATGCCCAATAAATGGCAGTCTTCCTGAATTCTGAATCAATTATGAGACAAAAAGGAGTGGGACAGATGTAGGTCCAAAGGCCAGCGGTACTGCCGCTCAGAGCCAGACTGCAGAACGAAGCTTAGCCATGCGGTACCAATGGCCTCCCCAACACTGCACTCAAAATTCAATAGGCTCACTCTCTGCCTCAGGCACCTTGAACCAGTGCTGGGCCTGCAAAACACACCACATGAAGACACAGACCAGAACGCGTGGCTCCTGCAGCTACCAGACCCGGGGAGAAAGGGAGGGGACCAAGTTCCCAGATCCATCACTTCCTTCTCCCAGACCCACCAACCAAGCAAGTGAGAGGAAGAGAGAAGCCAGGAGCCATACCTGCCAGGGCGGCCCCCCATGTGGCAGCCAGCATCGGGAATGGGGAAGAAATACTCGTTCCCTCAAAGTTTACTCTAAGGAGTTTTACATCACGGGCACCATTGGTGTTTAAATATACACGGTGACTTCCTGGTAGGTATAACCCTTTAATAGTCCACTATCCCTCCTGCAGAAGTTTGCCACACGAATCTTGGCCTACAGAGGCCAAGATGTCAGAAGTCCTTGTTTGCAGGGCTTCACTGACTCACTGTATGACCCAGGGCAAGCCACTTAATTAGTCAGTGTCTTAATGTCCCCATTAATAAAGTCTGCATTGTGGACGGGAATCCTCTCTATAGAGAATTCCTCCATCACGGGCAGCGGTAAAGGGATCCTGCAAACTCAGCTACAAAAAGAGCCAGCCTGCCGCGACCACTCCCACCCAGTACAGGGCTCGTCTGCCTTCTTCCAAGAGTCCTGAGCAAACCATGTTTTGATGGCGTTCCTCCTGCCAGACACCGACAGAGAGAGAGAGAAGTCCCTCCGCAGAACCCAGGCGAGTGTCATCCAGAGTGTTGACCATATTGAGTGACAGTAGGTTATTTCATGCCTCTTGAATGTTCAATGTCTGAACAGCTACACACACTTGAACCTATATTTTACCCCATTGACAGGCCCGGAAAGGACATATGGTTTAGATTTTTAGACAACACTCCATGTAAAAAAGCCTTTCCTTTTATAGAGGCATATTTTTAGAGTCTCCAAAGCTAAACTCTGGGCTGAATTTAATCCATGCAGTTCTCTGGCCCAATCTAGAGCCTCAACGCAATTGTGTGTCAGTGGCATACATTGTTAACTGATCTGTCAGAAAATCAATTAATTACTTTTAAGAAGCAGTTAAGAGTATCCCTACAAAGCTGCCATGTGAATTATTAAAGAATATAATGTAACATCCCCCACCCCCCCCTCCCCGTGTTCAAAAGGTTCCCTGAATCCTAAATGAAAATCATACAAAGCTGAGGGGGCCAAAAAAAAGAAGAGAGAGAGAGAGAGAGAGAGAGAGAGAATGACTAGGCGTAGGAGGTGTGGAGCAGAAGTAGGCGTTCGCTGAGGCTGCTAGAGGCTGCCCCATGACGCTACCCATCTCTGGGTTTTCCAGCATGTGCCCCTATGTCTTCAGACAAGGCAGCAGAAAATATACCCCCATCTGCTCATCTCCATTCATTGGTAGATGGGCGGCCCTGTGCAGAGCCCTACAGACTTCTTTCTCTCCCAGAGCCCTACTCATCCCAGAGACAAGCTCCTGCAAAGCCCCCCACTCCCCCGACTCCTGCAGTTCTAGGCCTGTCTCCAGCCTGGCCTGGGCCGGTAGAGCTCCCTGGGTGGGAGGCCGGAGCTTCTCCCATGCCCCAGTTTGTGTCACCAAGGAATGTTTAGCTCAGATCCAATCACACTCATCCATCCATGTCCTGTTTTTCTGGGAAAAATGCTAAGACTGACCTGGCGCTTCAGATAGGCATCAGACGCGGATTCCCCAAACGTAGAGAGAATCCCTTCCCACCTCAACTTAGCCTGCACCCCAAAGACAAGGGAAGCAGGGGAGACAATGGTCTGTAGCTGTAAGATGAGGGCCCAGGCTGGGGCCTAGACAGATGAGTCTCCCTTGCTGTGTTTCTTTGGTTTTGATTTAACCAGAAACGTTTAGCATCGGAGTGAGAAAAACCATACATTTGCATAACCAAAGCGTCCGCAGCTCCTGTTAGGAAGAAGCCTCCTCCAACTGCTGGCCAGCTGCGGTTATCACTGTGTCTGAAACTCAGATGCCATCTTAAGTGGTTCTGCAGGGTGGTGGCCATGTCAACCTCCAAAACCCTCAAGGCACCAAGGGTCAGAAACAGAGAAGTGTTTCCCCGGGCTCCGAGACTGAGACCCAGAGATTAAAAGGGCAAGTCATAAAAGGGGATATTTTTTCACCACTCAGCACCTGCAAGCAGTTACCCTCTTGCTCTGAGACTTGGGCTGCCTCAGGGCACGAAAGGCTGGAGAGGAGGCGGCTGCTACAGTTCCTTATCATTCATTCATTCACTCATTTATTCATAAAAAGTATTTAATGAGAATCAACTCAGTTCCAAACACTTTTTTTTTTTATCCTGGGTGCTCTCCAGCAATGAACAAGATAAAGTCTCTCTCTCACATCCACTCCATCCATCACTTGGAAGATGGAGGCAGGCAATAAATAAGTGAACACGGAAGTTAAATAAGACCAATGCAATGTCAAAAATAAATCAGTGTTGTCATATGATACAAGTGACCATACAGGGGGAGGAAGTGGGGTATCTCTAGCTGTTACTCTAATAGATGACATTTGGGCAGCATTGGGAAAAACTGGGGGCAAGGCGGGGGGAACAATTGGTCCAGGCACATGAAAAGATCCGGGAAGAGCTTGGTGTATTTGAGGAACAGAATGGAGGCTAAGACAGAGCAAGCTGAGGAATACAGGGTCTCTGTGACGTCAGAGAGGTGGCCCAGGACCTGGCATTCTCTGTACCCTGGAAAGCCCTCACAGAGTCTGGGTAGAGGAGACACAGGATCGGATTGACATCAGTCTCTGGCTGTGAGATTACAACAGGGCTGGCTGGAAGGGCTGCTGTCCTTTCTCCCCACCACAAACTCAGCGCCGAGCAGACCACAGCTCTTCCTCTATGGGAGCTTGGCTTCAAAGGTGACCGCTAGGTACATAACCTTGCCAGATTCCCCCATCTCTCTGTGCCTCAATATCTGATCAAGAATAAGATCCCCTCCCAGGGCTGCTGTCTGCAAGACATCTGGTATTCGGCTTCTCATTTCATAGACCCTGGTTGCTGCCGTTGTTAATTTCAACTTCACTCCCTACGTTATCCCCATGAGTGCATTTCTGAAGCTGATTTTTACCAACTTTTTTTCAGCAAACATTTACGGAGCACCTACTCTTTATCACCTGGGTCCTGTACCACCACAGGAGCAGTTTTATGATCCAGAATCAGGAAGCATCCCTTTCCCCCCAAATCCGATAGCCCCTACTTCCCCCAGGAAACTCCAACAAAGGCTTTCTGTACCCTCCTCACAGGTCTTGTATTGAAGTATTACGCAATATGGAACCCACGTGCAACATGCATGGCAGGAGTCCTGACTGCTGTGTGATTCACACACAAGCCCACCTGTAGTGCCCGGTATTGGCTGGGTGAGGATGGAGCCCACTCAGAGGGCAGCGTCTAGACTCTGTCCAGTATGCAGGGAGCTCTATCCGGTGCTGGGTTCCAGTGGGAGAGGGGGAGTTTACTGTCACGTCGAGGGCTAGCGATGGAGAGGATGACGTGCAAGAGAGACTTCTGTCTCTGCGTGTCACTTTCGTTATGCGGTGCTTGCCTTCAGAAAGGCAGTTCATTTGTTCTTAGTTCCCAGAAGCCTAAATGAATTCCCTACCAGAAAAAAATAAATACGTTGTGAAAATGATCACCATCACTGATGATTCGATCAGGAAATTACAAAAGGGAGAAAACTAGGATCTGGAAGGGCCTCGAGCCTCCAGCTAGTTGGGGAGGTGAGGGTGCAAGAGAAGCAGAGCCCTTTGCTCACTTGCCAGACACCGGGGAGGCACGCGGTATGACTCAAGCACACCCACACGGCAGCTTTGGTTTTCCAAGACGGCAGACCGAGGGGGAGAGAAGTCTGTGAGCCCCTGGGGAAGAGACAGCTAAGCCAGGAATACAGCTGGTTGGCGGAAGCTGATTTCAGGGTCAGTTGATGTAAATCTTGATTTGCTTAAAACTGAATCCGCGGACTTCCCTGGCGGTCCAGTGGTTAAGACTTCGCCTTCCAATGCAGGGGGTACAGATTCGATCCCTGGTCGGGGAGCCAAGATCCCACATGCCTCGCAAAAAAACAAAACATAAAACAGAAACAATATTGAAGAAAATTCAATAAAGACTTTTTAAAAATTATTTTAAAAAAAAGAAACTGAATCCGTTGGCTTGTTTCACTGTCCATGCTGGCCGGTGGGTGTCCTTCACACCATAAAACACTGCAGGGTGGCCCAAGCACAACCTGGCAGGGAAGAGTTTCAAAAAGGAGGAGGAAGAAAAAGAGAAAGATGTGATGTGAAGTGAGGAAATTTGGTGAGAGGACCCAGAACCCCAAAGAGTAGGTTTGTATCTTGCAGAGATGTATCTGCTCCTCTGTACTTTCCAACCATGAGAGAAGCTCATCTTAGCTCTAGTGAAGGATGGCCGGGCTGGAGCCAGAAAGCCACGGGGAACACTCCTGACCCATTTCAGCAGCTCACCACCCTCTGCATGTCCCTCTGGGGACGGACAGGACATGAGACAGAAGATCATCTATTTTTCTTTCTTTTTTTTTTTAAGAAGTATAACGTGGTCCCCATAGAGCTCAACGTTCTCTGTGTTGGGGGCAGTGCGTGAGCTGAATTGAGAATTTGCCTCTGTGCCCCAGAAGGCAACAGTGCCACCTTCATCTGTCCCCATCTCTCCTTTTCTAGTTGATTTTCACAGACGCAGCGTTAGGTTTGATGTGAGACCTGCAAAAAATGAGAAGCGAGGGATGAAGTTATAAACCTATCTGATGTGATCCAAATGGATTCCATCTGCTTGTCGAATAAAGGAGCTATAAATAACACGAGCGAGCATCAATTCCTCTTGTGAGGGTGGGCGCTCAGTTCCAGAGAGCGCCCATATCAAATGAGAGGAAAGCAGGAGTCTAATTAAGACCCTGGCTGTCTGACCACAAACTGCACAAAAAAAAGAACATGGAGTTGGCCTGGTGTGCAGTCCACGCAGGGGGTCCTGTGAACAAGACCCCAAAGTCAGCCCCACCCTCAGTAGCCTTTAGTGCCAGCCAAGAGAGGCTGGCTGTCAGCATTTTTTACGCTGCCCCAGGATTCAGGTTTAATTTGTGCAGGAAAACAAAAGGCATAAACTATTTGCTTAGAGTAATCAGTTGCGTAATATCTTAAAGATAAATAGCAAGATTATACCTCCTGTCTCCTCGGCATCCGTACATACTCGTGCACACGCGCACGCACACACACACACACACAACACACACACACACTGGCCCCCAAAAGATCTATTATATCAGAAAGATCAATGACTCCTTCCTCTTTCTTTAGAATTATGTCTTTTACATATCCTGAATCATTGGTCACATTCAATGTATATGCAAAAGAAGTTCAAAGGCTGACTTTGACAAAGGGCATTTGGAGAGGGATGATAAAATGTGTCTGATAAAACACACACAAAAGACTTTAGCAATAAAGACTTACAAATTGGGAAAGCAGGACTTGGGCAGCGGGTGTGAAACTGTGTTATCTACAGCTTCAGCACTGAAGATAGTGGCCCAGAGCAGAAGGCTTTATCTGGCCTCCACAAGAATAGAGATTGCACCGGCCCTGAACTACACTGTCTGCAAAGCCCAGGAAACACCTTGCAGAGGAGTTGATGCAATGTTTGCCGTCCTGGCCTTCAGTGACAGTTAAATAGTGTTACAACACAGCATTGAGCAACGACCTTGGTATATCATCCAAGTCTTTGTTTTATAGCACTTTTTCCCCCCGCTGGAGAGACAAATGGGCAATTTTGGCTGACAGTTTTTGGTTCATTACTTTCAATTTAAATGATCAAAGAGAGAAAAGAGACATTCTCCCTTCTTCCTTTCTAATACAATTTTAAAAATCCCTTTCCGATTGACATTTCAAATAGGAGATGAGTCATATTCACTCTTTGCATCTTATTGCATTATTTCTCGAGATTTCCAAAGGATTCTTGGTATCTGTTCTTGGAGATTTATTACTCAGTCCCTGCAGTTTCTTCGGGGCTGGAGTTTAATTGATGTGATTGCAATCAGGAAACCACTTTGAAAGGGAAGAAATCAATTTAGTTTTTCATGAGTTGTAAATTTTCTGTAAAAAAATTTCACAAGACTATCTCTTTCTTAAAAGGAGTCACAACACGGCTGTCGACAGCAGTAGCAGGTTTGGGAACAGGACATTAATTCACGGGTCCAGGAGTCCCAGATCGGCCACTGTTTCGGGACCTGGGAGAAACCACTCATTTTCAGAGCCTCTCTTTCTCTCTATAAGATGAATGGATCGCACAAAGTCTTTGGTTCTTCTCAGTCTTTGCTCAGGTTCTTTTCATCTCTCAAAATGATCAGATGCCATTCCACAGAAGGGTGGCCTTCGAAACAGTTTCACCCTGATTTGTTTTATAATAATCCTTGAACTTTGATGATTGTGTCTGGCTTTTCCAAGTGCTTCAGCAGCGTTGGTTGAATGTGATCTTCTTGATAAACCTGATGACAGTGGCAGCGGCTCTAGACTTGGCCAGTGAGGAAACAGAGGCACAGCAAGGTTAGGGGACCTGAAGATGTCACAAAGGCTTGTACACAGAGTCCCCTTAATAAAATAAGTACCAAGAAGAAAAAGACATTTTAGGCCAGAGGCTTTCAAACTTTTCTGAATTGCAAGCGACAGTAGGAAGTAAGTTGCATGCATGACTCAGGAGATGGCTCTATCAATCAAAAAAAGGGTTTCAGGAAGCAATACTTGTTCTTACTGCATGTGAGGCACTCTGTTTTCCATTTATTTCCTTCTATTTCTTTTTCTTCCCTTTCTTGTATTTGTATAATAATAATAATTATTATTATTGTTTAATTTGAAACCAATGAATGGTCAAAATCTATGATTTTGAAGTCACTGTTCAGAAACTTTTCACATGGCAGTGTCTCACTGTTTTCTAAATCAGGGGCATACATCTGAGTTCCAGAGCCCCCCACAGGTGATACTGAGAGTGGTTCTCCTCTTATGGTTTTCTCTCTCTGTCAAGAGCCCCCAACCCACAAGGCTGTACGCTAGGGAAGCACTGTCCTTAGGGTCAAGCCTTCCACTGTAGGTGGTTCATGACCCCCCTGGCTATGAATACACCATCAAGTCCTAAAAAATAATGAATACCAATGACAACATTGAGACACCTGTTTGCTTTGTACTCCCAATAAAGTCAGAGGGAGAACCAGGGCTGCTCCCTAAAAATGGCACATGGCTCTCTAAATAAAGGGCTTTAATGCATTTTATATTTAAACCATAAGGCCCTGGGCTCAAACCCAAACTGAGATGGGCTCTAATACTTAAGTACCATTCTGGAAAAACCTTTGAAATATTTATCCATCAATCTGGGCTCAGTGATTCTGAAGCAGCTCATTTCCTCGTGTCACATTCCTAGAGTGGACCTGCTTTACACATCCCCATGAGCTGGGGATGGGCTCCCTGTCAGAAGCAAAGGCAGTCCCTCTGGAAAGTCATTGTCTATGAAGCTTCTTAAATGAGAAATCTGAAGGACAACATTGTTATTAAAAATACACTCAACACAAAGATTGATTTCTCCGTGCAGTTGGTCAAGTTCTTGCTTTCACTGCTCCATCTGTACATGGCCAAGGGCAAGCTCTTTAACCTCTTTAAACTTAAGGGGATAAGAGTTCCAAACTTAATAGGATTATGGAGAGGATTAAATGAGATAATGCATGGACAGCCCTTGCCACAATGCCTGGGGCTCAGAGAAGCTCAGCCTCTGAATGAATGTTAGCTATCGTTCTTTTTTTTTTTTTTTTTTTGCGGTACGCGGGCCTCTCACTGTTGTGGCCTCTCCTGTTGCGGAGCACAGGCTCCGGATGCGCAGGCTCAGCGGCCATGGCTCACAGGCCCACCGCTCCGCGGCACGTGGGATCTTTCCAGACCGGAGCACGCACCCGCGTCCCCTGCATCGGCACGCAGACTCTCAACCACTGCGCCACCAGGGAAGCCCTAGCGATCATTCTTATTTGTCCACTAAAATTCTCTCAGTCATCATAACCCTCTTAGCATAAATAAAACTTTCACTTTGGATAAATCAATTCTACAGCTTTCTCTATTCTCAGAGACAAGAAACACTTGAGGGACCCCCAGAGGTCAAGTGACCTAGTCTCTTGTCTTCAGGTAAATGAACGCCCCAAACCTGTTAAAACCTAGCATAGCCAAAATCCAATGCCGTCGTGCATCGAGCTGCTGTAATGCTGTCCAGGCTGCCCCTGATACGATCAATTATTTCCTTGACATACTAAGTCAATATAAACAATTATATATTAGTTTTCTTTTAAAAAATAGAAAAAAATTTATATTTACTTTTAAAGATCCAAAAATGTGTCCCAGAGAGGAGTTTTGCTTTTGGGGGGAATGCTGATTTATATCACAAGTCAGAAATGCTCCTTTCCCTTCTGTTCAAAGTGAAACAAACAGACCTTCAGAAGAGAGAAGATTCTTGTTTCACAGGTTGCTACCAAGGAGTTATTTGAGGTCTGTGCACTTTGGATTGCAACATACCAAAATCTTAAAGATCAGTAAAGGGAAGATATTTTTCTCTAGAAGTTTTTATTCTTAGATTCAAGGAGGGGAGAGCTACTTGATAAGTTTCAGGTGATCCAGCATTTTCTAGATATTTATCCACACTTTGCTTTTTCAGCTCCAGATATTTCAAGCTTAGGAAAAACCAAACAGAAAAGAAAAAAATTCCACTTCTACTGTATCCATTCTCTATAATATGGGGAGGCAGTGTGCATTTAATGCTATAACTTCTTAGGGTATATCTGAATTTGTATCTAATTTTACTCATAAGAATTCTAGAACACTTATAAAGTTGACAAAGAGCAGTAGCCGTAACATTCTCATAAAAGAAGTTTTGTTTTTTGTTTTGGGGTCTTTTTCTTTTGTTTTTGTTTTTTGTTCTGGGGTTTTTTTTTTTTTTCGTGCTTTACCTTAAGGCATTATCACGTTTTCGCTAAAGGAGTGTCTTTGGGAGAGACTATGATAAATCAAACTGTCATTTATCATAATCAGAAAAATAAATCATATACAAAAGTGAAAATAAAGCTTCCATGTAAGTTTCCTTCTCATTCCTGGTAAGCAAGGGGTTAACCTGAAGTCTTAACCCATTTCCACTCTACTTGGGAAGGATGGGTGGAAAATCATTTCAGTAACAGAATGAAAATTGCTAGCCTATAGATGCCCAAGGCAAAAAGAAAAGAAATGAATTCTCCTGTGAGCTTGGTTAGTGAGGAGGAAGGAAATCTCCATCTTGCCCCTGACTTCATGTCATTGTTCAGTGTGCCGGTGTTAAATAATGATCTCCAAAGCAGTGTGTGGATCAAGAGAAGGGGCCTGTCTGCCCAGGTCTCTCTTTTTTTTTTTTTTTATGGTATGTGGGCCTCTCATTGTTGTGGCCTCTCCCATTGCGTAGCACAGGCTCCGGACATGCAGGCTCAGCGGCCATGGCTCACGGGCCTAGCCGCTCCCTGGCATGTGGGATCTTCCCGGCGCGGGGCACGAACCCGTGTCCCCTGCATCGGCAGGCGGACTCTCAACCACTGCGCCACCAGGGAAGCCCCTGCCCAGGTCTCTTAGGCTGAGGTCACAGGGAAATTTCTGGACACTCTCCCTCATTCTGCTAAACCTGGAGTCGGCTCAGTTTGACAACTCAGCGTGGTGTTTACAGACACAGAGGGGATCCCCCAATGGCACACTGAGTAAAGTTTTCTTCTTTCGTCCTTAGAAGTCCATTTCACTATCTGGTGTCTTCGGCAAAAGAGAGTTCTTAGCTAAATAAATATTTCCTAATTCAGAAGTGAATAGGCTTGATCCGGGATATTTTTCTCTGAAGAAAAAGTGAGATGTCCCCTTAAATGGAGAACGTGACAATTACAGAACTTCTTGTAATTGAATGCTTTTTAAAAATTATTCAAATCCACATTTATATAAATACTTACTTCATGCCCCTTTTCAAAACTTACCCTAGAGTACTGTATTTCCCAATAATGCTTGTGAAATTCTCCTGGGATGGGTATCTTCATGGACAATGGAATTTTTAAGGTGACAAGAGAAACAAGAATTATGGGAGTCGCTTGTAGTTGCTAAACGTCGGTGAATTTCCAGATCAGTAGTTCAACTAGAAAAGAGCTGGAGTTCATTTGAGGGCTTATTTGTCATCATATTTGGCCAGTCAGTCATCTGTTCCTTTGCTCTTGCTATTAAAAAAACTACCAGCTTTCAAAAATATATGACAAAAATCTTTGAGCTTATGTGTTTAACCATTTTTAATAAGTTTTGGATCATCTCTGTATATTGCTTTCATTGTACATATAAGTATAAATTGGCAATTAGCTAACAGATATCTATTTTTCAGCTGCTTTTAATTTTGTTAAAAATTATTTCACTCTTCCCTTCTACCTTTTAAGAAGAGGTGAACTCTCTAGAATTAGCACCATTATTCATTCAAAAAAGGCAGCAAAAGTTGTTTCATTTTTTGAGTAGGTTTAAATTATAGCGTTTTTCTAAGCAAGTCCAAGACAATCCTATCTGAAAGTTTAAATCTGACTTGACCATTGCTTGATTGAGAAATAGGCAATAATGTTTCATAAGAAATCTCCAAAAAAATTGTTCTAATTAAAACAGACATTTTTTATTGACGTATAGTTGCTGTACAATATTATATAAGTCCCAGGTGTACAATACAGTTATTCACAATTGTTAAAGTTATATTTCATTTATATTGGGTTGGCCAAAAAGTGCGCTCGGGTTTTTCCATAAGATGTAGGTGAGGAAACTGAGACCCGCACAAAGTAAGTGACTAACCAGACAGACCTACAATTAACCCCCAACCCTCCTCCCTATGTCTAGCAGTTTGAGAACCAGTTCAGGAAAAACCTGAACTCACTTTTTGGCCAACTCAATAGTTATTATAAAATATTGACTATATTTCCTGTGTCGTACAATATATACTTGTTAGTTGTTAACAAAATTGTTAATATTCCACTTCAGTGTCTGGAACCTTATCCATAAAAATGTGATTGTTATTGGAACATCAAATATATAATATTTAATTTTCTGATATTATTACTGTAATCTGAAAATTTGTAATTACAATGCAGATCTTAGGATTTTTATGAAACTTAGAAAATGTAATTCTTCAATTACATAGAATGATTGCTTCCATTGTTGCTGATTTTTTTAAGCTCTTTTTAATTTCATACTACAACATGAAATTTTAAAGCTTTTATGGAGTATAATTCCATGACCTCACAGAAAGCAGGATAATGATAGTCTTAGCCCATTATTCCATAGAAAATTCTGTTTTCCAAAGCTGAAGATAGAAGGATTAATACAAAAGGATTAATACAAAAGGATTCATCTTGTCTGAATGCCTGTAAAAACCCTCTAAGACCAACAGTTGGAAATTTATTATTTAATTGATCAATATAGATATCTCAGCAAGTCCTTCACAGATAAATATACTTCTTATACTTGATTCTTAGGTAGACTTCCCATGTCTAGGACAGACTGGGAAGTCAGCACCCAAGATTTATCTCAAGCTCTAGAAAGCTCTGCTATATTTGGGGAAATTTCTCTACCGTCTGTATGGGATCATAGATAGAAATTTTTTTATTTCAGTGGTGGGGGGAACTCCAGTTTGATGTACTAACAGCTGTAATAATAATGGCAAAGAGCCTTTAACTTTTTATTCTAAAGGAATTAAACTATGTTGTATACCCATATTATGTTTTAGTTATTATATAATACAGTATATAGTGAAACCTCGCTAGTTGGGTTGACATGGAGAAAACAGAAGTAGTGAAAAGGATAATTTTAATATTTTAAAATAACTGTAGTAATAAATTATAAGTAATATTTATGAATAGATATGTGTTTCTCTCTAATCTCAATCCTCTGTAAATTATAAGTACAGAACAGCAATATATTTCTGTTATTTTCTAGAAGATGTAGAATCTCAAAATTATTTGTGTGGTTGTTTAAATCACAGATCCTCAGGCCTGCTTGAATGAATAGAAATTACATATGTGCAGTTAGAGGAACCCTATGTAAATTGGTAACACCCTTAGAATATATTATCTTGAGTTGATTCTATGTTCCCCTTTTTCTTTCCTTTCCCCTCCTCACTCAAAATCCAAGTTCACCCCAGCCATGTGCTGACTTCAGTCAGCACCAGACCAGGTCAATTTCTCACAGTTCCAAGTGACGTTTATATATAAAGTTCACGGAGCTGGAAAGCCTTCTTGCCCAAGGCTCCCATTTTGTAGGTGAGGAAAATGAGACCGGTACAAAGTAAGTGACTAATCAAACAGACCCACAATTAACCCCCAACCCTCCTCCCTATGTCTAGCAGTAACTGACTCACCTGATTATTTTTAAACATAAATGTTGCAGAAGGAAAATAGTTAGACCATCCCAGGTCATAATTGCCCCAGTGAGAGAGTAAAGATAAACTATAAACACAAGGAATAAAACAAAAGCGCTTGATTTGGGGAGAGCTCCCTGTGGAAGGACCCATAGGAAATGTGGACCAAGACTCCTGTTTATTCATTCAGACATTCATTCATTTATTTTTTTCCTCAACTTAGAAAACTTGTGTTTTGTTTCTAATTCATAGCAGCAGAAATTGTTTTAAATATACTAATTAAAATGTCTAAAGTAAAGCAGACTCTAAAAGTAACTTTTTTAATAGATGCTACTTCTATCATTCACCAGAAAACTTGACTGCTGTAACATTCCCCAATTAAGGAACTCAAAGCCATAGAAAAATATGTAAATTCACCTCCCTGTTCCTCAAGTGTAGTAGACTTTGAGACACTCCTTGACACTTGGGTACTTTCCATAGTGCTTGCATAGGGGAAAGCACTCAAAAAGAGAACAGTTTCATGCACAGCAAGTGGTCTCTCAGCCTGTCATTTAAATGGGGCCAAAGACAATGTGGGGAAGATCCAGACCCCTTCTAGGGTCCGCGCATCAGCCCCTTGACCTCTGTACCCAACCCAAAACACTAAGGGGTGGAAACCAGGTATGCTTGCTCTTAAGAGATGCTCGGACCCAATCTCCCAATTCCTCCCACCCCCCCTCCCCCCTTGGCATCCATACATTTGTTCTCTACGTCTATGTCTCTATTTCTGCTTTGCAAATAAGATCATCTGTACTATTTTGCTGGATTCCACATATATGCGTTAATATACGATATTTGTTTTTCTCTTCCTGACTTACTTCATTGTGTATGACAGTCTCTAGGTCCATCCACATCTCTACAACATATATACACTACTGATACTATGTACAGCATAGATAACTAATGAGAACCTACTGTATAGCACAGGGAACTCTACTCAGTGCTCTGTGGTGACCTAAATGGGAAGGAAATCCAGAAAAGAGGGGATATAGGTATATGTAGAGCTGATTCACTTTGCCGTACAGTAGAAACTAACACAACATTGTAAAGGAACTATACTCTAATCAAAATTAATAAAAAAATAAAATTAAAATAAAAGTCAAAATAAAAAGAGAGAGAGAAAGAGAGAGATGCTCAGACCTTTGAAGGTTCCAGCAGCCCCAGAGGAACAAATGTAGTGAGGTAGGGCCTGTGGTTTCTGTTACAGACCTGACTCCATGTTTCTTGGTTGTTTCTTCTGAGGACTGGAAGAAAGACAGGTGGACCCACTCCATAACTGAGGCCAGGAGCTACCTCACCTTTGATTCGAACTCATTTTTTAACCTGGAAGATTGCTAGCAAATTGACATATTGAGTGTTTTTTTTTTGTTTGAAAAATCTATATGCTATATTTCTAAATAAACCTGTTTATAGAAATTGCTATTTGAGAATATCACTGAATCACTTTGCAATCGTTTTGAAGTCATGAGCTAGTAAAACTTCTTGTTCTAACCCGTGTTGCCTATATGAATTTCACAGAAAAACAAGTGTATTGGAAAAGAAAGGGTCAAGAGATACTTTGGTAGTATTCTTTCAGAGTCAAAGAAACCAAAGCATATTGTATGGGCTGAGGCATCGGCAGCTGGTAAATATTAAATGGAAATGAACACTGCGTGAGGTGGACTTGTAGCTTATCCGTGGCTGTGAAAATGCTTTAGTGGCAACGACAGTGGTCAGTAGGCCTTTGCAACTTAGTTGTTTTCACCGTGTGTGTGTTTCCTTATGACTACAAGCCAATCAAGTGATGCTGTAATAAAATCCTGAACTTCGCTTCAGGACAGCTCAGAGGGAAAATGAGTCAAGGAAGATGAATTACTTAATGGCCTTTGCTAATAGCAGGTTAAAAACAAGGCTCACTTGAGCACAAGCAGAATAGCAACAAAACTGCTCTTCAGAGGGAATTGCGTTTTGAGTGGTTGCCCTTGAACTGCACTGCCTAGTAGAGTAGCCACTAGCCACGGGTGACATTTGGGGACCTGAAACGTGGCTAGACCGAACTGAGATGCACTGTGAATGTAAAATACACACAGGAATTTGAAAACTTACTAAAAAAAAAGAAAAAGAATGTAAAATATCTTATTAACAATTTTATATTGATTACATGTTGGAATGAAAATGTTTTGGCTATACTAAGTTAAATAAAATATATTATTAAAATTAATTTCACCTATTTCTCTTTACTTTTTTAATGCAGTTATTAGAAAAATTTTAATTACATATATGGCTCATATTACATTTCTAGTGGACAAAGCTGCTCAAAATAAGAAAGAATGCCCACACGGTTTAAAGGCAACTTGTCAAGAACTAGTAAAGAAATTTGATAATAGCATAATGATATGAATCTTGCAAGGTTGGTTTAGCTTGCTGGCTACAACTGGCACTCCAGGGGCAAATTGAATGGGTTCAGATTGGGCCAATTACTGAAGCTCAGTTTCTTCATCTGTAAAGTGAAGGGAAAAATTATGGACTCTTTGCTGCTAGCGGGTTAAATGGAATAAGGTATGTAAAGTCATTAGTGTGAGGTCTGACGCACTGATAAAAGGGAGCTTCTATTATCATGGTTGTCTTGGTCAACTCAGGGCTGCTATAACAAAATACCATAGACTGGGTGGCTTACGCAACAGAAATTTATTTCTCATAGTTCTGTTAACTGGAAGTCTGTGATCAGGATGCCAGCATGGTTGGGGTCTCATGAGAGCCCTCTTCCCGGCTTGTAGTTGGCTGCCTTCTTCCTATGTGCTCACATGATGAGAGAGAGAGAGAGAGAGAGAGAGAGAGAGAACGGCTCCAGTCTCTTCTTACAAGGGCACTAATCCCATGAAAACCCCACCCACATGACCTCATTTAAACCCAATGACCTCCTAAAGGCCTCACCTCCTAATACCATCACATTAGGGTTTAGGGCTTCAACGTATGAGTTTGGCTGGGGGAGGGATGCAAACATTCAGTCCATCCCATTAGTTTTAAAAGTCCAATCAGAGATAGAGTTCATGTCAATTTGCAATGTTGTTTACAAAAACATTTTTTTTTCAATTTTAAAAAATTTTTGAATAAATTTATTTTATTTATTTATTTTTGGCTGAGTTGGGTCTTCGTTGCTGTGTGCAGCCTTTCTCTAGTTGCAGCGAGTGGGGGCTGCTCTTCCTTGTGGTGCACGGGCTTCTCACTGTGATGTCTTCTCTTGTTGCAGAGCACGGGCTCTAGGTTTGTGGGCTTCAGTAGTTGTGGCACGAGGGCTCAGTAGTTGTGGCACACGGGCTTAGTTGCTCTGCGGCATGTGGGATCTTACTGGACCAGGGCTCGAACCCATGTCCCCTGCATTGGCAGGTGGATTCTTAACCACTGTGCCACCAGGGAAGCCACAGAAACCTTTCAGAGACTGCAGTCCAGTGTGTGCTAGGCACAATGTTTGCTGGGTACTGAGCAGTTGGCCTTGCCAACTCTGAGTGAGGTCCTTGAACCAGCAGCAGTGGCATCAAAGGGAGCTTGCTGGGAATGCAGCGACTCAGGCCCCTCCCCAAACCTGCTGAATCAGAATCTGCACTTAAGCAGATTCCCAGGGGCTTGGGATACACCTTGCTTATCCAGTACTGTCTAGTATTTGAAGAGGAGGGAGCCTCACTGGTAAGGTATCCAAACTCTAGTGGTTATGTGTTTGTGTGAGGTGAGGGTGAATCAGAAGAGAATGACACAGGTACAGAGTTGGCTTGAGGAGGGCCAATAAAAGACACCCTTTCTCCCCAATGATCCAGAAGCACCTGTGAGACAGGCGAAGTCGAGCAGATGGAGACCAAACTATCAGCTTTATCACTGACAGGACTTTTGGAGAACAGTGACTTGGGTGTGTGGCTTCCTGCCACTGAACCCCAGAAACAGAGATTTATAAGCACACAGGCAGCATCTCCCTAAAACAATAAGAGGAGGGGAAGGCATGCTCGGTGTGCTAGTTTTCTGTTGCTGCCAAACTAGCAAATGATTACAAACTTAGCAGCTTACACAACACCCATTCCTCCTGTTTTTTCCACCAGCATCTATAATTTTGTTCTGTCCATTCCAAGCTGATTCCTGATGTCTACCCCCAAACCCATCCTCTCTGGTCTTGACTGCTACTAATGGCACCTGGGCCGGAAATGGGGGAAGACCCCTCTCCGTCCCTCACCTCAGTCCCCCCTTTTCTGTCTCCATTGTTTCCACCTTAATGCTCATGAGTCCTTGCCTGGCAAGGCTGTAGCTTTCCTACTCCTTCTCTGCCCTCTCTAATTCACCTATCCACCTCCGACAGATTTATTTTCCTAAAATATGTATTCGTTAGGTTATTTCCCAGATTTCAAGGCTCTGATAGAGCCCACTGCCCTCATGTTGAAGTTCAGATTTCTTTAGGCTGTGTAAGCTGCCTCTGACCTGCGTTCACGTCTGCCGGCGTCGTGTCATTTACGAGCTGCCACTCCCCAACCTGATCCCCAGCCTATGCTCCAGCTGTACTGCGGGTCTGTTTCATAACTTCATCCATGCCTTTCTCAGGCTCATCCTTCTGCCTGGAAAGGCTTCTCTCCCCACTCCCCACCCTAAGCCTTTCCTCCCACCCTCCCAAGCACCTGGTGAAAATCTACACGACCTCCAAGGGTCAAATCAAATATCACCTCTAACCAGGAGAGAAGTCTTCCCAGAGCCCACCAGGTGGTGCCAAGCCCTGTGCCTCCTCCCATCAGCTCCCTGCACCCTACACACGTGTCCATCAGCAGTCTGACACTCCATCGCTCTCACTTATTGGCCAAAGGGACCCTGACCTGCTCCTCAAACTTTGTAGATGGCCAGAAATAACCTCAGATATGACTCCTAAATATTTGAGATTTTGCAGGGTAAAGAATTTCAGGGCTATTTTCTGATGGAGACCTTGAGACCAGGGGATAAAAGTGAAAGATGAGATCAGAGTTAATTTTTCAGAAGGCTACAAAGGACACCGATAAAAATACATAGTTGTGGTCTAAAAGAAACAGCTCATCATGTGTGTGGACCCATATGTGGGGATGTGTGTGGACCCATATGTGGGGATGTGTGTGTGTGTGTGTGTGTGTGTGTGTACACAGAGATCAAGCGTGAAGCAACTTTGGGCAGGTTTCCTAAACTCTCCAAGTGTAAGGTTCCTGGTCTGTAAAATGGGGTGGTAATGGCATTGTTGCAAGGAATCAACTGGACGAGGTATGCGAAAGCATTTTGGCCATGGCCTGGCATACAGCAGCATTCAATGGAGAGAGTGGAAGGATGTGCTCGCCGGAGTCAGCTCTCACCGTCATGAACATCCAAGACCTTCCCTCTCTTACAGTTCAGGTTCTAGCACCTTTAACAACTCCTTGGGCAAATCATTACAAATCTTTACAGGTATGACTTCATGTACAGACACCCATCCCTTCTCTCTTCCCTCCAACACCCCCAGCTTAATGGCGTGTCCTCAAAGCTACTGACACAGGGCAAACTAAGAAAGCTTTCAACAGACCGCATGCACACCTTTCAAAATCCACTACTTCTGCCTTTGCTTTTAGGTTTAGAAAAAAAATCTTGGCTCTTCTCTCAGAATCACTGAAATATTAGGTGTGTAGACAAAACACTTGCCTTTCCACTCTGCTTCTCATATTTCTCAGGCTCAGACATGGAAAGGCTCCTCGCGGTCTCAAGAGAGAATTTCCAGAGTGGTTAGTTTTGTCGGGTCTCTTTAGTATAAACTCAGCTGCCTGGTCAATCTTACTGTTGTGGATTTCCCCCGACCCCCATGCCTATTAAAACTAAACTTACTAACTTCCGGGTACATTTGTTATTTTTTGCCTTATCATTCATTATTAGTGCAAATAATTCTTTCCCTGCTCTGTTTTTTAAAAATCTTTATGGAGTCACTTTATGTACTTGTAAACCACAATCTTGTGTGTGTATGTGTGTGTGTTTGTGTGTGTGTGTATGTGTGTGTTTTAAGGATGCTCCTTTAAGACTACACATACTGAATTCCTTTAATTTTTTATCATAGGGCAGTCCTTCAGAACCCCTTATCATTTTAGTTGCCCTTTTTGCTTTGGCAAAAATATAAGACTAAGGAGCTGAAAATCTTGTTCTCCTGCCTATTCAAACAGCATCCAGAAATCTGAAATAATTACCTCCTTTCTTAGTTTTAAAGGTTTTATTTAAGCTATGTTATACTAATATTGTGCAGTGGAGTTGAAAGCTTTAGGTCTGCAGTATTTGAAATGCTCAAATCCTAAGGCTTTGAAAAAGGCTATTTCCTCCACATTAATCATTCAGTGCTGACCATTATCAATATACAAGGCTGATGGAATAATTTCACATTCAGAACATTATACATAGATATTCAAGGGAAAGAGAAATAGCTTCATATGGCTTTGCTTAATGGATCTACCTGTGACTTTACCTGTAACTGGACATGCAGCGGTATATAGTGATTCATATATGGAAATTATCATATGACAAATATTTTCAAAAATGGTTGATATCATCTGTTACTTTAAGAATGAAAGCTTTCCATATAAATAATCTGCCCTCCTAGCAAAGGGAAAGGAAATCAAGCAAAGAGGGAATATTTCTAAAATGTCCTATCATTGGAAGTAAATGATCATAACATTTATCTACTAGTTTGTTTCTTTTAGAAGGTGTATTCCAAATTGTTTATTTTTATCACTTTGAAAACTATTCATATTTTTACTTCTTGCATTTAGCTTCTAGCATGTTACAGATTTTTAAATGTTCTTGTATTAAGTTAGGGTTTGGTTTTAATTTCACTATGAATTGTGATCCATCCCTACATTCTCCAAATGGATTTTTAATGTTCATTAAATAATCACATTTGCATCACATATAGAGCTTGAAAGAGGTGATGCTATGAAAGATAAAGATTCAGTATTACCTAGCAATGAAAAACATTGGTCAAAGGTACATAGAAATCATATGCCTAGGTAACAGTTCATTTTTTATATAATGATTTACTGTTTTAAGTTATTTTTGAGCCAAAGCTAGACAATATGCAGTAAAAATCTCCAGTGCTAACAGAGTGTGAGAGGCAACGAGCTACCAAAAAAAATGAGAGGGGGGATTTAGTTTTTACACTGGCACTGATTCCAATTCCAATTAAATTAATCCACTTTGGTAAATGTGGTGTTTGCTGTCAGTATATTCATACAATTATTTTTATTTTCCCACTTTCTACTTTTTCAGAATGTGTACATGGAATGAATCCATCTAGAGACGTTCACGGTATGTTAGATTCCAAATTATATTCTTAACAAAATATGCACATTCATATATGCATATATGGCATTTTATCCATGTATCGCTATAAATAACTCACGATATAAATTAACCAAATAATCAAAACTTTTTTTGCTGATTCAAAAATACTTAAAAGCTGTTTTCTATATGGTAAATGTCAAACATATAAAATGTTCCAATGAAACCTTCAAAGATACCCTCGGTTCTACAGTATTTACCACAGGTGCATTCTGTTGTTTATTATTAAATGACTCTATATGACGCTCTACAAAAAAAAAATAGAGCTTGGCTTCTGTGTGTTATTACCTAGTTTATTACTTTTGCTATAGCAGTGCTAATGCAAAATTTTTGTGAGAGTAAAATGTTCACTAAGCATCCATAATGTTTTTAAAGATTTAAAAAATTTTTTTCTCAGTTTGCTACTTGTGAGTTGTAAATTGATTTACAAAGTTAGTGAAATAGTCACATATCAACTGCAGGATCCCATGGAAGTCATCACATAGAGGAAGGACATAATGGAAGAACTAAGGGATCTTATCCGCAAAGTTATTAGACTTCAAAAGTGAAATAATCTCAAATCCACTGGGGGAAGGGGATGTTTAATTAAATTCCAATGTTGAAAACTGGACAGTGTGTATTGTACATACATTAACATGTATGTTAGTCTTCAACAAAATTGTTCTCCCTCCCTGTGACATTAGTACAAACTGAAGCAGTTTGGTCCAGAACCACTAGCAAAATACGTTCTCTGTATTTTTATTTTCATTAAAATAGTCACTGAAAGCAGAAATAATTCTTCTAGAAATATTACATTTTTAGAAAAGTAATTTTAGAAATATCATATTACAGAGGGGGATTTTAAGAGAATGGTTGAGTCTTACTTATTTTTGAGAGGGTTTTGAAAGAGCAAAAAATGTGAAATATTTAGATATTTTCTGAGACCTCCCCATAGTTATATATTTACCTAAAGTTGTAGAAAAAAATGTCAATAAGCTGTTGTTTTCTGGTGAAATTGTTTTTTTTTCTTCCAACTAACCAAATGCTGCTTTTTAAATTCACTGTGAAAACTTACATTTCATTCAATCAGTTGATGAGCCTTTTTGAAATTTCCCCCATGCAGCAAATTTGGAAGAATCTGTCACATAGCATTCGCCCAACATACTACTTCGTTATATTTTTTGTATTGTATTATGACAAAAGTAGGTTTTCGTATTATTCCAGGGGAACACCAGGAGTGTATACTGTAATGTTTCCTTTCCTTTTCTCTTAAGAGAGGCAGGGGAAGGGAAATTCTATATCGCCCCTTAAATGAGCGCTCCTGGTGGAAATGAATTCTTCATTTCGTACATGGTTACTCAACTTCATAAACTATGTAAAAAGCCCTTCAGACTAAGGGGTTCCGGGTACCCTTTAGTTGAGCCCCATGCTGCCTGCTTTGCATTCATTTTAGTCCCTCGATAAGGAGGGGCAGTGTTGTTTGTTTCTGGTTTTCAGGCGTGCACCGCGCAACGCAGTTATAACCTGCGCAAAGTCTGGGGAGCCCCAAACGCCCGGTGGCCCGATTCAGAATAAATCAGCAAAAGCTTTCCTTGCTACTATCATCCGTGTCTGCGTTCGAACTCGGGATTTACTGGTTGAGACTCTGAGCTGAGCAGCGCGCTGCCCTTGAAAGGCTAAACCTGGTGCATCTACCGCTGTACCTTACTAAGGGAACTTGATCCCCGCCCGGGAGACCACAGCGCGGGGTGCGCCCCGCAGCCCCTCGCAGGGTTTAGGGTTTCAGGCAAACGGTCGCAGCCCCAGAGGAGCCTTCTCTGACCTTTCCGAGCGGCGGCATACCCCAGACCGCTACATCTCCAGAGTCCCAGCCCCCGTCCGTGGGGGTCTACGGGGATGCACTTGGAGGCGGCCCCCAGGAGCGCTTGATCGGCTCTTAGGGAAATGCAGTTGAGCAGAAGCAAAAAGGTTTCACTCCGCCCGATCTCGCCTCTAGAGCGGGCAGCGTCGAGCCCGGACGCAGAGCGACTGTGGCCTCGGGCAGGAGGGGCGGCAGACAGGGAGGTTTGGGACTGCGCAGTATTTGGAATCCCTCGGCCCAGGTGGAGAGAGGACGTTTGGGGTCTTTACACCTGAAATGCGGCTTCTTCAAAATTACTTTTAAAGAAAAATACAAAGGCGTTTTCTGAGACCCCAGACCCATGAAAACAAAATGCAGCTGGGTCCTGGGAGCTCCCAGACGTCCCGGGTTTTCCGGAGCGAGGGGCGCGAGGGGACCGGCCCACGTGGGGAGAAGCCGGGCAGGATGGAGGGCGCCCGGGACGCCTGCAGCACCGACGGCCTGGGACCGGCCGACGGCGGGGTTCGGGCAAAGGGGTTTCCAGAAGAAACCCTAACGCGCGCCGGCCGGGACAGCCAGGACCCCTGTCCGAGGGTTCCCTGGCCGCCAGCTGCGCTGCCGGTATAGCGGGTGGTGTGTGGGGGCGGGAATGCCGCGCAGGCTGGCTTGGGCGGTCATTTCCTGTCGTTTCTTCCCTAACTGAAGTTCGTACAGGAGACCCAAAGGCCGCGAGAAGGCCGGCAGAGCCCCGCGCCGTCGGGGGCGTTCCCCGGCGCGCTGCAAGGCCACTGGGCGCCCGGGGCGGCGAGCGAGGGCGGCTGCTGCCCCCTAGCGTCCGCCCTGAGCCCGCGGCCCGCAGCACCTCCCGGCCTCTTTGGGCGTGGGGCGAGGGAAGCTGCCTGGGCGCCCGGAAAGGCCTCCGCGACTGGCTCGCCACGGCCCCTGCCTCCGGCAGGCCACAGCGCCAGAGCCCGAGGAGAGTCCGAACCGGCGGCAGGGATGGGACCCACGGGGGGAGGGCCAGAGACCCCCGGCCGGGTAGTCGACGGGGGGGAGTGGGTGAGCGCCTCCCCCGAGGGAGGGAGCGGGTGGGCTCCGCGCGGAGGGGGGGAGCCCCGCGGCCGGGCGGGGGCGTGGCCCCTCTAAGCTCCGCGAAAATGCCCGCGGCGCCGCGGGGACTGGAGCGGGGGAAGTTCCCGCCAGCGCGCAAAGCCGGGGTGGGTTTAACACCCGCGGCGGCTCGCGCGCGCGGGCAGGGAGCGGAGCCGGGGCCGTTTCCGGGGAGCCGGAGGTGGGTGGGGGGCGCGGGCGACCTGGGCCTAGCGAGGGAGCCGATGCTCCGAGGATGGGGAACGAGCCGAGCGGAGGCTTTCAACTTTCTTTCCAGTCGCTTGTTCTTTGGGGTCTTTTCTAACTACGAAACTCCTTTGCTCGCCGCTAAACTCAATCAACCTGAGTAAGGCGCGCTGAGCCCAGCCGCGGCGATAAAACACCAATTAAAGAAAACAAACCAAGAGAGAAAACTAAAAACACAAAAACCATGTTGTGGAGACCGACAACCGTCTGGCCTCGTTAAGTGAATCAGCGCCACTTCGCCGCAGCTGCCAACGGGGCCGTGTGGGCGCGCTGAACGGCTCCCCGGCCGGGCCCTCGGCCCTCCGGCCCCCTCGCGGCCGAATCCCATCCACGCCGGGAAAGCAGAGTCGCGGCCGCGCAGGGCCTGGGGTCGCCCGGCCGATCCGGCCCCAGTCTCCGGAACCTCGCGGCGGCCAATTCATCTCGATGGCTCGCGGGGCGCCTCCCTCCGGCAGGTCTCCGGTCCCGGGCTGCTCGGGGCTCAGAAAGCTGCCCGAGTCCTCCCCAGGCCGGCAGGCCTCCTCTTCTCCACCTCCTCGGTCCCTGGACCGCGGCCGCCCCTGGCGAGGCCGTTCACTGCAGCCCCGAAGCAGGCGGCCACACAACCCCCCGTGTGTGCAAAGCCGCAGGGCCGCGGTCCGCACCGGGGCGGGGCCTGGGGCGAGCGTGGGAGCGTGTGCGTGTGTTCGTGTGTGTGCGTGGATGCGGATGCGCGGGGAACGCCGGGTGGCAGCGGCGGCGGTGGACTCTCCACCCCGGCTGCGTACAGTAGCGCGCGGCGGCAGCGGGGGCGCGCGGGCCAATTCCAGGAGCCCGCGGCCGCGAGCCGCGCCCTGGCTGATACCGGAAAGGCCTGTGATTGGCCAGCGGCCGCCCCTATGCAAACGAGCTGAGGGAATGGAATTCCTCGGGCCGGGCTTACAGTAAAAGCACGTTCATTTCCAGGCACTCTCATTCATAGAGCCAGCGGGCGCAGGCAGGACGGGCGCCCCGCGGCCTGACCCAGCCAGGGCACCACGCTGCCCGGCCCTGCGCCGGCAGGCACCTCTTCCCGGGGCTCCTGGGGACACGAGAAGAAAGTCAGTCTTTGCCGTTTCTCCTTGACCCGCGTCGGAGCTTCGATTTTTATTTTTCTTCTTTCTTTCTTACTTTTGAATGAACTGGTTTCTTGGCTGGATGGTTCAACTTCTTTCCTGGGTGTGAACTTTCACCCGGTTGTTTCCTTTGGCAACTGCTGGAGAAAGTGCGCTGTGCTTCGAGGCGAGTGGTGAAGTTGCGTGTGCGTGGCAGTGTGTGCGTGCTTGTGTAACTCGAGCCGCCCCGTCTGTTTCGATCTGCGCTGCGGAGCCTCCTCACAAGGCCCGCTCCACCTGCTGCGGTTACGCTGTGATCGTGGGTATTGGCGCGTCTGAGTAGTTAACCGGCCGACGCTGGGGCGACGTTGGAGGAAGATCGTCTCGCTACTGCCCAAGTCGGGGCTGACTCACCGCAGTCGATGCAGACAGCGGCTGGCTTCCGAAGGGTGCGTGCCTGCGTGCGTGTGACTCGGCTGCTGTTCACCTCCCACCAAACCACAGGACCAGCCGCAAACTTGACCAACATCCCCAAACCCGAGTTCTCAGATGTGGAGAGCTGAACTCTAGGTGTCATTGACTTGGACTTTTTTTTTTTTTTAAGATTAGCTTTTCTTTGAAAAGCTGAATTTTCTGAACTGAGCATTTTGCCAGAATTTATCGAGAACATGACAAGTACTTCTCGCCCAGCCCTTCTCCAACTACTGAAGCTGAGTTTCAAGGCTACTTAAAAAGAAAAAAAAAAAAAAAACCTGCAGCGAACATTAATGGATTTCTGTTGTGTTTAAATTCCCTACAGATTGTATTGTAAATATGTTATGAAGTAGAGCATATGTATATATTTATATATATATATGCGCGCATACATTAGAAGCAGGACCTTTGGAAGTCTCAGCTCTTGCTTTTGAGGACCGAAGCCAGTGTTGCATGATAAAAAGTGGCGCCGTATTTGGAAGACACTCCTCGTGTATTTTCTGTTGTGTTGGACTTTAGACAAAACTCACCTGGGAAAAATCTGACAGGCAATTGACTACTGGAACTTCCAAATTATGCATTTGCTGGTCCTTTTGCTCTCCGCGTAAATATTTTAGGAAGTGTATGGGAATTTTGCCTCTGGGAACTTTGGTAACAGCCAAAGACTGAACTTAAAACTCTCAAAGCAAGACTCAGAAGAAGATAGTCTCCCTTGGCACTTGACTTTGGATTCTGGTCGCCCACTTTTTAAAGCACTGAGCGGTCGGTTGCTAAAGAGTCCTGCGTGGGTCTGAGGCCGATCGGCAAAACTAGAATTTTCCCCCTCCTGGACTCTTAGTAACTTAGTCTGCCCCCTTCCCCAGCCACCCCACAGCAATAAAGCTCCCTGAACTTGTATGTTGGTCTCCCGGGAGCTGCTTGCTGAAGATCCGCGCCCCTGTCGCCGTCTGGTAGGAGCTGTTTGCAGGGTCCTAACTCAATCGGCTTGTTGTGATGCGTATCCCCGTAGATGCCAGCACGAGCCGCCGCTTCACGCCGCCTTCCACCGCGCTGAGCCCGGGCAAGATGAGCGAGGCGCTGCCGCTGGGCGCCCCGGACGCCGGCGCCGCCCTGGCCGGCAAGCTGAGGAGCGGCGACCGCAGCATGGTGGAGGTGCTGGCCGACCACCCGGGCGAGCTGGTGCGCACCGACAGCCCCAACTTCCTGTGCTCTGTGCTGCCCACGCACTGGCGTTGCAACAAGACCCTGCCCATCGCTTTCAAGGTACTCGGGCCGGAGCGGGTGGAGGGAGGACAGGCAGAGGCCGGTCGAGGCCAGGGAGATCGAGGAGGGCAGCGGCCAGGCAGGCGGGGCCGGGTTCTAGAAAGGGGCCGGCGCTGAGGCCTGTGGTCCATCCTCCTGCGCTCGGGAGACAGGGGATGCTGCGTTGCCGTGGCGACCCTCGAGGGGCCCGCCTTAGCCGGCCGCGGCGGCCTCCAAGGATGGCCGAAAAACTCAGGATGCCCCCAAAGACGTCCACTGAGGGCCGGCCGGACCTCTCCCCGGCAGGGGTCCTTAGCTTTGATCTAAAGTAGGAAAAGTTATAACCCAGCAGGGACAAGCCTGTCTGTCGGCTCCTCTGCTTCTCTCCCCGCCTCTGGCTTGACACCCAAACCATTCTGAGGGAGACGTCAGGAAATAAAATAGAGATACTTTTATACCTTCGGGTCAATGTAAATAAACTGACAAGGAAAACTGTCAAGGCTTTCCACTTCCACCCCCTCTTTAACAGCCCTGTAGGAATTAGCAGGTTCAAAGTCCACGGCGGGAGTAGTTAAGTTTGCAAAAGTTTTCTGAAGAATTTTTTCGAGCTTCTAGGCTGCTCCTGCCAGAAGCCGCAAGTAGCGAATGCTCTTTCTTTGCCTGGTACCCTACTGAACGTTATCGCCGGCTCACCTAGCTTAAGCCCGGGGCAGCGGAAGGAGGCAAGGCTGTCTGGCGTGAGACGGCCCGGCCGTCTAATCCGCCCGCTTTGCTGTTTGAGGAGGGGCGGTGTGGACCGGGTGACTAAAGCCGAGCAGCTTGAGAGGTCCCCGTTCACTTTTCACCCTTGATCTTGCCCTAGCTTTGAGCTCCCTATAAAAACCTTGGCCTTCAAAGGGGATACATAAACAACCCCGGGCGTTTTTGGACAACCACCGCCACCCTGGCAGCAAACAGTAGACATTTCATTTCGGCGGTGGGGATTCAGTTCTTCTGTCTTGGGTGAGTTGAAGAAGGGGCAGGCTTTTAAATACAATCAGTGCAGTCATTTCCGGTTCATTGCAGGGACTAAGGAGAGCAGGTGGGGGGGGAGAGCTGTAAAGATCAGCTACTCTTTTTTCTTAAAAAAAAAATAAATCTGCTTAAATAATTGTCCCCTTAAGGGGCGATTAATTTAATATAAGCTTTTTATGGTTCCAAGCCTGCGCTGGATCTTGAGTTAGTTACAATGAATAATGTTCACTTTTTTAAAAAAGTACTGTCAGAGTTCTTTATTTTTAAGCTTTACATACCTTCCAAACTTAGATTATGATTTCTAAAACAAACACCAACAAAAAAGTGCAATTGTCTGTGTCTGTAGAATTGCCTCCGTTTTCTGAAAGCAGGAGTTTTTGAGGGGGATGAAAATGAGGATAAGTTTGAGCATCCACTCGAAGCTTTCCTGTCCCTTCCTCCAGCTCTGTAGGTTTGGGTTAGGAGCCCATTTCAATTTGAAATCACTCTAATCCCTTTACATAAACAGACTCAGCAGGCAGACCTCCTCAGCTCTCCCTCAGTTCCAGAGGACCTGACAGGGATGGGCCCTGGGGTCACTTTCAGATAAGTACAGAGGGGAGGAGACAAGCTGATAATCAACTAAAGGGTCCTTTAAGACCAGGTGCTCTGGACACGCCAAGGGTGTGGGTTCTTAGGGATCTGTGGCTTCCTTTGGGATAAATCAAGTCTCTTCTGTATCTCTCCTCCTCTACTAGGGACCCACACCCCAAGCACTAAGTGATTAAGCGAGAATCTTCAGAAGTTAAAGCGATGTCGTTTCTCAAGCCACCACATGAAAGTATTTATTTTCTTCTAAAAGAATGAAAAAAATCATATAAATTGTTTTCATGAGCCATCAGGGAATTCCTTTTAGTGGAAATCTTAATAACCATAGAAGTTTCCGTTTTAAAATGACTTTTGACAATTCACTTTAAAAAAGAATCTGTTTTACTGAGTGATAGTTTCTAGGTTAAAGATCAAGGTATAGATCTCTTGAGAAAAGTTCAAGTGGGTCTTGAGAACATTTGGGGCAAAGGCAAGGACAGGAATCAGACCACTCGATGAATAATCTGTCACCACTCCCGTCCCCATAAAGAGGGACCTTTTTCGGAAGGAGACCTGCTCTTTGCATAACGGAAGGAGGCAGGCAAAATTTCCAGGGAGGCAACAGGCGCAAAGATTAGGGATAAAGCAAGCTAAACTTGAAAAAAGTGACTGTGTCCGGCTTGATGCATTCACTGTGTGTCCCTGAATCCAGTCTGTACTCATCTGCCACCACCTACCTCCCAAGCAGTTTCTATAGAAATTATTACTTTAAAATTTTGATCTTATATAAGCCTCAGACAATCTCTTTAAGAAGTTAATCAGTAAAGAATTATTACATTCCCTGTATTAAGGAGGAGAAAATGAAAAACAGTGATAAAGTCTGATGATATTGATGAAAAGAGCATTGAAGTGATTCTTTAAGAGTCTTCTGAATACGTGTAAATCCCCAGCTTTAATCTCTGAAACTAAAGGGAGATTTCAAGTTATGAATTTTCCTTAAAATAGATTACAGTCATCCTAATTGCTTATCCTGGACCCCAAAGTGCCCCCTACCTTCTCCCACGAAACACCTTTATTTTTCAGCCTAGAAGAGATCCATTATTTTGCTACCGAGAAAATCTTAAATTTGCTACTGTTACCCGTTATTTACAGAAGCACAAAAAGGCTGTTTGGATGACTTAGGATATATTTTGTAAGACTATAATATTAAAGTTCATTTAGGCCCTGGTACACCAGAGTCCAAAGGCGTAAACACGCCTTCAGCCAGTTCAGAGGCCTTGGGCACTGATAGTAATATTCTTTTCATAGGAAAGAAATAAGTAACGTTTGTGTCAGCAAGATCGTGGTCCCCTAGCTATGCATTAAATATCATCTCAGCTGAATGTTAAGTTCCACCCCACAGCTTTCTTTATAACACGGGAAAATTAAGGGATTTGAAATAAATGAATTGTGACTGTAATTTCAACCTAATTAGAGTTAGTTTAAAATGCCAGTTTGAACTGCGAACAGGCCGACCAAGAGCAGTGTGGGAAGGTTCTGTAACATAGACGACGCTTGATATTTTGCCCAACTTCCTGATACTTTAAAAACAGAGAAGTAAAAAAAAAAAAAAAAAAAATGAGATATCCTTTGACCAGCAAGTCCCTTCTTGTCTGTTTGGTCTGTGTTAAAATGTAAATGTTTGTGTTTCCTTACCTATTGTTTATAGCTTTTCATTCCAGTTGCTTCTTTTTCTCTGTTTGAAGTTAGATTTTTTTTCAAAAATCTCTGCATATTGCCTATCAAAGATCAAATCTGTATCAAATTAATAGACACGTTAGTTTTAAATTTAAATTCTTTTTTCCTAGTCTAAGAATGCTTGCTAATAATTAGATGATATACTTTATTAATGTAATATTCCTGGATTTAATATTCTTTCCCTTCCCCCACCATGAAAAATCGATAAAAGGCCAAGTAAATGATCTTTAGGCCCCGAAATACCTTTGACTCCTGCTACAGTTTAAAAAAAGGGAAAAGAAGGAGTTAAACTCCTGATTTGTTTAGTCTTAAATTCCAACATCAACAGCATTTTCTTGTTTAGCCACCATGATTATTTTACTATTTGTTTCTATTTCGTGTTGGCCTCATGAATTTGCCGTATTACTGACGAGGATCGTTTTGGAAAGATGAGTGAGGCACAGTCATGGAGCCTGTGAGAGGGGCCAGTAGGATGAAGGTGATTTAGAAAACATTTGGTAGTTATAAAACAAGATTTATTTATTTTAACCTATTTAACCAACAATGACTTATTCAGTTGGAAAACCATGTGGTTGATCCGGTCCCTGTATGCTTACTGAATGTGGAATTAAAATAGAGATGCCAGGTCATCACAGGGAGATGGGGAAAAGGGAGTAAAAATATGTTTTCAAGGAGGACATTTCAACATTGTGAGCTAATTTTACAGAGGGAAGTGAAAACAGTGGGGAAAAAAAGGAGGGGGGATTTTTAAGAGACTGAGAAAAGCAGAATAAAGTAAGTATATTTTATGGGAATAGAAAAAACGGTAAGAGTAACTAAGTAACTGATCAAGGAGATTTATTTCAGTAATGTTTTTGAAACAAAAGGGAATTGTCATATTACTGCTCTTAACTAAACAGCAACAAACGTACTAATAATGGGCTCTAAATACCTAATTAGAGGGTGCTTGGGGAAGAAATAGCTGTGTTTTTAAATTTCCTTTATAGAAAACATGGCCATTTGGATGGAAAGAAAGATAAGAGTGCAAGTTGGATAAAATAGATGAAGAACATGCCTACCTATTGCTGTGAGAATTGATTCTCCTGGTGTACTCCTGGGGTTGGAAGTACGTCCACCCCTTATAGTGAGTTGGTTCATTTTCCCCATCGTACTCCTTAGAATCCAAGAGCCACAGCCTCCTCGGGAATAAAAACACTAGATGGTCATCTGGATGACACAGAGAAAGGGTGATGACTAAGCAGGCAATGAAGATGGGAATTTAGAGAAACGTGGCTTTTGTATCATACAAGGGAGCCTATGGCAGCCTTATTTACAGACAGAAAAAGAGGACTGAAGTATAGGTGTTACCCCCCCCAAATTATGTAGCAAATATTAGGGAAAAATGGGGAGGTGGAAAACAGAAGGAGGACTAATCACTGTAGAATGCTTTCTTATCACAGCTCAAAACTAAAACCCCCAAAACGATTATATAATTGGAATGATGAGCCCACATTTCACTAGTGACTGAGAAAGTACCATAAGGGGTATCACAAGTGATAGGAATAAGTAGAACTTGGGGCATCTCGATTTGAAATTCTACAACTACCTTAAAAAACAGAAACAATGGAACTATAGCTAAGAATAAATGTTTTGATCAAGAAAATAGTTTCTAGAAGGGTCAAATGATGATCAAGAAATGGATACTACTGCATGAAGCATCTTCGGGCCATGCTCTTTAAAGCATTTTACCTTGAAATTGCTGCTTTTTTTTTTTTTTTAACCTAAGTGTCAAAAAATATGTATTTACTGGTTTACTTTAGTAGTCCTGATGGAAATCCATTCCCATTCAGTTACACTGAAGGAATTCTTCTTCAAGATCAACTGGGTTTGGAGAAAACCTCAGTCATCTATAAGGTCCCAAGTTAACACATCTCTGGGACTCACAGATATAAAAATGCGACATAGTTCCGCTCCTGAATTCAGAGGAGCGCATCAAAGTGAGCAGCCCTCTTCTCTGAGGTCTGTTGATTTTGTAGTTAGTGTTAAGCGAAGGGCACGTTTCTGATTTTTTTCTCTTGCGTACCAGAATTCACTGCTAGTGAGAATCAAGATAGTAGAAGCGAGTAGGGGCAACAAGGATGCACTAATTGCGAAGGGAGAGTTTAAGTCATTCAAGAATCGTCAGCAATTCAGTGGTAGCAATCAAATTTAATTTTAGCAGAAGTAAGTTTAAACACCTGAAAGGCAAAACCCGCCCTATTCGGCCTGTCGGTGGAGGTCTAGACAAATGAAAGATGGGTTAGGTTATAAACTTATAAAAAGCAAGACATTCTGTTTCTCAAATATGAAGAATTAAGAGATGATTGTATTCGTGAGAAGGCATAGCTTTTCAAAGTCCTTGCTATAGTGAGTGTTATTCCAACTCTGCTCTGTGACCTTATGTGGCTTCACTAGGTGAATGTTTTATTCTTTAAACATTTATAATTTTGCATAGTGGAATTTAAAGTAAATCTTCCCATTAAGAACTTTTCTGTTGTTTTGCTTAATTTATGACTGTTATTCCTTCGCAAACTAAAAAGCATCACTTAATATACATTCAATTTTAGAATAATTATGCAAATGACATCAAAGTTTCTAACATGCCTGATGTCTGGTGTCTAGGTGGTGGCACTGGGGGACGTTCCAGATGGCACTCTGGTCACTGTGATGGCAGGCAATGATGAAAACTACTCAGCCGAACTGAGAAATGCAACAGCGGCCATGAAAAACCAAGTCGCGAGATTCAATGACCTCAGGTTTGTCGGTCGGAGTGGAAGAGGTATGTATCTGTCAGAACTGAACTTGAAATACCCAGTATTTACATAGCAACAAACCCAGATTTCAAAACATCTAGAAGTTTCTGTGATGGGATTCCCTAGAAACACAGTCATTTCTTCCCGTTATTATTGCTACATCAGCTTTTTATTTAAAATGTAATGTTTTTAACAGAGTCTGGCTTTACGCTATTGCTTTCTATTATGGAATTGGTTTAAGACTGATTTGGAGCAGGCAAAACATGAATTGTGAATTTCAAGGAAACCTCTCAGATCTTTCCTAAAATGTAAAAATATAAAACTTACCGTCATGGAAACTAAGATCATACAACTGGGGTTCTCTTTGATAATTTTCAGATATCTCTTTACTGGAAACCTTTAACTTAGGGTCCATGTGTTACCTTTGACAAGTGACAGAGTTTCAAATGATCACTTCTAATAATTTTAAGGGCTGTATAGTGGATGATGATTGAAATGTGTTTCAAGGAAGCATTTTTTATGGTAAAATATGAAGAAATAGTAACATTCTGGCTTGGTGAATTTGATGGCAATGTGACTGACCTTCCTGTATGTAATTTGGATGCCTTATTAGTATTTTAGGTACTAATAATATTAAAGACTAGATTCTCCAGAGGAATGATTGCATCAGTGAAGTTCTATGTGTAGTTTTCTTTTTCTGTGCCCGTTATCAAAGTATTAGAGCAGAAAGAGGAATCTTGGCATATTGTAATCTCCTCCGGTTTCCAGTTATTTTCAAATATTGTGTTTTCTTTGTATTGTAAGAACCTTAGTCCTATTTTACAAATAGCAATAAGTAGTAGTAGTTTAACTGAAGGAGGTAATATAGTTTGTTTTGAAAATCTCATTTTTGTAATATAGTATTGAATAAGCTTAGGAATAAAAGTTATTTTGAGTATAATAGAAAAGACGTGGTAACCTAGATAACAGTAGCTGACTCTTGTATTAAAAAAAGTAAAAGTACAACCAATGGACATTTGAACATAAGAGTAATCATTAGTCTGTATAAAGGCATTTAAAAATATAAGAAAGTCTGTGTTTTGGGGGAATTTGATTAGTCAAAGAGGAATGGGGGCAAAGGCATGCTGCTTCTTTGCGCTATTGTTTTTGTGCTATCCTAGCTGTCCGGGGAATTTTCGAAATAGAATCAAAGGTAGAGAAATTGTAAAAAAACTTATATAACGTGATTGAAAATATTCATTCATAGCACTATGTTAATAATAGGGTAATACCAAGAAAATTACACCCACTTATTGAAAGCATGAATGGTGCTATAAGGTATAAAGGCACAAGTCATTCTATGGGTTCACTTGTTATATTAAAAGTCCCCACCTTTCAGTAAATGGAATTCCCATTATGATTCAGAGATGTGTGTTTAGAAAACGTCTTGAAGGCTTCAGATGAGTAGAAGCCAATAAAAAACAAAGGCCCTACTGCCTGGTCCATGCCTTCTAGCCTCGTAACCATCTCAGGTCAATTCCTGTGGATTTCTGTTCTTAGGAAGCCACAGCTGAGTATCATTTAGTTGCATTTCCAGAGGAAGTTATATTATCATCATATGCATCTATGTGGGTCTACGGGTCAGGTTTTGGTTATGGAAGTTTTGGAAGCTCTTTAATGACCCATGCCATTTTCCCATAAGAAGTGCGGTAGTGGCTTTTTGGCAAGGCCCAGGAGGTCGGTGATGATAAAGAGTGAAATTTTGAAAGCAGCCTGCTTTCTTTTCTGGCGTTTCTCGCCCCTCACTGGCCATGTCTGTTTCAAGTGGGTGACTAAGAGAAGCTCGTGTTTACTTGGGTAACAAGGAACTGTTTCCCCAAGGTGTGGAGTGTTTGCCTTTGGCTGCCTGATTCGTGCCAGGATGCCCTTGAGTTTGCAGAGTGAAATAACTGCACCCAAGGCTGGGCTGTCTTCTGATAACCTGGAACGAGAAAATTAATTGAAACACTCCATATATGGACAATATCTGTTTTGAGCAGTCTCTGCTTCCCACGCATGATAATAAGCGATCCAAAACAGAGGAACCCCGAAATGAATGTTTTGCCCGATTACAGTTGCTGTGTATATTGTCAGTCTTGAATGATTCTCTTTTTTTTGGTTAGGACTACAAGAAAAAACGAGCCATCAAAAGGCCCAGTCTGACTCTCTCATAATTTCTCCCCATAGTGGTAGAATACAACTTGATTTTACGCTTTCAAGTCTAAGTGTCAACATCAAAGCCTGCCAGGTTTTTTGTTTTGTTTTGGTTTGGGTTTTTTTTTTTTTTTTTTTGCAATTTCCTTCCCATTACGAAGACAGCAGATGACTCTCACTCATTTTAACAATTAGTCTTAATCTGCCTCACTGAATCTTGTCCTTTAAAAGTTTCATAACGTTTTATTAAGTGATCTTAAGACTATCCACTAGTTTGTTTTCTGGTTTTGAAAATGTGTCTGAAAATATGACATTGGCATCAACACACCACACAGGGGCCGAGAAGGTCCTGGCTGTTGGCTCACCGAACATTTCAGTGCCAATTTCCCATTCTGTCAAAAGCCACTGGTCTGATGGATTCTCAAAGGGGCCTGTTGCTCAGTTCCAAATAAAGAGTACAAAAAGAAACTCCCTTTTCTTGTCTCAGCTGCCAGTCCCTGGGGATTGTAAAACCTCGTAGAAATTGCCAGAGGTTGAACATGGAAGGGTTTTTCTCTGTTCGACAAAACCAATCTGTCTGGGTGCTGGCTGATGTCCAGGACCACAGCTCCTAACCTCGGGTTCAGCCTGCAACTGGGAAAACCTGCCCATCCGGCTTTTACGGCCTTGCTGACAACACTGGCCCCTAAAAAGTATTGGTGAAGGCTTCAGCAGTCTGAACCTTCCTCCTTCCTTTCCTTTCCTTCCCTCCTTTCTGGCCCTGACAATTTAAATCTCTCCTTCAGGGCTATCTCCCCCTGGGAATTTTCTCCCTTTGATTCAGTGTCTCCATATAGATCAACCGTTCCTTTACAATGGAAGAAGAGATAGCAGCTCCCAGAAGAGGGGAGCTGACGCGGAGCACACTGGTTCTTGTTCAGAATAATTCACACTTAAACACACGTCCTGGGACTATCCCTTACCTCCAGAAAATCACAGTTCAGGATCAAGAGGTGAGATTGTTAGCAGCAGCTGACATCAGCTGACATCTGTCATTGGGGCAGGTGCTACGGGTATTTTCAGTTACAAGAAAGTGTATCATGGCTGCAGCCGAGAGACGTTGAAGAAACTTTAGCAGTGAAATCTGTGCGAGCTCCCGTCGCTATTGGAGTACTTAATCAGCTGTAAAGGAATCGATCAATCAGGGATTATGGCCTTAGTTAATTCATTTTAGAACCAAAGAGGAAATCTACCAGACCGTATTATCTACCGCATCGTAAATGGGGGAAGAGAATGCACTGCAAATGTCCTTCTGATTTTCCTAAGACTATGATTTTTAATCTTTGGGAACGTCATGAATAATTTTGAAAATCCTTGGACGTCTTCTCCCCAGGGGGAAAAAAATGCACACGTGCACTTACACACACAGTTTCTTGTACAATTTCAGTTTTCAGGGCCGCTGAAGCTTGTTTATGGACCTTCCGGGGATCCATGGACCCGCCAAGCCAAGAATCTCTGAATCTGGATCTTTGCCTTGACTATGGAGGGCCCGCCTAGCGCCGTGCTGCACATTGTAGATAACTGGAAAATGAGGAAATACACGAACAAATGAGTTAGACATTCTTCTTGCACCCTGTGCTGTTTTGGTTACACCTGCTTTTATTATAGCCAGGACCTGGTGTGTATAATTAGGAAAACAGATCCCAGTCAAACCCCTGGTCCAGACCTTTGAGAGGCCATCAGGTGTGCACGCATATGGTCCCTTGCAAAGGAGAAGGGCTTGTCTTGTCATCGAAGGGGCAGCCTCCTCTCTAGTGACTGCCTGGCCCCCCAGCTGCAGACCTGCACCTCGAATTCCACAACCAGCCCAGAGAGGGCACGTGCTCCCCCATCCGTTAGGACTGGGGTTAATTTCTTGGTGGACGTTTGTATTTATGCTGGTCTCCCTGGCAACTTTAATCTTGCCCACTTTCAAACAAGTACCCTTCCCAACTCTTTTATAAAATGAAATTCCTTCCTTATGTTCTTGCTGTGGATGTCTTCCCAGACATAATATTTACGCTGTCACAATCGGGGTTATTGCATATTTGTGTAATGTTTGTTACGTAAGGCATTTTCATTCTTAAGGTATTTTATGTTATTCGGGGAACAGTGTGGGGAGGCTGCCTCTCAGATGAGTGATAGACTATGGTTGAAGGAAAGGTACGTGTAGAAAAGGATAGAGTGTACCGGTATTCTAAGCAGAGACGTGTCTGTATGGAGTGGTCACTACTGAGAAATGGTCTGAATGACTCACAGTATTATCACAGGATCCAAGTCATAGGGGGAGGAAAATTCATCTGACAATCTCAGTGTTGTTTCATGGATAACATTCAAGATAATGAGCTGGCAGTCAGGTCTCCTGGAGAGAATACAAAGAAAAGAGGAGAGTTGTGTTAAAATCAACTCTCCCATTTTCCCCCTCTTTTGGGCTGCTATTGATCTACATTTTAAAATTATATATGTACTGAAATCTGTTTTCAGACTTCGGTGTGGGCAAATATGGATGGGAAAAGACCCAGCCTCTGATACCCGCGGTCTCTGGCAGCCCTAGCAAATAATGCCTTTCGATGGCAGGGCGAAAGCTAGTGCCCACGATCTGATGTAGAATTCGTCTCTAGAGATCAGCTTTCTCATTCTGTTTCAACTTGCCCGTAAAAGAGTAAAAACACTTTCTCAAAGCAAGTTGCTTTCCACGCCTCCCCCAAACCACCACCCAGCAGTCCCCGTCCCGCTTGGTGTCATGGCAAAGAGGAGAGCTTTCTGGAAAACTGCCTGTTCCTGGAACACGCAGCTTTGCAATTGATCTCTTCATGGTTTTCTTGCTGATTTAACGAAGTGCCAGGCATTGCTGATGGTGTTGGACAGCTTTTTTAAAATTGAGGTTATTTATACGAACAGTATTTAAGAACTGATGGGCAGAAGCTGGACTTCTCTCCACCACCCCTCCCCCAAACCCCTTCCTTGCCAGCCGGCTTGCTTTGGATTGAGGCAGCCCTTTTTGGTGGGGACAGAAGACTATCAATCTGAAAGTGCCTCCGAGAGAAATAATGGTTGAGTGATTTTTAGAGCTTCCTGTTTTAGCAGCAAGCATTATAGACATAAACAGTGATCCGGCCAACGGCTGCACTGCTGCTCTGGTTCTAATGAATCAGTTTTGTATTTTCTTTTGTGCTGGCTGGCGAGGGGCAAGAGAGGATGGAGAAGACTGGTTATGGAAGAACATATTCTGTTTCTTTTTCTTTATTATTTGTAAAGAAAAATGACTTGTTGAAAGGAGAGATGGTATATTGTCTGATGATTGTTTTCTTTCTGTTGGTGATTATAAAACATGTTCAGATGAGAAAGGGGATGTTGATGAATAACCATGTACTGTCAAAATGGAGAGGTTATGTGGTTTTGAAGGATTTCGTGGACTTTCAGCCAGAAGTGTGTGTGTGTGTGTGTGTGTGTGTGTGTGTGTGTTTGTCCATACTACCACTGAGAAGACTTCCTGGACCAAATTATCTTTGAGGACTAAATCCATACTAACAAGGTCTTCTCATCTGAAGCCCCAGTAAAGCAATTAACAGGAATTAATACGTGAGCAGTGTGGACTTAATGAGCTGCCTGTGAATACTTTCAAAGGTGCCAGTTTTATCAGTTCACTCTTGGGGCATTCAAGATTTTATGTTTATAAGCATGCATTAGTGGACTTCAGGCAAAGCCCACCCTCCGTCATTGGTCCTGATGTGAGTCCCACTTTCAACAGAGATGTATTTCGGTCCATGTTAAGAACCGAGCTTGCCATGGCATTCCTGTTGCTGGTGCCGATTTGGGATTCCAGCCCATTCCAGTCTCTATTAGGCTATATCGAGCAGCTTATCCCACTTAGGAACTCCATTTTATGTCACTGAACTTCCTCCAACGAGGGTTTCAGGTAGTTGAAGGACCCATAAATCAGAAGGTGATCCCAACAACCTCCTTCGAGAGGCCCGGTGGCCATCCTGCCACTGGATTCAAAATGCGTTTCCTCTGGTTTCCTTGGTGAAGAAACATTCACGTAGGAGCCACTTAAACTGTGTTTTTCTCAAAGATGTAAGTAAATTTCCTGTCTGTTTCTCAACTTAGATGAATCCCTGCTTTTACCTTGAGATTTAAGAGCGTCGTTAAGGAGGTAGGGGCAGCCCAGTCTGCAGAGCTGCACCCTCCCCGCAGCTTCCGGATCCAAGGATGCTTCTGGGTCTGGTGAGCGGGAGGTCTGGCCGGCACCCTCGTGGGTGGTGTGTGGCCTTAACTGAGTCACCTTATGCAAACAAAGGAAACTCTCCTTGGCTCAAACAAAGGCTGTACACAGGAATACAGGCATTTGAGCACAGTTGGTGAACTGTGTGCTTATCAGATCTCAGCGGAGAAGGCAAGGAGGGATGGGCCTGTTTGTAGGTGGAGACACTCCAGTTTGCTCTAGACATTGGTTTTGGGTTTGTAGAGATGTTTTTCCTTCATTCTATTTGAAACCATTGTATGGAGTAGTCATTATCTATCTATCTATCCATCTATCTGTAATTAATGACAAACAGTCTAAACTCATATCCTAGTACAGCTTTGGCCTCTTTACGTGGTGTATTTCCAGTACCTATGGCAGTTGGGTCTGTCCAGATGTTCTGCCTTCCCCGTCCTGCTTGAAACCTCAGGGCAGGTCATAGTTGGTAGATCTTATCTGTCAATCTGCCTATCAATTTGGTCTCCCTCGGCGGGTCCCAACATTTGGCAATATCTGAAGACGTTTTTGGTTGTCACCCCTGGGGTGAGGCGTGCTCCTAGCCTCTAGTGGGTAGAGTGACTCCCACAGCACGTAGGACAGCCCTACCCCTGCAAAGCGTCAGTCACGCTGAGACTGAGAAACCCTGGGCTGGCCTCACACGAATGATCGTGATAAGTCATAAAATGTCTCCTCTCTTCCCTAACACTTTCTTCCTCTTTACCAAACTTATGAAAAACTTCAGTTCACACAGAATAAAAAAAAAAAAAAAAAAACGAGAGAGCATCACTGCACATTAGTCTTTTTCTAAATATGAAAATATACTAGAGTTCTGTGTGCCTAGGATCGCACCATCTTGGCATCTCCTGGGTTGGAGGATGTGTGGCAGCCAGAAGTAGAGGCTGCAGGTGGAGGGGGCCACCCGGCAGGGAAAGCTCTCCCTCGAGGACTCCCCCCACTTACAGCTGCTCCCTCAGGAATACCACACAGGTGCAGGTCCACAGGGACCATCAGAAACAGTGAAAGTGCACGCTGGCTTCTCGTTGCCATCCTCCTCCCCATCAGGCTTCAGTCAGGGGCCACAGGTCCGCTAATCCAGGAACATGAATTGATGTGAGTGGACAGTGTCCACTTGAACTAAAAAGGGCTAAAAGCAAGGTCCTGGTATGCATCACTGACCAATACCTTACAGACTCCGAAAAGGAGTCAGTTTGCACACCCAAGGGCAATGCATGGAAGGAGTAGGGACGGGACAGAGGCTGATTTGCCGTCCATCCCTAGGAAGCCCTGGTTTGCTGCCCACGTGTTAGGTGTGCAGGGACCACGGACAGACAGAGGGCTGGGTTCTTCTGGAGCCTTCTCCTGCCTGCCCTTACGTGTTGGTTCTGCTATCACCTATTTTCTATAATACAAGAAGACTCAGGGGAAGATGACTTGAAAAAAGTCTGCAAAAAAGAGTCCTCTAGGTGTTCTCATTGAATCACAGTGGTGTCTGCTACAGGTGGAATTTCTTGAATACATTTTGCTGTGACTGCGGTCTCTAGTTGTTTGTTTGCATTTACTCTGCAGGGGCCCTCACTCCGAACTTTCCTGCCCCTTCTATTTCCTGTAAGTTTTCCTCAGTAAAGCAACCAGCTCCCAGGTTCGGCGTGGAGATCAATTGTGTGTCAAATCATTTGAGACCTGGAAGAGTTAGCTATCCTCCTGGGAATTCCCGGGCGGCGTCTGAGCTGGGCTGTACGGAGCCCACACGCTGCCCACATTCTGGGAAGTGAAGGTCACTGGGGAAGGAGCTTAGGAACAGCTGTGGCAGGGAGGCGCGCACTGGTGCACTGCGTTGCTGGGACCTCAGCGCCAGGGAAAGGATGAAGATGGACGTGGGACTCCCCAGGAGGTGGCCTTCCAAGAATTTTCAAAACACAAGAGATCCCGCCTTTAACTAGAACAGCACTGTGTGGTATCACCAGTCACTAGACCAGTGCCTGATACAGAGTGGGGACTCATTAAATATCTCCAGATGAGTGACTACCCCAGGACTCTGCCTTATTCTAGGCAGTAGAGCGTAGTGGTTAGCACATGGATATTACTGAATTCTTCCTGGGAGGACAGTGTCTCACCCTGGGCACCATCAACGTTTAGGGCTATTTATTCTTTGTCGTGGGAGCCATCCTCTGCATTTTGGGATGGTTAGTGGCATCCCTGGCCTCTACCCAGTAGCCAGGAGCATTCCTTCCATGTCATTCATGGGTGGTGACAACAAGAAGTGTCTGCAGACTTTGCCAAATGTCGCTTCCTGGGGGAGAGGTGGGGGGAAGAAACACTGATTGAGAACACTGGCTCAGAGTTGTGTGTCTGTGGGCAAGTCACTTGACCTGTCTGAGCCCGATTCAGCCTTTGTCCAAAGGGGGCGGGGTACAGTGAGGATTACCTGAAGTAACACAGACTTTAGGGGTTACTGCTTTTCGTGGTAAGATCAGTTGCTGTGACTGACTCTGCAGGGAAGCTGACGGCAGCTCTGTGAGCTCCTAACAAACAATACAACCGGGACCTGCTTTTTTGTTTGTCTAAATGAATGACTTTTCTGAGAGGGAACATCAACCCTTATCCTGATCCCTCGGCCCCACAGAGCCAGCTCTCAGGACACGGAAGGGTTATTTATGCGCAGCGGGCACTGTGATTTCAGATCAGCAATGGAAGAGATGAAATTAAATATGTACTGTAATCCGAAGCACTGTTTTTCATGGGAAAAGAAGCTCTCCCAACTTAGTCCTTCCAACTCTTTTTTGCCCAAACATTAACAGCATGCAAATATTTATGATTCATACATGCCCCTTTAATTCCCAATCGTATTTTTACAATAAACACGGCATTTTCACAATGAAGCGGAATAATGCCTTTGTCCTGTTGCCGGGCTCCGCAGGCTGGCACCCAGCAGCATCACATTCTTCCTGCACCGTAGTTGCTGACTCCACCCAGGTTGAGGGGAGTTTTATAGTGGTGCCGCGGCAGCTCGCCTTGGACCACACTTCAGGGCATCCTGGCTGTTCCCCTGGAAGCCTTTGAAGGTTGTATCTCAGCATTTTCAGAAACCGCAAGCCAACATCCACACATGGTTTTCTTTTCTGGCCACATGTCAACAGAGAATCGATCCATCTGGCTGTTGCTTGGAGAGGTATCTTGCATTCTGCCCAAATCCATGGGCTATGGAGTCCACTAAGGCCATTGTGTCCCATTTAATAGTCCTCTGATTCATGATAACAACATAGAAACACACGCATCTATTTGTGACGATTCTACGGGTCTTTGGAAGGTAGTGTGACAAAGTATGAGAAGGTGCTGTGCTTGCCGGACTCACTTAGATGTGCCGGCCTCAGTCTCCGCATCTGTACAATAGGTATGACAGTGCTCTTCATATGTACCTCAAAAGGTTATTAGGGTGATTAAAATGAGAAGGTGTGTGTAACAAAACAGGAAGAAAGAGCTATGACTCACCGCCGCATCGTTCTTCCTTCTGTGGGAGAGTCACTGAGGCAGGAGGGAAGAGAGTGGGCAGGAGGTAGCCCGTGTCTCCCTGAGTCAGAAAGTCAGGAACAATGCTATTTCCATTGTCCACTCCTCGTTGGCAAGGAATTTATATTCCTTTATCCTCCGAGGAACTTTGTAAAATTAGAGTGCCTGAGACACAGCAGGAATTTCATAAATATTCATAAATAAATGAAGGAATAATAATAATATAATCATCCCAGGCGTTTGCCGGGCAGCAGCCTGGTGATGGACCTTGTGTTCTCTGTTTTCATTAGTGAGTTGCTCACAGGCTTTGGACCCTGTTCGATCAGGGAAGCATAGTGCCCATGGCTATTTTATCAGAACTGTCCCCCAGCCACAGAGGTCATTTCCTGGGGGTCTTTCTTTCCTTCATCAGATGTGCACTGTGTACCTGCTGCTTGCAAGGCACTGGGCTAGCACTGGAGATACAAAGGCCAGCTAAAGAGAAGCCACAGCATGCCGGGGCCGGTGAGGGGCCCGCACCATAGTGAAAGGAGTGACGGAAGCAAAATGCACAGCTGGGTGCATAGCCCACTGCAAGCTTAGGGGTCTCTCTGGACAGCTTGTCATCTCAGTGGAGATGTTTCAGGGTGACGAGGGGGCTACCAGCTGAAGGCATCAGGACGAGTGTCCAAGCACAGAAAACAGGGTTGGGGAGGAACACCGAGCTGGCCAAGAGAGCTGGTAAGGGCCTTGACATCCACATTGGGAATTTGGTCTGGCCCCCCAGCAGGTTTTAAGCAGGGAATTGACATCACCAGATACAAATGGTACGAAGATGCTGGGATTGCAGACTGAAGAGCAGACAGGGCTTTTTGGAGGGTGCTTGGGACCTGAGAGACGGGATCCAAGGTTAGTTGAATTCATGGATGCCAAACCCGTGGACACGGAGGGGTCACTGTATATCCAGTTTGCAAACCCACCATTGCTAAATGTCACCATGTCTAGAAATCAGCTCCCTCCAGGCTCCGCCTACCACACCCTGCAGCCTTGCCTAGACCTTCCTTCTTCTTCCTACTTGGCCTCCATCCCCACCTGCCCTCCCAGCTTCCTGCAGTAGAGCTATGGGTGCGAACAGCCTGGCAGGCAGGCACTGAGGACCCTGACGCTACCTTCCCTCCAAAATGCCCCCCTACCCCCCCATCCCCCACCAGGCCTCTCTGCCGTGGTGGCATGTGGCCTTGGGCTGTGTGTTTGAGGCACTGGGCTATGGGCACCAGCAGGTCAGGGCTAGGACGAGGCCAGCCCCAGGAGGTCACTTTGGTCACCTGTCCTGTGTGGCATTTGGCCCGTTGGGTGGAAACTGTGGAATTGGGGTGTGCCAACCAAAGGGTTCTCCAGGATGGAAGTACAGGGCAGCAGGCGTGGCCTTGACCTAAAGAGGCTGTGAATTCAGGGTCTTGGAGGTGTTTGGGCTAAAAGGATTAAAACTTGGTTCCTCATCCGAGACGCTCAGGCACTGGGACACCGAAAGAAAAAAGGAAGATCGGAAAGGGGCCATGACATCTGGGGAAAGGAAGTGCAGAAATAACGTGAGAGCATCATGCTTCTTTGGGGTTCGGTAGTGCGCCTCATGAAGAGAAAGCCTTGCCCATCCAACCCTTTAGTAAAGCTGGGCTCACACCCATGCCACCAAAAGGGAGAACTGAGCCTTCCAAGTGAAGTCAGACCTCATAAAGAACCAGCTGTCAAACGAAGTTTACAGAATAATCCATTGATCCATTTATCACACATTTTTTTCTTACTGCCTCAGAACAGAAAATGCAAAGATTAATCAAACACCATTGCTGTCCTCGCACAACTCATTTTTGTAGACCAGCTCCAGAGAAAACACTTGGCATGTTTTTGGTTTTCTCTAAGTAAAACTGCTATGTTTCAAGTGTTGCATCATACTCAACGCATGCTGTTTTTTACGGAAAGCTTAGTTCTGTATTTTCAGCCCCTGACTCTCAGGCAACTTCGCGGGGTTATCCTTGTACCAATAGCTGGGGCCTCCCCCGTACATTTCGCCTGCGTGGCTGCGGGTGCCATCGGTAAGGACATCGTAAACACCGGTGCTTTACACCCAAGTGGACACCCACCGACATCGCTGCCTCGATTCAATGCAGAGAAACTGGGAGATTCTGCACAACTTAAAGAGTCTGTCCTCTATTCAGAAATCCCCAAATAAATAATTATACAGCCCCACTGTCAAAACTAGTGGGAAGTGTTTGGGTAAGGAAATGGACGAGCAGAAAAACGTGCACTTTGGCCGTTAGGTTGTTCCAGCGGAAAAGCGAGAAACATAACTTAAAGGTACTTTGTGAAAAATACCCCTGATTCAGGTTTCTCCTGGAATCTGAGGGTTTGTTCATTATAATACTTAGTTATCTGTGATTAAAATTAGACCTGGCACAAACTACATGGTAAGAGGAGAAATCTTCCTGCAACATCGCAGAATCTTTTGGGATTTCCAGAATTTGCAAAGAGCAAAACTTGAGCCTTCCCTGGCTTTCTTGGTTTTCAAAAGCTGCATTTTTATTTTTTTTTTCTGACTTTCCCTTTCTCCCTCTCTTGGGTGTTTAACGTGTGTGAGCATGACCGGTTTCCCCGCAGAGATGCACAAATGAGTGGAAACTGTCGTGATTTCGTTTCCTAAGCTCTGCGACCCCCTCAGCACACGGTCCTCCGTGTGTACAGCCTGCCCTTGCGTGAAAAAGGGCAAGTTTCACACCCCGTCGAAACTGGCCGAAAAAGGAGAAGATGACTCATGGGTCCAAACCTTCACCAAGGAGAGTGACTGAACCAGAACCCAATGGCTGAGGAGCCACCGCAAGTGGCTTGGCTACCCGTGAACCAAACTTAGGGAGGGGCGATCACAAGAGGACGGAGGGAGACACCCATCGCCATAGGAAGATGTGGCCGCGACGTGACAGGGCACGAGCTTCTAAGGGCGTGAGATGATCTTGAATCGCCTTTTCACCTTCTGCTCCTCTCTCCACCCTCGCCCTTGGGGAACAGGTGCCCATTTGCAGCAATCCTGAGGTTTCGCCACTTCCCAGATGTGGTGAGGAAGTGGCGTGGTGCCCTGGGCCCTTGCGGAACTGCAGCATCCCGCCGTGGCTTTATGAGACCACAGCCGGCTGCCAGAGTCCAGCAGCCCCGGGGCCTGTAAATGTGGGACCTAAGAAAGCACAGACCTGGGGCTCTGTCACTGCCTCACCCTGGAGAGTCTGTTATGGCAGCAAATACCCAGGAAGGCTCGCCCCGTGACCTTCCTCCCAACTAAATAAAGCACTCAGGATTTTGCACTGGCATTTGGATGAACACACTGGCATCGAGGGGGACCACACAGGCTCTGAGGGGAGCGTTTGACCCGGCTTGTTTGTAAAGTGGACCAGCCAGTTGCAATTGTGCCTTACAAAGGTCGCCAGCTTGTGGGAGTAGGACTGACGTTGAAGTGGAAGTTCCAGGGGAACGTGCAGTTTTCCCCGATGGGTCTTTAGGCCCCATTCTGCTGCCTGCGTTTGCTGAAGTTCCTAAAGAAGAGAGGATGGGCCTGGAGGGGCTCAATCGGTTCCACCTACTGCACGCTGAGGCTCACCTCACCTCCCACCATCAGACCTCAACGTCGATTCACCACCAGCTGCACCTCACAGGATTGCCCGCAGCTCTGGTCTTTGTGGAATCATGTTTGTCACATCTTTAGTGATAATTAAACTGATATTTGCCGATGCATTATTTCAGTTAATTTGCATAACAGCAGTATGAGATGGAAGGACTGTTATCACCTCTATTTTACAGATGATGAGGCCCCCAGAGAGGTTAAGTAACTTGCCCAAGGTCACACAGCTAGCAAGGTGCAGAGCTGAGGTTTGAGCCCAGGCGGTCCTCACTGTTAACTAGCACCCCATGCCTTGGCACCTCCACAGGGTTGTATAATCAAGTTCTTGTCTTTTGCTGCTTCCAGGCTTAAGTCAAGACAGCCCTTCTCTCCTTCACTGTTTCTTCCCGCCTTCTTATTCAGTCCTGCTGTTTGTGCTTCTAAACAGCATTCCTCCTGCACACCACCTGCCAGAACTCATGGTGCTGTTTGGGTGAGGTTTCCGTGAGCAGGAGAAGGAAGGTCTCAGGGACCCCCTTTCCTTAGCTCCCTCCGCTGTGAATCCCCACGCAGAGCACCTGTGACCCTGCAGCTTGCCCCCTGGGGAGCCCAGGGCTGCAGTCTTTCAGCAGCACAGCCAGGGGCACCTCTGCTCACCCCATGGGCCAAATCCAGGGCGGCAAGGAGCCTTCCGGCCTCTCCAGGCAAGGACCCGCTCAGGCTACAAATGGGAACATCAGCTCTCTCTACGGCAGCCCCATCTCCCAACCCTGGAGTTAGTCCCAAAAAGCCGATTTCGCTGGTTATTTAGACGATCCGTCCTCCTTTGCTCTCCCCTACCTTCTTACTAGCCTGGCCACAGCTTGCTGAGAAAAACACTTGAGAGGCTTTTGCTCTCCACACCCACACACTTAAAATACCAGGCCCAGAGGTCATTTTGATGACGGAATCTGGTTAATAACACGCATGCTCTAAGTGCAGCTACTACTGCTGCAGGTGCTGGCTAAGAAGGGCTGCATCTCGGCAGGGGCAAGCCGGGCCGTGGTGGGGGCGTGGCGGGGGCGTGGCGGGGCGTGGCCAGGGCGGAGAGAAGAGGACAGAGGGCATAGTTCCGAGGGTTCAGTGTGCCCACTGGGTGGCTGTCCCCAGGTGTCAAGTCTGGTGCCAGGTCTGCTCGGAAGAATACAAGGAAGCCGATAACAGAGTTCTCCTGAAGTGGAAAAATGTCACACACACCTATGAGCAAAATGACATCTCTTATTGCCTCTGTCTATGAGGTCATAAGCAGATGTCCTGGTGCTCAAGGCTGTAAACAATAGTCCGTTGTGCAGGACGCGAACCGGAATACCCCACCTTCGTGAGCCACAGTTACTGTGGCCCAAATGCCCCACCTAGTAGCTTTTACTGGACAGACACTTCTTGACTGCACGTAAAATGATGGGCATAAAATAGTAGAATTATAATTACAAGCAACGATTTCACAAATATTCACTTTGGTTGAATTTCCTTCCCGATTCAGTAGGCCAGTCTGTGGTTAACCAGGGTAAGCACCAGGAGCCCAAATTCAGCTCAGTTAGAAACTGCTTTTGAACTATAACCCAGGCTTTCAATTAGCTGTTGAGTACAGTTTGGGTACATTAGTGTCACCAGGACTGTTTTCGCTTTTGGGGGCAATGGGAAGAGCATGGAAAAGGTACCACAAGTCTGGATTACTGGTGCTGGTACCACTGAGTTTGAAGGTAGAGATTTAGGACCTCATGACAATAACGTGAAGCACAAAGCTGGAAATCTGGGTTTTCCATGTATCCAAGCTGTGTGACTTTGGACAAACCACTCACCCTTTCTGAGCCTTAGCTTTGCTACCTGTTAACCAAGGACAATAAAATCTTTCTTGTTTATTTCATGAGCGTGTTGTGAGAACCAAATAAAATAGTATATGGGAAAGTGCTTGAAAACTTGTAAGTTTTACACAGACCTGAAAAGGCCAACATTAGGAAGACAGTGATTCTCTGTTGCCATTTAGGAAATCAAGAGTAGGATGGTTGTAAACTTATGGTTACCAAAGGGGAAAGGGACAGGGAGGGACAAATTAAGAGTTTGGGATTCACAGATACATACTACTATATATAAAATAGATAAACAACAAGGACCTACTGTATAGCACAGGGAACTATATTCAATATCCTGTAATAACCTATCATGGATAAGAATCTGAAAAAGAATATATATGAAAAAGTATATATATATGTAACTGATCACTTTTCTGTACACCTGAAACTAACACAACATTGTAAATCAACTATACTCTAATAAAAAGTTTTTAAAAATTAAGAAAACAAGAATAGGATGGTTGTAGGAGGGCCGCCACAGGAGTGGGACTGTTTTGGGGGTAAAACCCACAGGTACAGCGAGAGTAGTTGTCACTCGTAGTGCCAAGACTGGAACTCTATGACCTTTGGTGTCTGGACTGAGTTGAATAGCATCCCCTAAAAAGTCATGTCCGTGGGTGACCTCAGAATGTGACCTTATTTAGAAATAGGGGCTTTGCAGATGTAATCAAGTTAAGATAAAGTCATCCTAGAGTAGGGTAAGCCCTAAATCCAGTGACCGGTGTCCCTGTAAGGAGAGGGAGATTTGGAGACAGAGGACAGAGAGGGAGGGAGGCCACATGAGGAAGGAGGCTGAGAGTGAAGTGATGCTGCCACAAGCCAAAGAATGCCAGGGATTGCTGGAACCGCCAGAAGCCAGACAAGGCCGGATGGATTCCTCCCCAGAGGGAGCACGGCCCTGTCGACACCGCAATTGCGTCAACACCTCAGCTTATGGTCTCCTAGCGCTGGACACCGGAACTAGGAGACAGTAAATTTCAGTTGTTTTAAGCCACCCCGTTTGTGGTAATTTGTTACAGCAGCCCTAGGACGGAAATATAGTGTTTTCATGGAATCTCTGAAATGCTGAAGTTGCAGGCAGCCGGGGAAACACCCCTGGCACAGGCACACGCCTACACACGGAGATGGGCACTGGGATTTCATCTAGAAGATAAAACCAGGGACTTCCCTGGCGGTCCCGTGGTTAAGACTTCGCCTTCCAATGCAGGGGGTGCAGGTTCCATCCCTGGTCAGGGAGCTAAGATCCCACATGCCTTGGGGCCAAAAAACCAAAACATAAAACAGAAGCACTATTGTAACAAATGCAGTAAAGACTTTAAAAATGGTCCACGTCAAAAAAAAAAAAATCTTAAAAAGAAAAAAGAAGATAAAATCAGAGTTAAAGGTGACATTGTATGTATCCCAGGAACGCCTTCATTTTGCAAACCAGGAAGCTGAGATCTGGAGAGGTCAAATATTGGTACAGGAACCTAAATCTTCTAACTCTTTTGCAGGAAGAGTTGTGCCTCTCTCTCTCTCTCTCTCTCTCTCTCTCTCTCCTCCCCCATACACACACACACACATACACACACACACACCTTTGAATACCATGTGCCAGATGCTATTTTAATGATTTTACTCATATTAATTCATTTAACCTCTCCCCAAATTCGATAAGGTAGGAGAAGTTATATGTACCCATCTTCCATGTAAGGACACTGAGGCACAGGGAGGGCTAGTGACTTGTCAAAGGTCAGCTAGCCAGAATTCAAAACCAGAGGGCATTCTCTGAACTGCTTAGCAAAGAAGAAATGCTTTTAAGTAACTAATGTATTTATATATTAATACTTTTATTATAAATTATATATTTCAAAACAATTTTTAAAAATTATTAAAAGCATTGCATTCGGGCTTCCCTGGTGGCGCAGTGGTTGGGAGTCCGCCTGCCGATGCAGGGGACGCGGGGTCGCGCCCCGGTCCGGGAGGATCCCACATGCCGCGGAGCGGCTGGGCCCGTGAGCCATGGCCGCTGAGCCTGCGCGTCCGGAGCCTGTGCTCCGCAACGGGAGAGGCCCGCATACCGCAAAAAAAAAAAAAAAAAAAAAAAAAAAGCATTGCATTCGACCTATGCAATGAAGACATGCTTGCATTTCTTAAGTATGTATAAAATGCTTAGATGGAAATCCATCTGCGTATTTACGCTAACAGTTGTCATTGAATCTCAATCTGTCAGCTACATATCCTTAAATCCATTTATTGAATATAAATTTTGTCTGGCCAACCCCATGAGTGCCTATAATAACATCTGGCCTTTCAAAACAATATTTAGAATCAACCAGCAAATAGTATTTTTAACACAGAGAGAATCATTCCAATTTAGCCTAGCCTCAAACTTAGGAATTCTATCTTTCCTAATCCTTGGAGGTACAAACAAGTTTAGAGGGCAAAGACAGAAATGGTTTCTTTTGCTCTGAGCTTATTAAAAGGGAGGACCTGGGGGCAAGGAGTGGACGGCTGCCAATCTGCTCCTATGTCCCTGGGGTCCCGACCTGAAAGAAAACACAACTGAATCTCTCTTGATCCTGTGTTATTCATGACTAAACAAAAGCCACGTGACTAAGGGAAGTGTCACATCTAGACAACGTAGATGTACATTCCAAAATTTAAGCAAAGCCAAACTCAAAGGAGTATTGGAAAAACCAGTAATGCGTGCTGAAGTCCTGCCACCTTTCCAGCGTGAGGGCTGGAAATCATAAATTAATTTTGAATTACCCAGCAGATATATTCAGGCCATTGCCTCATTCTTCGTTGCTCTCTTTTGTGTTCCAACAGGAAAGAGCTTCACTCTGACCATCACCGTCTTCACAAACCCACCACAAGTTGCCACCTACCACAGAGCCATCAAAATCACAGTGGACGGACCCCGAGAACCTCGAAGTAAGTGGGCCGCCCCCCGGGGCTGGCACCTTCCCTCCCAGCTGGTACGCTCAGGCACCAGAACCCTTGTGTTCCATCAGCATCACTCAGATGTGGCTAAAACTTCTGCCACAGGGAAATGTCAGACCCCTGCAGGGAGGGAGAATTTTCCTTTTGACACTCTCGCTCCTCAAAGTTGTCTCTGAGCGCTGGGCTCTTGTTTTGAAGCATCTTCTTGGAGGGCAAAAGGAAATCAGGCTGACTCAAGTGCATGTCAGAATCATTTCAGGACTGCATGGGCCTAAGGACCGAATACGTGGTAAAGTTCAAGGAAGATTGGCCAGGGGCAGAGGTGGTCAAAAGAGGCCAGAGGGTCAGAGTGGACCACAAGGGGCTGATCACCATCCATGCTGGCCTTTTATTCACTTGGAGGCTGGAGATGAAATCTATGAAAATGACCCTTTCCTTTCTGTGCCACAGATCAAAATCTTATTACAGGATTGTTTAAAATAGAGCATGGGAGGGGAGAAGAGTGCCTGAGAGAAAACCAGTAAATATAGAAAGAGGGTACAAAAAAAATAGTTCCTGTGAGGAAAGCTTTTTTATAAAAGGAGTGGGGTTGTTTAGTCTGCAGAAAAATGTCTTCACGGTGACTTAATGACTATCTTTGAGTAAACACACAGTAACACTTTTCCAGAACCACACCCTTCCCTGGGATGGAGGCTGGGTTCCAGTTCCAGATCTGTGGAGCTGACTGGAGCCCCCGCCCAGCATCTGCATGCCTCCTAACCATGTCATGCCCCCGGTGGAAAATTAATATTCTCTATTAATTTTTATAAAGGGTGGGGTTGAGGGTGTCAGAAACAGGGCTTCCTACCATGCCAGCAAGTTGAGATACAGGGATGACAGGTCGTAAAATGAAGTGGTTAAGAATTTGGGTTCTGGGGCAAACAAGTGGAGTTCCGGTTGAGGCTCTTAAGCCTTCAGGAAGTTACGGAGCCTCTCTGAACCTCAGTTTCCTCATCTGTAATATGGGGATAATAATGGGAGCTTCTCTATCAATTTGAATGAGACAATGCTGTATATGCCCGGCACAGAGAATGAACTCAGGAAATGCCAGCAGAGCCTCCCTGCCTGCATCTCTGGCTGCTGCTCTGCACCCCCTACCCCAGGACCATTCCTCCAGAGGACCTGCCTGGTGCCTCTGGGGGCTCTAAGGTCGCCCCTGGGGCGTGGCTCTCTGCAGGTCATCCTGTGAGCACCGCAGCTCATGGCAGTCTTTCCTACAGTCCTGGCCACAGTCTCATGGCATCTTGATCACCCACTAGAAACATCCTGGGTGCTGCCTCAACCTTCCCCATACCCCAGAGTGGGCAGAACCCAGCAGAGAACCACCACATCCACCAGGGACACCCCCCTGCCCCCCAGGACATGGTGTCCGTTCACCATCTCCTTCGTGCCATTTGCCTGCTCCATGACTCGCGTTATTTCTGACCTCATTTCCCCCTGGCAGATTTTTCTCTTTAAGCGCCTGGAGATGTTCTGGCCATATCCGGGCTCAGGAAACTCTGGGACTTGGTAGCATCCCCTGATTCCAATTTCTGTGTGAAAAGCAAACCACAGGCTCAGAAACACACAGTTCCAACCAAACCCAACTTGGGAGGTTTCCAAAGTAGGAATGGCAAATTGAAGACTCCTAGTGACCCTGCATTAAACATAACAGACACACCACACAGGTACCTTGGTGCTTGCAGAGGACCGAAGAGGAAGCAGGCTCAGATTACAGCAGGCATGGGGTTGGGGAGCCGGCAGTTGTGAGGTGTAAGGCAATTGACCTTGAGGGTAATTAAACTTCCAGAAAGGCTCACTTAGGAGGCTGTAGGTTCCCTATCTTTAAAAACAGAAGCAGGGAAGTGGGGAGGGGCAAGATAGAGGTAGGAGATTAAGAGGTACAAACTACTATGTATAAAATAAATAAGATACAAAGATATATGGTACCATAGGGATATAACCAATATTTTATAGTAACTATAAGTGGAATCTAACCTTTAAAAGTTGTGGATCACTATGTTACACACCTGAAACTTATATAATATTGTACATCAACTACACCTCAATAAAAACATTAAAAAAAATAAAAATAGGAGCAATAGCCACCTCTGGGACAGTTCAAAGGTAGACCTGCCTGGAGGAGGAAGCTTAAACCAGGAGACCCCTCCATATGCCTTCCGCTGCCCCTCTTCTCTCAGGCATAATGAAGGGCAGTTTTTGCCCCACAGGCAGTATTTCCTGTAACATTCAGAGAACTAATGGTGGTTGAGCTTTGGAAAACAAATGATGGCCGCTTGGATTTTTAAGAACTGGCAGTCAGAAGGGAAAAACATGTGATTGTAATGGCCCGCCTGTATATACAGTTGACTTAAGAAAACAGTCATTATTGGGAAGGGCTCTTTGAGCAGGCAGAAGGGATTTGCTCCAAGAAGACACCCATTTTTACAGAGTCTTTCCTGCCAAATGGAATTTGGGGTCTAGGGAAAATTTAACTTAAAAACCAAATTAAGTTAAATGAATACGTATGCGTATGCTATAAAGAGGTGTGAGAGGCCTAGGTGGATAGTCTCCATTTCACAAGGGACTTCTACACAAAAGTCAGATGCACACAGTCTCCCAGGGTGACTTAGGTAATGCTCACTTTTCTATTCACTGTCTGAAGCAAGGCAGGCCTAAAGGCATGCTGTTTTCTTACGGTTACTTGAATGTCTTGATTCAAGGTGGGAACTACTTCTTTTGATGAAACTCTGCTCACAGCCAGTTTTGTTCTGTGTTTTTAAGAGAAAGTTAACAGAATTTTCCCCTGGCTTTACTGAGATATCATTGACTTATAACACTGTATAAGTTTAAGGTTTACAACATGATTATTTGATATATGCATATATTGCGAAATGATTACCTCAGTAAGATTAGTTAACACATCCATCACATCGTATGGTGACAGTTTGTTTGTGTGTGTTGAGAACTTTTAAGATCTACCTTCTTGGCAGTTTTGTTGTTAACACATTATTGACCGGGGGATTTTTGCAGAAACTAACTCCTGTGGCCATAATACACGTCTCTGGTCAAAAATGTGTTGACTAGAGTCCATGCTGAACATTAGGTCCCCAGAACTTTTTCATCTTATAACTGGAAGTTTGTACCCTTTGACCCATTTCCCCACCCCCAACCCCTGGCAACCACCGATCTCCTCTCTGTTTCTGTGAGTTTGTTTTGTTTTAGATTCCACATGTAAGTGAGATCATACGGTATTTATCTTTCTCTGCTTGGCTTATTTCACTTAACATAATGCCCTCAAGGGCCATCCATGTTGTTGCAAATGGTAAATGTCAGGATTTCTTTTTTATGCCTGAATGATATTCCTGTATGTGTGTGTGTGTGCATGTGCACGTGTGTGTGTGTGTCACGTTTTCTTTATTCATTGTCTGTTGATAGATACTTTGGTTGTTACTATGTCTTTACTATTGTGACTTATTCTTTCTAATGCAATTTTAAGAGAGCTCATTGCACAGAAATTCGTACGCCCAGGCGGTGTCAAATCTATGGGTTAATAACACCTCCCAAGTCCCTTCTATCATTATTATGGTGCTATGAATTCTGGGTGATTCTGGCAAAATGGTCCCAGCATCACCAAGGTGAATAGTTTTGAAAAGTTCTTTTGTTTCATGAAATCAATGACTTTGAGAGCTAAAAGGGACCTGAAAGAGGCTTCAGGGCTAACGGCCTCCTCGATAAGGGAAAGCAGGCCCAGAGAAATGACATGATCTGCTTAGGTTGGGAGAAATAGTTGGTGATGAAGCCAGGATTAGAAATGAGGAGCTCCTGATGCCTCATCCTGTGCTCGTATCCATCCGTCTGTCTGTCCGTTCATGCATTCACCTCCCCGTCCATACCACACCGTCTACACCTCATCTATTCTAGGCTCTCTGACCCAACCTCGGTATCCTCATTTTCTAAACGAGGTGTCGGCTTATAGGACTTCTCACATGTGTCCCGGCTCTAAGATTGTCTAGAAAGGGCAATTGTTGGCGCTGGATTGCAGGCACGGCGCCTTCAACGTAAACCATTTGTGCAAAACCAGAAGGAAAGCTTATCTCATTCAACCTGCCAGTCAGGTCAATAAGAACAGGACAAAGAATTAAGAAACATGCCACAGCTAGTCTGCTGGCTGGGCCGATGGGATAACTTGATGTTTCCCAGCCATCTTCCTGGTTTTCAGTGGTGAAGTTGTAGCAAAAAGAGTCTTCCAAAGAGAATTGAAAATATTTTTCATTTCGGATGGTTACTTGCCCTTTGACAGTAGCTGACCTGCCTCTTAGTGAGTCAAGACTTGTTTTTCCCACATTCCACAGGATTATTTTTACATCTCAGATTAATAGAGAAATTATTAATTGTTGAAAAATTAAATTTATTACGGAGAAAGAACACCATCAGAAGCTATCTCCTGCTGGGATACTTCTTGCAAGCAGCAATGTGGGGTCTGTTTTCAGTTTGTAGGTAGAACATTTAGAAGCTTGTCAACCTATTAAAAGATAGTCTTCTCTTTAAGCATGAAAGATAGAGTGAAAGGAGTTTTCAAGAAAAGGATATTTGAGATTGTTTTTATGTTTTTGTTTTCTGTTTTTTTTTACTATTTCAGGGGATCTAATGGAAAACTCTAGCTCTCAACCCATGTGCCTGTAATTTAGCCCATGTGTCTGTAATATGACAATACTGAGATACCGAAGCATATTCTCTGTAGATATTTCCCTAAATAATTTGAATGCGTGAATTAATTCAGTGCTATAGAGGAAGATATTTGGCTGATGAGGGGTTGAAGAGTAGTTGGGACCCCAATGACTGACCCAGTGATGGGGGGCCGGGGAGTGGGGGAGATGTCCCAGTAGCGTGGATCGTGGATTGGACATTCTGATGGCACAAGCCATCATCTGGCTGGCCAGGTATCCGTTACATCTGGAACACTGAGTAACTAATTAAAAATTGAAAAGGTTCTTAAAACAAATATTGGCCATTTCTGGAACAACTTCTGCCCTCAGGTTAAGGGAGCCCTTCACGGTAACTGTTGTGTCTGAGCCCTTGAGATGCAGAATAACGGATAGCCAGGTGGAGCCATTACTTTAAAACTTCGGAATATGCTACTTTCTGGGACATTAGCCTTTTTGCCAACTAACTATAATACTATTTTTATGGGGAGTTACAGTTAAAATAGGTCGATTTAAAATACGCTTAATTCCCCATCACTCAATTGCTTTGTTAAGGACTTTGTTGAGAGTACATCACACAACTATAACTTTCTTCTATGATATTGAATGTAAATTGCAAACCTATAATATATATAGAGAGAGAAGAAACAGGATCTTTGTTTATGACAGTCATGTTTCAAGTGAAAAAGAGGAATGCATGACAGGCACCCATAAACTTATGGTGCTAATGGACCTAAAAACGTTTGAAATCAAGTTTGTCCAGAAAAGTGTGGGATGAGCAGAAATGTTTATGGATTTGCTCTGGTGATTGACTGACATACAGTTCTCTTTTAAAATGTTATTTTCTCTTAATAATAAAAATACCTAAAAATAATAATAATAATACCTAACACTCAGACAGCGCTAATTGTTTGCCCAACACTGTTCAAAGTGCTGCGCATACCTTCATTGACATAATTTTTGCAAGATCAGGTAAGGAAATTGACACAAAGAGAAATCCATTCCCTTGCCCAGGGTCACACAGTTAGTCAGCCAGAACTGAAACGAAGCAGTCCAGACACTGCAGGCCACAGACGCCAAAGTCTGTTTTAAGAACTACACCAACTGCTACTTGAGCTTTACTGTGTTGAAATTTCTGTGCAGAAATTGTATCTTTAGGAGAGTTTATCAATAAAATTCTGGTTCAAATACAGTTTTCTTGGAGAAAGCAGAGCCTCATAGCCTCGGCAGTCGTCATTTTTGTACCGATGGGATGGAATCAGTGTTTTCCCTGGGGCCGTGCTGCAGTGAAATGTACAGCCATGCTGTCACATGTGCCAACTTCTGGTTCCACATCTTTCACCAGGGTCTGCTTGGGGACCTGGCATCAGTGGGGGCCTGAAGCAGGGATGCTGCCCAACATAAACCTCTCCCTCCAGTGCGGGCAGGCAGGAAAGATGAGTCATGTGACAAAGATGACCCCCAGGTGAACCGTCCGAGTCCGTTTCCCCCTTCGGCAAAGAACTTCCTAGAGGGACCACGTACACAGTTGTGGAGCCTGTTAGGAGGATGCAAGTTCGTGTCATTCTTTGCTCCTGACTTGTTAGTGGAATGCCAGGAGGTTTTCTGGATCTGTAACCTCAGGATCGTAATTATCAATCCCCGATTACTTGATTCGCTGGGAATTGCTTCAAGCATGTCCTCTAAGTAATGAACGATGATCTACGTAATCCCCCTTTCCTTGGATCCTTCCAATGTCGGATTTGGATTTTCATTCTTTCTAGATGAAATTGCGATCCCCGAAAGAAAAGGAAATAATTCCTTCTTCCCTCTCACCCAAATATAAAGTAGGAGACAGAGGGTCAAAGAGGTAGAACGTTCTACTTATATTCCTCCTCCCACTGTGAAAGGCAATTCATTGCTAACGTAGACATTCTGGGGTGACTTCCGCTGGTGCTATAATCCCCACTGTGCTGAACTCCCCAACTATCTGATGCCTTGGCAAAAGCAGTTTTTAAAGCGCTGATTATCCTGCCTAAATATTTCCAAGGAATTTTAGAATGTCTTTCTGGTTTTTATGCTTAGTAACATCAAACTAGAATTTTATATCAAAGAAGAATTTTATATACATAAAGACTTCCATGACCCTTGAGCTTTTAGTGGACTTCATAGAGCTTTTAGTGGACTTACCCAGGCTGAGGTCTGAAAGGGTCCCTTGGATGAGGGGTGTGTAAAAGGACCCTGGAGGGAGTAGGGTTCTGCCTCTGGAAGCAGTGATAACCCCCCTCAGTAGCTCGCCCGAGACCTGGGCAGACCTGTGACCTCTTGGTAACTAGCTCTGTCTTATACGGAAGTCACCAAGATGTTTAGGTGGCATTTGTATTGCTACAGAAAGGAAGGAAATAGTTCCTTCCAGGTACCAGTGAGAACCCAATGAAATGATCTAGGTACCTTCTCAGTCTAACGCAGCGGGCATGGGGGAGAGAAGAAACATGGAATGAACCTTAAACCATGACGTTGAATATCTCCTTCCATCCAGACCATTGCAAACCCATATCAATATTTTAAATGCCACACCAGTGAAGTCAAGATCTAAGCTAACATATCACAGTCCTTGTTAGAATTTAGTATACGAAGTGCTAAAAGAAAAAAAAATCTTGTCTGCATTTAGGCTTCCATCTCTTAATCTTAGAACACGTATAAGGCTTCCCTGGTGGCGCAGTGGTTAAGAATCTGCCTGCCAATGCAGGGGACATGGGTTTGAGCCCTGGTCCAGGAAGATCCCACATGCCGCGGAGCAAGTGAGCCCATGTGCCACAACTACTGAGCCTGCGCTCTAGAGCCCACGAGCCACAATTACTGAGCCCGCATGCCACAACTACTGAAGCCCACGGGCCTAGAGCCCATTCTCCGCAACAAGAGAAGCCACCGCAATGAGAAGCCCGCGCACCGCAACAAACAGTAGCCCCCACTCACTGTTACTAGAGAAAACCACGCACGGCAGCGAAGACCCAACACAGCCAAAGATAAATAAATTTATTTTTTTAAAAAATGTATAAAGTTTTCTAGATCCTGAACTGGGGGGACCTGGGTTTCAGACTGGCGCCACCAGGCCAGTGGGTGTGAACTCAGGCAGTTCTTAAGTACTTTGTCCTCACTTCCCTCTTCTGTCCAACCAGGCAATGGGACGAGATAATATCTAAATTAGTCTGCACTGAAGGAGTAACAAAGTATCATCAGAAAAACAGAAGCCACGGGCTGCCCCACAAACAGTGCCCCTCAGAGGCTGACCCCCGTGGGCCGCCGTCCACAGGGGTGTATCCTTCATACGTCAGACATATCCATATACACTCAGCTCCTACGTTAGATATTTTTTTGCTCTACGTTTTTGAACGGCTGTTATCATTTGGTGTTGAAATTATCTGGCTATGAGTAACTCATTCAATTTCCTGCAGCCCTGATCTCGCTGCCGTCAACACAGTGATTGCCATCGGGTTGAGATCCCCATTTTGGCATTTGCTTACTGTGTGGGTGACCATACCTGGGGTGCATGCTAGCCTGGCTGAGCCTTCGCAGAACAAGGACAGGGGCTGTACGCGCGTCCCAGGGCAGGGAGCCTGAACGCGCCTCCCAGGGCAGGGAGCCTGAACGCGACGGTCTTGGTAGAACATCTTGAACCAATGTCTGGCACACAGTCAGTGTTCAGGAGATGGAACACTTATTTACCTTGAGTCTTAGAATCCTTTGGAAATGAGAAAACGCTAAACAAAAAACAGTTGTGATTCCTAAGTTTAAAAATTCATGAAGTTGCCATAATGTTTCATTTTTTTAGACACAATTAAACATTTATAAATTTTGATTTTTTTTTTTTCAGTTTTCCTTTTGTATTTAGACAAGGTAAAATTTCTTTTCTGGCATTTTTATGGACCCTTGAAACACTCCGGGCACCGTTCCTAAGTCCCTCATGGGCAAATGGCTTTGCCCCCAAAGGTTGAACTTTGTTTTCACAAACTCAGGGGGAAAAATCCTGCCTGAGTAACATCGAAAGTATTTGAGGTCTAACGTCTGGGTCCTTTCAGATACATGCATGACACAGCTTGGGAGAGGCTCTTCCACACTGATCTAGAAAACTGACATGAAATGTGCCAGAGTCTCTTGGTGTCTGAATTCTCGCGTCAGATGCATGCAACTCACCTCGGGGGCGGTGGTGCCTGGACCCGTTAGCCGCAGCCCAGCTTTGCGGGCATAGGAAACACTCGGCCACTCTGAGTTTCCTAAACCAATGTGTCTTTCTAGATTCGCCTTGGGATTTTTGGAATTTTCTTTTTTGGTATGTGTTTGCTAGGCCTTTTCTTCTCTTTCCCCAAAGACACTCAGTAGCACATTTCAATGACAGCGCTTCCACCTTTCACCATCGGAAACCCTTCTGGGCATGCGCAGTGCCTCGTTTGTGGCCTGCGCACCTTGTGACCTGATGGAGTGGCCTCTGACCTGGGATGGTTGGGGAACAGCTCCGCTGAGGTCCGTGCTGCCATCTAGTTGCACTTTGGGAAGCACCCTAAGCGTGTTGGAACCCTGGGCGCTGCGCAGCCAGATGGGCCCCATCTCTGTGTGCGAAACTCTCCTGGCGGGGGGTGGACCCACGGTTTGCAGACGGATTGCTGTTGGCACAGCGCATTATAATGCGTCTGCTTGTCGGCTTTGGGATGGACTTAGAATATTTTTTATACTCTAACCACGTTCTAGTTTTTATTTTTCAAAAAATACTCTACTTGAGTTTTTGCAAAGGCTTGTATTTTTTTCCTGTAAGGCATGTAGCTAAGAAAGGCATTAGTAAGAATTGGATCCAGTAGGTCTGATAGAACTCCACCACGACCAAAAAGAAAAAAAAAAATGCAGGTTAAGTTTAAGTAAGTTAAGTAAAACTACCCCCTTGCCCTAGATCTGTGTTTAAGTTCATTTGAGCTAGCTTGCAATTTCTGTGTTCTCCCATTTCTTCCATGTTCTTTTCCTTTATAAACAATTTGTTTTAGAGGTTTGCTTTTTTGCTATGAAAAGCTGACGATAAAGAAGGGGTAAATTAGGTATAATCTATTACTGAACATTACAGCTGTATTATCAGACACACCACCAACACTGACAGTGGATGTGAAATGCCTTTTTCATATTCTGAGTTACACGTGGTATATTTGCAGTGAGTTCTTTCTGCAAGTAAGTTATGCATCGTCACTGGGAAAATTCCCAATAGCCAAGAGAAATATTCTGGCTGTACATTTGTAGATGAAAGCCAAGGTGAAAGACACTTCAGTACCCAAAGCAAAGTTCTTTTCTGTTTGCCTTTTTTTAAGGAACACAGTTGAATTCATCTGCCAACTCCCTAGACCCCTATAAAGTAAGTTAGCGGCAATACATTACTTTGGTACCTCCATGATTTACATATACTCAGGGTTCATTAAAGCAAGTATTGACTAAAACTCAGCCTGTTACTGAATCTTTCAGGGTACTTTCATACACTGAAATGTTGAGCATTTGAGATCCCATCTGTTTGTTTTTGTTTTTGTTTTTGTTCACCATGGCTTAGAAGTCAGCCTTCTGGTCATTTGAGATAAAAAGTAAATATTTGAAATAACTAAGCTCTTAAGAACTATATACATTTATGGCCCTCTTTGGATTTGTCCCTCGTATCACCTTGTTTTTCCCTACCTCTGAAGTGGATGTATGATATTTCCAGTTCACTCACGTTAAAGAGCTAAGGAGAAACGTCCACAGTCACATCTTTTTGTTCATTTCTGGCGTTGCTAACAGGGCATAGCCCCAAGTTTCAGAAATGAAGCAGAGAGTTCTGAGCTTGAGGGAGTGAAAGAGGAGTTTGGAGCTGGACAAACCTGGCCTCACGTCTGAGCCCTGCTACTTACTAACTGTGTAATTTCCCCATCTGTAGAATGGGCTTGGGACACCCACCTTGCTGGGGGATGTGAGGATTAAATGAGACAGCCTGAGGGGCAGGCTGGAGTGGTGGTTAGAAGCCCAGCTAGAGAGCTGACTGCCTGATTCAAGGTCACGTCTCCACTGTGATCAGATTAGCTTCCCCAAGCTCAGTCTCCTCGGGTGTCACACCAGGAAGATGTCCCCATCTTGGGGGATTCTTGTGCTAACTGAATTAAGTAACACATGTGATGATACACAGTGTCTGGCACAGAGGTACCTCTTAAGTATTAGCTGTTATTATTAAAGCACATGCGCTGGACACAGGTGGGCCCCCTTCCCACATCCCATAGTCCTCACTGCAGAAGCAATTGGAATGCTGCCCAAGTGGGAGGCCACATACTTGCCATTGCCAAGTTATTTTTTTCTTAAACTTTTTTATTTTATGCTGGAGGATAGCCGATGAACAATGTTGTGATGTTCCAGGTGCACAGCAAAGCGACTCAGCCATACATACACATGTAGCCATTCTCCCCCAGACTCCCGTCCCATCCGGGCTGCTGCATAACATTGAGCAGACTTCCCTGTACTGTACAGTAGGTCCTTGCTGGTGATCCATTTTAAATATAGCAGTGTGTACACGTTGATCCCATACTCCCGAATTTTTTTTTTTTTAATCATTGCAGATGGAACTCTCAGGATACAATACAGGGAGGGCTTTTTTCTCGTTTTCCTTCCACGCTACCTATGATTAACCCCAAATACTGAATTCCGGAGCCAACTTCACCAATATTCTCCTCACTGAAGCAAAACCAAGTTCACCATATGGCCCTGCTTCTTTGTCTCTTTTCCCAAGCAAAGATTTTATCAGAAGGTAGTTGTTTCTTAACTGAACACGCTGCTGTGTGATCTGCTAGGATTCTTAGCATCTAGAAGCTTCCACTGAGTCATCTATAAGGTGGGGATAATTATATGAGCTCTAATGCATAGGATTGCTTTGGATGAATTGAGATAATAGATATCAAGGTGCTTTGTAAACAGTCTATCAAATAATAGAAATATAGATATATGGAATTAGATGAACAGAAAAACAATCAGGAAATTTTACTCTTGATATGTATATTATATTGTACAAAAATCTCAGGGATCTTAAATAAAATAATTATTGGTTTCTTGAAGGTACATCTCATCTCATACTTTCTTCCGGGATTGATGAGAAGAAAACCATAGAGAAAAATAGAGACATTTTAATCAGCCCCACTGTGAATCCATACTTTCAGAAAGTTTACTTTTTGCCATTAAAATATCTTAATATTTTCTTTCCTACCGTTATACACCCTTTAGGCATTTTGGAAACAAACAGACAAAAGGCAACCTTGACAGTTAAGAGAACTGAGTTGTATTTTAAGATCTATTTCTTTTCCAAAACCAAATACAGTTTTTCCTCTCCAGCTGTATTATTTCATTTTCTTTCCATGAAAGGCTTAGGGAAAATTGCAAAGATTGCAGGGCAGCTTGCTGAGTCCTTCTTTCTTTCTTTTTTTTTCCACCCGTGGCTTTTTATATATGCTGCTCGCCTGAGATTTCTGGATTAGATTGCAAGGAGGTGAAATATTACACCCTTGAGCCTTCGTGCCAGTTTCCCAGGAGGAGTCAAAACCTGCAGCTGCTCCAAGGTGGGAAACTTGCAAGGCTCCGGAGGCCGGCTTTCCGTCCTGTTCATTCGCGGACGTGCTGCTCAGAGCAGGTTGGGAGGAGAAACTCGTTCTATTCCTTGGGTGATTCAGCCAGTCTCGAAATAAATAAGTAGCCAAGTGCAGGGAGAAAGAACTGGAAACTGCTGAAATTTGAGTCTCGAGTGCTGAGCTGTTCTCGGAGCCACTCTGTTGAGCTGTAAGAGGAATCCTGAGCCCTGGGCGAGGGAGAGGCAGCCGCATGGAAAGACTGCTGGGAGCCCTAGATCCTGGCCCCGGCTGGTTCTGCAAAGCTCAGCAGCCTCCGTTTCCTCCTCTGCAGAACAAGAGAGAGAGAGGATTTGATGGTTTTAAGATCCTTATCAGCTTCTAAAAGTAAGATTCGATGTCTGTAGGAGTGACCGCATCACCTCCACCACCACCCCACCCCCGCCAAGTGCATCACCCAACCTGGAGGAGAGCCCCGGCTTTGCAGCCAGCCCATCCACCTGGGGAACCAGATCTAGGGCTAAGAGGATGGGCAAGGGCCAGGTGGAGGGAGGGGGGAAGGCACAGTTACTCACACCCCAAACAGGGGAAAGAAATGGGTAAAGGTCCACCCAGAGTGACATGCCATAAGGAGAGCCAATTATCCTAACTAGATTTCCCATGACTTTGGCATCATTTGAAAGAAAGAGGGAAGGAAGGGAGGGAGGAAAGGAAGGAAGGAAGGAAGGGAAAGAAAGGACGGGGGGGATAAGTCATCCTTATACCCACAAAGTGCTCAGTTGTGCAAGCTACAGAGCCCCAACCCGGCCAAATTCCGGAAGCTGGCCAGCCGGAGACCTCAGTGTTATTCCTCAGCCAACTCAAGAAAGATGGGTTGAGTCCTGTTGACCTCATTGCTGGATGTTTCTGAGTGAGGCTGCCTCTCCCCTTTGCCTCCTCGCAGGCTATGAGCAGTTCTTCACTACCTGCCTCACTTACCTATCTTCACAATCTAGCCGCAAACAGCTTGGGTTGACCACACCACTTCCCTATTGAAAGTTAATACTGTTTGACTCATTCTGTGTTACTAACCTGAAGCCAAAGAAAACAAGCCAGAGAATAACCGGCTTGTACGGAGCTTGGAAAGCTCTCAGAGGCCCTGCTTTCAAAATCCTATACAGTAGCTTTCCTATATCTTTGGGCCACAGCTGCAAAGAAAATGAAGGAAGCAGAAGTGGTTTAAAAAAAAATATAAAAGTGGGGGTGGGGTGGGGAAGAGACAGGGAAGGGAGTGGGGGTGGCCCTCGGGCTGGGAAAAGACAAAGCATGACGACCTGCAGTCTACGAGGGCGCCCTCACCCAGTGAGGTTAGACTTTCACATAGCAGAGTGTTCGTACAGAAGAGGGACTATTGACGGTGTGAAAAGGAAAGTTCAAAACACTGGTCCTGTTGCATTCATAGCAGAGCAGGGAGGCTGGGCCTACCGTGCCAGCCTTCCAGAGGCAGAGTCCCAAGGTAAAGACAGAAGGAGGAAGGCCTGTTGCTTTCCAATCTGGAAAGGATTGGGATGGCAGAATGGTGCCAGTGTTTTGGAGGGAAGTTCTGACAGCCTTTTTGTCCTTCACTCCAGACTCAGATGCGCTCATCAGGGTGAATAGGGGGCACTTGTGTCTTGGAATAAATGGAACTTTCCCTCCCAACGTTACGTGGCAAGCGTTGGGACCAACATTTTCATCACCGTGCTGTGACTCTTAGGGAGTCCCAGACAAAGAGCCACTGCCCGTTCAAGTAACTGAGGGGGGAGGACCCCTGCCCCACAAACACTCCTACTCAGCTGTGGACAGTGGATAAAAGTTAGCCTGAGTGAGGCTATCATCCCTAAAACAATCTGCCCGCTTCTTCTCTGGATGGTGTGAGGTAGGGATAATGGCCTGTTAAAAACAACCACTAGTCACTCTTGGCTTTCTTACTAGCAAGTGCTCAAGAGCTGTGAGCGGCCAGAGGGCCACTGTCCTTTTGTACCAGCCGAAGCCTGCTTAGCCATCTATTAAAGGACTTGGGTTAGGACTTCGGCTGGCCCCTTGGTCTCCTGCTGCCATGAGGCCAGCCCAGAATTCAGTGGGCATTTGTGCCATGAGAGGAGATGGGAATCAGATACTGCTCCCCCAGGGACCAACAGGAGGGCTTTTAGGAATGGGAGGGAACTTTCCTTACCCTTTGTTAAAAACAAAGAGAAATGGACCATCCTGCCCACTGCTAGATGTGCATCCCAGAGTAAGCCTAGCTCAGGAAGGGGGTGTTCATTCACTTACGCATTCATTCGTCACTCGTTCATTCACCCAGCATTGATTGGGGCACCACCCAACCTCCAGAGGGCCCTCGGTTTACCGCAGCCCTCTCTGAACAGGCTCGGGGCCCCTGGCTTTTATGCGTGGTGTGTGCGGGTACAGGAGGGGAGTGGAGACCCGCAGGGGTGTCAGAACGCCTGGTGGGGAGACCAGGAACGCCCAGGCAGCCTGATGCAGGAGGTGCAGCCTGTGGACTCTTCCCCCGGGCCTTGCCTGTCCTCCCGGAGCTAGCACTGCTGGGGACCTGGACTCCAAAGCCAGGTCAAAGCCTCGGGGAGTACTTCCTCTCAACTTGACCCCTGCCTCACCACCAGAACGTACCCTTCCGAAGTCACCTCCCATTCACAGAGCCTGTCCTTGGGGAGCAGGGGCCATTCGGATAAATGGATCACATGACCAACAGTTGCCACTCTGGGGTTACTTTCTGTTACCCTCTACCGGGGTTTTCTTGAGACAGTCCCTCCCCCGAGGACGGGCTGACAGTCCTTGGAATCACAAGCTTGTAGAGGAGAATGAATCCGGAACTTGGGAGCTGTCTGCACCCTTCCACGGAGATTGCCTCCGCCGCCCCCCAGAGGGCTGCCTCTGGTCAGGAGCAAAAGAAACCAGGAGGGTTCTCTGCTCTAAGCTACCATGACCTCCTTAGTCACCAGACAGAAACAGGAGGTAACCCGTGTTGACCGATGACCACAGATCCTGACTCCTCTGCTTTTAGGGAGGCCCAGGTCTCCAAAAGCTCATGCATATGAGCTAAAAACTCCACTGCCTGTTACTGTGAGCCTGGAACTTCAGGAAATTCAGTTTTGTTTCTGTTTTTGTCCCATGAATTTTGAGGGCAAGGTTCAGGGAGGGATGGAGGGGGCGGGCCCTGTGTTGGCCTAAAGTCTGGGTTAATTGTCGTTCTTGCTCTAGCCCCAGCCCGCCGCTTTGCTCTCCACGTTAGCTTTCTACACCTTTCCTTTCGTGCTTTGCTCTAGCAGTTATGTCTTAGCCCATGTCTAGAGGGACATGGGACGCTTAGCCCATGTCTAGAGGGACGTGCGCGCGCACGCGCATATGTGTGTGTGTGTGTGTGTGTGTGTGTGTGTGTGTGTGTGTATGGGGATACTCTCTCCCAGAAACACAAGGAAGCTGTAGCAGTGCCTTGCTTATACGAGGGTGCTACACTCAGCTCTGCACGAAAGGCCTTTTATCCATTCTTTTTTTATTTTAAGTTCTTGCTGATACGTTTATTATTATAATCACTACTTTTAATTTTGAAACTCTAAACAGTAAATTAACCCACAAGATCATATGGGTTCTATGAAAAATACGTTGCAATTTATTGTAAATATAGCATCACTATAAATACTAACACTATTGTATCCATTCTTTTTTATCTTTTTGTGTAATGAAGGGGAAAAAAATAGAGAAGACAAGTTTTATGGACGGTTTAACGTCTCATGAGTCAATTCTCCGTGAAACTCTCTATGTTCAGTTATGATATTTTTCCTCCCCAAGTAGTTTCCCTGAGCCCTCTACAGTTCCATTTCAGCTGAAAACTTTAGTTCACATTTCCTTTGCCCCAAATAAGTTCTACTTTCCTACAATCTAATGGAGGACAATTGGTTGGCACCAGTGTTCAGCCAGTCGGTCGGTCATTCAGTGAACATTTAGTGAGCCTACGGTGTGCCGGGTACTCTCCTATGCACTGGGGATACAGCTGTGGAGAAAAGAGACAACATCCCACCTTCACGGAGCTTGCAGCCCAGTGGGCCTAGACAGACTGTAAGTAACATTAATAAATGGTATGGAGAAAACCCAAGGTAAAGGGTCAGGGGTTGGCCAGGTTGGAGAGGGTTTGCAACTTAAACTAGGGTGTTCAGGAATTTCTCAGGGAGAAGATGAAATTTAAGCGAAGACTGGTAAAAAATAGGAGAGATCTGGTCCACAGGTATCTGGAGAATAAGTGTTCTGGGCTGAGGAAACAGCAAGTGCAAAGGCCCTGAGGCAGGCATATGGGAGCAGTAGCAAGATGGCCAGTGTGACTGGAGCAAAGTGGGGAATTCAAACTGTCTGCCTTCTAGTCTAGAAAGCACGCTTAGCAAAACGCCAGCCTGACCCCTAAAACATGCGCTTCATGCCATGTGAGGGGGCAGTGCAGGACCACGGTTTGGGAAGACCCAGGATAGGGAAGCCCCGTGCACAGGTAGACTCAGGGGTCACTCACTTACCTGTTGCCACCTGCAAGAGAACCAAAGCTCTTCTCAGCCAAAGGCATCGCCATCCCTGCTGGTGATTCTTCTGGGCTAAGGCATCGCGTCTGCAGAATCCCTCAGTCAGTAGAAATGTATGGCCTAGGAAGTGGTGGCGTCCTAGTGGATTTGCCCCACTGGCTTGGTGTGGTTTAGAAGGAGCATGAGTGAGGGGAACAGAAGCCCTGCACAGGGCGCATGGGTGAGGGCGGGTGGACAATTGCACAGGTAGGTTGATAAGCCTTAATCTCAGCCTTACCTTCCTCTGGCCGCTGATGGGAAGGGGTGGGCAGGGAACCAAAGAGTATCATTATTTGCTAACCAATAAGACATGCAGGAAAATGAGACCCTGGATTAAGATTCAGCAGAGTGGTTTTCTTCCCAGCTGCAGCCCCTGACAACCTGCTAGCAGGCTTGAAGCTGAGTTTAATGGCCCACTCCCTCTGGATGCGGCCTTTGGGCCATTGTGGGGAAGGGGCAAAAACAGAATGGGATGCTCAGTGGGTACCAGGAAAGGCTCAGTGGAGGCTTGAGGGGAGAGAGGGAAGGATCTGGGAAAACTGATGTCCAAGGTCACTAGTAACTGTTCAAAGGGCCACAGATGAAAGAGCAGGGGGCAGAGGGAGAGTGAATTCTCAGGATACCTTGTACAAAGCTGCCAGCCACCAGCACACCCAAGGGTCGGGCAGGCCAGGGAGAATCCCGGGTTCAAGACAGAGCTCTGAAGACCAGTCTCATGGCTCCCAAAGGTCAGGTATTTGCCTAAAAAAAAGAAAGAGAACTCTGAAAGTCCTAATGTCACATGAAGTTGTTCAAGAAAGCCCCCGCTTAGAGTCGTCTGACAGGAACCAGTTGAGTCGAATCGCTGCAGATGTAATTGCCGCGAATGCTTTTAGAGGCCTTCACAGTAATCCGTCTTAGTCCTTTAATTCCAGGCTTGCAGATAAGGAGGCTGAAGAGACTTGCTCTTGTCCGCAGGAAAGTTGGGTGGAAAAGCAGATTTACGACGGAGAGTTATTAACATCCAGACTGGCAGCCCCATTTCCCTGGTGCCATGCTGTATCTCTCAGGGAGAGAAGGATTACAGCATCCGCATTAGCACCCCCAGCCTTGCGGGGGCTCAGAGCTCTCAGCCGCTGCATTTCTGGAATGGACTCATAGCGTCCAAGTAACCCTTTTCTGCTGTTCCCCAAAGTCTTTCCTTAGACGGCAGGGCGGAAGTTGCTTCCTGCCTGAGAATGCTGGCTTCCCCTTGCAGACCCACCTGATTATTGCAACAGCGACTCAGGGAGTCATCTCAGGGATGGTGGGAGAGAGACGGTCACAACCCACCTCTCTGCGGGCAGAGTTTTGGCATTTTCAGCCACTCTGTACAGCACACTGAAGAATTTAAAAACTTTTTTTAAAGGCCACAAAATAGTTATCACCAAAACAAGGCCATCACTCAGCGTCCATGGGCACTTAGTCTAAACACAGTTCTGGTATATTTGGTGTTTTAATTTCCAAGCCCGGCAGATGAGAAGCATGTTGGAAGTATGTGCACCACAGGGACAAATCGCTGGCACTCACACCCATGCTCCCAGGGTGGTGCCTGGACCAGCAGCCTCAGCATCACCGGGACCTTATTCTGAACTCACTGGCCCCATCCCAGCCCTGCCAGGATGTCCGGGTGATTCGGATGCCCTTGCAGACGTGTGAGACCCAGCTCTCTGCCAGGGGTCACCCCACGACTCTGGCTCTCTTCTGTTCTAAGGACGAGCCGGGAACAGAAGTGGGACTGTAAAGGCAAATCATGCAAGTGCCCGGGGTCCCTGTGATGGACAACCATGGGACATTGTGCGCCTTTCCTCTCTGTTACGTGGGAGTCGTGGAAATGGGTATTTCTAGGTGCACGGAGCATGAGGTGGTGGGGGAAGATTGAGGGAGTGGGTGTGTTTTCAGACCTGCCCTCTTTCTCTAGTTGACTGTGTGAGATTGGGAAAATGACATAACTTCTCTGAACTTCACTCCCACGTATGGGTTAAAAAACGAGGCTTGGGCTTCCCTGGTGGCGCAGTGGTTGAGAGTCCGCCTGCCGATGCAGGGGACACGGGTTCGTGCCCCGGTCCGGAAGGATCCCACATGCCGCGGAGCGGCTGGGCCCGTGAGCCATGGCCGCTGAGCCTGCGCGTCCGGAGCCTGTGCTCCGCAACGGGAGAGGCCACAACAGTGAGAGGCTCAGGTACTGCAAAAAAAAAAAAAAAGAAAAAAAGAAAAAAACGAGGCTAATTTCTCCAGCCCTTCTTCAGTTCAGAAGGACTCCAACCTTGCGCTGTTTTCTAAGCTTAACGATATGGGAGGAGATAGAGGGGGGGAAAGTTAGGCTACCTGTGTACATGTAAAGTTGGATGATATATAAACATGTATTATAATATGTATTCTAATATAGTTACATATATCAGTATATATTTTATATCACATTATATATTGTGTATATAAGGTATATACAATCTCTATATAATCTATGTATACAATTATATGTATAAATCTATGTACAATATGTGTACAATATATACACAATATATAATATGAGACCGTATCTCCCAACATTTAATTAGCCAGCAGATGGATAGGTTTGCAGTTAGGAAGGGTTTTTTTTTAAATAAATTTATTTATTTTAAATTTATTTTTGGCTGTGTTGGGTCTTCGTTGCTGCGTGCAGGCTTTCTCTAGTTGCGGCGAGTGGGGGCTACTCTTCATAGCAGTGCGCAGGCTTCTCACTGCGGTGGCTTCTCTTGCTGCGGCGCATGGGCTCTAGGCGCGTGGGCTTAACTACTTGTGGCACGTGGGCTCAGTAGTTGTGGCTCGCGGGCTGTAGAGCACAGGCTCAGTAGTTGCCTCACACGGGCTTAGTTGCTCCGCAGCATGTGGGATCTTCCCGGACCAGGGCTCGAACCCGTGTCCCCTGCATTGGCAGGCAGATTCTTAACCACTGTGCCACCAGGGAAGTCCTAGGAAGCTTTATTTCACCGCCTGCAAGGTACTTTGAGGAAGGATCACATCCATGTTCAGTACCAGTGCTTTAAATTCCTAATGACATTGATGACCCCAGAGCACTCTCTCCCTGGGTAGAGTGTTAAACCAGGAAAAATGAGCTGTTCTCTACACGTGTTGGTTTCTTTTCCCTAGTCATAAAGAATAGCAAATTAAAGAAGGAAATGTCAATGTTCTTATACCCAGATATATGTCGTTAGTATCAGATTGATTGGCAAACATCTTTTGAAAAACCTATATCCCATTGTAAAGCAATTGTACCCCAATAAAGATGTTAAAAAAAAAAAGAAAAGAAAAACCTATATCCTTTTGGAAGAATCACAGTGAGACAGATGGATGGAAGGAAGGAGATAGAGATCTATATACACACACATATAGACAGATATCCTTTTGGTCTCATCATTTTGCATCAATTTTTTTCAACTGCTCATCATGACACTGCTTTGAGTATATGCCTTTTCTAATATTTCTGCGGAGAATCTTTCAAGAAAACTACTAAACTCATATCAGAAACATGGACAAGCACTTTGATTGTCAGGAAATGATTCTCTCTACCCAGAACTTGCCAAGAAAAGGTAACAACTTAGCCTCATCTGTTTTCTTTCATAGAAAATCATATACAGATAGTCCCTGACTTAGGATGGTTCTACTTACAATTTTTCGACTTTATGATGGTGTGAAAGCGACACATATTCGGTAGAAACCACACTTCAAATTGTGAACTTTGCTCTTTTCCCGGGCCGTTGATGTGTGGTGTGATGCTTGTGTGATCAACCATGCCATCTCAAGGATCAACAACTGATACACTTAACCATTCTGTGCTCAGATGACAATTCTGTTTTTCACTTTCAGTACAGTATTCAATAAATGACTTGAGACGGTCAACACTTGATTACAAAATGGGCTTTGTGTTAGATGATTTTGCCCAACTGTAGGCTAATGTAAACGTGCTGAGAACGTTTAAGGTAGGCTAGGTTAAGCTAATTTGTTCGGTGGGTTAAGTATTTTAAATGTATTTTCAGCCTATGGTATTTTCAGTTGAGGATGGATTTATTGGGACATTACCCAATTGTAATTCAAGGATGATCTGTGTTGTATTGCAGTTACTTACAGCCACAGATCAACAATGTTTCTTTGAAAAAGCACTTCATTTGTCAGTGAAATACGCATATACCTACTCAGCCTACAGTTCTTATAGCAGAAAACTGAAAGCTGGTCTCATTATCCATCACAAATATCCTAACATTTAGGGATACCCCTTGGGCACCCATTCCAGAAGACGGCAGGACATATGTCTTTGGAATGAAGACGTAAAATTGAGCAGATGGGATTAGTTTGTTTTTATTCTTTTTTTGTTCTTTTGGCTTCGTATAGTTTTGCATATATATAAAATTCTAATCAAGTACTTTTTGGAAAATGTGAAAATAGTAATAGAGAAACGTAGTTTAGGGTCTCTTTCAACTCTGCTAAAGATTCAGTAAGATGTCCCAGTATGAAATCTTGAGGTAGCCACTATTTTCAGGACCACCACGTAGACACACACAGCTGACTTCCAACGTGTTCAAAAAGCCAGGCTGCCAGCATGCACGTGTTTGAGGCTTCATTGCGTAATTCTACCACCGGGGTTGAATTCCCTATTGCCCTCTGAGGCCCAGTAGTCAGTAAGAAAGAAGAAAAGTGAATTTGATCGTGGACATTTTCCATACTCCTGTATTTAAAATTCAGGGGGCTAATCGCACACAGATACAGGAAACTGGAGACGTAACGCATTCATTTCCCCCAGCTTGAAAGTTTATATCAGAAGCTTCTACGTTTCACGCAAAACATTGCTCTTTGGCGCACGAAATCTGATGGTTTCAGAAAAGAGGAATGAGGTCTTCCTTTGATCTAGCTTATAAACACATCAGAACCACACCTTTAATATGATAATGCTTTTTATTTCCCCCGTGCCTTGGTGTCACAGCTCTCTAGCACTAGTAGTGAGGGAGGGGCTCAGGGTTCCTTGGGAGGGCAGTAACGCTCTCACTTACTCTGTGGATCACAGCACGGGGAGGGTGTGAGAGGAACTCTCATCCCCTCCTCCAGCATTAAACTCAGCCCTGCAACTCTCAGGGCTTAAGAAATAGCTTAGAGTGAAGAATTGTTTTCTCTGAGAGCTATGCCCGAACATTCCTAGTGGAGCAGACAGTCATCAGTTAATCTCTGTAAATGACTACGGCTTTGGCAGGTGTCAGCTGGTGCAGAAGTCGCTCACGTGTTGAAAGCTTTCTTTTATTTTGTTTTTGAGCATAGGGCAATGAGAGGGGTCTCATAAAGAAAAAGTAATCTCACGTTGCTCCTGGCCGCAGTAGTGGCTGTCACCTGCAATGACTTATTCCCGTTTGGTTTCTTCGTGATGTGTGATGGCACTCAAGATTGGTGACTGAGGCAGACACAATGGAAGGCCTCTCTTCAAAGGCTGGCCGGAGACTCCAAAGCTTTGCCAACCGGCATTCTTTCTGAGGAGGTAGAACTTTCCAGAATCATTTGTCCTGCCTTCTTCCCTGCTTGACCCCTAACACCAGGTCATGGTAGGCATTTAAAGGGCTGAATTACTACGCCTGGGATGGCTTTTGAGTTGGCATTGTTTGCTCTTCTACGAGAAAACTTCAGATTTTTCAGTCTGACCATCGGGAAGCCGAGAATGTATCACAGAGATAAGAGGAAGGAGGAGTCAAGGGAAGCTCCATCCAGGGACCACAGATGAGTCCATGGTGGACCGAAATAGAATGTTCTAGAAAAAGATGTTTTCGTACTTCTGAGGGAAAGGGACGACAGGGGTTGTTCCGGGACCTGGCCCCATGGCCTTTCGCCCACAAGGCCGGTGCTTAAAATACTCAGCGGGTAAGAGGCCTCTCACATGTGTGCTGGGCCCGCGTGACTCAGGCTGCCTTGTGTTCAGACCGAGTACTGTGGGCTGTGGGGCTGAATCAGAGTCCAGATTTGCCTTGGTGACACATGAAAAGAGGGAGCGTTGCATTTGAACTACACAAATATTATGCTTAAGTATTTTTCCTCATCTCGGAGCCAAAACAGGTCTTGTTCATGATAAAATCACTGCAATATAGTGCGTCCTTTTTCTGGTCTGGAATTTGAGACAGTGTCAACTGTGCCATGGGGCCTGGCAGCAGGAAGAAACGGCAAACCACGGAGATTTGGAACCATAATACAAGTTATAAATTTTAATTTTATAATCGTAGCAGCGGGAGCTGGGCTAAAATATACGTCTCCCACCCCGACTCCCACGCCGGGCTGGGGGGCATGGAATCAAGGGACCTTCTTCCTCACTGAGGACTGGGTCGGGTGTGCGAAAGGGCACTTGAGCGTGGCAGCAAGGAGGCTGCTTCTCCAATCTTGGTTTGAGGCCACTTGACAGTCCGGCGAGGGTTTCGTGAAGTTGGTCAGTGACTCTTCGAACCATCCTGGTTCAACGTAAGGAGGAGGAGGGCAGCCTCTCTGAAAGAGGAATGAATCCACCGCCACCACCCCACCCCCCCGCCCCCCGTGGCTACATCAGTACCTGGGAGCCTCAGCTCTGCTCGACAAGCCTGAGTCTCTGGTGTAAAGACATTTTGATGAAGGATTAAGGCCCAACCCCCCTGGCCCTTCTTGAGTGAATGGCCTCTGCCCGCTGCAGCCCGGTGATAGCAATTTAGACCAGGAGCGAGGCGAGGATACTTGCTGTGTCTACAGATGCTGAGGGGCCCGACTCCCCACCCCGGATCCCTGAGCCCCCTGGGGAAGCCCGGCCAACCTGCTGGCGGCTCCCTTTGGGCTCCAGTGGGCCCGGCCTGCTGGGAGTCTTGGACTGGACAAGGCCGAAGCTGGGGAAGTCGGCTTCAGGGAAGAAAGGATGCTCATGCAAAGCTTGCTAGCAGAGGAGAGGGGCCACCCGTGCCGTGCACTTAACAGGAAATCTGACCTCCCAGGGCTGTGGGCTTGCAGCCACACCTCGCTTCCTGTTAGAAGGGGCGCGCCTCTAAGCTCCAGGGCCCACATTGCTGCCTCTGAAACCTGCCCGGGGTTGGGTGTGCAGCTGGGGCAGCTGTGCCGACGCCACTGGCAGGGCTCCTTTCCTGGCCAAGTGCCAACAGCGAATGCCCCTTCTCTCCGTGCCGCCACCGCCACCAAGCCCCGCGTGCCCACCGCATCCCGCCCAGTGGAGACGGGCACAGAGGGTTGGGGTGGGTGCCGGGGCCCAGTCTGGGCGGAGCGCCCAGCGGCCAGTGTGACAGAAGGGGCCCCAGTCTGCCGTGGGGACAGCGGCCCCGAATCCCCCCCCACCCTGACCCCGGGAGCAGCTAACTGTGCAGATCTCCAGCAGATCCACGCTGGGGGTGAGGGGAGAGGGAGGGGAAAGACGAGAAAAGCCCGAGTTTTAGCAAATCCACGGTACCTTTTCTGATCTCTTGCCTCCCTCTCCCCTCCCCACCCCCTCCCCGCAATAGGACATCGTCAGAAACTAGATGATCAGACCAAGCCCGGGAGCTTGTCCTTTTCCGAGCGGCTCAGTGAACTGGAGCAGCTGCGGCGCACGGCCATGAGGGTCAGCCCACACCATCCGGCCCCTACACCCAACCCTCGGGCCTCCTTGAACCACTCCACTGCCTTTAACCCTCAGCCTCAGAGTCAGATGCAGGGTAAGTACCCGGACGGACAGAGCCCGCTTCCCGCCTCACCCTTGGGCGGAACCCACCCAGGCCGGTTGTGGCTCCTCGTCCGCACTCAGAAACGGCTGGTCCCCGGACCAGCAGCCTGGCAGCTTGTTAACAGCAGAGTCTTCGGCCCGCCCCAGACCCACTGAGTCTGATCTGCGTGGTAACAAGATCCCCAGATTGAAAGGCACTGCTACAGAGGGTATAGAGAGGTTATGGACAGATATGTATCGCTGTGTAGATCAGATCTCGAATTTTTTAAGCTTAGCTTTGGCTAGGTTATTTTCTTACCTCCTCAGCTTGAAGACACACACACACACACACACACACACATACATCAGGCCAGGTGAAGGTCAGGATGTTTCAAGTTCTTACTGATTACTTGAGCGGTTTGTATTTACTATACGTTCTTTGGCAAATGTAAAGAAATAGGAAGAGTGTCTGGACGCCACCCCATCAAGGGTATTCATTGCAATTCGTAAGCCTGCAATCAATAAAGAAGGCGGGTTATCCCCCCTCCCACCGTGGGGTTAGCTGGCAATTGCAAAAACACTGTAAAATACAGTAATTGCATAAAACCCACTGTGCCAAATTAGATAATACACAGAGTTCATTTACACTGTAGAAAGCACTGACGTCAATGATTATTTGCTCTGTGATACCATGTCAAATTTCCGAAAGGCAGTCGTTTTCTCGGTGCTGTGCAGGACACAGCTGTGTATGGTAGGGTCACAGTAAGATTCCTTTCTCAAAGGGTCAGGCTTGTTTAACTCAAAGGAAGAGATAAGCAACACATCTGGGGGAAAGGGCAGGTGGCCAGCAAGGGGAATGCTCCTTGCCCTTCTGGGACAGCAGAAATTAGCTTTCCCGGGTGTTTTCTCTGTTTGAGTTGTATTGTGAGATGTGCAAGCATCCTAAGTCCTTTAGGGTTTCCAGCCCGTGGGTTTCTTTTGGGATTAGCACATGTGGGGCTCTTAAAGGCACACCCACCCTCTTTCTCAGAGCCCGATGGTCCATGCCATTCACTCTCACAGTCATGATTCTGGGGGAAGTTATTTTTATTTGCGGGGGAAATTCCCAGAGAACTCCTCCCATAAGATACTATGCAGACAGCTGTTAAGTGGCCTCTCTGTAGAGTCGCCCTTTTGTGGACCACAGAAACCTCAGCTTGATTTTGGGGGGCTGCCTCTTATCTACAGTTTCATCTTAGGTGTATTTAAGAAGAGGTCCCATGAAACCATTGGTGTCCTGGTGCTCAATCATTGCATACTTATTCAAAATATGCATATAGATTTTTTTTTTAATTCCAAAATGCAAGTGTGTATGAGAAATTAGATGAAACGGCACATTAAGTGAGAGAGATGGGCTTGAGGGGAAAATGCCACTTTTCTTCTAAATAGAATAAAATTCTCCAGGGGATGGCTGGATCTTGTGTTTAGGGCCATTTACATTCATTTATGTCATCTTCAGGATTCCATCTGTAACATCTAAGAGGAGACTTCTGTTCTCTTATTCTCTCATGACATAACTGACCATTTCTACTACTAGGTTGATAAAGGGATTTGCCTTTTTCTACTGCTATTGGAACTAAAAATAGTAAGCATTTTGAAAGGCAATGGAAAATGTAACCACATGGGGGCAAGTGGAAATCGTCACCGTGAATTCGGCTTGGTTTCAGTTTTGGTGAAGAGTGAATCAGATCTGATTTCCCTCCTGGTCAGATACACTCTCTTTACCAAGAAGAAAATGGCAGGGTGGGGTGTTGAATTCTTGTCCTCAGCAACCAGCATCTCTCAGGCGGAGGCACTGCCACGGACGGGCATTCCTCAGCTCTTTGGAATACTGTACGCTTAGCAGAGTATCAGGTTTAACCCCGTTTCTTGTTCCTTTTAAAAACTTTGTACTTCTGCAACATCTAAGTAATAATAACTTGCTTTTAGAGTGCCTTGGAGGCTTAGCTGCTACTCGAGAGAATGTGTTAACTACATCGCTGACGTTCTTTCCTTCCAAAACATGATTTGCCGTTCAGGGTGTCACTTGTAAAATTGTAGGAACAACTTTTAAAAAATAAGTATCTGGGAGATTTTCATGTAAATCTACTTTTCCTTATTCGTTCTTTCTTTTTTCCATAAGAAAATGCTTTTTTACCTTCGTCCTGTTTTGAGTAGACCCTTGGGAGCTTTTTCTCCCTGAAGTTAGAAAGTTAACAAGGATAACAGTAAAGTCTCTTTCAGCCAGAACCTTCATTTTGTTCTTGATGGACAGGAAAATGGTTATTTTCCCAGCTTAGCGCTAGAGCTTCTGTATTATATTTAAGAAGATGCTTTATATAAAAATTCAGCATGTGTTTATGGCTCGCTTTGAAATGGCAGCAGTAGTTGGAAGCAAAACCTCCCCAAAGTAGTCAGAGCAGTTTTACAGCAGTGCCGTACCAATGTGTGGATGTATTCAGCCCGGCGGAGTTGTCGACAGTTACGGGCTCGGAGAGATCACGAGTTGATAGGCTGCTACACCCTGTCTTGCTAGGATTTCATCAGAGGGTCATGCCTGGCCCTTTAACTCCTTCAGTACGAAATCACAGATATAGAATAATGCCTCTATGTATCTAGAAGGAGATGTGCTTGAGAATCACCCAAAATAGACATCTCAAATGATCTGAAGCAGGGTGCAGATGGGAAAGGGGGCCAGGTTGCCATGCCACCAAACCACTGTTTATTTGTTGAGGTTTCAGCTATAAAAGGGCTGAGGTTAATTTCAACTTCCTACTTTACCAGGTCTTTAAAATTGAACAGAAAGCCATTTTGTCGTGGCTACGCGTTTAAGTAAGTCAGGACATCATCATGAACTTCTACAGCCGAGTTTTAGAATTCTTTTACAGTCACGGGAAAGAAAACTGACACATGTCCTTTTCCAAGATGGACCAGGGCAGAATCTAGACCCACAGGGCACTGCTGCCGATGCGGCCACACCTACCCCCTAGAGATGGCTTCAGGCAACCCGAGCACGTCATTTTAAGACTCTGACTCCTGATTTACCAAAAATGATGAACCACATTTAAGCTACATAAGTCCCTCCTTTCTGGGAAAATGGAGACGGGGTGAAATCTACTGGTGCAGAAAACCGTCAAAACCAGAGAAACTAAGAGGCCGAGTTTTGTTCTTGTGTGTGTTGCCATCAACATCGAGACACGAGGTTTAACTCTTTAATTGGAACAGTTATGACATATTTTGAAACAAGTCAGACCTTTTGTGTACATTGTGTTATACCTACAATCCTGTGGTGTGGTTCATAGACAGAGAAACTGAACCTCAGAGGTTAACAACTGCCCAGATCTCCAAGGTTGGAAGTGAAGGACTTGGACTCAGACGCAGACCTTTCTGGCTCCAAAGCCAGTCCCGGTGGGTGGCAGTTTCTCCCCGGCTCTCACTCTTGGATCAAGGATCAATTAGACACAGGGCTGACCCGTGTCAAGTAAAATCCCAATCACCAAAGGGGAGACAGGAGCAGTGCTGGGCTGGTCACTCACCCGGCAGGCCTGTAAAGACTGTGTTCTATTATCATTAGGTGTTGATAATAATAACTTTAGGGCTGGACTCTGTGGTGGGCATCTGAATAAATTCCCTCCTTTGGAGATGTGTACATTTGTTTTTAAAGATGGGGAGAAAAGAAAACTGAACGCAGAATAATGACTCTCTAAGCATGAGTGAAGGAAGGATGCGGGGGCAGCGAGAGAGCTTCCCAGCCACTCTGTCTACTTTATTGGGGTAACTGCCTGGCCTTCTTGCATGAAAGAGTCTCGCTTGTGGGGTCCATTGGGACCGAGGCCTTCTTAACCTCCAGACTCCGGCAACATCTGATCAGCCTGCAGGAGTGTGGGTGCCTTGCTCTAAGACTTCTGTATGTCCAGAGGGGCCTTGACCTCTTAAATCACCTCCTGAATTTTAGTATTCCAAATGATTTTGTTTTGCTAGTGAGTTACCCTACAAGTTAAAGTTACTTTGGATACACCATTTTCTGGTGCCTGTTGTCTGTGTAGCTTTTTGAGATACTGAATCTCAGCTGTACCAGGTTACTTATGTCAATCTTTATCAGCTGGATTGACGAAAGAAAACAAAAAACAAAAAAAGAACCTTTTCACTTTTCTGTAGGAGGAGAGATAAATGCCCTTTCCAGCCTCAGGGGTAAAATATCAAAATGCACAACGTCTCTTCCCTCCCCTTTCCTCTTTCTCTGTCTCTCTCTCTCCTTCCTCTCTCTTCTAGCAATTCTGGAAGCTCAAAAACAAAGTGGGTGGGAGGGCAGGGGCGGGAGCTGTTGGAATACCTTGGAGGTAGAGGCTACCCTCAGTCAAACACCGGACGTTCTTCTGCGTAAAATCTACAAATGGTCATGGTTACACAAAGCAAAATATTCAGGGTGCTAGAAATCAGCTTACAAGACATGCTGTGAACATGAAAAGGGAGTGATCTAAAAATAACTCTTATCTAGGTATAGTAGAGTTTGAGAGCCTTTCAAGGTCTACAACACCAGAATCTTACACGGAAAACAAGCCTGAATCGGGTGTTCCCATGAATAAATAAAAATAAATAAATGTAAGAAGGAAGGGGGGCAGGGAAGAGAGGAAAAACAGTGGAATGAACTCAAAATGAAGAGCTTTCGCGTGGGGTGTAAGCGGGTTGGTGGGCGCTGCAGCCGCATCCCCCTTCTTCGTCACCAGCAGGCCGAGAGGTTCCAAGTTACTAGAACTAGAGGAACTGAGAACTCAGTTACTGTTTTCCGTCTTCTGGGCTGATGCCACATAAACAAAGTTTAAGGAAGGCTTGAAAAGCCCCTGCTAATCAATTGCATCGTAGGCATTTAAAAAATGGGGATGAAGGATGGGGAGAAAGCTAAGTCTTCATTTTTTTCCTTTAAAAAAGGCCCTCGGGCCTTGGCTTCCTAATCCGCCTGTGGCCTTTGTTGAGTCTGATGTGGCTGCAGCGTGTCAGCTGCCCTTGCTTCCCATCCGCTGCCTGGAGTGACTTACGGAGCGGTGCTCAGAGTGGTGACCAGCCTTACGTTTCCTCCGTGCTCTATTTATGGACGGAACGGTCACCAACACAGAACTCCCTTGAACAGCACTGCTCTGATGCCTGTGATGTCTTTACAAGCACCCCTCAGCTAAGTACTTAATAAACCAGCCCTTCAAAGGAGCCGCCAACCTCGTGAGCTGTCAGCACCCTAGTAATCATAAACCACATTTTAGTGGGACCGCGTTTTCAGACCAAGTGTTTTCATGGATGTCACTCAAGGTGATCAGACCATGCTTTCCAGAGCATGTTGTTAATGCCTGTGGACATCTTTTCTAATTAGAGGAATGAAGGGTTCATTTTAGGGTTTGATCCTAATGATAAAATATTCCTTCCATGGATTTGGTACCTTCTGAAATGTTCCCTTCTTCTTGTGATCTGTGGCCCAGCACACACTCAGTTATTATTATCAACACCTAATGATAATAGACACACGCACACTCACACGCACACTCACAAATGCACAAAGGTTTTGTTCAAAAGAATAAGTGTTTAACAAAGCTGTGGTTGGAGCACTTATCTGTCATCAGTGGTACAACAGCAGGAAGGTTAAGCTGAAAATCTCTCGTCCAAGAAAGATAGCAGAGTCTGGTGGCTAAGAATGAGGGCTCAACAGGCAGGCCACCTTGGCCCAAAACTGGCCTCCACCACGTACTACCGTAGGACTTTTGGCAAGGTACTTAACCTCTTAAAGCCTCACTTTCCCTATCTGCAGAATGGGAGTAATAATTGTACTTGGAGATCCTAGAACCACTGTGAAAGGTGAAGCAGTGGGCATGAGAGCCAGCCCATGGGTAACACTTAGTAACTGTGGGCTTTTATCATCAGCAGCACCACACCATGTCTGTTAGTTTCCTGTGATTGCTGTAACAAGTTGCCACAAACTCGGTGGCCTAAAACAACAGACATTTATTCTCTTCCAGTTCTGGAGGCCGGGATCCAAAATCAAGGTGCCCTACTCCCTTTGAAGTTCCCAGGGAAGGATCCTTTCTTGTCTCTTGCAACCTCTGGGGGCTCCTAGTGTCCCTTGGCTTGTGGCCGCATCACTCCAATCTTCGCCTCCATCTTCACATGGCCTCTTTCTCTGTGTCACCTCCCGCTCCTTCTCTAAAGACACTTGTGATTGGAATTAGGCGCCCTCTAGATAACCCAGATGATCTCATCTCGAGATCCTTCACTTAATTACATCCGCAAAGACCCTTTTTCCAAATCAGGTCACGTTCACAGTTCCGTGGGTCGGAGCATGGACATACCTTTGCAGGGCCACCATTCTACCCATTACACCAAGGTGGAACGGATACAGGGCATCAGGTGAGTCCAGAGATCACTTTCCCTTGTCCACTCCCCCAGAACAGATATGATGGGCAGGTAACTGTGAACTCAAGTGTTTTATGCCACGCATAATCAAGCACATCTTCCAGCTACTCTCACTTCAGGCCATCATTTACTGGAACTCAGTATCATGGTACTTTTATTTTCCAGCCACGAGAATGTATGTTTTTTTCCTACATGAGATCAGATATTTCTTAACATTTTCTAGACACCTATGCTGATGGAATCAGAGGGCCCAGCAGTGATAGAGAAAAGGGATTCTCCCCTGTGTCATGGGAGCCGTGAAAAGCAGGAGGCTTGGGTGCCTCTGGCCCTGGCCCCCAAAAGCTCACGACATCGCGGCTGGGAGTAAGCATAGGGACAGAAGATGACACGGGGACCACAGCCAGCCAGTTGGGAGGGACTCAAGAATGTGGTCGCCTGGAGCTCAGCATATCACTGTTGTTTTGAACAAGCTGCCTTGTTAAAAATGGCTTCATTGCGAGGTGCTGTTGACCAGAAACCCATTGCTAAAGGCTGGTGATTCACTTTGCATATCTCATAATCCCACATTTACAAATCACCCGAAGATAGCCTTTCACATTTGGATATTTAAAAACAAAACTTTGACTGCGGCCGTGAAGTAGTATCAAAGTTTACCAAAAGTTTGTACCAAGAGAGGGGCAAACAATATACGCCGATAAGGGGAAAAAAAAAAGGCTCTGGTGAGAAAACGACCCATTGTGTTTTCTTGTCGGTTGTAGTTCTCCAAACGGAGCTGGTTTTCCTCATTTGCATTATTTTTCCTCACATCATGGAACAGAAATGCAGGCCCACTGTAATTCAGTTATTTTAGGGCTCTTTAAAATTCAACACATATGATTTAAATAATGCTGAGGAACTGTAATTACGTCTATCTTCCCTTACTTCCCTCTGACCCTCGGAGCACTGCAGCCTGACTTTTAGGGGGAAAATGTAGGGAGGCAGGGGGGTTATCAACTGTTCAGAGACACCTCAGTGTGTATTTGTATTATATTTTCACATTTTATTTGCAAAGCTTTAGCCCTACGTGAGCTTTCCTTTTTTTTTTTTTAACATCTTTATTGGAGTATAATTGCTTTACAGTGGTGTGTTAGTTTCTGCTTTATAACAAAGTGAATCAGCTATACATATACATATATCCCCATATCTCCTCCCTCTTGCGTCTCCCTCCCACCCTCCCTATCCCACCCCTCTAGGTGGTCACAAAGCACCGAGCTGATCTCCCTGTGCTACGTGGCTGCTTCCCACTAGCTATCTATTTTACATTTGGTACTGTATGTATGTCCATGCCACTCTCTCACTTCGTCCCAGCTTAACCTCCCCTTGTCCTCAAGCCCATTCTCTACAGAGCCCTACCTGAGCCTTCTTATTATTGAACAATTGCTTTCAAAGCCCTAGAACAGCTCAATTGTTATGGAGATTAAAGATCTGGATTGCAAAACTCCTGTAAATAAAGTCTTCACTGACAAACCCAGTTTCCTAGCATAGACTTTTCTTCCATAATCTCCTTCTGGCAGAACATTTGATGTTTTGATACTAGAGATTCAGTTACCAGCCACAGTAAATAAAACAAAATAATAATAATTTTAAAAAAAAAAGCCAGTATAGAACGCACCCTAAAAACAAACATTGGCCAATCATGTTTATTTTCTGTTTCTTTGGGCACTCCTGACAATTGATAGGGGGGAGGAAAAAAGGAATGTACCACTTCTTATCCAGTTGATTGTTGATTATCAAGCTATGGAAAGTCTTCAGATGGAGTGTTAGCTAATTCAGCCTCTCCCAAATGGCATGGAATATAACATTTCTTGTTTAAAAGAAATGAGCATGTTTCCAGGGAAAACAGAACCACGGCACCAAGCCCCCGAATGAGCCATGGGTAGGAGAGAGAATCATTGGGCAGAAAAGACAGTGCTTTCCTCCAGACTCAGGCTCAAGGGCCCACCGTGATTTCACACCACCTAAGGGTCAGGTTTGGGGATAAGAACATTCCAAGCATTTCAAGATTGTCAAAACATCCTCCAGTTGCAATCAGTAGCAAGAGTTAACTGTCCCTTTTGTAAAGTTGATTCTCCTTCTTAAGATGGGACCCCCTGCTTTCCCACCTGGAGGAAGCGTGAACAAGAGGGTGGAGGAGGTAGTGGGGGACTCTGATCTGTGCATCTCAGGTCACTTAACAGCTCGGGAAACCTGAGCATTAAAACACTCGCCAGCACAGACTGAAATAGGGCGTATTTCTGCACACCACGGGTCCTTCCACCCAGTGTCACTGGATCTGAGCCTCCACAAGTCGATGTTATCAAGTCTGGCTAACAAGATCTGGGTCCTTCTGGGAGCGTGAAGGAGGATGCGCTATGGTCCTTCTGCCTTGGCATCTGGGGGTGACCACCCAGGTGTCGAAAGAGCAGAGCGTCCCTAGGGAAGGCGTGTGAGGAACTGAGGGGCCCAGGTGAGTCAGCACTACTCTGGGTGTCAGCAGCTCACCCATCTGGGGCAGTGAAGTTTCCCAGATCCGTAACTTGCTGGTTCCTGCTGCAGAAGAAGTCCTCTTTGCCCTCCAGCTTTATGTGCTCAACCTGATCATCCCAAGGCCAGATCAAGACCGAGAGAGCTTATGCTATGCATCTTGGGAAGGGCTACACACATACACTTGCTTGGGAGGTTTCAAAAGAATATCTCGGGGTAAAAAGGGAGGAAGGAATAATCCGACTAGTGATTGCGCTTCTTGGAGTTGTAGGTCATACAAGGAAGAGAACGTGATTGTCTTAGTACATCTCCTGGGGGTTATCTCACTGTTGCGGCCGCTCATGCATGCTCCATTAGTGCATCTCTCTGTCCATGTCAGATGGCAAATTATATAACGATAAAGTTATTAAAATATCTGTAAAAGTCAGCACAAGCTCAAGGGCTCGACTTGGCATTTCTACCCATTAAGTAGTTTATTTGCATTGTTCCTCTCAGGGTCTGTTAATCTTCATCCGTACTTTGTTGTCAGTTGCCTGCTATGTGGAACACCCATCGTTGCCTGAGTTTTAAGCCGTGCTTCTGTTGGCCATCCAGCGCGGCTGGGATCTTTGGGATGAATGCAGAAGCTTTTGAAATGTGCAGATCTTTCCCCCGCCCAGGTTTGAAACTGCAGCGTATGTCTGTGATCGGGTCTATACCTGGGTTGTTATTGGAGCCGGGGCCACCGCAGAATGACGAGGACATTGCCTAGTTCTCACGTTTACTAAAGGCAGAAACAAAATAATTATGGCTCACGTTTCTGGAATGACTGATATTGTTGGTTCATTTAACCCCCACCACTAGCCACCCACGAGGTGCGTGGCATGGTCCTGAGGGTCCTGCCTGCTGTGCTCACTCAGGTGCTGGCAGGCCCGTGAGTCCCAGGCCCTCACCGATCATGAAAGTCATTAACAAGGTGGCCCTAACTCTAATAGGCTGTAATTCCGCGGCTCTCAGGGATTAACGCCTAACATTCTCAGGAAGCCAGTAGAGATGTCCCAGAGCCTCCCACTCTGCCCCCTGATTAAGAGGCCCCCCTTTCTTTTTGTGGTAATATTTCTGCTGTGTGATTGGACTTTCTGAGCCACCACGTATTGCTAAATGGGAGAAGCCATTGCCCAGACGTGGCTCTGTTTAATATGATTTTCCACAAATTACAAGGCATGACTTTAAAATTGAATGAGTGCAAAATTACGGGTGGCCAGTTCAGGTGGAAGGGAGAGGAAATCTTGTTATTCTTATTCCAGAATCTCTTCCCGATTTCCTCATTTGATACTTTCACGCCTTGCGGGGAGGGCCGTGGGCGGAGACGCCTTAGAGAATCTATAAGGAATTTCTCTTATTTTTCAAACTTTCTCCCTGGTCGTTCACGGGAGTGCTCAGTGGTCTGCAGAAGTCAAAGCGGAATGCCAGTTCTTCTGTCCATCCACCCCATCAGTCGGGATGGAGCTGTTCCTCCCACCTTATCGTCATAAGGGAATCAGAAAAAACATGGGAACCCCCAGAGTGCAGTACATGAGGAGAGCAGAACCTGGATCCACGGATTAACGCTAAGATCTATGTGGATATAAATGATGGGAATTCAAATCCCCGGCTGGCCACTTCCCAATTAGGTGATCTTGCAAGAATTACTTCAGTCCTCTGCACCGCTGTTCCCCATCTGTAAAACAGGCACGGTAATGACGGTACCCAGCTCACGGGAGAGGGCGAGGATGAAATGAGTTCATATGCACAAAGCACTGGATGCCTGGCGTGCGGTATTTACCCTCACTGCCTCACGAACTCATCACAGAGATTGAGATATACTTTCGTCAGGTATTTACGTAGAGCCTGGTGCACTTTAAACACTCAGTAAGTGGTCAGTGTTATGCTTTTTACTGTTATCGCTATTGTCGTGCTCTTGTTGGTGGCGTTGGTGCCTCACCAGGGAGGTGCACTTCCGTCCTCTCCTATGAGCCACACAGCTGCTCTGTGATCATGACCTTCTTCCGTGTCCCCTTACTTCCGGGAGTGATGATAGCCCTGGGGCAGACAAGGGCAGGGTGGTCTTAGTGTCGTCTCTGTTCAAGTTCAGTTTCCTTGGGTAAATTAACAGGAGAGCACATACCCACTTCTCCACAGGGTCAAATGCAAATGGAAAACTCTTATAGTTGAAAGGGACCTTAAATGTCTTTCTAGAAGCCCTTTATTTCACTCCTGAGGCGCTGAGGCCCGGGGAGCATCAGTGATTGGCCCACTGGCTTGCTGTCTCTCTGCCTGGGGCGGGGCATGGGGGGGCACAGAATGTGGGCTCTGCTGTGAGTACAGAGGGCGCATTAGGACGTTTACGCCAGCTCTGCCTCTCCCTATCTTTCTCGATGAGATGGTGGATCCCCATGTTTCGATTGGGTATCACGTGCTTGTGTCTCCAGCCTTTCAACGTTGAATTTCATACTGAAGCGGTAGGGATTTTTTTTTTTAAAGGCAAGGATAGAACACCTGTCCCAAGGCCACCCTCTGTCCTTCTCAGCCCCGCCAAGCGTCCCCAACCCTACTCCGGGGTGGGGAGGGGGAAGACGGCAGCAGGGAGGCTGACACGACACTCCCTGTCCACAGGGCCCACGTGGGCAGCAGCCAGGGGTGACCCCTGCCCTGTCCCCTTACTTGCATGAATCAGACACATTCAGAGGATGTGGAAGGTCAGCCTCTAAGGCATTTTGTACAAACCATCTACAAAAGGAGTTCTTTGAACCACGTTTCACCCTCCTGTGTGATCTGAAGTAAACGCCTCCCATGCTGATTCCACCCCCAGGCCCAGGCCTTGAAAGCCTGCTTGCAAACTAGGCCGTGGGGCAGAAGCAGGCCAGCAAACAGGTGTGGGGTGAGATGGGCCAGGGCCGCAGCCGCAGCTGTGGGAGCGAGGCGCGGGGTGTCAGGGCCTGGGGCTGAGTGACAGTCCTCCCCGTCCCAGGTCAGGATGCTGCCAAGTCCATGTCATTCACTCCCTGAACGGTGCAGGGCAGTGAGAGCCAGGGCACCTGGTCAGACCCCAGCATCCCTGCGGTGGCCACGCCCTTGCTGGTGAACTCAGGGTCAAGGGCACGAATGCCCGGGCCAGAGCCACCCAGGACGGTGGCAGGAATCCCATGAGCGGAGACCAGATGCCTTTCTCCCTGAGGTGCTGCACTGACGGGTGGCTTCCGGGCTCCCTTCTTTGGCCGAGATCCCATGACTCCATAGCGGCCTCTCCTAAATGAAACTTAGTTCAGGGTCGACAGGAGACACGGGCGGTGCTGGGCTCTCGGAGCATCCTGACCACTGCCCCGAGGCCTGGAGCTCCGGGTTTTGAGGATCACACACTCCTAAGGAACAGATAAGAGGAGACCAATGACGGGCCTTTTCTTGCTCCAAGAAACTGATCCACTCAGACACAGAGCATTCAGTGCAGTCGTACATTTTCTCCCAAGGGTGATGATTTCCTCTGAGTTAGGCAGTTCTTACAATGACTCTGAACTTCTGACCACTGGAGATGAGTGAATCAGAGACAGGCCAGAATGGGATGGCCAGCCACCTCATTTAGATGGATAATTGGGAAGCCCAGAGAGGTTAAGTGACTTGCTGAAGGTCACACAGACGGCACCCGTATTGGAGGGCTCGGCTTCCCTCTGCCCATCCTGCCCAGCTTGAACACATTCTTAGTATTTGGATAGAGCAAAGCGAAGCTTCCCGAGCCGTCCCTGCAAAACAGCACTTAGGGAGAAAAAGGGGCCGTTGGAACAAGATAGGGCAAACACCAGTATGCCTCTGCACGCCGCTCCACCCAGTTTCTCATTTTTATATTCCAAAAAAAAAAAAAAAAAAGTCTCAAATAACCCAAACAGGCAGGGTCTGATCTGCAGACAGTCTGAAGGCATCCACCCAAGAACCTGCCGGTCAGCTGGTCCATCCTCCTCTGATTTATGCTGTGTGTGTTAAGTCTTAAATTGTTGAGACTGTGGCTGGCTGCAGTGGTATTACTGGAGGGTTGGTGCATGTTTTCGGCTCACAGACCTGGCTCCGGGACTGGAGGTGTTGGCCCCGAATCAAGTCCAATCTCACACCTGTCTGAGACAATGAGGGCCTTGTTAGACGCATCTCCAGCCCAGGCAGCTCACGCTGCTTACTTTTCACATTCAGAACGGGAAGGAGGGGGGGGGGTCTGGGGGCCCAGGAGAAGCCGTGGCGAACCTGGGACGTGCTGGGGCTGGGACAAGCTGGGGTCGCTGCCTCCCTTGCCCTCTCCTCCCTCCTCCCCTCCCCCCATCTTATAAATCTTTCCTTATTTTTGGAAATTTAAAAACACAAATAAACAATACCAACAGTAGCCCTCTTACGAAAGAGAATTTCCTACTGCAAAACAAGGAGCTCGGGGCCTGCTGGAGAATGAATTCAGTCATCGGGCGGGTTAAGCGAGGCAGTGGGAAGCCGGGTGCCTAGGGCTAGGTGTACGGCTCCTGCAAATGGGGCTGACATTTGAACTCTTCCCACACCGATGGGGTCTCCTCTTCCTGGTTTTCCCTTCCATTGCTGACGTGTCAGTGACTGGAGCAAAAAGCAGAAGGGGACTTCGCCTTTAGCTCTGTCCTTATCCACTGATGAAACAGCAAACTGTTCTGTCCCAATTCAGCTCCCCCCCCCCATCCCTTGTCGTCAACAGAGAGGACAGAGCCAGCCACCAGCACTAAGTCTGCGGACCCTTTGCAAATCCAGTTCTCCCGAGACCCTGACTCGAGGCGACCACTGGGCAGGACCTCTTCTGGGTCCAGGTTGGCACCCCTCAAGGCCAGCGGCTCTGAGTGCTCATTAGTTGGTCAAAGCCATCCTGAAATGACTTGCTTTTCATAGGAATGCATGATGTGGAGGTCCATAGGAGAACGGCCCAGAAAGGAGTTTCCCAGAGTTATATAATCCACCCCTTCCCGCAAGCACTGCCAGTGGGGAGCCCATGCAGGAGCACCTCGTGATTCCTCTCCTGTGGAGCTGTCGTGTCTAGGGGGCTCCGGTGGCCAACACCTCTCAGTAAGCAAGGCTCTTACCTGAGCTGGGAGGCATTTGGGCACCAGTGGTCCCTCTGTTCGGCTTGTTCGCCAACAAGAAACAGACAGCCCCATCCTCCTAACCTGCAAACTACTGTGTCAGCACTAAGGCCCACTGCTGTCTCGTTACCTCAGCCTCGGAGACACAGCAGGGGAGATCTGAGACCTAGGACTTAGCCGAGGGGCGGTGTGTGCCCCGGCCACTTTCTTAGCATAAATCACTTTTAACTGGTGCCTATATATGTATCAGCCGATGTCCCCAGAGGGACCAAAGGACAACTTTTCAGGGGCAGCGGAGTGAGGCATGTGAACAGCAATGAGTGACAGAAAATCTGGGGATGTCTGGCTCCCCTCCAACCTGGGTTTGGATCCTGTGCAGTGGGAGGTGGCATCACTGCTGAGACCTTGGCCTTCAGGGAGGCCGGGATCGCACGGCCAGCCTCCCCTCAGGCTCCTCCTAAAACCCATCCTGTCTAAGCACGTCACCTGTGGAGGAGCGTGGCGGAGGAAGCAGATGTTGCCATGTCTGATAGCCACAGGGGGCCTGGTCCAGAAATAAAAGAGCACCTTCGCCACTGATTTCCTAGCTTCCCCTCCAGCCGAGGCCCTGCCTTTTCTGGGTCATGAGATGTTCCTCCCTGAGCCCGCCGTGCTCTGAAATGACCGAAAGGCAAGCAGACGAGCCGAAGGGAAGCTGGGGCCCCGACGCTGTGAGCAGCTGTCTTTTTACCTGCCTTTTCTTCTGGGCTCTGAGCACCTGTGGCCAGCCCTGCCCACCTGCTTTGGTCCATGCCGGTGGCCCACCCAGAAAGCTCCTACCCCTAACCCCCTCCACCTCCCCAATCCTGCCCCATCTCCTTCAGGACATCTTCGTCCCCACCAAGGACCAAACGGACCCCCCTCCTCTACTCCTGGACCCGTCTATCGGGTCCTCTCACTTTTTTTTTTTTTTTTTTTTGCGGTACGTGGGCCTCTCACTGCTGTGGCCTCTCCCGTTGTGGAGCACAGGCTCCGGACGCACAGGTTCAGTGGCCATGGCTCACGAGCCCAGCCGCTCTGTGGCATGTGGGATCTTCCTGGACCGGGGCACGAACCCGTGTCCCCTGCATCGGCAGGCAGACTCTCAACCACTGTGCCACCAGGGAAGCCCCGGGACCTCTCACTTTGCCTTCTCCCCTCCCTATACGTTGTCCATTGTTACTGGATAGGGTGAAGGTTTGCTGCTTCTCCAACCATCATGGGCTCCCAGGAGCGAGCACCTAAGGTTTCCCTCTGTGCGGTGCGATCATCGAAACCTCAAAACCCACCAGAGGGATGACTCTCAGATGGTCAACACAGCACCCCACCGACCTGCCCCTCTCCTCCCCATCTGCAATCACAGTTTTCCAAGGATGACAAGTTCTCCTAGAAGTTCCAGGCAGGCAGGAACGCTCTCCCCGACGTCTCCAGACCTCACGACCCTGGCCTGGATCTCCAGGGAAAGGGCTCAGGGGGAGTCATTGAGGAAGCATGTTCCCTGCTTTCAGGATTTGCAGGCACCAAGCCTCGGTACTTTCGCTTCTTGTTTTCGTCATTTGCCCTTTCTCTGCTTCCCAGAGCCTGGCTGGGAGCCTGGGGGAGGGAGCCCAGCTGGGCCTACCGGGGTGACAGCACACCTACCCCTCCCTGGGGCCTTTCTCTCCACTTTTGCGACAAAGAGGAAATTGGGAAGTCTCTACGCTTCTTAATCTTCTGCCCCCGTTCGTTACCTTCTACGGCTTCCGTTAACTAGAGAGCCACCCTTTCCCTTTTGCTGTCCCTGCCCCATGCAAGCCAAACTCTCTCCTGCCTTCCTTGCCATCATTCAGCTCCTGACACAGCTCACCCGGGGCCTGTCATTAAAACGCCTGAACCTGGGTTCACGTGTTTAATTACAGATTTGAACCCCAAAGTTGGACTAGGCTGTTTGTCCACTGCTTCCTCCTAAGGCCATGCCCCCACCTCCCTGCCATCTCCCCGGTGCCTGTGTTCTGCCCTCTCCCCCGCCGTGTTCAGGTGTCCCTGTGTCACCTCCTTCCCCAGAAGCGTCCCTAGGTTCCTCTGGGTTCCAGCACTTTTCAAATCCATCCTTCCAAGTTCACTCTTTATCTTGCTAGCCCGTCTTATCTTCCCACCCGTGCTCACAGCCTCTTGCCCAAACTGACCCACTGACCGGCCTCAGGGCCTCGGGTCCCCAAACACTGAAACCTTTCCCTGCCACCACCTTGACGGCTTCACTCTGTGCCTAACAGGACGACAGAAATCCAGTTAACCCCCTTCCCCCAGACCCCTTCTCGTGGTCACATGATAGTTTTCAGCTGGTGGACGAAGGGCCACGCCAACCCATCTGTGTTGGCCCCACTGGTCTCCAACTGAAAAAAGTGCTGGAATGTGGGCCAGCAGCAGAAAAGCCATTTGCTACCCTCCTTATCAATCTTCCTTCCACTTTTGTCTCCTCTCCCTTGGTCCCTCAGTTCCAATAGAGGGGAAAGTACTTTGAACGTGTTGTTGAGGCTGGTTTGCTCTTTTTTTCAAGGATGGCAGGAAGTTCTTGTTTATTGGAAAGGTTGTTCGTTTCCAAAGACGCCGTATACGGAGCCAAGCAACTAGCTATAGGATGATTTCTCGCTGCCTTTTTTGGGGGTGGTACACAATACCAAAAAATAAACCAACGGGGGAGAGTCAGTGAACACAAAGGGAGATGTTATAATAGGCTTTTGTTGGTACTTGCATTTTCTTGTTGAAAAACACGGTAAAGACACCGAGGTGCTGAGGTGTGGACAGAAGCCTGATGTTATCAGGCCCCTAGAAATCCTGCCTGGAGTCCAGTGGCAGAGGCAGGACCGAGAACTCGAAAAGACGGAGGCAACTGGTCTTGCTCAGTACAAACGGTGCTTTTAGTCTGTCGTAAACAGCCTGTGCCCCAGGGCTCAAATCCTTCAAAAGTTTGCCTAGGTAATTGCGTTTCATTGCCGTCTGGCATGTGCTCGTCTGTCTAATCTGGACGTTCAGACAGCCAGGCCAAAGCTTGCAAGACTGCAGGAGAACGAGCCCGTGAATTTAATCCACTTGAAAGACAGACTAATACAACTGCGCCTAACTCATTATTTTAAGTGATGTGAGCAGAAGAGGGTATGGTACTTTCCATAAAAGGGTTTAAAATCGGCATGTTGGTTGCAGCCACTTGGCAGTTGAAGGCTATTAGAAGAAAAGGCAGAACCAGGGTGGCAGTGTGACCCTGCCTCCCACCTCTTGCGACCCCCACCCGAAAACACAGCCGGGGGCTGGGGGGCACGGGAATGGTCCCCTCCCTCCCTCCCTAATTTCGAGTTGCATTATTCATGAATTCACAGCAACAGGTATCAACTTTTCTTTGAGATTTGGGGTTGTTTGGGCTCAGTTTCAGGATGGAAAGGAGACGTAAATGGGGTCAGGGCTTCCCGCCAGCCCCACGAAGCTCAGAATCCCAGGTCTGTTAGCAGGAAAAGGTACCCCTCCCAGCCTCCAAACGGCACTGTACTTGGAGATTACTTACCTGCGTGTGTGCGCGCGTTTTTTTTTCTTTTTTGAAATGTAGACCAGTTTCTTCGTTTTGTCAGCATACGGTAACTAGGTTCGAGGGGGAAATGGCTTCGATCATCATATAGTAAGAGCAGCACTCTACGAGCAACCAGAAGGTCCGTCCCTGCCCTGTCACTAACCTGCCGTGGGGAACAAGAGGCAGTCCTCTCACCTCGCCACACTTCAGCTTGCTCCGACGTGGGGCTGGCTCGAATAGCCTCCGAGGTTGCTTTCTGCTCTATCATTCCACGAGATGTTGGAATGAAACCTTAGAAATGTTGACAGTGAGTTGCATCATTATCTGGTTACGTGTGACTCATGCCCAGGTAGCTCAGGAGAGGCAAGCGCTAGCCTGTCCCTTCCCAGGTGGCAAAGCCGGCGGTCAGCTCAGGAGCGATCTTGTCGGTCGTTTACACCTGCGGCTCGCCCGGGGCTCGGCATGCCAGCTCCGAGACTGGGTGCCAGGCCGTGAGGCTGTGAGAAAGCGGCCGTCCCAAACCCTGCCATGGGGACAGAGCCCTGGCCGCAGCATGACGGCAGACGGATGGCCACCCCTGGTTCCCAGAAGGGCTCCAGAAGGTGCCCGCCACACCCCTTATCTCTTAACACTCCTCAGTTTCACTTGTGCTCGGCCCAGGCCACGTGCTGCATTAAATTTCTCTGAGGCTGGGGGCACCTCTGGTAGTCACGGCGTCCGGCTTTGTCATCATGGTTTGACACTGGGGTTGTGCGTGCCTACCCTGGGCTGGGTTTCCCTAAGGCACCACTGGCATTTGTGGCCGGATCATCCCCTGCTGTTGGGGGGCCATCCTGTGCACTGGGTGATGTTTAATAGCACCCCACCCCTGGCCTCCACCCACGAGATGCCAGTAGCATCCCCTTACCCCAGTGGCAACAAGCAAAAACACCTCCAGACATTGTCCAGCGTCCCCTGAAGGAGAAACCGCCCTTGTTGAGACCCATCTGGGAAACTCACAAGGGTTCAGTCGGTCCACACAGGATGTCAGTGTCGGCCACAAACGGCAGCCCCTTGGGCCTCTATCCTCATCAGCAAATCAGTGCTGACTCCTGGCTTCTGCAGGTCGCCAGGATCCCTGTTCTCCGGGGTCGTCCCTATTGCTGAGCAGGAGTTTCTAATTGTCTGCTCTCTCAAACTCAGCTTTTAATTTTTAAAAAGTCTCCATTTTAGTCCAAGTCACTAAAAACCTACTGCTTCTCTGAGAAAGCCTTCCTTGACCTTGTAAATCAAAGCGGTTCTCTGGAGGGAGGTTTCCCACTGCTGGGCTCACAGTATCATCTTTCTCAGAGTGACCTCATCTATTAAAGGACGAAGGTTGTATTTGAAATGCCGTTTACTTTCTCTGAGTCAGTACATGAAGCTGTGGACCTTCAGATCATCAGAAGTCTGCTTATTACCAAGAGTTTTTGTGTGTGTGTGTGTGTGTGTGTGTGTGTCAGTTTTAAAACCGAGGTCTGTGTTGGAGTTTAAAAGAATTCCGGCAGATTTCCATTTGCCTTTCTGAATCAGAGTTTGGGGCGATGTTCCCCTGTGAGTGTAGATCGCCCACAGACGCATCTGACTTTATTAGTTTGCGTTCTTTGTTCAGAGCACCAGGGATGAGCTTATGAAAGTACACGCGGCTCTTATCTTCAAAGGCCTCCTTGATGCCGCAAAACTCCACCTCAGCAACCTGTGCTGTTAATCTGTCGCCGTTCCAATTAGCTCACGTCAAGGTCAGTTCTTCGGGGTGTGCGAAATGGCTGCAGACTTAGGTGAGCCGATTCCTCTTGTGCGGATCTCGCAGGGAGGTGGGGGGGGGGAGACCGCAGGAGGGGCAGGAGGCACAGAGGAAGCCGATCGTGATCCCCTCCCCCCACCCCAGCTTGCAAGCCAGAGACACCCAGTGATCCTGGCACAGGAACCCGCCACCGAGCGGCCAGGCAGCTCCGCCTCTTCCTCCCAGCTGCTCCGACGGCAAATATCCAAGTGGTTACCGATTTTCAAAAAACAGAGAAGCGTAACGGAGCCATTCCTTGGGGTCTTTTTATGTGTGGAGAAGCCTTGCGTTTAAGACGTAAACTACTCCAAAAAAGATGTTTACAAAAAGTGAACCAGAGCTGGCGGCGCTGTAGGGTGTCACGTTCTAGGAGTGAAGCAGGACACTGGGCTCAGGACTGCCGGTCCCGCCATCTCCCAACCGAAAAGATGGGAGTCCGCGAATTGCAGCGTCTTCTGTCTCCAGCGTCGGGGGTGAGGGCCCTCCTTATGTGGAGAGAACAGGCTGTCTCACTGTGTCATTACTTCAGGCACAGCAGAGTGGGAGGAGAAAAGGGTCGGGGCCAGCTGGGATGGCAGCGCCCTTTAAGAGGGAGAAATCCATTGCTCAGTACATCCAGAGACCTTCCCGGAGCGTCGTGGACGTGCAGAGTGTTGGAGGTGAAGGGACGGCCAGGAACCAGGCAGTGCTGGCTGCCCCCTCGAGGCAGGCGCAGTGTGTTCATGCCCCCCGAGGAAGGGTGCTAGAGGGATGCGGGCGGGTGATGCCCCCGCGGGGTCTGGCCTCCTGGTCCTGCTGCTGGGAATCCCGGGAGCCCGGGCCTGATGTGTAGGAAAGGAAAACCAGGAGCGTGTGGGTCGGGAAGGGAAAGCTGGGACAGGCCGGTGGGGACAGGCGGGAGGACGGGACAACCAGAGGCAGCCGCTGCCTTGGCTGGCGCGCACGTGTTAGGGGGTGGCGCCCCAGCGTGGGCGTCACTGCACTTCCCTTGGCAGAACGTTCTTCAGGCTGGGCGTGTGGATGGAAGCTCTTATTAGAGAGCGAGTGGTTGCTCAACCTGAATCCCAGCCCCGAAGGTGAAGAACCGCGCATCCTCGGTTTCCAAGGCTCGGCTCTCCGGTTTCCGAGCAGCAGCTGGCGGGCGCCTTCCGCAGGGCAGGGTGCCGGGGTGCTCCCGCTGAGCGAGGCTGGTGCTCGGCGGGCAGAAAAGGGCTTGTATTCGGTTTGGCAGTCTGTGCAGGTGCCGCGGAAATGGTGTACACGTCGATGGTGAAACCATGTTTCCCCAGGTGAGGGGCTGAGGGCGTTTTGCACCTCGGCCGAGGCCGAGGCAGGCCTCATCCTGGCGACTCCGTGGGCTGTGCCCGCCCTCCTCCCTCGTATGGGGCACTCGGGCCTGAGGGGCACGGAGCAGGCCCTCTCGGGACACGGACCCTTTCTCTGAGGGGACAGGGGAGAGGAGCCTTACTAGGAGCCAGGTGGTGCATTAACGACGCTGGAGTCCGGATGCCGTTTCACCCCCCCCCCCAAGCCCCTCACAGGTGGGGAAACTGAGTCTCCGAGGGCTTCAGCTGCTGGCCTCAGCACAGGGTGAGTGAGGGGCGAGCGGGGGCTCAGTCCTCATCTCTCAGACTCCCAAACCCTGCCCTCGTGCCCTTGTCCAGGCCCTTTCTCCCTGCGGGGCAGCTCAGGGACGAGGTTCCCAAAACTCGGAAATGTTTGGAGCCAACACAAACCAAAGGAGGAGTTCAGTGTCTTTTGTGTTCTCTCTCAGCATTCTCTAGACGGTATTTATTGCACTCCCTTTTTCCCCCTTCATGAGAGTTCTTCTTCTGGTTTTATTAGAACGCCATGTTTCCGAGTTTGCTGCTTAAAATCAGAGTATCTGGTGTAAAATGCAGTACGGGTGCGCTGGGGCACATGTCACATGAGAGCACAAGACACAGAGGCTGCTTGGCCGGGCTTCGAGCCACTCTGAAATTTGTGTGTAGGCTACAGCCTGGAGCTCGAAAAGTACGGTGGAATGGATTTGCATCATAACTTTACAACAAATAAACAAATCTCATAGTAATAATACAACAGAATTTGTCAAAAGGTCCTAACTTTTTCCAAACCCGCAGAAGTGCTGAAGTAAAAAGTTTAGCACAGAGCCGGAGGGGGTGGGCGGCACTCAGAGGCAGCCAGGCTGCAGGATGGCCTCACCAGCACCTGCTGTGCGTCAGACGTCCTTATGCGGCGGCCTTAAGAGCATCCTCCAATACCGACAACTCACAGGGCAGAGGCGGGGCAGGGGCACTCATCTTATGGCCCCTGAGGTCCCAGTGATAACATCACTCTTTTTTTCTTGCCTGCTGCCACCCTGAGGCATTTCAAGGACCCTGGCAAAGCTTCAGCCACGTTACTTGATAGGATCTGCCCAAGGGACGGCTGTTATTGTATCTACTTAGTCGGAGAGATGGCTGCTCCCCCGCCCACCCCCCGGGGAGTCCCGTAGGCTCCCCTCCCACCCCATCGGCACATGGCCTTCGGTGCTCAGTAGGGACTGTAGCTTGGCTCTGACAGTCTCTCGCCCTGGGCCACGGAACAAGGCTCTCAAGCCTGCACCGTCCTCTTTAGAGCACGTGCTGCCCTCGGTGGGATGTTCCTTCATCGAATTAAGTTTCTTTAGCTATGGGCAGTCCTAGGGGTGCCGTGCCTCTCCCGCTGGTAGCGTCCCACTTTGAGGCGTCAGTAATCTGGTTCCTATGAGTGAGGGTCCTCATTGCTGCACTGGGGGCTCAGTCCCAAGCTAGAAGCTGCCTGAGATTTCCCAGCCCTCGACAGGTATCTCTGGCTCATCCCTTTCGGGAACTAGCAGAGGGGGCGAGGGTGCTGAAGAATGAGCGGTTGGGAGCAGAGAGCCATTTTTACCCTCCTCCACGTTTTGAGATTTTTTGTTGGAGGAGACAGACATGGAGGAATGGACAGAAATTAGCAGGGCAGTCGTGGAATAATTTGAACATGCCCGGGATGGCCTGGCCTTACAGGAACCTACCCAGCCCATCTGTACAATCAGTTCAGGCCTGGAAAGTGTGTATGGGGGCGGGGGGACAGAGGTTCAGAAAGTGAGGGTGCAGAAAATCTTTACGGGAAGATGTTTGCAATGGATGTCTGTCTGACAAAGGCCAGGGAAATAACGTGTCTGCGAGGGAGGATTCTCTTGGAACCAAGATCCCTGCACCCCGTGTGACCTGAAGGCCACTCTCCCCCAGTCTTAGGGAGTCAGCGCTGGCAGAGAATCAGAGGTGTTATCCAGACCCCCATCCTTTCTAGAAGCCAGTGACTTGTCCCCAAACCCTGCCTCGGAGACAACTGTGCCTGAGTCCAGAGCCTCTTTCCAGACGCGGCTCAGACTCATCTGGCCGAGGCGAGAGGCCTCATGGCTGGATTGGACTGTTTCCCCTGGGAACTGTCTGGCACGTCTAACGAGGAATAGCTCTTTGAATTTACAGAGCGCCTTTCATCTGCGGCTCTCAAAGCTGCTCCACAAACAGTAATTAACTCTCACACCTGCGAGGCAGGTGAGTCTGGTTACCCCCATTTTTAGAGATGAAGAAACAAAGGTCTGAGAGGGAAAGGGCTGTGGTAAGCCGCCGGAGTTGGCGGTGGGTCTCGTGTTAGGAACCAGCACCCCGACCACAAAGCCAGGGACCTCTCCCGGTCGGGTAAAGGGAAGGGTCCCCAAGGCAGTGAGGGGTAGGGACGTGGCCACACAGCTCCCTTCTGCCCTCCCGCAGGTAGCCTGTCACCTCCCAGGCCCACCGGTCAGCTATGAGGACGGGATCCCTCAAGACCCCAACGGCCTTTAACACGCAGCAGCCCGAGGCAGGCCTCTGCCCCGGCTCGGTCCTGGATGCTCCCCTTCAGAGTAATTGCCGGAACAAGGAACGCATCCTAGCTGTACATGACTAACCAAGCTGTCTTCGGCCAGCAGAGACAAACAGTTGGCAGATACCGGAGCTCTTTCACAACTTCTTTTTCCAGGATCCAGAGCTGGTGGGAACTGACTCACGTTAGCAGGGTGTTTCACTGATAGCAACACCAGGCTCGTTAGTGTCTCTGCCTGGGTGCACCACTGTTCCTACTTCTTGTTCTGTGCTACACTGGTACTGCACAGGCCGGAGGAAACAGCGCTTCAGACAGATGGGGGGACTTTCAGGGAAATGCCTCTTTCGTAGCAGAGGACACAGGCCCTGGGGCCGTGAAAGCTGATATCACATGGTTCTGAAGGTAGCAGCAGAGCATCGGGGGGCACCCTTTTTGTTCACAGGGGAGCCTGGATCTTTCTTCCAGACAGGGAGATGCAAACCACCGCCGGGGCTCACCCTGACACATCGCCCTGGAAACTGACTCACATCTGAGTCCTGAGTCACATCCTGTTGTGTGTTCTCAAGCATCCAAGAGGGCATTACACCAGCTGCCCACGACTGAGGTGAACTTGGAGGGCACCCTGGGAACTGCCCTGCCACCTTCCAAGCTGAAAGGCGGAAAAAAAAACCCTCTAGGGAAAAAACCAGAGCCGCCTGGAGGGTTTATATGTTCACCACTTAGGTTTGGCTCTTAAAAACAGACACTGGGGCCCTGACGCATACGTAACTTGTCTGGTCTTTGTTTTTAAGTGGCTCTGAAAGGTGTCTGAAAAATCAGGTCTTTAGAGATATCAGCTAAATAGCCAAAGGAAAGGGCCCTCGAACTCTAACCAACAACAGAAGCCATCAACCTTCTGGACCCAGGCTGAGGGGGTCACCAGCATGTGTGTACCTGTGCGCCTTAGGGGACCCAGGTTTTGAGGGTGGGTGTTAAAAAACCCACAGACGTAGGTGCTCAGAGAACCAGCAGGCGTCTCTGGCCATCCTCTTCTATGGCCCTGCGGGAACATGAGGACAAAGTAGGACATTTTAAACTTTTCAAAGAGCAGCTTTTGGTTTTGTTCACTTTCTGTTGCTTTCTTGTATTCGATTTCTTTGATTTCTACTCTAATTTTTATTATTTCTTTCCTTCCGCTTGCGTTAGGTTTATTTTGCTCGTTTTTTCTCTAGTTTCCTAAGGTGGAAACTCATCGATTCTGAATCATTCCTCTTTTCTAATATATGCACTAAGATGCTATAAATTTCCCTCTAAGCACTGCTTTCCGCTGCATCCCACAAATTGTGGTGTTGGATTTTCATTCAGTTCAAAAGACATTTTAATTTCTCTTGAGACTTCTTATTTGACCCGTGGGTTATTCAGAAGTGTGTTGTTGAAGCTCCAAATATTCAGGGATGTTCCAGCTGTCTTTCTGTCATTGGCTTTTTAGTTTAAATCCATGTGGCCTGAGAGTATACTTCGTATGATTTCTGTTCTTTTCATTTTAAGGTGTGTTTTATGGTCTATCTTGGTGGATGTTCCCTGTGAGCTTGAAAAGAACGTGTACTCTGCTGTTGTTGGATGGAATTTTCCAAAGATGTTCATTGGGTCAAGCTGGTTGGTAGCACTGTTCAGATGAACTGTGCCCTCATTTTCTGCCTGCTTGATGTATCAATTACTGAAAGAGGCCTGTGAAGGCTTCAGCTGTAACTGTGTATTTTTCTCTTTCTCCCTGTCGTCTTATCAGTTTATGCCTCATGTCTTTTGACACTCTGTTAGGTGCATACGTGTTAAGGATTGTTATGTTTTCTTAGACATAACATTTTTCATCATGTAAGTCCGCTCTTTTTTTTAATGTATTTTATTGAAGTATAGTTGATTTACAGCGTTAATTTCTGCTGTACAGAAAAGTGATTCAGTTATATAAAGACTATATATTACATATATAGTCTTTTTCATGTAATTCCCCTCTTTTTCCCTAAAACTTTTCCTTCTTCTGAAGTCAGTTTTGTATAAAATTAATATAGCTGCTCTGGCTTTCTTTTGATTACTGTTAGCCCAGTCTTTCTCTACCCCTTTACTTTCAACCTGACACTTTAAAGTAGGTTCCTTGTAGACAACACATAGTTTTGTTTTTAATTCACTCTGACAATCTCTTTCCGTTGGCACATGTATTAGACCGTTCATATTTAAAACGATTACTGATGTAGCTGGATTAACACCTACCATGTTTGTAACTGTTTTATATTCGTCGCACCTATTCTTCTTTTCTCCTCTTTTTCTGCCTTCTCTGGTTTTAACTGAGCATTTTATTTGATTCCATTCCATTTTATCTCTGTTCTTGGTGTATCAGTTATACTTTAAAAAATGTTTTTAGTGGTTGTCCTAGAGTTTGCAAAATACTGTGTAATGAATGTAAGTCACTGTCAGATAACACGAGACCACTTCTTCCTTCCCATTTCTGTCAGTACTGTCATTCACTTCACTTATCCATCGCTTACAACCACCCAATACGTTACTATTATGACTTTAAACAGTTATCTTTTGGATCAATTAAGAATAGGAAAAATAAGACTTTACCTTCATTTATTCTTTCTATTATGCTCTTCCTTTCTTTATGTAGATCCAAGTTTCTGACGTATATTATTTGCCTTTTCCCTGAAGAACTTTTTTTTAACATTTCCTGCAGGACAGGTCTGCTGGATAAATTAGCTCAGTTTTTGTTTGTCAGAGAATGGCTTTATTTGTCCTTCACCTTTGAAGAATGATTTTGCTGAATATAGAATTCTAGGTTGCTAGCTTTTTCCTTTCAACACTTTATTTACTACACTCTACTTCTGCTTGCATGGTTTCCGAAGAGAAGTCTGAAGTAATTCTTATCATTGCTCCTGTCTGGGCAAGGTATCTGCCTCACACCTTTCCTTTCTGGTTTCTTTCAAGATTTTCTCTGTCTTTAGGTTTTCTGCAGTTTCAATATGATATGCCTAGATGTAGATTATTTGATATTTATTTTGCTTGGTGGTCCCTGAGTTTCTTGGCTCTGTGGTTTCGTGTCTGTCATTAATTTTGTCAAGTTCTCAGCTATTAATGCTTCAAATATTTCTTCCACTCTGTTTTCTCCTTTTCCTTCTGATATTTCTACTACACATATATTACACTTTTGAAATTGTCCCGAGTTCATGGATGTTCTGACTTTTTGTTTCTGTGTTTTTCTTTTTTCTCTTTACCTTATAGTTTGGGAAGTTTCTATTGACATATTTTCAATTTCATTGAAATTCTTTCATTGATTCTTTCCTCACTCATGTCCAGTCTGTTGATGAGCCCATCAAAGGTATTTCTCATATCTGTTAGAGTGTTTTTCATTTCCAGAATTTCCTTCTGAGTCTTAAGAGTCTCTCTCTCCCTGCTTACATTACCCACCTGTTCTTCCATGCTGTTTTCTTTTTCCATTAGAGCCCTTAACATTTTTTTTTTTTTTTCCGGCTGAGTTCGGTCTTCGTTGCCTTGCACAGGCTTTCTCTACTTGCAGAGAGCAGGGGCTACTCTTTTGTTGCGGTGAGCGGGCTTTTCATTGCGGTGGCTTCTCTTGTGCAGAGCAGCACGGACTCTAGGCATGCAGGCTTCAGTAGTTGTGGCACGCTAGAACCCTTAACATATTGATCAGTTAAATTTCCTGATAACTCCAAAATTTACGTCACATCTGTGTCTGGTCCTGACGCTTGTTTTCTCTCTTCAGATTTTTTTCTTGCCTTCTGTCGTGCCTTATTTCTGATTTGGAAGCTGGATATGATGTATCAGGTAACAGGAACTGAAGTAAATAGGCCTTTGGTGTGAGATTTTATGTTCATCTAACTAGGAGTTGGGCTGTGTTTAATGTTTGCTGTAGCTGAAGGTGCCAGAGGCTTTAAATTCCACTAATGTCCTTGTTTTTGTTTCTGTCTTTGGGCTTCCCTAAGAACCCTTCCTTAAATAGTCTGTCTTGCAGCTCCTTCAGCTGTAACCCGCTGCTATTATACAGGATCCCATGAAGAGCTGGAGAAGTCCCTAAATGAAAAACCCATGAAAGTGTCCCCACCCCAGCCCCATACACACAGACAAGAATGCAGCCCTCACGACTTTCTTACTCTCACACTAGTCTATACTCAGCCTCCAACAATTTGTCAAAATTACCATTTATATGTTCCTACCAGCTCATGGCTCCAGTGGCTTCTGCTCCCAGCAAGCACACCTCAGCGTAATTTTCTGTATTCACCTCTCTCAAGATTTCAGGGTGGCAGTTTGCCCTATGACCTCAATTCTCTACTAGATCTGAGAAAAATCGTGGATTATCAGTTTTAGGTTTTTTTTCATGTTGTAAAGATGGGAGTGATAACTTCTAAGCTCTTGACATTTCAGAGCTGAACTTGGAACCAGCAGAACATTTTGACTTGAATTATCTGATAGAGTCATTTTTTACTCTGAAGACATTTTGATATTGCTGCATCAGAGGTAAAAGCACTCTACCCTCTTAACTCTTACGTATGCTATGGATACTTCTGAGCTCACCACTAGACTCAACCCCCCTTATTCCTAACTCCCCCCCTTCTTTGACCTCATCTCAAATGGAAAGGAGTGGGGCTCAGGATCTCAGAGGAAGGGGGCTGTTTTATCCACTACTTGATGGATCAAAAAGCTAAAAATAACCCATCATAAAACGGCCTCAGTAAAGCAGCTACATCAAAACATTATGTACCCTGGAAAAAACAGGACGCAGACAGACTAAAACTTAAATTTTCTAATCCAGTAGTTTTTTTAACGGAAACATGAGCTGGTTGAGATTGGATCCTCACCTTCTCCGTCCTCACCTCAACTCTCCAGTTTTCTTGCCCATTTACCACTTAATCTCCTGAGTCCAGTTCTTCTCCGGTGCTGAAGACTCTGTGTGTCATCAGCCTTCTTTCAGTGAACAGAACAGCGTTACCTGAGTCTCATCCTGGAGCAGGTGTGTGTGGCCTTACCAATAAATATCAGATAAGTCCCTCGGCACGGATTTCTTTTCCTTTTTAATAATATAATCATAAAAATTAGCCAGACTCACTGAGCATTTCATATGGCCAAAAACGGTGACACCCACTTTATATACAGTTTATCTCACTTATCCCTATTACCCTCTGAAATAGGAAAACTATGTATCCGAGGAAATCAGTGACTTGCCCAAGGTCATACAGCTAGTTTATGGTGAAGGGAGAATGCAAACCGAAATCTGTTTATCACTTAAATTAGGTGCTTTCCCTTGTCTGTTCCTCTCAGAGGTATAACATAGCATGTAATAAATACCACTAGGGTTCTTATCTCTAACTTGGGAAGGGCTGTTTGCCAAGTCCCGTTTAGGGAGGTAATCCAGCTGTTCACGTGGATACAGCCCCCACTAGCCACAACTCCAGAAGGCAAGGACTATAATCCACTCACTACTGAGTTCCCAAAACAGTGGCCCTAATAAAGCAAAAAGTCCATTGGCAAGATGAATGAATGAGGAAGTAAATAACTTCATGAGCCTAAGAGTGAATGAATGAAGTAACTCAGCATGATGATGAATGCAATAGGAAAAAGCCTTTCCAAGCATCATACAGTCCTGGGATCTTCACTAAGTTCCAATGGGACAGGGACCATATTGTTCTTACTCATAAATTAGCACATGCCTGGCACATAGTAAGTTTCAATAAACTTGTTCTTTTTGGTGGATTGACCTATCAGAGGCATTCCCTTCAAGAACAAGCAGCCCTCCTCTGAAGAATGACGGACAGTGGTTCTCTTCCTCAGCCTATGACTTTTTTCTTGATAACCCCCATCTTATCCCTGTCCTACTTCCTCTTCCCAGAATACATGTATTTACTATTGCAAGCACCGTTCTTCACCTCAAACACCCACCTGATTCTTCCCTAACTCTGTTTAATATACGAGTTAAGCAGAGAAGTACTGTTTGGGACCTATTTGAATTAGGATCCTGCACTGTCACCACTGAAAGGGGCTCAGAGATCATCTCCTTTCAGAAATGAGAATAAGAAAGGGTAAGCAAGTAACCCAGGGTCATCACACATACAGGCCAGAGGCCATGTCTCCTGCCTCTCAGTCCAGTGCTCGTGTGGCCCACAGCACTGTCACTTCCACACTTGCCTTCGTGTGTTCACGTTGGCCCCATCATGGCAAGCATGGTAACTCAATAGTAAACTCAGCAAACCATATTATTGGCCCTTCGTTTTTTGTTTTGTTTTGTTTTCGTTTTAATGAATAATCCATGTAGTAGAAGAAAACACGGTCAAACTCCGACATGAGAAGCTCGCCATCACCACCTTCTGGCCCACTTCTGCCAATGAAGCCAAACACAGTTCACTGTGGTCACAGATATGAAAAATGATCAGGGGTCATTGAGTTTTTAATGCTGTCCCCCAACTAGCACTGAAAGGCTGAGTTGTGGTGTGAAGAAAGAAGATGTTGAATTTGAAACCCTGTGTTAAAAAAAAAATCATAGAACCTGGACTTTAATCATAAAGATCATTTTACCAAAGCATATTTTTAAAAGGCTGTGAAACATTATGCAACATTTGCATGGTTTAATTATGAGTTTAGAAAAGCCTAGCACAACTTTTTCACTACAGTAAAACATGACAGAGCATGAATCATGGCATAATACTTTATGCTTACTGTAGTTTTAGACATGGGGTTAGGGGTGCTGGGCTGTCTACACAACAGCGCATGAATTACTGCACCGCAATTCACACCCAAAGGGCTTTATGGCAATTACAAAACCTCTTCTGTTTGCTTTTTAAATGATTAACATATTTGAATACTATATATATTCACTTTGTAAATACGTGTATCCAGGACACGTGCATGTCTTACGGAAAATATCTGAGTATACAATTTTATTTTCACTTGGAGCAAAATACTTGTAGCAGTATGGGAATGTTAAACAATCTGCTATTGCTATTCGCTTTCAGTTGCTGGAAACACTGTTAGCTGTAAGATTATGCAGGATCTCTGACTATAGTTGAACACTTATTTTCCACTGAGTCTGGAATGGACTGGCTCTTTATTCCTTGCCATGCCGTCAATTCTCTAAAATTCAGAAGAAAATGAAGACCTTTCTTTAATAGTAGATTTCAAAGATTCTGAGTTAAAATATTTCCCCAGGTTCTTCAAAATTCAGAATTAAAATGCCAGTTATTTTAAAGAAAAGAAAGAAGTATATCAGTATGAGGGAAGCCGGGTAGAAGATCTCGGGAGAAGAGTAGGAAGGCAGACCTGGCTCTCCATTTACTTGATCCTGTTCTCCACGGTGACAGCTTCAAAGGCATAATAGACAAGGGACACTTTAACTGGAAGTGCAAAGCCCCAGAGGGAGGAGGTGTGGACAATGTATAACGAGTAGGAATAACTCATTTCTTTATGTCACGACACGCAGAAAACTGACACCTGTTGTTTTCCTAAGGAACTTTGCTGCTCTTTCTGTATTTACTCCCAGCATCATGAACCCCTGGCTATGAAGACCCTTTGGAGTTAGTGTAGTTTGCTGTCACCTTTGTCTACAAAGAAGGTGGAACACAAAGAGAAAATTAACATTTAATTCTAAGACAGAAATGTAAAGCTATCTTATGGTGAGACAGTGGTTGATTTTTACATTTTCTTACACATTTTGCCTAAGAATAGAAGGTGTTGGGTTTTTTTTTCCTCTTCTGCAAACAGTATGATGCTTTTGAAAACTAAGACTCCTATGAATGCTGGAGTCAAACTTACAAAATGCTTTTTACCTAAATCTTCTGAAGTCAGATCTTTGTCTCTTCTCTCGCCCAGGCCTCTCTTTTTTTTTTTTTTTTTTGGGTTAACATCTTTATTGGAGTATAATTGCTTTACAATGGTGTGTTAGTTCCTGCTTTATAACAAAATGAATCAGCTATACATATACATATATCCCCATATCTCCTCCCTCTTGTGTCTCCTTCCCACCCTCCCTATCCCACCCCTCTAGGTGGTCACAAAGCACCGAGCCGATCTCCCCGTGCTATGCAGCTGCTTCCCACTAGCTATCTGTTTTACGTTTGGTAGTGTATATATGTCCATGCCACTCTCTCACTTCGTCCCAGCTTACCATTCCCCCTCCCTGTGTCCTCAAGTCCATTCTCTACGTCTGCGTCTTTATTCCTGTCCTGCCCCAGGTTCTTCAGAACCATTTTTTTTAGATTTCATACATATATGTGTTAGCATACAGTATTTGTTTTTCTCTTGCTGACTTACTTCTCTCTGTATGACAGACTCTAGGTCCATTCACCTCACTACAAACCAGGCCTCTTTTTTCAATGGCAATCTGTAAAATACTTGCTCAACATTCTGCCCTTTAAAAGTTGCAAACTTGAGGTCTTGAGAAAAAGTGGAAGACATCTCTGTTAGTCTGGGTTGATAGAGGCAGCCCTGCACTGCCGGGTTTGTGAACTAGTCATCAGGCCTTGTTGCCAGTTTCCTAGCCAGACTTTCTTTTCAGTTATCCTTGGGAGAGAGTTCACCTGAACAGAAAACATTTAAATGCCACAGAATATTTTTGCCAAAGGTACAAAAAGAAGACCCAAACCCTTGCATTCTTTTGCGCTTACTGAGTACAGAGAGACGGGTGATCGCCTGATAATGATAACCACGATTACTCGTAAAGCTGGGCAGCCAATACATGCAGTCAACGGTCCGAATGTTAACACTTCTACCTGGAAAGCATAAATCAGCCTCTCTCATCAGTAGTGTGATTAAAGAAAACCTTTGGAAGGAACAGTTAGCGGAGGAAAATCTTCAAGAGTCAAACATAAATTATATTTCAGTATCGTTTTGGGGGGAAATCATCAGACAAAAGCAAATATCGGGACATAAGGAGGCTTATTAAACACTGGTAAACAGGCCACAAACATGTATTAGATTTAAACAAAGGTAGCTGGTTTTTTATTAAAAGATTTTATTTTTCTAAATCCTGACCCACTCTACATGTAAGTGACCTCCCTGATTCTCTGCAGATACAAGGCAGATCCAGCCATCCCCACCATGGTCCTACGAGCAGTCCTACCAATACCTGGGACCCATTGCCTCTCCTTCTGTCCACCCAGCAACACCCATCTCGCCGGGACGGGCCAGCGGCATGACAACCCTCTCTGCAGAGCTTTCCAGTCGACTCTCAAGTAAGCTGCTTGAAAATACACTCTTTGAAGTCTGGCTGCAGTGGAAGGTTCTGGAGACCAGAAGGGATGCACGAACGGGGTGGCAGTCATTTTTGATTGGATGCAGTACGGTTTAAAGACAAGGCTGTCTATCTTTAAGTCCCCCGCCCACACGCTGATTTTCCTTGACACTCAGAGGCAGAGATTACGTACAGATGTGAAGGGAGAAGTGGCTTGGAGAAAGTGGATTCCTTGGGCCTTTGGGGGTGCTCACATTCGGCAGGCACGGGTGGCAGCTGAAGGGTCAGTGACAGAAAAGGCCAAAGTAGTCAGCTTCTGGGCCTCAGATGGGACTGATCCATCTTGCGGTGGCGAGCTTTCACAGGCCACGTGAACAGCGCACTGGGGCACACATGGAGTGGGACACACATCTACCCCAACGGGACACTCTCAACTAAGAGCCGCTTATATCAGGTTTGAGGAACAGACTGGAAAGCTCAGGTGTCATGGCTGGCATGACTGTTGTTAATACGTGCTCATTAAACCTAGTCATTTAACCTATGAGACCTTTGGGCTTGGCACTCACCTTTGCTTGTGGGCAGGGAAATCAGAGTTACAGAGAAAAATTCCTTTGTTGAAAGCAAAAAGAAGCGACTCCCTGTTTGGGGCTTTGAAATTGGAGCTGGACCAGACTGTGAAAATACTTCAGAGGACTTCAGGAGTAGGAAGCCTGAGAACACACTTCTGTGGAAGGGCGGCTGTTTTTGCTTTTCAGCTCCTGGAATCAGATTATAGCAGATTAGGGGCAGGCAAAGGGGCAAAGGCATTGCGTCTGCCATTTTACGTGTGGTGTAATGTTGTGTTTTGTGGACGATTGTGATTATTTGAGATTTCCCCAGATGCTTCAGCTTCTTCTCAGAGCTTCACAGAATCCCTCTCAGCTTCTCAGCAGCAGCAGTGCTGACACCTGGGGCCAGATGATTGTTCACTGTGGGGGGGCAGTCCTGTGCACTGCAGGGCCTTCATCAGTGTCTCTGGCCTCTAGATGCCAGCAGCACCCCCAGTCATGGCAACCAAAAATCACCAGACGTTGCCAAATGTCCTGAGGGCCACACTGCCCCACAGTTCAGAACTGTCTTCTTGGGCGAGGTAGTGGAATAGGAAAGCCAACTTCGTTGCCCAGTTTCCACATTATTTTCAGCCACTGTTGCCAAGAATTTCATGGCACCTGCCGGGCTAAGGAGTTAAGGGACTAGCGTAGGAATTATGAAGTCCATTCAGCTTGTTGTTGTTGCAGAAGCTCTGTCCCCTCAGGACTGGTCTGCTTCCAAAGGCACTTGTCATCTTTCATTGTTTCTTCTTCTTGTTGGCACTGCTCTGCCCACTGGCTGTGGTCTACATCTGAAGCAATTACTGTTTTTCTTGGAAATGTCCCTGCTGTGGGTCTGTCCCTTGGAATTTATTTCCTAAGTCTTTTGACTTGGTCAGCACCCAAGATCATCGGCACCTTCGAGTCCAAGAACCCTAGGGGCCAGCTGTTCTGGCTGACCAGTGCAGATGGAAGGGTGACTTCTTTTTTTATAGGAATGAGTAACACGTGCCCTCCCCAATCCCGTCTCACAGTTACACTTCTGAATAGCCTGGACTTCAGTTAGCCAAGGAGCAATGGAAGGGCGTTTTATGGCATGAGGGTATAAGGAGATAAAAACCGCATCCCATTTCAGCACCCAAGCATGACCCTGCGCTGTCTTGGACGGTGGACCCGGGAGAATGCCAGAGGAGCTTTCACCGGTGGCAGAGCATAGCATGGGAGACTGCTCTCCACCTGGGCAGGTCTCCCTCTGAGAAATCGAGCCTGGAGCCCAGGCCTGAAAAGTGTTGTCATCTACCTGTGGGCAGGAGGGGTCTGGGATACTTAAAAGAAAAGTGGCTGCTTTGAGAGCCTGCTTTCCTTGAATCCCGCCCCCCAGCTCAGCTCTGTGCTCTGCCCCTCTCCCCACCCCCAGCGCCACCTGGGCTTCCTCTGGCCGGAGAGACCTGTGCTCTGTGTCTGTCTCTTACCTTTGCAGACAGGCTCCACACCTTGTCTGAAAAGAGTTGTCATCTGGAGGTTTTCTTTTCTTTTTTTTAAAATAATGTTTAGCTGCCAACCTGGGCGACAGACAGCATGCATTAATCTGAGTCATGCGAGATCCTTTTAAGGCAGCCATTATCTGCTCAGGCTGTTTAATCCTTCGGGGGCAGTGGGAGGGGCCCAGAGCAGGGCCGCTTTCATCCACAACAAGCTGCAGAATGAAGACTTGAGCTGTCATGGCAAATATTCAGCTCCATCGGTGGGGCAACATTTCCAACTAAAATACCTGCGCCGCCTAATCCCCAGATTTCCTACTGTTTAAAAGCTCCCTGTGAATATCAGGGGTCCCCACCTCTGCCCACACTGCTACCGAATAAGGGGGCACAAGCCCAGCCAAAAGGACAAATGAGCTAAGGCCGGGGGGGTGAACCGTGCGTCACTGGTGGGGCGTGCTTGGTAGCGGGTGTCAGACCGGACATAGAAATGAAAACAAATATTTTAATAGGTCACTTGACTCGGAGCCCACCTAGTGGGCCGAAGTTGTTTTGTTATCACAATGTGTGTGTAAAGGACAATTTGGCCAAACGGATGGTCTTCTGTAGTGTGACACTGGTACTATGTGGCCAGAAGAAGAATCACAGGCAACATCGAAGATCTTCCAGATATTCTGCCCACAAGTGAAAGAACTATTTTCTCCTGACAGCTGAGACCATAACATCATTCCATTACTTATGTCCGTGACAAATCACGGGCTCACTTGGGATTCCAGTAACTTGCTGTCATCACCAGGTTACCACACAGCAGTTGGAACAGACTGGCAGAGCATGTCCAGACACCGTCATGAAACAGGGTGACCTTTCATTCATTTTCCAGTGGATTCACCTTTTTGTCTCATGGCAAATGAAGCAAGAGGAATAATGGGTGGAGTCATTTATTTGTGTCCAGAGTATTGCATCAGATGACAACAAATGGACTGTATTTGCCTAATGCTGCTCCCTGGACTATAGAAATCTCACTGGAAAAATGGAGTAAAGCTTCCTGTTAACTCTCAAGTATGTCACAGCTCTGTGTGTGAACACAAACAAGTGACACAGGGCTTGCTCACAGAAGGCCCCAGCGGGCAGGGACAAACCCTGTGGAATGAGGTGCGGCCTGGCTTCAGGACGAGCTAGAGAGTGTCCGTGGAAGGGCTGCCCTAGAACCACTGTCAGTTTGCAACTTTTTCCCTGCCCACACGTCTGACTCGCGTTGAAAAGGTTAACAGGAGTGTTTATTTCAAAGTCAGACTCCTGGTTTCCTCATCAGTGGAGAGATTTGCTGCAGACTTCTGTTGTTTCTATAATTACCTCTCTGATAAAGAGTATATCCCCTCACCAGAGGCACCCCAAATTTACAGGAGTTCACTTGGAGGGAGGGAAGGGGAGGGGGAGAGAGAAAGAGAAAGAGAGAGCGCGAGAACGAGAACACTAGCTCTCCCTGCTGGAATAACAGGCTTGAAATATGAGGAAGCTGATCAACAGCCCATGCCGTCCAAAAGCAGATGAACCCACCCGATGGCTTTCCTTTCAGAGCAAGCTTTTGGCCCAGCCAGGTTTCTCTGTGGGCCTGAACACAAAAGGACACAGGCCACATGCCATCTTGAGCTTGGAGTTATTTCGTATGTTCATTTGAGAACTGATACATTTTAAAACATGCAGTTCTTGCCTCTGCTCTGTTTTGTTGCTGTCTTTTGGGTTTGCTGACGTAAAGACTACGGTCCTGGCCTGGTCATTTAACGCATAATTCTGAGGAACAGAAACTACCCCAGGACACCATCCTACATGCACAGTGGTGGTTCTCAGCGGGGGCGGGGGACTCTTGCCCCCCTCAGCCCTACCCCCAGGGCACTTGAAAGGTCGGGAGACATTGTTGGCGGTCACAATGGGGGGAGTGGGGCTCATTACTGACATCTGCTGGGCAGAGGCCAAGGATGCTGCCGAACACCCATCCCAGACCCACATCACCCCAACAAAGCTGGCCCCAAATGTCAGTAATGCCACTGTTGGGAAACTCTGATCTACAGGACACAGGAAACCATCCTAGCACCCAAACCCACGAGTGGTTCCCAAGGGCAGCCTGCGGTTAAGGAAAATGCAAAGAGATGCCACAAAGGACAGCCAAAGCCAGTCCGCGCAATGGTAAATGCGTCATCCTAACCAAATGAGTTGTATAGACAAAGCTCTGCCATTTCTGGTGGAATTTCAACATGTACAAAAACGGAGCAGATAAGTCAAGGTCCTGCAGCCACTCCTCTTAACAAACCGGTGATGCATCTTAGAGAAACGCACGTGAAACCGACGCTGTACTGTTTCTAAAACTGTGGAACTAGTCTGAAGGTAGATATGGGAGAGAAAGAGTGATGTGACGGTTCACGGACACCCACTCCCAGCCACTACTATGGCGGGCATCAGCTTCAACCATAGGAAACGGCCAATTTTTAACTATTCCGGGCCTATCGAAACAGCAGTTTTAAACGTATTATAACGTATTAAAATGTTATTACATATTAATATTGTTATGACAATACCGTATTACGTATATATATTCTATTAATATTAATCTATTAATGCATCCATTATATTAGTAGTTCTAGTGTTACATTGTTTTGTTATATATTGTTATATTAATATCACCGATTAAATGTACATTACTATTGATATATTAATATATCGATTATATAGAGAGGTGGCAAACTTTTCTGCAAAGGGCCAGATTCTTAATATTTTAGACATTCTGAGCCCTACAGTCTGGCCCTCCAGTCTCTGCCATGACCACTCAACTCTGCGGCGGTGATTTAAAAGCAGCCATAGATAATACATAAAAGAATGAGTCAGGCTCCTTCCAATAGTACTTCATGTATGAACACTGAAATTTAAATTCCGTATCATTTTCATGTCAGGACATCATCTTTTGATTTTTTTTTTTTCTTTTTCAACCATTTAGAAAAGTGAAACTCATTGTTAGCCTGTGGGCTTACAAAAATTGGTAGCTGGTGGATCTGGCAGGTGGGTTTGCCAACCCCAGAGTTACAGAAATACGGTTATATTAAGCAAGTATTATATCATATACCGTATTACGTTGCATGAGGTCGTATATTACCATCATCATCGTATCAGCTGTCTGGGCAGCAACGTTCTGGGTAATCCTCCCGCGAGCGGGCCGGCGGGGGAAGGGGCGTGGCCTCCTTGAACCCCTGTCTCACGATATTTTTCTCTCCCTCCCTGCAGCCGCGCCCGACCTAACAGCCTTCGGCGACCCGCGCCAGTTTTCCGCGCTGCCCTCCATCTCCGACCCCCGCATGCACTACCCCGGCGCCTTCACCTACTCCCCGACACCCGTCACGTCGGGCATCGGCATCGGCATGTCGGCCATGAGCTCGGCCACGCGCTACCACACGTACCTGCCGCCGCCCTACCCTGGCTCGTCGCAGGCGCAGGGCGGCCCGTTCCAGGCCAGCTCGCCGTCCTACCACCTGTACTACGGCGCGTCAGCCGGCTCCTACCAGTTCTCCATGGTGGGCGGCGAGCGGTCGCCGCCGCGCATTCTGCCGCCCTGCACCAACGCCTCCACCGGCTCAGCGCTGCTCAACCCCAGCCTCCCGAACCAGAACGACGTGGTGGAGGCCGAGGGCAGCCACAGCAACTCCCCAACCAACATGGCGCCCGCCGCGCGCCTCGAGGAGGCCGTGTGGCGACCCTACTGAGGCTGCGCACGCGCTCTCCGTGCGGCCGGGCGTCGTCCCGGAAGCGCCTCCTTCGGGCTCCGGCCTCGTGTGCTCGGGAAACCCGCGTGGGCCCGGCCGCCGGCCCTGGGGAGCGCGCCGCTGCCAACTGCCATGGTGATGTCGCTCCGGGCGGGGCCTCGGGGCCACCTGTGCTTCTCAAGTCCGTGCAGTTCGCAATTGCCGTTGGCCCATCTCAGATTTTTCTAACCTGATGCAACTTGAGGGTGTCCGCTTCACCACCCCGTGGACACGCTGTAAGGCAAACAGAAAGATTCCCAGAGGGAAACTGTGAATGCTTCTGATTTAGCAATGCTGTGAATAAAAGAAAGATTTTATACCCTTGACTTCACTTTTTAACCAAGTTGTTTATTCCAAAGAGTATGGAATTCGGGTTTTTCGGGGTTTTTTTGGGGGGGGGGTGGGGAGATGCAACTCATTCTGTTTGGCATCTGATTCATATTTTTAATTTTCTTTTGCAGCACCTTATAAATTGCAAAATGCGTATTTGCATTTGGGGTGGTTTTTATTTTTATATATACATAAATTTGAGCTTGCTTCTTTCTTGCTTTGACAAATGAAAGAAATATGATTCCTTTTTCTGTAAGTTTTATTTAACTTTTTTTTGGACTTTTTTTGTAGTTGTTTTTTGAGAAACGGCTACAGCTTTGGGTCATTTTCAACTACTGTATTCCCACAAGGAATCCCTAGATATTTATGTATCTTGATGTTTAGACACTTACTTAATGTGTTGATACTTTTTTTATTATTTAAATGTACTTATATTAAGAAGAAAAATATCAAGTACTACAGTTTTTGTTTTTGATAGTAGCCAAAGTTAATTGTATCACATTGAAGAAAGTTGGAAAAAAAGGATGGGTAATGTGATCACTTGGTTATCTAAATATTGTTTACATTAAACTCCCTTTAATGTTAATCAAACGAGTTGGTAGCTAACGCAGCAATGTTTTCAGTAGGCTTTTTAGATACTGAGGGTCACTCCAAAGATCTAAAGTATGGAATTTTCTGCCAAGCTCAACAAAGGGTCTCATATCTGACTCCCTCCCTTCAAACGGAGAAGGTCAAATCTGGTTCCAGAGGGTTCATGCAGATGCCATGATTGCACCTCTGGAAAGGATTTATTTTCTGCCTAGGGGTTTTCTCACTCCATGGCCTCTTGTTAATGTCAGACATGCTTTGTAACAGAATGAATCTGAAGTAAGCTGTGTGGAGGAGCGGTATCCACATGGAAACCGAGTGGATGAATTCAGGGGTTCCTTAACTGCTTGATTCTGGAGATCAAGAGAGGAGATCATCTGAATCTAAAGTTCAGATTTTTTTAGCTCCAAGAAAATATTCCTCTTTGATAGAGTACCTGTTCATTGATGCAGAACGAAACTTGTGGCTGTCCCCCCAGGCTGGGAGTGGAAGGGACTAGACCGGATGCCTTTGACAGCTGAAGGTCTCCAGCTCAGTTTTCATAGGGTGGGCCCAGAAGCAGGCCTGAACAAGCCAAATCCCCTCCGTGTGCCTCAGTGGAGTCATATGGGAGAGCATCGTCCCACCTGTGCAGGACCCCGTCCCATGCTGCTCACTGACCACCCATCTTTGTGTTGTTCTCACTAGGCTGAGACCCTACCCCGTAGGGTGTGTGCACTTTTACCCGTGCATCGGCATGACAGGAAAGATTCATGTCACTGCTGCCCATGGCTACAATCCAAACATACCCAATGTCACTGTAAATTTTATGGCACTATTTTTATTGGAGGATTTGGTCAGAATGCAGTTGTTGTACAGCTCATAAATACTAACTGCTGATTTTGACATATGTGTGCTCAAAAATGATCTGGTTGTTATTTAATGTACCTCTTAAATTAGTTGAAACGATTTCAGGTCAACTCTGAAGAGTATTTGAAAGCAGGACTTCAGAACAGTGTTCGATTTTTATTTTATAAATTTAAGGATTCAAATTAGAAAGATCTTTGGCTGCAGGCAGCAAAACAGCTGGTCTTATTTAAAACAACTTGTTTTTGAGTTTTCTTATATATATATATATATTATTTGTTATACACAGATGCAGTAGCACTTTGGTAAGAGTAAAGCAGTTTGTGTTGTCAGTCAGGTCGTTCTTATCTAGAAAAGAGCTAAAGCAGATCTTGGAGAAACTCAGAATATATTTATTTTCATTTTAGGCATAATTCTCCCTCCATGACACATTTTCATGTTTTATTCTATGTTACATTTTTACAGCAAAATGACCCTTAAATGTCAGTAAATTTAAAACTTTTTTTATTTCTGAAAAGGACCATTAGCCCATTGGCCCCAAATTCAACTTTCTTTTCATGATCAACGTTCTTTTCAGCACGTTGCCTTATCTGACCTGACAAAATGTTGGTTAAAAAAAATGAAGGAAAAAAATGTATACTTTTCAGTTCAGTTCTGGTACCTGAAGATATTCCAACTCAAAATCAGCCCAATGCCCTACAAGGGAAATCAGATAATCTCTCACATTGAATCTTCACTCTCAAAGCCACGTGCGAGGAGAGCTTGTCACTTTGTCGTGGACCCACAGGTTTGGCCGTTCAGAGTTTCACAGACCCTTACCAGCATGTATAGTATTTAATCTTTCCAGAAAAAAAAAAAAAAAAGTCAAACCTTAGTTGTTTTGGAGATAGGTCTCATACTTAATGCATTTTTCCCCTGAGGAATTCCATTCTATTGCCTTCAGGTTAAATTAAGGTGGTCCTTTGATCAAGTAGATCCTTAAGCCAATTAAGTAATAACTGGATGTATCTGGGAGCACTGGTCCAGGAGAAGAAAGATTAAATAGCCATCTTTACTGCTCGTTCATGCCCTTATTTATCATTTCAACATAGACATATTTCAGTTATTTTTGTTTTTCTCACTATCTAAAAATACTTCTATTTTTCTCCCTCTCTGCCCCCCGCAATTATCTCCCTCTTTGTCTCTCCCCGTCCCTCCTCCAAATCCCACCTCTTCCCTCCTCCATTCTCCAGTTTTGTGTAAGGAGATAGCACGCACACCCATCCCGACACCAAACACGCTTCCTCCCTTTACATAAAGGAACAGAGTGAGTCAGCCTTTCTCCTGCCTATGGGTTTCTTCCAGCAGAATGGAGACATTGCCAACCATTTGGGATCTGCTTGCTGTCCAAATGCAGCAATAGAAGTCTTCCTGGGCAAATTACAATCAGTGACTTAACAGACAGCCTTTCTGCTGCCTAGGGTTTCTGTGCAGATAAACAGAAATGCTCTGATTAGAAAGGAAATGAATGGTTTCACTCAAATGTACTGCGATTTAGGACTGCGGATTTCTGTCTTGAAATACCTGTTTCCTTGGGACATTCTGTCCTGGTGATTTTTGTTTTTGGTGTTTTTTTGTTTTCTGGGGGATGACATGTTTGGGGTCTTTTATACATGAAAAGTCGGTTTAACAATGATATCAGAAAACATTTTTTACATCTGAACAAAATGCCTTTTTGTTTACCCGCAGTATACAGTCTTTTGGGACTTCTTGTTTGTCTGTTTCTTTGTTTGGAGTTTCCCCCACCCTTTAGCCAGATCAGTATGGATAAGGCTGATCATTTGGCATTGTTTTTTCCTTCCAGAAGAGTTGCATCAACAAAGTTAATTGTATTTATGTATGTAAATAGATTTTAAGCTTCATTATAAAATATTGTTAATACCTGTAATAATTTTTTTCAATTTTTTGTGTGTGTTTCTAAGGACATTTCTTATGTTTGCTAAATACTGTAGACAAAAAAAAAAACCCGCTTCTTTCTACTTTGTTTATTTTAGACTTAAAAACGAGCTACTTTTTATTCACTTTTGTAAAGAGCTAATAGCATGGTTCTAATTTTTTTTTAAAGAAGTTCACTTTTTGTTCTGGGGAAATGAATGTGCAAAAAAAAACCTGTTGGTTATTTGTGCTATTCTGGATGTATAAAAATCAATGGAAAAAAATAAACTTCCAAATTGAAATGACAGTATAACACATCTATTGAAAAAGTAACGATGGGAAATGCACACTACTTGACTAGGTTCCACCTCGTGTCTATTTGTATAGCACTTACTGGATCTGTTCCCAAAGCATCCTGGAAATTTGTGTGTGGTTTCTTTCTCCCTCGTACTAACCTAGTGAACATTTTCTGCAAGGGAACTGCCAATCTTGAGTTTTAAACCAGATACATTGTGAGAGGACACCCCAGAAGCCCCTCTCCGAGGTGTTTCTAGATAGCGCAGGAGAGCAGACGCTCCACGGTGCGTGATTCCACTCACTGCACGTAGTCACAGTGGCTGCCCCCTCTGCCAGGAGCATCCACCGGGCCCAGCCTGTGCAGGGCAGCTGGACTGCTGCTGCCCAGGAACCACGGGGCCTTACTTTCTTTGTACCACAGTTTCTTGTGTAAATCCAGTATTATAACTAGTGAATGGCAAATAAACAGTTTGGCAACTACGTACACCATATCACATTGGTTTTGTCTTTCTCTGAGATGGAGGGCTGGGAAGCCAACTGAAGCCCCGTGCAGCACACGGGAAACCGCCTTCAACGGGCAGTTTATAGTCTGCAAGCTGAAGTCTGTGCCTCTCCCTCCCAGGGCCTCCTGCTGCCGACAGCACCACGGCCTAGGCACAGCCCAGGCTCCTGGGGTTGCTGCTGTGGGTATGAAGGAACACCGAAATATGCATAAATGGCATAAATGCCTGTCTTACAAAAGAAAGGAATTAAGTGGGATTTTCAAACACAAGGTGGAAAGGGTGTATGTTGAAGCTGAGGCCGGACACCCTTACCCGCCTCCATTTCTGTAAATTTCAGGAGTCAGCCCTGATGCCTGTGATGGGAAGTTGTTTATAAGGGCTTCCCTCACCACCAGCCCTGTGCAGAGGAGTATTAGTACTTCAGTCTCAAGGCTCTGTGTGATCCAATGTACCTCTCAGCCGAGGACTGGGCTAAAGCTGCTTCCCAGTTCTTGCCATTGCCACCTCATGGTCCCAAGTGACCTACAGGATGGCCACACAGAATGTCAGGAACCTAAGCAAGTGTGATCAAAAGAAATCACGGGGCTTCCCTGGTGGCGCAGTGGTTGGGAGTCCGCCTGCCGATGCAGGGGATGCAGGTTCGTACCTCGGTCCGGGAAGATCCCACATGCCACGGAGCGGCTGGTCCCGTGAGCCATGGCTGCTGAGCCTGCGCGTCTGGAGCCTGTGCTCTGCAATGGGAGAGGCCACAGCAGTGAGAGGCCCGCGTAACACCCAAAAAAAAAAAAAAAAGAAAAAAAAAAAAGGACTCACGGGGACTTCCCCGGCCATCCAGTGGTTAAGACTTTGCCTTCCAATGTAGGGGGTGCGGGTTCAGTCTCTGGTCAGGGAGCTAAGATCCCACATGCCTTGTGGACAAAAAACCAAAACGTAAAACAGAAGCAATATTGTAACAAACTCAATAAAGACTTTAAAAATGGTCCATATCAAAAAAAAACTTAAAAAAAAGAACAGAAATCACAGACGTAGGAGTTAATGGCTAATGAGCAGGGGCAGGAAATGGGTGGAAGGACTGGGTTATATACATTCCGAAAGGGAGCCTAGGGGAGCTGCTGGAAGCATGTACTCAGGGTTTGAGTTCTAGTTCTGTCTCACACAAGGGAACAAGTTAAACTAGTGACCTAGTTTTTCTCACCTGTAAAATAGAGATGATACTGTTTTAAGTTATGAAATTTAAATAAGTTAATACATATCAAACACTTTAAAAAGTTCTTGGCACATAATACATGCTCAGTAAATGTTAAATACACGAAGTGATACCACACGTTATTAAACATGTAAACAATATCAAATAGCAAGTTTAAATGACTTCCACTTCGCCCAATCCCTGCCTTGCTGTTGCTAGTCACTGTTTCGTGTTCACCATTCCACACTCTTTTCTATAACCGTAACATACACCATGTATTTAATCTACGCCTAAGCAAAAAGGCATCAGATGATACATATCATTGCATAGATTTTTCACTTAATATGTATACAGCGTGCATCCTTCCACATCAGTCAGCTTAGATCTCCATCATTCTTTTTAACGACTGCACTGCATAGCATTTCACGGTTGTACTAATCCATTTACCCCTTCATTTATTGCTGGACATCTAGGTGGCTCCCAACTTCTTGCTATGACAACCGTTCTCTGTATATATCTTAGCACCTTGTGCTAGAATTTTTGTTCTAGAATTTTTGTACATTTAAAAGCAACCGCTGGTTCAAAACAGTTTTACATTTTGACAGGTACCTCCAGATACCTGTTTCGGAAGGTTTTATTGAATTAGATTTCTAGGGTCGGGGCCCTGTACTAGGAAGAAGAAAACGGAAACTTGCCAGGTAGATTGCTCTCTGTAGCAGGCGTTTAATCCAGACCTTAGTGTCAGAGAGATTTTGGATCTTCTGAGGAAGCGCTCAAAGCATTCCAGAGGAGGAGTGTCGGCCTGAAGAAAAAAATTACAACAAACATTTTTAAAGTGCCTACTACAAACCGGGCTCTGGTTTAAGCGCTTCACGTAGGCTAGCTTCTTCAGTTCTGACACTGGCCCCATGGGAGAGATCCTGTTGTTGTCTCCATTTTGCAAATAAGGAGACTGAGGTCCGTGAGGTTAAGTAATTCACATGGCCCCACGGCTATTGGAGGAGCAGCAGTCCAGCCCGGGACCCCCTGCTCTTAATCACTCTTCTGTACTGAAGCTCTGAGAGACGCTAGACATTCCTTGATGACGAAAGAGTTGTCTAAACCTTCAAGGGTGGCCGGGCTCTTCAAATAATGCTGCTTCTTGCTAGTCTGAAAAGCAGAAGGGAGAGATGATTGTGGGAGGGTTTCTGGTAAAGGGGGGCAGGGCTTGGAGCCCACAGGGCTTCCATGGAAATGGTTCAACCCTGCTCAGCGCTCGAGACCGGGGAGGGGTTCCAGATTAAAGTCTCCTTCCCTGCAGGACCGAGCATGTCAGGCAGACCCCGTGAATTCTGAGGGGAAGCTTCTGCAGGAGTCCTCCACACCTTCCCGAGTCTGCCCTCCATTTATCTATTTATCTTTAATTAATAAATTCGATTTTTAGGACAGTTTTAGGATTACAGAGAAACTGAGCAGATAGTAGGAGAGTTCCCATCTCCCCAACCCCTACACATACCTCCTGACACCAGCACACAATTTCCCGGGTTATTAACATCTTAAACATTAAGGTGGTACATTTGCAACAATGAGTGAGCCAATATTGATACCTCATTATTAACTGAAGTCCATAGTTTATTCAGATGTTCTTAGGATTCACCTAATGTCCTTTTTCTGTTCCAGGGTCCAGCATTACATTTCATTGTCAGGGCTTCTTAGGCTCCTCTGGGCAGGGTCATTTTCTCAGACTTCCCTTGTTTAGGAGGGTCACGATACTTTTGAAGAGTACTAGTCAGGTGTATCGTAGGATGCCCCTCTATCAGAATTTTCTGCTCTTTTCTCTTGTGACTTGACTGAGGTTATGGGTTTGGGGAAGACGATCACAGAGGTAACATGCTATTCTTACCATATCATACCAAGTGTATGTACGATCAACATGACTTATGACTGTTGACATTGACCTTGATCAGCTGGTAGGGAGTGGTGTTTGCCAGATTCTCCTCTGCAAAGTTACCCTTTACTTCCCCCTTTCTGTACGGTACTCTTTGGAAGGAACTCCCTACACACAGGCCACATTTAAGAAATGGAAAATGATGCTCTCCCTCCCTTGGCTAGGGCAGCTCTACCAGCAGGCGGCAAGCCCTGTGGGATGCAAGGGCCAGATGCTCCCAGCATGAAGCACTCTCTTTGCTCCGTAGGGGATGGGCAGCTCCCCTTTCTTCTGAGTGCTTGTGCACCCCCTCTTTCACCCCTCCAGCCTAGAGAATCCAAAGGTTCAGGGCTCTAGAAGCATCTCCCTGTTGCCTGTCACTTTGGGCCCACTTTGGACAAAGCCAAGTTCCCCCCACTCCCCGGCAACCAGAGGATGCTGATAAAATCCTCACCAAAGTATCCAAATGTGGCCTATGACCGCAAGAGGTCACCACCAATTTTTCTTTTTCTTTTTCTTTTGTTTTTCCTTCCTTCCTTCCTTCTTCCCTCCCTCCCTCCCTCTCCTTCCTTCCTTCTTTCTTTCCATCTTTCTTTCTTTCTTTCTCTTTCTTTCCTTCCTTCTTTCTTTCTTTCTTTTTCTTTTTTCCTTTCTTTCCTTCCTTCTTTCTTTCTTTTCTTTCTTTCTTTCTCTCTCTTTCTTTCTTCCTTTCCTTTCTTCTTCTCTTTCGCTTTCTTTCTTTCTCTTTCTTTCCTTCCTTCTTTCTCTTTCTTTTTCTTTCTTCCTTTCTTTCCTTCTTTCTTTTTCTTTTTTCTTTCTTCCTTCCTTTCTTTCTCTCTTTCTTTCTGTTTCTTCCTTTCTTTCCTTTCTTTCTTTTCTTTCTTTCTTTCTCTCTTTCTTTCTTTCTTCCTTTCTTTCTTCCTTTCTTCCTTTCTTCTTTATTTCTTTCCTTCTTTCTTTCTTTCTTTCCTTCTTTCTTTCCTTCCTTCCTTCCTTCCTTTCTTTCTTTCTTTCTTTCTTTCTTTCTTTCCTTTCTTTCCTTTCTTTTCTTTTCTTTTCTTTTTCAGTTTGGCACCATTGGCTGAGCTTTGTCTTATGCCCTGACAGAATTCTCCACATATTTGTTCAAAACCTTGTGTCCACGACTTACCTTAGGAAGGGTCTCAGCATCCTAGATCCCAGCATCCTAAGGGAACTTTGAATCCACCCCCTCTCTGATACACAAATACCTGTCCCCACCCCCGGGGGTTTCCCAGGAATAGGTGTGCCTCCTTCTTGACATATTACGGAACTAAGTTTCCAGCTCACTTTTACAAAGGGAGAGGAGATGGCATGGAATGTGTTTACTGCCCAGGCAGGAGGAGTATTAGTCGTGGGCCAAATTTTAACATTAGAAATTAAATTTTGCATACTTTAAATTCTCCCTCGTTTCCATTTCACTGATGCTGTTGTAAGGATTAATTGATGTTTTGAAAGGGCTTTGAGGATGAAAAGTCTTACACGCATACAAAGTACGATTATTTGTTATTACAAATAACTGTATGAGACCACTTTCTTCCTTGGTTACATGAGGGTTTCTGCAGGTAGTTAAAAGCTGCAGTGTCTCTCTTACAGAATCGCTGCCTTCAACAAAAATGTATCCTATGGCAGTGAACCGCAGAGTCCTTTCCCTCCTAAAGGGGAGGCAGACCCCAAACCAATGAACAAGTAATACACTGTATGTCAGAGGGCATAATCATTTCCTGGGATTGCTGTAACAAAGTACCACAAACTAGATGGCTTCAAACAACAGATATTTAGTCTCACAATTCTGGAAGCCAAAGTCCAAGATCAAGACGTTGGCAAGGTTGACTCTGTCTGTAGACTCTGAGGGAGAACCTGATGCTTACCCCAATCCTTGGTGTTCCTTGCCTTGTACATGTAGCGCTGGAATCTCTGCCTCTTTCATTAGGCGTTCTTCCCCGTGTGTTTCTGTGTGCAAAGTTCCCTCTTCTTATAAGGACTCCAGTCACTGGATTAAAATCCACTCTAATCTAGTATCACCTCATCTTATCTTGACCACGTCTACGAAGATCCTATTTCCAAATAAGATCACATTCACAGGTACAGTACCAGGGGTTAAAACTTGAACACATCTTTTCAGCCCACAGCAGATGGGGGTACAGCTATGGAGGGTAAGGAAGATGGTGTGCTCCAAAGATGGAACATTAGATGTCTTGAAGGATGAAAGGGGGAGTGAGCCATTTTAGGGACTTTAAGCAAAGGGGACAGGAAGTACAAAGGCCCCAAGGCAGGACCTTGCGTGGTATATCTGAGATCGATTGAGAAGACCAGTGTGACCAAAGTAAAAGGAGATGATGTCACAGAGGGAGCAGGACCAGGTCACACACAGCCATTATTGTGGGATTTTGACTTTCTTCTTAGTGAGAGGGTTTTGAGCAGATGAGTGACATGAGCTAACATACGAGGCAGTTGCCTGTCTACAGGGCATCTTGGTGCAAATCGAAAAGGGTGCCCCTTGTCCAAATGGACAGCCTTGGAGCAAAGCACATGATTCAGTGAGTGAAGCAGAGTTGGGTTTCCACTCCTGTTCACCTGCTCAGCTAGGTTCTCCAGGTAGGTAAGGGATGTGACAGTAGAGGTAGCAAGGGTCGTTTGGATTCTGAATCCATTTTCAAAGTAGAGTCCACAGGGTATGCTGATGGGTTAGATCTGGTGTGTGAGAAAGAAAGGATCTGAGGACACCTTCAAGGATTTGAGCCTGAGAAACCAGAAGAATGATGTAGCCATTCTCTGAGATGGAAATCTGGGGAAGATTGAGTTTGTCAAGGGACCTCAGTGTCATGGTGGGGCAGGGGAAGGAGAGACTGGACTGTATATGCTCTTCAAGATTTCTTCCAACAATGAAGGATCCATCCAGGTGGAAAGAGAAGCTATGAAAAAAGTTGATCTACCTTGCTTGTTAGGAATGCTGCTTGAGAGTCACATGCATAGGTTTGATAAGAAAGCTGTATTCCATTTTCTGACATGTACTCCATGATCTAGAGCTGACTCTTTGCAAAACAAGGGGGACCCTTGAACTCTCCTCTGCATGTCCTCATAGTCTACTTTGATAATTGAGGGATTTCCTCTTCCTTTGGCCTTACTGCCCACAGGCAGGCAGCCCCACAGCAGTGTCCTAAGTGTTAGCTCATCTTCCTCTTATGCCAACCAGCTGGCACCCAAGGATGGAGGGAGAATTTCACAAAGTTTCTGTGCGCCTTGATTTTGATTGCCAAACAGAATGGCCTGCATGTTAAAACCTGCAAAAACGATAGGATTCACAGAGCTGAAATACCTGTATCTCCCTTCCATTAACGAATTTAAGAGAGTGAAAACCTGCTAGTTGCTTACCCCAATCTCTATTTTCCTTAGTAAGAGATTCCCTTGGGCACATGACTGCCTGGAAGAAAGACCACATCTCCCAGGCTCCCTTGCAGTTTGGTGTCCCATGTGACAAATTTATGGCCAATGTTATCTAAGTGAAGGTGTGGTGTGGCAGCTTCTGGAAAATCTCCTTAAATGCATATCTTCTTCATCCCTTCCCCAGCCTTGCTGCCTAGAATGGTGAGGCGATGGTTAGAGGGAGAGGGCCACAGCCCAAGAAGGGCAGCCGGCATTAGAAGGAGCCTGGTGCAGTGCCTTTGTGGAGCCCTCATTCCAGCCCTGGGCTGCCCGCATCTGGATCCATCTACACCCAAGAACACTAAATATTTCTCTCACTTAAGCCACTCATCTGTGGCGTTTCCTGTCACCGCAGACAAACAATCCTAATTGACACACATACATAAATGGTTTCTGCTGGGTCACCTCCAGCAGAAGCAGTGGCTAGGGGAAAAAGTGATTTCTTTTCTCCCAAACTCTAGTCCCTCCCAGGTTACCAAGGGTCTTTCAGGGTGTTCAGGGACTACAAAGTAATGAGGACGTGAGAGGGGGTACTAGGGTGGCTCCAGAAACTACCGTGATGAACAGCCTAGTGCCCTCACGGAGGGCTCATCCTTAACTCGGCCCTAGGGTTTGTAACAACTCAAAAGTGTCTGGGTCATCTTGTTGGAAACTACTTGGCCTGTGATCCATTTGCCTGAGAGAGTCAAGTCACCCTAAAATTCAATCCAGCTTCAAGGGTTTTGGCATTTTTTTCCCATGTCCCATCCTCACTTTCCATCCTGGTTTTTAAACTGTTGAATATGTCTAAGGGCAATTCTGACTTTCTTTTTTTAATCTTTGACAAGCAGTCAGCAAGCTTGAAGTGTTTTATGGATAATGTTTTGTTTTTTTTTTAATTGGGTGTCCTTTGTTCCCCTTGTGAATAAATGTGGGACTTTTAAGCTTTTATTCTAAAGCTCCTTTTCTCAAATGTTAAGCTATATTGGTTTTTATTTTTTAGTTTAATTTTATTTAGTAATGTTGCTTTGTATTTCATTTCACATGAAGGGCTTCCAAACAGATACAAAACTTTCAAAGAGGTGAATTTGAAGAGAACTGACCATTAGATGATTGAGGCTTTCTATGGATTGGTTTTGGGTAATATGATCGCCTTCCTACACATAAGACATTTCCAGAATCTATGTTCCTTAAACCTAATCAAATGACTTGAAACCTACAAGCTTCAGCATCCACACAGTTAAGGTACAAATAAAAATGTCCATTTAATCTTTTTTTTTTTTTTTGTGGTACGCGGGCCTCTCACTGCTGTGGCCTCTCCCGTTGCGGAGCACAGGCTCCGGACGCGCAGGCTCAGCGGCCATGGCTCACGGGCCCAGCCGCTCCTCGGCATGTGGGATCTTCCCGGACCAGGACACGAAACCGTGTCCCCTGCATTGGCAGGCGGACTCTCAACCACTGCGCCACCAGGGAAGCACCATTTAACCATTTTGAATAATAAATATATTTGGCAAAAAAAAATGAAAAGGAGGACAATGGAACACATCGGAGTGGATGAAGAGCACTATAGCTCCCAAACTTCGCAGTTGGGAAAATAAATTAGTTTAACCACGTTTGGAAAACAAGTTGATGCTACTCTCAAAACACCGGAATGCCTACTTACCCGAAGTCCCAACATTTCTACCAGTAAAAACATACTCCATAAATTCTCTTCATACACACCAAGAGATGTGTACAAATGCGAATAGCAGCACCAGTGGTGGTAGCAAAACCTGGAAACACCAGCGTCCACTACAGAAGAATGAATAAATAAGTTGTGTTTTATTCTTAAACTGGGATAGTATTTGTATATGTTAAAGTGAATGAACTACCATTGTATGTAACAAGATAAACTATAGGGGAAAAAAACAGAAGACTATATAGAGTATAATTCCATTTATGTAAACTTCAAAAGCAAGCAAAGCGAAATAATTAGCTTTTAGAGATTCATACATAGGTGTCGTAAGAAAATTGGGGAGTGATTAATACCAAATTCAGGATACTCAGTTACATTTGGTGAGTAAGGGGAGGGACACTGAGGAGATTCTGGGATGCTGTTATGTTCTGTTTCTTTGCTTAGGTGGTAAATATGTGTATTTATTTTATTATTATTCATAGAACTTAGTTTAAGTAGACAGCTAATGAGATCAGAACTCACTCAGTAGAGTTTGCTCTGGCCCAAGGTTTCCTTGGATCCCTAGAACCAAACTCTCATGTGACAAATACATACCTGTGGTCACCATGGGAACCAGGTAAAAGAGTAAATGGCTGCTGTTGGAACCACAACTCAGATTCCCTATTCCAGTGCCTGTGGTTCTTCTGTGCAAGGTAGAATTTACTTCTTCTCAAAGATGGACTATCTGGGTCAGGGGAAGAGAAAACGCCAACATGCTATTGAGACTGAAAGTAGCCATGAGTGTAAGTTGCATAGTTATTTGACTTCCTTTGAATATCTCCTAACAACCACCACCTTCAAAGCCCTGACAGGGGCCCTGCAGTTATTTATGAGCCCTCTCTAGTTGTTCCATGAAACAGAGGAAGTAGGCATGTTGTCCATAGATTAACTCTCCATCCATATGTGGTTAATGATTTCAATACCAAAGAAGGGGTATCTATCTATCTATCTATCTATATCTATATCTGTATCTATATCTATATCTATATCTATCTATCTATCTATCTATCTATCTATCTATCTATATATAACACTGATGGATAGGAGATAGTTGGACACCCTTCACTGAAGTAAAAGAAGGTGGTAACGACCACAGATTTAATTCAGAAACAAAACATCCCTTCTTTTGGTTTCCATTGTCTCTTTCTTTCTTCACAAATACCTCACGTCTGTGTAATGATTGGTTCAAACCTCACTTAAAAAACAAGCTCTTAGCAAGATTCCAGTTCATTGGTTAACAAGGAAGGAAGAAAGCTTGCTCCATGCTGTAAAAAGTTTGATGTAATTGCCCTCCCCCACAGCCTCTTTTTGTCTAAACTGCAAACTCCTGCAGTCCTGAGACTCTGCTTGGATTTTCTCCCAGTATTTGGATACATAAATATAGGTCTGCAAGTGCACTGCCCCTGTTTATGACCCTTTTAAAGATCAAAGAGTCATGTTCAGCTCTTGGGCTTTGTCACTTAAAACATGCTGTACTTTATCTTTTAACAGGTGGTTCTTTCAGAATGGCCCATTAGGCTCTTCCCATCTTGTCTTAACACTGAGTCCTACAGTTTGTGTAAAGAAATGTCTCTAATGGAGGATTCAACACTATTTCCAACATGTTAAAAAGCCCAGCCTCCCTTTAATGAAACTGAATTTTAAAGGGTGCAGGTCAGAACCTCCATATGTAATATCATTCTGAAGATGCCTTAACTCTGGTTAAAAATTGGTTGGTCACATTGACAAAAGAAACCATCACAAAGTCAGGAAAAAGATAAGAGCTTATAAAACACCAGTTCGCTAGGTGCTGCCAGAACTTAAGTGTAAAGAATGGTTCCAAAGCCATGTACAGCCTGGGGACCAGGTCACATTGCTTACCAGTCGTGGTCCCTACATGTTTACCTTGTGTTGTCTTTGCAACATCTTTACATTCAACGCTGAGTTCAAATCTGAACTTTGGGACAGCTGAAGTATTTCTTACACAGACAAAGAAACGGTGGACAAAACTGGAGGATTAATAAATGCCAGAAGCTTTCAGTTTTAATTTATGCCTTTCCTGACATCATAAATATAATTTCAGTTTTCAAAGACTTGGTTCTCAGAAGTATACCAGGCTGCCTATCCTGAAGTTAAAAGATTTATGCATGTGGTAGGTGAAAAGTAGGTTTTGAAAGATCCCTGCCTCCAGTAATGATGGACTAGTGTGTTGCAAATCAACACTCCCAGAGATAAGAACTAAAAAAATAATCTTCCAAGTGTGTGTGTGTATGTTTGAGAACATCAAGCCAAGGGAGCATGGACTTAAGGAACCAATATACTAAAACCATATAGAGCCTCAAATTACCTCAAAAAATGTTTATACACAATGCTTAGCGTTCAATTGGATATTATTTGGTGCACCAAAAGACGTGAACAAATAACTGAAAACCGAGAGAAATCACAGATTAAAGAAATAGTCCCACAGGTATTATTAGATATGGACTTCAAAATATATGTGATTAATAAATGCAAGAAAGTTAGATGGCTATGGTGTTGATCCTCAGCAAAAGAAAAAGTAGACATTCTACAACTGAAAAGTACTTGTACTGAAATTCAGAACTTAATCAATGAATTTAATAGTAAATGAGAGACAGCTGAAGAGAGGATTAGTGAACTGGAAAACAGGTCAAAAGTAATATCCAGAGTTAAAAAAAAAAAAGTATGTACAGAACACAGCACAAGAAACATATGGTACATGGTGAAAGGTCTGATACACATGTAATCAAAATTCCAGGAGAAGAAAAAGAAAATAGAGAGATACAATGTTCAAAGAGATGACAACCAAAAATGTCCACAACCAATGGCATCAAGCCACAGATTTTAAACTGTTAAAAAAAATTAAAAACAAAAAAAGCAAGCAGTATAAATACTAAGAAAACTATCCTTAGGTACATAATAGTAAAATTGTTGAAAACCAAAAACAAAGGGCAAAAAACTCTTACAATTAGCCAGAGAGAGAAATAAAGACATATTACCTTCAAAAGAGCAATCCAAAAAAAAAAAAAAAAAGAGCAACCATACAGCTGACAGATAATTTTTAAACAGAAAAAGCAAAACCTAGAGAATAACAGAGTGGTGTCTTCCAAGTGCTGAAAGAAAATATGCAATCTTAGAACTCAGCCAAAATATATTTTAAAGTGATGGAGTAAAGACAGTTTTAGACAAACTGACAAAAACAAACCATTTGTCACCAAATAGGACTGCAGCACAGAGCAAGTACAAACAGAATTCTTTGGGTAGAAGGAAAATGATTCCATATGGAAGCATACAATGGAATGAAGAGTAATGGAAATGGTAAAACACCTGGGTATAAATTTGCGATAATAATGTCTTGTGAGGTTTAAACTATATAGAGAAATTTAAAATATGTCCTGATAATAACACTAAAGGCAAAAAGAAAAGTTAAGGTGTCTTACGATCCTTGCATTATTCATGAGTGATAAAAAATACTAATTTATAGTAGATTGTAATGTCAAAGATGCATGTTGTAAGCTAGAGTACCCATGAATATAAGTGTCTGACAGTTGGGGTTTTTTATTATTATTGTAATGCGAGTGTCCTACTTAAGCTTTTGATTGCTGAGACATCTACTTCAAAGAAGCTATCTCAAATAAACAGATCGCCAGCCAGAGACTAGACAAAGAGCCAGGCCACCCCACCGCTGAAGTTTCCTTTGTTTTAAAGATCTCTGGTTGGCGTAGATAACTATTTGGGCTATTTGTTCATTATTTCCCGCGCTTTAATTCTCACTCTTAGGTTTTCAATTCACCAATAAAGAATGAACCGGCCAAACCCTAGGCCCCCCTTCTCGACCCCAATAAAAGCAGAACCCCAGGCCTGCTTCCTCACTCTCTCTCTTCCCTCACACCCACCTCACCGTGTGGCCCCAGGCATGCTGTCTACCCTCCAAGACCTGGGAGTGATAAACCTTGTCTCTTTTTTTCAAAGTTTCCAAGTAGTTGTTGCTAAGGGCATTTTGCAATCATAATAAGGAGGGCTGGTCCAGCTACAACATTGGTTCTGAAAGGGAAGATGTCTGTCGGGGCGGCGGGGGGGGGGCTCGACATAGACCCAGGTGAGTGTCCCTAGGCATTTCTAGCTGATAGTGTCACTATCTATAAGCTGAGACAGGTGTACAAAACCCAGAGTAAGAAATGTAAAAGAATGTGTGACCAACAGATGTCTAACAGAATTAAAGAATAATACGAGATAGGTATTCCAAATAAAGTAAGAAACATAGAAGCTTAAAGAAAACTTAGCAGCTTAAAACAACAGAACATTTGATGCTTCACAGTTTCTGTGGGTCAGGAATTTGGAAGCAGGGTAGCTAGGTGGCTCTAACTCAGAGCATCTCATGAGCTTGCCACCAGGATGTCAGCCAGAGCTGCAGTCATGTGAAGGTGTGACTGAGTGAAGAACCTACTTTCAAGATGACTCGTTCCTAAGGCTATTGGCAGGAGGTCTCAGTGCTTCACTACATGTGAGTGGTTGTTCTAGTGTCCTCAGAACATGGCTGCTACACCCATGATCTAGTTTTTTAAATCACTCACTGTCATTTATGCCTTATTCTATTTGATAGAATTGAACCATTAAGTCACACTCAGGGAAATGTGACCTTGAAAGTCAAGATCTCAGAAGATCTTGACTTTCAAGATCCACCTCTTGAAAGATGACATATCAAAGAACCTGTGGACACATTTTAATACCATGAAAAACATGAGAAAAAAAATCATAGAAGGTGAGACAAATAGGAAACAAAACATTTTTAAAAAGCAGATTGAAAACTACATATATCAGAAACTCTTAAGTATAAAGATTAAATATTTCAATTAAATAACAAAGATTAACAGACCAGACAGAAAAATATGCTGCTTTTTTGAGGCATACCTTAAATATAAGTGTACAGAGAGATTTAAGATAAAAGGATGGAAATAGATATACCTCCATGCAAACACTAACCAAAAGGAAGTGCATGTAACCATATTAATATCAAACAAAATAACTTTGAAGCCAAGAAGACTTACTAAAGAGGAACATTTTATAATGATAATGACATTTTGTAGTAAAAGGGTTTATCCTCCAAGAAATATACGACAGATATTAAATAGATAAAAGAAATTAAGAACAAGTCTACGTCAATCAGTTTGAAAATTTAAATGGATGAAAAAATTCCTAAAAATATATAGCCTACCAAAACTGACATAAGAAGTGATAAAAACTCTAAATAGATCTCATGTCTATTTAAGTGATTGAATCCATGATTTAAAACCTTCCCATAGGGGGCTTCCCTGGTGGTGCAGTGGTTCAGAGTCCGCCTGCCGATGCAGGGGACACGGGTTCGTGCCCCAGTACGGGAGGATCCCTACATGCCGCGGAGTGGCTGGGCCCGTGAGCCATGGCCGCTGAGCCTGTGCGTCCGGAGCCTGTGCTCCGCAACGGGAGAGGCCACAGCAGTGAGAGGCCCACGTGCCGCAAAAAAAAAAAAAAACCTTCCCATAAACAAAACTCCAAACCCATGTCTTTCATTGGTAAAAAGTTTGTGTACAATGGTGCTATTAATTCCTTAAGATTAATAGTACCAATTGTACACAAACTTTTTCAGAGGAAAAAGGAAAAGACATTTCCTACCTCTTTTTATGAAGCCAGAATGACCTTGACACCAAAACCTGACAAGAACACTGTAAAACAAAAAAGGAAAAGTACGAACCAATTTCACTCACAAGCACAGAAGCAAAAAGGTTGAGCAAATACTATCAAATGGAATTCAGCTATGTAAAAAAGAATAATACATCAGATCAAGTTGGGTTTATTCCAAGAATTCAAACTGGTTTACTATTCAACAGTCAATCTATTAGATTAGTATACAGTGTGATCTATTTAGGCAATAGTTTACTAGGCAGTAGTGAAAATTAATAAACACCTGCTTATTTCTCACAAACATAAGGTTGAATTAAGAAGCTAAAGAAACAAAAAAAATACATATTGTATGATTCCATCTACGTAAAGTTCAAAACTAGGCAAAATGAATCTAAGGTTAGGTCAGGATAGTGGTTACTGAAAGTGGGGTCCGGCTGCTCACTGCTCAAAAGCCAATAAAGAGGCAAAGTTGGTGGAAAGGAAAGTTTGCTTTATTTTGCAGCCTGGCGAAGGGGTGGGGAGTGGACTCATGTCCAAAGACCGACAACTCTCCCCTGATAATCCGTGGGCAAGATCTTTTAAAGGGGAGTTTCAGGGGTGCACAGGTGGAGGGAGGGGCTACATGCAGAAAGAGCACAGTCAGCTCTGACAGTCATCCTGAAATTGGTCATTAGTGGTCTGATCAGCATCATCTTGATTGTTTTCAGTACAGTTAGTCTTCAGTTCCAGGGTCAATTTGTTCCCATTCCTTTGAAGCCAGTTCTCAGAATTGTGGCAGCTTATGTGATGGCTACAGTCTGGTCATTACGTAGTTAACTTTTTCCACCTGGTGAAGGTTTCAGTATCTACCAAACAGCACAAGGGATATGGCTCAGAATATTATCAATAGCCCTTGAAGAGGAACTAAAGGTCCTTGACTTTGCTTAATGACTAAACTATAATTATTTTGTCCTGCTTGACTGCTTTCCTTTGCTTCTGCATTTTCTCACTTCTCTGATGAAACTTATTCTTTGCCTGAAGTTTTTCTACAGACAAAAGATAGGCTGAGGACACTTGGGGGGAGTGGAGGAGGACCGTAGGGTCCTGATCTGTTTCGTAGTGACTACCTCTAGGAAGAAAGAAGGGCATAGTAATTGGGAGGGGGCATAAGAGGGGTGTCTTGAGTACCGATAATGTTCACTCTCTGATATGGGCAGTTACATAAAAGTGCTTCATTTTGTAATAATTCATCAAGCTAATTCACAAATTATGATTTGTGTATTTTTCTGTATCTATTTATAGGTCAATATAAAAAATATAAATGGATTTGAATATCAGAACCAAAAGCTGACATTTGGACACCTGAGACCTAGTAAACCAAGTTAGAGCAAATCAAAATTGCATAACTTTACGATTTAAAAACATGCCTTTATATTTACTTGCTCTTCACTTCAGTCGGCAAAGGTAGTATAGGGTATTACGATAGTATTATTATCCCAAGTACAGATGAAGAAACATTTTAACGAAAATTTCAGTGACTCATCCAAGATGATACAGCTACTTCACAATGCTAAGTCATCTAATAACAACAGAGCAATCCAGGATTGACCATATTTTCCCTTTGGAGTCTAATTTCACAAAGCTTATTTAATGAAATTCATGAACATGGCTACCCAGATTCCATTTTTCCATTGCTTTTAAAAGCCAGAACATACTGTGTCATGGAACACAGATTTTGAAGTAAGATCAGATCTGGGGGTAGAGGGGGTAATCCATGCCGTGTCACAAGTTTACTGCGTAAAGTTGGACTGCATTGCTCTAAGCATCGCTTTTCTAATCTACAACATGGAACTAATAATATGCCTCTTAATAGGGTTTTGGGGAAGAGTAAATTAGATGACACAGAAAATTGCCTAGCATGGTGCCTGAAAGCAACTGGTGCTCAGTTAGGTCGGTTCTACCCCTCCCTCCCAGCCACCAACTTCGTGAAGGAAGTGAGTAATCTGCCCCATGGAGATCAACACAAAAACCCTTCAAACAATTGTGGAATAAGGCATAGAGGGACACCCAAGTTTATCTAATCCAGCAGAGGCCCTTGCAGACAAACAGGCTTGTTCAAGGTCATTACTTAGACACAAGCTACTCTTAAAAGTTAAGTCTAAAAGCCACCTAGGTTCCCCAAACTCAGATAAATCTACCCGCACTCCCACACCACCACCACTACCATCCTTTCTTTTCCCCTGTTTCTGCTTTTATCCCAGCTGAAGGCAAGAGTGAGACGTGCAACCTTCATAGAAATCCCTCGAGATCAGCCTGTGCAAATAGAGGGTTAACCCCACACAGAAGCAGTCGCTCCCTCCCATTTTCTCCCATTGCCTCTTATATTTCATCTTTCTGTAGTGCATGGTCACACTTCATTGTGATAATTTGCTAGTTTACCCTTAGTCTTCTCTTGGGAACTCAGAGAGGACAGGGTCTGTGTAGTATTTATTTTCATATGCCTAGTGCCAAAACAATGTAGTGAGTCTCAAAAACGTTTTATAGAAGAAAGAAAGGAAAGAGAGAGGAAAGAAGGAAGGAAGGGAGACAGGGAGGGAGGGAGGGAGTAAAGGAAGGAAGGAGGAAGGAAAGAAGAAAGGAAGGAAGGAAGGGAGGGAGGAATTCAAATTAATTTGGGGGCAAAGGAAGCAAGGTTTGTCTTTGAACACTCAAGCCTCTTTCTCTGCAATCTCGTCCTTCTCCTCCCACTGCTTCTGTCACCCCGTTGAGGCTTCCAAGTTGGGCAGTATTTTTTTCACCTTTCTGATGTCCTCTTATCAGAAAAAGACCCCAGGCCAGTGATTTACATGCTAGTGTGATTAGGAATCACTCGGGTTTTATTTTTCCCTGCTATGGCGGGATATGCATTTCAAGTATCCCCGGGAATTACAGGAGGCTTAGTGCCTTGTTAAGGGAAAGCCGGTGAGGAAGATGTGGAGTTGGAGACAGGGAGCCTTCTCAGTAGCCATGAAGTTGACCCTAGTGTAAGCCATGAGGAAAACTAGACCTGAGGTGCTTACTTAATCTTAAAGCCCTTGAACTTCATTCCCTGTTTGTCTTCTCAGACCTTACCCCTCACACCCATTTTCCCACCAGGCCACCTTTTCCTTGGTGACTCTGACCAGAGGCCTCCCTCTCTCCCCACAGGTGTCAGTAGGTTAGTGGCCACCTCACCTGGGTTCTGCGGCTGAATCCACCCATGTGGCCCAGCCGTCTCCAACCTCACAGTTGAGTAAGTCTGAATGGTAGGATGGTGCAATCATTGCTGCCCACATTTGCTCCACATGGGGTGTTCTGTTGTTTGTGTGGCATTGTCCTCCCTGCCTCTGCCACAGAGCCTGGGGTTGAGTAATCGGCTTGATCCTGGCTGGTACTGGGCTTCATGATTACGTCTTTGTCCTCTTGCGCGTGTCTGCATCCTTTCCCTTCAGCAAGAGGTGGATCTTTTAGAGGGCATCTGGGACCCTCTTTTGGCATCCTACTGTTGGGAATGAGGCTGGGGGCACCTGCTGAGGCACAAAAGCAGCTGAAGTCCATCCAGCCATGGATTCGGCAGCCCACGGTCACAGCGCCATTTGAAGTAGGACTTGAAGCTCCATTCCCTGCATTGGGAAGGATGCAGATAGAGGCCTTCCACACATGGATCTACAGGGAAGGGATAAGTAGGGCTCACATTTTCCCTTCAAGTCAAGTTCACCCGGTGGACACTACCTCCCGTGGGTGATTTAATTAAAAGGAGCACACACACACACACACACACACACACACATTTTTGGTAAGGGGAATGTACACTCTTCAGAAAAGAGGCAACAGAATTTCTCTGGCGCTAGGGCAGGGTCGTATTCATCCATACTCCTCCTAAAGTACAAGAACACAACTGTAGTGCTGCTAGCAATCGTTATAATAACTAGCAAACATGTGTTGAGTATTAACTCCGTGTCTAATGCTTATGAAGCACCCTTCATGGATTATCTCATTTAATCTTTAAAATGACCATATGAAAAGCATGCTATTATTTTCCCATCACAGATAAAAGCACCCGAGCCTTAGAGGCTTTAAGCAGCTTGCTCACAATCACACAGCTAGTAAGTGGCAAAGCCAGGGTTCCAACCCAAATTATCTCTGTCCAGAGCCCATGCCCTTGGTCCATACATTATACTACCTCCCCACAGAGTAAGCTCTTGTTTGCTGAATTAATTAATGAACAGTTAAATGAATAAGTGAATGAAATGGACTATGGATCGAGGACGTACGTCATGCCTTGCAGCAAGCTAGGGTGCTGCTAAGTTTTCTCACTTTCACATCCAGGTAGGTGTTACCCTCAGACCCTGAGATAAAGAACACAACAGGTTGAGCATCTGGTCAGCCTGGAAGGAAGGTGTTAGGTTGAGTCCTAGCTGTGTGGAGGGCCACCTGGGAAGCTCCTCATAATGGTCTTCTTACATACCTCCCCTTCCTAAGTTTGCAATCCATGCAGATGGAAAAGAAGGGAAATCATAATTCTCTGGCATTGCACATGTCCCTGTCAACTGAGCGTGTCAGGATGTTCCTAATCAGACTAGGAGCTCTTAGAGAATAAGGACCATGCCTCCAATACTTGCAGGTCCTGACTCAATGTGACTGTTCTCAAATTTGGGCCATTGCTTGGGAGAGCTAAAGTCTCAAGAGTGCGCCCATCAAACCTGCTTCCTGGTGACAGGGTACATATCTCTTGGCCAAGCAGGAAGAATTCTGCTGGCTTTCTATGAGACACCTTGACATACTGTCAAAGTTGAATTATGTGCTTTCAATTAGTTATTGGGCTTATTCCAGAAACAGCATCCTTCAAGACTCAGTACAAATCCCAACTTCTCCACAGAGCACCCTTTGAGCATCCTGGTTCAGGGCAATTTCTCCATCCTCCAGACAACCACCAAAACTCATGGTCTGGACCATAATTTGGCACTTGCCATTCCATATCTTTGTTCATCCCGTATCTTATACCAAGTGTAAGCTCCATGAAGGCAAAGACTATGTCTTTGTGTAGCATGATAAGATTTTTAGACAGGTACTAATTTTTAGATATGTATTGTTGGCATATCAACAATATGCCAACCAAAAAAACAACTGAGACAAACAGACCAAAATCCCTTCTGCAGTGGGTGAACTCTCCCCTCTTGCTGCCTTGGTCTCCCCACAACTCTCTTCCCTTGTTCCTGTAGACACAAATGAGAGGGGTTACACAGAGGACAGAGACCAGAGTAAAATTGTCTAAGGTAACTCCCAAAGAATGCCAAGCCCCAGTCAAGTAACGGGTTGAAAAGAGCACAAAGAGGAGATAGATTACCATTTCCCTAGAGACTGGAGAAGGGCTGCCCCAGCTAGGGAATGCAAACTGAAAAGGAGAAAGTTGTGGGTGTCTAGAGAAGGCCCTTGTGCCTTATCCCAGTGGTGAACCTGGAACCAACTCATTCCAGCAGCCAACTGTTAAATTTTCAGGAATTTTGTGAACTGGTTGGGATTAGCAGCTTGAAATTGGTCAGGGTGTGGGTTTTGACACCCCTGAAAACAGTAACCGCTACAGATTGGGCCCTCTCTGCACCCCTCCCCCCACATCAGAGCCAGGTATTAGACACTTAACAGCACAGCTGAGCCTGGGACCTCACAGAGTCACCCCCCCACCCTCCAAAGCAGTTGAGTGCAAGAGGCAGCAGAACCAAACGGGAGGGCCTGAGATAGCACCAGAGAGGCTCAGAGAGCAACAGAGGAGAGTGCAAAGGGGTCATAGTCAGTACAAAAAGGAAACAGAGTCATGGGCTAATAACTAGAGACCTTGGTGGGACCACAGGAATCTCATAAAATGACTAATTATTTTAATCATTATTAGAAATAACTAACCAAAAAGTGGACCATAATGAAAGTATGGCATGAACTAAGGGTTATGATTAATCCAATCTGCACATCAGAGACCCACAAAAAGAAAAAGAAGCAGGCTGATAAAGACATACCATGTCCTGGAGGCAGGAATGTTGGGATCACAGACCTCTCAGTGGAAGCCAAGGAGGGCAGAGAAAGTTAGTGACAAAATGCCATGATTTCAGCCAGATGCTACCCTGGAAGCAAGGGGAAGGCAGAGACTCCTAAACTCCCAACCGTGATCCCAAAGCAATTAAGAAAAACACAAAAATGAATGAGTTTACCCTGAAGTAACTAAGATTTTTCTACCTACATTAGTCTGCTTGGGCTGCCATGACAAAACATCACAGACTGGGTGGCTTAAAAAACAGATATTTATTACTCACAGTTCTGGAGGCTCGAAGTCCCAGATCAAAGCCCATCCGGGTTCAGTTTCTGATAAGGGCTGTCTTCCTGACTTGTGGGTGGCCACTTCGTCCTCACATAACCTCTTCTTTGTGCTCATGTGGGAAGAGAGTAGTCTCTCTCTTTCTCTTCTTATAAGACCACCAATCCTATTGGATCAGGGCCCCAACCTTATGACCCCACTTAACCTTAATTACCTCCTAAAGGTTCTGTCTCCAAATGCAGTCACAGTGGGTGAGGGTAGCATTTCAACATATGAACTCGGGGCAACACAATTCAATCCACGGCACTATCACTAGGTAGAAAGAGGATCTCCAACATGGACTGAGTTGATGATGCTCTGTTGGTGCAGTTGTGGCCAACAGGTGCTCTCTCCAGGGCTGGCTGAATTGACACAACCCTGCGCAGGGGAGTTTGGAAATGTCTATAAGTCTTATAAAAGCATTTTCCCTCTATTCCAGTGATTCCACTTCTAGGAATTTCTCCTCTTGACCTACCTGTTCAAATTGACATATGCATATAGTCACTCGCTGCGGTTTCGTTTATAATAAAGAAAAATAGGAAACAGCTAACATCAACAAGAGACCTTTTAAATCAATAATGGAATATTCTATAGCTATGAAATAATAATGATATGGAAAGGTAATGAAGAAAGCAAGGTGCAAGCAATATGCTACATTTTTATGTAAAAAGGGAGGAATAAGAATATTTATATTTGGGGAATTCCCTAGTGGTCCAGTGGTTAGAACTCAGTGCTTTCACTGCCAGGGGCCCAGGTTCAATCCCTGGTCAGGGAACTAAGATCCCACAAGCCACAGCATGGTCAAAAAAAAAAAAGAGAATATTTACATTTGGTTCAACCTTCAAAGGATTCACAAGCAACTAGTAAAATAGAAAAAAAGACATTAAGTTATAGCTTTTTAATATTTTTTGCTTATATGTAATATGATCTATCGAAAACTAAGAAAAAAATAAAGTTGCATTTCTGCATACCTGAGTTTGAGACTTATAAACAATTACTACCTGCTCTACCTGTATCCTCCACATTGTGATGCTCAAGGAGTGTTTTCTGATTGACTAATTCTGATCTATTGAGTCATGAATATAGCATTCTTCAATCAAATAAGAATGCAATGAGAATCTAGGCTATGTCTGACCCTGCCTGAGAAGCTGATGAGCACAAGACTTTAGGGAGGTCCCCATCCCTCTTGTGGCTTCAATTCTTACGCTAGAAAGAAAGGAATTAGTTCAGTTCGGTAAATATATATTGGGAGGTGGCTCCCATCCTGGAGACTCAAAGCTGTGTGAGATCCAGAGCCTGCCCTCAGGAGTCTTTCAGACTGGCTGAACGAGACAGCTAAGACAAGGACAAGAGCGACAGAATGTGTCAGAGGTCATGGCAGAGACATCTCCAGGGAGCTCTTGGGCCTGGAAAAAGTTTGTCCCTCTCTGGTGTGGTCAGCGAAGACTTCCTGCAGGAGAAGGGTGATGGGGCAAGGTGTCCTAGACAAAGAGAGGAGTGGGGGAGCAGCACGGATTACTAAAGCGGCAGTGTGGGTCCAGGAGGAGTGGCAAGTGCAGCTATACCTGTGTCCTTCCTGAGCCCAGCCCACTGATTCTCCAGGAGGCTGTGGCCCTCCGCGGGAGCGTATAGAAGGAATCCTCAACCTCGGTGACCAAGGCACAGGCTACATCAGAGGTGGTGAAAGCAAAAACAGAGCTCTACCAGGACCAGGGCCAAGGGAAAGGTCCCCTTGCACCCAGTGGGAGCCTAGACCAGGTAGGCAGGAACCTCTCCCTCCAAGTCCAGCTCTGCCAGGCTCCCTGGGAGCTGCCGGCCCTGCTGCAGAGGAGTTAGGGAGATGGTCCCTGGCACCTGCAGGCTCCCACCCCCAGAATCTCCAATCCTTGGCACCCCGTGGAAATGTGCGCACCCAGATCTCTTCCGCTATCCGCATCCGCAGGGTCAGCACAGCTTCTAGCTGCAGGCATATGCCCAGCTGCTCAGCAGCCTTGCAGGACCAGACCCCGGGCTTATGTTACATGGCCTCATTCTCATCTCATTTGATTCCCACAAAAATCTGCGAGGTTGTCGTTCTGTATTCACTGTACGGATAAGACACTGAAGCTCAGAGGAGTTAATTGGCCCACGGTCTCAGGGATACGTAGTGGCAGAGCCGGGATTCAATTCCAGGTCCCTTATCTCCAAGCCAGGGAACTAAGTCTAGAAGGGAAAGTCTGTTCCTTTGCTTGACCAACAGATTGGCCATTCAAGCTTTGTCCCAACCACCTAGGGCGAGATCCTCCCACGCCCCACTCATTCCCCCCAGTCCAAGGCCAGCCCCGCCCCCCTCCCGAGTGCTCGCTGGATCAGATTAGTAAAAGCAACGGCCCTCACAAGATTGCCCCACTGGGCTCCAGCCATTAATTAAGAGCCGTCTGAGAGCCTCCAAAGGGCCTGCAAGCTCCAGCAGGATACGGCACACATAGCTGAATCTAAAATACTTGCTGTGCTTTTCCCCTTGCTGGGAACCAGTCCTTACCTGTTACCTGAACCTGATTAAAATGTAAGCCAACCGTGAACCAGCCTGTCGGTCACATGGAAAATGAGGAGAGGGCTGCAAACTTGACAAGGATAATAAGTGATCAATCAATAAGTCGTTGTTTCCTGGCTGTACCATGAAGCACCCAGGACCTGCACCAAATGCGGCTTGTTCTGGTCATCAGTGCTGTCTGCACACACGAGACCTTGAGGCTCAGCCCCGGCAAGGCAGGAGCCCATAAGTCCAGGTCAGAGAGGTCTACGGGCAGAAGCCCCATGAAGGAATCTGATATCTCTTGAGTTTAAGAAAGCTACTCATGAACAACTAGATTTAGATGATAAAAAAAGACTAGATAAAGCACTCTACAGTTTGCCATATGGTTTCATCACGTTTAAGCTTACAGCAAACTGGGGTTTATTATTGGTTTTACAGAACAGAGTCACAGAGGCTGCTACTCTTCCAGCATCGCTTAGCTAATAAATCGCCAATCTGAGATTTGACCCTAGGCTTTCAAACTTCGGACTCAGTCAAAAGTTTAGCTGGTAAGTACAAAGTTTTTCCATAAGGGAACAAATTATTTTGAACATTTTTTCAAGGAGAATTAGTTGGACAAGTATATATTACTGCAGATTCCAAATTTGCAGGATCCAAATTAATGACGTTACTGTTGTATCAGTGACTGGAACATGAGAAATTCTAGTTCTTTAAAAGCTCCTAGTCCCTACAAATTTTTACGGAGAGAACTTTCCAACTTTCCAGTGGCTCAGGGTTATGAGGTTCCTGTTTATTTATACAAGCAAAGTAGAATTTTACAGCTAGATTTCTTTTGAGGGACATCCCTGGTGGCGCAGTGGTTAAGAATCTGCCTGCCAATGCAGGGGACACAGGTTGGAGCCCTGTTCCAGGAAGATCCTGCATGCCGCTGGGCAACTAAGCCCGTGTGCCACAACTACTGAGCCCGCGCACCACAACTACTGAAGCCCGTGCACCTAGAGCCCGTGCTCTGCAACAAGAGAAGCCACCGCAATGAGCAGCCCGCACACCGCAACAAAGAGTAGCCCCGGCTCACTGCAACTAGAGAAAGCCCGTGCACAGCAATGAAGACCCAACACAGAGAAAAATAAATAAATAAAATTTTAAAAAATCTATGAGATTTCTTTTGACAATTACTTTAGAAGGAAGAACCACCCTTGGACTCAGTTATTTCCCCTTGATCCCCTGTGGGCAGAGAGGATAACACCAATAGAGATTCCATTCCCACATTGGGCTGTTCATTCATTCCACAGACGTCTGAGTGTCCAAAGCATTGCTCTCCCATGTATGACTTTCGTCCTCTTATCTCCCACAACCCTATGAAGCAGAGAAGTGAGGAGACAGGTGGGGCCCCTGTCACCAAGGAGGATAAGGCAGCAACTGAGGAGGGATGAGGCTGACCCGCTTGGAAGTTGTCAATCCACCTTGAACCTCTCCGAGACTTTGACCTCTGTGAGCGCTGCCTGTCCACAGGTTTCCATCAGCACCAAGCCCTGTGCTAAGGATTGAGAATTGAAGACCATCGTGGTCGGATGCTGATATGGGTAAGGCAGTTGTTGGAACCGCTTCCCAAGGCATCTTAGTTTTATTGCAAATGTTAATACAGGCTTAATTAATACTTGGTACACCATGTAAGGCCTTTGCCATGGAGTCATTTTTTAAAATTGAAGTATAGTTAATTTACAATGTTGTGTTAATTTCAAGTGTATAGCAAAGTGATCAAATAAATATATTCTTTTTCAGATCCTTTTCCCTTATAGGTTATTACAAGATATTGAGTATTCTCGGGACTTCCCTGGTGGCGCGGTGGTTGAGAGTCTGCCTGCCAATGCAGAGGACACGGGTTCGAGCCCTGGTCCGGGAAGATCCCACATGCCGCAGAGCAACTAAGCCCGTGCGCCACAACTACTGAGCCTGTGCTCCAGAGCCCACGAGCCACAACTACTGAGCCCGCGAGCCACAACTACTGAAGACCGCGTGCCTAGAGCCCATGTTCCACAACAAAGCCCAGCCACCACAATGAGAAGCCCGCACACCACAAGGAAGAGTAGCCCCCGCTCGCCGCAACTAGAGAAAGCCTGCGCACAGCGACAAAGACCCAACACAGCCAAAAAAAAAAGATATTGAGTCTTCTCTCCTGTGCTATACAGTAGGTTGTTTATTTTGTATATAGTAGTGTGTATCTGTTAATCCCAAACTCCTAATTTATCTCCCTGCCCCCTGCCCTGCCACTATCCCCTTTGTAACCATAAGATGTTTTTCCATGTCTGTGAGTCTATTTCTGTTTTGTAAATAAGTTCATTTGCATCATTTTATTAGATTCCATATATAAGTGTTATCATATATTTGTCTTTCTCTGTCTGACTTACTTCACTTAATATGATTATTTCTAGGTCCATCCATGTTGTTGCAAAAGGCATTATTCCATTCTTTTTTATGCCATGGAGTCTTGAATCACCCCACACCTTTCCCTATCCCCACCTCTGCATCTACCCGTGCAGCCAGTCTACAGAAGGCAGGCCTGCTCGATGCCCCCGGAGGGTCTGGAGATCTGCTCCTTAGGTCCCGTGAAAGCATTAGTTCTTAATCTTGGCTGCACCAGAATCACTTGGGGAGCTGCACAAAATACTGATAGCTACTGGCACTTCCAAAGATTCCAATTTACATGTGACCTGACCCTCAGGATTTCTAGAAGATTCCAGGTGGTACCAACATGCAGCTAGAGTCTAAGCCTCCTCTCAGTCAAAGATTTGTGGTTCTGGAGGTTTCAGCTCCACATAAAGGGAACAATTAAGGCTTGTACCAATGTGAGAAGGCAGCAAATGCGGTTAAATGACCAGGGTCTCTATCCTCCCAGCTTCTCCGGATGATCAACTTTCACAGCTCTCTGGAGCTTGGGCCACTTCAAATTTCCTGTGTAATGTGGGTTTTGAGGTGATGCACACACACAAACACACTCCCAACTAATGGTAAAATAATGAATACTCCTCAATTGAGTTCAAAGAACAGCTATTAAAAAATAATAATAATAACAGTCAACTTGTTGAACTGCAGGACAGATTATCAGGGTTGATATTTTCAAACACACCTACAATACAGAGGCGGTCTGAAAATGAGGTATTCATTGCACGTGGACCAAAGAGGTTCAAGTCTTTCAAATAGAAGTTCAAGGGATTTATGTCTATATTTGGTTCCTAAAGGCTGCTGTAACAAATTAGCACAGACTTAGAGGCTTAAAAACAACGCATATTTATTCTCTTATAGTTCTGGTGGTCAGAAGTCTGAAATGGGTCTCACTGGGCTCAAATCAAGGTATCAGCAGGGCTGCGTTCCTTTCTGGAGGTTTTAGGGGAGAATCCATTTTCTTGCCTTTTCCAGCTCCTGGAGGCTGCCCGCATTCCATGGCTCATGGTCCCTTCCTCCATCCTAAATCTAGCGATGACAGATAGAGTCTCTCTCAGGATGATCCGGACTCTTCTGCATCCCCATTCAAAGACCCTGTGATTACACCTGGTCCCTCATATAATCCAGGATAATCACCAACAGCTGATTAGCAACCTTGGTTCCATCTGTTACCTTAATTCCCCCTTAATGTGTAACATAGCCTAGTCATGGATTCTGAAGATTAGAACCTGGACATCTTTAAGGGGTCATTAAGCTCATCTAATGTCCAAATTAATTGATGACAGATTATCCTAAAGGCATAACTGGTACTTGAAAATCTGTCTTCACTGAGGAAGGAAATAAAAAAGCTTATCACCAAAATGGGACCCATGTGTCATCCAAGTCAATCAGGAATAGAGATGGTCACTCTGATGTCTGACCTCTAGCTTAATGCCTCTGGTCATGGTGAAAGCAGCAGATGAAATCTTCCACAGTGCTGCAGATGTGAAAAAGCAACATGATTTATTTATCTTTTAGGGACCACTCTCAAGACCTCAGGTTGAAACTGTTTCTTCTGGATCCAGCCTTTGTGCCTGCCTATAGGTACACTCCCACATGAGCATCTTTCTCGATTGGTCTCTGATGGTCTCTGCCTGCGTACATCTATGTGCTTTATGCAGAATATCTGTCTCTATTTCCCTCTCTGTCAATCATCTCTCTCTCTCTCTCTCTCTCTCTCTCTCTCTCTCTCTCTCTCTTCCTTCATTCTCCTTCTCTGCCTCATTCTTTTTTGCCTCTCTCCATCTTTCTTATTTCCATCTATCCTCACTCCCCTTCTCTTTTTGCCTCCTTCTCTTAACTAACTTCAGTATTAAGCCAACATATGTATTTTATTATTTTTGTTTTTGTCAAATGGAGTTTTCTGTCCCACATTGTTTACCAAAAAAGTAGATAACATTACATGTATCACCCTTTCAAAGTTAAACTCATTATTAAGTTGTTTTCTATTATGTAGCCCACAACGGATTTTTTTTTTTCTCCTTGCAGCTCAAGGATCCTCCTTAGGACAAACATGTTATAAGTCAAGAGAGCGCATTTGGAACTGAAGCACAGAGGGTTAGTTTCCCCTTGTCCTCCAAAATCCTATTGTCAGTGTCACAAACAGGCCAGTTTAGGAGGTTGGAGGAAAGGCCTTCCAGTGGACCTACACATCTTATTCTGTATTCTTAACTTCTCTTTGCTTTTCAGAGCCTGCTGTGTCTGAGGCAGGTGTGCACTGGTCCCTCGTGTGGGTGCTCAGGGCCACACCTTGACAGCAGTCAGGGATTTGAAAGCCTCCAGAACCTTCCATGGTCTTGACATCTGTCTCCTCCTGCTCCAAGGATAGGCAGGACCACAGCTCTAGGGAATCTGAGGGGAAGATGCCCCATCAGCTGCAAGGTGATGCCTCACACTGAAGAGGCTGGGACTTGAACCAGGCCCTGGGAAAATGAGCAGTCTGTCCTCAGTGGCTCAGCTGGGTCGGGAAACAGCTGTTGATTCCGTTAGGTCATCTAGCTCCTTATCCGTCAGAAACACCTGTCCAAAGCCCTCTCTTTTTTGAGTTAAATATTTATTTACATTTTTTTTCTTTTGATGTAAGATTTACATACAAGGAAATGTACAATCCTTAAATGTACATCTGTGATCTTAAGTGTCCGTGCATGCACCCATGTAACCTAACCCCTCATCGAGGTATAGAACATTACCGAAACCCCATAAGTTTCCCTCATTTCCCTTTTCAGTCAAACCTTGACCCTGGAGCCTTTCTCTTATTTATTTTAAATAAATAATTCTATTGAATATCTAGTATGAAGCTTGGGATTTGTTTTATACTTTAAAAATATGCAATAACATTTAGTACATATACGAAGTGCAAACTCCTAATTGTTCGTCAAATGGGAGCTTGATCAAATGGGGATCTATGGGGAGTTTTTAAACTGTTCTTTTCATTGTGGCAAAATACAGATAACATAAAGTTGACCATCTTCACCACTTGCAGGTGTACAGCTCAGTGGTGTTAAGTGCATGAATAATGTTGGGCAACCACCACCACCACCCATCTCCATGATCCTTTTCATCTTGTAGAGCTGAAACTCTGTACACCTTTGTCTCGTTTTGTCCAGGATGGGAATCCTGAATCCAGTTCTCACTCCTTTGTCCTCACCTAGTCTGGTTCCCTGTTCTTTTCTGCAGGGAGACAATTTCTGGTAAGATTAGTAGAATTTTTTTTCTTTTTTCTTTTTCTATCACCCTTTTATCTTTCCATTTTCTCCTCTTCTTCTTTTTCTATTCTCATCTCTTTCTTTCCCTGTTTTCATTTTTCTTCCTTTCTTCTCTTGCTTTTCCCCTTTCATTGTCTGTCTTCCTCTCTTCATTGCTGTGTCTTCCTTCTCACCTCTCTCCCTTTTTCTCATCCCTTTTTCCATCCATCCCTCTTCCTTTCTTCTCCTCCCCTATTCTCTTGTCTCCTCTCTCTCTTTGTCCTCACTTTCCTGCTAAGAATCCCTTAAGATTTTCCAAACAACAGATGGGACCCACGTACACTGGAATGAACCAAGATGAAGGCAGAGCTGAGGTGTCTGGGTGGCTGGAGGAGGCTGGGAGAACAAGGTGTCGCCCTGCTCAGCCCGGGAGAAAGTGGAGGGTGGCTGGAGACACCGTTCTGTGCTCCAAGGCTTGCCATTGAGTTGGAGAGATAAGACACGCCCACATGGAAACGTGGTGAGAGAGGGTAGTACAAGAGGTGCTTGATCCAAGGACGGGCAGAATTCCAAAAGTTGGTAGGTCGGCAGTTTAGAGCATGTATGTGATGTAATGCATTTTCCTGTAAAACGATATTCTGAGTAGAGGTTGTTTGGCTAGCTCATGAAAACCTATGTACCCCTGTGTCTTTAAGCACAGAACTCAAAACGTTTTCTCAGGTTCACCTGCCGATGAAGTGTTGTTTACCTCTGCAGGAAAATTGGTTTCTGGTTACCAAAACATTCTGATTTCCTCACCAACACCATGGGCAGCCTGAGGGTAGGGGCTCTGGGGAAAGAGGGAGTGGGTATTCTCGGCCACCAGTAACTTGCTGAAGTGCTAAGTGTCCTGCTCCTGGCCCAGTATTTCTCGATGGTTTGAACGGGGAACCAATCTGTTTGTGGTGGGTTGTTCATAAAGTAAGCGTCATGAAAACAGAGCCCATCCTCCTGATCTAGGTGCCAGGTGTGTGGGCATCTCGGTCCGGGTCACTTCAGAAGGAGGCAGGGGTTGAGCTGGGCCCACAGGACCAACAGGATGAAGAAGAGAATGGGACACACTGGGACAGGCAGAAAAGAGCCTTGAGCGTCAGGAACCACTGAGGGTGAGCCAGTTTGGGGAAATAAAACCAAAAGTTCCTACATGGGGTCCTGAAAAAAAAGCTGAAGGGGTGATGGGGGCGGGTGGCAGGAGTGGGGAGCCTGGGGCTGGCAGGTTGGCAAAACCTTGAAAACAAGGCTAAAAATCTTGAACTTTCCCTCTGAGTCAAAGTGGGACAGTCAAAATGGGACAACCCATTAAGGGGTCATGAAATAAAGGCATTGGGGCACCAGCAGCATTAATTTTAATGAAGTGGAATCAAATAAAATGAAGGGAATAGAATAAAGTAAAATGAAATGGAATAGAAGATGCCAGGGAGGACATCCTATAGGAAATTCACATTTCATGAATCTTGTCTTGAGTTTTTCACCTGTGCGTGTGTATACACATATATGTATGCATACAAACATGTATATATGTGCTCACTTACATAGCTAGGGGGTCACAGTCTAAAATGCATTTCTTCACTGTGGGCTTTTGAATAATGACATGTTGACATGAATGGTTTTAGATGAATCTAGAAGTGATTTGGGGATTGGTTTTGGGGAGAGCATCTGGCAGGGAGTGGCAGAGAAGGGAGGCACTCAAGAGTCATTAAGGGGCCAATGGGGAAGCCTGAGATTAGAGTGATGACAGCAAGGATGGGATGAGTGGCCACCAGCCCCACTGAGAGGAAGGGGACCTGCCACACAGGGTCTAGAAAATTGGCGACGGGGATTGCACAACTGCAAGGGATTCAGTGGCCTGTGCCCAGGGCAGAGCTGGGGTTGTCCAATGCCTAGCCCAGGCACCACCCCCCAGATGGCTACAGTTCCCAAGACCAGGAAGTGTGTGTGTGTCCAAAAAACTTTGTCCAAATCCCACTATTCTGTATTCCATCTTAATTTCTTTGTTAGATTTTTGAACTTTTAGTTTTAAAAATACTTAAATTTTAAATACCACATTTTAATAAATCACTGTATAATAATTTCCACTTTATATCACTGTGCACAGGTAAGTATCAATATGACACCTGTGGTAGGTATGATTGTTATTCAGAAAAACTGCGGATTAAATGACCTACTTTTCTGTATTGTACATAAAGTACTTGCAATGAACAGAGTAGAGTTGGCTGCCACTATTATTTCAGGAATCACTTCTCAAAAGTGGGAGTATAGATGTCTTGGGCATGAGAGGAGGATGATAAAGAATTAAGTACACCTATGTCTCCAACGACAATTTAGCCCTGCACTTACAAGACTGAGCTAGACAGCCCTGAACCCAAGCTGTGGGCAGGAGACAGCATGCAGCGCAGTCCGGCAGGAGCCAAGGGTATCAGCGGGGGTGGGGGTGGGAGATACAGGGTCATGGACTGAACTGAGGACTGACGGATGACCACCAAGGGAGTCTCAGCTGCTTACTGCCCAATGGCATCAGAAATCTTGGTCACATTGTGTCTCTTCCAGTCATGAGCACAAAACCCCCCTTCAAACAGAATCAGCCACATCATGGAATGAAATCATCACTCCAAAAATGATTGTAAAGGAAGACTCCACAATTCCCGCCAGTAACCTTGACAATTAGCGGTCCAGGTGCAAATTCATGAGATGGTAGACTGTCGTGATCTGGTGTGCAATGGCATACCTATGAATCCCACCCCAGTAATTATTCACCGTATGATTTTAGGTAAGTTCTTTAACCTTTCTGTGTCTTAGTTTCTTCTCCTATAAACTATAAGGATTGATGACATTATACATAAAACCCTGAGAGTAGTGCCTGGTCCATAGTAAGGTTTCTATACTTGTTTGCAATCAGCCCCATTTTATCTAAAAGCATGTAGGTCTTGGCAACATGTATGGCCAAGTGTTAAAGTAATAATAACAATAATAATAATAATAATATACAAAGAACTCTTAAAATAAGAGTTACAGTAACTCTTGTACCTTATTGTAACTCATAGTAACAATAAGAGATACAGTTACTCCAATACAAAGGAAGGGTAGAAATCTTCTTGAACAAGCAATTCAAAAAAGAAGAAATCCAAATGGTCAATGCACAGGCACCAAAAATCATCAACCTCCCCTCTAATAATAAAAATACAAATTAAACCAGAATGTCTGAAATTAAAAGGACAAATATACTATGTGTTGGCAAGGGTGTGGAGCAACTGGAACTCTCATGCATGTCTGGTGGGAAGTTAAATTGATACAACCACTTAGAAAAATATCTTTGGAAGGATCTACTAAAACTAAATATATGAATGCTCTCTGACTCAGCCCTTCACTCCTGGGCGTAGACTCCATGGATGTGAGTGCTTAGGTCCAAAAGACATTACAAGGACGTTCATAGTAGCTTTACTCATTGCAGCTCAAGACTGAAAACAACCAAAATATCCTTCCACAGACAAATGGATAAGTAAAGTGCAGTTTATTCAGACAATGGAATAGGTTCAGCAGTGAGAATAAGCAAACTACAGGTGCACATATCGACCTGGGTGAATCTCACGGACAGAGTAGTTACTGTATGTTTCAATTTATACGAGGGCCACAAACAGACAAACTGTCTAAAGCGGAAAAGGGCAGAATAGTGGCTATCTAGCAGTGGGGGAAATTAGCTAAGAGGGGGCACAGAGGGCCTCCTGGAGTGGTGGAAGTGTTCCATACCCTGATCTTGACAGTGGTTACGTGGGCATTTCTATACATAAAAATTCATCCAGTTGCCCACTTAAGATGTGTGGGTTTATAGGTTATACCTCAATAAAAAGTATTTATAAAATATTAAAAAATTAAGACACAATGAAATGTCATTGTCTCCTGTAAAATAGGAAACTATTTTGCAAATGAATAATACTCAGTGTTACTATCTTATTTAGTACAGTGGGGAGGACTTGGTACAACATTTCAGAAGGGCATTTGATCCTACTTATCAAAAAACCTTAGGGACTTCCCTGGTGGTCCAGTGGTTAAGAATCTGCCTTCCAAAAAAAAAAAAAAGGGCTTCCCTGGTGGTGCAGTGGTTGAGAGTCCTCCTGCCGATGCAGGGGACACAGGTTCATGCCCCGGTCCGGGAAGATCCCACATGCCGTGGAGCGGCTAGGCCCTTGAGCCATGGCCGCTGGGCCTGCGCGTCCGGAGCCTGTGCTCCGCAACGGGAGAGGCCACAACAGTGAGAGGCCCGCGTATCGCAAAAAAAAAAAAAAAAAAAAAAAATCTCCCTACCAATGCAGGGGACACGGGTTCAATCCCTGGTCGGGGAACTAAGATCCCACACACCGCGGGACAACTAAGCTTGCGTGCCGCAACTACTGAGCCCGCAAGCCCCAACAAAAGACCATGTGTGCCGCAACTAAGACCCAACACAGCCAAAAAAAAATAAATATTTTAAAAACTAAAAATAAAATAGGGTCACACAAGTTTAAACAAAAAGGCAAACCTTAAAAAATATCCATCTCTTATCCAGCATTTGTACTTGTAGAAATTTATCCTAAGGAAATAATCAGACGGATGTACAAAGATGCTTCTTCAAGGATGCTTATTTCATTGCTTATAACAGCAAAGAATTTGAAGCACCGTGATGTCCAAAAATGGAGGACTGAGTAGATAAATTTAGCTACATGTATGTGATAGGACCCATTAAACACCCATTTTAAATGATGGGAGAGACTATCTAATGGAATGGGAAATGCAGCAAATGAAGAGAAAGATCACAAAACAATGTGCTCATTATATTTATATACATTATAATACATATACATTTTTATTACATACGTGATATATGATACGTATATGATATCCACCAAAGGAGACAATTGTTCTCTCTGAGTGGTGAGATCATGAGCAATGTTAATTTTGTTCTTGGTACTTCTCTCTGTTTTATAAACTTTCTATGAAGAGAAAACCTGATAACCCTTAAAGAAAATATGCTATCTTGTAGGAAATATGCAGAGTTAAGTGAAGAAAATTCTAGACATTAGGGCTCTTTCCTGCTGAGTTTAGCATTCAGTAAGATAAAAATGATGGCCCCTCTGCTAGGGTTACAGAAGGTCATGCATGAAAATACATGCTATGAAATACACAACCTGGAGGAGCTACTGGTTCCCTAAAATCACACACACACCTACACACACAGGCACACACTGACCCTCTAGCCACACCCCATTGATCTAAGCAGATCCAGGCTCCGGGGAGTTGGAGGTTGAACCAGCGACCCCGCACACCAGGAGCTGAGGCGGCCAAGTCAAGGTCATCCCTCTGATCTCTCCGGACAGCTGCGCAAGGAAGGGACAATTTCGCCCACCAGCACCCTCTCTGAGCCATGAAACCCGGGTCTCCCTCCAGTACATCCCCAGTTTTAGTTAAACGCTTTGATTAAACCGATAAGCCAGAATCCACTTCTGTGGTTTGTAACCAAAAGGACCTCAACGACCACAAAGCCGTGTTAATGAATCCGGCCCCTCTCCTCGCGTCTCCCCTCCCAACCCCACCCGCCCCTGCGCATCCGCGCCCTCAGCACGCGCGTGCGTGGAAGACCGACGTAGGCGGCCCTGTGCTGGGCGCTTCGTGCCCTTTCCAGGGAAGCAGGTCAAGGTCTTGCCCTTGAGGCTGCAGTAATCCAGCCAAGAGAGTTGTTCAGGTTCCCCAAAAATTAAGTGAAGCAGAGCTGGGTTAGGCTGTGGGCTGCGGTGAAAGGACACCCGCGCTGGGGAAGAAACCACGCTCCCCCGCGCAGGAAAAGACCTCGCCCTGGAGCCAGGGCTTCTTTCCCCTCCAGCCCTTGGCAGTGAAACTGGACTGTTTAGGTTCTTCAGTGGTTTCTCTTGCCCTTCGGTCTAGATGCAAAGGAGAGCGATTCACAGCATCTACAAGAATTACTTCACTAAGAGCAGCGGAGTGTCAAACGTCCCGCTTTATAAGGGATTAATTTTAAATTCTGTTCCCACGAAGGTTCCCATCTTAGCTGAGGTCACAGTTTGGGGATGGTGGCCTTTAGGATTTCGCCTTTCTGACCACATCGGCGGTCCCATCTAATCAGAAAGAGGAAGCCGGGCAGCAGGGCTTTCAAGGAAGAGGCTCTGCTCCCGGGTCCTTATCTCCCGCCAGCATCTCTCTTCCTTCTGCGGCTCTGGGTTTCTCCTGCCTACTCCTCCCACGCACATCCTCAACTTCACAGAACCTTGCAGAGACCCCCAGGAGATAATGTCGGCTGTGAAAGTGCTTTGGAGACGAAGCCCCAGCCCCACATTCGAGGATTTCCATTATTACCACCACTCCCCGCTTCCACTGGACGATGGACCTGAGCAGAGCTGGCCCCGTGCCTGGAGGTGTTGCTCAGTTATGCGGCCAATACCCCTCTGACCCCGAGCAGGGCTCCCGTGTCAGTTGGTCTCAGCCCAGCAAAGAGTCATTCATGAGCCAGCACCCCTCGCAGCTTCTCAGCCACCACTGGGGGCCTGTGACTTGGGCAGAGCAGAGTGACAGGGACACACACCGAGTGTGACTAAGCCCTTTGCTGGGACTCTGTGGGCAGCTTGTAAGTGGCTTCACGGAGGAGACACTTCCTTGACCCACAGGGGTGGGGTGGGTCGTCCGTGTCACCGGAGAAGGTCACCAGAGTGAACCTGATAGCTTGAAGGAGACACTCAGACGCGCCTTGAGAAAGAGCTCCCCCCTTAACACAGCTTTGTCGTCTTCAAAGCCCAGAACCTCAATCAAGTAATTAATAGGTCTGGTCATGTTCACAGATCTCTAAAAATGAGACTGAGGGAGCTCCGGCTTTCCCTCCACGAGAACTGCTTTCCCATCAAGCTCAGAGAAACGCCTGAGAAGGCGACCAGTAATCCAATAAGCATCCCCCTCTGCTGACAAGTTCCAAATCGGCTCTGCGGGTTGAGGGGCGGCCCCGGCCCCGGAAACGCGGCCAGATTTTGTAGTTTGCTGCCCCCTTGAGGATGCTTTGAGGATAGCAGGCGGATGGAACACTGCATCCAGTAACGGGAAGAAAACAGCTGTTTTCATCTGAGGAGTAGCAGGCGTGCCCAAGACTTCTTCAAGACAGGAAAATATTTCCTGCACAATAATTCCTCTCTCTTTTTATTCAACATCTAGACAAACTGTGTTCATACTGAGTTAACAAGTTCCAGGGGCCAACGCTTTCTGAATGAAACGAGAGGGTTCTTGAATTTGTGGATGAGAACGCTGCTTCACACACCAGAGGACCAAGGGAAGGTAACTGCCCTCGACATTTAGTTTGGATTTGGGAAATCCACGGCAAGAAGGCTTTGAAGAAGTCAAGAACTGATTATAATGCTAGGCTTGGCGGCAATGGGATAAATTATCTGGTGACTTTTTGCAGACTTATTGACTCTGTTTGCATCTGATGCCAATGGCCTTGCCTGGCATAAAGCCTCAGAAAGCACTCAGAAAAGAGCATCATTCCTACATCACTGACAAGATGCAGAGTGCCGGGGCTTCAGGACCGCCCCCCATTGATCATAACCCGGTCACCTCAGGGGGCTGCTGGCAGCTCAGTCCCCTAGAAGACTGGCTTAGCCCACAGGGGGTCTTCAGTCTGTATGTTTTGAAGGCTGTCTGGCCTCTCATGATTTAGGGCTCTGGGTTGGCATGTCTAGGGACTTCTTGCACTAGATAAAAATTTTTTAATAACTAAAAAGCCCCCAACAGAGAGGGGGGGAGGGGCATGCACAGTTGTGTGTCCCAAGCTAAACTCTTTTCATTCAAGTTTTAGATTCACAGAATTTTCAGTGTTCATCCTATCCTGGTGTCATAGGCAATGGGAACTGACTGCAGTGGTTCCTGAGGGCATGGAGGGATGGGGCCCAGTCAGCACACTGCGGACAGCTGGAGAGCAGCCCAGCTGACTGAATCCCTGACAGTGGAAGGGACCTCACGGTGGGAGGTGAGCGGGAAACATGGTGGCCAGGGACATGGCTGGCTGGGGCTTCTTACCTCTGCGTCCCCCAGAGCCCAGATGGGTGAGGTGTCAGGGGGCTGGAGAAGGGGCTTATGGCCAGGGAAGCACTGAGATGGTCACAAAGGAGAGGTCAATGCCTTCCGAATGGAAACAGCGATCCCAGTTGCCTTGCAATGGAGCAATTGCCGTGGGAGTTGGTGTCACGCAGACTTTGAATGGCTGAGGGGTGGTGAAAAGAAAGCAACTTCCGGCACAGCTGATGACCCTGTCTGTCCAGGAACAGGTCTTTCCAACGATACCCAGAGTGATCCAAATTCCCTCCGGGAAAGTCCAGTCTTAAGACAATGCAGCTGCCTGCCCAAAACCGCAGGGGGGAAAACATCCAATAACCCAATCCCAGTGAGCCCATCCTTTCTGCAGTTACTCAGAGCTGGCTGGCTGAGGTCCAGGGTGCAGACCCAGTCAGGGTGAAGTCTATCCAAATTCAATTTCCAATTGAAAATGGAAACACGTCAGGCCAAGGCAAACCCGGGGCCTGGCTTAGCAACTGCCATGGCAAAGCTATTGTCACATGGGCCCAAAGGTCAGCCCTCTACCCACCACCTTTCACAAAGAAACTCATTGACCGCATAACCTCTCTATGACACAGTTACTGTTAAGGTCATCATTGTACAGGTGAGGAAACTGAGGCACACGAGGTTAGCTCTCACGGTAGGTGGTGGGGCACGGCTGAACCCCCGGGTCTGGCTCCAGATCAGCCTCCCAGGGCTGGGATCCCCCTGCCCCAGCCCCTCACCCACCCGGGCACCCTCTTCAGCTGCAGACCCCAGGGTGGGCGAATGGGGATCCAGGACCAGAGAGGCTCTAGGCCTGCACATCCCTCTTAGACACTGTGCTTGGGTGTGGCCCACACACCCCTGGGGGCGAGGCCTCGTTCCCAACATCCAGGGTCCTGAAGACTTAAGGTAGCATCTTTAGGGCTGCTCCTGTCTCCCTGCCTCAAGTTCACTTCCAAGGCGGAGGCTCCTGTCCCCGCTGCCCACCGTAGCCCCCGATGCACGGCCACAGGAAGCCGCCTCACAGGGAGTGCTTGGGGACAGGTCAGTACGCAGCCTCTGGGCCGCAGCACCTGCATGACGAGCTTGATTCCTCTGAACATTTCTTTCATCCTTTAGAAGATGGCCATTGTGAGGCTGCGTGCCTGCGTGGAATTTCAGAAGACTGACTAGAAAAACTACGTGATAACAACAAATTATATCTATCTCCTGTGGGATTTACCAGTCTCTTACATATAGGGAGTATCTATCATCTATCTATCTATCTATCTATCATCTATCATCCATCCATTTAACTATCTTTCCTTCTTTCTATCACTCTATCTATATTACTGATTTATCAATCAATCATCTATCATCTCTCAATCACCTATTTTTTATCTATCTATATCTTCTATCATCTATCCATTCATCTATCCTCTTTTTCCTCTATCCTCTATCCATTTTTCTACCTTTCTATCTTTCTTTCCATCAAGCTATCTATGTTATCTATTATTTATTTATGCCACCTATTATCTACCTACCTACTGTTATCTACCTATTATCTATCTACCTATTAACTATCTACCTATTATCTATCTACATATTATCTATCTACCCATCTATCTAACATCTATCTGTCACCTATTTATCTTCCCACCCACACGCTCACAGTCTCAGACATTCAAGCTGCCATGTGGAATTTTGATTATGAGCTCTCAGTAGCACCTGGGTCAGAGTCCAGTTTCCGAAAATCACTAGCTATGTGACTTGGGATAAGTTACTTGACATCTCTGTGCCTCCTTTTGGGTTTTTGCATCTGTAAACTGGGAAGCATAAGAGTGGTTATCTAACTGGATGGTTTGCAAGGACTACATTAGCAAAGCTATGTAAAAGGCTAGTCTGACAGACTGGAGCTTGTTAGGTCTTAATAAACGGGAGGGAAGCTACCCTGGGCTGCAGCAGGGGCCTGGCTTTACTGTGCCCTAAAAGAGGAAGCAGCGAACCTCAAAGCTTTTAAAGCAGTTCTTCTGCGGAGAGCCCTGGCCTGTGCCAGCTGGTCTGAGCTAATTTTCACATATTTCCTGGAGGGAGGTAAGGCCCAGAGAAAAATCAGATTTGGCTAGCAGAGAAGAGAAACACAGCTGAGTCTGACACGCAGTTCTGTGGAACAATTAAGGGCCATAAACGGAACATGGGAAGGCACAAGGCCGAGGACCAGGGTCCGTGAGCTGTAAACCATCCTCAGCTGGTCAGCCCGCTGTGACCTGACACAGACCAAGGAGGAGCCTTTGCTGGGCCCCGGGACCCCTACAAGTGCCCCTCTGTGTGATTCACAGTCACTGCCCCAGGCAGGATGATGATGAGGCCCGAGTCTGGAGCATTTCTGGGAACTCATGCAGAATCCGTAGCCTTTACAGCTCCTTGAGAATTAGGTCATGTTAGGACCTTCGGGCTTCCCCGGGCTGCACTCGGCAAGCCGCCAGGCACTGAGTCAATGTCCACTGCAGGATAGACGGGGGCATCTCTCCGGGACCCGAGTCGGGGCTGCACTTTACATTGCCTTAGGGTTTCAAGAGAGAACGAACTTTGGGGAATGTGTCACTTGTTGGGCTTTAGAAGGTGACAGCAGGCAGAGCCCAGATGCCCGAAGGCGCCACCCAGATATGGATAGAGATTTGGAGGTTATCGGCAAGTCTATTGAAATTGACAATAAATGTGATTTTGCACGTGAAACCATGGGAGCTATTGAAGTACAAAGAGGAGACGTGGAGAAAGGCATTAACATGTTCAACAAAGCTATTAACCTGGCCAAATCGGACATGGAGATGGCCTATCTACACTCACTCTGTGATGCTGCCCATCCCAGACAGAAGTTGCAAAGAAATATGGATTAAAACCACCAATATTATAAAGTATGGGAGAAAGACAGTGACCCTCTTTTTAGAACTTACCCCCTCTTCAGCTGAACCCTAAAGACGCTGTGATGAACTGTGTTGAATGGTGGAACTTAGTATTTCCGTTTGCACTGGTGTCATTCATTACATCTGTTTCAGGTTTAGATTTTGTAGGAGTGGCTGTTGAAGAGAGTTTGCCTGTTGCAGCTTTTATTCCCTGGGCAACAGAAGCTTAGAACCTGTTACAGGGGTATTAAATTCAAGTTGCAAAGAGTGCAAATGATACTTGGCTGTGCAAATGAAAGCTTTGATTTATTTAAAAGAAAAAAAAAAGTCTGCACCGCAGCACTTGGCAGGTGGAGGTGAGTTTCACTTTTGCCTCTTGAGGACCTACCTCGGTAGCTGGTGCTCAAGGTATGTGCTGAATTGTCCAGATCAGACCCAGAAACAACAGGAGGGCAGACACAGCAGAGAACTGAGCATCCCCCAGACCCGAGTAGGAAGCCGTGCTCGGTCCCCCGCCAGCCAGGAAACTTCAGACAAATTTCCTCACTTCCCATCTGCAAAGTGGGGACGAGGTTATGAATATCTTCCTCAGAAGCTTCTCCTTGGCATTTTTCCTCTTCTGGAGAGCCCTGGTATCAGGACCCTGTATGGACGGACAGTGGTTTGGGGAAGAGGAGGCGTCCAGACCTAAAGAGGCATCCATCGTAGCACCATGGTCTCCAAGCTGGAAGGCACAAGAGACTCTTCAGCTCAGTGGTTGTAGATTATTTTGAAACAGGAATCACCTGGGAAGCTTTCTGTATTCGTTTCCTAAGGCTGCAGTAATGGAGCAGCGCAAACTGGGTGGCGCGCCAAGAGCAGAAATGTATTTTCTCACATTCCTAGAGGCCAGAAGTCCAAGATCAAGGTGTCAGCAGGGTTGGTTTCCTCTGAGACTCTGTGTAGGATCCTTCTTTGCCTCTTCCTGTCTTCCGGGAGTGACTGGAACTCCTTAGCATCCCTTGGCTCGTGGTAGCATCACTCCAATCTCTGCCTCAGCCATTGTGTGGCCTTCTCCCTGCATCTCTCCATTTTTACACAGCCATCTGCCCCACGTGTCTGTGCCTTTTGTCCTCTTCTCATAAGGACACCAGTCATACCAGATCAGGGCCAACGCTACTGCAGCATGACCTCGTCTTAGCCGATTACATCTGCAACAATCCTATTTCCAAATAATGTCATATTCTGAGATGCCGGGGATTAGAAATTCAACATATTTTTTTGAAGAACACAATTCAGCCCGTAAGACCTGCTCAGAAAAACACATCCCTGGTTCTCACCTGTGTTTTTAACAAGGCTCCACCACCACCATCACCCCCCGAAAGGGATTCTGATACAAGAGGCCTAAGGGCCACCCTCTGAGAAATCCTCACCTGTCAGGTTGGAGCGACACAGATGACATGGGTCACATCTCTCTGTTCTCCACCTAGCCCCTTCTGGATACTTGAGTCCAGAGTAACCTTGCAACAGCACTGCAAACTGACTCAGTTCAAGGAAATTTAGAAAAGATGCAAGATACCCATTAGGCCATTGTTACCCAAAGCTGATGTTATGGGTTGAATTTTGTTCCCCCTCAAAAGAAAGATATGTTGCGGTCCCCAGGACCTCACATGTGACCTTATTTGGAAGTAGGGTTGTTGCAGATGTAATTAGTTACGATGAGGTCCTGCTGGAGTAGGGAGGGCCCCTAATCCAACATGACTGGTGCCCTTAGTTTTAAAATGCCTTGTAAAGAGTCAGAGACACAGGGAGAAGGCCGTGTGAAGACGGAGGCCGAGATGAGAATGATGCTGTCACAAGCCAAGAAACACCAGGGATTACTGACCGTCACCAGAAGCTGGGAGAGAGACCTGGGCCGGATTCTCCCTCACAGCCCTCAGGGGGAACAAGCCCTACCCATGCCTTGATTCAGATTTAAGCCTCCAGAACTGTGAGGGGATGAATTTCTGTTGTTTTCAGCCATCTCATCTGTGGCACTGTGGCACTGCAGTCCTAGCAAACTAGGGCAGCTGGTGACTGATTTGTCCCAGACTCCCCCAATTCAGACATGGGCCCTGGAGGAAATGCTGGGTGTGGGTGTGGGTGCGGCCTGAGGTAGAGTGCATGGAGCAGGGAGCCCTCAATGTGTCCCTTCTGAGAGCCTCAGGGATGTAGCAGGTGGCAAGGCAACCTTGGGAATGAACCTAGCACTGGGTGTTCTCTCTGAGGAACAAGCCAGCAGGGCAGGCTCTTTGCGTTTTTCCCTGAGCTACTTCCAGCATCCAATAGATCCAGCTGATGGTGACTCAGAGCTGGGCAAGGACCACCAGCCTGGGTTCGAATTCTTACTGTACCAACTATGCTGTATCTCTGGGACAAGTCCTTTCTGGTTTCTTCCTCTGTAAGATGAGGATTCACATAGAACCACCTCCATGGGTGTGGAGAGGACTAGAGGAGAGAGGACATGTGACTTGCAGAAGTTGCTGGGCGAGCAGAAGTGTCCACAAGGTGCTCCTGTGTGTCAGTTCCAAGGGCTCATCCTGGGCTGCGACGTGGGACGGTGGCCTGATTGTCTTCTAGGCAAGGACCTAGGGAGGCGGAACCCTGGAATCCACTTTCACTGTGGGCTCCCTTTCATAGAGAGTTGCCCCTGACAATAGTCCACGGTCATAAAAATAATGAATGTGCGTAAGGCTCTCAATAAATCACTTCCACAGAAACGACTTTCTCTAGTCGACGTAACTACCCTGTGAAGTCCATGTGATTGTGACCTTCGCTTCTCGAATGAGAAAACTGAGTCTCTTGGAGATAAAGTGACTTGCCGAGGTCTCGTAACAGATGAGTGACACCAGTAATCACCATGTTTTTGGAGGCTGGAGGATTGAGAGGGGAGATGATGGGGGATCAGGGCAGTTGTATATGTCTCCAGGCTCCTGCAAGTAGGGATTGGGGCTCTAGGGCCGGCCAAGAGCCTGCTGCTCTGCCTGACTCCCAACCCCAATCTTAAGTAAGGGGTCTGGTCCAGAACCTCCCCTGGGTCTGTGGGCTCATGCTGGGGCACACCCACTGCTGGAAAAAGCCACTGACACAAGAATGTTGGCGAGAGCCAGGACCTTGCTTGGCATCCGTCCACTGCAAATGCGCCAGAGGGTACAGCATCTCTTTACAAGAGGGGCTGGGAGGAAGGGGTCGGGAGATGATGGGCAACATCACCTTGGCATCTGCCTGTCCTGGTGGCCATGCTTTACAGCTATAGAGGAAACCTCATGCACTCAGATGCCGTAGGAGTTGTCCTCAAAGCACACGATGGGTGTTACCTGGTGATCAGCAGGTTTGCTGAAAGTGGAGAAAGCTGGGCCTCAGGCAGAGGAAGGCTCTTGCCTGAGGTCATGCAGCAGGTCAAGGGCAAAGCTGGGGGGTGAGCCCAGCCCTCCCAACTCTCACTCCGGTTCCAACACATCCCCCCCCACATACACACAACATCCTGCCCCCAACCGAATGGCAGAGGAGAGTGACGATGATGTTAAGAGAAGCAGACTGACTGCATGCTCCTCCTCTGGGACCCAGAGTTCCTACCCAGGACCCTTGCCTACTTTATCATTATCTGCAGCTTAGATATGACCATTCTGAGTCATGGATTCCAGGGAAAGAACTAGATTCCTCCCACCTGGGGGCTGGGGGAGCTGTGTGCACGTACTGGTAACAAAGAAAGTGGTGAAAGATGGTAAACTCAAGCCATGTAGCCACGTTGTCTCTGTTTACCCTCCATGCACAGCTGGAGCTGGGCCATAATCAGCAAACACACAAGGACTCACCTGGATCTCTCTTCTCTGTTCCAAGCAAAATCAAGCAAAATTCAGGGCTGCCACCAGCTCATGGTCCCAAGATTTTTTCACCTTTCAACCGCAGACTGGGACCTCTACAGACTTGAAATCAGAGGTGGCCCCAAAGCCCTGAAAGGTCTGGGCCCCACAGCTGAGGGCAGGCAGGACCCTGAGGCACCAGCTCGACTTAGGGGCCGAATCTCACATGAACCCCCCTGGGAAGTTTCCATGGCTGCTGCACTCCTGCCTCTAAGGCAGAGCTTCTTAACCTGCGTCCTTGGTGACACTTGCAGGAGTCCATGTGTGCTTGGGTGTGTGTGCATATTTTTGAGGAGAGCCTTTCATGGGGGTTGAAGCCTGCAGAGGAGCTAAGCGTCACTGTTCTGAAAGCAGCTCATCCCCCGAAGACCATCACAACCAGGGAAATACCAACTATATTGGGGCACGTGTGGGTGGTGGTGTTTGTGGCTGTGTGAGAACGCACCAGGCGGTGCCCCATGCCACCTTTACTGGTGATACCCATAACAAGTCTCCCTGTGTCCTACAGTATCCCTACAGGAATTGTTATTGATCCCTATTTTGCAGGTGAAATTCCTGACCTTCAGAGATTTTTGTGACCTGTTCAAGACTGCTCAGCTGGTAACCTGGAGGCCAATTACTCAGAACCTGGCCTCGCCTCCAGATGACAATGGGATCATGAGCATGGGGAGGGGGCTGCTGTGTGACAAGTCACTCTGCTGGTGGAGGTGGCAGAGGGGAGTCCTTGTCAAGTTGCTCCAGCCTCCCTCCACAACCCTGGCTGGGGGAGTACCTGGCCTCTTTCAGATACTTCACTATTTACTCTCTCTCTTGCCCTTCTCTTAGGCAAGATACTGGCATCAGTGGCCTGTTTAAAAGCTGTTCTTTTTGAATGGACGTTCCGGATCCCCGGCCAGAAGGCAGGCAGTGCAAGCTTGGTAAAGGCTCAAGTGCTTGCCATCCTCCCCCATTCCTGAGCCCCCCACACGACACATCGGAGCCTCTTCTTTACAGACATTGATAACAGAAGGTAATGAATTTGCGCAAAGAAAGAAAGGGTCTCTGACATGAAGGGCAATGAGACAGGCAGGACCATGAAAGGAATCCATCTCTGGGTGGCCCCAAAGTTAATGTGCTTGAGGGGAGCAGGCTGGAGACAGGCGGGTTATCAGGACAATGTGGGGGAAGACAGAGAAGGGAGAAGAGTGGAGAGAAGCAGAGGTTTGAGAGCACCCACTTTTTGAGAGAATGGGAGAGTCTGCCAAGTCTAGGGCTCCCTGGCCCCCAGACCCCGGACACAGGAGTGCCTTCCTCTGGAAGCAATGGGCGGGTGTGTGTTGCTGACCTTGCTCTTCATGACCTGCATACCTACAACCAAAGTGTTGCTGATGAAATCTGAAAGGCTTCCACTGCAAGAGGCTAAATGATGGATGACACAGTGGGGCTATTTCAGAGACAAGGTTGAACTGAGGCCTTTTAAGAAATGAAATCTAGAGGTTGTTGGACTTAGTGAGTAGAGACCACATCTTAACCTTCTTTGTATTCTCAGGGCCTAGCCTTGATATGTGGGCGTGTGGATGGATGGATGGATAGATGGATGGATGGATGGATGGATCAGTGGACTGATGGATGAATGGATAAATGGATGAATGGACGGATTGGTATGTGGATGGATGGGTGGATGGATGGATTGCTGGAAGTCAAGGGTGTATTCACTCCTGCCGTACCCCAGACCTTTTCCCTCACCTGTCAAATGATGTGGGTCAATGTAATGTTCTCTAAGCCCCTCCATGCTCTGTCATTCTATGTTTTTATGGTCTCATGACTCTGAGCTGCCCAGGACCCCTGCCTGGGCTGATTTGCAGGGGAAAAGGAATAAGTGTTAGAGGCTCCATCCCCAGTATGGGCACCGAGGAGCTAAGATGCATAGAAAAATCAAATGGAGCCAAGTCAGAGAGAGGAAAGGAGTCCTGCCTGCTGAGGCCACAGGAAGACTGGAGTCCCTCTGTGCACACAGCTGGAGGTCCTCCCATCCATCCCCTCTAACTCTTCTGGTGGAGAAAGACACTGGATTTGGAGAGCACGGCGCTTGCAGAGGTGGTAACACTGCTCTCTTATCCTCATGTAGGAAAAAGACACATTTTGTAATGCCTAGCCTTGATCAACAAGGGAACATCCTGAGACTTTTGTCTGCATTAGAAGCAGCTCCCCCAAAACGTTGATGCTCCAAGAAGCCCCAGGATTCACGATCTCAGAGGCACTTACAGGAAACTTCACAAGGTTGAGATAAAATAATTTAAAAATAAGTAACGAATCATTATTCCTTTAAATGATTTCTAGATTAGAAATGCTTCTACGTGGCTTTGGGATGATGTATGTAGCAAAGAGGGAACTAAAATGCGTTGAGTGCTGTGTTGCTTTGGGGTCTCCAAGAAGCAGACAGCAAGGTGGGATGAGACATGTAAGAGGTTTTCAGGGGGGCACACCTGTGAGGGAGAAGGGGAAGGAGCCAGAGAGGGTGGGAGAGCCGTCAGTCCATGTGCAGTTCTGACCCTGTGAGAGGGGAGGGCAGGACCCTGTGGAGGCAGTCTCTCCCTCAGCACAGTTCTGAGAAAGTCCCAGCCATGCACACAGGAAGTCCTGGGGCCAAAGCTGTCTGTCAGAGGAACCCACATCTCTCAGGACCCACCTGTCTCAGTGTCCCTGTCACGCTCGGTCACTGCCTGGGGAGCGTGGCTCTTTGCAGACTCACTGGCGGATGCCAAGCACAGCCCTGTGGTCGCTGTCAACCATGAGGGACACGTTTTCATGGCTGCCACCATGCTTTCTAGGGGGCCAGGCACTTTCTAAATGCCTCTTTCAATCCTCAGCCATTGCTGTTGGACAGCAGTATTGTCAGCCCACTTTACAGATGAAAACACGATTTCGGAAACATTAAGGTACTGCCGGACTGTCAGTGACCAAGCCAGGACTTGATCCTCTGTTGTTCCCAAGGCCTCCCTGCACTGAGAACCAGAGGCTGGGGTTAGCTTGGGGAGGATGGGGGAGAGAGGTTGGGGTGTTGTATTTGGGGGAGAAGAGGCAGATGGAGTGAGGGGAAATGGGGGTCAGGGGACTGAGTTGACACACTTACCAGCAGATGCAGGAAGCCGAGGGGTCCATGCCTCACAGCCTTTTGGGGTAAAGCCTCCAGTGGGCTCCTGATTCAACACTTACGTAAGGAGCATTCAGCATCATGAGAAACGTGGCAGGCAGAAGTGCTCCCGGGCGGGGTATGTGGTGGGAAGGAATGCAGGCTCCACCAGAGAACGTGGGTGGCCTCAGTGAGGAGTCGCCCTTTGCTTGGACTGAATTTATTTCCCTGCATTTGGAATGAAGGATGGAAACAAACCGCCCCTCAGCTGTCCCCCGGGGGAGATGGGATGTAAACATGGCTGCAGGGCAGGGTCAGCGCACCCTCCCAGACATCGAGGAGGAAATGGTAAACACACGCAGTAGGGAGTGAACGCTGTCAGCTTCTGCACTGAAAATACCAAATCACTTGGTAACAAAGATGGGCTCAGATGACCCATGGCCCAGGGAAGCAGGGTGGTTCTTTCCAGGTAGGGGAGGGGTCCGCAGGCTTGGGCTAGACGCTGCTTTGGTGGATCTCCCTGGACATGACAAACAGGCAACCAGGGAGGTGCCAAGTACATTTTTTTCCTTTAAGAAGACAAAAACACACAATCAACTTGATATACCCTGCATCTGTGGAATACCTGAATAGACAACGAATCATCCCAAATTAAGAAGCCCTGTGGATGAAAGGCTCTTGGGGCTGCAGCCAGGAGTCAGTGCTGTGCCTCTGAGGTGGGAGAACCAACTTCAGGACACTGGTCCACAAGAGGCCTCCCAGCTGCACATAATATCAAACAGCAAAAATCTCCGAGAGATCTCCATCTCAACGCCAGCACCCAGCTTCACTCAACGACCAGCAAGCCACAGGGCTGGACATCCTATGCCAAACAACTAGCAAGACAGGAACACAACCCCACCCATTAGCAGAGAGGCTGCCCAAAATCATAATAAGTCTACAGACACCCCAAAACACATCACCAGACGTGGACCTGCCCACCAGAAAGACAAGATCCAGCCTCATCCACCAGAACACAGGCCCTATTCCCCTCCACCAGGAAGCCTACACAACCCACTGAACCAACCTTAGCCACTGGGGACAGACACAAAAAAGAACAAAGAACAAAAAAGAACTACGAACCTTCAGCCTGCAAAAAAGGAGACCCCAAACACAGTAAGATAAGCAAAATGAAAAGACAGAAAAACACACCGCAGATGAAGGAGCAAGATAAAAACCCACCAGACCTAACAAATGAAGAGGAAATAGGCAGTCTACCTGAAAAAGAATTCAGAATAATGATAGTAAGGTTGATCCGAAATCTTGGAGATAGAATGGACAATAGAATGGACAAAATGCAAGAATCAGTTAACAAGGACCTAGAAGAACTAAAGATGAAACAAGCAATTATGAACAACACAATAAATGAAATTAAAAGTACTCTAGATGGGATCAATAGCAGAATAACTGAGGCAGAAGAACGGATAAGTGACCTGGAAGATAAAATAGTGGAAATAACCAATGCAGAGCAGAATAAAGAAAAAAGAATGAAAAGAACTGAGGACAGTCTCAGAGACCTCTGGGACAACATTAAACGCACCAACATTCGAATTATAGGGGTTCCAGAAGAAGAAGAGAAAAAGAAAGGGACTGAGAAAATATTTGAAGAGATTATAGTTGAAAACTTCCCTAATATGGGAAAGGAAATAGTTAATCAAGTCCAGGAAGCACAGAGAGTCCCATACAGGATAAATCCAAGGAGAAATACGCCAAGACACATATTAATCAAACTGTCAAAAATTAAATACAAAGAAAACATATTAAAAGCAGCAAGGGAAAAACAACAAATAACACATAAGGGAATCCCCATAAGGTTAACAGCTGATCTCTCAGCAGAAACCCTACAAGCCAGAAGGGAGTGGCAGGACATACTGAAAGTGATGAAGGAGAAAAACCTGCAGCCAAGACTACTCTACCCAGCAAGGATCTCATTCAGATTTGATGGAGAAATTAAAACCTTTACAGACAAGCAAAAGCTGAGAGAGTTCAGCACCACCAAACCAGCTTTACAACAAATGCTAAAGGATCTTCTCTAGGCAAGAAACACAAGAGAAGGAAAAGACCTATAATAACGAACCCAAAACAATTTAGAAAATGGGAATAGGAACATACATATCGATAATTACCTTAAATGTAAATGGACTAAATGCTCCCACCAAAAGACACAGATTAGCTGAATGGATACAAAAACAAGACCCTTATATATGCTGTCTACAAGAGACCCACTTCAGACCTAGAGACACATACAGACTGAAAGTAAGGGGATGGAAAAAGATATTCCATGCAAATAGAAACCAAAAGAAAGCTGGAGTAGCAATTCTCATATCAGACAAAATAGACTTTAAAATAAGGACTATTAAAAGAGACAAAGAAGGACACTACATAATGATCAAGGGATCGATCCAAGAAGAAGATATAACAATTGTAAATATTTATGCACCCAACATAGGAGCACCTCAATACATAAGGCAAATACTAACAGCCATAAAAGGGGAAATCGACAGTAACACATTCATAGTAGGGGACTTAAACACCCCACTTTCACCCATGGACAGATCATCCAAAATGAAAATAAATAAGGAAACACAAGCTTTAAATGATACATTAAACAAGATGGACTTAATTGATATTTATAGGACACTCCATCCAAAAACAACAGAATACACATTTTTCTCAAGTGCCCATGGAACATTCTCCAGGATAGATCATATCTTAGGTCACAAATCAAGCCTTGGTAAATTTAAGAAAATTGAAATTGTATCAAGTATCTTTTCTGACCACAACGCCATGAGACTAGATATCAATTACAGGAAAAGATCTGTAAAAAATACAAACACATGGAGGCTAAACAATACACTACTTAATAATGAAGTGATCACTGAAGAAATCAAAGAGGAAATCAAAAAATACCTAGAAACAAATGACAATGGTGACACAACGACCCAAAACCTGTGGGATGCAGCAAAAGCAGTTCTAAGGGGGAAGTTTATAGCAATACAAGCCCACCTGAAGAAGCAGGAAACATCTCGAATAAACAACCTAACCTTGCACCTCAAGCAATTAGAGAAAGAAGAACAAAAAAACCCCAAAGTTAGCAGGAGGAAAGAAATCATAAAAATCACATCAGAAATAAATGAAAAAGAAATGAAGGAAACGATAGCACAGATCAATAAAACTAAAAGCTGGTTCTTTGAAAGGATAAACAAAATTGATAAACCATTAGCTAGACTCATCAAGAAAAAAAGGGAGAAGACTCAAATCAATAGAATTAGAAATGAAAAAGGAGAAGTAACAACTGACACTGCAGAAATACAAAAGATCATGAGCGATTACTACAAGCAACTCTATGCCAATAAAATGGACAACCTGGAAGAAATGGACAAATTCTTAGAAAGGCACAACCTGCCAAGACTGAATCAGGAAGAAATAGAAAATATGAACAGACCAATCACAAGCACTGAAATTGAAACTGTGATTAAAAATCTTCCAACAAGCAAAAGCCCAGGACCAGATGGCTTCACAGGCGAATTCTATCAAACATTTAGAGAAGAGCTATCACCTATCCTTCTCAGACTCTTCCAAAATATAGCAGAGGGAGGAACATTCCCAAACTCATTCTACGAGGCCACCATCACCCTGATACCAAAACCAGACAAGGACGTCACAAAGAAAGAAAACTACAGGCCAATATCACTGATGAACATAGATGCAAAGATCCTCAACAAAATACTAGCAAACAGAATCCAACAGCACATTAAACGGATCATACACCATGACCAAGTGGGGTTTATTCCAGGAATGCAAGGATTCTTCAATATACGCAAATCAATCAACGTGATACACCATATTAACAAATTGAAGGAGAAAAACCATATGATCATCTCAATAGATGCAGAGAAAGCTTTTGACAAAATTCAACACCCATTTATGATAAAAACCCTGCAGAAAGTAGGCATAGAGGGAACTTTCCTCAACATAATAAAGGCCATATATGACAAGCCCACAGCAAACATCATCCTCAATGGTGAAAAACTGAAAGCATTTCCACTACGATCAGGAACAAGACAAGGTTGCCCACTCTCACCACTCTTATTCAACATAGTTTTGGAAGTTTTAGCCACAGCAATCAGAGAAGAAAAGGAAATAAAAGGAATCCAAATCGGAAAAGAAGAAGTAAAGCTGTCCCTGTTTGCAGATGACATGATCCTATACATAGAGAACCCTAAAGATGCTACCAGAAAACTACTAGAGCTAATCAATGAATTTGGTAAAGTTGCAGGATACAAAATTAATGCACAGAAATCTCTGGCATTCCTATATACTAATGATGAAAAATCTGAAAGTGAAATCAAGAAAACACTCCCATTTACTATTGCAACAAAAAGAATAAAATACCTAGGAATAAACCTACCTAAGGAGACAAAAGACCTGTATGCAGAAAATTATAAGACACTGATGAAAGAAATTAAAGATGATACAAATAGATGGAGAGATATACCATGTTCTTGGATTGGAAGAATCAACATTGTGAAAATGACTCTACTACCCAAAGCAATCTACAGATTCAATGCAATCCCTATGAAACTACCACTGGCATTTTTCACAGAACTAGAACAAAAAATTTCACAATTTGTATGGAAACACAAAATACCCCGAATAGCCAAAGCAATCTTGAGAACGAAAATTGGAGCTGGAGGAATCAGGCTTCCTGACTTCAGACTATACTACAAAGCTACAGTAATCAAGACAGTATGGTACTGGCACAAAAACAGAAATATAGATCAATGGAACAGGATAGAAAGCCCAGAGATAAACCCACGCACATATGGTCACCTTATCTTTGAGAAAGGAGGCAGAAATGTACAGTGGAGAAAGGACAGCCTATTCAATAAGTGGTGCTGGGAAAACTGGACAGCTACATGTAAAAGTATGAGATTAGATCACTCCCTAACACCATACACAAAAATAAGCTCAAAATGGATTAAAGACCTAAATGTAAGGCCAGAAACTATCAAACTCTTAGAGGAAAACATAGGCAGAACACTCTATGACATAAATCACAGCAAGGTCCTTTTTGACCCACCTCCTAGAGAAATGGAAATAAAAACAAAAGTAAACAAATGGGACCTAATGAAACTTAAAAGCTTTTGCACAGCAAAGGAAGCCATAAAGAAGACAAAAAGACAACCCTCAGAATGGGAGAAAATATTTGCAAATGAAGCAACTGACAAAGGATTAATCTCCAAAATTTACAAGCAGCTCATGCAGCTTAATAACAAAAAAACAAACAACCCAATCCAAAAATGGGCAGAAGACCTAAATAGACATTTCTCCAAAGAAGATATACAGAGTGCCAACAAACACATGAAAGAATGCTCAACATCACTAATCATTAGAGAAATGCAAATCAAAACGACAATGAGATATCATCTCACACCAGTCAGAATGGCCATCATCAAAAAATCTAGAAACAACAAATGCTGGAGAGGGTGTGGAGAAAAGGGAACCCTCTTACACTGTTGGTGGGAATGTAAATTGATACAGCCACTGTGGAGAACAGTATGGAGGTTCCTTAAAAAGCTACAAATAGAACTACCATATGACCCAGCAATCCCACTACTGGGCATATACCCTGAGAAAACCATAATTCGAAAAGAGTCATGTACCAAAATGTTCATTGCAGCTCTATTTACAATAGCCCAGAGATGAAAACAACCTAAGTGTCCGTCATCGGATGAATGGATAAAGAAGATGTGGCACATATATACAATGGAATATTACTCAGCCATAAAAAGAGATGAAATTGAGCTATTTGTAATGAGGTGGATAGACCTAGAGTCTGTCATACAGAGTGAAGTAAGTCAGAAAGAGAGAGACAAATACTGTATGCTAACACATATATATGGAATTTAAGAAAAAAAAATGTCATGAAAAACCTAGGGGTGAAACAGGAATAAAGACACAGACTTACTAGAGAATGGACTTGAGGCTATGGGGAGGGGGAAGGGTAAACGGTGACAAAGCGATAAAGAGGCATGGACATATATACACTACTAAACGTAAGGTAGATAGCTAGTGGGAAGCAGCCGCATAGCACAGGGAGATCAGCTCGGTGCTTTGTGACCACCTGGAGGGGTGGGATAGGGAGGGTGGGAGGGAGGGAGACGCAAGCGGGAAGAGATATGGGAACATATGTGTATATATAACTGATTCATTTTGTTGTGAAGCTGAAACTAACATACCATTGTAAAGCAATTATACTCCAATAAAGATGTTTAAAAAAAAAAAAAAAAGAAGACAAAAACAGAATAATTGTTCTTTAAATCCTATTTCTTTTTTTTTAATTGAAGTATGCTTGAGTTACGATATGATATTAGTTTTAGGTGTACAACATAGTAATTCAATATTTTGATAGATTATACTCCATTTAAAGTGATTACATGTTCATTGAAACTCTATTTACACTACCCCGGACATAGCAGCAACCTAAGTGTCCATCAACAGATGAATGGATAAAGAAGATGTGGCACATATATACAATGGAATATTACTCAGCCATAAAAAGAAACAAAACTGAGTTATTTGTAGTGAGGTGGATGGACCTAGAGACTGTCATACAGAGTTAAGTAGGTCAGAAAGAGAAAAATAAATACTGTATGCTAACACATATATATGGAATCTAAAAAAAAAAAAAAGTTCAGAAGAACTAGGGGCAGGACAGGAATAAAGACACAGATGTAGAGAATGGACTTGAAGACACAGGGAGGGGGAAGGGTAATCTGGGACGAAGTGAGAGAGTGGCATGGACACATATACACTACCAAATGTAAAATAGATAGCTAGTGGGAAGCAGGGGCATAGCACAGGGAGATCAGCTCGGTGCTTTGTGACCACCTAGAGGGGTGGGATAGGGAGGGTGGGAGAGAGGCGCAAGAGGGAGGAGATATGGGAACATATGTATATGTATAGCTGATTCACTTTGTTGTAAAGCAGAAACTAACACACCATTTTAAAGCAATTATACTCCAATAAAGATGTTAAGAAAAATAATAAAGTGATTACAAAATAATGGCTATATTTCCCTGTCCTGTACAATATATCATTATTGCTTATTTCTTTTATACATAGTAGTTTGTATCTTTTAATACCATACCCTTATCCTGCCCTTCCTCTCTTCCCTCTCCCCACTGGTAACTGCTAGTTTGCTCTCTATATCTGTGAATCTGCTTATGTTTTGTCATATACATTCGTTTCATTTTTTAGATTCCACATATAAGGGATAACAGAGTATTTGTCTTTCTCTGTCTGACTTATTTCACTAAGCATAATACTAGGTCCATCCACTTTGTTGCAAATGGCAGAATTTCATTCTTTTTTATGGCTGAGTAATATTCCATTATATATATATATATATATATATATATATATATATACACACACACACATATATACATATATATTCCATTGTGTATATATATATTCATTGTTATATATATATGTATATGTATATATGTGTATATATATATATGTATATCACATCTTTTTTTATCCATTCATCTGTTGATGGACATTTGGGTTGCTTCTATATCTTGGCTCTTATAAATAGTGCTGCCATGAACATTGGGGTTCATGCATCTTTTCTAATTAGTGTTTTCACTTTCTTTGGATATATAGTCCGCAGTGGAATTGCCAGATTGTATGGTAGTTCTACTTTTAGTGTTTTGAGGAATAAACCCCATTTCTTATACATATGAATAGATACTCAAATGAAAATTTGACTGAGAATGAGAACATATAGAGGTCTGGTGACATTCAGTGGCGGGGGCCATGGAGCTCTCCTGTGTTGCCGGGGAGAGTGTGAATGGCCAACCCTACAGAGGGCAACTGGGTGATAGTGAACAGTGGTATAAATCCACATGCCCTTTCACCCAGCCTCACATCTTCTGAGAATTTGTGTTGCAGAGACACTTTAGAGATGACATGTGTCCAAGATGATTCACTGCAGCTTCCTGGGTGATGACAAACAACCAGAAACAAATCCAGAGGCCATCAAGAAAGGATTAGTTAAAGTGTGGAACCTCAGAACAACAAACTATGCAGCTATGAAAAGGAACAAGGAAGCTCTCTGTGGTCTGATATGGACAAAGTTCCAGGACTTTTTGTTAAGTGACTAAAAAACAAGGTACAGAACGTTGTGTATAGAATGTTACCTTTTGTGTGATAAAGTGTGGGGATGAAATATTGGCTTGTATAGGGATACACATATTCTAGAAGAATAGATAAGAATCTACAAAGACATAGAAGAGGGGCAGGGAGAGACGAGGGCTCCTGGGGGATGAGACACAGAAAAGGAAGATATTTTAGACTTTTATATTTTGAGTGTGAACGTAGAGCATGTTAAAAATTTTTAATTAACAAACTCATCAGTCTTATATGAAAATATCCAAAATGGACAGATCCCTAGACCTAGAAAGCAGGTTAGTGGTTTCCAGGAGCTGGGGGAGGGAGAAATGGGTATGTCTGTTTAATGGGTACTGGGTATCCTCTTGGGGTGAAGAAAATGTTCTGGAATAAATAGAGGTGATGGTTGCACAACATTGCGCCTGTACTTAATGCCGTGGTAAATTTTATGTGATGTCTATTTTACCACAATTAAAAAAAAAACCTTATCTATCATAACAGCTACCTTTCCAATTTCACAGGCCTTCATTTGGAGATCATTTTTTACTTCAAGAAATATTTCCCAAGTTCCACTCATTCTAGAAAGATGGAGTGTGAATATTCATTTCTGTTCCAGGCATAAAGCTTTATCATGAGCGCTTGAGAGACACGAGCTCACAAGAACACGTGTTTCACTAATTAATCAAAAGCTAAAATCCAGTGGGTGAAGAGCAACAGTAGGTGAGAGGGAGGTTTGGGGTGGGTTGGGGGGAAGGCTAGTTAGCAGGTTCCTGAGGTACCGGGCAAGGGATAAAGTAGGGATGTAAAGGTCTACGTGCCACTGGGGGCCCTAAATCACCAGCTGCAGGGGCTGCTGGGTGAAGCAAAGGAAAATGTGACTTCCCCAGAGTGGAAGAGTGCCTAGGCAACCGAACACACAGACCCGCAGACAAGACATCTTTATTTTTAGGGATGCCACCATCCATGCCATCCATCTGTCAGAGCGCTGAGCAGGTCCAAGTCTGTGTCAGCATCCCTGGCTCGCCAAAGAGCTCCGTGTTCAACCGGTGGTTAATTGACTCCTTAACAGGTCACCTGGCCAGACAGATGATGATGATGAACTAAACTGACTGACAGGTTAGGAACAGAATCAGCCCATTTAAGTTGATGAGGGAGTTGGATCAGGGCTCCTAAGGCTGCATCTATATCCATGACCTACCAGAGAAACCTAATTTGTGGACACGGTTGGCAAGGGAAAGGGGGAGGTAGTTTATAGAGCAGAACTTTTCCACGTATTTTCTCATTTTTTCCTCGCAACCAACCTGTGAGGAAGGGGTTCTTTCTGTGTTATTGAATAGACAACCAACACTCTAAGAGTTTACAAGTGGCTTCCCCAAGGTTCTCCGCCTGTCAAAACTCAATTACCAGACCTTAGCTTGAAATCCTTACTTCTTTCCAAGATGCAATACCCTCTCCCACCAGGATTTGAATGGTGTGGGGCAGGGGTGTGTGTGATGCAGGTTTCACAACTTGCTGCAGGATGCTAAAGATATCATATCCTCTCTGTGACTCAGTTTGCCCACTTGTAAGATGGAGACGATAATGATGCTTACTTCATAGGATAATTGTGTGTATGAGACAAAATAATGAATTTAAAGCAGCAGTCCAATGCCTGAGTCTACTAAATTAATGCTAGCTAGTGTTATTTTCAAAAATATCAGTAGTTTTAACAGCAAAAAATAAATTTGGTTGATAACGATGTTTTCTGATTAATAAATTCTGATAACTAGATTTACCATTTAGATGGCAAGTGGATGATTAGGTTTCAAAAATTAAAGCACAGAGAATTCCCTGGCGGTCCAGTGGTTTGGACTCTGCACTTCCACTGCAGGGGGCACAGGTTCAATCCCTGGTTGGGGAACTAAGTTTCCACATGCTGCACGGTACAGCCAAAAAAATTAAAAATTAAAGCACAATAAAATTCCTTGAAGCTGGATACTCAACTAGATATTTTTCTTGGACAATCTAGCAGGTCTTGGGAATCTAGTGGCACCTCATTATGAATACCAATTTTATTTTCATGCAGATATGCAGATATACAGGTATATACAGTGATCCAGGTAAGAGAAATCGCTCACAGAGAATTTACAATTTGAAAATGCAAATGATGGAAGAAGCCAATCCCACTTCAATCCCACTTCATGCTCAGAAGAAAAGACGGGCCTTGATGGAGCATGAACTCATGACTCAACCTTTTGTGTCCACTCGCTGTTTGCTGGACTCTCTTCCAAGTTCAGATTCAGCCAAAGGCTCTTTCTTTAAAAAATAAAAAAAAAAAGCAGCTCAGCCCAAGGAGGCTGCTCGAGAGACATGTGAGGCTACACAGTTGTTTCCCAATCACCTGAGTGATGCCAAATTGCTTAAGGCTTGTACTGCAGTGAAGCTGAAAATATTTCTTCTTATCCTCCCAGACAGAAGGTTGCAGAGTCCGTCACTGAGCCATGGACCTAAGGCCAGCCACCCACTGTCCTCTGTTGTGGGGGTCATCATCTCTAGGGTCCTCAAAGGAATGGAGAAATTCAATCTTGAAACTTCCCAGAACAAGCAGTCTCCCCTAGCCTGACTGGTCTCAGGTTACTGTTGCTGTTTCTAGGACTCTCCAGGCCCAATTCCACCATCTGACTGTTAATTCTCTCTCCCCATCGACGTTCCCAACCTTACCTCTGCAGCCCAAAGTGTCCCCAAACTTGTACTGCCCTTGATGTCTGTATCATTCAAGGATTTAATCATATTCTGCCTTACATCTCAATATAAAAGTTCCCTTTGTCTATGCCATGTTGCCATCAGCTAACTGAAGAAAGAATCTTTGTCCGAAGTCTTTCCAATCCACGTGGTACCTAATATGGGAATGGGTGCTCAAGAATGATTGTACAAATGAATAAAAGATAGTGTGAGAGAAATCGCTGCTCATCACTCAACCTGTGTACAAATAATGAAAAATATTGAATTGACCCCCAAAAGGTTTGACATGCATACCATAGAATAGTGCTTCTCCAACTTCTTTAGCAGCAAGCATCAGAATCCCCTACGGGGCTTCTTTTTTTAATATTTATTTATTTGGCCGCGCCGGGTCTTAGTTGCGGCACGCGGGATCTTCGTTGCTGCATGCAGGATCTTTAGTTGCGGCATACGGGATCTAGTTCCCTGATCAGGGATCGAACCCAGGCCGCCTGAATTGGGAGCATGGAATCTTAACTGCTGGACCACCAGGGAAGTCACAGGGCTTCTTAAAATACGGACTCCAGAGCTTCTGGTTTAGTAGGTTCAAGGTAGGACCCAAGAGTGCAAGTTCCTGACAAGTTCACAGTGATGCTGCTGTTGCTGGTCTGAGGATCACACTTGAGAAGCATCTTCTTGGTTTATGGTCCTCAGCTATGAATCAAGAGATTTAGATACTAACCCCAGCTCTACCATAGGTGGCTGAGGGACATGGGGCAATAATTTAAGTTCTCTGGGATTCCTCAAAGGAAACTTTCCCTGTATGATTGCTAATGTTACTTCTAGCTCTAATGTTATCTGAGTACAAAAGGTATAAATTACCCTTCCTTGTGTCATCTACAATGCTATAATCTTCACGAAATTTTAGGCAATAAAGGCACAACGATTGCTTATCAAAACTTGGACCCATGAGAGTTCAACCCCAAATGATGCTGTGTTCCATTGAAAAGCTAAAAGAGGTGGAAACTAAGACCAGGCATCATGGAGACTTATGAATTTGACAGGGGTGGAGAAGGCCCCAAGGAAGCCAGATCAGATTCTCTTAAGGAATTAGAGCCTGATCTGAGTTTGGTTGCTCTCTACGGGCTCCAGGCCCCAAAGGATGCTGGCATTTCTTAGGAAGCTGGAGTGGCAGGCTCCACAGAGCCCAACGTTGGCTCAATGGCCAGTGCCCTGAGAGAGGATGACCAGCTGTCATAGTCAACTGGTTCTTCCCTGCTTTTAGGATGGATCAAAACTTTCCCAGATAGGTGGTATCTATTTCAGTTTTTGGCATCACTAATTTGGGGGTCTCTCTCAAAAATGGTATTTCTACCTGTGACTGAGTATGTGAAGAGGTATCAGTCCTTGAGTGTCTTCAAGGGGAGAGAACTACCACGACTGGTTTCATATCCTCAAAGGGAAGGGCAAGTATAAAATATTCACTTGATGAGAGAGTGGCATGGACGTATATACACTACCAAAAGTAAAATAGATAGCTAGTGGGAAGCAGCCGCATAGCACAGGGAGATCAGCTCGGTACTTTGTGTCCACCTAGAGGGGTGGGATAGGGAGGGTGGGAGGGAGACGCAAGAGGGAGGAGATATGGGGATATATGAATACGTATAACTGATTCACTTTGTTATAAAGCAGAAACTAACACACCATTGTAAAGCAATTATACTCCAATAATGATGTTAAAAAGAAAAATATTCACTTCACTTTTGTGTTGAGTCAGAATTTCCAGCGTTTCAGCCACTTCCTGCCTTCCGGCCCTGCCAGCCTCCGACACTGAATCTCTGCTGTTCTTGGGACATTGACCGTTGAGGAGCTGGCCACTCTTGCTTCATAAGTAAAAGTCAACATCCTTCAGGCCTGGAGCTCCTGACTCACGCTTTTTGAAAAGCACGTCTTTGCAAAAATCCATCCCTGGGAGGTGAATGTGTTGTGGCTCTCAAACACCAGTGAGCAAGTTAAAAGTAGGATGCTTGGTCTTTGGTCTTCAGCATTTTCTCTTAGACACTGTTCATCTCACCTCTGCCTCTCTAAAATTTTTCTCAGTTAAAGTGATTTAAGAATCAGTGGCTAACCAGAAAACTATCAACGTAATGAACATTTGCGTTGTACCTTGCAGTTTTCAAATGCTTTTCTATCAGTTATCTCATGGAATCCTAGCTTCTCTGTGGTGATTGATTTCTCTAAAGATCCGGGGTCATGTTGAATGGTGGCTCACAATCTAGATGACAGAATGGGAGCATCTAAAATTGGGAAGGCGGAAATGTGATTGATACATTGCAAGGCCCTCCACATGCCTCTTTGACTACAGGAAGTGATCAGACTAGATGTGGAGGCCCTGGGCTTGATTATAGCTTCACAGGTGACCTGGACCCAGAGGGGACTTCCTTGCAGGATCCCAGGTCAAGAGGTCTTTTGGAGGAGTTTCTTCAGGGACAAAGGGCAGCTGGAACAGAGCTAAGCAGTTCACATTAAAAATGTTTTGGAGTGATAGAGCTCCTCTTAACACTGTCTTTTAGACAACATCAAAATGATTTCATTTCCATTTCTTCCTGTAATCTCAAAAGGACAAGTATGATCCTATTGGTCTTGGGGAGAACAAGTGGCTTCTTCAGGGCCTCCCAACCAGTGGAGTGATTTGACCCCCATCCCAGCTCCCTGCCTATGAGGCTGCCCTGCCTTGTGAGGCCTAGTCCATTTAACCAGGAAAAAAGCATATTAATCTTTGCTTTTACCTAACCTTTCATGCCTTTTCCTATACTTTCTCATAACAGTTCCAGGAGCTGGGTAGGAAAAGTCTTTCCCGGATGAGCAAACTGTGATTCAGCAAAATTAAATGACTTGCCTAAAGCCACATAGCTCTTTGCCCAGTTATCTTAAGACCAGTTAAAGAAGGTGGAGGGGCCAGCATAGAAAGAAACTACGGACTGAGGGTATGCTGATGGGGGATGAAAAAGGTAGGTGTGAGACTGGTCTTCAAGAAACATCCACCAGTGGTTGGTAGTCTCAGTACCCAAACTGGACACATTTATGTTCCTCACCCAAGTAAACTGAGTCCCTTCTGAAAGCATTTTAAAAAGGGAGAACGCTATGTCCCTGCACAATCTTTCCATTATCTTAAAAGTTCATCAAAATCATTAAATACCGGGGCCTACTGCTTGTGAAAATCAGTGTCCAAATTAACGCGAAGCTTCTTGCATTCACCACTGGGGCAACTTAAGACCATGCCAGAGGAGACCGACATTGACCATGACACCCAAATTCACCTCCGCAGGGTTAAAGCCGTCACCGAGACAAGGCTCCCCTGAAAGGGCCCTACTGATCTGTCTGTTTACTAAATCTCTACTGGCTTCTGTTTTGCATTTGTATTTTCTGCCCAACAAAGGACATGTTGTTCTTTCCTAAAATCCCTTGATTAAAAATCCAAGTGTTGGGTAATCTTGCGGCTCCCACCCATTCTAAACCCTCTCCCTGGTCCTTGATTCTCATCCACTCCAGCTTCCCCCTCCAGGCCCCTTATGAAGATGTGGGTCTGAAATCCACGTCTGCGTGATCTTGCCGTGCACACATGTATCTATACCAATGGTAGCCCAGAAGTCCTCAGACGGAAGAGAGGGGAGGAGAATGCAGGGTAGTTAAGAGTTGCCTTTCTCCTGATATTACTTGGTTCCACAAAAATGAGCTTCAGGCATTAACCCTTAACCAGGCTTTGGGTTCTAGATCCCAATTTCCTTTATTAGGAGGTCACACCGTGTGCAGGAGGGCCAGGACCAGCCAGCCTCCATGGAGCAAACTGGGAGGGTTTCCTGTGATCATGGTAGGTAAAGATTGAATTTCCTGGGGTGTCAAATCGATACAGTGCCACCTAACTCCAAACCACCAGCAAACACCACAGGGTTCTCATGGCAGTCTTCCAGGTGCTAAAAACCCCTACGCTGGTGTTGTTAAGGTAGTTGTCCCTGCAAGGTAGCACTTCAAATTTTATGTGTAAGTGTTATCATATTTTAAAATCGTTTCCTCTTTAAAAATGGAAATGGATCTTCAGACTTCTCAGAAACACCAAGAACAGTAATATCATTGACATTTGGGGTAACTTTGATAGGAGATCTAACCATTCTCTGCTGCCAGACAGGGCCACCTAAGATGTCTCTGAGAGATGAGATGTTTCCTTTGTCAAGATCTCCTGGGGAAGCTGCCACACCCCCTCCATCACAGCCACTTCCATTTCTAGAGATGATTACTCCCCGGAATCACTTTACAGACTGAAGGCAAACCCCTCCTGTGCTTATGGAGAGCATTTCCGGGATCTGGTCCTGAGGACACGGCGGGAACATGCTTCTCCCTAAAGACCACATTGTCAGGGAAGCCCAGAGCCCTCAGACAATGTGCTTATTAATAAAGATAGAAATCATTTTGTCTGTGGTTGAAACTGTATATTCATTTCTTACCAGAGAAACTGCTTTTATCTCATTCAACCTGACTGAATCAGAGGGCTGCTGAGAACAAAACCAGCATGTTTTGATTGTTTGTATTTAATCTTTCTCAAAAGAAAAAAAAATCACTTTGTTCCCAGAACATGAAAATGCAAGAATAAGAATAGTAAAAAAAAAAAAAATATATATTTTTTATTTATTTTTAAAAATTGTGACGTGTTATTCGACATCTCTCACGAGGAGGTGATCCCTCAGGGCAAACAAACAAACTAACCCAAACTTGAGAGCTGTCACCTTCCAGCTCTTCCCAGGGTGAGATAATCATGATTTATTTGGAGGTGGCTTCTTGTGAAAGTTGGACAGCCGTGTCATAGCTACACAGACTAAATGAAGATTGTGTGCTGTACACAATCAGAGCATTTTACTGCTAAAAGCACCTGGAGATGACGGAGGCCAAATTCCTCCCTAGGCAGTAAGCCTGAAGCCTGAGGACCAGGGTTCCAGCCACATGAGCTGTGGTCCGTGACCTTCCATTGGCCGGGGAGGTCTCCTTTGATTCTTGTGTGCACTCAAGCGTAGGGTTACACTTCTGCCTCCGCTCCCCAACTCAGCGTTCCTATTTTGACAGAGATTTCACTTTCCCGTGGTTTAAAGTCCATGGGCCTATGCTTCCCCAGTGTCTTACGACACAAGTAAGAGAAAGCAAAGCCATTTCCCAGACAACTCTTTTCACTGGAAAGCCTGCCTGTCTTGGAGGGATAAACTGGGAGAATCCCTGAGACAAACAGACAATAAAACCTGCACCAAGACGTGAAACCATCCGGCAGACATTGACAAGTGACACAGAATGAAGCTCAAAGAGAAGAGAGAAGAATTGGGATCTTTTGTTTTGTTTTTTCAAACTCCGTGTAACGTCTCAGGCTCTTTACTTCTTTCTAAACATAGCTTTTCCTACCACAGGAGAAACAGGGGCCTTTTTTCCCTCCTTATTTTTAATCTTTACAGCTGGCTTTTGGGCTGAATGCAGGGAAGGCCGGGGTGGAGCTGGAGAGGGGACCCATCTACCTTGTACGTGGGACACTTGGTCACCTGTACACCATGGAAAAAAATCATAACAAAGCCCTGCATTGACCAACTGCAAAAGAATCCTTCCTTCTGCTCCACCCTGTCTCCCCACCCTTTGGCGAGAGCCTCAGTAAATAGGTACATTTGGTGCCAGGATTGAAGGTCAACAGGCTCCTGCTTTGTCAGAGGAAGCTGGGACTCAAGTCAGAGGACTTCACGGAAACACCATACCGTCTTGCTCCCCAGGTGTTGGAGCCTAACGATTAGAAGTAAAAGAGTCTCAGGGCAGCTTGCCAAGAACACAGGCAGCAGACACTTAATGCTACGGTGTGGCAATCATACCAGGCATCTCAGCTGACCTCAACCCGTGGGTTCTGTGCAGCGAGGCAGACTTCCTTTGGAACGGCCATTGCAGATCGTCAAACTCATCTGGGACAGGAGAATCCAAAGACGGCCCCCAAGATCCCCAGACCTTGGTGTACACCCCCTTTATAACCCCTCTGCCCTCTAGGGTGGGGCAGAACCTGTGACATGATGAAATATGGCCTCTGGGATTGGGTTACTTTATAAGGCAGAGATGAAGGGATCTTACATATTTCATTACAGCCCTTGGTCAGCTGACTCCAACTAGTGACTTTATCCTATGTGGGCCTGAGTTCATAAGTTGACTTTAATTGCAAAGGAGAGTATTCTGGGTGGGCCTGAACTAATCAGATGAGCTGCTTAAAAGAGGGACTGGAGGTCAGGGATGGGAGATGATGTAGGAGAGATTTGAAGCAGCAGAGACATTCTTCTGTTGGCCTTGAAGAAGCACACTGGCGCCTTAAGGAGAGGGCTGTGTGGCTGGAGGCCTCAATCTTACAACTGGAAGGAACCAAGCTCTGCCATCAGCCAGTGAGCTTAGACGTGGACCCTGAGCCTTAGAGGAGAATCACAGCCCCAGCTGACACCTTGATTTCGGCCTGTGAGACCCTGAGCCAAGAACCCAGCTATGCCACGCCTGGACCCCTAACCTATGGAACCAGTGAAATGATAAATATATGTTGTATTAAGCCCCTAAGATTGTGCAAATCTGTTAGGCAGCAGAGAAGAGTAATACAGCTGGCCCTCCACATCTGTGGGTTCAGTCCATGGCTGGTTGAATCCATGGTTGCAGGACCTTCAGATACGGAGGGCCAACTCTACAACGCCATCTTATATAAGGAACTTGAGCATACAGGATTTTGGTATCTGTGGAGGTCCTGGAACCAATCCCCACCACGGATACCAAGGGATGACTGTACATCAACCCAGGAACTGCAGAGAGAACCTGTGCCCATGTTCTCTCCATCATTTCTCCATATCCATGTTCCCCATTCCCACTTTTCCCTGTCAAGGTGAATGTTCAAAGTCAGGGCTTATTTTATATGAGGGCAAAGCAGACTGCTGCATGATGGGGGCGGGGTGAAGACTGGAGCAGCTCCTAAGATCTCTACGCCTGGCTGTTTGGGTTACTGAAGGCCTGGTTGACCATGTAGAACGTGTTCTGAGAAAAGGTAGCTTCTTAGACCCACAGTGGGGGATTAATCTTTCCTTCCTATTACAGGAGCATATGACTAGATATTGCTAATTCAGTCAGACTGCATTGCTATCCTAAATTTGGGGAGTGGTTCCATCACAAAGCAAAACACCCACCCCAAATCCCTAAAGCAAATAGCTAAACAGATCTGAACTTGAAGCGCAGACCTGGGTCAAGGGTTGTAGGCAGCATAATGCTGGTGTGTGCCAGGGGGGCCTGTTCCCAAAGCATTAAGACTGGCACTCCATTGCCTCACTGTTCACAACTTACTAGCTGGGAAGGACATGGAAGATTATATCATCCAATCCCTGCATTTGACAGACAAGGAAACGGAGGCCCCGGGAGGTTAAATGTCTTTCCCAAAGCTCTCCATCCAGACACAGCAGGGGCAGGACCAAAACTCAGGGCTTTCAACAATTTCCCATCTTGTCACCCTGCCTCTACTGAAAAATGACCCCGGTGTTGCCTGTTGGTTAAATCGCCAGCTCTCTCAAACAGGCCCGGCTCAGTCTGCACCCGGCTGTCTTTGCGCGGCTGGAAACGTGACGCCAACTCTCCTGACGAGCCGACTTGCCTCTCTCCTTAGCTGCGCCGTCAGCTCGAGTCACTGGTAGCTCAGCAATGACCAAGTGACTCAGCCATTCTGAGATCCAAAGCTCACCGGGTAGATAAGTTTCCTGCGGCTGCAGTCACAAAGGGGATGGCTTAAAAGAACGGACGGAAATGGACTCTCTTGATGTTCTGGAGGCCAGAAGTCGGAAGTCAAGGGGTCGGCAGAAGCAAGCTTCCTCTGAAGGTCCTAGGGGAGATCGCTCCTTGCCTCTTCTAGCTTCTGGTGGTTGCCGGCAATCCTTGGCATCTCTTGGCTTTTTGCTGCAGTCTCTTCCTCCATGTTCACATGGCCTCTTCCCTCTGTGTAGGACTCTGCATCTTCTCCTTGTCTTACAAAAATATTAGTCACATTGCATTTAGGGCCCTTCCTAATCCAATATGACCTCATCTTAATTCAACCAATTATATCTGCAAAGAACCTATTTCCAAGTAAGGTCACATTCTGAGACCCCAAGTGGACCAGAGTTTGGCGGGGGTGGGGGGGGGGGTCCCTATTCAACCACTGGTTGGCTAGTACACTGGTTTTATACGGCTAGCTCAGCCAACTGCCCTGAGGGTAGAGATAATGTGTATGGGCAACCCCTCCCTCACTCTTACCCCTCTCCCACCCCCACCAGGACTGTGTAACCCAGGACCCAGAAATTAGAGAGTTAATGCCGGAAATAACTTCAGAGAGCATCTAGCCAGTGGCTGTTAATCCCAGCTGCACAAGAGAATCTCCTGGGGAGATTTTAAAAACACCAATGTCCAAGCCCAAACCCAGAGACTGTGATTCAAGCTGATCTAAGGTGTGCCTTGGGCATTGGTAGCTATTAAGGCTACTCAGATGATTCTGATACATTGTCAAGGTTGAAACCTACCAGTCTAGCCCACCCCTTAGTTTTCACATGAAAGACGAGGCAAACAAAACTTTAGCCAATATTCCACCCGCTCCTCCATTTATTGCCACCTCCAAGCCTGTAAGCTGCCGATTCTCTGACTGGAATGTCTCGCCCCCTCTAGATGGTAGAAGGCCCCAGAGTTGACAGAACCCAGTAAGCCAGTGAGGCCTCTCCAGGACCATGAGGCAAGATGGCGGCCACCTCGCTGCTGTCACAACGTCCTCCTCAACTTCCGACACACACGCGTGACGTATGGAACCACACACTTGTTACAGGCTTTGTAAAGTGTTACCCAAATGCGCTTGGTCACTCTATTACGTCATTTGGGGTAGCATCACCTCAGCTACAGGGTAAAAGTGTGCACTTTGGCCACTCACCCATTTGGCTTCCATTATACCAGATGTTCTGGGGCATCTTTCTGGCTGCTGTTCTATTTTGTCATTATCACCACACAGTCTTTAAAAGCAAGACACATTTTTTTTACTTCTTTTTAATTTTTGTGTATTCTAGTATCATACTCAATACAACAAATTCTTCGTTCCCTTGCCTGAGCTGGAAAAAAATACCAAAATATGCACCAAAATGGCCTGCTCAACACCTGAACCACCACCAAATAACCCTAAGATTTTCTTTCAAACAATATTCTCTTTTGGGACCAGTGAGCTACAAAAAACTAAAATAAAATAAAAGTTGAACAATTTTGATGGAGGCAGGACGCATCCTGCTACTCGGTCTCCCTTAGGATTCCAGGTGCCTCCCTAATCCATTTCTCCTTCCTCTTGGCTCCAATCTTGGGAGAGCCCAAGATCATGAAGAAAGGGAACCCCGCAAATAAGCCTCTCATCCTTGTTCCAGATTTAAAAACCAAGAGGCAAAAAACCTTGTCAGAATAACCTGTGTGTTCCTTATACTTTTTTGAGTGCAGTCCACACCGTTGGAAAATCACGTGCAAGTGTTTCAGACACTCCTACACACCTTTCAAATACTTTGGCACACGATATGACCAGCAAGGGCCAGGTCGGATGACACTGCCCAGGGCTCATGGGCAGCTCTGGGCCTCTGGCCTCCCCCCAAGTCACAAACCTCAACACTGGGCAGCTTGTAGCTGCAGCTAAACTCAGTTTTTGTGTCAGTTTCATGGGCTTCCCGAAAGGCCCGTGGGTACAAGAAAGTACTTACATAGCTGTGGCGTATGCTACAGCCCTCGCCCGCCCCTTTTTCCCTTGAGTCTCTTTCCAGGAACATCCAAGATCTGTCTCCATCTTCTGCTTTTTGTGGGTTGTGAGCAGCCGCCTTCTGGTTTGATGAAAGGAGGCCAGGTTCCTTCACGAAGGAACACACTCAAGACATCAACCCACTTGGATGCCAGAAAGAGCCAGCAAAGAGGTGGGCTTTGGTGACAAATGAAGCTGAGCTCCGTGGCATAATAATACACTCACAAACGAACCACAAGACATTCATTACTTTTTTCTTCTTCTCCGGCAGCAAAATAGCTGAGGCCCAGTTTGGACAGCAGTCTGAGGACTGTGGACTGGGCAGAAAGGTCAGATGTCAGACTGCCCAGCTGCTTTTTAATACAGTCCTACAGGGAAATCAAATGGACGGATTTGTCCATTGCTTGGCCGTTGATTCAGGAGCGATGGAGTAGGCTGTCGTCCAGCGGTAACCCCAGGGCTCCCACCAGCAGCAGGAACCTCATTCCCCATCCTCTGACCCCACAACGTGGTGCCCCTCCTCCCCTCAGGGGCCGGTGAGGGGCCAGGAGGACGTCTGGGGATGCGGCCACAGGATGGAGGCAGGAGAGTGCATCCTCCCACCAGCCACGCAACCACCCATTCAGGTGTCCTCACACCTTCCTCCAGGCCCGGGGCCATGAGGACAACTCTGCTAGGCAGGTGTGCTGGCTCCAGGAGCCCAGGCTTGCGAGGTGGGGAGTGGGACCCTCCACCACTGTAGGCCTCCCAGGATCCTGGGACTTGGCCCTTCCTTAAGATCTTCGTGCGTCTCTGAGCCATCAGAGCATTGGGCTCATGCGCTGGGAGTGGGGGGGGCCAAGGAGGGACTCCAGGGCTCTTTTCAGCCCCTGAAGTCTACAAGGCAGGACACGCCTCCACCCGCATCTGTTTTCACCAACGGGAAATGGGTGAGGGGCCATCTAGAGGGAGTTGTGCCTGAGGTAGGGTAACAGGGAGCTTCCAGCCCTTGAGGACATTCCCAGGCAAGGCAGAAAGCTACAGAGCCCCTCCTTGACAGCCTTCGAGGCACCAGAACACACAGCCTGTCGTGGGTGTGGACCTCCTGCAAGCTGGCTGAGACCTGCAGGATCCTTCTATACTTTGCTTCTCTGGCCCGGAAAAGCCACACTTTGACCCGTGGGCCACCCCAGGCTGACACCGAGAAGGCTGGACCGGGTTTGGATGAAGGTCTGAGGCTGAATCTGCCTCAGGCCGGGGTAGTTAACCCAACAGGTTCCCGTCGGAAGCCCCATTCTGGGGGGGGGGGGGGGGGGGGGGAAGGGAAGAAGCGCCCCCTAGTGGTGAGAGGGGCATCCTGCCCAGGTGGGCTTTGGACTCTGGCTTGCAGACCGCTCCCCTGGGTGTACCTGCCTTTCCGCTTCTCAGGGCCTCGAGTAAATGCCGTGCGGCTGAAAACTGTCTCCAAGCCAAATGAGAGGGGTCCCAGTAGAGCCAACCGTCCACTGTGGAGCCCACCCAGTTCATAGGGGCCTGAGAGAGGACTGGCCCAGCCCTGGACGGCTCACAGGGACTGACCAAAGGGGAGAGCTGGGCAGTCAGCCACCACCATCCCCCAGGTGGTGCTTCACTGTAGGGAACCAGGAAGTCAGGGTGTAACTGTTCTCCTCCTCTGTAAGAAAGGTTCAAGGTCCTGTAAACGTGTCATCGCGTGCTCTGTCCCTTTTGACACAACCCGTATAAGAGCAAATACCACTTGTATGCAGCCAGCTGCCTGGCGGTCTTCACAGAGAACTAAACACACCAATTTCTACGCGACTGTGAGATATTGTTCCCATTTTACAGTCGAGAAGAGTGAGGCTCAGAGAGATTCAATGATCATTCAGATGTGTCAGAGGTACTGAGGGCCAGTTTAGGACCCTATGTGTCCTCTTGTTTGTTTTTTCTTTTTTAACATCACCACTGCTTCAAAGTCCTTATGGGGATGAGGCTAGAAACATGTCTAACTTGTTAGCACTTAATGTCAGAGAAAAGCAAGCAAGCGAAAACCCTTCATGCTATTTCAACACCCTCTTTCACCCGAGCGAGGATGGTTCCCCTCCTTCTGGAGTGATTCTCCTGGAGCCTGAGGGGATCTGAAATATTGACCGGCTTCCCCGGGTTCTAGTAGGTGTTAGTTAAGTGTGTAGCAGTAGTGGAAGGTCTGGCTTTCAGGAAGGGGCCTGATTCAGATTCACAGCAGCCACCTGGAGAGATGGCTTTGCAGGGGACGGAGCTCGGCAGGTCAGCTGAGCCGTGGGTGATCCCCTGGCCAGTCACGGATGGCCATTGTCTTGGTCCCCTCATCCAGGGGTATGACAGGGAGCCCCTTACTGAAGGGAAGTGAGGAAAAGATGGAAGGGGGTGTGTCGTCAAGAAAACTGGCCTTGCTTCAAGAGGGTTGTTGGGATGGCTGCCAGGTCCAGGGGCCGCGGGAGAGAGGCAGGGCAACATGCGCAGTGGTCCCTGACAGGGCAGAGATGAACAGCAGATGCTCTAATGTCCACTGGCGACCCAGTACCAGGCCTTACTCCCTAATTAGATGTCTCCTTCCCCAAATCTGTAACTCCCTGCTTCTTCTGAACACAGTTTCCCCTGGACTGTGGCCTGACACAAAAATGGCAGCTCAGGCCTTCTCCCTGACGAAGTGGCCTGTTCAAGGCAAGGGAGACATGGCTGGTACCCTCTGCAGTGGGAGGGTGACTTTGCCCAAGCACAGGCCGTATGGCCGGCAGCCGCTCCTCTGGGTCCCTGAGCCCACGGGCAGGGGGCAGGGACCCCCGGAAGGCCCACCACCCGCAGAGGCCCCGGCGAATCACGGGGAGACATCACACGCATCTGGTCTTCTGGCACCCCAAAATGCCCTCACATGTTAAAGCTCAAATCAAACAGGTGAAGGGAAACTGGTCATATGGAAAAATTCAGAATTGTAACATAAACAAACATCCCTTAATTGATCCATTTTATGTGTCCAGGGTTTTGCGAATCATATGTTCTTAGAATGATACGCATCTTGGTTCTCTAAACTGTAAAAGAAAGATTGGGTTTTTCTTATTTAAAAAAAGCTATTCTTTAATTTTTTTTTCCAAAGCCTAACTATGAACCACTGGAAGTTGGGGTGGAGGCGTGGGCGGAATATTGCTAAGAGTGTGTTTCTGGTCAGTGATTGAAGGAGGGGTGGAAGGGAGCCCAGACCTCGCCTTGCAGGCTGTGTGTATGTGCGTGTGTGTGTGTGTACATATGTAGGTACATGGGTGTATGCCAGTGTGTGAGTGTACTGCGTGAATGTGTATGTTTGCGTGTGTGAATGTGGATGTGTTTGTGTATATGTGTGTGAATGTATATCTACACGTTTGGACATGTGTGAAAGTGCTGTGGCCGTGTGGTCACTGTGCGTATATGTGAATGTGTGTCTCTGTGACTGTGAGTGTATGAGAGTATGTCTGTGTGTATGTATGTGAATGTGCACGTATGTAGTATGTGCACGAGTGTCTGTCTGGACAGGAGGGCTTGGGCATACATTGAATTCCTGGGGATGGTCCCGTTGATCACAGGAGACCTACTGAGAACTCTGGTCTCTGAAAGTTCTTTCCTGAGCTAAATTCTATCGTTCCAGCCCTACTTGCTGGACCATGACCAGAAAGTACAACTTTGTGACACATATTCTTTTTTAGCCTACATTTGGAGATTCTATGTTCAGAGGTAAAGCGAATTTTTTCTGAATTGTCCAGCCTCTTGGGCAACTAAAAGCAAGAACAGAATCCCCTCAGCCTGAGAACCGTCCCACGATCAGCCTCAGAGGAGTGCTGTACTCACAGCTTGTATTTGCATTCTGCATGGTATGTTTGGAAGAACAAATGCATGTCGTTTGGAAAAAACCCACACCTAATAAAGACTTTAAGCTAGCTGAACAGCCCTGGAATATTTCCCACCTTCCCACATATGAATAGTTTTGTAGGGGCCTCTGAAGCGGGTGTGCGGGGCAGGGCCCCCGGGAGGGGAAGGCTGCCAGGAACCAGCCGATTTCCTACAAATACACTTAAAAATGGAACAGTCCGCAGGGTTTCTATTTCAGCCACCTGGACAAGGACAGGTCACATGTGTTTTCTCAGACCTCTTTAAGGCTCCATTAGAATGTCTTTGTGGGTCACAATTCAAATACAGATAATCTCGAATTCAACTACTGATTATCTCTGGTTCAGAGTTGCTCTTGCCATTTTAAAGGAAGCTCATTCCCATTCATTTTATGTCTTTAAGTCTCAGTGGGGTCCCCTTTCTAAAGTTCCTGTAAGTATTAACTCCTATCCCATCCTACCTTTTTAAAAGAGAATTATAGTACAGGACTATCCCTAGGGTGGCGTGGATCAGGGTGATTTTAGTGATGTGTGTCCTGGGGCAAATCATATCCTGGGACTTACTCCCCACATTTTCCCATCAGGCAGGGGATCAGGTGAAACGATACACACACACACACACACACACACACACACACACACACGACATCTTAGTAGAGAATGCAAAGTAAAAAAAAAGAAAAATCAAAGATATGGGTTCCATGTAAACATTTTTATAATTCATTTAATTTTTAAGGCATCACGGAGTTTGTGTAGATTACTTTAACCTCTAAAAATACAAAGTTTGCACTAGTAACATCAGGTAGTCAATTCATTTACTAAGTTTAAAGGTAACACGGTAAACCGCACCTTAAAAATCTGACTCCTAAACAGATGTGAAACGAATCACGGTGGCACATGCTAGACACAACCTCCAAAAATACATGGCTAACAAAGCAAGTGGAGGGCTGGGGTCGGCCGCCCCGGTAAAACCCTAGCGTCCAGCAAGAGGGGAGAGAAAGTGGCCACCATCTCAAGGACTTTGTTTCTCTCACTAGACATCTTTCACTAAATCCCAGAAGGGTTACTGTTAATGCATTTTCCTCTCTTCCAAATGAATCGCCCGGTGAGCAGGTGTATGTATTTTTTTTCTAACGAGCGTTTAACATCAACCACATGCTGTCACCTACTGGACAAGCAGATCTTCCGGAAGGTGTGTACAAATGTCAACGGGACACAGCCTGGCAGATGACACTCAAACCCAGTGAGTCTCGATGAGTGTGGAAACAGCCTCCCATTCTGTGCTCCAAGGCCTGATTCGGAGCCGGGCCCCAGCCCACGGGGAGCTGCGCCTGAGGGGCTGGCTCACGGATGGGGCAGGGCAAGTCACAGATGAACCAGAAACTCTTTTGACTCAGCAGTTTCCACTTCCTCCCCAGCATGACTATTTGCCAGAACTGCCCAAGAGGAGTCGCCATGAATCTAATCTCTCTGGATTTTCCTTGCTTGACCTCGAAATGACACTAGAGAGAGCAGAGAAACAACCGGATCCGGGCTAGCCCTACACGGCATCATGGCCCAAGAGGCGCAGTGCTGTTATGTCTTGGAGAGAGCGGCCATCAGAAGGGATCAAGATGTGCTTGGTCCACATTTCAACACAGGGCACGGAGATTCTGCAACACACAGCTGATGTCAAGAGTCCTCCTGAAGGCATGGTCTCTGTGAGAGGCGGGGAGCAAGAGAAGGCCCCTGACCGGCACCCTCCTCCATCCCCTCCCTGGAACCAGGGGCAGTGGCATCATGGAGGCAGGAACAAGGCAGATGGGGACACTCCATGGCTTCCGGTCCCCGCTTGTCCCTGCAAGTCCCTGTGGGTATGTGACCCTACAGTTCTCCATCCCTGTGAAACTTGGTCACAAGCGCCCTCTTGAGCTCTGCATTGCTGAATCTGTTGTTTTAGGTCCTCTATGGCTGACCATCAAGGCATTACCAAGGGGTCCCCTCACCGGTCCTTGAAAATAAACTAACACAATACCACGGAGGCATGAACTTATGTGCGGTGTGAATGTGTGTGTGAGAAAGAGAGAGTCTGAGGATTTGGAAGATGTTCACCAATAAGTTATCAGGAGTTATCTAAGTGTAGTGAAAGTTTAGGTGATTTTTTTTCTTTCTTCTTTATACCCTCTGACATTGTTTTAAAATATTAAAATAAGCGTGTAATTTGTAATTACAAAAACAAAGTTTTTGTTCTGAAAAAAATTAAACTACTATTTTAGAGCAGAAAAACATAGGCTATGCATGATTAAAAACCATCAGAGACAGATACAATTTTTTAAATAAAGGCGGAATTGAACCGAACCTTGTTTGCTTTGAAACTTAAACTGCAAAACACATGCCCTAAATATTGTAGATGACAGATATTCAGGGCATGTGTTGCAGCTCCCAGAATGTTAAAGACATAGATGAATATAAACTGGATAATTGGTGTGTATAACAACAGATACTGGTATTATTCAGATACACGAGTTGACAAATTACAAGACTCTGTATCATTTGGTGTTGAGTGGATCACGCTATGGCCTGTGCACTGTTAAAATATGGGCATTATTTTGCAAAGGATGGTTATTGGGAGGGAAACACAAAGGACACACTCTTTTCATAGTCTAGCTCATACGACCGAGATGAGACAGAAAACACCCCGACTTCACTTCATTCTTTTCGCGACATCCGAATATGCGTGTTCTATCTCCTGGTTGGCTGGACACGTGTTGGTGAACTCATCCCTAGCATACGCGTTGTTCAAGTATCTCCAGATGCCAGTCATTTCAGAAGGAAATTCAAAATCTCTGTATCTCTTGGCCACGATCTGAAAGTGAAGAGGAAATAGTCAGAAAGGGACAACCCACCAACATAGGCAGTTAGATCAGACAATCCATTCTTTTGAGGCGTGTAATATATTCTGCTTCTCAAGTTGCCATGTCGTCCTACAGCCGTTTGGGCCTCTCTGAGTTGCATTTTGAGTTTGCACGGGGCATACTGAGCGTGGAACTCAACACAGAGGCTCTACACGACCGTGCCCACCAATGTATCACACAGTCCTTGTGATGCACTGGCATGAATTTGCTCCGTACTCCAGCGGATTTCTCTTTGTGTTGCTGGAAGTTGTCTCTCCCTGTTTTCTGCTGCCGCGTTATCTGGTGCCTGAGGCTCATGTTGGATCTTCAGTTTAGATTGTGCCAGGATCACTGTGGAGTGCCCTCTCTTTTTCCTATCTGCTGAGCCTCACCTCCTGAAATCCCAAACAGCTGTGTATGTTACTCCTGTGGATTTCTATCCTTCTGCCCCGGACAGGATCATTTCACTGTGGGTCTACCGTGTGCAAAAAATCCTTATTCTTATTCTCGTGGAAATAGTGGATGTACGGACAGGGTAGCTGAGAATGAACATCATGAAAACACAATGATGTGAGATGTTTCCTCTGGCTGGAAGGGTACCGTTGGGGAATTCATCACAAAGGAGGGTGTATACTGTTGGAGATAGTATGAGTTTCCTGGAGTTGCCTTAACAAAGCACTACAAGCTTGGGTGGCTTGGAACAACAGAAATTTCTTCTCTCACAGTCCTGGAGGCCAGAAGTCCAAGATCAAGGTGTCAGGAGAGCCGGGCTCCCTCTGAAGGCTCTGGGGAAGGACCTGTTCCAGGTCCCACCCCCAGGTTCTGGCTTGTGGGAGCACAGCTCCAATCTTCACATGGCGTTTTCCCTGTGCTGGTGTGTCTGTGTCCAAATTCCCTTTTATAAGGACACTAGTCATGTTGGGTTAGGGGGCCCATCCTACTCACCCTAACTAATAACATCTGCAAAGACCCTATTTCCAAATAAGGTCACGTTCTGAGGTACTGGGAGTTAGGACTTGAACATATAAATTTGGGGGGACATGATTCATCCCATAACAAGGACCCAGGGTTACAACGGCCCATTCTGCTTTGTTCCTTTCCATTGCATTGGCTCCTGGGACGTTTGGATGGCGTGAGCATGGAATGTATCACCAATTAGAAGATCTTTGGGGGCTTCCCTGGTGGCGCAGTGGTTGAGAGTCCGCCTGCCGATGCAGGGGACACGGATTCGTGCCCCAGTCCGGGAAGATCCCACATGCCGCAGAGCGGCTGGGTCCGTGAGCCGTTGCCACTGAGTCTGCGCATCCAGAGCCTGTGCTCCGCAACGGGAGAGGCCACAACAGTGAGAGGCCCGCGTACCGCAAAAAAATAAATAAATAAATAAAAATAAAGAAGAACTTCGGGACTTATTTCTCAGATTTTGGAGGCCAGGAGCTATTGATGCAGTAAAACAAGACCACAGAACTTTCAGAGAGCCTCCTAATTTAACATCTTCTGCTTGAATTCAAACTTCCTGATGTTGATGTCAAGAATTCTGCTTTCCTTTCGTTTGCATTTGCCTGGCTGAGCTTTGCCCCTCTTTCTATTTTAGCATTTCTGAGTAAGTTTGTTATCTATATGCCTTTCACAGACATAAGCTTGTATTTGTATTATATCTTATGAATGTAATACTTTGTTTTCCAACTTCCTGTGAGTATTTTTGTGTTCATGTGTGTGTATGGGTTTCCCTTTCTGCTGGTTTAGAAGGTTTATGGTCTGTTTTAACTCTTCCAGTCGTTTCTTCTATAACTTTAAATAATAAGAATTCTTTATTTCTTGATTTATCAACTTTAGATGATCTCTACTTACTCCTGATAATGACAAATGAGGAAATTAGTATACCTACACTTCTTTTCTTTCCTGCTCCCTTACCCTCCTTCCAATGGTGTAAAATAGCCAAGTTTACTACATTCTGTTTCTTTCCAGTAGCTAGAGTTCCCACTGCTGTTTAGGCTAGTTCTGGTTTTAGATTTAAATAGGTTCTATGTTTAGCATCAATCCTTCTATATCACACACCTTCTCTGTTCCTGGATTCTTATTTTATTATCATTTTTTATTATTTCATTATATAGCAATTCTATTTTTAAAATTGGCTCAGGAGTGCTTATTTCATTGAAACCAGAAGTCTAGGTAAAAACAACAATTTACAAGGATATAAAATTCTTACATCACACAACCTTTCTTTTAATCCTTTAACTATTAAACCACTGTTTCCTGGGTTTTAATGTGGTCCTAAAGACATATGAGGCTAGTCTGAATTCCCTCCTTGTGTAGGTGGTTTTATCTTTTATTACTGTTATTACTATTATTATTATTATTACCATCATCACCATTATTATCATCATCATCATCATCTAGACACCCAAAGGTTCTTTTTTATCCTCAAAGTTCAGTAATTTACCAAATATGTGATAGTGTGTCAATTGTTCTGGGCAATATTTTTCTAATCGTGGCATGTTAAACTAAAGGTTCAGGTCATCCTTTAGTTCAGAATAATTTACCTTTGAGCCTTCTATTTCTCTCTTTTTTCTTTCCTGTTCTCTTTTTTCTGATTATGGGGTCTCGCTAATGACCCTTTACCTCGTGCTTCTTCTCCATCCGATTTGGGATAATCTTCTCAGGCCCGTCCTCTGATGTCTGATGAATTTCTGCAATGTCTTTTTCCACTTCTTGCTACTTCTAACATCACTTTTGTTTCTGAAATTATTTGCTTTAAGCGTGTTTTTTAGTTCTACCAGCTTGATTCCCATCTTCCTTGTGACATTATATTTTTTGGTATCTTGTGACTCGTCTTTGAGCGTTTTCACCAAAGGTTCTCTTTCATGTTTTTTGAGGCCACAGAGAAGTATCTGTCTGAAAAATTCTTTGGTTTACTGGAGCAATCTTTATCAGATACGTGTTTCTCATCTGCCTTTTCCTCTTTTGTTCTTTCTTTAACCTTTCCCCCCTCCTTTTGGATCATCTCTGTTCACATAGAAATCCCACTTGGATTCTTTCTGGTTATTAACCATCTTTTAATGGGCGGATCTATTGGACCTACCATTTGTTTAAAAACAGTGTGGTGGGCAAAGGGAGTGAGGCAGCGCAGCAGGTAGACCAATATGGATTTTACCCCCAAATACCCGCTCATCACACACTGCTCTATACTCTGTCCCAGGGACACATTAGGGTTAGGGCTACAGTCAGGGTCAAAGTCAAGGTTAGTGCATCCTCCACTCTGAGGCTCACAGATTAGGAAGTGGTCACCATGGCTAAAAGTGGAGCTCAGATAACTTACAGTCTTTCTTTTGACTTGTTCAGAGCTTGTTTCTTTTCTCCGCTCAGCAGTCACAAAGCAGAATGCCACTTGTCTTCTCTCCTCCCCTTCACCTCCCCTCCCTGTACCTTTGCATTAGAGGACGGTGGTGAACCTACAGATGGCGCCTCTGAACAGTTCCGCCTTCAACTCTGCCTCCACAGAGATCTCAGCTCTGTAGGGATGGTCCTGCCTCTCTCGTGGCCCACTCCGTGCCCTGTCCTCAAACAAAGAAGTCTGGGTTGGGCATTTCAGGGCTGTAATATTTACTTTTAGAGACATCTGAACCTTGCTGAAGATCTAGAGAAGCATGCCTAGGCTCTGTGAGCCCTCACACTGGCTGAAGTTTCTAAGTCTAGTTTTATAAAAATTGGAGATAATGTTTTAGTCCTTCATAATGTTTTTGCTGGGTTTCAGGAAGGGAATAAATGATAAATTCCTCTATTCTCTCATCTTTTTACCATAAATTCCTTCACACCGATTCTCATTTCCTTTCAGAAATGCTCCATCCTGGAAGATTACTAAGCTGCTTGGTATTTTGAGTGCTAACTGGCTTTGAAGATTTTGCAGTTAGGTCTTATATTGGAGCCCTGGACTGCTTTATTTTACTCTGAGGTTTACCCCTCTACTGACACTTTAAACTCTCTTTTTTTATAGGGGCTAAATAAGTGGCAATTGTGTGTGTGTGTGTGTGTGTGTGTGTGTGTGTGTGTGTGTATTTCTCTTTCCTTCCCTAACCTCCATGTGCTTCTGTCATGCCGCACTGGTCATAGCAATGATTAGAATACATTCAGTAAAGGGACTAAACCAAACACAACTACATAAATAACTCGTTGGAAAATGGCTCCCAAATGTCCACTTTAGAATATCCCCAATGTAGCAGGTTTGAGGGGTTGAGATGCTTTCGCTAATTTTAAGTGTCAGAGGACTGGCACAGCTACGGAAACGAACATTCACTTACAGGATCAACGGTGTCTTCAAGGCTGGAATTTCAAGTTGGTACCCTCTGAGCGCAACAAGGAAGACAGAAGAAAGAAGAAAAATGTAGCAAGGACTGGGATGGAGTAGGGAAGGAAGAGAAAGGCAAGGGAATGACTTGCAGTAACCAGGGGTGGCTAGTAGCCCCCAGGACATCAATGCCACAGACTGTGTGAACCTAATTTGTAAATTTCTAAGTGCTGATTAAATGTGTTATTAGAACACAGGGTCCTTGACTTGTATTTCCCTGTGTCTTCTCTCCCATCTCCCCTATGCTTATACCAAGGACCTAGCTCTGGAGCTGGTAGGATTTGAATAATAAAGATGCCCCAGAACAGGGGTTGAGTTTCTTCCTGGGGCATCTGAGGCTACTGAGGACCAAGGACATATCAACAGTGATAATGATAATAACAACTAACACCTGTAAGTGATAGACAGGCTGGGGCACTTCTGAGAGCAGCCATAACTAAGGAGTCCAAGTGTGGACTTGTCACAAGTCCAAGTCAACCACCTGGGAAGACAGGATGCCAAACCTGGCAGAGGTCCAGCCAAGGAGGTGTCAGCTGCTCCCCAGCTGTAGGGGTCGGTGATAGGAACCAACACCCTCTTGTCCCTAGACAGGGCTAGGCTTACCCTGCCCATCACCAACAATTGACTGAATTCACTTTTTTTTTTCCAGGTTGGCTCAGTTTTTTTTGTTTTGTTTTGTTTGTTTGTTTATTTGTTTGTTTTGTTTTGGCCACTCGGCTTGCAGGATCTTAGTTCCCCAACCAGGGGCTGAACCTGGGCCACCACAGTGAGGGCACCAAGTCTTAACCACTGGACAGCCAGGGAATTCCCCAAGTTCACATTTTAATACTAGCAGATTCCACACACCATCTCCAATCCTGGAGCTTCATGAAACACCAGGTATAATCAATGTATTCCCTCAAGTTGCTTTCACATAGCTTTTCTTTAGGCTCCAGGGGTGAGACTCAAAAAGAGAAGCAGTGAGGATGGAAGGATGGGAGCCACGTTCTCAGATCCTTCTTGAGAACCTCTGAGGACCAGCTGAGAATGTCATCCACAGATCTGAAACTTGGGGCTTGCCTGCCCCAAACAGAAACAAGCTAGATTTTTAAATGCAAGAGTCCGCATTTTAGATCGTTTCGATGTCTGGCAAAAACACAAGTGAAAACAAAATGAAACAAAGCCCCATTCATGTATTCAGCACCTGAGGTAAGAGGAAGGACAAACCTTAATAATGTGGAGCTTGGGTAAGAGGTTACAGTCGGCGAGCGTGAGTTCATCCCCATCCAGGAACTTCCTTCCAGAAACAGTAACTTCCTCGGTGCTGTAGGCATCTATTTCATCAGGCAGAGGACTGTTCAGATAATTATCCAGCTTCTTCAGGGCCTTTAAGAGGTTCCTTTCGTAAACTGAAACAGAAGGGCAAAAAATGACTAACGTGAGCCATGGGAGTTAGGGTCACCTCTCTCTAGATACCGAAGAAGGAGTTTGTCCCTGCCTTCCTGAGACACGGCCAGTGAGCATTGGAGACTTGGGAAAGAGAGAAGTGGATTTACGAGATCTGAATAAAGGACTCACTTCTCCCTGGAAAGTAATTCTGCCATCTACACAACACTGCTACTTCTAGAACTCATTCATTTCTTCAAAAATCTTTATGGAAATCACACAATGAAGTAAGCAGCAGTAGAAGCTTCATTCGTACTGAGTCCCGTGGTGCGGCAAGGAATCCCTGGTGGTCATTATTTTCCCCTAAAATGTGGTTTTCTGGGCTCCCCACCTCTAGAAGAAGCACTCAATCTCTTGAAACCCATGTGTCAAGGTCAGAGGTACTTTTTCCTCATTTCTATGTACAGGTCCCTCCCCACTGTGAAACGAGTCAGAATTCCCAAGATCTTATAAGAAGCCACACTAGAGGCGGAGCAGAGGTCCAAGTAGAAAGCAGAAAACAGGAAGATGGGAGGGACTCACTCTCGTTTGCATCCTTCTTGGTGTTTTTAATAAACGCTGAGAACTTGGCAAACACATCATTTCCAGCAGAGTTAGATTCAGCGTGTTGGGTCCCCAGCTTAGGGTACCTTGAAAAATTCAAAATGAGAGGATCACAGATCAGCCATCTTTGAGTTAGGAGAATATGATGTGAGGCAGGGGGAGGAAGTGACATTCTCTGAGTGGATATAAACATGAAAACTGCCCCTTGAATGTTTGCCTAATCTTTCCATCTTCAAAGTTGAGAGCAACGCCATCCAGGGGAAAAGCACTGGACGGACTGTTCTCACCCTGGGATGCGGGGCCCCAACTGGCCTTACTGGTCTAGTTCCCTCCCTCCTGAAATAGAGGTAATGGACTAGAAGGTTCCCTTCCAGGTCCAGCCCGCTGTGATGCTGCGTGCTAACACCCGTTCCTTACCTTCCAGCAGAAGCGACCCACCCACGTGACATTGGCCTACTTCCTCCCCACTTCCTGCCATCAACCCCTAATTGCCAAACCGCAGGTGCGGAGCAAAGAAATCCGAGCCACCTAAGCTCAGCGTTTCTAATCTCGCTGTGCCTTCTGTGGCACGTCACAGGTACAACTCGGGAAGTAGACACCGTGGCCAGAGAAAACCAACACACGGAATTGTCTGTGAACGGGGAGAAGTGACAAGCGAGTGGTGAACACGGGTTTTGATGAGGCCCACCTTGGGGGGGCTAACTTCTCCTCTAGGAACTCCTCGATCTTATTCACGTCCGTCTTGACCTCACCATCAAAAGTCATGAAAGGCGGGTTGGTGCCGGGAGCCAGGTTCTGCAGGTCCGCGGGTTTCCTGGGTGGGAGGGAAGGGCAGCGTTGGTAGCGCCACTGTTTGGATCATTTCCAAGGCTGAACTGTGTCCTCCCCAGTTTAAGAGAAACCACCCTTGAGAATTTCAAAGGCGATTGTGGGTTTACAAACTGTCCTACTGGTGAGGAAAGTGTGGCCCTTTATCTGGAGACGGAGGTGAAACGTTAACTCTCCCCAGTGTTACCAGCCAGGAGTGGTGCTCGGACAGGCTGGGTTTTTTTGCTTGTTTGTTTGTCTGTTTTTTGCGGTACGCGGGCCTCTCACGGTTGTGGCCTCTCCCGTTGCGGAGCACAGGCTCCGGACGCGCAGGCTCAGCGGCCATGGCTCACGGGCCCAGCCGCTCCGCGGCATGTGGGATATTCCCGCACCGGGGCACGAACCCGCGTCCCCTGCACCGGCAGGCAAACTCTCAACCACTGCGCCACCAGGGAAGCCCTCGGACAGGCTTTTGAGAGGTTCACAGCTGACCGGTAACTGGCAGAGCAGGCTCTTCATGGCGCACCCTCAACCCCCACTCCTCCTGGATTACGTCTGATCCCGTTCTGTAATTACTGTGTGGCCCACACTACTCCCGCTTCAATCCAGGGTCCTGACCCGGGGTGGATGTGCCTGCAATATCACCCATGGGTCCTAGAAGTGTGTGTGTGTTTGTGTGTGTGTGTCGGTGTCTGTGTGTGCCTCTGTGTCTGTGTCTCTGTGTGCCTGCATGTGTGTCTGTTTGTATGCCTGTGTGTGTCTGTCTCTGTGTGTGTGTCTCCATCTGTGTGTGTGTCTCCATCTGTGTGTGTGTGTGTGTGTGTGTATAGGGAATTAGGTACAGTTATTTCAATACTGCAGAAATCCTGTCGTACCTTTTCAAGTCCACCGTTGTCACATTAAATATGACGCCCTTTAGCCAGAGAATCATAAAGATACGCTGAGAAAATGGGCAATTTCCAATACTCTCACCATCACAACCAGCCTACAAATGGAAAAAGAAATCCTTATCAGAGCCAGTCTCACAGTTAGAAATGCCAGACTCTGCTATGCAATGCACACAAAATCATGATGAATTTTCGTTAATGGTGATGATACTGTAAATAGCCTTCTGAGGCCCCCTCCACCAGCCTCCAAGTGGGAGCTGGGGAGGGGAAGGGAGGACACACATGCACTCGCTGAGCATTTTCTGTTCTCCTTCCCACAGCTCACCACTTCCTGCCATGCTGGGCCTCTGAATAGCAGTACAAGGAGGCAAAGAGTGGCAAGAGGGAAGCCCCTTTGCTACTAAAGGCAAAGAAGGAAAACAGGTTCTTTCCCTCCCTCCATCTCTTTAGAAGGAACACATCTCTCTTTCCAGGATGATCATGCATAAAAACAGACCAGCAGGTTCTCCCACGGAGACACCATCCCCAGTATTCTCTACTATTTTCATCTCTAGAATGAAGGCTGGATTATACGAGTTCTTAGACCCCCGGACACTGTAAAAAATTTTAGGTCCCCTCATCCGTTGGGGAGCATTTGTATTTAGATGGTAGATTGTTGCACAGTAGACATTGAGGGTGGAAGGATAGGAAACAGTGCCTCCCTGATGACCTAAGCAGGTCACATCCACACACACATCCCTGAGACACAGGCACAGAAAATTACTGAACAGACATCCTCCTTCCTGTGGGCTCCTGGGAGAGGAGAAAGGCAGGCGTTGGAGAAGAGAGGGGAACCGTGGGGCTTCATCCTCCTGGGGGAGTTCCCACACTCTTCTTTCTCTTCCCATCTTTCTCCACCCCATGCGTCTCTGGCAAGGTTACAGTGATAACAAAATGCTGACGGAAAGACCAGGAGACTCAGCCAGACTGCGATGACAGAAACACAGCCATATTTAATCCAGGAAGTCCATTTCTGCCACATGCAGTTCAAGGAAAGTTGAGAGGAAAGCAGTGAATCTATAACCTGAATAACAGAAGGACACAAGGCAGAAGGTGAGCTGTGGTTTGGGAACTGAAGAAAGGAAAATGATGCCTTAAGAAAACTGGACAACTTAAAGAGAACTTCAGAGGTGGTTCTCTGTCATTAGGTTCCGAGGTCACCCGGGGAGGTTGTTAATAACAAGATGTCCCTATAAAAGAAGAGTATAAGAGACCCCAGACCCAATGTTAAAAAGACTTGATCAGCCTCTTCACAAAAGACAAAATCCAAATGGTCAATAAGCACATGAAAACACTCTTAGCATCACTAGCCAGTAGGGCAATGCACATTACAACCACAAATAGATTCCACTACACACCTACAGAATGGCTAAAGTGAAAAGATCGGACAATATCAAGTGCAGACAGGAATGCAGAGCAACTGAATTCCCATCCATTGCCAGTGAGAGTGCAAACTGCTACAACTACTCTGGAAAACTGTTTGGCAATTATCTACCCAAGATAAATATGCATTTATGCTATGACACAGCTATTCCACTCCCAACAGAAATAGTGCTTAGGAACACAAAAAGCATTTATATGCATGTTCTTAGCAGCTTTAGTGTAATAACCGAAACCTGAAAACAACTCGGACACCATGAAGAATAGAATGAATAAATAAATGATAGTACATTCATATGGTAGGACAAGACGCCACAGTGGAAAAAATTAGCTATTACTACAAGCCACAATGTGGATGAATCTCACATACATAATGTGGAGGGAAAGAAACCAGACTCAAAAGAGTCCTGCATAATTCAACGCAGGTGAAGTTCAAACACAGGCAAACCTCTCTATGTGACGGGAATCAGAAGAGCAGTTGCCTTTGGAAGCTAGGTATTGTCTGGAAAGGCTGAGAGGGAGGCTTCTGGGTGGTGGCAACATTCTACAGCTTGAGCTGTGTGGTGGCTACACGGTGGGTATACTGAATTGACTAAGTCTTAGTTAAGGTTTGTTTCCTTTACTGCATGTTATATTTTAATACAAAAAAGAAGCAGAAATATTAATTTTAAAAATACAGAGTCAGATTCAGTGGGTCTTGCATGGGGTCCAGGGATCTGAATTTTCAACAAGCTCCCCCAAGGTGATGTGATGCTTGTGGTCAGTGGTGTCAGCCCCACCTTGGACAAGAGGGAAGGCTGGCCCAGTGTTATGATCAATGCATAGGACAGAACGGTTCAAACCCCCCAGTTGGATGATCTGTTGATAAGAAGACTTGCAAGACCTCCTAGTTGATAAAAACAGCTGCGTAAGTGTAAAGATAAAGGATGAACTTAATACACCTGAAGAGGCACCAACAGATTCAGATAAGTGACTTCAGAGACCCCTAAGCTCTGGGTACTTGCTTCACCCCCTCCAACCCCTCCAGCTCTCCCTTCCCCCCCAGTAGAGGGAAGGGCTGAGAATACCCCCAGCTGGAGTCTGAAGTTGCTGGAGCTTGAGGGGTGGGGGAGGTGCATAGCTAGGACCCAAGCATCCAAGTAGTCATCACAACTGCCCTGCAGGCGGCCCCCTGGCCACCTGGTCCCATAGCCTTATGGCCATTTTGAAGGCTGCCCTGTCTCGTCCTCGGCTCTGTCCTGGAAAAAGAACCAGCGCAGAGCTGAGTTACATAAAACTCCCAGCGGCTTCCTGCCGGGGAGCCCTCCTAAATCATGGTGCCTTCTTAACCACTGTAGGTTTGGGCAGAGTCATGCCAAAGAAGGGGGCCAAGGGGGGATGAAAGCGCTGGGACACAAAGGCACATATTTTGGCCAGTCCTGACTTGTTCTGCAGCTTTTAAACCTCTTATTTTTATAGTAGTTACACTAAGCTCAGCAAAGTCTGAGATAAGTTCTTCAGAGTGGGGCAATTGTTCTTCTCCTTCTGCCTTGTGTCTCTGACCTTGGAAATCCTGGAATAACTCATTCTGAATTCAGCAAGATCCCCGCTGAGCCCAGGCGTTCTTCACCGGGCTTCTTGATGAAACTCACCTTGACCAAGAACCCTGTGCCGGGGACAGCAGCATCTGGAGAATAATTACTCTGCACGGGTCTCTCTGCCTCACTCTGTCTCTTTCACGGTCTCAAACTCAAGCCAGTGTTTTCCCTTGTAATTGCTCTCACCTTTTCCTGAATCCCGGCAGCTATCCCTCTAGAAGAAATAAAAAGGGAGTAGGAGCAATTCATATTTTAAAATATACCAATGGCCTGTGTCATCCACTCCATCAAAACTTAGCCTTCTTAACAGGCTCCTTCCCAGAACTGCAACTGGTCCTTAACATGGGTGCCAGGAAGGTGGGACAACGGTCTGCACGGCCATAGCGCCCACAGCCCAGAAGATCGTGATAAAAGCCGTGACTGTACATTTCCCCCCGTGTGGCCTTCAAACAGAATTGTTCCAAGCCAGCGCAGCTGCTGGACTGAAGGCTGTTAGGCAGTTTAGAAGAATCAGCCAGCTGCCACGACTGCCCATAAAACAGGATTTACATAACCAGGGTTGCCTCATCTTAAATTGCTCTAAAATAAAATTTTTTTCTGTCTCAGCCTGTTGTACATGTGGGGGTTACGGGAACATAGTGGGAGGGACTAGGACGCCTCGCTGCCTGATTGTATTACTTTAATGTGCTTCCGTGCTGGGATGTACTAGCAAAAGGCAAAGATATACCATCTCCACTGCCCATTATTGGGCAGCAATGGGAGAGTGTCGCTCTGGTCACAGTCATCACCAGACGAGATGATGGGGTACACACATAGACATCAGGGGTGAATAACCGACACTGTTGCCATAATCGGGACGTTTTATCGTATGCAGTTTTATTTTCTGATGCCGCTAATTCTCTCAGGCTAATTACACTCTGGGCTAAGATTTCTCAGCAGAGCTCTCAACCTACGGGGAAATTCTGTATGTATACACTTCTGATTAAAATCAAATGAGGCAGTTTAAGAGATCAGAGTGTCTTTTGTTTCCAGTGAAGACTCAGGCACTTGGATAACCTGGATTTGGAGGTCTGCCTTTCAAATGCAACTTTGTTGAGCGCCTACGACGACGGTCATTCTCAAAAGAAAAACACTGGTGCCTCTGACACGTTCTGAGAAATTCCGTTCGCCACTGAGCCCAGCAGCGGCGTTCAAGAACGTTGGTGATTCTGCTGGGTCCCCACTCACGGCCTGAGGTGTAAAGGTCCAAATGTCGCTACAAAGGTCAGCAGATCCTCTTCAGATCAGAGCCTCTCCCACCTACTCTTTGCACGCTCACTCCATTTAGAATCAGTGGGGAGCATTTTTTTAAATTTCCTCTCAGTGCTTTCGGTTTCCGCCAGACGACCTTTCCAGGGCTGGTCTGTAGTTACACGGAAGGGGACCACCCACCACACCTTCCACTAAAATGACTCCCACTCGCCACTCCCTTTGAGGGACCCGCCCACCCCCACCCCCGCCAGACCTGACCAAGGGGTGATGACCCCCTCAAGATACTCCTGGTGGCTCCCTAGCACCCCTCTCTGACCTTCACACCAGAACAGGTCATGCACCCACCACCTGATTCCCCACCTTCTTTCTGGTCCCTACCTTCTCTCTAGAAAATTCCATGAGGGCCTAAATGGTAAACACATTCTGAGAAGGAAGCATTTGTCCCTACTCTATGTAAATGTCATGAAAAAGTGATTTGCGGATGGAGGGAGGATAAAGGAAGAGGCAATAAATTGGAAATATTCTAATTGTCCCCTTTCTGAGAACTGGCTTTCAACCAAGGAGGTAGGATGGCCATCCTGTGTGCGGGGGAGTGTTCCCGTCCCTGCAGAAAAGCAGGAGGGATCTGGGGGCAAAGAGCTAACTTGGCTGGCTCCATCCCAGGGACCCAGAGAAAACTGGTGAGTAATAATGGGCCGTGTGTTTCCAATGATCTGGAGGGACTTGAGGCTGAATAGAATCAGTAGCTGATCTGAGGAGGCCAGAGTCAGAAGACAGTTTGACGTGGGAGGCCACGGGCAGCCACCAGAATCAGTCCTTCCCCAGGAAGAACAATGTGGTCCAAAGGGCCGGCCAGAATGCTCCTCTGTTGGCAGCTGGTCCGGCTGAAGGCGGGACACAGCACAGCCAGAGAGAAACAGCTGCAGCCAACCAGGTGGGACCGACTCCCGCCCTCCGAGCCCCACCTACACATTTCCCTGAATTCCTCCTGGGTCCTTTGCAGAAAGCACGACAGTCTCACGTGCTTTGGGGCCTGGCGATGGAAACTGCCCAGCACGGCCAAGCACAAAGATCCGGCCTCCAAGCTGGGCAGTCAGCCAGCACCCCCGGTCCACAGATGCTGTCCTTCCCATGCACACGCCTCTTTACAGATGACGTCAGGGTTGCATGAGCACCTCTCGTTGAATGTGTGTGCTCTAAACTCAACCCCAGGAGGACGGGAGGGGGACCACCATGAGTTCAGGGCACTGGAGTAGCTAGTGCTTGTAAAGAGAAATGTGGGTGCAGTGTCTGCGCACGTACCCCCCAGCCTGCACCCACCATGTCCGCCTGCCATTTGGAGCAGGTCAGGACCAGGGAAACTGTCCCAACCCAGCGACAAGGCCTGTGGGACAGGTGGGGGACACTCCTCCTGGGTCTTTTCTTGCTCCCATGTGGAAGCAGGCAGGAAGGCCAGGATGTCCCTAACCCTCGACACGGGTCTGGAGCCCGGGACCCACCTTCCTTCATCCGGGCGGCTCCTGCCGGCCCTGGTGGAGTTCCTGACACACAGTAAACACTCCAAGCATGACTAAGGGCCTGAACCCCGTTGTTCCCATGCACCTGGAGCCTGGTCCACTTCAGAAAGTGCCTCCCTGGGCCTCTCTCCTCTTTCTTTGCTGGGCCAATCAATGTCCATGAACTTTTCCCTTTTAGAAGCTCACAACTTCTCACTACTAAGAGATCACCCAAGGAGAGTGGCATCCAACTGGAGGGAAAAGAACCGAAGGTGGGCAGGAGCGAGGGGGAGGGGAAGAGGTGGAGGCAGGGGAGGGGAGGGGAGGGGGATGGAGATGGAGGAGAGGAGAGGAGGGAGGGAGGGGGGATGGTTGAGAGAGCCCAAAGGGCCCAAGTCATGGGCAGCAAAGTCTCCCCCAAGCCTTCTGGACTAGCGGTTTGACTTAAAATGCAGTATTTAAATCCGTCAGACACTTCCTCATTTTTTTTTTTTTTTTTTTTTTTTACGGTTCGCGGGTCTCTCACTGTTGTGGCCTCTCCCGTTGCGGAGCACAGGCTCCGGACACGCAGGCTCAGCGGCCATGGCTCACGGGCCCAGCCGCTCCGCGGCATGTGGGATCTTCCCGAACCGGGGCACAAACCCGTGTCCCCTGCATCTGCAGGCGGACTCTTAACTACTGCGCCACCAGGGAAGCCCCAGAGACTTCCTGATTTTGAATAATCTGTAAGTTGAAAAAAAACGTATAATTCTTTCCACTTGCCAGACACATTGAAGTTTCCATTTTGAGCAACATGAGGTCTCTTGGAGACAACATGGTCCAGGGGAATGGGTACGGGGCCAGGTAGAGCCAGTGTGAACTTGGGCCCCACTACTTACTAATCGAGTGGCCTCGGGCAATTCATTTGTTCTCCCTGAGCCTCAGTTTCTCCATTTAAAAAATAGGGATAAAAATCCCTATGCCTTGTAAGATCTCTGTGTGATACGCTTGGGTCTCCTGGGCACCCAATAAAGGCAGCTATTCCGTCATCATCATTACTCTTCCAAATCTGAGAGCCCCAGAACAGACAGTTATGGGACTTAGGGTACTTTTTAACAAGGTTCAATTAGTGTGATTTTCATGCCAAACCGTATAGGCCTTAAAGGAGCACTGATTTTTTTTTTCCCCAAAAACCTAACACCTCCTATATCTATTCCAAGTGAAAATTAACAACTGAAGTCTTTTTCTTAATTGCAAAAGCAAACAGATCTTTAGCCAGGAGGCAAAATAGGAGGGCCCTGGCCTGGCATTCGTGTCTGGGAGTTACACAGACCTCTTGGGGAAAAGTCCAGAGGAAAGGGCATCAGGAGGACTGGGTGCACCTGACCGATGGCAGGGTTGACAAGCCCAGGGAAGCTGCTTACTTTTCAAGAAGTGACACCAAAGGCCTCTGTCTTTCGTCTGTGATCACCTGGGGGAGAGTGGGTTCCGTGTAATGAGAGAAGAAAGCAACCACTCTTCCATCAGGACTTGGCGTTCAACACGCTGGAATTGCCGATCCCCGTGGAGAAAGGCTATGCTAACTAACTGGGGAGAAACAAGCCATCCCATCTCTTCCTTGTCCAGTAAGAATGTTTTTGAAGAAAATGTCCTCCCAAATCAGCAATTTTGAAGGTGATTTTTAAAAACTAACACCTCTTGAAGACCAACTCTGATTTCAAGTACTCTTCCAAACTATTTATGGACGTGATCAGAGTCAATCCTCTCCAACTCCATTGGAGAGTAAGATGTCCTATCTCAACTTCCATTTTACAGATGAGAACACTGAGGCACAGAGAGACTAATAAATAACCTGCCCCCAAACCCAAACTGGATTAGGTGAACAAAGATCACTCGAGTTCTTGTAAACTGGATCCAGTTAATGGGCCCAGCTTCTTTCCAGGTCCACACGATGAAAACCAGATCTCTCGCCCTTTTCCTGAACTTCACTCAGACCCCAGCACAGCCTTCCTCCTTTGAAATCCTTCCTGCCCGGGTCTCCGAGCCTCCCACCCAGATTCCTGCAGCAGCCCCCTGCCGGCTCTCTCTGCCTGGGCTTCCTAGCCCCTCCGATCTTTCCCCGTATCCTGGATAAGGTTAACCCGGCTGCCACTGTCCTTAGCTCATTCTGCTGGAATGCTGCTCAAGTGCAAATTCCAGCTACATTGCTATCGAGCAGTGTGGCCGGGGCAGAGTACCTAACCTTCCAGCACAGCTCTTCGCTCATTTACACCATAATGTTAATTTTACCTGCCCCTGCATGTTGGGTGAGAATGAATTAGACGTTAAGAGAAAACACACAGAACGATGCCTGACATGCGGAAACATTGTTACACCCTCCCTCCTTCCTCCCTCCCCCCACCTGCCTCCCCCTTCCCTTCCTTTCTGACTCCCTCCTTCCCTCCTCTGCCTTCCCCCCTCCCCCTCCCCTCCTCTCCACCATCTAATAGATGCCGGCCTGTCAAGCCAGTTAGTTACTCCCCTTAAATGCTGTCCTTACATATCCCACGTCACCTTCCTGAAATCCCCCTTATCCACCTGCTACCACCTCACTCCTGCTCAGGTCAGGTCAGTGACTTTTTCCAGCTCTGTATCCTTTTCTATGACTCTCTGGTCGGCATTTCTTTTTGCTTTTTCTGAAGTTCACTGACAATACAGTCGGCTCTGCCTGGTTTAGTACCAAACTGTCTCCTAATTATTTTCTGTTGGTTCCATCCCTTCAGGGAGGACCGCATCAGCCTCTGTAGAGCCAGCGATGAACTGTCTTTTCCCCGGCAGCCTGGCAGCACAGCCAGGCCCACGGAAGTCACTCCAGGAAAACTCACCTTGTGGAGCCAATGGTCACTGTTCTCAAAAGTTCTAAGAAGCTCCTTGTCACGAGGAGTTCCTTTAAACACAGAGAAACCACGCCTCACCCCTGAGGATGATATCAGCAAGCCCAGCCTTATCGGTCCCATCCCCTCCCCAGCCTGCCTGTCCTGGGGTTGCTTTCTTCACCCACCCCAAAGGACAATCGCTGGGTGACCCGGTTTGCCTGCGACTGTGATTTTTAAAGTCGGAAATCCCTCAACCCCCCCAGTAAGTCTCAGGCAAGGTGGCACGGCTGGTCACCCTACTGTCCACCCAGGTGAGAGCTTTATTTTTTGTGAGGGTCAAAAACATTATTAACGACCTCCTAGTAACCTAGAAGTGGGGCTTTGTTCCTCCTTCATCAGAAGACCAACAGCACAGATGAACATAACCGATTGATCAGATTGGGTAGTTGATCTCCTGAATGCTGAGGAGTTGGGACTCTCATCTCCCCGGGAGGGAGAACAGATGAACAGAGGCTGAGGCCTTCTGGGGTGAGGAAAGGACGCGGGAATTTAAGACAAGCCTGGCAAACTCCCCAAATTGCACAGAGCCAGCTAATACAGGAACGGCATTTCCCCTCCCGGCTGTCAGGCCACCTTCGGGAAAGAGAAGCAGTTAAAATCGGTGGTACAGTTCAGGCAGCAACTGTACCCCAGAATTGCCCAGCTCTGGGTGTGACAGACCCAAAAACACTAACTCGAAAAGATATATGCACCCCCATGTTCACTGTACATTATCAATAATAACCAAGATATGGAAACAACCAAGTGTCTACTGGTGGATGAATGGATAATGAAAATGTGGTGTATATATACACAATGGAATATAATTAAGCTATTAAAAAATTGAAATCCTGCCATTAGTGACAAGATGGATAGACTCTGAGGGTATTTGAGGACAGAAAAAGACAAATACCATATGATCTCATTTATACGTGGAATCTAAAACAAAACAAAGCTCAGAGTTACAGAGAACAGATTGGTGGTTGCCAGCGGGGCAGGGGGAGGTGAAATGGGTGAAGGGGGTCAAAAGGTACAAACTTCCATTTATAAAATAAATAAGTCCTGGGGATGTAAGGTACAGCATGGTGACTATAGTTAATAAAAGTGTATTTTGTACTTGAAAGTTGCTAAGAGAGTAGATCTTAAAAGTTCTCACCACAAGAAAGAAGAGAATGTCATAACTATGTGTGGTGAGGGATGTTAGCTACACTTTCTTGGGGTGATCATTTCCAAATATACACAAATATTGAATCTTTATGTTGTATACCTAAAGCTAATATAACATATGTCAAGTATACCTCAATTAAACATTTTTAAAATAAATAAAAACTAATTTAAATTAAATTAACAGATAAATAAAGAAACTGTCCTCCCTTGTGGATACTCTGGAAGCTGAGTACCAGCCCATGTTAAACCACAGCCGCTGGAAGAATCGTTTAGTATTTCAGTCAAGATCGATTCTACACGGTTAGGTTCAGCCTCTGAAGCTCTAGGTAAGAAAGAAAATAAGCAACCTGAAATGAAATCAGAACACATTCACGTGCGGAGGCTGAGACTCACCTTTCCACACCTTCACGTATTAATATGTGTCAACTTCCTGTTTCCCTCTAGTGGCGCTTGGTTCCGAAAACTGAGGGGGCCCTGAGAGACTGGACACCAGCAAAAGGAAAGACCGACTAAGTGCCTTCCCCTTCTTCTTAAGTTAGAGGATGCAAACCTTGAATTCTTTTTGGTATTCTTGCTTGATTTGGGGTTTGTTTCTGGTTTTTCTTTTCCTTATCAGATTACCTACCTTATTTGAGTAGTGTCAATAAAGAGCTGAGATTTTAAAAAACTGTCATGTGGATATACGTATATTTGCATAGCGCTTTCTTAAGATTAACAATCATAACCATGAAGTGCACAGAGAGAGGGAAAAGGGCAGAGTATCACTGAGATCTAAGAAATAAAATGATGAAAAACTCTTACAAATTGGTGGTGCAATTCAGGTGGCAAACCCACCCCAGAATAGCCATCGCCGGGTGCAACAGACACTCCAGACCAAAGGGCACCGCGCTAGTGGGCCAGAAACCATGACCTGCTCATCCTTAAATCCTTAACTTGATCTCAACAAAGACCACGATTTCTGTTTGATCCTCCATATTACCCTTCGGGTCAAAAAGAACAGCAAGAACTTCTGTCCCAGTCAAATAGGAAAACCTTCTAGGTATCCCCTAGGTCATCGGCTGGGAGAAAACCTGGCAGACTTGAGTGTACACCTCCTCTGGGGAACTTAGGGCTGGAAAGATCAGTGTGATTAGTTAAGTATCAGCTTGGAATTCAGCTCCCACCTCTCATTCTAAAAAAGAAGACACATAAGTAGATTCATCTTCTCAAAATAGCTCACCCAAGGCCTTAAGAAGTTCACAGATTTCAGATCTGTCACTTACAAATGTCATTAGAAACAAAATGGCTATTTTATGAAATGATGATGATGATGGTAATAGCAACTAACACTTACATAGCCTTTGCTCTTTGCAAGCTGTAGTTCTAAACACTCTGCTTTAATTAACTCAGTGAATCCTGAGAGCAACCCTATTAGATGTAGGTGCCATTACTATCTCATTACGCAGGTGAGAAGGTCTCACAGTCGGATTTGAGCCCAGGAATCAGCTAGAGGCTGTCCTCTTCATCCCACTCTGGACCCTGGCCCATGTCCAAATGGAGAGGCTCCAGCGCCAGCAGGGCCCCTCCTCAGCACAAAGGGCACTGGCTGGGTAGTCTGCTCGTTTGTTTTACCCCACCTCCTTTCAGTAAGGTGACTTGGAGGCGACTTGCAGGAATCCATTGTAATAAAACACACAGCAGAAGCAAGTGAAAAGTGCAAAGGACAAACAGTGCTTGGGACATTTCACAGTCCTGGGGGACAACTTTGGTAGCCAAGTGGGCTGGGGGCGTGGAGGGAGCCTCTGGCTGGGTGCTACATGTTCTGTTCCCTCCCTAGGAAACCTGTGCTAGAAGTCAAGACGACAGTGAGCTTGTCTTGCATCCCCTAGCCCCGCACTTGGAGGCAAACAGTCTTCCTGCCAGGTTAACAACAGAGCACCCCCTTCCCAGATGCACACAGCCATGCAGGGCTGGCATCCCCCTGTGAGAACTGGGGAGTCCAGCAAAGCTGTGCAGACAGCCCACTTCTTCTTCCAGCAGGGCAGGCAGCGTCAAGGTACTCCTTGAAAGATCCTGTCAAAACCACTCTAATCCAGTCCAACACAGCCCACGTAGCCTGTTCCTTGGCATGTGGCCGAAAGAGTTTGGGTCTGGGATTTTTAAGGCAGGTAGAACCAAATGCCTAATCTTGGCCATAAACAGCTTTCAATAAAAACAGCAGAGTGTTGAGCACAAAGCAAGACCACTGCTTGCTGTAGAAAAAGGACTTTTAGGACTTGCCCTTCTCATTTCAGAGTCCGAGAAGGCACTGGTTAAGGACTGGTGGGCAATCTCAGAAGCCGCCAGGAAAATAACCACCAATTAACTTTCCAAGTAGGTCTATGCTTGACCTCAACTCATTCTAGCCGTGGCCTGGGGTGACAATGACAGAATGTGAAAGAACAAGTTCAAAGTCTATTTGCCAGTGCAGTAGGCAGAATAATGGCCCCTCAGAGGCCCACATCCTAATACTCAGAACCCGTGAATATGTTACCTCAATGGCAAAAAAGGACTTTGCAAATGTGACGGAGGTTATGGATTTGAGATAGGGAGGCTACCCTGGGCTGTCAGGTGGGCCCAGTCTGGTCACAGGCATCCTCAAAAGTGAGGACCTTTCCCAGCTGTGGTCAGAGAAGATTTGACTAGAGAACAACGGTCAGAGAGATGAATGTTGCTGGCTTTGCAGATGAAGAAAAGGGGGCCCCAAGCCAAGGAATGCAGGTGCCCTGTAGGAGCTGGAAAAGGCAACGACATGGACCTCCCCTAGAGCCTCCAGAAAGAAATGGAGGACCACTGGAGCCTTAGTTTTAGCCCAGTGAGACCTGTGTCAAACTTCTGACCAACGGAACCGTCAAATAATACATCTGAGTTGGTTTAAGCCGCCAAGTGTGTGGTAATGTGTTACAGCAGCAATAGAAAACTAACATAGCTAATGATTCCCTATGGGAATCCTAAACCTTTTCCTAAGACGATGCAGTGGATCAACCGCCCAGCAGTCACACAGAAGGGTGAACCCTGAAGTAGGCGGCACTTAGCCTATTTCTAGAAACTTCCTGCATGAGCCTCTCCTCATGTGCCAGGGATCTGCAATGTTGTCATTTGAAGAAGCTCTGTATTGAGCCCACCAATAGCCAAGGCAAGACCACAGCTCCTCTGTGTGGACTTGTGAATTACAACAGCCTTTTTGATCTGAATTCTGGGGAGGCCTGCTCGTTCCTCCACGTCACCTGTGGGGCCACAGGGTCTGGCGGACAAGCCCCTAACGCAGGGGGCTTGACTACTTGACTCAGCAGGCTGTCTATTCCCCCCAATTTTTTAATTTGGTAAAACCATCTGAGGATACATGTGGCAAGGCACAGTTACAGATCATCCTCTCAAGATGACATTTTGCTCTTTTCAATCTTGACTCCTTACTATGGTTTTTAGAACCTGCCTTCTCAAAAGGACTCTGGCGTCAGGTGTGCAAGGTCTTCAAGAAGTTATTAGCGCCTCCTAGTGGTCTTGAGATGCACTTTCCGACTTCTCACCTTCCCTTTAAACACACCCATTCCTCATTAGGGTCTGGTGGAAAATGTCACAAATAAGTTTTTAGGCCCGGTAGGAGGCTAAACCTTCCCAATTTGCCTGGGACTCAGGTTTCCTGCTACCCAGGATTGTCAGTTTTCAAGCCAGGAAAGTCCTGGAAAGACTAGAGTGCCTTGGTTTCCATACCCATGACCCCCTTGAGACCCCACAGGAAAACTACCCAAAGAGGGCATTGTCTTCCTGTCCTTGGCACTGCAATAACCGTGTACCAAACACAATTGGGACCCAAACGGTAATGCCTTTACTAATGCAACTCTCTGTGAGAACAGCAGCTGACTTGAACGCACTTTGCTCATGATAGGAAAATAACAACTGAAGATCTGCAAATTATTTCTGGACTCTCATCGTGGTGGGTGGGAGAGTAGGGTCACCCCATATTCTGGGCAGAGCAGACCATGAAAACGAAATTCTGACTTTCTCTAAAAGTGTTCAGATTCAGTTTGTTCAGAATTCTCTAGCTCTTTTGCAAAATTCTTTAGAAACATGTAGTTTCCTGAAAAATAAACAAACTCCCTCTCTATTTTTCTTTGTAATGTTCATAAGTTTTAAGGAGGCCAAAGGTCTGAAACTATCTACTTACAAAGATGAAAGTCTAGTGCCTTAAAGACACTCATGTTGGTTTCAATGGCCAACTTATGAAAGTTGTATAGATCTGGGTCAGGGAAGGAGGAGACTGGGAATTTTATAATATTTTTTGTTCAATCTGAAACTAGTCAGTTAATCAGAAACATCTTAAAGGTTTTTGAGGGAATTCTCATTGTGGATTTTAGAATGCTTTCCTTTTAACGTTGAAAGATGGCAGAAATCAGAGGCTCTGTGATTAACTTTCCAGGTAGAAGGCAGGGATCACCTATATGGTATGATATGTGAGTGTTGGGAGAATCCACCTGTCTAAAAATGCCCACATCATCCTTCCACAAAAGCCTGAATCTCAGAGAATTGTCTAGAAAAAAAGCCACTGTCTGTTAAGAAATGGTGCTGGTTACTCTTGTCTTCCCCAGGGCCAACCCAGGGGAGGACACCAGTCCCAGAAACCTCTAACCTTCCCACAAGCTGGCACTGTTTGTCCATTTCCTCATACACAGCACGAAAGGGTCCATTTTGGCAACACTTTCTACGCCTTCCTACAGGTGCCTGATGAAGTGGCAAAGTCGTTAAAGTTCCTTTTGTAAAGGTATGCTTGTCAGATCTCATTCCAAAAAGTTCAAGGCACTTTTAAGAAGCCATATTAATTACTACAGCTGGTCACTATAGCTATGAAAGGTATTCAAAATATAAAATTAAATCCCAAAGACCTTGAATAACCAAAGCAATCTTGAGAACGAAGGCCAAAGCTGGAAGCTCACGCTTCCTGATTTCAAACTACATTACAAATCTATAGTAATCAAAATAATATGGTATTGGCATAAAACCAGACACATAGATTAGTGGAAACAGAACTGAGAGCCCAGAAATAAACCCACGCATGTATAGTCAATTAACTTACAACAGAGGAGGCAAGAATATACAATGGGGAAAGGACAGTCTCTTCAATAAATGGTGTTAAGAAAACTGGACAGCAACATACAAAAGAATGAAACTGGGACACTGTGTTACATCATACACAAAAATTCATTCAAAATGGATTAAAGACTTGAATGCAAGACCTGAAACCACAAAACTCCTAGAAGAAAACATATGCAGAAAGCTCCTTGACATCAGTCTTGGTGACAATTTTTGTATTTGACACCAAAAGAAAAGGCAACAAAAGAAAAAATAAACAAGTGGGACTACATCAAACTAAAAAGTTTCTGCACAGCAAAGGAAACCATCACCAAAATGAAAAGGCAATTTACTGAATGGCAGAAAATATTTTCAAATCATATATCCGATAAGGGGCTAATATCCAAAATATATAAAGACCTTGTACAACTCAACAGCAAAAAAACCTCAAACAATCTGATTTTAAAATGAGCAGAGGATCTGAACAGACATTTTTCCAAAGACATGCGGATGGCCAACAGGCACATGAAAAGATGCTCAACATCACTCATCATCAGGGACATGCAAATCAAAACCACAATGAGACATCACCTCACACCTGTTTTAGAATAGCTATTATCAAGAAGACAAAAAGTAACAAGTGTCGCAGACGGTGTGGAGAGAAGGGAACCCTCACGCACTGTTGGTGGGACTGTAAATTGGTGCAGCCACTGTGGAAAACAGTATAGAAGTTCCTCAGAAAATTAAAAATAGAACTACCATTTGATTCAGCAATTCCATTCCTGGGTATTTATTCGAAGAAAATGAAAACACTAACTCAAAAAGATACATGCACCCCCGTGTTCATTGCAGCACTATTTACAATAGCCAAGATATGGAAACGAACTAAGTGTCCATCAACAGATGAATGGATAAAGAAAATGTGGTATATGTATATGTGTGTATATATATATACACACACACATACACACACATACATACATATATATACACACACACACAAAGGAATATTATTCAGCTATTAAAAAAGATTGAAATATTGCCGTTAGTGACAAGATGTATGGATTTTGAGGGCATTATGTTAAGTGAAATAAGTCAGACAGAGAAAGACAAATACCATATGATCTCATTTATATGTGGAATCTTAAAATAAAGAAAAGCAAAACCAGCAAACAAGCTTAGAAATACAGAGAATGGACTGATGGCTGCCAGAGGTGGGGATGGGGGTGAAATGGGTTAAGGGGGCCGAAAGGTATAAGTTTCCAATTATAAAATAAATAATTCATGAGGATGTAACGTACAGCATGGCGACTATAATTAATAATACCATATTGCAGACTTGAAAGTTGGTAAGAAAGTAGATCTTAAAAGTACTCATCACAAGAAAGAAAAATATTTGTAACTCTGTGTGATGATGGATGTTAACTACACTTACTGTGGTGATCATTTTGCAATAAATACAAATATCAAATCATTATGTACACCTGAAACTAACATAATGGTGTATGTCAATTATACCTCAATAAAAGCTAATTAATTAATTAAATCAGGTATACTGAAAAGTAGCGACCTTAGGTACTAAATAGATTTGGTTTTCTAAATTAAAGTTCGTAGTAGATCTCATGGATGACATACTCACTGAAAATTTTTGCTTCATTTTAAAGAACAAACAGAAATGTCTAGTCGATCAGGTAATCAGTTTCTCCTGCCAGTGTCTTGTTTAATGAAATAATGGAATTATCCCTTAATGGTTTTTGCAACTTCAACAAGAAGAGCAAACAAATGAACAGCTCCCAGCACAAACAAAACTTCTCGTAAAGGAGAGGGGCAATTATGTAATGCACAATGGGAGATGCAATTATGCAATGTGTATAATGCAATTATTTGTATAATGCAACTGTATATATATATATTGTATATATATTGTATATATTGTATATATATATTGTATACATTGTATATATGTTGTATAATGCAATGTGTATAATGCAATTATGTAATGCACAATGGGAGATGCCAGATCAATGGTAGAGTGGGAAGGCACTTTTTAATTTAAATGCAACTTTATTCAGTTCAGACCTACATCTTCATGTTTAAGAAACCTAAGCTACATCAACTTGCTAATTTTCCCCGCTGCTCCCTTTTCTCCTGTCCACTGAGTTGAAGGTAAGCCTGCATTACTAACCAGAAACCTCAGGTTTCACAAGTTTAGGTTCAAACCAGCCTGTCATCTTGTATCAGTGAAAAGAGACAAAAGAATCAACCAGGAGTACATAAAATCACATTGTGTATAAAATAGGAAAAGGTGGCTTTATGCTTCAAAAGCAGGAAAGTCAGAGTCAGAACCGCCACCCCTCAAAAAAAACATATGGAGTTTAGGAAAATCACAAAATTGTCCTGGAACTGTGCTCGACAGGGTAACTACTCCCATTTTAACAATTAGATTTCATTTTGTATTTCCTTGTAATCTGAGAATTCTTACAAGGTCAGGGGTTCCTAGGTCATGGATAATTAACTTGCTGAACTTGAAAGTTCTTTGTCAGTGAGCAGAGGCACACAGTACCACCTTGTAGTGGTACTACAAGGTGCCAACCTTGATGTTAACCTTGATGTTAGCAATTTGAACGGAGAGATTTTAGAAGACTTCAGACGTTACAGAATTATCTGGAAGCTTTACCTTCCCCCCTTTCCCACTGTTAGTTATATGACTATATTCTCTGGCCTGGCTTGACCCACGCAACAGGGAAGGTCTGTGGTCTCAGACCAAAAGGGACCAGCCAGGTTCCAAATTCGGAGAAACACCTAACTGGCTGACCAAGGCCAAGGCTAATGCCCTGGCTTTATTATACAGAAGTCTTTTCTGTGCCACAATCTTTTTTTGGTGAACTCTCTCCCCACCCTCACCCCTGAGGAAGAAAAAAGAGGGAGTGCTATCCTGTTTCAAGATTCCCTAACCCTGACCTATTAGGTCAAAAAAAACAGTGACCCTGGGGCCAGCTTCGCAGTGGTTCACAAACCGGCCAATGAGCAAACAGTTCAAGGGCTCCTGTTTTCAAAAACGACATTTACGCTAAGTGGCTAGGAACTGGTGTCCCTAATTTGTTGCAAATCTTACTGTGGCCCCAGCGATCCAGTTCCAGGGCAATGGATCCCTTCATCTGCCTGTGGAGAAGGACACACCGACACCACAGGAGAAGAGGCTGGGGATTTCTCAAGATGTTCATTTATTATCCTAAATCCAATCTGGGCAAGGCCAGTTTCTTACGGGAGTGTCTTATTTCAGTTTTGTAAGGCTTGGAAAACTGGGATTCAGAGATGAAACAACAAAATATTACTTTTTATGTAGAATAACTTGAAAATACTGTACACTAGGGTGCCTGTAGGTAATTAACTAAATAGGAAAAGACGTGCTCTGTATTTCAGGAAGAAAATAGAATGTGAAGATTTTGTGAGGGTTCTCATTTATCTGTCATCAAAATAAAGGCATCCACACAGATATGAAAATGAGAGAGTCAAGGAGATTCACAGGGCCAGGGATAGGACTTATTAGGTCTTAGGTATCCTAAGGGGCTACATGCCATGCTTGTCCAGTCCATCCACGGGCACCATGTAAACCAGACCTGCTCTGGTTCCCTGCACCCCATCTGTGTTCAAATCCACACTAACTGATAATGGTCTGCAAGACCCTGGTCACAGAGACCTTCCAACAACACCAGGAGAAGAGGCAGCTGAGGGGGCTTGGTTCGGCACTATCTCGTTTGGCACGAGGGTAAACATGGCACAAAACACTGGGTGCCCCAAACCAGGAAACAAAACCTCGTTCTGAAAGACAAAATTGTGCAAAAATAATAAAAGAAAAGATTTCCTTTTATGGAATTTGGGATGTTTAAGAATGCTTGAGAATGTTTGTTGAATCCATGAATCCATGAGTCAATCAATCAACCCATGACCCGCTCAATCCATGACCCCGCCCCGCTGACATTGACGGTCAGCACTCCACCGCACTGTGAACAGAAATACTCAGTGTCTGATGTGTCAACACATCCTCAAGGTGGACAGGACGGCGACAATGTGGCAGAAGGAGAGACCCCACCCCCCAGAGAAGAGTCAGCTTCCAGAATTCCCGTGCTTTACTCTATTCCTGACCCAGTTTGGGGAACCCGTTGTGTTGAGAACATTCCGAAATCCCACCTACAGTGGATACAGTTTAAAGCCGTAAACTCACTTCACATTACTATTCTCTGTGAATCGGTTTAATAACCTCAGGGGATTTTTAACTCTTTCCATTTTTATTCTGACGTTATTGGTGCAGCAAGTAAGAACTTAATAAGTCATACTCTACAAACCTTGAAAAGCCAATTCACCTAATTTGCCAGAATAAGGTATAGTTCTGAAAATCTGGACTGCAGATTAAAACATAATTCTGTTACTGAGATATCACCCGCTGCTACCTTTTGGTGGAAAGACGTGCATAATAAGTGGCCCTGGGAAAGATGATGGAGTTGAACTGATATATTCACTGATTTTCCCACGGAAACAATGATACAAGAGAAGATTATTTTCTTTGCCAAGAACTAAAGGAATAACTTTTGTAGAAATGCCCAATAAACTACAAAATTGGGGGAGGAGTGTCCAATGAAAGACAAAGTGTTCTAAAGGGTATATAAACCCTTTAAGTGGGTGACAGAGATGACATGAGGAGAAACCAATGGAAAAGTGATAGAGTCCCTTAAAGTACTAAATTCTTAACTAATTTCACAATTTCTGTTAGGGGCAAGGAATGCAGGAAAGCTGCTTTCTTTGGGGAGATTGTGACATGGCAGTCATCAGAATTTGATATGCTAGCTCAAATTCTGGAATTCCTACTTGCGAGTCTCCTTTAGAGACTGAAGGACACCCACATTCATGAGACACACCACTTACTGAGGTCCGATAACCTCTCCTCCGGCACCCTCTGCCCAGGCTTTTCTCAGCACAGCATCATCATCTCCCTTCTTCCTCTATAGTCTGTGCCAGCACAGTCCCCACTGGTCTTATCCCCACATCTTGGTTAGGGCAGGAAGGAGCCATGTGGGGTGGTTCCAGAGAGCAGAACACTCTGCAGTTAGGAGGGATGAGGGTCCGTGGGCAGGTGAACAGAAAGCTGGACCACGCAGCTGCGCTCCCATATCACCACCCATGATTCTGCCACGGTCAACAGGAAGGGCTGTAGGAGGCTGCTTGCAGGTAAAAGGCCAGCGGTTCCAGCTGTACCATCACCATGACTACTGTGTAGCACAGACCATCTGAAGGTCTTCTCGCTTTCTTTAACTTTTCTGCAAGGCAGAGGGAACGCTAACTGGAGAGGAAACTGCCCAGTTGGCTCCCTGGACTTGCGCCCCTTCTGGTTCCTCTTCTGCCCTCTGGTGGAGCCAGCGAGGACAGCAACAACCAATAAAACCCAGCACCAGAAACAAGGCTCCTTGCAGATAAGAATCGTGGCCCTCATTTTCATACCTTTGTTGGTATCGTTTATTGTTATCATACTAGCTCATCCCATGACACGAACATTACGCATCACACTTCTTGTAAGCCTATAAAGGAGAAATGTATCATAAGTGCAGCGAGTATTGAGTGTTTTTCTTCTTAAAGAAATAAATGACTACACAGTTGATATCATTTTCTAGACTGACTTTGCACACCCAAGGAGGGGAAAGCTTTGCTGCACTTTATCAGTAAAATGTGTCTATTAGAGTCCTCGGTCCAGGCCACAAAGGGGATTATGCTCTGTCTTGAAAAATGCTTCTCACTCCTCCATAACCTTAGAACTCAGGGACGATTTCATTCCTCATTACGCCTAGATCCTAATATATATTTTAGATCTTAAAACTTTGAAACAGATCTGAGCTTTTCAAAAAGGCTATGAAACCTAAATTCATTCCCAAGAATGTATAGTATTTATTCTTTTCGACTGCCGTAACAATGTCTTATGAGGTGGATTAGATGGGTGACCACCCTTGACCCACAAACTTAATCACTGAACCCAATGGCTCTTAGCTTTCAATTCTGGCCACAGGCTTAGTTATGTCGGTGTTCATTGTCACAGTGGGTGGAATCAACTCATAAGAAGCACACGGACGAACAAAATGAAACTTGCTACTTTTTATCCTCCTATATGAATTCTGCTTTAAAAACTCTGGGCCTGTTTTTAATCCTTATTTAATCATATGGCCTGATACCAACTGAAGCTTTTACACAGAGATGAAAAGCTTATTTCCTTGTAAAATTCTCACAAGGAATTATTACAACAAAGGAACACCTTGTTCTGGAAGACCAGCTTAATAACGCAGCCTGTTTCTCTATACCCTGGCGGTTTATGTTCTTGAATGACTGAGCGTATTCCATTTCTTAGAGTGACTCCAAAGGGGAAAACGCATGCACCAAACAGAAGAACTGGCCACACGGGGCCCTCCTTTTACCTGCACTGCCCCCCACCCCGCTTGGAACTAATTTAACCCGCTCTGCACCTCTCACCTTGGCCATCTTTCCGCCCACTCAGATTTCACCGGCTTAGAAGTGTCATAAGTCACATGTCCCAGTTACCTTTGGCCCGGTAACAAATCGCTCCACATTTAGCAGCCTAAGTTGTGTGCTTTATTATAGATCATGATTTGTGAGTTAGGAATTTGGGTAGGGTAAGGCTTGCCTAAATGATCCTTCTATTCCATGTGACGTTGACAAGGTCACTCAGCGGTGTCCAGCTGGTGAATGGGCTGGTCCCAGGGGTTCAAGACAGCTTCACACACTTGTCTGGTGTCTTGGCAGGTTGGCTGGAAGGCTGTGCGGCTGGGATGGTCAACTGGAGCGCCTACAGGCAGCCCCTCCAGTATGCTGGCCTCAGGGGCCTCACTGAACAAGGCAGAAGCCACACGGCCTTTTGTAATAAAAACCACACAGCATCACTCCCACCATACGCTACTGGTTACCAAGTGGTCACAGAGGTCAGGCCACGTTCAGAGGGAGGAGAATCAGACCCCACTTCCCAATGGCAGGAGGGTCAAGGGATCTGTAGCCTTCTTTAATCCACCACACTATCCGATTTCAGGGTGTGCTGAAATGCTCACATCATTTACTTATAGATCCAGGTCTTGACTAACTTGAACTGGTTTAAAATTTTTTTAGCAGTGCCTAAAAGCAATGGTGTTGTTTTGTATTACCCAGTGATGAGCAGAGCACTGTATCTGCAGTACTTACTAGAGCACATCTCACTAGCTGGAGAGTAACAGAGTAATCTTCCTTTATTGCTGCTGTCCACGATGCGAATAATCATAATATATTTGTTAAAATGGCATTAACAAAAAAAGTCTCCCTCCATATCTGATGTGTCAATACCTCTGAGTTTTCTTAAGCATGGATTTCTCTGTTCAGAGAGTTAAATGACACCAAAAGAGCCATTGAGTGCAACCCACACTTCATCTCGTCTGACCATTTTTGGGAAGAGAGTTGAAGGCATCCAGCCTGGATGGAGTTCAAGCAAAAGGAACAAAGTTGGGGAGAGATTAAATCTTTCCAAGATTCTTTGAACTCACCGTGTCCAACGCCCTGACACCAAAGGCACCAAAAAAAAAGTGTTAATCATCCTCATTTAGGAAGAAAGCCTTATGTCTCCGGATCTCCAATAACACCTTTATGCTGGGTGATCTTCACAGCACATGACAGCTGAGGTGTGCTGCATGTCTTGGTCATGCTTGTGCCCACTGTCCTAAGGGCCCCATCGGAACCCCTCGTGTGCCCCCAGCCAGGGAAGAGAACAGGTGCCCCCCTGATGATCCTCATCCCCACAGCCCACTGTGGCTGGAGGTGGGCCAGCGGCACCGGAGGGGGATGGATAGGTGTGCATAATGAGGGGCTTCCTACTGGCCACCCTCCCCAGCAAAGAGTCTCACTGGCCGGAAGGCAGAATCTCACCGGTTTAAAAGGGAACCCAATCTCTTGCTTCTCCAGAACAGCTCTAAACTTGCACACTCGAAACAAAAAGGGGGCACTGAGACTAGTAGCTACTTAACCAGCACGTACTGCTTCTCCTTTGTATCAATAAGAATAAGTGGCTGTCTCTTAGATATGACAAAGAAATGACTGTAAAAGGGGCATATGGAGTGGCCCAGATCGGGGCTCGAGACCCTCTTTTCTTGTGCATTATAGTTATGGAATTGAGATTTGTTGTGGTAAGTACTACAGCTACACTGCTCTGCTCATCACTGAATATAAAAAATAAAAATAACTCCAGTGCTTTACGCACTGCTAAAATGTTCTTAAACCAGTTCAAGTTAGCAAAGACCTGGATCTAAATAAATGATGTGAGCATTTCGGCATACCCTGAAATCAGATAGTGTGGTGGGTTAAAGAAGGCTACAGATCCTCTGACTCTCCTCACATTGGGAAGTGGTCTGATTCTCCTCCCTCTGAATGTGGCCTGACTTCTGTGACTACTTGGTAACCACTAGAATATGGTGGGAAAGGCCATGTAGCTTCTGCCTTGTCCACTGACCCTCCCTGAGGCCAGCATACTGGAGGGGCTGCCTGTAGGCGCTCCAGTTGACCATCCCAGGTGCACAGCCTTCCAGCCAACCTGCCAAGACACCAGACAAGTGTGTGAAGCTGTCTTGAACCCCTGGGACCAGCCCATTCACCAGCTGAACACCGCTGAGTGACCTGCATCACTCCCCCATTTTGGTCGTCAACTGTATTCCTTACCATAGTCTCCTGCCATGGAATTAGAAAGGTAAAAATGATTTTTAACAGGCCTAGTACTTTAATAGTTGGTCAGTTACCGTGCTCAGACAAAAGCCAACGTCTGTAAATGCAACCTGACAGTTGAGGCATTGCTGGCTTAGATGGAAAGAATCTACGAAATCATAAAATTTACATTCTGCAAAATGTACCATTAAAAGCTGACCACGCCCTCACAGGCATAGAAAATGAACTTATGGTTAACAAAGGGGAAAGCAGGGAGGAGGGACAAATTAGGCGTTTGGGATTAACAGATACAAGCTACTACATATAAAATAGATAAACGACAAGGACCAAGGACGTACTCTATAGCACAGGGAGCTATATTCAATATCCGGTACTAAACCACACTGGAAAAGAATGCAAAACTGTGTGTGTGTGTGTGTGTGTGTGTGTGTGTGTGTGTGTGTGTGAATGTATAACGGAATCACTTTGCTGTACACCAGAAACTAACATAACATTGTAAATCAAAAATAAAAATCACAGCTGACCACGCAATTCAGTCCACCTGATATAGTAGCCACGTTTGTTCACTGCCATCATTCATTGATCCGTGCACTGTACACAGCACAACCTTCCAGATAGAGGGGAGTACAGCAGAAGGGCAGAGCCCTTGCGGTCAGAGATCTAGAGGCCAAATCTCTCCTTTCTGTCCGTCAGCACCCGGGCTGCCGTCCCGCTCTGCCCACCTGTCCCACCAACCCCTCCCCCACGCCATGTTCTCCTCCCTCGCACAGCATCGTAATTATCTCCTTCTGGATCACTCTCTAAGGCTAAGGCTGCAGAAAAGCAGGAGCTGTGTTCATCACTGTTTGTCACTGTAGTACCCCCAGCCCCATGCAGTGTGTCTGGTACGTGGTGGGTACTCAATAAACATTCCCTTTCAATAGCCTACTTGGGTCCAAAATACCACTTGGTAGTTTGAAAGACTGAGAAGCAGCTTTTCTTCGCCCCATATCAAGACTCAACTTTCAGATGGATGACCAAGTGAAGAAGGAAAGAGAGAGAGTAAGTTGGGGTAGAGTCCATAAAACGGGTAAAAATGGAGAATTTTTTTAATCTGATGATCTTGCACGCATATATAAAATCAGACTTTCCTTCACAGACTGAATAAATATATATCAACATGGTCTGTGTTTCTCCATAAAGCTACCCTTTCAGAAGCTTCAAAATTATCTTTCCAAACAATCTTTGATATTTGTATATTTCCATCCTCCCTCTCATCAAACATAAGCTATGGGTAGGCTTCCACAATTCACTGGTCCTCTACAGATAGGATTTGTGATCAATCTGTACACATTTTGGTCAATTCTTTCAACGCATGGAATCCAAAAAGAACATCTGGCTAGGAGACACAACCTTGGAAACAATACTGATATCACTTTATCGCAGATGACTACTGATCACGAATCCGTTTCGGAAGACGGCAAGCCAAGATCAAAGTGATATACCTTCCATTTTCAGATGGAGCAGGGTGGGGTATGAAAGGACGCTGCTATCTATACATGTTAAGCTTTGTTTTGAACAGGAATTCATACAATGTAAGAAGTGGGAAACTGATTGTAGAATACACCCATTACTAGAAAAATGCAAAATTTTTAACAAGAATGTGAGAGAGCTACAGGCACTGATAGGGAATGATTTCTAAGATATGATGTTAAGTAAAGAATGTAAGATATAACCGAATGTATTTCCAGTGTACTACTTTTATGAAAAAGAAAAAAGTAGGTGTGGTGTTTTTTTTTAATATGTCCACAAATTCTTTGACTTTCTCTTTAAAAGGTGGGATGGAATTCCAATCTCCCTGAAGGCTGGACCTAGTTAAGAGAATAAAACAGAAATGACTGTGTGACTTCTGAGACAAGGTCATAAAAGGCATTCTTCTCTCTTGGATCCCCCTGCTCTGGGGAAAGCCAGATGTCATGTTTGAGGACACTAAAGCAGCCCTATGGGGAGGGTCCAAGTGACGAGCAATTGAACCTCTTGCCAACAGCCATGTGAGTCAACCACTGTGGAAGTGGATCCAACCACAATCAATCCTTCAGATGACACCACAGCCCTGCAAACATCTTGGCTACAACTTCAGGAGCCAGAACTACCCAACTAAGCTGCTCCCAAATTCCTGATGCAGAGAAACTGTGAATAATAAACGTTTATTGTTTTAAGATGCTAAGTCTCAGAGTAATTTGTTACACAGCAGTAAGTAACTAAAACAGTGAGGATACTTACATATATGTTTGAATATGCACAGAATATCTCTAGGGAGAAAACTGAGAGGCTGGGCCTCAGGCATGGACGAAGATTTATTTTTCATCACATTGTATTGTTTTATAAGTTTTTCTTATCCTAATATATTGTTTTTTCTTTTAAAAAAGTACATTTTACAAAAGAATCTCATGGATTACATGAATGACCAAACTGTGCATAAATATCTTTAACCTCTATTTTATTTCAATTTTTAAAAAATTTAATTTACTCAACTTTTGAAATAAAGTAGAAGAAAATAGTAAAATAGAAGTTGAAATATTTTAGAAGATATCTCCCTCAACTTTGCCCAGATACAGACCCCAGTTAACAAATCATCACTCTGTCAGAAAAAGAGCAGAGAAAATCAATGATGGAAAAGGAGAAGCTTAGGAGATTTAAGCATCCACCTCCCCAACTCTCAGAGAAAACTTTTCTTTGCTGAATATCAAAGGAGCTCAGAAAATGACTAGCGCAAAGCCAGCCTATTTTAGAAAATCTTGAAGAATTTGTGCTAGGGATTATCAAAGGGTCCTACTCTCTGTGTCTCCCCAAATACAACTGAATCAATAACTCTTTAGTGACCACCACTGTATGTGCAGGTCGTCCTATATATACTCTCATAGCGTCCTACTCATCCTTGATCCCATCTTCTCTTCCTACCAGCATTACCAGGGTGCCCATTATGTACCAGACCCTGTGCCAGACTATGACATCTTCAGGGAGAAGAGTGTCTCTGGCTCTTCCACAAGGGACACTAGACTGGGGCAGCGGGGAACGGGGCTTGAGTCCAGCTTCTCACTAGCCAAGTCACCTTGAGCCAATCATCCATCCATCTGGTTATTTACCTACCATTACCAAAACTCACTGACTGAGGACCTCCCACGAGCCCACCACCGTGCCAGGCAGTAAGGACACCCTGTGGATCTCATGCGCATGCACTGTGCACACACGTGTGCATAAGAAGTTAGCAAAGCATGATGTTCCACCTTGGTTTCCACCCCAACTAACCTTGTATGATTTCATAGACGTCATTTGTAAGTAAGTGGTGTTGACACTCAGAAAACAAATGACAAAAAAATGTCATTTGGGGGGAAACATTAAAGTCCCTGAAGTGCATTTTTGCTCATTTCCCTTCTAAACACACAATTCATACTTAGTTATGAAAATAACATCTCCCTTTCAAGCTCTTCAGAGACCAAACCCCACAGGGCAGGTCTCAGCCTGCTCACACCTGGCTGAAGATGCACAGACAGCTGCAGCCTTCTGACCCACCAGGAGTGCCTCAGATGTTGGTCCCCACAGACCCCCGCCCCGCTCCCATCCCCCCGTGTGATATGACAATGCTTGGGAGGCTTGATTTAGTTACTTATTTATTTGGGGAGGGGAGGTATCTCCAGGTGACAATGCTCATTCAAAGCCTTGTCTTTTTTTTTTAACTTTTTATTTTATATTAGAGTATAGTCGATTAACAACGCTGTGATAGTTTCAGGTGCACAGCAAAGCGACTCAGCCATACATACACATGTAGCAATTCTCCCCCAGACTCCCTTCCCGTCCAGGCTGCCACATAACACTGAGCCGAGTTCCCTGTGCTGTACAGTAATAGGTCCTTGCTGGTTATCCTCAAAGGCCATGTCTTTCTCAAGTTCTACTTTGTTCCATCCTCAGTTTCACCTCCCTGGAGAACCCAAACGTGATGGCAAATGCAAGTCTTCAAGCTCAGCGTTAGCTGTGTATTAGTGGTTTATATGAATGACCTCCGAAACGTAATTTAAGAAATTCTTAGACTCTGACCCAGGATTATTCACGGGTCACATTAAGATTTTTTAAGTCATGTGAATTTGCCAGAAAATCCATACCTCAGACTATCCCATCCCTAGACACTGCCTCAAAGTATTAGATGAACCGAACCTGTAAGTGAGACTTCCTTGGCGACCAAACCGCCACAGCTGCTGAAGTCCTAACTTTACGCTATGGTGTTAGTATTTTGTTTGTCGTTTGTTGTTACTATGTTGGTGTGTTATTATGTTGTCCTCCTTCCTTTTCACGAACAAAGAAGAAAAGAATCTTCCTTACTAAATATATTGCAGGGTTGCCGTATAATTAGATGGTAAATAATGAACACTTCTTTGAGAAAACAGAACTAAAACTTAGCATAGTCAGCAATTCATTTACCATACAGTAATTGAAGGAGGCTTTCCTGTGGCCTGTTCTATACATTCCTGGCTCTTTTGCATCCAAGAAGACATTCTTGCATACGTATAGAATAAAACAAAATGACTAATAAAATGACAATTCTCACAAAGATGGGGGACATAAACCACCAGGTGGCTAAAATTAGAAGCAGATTTTATTATTACATTTTACTGGGTCGTATGTCATTACTTTCTGGTAATCAATACATTTATTTGTAACCAATACATTTATTTTTTTAAAGAGGAAGAAATGTAAAAGTTAAAAGTTCCCAAATAGAATGAGGGCTAGTTAATTTTAAAAATTGTGTTTAGTAGGCTGTCATATGAAGCCTAGGAGAATGTTCTCTCCTTAAAGAACAGTTTTACACATCAAACATGGAATCAAAAACCCACCAAGACACACTTGCCTGACATGTTTACAGAACCCAGGAGGTCAGACGTCCATTATGGAATACAGCGTCCAGATAAAGCGGGGCCCAAAGAAGGAACCTAGAGAAGGTTAAATCTGGCAAAGAAATCCTATTCTGAACTAAATTAAGGATTTTAAATCGAGTATTACAAACTCAAGAGCTAAAATAGTCTAAAGGGTTTTTGCTTGATTTGGGATCTTTTGTTTTTCAAGGGAATGATTAGAAGGATAAGAAGAAAGTAAGGACTTCCCTGGTGGTCCAGTGGTTAAGACCCCATGCTTCCAATGCAGGGGGCACGGGTTCGATCCCCGGTCAGGGAACTAAGATCCCGCATGCAGTGTGGCATGGCCAAAAAGCAAAAAAAAGAAGAAGAAGAAAGTGAGTTATGCCTTAACAATCCTACAGGGCACATCCTAGGTGACCCTCAGAAGCTGTATCAAGCAGTAGTTGCTTGAAAACCAATTTCACTGTTTGGAGATCCATTTGTTTCCTTAAAGAAAGGAAAACAACAACTGAGCACCAAGCCAATCATCAAATATTCTGGTTAAGCAGTCCACGACATGCCCCCTTGCCTCTGCCTTCACAAACTACTGAGCAGAGTCTGAGAAAACAATTTGTTTTTACCTTTCATAATATTCTTTTCCCCAGAAAATGGAGGTAATTAGGAAACTAGAGCTATTTGCCAGAAATAAATATATAAATAAAATGGCAGGGATGGAATCGGAAAGGGATTATTCCTGTGCAAAATCAATGAAAGTTTATCAGAGCTGAGCAGATGTAACAATAAGAAGTCACATTTATAGCAGGCTTATTTCAAGTCAGGTACTGTTCTGAGTGTTTTATACAATCCTAATTTTGAATGCCCCACAAACTCATGGAGTAGGAACTATGATTGTTCCTGTTTTATCCATAAGCAACAAAGGCACAGAAAGATCAAGTAACTTGCCCAAGGTCACACAGCAAGAAAGGAGCAGAGCCAGGATTTGGTCCCAGACCCACTGGCTCTAAACTCTGTGCTGTTGATCACTACAGTCTACTATCTCACACAGGCAGCCACCCGTTCACACACACCTTCACGTTCCAGACCTGTGTTCCACGTTGGAGACAGCACGCAGAAGGTAGTGCCATGTGTGAGTGGAGCTTAGACAGAGGGATACCCAACCCAAATTGGGGTTAGAAAAGTCTCCCGAGAGGAGATGATGGCCATGCTGAATCTTGGACACATAGCAGAGAGCCAGGCAGGGAAGACCGGGAGGGTTGAAGGGAAGGAAACTCGATTCAGGTACAGCACATGCAAAATTTCCAGGCAGAAAAGAATGTGGTTCCCTCTAGGACCAGTAAGTAGTCTAACAAAGCTGGCATAGCGGTACCATGGGTAGCAAAGCTGGATGGGAGGGATACTCAGGCAGTGCCAACTAGACAGGAATCACATCGCGGATAGCCTTGTGACCTGGCTAAGGAGTGTGGATTTATCTGAAAGTCTGTAATAAACAACTGAAGATTATACTAGGAAACAAAATGATCAGATCTTTTCTTTCTTAGCTCACTGGCTATGACAAAGGGACTAGATTCGAGGGAGCCGAGGATGGAAGCAGAAAGACTATTAGGAAGCTGTGTTTCCAAGCTGTAACAAGAGGCTGGAATTATGTAGTCAGGCGACCAGAACAAGGGGAAATTTCTTAAACCAAGGAGCAGATTTGGGGCACACACAGCAACACTGTGTTCGGATTTCCCCCTCCCCTAACTTCCCTGAAGTCTTCTGGCTCCCAGTGACCCTCCTAGGGATTGTACCCTCAGGTTATGTCCCAATACATAATCGTAAAATGTCTCAGCATCTTAAAATTTGCTCAGAACAGCACAGTGAAGAAACGCAAGGCTGTTCTTCCCAAACTCTCTTGCCACCCAGAGAATTCCTGAAATTCTGATCTTAATCACTTTGGGAACTGGTTTTTTTTTTTTTTTTTTTGGCTTATTAAAATTTGCTTATATTTCTCCCAAGGAGGTTTAGGTCATAACCGGCCTCTATAAGCCTGAAAGTATTTTGGAAGGATTATGATTCAACATACAATGCACATTCTTGACCTTATTATCTGCTGTTTTCCCCATCTGGCCAAAGGTCTTTGGGAAGGGCTTTTTCAACAAAGATCCTCCTGTGAGCTGCCCCCGGAACCTAGTTCCTCATTTGTGATGTCTTGTAAGAATGTCTATTTAAACCTAAAACTTCCTCACTTGTGTCTCTACAGAATCCTTGTCCTCTTTGAATCTTTGAAGTAAGGCTGAAACTAGGACATAAAGGCAGACGATGTTCAAGTCGTCAGCATCTTGCATTCTTCCAAAGTAAATGTTAAATGTTCAATAAATATTACAGTATTTAAATAAACTTCCACTTTGCTCCCAAACATACCTTATCAATTCTACAGAAATGGAAGACCTTTTTGGAGCTGAAAATTTGGGCCCGCTCTGGGTCTCTGAGGTTTGAGTCCAGAGATACTTCTCACATGACAACCTACCTGTTTGCATTTATTCACTTTAGGTATTAACGTTTCCTTTGGCAGAAATTGCTTTGAACATCAGCAGGGCTGGGTGGGGTTTTGTTTTTGTTTTTTAAAGTGAATTCTTTAATAACCTCCTGACTAGAAGGGCTAGTTAGGATTTTCAGTACAAAGGACAGGGGGACGCTGGACCCGCATCCCCATTTCCCACCACTCTCACCCCAAACTTTTTGATTCCAAACCCTCAGTTCTTCTTTGTAACGCTCCTTTACCTCTTCTCCCTGAAACCCAAGCTGTCCCGCCTCTCCCCCCACCCGCACCCCCCACCGCCACCCCGCGGATAGAAGTGCTCGGTGACCATCAGGGCTCCAAGAGCTTCATCCCTGCGCGTCCCTCTGGGATCAGATCTCAACAGACCAAGACTAAGGATGGGAGGGGACGTCCTGGGAGTTGCAAGAAGCCAGATTTACCTTCACGAAGAGGGTGATGTCGTGCTCCTGTCCCGGGGCCCCCTCCTCGGACACCTCGCCGTCCTCCTGGCCACCGTTCACCGGCGCGGTCTCGTCGCCGCGCTCGGTGCTGCCCCCCTCCGCCAGGTGGTTGCTCAGCTCGGCCTCGGGTTCCCGGGCCTCCGTCGGCTGGGCCACCTCCACATCCGCGCTGCCGTCGAGGGGCTCGTCCGCGCCCCCGGCTGTGGCCTCCTCGCCTGGCTCCTCTGGACCCCGCTCTCGCCTCTCCTCCTCTGCCTCCTCTCTCTGCCCCAGGGGCGCACCCTGGTCCTCGTCCTCGCCAGCATCTGCCCTCGCGCCCCCGGGGGCCGCTTCCTGTGACTCCTCTCCCTCCCGGCCCCCTGTCTCTTCCGCGGCCCCCGCCGCTGCACCCGGAGGCTCCCCCGCAAGCTCCCCAGGGCTGCACTCCGCGCTCTCCGACGCTGCGGCCTCAGTCGCCTCGGCCTGGGTCTGCGGGCTGCTGTCCCCTCCATCCCGGGGCTCACCCTGGGCCCTGTGCGCCTCTCCCGCCGGCCCCCCGACATCCGTGCTGACCCCCGCCGGCCCCTCGGCGACCGTGCTGACCCCCGTCGGCCCCTCAGCGTCCACGCGGAGCCCCGCCGGTCCTTCGGGGACCATGCTGTCCCCCGCCGGCCCCTCGGCGACCGTGCTGTCCCCCGCCGGCCCCTCGGTGACCGTGCTGTCCCCCGCCGGCCCCTCGGTGACCGTGCTGTCCCCCGCCGGCGCCTCGGCGGCCGTGCTGTCCCCCGTCAGCCCGTCAGCGTCCATGCGGGCCCCCGCCGGCCCAGGCGCGCTGCCTCCCGGCTCCTCCGGCCCGCTCTCCGCCTCTTCCTTCGCCCCGGGGGCCGCGGGATCCCCAGGCTCCACCTGAGCCTCCCCCGGGGCCTCGCCCTGCGCACCGCACCCCGGGCTCGCCTCCTCCGCCAGCTCCGCGCCGCTCGCCCGCTCCTCTCCCTCCCGGGAGCCCTCCTCCGCCTCGGCCTCGCCCTGCTCTCCGCTCGCGCCCCGCGTCTCAGCCCCCGGGCCACCGCCTGCGTCCGGCGCCACCTCGCCCGCGCACCCTCCGTCCGGCCCCGGCCCTTCTCCTTCCGTCACCTCGGCCGTCGCGGCTGCGCCCGGCCCCCCGCCCCTCGGCGCCTCGGCGGCGCCCTCTCTCGCCTCCTGCCTCTGCGCCTCAGGGCCGGAAGCCCCCGGCTCGCCCCGTCTCTCCGCCTGAAGCGCCGAGCCCTCGGGCTGGCTCTGGGGACCCGGGGAGCCCCCGTCCGGCTCCGCGACCTCGGTCATAGCCGCAGATCCCTGTCTTTGACCAGAGACCCTTCCTGGACGCTGCTGAGGAGCCAGGTGGCGCTGGGCGAAGGGCGCGGTGCCAGGGGCCGCTGCGCCAGCTGCGAGAGGACCCCCTGCCCGGGACTCTGGAGGCGCCTGGGCGGTACGCTGGGCGCGCGGGGCGAAATCCTCCCGCTCCAAAACGCTGCGCCCCTTCTCCCGGGCTTAAGCTCTCTGGGCTATTCCTCCTCCGCTCGTGCTTCTCGCTGGTTGCGCGCCTGATTCCCACCTGGACCCTAATTCCGACCTTGGTTCCCTGGAAACGCGCTCGCGGAGGTGCAGTGCGCTGCTGGGGAGGGTGCTTAGCTGCTGCACCCTTTGAAATGCCTGGCCCTCTGTCCAGGGGTTGACCAGAAGTCCCCGGTGCCAACTCCATCCCCACTGGGACTTGGGCGGGGTTTGCATCCCCTCTTCTCTGCCTATTTGAGTGGCCTGAGAGCCTGGCCAATGACAGTCTTTCTTGTGACCTTTGTGGGTTTCAGTGAAAAGATCCTGATTCTACTGACCGCTTCGGTGTTTTCTGGAACGGCTTCAAGTTCCAGAGCCATTAAAATCACCCCCAAACACACACGACACCCAAACACCTAATTCCCACCTTCCCAGGGGTCAGGGGTTAAGCTCAGCAGCTGTGCAACTGCAGATGCCCCTGTAGTGCTTCAGTGTCCTAGAGCAAGAGGGGTAAATCCTGAAAGAAAGAAGGGGAGGCCACACGGCCTCCTTCCAATTTCTCCAGGGCCCTGCTGAGAAGTTCCAGAGGCCCTGATATAGGAGCAAGTGGAGCCAGGTGACCTTCTTGGACCAGGGATGGGTCCTGTACTCTCTCCATGACAAGTACTGGGGGGTCTGCCCTCTGGGGTTATATTCTGCATCTCCCTGGTCCCTGAAGATGCCAAGAACCTGCTTATCTTTCTGATTCTCCTAGATTTTCTAAACCCATGTTCAAGGCTTTCGCCTTAAAGTTGTGTGTTAAGGGCTTGGGGAGCTGAAGGTGGGGAGACGAAAATGGAAGATTTGAAGAAAGGGAGCTATGGAAATCACTGGATTAGAAATCTCCCAGGATCACAGACCTTTCCTCTTAGAAGAAGAAGAAGAAAGAAGAAGAAGAAGGAGGAGAAGGAGGAGAAGGAGAAGGAGAAGAAGGGGAGGGGAGGGGAGGGGGGAGGAGGGGGAGAAGGAGAAGGAGAAGAAGTTATGATGAAAATTATGTAGTCAGTGTATGTGTCAGGCTGGATCATGTGGGTGACAGTAAGGGGCTGGTTGCCCAGGGTGGCACAGCCTAAATGTGAGCGAGCAGTGTTCCCAGATCAAGACTGATTGAACTTGTCAGGCTCTCAAAAGCTTTGATACTGCCCTGAGACTCATTTGTCTATCATGTCCATAGAGGGTTCTATTATCACTAAAAAATCAGGGAGCATCTGTGATAGGGCCAATCACAGTGTGTGAGTCACACATTTGGCCAATCACCAGGATGTCTCAAGACATGGAAACAACCTGAATGTTCTTCCGTGGAGGAGTGGATGAAACAAACATGGTAGGTATTGGGTTGGCCAAAAAGTTCGTTCGGGGTTTTCCATAACATCTCACCAAAAACCTGAACGATCTTTTTGGCCAACCCAGTACTTACAATGGAATATTATTCAGCCTTAGAAAAGGGTGGGGGGGGCTTCCTTGGTGGTTCAGTGGTTAAGAGTCTGCCTTCCAATGTAGGGGGCGCATGTGAGTAAAGCTGCAATGAACATGGATGGCACTCTATTTTAAAACACAGCTCCTATTCTCAGTCACCGTCTTCTGCCTTATTTTTCTCCATAGCAGGTATCTCCATCTGACATGTAATATATTCTACGTACTCATTATCTGTCTCCCTCATCCCACCCCACTAGGATGGCAGTTCTGTGAAGCCAGGCGTTTTTGTGTGTTACTGCCTAGAACAGGACCAGGCACATAGTAGGCTCTCAATAAATATATGCTGAATGAACGAATGCATGCGTGCTTTCATATAGGTATATATCAACCTGAACCAGTTTTCAAAAAGACTTTTCTCAGTTGGTTTTATACTGTGGGGGACAAGCTAATGTCACAAGACAGGCTGTTCCCAGAAATTCTTATCTACTGACGGTGGTGAATACTTCAGCAAATACTTTTAATAATTAGCAAAGGCCGATCAATTGCTATAAAGGAACACAAAGGAAATACCAAATAAATCGAGTTGCGAAGGTCACTGTGAAGTCACTTGGAGATTTGCACAGTGTTGACTCAGCAGCGAGCACCAGATTAGCTATTTAAATACCAAGGAGGGTTAAACAGAGGTGACAAATTCAGGGATGGGAGTCAAAACTGCTGATAATTAAGTCGATTTTAGTAATTTTAGAGTTTTCCTACCATATTTTACGAGGAAACATGAAGCAGGGTAACTCGAGGATTACAAAGAAAATCTCTCAAAGGCTTACAAATAAATGTTTTAAAGGTTTGTTGTGTTTGCTGTTTTCCCAGAACAAACAGACTCATATCCACAGAGATCCCCTCTTTCTCTGGCAGATCTCTGCTCCTTTCAGAAGAGCCCTTGGGATGATGATGTGTCTAGAACATTCAGATCACTGGCTGCACTTATGGCCAAACAGAAGTCCCCCTTGCACTGATTTCTCTTCAAGCTCTTCCTCCCCACCTAAGAATGGCCCCAAACCTGGCTTTGCTGTTATCTGTAAAGGTATAGTTCAGTTAAGAGAAGGATATCGGCACAGAATAGTCCTCAACTAGGAGGCAGGGATTGTGCATGGATAGAGCGTCTTGCAAGCCGATAAGAACATCACACAAATCAACACAAATAATGTCGTGTGAAACGAGTAGGTTCTCTGGTCACATTGCCTGACTTAAATCCCACTTTATCATGTATTAACTGTGTGATCTTGAGTAAGTTTTTCATCTGGAACAGTGAGTGTTATAATAGGATCATTGTAATTGTGCGTTTTAAATCAGAGAACGTATGTGTCATACCCAGCACAGCGCTGCTTCTTGTTAACATTACAGTCTCCCTGTTGTACTTGTCCCAGGGGAAGAGCGGTCACTTATTGACAGAACGGTGTATTACAGGGCTGGAAGAGCCATGGAGAACTAGGGTGACACTTTGTCCCACTTAGCATGGGATGGTCCAGGTTATGCCTTCTGTCTCGGCAGCATGATCATAAGAGCGTCCCCTGCCGCTCTCGAAAGTGTCCTAGTTTGGACAGTGAATTATATGGTCACTCCACCACGAACTCATCTAGCTAGTGAGCGTTTCTTCTGTTTTCTTTCCATGTGATTTTGCACTGTTCTCAAAACAAACTAGATTTTGAACAAATGCTTTTTGGATGATAGAAGAGATTTTAAAAAGCAAGAAAAAGAGGAGGAGGGAGGGGTGAAGGAGGAGAAGGAGGGGCAGAGGGAGGAGTCCCCAAATTTTTATGACAAACCACCTGCTGAAAGCCTTTCTGGAAAGGTAGCCCATAATCTGGAAGGAGTGTTGATAGAACACGTTCAGCCCAGGGAGAAGGGCAGGGGAGGAAGGGTATGGAACCCTCCTGCCAAGCTGGTTTCTGGGTCCTGGAGACTGTAGTTTGAGCTTCTTATTCTGTTTCCTTTCCTTCTGACACCAGCAGCATCAGTAACAATCCTGGGGGAGATGGAAACAATACCAGAAATTAAGACTGAAAATCAATTTTAAACCTTTCACCTCTATCTGTAAAGTTTTTTCTTAGCATGTTGGTGTTTTTCTAAAAATGTCCAATCTCCTGTATTTGCTCCCTACAAGTTTTAGAAACTTGGGTTTCTTTTAAGTCTTTTAAACCCTGAGTTTGTGATCTCTTCTCTCCAGTCCTCCAGAACCCTGTAATCTATAGTGATGGATGCTGACCTGACGGAACAGAGCTTAATCTTGAACGCTGGCTTTCGGCTAGGGGCAACTTTGTCGTGGGATATTTGATAATGTCTGCGACATATTTTCTAAACTTCTATTCCTTACCAGAAACGGAAAAAATTTATCAGAACAAAAAAGATACACAGCCATAAAAAAGAAGGAAATAATGCCATTTGCAGCAACATGGATGGACCTAGAGATTATCATACTAAGTGAAGTCAGTCAGAAAGAGAAAGACAAATATCATATGATATCACTTATATGTGGAATCTAAAATATGGTACAAATGAACTTATTTACAAAACAGAAAACAAACTTATGGTTATCAAGGGGGAAAGGGGGGGAGGGATAAATTAGGAGTTTGGGATTAGCAGATACAAGCTACTGTATATAAAATAGATATAGATGAACAACAATGTCCTACTGTATAGCACAGGGAACTATATTCAATATTCTGTAACAAACCATAATGGAAAAGAATATGAAAAAGAATATATATGTATACATATACGTATATATATATAACTGAATCAACTCTGCTGTACACCAGAAACTGACACAACATTGCAAATCAGCTATACTTCAATTTTTAAAAAATGAAAATGGGGTTTCCCTGGTGGCGCAGTGGTTGAGAGTCCGCCTGCCGATGTAGGGGACACGGGTTCGTGCCCCGGTCCGGGAAGATCCCACATGCCGCGGAGCGGCTGGGCCTGTGAGCCATGGCCACTGAGCCTGCGCATCCGGAGCCTGTGCTCCGCACCGGGAGAGGCCACAACGGTGAGAGGCCCGCGTACTGCAAAAAAAAAAAAAAAAGAAGAAGAAAACGATAGGTGAAGCTAAAAAGAAAGGATGCACTGGAGTATGTCTTGTTCCTAAATACCCAGAAAATACCTGTCACTTGCCAGGAGCTAGGTAAGTTCTAAGCAGCCAGGAGAAACACAAGCTGGCCATTGTTAGACTTTCCAATCCTTTGTTTTTTTCCTTCTACCTGTAACTAGAGGTCCACAAAGAAAGCATGTACCACATCTCAAAATTGGGTTATCGTCTCTATGTGATGTAGTCATGAAAACTGTCATCTAGAGACACTATCTCCATTTTACTCACAGAACTGAGAAAATCTACCCATCCATCCTCCTATCCATCACCAAATCTATCCATCGATCATCCTTCTATCCACCCACCCATCATTTATCCATTCATCCACCACCACACAAACTTTTTCTGAGGACATTTCTTGTGACACAGCCTCAGCTAGTGTTGTAAAAATAAACGTAAACAAAACAAGGTTCCTTCCCTGCTGTGTAATTCTGCAGAGTGGAAAAAGCTTACTAAACTACAGAGTTTTTCATATTCACGCTGGTTCTTGCTGGTGTACCACGCCATGCTTCATCAATAACTTTGATTATACATTTGTTTACTCTGAAGATCCTTAACTACACCCTCTAAGCCCAAATATGCCAAGGCCATGCTTTGTAAAAATATTTTTGCTGCTCATATATTGAAATACATTTCTTAAAAACTTGGAGTCAAATGTTTGAAATTTGTTGATTTAACACAGTTTAAAAAAATCATCTAGCTCATGATTTTTCACTCCAAAATACTACTAACATCTGGATTTTCCTTTATAATTTGGTTGCGTTTAATCTGATTGGACTTGAAGGAGATAAGGGCTGAAAAGGAGGGTCTGCCTGGGTGAGAGCCTCAGCCCTGTTGGCACATTCTCCCTGGGGATGCATATGTTTAATGGGTGAGTTATGAGTTCAGTGACCTTGGGAAATCCCTTTCATTTGATGGGCATCATCTTGGATGAAATGATCTTGGGTTCCTTCAACACTCAAGTTCTGTAATCTATGATCTAACACCTCACGTATTTAGAAGTCACTAATCAGAGCAGAACAAAGCTTGGAAGCAGAAATTGAGCAAAGAAGGTCTCCCAGAGCCAAAAACAATATAACTGAGTTGGCTTCTTAAAGCGTGAGTGTTTTCCTCAAGGATGAGCAACAGAACTCTAATTCAGAGCCCACGACTTTATTCTAAATTCAATCTAACCTATTTTCTGGTGTCTTAATCCAGAATACATTAGAAACAAACGATTACATTAAAAGCAAAGAGGGAAGTCAAGCTTCAGTTATTGATAAGGTTTACTTCTTCATCTCAAATGAACCAAGAAAATGACTTATTGATTGAAAGAAAGAAAAAAGGAAGGAAGGAAGGAAGACAGAGAGAGGGAGGGAGGGAAGGAAGGAGGGGAGGAGGGAGGGAGGGAGGGAGGAAAGAAAGAAAATAAAGAGCCCCATATGCCTGGCAACAAGGAACAAAAATCTTAAAAGCAGACTGATGACTATGCATGTTGGGGAAAAAACAATAAAGATATTTGGCTTTATTTTATCATATTTACTTACTAATTAGCACAATATTATTGAGGCAAAACCCCAAATGTAAATATTTCAGGTAGAGTAACCTAACGTAAACAAATTATACGTAACTATTTCTTATATATTATAATAACCCATCTTGAAAATAAGGCATAATTGCATAGATTAGAAATTTACGTGGCCCAGTAATTTATCTTCTTTATACTTTCTTTACTGCAGTCTAAATTAGGTTTCAAATTCTTCCGTAAGTCTATTGCTGGTGTGGTTGCCAGAAATAAGATCAAAGTTCTTGTTCATTTAAAGTTGGTTTCTCAGGAATGGCAGGGAGCAGACTCCTTGTCAATGGAGTCAAACAGAAGAAAGGCAATGAGTAGATCCCAACGCTGAGACGAAAGGGCCCTGGAAGGGAAGAGATCCCCTGTCCCTGGGGATAGCACTTAAACTTCCACCTGCCACTTTCTAGACAGGTGTGCTCTGCTGGATAAGCACATGTCATATCCACAACAAGTGCTCAGTAAAGATCTCACCCTCTCTTAGAATATTAAATATTGAAAGGACCTTAAAGGTTGTTCTGTCCAGCTCCCTCTTAGAATGTTTTGCATTTTGCCACTATTAAGAAAGCTCTCAACACATAGGTATTACTTTTTAAATCGTTTAACACTCTCAACAACCCTGGGAGGTGGTCACTGTCCTGCAGTAGAAACAGGGGATGCCACAGAGTGAAATAACATGGAATTGAACTGGATTAAATTAAGAGTTGTGAAAAACTGACTCTGTAATATGGCTTTTCTTCTGAAATATTTCCCATGAGGACAGCTGGATCACTTTTGGACCTTGTAGAAAAATAACAGTCATGGGACTTCCCTGGCAGTCCAGTGGTTAGGACTCCGTGCTTCCACTGCAGGCGACACTGGTTTGAGCCCTGGTCGGAGAACTTAGATCCCGCAAGCTGCCAGCACAGCCAAAAAAAAAAAAAAAGAAGATAACAGTCATGCTAATAATCCCTGACAGTCATGACGTAAGATTGTGCGCTCCACTTCTTTTCCCTGCTTTACTGAGATATCATTGACATATAACATTGTGTAAGTTTAAGGTGTACAATTACAATGATCTAATACACATCCATCTGAAGTTGAATAAGGCTGCACTCTGCCTTATTTCAGCTCTCATGCTGTAAACAAGTGTCTTTTTCACAGTCTATTCAATGCCAAGGTTTTTGCACTTTTTTGCTGACATCACTGTTTAAAATGGCCCCCAAGCGCAGTGCTGACGTGCTGTCTAGTGTTCTTACTTGCAAGAAGGCTACAGATGTGCTGGAGAAAATATATGCATTAAATAAGATTTGCTCAGGCACAATAATGTGTTTTAGAAAGAAACACACATTAAACAAGGTTACATATTGATCAGTTGATGAAAGAGCTGTGACCAAAGACTTGCAGGGACCTAACCCTGTGTTTCTCCAGGATCAACGGCTCTGTATTTGCTAATTCAGTGTTCACAGCAACTTTATAGAACTACCGAGAATAACAAGAATCAACTGCACTTAGAAGGATGCCCGACACAGACTAAAGCCTCATGAACATCTCCACTTAACCATTATTATTTGAAAATTAATATTTGCAAATTAATTTTAAATAATTAAAAATTAATTATTATTTGTAAATTCTTATAGTCAGTGTTTTGGTGTTAACAGAGATTATTAGTTGTAGGAGCCCCATGGAAATCTGTTGTCTGTATGTCAATGAAAGAATGAATTGGTTTCACCTTCATCACGTGATAGTTCGGACCACCTCCATCTCTAGCGTGGACCACTACAGTAGCCTCCTAACACTTCTCCCTGATTCCAGGATTGTGTCTCAGGTGAATTCTCAACTTGGCAATTTGAGTCACCCTTTAAAAATGTTAACTGGATAATACCACTCCCCTCAAATCCCTCCAATGGCTTCACTTTACACGTAGGACTAAATCTGAAGCTCTTCTAGAAGCTCTGAAGGTCTATGTAAACTGGTGTTATCTCCCAGTCTTTCTACGACCTCTGTCTCCTGCCTCACTGTTCCCCATCACTGGACCACACGATCTAAACCAGGCCCCCTGCCTGAAACTCTCTACGCCCGCCTCTCCATAGCTCACTCTCTGACTTCTTTTACATCCCTGCTGAAGTCACCTCCTCAAGGTCACCTTCCCTGATTGTCCTGTGCAAAACAGCTTCCCTCCCTTCCCTCCCTCTCTCATTCTCTTACTCAGCTCTGTTCTATTTGTTGGACTTCTGTCTCCCCCCTAGACAGGAAGCTCCAGGAGGGCAGGGAGCCTACCTCTCATCTCCTGGTGCCTCGTCAGCACCTAGAACAGCTCCTGGCATACAGGAGACTCTTGATAGTGGTGTGTTATATGAATGAATGCTATTTTGACTGAACTGGCTTGACTTGCCATCCAAGTCCACCGAATGTTTTCAGATTGTTTGCACAACCAGTGCTTTTTCTTAGGGAGCAGATGTCCTCCTCGGTCAGTCAGTGGGCCATCAAATGTGTTTTAACTAGCAATGTTACTCTGCAGTTCCTGCCCAGGTGGATGTGAACTGTCTATAAAGTCAACATTGAAATGGAGCCACCTCTTCTTCCTTTTCACAGACTCACTTGCCTCATTGAAAGGAAGTCGGGTATCTTCCTCTTGGGTCTCTCTCCCTCATTTGATTTGCCCGAGAACCCCAGAAGTTTCCTCATGCCAAAGGGGTGAGACACTCTTCTAGTTTCCCATCTTCACCAAATGCTGATGCTCAAGCCAGGGGCCCTTCTCCCCTCTGCAGGGATGCCTGATACCAGTCCCCACACAGCCCCAGGGGCTAAACTTCGCGGGTCAACAACCCCATTCCTAGACTCCAAGTTCCCCCCAGGGGAGTTCCCACATCACAGCTCTCAGCAAGTCCCCCCTCGGTTCCACCCCAAGCGGGTTTCGCTCCCTTCCCCTACCCGGGGCCCAAGCTGGTCCCAAGAGCCTGAGGTTAGGGTGCAGTCCAGCACCACTCTACATCCCCTAGGGTGGGCTAAATTCTTCTTTACCCTCAAAACAAAAACAGCCCAACTCTACCCTTCCTCAGTAACCCAGGGCAACCCCCCTGCACCTGTCTTTTGGTGAGTCCAAGATAAGTGACCAGCCCTTCCTCTGCTGACACATAGATGGCAGCTTCTCTCACCAAGAAAAATGAAAGAAACACACCCTTAACATCCAGCGCGGCACCCCTCTGGAAGGCTCCCAACTACATGTGTAAGCAAAAGCCAGCTTTTTTAAAAACTGCACTTCATATTTAAGTCCCTGATTTCACAGATGCCACTCATGACATTTATGAATATATAGGATTTTGCCTTTAAACAAAATTTCAAAACAATCCAAAGGCAGACCCAGCCCTTCCTTCCCCCTCTTTTCCTTGCACTGGGCATCTGGGTGTCTTTGGATGCAACCCTTAACACTTTCAGTCCTTGGCTTCCCAACCTGACTTTTGGGAAGTGATTGCTGTCCTGCTCTTGCAAGGTTATTTGGGACTAAAAAAGACATATGTGTGAACAGAACCCATAAACTGTGGACACACAAAGGTAAGGCATCTTCGTTAGACCTTCAGTCCACGAAGCCAATGGTGTCCAACCCCAGTTGTGCATCAGAATGACAGGGGAGTAGGTCAGAAAGAAAGACTCCCTAAGTCTCATCTCCAGAAATGATTTTTCCAATCGGTCAGACTTGACTCCCTGGTGTCTGTTCCATAGATTCTGCAGGAATGTCTCATGCTCTTTCAGGTTTAGAAAGACTGCTCTAAGGATCAAACATCTATACCTTCAAGGGAACTTGGATCAATGAACTACCACTCCAGAGAATATTTGCACATTAAGTCCTATTTCTACTTGAGAAATAAAAGCTTTGCACCCATTAAAATTTTACAGGTACCCAAGATCAAGTGAGAAAGCTATTTTTCAGGTGGAGAATCTTTGACAGTTCCTTGAAGTTAACCTAGGTGGGACTTTTGTCTAAAGAATATAATAAGGTATATTTGAACCATGTGAGTTTTTATAGTGAAGGAGTAAATAAGGAACTTGGTAGGCCTAAAAGTAATTTAGGCACATGGTAGCAAGGGGGAAAATTCCTAGATTTTTTTGGAGGATTGAGAAAAAGACTTCAAAGCAAACTTATTTGGAGATTTTTTCATATATATTTATTTCTCCTTATAAGTCTAATTGGTTTTTTAAGGCATTACTCGTCTGTATGTCTCTGGTGCACTTATATTCATTACATTTTTAAAAAATCCTGTTGGGTGAGTGCAGAAGCATTTGATACATGTAAAACTTGAAAGCTCTTTTGTAAGCCTGTCTTGAAACCAGGAAGTTGAATTTTCCCAGAATCAAACTGGCTCATGTTTCAATAGAAACTCAGAGCTCACAAAATATGGGTTGTATTTTTCTACTCCGGCTAAACTTTTCTTGCCTTTTTTTCCCTGCTTTTACTCTAAGTGTGTGCACACGGCTATAAATGCAGGTGGCAGTTCTCCTAGGTCGAGATAAAGTTAGATGTTTCACCTACCTGAGGACTTTGGGGGCTTTGTTCAAGTTTCTGTCATGGGATTTGAAGGCATAATTGTTAGATGGCTGTTAGTAAGCTGAACAGTTTCTGAAGTCACAGAAAAGACCAGGGATCATGTACCTGCTGGAAATAAGCAGGTTATACACTAATCAACAGCAGAGTTGAGTCAGCAGAGAGAAAGACTGGGCTCTATCTCTGTGGACGTGGAAGTTGGCAAAAAGGAGTTGCCCTCCTCCCCTTTCTGAGGTGGTAGCAGCAAAATGAGTTGGATGATCTAATTATAGCATGGTGCCATAATCCAAGTCCCCAAAGATACAATTCAGGAGGTTCCCAGGGAAAATTCCTATTGTTATATTCATGAAAATCAAATTGAAATTTAGCATTTCCTTCAATTATGAAGGAGAGGGAAATGGCAATATTTGTATCTGTGACTCTGTCCCCAATTAAAATCACAGATATTTTTAGATCTCATTCCAGACGTGACTTGAAGTGTCACATGTGCTCCTCACTACTTCAAAATTTCAGTAGTTATTAGATCTGCCTCTGGATTTTATTTGATGTGTTCATAAAGAAATACATACATTCCTTCATTGCTTCTTATATTTCTTCTTAAGCACACATTTCTTCTTAATAATTGATAACTGAATTTCAGTGTAATGGGCTTTCTTTGATAATCCTATGCATTTTATTTATTTATTTATTTATGAATAAATTTATTTATTTATTTTTGGCTGTGTTGGGTCTTCATTTCTGCACGAGGGCTGTCTCCAGTTGCGGCGAGCGAGGGCCACTCTTCATCGCGGTGCGCGGGCCTCTCACTGTTGCAGCCTCTCTTGTTGCAGAGCACAGTGGCTCACGGGCCTAGCTTCTCCGCGGCATGTGGCATCTTCCCAGACCAGGGCTCGAACCCGTGTCCCCTGAATTAGCAGGTGGATTCTCAACCACTGTGCCACCAGGGAAGCCCTGCATTTTATTTTATACATTAAAAACAATATTCAGAGAAGAGTTCCCCAGAGTGGCAAAGGGATACATAGCTCAGAAATGGTTAAGAACCCTTGAACCAGAATTTGTTTCGCAGTGGTATTTTAAATGAAACCTATACGTCTATCTTAAAATGTTCCTATTCCTGGCTTCTCCTCAACAGGGATATGAGTTACACAGATGTATTGATTTCTAAAAATTATACAGTTAATGAAAACAGCCTAAATGTCCTTGAACTGAGGAATGGGTAAAGAAACCAGCACATACATACCATGGAACACTTCTCGGTAATAGAAAGACATAAACTACTGAAATATGCAACAACGTGGATGAATCTCAAAAGCATGATGAAAACTGGAAGAAGCCAGACTCAAAAGGCTACAAACTGCATGATTCCTTTTACACAAAACTATTTATCCAAGCCGAAAACAGATAGTGGTTGGCTAAGGGCAGGGAGTAGAGTCGGGAATTGCCGACAAAGGGCACGGGAGATTTTCGAGGGCTGATAGAATTTTTGTATTTCAGTGTGTATGTTAATTTACCTAAAAATGCTGCAAAAATAATCCATGTGCTAGTTTCATGAATATCCCCTGTCTTCCAGCTCTCCCCAAAGAGGTAGGTGGCTGGAAGCCCCATCTGAGCATGGAGGGCAACTCAGCATCTCTCCCTTTGCCTCTGCCCCATCTCACGTGGTCCCCTCTGGCTCCGAGCCCCTGTGTCTGCCCCACCCCCGTCCCATCTCTACCTGCTTCTCCCCGCTCTCTTCCTCATCTCAGCCCAGGTGAGCCCAGACTCTTTGCTTTAGCTTTTCAAACATACCTCCTCACAGAAGGTATTTAGTTGGCATAATTGGGACATAATCGATAGTCCAAACTTGGACACTTTTGAAAGTGAAAGTGTTATGCTGAGGCTACAAGTGTAAACCACGAGATTGTCCTGGCAATCTAGAACACATGGCTCCATGGTGTGGGAGGTGTCTACTTAAGATTTAGGGCTAATGATGGGTAGTGGATTGGGGGTTAGTTACATCAGAACCACGACAAGAAAAAAATGCCAAAAACTTGAACAGTAGACATACAGATTCTTAAGGCCCTTAGTCCATTCCCGGCCCCAAGAATTTTCATTGGCTATACCTGTAACAGGGGTCCCACTCTCCCTCTCCACCTTAGCTGGCTTACGCTTAACTCCCAAATCCCTGTTAATCTATCATGCAAAGCGATTTAGCCATCTCTCTGTTTCATTCCTCACCCAATCTGCCTATTCCCTGAGAGCTATTGTTCCAACCAAAATGGCTCATCAGGGAGCTTTTGCTAATCAGTTCTCTCCCCTGATAGGATCATTCCATCTGCTAGAGAACAAAACAGAGGCAGTAACATTAATAACTAATGCATGAATGTGCTCAGCTCTGCAGGTGGCTTATCTCGCTCCATCCTTTCAGAGCTCTACAAGGTACCTGAAACTATCATCCCCATTTTAAAGATAAGCAGATTGAGATTCAGGGTATCAAATAACTCTGGAAAGCAGCAGAGTCAGTGGTCCAACCCAGGTCTCTCAGACAGCACAGGTGACCCTCGGAACCTCTACAACAGGCCACCTTCGCCCTTGCCTTGTCCCAGGTGCCTTGCACAGTTGTCAGGCAAATATATCCAATCTGCCTGCCCAGCTGCCTGCCTCATGTAATTGTTTAAACAGCCAAATTAACTCAACAGCTTCCAAATAATCTGGCTGTTTCCATTGCATTCCCAACTGCTTGAGCTCAAATAATCAGTAAATGCCAGTGTGAGCTGATGGACGCAGGATCAAGAATCAAGAACATGTTCCTATTCTCGGCTTCTCCTCAAGTGGTGATAACCTTGCTCAGGAGTTTGAAGTCGTTTCCCCTCTAGACACCAAAACCCAGACTTGACACCACACCAGGTGATTTCTCTATGGCTCCAGACCTGTGAATGCAAAACTGAAAATGTGGATGCAGGATTTGGGTTTTGTAATATTGTACAACTACATTTCAATTAAAAACAAAAAAAGATTTCAGATTTTGGTTAACTCTCCAATGGCATAAATATGGAGAGTTAGAAATACCTCCCAAGGCAGATTTAAATTTTCCATTTCAGCCAAATGCTTGATAACAAGAAACCACCCTGGTTTTATATAACCTGCAGCCCCCTCTTTTCTAATGGATGTGTTGACAAGTCAGAAGGGAGGAACTTGAGAGGCATTTTTCTCATGGAAACATTGTGATAAATGGTGATTAGGTATCCGGAGATGCTTCCTCATGTGAGTCCGGGGAAGGGAGGGCCAAACAGGGGAGGAATCAGCAAAGAGAGTTTCAGTTTTCTTTCCTGGACCCAAAATTAACTGACCATAAATTCTTGTAAAATGAGTGAGTTTCTGGAATCCTTCCCCCCTCTTCTCCCTCCTCTCCGAGGTCCTAATGTTATTCTTGAGAATTCCAGGCTCTTGGTTTCCTCCTTTTCTGACATGAGGACTCCGGAGCCTACCCTGTCTCTCCCCCTATCTTCCTCCCAATCACCTACCGTCTCCCTCAGATCAAAACTCTTATCCCTTTAGTGTGGGTGACTTATAGTAAGTGTTCAGAAACTCTAACAGCAAGCTCTTATTTAGCACTGAAGTTCTGCCAGACACTGTTTTAAGCATATAACTTATATTAACTCATATGGTGCTTATAATAATTCTTAAGGTAAATACTGTTATTACCACCCTACACGAAAGACGAAGGCGCTGTGGAATAGAGAGGGTAAGTACTTTGCCCAAGGGCACCCAGTTGGAAAACAGCGCAGTCCAGCGACGCACCTAGACAGCCTGGCTCCAGAGTCTGTAAACTTAATCCTATGAACTTAACCCTTCCTAATATTTGGGAGGCATGGACCTGGTGCCAGCCACCGTCCAGTGCATGCATGCCCTAAGACCTGCTGGTGTGCCAGCCACTGTGCTGGGCACGGGGATACAGGGGTGACAAAGGCACATAGCCTTTGCCCTAATGGAGCCGCACTCCCAGGAGTCCTCAAACAATTAGCCAAGCAATTACAACACGGGGACAGCAAATGTTCTGTTAGGAGAGGGCCGCCTGCTAGGAACACATAGGAGCAGCGCCCTGCCCTGACATGGGGCTGGATAGATGTGGAGTGAGTCTTGGTCAGGTCTAAGGAACACCTGAAAAAAGAATAAAGTTTAGCTGGCAAAAAGGAAAGGAAAGGAAAGGAGAGAGAAAAAAAAAAAAGTAAAAAGGTGGGAGATAGCATTCAGCAGATGAAAGAGCATGGAAAAATCCCAGGGCAAGAACTATGTCAGGAAAAAGTCATCTCAGGGAGGATGGAGCAAAGCGTGGACGGGCTCAGGGAGGCGGGCTGTAAAGGGGGATCTCCCTTAAGGTGCAGGCAAAGACCAAGCGTAGAAGAACCCCATGAGCCAGTCAGAAAGTCTGGGCTATCTGAAGAGCACTGAGGCTCCCCAGAGCGTTGTCCACTGAGGGGTGATAAGAACTGCTATGCATCTGGAGCAAGCACTTGCAGGAGGTGAGTTAGGAGGACGTGGCTGTGGCCCAGGAGAGGGCACTGGCCACCACTCTCTCAGATCTCATGCAACTGCTTCCTGGAAAGTGGGGGCTCCAATCTCGAAGGGTAGGACGGTTGCACTGGGCTCCATAACAAAGGGTAGCGGGGTAGGGGTTTCTGGAAAGGAACAACCCAATTGTGGGGCTGATTTTCCACCAGTAGTTCTCAACTGAGGGGGACATTTGGTCAAATCTGGAGGCATTTTTGGTTGTCCCAGCTTGGGGGGGTACCACTGGCATCTAGTGGGTAGAGACCAGGGATGCGCCTGAACATCCTACAAGGAACAAGAGCCCCCTACATCAAAGACTGATCCAGCCCCAAATGCCAGCAGTGCTCACGATGGGAAACCCTGTGCTAAACAGATGACCCGAACAAAGCAACCTGTGAACCATTCACAACAAGTGTCCCGTGGGACGAAGATGGAGGAACAGCGCTCTCTGAAGTGGCTACCTTCAAAAAGCAAAAGAAATAAAACAATGCTTTAAAGAATCTCCCAGCAGAAAAATAAACAAAATAAAATAAGTTAGCATGTCCCTGTGCTGACTCTAAGTCCTGGTTTCAGCTTCCTGACTCCGTGGAGTAGGTTTGCTCAGGGGTCGCACCCTGGTCCAGCCTGTGGAGGCTGCATGGGAGCCTCGTCTGATAAGTGAGACACTAATCCCTGGATCCAGGATAAAAATGAGGTGATGATGGGCTGACTCATGATAGACTGTCAATCAACATAAGCCCTGTCCTCCCTTCTCCCTCCTCCCTGTGAGTCTGGAACAGAGAGATGAAGGCGCGTCTCACCATCCCCCCACCTCTGGGGTCAAGGGGTCCCAAAGCGGGTGGGGTGTCCACACCCTAGAGGCGAAGGAAGTAAATACAAGCACATATTGAGACTTTTTTGGGGTATTAACACTCTTCCGGCTTGCAGGGATCTTAGTTCCCTGACCAGGGATTGAACCTGAGCCTTCCAAAATGAAAGCCCCAAGTCCTAACCACTGGACTGCAAGGGAATTCCCTTAATGCTCTTAATACCTGCTTTTGGTGTATGTCTTATAATGTAACATTCTGTAACTAATATATAAAATCTATGAATAAAATAAATATACAAATTTGTGGTTAAATTTTTAAATTAATATATTTACATAAATTAGGATATCGGGAGTACAGGCTCAAAAAACTTGTTTTGCGCTAATAGGGGCTGTTCGATCAAAAACTGTTGGCTTTGGCGATAGCCCATTTGATAGTGTGCGCTCTGAAATGGGATGATTTGGGAGGTTGCTTATTTTCTTCCGACGCATTAAAGTTTTTTTTTAGACCAAAGGTTTCTACCCTCCCCAAATTGAACTTCTTCCCTTAGGAACTTTTTCAGCAAATGTGGACTTGAAGCAAGTGTACAAATGAGGTTGGTTTTCAACAGTTGGCCTGGGTCTGGCTCCATCTCGGTCCCAGGGCCGCCCTCTGCTTTGCCTGGAGGCTCTGCTCTGCACTTAATTAAGGGGACCCCTCTGCCCTCTCTGAGGGGAAAGGAGCCCAGATTAAAGGTGCCGCCTCCTGGCCAGAGCTGCAAAGGATTGTCTGTTCATCAGCCCCTTCTCTTCTTTCCTTTCCCACATTCCCAGGGCTGGCTGTGGTCTCAAGGCAGGAAAAATAACAATATATAGTTACTAGGGGAGGGAGTGAGGGTGGGAGTGAGTCGTTTCTCTGAATACTTTCTTAGTATGGCTTTGACTACTGATTCCCCTGCATTCAATTTATTATGTTTAAAACTGATAATATTAAAAATTATTGTTGCCACTTCAAAACTAATATTTAATTAATTATTTTTAAAAGAGGTTAGCAATTCAGATTTCCAAATGTCTATCCTTTCTGAACTTTATTTGCAAAGGCTGGATTTTTCTGATGACCTTTCTTCTTAATAAATCAGTGGCATCTTTCTCAAAACATCACACGGGCTGTTACTCCCTTCCTGTGAAATTTACACAGCAGATGTGCACCCTATTTCTTTGAAAAGGCTCAACCTTCCCTTTAATCTTTCCTGAAGCCAAACAGTGGTCTGGTTTCAGTGAATCTTGTTTTGTTCCAGAACTGACCTGCGTTTATTTCTACAGGAAAGCTTTTGAATGACTCCATCACCTGATCCCTCCCTGGTACCCATAGGCTCTGAGAGCTCAAGGTTCCTGTTTTCTTCCACTGCTGCCACCCCATCCCTTCACAAGCCTTTTTAGAGGCCACCGGCTCATGAAGAAGGTGGATCATGTATCTGAGGTGTGCAAGCCCTCCTTTTGGGACACGTTCACTTGTAAGGGGATTTTTGGCAGGTGATCAATCTTCAAAGGAATTTGAAGCCTCGACTTGCTACCAAAAGCCCCAGATCATGGGGCCCAAATTCCCCAAATTAGGGGGTCAGCCCATGGAATTTATGACGCACCTGTCTGTTATCAGACAGGCTGGCATGCCTCCACCACGCCCAGATAAATGGAATCAAAACCCTTCCCACATTTCCAGGGGCTGCACCTCGGCCGGCTCTCTTTGGAGGTGTTGTGAGGCAAAGAGGATCCAGAGTCCTGGCTGGACCCATGGGAGTAAACAAAAAGTGGACTTGCTGCAGAAGGAGATTCAACGTCCGGTGCAAGAGGGAGTTTCCCTTTTCTAGAAGACCTGAGGGACATGTAATGCCATCAGGGGATACTCTAACACCAGAATCCTTCCCCCAGCAGACAGCATGAACTTTTCTCATTGAAATAATTTCAAAGTGCGATAGTTTTAATGATGCTGAAATAGACAGCCATCAATACTGGAAATAGGGCATTAAGGTACCTTTGTAAGTGCCTAATCACTAAGTAGCCAAATTGGCTTGTTTTCATGCTTAATAAAGACTCCAATACACAGACACATTGAATAGAACCTGTAATGGGAACTAAAAGCTTAGTTCTGTCAAGGTAATTTTTTTCTTAAGTGGGTGTGAGGTAATAGGGGGAAAATTACCTGTATATATACATACTGGTCTCCTGGCTCAGAGCTCCTGAAACCCTTGTCATTTCCTGGGTAATAAGAGTGTCTTTGGTTCTAAGGAAGCAACTATAGGTGGGCTCCTGGACAGCTCCTGGATGGGGGCTGGCCACCACAAAGAACAAGCCATGATGAGACGCTTGGAATTTTCAGCCCTGCCTTCCATTCTCTTCAGAAGGGAGAAGGGCTGAAAATGGAGTTAATGGTTAATCATGCCCACATGATGAAGCCTCCATGAAGTCCCAGCAGTAAGGGGTTCGGAGAGCTTCCGAGCTGGTGAGCGTGTGGAGGTGCCAGGGAGAGGGGTGGAAGCTCTGTGCCCCTCCCCCGACACCTGGCCCTACACACCTCTTCCCTCCGGATGCTCATCTGTGTCCTTTATCATATCCTTTTATAATAAATCAGTAAACATAAGTAAACTGGTTTCCTGAGTTCTGTGAGCTGCTCTAACAAATTAAGTGAACCCGAGGAGGTGGTCGTGGGAACCTCTGATTCATAGCCGCTAGGTCACTAGCGCAGGTGACAATGTGGTCTTGCTATTGGCATCTGAAGTGGGCGGAGGGGAGTTTTGTGGGACTGAGCCCCTAATCTGTGGGATCTGACACTCTCTCCAGTAGTGTCAGGACTGAGTTCAAGGGTAGGACACAGCTGGCGTCACAGAAATGCTTGGTGTGGGAGAAAAAACCCACCTACTGGGTGACCAGAAGTGTCAGAAGTGACGTGTTCTGTGTGAAAGTAAAGGAGACACATTGTGGGGGAAGGGGGCAGGGCAGGGAGGAGATGGGTTGTTTTGTTTTTCTAACTCAGTGGGACGCTTTGACAATAAGTTCAACATAGAGCTTCAACATGGTTTAACAGCATGAGAGAGGGAGAGAGAGAGAGAGAGAGAGAGAAAACCATGTGATTCAAATGGTCTAACTCTGCAGAGGAGGATTTGGCATTACCTAGCAAATTTATATATGCAAATATATATATGCATATATATGCCCAGCAATCCCACTTCTAGGAATCTTTCCCAAAGGTGTACTGACAAAATGCAACTGAAATACACGCACACAGCCATTCACAGAAGCATTGCTTTTAAGAGCAAAAGGCTGGAAACAACCCGAATGTCCATCGATAGGGAAGTGGTTGAATAAGTTAGAAACTGGTTGAATAAACTGGAGCCCAGGTACACGATGTGGAAATGAAAGAGGAATAGTTCCTATACCGCTATGGAATGATGTCCAGAAAATCATATTAAATGAAAAAAGCAAGAGGGAGAAAATAGTAACATACACTCATATTTATCAATAGAGAACACCTGTTGCTCACGCTGGGCGAGACCTGCAAGTGAGGAGAGGACTTCTAGGATTCCCCAAGAGATTCCTCTTTTCCTAGTCTATTTCTAAACCCCTGAGTTTCTTAGTGGTAGTGTACTTTGACCATTATCTCTGGATTCCAACACCTAGGGCAACCATCTAGTTATGGATATCACGGTAACGTGATGCTTTCCTTTGAGTATTATCAAACTATCACAGGAAGAGCTCTTCAAAGGAGAGGGTATGAGAGGTTGATCTGTCCTATCAACCAGCTTTGTTTGCTTGGGAGGTTTTATAAGCTCCTCCACGGAAATGGTCTTCGAGGATAAATAAATGAATGTATGCACAATTCTTTTGTAGTAGCATTTGCAACCTAAAATGGACCTGAACCCCCTATCTTGCATCTGAAGGGAAGTCCAGTGTGCTCACCAACATCTGGATAAATTCCCAGGGGTAACAGTCAGGCTATGGTCATGGCGGCCTCCAGTCCAAGGCAGAGTCTCATTCATCTAAGCTTGTCATGGTGGTCCCATCCCCCCATTAAAGTTGAATTCTGGAACTCAAGCACCAAAGATTAGTTCAGCGGTGGACCCATTAGACCCATTTTGCCAGGGGAAGGGAGGGTGCCTCTGGGGAAATTCCTTTGCTCTTAGAAGAAAACCACAGGAGGAAACGCCCTTCTGGCCCTCCGAATGCTGTTGTGCCTGGAGGTGAGACCTAGAACATGGCATCCATCGCACAGAAGGGCAGAACCGAGAGAACCATGGGACATGGAGGTCTGACTTGCAGTTAGGTGAGCCGGTAAATAGGCCACTTGTCTAAGCCAGTCTGCGTTGGGCTTTCTGTTATTTACGGCCAACAGCATCCTGACACAGGGCACTCAGCTTCCTATTCCTGTCCCCCCTGAAGTCTTGAAATCATCTACGTGTCACCATTGGTGGCTCTTCTTTTCCACTGACCTGTGCGGGACAGGCACAGAACACACCTCCCACATCTGCCACCCCAGACAAGTGAGCACCCAGGGGCCGAAGATTTGGGTGTGCCCGGCCAGGTTTATGCTGGGACCATCAGCAAAAAGCCTAAAAGAAAGTCATCCTTTTCCTAGGATGGCCTTTAGCTACACATGCCCCCACCTTCCCCCATGCTGTCCAGTCTCCACCCCCTGTCTATGCCTTGTGAATAGAGGTCACCCCTGGGGTAGGAGGTGGGTACACAGGAGGGTACCCTGGAGCTTCTAAGCTTCTAGCTTGGGTGGTAGCTACATGGATACTTGTTTGATTACTCATGAATCCAGACATAGATATTTTATGCTCTCTCATGTCTAAGATGCATCTCACAACAAAACAAATTCAAGAGGCAGCTGGGAGATGAGATGGGGAAGAAACAACCACAGCAGAGACCACGGTTCAGAGCTGGGGGAGCCGCACTCAGTGCCTCCCCCTCGGAGATCTGCCCAGCTCCTCTCTGCGCCTGCAGAAGGAAGTCCAAAGTCCTCAACCTCAGGCCTCCTGTTGTCCATCCACCTGCCTTTCCAGGCCTTCATCTTCCATTGCTGGAGTTTTTTCTGAAACTCCTCACTCACCATGGCCTTCAGCCTCCACCAACACCCTGCTGCCACTGCAGATCCCTGCCGCCCCTGCAGATCCCCGCCCAGAATGGGCCTGAGGGCTCCGGGCTCTCCGGACTACAGCTGAGGTGTCATTGCACCATTTGTGTTTCCTTGTGCAGCCAGCCACGTCCATTTCCTGCAGCACAGGTGATGGGCTCTACCCCAGGGCTCCCTCCCAGCTGGGGACCAACCAGGGAGTCAGTAAGTTTGAGGACCCCTCTGGGTTGCCCAGGAAACTGCACTCACAGGCAAGGCGAATAGGCAGCCTCAGCTGAGGGAAGATGGGGGTAAGTGGTGAGGGCAGGGAAAGACCCAAGGCCAGTGGCTCTAGTGACTGCCTCTGACTCCCAAGACTTGCAACAGAGACAGAAAGATCGTTGATTCTGTGACCTTAATACTAAGTTCAGGTCTGTGGGTCTTTGGGTTCAATCCCAGTTCAGACCGAGGCTTGGAGGCCCTTGGACTTTGTGAGGAATCAGGACCTAATGCAGGGCAAGTGGGGATTCGCGTCATCAAATACCGCCATGGGGGTGATACGGTGGCCGAGCAGGCAGGTGGCTGATGGCTTTGGGATCGCATCAACGAGCTCTGCCCATCGTGGGCAGGGGCCACACCCTGCTGCAAGTCCCACATCCGCTCTCCAGTCCTCGGGGTGCCTTTTTATCTCGAATCATCATCTCAGCAATGGACTTTTGCAGCAGCATCCTGGGACACTCCAGGCTACCATTCAAGGCGCCGCTTTTCTTCCATCCAGGGACTTGGGGTGCTGACTAGGAATCAGCAGGTTGCTTGGTGAACACGGACCAGAGCACAGACAGGCGTTTATCACGGGTCGTGAGGGGCATCTGATGACATGTCATTGGCTGCACAGCCCTGGGTGCCGAGACGCTTGCACCTTCCAATTCCTGACCACCTCTCTTTTTTCCCCTAGACTCCATACTGGTCACAGTCTCTTTCTACGACTGTTTTAAATATTACACAGCTTTCTCTTAAGTTCTGAAGCCCCAAGGTTTACACAGGTCTCAAGAGGGAAGTGATCCTGTCCCCATAGAGGACCTACAGACAGCCCCCTCATCTGTTACGTGGTGAGTTTACAACGTAGACCCCCAAGAGTGATTGTCACCCCCAGCATCCAGGCTACCTATAGTAACCACCTTACACAGACTTAAATAATGCGTGCTCTCAGTGGGAAGGAATCAGACAAAGGAAGGATTGGCAGGACAGAGCAATGGATTGGATGTGACAGTCAAGCATTTGGGATTAACAGATACACACTACTGTATATAAAAGAGATAAACAACAAAGACCTACTGTATAGCACAGGGAACTATATTTAGTATCTTGTAATAACTGATCATGGAAAAGAATATATATGTATGTATATATAACTGAATCACTTTGCTGTACACCTGAAACATTGTAAATCAACTATACTTCAATAAAAAAAATTTTTTTTTAAGTGTTGGAGAATTTGAGTCCTTGTGATGGTTAATCTTATGTGTGGGTAGACTCGCCATGGGCTGCCCAGATTAAATATTATTTCTGGGTGTGTCTGTGAGGGGCTTTCCAGATGCTTAGCGTTTGAATTGGTGGACTCTTAATGAAAATGGCTCTCCCCAGTGTGGGCGGATGTCTCCCAATCCGCTGAGGGCCTGAACAGAACAGAAGGTGGAGGAAGGAGGAATCGTGCCTGGTTGCTCCAGCTGGAAATATTATGGGATTCCACTTATATGAGGTATCTAGAATAGTCAAATTCACAGAGACAGGAAGGACAATAGCTGTTATCAGGGGCTGGGGGAAGAGGGAGAGAGAGATTTATTGTTTAATGGTAACAGAGTTTACGCCGGGGATGAGGGAAAAGACTTAGTTGTAGACGATGGTGATGATTGTGCAAGCACTTACTGTCAGTGGACTGTATACTTACCCGTGGTTAAAATGATACATATTAGGTATATGTGACTGCTGTTAAAAGAAACACAGAAATTTATTTTCTCAGAATTCTGGAGCTAGAAATCCAAAATGAAGGTATCGGGAGAAAAAAGAAGGAAAGAAAAGTAGGTCAGAGATTTTATTCTTTTTAAATGAAGTTTATACAATCTACTGTGATAAACCCAACATCTTAAATCCCATTGGAATAAGGTGGGGTATAAGTACATGCATACGTACTTCCCCTAAGATCTCTGATAGCGTAAGGTGTACTGTTGCTCGTGGACAGGTGTGTGGCTGTAAGGACCGATGTGCTTCCTGTCCTACACAGCTGACCCACTGGAGAACCTGGAGGAAACAGTTAGTTAAGACTGCCCGGGCCCATTCCATCATTCCTCAGATCGCTTGGAAAACAGCTTGAGACAGGTATCAAAATATCTGGTCATCGTATTATTCTGATGACCGGAATGCCTAAGACTGGTGACTTCCAGATTTTAGTGTGATTCAAATCATCTTAGATTCTTATAAATGCATATCCCCAGAAATTACAACTCAGTAAGTCTGGTTAAGCCCAGGAGTCAGAGTGTTTAGCATATATGTCCAGTAAGTCAGGCATATGTGGTCACTGGATCCAATTCAATAAGTCCTGTCTTAGGTACTCATTTTCTGATGGGAAGAAATTGTGCTTTGTCAAAAGCTATTACTTCATTTTTTTCAAACTTGCATCACAACACCAGTTTCATCAGCGTTAATGCTATGATCACCATAGTCTTGGAAATCTCATGGTGGCCCCAGTAACTCAATAGAGTGTTGTAGGAGGTTACCTTCACCAATCACTGATGCACCGTAACCGGGGTCATCTCCCTTCTCACACTCAGGGTCATTTGAGTTCTGTTGCAGCTGCAACTGAGGTTTCTGGCCTAGGGCCATCAGAGGGTGACAAAACTCCTGAGCTTCCCCTATCAGGGGAACAGTCAAGTACACCTGCCCTCAGGTGTTGTGACCTATTACATCAGCTCCCAGTTGGTACTGGTGGTTTGAATGTTCTGCTTCAGAATCCATTCTCTATGTCCTTGAACCTGCAGGTAGAGCACCGTGAATTCTTCCAAGGTCTGGGTAGGGGTCAGTGCTCTTCAGCCCACAACTGCTGGTCTCTGGGAATTTCCAAGCTGTGTGTCTCTGAAAGAGGGCTGCCAGGCCCCATATTCCAGCAAGATCATACCACTCCCACCCACCAGCTCCTGTGGAAACTCAGAAACACAAAAAACTTTGCACCAGTATTCCAACTGAAAGCCAGAGCAAATGTCACCAGGCCTCTCACCAAAACCCAAGGCCTCTGCCTGGTCCAGAGGGACACTTCATTCCAAGCCCTGGTGCCTGTGATACTGCAAGCCCTCACATTCCATCCCTACTAGGTCAGCTTGCTAACCTGAAAGGCCCTGTGGTCACTTATCCTCTGGCGGTTTCTCATCCTCATGCTGTTGTCTTCCCTTCACTGACTTATCCTCCCGTCTACTGTGTCTTCAGGGACCACAGCACTGCGTAAAGATGCTCCCCTACACTGTCCTGCCTCTTCTTCACTGGGGTCATACCTGGGTTCAGACACCAGGGGAGGCCCTTACAACCTCTAAGCCTTGTATAGCTGTTCATCTTTCCAGGTCTCACCTGTGGAAGGGGTGTGAGTGTTCCCATCTCTTTCAGCATCCCCTTGCAGCTGTAGGAACCAGTCTAGTTATTGTAAGCAGAAATAGATTTACTATCAGATTTATGTGCTTACAAAACCTTCAGAAGGGCCGGAGAAGCAGGCGGCAGATGAGGCTCCCAGGAATGACTCAGAGAACTAAACCGCCAGGGGAGCTGCCTCTTCTACATCCAGCAGAAAGTTCTGGAATCAGGAGGCTGCACAGCCCGGGAACCTCTGCTTGCAGTGACAGAACACCTGAAGTGGTCCCTCCACACCTATTAGATCTGCACGGGCAAATAAAGAGAGAAATAAATAGATGCCCCCGACTGTGCCTCTCTGTGCGTTTAATTCCGTTCCAAATTCAAGTCTCTCCTGGCTGCAGCTCCGGAATCATGTCTGGAGCCTTGTTTGCAAGGCAGGCTGGCAAATTCAGTTTTAGCCTCTCCAGCCTCTGCAGAAAAGGAAAGCCCAGTGGAAGCAGGTTGGAATAGATGAATGAGATCTATCACAACAGCCACACCACCTCACAGAGGCGTTAGGAGGAATCTAGCCAGCACCATCTGACAGTCTCCTCATTTCATTCACTCATTCATTCAGTAAGTAAGTACGTCAGTCAGTATTTATTGCCATTTATTGTACCAGGAGCTCAGTGATGAATGAGGCACAGTCCCAGCCCTCAAAAAGCTTACAGTCTATGCTCTGGACTGAACTATGTCCCACCCCAAAATTCATATATTGAAGCCCTTACCTACAAGGTGACTGCATTTAAAGATAGGTCTTTTAGGAGATAAAGTAAAATGAGGTCATAAGAGTAGAGTCCTAATCTTCTAGATTCAGATAGGGTGACCCAGCCTTCTCTTTTTTCCCCAGACTGAGGGGGATAGCCATTCTGGTTATCAATGATGTATCAGGAAAGCTATAGAACAGGCTGCAGACAAGCAGACTTCCAACAGCTGGCCCTTTATTGGGGCAGAAACAGCAGAGCAGAGATCCCCCTTAACTAAAAGGAGCCCAAAGTCACAGACACACCAAACCAAATGCAGCTCTGGCACAAAGGGAAAGGATGGCGGTCCTGGTGGATTATTCTATAAAGCAACTCAGGCAGGGTGTTGTGGGTGACCCCCCCTCCCAAAAATGCATGTTGAAGTCCTAAGTCTCAGTCCCTGTGAACGTGACCCTATTTGGAAACAGGGTCTTTGCAGATGTAATCAAGTTAAGGTGAGGGAGTATTGGATTAGGGGCCCCTCATCCAATGACTGGTGTTTTTGTAGGAGAGGGAGATTTAGAGACAGAGACACACAGAAGAGAAGGCCATGTAAAAATGGAGACACCAGAAGCTGGAAGAAGCAAGGAAGAATGTTCCCCTAGAGCTTTCAGAAGGAGCACGGCCCTGCTGACACCTTGATTTCTGGCCTCCAGAACTGTGAGAAAGTACATCTGTGACTTTGTAAGCCTACCAGTAGGTGGTATCTTATTTCAGCAGCCCTCGGAAACTGATATACGGGATAATCTGGGAAGGAGCATCAGAGGCTGAAACACTGCCTGGAGTCCCTTCATCATAGGAAGTTTCCTCCGTTAAAGCCAAGCGGCCTAGAATGGGCCACCCATTCACCAGCTAAAATGTTTCACCAGGGGCTGCTGGCAGCCCGAAGCAAAGTCAGGGCGTGGCTAACGCTTGTCCTCGCAGCCTCCCTGCTTCTTACTCCGCGGGTCTCTCCTGCACCTGGTAATCGGCGTCGCTGTGCACTTTCTCTCAGCCAGGAGCCCTGGGGTCCCCTCCTAGAGCTCCAGAACCTCCCACCAAAGTCTCCATTCCTGCTCCCCCTTTTAAAGTCAAAGGGAAACATCTCTTGGTACCCAGGAAGGAGGGCTAGAAGGCTGCCTATTTCCAGATGACATGGGAAGTCTCTGGGTATAACATACCCCCAAGCGCCCCCAGGATTGCCTGGTGCACCATAGGTGCTCACTAGAGACCCACTGAATGAAGGGTAGCCGTGCCTTTTGGCTGTATCTTCTGCATCCTGTGGGAATCGACATCGATAGGCGCATATGGGCAACATCACGTGGCAGAGATGTTTTTAAGCAGACAGATTCTGCAGTGCCTTTGCCATCACTCTTATCTGTGTAGGAGCCTTCTGGGTTCTCCAGATCTGATCCTTCTGCCAATGTCAGTCAGTTTGATGGAAAATGCTAGGGATCTGACCACGTGGGCATCCCATCCCTCCCTCTCCTTCTCATGTTCTTTTGCCCTTCTCTCATTTCTTCTCTCTCCCAGCTTTTATAAAGCGATGTGGGCCCTTTCCCAGTGTTAGTGATAACATCACAGAGTCTGACCAGTGCAAAGCCATAATCCAAGTTTTTGAAAGTCTGTCTTCTAGCACTAGGTGGCAGTGTTTCCACGGCTTGCTGCCCCTCCCTTACCTTGCAACTTGCTAGGAGCGGCCCCCATAGACAGAGGAATTTGTTCTCTCACTGTTTAAGGAGGGAGAAACCCCCTCACCATTAGCTACTCTAAGACCGAATCATTCCTTTGACGTATGTTCTCCAATATTATCCCAGAGAGGTACAATTTGCAACTTGTGTTCTGTCAAGTTTACTTGGCTTTCTTGCTTTAAATCAGGTGTTTTGTGGCCATATTATTAGGCATTTTTTTAATTGATATTTTTTCAGACGAGTTTTAGGTTTACAGAAAAGTTGAGCAGAAAGTACAGACAGTTCCCTTTTATCACTTCATCACCCCAGCCCCTCCAACAGCACAGTTTCCCCTCTTGCTAACATCTTGTGCTGGTGAGGTACATTTGTTACTACTGATGAGTCAATATTGATGCATTATTATTAATTAAAGTTCATAATACTTTAATCATACGGCATCACACAGCAGAAGAGTGGACAGGACTTGGTGATTGGTGGTCTGGAGTGGGGGATGGGTCTGGGGTGTGTGTGAGTGTGTGTGTGTGTGTGTGTGTGCGCGCGCGCGTGTGTAAGGCAGAGGGAGCAGTCTGTGGGATTCCTGGTTTCCTCCCTGCTGACCGGGCAGACTGCAGGGTACAAATTAAAAGAGAGCAGAGTAGGATGAGCAGGTTCGTTGAGAAAGGTGAGGACTTCTATTTTGGCCTTTTGAATTTGAAGTGTTCTTTGGATACTAACCTGTGTTTCGGACCCCAGTGATGAGCTGGGAGAGTGAAGGGGGAAGAACTCAGTAAAGCCTAGTAAGCCCCATGGTCAAAGGTCACAATCCTGGGTCAAAGAGAGAGAGTCCAGGTGGAGAGAGCTGTCCTGGGTGAGTCTGTCCATTTCTGTTTATTTGCCCTTCTGGTTCAAGGCACTCACTGGGGTGCGTGAAAAATATTAGGGCTTCTGTTTTATTAGTTTCTATCAAGAAAGAAAGAGAGGAAGGAAGGAAGGAAGGAGGGAAGGACGGAAGGAAGGAAGGAAGGAAGGAAAAAGGAAGGAAGAAAGAGAGGAAATTATGGTCTGTCGATCTGCTATGGGGGTTGACCCAGCTCACTCTCACTGCAGGAGCCAGAATGGCAGGTGTCATGGGGGCGCACCAGGCACCCCGATGGGACATCTGGGGCTCCAGGTGGCATGGGTTGATGCCACTCCTCACACCTTCCTTGTTCCAGAATTTTGCTGTTATTGAAGATCCCAAATTCCCATTAAGAGAATTTGCAGACTATCTCAGCCAGTTTTTAACTAAACAAATCTTCGTGAAAATGGACAAAGGTGCCCACTACACAATGGCATGAAGATATTTCCAAGGAACTAAGCAGAGGTGGACCAGAACGGGGTGGACTGTCACTTCTCCACTCCAGGTATGAGCAACCACCAGCCGATTTATGAAGTCTTAGCCTTGGCGGGAGTTTTAAATAAATCAATCAACAAACTTAACCTGCACCTTCATGGTCAAGGCAACAACTAACAATGAGTGAGAAAGTAACCACTGTCGGGGACGTGTGCTAGGGAGAGAACATTTTGAAAACAGAAGTTTGGAAAGGTTTCTATCATTAAGTGATGTTATTGCCAACAAATGACGTGTGAATCTCATAGCTCACATTTTAAAACTTGGAAACACCATTTTCTAACCCATTAAAAAGCTTCCAAGGGATTCTCTGGGGTTTAAAACTCATTTGTGAAACATATAAAAACAAATAACTTCTAATTAATTTGCAGGAACCACGCTCTGACATCAAGGAGCATGGAAATGTACTAACTGCAACTCAACAATAATAATAATAACTTATAATACACCTTTGCATATTTGGCAGACGGGACTGAAAAATGAGCATTCTGATTTAATAAGCAGGGCACACAATACCCACTATGATTTTTCCAAAAGGATGAAGCAAGTTCAATCACATCACTCTCACTAAGACACTGTTAAAAGTAACTGAGAGTAACAGAAGATTTTTGAGAAAACAGAATGTTTTTGATTGTTGTTAAAGACTTTGCCGTCATTGATCTTCCAGACTAGAGGAGATGAAGATAAAAACACAGCTGAATGGGGAAATTGGGATTGACATACAAACACTACTATGTATAAAACCGATAACTAAAGAGAACCTGCTGTATAGCACAAGGAACTCTACATATTGCTCTGGGGTGACCTAAATGGAAAGGAAATCCACAAAAGAGGGGATATATGTATGCACATGGCTGATGCACTTCACTGTACAGTAGAAACGAACACAACATTGTAAGACAACTATACCTCAATAAAAAAATTTAAAAATAAAAAAATTTTTAAACACACAATAAACATTTGAATTTGTGTTTATTTCTCTTTCCTTACTCTTTAAAATTTTCTATTTCTGTGTATGTGTTACCATATGCATCACATGTATTCTGAATAGAGCTGGGGAGACAGATAACTCACAAATAAATGTTTTAATTGTATATAATATACACAGCTTACTAATGTGCTATTACGTACATTATCTGCATGTATTTCTATATGCGCATGATGGATGAACATATATTCATATACCATATTAAACGCATATGTATTAGATACTATTGATAATTATTTTGTAGTATGTGTTATATTATACATATACACAAATATTGTATTTGTTTATACCTATTAATATATGTATATATTATAATTATATGCATGCATTTACATATTGTAATTTACATACGTTACACTACATTTGTGTGTATATGTGACCCTACATTTTCCTAGTCCATTCACCATTCACTCTCCCGCATTCTTGGAGGACTTCTTCACATTTTCTTAACACGCCTTAAACACTCAATGCCCTGCCTCTCCTCCTCACCCTCAGCTGACAGCGTTGCTTCCTATTTCACTGAGGAGATCGAAGCAGCCACAGGCAACCGTCACTATCCCCGCCTCGCTATCCCATCACCCAGCCACCAGCACCTGTGCTGAACTTGCTACCTCCTTTCCGTGACAGTGAATGGATGCCAGTCTTCTATCTGGGGCCCGCCTCTCCACTCATGTACCAGGTGCCCTCCCCTCCTATCTGCAAAGAGATGGCTCCAGAAATCACCCCCACCCCACCCAGTCATCAGGCTTTCCCTCTCTACTGGGTCATCCTCATCAGCGTGCAAACCTGGGGTTTCTTCTCCCGTCTGTAAACACCAAAAAAAAAACCCCCAAACCTACAAAACTCTTCCCTTCCTCCCACTTCTTCCAGCTACTGTCCCATTTCTCTGTGCCCCTCTACAGCACAACTTCTTCAGTCACTTAAAGTCATCGTCTCCAATTCTTCTTATCCCAGTGGCGCATTTACCTTCCACTATTTCTCCAAAATTTCTCTTGCTGAGGTCAGTAATGACTTCCAAACTGTGAAATCCGAAACTCACTTTCCAAGGGTCCTCAAAGCCAGCCTTTCAGCAGCATTGGACACAGAGGACCTTTCTCTCTTCCGTGAAGCCCTCTGGCTTGGTTTCTAGGACACCCCACCTGCCCAGGCACCTGCTGACTGAGCTTACACTCCTCAATCCCTCCAAGGGAATCCCTCTCGACAGCCTCATGCCTTTAAATCCCACCTAGAGCTGCATCCCCCAATGCGTGATCCCAGCCTTCTCCCCTGAACTCCAGATGCACTATCCAGTGGCCTCCCTGACAGCTCCCCTTTCAGGTCTAAGTGGTCTCTCAAGGCTAAGTTGCCCCTCTGTGAGCTCTTGATAAATGCTGTCTCCCCACGTGCTCCTCTCCAAGGGTAGAGGCAGCTTCTTCCTGGCAGCTGCACAGATCACAAGCCTTGTAGTTAACCTTGGCCCCCATCTTTCTCTTAGTGTGACATATACAATAACGGTCCCCCCAGAAGATTCCCACATGCAAAAACCTGGAATCTGTGACTATGCTACCTTTCAGGCGACAGGACTTTGTTGATGTGATTAAAGTAAGAATCTGGAGAATTGAGAGAGGATCTAGACCATCCAGGTGGACACCACGATGTAATCCCAAGGGTCCTTATAAGAGAGATGAAAGGGTCAAGGTCAGAGCAGGAGATGTGACGGTGGATTCAGAGGTTGGAGTGACACACAGGAGCACAGCTCTGCTGACCCATTTTAGACTTCCGACATCCAGAACAATAAAATAATTTGGGGGGTGTTGTTTTAACCACTAAATTTGTGATGTTTTGTTGCAGCATCAATAGGAAAAGAATACACTAAGGAAATCCTGTTGGCTGACCTTCAAAATATAGAGAGACTCTTAGCACTTTCTCACCACTTCAGGTCTTCCATCCGGATCTGAATCCTCATCACTTCTCACCTGGATTATTGCAGTAGCCTCCTGACTGGTCCCCAGCTTCCACCCTTGTCCCCACGCAGAGAACTGGGCACATAGCTCCTGAGCGAGCCCTCCTGATAGTCATAAAAAGTCACAGCATGTTAGTTGTTTTCTGATCAGACCTTCCGTTGGCTCCCCGTCTCAATGGGGGTGAAAGCTAAAGTGTTCACTGCACCCTACAAAGCCCTTTAGGATCAGATCCTACCACCTCTCTGACCTCAACATTACTCATGCCCTGATCACTCACCCCAGCCATGCTGGCCTTCAAATGATCCCTTCAACAGGCTAAGCAGGTGCTGCCTCAGGGCCTTTGCACTTGCTCCTCTCCCTGGAATGCTGTTTCCTAGAAGTGGGCATGTTACCCTCTCCCTTCCTCAGGTATTTACTCATGGTCTTCCCTGGCTGACCTAGCTGACATCCCTCTCCCACCCCCCACACACATTTCCAATCACTCTTCCCCGCTTTATTTTTTGCTCCTCAGTACTTATCAATGTATATCTACATGTCATATTTATTTATAACCAACAACTACACGTTGTCTTTATTTATCTTCTTTATTGCCCCCCCACCCGTCCACCCTCAGCAATCACCCAAGCACATTTCATGAGGGCGGGGGTTTCTGTCTGTTTTGTGTACCACCATATCCCTAGTATTCTAATGAGAAGGGGAGTCCCCAGAGTCAGAGCCAGGGTGGGTTTGGGCTTGAATGCGGCTGGCTTGGTGTTGTCACTTTAGCCCTGCTCCTGGTGAGTTCTCCAGCATCAAGTCGCATTATGCAAAACACCAGGCACTGTTAGGTGTCACAGGCAAGTCACATGTGGCTCCCGCGCTATAGGGTAAAATCAAAGAAGGAACCCATCGCAGTGGTTAAAACCATCCCTGAGGAAGGGCACTGGGAGAGGCACCAATGATGTCCTATCCTGACCCCTAAAACGAATAATGATGACATCAGCTAGATCTCAGGACAGGCTCGCCCAGCACACACAGGTGGCTTCCAAGGACAGACTGTCAATAGACTGGGTGTGAAGCAGGACAAATCATTAATGTACCATCCATCTCACAGTCTAAAGAAGAACTCATAACAATCACAATAAGTAACTGGTCCCTAGACCCAGCCCCTGCCCTGGTTTCATTCCCCAGAAGCTGGCCAGAGGGGAAGATCGATTTACCTGTTATTCCTATGTTAAAAGACTTTAACATAGAGGAGAAGGGGGTCCAAGTGGAAGACCACAAGCAGAATTCCAATTCTGAGCCCCTCCTCTGTGCCAGAAAGTGGCTCGACAAGGTTTCTAACCCCGGCAACACTTCTGAAAGGAAGCTATATTTCCATCACCTATCTATACGAGAGCATTTGGAGACTCCGACAGGTCAAGTGTTCCCCAAGGCCACAGAGATAATAAATAAAGGACAGAACTGGAATTCAGACCAGACCTACCTGGGTGCTGGAGCTATACAGGAGACTGTGCGATACTATCACAGGAGTGATCATTTTATGTCAAAACAAAGGGAGACATTTTGAACCATAAGCGCTCACTGAAAATGCACGGGCTACGAGCTTTCAGAAATGGACACCCATTTGCATATGCACCCATCCCCCATCTCCCATGGCCTCAAGATGCTCCAAATGACAGCCTGGCTTCTGGACAGCCACTGAGGTCTGGTTTCTAGGACCTTCCCAAGGCCTGGCTGCATTCCTGCCTTTGGCTACCATGAGATGCCTGACATCTTTAATTTAAACCAGCTCCAGGGGTTTTGGTTACTTGCAACCAGAAGAATCCTAACTCAAGTAAAAGCCACACAAGTGTCAGCAATTTTGAAAGAGAACTTAGAGTCATGTAAGAGTCAGTGAATTTTCTTTCTAAACTTGGAAAGGCAAAGTAACCAAATTCCAATATTTCCCCCCAAACCTAATTTATAATTCTGGCTTTCTGATTTAAAAAGCACCAGAAGACCATTAAAAATAACAGGGATTTTTAGGGGATTGGAGGTACAAACTCTTCTGTATAAAATAAGCTACATGGATATATTGTATAACCCAAGGTATGTAACCAATCATTTAAAAAATTACAGGGATTTTTAGGAGGGGATTGTAAGAATGAAACTTGAGTAGGGAAAATCATTCCTTTCTCTAAAACAAACGAAAACAGCAACAACATAGGACATATTTTCATTCATTTGACAGGAGGTAATAAAATGGAAATTTTCAGTTGGGTTATTTAAAGGGTTTACTGGTTTGAGCAGTCTTTGGAAAAGTTTATTCTTTGTAAAAGCAAACACTCAAAGGCAGCTATTTGCCTTCTATCTTAAGTTTTTAAATGTCTATAATTTCCCGGAATGTGCAGAAATGCCTTTGGTTCATTTAATAAGCATTCAGCGGGTGCCTCCTGCACACAGCCCCCTCCCATTTCCAGAAGAAAATAGGAAGAGATTGAAAGTGTCCAACAGCGAAACTTTCCCACCTGGCAAATGAATAGACTGGTTTATCTTCGCACAGGCATGTTTGCATAACTGGGCTGCGTTAGATGCAAGAGACAGGTGCTGAGAACAGAAATAACCAAATGTGGCTTTCTCAGCACCTCTTCGCCTTCTGCATTCTGTATTTGTGATGGCTGACACGAAGGAAGTGTGAGGGGAGGAACGTGAATGGGAGGTGGTAGTAGGATATACACTAATTGAAATGTGCATCCCTTCCCCCATTTCAAAAAAAAAAAAACCAGAATCACTGAGAGCAGCTCTTTACCCATGTTGGGTTCCCTTCTTTTCTGGGTATCTAAAGATGTGGATCAAATCTGCTCCTTCAAGCCAATGAGGAGGAAAGGCTCGCTGGATAGAGGCCAGAGCAGGAAGCAAGGACAAATCTTAGATTCCACTGCCACTGTTAGAAGAAGAGGGTCAGCTAAGAATTCCCAAAGGATGCTTCAGGAATTTTGTATCTGTGTTATGGTGAAATAGCTCTTAAAAGACTACCCTCTCAAGTTTAACTGATTTCATCCTTAAAAGTGTCTGCACTTGGGAATTCCCTGGCAGACGAGTGGTTAAGACCCCGAGCTCCCATTGCAGGGGGCGCAGGTTTGATCCCTGGTTGGGGAACTAAGATCCCCGCACGCAAAGAGGTGTGGCCAAAAAGAAAAACCCTAAAAGAAAAAATAGAAATGTCTACACTCATACTTAAGTAGCATGTTTTGCTTCGTTTTTGCCTGTGCTGTTGACAGCTCGTATTTTCTGTTTTTTCCTCCTTGGGAGAGACCACTGATTGCTGATGTTAATTGTTAGAGTCCGTGGGTGAAGGCATAAGTCACAGCGTCTGCTTTTCTTAAAGACAGAAGTTACTATAAAATTTTATTTTCTAGATGGAAAGGAGAATCTGACATTTTATTACTAAAGGTGTCTTCTGCGGTCGGGCAAGAACCTTGGGCACCCAGATGTGGAAGGCATGATGCTAATCCTATTTATTGAGGGTGTCAGTGGAAAAAGGGTGCCTGTCGTATCAGTAAACAAAGAATGTTGCAGCCATCGAGCCATCACATTACAGCCTCCCCAAAGGTGACCCCTGAGGGAACGCATAATAGAAATAGGATGCCCACCATCAAGCCATCAGGCTGCAGCCACCCCCGACAGCGCCCCGTGAGGAGACTCACGATGAGAAAGCACAATATACTGGCCCCAGATAGCTAAGGTGCATAGCAAAGGAATGATTGCACTGAGCCCAGATTCTTGCATCTTCCCACATAGAGAAAAGTGATCAGTTCTTGAACTTGACACGTCTGGTTTTCTTGAGTTAAGAATAATCTTTTGATGTTCCAACTACCTGGTCTTTTTTGCAAAGACTCCTTTATATCCTGGATCCTCCCTTACCTCTTTGGAACTGTCCCTCAGAGCAAATCCCTGGCTTAAGTCCTCAGTATGTCCACCGAATAAAACACAATTCTCAACTTTCAGGTTGCGCATTATTTTTTCAGTAGACAAGAGCTTCCATCATTTCGCTCTGATAGTTTGAGAGCTCTCTCTGTCTCAAACAGCTCACGCAGCACTGGCCCTGCCTGTGTGAGAGTGGGCCCTGCCTGGCCGGCTCTTCCAGGCATCATCACTTTGAACTGCCTGAACCTCTTACTTTCTGCTCTCAATCCCCTTACGTCTCCCTTTCCCCTTCTTTGTCTCTGCTTTATTTTCCCTCTCCTCCACTATTTTGCTTTGGTTCCTTCCCCTTTTCTGTTTCCTATAGTCTCAAAGGGCAGAGGCAGTGCCGGGATGAGAGAAAGAAAGCTGGTGTCCTGCTTCGCCATTTGCTGCGTGTTTGCTTATGGGGAGGTCACTCCATTTCCTGGAGCCTCAGTTCTAAGGATCTGGAGTCATATTAACTCTTTGTGAGAACGAGGTGAGCTAGTTTAGGTGTACCCCCATTAACTATTTAAGAGCCACCCCAATAAAATTGATGCTATTACTGCAGGCATACAAACAACTACACAATATTACCCTCTTTGCTGCCTGCGGAGGGAGAGGAGAGAGAGAAACGTGGGACTCCGAAGTCACTGAAGGAATGTGTGAACATTCTGTGTCTTAGTGATGACTCATAGCGTTCCAAAGTCAATCACAGGTAACTTTGTCTTCGTCACTTGCCTGAAGTGGAACTTGCTCTTTCGTCTCTTAGCTCAGTTTCTTTCCTTTGTACTTTTTGTCCACCAGGCCCAGTCCGTTTGAGTCAGTGGTCTAGGGAAAGCCGGGATTGAAAGAGCTTGCTGTCCTAAGGGTGATGACTGGTTTGGCTGGGTGTTACTTTTCAAAAGTGGTGCCTGAGGGGCTTCCCTGGTGACGCAGTGGTTGAGAGTCCGCCTGCCGATGCAGGGGACACGGGTTCGTGCCCCGGTCCGGGAGGATCCCACGTGCCGCAGAGCAGCTGGGCCCGTGAGCCATGGCCGCTGAGCCTGCGCGTCCGGAGCCTGTGCTCCGCAACGGGAGAGGCCACAACAGTGAGAGGCCCGCGTACCGCAAAAAAAGAAAGAAAAGAAAGAAAAGAAAAAGTGATGCCTCATCCCCTTTGTTAGCTTTTTCAGAATGTCTGGCTGAGCTTTCAGATAGTTTTATATTCTGTGATGTCACCCACTCTGCCACACTTCATCTAACTCCTGACGGCCTTTATTACATTCTCTTTTCCGTAAATACCAGCTTTATTGAGATACAGTTCACATACCATAAAATTCTGTCTTTAAAGTGCAATTCAGTGACGGGTAGTATATTCATGGAGTTATACACACGTCACCACAATCCAAGTTAAGGAATTTAGTGCTTTTCTAAGTACGGGAAGATGCAAGAGTCTGGGCTCACTGAAATCTTTCCTTTGACATGCACCTCATCCTATCTGGGGCCAGTATCCTCTGTTTTCACATCCTGAGTTTCCTCAGGACTCACCGTAAGGAGTGGCTGCAGTCTGATGGCTGTCAGATGGCGGGTATTCTTTCCTTGCTGAGTTTCCTCAGGGTTTACCAGCTCACGTTGGAGAGCTGCAATCGCTGATGACTGTGCCATCCTTTGTTTACTGATATGGCAGGAAATATTCCATTTCTCATCCCCCTTTCTTTATTCCCCCAGTCCCTGGCAACCACTACCTGCTTCCTGTCTCTATGAATTCGCCTACTCTGGACGTTTCATATTCATGGAAACATACAATAGGTGGCGTTTTGTGACTGGCTTCTTTCACTTACCATCATTTTCAGCGTTCATTCATGTTGTAGCATGTATCAGTACTTCGTTCCTTTTTATGGTTGAATAATATTCCATTGTATGGATCTATATCTGGTTTACCCATTCATCAGTTGATGAACTTTTGGGTTATTTCTACTTTTTTGGCTACTGTGAATAATGGGGCTATTAACCTTCCTACATAGACTTCATTTTATTTTATTTTTTGCGGTACGCGGGCCTCTCACTGTTGTGGCCTCTCCCGTTGCGGAGCAACAGGCTCCAGACGCGCAGGCTCAGCGGCCATGGCTCACGGGCCTAGCCGCTCCGCGGCATGTGGGAACCTCCCGGACCGGGGCACGAACCCGTGTCCCCTGCATCAGCAGGCGGACTCTCAACCACTGCGCCACCAGGGAAGCCCCTACATAGACTTTTGTGTGGACATATGCTTTCATTTCTCTTGGGTAGATACCCAGGAGAGGAATTGCTGGGTCATGCGACAACTCTCTCTGTGTTTAGCTTTCTGAGGAATGGCCAAACTGTTTTCCTGAAGTGGCTGCACAGTCTTACATTCTCACCAGCAATAGGTGATGGTTCCAATTTCTCAAGATCCTTGTAGCACATTCTCTTTCATGAGTTATCTCTGCATGCACACCACAACTCGCCTTCGATTTAAACTCCTGAAGTGCATGAACTGCACTGAGATTGTCAGAATAGCAACCACAGCACACGGCAGGTTCTGAGTAAATCTCAGCTGTTAGTTGGATAAACTTTTTATTATAATCACTACAGCTCCTACGTAGAGGCCTACGTTAGGAGAATATACGGGTCTAATTTCACGTCTTCCAAAGACACCTACACATAAACCCTACTGCCGTTTATTGGGCCCTTACTGTATTCTTACCATATATGACGTAATTTTTCAGAGGAGGAAACTGAGATTCAGCTTACTTGTCCAAGTAATTAACAGCAAAGCGGAAATTTAGACTCAGATTTTCACTGAACCACATTGCCCTTCACAGTGAAGGAATTCTATTTTGCAGGAAAGGTGGGAGGGGGAGAGGGAGAGAGAGAGACACTTATTAGAGGACCTCCGTTTTCTATCTATAAACTCCCCAAAGGAAAGCACCAAGGTTTTACTTCTTTCGTTAGCTCATAATGTTCACAGTACATAGTAGTAACTCAAAAAAAGTATTTCTGATTATATAAAATTTGAACAATGATATAATGACTAATAAGCTAAAATCTAAAAGTAAGGTATTGTCGCCGGGGGGTGGGATGAATTGGGAGATTGGGATTGACATATATACACTATTATATATAAAATAGATAACTAATGAGAACCTACTGTATAGCACAGGGAACTTTACTCAATACTCCGTAATGACCTACATGGGAAAAGAATCTAAAAAAGAGTGGATGTACGTATACATATAACTGATTCACTTTGCTGTACAGCAGAAACTAACACAACATTGTAAAGCGACTATACTCCAATAAAAATTAATTTAAAAATAAAAAAAGTAAGCTATCGTTAACCACGGTCTCGTTCAATTCACTATTGCGGCTATATCTGACAATATACGGTAAGTATCTAACCACTTGCCAAAGGCCATAGCCAGGACTATATCTCGTTTAAATCCCCCAAAGTTGGCCTATGTGCCTCAAAAACGTCACCCATGGGAACCACAGAAGCGCTGATTCTCCAGCTATTAACCCTGCGCCCAAGACACTGCCTGGCGCCTTCAACTGGCATCGGATGTCAGAAAAGCGGAACTGGCTGAAGAGACCTTTGCCCCTAACCAACATGGCCGCTCTGAGGCCTCAGGCTGAGGGCGGCAGAATGAGGATCATGTGAGAAGAATCCCGATCCTCTATTCGCTTTCTCTTCCGGACGGCGGGGGAAGATGACCCACGTGGGCCGGCCTTAAAGGGCCCATGTCTAATTCCGCCGGAGCTCCGCCCTCGTTGCCGGGCGGGCCGGGCGCGGAGCGGAACGGCGGCGGGCGGGGCCGGCACTCCGAGGCCGCGTCTCCGGGAGCCGTGGTGACCGCAGCCCGGTGCGACGCAAGCCCGAGGAGGTTAACCGCCCAGTCGGCGGACGGCAGAGCGCGAGGATCCCGCGCGAGCCCGGCACAGCCGGCGGGGGCGCACGGCCGCGGGGATGGAGGACGGTTTGGCCGGGCCCCGGCTCGGGGCGGCGGCCGAGGCGCGAGCGCAGCCCGGGGTGACGCTGCGGCCCTTCGCGCCGTTCTCGGGGGCTGCCGAGGCAGACGAGGGCGGCGGCGACTGGAGCTTCATCGACTGCGAGATGGAGGAGGTGGACCTGCAGGACCTGCCCAGCGCCACCATCGCCTGCCACCTGGACCCGCGCGTGTTCGTGGACGGCCTGTGCCGGGTGAGGGCCGGGCGGGGCGGCCGTCGGGCGGAGGGCGGACACTTGTTGCCGGGAGGAGGCAGCGCCGAGGTCCTGCCGGCCCGGGGCAGCCTCTCCAGCCGGGCCGCCGGCGGGGCGGGAGGCCACCCCCGGGGACGCGGCGACGTCCCCGGCCGCCCTGACGCGGTCCCCTCTGTCCCGGTTGGGGTGGGGGCGCGCTCCCCGAGGTCCCAGGTCCCCAGCACCTGCCGGGCCGCGCGCTGCGCGCCAAGGGGTAGCCTTTCACCTGGGCTAGTAACCCCCTCCTAGCGACGCTCCAGTCCCCGGGTGTTAACTCGGGTGGGGAGGGGGGCGACGTAGTAGGAGACAATCGGAGGATGAATTAGCTCCCCGAGCGGCCGGGGAGCTCGTATCGTCACCTGGGGGCTTGGACCGTGCCGGGCACTTACTCCTTTGAGGAGGGGGTCGCCTCATTCATGGGGAGGAGGAAACAGACGTTGAGCGGCGACGTGACTCAGTGTTACAAACAGGACGGCGTCTCGGCATTCTCAATCTGCACGCCTGGAAGCAAAGCCAATGTTTGGGTGAGGATCCGCGGTTGCTCATTATCTTGCACTTGGCCAGTTTTGGTGGAATGGTGTTGGGGGGAAGGGGCCCATTTTCTAGGCCTTTAGGATATTTAGTCTGGAATCTTGCTCCCTGAAGGGGTGACAGGAGACACTCAGTACAGGGAGAGTTGGATTTTTTTTTTTTTCCTCTACATCCCCAGGGTTTAGACATGTTGGAGAGAGAGGGGGCAGGTATGACTAACCAAGGGCGGTGGGAAGGAGGAATTTATTTGGAATCTGCAATTAGTGTGCAGAATAAAATTTGGACAACGTAGGCGTTGCAGAATAAAGCCTGTCTTTGAGAGAGATGCCCCATTAGGAGAGCAGCTGTCAAAGAAAGTGCTGCTTTCAGTGCTTGGCTCTGAGTCTGCATACTGTCAATGAACTGTAGTCAGGGTGGCTGCCAAGAGGAACACCACTGTGGAACAGAGAATGGTGTGCTTAAGACCCATTTATTTATAATGTAGAGGCTCATCTACTCTCGGGATTTACAGGGGCTGTGTGCTTAGATGAGGTTCCATGCGTGCTTTCTAAAGGAACCATTGGCACAAATACAGGGTCTCACTCATTTTACTCTCCAGCCTTTTCTCTTCTTGAGGCTAAGGTCTAACAGCATATCAAGTCTCTTTCTTAAGGGTCCTAGGCTCTCATGCTAAAGAAACAAGATCAGATCATGTAAGATGCTGCTTGTTTGCCTAGCAATTCATAGTTTTACGGTCTTCCCAGTGTTGGGGACCATCCTGAAATTGCTTTGTCTGAAATGTTGCCCCCTTTGGTAGCTCTTCATGTTAACAAATATGTGTGGAGATTCTGCTGTGAGCCGGGCACTGTTCTAGGCTCTGAGGGCACAGCAGTAAATAAAATAGCATTCCTGTTTTCAGGGCTGGCATTTTTGTTGGGGAAAACAGACAGTAAACAAATAGCAAATTTGTTAAGAGATGTTGGTGCTATAGGAAAAAGTTGGCCTTGGAAGATGGGGGGGAAGGGGAAGATTGCTGTTGTACATAAAATGATCAGGGACAGGCTTACAAGGTGCTGTTTTGAGCAGAGACAATGGGCTGGCATTCATTCACTCATTCACTCATTCATTTATTCTTTTGCTGTTTATCGAATGCTTACTATGTTCCAGGTACTGTTTTAGGCCCAGTGGATAGAGTGATGAACACAGTGAGCTTCCTGCTTATGTACTAGCAGTTGAGGAAGAGATAGACAGTCAAAAAAAGTAAGTGAACAAGGTGATTTCAGATGGTGGTCAGTGCAGTGCAGGACATACCCAGGATGATGTGATCGGGAGTGACCAGGGAGAGGAGAGGGACTGGGTGGTATCAGTCAGGGCCTAACAGGAACCCAGTGATATCAGTCAGGGCCTAACAGGGACCCTACGGTATCAGTAAGGGCCTAACAGGGACCCTATGGTAACCAAGAACTGGTTAACTGGGGCAGGACTGAGGGAGTCAGAGGGAGTGTTGGGAGGAAGTCGTATTGCTGGAACCCTAGGAGAGGAGCCTCTTGGCAGGAGCTACAGACGTGGAGGGATGGAATTGAGATGCTGAAACCACGAGTTGCAGGTAAGAAATACCCCAGCTCGCCCCAGCTTTCTGATCTCGTTGGCAGAGCCCAGCTGGCAGCCAGGAGGCCAGGGAGTCCAACCAATGCAGTCCGTAGGTGGGTCAGCCTTCCAGGGCCCAGAGAAGAGTGGAGAGAGCAGAGAATGGCTCTGGGATCAGTGCAGGTAAAGAGGACGTGCGGAGAGGGTCAGCATGCGGCCGCTTTAGACTGAGTGGCCCCGGAAGGCCACTCTGCACAGCTTGGACTTGCCTGGCAGGAAGAAGCTCCTCATGTAGATTTTGTGTGGCCGGTGTCCAGGCAGAGGGAATAGCGAATACAGAAGTTCCAGTGCAGGGATGAGCGAGTGTGCAGAGGGCGCAGTGAGGGCAGTGGTGGTGGCCGAGGTTGACGCAGCCGGGGAACGGTTCCACGGGAGCCTGGAGGCCCTGGGAGGGATTCGGATCCTGTTCTAGTTGCAAAGCTAGGTGGAGAATGTCTTTGGGGAAAGGAGGTTGGTTGGGCAGGAGAGGAAGCAAAGAGGCCCCTTAGGAGGCTCTTGACTTTGGTTGTCAGGGGAGCTGTGAAGGTGTCTGGACTAGGGTGGAGACGTGGGAGACAGTGCCTGTCCTTTCTATTCGGGGGTCAGGAGCCTCAGAATGCGGACAGGGGGAGCTCCGTGCCTTGGTTGCCCATCGCCAGGGTCCTGCAGAGACCGTTGGTAAGCCTTCCAGTAGAAAGATAAATTTCTCATTTAGCTGAAACCATTCCTCCAGGTGGGAAGATGTGGCTTCTGAGATTTCAGTCTGACGGCCTTATTATTTTGAAGGCCATTCTTATTAAAGCTGGAGTGTCACCTTTGGGTGGTGTAATGAAGACATGATTCTACTTCAGGTCAGTGGTATCTGACCCTTGAGTCGGCGGACCATTGACCGCATTGCCGACAAAAGTCCCTGTGCTGGTGGTGTGGCCACATCCTCTCTTTAACCAGTCTGTTGGAGGATCATCTGGGTGAGTGATGGTGTCTTAACCTGTTAGGGCTACGGTAACAAAATGCCACAGATTGGGTGGCTCATAAACAATAGAAATTTATTTCTCACAGTTCTGGTGGCCAGCATGGCTGGGTGAGGGCCCTCCTCTGGGTTGCAGACTTCTCGCTGTGTCCTCCCACGGTGGAAGGGATGGGGTCTCTTTTATAAGTGCGCTAATCCCATCATGAGGGCTTCATCCTCATGATCCCTAATCACCTCCCAACAGCTAGTACCATCACCTTTGGGGGTGAGGACATCAATGTATGAATTTGGGGGAAACACAAACATCCAGATGGTGGCAGATGGTGTGAAGGAAAAAGGCTATGTCAGTGTTCTTTAGGTGTGTTCATATCAGTCTCTAACCTTAATTGTAAAGTAAAGAAAGAAATTGACCTGAACTGCCAATTCATTTGGGAATTTATATTGGAAGCCCGTTTTCTAACTGTAACAGTTGGATCTGATATGTAAAATTTGTTTTTGTTAGCTGGATCATCAAATTATTATAAATAATTTATAATTAACATGTTCATTAAATGTTTATCTAAAAAATAACTGAAACTGTATCGTCATTAATTTCAAGCAATATTACTAGAGAGATTCACACCATTACAAATGAATGCAAACTTTTATTGAAATAAGGTTATTTTTGGTTGTACAGATATTTGCTTAGCATATTCCATTACTGTACTTATTGTGAACATTTTTTCTTTTTACTGAGAAAGCAAAGCAGTGCTTTGAACCGGTAATTACATGTGCTTTGGATTGTTGGCAGTGGTTCGTTGGTTCCCTAGAATTAAAGGCTCCTTCAGTTGTCCCCAAGCTAACCAGAAAGTTAGAGTTCTCAAATAATATTGTTAGTTTCCAGGCAGTAGATATAATTTCATAGAGTAATGGAAACGAATGCCATTTTTCTGTTGTCTGAGACCTGAATGTATATTTGATTGACAGCTCTGCTAGTGACTCACCTTTCTTAAAACAAATGCCCACATAAGATTTATGATACTGGCGTGACTTTCTTTTCAAAACATGAAATATTCTGATAAGGCATGAAAGGTGGTTGAGGGGTGTCCTTAAATTCTTTGTATCAGTGAAGACCCCTGAGAAACTCTCATGCCCAGGCCTCTGCAGACCAATTCCAGTCTCAGGGGCTGGGAACCACCTGGAACGCTCCCCAGGGTGAGTCTGATTGGGAGCCAAGGTTGCGGACCATTGTCTAGCCAGAAGGGGTCTAGCCTGACCAGAGTCATTGTTGTATCATGAAAGGATTATTGAATAATTGATCATTGGTTCCGCTTTCAGCCAGATCTGTGCCTTGATTTCCTCTAGTCCAAAATGGGAGTCAGGCCCCTAGTCGGGAGCCTCCCTTCTCCTAAGTGCCGTTTGACCTTGTGGCTGGAAAGCAGAATGACCGGCTGTCAGCCTGAGAGCCCAGCCTTTGGGCGGGTGACACACGAGATAAGAACACATACCTGAACGTGGGGTCGCCTCGGGGCTTTTGTACACATCCTCTCGTGCTGCTGCTTGCTCTCCACCAGACGTCAGGTCCCGGGCTCGTCCCCCCAAAGCATGTATTTCGGTAGACAAGATATCACTCAGTAGCAATTTGATGATTGAAATGTTTGAAGCTCCAAGGTGGCACAGCTGAGATGCATAGTTTCCGCCTGTATGGTTGTATATGCTTGGCCGTGTATCCGCTTGTTCCCATCACAGTGTGTTGTAAAATGTGACATTCCAGCAGGATGGTGACAGTTGGGAGTTCTATTACAGTGTAACATCCCCGCCTTCCTAGGCCATTTTCACTTTTCATCCTAGTGTCACAGGCATGTGGTTTCTGAGACTTAAATTAAGCATAAAATGTCCCCTGAAACCTCCTCAAGTGTGGAGAGATATTAAACCCAATATGGTATGGTTTCATTTATTTGGGAAAGTTCAGAATGTTGTAAGTTTAAAAAAACAAAAACCTGCATATTCTAAATGTGCAAAGTTTACTTTAGAAGTTATCCACTATTTCCCTAATTTTAGAATTTCTGACTCTTAAATCTATCTATCTATCTACATATGTATATATATTTTTTTAACGTCCGTGAGGTTCTTTTGATCTCTCCTCTCCACTTCCCTCCCTAACAAGGGTTTGGTCCCCTTTTCAGCACCATCCATTGCTCAAAGCATTTCTTCTTCAGTAGCAATAGCTTTCGACGTTATTGCCAGCAACTCCCAAGACAATTACATAAGGGAGCCAAAAAAAGAAAAAGAAAAAAAAAATAGGCTTTGTGATAGAATAGCTAAAGCAGAGGCTGTTTGATTCCAGTGTTTATATTTCAGGCTCTATTCTTTCCTTCTTTCCTTTCTAAAAATGTCATCAGATGGCACAGTCTCCTCTTTTGCATACATGCCACTGAGGGGCCTATTTGCCCTGTTCTGTGAATGCATCACTCCTGTTACAGTGATTGCAGTTGTGCACGCATCAGTGTGTGTGTTGGGGGTAGGAGCAGGGAGGGGACTCCTCCGTGTGCGTTTTCTGTGCACAGTTGTTAGGACCCATTTCAAGGGCTGAGGGGGAGTGCCGGTCATTTGAAATACAATTCAATTGTGACAGAATGTTTTCCTTTGTAAATATGAATCACTGTCCAAACATGGGGACGCTGACAGTTAATGAGACAGTAAGTGACTCTGCTCTATTCTCTGAGCAGTGATGGGCTATACCATGGCCGTAGGAAGTAAAAATAGCTCTTCTACCCTTCTTGGGCAGAACAGAAACATTTTCAAACTTGAACATCAGGAAAATATTAACTCCCTTAATTCAAACTTTGACGTGGAAGAAAGGGTTGGCTTCGTGTTATGTAGATTTCAGTCACTGTAGAAATCCTTTATTTGATTTAGTTGGTGTCGAGTGTTTTTGTTTATATTTTTAACCTCTAAAGATTTCCTTGGGTTTAAAATGCTCACATTCCCCTTTGAAGTGTGTCCGTGCGGAGGCGATGCAGCACGGTAGTTAAGGGTATGAATCTGAAGCACACCTTTACCACTAACACCAGTGTGACCCTGGGGAAGCTGTTTACCCTACCGTGCCTTCACTTCCCTACCTGTAAAATGGAGGTGCCAGTAGCACTAACACCTTATGATGCACATAAAATGCTTGTCCCAGGGACTAGGACATAGTGAACACATAATGTAAGTTGTGTATTATCTACTGCTGTGTAACAAACTAACTCAAGACTTAGTAGTTCAGAACAATAAACATTTATTACCTCACAGTTTCTGTGGGTCAGGAATCCAGGGATGGCGTATCCTGGTGCCTCTGCCTCAACATCTGCAACAAAGTACCAGCTGCAGTCTCATCTGACGGCTCAACTGAAGGAGCGTCTGCTCCCAGATTGACTCACGTGGTCTTTGGCAGGATTGCATTTCTGGTGGGTTGTTGGACTGAGAGCCCCAGTTCCTCAGTGGCTGTTGGCTAGAGGCCCCCCTCAATTCATAGCCACACAGACCTCTGGCTTCCATCAGAGCAAGGGAGAAAGGGCATGCAAGATGGAATGCAGTTCACAGTCTTCTTGTGACCTAATAATCTCAGAGTGATATCCCACCACTTTTACTGGATTCTCTTCATTAGAAGTGAGTCAGTAAGTGCAGCTCCCACTCAGGGGGGTGGGGGGCTTACACCAGGGCGTGAGTCCTGGTAAGTGGAGATCGCTGAGCCCATCTTACAGGCTGCCGACCACCAACCGTTACTACTTATTAGGACATTTTCTTCCTTGTAAACTTTTCTGACTTCTTGGAGCAGTTAATGTTCAGAAATGTTTATGAAGGTATTTTCTCATCTGATTTTTTTAGCTTCAGCTCTATAAAGAATACAGTTTTAGACTCTACTACTTAACATAAAATACCTCATTGATAGGTTTATAGCTAGGTTCATAGCAAAAGCTGTCAGCCACTACACTTCTGAACCAAGAGCTCAGGAAACTAAAGCTTTTTTATGTTGAGAAGGTTCAGTACTTTTCCTTTCATTACTAATTTCAGCAGGTGCAATGTGAAGTTCCCACGTGTAATCATAATTAACACCATAGGAAGAGGTGTTTGAGGTTGGCCTGAATTCAGAATTAAAAGACAAAAATGTTATTTGATTCAGAAAGCTAATTTTGGATTTTTTTCATGCGACATAACAATAGCTTGTTTTACTTTATTACCTTTTTAATTTTTATTAACTTTTCTGCTTTACTTTACAGATAATAAAATAGTTTCTATTCATTAATGTGAAGTGCTTTATGTGTAACATTTATCATTTCATCTTTTTATAAGAACTCTGTGAAATAGGTACTATTATTCCCATTCTGTGGACATGGAAACTGAGACCAGAGGAGGCCGAGTAACCTGTCCCAGATCACATAGCCAGTAAGTGCTGGCCCTATGATTCAAACCTGGTTTTAGCCAACTACAAAACCTGTGCTGGAATCATCTTGTATGCAGTAATGCACATGAATTTTTCATATCTTTCACAGCTTATTTAAACCCTAGGATATCTCTATGAAGAAAGTGCTTTTATCCACAGGAAACTGAGGTTCATAGGAGTTATAACTCTGTTATTCTCTAAGCCATTTATTTATATTTAACAGATCTATTTGAGTGCGTTTTGTTGATGATATTCTCGAATTCAAGCGGAAGGCGGTGCCTGGGCGCTGGAGTCAGGCAGACCCGGATTTGCATCCTAGCTCCACCACTTCACTCATTCATTCATTCATTCAACAAGTATTTCTGAGGGCCTCCTGTGTTCTGAGCACCGTGCTGGTTGCAAGGCCAGCTGTGGGACCCCAGGTGAGTCAGTCAACCTCCCCAGGCTTGGTCTCCCCCATTGCAGAAGGAGGACAATAAGCCCTACCCCACAGTCACGGTGAGGTCAGTGTGAGGGGGCTGCAGCGCCCTTGGTGAATGACAGACACGTCTCTCCCTTTGTGAAGCTCACAGGCCAGCAGGGAGGACACACACTTTTTAAATTGTGTGTGTTATGTAAATATAACCAAAGAGCTTAACAGATCCATAACAAACCACACGTCCTTGGGCAAGATATTCACCCAGACCTCAGTTGCTTCATCTATGAAGTGACCGGGTTCAGCCCGGATCATCTCAGCGAGGTCACTTCCAGCTCTTCTGTCAGTGGAGCGCTTGCTCCCCTACAGACCTTTCCCAGTAGGAATTGACTCAAGGAGAGAATCTTTCCTAGCGTGACTCTAGTTCTCTTCCATCCAGCTTCCCAGCTCCTACCTGCAGGGGAGACAGAACTTTACCTCTGTCCATTCTAGGTTTTCAGCTGTGGCTCTTTAACGAAAAGGTGGGTCACAAGAGAAAAACAGAAGTCATTAATGCGTGCAGTACAGGTCAGGTGGGAGAACCCTCATCATGACGTGGAGGCTTAGAACTTGGCTTATGTAGCCTCTTCGGCAAAGAATAAATTGATAGAGAAATGGCAGGAGGGAGGAGAGCGGTTTCAGGCTTCCACATGTCAGCACACCGTGGGGAAGTAAATACGTGGGAGGAAACTGATGGGTGCGTTTGCAGATTCCTCTGTAAGAGTCTGGAGTCATCTCCATTAAAAGGGGCATTTATATCCCACCTATAAGCAGAAAAGAGGGACAAGATAGAGCTTTCTTGCATGTGTGCTTCAGAATTGCATTCAGCTTCAAATACCTTTTATGTCAGAGAGGCATATTTGGGGGGTGACATTCTGGTTTCCGCCATCCCCACTCTCATGCCTTTTCCTGCACTGGTCCGTGGGAGGCCTGTCTGCTGGTTTGTGGGAGAAAGGAGGTAAATTTCAGTCACTTACACTTGTGTCTGCAATTGGTCTTGGAAATTTCACCCATCGGAGAGGAACCTGTGTCAGAGACCATCCAACTGAGGCCAGCGCCGATTCTGTCCAGTTGCCATTTGAGGGTTTGCCAAATATATGACCCTACAAAGCCAGAACAATTGAGTGAAACTTTTTTTTCCTTAAGTTTTTCCATTATTGGGAACTTTTCCCAATCACCTGACAGCTATTTCTTATTGATACGGTGACAGTACGTCCCAGTTTGTCCATCTGGTTCATGCCTGTTGTCCCGGGAAGGTTACTAGTAGTCCGCTCCTTCACTCTTAGGTTTGGGTCATCAATTATATATGTAGTTAGTAATTAAACAATTCAGGGACTTCCCTGGTGGCGCAGAGGTTAAGAATCCACCTTCCAGTGCAGGGGACATGGGTTCGAGCCCTGGTCGGGGAAGATCCCCACATGCCGTCGGGCAACTAAGCCCGTACGTACACCACAACTACTGAGCCTGCGCTCTAGAGCCCGGGAGGCACAACTACTGAGCCCGCGCGCCACAACTACTGAAGCCCGTGCACCTAGAGCCCGTGCTCTGCAGCAAGAGAAGCCACCGCAATGAGAAGCCCACGCACTGCAACGAAGAGTAGCCGCCGCTCGCCACAACTAGAGAAAGGCCGCGCGCAGCAACGAAGACCCAACACAGCCAAAAATTAATAAATTTAAGAAAAACAATTCATGAGAAGCACCCTGTTCACTTAGCACATACTGTTTGTCAAATATTTTATGTACATCATTTCATTTCATCCTTCTTACAGCTTTCTAAGATAAATGCTATATTTGCCCATTTTATAGATGTGGAAGGCTTCTGCTCCCTTTGCAAAACTCGTCAGCACGTAGAATCCCATGGCAGCTGGGCGTCAGACTCTGGGTGCAGCTACAGAACCGTGGCAGAGAGGACCTCAGGCTCAAGCCTTCAACTTCTCCAAGGAGGAATCTCAGAGCAGTGGCCACATTTCCTCAGGGGAGCTCACTAGATATTGGCAGAACTAGAATTTTCTCCCGACCCGCTGGTTACATTGCTCATCTAATTTCCTGTGAAATGATGTCCTCGCCTGCCACACCTCCCACCCCGTGCAAAGAATCCGGAGCATGAGGCAATGAGGAGGACAGCTAGAGCCCCGGCAGCTGAAACAGGCAGAACTGTCTCCTGTGCCACCGTTAGGGGGCTGCTGGAGAGCAGGGTACCTATGGTCCTTCCTGGTGGAAGGGCAGAGGAGGCTGTGCGAGAGCTAGTCCAGGGCTGTTCAAACACCAGCGCCTGCCACCAGGGGGAGGTCACCTCACATAAGTTCTGCGATGGAGTCTGGTGGTTGCCTTCGACTTTATTTCAGGCATCACAGACAGAGCGTGCGTTTTCGGAGGGAGAAGTCACTCCTTGTGCTGCAGGAGAAGCTATTATAATGATAAGTGTGTAGCTGGAACTTTAAACAGGAGACACACCCCCCTCTCTTCCATTCTCCCAGCAGAAAGCCAAGGGAGGGGACTCTCCCTGCTGCTGGGCAATGGGACCCCCTTTGGTTAGAACAGGAAACAGGGACGCTGTGCTCGCCTCAGAGAGTGACCCTCTTTCACTGTGCCTAGTACACATTTGTGACATTCTCTGCCCCGTGCTCTGATTTTTTGTGACTTACTCGGACTATGACTCAAATGATCAGCATAAAGAAATGTAAAGAGGGAATTCCCTGGCAGGCCAGTGGTTAGGAGTCAGTGCTTCCACCGCCAGGGGGCCCGGGTTCAATCCCTGGTCAGGGAACTAAGATCCCACAAGCCAAGAGGTGTGGGAAAGAAAGAGAGAAAGGAAGAAAAAGAGAGAGCTCACTCAGATGAAACAAACACTTCACTTCAGAGATAAGGGGAATTTTCTGAGCTGTCTTCAGCTATTAGGTTGCTATGGTGATTACTTTTAAAAGGCAAAGCTTGTGCTGCTGCAGAGGTTGTCAGCCCCGCGTGGTGGACCCTGTCCTCGGATGAATTACCTGCCGCCCAAGCCATGTAGTGACAGTATTCTTCTGGGCTGGAGTCAGGATTTGAGGGAATTCGGGTAGATCTCAGCTCTGCTCTCATAACCACTTTTGCGCCTAAGCTGCAGATCTTGGATGGTGATGGAGAACCCTCAGGTCTGGGTCAGCAGTCTATAAACTACTAAAAACAGACCACTCATCAGCAAAACTCACTGGGTTACAAACAGTTCATGAACTGGCCTGGAGACCCTTGCAAACGTTTGGCAACATCAGGGTTGGTTTGTATCTGTATCTCTCTTTCCGGAACAGCCCAGTCCAAGATATATCTTTCAAACTCAACCACCTGTTTGACCCTGACACAGCATTTCCAGAGTGGATTTCATTTTTAAAATCAGTTCTGAATTTGTGTATTTCTTCGAAGTGATTCATAAGTGCCCATAATGTGCTGTGTTATTCAGTTATCTCCTTGACATATATTTGGGAAATACCATTAATGGATCTTCAGAGACTTTGTAACCTCCACGTTCGGAGTATTTCAGTTATTTACAACATGTTCGGGATAATGACCTGGTCCTCAGCACCACGAGCCTGCCTGAGACGGTGGCACAGGTTAGGTGGATGGGGATAGAGAGGTTGTATGCTGAGGGGATGACTTCCTGCATTTGTTGGGAGGTAGTTGTGCAGAGGGCAGAATGGAGATTCGTGCTTCAATTCGTGGCCTGGAATGAAGCAGTAGCAGCTGGGCCATGGCTGAGATTCTGAGCACATTCTTTATATCATAAAACAAGGGCTGGGCGGTCCTTCACCTTACTAGGATGCCTGTGACATTAAATACAGCAGGACAGTGTTTGTGATAGAAGCTGAAGGCAGGAGATGCCCTGAAATGATTTATTTAGTCTTTATCAAGGACTTCGTTTTAATGTCATTGACTATATGACTAGAGATTTTATAGTGAGTAGCCATTTAATTTTTGTTCATTTCATTTCCTTTCTTTTCCTCCTTTGTTTTCTCCGCACAGGGACTACATTGGCAAGATCACCTACTTGTAGGTTTTCTTCTTGCTTGCTACTTATCTCATTTTTATGGCTTAGCTGAGAGTGAAAATGTATAAGACAATATACACATATTACCTGTGAGTGCCCACCTTCTTTGTGGACAAATACCTACCTTTCTTTGGAGTTGTGCATGTTAAAAAGGCAGTAAGATGCAGTAGTTAGGAGGGTGGACCCCTGAACCAAGTCAGTCTGAATTCAAATCCCAGCTCTGCCAGCAACTAGCTGTGTGACCTTGGGCAAGTAACTTAACTTCTCTGTGTTTCAGTCTCTTTGTAAAATGGGATAATAAAAGTACCTACCTCGTGGGGTTGTGAAGATGAAAAGACAACATATAAATAAAGGGCTAAGGATAATACCAGGCTTGTAGTAAGTATTTTGTAACTGTTAGCAATTTTATTTAAATGATTATTAAAATGCAGGGCCTACAGTATCTGTATTGCTTACTGCTATAATCCTGTGCCTAGGACAGTGCCTGCCACATAGTAGGCACTTCAATATTTGTGCAGCAGTGGAAGTAAAACACTAACATAAAAATAAAAGTCTTGCTCTTTTAAGTTCATTAAATATTAAGCCTTATTTTCCCAGGAGTAGCTTTAGGCACTTCCAGAAGTTGCATAAACTATCTCAGGCTAGAAGGCTCTGCAGCTTTAAAACCATGGCAGCGATTGTGTGTGTGTGTATGTGTGTGCACGAAATTAACAGGCTGAGATGTTGCTGAGCATTTAGAGCTGTATTATACCAGAAGACTAGCATGGCTCGTTATCACCTGTAATGCTTAGAAAATCATGTCTTAACATGAATGAGCGTTGCTACAAAGTCGAAAACAAATTAAAAACCTAAACCCTTTAAAAAATAAATCTCGGGCTTCCCTGTGGCACAGTGGTTAAGAACCGCCTGCCAATGCAGGGGACACGGGTTCGAGCCCTGGTCCGGGAAGATCCCACATGCCGCGGAGCAACTAAGCCCCTGCGCCACAACTACTGAGCCTGCGCTCTAGAGCCCGCGAGCCACAACTACTGAGCCCGTGTGCCTAGAGCCCGTGCTCCGCAACAAGAGAAGCCACCGCAATGAGAAGCCCGCGTGCCGCAACGGAGAGTAGCCCCCGCTCGCCACAACTAGAGAAAGCCCGTGCGCAGCAATGAAGACCCAACGCAGCCAAGAATAACTAAATAAAATAAATAAATTAAAAAAATAAAACTCAATAAGATAATGGTTTTTACATAAAGTTGCTCTGGAGCATAAAATCATTATTTATGGTGGTAAGAAATCCTAGGCTTCCCAAGCACAATTTTTTTAAAAAAATCTATAATTGAGAAATAAATGTCATGTTTGCTGGTGAGGTTTTCCCCTCCCTGCCTCCCTATTCTCTCTCTCTCTTTGCTTTCCCTCTTTCCATTCTCTCTTGTTGTTCTTAGAATGACTTTTAGGGAGTACACAGATCTTTTCAGAAATTCATTGTCATCTGCTAAATCCCATCTACCGGCCAGCCTCTAGCACCCTTGATAGAAGGAGGCTGGTCATTCTTTGCCAAATCTCATCCTAAGAGGGCAAAATCAACCTGTGATCTTCTTATCTCTGAATGCTGCCCTGTTTTCCACTACGTTGTACCAGGAGAGGTGACCTTCCTGAATGAAACGCATGCTGTCTGCTTCGTACTCAGCGGCCTGCTGTGCTTTTAATTAAATGAACCAATCTTTAAAAACTCGAGTCTTATCCCCAAAGCAGCATGGCACTCACAGTCTGTCCCCGGGTCAGACATTCCAGATGGTTACATCATAGGGTGGCACCAGTGGGGACTGAAGATTGGATCAAGGGGCTTTAGCATGGTGTGATCTGGGCTCATCGTTCTTGGAGCCATTTCTCTGTGCTTTTGGTCCAGGATAACTCAGCCCTTATCCAGCCTTCTAGCCAGAGAGTACAGCCATGACATGCTGACTTTGGCAAGACGTTACCCACCACTCTATTACGTCTACACTGTGCTGGGGTAAGGGTATATTATGTCACTGGGGAAAACTTTCTGAAGATCACAACTCATAATGAGTATTATTTGCTGAGTACCAACTATAGGTGATCACATTTGTCTAGATTGCTGTGTGCTTTGAAGAGTAATTCATTGTAAAATTTATATTTGATTGTTAAAGTGTTAACTAAAAATTCCTCATCCTTTTCTCTCAACCTGTTTCTTAGAAATAACCTCTAAGTTTTATGTGTACTCTTTCACGCATATTCTATATATGCCATGTGTATATATTTATAAATATCATATTACATGTACTCTTTTGCTACTTGCCTTCTTAAAATATTGTGGACATCTTCCAACAGACTCAATGGAGTCTGTTCTTTTGATGACTGCCTGGCATTTCATTATAAGAATGTAACATAATTTAACCAGCAATTCCTACTGATAAACATTTAGTTTGTTTCTAGGTTGTGGGTTTTTTTTTTCCTATTTTAAACAATGTCGCAAGCAGCATCCTTATACACGCCTCCCCAGGTATCCATGGGGGACCAGTTCCATGACCTGTGGATACCAAAATCTGCAGATGCTCAAGTCCCTTATAGTAAATGACATAATATTTGCATATAACCTATGCAGTGTAAATGCTCTGTAAATAGCTGTAGATGCTATGTAAATAGTTGCTGGAGAACAGCAAATTCAAGTTTTACTTTTCAGAACTTTCTGGAATCTTTTTCTTCCAAATGTTTTTGATCCATTGTTAGTTGAATCTGCAGGTGTGGAACCCGAGGATCCAGAGGGCCCACTCTGCATATATCTTTGTTTACTTGTGTAAAAATGCTTGCAAGATACATTCCTAGAAGTGAAATATCTGAGTCAAGGGTATGGCTGTTTTGCATTTTGATAGATCCTGTGAATTTGCTATCCTGAATGTTTATGCCAATTTATATTACCACCTGCACGGCGTAACAGTTCCCCTTTTCCCACATTCTTGTCAATACAAGGGATTATAAATCATTTGGGATCATTGCCACAATCTTTGATAAGTGAAAAATAGTATCTCTTTGTTTTCATTTGCTTAAGGTTGACCATCTTTGATTCATATTGGTCATTGTTGTTTTCCTGTAAATTGATCGTTTATATCTTTTGCTATTTTTGTGGTAAGTTTTCATCTGTATTTGTGAATTTTTCAGTTTTGTTGTATATTAAGGAAATTGTTACTTAATCACGTATATTACCAATATTTCCCCCAGTTTGCCATTTGACTGTGGTGTTTTTACCCCATAGACATTTTTGTCCTTTTTGTTTGTAGTTCTGATGTAGAAATTTTGCCTTCCTGTGTTCTGGGCTCTTATACCTAGAGAGTCCTTTCCTGGGCCAAGATGTGTAGGCGTATGTTTTCTTCCAGTACTTTTACGTTTTTATTTGTGATGTTTGCCTTTAATTCCCTGGATATTTTGGTGTAAGGAGTAAATTCAGTTTCTGATTTGCTTTTTTGCATGTTACTTGCAGGTTCCAAATCCTACAGATCTGACATACCAGCTAAATGGTCAAGAGTTCTTGAATCAGGGCTCTTCTGTTCATCTTTTTGTCCATTTCTGAGCCAGTTTCATATTATTTACAATGGAGCTGATTCTCCCCCGTTCTCTCTTTCAGAATTTATTTTCCAGGCCCGTTTCCTTTCCTTATCTCCTTCGCAAACCTTAAGAATCATTCTGTCATTTCTAAGTATCCTCTACCCCCCACATAGAAGGAAAACAAGAGGCAACAACCAAACCTGTTGGTATTTTGAGTGAGATTGCTCCGGCTTTACAGTTACTTCAGGGGAACTGACATCTTTAAATATTATGTTCTTATAATGTTGTTCTACTCATTTAAGCGATCTTTTATGCCACCTGTACAGGATTGACGCTTTCCGTATACATATATATATATTCTTCACATAGATCGCCTATATATTTTAGTTTGTTTTAGATATTTCAGTATAAATATTTTTATGTAAGCTTAAGAAATGTATTAAAATATGAGCTCTCTTTTCCATTATACTTACTTTTACTTTTATATAAAGGAAATTGTTTCCTGCATATTAACTTTGTAACCGTCTGCCATACTAAAGCCTCTTACTGTTGCTAATAATGTTACAGTTCATCCTTCTGCATTTTGCAGGTATTGAATCATATCGTCTGCAAATAGTGACGATTTTGCCGTCTTCTTTACAATACCTGTTTTATTCTCTAATCCACGTGGCACTTTGACAGTAGATCATGGCGTTGGCATATGGCATCCTTGTCTTATACCCAGCTTTTAAGGGAAACGTGCTAGTGTCCTACCATTAACCTTAACCTTGGCGTGGCAGTGTGGCATTTTAACTCACCTTCCTTCCGGTATCTTTGACAAATACTTTCCTGTCCTAGACCTGATTACACACAACAGACACATCAGCTCTCTCATTGCTCTTTTGTAGGCTCTTACCTAGCACTCAATCCTCCTTTTAAAGAAGCGGCTTCAGCCTTTCGGCCAGAGCCGTCATCTTCCAGTAATTCATCAAAATGACCAACACAAAGGGAAAGAGGAGAGGCACCTGCTCTAGGTTCTCTAGGCCTCCTAGAAAGCATGGAGCTGTTCCTTGGGCCACATACATGTGAATCTGCAAGAAAGGTGATATTGTAGACATCAAGGGAATGGGCACCGTTCAAAGTGGCATGTGCCCCCAGTGTTCCCATGGCAAGACTGGAAGAGTCTACAGTGTGACCTGGCATGCTGTTGGCATTGTCGTAAACAAACAAGGGCATGATCCTTGCCAAGGCAATTAATGTCCACATTGAGCATATTAAGCACTCTAAGAGCCAAGATAGCTTCCTGAAACTCGCGAAGGAAGATGATCAGAAAAAGAAGGAAGCCAAAGAGAAAGGGACTTGGGTTCAACTTAAGTGCCAGCCTGTTCCACCCAGAGAAACGTGCTTCGTATAACAGAAACCAATGGAAAGGAGCCTGAGCTTCTGGAACGCATTCCCTGTGAATTCATGGCATGATAGGTGTAAAAAACATAAAAGACCTCTGGACTATAAAAAAACAAAGAAAAAGAAGTGACTTCAAGAACACGAAAACAATTTTTTCATTGAAATATAGTTGATGTACAGTATTATACGTTACAGGTGTACAACGTAGTGATTCACAATTTTTTTTTTTTTTGGCGGTACACGGGCCTCTCACTGTCATGGCCTCTCCCGTTGCGGAGCACAGGCTCCGGACGCGCAGGCTCAGCGGCCATGGCTCACGGGCCCAGTCGCTCCGCGGCATGTGGGATCTTCCTGGACCGGGGCACGAACCCGTGTCCCCTGCATCGGCAGGCGGACTCTCAACCACTGCGCCACCAGGGAAGCCCATGATTCACAATTTTTAAAGGTTATACTCCAGTTAGTTATTATAAAATATTGGCTGTATTCCCCGTGTTGTATAATATATCCTTGTAGCTTATTTATTGTACACATAATAGTTTGTACCTCTTAATCCCCTACACTTTCTTGCTCCTGCCCCTTTTCCCTCTCCCCACTGGTAAGCATTAGTTTGTTCTCTATATCTGCGATGTTTCCTTTTTGTTATATTCACTCATTTGTTGTAACTTTTAGGTTCCACATATAAGTGATATCATACAGTATTTCTCCGTCTGACTTATTTCACTTAAGATTATGCCCTCCAGGTCCATCCATGTTGTTGCAAATGGCAAAATTTCATTCTTTTTTATGGCTGAGTAGTATTCCATTGTGAAGCGGAATTTTACATTTTATTTCATTTTAATTAATTTAACTCATGACCAGCTATTGAGCACTTAAAATGCGGCTAGTGCTACTGAGGAACTGAGTTTTTAATTTTGTGTAAGTTTAATTTAATTGAAACAGCCACATGTGACTCTTAGCTCCAGAATCAGGCAGCACCAGTTCCTCAATCATATCAATAAAGGATAGGACGTGAGCATAGAAAGGACCTACACAGTGGCTGCTCCCTGTGCCCAGAGAGGTTGAGATTGGCCCCAGATCACACAGCAAGCCCATGATTAAACTGAAGTAAGAAGCCAGGCTCCTTGTTCTTGTCTCGGGCTCTTCCCACGTTCCTTCTTTAAATGACAACCAAAGTCCAGGTGTGTACGGACCTATACACCTTCAGTAAACGTGTCTCACCCCACTGACTTCTCCACCGTGTCTGGGTTGACCCCCGGGCTGGTTCAGAGGTAGAGTTTTCAGCTGCGTCTTCTCGCACTGCAGGGCAAAGGCTCGCTCGCGGGAAGGACAGGTGCAGCGGGCCTGGGAGGCCAAGCCGCACGGCTGTTGGTCCAGGTTCTGCATCTGGCCTCTCTGCTGGTGGGATTAAAGCATCATTAGGCACCGTATTCCAGCATCCTCAGGAAGATTAGTTCTGTGCCCTTTCAGTTCACATGTATTTTCTCGTCTTTTTCTTCAAAGATTGCAGGCATCCACGCTTCCAGCAAGACAGCGGGGTGTTGCTTCTCGCCCCTGTGACTAATCTAAACCTTAAGAGAATTCATGTCCAGCGAGTTAGGGAGTCAGAGAGGAGGAAGAAGGAAGGAAAGCCTTTGAGAAGGCCCTCGGACGGGGGCCGCAGAGGAGAAGGAGGGCCTCTCAGTAACGAAGCACCCGCAGCCTTGCTCTCGAGGCATTTAGACTCTTCCTGCCTCCGCCAGCCTTTTCTTTTCCTCGGGGGTCCCTGGTCAGTCACTCAGGCTCACTGCTGGTGTCCTCCTTAGCTGTCCTTCCCAGCCACTAGTTGGCTGGAGGGGAAGCAGGAGTGACCCACCCTGGAAGGAGCTCTTCACGTTTTCCGGCCAATAGGAAGACCCTACCTTCGCGTCTGAAGGTCATTGGTCAGCACTAAGCGGTGAAGAGTGCTGGACCGCCTGGGGTCCAGCCCAGCTCTGCTGCCCCTTCCACGTGGCTGGGCGACTCACCACCCACTCTGTGCCTCAGCTTGCCTGCCTGGAAGTTGGGGGGGCATAGTCATGCCCCCACCCCCACCCCAACCCCCCCACCCCCCCCCGCCCAGGGCTCCGGTGAAGAGTACGTGAGTCCATAGGTGGAGAGTGTTCAGAGGGCACAGCTCCACAGAGGGTCATTCTTCACACGGGAGAGGTGATGGCTCTCCCTGCCCCGAGGGCAGGTGACCTCCAGGCTCGGTGTCCCTCTGCCCCTCCGTCGGAGCTCTCGATGCAGGTGGGTTTGGGGAGCCCTGCCTGGGTGCGTGCAGATGGCTATACCCATGGCCCCAGAGAGTCCCTTTTCCTGGCTGCATCACACGAATGTCCCGGCTCGGCAGAGTGGCAGCTGGTGTATCTGACAGCAGGGTCCCAGTCCCCTTGGGGCAGCTGGTCCAGCCCCAGTGACCCCGTTGGAGCTGTCGGGATGCTGGCTTGAGGCTCATCAGGTAGCATGTTGGTGTTGGCAGCCATGCCAGTGAAGCGGCCAGCGCAGGCGCACGCGCGTCTGAACCTTTTGCCAGTGAAGACGTCAGCTCCGCAGGTGGACAGGACCGACCCCCCGGGAGCCTGATCACAGCCCCCGTGTTTCTCTTTCTCAGCCCGGGCTTCCACGGTGGCTCCAATGACAGCACCCGCCTGCAGAGCCTGGCCCCCGGATGCTGGAATTTGTGATGAATCTGTGCGTTGTGTAATTTGCTAAAATGTCAAACTCGGCTTGATCAGAACACAACATTTCTGGGATTCTATTCCTTCTTGCGGACGTTGCTCCATTTTCTTTTTTCATGCTCTGGGAAAAGTCTTGGAGAACTTTCTTTAAAACTGGGTAATTTTTCCTGCCTCTCTGGTGATCCTCTTTCCCTGTCTCCCAGCACACCCAGAGAAGGGAAATGGCTGTGGTGACTTTCCCCACTATCTCCTCAGCACCTACGATGTGCCAGTCCCCATGGCGGGGGGCTCATGTGCATGAGTGAAGTAAACGCGTGTATGGTGTTTGTTCTGTGCCAGGCGCTGTCGTATGTGCTTAGGAACGTGGACGGATTCAGTCCTCACACGAACCCTGGGAGGAAGATGCTGCTATTGTCCCCATTGGATGGCTGGAGTAACTGAGGCAAAGGGACCTGCTCATTGTTGCACAGCTGAGTTGTGGCAGCAGGATTTGAACCCAGCCTGTCTTATCCCAGAGTCCGTGTTCTTAACCGCTAACTGCCGCCACCCCACTGCCTCTCCACTCTGGTCCCTCACTTTGTTTGAAGCCAGCATCCCGGGGAGGTACACACTTGTTGCATGAAGACGCAGAGGCTTGGAGAGTTCGTGGCCTGTGGCCTGCCTGGGGTTCAGACGCCACACCCGAGGCCCTGACTCCTCCCCAGGTGCCTGGCAGCCTCTCCGGCGTTACCATCCCAGCCCCTGGACTTGGCCTCACCGCCTCCTCCCATTGCCTGTCAAGTACAACCAACTGACTTCAGGGGGCTCCAGGCTCCCCTAAAGGGGGCACATCTCTGCTCCTTCTCTATGGAACATTCTCGTATTTGTTTTTTCTGCTGTTCTGCCTTCCCACATGCGTGTTGACTGGTTCGGTTTCCTCTAGCTTATTTCCTCTGGACGGCTCATATCCTTTGCCTCTTCAGCTGCTGGACTGTTTATTTTAGGCAGCTCCACTGTCCTGCTGAAGGGTCAGGACAGTAATTCCTCTGAGTTCATCAATCGATATATAACATCTTTGTCCCTTTCCTGTCCTGCGACGACTCTGAAAATAATCACGTGCCCCTAATGCTGAATAAGGGAATGAGAACGTAGACCTTGTTCATCCCCCAGCTCTCCATCCAGCCTCACAATAAAAACCAAGTGTAGGGGCTTCCCTGGTGGCTCGGTGGTTAAGAATCCACCTGCCAATGCAGGGGACATGGGTTTGAGCCCTGGTCCGGGAAGATCCCACATGCCGCGGAGTAGCTAAGCCCCTGCGCCACAACTACTGAGCCTGTGCCCTAGAGCCCGCGAGCCACAACTACTGAGCCCGTGTGCCTAGAGGCCGTGCTCCGCAACAAGAGAAGCCACTGCAATGAGAAGCCCACACACCGCAAGGAAGAGTAGCCCCACTCGCCGCAACTAGAGAAAGCCCGCACGCAGCAACAAAGACCCAATGCAGGCAAAAATAAATTAGTTAATTAATTAAAAATAAAATAAACCAAGTGTAAACTGGCAGTCTTTTCCCCGCATGTATTATAGACGCATACGTCTGTCTGGGGCAGTGGTCGTCCAGGGCACAAGCCAGTCCTCTGATCTGTACACCCATTCCTTGAGGGCGGGGCTGTGCCTAGTTCACCCTGCACCCCAACCTGGGGCCTGAAGTGCAGGAAACTTCCACAAGTGTCTGTCAAAAGGAATGGCTGTGGGCAGCTCAGATATATTCAATGGGAAGACTCAGGAAAACAAGCTGGCCCAGAACTTCCCATGCCCACAGCAGTTTTCTTCTTAGTTTTCCAGACATTTCCCCATATGTGTATTTCCTGAACCTATTTCCTGTTCTGAAAACCATGCATACCTTTTCTCCATGTACCAGTTGGCTCCACAGCCAGAGGGCCCCTTAGCCCATCATAGAACTCACTGAGGCCCAGTTCCCCAATCTCTGGGAGGCTCTGTGTCCGTGACTATAAAACCCACACAGTTATTCCAATTCAGGCCGCCTCTCGCTCCCCTCCCCTGCCTAAGGGAGAAACCGAGTGGGTTCATGCATGAGAATGCTTCACATCCTTAGTAAATCCAAGAGACGAGACAGCAGAAATACTAGCTAACTTAGCATCCCTTCGTAACTTCCCTAAAAGGAAGCTTGTGATTCGGGGTGGGGTGAGCTTGGGACCTCAGCCCATGTCACAAGCCAAATCGAATTCCTAACAGTTTAATTGTTTTACAATTTGTAATGATACATCTGGGGATCGGCCCAGCAAGGCTGAGCTTTGCACGTGGTAAAAATACGCTGTGCCTTGTCCAGCAGTGATAGGCGCTCTGTAAGCACCTGGCTGTCGGGTGGGAGGGCTAATTAGTATTATACCGAAACACATGAAATTGCGAAGATCTGAGTATTTTTGACCTACAAATACTGGTACTTCACTCTCATGCCTCCCTCTGTGATCAGGTTTCTCGTGTAAGACCATCTCACGGTGAACTTCTCCACAACTAGAGCAGGATTGAGGTCATCATATGAAGTCCCAGTCTATATACGCTCAGGTTAAGTTTTATTGTAATCTAGGTGAGGGAAGATTTAGCTCATCTTGGGGAGAAGGCCAACCAACATGTGTTTGGGATCCTGTCCAGCGCTAGCGCGTGACTGGGCTCGTGGGCCCTCGGTGTATTGAAGCCCGTGACTGCTTAGAGCTCAGGGCCCGATCCTGTCTTCACGCCTCCAGATGCGCTTAAAATGATCAGCACCGTGTCCCCTTCCCAGGTCCTCCTGGCTCTCCAAATTAAGTCAGGCCATTGAGGTTTTCCTGTGATTGTGGTGTGACGTCTCCTATAAATCACTAAGTGAGTAGAAGTCATAGGAAAATTTGGTCAGGGACAAGACGGCCTGAGCCAAGCAATGTTTCTTCTTGGAATCAGAAATCACAAGCAACAGACGACTGGGTCCTGTGTGCTTTCGTAGGCCACACAAATCAACGTGGTCCTTGATACATGGCTGTGCTCCTGTAGGCTGTGGGTCCCAGTGTAGGACAATGACAGGCCCCCTCGACGGCCCCAGAAAGGTGGCTCGGATAGAAAAGGAGGTCTGGGGTTTGCTGGGTGTGTGTGGGAACAAACTGTCCCACTGAGTTGACTTGCCAGCTAATCCTGGTGCTGGGAAAATGGGACTCCCCCTCTCCCACCCCCAACTTTAATCACCTGACGGATGTTGTATTCAGGGCCGCAGCCTAAATACCGATCCTTGGGTTTTATCAAATCTGTTTTTAGCCAATCAGTCAGGGACAGTGCCAGCTGGGTGTGGCCATGCGCTTCGGTGCAGTCACCCTGAAATAAGGAAGGCGGGGCTATTTGCGGAGTAGGCCCCAGCCCGGCAGGGGCCGTTCTGGCTCTTCTTGACCCCAAGTGCGCTGCGAGGCTGGGCGTTTCCCGCTTCCCCCCGCCCCAAACAGACCTTCTCTCCAGAATGAAACTTCAGATATTTGGGTGAATCGGGTTTGTTTTCTCAGGTTTTTTGGCTCCCCGTCGTTTTTTTTCATCTATGTAGAGAGGAAGATTTGGTACAGACGGTGGGCCCTGAAAGCCTAGCAGAGTGCAAGGGGGTGGGAGAGCACCACTTTTCACCACTTTTGATGGCATCTTTACGGCTCAAATCCTGGGCTTGCTGCAGCTGCTGTGTAACCAGCTGTGTTGTACTGGAGGTGGGGAGAGGGGATGGGTCGGGTTAGATGACGGCTCTTCCGGCCACCTCCTGGAAACTGATGGCCCTTCGGGTCTTAGCCTGACAATCATAAGATCCAGCTTGTGGGGATCGCGAACATTTAGGTAGATCAATTAACCGAATTGGGATGCAGTGGCATTTAAATGACTTAAACTCTGTTTAGCCTCAAAGTAGTTGTGTTTGAAGCTCAGCTTTAACTTCCGTCGCTTTATTCATACCCTCCAGGGTTTCCCTTGTCCCCGGAGTCCAGCGGCATCCCTGCAGTGGCCGGTCCCTCTCCACTGCCTCCATGTGTCCCCAGGCCTTTGTGCTTGCTCTTCCCTCCTCCTGGAGTAGTTTTCTTCCAGAAAGCCATAGCTGGCTTCCTCACCCCTCTGGATCTTGGCTCAAATGTCACCATCTCAGGGAGCAGGTCCCTGGCCATCCTATTTCAACTGTACCCCCTTCCCCTGCACCTTCTGTCCGCCCCCACCCCGGCTTTGTTTTCCTTTGTGCCACTTATCCCCACGTGACATGCCACTTGTCTCACTTATTTTTAATTTATTTTTCTTATTTATTTCTGGCCGCGTTGGGTCTTCGCTGCTCCGCGCGGGCTTCCTCTAGTTGCGGTGAGCGGGGGCTACTCTTCGTTGTGGTGCGCGGACTTCTCGTTGCGATGGCTTCTCTTGTTGTGGACCACGGGCACTAGGCGCGCGGGCTTCAGTAGTTGCAGCACGCGGGCTCAGTAGTTGTGGCTCGCGGGCTCTAAAGCACAGGCTCAGTAGTTGTGGCACACGGGCTTATGCTTCGCGGCATGTGGGATCTTCCCGGGATCTTCAGTGGCTGAGGGGGGGAGGTTCGTTAACCTGAAAAACTGTGTGTCAGGGTAATGTGGAGAAAAGACTCTGTTGAAGAATGCAATTTAGAAAGGGAATTCAGAACGTTTTTCCTTAGGTTTCTGTTCTCATCCCCTTTTAGGTCAGAGTCCTGAGGTTGATATCCTGTGAGGCGTGCTCATCATTCATTCATTTATTCATTCACTTGTTCGTCCAACCAATATTTACTGAACTCTTCTGGCAATGTCCTGAGACCCAGGGGAAAACCGAGCCATGCCTTTGCCATCAGGGAATGTACATTTTCATGGCAGAGACAGATAATTTTAAAAAATTTTAAATACTGCTGCAAGTAAAGCCAATGGGGGGCTGCGAGGAGCAGTAACAGGAGGGATTTCGTGGGGGCCCGGAAGTTTCTCTGAGGAGGTCTGAGGGGTGCAAAGAGGCAGGTAAGGTCCAGGCAGGGGGATGGCTGGTGCGGAGGCCTCAGCAGAAAGAGTGCGGGGCATTCACCCAAGAAGCCAGTGTGAGCAGGAAGTAGGGAACAAAGGGAAAATGGGTAAGTATTGAAAAGTGTTTGCTGGCCTTCTGTATTAGTCAGCGTTCTCCAGAGAAGCAGAGCTCAGAGGAGAGATCTGTATCTACAGGCAGACCTCAGACACAGTGTGGGTCCAGTTCCAGAGCCCCCTAGAAAGCAAATGATTGCAATAAAGCAAGTCACACGAATTTTTTGGTTTCCCAGAGCACATAAAAGTAATGTTCACACTATACTGTAGTCCATTAAGTGTGCACTAGCATTGTGTCTAAAAAAACAACGTACATACCTTAATTAAAAAATACTTTATTGCTGAAAAATGCTAATCATCATCTGAGCCTTCCGTGAGTCATAGCTGTTACATCAAAGATCACCAATCACAGATACTGTAACAAATGTAATCATAATGAAAATGTTACCACAAACCTTCGATTCGTGAAAAAGACGCAGCATCTTCGAAGTGCAATAAAACGAGGTCTGCCTGTATCTGTATGTATCTGTGTGCCTATGTACGTATAGAAGCGAAGCTAATTTGCATATTTATAGATATCGGTATAGATAGCCTTACTCAGATGTCAGTTCCTCAGAGAGCTTCCTTGAATCTCTAGCTAAAGCGCCGCGCCGTCCCCCTATCCCTTCCCATCTGTCCTCACAGCTGTCTTCAAACAACTATATAAAACTTTAAACCATTGCCCCTTCAGCTTGCGGAACTGGTATCCACTAAATGCACATCAAAGCATGACCCTCAGATAACAGATAATTCTTGTCTTTAGTACCTAATGTCACACATTTACATGAGGCTGGAGGGAGTAGTGCGCAGTGTGCATTTAATTTTTGTCATCTGCATTCAGGATGCTCTTATGAATCCTCTGGTGAAAGTCAGACTTAGGAAACATAGAGGTTTCTTTTCAAAGAGACTATGCCCAGGAGGCAAGCAGTTACTTGCTTCTGCGGTGGTTTGAAGAAGTCTGGCCTGCGAGCATTTTTTAAAATTTGTAAGCACATGATCCAAAGTTAAAAACAACTTAGGATCTTCTCAGTATTTACCTCCTTTGGAGTGATGCCCTCTGCATCCTTTGTAATTTTCCCTCCGGCTGTCCCTAATTATGCCAGTTCACCTAGCAATTTGATGAAAATCTTAGTAGGTGTTAATATCAACAGGATTATATTTCGTAGGGGAATGTAATTTTTCCACTGCAGTCAGCGATGAAAGAAGAGGAGGTTGGTGAAAGAAAACCTTTTGCCAGAAGGATGTATTTGAGGAGTTTTTCACAAGAACACACTATAATTATGAAGTTTTATTTTTACCGAGACCAATTTTTTTTTTTTTCACCATGGTAATGTCTGTTTTCTTAGATTTGGTAGTAACACTAGGAAAGAGAAATACTTTTGATGTTGGAAGGCTTGTTTTTCATCATTATTTTGCTGTGACGTTGTTTGCTGCATTCATCATGAATGAGAGAGACATTTTGGATACTTCGGGCTAACTGAGTTTCTGATTTCCCTCGGGTTCTTCATGTCCTCTGAGAGCCGGGATGGGATATGAATAGAGATTTCTTGAAATAGGTGTGACTTTTCTGCATCTAGAATTCGGGCAAAGGTGAAGCTCAGCAAATCGTTGCCTGATGGCAGGCAGTGGGCCGGGCATTCCAGAGGGCTCTTGTAAGCTGTCTCTGGCCAGCCCTGTCCTTGGGAATCCGTACAGGAGCCGGAGCCACTGTGCCCTTCAGCAGGAAGTTCAAAGAAAAGTTGTTCTTAGGTAGTTGGGAATAAACAGGTAGCTCTTGGTTAGACTTCTTAATCTGTTTAACTTTGCGTGCCTGTGCATGTGTGTGTGTGTGTGTGTGTGTGTGTGTGTGTGTGTGTGTGTGTGTAGTTTTCTTTTTTTCTTTTTTTTTTTCAAGAAGATGTTGGGAGTAGGAGTTTATCAATTTATTTATTTATTTTTGCTGTGTTGGCTCTTCGTTTCTGTGCAAGGGCTTTCTCTAGTTGTGGCAAGTGGGGGCCACTCTTCATCGCGGTGCGTGGGCCTCTCACCATCACGGCCTCTCTTGTTGCGTAGCACAGGCTCCAGACGCGTGGGCTCAGTAGTGGTGGCTCACGGGCCTAGTTGCTCCGCAGCATGTGGGATCCTCCCAGACCAGGGCTCGAACCCGTGTCCTCTGCATTAGCAGGCAAATTCTCAACCACTGCACCACCAGGGAAGCCCCACGTAGTTTGGTTTTTTAATGGTCAGCCTTCAGGTCTCTACAGTGGCTGATCTGGTCACAGGATCTCTATAAAGTGTGGTTAAGTTTATCAACCTACAGATATTCAAAACAACATAGAGGCTCTTGGTATTAATTTGCCAGGGCGGCCATATCCAAGTACCACAGACTGGGCAGCTTAAACAACATACATTTATTTTCTCACAGCTCTGGAGACTGTAAGTCCAAGATCAAGGTGTCAGCAGGCGTGGTTTCTCCTGAGGCTTTTCTCCTTGGCCTTGTAGACGGCTGCTTCTTGCTGTGCCTTTGCCCTGTGCATGTGTGTGTCCTAATTTCCTCTTCTTGTAAGGACACCAGTCAGATTGGATTAGGGCCCACCCCAAAGGCCTCATTTTACCATAATCACCTCTTTAAAGGCCCTATCTCCAAATATAGTCATACTCTGAGGTACTGGGGGTTAGGGTTTCAACATGTGAATTTTGGGGGGGTGTCACAATTCAGCCCATAACACTATTAGTGTAATCTTAGCTCTCCAGCTGAAACAGAGTGTAGAGTGGGGGTTATCAGGACTTGAGGGATGTGGGGGAAGTGGGGAGATGTTGGTCTTATAACTTATGGCAGTACAAGATGTAGAAGTTCTGGGGACCCAGTGTACAGCACAGTGGCTGTAGTTGATACCCCTGTAGTGTATACTTGAAAATATGCTAAGAAAGTAGATCTCACCGTGCACACGAAAAAAGGGGGTAACTATGTGAAGTGATGGATGTGTTAATTAGCTTAATCACAGTAATCATTTCACACCGTATGTGTATATCAGTTCATCACGTTGTACGCCGTAAATATATACAATTTTTATTGTCAATCAGACCTCAATAAAGCTGGAGAAAATAAAAGCATCCACGGGAATTTATTAGCACTGTTATTCCTAAAACAAGCAATAGGTGTTCTGTCTTTGATCCTCAGCTGCTTCCCCCACGCCTCACATCCAGCCCAGGTGCAAGGTCTTTGGGTGTCTCATCAGAACATGTTCTGAGTTCACCTACTTTTCAGCTCCACCTCCCTCTCCACCATCTAAGCCAGCATCATGGGTTGCCTGGATTATTGCAATGGCCTCCTAATCCTGTCCTCCACCCTTGCCCCTGCTGGAACTCTGGCTCTCCACGTAGCAGCCAGTGGTGTTTTTTGTTTTTGTTTTTGTTTTTTGCGGTACGCGGGCCTCTCACCGTCGTGGCCTCTCTCGCCACGGAGCACAGGCTCCGGACGCGCAGGCTCAGCGGCCATGGCTCACGGGCCCAGCCGCTCCGCGGCATGTGGGATCTTCCTGGACCGGGGCACGAAGCCGTATCCCCTGCATCGGCAGGCGGACTCTCAACCACTGCACCACCAGGGAAACCCCCGCCAGTGGTGTTTTTAAAACAGAAATCAAATCCGGTCACGCCCTTGCTCAGAATTCCCCAGCTGCATCCCAGCACATTTAGTGCAAACTCCAGAATGCTTTCCTGGGCCTATAAAGTTGTCCACGAACTGGCCCCTGTCTGCCTCTCCTCCTGGTCTCTGCTTCGGTCATGCACCCACCACACTGGCGCGTTATTTCTCCAACGCGCCAAGTGTGGTCCCTGCCCCAGAGGCCTGGAATCCTGGAATGTTCTTCCCAATCTGCACACATGGCATACTTCCTGTCTTCTAGGTCTCTGTCCAGGTGTAACATCCTCTGAGATCTTCCTTGAGCCCCCGGCTAAACTAGCGCACTGTCCCGCACTCCGCCCCTCCCGTATGTACTCACAGCTGTCTTCAGAGCCCTTGTGGCTCCCCGTCCCTCCACCGCCACATCTGGGTACATAATGGCGTATTTCCTGTCTGTGCTGGACTGTAAACCTCCCGGAGGCTTCCGTCCTGTTGACCCTTAGATCCCACCACCCGGAACAGCGCCTGCTAATCAATGGGTGGGAAATCACAACTGAAATTCTGGGGCTCACGGGAAACTTTGGTCAAAGGCCGAGAAGGCAGAGTGCCTTTGCCCGTGAGCAGACCGCCCCTCTGGTCCAAAGTGGTCACAGGGAGAAAGCTTCCACCCAGACTCCACTGGGCCTGGGCCAATTCGTTGAGAAATTACCTGCAAGAGTAATGACCCCCTCTGGCTTGAAGGAGAGCAGGCCTGTTGGCATTTTGATAACAAATTCAGAGCTGGGAGGTCACAGACAGTCTGGTCCCTAATTCTGGGGCTCAGTGGAGAGGCACCTGCTTTGTAGGAATGAAGCAAGTTCCCCCCCCCAGGAGCCACCCAGAATGCACGCTCAGCTGGCATGCCGGCCACTTCCCCATCTTCCTAACTTTTTTTTTTTTTATTATTAATACCCTATTGGAACTGTCATGCAAGGTATCCTGATTGGGTTTAAATTTTTCAGGTCCTATAAGCAATAGGGACTTTTCATTTCCAGTGACTTTTGTCACAGATGATGGGATTGCCATCTGGGAATAACCGCTCTTTTCCTTTGGGGCTCTTGGCTTCCAAGATCAGAATTTAGCAAATGGTACCAGGAGAGTTGGGGGCTTGCAGGGGAGGGAATTTCCTGAATTTCCTCTTCCTCCTCCCCCTTCTTCCTCTTATTTTTCTTCTTCTGTTCAAGGGAACTTTTCATGTAAGAGGAAAGAGGGGGTATGAATAAGACTTTCTCAGACTGACAAGATCTTTTTTTTTTTTTTTTTTTTTGCGGTACGAGGGCCTCTCACTGTCGTGGCCTCTCCCGTTGCGGAGCACAGGCTCCGGACGCGCAGGCTCAGCGGCCATGGCTCACGGGCCCAGGCGGTCCGCGGCATGTGGGATCCTCCCGGACCGGGGCACGAACCCGCGTCCCCTGCATCGGCAGGCGGACTCTCAACCACTGCGCCACCAGGGAAGCCCCGATTCATTTTGTGAGTCTTGGAGGTGTTCATGCTTGTGCTGCTCTGCATTTCAGAAGGCTTTACACTCTCCTTCCTTGCTCTGCCCAGTTCCGAGGTATCTGAGCAGAGGCGTGCAGGACCCTAGAAACAGCGTCTTGATTTGACTGGGATGTTGGAAACGGCATCTTTCAATTCTAAGACACTCTGACGAAATGATGAGGGAGGCTCAAACACGTTGGTTACCTAAACTCTCCAGCTCGGATGCATGTCCGGTTGCTCTTTCCCACAGAGAGGAAGACAAATCTGGGGCGACTCTGGGCCCAGCTCTAGAAGGGCCTAGAACTCCAAACTCACTGCTCAGTGCTTTTGTTTTTTTGTGGTTCTTCTTGTGCTTGTATAAAGGCCATATTTGGGGAGAGTGGGATGCGTTGGGAGATTGGGATTAGTATATACACACCACTATGTATAAAATCGATAACTAATGAGGACCTACTGTAGAGCACAGGGAACTCTCCTCAATACTCTGTGGTGACCTAAAGGAGAAGGAAATCCAAACAAGAGGGCATATATGTATACATATAGCTGATTCACTTTGCTGTACAGTAGAAACTAACACAACATTGTAAAGCAACTCCAATAAAAATTTAAAAAAAATAAAATTAAAAAATGAAGGCTATATTTGAAGTTTTGGCCTAAAACCCCACCCTGTCCTCCTTACCTGTCCTGTTCCCAAGCCTCCCCTGTGTCGCTGGCCTTTCTCTGCTTTGCCTTGACTCACAACGATCTTTCATACCCATGTGAATGGGACACAAGCAGAGTGGTGGGAAGCTCCCAGGTCTCAGGCTTCAGACCCAAAGGGCCCGGGCTTGGGGTCCCTGCTCTGTGCAACATCAGTCAGGTCCTTTAATCTCTGTGGGGTTTGCTTCCATCATCCGTAGAGCAGGGCGAATACCGCACACCTCTTAGGATCACGATGAGGCTCCCACCCACGCGAGCGGCCGTGGAGAAGCTTCCAGAGCCCTGCGGGCACTTGGAGGGTGAGGAGTGCAGGCGGCCACCCCCCCGCCCCGTCACCTCCCCACCTCGGTTGTCCGGAGCCCATCCCCCTCCTCCTGCTTTTGCAAGTGCTGTCCCTCCAGCTGCCTCGAGTCCCAGCCCATAATTCCTGCAGCCCCAAAGGACGTGCCTGGATGATATAGCCTGTCAAGTGAGCTGCACTGATATTTGAACACGAGCCCCGATCTGATTATGCTTCAGTCATTCAACCCCAGGCAAGAATGGATTCATACTTTCCACTGCTGCCTGCGCCAGCCGGTTTCCATATCAGCTGGAGCCTCAAGAAGATGCAAGGACACGCTGTCATTCTTTCCATCCCTGCTGACCCTGCTTGCTATCGGGGTGAATGCCAGCACGTTTGGCCAAAGGAAGTTGCAACTGCTGACCGGGCCATGCAGACCGGCCTCCCTTTGCAGCACACTTGGGGAGAGATAAGCTGCCTCTCGTTGTTCTAAAGCTGGACTCGCCTTGCCTGGGAAAGCAAAACGAATTCTCCTTGGGAATTCTTGGTCGGGTTCTCTTATTTTGAGCTGTCGACGTAATTGCAGTGCAGATGCTTTGAGTCTGAAAGTAATGCAATATGACATTCTCCCCTGTGTTCCCTGGTGTTAGTTGTAAAGAGTGAGATTGATAGAAAAGTCCATATGGATTCTTCCCAAGAGCCCTGGGAGACAGATTGGAGGTTGTTATTTCTAGTTTACAGAGTAGAAAGGCAATTTTAAAAAAAAAGAAAGAAAGAAAGAAAAATTATTCTGCTCGGGAATATCTCTGAAAAACCAGTGGCCCAAGTGGAATCAGAGTTCACGGCCCTGGACCTGCCAACCCTGCCCCTCCCTCCTCTGAGCTCAGGGACATTGGTTGCTGATTCTGTTTCAGTTTTAGAAAATTTATTCAAGGGAAATGAGACACGGGTCTATTTTAGGACCCCTGACTAATTTCGTTTTATTCTGTTTTCTGTAAAGCAAAGAGTTATTCATCAGCAAGCATAGGTGATGTCTGAGTGATGCAAGCACACTGGGTTAGGTTTGGGGTCACGGTTATGGAATTGGTCGTGAGCATTTATTAAATACATGCATTGAATCATATGGTGTAAGAGCTGGGAGGAACTTAGTAATCATTTAACCCAGTGGCTCCCAAACTGGGCTGTTTATCAGAATCACCTAGAGAGCTTATCTAAAATACAGGCGCCCCAGAACTACTTCAGGCCCCGGGTCAATGACCTGGCCTCTGTCTTTAGCATTGCATTTCTGACGCGCTCCCCAAGTGCTTCCTAAATGGCCAGCCTAAAAGTCTCTAAAGGACCCACATTTGAGAATCACTAAATACAAATCTTTCTGTTTCTCATCTGCTTGTTTTTTTTTAATTTGTTTGTCTGCTTATTGTTTTTGTTGTTCTTGGGGTGAGGAACCCAGGGCCCAGAGGCTCAGTAACCTTGCCTAGGGGTCAAGTGTCAGAGTTGGGACTGGAAACCCAGTTCTGCTCTTCCCAGGGCATCAGTGTGAACGTAGCTCGACAGCGTGGCCAGCAGAGGCTGGTGGGCAAGACGCCGTCTGCACACCTGGTGACGTGTGCCCCAGGCTCCTGCAAAAGTCGCTCTGGCCAGGATGGACCTCTCAGAGGACCTACGAAGTTCAGGAGATTATACCCCGACGCTTTGGAAGCATTGCTTGTGGGAGTGTCTAGAAAGCCGTCTCCGTCTCTGCGCAAGCCCACCTCCCCAGGGCACAGATTGGACCCACCAAGACCGGGGCAGGTGCCAGGGCTCGGCCCTGGAATACAGCTGGTCTGTCCAATCTACCTTCTGCCCTGCGACAGCACCCTGCCTGGGAATCCTGCTGTTACACAACCGGTTCAGTTGTTGTAGACAGTGAACTTCACCTGTCAGTGCCTTCAGTTATATGGCCCATTTAATTTTATTAAAAACTTTTATTCTAAAAAAGAAAAGAAACCCAAACCACTTTTCCCCCCAGTTTTGTTGAGATATAATTTACATACAGCACCGTCTAAGTTTCAGGTGTGCAGCGTAATGATTTGACTTAGATACCTCGTGAAACGACCACCACGGTAAGTTTAGTGGCCATCATCATCTCACACAGATACAGAGTCAAAGAAAAAAACTTTTTCCTTGTGATGAGAACTCCTAGGATTTACTCTCTTGATAACTTTCATAGATAACATACAGCAGTGTTAATTATGTTAATCATGTTGTACATTACATCCCTAGTACTTGAAGTGGCCCATGTAAAAATGATTGTCCAGTAGGCTTCGGATGGGGCACGGGCTATCTAATTACTTATTTGGCTCAGTGGAGAGGTGATAAGAGTGTGTAGTTTGGCCTGTCTCAGATTTCCAGGGGGTCTGGCTAATTGCTACTCGGAGTAGGAGAACTACTAACCTAGGATGTAATACATTTGTTAATTTCCTCCTGCAAGATAATCCTGATGTTTCTCTTCCATCCCTCCCCCTTCCTGGAGTTTCTCAATCTAATATTCTAACTTATTTCGAGATCAAATAGGTAGAAATTTTCCATATTGTACCCACCCTTGGTACTCATTTAACATGGATTCCAGTATGATGTCCTCATTGGCTTACCTAAATTATGCCTATTGGTGTGTGTCGGGGGATCATGAGGTAAGTAATCAGAGAGATACAGGGGCAAGGGCAATGTAAAATCATCTATTTCCACTGCACACGTCTTTGTGTATGTGGTGTCTCTATTTCTTTATTCCCATTCAGATATAAATACAAACTTTTCTGTTCAGTTAAGAGCAAACATGTCAGTATATGTTAATAACCAAAGATTCCAAGGTCTAGGAACCATATGACCTGAATTCCATCCTTACCCGTGGTGTGAACTTACTGCCAGCTCTGAGCTAGCCTCTGCCCCTGCCTCTCTGGATCTTATTCTCCATCCGCAGAATGAACGGCTGACTGAATAGCTGCTAAGGCTTCCTCCTACTCTAACATTTGAGAGTTGCATCTCTCTAATGATGCAAACAACCCTACCCAAAAGCCACACTTTTAACTCCCATTCGATTGTAAAAACATTGCCCATTCAAGTCATAAGAGTAGGAAATCAAAAGCAGAGAAATGTGTTTACAGTTGTCTTTTAGAAGTTGCAAATTCAAATGTCTACAGGTGACAGGCTTGCATGCAAATGGGTGAAGCCAACCATGAGCACGTATCTTGGGAACCAAGGAGCACATGCCCCGTCTACAGAGGGCAACTTGTCAGCTCCAGTCTGCTGTCGCCATGCAGGAATGCAAGTCACCATATCATCAAGAAAAGTCAGACACCCAGCCTTTTCTGTTAGATTTCCTGATAGTTAAATCTCCACCACACGCGTCTTACCCTTCTGCCTTTTTGAATCATCACCTCCATGTTGGTTTGTCCTCAGGACTCTAACCGTAGCTGCCTTGGCTTCCTCCTCCTGTTACCACTCCCGGTATTCTGCTGACTGACACATCCGGACCCCTCTGCAGGGCTGTGGAACCAGCTAGCCACCTTCCTAGGGGACCCTCCACTCGGACGCTGGCAGGCGTTTCAAGCTCTGTGTGCCGGAACCCTGGCCGTTGTCTTTACCCCTGAACTTGCCATCCCTCTTTTGTTCCCTCCCATCCACTCAGTTGCTTGTGCCAGAAACAGGGAAGATGCAGCCACCTTCTCTCTCATCCTCATTTAATCAGCCTAAAGTCTTGTAGATTTCACATCTGAACATGCTTTCCATGTGTTTCCACTTTCCCATCGTCTCTGTAAGCGCCTCAGTTCTCACAATACCTCTTGCCTTAGTTACTGCATCAGCCTCCTACCTGGCCCTCCTGTTCTGGTCCGGTGACCTCCAGTCCACCTCTAGCCTGCTCCTGAGGGATCTTTCTAAGACCTATTCCCTCATCACTACGCTGCTTTTAACAACTCTTCCACACTTATCCCCCTGGTCTATAAGGTAACGTTCAAAATCCTTACTTTGCAAATACGGCCTTTTGTCTGCCCCTGCTCGTGCCTCTGCCCTGTTCTTGCAGTTCCCGAACACATCTCATCAAGGCAGGGGTGCAGAACCACCAGGGGTCCCCAGAACACAGCGCGCTGTGTGCTGGAAACTGACGTCGACTCCACCTGGGATGCCTCACTCCCCTTCTGCATTGAGCAGACCCTTTCCAGTCCTTCTGATAGCCTTTAATTTAAAAAACAAACAGACTTTGTTTTCGAACAGTTTCATGTTCACAGCAAAATTCAGTGGAAGGTAGAGGGCTTTCCTGTGTACCCCATCTCCACACATGCCTAAGCCTCCTCCATTATCAGCGTCCCGCACCAGGATGGTGCATTTCTTATACTTGATGAACCGACATGGACACATCATAATCACCCAGAGTCCACAGTTCACGTTACGGTTCACTCTTTTTTTTTTTAATTTTTATTTCATACTGGAGTATACTTGATCAACAGTGCTGTGTTAGTTTCAGGTGTATGGCAAAGTGCTTCAGTTATCCATATATCTATTCCTTTTCAGATTCTATTTCCCATACAGGTCATCACAGAGTGTCGAGTAGGGTTCCCTGTTCTGTACAATAGGTCCCTGTTGATTATTTTATATGTAGTCGTGTGTGTATGTTAATCCCAGCCTCCTAATTTATCCCTCCCCCGCACCTTTCCCCTTTGGTAACCATGAGTTTGTTTTCTAAGTCTGTAAGTCCATTTCTATTTTGTGAATAAGTTCATTTGTATCCTTTTTTTACATTTCACATAAAAGAGATATCATGGGATATTTGTCTTTCTCTGGCTGACTTCAGGGTTCACTCTTGGTGTTGTACGTTCTATAAGTTTGGACAAATGGGTGAAGACATGTATCCACCATGATAGTATCATACAAAGTAGTTTCACTGCCCTGAAAAACCTCTGTGCTCTGCCTGTTCCTCCCAAGTAGGCTTTCTCCTCCCAGTTAACTTCTAATCTTCTCAAATGAAGAAACAAAGAAACTGTCTAGTATTGCCAGTGCCCAGCACAGTTGCTTGCCATGTCCTTTATTATTAACAAGTGTTTGGTGAATGAATGAATGAGTTAGCAAGTCATTTAAAAACCAAGTCATAGAATGGACCCGAAGGGGAAAGCATAATTCATTAAGCATCTTTGCGTCTTCTCCCACCTGCTCCCTCATGTGTATGATAAAATTCATCTGACTGCAGTAGATTTCCTGCCGAGCAGCAATTAGACCCGCTGGAAATCTGCCCAGTTTAAACTTTGAAACATCCACACGCATTTACCAAAACGTGCACATTTCTCCAGTGTGTGTGCGTTATTCTCAACCCGCTGTAATTCGCTTCTTCTAAAGACGATCCTTGCTGGCTGGTTTGGGTTTTGTTTTTAATAAAATTCATCCTTCTTCCTTAAAAAGGAAGCCTGAGTTTCAGAGCACACAAGACAATCAGGGAGTGATTTAAAGTAAAAAGGCTGAACCCCTCACAGCTGCCCACCCGCTGCTCGCTTGTTCTGAGTTGGATGGTGGCCCAGGGGCTCTTGTCTCCTTGTCACAGACTTGTCTGGAAGGCGGCCAGAGCCCTGCCCTTGGAGAGGCCACAGTTCTCATTGCTGTAAAGAACAGGTCAGGGAGAGGACTCAGCTGAGGCTAGGGGTGCAGGTGTGAGGCTGTGGAGCTCGTGGACTTGGTCACTGACCTGCTCTGACAACGACGGTACAGAGCAATCCTGGGCCGGGCAACGGAAGGAGGAACCTGGGGGCCACGTACATTGATAGAATCATGGAGTTTTGTCTTTGAGTGGTTCCCAGAGACCACCTACATTGCTGAGTTGTTGGATGCAAATCAAAATCTCCCTCAAGCTTCCCCACACATTGTCTTTTCTTCTCCTCTAGTCATCCCCGAGGGGATGCAGCATTTTGGAAACATCTGGAGGGCCCTGGTCCGCTCACTCATGCACTCTCTCACTCACTCAGAGTAAGTAAGCGAGACTTAACCATCCCAGACAGCGTGGTGGAGAGAACCCCAGCTCTGGTGCTATACAGGCCTGGTTGGGGCCTACTCAAGTCCTTTGAGTTTGTTTCCTCATCAGTAAAATACACCTCAGAGTTGTCCCAGGGATTAATGAGCTGGTGTGTTTTTGTTTTTGTTAAAATTTATTTATTAATCTATTTAGTTTGGGCTGCGTTGGGTCTTCATTGCAGTGCGTGGGCTTCTCATTGCAGTGGCTTCTCTTGTTGCAGAGCACGGGCTCTAGGCGAGTGGGCTTCAGTAGCTGTGGCTTGTGGGCTCAGTAGTTGTGGCACGTGGGCTCAGCAGTTGTGGCGCACGGGCTCAGTTGCTCCACGGTATGTGGGATGTTCCCGGACCAGGGCTCGAACCTATGTCCCCTGCATTGGCAGGCGGATTCTTAACCACTGTGCCACCAGGGAAGCCCTGAGCTGGTGTGTTTGAGGGTCACAAAGTGGCTGCCGTTTCATCTACTCTTCTGGGTTTCAGCTGGTGAATTTTTATGCATGTCCTTGGTTAGTGGAATTATGCTTAGGAAGTCCTAACACTGCTCTTTCTATGTTAAATGCCTTTTAGAAAATACTTCTACTTTACATCTTCCTCTCTGTCACCTCCTGGCATAGAGTCTTCAGGCTCTAGGTGTGACCTTATTTAAGATGAACCCACCTTGAGAGCAAGACCATCTCGGCCACAATGTTTGGCAGAAAAAAGAAGCTCCATGATCAGAGAGGAGAAGGGGAGGGAGGGAGAGGAGGGCAAAGGAGGGAAGAAGGGAGGTATGTCACTAGCAAGTTGAATGGGTGGTCCCAGGCGGGGACGAGGTGCAGAGCTCATGTTTGCTTTCCTGTGGAGTATTGCCATCCGTGCTGAGGTGGGCCTAGGCCATTTGGAGGCACCCAGGCATGGTGGCAACGAGGGGCCAGGTCCATGTTACAGAGAGTGGCTCACACTGACCGCATCTCTGCAAAGCCCCACCATCGATTTTGGTAACAAATGATCCATGCTGCCGTTGGAAAACTCTTTGGATAGAAATTGGCCAGTTTTAGCAGATTCCCTCAAATTCTGGAATCACGAGTTTCCACCTTCCTTTTCCCATCACTCCTTCTCAATTCTCTCTGCCTGTCTATTTCCACCTTCTAGCAGTCATACTTTTACTTTTAGGTGGTTAACATTTGCCCGTGTTTTATTCATAACTGGATTCTAAAACCTGTACATCAGTAAGTAGGGTTTACGCTATTATAGCTATAAAAATATTCTTCAGTGCTGGGCCAAGCAGTTGGTTAGGGTTACATTTCCTTCTAAGCAGGTCCAACTTCATGACCCGGAGGCACTTGAAGAGAATGTATTTAGCGTCAAAGGCAAATGCAAACTCCTTTTATACACTCAGAAAGCTGCCAATTTAAAATCATGTCATGCTATGCTTTACTTCATATTTGGACCTGACTCTCTTGATAGACTTCTATTTTTCTTAGAGTTCCCGTTACGTTTGTTTGTTCATTTTTAAGTGTCACGCTGCTTCATCACAGTCTTGAGTTTGCAACAGTCTTGCATCTACATCTGCACAATGATGACAGACATTCTGTTTTTCTCGTTTTGCCTTCTGGACTGACTCTTCTCAAGATGTGAGGTTTACCTGCCACCCCCGGGGAGTTTTCGTCACTCCTTCCCTGCTTTCTCTTGTGTGGTTTACGCCTTCATTTTGCTGGACTTCAGTCACATTAACTTCTCCCCTTCCCTAACGAGACAATAAAAAGTAAGTTGTCTGATATCTTGAAGATATCTTGAAATATGTGTATTTTTTTTAAACATTGCGCCTGAGTGCTAGTTTCTCTGCGTGTAGAATTCTTTAGTGAACATTGTTTTCTCCAGAACTTTTAGGGAAAGTTCAGTGTCTCCTAGGGTCTAGTTTGGCTGACGTCATTCTGACTTATACACCTTTGTAGGTAACTGCTTTCTTTTTTCTTTTCAAACATCTCTCTTCGTCTTTGATATTCTGAGATGCTCTACTCATGTTTCCGTGTGTAGGTCTTTGTAAGAGGTAGTCTTCATTTGGTAAGTTCTTTCCATCTGAAGACTCATCTCCTTGAGACCTGAGAAATTTTTTTTTTTTTAAGCATTCGTCATCTCTTCCCCTTCATTTATTTCTCTTCTTTCTGGAATCCTAGGAGTTGAATGTTGGGTTTCCTAAATTGTTCATCTATATCTCATAATTTCTGTCTTTGTGTTTTTATGACACGGGTAATTCTGGCATTTTTCTACTAATTAGAGAAGCTTGTATATTGTATAATGTATATTGTAACAGCAACAACAAAAATTACAAGTAGGAGTAATTACAAGACGGATTCAGGCCTTGGGGGAGGCAGGAGGGAACAGAATTGAGGGAGCAAATGAAGACTTTATCTTTGGGAAGGAGGAGGGATGCTTCTTATTGACAAGATAGTCAAGGAGTCAAGTTAAGATACAGAATAATGTTATAGTACAGAGGGGAGATGTTGACTCAAGTTTCGGGGCCTTGATAATCTTATAAAGTAGAAGTTGAGGTCCTCTACTTAGACTGAAGACTGGAGGGTATGAAAAGGGATGAAACATCTGCTGATGGTGAATGGAAGTTTGACCCAGAAGCCCTGAAGCCCCATCTGACATACACAAGATGTATTTGTAGTGGGACCGGTTGGCCAGGTTTTGTAACGTCCAATATTTAGGGGCCGCGAGCAGGAGGGGGATTGAAATTTGACGGCAAGCATGGTAACAGGACACGGATGAGAGGACTCAACCGAGGCAAAATATTTCCATCAGTGATGTTAATGCGAGAAATGAGCTCAGTAATCTTGACTTTATCCAAGTCGGTGACTCAGTGTCCTTCCCCTCTCCCTTGATCACCGTCACCATGCCAAAGGGTGTCCCAGGAAGAACTGAGACCAAGAGGAAGCTGGGAGCTTTCGGTCCCCAAATTTGAGGGTCTCTGCTACAATCTTTCCATTTACATCAAGTCCGTGTCCAAACATGATCCTTGGGTCACCATCATAAAGCCAGTCATTTCTGCTCGCCCACAGAATATCCAGCTTGGATCGAGGGGCGTGGTCCAGATAAGCCAAGTTCACCCACTTTCGTGGACTTTAGAACGTGGAAGCTGCTTAGAGGTCCAGCTCAATGCTCCTGAAATGGTCTCATTTGGGGTGGTGTTGTTGTTAATGAAATACCTTTTTTTTTTTTTTTTTGCGGTACGTGGGCCTCTCACTGTTGTGGCCTCTCCCGCTGCGGAGCACAGGCTCTGGAAGCGCAGGCTCAGCGGCCATGGCTCGCGGGCCCAGCCGCTCCGCGGCACGTGGGATCTTCGCGGACCGGGGCACGAACCCGTGTCCCCTGCATCGGCAGGCGGACTGTCAACCGCTGCGCCACCAGGGAAGCCCTGAAATACCTTTTTTAAATGAACTCTTCCATGGAACCCAACCCATAGAGTGAAGTGCAGCTGCCCCCTTGTGGAGCAGGGGTCTGCCCTGCATCATCACCACAGACCCACAGGATTTCCCCTTACTTTTTTTTTTTTTTTTTTTTTTTTTTGCGGTACGCGGGCCCCTCACTGTTGTGGCCTCTCCTGTTGCGGAGCACAGGTTCCGGACATGCAAGCTCAGCGGCCATGGCTCACGGGCCCAGCCGCTCCGTGGCCTGTGGGATCTTCCCGGACCAGGGCTCAAACCTGCCTCTCCTGCATTCGCAGGCAGATTCTTAACCACTGTGCCACCAGGGATTCCCCTCCCCTTACTTTATAATCGATGAAACTGAGGCCAAAAGAGGGCAGGAGAGGTCAGAACTGCACCCAGACCCCCTGTGTTGTGTTCTCTTGTGCTGTCTCCCTGCCACCGAGAAGCATCGGGTTCTGGACCCGAAAGAGCTGTGGATAAATCCAGACCTTTGACATTCTAGCCTCCGTCGGCATGAAAGGGGATATCTCAGGAGAGTTTTAATCCTAGGCTTTTTTACCTTAGCCTCTTATAAAATCCCTCGGTCATAGGGGAGTTAACTGCTCGTGTTCTGGTCCCACAGATGCGTATGTGCCCTTCAGATAAACTGCAAGTTCATTATGAAGATTTTCCAGCCTACTGTCCTTGGCGCTGCTGGGTACCATGTTTCCTTCATGACAAATAGGGCTCTTCTTGCAATATGGTGATCGTTCTCTGCCTTTTCCTGGTCACCAATTATGTTAGTGATCATTAAATTAGGAATGGTCTTTGATAGGCATGCAAGTAAAAGCAGTTTGTTGTAATTTACCAAATTAAATAAAGTGTCTTAATAATTAATTGTAAAGTCATTTTAAAATTGTATCTGTATCCTCTGTATAGTGTTAATTTAAAATGAATTGATTGGCATTATTAGGGAAATGTGATTTCATTAATTAAAAGTGCATTTGTGTTTTGACATAATGCTTATTTTTAAGAGGTAGATGTTAGCTTAATTTTTAAGTGGTGATTTTTTTATTTTTTCAGGAGAATTTTGTCAGAAAATCAAACTATGCTTTGGCATATTTAAACATGTTCCAGTCATTTAGAAAACAACTTCCCTCTGAGAACTCTTCAAAGTCATGATTCGTTTTTGTGGGTCTTTGTTAAAGTTTGCAACGTGCTTGAGTCTGTGATTGGGGAAAGGGTTTCTGAAAATATATATTTTTTTATACAAAATCATGTAAATCTCTAAAAACGAGCGTTTTCTTGTGCTGTACTGAAAGTAATTTGTAGGTCTTCTTTTCAAATTGTGTTTGGAGCAAGTTCACTAAGTACCTGAGAAAATTAGATGGGGGTTATGATCACATGCTATTTCTGGCTTATAATAGTGTTACGAGGTTGACAATGTACTTCATGTACCAAAATTTCGGTTTCAAGTTTTCAAAAAAAAATTAAAAAGAAAGAAAAGAAACCAGATCCGCCATCATCAAAGGACAGAGATGTATCATCAGAAAGATGTGCTATAGATAATACAGAAAATGTGTTATAGGTGATATAGGCAATGTGGAACGTGACTTCCAAAAGACTTTTGAGCCATGAAGCACGAAGTACTTGGACTACATGCTTTATATATTTCAGTGGTGGAGTGCTAATTCAAGACTCCAGCCAGGCTGCTCTATAGCCTAAACTCTTATTGCTACCAAGGCCAAGCTCACTCTGCTCCCCTCACGACAGGCCGGTAAATCGGAGACAGAGGTGTTGAGGCAGGGAGTACGAGTGTATTCGGAAAGCCAGCCGGCAGACTGAGAAGATGGCAGACTAACGCCTCCAAAAAACATCTTGGGGTTTGGGTGCCAGTTTCTTTTATAGCACAGAGAGAGGGAGGAGATGAGGAAGTAAAGTAAAAAGGCCATAAGATTTGTAAATGTCCCCTGGGGATTTGTTAATTTCTTCTTTCTTGCAGCCATCCACATGTGGACAGGGTCAGGATGTTTCCCTGAACAAAGGCACTTTGGTGTAACATTCAGGCAGAGGGGCAGGGTTCCCGAGGCAGGCCATTGTGTATAGACAGTATCCTATTAGTGTATAGACAAGTGTCCTTTTAGTGAACAAAAGCAATGGGAAGCAAAGGTTAAAGTAAAAGAAACAGATGCAACATGTAGTCAGATCTGGCTCTTCCCTGTTACCTTCTTGCCTAAGAAATTGTCATTTACATCCTGTTCTTGGGAGTTTTTTCCATATTCACGAGGCCTCTTACACCACTGGTACTTAAATTCATGGGAGTTAAATGCAGAAGCAAATCAGCTCATTTTCTGGAGAACTCGAGGCAAAAAAGCTTGCTCGGGCTTCCCTGGTGGCGCAGTGGTTGAGAGTCTGCCTGCCGATGCAGGGGACACGGGTTCGTGCCCCGGTCCGGGAAGATCCCACATGCCGCGGAGCGGCTGGGCTCGTGAGCCATGGCCGCTGAGCCTGCACGTCCGGAGCCTGTGCTCCGCAACAGGAGAGGCCACAATGGTGAGAGGCCCACGTACCACAAAAACAAAAACAAAAACAAAAAAACAAACAAAAAAAAAGCTTGCTCCATTTCCTTCCCTCCCTCCCCCGCCTTTCTTTCCTCCTTTCTTCTTTTTTTCTTTCTTCTTTCCTCTTTCTTGTTTCTTTTTTCGGTTATTATCCATTTACTTGATTTGTTCTTTTTTATTTTCTCCAGAGCATATTTTACCTATACCAATTTTTTTTTTTTAAACTCTTCAGTTTTAGAGAGGAAAAGGCATTTTTCATTGTCTGGGATCTTCTAGATTGATGGGTTTTCTTTACAATCTCTACAGGCAGCGTACTTACTGAAGACTCAGTTCATACGAGGACCTGGGGTTCTCATGCGGGGCCTGGCGGCTGTAGTCACAGGCCCTCCCCTTCCCTGTCCCCTGTTCCTCAGCTTCAGTCTGTGGTTGCACAGTGAAACAATGGGAACAATGGGAAACAATGGGAACACCCCCGCCTTCCCCCCTGCTGCCTCCGGCCTCCTCCAAGGCCTCTCCCCTCCCTGAGATAACTTGCCCTGAGCCCAGTGCTCTTTGGCTCCAGAAAGGAATTAACTGATGAACTCAGACAAGGCCTTAACCTCTTTGAGATTGCTTCCTTTTCTGTAAATGGAAATAACACGTATCAAGATGAGAAATTTTAAAAGATAATATATATGAGCACCTACGCACAGTTGCTGGCACGTAGGATGTGCTTAAATTGTTAGTTGCTTTCCCTTCCTTTTCTCTCCTTTTCTCTCCAGCTATCCCTCCACTTCCACCCCCTCACTTATTCCATCCTAGAAGCTCTGCCTTGGGACATCACCCCCAGCCCAAGCAGTGCCTAGAGGGCACACACAGCAGGAAAGGCTCCACTTCTCAGGGTGGAGGGAACGAGAGGCACCTGCCTTCTGTCTGAAGCTCTGGAAGTTCTTTCCCACCAGATCATATTCAGGTTGGGTTTCTAGTCTAAGATATGCTAACGTGCAAAGAATCACCACAAAATAAAGGTAGCATTCGTTTTTTAGTATTTGTATTAAATTATTTTAAAATGACTGAAGGGAAATGGGCTCTCTTTTGAGTTTCAGTCTTTCAGGATTTATGGCAATTCCTATACAGCAATTCTCCCAACTTCAAAAACGAAGTTATTTATTTGTTTATTTGTCTGCGCCGGGTCTTAGTTGCAGCGTGCGGGATCTAGTTCCCCGACCAGGGATTGAACCCGGGCCCCCTGCACTGGGAGCACAGAGTTTTAACACTGGATCACCATGGAAGTCCCCTCAAATAAGTTTTATTTCAAAAACTTCTCTTGTGAACCTGCCATTCGGGACTTGGAAGGCATTTTCCCATGTGCCCCTGGAAACGCAGGTCCAAACATGTCTATTCCGTGGGTTCCACCTCAGCAGTCCATGAGCACAGCAACTTAGAGAAGCAAAGCTCCCTTCTGCTTAGAGCCTCTCACCCTTAAGCAGTCAGCATGGGATTCCTCCCACTGATGTAAGGAGACCCATCTAAGGAGCCCCAGGTACTGTAGACGTCAAGGAACTAAGGTGACACCAACACACCTTCGGTCCCTGGCATCGCTGCCATTCCCCACCAGCAAATGCACATTTTAGACTCAGTTGCAACTTCACATCCTTGTGAAGACGGAAAACAGAATTCTCAAAGTCAATCGAAAAGTTAAAACATCCTCTACTCAAGGTCAAGCTCCTAACAGCCAATCTGATTATGTTAAAATGGTCTTTCGATGGATTTGGTGAGGGAGGAATTGCATCAGATATAGCGTGCCTTTATTCGCCCTTTCTCCTGCCTAATGGGAGCACAGAAAAGTGTCTACCTTTCAAGACGGAATTCTGACTTTGGGGGTGGAGGGCGATGAGGCGTTAGCTAAGCGTCAGCAGCCAGCGGAAGTGCTGAAGTAGGAGTCAGCTTGCAGTGTGCATTTCAAACTTCCGTTAATAGGACCATGGTGTGCTTTCAACGCTGGAGCTCAGGTCCTGAGTGGAAGGCTTACGTCCCCGTGGACGCTGCTTTAAGTGCATTGCCACACAGATCTGTCAACACCTCCCCCGTTCTCAGGGCTAAGACGCTTTTAGGCAGAACCACCCAAATGCACAAGAGACATTGGACAGTATCTATTTCACCCTGATTATCTTCTGTCCACGAAGCAGACAGAACTCTGGAATATAAATGGCAAGAGAGGGACATGCTTCCTCCCCCCTTTTTCCTGTTATGTTACTATTTCATTACACCAGCAACAGCAAGGAGTAGGAAATTCCAATGAAGGCTGTCCTTGCTAGAGATGTCTTTGTTGTAGGTTTAAACCTCACAAAGATTTCCCTAAACATTTTCCCTGTCAGTAACTGGGCTGAGGTTTTCAGTTTCAGAGTTGATTTGAGATTAGTCTGAATGGCTGGTTACCTTTATCTAACGGAGGGATACTCTTAGAGCTTGTGTTCTCAATCTTTTAAGTATTCAGGGTTTCCTTTTACTTGAAAGCATGTGGTTTGTGGCTACACCACCTCGAATTGTAGAAACACGCAGAATCGTAATGGGGTTTGGGGGCGGCCTGGGGTGGGCGGAAGGCAAAGCGATACCATCTATCAGATTTTTAGTTTAAAGCCTTCAGGTAAAGAACGCTGAAGTGAGAGTGCTTGGCGTGATTCTGACCTCTCCTTGGCCCCTCCTCCAGGTGAGGGTGAGGCTCACTGGCCCTGTGTGTCCCCTCCGGGTCGGAGGCGCTCTGACCCCATCCTGCTCCACCCGGGGAGCAGTGATTGGTCCAGACCTGCGTGTGTGAGCTCATGCACGTGCGCAACCGGGATGCGCACGTGTGCAGGTGTCCGTGTGCGCCTTGTGCAGATGTGTCCGTGTGCGCCTTGTGCACGTGTCCGTGTGCGCATTGGGAAGGGAGAAAGGAAAAGGATCAGGGAAGAAGAGGCAAGGAGAGTTTGGTTCCTTGTAACCGAGAAGCTAGAGGACAATGGAACTGTGTACTTTTGGGGGTGGGATGGGGAGGGAACCTGGCGGTGTTTGTCTTGTAATCAAGAGCTCAGTAGACCCTGGCAATGGGCACCAGCCCAGGATCCAGTGCTTCCCCACATTAGCCCTCCTGTGTCCTAAGGAGACATGTCACTCAGACCCTGCACCCCTCCATGAACGCCACATTTAGGGTACAGGACCCTGCAGTTCCCTCCCCAAATGACCCAAATCTACTTCCAAGGTGTGTATGGACCTCTTCCCCAGACCTGAGTCCTCACCATCCCAACCACCATGTAAATGGTGCAGCGGCCCAGATTTGGGGGCAGGGGCTAAGAGGCACTGCTAGCGGCCAATTGGAGCAGGCAGCCCTGTGTGGACCGGGCCAGCCTCTGAGAGCCCCCAGCTGTGCAGTGTGTCTCAATCAGCATTTCTCAAACGATCTGCCAGGATGACCTGCTTTGTTTCCATTTCCAGTCTCTTGCCAACTGATAAGTACAATATAATAAAAATAAATGACTAGAAGAATGAAGTGGAACAGGAAGACGTACAGAGCACAAGCCTTAATGTTTTATTATTAGATGCAACAGACACGCAATTTTTCTGATAAACTGCTTTGAAAGTTTCTAAACACTCCCAGTTTCTGTTCTGACCTCATTGCAGACTGGCTGCTGTCCACAGACCACACTCAGGTAGCATCACCCTAAATGACAGTAGGGGTCAAATCTTGGACTTAACTTAAAATTATAAATATGTGTATATATCATTGCAAGGTTTTCATAGACTTTCTAGAAAAAAGAAAATCAATGAACATCATATTCAATTTGCATTACTTTAAAATTTATGTTTAAATCTTTTCCAGTGAACAAACACACATGTTACATAGTTGTGATCCTTAACTGGGTGTTTATTCTGCTTTTTTATTTTGAAATATTTATTGATTTAATTATTTAGGCTGCACAGGGTCTTAGTTGCAGCGTGTGGGACCTAGCTCCCCGACCAGGGATCGAACCCGGGCCCCCTGCATTGGGAGTTCAGAGTCTTAACCACTGGACCACCAGGGAGGTCCCTATTCTGCTTTTGTTCACTGGCCCTTTTCTCAGGTGTGCATCCCCGGCACCACTGCCTGGGTCCCAGCCCTCCTCACCTCCCGCCTGGTCACTGCTCCAACCTCCACACTGTTCTCCCCTCTCCCCTCTGTTCTGCGTTCAAGTCAAACTCTACAAGGTGCCCAGAGCGGTCTTCCCAAGTCACAAACCCCATCTCGTTCCTTCCAGTGGGCTCACAGTTCTCATAGTACAGCCCCTACAGCCTTCTAAGGTCTGACCTGGACCCTGCTTGCCTCTCTGACTTCATTTCTTATTTCCCACACCACCATCCTTCCCACCACACCACGTGTGCTCAGCCACGCTGAGTTCCTTGCGGTCCTGGAAGGTCCCTGCCTTTTCACACTTCCCGGGCTGTGGCCCTAATAAACCAGCTCTCTGCACCCAGCGCTCAGTGAATGCTAGCGGTTAGTTCTTGCAGATAACAAGCTTCCCGTTTTGCTGCATTTCCCCAGATATTTTTCTATCATAAACAGCACTGACTTAAGCATCTTTAGACTATTTGTCTTTTTTTTTGATATAGGAATTAATTCTCCCAAATGGAATCATAGAGTCCAAGATTATGGACCTTATAAACATGGTTGCACATTGCCGACTTGTTTTCCAGAAAGGCTGAGCCACTTTCCAGTGTCAACAGCAATAAATCATGGATTTCAGCTCAGAAATATGGTGCCAATATTGGCTCCAAGATAAGTTTCACACTAGAGTGTACAGTGAGTTCTTAGGTTTGTAACAGCTAATGTCAAACGAATGGGCTTTCCGCTTTGGATGTTAGTTCTGCAAAGGCAAGGGCCTGTCTTCCAACATTCTTTTTCCCTGAAAACAGTGGACACCTAATCAATACATGATGGCGACGGTGGTGATGACACCCAGCCTGACGCTGAGGTGAGCAGAAGTTAAGATAAAAGGTTTGTTGAAGGAAGATGTCCCTCCTGATGTGCCCAGCAAAGGTGGAGCTAAAGAGTGACAAGGATAGCCAGGCATGCTGGTGGCCGAAGGTTGACGTGGATGCGCCACCAGCAGCATCTTTGATTATTTGGGGTAAGGATATCTAATTAACACATGTGCTTGTTTTAATAGGACCAGCACGGTGAGCACTTTACATGTTTCCTGTTGCATCCCCTCCACAACGGTATGAGCTAACACCCGGGTGTTCTTATCCCTTTTTACTGATGAGACACTAAAGCCCACAGAGGTGAGATAACTTGCCCGAAGTGGCGGGTACACAGTGCACAGAGTGAAGCTGGGGTTCAATCCTGGGCGGCCCGGAGCCCTGACACCACCCTGTGACAGCACCGTGCTGAACTTCTGCATGTGCCCTCACTTATAGTTCTCTTTTTGCGGTGGTTGGTATAGAAAAGTCGCAAGTTCAATACAAGTAACTTTTTTTCTGAGCCATTGGAAAGTAGTTGCCAGGCGCGCCCACCACCCCTGAATACAGTAGCACGTCCCCTAAAACAAGGACACACTGCCAAATAATCACAATACAGCTATCGGGATCAGGACGTAAGCACTGACACATTACGGCCATGTAATCCTGAGACTTCGTTCAAAGTTCTCCATTTGTCCCAGTGGCACCCTTTGGAGTAAAAGGATCCCTTTGAGGCTCATGAGTGGCGAGTGGCTGTCTGATCCCTTGAGTGTCCTTCCGTTTAGAACAGCCCCTCCGTCTTTCCTGAACTCTCAGGACCCGGACACTTTTGAAGGGTACCAGACCTGTCACTTCATAGAATGGCCATCAGTCTGGGTTCTGCGGATGTTCCCTCGTGATTAGATTCGGTTCTCGTATCTTTGGGTTTTTTTTGTTTTTTTTTTTTAAGTACAGTTCAGCAGTGTTAAGTATATTGACGTTGCTGTCCTAGACACTTCAGGTATAAGAAGGCAGTGGGAGGATGCCGGCTCCTTGGCCCCGCCTTCCCTCCCTCCTGTTCTCCCACTGGTGTAATCCCTCTGCCCTTTGCGGGGCCTCCCCAGGGCGTTACCACGTGCCTTTCTTCCTGTGCCCCCTGTGTGTCTGCCCCCCGCCCCCGCCCAGAAAATACGCCTTCCTGGGAGCGCCTGGCTTGTAGTAGGTATTCAACCAGTGGTGACCAAATATTCAGAATATTTGGGGATCATTATGGAATATAGAGTAATCTGATTTTTCAGGAGCATGAGAATATGTTCCCAAACTGATTGCTGCAGATGAAATCAGGGCTCCAGGAAGTCTTTATTGATTTACAGCCAAAACGTGACCTTCGGAGATTACCCCTGAGGGAAATAGAGCAAGATGATTATTTTATGTGCCCTCATAATGGAATTCACAGAGCACTCGGTCAGATTTTCTTGAAGCGCTTGTTCTGCCTGAAATCACAGAAAATCTGAGGCCGATTTGGGAGTGGCCCGCTTTATTGCAGTCACATTTAAGAGAATGTAATGGAGTGTAGCACGAGTGCACTGGCGTCACGCACGACGTGGAATTTTCTGGGTAGTTCCCTGAATTGGAAAAGATAGGATCTTGAGCCTTTGAAGGAGCCAGATCCCGAATCCTATGCGCCTGTGGAAAATTGGGTGGGCCAGGAGCCAGCCCAGGGTGCATCAGCTATTTGAACAGCAGGACCATTGTGGTGCCCTGACATGGGACAATATTGACAGAACAGTTCTGAGTTAAAATTCAGGTTTTATTGCTGTTGACACCGTGTACGAATTCCTTTTTGGCTTCTTTTCATAAACAGATGACTCAGGTAACTAACTTTTATGTAATCTAATCCAGAAAGAGGGAAACATTTTCCAGAGAGAGCTCGTCCTTGCAGTTCTGCTGTCAACTATTCAAACAAGCCAAGTAGAACTAACAACAACATTTTTAACTCTTGGAGGAAAAGAAAAGTATTCAGATGTATTTCTGTTTACATAGAGAGCATCAGAATGGTATTTAAAGTAAAGAGGATATGCAGGCAGGTCACTATTTTCTTTTCCTTTTTTTTTTAGTTTTTTGTTGTTGTTGTTGATTTTTTTTTTGGCTGGGTGGCATGTGGGATCTTAGTTCCCCCACCAGGGATCGAACCCTCACCCCCCCACACCCCGCAGTGGAAGCGCAGTCTTTTTTTTTTTTTTTTAATTCCAATTTTATATTATTTTATTTTTTTAACATCTTTATTGGGGTATAATTGCTTTACAATGGTGTGTTAGTTTCTGCTTTATAACAAAGTGACTCACTTATACATATACATATGTTCCCATATCTCTTCCCTCTTGCGTCTTCCTCCCTCCCACCCTCCCTATCCCACCCCTCCAGGCGGTCACAAAGCACCAAGCTGATCTCCCTGTGCTATGCGGCTGCTTCCCACTAGCTATCTACCTTATGTTTTGTAGTGTATATATGTCCATGCCTCTCTCTCGCTTTGTCACAGCTCACCCTTCCCCCTCCCCATATCCTCAAGTCTGTTCTCCAGTAGGTTTGTGTCTTTATTCCTGTCTTACCCCTAGGTTCTTCATGACATTTTTTTTTCTTAAATTCCATATATATGTGTTAGCATACAGTATTTGTCTCTCTCTTTCTGACTTACTTCACTCTGTATGACAGACTCTAGGTCTATCCACCTCATTACAAATAGCTCAATTTCGTTCCTTTTTATGGCTGAGTAATATTCCATTGTATATATGTGCCACATCTTCTTTATCCATTCATCCGATGATGGGCCCTTAGGTTGTTTCCATCTCCGGGCTATTGTAAATAGAGCTGCAATGAACATTTTGGTACATGACTCTTTTCGAATTATGGTTTTCTCAGGGTATATGCCCAGTAGTGGGATTGCTGGGAAGCACAGAGTCTTAACCACTGGGCCACCAGGGCACTCCCTAGATCACTATTTTCAACATCAAAAATCGTCCAACCACGGCTTACGAGTATACTTTGGGGAGTTTTTCTGTACTAAAAATAAAAGTTTTAAAGTAACCACTTAACAAAAAGTTTTTTGGTGCATAGAAAGTGGCGTAGATTGGGAGCTTTTATCTTGTGTTTACACCGATCACGATTTCAGCACAGCATTAGTTTTGAAGTATTCTCAGAGAGTCTTTGCTGGATATTACTCTTTTTTTCTTTCTTTATTTCGCCATTAATTCTCCATGTAGCTTCCCCCAGGCTCTCATTGTGCTCCTTAAACAGATGTATCATTCTCCTGATGTCTTTGTGAAATTATGTCAATGTTTACAATTTTTGACACTCTGTTTTTGTTGTCACTTTAACCAAATTTTCTTCTGGTACATTTCAAATTATCGTATTAAGTATTAAAATTATTAAAGAATTGCAAAATAGTTTCCCTTATAAAACCCTATTTTCATTATTTAAAATTGTATAACGACCCTCCTTTTGGACAGATATTTTCCAGTAAATGGCTGCCCCACAAAAAACCAACCACCTTGAGATGAATATCAATATGGACCTTCATTGTCTGCGGCTGTTCTTTTTCATCAGTTTTTATTCGTATGCTATTACCTGTCTCTTCTAAGTGTAAAAGATGGAAAAATAGTAAAGGAAGATCCTGCTTGTTAAGTTCTTACAGAAGTCTAGGTTGATATTCTTATATGGAGCAATTCACAGAGGAGTTTTTAAAAGATTTTTATTCACAGAGGAGTTTTTAAAAGAAATATAGTTGATTTACAGTATTGTATAGTTTCCGGTATACAGCAAAGTGATTCATATATATACACACACACACACACACACACACACACACACACACACACACACACACACATATATACACACACATATACATATATATATATGTTCTTTTTTAGATTCTTTTCCATTATAGGTTACTACAAGATACTGAGTATAGTTTCCTGTGCTATACAGTAGATCTTTGTTGGTTATCTTTTAATTTTTATTTTATACTGGAGTATAGTTGATTAATAATGTTGTGTTAGTTTCAGGTGTACAGCAAAGTGATTCAGTTATACATATACATGTATCCATTCTTTTTCAAATTCTTTTTCCATTTAGGTTATTACAGAGTATTGAGTAGAGTTCCCTGTGCTGTACAGTAGGTCCTTGTTGGTTATCTGTTTTATATATAGTAGTGTGTATATTTTAATCACAAACTCCTAATTTATCCCACCCCTCCCTTTCCCCTTTGGTAACCATAAGTTTGTATTCTATGTCTGTGAATCAATTTCTGTTTTGTAAATAAGTTCATTTGTATCATTTTTTAAGATTCCATGTATAAGTGATATCATATGATATTTGTCTTTGTCTGACTTACCTCATTTAGTATGATAATCTCTAGGTCCATCTTTGTTGCTGCAAACGGCATTATTTCATTCTTTTTTATGGCCGAGTAATATTCCATTGTATATATGTACCACATCTTCTTTATCCACTCCTCTGTTGATGGACATTTAGGTTGTTTCCATATCCTGGCTATTGTAAATAGTGCTGCTATGAACGTTGGGGTGCATTTATCTGTTCGAATTAGAGTTTTCTCCAGATATATGCCCAGGAGTGGGATTGCTGGATCATATGGTAACACTATTTTTAGTTTTTTTAAGGAACCTCCATACTGTTCTCCATAGTGGCTGCACCAATTTACATTCTCACCAGCAGCGTAGGAGGATTCTTTTTTTCTCCACACCCTCTCCAGCATTTATTATTTGTAGACTTTTTGATGATAGCCATTCTGACCAGTGTGAGGTTATACCTCATTGTAGTTTTGATTTGCATTTCTCCACAGAGGAGTTCTAAAACTAGGCTTCTCGCAGAAACTTCCAGCCCCTTCCAGTGTGAGTGCTTCCTTCCTAAGCCCCTTCATGGGTTGCTTGCATCTGTGCCAGCATGTGCCTTTGATCAGCCCACACCTTCAGACTAAAGCATGCTTGTCAGAATCATAAATCACGCACCTCTGTTAATAGTTTAGGCAGATTTGGGGTTTGTGCTAGAGTGCTCAAGAATGCCTAGAACCTTACTTCTTGGATTAAAAGATTAATTGGGGGAAAAAAATTTGTACTGGTCAGTTAACCCTATCTCAGTTCAGAGCCTAAGACGTGAATGAGCTCACAAATCAGTGTTCCCTTTAAAGTCACGTTTACTGACTCACCACAGAAATCTGAGGGCATGTGTGCATACCTCAACTATGCCTTTTTTGGTACCATCTTAAGGATTTACAAGAAGGTGTATTTGGGTACAGCCATTCTGGGTAATAAACAGTCAGAAGGCATGAACGTGCATGTAGATGTTGCCAGTAGGAGCTACATGACCTTGGGCAAGTGATCTGAGCTCACCGAGCCTCATTTCTCAAAGGTAAGGATGAGAACGCCTTCCCTATATCCTCCAGAGAATTTCCGGAAACTCAAATGAGTTAGTACATGTGAAAAGACTTGTACACTGCACAGTGTAGGTTGAACGTAACTTAAAAATATTATTATTCAGAGCCTGCGTAATAAACAGGAAAATGGGAGGTACGTTCTCAGAAGATCGTCAGTACCTTCTGTGGGACCCGGTTCTGGATTTTTGACTGACTTAATCCATGGAACAAGGGGATCTTTGAGAGCGCAGCGTCTAAAGCATTATTAGGCTGATCAGACCATTGCCAGCAGGACGTTTGTTCACCTTACAAACAAGTTCTTTATCTTCTCCCTTGCCTGTGAAAGTTATGGAAACGCCTACATAATAGGATTCTTCATGGAGCTCATTAACTTGAACTTGTCTGAACTCATCATTCACAAGCGGACCAGCCACTGTCCAGAACAAACAGGGTTAGATAAGAGTTCTTACAGAAAGCATCCTGTGCTGTGAATCAAACACAGATTATATTAAGCTTCCTGACACTACTTAATTTTTCAGGCAAGTTTTCTTTCTTTTTTTTCCCCCCTTATCCTGACCTTGTATGAATTTTCCAACGATTCCTGGAATAAGTAGGCTACATTTATCTATCTTTGCATTCTCACAGTTTCCAGTGATTCTAACAGAAATTTCATGCAGCGAGGATGACAGTAATTTATGGTTTTTTAAAAAAAATTATTATGATTACTCGGAAGCCTATTTTTAGTATTCAGGTGAAATGGGTTTATAGTACCCCATTAGCATAGATATGAATACATGAGTGTTAATATCTCTGCCTTGCTTTCCCACAATTTGTTCCATTATATAAGCTGAATTATGTTATAGGTGATTATGATCTTTCCTGTCCCTGCTATGATCCTTTTGGAGCTCCTTTACCATTGATTTTGCAACAGATGAGACAGATCCAGGGAGATGAAATGTTCAGCCCAGCACAGCACAACTTGTTTTTGCCAAAGCTGAGGCTAAAGACCAAAACTGACTCCTGGACCACTGTCCTAAGATGCCATAGCTTCTTGGGAAACCAGTGTAAAACCTCTGCTCTTCAAAATCCTTAGATAGCCAGGTTTTCTGTAGAAAAAGGATATAATGTTCTGATCATTAGAAGTTTAACTATTTGGGGATCAGTGTCTAAAATGGACAGTCCAACCCTGCCTTAATCTTAAATAGGGCTGAAAGGATTTTTCCTGAGAATTTCCTTTCTTGGTAATCCTTGATAATGCCTTTCCTAGGTGATTCCACCTCATCCATCACTCTGAGCCTCAGTCACTGTGTTTTGCTGTACGTGGAGGTGGTGTGGTGCTTAAGGTAAGGAACAGGGCCTGAGCCTGAGGCCTGCTTTCTTACAGAAGGTCCCTGGCCTCGCAAACCTTTTCATCTTTGTCTTTCTCTAGCGTGTTCCTTTGTCCGCCTGTCAGTGCAGGATGCCCGCGTGGGGTAGCATGTTCCCTGGTGTGGCCAAATGTCTCGTGAAGTGTCGGCAGCATTAAGAGAATTAAGCTTTTTCCATTAGTAGTTCATGGGACCACAGGCATCTCCTTGACGGCTTGATCTTGTCAACATAGTTGGCCACCAGGTATGATGGATCATTCTTCACCATTTCAAGAATTTGTGTTCGGCCGGGTACAGTTTCATTGTCACCTTGCTTCAGATTCTGATTCCAAGTCAAACATCCAAGAGAATTCGGCATGACCTGTAGCCTAATTCAGTTAGCCTAATTCGCAGACAATTCCTCGGCTGTGAAAAAGCAATAGCGCCTCTCTCACAGAGAAGTTTAAGGAGGAAGAGAGAGAACAGATGCCACGTACCCGCCCCCGAACCTGGTAGGTGCCAATTTGAGAGCTACTGCTTCCCCTCCTCTTCATCATTACCATTGTTGGCTGCCGAGGCTATTAACGTCATCTTCTCCTGTGAAAAATGGACACCACCTTTCTCATCTTCTAAGTGGGTTCAATGTGAAAGTTGTTGTAATGTTTCTTCTTTTAAAAAATTATCTGGAAATTTAAAAACCCGCCACCTGATATGTGCTAATGTGCATCTGAATATGTCACTCAGTTCAGCGTCTTCCCCAGGCTTGGAACAAAGTAGATCGTGATGGTTAACATTACATGCTGGGCTTTCCAAGTGCTGGCTTGGGTTTTATTTCCGGCCCTCCTCTTGAGTCTTTCTCTGACTTGGGCGATCATGTGATCTGCATCAGTCTTTTCATAGATGAAATAGAAACAGACAGTTGCCACCTCCACACCTCACTGGATTGTCGTGGGAGTTATGAGTTAGTGCCTCTGCAATGGGTGGCTGGAGTGAGCCATGCGGGCATGAGGCGTCCCCGTGGCGTATCCGGTCGAGTGGACGTTACCCTTACCCATGGCTCCAGTGTGGTCCTCACAGCTTTAAAGAACCATAAAGCATCCAGTGTTTCATCAACCGTGTAGTTAGAGCACCCTTTTCAGCATGGCTGAAAAGACCTTAGTCATGTGACTGACCTGACCCGGGTCTGTTACACAGTAAGAAACAAAAACTTCGATACTACTGGGTCCTCATCTGAAAGGTGGACTGAGATGTTTCTTTGTACCTATTTTCCAGCATCTTGAAAGTTGTTCTAAATATTTTCCCTGTTGTCTGTAGGACAATACTTGCAAAAAAATAAGCCATGTCTAAGAGAGTTCTGTTGTATACTTTGTGTCAGGGTATGACAGTTTTCATCAGAGACCTCGCTCTCTTGAAAAATTGCTAAAACTTAAAAATTACATACTTTCAGCTTTTGTGAATTATACATTTTATTAGGGAAGCCATCTTATACCATGTCTGTTTAACATTAGTACAGGTAGTGCTGACCTTATCTTAAATCCCCTATCAATTCTTCACTACTTTTTAAAAATAACTTTGTTTACGGAGGTTTTCAAACACTTACAAAAGTAGAGTGAATAGTCTAATGAACTCAACATGGACTCAACTCATCACCCAGTCTCAGCATTGATCACCACATGGAATTTCCCCTTCCCATCCTCACACCATGGGGTAATTTTAACGATACCCCCCAGACATCATATCATTTCAAAGGTATGCATCTCTAACAGATAAGGACTCTTTTCTTTAAAAAAAGAGATAAAAGTACTTTCTTAATATCAAATACCAATTCCGTGTTCCAATTTCCCAAATTGACTCATGAATCTATTTTTGTCCTTAGCATGTTTGGGTCAGAGTTCAAATAAGATGCACCGATTGCACTTGGTTGATATATCTCTTCTGTCTGTTAATGTCTGGGTTCCCCATCCATAGTCATTTGTATTTGAAGACTGGGTCATTTGTCTGGTAGAAAGTCCCTTTTTAGACATTTCCTGGCAATTGCACCCTGTTAGCACATTCCTTTATCCCTCTATTTATTGTAAACCCATAGGTCTGGGAAAGTGGTCAAATCAGTGTTTTGTTAGTTTTGTTTTTGTTTACGTGAGATGTCCTGTTACTGCCGTCCATCGAGAGGTGCATAATGTCTGGTTGTCTCCCCTTTTGTGTGTCATATCAGTCCATCTCCGAGTTCAACTGTGGTCAATCTGATCCAGCTGATAAAATTCCCCGTCTGCTTTTCACCTGATGGTTTTAGTTGCCATTCTTGACCCTGGCCTCTGGAATCATCATTTCATTAGGGTTTCAGCACCCAATGAGTAACTCATTTTGAAAGATTTTCCAAAAATGTTCCTTAGTGGGTATTAGAAATGCTGAGTGATTCTGATAAGATAATGATTGCATGATTCAAAATGCTTTCACATTTTTATTATATTGAAACACATACTTTTCAGGATGTTAACTAGAAAAATAAAAATAATTCTAAGTGTCAAAGATAGAAGATGAGTATGAGAAATAATTAGTAAAGAGTTGGCTTGTTTACTCTTTTCCCAGAAACTCTGACTAAAGAGTCGAAATGTGTATTGCTTCTAAGGGATTTTGTTTTTTTAGAGAACAAAAGTAATTTTAAAGCATTTATCTTCCTTAAAATAGGGGCAAATCAAGGCAATTTAGAGTACTCAATGTTAAAAGAATAAAAACTAAAATAAAGTATTCCATGCTCCTTTTGGTAATAATGTAAAAAATTTGGGGATTAAATAGTGAAATGTTCTTTTAAATAAAGCATGATGATGATCCCATCTTATAAAACAGAGGGGTCTATACGGCTTCTAATCCCTTTTGCATCCTCATCGTACTTCATCCCGACTTCAGACCCCTTTGTGGTCTGAAAATATTTTTTTGGGGGGGTGTGGTTTGCGGTATGCGGGCCTCTCACTGTTGTGGCCTCTCCCGTTGCGGAGCACAGGCTCCGGACGCACAGGCTCAGCAGCCATGGCTCACGGGCCCAGCCGCTCCGCGGCATGTGGGATCTTCCCGGACCGGGGCACGAACCTGTGTCTCCTGCATCAGCAGGCGGACTCTCAACCACTGCGCCACCAGGGAAGCCCTGAAAATATTTTTGCTTTATAGCCTATTTGTTTCGTTAAAAGTAGATCTGCTTCTGAATTGAGTTCTGTAATTTTGATCGCGAGCCCAGCACTGCGTTATAGCCTAATCTACTGGAGTGTGTGATGTCCTTGTGAAACCCAGAAACATGTGTCCATCTGATGAATTTATGACAAAAGTTTATTTGGGACTTAGAGTTAAGATTTTAAAACTGTACCTAGGTTTCTGGATTTTATATATCATTCCACGTTTTATGTGGAATAACCTTCATCAGAATCATTTCAGGAAATGAGAGAAGTAGGATATGGTTATGAGTCAGCCTTGGAAAACTACAGCATGGAATGAATTAGTCAGAAGAAGGGTTTCGGTGGCCAACATGAGCTGTGCGCTATCAGGAAGTGGTGTGACTTTCCATGATTTTATGTACTGCAAATCATGTGGCATAACGCTCCAGACACCTGGAGTCTTTTTTTTTTTTTTCAATCATAAGTTTTGAGGTAAAATTGAAAAGTACCATGGAGTGAAAGCACAGCCCTTTCAGTACTTGTGGATCCCTGCTGTCAACTCGAATGCATTTCCACTCCACTCCCACTCCATGGGGGATACGGACATTCACCCGAAAGCCCTTTGAGGCTGCTAGGTCAAGTCAGAAAAGCAGCTCATCTTGACAGAGGTGCTGTTGCAAAAGGGGGCATCTGTCCTTTTGTTTCTAATACCTTTTTTCATACTCCTGGTGTTGCTGCTTATAAGGCAATGTCATTTACAGTCTGCAAGAGAGTTGCTTCTCCCTGTGTTGTGCTGTGTTTTATTTATTTATTTTTTATTTTTTTATTATTTTATTTTATTTTATTTTTTGCGGTACGCGGGGGCCTCTCACTGTTGTGGCCTCTCCCATTGCGGAGCACAGGCTCCGGACGCGCAGGCTCAGCGGCCATGGCTCACGGGCCCAGCCGCTCCGTGGCATGTGGGATCTTCCCGGACCGGGGCACGAACCCGCGTCCCCTGCATCGGCAGGCGGACTCTCAACCACTGCGCCACCAGAGAAGCCCATGTGTTTTAGAAGGGTGCTCTGAAGTTGAGAAGGAGGCAGTGTGATCTGGCCTTCTATCATCCTGTTAAAGAGAAAAGAGAACCTTGGGGAAATGGAGTGGATTAAAAGTTTGGATCATATAAGTTTCATAAAGCTACATTGCTAGAGGAAAATGTTGAAAATATAATCAACCACTAAAACTAAACATGGAGGGAAATAAGTTTGTTGTTTTATTGGCAATAGAAGTCAGTTAAAGATAATCAAGTAATCAAGCCATCTCTTCCCTGTCTGTTAGACTTGATAGGTACACATAGCATTCACTAATTACAGCTTGGGACATAGATGTATATAGAGATATATACATATAGATATAGAGAGAGATAGAGATATATGTATAGAAATATAGCATGTATATTTTAACCAGCATATCTAATGGAACAATTCAATGAAGAATGAAGCCTGCATGTGAATTCCCAACTTTCCATTGAACAACAGCGAAAGTCCAGTTGACTCTGATGCCCTTGGCAACCTGGTAAACATCCCTCTGGAAGAATCCTGCCAACCAGATTTGCCTTGTTTGCCATGTGTGGCCATCTGGCAAGGTGTAGAGAATCATCTGTCCCCAAGTTAACCCAGGATGGTTTCATGTCCTTGTCACATGGTATCACTGAGCAATCAGATGGTAACAATGGGCGTGTTCTTCCTCCCCTTCCAGCCTAGACCTCACTGTATGCCACAGATGAATGCTGGTCTCCCCTGAAATTCACACATTAAAATCCTAACCCCCAATGTGATGATATTAGGAGATGGGGCCTTTGGGAGGTGATTAGGTCAGACAGCAGAGCCCTCACGAATGGGATTAGTGCCCTTATAAAAGAGACCCCAGAGAGCTCCCTGCCCCTTCTGCCATGTGAAGACACCGTGAGAAGTTAGCCCTCTATGAACCAAGAATTGGGCCCTCACCAGACACCAAACCTGCTGGCACCTTGATCTTGGACTTCCCAGCCCCCAGAACCAACAGAAATAAACACCTGTTGTTTATAAGCTGCCCAGTCTTAGTCTGTTTTAGCACCCGAACAGACTGATAGCATGTGTGGGCATCACCTGGGAATCGTGTGAAAATGCAGACTCTGCTTCAGTGGATCTCAGGTGGGGCCCGATGTTCTGCGTTTCTTACAAGTTCACAGGTGAGGCCAGGACTACTGGCTCAGGGCTGCCCTGTGAGTATCTAGACCATCCAGGCCAGAGCTGCATAAACAAACTATATCTGCAGAGTTAGCAAAAATCCCAACCCTAAAGGGTGTCACCACCTGATGCTAATACCTGCAGAGCTCTGTATGTCCACAACCTCAAGTCTCTTTATGTGACATTCATACCTCTCCCCAGCAGGATTGGGAAACACCCCAGGGTGGAGGGACCCTCATAGGCACCTGGCAGAACTCCTCTGCTGGCCCTTCACCTAACATCTCTTACTATATACTTCATGCTCTGAGCACATGCACAGTTGTCTGCCCCGGACTCTGCCTTGTAAAGATCTGATCATTCCTTCCTTTTCTCCACTGACTGGACTGTTTCTTAGTATGAAGAAAATTTCTAGAACTGTTGGTCATCTAAGTCTTCTCATGGGACCCACGAGCCCTACTCTTAATCTTAATTCTAAGATTTTTATCACCGCCCACTTGTCCTCAGCCTCCAATGTCCTGGGCTCAGAAGGATAAGAACGGATTTCAACTTCAGTGGCCAATGGAGAAATGCTAGAAGTTCTACAAGTGAAGATTTGAGAGGTTTAAGAATTCCTTAAGGCTGATTTAATGAAAGAAAGAGGAAAGAATGGTCTTCAGGGAGGATCCCAGCCTAGGCACTTCCAGCAATTGCTGTATTTCAGAACTACCCATTGTCGGAACGTGGGTTTTGGACTCGCCGAAAAGTCGTTAAGGCGAAGTGTCAGCTGCTTTCTGCCGCCTCCTTTTCCCTTGACTGCTCCTATGGAAATAGGTTAAATCTTTAATTGGTTATTTTATTTTATTACCATGGAATTTTCAAATAAACCAGCAAATCAACATCATTATTTTAAGATCCTAGGAAATATGATTCAGGGCTTGTCATTATTTTTTCCAAGGAAGAAACAGTTATAGATATTTTCTGCAAGGGTAAATTTCTGTGACTTTTCCAGTTAGAAGCCAGCCAGCAACCTTTCACACAGCCCATTTGAAAAGAAACAGTGTTCGGAATGTAGGATGCACTCTTGGCATGCGTGCATCCTCGTGGATGGCTTCCTTGGTGTAATGGGTGCCTTTGAACACCTTTCTGCTATTTTCCTTGGGTCTGTTTAGTTAAAAAAAAAAAAAAAAACTCCATTCCAAATGATTGCCAAAAATGTGGCGTTTGCAAAGGCGAGTTTAATCATTGTCATAGAGTTGCCTGTCTTACTTTATTAACATCAGAGAGTTCTGTGGTTTTGCATACATGAATGACTGACTTACAGCTTGGTACTGGATGGTGGCAGAATGTGAATTCCATCAGATACGTAGCAAATCTCTGCACGCGCCACTAATTGTGTCTGGGGGTAGCTGGGTGCGCGTTCCAGTGCTGACATCTCTGTCTAATCGTTTTCTTCCAGACACTTTTCCTTGAAAACATTCAGGCAAACCGTAGATAGGAATTTGTGCTTCTGCAGAGACCTTATATGAGGATTTTTAGTAAGAGTGGTAGTTCAACATGGGCATCGTTTATGTGGTTATATACTCTTAAGCTGGAGGTCGTATTAGTTGGCTAGGCTATAGCTGCTGTAACAAAATACCACAAACCACGTGGCTTGTCCAACAGAAATTCATTTTCTTACAGCTCTGGAGGCTGGAAGTCCAAGATCAAGGTGTCAGCAGGGTTGATTTCTTCCGAGGCCTCTCTCCTTGGCTTACTGGTGGCTGCTTTCTCACTTTGTTCTCACGTGGTCCCTCCTCTGTCTTGTGCACCCTGGTGTCCTGCTGTGTGTCCACATTTCCTCTTCTTATAAGGACACAGTCTTATAGGATGGGAGCCCACCCTAACAGCCTTATTTAACCTTCATCACCTCTTTGAAGGCCCCATCTCCAAATAGAGTCACATTCTGAGGTGCTAGGGGGTTTAGGGCTTCAACATAGGAATTTGGGAGGGGATGCAGTTCAGCCTATAACTAAGGTCATAGAAACCACTTTGAAATTGCAAAATTATTTCCTAGGCTTGGATTATTTTGCAGTCCTTCCATTTCTTTTCAAGAATGGTTCTGTCACCGTCTTAGCAGAGAGATGGCAGATCTGGAATTTTACTGTGGAAGTAAGAATCGCAACAGCAACATCATCCTCTAAGTGGTATTTCCGGCCACTGAGAGGCTTTCACTGTGGGAGAAGATGGATTTGGGAGGACATCTAGGATACTCTAAAGGTAACAATGCAGACCCCTGCCACTTGGGAGTCTTGGCCACGCTTCTCCTGTTCTCACTTGCCGACCTCGCCACTCAGGGGCAGTCCTGTACCTGAAGGGCATCTGGGGGCAGGCCCTCAGAAATACACCTGGATTCTGTGTTCCGTAGCTCCTGGGGTCAGATTGGGTGGCCAGGTCTGCCCTGTGGGCCTCCCGGCTCCTCAAGGAACCACAGTAGAGTCATATCTGGGCCCCAGCACCTGGCCTAGGCCATGCCTGGCCTATGGTAGATATTCAACGAATGGATGAATTTCAGAAGCATGTCAGCCATCAAGGCTACTGACCTCCCATCCCCTGTCGTTTTCTCCACCCTGTGCAGCCCCTTTAGGGGCTGCTGCTATAGATCCCACTAGTAGAGTTAACCCTCATCTTTTTGCTTTTAGGTATATTGGAAGCAAGGCGGTATTGTGCAGTGAGGGTTTAAGCTGGACTGGAGGGGCACCAACACCACCTTGGCCGGGAGAGAGTGTTAATTTTCCAAGTTTACCTCCATAATCGGTTCTTTTGGGGTCTTAGGCGCCCACCACTAATACTGATTTCGAGCAACCACAGCACATCATGTAGTAGCTGCATCTTCAAACTCACCTAAACCACCAGGTGCAAAAATGACCACTGCTATGAAGAAATAAAAATAATAATTATACAGAGTTATAGGCTGTCCTAGAAAGTGCCTTCGGGCAGATTTGGCCTTTTTGAACGCAGGCAGCTGTAACCATGGCTGCTGGCCATCTGACTCTCGACTTTCCCCCGGTACCTTTGAGAGCCACCGACAGCCTGAGTCGGAAGACGCCAGGACCCAGACAGAGCAGGCATGGGCACGGCGCCTTAGTCATTGGCCAAAGACACATGGCTGCCTTTCATCATGTAGGAGGGAGACAGGAAAGAGCAGAAGCAACGGAAGGCAAGTGAAGGCGAGCTTCAGACACGACTATTTGGTCGTATCCCGGCATCCGGCAAACGGAATCTCACGGTCCCTCTCCTGGTTGTTGACCACAAGACGGTTTGTTGGCAGCGCAAGTCAGCAGCATCATAGAACCTACACAAAATAAGAAGCCAGCATACGGAATAAGCGCAGAGAGGAAAAGCATGCCTTTCTTTGTAATTGCTTTGTACCGTGATAGTCTTACAATATCAACTGGGAAGAAAGTTTTCTTTAGGTGGCACCAAAACAGAATTTGACATTCTTCTGCCAGCCCCTTTTGCACTAGACATGAGTAGATTTACTGAGAGATGTAGACATTCATAAGAGCCTTTTAAATGATCATGAATAATGTTTTTCAGTTAAAGCATTATTTCTCGTGATGTTAAGCAAAATATCAGTTTTATCACAACATAAAGACAAAGATATAAAAAATACTGTAATGGTGGGCTTCCCTGGTGACGCAGTGGTTAAGGATCCGCCTGCCAATGCAGGGGAAAACGGGTTCGATCTCTGGTCCGGGAAGATCGCACGTGCTGCAGAGCAGCTAAGCCCGTGCGCCACAGCTACTGAGCCCACGTGCCTGCCTAGAGCCCGTGCTCCGCAACAAGAGAAGCTACGACGATGAGAAGCCTGTGCGCCTCAATGAAGAGTAGTCCCCGCTTGCCGCAATTAGAGAAAGCCCGCGCACAGCAACGAAGACCCAACACAGCCAAAAATTTAAAAAAAACCAAATAAATAAGTTTAAAAAAAAAAACCGTAATGATATTTAAATTATATCTCCATAAAGCTATTTTAAAAGTTCTATGCTCAGGCTTCCCTGGTGGCGCAGTGGTTGAGAGTCTGCCTGCCGATGCAGGGGACACGGGTTCATGTCCCGGTCTGGGAGGATCCACGTGCCGTGGAGCAGCTGGGCCCGTGAGCCATGGCCGCTGAGCCTGCGCGTCCGGAGCCTGTGCTCCACAATGGGAGAGGCCACAACAGTGAGAGGCCCACGTACCGAAGTACTATGCTCAACTCGCTGATATAGAGAACAAACGAGTGGTTACCAGTGGGGAGAGGGAAGGGGGGAGGGGCAAGATAGAGGTAGGGGGTTAAAAGGTACAAACGATTAGTATAAAATAAGCTATAAGGATATATTGTAAAACACAGGGAATACAACCAATATTTTATAATAACTATAAATGAAGTATAACCTTTAAAATTGTGAATCACTATATATACACCTGTAACTTTATAATATTGTATAGCAATTACACTTCAATTTTTTTTAAAAAAGTTCTATGCTCATATATTTCACACATTTCAATATTGCAGAGAATTTAAATCCTGAGCAGGATCACTTTTACCCTCTTGAAATCTGCACTTCCCCAAGTTTAAATCTGAAAACTCAGCTTTCCCAGTTTAAGAGGTCATTAAAGAGATTTTGCAGAAATCAGAGAGATGTCATTTTATTAAGAAAACTGATTCGACTGTTGTATGTTTCAGAAATCTGAGTCATCCAGCACGTATCTAACCATGCAAAACAAATTTCATATATAGCTTTGAAAGCAAACAGCACCCTGTAATTAAAACATATTGAATGTCTTAATTCAGTGTTTCTCACAAAGTGATAAAAGTGCAGTTCTTAAGAACATGAGCTTAGAATCCATAGACTTTGGTTCACAGTCCTGTTCCAAAGCTAAGTGATGGTGAGTCTTCTTAGTTCGGGCTGCCGTAACGAAACTCCATAGTCTGGGTGGCTTGAACAATAGACGTGTATTTCTCACAGTTCTGGACTCCGGAAAGTCTGGGATCAGGTACACGCACGACACAGGTTCTGGTGAGAACTCTCTTCACCTTGCTGGTGAGGTTTGAAGATGGCTGTCTTCTTGCTGTGTCCTCATGTGGCAAAGAGAGAGTGAACTCTGGTCTTTCTCCCTCTTCTGGTGAGGATCCTAGTTTCCATCATGCAGTCTCTACCCTCATGACCTCATCTAAACCTAATCACCTCCTGAAGACCCCACTTCCTAGTACCATCACATTGGGAGTTTGGGCTTCAACATATGAACTTGGGGGGACCCAATTCAGTCCACAGCAGTGGGAGAGGTACTTAGTCTCTCTCATTCTCCTGGCCCCTTCATGACAGGTTTTTACTTTTTCTGCTGGGACCATTGTTTCCAAATTTTCTATCTCCTAGAGGGTATTTGCCTACATGGTAGGGAGCAGGTGAGGAGAGAACTGTGGAGATAATAGATCACCCATGAAAGCTCTTCTCTTGGTTCCACTGGAAATACCCCGATCTCTCAGGTGTGCTGGGAGAGTCCCCATGCCTGGGCTCAGGTCCTGAGATGCCCGGGTGCTGGGGACCCTAGTCCTTCCCTGACACCACTGCCCCTTGGTCCTGGGGGTGGCATGGCTGCAGCCTGGTGGAAATCTTTCCGTGACCCTTTGGGTTCCAAACAAAACACCACCACCAAGATCCACTGTCTTGCTTACTACGTAAGCCTTTCCAAAGCAAGGATCCCAATATAGAGGTTGTGGGAAATGTTCATTCACGCAGGTATGTCCCTGTTATCCAGAAAGTCATTTTTAACAAGTCATGCACTTATGACTAATCATTTCTCCACCTTTTAAATTTTCCAGATAGGATACAGTAATGGGAGAAGCTACTTATACCCTTCCTGTTTCCCCTTTTAGTGGGGAAAACACACTGTTTCCATATCTAAAATGGAATTGAACATTTCTTGTAAAATATACATCTCAGGGAAAAACCCATTGCTATTTTGAACACGCTTCCTCCTATTCTTCAGTTCCTGGTGCGGTGAATGCCTTCTGACTTCTACTTTCTGAGCTGGAGAGTTACAATAACTTAGTATTTGAGAACACTGTGTTTACCTTCAAACTACAAAGACAGTTTTAAGCTACGGCGATTTTTCTTTCATGTTCATAGGTGTAGCACCTTCTTTGTATCTGCTTCTAAAATAAATAGTAGTTACACACCTGTTGACAATATAATAGCAGCATTATTGGGATTTTTCAAATAATTTAATGCTCAATTATCCCAGTAAATGATTTTAAGTTAAAACCTGCTTAGTTTGAAACAAAGAAAATGTTTTTTACATTTAAAACAAAACCTAACGGAAAGGAAGAAACTGTGAACAAGGAATCGAGTCAGTATTTTTACGTCATTTCCTCTTAGAGCCAAAATGTAGTAAGTTCTCAGCCTGCTGGCAAATGTTTGGAGCGGGACGTTGTTATTAGACAGAGTTTTGGGGTTGTTTTCATGGAAAAAGTGAACTTTGGCCTGATGTGACTTCTAGGCATTTTCTGAGTCACCAAAATGTTCGTTATCCATTTTATTTCTGTAAATCACTTTCTTTTACCATCGTTCTAATGATCAAAGAGCATGTCATGTCTCTGAGGGATTTCCTCTTATTCAAGATGCACTGAACTCTCCCAACATTTTTCCGTGTGTTCAGCTGAGCAGTTGAGACTCGGACAGTATCTCCTTTGGAGCCAGTTGAAATGACACGTTTCAGAGGAGCTCTGTATTAAAAGAGGTCATTCGTTCCTGTTGAACAAGACGTTAAGTGAATGTGTTTGGCGCGCTGGGGCTGTTCTTAGGACGTTAGAACAAACCTGCTTGATTTTAGATCCCAGAGTTCTAAAATCCTCCTCCCAGGGACGTTTGCAGATCCGTGGGTGACACTGGGGTTGCAGCAGCGACTGGGAGAGAGCTGCTGGCATCTGGGAGGGAGTCACTGAAACAGTCTAGAATGCAAAGGACAGGACCCCACAGGAAAATCTGTTTTGTCTAAAACGTCGTGAGTGTAAGCGTTGAGAAATGCTGAGACAAGCCATAGGCTCACAGACTCTTAGGACATAAAGGATCTTCCCATTCATTCATCTCCCCCGTTCTTCACAGGGACAGGCTGAGCGAACTCATCTCTTTTCTCAATTTTCTTTCACTCGTGTCCCACATTGCAGCAACTTTCATCAGAAACCACAAGGAGCCCAAAATACGCTTCCTCATTTCCAAAATGACCTTCTTAGTCATGGCTCAGATCAGCTTTCGGTGGGGATCCACTGTACGTCACTGGTACAAACTTTTGTTGGAAAATGTCAAGTCGGGGTTCAGATTGTCCTCCGGCCGGGTCTTGGAGGGGTGAGTGGCACGTGCGGACCAGCCCACACTTCCCATTGTGTGATGCTGTAGTCTCCCAACCAGAGCGAGAAGCAAACTTGAAGTGACATGACATGGAAACAAGGCCGGGCTAGAGGGGGGCTGCTCTTGTGAGTCTGCTTTGCTCTCGCCTCCTGGTTTAGCTCACATCCCACTGAGAAGTCGCCGGGGTTGCTGACCCAGACGGCCAGTAAGCCCACCCCCAACTGCAGGCACAGAGCACCGGAAAGGTGGTCCCAGTGGCTCTCACACGGCTGACAGCGCTGGAGAAGAAGCTTCGTCCACATATCAAATGCCTCCATCTATCGAGCTGCCCACTGGCCTTCAGGGGTGGATCTTGGAGTTCGTGGAGCACAGCCTTACGAGGCTTCCCGACCTGCACCCAGTGGTACCCTGGGCTCCCTTGCTTCCGCACGCATCACTCATACCGCTGTTTGCTAAGACTTAAAGGGTAGTTCCGAGTACCGACCTTTTACTCTGACCTAAAGTGGGTGCTTCCCGAGAGCAAGGCGGTGTTGCTTCACCTGCTGTCTCTCGGAGACCAGCTTGGCTCCTTGGACAGGGAAGATGCTCAGAAAGATGCTTGTTGAATGACTAAGGAAAGGAATCCCCAAATCAGATTTTCCGTCACTCACTCATTTACAGGTCTTCAAAGCTACCAGGGACTTCCCTGGTGGCGCAGTGGTTGGGAGTCCGCCTGCCAGTGCAGGGGACACGGGTTCGAGCCCTGGTCCGGGAGGATCCCACGTGCCGCGGAGCAGCGGGGCCCATGCACCACAACTGCTGGGCCTGCGCTCTGGAGTCCACGAGCCACAACTGCTGAGCCCGTGTGCCACAGCCGCCGGGGCCCGCGCACCTGTAACCCGTGCTCTGCCGCAAGAGGGGCCCCCGCTCGCTGTGATTGGCGGGAGTCCGCGCACAGCCCACGCGCAGCGGGAAGACCCAATGAGCCAAAAATAAATAAAATTTTTTTTAAAGCACTGCCAGATATCTTTTTCTTTTCTTTTTTCTAAATTCCTCTTTTTAGATCAGTATTTTGGAGTTGACAGAGAGCGTGGTCATTAATTCATTCGGTCACTCAGTCAACAGAGAGTTGCTGAGCCGGGACCCGGGCAAGATGTGGCAGTGTGGCCAGCAGCAGGAAGGTCATTTTCCAGCCCTAAACCCCAGACCAATTACCGTTGTCATATGTGCCAGGAAGGAAAAGGAGTACTTAATAGAGGGCTTCCCCGTGTCTGTGGGGCCAGGGGCAGCTTCTCTGAGGAGTGATGTTTATATTGTTATTCAAGTAGGACTCAGCCCAGAGCAGATGCCCGGGAGATGCTCCAGGTAGACGGCAGCCCGGATAAAGGTTCTGAGACCTGAAGACCAGCCTGGGCAGCATCGATGAACCAGGACCGTGTCCGGAGCTGGACTGTGTCGAGGGCGGGACCTGCACCAAGAGGCAGCAAGAGCCACTTGTGGTCATGATGCCGGGTTTTCTCCTGAAAGCAAATGGAGGCCATAGAAGGGCTGACGGAGAGAAGGACAGGCCATTTCTAACACCCAAGTTGGGAACGTCTCAGAGGAGAGGACGTGGCAGTGCGTTTTCTGAGGCTCACTTTCCAGCATCCTTCCCAAGATGCGTCCTCCTCTCTGTGCTCCAGGTCCTGTCTGTGGACCATCCTGCAGAGAATCGAGTGGAGCTTCCAGCCATGCCTTCAGATAAACAGGCTTCCCTGAGCTCACGCAAAAGCGTCCTTGGCCATCCCCACGTGTTACCCTGCACCAGGACCCTCAGGAGAGCCCACTGTGAAGGAGTCCTCACAGGAGTAGAGGGGGTGGGGGGAGGGGGATGACACAGGAACCAACCAGAGAGATGGGAAGAATGATGCAGGGTAAGAAACTGGCAAGGATTTTAAAAGGAGAGAGAAATCCTAACAAATATGTCAGATACGAATCCAGCTAAATCAGTAAGCACTTTGAACGTCAATAGTCAAATGCACCAATTAAAAGACAGAGATTGTGACAGTGGATCAAAAAACAAGGCCAACCATATATTGTCCATAAGAAACCCACTTTAAATATAAAGGTACATATAGATTAAAAATAAGTGGGTGGAAAAAATAAACCATGCTAACACTAATCAAAAAAAGAGTCAAAAGGCTTCCCTGGTGGCGCAGTGGTTGAGAGTCCGCCTGCCGATGCAGGGGATACGGGTTTGTGCCCTGGTCTGGGAAGATCCCACATGCCGCGGAGCGGCTGGGCCCGTGAGCCATGGCCGCTGAGCCTGCGCATCCGGAGCCTGTGCTCCGCAACAGGAGAGGCCACAGCAGTGAGAGGCCCGCGTACCGCAAAAAAAAAAAAAGAGTAAAAAAAAAGCTGGGAGAAGTGAGAAGGATGCAGAAGGATGAAATGGAGGAAGATGATAAAGGGGACAAAGGCACGACCAGTTCCACTGACCCCCCATCCCTGTGCCAGGCCCTGTGCTGAGTCCCGGGCATGGCTTTACAGCTTCATAACCACCCAAGGAGGTAGGTCCTGCTTTTATAGTTTCAGAGACTCTGGTCTACCTGCCCCTGCTTGCAGCTTCTCAGAAGATGGGATGTGGTCCTGCCTTCCCTGGCCCACTTGCCTTCGAACTTTCCTTCTGCCGCTGCTTTATGGCTATTAGCTCCAGCTGCCCTGGACTCTTAGGTTGAAGGGGAGAAGGGAAGTTTGCATGGACCCCTTGTCTGGTGTTTGCAGAATGTCCAGGGATCAGTCCGATCTTACACCTGAAAAGGGCACATCTGGAAGATTTTCTGCGTTCGTGCTTTATAAAACGTTTTCAAATGCAATTAAGGAGCGGAAAGATCCTTAGAATATATGATAGGACAACCGCAGCTGTTGCTCACGCTACCTAACGGCGCCAGGCCCGGCTGTGTGGGCCCTTTATGGACGCCAGAGGTGCTCAAACTTGAGTGTGCCTCGCCGTCACCTGCAGGGCTTGCTAAAACACAGAGCTTCTGATTCTGTAAGCAAATTCTTAGCTGCATAATGAAATACCACAAATTGAGTGGCTTAACGCCACACCCGCTTATTAGCTATTAGCCGACAGGTCTGTAGGCGGGACTCAGGGTGTGGTGTGGTTGCCTTCTCTGCTCTGGGTCACACAAGGCTAGAATTGAGCCATAGGCTGGGCTGCCTTCCTTTCCGGAGGTCTGGGGAAGAATCTGCTTCTGGGAACAGATCCCCGTTTCCTTCCGGGACTACCCTGCCTCCGAGAGGCCACTCACATCCTTGCCACTTGGCCCCCTCCTCCTTCAAGCCAGCGACAAGGGATCTCTCCTCTCACACGTCAAATCTCTGCCTTCAGAAGGAGCCTGGTAGCTTTGAAGGGCTCAGCCTAGCTAATCTCCCTTTCACAAAGGGACTTTGTGGGACTTCCCTGGCGGTCCAGTGGTTAAGACTCCTTGCTCCCAATGCAGGGGGCATGGGTTCGATCCCTGGTCGGGGAACAAAGATCCCGCACGATGCAGCACCTCCCCTCCCCCCTCAAAAAAAAAAGTTAAAACAAAACACTGTGCAGTGTAACATAACCTAATCACGGGTAAAATCCGTCATGGCCATGGTCCTGCCTGCCGTGTCCCCCGGGGAAGGGGGGGAATGGGCCATTTTAGAATTCTACCAGCTACAGTAGGTGAGGCAACATTTTGCACGTCTAACACATTCCCAGGTGATGAGATGCTGCTGCTCGGGAAATCACCTTGTGAGAACTACTCACCTACACTAATTCCACCACCTTTGACTTCGATTGCGCCTAATTTACAGAAGAAGACACTCAGAGTTTTAAGCCTAGAGGTAGTAATATTTGAAATTCACAGCAACTGGTAGCTTGTGGGCACCAACCAATCAGGAGGGATGTCAAGCCAATCAGGCCAGATTCTGGCCGTGTAGAACCTCTGTGGTCTTGCTGGCTGGTACCCACTGATGGATTCCCAGCACGCAAGGGCTGGAGTCAGTGCTCATAGCAGAGCCGGGGCTTCGGCTACTCCGCAAGCTAAGATTAAAGAGAAAATGTCCCACCAAGGCTAAGTCAGGAGACGAGGAATAAAGAGATGTTTTATTGATTCCAAAACCCATCTTCTTTTCATTCTGTCTGCTCCGTGTTCTATAAAGCCACCTTCCTCAAGGTTAAAATCTGGATTAGTTTCCTATTGCCGCTGTAGCAAAGTACCACAGATTTAGTGCCTGAAACCACACAGGTTTATTAGCTTACAGCGCTGGAGGTCAGAACTCCAAAATCAGTCTCAGTGGGCTAAACTCAAGAACCTGTTTCCTTGCCTTTCTCCAGGTTCTAGAGGCTACAGCGTTGCTTCACAGCCCCATATCACCATGATCTCTGCTTCCAACATCATGTCTGGGTCCGCCCCTGATGACCCTCCTGCCTCCTTCTTATAAGGACCTGCCCCCAGACAATCCAGGATCGTCTCCTATCTCAGGGTCCTTAAGGACCCTGTGCCGGCAAAGTCCCCTCTGCCACGTGAGGTCCCATGTTCGAAGTTCCAGGGGTTAGGACGTGGACGTCTGAGAGGCTGTTCTTCACCCCACCTCACCATGTAAGGCCGTTCTTCAACCCACATTTCTGCGGATCACAACGGCAGACATTTTCCTAGAACTTCCTCTGTGCCAAGCCCTTTTTAGACACTAGGTCATTAATGTCACAACCACCCTGTGAGGTAGGTCCTGTTATCGTGATCCTCCTTTTACAGACAGAGAAACTGAAGCACGTGGGAGTTCAGAACCTTGCCCAAGGTCACACAGCTAAGAAACGGCAATGCCAGGGCTCCAACCCAGAAAGGCTGGCTCCACAGTCTACACTCTATGTACCTCTCGTCGATGGACAGGTGAAAAGCAGGCCACTTTATATAAATGGCAAGAAGCCAAAGTCACCGTCCCAGCCTCAACCCCTCACCTTCCTCTAACTCCCACTCTGCCTGTTAAGGATCCTACTCTGGGTGGGAAAGCAGTCAGTCACGTTGGTCTTTCCTTCCTTGCTTTCCAAGTCTAATCAGTTACAGAGGCCTCGTCACTTCCGCCATCTCTGAAATGTCGTTCCAGTTACTATTGCTGGGAAAGAAACCACCCAGAACTTAAAGGCTTAAAACGGCAACAGTCCTTTATTTTGGTCTTAAATCTGCAGTTCGTGCGGAGATGGGTCTTCCCTCCTCCATGTGGCGTCTGCTGGGTTTGCTTAACTGGACGCCAGGGAACCTACTCTCAAGATGTCACACTCACATGGCTGGCAGGTCGGTTGGGAGCTCAGCCAGGGCTTTGGGCCAGGGGCCTCAGTTCCTCTCCACGTGGGCCCCTCCATGGGCTGCCTGGGCTTCCCGCAAACATGGTGACCAGGTTCCACGAGAACAAGGCGGAAGTGCATGGCTTTTTATGACCTAGCCTCGGAAGTCATATGGTGTCATTTCCACCATACAGTGTCTGTTGAGACACTCACACATGCCCTCCCACATTCAAGGGTGGAGGATACACACCCCTCCCATTGATGGGGGAATGGTAAGGTTCTACAAGAGCATGTGGGATAGGAGGTTTGTGGCAGCTGTCTTCAGAAAATGCCATCTGCCAGAATTGCCTTTAGAGTAGCCCCCTGCGTCCTCCTCTGCCCTCACACTGATGGATACATTATTCCCCAAGCCCCAGTTTGGCTCTGTGAACTAACAGAAGATTTTTGTCTAATATGTTCATTTATTTTGATATTTTTACCAAAATGTTAAAAACATAGCCACATGTATTGCACGAATCGTTTGTATTTTAGGAATAAATCAAAGTAACAAAAGTAGGATTTCCCAAGAAATCCAGGACATGAGATGAACAAACACCAACACTGAACCAGTGCCGCACCAAATGCAGGCACTCAAAGAAATTTGTTCAAAATGAACAAACTGTATATGTCTTTTTTTTTTTTAACATCTTTATTGGGGTATAATTGCTTTACAATGGTGTGTTAGTTTCTGCTTTATAATAAAGTGAATCAGTCATACATAAACATATGTTCCCATATGTCTTCCCTCTTGCGTCTCCCTCCCTCCCACCCTCCCTATCCCACCCCTCCAGGCTGTCACAAAGCACCCAGCCAATATCCCTGTGCCATGCGGCTGCTTCCCACTAGCTATCTACCTTACTACGTTTGTTAGTGTGTATATGTGTATATGTCTTTTCATAAAAGCAGCTCCTTATTTGATTCTGCACGGTAGTGGATGAAGAAAATGTTAACTTTCCTAATACCTTTTATTCAAGTAGTAATGAGAAAATACAGGAATATATCCTTTCCCCCCCTATTTAAAATCTAACCCTATTCTCAAGGCCTTAATCCACAGGACTTTCTGTAATTGGACTAATGGGGTATTGAGATGGGATCATCACTGATCACCACCCTCCACCTCCAGTATCCTGAGCTCTTACTGCCTGCAACACAGATGGGGTCATGCATGTTACCACGTTACTGGAGTGGTAGTCTTACCTCCCAAGCTTCAATCTTAAGCCCCTGTAAGGTCAGGCGCTGTGGCTTAGGCTTTCGAACCCCCTCGTAGAGTACGCGACACCTGGTAATGGCTTAGTAAGAATTTCACGATTGATTTGACCGTGAGTTCTTGAAGGAAGAGTCATGCCCTTCTCTTCTCTGTGTCTGCAGTGAAGAGTCAGGTACTTAGCTGCATGCTTGGTTCAACAAATATTTATGGGGGGTCCTAAGTGTTCCAGGGTCCATGACTTGGTCTGCCCTTAGTTTAGTGGAGGAAACCAGTTAAAATATGATAAGTACTAAGAACTAGAGGTCCCCAGTGTTATGAGAATATGTAATAGGTGTAATTGGACGGAGCGGTGGAGTTCGAGAAGGCACGGAGTAGATCCTTGTTAAATGGTGGTTGAACAAGAAACAAATGAGTGATTTTCCTTAGGCATGGAAGTCTGTTCTTAACTCCAAACAGCCCAGACAAGAATCTGCTCAATGTAGATGCTCAAAAAATGTGTGTCTCCTTTCCAGGTAGGCAACACCCGGCCCCAGAAGAGCCCACCTGTCCAAGGAATTCTTCCCTATAACTGACTTGCTGCGTGGAACTTTCCCCTTAGTGATGCCTTCCATTGGGGCTGAGACTTTGATCTCCAGAAGTTGCTGATTAAATACAAATTCTCTGGGAGGTCTTATACATTAAATAGCTGTCATCATTAACGCAGTCACGGTGAAAAGTTCATTAGGTACGTTCCAGTCTCGTTAGAAGGGAGATGCAGAGGGCAGGACTGTCCCAGGGAGAGGAAAAAAAAAAGACCCGGATGTGATTCTGGGACAGAAGAACAGAGGAAAAAAACACAGATGAGGAAGCAGTAGATGTGGTGACATGGCAGTGACAGGAAAGAACTTGATAGTTTTGCTCTGAGAAGGCATCACCCTTGGGAACATTTGAAAGACCCAGATGGGAGATTTTCCCCCCAAGATCAGATATTCTCTGATGAGCACACTCTGGAGCCTGCAGAATGTGCCGTGTGAGGTCTGCTCACACTAAGGCAGTGCTCAGCCTAGCGACCCACACTGTGGAGCCGGACGGAATCGCAGGACCCTGTGCTGGCCGGTGCTTGACCTCGACTCCGTGGAGACTGCTTCAGCACATACAGCTGATGAGCTGGGCGTTTCACCAGATAAAGATGGCTGGCAGGAGAGCTTATCAAAAGAAAAGCAAAATAAATATTTCCTGGTGAAATCCCTGTCTTTACAGGGATTTAAGGAAGACATGGGATTTTTCCAACAGTTGGCACTCCGAAATATTAATGAGTTAAAAATACCAGGTTTGGGAATGGTTTCTTAAGGATTAAAATTCATGACACCAGACTGCTATGCAAAGAAAGGAGTGGATTTCCTCTCTGACTAACGTTCCACCTTACTTAGTGTATCTGTTAACCATGGTTTCCTTGACCATTGATATAGAACATATAGTGGGGGGAGGGGAAAGAGAAAAGCCGTTTGGTTATTGCAAAAGTAATAAATGTGCGTTGTAGAAATTCTAGTAAGTCCAAAGAAGCGAAGAAGGAAAACGCTGCAATCTTCTTTAATACTAACGTGCGTGCTTTTTCTTTTCACCAAATTGGAGTCACAACAGTAAACACTGCTTTGAAACCTGCATTTCTTTTCTTAACAGCAAGTTGTGAACATCGTTTTATGTTGTTAAGTAGTTTTCACTTCCTTCCCGTGAGGTGTGAGTGGCTTTATAGTGATTGATTCAGCATACTTACTAGCTGGTCACTGATAGGATGGTTAGCTTGTTCTAATGTGTTATTTGCATAAAGAATATGCAAATAACAGGGAATGTATTTGCATCTAAATCTTTGCCCACAGCCCTGAGGATTTCCTTAGAATAAACTCCTAGGAGGGAAACGGTTGAGTCATTATTCAAGGTTTTAGTTGACCTGGTTTACACTGAAAGTTTAAACTATCGAGTGTACTACAGTTCACTACCATAGTCCTTTAGAAGTTCCTTACCTGGGGAGATGGGCTAATGATTTGGAGTGGAATCAGTCGTATTTTCATGGTGTCCAGTTTAAAGTCTGTCGTATTTGTCAGAAATTTCAGATGATTAACTTAGGGTGCAGATCTTTGAATTTGGGTCTTTTTGGTTCGTTGACTTTGGGTCTGTTTCATTGGTTCATTGGTTGGTTGGTTGAGGGACACAGTGACACACCCAGGTCCCTTCAAGAATACTGGATTTGTCCCCCAGCTGCCCTGTCACTTGCCCCCTTTGGGGATGACTTCAGCTGAGAGCCACCCCGCTAAGTCCCCTCCTTCTCAAGGTACCGCCCCCATCCCAGAGCTGACCAATGTGGGGTATCAAGGCCCAGCCCTTCTGCTCCAATGAGGGTCATCCTGTCTTCAGAACACCCCACAGGACCAACCAGCGAGGCTGCCAGTGGGACCACATGGTAGCCCTACTCTCCCTCTACCCAGCCTCTTTTTGTCCCCTCCCCTCCCTCCCCTCCGCTTTCCTCTCCTTCCCTGGGTGTTGATCCCAGAAGAACCCCCTAATAAACTTCCTGCACAAGAAGCTCTGTCTCAAAGGATACCTGTTGGGTTTTTGGTTGGTTGGGGGGGTTGTAAGAGCAGAAGTGGGGCTCAGCAGACCCTGACAGTTGATCACTGTATGTGCCACGTAATTTCTCCTCCACAGGGCCAATAGTGCCACCACGACCTCCCTCGGGATGGAAGCGCCAGGGCAGCTCAGACTCAAGGGTGAAGTCAGCCTCCGTCTTCCGACAGTTAGTTCAACATAAGAATATTGATCAAACTGTATCCTAGACTCTTACAAGAGCAGTTTAAAATGCTGTCTTCTCAAAATGATCTTTTGAAAAACTATCTTAAAAGGCACACCCTGAGAATACCTGTATCTCAGTCTACTTTTAGATCATCTTTCCAACCGTGTCATTGAATATTGGTCGTAACAAAACCCTTCTGTCTTCATTCATCGTAAGCCAGTTTTATAGAAATATGTTAAGTTCTGATTCTCAGTCGTGCTGTGTGCCTCCCTGGTATGGCCCAGTCATGTCGCCCTAATGATTGCTAAAGAAACCAACTGTGGTTTGAGCGGAATCTAGGTCAGCCCTATAATAACGTCCCCACCATTCACTTGCATGAGAGTATAATTTCCGGAGTAGGGAGAACATCCTGCAAATGCCCGGGTAGTCACCCGTAGAAATGTGTTGAGCCAGAAAAAAAATAAAGAATTGCTGTGTGAGGAGCGAGGGACACACTCTCTCGATGTATTATTTGGAGTAGATTATGTGACACAGAACATTTTGAGCCCCGGGGATATGGATGGGTAAGCTGCTTTGTGCGTACCCCTACCTCTCAGTATCTGGCTCAAAGCAGGTGACTAATCTATTTTTGATGACTTACTAAATTAAGCTAGCGGCCAAAAACTCAGATGCTTTTGGGGTCGGGAGCGACAGGGCCACTGGTATTCGAAAAGCAGGGGCTTAGCCAAGGGTTCAGCCGTTGCCCAACAGACCTCTGGGCCCATTATTGCCACATCTTCCTTTTTTTTTGTTTTTAATCCCAAAGAAACCAGAAATTCTATTTCTATGTGAAACCTCCCAATGTTTAAATGTTGAAAACTAATATTTTTATTTGGGGGGAGGGGGGCTGCCAGTTCACAACCAGTAAACTAACCTGGCCATTCTAGACTTGATGGAAAGGAGGCAGCTCTCACTTCTCAGATGCTCTGGTGCAAAGATGGGTGTGCAAATTTTAAGTCACTTGCCATAAATACCCCAATTTTCCTAATGAACAAAGTTGGCATGATTGTTCTTGCGTTTCATGGTGAAAAGCATGACATCCAAGTTGTGGTGATACCTTGTTTGTCCTGTGTTTAGAGTTTATTGTTTGTTAAGTATGTTTTGAATCACTGTGTTACCCGCATGGAGGTGACAGGAGATAGTTCCTCAGGCGACTTATCAGACTTTTAAATAATCCTCAATGAAGACAATGTCAGTGTGAAAAGACAGCATATGCAGTGGTGCTGTCGGTAACTTCCCAACAACAGACACGGAAATGGGGCCTGGGGGTGGTAATGGAAAGAGTAGGTAAGAACACGTAATACTTTTCTCTTCTCCCAAACTTGGCAAAACAACGATTTCTGAGCTGAGATCATGAGATTGAAAACTGGGTGTGGATACAAACTCTTCGTAGCCAAGTTATTGAAAACTGGGTTTCACACCTGGTGCTAAAGATTTACAGAGTTCGGTTTGACCTCATTCTTTTCCCCTTCCTCTTTTTTGACCTTCGACTCTGGTCTGGCCAGTCACTCACCTGGTATTGAGGGGGTGTCTGCGTGCCCCCAGCGCTGTGCCAGGTTCCCTAGGAGAAACTACCAGAGCCAGAACAGGATCCGGGCCTGCCTCAAGGCAGCACATGTGCCCCCCAGGGTTTTAGTTGTGTCAGTTCTTCTGAGATGAGTATGGAACATAGAATGAGAGAAACAGGACTTTTCCGTCAGTGTTCACACAACAGTGTCGAACCCATCCTTTGAATGTAAAGGGATTTACTGGGTGGGAATGAATCGGTCTGGGGTTGTGAAAGCTGTTTGTAGCTGGAATGGAAGATAACCAGGTCCTGGTGATTGAGGAACACAAGAGCAGCCTGTCACCAGCCCACACCTGCGCGAGTGTTCTTTTTTTTTATTTAAAGTTGAGTTTTATTAGACCATAGTCTCCCCCAACATTCTGTTTCTTTAACATTACTGTGTTTTATTTTCTTTTTCTTTTTTTAGTAAATTTATTTATTTTACTTATTTATTTCTGATTGTGTTGGGTCTTCGTTGCCGCATGCGGGCTTTCTCTAGTTGTGGCGACCGGGGGCTACTCTTTGTTGGTGTGAGCGGGCCTCTCATTGCAGGGGCTTCTCTTGTTGCGGAGCACAAGCTCTAGGCGCGTGGGCTTCAGCAGCTGTGGCACGCGGGCTTCAGTAGTTGTGGCTCGCAGGCTCAGTAGTTGTGGCACGCGGGCTCAGTTGCTCCGCGGCATGTGGGATCTTCCCGGATCAGGGCTCAAACCCGTGTCCCCTGCATTGGCAGGCAGATTCTTAACCATTGCGCCACCAGGGAAGCCAAGCCCCTGCACCAGTGTTCTTGTCCACGTTTTTGTCACTGCAGGATTGGGCCCTGGCTTCAGAACAGCTTCAAAGCAGAAGTGAAAATCAATCATTAAAGCAAAGTGGGTCTGGAAAGGAATAAAGAGAACAATTGAGGATGGATTATTAGGGGGGCTTTGGCCCCAGCTGGCTTTAAATAAATGTTACCTCCCTTAATCCGGGGCTGCTGGTCTTCAAGTCATTAAGTATAGTTTTGATTTACCTATGGCTATTTCTCCATCTTAAGCATTGCAAATAGTGCATTTCCAAGAAGTGACAGAGGGGGCGGTTAACCTTCATGTACTAGGGAAAGATTGAGGTAATAAGGAAAGGGCTGGGATGGGGAGGGTGGGAGGGAGGGAGACGCAAGAGGGAAGAGATATGGGAACATGTGTATTTGTAGAACAGATTCACTTTGTTATAAAGCAGAAACTAACACACCATTGTAAAGCAATTATACTCCAATAAAGATGTAAAAAAAATAAAATTAAAAAGTTAAAAAATAAATAAATAAAAATAAATTTTAAAAAAAAGAGTTAATGGGATTTCAAGTGCACACGGAATTTAACAAACAAGATGAAATCTTGGATGAACTGTGACCTCTCTTTTAAGGTATCGATTTGAACATGCTTTCCTTCCTACTTTTCCCCAATCAGTTGGTTGTTTTATTTTACTTTATGTCATTTCTTTCTTTCTTTTTTTTGAGGGTGATTGCAGTTTTCCTTCATTTCCACCACAAGCTTTAACAGAGCATGATTGCCATTCTACTAAAACGCGTTTAGCATTTTCACCACTGCTTCCATCATTTGTGGCACTGGTGTCAATAAGCCACTTTTTTCTTTTTTTTTTTTTTTTAGCGGTACGCGGGCCTCTCACTGTTGTGGCCTCTCCCGTTGCGGAGCACAGGCTCCGGACGCGCAGGCTCAGTGGCCATGGCTCACGGGCCCAGCTGCTCCGCGGCATGTGGGATCTTCCCGGACCGGGGCACGAACCTGTGTCCCTTGCATCGGCAGGCGGACTCTCAACCACTGTGCCACCAGGGAAGCCCCATAAGCCACTTTAAAAAAAAAATTAAGTAATAGGAAGTTCCACATTATCTCAGAAATAGAAATTATTTGTATACTATCTTGTACTATTCTGTGTGAAGTATCAAATGATATTTCAGGCTTTTCCATTTTTTTTCCCCAAAGTATCAAAAATGACCCAGGCTGAAGTTTAGTATTAATATCACTTCTTTTGTGTTATCCTACAGATTCAGAAGATTAATGGTTATTAAACATAAAGGTGATTTTCATTAAAGATGGTTTTCTCAGCTCAGACTTAGAATTCATAGGCATCACCTTCTGTCGTGGGAGACAAGGGCACTCTCTTGTCTAAGGAGTTCTGGTTAGAACCTTCCAAGTCCCACAAAAAAAGGTTATCCGCTTTGTTTTACATTTTCTTTCCTACAAGGCCCCTCCCTGTGGCCGAGCAGATCTTACCAGTAATAAAGCAATTCTATGAGCAGTAAATTCCCGAGCCCACATCTGGCTCTGCCCCGCTCCCCAGCCCATTCCCTGATTACCCTTCAGAGAGAACAAAAATGGAAACGCCTTTAGAAATCAGAAAGAGGAATATTTTCCTGTTCTCTTTCTTACACATGATCGTCACAAAAAAGCAGAAAATTGGGAATTTAATCGCCCTACTGCTGAGACAATAGGCCTTCAAACATTTTTGATCATGAACCTCATGGATGAAAGATTTTTGGTACATCTGCCAATAAAAGCATTTTATTTGTAACTTCTATACAAATTCTACTCCCTACTGTGCACCTTATAAAACACACCCTAAAAAATAGGCATTTAAAAAAGACAAGTGAACATATATTAAATTAAACACGTTCTGCCCAAACGACAAAGGGCTGTCGAGACCCCGGCCGTATACCCCTAAGGAGAGTCACAAGGCCTCTGGGAGTGTCTCGGGGGGTGAGGCCTCAGAGTCTGGAACTGGTGGTGCAGTCCCATGCCTGGACATCCTGCGAGCCACCATGCAGCAAGGACAGAGGAAGTACACCCTGGAATGTGACCAGCACCCGCTGAGCAAACTTGTACCTTTACCATCCCCTGCAATGAAAAGGAGGTTTTTGTTCAAACCAGAGGCACTGGAAACCCTCCAGTTAGGAACACAGATGGTCTTGACCCTTTGATGGCTGGTGGATGCTGGCTCTTGGCCCGTCTCAGATGGACCCTCCCTGGTGTAGTCCCTGAACTGCACAAGCATTTATCCGCATCTCCAGGGAGTGGCAGTGGTACCCTCAAGCAGCTCTCACTGTAGTAGGGAGATTGCAAGGCAAGAATATAACTAGGATGCCAGGCAGACTGCACTGAGAGCTGGGGGGTGGGGGGGTGGGGGGAGGTCACAGGGGTTAAAGGAGGGAGAGAACATAAAGTCCGGAGGGGTGCCTCCTGGAGAACGGATGTTTGGTGATGGGCTTTGAAGGATGAATAGAAGTTTGGCAGGCAGAGACTAGGGAGGAGCTGGCTGACAACTGAGGAAAGCAGGCAGAGGTGAGGGCTGCCTAGAGGAGTCATGGGCTCCGTAGTCAGAGAAGGTCTCATGCCTTAGGGGTGCCTTGCCCCCAGCCTGTCCCTTCCCTCTTTTCTGAACCCAGACACTGGAGTGGTTCTGTTGCATGGAAGTTAGTTCATGCCTCTCCTCTGCTCAAAACCCTCTGATACCAGCATGCAAGCCAGAGACCTTCCAATGGCTCAAGGTCTCGCGTGGCCCTGCTCCCAACCACTTTGTCCACGTCCTTCCTCTACAGCCATTCTGAGCCTCCTGCTGGGCCTGGACATGCCAGGGGCCTTTGTGCCTTCTGATCCCTGGCCTGAGATGCTGTTCCGAGCATCTCACGGTTCACTCCGCCACTTCCTTCGGGTCTTGATGTACCCACCTGTCATCTTCTCAGGGACACCTTCCCTGGCTAGTCTTCCTTCCTTCCTTCCTTTTTCTTTCTCTCTCTCTCTCTCTGTCTTTCTTTCTCTCTTTCTCCTTTTCCCAGCTTTTCCTATCCCTCATCTCTGCCTTATTCCCAGCACTTACCACTATCTAAACACACTATATGTTTTACCCACTTATCTCATTTCTTTTTCCTTTTTCCCATCTAGAATGTAAGCTCCATGAGGGCAGAGGGTTTTGTCTGTCTTCATCTCTGAACCCCCAACACCTGGAACTGTGCTTGGGTGAAAGAACAAATGGGTAGATAGATGCATGGATCGACACATGGATGAATACCAAGTGAAAATCTTCCCCTTTAACCTACAGAGCGATGGGAAGTCACTGAAATCTTTACAGTAGGAGAGGAACGTGATCAAGCTCAGCTTCGGGAAGTTTTATGTTGTGGGAATTACGCACTATTTTGGAGCAGTAAGAAATTGGCCACAGCTGCCTGAAATGGTGTGCAGGAGTGCCAGGTGGAGGATGCTACAGAGAACCTAGAGACCCCTCTGTTGACCAGTGGGGCACGTAGGAGAGGAAGCCATCCAGGATGCCAGAGGGACTGAGAGAATGGAGATGGGGAAGTACCAAAGGGCACTGCTGCGAGGCAAGCATAGTTCCATGGAATCTGCAGTCAAAGGATGGGGTGAGTCCTGACTCCTCAACACAGCGAGGCCCTCTGAACCTCAGTATCCTTACCGACGAAATGGGAACTAGAAACACAACTAACATGCATCAACCACTGATTGTGTTTCAAGCACTATACTGGGCACTCTGCCTATGTCAGATTGTTCAATCTTCACTGCAACTGGGAAGTTGATATTAACCTGGTTTCCAAGTGAGAACAAGAAGTGTCCCCTCAGTTAATAACACCTTTTAGACTGGGAAGTGATAAAGATGACTCAGAGGCCCCTGTGTACAGTAACTTAGGTTGGGGGAACAGTGCTCCACCTTATAAAGGGAAGGGTTATGAATATTAAATAACAGTAAAGCTATCCCATTATCTCAGAAGCTAAAAGCTCCGTTAAAACACAAGCTTAACTGGCATTCAAGATAAACTCCCTGATACCTTTGATCTCAGTCGGGTGTGCCATTTTCCCTCCCAGGAGATCTGCAGATTTCTTCTTCGCTCAGCTTTGATTTGCACAGCAAAGTCAGAACTCGGTTTCTCTCTGTGGTCATTCTGTAGAAGGCTTCACTGGTGGCACGTTCTTGGCGTAGCTGTAAACTCCTTGGAGTTTATAATGGGCGTGCTGAGGTCATCCTCCCTATGCTTTAAGAGTGCTGTGATGGGAATGATGGATTTCGACATAAACCTCAATTGTTCCTCACTGAGAATAGAAACTTCTTAATGAAAATATGCTCTCACTGCTTGGAACCACAGGAAGCAAATGCAGGTTGAAGAGATTCATTTAAGATTTTTAGTGGCGCGAATGGAAGAAATGCAAAACATCTAAAGCTTTCAGCGGACTCAAGCATTTCATTTCTTCTCTAACTTCTGGTTTCTGGTTTACTTTTTTTTTTTTTTTTTTTGCGGTACGCGGGCCTCTCACCGCTGTGGCCTCTCCCATTGCGGAGCGCAGGCTCCGGACGCGCAGGCTCAGCGGCCATGGCTCACGGGCCCAGCCGCTCCGCGGCATGTGGGATCCTCCGGGACCGGGGCACGAACCCGCGTCCCCTGCATCGGCAGGCGGACTCCCAGCCACCGCGCCACCAGGGAAGCCCCTGTTTTACTATTTTAAGTGCAATTTTTAGTATGTTTTTCAAGAGTTCTAATGAGACGTTGCTGTGGGCCCTGCTTTCTTCAAATCACTCACATCCAACTTGCAAACAAGAATCAAAAAAGTACTTGCCTTTCAAACCACAAGGGATAGACAAATACCATAGGACGTTTAGAAGTGCAAGTTCATGTCTAATAGACGTGCAGTCGAAGAGTGGACATTCCTAGCAAGAACTGTCAGGTGAGCCGATAAAAGGAAGGCCCTCTGGGTTCAGGGACAGGTGTCTGTCCCCTTGGCCAGCCGGGGCTTTGGAGCACCACGAAGGGTCCATGCTCCGTACCTCTCACGCTGCGGGTAGCCTGTGTTATTGGACCCTAGGTGCCATCTCTCTCAGGTACACTTTGTGACCCGGTGGTTTTTGCCAGCCTCCAATCCAGCCTCCCTACAGTCGGCCACAACTTTGAGCCCCTTTCTCTGATCTAGAAATGGAAGCACTCAAGTTCCCTAAATATGATTCAGATAGAGCTTACCATCAATTCAAAGGCACGTACAGAATTGCATGTTTTGGGAGGCTTTCTGGACAGCCTAATGAAAGATCTATCATTTATCATTTATTTCTAGGAGCAAAGATAGTTGAACCATCTTCAAATACCTCACTATTCCTTTTTTTTTTTTATCCCATCCGTATTAATGAAACCACAATTGTAAATTTGGGTGAGTTCAGTGCTGTTGTCTCAGATGAACAGAAATGTTCCAGATTTGCCCACACGACTGAGTTGGAGCTTCATGTCATGAGTTTTAATAGGATGAGGAGATGGTGAAATTAACCTCTTCTTCCTCCTCTGATCTCCTTGTAACCCTTATTCGCCAAGGTGGACTCCAGGAGAAAGAGAAAAGGAGGGACAGCCGCTCCGGAGGAGTGGAATGCACTTCTGTGCCTTCTACCTCCCGTGCCTTTCCCCTTGGCCTCCCATACCCCCACTGCCACCCCCAGGCCACCACCAAAGCCTGCATGTGCCTCCAGGGTACGCTGCAGGCTGTGCACCGAAATGCAGCCAATCCCAGGGCACAGTTCCCGGAACCAAGCACCACCCAATGGACCACTTCCTCTTGGCGTTTGATGCCTGCCACACTATCTCACAGCGTTCGAAACTCTTCTAGAACACATGCACTTAGATCTCTTGGGTTGGCAGTTACGGGTAATTTGGCAAAGCAAACACCATAACTGGTCTCTTGCATAACCCTACAGCTGGCAGCAGGGCACCATCCATGGAGATTAAGCAGTGCTCACTCATGCAAGAAGACTTCGCATTTCCTTTTATGGAGGGATAAATGCTCTGGTTTGTTCTTTCCCATTGCATATATTCTTTTTATTATTGGCTGACTTTAATGCTTCTTTGTAGTTAATTTTTAAATGTGAATAGCAGGATTCCACTTAACTTTTGGAAGCTTAAGAGGTGTCCGCCTCTAGACTAGAGAATGTTTTTATAAATAATGAGACTGCATTTAGGTGATACTGAGTAGGAAGGACCTAGGACTCACACTGCCATAGGGACCTAAACTAGCAAAGTACTTGGAAGTTCAGAGACTTGCAGCCTTTTAATGGGATTAACAAATACATACGACTATATATAAGAGAGAGAACCAACAAGGACCTACTGTTTAGCACAGGGAACTACACTCAATATCTTGTAATAACCAATAAGGGAAAAGAATCTGAAAAAGAATAGATATAGATATGTATAACTAAATCACTTTGCTGTACACCTGAAACTAACACAACGTTGTAAATCAACTATACTTCAATTTAAAAAGTAATAAAGTAAAAAGTTGCAAAAAAAGAGTTGCAGCCTTTTCAAAGAACTGGCATCCTGACACCCAGTGTGCTTCTCCAAGACCAGACATCTTACCTGAAAAAAGGCCAACTGAACTAACTTTTCAGTTGTAGTGTACATTCTTTCTATTTCTTCTTCCTTTCCTAATTAAAGCAAAAACAAAAACCTTCCGTCTATGAGTCTCTAAGCAGACAACCTCTGAATGTTTCTTTTCTCAGCTTCAGAGGCTAGATCCTCTAAAATATTTTTGTATCTTTTCCCGAATTTAGCAGCTATTAGAAAATGATCAACGTGCTGCATATTCCTAGTTCTCAAATTACAATAATAAAGTTTTCCAATGAAAATCCTAGGATCTCTTCTCCCATTCTCACTGTGAAATACAAGTGGGAATTAGGACATTCCTCCAATAAAGTTTAATTAGAAAAAAAAAAAAGACCGTATTTCAAAATGAAGTCCACTTTTTCTTTAAAAGCAGGGTTCATTGACCAAGACTGATTTCAAAATGTTTTCTCTAATACCCCAGCATCTGAAACTTTGATTTCAGTGTTCAGGAAATTACAGGGATCAAACAACTTGCCAAGACTTCGGTTTCCAGGTTTCTCCAAGCCTTGAGAGTTCCCTGGAGGCTAATTACTGTTTACTGCTGTAGACCTTCCTCCTGTTCCTCTGTCACATTTTCCATCTTAAGAAGGGTCGTCCCATTCAGCCGAGGAGCTGGGTGACTGAGTGGCTGAATGGAATTACTACCAGTGGAAACTATGCTGCAAGAGGGGTAGATAAAGCAGCTGCACAGCAAACCTCGGCAGTTTTTTCCATCCTCCCCAAGCAAAGTTAATTAGCATAGGGAAAATGACTAAGGTGTTGACGTCACCTCTTTCCAGTAGAAACTTACACTCTGTCTCTGCCTGCCTGCGAGCAAGTAGGACTTGACTCAGGAATTTGGTGTCCAAACAGGATGCTCTGGAAGCGGTGCTTTTTTTCCCGGTGGGGGCTGGACCTCGGTGCTTTATAAGTGAGGGCTCGAGAAAGAACCTACAGCCTCTGGTAAAGGAACCTTACTTGGGGCTTGACCGCGGGAATTGCAGCTTTCTCTGTAAGGAAGCAAGATGCACTTTAGAAACTTTAACTACAGTTTTAGCTCCCTGATTGCCTGTGTGGCAAACAGTGAGATCTTCAGCGAAAGTGAAACCAGGGTAAGGCTTCTGATATAATGTGATTTTTGAGAGTTTTCGAACTATTATGTTAATTGGGACTATGAGCTGAAATACTTGGTGGGGTATGTGGCTGTCTTGTGGGTTTGGGGGTTTTGAAATACATCCAGAATGCTTTGAGCCTTAAAAATCAAAAGGTGTTGCCTGAGGAATTAACTGTGAAGGAATTTTTAAAGCTCTCAATATTTAAAAGCATCTGTGTCCCTTGACCAGTTAGTAAGGGAGGGTTTGGCGTGGTGTTTTTTCATTCTGTGTGGGTTGTATCAATAAGTAAACTTTTGGAGGGAGGACTTTTCTGACAGTGAACAGAATGTTTCACTTTGACATGTAGAGTTCAGGATACATTGATTTTTATCTCAGGAAATCAATACTGGAAAGATATTTGAATGTTTGCAGGAATTACAAGGGCCTGTCTTCAAGTTTCCAGATTTCTCTAGCTGGAGAAAATGCAGCCATAGCAAATAAATAATAAAACTGGATACATAACTTAAGTGTGGGATGAGTATACCTCCTGGGAAGCAGCTCTCATTGATGGTTATTAATATAATTAGTAATTTTAATTACTATGCTTTTCTTCTTCATTTGATTAAAATGTAAGATCTTCATCAGTAGCTACGAAGCTATCTAATTGATCTCTAACAATATTATATATGAATGACTTCTGTATGTTCTGTTTGGGGGGCGGTGATCACGTTATACCTTTATACCCAAAGCCCTACTGAGACATCAGAAGGTTTCTTTTTTTTTTTCTAATCAAATTTAACTCCATAACTGTGTACAATGCTTGCAAGCCGGGACTAGTTTTTGAACTAGATATTAGAGCATGTTCTACGTGTAAAAGTACTACAAAGTCTATGTATTTAATGTTAGCCTTATATGAGTGAAATCACTGATTTACTTAATTAAGTAGAGATGCCATCCAATAACTATAATTACTAGGTATTGGTTACTGGAACAAATAAGATTATTTTATAAGAGAATACTAATAACATAATAGCAATATGAAATTAACAAGATAGTGTGGGTTCTCTTGGGTTCTGGTCCTAAGCCCTGACTTGTATTCTAAAAATATTCAGCAAAGTCATCTCTCTTAAATTATGAATGATAACTTTAAAACTAAGCAGTTGGTCACAGTGCCTATGGATGAGGTCGTGTGAAATTCCAGATCTGCGCAGACACCCTTACGCCCCAGACTTGCCCCGTGCTCGGGAGGGGTGGAGAGCAAGCCACGTGCAGCCAGATGAAATCGCAGCTGAGACATCTGCTGTGCATTCTTTCTCATTCTTTGCCTCTGCAACACCCCTCGTGGGAAAGTCACAGACATTTCCATCAACTAAAGAGAAGCCGGCGAATTCGAAGAGAGAACGGTTGTGAGCTGTTCCCACTCCCCCTGAGCCACCTGCCTGGTGGAGACACCAGCCAGCAGGGAATGCAGGACCTGCCTACAGCCCTGCCCTGGGGACCAGGCACTGACCGACAGGAGGGCCCCTCCCCTCCCCCGCTTTCTAGCCATGAATATCCTCGAAGATGTTCTCCCTTCTTGTTGGGAATCCTCTCTCCCCTCTGCAGAAGCACCGTGCTCTGCATAGGTCTCCAGGGTACTTGTGGGATCCAGGGCCTCCCCTTCTCACCAGTCACCTGGGTGGAGGGCATGCTGCCCCATCTGGGCTCTCACCGTCTGCCATCCCACCCCCATCTGCCTCTCACCATCCTCACAGTTTAGTCTGAAAAAAGATTCAGAAAGTTCGGTGACTAAAAGTCCCTGCATAATCTTCCTGGAAGTTTCAAGACTGTCCATCACCTCCCTCTCTGGTCAGAAAGGTTTCAGTGGCCTCCCAGGTCCCCCCAAGGGCACCCGCACCCAGGACCCCGCCGGGGGTCGCTCCCTAGAGCTATTCCCAGGAGCTGATGAACGCTCTTGTGAATCTAGGCTTTTAGTCCTTGAACTTGGGCATTTCAATTCTAAGAGCTCATGCTGTTTCATAGTGTTCACTAGCTCTTTCAACACTAGAGCTAGATCTGTACATATATTAAAGCCAGAGTGCAGAAATGGGTTCATTGGCAGAATGTTAATTTTTGAAACCACTACTATTTTAGAGAGTTAAAACGTAACAGATTGAATGGGAAAATAATAATGGGAATTTTTTAAAAACTGCTTCCTTTACATTAAGAAATGCAAGCCTTTTCATTAACTTCATTAGTTACCAATTCAATAATAATGTGTTTTTTTTTTTTTTAATTATCTCCAGTGCTTTTAAGTCCAAAAGCAATATCTGATGGACAAAGCAATGCCCTGAGCTGTGTGGTGGGATTGGAGCTCACTAGATTGGGGGAGGTCACAGGACAATAGGGTCTGGCAGGCCAGAAGGGTGACAAATGACCAAATGAAAATGTTCCTTCTACTTTTAAAAAGAATGTTTCCGTGACTGTAAGAAGTGTTGAAGTATTGGTAATTGTTCAGCTGATTAAATGAATTTAGTAAATCGTACATTCTTACTTTTGTATAAAATCACGTATATTAAATTAAAAGGGCAGAATCTCCCCAGAGGAGAAAGGCGGGTTCTCTTTCTTCTCTAAGAAAAAAGTTGGAAGTTCTTGACATGATTAATAATTTGGTTCCTCCATAAGAAATGTAATGAAGTCATCCAGTCAAAGGTCATATGCAGGTAAATTTCAACTCCTTTTATTTTTACTTTTCAGGCCAAATTTGAATCCCTCTTTAGGACATATGACAAAGATATCACCTTTCAGTATTTTAAGAGCTTCAAACGCGTCAGAATAAACTTCAGCAACCCATTATCTGCAGCAGATGCCAGACTCCAGCTACATAAGACGGAATTTCTTGGAAAGGAAATGAAATTATATTTTGCTCAGGTGAATCGAGTTCCTTGATACCCATCCTTCTCCCTCCACCCTCCCACCCTTAAAAGTAGCTTAGACATCCATTACGTATAGGTTGATTTAAAACTCCAAGAAATCATCTTGAGAAGGACAAGATTCATACTCGAAATTTTTCATGTCACCTATTTTAAGAAGACACCGGGTGTATTTGAAAGTGCCCTCAGAGATGACCTTCTTGGGTTGAGTGATGAGGGGAGAAAGAGAGCCTTTCCTGACTCAGGAAGGTGGAGGACCGCAGGGTCGTGGGCGTGGCTACCCTTGACCCCCCCGCCCCCGGGCCAGAGCGGTTCGGCTCTGCGCTGGATCCCCGCAGCCCGCTCACTCCTGGTGAGCTGGTATCTGCAAGCCGGCCCTGCGCATCAGCACGGGGCTGCCAGACCCGGCCTGCAAGGAAAAAAATGGGTTCACCAGGCAGGTAGCAAATGCTAAGAAATACTTCTGGTAAGCGGGGGTCCCGGCCCCAGGGCATTCCCGGGAGCTGTGCGGCGGGTTTGCTGTTTCTCCTGCATCACCCTTCCTGCCTCCCCCAGCAACTGCCTTCTAGGTAGCTTACAAAGTTCCATTTGATGATGTTACCGGAGTCTAACAGCTTGGCAGGGGGCGGGGCAGGGGCTCTTCGGACGCTTCTCCCTGGTGAAAGAGACCCCCATTGGGGCCCTGAGTTCCCCTTGCCAGTACAGGAGCAGGTCCTGTAGAGGGGCTTCCTGACCTTGCGCGAAGGTGAACTTGCCCTTCCAGGGTAAATGAGAGCCGGGATACCCTGCCCCCTGGTGGTAAGTGCGAGGCGCAGGCTTCAACCTTGGATCCTTAGGGGCAAATTCCCTTCTATATAAGTAATTACTTGGTCTCTCCACGACTTTTTCTAGTTTGTTAAAGTAAATGCATGTTCATTGTGATTTTTCTGGGGGGGGGGGGGAGGATACTAAAGAACAAAGAAAATCCAAACTGGTAACATTTTGATGTAAGATGTCTCCAAACAGCCCTCTAAGCACTGGTATAATTTTTAAGCCCAAACTAGGATCTTGGTCATTGTTCCTTATCATTATTGTTTTAAATATGTATCCTGGAAGGTAGATGTATTTTTCCTTCCTCACTTTTGGCATCTGATTCAGAGCCCCAGAGGGAGGGAAGCCTGAGAGCGTGGTGGGCAGGAGTCCTGGGTCATCCTAGAGATGTCGCTTAGCCTTTGGAGCTTCTGTGATATGATGTGATGCCACCGTAATATGAAGAGCTGGAAGCAATTGATGCTGAGATCCCTCTTGACCTCAGGGACAGTGCTTTACTTTTCCCATGTTTACTAAAATTATCTCTGTATATTTTCTATCGGTCTAATTCAAGCATAATTACTTGCAGTCCCAGTGCCTGTGAGTCCCTGTCCTGAGAGGGTCTCTAATCATGTTTGCACCATAATCCAAGTTCCCTTCCCCGCCCTTAGAAACCGTATTGCGATTCACCCTTGGGCTGCACCTGTTCAGCTGTCTGGACATGGGTTTGTCCTTCACACCTGTCTTCCGTAGGCTGCTATTAAGTGCGATTGCTGCTTCAGTTCTTCCCCCGAGGAACACCCACCTGCATTTATCTCTCTCCTCAGACTTTACACATAGGAAGTTCACACCTGGCTCCACCAAACCCAGACAAGCAGTTTCTGATCTCTCCTCCTGCCTCGCCGCCGGTCGGTTGGAAACAAGTGGAAGACGCTACTCCCGTCATAAATTATGACCTTTTATATGCTATCTCCAAGCTGGGGCCAGGTAAGCAGTGTCCTCGGGTGGAGAGGGGGCAAGGAGACGTGGAGAGATTGTGGTCAAGGCAGAGACACGCCTGCAGCAGGAGTGGCTGCGACCCCATTGCTCTTTCCACTTCTCACGTGATCAGTGCCAGTGTGTGTTGTGAACTGTCTCTATTTGCTTTCTTCTGAATCGAAGTAACCCATGCCCCGGGGTAGGAGCGTGCACGCCTGCCTCTTACTTCATCCATTAGGAAAGCATGCACGCTGGTCCAGGGGACCAAGTACCATGACCCCTCTGGGCCGCATCACGTGAATCCATCCGCTCACCCACTGAGCACAGTCGGTGAGAGGGACTCAAGACCCGGCCTCACGTCCTGTTGCTCCAGGTGGGGATGAGTGATTGGATTTTGGAAAGGGAAAACAGGCTTTCCCCACTTTTAGACATTTCATTTTTAGTCAAAGTAATTTCATCTATTGATCTGCTTCTCCCCTGACCTTTTGAATGTCTGAGGGAACAGAGACCCATAGATCATAGTGGAGAAAGAGCCCCAGTCACGAAGCCCAATAGGGAGGGGTGCTCCCCTAGTGAGCTTGCCAGGGAAAGAAGAGGTTCCGGTCCTCAGAAGGAACAAAGGTGTGAGCATTTAGGAAGAAAGGTACTCTGGCCTCAGGCTTCTCATCCAGAAAATGGGTATTACTGGGTGGAGTAGTAAACGAGATCATCGTGTGAAAAGCACTTCATATAGTGCCTAGCTTATGGGCAGCGCTCAAAACATGTTTTCTGGAAACAGTACAATGTTGGAGGTTCCTGTCCTACCTGATAGGGTTTGGGTGAGCTGGCAGGTGCAAGCGGGGTTCTTGGGGGTAAAGAGGTTTGAGCCCCCCTTCTGCCTTATTTGTGGAGCAAATGCAATAAATGCTGAGGCCATCAGCTTTCTCCTTGACCAGCAATCTGGTGTTCCTCTGAGGGGACGGTTTTATTTTCTTGGACCATTAGCCGTTTCACATGGAAAAGATGACATCTCTGTAAACATCGCTCTGACGGAAAATCCCCCTGTGGTAGAAAGCAAGAATCACATTACTTACTGCTCATCGTGGCATGAAGGTCAAGACAGAAGTGGCCAGCGCTCCTCCTGGCAGCTCCAGGTCAAGGTGTATTAGGTAGCAGAGGGCTGAAACCTCCTGGGATGTTAGAGAAGGGAGGAAGGGGACGTCCACCTGGGGAGAGGCGTCAAACTGCTCCAGAGGCAGGAAGTGATGCTAGCGAGCCTTCTTCACACTCTAGAACCTACCACTTCTTTACAGACGGCTTGTTTGAGAAACCCTTCTGGAAAATAACCATAAGATCAATTTGCCCTTCGTTTACTTAGGGCTTATGACCTTGAATAGTCTTTCTTTCAACAGTTGGAAGATTGCAAAGGTTTTGCAAATATGATCCTGTCCCCGTGCTTTCTGGATTGCGATCCTCAGCGGGTAGACAGGGGTTTGTAAAGCGGATCGTGACCCACATGTTGAGCGATCTCCCTGGCCCTCCACCTTAGCTGCCCCCACCCCGAGAACGCTGAGGCGCTTTCAGCCACAGTTACAATAGCATCCCAGTCTCACGCGCGGGGTGGGGAAGAGGCAACACCTTTTTTATGAGTAAAAGCGTCTTGACTGAACCTGATAAAATTCAGGCTGACGGAGAACAGCAGGACACTCCTGGTTCAAGGGGTTGATAGTTGTGTGAAAAAGGATATGGTGTGGTCAAAAATGTTTCCAGAGCACCTGTTTCAACCAGCACACCTGTGTGCTGCACACCCGCGCTTCCTGTCCCTATCGTGGGCTCGAGAGGTCCTTTCCTAACGCCTTTATTCATGCACCGTCTTTTCCTGAACGGGAGCTCCTTGCGCCACACTGGGGAAGTCCTCTGAGTAGCTCAGAGGGCCTGGTGAACATGCTAAGTGTAATTAAAAAATACGCTCCTTCCACACCTTCCATGTGCCTGGACTCAGAGTGTTTGATTGAAAGCTGAGTCATTTACGGTGGTGAGATATAGAATGAGGCACCAAAGAAACACCAATCCGGAGTGTGGCTGCCTGTGGCCCTCAGTCCCCATCGGATGCCCTCGGAAGCCTGGCCGAGCTGACCCCTACGTCCGCATCCGTTTGCTCTTTTACTCTTTGACCCTCGGGCCCTTGCCTGAGTTACCCTGCAATTATTTTCTTTCCCTAGGGGAAAAGTATGAATTGCACGCAGCGACCGACACCACTCCCAGTGTGGTGGTCCACGTGTGTGAGAGCGACCAGGAGAACGAGGAAGAAGACGAGGTGGAAAGAATGAAGAGACCCAAACCCAAAATTATCCAGACCAGGAGGCCGGAGTACTCGCCCGTCCACTTAAGCTGAACTGGCACCCGGACGAAGTGTTCTGAATCATACTCACGAGAAGGAATCTTTTACTGTGGAAGCGGCCCAGTCACAACTTTGGAGACGGCAGCCTGTGATCGCTGTGGCAGAAATTCCATGTTGCTCAGAAGAGAATCGAGGCTTTGTCTTCTGGTTCTAACGCTGCGCATCAGTCAATGTTCATGGCTCCTGGGAATGTCCTGAGCCAATCACTGCGTTTGGGGTGATCGCACAAGGACTTCTGGGAACGTCTCGAGAAAACCAATAACGATAGTGTTTTGTACTTGTTCTTTTCTGGTAGGTTCTGTTTTTGCCAGGGGTAGATTGATCAGTGGGTCCAGGGAGAGCCTTCTGTTTTTAACCAGCTTACAAGGTAGACTCTCTCTCCCAGTAGGAAAAGGCACCACGTGAAGCCATAAGGTGTCTGGTGCAGAAAGGTTGTGAAGACAGCAACGCAATGTGGAAATTGTAGTGTCTCATTTTTCCCCCTCACGTTCTAATGTTTGTGCATGTGTATTACTGATTTTCAGAACTAACCTTTGGTCGTATATAGCGTTATGCCATTGTTGTTTTACATCTTTGGGGAAGATAAGAAAGCATTTGCAAAATCTGTCACCTTTCCAGATTCAATGACTGTCTTTGCAACAGCACACACAGGGGGATTCTACCGGTAATACACCCACTCAGCATCCTATTTGATGCGACCTAGAGCTTGTGCTTTTGCAAAAGAAGTCGATCTGAAATTCCTACGTAGCGTTTCGCTTATAAAACTCAGAAAAGAGCAGTTTCACTGTCAACTTTTAGTGGGTGAGAAATTTTAGTGTAGATGTTTTAGGTCAGACAATAAATGGGTTTCATTTATTTCTTTTACGTGGTAGTTTATATACATGAATCACAGCCAAAACCCTTTTTGGGGGGAACTTTCAGTTGAGATCATTGATTTTTTTTTTAACCCCACTGAAACATCAAGATAAACTTGTAAATAAAGCTGATAGCATATATTCATACCTGTTGTGCCCTTGGGTGAGAAATACGGCCGTGGAAGACTAGTGTAAGATGTATTAACCTCCCTGTGAATCGTATGTTATAGAAAATGCCTTTCAGCTATTTGACAGGACCTGAATTCAAAGCATGTGAAGTGGACAGTAGATGCGTGGTGGTATGAGAAGGATGCAGTGCCTTTCCCCATTCATTCCTGACGGAATTGTCACACTAGGTTAAATGTTTGTAATTTTTTTCTAGTTGTCATGTATGTGTCTGGTCAATAGGTATTCTATTTTGGCCTTACAATACCATAACAAGGTTTGTCCTTTTGAAATACCTAATGCCAAGTAACAATGCATGCTTTGGAAATGTGGAAGATGGTTTTCTTTAAGAAGCAAAGGTATGTGGCTGTTCCTATCAAGACATTGACTGAATGTTCTCAAAACCCTGTTTACAGTACTTGGTGGGGGGTCGGGGCAGATGAGGGAGAGACCATTGCATAGCTGTTCAAGTGTCCCTAGTTAAGTGCTTTTAAACTGGAGAGGCTAACCTCAAGATATTTTTTTTAACTGCATTCTATAATAAATCAACACAATATGCTCTTTACGGAAAAGTTACCTGGTTTGTCATTTTATTTCTAATTGTCAACCTGTGCACCCTTTGAATTCTGCAGTCTCAGAAGGACGCATCCCTTCATCAGTTTGAGTCTGGAAACTCCCAGATCCTTGCTGTGATTCACAGAGGGTCAACCACACTAATGCTGCATCACCTAGGAAAGGGGAAAATGGAGAAAACTGAAATCAGAAGTCTGAGTCTTTCCTTTGTCCAGGGAGAGGATACTCTGATGAAAACCCTTTTCGCCAGCAGACCCACTCAACGACAATCTCTCTGATTGTTCATTTAAGGAGTTTTCTTTCCTGTTAGAAAAGATGCCCATGGAAGATTCTAAGTTACAAAGGCCAGTTATGTTCAGAAAATCTGTCTGTAAGCCTCCTCTTTGAATCTCACCTGGAACTCTTATTACAAATGGGGGTGAACTCCTGGCCAGCCCCCAAAGGCCTAAACAACCCCATGTTTATTTGCTGAACTAGAGCAAATGGTGTTAATCTTCATCGAGATAGGCATCAGGCATTTTTCCATGAAAATTCACTTGCTCCTCTGTTTTCCTTGTACAAGCAGCCTCATTCTGTCATTCCCCAACAGCATTTGCATATTTTTAATTCATATACGTTTGAGGTTTAAACATGTTGGAAAATCCACATTTCCACCACATTTCCAACAATCTGATTGTTGAGGAGATTCACTAATTAACCACGGGGGTGGGGGAAGGGCTGTTATTTGTCATCGTGTTGAATAACTAGGAGCCCCTGCAGAGCAGAACTGAATTGGGAAGTGTGCTGGTCCAGGATCCTGTTTCATAAATAACCCAGGAGGGAGTTCCCTGGCGGCCTAGTGGTTAGGATTCCGGGCTTTCACTGCCGGGGCCCAGGTTCAATCCCTGGTGGGGCAACTGAGATCCCACAAGCCACACGATGTGGCAAAACAAAACATACCATTAATAACCCTGGAATAAAGTCGAATTGTGTTGTCAGTTAATGCAGATTTCCAACAGTTCCCCTTACACCACTGGGGAAATACAGGTGGCTGGTCCCACTGCCCGGGAAGCCGTCAGACCCTAGAGTAGAAATCACAAGTCGACAAACAGCCTCACTCCTGATGGACGATGTCTGATGAGTGGTTCTGTGGCAGGTACAGCCTCACCTGAAATTCCAAAGCCAATCATGCTCACAGTCTGGTTACCTGGCCGATGATTATGAAGGGCCCCAAATCACGCATGCTTGAGTGCCCAGGACTCAAGCATCTCGCTAGCCCTGCTAGCGAGAGGGCTCAGTAAAATGCAAAACGACAGACACAGACAGGCAGAATCACACGGGACGCATCCTTTGCCATTGATTGGCTGTGTTCCTTAAAGAGATTTTCATAGACTATATTTCTCATCTGATGATAAGTAGCTTGGAGCCACCTATCCGAGAAAAGAAAATCAGCCCCTCAATGTATGCTACATCCAAGCAATGGGAGGTAAATGATGAGAGAAGTATACATTTCGTGCGGCTATTAATACTCGGGCTATAAACATTGACTTGCATGCAGTCAGCAAGCATTTAGGATTTTTCATGTCCAGAATCTTGTGAGAATTAGTGCCCGCAGGAGATGTGGGTTTTTGGAGAGCTTTAATTTTAGGTGAAATTGTACAGAACTCACTACCAACTAAATAGATTTTCTCAAATGTTCATTGCAAAGGATTAAATATACTATACAGGCATGTTATGACCAAAAGTGCATCGGCAGTTGGGGTACGTCATATTTTACAGCATTTAAAGAATCCTGTGGAATATTTGCATTAAGTGCCTATCAGGTAAAGTTCATCTAAAGGTCAACAATTCAGATGGAAATTACATAAAGAATTTACCTTAAAATTATCTGAGAAGAAGTTAGGGTATAATAAGAAATACATTTTTTTCTTCTCCAATTCTCGTGTCTTCTGATTCTAAAGTAGGACATGTAGGGAACTTTTTTTCAAGTATGCCGCCACGCTTGGCAATCTTTAATTCACATCTGAAATTCTCACTCTCGTGACTCACCAAAAGTTACACGGCAATCAGGTAGATGGATTTTATTCTCACATATCTCACTTTCTTCAGCACTCCCTCCCGCTGTTCGTGAAAGGTCATTTTAATCATGACTACGTTTATGAAAGCCAGAGAAGATTATTTGGAAGTGACTGAGATGCGGTCCCTACATGCACCGTTTCTCCTTCTTTCAAGATTCTGATTAGGGATCCGATGACCATTCTTTACAGCAACTGACAGCCAAGCCGCTCACAGCTTACAGTAGCCCCTGCTCACAGCTGTATCTTGCAAGGCTATCAAGAACGCCCCTCCTGGCTGACATTCATATTCTGGTCATGTGGAATTTGCAGTGTTTCTAACTCACTCTGTTCTGTCTTCCCTGTGCTCCACTGAGATGTTCCCTAAAACATCCCACTGCCCCAGCCCCGCCTGGGCTAACTCCACGATGATGTGTATACCATGAGAAACGTCCCATGTCTGCCCTACTCACCTCTGTCTGAATAACTAGCAGCTACCACTGTGCCCAGCCTGCAGTGCTTAATAAATGTTCCTGAAATAATTAGCCGACTCATTGATATTTGTCCTACGTCTCCACCATTAATGTCACTTCCCCTGAGAATCCCTCCCAGCTACTCCTGCTATGTCACCCATTGTGTCCCATAATTCCCTGTTGTAGTATGTATTGCCTTTTTAGCATAATTGTTAAATTGTCTGTCTTCGCTGTTAGAACATAAATCAAGTGGAGATGGGATTCCCGGTGGCCTTTGGCTCAGAGCAGACATTCAAAAAAAGTTGGATGGATGGACAGGTGGGTGGGTGAATTGGTAGATGAGTGGAATGGATGAATGGATGGATGGATGGAAGGATGGATGAATAGGTGGGTGATGAATGGATGGACAAATGGATGGATGGATGGATAGATGGATGGATGTGTAGGCAAATGGGTGGATGGATGGATAAATGGATGGATGGATGGATAGGTGGGTGGGGGGGATGGATGGATGGATGCAGATTTCAGAGGATGAAGAGTGAAAAGCTCACTGAGAAAAAATAGAAAAATAATAAGGCATGTTTCTCTCTCCTTAGTCAGTAGAGCCAATAATCAGCTCAGTGCTTTAATTCAACAAAATGCCAGGCTGCTAGAGCAACAAGAATGAAAGAAGGGCTTCCCTGGTGGCACAGTGGTTGAGAGTCCGCCTGCCGATGCAGGGGACATGGCTTCGTGCCCCGGTCCGGGAGGATCCCACATGCCGCGGAGCGGCTGGGCCCGTGAGCCATGGCCGCTGAGCCTGCGCGTCCGGAGCCTGTGATCTGCAACGGGAGAGGCCACAACAGTGAGAGGCCCGTGTACCACAAAAAAAATAAGAAAAAAAAAAAAGAATGAAAGAGAAAGAAAAGGAGACATAATTGTGTTGGAGTAAAGCAATAGATGAGAAAAGAAGAAACTTTGCTTTTAAATTTTCTTTTCAGAACAGATTGATTGGCTAGAGGATGAGTGACTAGAAAGGAGCATCATGGAATTTTTCAGAATGATGGAAATGTTCTACATCTTGATGGAGGAACACAGTAATGACAGCAGTAACAACACCACAGTAGTAGTAAAACAAGTTTATACATTTGTCCAAAACGGATCAATCCGCATACTTAAAATGTGTGCATTTTGTTTTATGTAAAGTATGCCTCAATAAAGTTGATTTATTTTTAAAATCAGGATAAAGGAAAATATTTAAATCTTAGACAATGGACAAAAGTTGGGGGAAGGTCTTAATTCTCACCCTATCCTTGTAAAAACATTTTTCAAGTGTATAATGCTTTCATAACATTCTTAGAACACAGTATTATACAGCGAGGCAAAGCAGCTTCCCAGATTAGAGTGTGAGCATTCTGATTAATCTCTTCTAGAAGACCTTGATATGTCCATGACAATCTGTTAACTTTAAAAAGTAACCTGGGTCATAGTTCTTTCCCTAAAGTTTAATATATGACTAATTTTTCATATGTTCAGAACCAACCAATTACTACTTCAAGAATATATTCATCCATGGGACTTTGCTGGGGGCACAGTGGTTAAGAATCCGCCTGCCAATGCAGGGGACACGGGTTCAATCCCTGGTCCGGGAAGATCCCACATGCCGCGGAGCGGCTGGGACCGTGAGCCATGGCCGCTGAGCCTGCGCGTCCGGAGCCTGTGCTCCGCAACGGAAGAGGCCGCAGCAGTGAGAGGCCCGCGTACCACAAAAAAAAAGAAAAACCACAAGAAGATGTGACCTGTTTTCATTTGGTATCTGGCTGCCAATCTACTGTTTCCCTAAACCTAACTGTGCAGTGTTCAGCCCCCGAGCTGCTTCCACTTCAAATCAGTTACTTCAAGTTTTCTCTGCTGAATTTCATAAATGATTTGTCTTCCTGTTTTGTTGAGAACTGCTCTGTTCCAGATTCTTGATGGATTTAACCCTCACAGTGCTTGGGGCTTCACCAAAACAGGTGTCACTCTTCTCCCTGAAGTTACTCAGTATCTCTGACCGAGTCTACTGTCATAACCTATTGAGAGGTTATCCTCTGCACCGATGTTTTTCTTTTCTTTTTTCCTCTTTCTACCCCTGGAGGCTCATCAGGAAAACAATGGGAAGAGTTTCCCCTTCCAAAGTGTTGAACCAGGATACTGTACTTCTAAGACTGGGCTTCATTAGCCTCCAGATGAGGTCAGCAAGATCTCCTTGGATCCTGGTGTCTGGGGCTCCCCTCTCTGAAAGGTCAAGGTCTTCCTGGTGGGTAGTCCAGTTTCCAATGTCTAAGAAAAGAGACAGAGTGAAGAATCTGTGCTCAGAGCTGGGAGGTTTGGGTTGGGGTGGGAGAAACAGAAGGCGGGGCTATAAAAGGAGAGAGCTGACCTTGGAAGAGGTTGACTCATCCTTGTGAGGGTTTCAGGACCAAGTGTGAAGCCAAACTTGGCATGGCTCGAGTCACTGGCATCTCCCACTAAGGATCCTCTTCTTGGCCTGGGTCTTGCAGGCCTGAGCAAGGACCAGAGGCAGCCCCCGTCAATCAAGGACCAGGCCCTCCATGGTGGGGGGCTAAGGAGGCACAACCCCGGGCTCCCTGTGTTCATAGAAAGAGTCCCCTACATCGACTTCCACTGAACTGCCGGCCAATCCCAGGAGGCGAGTTTCTGAGCAAATTTCATTTTACCCTGTGCTTGGGATGTTTGGTTTTTTGTTTGTTTTTATTTTGCTTTTCATTTAGACAAAATGTGCCCAAGTCCAAAATTTCTTTTTTATCTTAATTTCCACGCAGGACCCTTAGGCCTGTCCGTCCTCCCATGTTCCCATCAGTAGCAACACCATTCACCCAGCTCAGCTGAGAAACCCTTTGTCTCACTCTCCTCTCCAACCCATTAGCAAATGTTCTCCCCTCTGTCTTCAAAATACATTCAGAATCTCCCTCCTTCAGGTCACCTGGCCCTCCGAGGTCTCTGCCCTGGGGCACTGCAGAGCTTCCTGTGTGGTCACCTGCTCTGCCCCCGCCTCTTCCAGTCACTTGTCCACAGAACCAGAGGGACCCTTGTTACGGTACATCAGATCCCGCCACACCCTTGCTCACTGCCACCCCCGCCCCCCGCACCAGGACTTTCTGTGTGATGGGCTGGATGGTGGACCCCAAAGATATCCAGGTTCTAATCCCTGGGACCTGTGGATGTGACCTTACAGGGCAACGGGAACTTTGCAAGTGTGATTAAGATAAAGATTTAGAGATGAGGAGATTATCCTGGTGGGCCCCACGTGTAATCACAAGAGTCCTGATAAGAGAGAAGCAGAGACAGATGTGATGACAGAGAAGAGATTTGAAGATGCTACACTGTTGGCTTTGAAAATGGAGGAAGAGACCAAGAACCAAGGGATGCAAGAAATACAGCTCTTGAAGCTGGAATAGGCAAGAAAAAGGATTCTCCCCCAGAGCCTCCGGGTGCACGTGGTTCTGCCCACACCTTGACTTCAGCCCAATGAAACTGATTTTGTTTGTTTGTTTGTTTTTGTTTGTTTTGTTTTGTTTTTGTTTTTTTGCGGTACACGGGCCTCTCACTGTTGTGGCGTCTCCCCTCGCGGAGCACAGGCTCCGGACGCGCAGGCTCAGCGGCCATGGCTCACGGGCCCAGCCGCTCCGTGGCATGTGGGATCTTCCCAGACGGGGGCACGAACCCATGTCCCCTGCATCGGCAGGCGGACTCTCAACCACTGCGCCACCAGGGAAGCCCTGAAACTGATTTTTGATCTCAGCCCGCAGAACTTAAGGAGAGTAAATGCTATATTAAGGTACAGTGTGTGTGGTAATTGGTTATAGCAGGAGTAGGAAGCTAATATATACCCCCGCTCCCCGACTTAGAATTTAAAATCCTTACTGGGCTTTGAGGCCCTCTTCCTCCAGGCCTTTGTCCTTTCTCTACGACCTCCCTGTCTACACTCTCTCCCTGGCTCAGCACTGGCTAGTTACACCAACATGCAAAACACACTCCCCTGTATTCAAGTTTGCCAAAGATACTAATTACCATGAAGTTCCCAGGACAGGACTGAAAGGAGTGTGCATGGTGATTCTCAGGCCTTTGCCTTGGGCCCCAAATACCAGCAACTACTGGATTTCCTGTCCGGAAGAAAGTTACACCCTAGACCAATGTTGCCGGACACCCAGGGCAGATGACCCATACTGGCCCCCGCCTGGTTGTGCCACATGGGCTAGGCAGCAGGTGGGCCCCCGAGCCAGCAATGGAAATCACGAATTACCAAAAATTCAGAGTACTTTCTGGAAATGAAGTTTCCTCCCCAGGAAGCAAGGTGTTTGGATCTTGACTGGGACACACTCTTGGCACGCTCCACGGATGGTGGTCGCAGGAAGGTACTGACCGACAGATGTCCTTAAGGGCTCAGGCTAAAGGGGACGTCAATGGGGACATTCCCGGTCCTAATGCCCAGTCTTGGGTGACTGCAGCAAAGATCTCAAGGCCTCCAAAGTAAGGGTTTGGGCGGCCAAGAACAGGAGCTGTACAAGGCCATATATGGTGATGGGCTGCCCCCCGCCCCCCGATCCCGAGGGTCCTAGACTCAGGCCACGTGGCAAGGGCACCCTGAGGGACATGCTTTGTTCGCCCAAGTGAGCCTGAGCCCCACTCACAGCCTCTTCCAACTGCAGAAGCTGATGGAGACCTGGAGGAGGGAAAGGGAAGGGGAAGGTGGGGTAGAATACAGGATGGTCATGGCGCCAGGCAAGGCCTGCGTGCAGCGGCGCGTTGCTGGCCCGCAGATCTCAGGGCCTTACCTGCAGGCCTGTGGAAGCTGGCGGCCAGGGGCCGGGGATCCTCTTCTACCACCAAAAAGACAAGCCGCTCGGCCTGTCGTGAAGGACCCAGAAAATTGTGACCTGGAGCTCACCCAGTGGAGCTGTGCTCAGGAAGAAGGGACTAGAAAGAGTGCCTGAGACGGCCCCAATGAGAAGAACCTACCGCCGATGATGCGAACACTGCAGTGTGGCTGGGAGGGGGCCTCCAGACACACAAAAGGGACAGGAGAAGGAGGCAGCGCAAGCCCCTCTTCAATCAGGGACTATCCGCTTCACTCTCCATCCTCGCCGCCACCTCCAGACCACGGCAGAGGCGGAGGCGTGCTCATCCGCCAGCAGGGACCTGGCCATGGAAGCCCCCTACCCTTGCACTGCCACTCCCCTGCGGCAGGGCTAACTCCCCTGCAGAGACGCAGGCTGAGAGGGAGGAGACCTCAGGCATAGGCACAGCCCGCCTTCTCCTGGGAGAGAGCCGGGAATCCAGGAAGAGGCGCATGGCCTTGGGATGCGGCTGAGCTCCCGCCTTCTGGGACCTCCCGCCTTCTGGGACCGCCCGCCAGTCAAGGCCGGCAGCGGCCCCTGCTGCCCGTATTGAGCTGTACACACTCATGGAGTACGGAGGAGAGACGTGCAGCAGCGAGCGGGGAGCGGAAGTTCTGGGGTGGAGGCTGACATTCTGCAGGACGGGAGGTGAGGCAGACAGGTGACCTGGACAGGCAAGGGGGCTCAGCAGGAGGCCATCCCTGGTCTGATGAGACAGTCCCGTTGTCCCCAGTCGTAAGAGAGTTCCCAGAGCTTAGCAGAAGTCCGGCTGAGGCCGCGCTCCCTGGGGTTAGAAAGGATGGGATTGGTGAGAATGCAGTTGTGAATTGGGGTCGAGGGGTTGTGGTTGGTTGACTGACGAGGTTGACCCCCAAGATTCCCACCGCCATCCCTGGGGAACCAGCCCCTCCCTTGAGTGTGGGCAGGCCCTGTGACTGTGACGGGCTATCACCCCCATGATGATATCACCTTATATGGGAAAAGGGATTTCACAGTTAGAACGCAGTACCCGACTCAGTTGACTTTGAGTTAATCCAAAGGAAGATGCTCCTGGGTGGGCCTGACCTAATCAGGCGAGTCCTCAAAGGAGAGCAGAGCCGTAGCAGGGTTTTCCTGCTGGCCGGGAAGAGGCAAGCTGTGAGAGGAGGGCCGTGTGCCAGGCACCTGGGGGCAACTTCTAGAAGCCGAGAGCAGTCCCTGGCCAACAGCCAGCTAGAAAAGGGGATGTCAGTTCTACAGCTGCAAGGAAATGACTTCTGCTAACAACTGCGTGAGTTTGAAAGAGGACTCCGAGCCTCAGGTGAGATCGCAGCCCTGGCTAACACCTTGACTCCAAGGGGGTCTCACCTGGGGAGAGACCCTGAGCAGAGGACGCAGCCGTCACAGACCTGGATCCTGACCCACCGAAACTGTGAGATGATAAATGTGTTCTCTGAAACTTCCAAGTTGGTGGTAATTCATTGAGCAGCGATAGAAAACTAATACAGAGGTGGAAGGTGTAACCTCAGAAGGGAGGTGTGGCATCTTCATCGGGCCAGGCTCACAGTGCCGCGTGACCTGTCCAAGGCCAGCTCCTCTGGGGCAGCCTGTGTGGCCCCGTGAGCTGTCAGCCCCCAATGAACCTGATATCTCCTCAGGCCATCCCTTTGTTGCACGCTGCAGGCCATGTGGACTCAAACACTGATCTCTCCTCTCCCCTTTAATGCGGCGTTTATAAACATATTTTAATAGTTACATTAAGCTCTTTCCTAAGCAATTTTGCAACAAAATACAGCTTTGAATTTGGGTGGGTTTTTTTTCAAGGATACAATACTCTTAGTACAAAGCATTGTTATAAAATGTGCAGGGCTTCCCTGGTGGCGCAGTGGCTGAGAGTCCGCCTGCCACTGCAGGGGACACGGGTTCGTGCCCCGGTCCGGGAAGATCCCACATGCCGCGGAGCAGCTGAGCCCGTCAGCCATGGCCGTTGAGGCTGTGCGTCCGAAGCCTGTGCTCCGCAACGGGAGACGCCACAACAGTGAGAGGCCCGCATACCGCAAAATAAATAAATAAATAATAAAATGTGCAAAGTAAGGTTACTATGATTTTAAAAATCAGGCTTCCCATGATTATCAGAACCAGTGGAAGAGTAGAAGCCCAGATAGTGCCACACATAGGCCACTGCACTATTGTCATGTTTCACTCAAGGCTCACTCAGTAAGTATTTATTCAGCAACCAGATGTGCCAGGCACTGTTGGCACAGCTGGAGATGAGGTGATGGAGACCAACACAGAGCCCACTCTCAAAGAGCTTAGTAAGAGGAACTAGACAATCAACATGCAAATAAATAAATTAAATAACTTCAGATAGTGAGAGACGCCATGAAGAAGATAAAGAAGATGCATTCATTTCCTATCGCTGCTGGTAGCAAATTACCACAAATGCAGGGCCTTGAAACCACATAAATTTATTATCTTACAGTTCTAGAAATCAGCTTTCTAAAATCAAGGTGCCCTCAGGACTGCATTCATTCCGGAGGCTCTAGGGGAGAATCCTTGCCTCTTTTAGCTTTCAGAAGCCACCTGTGTTCCCTGGCTCATGACCCCTTCCTTGCACACCAGGCTTTGCTTCTGTCATCTGTTTTTTTTGCGGTATGCAGGCCCCTCACCACCGCGGAGCACAGGCTCCGGATGCGCAGGCCCAGCGGCCATAGCCCACGGGCCCAGCCGCTCCACGGCATGCGGGATCAGGGCACAAACCCGCACCCCCTGCATCGGCAGGCGGACTCCCAACCACTGCGCCACCAGGGAAGCCCAGTCATCTGTTTGAATCACCTCCCCTTCACCCTCTTCATGAAGGAGGGATTCCTACCGCAGGGTTATGGGGAGCGATGAACACGCAACACCCAACACAGGACAGATGAGATAAAAAGCAGCTTATTAGTCACACACACTCACAGCCCGGGAGAGGGGGATGCTGCATACCATGCAGGGGCACATGGGGGTTACACTCAGAACAGAGTGAATGAGCAGGGCGGTGGAAGGCAGGCTCTGTAGTAACAAGAGGGTGGGATGGCCCCTGGTTCCCACGAGAGAATGTGACCGGCTTGTCTGAGTAATTCTACCAGCCGGGAGGGAACGGAAACCCACTACTCAGGGGTAAGCAGGAACTGGGCCTGATCTGTTTGATAAGGGGTGGGGGGGCTGGGTGTTTAGCTGGGGGACCTTATCCACAGGAACAGAGTGGGGAGGGAAACTTGCTGTTGGGCCATAAGAGGGCCTCCAATTTCACCAGATGTCAAGACCACATAATCTTGAGTCTCATTTTATGTCTTACACCCCATGGTCACATCTATTGTCAGGAAATGGTTGAGTCAAAATTTCAACCTATGTTAGTCTGACGCCAGATCTGTGGTTCTAACCACTTCACTGCTCATCCCTCTTGCACTGTGAACCGTGGCAGCCAGTGTGCAAAGATGGCCCCCAAGGAGCCACACCTGCCAGCATCAGTACCCTGGGGACGTCTGCTCCCACACTGAGTCTGCATTGCCTCTAAGACTTGAGTAAACCAACAGAACATGCTGCAAGTGACACTGTGCCTGTTCTGATCCTAGGAGGGCTTGACAGCCTCTGCTTCTGCCCTCCTGGCAGCCAGCTGCTGTGTAAGAAGTCCAACTACCTCTTGTGGAGAGAGGCCACACAGAGAGACCTTAGAGGGTAAGACCCCTCCGTGGAGACAAAGGCCACAGGGAGGAGCACCAAGATGGCCGAGACGTCATCTTGGAATGTTCTAGCAAAATAGAGCCCTCGGAGACTGTACTGCTAGCCAACCTCATGGAGCAGAAGAGCTGCCAGCTCACACCAGCCAATCCACAGCCCAGTGTGAGAGAATACAGGGGTGGCTGTTTTAAGTCACTAAGTTTTGGGGTGATTTTTTACTTCGACATAATTAAACTCCCAGTTTATATCTTCTCTTAGCTAACTTTATATCAGTACCATTAGTGAAGCATAAATACTTCAGACCAGTGCTGTAGTAAGGAATACGACCTGATTCTCTGTGTGAGAAGAACACTTGGGTGAATATATTCATACATCAATAAAAAAGGGTGAAGAGGGCTTCCCTGGTGGTGCAGTGGTTGAGAATCCACCTGCCGATGCAGGGGACACAGGTTCATGCCCCGGTCCGGGAAGGTCCCACATGCTGCGGAGCGGCTGGGCCCGTGAACCATGGCCGCTGAGCCTGTGCGTCCGAAGCCTGTGCTCTGCAACGGGAGAGGCCACAGCAGTGAGAGGCCCACGTACCGCAAAAACAAAAAACAAAACAAACAAACAAAAAAAGGGTGAAGAAGGACTGCTAGCTGTATTGCATTTTTTATCATATATATTCACTTCTATGGATATTTTTATAAAGGTGTCCAGTGACTGCTTGCTCACTCTTTGCATATTTCCCATGTTTTTAAAAATACATTCTGTCCTAATGTTTGATTATTCTGAAGCCTTTCAAGAGAGAGTTACCTCATAGATGTCCTTCCAGAAAACACCAAATCGTGAGTGAAACCGATTAGCTAACCTAGACCTGAGGCGATGAGTTAGGCTCTTTGTATGCCTCCGAAGAACGATGGTCTGTGGTTCTAGATGGTGCTGTCATTGTGCAGTCCCTGGTCTAAAAACATTCTAAAAGCCAGAGTAAGTGTCTAAATTTTTTCAGATGCTAAAGCCGCTGGTCCTCAGTGGTCCTCTCACCTCTTACATTGCGATGCAGTGGAGTTTTAAGGCCGAGCATTGTATTAACCTGAATAGGACCTGCTCAGTTTCATCTCATCACCGACTCAGGTCCTCTCATGGGCAAGGGAGAGCTGGGATACGCTACCCCTGTCCCATCATTTAATCCCCCCAAGAGAGATATTCAGGGCTGACCCGCTGATGTGTGTTTATGTCTCGCACCATCAGAGGTGTGCTTTCCTTCTTTCAGAAAGAAGTCTTGACATGCTTACGTGGGTCAGGCCCTTGTTCCCTGCACACTTTTCCACCCAGGCCTCTCTCAGGAACTCCAGAATTGCCTATCCGGCAGGGCTCATTGATTTCCAATCCGCATTTCCAGATCTCAGCCCTGTCCACCCAGTGACTCAAGCTAGGGCCATGGAAGGTGGCCTCCTTATCCCCGACTTCAGTCACTTTTGCAAGTCCCGGTCCCTCTCTGTTCTATCTTTAGGATGTGCCCCCTGTGTTCCCACCCCATCAGACCCTCACCCTTTCTCACTGTATTATAGGCAAAGCCTCGCCCATCCATTCTCCACACAACAGCTCGAGTGAGCTTTCTAACACATAGGTCTGATCTTCATACCTCCTTCATCTTCATCCTAAAGTCCAAACTCAGTCTCCTAAGGTGCATCCACTTACACTGGGAATCCTTTCTCACCTCCCGCAGAGACAGCAAGCACAGTGGGCATCTGCGCTTCTCTGGATGTACGTGCCATGCTTCCACCTCTGTCTTCACCCGCGATGTCTTTCTCTGACTTTCCAGCTTCTAGTTGTTCTCAGGGAACTTCTCAGGCATCATGTCCTTTGGGATGACTTGCCTGCCACTTGCCTGTCCCATCAAATGGAGCTGTGTGTCCCTGGGACTTACCTGGCGGTCCAGTGGTTAAGACTCCGAGCTCCCACTGCAGGGGGCGTGGGTTTGATCCCTGGTCGGGGTACTCCGTGTCCCTGCCCCGGCTCCTGCAAACCCATTGAGTTCCCGGCACAGCTCTCACCCCACTGATCTAGACCCCAGTGGTTGGCCTCCCTTCCAGCCCCCAGCCAGTTCACCAGCTGATTTATTTGTCTCTGGTTTCTCAGCACCCAGCAGAGGTTTGGAATGAAATCATCGCTCAATAGCTACTTGTTGAATGAATTGCTTACAACCCAGCTCGATCCCTTTTTCTTTAACTCTGTATGGGTGTAGTTCCCTCAAGCACTATTGAGCGGGCCGTGTCTGTGTGGGAGGCTAGAACCTAAGGCAGGTGATGCACACGAATATTTCACCGGGGTGTTTTCTGGGTGCAGACTCTGTGCACCAACATGGAAACGCAGGCCTGGCTTTCCCCAGATGCGTCCAAGAGAGGCTGGTTCTTACCTCCACGCCCCCAGCTGTGTTCACATTGTGTGATTTATCCAACCAGCGGAGTTAAGCTAAAGCAAGAAATCACTGATGAGAAAACCTTTGATTTCTCACATGGAAGTATGACACGCACGCATGAGAAAACAGTGATGAGAAAACATTTCAAAGATATGATCAGTCTAGACACCTAGCAGTTTTCTGAAAGGTTGTCCCCTTGGGATCTGCAGGGCCCGCCTTAAGGAGCTGGGACAGAAGGGACATTCCTGAGTTTTTGACCTGGACCTGCAATATGGAACCACTGCAGCCACAGAATTCTTTTTCTTTTTTTAAGAAGCAACTATTTATGTATTTATTTTAAATAGATAAGGGTTTATTTGTTCACATATACGCAGAAACCCAAAGATTGGCAGATCAGATCTGACACAGTGGCTCAAAAATCAACAGGGGACCCAAACACCTTCCCATTTTTCTTGTTGCAAGGCAGTCTCTATTGTGTCTGCTCTTGCACTGTCTTCCACGTAAAGAGCATGAGTTTGGAGGCTTAGTTTGATTATGATGTATATTTCAATTTTTAATACATTGAATATGTAGCATCACATATATGGAATTCAACTGATGTGGCTATCTTTGTTTCTTATAAAGTAAGGCACAGGGCTTCCCTGGTGGCGCAGTGGTTGAGAGTCCGCCTGCCGATGCAGGGGACGCGGGTTCGTGCCCCGGTCCAGGAGGATCCCACATGCCGCGGAGTGGCTGGGCCCGTGAGCCATGGCCGCTGAGCCTGCGCGTCCGGAGACTGTGCTCTGCAACGGGAGAGGCCACAACAGTGAGAGGCCCACGTACCGAAAAAAAAAAAAAAAAAAAAAAAGTAAGGCACAGTCCTTCGGTCCTAGGTAAATAATGTACTCTTAATATATTAAAAACTCATGAGAAGTATGACCTTCTGCATCACTATTTGATGGGTAGGAATAATGGTTGTAAAACTTGGTTGCTGAATTGAAGTGTTCTTTTGTAAGTGTCAAAATGGTAGCATAGGGAAAGAGTACAGGTTGCGGGGGATATGCATTAAGAATCTTGCTATTGTTGCCTTCTACATAGAATGGAATAAACAGGTTATGAAGACTTGTATTTGTAAAGATAAAAACAATGCAGCCACATAATTCTGAATGCACAATAGTGATCCGTTCCTGAGGAATTCCCTGTTGGGTCTGAAAACAAAATAATCTCTGCATGTGAGGCATTTAACATACAAGTGCTATACAACTCTACTGACAAAGAGTATATGTTGAAATTACTTTTAAACAATGTTTCTTAAAAAAAAAAAGAAAACTGCCATTAAAAAGTTTTTGTTTTTGTTTTTTTCCCCAGAAACTTCTGTCTTGTCTCACTAAGCTCAACACACGGGAATTTTTACCAACTTCGAGGTGGAAGCTAGGTGTCTTGGGGGTGGGAGTAACTAGGAGACCCCCCAAGCCAAGATGTTTTCAGGGGTGTAGTCTTGCCTCTTTTGAGCTGGAGTAACCAGTGGAGTCTTTGCATGCACTTTATTTCACTTTTTCTCAGACAAGAGGGGAGAAGGAGAAATCTACAAGATGATACTCAGTGGCACTCAGGACATATTGACAAAGTGAGTACAGAGAAACCAGCACATTCCCAGCTCCTAGGGATTGCAGTGTGGATTAGAGGACATGTTTGCACCCTGGTGTCAACCGGTACTGCTCGGGTCTCTAAGACCTGGGTGAGTTCAAACCCCAAGTCCACAGCTTAGGAAGCCCTGAGCCTTGTGTGGTGCCTGCTGCTCCCCACCTCACTCCCTCCCCACCTGCCTCTGCCTCTATTGGGACCCACACCTCCCAGGTCACAAAGTGTGCCTCAGTCACCAGCTGCCACAAGAAATCAAAAGGACAGAAAGAAGGTCTTTGATTTCGTTTGTTTGTTTTAAACGTCTTTATTGAGATATAATTCACAGACATACAATTCACCCCTTTAATGTGTACGATTCAATGGTTTTTGACATATTCACAGATATGGGCAACCATCACCACAGTCAATTTTAAAACACTTTCATCACCTCAGAAAGAAGCCCTAAACCCTTTATTATCACCTCCCTTATCGCCTCATCCTTCCCCTGCCCCCGCCCCCAGCCCAGCCCTAAGCAACCAGCAATCTACTTCCTGTTTCTATAGATTTCCCTATTCAGGAACTTCATACAGACAGAATCCTATAATATGTGATCTTTTCTGACTGGCTTCTTTCACTTAGCATAGCATTTGTTAGGTTCATCCACACTGTAACATGTATCAGTACTCCATTCCTTTTTATGGTTGAATAATATTTCATTGTATAGATATATAGCATTCTGTGTGTACATTCATCAGCTGATGGGCATTTGGGCTGTTTCCAGTTTTTGGCTTTTATGAAAAATGCTGCTACAAATGTTGATGTGCAGTTTCTATGTGGACAATTGAAGTTTTGTTTCCCTTGGGTAGATACCAAGAGTAGAATGGCTGGGTCATATGGTAACTCTATGTTTAAGCATTTGAGAAACTGCCTTTCTGTTTTCCAAAGCAGTTGAACCCTTGTATACACCCACCGGGAGTGTATGAAGGTGCTGATTTCTCCACATCCTTGCCAAAACTTATTGTTTATTGTTATCTGATTTTTTCATGCTGGTCGTCCTAGCGGCAGAAGTGGCAACTCATCGTGGTGTGTGTTTGCATTTCCCTGATGGCTAGTGATGTTGAGCATCTTTTCCTGTACTTAATTGGCCATTCATTTTGATTTCAGAGAAGCAGGTCTCATCTTGCAGAACATTCTACCATCTCCCTCTCCCTCCCCCTCTTCCTCACCCTGTATCCTCCTGAATCCCACCCACCCACAAACGCTCACCTAGGTCCAAACTACATGGAGTGGCTTCCTCTTCCTCTGAAGGCCCTGCACCAGTCAACACAAGGTCCAGGGCTCAGGGTCTGCCACACGTGGGCTCACCTGATAAAGGCTGGGCTTCTGACACCAGCTGCTTAGATGAAAATTTCTCTATCTTTTTGCATCTGTGTAACTGGAATATGGGAGGGGCTTACTAGGAAATAACTCTTGGTATTTACATGTGTTTGAATTTGGGCGTTTCCTGCTTTGGAGTGTTACAAATTCACAAGGGGAAGAGCTACTCCAAAATTTCAGAGCGAAGGAAAGAGTTTGGCGGCATATGTTGAAATTCTGGATGCCCAAAGAGCTCACTTTTTGTAAGGATGTACTTCCCTTAAAGCAGGTGGTTTTCTAAAGGAGGAGACTTTGGAAGATGAGAACCTCACCCATGCCTGACAGTAGCCATGGTGAGATTGTATGGAAAACTCAGAAATTCTAGAGCCACCTTTCTTAAGGCAAACTGCCTGGCTTAATAAGGAGTATTGTGACCTCTGATCATGTGGTCATCTGACCAGCCCTGGCTGAGTTCCAGTCTCAGGCCAGTGCCCTTAACAACTCTTTGCACTTCACTTGTCTCGGTCGAGAATAATTGACAGTATGTCCTCAAAGTACTCTTGTTGATTGATGGAGGGACCAAGTCTTCAGGTGGGGTCAGGTGAGTGAGTACAGGGGATGGGGTTGGGTGGGGCATGGGTTTTCCTCATTGTCGCACAATGTGAGCTCCACCCAGGTAGCCACTAGGGATTATTAGGTGTGACCAACAACAAAAACTCCATGGTAAGTCTACACCTGTATGAAGGACAGGACATGCCCTGAAGTGAAAAAGCCAATCTGAGTTTTGGTCTTTGTTCCTGGTTGGTTCAAAGAGATGAGAAACTAACAAGCTGGATGACTTTATCAAATGGGCAAACCACCTTCAGACTAGTTTCTGCACCTGAATTCATTCATTCATTCATCTCTGAACAGTTATTGAGTACCTGCTAGGTGCCCAATACAGGGCAAAATGATGGAGCTAGAGATGAGTCAAAGTCCTTATAATCCAGACAGGATGAAACCAAGCAGGACCCTGTGGGACCCTCCTGAGTACAAAAGCCTTTCTGTGTCCCCCATTTCTTGTGTGGGGGAAAATGGTTTCAGCCTCTTAGACCTTCCCTGAGTTCCAAAGGGCAGATTCAAACAGTCACTAATTAGAGGAATGAGGCAATGCAGAAACAAAGGAAAGGCAGTCAAGAAACAATAGTGCAGGGATGGGGCAGGGTCCTGCTTCCTCCTGGGGGATATACATGGCAATATGCCTCTGGGTTCTTCTATTGGAACCAAGGCCCCCACCCATGAGGACCCCAGGTTGGAAACAGAAGGCTGAACACCAGCCCGTTACCCATGAGGTAACCAAGGCCCCCGCCCATGAGGACCCCAGGTTGGAAACAGAAGGCTGAACACCAGCCTGTTACCTCACCACCAGCCAATCAGAGGAAGGTCACATACGCTGCAGCCCACCCCCAAATTTTGCCATTAAAAACTCTTCCCCCCCCCCCGGGGTTCCCTGGTGGCACAGTTGTTGAGAGTCCGCCTGCCGATGCAGGGGACATTGGTTCGTGACCCGGTCCAGGACAATCCTGCATGTTGCGGAGTGGCTAGGCCAGTGAGCCATGACCGCTGAGCCTGTGCGTCCGGAGCCTGTGCTCCACAACAGGAGAGGCCACAACAGTGAGAGGCCCGCGTATCGCAAAAACAAAACAAAACAAAACAAAAGAAAGCTCTTCCCCCCAGATCGTTGGGGACTTTGGGCTTCTTTAACATGAGCTGCCTGTGCTCCTTGCTTGGACTTCCAGTAAACTTTTCTCAGCTCCAAACTCTAATGTTTGGGTTTGTTTGGCCTCACTGTGCATCAGACACACAAACTTGGGTTCATCAACAAGGACTGAATGCAAGAGGAAGGATTGGGCCATTCGACCTAAGGGGACCCAAGAAAGGTTCCTTCAGCAACGTGATGCTAATGTTGACTCTTGGCAGACAGGAAGGACTCTGCCACATGGATCAGAAAAGGAAAGGTGTTTTAGATGGTTGGCACAAAAGCAAACTCATAGAAATGGAGTGCTTATCTCATCTGTCCCCAGTTCCCAGGGCATCAACATTCCCACTCTCACCAAGGTATGGGACTTCCAGGTCCACACCCACTGGTTGGTGATAACACCAAGCTCAAAGCCCATCTTGGGATCTAGTGCTACCCAAGGCTTACAGAGGTTCCAGATTATTATTGAACTCACTCCTCCTGGAGTCCAGAGTGTAGCTGAGGTGTACCTTGACTGGAGAGTAACAGATGCTGCCCATCATTAGCTTGCAGAAGTCATGGACACTCCAACTGCAGAGTGGGGGCCTGTGGGAATGAGGTTATAGCTCAGGGGTGGGTTCTCTGTCTGGGCTTGATCCTGGCGCACTAGCATGGAGCCCATGGACCTAGAGCTTTCTTCTGTGTACCCACCTGTATGGTCCCAGGCTCTAATGGCTCTTTAAGACTCCCCTGTTCTCACCAACCACACCTCTTGGACCCAAAGACTGTAACCCTTCTCATCAACCTCCACCCGACCCTCGGGGTCCTGAAACCTATTTTTCAGGCCCTGAAACCTGCAAGATCTCATGATCTCATCTTCTTTCTCAGACAGTTAAGTATCAACCTCTAGGACAATAGCAAGAGTGGAGTCCAGGAGATGGGCATTTCCTCCCAGACCAGTGGGTGCCTGTCCACACTTCCATGATAAGAAACCCCTTTCCCATTCCCAGTAGAGCTGTGAGCAGCAATCCTCAAGTTCTACCTGGGAAGTTGCTCTCATCTTCTTCTGGAGCAGACGACTTTTGTGTTTAAGAATGTGGGGGACCTTTTTCCATCGCTTTTTCTTTGGGCAGTAACTTACTATAGTGGGTAACCCTGACTTGCCTGGTCTTACTCTCTGCTGTGATATGTATATGAGTTCCTGATCCCCCTTCCATGAGATTTGGGATGGCCTCCACTGGTCAGCTCATGTGTGCTTATTGGGCAATCCAACTTCCATGGCAGTGCAGCTCCTACCTGGCATTTACACATGCTTATTCCACTTCGCTAGAGCAGGAGACAGCAGTGGCAAACCAGAACCAGTCCTGTAGCTTTGGGTCGAGGGTGCCTGAGTCTGGAGTGATGCCCCCAAAAGTCCCACCTCCCTCATCCACTCCCAAGAAGAATTTGGCAGGCAACACCTAATGTTAAGAAAAATGAAAATTCTTTCCTTTGTCAAAGCATGAAGTTACACCTTGGAGCCAGAGAGACAGGGAGTCAGGGTACCATCCTCCTTGATGTTCACATTTCAAAGAGACGGCTCCAAGGTCCCCAAGAAAGACGTCTCTGGGGAGTCAAACTGGTAAAGGGTTATTAGGTTTTATTGAAAGGCTTACACACATCTCAAAGAGACAGAGAAAGGATTGTAAAGGAAACACCCTAAGAAAGGGAGGGAGGGAGTTCTCTTTCCCTTCTGGCACCAGGGAAAATCTTTTCTTTCCATTTGTAGTTACCCTTACACTGCCTAGGGAAAAAGGAGCAGGTGAAGATCTGCTGAGGGGCTGAGCTGCCTGGGAGGATGGCCCCCCCAGTGGAAGTGCCCCTGTAGTCCAGGAGGACTGGCCTTCCTTTTCCTGTTCGCTGGCTGCTTCACTTCTCAGGCCACTGGTCAGTCCTGGGGCTGCTGTCTATCAAGGTCTCACAAGCACCCTCCCAGGTCCGGGTTCCCACATTTCCCTTCCGCATCCCCATCTCCATTTCTCTGTCTGAAACCTACCATATGCTGCATGGAGTGACCTTGGAAACACAACAAGTTTTCTTCTCTTTGAGCCGCTGGAATCTGCAAATAGTTCAAGAAGGTGTCACCAGGTCTTGGGGAAGTGAACTAAAACTCTGGATACCTGGGACCCTCCCCGGACTGATTAAACCAGAACCACTGGGCAGATTTTTTTCTTGGTTTTTTAAAAATATTTATTTATTTGGCTGTGCCAGGTCTTAGTTGAGGGATGTGGGATCTAGTTCCCTGACCAGGGATCAAACCCAGGCCCCCTGCATTGGGAGTGCAGAGTCTTAACCACTGGACCAGGAGGGAAGTCCCAACTGGGCAGGTTTTAAAGCTCCCAAATCTTTAAAGGATTCTAAAGTGTAGCCAAGGTTGAAAACTGCTGGCAGGGTCAGAACGTGGAGGGATCTTCTGTGTATTATTAGGGAGTCCAGACTGGAGCCTTTTGAGAAAGGGAAGACCTTTGAATTTTTGTAAGGAGAAGGATAGTACTGATAGATTGGGGATTTTGAAAGATGCTCTGGCAGCCATGTGAAGGGTGCACAGGAGAGGAACAAGCCCAGGGAACCAGGTAGGAGACTGCTGGGTGATCCAGGTGAGAGCCTGGGCTGGAGTGGAGGCAGCAGGACAAAGAAGAAGACCCTCAAGTTCGTCCTTTCCCTGTCTCTCTGCTCTTAGGTTTCCGCAGCCTCTAAGTCAGTTTCCAGAAGAACAGGAGTTAGCGTTCACATCTAGAAGTGAGGCAAATGTCCTCTCATGAAGGGGCAGAAACATCTGCTTATGTCACCCATCAAATTCAAGTGTAAGGTAATTCTAACAGAGCAATGATAAGGGAGAGAGATTCTGGATAATTTTATCTGTTCTCAATTGTACGTGTTTTTGTAACATGGTTACATTATGTAGGTATAGGAAAACCAAATTCATGATAGTGAAAAGCATCATTAAACAATTTCTTCTCGTGGTTAACATTCTTGTGGCAGATTTGAAGTTCCTGGGATGGAATGCTGGAGATTAAACCCGGGACTGCTGTCTTCAGTTTTCTTTGCCTTGTTTCTAACAGTCTGTGAAGGAGAATGACCAGGTTCCCAATCTACTTGGCAGTAGAATTCCCTAAAATGGAATAATAGAGCCTTTAGTGTGGAGCTTAAGTCCTGGGAGCGGGCTGAGGTTCACGGGAATCTCAGGTGTGATCTAATCAGCCAGTATTTCTTCCCAGTAGGGGGCAGTGTTTGCAGCTCAGTCCTCCACAATGATGTAAGGTGCCACCTGCAGGGACTGACTGGTATCTTCTCTTCCTAATTCATCCTGTTTGTTCCTGTTTCCAACCATTGCCACATGAAAATGTTTCTCCTGTGTGAGAATTCAGCAAGAATGATGGTTGCATCTCTTTTTCATCTGGAAAACCTCGATCTACTTTTGCATCTTCCTCTTATCAGACATTTCGGCGACGCTTGCCAGTTAACTACTCCCTCCTTCTGGAGGCGCTTTATTTTCCTGACTCCCAGGATGAGGTTTTTCTTTGCTCTTCCTCCTACCTCGTGCTGTTCCCTCATAGTCTCCTCTTCTGCTTTCCTCTCCGGAGAGACTGAATATACAAATGGACAATAGTCAGATCATATATAAAAAGAGAACTCTGACCGACAATCTGCAGCAACCTGTCCGGGAAAGCAACCCCTTGACTACAGTAACCAGCCCAGAAAGCCAGCCTGCTGTCAGTCCGACGTGTAGGCAGCTAGACTGCCATCTCCAGTAACAATACAGGAAGTTCATCAATAACTTCTGCAACAACTGACCCCAAATGGCCAGGACTTAATAACTGACAGCTTCCCAGTTTTTGTCCCCGCTTCCAACTTAAGGCCAACAGAGAAAGCCAAATATGCACCCTAAGCCTTCACATAGGATGTCCCGCTCTAATTACCCCACCTCCGGCTTCCCCAGGCCCACAGCCTCGAATCAGGGACACTGAAGCCGTCCCCTTCTTCCACTACGAGGTTTTCCCGCTCTTCTGCCTGCCTTTGAGTCTCTGCCAAAATGCAAGTGATGGTGGCCAACTCCCTTGCTGCAGAAAGCTCTGGAATAGCCTTTGTTTTTCTCATTTGGTTCCACATTCCTCTGTGAAGCTCGAATCCCTGGAGCGTTCCCAGACTTGAACCTCAGACCTCTCTTCCCTAGCTACCCTTTCTCCACGGGGGTCTCATCAAGTCCCCTGGCATGAAGTACCATCAATATACTGATGAAAACCAAGTGTATATCTCCTCCCTGATTCCTCTCTGAGCTTCAAATTCAATATACAAGCGCCCACTTCTAGACCTGGACTTTGAAAGGCAACCCAAATTTCCCATGTTCAAAAGACAAACTTCCTAAATTTCTCCCTCATCTTCACCATCTCAGTTCATGACACCAACCTCCATGCAGCCGCTCAAACTTTGCTGTCAACGTCCTAGATTCCTCTTCTCATCTGTTGGAGTCCTGGGCTCTGCCACATTATTCAGAGCCATTCAGCGACTTCTGAGAGCTCAGCCTCAAAACGTTTCTATTTGTTTGTTGTTCTCCCCTCCCCCACTCCTCTGCTACCAGCCGAGTTCAGACCCCATCATATCTCACATGGTCCGTGCTGCAGAGTGAATGAACAAGCAGCTGGGTTGCTTTCTCATCAACCTCCAATATCTGACTGTTCCCAGTGGTTCTAAAGAGCCTTGTCAGCAGATGTAATTTATCTTCCAGGAAAATTTGAATTACATTTCATGAAAGATATGTTATTAACAAGGGGGTGGTGAAATGTAAAGGTAATTAATCTTTGAGTTAGGCTCTTCATAAAAAAAAAAAGCCAAAAGTTTCCATATTGCAAAAGATTTACGTATCCATTCATCCTCAGAAACACTGAGGCCAAGTATTGATCACAAAATACTTATTAATTCTCCTAGGTTGTTATTGTTCTATATGGTATTGGTTGCATGTTCTTATACCCCTTTCTCTCTCTCTCTCTCTCTCTCTCTCTCTGTATACATATGTACAAATATATGCAAGTGTACTAGGAAAAAGAACAGAGGTTAAAATCATGATTACCCAGGTAGCTGAACCCAACTATATCACAACTTGACATCTTGTAACATGTATTCCAGATATTTCATATTTATAAAACATTATAAAGACCCTCCACACCCCACTCCCTCATTCTATTTCCGTTCTTCCCTCTGCAGAGGCAACTGCTATCATGAGTTTACTATTTATAATCTCATGTGTGTTTTTGTACTTAGACTGAATTTTATAAGTCTGTAAGTAAGATATAGTTTGTTTTACTGATGGTATGTTTTTTAAATTGGTATATTTTAGGCATTATTTGGCAAATTACTTTTTTTTTTAACATCTTTATTGGGGTATAATTGCTTTACAATGGTGTGTTAGTTTCTGCTTTATAACAAAGTGAATCAGTTATACATATACATATGTTCCCATATCTCTTCCCTCTTGCGTCTCCCTCCCTCCCACCCTCCCTATCCCACCCCTCCAGGCTTGGCAAATTACTTTTAAAATTCAACATTGCTTTTTATGTTTACCCAGGTGGAAACATATTCTGATTCATTCTTCATGCATCCTTGTTTTCTTTCCATCACTGAGGTTTATTGAGTTGTACAGAAAAGTAGACAAATAATGAGCATCAGCTCGATCAATTTTCATAAAGTGAATATATTCCATGTGACCACAAACTGGATTAAGATATTGAATATTAATTACACACCAGAAGCCCTCACGTGACATCACCTGGCCATCATCTGCTCCACTACCCCAGAGAAAACATTTTCCTAACTTCTCACGCCCTAGTTGCCAGTTTAAGAACTCTGTATGGAGGAATCAGAGTTTGTAGACTTGTGTCTGACTTCTTTTGCTCAACTTTATATTCGAGAGGTTCATCTATGTTTTATGCATAGAGGTAGTCTGTTCATTTAAAATTTTCCCTTTCATAGACTTTACTTTTAGAACCATTGTAGACTGTCAGAAAAATTGGGAAGTTAGTACAGAGAGTTCCTATATACCTCATCCAGCTTCCCCTATTACTAACCTCTTACGTTAGTATGGTACATACTAATGTAACTAATATCGATACCTTATTATCAAAAGTTCATAATTCATTTTGATTTTCTTAATCTTTACCTAATGTTCTTTTTTTCTGTTCCAGGCTCCCACGTGACATTAGTTGTCAGGTCTCTTTATGCTCCTGTAGCAGCTTCTCAGACTTTCCCTCTTTTGATGCCCTTGAGAGTTTCTATGAGGTCTGGTCAGGTATTTTGTACGGTACCCCAATATGGGGATTTGCCTGGATTTTATTTTATTTTATTTTATTTTTGCGGTACGTGGGCCTCTCACTGCTGTGGCCTCTCCCGCTGCGGAGCACAGGCTCTGGACACGCAGGCTCAGCGGCCATGGCTCACAGGCCCAGCCGCTCCGTGGCATAGTGGGATCCTCCCGGACCAAGGCACGAACCCGTGTCCCCTGCATCGGCAGGCGGACTCCCAAACACTGCGCCACCAGGGAAGCCCTGCCTGGTGTTTTTCTCATGATAAGACTGGGTTTAGATTGGTGGGAGCCAGACCACAAAGGTGAAGTGCTTTTTTCATGACACCATAGCAAGCATATGTACTGCCAACATTATTGATGACTGTTGACGGTGGCCTTAGTCACCTGCCGGAGGTAGCGTTTGTCCAGTTTATCCCCTGTAAAGTGACTCCTTTTCTCTCCCTTTCTATGTTGTACAGTTTGGAAGGAGGTCATTCTGCACAGCCCTCACTTACAGAGTGAGCAGTTTTACTCCCTCTCCTTGGAGGCAGAGTATCTACGTAAATTCCTTGGAATTCTTCTGTATGGGAGATTTGTCTCTTCTTCCTCATTTACTAATGTATTCAATCATTTATTTACATCAGTATGGACTTGTGGATATTTACTTTATTTTCTGGGTTATAATCCTTTGACCCCTGGAACTCTTTCAATGGGCTACTGTGGTCCTTTTTCCTTTGACATACCGGTCAATGTTTTATTTTGTTTTGTGTTGAGCTCTTCCTCACTTTCAGGGACTACCAAGTTATCCAGGCTCATCTTGTATATGTCCTGCCTAGTCTTAGAATCAGCCATTTCTCCAAGGAGCCCTGGTTCATCTTATTGGAGAACGGTGTTAGAAACCAAAATTTGGGTACTAAGCCATGCTTGATACTGGGGTGTCATTTCTTGTTAGACTTCTCTGATGACAGAGCAAAAAATATATGTGTACTAAGTGGTGTGTATATAGTGTAACTATAAACCCTTGTATATGTAACCATCTGTATCTATATTAAGCAAAGCGTGAGTTCGTATTGATATCTCAAATCCATTACTACATGGATCCTACCCTTGTTTATCCATAAACTCCCATTCTAATACTGAGAAACCTGGCTCCACCATCGGCCATACGTTGATGTGGTTGTTCCAGTCTAGTATACATATATAGCTGTATCAGAATTGTCAACCAGTACCCCAAGGGAAACAGCTTTATCCACTAGTGTACAGAGCTCATATGCAGTTCCTTTTGCCTTTAGTCTTAGAGATCTCACTCATTTCCAAAGACGCTTAGGTCAACACCTCTCCCCACCCCACCTACCCATCCCCTTCAGTGAGGTTGTTTCTTGTAATAGTTAACTTGAGAACTGCAATAGTTAACAAGTTAGGGCTTCCCTGGTGGCACAGTGGTTAAGAATCCGCCTTCCAATTCAGGGGACACGGGTTTGAGCCCTGGTCCAGGAAGATCCCACGTGCCGTGGAGCACCTAAGCCCGTGTGCCACAACTACTGAGCCTGTGCTCTAGATCCCGCGAGCCACAACTACTGATCCTGCACTCTAGAGCCCGTGTGCCGCAACTACTGAAGCCCGCACGCCTAGAGCCCATGCTCTGCAACAAGAGAAGCCACCGCAATGAGAAACCCGCGCACCACAACGAAGAGTAGCCCCTGCTCGCCACAACTAGAGAAAGCCTGTGTGGAGCAACGAAGACTCAATGCAGCCAAAATAAAATTTAAAAAAAAGTTAACTAGTTAACTTCTCTTGTCACAGTCTGCATTCCTTCCTGAGTTCCCCCAACTTCTTAAATGATTTTTTAAAAAATTTGCAGTCATCAGATTTCACTCTTTGTTCTATAGATTTTGACAGATGCATAGTATCTTGTATCCACCATTATTGTAATTTTACTGCCCTAAAAGCTTACATTACAACAATTTTACTGCCCTAAAAATCCCCTGTGTTATTCATCCTTCCCCCCTTCCTCCTGAACCCTGGAAACCACTGATCACTTTACTGTGTCTACAGTTTTACATTTTCCACAGTGTCATATAAGTGGAATCATACTATATGTACCCTTTTCATACAGACTTCCTTTACTTGGCAATATGCATTTAAGTTTCCTTCATGTCTTTTCATGGTTTGATAGTCATTCTTTTTATTGCTGAATAACATTCCATTGTATGGAGGTACCACAGTTGGTTTATGTGTTTGTTTAATCAGTTCCTGCTAAAAGTGTGTTAAAATTCCACCCTGTTCATAGATTTGTCTTTTTCTTCTTTTTTTCCTACAATTTTTGCTTTATAAACTGATGATATATTTAGTACATACAAATACAGAATTTTTATATCTCTCTGATGAATTGAGTCTTGTCATTATGAAATTCTCCTCCTTATCTCTAGTACACTTCTTAGTCTATTTTGTCAGCTATTAGCATCTTTATGCCAACTTTATTTTGTTTAGTGTTTGCATGGCATATTGTTTTCTGTTCTTCTGCTTTTAGCATTTTTGTACCCTTATATTTAAAAGGTGTCTCTTATAAAGCCCATATACCAGGCTTTATGTTTTTATCCTGCCTCATAATCCTTGCCTTTTAATTGAAGTATTCTGTCTTTTACGTATAATTACTGATGAATTTGGGTTTAAATCTACCATCTAAATAATTATTTTCTGTTAGTTTCACTTGTCTATGTTCCTTTTCTTTCTTTCCTTTTTTGGATTACTGAAGTTTTTATTTCATATTTCTCCATAATTAATTTAGTATCTATGCATTCTTTCATTATTATTTTAGTGACAACACCAGAGATTACAACATGCTCCTTGAATTATTAAGGTCTTTATTTTGCTTTCAATTTTAAAGGATATTTTCACCGGGTATAGAATTCTAGATTGGCAGTTATTTTCTTTCGGCACTTTGAAAATGTCATTTTTTTTTTTTTTTGGAGGGGGAGATTCTATCATTCCTTTTGAGAAATAAGACATATATTTTATTGGTGATTCTTTAAGTTACGTATCTTTTTCTTCCCCCATCTCATTTTAAGAGGTTCTCTGTCTTTTGTTTGCTGCATTTGTATTATGATGTGCCTACAGGTGACTTTCTTTGAAGTAATTCTGCCTGACGTTTTTAATATTTTTTTAATCCGTGGCTTGATTTTTTGAAATCAGTTTTGGGAAATTCTCAATCTCTACCTCTCCAAATATTTCTTCTACTCCATTTACTTTCTTCTCTACTTCTAGGACACCAGCTGCACTTGTGTTAGTCCTTTTCCCTATATATTTTTTATACTCCTTTTTTGTACTTTCCATTATTTTTTTTCCTTGTGCTTCACTCTAGATATTTTTAACCTACTTCTTCTAATTCATGAACTCTGTCTTTAGCTGTGTCTAATCTACTACTAAATGTATTCACTGAATTGATATCTTTTAATAGATTCTAGCTTTCTGCTGAAATTGTACTTATTTATGAATTAACTTTGGTAATTTATTTTTTGCTGGAGAAATATTTCATCTAAATATTCAAATTTTGTTTATTGAGTGGCTTTTCATTTAGTTGATCCTTTCTATTTTTCTTTGTTCTCTTTTTTGTTAATTTCTGTTCTTGGCTTAAATTTTAATTTATTCTACTCTCTTTAGTTTATCGCATAGTTTTTGTTTGTTTGTTTGTTTGTTTTTTCCACACTGTGCAGCATTCAGGATGCTGAACAGGGATCAAGCCTGTGCCCCGGGTTAGTTCCCTGACCAAGGATCAAACCCATGTCCCGCTGGCATTGGGAGCATGAAGTCTTAACCACTGGACCACCAGGGAAGTCCCTCTTCTTTTGCTTTTTGAGTTTAGTTTCATTTATTCATATTATTTTTCTTTTTAAAAATGTATTTAATGCTATAAATTTACCTCTAAGAACCACTTTATGAACCCAGAGGTTTTCATATATAGCACTCTATGTCATTTAATATCTTATTGTTTCCACTGTGTTTACTTCTTCAATCAATGAGTTAAGTAGACATATATTGGTTTTTTGGTTCTCAGATATAAGAAGGTTTATTGACTATGTATTTATTATGGATGCATAACTTTTTAAAAAAATAACAAACAGGATTTATTTTTCTATCAAATCTCTAATCCGTGTTCCAGCCAATGCATGGAGTGTAAATCAAGCCCCATGTAGACTCTTGGTAAAAACAATTGTAACTTTCTACAGGGCAAAAAAAAAAAAAAATCAGCATTTTTTTCTTTTCTTTTAATTGGAAAAAAATTATATTTTGGAAGAACTCACTACATAAGGTGACAGAATTCCAAAATCAAATTACATGAAAATATACATCATAATTTCTTTGTACAATAGGTGAGAAAAATCTGCAGTATAGAGAATACAGGCAAAGAAATATGAAGGGCTGAGGAAAAGGGTATGTGGGTAAACAGCATTTTAAATAGCAAACCCAGAAGTTAAGTAGAAAACCTGTAGCTGCACATGATTAATTCATCCAATATTCACATTAGGTAACTGAGGGCAAAAATAAAACCAAATCAGAATTTTTTACTGTTTGGGATACATTTCAATAATTTTAAATCTGAATTGAATTCAGAACCAACTCTTTTTAGTTCATGGGGATAATGACTGAATTCAAGAGCTCTCAGCAACAAAAACATGTTATTGAAATATCCAATCCAAGAGAGGGATGCAAATATAATACAAAAGGGACAAAGCACCTAGTGACAACCATTCCTCTGAAGTCATCTTTAAAAATCAAGTAGTTGCTTATTGAGTTTTTCAGTATTTGCACTAAATGATTTGAAAACTTCCTGGTAGACAGAGGAGATTAAAGCAAAGGGAAGTGTGTCAAAACAAAGAAGATACAAAGTTTAGTAAGTGAAAAGAGTTTAATGAAGCCTCAATAGTTTAAAGGAAGTTAAACGGAAACTTTTAATCCTAATTGCTTTTTATCTGACATGCTTTAAGGAGTCTTTTAAAACTGATAAGAACAATGAATAGGGAAAGAAAACCTGCTAAAATCTTTTTAGAATTTACATGATTCTTATTTTACTACAAGAAAGCATTATTGGGTACAAGGTGTGTCTGTGGATGTACATGAACAGTATATATATTTTCCGGATCATGTTGTGCCATGTACAGGTCTTTACAATTCTTCCTGAAGGTTAAAACAGTTCTTTAGAATTCAAAATGCATAATCATCTGTAAGTTGGCACTTGTTAGGCTCCTGTCAGCATTGATACTGACATGTTTTATTGCAGCCCAGTTCCAGCCAGTGTTTGCCAAATTGTTACAACAGAAGTCCAGCAATAGGTGGGGTAGAGTGCAGGAAAAACAGTGCCATGTTTCTCAATCGGAGACCCTGAAATGAGTGAAGTTACAGCTGTTGAATAAATGTCACTCAAAAGCAGTCTCTTGCTTTTTCTTACACAGCGGGCAACCTTCCTTTTGAATTCTCCATTTCTGTCTTCCCTCCATTCTTTTGCAGCATCAACATTAGCAGGTGAGTCTCCATTAGGATCTGGAAGCATAGAAATGACACTAATCATGATGGTTTCCACGGTGTGAATAGGCAGCCAGTGTTCCTCTGGCTTTTCATAGCCATATTTATCTTCCCCTGGCTCGTGAAGAATAGAAATGCATGCATCACCATTTTTATCAACATTTGGGTGCCAGATTTCTGTAACGAATTTCATTTTAGGAGGCCTAAGGGGATAATCTTTTGGGAAAGTGAGACGAGCCTGAAAAACATCGCCTTCATAAAATGTATCTGGAGGACCAATAATGACTTTCCGTCGATAGAGATCGTTGTCATTTATTCAACCTGCTGAAAAGCCTTCCACTGGATTTTTGTTGAGTTCTGCCAGCTGTCTTTGCAGTAGCAGTGCAGACTGCAGCTCCGTCATCCTCCCCGCCAAGGGCCCGGGCTGGTGCCGGGGCTTCCGAAGGACTGAGGACAGGCTCTGGGGCTGCTGGAGCTGGGTGTGCTGAGGAACCCAGGCCCACACGACAGGAGCGCCGAAGGCGACGGAGGCTGGGCTGGGGCAGCGCCTCGCTGCCCGTGGAGTCCGCTCGCTTCTGCTTTCTTCACAACGCCTCACGCCTGGAAGGGGAGGGTGCCCATGCCGCCGCGGAGCGCACAGGGCAGCATTTTTTTATTTTAAAGAATATTCTAGATGTTTTTGTGCAGATGAAAAAGTTCACATATTACATGGGTCTCTGCTCTCTTCGTTTATGTACTCAATTGTTCCCTCCCTGCTGTCAATTCTGCACAGAGGAGGCATGGATCATTGCTCTGCAGCTGCACTAAACGCTTCTATCTCCACGTCGCTGCACTAACGCTCCTATCTCCATGTCGCTCCATAGTTTGGTAGCCTGGAACCATGGTATGATTTCACTTTATAATGCCCCAAGAGCAGCTGGAAAGTTCTGAATTAAAGTCTTCAGACCTTTTTTGAGTGCCTACTCTTAAATCACCAGGAAGTGATTCTGCTGGTTCTGAGAAACATAAACGGTGCTGGGAGAGGAGTTTTCCTCTGAAGTGGCAGGAGGATGTTTTCTAGGAGTCAAGGGAACCAATCTCTCCTCTGCTTAGATTACTTTTGGTAGGTGTGGATCTCAGGCCCTGGGAATGGATGCTGTGCTCTCTTCTGACAGATGCTGCCATGGAAGAACCAAGAGCAGTAGAACGAGGAACACCTGATATCGTAGTTCAAAGGCTGTCAGGCAGAAGTATTCTCACTTACTCTTACTTATGGGAGAGTCAGTCTTTTGTTCTACTCAGGTCTTCAACTGATTGGGTAAAGCCCACCCAATTTGGGGAAAGGCAATCTGTTTTATTCAGTCTGAAGATGTAAATGTTAATCTCATCCCAAAACACACTCACAGAAACACCCAGAATAGTGTTTGAACAATTATCTGTACACCATGTGGCCCAGTCAAGTTGACACATAAAATTAACCATCACATCATAATATTAATATTAATACTGCTAACATGTTAATTACACCCACTGATTTTCTCATATTATCCTGTGTTAAACCAGTCTGGCATTCCTGGATAAACCTACCTCTATTGTGATATAGTGCTTATTTTAGAATTACTGGATTCAGTTTGCTAATACTGTATCTAGCATTTCTTTTTTTTGTGGGGGGGGGGGTGTTTACCTTTTTATTATTGAATTGAAAGAATTTTTTTTTTACGTCTTTATTGGAGTATAATTGCTTTACAATGGTGTGTTAGTTTCTGCTTTATAACAAAGTGAATCAGTTATACATATACATATGTTCCCATATCTCTTCCCTCTTGGGTCTCCCTCCCTCCCACCCTCCCTATCCCATCCCTCTAGGTGGTCACAAAGCACCAAGCCGATCTCCCTGTGCTATGTGGCTGCTTCCCACTAGCTATCTATTTTACGTTTGGTAGTGTATATATGTCCATGCCACTCTCTCACTTTGTCACAGCTTACCCTTCCCCCTCCCCATATCCTTAAGTCCATTCTCTAGTAGGTCTGTGTCTTTATTCCTGTCTTACCCCTAGGTTCTTCATGACTTTTTTTTTAAATTCGATATATATGTGTTAGCATACGGTATTTGTCTTTCTCTTTCTGACTTACTTCACTCTGTATGACAGACTCTAGGTCCATCCACCTCATTACAAATAGCTCAATTTCGTTTCTTTTTATGGCTGAGTAATATTCAATTGTATATATGTGCCACATCTTCTTTATCCATTCATCTGATGCTGGACACTTAGGTTGTTTCCATCTCCGGGCTGTTGTAAATAGAGCTGCAATGAACATTTTGGTACATGACTCTTTTTGAATTATGGTTTACTCAGGGTATATGACCAGTAGTGGGATTGCTGGGTCATATGATAGTTCTATTTGTAGTTTTTTAAGGAACCTCCATACTGTTCTCCATAGTGGCTGTACCAGTTCACATTCCCACCAGCAGTGCAAGAGTGTTCCCTTTTCTCCACACCCTCTCCAGCATTTATTGTTTCTAGATTTTTTGATGATAGCCATTCTGACTGGTGTGAGATGATATCTCATTGTAGTTTTGATTTGCATTTCTCTAATGATTAATGATGTTGAGCATGCTTTCACGTGTTTGTTGGCAATCTGTATATCTTCTTTGGAGAAATGTCTATTTAGGTCTTCTGTCCATTTTTGGATTGGGTTGTTTGTTTTTTTGTTATTGAGCTGCATGAGCTGCTTGTAAATTTTGGAGATTAATCCTTTGTCAGTTGCTTCATTTGCAAATACTATCTCCCATTCTGAGGGTTGTCTTTTGGTCTTGTTTATGGTTTCCTTTGCTGTGCAAAAGCTTTGCAGTTTCATTAGGTCCCATTTGTTTATTTTTGTTTTTATTTCCATTACTCTAGGAGGTGGGTCAAAAAGGACCTTGCTGTGATTTATGTCATAGAGTGTTCTGCCTATGTTTTTCTCTAAGAGTTTTATAGTTTCTGGCCTTACATTTAGGTCTTTAATCCATTTTGAGCTTACTTTTGTGTATGGTGTTAGGGAGTGATCTAATCTCATACTTCTACATGTACCTGTCCAGTTTTCCCAGCACCACTTATTGAAGAGGCTGTCCTTTCTCCACTGTACATTCCTGCCTCTTTTATCAAAGATAAGGTGACCATATGTGCATGGGCTTATCTCTGGGCTTTCTATCCTGTTCTGACCTATATTTCTGTTTTTGTGTCAGTACCATACTGTCTTGATTACTGTAGCTTTGTAGTATAGTCTGAAGTCAGGGAGCCTGATTCCTCTAGCTCCATTTTTCGTTCTCAAGATTGCTTTGGCTATTCAGGGTCTTTTGTGCTTCCATACAAATTGTGAAATTTTTTGTTCTAGTTCTGTGAAAAATGCCAGTGGTAGTTTGATAGGGATTGCATTGAATCTGTAGATTGCTTTGGGTAGTAGAGTCATTTTCACAATGTTGACTCTTCCAATCCAAGAACATGGTATATTAAGAAAATGGGAATAGGAACATGCATATCGATAATTACTTTAAATGTGAATGGATTAAATGCTCCCACCAAAAGACACAGGCTGGCTGGCTGGATACAAAAACAAGACCCATATATATGCTGTCTACAAGAGAACTACTTCAGACCTAGAAACACATACAGACTGAAAATGAGGGGATGGAAAAAGATATTCCATGCAAATGGAAACAAAAAGAAAACTGGAGTAGCAATTCTCATATCAGACAAAATAGACTTTAAAATAAAGACTATTAGAAGAGACAAAGAAGGACACTACATAATGATCAAGGGATCGATCCAAGAAGAAGATATAACAATTCTAAATATTTATGCACCCAACATAGGAGCACCTCAATACATAAGGCAAATACTAAGAGCCATAAAAGGGGAAATCGACAATAACACATTCATAGTAGGGGACTTTAACATCCCACTTTCACCAATGGACAGATCATCCAAAATGAAAATAAATAAGGAAACACAAGCTTTAAATGATACGTTAAACAAGATGAACTTAATTGATACTTATAGGACATTCCATCCAAAAACAACAGAATACACATTTTTCTCAAGTACTCATGGAACATTCTCCAGGATAGATCATATCTTGGGTCACAAATCAAGCCTTGGTAAATTTAAGAAAATTGAAATTGTATCAAGTATCTTTTCTGACCACAACGCCATGAGACTAGATATCAATTACAGGAAAAGACCTGTAAAATATACAAACACATGGAGGCTAAACAATACACTACTTAATAACGAAGTGATCACTGAAGAAATCAAAGAGGAAATAAAAAAATACCTAGAAACAAATAACAATGGAGACACGATGACCCAAAACCTATGGGATGCAGCAAAAGCAGTTCTAAGAGGGAAGTTTATAGGAATACAATCCTACCTTAAGAAACAGGAAACATCTTGAATAAACAACCTAATCTTGCACCTAAAGCAATTAGAGAAAGAAGAACAAAAAAGCCCCAAAGTTAGCAGAAGGAAAGAAATCGTAAAGATCAGATCAGAAATAAATGAAAAAGAAATAAAGGAAATGATAACAAAGATCAACAAAACTAAAAGCTGGTTCCTTGAGAAGATAAACAAAATTGATAAACCATTAGCCAGACTCATCAAGAAAAAAAGGGAGAAGACTCAAATCAATAGAATTAGAAATGCAAAATGAGAAGTAACAACTGTCACTGCAGAAATACAAAAGATCATGAGAGATTACTACAAGCAACTTTATGTCAATAAAATGGACAACTTGGAAGAAATGGACAAATTCTTAGAAATGCACAACTTGCCAAGACTGAATCAGGAAGAAATAGAAAACACGAACAGACCAATCACAAGCACTGAAATTGAAACTGTGATTAAAAATCTTCCAACAAACAAAAGCCCAGGACCAGATGGCTTCACAGGCAAATTCTATCAAACATTTAGAGAAGAGCTAACACCTATCCTTCTCAAACTCTTCCAAAATATAGCAGAGGGAGGAACATTCCCAAACTCATTCTACGAGACCACCATCACCCTGATACCAAAACCAGACAAAGATGTCACAAAGAAAGAAAACTACAGGCCAATATCACTGATGAACATGGATGCAAAAATACTCAACAAAATACTAGCAAACAGAATCCAAGAGCACATTAAGAGGATCATACACCATGACCAAGTGGGGTTTATTCCAGGAATGCAAGGATTCTTCAATATATGCAAATCAATCAATGTGGTACACCATATTAACAAATTGAAGGAGAAAAACCATATGGTCATCTCAATAAATGCAGAGAAAGCTTTCGATAAAATTCAACACCCATTTGTGATAAAAACCTTCCAGAAAGTAGGCATAGAGGGAAATTTCCTCAACATAATAAAGGCCATATATGACAAGCCAATATCATCCTCAATGGTGAAAAACTGAAAGCATTTCCACTAAGATCAGGAAAAGGACAAGGTTGCCCACTCTCACCTCTCTTATTCAACATAGTTTTGGAAGTTTTAGCCACAGCAATCAGAGAAGAAAAAGAAATAAAAGGAATCTAAATTGGAAAAGAAGAAGTAAAGCTGTCACTGTTTGCAGATGACATGATACTATACATAGAGAATCCTAAAGATGCTACCAGAAAACTACTAGAGCTAATCAATGAATTTGGTAAAGTAACAGGATACAAAATTAATGCACATAGATCTCTTGCATTCCTATACACTAATGATGAAAAATCTGAAAGTGAAATCAAGAAAACACTCCCATTTACCATTGCAACAAAAAGAATAAAATATCTAGGAATAAACCTACCTAAGGAGACAAAAGACCTGTATGCAGAAAATTATAAGACACTGATGAAAGAAATTAAATATGATACAAATAGATGGAGAGATATACCATGTATCTAGCATTTCTGCATCTATTTTCAGAAGTGATATTGGCTTGTGCTTTTCCTTTTTTGTCCTTTTTTATCCAGTTTGGTATGAGTGTTCTAGCTTCATAAAATGAGTTAAGGATTTTTGACTGTCTTTCATATTATATTTCTTCACATGTTTTAGAGTTTCGATTTTTAGGCTCATTTTGAGTGGGGTTTTGTTTTTATTCTTTTCGTTTTGCTGTGCACCTGCCTCCACCCCACCCAATGAGCTTTTCCCTGATGATCATTTTGTGATAGCTTTCACCTGGACTCTGTGATCTCATCCTGGACCAGATTTTATAAAGGCAGTTTGGGATTTCTGTCCCTTAGTGATTGTGGGGATGTCCATGCCATCATGAGGCCAGCATGTGACTAGGCTCAGTTTTTGGCTGGGGCTTGGGTCTCCAGCCCCACATTCCTAGACTCTCATTCTTCTAAAATATTGGTCTCCAGGCAATGGAAAGCCATGGGGCTCCCATCCCAGTTCTTGACTTAAGCAATGTACTTAGTTTTTGTCTGCCATCTTGGGTGTTTGTGTCTTGGGTTTATCCCATAGGAGCCAAACTCCCTGCTGATTTTAAACGAAGAGCCCCCTGGGTTAGAGGCTTTCAGGAGTTTTCTTCTGCCTCTGTTGAGCCAGATATCTCTTTTTAGCTTTCTATTTTTATACCTTATCTGTCATGGCTTTGTGTTCAGGCTAAAGGATGGATCAAAGCAAGAACTCATTGAGCTGCCTTGTTCAAAACACTCTTCCCTATCTTTCTTATTTTCAATTTACTGCCTTGTCTCACAGGGATTTAAAGAAACTATTTTACTTTATGATGCCAATGCAATGAGTCAGATAGAGCAGGTATTCCTATCACCCGGAGTGACAAATGAGCAAAACAAGAAACAGAGAGTTCAAGTGCTTTAGTTCAGGTTTAGAGAATAGCTGGTTACCTGCAGAGCCTGTTCCCCCAGAGCCCATCCCAATTTTATTTTTTACTCATTCTTGCTGCCAAGAGAAATAGAACACTGAATGATCACGGCATTCATTAAAGACAATTCCCTTGACCAATTTTTCAATGCTTTTGCTACCTTGAGCATTTTGTAATTTTAAGAATAGTATCAGAGGAGAAAATGTCCGATCTGCTGTCACAGCACTGGATTTTAATTTAGATAGTGTCATTCCCACTTATTCCTCCCATTTACCTTTCTAGTACAAATTTCCATGCTCCAAAATTCAATTCAATTCAGTTCAATTCAGCAAATGTTCACTGAGGCTCTGTCATGCTCAGACACCACCAGGTGGTATGGTCTGGTCCATGACTGGTCCAGAAAGGGGCGTCCCCCAAATCACGCATAGATAAGCAACTCGTTTTCCACTCAAGAAATATCTAGGAATCTCTTTCCACATGTCAAGCTCCTTGCTGGTCATAGTAGATGACCGAAAGGCAAGTCCCTTGGTAGAGCCTGTCCCTTGGTAGAGCTTACTGCTGGAGGACAGCCGACATGGTCATTGATTACTGACATGTGAGGCAGAAAATGAAGAGTGGTGAAGTGGACCATGCAAGGATGGATGAAGAGGGTGGGACTGGGCCAGGAGATCAGCCCTGAAACTCTTGTGAGATGCCTGGTAAAAGTCGGTACAGACTGGCCTTTGGTAGGGGCTTCAGAAATGAAAAGAAGTCCTGAGATCACTGTTGGGGGTGGAGGGCGTAGTCATAGGTGACACCCTGGTGCTGTTGGAACCTGCACAGCGGTCCCCAGCAGAGAGAGAAAATCACTTCTGCCAGAAAGTCTTTGTGTGTGTTGGTTGGGACATGGGGGAGGTTAGCAAGAGAAAGGATATTTTAGCTCTAATCTGCAAGATGGGTGAATTTGAACATACATTTGATTGGGTGATCTACAACCTACCCATAGAGGAACTCAATAAATACTGAATTGAACTGACTAGTCATCCACGGAAAAGATTTATTTATTGGGAAAAATTGTAAGGAAAGGGATCCGAGTTTAAACTAGGACACTACTTAGAATAAGGATTCAGTTTGAAAATCAAGATTGTCACCAACCAACAAGGACCTACTGTCTAGCACAGGGGACTATACTCAGTATTTTGTAATAACCTATAAGGTAAAAGAATCTGAAAAAGAATATATAAATATAACTGAATCAGTGTGCTGTACACCTGAAACTAACACGATATTATAAATCAACTTTACTTCAATAAAAAATTTTTAAATAAAATAAACGACAATTTTAAAAATTAACAAACAATAGACTGTTATCAAAATCTTTTCACTGTTTACAAATTTTGCACTTAAAAACGAACTTTTTGGCCAACCCAGTATTTTGGAATTTGCTTTTCTAAAGATTTCCTTTGAATATTTTTCCTCTCATCCCCTTTTGAGTCATGCTGGACACCACCCCTGATTTCTTCACTTTTTCCTTCAATCCTCGTGGAGGACCTGCAGAAACCCACATGAATCCAGACTTCCAGGCTGAGGTCCTGGTTGAAATAACACAGAAACCATGACAATGGCTGTGGACAGTCCGTTTCTAAAAAAAAGTGACCTTCACACACATTCCCAGAAAGCCTGCCTGCACTGGTTTTAAATTCAGGCTTGCCAATGCATTTCCATTTCAGGCACTTTGGCCACAAGAGTGCTTCTGTGTTATCAGGAATTGGAGGTACACTGAAATAATCTCAGACATGCAAAGAACTGAAGAGATGCTAATCTCACTCCTGCGTCTCCTTGTTCTTTGGCTGAGTAGAACAGTCAGCATACTGTTACCTTTGTGATTTTCAAATCCACAGCATTTAAAAGGATTAGACATATGTCAGTGTAAACTGGATGGATTGAGGGTTTTTTTTTTTAAACATAAGGGCTATGCTTGTATTCAAATGTCAAACACTGTATGTGTAGATTTAGTGTTCTTTCTTAGCCATAAATAACATTCCAAGCTGTAATTAATTTATCCATGTTCTTATCAGCACAGCATTATTCCAGGACATAAAGGGGTGGAGAGAGGCGGGGGGTGGGGGCAGAAATCAACACTGTTATTTCTTTTGGAAAAACTTGCTTAATTGGATTTGTGCTCTTTTCATAACAAGGTGAAGGCTGTGGTTATTTGTCAAATGCAAGGGCAGCTGGGATGCCTGAATCCATGGGTCTATAGCCAGCTGCGTCGTCTTCTTTGAATGACTCGAGGGTGACAAAAATTAGTGCAAGTGCCCCTGAGACCTGGGCAGAGGGAGCTTAAATGACTATTTTAATGGATAATCTTGCCATCCGCCCACCAGGCAACACTCAGTGGCACCGTGCACTGTAGAGCCCCACAGAATTGATGCCACAGCGTTGAATTTGTTTTATGGGAAAGACAGTCCTTGCCCTAAATCAGCAGTTCCTAACACAGCAGCCAAGAATCATCTAGCCCATCAGGGGTCCATAAGTCTGCACAATTGTAGCTCAAACGTTGCACACGTGTGCATTTGGGGTAAGGGTTGGGGAGAGCCATAGCTTTTCTCAGATTCCCAAAGGAATCCTGAAGAATCCAGAACCATTGCTCTAAAAGGACAAACAGAACATACACATCTGAAACAGCCAAAAAGCACGTGCAACACGACATCTGAGCGAGGCCAAAACAAGTCAATGAGGAAGTGAGTTCCCAGGTGTGCAAAGTGAAGGAACAGCCAGAGAAAGGGCCTTGCAGGAACTTTTTCCTGGAAGGGAAGGGCCTAGAATAAAAGTGACAAACTCAGTACCTGCAGAACCAGGCAGGGCATTCCGTAAGCGGGGCCTGCTGAGTGTCCTTGTCAGGGAGAATGTGGAGTCTGCATTTTTCTGGAAAGGGGCTGGTGCCCTCAGCTCCTGCCACTTGTTCTGCCAAATATGGGCATAAGTTTCTAAATCCACTGGGTTTTGTGAGAGAAGCCAAAGTCTAGGTATTTAGTATAAGAGCTCTCAATGTTTTTAATCTAAAAACCAATTCAAAATTAAAGCTAACAGGGACTTCTCTGGCGGTCCAGTGGTTAAGACGCCGCACTTCCACTGCAGGGGGCACGGGTTTGATCTCTGGTCAGGGAACTAAGATCCCACATGCCGTGCGGTGCAGCTAGTCTAAGACTAGCATTCCCTAGTCTTAGACCTTTGCTGAAGATCTGGGATTTGAAAAAGTCCTGAGCTCCAGCGGCAGGACAATCATCAACCTCTGGTTTGTTAAGCTGGAAACAGAGGGCTGACCCCATGAACAAGGGACTGGAGCAGGGGGAAAAGATGGGCAGTGACCAGGGGATGGAGGTGCCTCGTTGGCTGGTCCGGGAGCTCAGAGGGGCAGAGCACCGGGAAATGAGGTTGGGAGCTGGAATGGCCTGTAGGGCCCCAAGCAGGCTGGGAGTGGTTTCTTCTTGGAACGGGATCAGCCCTCAAGAGGGTTTTAGGAGAATGCCGCATTTGGGAAGGATGCATCTTGTGTGCAGGACTCCCACCTAAAGAGGAGCCCTGGGAGGAAACTGAAGCTGGCCTCCTGTGACCAAGTGAATCAGGTGGGAGCTGCTGGCTAAGGAAGGGGGATAGAAAAGATGCGAGCATTGAATGGCCAGTAGAGAAGACGCAAACACGTCCAGCCATCTGCGTGGCATGGTGATGGAGCTGGGGCGGCACTGGGGGGACCACAGCCGAGGCAGCAGGGCCGGGCTCTCTTCCATCATTCTGTACCTCCTCACCCGTCACCGGGGGCAGGATGGGGACTTCAATGACCTTCCTCCTCCTTGTCTTTCTCGTGAGGAGGAAGTATTGCAGTTTTCGCGCACTACGGCACCCAGGTTATGCTCTGTGGCTGCTCAAAAAAGTTGCTGGCTTTCCAGGTGTTTCTCACTGACAGGTGAGAGCTGCCCTCGGGGACACCAGAAGCTGTGCAGTTAAGGTCAACAAGAAAGAAGGAAGGGGTCCTAAGGGAAAGGCATGTTCCCCAGGCTAACACAGGGGCATCTGGATGCCAATGGAACAGCAGCCAGAGAAAACGGCAAAGAGCTATCTGCACGATCCTGGGTTCCGTATGTGCGTCCTGGGTGGGTTACAATGAAGACAGTCCTCTCTGGTGACGGGGACTCTATTTCTCTGGCAGCGTGCGGAAAGGGTTAGAAACATGAGCAGGAACTCCAAGCTGCGAGTTGAGATCTTCCTAAGAAAGAACGAGAAGCGGCTGGAGCTCTGGCTTTGGATGTCACCTGCATTGAGGTGGGAGCTCATGGAAGATGACGATAAACCCACCAAGAGGAGCAGAGCCCACATTTGCCATCCCCTCTCCCAAGGGACAGTTCCCAGTGAGGGGACCAAGAGGAATGGAGAAGGTGGAGGAGCCAGAGAAAAAAGGGAAATGACTCAAGGACTTTGTCGCTCTGTTGTTATGTTTGTTTAAGACCAATCACACCTGTTTGATGGGAAAAGGTGAGAATGAAAGAGTAAAAGGAGAAGGAAGAGAGAAAAGAAGCCATTTCAAGTTCGCCAAAGGCAACAAAATACACTCTCTTATCCGTAATTGTGTTTTATCATTACGAATAGGGAATGACAACAACGGTATGACTGCAATAAAATAATTCATCACATGTGGGATGGAGAGAACCAGGGAGAGAAATAAGAATATCACCACTCATTAGGACTCTCTGCTTGCTTCCACGGCAGGGGGCATGGGTTTGATCCCCAGTGGGGGAACTATGATCCTGAATGCCGCAAAAAGAAATCACCTCTCCCAGAATACTTTACTTTTTTTTTGGGGGGGGGGGCTGCGTTGGGTCTTCGTTGCTGCGCGTGAGCTTTCTCTAGTTGCGGTGAGCAGGGGCTTCTCTTGTTGCAGAGCACGGGCTCTAGGTGCATGGGCTTCAAGTAGTTGTGGCACGCAGGCTCAGTAGTTGTGGCTCACGGGCTCTGGAGCACAGGCTCAGTAGTTGTGACGCACGGGCTTAGGCGCTCCGCGGCACGTGGGATCCTCCCGGACCGGGGCATGAACCCGTGTCCCCTGCATTGGCAGGCAGACTCTCAACCACTGCGCCACCAGGGAAGTCCCCTACTTTACCTTTTTGAAGACACTTCCAAACACACAGTCTGCAAAGTAACTGGGTGACAGGTGGGCAGACATCGACCGCCCCATCCCCTGACGGGGGGTCTCTGCAGTTGGTCTGGAGCACACTGTCCATGCATGTTTACCTGGCCCATGGATTATTACTGAAAGGGTAGCACATAAATTCTACAGGACAAACATTTTTGCTTCAATGATCCATTTTTTCCTTCCTGGTGGAGTTCTTTTGCGGAAAGGTGAGCAAAAAGATACTAAATACAGACAGCATGACCTTCATGGGGTAGAATCCAGAGAATTTTCAGATAAAGTTTATGTATTTTTTCCTAAATGTTAAAGAATATCGTTATTACAAAAAAAGGAAAGGAAAACATAGAATGTATAAATAAGAAAATAAATACCATGTAAGCCCATCACTAGCACACAGTATTAACATCATGATGTGTTTTCTTAGTCTTTTGAAATAATGCATAGCATCTTGTATGTACAATTTAGGGATTTCTATTTTTCACTTAACATTACAAACTATTTGTAAACATTATCTTAATGACCACATAAAACATTCCAGTATGTAGAATAATATTCTATCATACGTAACATAATGTAACCACTTTATTTTGCGACATTCAGATTCTAGTTATTTTAAGTAAAACTACAAAGAACTTCTCTATGTATAAAGCTTTTCTACAGTTCGGATCCCCTCCATAGAATAGATGTCACACAGTATAAGTACACATCAAGGCTATGGACATTTTAGAACTTTCCAGAGCGGCTGTGTGGGTTTATTTAGACTAGCACCCGTAGTGCAGGGGAGTGCCAGCTCTGCTTGTGCTAGCTGGGCTGCGTCCTAAAGTGCCACATCCAATGGACCCCTTCCCAGAGCCTTCAGTGGCCTCCTCCCCAAGAGAACCCCCAGGCGGAGGCTCAAGCAGAAGTGACTGGCCCAGGAAGACTAGGGGGGTCCGAGAAAATGTCTTCTATCTCTAGGTCAGGAATCTAATTTCTCTGTTGCTTGCCTGTAGACCGCAAGCCTGGACCTTATTGCCCAGCGCTTTCACAGGACTGTCGTTTGGGAATTGCCCGTCTCACGCTCGCCACCCCCCTACCCGCCCCCACCCCCCTAGCTGGTAGACAGCAGTTGTGAAATTTCCCTGGAGGTTCCTGGGGCCAAGGCTCAGTTTGCTCCTGGCGGCCTGAAAGGCTGTTCCCACTGCCCCAGGAACCTCGGAGCTGGGGTGCCAACGCATGGGTGGCTCCAACCACCGACACCTGCACACGGGGACCCCTGTCTGTCTGGTCCACAGCTGCACCCCCAGCTCAGGACAGGACACCTGTCAGTAGGTGCTCAATAAATGCTTGTCGATAGATGCATGGTCACTGCTGGGGTTCAGGACGCAGCTAAAAGGAGTCTGCTGTGGTTTTGAGCTGATTTGAAGTTCTTGTTTGGAGATGTTTGAAGGAGTGTTTGGCGAGTGCTTGGCCGACAGTGGGGTTCTCCGGGACGGACTTCTTTTGGCCACTGCGGCTTCTTGCCTGCCAGTGCCGAACTCCTCAGGAAGGTATATCTGGCTGGCTGGCTGGCTGGCAGTTCTTATACAGACTCTCTGCCGGCTCTGCGCTTACCCAGCGTGACAGAGCGCTTGCTGGAGACGCAGGATGCGGAGGATCCGGGGGGGGCCCCGGGATGGCCTGGGGTGGCCCGGGGGCCGCGGGCTCTGCGGAGACGCGCGGGGACGGGGCGGGGCGCCCTCTGGCTCCGGAGGCCCCGCCCGCCCCGCCGCGCACTTGCCCGCGGAGCGCGCCGCCTGGGGCGCGGCTGTCGGTGCCCTGCGCTTGGCTGCCCTGGACCCCGCTGCGCTCCCGGCTCTCTCCGCGCCCCAGACCTGGTAAGTCAAGGGCTCCTGCCTCCCGGCTCCTCGCCCGGAGCGCGATGCCCCAGGCCGGCGACCCTGAGCGGGCTCCAGGCACCCAGTCTCAGCCCCTGGGCCAGGAGGCGCCGCGATCCCCTTAGTGGGAGACAGAATAGGTGGTTCGGCCTCACGCCTCCTTTCCCTCTGCCTTCTACACTTCCAGAACGCATGCCTAGAAAATCATCTCACCACCAAACAACGACAACATTTTCCCATTATTATTAAATTACAGTCGTTCCTGGAGAAAATTGGGAAAATACTTAAAAGCATCCAAAGAAAACTAAAACCGCCCATGACCCCAGCCCCCCGCTTGGTTTCAAAGACCTCCAGATGGGGCAATATTTGCAAACGCACCCAGCCTCAAAGGGAATCTTTTGTGGGTTTTCTTTGGACCAGAAAAGTTTCTTGGGCCTTGGCATCTCCCCAGGGAGAAGGCATGGGACACGCAGAACGTTACTGGTATCTGATCTTGATTGTAGTAACTGGGGAAAATGTGGAACTTTCAGAAGAAAGTTGACCCAGTAGCCGTCACGTGTTATGTGCTGAGTATATCACGTTACTCCGCCCCGCCCCATCCCCGCCCCCTGCCCCCGACCCTCGATTTTTCAGACTGCTGTATGTGAGCTGTTTGAGTCCACTTTTAGGTTAAGAAGGAGCTTCCAGCTCCATTGAGGAAGGGCCTTGTCAATAACCACAGTTGTCACTTATGGTCACCATGGTGGGGAACTTTGCTGTGATCACACCATTGCTTTAATTCATGTGATGAGTGAATTGCTAGAAGGCGCTGTTGACTCTGCTCTATGGGTTTCTAACCAGGGGGCAAAACCCCTCTGCTGGCTCTGCTCTGTTTCCTGCTGCTCATCAGAGATGAGCTGAGGATGGGTCTGAGGAAGGCATTCTTAGTTTCCAGAATATTCAGGTATGTATTGCTTTTGACAGGTTATTCAAAAGTGGATTGTTTTGAAAATAAAGTACCCTGTGAAGACATCAGAGGGATTCACTCCTGTCGTCTTAAGTCTCTGGAGGCAGAGCTGGTGAGACAGTTTCTGTGTGGTTCGGGCTTTCCAGTAGTTGAGTGGGACATTTACTCACTCATGCATCCATGCATGCGTGCCTGCATCTGTCAATATTCACTGTGCTCCCGCCACATGCCAGACACCGTTCTAGTCTTCGGGATACATGGGAACAACACAGGCAAAGATCCCTGCCCTCAAAAGCTTACATTTTGATAGGGAAGACAAACAATAGACAATGCACAGAATAAATAAGAAAAACTATACTAGGTGCAGGTGATCAAGTACTATGGATAAAAAGGAGGGCAAGGTAAGAGTTACGGGAATTGGGGAGGATGGGTGAAAATTATGCTGTATTATTGACAATTATCGATGGCTTTGAACCTTTTTAGGAATAAGGTGGGTTGCAGATATATATAGTTATTAATATAGTTATACATAACTATATTAATAATATAAAATTTAATATACAAAATAAATAATGCTAATAAAATAAATATACATAAAATAATTTAAATTTTATTATATCAAAACAGATTACATTGAAAGAGGTTTTCATTTGGTTACACCAAGCTCTTTTCAGAGTGTATTCTACTTTGTTGATTATTTGCTCTCACATTCACATTGTAGTTGTATTAAATTTAATACTTTGCATGCCCGTTTAATTCAGCAAACCCATATGGACTCATTCTGGGGGCTGGAGTGAGGACAAGGTGAACCATACAGTCTCTGATCCTCCTGAGCTCCTGGAAATGCATAGACGAGCCTACAAATGATTACAACACAGCTTAGAATCTGAGTGGTACAGACTGGGTACTATGAGGGCTCAAAGCAGGGGATGGGACATCTGGAAGGGGCTTCACAGTTTGGCATAGGAGTGTGCTTTTGGAGGACCAGTAGAATTTTGGCAGGCAGACATGGTGGTCATGACTCTCTTGCAGAGAGAGCAGCAAAAGCAAGAGATAGGAAGGTTGTGGGCTTGTTTCATGCCTCCCCAGTCATCCCATCATCCCCAGTTTTCAGATGAGGAAACTGGGACTCCCCAAATTCATTTAATTTGCTGAGGGTGAGATTCTTCCTTCTATGTGACTTCAGCTCCCTTCCCAGAGTCTGGGAATCCTGCTGCCATCCATTCTCCATGCCAAAATGCTCATCCTTTTTCCCATGTTGAATTTGACCGGGTCCCTCTCATCAGCTCTCTGGTTCACATTTCCACCCTTCACACCCCAGAGCTCCTCTCTGCCACCCACAGAGAGGTCTGGGATGCTCTTAGCCCTGTGACCAGACTCAAGAACCACACCGCACATCCAGCAGGGAGGTGGCAGAAAGCCCTTTACAGATCTTTGAGGACAGTCAAATGCGGTGCCTCTGTACAGGTTTCATCCTGACTGTTTGAGACCTTGGCCACCTTAGTGATTCCTCTCCCGGGAGAGAGGAAGGTGAGAAGCCCAAGACAAAGCCCGCTGACTGCCTGGGAGAGTCTGGGCCCCTCTTTGCTGCTAGGAGGTAAATATATCTCCAGAATTTGGACATCGTGTTTCGATAAAGATGAAGACAGTTGACAGGTATTTCCAAGGCAAATTGGCTCACAGAATTCTTGACTCAGTAAGATCATATTCCCCCAAATTAAGCTTATCCATAATTGTTTCTACCCTAATTCTGCTTCCTGAAACAAAAAATGCTGATTTCAAAACTGGATGCTCTTTCGAGGAAATGCTGACAAGAATGGCAGGAATGTCATCCCCATCCCACCTAGATAAGCAAGCTACGGTACCGTCTGGGAGCCGCGAGGAGTAGCTAGGACTGAGCCAGGGCTGGAACTCTGGAACCCTGACATTCCTCTTCCCCTGACTTGCCCCCAGAATCTGTCCCTCTCCGTAGAGAGCTTGGAGTCAGTCACGAAAGCCTTGCCCTTTTAGTAAATGCGTAAGAAAGAATGAGAGGTGCGGTACTAGGAAATCTGTTCTAAAAGCCTGTTATGGGTACTGATATGAGACGGATCTGGAACTCCCGGGAGAGAGGCAGAAGGGGCGGTGTGTGCCGGGAACAGCGTGACATCACCTACTTCCCCCTCTCCCCTGGGTACAGTTGGGGCGTTCGCAGGATCCCGGGGTGCTGGAGGCATGCTTGCTGTCAATTTGCAGCTCAGCTCGGCTGTCCACAGTCCCGAATCCTGAGTGATTCTCAGTAGACCAGCAGCTCTGGGACTCAGCTTTGACGGAAAAAAATTGCACTAACCTTTGTTGGGGGCAGTGTCTATGCCTCCTGAAGAGTCTCAAACCCAGGCAGAAGCAGAAACTTCTAGACCCCCACCCCACTTCCTTCTTTCTGGGCCCAGTAAGGCCAGTTTGAGAATGTTTAGCACAGGCTGATCATCAAATTGGTTGTGTTTGGAGCTGGACCTCCCTGGTTCCTGCTGCTTCTTCCTCCTCCAGCCCCCTATTTCCTGTGCGAGCTACAAAACGCTGTGGTTCTTGCCGGTGGGGCAGAGGGCTCTTCTGATGGCATATGTAGGTCAGAAGCCAGTTCCCAATTAGTTAGACTCAGTTTTACCTGACACAAGTAGCCGGCTCCTTGGTCCCTTTGAGCTTAAATACAGATCTGCCTTCTCTCTGCAAGGTCCTGAGAGCTCCTTTTTCTATGCTAATAAAATGTGAGTCCATGGCTAAAAGATTAAAGTTTAGATGTATTTTTGATCGCAGACGTGACCTTGGGCAAGTCAGCTCACCTCTGTGGAAACCAGTTTTCTATGAAGTTAAGACTGTTGGATCAGCTGGTCTCCACATCCATTTGAGTCCAACAGTCCTCACTGTGGCCACTAGACAGTGCTTTGGCATTATAATGGATGTGAACTTGGAGAATGGGACATAAACCCACAGCTGTTGTGAGGATTGGCTTCTGTGTCGTTTACACCATGCTGATTATTAGAGGACGTTGCCAAACTCATTTTGTGACTCAATACGCAAAAACACCACATGACCCAGCATGCAGGCCTTGGGGGCATAGAAGGCATTTAGCAAAAGCGATACAATAAATTAAGTGTAAAGTCAGCAAAAGATTTTTCGTTAAAAATGCAGAGTTGTTATTTGAAAGGCAGTTAAGGAACTTGGCTTTTCTGGTCCAGCATAAAGTTACGACAGGCTTACCATAATGTTGAGATGCCACTGTGAGTTAGAACAGGGACAGCTGAGGTCATGGTGATGACTTGAGAATTTCTTTCCGCAACTCCCGTTCAGATTTTCTCAGGGACATGCAAGACTGAAAAAGAAAATCTGAAAAACAAACAAGATTGGAAAATTATGCTATGAAGTTATTATTTCTCTTCTTATATAATTCTTCCGGGTACTCTGCAGCACAAAAGACGGATTGGTTAATTTCCTAAGGGCCCACATCATAGCTCAGTGGTTCTCAAGCTTGAGTGCAAAGTAGGATCACCTGAGAAGCTTTGAAAAGTCCCAATGCCAGACAGGAACCCAGACCAAGGCCTGTCTTCCTCTTCTTATAAGGCCACCGTCCTATCAGATTAGGACCTTACCCTTATGACCTCATCTAACTTAGTTACCTCTGAAAGACCCTACCTCCAGGTTCAACTGCATTAGGGGTTAGGGCTTGAACGTATGACTTGCTGGAGAGAACAATTTGGCCCATAGCGTATAAATTAAAAGGCACACGTACGACACAATGTGCGTATTAAGGGAACTCGTTCTGGTGATCACCTATGGAGGCAGGGAGTGGGGGTGGTGAATAGAAATAAAAGTGAATCAATTTATCACTTGATCAGTCAAGAGAGGGCATTATGTAGATCCCAGGTGGCACACACCATGACCGAGTACTCCCCCGTCATACTCTGGTAGGGCACCCCTCTTACTGAGATTTTTAAAAACTGTGTGGGGTGTGTGTTTGTGTTGGGGTGGGGGGTGGGGGTTGGGCCAATACATATTTTTTGATTTCAGGTTGCACTTTTCTTTTAGAAAGTTTTCCTGGGAAGTTCACCCTCCCGCAGTGAAACCTTGACTCCCAGGATGATCCTGTCTAACGCCACGGCTGTGACACCCTTGCTGACCAAGCTGTGGCAGGGGACAGTTCAACCGGGCAACAACACATCCAACCTGGCCCGCAGGTCCCTGGGCCATGATGACGGCAAGCTGGCGGCACTGTACATCCTCATGGTGCTTGGCTTTTTCGGCTTCTTCACCCTGGGCATCATGCTAAGTTACATCCGCTCCAAGAAACTGGAGCACTCCCATGACCCGTACAATGTGTACATCGAGTCTGACACCTGGCAGGGGCAGGACAAGGCGTACTTCCAGGCCCGGATTCTGGAGAGCTGCAGGGCGTGTTATGTCATTGAAAACCACCTGGCTGTAGAACGACCCACTGCATACCTTCCTGAGATGAAGCTGTCATCCTGACCCCGAGACTGGTCAGAATTGGACAAAGCCTCCCTGATGATCTGATTTTTCCAATTACATGTTCCTTATATTCTTTCCTGCATGAGTATAATTCGGTTTTTTTTTTTTCTATCATAAGGGGTGAAAGGTAGATTAGTAACACTATATTTCTAAAATCACTTTCCTTCTATAATAGGCTGTGAGCCGCTCCCCAGTATGTGTGCCTGCCTTGTTAATTTCAGCAAAATCCCTGAGATCACGGTCTCTGAGAATAACAGCTGTCTTTCCCTGACTTCCTTGCAGCTAGCAAGGTCCTGTGTATGAAGTTATGGCCAGTTGAAGTGGGAATGATGAGGGCAATTTCCCAGTGAGTATTGAAAAGGAAAGGATGTGTCCTCCACTCCCCTCTCCCCCTTCCCCGCGGCTGGGACATGGATCAGGTGGTGAGCCAGTTTTGACTCTGGAAAAGGACAGTGTATTCACAGATGGTACAGCAATAAGAGTCTGGGTCCCTGGGCCATGGCATGGGGCAGGGTCTGGTCAATCAACAGCTCAGACTTTAGAGGAAAGGGAAACTAACTCCGATCTTCCTTGGGCCAGTGTGATTTTGGTTTTTGTTAAAGTAACAGAATCAAAATCCTAACGAATACGCCTTCCTTATGGGACTGAGACCCAAGACATAATGTTTCCATATTCGTTGCAAGCATACTTCCCCACTTGCTATGGGACAAGACTTACTCTGCCCTTTTCACTCGTACCCTTACCATGGTGGCTCTATCCTCCCCTTCCTCTCCTGCCTCCTCTTCCCCCCCATGCCCACCCTTCACACACACACACCCCAAACACACGCTCATACCCAGAGGCACACACGTGCACACAGAAACACAAAGAGAAACACACACAGATACTCAAGGACACACACACACACACACACTACCTAGTCACGTAGCGCAGTTGAGATGCAGAAGGAAAAAAATCCTGCTTCAGAATGTGTACCAAGGGGAAGGTACTCGGTTTTCGTGGCAGGAGGGAGGGTTGCATCCACCACCTCAAGAGCTCAGGGGAAGGCGTGGGTGTGGGCAAGGGGCAACACACGGGACTGAGGTGGCAGGGCCTTTTGAGGTAACGTGCCCATCGTGGTTGAATTGTGACCCCCCCAAAAAGATCCTCTTAACCCTTCAAGTCCTAACCTGTAAACATGACCTTATCTGGAAATAAGGTCTTTGCAGATGTGATCAAGGAAGGTAAGGTCATTGGGGTGAGCCCTAATCCAATGTGGCCGACATCCTTATAAGAAGAGGGAAATTTGGGCAGAGATAGGAGTGGCGCTGCTGCAAAGCAAGGACCACCAAGGACCGAGGGCCACCACTGGAGGCTGGGAGAGGAAAGGAAGGATTCTCCCGGATGGCTTTCAGAGGAAGCAGGGCCCCAAGACCCCGTGATTTCAGACTTCTGGACTCCAGAACGGGAAGACAAGGGGTTTCTCTTACTCAAAGCCACTCAGGCTGGGCTAGTTTGCTCCAGCAGCCATGGGAAGCTCGCGCAGTGCCTCTGCCCTGACCACCCCTCCAGAGACAGCGCTTTCCTCCTGGCCCTTCTCCTCACAAGACAGAGATTCCCTTGGAAACTTCCCTCCCGACTGAGAGCTGGGAAAGGGATTCAGGGGTGGAGGCAGACGGTGCCAGGGACTTGCTCATGGCAGTGGAAGGAGCCTCGTGAGCATGGCCTGGCCTGAGGGACTCAGAGGACATGTGACCTGGGTCTCAGCCTTCTTCCCTAGCTGCCCTCGGTCACCTGCGCCGTCCTGAACGCTCGCCTGCCTAGGCATTGCTTAAGAGGGTGGAGTACTTAAATAAAACATACTTGTTAGAAACCTGCACATAATACAAATTAGAAGCAACACGTAAGCATCGCTGGCCATCCTCCAATAGACGAATGGGGGGCACAGTCCTTGCTTCATGTAATAGACAGCGATTCCTTTGTGGGCTTGGGGGCAGAGCTCCCAATGGGACATCCCTTGGACAGAAGCCTGGCAGAGTTACTACAGTCCTCGAGACCAGTGGTTATTTGCGTCAGAGTCCTTTGAAAATCTAATGAAAGCTATGATCTCCCCAAATTGCACACAGACACATTTTACCCACAATCTCGGGGGTTCTTGGGCCCCTGGAAGCCCACCTATGATTGCTGGCATCTCCTGGCCACGTGTGACTTCCCTGCTGTGACAGACACAGTTGGCCCCTAGTGAAGGAAAGCAGGCTGGGCCCAGGAGTTTGGAGAGGAACCCAGAGCGCACGTGGTCCACAGCGTGATTTACAGCGGCAGGCAGACTTGGGTATTCCAGGCACACAGACCAGTTCTTTATCACCGGTTCACTTCCCCCCTGAGGTTCTGCCCCTTTAAGGCAGAGGGAGATCCACAAGCTTTAGTCCTCCCCGTCCTTGAAGCACCAGGCATTCAGCTCACTTCCCCACACCCCTCAAACCTCTTAGAAGCCACACATGTTCGAATGCTTGTTACCATATTTAAAATTTTGGGCGAGCATTCGTAGAATGCCTGCTAGGAGCCAGGCACTGTTCTAAGCCCTTTCAAACTAGAATCTCAGTGCTTTGTGCGCAATATTTTATGTGTTCATTGAATAGGACAACATGCCTTTTGAGGTATTAAAAACATCTTTTTAAAAAATTAGAGTCTTTTATCATGACGTGTAGTGTGTGTTTTGTTAATATCACTATGATCCTTTTAGAAAGTGGGTGTGGGTTCTTGGGGGGCTCCGGAATAAGGAAGTATGATTGCCCGTGGTTCAACTCTGCCGTAGACTCTGCCCCTGATCCTACAAGTAGCAAACAAGGGAGCAAAGCCCCAGGTGGAGCTGCAGGCAGACTGCCGAGCGCCCCTTCCCCTATTACCCAAGCCTCCTGCTAAGGGGGTGGGAGGCTGCCACTGCTGCTGAGTCCCAGACGTCCTCAGCCAGCCAGCAGCTTGGGCAGACTCTTGATGAACTTGTGATATTTATTTGATTTCTTTTTAAAGTTTTTGGCCGCACCCCACGGCATGTGGGATCTTAGTTCCCCAACCAGGGTTCGAACCCACGCCTCCTGCATTGGAAGGCAAAGTCTTAACCACTGGACCACCGGGGAAGTCTGGATATTTATTTGAAATGTCCTGATTTTTTAATGTGGGCAACTAATTCGATTTTATTTTTTTTAATGTGTGGGCCAAACAGGCTATGACCTTGAACTGAATTCTGCTCAAAGACCACTGCTTTACAACCTCTGCTTTAAGCAGAAAGAATAGCTCCGGGACAGCCCCAGGCCACACTTGATAGAAACCAGAGTCAGGGAGGGGAACCTGCATCTGAAGGACTGCCCGCCATGGTGGCAGAGGCAGGTGGAATCAGTGGCAGCAAGCCCCGAGGTGGGGGCCTGGCCAGTGGACCCTCAGATCCCAGCTCTCTGAAAGGATGCTGCATCGGGCTGTCTTTACCTGGCACGTCCCATTCAGATGCCAGGCCCCTCACCCTCTGTCAGTATAGAAGAGGCCATTACGGCTCCAAGTTTGCTCTGCAGATTCTTGGAACCAATTGTGGAGTCCGCCCTGGAGAGATGGGCCCACTCTATGAGCAGACAAACCAGGCTTGTCTACAAGGCTGACCGGGGACTCGGGTACACTAGCCAATACGAAGGATGGCACGCACCTCACCGCTCCTGGAGGCGCGCAGCCTGGCTAGGCGAATGGCTCCAGGTTAGATATGCCCCACGTGCAATTCACCAGACAGTTGGCCTTGGAGAGCAAGCTCCCTGAGGTTTAACTAGACCATGGCTGTCACTTAACTGCTGAGGAAACTGAGGCTTAGCGAGGTTCAAGGACACACCCAAGGTCATCGCTTGCCTGAAGGAGGAAGCCAGCAGGAGGTGTGCTTCCCTAACTTCTGCCCTCGCTGACAAGCCAGGGGTTCCTGGGGGTCTGTGAGGTGGGGAAGGAATGACGGGGCTCTGATTTTATTCTTTTAGGCACACTAACCCGACTTGATCATTCTTTACGGGATATCATCTAGGAATATCAGACAATTTACTCTCCAAAAGGGTCCTCCTCGTTCCCTCCCTTTCTAGGCCCTTTAAGGGCTATTCTTGTTCTCCTTTTTAGCCCTTGTTTGTTTAACCGTTTGGTTTAGTTTGTGTCTTTTAGGCTCCAACAGTTTGAAGTAAGACTCATGATGGCTCAGAGAATTCAGCCAATTCCAGAGGAGAGTGGCCCAAGTCCCTACAGGTCCTTGGAACAGTCAGTGAGGGACTTCTATACCTCTAGGATAGGCTAGGGTCTGTGGTCCCCATCCAGCAGGAAGAAGTTTCAGAAGAAGAGACCTTCGGCCTCTTACCCCTTAAGAATAAGGGTGTAGGGTGTCTCGGGGGGGATGAGACAGGCTGACCCTTTGCTGCAGTGCTGCAGTACTTGCACCTGGACACACCTCTCCTCAGGCAACAAAATACAAAGAAACTGTATGAGCTAAGTATAACTGCATGCATGCACAGTTAGGGCAAATTCTGGACAAAAGATACAAAGAGACCAAAAAACTCAACTGTCAATTTTGAAGAGCCCACAAGCAGGGCGTCCGGGGCACTGTGCATGCCTCCTGCCTGCAACACCATCTCACGGGTGGGCAAAGCACCTAAGCCACCACTCCGCCCTGACCCCTGGACACACCCTTATTCTCACTGCATATAAGGAACAAGCTCGCCTCACCTCAGCGAGCAAGCCGGCAAGGGAACCTATTGTTTGTTCTCGCTCCCCCTTGCTGCAGCGGGGGCCCCATAAAGCCTTGCCTGAAATAAAAAGTATCCTAATACCATCTGCACTGTATACCTAGAGGTCTGCTTAAAGAGACAGAAGGTAGTCCAGCATCTGAGCTGGGCCATTTAAAAAAAAAAAGGCAAACTGAGCCAAAAAGAAGCCAATTGCAAATTCTGATAATATGGCTTGAAATATTCTCTTTGCCCTGGCTCTGAATTTCAGTTTCCCCTCAGGACACTATGGTAATTCGATAGTAGCCATAACAAGAATTAGAAATAAGCTGACAGGCAGAGAAAACTTTTAGGGATTCCACAATCTCTGAATCTCCAGACAAGCCCGTGTGTGACTTGTGTGTTAATGCGTGTGACTCTCTCCAGAGGATGCCGGATCTTAAATCCACATCAGTAGATGGCTTCTCTATGGGCACATAAATACTAAAAAAAAAAATGAGAAGTAAATACTAAATCAGATTAAGGGAGATAGCCAAAGGCTATGAGAGCTTGAGGACAAAAGAAATGTACAGAAAGCTAAGGATGGATTGAGAAGGGGTGGTAAATTCTTTAACTGATTCATTGGGTACACAAACAAATCTAAATACAAATACAAAAAGGAGTCAAGGACTTAGAGCAATCGGCCCCTCAGTTTCCTCGGTGTGTCTGCTTAAGGTCAATAAAGCCAGGTGTCTTAGACATTTCCAGAAATACAGGGTTTTGTCGGCCAGTCTGCGCGGGCAGAGGAAGGCGCCCTGGGTGTGGCTGCCCCCTGGTGGTCAGGTTGAGAATCTCCAATGCGCATGGAGCCCTGAGCACCTGGAGCCGGGTGGGTGCCTGCTTGGGGCCGGCGAGGTTCTCCGGGTGGGCTTCAGACATTCTCTGGAGGCTAAACTTCTACTCACTCATCAAGTTCAGCAGGACAGAGCCCACCATGGTCATCATTACGAAACAGGAGGGAGAGAGAGAAGCAGGCCTCTGGAGGTGCCGTGGGAGGCCCCTCCTCTGAGCAGGGGCCCTGGGGGCTCAGAGTTCTCAGGAAGTTGCTAGGACCGCTTCTCCCTTCCTCTGTGCTGGAACCTGCCCACCCGCTTTCTAGGAATCTCTTCATCATCCTTTCCAGCCGTTGGGAAACCATCTCTCACCCAGACCTCAGCCCCTTTCCATTCCAGGCCTGTGACCATTCCTGCTCTCACGGAAGAGGCTCAGCAAATCTGGGGTGACAGTAACCTAAGTGACCCTGTTCAGATATTGTCACAGGGAGGAGGAATGGGGAAAGTGGTTGCTTGTCTAGGGCCCCCACCATGGGTGTTTTTTTTTTTAATTTATTTATTTCATTTATTTATTTTTGGCTGCGTTGGGTGTTTGTTGCTGCGTGCGGGCTTTCTCTAGTTGCAGCGAGCAGGGGCTACTCTTCCTTGCGGTTGCGCGGGCTTCTCATTGCAGTGGCTTCTCTTGTTGCGGAGCACGGGCTTTAGGCACACGGGCTTCAGTAGTTGTGGCTCGCGGGTTCTAGAGCGCAGGCTCAGTAGTTGTGGTGCACGGGCTCAGTAGTTGTGACGCACGGGCTTAGTCGCTCCGCGGCCTGTGGGATCTTCTTCCTGGACCAGGGCTCGAACCCGTGTCCCCTGCATCGGCAGGCGGATTCTTAACCACTGCGCCACCAGGGAAGCCCCCACTCTCCACTGGGTGTTGTCCCTCTCACACCAGACAGGCCCCAGAAGCAGGCTCCTCTCAGACTACAATGACCCAGTGCAGTGGGAGGGAGTGGGAGGTGGGAGGATGGGGGCTGGACTCAGCCCCCGGGGCGGGAAGTCTTCCCCCAGGACGAGGAGGGGCCTTTGGGCTAACTTGGCAGTGAGTGACCTTAAGGTAGCATAAGGAATGGAGAATGTGGCTTCTTTACTGCTTTTTTTTTTTTTTTTTTTTTTTTTTGCGGTACGCGGGCCTCTCACTGTTGTGGCCTCTACCGTTGAGGAGCACAGGCTCCGGACGCGCAGGCTTAGCGGCCATGGCTCACGGGCACAGCCGCTCCGCGGCATGGGGGATCCTCCCGGACCAGGGCACAAACCCGCGTCCCCTGCATCGGCAGGCGGACTCTCAACCACTGCGCCACCAGGGAAGCCCCCTAACTGCTTTTTAAACATAGCTTTTCTGTGAGAATTCAGTGGGCGATCATATTAATTTCCTGTGGCTGCCATAAACGATGACCACAAAATTGGTGGCTTGAAACAACAGAAAGGTATCCTCTCATGGTTCTAGAGGCCAGAGTCCAGAGTCTGGGTGTCAGCAGGGCCTTGCTCCCTCTGGGGCTCTGGGGGAGGACCCTTCCCACCTCTCGCGGCTTCTCGTGGCTTCTTGGCTTGTGGTCATGTCACTCCAACCGCTGTCTCTGTCTCACCTGGTCTTCTGCTCTGTGTGTGTGTCTTCTCCTCTTCTTATAAGGACATCAGCCATCAGATTTAGGACGCCACCCCAGCTGCTACCGTAAACCCAGTTGTGATTTTTCTCAAGTGATGTTTTCACCGCATATTCTCATCCTTCAACCACGGACTTTATCACTTATTTTGTGTCTGATCAGTCAGGGTCCAGTCGGGAAAAGAGAAACCTCACTGTTTTGGCGGAGAAATTAATAGGAAGAATCGCTTAAGCAGGTGTTAAAGAACTGAAAAGGCGAAAATGGGAAAACAGGCAGAGAAAACTAGGAGGTCCTAATGGCAGACAGTCGCCAGCAAACAAAGACAGGAAAAGGTTGAGGGTCTTGTTGTCTCTTCTTTGAAGCCGATTGCCCTGCAAATCCTCCCACAGGCTGCCTGAAGCAGGGAACTGGAGGGAAGGTTGTTTATTTGGGGCTAAAATGTAAACTAACCCATGGGGGCTACTCCTTGGATGTCAGAAGCTGCCTTCCAAGCTTCCAGGCTGGACACATGCTAGGTCAAAGCTTCTCGCCTGTTTCACTTTAAAGGGTGGCCTTTCTGATATTTGTGGCAAAAAGAAAAGAAAAGAAAAACTCCAAAGTTTCAGCTATTAAGCAAGTCCTCGAGAGCTGGCAAGACTGAACCCCTCCTGGTCAGGGATGTGTGAATTCAGGGAGCAGCTGAGGGCCCGCACATGCGGGCTAATGCTCCATCAAAGGAGGAAAAGAAAGAGAGAAAGAAAAACATCACCACATGGTCAAGTCAAAGGGAGGGAGGGAGGCCCACGCAGTGCCAAGGAGGACACGAGGGAGAAGGTGCATTTTCCCTGTGCCCACGTGTTCACAGGACCGTTGGGAGAAATTGAAACAGGCGTGGAAACTTTGTTTTTTGATGCAGCCAGAGGAGGATGGGAACATTTGACGGCTGCATTTTTCAAGCTGATTTCTTGGATCAAAGACTTTGGGGCCTTATAGAGCACTGAGGCATTCAGGGTGTCACTCCCCCCCCAGCTCATAAAGGTCACAAGATGTCAGGACACACTGAACTTGGGAAAGACTCAAAATGGATGTACTAACAGGGCAAACCACAGCCATTGACCCCGTGCATGTCCCACTGCTGGACAGCGCTCAACTCCGTTGGACATCAGACCACAAAACTCACATCACCAGTAAGGTACAGAATCATTGGGTTTTGGAGACAGGAGGAATGTTCTAGACTAGGGTTTGGCCAACTATGGCCCACAGACCAAACCTGGCCAACCACCTATTTTTTTTGTTTTTTTTTGGTTTTGGTTTTGGGGTGGTTTTTTTTGTTTGTTTGTTTTTTTGGCCACGCCGCAGGGCTTGCTGGGTCTTAGTTCCTCAGCCAGGGATTGAAGCCGGGCCACGGCAGTGAGAGCGCTGAGTCCTAACCACTGGACTATCAGGGAATTCCCCTGTTTTTGTAAATAAAGTTTTACTGTAACACAACCACACATTTATTTACATATTGTGTAAGGTTGCATTCCTGCTACAGAGGCAGAGTTGTGTTCTTGTGACAGAGATCATATTGAATCACAAATCCAAAAATATTGACTATTTAGCCCTTTACGGAAATAAAGGAGGCTGACCCCTGTTCTAGAACGATCCTGAATTTTTTGATGACTTGGCCATACTTGGTAACGTTGGCACCATAGGGCTCAGGGGATGCACATTCTGGAGCATGCAAGTACAGGAGCCACAGGCGAGAGGCAGGTAGGCACTCTCTGGGGTCAAACTGAGGCAGGCCCGGTTCTTCCAAGTTTTGTCTGTTAAGCATGGAATACCAGAATTGGATTTTTTTTAAATCAATGACTATTGAGTTATGTACTTTACAATTTTTTTTAATGCTTTTGTGTGCATTATGTGTGAAATCCACGTGTCTAACCATCGTTCTAGAAAACACGAGCAGCTCCCGCGTGGCTGTCTCATCAGCGCCCTCTATTGAAAACCCTTGAGCTGGTCACCCAGGGAATCCGTCTGCGGCAGCTCCCTGGGGATGGCCTGCTTGTTATAGCAGCCTCTCGCCACACGGTGGCAGTGCATCCATCGGTACCTCGGAGCCCTGCCCCGCAAGAATCCCGGAGTCCAGAGTCGTCAGGGGCCTCTTGGAGCCCCTTGGAGAGAGAATGTCTAGTGGTGGTAGCATCAGGACAGCCTACACCGAACTACTGAATCAGTAATTACCGGGGACACAGAATCAGAGGGAGAATGAATTACTGAATTTCAAAGGGCTTTTGCAATAAAGTCAGGGCAAGCTGCACATACATAGTTTTCACACCTCTTGTGATTCTCTCTTGCGAGGCAGGCTACTTCTCTTACACAAGGGAACATTTCTACAAGAAGATGCAAATCAGGGACAGAGATGGACGTCTAGGGGATTGGATTTTAAATGTTTGGAAGCAAGACTTTCAAACATACTAGCATAGAAACAGCTGATTCCATGTAAAGAGTTGATGTGTTCATTGCAAACTCCTCACTCTTAAGAAAATAGATTTGCCTTTTCAATAGGTAACAGGCACATAGTAAAAAACAAACAAACAAATCATTTAAAAGGAAACTGCCCAGAGGACAATAAAAGGATTCTTAGGTCTCTTTTTAGAAATATTCTTTGCATATACAAGAATATACAGCTTTTATATACAAATGGTGGACAACACGCCAATCTACATCCTGCTTATTTTTTTCCTACTTATCAAGATTTTGAAGATTGTTCCTCTTCAGTACACAGACATCTGCCTCAGTCCTTTTAATGCTCGACTAGGATCCCATCGCGTGGATTTCCGTACTGTCCTTACCAGTCCTCTCTTGATGGACATTTAGATGGTTTCCAATCTCTTGCTTGCAATGACCAGACCTGTACATATGTCCTGGAAATATGCTCACATCACACCTAAGTCCCCCAGATTCCCAGAAGATGACTGAGTGGTCAGAAGGTATGTGTGCTATAAAATTTTAATAATCCCAATTATCCTCAATAATAATAATAAAAGCTGACTTCTATGAGCTGTCACTGTGTGTCAGACACCGTTCAGACTGTTTTGTATACCGTGGCGAACACACTGTGGATGGATAGACCCACTTTGCAAATGATCTTTACTTGTCTACCAGCAGTAAATGAGATCTCTTTATAATTCTGATTTGCATCTATATTGTTATGGGTGAGAATAAGTATATTTTTTCTGTTTAAAAGACACTGTTACTTCTTTTTCTTTTCTTTTATTAAATCTTTTTTTTTTCTTGGACTTCTTTTTCTGTGACTAGCTGTCCATGTGCTTTGACCATGTTTCTGTTGAATAGCTGACCTGTTTTATTTAACGTTGAAAAACTTTTAAATATTAACGAATTTGACACTTTACCATATGTGTTGCTAATGCTTCCCCCAAGTTTATCATTTATTTATCTCTTGTCTCGATTGATAGTATTTTGCTTTTGCCATGAAGGCTTTTTTTTAAAATAAATTTATTTATTTATTGGCTGCGTTGGTTCTTCGTTGCTGTGCGTGCGCTTTCTCTAGTTGCGGCGAGCAGGGGCTACTCTTTGTTGTGGTGCGCGGGCTTCTCATTGCGGTGGCTTCTCTTTGTTGCGGAGCACAGGCTCTAGGCACGCGGGCTGCAGTAGTTGCAGCACGTGGGCTCAGTAGTTGTGGCACGCGGGCTTAGTTGCTCCGCGGCTTGTGGGGTCTTCCCGGACTAGGGCTCGAACCCGTGTCCCCTGCATTGGCAGGCAGATTCTTAACCACTGTGCCACCAGGGAAGTCCCCACGAAGGCATTTTTAATGCTTATGTAGTTGGATTGATCAGTCTTGTCTTTTGTGACTTCTGACTTTTGCGTCGTGCTTGGAAAGACTGCCACAATCTGAGATTATAAAAATAACTCTCCCATGTTTGTTCTAGTTCTTTTATAGCTTTATTTTTTAAAAATTATAATTTAGCTGCATCTGGAATTTATTTTGGCATAGCAAAGTAGAGATCCAATTTAACTCTTCCCCAGATGTTTACCCAGTTGTCCCATGCATTTATTAGATAACCAATCTTTTCTACACTGATTGGAAACATTCTCTTTATTTTATCCTATTTTCCTGAATGTTTTTGAATCTATTTCTGGAATTTATTCTGTTCTACTGGTCTGTCTGCCTGTTTATATGCTGGAATCAAGCCCTTTTAATTTCTGTGGCTTTACAATATGTTTTAACACCTTGGAGGGATATTTCATTACTGCTTTTTTCCTATAATTTTCTTGGCTATTCTTGCATGTTCAATTTTACATATAAATTTTAGACTCAACTTGTCTGTGTGAATTTGAATGGAGCACGGCTCTCAAAGTCTTTTTCTAAATGAGAAATTTAGCAAATTTATTTACCTCACGCTTCTGGTGAAAGAGGAGGGAAGCCAAACAAAGAAAGTTAACAAAGATATTTCCTTTGAGGAAACAGTTATCAGTTTATATCTCTGCCAGAGTCAACATAATTAAGTAAAACGACCAGTTTGAATGATAGCTTTGGGGGAAGTCAAGTTTACTTTTCTCAGAGGCAACCTTGAAATCCTGGGGGTTCGCCTATTCATTTGTTGGAGTAATACCTGCAAGGATGGGTGTTTATGATGAAGGATGCTGTCTGCTGCCCTCTGTAGCTGCAGGGGAAGAAGAACCATTTTCTCCTTTTGATTTTGCTGTGATTTTTCAAGCCTAAAAGTTGGAATTCTATTCGTTGAAACTGAAAGAAATATGGACCTGAAAACACGAAGTATATCATTGGAAAGGAAAAGGCAAGAAAAATATCATTAACAAATGGAGTAAGGGCTCTGAAAACTTGGCATTCATTCAGTGTAGTTTGGAAAACAAAACAAAATGAGAACAACAAAAACCCAAAAACCTCTGTTGATCTTTTGTTGGGATTGTACTAAATCTATAGATGAATTTGGAAAGAATTATCATCTTTACACAAGTGAGTCTTTCTAAGAATAGGAAATATTTGCATTTAGTCAAATCTTCCTTTTTGTCCCTCTTTTTAAAGATTTTCTCTGTATGAATCTTATGCATTTATTGTACTCATAGGTGTCTTATCTTTTTTGGTTCCAATTGTAAGTAGAATCTTGTCTTCAATTATACTTACAAAGTTATTGCTGTTAATATAGATTCTTGGATATTGATTTTTTTTAGTATTTATGTTGTACCCACTCAGCTTACTGAATTATCCTACTAATAGTTTGCTAATAGTTTTGCAGTTGATTCTCTTTATTTTTCCAATTATCCTACTAATAGTTTGCTAATAGTTGCTAATAGTTTTGCAGTTGATTCTCTTTATTTTTCTAATCATACAGTCAATGATAATTTTTGCCTTCTCTTTTCCAGTTTTAGTACCTCTTGTCTAATTGAATCGAATAATTCCTCCTGTATAATATTAAATGACAGTGGTGATAATGGGTGAATGTGTCTTTTCTTTCTTTAGTTTCCTTCCAGTTTTATTTAGCTATAATTGACATACAGCTCCATACAAGTTTAAGGTGTACAGAATAATCAATGATTTGCCTTACTTACATCATGAAATGATTACCACATAAGGTTATGGAACATCCATCATCTTACATAGATACAAAATAAAAGAAAAAAATATTTTTTCCTCCTGATGAGAACTCTTAGGATTCACTCTCTTAACTTTTATATGTAACATGTATCAGTGTTAATTACATTTATCATGTTGTACATTACCTTCCTAGTACTTATTTTTCTTATACCTGGAATTTTGTACCTTTTGACTGCCTTCATCCAATTTGCCTGTCTCCCACCTCTGGTAATCACAAATCTGATCTCCTTTTCTATGAGTCTGTTTGTTGTTGAAGTATAATTGACCTATAACTACGTTAGTTCTTGGTCTACAACATTGTGATTCAATATCTCTATATATTTCAAAATGATCACCAGGATAAATCTAGTTACAATCTATCAATATACAAAGATATTACTTATTATTGACTGTATTCCCCGCACTGTGTATTTCATACCCATGATTCATTTATTTTTTAACAGTAAATTTGGACCCCTTAATCTCCCTCATCTATTTCTCTCATCCCCTCACCTTCCTCCCCTCTGGCAACCACTTGTTTATTTTCTGTATCTATGACTCTGATTCTGTTTTGTTATGTTTGCTCTTTTTTTTTTTGTTTTTTAGATTCCACATATATCATTAGTAATATTTTAATATTAATATTTGATTTATTTTCTACATAAATCATACAGTACTTTACTTTCTCCAACTTATTTTACTTAGCATAATAGCCTCTAGGTCCATCCATGTTGTCATAAATAGCAAGATTTTGTCCTTTTTATGGCACAGTACTATTCCCCTGTGTTTGTGTGTATGTGTGTGTGTGTGTGTGTGTGTGTGTGTGTGTGTATCACATCTTCTTTATCCATTCATCTATTAATGGGCACTTAGGTTGCTTCCATATCTTGGCTATTGTAAACAATGCTACAATGAACACAGAAGTGCATATATCTTTTCAAATTAATGTTTTTGTTTTCTTTGGATAAATATCCAGGAGTGGAATTGCCGGATTGTATGGTAGTTCTATTTTTAAGTTTTTGAGGAACCTCCATACTGTTTTCCACAGTGGCTGCACCAATTTCCTTCCCATCAGCAGAGTACAAGGGTTTCCTTTTCTCTACGCCCTTGCCAACAATTATCTGTTGTCTTTTTGTTAACAGCCATTCTGACAGGTGTGGGGTGATTGTGTCTTATTCCTGACTGTATTGATGTCCTTCTAGTGTCTCACCATTAAGCATAAGTCCAGTTTCTGACTTCAGATATATTTAATTTAGCATATTAGAGAAATATCGATCATCTTATTTATCAAGATTTCAAAAATCAGGATGGAATTGAAATTGACCAAATACCTATCTATCATCTATAAAGATGAACACATTTTATTTGACTATTTTTGTGGTAAATCACGTTAATGGATTCCTAATATTAAACAATTCTTTCATAATTGGTATGCCTGCATTCATTTGTGGTGTATTATTCTTTTAGTGTACTATTGGGGTCTATTGACTAATATTGTACTTAGAATACTTACATCTTTATCCAGAAGTGAAGCTGGTCTGTGGTTACCTTTTATCATGGTGGTTTTATAGGGCTAGGTTATCACCGATGTAGTGGCTTCCTCAGAAAAATTCGGAAGATTTTTCCCTTCTCCATGCTCTAGAGCTGATTAAAAGCAGCCTTCTTTATCAGTAAAGGTTTAGTAGGATTCACCTGTGAAATCAGCATAACCAGATTCTTCTCTGGGTGGATGACTCACAAGTTTTTCAGCATCTTCTATGGTAACCGATATTTTCTGATTTTTAAAATCTCCTTTGGGATCAGTTTTGGTCATCTACATTTTCCTAGAAAATCATTAGTTTGGTCAAAGTTTTCAAATTTATTTGCACAGAATTGAGCAGGTGAATTGAGGAATCATTTCTTTGATTTTCTCTATATCTATTGCTATTCCATTCACAATTCTTATTTTGTATATTTGATCTTTGTCCTTTATTTCTTTATTAGGGTAGCTAATGGTTTATCCATTTCCTTCCTCCCTTCCCTCCCTCCCTCTCTCCCTCTTTTTCTTTCTTTCTTTCTTTTCTGTTCTTTCTTTCTTTCTTTCTTTTTCTTTCTTTCTTTCTTTCTTTTCTTTCTTTCTTTTCTTTCTTTCTTTCTTTCTTTCTTTCTTTCTTTCTTTCTTTCTTTCTTTCTTTCTTTCTTTCAAGGAAGCAGGTCTTAGATGTATTATTAGCGTTATCAATTTTCTGACTTCTAAATTCTGCTCTTACCCTTTTTTAATAAACCACTTCCTACCCCCACTTTCCTTAGGATTATTTTGTTTTCCTTTTTCTAACATCTGGAATTAGGTGCTTAATTTACAATTTTAAAACAGCCTTATTGAGATATAATTTACATACCATAAAACCTACCCATTGTAAGGGTACAGTTTGATAATGTTTAGTAAATGTATACAATTGTGAACCATTACCACAGTCCAGTTTCAGAACATTTCCATCAGCCTAACAAGTCCCCTTGTTCCTGTTTGAATCAGTTCCTATTCCCACCTCTGGCCCCAGGTAACCACAGATCTGCTTTCTGTCTCTGTAATTTTGCCTTTTCTAGAAATTTCATATAGATGGAACATTACAATGTGTGGTCCTATGGGTCTTGTTTCTTTCACTCAGAATAATACTTTTGAGGTTCATGCATGTTTATTGCTGAACAGTGTTCCTTCATAAGGATATACCACATTTTGGTTTTCCATTCATCTGATGATGGACGTTTGGACTATTTCCAATTTGGAGCTATTATGAAAGGTACTGATATTAATATTTATGTATATTATGTTTATGTATACATATTTATGAATATTTAGTCTTTGTGTGGACATATATTTTTGTTTGCCTTGTGTAGATACCTAGGAGTGAAACTGCAACGTCATGTAGTAGGTATATAGTTAGTTTTTAAAGAAATTGTCAAACTTTTCTAGAGTAGTTGTACCATCATCATTCTCACCAGCAATGTATGAGAGTTCCTGTTTCTCCACATCCTTGCCAACATTCAGTATGGTCCACTTTTTAAATTATAGACATTTTAGTGAGTGTATAGTGATACATCATTGTGGTTTTGATTTTCATTTCCCTAATGACTAATGGCGTTGAGCATCTTTTCATGTGCTTGTCATCCATTTGTGTACCTTCTTTGGTGAAATGTCTGTTCAAATCTCTTTCTGACTTTTTATTGAGTTGTTTGTCCTCTTATTATTAAATCGTAAGACTTTGTCATATATTCTCGATGCAAGTCCTTTATCAGACAATTGACTTGCAAATATTGCCTACCAGTCTGTTGTCTTTTCGTTTTCTTAATAGTGTTTTATGAAGATCAAAAGTTTTGCATTTTGGTGAAGTCCATTTTATCAGTTTTTTTCTTTCATGAATAGTGCTTTTAAAGTTATATCTAAGAAATCTTTGCTTAATTCAACATCACAATGATTTTCTTCTATGTATTTGTCTAGAAATTTTATAGTTTTCGCTCTTACATTAAGGTTAAGCTAAATGATCCATCCTGAGTTAATGTTTGTGTATAGTGTAAGGTAAGGGTCTTAGTTCACTTTTAAAATATGAATATCTGATTGTTCCACTGCAATTTGTTGAAAAGACTGGACTTTCCCCATTTTTTTGGTAAATCTATTTTTAGTTTTTCTTCTTTACTAATGTTAGCCATATTGTATAGCAGATATGCACTGTTTTTAATTAATTTTCTAGATAACATTTTACTTTTAGTCTTGATTTTCATTTTAACTAAGAATTTTCTGAACCTTCATTTCCAGTAGCAAGACTTATATTTTTCAATTTTTTAAATTAATTTCTGTTCTTAATAATTGTTAGTAGAGAATATTTCTACTTTAAAAAAATGTCCTTAAGTGTCCTTTACAGCCAAATATATGATTTTTGTGTATGTGAAAATTTAATGGTTCTTGGAAAAAAAAACTGTATTCTGTATTTTCAGGACATAGAGTTCAATATGTATATATATATATATATATATATATATATAATTAGTTCTGTCTTATTAAATATATCAATTATGTATTTTGATTTCTATAACTTTACTTAAAATATCTTGTTTATTTTTTCTATTATGGGCCAAGAGGTAAATTTAAATTGCCTGCTTCTATATTTTTTCTGTCATCTTTTATTTTCAGTAAGTTTTGCTTTATGAATTTTTTTTTTTTTTTTTTTTTTTTTTTTTTTTTTTTTTGCGGTACGCGGTCCTCTCAGTGTTGTGGCCTCTCCCGTTGCGGAGCGCAGGCTCAGCGGCCTTGGCTCACGGGCCCAGCCGCTCCGCGGCATGTGGGATCTTCCCGGATGGGGGCACGAACCCATGTGCCCTGCATCGGCAGGTGGACTCTCAACCACTGCGCCACCAGGGAAGCCCTGCTTTATGAATTTTGATGCTGTATTATATGGTGCATAGATACTCATGATGTTATATGATCAGAGTAGATTATTAAGTGCCTCCTTTTACTTTATTTAATGCTTTATGTATTGAGTTCAACGTACATGATATTAACATGGATATTTCTGCTTTCTTTATGTTTGTATTTACTTTGTGTGTCTGTGCCCATTCTTTTTCTTTTGATATAATTAAGTGATTTAGATTAATTAATAATTGTAATCTGACTTAGAACATGCCTGGCACATAGTAAGTGCTAATTAAGAGTTTGCTGAAAATAAAAACAAACAAAGCCTTTCTGCATTTCCTGAATGCAAAGTATAATTGGCTATTGTTTGTGTTGATTTTTTTCATCTGCAATATATAGATAGGACAAATTTATTTAGTCTTGGTTTATTACCTGGTTTTAGATCATGCTTTTTGTTTTTTCTTTTTTATAAATTTTATTTATTTATTTATTTATTCCTGCACTGGGTCTTCGTTGCTGAGTGCGGGCTTTCTCTAGTTGCAGCAAGTGGGGGTTACTCATTGTTGCGTTGTGTGGGCTTCTCATCACGGTGGCTTCTCTTGTTGCAGAGCAAGGGCTCTAGGCACACGGGCTTCAGTAGTTGTAGCACGTGGGCTCAGTAGTTCCGGCTTACAGGCTCTAGAGCACAGCCTCAGTAGCTGGGGCACATGGGCTTAGTTGCTCCATGGCATGCAGGATCTTCCCTGACCAGGGCTCGAACCCATGTCCCCTGCATTGGCAGGCGGATTCTTAACCACTGTGCTACCAGGAAAGCCTGCTTTTTGTTTTCAATGCTTTTTTATTTTTCATTTTTCTTATTTGTTGTATTTTCTTTGCTTTGCATGTGTGCACCTTCTGACAATGTGAAATCTTTATAATTTGCTTCTTCCAGTAGGCTTTTTTTTTATTAATGTGAAATTCACATAACATAAAATTAACCTTTTAAATTGTACAATTCAGTGGCATCTAGTACATTCACAATATTGTGCAACCATCACCTCTATCTAGTTTCAAGGCATTTTTGTCATCCCAAAGAAAATTTCATACCCGTTAAACATTATTACCCATTCCTCCTTCTCCTAGCCCCTGGCAACCACTAATCTGCTTTCTATCTTTATGAATTTACCTTTTCTGGACATGGAATCATACAATATGTGACCTTTTATATGTCTGACTTATTTCCCTTAGCATAATGTTTTCAAGATTTTTCCATGATCTAGCATGTACCAGTACTTTATTATTTTTTTAACATCTTTATTGGAGTATAATTGCTTTACAATGTTGTGTTAGTTTCTGCTGTATAACAAAGTGAATCAGCTACATGCATACGTATATCCCCATATCTCCTCGCTCTTGCGTCTCCCTCCCACCCTCCCTATCCCACCCCTCTAGGTGGTTGCAAAGCACCCAGGTGATCTCCTTGTGCTAAGCGGCTGCTTCCCACTAGCTCTCTATTTTACATTTGGTTGTGTATATATGTCAATGTTACTCTCTCACTTCGTCCCAGCTTACCCCTCCCCCTCCCCGTGTCCTCAAGTCCATTCTCTACGTCTGTGTCTTTATTCCTGTCCTGCCCCTAGGTTCATCAGGACCATTTTTTTTTTTTTAGATTCCATATATATGTGTTAGCATACAGTATTTGTCTTTCTCTTTCTGACTTACTTCACTCTGTCTGACAGACTCTAGGTCCATCCACCTCACTACAAATAACTGAGCTTCATTTCTCTCTATGGCTGAGTAATATTCCATTGTATATATGTGCCACACCTTCTTTATCCATTCATCTGTCAACGGACACTTAGGTTGCTTCCATGTCCTGGCTGTTGTAAACAGTGCTGCAATGAACATTGTGGTACATGACTCTTTTCGAATTATGGTTTTCTCAGGGTATATGCCCAGTAGTGGGATTGCTGGGTCTTATGGTAGTTCTATTTTTAGCTTTTTAAGGAACCTCCATACTGTTATCCATAGTGGCTGTATCAATTTACATTCCCACAAACAGTGCAAGTGGGTTCCTTTTTCTCCACACCCTCTCCAACATTTCTTGTTTGTAGATTTTTTTTTTTTTTTTTTTTTTTGCGGTACGTGGGCCTCTCACTGCTGTGGCCCCTCCCGTTGCGGAGCCCAGGCTCCGGACACGCAGGCCCAGCGGCCATGGCTCACGGACCCAGCCGCTCCGCGGCATGTGGGATCCTCCCAGACTGGGGCACGAACCTGTGTCCCCTGCATCAGCAGGCGGACTCTCAACCACTGCACCACCAGGGAAGCCCGTTTGTAGATTTTTTGATGATGGCCATTCTGATCAGTGTGAGGTGATACCTCATTGTAGTTTTGATTTGCATTTCTCTAATGATTAGTGATGCTGAGCATCTTTTCATGTGTTTGTTGGCAATCTGTATATCTTCTTTGGAGAAATGTCTTTTTAGTTCTTCTGCCCATTTTTGGATTGTTATTTTTTTAACATCTTTATTGGAGTATAATTGCTTTACAATGGTGTGTTAGTTTCTGCTTTCACAAAGTGAATCAGCTATACATATACATATATCCCCATATATCCTCCCTCTTGCATCTCCCTCCCACCCCCCCATCCCACCCCTCTTTGTTTGTTTTTTTGATATTGAGCTGCATGAGCTGTTTGTATACTTTGGAGATTAATCCTTTGTCAGTTGTTTCACTTGCAAATATTTTCTCCCATTCTGAGGGTTGTCTTTTCGTCTTCTTTATAGTTTCCTTTGCTGTGCAAAAGCTTTTAAGTTTCATTAGGTCCCATTTGTTCATTTTTGTTTTTATTTCCTTTTCTCTAGGAGGTGGGTCAAAAAGGATCTTGCTGTGATTTATGTCATAGGGTGTTCTGCTTATGTTTTCCTCTAAGAGTTTTATAGTGTCTGGCCTTACATTTAGGTCTTTAATCCATTTTGAGTTTATTTTTGTGTATGGTGTTATGAAGTGTTCTAATTTCATTCTTTTTCATGTAGCTGTGCAGTTTTCCCAGCACCACTTATTGAAGAGGCTGTCTTTTCTCCATTGTATACTCTTGCCTCCTTTATCAAAGATAAGGTGACCATAGGTGTGTGGGTTTATCTCTGGGCTTTCTATCCTGTCCCGTTGATCCATATTTCTGTTTTTGTGCCAGTACCATACTGTCTTGATTACTGTAGCTTTGTAGTATAGTCTATCAGTGCTTTATTCCTCTTTAAGGCTAAATAATATTACATTGTATATAGAGACCACATTTTGTTTATCCATTCATCCACTGGTGGACATATGGGTTGTTTCCACCTTTTGGCTATTTGAGTAGTGCTGCTGTATGCATTCATGTATGAGTGTTTGTTATATACATAGGAGTGGAGTTGGTGGATAGCATGGTAATTTTATGATTAACTTTTTGAGGAACCAATACACTCTTTTCTACAGTGGATGTGGATGCAGCATTTTACATTCTTACTAGCAGTGTTTAAGGGTTCCAATTTCTCCATATTCTCACCAACACATGATCATTTCCTTTTTTTTCTTGTGAAGTTATATCTCATTGTGGCTTTGATTTGCATTTCTTTAAATACTAATGCTGTTGAGCATCTTTTCATGTGCCTGTTGGCAATTTGTTCCACTGCTTATTTTTAAACATATTTTTTATAATGTGGTTAATCCTGTTTCTTGAACAATATCCATTAAGTATCTAATATGGATAAAAATAAAATTAGAATACTACTAATTGTCCTGCCTATCTTGACAACTTTTTCTGATGATTTTTTCTAAAGAAGTTTCTCCTCCTCTACCTCTTTGTTCCCTATTTCAGCATCTTATTTCTTTCCTTTATGGCGTGAAGTCCAGTTTTTATTAGTTTATTGTTTGCTTATATGTTTTTTTCTCTCTTCCCACTAGATATAAGCTCCTTGAGGGCTGGGAATCTGTCTTGTCATCATTGTACCTCCAGCATTTACCTAGTACAGTGTCTGACTGGCATATAGTAGGTCCTTAATAAACATTTTTTGAATGTATGTTTGAATGAATGGAACAAAACTAGTCCAATTTTATAAACAATGACTCCCTATATGATAATCATGATAATGATAGATACAAGTACTTATATTTATATCCAACTATATTAGTGTCCAAGCACCATGTCAATAAATTGCCACTGACTTTGTGGCAGAAATTAATTGTAAGAAATTAATCTTACAATTCTGGGGGCCAGAAATCCAAAATCAGGGTATCAGCAGGGCCACACATGCTTTGGAGGCTCAAGAGAGGAATTCTTTCTCCTTGCTTCCAGCTTCTAGCGGCTACAAGCATTCCTTGGCTTGTGGCAGCTTCACTCCAATCTGCTCTGCCCTCACACAGCCTTCTTCCCTGTGTCTTTGTGTGTCTTCTCCTTTCTTGTCTCTTATCAGGATACTCCTAATTGGATTTGCAATCTATTTTAATCCAGGATGATTGAGATCCTTACCTTAATTTCATCCACAAAGGCCATTATTCCAAATAAGGTCACATGCTGAAATTCCAGGTGAACCTATCTTTTGAGGGAACACTGTCTTAGTCTGTTTGGGCTGCCATAACAAAATACCATAGTCTGGGTGGTTTAAACAACAGAAACGTATTTGTCATAGTTGGGGGCTGGTAAGTCTAAGTTCAAGGTGCCAGCAGATTCAGTGTCTGGTAAGAGCTCTCTTCCTTGCTTGCAGGTGTCTGCCTTCCTGATGTGTCCTCACATGGTGGAGAGAAAAGGAGGGAAGCAAGTTCTCTGATGTCTTTTCTTATAAGGGCACTCATCCTATCATGAGGGCCCCACCCTCATGACCTCATCTAGACCAAATTACCTCCCAAAGCCCGACCTCCAAAAACTATCACACTGGGGGTTAAGGGCTTCAACAAATGAATTTTGAGCAGACACAATTCAGTTCATAGCAGACATCATTCAACCTACTGCATGAGCTAATCAAGCTCTGTGTTTTCTGAATGTCTCTTGAATCCATCACTTCTCTCCAGCATTACTCCCACTAACCTCTTACCTGGATTAAGCCCATAGCTGCCTGACTGGTTTCTCTGCCTCCAGTCCTGTCCCTCTTCAACCCATACTCTACAATGCAGTCTGTGTGATCTAGGACAGGTGACTTTTGTCTTTTTCTGAGCACGTGCTATAGACTGGTTTAATTACTGGACCCCATCCCAATTCTGACCGCCCACAGTAGATGCCTGACTCAGTCTGGCCAATCAGAACCATTCCCTGGGATATCCCTGGCTAAACAGGGAGAAAAGTACCCCCTTTCCCATCTGGTGGTGAAACTATTTGGGTGTAAGTCTGAGCACCACATGCTACAATACATGGAGAGAGGCTGAGAAGGAAGACAGAAATGGACCTTCCTCCCTGCATTAGCCCTGTAAGCCAGCTCTATCCCACCCTCTCTCTTGCTTGCTTGAACCCATAAAATCTCCCTTTCTTCTAACTCTTGTTTAAATTTGGCTCTGCATCCCAGAGCAAGGGATCCATCATTACAGACAAGACTCATGGGACATAATAGTAACACACCTTTGTGCTTCCACTTCTTTAATTCTGCTCTGTGGGCTCTACACAGTGTGGGGTTTGAGCTCCCCTGCCCTACAGTCAGGTTGGGGAATCTGAATTCGGTAATTAAGATCATGCAGTCTCATGTCATAATCAAAATTCTGAGCTCGATCTCAGGTTGAAGCTCCCCCGTCTCCAGCTCAGGCTGCAGGGGCAGGAGGACTGCAGGGGGACAGTGGGGGCAGCCTTCCTCCTTCTTCCTCCCTTCCTTCTTCCTTCCTCCAGCCACTGCTCTTCTGCTTTACTCCCGCCTTGTTACTGTGGTGTCTGACCTCCCCAGGGCTGAAGCAAGGGAACCAGAGAGGGAGCAGAACAGTCTTATTTGTCAGTTCTGTGGTGTGAACTAGCAACAGGCAGGTGTTTAGAGCTAATGCCTTCTCTTGTGGGTTCATTTTTTCAGTCTTTGAAGACTTGCTCATCCTCATCTGACAGACTGTGCAAGGCCAGTGTTCAACAGCGGCCCCATGTGGCAGCTGGAGGCAACAGCAGCAGAGGATTATTCAGACTCTAGTCCTCTGGGTTTGGCTGAGGAAGCCAGGCTGCCCTCCGTCCCTACTCTGGACAAAGCTCCTGGGAGTCCTGGTCAACCTGGGAGGCCTTAAGAGGGAAATAAATATAAAATTTCCTATGAATCAGACAACCAAGGGCTCAAGTAATTAATTGGGAGAAGAAATGAGGTGTGACTGTATTTGCCCCTTGGAGTCCTTCATGTCATCACAATTTATTATCCTTTGTTTACAGCAGAAGTTCAGGTCAGGGAAGTGACTTGACCACAGTCCCTCAATTAATAAGTGAGAAAGCCCCTACTAGAACCTGGCTCCTCCAATTGCAAAGGCTCTGAGCTTTCCTCTGTAACTCCCTGGAGACAGCAGAGAAGAGTAATGTCCCTAAGGGCTAGAAGATGATGATGAAGGTAAAAGGAAGGGCAGGAGTGACATATAAGTTAGAGACTTTTTAAATATGCAAAACATCTTTTAAAAGTCCTCTGGGAGGTTGTACCCCCTGCAAAGGCAGAAACACCTGGAATCTGTGTTCTTGGCCGTACGACTCCTGGACATCAGCTTTAATGTCCTTTCACAGGGCAGGGTGTCAGACTTGGTTGGTGGGGTCTTCCTCCCACACCCAGAAAATACTTCTTAGAAAGAAGGTCAAGTGTGGATATAGGCATTTATTTATTGACATTTTAAAAAATACTATTTCTGGCCCCATGAAATGCAAAAGCACTTGTTTCTTTTCTTTTTTTCTCTGTTTTGGAATGTCAAATCCATATCACTGCCACCTTGGTTCCCAATTTAGACATTCTCTAAGCTGACTGGCTCTTCAGTAACAAAAAAAAGCCATGGCCCCCTGGGAGAGTTCAGGTTCTAAAGTCAAAGGAGCCAGAGGGTATTGGGGCCCTTCCTCCCAGAGGAAGGAGAATATTTGCCCCAGCTCAGTCAACTATTTACTGGGTGAGTGGCTTTCCTTGACTGCCTTGAGGTTGGTATTTGTCTAGACTGAACCAGAAGGCCAGAGGAGACATACATAAGTGGGAAGGAAATTCTTGGCCCACGTGGTGGTACATTTTGCTGTTACGTAAGCATTCAGGAATGACAAATAGTTGGCATCACCCACACTGCATAAGAAGGCAGGCAGCTGCCCAGCCCCTGTGACCATAATCTTGACCATCCCCACCCCAGGGCACTTTTCCTTAGATGGTATCATGTGGCCACAGCCATGACAGAATATAGACCCCTTTTTAAAAACAGCATTTGTATTTTTCTAGATAAGCCTTCAACTTTATTTTCCCATCGCCTATCGGGGTTTTCCATGTTGAACAGCAAGGTAAGGTTTGCAATAAAGTAGAACATACATGCAGAAAAGTGAACACAATTCTAGGACGTGCCCCAAGTTGAACAAAGCCCTGAAACAGGACATGGCCAGCACCCTAGAGCCCCCCTCCTGCCTCCTCTAGTCACCCTCAGCTGTAACGTACCTATTACCTTGACTTGTAACATAACAGTTTAATTTCGGCCAACAGGGAGGGTTTCAAGGTCATGGATATGTCTCAGCAATGACAGTCTACAAGTCAACCTGTAGGACAAGCAGTCCGGAGAATTCATGGGACTCTGGGTCCAGCCTGAAGGTGACATTCGCAGTGTGGAAGGAGAAGGCCTTTGGCACCTACAAGCTGTATGACATTGGGTAAGTCTCTTCTCTGAGCCTGAAAGAGCGTTCCCCTCTTTAACTGGGAATGATACTCCCGCCTTGCAGGAATCCTAAGAGGCGGAATCCAGGAGGAAAACACCTGGCACAGAGCTATTCCTAATGTCAGTGCTCCCGTGGTGGTATGGATGAGACCAAAGGCCCCCTTTCCTTACATCTCCCCTATTTTTCTGGAGCTTATCCCTCCCAACAACCCACACTGACATCCTGTGGAACTAAATGCCGAAAACTTCTGACTTCACAGATGACATACGCTCCAAAGCCTGCACCTCTTGGGCGCCAGCTGCCCAGGCGTGTTCTCCCTCTCCCGAGGTGGCCAGCGCTGGCAGCCTTCCTGTTCAGACACCCTCACAAGGAGCAGCTCTTCCCTACACCCCAGGCTTCCTCCCTGTCTCCCTGGGACCAGAGGATACTGACCCTGCTGCTCCTCCAAGTTGCAGGGGAGGAAACTGCAGGAAGGGTGGGGACTTGCCCAGGGTTACGCAACAAGGACAAATTGGGGACTAGAGCCCTGACTCCCAGCCCTCCTCACTGCCATTTGCCCCCCTTTAAAAATTTTTTTTTATTTATTGGCTGCATTGGGACTTCGTTGCAGTGCGCGGTCTTCTTGTTGTGGTGGCCTCTCCTGTTGCAGAGCATGGGCTCTAGGTGCGCAGGCTCAGTAGTTGTGGCGCACGGGCTTAGTTGCTCCGCGGCATGTGGGATCTTCCCGGACCAGAGCTCGAACCCGTGTCCCCTGCATCGGCAGGCGGATTCTTAACCACTGCGCCACCAGGGAAGTTCCCATTTGCCCTTTATCATGAAGGATCTCCAATCTGCCCCTTCTCACCTCTCATGGTGGTTGTTGGGAATCCCTGTCTCTGTTGCAGAGCCAGAGGTACCCGGGTCCAGCCATCCCACAGCAAGAGACAGCAAGAGCCTAGATAGAGTTTTGACAAAGATTTACATTTAATGAATGGGTGTGTTTAACACTGTTAAACTTCTTTATATTCATAAAGAATGCACAGTGAGCATTGTCCCTCGCACACCTGCCCTCCATCTACCCAGTTCTCACCCCCCACAGGTTCCTCTTGCTCTTACTTTCTCGGGCATCCTTTTAAGGGGCTCTTCAATGCCTATACGAGCAAAATCAGATCTGGATGATTACATAGATGGTAACATACTCTCTTCTTTGCTGTTTCCATTTAACAAAACATCTTGGAGATCTTTACACGTCAGTACACAAATAGCTTCCTCATTGTTTCATAGCCGGGTAGTATTCCATTGTGTACCTATATTATATTATTGAAATACAATCCACATCCCATGAATGAGACATTCATTTTTACCTCGTGGATACTAGTGCTATAGAGTTCACTGTTGTACACAGTCTGTTTTCTATTTGTTAAGAAAACCACAGCATCATTGCATAATTCTTGATGGTAATAAATTTGAATAATCAGATTTCTTACAAAAAAATTCACCCACTAAAAGTCTATGATTCAATGGATTTTAGTATGTTCACAAATATCACCAAATCAATTGCAGAATACTTTAATCATTCCCCAGATAAACCCTGTATCCCTTAGTTATCACCCCTTAGTCCCCTACCCCAACCTTAGGCAACCACTAATCTACTTTCTGCCTTTATAGACTTGTCTATTCTTGACCTTTCATATGAATAGAATCATACATGTTGTCCTTTGTAACTGGCTTCTTTCACTTAGCATAATGCTTCCAAGGTTCATCTATGTTGTAGCATGTATCAGTACTTTATTCCTTTTTATTCCCAAATAACATTCCATTATATGGGTAGACCACATTTTACTTATCTGTTCATCAGTTGATGGACATTTGGATAGTTTCCACTTTTTTGCTATTATGAATCATGTTGCTATGAACATTCATATACAAGTCTTTGTCTAGATATTCGATTGCATTTCTCCTGGGTATATACCTAGGAGTGGAATTCCTGAATCATATGGCCTATTTTAAAATTTACTTATCTAGTACCTCATTGATGGAAACTTGATCAAATTACATCTTAAAAGCCAGCGAGCCTCATGAGTTAGGCAGGTCAGGGCCACATTAGTGAGGATTCAGAGAACAATGGCTGCATCACAGAACCGGCCCAAGTCTTCCGACCTTTTCTCCCGGCATTCCCTTGTCTCCCGGACTCTTCTTCTCACCCGTTCTAGTTAAATCTGCTTTGATTCCAATGTGGCCTGGGATTCAGGGGTGTGGGAAAGAGAAGCCCCGTTCCTCACAGCCTGACCCATGAGCCCATCGCCCACTTATCTCTGAGGGGGACCCAGCTCCCTCAGCTGTGTCTGCCTGCACAGGCTCCTTCCTGTCTGGGTTTCTTCTTCCGGGACAGTCCTAGAGGAAGCTGGTGACTGACTCTTGACCATGGGGTTTCCTGGCCCTGTGACAACGGGTCTCTGCCACACCTGACAGTCAGCCACACCTGCAACAGGTTCTGAACAGGGAATTTCAGGAACCCTCCAGGCTGTAAGCCAGCCTCGGAGAGCTTCGGCCACCACTGTCCTGGATGGGACCTGCAAGAGCTGGAGGCTCCTTGGTACCAGCATGTTTTTAAACAACTCTTGTGCTTTGGATCTCCTCAGCAAGCCAAAGCCAGGAAGTGCTTTCTCTTCTGAGCCAACAGATGACAGATCGACTTCGATCCTCTGATTAATTGAAGGAGAGAAAATGAGTCCAGTTTCTCTCTGCTCAGTTTCTACTTGGTGCCGCCCTAAGATTCTTTGGGTGTCTCGTTGCTATCTGCTCTTGAACCTCAGTGCAGCCTGACTTCAGTAGGACTGTGGTCATTTGCAAAAAGAACTTATTCTCTTTCAATGGCAGCGGCTTATACTTGCCTTCTTAAGAGTCAAGGAAAAGACCACCTCATGGAACGTGAGTATTCTGCTCTGACGCAAGGATGAGCAGTTCTGGAATTTCTTATATATGTCACATTATTAATTTATAAGTGCAAAACAGCACAGATGAAAAAAGCTTTGTCTTTTCTATAGGATATAGAAGATACCATCTAACTTATACATCTAGAAAGAAAGGTAAAGAACAATGTACCGCAATAATTAAAATACTGAGTTTCTTTCATGTGGAAAATGGACTGGCTTTCAAATAATTTAATGTTCTGTAGTTCTTAGTTGGGTATATTTTATATGTATTTGCACATATTACATCATTCTATAACAATCCACAGAAAGGTCTATAAGTTTATACATGCGTTCCAGGTTTAAACAAGTTCTCCTGCCCTAATTAAAGTTTGTGAGGTTCTTGTTGGGTTGATTTGTTTTTCAGTAATTATGGGAACATTTTCCCTTTCCTTATTTAAGTTCTCAAACGATTCTATCAACAGCGGTAAAAAATCCCAGATCACTGTACTGTTTCTTATGAGTGACAAATTTTATATAATGAAATCTGTTAATTTGGGCTGTGTCACATGTGGTTTGTACAGTTATTTTTAAATGGTTTCTCCCTTAATCTCAAAGTAATAGATTATTCATTCGACAATTAACTATAATAAAACTACTGGTCTCTCTGAGCCTTGCATTAGCAAAATGAATTAACAACAAGTGAATGTCAAATAGAAAGCACTTATGGAGCACCTTTGGTCTACCCAGCTGGTGATGCGATTTAGCCTATGACATGTCTGGATACATCTGTGTTTACATAGAGCAAGAAATGAGAATTTGAACCTATAAAACAGCTGGAAAATGTCTCACAGTACTACTTCTCTGATTTTTATCATTTCATTTTCACTGGCTCTCCTAGTACAGAAAACAGTTTTGAGTTAAACAGCAATTAAGATCTTAATCTTCTGGTCTTGGAAGGGCACACAGTGTCTTTACCCAGGGGCACTTCACCAAGGAGATCAGGAAAGTGCCCACTTGTACTCTTCCATTTTTAATTTCTTTTTGAAAATAAATACACATTCCCAGAGATATTTTACACGTATATAAGCTTCAAGCAAATAACATACCCTCCTTTATACATAGGATCGTATCAGTTATATCACTATACACTTTTTTATTTGTTAAGATTTAGTACCAAGAAAATTCTTTGTTACTTTTTATGGCTGCATAGTATTCCACTGCATGGATGTCCCAAAATGGATTAAACCATCTTCTAATTGATGCTATTCAGGCTGTTCTTAAGCATTAGTCATCACAAGCAATGCTGCAATGACTAATCTTAAACATGTATTGTTTTGGACATGTTCCAGCGTATTTTTAGGATAAATTCCTACAGGTAGAATCGCTATGTCAAAGGTACATGCATTTGTAATGTCAATAGACCTTGTCAATCTGCCTTCCATATTGGTTGTATAAATTTACACTCTCACCAGCAATTAAGCAAGGTCCTGACAACCCTGCAGACATATCCAGTGTATTCTGAGACATCATGAGTTTGCAGACCTGATAGATAACAAAATGTTATCTTGCTGTAGTTTTAATTTGCATTTCTCCTATTATGAGTGATACTGAGAAGCTTTTCTTATGTTTAAGGTCCATTTCTTTTTCCGACCTAATTGCCCATATCCTTTGCATATTTTCTACTGGGGTTTTGGATTTTTCTTATAGAACTGAAGCTTATTAAGAAGTTTAGTGGCATAAATTTCCATTTTTCTCTGGTTTGTCATTTGTCTTCTGGTTTTATAGTACACAATCACTGTAAAATTTTCTAGGTAGTTGAATTTAGCATTTTCTTTCTTTCTTCCTTTTTTTCCACCTCTGAATTTTTGTGTTTCACTGAGAAAGGGATATCCCACTCTGACATGATAAGGGGGAAAAAAATCTACCATGTTATTTTCTAGTACTTTAAATTATTTCTTTTTTTAATGTTAAAATCTTTGATTTATTTGGACAGTTTTGGGGCATGAGGTGAGAGATGTGAACTCACTGCTATCTTGTTTTAATGCTACTTATTGAATAATCCATCTTTTTCTTCCTGATCAGAAATACCCCTTTGTTATCTACCAAATTCCAATTCCAACTCTACTGATGTTGTTACTCTGTTCCATTGGTCTTCCTGTCTATGTATTATGTCACACTGTTTTAGCTATTGTAGTTTTATAGGGAGACATTTTAGGGAAAGCTGTACTTGGTTCTGAAGAGCCCCTCATGCCCTTTGCAAAGCCCAGTAAGCCCCACCTGGGCTGTGGGCAAATAAAGCACTCATTCATTCAAAAAATAGTAAACATTTTTCTGGCTGGCTAGGTTTAACTTTCTGGCTAAACTAATTTCCACTGATCACTCTTTCAGAGTTTTCCTAATTAGGAAAACTTTTTCAGTATGCAGAGTTTGTCTATTTCACAAAGAAATCCTACTGATCTTTTAAGTGCAATTATGTTAGTTTTGTAGATGATCTTAGGGACAATTGACATCTTTATGATGTTGCATTTCCTATTCAAGAATTTGGTGTTTTGAACTCTCTTGATCGTTAAAAATATATTGACATGGGAGTTACTCAGTTTTCCTGGGTCTCCCCCATGTGTACATGTTATTAAACTTTTGTGTGATTTTCTCTTATCTAAAAGGAATATATTGACACGTATGTTGTTAGGCTTCTGCCCATTGAACAGAGAAAGCCTCTTTCAGCAGTCCCATTTTCCCACCGATGTAAAGACACTGCTATTGGCTTGGCCAGGCAAACTTTAGCCCAGAATGCTGGGTCTCATCTGGACCTCTCTGTTTCTCAGGGGATCAGGGAGCCCCCAACCAGACCCAGGCCAGCCCTGTCCTGGGGCACCTGCTGAGGGACCATTTGGAGGGAAGGAACAGCACCAACTCCACCAGGGCCTTGAAGCTTCCAGACGGGACCAGTGCCGCCTGGTATATCCTCATCATCATTGGCATCTACGGAGTGATTTTCCTCTTCCGACTGGCCAGCAACATCCTCAGAAAGAACGATAAATCCTTGGAAGATATTTATTACTCAAACTTGACCTCTGAACTCAAGAAGAAAGGGCTCCAGAGCAAGGCAGCCAAATGCTCTTCACTGCCCGTTAGCAACGGAGCTGTCCTGCAGCCCAACCAGGCCAGCCTGGGGATAATGTGTGGAAACAGCAGCCCCACACCGAAATCCAAGGAATCCCTTGAAAGTCTAGGCAAGCAGGCCTCCGTAGAAAAGGCCCAAACTTCTTGCTTTGGGGAGCACCTTTGGATTTAAATGGAACCTTGAGAGAGGGGTCGAGCCCTTGAGTCGGGCTGGAATAGCATCACTGAGCCACTGGTGGATGGGGGTGTGACCAAAAGCCAGCATCCTGTTTCCTTCTCAGGCTTTCTGGTGCTTTGAGATGAGCAGGGGTAGTGGCTTCCAGCCCAACTCAACCTTCACTGGAAAAGCTTGTGCTCCAGGAAAGGGCATGGGACATCCAATGTTCTTAGAGTAATCTGGGAAACTCTTGGTGTATATGTGAAGGTGGCCTCTTGTCATGGAAAGAAGGCTGAATTTGGAGTCAAATCCTTTGGATGAAAATTCAACTTCTAGAGGGTCACATGAACTTTGAGTGGCTAGTGGCTCATCTGGAACATGTGAGGGTTGGGATATATGGTCCCAGAGGGCCATTCGTTCTAAAAACTCTGGAATATCGAACCAAAGTTGTCAGTATCAACATCTTCATTTTCAGAAGTTCTTCATTTTCATTGAGAGGGTGGGGACCATTGAAAAAAAGCATTAGTTTTGCAGTCAGAAGAACCAGACTCTAGTCTGAGTTTGACTACTGACCACTTTGTTGTCCTTGCACACATCACTTCACCCCTCTGGACCTTAGTTTCCTTACAGATAAAGTGAGGATAGTGATGCCAGTTTTCTGCCAACCTTACAAAGTAGATAAGAGCTAATGAGATCATGCATACGAATGTATTTTGGAAAGTAAAATAAATATGTAAATATAAGCCCTGTTGTGGTGGTAGTGATAATGGTTGATGGCTGGTGTTGATGATGGTGGTGTTGGTGTTTGATGGTTGATGTTGATGGTGTTGATATTGGTTGATGTTGATGGTGGTGGTGGTTGATGTTGATGGTGGTTGATGTTTATGGTGGTGGTGGTTGATGTTGATGGTGTTGGTGTTAGTTGATATTGATGGTGGTGGTGGTGGTTGATGTTGATGTTGATGGTGGTGGTTGATGTTGGTGGTGTTAGTTGATGTTGATGGTGGTGGTGGTTGATGTTGATGGTGTTGGTGGTGGTTGATGCTAATGGTGGTGGTGGTGGTGGTTGATGTTGATGTTGGTGGTGTTGGTTGATTTTTTTTTTTTTTTTTTTTTTTTTGTGGTACGCGGGCCTCTCACTGCTGTGGCCTCTCCCGCCGCGGAGCACAGGCTCCGGACGCGCAGGCCCAGCGGCCACGGCTCACGGGCCCAGCCGCTCCGCGGCATGTGGGATCCTCCCGGACCGGGGCACGAACCCGCGTCCCCTGCATCGGCAGGCGGACTGTCAACCACTGCGCCGCCAGGGAGGCCCGTGTTGGTTGATTTTGATGGTGGTGGTGGTTGATGTTGGTGGTGGTGGTTGATGTTGATGGTCGTGGTGGTGATGCTATTGTGGATCAGGAAATGACTAGTCTACTGGTAATAGCTATAAGTAATGGTTGTATTACCTTATTCTACAGGAGAACCCATCTGCATAACAGTTGATGTCCTGTGCTCTGAATCAAGTCCATGAAATTCAAGTTGTATATGTAGACAAAACAGTCACTTTTAGATTTTGTTACCTTAGACATCAAACGATTCATTCAAATGTTTTACAAATATCTGTTACTTATATTCTTGTCTCTGCTTCAAAAAGAAATAAGATCTTGGGCTTCCCTGGTGGTGCAGTGGTTAAGAATCCGCCTGCCAATTCAGGGGACATGGGTTCGAGCCCTGGTCTGGGAAGATCCCACATGCCGCGGAGCAACTAAGACCGTGTGCCACAACTACTGAGCCTGTGCCCTAGAGCCCATGTGCTATGACTACTGAAGCCCGCACACCTAGAGCCCACGCTCCACAACAAGAGAAGCCAGTGCAATGAGAAGCCCGCATACAGCAACTAAGAGTAGCCCCGGCTCGCCCCAACTAGAAAAAGCCTGCGTGCAGCAATGAAGACCCAACGCAGCCAAAAAAAAAAGGATGTGGTGTGTTTGTGTGTGTGTAAAAAAAAAAAGAGAGAGAAATAGGATCTTGCCTACCAGACTGATTAATTTAGAGAGATTGTGATTAACTGAATTTCTACAAGTGGCTTTCAGTAGGCAAACAGAAAAATATATTTTATACCAACTTCTGTGAAGTTTATCTAGTTTCGCTTTTGGAGGGGTCCCCTGAACTACAAATAAAATGTATTTCCCTGTCTTCAGACAGTGGTCAGCAACTAGCCCCAATGATTTAATAAAGGTTAGAATTAAATGCCAAGCTTTTTTTTTTTTTTTGAGAGGATGAGATAGACTTCCAACTATTTTTCTTTTTTTCATATTTTCCACATCATCATCTCACAGGCTCTCCAGCAAAAGTGTTTATACAGTTAGGGCTGGGCTTCATCCATATATTTGAGATGCTTACAGGGCAGGATAAAACAGTAGACACAAAGATAGATAAAAATGTAATCCACAGTGAATGGGAATGCAGAATGCACTAAAATGGGAGCAAAACGTCAGAACTTAAATGAATTTGAAGATAAAATACACACTTTCTTGTTGGTTGCTTCCTCATTATGCATTTTTCTCTTCCTTAATCCAGCACCCCCTAATTTGCATTTGGGAATCCATATGGCTCTAAGAAAGCTGAAACTACTCCCAGTGCAAGACTGAAATAAGAGACCTAGGTTAATCTAATCAGTGCATCCTATCTCCAGCTTCACTGACTGGGGCCAAGCTGGACCCATGACCTAAGTAAGCCTTAGAGTGACAGGAAGGACTTCCATGGGGACTTCTGGAACACAGATGCCCTCTCTTGTGCTGGATGATGTTAAACACAGATCTGAGTCTGGAATTGCTGGAGCCATTTTTTCACCATGAGAAAAGCCAATTTTAGGGCAAAAGCCAACATAAAGAGGAGAACTGAGAAAATTACAGAGGCTAGAGTTCTGATCAGACTGTGCCCAAAGACTTAATTTCCCAGTGGAATGTTTCAGTTTATGGGCCAGTAAATTCCCTTTAGTAAGTCCTTTGGAGGTAGGCTTTCTGTCCCCCTCAACCGAAAATATCCTCAATGATACCACTGGAGAAATAATTTCCTGGAGGAAGTGGGCCTTGGAGTGGAATTTGATAAAAAAAAAAAAAAAGCAATGTGATGTGGTAAGGTGGGATCATTTCTTTCACAAAGATTTTTATATTTATAGGATTTTGTGTTTATAGGAAAAACACAGATTTGGTAAGCTTATGTCAGCTCAACAGTCACTTGCAAGATTTCTCGTAACTTGACCTCTCAAAGAGCATTCAGTGAGATTTTGTTCCATTTAATCCCTAACCCCTGACTCTGATTGTGGAAACTCCTTAGAGGGCTTGCCATGTTAGATATGAGGTTAGGACTGGCTCCAAAGGTATTTCCTAAGGAGCAAAAGCCACTGTCTTCCCACTGACACCCAGACACAGTTAGTTACATGGGATCCGAGGACATTTTCCCTGCTTGATCCAACTTTACCCACTTTCTGGGGAGCTGGGCCGAGAGTTTGCCAGGGAGATGTGTTCTTGGGTGGGAATTAGATCCGTGTAGGCTCCATTATAAGCTAGACTGGTGGGAAAGAACTTCAGGTATTAAGAATATTTTCTGCAAAATCCCTTAAATCTAAAATGTTTAGGCTCACAGCAATTAATCACTGTCTGGGCAAAACCTATGTAGCTGGACTAGGAGGGAGAGGTTCCAGCACCACAGTGTGTGTTCAAGTCAGTGACTGCGGAAGAGATTTGCATGTTTCATCAACCCTGGTGGAGACAAGAACAGAGCAAACTGAGTCCCAGATTCAGACACTTTTTCTTTCTTTGTCCTATAGTAAGTTTTCTCCAAGATTAGCAGATCAGGTCAGATGAAGGCCTTCCTCTTAAATGGGAATTAGTTAAAATCAGCGTAGAGGAAATTCCCTGGTGGCGCAGTGGTTAAGAATCTGCCTGCCAATGCAGGGGGACACAGGTTCGATCCCTGGTCCTGGAAGATCCTACACGCTGTGGAGCAACTAAGCCCGTGCGCCACAACTACTGAGCCTGAGCTTCAGATCCCGCGAGCCACAACTACTGAGCCCACGTGCCACAACTACTGAAGCCCGCATGGCTAGATCCCATGCTCCGCAACAAGAGAAGCCACTGCAATGAGAAGCCCGCACACTGCAACGAAGAGTAGCTCCCACTCGCTGCAACTAGAGAAAGCCTGTGTGTACCAACAAAGACCTAACCCAGCCAAAAATTTAAAAAATTAAAATTAAAATCAATGTAGAATGGGTTTGGTTCACTGTCTCCAAGAATGGCTTCCTCTGGGATTTGTGGCTGATGGTACCAGGGTTTGTACCAAATCAAATCAAGGTTACCACAGCTTTCCTGGGTGATCAGAACACATCTCTTCTAAATAAAAGTCTAATCAGCTCTGCTGCACTATGATTTGTCTGGTGTGATATAATTACCACAAGATTTTAAAAAAGAATTTAGAGGGTAAACATTTGTTGGTATTTACCCAGCTTTTCGTAGAGTGGCAGGTGGCTCTGATTCTCAGAACTGATTCTGATTGTCTAGACTTCCACGAGAGCAGAATGTCAACTCACCCTTCAATTAAAGTTAGACTTTCTTCTCCTGGCAAAATTGAAACCAACTCTAGCTAACTCATGAAAAAAAAATGGGGGCGGCAGGGGGAGGATCTGGGAGAAGGCAACTGAGCTAGCTCACAGAATCTAAAGGGCAGCAGCTTATCCAGGCCTCAGGAAGGAGAGAGGTCAGTTTGCTCAGTGCCCTCAGCTGGAGAACCTTCTCTCTAGGGTCCTCCCAGAAGATGGCTCAGCTCCCATGCTGTCTCTTTGTGCCTCTGCTCACGTTTCAGATGTCAGAGGACAGCATTGCATTGGATCAGGTATAGCAGGTGCCCACCCCTTGGACCAATCACTGAGGGTGGGCCCAGGGAGTGGAGAGCTCTGACTGGCTGAGGCTGGGTCATGAGCTCCCTTATGTGACCTGAGGGCACTAAGTCTAGGAAGAAAATGCCAATAAAAAGAACCGTTAAAAAAAAAAAAAAAAGAACCGTTGCTCAGATATCACCCTCTGTGGAACTTTCTTGACTCCTAAGGCAGACCTGTTTGCTCCTCCAGGGCTGCCACAGCACTTGGTAAACACTTGGATGGGTCAAAGAGAAAATTTTATTTCACAGAACTTCTCCAAGGATGAGAACTGCATTTGTTTACCAAGTATTTGGTACAGGAAGTGAGACCCCAGAGGCTGCTGAATATGGGTGAAACTATTCTACAGGAGACCAGGAGAAGAATTTGCTTCTCAAGAGAGGTGGAGGGAGGAAAAGACGGAGGGGGGATTAAGGGACCTAGCTTGATGGCAGAACACACTGAGAAATGTCTCCAATGACTCGCCCACCACCAGTCCCACCAGCTCTGATCTACAATGTTAGGAAACTCATGAAACAAACGCTTGAAGTGAGTGGTCTGGGAGACCGTGAAGGGACGGGGTGATGTGTCAAGTCTGTGTCAGGTAGAGTTGAAGCAGCAGGTGGACATGGGATGCTGGGGACAGGAACGCTTTAGTTCCAGTTTAGTTTTAGCTAAACTATCAAGAAGTAACAAAAGTCATGGAGAAGCTGGTACCAAATTTAACCAAATCCCTGTAGAGTGGGTATGGGGAAGAGGGAGGGTGGGGTGAGTGCTTGAGGGGGGCACCTGAAAACTTGGTCCATCTATTAGAGCACTTATCACATAAGACTACAAATACTGGTCTGCAGTCTGTGTCCCCCACCGACGCATGAGAATATGATTTTAAAAATAAGGACAACGTCTTATTAATTTTGACATCACTCACTCCTTGCAAACACACAATAAGTATTTGCTGAATGAGTGAAAGTTGCAAGTGTGTCAACTTAGTTATTTACAATGGGTGCTATTCCATTTGGGACAGTAGGTACTAACAATTTTCTCTAGGCACTTTCTCCTGGTGGAAATGTCCAGTCCTCAGACAAAATATAATGAGCATGGAATTTGCACAGGGGACTGGTTGTCCTTAAGGTCTGCTTCCAGCAAGCAAAGGGAGTTGGATTATTACTGTTTATAATCTCTCTCTATGTTTACAAAGTACACTTATCTTTCTATCTCATTTCAGTCCTTATAACAACCATGGGAGGTGGGTCAGTTCCTGGTTTTGGCCCTGATGGCTCCCTTTCCACCCATAGGTCTGACTCACTAGTCTGTCTTCAAGCCAGCTCAGATATCCTCTCCTCCAGAAAGCCTTCTCCCCTTGCCCAGTCTCCTACAGGTGTGCCCAAAAAAATAGCAATATTCATTTAAAAATAATAACAGCTAAAATAAAAGGACTTGGTGTGTACCAGTTGCTAAATGTTCTACATGTATTATCTCATGTGCCTGTTACCCATTCTCTGCATCCCCAGGTCCTATGCTGCCTCTATGCTAACACCCACCAATGAAGCTAGAGAAAAACCATGCAGTCATTTGAACAGAGGAAGTTTCATATAAAGAATTATTAAATGACAATAGGGAAGAAACTATGAAGATGTAAAGAGAACTCTAAAGCATATCCAGGGTCTGAGGGAGAGTGCCCAGGGAAGGACAAACTTGGAAGGGGGTCCCCTCCCTAAGGCTGAGGTGCAGACCTCGTTGGAGAAGGTATGGCTGCAGCCACTGGGTGGTGGAGAGGTTCACATGGTTGCCTGGGCCACAGTCTCTGGGCAGCAGTTAACAATTTCCCTGGCCCAGCAGAACCAAGGCTGATGAATGGGTGCATAAAGAGAATTGGGGTATAGGGAGCCCACTCACAGGCAGGGTAGCACATAGTCTGTTGTGCACTGCACCACGATGGGAAGGCTGCAGAAAACAACTGCCCAGGACAGAGGCCAGCACAGGCTAGTGGACAGCCAGTGGGGGAGTTAGGCCATTGGTAGTGTGCTATGGACTGAAAGTTTGTGCTCCCACCCCCAAATTCATATGTTGCAGCCCTAATCCCCAATGTGATGGTATTAGGAAATAGGGCCTTTGGAAGGTGATTAGGTTTAGATGAGGTCATGAGGGTGGGGCCCCTACCATGGGATTAGCGTCCTTATAGGAAGAAAGACACAGGTCATGCACTCTTTGTAAAAGAAGCATGTATAAAGTGTGGGTGATTGGGGACAATGTGTTACAACAGAACTGCAAAATTGATCAATAAACCTCAGATCAGAGCAGAAAAAGAAATTTATGTCATCCACCATCAGCATTAGCAATATAATTTGACACACTGGAAAATTTAATGAAGTGAAACCAACAAGTTGATGAGCCTCCAATAAAAGTCGTAAATGTCAAATTAAGCCACATCATTTCCATGACATGGATTTCTGTGTTGCTCTCATGTGTGCACAAGTCCTGAAGTTCTTTGGAGAGTATTGTTATTGTAATTATTATTTGCTGGGGAGATGCTGAGCTGTCTGCCCCCGAGTCGTATTCCTCCTGGGTTGTTTGAAACCCTGATTGCCTCATGCCTTCTGCCCTTAGCTGCCACCAATCCCAGACAAGAACTTTAATGCATTTGTCTCTTTATCATCAGGAAGTGCAGAGGCCTGGGAGGCCTGGCAGGGCCCTTTCTTTAGGCCTGGCAGGGCCCTTTACCCCACACCCCCTGCCTTGTAAACCCACTTAGCACAAGTTATATTAGGAAGTTTAATTAGCAGAAAACAAACAAGTGTGTGGGGGGGTCCCAGCTGGTGCCCAGGGGACATCAGGTCCCCTGCTGGGTTCAGATGTGTCTGAACAAGTGTCAGCGAGGCTCTTTGCATGAAGGACAGAGGACAGATCTCCTCCTGGGGAAAGAGAGATGAGAGAAGTAAGGTTTGGCCCCTCTCAGGTCCTGAGGGCCCAGAAGTCCTAGCAAGAGCCCCAAGACTTACTGGGGGCTGCTTATGTCACGAGCACTCCCTGAACCACAGTGGCTGGGGGAGTGGGATGTGCTGATTGGCTTAAGCTTGGCGCAGGAGTTGACATGGCTTCCTCCAAAAGAACCTGAGCTTCATGGGAGACAGGTGAACACTGGAACCGAACTCAGGGCACTGCTGGGGAGCGGGGTGGGGGGGTCGTCGGGAAAATGGAAGCAGGGAGGCAAACATGTGTCCATTAAAGGTGCCGTAGGAAGAGAAGAAAACTAACATTTAATGAACACTACCAAACGCTGGGTGCCTTGATGTACACTAGCTGGGTGATCCCTTTATAAACACCACGAGGTGTGTGCTATCCGGGAATTGAGGGGCAGAGAGGCTAAGAAACCTGTATATTGTCAAACAGTGGGCAAGAAGTTAAAAGCTAGGTCCATGTGATATTTCTGTGAATTATTTGTCCAAAATATACCTTTATTTTCATCCAAGGTGAGGAATGAGAAGGCTACTGGTTTGGGCTAGGTTCATTTCTCTCTCATGCCCCCTGCACACGGTGGGTTGGCTGGGGCTCTGCTCTGTGTCATTACTGTCCTTGCTCTGAGACTCAGGTTTCTGGAGCAGCCACTGTTTGAAACATCTCTGGTCTTGGTGTTGAAGGGAAGAAATCCAGAGAGTCTCACCTGGATGGTTAAACGCTCCAGCCTGGAAGAGACGCACATCACACCTGCCTACCACTCACGGGCTAAAGTAGCCCATGGTCCTCCCAACTACAAGGGGGTGGGGAAGTGCCATCCTAACCTGTGCCTGGAAGGCCAGAGCCAAACAATCCAGGAAGAGTACCAATGGCTACTACAGAATTGAACCAGATCCCAGGTTCTCAAACCATGTGCTAAGGACTGAATGTTTGTGTCCCCTGCAAAGTTCATATGTTGAAATCCTAACTCCAATGTGATGTATTGGGAGGTAATGAGATCATAAGGGTGGGGCCCCCATGATGGGGTTAGTGCCCTTAGGAGAAGTGACCTGAGGGCTTGCCTCCTCCAATTTCTGCCCTCTTCATGTGAGGAAACCCTGCGTAAATGACTGTCTGAGGGCACAGGGAGTGGGCCCTCACCAGACACTGTATCTACTGGGTCTACAGGCACCTTGATCTTGGACTTCCCAGCCCCCAGAGCTGTGAGAGATAAATGTCTGTTATTTTTAAGCCCCATCTGTGGTAACTTGTTACAGCAGCACAAAGGGACTAAGACTCCTTGTTCCACGGAGGTTCCTCAGGTCTCCGCAGGACTGAGGAAAGGTCAGTCCCATTCCCTACATTCTATCCTTTTCATTCATATAAAACTCAAACTTTTCTACATTAAAAAGAAGTCTATAAATTTTATGTGAGGAAAAAAAATTGTTCTGCTCCCTTTCAAACTAACTCTGGGGTCCCTGCCAGCCCTACACCCATAGGTCCCCACCAGGCTCTGATCAGGCCTTGCTCTCAAAAGGGGGTTTCAACTTGGCTTCACCTTAGAATCACATAGAAGTCTGTAAAAAACTTGATGATGCCTGGGCCTCGCCCCAGACCAATTCCATCAGAACGCCTGAGCTCGGGGCCCAGGTATAAGCAAATCTCCTCTGACAGTTCCTCAGTGCTGTTCCAAGCAGTGTCAGGAAGCAGCTGAAGCCCTGAGGGCTGGTTATTGTCTTCCAGGTGAAGGCGGGAGGAGAAGCTGGGGGTGGGAGAATTGCCTCCATTAAACGAGGCAAGAAGCGAGCTGAGGAAGGTTGAAGAGAATTTGGTGATTACCCTGATGGTTCCAGCTCCTTCCCAGCGGCAGGGAGCTGGGGATGATGTGGCCCACGGGTTCAAAATTCACACACACGACACCGTCCACACACACTCACACGCAGACACACACGTTCACACACACATCTGCACACAACACACATGCACAGCATCCCACACACATATACACACACTCACGAATGTGCACACACACATACACACTCACATGTGTAAATCTACCCCATATATACACCTCACACACACACACATATTCCACACATGTATACACACTCTGCACACACACACTCTTACATCCATACTCACATGCATCTTTTTTGTTTCACAAGAAAGAGAAAGATCACATCCTGGGGTGAATGAAACTCCTCCCTTGTCTGGTCCAATTCTCTCATCCTACGTGTGACGAAAAGCAGCTGTGAGGAGGGTCAAGGCGTGTGAGAAGTCCCCCCTTAGTTCTGGTCAACTCTCCTTAGCTCTAGAAAGTATATTAGAAGGATTTTTTTTTAAAGAATTTTTTTTGTGTGTGTGTGGAAAAAAGGTGGCTAGGGGTTCTTCTCCTGGTTGGCAAAGAGAGGAGAAGGGGCACTTTTGTCCTCTCTTCCCAAGCGACTTGTCTCCCAAGCGGGGTGATAATCATTCCAGCTCCATGGGTCGCCACGAGGATTAACCAAGATGCTTCATGTTGAGGGACCGGGGCTGTTTCCGGCACTAAGTGCTCTAGAACAATATCATCTCCCCCACTCACCGACAGAGCAGGGGCTTTGTGACCTCACTTGACAGACATGTCTCATTGGGGGTGACACTCCAACAGCGGGTTGTGGAACAATGAAAAGTCCGATACCCACGTGTACACACACACACACACACACACAGACACACACTCAGTGGTGGATCGTCTGCTGAGCAGTGATTTTGGGTTTCTTCCCAGCAGTTTTTCCTTCCTGCCCTGCCCTTTGTAGGGGGTGCTGGGCTCTGTGCTCGTTGCCCTGGAGGAGATTCAGGATGCCAGGGCGAAAGCCTGAGGGCAGGCCCTCTTCCCCTGTAGCTGAGATTGTGCTACTTGTCCTGCAGAAGGTAGGGGAGGACAGGGCTGCCTAGAGGAGAGAATGGGGGCAGAGCTGTACCCAAGCCTGGGGCCAGACAGAGCCTCTTGGGTTGGGGAACTGCAGGGTCCTCAGCCTATTCACTCTTGGGCCCCCTGGAGTTGGCTGGGTCTCCTGGGGCAGTGGCCTTGGGCACACACCTCAGTGGGCCGGATCCTAGCCTTGAGGTTGTTAGCCCCAACAGGACTGCAGTGCCTAGGTGCCGGGACCACAGGGTTGGACACAGGCACATCCGCATGTGCCCACAGTGAGCAGCGGGGAGGGGTGGCCTCAGCATCCTGCCAACGCTCTGGCCTTGAGGGTGGGGTAAGGAGCCTCTACAATGCCCAAGTCCAGTGTGATGGATTTATATCAATAAGAGACTGTCTTACAGAGTGATGAAAGTCAGAAAGAAAAACAGATACCGTATATTAACGCATATCTATGGAACCTAGAAAAATGGTGCAGATGAACCAGTTTGCAGGGCAGAAATAGAGACACAGATGTAGAGCGCAAACGTACGGACACCAAGGGGGGAAAGTGGCAGGGGGTGGTGGTGGGATGAATTGGGAGATTGGGATTGACATATATACACTAATATGTATAAAATAGATAACTAATAAGAACCTGCTGTATAAAAAAAAAATTAAATTCAAAAATAAAATTAGCATAATGTTTCCTGCACAACCAAGTTTGTGCAATAAGACTTGAAGTAGCACATGTAAACACACATCTGTGTATATGTGCAGCAACTCTTTTAGTTTATGGGATTTGGTGGGGGGAGGTTACGGTTGGTGAAACCAGTTTCCAAACGTTCCCCCTTTTTGGTGACAAGCACAATTTGTGGCAGGTGTGCCAACAGAACCACACTAATACTTACACACTGAGTTAAGATTTCTGTTACTCTCCGTCTTTGAACCGAACCACCTTGATCTCCCAATTATACAAAATGAATTTCAATGAATTAAGCATGTGACAGCATTCTACCTTAGAATATCCGTTACCCAGGCAGTGGAGAAGAAAGAAGTACAGAAGTGTTTTCTAGAAAAGCAGATAGTAGTGACTCTTAGGGCCAAGGGAGAAGGTTGTGACTGGGAAGGGGTGTGGGGTGTGAGGCTTCTGGGAAAGCAAGGTTCTATCTTGAGTCCTGGGAGGTACTTAAAAGGTGTTGCCTTATAAGTCATCAAGGAGACATATACCTACTGCCTCCTGGTGGTCCTTCTGCCACCCTGCACATTCTCCAAAGTGGGACGTGACCCAGGTGAAGCTTTGTTCTTTCTCCCAAGCCCTTAGTATCTCCCAACAGAACCTGAAGTCAAGAAGGGGAAAGCCACAAGGCATAGCATCAGGGGAAGGAGTGAAGGGAAGGGTTCTCTGAGTTCCTCTGGCCGCCCATGGTGCAATGCTTTGCTTGAGTCCAGACCCCACCCACTTTACTGCCTGGCAGGCTACTTCTTGGTCCTGCCCGGATGCAGGCTTGGCCTCTCCCTGGGCCAGTGAGGGTGGATGCTTGTGGTCTTTGTTGGCTTCCTTTCTGTCAGGCTGGACAAGATGTCCCAAGCTCATCTTGCACATTTCCTTCCCCAGACCTACAAGCAAAGGACCCCTGATTCCTTCTGTAGGAAATAATATTGAGAGACCATAATCTGGAGGGTAGAGTATACATTGCTACTGAGTTTGTTTGTTTGTTTTGGTTTCTGACACGATAAACAGTGAGGTTCATTAGTTTCCATTTTCTTGCATATTTTAGAGATCATTGTGTTTTAGTTTTCTTTTTTTACTCTTGTTTTTTTTAAAAAATGTGAAATGTTTACATTTTCTAGTCAAAACTATAAAACAAGATACATTCAGAAAAGATTTCTCACTTTTTTTCCTCCCTCCTGTTCTATCCCTTCCCCTATAGGCAAGCATTTTTAATTAGTGTTAGGTTTATTCTTCTGTTGTTTATATTTGAAAATGCAAGCAATTATGTATATCCTTTATCATTTATACACACACATATATTTACACAAAGGTAACATTATACATTTTCTTCTACACTTCTGAGCATGTTTCTCATATCCATACATAACTGAAGATTGGATGAGAGAGAAGCAAAGAATTGTGTCTTGGAATTGACTTCATTGTATTATATAATGTTTTCACATCGCTCCAGGCCACAGGGGCCTGTGGGAGAGGAGGCAGAAAGGGGTGTCTGAACGGGGGGGGCTCTAGGACCACCATTACCACTTCAACCAAGCAGCCACACTTCTACATATTTAGCATCCATATCAAATTTGGTCTGAAAATGGTTCCTGCCACCAGAAGAAAAATTCTAAGAGAAAATGGTCACAGTTATCAACCCAGACCCACTGATTCTAGCCTCTGAGAAAGTTGCTTGGAGAGCACAGGCTTCATGTTAACTTTACTATGCTAGGTTAGTCTTACTGTCTGGCATTGCCTAAACTTGAGTCCCAAGAAAACTTTGTGGCAAGAAAATCTTCATCCATTCAACAGTAGAGAAAAGGACCCAATAAATCAGTTTGTCCACATCTTCATTTGAGGGAACCCATTATTCACATTTATGAAAGATCTTTAAGGAGACAAGAAAATACAAAGGAAATTAAAGAGGCTGCTAGAGTTTGAAGTAAACTGTCATTTTGCCTTGAGTATATAAAACTAAAGTCCTTTGTAGATGGGGTATTGAATTAGCTCAAGAATTGGCAGCCCCAGTGAAAGACAGGTATGCAGGCTGACTTTCTTTCACTGTTCGCCATACCTTTTCTGCCACCTGGAAAAACCACTCTTGATTGTGAAAGTGGACAGGCAGCAGGCACAAAGTCCATGTGTACACAGACATAAACCATATATGTGTCTAGGCCCCACCGGACACATCATGACTGGTACCCTTGGGGCCTGGCACAATGCCTGGTGTATAGTAGGTGCTCAGAATGGTTGAATGAACAAATATATTACACTTCATCCTCATGACCTAAATGGAAATGAGTGAGGAACTTGGCTCATCACTGTTAAAAGGTTGCTTTAGGGGCTGAATTGTGTCTCCCCCAAATCTCATGTTGAAGCCCTGACCCCCAGGACCTCAGAATGTGACTATATTTGGAGATGGGGTCTCTAAAGAGGTGATTAAGGTAAAATGAGGTCATATGGGTGGGCCTTAATCCCACAGGACTGGTGTCCTTATAAGGAGAGGTTAGGACAGAGACACGTGGGCACACAGAGGAAAGGCCAAATAAGGACATAGGGGGAAGGTGGCCATCTGCAAGCCAAGGAGAAAGGTCTCAGGTGAAACCAGACCTGCTGACACCTTGATCTTGGGCTTCTAGCCTCCAGAACTGTGAAAAAATAAATTTCTGCTCTTTTGTTACGGCAGCCTTAGCAAACTAATACAATTGCCAATCTCTCTCCAGACCTACTACAGATGCAATGTCAAAGTAACATCTTGGATGGCTTGCCATTCCCATTCCCACGTCATACAAGCCAGAAAGGAATTGTTCTGAGTGTGTGTTTCATGATGCTTTGAAATCTCAAGTGTATCTATGGGACCAGCTCAGCTGTAAGAAAGCCCTTTATGAGGTCATCATCCCACTCTTGCCAGATCACTGCAGATGGAGACACTCAAGCTTTGAAAAACACTTGAAGAGCTACCATGCCTCACTTTGCAAAACCTCTTTTAAGAAACATTATTATCAGAAATCTATTCAACAGCATGAAGAGGAAGCAATGTCTCCAGTATTTGAAAACCCTGAGAACACTGCAATATGATGGGTTTACAACTGTATATTTGGGGGAAACTTATATCCCTGAGAGTCTTGTAACAGGGGAAGATTTTAGTGATGGCTATTCCATGCCAACTCCAACTTGGTGTATTGTGCATGCTGGTGGTAGTCAAGGATGGATGCCTTGGAAATATCGGATGTTCCTAAGGGATGAGTTATGCATCAAACAAGAAGACAGCCTCTTCTCTGAGTTCTGTGATGTGGCAAAGAAGACCTACGGGAAGTGCACCATTGTGGTCAAAGACAGAAGGCAGCAGGATGAGATGAAGCCAAAGGAAGACATAGAATCGGAGGCCCAGGTCCATGTCCCATCAGTCCTTAACTTAACGAACATCACATGTTGTCCACAGGTGGCCAAGTCCTATGGCCATGAACTACTCTCTCTGCCTTCCGCTTACAGTTATCTGAACCCTCTAGACTCAGCCTGGTCTTCTCTGAAATGGTTTATCATCAATTACAGAAAGGAGTTTTGTTTGCAGTCCACTGATGGTGTCTATTCTTACAAGTATATACTCTTCAGTGATTTAATTAGCAAAGGGATTGAAAGGATGAACCCAAGCAAATGGAGAACACTAACTAACAAAGTACAAAGATGGGAAAACTACTATCTTGGTAAATTTTCTGAAGTGCGATTCCTCTAACAGCAGGGCCGTGCTGTGGGCATGATCTTTACCAATTCTGTTGGGTTTGATTCTGGACCACTGCAGCCAAAGATACTCCAACAATGACCTCACAGAGATGCTGTGAGGACTGCTTCCTAAGGGCATTGGCAAAGTGCTTATGGTTTGCTGAAGGTTTCATTAAATCTTGTTGGTAAATTAGTGATCTTGACTTTCATCTGGTTAAGAACACTCTGAGGGCTATTATGTCAGTGAGAGGATGAGAGTTAACCGAGCCCAAAGGAGCTGGGAAGTGAGAGAGATGAACAGAGCTAAAGGTTGTGTGAGGACGAAAAGAGAACCAAGAGTGTGCTCACAAAAAATTGAAATTAACTAGTGTGCCTACCGGTTTCAGTCCACCAAAATAATCCACAGGGAGCCGGCTTGCCATCAACAGATGTGGTCCAGATGGTGGCTGAACAGGCTCTTTCCCTTCCATTGCTTGAAAGCAAGGAGGCAGAGGGTGAGCAAGAGACATCCAAGGAAGTTAAACCCCAACCAGATCCTCCAGGCAAGTTGGTGGTCCCCATAAGGAACCTGGAAAGCTATGACAGTGATTGGTTCAAGTGGGACTTGGTGGGTGAACAGGTGACGTAAACAGGAGGGTCTACAGAACCCACTTATCCAATCCGTCTCCCATTCCAACTCCAAGAATCCCAACGGGAGGTCACTAGGCTGTCATGCAGTTGCACCTCGGGGCCCTGGTTGCTGAGCCACCTGTGGCTAAGGGCACCCTAAAGTCTGGGGCTGCTGCTAATGGTGGCTGTAAGGGTTTGTGGTGGTATTTTTCACTTTTATAAAAAAAAAATCCCTGCCTCCTATTAAACATATCACAAAATTCACTCTTGTTTATGTATGCTCAGGCAGTAATTTTATAGCAGAAGTAATTATTCTGGGGTATGTCAAAAACAATGTCTGAAAATTGCTACCAACTCCCAACGGACCTGCCTATATATCAGATGGTGAGGCCAGGTTCCCGCTAGCCAAGCACAGAAAAATCAGATTCTTTGCTTGTCTTCTGCCCTAATTCCTTCCTAAAACTCCCTGGATTATTTAGAAACACTTTGTCAGAAAACAGATGTTCAGTGCTTTTCAGCAACTAAGCGGTGGACTTCTGCAGCATCCTGTTTTTATGCATTTTATCTGCAGATGAATCACACTTACCACCTCCAACCACTGGGAACCAGACACTCTCAGCTGCACCTCCCACTTTACAGCCGACCGTGCAGTATGAGTTTCTTGCGGCCGCTGTGACAACTACCACACACTTGGTGCACTAAACCAACAAAAACGTATCCTCTCCCAGTCCTGGAGGCCTGAAGTCTGAAATCAGTTCCACGGAGCCAAAATCAAGGTGTCAGCAGGGCCACGCTCCCTCCACAGGCTCTAAGGGAGAATCCATTCCTGGCCTCTTGTGGCTTCTGGGTGGCTGCCCGCCTTCCTTGGCTTGTGGCCACATCACTCCAATTTCTGCTTCTATGGCCACATTACTTTCTCCTCTTCTGTGTCCAATCTCCCTCTGCCTCCCTCTTATAAGGACACGTATGACTGCATTTAGGTCCCATCCAGATAATCCAGAATCATCTCACCATCTCAAAATCCTTAATTTAATCACACATGCAAAGATTCTTTTTCCATATAGGGTAACATTCTCAGGTTCCAGAGATTCAGACCTGGATACATTTAGGGACCATTATTCAGCTGAGCACAGGTTCTAAAGAAGGTTTTCTTCTGCCAGCTGAAATACTGCATTTCCCACTGAAATACTTCACTTCCCACCACATTTCCCAGGGGTAACACAGTTACCCCTGGTGAAACGGCTCTCCCTGTGTGGTACTTTTATTTTTAAACCTTTTATTTATTTTGTTAAAAAAAATTTTTATTTTTTGGCCATGCTTCGCGGCATGAGGGACCTTAGTTCCCCAACCAGGGATCGAACCTGCACCCCCTGCCATGAAAGCGGGGAGTCTTAACCACTGGACCGCCAGGGAAGTCCACTGCATGGTACTTTTGTGTGGGTTTTTTTGCTACCTGTTTCATGTATGTTTCAGAATTTATGTTCCTTAAGGGTAAGTAACAGGACTCAGACCTCCTTGGTGACTTCAGGGTCGGTGGCCTGCGTTTGGGATGTGAGTGCGTTTTGCCCCTACGTCGCATTTATCTCACACCTGTCCAGAGTTCTGTAGTGACAACCACTAACAGCTATACACGCTTAACTCACTTAATCCTCACAACAGTCTGCGATGTAGGAACTACCATTGTCTCCATTTCTCAGAAGGGTAAACTGAGGCACAGAGAGATACGCAACTTGCTCCAGTGCGGAAGAGCTGAGGTTCAAATCCAGAGTTCCCAGGTAGAACTGTTATTCACACAGCCTCTCTACTAACGAGCAGCTCAGTTCACCCTCAAAACAACCTCTCAGATAGGTCCTATCACTTTCCCATTTTACAGATTAGGAGACTGCGACACTCAGGCCAGTCAGAGCCTAAGCCCGTGTGCCCAGCCGCCATGCTTGGCTTGGTTATTGAAACACGGTGTAAGGCTTGCCTCTGACATCAGACAATCAGCTGGCAAAGTGGCTGCCTCCAACTGGACACAACAAAACATCCTTCAGCACAATATTGAGCTAGAGGCAGGTACTTTTCAAAGACACACTATTTTGCAGTGAGAAAAAAAATGGGAGGTTTTTGGGTTATCAGATGAACAAGATAGACCGACAGGAGCTATTTTTCTGGGAAAACCGAGACGATCTAATAAAACGAGTTTAGGATTGTATTCCTTCGAGGCCTTGTTCAATCATTAGAAAGCAAGTAGGGAAAAAGAGAACATCGGTATAACCAGAGATCAAAGGGCCACGGGTAATGTGCAATTGAGTTACATAATATTGTACTCATAATTAAGAAATGCTGCTTTATGCCAAGCATGGAAACTTCCAGGAGAGAATAGTGGAAAGTACACGGGCTTTTGGGAATCGGATGGATCTCGTTAGAATCGTAAGTTTCCAGCTTGGTAACTATGAGACTTTGGACAAGTTACTCCCTGAGGCTCAACGAACTCATTCGTAAACTAGAGTTGAGGGCTTAAACACTTAGCCCACACCAAGCCACTACATCATGACCAGCCCCGACTCAGCGCTCAGTAAACTGGAGCTCCTGTTACTGCAGTGCAGGCTGGGCTTCCAGCAAGCGCATGCACAGTTAGAGCTGCTTCTCATTTCCTTTTCACTCTTTGTGGCAAATTCTTGCTTTTTATCACTGGGTTGTAATCAGAGTAGACACATCTTAAGATGTGTCTTTTGATCAAAGGAAATTCTTTTCTCTGGCATTTCTTTGAAGACCGTCTGCGATAGGTTAGGGAATTAAGGATAAGAGGTCTCTTCTGGTGGTATGGACGGCAAGGATGGAGAGTACAGCCTGGAACCTTTTGGGAGCAGCACTTGTATGAAATAAACAGTAGGTGAGGGCTTCCCTCGTGGCGCAGTGGTTGAGAGTCCACCTGCCGATGCAGGGGACGCGGGTTCGTGCCCCGGTCCGGGAGGATCCCACGTGCTGCGGAGCGGCTGGGCCCGTGAGCCGTGGCCGCTGAGCCTGCGCATCCGGAGCCTGTGCTCCGCAATGGGAGAGGCCACAACGGTGAGAGGCCCGCGTATCGCAAAAAAGAAAAAAAAAAAAAAAAAACAGTGGGTGATAAGGCCCAGCAGCCCTGCAGGTGTGGACACATCTTCTGGAAGACCCTTCGTGATGTTGGTGGCGCTGACTCCTTCGGAGAGGTTGGCTGAGGGCACATCTCAAGCACTTTGGTCCTCATCAGGACCAACAACCACATGCCCACTCCCTTCCTGTGGGCCAGGCTCCCCCTGAGGAGGTGGCGCGTTGGAAAATGTGCTGCCCTGGAAAAAGCCCAGAGGGAAATAGGTTAATGGAGCTGAATGCCCACTGGCTCAGGCCTTGACCACTCAAGGAAGGTCCAGGCTCAACTGAGTTGATCGAGCTGCACCTGGCCAATCAGGGGACCGAGTTGCCCCCCCATCCCCGCAGGCGGTACACATTCCTTACATTTGTGATTGTTTTCCATGTACAGAACATTTTTATATACTTGACCTCATTCAGTTTAGACAACCACCCTGTACACAGGCAGGGCAGTGATCGTTAAGCTCATTTTACAAATGAAGACAAAGTGGTAACTGACTCACCTGGAGGGATGCCCACCTGTAGTGGCAGGAGGGTCAGGACTAGAATCCACGTCTTCCTATCAGGAAGTCCTCACAGCCCTCTCTAGCTGGTTCTATGGGTCAGTTAGGATTAGGTCAGGCTATGAGTAGTGGAGACCTAACCACAGAGATTTAAACAAAATAGAAGGTACCCTCCCATCCCCCACCAAAACAAAAAATGCTAAGGTGGCAGTTCAGGGCTAATATGATGGATCCACGATCATAAAGAACTCAGGGTCTTATCTTTTTCCTCTACTGTCCTAGACTTGGTTCCATCCTCAACGTCACCTCATAGTCCAAAATGGCTGCTGAAAAAGCCATTGCATTAGCATTCCAGGTAGCAGAGAAGGAGAAAAGGAGGAAGAAGGGCTCATCCCTTTTCTTTTAAGGGGCTTTCCAGGAAGTCTCACACTTAAACCTTCCACTTAAATCTCATTGGCTAGACTTAGTTGCAAGGGAAGCTGGGAAAAGTAGTCTTTATTCTGGGTGGTGATATGGCCAGCTGAAAATCCCTGCTCCCCTTCCTTTGGGTGTTACCACTCATCCACTTACCAAATATTCGAGCACCTTCTATGTGCCTGTAATGTGTGGCCCGGACAGGGGCCCAAAGAAAGTAAGCTCAGGCCCTGGAGGCAGTCAGGTTGGTGGTGTGGAGTACCTCTCGGTCAGTGAGATTTTGGAGGTGTGGGGAGTGAGGGCTCAGAGTCCAGGGCCTGGCTGGGGAGTCAGGGGCAGAGCGGCAGGAAGAGGTGAAACTGGAGCCGAGGCCAGAGGAAGAGCAGTGACTTCATCACAGTGGGTAGAAGAAGAGGTCAAGTGTGCCCAGCTTACCCACTTCCCAGGGCACGGGGTATGTGAGTGCGCGCGCGCACGCGTGCGTGCAAGTGTGCGTGTGGTGGGCAGGGAGCAGTGTGAGTGGAATGAAAGGAAGAATGCAAGTGTGGAAGGGACAGGATGGAAAAAGAAAACAACGTGTTGTATGAGAAGGAGTTTGGGCTATTCTAGAAGGAAAGGAAAGACCCTGAAGGGTGTGGTGCAGGACGATGGGTTAGGGTGGGGAAGCATAAGTTTTCCCACCAAGGAGTCCAGCTCCTGGTTCAAAACCCATGTGTGGTTTTCCAGGCCTGACCGCAGGCAGTTACAAAGGTGTCACCCAGCAGGGCTCATGGGGGCAAAAGCCACCCTCCCCACAGCAGACTTGGTGACAGCCAGGGCCCTGCCGTCTCTGAAGGGAGCTGTAGTCCACGGCTCAGGCCCCTGACCTGGAGGGAGAGGGGAGAGGGGACTGCAGGCCCCAGGTCCTTGGGCTCTGCCCACTGCACCCAGCATCCCTCCCACGCTCAGAGTAGAAGGACTTGCCTCAAGCTAAAGGGGAAACCGAGGCCTTTACCCAGCACAGCTTCCCTAGGTATCCCCTCGCCCTGCATGTACCGGGGCCTTCAGTGCCCGGCCCCCAGATGCCATCCACCTCCAGCCCGGCCAGGTTCCCTTCCCTTTTCCTGTCGCATCTCCTTCAGCCTGTGATCATGCTCAAGCTTACTCCTTCTGGAAAAACCTTTCCCTCAACCCTGCCTTCCCCTAAGGCTACCAATGTCTCTGTCCCCACCTCTGAGGTGCACAGCAGGCGGCAAAGTTGGGAGAACTTCTTTTACAATTTTTAAACAATCAGCTCGCCGAGAAGTCCCTCCAAGTTTAATTCAATGGGGCTAATTGTGAATCTTTGAAAAGTACAATCAGTACATTAGAGAGTGTCCAAAACATCTGGAAACTCAAGGGAAATACTGAGCCAATTATTTGAAAACTAACCAGTTATTTGTAATCAACATATTGCTCAGACAAAAATTTGTTTCCTGACTTTGCAGACCACACACACACACACACACACACACACACACTTGAAATTAGGATGCAAACGGCACTGTTTCTATTTCCTCATACCCTCCCCACTTCCCACAGCCTGGCCTCTGTCCTCATCGTGTCATCTTGAAGACTTGATGACCCACGACTTGGAAGAACAAGAACGCCTGCCCACCTGCCCTGTCCTTGCACGGGAGTGAAAAGTACAGGTCCAGAGCTGAACTGCGAGGTCCACATCCTGTCTCTGCCTCTTGCCAGCTGGGGAACCTTAGACAGAGAGGTTAACCTCTCTGTGCCTCGGCTTCCTTATTGTGAGACGGGGACGGTGACACATGTTGGGGGTAACAGATGTAAAGCAGGAGGAATAGTTAAGGGCTAAACAAGGATTCGCAGCTACGTTCTCTCCCCTGCTCCCCAGCCTACTGGCTCCAGATGTTCCTTCCCAGCCCGGCTTCTGGCTCATCTCCCTCTACTCATCGTTTAAGGCTCCAAAGGAGATTCAAGGACCACCTCATCGGCATCCCCTTGGGGTTTTCAAATTTGTTCACAGATTCCTGGTCTCTCCCGCATGGCTTCTGATGCCGTGGGTCTGGGGCCCAGCCCAGGAATCTGCACTTTAAACAGCCTCTCGTGTGCGCTCACGTTTAAGAACCCAGCCTCAATCCTCTTTTCCCTCCAGACTCTCCACCACCCCTGGCTTCCCTCCAACAAGGACGAGACCTGTGGCATCTCAGCACAGCCGGGGATCGCAAGTCGGCAGTACTGCGCATGCGCAGGCCCGGCCCCTGCAGGAGGCTGGGAAGGTCGCATCCAGGCAGGTGTGCTTCCCTGAGATGAGAATTTGGTGACGGACGGGCAAGAGATGACCTTTTTTCAAACGCCCCAGATTTTTTGTTTGAAATATTCAGTTCCTGAAATATATTATGTACGTCTCTGCCTCGTTAAGCAAAGTATATAAAGACAGTTTCACCTTTCCTTAATGTCATGATGGGTGTCGTTCCTGGTGTGGGCTTGGCGATCGTACAGACGAGTTCTCAGGCCTGGTCTGCTGCTCAAAGACCGTCTCTCTTGTTCTGAGGCATTTCTGCCGCCAACAGCCTTTCTTCATATCTGATTCTAGTATGTTGTAAGCTCAAAAGCCAAAAACGTGTTAGGAGCCCATCTAACAAGACGACATATGATCTGTGTGAGGGATCCTGGGGCTCTCTTGTGCATGGAGGACGCAGATTCCAGTTTACGTTCTTTGAAACATCTTTCAGCTGCCCAGGGACGGTGGTCTTATGGAATCGTTCTCAGTTATGGGCCCGAGACAGAGGCTGGGTAGGTGCAGTCAGATGGGGTCCTGGGTGTGGGCTTTACCAATCACTCCATCCACCCACGTGTTCATGCATCCAACCACTTATTTAAAGTCAAGCTACAAATCTACTGACTTCATGTACACAGGGTTGGAAAAGTATCAATAACTCCAACTACAGTAAGTCCCCTACAACCAAACCTTCAAGTTTCAAACTTTCAAAGATGCAAACGTGCATCTGGTTCCAGCAAGGAACCAGAACCTGAGCCATCAGCGTCAGGCGTGAGTGAAATTGCAGCTTGCCCTCCGTCTCCTGTTGCTGACGACCGTTCAGCTCTACCATCTCCCACCTCCTCTCCCTCCTCCAGTCGTAACTCTTCTTGCCTGTTCACTCGATGCCAGCCCCTATATGCCAGCTGTTGTACTGTACTGCTGTACTCTTCAAGGTACTGTACTGTAAGATTAAAAATGTTTTCGTGTTTGTTTTTTATGTATTATTTGCGCGAAAAGTATTATAAACCTATTACAGTACAGTACTATAGAGCCGATTGTGTTAGCTGGGTACCTAGGCTAACTTTGTTGGACGTACACACAAAATTGAACTTCCGAACGCACTCTCAGAACAGAACTCGATCGTATGTAGGGGACTTACTATAGTGATTATCTCCCCCTAGTGGAAGAAGAGAGTATCAGAAAGGTTAACTTAAACCCCAAAACACCGTTTACAGAAAACCTGTGGGTGTGGTCAATGGTTTATTCCTATCCTTAGATGATCTGCTACCGAATTTTCCAAGAAGACGGCCAGATGTTCCACCAATTCCAAAACTGAGTTCTAAATCCCAAAGCCTAGAAACACACCTGTGTTTAAAATAAACCTGAACCTCTACTAGATGGGCATAGGGTCTCCGTGAAAAGCCAAGGCCACTCTGCATCCCCTGCCCTGGGATTTACGAGGCATATAGGTGTAAGTACATATGAGGAAAGGGTGCCCAGAGGTAGTGGGTGTGATGCCAGGTGTGCTGGGAGCCCATGATGCCCTCATCCTGCAGAGAGGTTAGGAAGCAGAGGCCGAGGTCCTAGCGCAGGAGCCTAGAGCAGGGTGAGGGGGTCACCCGCCAGGCGGCAGAGTCCGCCCTGACAAAGGCAGGAGGCTAGGCCATGGCCCAGGGTCAGTTCTGGACCTACCTGAGCAGGTCAGGGAAGCGAGGGTGCCAGGCTGCATCTCACCTCTGCTCTGGTCATCTGCTCCTGCCGCACGGGACCCAGGCCACCGCGAGGCTCCCAGGCAAAGGCCAGAGCAGCATCCTGCAGGGACGCTGAGGTGCGAGCATGAGGGCAAGTCCCCTTCTATTTTGGGATTTGTAGCTTGTAGAGTCAAAGTCTCCTGTATTTAAAACTTTGATTCTGTGTAAATTCTGTTTTCTAAATTGTGATTAGGAGCAGCCAGCAATCACAGTAAAACTTAAGAAAAATATAATTCCCTTTATTCCTCATGCTTAAAATTCCAAGTTCTGCCAACCTGGGCCAGGATGGCGTGGGGCAGGGGGGAGGTAGGGGGAGTATCTACTAACATGCCCTCGCGCAGATTTTCCACGTGGCTGCCTGCAACGAGACCAAACATTCCACCATATTTGTGGCTTTGGTTACTGTTGCCTCATTCCCCATCCTCTGTGGTATCTGGAGAGAAGTGAAAAAACAGGAACCTTTTAATAGAGACCTCAGTCGGTTAGGGGCTGAGTCAAAAGACTTATGGACCCCACTCCTCTCAAATATTACAGTCTGCTGAGCATGTCCCGCCCTTCATCTCATATCAGCAAATCGGAACAAGCAGACTGGTGGGGAGAGGACAAAGCACACCTGGGATCCTCTTTCCTCCTCACAAACAGGCAATTCCTCCTAGACTTGGTACCCACCGGGGCAGGAGGGTCTCATCCCGCACCCCTCCCTGCAAGGACCTCACGGGTCAGCAGAGGCACGATGCTCCTGGAGCAGCAAACACCCCCTCCCCCCAACAATGAAAACACAAGAAAGAGCCGAAGTGATCGGAGGAGAGAAAGAGGAGGAAAGGAGCGTAGGCACTAGGGCAGCAGGTTAGAGGGCTGGAGGGTGGGTGAGGGACAGCAGGCTGATGCGACAGCTACGGCCCCGTCATCTGTGGAGGTCCACCTGTGATCTGGTACCCACGGCTAGGAGATGCTAGAAATGCAAAAGTCCCTCCTCTCACTACACAGAGGGGTGTGTGTGTGGGAGGGGGAGGGGGAGGGGGAGGGGAGGGGGAGGGGGAGGGGGAGGGGAGGGGGAGGGGGAGGGGAGGGGAGGGGAGGGGAGGGGGAGGGGAGGGGAGGGGGAGGGGAGGGGGAGGGGAGGGGGAGGGGGAGAGGGAGACATACACCTTATTCCAAAGACCGGAGACACCCTTTTTACAAAGGTATTTTATTTTAGTAAACAAAATACTGGTTCGTTTAAAAGCACAGAAAAATTCACATCGTTTTAAGTTAGACTATAGGCTGGGAGTTTATCTTCTGACATACCATTCAATAATTAAATCTTTCATCTCAGCCGGAGTCCACTCAAGCTGACATTTAAATTACAAAATCTAGAAAGGAAGACCAAAGGGAGAAGCATGAAATGTCTCACAGAGTAAGAGGATTGTTTTACTCGCTCAGCATCAACCTTTCTGTTCAGCCATTTACACTTAAACAGAAACCACTGAAGCATATCTATTGAGGAATGAAGTTGTAGCATCACAATTTCCTTTCATCTAAAAAAAAAAATCCCTTTTGTTTAAAACAAGGCTCCAGGCCAAGCTTTGATAGGCTGCCAGCCTAGGACGGGGAAACGGGCTGCCCCGGTCAGTTCTAGGCTCAGCTGGACAAGCCATCCCTCCCTACTTCACTGACGGGCCTCTACTGACGTCTGTGGGAAGGAAGAAGCGTTTAGGGCCTCGCACCTCGTCTTTTCTTTCTCTTTGCGGTTAACACACAAAATGATGACTCTGTGGATTAGAAATCCAATCAGCGTTTCAAGGGAAACTGCCTTCCCTCACCTTCTTCGATTCTGAAGTGCTCCCTCTTCCCCCTCTAGTGTCGACTCATGAATTTCAGTCAATAAAACATCTTTTTTTTTTTTTTTTTTGCGGTACGCGGGCCTCTCACTGCCATGGCCTCTCCCGTTGCGGAGCACAGGCTCCGGACGCGCAGGCTCAGCGGCCATGGCTCACGGGCCCAGCCGCTCCATGGCACGTGGGATCTTCCCGGACCGGGGCACGAACCCGTGTCCCCTACATCGGCAGGCGGACTCTCAACCACTGCACCACCAGGGAAGCCCCCAAAACATCTTTTTTTTTTTTTAAAAAAAAAGGCAAGATTTCATAACAATAACTTCTTTGGCCTGGCAGGGCATCCAGCTCACTAAGGACCAGTGAGAGGACGGTCTCCTCCCCTGGGGTGAGAAACAGGAGCTGAGCGCTTCCCGCAGCTCCCTCCCTGAACTCGGCATTCAGGACCAGGACACAGTACGACCACCGGGAGGGACACACTGGGGTCGAACTTTCGACCTGGGTTCAGTTCTGGTTCTGCTCTTCACCATGTACAGTGGGGGCCACTTTTCAATCTGAATGGACCACACAGGGCCGTCAGGAGTGGTCAGTAACATCGCTGTATGTGAAATGCTCAGCAAAATGCTAGCCCAGAACAATCATTCAATACGTTATGACAATTATTACTCATAAGTATGCTTTTCAGCCTCAACAAGTCTACGAGTATTGTAAGGGAATTCACGTCTACAGAAGTCTGTCTCAGAGTGGACAGAGGTTTTGGAGGTCACCAACCCAGGGGTTCCTACAGTGACCTGTTGCTGAGAAGACAGCACAAGAATCACCTAAAAAGTTTTCAAAAGAACAGATGCCAGACCCAACCACAGGCAGAATGGAATCTCTCTGAGGCTGGACCCTGGGAATCTGCATTTTAACAAGCACCCCAGGCAAATCCTGATCATTAGGCAAGTTTGGAAACCACTGATCTAGAACTCCCTGCTACCATATTTGAATCCTCTAATTTTTAGAGAAAAGCATAGAACTCAACCTAAGAAGTGATGAAACTGGGTGAGCACAACAGAATTTAGGAAACTGCTAATTGCCCTAAGTTCGATCTGTAAGTGGGTGTTTAATAACTTCCTGGTGCCTTAACTCAACAAACACATTCTGGGCACCCCCTGCGCTCTGGGACAGGCACTGGGCTACAACGATGAGGAAGACTTTGTGCCCAGTGAGGCGGTCATCGGGAAGGCCCTCTGGCCAGGGGACCGACCAGCAAAGGCCAAGGGGCACGAACGTCTATCGTGGTCAAGGAATGGCCTGCAGGAGCGTAGAGAGGGGCAGCAAAGGGGGCAAATGTGACCAGGGTGAGGATACGCCGGGAAGGGATTTATATGCCATACCTAGGAGTCATTATCCTGAGGTTAGCAGGGCTTCTTAATCTTAGGTACATGCAGGGGTCTTAAATGACCTCTGACCCCACTTCCTCCCCACCCCTGTCTGCAATTTTATGTACAATTTAGGTGTTTCTAGTATGTGAGCTTCTGCAGGGAGAAGGTCCACAACTGTCATGAAATTCTCAAGAGTCCTGTGACCCAAATCCTGTTAAGCACCATTGCTCCCAATGAGGGGGAACCTGCGCAGGCTGAGAGCAGAGGTGTGCCCTGCGGCTCACCAGCAGACGGGGCTCGAGGGTCAGGACCTGCAGCCCACACCTTATACACAGCTGTTCTACCTCCTGTGACAGGTGGGGCTCCGCGCTCGCCCACAGCCTTCAGACCGAGGGATCCGGAATTCTCTGAACTACCACATGCAAGGACAGGCCCGCCCTAACCCACTGTGCAGTCTGCATTTGCAAAGTCCCAGTACCTTTGATTTCCCTTTAGTTATCCTTCTTCTCTGACTGCTTCTTCTTTTCAGCTTCCAGTTTTTGCCGTTTTGCTTCCAATTTTTTCCTTTGGTATACTTTGGCTCCGGCAAACGCCAGGCAGAGAATTAATGTTTTCGCTGCCAAGATATACAGCAGCAGGGGCACGTGTTCAAGAACCTTAAAGAGGAAAGAAATGATCCTAGATGATCTATAATTGATAAGGAAGGTTTCTCTCATGCTCCATGTTGAATGCTTCATTCAACACACGTTTCCTGTGCACCCATTATGCACCAGGCACTACACTAGATGCTAGAGCTTCACTGATGTAGGACAGACGAGGTCCCTGTCCCCGTGTCACCGACAGTCTAGTTTTAGGTGCCCTTCATCACTCCCTTGTTGCTGGCTTCACAGAGAGGACCACCAGTGGCCTGCAGACGTCATAACTCTGCTCCCTCACAACCTGACCTTGCACTCTGCCGATCACCTGGCCCCCTGCGTCTGAGGCAGCAGCTCGGTCCAGTGCGAGAAGCCGGAGCCAGGGGATTGGTCCCAGCCCAGCTCTGCCACTGACTGACCCACTGACGGACCGTGCGACCCAGGTCCGTCACTCGACTTTCCTGAGCTTGTGCCTCTTCACCTGCAAAGGGAGGCTGGACCAAACCTTCCTTCTGAATTCTCCAACCTTATAGGATGCTGTGATTTCCTCTTGGTTCCAGCTACTCATTAGCACTGGTATTTGAAGATAAAATAAATATAAAAATAAAATACAATAAAACTTAAAACTTAGCTACTTGGTTATGGTTCCTATAATTTCCTGTCGGAGGGAAGTTTTAACCCATTGGCTAGAATGAAGTCTGGGGAATAACTAGGGATTGGAATTACTCACTTTTTGCACCAGCAGGCTTTATTATGAAATTCTGTATATCACAAGTATCTCAAGGCAAATACTACACTAGTTTTGTAAACATGATTAGTATGACCTGAGTGATAACTATGGGCTTTCTGTGTGATTAAAAATTCCTTCCCAAATAAAGTGAAAAGGTATGCCTTCGTCGAGAGATCATTATTCTAGAGGACGAGGTAGGATTTAGTCCAATGAAACCATTAGGTTAAATGCCAAACATCACTTCTTATATACCGCAGCAGTATAATGAGACTCTGCGACGGACAGTGCATTAGTCCCTCCCTCCAATGGTTTAACTGAAGCTCATCTGAAACTAGTTAGTGAAACCTTTGGCTGAGAACAGTATGCTCGCAGACGTGGAGGGCTAGAAAGGATTTTAAAGACGACTTGGTCTACACCTTGTACTACACACGAGGAGAGTAAAGCTCAGGGCAGTTGAGAGGCCCGTCCACGTTACACGGCTAATTCACGAGGAGGCCAGAGTTGGAACAGAACATTCCAACCCCTACGCCAGTTGTCCTTCCACTGATTCTTGATTTTAATGTAGTGGAATTAATGAAATCAACAAATTATGTCCCAAGAACACCCTGAGTAACTAGATAATGGTTTTCAACCACAAAATCATTTTAAGGTAAAGAATACGCACATCATATGCACTTCAGAACGCTCACTGGCCACAGTGTAAAAGACTAAAAATGTTACAACAGTGAGAGCTCTTATCCTGACGAGCAGAAGCAGCTTAGAACACCGATGTGGTGTCCAGGTCCTTCCTGCCTCAGACCTATGGCTAATCTCCCCGACCTCCCCCAGCAACCCTCTAACTCATCTACTTTCTTGAAGGTTCACACTTTAGGGACGAGGATTGGCTCCATGTTTATAAGCCAGCTGAGAAAGGAAAGGTTGCTAAATTGTACCTCCCTGGAGGCAAAGGCCACCAGTTTGGAGAGATAAACTTCCTTTTACGTCCACTAGGACTTCCCGGGCTAACCGAACCCTGGCTTGCCCTGGCAAAAGTTACCCTCTTCCAATTCTCTCAGTCTCTATGGGAGAGCCTCTGGAGTCCTGTTATAACCAAGCCCCCATCACAGCCCATGGTTCCCGCGACCTAAACCCAAAACTTAGCTGTGGCAGTTACAGGAATGTACATCATTGCAACCAGAAGTTAGAAACCCACTGAAATGGAAACACAACAACAAATGGACCCAGGTAAGTGGTTTCAGTATTTACTTTCTTTTTAAAGGCTGTGGAGAGAAGGTGACAACAGGCAGAAGTTTCGGGACTGAGAAGGGGCAGGGCAGTGGCAGTGGAGGTCAAGGATACCACAAGGGCTAAAGTGAAGGGTTTCAGGGCCCCTGTTCCTGCAACACTCTTGGACAGTTTTGCTAAATCTTCAGTCGTGTTAAATCTCCTCCTCTGATTTCCTTCTAACAAACCCCTCACGTTAACTCCCCAAACCTGCAAATCTTCAAGGAAGTAAATGAGTAAAATATACCTGGGTGGATTAGATCTATAACAATTTTCTAAACAAAATCCCAATACCTGTGTCATGAGAATGACTGACTTTTTAAACACACTCTGTTGCTAAGGTACTAATACACAAGTAGGGCTGACTGTCGCTGATGGCCACAGGCCGACCGAGCTAGAAAGGGAAGCACAGGATTCACCGGGGCCTCCATAATCCTTCAACCTCCTGGGGGGTCACCGCAATCAGGGCAGGAGAGGCCATTCCTTTCTGACACTACTAGGAAGGGCGCCCCCCCTTTAATCATGAAGCTGCTCCCTGGTAGGCCTGGAGCTGTGTGTCTGCCCGAAGTTGGGAAGGTACAGGCAGATTTTGTTCCTGACACAGGAAAGGACTCCTTTTGGGACAAGCAGGATTGGCCTGGGTGGTCAAGTGGGTCGATGTCACTCCACAATTAAAAAGAAAACTTTCTCTGCGTAGCGCCTCACCGGTACACATCAGAATCCCCTGGGAACTCACTAACCCCAGGCCTACGCAATCAGAAACTCTGGGCATGGGGCCACATCCGTATTTTAACCAGTCCTCATGGTGGTCGTGCTACACGCCGCGGCCTCGCAGCACCGAGCACACGGCCTGACCCTCGCTGGCTGACGTGGCCTCTGGTACCAGCTACCGCCTGTCGTCAGGCTCTGCAGAGGCTAAAAAGCCTTCCCTACATCTCACCCCACACTGCTCTCTGCTTCCCCTACCCCACACCCTCTTACTGCCTTGTCTTTCCTTCCCAGCCTTTCTACTGGCAGCGCTGGAACCCCAACACAGGCGAAACAAACGCTCCCGCATCTCCAAGCCCTGCCCAGAATGCTCACTCCGACTGCTGAATCTCAACCAGGCTCAGTCCCCAGAGCCCTCCCGCAGGGCCCCCCAAGCCCCATGGAGCTGGGGAAGGAGGGGGGTCTGTACTCTCCCGCCTCCCTGATCCTGCTTCCAGACCTTTCCACTTCTTGCGATGAAAGCCAGCGGCTGTTCTGAACAAGGAAATGCTTATGATAATTGAAAAAATACATACAATGAGTTTGAAAATACACACATTACACATATATGTGGAAAAAGCACGGGAAGAAAATACACCAAAATTGCTCATAGTAGCCATCTCTGGATAGTGAGACGATACATGATTTTGATTTGATTTGATCCTTTTCGAAGCATCTATTTTCGTGACTGCTCTCTTAGCCAACCTCCAACCTACCCCATTCCATCTCCTTCCGGGAGGTAACGTGACACTCCCCTTCCCTCTCCAAGACGTGCTGACTGTGCCCACAGCCCTCTGAATGCTTGCGGCTAACAGGAAACTCTCTGGTTGCCCTTGAGCTTCTGCTCCCACCAACTGCATCTAAGGTTTTACAGGGGTCAGTTGTGTTTATTCTGCAGCCAGTTTACTTAAGTAGCACTTGATGTGATAATAGATAATTTATTTAAACACGAGACTCATGAACTATGACTGTGTAAAGGAAAGGCTGTTTCCATGAAAACTAAGTTGCATGCTTTGAAAGACTCAATTTGAACTGGAAAAAAATGCCACTGTTGGCAACACAAATGTAAAAGATTAGAGAAGCAGAGCATAAAAATCAGGAAAGATCTTGTATGCAGATTGCTTCATCAGATCTTAGTCATCCACTTTAAAGAAACCAAAGTGTGAAATTATAGGTGAGACTTCAAAGGCATGGTTTTTGCAAGAAAAGTGAGGCAGACCTGAGGGCAGGTGATGTCCTCTCAAAGAAAAGGCCTAGCCTTCCTCCAGAAGCCTGGCATATAAATGCACATTTATCTGTCTTCATTTAAAATATTATGTACTATTATGATTCCTGCTTTAATCTACTTTTCTTCCTTCTTTTCTTGCTTCCTAATCAACCCATTCCTACAGAATTATTATTCTGAATTTTTATGAGCAGGAGAAGGAAAAACCCCAAGCCATCAATGTTTAATGGTATTCTTACCTTCCAGTTCATGCTGGGCCAACTGGGAGCTCCCTCCTGGTCAGTGCGGGCCACTCCACTCAGGCAGGTTGGAGAGGGGGCCGGAGCGGCAGGTCTCACTGTCCTGGTGGGGAAGAGAAGAAGCAGGTCAGCGTGGGCTTTCTAGAGCAGACCACCTTAGGGAGACTTCCCTTGCACGGAGAGAAGGCCCATGAACAAAGACGGCAAGCTCTGCAGAGAGGAGGGTAAGCGTCCCCAGCAAGGGGACCAGAGCCTGCTGGGAAGCAGAAGGCCTGGGTGAGGGTCGAGCTCTTGCTGAGTGGGTGGATGCCCTTGGTAGCTCTTCACTGGGGAAGGGAGCACAGCCAAGCGGAGGTGGCGGCGCTGCTCCTGAGGGGACGCAGGCTCCCATTCCATTCATCTGTAGACGGAGGAGCCCAGGTCCAGGATCTGTTCCTCCTCCCACGCCCTGCCTTGAACGAGAGCCGGTCTGTGGATGAGTGTCATTTTATTTCTCAGGTCCTCTGAGTGTTAATTCAGGTAATCTTGGCTTTTTAAAATATCTGGAGGGAAGGGAATAAGTGATGGGGGAAAACAATATCCTAAGAAAGCCGTTCAAATCGAGAATTCCCTCTAACATGCGAGGGAGACCTAGGGGAAGGTGAGGCAGGAGGTGATAAGGCAGGGACACGGCTGGAGCACAGGATTTGCTCTGAGACCTCCTGCGTCACTATTTTTAGAATACGACACATACCCCAAGAGTCAGAAGACTTGAGCTCTGGATGAAGAGCCTACACACTCTGGTAAGTGACTTCCCTCTGGGGGCCTCCATCCCATCTGCAAGTGAAGATGGGGGTGTCAACTAGATGGGCTCTGGGGCCCCTACTTTTCTTGCAGTTCGGCGACTTTCAGCATAATAGTCACAGCTTCGCTTTACTGGGCTCGGCTGTGCTGAAGTGCACTACATGCGTTAACTCAGCTAGTCTTCACACCAGCCCCATGAGGTGCAGTTTACCGTCTACACTTTGGAGATGAGGAAACAAAGTTTCTGTGACACGTCCAGAGTCACGGTGGGGACTGAGATTCGAACACATCCAGTGCGGCTCCGGAGTCTTATCCTAATGCAGACAGAGAGCTTTGCGGTAAAAAAGCATGGGGATGCTTCTCTTTAAATGTACTTACAATTAGAATCAAGCAAGCAGAAAATTTCACAGGCCTTTAGAATGGGGCTGATGAGATAAACTTCAGGGAAGATGGTTTTTAAAATTTTCACTTACAAAAGCATCTAAATAGAGAAAGTTCAGACCTCATTTACTCAAGGTCATAGTATGTTGAAAACAAGCTAGCAGTTGGCACAAGATAGCCAAGTTTTCCCCGTGACTTTTTCAAAGTCAGATAAGCTAACAACAGGAATTTACACCATAAATCTGTTTACATGCGATGACCATGACTGAAGGTGTGCGTTACCTTCACGTATAAATGGCCTGTTTGTCTTTAAGTAGCAGCAGGTTCTGCCCTGCACTGGAGAAATATTTCCTACCAGGTTATAACCTGTTGCTGGAATTTTCACTTTGAATAATCTCTAATAATCTCAGGAATCAGCCATGTTGTAAATTAAAATGTTTAAGGTTGTGCAAATTTTATTTTTACAACTCATGCTTTTACTGAGTTGTCTGCAGATATAAGTAGACAGGTTTGGCTGTTCCCCACACATTTTCTGAGCCCAAATTACATACTCAGTGAATTGTATTAGGTAAGATATTAATTCCCAAGGTCAAGGACCTCGAGTAGGTCCAAAAAGGTTATGGGGGAAATAAAAAGAACGCCCGGGGGTCTGGCCCTCTGGTAAACATGTACTATGTGACCTTGGATGAGTCACTGGGCCTCTAAGCCTCAGCTCCCTTGTCTGTAAATTCTCCTTCAAAGACTGGATCATGAACACTAAGCACCATGTTCCGCACATGAAAAGCACTGAACAAATTATCAACCATAACTGTTCTGATAAATACCTCTTTCCACTAATGGACACGTGAAGCTGCAGGACACAAGCAAGTGGCATCCAGGGCAACGTGTGACAGCAGGGTATAAAGCACCACCACTGGGCAAGCAGGAGAAATGGACTCTATTCTTGGTGGCACCAGTGCCAAGGCATGTGACCTGGGGCAAGCCATTAGCCTCTCTAAACCAAAGTGTTATCATTTTAAAAACCAGAACCCGAAGAACAACGCTGCAACACTGAAATGCCTAAGTCACCACTCTCTTTGATACCACAGAATCTGACTAAAAATATACTGGCAGCTGCCTCAACATCATATCTAGAGTGATAAAATTCAATCTCTTTAGGAAAGAAACATATTTAAAGTCCATGTGCAAAGTAGTGGAAGGGGTGCATTGAGGGTGGGAGATGAGAGGGCAAATCAATCAAACTCATCCCCACCCACTGCCTCCAAATGATAACTTTTCTCCATCTCCCTTAAATTACAGGCTCCAACTCAGCCATTCTTGTAGCACCCTGCAGGACTTCAGCAAATGAGAACAACTGAGAAAGCTAAAAATATCATCAGGCTATTTGCTCTGCTGCCATATGTACACCTGGTGCAATATTAGAACCAGGAGGCAGCTGGCATCTGAGGGCTGAACTGCAAAAGCCAACAAGACCGGGACAATTTTGAGAGGCATAAAATCTGTGAAGTGCAGGAAGTTTTAAGCTTCCCCTGGAACTATCCACCGTCTTAGCTTAAAACCCAAAAATAACAATGGCTTAGGAAGAAATAGTTCTCTTTCCTTCACTGCAAAAATATCCTGATTTCTCCTTTGCCAGATTTCTCCTAAAAAACAGAAGAGCCAGTGGCTTATTTTGATTAGGCCAATTACAGCAATATGGACAATGTGTAGTCCACAATTTTCTTCTTGGCACACCTAACACACCCAAGGGTCGGTCTGTCTCTGGGTGTCTCATTCCAGCCACTCATTAGGCTGTGTCCTTAGTTTGAATTGTCCGAAGCTGTTCTCATTCCCCGTCTCTACCGTTTTCACCCCAACACTTCACCCAGTCATCTGAAGTAGAGGTAGGTGCGGGGAGGAGAGGGTTCCAGTTGAACCTTGGGTATCACTTGGTCGACCTCTGAGCCCCACGCCCGGGTCAGCCGGGGTTCCCAGGGCGACGGGCTGAGCCTCGGCTCCTCCGTAGCCGGAGGGCCGGGCCAGGGTCCGCTACAGCCGCGATACCTGGGAGCAACGCCTGCCCCGCTCAGACCCGAGGATGAGGACCAAGGCCGACCACTGCTTCCCCGCCCCCCCCCATTCTACAGAACATTCCAGGGCATTCGCTCGCCCCCAAATCTCTCTGGCGGGAACCACCTCTGGGTCCCCCCCTCGGCCTGCGTGCCAGCCTCAACACGCCGCCCCCGGCGCCGGATCCGCCGATCTCGCGGCGCCTGGACAACCTAGCCAGGTAGGACGCTCTGCGGGGGGAAGGGGGGGAACGTGACCGCTGTCAACCCCGCGGTCCCCGGGGGCCCGCTGGAGAGCGTCCTGCAGAGAAAGTGCAAAAGCGGGGCGAGCCGTCGAACTCCACAGCGCCCCCAAAGAGCTGCCGGGTCTCGGGTCAGGATTCGGCAGACACGGACCCCATCCACTTACAACTCCAGGCCACGGAAGATCCAGCTCGCCGCCACAACACGAACCACGACTCCCACAATGCCGCGAGAAAACTACATGTCCCAAAATGCACCGCTCCGCGCGCCGGCGCAGTGGGCTCCGGCCACCTCGGAGTGTGCGCCGCTGCTCGCGCCGGCGCAGTGGGCCCGGGCAGCCTGGGTGGGTGCGCTGCTCGTCGCGCATGCGTTTTGGGCAGGACGGCCTTCGTGGGGCCGTGACGTGGGTCACCTGGCGGAATCGGCCTGGCCCCGGGCAGGTTCTCGTTCTGAACTTACCTGAGCTGGAAGACGGCGGTCGGAGGGCGGGCGTCGCGGGGGCTCCTGCCGCTCAGCCGTCTCGCATCCCTGGACGCTCCTCGCTGTGTGCGACTGAGGGCACGTGGCTCCCCAGAAGTTTCCAAATTTAGCGTTCATGTTCTCTGTCCAAAATGCGTGTGTTTTCCCGTGGGATAGCAGTAGGGTGCCCGGTACTAGGTTCCCAGATTCCTTCATTCAACAAGCGCTTAGAAAACCGGAGCGGAGTTTGAGTCCATCAGTCCCTGCGGCACGGGAGGGCGCAGACTGGCCACCCTCCCCCCCACCCACCCAGTTCAAGGATATCGAGAGGGAGGTTCACAGACTTCTTACTACGTGCTTGGCTCGCCATTTTTTGGTTGAGGAAACTGAGGCAAGGGAAGATGATGCGGCCGGCGCAAGACAACGTGTGAATTGGAGTGGCAAAATCTAGATTTGAACCCAGGCAGGCTAACTCCGAACCCCATTGGGACATCTTGGTGCTGGTGAAGAACGAAATGTTACGGAGTGCAGAGGAAAGGACAAACTGGAGGATTGGGGAGAGGGGGGTTAGTTCTGTCAACAAGTGAAGTTTTCCTGGAGAAAGTAACTAAAATAGCTTTGTTCTAAGCACTTTGTGGCAATTTTCTAATTGAAGTCTCCTAACAGGCCTATAAAGGACATAATATGCCTGTAACCACTTCACAGATGAGGAAATGGAGACACAAACTGATTAAATTGTCCAGGGATCGGGCTTCCCTGGTGGCGCAGTGGTTGAGAGTCCGCCTGCCGATGCAGGGGACACGGGTTCGTGCCCCGGTCCGGGAAGATCCCACATGCCGCGGAGCGGCTGGGCCCGTGAGCCATGGCCGCTGAGCCTGCGCGTCCGGAGCCTGTGCTCCGCAGCGGGAGAGACCACAACCGTGAGAGGCCCGCGCACCGAAAAAAAAAAATTGTCCAGGGTTTTAAAACCAGCAAGCTCCAGAGCTGGGGTCTGACTATGGGTAATCTGGGGCTAGACTCTCTCAGGGCAGCCACTATAGTCCATAGGTTCCTTTTCAAATCGCTTCTGATCTATGCTGTAAGAAGTAAATGGGGCTCAGGTCATTTGGAGCCAGTAGACCAAGCAGAAGGAACTCTAAAAGCAAACGGGGTGGAAAAGAAAACTAGCAAGTTGTTTGAACTGGAATTTTCAGTTGCCAGGTTGAAAGTGGCAAGCCTGGGTTTGGTGGAAATTGATGCTGGAGTGACAAACGGGGGCAAGTGGCAGCAACTGTATACCCAGAATGCTCGTAAACATTGGGCATTTCTCCCATTCCCCAAAAGTAAAGTTGATACTGATAACCATCTATGTTGGCCCCATATACTTTAGTGATGATAATAAAACATACTTAATTAGGAAAACCTAGGTTTTCCCCCCTTAATTTGTTTCCTTGTGTCAAAGATAAACAAAGCTGGACACCAGTTCAAGTGTTAAGGATAGACTTTATTAAGCAACTATTGCAATAGGGGAGAGAGTCCAGCATGAACTGAACTCAGCTTTGTCTTGCCAGAGGTAACTGGGCATTTTAAAAGGGGAAGGAGGGATTGGGGCCGCAGGCACTTGAGCAGAGTCAGGGAAGTGGAAATTTACAAAAAGCAGAGGGGATTGGTCAACCTGACCTGGGTTTGTTAACAGCCGCTTATCTGGAGGAGAAACAAAGTTCGATCTTTATGACTGTCCGCAGTGGTGCATGTTAGAGCAACGTGCCCAGAGGTTGGGGAGAGTTATTCCTTGAATGCTGGCACCTCAAGGAGACAAGACGGTTCTGAGTGGTAAGGATTTACACCTCAAAGGGGGAGACAAAGGATTTATAACTGTAAGATTTCTAAAATAGCTGCCCTAGGAGGGATTCAGGGGGCTGATTTGCCTACCATCAGGGTTTGGCTGGCACAAAAAGTAAATTGAGTTTTCTTAGGCAAGCACTTTAAAGCGGGCTGGGGTCCCCTTAGGGACGCAACCTAGAGCTGTTAGAAACTATGGTAGTGTTAGTTCAGATGTGGGGAGGTGGATGATATCTTTTTTGCCAAGAATGTGCAGTGTTTATAGGGCAAGAGGTCTAGTCAAGAAGAAGGCTCAGAGAAGCCTGACCAGAGTTTGGTCAAAGACATAGTCATTGTCAGATGGTAGAGACCCTGGATTCCTGTCTGGATCCAGACCCAAGGCTGAGATTTTGTAGTCTGGGTTGCTGCTCTGGGCACACTGGTGAGAATGTTCCGTGTGGTACAGCATTTCTGGGTTTCTGATCTAAGGAGGGAAACCACTCTTGCCGTATCTGCTCTTGGAACGTGAATGGCTTTCTCCAAAACTGTATTTAACACTTCTGTTAGCATAACTGCATCTTTGTTATTAGGAAACAGACCTTGTATATATCTCGCTCTAAAGACACAAAGCTTGTAATCTATATAAGAAGTTGAAGAAGGACTCCTGTTTTGAATTTTGTCTTAGTGCCCTGAGACTTGAGGCTCTGCTCACAATTGCTCTGCTTGTCTGAGTGGATGGGAAGCTGGAGGAAGAGAAGCGTGTAAGGGGGCGTGAAGCTTCCTGAAGTTACAGCCCATAAGTCCGTCTTGCCATTGGCTTTCTCCTCTCAGCTACTCTCTAGACCTTAACCCGACGTAGGCGGGGCCTCTGTCCCGGCTCTAGCTCTGCCCCCTTTGTGTTGCTCTCCGTTATAACATTGTCACATTATACCGTTTTGATGTTCACGTGTCTGACTCCGCCTCGACTGAGTGAGTTCCTGCAGCTCTGGGAGTCCCATTCATCTCTATACTCCTGGGGTCTAGGCCAGTGACCCAAGTAGATAGATATTAAATGATGCTTGATTGAATTGATGAGTGAAGTCGCCTAATCTGTGGACTGGAGATTCCTGTCTACAAATGAATGGATTCTCCCCTAGAAGCTCTAGAAGAACACAGCCCAGTGAGTCCCAGTTCAGACCTCTGACCTCCAGAAGTGTAGGAGAATGTATCTCTTTGTTTTAAGCTGGTAGTTGGTGGTAATTTGTTACAGCAGCAGTAAGAATCTAATACAGGATTAGGAACCAGCATGGTGCCGACCTTGGGTTCCAGACCTGCTCATAACCATCCTGAGATAACCCATGGACCCTTGGTGTGCCTGCTCTTTGAACATACACTTTCTTGTAAATTACCCCTTACAGCCATGGTTGCTTCAAGACTAATGTTGACACAACTGTTTCCATTAGCAAATAACTTCCAAAACAGGAAGCACAGAGGCTATTTTCTTAAGGAGTATGTTTTGACAGTCTTTGGCCAACTCTTGACTAGGCTTATTTATTTATTTGTTTGCTTGTTTTTTCCTGTGCCTAATTTTCTGGTATTAAAGCACCCAGACTCTCTAGACATCTGGAAAGAAAAAAAAAAAAAGAATACTATGATCTCCAAGGTGTCTTCCAGCCCTGACATTCTGTGATATTGTGAACCCCAAGCTTCAAAATACTAAGCAGTTAACAGTCTAGCTCTTCAACAGACAGCAACAATTCAGCCACTTTCAGTATGTAAGTGACAACAAGTTTCTTGAAACTAAGTGGAAATAAGTAACTGTAAATAGGGAAGGTAAACTGAGTGAAAAGAGTTGTTTATAAAGCCGTGTTACAATGTTTTATTCCTTTTTCTATAATAACAAGGACTTTTAAAAGTCTTCTGTGAAATTTTAAATGTTAATTAAAAGGTATGTTTCTGTTGCACCAGGTAGTTCTTAAAGATTCTATTTCTCTGGTGTGGACTCTTTGCCCTTGTGAAATGTTTGTTCTGTCTTCAGACTTCCAAATAAGTTCAATGCTAGGGAAACAAGACACATAAAGGAACCCCGTGGTTCTATTCATTCATCACTTCAGACTCTACATTCATGAGTTAATAAATAAATGCTCCTACATCAATCCAGTGAGCAAGTGACAGATTTTTGAACCTCAGCTTCTGGGTAATACACCTGGGTTATTTATAAATTGATTTAGTCACAAACAAAATGTTTCATGAGGAAGAAGATTCAATGATTTGTTAATCTCTCCTTTCTACCCCACTGCCACTGCCCAGGCATGTTACTTCCAATTTGGCTTTATTTTCACTATTGACATTGATTAAAATGACATTGACATTGCACGGAAAGGAAGAGAGGTCTTCAGCATAAATTACTTCTCCAATGAGCAAGCATAAATCACTGAGATTGCAGTGTCCCCTGTCTTAGTTGACCAGCCACCTGATCTCCATGAAAATTCTCAACAGAGAGCGAGGAACTTAGTGTCTTCTAAGCATGGCAACTTGGATTGGCTCCATGACACTGGCGTCTCTTCATATTTGCATATCAGACGTTGGCTGTATGCCTCTCTCGCTAATCAAGGAGATATTCTGAGCCCCACTGCACCAGTGTTCTCGTGGATGGTGGCCCTTGATTCTCCCAGGTTCACAATTTGACTTTTGTACTTGTCTTGCCAGTCCTCCACAATGTACTGGTGGTACGGGTCATTGGAGTGTTCTCGTCTCTTGGATTTCACGGTGCTCACCAGGATGGCTACAATGATGAAAGAGAACATTCCGATCATAACCATAAGGTACAAGATGACATAGTAGAAGTTCTCAGCATCGACCTTGGCTTGCAGGGCCTCTTGTGCAGCTGTTGTGTTCCTGCGCCAGTTGTCCATGTAAGTCACAAAAATCCTTTTGAAGACATATTCCAGTGTCTGTGTCAGGTTGGATGAAGTAGGCATATTTCCCTCCTGCTGCAATTTAAAGAATAAAATATATGAACAAGCTTAAGAAAATGAATTCTTTCTGCATTTGGCTACCTTAAGGGATGGCGCGAGGGGCATGCAAGGGGGGGAAGTAATATTATTTCTTCTTTACCTGGCTGGTGACTGAGTGAGTGCATACTTTGTTATTCTTTACATTTTCTTTAAATTTTTCCCTCTGCTACCTCCTCACCCTTTGGGGCCCAGCTTAACTTGATGCATTGTTTGCATTCATGCTATCTTACAATAAAAGTTTAATGGAGTACATAAAACTATATGTATTACGATCCCAGTTTAAATATGTGAATAAATATACATGCAGATGAAAATGGAAAAAAGACTGGATAAATAAATAGTTCAAAGTGTTAATAGTGGATGGTAGGGAAGCAGGCGACACGGGTTCGTGCCCCAGTCCGGGAAGATCCCACATGCCGCGGAGCGGCTGGGCCCATGAGCCATGGCCGCTGAGCCTGCGCGTCCGGAGCCTGTGCTCCACAACGGGAGAGGCCACAACAGTGAGAGGCCCACGTACCGCAAAAAAAAAAAAAAAATAGTGGATGGTATACTCACAGATTTTTTTTTCCTTATATTTTTCTTCTGTTCAAAATTTTCATCAATAATCTTGCATTCATTACTTTGTTTCTAAATAGGTCGGTCACCTCACAATGGCTAGCACAATGCCTTGTTCATAACAGATACTCAACAGACATCGGCTGAAGGAAACAATGACTGATGTATGTTCTGTGTTTTCAGAGACTTATGGGTCAGAAGCTTGCAAGGGGCATTGACAGACTTTGCAATCCGCTCCACCTCCTATGTCTAGGCAGTGCTTTTTCCAGTTATACCAAAGAGATGAGTATGTGCCTCCATATTTGAAAGAAGTACTTTAGGCAAGTGATAAAAAGGAACAACCTGAGAGATCATTGGTATTTCTCAACTCCCACTCTCTTCTCCATCCTCACTTTCACTGCCCAGCCACCAGCATCTCTCACCTGGCTGATACAATGCAATGCAATACAACCCTCCCCAAAACTACCTCCCCAGGGTCACATCTGCCCCTCTCTGCCCTGCACAGCAGTCGGTGTGCTCTTTTTAAGAGAGAAATGGGAGCACATCATTCCCCTGTTTTTAAAATGATGCAATACCTTCCTGTTCACAAAATAAAATCCTCATTCTTTAACGGGTTTACCTGGCCTGGCCTGGCTGGCCCCTGACCACCTCCCCAGTTTACTCTCCGCTCGTGGCAACTGGTCTTCCTGGCCTGCCTTCCTCCACATCAGTAAACCTTCTCCTGCTTCAGGACATTTGCACATTCTGTTCCCTCAACCTGGAATACTTTTCCCCTTCTCTTCCCTCTGCTACCTCCTCACCCTTTGGGGCCCAGCTTAACTGTCACTTCTGAGAAAAGTACCCCGGCCCTGCTCTCAAACCCCACCCCCATCATCACTTTTCTCCAATAGCATCTTATTACTTTCCTTCAAAGCACTCTTCCCAACATGTGGTGCTTCTGTGTATATGTCGCTGTGTGTGTGTGATGATTGGCTTACGGTCTCACCTTTCCCACTCGGCCATGATGTCTGCGAGGGCAGGGCTCGCATCGCCTCTGCCTACCTTGGTTTAGTGAATGTTGGCACTAAACCAACTAAACTGGCACACAGTAGGCGCACAATGGATGTCTGATGAGTAAATGAATGTGCCGGGAACACGCTGGCATCGGAAATGCAGCGATGACGAGTATGAGAATTCTGCCTGAGGAAGCTCGGTGTAGTGGGAGAGATGCAAACAAACGAGCATGCAAGGTGCAGAGAGTTGTCACAGGTGTGAACAGAGCGGGTTGAAAAGTAACTTAACAAATAGGTAAGATTGCCCCAAAGTACTCACCAAGCATATTTTCCAGGTAATGTGACAGAGGCACGCTTTCTCCCCCTTAAAATAACACAGTTCACTGTGAAAGAGTATAGCTAAACCGGCTTTAATCCGAGTCAAGACTTCACCACTGGCTCCTTAACCCTTGAAGAGCCCAGGTCTACTCATCTGGGGGGAGCTCACACCTGTTTCATCCATCCAAAAAATTCCATCCCACCCCCTCCTTCCCATGGTCTGTAGGACTCACCTTACAAACGTGACGGGGCCGGATCACTTCACCTACCAGTGCCCTCACCCTCTGTTTCTGCCAACCCTTTCCCACAGCTTCATCCAATAAAGAAAACTGTGATTTTCCCAGCTTATATATCCCCCTGCTGCACCCTCTGGAGAGAATTCAGTTTCCTTCTGTGAAGCCAAATTGAAGAATGGGTAGAACATAGAGACAACTAAAAAACCAAACAAAGAATGAAAACAAACAAGAATCCCAGAGGAGCTAAGTGTACAAAAGCAAAGACTGGTGGGTGACGAGGGAAGTTCGGTCTGGTGGAAGGCCCCAAGGGACTGTGGAGTACGAGGCAACTGAGAAGGGGAAGAAGGGGACCTCCTCAGGGCAGAGAATTGGGTCCCCTTCGTGTTCTTCCTGCCAAGATGGGGAATAGTCTACTTATTTCTGCTCATTGGACAGCGGTTCTCTGAAGCAAGGCCAGCATGTACTGGGCTACACGAGGCCACCTTGGATCTGGGTTTCCCCAGAAAGGAGGGCGCATCGCGAGCTCCTCCGTGCTCTGAGCTCCTCTGCCTGCCCGCCTCGCATGCATCTCCTTCGTGGCTGTGCCGCTGTGCTTGGAATTCCAGGGGCGCCCCTGAGTGGAGGGAGTAAAGTCCCCGTGTTACGGGGGAGGGACAGCAGGGTCACGCTCACTGCCAACATCGTTCCGCGAACGCTTTCATCAAAGCGACTCTTCAGCTTTTAAGCACCTGTGAAAACTCTGGGCCAGGGCCTGTTCCTTCAGGGCTCCGAGAGCCCACAGCGGACACAGGAGAGGCATCTTCTCAGGCTTAGCAAGACCATCCAGGACAGGGTGCCTCAAGGGAAGCCCCAGCTTTCCACGCTGGAATGTGGACGGGCACTTTAAGTATTGAGGGGAAGGGGCAGCGGGGCGGAGGGAGAGAGGAGAGAGCATTGATCTTCTCCAGGACTTTCCCTGGGTTGCCCTTCTCCCTCCCACCCTCCCTATCCCACCCCTCCTGGCGGTCACAAAGCACCGAGCTGATCTCCCTGTGCTATGCGGCTGCTTCCCACTAGCTATCTGTTTTACATTTGGTAGTGTATATATGTCCATGCCACTCTCTCACTTTGTCCCAGCTTACCCTTCCCCCTCCCCGTGTCCTCAAGTCCATTCTCTAGCAGGTCTGTGTCTTTATTCCTATCCTGCCCCTAGGTTCTTCAGAACCATTTTATTTTTAGATTCCATATATATGTGTTAGCGTACGGTATTTGCTTTTCTCTTTCTGACTTACTTCACTCTGTATGACAGACTCTAGGTCCACCCACCTCATTACAAATAACTCAGTTTCGTTTCTTTTTATGACTGAGTAATATTCCATTGTATCTATGTGCCACATCTTCTTTATCCATCACACTCACACATTTTAAAAAGATGGTTTGCTCTTATGGTTTCAGAAACCTAGGTCGGCAGTCTCCCTGTCCACAGGCTTTTCCCCGACCTCCCAGCATGGGCTGGAGATCCCTTTTCTGTGTTACTCCTGCAAACTGTCATGTGTATTTGCTTGCTTGTCCTCAGTTTTCCCATTTATTGTGTGCTATTCATGGGATGCTCAAAACCACTCTAAAATGGAAGCAAGTACCTCCATTTTACAAACGAGAAAACTGATGTTTAGAGAGAAAGTCCTTTGATTCCAAATGACATAAGCACTGAGCTGCTGGAGGGCAGAGATTGTTTTATTCACCTTCGAATCCCGGAACTGCACTTGGGTTGATGGATAGCAGACCTTTATTACAGGTTCGGTGAATGAATGAACGCTCCTCTCCTGTGTTCTACAGAATTCAACTGGAAACTACAATAGTGATTCTTAACTTATTTGTGGGGAGGGGAGGGTCCCTAGCTTCCTTGGAAAATAAAATAAAACAATTTGACTTTATTTTTCCCCAGAAAATTGTACATATGCACATATGAAGCGCTACCTTCACTTTCAGGGGACTCCTGGGGCCCCTAAAGCCCAATCAAAAATCTCTGCCACGAAATGTCTTTGAGATGAAGGACTTCAGTGCCGAGATCCTCTGGAGTTGGGTTTGTTTCCAGGTGTGGGCGAGGCAGCCTTCACGGGCCTGTTAGAGCTGATAGTACTGATTATCTGTTCAGCTCTTCTATATAATATGGACAAAGGCCCGCTGCTAAGCAGGTCAGGACGTGCTTTCTGATAACACTTAATCACAGAGCTGACAAGGGCCTATGGGGGTTAACTGCCTAAGCGCTGACCCCTGGCCAGCCTGAAAAAGTGGAGTCCAAGGAAGGGTCACTATTCGGACACTGTTGCGTGAGGCATGGCTGGGCAGCCCGTCGTCCACAGGCAAAAATCAAATTACAGTGTGTGAAAGCTATTTCATTGACGGACGTTCTGCTAAAACAAGCAGATTAACTTTGCTGCTACCCAGAATAACTATTTAACTGATAGCCGTTGACCACATTTGGTATAAACACTTGCCCCTCCTCTAAGTAGAATATACCATAATAGGCATTCACCCTTGGAACGTGAAGGCAGCTATTATTTATGTTCTGTTGAACCATTTGAAGTTGCCCTTTGTAGAGGTTAAAAATGGTCAGATATTGGCAATGTCCCATTTAGTTCAAACTAATACATGTGGTTCTACATTTTCAGGCATTTTTAATAGATGATTCTTGCTCTGTCAAATAAGAGGATGGGCCCCCGGAGATCCTTTAGGCTGGTCTCTCCTTTGGCAGGGCGAGTAACTACAGCCCAGCGAGCTTAAATCCCCTGTCCAAGGTCACAGTGCTAAGTCTAGAAACCCAAGCCACCCAGGCTGTTGCTCAGCCCCCGCTCTGTCTTAGCAGAGGTCACGAAGCCCGCTAACTCCTGCTCACATCTCCTGCGACTGGTCAGCTCACTGGGCAAAAGAAACGGGACCAAGACCAAGGCTCGAGCCGTGTACATCAATTGATTGTGCCCTATCTTCAGGACACATAATGACCCCCTAATCCCAGCTGTGCCTGTCACAAACATGCGTAATTCATGACAAGGACAATCTGACGCTATGAGGAAAGTAACATGCACTTGATCCCCAAATCCAGAGTTCTCTCTTCTAG